>NC_136063.1:1023554054-1028949532 GCF_964261635.1 Lissotriton helveticus
AGAGAGGAGACAAGCTTCCGGGGACCGGTTTCTGCCATTTCAGGCGTCGTCGGCCCGGCTTGCTTGAATCCTGATGGAGCAGTGAGCAAGGGACTCATGTCTGAGTATACCCTGCCACACCTATAGTGGCCAAAAACGATTCAGAAAAGGGGGTGGTGATGAACAGAGTGTCGGAATTAAGCCGACCACTCTTACCCAGTCCAAAGATCAGGGCTTGATCCATCACCGTTATTTAGCTCACTGCCCCATCCCAGCTCAGAACCTGGCTATATGCAAATTAGTCTGTCCCTGGCCCAGTGCATCATGGGAACAGGGCAGACCAAACTACCAAGCCAATTCTTCACCAGAAAGGAGACAAGCTTCCGGGGACCGGTTTCTGCCATTTCAGGCGTCGTCGGACCGGCTTGCTTGAATCCTGATGGAGCAGTGAGCAAGGGACTCATGTCTGAGTATACCCTGCCACACCTATAGTGGCCAAAAACGATTCAGAAAAGGGGGTGGTGATGAACAGAGTGTCTGAATTAAGCAGACCACTCTTACCCAGTCCAAAGATCAGGGCTTGATCCATCACCGTTATTTAGCTCACTGCCCCATCCCAGCTCAGAACCTGGCTATATGCAAATTAGGATGTCCCTGGCCCAGTGCATCATGGGAACAGGGCAGACCAAACTACCAAGCCAATGCTTCACCAGAAAGGAGACAAGCTTCCGCGGACCGGTTTCTGCCATTTCAGGCGTCGTCGGCCCGGCTTGCTTGAATCCTGATGGAGCAGTGAGCAAGGGACTCATGTCTGAGTATACCCTGCCACACCTATAGTGGCCAAAAACGATTCAGAAAAGGGGGTGGTGATGAACAGAGTGTCTGAATTAAGCAGACCACTCTTACCCAGTCCAAAGATCAGGGCTTGATCCATCACCGTTATTTAGCTCACTGCCCCATCCCAGCTCAGAACCTGGCTATATGCAAATTAGTCTGTCCCTGGCCCAGTGCATCATGAGAACAGGGCAGACCAAACTACCAAGCCAATTCTTCACCAGAAAGGAGACAAGCTTCCGGGGACCGGTTTCTGCCATTTCAGGCGTCGTCGGCCCGGCTTGCTTGAATCCTGATGGAGCAGTGAGCAAGGGACTCATGTCTGAGTATACCCTGCCACACCTATAGTGGCCAAAAACGATTCAGAAAAGGGGGTGGTGATGAACAGAGTGTCGGAATTAAGCAGACCACTCTTACCCAGTCCAAAGATCAGGGCTTGATCCATCACCGTTATTTAGCTCACTGCCCTATCCCAGCTCAGAACCTGGCTATATGCAAATTAGTCTGTCCCTGGCCCAGTGCATCATGGGAACAGGGCAGACCAAACTACCAAGCCAATTCTTCACCAGAAAGGAGACAAGCTTCCGGGGACCGGTTTCTGCCATTTCAGGCGTCGTCGGCCCGGCTTGCTTGAATCCTGATGGAGCAGTGAGCAAGGGACTCATGTCTGAGTATACCCTGCCACACCTATAGTGGCCAAAAACGATTCAGAAAAGGGGGTGGTGATGAACCTGGCTATATGCAAACGGTGATGGATCAAGCCCTGATCTTTGGACTGGGTAAGAGTGGTCTGCTTAATTCAGGCACTCTGTTCATCACCACCCCCTTTTCTGAATCATTTTGTCCACCATAAGCGTGGAAGGGTATACTCAGATGTGAGTCCCTTGCTCATTGCACCATCAGGATTCAAGCAAGCCGGGCCGACGACGCCTGATATGGCAGAAACCGGTCCCCGGAAGCTTGTTTCCTTCCCAGTATAAGAATTGGCTTGGTAGTTTGGTTTGCCCTGTTCCCATCATGCACTGGGACAGGAACAGACTAATTTGCATATAGCCAAGTTCTGAGCTGGGATGGTGCAGTGAGCTAAAAAACGGTGATGGATCAAGCCCTGATCTTTGGACTGGGTAAGAGTGGTCTGCTTAATTCAGGCACTCTGTTCATCACCACCCCCTTTTCTGAATCATCCTCTGCCCTCTGTGCCACTCGTTTTCCCCTTGTTTTTGTGCCCCTTTTGCCTTCTGTTCCACTTATTTTTTGTGCCCTTTTGCCTTCTGTGCCACTCGTATTTCCTTCGTTTTTGTGCCTCTTTTGCCTTCTGTTCCCCTCGTTTTTTGTGCCCTTCTGCCCTCTGTTCCACTTGTTTTTTAGTGCCCTACTGCCCTCTGTGCCACTCGTTTTCCCCTCGTTTTTGTGCCCCTTTTGCCTTCTGTTCCACATGTTTTTTGTGCCCCTCTGCCCTCCGTTGTACTCATTTTTTGTGCCCTTCTGCCCTCTGTGCCGCTCATTTTCCCCTCATTGCTGTGCCCCTTTTGCCTTCTGTTCCGCTCGTTCTTTGTGCCTTTTTGCCTTCTGTGCCACTCATTTTACCCTCGATTTTGTGCCCCTTTTCCTTCGGTTACCTTCGTTTTCCCCCACCGCCCTCGCCGCTGCGTCCCCTGAGGTTCCGCCCCCCTGACTGCCCACTGCCCATTTGCTGCCCCCACCTCCCACCTCGCAGCTGCTCCTCCCTCCCACCTCCGCATATATTCCAGCCGCTGCACGGCTGCACCGCTGGCATGCCAAAGGCGTGCTAAAGGCGAGCTCATCTGCGCCCGCCCATGCCTGGACCGCGCCCAGCACCAGAACCCCTGGCCCCCGCACCCACCACGACGACCGCCGCCACTATGACGCCAGCACTCTGCACGGTCTCAACCTCGGACGGAGCCACACCTGCTTCAAGGCCGCTCCAAAATGCTCACACGGCCCCTTTACCTGCCGGAACTGCAGTTACACCAGCCTCAGAGCCGACGAACCACCCGCCAAGAAAGACTCTAACCACCTCCGATGCATACTACTGAACACCCGCTCCGCACCAAGCATGCCGTCGAGCTCTGGGACCTGCTCGACACAACTTCCCCGGATGTCGCCTTCCTGACAGAGACCTGGTTTAACGACTCCTCCGCCCCCGACATCACCATAGCCATCGCAGATGGCTACAAGATCACGCGCGGAGGCCGCACCAACAGAGTCGGAGGAGGAAACGCCATCATCCACAAGAACAGCATCAGGGTCTCGACTGGCACCGCCGACGCGCTCAGCACCGCCGAACACATGCATTTCCAGATCCACACAGACACTAATTCCACTCTCAGAGGCACCCTCGTCTACCGACCCCCCGGACCCCGCCCCGCGTTCAGCGACTCCATCGCTGACTTGATCAGCACGCACGCCCTGACCTCCAGTGCCTACATCCTCCTCGGAGACCTGAACTTTCACCTTGAAAACAACAACGACAACAACTCCACAGCCCCTGATTGATAACCTCGCCAACCTTGGACTGAAGCAACTCGTCACAACGCCCACCCACTCCGCCAGCCACATGCTCAACCCTGTCTTTTCCTCAAGCCCGTACATCTCCATCAGCCACACCACCGAACTCCTCTGGACCGACCACCGCTGCATCCACTTCGCCTTTCACAAACCCACCAGACACCACCACACCCAACAGATACCGCGCCGATGCTGGAGCAAAATCACCGAAGACGAATGACACGCAAAACTCACTCTTAGTCCGCCCACCGTACCCTCCAACACTGACGACGCTGCCCACTGCCTCAGACGCTGAATCAAGGATTCCGCCAACATCCTCGCCCCGCTGAATAAACTTCCCCACAGAAACAGTAGGGTCTGCATGAGGGGAATCCGTTCCTTTATGCTCGGCGGAGTCGAGAAAAAACATTTATACAAGCAAAATCGCATTCGGAGGCTCACAGAAGAGCTGTGAAATCGGTTCCTTAAAAGAACATGAGCAACTAACCCACTGGAGGGAGAATTGTGTTTAAAAAGACTGCAGGTCCCAGCGTGCATTGGTAAAAGCAGAGACTGTCAAAAAGCACACCGGAGGCCAATTTGATTGAAATAACACGCAGAGGACTGTGGTATATAAATAAATAATACCGGATCTAGGTTTGACTGGACATAGCAATAACAGATAGCTCAATAAATAGGAGTCAAGATTCGAGGTAGTAGGAGTTTGCAGGTTTAATACAGCATAAAGGACAGGAGCAGGACAACCTGCACGGGAACAGGATGACAGCGCTGCCGGGGGCAGGATCAGAATCGGCGCAAGGGAATGGGTAACATTTAATAACAGTGCACCAATATATATACTAAAACAGTTACATTACAATGAATTACAGTAGGCGGAGCAGTGGGTGTGGTCAATAGCAGTCGCGAAAGATAAGGGTGAAAATGGGTGTAACAGGGGCGTATACATAGACATGTGATGCAAACATAACAGAATATGTCATAAATGGGGCGGAAACATGGAGGGGGCTACCTAAGGAGCCGGGACCTCTAACCTAATGGTGCGCGCAAACTGACAATGACGTGTTACTAGGAGAAGCTGGGGGCTATGAACTCTGTGCTAGGAGCAGAGACTGAAGTCTGGAGAGTCAGGGCGACATGTACCTAAACAGTATCTAGTATCTGATGTTTAGAGAACATGTTGATAGAATCCAAAAGTTATCGGGGTAAAGGCTAACAGACTCTAAGACTGGAGCATGCATTATTCTATATGTAGTGCGTGATGAAGAATATTAAATGACCATTAAATGCAGTATTTCTCTTACATGGAGACGTAAAGGCTAGACAATGACGGAAACTATTGATGCGATTCAGTAGCTTAGGAATGCAGAGAAGGAGGGCTGGACTGATAACTAGAATCATAACATACTCTTGGCAGACTCAGAGGCAGAGCCAGGCTGAGCCGGGCACTGTGAGGCAGGAAGTAAGTGAAGGGTCGAGGATACAGGTGGGGGCTGTATCGCTCCTCAGCGAGGCTCAGGAGACAGGAGCTGAATCTGGTGTCCGGGCCCTTTTGAGGCCTAGAAAAGGGGACTTTACAATAAAATAACGTGCACACTGAGAAACGTGGCAACGTAACTTTACATAGGCCTGATACTCGTAGCTTTCACGAGAACTGGAAACTGGCATACTAGAGATGGACACAACTGTAATTGCGTCTTTAATCAAACATGGGGAATACATATGCATATTTAATCATGCACACATAACATAAGATGGAGGACACGTAGGGACACAGAACATGGCAAAATTTACTTTTCCACATTCCCTCCTTGTCACTACGTTTCCATCAGGAAACATCAATATTCATGATACCATCTATCATTTCATACAGTATCATTGTAAACAGAGGCAGCAACTGAATATGATCGCTACTGCAATACCCAGAAATGACAATACTTTCCATCCCCAGGCGGAAATTATATTCCAGAACCAACCGGACCATGTCCAGGTGCCTGGATCTTGGTGTAACATATGGGCAATTTTATGGAGTCTGGTAATAGCTGAATAAACAGACTGTGCGTTATTAGGAATGAAAATGCAGCAACTAGATCCGATGACTCTACATGCCCCGCCCCTATCGGCCAGTATGACGTCAAGGACGAGACGATTCTGGAGCACGACAATTCTCATAAAGGATTGTTCTTCGGTTAAGTTACCTAGAGCAGAAGTAGTCTCGATCACTACTGCTTCAAGGGTTCTCGTTAATCTACGTATCAGTTTACTATTCACAACAGTACCTAAATAAGGGAAGACACCTTTATTGATATCTATGTATTGTTCTAGAGCAGTTTCAGTATAATCGACAATCGGGAAATTTCTCTTGTGTCTAGTATGTACTAGGTGGGAATTCCTATGATAGTCAGGTGGGGCTAGAAAAACTGGTGGCAGTAGGAAGGCAATGTAACATGTTCCCTCCCAATCAAGGGGCAGACGAACATATGCGGTCTGACCACAAACAAAATAAGAATGACGTGAAGCTTTGAAAATAGATTTCCTACTGTCACTATACTTGACAATAGTAGTACAATCACTATGGCCTACATGTACGGAACCATTATTTCGGACACATAATTCACCTTTGACTGGTAGTACTGAAATAGCAGGTAAGTCTGGAGTAGAATCAGACTGAAAATTCAGGACCATGAAATTCGAAGAATAATTACCTAAATTATAAACTTCATTTTCTAGATCTAACCCTGTTCTGTGGGGAAGACCTTGCTTGTCTGGAAAACATGTACTGTTAAGAAAAGACATATCTGTTGAGGATGACGTTAACGTGGACCATGCTCCACACGAACCATTATGTGAAAATGGATAAGGAAAGAGTGGCAGAACTCCCTTCGGTGTCTGGAAAGGGGGGAGTCGACCACACACCCAACAATTTGTGGCATTGCTGGTCTGGTGTGAATAATGTAACATGCGGATAAAGGAGTTATTACGCATAGCAAGACGATAAGAAAGTTCATGAGGAGGCAGATCACTAAACGTGTGCTCTACTGTAACATTAACAGACTTATTTACATGAGAAACTGAAAAACACAAATAAAATGCATAACTGGTGCAGGAAATCATAATGCTAAAATATAGCAGAAAACATAAAATAATAGTGCAACTTCTAGAGTTCTCACTAACTCTCTCTCTATGGGGGTCTATTATATACATGTCAGAAACCGGTCTAACCGTTTCACCTAGGGGAGGACTTAGACAATCAAACTGGCTGACTTATTTTACTAGACCTTAGTTTAAGCTTATACTCCTGCTGCGGAGTTTTCTCTAACAGGGAAGGGTTCGTAGCAATGTCTTTTGCGGGACAGTCCTTAAGAATAGTACTTTGGCAGTCTTTAAGATCCTCGGAAATGTTCTTTGAAACAGGTTTCATTCCAAAAAATCTTTTCACATGTGACAGGTGGACCCAGCCCTTCCTGCCTTCCAGCTTGACGGCAGTACGGGTGGCCAGGAGGACCTGTCGGGGTTCCTTCCAGCGAGGCTCCAGCGGACTTGAACGATCAAAATTTCGGACAAGAACCATGGATCCGGGAACGATTTCATGCGGTGCCACCTCGGTATTGTCTGGAAATGCGGCAGCAACCTGTGAACGACAAGAGTTGAGGGCAGACATCAAGGAAGCTAGGTAATCTGTCAGCATATTACTTGAAACATCGGTAATACTTCGGGGTCTAGGTGTACCCCACATGTTAGGGGGGCGGCCGAATACGACCTCGTAAGGGGACAGACCTGATCTGGAATGTGCGACCATGCGCATATAAAATAAGGCAACTGGCAGAGCTACTAGCCAGTCTACACCTTTCTCTTTACATACTTTTGCAATTCGGATTTTCAGGGTCTGATTATGTCTCTCTACGAGACCGGCTGCTTCTGGATGGCGTACACAATGGAACTTCCACTGGTACCCTAACAACAGGGAAACATGTTTCATGAGCTCAGATGAGAATGGCTGGCCGTTATCAGAATATACGACTCTAGGGAGTCCATAACGGGGGAAGAATTCACGAACCAACTGCTTAGCAGTGGTCGCGGCTGTGTAATCTGGGACTGGATATGCCTCTGTCCACCTGGACAAAGCGCATACAACTACAAGGACATACTTGAAACCTCGACATCGCTCCATCTGAATACAATCCATCTGGAGGACTTCAAAAGGGTGGTCAGGGGGCTGGAATCCACCTTGTTCCACCGGGACACTTTTACCTGGGTTAAACTGACAACATATCATACAAGTACGGACCTTCTGCTTGGCTGCAGCTCGTAAATGCTTGTTGAACCAAATGTTCTGGATACTGTCTAACATAGCTTTTTCTCCTAAATGTGCTGGACTATGTGCGGTATTGATAATGACTTGAACCATGGAGTCGGGGAGAAACCATGTGGCTTTACCCTTCGTTACCCATCCCTGATCTGTCTGGACCCCTCCTTGTTCGGACCATTTCTTGATTTCATCGGGAGTAGCATGTAACTGAATATCTATGACATCTTGAGTAGGGTCCTTAACTGTCATACAGGTAGTCGGATCTGGAGTATGTGTCTGTGTCGGATTAACTGAAATGTCTGTAGTCTGTGCTGTAAGCTTGGCTGTGCGATCTGCTAGATCATTACCTTGAGAAATAATGTCAGTAACTTTCGTATGTGCCTTGCACTTCATGATAGCAATAGATGTCGGTAAATGTATGGCATCTAACAGAGCCTGAATAAGGAGACCATGCTGAATCTTGGTTCCATGAGAAGTCATGAAACCTCTCTCCTGCCAGAGCACTCCAAAGTCGTGTACAACTCCGAATGCATAGCGTGAATCTGTGTAAACATTAACTTTCAAGTTCTTAGCGTGTATGCAGGCTTGTGTCAGAGCAAATAGCTCTGCTGCTTGAGCAGACAGGGTGTCAATACGGTGTGTTTCTATAACTTCAGTGTCAGTAGTCACTGCATACGCGGCTACTAGTTCTCCTGTACTTGTTCTCATACATGAACCATCCACATAAAGTGTCAGGTCTGGATCTGGTAATGGAATATCTGTCAGATCTTGTCTTGGCTTAGTCATAATGTTAACTACTTCCACACAGTCGTGTGTGGCAGGATTTGAATTAACTGACGGTAACAGTGTAGCAGGATTTAGAACGTTGCAGCGTCTGATTTCTATGTGTGGCTGGAACAGTGTCAGTTCATAACCTGTTAAACGTGCAATTGTCAAGTGCTGAGTCTGTGTTCGGTTTAAAAGAACTTCCACGGAGTGTGGAACTTGTACTGTCAAGGAATGTCCTAATACTATGGAATCACTTTGTCTGATAGCTAGTGCTGTGGCTGCAACTGACTTGAGGCACGCAGGCAGAGCCTGGGCTACAGGATCTAATGTGCTCGAAAAATAAGCACAGGGCTTGTATTGTCCTGCTTGATCTTGTGTGAGAACAGATAATGCTGTACCTTCGCGTTCAGTGACAAAAAGTGTAAAAGGCTTACTGTAGTTCGGTGTTGCTAGAACTGGAGCTTGGCATAGAGCTTTCTTTAACTCATTAAAACTAAGTGTATGTTCAGATGTCCAAGGGAGGACAGTCGATACGGCTGCCTCCTGTGTCGTTAACTGTATCAGTGGCTTAGCTAGAAATGCATACTGAGGAATCCATTGTCTACAGTAAGAAGTAAGGCCGATAAAAGCACGTACCTCCTTCTGGGTCTTGGGCTGAGGGAGACTCGCTATTAGCTGGATACGGTCAGGTGTCAACTGCCTACCCCTCTTGGACAGTAAGTGGCCTAAGTAGATCACTTGCTGGACACAGAATTGAAGCTTAGAAGGGGACACCTTGTGCCCCATCTCGGCAAGGAAATACAAGACTGTAAGGGATGCTCGCTCGCAAGCACGTTCAGAACGGGCTGTGATCAGTAGATCATCGACATACTGGAGCAGGGCAGTGTCAGTTGGCATGTGAATATTGTCTAGTTGTCTCTTAAGTGCTTGACTGTAAATACTAGGACTTTCTGTGAAACCTTGAGGAGCTCGTGTGAACATATAGCTCCTTCCATTTAAACAAAATCCGAAAAGAAACTGGCTGTCTGGATGAATGGGGACACTAAAAAATGCGTTCTTGAGGTCTATGACTGAAAAAAATGAGGCTTCAGAATCAATGGCTGTCAATAGGGAAGAGATATCTGGGACAACTGGGTACTGGGGAATTATACATTTATTAAGTTCTCGAAGGTCAATCACTAATCGATATACTGGGGGTGCATTTGGATCAGTACGTTTCATGACTGGAATGATCGGAGAATTACATACATTGGAGTCAGTTTCTACAACTACTCCTTGAGCGATGAGCTCGTCAATAATTTTGGATAAGGCTGCTACAGCCTCAGGTGGCAATCTGTACTGTCTGATTCGTGGTAACACTACACCTGGCTTGAGAGTCACACGATGGGGTGTGATTTGCATATAACCAACATCAGTTGGACCTTGTGCCCATAGATGCTGCGGAACATTAGACAATCTCGGATCAAAATCTCGTAATACATAGTGACCCTTGAAGTCACGTAGGAACAATCGTATTCCCTCTGGGGAACAGCAAATAACTGCACCTAATTCTTTCAGTGTTTTAATGCCTAATAAATTTTCTGGACATGACTTCGTAAGTAACAGATCAGTAGTGCGGGACAATGGACCTACTTCTAGAGTAACTGGCTTAGATATCTCGTTTACAATAGGCTTTCCTGAAAATCCAAGGGAAACATTTCTAGAGCCTGAGAGCGGAGCCCCTGGAACTTCGGCGTGACTGATGGTGGTCCTACTTGCCCCTGTATCAATCAAAAACTTTCTGTCTTTCCCTAATACTTGACTATGAACATAGGGACCCTCTTGATCTACAGGTATCTCGATGAGAGGCAAGCCTACCTCCCTCTCTAGGCTGTTTCATGAGTACGGCTGATACTCTGGATACTCGGACTGCGCATACTGGTACATCTGCTGTGTAACATGCTGTGTTGCAGCGATAGGCTGCGGTGCTGGAACTGTCTGTTGTGCATTCTGTGGCTGAGAAGTCTGTAAAACTTGTTCTTGTCTAGGCGGACGTGGTCTTTCTTTAGTCTTACCGGTAGCTATATTGTGTTTCAGAACTGCATACTCGTTTATAAAATGACCTGGCTGTTTACAATAATTGCATGTCCCTTTAACGGGAACTGCAGGATGACTGGCTTGATTCGTACCCCTCTTCTGACTGTCTTGTGGAACAGATTGTGCAACTAGTACTTTCATTTTCGTGTCTTTCATACGTTTTCTTTCGTGATCTTGCTCTTCTCTGATTCTATTCTGGTGGTACTGAAGCATCTGTAACATCTGGGACGGGGTATTAGCTTGCCAGGTACTTTCGACTTTCAGAACTCGATTCTTAACTTGTGGACTTGAATTCTCGACTAATTTAGTACCAAAAAGATGAGGGTATGACTCGCTACTCGTCTTGAGGCCACTGTTTATGATAAAACATTTTTCAAATCTAGAATAAAAATCACTAGTGTCTTCATCTTGTTTCTGTTTACAGGCTGAGATTGCATCCCAGTCTTCCTTTTTAGTGGCTAATAATCTTGGCAAAACTTGTATTAACAGTTCTGGTAATTCTTTACATTTCTCTCCTAGACCGGTACCTGGTACTCGTATCTTATCTTCAGCTTCTAGGACTGCCCAATCGATCTTTTTCTCTCCCACCTCCCATTCTTTTTCCTTGAGTTTTTCATATACCCCTGCGGGCAATAAGACTTTTAGCATTTTAATTATATCTGGATACGTGTATTCTCCCATACGGAGCATGTCCTTTAATTCTCGGTGGAACCCTGCTGGATCTTTGTCATGACAGGGAATTAATTTCTTCATCTCTAAGAGTTCCATCTTTGTAATCGGAGTGTAAACAAACACTCGTTGCATTTCACCATCTGTTGTCCTGACTGGGTGTACTTCTCGTAACGGATTCTGTCTATCTATGTAAAAGGGTTTACTTTCTGGGGGTGAGACATGAACAAAATGCGGGTTCAGAAACGTTCTATATTTGTGGCGCTGTTCTAGAATAACACTAATTAAATCGGTACCTAAACCTTTCCATCTATATTGGAGTAACTCGTTCAGGACATCGTGTAACGGACCTGGATCAGAATGTTGACCCTCATACAGAGTAATGAGGTGCTGGATCATATACATACCCACCAGTCGTTGCTCGGCTGGGGGCAGTTTCAGAAACATTTGAGCCACTATTTCGTCTGGAAAAGTGGTAGAATCAGTAATCCATCGGACTGCTGATCGGACTAGTTCTTGTTCATGCATAGTACTTAACTCACTGTAACCGATTCGTGACTTCAAAATGTGATCGGTAGCTTGAAATACTTGTTCTAGAGAACCTTGTTCTGGTGCTGGATGATGAAAAACTGTCTTGTGTTCTAGGCATAAATGGCGATCTGGAAATCTAGATTTTCCTACATACGCTATTCTGACGGGATTCTCGTCCTCTACCTCTTCGGTAGAGTCATTTTCTTTCTCGCTTACTTGTGCTGCTTTACGTTGTTCGTGTATCTTTATTATTTCTTTACGGATTTTCTTGTACATACTCTCTATACTACTGATAGTCTTGTGTTTACCCTCGGCTATATTATCACTCCACCTTGTCAGGATTTTCATTTCGGCCTGATCTTTAGTCGGGGAATCTTGTTCTCTTATTAGACAATTAATCAGGAACTTTAATAACATGAGCTGGATCTCAGCTTTCCTTTGAGACATGGCTTCGCCAATACTTTCTGGATCATCCCCTGTACGGATGAAACGATATATTCTGTCTAGATCTCCTTTCATATCTGGTAGGGTGTCTAAATACCCGGTCACCCGTCTTACACGGATGGAATATATTACTGTACTATCATCACCTGCAACTGGATCATAGCGGCATTCAGTAAGAGCTCGTCGGATTTCTGCAACGGACTTATATTTGGGCGTACGCTGTAACGCACATTCATGTAACTCGGCCAACGTTCTACGTTGGTGCGGTGGCGGGGTACCAGGAGGACCCCCTCCTGCGGCCCCTAAACTGGAATCGTCGACTGATACTCTTCGTACTAGCGCGGCGGGAAATTGTAATGTAGGCTGGACCGGGGGTACCGTAGCAGGTACTGCAAGAGGTGCCCCGGTGTCTGGGGGAGCAGGAATTGCCTGATTTACAGGGACTGGCGGAACAGGATTTGCATATTCCGGGACTGTGTCGTCCAAATAGGACGAGATGAAAATATCAGCTGCGGTCGGTTTGTGACGTAGCTTAGTCGGAACTAGTGGTAGCAGAAAATTACTGGATGCCTCCGGGGTCGCTTTTAGCAAGCCCTCGGCAAGAAGAGGATACATACCCTTGATGAGGGCATGCCTCTGTCTGTCTGACTGTTCTGTTTTAACTCGTTCACCTATCTCGATTAGTTCCCTTTCTTGGGCTCGTTCCAAAGATTCTCTACTTAGTTCTGACTTTCTGATTTCTTTTTCGGTTCTTTTATGAGATTCTTTGCGCCATAACTCGATGGCATCTTTCTGTGACTGTCTGGCTTTCTTTTTCCATAATGCTTCTTCTACTCTCATGATGCACTCGGCATCCCATGTACCCGATACGGGCCATCTATACTTTTCTTCTAACTGTTTGGTATACTCTACCCATAAATCTAGATATAATATGGCACTTATGCCATGCTTTTGATACATAAAATGACCTGGACTGTCCCTAGGCGGGACAGGAACTGCTGCTTCTAGCAGACCTTTTCTGGTTTTTAACTGACGTAATTTCGAGAATAAAGGCATGACTGAACTGTAATCTAGACACAATACAATACACAACGAACACGATAACTACACCACTTTCATACCCCGACATTAAAATACATGAAGAACATTTAAAATAACAGTTCGGACAGAATACTACCTGGAATACTGAAAACAGAATACATGAATTTCTCGAGAACAGAACTGACTAGAACAGAGACTAGATGCACTGCTGAAACAGTACGAAACTTACCGGTCTCATAAAGAGACACGTCAGGACCCGCATCCACCGAAGTGGACACTTCGTTTGTGGGTCTGTGTACCACCAACCCACGGACCAGAGTCAATTAGATTGACCCTGTCTAGATACTACCCCAGCAATGGTACTCACCGGGCAGCAAGAACGGAAGGCCTCGGACTGGACTGGACTGCTTCGACGCCGGACGGACGAACTTCGGACTTCTGTTACGGGTGGGCCTCCGGATACCTCGGACCTTGGACTCTCGGCTTGGGCTCTGGTCGGGACTCGCCGCGTTCCTCCACCGCCTCGTCTGGATGCTGGACCGCCACCTCCGTCTCCTCCGTGGGCCTGAGGGATACTTGAAGCAGAAATATCTGCACGTGCACGGTATGGTTCCGTCACGGCTGCAGAGGGTCAGGGGGCCGGCGTGGCTTCACCGGCGCGTGGGGAAAGGGCAAGTCCCTATTCGGGCGCCATTATGTGGTATATAAATAAATAATACCGGATCTAGGTTTGACTGGACATAGCAATAACAGATAGCTCAATAAATAGGAGTCAAGATTCGAGGTAGTAGGAGTTTGCAGGTTTAATACAGCATAAAGGACAGGAGCAGGACAACCTGCACGGGAACAGGATGACAGCGCTGCCGGGGGCAGGATCAGAATCGGCGCAAGGGAATGGGTAACATTTAATAACAGTGCACCAATATATATACTAAAACAGTTACATTACAATGAATTACAGTAGGCGGAGCAGTGGGTGTGGTCAATAGCAGTCGCGAAAGATAAGGGTGAAAATGGGTGTAACAGGGGCGTATACATAGACATGTGATGCAAACATAACAGAATATGTCATAAATGGGGCGGAAACATGGAGGGGGCTACCTAAGGAGCCGGGACCTCTAACCTAATGGTGCGCGCAAACTGACAATGACGTGTTACTAGGAGAAGCTGGGGGCTATGAACTCTGTGCTAGGAGCAGAGACTGAAGTCTGGAGAGTCAGGGCGACATGTACCTAAACAGTATCTAGTATCTGATGTTTAGAGAACATGTTGATAGAATCCAAAAGTTATCGGGGTAAAGGCTAACAGACTCTAAGACTGGAGCATGCATTATTCTATATGTAGTGCGTGATGAAGAATATTAAATGACCATTAAATGCAGTATTTCTCTTACATGGAGACGTAAAGGCTAGACAATGACGGAAACTATTGATGCGATTCAGTAGCTTAGGAATGCAGAGAAGGAGGGCTGGACTGATAACTAGAATCATAACATACTCTTGGCAGACTCAGAGGCAGAGCCAGGCTGAGCCGGGCACTGTGAGGCAGGAAGTAAGTGAAGGGTCGAGGATACAGGTGGGGGCTGTATCGCTCCTCAGCGAGGCTCAGGAGACAGGAGCTGAATCTGGTGTCCGGGCCCTTTTGAGGCCTAGAAACGGGGACTTTACAATAAAATAACGTGCACACTGAGAAACGTGGCAACGTAACTTTACATAGGCCTGATACTCGTAGCTTTCACGAGAACTGGAAACTGGCATACTAGAGATGGACACAACTGTAATTGCGTCTTTAATCAAACATGGGGAATACATATGCATATTTAATCATGCACACATAACATAAGATGGAGGACACGTAGGGACACAGAACATGGCAAAATTTACTTTTCCACAGGACGGTGCAGTTACACGCGATTGTTAAGCTGCTCGTGTTGGCCTTTGAGAAAGGGGAAAGGATTCCCTGAAACGCGTTGGGCCAAGGACATGAAAAAATCTGTTTGTGAAGCTGCTTGTTTTTTTAAATAAATGGTTGTTACCTACCTACAACGGAGTGCGTCCTCAAATCTGGGCATTTTTGTGAAGGCATGAATAACGGCGGTTCCAGGCCGTGGAGGAGATGCACCGCCCTAGGAAACAGTAGGGTCTGCATGAGGGGAATCCGTTCCTTTATGCTCGGCGGAGTAGAGAAAAAACATTTATACAAGCAAAATCGCATTCAGAGGCTCACAGAAGAGCTGTGAAATCGGTTCCTTAAAAGAACATGAGCAACTAACCCACTGGAGGGAGAATTGTGTTTAAAAAGACTGCAGGTCCCAGCGTGCATTGGTAAAAACAGAGACTGTCAAAAAGCACACCGGAGGCCAATTTGATTGAAATAACACGCAGAGGACGGTGCAGTTACACGCGATTGTTAAGCTGCTCGTGTTGGCCTTTGAGAAAGGGGAAAGGATTCCTTGAAACGCGTTAGGCCAAGGACATGAAAAAATCTGTTTGTGAAGCTGCTTGTTTTTTTAAATAAATGGTTGTTACCTACCTACAACGGAGTGCGTCCTCAAATCTGGGCATTTTTGTGAAGGCATATATATATATATATATATTACCTACTGGCGGTCGCCAGTAGGTATATATAGTTAGGATTTTTTCTCTATGGGATTTTTGAAAATTCTATGTCTAATAACTTTGGCGTTTGTGGACGGAATTGGCTGAAATTTTCAGGAAAATGGAACATTGTGTTTCTGAGCAGCCCCTGAAAATTTGGGGGGGGTTCGTCAAGGGGGGGCCGAGAAAAAAGGGGGGTCCCAAAACGCGTTTTTCCCATGTTAATTTCCATAGGGCGGTTAGACTCACTTTTAGCTCGAACGGCTGAATGGATTTGCACGAAACTTGGCAAAATTGTAGGGACTGGTAGCCCGATGTGCCTTTGCTAGGTCTCAATATATGTGCTCCAGTGGATTTTGAGAAATTAACGTTCAAAAAAAGATATATATCTGTGACAGCGCTACGGGCAGCGCTCCGCTTCGCATACTTTTCGCGTTACGGAGCTTTGCGAAGCGAAGCTGATTGGTTCTCCGGCGTCTGTAAACATTCCAAACAGTCCGTAGCGGCCGCCATCTTGTCTCTCGGTAGGATCGAGAGACAAGAGGAGGCCAAAGCGAAGGGGCAAATGACCATAAGGGGGCATAGTAGATCCTCCCTGACCCCCTAGGTTTGATGTGGAGGTTTTAAAAGGGACCCGCGGGGCAAAAAAAAATAAAAAAATAAAAATCGAACGGGTGAATGGATTTGCATGAAACTTGGCAAAATTGTAGGGACCGGTAGCCCGATGTGCCTTTGCTGGGTCTCAATATATGTGCTGCAGTGGATTTTGAGAAATTAACGTTCAAAAAAAGATATATATCTGTGACAGTGTCCCGGGTAGCGCTCCGTTTCGCGTACTTTTCGCGTTACGGAGCTTTGCGAAGCGAAGCTGATTGGCTCTCCGGTGTCTGTAAACATTCCAAACAGTACGGAGCGGCCGCCATCTTGTCTCTCGGTAGGATCGAGAGACAACAGGAGGCCAAAGTGAAGGGGCAAATGACCATAAGGGGGCATAGTAGATCCTCCCTGACCCCATAGGTTTGATGTGGAGGCTTTAAAAGGGCTCCGCGGGTCAAAAAAAAATAAAAAATAAATCGTTTTTTTTGGTGGGGTGCGCCCGGTTAGCGTAACGGGAAGCGGACTGGGGAGCGTACTACAAGGAAACAAGAATGATTGACTTTTAACTTATTGTATGTTTATAGACTTTTTTTAACTTTTTTTTCTGCTGAGTGACGTCTCGGCCTATCTCCACGGGATGCAGTCCCTACCATCTCGGTGTTTAAGCCCAGGGGGACCGGTAGTGTGGGAGAGATAATGTCTGTTAACGTTCGATTCGAAGGAAATCAGGAAGTGTTGAAAAACATTGTCTGCGCCATCTTGCCTTTTTTCAAATGCCACACTTTTGTCGTGCAAGGCAGCCATTTTAGATGCCTTGACCAGACCCACTCTCTGCACGCTGTCGATCCTTAGCATGGCTCCTCACCCTCGCAAGCATCTCCCCCAGGCACTGGTCACCCCCGCTCTCTGTCTTATGCATGGGCAATAAACCTCCCCCCATCTGTGCTGCTCTTCCCTGAGAATCACACTCTGTGCCCGCCCGACACCTCCCTTTCGCCCTATTCACTACCGCACCCTCTGACACTCCTCTTCCTCTGTGTCCGATTGTCCAGGCCGGTCCCAGGCTATCAGGTAGCCCTGCAGATGTACTTTATGGCCCCAGCTGTAAAGAATCACCCCTCTTCAAAGGAGTTACAGTAGATCAAGGCCCCCACCCGATGAGATCCGTCACACCACACGCGTTCCTACTATCTGAAAACTATCCTGTATTGTGATTGGGGAGGGGACCGAGCCTGAAGCGGAAGATTCCAGGGATGCCTCTTTGTACATCAAAGTTTTTACAATTATGTGTCACATTAAAAATATATGATAAGAATTGGATAGATGCACAGCGATGGGTTGTATTGCGGTAATCACGTTAATTCAATTTGAAGGTGCACCGAAAGGCGGCGTCGAGAGTCCAACGACGTCCTAACATATGAATTGAGAAGTGAGACTGGGGAGCCCTAGACTCATCCCTTTACGGGCACACATATAGCCAATGCATTATTTTAATGCCCGAAATGCATTGGTAATACTATCGTGACATTGCCTGAAGGAAATAACATGCTTGAGAATTGTCAATACGACACAGACAAGATGTTCGAATAGTTCTAAACTCAAAGTGTTAAAGCAATAAAAAAATACATTCTAAGAAACAAATTGGAGTGGAAGTCTTTCTCATAAGAAGACAACTATATGTGTGCCCGTAAAGGGATGAGTCTAGGGCTCCCCAGTCTCACTTCTCAATTCACATTAAAAATATATAGCACTCCAACAAAGTAGTAGGATTATAAAACTTTAATAACTTATAAATATATACAACGCAACAAAAACAGTAAAAACATTTAAACATTTTTAGGAACAATGGTCAGTAGCGGTCGGTTGTGCGAATAGTCCCAAGGCAGCACAACGTCCTGAGTTCTGGACGGCACCCAGGTGATGTTGCCTGGGTGCCGCACTGGTTTTGGGTATCCTACAATGCTGCTCCGAATAACGGCGTGGGGCGTCCCGGGGGGTGGCTCGTCAGTAGCGGTCTGTTGTGCGAATAGTCCCAAGGCAGCAGAACGCGCTGAGATGTGGATGGCACCCAGGTGATGTCAAGTAAGTTGCCGCACTGGTTTTGGTATCCCACAATGCTGCTCCGAATAACGGCGTGGGGTGCCCCGGGGGGGGGGGGGGGGGGGGTGAGGCGGCGTGAACTGGCCTCCCCAGGTGGAGGCTCGTCTGCTGTAGTGGGGCGCCCCTTTACCGTTTCAGTTGCCATTCCGCCCGCTTTTGGTACACTGAGTCAAAATCCGCCATTCAGCTGAGTTGCGCCCACTCTTGCGGTGCAGCGATAGGCGGCTGCCACAGGACTCTCAAAATGGCGGCAGGCTCTTTCCTTTTTGGGCCTGGTCCACTGAAATGGCCCTGGGACACCTTGGAAATCGGACGCTTGTCTGCTAGGTCTTGGACCCCATTCTCGAAAGCGTCCCCTCAGCCTTGAGGATTCTACAAAAGTCTTGGGGGCCACCGACTCCTGCAGACTTCCGGTGGGGAGCGGCTGCCATGATTGCTCGCGGAATGACCACGACGGAGCCACGAGATGGTGGTGCTCTCATGCTGACGCCAGCTTCAGTCTGAAATATCCAGAAACAAGGTGGGGCTTTCATCGTTTGGGAAAAAAAAAAAGTTTTCATCCAATGAAAAGTGTTATTTTTAGGTCATATGAGCAAGCCTTCCATCATTAGGAAACCAAAAGTAAAATGAACCAATGAAAAGTTTTATAAACAAGTCACATGACCTGTTATGCGGCATAGGGTATAAAAAGCGTAGAAAATCCGTTGGCACGTGAGGCGGCGTCAGTAGCGGATAGATGTGCAAATAGGCTGAAGGCAGCACAACGCGCCAAGATCCGGATGGCACCGAGGTGGTGTCTAGCAAGTTGCCGCACTGGTGTGGCCATCCTACAATGCTGAAAGTCGGCGTGGGGCGCCCTGTTGGCCTGTGAGTTCGCGTCAGTAGCGGACCGATGTGCGAATAGGCCGAAGGCAGCACAACGCGCCAAGATCCGGATGGCACCGAGGTGGTGTCTAGCAAGTTGCCGCACTGGTGTGGCCATCTACAATGCTGAAAGTCGGCGCGGGGCGCCCCGTTGGTCTGTGAGTTCGCGTCAGTAGCGGACTGATGTGCGAATAGACCGAAGGCAGCACAACGCGCCAAGATCCGGATGGCACCGAGGTGGTGTCTAGCAAGTTGCCGCACTGGTGTGGCCATCCTACAATGCTGAAAGTCGGCGTGGGGCGCCCCGTTGGCCTGTGAGATGGCGTCAGTAGCGGACCGATGTGCGAATAGGGCCAAAGGCAGCGCAACGCGCCAAGATCCGGATGGCAACGAGGTGGTGTCTAGCAAGTTGCCGCACTGGTGTGGCCATCCTACAATGCTGCGCCGAAAGTCGGCGTGGGGCGCTCCGTTGGCCTGTGAGTTTGCGTCAGTCAGTGGGGGTTGTTTGAGGATCTGACTGCATTGGAAAGCATTGTGATGCTGTGCGTCGCCCCCAAGATGAAGGTTCCTCGGCTGCAGTGGGGCGCCCCTTGGTGTTTCACTCGCTATGCAGCTGAGTTGCGTGCGCACCTGCGGCGAATAGGCCGAAGGCAGCACAACAATATTTTCTGAATAGAAGACACCACAAGGCGCTGAGATTCGGTTGGCACCGAGGTGGTGTCTAGCAAGTTGCCGCACTGGTGTGGCCATCCTACAATCCTGCTCCGAATAACGGCGTGGGGTGCCCGAAGGGGGGGGGGGGAGGCGGCGTGAACGGGCCTTCCCAGGTGGAAGCTCGTCTGCTGTAGTGGGGCGCCCCTTTACCGTTTCAGTTGCCATTCAGCTGAGTTTCGGCCGCTCTTGATGCTACAGCGACAGGCGGCTGCAACAGGACTCTCAAAATGGCGGCCTGTTCTTTGGATTTGGGCCTGGTCCACTAAAATGGCCCTGGGACACCTTAGAACTCGGACGCTCGAATTTTTTTTCCTTTCCTCTACATGCAAAAAAGGTAAATGCCCGGTACGTTACCTGCCTCATCTGCCACGATGTACTCTCCAGAGGAACCGAAAAAAAATATAGTTATGGTAACTATACCATGCATCGTCATATGGAGAGGTGGCACCGATTAATTATAGTGCTGCACAAAAGAGAGATTTGGAGGAGAACCCCCGACCTGCCAGTACATTCACCAAAGAAGTGGCACTGACAGCATCAGAGGCAAGGGAAACGGTCCCAAATATTTAGAAGAACTTTGGAAAGATTAAAATGACATGTTTAGATTGTGGCAAATTAATTTCATGTGGACAGATGAGTGTTACTCTAATAAATACAGCATATGAACATCATCATAGTCGATGGTTGGTAGAGACATTTTGACTATATCCTGGACCTGCCCGTCCTCGCCCAAAATGGCGCCGGAATAAATGGGACTCGTAACTCCTTGTTGTGTACTGGTTGCAGAACCTTGAAATCACGAGATACGTATGCAGTTTTGAAGCACATGGCGGGCAGGGACGAGAATTGATTGAATATTTCGACATCCCTATTGATATTAAGTTCTGATGTGTTATTGATTACTGTACTATTGAAAGTTCGAATTAACGTCACCCATGGTACTTGCCCGCAAATGTATATCTAGATAATTTTATTGTAACTGGCTCTGTCGTATTTTAATTATAAAATGTACGTCCACCGATTCCGCAACTGTTAGACACCTTAGTTCTTGCAACCTAATGGCCCGCCCGTTACGTTCCTCTACAGTGTAAATGTCTACTCATCATATACGATTACAGTTTGCTCCGTGGCCGGCCCACGTGGTTATAGGCCCGTATTTGTATACTGACATTTTCACAATAAAGGTTTTTAAAAGAAAACATGGTAGTAGTATTTACATTGGTAAAGTTTTTAATAATAGTCACGGTTTTAGAATCAGTAAAAGGCAAGTGAAATAAAGCAGTCCAATTACATGAAGGGTAAAAGGTATAATACGCAGGAACGCAGTAAAGATAAATGGTCAAGGGCTGTTGTGTTTCTACTTCTGCAACATAAAGTGATCGATAAGAATCTGATATTCAGGCGTATCGGCGACTAAGACAGCAGGCCGAGCCTCTTTTGCTCAACGGCTCCGTCATGGGACGAAGAAACGCCCTTTTTCTCGAAATAGGAATATATTTTACTTGCAGGACAGTTGTAAATTTTCCGGGAAAGTACATTAGCCTGGAACATTATAACATATGTTTAAGAAAAAATAATGTTCGAAAGTAATAAAAAGCGTAATTTTTAGGTCATATGACCAAGCCTTTCATCATTAGAATAAGAAAAGTAAAATGAACCAATGAAAAGTTTTATTAACAAGTCACATGACCTGTTATGCTTACGTTACGCGCTGCGCGCCGCGCCCCGGATCGCTTCCGGGAAGCTGCGCTTCGCGCTCCGGAGCACTTCCGGATGCGCTAACGCGGCGCGTCATATGACGCATTACGCGACAACGCAGGTCCAGAATATAGTCAAAATGTCTCCACCAACCAGCGGTCGGAACACAACCCCTTTCAGCAGGCTAAATAGTTCTGTTAAATGACAACAGAAGGGACAGGCAACAAGAACCATCAGTCAAAGAGGGGAGGGCAAGTTCTTCTCTACCGGGTCACGTTGGGGCGCTACCGGAACTGATCGAATTGGTAGTCTACAGTGTTTCTGGATGTTTCAGACTGAAGCTGGCGTTAGCATGAGAGCACCACCATTTCGTAGCTCCGTCGTGGCCATTCCACGAGCAATCATGCTAGCCGCTCCCCACCAGAAGCCTGCGGGAGTCGGGGGCCCCCAAGACTTTTGTAGAATCTTCAAGGCTGAGGGGACGCTTTCGAGAATGGAGCCCAAGCTCTAGCAGACAAGCGTCCGAGTTCCAAGGTGTCGCAGGCCCATTTTAGTGGACCACGCCCAAATCTGAAGAGCCGGCCGCCATTTTGAGAGTCCTGTGGCAGCCGCCTATCGCTGCACCGCAAGAGCGGGAGCAACTCAAGTACATGGTGAGCGAGACGCTGTAGTCGAAAGAGCGGGCGGTAAACAGCTGAATAGCGGAAGAGGCACAGTGTAGCAAAAGCGGGCGAAATGGCAACTGAAACGGTAAAGGGGCGCCCCACTACAGCTTGTCTTTAGGTGAAACGGATTGTGGGACAAGGTCAAGAATGGAAGAGTCACCAAAAGGCAAAAAGTTCCGCTTGACCCCGGGAGCCGGCCACCTATGTCGGGGGCGATCTCAGGCCACACCAGGGCAACACGACTTGCGGAGGGGGCCGGAGCCAAGCGCCCCCTCCGAGTCCGCGCCATGACACCGTCCCTCGGGGGCCTCCGTCAAGTGGTTCAGGGTGGCACCGCATCACATTGTTTTCAAATGCAGTCACGTCCTCAAACAGCCCCCACTTACATTGAGAATAGTGAAGCTGTAGCAAGTGCAAATAGGCTTCAGACAGTGTTACAAGCACTCCTCAAAACTTTGAACTATCAGAGTGCATGAGTTTCATGCTCGATCGATTGAGCTAGCCGGATCGGGCAACAAAAAGTATAAAATAGTTATGTAAATAGTTATTTAATAAAATGTTTTACCCTGTTACTTTGCTGGTGTGTTGTATATATTTGTAATATTTGCATAGAGTTTATCGGTATTTTGGGCGGGGTTGGTGGCGGAGCCGAGCTGTCTTGCAGCCATCATGGTGTGGAGTTCAGTTCATCTCACTAGTTTCGTATTTCTCATGAGGGGTTGTTCCTAATGTTTCTATTTTAGCGAGGTCAAAAAGAGATTCCATTAGTGGCCTACTGATTTTGCTCGATTCCTTTTGTTTTTTTACACGATTTTTCGCTATCTGCAAAGACTAAACAGAGTATTGCGACTCTGTGCTTGTTTGTAAATAGAGAATGAACCAAAGAGAACCAATTCTAAAACAGTAAATGCTTGGATAACAATCAATCAAATGGAGAGAGAAGCAGGCACGACGGATTACAACGGGGGCAAAGGCCTGCGTTAACTACCCTTCACTATCTGCAAAGAGAGAGTACTCCTAATAGAAATGAGGGGGGGGGAGCATTCAAAGCAGATCAGTGTGCATAAACACGAAAATGTTTTTTCTTACCACATACTTGACATTCGACAGCTTATGATATTTGCTATTAAAAAACCATTGAAATTCACTGAAAAAACCATAGGTTATACACCATATATAGTTAGGAATTAGCATTTACAAAACCTTGAAAATTCACTGAAAAAACCATAGGTTATAGACCATATATAGTTAGGAATTAGCATTTAAAAAACCTTTTTTTACTCACACAAAACCATTGAAATTCCATATATAGTTAGTAGTACTAACTATATATCGCGCACCCGCAATCCACTGCTGATCATGTCACATATTACATCATTCATGACATGGTCAGTGACATCACTGATGACATCACTGATGACATCTCAAATGACATCACTGATGACATCACTGATGACATCTCATTTGACATCAATGATCACATCACTGATGATATCATTCATGTGACAATACAATGCATCTCCTCACACTTTAATATAACCTCTGTTACACCCAGTGTTAAATACAGAGTATAATTTTTGAAACCTTTGACACACCAATACTAGTTACTACATACGCACTCACTAATTCCTATGTCTACACACACATTCACTCATTCACCCATACAATCATTCATACATACAATCACTCATCTTTACAACACTATCATATGCACTCATACACCTATACAGACACTCACACTCTGCCACTCATCCATGGAGTTACTCACACACCTAGTCAGTCCTGTAAAGAATCAATCACACTTCCATTTTCTCATCTTTACAGTTAAACATAGAACACCTTACATTTTCAAACATATACTACACACATACTTACTCTCTTATACAATCACTGATACAAGTACACATTGATCTGACAGAGTCACACACCTCCCAGCCAGCCACACACACACTCAGTCTCCCATACAAATACTTGGGCAATCAATCAATAACCCATATAGTTACTCATATAGCTACTGATCAACACATGCAGCAGTTTACAGAACAACAGACATAATGATGCACAAATTAAGACAGTTTAGTCAGTAACCCATGCACTCAGTGAGACATATTTAATCACTCACTCATACAGTCAGTCATGCACCTACTAAATCCTTCATCCAGACACTTATACATCCACTCATTCTTCAATATGTAAGACATATTTAAACTTTACAGAAACATAAAATTACTGGATGTTTTTTTCAGTGATGTCATCAGTGATGTCATTTGAGATGTCATCAGTGATGTCATCAGTGATGTCACTGACCATGTCATGAATGATGTAATATGTGACATGATCAGCAGTGGATTGCGGGTGCGCGATATATAGTTAGTACTACTAACTATATATGGAATTTCAATGGTTTTGTGTGAGTAAAAAAAGGTTTTTTAAATGCTAATTCCTAACTATATATGGTCTATAACCTATGGTTTTTTCAGTGAATTTTCAAGGTTTTGTAAATGCTAATTCCTAACTATATATGGTGTATAACCTATGGTTTTTTCAGTGAATATATATATATATATATATATATATATATATAGACACACACACACACACACACACATGTATTCTGTATTTAGCCTCTGTGCCACTCGTTTTTCCGGTATTTCTGTGCCCTTTTTGCCTTCTGTGCCACTCGTTTTTCCCTCGTTTTTGTGCCCCTTTTGCCCTCTGTTCCACTTCTTTTTCGTGCCCTTCGGCCTTCTGTGCCATTCGTTTTTCCCTAGTTTTTGTGCTCCTTTTGCCTTCTGTTCCACTCGTTTTTTGTGCCCTTCTGCCCTCTGTTCCACTCATTTTTTTGTGCCCTTCTGCCCTCTGTGCCACTCGTTTTCCCCTTGTTTTTG
This sequence comes from Lissotriton helveticus, assembly GCF_964261635.1. Taxonomy (NCBI): domain Eukaryota; kingdom Metazoa; phylum Chordata; class Amphibia; order Caudata; family Salamandridae; genus Lissotriton; species Lissotriton helveticus. The sequence goes on from NC_136063.1 coordinate 1,023,579,355, forward strand.
TGCCCCTTTTGCCTTCTGTTCCACTTATTTTTTGTGCCCTTTTGCCTTCTGTGCCACTCGTTTTTCCTTCGTTTTTGTGCCTCTTTTGCCTTCTGTTTCCCTAGTTTTTTGTGCCCTTCTGCCCTCTGTTCCACTTGTTTTTTTGTGCCCTACTGCCCTCTGTGCCACTCGTTTTCCCCTCGTTTTTGTGCCCCTTTTGCCTTCTGTTCCACATGTTTTTTGTGCCCTTCTGCCCTCAGTTGTACTCATTTTTTGTGCCCTTCTGCCCTCTGTGCCGCTCATTTCCCCCTCATTGCTGTGCCCCTTTTGCCTTCTGTTCCGCTCGTTCTTTGTGCCCTTTTGCCTTCTGTGCCACTCATTTTACCCTCGATTTTGTGCCCCTTTTCCTTCGGTTACCTTCGTTTTCCCCCACCGCCCTCGCCGCTGCGTCCCCTGAGGTTCCGCCCCCTGACTGCCCACTGCCCATTTGCTGCCCCCACCTCCCACCTCGCAGCTGCTCCTCCCTCCCACCTCTGCATATATTCCAGCCGCTGCGCGGCTGCACCGCTGGCATGCCAAAGGCGTGCTAAAGGCGAGCTCATCTGCGCCCGCCCATGCGCGGACCGCGCCCAGCACCAGAACCCCTGGCCCCCGCACCCACCACGACGACCGCCGCCACTATGACGCCAGCACTCTGCACGGTCTCAACCTCGGACGGAGCCACACCTGCTTCAAGGCCGCTCCAAAATGCACACACGGCCCCTTTACCTGCCGGAACTGCAGTTACACCAGCCTCAGAGCCGACGAACCACCCGCCAAGAAAGACTCTAACCACCTCCGATGCATACTACTGAACACCCGCTCCGCACCAAGCATGCCGTCGAGCTCTGGGACCTGCTCGACACAACTTCCCCGGATGTCGCCTTCCTGACAGAGACCTGGTTTAACGACTCCTCCGCCCCCGACATCACCATAGCCATCCCAGATGGCTACAAGATCACGCGCCGAGACCGCACCAACAGAGTCGGAGGAGGAAACGCCATCATCCACAAGAACAGCATCAGGGTCTCGACTGGCACCGCCGACGCGCTCAGCACCGCCGAACACATGCATTTCCAGATCCACACAGACACTAATTCCACTCTCAGAGGCACCCTCGTCTTCCGACCCCCCGGACCCCGCCCCGAGTTCAGCGACTCCATCGCCGACTTGATCAGCACGCACGCCCTGACCTCCAGTGCCTACATCCTCCTCGGAGACCTGAACTTTCACCTTGAAAACAACAACGACAACAACTCCACAGCCCCTGATCGATAACCTCGCCAACCTTGGACTGAACCAACTCGTCACAACGCCCACCCACTCCGCCAGCCATATGCTCAACCCTGTCTTTTCCTCAAGCCCGTACGTCTCCATCAGCCACACCACCAAACTCCTCTGGACCGACCACCGCTGCATCCACTTCGCCTTTCACAAACCCACCAGACACCACCACACCCAACAGATACCCCGCCGCTGCTGGAGCAAAATCACCGAAGACGAACGACACGCAAAACTCACTCTTAGTCTGCCCACCGTACCCCCCAACACTGACGACGCTGCCCACAGCCGCAGACGCTGAATCAAGGACTCCGCCAACATCCATAAACTTCCCCACAGAGACACCTGCAAGAGGGCCAGCTAGTTCACCCCAGAACTCCTAGCCTCCAAGCAAGCATGCTGGAAACTAGAGAAGAAAAGGTACAGTGAACAAACTCCGGACAGCCACGCAGCACACAAGGACGCCATCCGCAACCACCACCATCTCATCAAGGCGGTTCAGAGGACCTCCTTCAAAGACCGCCTCAACAACAATGCAAACAATAGCAAGGACCTCTTCAACATCTTGAAGGAATTCTCCAACCCCAGCTCCAACACCAACTACATCTCGCCGTCGTAAGCCCTGTGCGAATCCCTCGCCACCTTCTTCCTCCGCAAGATAGCAGACATCCACGACAGCTTCAACACCCAGACAGCCCCAACAGACAGCAACACAACAGACCCTCCGTACACCATCAACCATGACCCCCTGCTAGCCTGGGCCAGCGTGAACATCGATGACACCATCAAGACCATGCGCTCAATCCACTCCGGCTCTCCGTCAGACCCATTCCTGCACAACGTCGTCAACAGAGCAAGCAGCTCCATCGCACCCCACTTGCGCAACATCATCAATCTCTCCCTTGAGACCATGAACTTTCCTGAGATCTGGAAAACGCCGAGATCAACGCCTTACTCAAACAATCTAAGGCAGACCCAAGAGACCTCAAGAATTTCCGGCCCATCTCTCTGCTTCCCTTCCTGGGCAAGGTCATTGAGAAAACTGTCAACAGACAGCTAACCCGATACCTCGAAGAAAACAGAATCCTGGACCATTCCCAGTCAGGGTTCCACAGCAACCACAGCACCGAGACTGCCCTCATCGCCGCCACCGACGACATCAGGACCATGATGGACAATGGCGAGACCGCAGCACTCATCCTCCTAGACCTCTCTGCCACCTTCGACACCGTCTGCCACCGCACACTACGCGCACGCCTCCACGCTGCAGGGATTCAAGACAAAGCCTCCGAGATCATCTGTGGCGTACCCCAGGGATCCTCCCTCAGCCCGATGCTGTTCAACATTTACATGGCCCCACTCGCACAGGTAGCCCGACAGCACAACCTTAACATAATCTCCTATGCCGACAACACTCAGCTGATCCCCTCCTTCACCAAGGACCCCATCACCACCAAAGCAAACCTCCACGAAGGAATGAAGGCCGTCGCCGACTGGATGAAGAACGGCCGTCTGAAGCTGAACTCGGACAAGACGGAGGTCCTCATCCTCGGCTCCAAACCTTCAGCCTGGGATGACTCCTGGTGGCTGACGGCACAGGGGGCAGCCTTGACACCCACCGACCATGCAACCCGGGAATCATCCTTGACTCAATGCGCTCAATGACCAAGCAAGTCAAAGCCATCTCCCCCTCCTGCTTCAACACCCTCTGCATGCTCTGCAAGATCTACAGATGGATCCCGACAGATACAAGAAAGACAGTCATCCAGGCCCTTGTCAGCAGAAGACTAGACTACGGGAAACACCCTCTAACCGGGAGCCCCGACCAAGCTCATCAAACGACTATAACGCATCCAAAACGCCTCGGCACGACTGATCCTAGATGTACCACGCCACGGCCACATCACCCCCCCCTGAGAAACCGGCACTGGCTCCCCGTCAACAAGAGGATATCCTTCAAGCTCTTCACCCACGCACACAAGGTACTCCACAAGACTGGCCCAGCCTACCTCAACAGAAGGCTCTCCTTCTACATCCACAACCGCCAGCTACGCTACGCCGACCTCTCACTCGGCACTGTCCCACGCATCTGAAGAACAACCACCGGTGAGAGATCCTTCTCCCACCTCGCCACCAAGACATGGAACACCCTCCCACTGAGCCTACGACAGACCCAAGACCTTCTGACCTTCGGGAGGGTGAACAGACATAATATCGAAGGAAAATTATAGAATGGACATAATATCGAGTGAAAAATATAGAATGGACATAATATCGAATGGACAGAATACAGTGGTTAAAAATATCGAATTGAAGGTAAGTAATATCGATTTTTAAAATATAGAAAGTCAAAATATCGAAGTAATATTGATGAAAGTTAAAATATCGAAGTATATAATATAGGTATTTAAATATATCGACATTTTAATAATATATAATTTTTTTAAGTTTTTTGTATGTCATTCAATTTTGCGTAATCTAATTCTGTAGCGGGTTGTGTGTTTATAGGGGAATAGGGTGGGAAGTGATTTAACTGTAATTAATTAAAAATGTTAATTTATTTATTGGTATTTATTTTGAATTAATTGTTAAATAATTTGTAGCTGGTAATTAATACATTTTTAATTGGTAATTAATTTTTAATTGGAAATGTATTTTTATTAATTAATTAATTGATAATTATGTTTATTTTATTAATTTATTTTCCGTAGCGGGTTGTGGGTTTATAGAGGAATAGGGTGGGAAGTAATTTATTTGTAATTAATTAAGTCTGTTAATTTTTTAATTGGTATTTATTTTGAATTATTTGTTAATTATTTTTTAATTGGTAATTTATTAGTTTTTAATTGGTAATTAATGTTTATTAATTGATTAACTGATAATTATGTTAATTTAATTAATTTATTTTTTGTAGCGGGTTGTGTGTTTATAGGGGAATAGGTTGGGAAGAAATGTTATTGTAATTAATTAAATATGTTATTTTATTTATTGGTATTCAGTTTGAATTGTTAACTAATATTAATTAAATAATTTTTAATTGGTAATTTATTTTTGTTAATTCATTATTTGATAATTACGTTAATTTAATTAATTTATTTTCTGTAGTGGGTTGTGGGTTTGTAGGGGAATGGGGGAAGTAATTTAATTGTAATTAAGTAAATCATTTTTATTTAATAATTGGTATTTATTTTTAATGTATTAATTAATTGGTAATTAATTTGTATTAATAGGTAATTAATTGTATTTATTAATATTAATTTATTTTAATTAATATTTTCTTGGTATTGATATTTAATTAATTTGTATTAATATATTAAATCTTTACTTTCCCTACTGTTGCACTCAATGGAGTTGGAATAGTAATTTTTACCCCTACGCTATCCAACGCTTTCTCTACTGTTGCACTCTCTGTAGTGGGAATAGTCATTTTTACCCCTACGCTATCCAACACTTTCCCTACTGTTGCACTCTCTGGAGTGGAAATAGTAATTTTTACACCTACCCTATCCAACTCTTTCCCTACTGTTGCACTCTCTGGAGCGGGAATAGTAGTTTTTACCCTCCCGCTATCCAACGCTTTCCCTACTGTTGCACTCTCTGGAGTGGGAATAGTCATTTTTACCCCTCCGCTATCCAACGCTTTCCCTACTGTTACACTTTCTGGAGTGGGAATAGTAATTTCTACCCCTCCCGCTATTCAACGCTTTCCCTACTGTTGCACTCTCTGGAGTTGGAATAGTAATATTTACCCCTACACCATACAACGCTTTCCCTAATGTTGCACTCTCTGGAGTGGGAATAGTAATTTTTACCCTCCCGCTATCCAACGCTTTCCCTACTGTTGCACTGTCTGGAGTGAGAATAGTCATTTTTACCCCTACGCTATCCAACACTTTCCTTACTGTTGCACTCTCTGGAGTGGGAATAGTAATTTTTACCCCTATGCTATCCAACGCTTTCCCTACTGTTGCACTCACTTGAGTGGTAATAGTAAATTTGACCCTTTCTACTATCCTACAGTAAATATATTACATTAATTATTTATTAATTTTAAGGTTATTTAAGTATTTTAAGTATGTTTAAGTTAATAATATTTATTATTTCATTCATTTTTAATAAATTTAAAGCATTTTAAAAAATGTGATACTTTGACTAACTATATTTTTTACATCGATATTTTTGATTCGCTATTTTTGTACTTAACTGTTTGAAGATAGGTGTTCGATATTTTTGTATTCTATATTTTTACCTCGATATTCTTGTAGTTCTATATTTTTGACATTGATATTGTTTCAGTGATCCCTTCAGGAGGATACTCAAGACCTGGTTGTTCGATCTATAGCGGCCCCCCCTCCCGAGCGCCTGGAGACCCTCACGTGTATGTAGTGCACTTTACAAATGATTGATTGATATATATATATATATATATATATATATTACGCTCAAAGAACTCCTCCGTGATGTAAAAGAAGAGAGCAGCACTCAGGAGAATTACTAGCAGCGTGCAGTTTATTTAGCACAGACAAACGTTTCGGCAAAAAGCCTTCGTCGGTGTCACAACCCATAATTCAAAACACACCTTAAATAAAATCATGTGGTTAATCATAAACATCAACAAGGGACTAAACCCTCAGCAATACCATAAGCGCCATCTTAGAATGGTTTTCTAAGAACCAAAACCATACAGATCTAAACCATGAATTGGTTAAATCAAATAGGCAGAGGGCAAGATTCAATAATGCATTTCAATAATTATACAAAAAGGAGTTCAGTACTTTGCCAATGCGGTCGCCAGTAGGTATATATAGTTAGGACCTAGTTACCATAGGAAATGGCGAACATTCTATTGGGAATAACTTTGGCGCCGATTGAGGGATGTGCCTGTAATTTTCCTTAAATTTGCCTCGCTGCGCTCCGCTTCTTCCCTGAAAGATTCGGGGGGATTCGTCAAGCGGGGGCTGAGAAAAAAGGGGGGTCCCAAAACATGTTTTCCCCATGTTAATTTCCATAGGGACATTCTGACAAGGCTACAGGTCGAACGGCTGAACGGAATTACACCAAACTTGGCAAAATGGTAGAGCCTGGTATGGAGCAGTGCCTTTTGTAGGTTTGGTGTAAATCTGTCCAGTGGTTTTTGAGAAAATTGAATGTGAAAATGAGTCCAATGCAATTTTACATTGGACCTTTAGACACAGCTACAGCCCGAACGGCTGAATGGAATTACTGCAAACTTGGCAAAATTGTAAAGACTGATATGCAATAATTTATTTTGTATATTTGGTAAAAATCACTCCAGTGATTGTTGAGAAAATCGACTTTTTTCAAATTATATATCTATATGCGGGACACGGTGTGTGCACGGGCGTGCTCCGTCCGTGCACGTGCGCGGACCTTAGCGTGTGCGTGCGGAATTCTGATTGGCTGTTGGACGTCTGTCAACATTCCAGTCAGTCAAAATGAGGAAGTGTTGTCCGCCATCTTGTTTTTGTGGCAGATGATAGTGGTTGTAAACAGAAGTGTAATAGTTGACAAGGAGGCAGGGTAGAGATTCCTGAGCCCCCTAGGTTTTGTCATGGTGTTTTAAAGGACTCCGAAGGTTGAAAAAAAAATTAAAAAATGTTTTAAAAAATCGGGGGGTCCGCGCACCGTGCGCGGACCGCGGCTCAACAAGACAAAAAAGAAATACAATAAAATAACAAGTTTCAGTGTTTAGATGTTGGTTGAGTGCAACATTGAGTGATGACTCTTTCACCTTTGGGTTTAGGTAGGTGTTTTGTGGAGAGTTAGTATGGTAATTGGTAGAGAGCATTGGGGGTAGGTTGAAGATTATGTGAGTTTGAATGTGTTGATAACTTGAACCAATTAAAATGTTTCTATGGTTTTGATTTTGTGTGTGATGAAATGTGATTGGCTGGGTGTTAGACCTGTCTGCCCTATGGGTAGCCCCTCCTATTAATTATTTATTTTGTCCCCTTTTTGCCCCTCATAACTTTTTTTATCTTTTTATGTCCACTGGATTTTTGTGGTATTGGCCTAGGGGTTAGATGCTCTTTTGCCCTCGTATTCCTTTTTCTTGAGGCCTTGGCGCCTTCCTGACTAGATTCACAACCCACAAAATGGTGGACAACAACTGCCACAACTGCCACCTTAGGGACTGGACCCATGGGTTAGTATAGGAATGTTCCAGAACCCCCTGGACCCTTCTGGACCCTCTGGGGTCATCTTATAAAAGGCGGAATGTTGGGCAGCCATTTTAGATGGTGTGGTGAGAAGAGGAGAGCTGGTGTACAGGAGTACAGGCGGTAGAAGGAGGAGACTGGTGCACTGTGGGGGTTGACAGACCTGCTGGGCCGCTGTCCCTGCTGTTTTGATGCTATCCCTCATCTACTGATCTGACCCTGACAGGACTGGGCTCGAGAAATCCCTGCCGCAGGAGTAACCCGTGGGAATTCTATGTGGAGTTCATGAGATGAGGACAGTAAGACACCGCCAGGTGAGGGCGATCGAGGCTGACCCCTAGATTAAGGCAAGACCTGAGTGGTGGGGGAAGGAAGTAAATCCCTACACTTGCCGTTCACTGGTGACCTGTCAGTCTGACCTCGTGGCTTCCCAGAAGTGATCCGCCTATATCGGCACTTTATGACAGAGATTCCTGAAGTTTACTTGCCCCCAGAATCCAGTTACCTTCTAGTGAGGGGCCGCATCCCCCTGCCGGGAGTAGTGTCTTGAACGCTGCGCAGGCCAAGTGTGAAGCGGGGCAGAGCCATAGAGGAGGTGCGCCGGCTCAAGGCCCGCGCAGGCTCGGTGAAGGTCTGGGCGGCTCCTGAAGCGCGGAAGCGTCCTGTGTGCCGCGCAGGCTCAGAAGAGGGCCGAAGGTTTCTCAGCCTGGTAGTGGAGCGGCGCTGAGAGGTCCGTCGACCGTTCAGGCCGTGTGAGGGAGGCGAGTGAAGGAGGAGGAGCGCAGGAATCTCGGCGCCCGTTCAACAGAGATCGATCGTTGAATAAGTAAGCATCCAGCTTTAGTAAAGCGCCCAGAGCTGGACGAGTGTCATACGCTTCTGCAGGGTCTGTGGGAAGTAGTGAGGAGGTTTCACGGAAGCTCAACCTAGTCAGCTTGGTGGATTCTAGACTTCCTGTTTCCCGATTAAGACAAGCCTTAACTGCATTGGCAAAGTACTGAACTCCTTTTACCAACGCTGGGGGGTCCTGTCTGATTTCAGTGCCCGTACGTTCTATCCTACAACTGTAGAAGTTGGGAAAGGTTTCTGACACTGACTATGAGGCAAATCTCGCTTTACTAACTAATAATAACAGGAATTCATCAACGGACAGGAGGAGTAGGTGGTAGCTTGTTTCTAGTCAAATGTTGATTTACCCTGTTACATTACATGCAGGTCTAATGCTTCCTATTGAAATTCTGTATAAAGAAGAAGGTCTGAAATACTGTAACTTGCTTATGATAAACAACAGGAGTCCCCATGAGTAAGGTACCACTGTAAACTACTGCACTGAGAAGTGAGATCCTCTTGTGGTTACAACTGAAAATGTGATATAACTTCTGTTGCTAGAAGGGGAGGTTGTGAACTCTTTTAAGGGTGGTGGGGGGCTGAACTGCTAAAATCGATGCCCCAGTGTTATGTATACCAGAGTGAAGCTATTTTTGTATAAGAAACTACGAACTGCTAAATAACAGAGATTTTTATAAAACAGCTAATATTTTTCCCAAATCTGGTGTAGTGTCTTAATTTTTGAGTGGATGGTCGTGGTGTTACTAAGGGGTGTGACGCAAACTTTACATATGCTCCTTTGAGTTAGGCCTTCCTACTTAGTGCCAAGCTACCCTATGTGACTTGGACAGCCCAGGTCCAACACTGGGTATTTGAATATGTATCAAAAATGAGAGGGAAACACAGCCATTTTGAGATTTTAGTGTTTGAGGTATACTTCTGAGGTGTGAGATTGAGACAGAATTTACTGTACAACAGTTTTCTAGAAGGTGAGTTGTTAATTTGTAAGGAGAACTCTGTTGTTCACTTTAAGTTAATAGGAAACATGTTTTCTGTTAGTTATTTAATGTTTTTCTGTTATACCTATGGATTTAGTAGGGCAACATCAGATGCAGTGCTTTATATTGCTAATACTTGCTTGATACCATACATTGTCCAGGAAAACACGGCCATTTTCTGACTATAGTGTCTGAGGTACTTTTGTGTGGACATTTTGGTGTTCAATTTCTGGTGTGAGATTTACAAAGTAGTAACTCTTCTTATAGAATGTAATAGTTTTTCTCTGCCCTATCTCACTCTTACCCTGCAACATCTCACTGTCTTTTTCTTTCTTTTAATAGTACACTTACATCAATAATGTTTGAAAATGAAGAGTCATTTGACATCGTTATAGAAATTTTTGTGACTGTTATTGAGGATGATCCTGTTGATGAGAGTAATCCTGAAGGAGAGCTTTATGATGGAGGAGATGACATGGACGATTTCTATGATGAATCCTTGGATTCAGATTTAATGGAAGCTTTGGAGTTCATTGAGTTTGAGGATTCTTTTTGGGAGATTTTCAATATTGACATTGCTGATGATGCAATCTTAGACGATCATTCCCAACAATAAATTTGAATTTAGTAAATAAATATTGTACGAGAATTTATACTTAACTAAATGTAATTCATGAGGTAGTAGCAAACTGATAATTTTTTGTGTTGCATAGTAACTTTACTCATAAATACTTCCGTTCTTCCCCAAAATTTTCTTAAATGTGTATTTGACATCTCTTCTTCATGTCCTGCAGCCTTTCTCTCACTGTCTGTCTCTGATGCAGAAGATTTCAACATAAGTAAGTTTAAAGAACAGCAAGTGTGTCTCACCAGAGCAGGAAATTATGCAGTAAGCGCTGTTTCTATTTCTTTTAATAGTACACTAACATTAAAATGATGAATGAAAATGAGGAGCCTACCAACATCTTCTTTGAAATAACTGCAACGTTTACTGAGGCAACTTATTGTGAGGTGGATATTGATCCTATAGATGAAACAAATCAAGAAGAACATGAAGCAGATACCATGGCAGATTTGTTTGATGAAACACTAGATATGGAATTAATGGAATGTGTAGACGTTGTCGAGTTTGACGAATCATTTTCAGACACTTTGATGGATGAAATTTCTGATGAAGAAATCCTACAAGTTCTTTTAGATATTGAAAATTCTAATAAATAAATTTTAATTTAGTAAATATTTTTTTTTTTAAATTATACTTATTTCAATGTAATTTATGAGGTAGTAGCAAAGTGATACAATTTTGTGTTCTTCATGTCCTGTATCCTTTCTGTCACTGACTGTCTCTGATGCACTAGTTTACAACATAAGTAAGTATATAGAACAGCAAGTGTGTTTCACCAGAGTAGGAACTCATGATCCCCTACGCCAATTCTGACCACACATTGTGAAAGGAAGGAATCATGTGAACAAATCTGTTTCTGCTTTCCTGAAAGACTATAGTATGGATTCAATACACCACAATAACTTGCATTACAACATACAAGGTAGCTACAGAAGAGACGATGTCCATTTCCATTTAGTTTATTTATTTATTTATTTTTTTTAAATTGCAATAGGTCCGCGCACCGTGAGTGCTCGGTAAACGCACGGTGCGCGAACCCAATCGCCGCCATTTTGTGGTTTCAGAAGAGAGTGAAAAATATAACTTAAAAACGTGGGAAGGGGGTAGGGTAGAGTGTCCCTGACCACTTATGCCTTCTCAGGGGGTCGTTCAAGGACTCCTAAGGTTAAAAATAATGTCTTTTTAAAAAAAAATAACAGAGAACACGATAGGTCCGCGCACGGGGAGTGCTCGGTAAGTGCTCGGTGCGCGGACCTCGGTAAAAATGTATACAAAAAATAAAGTTACAAATTATATTTGAGTGTTTACATGTTAGTTGGCTCTAAAAAGAGCCGTTGTGTTCATTGTGTTTTTTTGGGTACCTACAAGTAAGTACCAATGCAGAGTCTGATGTTACAGAGATAGACTCTGGTCCCTTCATCAGTGAAATGTACACCATCTGTCCTATAGAGGCCTTGCATGTTGTAACGCAAGTTGTTGTGGTATATACAACCCATTCCATAGTCTCTCATGTATGCAGAAACAGATTTATTTACATGTTTCCTTGCTTTCTCAATCTGTGGACAAAATTGATTGGACCAATTCCATTTTTGTCTTTGGCATATATTGGAATAGACAAAGGCAGTTTGAGGAAAAAGTGACATCAATTGTTCAAAGATGTCCTTCAATAGCATTTCCAGACCAACCCCAGTCAAAGTGCATAAGTCATTTCCACCACAGTGCACAATTATAAGGTCAGGATGTGGGAGATGCATGAAGGATTTCACCAATGGTATCAATTGGTGACATCTCAATCCTCTCTGGCCAATCCATAAAATATCTGCATTTGGTAAATCAAGGTTTAAAATTCCTCTGTTTGTTGCATACCTTTTAGACCAGAATACAAAACTGTGTCCTACAAACCATACTGAAGGCATCTTCAAGGCAGGTCCGGTTGTACTCAGATGAGGGCTGTAAATGAAATGGCAGTTGGAAAGCTTGCATTGTAGAAAACAAAGAGGAGGACATTCACTGCACTTGAAGCTTAAGAAATGATTGGTGCTTTCTGAAAATGGAAAAGAGCATATTAGGGTGCATAGTTTTGTTTTTTAAAAGCAGCAATTCTAATGGTTCAGAAAAGGTCATTGAAAGGAACATTGCAGATGATTAGCTGTTATTTTGAAAGCTCTAACAACCTTGGTGGATTCATTTGCAACAAAGTATAATGAACTTTTAAACTCTGTTCTTCCTTAGGTGGGAGTTACCATGGTGACAGGTTGAATGAGCACTAGGGGGATGGGTGAATATTATGTGAGTTTGAAATTGTGGGAATGTAGAACCAATTGAAATGTTAGTTTAGTTTTGAAATAGTGTGGGAAGAGATTTCATTGGTTAAGACCTGAAATATGTGTGAAGAATGAGTGGGAAAGTGTGCCATTTCTTGTTTCAGTGTCTGAGGTGCATTTCAGATATTCTGCTTAAGAAAATTTGCTGTGTGTTTGACACTGTTCTATATTTTCAAAAGCTTTTAAAGGTGAGTAATATAGAGAGAGTGCTGTTTGTAGTATTGGGAAGCATAACAAGCATATTGGGCTTCATTCCTGTTGTATTTTGAAAATGAGTCAGGTTTCTGCATTGTAGTGTAGTGTTCATTTAAATGGGTTGTGCTCTGTGTGTAAAATGATTTACCATGCTAAATGTTTTTTGATAACATGTGTGGCTTAAAGATTTTTGACAAGGATCACAGTGAGTGTCTGTTTGAATTAAGGAATTATTTTTTTTACCTTTTTCCATAATGTTAGCTGTGTGTGCTTACAGTTTGTGTTTTTTAGTTTATAAGGTAGACTTTTTTTTAAATAGTTTTTTATGCTTGGATTCAATGCTGAAATATAAGATGGCATTGGTGGTACTCCGGTTCTTGCTGAAGATGTACTAGGAGAAGAGTCCTCCTCCTGAGATCTTTGCACTACAGCTCTGCTCCAATTATTGGGGTGCATATTTTTTTACATGGCGTTCCATGGTGTGGGTTCCAAATGAATATTTCTTATTTGGATTTCCTCTTGATAACACTGTGTCACAGATCTTGCAGGTGACCAGTGGTGCATTTACTTTCTTTTGATGTTCTGAAAACTGAAACATTTCCAGACTATGGACTCCTTTCTTCTTACTTGGGTGAGGGTCCTCTTCAACAAACTCTTCATTAGAAGAATGGTCAGACTCTGGATGTTCAGCCATTTGGAAGTATTTTTCTGTAGCTAGGAGCTGTAGAAAAAAGGTGTTGCTTCTCTGAAAGCCAAAGAAGAATGATGAACATAGGAGGGTTTTTTCAGCAATTGGAGTAGGAAGTATTATAAACCAATTAAATATTTTGGTTTACAGTCACATGGTTGGACGTAAGCTTACGATGCGCTTACGTTGCGTTTACGGGGCGCTTACGTAAGCTTACGTTGCGTTTACGGGGCGCTTACATCTTCTTACGGAGCGTTTACGTAGTACGCACCCTCGCGAGATTTATAATTGCTTAAATAAAGTTATATATGGTCTTAAAAAGTTTAAATTAACATGTTCTTTATTATTCCAGATAATGTGTACCTTTATATTGTGCAATGAATACGTAGATATAACGATTTAAAGTTTATAAAACTTTCGGGGGTAAGAGCTCGGAGCTTTTACGGTGCGCGGACGGAGCTCTTACGTTGCGTGCACGTGCTACGAACCCTCGCGAGATTAGCTACTACTTTAAAAAGTAATATACTGTTGTTAAAAGTTTGAAAAAATCATTTTCTACATTAAAACAAATATTGTCTACCTTTAAAATCAACGTTAAAAACGTAGATATTAGGTTTTAGAAATTTTTTAAAATTTGTCGTGGTAAGAGCTCGGAGCGCTCACGGTGCGAGGACCCTGTAATCATATAAAAAAAAAACTTGAAAATATATATATATATATTCACTGAAAAAACTATAGGTTTGAATCCTTACATAGTTAGGTATTAGCAATTAAAAAACCTTGCAAATTCACTGAAAAAACCATAGGTTTCAGGTCATATATAGTTAGGAATTAGCATTTAAAAAACCGTGCAAATTCACTGAAAAAACCATAGGTTTCAGGTCATATATAGTTAGGTATTAGCATTTAAAAAACCATTGAAATTGCTCCTATATAGTTAGTTGGACTAACTATATTTCGCGCACCTGCAATCCACTGCTGATGATGTCACATATTACATCATTCATGACATGGTCAGTGACATCAGTGATGACATCACTGATGACATCTCAACTATATATGACCTGAAACCTTTGGTTTTTTCAGTGAATATATATATATATATATATATATATATATATATATGAAGAACCGCTCCAAAGAATACTGCAAGCCGCAGCACCCTCGTGGAGAAAAACGGACAACAACTTCAGGCAGCGTTTGCAGTGTCTCTTATTTTATTTCATTTTCTTTGATAAGTGCAGCGGAAGTGCCATAGACCGGACAAGTTTCGGCGACCCTGTCGCCTTGTTCACCGGAATAAAAGAGTATTTGCCATTGCACACCAAATTAGTTTAAAAAACGGCAAATCACCAATCACAGCACTTTGATCTGTACCACGTGACTACATTGTGTAACATGATGAACATGGTAGACAGACTATTATAAAACATGGTAATTCAACACATAATGTTAAAATATTAGCAATTCATTATATCAGTTCTAATACTGTTTTGTATGTGCCAATTAATGATTCCCACGAGAAAACCACATGATTAAGACCATTGTCTATGCGAACAGTGTTTTTTGATGACACACATTATATCAGTACAAATACATTGATAAATCGCCATGGACATCACGGGTACCTAAAACCATGTCTATATCAATTGACATAAAGTCCACATCAACTGTAATGAAAATCACATATGTATCGTCACGGGTTAATATATATATATCCATACCAGTCTCTCTCCTACCAGCGTGAAGAAGAAAGTGTGAATAACTCCGGGGGAACAAAGGTTGCTTTTATTGATGTTAAAAGCTCTGACAGAAAAAGTTAGTTCCTGAAACGCTAGGCAGACGCGTTTCATCCTTTGATAGGAATCTTCAGTGCCCGTTTCAGTCTGTTGCCATAAGCCAGGGTCCATTGCTTCGATGATTTGAAAGCTGTGACCACTTCCCATTTTGTGGCCACACCCTTCTCATGCCTCGCAGGTGTAGAGCTTGAAACGCCACGTCTGCTCCACCGCTGCATTCTGGGCATTGTGGTCCACCGCAGGGACCCATACAGTGAGTGGTTTACCGTGGACATCAAGTGATGGTTCCATCCATGGTGGAAGGCGTTCCACTATTCCCAAAAGCGGCCGAAGTGCAGAAAATTAAAAGTCCTTCCTCCGTCCTCCTTAATCAGGCAGCAAAATACTGCCTCCTCTCTCCCCTCATGTTAGTGACCGCCATGTGGTTTGGTTCCTGCACAGAGGGGGGGTGACACAGTAGCAGTTTCATGCAACACCAAGGAATTAGCAGGTAAATCCGTGTCACACCAGACCGAGAGGGGTTCACAGCACGCCAACACCTACTAGCTGGCGTTAAATATCCATACCAGTCTCTCTCCTACCAGCGTTAAGAAGAAAGTGTGAACAACTCCGGGGGAACAAAGGTTGCTTTTATTGATGTTAAAAGCATTGACAGAAAAAGTTAGTTCCTGAAACGCTAGGCAGACGCGTTTCATCCTTTGATAGGAATCTTCAGTGCCCGTTTCAGTCTGTTGCCATTAGCCAGGGTCCATTGCTTCGATGATTTGAAAGCTGTGACCACTTCCCATTTTGTGGCCACGCCCTGCTCCTGCCTCGCAGGTGTAGAGTTTGAAACGCCACGTCTGCTCCACCGCTGCATTCTGGGCATTGTGGTCCACCGCAGGGACCCATACAGTGAGGGGTTTACCTTGAACATCAAGTGATGGTTCCACCCATGGTGGATGGCGTTCCACTATTCCCAAAAGCGGCCGACGTGCAGAAAATTAAAAGTCCTTCCTCCGTCCTCCTTAATCAGGCAGCAAAATACTGCCTCCTCTCTCCCCTCATGTTAGTGACCGCCATGTGGTTTGGTTCCTGCACAGAGGGGGGGTGACACGGTAGCAGTTTCATGCAACACCAAGGAATTAGCAGGTAAATCCGTGTCACAACAGACCGAGAGGGGTTCACAGCACGCCAACACCTACTAGCTGGCATTAAATATCCATACCAGTCTCTCTCCTACCAGCGCGAAGAAGAAAGTGTGAACAACTCCGGGGTAACAAAGGTTGCTTTTATTGATGTTAAAAGCACTGACAGAAAAAGTTAGTTCCTGAAACGCTAGGCAGACGCGTTTCATCCTTTGATAGGAATCTTCAGTGCCCGTTTCAGTCTGTTGCCACAAGCCAGGGTCCATTGCTTCGATGATTTGAAAGCTGTGACCACTTCCCATTTTGTGGCCACGCCCTGCTCCTGCCTCACAGGTGAAGAGTTTGAAACGCCACGTCTGCTCCACCGCTGCATTCTGGGCATTGTGGTCCACCGCAGGGACCCACACAGTGAGGGGTTTACCTTGGACATCAAGTGATGGTTCCACCCATGGTGGACGGCGTTCCACTATTCCCAAAAGCGTCCGAAGTGCAGAAAATTAAAAGTCCTTCCTCCGTCCTCCTTAATCAGGCAGCAAAATACTGCCTCCTCTCTCCCCTCATGTTAGTGACCGCCATGTGGTTTGGTTCCTGCACAGAGGGGGGGTGACACAGTAGCAGTTTCATGCAACACCAAGGAATTAGCAGGTAAATCCGTGTCACACCAGACCGAGAGGGGTTCACAGCACGCCAACACCTACTAGCTGGCGTTAAATATCCATACCAGTCTCTCTCCTACCAGCGTGATGAAGAAAGTGTGAACAACTCCGGGGAACAAAGGTTGCTTTTATTGATGTTAAAAGCGCTGACAGAAAAAGTAAGTTCCTGAAACGCTAGGCAGACGCGTTTCATCCTTTGATAGGAATCTTCAGTGCCCATTTCAGTCTGTTGCCATAAGCCAGGGTCCATTGCTTCGATGATTTGAAAGCTGTGACCACTTCCCATTTTGTGGCCACGCCCTGCTTCTGCCTCGCAGGTGTAGAGTTTGAAACGCCACGTCTGCTCCATCGCTGCATTCTGGGCATTGTGGTCCACCGCAGGGACCCATACAGTGAGGGGTTTACCTTGGACATCAAGTGATGGTTCCACCCATGGTGGACGGCGTTCCACTATTCCAAAAAGCGGCCGAAGTGCAGAAAATTAAAAGTCCTTCCTCCGTCCTCCTTAATCAGGCAGCAAAATACTGCCTCCTCTCTCCCCTCATGTTAGTGACCGCCATTATTACAGTTGTTTAGTATAGGTTTTGGTTTTATTTGAAGTATTTGTTTTAAGTTAAAATTGCACTTTTGGGTATATTTTTAAGGATGTATTACTTATGTTGTCAATAATATTGTGATCGATATTTTGTTAATTAATATTTTTGACATTTTACCTGTTTATTTATAAGCCCCCAGACTATTCTTGGACAAAGTTTGATTAACGAATACCTCATCCCTTTTGTTTGCTCTAGAATGCATTTGTAGCTGGGTAGGGACATGATTGTTAGATGGCATACAGTTGTTTTTTGGATTCCCTAATTGGGTTTCAAGGCGCTTTAATTTCCCCATTACCCTCTCTACAAGAGTGTTAAGCAAGTCTATATTGTCTTTGGCCATAGTCGAGAAAACGGACCCCAACCGTAAGTTAAATTGTTCCTCCATACCTATCCGGACAGCTGATTGGACGAGTGAGTCAAAATCGCCAGCATGGTTAATAGATGTGTCAGCAGTTCAGCATCCGGGTTTAGTGGATCTCCTTTTCCCCTTTTATTTCCTGGGTGAAGCAATTGGGCCATCTGCAGATGTGTGTCCATTCTCAAAGTCTTGATATGATATGATATAGCACTTTTGTAATGCGCGCAAATACTCGAGAGTGTCCTGGCGCGGGTGAATTGGAGCAGATGAAAGGAAAGTTAGGTAGACTGGCTAAACAGATGCGTTTTAAGCAGTTTTTTGAAGAGATGAAACTCTTGTGTCGACTGAAGCGCCGAGGGGAGCAGGTTCCAAGCTGCAGCGGCCTATACCGACAGTGATTGACCTCCCAGGCGGACTCTATGAAAGCGCGGGACAATCACCCGACGCAGAGAGGCAGATCGCAGGGGACGGTTAGGGACATAAAATGCAAAGCGTTTCCTAAGATACATAGGACCTGGGCCATACAGAGCTCGATGGACTAGGGTGATGGCCTTAAACTGGACACGCTGCTTCACTGGCAGCCAATGCAGCTCCCGTAAATGACGCCTAGCACTGGTACGGCTTGGAGCATTAATCACGAGTCTTGCTGTATCGCCTGAAGCTTTTGAACCAGGTAGCCAGGTGAGCCGATGAAGTGAGCATTAGAATAGTCCAGCCTTGATAGGATAAGAGCGCGAGCAACTGCCTCTTTGGCCGAACTCGGGAGCAAAGGAAAAATCCTTCTAAGGATTTTAAGGGTTCCAAAACAGATCCCGGTCAGTTTTTTGTACATGGTCCGTGAACCGCAAGTCTTTACTGAACCACACCCCCAAGTTTTTTACAGGGCCGTCATCTGAGTGCGGGCAAGGGAATTGAGAGGGCCAGAGAGATTGCCTGAAGTCCAGGGGGAACTGGCCATACAAAAGAACCTCAGACTTCTCCTCGTTACACTTCAGAGAAGCCTCGGCTAGCCAGCTGAAAACGGAAGCCAGACATGACCGGGCGATGGTAGTATCAGCATCCGGTCCCTTCCAGGTGAACAGCAGCTGAGTATCATCAGCGTACGCTATCACTTTCGCACCTAACTTCTCTGCTAGGTAGACCAGGGGGGTAAGGTATATATTAAATAAAAGGGGGCTCAAGGTGGAGCCCTGCGGAACCCCTGTAGTCAAATTCCTGACCGAGGAGGAGCAAGAGGCCATACATACCTGCTGCGTGTGGTGGTCCAGAAAGGACTTAACCCACTCCCAGGCAAGGCCGGAAACACCAATAGTAATTTCCTTGGTCTCTCTCTCTGCACCCCATGGCACTCTAACATTAGTTATGGGGCCCTCCCCCTTTGTTCCCAACACACTAGCCGAGGCTCCTGACTCGATAATGACGGTATTTTGGGAAAAGATGACTGGTAGAGTATTTGTCCCAGGATGGTCAGAGCTCAAACCCAGTTCAACCTCAGCATTTTGAATTTTCTTGTTTAAAGCCCCCACTGCAGAGGTCAAATACGATATAATGGAAGCTGAGTTCCTGGGAACCTTTACTCTTGCTCTTCCCAGATCCAGGCTACAAGGTTGTTTATGCTTAACCCATATTGGTAGCTGAAGCGTTGATGTTAAGGGGGTAGCCCAGCCCAGCCTCCTCCAGACTTTGACCGGTGCTGATGGGCCTGCCCATGGCCCAGGCACGCCTGCACGCATCCGGCAATGTGGGAGTCATGGCTGATATTCGAGTACCTCCTAGTGCGTAGGCGGCGTCCACGCGACAAAGCAGGCTAAGGGTTGTGGTTCCTGGTCCCACTTGGGCCCCCGCGGTCACAGCAGCAGCTGTAGGTAACTTAGATCAGGATCCCACGCTGCAGGAGCCCTGGCTGGTATTTGCAGAGTGCGTAGGCGGGGTCCAAGCCGCAAAGCAGGCTGGGGCTTGAGTTCCTGCTCCTCCTCGGGCCCCCTTGGTCACAGCAGCAGCAGGTAACTTAGATTGGGCACCACAGGATGAGGAGGATCAGTGCAATTTGTCAGAGTCAAGCGCATTTGCTCAACAATTTTTGGGTAATCCTCATGAGTTTGAGGACAAACTCTACTTCCCTGGCTGAGTATGGAGTAGGACTTCATAGAACTTTTTAATTATTGTCAAACTGCTTTGGCAAAAATAGAAAGCTACAGCTAGGGTACATCATATACTTTGTTTGTGTCTGACTTATGAAGCCCCACCATTTTAGGCACTAGTTTGGCCTGATTGTAGTTGGATGAGTTGGACACAGTGAAGAAGCCTCCCCATTTTCTTCAAGGACATTGGAGACAATGCCTATCTGCCTCTCATGCCTACCTTTTTTCATTACCCAGCAGGTCTGCCCCTGTATAGATCATTTGATTCACAAGACTGCCAATCCAAGCCGAGTGCAAGGCGTCGTCAGAGGATGTGGATTCCGCTCATGTTCATTGTGAGTCAAATTCACGCAGCGAGGAGCCCTCTAGATTTCCGACATTGGGAACCTGTCCATCACGCCCTGCTGGCACCGCATGCTGTCCAGTTCGGCTTGGAGGCTGATTCACTATATCACCATATTCATGCTGTGATTAGTCTTCCATCTCCCCGACTCTGCGAACTTGGCTATTTTACCCTGTGGTTGCCGCACATTGTATTGTTCATCTTTATATGTGCACCACTCATTTATCTGCACCCTCTCTTTGAAGCGCGGACCGAGGAAGGTGTTTTTCAGCCTATGACCATTAGTGGATCTTCTGGATCGTTTATTCAGCCTCAAGATCGCTGTTAATCTTGATTTCAGTGGAGCCTCCATTTTTGTTATTTAGTTGTCGCCAACTACAGGAAGATATTCTTTCTTATCTTGCATACCAAATTTATGTTTTGTGAGCTGCTATACCACATATCACGTGGTCGCCTTATTGAATTCAGATGGCCCCCAAATATCTTCAAAAACGTTCTCGCCCTGAAGAAGGAACTTTGTATTTGTTTGTGTGTTCCGAAACGCAAGTAGGCGTTTTTTGTTTAGTCTTTTGTGAATTGTCATTTTATTTTATTACTGTATTATGTGTTTTTCTTGTGTTTGAATTATTGTTACCTATAAATTGTTGTTGTTGTATATGTAGTGTTTCTAATTTAAGTTTGTTTTTTAACCATGGGCCTCCGCCTATTAACTGATGCATCACTTCTCTCCATACAGGGGCAATGATGCTTCCAGTCCATGAAGTGAAGAACTGGTTTTGAGTGTGACAGTTCTGAGGATGACGCGCCAGGTTAACCCACACTGAAGTGGGCGATGACCAATCTTCTCCCTGCAGATGTGGCAATGTATTGCATCCGAAGCTGTGGTTGTGGATGCGATGCACCTGGTTCTACTCCCACAGCAGGGTTGATGCACTGGTTCTGCTATGCGTAGACTGGAGATTAGTCAGTTTCTCTGGTGCAAGTTTCTTGGTACACTTCCAGTGATCCAGGAGCAGGGGTAGAGACTTTGATAGCCCTGAGTTTCAAGCAACAGGAGGCAAGCCAACAAGCTCATGGGGATTACTTTAGTTGCAAGGCAGAGTCCAGAACTCCTCAGTAGGGTCAGTGAGCAGCAGGCAGCAGGGCAGAAGAAGAGCAGCAGGGCAGCAGAGTGACAGTCCTTGTTGCAGCACAACAGCTCTTCTGTCAGAGTCCAGCTGTAGGTCCAGAAGTGTCTGATTTGGTAGGGTGAGAGACCTAGTAATTATACCCAGATGTGCCTTTAGGGGTAGTGACTTCAAAGATGTGTTTTGAAGTGCACATAGGTCATTTTTTCATAGCGCTGGCTCCAGACTATTACTAGGGGCTAATCAGTCCTTTGTGTGAGAAACAGGATACCGCATATTGAGGTGTAAGTATCATCTACCCCTTCCCTTCTTGCTTAGGAAGAGCAAACCGAATGCAAATGATTTGCAGACACACCTCTACTTCTTGTGTTTGTGGCTGTCTAGAAGGGATGCACAAAGTGTAGCTATCACCTACCCTAGACGTGTTTTGGAGACAGGCTGCTGGCATACAGAGCAGTAGGAGCAGAGAAATGTCTACTTTCCAAAAGTGAAAGTATACATAGGCCACTATTCTTGTGTCCCATCTGTCGCACTGCGTCATGGGTGAAACTTTCTCAGTTTTTTGGCAGTCAGACACTCTCATGAAATCACTCAGGAGACAGCGCCATTTCAACTTCTGGATTTATTCTTCACCTTTTCAAGTAAATACTGTTTCCAATCCAGGCTTTTTACAGCAACTCGTGGAATCCAGAAAATGAAACGTACATCAGAATCAGCTCGTCTTTATAACCAATGCCTTTCGAACCTATACTGGTACTTCTTCAGGGGTTGCTACAATGAATAAAAGACATTCAGCTAGCTGTTCAACGTTAACCTTTAACATACAGAATTTTTTTAAAAAGCTGGTCTAATTCCTCACATTGTAACCTTGCTACCATAACCCACTGCGCTAGAAACCCATCTGTGCAAAAACCCAACAGAAACTACTACCCATAACTGCCCCTCCTCCCCCAAACCTTGCAGTTCCTGAAAAACCCACTCCCAAATTCACATCCTTATCCCTTCATCAACTATCTTTGAATTTACTCTAAATCATGGCTCAACCATACTACGCACAAAACAACTGCCCACATGCTCAACTCCCATCGTCCAAATTACAATCCACTTTTTTGTAACAGTTCTCCCCATAAACCTCTAACCTGTCTAGGAACTTGAACCCACCTCACTTGCCACTTCCCAAAAGCGAAACAATTCTGTACCTTATCAAAGCTCTTAACCAACGTCCTGAGCACCTCATCCTACTCTCCCCATTAAATGGAAAATCCTTCTTTCTCCTTGCCTTAATGTCCGCTACTTTAACAAAGTGCCCCTTCAATCAAACTTTATGTTTTTAACCCCGTGACCATAACTCACGGTTGTGCTAATTAATTAAAAAGATGTGGAATTCAACTTCATGTCCCATAATGCACTACACACAGTGTTGCCACAATTAATTCAACCTAAATCAAAACCTTGTGCTTCCTACATTACCCAACCCTACTATTGCACATCTAATTTACTCATCACCACTAAAGTGTGGAATTCTAAATCCAAACATACTTCATAAAAAACTAATCAGTGATACTGAGTAAAGCTAAAAAATCATCACACTTTCAAAATGTCAACATATCATCTGTGGTTTTATAAGTGAAAACAAACATAAAAATCCTGAAAAAACGCAAAGAGGTTAACAGTCAGTAGTCCAACGATAATTGCTCAATTATCATACATGCTGTAATGTCTTTATCGAGTCCTCTCCAAAATCACGCTGTCTCCGGGTGCTCTGCCGGATCGGAGAAAATTAACCTTAAATCCCCAACGAGCAAATTAAGCAAAAGTAGCAGCGCTCAAAGATTTGACCATCGGAAAAGCCCAGGCTAAGGCTGTCGCCGTGCGAGGTCCTCCGTTGCCTGCTGGAGCGAGAAAACTGCACTTACGCCGCAGATCAGAGAAAGTGAAGCAAGA
Source organism: Lissotriton helveticus (assembly GCF_964261635.1). Classification (NCBI taxonomy): domain Eukaryota; kingdom Metazoa; phylum Chordata; class Amphibia; order Caudata; family Salamandridae; genus Lissotriton; species Lissotriton helveticus. The sequence goes on from NC_136063.1 coordinate 1,023,602,582, forward strand.
GCAAAAATGGCGGCGTCCCAGACCTCCACAGAATGTTAATCGGACACAAAGGCGGTGACTATACAGGTGAACGACATGCTGTTACACCGCCAATCCCACCTGCCAACACCTACCAGCAGTTGACGGCGATTCGGAGGTATGCACAGATCGCTACACATAGCGGCCAAAGAGTGAGAGCGCGAGTGTGGCAGCAACAACGGCGGCTAGCAAGAAGGCACCTAACACATACTGCCCTGAGCTGTACACCTCACGCTAAGACTCAGGAAGTTTAGGGGCCGGCTGCATTTTGCAATTTACATCTAGCAGCGTAAGGAAAAAAAATTAATGCGACGTGAAGGGACCTACTAAATAAAACCGAGACTGAACTGAACAACACAGGGCGGTGGAAAGCTAAAATGGTGCCCGCAGCAACAAAGGGATAGGGGAAACTACTACATTTTGCGCTAGGACAAAGGAAGCAGAGGCACCATCTACTGTTGGTGGGAGGGTACCAGTCAGCAGAACTGAGGCGCTCCAATAAAGAGAACACACACAAAGCAAGAATAACGTGTCTGTGAGCGAGTGAGTTAACCGCAGCTGTGGCTGAAATGAGATCCGCAGCGCTCCACTAAAAACCGGAAGTGAGCAGAGCCTCCATATTACCCCGAGTTAACTTAAGGTACAACAGAGGGATCTACGAAGATCTCCGGAGTTCAAGCAAGCACAGACAAAAACAAAGCGAAACAAAGTGAAAGGCATCACTGCGCAGTAGGTCCCTAAAATGACACCCACCCTAACAAGGACATAGGGAAGGCACTGGCAGCACATTGACATCACAGACTCCGTAGGCTCGCCATCTACGCAAGGGGGCATTAATCTAGCTATACGACCTTGTGTACGACACGTCAGTACACCACTAAATCCATCCGTCAGCTCCGGCCTACAACAACAACTGACGGCCCCTGCCCAAGGATCTCTGAGGTACACACAGCACAGGGCTCATGGGGGGTGTGTGTAAAAGACCAAGTAAGCACGGGGGCAAGAGGCTCTGTGAGTGAGAGGGCTTATACATAGCTGCGGCTCCAGCAAAGGCGCTCTCAGTGCATGCTTCCCGGAGCTGCTTCAATTCGGAATAAGCCTGAGAAACTATTGCAGATGGTCTTGAAGTGCACAGCGGAGGGGCCACACATGACCAGTTGGCACAGCCTGGTATGACGCCCCCTGAGCGGACCCCAAAACTGTTTTTAGCTATTGCGGATCCCGAGCAACCTGGCCGATGCCCGGTAGAGCTGTCCTATACAACTATAGAGGAGTCTGGCCCCTTGGCCGTCACCTACCCAGCCGTTCATCCGACATTGTTTTTCCTCGTCTCCCCATTTGTGTCTCCTTCTCTTCCCCTTCAATGGAACAATGACGACACCCCTTGGGTGGATACCAACACTATTTTTACCCTCCGCAGAGAAGGAGCAACCTTGGCAGATGCCCGGTGGAGCTGTCCTATGCAGCTCTAGAGGAGTCTGGCCCCTTGGACGTCACCTACCCAGCCGTTCACATGACATTTTTTTCCTCGTCTCACCATTTGTGTCTCCTTCTCTTCGCCTTCAATGGAACAATGACGACGCCCCTTGGGTGGATACCAAAACTGTTTTTACCCTCCGCAGAGACCGAGCAACCTTGGCTGATGCCCGGTGGAGCTGTCCAATGCAGCTATAGAGGAGTCTGGCCCCTTGGCCGACACCTACCCAGCCTGTTATCTGACATTGTTTTTCCTTATCCCCACGTTTGTGTTTCTTTTCCTCCCCCTTTGATTGAACTATAATGACGCCCCCTGGGTGGACCCCTAAACTGTTTTTACCTACCGCAGAGCCCGAGCAACCTTGTCAAATGCCCAGTGGAGCTGTCCTATACAGCTATAGCGGAGTCTGGTCCCTTAGCCGTCACCTACCCAGCCGGTCATCTGACATTGTTTTTACTTGTCTCCCTGTTCATGTCTACTTCCCTCCCCCTCCTCCTCCCCCTGTGAGTCTTTGATTCAAATTGATGTAACTATGTAACCTGTAAATCGCTGATTCAACTGATATAACTATATATCCTGTAACTCGCTGATCCTCATGTAAAGCGCTCTGATACCTCCGGGTCTAGCCAGCCCTATATAAAACTTTGCAAATAAAAATAAAAATAAATTTATAGGGTGCAAACTCATGTGGAACGAAACATTGTGAAGCAAAAAACTCTGATTAGAGAATGCACTCCTTCCCTTATTTTTGTATTCACTACACTTAATATCATAATTTTTAATGCGTGCAATACAGATTGCTGTGATATGTCCCCTTCACAGCTTTTCATGCTGAAAGTATACATAGGCCACTATTCTTGAGTCCCATCTGTCGCACTGCGTCATGGGTGAAACTTTCTTTGTTTTTTTAACTCCTTAGAACAATTTTTAAACTTGTTAATTCATGTAAACCAATGTTTATACAAAGTCTTGGCAGTCAGATACTCTCATGAAATCACTCGGGAGACAGCGCCATTTCAACTTCTGGCTTTATTCTTCACCTTTTCAAGTAAATACTGTTTGCCAATCCAGGCTTTTTACAGCAACTCGTGGAATCCAGAAAATGAAACGTACATCAGAATCAGCTTGTCAATGCATTTCGAATCTATACTGGTTCTTCTTCAGGGGTTGCTACAATGAATAAAAGACATTCAGCTAGCTGTTCAACATTAACCTTTAACATACAGAAAAAATATATAAAAGCTGGCCTAATTCCTTATTCCTCACATTGTAACCTTGCTACCATAACCCACTGCGCTAGAAACCCATCGGTGGAAAAACCCAACAGAAACTCCTACCCAAAAATGCCCCTCCTCCCCCAAACCTTGCTGTTCCTGCAAAACCCACTCCCAATATTCACATCCATATCCCTTCATCAACTATCTTTGAATTTACTCTAAATGATGGCTGCTCATTTACCTGATGAATATTGTTGTTATCTACTGTTTGTGTTTGTTATACCTTTCCCCAACTACCAATTCCCATCCATTAATGAAACCCCTAACCATATTCCCCAAGCTGAGTAATATATATTGAGGTTTGACTTATAAATGCACACCATAAATGGATCACACACTTGGTAGGGCGGATGTGGTGAAAGCAACACCAACTCAAAGCAGGATCTTCCATTACCTTTAAAATTAAATGATTTACAACCAGATTCCCTCGAAGCTGACATTACATGGGAGGAAATTGAATCAGCTTTGCTTTCGCTGGCTACGGGGAAAGCTATGGGCCCTGATGGCATCCCTCTTGAATTCTACAGGATGTTTAGAAATGTTATGAAGGAAGACTTACTGATTACATTCCAGGAAGCTCAGAGAGGGTCTCCACCAGCTTCGTGGAGTCAATCCATATTGATGGCATTTCTTAAAAAGGACAAGCCTCCTCTTAATCCGGCGTCTTTTAGACCGATATCCTTGATAAATGCTGACAGCAAGGTCTTCTCAAAAATACTTGCCACCCGGATGTCAACAGTGATATCCTCCATTGTTTCACGATGGCAACACAGGTTCATCCCTAATAGAGATACTGCAGATCATGTCCGAAGAGTAATTGCTATGATGGACTGGGCGCAGGCTACTAATACATCTATCGGAATCACCCTGTTGGATGCCGAGAAGGCATTCGACAGGGTGGTATGGCCTTATCTTTCGGATGTTTTGGCTTTGAAAGGCTTTGGACCAAAAATGATAGTGGCACTAAAACCTTTATATCTGCTACCAACCTCATGTGTTAGAATCGGGTTCTGTAAATCTAGTCCATTCTCTATCTTTCGAGGTACTCGGCAAGGATGCCCGTCATCTCCACTTTTATTCTCTATATTTACCTTAATCAACTAAATTAAGAGGAGGAAATAAATCCGGTGGAGTTTGTAGGGACTCCTTATAGAGCGTTGGCATATGCTGACGATGTGGTGGTGACCACCACAGATATTGTAAGGGCAATTCCGAAGATCGAAGAGATAGCGGAGGTGTTTGGTGCCTTTTCGGGCTATAAATTTAACTCTTCAAAAACTCAAATTGTATTTGTTGGTCAGAATCCAACCACAAACCTTAACATAGTATCCAGCGCAACATACTTAGGAATTAAGATTACAACCCCGATTTCTGATATTCCCAAGCTTAATTTTCTACCCATCCTTAAGAAAGCAAATAATAATGTATTAAAAATGTTAATAGTTCCGCGATTTCTGTATCTCTTTCGAACCATAATTTGAGAAAAGGGGGGCCCCTATATATTACTAGAACACTTGCTATACATAGGGAAAACTAAATATTTTGAGAACAGTCTATAGCCAAGTGAAAGTGCAGAAATTATAAACAATATGTAAACCACTACAATTATATTTTGTAGTGATGACATTCAATACTATATACTATATAAACTCACCACCCATTGGGTTATTGATTTATTTAGTTTATTATTCAAAAAGTTGATATAATTATTTTATCTTTTTGTAACACTTTTTATCTTTTTTTTCATTTTGTGTATACATTTCTGATGCAGTTGATTTACAATTCATAGACATATAAATTTTAAAAACACATTAACAAACAAACAGTAAGCATTAGACATGACAAATGATGGAGGCAATGCGGCAGGGTAGTTCGCAACGGGCGTTTCGGCCAAATGGCCTTCCTCAGGTGACCGTCTATTGCACTAAAATATTAAAGAACAGTATGGGTGAGAGCCAGAAGATTATATACACTACATACAAACAAAGAATTTCATTATATACAGTGAAAAGGAAACAAAACACCATTTTATGTACACTATGTAGAAAAACCAATTAAAAACGATTGGCACATGCAATGCATTTGATTATATACAATGAACATACACGAGACAGTGTATCCATGCACAGCGTACAGAAGACATACTTCATCCAATATCATTCTTTTGGTTGATCCAGCATATAGGCTACGCCTATGTCAGTTGTCATTATGTTTGTTATCAGAAAGTGTGATAGGGAAGATCTATATCCCATATATTGTATGGCAAATTTGATAAATATGAAGATAGTAGGCACCATACTGAAGATCTAAAGCAATTGTTTTCCTTTTTTTTGTTATATTTTTCAATTAACAGTCATTGAAATTCACTTTTCAATCTATTTCATTTTATGTAGTATAGAATCAAGTGCCTACTAGAAGACATAGGGAATAGTAATTAAATTTCACATTTCAATCTATTCACTGCTATGAACCACAGAGTATAATCAACCACTTTCATTCACAGTTTGACATTTCAATCTGTTTCGTTTTATGTAGTATAGAAACACATGCCTATTGAAAGACATAGGGGAAAGTAATTAGATTTCACATTTCAATCCATTTAATTCTATGAAACGCAGAATTTAATCAACCACTTTCATTCACAGTCTGGCAGACTGGGTCTTTGTATTAAACGATTTTTGCACAGAACCCTAAATCATACATGGTGGTTAAATGTACTGAAATCCAAAAAGGCAAAGTAACTTAGATGGGTAGACAAGCATAGGTAATGTACATACTATAGGTGATTTTATACTTACAAAGGACCAGATATCCAAACCGTGTAGCGGCAGAAGGAGAGACAAAAGAAAAAGGGAAAGCAGTGGGAGGGCTGCCCGGTATCAACCCGCTATTTTTCAGACAAAACTGATAAAAAAGAAGAAAAAATTACTAGCTGAATTAATATAATACCCACATGATTTTATGCTTAGTGATAATACAGAAAACACACTATCTAATGATGAAATACATGCGATTACCGGCTCATGTTTGTGGTACACAGATGGTAGTTTCTGGAAATACCAAGTGATATACAGAAACTAAAAAATGTATAAATACGTTATGTCCGCCTCTAACCGTCTTTCAAATGAGAAACGTGATGCGACAATGGCCACTTACCTAAGATGTAATGCAATTACACGTGATGGTTGGAGACGTGATAAAATGTTGTAGTGGTTATAATACCTGAATGTGGGAAAGAATGATAATCATAACCACCTTTGTATGATATAAGGAAATATATTATTGCCTGTAAACAATTAGGATGTGCAAAGATATAAAAGTATGTACCGTGTGACAGGAGGACGTTATCTGTGGCGCGATTACAGCCAACATAAATGTCATCGATGGTACAGGTAAAAATTTCTAATGGCTGTGAATAAGAGAACAAAATAACTATAACTATAAGCGCTTAAGGTCCCAAATGAAAACAGCAGTTGAATATTAGGTAAGGGCCTAATTTACCTTGAATTCGAGGTCGGTAGGTATCCTGTGATATTTAGAAATTTTCTTTGTGAAAGAATCTTTCTACAAGAACAGGCGATGTGATTGCTGATATATAAAATAGTCATGAAGATCTTGAGATCTAGGACTATAGGGAGAAAACAGACTATGAGCGATAACATTAATGATAACCCGGAATTATAAAACATAAAAAGAGATGTGCTACCTAAGCGGTATAATTCACCGGAAGATGAGAGTCAGAGTTCATATGTTTCATGATGGATATTCTGAAAAGACAAAAAAACGATACACTGTATTATATCACATGAAATAATATCATGTGTAACCTGTGCGGCCCGGTTTCTGGCAAATTAACGGAATAATAGGGGAATTAAAAATAGTGGGCCATCACATATTCTTTGTGGCATATATTTTGCATAGCCTTCGTGCAGTCGTGTGACCAACTTTAAGACGCAAGACCATTCCTGAATGCCATCGCTTACCTTAAAGGTCGAGAAAACGCTCCGGGTATGACTCTCAATATATGTAAAAATCCGCATGGATTTACAGGGTGGTGGACGGCTGGATGCAAACGGTAGCGCTTCGCCATCCGCCATCTTTATATAGATGCATTTCGGAACGGAAAAGTAGTGAAGATCGAGAAAGGACTGTGACTCATAATACTCTTAAGAACACAACCGTAAGAACAAAACTGGTAGTAAAGATCAAGGAAGGACTGTGACTCGTAATGCTCACATGAACACGACCATAAAAACAGGACTAAGGATCTCAGAAATGGAGCACAGTGTGAGCTCTAGAGTAGTACCTACATATGGCTGATAAAGAAGAGAGAACCCAATATATGGATAGGGCTAAGTAATCAACTATTTGTTGTTTGTACAATGAGCTGTGGAATTCAAAGATGTTTTCTGTCAAAATAATAGATAGACAGTCAAGAAACAATTTACTATTGCAGTCAACTTGGTATGTGTCAATAAACCAGGCGACTGCATGGAGAGCTCCTTCACATGGTATATTTGAATAAAGGCTTTCAACATCTAAGGTCACTAGCCATTGTGTATCTGGATTAAAGGAGACCCCCTTAAAGGAGTTGATAACTTGAGCAGTGTCCTTGATGTAACCTGGAGTGTCTTGAATATACGGACGAAGAATAGCGTCCAAGTACTTCGGTTACAGAACCAATTGTGCTCACAATAGGCCTAAAAGGTGGATTAGCGATGTTTTTATGGACCTTGGGGGTCCCATAGATACAGGCAAGCTTAGGGGTTTCCACGTTGAGGTAGTCATATACTTTTTGACAGAGAATGTCAATATTCAGGACCTGAGTTGTTAAATGAAATATTTTTGATTTAGTAATATTCGTGGTGTTTCTATTTATTTTGGTGTAAAATCTAGTATCATCCAACATCTCTTCAATTTTTGTGATATAGCTTTGAGTGTCCATAAGGGCTATGCCACCACCCTTGTCGCAACTTTTTATAGTCACTTCTGGGGAGTTTTTAAGAGTATTCAATGCTTGGTATTCTTCATGAGATATATTGAAGGGAGTTCTAGGAATGTATTTGGTAGCTGGTAGAAGTTTGTTATAAACAGCTTTTTCAAAGACACCCACTTCAGGAGCGACTTGATCAAGCGTAGGCGTAACGATCGATTTGGGTGCTAGTCCAGATTTATTAACAACCAATGGCTTCGGTGTATTTATAGAAAAGAAAAACTTCAGTCGTATTTTACGTAAGAATGCCATAAGGTCTGAAAATAATTCAAACTTATTTAACCCGGAGTGGGGGACAAAGGACAGACCCTTAGATAGTAAGGACAAAGTCGATGATTCAAGCGTTATTTTACTCAGGTGGAAAATGGGAATGTTATCTACTGCCTCCAGTAACGAGCATTCCTGGTTTCTAGGAATTGGTTGGGGTTCATTATTGGAGGTCCCTGGTATTGGTGGGGATATTGGGCCTGTGGTTGGTATTGAATAGGTTGCTGGAATTGCTGTTGCTGATAATTGTGACTTTGATATCTTGGTCTCCAGTTGCCTCTGTAGCGGTTGCGTCTGCCTAAAAAAGGCCGTCCCCCTTGATTGTATCTTGGTGTATATCCTTGCCCCCGTTGGTATGATGCAAAGGAACCCCCATCACTATCCGAATCAGATGAGTTGGAAAATGTAGTCACTTTTCTGTTAGATAATGGAGGGGGTTGGTTAGAGGTTGGGTCAAACATAGTGTCATCAGATGAGGTGTAAAATCCGTCAGCTAAATACGGGTAGATTCCTTCTTTACTGAAATATCTGATGTCTTTCTGCAATTTATCGGTCTTACGTTTGATTAAATACTCATTGTATGAGCTTAATTCAGTCTCAATATCTTCAAGTGCTTTTTTAGCATCAGTCTGAGCTGGAGATGACTTGATTTTACTTTCAAGCTCTTCGATCTCTTTTAAAAGCTGTAACATGAGATCTTTGGCTGTTTCGACGATGAGCATCATAAGGTCTCTTGAACAGCGATTAGCTATCTGAGACCATTTTTCAAGAAATGCTTTTAAATGAGCAAAGAGACCAGGAAGGTTTTTAATTTGTAATCCTTGTGGGATTATTCCTGCTCTAAGATATTTAAGCATAAATTCTCCATGTAGCTCAATTCGCTTGGTTTTCTTTCTGAGAGCTAAGAGCTTAGTAAGTTAAGCATTGTTACCTATGTCATTAGGTGTTCTATTATCGAAAGATGCAGATGTACCAACCATGGACATAAAGTCAGCATCGCTGAACCCAAACATTTGGAGAGTTGTCATAGTTATCGCTGACTGTAACTCAAAGTCTATACAGATGAACTAAGGATGTCAATAAATCCAACTTTTGGCTGGCTTACCTGATGTTCTTTATTCTAAGCTACTCACAATGTGGTGTTGATTGTGGGCCAGAGATACGTCTAAAGATGATATCTTATATTAATCAGTCGTTGTAGTATATAGAGACCTCGCTATAAACAGTGAGTTGCTTTTAAATCTCTCTGCCTTGTTTTTAAAGCTCTGCACGGAGTTGGCCCCGCTCCTCTGCAATCTCTGTTCGAATGGTACATTCCAACCAGAGCCCTTAGATCCACAACAGCCTGTCTGGTTAAAGTTCCAAGATTTAAAAAAGTCAGGAGAGGAGGAAGATCATTCAGGCTTACTGCATCAAAACTCTGCAACAGCCTGCCTTTGGATGCCCGCCAAATAACAGAACTTCTCCCTTTTAGGAAACGGATTACAACCTGGCTGTATCCAAAATGCTAAACGCCAATTACTCATTTGTTCATCTCCTACTGCATTCGTCTTAAAGAGTTGTCTTAGCGCCAGGATACCTGCAAGGTGACAGTTGCGCTTTATAAATGTTTTAAATAAATAATAAATAAATAAATAAACAACCTGTGATATACAAAAAAATGGATTGAACCAAAGTGAACTAATGTGCCGTACATACATATGTTGTCTCGTGTATTTCTATGCTAATTTAAATATAAAAAAACACAAATTAACTACATAGGTTAACATAAATGGGTTATCCACATGAAACATACAACATTACTACCCCTCATAGAACAGGCAAGAGATTAAACAATTTGAGAAAAGGGGGGCCCCTAATTATTACTACAACACTTGCTATACATAGGGAAAACTAAATATTTTGAGAACAGTCTATAGCCAAGTGAAAGTGCAGAAATTATAAACAATATGTAAACCACTACAATTATATTTTGTAGTGATGACATTCAATACTATATACTATATAAACTCACCACCCATCGGGTTATTGATTTATTTAGTTTATTATTCAAAAAGTTGATATAATTATTTTATCTTTTTGTAACACTTTTTATCTTTTTTTCATTTTGTGTATACATTTCTGATGCAGTTGATTTACAATTCATAGACATATACATTTTAAAACCACATTAACAAACAAACAGTAAGCATTAGACATGACAAATGAAGAAGGCAATGCGGCAGGGTAGTTCACAACGGGCGTTTCGGCCAAATGGCCTTCCTCAGGTGACCGTCTATTGCACTAAAATATTAAAGAACAGTACAAACAAACAAAGAATTTCATTATATACAGTGAAAAGGAAACAAAACACCATTGTATGTACACTATGTAGAAAAACCAATTAAAAACGATTGGCACATGCAATGTATTTGATTATATACAATGAACATACACGAGACAGTGTATCCATGCACAGCGTACAGAAGACATACTTCATCCAATATCATTCTTTTGGTTGATCCAGCATATAGGCTACGCTTATGTCAGTTGTCATTATGTTTGTTATCAGAAAGTGTGATAGGGAAGATCTATATCCCATATATTGTATGGCAAATTTGATAAATATGAAGATAGTAGGCAACATACTGAAGATCTAAAGCATTTTTTTTCCTTTTTTTTGTTAGATTTTTCAATTAACAAGTCATTGAAATTCACTTTTCAATCTATTTCATTTTATTTAGTATAGAATCATGTGCCTACTAGAAGACGTAGGGAATAGTAATTAAATTTCACATTTCAATCTATTCACTGCTATGAACCACAGAGTATAATCGACCACTTTCATTCACAGTTAGACATTTCAATCTGTTTCGTTTTATGTAGTATAGAAACACATGCTTACTGAAAGACATAGGGGATAGTAATTAGATTTCACATTTCAATCCATTTAATTCTATGAAACACAGAATTTAATCAACCACTTTCATTCACAGTCTGGCAGACTGGGTCTTCGTATTAAACGATTTTTGCACAGAACCCTAAATCATACATGGTGGTTAAATGTACTGAAATCCAAAAAGGTAAAGTAACTTAGATGGGTAGACAAGCATAGGTAATGTACATACTATAGGTGATTTTATACTTACAAAGGACCAGATATCCAAACCGTGTAGCGGCAGAAGGAGAGACAAAAGAAAAAGGGAAAGCAGTGGGAGGGCTGCCCGGTATCAACCCGCTATTTTTCAGACGAAACTGATAAAAAATAAGAAAAAATGGCTAACTGAATTAATATAATACCCACATGATTTTATGCTTAGTGATAATACAGAAAACACACTATCTAATGATGAAATACGTGCGATTACCGGCTCATGTTTGTGGTACACAGATGGTAGTTTCTGGAAATACCAAGTGATATACAGAAACTAAAAAATTTATAAATACTGTCCTTTGTCCCCCACTCCGGGGTAAATAAGTTTGAATTATTTTCAGACCTTATGGCATTCTTACATAAAATATGACTGAAGTTTTTGTTTTCTGAAAATACACCGGAGCCATTGGTTGTTAATAAATCTGGACTAGCACCCAAATCGATCTTTACGCCTACGCTTGATCAAGTCGCTCCTGAAGTGGGTATCTTTGAAAAAGCTGTTTATAACAAACTTCTAACAGCTACCAAATACATTCCTAGAACTCCCTTCAATATATCTCATGAAGAATCCCAAGCATTGAATACTCTTAAAAACTCCCCAGAAGGGGACTATAACAAATTGCACTATAAAAAGTTGCGACAAGGGTGGTGGCATAGCCCTAATGAACAATCAAAGCTATATCACAAAAATTGAAGAGATGTTGGATGATACTAGATTTTACACCAAAATAAATAGAAACACCACGAATATTACTAAATCAAAAATACTTGGTTTAACAACTCAGGCCCTGAATAATGACATTCTCTGTCAAAAAGAATATGACTACCTCAACGTGGAAACCCCTAAGCTTGCCTGTATCTATGGGACCCCCAAGGTCCATAAAAACATTGCTAATCCACCTTTTAGGTCTATTGTGAGCACAATTGGTTCTGTAATCGAACCCATATCGAAGTACTTGGACGCTATTCTTCGTCCGTATATTCAAGACACTCCAGGTTACATCAAGGACACTGCTCAAGTTATCAACTCCTTTGAGGGGGTCTCCTTTAATCCAGATACACAATGGCTAGTGACCTTAGATGTTGAAAGCCTTTATTCAAATATACCATGTGAAGGAGCTTTAGGGTTCTGTGCAAAAATCGTTTAATACGAAGACCCAGTCTGCCAGACTATGAATGAAAGTGGTTGATTAAATTCTGTGTTTCATAGAATTAAATGGATTGAAATGTGAAATCTAATTACTATCCCCTATGTATTTCAGTAGGCATGTGTTTTTATACTACATAAAACGAAACAGATTGAAATGTCAAACTGTGAATGAAAGTGGTTGATTATACTCTGTGGTTCATAGCAGTGAATAGATTGAAATGTGAAATTTAATTACTATTCCCTATGTCTTCTTGTAGGCACTTGATTCTATACTACATAAAATGAAATAGATTGAAAAGTGAATTTCAATGACTTGTTAATTGAAAAATATAACAAAAAAAAGGAAAAAAATTGCTTTAGATCTTCAGTATGTTGCCTACTATCTTCATATTTATCAAATTTGCCATACAATATATGGGATATAGATCTTCCCTATCACACTTTCTGATAACAAACATAATGACAACTGACATAGGCGTAGCCTATATGCTGGATCAACCAAAAGAATGATATTGGATGAAGTATGTCTTCGGTACGCTGTGCATGGATACACTGTCTCGTGTATGTTCATTGTATATAATCAAATGCATTGCATGTGCCAATCGTTTTTTAATTGGTTTTTCTACATAGTGTACATAAAATGGTGTTTTGTTTCCTTTTCACTGTATATAATGAAATTCTTTGTTTGTATGTAGTGTATATAATCTTCTGGCTCTCACCCATACTGTTCTTTAATATTTTAGTGCAATAGACGGCCACCTGAGGAAGGCCATTTGGCCGAAACGCGCGTTGTGAACTACCCTGCCGCATTGACTCCATCATTTTGTCATGTCTAATGCTTACTGTTTGTTTGTTAATGTGTTTTTAAAATTTATATGTCTATGAATTGTAAATCAACTGCATCAGAAATGTATACATAAAATGAAAAAAAGGTAAAAAGTGTTACAAAAAGATAAAATAATTATATCAACTTTCTTTTTGAATAATAAACTAAATAAATCAATAACCCGATGGGTGGTGAGTTTATATAGTATATAGTATTGAATGTCATCGCTACAAAATATAATTGTAGTGGTTTAAATATTGTTTATAATTTCTGCACTTTCACTTGGCTATAGACTGTTCTCTTTCGAACCATACCCCTTGACTTTCCAATAGAATTTTTACACAACTGGATAGAATGGCCCGAAGATTTTTATGGGGATATAAACGTCACCGCAGAGCTTATAAAAAGCTGACTCTCCCAAAGGATAGAGGAGGATAGAGTACACCACACTTCTTATTCTACTACCGAGCATCAATACTGCAGTTCATCAATCCCTTAATTATTGTTACCAAAGTCCCAATTCACGAAGCACATTTCCCCTCCATTTACGAATTTTCTTTAGGGGTAGAAGCTCGTGGCTGCTTTCTAAAAAATATAGAACCAAGCTATTTCAAGAAAATTAAATGTAAGATTGTAACATCAGCATACCGAGCATGGAAGACTATTAAACGACATTTAGGGATTCCAAAAATTATGAGATATACCCCTTTGTCGTCCAAGCATATATTGCCTGCTATTTTTAGGGACCATATTATGTTAAAATGGAGCAAAAAAGGAATTAATTGTATCAGTGATTTATGGTATAATGATGAAATGATCTCTTTTCAGAATCTCCAGGCTAAATTTAATATTTCAACTTTGGATTATTTCAAATATTTTCAATTATATAGCTATTTTAACAATTTATCATTTGAGCAATGCTTAGGGCTCCAGAAAATATCTTTGATTGAATCTTTATACACTAAAAGAAAGATAGGCTTTTTTTTATAATTTACTGATTTCATTTTATTCAGATGACTTATCATCAGTACAAGATCGATGGGCAATGAAGCTTGGGGTAACAAATGTGCTGATAGAAGATTCTATTCTGATGGCGAATTCCATTCTATTAACGGGTAGATCCCGTACCCAGCACTATATGGTTCTTTTTTATCTTTATCATACCCCCGAAAAAATCTCTAAATGGGGAATATTCTCAGGTACAGCCTGTAAGAGATGCTTGCTGGAAGCAGCGGATGCAACCCAAATGTTTTTTTTATGCCCACAGCTTTCATCAGTACTTACTGAGATACAGACTTTCTTGTCCTTAATGCTTGGCTTTAATGTTATCCTAACAGCAGAGCTGGTCTTGATAGGTACATCCTCTGATAACATTGTTGAAGATAAGAAAAAGTTGATATTTATTTGTAAGTCCGTTTACCAGGCCTGTATTACTCAGGAATGGATAAGCCCAGATCCGCCGCAATTTCATATCTGGAGGGCCCGGCTCTTAGCGAAGTATAATTTAGAACAGGCAATCTATGCTGTGAAAGGACGTGCCAGAAGATTAATGGGGGAGAAAATATGGGCTCCAGTCCATGAATGGATACCGGCAGAATTGGGGAGCTAGAAGTTTTCTGTCTTAAGTTAACTAAAAAAAAATTATTAGTTGATATGAGCACTTGTAGAACTGTAATGTTTTTTTTTTCTTTTTCTTTTTTTTTCTTTTTTTGTTTCCTTTTTACTATGCTTGTGTATTTTTTATCAAGAATGCAATATGTATCTGATTTGCTTGCAATATAAAATAAAACTTAAAAAAAAAAAAAAGGATCTTCCATTACATGAGCAATAGCCCACACCAACCCCACTTTCCCACCCGCACACAAAAGGGATCCATGACAAAAAAAACTAAACAGACACTTTGGGGTTCATTAGGATGTCAGGTGGTGGTACCACCATGGTGCTGGTGGGGTGGAAAAACGCCTTTTTCCGCCCGCGAGCTGCGGGAAACATGTCCGCCATATTAGTATAGTAAAACATAGGTCAAATCCTAACCACCGCGGAGCAGCGCGCACCGCCTTCAAAGTGCACCCGCCACTCGGCGGTGGGAGCCAATGGAGACAGAATGACGGAATGACGTCCACCCCGCTCCACAAATTAGGATGGCCCAAACAGGCAGACGCACTGCAGCGGAGACACCGCCCAACCAGAGACAGCGGAAATTCGACACGGAGCGTGATAGCAGAGACCCGGTCCACACCACACGGTCACGACCGCCATGGACCCAGCTCTTCATGTGTATCCGGTGCTGTACCGGCTACAGCACTATCATCAAATGGGCCGCCCACAACCACACAAATACAACACACAACACACGGGCTGACACAGGGTCCAATTCCACAACACCCTGCTCGGGGCAACAACACATCCACAAGGGCACCCACACATGACCCACCTGCCACCAAGTCACCCCACTGCATCCTGGACACACATCGACCGCGAACTTGCAGCAATGTCCCGGTCCCAATCACGTCATCGCAGCGGTCAACACATGCGCACAATGCAGAAGGCAGGGCCAGTCCAAGGCATGGGCAGGGCACAAAGACACAGGGACACACCCCCCCCAACCACACATCAACATACCCCATCAAGTCACAGGCCAGGTGCCCATCTTGTGCAACCCCGTGCACAGCAACAAGCAACAATCACAGCAACATGCAAGCACAATCCACACCATGCACCGCACAACAAACAACCAGGGAGACAGCCACTGCAGGAGTGGCTGCACAGGAACACACAACACACAACACCAGTGCCACACACACTGAAGGCTGCAAATACTTGCCAATACATACACACACAAATAAACACACACCCTGGGTGTAGCCACAAACATAACACACACACAGGGATGCCTGAACAGATACCTGCCCAAAGCAACACACAAACCCTACAGGAACACACACAGAACCCCATCAGAAACAGATATACCCTGTCAGCCAAACTTTGGAAAGGCAATGGGAGCACAGACACAACAGGAGTGCACAAACCCATCACTCAGGAACAAAACACACACAACGTATCACAAATCACACAAGAAGTGCACCATCTCAGAACTACACTGTCACATGACACCAACAACAGATGCACATGAAAACAAAAATGAACAAACACTACATTACATCAGGGGATGCACATCAGGCAATGCCAAGGCCACATACACACAGCACTGTATGCACAACAAGCAGTGTGTGCACACCAAGCAGAACAGTCACACACAGACATGACTAACACAACATCAACACACACAACACAAATCAGCACAGCACAACCACAACAGCACACCCAGGAAGTGAATCAATACCACAGCCAACACACATACATCCAATACAACAACAACAGATGCACCACTCTGGGACACAAGAGCAGACCCATCTTGACCAGAGCACTGGGCAGCACACACAGGTGAAGTGCTCATGAGCATTCCTCACTGCTTAATAGCACAAGAACACCACACATAAACCATTGGGGCAATGTCCATAGTTGAACATTTGCCCTGGCCCAAGAACTGCACCACAAAGCACAGTGTCACCAATGAAGTGATGGGGAGGCACACACACATGTAAGCCAAGGGGACAGCTGACATCAAAGTTAACTGACTTGCTTGACAGTAGTAGACATGGAAGGGGTGTACCATACACAAATAGAGGGAGTGCAGACCCACAATGGGTAGGCCTAAGTGGCACACATAGGGGATGGCATTACACCACACACCATGCCATACAGGAGGATAAAGGCACCATGAGCCTGCAATGCATGAGAAACACAACCACAATGGTAGTGTGGAGCAGCAGGGCTACATAGTCTACATAAACATACTCAAGACATGGATGAATAGACAAACACAACACTGATGTGCAAGTCACACACTTTGCACACACATATGTGACTAAAACTACAAGGAGGAGTCAGACAGAACAGCACGGACATTCCAACACACTGCACAGTGCGCAGTGCACAACAGACAGCTCACACATGTGCATACTACCATAACCACAGGGCAGAACAATCCAAACAACAGGCACACAACTCCTGGGTGACACATGTGTGTCTTTCACAATCCAGGGGCACACACACATCCGCACCCAATACAAAGTCACACCCTTTACACTGCACACCTCCTGACTTCCCAAGAGCATACATCTCATGTAGGCCATGGGACCAGGACTAAGGGCCAATACAAGATGGCCAACAACATATATAGCTGGGCACACATAAATGAATAACACACATATATCAAGACATTGCCCAGCCAGCATGCAAACCTGTGTACAGCACCACACCCTGTGCTGGCAGTTTCCCCCAATGTATCCAACAATAGCAAACTACTAAAAAGAGAACTGCATGACAGGTAAAATAGCCATCAAAGATAACACCAGTATCAGTGTCTGAATGGACTGAAGACCCTGTCACCCCTGATTAAAAATGTGATGCGGCCAAAGAGCTTGGCAATGTTTAAGTGACACATGGAGCATGGGGCACAGGCAACCAAATGCACACACCAAAATAACTTTAATCAGCAAGGACACTGAAAAAACAGACAACAGGAGTAACTGTCTTTAGTAACATATTGCATAGATGTGACAGTAGAACAATAGTAGAAAAGAGCAAGGCACAAAATGCTAATCATATGCAAGATAATCTGCACAGGCAAACTCCAAACAGAAAGGCCAGTGTCCATGGCACAGGTGAGAGTACAACACAGCAGAGCAACAGGGCCAATGTCCATGCCAGGTGGCACAGCAAGTACATGAGAAGCTTCACAGGGGAGACTCCAAGACAGTAGTACAACAGGGCAAGTGTCCATGGCACAGGTGAGAGTACAACACAGCAGAGCAACAGGGCCAGTGTCCATGGCACAGGTGAGAGTACAACACAGCAGAGCAACAGGACCAGTGTCCATGCCAGGTGGCACAGCAAGCACATGAGAGGCTGCACAGAGGAGACTCCAGCACAGCAGATCAACATGGCCAGTGTCCAGGGCACAGGTGAGAGTACAACACAGCAGAGCAACAGGGCCAGTGTCCATGGCACAGGTGAGAGTACAACACAGCAGAGCAACAGAGCCAGTGTCCATGCCAGGTGGCACAGCAAGTACATGAGAGGCTGAACAGGGGAGACTCCAACACAGCAGAGCAACAGGGCCAGTGTTCATGGCACAGGTGAGAGTACAACACAGCAGAGCAACAGGACCAGTGCCCATGGCACAGGTGAGAGTACAACACAGCGGAGCAACAGGGCCAGTGTCCATGGCACAGGTGAGAGTACAGCACAGCAGAGCAACAGGACCAGTGTCCATGCCAGGTTGCACAGCAAGTACACGAGAGGCTGCACAGGGGAGACTCCAACACAGCAGAGCAACGTGGCCAGTGGCCAGGGCACAGGTGAGAGTACAACACAGCAGAGCAACAGGGCCAGTGTCCATGGCACAGGTGAGAGTACAACACAGCAGAGCAACAGAGCCAGTGTCCATGCCAGGTGGCACAGCAAGTACATGAGAGGCTGCACAGGGGAGACTCCAACACAGCAGAGCAACAGGGCCAGTGTCCATGACACAGGTGAGAGTACAACACAGCAGAGCAACAGGGCCAGTGTCCATTTCACAGGTGAGAGTGCAACACAGCAGAGCAACAGGTCCAGTGTCCATGCCAGGTGGCACAGCAAGCACATGAGAGGCTGCACAGGGGAGACTCCAACACAGCAGAGCAACATGGCCAGTGTCCAGGGCACAGGTGAGAGTACAACACAGCAGAGCAACAGGGCCAGTGAGCATGGCACAGGTGAGAGTACAACACAGCAGAGCAACAGGGCCAGTGTCCATGTCACAGGTGAGAGTACAACCGAGCAGAGCAACAGGGCCAGTGTCCATGTCACAGGTGAGAGTACAACACAGCAGAGCAATAGGGCCAGTGTCATTGGCACAGGTGAGAGTACAACACAGCAGAGCAACAGGGCCAGTGCCCATGGCACAGGTGAGAGTACAACACAGCAGAGCAACAGGGCCAGTGTCCATGTCACAGGTGAGAGTACAACACAGCAGAGCAACAGGACCAGTGTCCATGGCACAGGTGAGAGTACAACACAGCAGAGCAACAGAGCCAGTGTCCATGCCAGGTGGCACAGCAAGTACATGGGAGGCTACACAGGGGAGACTCCAATACAGCAGAGCAACAGGGCCAGTGTCCATGGCACAGGTGAGAGTACAACACAGCAGAGCAACAGGGCCAGTGCCCATGGCACACACAGGTGAGAGTACAACACAGCAGAGCAACAGGGCCAGTGTCCATGGCACAGGTGAGAGTACAACACAGCAGAGCGACAGAGCCAGTGTTCATGGCGCAGGTGAGAGTACAACACAGCAGAGCAACAGAGCCAGTGTCCATGCCAGGTGGCACAGCAAGTACATGAGAGGCTGCACAGGGAAGACTCCAACACAGCAGAGCAACAGGGCCAGGGTCCATGGCACAGGTGAGAGTACAACACAGCAGAGCAACAGGGCCAGTGTTGATGGCACAGGTGAGAGTACAACACAGCAAAGCAACAGGGCCCGTGTCCAAGGCACAGATGAGAGTACAACACAGCAGTGCAACAGGGCCAGTGTCCATGGCACAGGTGAGAGTATAACACAACAGAGCAACAGGGCCAGTGTTCATGGCACAGGTGAGAGTACAACACAGCAGAGCAACAGAGCCAGTGTCCATGCCAGGTGGCACAGCAAGTACCTGAAAGGCTGCACAGGGGAGACTACAACACAACAGAGCAAAAGGGCCAGGGCCCATGGCACAGGTGAGAGTACAACACAGCAGAGCAACAGGGCCAGTGTCCATGGCACAGGTGAGAGTACAACACAGCAGAGCAACAGGGCCAGTGCCCATGCCAGGTGGCACAGCAAGTACATGAGAGGCTGCACATGGGAGACTCCAACACAGAAGAGCAACAGGTCCAGTGTCCATGGCACAGACAGGTGAGAGTACAACACAGCAGAGCAACAGGGCCAGTGTCCATGGCACAGGTGAGAGTACAATGCAGCAGAGCTACAGGGCCAGTGTCCATGGCACAGGTGAGAGTACAACACAGCAGAGCAACAGGGGCCATTGTCCATGCCAGGTGGCACAGCAAGTACATGAGAGGCTGCACAGGGGAGACTCCAACACAGCAGAACAACAGGGCTAGTGTCCATGGCACAGGTGAGAGTACAACACAGCAGAGCAACAGAGCCAGTGTCCATTGCACAGGTGAGAGTACAACACAGCAGAGCAACAGGACCAGTGTCCATGCCAGGTGGCACAGCAAGCACATGAGAGGCTGCACAGGGGAGACTCCAACACAGCAGAGCAACATGGCCAGTGTCCAGGGCACAGGTGAGAGTACTACACAGCAGAGCAACAGGGCCAGTGTCCATGGCACAGGTGAGAGTACAACACAGCAGAGCAACAGGGCCAGTGCCCATGGCACAGGTGAGAGTACAACACAGCAGAGCAACAGGGCCAGTGTCCATGGCACAGGTGAGAGTACAACACAGCAGAGCAACAGGACCAGTGTCCATGCCAGGTGGCACAGCAAGTACATGAGAGGCTGCACAGAGGAGACTCCAACACAGCAGAGAAACAGGGCCAGTGTCCATGGAACAGGTGAGAGTACAACACAGCAGAGCAACAGGGCCAGTGTCCATGGCACAGGTGAGAGTACAATACAGCAGAGCAATAGGGCCAGTGCAGAGTCAGGACATGAGAAGCTGCACAGGCAAGCGCAGAACAGCAGTGAATGACAAGGCCAGTGGACATTGCAAAGTGCAGAGTCTGGACATGAGAAGCTGCACAGGCAAGGCCAGAACAGCAGTGAATGACAAGGCCAGTGGGAACGACAAAGTGCAGAGTCAGGACATGAGAAGCCGCACAGGCAAGGGCAGAACAGCAGTGAATGACAAGGCCAGTGGGCATGGCAAAGTGCAGAGTCAGGACATGAGAAGCTGCACAGACAAGGGCAGAACAGCAGTGAATGACAAGGCCAGTGGGCATGGCAAAGTGCAGAGTCAGGACATGAGAAGCTGCACAGTGAGTGTGTTTGACTGTATCCTACCATGGTCAGCAACACACCCAGGTGGTAAACAATGGGCAGGACTAGCACACCTGTATGAGAGACAGGTGTATGAGGGGGACTACTAGTCACTCTTGGCTGTCAGAAGGACTTGGAGCTGGCTGTGTGTCGGGGAAAGCAGGACCACTTGACTGGGGAGACAAAGGCCCAGGTGATATATGGCTATCATTGGCTTGGCAAGCTAGAGGGCTGTTTGGACCAGGTGGTGTAGTGGCACGTGGAGGCGGAGTCATGCAGACCTGTGACACAGTGTGGGTGGGAGAAGTTTGAGGGGTGCATTTCCACTTTTTGGGAATTCGAAATGGCTTTCCTGTACTGGGGTTAATGGGAACTGTTGTGGACACAACAGGCACACACACCAACAGAACCACTTCCGGTGCAGACACTGGCACTCCCTCTGGTGACGTGCTGTAATCTGCAGAACGCTTTGTCTGGCTATGCCTCTGCACCACCTTCCCTTGTTTGCCAGGTATACCCCCTACAGTGCCCTCCTTCCCCTGTTTACCAGGTGTCCCCCCTACAGTGCCCTCTTTTGCCTATATGCCAGGGGTAGCCCCTACAGTGCTCTACTTCACCTGCTTCACTGGGCTTGGAATTGGAGTTGATGTGGCGGGGGATGTGGCCATGAACCCTTCCGAGGTGTACCCTTGCCATACAACACCTCCTCAGTGGGCATAGACACTGCACGCCTAACTCTGCGTGAAGTCTCAGGGACAGGAGAGGCCTTTTCCCGTGATGCCTCTGAGGCATGTGAGCTTGATGTCTGCTTCGTTGCTTTTTTGGCCTTGCTCTTCCCTGACGGGCTTGTCTTTGCATTCTGGGGTGGCTCTGCTCTTCTGTAGGGATGGTGACTGTGCGCGGGCCCGCTTGGGTTGTTTCTGCTGGGTGCTCCTTGTGCTGTATCGTGACTGTGACGCATGGGAACCGTGGTCACTATCATCCGATGTGGCCACTGACAGGGGGGTGGACAAAGGCACTGGAGCAGGTATGGAAGTATGTGCCTGTTGAAGGGCAGACGTCACTGTGGACGACAAAGCCTGGACTGTACGGTTTAGCCCACCAACGTGTATGCCCTCCATGTAGGCAACCACCTGGCCTAATTTTTTGTCATGGTCACTGAAGGTATTGAGCAGGGTTGTCTGGCCCACACAAAGCTGGCGCAGGAGCTCTACAGACTCAACACTGACGGCAGCAGGGGGGACAGGTGTAGGCTCAGCGGTGCCAGGTGTGAATGTAACTCGTCCCCTCTTACTGACACGGACACGGGCAGCACCGGAGGAAGTGGATGGCAGGGTGGGCACTTGCCGCTGTGTGGTAGTAGATGATGCAGAGTCCCCATTCCCTGTGACTTCCAACATGGATGCATCCCCACTGGCATCAGATGGTGTTGTACTCTGTGTCTCAGACAGGAATTCCTCCTGCATACTACGGTCCCCCCCATATGTTCTGGTGAGGTCTGTGTCACTGGGCTCCGGTGCAGCTGTAGTGCTACTCTCGCCACCACTTGTTACAGGCTCCTGGTCCTCCATGTCCACTGGCGATTCTGCATGAGAGAGAGATGCACGGTTGTGTTAGTGTCATCAGTAGTTTTTTCTTTCACTGGCTTAATTTTTCCTTGGTTAAATGATGTTTGGTTTGGTTTGATTTGACTGTTGGCTATTATGTTGGCAGGTTACAATTTAATTATTTGTTACTTTCCCTGAAGGGTCGATTAACACAAGAAAACAGAAGGTTATAGAACAATTCTCTACACACATGAAACATCAGATAGCAAGCTTGAATTGACTGATGTGTTCTTACGGCTTGATTTAAAGTTTGACAAACCGGGTACTCAACCATAAATACCCTGAGTCACACAGTCCACGGACCATCAGGTTCCCGGTGGCCATGTCCCTGCTGGCTCAGCTGTCAGAAACTATAATCCGATGACTTTATAGAGTATGGGCCAGGCCTGTTTAGACTTTTTTTCGGTAGTTGCGCAGGAAGTTAAACCTTTTTCTGTGTCCATTAAAACCCTCTACCCGGTACCACGGTGTTTGGCAATTAGAAGTTTTCATAGACCAGCTGAGGATCCCCATATTGCTCAGCTTCCCCCACAAAGTTGGTTCGTCAACTAGTTAGAAGTTGTAGTTAATCAATGAAAACTTCGTGTAAGGCTGATTTGAGCACATTATGAGGTATTCACCACAGCAATGTTATCAGAGTGCTGGGAATAGATGGCACATTGGAAACAGGGAGACTCCTCCTCTCTATGACCTAAGGCTAGATGTGTTCTAATGAGGATCTACGGAACAACTTGTCACAAGCATCTAGAAGTGAGATTTATCAGTAATTTTGTGCCAAAGCTCTACAGAGGGACAATGATACTCCTTGCTGACTAAACTCGACAAAAAAGCTTTCTTGGAACATTCGTTTCTCGTATCCAGGAATCCGTTTTCATTATTGTTATTGACAAACCATTAGAGCCTTTAGCAGCTGAATGTTTAGCCATTTTATATGATTCGTTATTACACTGGTGTAAAGGTGTGTGGGTATAGACAAATTTGAGCCAGACACGTTTCAGTTGCCCACACCAATTTGGCCATTCTGTATCCTGAATAAAAGAATGAAACATGAGTGTGCTCTTCTTGGTCGATATTGTAAATTGTTGATTTGTATCGTGTCTTCCCAGTGTAAAATACAAATAGACAATAATAATGCGGTGAGCACCAGGCCTAATTTTGCTAACTGTTGCCATTGTTTTTATAATTAACAAGTCTCTTCATCATCCTCAAGATTAGATGTACTCTAATTGAGCAATGAAACAGGTTACTTTGTTAAGTAATCCATTAACATTACATGTGACCATTTTTATATTCTGCATCCTTATCTCCACGTTGGTTGGCCTTCTTCTGCCTTATCCATACCTACATTTTTTCTACTATTTTAAGCCTACATTTCCCATAATAGCCCCTCAAAATATGTCTCTGAGATTTCCTGCTTACCTGAGAACAAATCCTATGAACTTTGTACTTTTCCTCTACATTTTTTCTTTTGCTAACCCCTTCCACCACCCCACGCCCTCTACCTTGCCATTCTCCACGTACACCCCGGCCGATGGGGAAAGCCCACAATACTACCTGCCCTCTCCCATTGCCTACCCCCCATACTGGGTGCCATGAAATTGCACCCTTAGTGACCCTGCCCCTCTTATAGTCTTGACAAAAAAACATGCTTTCTTCTTTCCCCTTTCTTCACCCCTTCCCCATCCCCTCCTCCCTAGACAAAGAGAAAAAAAACACAAAAAAACATAACAACCAAACTTAATTCTCTATTTTCCCACACTCATTTTCTGAAGGAGCTCCTGTGCTTTATCAAGGTTCACAAACATATGGAACTTCCATTGTACCAGTACAGGTCATTTAGATTGCTGGGCTATGGAAGCCTAACCCCCTGCGATTTGAAGAGATAGAGAAGTTTAACAAATTCTTTCCGATGGCGGGCCCTGCTGCAGACATATTGGATAAGATGCGACAGCTACGGACTTCTCGAGTTGAGATCTGCTTCTTTTGGATAGCCTGAGTCAATATCTTTTCTTTAATCCGAAAGTCTGCAAAGTTAACAGGCTTGTTCTGAGTAACTTTGAGTTTGGGAATGGCTGAGCTGGGACCCTATGTGCTCTTGTGATGGTGAGATATCCGGTTAACCCAGGCAACACATTATTTTTAATAAATGACTCAACCCAGTGGATTGTTTGAGACTCCTCACAGCCTGATGTTGCATCTCAGACATCTGATCCTCAAGATGCGATATTCTGGACTCAGCCTCCTGTAATCTTACCAGATAGCTGGTGACTGCTTCTTCAATTTTTAACAAGCGAAGATGTAAGGCTGCAATCTCATTTACTCGTGTCACTTTTATCTCACATATCTCATCCAAGATGAGATTCAACAAGGATTTTATGTCACATTGAAAACTAACTCTGGTGTCTGAATGCAGGATTCCAGCGGGCTCTTCTGGAGCCAGTTGGGTCCGATCTTGGTTTTCTACTACGGTCATTGTATCAACCAAGGAGACCGAAGGCTGGCCATCCCTCAAATCCCCCTTTGAGTGATCCAGGGGTCTAGGAGGCAGAATCGCTGGAGAACAAAGTAGATGTTTGAATGTCCAGTGGCCCATCTGCTTGTGTTTTCCCCGCAGGATCTTGTTCTGCACATGGAGGCTGCATAGGTAGTTGAGGTGTTTTGGGTTTCAGAAATATTGGATATTCCTTGGTTTTGATTTGGTATTGGCCAGTAGAATTTTCCCTTGCAGACTCTTGATTTGGGCAAGTTTCTGAATGTCCTGGGTTTCCTGCTGCTTGGCTATCTTTCTGGATGAGAGCCCCCCGAAGCCTCCCCGGTAGCTAAGCAAGATTGGGCCAGAACTAGTCTCGCAGTTGTAAGATCTTCATTTGTCTTTTCCAGAGGAAGAGTTTCAGAAATTCCCAGGGTCCGATCATCACTAATGTCCTTTCCAAGGTCCACCAGATCATCTTCTGAACTTAGTGGGATTGATATTATAGCCGAGCCTTGACGAGCTTTCTGCAAGTGTTCCGCTCTTACAATTGCTGAGGCTGCCTTCACTTGGGTCGACGAGTCCTTGTTTTAAGTCCCCCACTTGGATCAACATGGGCTGATACATTAGCGATTTTTAGATGCTTCCCCATCTTGGCAGAGAAAAAAAAGCGTCAAGAATACAATATTATTTCGGCCTGCTACAAGGAGAACTCCTTAACGAATTTTCAGGAAACTGCTTAGTACCTTACTGTCTCAAGGGAGGCCCTCAGAGAGCACCAACATTTATCAGGGCAACACTGTTCTTCAGTAGTTCAGTCTATCCCTTATTCAAACTAAAAAAGCACCAACTGATTTATCCTCCTGATATTAATATTTAAAAACTGCAGATATGCCTCTCTTAGCAGTTCTATCCATTGCATCATTGGACACTCATTAGTCACTCATTAGTCTCTAATAGCTGTTTGGCAACTGGAGGTTTCAATTGATCAAACGGAAGAGAGGAAGATAAAAACAAAAAAAAGAGAGGGGAAGAAAAAACAAAGACTTTACTCCCCCACTGCTCAGCAAACCTTTGTTCCAGATGCAGCATCTGTCCGGATCCAGGCCTTTCCTTTCCAAATAGGCTGGCAGCAGACCAAACAGCAGTGCCCCCCAGCAGGGTCTCACCCCTGGCGTGGAGCGTGCACCAGTGAGCCCATAGGGGCCTATCGAAGAGCCGGCCAGGCACCCTCGCTACTCGTAGCACTACCTTGGCTTCAACCTGGCTCAGCAGGTGGTTCAGGCATGCAGAAGGAGTAGAACCACAGCCACGGGCCGCAGCGTAACACCCCCAGGAACCGCGTTCGAGAATGCTTCGATGAACATCCAGTGGCGGACTTCGTACCGAGCAGCTAGGTACGTGCATCAGTCGACTTAATTGCAGGGGGAGGGGCCAGAGTCACCTGTGGCTACACACTGACGGGATTCGCTGCAGCCATCTCGTAAAAGCTTGGCTTTTTTGAATTTGTTAACTTCCCTCTCTCCAGAAATTATATTCTTACAAGAAACTCACATCAGGTCCAATACCCCTAAGATATCTCTTTCCAAGAAATATGCACAGGTGTATTTTTCATCCGCTAATTTAGCGGTTAGAGGGGTAGGGATTTTACTATCCAGCACATTGGATTGGCAGGTCAAGGAGGTCCGGCGAGATGGAAAAGGCAGATGGCTTTGGGTAAAAGTAAGGCTCAAGGAAACAGTGCTGATTTTGGAGAACTATTATGGTCCTATAGAGGACGACACTACAGCACTTGAGCAAATTTTCAATTAGCACTACGGATGGAAGGTATACTAATCTTGGGTAGTGATTTTAACTTTATTCAGAGTCTGGCATGAGATGCATCAAATAAGGCAAAACTACAGCTAAAGCCTAAAACCGCAAAAATAATAAGTAGTTTGTCAGAAGATTTCTCCTTAGTAGACCATTGGAGACTAGGGCATCCTGGTTTCTTGCAATTCACCTGCTACTCTGCAAGATATAGATTGGCATCCCAACTGGATTTTTTCTGGTGGATAAGTTGTTTGCCAATGGCCCAGCAGAAAGAATGGCTAATTAATTTTCTGATCACTCACTAGTTTTGTTTACATTAATGTTAGGTATCACTCAAAAAAAAGGCCAAGATGGCAGTTTCCACGTGGTCCACAAAAAATCAGAAAGCGGCTCAACTAATCAGTGAAGTTAAATACCCATCTACTGGCCTGTTAGAAGATAAGCAGGCAATAACTGAGGTGTTTCTTGCACATTTTAATCAAATATACGCAGAAACACAGGAGGTGGATGAGGCAAAATTGACAGCGTATTTTGAGTCACTGGAGATACCACAGTTATCACAGAAGCTTACTGAAACACAGAGTGGCCCAATAGGAATCTCAGAAACTCTATCAGTATTAAAAAAGTATGTCCAATGCTAAGGCTAGTGGAGTGGAAAGGATCCCGGCAGAAATGTATAAGGTATTTCAAGAAGAACTACTTCCTTTCTAGTAAAATTGTTCAATCAAGTAAAGGACGAGATGGGCATCCCCAAAAGCTTTAAAGAATCAGTTCTAGTAGTCTTTCTCAAAAAGGATAAAGATCCCTGTGACCCCAACTCCTATCGCCCTATTAGTTTTTTAAATATGGTCTATAAAATGTTTATGAAAATCTGGGCAAGAAGGTTCGCCCCATGTGCACAACAGGTGGTTCATGCTGACCATAATGGTTTTATTTCAGGACGTTAATGGCATCCAACAGGTATCTTCTAATGCAAGCTATTGATTATTTCTCCACTAATAAGATCAATGCGGTTATTATGATGATGGATGCTGAGAAGGCTTTTGATTTAGTAGATTTAATGGCTTTATTTTTTATTCTGAAGAAGTTTGGTTTCCCGTTACAGTTGATACAAATGCTAAAAGAGTTATATAGTCATGCCGAAGCCAAAATTATCATTAACGGATCAGTAGTCGATAAGGTAAATATGAAGCGTGGTACACTGCAAGGCTGTCCATTATCCCCCCTTCTGTTTTTATTATTTATTGAACCCCTAGCTGTGAAAATTCGAAATAGTTTAATGATTTTGCCCCCCATGGACGGGAAGGCAAAAATTAGGCTATACGCGGATGACATTATTTTATATCTTAAAGCGGGGGTCTAATGTACAGAATGCACTTAAAGACATCCAAAATGTACACAGATTGGGGGATATAAAGTGAATCAAGCAAAAACTAAAATTCTTACATTTAATGTGGAGCCATCCGCTATTCCTGCTTCCATTCAGTTAAGGCCACCGCAATTATTCTCTCTGAATTATAATAGCAAGCTCATGAAAGTGAAAAAACTATTAGATAAATGGTCTTTGCTTCACTTATCAACAATAGGACGGATTACTATGGTTAAAATGTCAGTGCTCCCTTTGTTTTTGTTTCGTTTTACAAATCTCCCTCTGAAAATTCTGAGCCCTTATTTTAAAGAGATAGATCAAATGATTCAGGAGTTTGTGTGGAACAATAAACATCCCCAGGTTAAGTTAACTACACTACCATTGGTTGTAGCATCGGGAGGGTTAGCACTCCCACATTTTTAGCTTACTACCAGGCTTCCTTGACTAATTTACTTTCACAATTAGGCGAGGAGAATTCAGTTTTTTACAAGTTTTTGTTAGTACATATGCTGAAGGAAAGTGCTATAAAACTTTCCATTTTATTAAGACTAGTGAAACAACTTCCTAAAAAGACCAGATATAAGGTGATACTGGCATTAGCTGAAATAATCCGGCTTTTTTTAAAATCACAAGATATTTCAGCATTTCATGCCTATACCCCCATTCAAGACTGTGTAGTAGGAGGTCTTATATTGCCCAGGGGGCTTTACCTAGCATGACAAGAACTAGGTTACGATCAGCTTGGGGATTTTTTATAATGAGATGCTAATTACCTGGGAAACGATGAGACTGCACTCTAGCATACTGACCACTGCCTTCCCTCTAAGTTTTCTTCAGTTAAGGTTCTTAAAAATAATTATATTATGATGGGTGAGGCAACACTTCAAATCACAAGGCAAATGGCAAATAAAATGGTGGGGGTAGGATGCTGGTATCAGCTATTACATCAAAACGCTCATACCAAAGAGATTTTGACAAAATAACTTCAGAAAATTCATTTGGAGACGGGGTGTAAATTTAATATGAAAGAATGGCAACAGCTTAGTGAGCTAGCGAATAAAGCACTCAGAGGGGCTAATTTTAAGAGAATGAACTTCTTATCCAGGTGGTTGGCATATTACACCCCCCAGAGAATGCATAAGATGTATCCAACGAACCCGACCCAATGTTTTAGGTGCAATAAACAGGGAGATGAAGGATGAGTGCTCATATTTTACGAATGTAACAAATTACAGCAATTCTGGGAAGACGTTTTTACCAGGATTTCTCTATTTATGTCTGTGACAATCGATCCATCACCTATGTTGGTTTTATTTGGTTCCTCGGGAAAGGTGAAATGGTTAAGATAATATCAGCAGTATTTAATACCAATCTCCATAGTGGTCGCTAGGTCACTTGTCCTGCAAAATTGGAGAACAGATAAGCAACCTAGGATTGATCACTGTCTTAATAAAATGCGCAGAACATTCAGATTCGAGGAGGCCTATGCTAAACGTGTAGGAGCTACTGTGAGATTCAGAGCTATCTGGCAGAATTTCTCTACCTATTGTGTCATGGAGGAAAGAAAATTATGAGAGTCAGGTGTTTTATCAGAGCCACTTTCTGCATTTCATTTTATTAGTAGCTGCTGTCAGCTATATTTGCACTCTCAATAGCTCTCGATATTGATTTGCGAAATTTGATGAAGGTATCATTCAGATATCAGTTAAACTCAGCACTTTATTGAACAATACGCCCAGCTACAAGCACAATGCACTTTGAATACGTTTATAAACTAGTTTGTTTGTTAGGATACCAGCACACTGCACGTTTTATAGGCTCTGATCTAACTGCCAGGCTGTGGTAGTCATTTTATAGCTATTATACTTATTGTAGTATTTAATTATAAAAAATGATTTTGCTGCTAGTCTTATATGCACTTTAAATAGACTATACACCAGCCTGATGTAGTTATCGTAGAACGTAGCTATCGATTATACAGTAACAATCATGTACGGACATATGTATTTGAGGGGAATCACTGGGATAAGCTTGAGCATCGACCATAGTTTGATGCAGGTTACTGAGAAATATGGCATATATTATGCTAGATTATATATGTTTTTTTGGGGGGAGTATTTGTATTATTGCTATCAATTCAGATCTATTAACGTATCTCCATGGAATCTAGAGATATTATCAATTGAATAACTATTATTTGCGTCTCTTGTTATTTATTCTGTAATACCATGTATGCTGTCTGCTTGCTTTCGTTCATTTGTTTTCCTGTTCTAATAAAAAAAAATGAAGTGTGTGCCTTACACTGTTCTGCCTCACATAATAGTGTTTGGGAAATTTCTCATTTTATTTTGTTTTCTATTCTGTCTACTCTACATTTTGCAAAATAGCTAGACGTGTGGATTTTCAAATGATCAACATTAAAAATAAATAAAAAAGTTAGTTTGTTAAGCTCTAAGCATAATTATTATGTTATTTTATTTTATGGTATGCTATGTTATGTAAATTTGTAGAGTGCAGCTAATCCACCACAAGTGTATCCAGGTGCTGAATCGGGCAGGCCTGAGGGGGGTGTGGAGGGAATCATCAATGTTTCGTCTGGAAGAGCTAAGTCTTGGGGTTCTTTTAAAGTCCAAGAGGGTGGGGAGGTTCTGGGGTATTTTTGGAGATCCTTCCAGGTCTTGGCTGTGAGGTATGAGAAGGAGCATCCTTCGCTTCTGGTCTTCTTGATGAGAGGGAGGTGTGCTCTTGACAGGGTTCAATTAATTAATCAATCAGGGTTCGTGAAGGGCAGCTACTCACCCAAGAGGTTCTCAAGGCACTTGGGGGGTGGCTCCATTGAGTGCTGGGGTCATCCGTAGAACCAGGTCATGAGGTCCTTTCTGAACTGGTGCACTATGGGGGCTTGCCAGAGGTGGAGGGGGGAGGTCGTTCCTGGCCTTGGCTGCGAGGTAGGAGAAGGATTTTCCTTCCTCTCTGGCCTTGTTGATTTATGTATTTATTTTATGTATTTATAACGTTTTATATAGCGCGAACAAGATCCCGAGGGATAACAGAGCGATTTACAATAGGATGGGAGGAAGGACAATGGCAATATCTATAAGAATATCCATAAGAAGAATGGAGAGAAAGAAAATACAGTGCAAAATACAACTAGGAGGGTAAAACAATAAACAGGAGAAGGCGGGCAGCAAGGGTGGGACACAGTGTACAATAAGGGGGAGTTGTATCAAATGTAAGAACAAGGGAAGCAGGAGTAATGTCAACGGGCCCGTGAGTCTAACCCTATTAGGGTACGAATGTATTAATTAGGAATCTTTTGGCTACCATTTTGAACGCCGTTGATGAGGAAATTCTGCGAACTTCCGGTGGAAGAGAGTTCCAAATCTTAGGGGCATCTCCAGAGAAGGCTCGGTGACAACTTCTCTTTTTATTAAGGATGAGTGCTTTCAGGAGGAGGGTAGAGGTGCTTCTTGAAGCTCTTACGCCACAGGATAGTTTACGTTTTTGCGCAAGGTACGTAGGAGTGTTAATGTGAAGGGCTTTGTGTGTAAGAACAGCAATCTTTAATTGAATTCCTGCTACAAAGGGCAACCAATTGAGGGATTTTAGGACTGGGTATATATGATAATTTTGCTTGGTGTCTGTAACCAGTCTAGCAGCCACGTTAAGTGAAGCCCTTAGTGGAGCCAGGGTGTATTTGGGAAGGCCACAGAGGGTAGCACTGCCGTAGTCTAACCTCGGCAAGACAAGCGCTTGGACCACTTGCTTCAAATCATTTAGAGGGAGAAAAGGTTTGATATTTCTGAGTGATCTCATCAAGTGGTTAGCTCCTTTGCATTCATTGCTGTTATGACCTTTCATGTTCAAGTGCTTGTCCTTGGTGATACCAAGAGTCTTGGCTGCGTCTACGATGAGAGGAGTACAGTTAAAAGCAGTGAGGTAACTCAGCCAGAGGTTTAGCTTGGGGATTAGGTTCGGAGGGGAGATGAGCAGGAATTCTGTTTTAGAAGTGTTTAGCAGGAGATGATTCTCCGTTAACCAATTTTGAGTAAACATTAGGGTAGTATTGAGTGAGATGATGTTTTCCGAGAATGAGATTTTCAGATATAGTTGTGTGTCATCGGCATACATGTGGAAGAGAATGTCCATGGAATTTAGAGAATGTGCAGGAGATTCCAAGAAAAGTTTGAAGAGGATAGGAGATAAAGCGGATCCTTGGGGACCCCATGCGTATGGGAGAGGGCTGGGAGAGAGAGTAGTTTGCCATGACTCTTTGAGTTCTGTGATGAAGGAAGGATGAGAACCATTGTAACACCTGATCAGAAAAACCCATTCTATTTTTCAGGATAGATAGGAGGTTGTCATGATTAAGCGTGTCGAATGCGGAGGAAAGGTCGAGGAGGATCGGGAGGCAGGATTCATTTTGGTCAAGCATTATTAAATGGTCAATGAGATCCAATTCGGTGCTGTGCTCCTTCCTAAACCCGATTGATGCTGGTCTGGGAGTTGGTAATTCTCTATGTGAGCACAGAGTTGGGATTGCACACATTTTTCTAGTAGTTTTGCTAAAGTGGGGATGTTGAAAAAGGGGCGGAAGTTATTGAGATCAAATTTGTCAGCGTTAGTTTTTTTTAGCATGAGTGTTACCTGAGCTGCTTTTTGGCATTCTGGGATCATGCCTAGTCCATGATTGGGATCAGTTTATTCTTGATTTCTTTGAAGATAGAAGGGGGCAGCAGGTCACTGAAGTAGTTGGAAGGGTTGATATTCTGAAGAATCTTGAAGATATCAGATTCACTAAATTTGGTAAAGGTGCCCCATGATGCATTGTTGTTGGAGTTCGTGGAGGTCGATTTACGCCTTACAGAGGAGTCAAAGGGTGAGGCAGCAATGGAAGAAGGTAGTAAAGCCTTCTTAGTGGCAAGGTCAATAGAGATGATTCTTTCTCCGTGAATAAGGCGGCAAGATCATCGCAAGAGGGTGGGTTGCCACCAAGATCAGATTGGTTAGACCCAACAACTGATTGTTGTTTGACCAATTCGCAGAGTTTCATGGGGCTGTTTGCTGCTTGATCCAGTTGGTGTCTGAAGTAGGTCGCCTTAGGACTCTTGATTTGTTTGTTGTAACGACTCCTGGCATCTCGAAGGAGTTTTAGGTGGTCAGATGAGGGATTGACTTGCCAGGACAGCTTAAATGTCCTAAGGTTGCGGCGTTCTGAGTTTAAGTTTTTGTTATACCAAGGTTTGGATAGTTTTGTTGAAGCAGTTTTTTGTTGGAGTGGAGCAACATTCTCCATGATGTTGGAGATGATTGAATTGTAGGTGTCGGTGAGTGACTGTACCTCAACCATGTCAGCTTGGAAGGAGAGGGCAGATTTACAATGGGCAGCTAGTTTGTCACAGTTTATTCCTATTAGGTCCTTTTCCAAATCTTAGATTTTAGAGGTTGAGCCTTCCTCATCAATACCTCCTTGTTGATATAAAAGAGGATGCAGTGGTGGGCGGACCAGTCACAAGGGATAATGGAATCTATGGAGATAGACTGCTCTTTAGAAATAATGAGGTCTAACGTTTCTCCTTTGATGTGAGTTGGTTGGTCACAGTGCTGAGTCAGTTCTTGATCAATTAAGAAAAATTTAATGCAAGATACAGCGGAGGGGTGGGGGCTAGACCAATGAAGGTTGAAATCACCAAGGAAGATTTGAGACACCGCTGAGTCCACATTGCTAGAGATGATTTCCATTAGCTGCTCAGTGAAAGGAAGATTGTCACTCGGGGGTGGTAGGAGGTGTGAAGTTTGCAAACCGGTAGGTTAACACTTGATACAGTGAGACAGAGGTATTCACAGGAGGTGGACGTTGAGGAATCTGAGTGAGAAACCAAGAGTGTGTTTCTGTGAATACATGCTAAAACCCCACCTAGCTTCAAAACTCTGTCAAGCCTAATTATGTCATGAGTGGGGGGTACTAGGAGGTCTAAAATAGGAGTGGAAGCCAGATTTAGCTAAGTTTCAGTGAGGATGATAATGTCTAAATCATTGTATTGGATGAGGTTGAAGATATCAGTGGCATGTTTACTGGCTGACCTACAATTAAGTAGTACACATTTAAGACAGGGTGGATTTGGGGGGGAGACGTCTGGGTAACGTTCACACAGGTAAGGTTGTCAGTATTGCTGCATCTAAGATTGTGACGGGGTTCTCTGTTTGGGACGGAAAGGATGGAAAGAATCTGCCTCGGAGGGTCGAGGTTAGGTTTGGACAAGGTTGTGGTAGAGTTGTGAGAGTTATGTGGATCAGTGGTCGAAGGGTGGGACTCAGATCCTCTGTGGCAGGCGTGGCGTTGAGCAGTGGGATAGAGTTCAGGGTGGAGGGAGCTAAAGGGTGGACCATGTGCTCACTAGTCCTAGAGGCCTCCCTAGGCCAGTTCGCAGAAGTTAGGAGAGAAATGATCAGAGGGATGAGATCATTTAAGAGGGTTTTCAGCTCATGTAGTTCGGAGCGTGGGGCGGTGGCCAGAGAGAGGTCGGCTGATCAGAGGTGTCTATTCAGTGCGTGGAAGGAGAGGCGGTTGTTCAGGTATGTTGGTCCAGTGTTGTGAAGTGCCTTGTGCGTGGGTGAGGAGTTTGAAGTTTATTCTTCTTTTGACTGGGAGGCAATGTAGATCGCGAAGGTGTTGGGTGATGTGGCTGCGACGCAGGATGCTGAGGATCGGTCTGGCTGCGGCGTTCTGGACGGTCTGGAGTCTGGTAGGAGTTTCTTCTGGATTCCAGCATAGAGAGTATTGTCGATGCAGATCTAAGGTGTCTGGTGGATTGGTAGAAGTTGAGGTGGTGGTTAAGGTAAGCTGGACCCCTGGTGTGGAGAACTTTGTAGTTGTGGGTCAGTAGCTTGAACTTACATCTTTCCTGGACTGGGAGCCAGTGGAGAATATTGAGGTGTGGCAAGATGTAGTTATTCTACAGAATGTTCAGGATGAGTTTGGTGACAGCAATCTGGGTGGTTTAGATTTGGCGTAGGACATGGACTGGGATTCCAATGTAGAGGGCATTACAGTAATAAAGTCTACTTGTGATAAGAGCCTGGGGGACCATTTGTCTGGTGTTCAGGGAGATCCACTTGAAAATCTTGCATAGCATTTGTAGTATTTGGAAGCATGATGAGTAGACAGCGTTGATCTGTCTGCTCATGGAGAGATTGGTGTCTGGGATGATCCTGGGTTCTTGTTGTTTCACATTGTCTTTTTATATATCCATGCAGAATTGATTGCATTTTAGTCTACTTTTCAGCCTTATTAGACTGTTAACCATTCTTGTAGAGATAAAATCATAAAAAGTAAAAGTAGACAGTGCTTTTGCTAGAAGGTGTCCTTGGGCTTAGGCTATGATTACATTCAACAGATTATTGACAGTTTTAGCAGACCAATATTACAAATTTCTAAAATTGTGAGCTAATATCTCACCACCTGTTAGGTGCAACTAAAGCTTTTTTATATTGTGAGACGTATGACATAGAATGAATTTATGGTCAATGTAACAGGAGGAAAACGTAACTAGCTTAGATGTTAATGTAAGCAAGCAATTTTAAGACATACCATAATAAATGAATAACTGAGAATTTGACCCTACCCAGATCCTATCCCCATTAATACTGTTATTTAAACATAACACAACCAATTTCTATAAGTCAACTTGATAGTGAATTTCTTATTCTGTCTGCCTTAATATTTGTATGCAATAATGGTTTGGGAGGTTCCAAACAGTTTCTAAATCATCACCTCTGAAAGGTTTTATTCATGATGTAGATATGTATGCACTGAAGTCCCCAAATAGCAGTGCATTGTCAGTACATTCCTTTTCTTAGGAAGACATTATCAATTGTAATACATCAGTTATAATATAATTATTCAAACACCCAGGAGAAATATATTCATTGAACAACAATAAATGGTCAACTAGGTGATCTAACCATAACTTTCATCCAACACTGTTCGTGCTAGCCATACTAGATATGGGTATGACTCCTGCAATTTGCTGTACCTTGATTGCACAAAATTACAGCATAAGAGTATGCAGAGTTACTTGAGAAGCGTAACCCAGCAGTTAGCAGTATTTTCTGAGTGCAAACTGCACCCTTGCATCCAAAATGGACCTGAGGATGCACGTTTCACTAAGAAAATAGCTCTAAGCACAACAGAACACAAACAGTAGCACCCAGATGTCACTCAGGAGTGCTATGGGTCTGATTATAATGCTGGCCGGACTGGCTTCTGCGGTCCTGTCGGAGGAAATCCGACTACCGCTGTCTTGTCGGAAGCGGTCAGTCCGACCGCCGGATTAATATTCATGTCTCTTGCAATCTGACTGACCACTGAAAGACTGCTGACTTCGACAGCCTCGGCTCTCGGAGAAAAACAGCACCCATAGGGCAGTGCACACTGACTGCTGTCCAGATTACAATGTGTGTTTCTGATGACCTGACCATGGTAGTGGGACCACCTGCCTCGAGCCATCTGAAAAGATGGACTTGGGGTGAATACTCACCCGTATCATCTTCTCCCTGATAGTCTCCAGCATGGATGCCTTTCTCCAGATCCCCTGCACCGCGGCAGCTGAACTTCGACGACAATGACCCTCTGGGTTCCAGAATGCAAGTAAGTCTTTAGGTGGCATGTATCCCCATTGACTGGACTGTGCACAGATCGCCACACAGCAATAGGTTACATGATGCACAAGGCATATAGCCAGCTATGTTATGTATGTGTGTACATATCACATGTTTCTTGTGATTTTGCATGCACTTGCACTGACATATTTTCCAGGGTATGTGTATGGCCTTAGATGAGACCACCGTGGTAGCAGAGGTTGTATCATAATATGGGGGGGGACGTTCCCAGCCACAGCAGTTGGAACCGGGCCATGGCAGTTGGACGGTCTGTCCAACTGACCTTGTAATCAGGCCTTAAGTTTGTTGTTCTTGTGGTAGAAGTTTTTTTCCTCTACTACTCATAATTGCTCAAATGAGAATAATTGCGTTAATTTCAGTAATTTTGCATCAAAAGAGTAAACCAAAATTATTTCAATTACTCCTGCATAATTACAATTTCACCCAGGCTTAACCCATACTCAGCTTGTTAAATTTCCATTTGATAGAAGGGTTTAAAATGTTAGCAAAAAAAGCACTTAACATGACCTCAAGTGGAATGAACAGTCAATAAACATATCACAGTGTTTATCAAGTACTAGCTCATCTCTTACCCACTTTCCTGAGGGCAACTATTGCTGGAATTAGTGAGTCCAGGAGAATATCCTACTCCTGTTCATTAAAGAGCCTGGTTGCATTCCATAAACTTATTTAAAAATGACTGTTTAGGTAATGTTTGACTTTCTTTCTCAATTTTATGAAAGCCCTGGGTCTCCAGTCACCGCTTAATGGTTTAGTACGATATATGAATAGTCTTGACCTTTCCACCAACTATAGCAAATCACAGGTAATAGTGCTGGGATGCAAAAAGACTAAACTGTGAACTTTTCTTGTTCCGGGCAATAGGATGTCCAGCATCCAGATTTATACCAATCTAGGGGTCTTTTTTGAAGACCGGTCGCGGGGTCCCCTTTTGTCTAAGAGATTAGCTCCGTCAATATCTATAGGTGCATTTTGCTCTTTTCCGACTAGAATCATCAGTAAACCACTGGGTACCCTTGTCAAGATCTATCAGGCCAGACCTGTTCCAGTGGCCACCTATGGTAGTGATGTATGTGGATATGTTCATAAAAAGGGAGGTCTAAGTGGAGGAAAACAGATTCTGTAGGTGTTTGCTGGTGGCTCCTGCTTCTACCTCTGCTTTTATGAGGAGTTAGGGCTGCCTTATCTATCGGATCCCATTGCTCTCCGCCCCTGATGGTGGATGAATATCTGTGCGATCAGAAAACCACCTAAGTAGGGAGATAATTAAGGACTGCCTGGAGTTTGATGGGTGATGTCAATTAAATGGCTGACATATATTCTGGATACTTTTGTCAAGCTAGGTAGGCTTGGCCTGTTTGAGCTGCATTCTACTGCATTTTACTATTCTGAAAGCTGATATAACCTGGAATCTGGATAATTTTCTACTATGAAGGAAACCCGAGAGGAAGGGCATTGAGCTAGAGAAACCCCTGGTTTGAGGACATGCACTGATTATAACAAGCCCTGCAATTGAACTTCATTGGCTCAGCACTCTTAAAGTCCACACCAATTCCTCCTTACAAGATTTAGGTTCAACCAGTTTCACATGTTGTTGGCATTCCCTAAACCTGGATTGTAGAGCATGAGGCTGAGTTCATGTACTTGTGACAACTTTTGTCCCCATGAACTTTTGTATTTTTTTTGTCGATTTTATGATATGCCCTGACAAATGTTTTTATTGCACTTGCTGAAACCACTGCACTTTGTCCAGGTCAAGCCACCCTAATGTATTTACAGCTACATCCAGATGCACACACAATTTATACTGCTGCTTGCTTTCTGCCCTCATCATTGAGGATTAGAAAGACATTTGATGAGGGGTGTGAAAATATAACATGAGAGTCTTACTCTCTTTTGGGGGAGTTGGTTTTATATATTATGCATTTTATTATGTTTCATTGTTTTTGATTATTTTAGCATGTTTTAAAAAGATCTCATATGTTTATTTATTTGCCCAAGTATGCACTGTATGCTTCTTTGATGTGCTATGAGCTGAGCATAGATGTTTTGCATTAGGACCGCTGTTTAGATACTCTTATTGCGGACAGTCAATAGTGGTTTGGTTTTAGGTATATTGTTTTTAATGATTAACACATCCCTCCAAGTTGTACACCGGATCTTTCTTAAGCTTTTAATGAGGTAAAATGATCATTGTTAAGACAATTTAGTCCAGTTTTTTTATCTGGATGTAATGTGTTCATATTGACAGATGTATGTACTTATGTTTTATGTAAGTTTATGGTCTTCTTCTTAGACCGAATAAAGTTATTTTCGAAGGCTTGAAAGTTGATCGAGGCAGCTTACCAAAACCAGGAGTTGATATCACTATGTTTAATGTTGGAGGTAAATTCTATATTCTGTCCATGAAGCTTTATTGATTTGTCAGAAGATCGAACATTAATATTTATAAGTTGAGCATCATGAGAAAGGTCTTTAGAAATTTCAACACTACCTATGTCAGAGAGAGTTGTAAGGGACGCACTGAGATGGACATTCCTGCTGCCTTTTTGGGCAGTGGACTGGCCATGTACACCTTGTGTAAGTGGAATATTATCAGTCTCTCTTATTTGAAAAGAAGCCTGATGGGTTAAGATACGAGAGATCACAGTGCTGTTATAAACCCGACTCTTGTGACAAAGGTAGGAATATTGACTTGAAGGTCAAATAAATGTATTCATTTCCAATCACGTACGTTCAATCATTGCAGTGCTGGAGTATGGTAAAACATTAATAGCAGTCTATATCAAAATTCAAAATAGTCTTTGTTTCGATATTTTTCAATCATAAAAGACATTTACATACTTGCCCCCACACAACAGATAGTAAAATCCACAATTAATCATTTCAACTTTATCTAAAAAGAAAAAACTAGCTCATCAAATCCATGATTGCAATCTTTAAATATATTATATTAAAAGGAATAAAACAGTATTAAAAAGAAATTCATTCAATGCCAAATACATCAGTCTCGTAGTACATTTTACAAAATCGAATGGTAACGTGTAACAGCGGGCCAGGGGTTATTGCAAACTCATTTTGCGGGCCCGAATTATCCACATCCAGTGAAAGAATTTAGACATGGCTATAACAACTGGCTGAGAGGTATCAGTTCTTAAAATCCTAATGGCCTCACTAGCAGTTTTGAGGCCTAACTGAACACAAATCGGTTTTAGCCAGGATCTTCTGGGTGCGTTATATTCTGGGCAGGCGAACAATACATGCCCAGTGTCTTCCCTTTGTTCAGGACAAAAGGGACACACCGAACTTTGGTTCCCACGCCATTTCGCAGTTAAAGCATTTAGTGGTAATGTCCCCACCCTCATTTGATGGTACTTCTTCCGGTCCCCTGGGATGGTAATCCAATCCCAATAAGGTTCTAGGGCCGGTACATGCTTGAGTTCTAAGAAATCAGTTGTAAGAGATGGTTCGATGCAGCGACCAAAGCTCTTTGCCCCAACCATGTTCCAGTAGAGATCGCAAAGTGTTTTCTTAGGTGGGAAAACATTCCTCACAGGGTCATCCCATAATGGAGATAGACCCATAGCCATGTAAATTGCTTTCACCTCCCTCATCCATGATATTTTATGAGCTTTGTCCGAGTCTCTAACCTCGAGGAAGCCCTGAGCATACTGGGAGAGTTCCGGGGTTACCCACAATCTCCTCCAGTAAGCAACCGATCTGGGAAACAACCTTTACAACGCAACTTTTACAACGCACTACCATTACAACGAAAGTTTTACAACGCAAAAACTATTACAACGCATGTATTTACAACGCATGTTTTTACAACGCAAGTACCTTTACAACGCATACCATTACAACGTAAGTATTGGTAAGTATATAATTATATTTAAAATGTTATATTTTTGGGTTTTTTTAAGGGGTATTTCTAGGGTTCAGGGTCAGTTTTCAGTTTTTGAGTAAAGGGGTATTTTTAGGGTTCAGGGTTAGTTTTGGGTTTTTGGGTAAAGGGGTATTTTTAGGGTTCAGGGTTAGTTTTCAGTTTTGGGGTAAAGGGGTATTTTTAGGGTTCAGGGTCAGTTTTCAGTTTTTGGGTAAAGGGGTATTTTTAGGGTTCAGGGTCAGTTTTCAGTTTTTGGGTAAAGGGGTATTTTTATGGTTCAGGGTCAGTTTTGGGTTTTTGGGTAAAGGGGTATTTTTAGGGTTCAGGGTTAGTTTTCAGTTTTTGGGTAAAGGGGTATTTTTAGGGTTCAGGGTCAGTTTTCAGTTTTTGGGTAAAGGGGTATTTTTAGGGTTCAGGGTCAGTTTTCAGTTTTTGGCTAAAGGGGTATTTTTAGGGTTCAGGGTCAGTTTTGGGTTTTTGGGGTAAAGGGGTACAGGATAAATTAAATTAAATTAAATAAATAAATTAAATTAAATACAAAAAAATTAATTAAATTAAATTAAATTAAATAATTAAATTAAATTAAAATAAAATAAATTAAATTAAA
This sequence comes from Lissotriton helveticus, assembly GCF_964261635.1. Taxonomy (NCBI): domain Eukaryota; kingdom Metazoa; phylum Chordata; class Amphibia; order Caudata; family Salamandridae; genus Lissotriton; species Lissotriton helveticus. The sequence continues at coordinate 1,023,644,250 of NC_136063.1, forward strand.
TTAAATTAAATTAATTAAATTAAATTAAATTAAATTATTTAAATTAAAATAAATTAAATTACATTAATTAAATTAAATTAGAATACATTAAATTAATTAAATTAAATTAATTAAAATAAATTAAATTAAATTAAATTAAATTAATTAATTTAATTAAATTACATTAAATTACATTAAATTAATTAAATTAAATTAAAATAAATTAATTATATTAAATTACATTAAATTAAATTAAATTAATTAAATTAAATTATTTACATTAAATAAATTACATTAAATTAAATTAAATTAATTAAAATAAAATAAATTAAATTAAATTAAATTAAATTAATTAATTTAATTAAATTACATTAAATTACATTAAATTAATTAAATTAAATTAAAATAAATTAATTATATTAAATTACATTAAATTAAATTAAATTAATTAAATTAAATTATTTACATTAAATAAATTACATTAAATTAAATTAAATTAATTAAAATAAATTAAATTACATTAAATTAATTAAATTAAATTAAATTAATTTTAATTAATTTACATTTCAAAAAATATTATATACTTACTAATACTTACGTTGTAATGGTATGCGTTGTAAAGGTATCTGCGTTGTAAATACATGCGTTGTAATGGTACTTCGTTGTAATGGATCCTGCGTTGTAAAAATTGCGTGGTAATGGTAGTCGTTGTAAAAGTATGCGTTGTAACGTCATACATCCAACCGATCTATATTTGGCCATATCCTCGAAGCTGTGAGACCCTAAGTCATAGTGGAGAGGTATCAGGGGAGTGGATACCGGTAAACCAGTGATGTTGCGCAAAAATTTATTTTGGGCAACCATCAACTTTGTAAGGTTACTGGGTCCCCAGAGTTCAGCCCCATAAAGGACCGCTGCTCCAACCTTGGCATTGTAAATCTTTAAGACCGGGGTAATTGGCCTAGTGTGTGATGAGTAAAATTCCTTGGTGAGTGCTCCTGTCAATTGTGCATGCCTCGTGACCAGCTGGTTGGTGTGCTGTTTCCAATCTAGCTTGGATGACAGGGTAATACCCAGGTAGTTAAAAACCTGGGTCTGTTCCAGTTGTACCCCGTCCATAACCACCTTCCCTCTAACAAGTTTCTGTTTGTGCAAGACCATGAATTTTGTTTTGGCTGTATTAATAACAAGACCATGGTCTATACAGAACACTTCAAAAACTCCAATGGCCTTCTGAAGACCCTGTTGTGTTTTCGAAATTAGTAGGGTATCATCCGCAAACATCAACAGGGGGATCAGCTTTCCGCCCAACTTGGGTGCGTCGGTCGGCTGTTGCTCAAAGTACCTGATCACCCTGTTGATGTATAACGAAAAGAGGGTTGGGGCTAGTACACATCCTTGGCGTACTCCGCTTGCAAAGGGGAATTTGTCAGTTACGCTACCCTGCTGATTCCATCGGACTTGAGCAAAGTTATCCTCGTGCAATCTGATTAATAACGACAGGATATCTATTGGGATGCCCTGTTCTTGTAGGGCTTTCCACAACTTGGCACGAGGGACCAAGGTGAATGCTGATTTAAGATCAACGAAGGCTGCAAAAAGCATACCCCCCCCCCCCCCAAGTAGCACTACACGCCAGTATAATAAAACAAATCTAAAAACTTGATCAATGGTACTGGTATGGCTGCGAAACCCTGCCTGTAGGGGTGACAGAATGTCATTTTCATCTATCCAGCCATGGATACGCTGCAGCAGAAGCCTCGCCACTACTTTTTGTAAGCATGCGATAAGGCTAATAGGCCTATAATTGCCTGGATCCGAGCACTCCCCTTTTTTAAAGATTGGGATAATCTCGGCTCCCTTCCAGGACCCTTCGCAATGCCATTGGCTAGCAACTGGATATAGGAAGCCCAGAGGTCCTTGTCATGCATAAATAGATCTGCAGGAACAGAATCCAAGCCTGGGGCCCTCGCTTTTGGGATGTTGTTCAGAGTTTTTAGAACATCGACTTTAGTAAAGGATAGGTAGCTAGCACTCACAGTTGTATTCAGAAGTGCCTCGCACCCATCTTCATCTCCATCCTCACAAGCGAACTGGGACGCATAATGGGAAACCCAAGTGTCTGGTGACACATGGTTCATGGGTTCGCCTCTTTTGACCCCCCTTCCCCACTTAACCATATCCCAGAAGGAGGACATAGATCTTTCTTTGCTGGCTCTCAGGAGATCCCTCCAGTATCCATCATACCATTCACCTTTTGCCCTGAGTTGTGTTTTTTTATACACAACTCGGGCATCCTTTATCTTGGCTATGTCTTTAGTCTTTACTGCATCTGACAAGGACCTGTAGGCAACCCTGCAGGATTTATCGTACCATTGATCCTCCTTCCTTACAGGCCTACTCTGTCTTTTAATAACCTTTTTAACGAAGAAAAATCTCAGTTTATTAAAAAACACATCATGGATCCTACTAACATTAGATACCGGAACCTCCGCAGTGGAGTTACTCCTTAGGTCTATAATGGCCTGGATAGTTAAATCCCTCATAGCTGCAACACTATCTTCGTTTGTTACACAATTGGTCCATCTGATTCGTCTGTGGTCATTCGAGAGGGCAATTTCCACACTGTCCCTCGGTCCCTCACTTTTAGGTAGATCAAACAACCTAAATAACAAAATTAGTGGGAGGGGGTCATGGTAACTTTTCAGCCCGTGGCTCTATCCACATATCATCAACATAGGACCAATTCTCCTTGTTAGTGAGAATGTAATCAATATGACTATGTGATGTGCCATTGTGAAAGGTAGGGGCACCCTGTTTGTCAGAACCCGTTCTTCCATTAGTGGCCCGTAGCCCATGCTCCACACATAAGACTTTGAATTGCAATGCGGCCTCTGACCATCTTTAATAGGTAATAGGGACAGCTGAGGGATTTCCCAAATATAGTCCTCTTCCACCGTAAGGTCTATATCATAGTTATCTAGGGGTTCAAAACAACAATTAAAATCACCAGCAACGGTTACATTGCCATTCAACCAATATTGTTTTAGAAGTATATCTAGCTGGTCAACTGCCTCAGTGGGTTTACCGCCTGGAAGCCCCCTTGAGTAAATATTAAAAATAAAGAGGTCCTTACAGTGTTATCGTTGGAATTTGACTAGCAGGATATCAGAGCTATTTGTAGCCAACTGGAGAACAGAGTACCCACTGTCCTGTTTTACCCATGTCACCAAGCCCCCCTTTGGCCTTCCCTGTAGACTCGGTGTGGCTGAGATATAGAAGTGTAAGTATCCTTGCTTTGGTTCTGGGGCTACCTGCCAAGTTTCCTGGAGGAGGATTATATCCTTGGTATCCAAGAAAGCTAGCCAGTCCAAGGATGTTGCTTTGCTTTTTAGGCCTGCGACATTCCAAGACACCAAGGTAGATTGAGCAGAAACATTACCATTGGGTAGTTCCGTGCTAGTGGGTTGACTAACCCTACACTCTTGGGATGAGATACTTTCACTCAAACTATTCTCTGTTACCACCAAATTTAAAGTTATTTTTGCATTTGCGCTGTTGGTAGCATTGCAAACGGGTGGATCATTAAGGTCATTAGTTCCTTTTAAGACCACTAGAGTATTTTGTTTGCTCATTATTTTTATCTGAGGCGTTAGAATATCCCTTGCCGGGATAGATGTCTGAGCTATAGGATCTCCCACTTGGTGATTACCAGGTGGTATGGAGCATGCAATCTTGCGTCCCCTCTCAAGTCAGTCACAATCATTTAACCCCGATGAGATCCCAAATCTATTTTCCAAATCCATTCCCCATTCATTAGCTAGAGCCTTTGCTCCCCATCTGTTTCTCACAGTGTCCCACACTGGCCCGGGGTCTTGGGGAATGTTACATTTTGCTGTTCACCGTAGAAAAATTTTAGAGTGAGGGGGACAACAGTCCGACTTCTTCTTTGGGGCGGAAGAATATTAGTCAAGACATTGGGTAGGACAGCCGGATGGGAAAAAGTCACCGCTACACAGTCTCCTTTGAACCTTTTTGGTCGATTCCCAATCCAGGCTACCCTTTTCCCTGTCTTGATTTCACCCGCTAGCTGCTGTTTCCCTCCTGGCGCCATTTGCATGTTTCCTGCTAGCCAATGCAGCGCCTTACTGGACAGTGATACTGGGGATTCCAGTTGCCCACTCGCCAGAGGCGGTACATTGGCCAACACCAGTACCACTGGAGAGGCTTCCACTATAAATTGGAAGGAATCTATTTCTTGGCATAATACCGGCGCAATATTTGGTGTTGCCAAACCACCTTCTGTGGCCGCAGAGTGATTATTAGTGCTTATTGGAACCTGAGCCGGGCCGATAGATGGCGTCGGGCCGCCCCCCTCCTCTGTTGCACTCACAACATTCTCCCCAGTTGCTTCTACCAATTTTGTAACTAGTGTTGCTAGTTTGTCAACCTCACCCACAACCTTACTCAGAACCCCACCCATTTTTTTTATCTCAGCGTTTAGTTTATCAATTTTGGCAACCATAGGCTTAATAATGGACTTAATTTTACATTCGAACATTTCGGCTATCCTATGGAACAGCTCATCATCCATAATGCGTTTTACGCTATCATCCCCATACTCCACACTTTTAGCCTTGGTTTTCCCTGGGGGTGATGCCCTTTTCCTCCTTAGACCTGATCGTAGACCAGCTCGTTTTGGCTGGGTCTTTCTGCATGTTCTAGCTGGTCAGATTTCCTGTTCTGAAGAAGAGGGATCTTCATCTGTAGTTCCGACACGTGTCTCGGGGTCAGGGTCGACTTCATTTTCTGGGTCGGTCACGACGAAGATTTCTGAATCGGCCGCCGGGAGAGTATTTTTATAGTTATCACCTGCATGTATGTTAATATCTATCAGGTCAATGGGAGCATCCAACGATGGAATATCTACCTGTAAGGATGTTTGAGTTGGGCTCATGGGTTGGAGAACAGGCGACTGGCTTAATCCCAGGGACTGTCTCCTTTCTCTGTTTATTTTCGTAACCACCTGAACCAAGTAGTTATCTAGAGTGTTGGAAGTAGTTGGGGCTGCTTTTTTAGGCATACTGAACACTTAGTAAGTAAACACACTAAGAAAAATATATATAAAGTCACAAGTTCAAACAGTGCTAAGGGTGAGGAAGTAGAATGCTCAACTTATATTCCCATATACAGTAGCGTAAAAGAGTAGTGGGTATTTTTCTTACTTCAGAGGCGTGGAATAGGGCCCAGTCCAGTCGCGGACTGTCTAAGACTGTCCGCCCTTTGTCCGGGCTTCGTCCGGGCGTCCCGCGAGGCGGGGCTGGTGATTGTTTTATGCGCCTCCTGGCGCTTGGTGGTGACGCGGCAAACCTCAAGGGCTGCTGGACAATGGAGTCCGCCCCTCGCCGGTCTCCTCACAGCGGCCCCGCTCTAGGTTAGAGAAACGGCAGGGCAGCGGGAGGCAGGCGGAAGGTCGGCGGGCAGAAGGCTGAAGGCAAGTCCTCACGAGCGGCTAGCAGGCAAACAAAGGCAGTGTTAGTTCCCCGCTCAGTGGGGCTGGTGATTGTTTTATGCGCCTCCTGGCGCTCGGTGGTGACGCGGCAAACCTCAAGGGCTGCTGGACAATGGAGTCCGCCCCTCGCCGGTCTCCTCACAGCGGCCCCGCTCTAGGTTGGAGAAACGGCATGGCAGCGGGAGGCAGGCGGAAGGTCCGCGGGCAGAAGGCTGAAGGCAAGTCCTCACGAGCGGCTAGCAGGCAAACAAAGGCAGTGATAGTCCCCCGCTCAGTGGGGCTGGTGATTGTTTTATGCGCCTCCTGGCGCTTGGTGGTGACGTGGCAAACCTCAAGGGCTGCTGGACAATGGAGTCCGCCCCTCACCGGTCTCCTCACAGCGGCCCCGCTCTAGGTTGGAGAAACGGCAGGGCAGCAGGAGGCAGGCGGAAGGTCCGCGGGCAGAAGGCTGAAGGCAAGTCCTCACGAGTGGCTAGCAGGCAAACAAAGGCAGTGATAGTCCCCCGCTCAGTGGGGCTGGTGATTGTTTTATGCGCCTCCTGGCGCTTGGTGGTGACGCGGCAAACCTCAAGGGCTGCTGGACAATGGAGTCCGCCCCTCACCGGTCTCCTCACAGCGGCCCCGCTCTAGGTTGGAGAAACGGCAGGGCAGCGGGAGGCAGGCGGAAGGTCCGCGGGCAGAAGGCTGAAGGCAAGTCCTCACGAGCGGCTAGCAGGCAAACAAAGGCAGTGATAGTCCCCGGACAGTCAATAGTGGTTTGGTTTTAGGTATATTGTTTTTAATGATTAACACATCCCTCCAAGTTGTACACCGGATCTTTCTTAAGCTTTTAATGAGGTAAAATGATCATTGTTAAGACAATTTAGTCCAGTTTTTGATCTGGATGTAATGTGTTTATATTGACAGATGTATGTACTTATGTTTTATGTAAGTTTATGGTCTTCTTCTCAGACCGAATAAAGTTATTTTCGAAGGCTTGAAAGTTGATCGAGGCAGCTTACCAAAACCAGGAGTTGATATCACTATGTTTAATGTTGGAGGTAAATTCTATATTCTGTCCATGAAGCTTTATTGATTTGTCAGAAGATCCAACATTAATATTTATAAGATGAGCATCATGAGAAAGGTCTTTAGAAATTTCAACACTACCTATGTCAGAGAGAGTTGTAAGGGACGCACTGAGATGGGCATTCCTGCTGCCTTTGTGGGCAGTGGACTGGCCATGTACACCTTGTGTAAGTGGAATAATATCAGTCTCTCTTATTTGAAAAGAAGCAAGATGGGTTAAGATACGAGAGATCACAGTGCTGTTATAAACCTGACTCTTGTGACAAAGGTAGGAATATTGACTTGAAGGTCAAATAAATGTATACATTTCCAATCACGTACATTCAATCATTGCAGTGCTGGAGTAAGGTAAAACATTAATAGCAGTCTATATCAATTTAGGCAAATATCATGATCAGGGACAAGATAAAAAAAAAATCTTTGAATCATGGGTATGAGGAATAGTCTGTTGGGCAATGATCTACTATTGTGTTAGCCTCAGAGGCGATAGCTTTCGAGGCAGTCATAAAAGACGTTGCCAAAGGATTAAGTGTTTTTTGGTAAGTCCCACTATTTCTAGTATTATTTGGAAGGTATAATCCATCTAAAACTTGGCACTCATCAAGAAAGGAAGATTCTACTTTTGACTCATTGGCTGAGGGGGAAGGTCTCAATAAAGTCATGTGGAGCTTAGGTGAAAGGTGCATTTTTAATTTGACAAGGGTTGTCTTTTCAACTAAAGAAGGGGTTCAAAGGTAATATTTACTTTCACTTTCATATTGGGAACTTTTTAGATTTGTCTTAGTAATGTGTCACAGCTTCTTTTTGTGTGATTTTTCCAACTGTGTAAATTCATTGAATTTAGATTTAACATTATCATCGAGTTAGTCTGGGGCACTTTTGAAGACTGGATAAAAAGGGTACAAATCCACCTTTTTAGGCATTGGAAGATAGTCCTTTAGGTTAGATAGACTAGATATGATTGATGTGTTAAGTTTAGTAAACAGTTACATATATACATAACAGACAGTGTCTCCAGATAGTGTTTTTGGTTGGTTACGTTTCTTTTTCTGAGCTTTCATTTTCACAGTCGCCAGGGAAAGATTTCACATTGCTCTGAATTTTGGGGCACGTGACGACACATTGTAACCCTTTTTTTGTGAATTGATCACAGCTTCACAATGGATTTTACTCTCTTGATTTTAAGGATCCAAGTCATCAGAGTTAAACTTGCAAGGGAATTATCAAAATTTAACAGAAACAGCTCTTTTAATGTTAAAATTAAACCAAGGACTAAATTTAATGCACCTAATGATTCATAGAAATGAACATAATCATCTTAAAATAGGTTTTCTCATTAAGGAGAGGCAACACTGACAGATTAACTTTCAGGGGCTTCCCATAGGGTTAGGTGAACTGTTAATTTGGGATTTTATTTTTATGCGGATGACAATCTAATACATTTTGATATCATAGGAAACCTACATTAGGTGGAATTCATGATACTATTCCTAGAGTCAAATGTATTCAATATTTCAATAGTGATGTTATTAGACAAATTAAAGTGAGTACAATTAGAATATTCCTCTACTTGTTTGGAGTAAATAACAATGTTCTTATATCCCTCAATAGTTTCCTGGTGGAAAGCTCAAAACAATCTGAGCCATACAAATCCAGTCCAAAAATCTTTTGAAGGACAACTGGTAAAGTTGTACATGGGCCTTGAGGTAGTTACTTCTTAGAGAAAAGAGTCAAAATATCTTCAATTTGATTTAATACCATGGTTTTACCAGCAGAAGAGAAGGTTTTCATATGACTATCAGTAGTGAACAAGGGATCCATGAACTTGTCGCTATTGTTGTCGCCTTGGATCAGATCCTAGGCTGATCTTAGTTTTTTTTAGATTTGGCGAATATTCCGGAATCATATGTGGCCCAGATGAGCTTGTGCTTGAAACTGTGTTTGTAGAGCTTACAGGGGATAATGTAGAGTGACACCAAGTATTTCTTAGGCCAAGTCTAGATTTATGAGCAGCAGAAGTAGACTTTTACAACATTATTTTCCTTTAATCAGTGTCAAGGTTTGCAGATTGGATTTTAGTGTCACTTATTTTAAGAGCCAAATTATTTTTTGAGTTCAAACTTTCTGGGAAATTGACACATTTTCAGATAATAAGCAGTGGTAAACTTAATGTTTAAGCGCACTCTAGTTCTATTCTTTTCACCTCATTCCATTGGGCTTCTTCACAAGGACCACGTACTGCAGAGACGATCCACTGCAATCGTCACCAGCCGCTTCCTCTTCTTCAGGCTTACTTGGTTCCTTCCTTACCCGCAATATACTCCCCAAGCCACTGCACCCTGACTGTTATGTGAATATCATATTACTTGGGTTTTTCACAAATTGTATCACAGTGATCTTATTCTTTGTACTTTGGCTTGAATTATGATTGTTGTGTCAGCATCTTGATGGTGGACTGGCATGCATTATTGCATGATATAAATGAATCAAAATCAGGGCTCCAACTTTGCTTGCTTGTGGGTTTACTTGTCTACTTATAAAGAGAGATATTCTGACTCAACTCAGACATTGCCTTCATCACAGCATAGATTTAATTCTCAACCTACACTCAATATTTGCTCCTTTTGTGAACTGATGTTGGTCTTTTCTACCTAACCTCTTATTTCTGTTTACATTAAGCACCTGTTCATTTTTTTGGTTGACTATTTTTCTCTTTCGATCTCTTTGCCTTTTTTAATGACTGAGGCTTTGCCGTCAGATTTGCTTGCATTTCATTTGTTCAATAATTTAGTTCGTAGAAGTAGTGGGTTCTAAATGGCCAAAGCCAAAGGTCTAGCGATCATAATGTGGAACAAAAAGTCATGCACGTTTGGTTCACCCGTTCACAGTTTCACTCCTTTACCATTCTTTGTATAGTAAACAAAAGATTAATGTTAGCATTAAAACTGCACTCGCTCACAGTACATGGAAAAGTCAAGCTCATCCATCGTATTTGTATTTGTTTTCTTTGTTCCAACCTTTGGTCCCAGTGCATGCATATAATTGGTCTCATTAATCTTCATCAACAAGGTTTTCATTTTATTTGTCAGATTATGTTCTTGTTCCAGCTTCTGATTTACATGATATAAATAGCATTATGTTCCTTCCGTGATCAATCAAGGCCTCATGTGGAAACAGATTATGCCTCCGAGAATGACATTTACTCTTCTCAACATGTACAGAAACGAATGCACATGACGTGAGCTTGTTTGGAACAACGAAACACTCTAATAAAGTATTCATACACGATGGAAAAGGTGCCCTTCCTTCCTGCCACTTAAGTTCCACTTGTCAGTTTTAAAATGTTGCTGATGCACAAGGACAATGAATGTAACGCATGGGGAGAGCTGGTAAAATGCATTAATAAAAAATTAACCAAGTGAGTGCTCACAGTGACCCCATATATCGATATGAAAGATGGAAATCGAAATATCATTTGTAACACATTTTGAAACATGCTCGATATGAATACATGATATGAAACTAAAGTTGCCATACATGACCTAAGAACATAATTCGCAAGCCGAGCCTAATTGCACCGTGTGACTCAATCAGCTTAATATGGATGTTGCATTCTTTCTTTCTGTTGCTTTTTTGCATATCTTGCTATCAAATATCATTCTACTAACATCAAACAGCAATTAAGGGAACGTTAGCAACGATCGTACGAGGAGGCAAGATGTGTGTGTGTGTGTGTGTGTGTGTGTGTGTGTGCGTTCGTGCGTGTTTGTGTGTGTGTGTGTGTGCACACGCCTGCGTGCACAGGTTCGTGTCTGTGGTTACACCGTACTCATAAAAATTCACGTGATCTTAAAACACTGGGCAGGGGTAAATGCAGCGCTTTATTTGAGCCTAACTGTTTTGGGATGAAGCAGCAGTTACAGACAGGAGAAGGCTGGAGATCAATGAAGCAGTTTTCCAAATGAAAGGCAGTTAAAATTGAGGTGTTATCCTGGTTTAAATAAAACACACATTTGATTGGATGTTGTGAAAATGTGGGTGAATTAAATTAGGTAGTGTGTTGAGAGGAGTAGTAACTACATATGCCATTGGCTCTGGTTAAAAAAATATATACAGACATTACAAATGCTTTTTAATGTGTACAGTAAACTGCACCTGCTACTGTTGATTTTGTAAAAAGAAGGGTCCATCTAGAATAAGGTGTGAACTTATGGCCTACTAGTTCTAGTGGATTGGTACGGAGACTGTGTTAAGAGTGTATTGGGAAAGGGTGTTATAGATACGGGTCACTATATTTTATAACTTTGAGGTGTTTAGCCGCTTCGACGCAACGCAAATTCCACCTCTCTGCGGGCGAATTCCATGCGTGCACTGAACGGACAGCCCCCGGCCGTCCTACTCACACGCCCACCGTGATGTGGAACAGGTTAAAGAACTTTTACTAAAAAAGGCTGTCATTTCCCAGTGAGGGCTTGCTAAAAAGTGTAGTTTTGTATTAAAGTTAGAAAATTATTATGGTAAGTATGTTTTTGGACTCCCCTTTTTCTCTGGAATTCATCGAGATGATCACAATGAAGTTGCAATTATACATAGATAGGCATCCATTTTGGTGGTCACACATACTCTCAGTAAAAGGGAATGAGAGGGTTAACACATACTAACCATAGAGAGGTACACTTGAAAAACTAAAATATGAAAGGAAGTTTGGCACTTGATGCCTTCTGCAGTATCAGACAGTACAAAGTTCAAAAGGTTGGCATTTGTGGTTGCTTTGTATGCGAGTAGAGTGTTATTCTTGTGCTTTATTTTTATAAACCCTGAGACTATTGCATCTATCTAAAGGAGCAAAAAAAGCAATTTCATCAGCGAACTCAATCTTCTGGAATGTATTTGACATTTCTTTTTAACCCAAAACATTGTTATATGTAATACTGTATTTGAAGATGTGAAAGTTTAATATGTGTATACATGATCTACTGGTGCCCAGTCACGGCCGGCATGACTCGCGGGTGGTAGGGCATGGGGTCACGCGGGTTTGCGGGGGCGGGACACGTTTAGTTAAAATAAAATAAAACTGACCTTTCTGGGTCCCGGGTCCCGGGTCACGCGCCACGTCAGATCCTGGCCGGGTCTTGCGCTTTCCTGCTGCTCTCCAGAACAGGAAGTAGCCACAGGCAGACTCCCTTCCCTTCCCTAAGCCAGTCACAATGCTGAAATGGCAGCATTGTGAATGGTGGGGATGGCGCCCAACTGGGCACCTATGGGGAGGCCATTTTCTATATGTAGGCTGAAAGCAGCCTACATAGAGAAAAAGGAGAGTGTGCATGACTGGTTTGGTCGGCCCCAGAGGGCTGATCAAACAGTTAAGGCCCATAGCATTGGGCAAGCCACTCCTCCCCTGCTTTCGAGCAGATGCACCCAATCCGCCTGCCCCCAACCAAACCCTTCTGCTTTCTCTCAGTGCGAGAAGCAGAAACATAAAATGGTAGTTTTACCATTTTATGTTTCTGCTTCTTGCACTACCAGAAAGCAGTGGGATGACGCTCCTCCGCCCTAATGGAGGAGCTGCCCCTGCTGGTGACAGAGAATGTTTTTCTTTAAATTGTGGGTGTTATAGTCCTATTTATTCCATTGTAAAGGTGGCCAAGTACACTTAGAAATGAAACGGGAAAACTACACTGTAGGTGTATGTGAATTATGAACTTCTAAAGCGTGTCACCTATCTATTAAATATTCTTTAGCGTACCTGTTTCTAAATTATAATGCAGGTTTGTATATGCTTAGATGGTGAGATATTTTTTATAAGCTTGTATCACATGTGTAGTATGAGGTTCTATGTATAGCTAAACATGCAGTGTATAATCATAACTCATGTTTACTAGTGCACACTGCCCCTGGGGAGTCTGACTGCCAGTTTGGCTTTGGCTGTAATATCTCTTTGTGAAGTGCTAAAAAAGCTTTCTTTAAAACAGATAACTGAACTGTAAAATATGCTGTAGATATGTCATAAACCATGTTCTCTGTTCTTAAAAAAGTAAATGTTGTTGTTTTGACTTTTATTGACTTAGTCATGCATGCACAGACTCTTACTGAAAGGAGTACATATGCTATAGTACCCATTAAGCAGGTGAAATAGATGTTTTCAAAGCATATATGGGCTCTCTCACCGACCGATAGACCAACAGATGGAGATATAAATTCACTAACTTAGTCACAAAGTTGTTTTATATCCAACAGTCTGCAAGGCAGTAGTTTAGATGCTTTTATACGTTTGTTTTTCTTAATACAGAGAGTGCGATATTCACACATATATACGTAGTGATTTAAAGAGGTACAGAGCATCCTGTCTTGGGCCTGCTACACTTGAGAGTCTACATGCAGTTTTACTGCTTGAGGTGTCTTGTCACTTAAAACTCCAACACAAGGTGTACACTGCTCTTGCAGTAATTATAATGTTCCAGTAAGTTAGGCAGCTGTAGCCAGGCCATAGGGCCAAGTGCTATGTGATTAAAAGAAAACATATGGACTCCGAAGATTGAGTGAGCTATATGCACTCCTAGAGACCCATGTTCCCAATTATATGTCCACTCTGCCATTCAGACTTCAATCTGATCTAAGTGGAAAAGCAGACAGAAAGTAAAACACCCAGTGACATAGTAAGAGAAGCATCTAAATGATCACTCACACATGAAGTGAGAACTGATATGTATCTTGTGGTAATGGAGGCTGTTGCGCACAAACTTAAAAAACCCAATAGTCAGAATTTGAGCAGAGAGTACAGACATTATGAAGACTAACATGCTGGATACATACCACCAAAGAAGGAGTCCGCATCTTGAAAATGTGTCTTTATGAAGTTCTTCAGAACTATACATATAGAAGGAATGCAAGTGTAAATACAGAACAAGGAAGATGAGCAGTATGTGGATGCAATAGTTGTTTAGCAAGACACAACAATGGAAATCTATTTAACTATGGAAAACTTAGTAGCCAAAATCCAGAGAAAAGAGAATGTTCCTACTTGGCACATTTGCAGTTATTGAAGTCATGGCATGCAGAATCAGAATTACTTGGACAATAAGACTCTTTTTATGCTGTGAAAGACACCATTGAATGCTTCTGTTTCTAACATACCTTTAAATTTTGAGATTGAACAGGAAGAAACATTGTTGCTGAGATAGACAAGGAGAGTTCTCAATGCAGCCAAAGTTCTGCAACACCAAGTCAAGATCCTCTTGGAGAGCTTATATTTCAAAATGGAGCAGCAATAAATATCAATGAGATGGAGAATGCAATGCAGCAAGCAAGAGAGGAAAGTGCAGATTTTGAACAGTTAGTATAACAACTAAATAATGAACAGAAATACATTTTTGACAAAGTTAAAGATACAATTGAGCATGGATTCCTGCATGAGAAGAAACAGTGTCAATGTTCTTCATTTAAACCACTTTTACTATATATGTGGTCAAGCTGACACTGTATAAAACTTTTTGATCTAAGCGCTCACTGATCATCTACAGAAGACTAGAGAGTCAAACTTGTCATGTGTAGTTACTGCACCAACAGGATTAGCTCACACATAACATTAAAGGAATTACTATTCATCGACTAATAATGCTACCTGTGGAACATGACAATAAACTAGAATATCAGACATTATCTGGTGACGGGTGTCATGAGGTAGCAAGAGTATTGAAAAGCTGAAGCTTCTGGTCATTGATGAAGTGAGTATGTTTTTAAACCTAATGCTTGCTTTCATACATTTTAGAATGCAGCAGAAAATGAACAAACTATGATGCACTAGTTGGATGGGAGGCATGTAAGTGCATTTGGTGAACTACTAAAACTGAAACCTGTAAAAGGACAACCTGTTTTCAAAACACTTCTACATAATTAAAAAATAAATTTGCTTGGAAGTATCAGCAATGTAAATATTTGGCAATACTTTGAATATAAAGAATTAGTGAGAAATATGCGTCAAGCATCAGATGTGAAATATGGAGATATACTGAAGGACATTAGGATAGGGTTTTTTTACAAAAGAAGGAACGTTGATTTGGAAAGTCACATTATCAGGAAACTTCAAGAGTGCTCCAAATACAATGGAAAATAATTGCAACTTGAGAAAGAAGATATTTTGGAAATTATAGCTTCTGATAAAATTAAACATCAGGGAGTGCCAATACTACAGTCAGATACATTACAAGGAAAATGTGATTCTTTGCAGAAGTCTGTATCAAAAACAGTAGGGTTAGAGAAGCAGTGATGTGTGTGAAAAAAACATTTTATAATTTAGAGCCACATTTTTAATGCTGAACAAGGGTTAGTAAATGGGTAACTTTATAATTTAATTAATTTTCAAACGGAGATGAGGTGTAATACATGGTCACAAAGTTTGATGGCATTGATGGTGTAAAGCAGATTGGTTGAATTGTTGTGTGTTTTTTGCTAGTGTAAGACATGTACGTTCAAAGGAAGCAGTTCTCACTGTCTATAATGTATGCTGTAACCATCCACAAATCACGAGATTTAAGTGTACATCGAGCTTTTGTTAACAGTGGAACTACTGTATTCAAAGAAGGAATGTCAAATGTAGCATTGCCATGAATTAGTACATTGTCTGGATTGTTCTTAATTGACTTTAATGAGAAGAAAGTTAATGCAGATGCAAGCTGTGAAGGGGGAAGGCTACATGCACCTCATTTAGGCAAGGACCCTGTGTATGAGAAAAAGGCTAATCTGTCCAAAGCAGAAGATTACAAAACTGCATGAATGCTCAAGAATGGAAGGAGAGAACAAGAATCCTGAAAAGATCAAAGAAGAGAAAACTTGTAAATGATAAAAAAGTTGTATGTTCCCAGTTCAGAAAATGTTCAGGGGTCAACTGTAATGCCAAGTTGTTCTGAGTGTACTGTTCCATTTGCCACATTTAGTAAACACATTGAACAAAACAAAGATAAGGGAGTCTGCTCTGCACTATATAGTTTACTCCAATGTTTACTGAGTGACAGAAGTGTAATGCATTCTGTAACCGAGATCTACCACATCAGTAGTGTTTTCCCTAACTATATCACAAGTCCTCTATGCAGTTATTCTTCAGAAAGCTAATTCCAAAGCTTTCTGTCTCCTCAGCGGCGCCGCCCATTCGTTGTGAAGCCGAGTAAGCTTACCATAGAAGACTTGTGATACCGGTTAAGGTACAGAACAATGACGCCGCAATAACAGAAACCCACTATGGGTTGGAAATATCACCACAAAATAAATGTTTTCACACAGAAGACATAGCCTTGAGGAAGTCGCGGAACGACCTCCCGGCTGCGACGAAACACGTGTTGACTGTTGGGAGCAGTTTGGAACATCTACGTAAATTAAACAGAACTACTAAGAAGAAAGACAAGAGAACTGTGTTTATTATTTTGCTATTTTATAACAAACTAACAGTTCATCATGTAATTCATTACAAATATTTAAAAAAAGAAGTTCATCATATATTCTAGATAATGGGTGTCCCTCTCTTTTTATCCTTATTCTAACCTCCACAGTTAAAAACTAGCTATGTTAAAAATGTCCCAGTTATTGGTCAGCACCTGTAGATATATAAGAGCTGGCCTCGCCTGTAAAAGTCCTTTGCCCCTTAAAATTGGTAAAATACAATGTTTCCATATGTGCAAAAAATGCTAGAAGAATAGAACAATGTGCAACATATCCTGGGTGGAGAAATTGTCACAAGTGCAGGTACCCTGATCCTCCACCTTTCTCCATCCTTGAAGGTCAGCGAGCAATAAGTGCAACTGATTAAATCTAAATCTTACTAGAAGGAAACAATGGTGTGGGTTGGCTACTACATTTAAATAAGTTTCAATTGCACATGAGGTTTTTAATAATTGATAGGCTTGTACTGTTGGTTTTATCAATTCCCTGGCCTCTCTCTCCATATGTGCCACATACAGGTAAGTTTTCTTTGCCCACAATATGTCTTCCTTTAGTAATTTATCTGGGGAATTAATAAATGACTCGGGCCATCCTAATTGCATTGTAAGCCTTTTCAAGTAGCTCAGCCAAGGGAATAATACTTGCTTGATCTAATGCTAGACAATTGCGCATAATTTCGCAATTCACTTCTAGCTCCGAATTGATCCAAATCGCTATACATTTAAGTAGGGGTGCCATTCCAATTAAATCTGACACGAAACCTGTGCCGGTTTCTTGGTGAATTATATAAGAGGGTGTTAATTGTAGCACAGATAGCAGATTTCTAAAAAATGTATTTGAACTATTTGGATATTCTTCACTTCTCTGTATCCCCATATTTCAGAGCCATAGTTTGAGGTAGCAATGCATTTAGCTCTGTATATATTTAACATCACATGGATTGGCTTTGCCCCTCACCTACGTGCAAAATCAAGGACCGCTAATGTGGATTTGGCATTACATTTCTTTTAGCTTTCTTTTTCAGTACCCACGTGCCCCTATCGTCAAAAAAGACACCTAGGTAAGTAAATGTTGTATCCTTGGCTATCTCAGTTCCTTCACAATGGTGCATTTTAGGTCTTCTGGGCTTAGACCCCATGATCATTGTGTGAGATTAGGAAATATTTACATTTAAATCCAATGATCTCATAAAATCGGCAAAGGTAGTTAAAAGACACTGTGGGTCAACTGCTGTTCGGCATAAGGAGAGCTGAAATCAACTGCTCCCCCACACCATTGCAAATTCCCCCTAAAACTGAATCCAAATTATTTATCAATAAAGTAAATAATAGGGGGTCTAGGATGCCTCCCTGTCTAACTCCTTTTATGATGCGTATTCACTGCTTGTGGTTGCCCCTTTGATCAATTCTTACTGTGGCTGGTAGATCCCTATGCAGGTCGGCCAGGTAGTTTACAATGTTCTTGTCGACACCTAGTTTTATTAATAATGCCCATTACTTACTTGAATCTGTTCACCCGGTCAAAGACCGAGGAAAGATCCATGAACGCCAGATATACCGTCCTTTTCTTGGCAATGGTATACTTGCCTACAAACAGATGCAAATTTAGGCACTGTTCCATGGTACTGCTCCCTTTCCTAAACCCGTATTGTAGATTTGAAAGTATATTGGTTTCATTTAGCCAATCAGTTAGTTTTTCCAAACACTTTCCATGCTAAATCAGTGAGATTGGCTTATAGCATTGTGGGTCTCCTCTAGCTCCTTTTTTAAAAACTGGTACAATGATTGACTGGGACCATGATCTAGGCAGGCCAAATATACAGGCCATATTTTTAAAATGTGATCTAATAGTTTTGACAATAATGTCATGGTGGATTTTAAAAGGTCGACCGGGAAACCATCCGGTCCAGGATCCTTGTTACTTAACATTTGGGCGATGGTCACTGCTACTTCTTTATCTGTGCAAACCATGGTGTAAGCCTCAACCATAAACAGTGTACCTGGGGGTCCTCAGTGATCCTGAGCGCCATATGTATGCTAAATATGGCTAAACCACTCCTCCTCTGGAATATTACATTCCAGTGGACTACCCTTAGTGTCAGAGAAAAATGGTTTATTAACGATTTCCCAGAACTTGGCACTGTTCTTAATGACATCTATAGACAATAGATCATTCCACACCTCATGTTTAATTTCAGATTTGCGTGTGTATAGCCAATTTATAGGTTTTACTAAGGGCAGCTATTAAAATGTTATCTTGTGGTTTATGCTTTAGGGCGACCAGCAGGTTTTGGTGGGCAACTGTGCAATTATGGCCAAACAACCTCTCACCTCTGTTTAGAAATCCCTTGTGGGGATATTTAAGGGCTCTGGCCAACTGGTTACAGATGTTTGCATATGCTGTAAGGAACTCATCATCCCTTATCATATCATCTAAGCAGAGATCAATCTCCGTTCCAACAGTATTCACTAAGGGGCTGATTCACAAAACTAACTTACTACTTCTGGTATTCACAGGAGGAATTTAGTAGTCTTAAGTTAGGATTTTGTCTTAAGTTAGGATTTTGTCTCAAGTTAGGATTTCGTCTTAAGTTAGGATTTCGTCTTAAGTTAGGATTTTGTCTGTTAGTATTTTGTCCTAAATTAGGATTTTGTACCAAGTTAGGATTTTGTATTAAGTTAATTAATGTCCCATAATTAATGCCATATACCATAAACCAGTGTAGTATATTAAAATACTAGGACCCCTTCCAATATGGCCGCTACCTAAGTTCAATTGCTGCCCTGGTCCTTTGTTGATTTTCGGCAATTCTAAACAGACCCCGCCATATTTTTGTTAGGAATACGTTCAGAATTTTTTTTTTCCACAACTATCAGTTTTACTCTATTCACGTGTAATAACATTCCAAAAGGATTTACATTAAATTGAGTATATAAAACTTCTAATTATTTCGTCACTATTTTAATGGACCATTTAAAAATGGTGGTGGTTCCTGCTATAACCATATCGCAGGACCCCTTTCAATACGGATTTATCCGAGAACTACTCGAAAGTAAGTCAAAATTGAATGTACGTTTCTATTATGCCCGCTCTTAGACTCACTTTACTTTAGCAATCTTATAGAGTTTTTTCGCTGTACTATAGAAAATATAATCCCGATGCTGATTATTTATTACGTGGCAACTCTATGCCAATTACTCTGCAGCCTACGTTCTTTAGCGAGGACTTGTTAGTGAAACCAATGACATTTTTCAGCACTCTTTAGTAATATAAATATACAGCGTGTATGGTGGCCTAAAAATACTTTCGTCACTAGCTACTACCTTCTCGTCTCTTCAGTTTGCCTCAACTTAGGAAATTAACCAATGCAGCTTAGTAAAACCACTATATCATGTAATCTCGTTTCTTAACAATGAGCTATGTTACACAATTATGATTTATGCATTGTTTGATGTAGTCTAGGCTGCAAGCCCAATCATGTGCATACAATTTGGGCTCACCCGACGGTGATATTACATCAGTCAAGCAAAAATGATGTAGTTTGCCATTTTGTCTTCGTAACATCGGACATGCATATAAGCCTGTATTTTGAGAATAGACGTTTGTTTTTAATGATGTACTGTGATGTAGACAAAGAGAATCTTTTGTTCATGTTATTGAACCCTTTACCAAAATAAATATTTGCTTTTTATAGAAATTGGATGTTTATATTGAAATGTATTGAAATGCATATCATCGTCACTTGTGCGTAAGAATATCGAACCTGCTTAGGTAGTGCAAGTCAATATTTTGGGTCTACAAACCTTCTCATATGGCATGCACTGCTCTTGCATGATTTCATCTAACTATCTGATTCACCTATCTAATTGTCTGATGCACTTTAACTAAATTTGATAACTTAAGCAAACAGTTCTTCTGTACTCTAAACATTCCAACGTTCTAAAGAATATTCGTGATGAATTTAAGGTTGGAGATACATTACTGTCAGCACCTTAGCTAATTAATGTTTTCCATTTCTGACACTTCGCTCTTTTTGTCTTTGGGAAAATGGTCCACTTTCACATGTTTCACAAATACGGTGACATTCTCGATAAGGTTCTTTTTCTCTCCTTTTTCTTCATTTTTTAATTAATGTTTAAAGTACCTTAATAAAACTAGATTTTAACATTTTAGATTTCTTATTTTCTCTTCTCACTTGCACACTTTATTGCTTTCACTCTTTGGGGTAATTTGTTACTATTTTACACAGTACTTATTGCATTTCTATTTTTTTAGAGCCTTGAGAAAGCCCTGGCTCTTCCCGCCACATAGGGCGAAACACGTGCCGGCTGTCCCTTCTCTTCTTAATAAATACTTATAATCAAACTAAGAGTGAAATGGATCAATTAAGCGGTGAATGAACAAAAATAAAGCAACCATTTTTTGACACAAATATATTTGGATTACTATTTTATGTCACAATAAGGATTCACCCTTGTTTATCAACCATCTGCCTGACAGGAAGGAACACAGGATCACATGTATAAACCTACTTGATATTGCGAAGCTGAAATGGTCTAGAGCTTCACGCATAGTTCCTTCGATATTCTAGGAATTCATATCTAGACCCAGGACCCCTGGACCTGTTGCGTGTTCTTGGCACTTAAGTTAGGATTTTGTCTTAAATTAGGATTTCATCTTAAATTAGGATTTCGTTTTAAGTTAGGATTTTGTCCTAAGTTAGAATTTTGTACTAAGTTAGGATTTTGTCTTAAATTAGGATTTTGTCCTAAGTTTGGATTTTGTCTTAAGTTAGGATTTCGTCTTAAATTAGGATTTTGTTTTAAGTTAGGATTTTGTCTTAAATTAGGATTTTGTCCTAAGTTAGGATTTTGTACTAAGTTAGGATTTTGTCTTAAGTTAGAATTTTGTCTTAAATTAAGCTTAAGATAAACTTAAGTTAAACTTAAGTTTAACTTAGGACAAAATCCTAACTTTGAACTACTAAATGCCTTATGTGAATACCAAAGGTAGTAAGTGTAGGATTTTGTCATAAATCAGTTCTGTGAATCGGGCCCTGAGTCATCATAAAAATCATCCAGAACTACTTTACACCACTTAAGTCTACAGCCTTGATCTTTTGTTTTTAGATTAGAAATGGGAACACATCTGTTTGTTTTAGGATTGGTCTTATGCCCCCTGCCAATATAAGGTTCATAGGGTTGTGGTCACTAAAGTGTGACCACATGGCCGTATATGCCACAACCAGGGGTACCAAGGCAGTATGTATTAAATTGTTATCAATGATGGAATTCGTTCCCTTTCCCTTAAAGGATGGAATATCATCCTTGTCACACATGGTATTGGGATAAGATGGGTCAAATTCTGCTAGGGTATCCTCTAAAAATCCACCTTGCTGTGAATGTTCAAATAGTGTCTCTGAGTAATTACAAGGACCAAGACTGTCGGTGACATGACAGTTCTTTGGGAATAAATGTGTATTAAAATATCCTAAAATGATAACCGAATAAGGTGTAACTTGCTTTTCCTTATAAGACTCCAGAAAACAATTAAGACTGCCCAAGTGTTCATTTACAGAATTTCTGTCAAATGAATTGTAAAAACTCAACTATAACTACTTTAGGTGCGTTAATTGGCGTGATCTGAGCCGCTTCACAGTTTACTGACCCAGAGTCCAGTTTACAGTGGTTGCCTATACCCTTTGGGGAAATTAAGGTTATTAAACCACCCTTTGACCTACCAGCTGCAGATGACCTTACAGGCTCAAAATAAGTTGTGTAGCCATCGAACCCAAAAATCTTTTCAGTTTCCCAGGATTCTTGTAGCCCACCCACATCATATTCCCTTAATAAACCATTCCATCTAGCATCGTCAATTTTGTTTTTAACCCATCTATGTTGCAGTTGAGTACCTTGACTTGCTCAGCCATGCTAACCTCCTTCCCCGGTATAGGGCTGATAGTATGATCCCTACAACTACCCGTGGATAGGGGAACAAATGGTCCGTCAGTCATTACTGTCCAGCTGGCTCAATGGGGTAAATCTATTTACTAATTGAAGCCTACTATCTGTAACCCTTTCTTCTGTTACATTGGCAGAAGTGAAGTGACCTTTGGGATGGTTGATTGTGCTCAATAAGAGGGGGTGGCCACCTTTGTACTTGGTTCTAGCACCAGACTCATAACTACCTTCCCCTTGGGGTTGTCTTTGCAGAGCCTTTGGGTCTTTGGACGGCTCAACCTTGACTGGGAATAGAAAAAACCCTCGGGCAATGCTGTCATACCATCCGGGTCACGGTTGTAATTCTCTTGAAAAAGCCAGCCTGCTACGTCTGTCCAATCAAAATTAATGACTATACAAACACCCTCTTCTGATTTAGGGAAACATTCAACCCATCCTACTGCCTGGCCTTATTATGTGTTAGGATGCTCTGATGCCCCCATTGGAGAGTCTTTTACACCAAAATGTAACTTTATGGATGAGTTCTACTGTTGATTCAGTGGTATTATTTTTAAGAGGGGGCACCGCTATTAGAAACAATACCAACGGAGTAGCCTGAGGTGGTAAGTGAAGCCTTCCTAGGTTAGCTGACCCTCATATAAGTGTTTTGCCAGGCCCTGTCGTGTGCAGGGTTTCAGGCCTCCACTGGGTCCCACTCTTGACCCCCTCTCTGGTGCCAATGCGGTTCCCTAAGGTATCCTCGTTGGATTTCAGGGGCCCCGAATGTGTGATATTGGGGCACACTTCCCCCATGGATGTCACATTATGGGTGTGTTGAGTATTGTGGGCACTATTAGTTACATTACATATGACATTATTGCCCTTCCTCCTGACCATAGTCCTAGAGTCCACCAAATCACTCAATTTAAACTCTATTCTGGACAGCGTCTCTATCATACCTTCTAGCCCAGATTTAAAACAGTTAATGACATTCTCCCTAAGCAAACCAAAAAATGTGTCAATGTGCAACAAGATTGAGTGCGCAATTGTTGTGTTAAAATGAGAGTGGCCGCTCCTCCGTTATCAAATGTCTTACAACCCCCTCCTGTATTGATAGTTCCTTTGTGATAGGGCCCAGATTTAAGCCTTTTTTCCTCCTTTTTTTGTTAGGGGCTGTATTTGGTGCCATAGATGGGTCCATTTCAGGGCTCCCATTCTACTGGCTGGGGGTCCTGGTGTAGGGTCAACAGAGTTTGATTGTCTTGGATAGTCACTAGCCCCCGCTACTGGGACAATAGCAGTATATGTTCCTGGAGTTACATGGTGTGGAGCTACAGAAGGGGGAGTGTTGCTAAATGCTGCCTCATTTCCCAGGCTCAGCTCTACCTCTACATTATGAATCTCAGTGGCTAAGGCTCGGACAGCTGTTGTTAGGTAGAATATAATGGATGCACAGTTATGTGGTACCTTTGCCTTCACCTTTACCATATCAGTAGTACACAGGAGTCTACGCTTTACCCATGATGGTTTCTTCACAAAAGAGGGGTGGGCCAGCCCAGCCTCTGTTGTCAACTGACGGGCACAGATGGGCCAGCCATTGGTCCGGGCTTTGCCCGGGCATGGCCTGTGCCCTCCCGCGCATGTCAATTGCTGCGGGAGCCCTGGGCAGTACTTAAGCACCTCCTGGTGCGTGTCTCAGAACTTGTTGGCGTCCTCGCCGCTTGGCAGGCTGGGGGTTGTGGTATCCACTCCCTCGAAGCCCTCACAGTCACAGAAACAACACAATAAACAAAGACAGGCTCCCGTGCTGCAGAAGCCCTGGCAGGTATTTAAGTGCCTCCTGGTGCATGTCTCAGACATTGGCGTCATCCTCGCTGCTTGGCAGGCTGGGGGTTGTGATATCTGCTTCTTTGCGGCTACCGCGGTCACAGAAACAGCACAACAAACAATCACGGGTGATGTGTTCAAAAGGATCTCCAAAAGTAAAGACGACTTCACATTTATTTCTAATATTGTACCAGATATAATAATATGAGAAATATTTCCAAAACACATTTGGTCAGATGAATGTAGTACCTGTAGAAAAAGCCACTAATTAATGACTTATAGTGAGTAAAATGCATAGTATCACTTATTTGTAGTGATCAAAAGTGCTGCTTTGAGGGTTTTTTTTCTACTGCACTGATTGTTTTTTCCCTCTCTGTTTGAGGATGATGCTTCTTACAAACCACTGTTTGAGGTGATGAAGTATGAAAGCTGAGAACAGTGGAAAAGGGATTTTTTTGTATATTTTGAAATAGTCTTACAGTATAAGCAATGTGTATTGTTATACTTGTAGGATTTTGAAGATTAAATACTAACATATCTTTATCTTCTTTTTCATTTTCAATAGTGGATGTAGTTCAACATCATCAGAGGCCTCAGAAAAGTTCTTCTACTTCACACATATCGCTTACTAATATACACTCACTGAGTCATCCATGCACCACTCATGCTCTCACTCTAATATCCATGCCCCATGCATAAACTCAGAAAATCATCCATGCACCATTGATGCACTCATTCAATCATTCATGCTACTTATCTACTGCTTCAATCATCCATGCACCTGCCATAGAGTCATTCTAATATCTATGCCCTAGTTATGCATTCATTGAAACATCCATGCACTACTCATGCACTCATTCTAACATGCATGCACCACTCATAATCTCAGTGAATCATCTATGCAGCAGTCATGCATTCCTTTTGAAATCAAAGCACCACTTATACATGGACTCAATCATCGATAAAACACTAATGCACCCATTCTAACATCCATGAACCACTCATGCACTTATTCAAAAATCCATACACCACTCATACAGTCATTCAATTATCCATCCACTACTTACATACTTATTCAATTATCTATACACCACTAATACAATCATCCATTCAATACTAATGCAGTCATTCTAACATTCATTCACCACTTGTGCACTCATTCTAACATCCAAGCAGCACTCATGCACTCATTGTAGCACCCACCCACCACTCATACACTCATTGAATCATCCTTGGACATCTCATGTAGTAATTCTAATATCTAAGCACCCCCCAGGCACTCATTCACTCATCCATCCACCACTCATATACTTATTCAATTATCTATGCACCACTTAGCCATTGATTCAATCACCCATGCACCACTTCTGCACTCATCCTAACTCCCAAGCACCACTCGTGTACTCGTTCAATCATCAATCCACCACTCATGTACTAATCAAATCTTCTACACCTCTTGAAAATTCATTATAACATCCATGTACTACTCAGGCACTAATTCTAACATACATTGACTATGTATGCACTCATTCAGTGATCTGTACAGTACTCATGCACTAATTGTGACATTTTGGCACCACTCATAAACTCATGTAATCATCCATGGGCCACTCATGCACTCATTCAATCATCCATGGACCTCTCAGTTACTCATTATAACATCCAGGTACCACTCGTGCTCTCATTCAATTCCATCTACTACCCACTATCCATGCACTCATTCAGTCATGCATGCACCACTCATGTACTCATTGTAACATCAATGTACAAATTCTACGTTCCATGGCTTCGCAGAATTGTTTGCTTGTTCGTGTTCTCAAAATGCATGTTCGCAAGATATTTCCACCAGAGAACGCAAAAAGCAATCGCTAACAGGAAAAAAACATCGCAAACATGCAATTCTGCGTGTTCGTGGAATTTCTGCGTGTTCGGAGAGTTTTCTTACAGTTTTGCTGAATTTTACGTAGCGTGACTACGCAAATTCCGCCCACCCCTAATTCTAACTTCAATGCATTAGTCATGCACTCATTCTAACAACCGTGCACCACATATGCACTCATTCTAACATCCATACAACTCCCATGCAGTCATTCTAACACCCAAGCACCACTCATACACTCATTCAATCATCCATCCACTACTCATGCTCTCAATCAATCATCCATGTGCCACTCATGCACTCATTCTAACATTCATGCACCACTCAATCACTAATTCAATCATGCATCCAATACTCATGCACTCATTTAAACACCCATACACCACTCATGCCCTCAGGCAATCATCCATGAACCTCTCATGCAGTCGTACTAACATCGAAGCACTATTCATGCACTCATTGCACTTATTCAATCACCCATGTACCTCTCATGCACTCATTCAACCACACATACACCTCTCATGCACTCATTCAATGATCCATGTACCCCTCATTCACTCATTTAATCATCCATACATAACCCATGCACTCATTCGATCATCCACGCACAACTCATGCACTCAATCAATCACCCATGTACCTCTCAGGGCACCCATTCTAATATCTAAGTACCCCTCATGCACTCATTCAATCACCCATTGCCCTCTCATGCACTCATTCAATGACCATGCATCACTCAGTCACCCATTCAATCATCAATACACCACTCATGCACTCATGAAATCATCCTGCACCACTCATGTATTCATTCAAGTATCCATGGGCATCCATGGATCCCTCATGCACTCATTCAAGCATCCATCCAGTAATCATGCAATTCAATTATCCATGTACCACGTGTACACTGATTCAGTCATGCATGAATCACTCATTCAATTATCCATCCACCACTCATGCACTTTCAATCATCTATGCACCACTTATGCACTCATTCAATCATCCATACACCACTCATTCACTCATGCAATCATAC
The DNA here is from genome assembly GCF_964261635.1 of Lissotriton helveticus. Taxonomy (NCBI): domain Eukaryota; kingdom Metazoa; phylum Chordata; class Amphibia; order Caudata; family Salamandridae; genus Lissotriton; species Lissotriton helveticus. The sequence goes on from NC_136063.1 coordinate 1,023,670,919, forward strand.
AAGAATCACTCCTGCATTCATTCAATCACCTATGCATCACTTATGCACTCATTCAAAAATCCATGCACCACTCACACACTGATTCAGTCATGCATTCACCACTCATGCTCTCATTCACTAATTCTTGCACCACTCATGAACTCATTCAACATCCATGCAGCACTCATGCACTCATACTAACATATATGCACCACTCATGCATTCTTTCAATCATCCATGCAGCACTCCTGCACTCATTTAAGCATGCAGTCACCACTCATGTACTCATTCAATTGTTCATGCACAAATTATGCACTGATTCACTAATTCATATACAACTCATGCACTCATTGAATCATGCACCACTCATGCACTCATTCAAACATCCATGTACCACTCATGCACTCATTCTAAAAAACCCTGCACCACTCATGCCCTCACTGAAGCATTCATGCAGCACTCATCCATTCATTCAAGTATCCATGCAGCACTCATGTACTCACACTAACATTTATATACCAGTCATGCATTCATTCAATCATCCATCCACCACTCATGCGCTTATTCAATCATCCATGCATTATTCATGTGCTCATTCAATCATTCATGTACCACTCATACACACATTCAATGTGTACATACTCATGTACTCATTCATACAGCATATCTTTTTTTTAACCAAAAAAGGCGATTCTGAAAAGAACCATTTTTTGTCAATTTCCGTGGCTGATTTTCATTTTCTTTTTAGATTTCTAACTTTATTTTGTATTTTATCAAAAATAAAATGGCAATTAAAACAAAATCATTTTTTGTTTTTTTTTAAATTGTTTTTTTTTGTATGTTTTATATAGCGCGACCTAGACCCAAAGATATCAGGTATCAGAGCACTTTACATAGCACCAGTTTTGTTACAAAAGGACACATTCATTTTTTGTTAGGCACGGGTAGAAAAAATGATTTTCCGAGAATCACAGGATACTGAATGTCTTTGCCTAGATTCGAACCTGGTTTCCCAGTTTAAACGTCGACCGCTCTAGCCATAAGGCTACATACTCTCCCCAATTGTGACCACTAACAGCATAAAAGTGGTTCAATTGATGCAACAAACAAGAAAACAAATTAACAGGAGGGATGTTTCACACTCTGCAAAATTAAATCCACAGACTGCTCCCTGTCTGTTACAATAGTGTTACAGTCCATGCAGGAGATAGAAAATTACTTTAGTTCTGGTGATATTTCACTGTATCTTCTCTGCCCTTCAACTAGCACTTTATCGTCTGGATCAGGTGCTGGAGGTCTAGAGGCTGATGATCCCTCTTCTCCTCTCTCCCTTAGGGCAATTTTCAGTTGCTTTTTGTGGTATGTTTTTAAGTAGCACACCATACTTATTGTACCACATGAATATTTCTTTGATGTGCCCCTAGATAATGTCTTCTCTTATATGATGCACTTCTCCAATTTACCTGTATTCTTTGATTGACCTGATGGAATAGTGAAGAAATCCCAAGCTAGTTTTCTTTATTGGTGGTTCTTTATCAGAAGACTCTTTTTGTGCAGCTGGGATCTCAGCCCTTTAACAACTTCAAGCACTAGTTGCTCTTCCTCTTCCGCTTGGGATGCCATGTAATTTCATATAAAACCAGCACACATTTGCAATATAAGTGTGGCAGAGCTCCTAGAATGATGCAATCAGTAACTTGAAAGTTTAAAAAGGGAGAAATGTGTGTGTACTTCCTTTCAAATGAAAAATGTTTAAGCCAATGAAATGTCTTTATCTGGTAGCCATGCGGTATTCGCAACTACTGACGTCATTGCAACTGCCAGCATTGCTGGTAAAACAGGGAATACATTTTAAAAGTGGTTTTCTTGACAAATGATTTCAAAAAGAAGGTACATCAATATCTTAATAAACACCTAGAGTCAAAGTTTATCTAAAATATATCTTTTATACTTTGTGAAAAACACACACTCTTCGTGACGACCGACATCATCGTGAATGCCGGCATCACAGCAAAACAAGAAACTCCATTTTAAAAGTGTTTTTTTCCAGGAATGAATACAAAAAGAGAGGTCAAACCATCCTTCTACTATGGAGAGGCAAGATGGTGGACATGTCAGTGTCCGAGTGAGACGGCGGTGTCTGCTCTCCCCTGTTAAACCCCCCTTCTTACCTCCTGGCGGTGTGTGTGTAACGAACTGCACTATTGAAACGGCAGACCGGATTGCTGTGGCTCCTGATCTTTTCTTCTCCGGGGGGATTTCGGCAGATTGCTTGTTTGTTGCCGAATTAGAGGTTTTGGACGAGCTGTGGTTCCGCGGATCTTCGGTGCAAGGTGGAGCTCTCGTCTGCAACTACAGCGGTAGTGAAACCATAAAAAAACCCGGACCGGAGCGGTAGCGAGTTGTCCACGATGGCCCCAAAGAACACCTCCAAGAACACCAGCGCAAACCCTAACATGAATGTCAGCGCCAAAGGTCCCAAGACTCGGGCAGTGGTTACTGCTTCTGTTACAGCGACGGCACCCGCTCCTGCTGAGGCTTTAACGTATGTCAATGTAACCGGTGCACCATTGGAAAAAGACACTTCCCAGGGGAGTACTCCGACTGCTGATAACGCTAGTGCACTGCTGAAAGTTCCTGGGATTTTTAAAAAGAGGCAGCAACCAAAAGGTAGGATTCAGGATAAAGGTTCAGCGGGCGGAGGAGTAAGCTCTCCAAACGCTGATAAGGGAGCAGGAGAGTCACTTGTACCACTTGCGGACATGCCTATACTGGGGGCAATGGTGAATATTCTGACTGATAACTCTAATAGTGATTTGGGTGCTGACAGGAATAATGTGTCAGGAGCCCGGAATCTTCGCAGGAACAAAATGGGCGCTATTTCCCAATGCCCAACCCCCGGTGACGTCGCACCTCTGACAGAGCAACGACACCAACGGAAGGGAAAGGGGAATTGGAAGAGAAAGAAGAGACACTCCAACTGCTGTCTCCAAGTAGTCTTCAGAGGCTGCTACTGGTCGTCTTATTCCCTGAAGGGATACCTAATGCACAGATGGGGAGAAACTTAAACACCAAAACTCTAATCAAACACTATATCTTATCTATACTCAGATCTTCATCTACTATACCAGTGCTTAATTGGAGTATTGCCTCTCTTCTGTGGTGTAGTAGTGGAACTCAACGGAACTAGTAGAGCATGTGAATTTCTGCAATGAGAAAACAATCTTAGAACTAAATATTGAATACCTTTCCTCCTACTGTCAGATATCTACTGGGACTTTTACCTTCTAATTCTGAAGAGGATAATGTAGTGAGCTATCTTTACAATTGAGGAGGAACTCTGACTCTTTTCCTATAGTCCAGGATTGACTTGAAAATGAAGTTCATGCAAGGTCCTTTAGTTGACGCGCAAAGGGAACGAGGAAGGAAGGAGAGGGTAGGAAGAGATAAGGAAAAGCGCAAGGAAGAACAGGGCTCAAGGAGGAAGTTGAAGTGTAGATATAGTTCAGCGCGGCAACCAATGGAAAAGTCTTACTTGGAAAGTGGCGATGCTAAGACAGTTCCCAGCCACTTAGCTTTATAGTTCCACCTTGGGAGGTGTTCCTACGCTGATACTTCTCAGCGCACGAAGTACTCTGGAACTCTGAAGACGACTTCCTCAGACCTTGACTCTCTCATGATGACAAACTGATTTCCGAGAGCTGAGGGAAACTAGCTCAGTCTCTCAAAAACGGAACAGCTTCTGCTGACTGGAAAATTCGTGAATCGCTCTCTCATGCACTAGGCATAGGCGGAGAGATGGTTCGGAACGTGTTGCTTCAAACAGATTCAAATTGAAGTGCGCAGTGGAATCTGCGCGCGTCATCCATATAGACTAGACTGTGAATGTAATACAAAATGGCGTTGCATTCCATACCAATGCGGCGGCCATCTTGTAACGGTCAGCCGTCACTATGAATTATACCAAAAGTTGACCATTTGTGGTTTGATAACCACTCTGGGTCTTCTTTTTGAGATACAAGACAAAGGCTTGTTCCAAATGGTAGCAATCGTTTGGTTCCTGACATAATGTAATGGAAACAGGGGATCAAGAGATAACCGGAGCAGGAATAGATGGTCAAAGGGCCCTGCCTAGAGTAATGGATAGTGGTACCACGGTTGAAGTACAAGAAGAAGTTTGGCATGTCAAGGAAATACCTGATATGACAAAAAAGGTTGACGGGGAAATTCTATTCAATGTCAGATCTATCAAATGCCTCGGAGTTGGAGAGTGCAGATGGTGATTGGGCAGATGATCGAAGTCTGGCAAGCTCGGTCCCGCTGGAGGATGATGAAGGCAGTATGTTATCTGGAGGAAAAGGAACAGTACGGAAAGCTAAGGTGTTGCAGTGGTGGGGTGGGTGGAGGGAGTGGTGGGGCAAGCAGAAGTACAGAATGGTTAAGGCATAATTATAGCGGCAAGGGAATGGTGAATAAATGTTCTGAACTCATCTTTTTGACTGTATTTTTAAAAGTATCTTTGTGTGAAGGCAATTGAGAGTTAGAGCAAAACAAGTCTGGTATATTTACAGAATTTTTTTATGATGCTGGGTGAAATTTCTATATGTTCATGGAACATATGTGGACTGAATGATAGAAAGAAAAGAGGTATCTTAGCACAAATTCTCAATTTGATGAGGGTGGAACTGCTCTGCGTGCAAGAGACCCATATTGCATGGAATAATAGAAGGTGGTTAAAGGATTTGGGTATGGAGCTCTTGGGATGCACTCGGCAAGGTTCAATGACAAGGGGAGTCACAATTTTGAAAAGATTTGGTTGGGAGGACTGTAAATGTGCCAAAGAAGACCTCCTTGGGCGATAGGTGATCATTGAATTATGGGTTGAAGCTGTACCAATGATGATTTGCTCAATTTATGGTCCTAACCTGGATGATCCAGAAATGTTAAATGGATTGAGCATTGAGTTAGCGATTTGGCCATCTCCATTAATCCTGTGTGGGAACTTCAATCTTCATTTGGCGGGCGGTTTTGACATAACTAATAAAGATCCTTATATTGGTAAGAAAAATAAGGTTTTTAAGGGTAGTTGATATTTGGTGTCTGGAAGGAAAGGGAGCTCCTGGTGATACCTTTTATTCCACTCCCCACAAAAAGTGCCTGCGATTGGATTACTTTTTTCTATCTGCGGAGCAAGCTAGTAAGGCCAGAGTCGATATTCGTCCCAAAATAATTTCCGATCACAACCCTATCATATTAGAACTAGAAGTTAATTATAGACCCCACCAAGAGCATGGACTTTTGAGCGAAAACTATTGGTTGATACGGCGTATTGTGAGCATATGTGTAAATGGATAATGGAATTCTTTGACAACAATCGTGGATCTGCGTCTGGGTCCACTGTCTGGGATGCATTTCAGGTGGGAGTTCGCTGAGAAACTTTGAGCTATTCAATCAATAAACAGCGTAGAGTACAGGGTGATGTGTTGGAGGAGATGAATAAATTACGGCTACTTGAAAATAAGCTCATGAAGGCAGTTAGTGATGCTCAAGATACCGAGGCAATTCTAAGCGACATTGATGTTAAAAAAATGAGGTTATATCAGGACTTCGGAACGCAACTTGCAGCGAGACTTGCAGTTTATCGGTCAGAAGTATATGAGGTTGGGGAAAACTCTGGCTGAATTTTGTCTAAGAGATTACATCAGAAGGCGGTCTCTAATAGGATAATTAAGATTCAGTATGACTTGGGGCAGATTTGCGATAAGCCAGCAGAAGTGTTGGAGGTGTTTCGTAAATTTTATAATCAACTATATATAGAAGATAATATTAGTGGAGTTGAAGGGAAAGTGGCTAAGTTCTGCGCCGATATGGAAATCTCAAAATTGACGCAAGATTAATGTGAAGACTTAGATGCTGATATAACCTGGGAGGAAGTGGAGGCAGCAATTACATCATTGGCGACCAGTAAGGCTGCTGGACCAGACGGCATCCTGCTTGAATTTTATAGAACTTTTCGTTATGTATTGAAAACTGAATTTATGGCTTTATTCAAGGCTGCGCAAAAGGGGATTGCACCAATGTCTTGGCGCAAGACTATTATTATAGTGTTTCTGAAAAAGGATAAGCCTGATCTGTTACCTTCATCATTCAGACCCATCTCATTAATAAACTCTGACAGCAAAATCTATTCTTAGATTATTGCAAAGCGCTTAGCTGGAGTCATCTCTGACCTGGTCTCAAATGTTCAACACAGGTTAATTCCTGGTCGGGATACTTCAGATCATATCAGACGTGTGATATCTGTGTTAGATTGGGCACAAGCGACTAATACCACAATGAGGCTATGCTGAGAAGGTATTCAACAGAGTTTCCTGGCCATATATGTGGGAAGTTTTAAGATTGAAGGGGTTTGGCACTCAATTTCAGCAAGCTTTGAAAACATTATATTTGACTCCGGAAGCTTGTATTCGAATTTCTGGTAAAAAAGTCCGATTGGTTTTCTATTGGCCGTGGTACTGGTCAAGGATGCCCATGATCACCGTTATTATTTGCTTTATATTTTGATATTTTTTTAAATAAGTTGAATCTGGCTAAATATATTGTACCAGTCCAATTGCAGCATATTGATTACAGAGCATTGGCTTATGCTGATGATATTGTTGTTATTACTAGAGTACTAGAGATATCATCACGGCAGTTCCAGCAATTGACAAATTAGCGTCACAGTTTGGCCGGTTTTCCAGGAATAAATTAAATATTTCCAAAATGTAGGTGCTCTTTACCGGTAGTGACCCTCCGGAAAACATAATAACTGTTCCGGAAGTTACCTATCTTGGGATTAAAATTACACTGCAAATTTGTAAAATTCCAGAGCTAAATATGAACCCTGTGCTCATAAAGGTTTAACTCAACATTGGAGCGATTGGACCATTTACATTTATCTCTCTATGGTAGATCAAACGTATTAAAAATGATGGTACTACCCAAGTTTTTATACATATTCAGAACTATTCCACTTGAATTTCCAGCATCATGCTTTAAGCAATTAGAGAGGATTAGCTCTAGATTTTTGTGGGGATCTAGCCGGCAGAGAAGGGCATATAAGAAAATGGTATTGCCAAAAGATCGTGGTGGGTGGGGTATGCCATACTTCATGCTGTATTAATAGGCTGCAGTCCTGAAATTTATTAGTCCCCTGGTAGTCGGAGACAGGGCCAAAATTCTACCATGTCATCGTCCATCAATTTATGAACTTGGGTTAGGTGTTGAGGCCAGGGAATGCTTGGTCAAAATAATATAACCTAGCTATTCCAAGAAAACTAAATTTAAAATTCTTTCTGCTGCGTATTCAGTTTGTAAGCAGATCAAGCGACATGTGTGTATTGGTAAATTAAATGCTTATACCCCTCTTTTTGCTCCGGGTCTTCTTCCAACAATTTTCTACGATCAAACATATAACAGATGGTACTCAAAAGGAGTGCATTGTTTAGGGGATCTGTGTGAAGGTGGGCAGTTGGCAGCATTTGGAGACCTCCAAACAAAATGTGGGCTGGATAAACATGAGTTTTTTAAATATCTCCAAATTCGTAGTTGTTTTAACAAATTCACCGTGGGTGTGGTTTATCAATGGGGAAAGATTCTGCTAATTGAAAGAATGATGAAAAAACACCTATTGGTCGATTTTATGTTCAATTAATAGAAAAACTTCCAGATGATGTAGAGGCATGCCAAGTTAAATGGGTGGAGAAGCTGGGGCAGGAGGCTATTAATATCTGTGAATCCCTACGGCTTGCCAACCTAGTTTTGATGATAGGGCAGATACGTACCCAGCATTACATGGTCATATATGATTTATATAATACTCTAAGCAAAATTTCAAAATGCGGGACTTCTTCTGGTACAAAATGTAATAGGTGTGGTCTATACGCTGCAAATGCTGTGCATATGTTTTTCAAATGTCCTGAGTTAGGGAAACTTTTTTGTTCAATTGAGCGATTTTTAGGCATATTATAAGCATCCCCTGTTCGCATTTCAGGGGAAATGGTGTTGATTGGGATCAGTACAGATATTCATGCACAGGCAAGATCTGCAGCTGTGGCATCTTTTTTTTGTTTATCTGCATGGCTGTCATTAGGGCTTGTATTACTAAGGATTGGATTAGTCCCGATCCGCCGACATTCTTGTGCTGGTTTTCGAGATTATAAGCCATGCACAATTTAGAATTAGCAATTTATAAGACCAAGGGGAGGAGGAAGATTGCAACTGGTGTTGAGATTTGGTCCCCTATTACTGACTGTATTTAAGCGATATTTGGGGTGGTCTGTTGTCATATTGATGTCATTTTAACCTCATTTATCTTGCCCGTTTGTTTTGTATTGGCTCTGTTCTGCTATTATCTGTTTGTGACTCCCTTTGCCCTTAGTAACTGCACGTTATGCTCGTTATTTATTTTTCTTTTTTTTTCTCCTTCTTCTGTTGTATGTTTTTGTTTCTGCCAACCAATTGGTACTCTTCTGGCATAAAAAAAAACAAAAAAAAGAAAAAAAACATCCTTCTACTAACTATATTGAGTCAAACTTTATCTAAAATATGTCTATATATGTTCTTTGCAATTTGTGAAAAACATGTGCTTTTCACCAAAAATATATATATTTTTAAAACAGTTAATAATAGACTACTAAATAAATGCATGACAAATACAAAAACGAGTGGTGCATAACGCATAATGCATATGTAATGTACACTATCCAATTATAGGAAAAAAACTAAAAATCATAGAACTTCACATAAAAAACAAAGGTAATGTGGACATTAATGTTAAGAAATATAATTTTTAAAACCTTAGATATTCATTGGAAAAAACAAAGGTTTCAGGGACATTATAGTTAGGAAATAGATTTTTAAAAACCTTAGAAAACTACTGAAAAATACTAAAGGTTACAGAAATAGAATTAAAAAATCCTTAGAAATGTACTAAAAAAACAAAGTTTACAGCGATGTCATAGTTAGGCTGACATTTCACTCATACAAACCCAAAGAAATTCAGCAGTTATAGCTGCCTGAGCTAACTATATCTTGCACCCCCACAATACACTGCTTATGACCTCACATATTACATCACTCAAGACATCAATGATGACATAACTGATGACATCTCAAATAACCTCACTGATGACAACATTGGGAATATCATCCAGTGAGTGTAAGTGTTTTCTAAGAGTTACTGATTGTTAAAAACATGTACTAAGGTACTAAAAAAGCTAAATTAATACACTAGGTGTATTACTATTGAGTGATACTACTTCTAACATATATTATGTGAGTCACTGTGTGACTGTGTGTATTGGTGTGTGAGTAATTGGGTATGTTAGTGGTCATATGGGTAAATATGTGGGTATGCGAGTAGCATTGTAGGTGAGTGAGTAGCTGTGTGAGTGGCTGTCTTGGTGAGTAAATAGGTATGACAATGGCTCTATAGGTGAGTGAGTAGCTGTATGGGTGGGTGAGTGGATGTCTGAGTGAATGTATCAATGAGTGAGTGAGTGGATTCTGAATGGATGTATGAGTGAGTGAATGAATGTTATATGGTGAGTCAGCGGCTGTTTCAGTGGGTGTTTGTTTAAGTGAGTTGGTATGTGAGTGGCTGTATTGGAGAGTGAGTATCTATGTGAATGGTAATATGGGAGGGTGAACCGATGTGAGAGTCCCTGTGTGGATTGGTGAATGGGTTTGTAAGTGGTTGTGCGAGGTGTGTGAGTGCTTGTATGGGTAAGTGGCTGTTTTGAGAGACTTTATGGGTGAGTGAGTGGGTATGTGAGTGGCTGTATGGATGAATACGTGGGTGTATGAGTAGCTGTGTTGGTCAGCGTGTTGTTGTGTAAGTGGCTGTTTGGATGACTGAGTGTATTAGTACTTGTATGAGTCTGTGAATGGTATGTGAGTGGATGTGTGGGTGTGTGAGTGGGTGAATGGGAGGTTGTATAGGGGTATGAGTGAGTGTGTGTGTGTATATAGATATATATATGTATCTATATATATGTTTTTATGCATGTATATATACATATTACCAGTAGGTATTTACAGGTAGGACCTATTATCCATAGGAAATCCGCAACATTGTATTTGGAATAACTTTGGCACCGATTGTCGAATCTACGCGAAATGTTCCAAACATTTGGCCAGCTCCGGTCCGCTCCTATCCTAGAAGTTTCAGGTTGATTCATAAAGCGGGGGCCGAGAAAAAAGGGGGACCCAAAATGCGTTTTCCCCATGCAATTTCCCATAGGACCTTTGCCGCAGCTACAGCCCGAACTGCTGAACAGAATTACACCACATTTGGCAGAGAGTTAGTCCTTGGTTTAGACTCATGCCTTTTGCTTATTTGGTGTAAATCCGTTCAGTAGTTCCTGAGAAAATGACAGTTAAAGTCACTTATATATCTATGGGCTCGGGGGGTCCGCGTACCCTAAGCGCAGCCTGCACGCACCCTGCCATGCACGAGCTGTATTTTAATTGGCTGTCAACACTCCAAATCAGGAAGTGTTGGCAGCCATCTTGTGCCTCGGTAGAACTTAGGCACAAGAAACCCAAAACAAAAACCACAAAACGGGAAAAGGGGGCAGGGTAGACACACCCTGACCCCCCTAGGCCTCCTCAGGGGGGTCCCCCCAAATTATTATTTTTTTTTAAATTGCAGGATGCGCGTAGGATCCGCGCATCCTACCGATATAAAAAAAGAAACACGGTCTCTTGTGCTAAATATTGTAATTTGCCCCCGGGGGGGCAAATCCGGGGGCATTATTAAAATAATATTGTGGCGGGTCCCAATTCCCCCCACACTACCCTGGGGACCGCCACCCCCGGGGCTCTTACTTAATATATGCTGGGGCTCACTGGTCCCCCCGCAGCCCTGCTGACCGCCACCCCCAGGGCTTGTTTAAAATGGATGGGGGGCTCTCAGGCCCTCCCAGCCCTGGGGACCACCACCCCAGGGCTTTAAAACATTAGCTGGGGGGGCTCCCAGGAACCCACAGGATTGAGGAGGAATTAATTTTCTAACTTAAAACGCGCCACAGCGGGTGAAGGAATGAAAGCCGTCGCCGGGTGGAGGAAGAACAGCCGTCTGAAGCTGAACTCGGACAAGACAGAGATACTTATCCTCGGCTCCCCCCCTCAGCCTGGGATGACTCCTGGTGGCCATCCGCACTGGGAGCAGCACCAACACGCACCAAGCATGCATGCAACCTGGGGTTTATCCTCGACTCAAGCAAGTTAATGCTGTCTCATCCTCCTGCTTCAACACCCTCCGCATGCTCCGCAAGATCTACAGGTGGATCCCCACCAAAACAAGAACGGTCACCCACTTCAGGAGGCTTCTCAAGACCTGGCTATTCGAGCAGTAGCAGCACCCCTCCCCCCATCGCCTTGAGACCCTAATGGGTGAGTAGTGTGCTCTACAACATATTGATTGATTGATTGATTTGTTTCATTTTTAATGAGAGTTAGTTGTCCCTGAGACCACTGCCTGCCCATAAAAAATATTTTTAGAGCCAGTCACAAAGGGGAAGCGGTCCCCTGGGGACCCCTTTCTGTTTGTGAGTGGTTAACCACCTTTCTGTGAAGGGTGGTAAACTGCAACTGTTTCATGACCGCAATTGCGGTCACAAAACAGTCATACATGGCATTTGAGCTTGCTAATTGAAAGGGAATGCCCCTTACTAACAGTGAGTTGCAAATCCTAATTTGCAAATCACAATCAAATTGTGACTCACTAACTAGGGTTTGTACATGGCCCTCTTCGTTTTTGCATTCGTAAACGGGTCACAGGCCTGTTTGCGCATGCAAAAACAGGTTGTACATCTGGCTCTTGATGGCAGATTTACAATGAGCTTGCTTTGATCTTGTGTCATGCAAGGTGATGCAAGGAAGCGCAAGCCCGTAACTGAGAGCTACTAAGCCACACAAAGCCGCCTTGCCTGGCTCTATGTGGTTTAGTTAATCAAAAGTAATGCAAGACTGAGCTTTTCAATGCTTGCATTACTTTGCAGCAGGGTGGCGTTCCATAGGTGGAGTGTGTGCAGTCCAACCCATCCACCTTTGGTTTTGGACACAATCCAAGATTAACAAAGGTCTGTAAACCTGGGATTGCGCCAAAATGGTGTTCAACCCTGACATCAGCCTAACAAAGAGAAATAGCTTTATTTCTCCTTGTTAATCTGTGTTTGTATGCCTGCTGCATTCTGAAGCACACATACAAAGAGGAAAATGTTTTTGTGCAGGAAGGTATCTCTTCCTGTGCAAAAATAATCCCAACACACAAGGTGCCTGCATTGGCGCTAGGTAGCCATAAGTTCAACAGCACTAGGAGACAGAAAAAATGCACCATATCTCAGTAGATATGGCACAATTTTTGTTCTCTCCTTTTCACTCAGTGCAGCACAGCAAGTTCTCTTGCAGCATTGCGTTGCATGGAATATTGATATATCTGCCTAGGAAGTATGCTGATCAATCCTTGCTTCTCTCAGCTGTTTTCATACTTTAGTCCAGATTGGCGAGTCATTGGGGCATATTCACAAGGAGCTATCGCGGAATTAACTGCACTTTATTGCAGCCATAGTTGTGATAAATTTACCCCACCATTCACAAGCTGGTGCTAACAGCCCACAGCACCAGTTTACCCGTGATAGCATCCACAAAAAACATTGCCACAGAGGACCCCCGCAACTATCGCTAATGAGATGCAGAGTAGGCGTTCCCGTGCCAAAAGCCGGGCCAACACCGCACCTCAACATTCACAATGACCAGCCAGATCGACGATAAGAACACAAAACACGCGATAAGGCGCGTTAGCAGCAGGATTTTTACACCTGCTCTGACCTGGTGTAAAGTGGGACCACAGCCTGCACCACAAAAGGAGCACAGCCCAGGGCGTCATCGGAAGGGCGACAGAAGCCATGGAGGAGTTTATCATGCAGGCCGGAAACCCAAGAGGGCCACAACACCCACAGCCACCACCCTAGGACCACTACCCGGGCCACCTCCCCCCGGCAAAGACATGCCACATCAGCTAAACCTAGACATGTACGAAATAATCCGCCTGATGTCGCACAATCACAACTGGTGACGTGCATGTGTCATCACAGAAATGAGCATCACACATTCACTTTTGACGCAAACAATGGAACTTTATTGAAACAACACAGAAATTAAATGAAAACACATGGTGGCTCCCCTCAACACAATCCGTGGGTCACAGCCTGCAAGACAAAAAACATGATGAGAAGGTGTGTCCTGCACACATCAAAGGACAAAGAGAGAGCAAATGAGAGAGAGAGAAGAGAGGGGGCGAGAGAGAGAGAAAGGAAGAAGAGAGAGGGATAGTGAGGGAGAGAGAGAAGGAGAGGGGGGAGAGAGAGAAGAGAGGGGAGAGAGAGAGAGAAAGAAGAAGAGAGGGGTGAGAGAGAGAAGAGGGAGGAAAGAGAGAGAAGAAGAGAGGTGGAGAGAGAGAGAGAGAGAGAGAGAGAGAGAAGAAGAAGAGAGGGCGAGAGAGAGATAGAGAGAAGAAGAGAGAAAGAGAAGAAGAGAGGGGGAGAGAGAGAGAGAGAAAAGAAGAAGAGAAGGGGAGAAAGAGAGAGAGAGAGAGAGAAGAGAAGGGGAGAGAGAGAGAGAGAGAGAGAGAGAGAGAGAGAGAGAGAGAGAGAGAGAGAGAGAGAGAGAGACGACCCAGCGCACCCAGGCCACACTGCTCACCTGCTGCCACTGGTGTGTCTCTAACCACTAGCCGGTACGTAGAGCTGCACACCAGGTCACACATCTGAGACAGAGCCGTCATCTGAAACAGAGTCCAGGGACATGATTGGCACTGTACACACACGTGCACAAGACAATGTTGCCCGCCCACCCATGCACACACAGCCAGAGGCATCCCAGGCCCTCCCACTGCCCATTGGAACATGCTCGCCCATGCACACCTGGGCGACACTGCTCACATTCCGCCACCTGGATGTAAACTGCAGGTCCCACCACGTGCTGCTGCAAGCCACAAGCCCGGGGCCCACAGACATGGCACCCTCCACACCATGCATCCATGTTGCGCAGGCCACCAGGTCACACGTTTGGTGCTGGGACTTGATCACACAATGGCATAGGACATACCAGGGCACCCAGCAACATCGCAGCCTGCACAGCTGCTCAGCCCAATGGGTACCACTCACTCTGTGACCCCAGAAGCTGGGCCACGTTTATGGCCTACACAGTGGTCCAGCAAGGCACACAAATCCTGAGCAGTCTGGACCAACGAGACGGGCCATCATAGCAGGCTGCATACCCTCTCAGCAGCTCAAGGTGCCAATGACTCAGTGTACCCTAAGTAACCATCCCGTGGCCGGGTGCCTGCGCCGGCCGCAATGCAGCGTCTGCCACAAACCCTGTCCAACCCCAGTCATCGTCCTGTAGCAGGGAGCCTGTGCCAGCCACAATGCAGCATCTGCCACAAACCCTGTCCAACCCCAGTCAGCGTTCCGTGGCAGGCCCGTGCCGGCCTCAAGGCCTCGGGTGCCACAAACCCTGTTCAACCCCAGTCAGCGCCACACGGCAGTAGGCCCTTGCCGGCCTCAAGGGCTCAGGTCCGTCATCCAGTCCTCAGCGGCAGAGGGGTATGTGACGTCGTCAGCCCCTTATATTTGCGGGGTCACATGGCCTGTGATGCCTGTGCCGGGTGGGTGTGGTGTGCTTGCAAACCTGCCCTCATGGAGTGACTGTGACATGCTGACAACTAGACCAGTGACCTGCAAACACCAGCGAGTACGCCTGCGACGTGTAGCAATGAGGCCCCCCCTTGGGAGCGTGAGCGGAGTGGTCTGGCCTGCCGTACGCTGGCACAGGGAAGGGCTTGCAAAAATGTCTTGTGGGCACTGGGCGTGGTTCAGTCCATGTCTGGACAAGAAAGTGGCTGGTGTGTTTGTCCCTGTTGTGGTGTTCACTGGATCCGGGACCCAATCCAACATGTAGCACCCTCTGACTCAGGATGAGCATCATTGATCCAAGGAAAATCACTATCCCTAAATTCATCCACACATACATACATGAGTGATGAAAGACATGACACAGCAGTGCGCCACTGGATGTTTATTGCACATCCAGTGCTGTCTCTCAGCTGGAGCGGTACAGGGCACTGCCGAATCCACCACACTATATGGGCCCGTGGAGGGCCAGCCAGAGTACATCCTTGGAAGACAAGTACTGCGCAAGAGGGGGGGTGCAGTCTGCAGTCTGGTATCTGACCAGTGTCATTGGTCATCAAACAGGATGTAGCTGTCCATATCGCTGTCCAAGGTGAGTGCATCTGAATGAATTGGGGGTCAGTGGAAGGTCATGAGGCCATGTGCAGGACCAGGCAGAAACAGGCCAGGTGGCGGGAATAACTGCTACTGAGCCGTTCTGATCACAGGCGCCATCCACATCCTCATCCCTGGATATGTGCCGTGCCCCACCTGTGGGTGATGCTGTACCCGCGGTGGCACTGTGTGGCACTGTCACCTCAGGTGCTGGCCTATCTACCACACCTTGTGGCACTGACACCTCGGGTGCTGGAGTGGTTAGGCCTGCCGCACATGGAGGCATAGCCACACCAGGGGGCGGAGATGTGAATGGTGTGGGTGCAGCAGCATTCAACATCACCACGCTTTGTGGCAGCAATGCCATGATGAGGATCTGCAGGGCATGGTAGATCCCTGCTACATTCCGCTGATGTTCAGCGGTGGCTGCCATTCTTTCTGTCTCCATCCGCACCCTGCCCTCCATGAGCCTCCACATGTGTGCCAGCTCATGGCTGGTATGGCTGGAGCCACTCTGAACGGACAGGTGTTCTTCTCTCTGCATCATACATTTAGTGATGTCTCTCAGAGCTCGTTGGAGACCATGAAGCAGGGGTAAAAGTTTCATAGCCGTGAGGTCAAACCCCACCCGCACCTGCTCTGCTGTCTCCCTATGGCCCTTCTAGTACACAGAGTTAGAAGGCCATGTGTTGTTCCTGTGGGTCTTGGGGGTTGCCGGGGCTGTGGGTGCCTCCTGCTGGGTGCTTTGGGTAGTAGGTGGGGTCTCCTCGATGCAGCTGGCCTGCCCTGATCCCGGAGGTGAGTTTCAGATGAGGTCGATGATGTCTTGGATGTCTTGGGTGTCAATGGTGGTGTTGTCCTCCTCGTCATCAGTGAAGAGTGGCTCGGACTGCTCTGCAGAAGGTATTGACGGTGACTCTGCAATGTGAAGGGGAGATGCTGTATTACAATGTGTCCACATGTACATAGCCGCATGGTACATGTTGACATTCAGACAGCATGGCATTGTACATAGTGAGAGTCTGTTGATCTGGGCGAGGACCCAGAGTGTGTGTGCACTGTGCTGTGCTTGGTCATGCATGTGTGCCATTGTGCCCATCTCCACCCGTCCCCCCAGTACCTGGCAGTCACTCAACCTGTTGCAGTTGTGTTGTGTCCGGTCGAGCAATGTCTGATCCCCCGACTCCGGCCACAGTCTCCACACTGATGACTGTCGACACCAGCTCCTCCATGTCATCCAGCTCGAGCTGTGGGGCTGTGCCCCCACCTCCAGTCTGTGTTGCTGACTTCCGGTTGGCGGAGAGTTTCTCCTTGGTCCGTCACTTGATGTCATTCCATCGCCTCTTGACCTCGTCCATTGTCCTCTTGTGCTCCACAGCATTCACCTTGTCCATGATGTCCCGCCATATTCCATTTTTGGTGCCCAGTGACATGTTGGAGGTGACAAACAGTTGTTGATGGTGTTTCATCTCCTACCTGACTAGGATCCTGTTCACCTGCAGACTGAACTTCGTCTTCCACTTCTTCTTGTCCTTGCCTTCCCTGTCCCCAAGGTCCCGGGCTGGTCGTCCGGGGTGCTTGTGGGGTTGCGCTTGTCCTCTGCACCTACTCCGGCAGCCTCCATGGTGCAAGGGTGTTGTTCAGTTTGTGTTTGTGTTTTTTTTCTACTTTTGTGTTGATTTCTCCCAGCTACCAGGTGTGTGTTGCAGGCCTGTCGCTGCTTCCCACTGATTTCATCATCACACTTTGGCCCATCGCAGGTTTTTTGGTGTTGTGGTTTTTGTTTTTGTCACCATCGAGGTGGTTGTATCGCAGACGTTGTCCGCGGTTTCGGCAGTCTATTGCATGGTACCGCTGTGTTGTGAATTCCACGTTGACACGGGCTTATTTTCCCGCTATAGGCTGCGATTGTGAAAGTTCCGTTACGCTACTCTTGTGGTAGTTATCACACGTTCTTGTGAATATACCCCTTTGTTGTTCTAAAACTTTTCACATCAGATGCCATCTGGAGTGTGTCGTCTAAAGGGTAACTTTTGGATCCCTATCTATGGAGTGGTTATCTTCAAAGACATTTATATCATTTGTATGGGGTAGCATCCAATTTTCTCAAATTAAAATGTTGGTGTCATACCCAAACCTGTTAACTGCATACTGTAGCCAAAAATCTCCTAGCAGTGCCTTTCATCGGGCAGATAGGAAGAGACCAATATGTAATCTGAGAGTTCTGTCCCAGAACAGGACATGGGCTTCCATCTCTTGTCAAGCTAATTCCAGATCTTTACAACTTCAGAAAGACCCTTCCAGTCTTTTTTTTATCAAGTTGTCATATTTGCTAATGTTTCAGGCTCATATCTTGAAATAATCATTTGTGCTAGTAGTACCATTTTGCATTATTAAACATGCTGCAAAACGTTTTTATTAATATAACATAACATCATCTATTGATTAGCAGACCAATAATTTATTGTTGCAACCATGTCTGCTTTAGGAGTTACTGACATTGCTACAGCGTTCTCCAATATTGACATCGTGCATTCAGTGGTGAGCTAGTGGCTTGGCAAGACCATCAATAAAGAACTTTCCAATCTCCAGGGAGTAGAGAAACATGTTGTCTTGACCTTGCTTGTGTTGTAAAGCTCCAATCAAATGTAGCCAAACATGAAGACCCAAAACTGGCTTCCTGAACTGACTGCCAAGGAAGCAAATTAGTTCAAGCCACTATGTTGTGCATGACACAAAATGGTTATACACATATCAATCTCTCCATCTTTTGTAAACTATATAAGCTGTCCTGAATGTTTGGGAAGGCCAGCACCACTTTTTCATCCACCCAGACACATTTCGATGAATTAGAGGAGGTTTACGTTGTCCAAAGAATTCATCAATTTAAAACATCCTTTCCATGTGTGTTAGGCTGTAAGACGATTTCCTCATGTTCAATAGGGGTGTGAAGGTACACCTCTCCTGATGAACATTCTTTAATATAGTGACACCAACCACCATAATAAATACTTCCTCTTACTTCTGATGTTTACTTAGCATTGTTCATGTCTTCTTATCTGGATAGTCATATACCTAAAATCTGCCAATCATTTTGCCACATGTGATATTCTCTGAGTCACTGATTATTTTTCTTTAGACACTCATTTTCAAAGGAAACCTTTACCGAAGTGGAACACTACATTTAGTGGTTAACCTGTCTTTTTATAGCATTCGAAGACTAATTTATGCCAATTTTAGTATTCAGTAGTATTCTTTTTGGAAGGCTAGTGCATGAAGACTACTGATATTTGAGTGGTACTTCTTGAATACTAACAGAATACTAAGCACATACTTATTTGTAATCGCATAGTCTTCATTTACAATGCAGAACATTTAGTGAATACAAACAATTTGAATACTACTGGACTTTATCCAGACTACTATTAACATTCTATTCAAGCTGCATGCTGAATGGTAGATTGGTGCCTTATTTATTTTACTATTTTCATGCCTTATTTATTATACTATTGTGGTGTTTGTGTAGATATGGGTAGTGTTTTAGGTTTTAGGGTAGTGCTCGGGAGTCATGCAAGGCAGTGATTGAGTGTAGGGACCGGACTGGAGGTCTGGGGAGGGTCGTGCTGGGGTAGTGTTTTAGGGTTTATGGTAGTGTTGTGGTGTTTGTGTAGAGTAGGGTAGTGTTTTATGGTTTTGGGTAGTGGTGGGGGGTCGTGCAGGGCAGTGATTGAGTGTAGGGACCAGACTGGGGGTTGGGGGAGGGTCTTGCTGGGGGTAGTATTTCAGGGTCTGGGTAGTGTTGTGGTGTGGTACTGCACTCAATGCCACTCTGCTTTACTCCATTTAACACCACTCTGCTCTATTCCACTCCAGTCTGTTTTACTCCACTCAACGCCACTCTGCTTTACTCCACTTAACAGCGCTCTGCTTTATTCCATGACACTCTGCTTTATTCCACTCCACTCAACACCACTATGCGTTACTCCACTCACTATGCTCAATTACATTCTGTTTTACTCCACTCCAATCTACTCAACGCCACTCTTCTTTACTCCACTGAATGGCAATCTGCTTTACTCCACTCCACTCTGCTTTACTCCACTCAAAATCACTCTGCTTTACTCCACACAGCTCCACTCCACTCTGGTTTACTCCACTCCACTCTACTCCAATTCATACTGCTTTACTCCACACCACTCCATGCCACTCTGCTTTACTCCGCTCTGCTGTACTCCACTCAACGCCATTCTGCCACACTCAATGCCGCTCTGCTTGTCCACTCCATGCCCCTCTGCTTGACCACTCCACGCTACTCTGCTGTACTCCACTTCAATCAACGTCACTCTGCTTTACTCCGCTCTGCTGTGCTTTACTTCACTCCGTTTTACTCCACTCCACGCCACTCTGGTTTACTCCACTCCACTCAGCTTCACTCCACTCCACTTTTCTCCACACCACACCACTCCACTCAACACCACTCTGCTTTACTTCACATTACTCCACTCACCACTCTACTTTACGCCACACTACTCTGCTTGACTGTTCTCCATTCAACACCACTCCGCTTTACTCCTCATTTCATAACACATAGGTAAAAGGTATTGCCATTTATAATGCAAATAGCTCTAACACCAACAAATGCACAACCAATTGCATTTTCAGTGCTTGTTGAAAGGTGCATTATAGACGGTATCTAACTTCTTCCTTTGTGTTTTGTTGTTTCCTGATATGTAAGGCACCGAGGCTTGTTTTAACACTGTTTGCATTATTCTATATACTTGTTTTTTCATGATATAATACTTGATTGACATTTTAGGGAGAGATTTAACTATTTGCAGATGAATAAGCAATAGAAAATATTGGACTGATTTAATAACATTGTTTTGACATTTTAACATAATTTATTTTTTTTTGTTTTGGTGTAAGAAGTTTATTGCACATTTCATAGTACTTATAGACATGTTATCGCCTACAACCTCATCAGGCCGGCCATGTTGTTGTATCATTATCAAAGTAATTGTTCATGTACACAGCCCATCAGCCGACATCCATGGGCTCGGCGGCGTTATATCAAATGTTGACTCAGTACTTAGAGTAGTGCTTATGCATACAGTTATTACGCTTGTCATCTTACTCTTCTCCTTTTTCGTTTTTTGTTCACTCTTTAAACAGTCGAACCAAACACATAAAACTCTAAAGAAAACCTATACCCCTGTGTCACAGCATCCTTCCCCCCCTTCAATACGATATTTCTACATTACATTTCACTGATCTTGTTGTATATCATGCTGTAAATTATCAACAGTTTCTACCGACTCGTGTTCTAATAAATAGTTGCGTAAATACATCCAATAATCTCTAGGACGTGATCTGGCTGGCAACTCTTCCTCATAAGTGACTAGCATATCTCGACAATATGGTAAATCTTCCAGCCAGTGTTTAGCCTTCGGTCCCATTTTGCTATTCCAATGCATTGACACCCTGCGCCTGGCCATCAACAGTGCTACCACGCAGAATTTACGCCTTTGCGCTCTCAGCTGTGGAATAATGCCTAATAAGCACATCCTGGCCTCGCATTGCAGTGACGCCCCAAGCATTTCACTAAGGGCTTGCATCACTTCCTCCCAAAAGCCAGCCACCCGGCGACAATTCCACGCCAGATGTAGGAAGTCAGCATTCTCCTGCCCACACCTTGCGCAGCGTGAGTCATCCCGTAGGCCATATCTGAATAACCTCAGCGGGGTATAGTACATTTGGTGTAGATACTTGAAGTGAATGATCCTCAGATTCCCATTGGGTGTCAGCATACCCGTAAGTAGGCATGCCGTTAACCATTCGCCGTCTGTTAGTTGTGTGTCTAGTGCAGTATTCCATTTATCCCTCGCTTTCTCGGCGGTCCCTCCTACCGCTCGCTGTAAGCTAGTGTACAATTTTGATACCATATGGGAAGCCGAGGAAGTGGTGAGTACTAACTGCAGAGGCGCCAGAGTCTCAGGTTCATTCGGATAGTTCGGGAAATGTTCTTTCATCGCCCTCTGCACTCTGTAGTAGGTGAAGCTAAACAATAGTGTCGGGTTAGTGACATAGTCCAGTTTATCTAGTGTCTGAAAGATCCCATCTTTGTATAAGTCGCCTAATTTATCTATCCCAGCGCATTTTAGCAGATCCATGCCAACCTTCTCCTGCGTGACTGAGAGTGCTGGATGGTGCGCTAGTGGAAGCGCAGGTGCATAAAGTGGCAAGCAGTTTGCAGCCTTTCCCATCAGTCTCCACGCTTCTGTGGTAGTGTTTACCGGGTTAATATCATGATCGTGTAGCCTAGGCCTTTTGTGTGTTAATATGCTTGTTAGTGGAATCGGGTCTGCATCACCCGCTTCCACCGCTACATGCGTCAGGAATGGTATTTCGTGGTACCAGTAATGCGCGAATTGCGCTTGAGCGCACAGGTAATAAAGATAAAAATCTGGGACCTTGAAACCTCCCTGAGCAAACGGCAGTGTCATAGTGTGCAATTCAAGCCTGGCCTGTTTTCCCGCCCAGAGTAGGTTAAGCACCAATTTTGTAATGTTGCGGAAGACCTCTGCAGATGGTTTTATTGGGATATTATTAAATAAATATAGGAACTTGGGTAGCAGTACCATTTTGACTATTGGTACTCTATCCGCCAAAGATAGCGGCAGTTTATTCCATCTGGCGACTTTTTCTTCTAAGGACACGATTGTTTTACCATAATTAGTGCGTATGACCAGTTCCGGGTCTCTATGGAACCACACCCCTAGATACTTGGTCGGTTCGTCAGACCACTCCAGTGGGTAGTCCAGTGTCGTGGGGTGCGTGCTGTCTGTCAACGCTAATACTAGGGATTTAGACCAATTTATCTGCAACCCCGAGTGCTGGCCGAATTTGATATATTCTCTTAACAAGGGATTTAGGTGTTGTTCCGGATTTTTAACATACAACACCATATCATCCGCATAAAGTGAGATGTGTATGGGCCGTGTCGGTAGTTGTATTGCCGAATAATGATGGTGTTGACGTATTTTGCATGCCAGCGGTTCCAGTATCAACGCAAATAATAATGGCGAAAGTGGGCACCCCTGTCTGGTACCCCTACAGATCTGAATGGGTTCTGAGACATATTTGTTAATTCTTATTCGCGCTGTTAGGATCGTGTATAACATTGTAATCCACCCCAGAAAAATGCCCGGGAAACCCATTCGTATCAGCACCGCATGTAGAAATGGCCAATGTATGGTGTCGAACGCTTTGGCTGCGTCCAGCAGCACCGTCACAGCTTTAATTTCTGGCGCCAAATAGTGGGCTAGCACGAATAGCGTTCGTGTGTTGTGCATGGTGGATCTATCCGGTATGAACCCGGATTGGTCCGGTCGTATTAACATGGGCATCAGTGGTTTAAGTCTATCTGCCAATAAGCTTGCTATTATTTTCGTGTCAACATTGATGAGTGAGAGAGGGCGATAAGAATCACATTTATCCTCCTCTTTCCCAGGTTTCAACAATGCAATAAGCATTGCCTCCCGCATTGATGCCGGTAGTGTCTGCGCCTCATGTGCCGCTCCATACAATCGCACTAAATGTGGGGCTAGCAAGTCCGCAAATTGTTTATAAAATTCCGCCATGAACCCATCCGGCCCCGGTGCCTTGCCATTTGGTAGTCTTTTAATAGTGTCTGTGACTTCTTCAACAGTGATAGGGCGAGCTAGGTATTCTCGGTGTCCATCTGCCAGCCACGCAATTTCTACGTCTGCCATATATGACAATAATTCCTCTTCTGGTATCGAGGGGCGTGCTTCATACAGTGCACCATATGTGTCCATAAATTCTTTCTTTATTCCCGTAATGTCCCTGGTGACATTTCCCTCCCGGGTTCGTATAGCCGTGATATTTTGGGGTGTGCGACCTGAGCAAATCTTATCCGCTAGTGCTTTACCTGGTCTGCCTCCCTCCCCATACATTCTAGCGTTTTTACGTTTGGATACATATTTAAGCTCGTCTGCTGCAAACTGGCAGTGTTCCACTAGTAATGCTTGTATGTCTCCCAATAATTTGGTGTCTCCTGTTTGTGTGTATCTCTGTTCTAATTTGTGCATCTCAGTCTCACGTGTTTGCAGTTGTCGTCGAATGTCTTTCAATATGCCTGTGGAGGTACTTATGCTTACCCCGCGTATCGTGGCTTTAAATGCCTCCCACAACAGACAAGGATCGTCCGTCGTGGGGTCATTCAGCTCGAAGTATTCTACCATTGCTGTGTGTAGGGTTTCTACATATAGGGTGTCTTGCAACGCCGCAGTATTAAATCTCCAAGTGAATGGTGGCGGCTCATAGTGCGGGATAGTCATCTCAACCAGCACCGGGCTATGATCCGATAATGTTCTAGGCAGGTGTTTTATAGCAGTGGCCCATGTTGTCACTTCATGCGTTCCCAGCCAATAGTCCAGTCTGGACCAGCTGTTGTGCACAGCGTTTATATGTGTCGCCACTTTCGTCTCCGGATGCTGAACCCTCCACATATCTGCCATGTTTAGGTCTTCTATGGCATCCTGTATCATCGCTCTTGCTCTGACATGTGGTTCTAGTGTGCCTGGGGTCCTATCTAGTCCGTCCCGTAGTGCTACATTAAAATCCCCCCCCACAGCACGTGTTCTACCTGAAGGTCTGTAATGGTGTCCCATATTTTCCTAAAGAAACCTGGATCATCTATATTTGGGCCATATGTGTTTACTAACGCCATCCGCCGCTGCCGCACGGTACCCACCACTACAACATATCTGCCTTCTTGATCAGTGTGTGCGTTGTCTATCTTGAAGTGTATCCCTTTACGAACTAGGATGCTAACCCCTCTGGAGTATGATGAGTAATTCGAGTTGGTAACAGATTCTGCCCATCTTGCCCCCAGATTAGATGCATTGTTAGTTGCTATGTGCGTTTCTTGCAGAAAGGCTACGTCAATATGTAATCTGTCGAAGTACGCAAACATTTGTCGGATTTTTTTGGGGTTACCCAGGCCCCTTACATTCCACGTGATGAACGTTAAATTGTGTGATCTAGTCATGTTGGTGTTATCGGTTGACGCACTGATATGCCGGTGGCCACCCTCATGTGCCGAGTGTCAGTATTTTGTCTCATCGCTAGATGCAAAAGGTTGAGGTTGAAATGCAGTATAATAGTCAGTACAATGTGTTTCAGAAATGAGGAGGTCGCCATGCTTCTCAGACACAGTGGTTAGATTCTAACAGCTCCCAGTCCCCCAGTCCACCCCCCTCCCACTTCAGCTCCCAAACTGTGCCAAAGCCTTCCCTTGATAACATTCAGAACAATTGTAGAACTGGTGTTGGGGCGCACCCTCTCAGGGGTGGCACCAGGTACACACATCTCCATCCACATAGTGGATGTGGACAGGAGGTAGCGGTCTAGTCAATACATCGCATATGTGTCCTTTTTTCCCCATCTCACCCATCTCTCAAATGACCTTTTACCTTATAATTCAACACCTCCATACCATTATTGTGATTGTCTTGCTTCAGCAGTCCAAATCGCTTACTGATAGGTGTGCTAGACTGTCTTTATCAGTGCGACCAGTGGGACCTTGCAGCATTTGTCAACTGTACATCTCTGCTCGTTAAATCCGAGCCCATTTAGCCCTTACTCCACTAATTTCAGAATACTTCACCTAGGTTGGTGTCACCCAGTACATCGCAATCTGGATCCTTCCTTCCTTCACCCAGATGTCTCATGCATGCTCAATGTACTCACTGCGGGTTGCACCACCTCCAGCTCAGATAGTGGGCGCGGTCATAAATGTACTGCAAGGGGGTTCCCCCTTACCGTGTGGTATCCGGACTCAAGTACTGACCATTGTCCCCTTATGTCCATAATGTCTGTCCGCACAAGCGCCAATCTGCAGCATCCAATTGCGAAGCTGTACTTCGTCCTGTCTCACATATCAGTACTTAGTTCGTTCTCTCGAAGCTTCATTCGACATCGCTAGTCTGCTCGTCCCGGTCTTGTGATTTCCTCAGTTTCCCCATTTTCTTGATGTATTCCTGCGCCGTCTGTACCGTTGGGAGCACAACCGGTTTACCCGCATTCGTGATTTTGAGCTTTGCCGGGTATAGCATTGCGTATTCCAATCCTAGATCTCGCAATTTTTTCTTAACCGGGGCGAATTCCTTGCGTGCCATCTGCACTGCCATAGTGTGGTCTGGGTAAAATTCCAGTGTATTTCCGTGGTGAGTGATTTTGCCCATTTCTCTGGCTAATCTGAGGACCGTGTCTAGGTCCCTGTAATTTAGTAAGCGGGCTATAATCATGCGCGGGGCCGCCCCTGGCTTAGGTGTCGGCGCCAATGAACGGTGGGCCCTTTCGACTAGGAACACACTTGACAGTTTTTCGGCGCCAAAGATCTCCTTCAGCAACGTCTCGATGTAGGTCTCCATTTTGCCCGTGTTGGTGGATTCCGGCAGGCCAGAAATTCGTACATTATTGCGCCTAGATCTCGCTTCCTGGTCCTCCACCTTGGCTCGAAGGGTCTCCAACGTTTTATCAAATCCGCCGCATGTTTTCAGCGCGTTCCTGGAGTCGTCTTCCACTTTAGCGATTCTCTGCTCCGCTTCTACTAATCGTCCATCATGTTTTTCTATCTTGGCCGCCATACTGTCTACACTTTGCACCACATTATCAAGCTTACCATTCATCTCCTGGAGACTTTGCTGGATAGCTCTCAGGACTGCCTCCATGCCTGGACTTTCAGTCGTGTCCTGTCCTTCTTCTAGATCCGGGGTAGTCGTATTGTTCTTGGTCTGCTTCTTGGTTTCAAATGGTAATTAGGACTGCTGTTTATCCGGTTTACCCAAATCACCTGAGCAAACTGGAGGACTATGCCTTATCGGGCTCACTGCTGTCTGGGCGCCCGTAGTGGATTGGTTGCGGCGGGCTGGTGGCCTTGACCCCGTTTGTGCAGCAGATCTACTCATCAGGTGGAGACTTGTTTCACGTGCCCCTTCGTGCTGATTCTTCTGGCAAAGAATAAAGGCAGCTTCAGTCCAGGTAAGTATTTCTGGTGTTTCTGTAGGGCAGTAGCGCCTGCTTGCAGATGCGTGTTCAGCGTAGTGCTGTTTTGTCCCAGCTTTGTCTTATTTTCAGGGTGCCTTAATTGCCGCTTAGCTTTAGGGCCTTCTGATCATGAATAATGCAGCTGGTTTGTAGTGTGGCAGCGTTCGTTTTGTGAATCGTCGTCTTCCCGGCGCTGCTGATGTGCTCCGTGGTGTAGTGCGTTTGCAGTAGAAGTCTCGACGTTCTAGTTGTCTCCAGGGTCACGTCACGCGCTCTCAGCTACATCTCCGGCCGATCCTCCGTCTAGCGCTGCTACTCACGCGTATGTTCATGCCATTTGAGCTATTTACCTCCCACAATTTGCTGCACTCCTCTTTCCCCTGTTCTCCGGTCCTCCGGTGTTTAGTTCTCTCCCGTGTTGTGCGGGCCTACATGCGCTGCGTACGCCTCACCCGCTGTGTCCGCTGTGCGTTCCAGCGCTTCCGCCATTTTGCGTCCACTGGAACACAAGTCTATTTTCCGCGTTCTCCCTGCTCCCCCGAGTCCACAAGCAGCGCGCTTACTTGTATGCCAGGGAGGCGCCTCGGCAGTTCGCACAGCAGGGCAGGATGTTGCAGTTGAAGGCTGTCAGTCACCAGATTCCGTGGCAGCTACAAACGTCGGGTGCGGCCATTTTGTAGCTCCGCTCGCCTTCGCCGCGATTTTCGCCGATATCTTCGTCTGGCAACAGAAGTTCGTCCCTCCTCCACGCAGTTAACACGTGTGATGCATTCCGACGGTCATTCCGATCATTTTTTCGAAGTTTACTTTGCTCAATGGGGGTCAAAGGCCGCTATTTAACTCCCGTCCGGCGGAGATGACTCTCTCAGCCAGCCATTCCGCAGTGCGCCCTCTAGCGCCCCCGACATTTTAACATAATTGCCCAGAGCCTTTGCACACTGGTTCTGATGTGGATGTAGGCTGTTCAATTTGGGAGGTCTGGCTGTATCAAGTGACCAGCCCCTGCTTCGGAGTAGAACAATGGGCCACATTTGGGCTACTTTTGGTAGGATCCAGGCAACCATGCCGCAGCCATTCCTAACATTGGTTGGAACGAAAGCGGAAGCTGAGTTGTACTAGTCTGAGGCCGAGTGAGGCGAGTAACGTGCTGCTGCACCGCAGTGTGTGCACATGGATCGGACTGAGAGGAAAAAAGAAAATTTCTACTTTTGTTGGTATTTTTTGGGGTCGGAGTGCAAGTGAGACTTGCTGTATTCTTGAGGTCCTCTGCGGGGCGTGATTTTGCCAAGATAGACCCGCCGCACCTTCAGTCCTGCCAAGTATCACGCATCAGCCATGACGCTCAAGCATTTCAGTGCAGTGATCCGTATCACCGCACTGAAATTCATTGTCATGCATTTTGCCACCTGCCAGAGCGCGCCACCAGCGGCGCCTGTGCACGGGCTCTCTGATGCTCAGAGAGACGTGCTGCTTGCTTGCTGAGCTCCTAGATAGTTAAACCGATCTCTGCTCTCAGCTCTGAGGAGTGGCTGAGAGCGCTAGCCGCTACAGTGTATCCACTCCCAGCTGCCTGCTGTTTCCTGGAAACAATACGGCAAATAGTGTGCCAGTAGAGTCAGTGCCGCGTCACGTCCAGAGAAAGTGGAACTGCGGGGGACTCATCAGAGTGTGCAGCACGAGACGAGTCTCTAATGGCCAGCCACCATGCAAGAGGCATGAATGTCGATTGCGGCGGGCAGCCGGGCCGTACAAAACACTGCAGCGCACCTCAACTGGTAGCTGAGCAGTCCGTGACAGTCACCTCGCCGCAGTGAAATTGGAGCGGCCAGGTCTGGCCCCAATGCCGTGGCTCGCAGCCTCGCAACATAGTGAGTGCAGCCATGTGTGTTAATTGAATTTGCTTTTTAGTGGCAGCCCACGATCAGCTGCCTGCAGTGCCAATCGTATAATTAGCTGAAGTCCTTCTGTCCTGGGCTGTTTTTACACTCTTGCGTACTGAGGCAAAACACAGGTCATGAAATAGCTCACTGAAAACACATCTTGACATCTGGTGAAATAGTAAATCTCAGAAATGTTTCACCTGTAGCCCATTTGAAATATTTGCATGCATACAGTACCACAGAAGCGGCTCTAGAAAGACGATTGTTTAAAAAATAATAATCACTAAGCAAGGGTGGCTGTTTTTGTTTTTTACACAGCATCTAATATGGACAGGCACATGTTTTCAAGCAATCCTATTTTGTTTGTAACGGAGTGGAGTACATGAAGATCAGGTGATTGAACAAGGATCACACAATACTGATAAGTGGAAAGACTGACCACACTTATAAATAACACTGAGGTTTCCAGATTCTATGTAGAACAATGTATTCTGGGGGTAAAATATAGAGCTTCTCCTTGCTCAAATTTCCCTAGTCTTTATTACTTGATTTCTCACACGAGAAAGTGTCACTTATATTCCTTGAAATGTCACTCATAATTACACCAAAATTATGTCACACATAGCAGTCTGAAACCTTGGCAGCTATGCACCTGCATCACGCAGTGACGAATTACTTAATTAATTAATTGATTCATTCATTCATTCTGCATCACGCAGTGAAGAATTACTTAATTAATCAATTCATTCATTCCACGGTTCTTTTGTAATGTATCTGGCTCTATTGTACAGCGCTCTCACACCTTCGGGTAATGTCCGTGCTTTATAAAAATGCACAAATAAATAAATACTTGCAGTAGGCCGCAGAGTAATTCATTCTTTATTTAGTGGTGTCTCTGTTACTGGTTTCTATTGGCTCCGCCCCTAGCGTCATCCCCACACCCATCTTGCTGCAACGTGTCGCTGTACACGTTGGTGGTTGGGTCAATTTTTTAGGGGAAAGGGTGGGCCTGTTGTGGGTAGAGAGGGTGGGTTTGTTTGTTAAAAATCAAATACAAATAAAAAAAAGGAAACATTATTACATTTCATCAAAATGTATGCCTGAAGCAGCTTTTTGTGTTTTACTTTTACTTTGCACTGCTGCCTTTTGGTTTAAAGCAGCCTGTTAATCTGCTTGTAGGTGTCTATACCGCTTAGTTAGGTAGCTATACCTTTGTAACAACCTTGACCATTAGAGGGGATGCCTCCAATCCATGACCTATGTTGTCTGCAACAACCTAGATAATTGATCACTTACAATAGCAGTTACTTACTTACTAACTTAACTAGTTCACTTCATTCCATAGTTGTCTCACCTGAATATAGATGTAGCAATATCAGGTAAGGAATCACAACTTCACAAGCAAGGTCCCACTCCCACCCAGGTGAGCTCCAACTGTAGCATTAATCAGAAGGATTATCCATCACAGCCAAATAAATGGAAATGAAAACTCTGAGTTAGAGGGTTATAATTTATATCAAAGCTTTACAAAGAATTGAGACCAGACTACTCCATGACACAACAAATAATTCCTGATGGTGATTGATAAAATAATAAAAAATAGCAATAGTTACTCCTAAGCAAGGGGCAGCAACTATTTAATTAAAACTAAAATCACGAAATCCTTGAGTCATTAATCTGGACTCAAAGTCTGGTGTGGATAAGGTTAGGCATTTCCAGGTACTCAACACAAGGCTTGAAAGATGATGATGATGCTGACAACTGATGTTCTTCGTTCTATATCTGAAATATAGATCAGGTTATGCATGAGTGGGTAAATGGGGCCAGTGTGGGATATTGCTTAGGTAACAGAAAATTATGCAGTGAGTTGGTGTAGCTTTCACCACATCTGCCCTACCAAGTGTGTGATCAATTAATTTTGTAAAGTAAGCCACACCTCAATAAATTACCCAGAAGATGGTCATTGGTTTGATGAATGCATGGGAAAGAGGATTTGTGGAAAAGTTTGACAAAGACAAACCCTACAGAAGGGCAACAATATTCTGGGTGATGAGCACCACATATTCGTCGTCAATCTGTTGTGGACGGAAACAAAGGGACAAGTATGAAACAATGCGGTTAAATACATTGCAAACAGTCCTTCTGCCCCAGAGACCCAAGTTATCAGATATCTAAATGTTGGTAAACAACCTTTACAACGCAACTTTTGCATCGCAGAGCCTTTACAACGCAACCATTACAACACAAACTATTACAACGCATTGCTCCGGGGGGCGCTCTAGGATAGGGAATAGGTTAATTTACTATCCAATAACCTTCCCTAGTGTCCACGGGGACTGGAGTTGGAATAGTAAATTAAACTATTCACTATCCAGCACCCCAAAGCACTATGCGTTGTAATGGACTGCGTTGTAATACTTGCGCTGTAAAGGCATGCGATGTAAAAGCATGCGTTGTAATGTCATAAATCCCTAAATGTTCTGTCTACTAGCTTAGAAAAACTAAAATTATGGAGGAGTGAATCTATTCATCCAGTTCTCCAAATATGATTGTTAAAAGAAAAATTATACTGTATTGCAAAATTACATTCTTCTACATTCTCCTCAAGAATGTCCATCACTGGGGGCATGGCTAGCAGCCAGCGAGAAGGGCCTCAGCCTAACTAAGCTCCTGTCTTCCCCTCATCAATCCTGACTTATCCTGAGCCATCCACGGATTCAAAAGGCACAGAACTATGGGTGGTTGGCCCCCGATCCCCTGGGAAACGTTTGAACTGCGGGGTGGTGATAAGGAAGCAGGCCCTTTCGATGAGCGGCCAGTCTTGTAATGGCGACTTTGCAGACGAGAGCGCAGTAAGGCAAGGCCCTGAGGCAAGGAGAAGATCGGACGCGGAGGGCTCAGGGGTCGGCTGCTGGACCGCCCTACCATGCAAGACTGAGGAGGGAAGCCCGAAGTAGCGGAGCGGAGGGAGCCGTCCCAGCCTGGAATGGTGTCGCTGGGAGCCCCGGAGGGAGACGACGTAAATGAAGACCCCAGCTTCAGGGCCTGTGAGGTGAGACGCGCCGCTGCGGATTCCGAGATCAGGAGATAGCGGTGCGGAGGCCCCCCCAGAGAGCACTGGCGAGGGTCTTGTTGGGAGTGAGACTCACCGACTGCCGTGGTGACCCCGAATATTGCGACGGCATCGGGAGGACTGCGGTGGGAGGAGCTCAGGGAGAGCTGACCGAGGCAACCTGAGCCAGCTGCAGGGGTAACTGAGCCCCTTTCGGCCGGCTCAGGCCTGCAGTGTGCTGGGAGTGGGACTTGAGCCGTGAGTGACCCGTGGGAAGAGAAGACCAGAGCTCCGCTGCAGGCGGAGATGCTTCCCCCCCACGGGAGCCCTCATGAATAAAGGATGCCCGGAGGAGAGGCGAAGGTTCGGTCGCCTTGGTGACTGAAGCCTGGTGCCTGAGCTGCGCCCAGGGCACAAAGTAGTGGGGAGGCCGGAGCGAGCTGCATGCTGCCTGGGCTGGTGCCTGGAGTGATCTGAGGAGACCGTGGACAAGCCGGGGTGTGCTGCAGCTGGCAACTCGATGGAGTGATCAGGCTGACATTGGTTACCAGGATTGGTGATGGGGCATCCATGGCGCACATGTCCCCTTGAGGAGGCGGTAAATAAAGGCTAAGTGTGCTGTGCTTCCTTGAGGGGTGTGAGCCCTGAGGACTTTCTCCCACTTGTCAGCGTTGGCAAAGGGGACAGAAGGCAGGCTCTCTGGAAGTGGAAAAGAGGTGCAGAAAGGGATACTTGCTTGACCCGGAGAGACAGTGCCTCGACAGTTTACCCTCCTGAGTAACTTGAGGCTGCACTGGGGACGAGGCAGCTGGAATTTGGCACCGGGCGGGTGCTCAGTGGTCCGGACTCTTCTGTGGGAAGAAGAGGTGAATACGCCAGGGTACTGACGTACTAGAGAATTTTGACCAGTGAGTGGGGGAGCCCTTGCAAAGTGTGAGGCAGAGGACGGAGTCCTATTGACACATATTGCAGCACTTGGAGGACCCCAGCCGGAATATGAGGAGTCTGGGAGCACCGGGGCTGGAGTGCCTGGGGCCCCCATACTGAGGATCGTGGGTTGAAGTGGAGACATGGTGATGGTGGGAAGGGTCCTAAAGCTAATGCCCAAAAACAGCTCGCCAAATTTGCGTGGGCCAAGACAGGAGAAAGAGGAGATTCGCCACAATTGGAGAAGGAAGGTGGGGCTCCCGCCACTAAACAGGGCCCTGAGCCCACTGTACATGACATCATGGCGGCCATGAATGGGGTGCGTGCCTCGGTGGACTCGGTCACAGTGGAGGTTTCCCTGATAAGGGCAGACTTTAGGAAAATGGACGAAAAAGGTCAAGGAGCTTAAGATAGTCATGAGCGCCTTGCAAACGGACACATCAGAACTCCAAACACAAATGCTTGAAATGCAGAAGAAGCAGGAGATGATGTCACAAACAGCTTGACGATTATGAAGGACGTGCCGGCCACAATAACATCCGAATTTTAGGGGTTCCGGAACGAACGGATGGGCCGGCAGCGGACCTCTATGTGGAAGACCTTATTACAAAACACCTCAAACCCAAGACCCTGTCCAGCTATTTTTCCATCGAGAGGGCTCAAAGGGTACCGGGCGGGCAGTTTGAAGCCTGGGGTGCCCCCGAGACCCATTATCACCAGGGTATTTAACGATAGAGACTGAGATGCTATTCTGCAGACTGCTCGATCCAATCCGCCCTTGAAGATGGATAACTGCGAGGTGGCATTCTTCAAGGATTTCATGGCCAAGGTTCAGGCCCAACGTCGAAGCTTCCTGGTGGTGGAGAAGGAACAATGGGATCGGGAAGTAAAGTACGCAATGCTCTTCCCGGCAAGGCTGAGAATGGAGTGTGACGGCAAATCGTGTTTTTTTGAGGCGTGTGGGAATGGATGGAGGGCTGGAGTACGGTGGGCAGCTAACGACGAGACAAGAGGGACAGAACTGGTCAGCACAGAGTACTGCAGAAGGAGACAGTGTCAACGGGTCGGTAGAGGAAGTGGACCAGTTGCAAGGGAAGGAATGACTGACTGAGGCGGCGTAGAGGACGAGCACTTACCCACTTGAGAGCGCAAGTAGGGGGAGAAGGGGGAGGGGTGGTATTGGCCCATCATTGCGGCACTTCCTAAAATTGTGGACTTACTGCAATGTAGCATGCTGATGGGTTCTAATGCTGTGATTTAGTGGGACTTGGAAATAATCATATGTGGATGGCTAATTTACAAATTAATTGTGATATGTATATGCGGGGGCTGGTTCACCCCGTGGAAATTCGGCATTTCAGTGGGAGAAAGAGACACTCTACCATGTTTGGGAGTGGGTAGTTTCAAATCCACAGGCAGGGGGGAAGGGAGGGGGTGGGGAGTTGGGACTGGGGGGAGGTGGGGGGTTTGATGACACAATGTTTGAATGTGCAGATGAGAAGGGTAGTACAGGACAGAATGCTTACAATTTTCTTGCCGACCTCTTTGATCCGTATCAGTGTGGGGACGGTTGTAAACTGGGAAGGGGGATAGAGATAGGACACTTTCTGTACTGACGTGGAATGTGAACGGGATGGGGGACAAGATAAAAAGGGGGATATTGGAACAGTATTTGAAACGCCATTCTCTGGACGTGGTGCTGCTACAGGAGATGCACCTGGTGGGTCAGACGATGAAGGCCCCCACTAGATGGGGATACAGACTCCTGATTCATGCCGATTACATGTCTGGGTCAAGGGGGAAGGCAATTCTGGTGAAGAGGTCCGTACCTCTAATTGTTCATAGAGTATGGGCGGATACGGAGCGGAGATTTGCAGGGGTGGAGGCCCAATGGGACGGCAGAGACCTTAATATAATTTCAATCTATCTGCCACCTGCTAATGGTAAGTTGGCCCTGGAGGAATTAGGTGGGAGGCTGACAGGATTGCAGGAAGGTACACCGATTATGGATGGCGACTATAATATGACTATGGACGACACAGTTGACCGCCAGACACCGAGGTCAAGTGCAAAATCCAACACCCTAATGGCCGACTTTGCGGAGGCGTTGGGATTGGTGGATGTGGGTTGGGCTCTCCAACCCACAGACAAGATGTTTACCTTTGTCTTTGGCATGCACCAAAGCCTATCATGTATTGAATACTTCCTCACGCACCCATCAAGGGTGGGGAATTTTGTCAATTCCCGGGTTTTACCAAGGGGTATATCTGACCACTCTCCGGTCTGGGTGGAGTTCACACATTGGGAAAGACAGGCACGCACTACTATAGTTCTGAACCCATGGCTTCTGCACATACCTGACATTAGAGAGGAACTCCTTACACAGATGGAGAATTATTTTGCTGAGAACGTGGGGGTCGGTCTCTTCTGCTCAAGCAATATGGGAGGCATACAAGAAAGTTCTGAAGGGGCAGGCTCTGTCCCTGAAGAAGGGATATATTGCTAAGAAACGGGAACTTCTGGTGCAGGCGGAAACTGACCTTCATGACCTGGAACGGGAACATGCACAGAATCCTCTGCCTGATACTGCCCATAGACTTCGGCTGAAGCAAGACAAGCATAGGATAAAAACCCGAGAACGTATGTTGGCTAAGTATCGCCATACCCAGCACAAAATATACTAAATAGGAGACAGAGTGGGCAAGAAACTGGCTTGGCTAGAGCTGAGAGAACAAGGGTCGAGATGGGTACATACATTGACAATGTAAGGAGGGGGCCTTGTGACGCATCCGAGAGATATAGCGGAGGAGTTTGCTGCTCACTTAGTTTGGGTGTATTCTCCCTCCACTCTCTACACAGAGGAGGACTCACGCCAGCTTCTTCGAGATAGTGACGTCCCAACCCTTTTGGAGGTAGACAGGGAGAACTTAGAGGTAGATCTCTCCGGCAAGGAAATAGGTAAAGCTATAGGGCAGGTTAGATCGGGGAAAGCGATGGGACCTAATAGTATCCCAGTTGAATTCTTGAAAGTCACCACCTCCCGTACAATACCACATCTGAAGGCTATGTGTGAGGGGAGCCTAGAGGTGGAACGGCTACCAATGGATCAGAGGTTAGCCACCATAGTGGTGATTCATAAACCGTGCAAGCCGGTAGAAGTCTGTGGCTTTTACAGGCCGATCTCACTGATTAATGTTGAGGCAAGGTTCTGGCGAAAGTCCTTGCCAGCAGGTTGGGGGGTCATTATGACATTAGTTCACCCGGACTAGTCTGGGTTTATGCCTGGCAGAAACACGGCCCTCAACCTAAGGCGCTTGCACAACGTGATGGCCCGTAGGCAGTACATTGAGGAGGGTGCCGCGTTGTTATCTCTTGATGCCTCCATGGCCTTCGACTCCATAGAATGGCCATACATGCTTGAAGTTTTAGAAAAGGGTGGGCCTGGGTCCCAAGTTTATAGCGTGGGTGCGTTTGTTATACTCAGATTTTCTGGGTCAAGTGCAGGTAAATGATCAATATTCCAGGACATTTAGATTGCGTCGGGGTACCAGACATGGATGCCCTCTGTCCCCGCTGTTATTTGCCCTGCTGTTGGAACCCCTTGCAGCATCGATACGCTGGGATGTTATGGTACGAGGGATGAAATGGGCAGAGGACGTAGAGGACGGCATATCTATATATGCGGATGATATACTGTTGTACCTGGCTTCCCCATATTAATCGATATCGGTGGTACTCTATATTTTTACGAACTTCGACAAATACTCAGGATATGCCATTAACTGGCACAAGTCCATGTTGTTCATGCTGTGGGGACCAGTCCCTTGACTTGCAGCGGGCTGCTCCATAGTGATGGAGCAAGGTTTTACATTTAAAGCGCCTTGCTTGGACTCAACCCTCTCAAAATAATAAGTAATGTATTAACCAACATGTTCGTATTATTAACAATGCAAAACACAACATTTCTAGTAAGCTGGGGAAGCTTGCATATGTGCTTTTACTAACTATAACTCGAGTGTCTTAAAATGGGCACCTCAACACGGGAACTTTTCTGCGCATGCGTCTGTCACCCTCACGTGACATGACAAACTTACTGCTTGGTGGGAAAACTTTGCTTCTGCGCACTAGAACTAAAGATGACTGCTCTATGTTCTCATGTGCTAAAAGCTTGCATTGCTACTTTTACTAAGTTGTTCGTTCTGCATTATCTCTAATGCTGTGGTTAAAATAAAGTAATGGGAATAGAGTAGAAATAAGTGGTATACAGTGCATTCATTTATAAAAGTTTCTAAAACTGTTTCTCTTTGACTTTGCTATTACCTCGTGTTCTGATTAATCGAGTATATTGGTGTTCCATCTTTGGTCCTGAAACTGGGCATGCGCCGAATTCACCCGAGTCTACAAGCCATGGCATTAAATCCCTGTCAACTCTCGACTTGCTAGAAGATGTTGCTGGGAACTCGACCTCCTGAACCTCCAAGAGGATGTCAAATTACACATTGTATTTACTATTGGAACATTCATTGCCGGGTGGAATAAAAGTGCATGGGAAAATAAAATATTGGGCGGGAACATTAATCTGAATATTGAAGAGCATGACCTTATCACTGGTATAGTGTGATGACCTCTCCTCATCTTTTTACCAATCAAATTGAGGGAATTCACTCATTTTCAACGTTGGGAGTGGTACACTGCCCTGGAAAATGGTATACATAAGGTAGGCTTAGGTAGTTAGATTGTCCGACTTGTCCGAATAGCTGACCTGTCACTGACCCAACGCACTCAATAGGCGATCGAGAGCAGTGGTGCTTGCGGAGCACTCGAGCAGAAGAATCGATAACCCAATCGGGGTTCTGCGAAGGAGTTCGATAACCCAATCGGGGTTTCCTGAGGGAGAAGATTCGCTAACCCAATCGGGGTCCGACTGTTAGCTGCAGAGAGGGGTGTGACACTGGCGTTGCACTTCAGCTGTGGGTGCCGGTCCTGACCTGCGGTGGTCCTGTCATGATCCATGATTCTGGTTTGCACCTGTTCTATCCTGTTGGCACCTGCACTATCGGGGGTCATGTCCTTTATCCCAGCCCGTGGCCAGGGTTAGTCTTCACACCATTCTAGGTAAATATAAAGCTGCATGGGTATGTCATTGTGCTGTTTCTCTATTCTTACCCATCCTATGTTTCAATGCTTAAAGAAAGTCTCATAATATTTTGGCATCATTTTACTTTGATTCTATTCTTTCAAATTGATCAAGCTCTGATTGATTTAGTATGGACTCTAACATTTAAGAAAATAATTGGATAAAAGCGTTTAAATCTTCCCAGAGTCTGTGGTTATTTTATGAGTGCAAATGTTTAATTACTCCCTATTTTCTTGCTAGTTCCCTTGATCCCTTAGGACTCAAGGTACCGGTGACTAGGATTGGTAAGTCAAGGTATAGGTCCTAAAAGGTTCAAATTTAATCACTGGTTAAGTGTAGGTTTACCTGTTCAAAGTGTGTATATTTTATGGACCCAGGTGATGATGGTAGAATTCTGGGCAGGTGAACCCGCGCTCTATTAGTATTTCTTTTGGTAGCAGTTTGATGATTAAGATTTAGTTAAGATAGGTAGTTAGTTGTGTATTGATTATTTTTATTTTTGAAATTGCATTGATTTTATGTATTAACCAAAACACGTTTGTGTTGTTCTATGTTTGTTTGGAATCCCGGGGGCAGAATAGCGGGTGGTAAATGGAAGCCACTTTGCAATGAGGTCACTTGCCTAAGGAAGTAAGTGCAGGTTTAGGTAAAACTGAAAGCACTAATTCGGAATTTTCTGTATAAATGTGTGAATAAATGATAGCAAAGAAGTTTGTTGATGAAACTTTGGCCTTATATCACCTAGAAAGGGTAAGACCCAGGGAGTAACAGGTTCTCTACTGCTTGTATGAAGAGTAGGCGGAAGGGATCTACTCACAGTGTATGAAGAGTAAGCGGAAGGGATTTGCTTGAAGTAAAAGAAATTATCTTTCCTTTAAATTTAGTCACTTAGGCACAGTGGCGAATGTTTTTATGTTGTTAATTAATGAGTATCGCATTTAAAGTGAAAAGAAATAAGTTCTCGTATTACCTTGCAAAAGAGGGAGTCAGCTGCGGCGCTGCGCTGACAACACTCAGAGCCGCGCTGTTATTGGTCGAGACAATGGTTGTGTAGCTGAGGTAATTGTAAAGGAGGGGTGAGTGCAGGAGTGTTGGTCAAAAGTAATTTGAATTAAAATCACTGATTGGTTCTCGAAAACAAGAAACGCGCTGGTATTGGTGAAGCATTTAGTAAACAATTGAGTGTAGCTGCATATTAAATTTATTGGTGCAAATTATATGTGGCATTTAGCTCCAACAGTTATCGGAAATAGACCCGATAGGAGGTACTTAGGTTTTGTGCACGAGCAGTACATAAGGGAAAGACTCTATATCATGTACGGAGGAGAGAGAAAAATGTCGCTATTTAAAAGAATTAAAAATGTCTTTAAAAAGGTCAAAACGATTAAGACTAGAGAAGGAATTATTATTCCTCCACCAAATACGCCCGTATCATACATGATGGTAGAAAGGGGCTACCACACCTGTGTTTGGTTACAGAATTGGACAGAGTACACAAAAGAGGATGGTGTTTTACCATTTCCAGAACATGGTACCTTTAATGGTAGAATTTTATACAATTTGAGAACACGAATGAATGAATTAGACCTAGATTAACTCAGTATGAAGCATTAGAGGAATGGGAGACTGAGGCTTTCGAGCGAGATAGACCCAGAAGCGACAGAAATTGGAGTACATTTTATCCCATATTTCCAAAAGAGACAAGAGAGAGACAAATGAAGAATTGGAGACAGCCTATGTAAGTAGAAGTAATATATTTTGTACGGACTTTAGAGGAAGCGTCAGGAAGCAAATGCATAGAGAAAATGAAAAATGTAATGATTAGTGGTGAATCAGATGATGACTATTTGGAGGATTTGTTAATGAAAAGTCTGCCACCTTACCATGAAGAAGCAAATAGAGTTAACCCTAGTGCCCTGTTCTTAAAACCACCTTTGGTTCCACATATAGTGCATGAAACTTCATTAGAAAAAGTGCTACTGGAGAGGGAACAAGAAGCCATAAATAAACAGAGAAGTAAATTAATTCAGAAAATTTCACAGTTAATTATGAGTCCTGAAGCCTTGACCATTCCGGTAACCATAGGTCCCGTTGTTCCATTATATGGAGAAAAACAGTCCTGTCCCAAACCTCCTGTTCTGACTACACCTGTAGTGCAATCTAGAAAAGAACTTTTGATAATTGATGACCAAGCAAGTGAATGCGAGTCAGTGATTTCCCTGATGGATTTACCTATAAGGGAACCGGTGGAAGATTCCGTCAGGAAAAACACTCCTGGAACTTCTAGAAAGATACAAAAGAAAACATCCTCAGGTACAAGAAGTGCTACTCTAGTAACAAACAGAAGAAATAGAGAGATGGTCCAGAGAAATAGAAAAACCAAAATCACAGTCAAAGGTATTGGATATTTTTAAATTAAGAGTTGAATTAGAAGAAATGATGGCTGGAAATGTGGGTTTAGATAGGTTAAACACTCTCAATGAGAACAAATTGTTGTTTATATTTCGAAGTATCACTCGCAATACTAAAACATTTCATGAAAAGTTAATGAGTTTAGCTTCTGAAATGGGAATTGATGTTGGAAAATCTAAAGTTTTACAGCAACCTTACCGAGCTGAATTTTCTGATAAAAAATGGGAAAACATGAAGGTGTCAGGACGTAAAGTGCAGATCAAGGAGTTACTGTCATTGTTACAGAAGTGGGGTGATTTAGACAAATGGAAAGCTAGATGGGCAAAGAAAAAGGAGGAGGTCCAAGTGAAAAATACTGCAAATGAATATTTATTAAAAGAACCAGAAAAAGTGGAAAGGTTGTGCCCGATGAGAGAAGTGCCTGGAGGAGGTTATATTCATGTTCCATGGTCCGACAAGATATTTGGTCATTTACAAATGATTTCCCAGAACTCAGAGAGAAACATGTCGAATGGTACAGACAGGTTGAAAGATTTGTAAAAGACTCAAAAGTACTGCTTAAAGATTTAGATGGGTTATTTGACATTGTTGTTCCTGTGGATTTATGGACAGAATGTACGATAGCGGTTGATTGGCCTAATGGTGAGTACCCTAGACGCACGAAGACAGGAGCCCCGTCAGATGAAGTTATGAAACAATATAATCAAGTAATACTGTACTAGAAAGGAAAGGTACCCCCAAAGGAAACTGACTGGACAAGAATAGACAGAACTACCTAAAATAAAGATGAATCAGTACATGCATATTATGAACACCTTTTTTAGGTATTCAAGCAGTACAGTGGTTTGGAAAGCATTGACACGAAAGACATGACCCATTTTATTTATCGATTTGTGTCAGGGTTAAAACCAGAAATTTCGCAAATGATTAAAGATCATAAAATCTGCTGGCAGGCCAAGCCGATAGATGAAATACTTAAGTATGCAAAATATTGTGGGGATGAAATTGACAATAAACGAAAGAGTTTAGAAAAAAAGGTAATGTGGGCACAAGTAAAATTAGCAGAGCAACAGGAACTTCAGTTAAAACAATTGAAAAATAATCAGAATCAAGGAGATGGAAATGGGAGTAAACCAAGAGGTAGAATGAACAGAGAGGAGGCTAAGAAGAAATTTCCTTGTCATGGGTGCGGAAAAATGGGACATTGGAGGAAAGAGAGTAAATCTGTATTGAGTAACAATGTACAAAAACGATAATTTGAATCCACAGACGCAGAATGGGGTGTCAAGGAAGCCACCGCAACAGGTAATACAGAACCAGCTACCACTTGCACCTATGTCAGAATCTGGGAGCCAAGCAAATTACAAGGTGGAGACTAAGTGTGGGCGCAAAATCCGTTCCGCTCGCGGATTTTGCGGATTTTAGGCAATTTCGCGAATCGCGCAAAATTGCCGAAAAATCCGCCCGCGAGCAGATTTGTGGATTTTTTTTCTTTTTTCAGTAGAGGGTGGCCTCTTCGTGGCTAAATATGCAGGCAGGACTCATTCAGGCACGATGCTCCTGTCACAAAAATTAAACCTCAACAGGAAGCACTTACAGATATACATAAAGCAGGTGCCCGAGTTGAAGCTCAAATTCAGTCACGCATTATTCAGGGTGGTATGGCCGTAGGCACGAGAGGCTGCCTGTTCAGGCCTCTTGTGCAGACGCCGCCCCCGTGTCATCACCAGGCTCCCTTCCAATACATTTGCACATTTCCCTTGAACGCCTACCCTCCGTTTCATGCTTCCTGCACAGAGCCAAGCACAGCCCTCTCGTGCACTGGCTTAATGGACACTTTGACTCAGGCTGGGACCTCCCTTCTTTAGTGGCCGGCACTAGCAGCAGCAGACCAGCAGCAGGCCAGCAGCCTGCCGTTTTTAACAAGCGCCTATCCTGGCATCGCACTGGCCTCGAGGCACTTCCTGCTTCGCACTGACCTCCAAGGCACTCTGCTCGGGTCACTTCTCTGCGTGCCCGGTTGGGGGGGACTGCAGGGACTCCCGCTCAGCAGCTGATACTCACCCCAACTCTGGGGAGGCAAATTCACCCCTCAACCTCTGGCTGCTGCAAGTCTCCTATTGTGTGTTAAAATCAAGAACAGGCCCCTAATCTGCAAACAATGTCCATGCCCCGCACCTCTGTGCCTGCGTGTAGAAGAGAGAGTGAGGCGAGGGTCCGAGTACTGCCCGTGTCCAGGGCCCTTCGTGTCACCGCCCGGCTCTGTGCCTCAGCCACCCGCTCCCTGCTCCCAGGCTGCCTCGGACAGCCGAGAGAGGGGGGGGGCCCGTACCTGGGGCCGGCGCAGGCCATCAGCAGCAGCAGCTTGCAGCAGCTCCCCAGCCTTAGGTGGGGGTCCTCTGTCCTGTCTTAGGGCAAAGGTTTTCTTCACTTTTATACTTACAGTTGAGGTCCGCGCATATTGTAAACTGCATGCCGGTTTCTTTCTTTACCAATAAACCCCCCCCATCTTTGCATCCACGAGTTTCTTGAGCGCAGTCCCCATGTACTTCCTGTGTCCAGGAGGCTGCTTCCTACTCATCTGCTGGTCTGATCGGTCTCTGACCGTTTATAAACAAGAGGCATGTGAACTCGCATGAGCCCAGAAATAAAAGCAAGTGTTGCAGCAGAGATAAAGCGTTTGCTTGAGCAAGGCATTTTACAAGAAATAATGAGCAGTCCATGCAATTCACCCATAATTGGCATAAAGAAACTGAGCGGGAAATATAGGGTCGTACAAGACCTTCCCAAAATTAATAAAATTTTAGTCCCATGTTATCCAGTTGTGCCAAATCCTGCAGTGATTCTGTATCAGATACCGTGGGAGCTGGATTGTTCAAGGTAATAGATCTGTGACATGCATTTTCTCAATACCATTACATCCAGATAGCAAATATCTTTTCTCGTTCAAATTCGACGACCATGTCTACGCTTTCAATCAGATATTGAAAAAATGTCTTGAATCTCTGGTCTTGCCCAGACAGTCTGTCCTGGTGCAATATATAGACGACCTGTTGGTGGCATCTAAGACTTGAAATGACTGTGTTGTTGATACCATTACATTGCTGAATCATTTGGCAGAAGCGGGGCATAAAGTGTCACATGAGAAGTTGCAATTCTGCACCACATCGGTAAAGTAACTATGGCACCAGATAGAAAGAGGCGTTAGTTGAGTTACCTCTGAAAGAATTAAAATAATCAGAAACATGACTCTACCTCAAATGCAGAAAGAAATCAGAATGTTCCTTGGGGTTGTAGGTTACTACAGGCAGTGGATTCTGGGATCCGCAGTCCTAGCTAAACCTCTGATACAGATGACAACGAAAAGAGCAAAAGACCCAGTAGAGTGGGATGACAAAAGCATGACTGCCTTCTTGAAGCTGAAAGACTGTCTTTGCTCAGCTCCAGCCTTAGGGATGCCTGATTACTCAAAAGAATTTGCATTATTCTGTGATGCACGTGACAAATGTGCATTGTCTGTTCTGACCCAAACTCATGGTTTATTGAGACGTCCTGTGGCATATTTTTCATCCACACTATATCCAGTGGCATCTGTATTGCCAGGATGTCTGAAAGCAGTGGCTGCAACCTGCATGAGTCTTGAGCAAATTGAATCCATCAGTATGGGACACCCTGTAACCGTGTATGTTCCACAATTAGTAGTGATTCTGTTAACCAGAACACGTACTCAGTATTTGACTCCTAGTCGGCTGACTAAGTATGAGCGAATTCTTCTAGGTGCAGGAAATGTGACCATTGCCAGATGCACTGTCTTAAATCCAGCTACACTGTTACCTGATTCACACTTCGCAGAAGTGAAAGGGGAAGTCGAGCATGATTGCAACGACCTCAAAGAATACAGTACAAAGCCCCAACCAGACATAAAAGAAGAGCCATTGTTGACATTTGAATATTAGCTGTTTGTAGATTGCTCATGCATGAGACATGAGGAAGGAGGATTAAGTGCTGCTTATGCTGTGTATACTTTATGGGGTCCAGTGGAAGCATCCTATTTACCTGGAGTCAGTCTGCACAAGTAGCCAAATTAGTTGCATTGACAAGAGCCTGCAAATTTGGGAAAAATGTGAAAGTAACCATATACACTGACAGTCAGTATGATTACGGGGTTGTGCATGACTTTTGCCAACTTTGGATGCAAAGGGAGTTTCTGACTTCTTCAGGTACTCCTATTAAAAATGGACATTATGTAAAAGACTTACTGGAATCCATTCAATTACCAAAAGAAGTGTGCTGCTCACCAATCTGGAAATGACCGAGTGACAGCAGGTAACCGATATGCTGACCAACCAGTCCAGCATTGTGCCAAACATAAGATGTCAATAAATAAAAAAATCAATGCACGTGGAAACAGCTGCCAACTTATGTTGCTTGAAAGAGTGAACAAATGGGAAGAAGTGAGAGATTTGCAAAATGAGGCAGAAATGAGGGAAAAGGAAGAGCGGGAGAAAATAGGATGTCGGAGAAGGGCTGAGTATGGTGTGATTGTTTACCTTGATGGGAGACCTGTGTTACCAGATTGTATGCTTGCTCCTATGGCTAGGATGTATCATGGAAGCTCACATATAGGTAGAGACGC
Organism: Lissotriton helveticus; assembly: GCF_964261635.1. NCBI lineage: Eukaryota > Metazoa > Chordata > Amphibia > Caudata > Salamandridae > Lissotriton > Lissotriton helveticus. Next base: position 1,023,715,350 of record NC_136063.1, read on the forward strand.
GATGATTAGACAGTTCAGACAAAGTTGGTTCAATGTGAGATTCAGGAATGTAGCAGAGAATCTTTGCCAGAGGTATATAACGTGCCAAAGAATGAATCCTGGTAAGAGAACTGTAGTGCTGCCAGGAAAGATTAGAAAGGCAGAAGGTCCCTTCATACGACTCCAGATTGATTTCATCCAATTACCCCCTTGCCGAGGACTGAAGTAAGTCCTAGTCATTGTCTGCCTGTTTTCAAAATGGGTGGAAGCCTACCCTACATTCAAAAATGATAGCATCACTGTAGCTAAGTTACTACAGAGGGAACTCATACAACGTTTCGGTTTTCCAGGAACGATTGAATCAGACCGAGGGTCTCATTTTAATAATGAAATAATTTGTCTGATCTGTGAAGCATTTCAAATTGAGCAAAAAATGCACTGTGCATACCGCCCGAGGCTTCTGGAGTGGTAGAACAACTGAATGGCACAATCAAGTCACGATTGGGAAAGATGTATGGATCTACCCGATTGGAGTGGCCTGATGCTTTACCTCTTGTTCTGATGGGACTCAGAAGCATTCCAGACAGAAACACAGGCTTGAGTCCCCATGAAATACTCATGGGAAGAGCAATGAGGCAGGCATGGGTACCAGGACACAAGCTGATAAATATATCTGATGATTTAGTGCTCGAGTACTGCAAAGAACTGGCTGACCAAGTGCGTTCTATCTCTCACCAGGTTGGGGAAGATGCTGTTGCCAGACAATCAACTCCAGCACATGACCTGAATCCAGGTGACTGGGTTGTGATAAAGGAACATACTCGAGAATCTTGCCTAGCACCAAGGTGGGGAGAGCCACATCAAGTGATATTGGTTACTACCACAGCTGTAAAGTGCAGGGGAATTTCAAACTGGATCCACGCGAGTCACACCAAGAGGGTGACTGAACCTGATGAAGTAGAGACTGAAGCTTGCGCAGCTGAGGGGTCTCAAGAAGTTGATCCCGAAGTAGTTGATGAGGAACAAACAAGCACCAGTCAGGATGAATGGATTCCAGTAGCCGACATACCTGCAGAGTTTGTGAGAACCAGAAGTCAAACATATCTAGATAGATAGAGTGATAGTGAAGATGAGCCAGGAATAGAAGAATGTACTCAGATTACAGAAATCCAAGTCAAAAGTAATTCTGAGGAGGACCAGATAAGGAAAGATCGGTGTACTCAGACATTTGAAACTCCAGCCAGTACTCCAGAGCCTGAGGAGGGAAAGATAGGTATTAGGGCGAAAGCTCAGGCAGAAGACAATCAAGAAATCCGAAGACCTGAGCAGGACCAGATAGGGGTAGAAAAACGTGTTCAGGAAGAAGAAGGTGAACAAAGTCAAAGTCAAAGTCAAATACAACAAACTCCTGAACAAGGCCAGATTAGTATCCAGGCAGAAGAAACAAAAATAAGACCTGGACCAAGTCAGATAGAGAGTATTCCAGCTAAAAGTCTCAGACAAGGAGATAAGTGGCTTGGTTTTGTCAAAAGACTGATATTTTCCCTTAAAACAATAAATGAAGAACCAGAGCAAGTAAATGAAATATCAAGCCAAGCTGGACAATCCACAGAGCAACAAAGAAGGAGGAGTCCACGTTTGAAAAGACTAAATGACAAGTTCAGAGGACCTGAGTAGACGTATGTCATACTTGATGATTTCGAAAATCTAGAATTGAGTGATGACGAACTGATTGTTGATCAGACTGATGAAGAAGTGAGACCAACTTGAGAAAAAAAGAAACACAGGTTAAAGTCTGTGGAAAAGTTACAAAGAAGGGATAAAATCTCCTTAGTATGAAATGGCTGATTATAATGTTAACGGAAGACCTAAAAGAAATTGTCTAAAGACATGTTGTAGAATATGCACATGTAGTATAGTAATGGTAGTTATAGTATGGTTTGGATTGACATTAGCTTTACCTTACCTAATGAGCAAAGAAATGCAGAATAATACTAATATACCAGGGCAAGTAGGTACACCTAAGACAATAAATACACATACACATGAGAATGTTGTTGGTCTTAAGCAACCTGGAGTAGATTTAGAAGCACCAGATGAGGGAGACTTACATTATAGAAGAGCTAGAAATAAAACTCATGTAAATGTATTTGCTAATCTGTTAGTACATTATGTAGAAGCTGTGGAAATCAGTGACTGCTACGCGTGCATGAAGTTGCCCACATCAGTAACTGAAGGGGTCACTTACAATCATTTACCACTTACCTATGGTATTTCATGTAGCATTTTAGCTAGTCTGTTTTAAAGAACTGGAAAATTACAATATTTTTATTCTAATTTTGATGTTGTTTTTTCTGAGGTTCCTTTACGTAGAAATTTAAATCGTATTTCTAGTAGTAGAGAATCCACTCACTTCATGGGTGATTATTTTGTAACAGTAGGATCAATAGATGTAGCCAAGGCTCACAAATACAATCTAATATGTATATTACAACTTACTGGAGTAGATTCGGGCTCTCTGGGACGGCTCGATATCTACAATGTCTATGCGAGGGGTAATAAGGGTGGGAGGTCAGAAGTTTTAGCGGCTTTGGGTTCCCTCCTTGATATCCACTCCCAGGATAATAATATTGTGATTGCTGGTGACTTAAACCGAACATTCGAACCTCTGGCTATTGACGAGGATTTTCCTGGGGATGAAGAGGATAGGCAAAGGGGTATCCCCAAATTAGAACTGAAACCTGTTTCTCGCTGGTCCGAGGATGTTATTTGTCTGAATGCCATATGCTACGAAAGGGGTTTAAGAGCACTGAATGGGAGGTCTCTGAGCGATAAGGCTGGGGCCTGCACTTTTGACAATGGGCGCCATAGGAGTAGAATCGATTATGTTTAATGCAGCATGAAACTATGGACCCTGGTTTGTGATATGGAGGTTAAATGGAGGATTGAAAGTGACCACAATCCACTGTGCGTAGAGCACAGTTGGTGGGCACCTGCTAGCACGATCCCAAATCACGAGGGGGTCAGCTCCCCCGCGATTGTTCCTACAAACGACATGCGCAGGTTAAAATGGGCACATGTTGTGTCCAACCAACAGGCCATTGTTAATATAAATGTTGAAGTGGACATGGCAATAATAGCCATTGAGCAAATTACCCCGTCTAACTCAGGAACGAGTAATGTGACTGAAATTCATGACATCCTATTTTCTGTCATTAAGAGCCATTTCTTGAAACCAGCGAAGAGTAGAAGAGAGGGACCCCTTAAGCAGGCAAAATGGTACAACACCCAGTGCAGGAATGCCCGATTAGCTCTAGGCATTGCGATTAAAGGGAGACAACCTATGACTATTCATATTGCCAGAAAAGAATATAAGGAAAGTGTAATTAGGGCAAAGAAATTATGGGATGAGCTCCACTGGCAAGAGTTAAAGGAAGCTAGCGATAGGAAAGACTCTAGGTACTTTTGGAACATCGTAAAGTGGGGGAGGGAGGGAGTATCCGACCCTCCCAATAATAATGTACCTGAGGAAGAGTGGGTTAATTATTTTAAACCACAGTATGCCGAAACACAGCATGCCACCCTGACGGTCGGCTCAAGGCCCGCTTATTACAAAGATAACTTTTTTAGTAGCAAAGAAGTAATGATGGCCCTCAGTACAGTGTCCAGTGGTAGAGCTCCAGGATCAGATGGTGTGCCGGCAGACGTCTTTATTAATGATAAGGAGCGTTGGTGCAAGTACATCCAACTTCTTGCCAATGCAATTGCACGGGGTGCAACTGTACCGATATCCTGGCAAGGCGCAGTCATAATTCCTGTTTTCAAGAAAGGAGACCGATCTCAAGCGGGTAACTACAGGCCCATAAGCCTTATTGACACCATCCAAAAGGTAGTTGGGTGAATGGTAGTAAACCGGCTTCTTGATTGGGCAGAGGAGAATAACGCTCTGTTCCCATTCCAAGCTGGATTTCGAAAATCTACTAGCACGGTGGATCAGGTGTTCTGCTTTACTTTACTACAGTGGAGGATCGTGTTGCTGGGCAAGGGCAGCCTGTATGCGGCTTTCGTTGATTTGCGGGCTGCCTTTGACCTAGTCCCAAGGTCCAAACTGTGGCTGGTACTGAGGAACCTGGGCATACATGAAGAACTATTGACAATGATAATGAGGCTCCATGAAGCAAATTTTGCTAAGATCCAGTGTGGGGGGGACGGCAGGGAACAGTGACCGCAGACTTCCTGGTGGAGTGTGGTGTCCGGCAAGGGTGTTCGATGGCTCCCACTCTTTTTACACTATATATCAACGGGGTTGTTGCTCGTATGTTGTCTGCAAATGTGGACGCTCCTTCATTAGCCGGCACTAAATTACCTATTTTAATGTTTGCAGACGACACGTTGATTTTATCAAAGACTCCAAGTGGTCTACAGCATGCTTTATCCATTTTTGAACAATTCTGTGGGGAACATGGCCTAGAAGTCAATGTGGCCAAAACTAAACTTATGGTTTTCAATCCCCACAGTAGCTTTAAATCCAAATTAACTATGAATGGTCGTCCTCTAGAGGTAGTAAATGCCTTTACATATCTGGGGATCCATATATCTAATGATCTCAGATGGACCCAGCATATCAATATTGCTGCATTAAGGCATAGACAATTGGCTGGCGCTCTTGGTTTGGAGCATAGAAAATCTATGACCAAACCAATAAAACCAGCATTGCAGGTTTATGAAGCCAAGGCCCTTGGCTCTGCGCTTTACGGCGCTGGGCTGTGGGGCTTTGAGAAGTTAGTGACACTCCAAACTTCAGAAAACAAGTTCTTCCGGGCTATTACCGGCCTTCCAAAGAGCACTCCGTTGTTGCCTCTTAGATATGACCTGGGCCGGAAGGCTGTTGTAGACTTGGCTAGGCTTCGTCCAATTTTGTACTGGCGGAGGCTTTGGACTACACCTGAACTTTCTCATTATGCTGAAGGGTTCCTAGAAATCATTAAAACGGATGTGTTCCACAAAATTGGATGGCTGAATTCACTTAGTGCAGCACTGAGTGAACTTGGTCTCAGGTCGCTCTGGGATAACCCAGCGGGAACAATCTTCCCAACTAAAACAACCATAAAAGAAATCTATTGGGAGAAGGTGGCCACTCGGAATTGGAGTAGCACTAGTTCAGCGTCTATGGCTGGTGGATTCTTAGAAGCCAAGTTGTACCCCTGCCTTGAACCATACTGGGACGCTATAACTAGACCGGGTGACAGAAAGCTCCTTTTCCAACTAAGAGCAGGTGCCCTTCCCCTTAGATCTCTGACAGGCAGGTGGAGAGGCACGCTTAACAAACATTGTCCTACTTGTGGAGCCCCCAAGGAAACAATTGGACACTTTTTATTTGCCTGCATAACCTATGCTGTCCCAAGACACATTTGGTTAACACCAATGTGCAAGAACTTGGGTACAACTAGTAGTACTGTAGCTCTGCGTATTATATGCACCAGCACTTTACTGCCCCTAGCAATAGCTACGACTAAATATCTTGGATGGGCATGGTCCATCAGGCAGAGATTTCTAGGCACTTGATTGTCTTTGTTATCATTATATTATTAGTCTGCCTGCATTTTTTATACTTGTAATGTTTATCTTCAAATTTACTTGTACAATTTTACATTGAAGTGATATTTATGTTTTAAATTATTTCTTAGCTATCAAGTCTTATTTTTAATTGTCATGCCATGATTTTATATTGGTGATTGTATATGCTTTTATGAGTGAACCTCGAATAAAGCAATATTTGACTTGACTTGATTACAAGAGAAAGAAAAGATGTTTTTAGATTTAGTCGAGAAAAGGAGACAGGATTTCCATAGAAAAGCCACTGATCATAATCGAAGGATTCCTAAATGGGCTGAAAATAAAGATTTTACCTCTAATGGCAAGACTCAAGCTGCTATGTTGCTGGATTTCGAAAAGAAAGGGAAACTCTGTCTCCATAGGGAGAAAACAGACTATTATAATAATATATTCATTGGTTCCAGTGAATGTGAACACAATTTCAAAGTTATTGGGGGTTGGGATTTCAAGGATGGAACTGAACCAGTGTTCCCTGGAATTTATTACATTTGTGGGAGCAAGGACAATTTTAAATTACCTGATCATTGGTACGGGAGTTGCTATTTTGGAATAGTATTCCCAAAAGTGTGCCACATAGAGAAAATCACTGGAAGCAATGATGAAACTAATGGACTAACTTGTAGTAAAAGAGCATCATTTGCTGAAATTGTAGATGACATATTTAGTGCAATAATACCTTCAGTGGGAGTAGTTCTGCACACTCAAAGAATCTGCAAATTGTCAACAGTGATGGATCGCTTATCGACTGAAACTGCTAGTGGATTTTTGATGATCAATACCGAATTAGTTGCGGTAAGATCAAGGATTTTACAAAATCGACTTGCTCTTGACATATTATTGGCAAAAGAGGGCGGAGTCTGTAGAATGTTGAAGATGCAACATTGTTGCACTTACATTCCAAACAAAAGCGTAGAAATTAAAAACTACGCTAGAAATATTACTAATTTGAGAGAAGAATTTAAACCACTGGAGGTTGACAGTGCATGGAAGAGACTGATTAGTGGTCTCTCCTCAATATGTAGTTGGTTCACTAATGTAGGAAAGAGTTTTGTAGGTAAAATACTGATGCCAATTATGGGAGTAGCACTACTGATATTAGGGATCAGAATCTGTTGCAAATGTCGCAAACATAAAAAGACATATAAAGTAAATCAGAATGGAAAGAAAAGAAACTTCTGTGAAATTGAGCTTTGAAGAATTAAATGGGGATTTGCACAAGAAGATGAAAAAATCTTCAACATGAATAATGGGGAAAAGCCTAAAAGAGTGTTTGAAGAAATAGAAATGAGTAAATGTTGAAAAGTTGGCATCTGTTTCTGTAATTTGTGATGATATAAAATATCATCAAAGAGGGATTGATGGAGCAAGGTTTCGCACGTAAAGCGCCTTGCTTGGACTCAACCCTTTCAAAATAATAAGTAATGTATTAACCAACATGTTTCGTCTTATTAACAATGCAAAACACGACATTTCTAGTAAGCTGGGAAAGCTTGCATATGTGCTTTTACTAAACATAACTCAAGTGTCTTAAAATGGCCGACACAACGCAGGAACTTTTCTGCGCATGCGGCTGTCACACTCACGTGACATGACGTACTTACTGCTTGGTGGGAAAACTTTGCTTCTGTGCACTAGTACTACTAAAGATGGCTTCTCTATGTTCTCATGTGCTAGAAGCTTGCATTGCTGTTTTTACTAAGTTGTTCGTTCTGCATAATCTCTAATGCTGTAGTTAAAAAAAGTAATGGGAATAGAGTAGAGATAAGTGGTATACAGTGCATTCATTTATAAAGGTTTCTAAAACTGTTTCTCTTTGACTTTCCTGAAACTGGGCATGCGCCGAATTCACAAGCCATGGCATTGAATCCCTGCCAACTCTCGACTTGCTAGAAGATGTTCCTGGGAACTCGACCTCCTGAACCTCCAAGAGGATGTCAAATTACACATTGTATTTAATATTGGAACATTCATTGCCGGGTGGAAGAGAAAGTGCATGGGAAAATAAAATATTGGGCAGGAACATTAATCTGAATATTGAAGAGCATGACCTCATAACTGGTATGGTGTGATGACCTCTCCTCATCTTTTGATCAATCACATTTTTTTTTCTTTATTTTTATTGAAGTCCTTGGTAGCCAAAGAAGCACATAGTACATAGAATAAACATAGAAATTTGTCATTGGCCATATTTTATAACACAATCAGCCTGGAATATCAACAACGGATATCATTAACCTCCAATTACTCATATACCATAATATCTTAAATACAGTTATTCGAAATAGGATCCCCAAATCTTTTCAAATTTCCTTATCCCCCCTATCCTCACAGCGTAAACTTGTTCGCTTTTCCGGACTTGACTTATTTTCCGCAACCATTCCTGCGAAGATGGAATCTGCTCTGACCGCCAGTTCTGTAATAGAAGCGATCTCGCCACTGCCATTGCGATGTACACTAATTTAGCCAAATGGTCAGACAACATAAGATCGGATCGAAACCATATAACATTAATCTTACATTTAAAACGGGCAAAATCTTATAGTGGGTTTGAAAAAATGCAAACATTTCGGCCAGAAATCTTGAATTTTAGAGCAATACACCATGATATGAGACCAATTGGCCGAAGCATGATACAAGCATCTGAAACAATTAGATGAAGTGTCTGTGTACATTTTGGCAATGGCTACTGGTGTACGATATAGCAACCACTTACTAAAAAATAACATTCTACGCCAATTGGCTCCCCTCAATGTACCAAAATTATAATTATTAATGGTCTTCCAGGAAATCAAAGGTAACACGTGATCCTCTTGATCCTGCCATTTTCTAATCGCCTTTACACTTAGATCCGTCTCTTTACACTGTGCAAGGGAGCGTTTCCATTCCCCTGGTTTTCTTAGCCGTTCCTCCAAAAAAAGATCATTAAACAGTTGGGTGGGTAAATTAATTTGTGTGCAATCCAATTGCCTTAGGATTCTAAAAATCAAATGATAAGAACCTATCAGCAGAAAATTTCCCTGAATTAAATGTATCATTTCTACCGGGAGAATCCATGACCCATTTCTTAAAAAATCCCTTATTTTAGAAAACCCGACCAGCCCCCAATTGCCAAGTGTATCCGACCCTATTTTGATTCCTAAAAACGAAAATGCACTAATCAAGGGGGTATTTAAATTCAAATAAGAAAGAGAATATCTTTTTAACATCGTGCAACATTTCTTAAAAAACCAAGTCAATATATTGTACCGTACAAATTTGGGAGATTTTATTACCAAGAGGGGAGAGGGAATCTGAATTTCGAGGCAAATTAAATCAAAGAAAAAGTTTATGAATAGACTCTGGCTGACAGTTTTATTCCTAAACCTTGCTAGGTATTGAGCAAAGTATGCGTTGTAGTAATCCCTAAGATTAGGTAGGGAGAGGCCTCCTTGCTCTATATCCTCATATAAATTTCCCATTGAAATACGTGGCATCTTTTTGGCCTATATAAAGGCTGGGAACAAGGATTCTATCTTAGAAAAAAAAGCACCTGATAAATAACAGGGAATGGTCGAATACAAAAAATTAAATAAGGGCAAAATGGACATTTTAATTAAGGCGACCCTCCCAAGAATCGAGAGTGGCAAAGGATTCCACCGTGTGAACATTGAATGAACTTTCTGGAGAAGGGGATCGAAGTTGAGTATATATAAATCCTGCACAGAAGCCGAGAAGAAAACTCCAAGATATATTTTGGGTTTGTTGTTAATACCACGGACAATATCCAGATGGAGTTCCGGGTCTATACCACCGCACACCAGAATTTCCGTTTTCTTTTTATTGATCCGGTACCCCCCTCAGAGCCTCAAATTCTTCAAAAATCTGAAGAGCATGAATTTGGGACTGCATATCCGGTTTGATTAGCAACATGATATCGTCTGCATATAGCTTTATTTTGGACAGACAAGTTACGGGTGGAGAAATATTGATACAGTTCCGAATTGCTGCTGCCAACTGTTCAATAAAAAAGACAAAGAGGACCAGTGACAAAGGGCACCCTTGCCTCGTGCCCCGCTTAACTGACACTGAGCCAAGGATGAATTTATAATAACATTGGCTTAGGCATTCATATAAAGATTCCGTATTAAGGGGCTCATTAGGATGGCGGACGGAAGTGCGACCGCAGCCCTGGAGTAAGCGGAAAATGCCTTTTCCGTGTCCGCCTGCCGCGGACACTCCGTCCGCCATATCAGTATAGGAAAGAGTGTCAAAATTCCGTCCGCGACGGAAGAGCACGCACCGCCGCCCAACTACACCCGACCACGCGGTGGACGTAACCAATCCAGAGACTCCGCCGTACGGACTGACGTCTACGACCGTCCCCCAAATCAAGATGGCGGAAAATACACATAAAACCGCTGCGGAAAAACAACCTGTCTGAACACGGCGGATTCCCCACAGCGAAGATACCATACATAGCAGAGATACCCACCGCAAGCTGCTCGCCACCATGGACCCAGCGCTACATGCTTTCCCGATGCTCTTCGCGATCCACCACGTCCAAGTCTTGGCCCACTATCGACGACGACGCAGGTAAAGCACAAACCATTCGCTGTCTGGAGGGGAATACCTGCAAGGGTCGTGACGTTGGGAGCCGGAGTGTCATGTTACCGAAACCACTGATTAGAAGCAAATACAAATACACAATTGTAGCACGCAAGCAGGAATGACTACGACAAACCACGACACATGATTGACTACCTTTATTACACGTACTAGGGGTATAATCACAGTGTATGCGTGAGCATGGGCAAAGTGGGCACCAGAGCATGAACATCAGAGGCAGCACATCAGAGGGCAGAATGCAGTATCAGAACAGCAACAGGCAGAGCAGGTACATCAGAGGCAGCACATCAGAGGGCAGAATGCAGTATCAGAGCACCAACACGGCATTGTGGACAACAGAGCAGGTACATCAGAGGCAGCACATCAGAGGGCAGAATGCAGTATCAGAGCACCAACAGGGCATTGTGGACAACAGAGCAGGTACATCAGAGGCAGCACGTGAGAGGGGCTAAGTGCATCAACAGTCCATTGCACTGAACATGTCCATCAGAGGCAGCACGTGAGAGGGGCCAAGTGCATCAACAGTCCATTGCACTGGACAGGTCCATCAGAGGCAGCACGTGAGAGGGGCTAAGTACATCAACAGTCCATTGCACTGAACATGTCCATCAGAGGTAGCATGTGAGAGGGGCTAAGTGCATCAACAGTCCATTGCACTGAACATGTCCATCAGAGGCAGCACGTGAGAGGGCAGAATGCAGTATCAGAACAGCAACAGGGCATTGTGGACAACAGAGCAGGTACATCAGAGGCAGCACAGCAGAGGGCAGAATGCAGTATCAGAGCACCAACAGGGCATTGTGGACAACAGAGCAGGTACATCAGAGGCAGCACATCAGAGGCAGCACATCAGAGGGCAGAATGCAGTATCAGAGCACCAACAGGGCATTGTGGACAACAGAGCAGGTACATCAGAGGCGGCACATCAGAGGGCAGAATGCAGTATCAGAGCATCAACAGGGCATTGTGGACAACAGAGCAGGTACATCAGAGGCAGCACATCAGAGGACAGAATGCAGTATCAGAGCACCAACAGGGCATTGTGAACAACAGAGCAGGTACATCATTGGCAGCACGTCAGAGGCCAGAATGCAGTATCAGAACAGCAACAGGGCATTGTGGACAACAGAGCAGGTACATCAGAGGCAGCACATCAGAGGGCAGAATGCAGTATCAGAGCGTCAACAGGGCATTGTGGACAACAGAGCAGGTACATCATTGGCAGCACGTCAGAGGCCAGAATGCAGTATCAGAACAGCAACAGGGCATTGTGGACAACAGAGCAGGTACATCAGAGGCAGCACGTGAGAGGGGCTAAGTGCATCAACAGTCCATTGCACTGAACATGTCCATCAGAGGCAGCACAAGTACGTGTTCCAAGCAACCCGTCCCAAGGACCACAACAGTGCAAGGCTGTTTTCAATGGACAATGTACACACCATGTGCAATAACATGTGAGTGAAGTGAACAGCACCTCACATCACAGAATCAGGTGGACTGCGTGAACTACCTGCCTCGGACACACTGCCAGCACCAGAAACAGGAGTATGAGACACAGCCACAGCCCGAGTGACTGACACATGGGCCACAGACCCAGACACACTGCCAGCACCAGAAACAGGAATGTGAAACACAGCCACAGCTCGAGTGACTGACACATGGGCCACAGACCCAGACACACTGCCAGCACCAGAAACAGGAGTGTGAGACACAGCCACAGCTCGAGTGACTGACACATGAGCCATAGACCCAGATACACTGCCAGCACCTGAAACAGGAGTGTGAGACACAGCCACAGATGTAGTGACTGACACGTGAGCCACAGACCCAGACACACTGCCAGCACCAGAAACAGGAGTGTGAGACACAGCCACAGCTCGAGTGACTGACACATGAGCCATAGACCCAGATACACTGCCAGCACCAGAAACAGGAGTGTGAGACACAGCCACAGCTCGAGTGACTGACACATGAGCCATAGACCCAGATACACTGCCAGCACCTGAAACAGGAGAGGGCACAACTGAGACTGTGCTACTACATGATGCATGACAGCAAACAACAGACACAGTGCCACTATCTGATACATGAGAGTCAACTGCACCTGCACCACTGGGACCACTGAAATGATGAGCCACAGGGTTGTATGGGCCAGGGGGCAGGGTGGCCCTGGGAGCTGGGGATAGCTGTACTTGAGCGACATCGGGGTGGGCAGGTGTCAATGGTGTGTGTCTGCGTTTCTTAGGGATATGTGAGTGCACCCTGGACAGGACAGGACTGGCAAGTGGTGGGGACTCAAATGAATTATCACCCACCATAGGTGGAGCATCTGGTGCCGGGGGTCAGCTTTCTGGGGACGTGGTGGAGCCTGCTTGTTGTTTGCTGTGTGCCTGCTGCCTGGACTCAAAATCATGTGTAATGGGGGATGCAACAACAGGGGACTCCCTCCTCTGCTTCTGACGGGCCTGGATGGGAGTGGAGGTATGGGGGGACTCCGCCGCGGAGACATCTGTTTTCCGTTCCTTCGACAACATCAGCCTCAGTGCAGCCAGGGGTGATGTATGCCTGTCCTTGATTGCGCCAGTGTCCATGGGAGAAGCCTTGTCCCTAGGATGTGCCTTATCCGTAGGAGGAATGTTGTCTCTGGACTTTCCCTGTGCCCTGGACAGTGCCCTGTTCCTGGCAGCAGACTTGTCGTCTGTGGTGTACCTGTCTCCAGAATACACCTTCTCCCTGTGTGTGTCCCTGCCCTTGGGAGATGGCCCTTGCGCTGTTGTGTGCCTGCCCTTGGGACTCTCCCTGCTCTTTGGAGGTGCCATTGTCTTTTGACTGTCCTTGTCCCTGCCCTTGGGAGATGGCCCTTGCTCTGTTGTGTGCCTGCCCTTGGGACTCTCCCTGCTCTTTGGAGGTGCCATTGTCTTTTGACTGTCCTTGTCCCTGCCCTTGGGAGATGGCCCTTCCTCTGTTGTGTGCCTGCCCTTGGGACTCTCCCTGCTCTTTTGAGGTGCCTTTGTCTTTTGACTGTCCTTGTCCCTGTCCTTGGGAGTGGCCCCTTCCTTAGTATTGTCCTTGTCCTTGGGAGTGTCCCTGCTCCTTTGAGGTGCCTTTGTCCTCTGACTGTCTTTGTCCAAGGGAGTGTCCATGGACTTGGGAGTATCCCTTGCCTTGGGAGTACCTTTTGTGTGGAATGCCTGTGTAGCATGTGAAGGCATGTCCCCCAACACCACTTGTGGATCCTGTGTGTGTACTCCAGTGTATCTGACGTTGTCTTTGTGAACAGATTTTGCTGACCTAGGAGATGGTGTCTGTGCCCTCTGTGCCCTGACGTGCTTTCTGACGCTGCTTCTAGTGCAATAACCTGTATTAGAGTCCTGGTCAGAATATTCACTCCCCCCGAGACATCCAGTGGTGTAGATGGGGAAACAGAAGTAGCACCCTGTCCATGCGACTGTACAATGGCAGACGACACACTGCTTGCCAATGACTGAACTGTCCTGTGTAGACCAGCAAGATCGCCATGCATCCCTTCCATGAATGCCACCACCTGCCCCAACTTCCTATCATGGTCTTGGAATGCATTTGTCATATTGGTCTGCCCCACACACAGCTGTCACAGCAGATCAACAGCCTCAGCACAAAGTGCATTTTGGGTGACCGTGGCAGGGGCAGCGGTGCCTGCACCGAACGCCACTCTGTTCCCCCAACTCCTGCGTGTACGAACAGTACATGGTGCAGTTGGTGGCAGTGTGGGCCCTGTGTGCTGTGTCCCGACCGAAGGTGTTGATTGCCCACTCCCAGTCTGTGACAACAGTGCTGGCTCACCAACACTGTCGGAAGATGAGGACGATGGTGTCTCCACATGCAAGTCCTCAGGGACGGTCCTGTCCCCCTCTCCGGCGCTGCCCTCCTCTGTGTCAGTCTGCATGTGCGTGAAGTCTGATCCGGATGCATTGCTTCCACTCATCTCCGCCGTCTGTGGCTGAGTGCCCTCTGCCAAAGCTGAAATGCACAGAAAAGAGGTGTAAGTCATGGGCACACTCACGTACAGAAGGACAAGGAATCCCTAATTCTATTGCTGACAAAGTTCATCTAGCCCCCATCCTGCACACGGCCCACCTCTACCAGTCATCCTCACATGACATAAGCGTTGGTGGCTGTGACACATGTACAGCATGCGGACAGGGCAGGAGCATGTACATCTGCACACATGTCTTGCCATGGGGCCACGGACCACTACGGCATGTGCTTCAACACTCAACTACTAAGCAAGTGGCGTGTCAACATGCCGGACCTGGATGTCAAATTACACTCACCCAATGGCACCAACATGGCATCGCAGCGATACATATGCACCACGGAAGTCACTACTGTGTCTGGGCACCAATACATGCATTGCACTCCCAAGTAACTTACACAGACAGTCTGCTCACCGCTAGTTTGCTGTTGATCCACACTCAGCCGTTCGGACAGGTCAGGAAGGCCTAGGACCGTCGTGCCGGCCATGTCAGCCACCGCCGTGCCAGGCGAGTGAACACCCGTCGGTGGCTGACATTGCCAGCACGGCGGTCCTAGGCCGGGCCTGGCACGGCGGTGGCTGACATGGCCGGCACGGCAGTCTTAGGCCGGGCCTGGCACGGCGGTTGTGGACATGGCCGGCACAGTGGTCTTAGGCCGGGCCTGGCACGGCGGTTGTGGACATGGCCGGCACGGCGGTCTTAGGCCGGGCCTGGCACGGCGGTTGTGGACATGGCCGGCACGGCGGTCCTGGGCCGGGCTGGGCCGGCCGGTGTACGGTGGATGATGCAATGTGACTGTAAGGGGGGTCATGAACTGCCATGTCCATTGACATCATCTAAAGGGTGTGTTGGCCTGCACCTCCCCCGCCGAATACGTGCGCCGCCATGGTGGCGCCAGTGATTGAACATTGTTGCAAAAGAAGCATCCGTCCCGGAAGCTTGCCAATGCGGTTGCCGATGTGTGACCGTGACGGTCCGTGCACATGCAGACAATGGGGAGAGGGAACGCGGCCCGCGTATGCCCATTTGAAAATAGCGGAAGCAGTGCACCGCCATGGCGGTGCCAATGATTGTATATTTTCAGACGCTGCACCGTGGTGTATTGTTTGCAGTTGCGTCATGAGGTTTGTGAGCGTGATAGGGAAACTTCATATGTCATGCACTATTCCATGTGTGTCCATACTATGCCCATCGGTGTGCACACAATGTGCAACACATGTGCATGTCAACGTGTTGACGTCGGGTGTTACCCTACAGACGTTTTAACTTCTTCACATCTACACAGTACATCACGGCTGTATCGCCACATTCTGAATCTGTTGTCAGTGTGTGGTTCATGTGAGGTCACTACAATGGTGGGGGTACACATGCATTCAGTGTATGTGTGTTGCCTGTTGTGTCACCATGCATGTAATGTCCGTATGCTCACCATTATTGGTGTTGGCATTGGTGCATGATGACATGGTGTGTGTGTATCATTATCGTTTGTGTGCATGCACTTGCATGTGTGTCTGTGATATGGCTTCTACACATTAGGGTCATGACACACGTCTTGTCAGTAATGTTGACATGTGACTAAGTTGTGTTGTACGTGTTGACACACTTCCTGTTGCTAGTGGCTGCACATTGTTAATGGGGCACTCCGTATTGTAGTTATTTTCAGAGATGTCACACATATGACCATTGTCCACAACATTTATCTTCTTGCTAATGTTGGCTTACATGTGATGGAGTTGCACACCTATGCGTTGTTTGTAAGTTGACTCAAGTTACATCTCTCTCCCACACAGGAGGGCTCCAAATGTGCATCGGTCATACACTGTGCTGGAGGATATGGTTGACGAGGAGATGATCAGGAAATTCCGGCTAGATCGACGTAGATTGATGGCGCTTGTTGCCCAATTGTCTCCTCATCTGCAGCCACGAAGGACGTATCCTGGTTCCATTACACCCACAGCAAAGGTGATGGCGGCACTACACTTTTTTGCTACTGGCACCTTTCAGTACACAGTTGGACATGCCGGGGGGATGTCACAGTCCATGTTCAGCATGGTACTTCGGGATGTTCTAAAAGCTATGATGCTGTACAAGGATGACTACATCCATTTCCCACGGCCGGCAGAGTTGGCAGCAGTCAAAGCAGACTTCTTTGCACTGGGCCAGATACCACACGTAGTGGGTTCCATTAATGGCACACATATCGCTCTCATTCCACCACGGGCACGTGAGCAGGTTTATAGGAATTGGAAACACTTTTCATTCGCTGAACGTGCAGGTGGTGTGCCTGGCCGACAACATCATCTCCCATGTGTGTGCAAGATTTCCAGGCTCCGCACATGACACCCACATCATGCGGAGCAGCATTGTCCCCCAACTGATGGCAAATCTGCGTCCCGGTCATGCGTGGCTTGTTGGTGAGTATGCTGTGGGGACATTTGTGATTTCTGTGTGGCATGGGGTACCCACCAATTCTGGTTGTGATATTTGTGTCTGTCATCCCCCTACATAGGCGACTCGGCGTACCCAAACCGGCCCTGGCTCCTGAGTCCCATACGTAATCCTACTACAACGGGTGAAATGCGCTACAATGATGCACATGGAAGGACACGTAGAGTGGTGGAACGTACTTTTGGACTGCTAAAGTCTAGGTTTCGGTGCCTGGATAAGACCGGAGGGGCCCTGCCTTACTCACCAGGCAAAGTATGCAGGATCGTGGTTGCCTGCTGCATGCTCCACAACCTGGCCGTGCGCAATGACATTGAACTGCTCTTGGACCCTGAAGACCAAGAAGTTCCTTGGCCTCCCATCCCACCCATGTCGACTGATGAGGATAGTGGTGAGGAGGAAGGTGTGGATAAGAGGCGCTGGCTCATTGATCGCTACTTCCCTTGAATGTGAGTAACTACCTCTTGTGCCGGTTGACAATGCCTTATGTATGTTTACTGGTGTTGTGTGGATGTGGTGTGCATCAGCTGGGTGTTCTGCTATGTGATGGTTGCATATGTGTGTGTTCATTTATTTGGACATGCAAGTCTCCATGATGTGTGTCCTCTCATCCAATGATTTTGTGATGAGTGTGGTTTGTGGAATGTTGCTGTGCAGTGTGTTGTGATGGGTGTGAATCTGTTTCCTGACGTGTGTTTGCTGTCTCTGATTTTCCCTAGGTCACTCCCGCAGCGGCATGATTATGTACGACTTGGATCCCTGCACCTGGTTACGTCTGTTTCTGAGGCAATCATGTGATTAAACATGGAGGCAACACATCATTGAGTGTGTAAGTGGCATTTATTTACAGGTTGTGCATTGGTGCTGGTGAATATTTACAAGTAAGTGTGGGGTGGGGGAGTGTGAGTTGAAGGTAATGGCAGATGAAATGTCCGTGCTGACACCACATTGGGTGATGTCAGGCTAGTCCAGCAGACCTGTGCCAATGATTGGCTATGTGGGACAGGATAGTTGGCAGGGTGAATGGCTGGCTCAGGCAGTGTCAGAGTCATTGTCGGCCCCTCTTGGAGCGGGTGGATGGAGCACCCCCACTGCTCTCACCCACTTCCAGCCTCGGACGGTCTCTCCGTCTTTGAGGTGGAACGGAGTCAACTGGGGGGGCAGGTTGCTCAGGGGCCACATCTGTCGCCAGGGGCACAGGTGGCGGTGGCGGTGGTGTTGCTGGCCGTGGTGTCTGGACACTTGGTTGAGGGGGGGTGGGGTTGTTGCGGGCTATCCATTCCCTCCACATTGTTGTCTGCTGGCCCATGATGTCCACTATCTGGCCAAGGTGGCGGTCAATGGCCCGCAACATGTTAGTGTTGTCCACCGATCCTGGTGGGCACAATCTGCCTGTTCCTGGCCACGCTCGTAGGAAGCCTGGCACCTGGCTAGGGCTTCAAGTGACTCTGCCACAGGATGGGGTGGGTGTCCTTCCTCAGCGCGACGGAGTGTGGATCTCCTGATTGGCTGATGTGGCCTTGCCTCTCTCCTTTCTGGCCCATTCTCCCTGCTTGGGTGGGAGGCCGATGGCCCTGCGTCGTGCGGTGGGTTAGGCAGGGTGGCACAGGCAGGAGTGGTGGTACTGGTGGTGGTGGTGGTGGTGGTGGTGAGTCTGCAGCTCACTGTGGCCGGTGTTGCAGGAGTTACACAGGCGACGGTTGTCGGGGCCGGGATTTCCTGTGAGCCAGATGGCCCTGGCAGTCTGCTTTGGCCCGCACCATCCTCCGCACCGGAGCAGGCTGTGGCATCGTCCCCAGAGAGTCCGGTATGGGTGTGAGGCGAGTCTTGCGGCCGGTTGCTGGTTTCACCAGTCAGATTACGATCACCTGAGGGACAAGATTGTGCTGATCAGTACTGTGGACATTACATGTTCATATCAATTTGATTACATTTCAGTGTCCTGTCGCACACACCCCACCCACCACCACCGTCCTCCCTGTGGACATGGGGGCCTGTTGGGAGTTGTAGTGGTGGCCTCTCACACACCCCACACACCACCACCGCCCTCCCTGTGGACATGGGGGCCTGTTGGGAGTTGTAGTGGTGGCCTCTCACACACCCCACCCACCACCACCGCCCTCCCTGTGGACATGGGGGCCTGTTGGGAGTTGTAGTGGTGACCTCTCACACACCCCACCCACCACCACCGCCCTCCCTGTGGACATGGGGGCCTGTTGGGAGTTGTAGTAGTGACCTCTCACACACCCCACCCACCACCACTGCCCTCCCTGTGGACATGGGGGCCTGTTGGGAGTTGTAGTAGTGACCTCTCACACACCCCACCCACCACCACCGCCCTCCCTGTGGACATGGGGGCCTGTTGGGAGTTGTAGTGGTGGCCTCTCACACACCCCACCCACCACCACCGCCCTCCCTGTGGACATGGGGGCCTGTTGGGAGTTGTAGTGGTGGCCTCTCACACACCCCACCCACCACCACCGCCCTCCCTGTGGACATGTGGGCCTGTTGGGAGTTGTAGTGGTGACCTCTCACACACCCCACCCACCACCACCGCCCTCCCTGTGGACATGTGGGCCTGTTGGGAGTTGTAGTAGTGACCTCTCACACACCCCACCCACCACCACCGCCCTCCCTGTGGACATGGGGGCCTGTTGGGAGTTGTAGTGGTGATCTCTCACACACCCACCCACCACCACCGCCCTCCCTGTGGACATGGGGGCCTGTTGGGAGTTGTAGTGGTGATCTCTCACACACTCCACCCACCACCACCACCCTCCCTGTGGACATGGGGGCCTGTTGGGAGTTGTAGTGGTGGCCTCTCACACACCCCACCCACCACCACCGCCCTCCTTGTGGACATGGGGGCCTGTTGGGAGTTGTAGTGGTGACCTCTCACACACCCCACCCACCACCACCGCCCTCCCTGTGGACATGGGGGCCTGCTGGGAGTTGTAGTAGTGACCTCTCACACACCCCACCCACCACCACCGCCCTCCCTGTGGACATGGGGGCCTGTTGGGAGTTGTAGTGGTGACCTCTCACACACCCCACACACCACCACCGCCCTCCCTGTGGACATGGGGGCCTGTTGGGAGTTGTAGTGGTGGCCTCTCACACACCCCACCCACCACCACCGCCCTCCCTGTGGACATGGGGGCCTGTTGGGAGTTGTGGTGGTGACCTCTCACACACCCCACCCACCACCACCGCCCTCCCTGTGGACATGGGGGCATGCTGGTAGCCATTTACATTTTGGTGATTATGTGGCCCACGTGCATGGATTGGGGCCTGGGAGATGTGTCTTCTCAGTTGTGTGAGGCTGACCATGTCGTTCTGATCGTGGTGCTTGGTTTGTACTTACCTTGCAAAAAACACAGTTGATGGACAGAATGTAGAACAATGTCATACATTCACCCCAGTACAAGGATCTAGGCCTAAATCCATCGTTTTTTTGCACTCCACACCACCCTGGGTTAGACACTGGCTATATGCAAATCAGCTCTGACCCTGTGCCTCATGGGAACAGTCCAGTCCGAACTACCAAGCCATGTCTTTCCCAGACCGGAATCAAGCATCCGAGGACCGGTTTCTGGCTATCAGCCTTCATTCAGCCTGGATAGCTTGACTCCAGTGGTGTGGAGAGCCTGGGACTCACGTCTGAGCATACCCAGCCCACTCGGGGTGAAAATTGCAAAAAACACAGTTGATGGACAGAATGTAGAACAATGTCATACATTCACCCCAGTACAAGGATCTGGGCCTAAATCCATTGTTTTTTTGCACTCCACACCACCCTGGGTTAGACACTGGCTATATGCAAATCAGCTCTGACCCTGTGCCTCATGGGAACAGTCCAGCCCGAACTACCAAGCCATGTCTTTCCCAGACTGGAATCAAGCATCCAAGGACCAGTTTCTGGCTATCAGCCTTCATTCAGCCTGGATAGCTTGACTCCAGTGGTGTGGAGAGCCTGGGACTCACGTCTGAGCATACCCAGCCCACTCGGGGTGAAAATTGCAAAAAAAACAGTTGATGGACAGAATGTAGAACAATGTCATACATTCACCCCAGTACAAGGATCTGGGCCTAAATCCATTGTTTTTTTGCACTCCACACCACCCTGGGTTAGACACTGGCTATATGCAAATCAGCTCTGACCCTGTGCCTCATGGGAACAGTCCAGCCCGAACTACCAAGCCATGTCTTTCCCAGACTGGAATCAAGCATCCAAGGACCGGTTTCTGGCTATCAGCCTTCATTCAGCCTGGATAGCTTGACTCCAGTGGTGTGGAGAGCCTGGGACTCACGTCTGAGCATACCCAGCCCACTCGGGGTGAAAATTGCAAAAACACAGTTGATGGACAGAATGTAGAACAATGTCTTACATTCACCCCAGTACAAGGATCTGGGCCTACCTAAATCCATTGTTTTTTTGCACTCCACACCACCCTGGGTTAGACACTGGCTATATGCAAATCAGCTCTGACCCTGTGCCTCATGGGAACAGTCCAGTCCGAACTACCAAGCCATGTCTTTCCCAGACCGGAATCAAGCATCCAAGGACCGGTTTCTGGCTATCAGCCTTCATTCAGCCTGGATAGCTTGACTCCAGTGGTGTGGAGAGCCTGGGACTCACGTCTGAGCATACCCAGCCCACTCGGGGTGAAAATTGCAAAAAACACAGTTGATGGACAGAATGTAGAACAATGTCATACATTCACCGCAGTACAAGGATCTGGGCCTAAATCCATCGTTTTTTTGCACTCCACACCACCCTGGGTTAGACACTGGCTATATGCAAATCAGCCCTGACCCTGTGCCTCATGGGAACAGTCCAGTCCGAACTACCAAGCCATGTCTTTCCCAGACCGGAATCAAGCATCCAAGGACCGGTTTCTGGCTATCAGCCTTCATTCAGCCTGGATAGCTTGACTCCAGTGGTGTGGAGAGCCTGGGACTCACGTCTGAGCCAGTGTCTAACCCAGGGTGGTGTGGAGTGCAAAAAAACGATGGATTTAGGCCCAGATCCTTGTACTGGGATGAATGTATGACATTGTTCTACATTCTGTCCATCAACTGTGTTTTTTGCAATTTTCACCCCGAGTGGGCTGGGTATGCTCAGACGTGAGTCCCATGCTCTCCACACCACTGGAGTCAAGCTATCCAGGCTTATGAAGGCTGATAGCCAGAAACCGGTCCTTGGATGCTTGATTCCGGTCTGGGAAAGACATGGCTTGGTAGTTCGGACTGGACTGTACCCATGAGGCAGAGGGTCAGAGCTGATTTGCATATAGCCAGTGTCTAACCCAGGGTGGTGTGGAGTGCAAAAAAACGATGGATTTAGGCCCAGATCCTTGTACTGGGATGAATGTATGACATTGTTCTACATTCTGTCCATCAACTGTGTTTTTTGCAATTTTCACCCCGAGTGGGCTGGGTATGCTCAGACGTGAGTCCCATGCTCTCCACACCACTGGAGTCAAGCTATCCAGGCTGATGAAGGCTGATAGCCAGAAACCGGTCCTTGGATGCTTGATTCCGTTCTGGGAAAGACATGGCTTGGTAGTTCGGACTGGACTGTACCCATGAGGCACAGGGTCAGAGCTGATTTGCATATAGCCAGTGTCTAACCCAGGGTGGTGTGGAGTGCAAAAAAAAGATGGATTTAGGCCCAGATCCTTGTACTGGGATGAATGTATGACATTGTTCTACATTCTGTCCATCAACTGTGTTTTTGCTGGTTTGTACTTACCAGCCTCTTCTCCTTCCTCAAGTCCTTCCAGGCTCTCTGGGTGCAGTATGCCCAGCACCTTTTCCTCCCAATCAGTGTAGGGTATGGGCTCCGGGGGTGTGCCGCCACCAGTATGATTTGCTCTCACATGGTTTTTGGCACGGATGCCTTTCACCCTGGTTTTCAGGTCATGCCACCGCCTCTGTATCTCGTGCTTTGTCCTTGGCACGGTCCCTGACGCATTCACCCGACTGACGATCCTGTCCCACATGTGATTTTTTTGCGCCACAGTGGTTTGCTGGACTTGGCCCCCGAATATGTGGGGCTCAACACTGATAATTTCATCCACCATTACCTTCAACTCGGTCTCCGTGAATGTAGTTTTTTTTTTGGGTGCCATGGTGTGTGGTGCTCAGGGTGTGGGTTGAGTGAGTTGGGGGGTGCAGGTGTGTGTTGTGTGGTGTGTAGGAATGGTGTGGTGGGTGTTTGTGTGGTGGGTGTGGTAGGGTGGTGGTCGTGTGTCTTCAATTGGTGTATGCTGTCGGTCGTATTGGGCCTCTTGCTAGCAGCTATGCTGTGATGCAAAGGATTGTGGTAGTGGGTGTGAGTCATTTTATAGTCGTGTCTCAATTGTTGTTGGCAGTCAGATGGTAGGTGGGTGTGTTGATTAGTGTGCATTATTGGGTACCTGGGGGGTGTCATTGTGGCTTGTGATTGGTGTTTGTGTTTCAGGTGGGGGGGTAGTCCTTTTTCGTGTGTTTGCAATTTACTTCCGTCACACTTTTTGACATTGGTTTGACGGTAGGGATGTTGTTCGTGTTGGGCTTCCGCTGTGATGCACTGTTTCTCGTTGCATTCTTTCCGCCGCGGCCGTGGATGGCGGTGCGTCCCGGGGTACAGGCGGCGTTATCCTAATCGCGGACACGGAGCCTTCGCAGGTATGGCGGTGGATGTGGCTGTTCCCGCGGTCATGTGCGTCCGCGGCGGACGGGGTTTCGTCGGTTCTGTCCGCTTGCGGCGGGCTCTGGTGTACTCCGTCCGCCGCGGATGGAGTTTGGTGTTCTCCGTCCGCCGCGGTCGGGGGTTCGTTCCATTATTTTCCTAATCGCTACGGCGGTTTATCCGCGGAGTGGTCCGGAGTATCTTGCCCGCTTCCTTGGCGGACGGGACACGTTTCCGTCCGCGATCCTAATCGGCCTCTAAGTGTGTTAATTTTTCTGGGATCCCAAAGTGCTGTAAAATAATAAATTAAGTAGACCAAACCACCAAATCAAAAGCTTTTTCGGCGTCTAATAATAGGATTAATGCTGGAACCCCCGTGTCTCAAAGTAATCTAAGGCCTCAACCAAAAAATGAGTATTTGTTATAAGCTGTCGACCAGCTATAAACCCATTTTGGTCAGGGTGAATCAGATCTGGTGATATTGAATTAAAACGGATTGATAATAGTTTTGTAGTGATTTTGTAGTCTGAATTCAATAGTGTAATCGGTCTGTATGAATTAGGATCTTTTGCTTCTTTCCCCTTCTTCAAAAAGCTCACCACGGTACCTTCCCGAAATGAGTCAGGGATTGGGCCACCCTCTAACATAGAATTTAATAGTTTCAGAAAAAGTTCTAAAAAAACCCTTAAAAAATTCACCAGGCAGCCCATCAGGGCCGCAAGCCTTACCATTTGGGAGGTCTGTCACTACTAACTCGACTTCCTCAGTGGAAAATGAACAGGCCCTTATTAATTGCTCTTTTAAGGAGAGCGAGGGCAATCCCTGTTTCTCTAAAAAATAGTTACGTTTTGATGATCTATAGTCTGCTGCTGATTATAGATATTGTTATAGTGAGAGAGCATTATCTTCCCAATCTTAGTCGGATCTGCTATTTCGATATGTGACACTGGGCATTTTAAGCTGTGAATTAGATTTGAAGCGGTTTGTCCTCTAGCGTGCCAGCCTAAGAATATCCCAGTGAAATTACTCTCTTCATATATTTTTTGTGATTGCGCGCGAAAGATCTCCTCACGCTGGGCAAAGAGTATTGCACTGAGTTCTCGCTTAGCCTCGTTTAGTTGTATATGAATATTACCAGAAGCGTCTTGCTGCCTTAAGATCACTAATGCCTGTATTCTTTGTTGCAGCGAATTCCGAGAAGACCTGGCAGCTGCAAGCTCTGCTGCATCTTTCCCTATAACTATCCCACGGATAAAGGCCTTCAGGGAATCCCAGACCATATGAAGTGGAGCTGTTTCAATATTACAGGAAATAAAGTCTGTAATCTCCAGTTTTTATGCTGCAACCCAGTTTTCATCATACAAATATTTTTTATTAAATACCCAGCGTTTAGGAATTTGAAAGTTGTGCCCCAGAGCAAACTCAGCGGCTAGCATCGCCTGGTCTGAAAACCCGTTGTGAAATGTTCGCATATGGCAAAAATCAAGTTGTCTAGAAACAAGAAAAAAATCGATACGGGACGAGGTCTTAAATCTCCCTGACCAGCAAGTAAACTCTTTTTTTAAGGGGTTTTGCAGTCGCCATGGATCGCAAAGGTCAAGCGTCGTCAAATAATTCAGAATAGATGTCCATGATTTAGGTTTAGACTGCTTCTTAAATTGGGTAGTAGTATCAAGTTTCAAATTCATGAGAATGTTAAAATCACCACTGATGACAATATCCCCTGGGACCATCAATAAGGATTGGAACAGATCTTCGTAAATTCTGAAGTTATCGTCTACTGGGGCATAGAAACTTTCGAAGGTGATGGGTCTTAATCTATCTTTGATTCTGCAAGTCACCCAGCACCAACGACCTAACCCATCTTCTTCTATTTGTTTAATTTCAGCTTGCATAATTTTATTCAAAAAAACTGCAACCCCCGCTGAGATTCAGAGAACGAGGAAAAACTCCTATGAGAAGCCCAAGATTTAAACATCAAGAATCCATCCACTTTTATAGCCGGAATATGCGTCTCTTGTAACAAAATAACAGATGGATTTTCAGTCTTAATCCAAAGCTCTATAGCCCGCATTTTTTTCTTATTATTTAGACCATTAACATTGAACGAAAATATTTTCAGCCTGCCCCCCATAAATCTTTACTACTCATTAACACAAACAGTATGCCTTTTGCTGTCAGTTCACATTGTCTGTTCGAGGCATATAAAGAAACATTGGCCAAAAAATCAAACGACCAAAATACCAATCCGGACTTCATTTTCACCCTCCTTTTTCTCCCAAAACACCCTTGGATCCCAACCCCCAAACCCCCCCTTGCTTGCGGCCCATCACCTACTCTTCCTTCCTTCCCCCACACTAGCCACAGACCCTTACCCCGTAACATGAGGTGTCGTGATATTACACTCCTTAGGCCCATGGGCCTTGCTCCTCGCTTCAGCACCCCCCATATTTCCAAAAAGAAAAACAAAAACATACATGTTTCTTAAGCATATAACTAATAAACAATTTAAGGCAATCGGTCAGCGGTATATAGCCCTCCTATACATCAGAAATATCCTTGAGCAGTTCCTGTGCTTCCTCCACATCAGATAGCATATGGAATTTGCCTTTGATCAACACTTTCAGCTTCAATTGCTGAGCAATCGAAGCTTGGGACCCCTTGGCTTTTAAAAGGTGTAGAATTTTTACAAACTCCTTCCTTCTTCGGGCTGCTTCTGCAGACATGTCAGAAAAGATTCTGCACTTAACTGTTGCATTTACGGGAAACTGTCTCTGTTGGATAGCCTTAGTTAGAGTCTGCTCTTTAATCCGGACATCTGAAAAATTGAGCAGAATAGTGCGAGGGAGAGTTGAGTTTGGAAAAGGATGTGCCGGAACCCTGTGGGCTCTGGTAATTGTTAAGTCTCCTTTGAATTCAGGAATCACTCCCTGCTGTAAAAAAGAGGTGACCCACCGAACCATATCTGACCCCTCAATTCCTTCTGGAACCCCCACTATTCGCAGATTGGATATTCGATTAAAGTTCTCCAAGTCGTCCAATCTTCCTTCCAACGCTCTTGTAGCTTTGGACGCAGTTTTAACATCCTTTTTGACCTCAGTCCTTCGGCCCTCTAGGCTAGAAATTCGGCCCTCTGCTTCTTGCAGGCGAATTGGAAAAGTGGTAACTAAATCCTTGATTTTGTCAAGCCTCTGATGTATTGAAGTGAGTTCAGCCTTTTGAAACCTCTTCATTTCTCTCAGCTCTTATAATATTAGATTTAGCATGTCCTTGACGGACATCTTCATTTCACCCTCCGTCTCAGTGGCCATATCCAGTATAGGGCTAAAGGGGTCCACCAAAGGCGCCAGAATGTTCGCGTGTTCATCTCCTTTTGTCCTGAAATTGCTGGATTCCCTGATATAATATTGACCGCTGAGTTCAGACTCGAGCTGCATGGGGGCCAAGTACTGACCGGCATCTCCAAATGGAAACTTATTACTGAGGCTGAGGCGGAGGCCAATTGAGTTAGATTAGCTGAGGGAGGCATCCCTGACTTTTTCTCGAATAGTGGAAACTGCTTTGGAGTTTTAGCTTTTTTCTCCTGTTCCTCCTCTTTCTCTCGTTTCTCTACACTCAGATTGTCTTGGGTAGATTGACTAGTCGAAGCCTCCACCAATATCGAATTTAGTGCACCAGTTTCAGCCTTCCCACAGCTATCTCCTGGGCAGGATTGGGCAGGTGTTCCTGATAGTAATTCCTCCGACTCATCTGAGCTTGCCGAGGAATGTGCAGAGGTCTCATCCCTGCCATCCACTGGATCCGCTGATTTAACAGCATTGGCATTGGCTGCATCTTTAGCCTGCTGTCGGCGAGCTTGCGCCTTATTGTGCGCATTCAGAAGTTTCCCCATACTGTGTGCAAGGGTAGTACTATCTAATCCCTTACGCAAATAGGACCATGCACAGGCGTAGACTGGTAACAGAGCTTGCGCCTATGTCAAAAAACCAAAGATCCGAGTCAAAAGTCCAAAAACGACAGGCAGGTGAAGGACTGTGGTTAATAAAGTCTGTGACTTTCCCCAGAAGGCACCTGAACAAACTGAGAAATCACCTGCAACCTGGAATAGTAAATGACTGGAGTCTAAAAGGGAAAACCTCCAGGAGAGAGGAACTCACCAAGAATAATGCAGCTGCCAAGTCCGAAAACAGTCCGAAAACAATGTCTTCCCAGACCGGAATCCGTGAGCCCCTGAGCCAGTAACGAGAGAAATCAGCAAGAGGAGCCGGACCAAGCCACTGTCTCTCCGAAGCAGAAGTCGATCAACTGCAACTCTTCAGCCCGTCAGGAAAAGGCTCACGTACAGCTTGACAGGAGGGATGAAAATCGCTGCAGTCACCCGCCGAATTCACCAAACGAAAATCAGCGCCTGAGCATCGGAGACACCAGCCGTCAGCCGCCATCATCCACGAGGGGGGGAGGAGCAAGGAGCAAGATCCCCAGGTGCTACGTGGAGGCCTGGAGCTCCACCGTAGCTGCTCGCCGCAAGAGACTTTTGACCAATCAAATTGAGGGAATACACACATTTGCAACATTGGGGGTGGTACACTGCCCTGGAATATGGTATAACTAAGGTAGGCTTATCTAGTTAGATTGTCCGACTTGTCTGAATAGCTGACCTGTCACTGACCCAACGCACTCAATAGGCGATCGAGAGCAGAGGTGCTGGCGGAGCACTCTGTCAGAAGTTTCGGGAGCAAAGGTGCTGGCGGAGCACTCTGTCAGAAGAATCGATAACCCAATTGGGGTTCTGGGAAGGAGTTTGATAACCCAATCGGGGTTTCCTGAGGGAGAAGATTCGCTAACCCAATCGGGGTCCAACTGTTAGCTGCAGAGAGGGGTGTGACGCTGGTGTTGCACTTTAGCTGTGGGTGCCGGTCCTGACCTGCGGTGGTCCTGTCATGATCCAATTTGGTCCGTACTTATCCTGATTCTGGTTTGCACCTGTTCTATCCTGTTGGCACCTGCACTATCGGGGGTCCTGTCCTTTATCCCAGCCCGTGGCCAGGGTTGGTCTTCACATCATTCTAGGTAAATATAAAGCTGCATGGGTATGTCATTGTGCTGTTTCCCACTTCTTACCCTTCCTATGTTTCAATGCTTAAAGAAAGTCTCATAATATTTCTGCATCATTTTACTTTGATTCTATTCTTTCAAATTGATCAAGCTCTGATTGATTTAGTATGGACTCCAACATTTAAGAAAATATTTGGATGAAAGCCTTTAAATCTTTCCCGAGTCTGTGGTTATTTTATGAGCGCAAATGTTTATTTACTACCTATTTTCTTGCTAACTCCTTTGATCCCTTAGGGCTCCAGGTATTGGTGACTAGGATTGGTAAGTCAAGGTATAGGTCCTAAAAGGCTCAAATGTAATCATTGGATAAGCGTAGGTTTAACTGTTCAAATTGTGTATATTTCATGGGCCCAAATTACAGTTGAACACCCTCCTTCAGAGTCTGCATCCACATGAATCCTCAATCATCACTCACAAACAATCTCTCAATAATCGCTCGTTGGTACAATGGTTACCTGTTCCAATCCAAGCGAGGTGGTAGGTACACTATCTTCTCTTTGATGCAACCAACAGGTTGGAATTTGGTAGTCTTGTAAATCAAATAATTGTCTGGGGCAGCCCTCCTGGATGATGAAATAAACACAAGGACCATAGGAGTGGACCGTACTGAATAATTTTAACTAAATACATTTGTGAAGGTCAACAAGTTCCAGGAAAAAATGATCACCCACCGTTTACACCCCAAACATTGCAAATGATCTCATGCAACTTCCCAAATTACAGTTGAACGCCCTCCCTCATGCTCTGCTACCACATGAACCATCAGTCATCACTAATCTCTCACTCACCATTGCAATTATAGTTTGCTATTCCAATCCAAGAACAGGTAGGTTATGTATTAGGTACACAATTGAACCTAATTTCGATGGAGGCAACACAGTGGAATTTGGCATTGGCACTCTTGTAAATCAGCAATCTTCTGAAACAGCCTTACTAAGTGGCGCAAAAAGGGATAGGCATGAGTAGGAGGCCGGTATGGTCTCCAATCTCATGAAGTAATTGTAGAAGCTTCTTCACTAGACACTGGATCAACTGCAATCCGGCAACATATGTGAAAAAGAAAATGGTGTGCGCAGCATATAAATCTGACAGAAACATAATGTTTAACTTGCCCTTTTTTACGAACTTAAACAAGTTGAATGAGGAATAATTTAAAAGTTCTATGGTGGCAATGGTGACACTGGCATACTCAGTCTGGGAAGGAAAGTTCATCTTCAAACTCATGTGGTTCACCCAGAAGTTGGTCAGCTAACACACTTGATGCTGACCAATCCTCCTCCTGTGTGTGTGTTATGAAATGTTGATTCATTTGGATCATAGTCAATCTCTCCATGTTTTGAGGCGAGAGACTGGTCCTTCTCACTGTAACAACTGTACCAGCTGCACTGACTCTAGTTACAGCTGTTCTTTTTCTGTCTTGCTCAACAATCCACCTCTTATATTTTGAAACATCCCTTTCAGAAAAAGGTACGAAAGTAGGGCAGATATATTTTGTACCATGGATCAAGTAGTGTGGATTTACTTTTTGGATCATATGATGTTGTCTTCTGTGTTTTCATTCACACCTGTGGAGGCGAACCTTTCAAGCACCTTTTTTACCTGGTCCTGTAGTAGATACAACAATGGGATAGCTTGGCCCATCATGCTGTCTTTCTTGCTAACTTCCTGTGTGAAAACCTCAAAAGGGAGTTGTAGGAGAGTAGGGTCTGCTATCCTATGGTCACCCCGTTTTTTTGCTTTTTGATTGACTGGTTTTTAATTAATGTGGCTGTGGGTCTGCTAATCAGACCCACAGCCCTGCTGTTCTCTCTCTAAATTTCACACCATGTACTTTAGGTACATCACCAATTGGGATTTGGATCACTCTTATGAGTCCCTGTACAGTGTACTATAGGTACCCAGGGCATAGGTGCATCCAAGGCCTACCAGGGGCTGCAACATATCTTTTGCCACCCCTGGCTGGCCATACAAACTGACACAACTGGCTGATCACTCAGCTGGGGCAAGTTCGTGTAATCACCCCTTGCTTAGGTATAGTATTCCTTTATCTAACCTTATAATCTAGACACATATGCACCTATAAGTCACTCCTATGGAAGGCCTTAACAATCCTGGAGACAGAGTGCTTGGTTTTATGTGAGATGGTGCTCTAGCATGAGCGGAGACTGTCTGCAGCTTTCGGAACCATGCCCTTATAGCTGTTCTAGGATATTGCCATACCATATACTCTTAAGTGCATTATAATCCTCGCGGTTATTGCTAACTTTGGTTTGGCTTTATCAAAACATGTCGTGTAAGGTGTCATATGCTTTGGAATACTACCCCCTCGCCAGTTCTGGCGACGGGGGTAGCATTACACCCTTCTAGAGGGAGAAGACATGTTACTTTCCTTAAACCAGGTTAAAGTTAACCAGAGTCTCAGCATCACAAAATGGATGCTGCTGCCACAGACACAAGTCTGACCTCCTGCTGCTGGGAACCCTTCCAGCGAGGGAGGCTTGGACAATAGGTTTCCTGTCACAGGGAGGTGCTAGCACCACCCCAGACAGGAGATAGTGGATTGGGGCAGGGAGGGCTGAATGAAACGAGATACTGCCAGGGGCACACAAGGTGTCCCATTCATAGTCCAGTTCAAACCGGTGCTGGGGCACTCCAGCCCCAGCTCTGGCACAAACTGGACAAAGGGAAAGGGGTGTAACCACCCCCTTCCTGGGTCCCACCCATAGGAGGGACCTAACAGGTAATCCAGCCCCTTGATTTGGAATAAAGGTAGGAGCTGTGTCCCAAGACTTTAGATCATCCTGACTGAAACTTTGAAACAAATCTCTGGACCCTTCGACAACCTACTCGACGTAGAAGACTGAAGAATCTCCCTTGTGGTCAAGGAGTGACCACCCTGTGTAAACAGGCACCATCAAGCGCTCAATGGTTTGCTTTGTTGTTGCTCCCGCCGGAGCTCGAATGACAGAGACCAACAAGAACCAGACTTCCAGACATCCAATAGCCCGATCCACAGCCACAGCAAAGCTGAGACCCGTGGAGGCGACATGGGACGTGGGACTGGCCATCTTGGAAAGCCAGCAAAGTGCTTTCTGTGCAGCTCCTAAGGCTCTCTTGAAAGTGTGCATAAGAGATTGAGAAGCCCCAGCCCCGAGCATCCTTTGCACCGAAGATCACCTCTCCACTATCACCGAGTGCTGCGTGGGGCCCTTTTGCATTTTCCTGCTTGACACATCTGTCCGGTCACTTGCCCATTGGCTAGTTGCCTCTGTGACAACGCACATTCAAATTTTCAATGCTGGTCTGGTTGCTCCAGACTGGCCCTTGCTCCCCTGAAAAGGAGCAGCCCATCAGACCTTGCTGGTCTGATCCAGAAGCCATCTTCAATTCCTAGATGGGTTGCATTTGCCAAGGCCTGTTGACTCTGAATCGAGATCCAACACCGCCAACAGCGAGAACCTTTGTGGGACAGTCCGTGCCCAGCTCCTGCGTGTCATCGACACCTCCTGGTCCACGTGGCAGCAGAGACAAGCTTCACGACATCACCTGATTGCAACCCGACATCGCCTGGTTCCTTCCTGGTTCCTTCCTGGTCACTGGCTAGTGACCCAGACTCTGTCCCCTCTACTTTCAGGTGCTCTAAATCTTCTATCCACCCTTGGATCCAACCGGACTCTTCCCCCCTGGTCGCCTGCAGCATCTTTTCTCCAAGGCTCCATAGAACTCCACGACGAAACCCGACACACTTTGACACCTATGCACCCGCTTCCTGTGGGTGAGGTAACGCGAGTACTGCGGTGCTCCTGTAGAGATTTATATCCCTTTTGTCCTAGTTTTAAGTGGTTAAGTTCTAGTCCAGTCGGAAGACTTCCAAATTTGCAACTTTCTAACTTTACGCACCCATTGACTTCTATTGGTGCACGCGTGTGCATTTAAACACTGCATCCGCATCCTGTGGGCCTCCCACGTCCTAACTGCTGTTAGTCCAGTGTAGCCCCAGCGATTCCCAAGGCCCTAGGCCTTACCATTGTTTGTGACGTGGTACTTATACCACTATTTTAGTTTATGGTTTTAAGGGCCACCAGGGCCTATCCATATATGTGCAACTTTTGTATGTTATATTAAGTTACTTGTTATACGCTTGTGCTCCTGTGCTCATAAAGAGTTAAGGGGATTTATTTAGAAATAAATACATATATATTTTGAATATATAACCTGTGTGGTGTCCTTTCATTTGGTGTTAAAAGGTTTGCATACGGTAAAACAGCTGGCTTCACATGCCCTCTTGAGTTTAGCCTAAGACTGATTTTGTCCATGCTACCCCTAGGACAGTTGGTCTATAAGGTTGACTTTACAACCATCACCACAAGGGTTGTTTGGACTGGTGCAAGGTGCTCACTAGAATAGTGAACATCATATACCAGGCCAACTTCTCACAGGAGTAGCATCTGTGACAGGCATTTGACTAGGTTCCATTTCTCCACATCCATGGTCATAGCTTTCCCAATTGCATCTATCCATCTTTGAATGACATAGTCATGGATCTGTTTGAATTGCTCAAACAGTCATTTCAAAATGTAATAGCACAAGTTCCAACATGTTTACACCTCCTGTATCGGGTCATTAACAGTTACTCTATTAGCACACCGAATAATCCACAACTGCTTTGGGGCTTTAAAAGAATGGCTGAAAAGAGGGCTGATTCTTCTGCAGGTGTTCAGTATTTTGCTGACAATATCTTCTTTTTTGAGAAATTCTTGTCCATCAGGTTGAAATAATGGGCCAAACACAAGACTCTGAAATAGCCACCATCTGCCATGACCTTGTCTATGTTATTGACATTGTCCATGGCAACAAATCAAATTCTGAGACAGCTGGGTCACAGCCATTCAGACACCTTGTTGTCAAATTCGTTCAAGATGTTTATAGCTGATGGTGATTTCTCCATGGCAAACATGGCCACTATAACATGTAGCAGAACACTCTTAAAACTTTCTCCAGAGCCAAGACCTGTAGATAGTGTATGCTTTAGCCCTGCAAAAGAGATTCAGTGTGCAGTGATGCACATGTAATCAGTTTCCTGACTACTGGTCCATATATCTGTCATTAGGTGGATATTGTGAACAACACTTTGCTACAAAGCTTGTCCAACCAATTGTACCACATTGTGAGGCAGTGCTGGGATAGCAACTCTGGAAAATAGGTTGGACAGATGACTGCCACAAATCCAAGGAATCCCACTCCTTCCACAAAAAAGAGGGGAGGCCCAGGGATAACATTTTTACCAGCTTCCCGTTACACAAACGTGCTGTTGATAGTTGCGCTTATAGGGACGCTCATGCCTCAACATGGCCGTACAAGTAGCCTGGATTTTCTTTCTTGTGCCTCTAACACAGGTGTCTTTTGAGAAGTAGGTGGTGGTAAATTCAATGTACATCATGGTGGGGTAGTCACTATATGCCATGGTGTCTCTATCTCCCTCTGAGTCTTCTTGTGCCATTGTGAGGTCCCTGAGATGGGTGACTCTGCTGGCGCACTGCTGGGGACAGGGCTGCTTTGCATGTCATCCTCTTCTTCCTCATCATCACCTCCTACCATGATTAGACTTGTAGCTGATGTTCCCCAGCTCTCCTCACCACCATGGCCATGTTCAGCAACTTGCTACGGGGCTCCTCCCACTTGATTAATTGGTGTTTTTTCATATGGTTCGTTTGGCTTCTAGTGCCATAAAGTGAACCAGGCTTACCCCAATGAACATTCTTGTGGCAAATTGTGCATACTGCAAAGTGTTCCCCCTTTTTGCTAACTGTAAAACAGTTCCAAACTGGGGAGAAGTACTTTTCTACTGTGCCAATGCCTGAAGATGAACTAGAAATTGGTGGGCATGTCGTCCATTGCCTCTCTGCAGTGAATACTTCTACTTAGTAGGGTTTGCTACAGGTCTCAGCTAGGTCTTTGCAAATATGGGAACTAGTGGTGCTCCCTGTACCACATCCCTTGGAGCAGGTTGATTAACAATGTCAGACTCCTCTGTGTCACCTTCCACAATGACTGGATGTATGACGTTACATCGCAAACTTTTACAACGCACACCGTTACAACGCAATTTTTACAACACAGATACATTTACAACGAATGCCTTTACAACGCATGACATTACATAGCAGATGCTATTACAACGCATGCCATTACAACGTAAGTATAGGTAAGTATATTATTTTATTAAAAAATTTAATTTATTAAAATTTAATTAATTAAAAAAATTAAATTATTTTTAAATAATTAATTTGTACATATAAATATATTTAAAAAATAGTTTATTTTTAAAAGAACTATTATTATTAAAGAACTATTATTATAAATAAAAACATTATTAAAATATTTTTTTTTAATTATTTTAAATTATTTATTTAAAAATGGAACCCTAAAAATACCCCAGTTACCCTGAATGCTAAAAATAACCCTGTACCCCAAAACCCAAACCCTGCCCTTAACCCTAAAAATACCCCTTTACCCCAAAACCCAAACCCTGCCCTTAACCCTAAAAATACCCCTGTACCCCAAAACCCAAACCCAGCCCTGAACCCTAAAAATACCCCTGTACCCCAAAATCCAAACCCAGCCCTGAACCCTAAAAATACCCCTGTACCCCAAAACACAAACCCTGCCCTGAACCCTAAAAATACCCCTGTACCCCAAAACCCAAACCCAGCCCTGAACCCTAAAATACCCCTTTACCCCAAAATCCAAACCCAACCCTGAACCCTAAAAATACCCTGTATCCCACAACCCAAACTCAGCCCTGAACCCTAAAAATACCCCTGTACCCCAAAATCAAAACCCAACCCTGAACGCTAAAAATACCCCTGTACCCCAAAACCCAAACCCAGCCCTGAACCCTAAAAATACCCCTGTACCCCAAAATCCAAACCCAGCCCTGAACCCTAAAAATACCCCTGTACCCCAAAACACAAACCCTGCCCTGAACCCTAAAAATACCCCTGTACCCCAAAACCCAAACCCAGCCCTGAACCCTAAAATACCCCATTTACCCCAAAATCCAAACCCAACCCTGAACCCTAAAAATACCCTGTATCCCACAACCCAAACTCAGCCCTGAACCCTAAAAATACCCCTGTACCCCAAAATCAAAACCCAACCCTGAACGCTAAAAATACCCCTGTACCCCAAAACCCAAACCCAGCCCTGAACCCTAAAAATACCCCTGTACCCTAAAACCCAAACCCAGCCCTGAACCCTAAAAATACCCCTGTACCCCAAAATCCAAACCCAACCCTGAACCCTAAAAATACCCCTGTACCCCAAAATCCAAACCCAACCCTGAACCCTAAAAATACCCTGTATCCCACAACCCAAACCCAGCCCTGAACCCTAAAAATACCCCTGTACCCCAAAATCAAAACCCAACCCTGAACCCTAAAAATACCCCTGTACCCCAAAACCGAAACCCAGCCCTGAACCCTAAAAATACCCCTGTACCCCAAAACCCTAACCCAGCCCTGAACCCTAAAAATACCCCTGTACCCTAAAACCCAAACCCAGCCCTGAACCCTAAAAATACCCCTGTACCCCAAAATCCAAACCCAACCCTGAACCCTAAAAATACCCCTGTACCCCAAAATCCAAACCTAGCCCTGAACCCTAAAAATACCCCTGTACCCCAAAACCCAAACTATATATATAAAATTACTATAATTATTTTATTTTATTTATTTAAAAAAATAATAATAATAATATACTTACCTATACTTACGTTGTAATGGCATGCGTTGTAATAGCATCTGCTATGTAATGTCATGCGTTGTAAAGGCATGCGTTGTAAAGGATCCTGCATTGTAATGGTGTGTGTTGTAACGGTGTCCGTTGTAATAGTTGCGTTGTAACGGTTGTTTCCCACAATGACTAGCTCATCGTAGTCATCCTCATCATCGCCTTCCATAATTCTAAAGCTTTCTGGCATATTTTGTTTTCCTTGCCTTTCCTGCTGACTCCTGAACTCTGCCGGGGCCCACTTCAAGTCTGTATTACCATCATCGTAAGTGGTGCTTGGAGAAGATGGTGGAGTAGTAGCCTTTTTTCCTTGTCAGAGATCTGGCAGCCAATGATTCCACAAGGTTCTTGGTCGGCTCCTCTACTGCTCCAACTTCAGAAACATCTACTATTGGTGACTGTGGCTGCTGTCCACTTTGCTCTGTTTCCTGAAATGATTGGGTACTACTTCACGAAAGGGACAAATACAATTCAACATCACTTCTCCTCAGCATCGCCATGATTGCACTGGCTGCCTCACTGACAGTCATGGTCTTGAGCTTAGGTTGGGATGGTGCTGTTGATGCAGGAGTGCTAGTTCTGGCTTGCTCCCTGTAGGCTGGAGCAGCAGGCACACAACGTTATCCCACAACGTTATCCCAAAAAGGTTTTGGGGCAAAATGCCACTGGTGAAAAGCTGCTGCTTCTTACTGACCACTTTATTTTGATCAACTTTCTTTGGAGCCATCCCAAAGCTCTCAGTTGGCAGTGGCACTAAGCTGCACAATTAGAAGAGATTGGAGGACTGATGTGTGAGGTCACTGTACAGGCATCTGTTTGGCAATACTACGGGTGATTTTTTCTCTTGTGCACCTAAAAGCAAACAAGCAATAAAACATTATGTGTAACGTGACATAATTGCAGTTTGAACTGGTAAAGACAAAGGCAATATTAGTGTGGTTGGTTACTTAGGTAAGAAATAATAACCACTTTAAAGTCGAACCACAACACCATACCATAACATGTAACTCCCCGTCAGGAAAATACACATAATAGACAGATAGAGCTCTTTCCTTTGTCTTCATAAAGGAGACACCTGTGGCACTCATGGAACTGCATGTACAAATGGAATAATAATCTTTAAAAAAACTCAGGTAAGTTTGTGCGGGCATGGCAGGCAATATTTTCCAGGGGGAAATGGATAATCATTAAACAGTGCACCACAGCCAAGGTGTCTATGAGGAAATGGAGATATACCAAACAAAATTGAATGCTGTTGTGCGGCTCTGCACCTATGGTGGATGGATAGATGTGTAGATAAATGAATTAACCAAGGCAAAAAGAATGTTTTTTTACAAAAATGAAAACATTTTTTTTCATTCACATGTTTAAAAAAAACATTTTTTTTAAATTAGCAGTAAAATAAATGAAATTATTTTACAAAAAAATACGATATATTTAAAAAAAAAGAACATTTAAAAAACTATTAATAATTGCCAGTGTTTGTATGGGGGATGAGAAGAAACCTATTATGAGGCAAAGGAGGTGCAAAATAAAAAAAATTCACACAATGCGTGGAATATATAAGCATCTAAATCTGTGCTACTCATAGTACAGCCCGCCGGCTGCCACTGGCTTGGCAGGCCTTTAATTGTTTAATTGGTGGCCCAAAGACTGCGCCAGTAATGTACCTAAGTATTTACAAAAGCATCAGTAAACATTGAAGAGGGCTTCTGGAGCATGCGCGATAGCAGATTCAATACATATTCACTATGTATTCTCCAGCAGCCCTCTTCTGTGTTGACTGCCCATCTTTGTGATGTCACACATGGTATAGGTGGGAACCCCCTTTAAAAGTCATCTTTTGCGCTTTCATAGCTGACTTTTATGGGCCTTTTGTAAAGCTCCTTCTTTCCTTGTTGCCGAAAATATCCTCTCCACCAGCAGCTTGATCTCTGCTCCCAGCATTATCATTATAGGCCCGAAGCTAGGACTTCGCCTGCAGCTCGATCTCCACCTGCAGCTTGATCTCATTCTGCCCGCAGCTTTATCTTCACCTGCAGCTCCATCTCCGTCTGCTGCTTGACCTTTGCATTGTGGCACCGGCTGCTGCCTGCTCAGCAGGGCTCAGCACCCTGAGAGGTAAGCGCAGGAGACAGAGATCTTATGTAAGTGTCTCTCATCGCTTTCTCTATTTGTCTCTGCCTTACTTTTCTCATGTGCGCAATTTCAGCATTTTTGCGTTCCGCGCTGAATGCGAAAATGTTGAAACGTCCGCGATCCTTGGCGGAACGAAAGCATCTTCGTTCATAATTGGCAGGGCAGGATGCTTTCTGGCACAGTGCTCCTGTCACACAGATTAAAGCTCAACAGGAAGCACTTACAGATATAAATAAAGCAGGTGC
The DNA here is from genome assembly GCF_964261635.1 of Lissotriton helveticus. NCBI lineage: Eukaryota > Metazoa > Chordata > Amphibia > Caudata > Salamandridae > Lissotriton > Lissotriton helveticus. Next base: position 1,023,753,977 of record NC_136063.1, read on the forward strand.
CCGAGTTTAAAATCAAATTCAGTAACTCATTAATCAGCTTCTTTCTCCTCATTTGCTGCTCTGTTTGGTCTCTTACCTTTTATAAACACAAGAGGCATGTGAACTCGCATAGAAGGCAGCCCCGCCCGTTTGGCCCTGCCACACACACTGCACGGTGTGCACTGTCTTCCCGCCCTTTACCCATTATGATGGACAGCTCACTCAAGGGACCCTGGCGCCCTTCGGCCGATGGCAAAGTTACACACACATTGTCACTGGAGATAACTCTTTGGCCCTTTACGCAGCTGTAGTGTAGTAAAAGCACTATACATTTACTCAACGAGGTAGCACTTACTGATTAGCCAGTAGAACGTACTCCAGTTGAGTAGAGATATCTCACAAAATGGTGGGGTCTTCTTGGATAAATGTAGGGCAGAATTCATTCTGGCATGATGCTCCTGTCACAAAAATTAAACCTGAACAGGAGGCACGTATAGATATAAATAAAGCAGGTGCCCGAGTTCAAGCTCAAATTCAGTAACTGCTTAATCAGACCAAAAATATCGTGAGCTTCGTTGAGGCTGGGCAGGTGTGCTTTCCCCCCATATCTACACTCAAAAATTAGCTGTGATTCTTAATGGAGGCATTTGCATCCTTAACTTTCACGAGCGCAATCCCCATGCAGTTCCTGTGATCAGGAGCTTCTTTCTCCTCATCTGCTGCTCTGATCGGTCTCTGACCTTTCATAAAAACAAGAGGCATGTGAACTCGCATAGAAGGCAGCCCTGCCCGTTTGGCCCCGCCACACACACTAGCGGTGTGCACCGTCTTCCCACCCTTTACCAACTATGATGGACAGCTCACTCAAGGGACCCTGGCGCCCTTCGGCCGATGGCAAAGTTACACACACATTGTCACTGGAGACAACTCTTTGGCCCTTTACACAGCTGTAGTGAAAAGCACTCTACATTTACCCAACAAGGTAGCACTTACTGATTAGCCAGTAGAAAGTACTCCAGTTGAGTAGAGGTATCACACAATACGGTGGCACTTCTTGGATAAATGCAGGGCAGAATTCATTCTGGCATGATGCTCCTGTCACAAAAATTAAACCTGAACAGGAAGCACTTACAGATATAAATAAAGCAGGGGTTCGAGTTCAAGCTCAAATTCAGTAACTGATTAATCAGCCCAAAAAAATCGTGAGCTTCGTTGAGGCTGGGCAGGTGTGCTTTCTCCCCATATCTACCCTTGAAAATTAGCTGTGATACTTGATGGAGGCATTTGCATCCTTGACTTTCACAAGCGCAATCCCCGTGCAGTTCCTGTGACCAGGAACTTCTTTCTCTTCAACTGCTGCTCTGATCGGTCTCTGACCTTTTATAAACCTAAGAGGCATGTGAACTCGCATAGAAGGCTGTCCCGCCCGTTTGGCCCCACCACACACACTAGCGGTGTGTTCCGTCTTCCCGCCCTTTACCCACTATGATGGACATCTCACTCAAGGGACCATGGCGCCCTTCAGCTCGATGGCAAAGTTACACACCCATTGTCACTGGAGACAACTATTTGCCCTTTATGCAGCTGTAGTGTAGGAAAAGCACTATACATTTACCCAACGGGGTAGCACTTATTGACTAGCCAGTAGAAAGTACTCCAGTTGAGTAGAGGTATCGCACGAAACGGTGGTGTCTTCTTGGATAAATGCAGGGCAGGATTCATTCTTACACGATGCTTCTGTCACAAAAATTAAACCTGAACAGGAAGCACTTACAGATATAAATGGAGCAGGTGCCTGAGTTTAAGCTCAAATTCAGTAAATCATTATTAATCAGCCCAAAAAAATTGTGAGCTTTGTCAAGGCTCGGCAGGTGTGCTTTCACCCCATATCTACCCTCGATAATTAGCTGTGTTGCTTGATGAAGGCATTTGCATACTTGACTCTCACAAGCGCAATCCCCATGCAGTTCCTCTGACCAGGAGCTTCTTTCTCCTCATCTGCTGCTCTGATCGGTCTCTGACCTTTTATAAACACTAGAGGCATGTGAACTCACATAGAAGGCAGCCCGTCTGTTTGGCTCCGCCACACACACTAGTGGTGTGCACCGTCTTCCCGCCCTTTACCCACTATGATGAGCAGCCCACTCAAGGGAGCCTGGCGCTCTTCGGCGTGATGGCAAAGTTACACACACATTGTCACTGGAGACACCTCTTTGGCCCTTTACGCAGCTGTAGTGTAGGAAAAGCACTATACATTTACCCAACAAAGTAGCACTTACTGATTAGCCAGTAGAAAGTACCCCAGTTGAGTAGAGGTATGGCACAAAACGGTGGTGTCTTCTTGGATAAATGCAGGGCAAAATTCATTCTGGCACGATGCTCCTGTCACAAAAAATTAAACCTGAACAGGAAGCACTTACAGATATAAATAAAGCAGGTGCAAAAGTTGAAGCTCAAATTCAGTAATTGATTAATCAGCCCCAAAAAAATTGTGAGCTTCGTCGAGGCTTGGCAGGTGTGCTTTCTCCCCATATCTACCCTCGAAAATTAGCTGTGATGCTTGATGGAGGCATTTGCATCCTTGACTTTCACAAGCACAATCCCCGTGCAGTTCCTGTGACCAGGAGCTTCTTTCTCCTCATCTGCTGCTCTGATCGGTCTCTGACCTTTTATAAACACGAGAGACATGTGAACTCGCATAGAAGGTAGCCCGTCCGTTTGGCTCTGCCTCACACACTAGTGGTGTGCACCGTCTTCCCACCCTTTACGCACTATGATGAACAGCTCACTCAAGGGACCCTGGCGCCCTTCGGCGTGATGGCAAAGTTACACACACATTGTCACTGGAGACAATTCTTTGGCCCTTTACGCAGCTGTAGTGTAGGAAACAAGGTAGCACTTACTGATTAGCCAGTAGAAAGTACTCCAGTTGAGTAGAGGTATGGTACAAAACGGTGGCGTCTTCTTGGATAAATGCAGGGCAAAATCCATTCTGGCATGATGCTCCTGTCACAAAAAATGAAACCTGAACAGGAAGCACTTACAGATATAAATAAAGCAGGTGCACGAGTTCAAGCGCAAATTCAGTAACTGATTAATCAGCCCCCAAAAAATTGTGAGCTTCGTCGAGGCTGGGCAGGTGTGCTTTCTCCCCATACCTACCCTCGGAAAATTGCTGTGATGCTTGATGGAGGCATTTGCATCTTTGACTTTCACGAGCGCAATCCCCATGCAGTTCCTGTGACCAGGAGCTTCTTTCTTCTCATCTGCCGCTCTGATCAGTCTCTGACCTTTTATAAACACAAGAGAGGCATGTGAACTCGCAAAGAAGTCCTGCCCTCGAAATCTCCGCGAGCACGCGAAATTCCGCGTGTTCGCTGAGATTGTTTTCCATTTCGCGATATTTTGCGAAATGCAATTTCGCAAATTCCGCCCACACATTCTTTCACCCTGTGCCTCCTCTTTGGTTCAAGACTTACATCATCTCTCTCTTCCTCTTTCTCCCTGCCTGTCTCACATTGTCCCATCCTTTCTCTGGGTACCTGCCATGCTTATTTCTCACTCTCCCTTTCTCTCTTCCTCCTGTCTACTTCTCTCTCGCTCTCTCTCTCCTGTCACGGCCTGTTTCCCACTCCCCTTCGTATAATTCTATCTCCACTCCTGCTGTTTGCCCTCTGCATATATTTCTCATCTCTCTCTTCCTCCCTGGGTCTGTGTTGCTCATGTCCGCAATCCCCTCCTCTATGCCACCTTTGTATATTCTTTCTAATTGGCTGTGAACAGGTAGAGCAGACACCGCTGATTGAATGAATATCATGTCTTTTTGAAGTATTTCGTTATAGTAAGACGCACCCCAAAAGGTATTGTACAACTCTCATCATGTGAAATGTATCCTGACTATTTTAGGTTTAAGCCTATGAAAAGTTCTGTGTAAGATGGTCTTCTAGTTTGAATCAATGCACTGCCTTTGTAAACCATATGTGGGTGAGGCTCACACCTGCCAATTGGTCCTGACGTTTTAGCTATATACAGGTAAATGTCAAACTATAAGTGCCAAATTTGGCCAAACTTTGTGGCTAAAGGTAATGCACATGACATTGGACCATGCTGGATATTCTGAGCCATCAGAAGGGAAGACAAGAGCGGGCTTTATTTCCCAGGCCCTGCATTTTTTCAGGTCTGCATTCCTGTGCTGCTACATTTATTTATTGATTTTAGTTGAAGCCTGCCCTGGCACCTACTGGATGGCACCAGATGCAATATCTGGTTTGTCTTCTCTTTTCCTGCAGGGCTTGTCCTATGGCCTACTGACTTACCCCGGAGTTGTTGCTGTAGGCTCCACAAAACCTTCTTACATGCTTGGGACCATGCAGCAGTTTTGGAGACTAACTGCATAAATGGAGCTCTCGGTGGGAAAGTGTGCAATTGTAACTGTATGTACGTTAGACTCTGCATGTCCAATTCAGGGTGAAACACATCCGTATGGGAATTCATGAAGCCCTCTGCCTCTATGAAACTCTTCTTTTTTGAAACTCTGCATGTGGCAGTGAACTAGGCCTGTTAGAATATTTGCCAGCAAAATATTACTCATGTCTCCCATTACTATCTATTTGCAGGTTGTAGCTTCAGGAGGGGTCCTTTGGGTGTGACACACGAAAAAATGCATTCTTGACTCTGGTAGTTGAATTTTAAAAATGTGAAACCAGATAACCTGGAATCAAAACTGGCTCTCCTGCTTGTCCAGATTGTGTCATGCTAAGCACATATTATATTTCATAGAACCTCCTTTTTCTTTATTATCACAAATGAGCACACTTTTAAATACTTTTGTACAACATATGTGCTGTACAAGCACCTATTACAGTTAATTTATTAGACTGTAATGATGCTCCATTTATAATAATCTAGGCGACGTTTGCTACATCTATAATAATCAGGCTGCGTTTACAGTTTATGTTACTAATGACTTGCCTCTTAGTTCACTAATGCCATTGTCTTTGGCGGGTGGAGTCACGAATGTTTCTATATGCTATATCCTTATATGCCTGTCTTTGCAATGATATATTCTGATGTACCGAGGTGAAACACTTTTACATGTTAAAGAAGTAAACGTTTTTGAAATTCAAAGAGATTGTATAATTTTTTCACATTATGTTTGTTGCATGATGTACATGCCAAATGGTTCATTGCTCAGGTTATGCATGGACTCTTACAGCCAAGCCAGACCGATGGTTCAGATTTGGATCGGCTTGCCCTATTAATGTGCTCTTCTTTGCTTGCAACTTGGACTATGTACATGGGGCTGTCAGTCACTTGATAAAATTATTTGTAATATTGGATGACTGGAAACATGGAGCCCTGCCCGCATGAACTGATTTGACAACTCTACAATCAAGTCTTCTTGTGGCAGGGAAGAAGAGAGTGCACTCAGTGAAAGTACATGTAAAATAAGTGATCCCAGGGTAGGTACTCTATGTTGTTATTCTGTGCATGAATGTAGTCAAGAATTCCTAAGGAGACTCACTAGGCCTAAGAGGAATGGGCAAGTGTATGCTCCAGTGGGAGTGTGGGGTGTGACACCCCTCAAATGCATTATATGATTGGTAGTTGGGTCTTGGTGACCTGAGTCTGGTCTGCTATGTCACTATCAGTTGTTCTCATTGTACTCATTTCACTGAGAGGTTTTAATTTATGGATTGGAATCTTAAAGATATATATCTATTGACGGGTTAACGTACCTATTTTGGGGACTCAGTGAAACCTATGGTGCAAGGGACTGTTCTGAATATCCGGTTAATGCAAATTGCCATGCAATTCCTCATAAGATTGCTATTGTCTGATAATAAAAATGTATTATCAAAATGTGCTCCTTGTAGTATTATCTGCTCTGGAAATATAGTTATAGTAATGTTTTGAAAAGGTAGTGATTTTGTTTTTTTTACTCTAGCTCTGTATCTACTGACCCCACCCCCACTGACCGTGCTACTACTGGTGCGGCCCTTGGCTACAAACCACACTGTAAATTTGGCTCCTGAAAGAAGGTTTGTAAGTACCCATGATCTGAATCATATACTCATCATACATATTACAATGATTTTCAAGCACATTATTAAACTGATATCACATCCATCCATGCAAGCCTATGGCAAAAGCACACTGGTTGGATGCACAAAACGGCTGAGAGTCAGTGCCACATGGTCAAACAATAACACTGAGCATGTAGGCATGGGAACATAGAACGCATGCAAGCCTATGGCAAAAGCACAGTGTCTGGATACACAAAATGGCTGCCAGCTAGTGCCACATTGTGAAAAAACAACACCAAGCAAGGAGGCGCAGGGAACACAGCATGCATGCAAGCCTATGGGAAAAGCACCCAGGCTGGATGCACCAAATGGCTGCCAGCCTGTGCCACATGGTCTAACTTCAACACTGAGCAAGGAGGCATGGGGACCAAAGAAGGCAGTCTAGCCTATGGCAAAATCAAACGGTCTGGATGCACAAAATTGCTGCTCGCCAGTGTCACATGGTCAAATAACAACACTGAGCTAGGCTGCATGGTGAACAAAGAACGCATGCAAACCTAAAGCAAAAGAACACTGGCTGGATGCAAAAAATGGCTGCCAGCCAGTGCCACATGATCAAACTATACACTCAGGAAGAAGGCATGGTGAACAAAGAACACATGCAAGCCTAAGGAAAAAATACACAGGCTGGGTTCACAAAATGGCAGCCAGCCATATGGCCAAACAACAACAACAAACATGGAGGCACGAGGAACAAATAGAACACATTCAGGCCTATGGACTCAGACTCCACAAAATGCCCCCCTGCCACATGGCATGGATTACAAAGACAAATCAATGGTGGCCCATGGCAAACACACACACACACACTGGACACACATAGGAAGCATGGTAACCCTGAAAAAACTGCACCATTATAAAAAAAATTAACTGAGCTATAAACATTTTACAACAACACACATCCACCCAAGGCATCAAATATTAGCCCACGTATATACATTTGTACGCAAACAAAGGTGAAATACCAAAACAAAATCACGTTTTAAATGTAATCCAAGTCCATCCCAGACCAGCTCTAAATTATGTTTTAAAACAACTGTTATCACAGAAACAGTTGTCTCATGCACCTAAAGCTAGCACTGCCCTGGACCTACATGATGGCCCCTTGACAGACTAGGCCACATAGTAAAATAAATAAATATTGCAAATTTAACAAACATGGAGAAAATGTACTCAACTGTACAATATTGTTTCTTTACACAAGAAGAACATTTAGTTCCCAAAATATAACAAGGCTCTTACTGTAACTGCAGGCCACTCACCACAATAAAGTTCAAAAACTGGAATAAAAGTACAAATACATACTGGTGCTTGCTCTCTATCAAACAGACAAAAACTTTATACAGGAGGCTTAAAGCTTACTTGTGAAATCTCAAAAACAAAGTCCCTAGATCCAATGGTATATATGCAGCAGACAAGGAGAGTGATCCTTCCAGCTCCAAATCCAAATGAAAAGTGACCAGGAGATGGACAAAGCACAGGAAGGAGCCTGCTGGACAGGAACAGGAACTTGGAGTTGGAAAAATAGTTTTTAAAAAAGCTTCTTGCAGAGAAAATAAACTCAGCAGTCTGTTGGAGAAGAAAATCCATTTGAAAAGTCTCTTTAGCTGCTTCTCGAGCACAAAAGGTACCCCAGAGGATGCGTTAACCACCACAATCAGCACAACATTGGCACAGTTGTGTCCGGCAGTCGTGCGAGTGAGCGCAAAGACTTGCGGGAGCTCGCTAGCAGTGCAAGTGATCGTGAACTCATGTGTGCACTCGCTAGTGGCCAGAGAGTATTGTAGCACTCGAGAGTGAATCTTGCAAGTGGAGCAAAGTTTTATGCCCAGGCCTACTATTGAACTCTTAAGACCTTCTATTTATGTTTCTTCGGGTGCCTCATACAGGAATTTACCTTTGCCACGAGGGTTGTCAAAGACTTCTGCTGCCTGTCGTCCAGTTCATCTGCTACCTTTCGCGACACCCGCTTCGCGGGTGCCGCTCAGCTGCTCCCTCTGCCCATTCCTCCCTGATGTGAGCGGCTCCGCAGTCGGCGGGGAGCACACGCGCTCCCAGCAGAGGAAGGCCCAGGTCGAGCCCTCAGGCCAGAGTTCAGTGCGTGGAGCCTACCGGGGGACTGCGAGGACCAGCATCCTCAGCTTTACACAGCTGGTGCCTGTTCCCCCGGCGGCCACGCCCCCAGCCTCGAGCAATATCAGCGCTTGGGAACACCGGCTGAGTGGGTGCCTTGTGGAATTTTAGTTCGTGTACTGAACATCATCTACGCCATCTTGCAGACTCACGTATGAGCATACACGACAGCCATTTTAGGTACCATGGTCTCCCTGTTCACAATCGCCCGTCAGCACACTTCCCTGAACCTTGCAAGCCTTCCCCGCGCACCCTGGCTGCCCCCGCACTCACATGCACAAGTCATGAACCCTCCCCTCCCATGACTCTGTCTCAGGGAATCACACCCCGCGCCTGACCAACACCTCCTTTCCGTCCATGAATACCCCTCCTTTGATGACCCCTTCCTCTGAGCCCGACTGCCTGTACGAACCGCTGGTCATCCTTTAGCCCGAGGATACAGTTTATTGCCCACTACTGTATGCACTCGCTTTTCCTGAAAGGAGCCACTATTGATCACGACCTCCCCACCCCCTGAGATTCGATCAGGCGCACACATTCCAAATGAATCGGCAGAACACTCAGCTGCGTGATAGCCCCCTCCCAATCATATGAGGGGAAAGGGCCTCTACTGTTGTCATGTGTTGGAAGGGGCCGGAACTGGGGGGTGCCGGGGATGTCGTTCTCATACTTCACAATGTCCTTGTTGTAATAAAGAACGTTCACATGTCTTAAACCAGTGTATAAAAGACCAGGTCTCAAAGAGGCAGAGAGAGCACCTCGAGACGATACCTTGTTGTCCGATCTGATGTGTTCTACTCCGTCGGAATAAAACTTGTTTCCTGTCTTCCTGTCTCCAGCGCCTGCCTCTTTATTGGATAACTTCGTATGGTATTAGAGGCGTTTTACGCCGGGCAAATTTAACTTAGGAAACTTCAACTGAAATCGCCTGACCATTTTGAATTGATCTTTATCAATTGGCGTCCCAAACGCGGGGCCCATCAGCGACACGTGGATCCAGTGGGAGAGGTCCCGACGACAGAGTGAACGACTGCAACGATCGGGAGAGCTCCTGTCCGATAGACCCTCGTCTGACAGCCGATCATCTGAACTTCACTGATTCCGAGCAGACCTCTCCCGAGTGATCTACGGTCCTGACTGGGAACCACCAGGAGTGCCGCGATAGCAACAGAGAGTAGAGGACGATCGGGCGCTGGAAGCGGAAGACGAGAAACTGTCCATGCGTTCCGGGTAAGGTCGTGACACACGACAAATTGCGAAATTGATTGATTGATTGTTTGAAAATACTAGTATTACTTATTGATTGTCTCTGAGAGATTCTCTATTTGCAAACAAGCACAGAGTCGCCATACTCTGTTTAGTCTTTGCAGATAGTGAAGGATAGGTAACGCGGACTTTTGTCCCCCATTGTAATCTGCCGTGCCTATTTTTCTCCCCATTGATTGATTGTTTGAATCGAGCATTGAATTGTTCGAAGTTGGTTCTCTTAAGGATCTTCTCTGCCTGCAAATGGGGAAGAATAGGAATATTCTCTCTCCCTTTGCAGAAAGTGAAGGGTAGGTAACGCAAACCTTTAACACGTCGTGCCTATTTCGTTCCTCATTGATTGATTTTTTGTCCAAACATTGACTGTTTGGAATTGGTTCTTTCTGGAGGTATTCTCTATTTGCAAACAGCGTAGAATAGAATATTCTGTCCAGTCTTTGCAAGTAGTGAAAAGATAGGTAGTGCAGGCTTTTGCCCCCCATTGTAATCCATCATGCCTATCTTCTCCCCATTGGTTAATAGTTGGGTCAACCCGGACCGCTTATTAGAGATGAACCATCCAGCTCCACTGGAAGGCACCCCTAATAAGGACATGTTTACTAAGCAAGGACTAGTCGCCATAGCTTATAGTAAGTTATGGCATAAATATACAAAAAAGGATCCTGAAAGTCAGTGGCCACTGATAGGTTCTTTTGATGAAAATAAAATAAAAACGCTAGAAGCAGCTGTAAAAATAAATAAGGCAACGCCCACTATGCTCGATAGTATTGGCATGTGGCGCAAAGAAGCAGAACAGCGAAGGAAAAGAGAAGAAGCAAAAATAGTGAAAGAATTACGAAAAACAGCCCATCTGGCCGCAAAAGAACTAGATGAAGAAATAAGAAGAAGAGAGGAAGTTAAACAAACACAAGAATCAGGACTGGCAGGCCAATGCCCTGTCAGGACCACCCCTACGCTCTACCCGGAGATGCCCTCCAAACAGCGGGCAAATGACGAGTTACTGCTCGGTCCTCCAATTATTTACATGCCTCCTCCATATGCTCCCTGCCAACCTCTAGCACAACACTCACCAGTTCAAAGTGCAGGCGTGGGTGACTCTAGCACTAGTGCCCCGGCTCTTACGGCCTTCGCACCAGCCGCATTGGTAACAACACCAGATGAACTCGAGACTGGCAAACAGCTAACAGCCAGACCAAATAGGTTGAGCAAAGATGAGCGGGATGGAATCGACCAGATAGCAAAGACCCTGGTAGAACGGAAGGAGAGCGAAGAATATACGATGAATATGCATAATTCACATGCCGGTAGTCACAGACGGCATTTCATTTTACGGTTCAGCTACCACACCCTGAACGCATATGAGGATAGGTACCAGAATAAGGGTCCTGCAAAACTGACGACTCTATATAGAAGGGTCGATGTTGGAGATGGGACTGAGAGCGATGTGACGGACCTCTTCATGCAAACGCTTGAGGTTTTCCGCCACCTCGCAGAACAGAAACCAGAGGTCAAGATCACAGTCCCTGAGACGATTGAGCCCTCATTAGAAGCAGCCAACACTATGATGCCTATCAGAGAAGCCGCCCCCTACTGGGTTCCCCCAAGAGGTCAGGGAACAAACGATGATATCAACCACGCAGATGCAAAAGGGAGGGTTGTGTACAACTGGGTTTACCAACCATGGGATCGGCAAGATATTTTAACTTTTAGGCAAACCCTGCCCGATTTAAGAAAGAACCCTACAGCGTTTTATACCGAACTAGGCACAGCCTTGGGCTCAACCATAATGACTCTATCGGACATTGATTTGTTTTTCGGGTTGTGTCTACCGGCTGATGTGTGGAAGCAAACCTGGAAAGCCGACCACACAGATCTGTTCGGACACACCTGGAAACAACTCGATGAACTAGATAGGCAGCGAGAGCCCGGAAAGAAACCTGTAAAAGACATACTGGAACTCCCTGACAAAATAGTGCAGAAGCTAAAGACGTTGATCCCAGAAAAGAAGGTAGACTGGTCGGTAGTCACGGCTTGCCGCCAGAAACCTCTGGAGGACGTATCAAAATACTTCTCCCGATTTGAGACGGTTTTCTCCGACTACAGTGGCCAAGACATGACCACCGCAACCGGACAACACCTATTCGTGCAAAACTACGTAAAAGGGCTATCGCAAGAGGTCTCCCAAAAGTTACAGACGAGCGAGAGTAGTTGGGGAGCCTCCAAACCTGCAGGTATCCTCCAGATGGCTCAGTATTATGAGCACCAAAAGAACGAGAACGAGAGGGCGAATGAGAAAAAGAAAAAGGACTTAAAGGAACGAGTGATGATTGCTCAATTACATGAAGTGACTATAGGAAGGGAACGGTATAGGGGAAACTACCAGTCGAATGCCCCTAGGAATTCGCCCCCTAGAGGCCGCAACCCCACACCTGGTGCTCCACGAACCGACCTCGATGAGAACCAGTGTGCATTTTGCAAAGAATATGGACATTGGAAGTCCCAATGCCCGGCCCTTCGGGAAATGATTAAAAATAAAGAGACAAGGGACATGACAAATGGCCCAAAAACTGGAGGGCAGGGACGAAGGCAAACCTACGACACCACCAATGACAGACCTGGCAGACCAAACACATTTGACCGCCCCCGACAGAATCAGTGCCAACAGTCCGACTGCAACAATGCTCACGACTCTGCATAGGACTGCCAGGGGCAAGGGAGGGATCCAGTCGAGCTCTGTGTTGACCAGCAAGGTCCTTACGTCACTGCTAAGGTCCTGGGTACAAAGGCTCCATTTTTGGTAGACACTGGAGCGACACGTAGTGTATTATCAAAACGACTGATTCCAAGGGCACCCTTGTCTGGCTCACACATTACCTCGATAGGTTTCGATGGAACGCCCTCCACTAATCCCCTGTCTGTACCTATCTCCTTTGACCTAGGAAACAATCCCACTGACACCACGTTTCTGCTCTCCTCCAACTCCCCTGACGCCATTATGGGTATTGATTTACTGAAACATTTCCGAGCTACTATTAGGTGTTCCCCGGATGGAGTCCGAGTCATCCTGTACGACAACCCGAGCATGTCCAGACCCTACCCCGCACGACATATGTACGCCATAACAGATGCTGACCTATCCTTGCTCGATACCCTACCCCTGTACCTATGGGCCAGAAACAACTCGGATGTAGGACGAATGATGATCGATCCTGTACACATAACTGTTCGACCAGATGCAATACTCCCGAAACTCCCACAGTACCGGATATCGCCCGAAGGCGAGAAGGCATTGGTAGCGATTATTCAGTCCTTGGTAGATGCAGGAGTGGTAGAGGAAGTGGTTAGTAATGTCTGCAATAGCCCTATCCTACCCATTGTTAAGAAGCAAGGTGAGGGAGATGAGAAAGCGTACCGCTTCATCATCGACCTGCGAGAAGTCAACAAAGTGGTGGTGCCACAGTACCCCGTAGTCTCAGACATCGCCACCATTCTGACTCTCATCCCGTCCACTGCCACCACCTTCACCGTTATTGATCTTAAAAATGCATTTTTCTCTATCCCCATCCATCCAGACAGCCGTTATCTCTTCGGCTTCACTTTAAAAAACCGTTCATACCGATTTTGTAGAGCTCCCCAGGGCTACACTGAAAGTCCCAGCATTTACAGCCAGGCCCTCAAAAGACATCTGGACGCCGTCCAGCTACCAGATGGAGTAGTGTTGATCCAATATGTCGATGATATCCTTTTGGCGGCCGACACCACTCCACTTGCAATCACAGCCACTATCCAACTCTTGCACTTTCTTGCGGAGAATGGCCACAAAGTCTCCAAAAAGAAACTGCAGTTCTGCCAGCCCCAAGTGACATACCTAGGCCATCTCCTGTCCAAAGAAGGGAGGAAACTTACGCCCGACCGAATCCAAACCATCCTAGACACCCCCATTCCAAAAACACAGAAGCAAGTCCGTTCATTAGTGGGCCTTACTTCTTTCTGCCGACAATGGTTACCAAATTTCAGTCTCATTATAAAACCCCTACTTTCCCTGTTGGCCAAAGATGTTCCGTTCCCACTCCCTTGGACCCCCGAATGCCAAGCATCCTTTAAGGAGTTGCGGGATGCCCTTTGCTCGGCACCCGTTCTAGGAACACCAGATTACTCCAAGCCCTTCTCCCTCTTCACTCACGAAAGGGAGGGATGCGCATTGTCTGTTCTAACTCAGCCCATCGGCGCCAAACAACGCCCTTGTGCCTACTTCTCTGCCACTCTTGATCCAGTCGCCAGAGCTCTACCTGCCTGCCTTCGAGCAGTAGCCGCTGCTGCTGTCTCTATCCGCCAGAGTGAGGGAATTGTGCTTTCGAACTCTCTCACGGTATTAGTGCCCCATGCAGTTGACACCCTTTTGAACCAGACCAAGACTCAACACCTGACTAGTGCACGACTGACAGGGTACGAATTGACTCTACTTGCACCCCACATCACCCTGAAGAGATGCACGACATTGAATCCTGCTACACTGTTACCCTTGCCCGAAAATGACCCCGATGTGCCCCCTATACATGACTGTGTGACCCTCACGGACGAACAGACTAGGAGTAGAATTGACCTCCGAGACATTGCTTTTACAGATCCTGATAGAGAACTATGGGTAGATGGCTCTTGTATCAAACTCCCAGACGGCACCACTTCTGCTGCCTATGCGGTGACGACAGCTCGAACAGTATTTGAAACAGCTCGCATCACACAACGATCCGCACAGGCAGCAGAACTAATTGCCCTCACACGAGCATGTATCATAGCAGCAGGAACCACGGCAAACATTTACACGGACAGCCAGTACGCCTTCGGGGTGGTTCATCATTTTGGGCTCCTGTGGAGGGAAAGGGGATTCCTGACGTCCCACGGTACGCCCATCCTTCACGGAGATTTAGTCTCCGCCCTGATTGAAGCAGTTCTTCTCCCCAAACAATTAGCAGTGATCAAATGCCAGGCACACAAGAAGGTGACAGATTTAGTTGGACAGGGAAACGCACTAGCCGACATCACTGCCCGAACCACAGCTGAGAATAGGACAACGACACGCATGTATGTGACCAGGTCACAAGCAGAAAAATGGACCGACGCTAGGGAAACAATTAGGGACATCCAGTCGGCTAGCACACCTCTCGAACTGACTGAATGGGCACGGGTGGGTCTAAGGGACGATGAAGGCTGCTGGCGGACAAAAGACACGAACAAATGGTTGCTGCCTGATGCATATTTGATCCCCATACTGACAATGGCACACTCCCCTGCACACATAGGCTCTGCCCCCATGATTGAACTCATTTCCAAAGTCTGGCACAACAACAAGATCCCCGACTTGGCCAAACGCCTAGTCCAGCAGTGCCTTATCTGCCTACAACACAACCCCGGGAAAGGAACTGTGGTACCCCGGGGAGGGTTTGGGATCCCCGACCACCCCTTTGAGGTCCTCCAGATGGATTACATCCAATTAGAGAGGTGCCAAGGCTTGAAGTACGTATTAGTCATTGTATGTGCCTTCAGCAAATGGGTGGAAGCCTATCCGACCCGTGATAACACTGCCATGACTACTGCCAAAGTACTACTGAAAGAGTTTTTCCCTCGCTACGGCCTTTGTCGAATTTTATGGAGCGACAATGGCCCCCACTTCATAGCTGAAGTTATCCAACTAATCCTGAAGGGGTTGGGGGTAAAACAGAGGTTCCATGCAGTCTTCCACCCCCAATCCGCTGGCCTGGTTGAACGACACAACGCTACACTGAAACTGAAACTGTCAAAAATAGTGGCCACCACAGGACTTAAGTGGCCAGATGCCCTTCCACTGGCATTACTATCGATGCGCTCCACTCCCACTAAGCACCACTTGACCCCCTACGAAGTTGTGTTTGGGCGGCCTATGAACCTCTGGACTGCCCCCAAACCGACCTCCATTCACGACGTCCCGACGTCCTGCTGTCAGATTATTTATACAAATTAACTAAAACGTTGTCTGTCATTCATCAACAGGTGCAGCAGGCCATCCCCGATGCTTCCAGGGGTCCCGGTCACGATATCCAACCGGGGGACTACGTCCTAGTCCGGAACTTTCAACGAGCGAAGAGTCTGGAACCCCGGTGGACGGGCCCCTGGCAAGTACTGATCACCACTCGGACGGCTCTTCGAGTGGAGGGGAAGAAGAACTGGCTGCACGCACACCACTGCAAGAAGGTTTCCTCGACCCTGGCCACGACAGACAACGTCAGCACCCAAGAAGAGCTCCTGAACAAAGACCGACCATCACTGAACTGCTATCCTGATACCGAGGCACTTGAACTTGCAAAACACTCTGATCCCACTGTGCCTTCCCGAGAAGGGTATTTCCTGCGTCGAAAGGAGGGAGCTTCGGCTAAGTAGGCCACTGACTAAGTTAAAAATCTCAGAACGGTGACCCAAAGCAACCAAGGGTTACCCGGAGAGAAGCTAAACAAAGTCTGTGGTTCTGCCCACTACCGAGCACCTTGAAGATGAAGATGATGGAAGCGCCAGATAAGAAGATGATGGAAGCGCCAGATAAGAAGACGTCGGAAGCAACAGGAAATACCCGCTACAGGAACCCAAAGACTGATAACTTGCACAAATCAAAGACAATCGCTTTCTTCATTGTCTTCCTCTTTTGCCTCCTCCTCATGACTTCCTTCTGGATCTTGGAGGAAAGCACACCCGCTCACCAGATGTTGCCAACCACTGTCCAGCCGACCACCATGAAAGAGCACCACCTGATCACCCTTTCACCTCAGCTCCGAGAAAGGCGTAAGGAGTTCTGGAACA
Organism: Lissotriton helveticus; assembly: GCF_964261635.1. Lineage (NCBI taxonomy): Eukaryota > Metazoa > Chordata > Amphibia > Caudata > Salamandridae > Lissotriton > Lissotriton helveticus. The sequence continues at coordinate 1,023,770,269 of NC_136063.1, forward strand.
ATTCCATCGTACAACTGTTGCACCAGCACAACCTTGCTGCAAATGCCACGAACTGCTGGATCTGTGGGTTGCTCCCACATGCTACCGGACACTCCATCCCCTTCATCCCTTCTCCTTTCTCAGTTCACGGCTCCTGCCTCGCCTGGTTGATCCTCATGCAGGAAAGCCACAAGGACAACGCCGCTTCTGGTCAAACAGTGTCACACTTCTACTATGGGTTCTGGCTGAACAAAACAGGAAAGACGTCTGCTCCCTTTTGTCCTGCAATTTCAGGTTCAACCTTCCTTACGAACATCCCTGCCAAAGAAAGGGTCGAAATGCAAGTGCTCCACAATCCAGCCAGACTCACCTTCTCCCACCTGTGGAAACAAACGGCTGCCACCCTGACCGTGGCCCTGTCTGTCATCAATGTCACAGGACTCGTATGCCTCGAAGGACAAGGAACGCAGCTGGTGGGTCACAGTTCTTGTCGCATCACCAAAACATTGGTCTCAGCTGACCCCCCCTCCTTTGTTGCTTCTCCGAATATGTACTTTGTTTGTGGCACCAAAGCTTACACTTGGCTCCCAAAAGGCTGGAGGGGTACGTGCTACATCGCCTTCATTCTTCCTCCCACGTATGTGGCTTCAGTCTACCACCACCGGCAAAGGCGCGCAGGAGATGTTGAACAAGCCGACTCCACCGGAGCACAGTTCCTGGATGCAGCAAAGGGACTTGGTCCTCTGTGGGGACCAATGGCAAATAGCCGCGCTATCCGACACCTGACTCAGGCAGTAGAAACAACCATTAACATCACCGCTGGCATCCTTGCTAACAACACGGCTGAGCTTCAGGCAGTCCGCCTGGTGGCTCTTCAGAACCGCCTTGTTCTAGATGTGGTTCTGGCCGACCGTGGAGGTGCATGCCGCATCATCGGCTCCAGCTGTTGCACCTACGTGCCAGATAACTCACCTTCAGTCTACAAAGCAATCGAACACCTCCACAGACTGTCCTCGGAGGTTCACCAGGAGCAGGAAGGATGGTCGCTTGGAGGCTGGTTCTGGGACACTTTGAAGAACTGGGGATGGAGATTGTTCACGTTTTTATTGATACCAATCATGATACTATGTGGGTGTTGTTTAGGTATTCAATGTTTACCACCTTTATGTGCACTCATTTCCAACTTTATGTGCCCAAAGACTTTGAACTTTAAAACTGAGCACATGAGTCCCCTATACGAGATAGAGGTGCGTGGTCTCATGGGGATTGATCCGAACTGACAAGCTGGCGAGACATGTTAAAGGGAGGACTGTGGAATTTTAGTTTGTGTACTGAACATCATCTACGCCATCTTGCAGACTCACGTATGAGCATACACGACAGCCATTTTAGGTACCATGGTCTCCCTGTTCACAATCGCCCGTCAGCACACTTCCCTGAACCTTGCAAGCCTTCCCCGCGCACCCTGGCTGCCCCCGCACTCACATGCACAAGTCATGAACCCTCCCCTCCCATGACTCTGTCTCAGGGAATCACACCCCGCGCCTGACCAACACCTCCTTTCCGTCCATGAATACCCCTCCTTTGATGACCCCTTCCTCTGAGCCCAACTGCCTGTACGAACCGCTGGTCATCCTTTAGCCCGAGGATACAGTTTATTGCCCACTACTGTATGCACTCGCTTTTCCTGAAAGGAGCCACTATTGATCACGACCTCCCCACCCCCTGAGATTCGATCAGGCGCACACATTCCAAAGGAATCGGCAGAACACTCAGCTGCGTGATAGCCCCCTCCCAATCATATGAGGGTAAAGGGCCTCTACTGTTGTCATGTGTTGGAAGGGGCCGGAACTGGGGGGTGCCGGGGATGTCGTTCTCATACTTCACAATGTCCTTGTTGTAATAAAGAACGTTCACATGTCTTAAACCAGTGTATAAAAGACCAGGTCTCAAAGAGGCAGAGAGAGCACCTCGAGACGATACCTTGTTGTCCGATCTGATGTGTTCTACTCCGTCGGAATAAAACTTGTTTCCTGTCTTCCTGTCTCCAGCGCCTGCCTCTTTATTGGATAACTTCGTATGGTATTAGAGGCGTTTTACGCCGGGCAAATTTAACTTAGGAAACATCAACTTAAATCGCCTGACCATTTTGAATTGATCTTTATCAGCCTCATACAGGAATTTACCTTTGCCACGAGGGTTGTCAAAGACTTCTGCTGCCTGTCGTCCAGTTCATCTGCTACCTTTCGCGACACCCGCTTCGCGGGTGCCGCTCAGCTGCTCCCTCTGCCCATTCCTCCCTGGTGTGAGCGGCTCCGCAGTCGGCGGAGAGCACACGTGCTCCCAGCAGAGGAAGGCCCAGGTCGAGCCCTCAGGCCAGAGTTCAGTGCGTGGAGCCTACCGGGGGACTGCGAGGACCAGCATCCTCAGCTTTACACAGCTGGTGCCTCTTCCCCCGGCGGCCACGCCCCCTGCGTCAACGTACTTTACTGGCCTCATTACTACCGCGACGCGGGACGCGCGCGGGTCGAAGATCGGGGCGAAGACCGGGCAAAGAGCGGGCCGTTTGAGGCCGTTCGAGAACGTGAGAGATCGGACCGGGCCCCCCCTCTTTAACTGCCATTTCTGCTCCTCTGCTCACACGGAAGAATGTGTACCAGAGAAACTAGAAGTAAATCTACATTAGCTGCGGCAGGAGGTGCTAAGGGCCCCATTGACAATTATTTTGTCAAAGCCGGATCTCTACTAATTGAAGAAATTGAGGTCCTTGAAAGAAGACTTTCCCAAGAAATAGACTGGGTCAGAAGATCTTCAATAGGGCCGATGGCCCAAGCTAGAACACCGGAGGGGAGGACCGGACTCATTACAAAAGAAAAGACCAATCAGGTAATACTTCACCCACCTAATCCAGATATCACCGACCCGGAATCAACGATCGAGGTCCCTAGTGATTTTGATGACTTGAGTATAATGGCCCTTCCAAACTCACAACTGCCACATACATCCCCTGTAATTTTACCCCCACCTCCTGATCCGGAAATTATGGTAGCCAACGCCCAAGAGCCTTGTCCCGATAGAGATAGGGGGACTAGGGAAGGTGCCATACAAAAGAGGGGGGGTCACACCAAAGAAGCTAACAAGACAAAATCCCCAAAATCTAAACCTTCCAGGGGAAATGGGGCAAAGGGAGGCATCACTGTTCCTAACCCAGAAAAGTACGGTGTAAGAACTACCTCCACTACCCATATAATAAAGGTACCAGCTGTGGCCACAACCGCTACCCCAGCTGATAACTCCAGTGATTATATCACACTGGAGGATATTGGTGTACTTTTCAGATCATTATTGAGCCCTCTCGAAGCTCGACTGATCAAGATTGAGGCCAGGCTAATCAATATTGAAAAATCCACAGTGCAATTAGCTGACTCAAAGAAACTCGACACTAACACAGCTCAAACATCAAAAGGGGGCCCTGATCCAAAGCCTATAAAGGGTAACGTAGCCACAGTTGCAAAGAAAAACTTACCCTCCATTGACAGACAAAATCCAGCGCCCATTTTGGTTAAAACTCCTTTACCCCAGCCCAACCGAAATTGCGACAAAGCACCGCCATTAATGTCACAAACACTAACTACCCTACCGATAACTACCCCAACATCCAAAGATACTGCTCCTACCCAGTCTAAATCCAAGGGCGACCAAACATTTACGGGAGAGAAAATCAACTACAACCGCAAACCTAAACCTGTTAATCTCCCACCAGAGGCTGCCCCTTTCACGCTAGTTTTGGCAGGGGTTCCAGAATTAAAACACACAACAATAGAAACAATTTCATCACTCAGAAAAAAAGTTATCAGCTGGTTATCCACATACAGACCTCTTCCGAGAGGAATAACCAGCGATATCTCCATGGTTAGGCGGGTCACATAGGTGGGATACTCCAGGAAATCAGTAAGGGGAGACTGCATTCTGGTCACCTTTGTGCCTGGGACCCTGATGACCAAGCCAGCAATATCCAATCTCTCCCTCTCTCATTCTTCTATCCTTCAAGTCCATATAACTTGGAGGATGAAAGATGGGGGCACCACCAAGATCTTCTGGACGATTGGGGAAGTGGTCAAAGAGAGAGAAGCGGTCCTCCAAATTATAGAGGAAGACACACTGATCATTTTATGCAGTTTGAGGAGGATGAAGGCTGGGAAAAATTCTCAAGGAGAAGGGGTCGGGGGGGAGGATTTACAAGAGGTATTCAAGGGTCCCATAGAGTGCATTTCCCAGCCCAATTCCCTGTTTATAACAGATACAGCAGTCTGGAAATGGTGGACTGACGCATGGACAATGGGGGGCGTGAACGGATAGTCTTAGAAGGGACGGGGAACAACACACTTCCACTATCCACTTTGCTTAGAGGGACACAAAACTCCATGGAATTAAATCCAGCTCCAGAGTCCTCTCCAGAGGTCCCAAATGTGACCCATACTGACCTAAGAGTGGCACAGGTCCACTCATCCCCAATACAGGCGGTTACTCCAGAGAACAGGGAAGTTAATAATAACACCATTATGGACTTACCCTCTACCGAACCATGCCCCTTAACCCTGGTTTCGTGGAATGTAGCGGGATTAGCCAGTAAGATTGACTCTCCTGACTGGGCCTCCTTTATTGATTCTAAAAACATTTTACTTTTCCAGGAGACCTGGGCACGTGAGGAAATCCTGCGTCAGGGTTTTGCAGCCTTCTCTAAACCTGCTAAGTGGGGGGGAAGGGGAAGGCCATCGGGAGGACTCGCGACATGGATAGCAACTGATTTAGGATGCCAGGCTAACTACCTAGAAACAGATTCAGATGACCTTCTAGCTGTCTTATTGGAGTGGCCAAATTCGTCGAAATTGGTGGTTATCAACATATATTCCAGGCCGGTACAAATGTCCAAGGAATCCAGCACCATAGAGAAACTCTTTGTGTTCCTTGATGGTATTCCCTGTGAACTTGCATGTCTGGTGGGAGGTGATTTAAATTCACAGTATGAACCACTATCAGGTTTACGCGATGGCCCCTCTTTAGAGGAAGACTAATGTTGGCACGTACCGATGACGGTGGCACCCTCCCCGAGAGCTTGGACCCCCTTGGCCTTGCAGATTACTGCCCTCACCCTAAACCAAGGATTAAGGGCCTGCAATGGCCGCTGTAAATCAGACATACCTAGCATCTGTACTTATAATAAAACTGGCAGAGAATCGAGAATAGATTATATTCTCGTTAAACTATCCATGTGGCCACAAGTAGTCGATCTAAAAATCATCGAGAGAAGGGATAGTGACCATAATGCCTTGGAACTTTCCTACATCTCACCAGGGAACGAACCTACTACGCCCAGTACAGATAATGACAAGTCTGGGCTCCGAAACTATATGCTAGGATCATTCCGCATTTGGAGAAGGCTTTCCGGATAGGGAAAGAGGTAGAAGGGCCAGCTAATAGAGAAAAGCTCGTTCATACACATGCTGAGCTAATCAACACCCTAGAGACAGATCTATTCTCAAAGTTGGGAAAAAGATCAGGACCCCCAGCCAAAACGACCTGGTAGAATGCCACTTGTAGGGAATCTAAGACTAAACTGCTACTCGCCATCAAGAGTGGCACCAATAGGGAGGAAATCCAAGCCAGGAGAAGATCCTACAAGAAGCTCCTGATAGATGCAAGGGCCGAATGGGACCAGGAATACTGGGAAAACCTCTTGAGGTCATTAACCAGTCGAGACTCGCGTAAATTCTGGCGCCTGGTCACAAACGGCTATCGAGCCTAATATCGCTCCCAGCTTATGGCAGAGCCATTTTAAGGCACTGTATTCAGCAGAAGATAGGTCACCCAGCATCTCAAATAGTACCCCAGGCCTAGGTACATGTGGCGATTGTTTCACAGAAAAAGAGGTGGGGGCGGCCATAGCTGGGCTTTCTGCTGGAAAAGCCCCCGGTCTCGATGGGGTACCTGGGAACTTATTCAAACAAGAACCAGGGATATGGGCCCCATACCTCACACTGATATTTAACGCCATCCTTGGGGGTATGGAGGTTCCGGATACTTGGCTGGGCGCAGAGGTAGTCCCAATTTACAAAAAGGGGTCCCCTCTGCTCCCAGCCAACTACCGACCAATTAGTCTCATTGACATATCCCAGAAGCTCTTCGGGAGACTGGTTCTGAATCGACTACAAGACTGGGTAGACGAGATGGGCATTCTGACTCCATATCAGGCTGGATTCAGACAGGGAGTTTCAACAACAGACCAAATCTTTAGGTTGAACCTGCTTTATTGGAGGACAGCTATAATCGAGGGCGGCACCCTGTATACAGTTTTTGTAGACTTGCGTGCTGCCTTTGATTTGGTACCAAGACGGAAGTTATGGAAAGTCTTGGAGGAGTTGAATGTCCCTGGGGATATTGTGGGTGTCCTGATGAGATTGCACCATAACAACTATGCCCGCGTTAGGTGTGGCAGAGGAGGCAAATTAACCGAAAGGTTTCCCGTTCGCAGAGGGGTAAGACAGGGTTGTGTGCTCGCACCGACCCTGTTTTGCCTCTTTGTGAACGGGATAGTGGACCATCTAGCCAGGATTCCCAATACCGATGCCCCCAAGTTGACTGGCAGCAGGGTGCCTGCAATCATGTTTGCAGATGACACCCTGCTGCTGTCCAAATCCCCTATGGGCATTCAACGTGTCTTGGATGGATTTCTAGAGTTCTGCTTAGATCGGGGACTGGAAATCAACCCCCAAAAAACCAAATATATGATCCTTAACCCGAAGCCGCACAATCGATCACCACCTAGGTTAGGAGAAGTCCAACTGGAACGGGTGCACACAATTGAATACCTAGGGATCACTCTTAATGAACACCTAACGTGGTCATCCCACCAGTCGAAAGTGAATATCAAACTGGCACAGCTGGCGGGAGGTACTATGAGACTTGCGAATAAATCCCCCCTTCTGTCCACTTAGCCCCATAATACATATTTACAAAGCTCAAGCCCGGGGCGGTGTCATGTATGGGGGTGAGTTGTGGGGGCACACTCCATCATCCAAATTATTAATCACAGAAAACAAATTCTTGAGACAGATTGTTGCTCTCCCTCAGAGCACACCATTACTCCCTCTCAGACTGGACTTGGACATTCGACCCATAACGGAGGAGCTGGGCCTAAAGCCCCTGACATTTTGGCGGCGTCTATGGAGTAGTCCAGACCTTTCAAATTATAGAGCCGAGCTGCAGGAATTTCTGGAGTTACCTAATGCCAAAACAATGCCATGGCTGACCTACATCAGGAGAATGCTGGAGGCAATCGGACTCCATGAACTGTGGACAGACCCACTTAATATGTGCTCAAGGACCCCAAAAAAGGCACTGACGAGAACTTACTACGATTATATGCTCCTTAGAGCCATGGACGGTGCACGGGAGGGGTCGCTGTCCAACAAGTTCACACAAACTAAAGACTTTTACCATCTTGAAAGTGTCCTTGATGCCATTTCTCCACAACTAACCAGGAAACTATTTCTCCAATGGAGATATGGAACGCTTCCCCTAGCATCGTTTACAGCATCTTGGTCTTCTTGTTCCTCTTCTGAAACCTGCCCGGCTTGTGGACATTCAAAGGAGAATGACGTTCATGTTGTCTTCTTTTGCAAGGGATACGAAAGGAGTAGAAAATATTGGTTAGTCCCCTTGCTCAGGAACTTGGGATTCAGAACTTTTCTACCCGCTTATAGAGTCCTAAAGATAGACCTATCCCCCACACTAGTATTTGCTCTATCTAAATTCCTAACCTCCATGTGGTATGCTCGATGTCGACGTGTAAAAATGATGTGTTAGGAAACCAGAAGTCCCGAGACAGTCCTAAAATCGTGTCACATTTTAAATTCCAGCTTTTATTTTGATCACTAATGTTGTTTAATATGTTTTTAAAATTTTGTATGGAATTGAATGTATATCTTTTATGATCTGTGATCGAAATAAAGATTAAAGATTTCAAGGTTTTCAGCTGGAATGTCGCAGGGATAGCAAGAAAGCTGGCTCTCTCTGATTGGACTGCATGGGTTGATGAGCATTCCTTATGTATTTTCCAAGAGACCTGGAGCTTGGTGCCGGTACACAGGGCGGGATTCTCTTCCTACTTTGTGCCTGCACTAATCTCAGAAACGGGGAGGGGGCGACCTTCAGGCGGTCTACTTCTTTGGGTAGCAGCCTCCTTAGACTGCAGAGTAGAGGTGATACACACAGGTAGCCCGGACATCCAAAATATCATCTTAAGAGACCAAAGGGGAAGACTAGTCCTAAATGTCTATAATGTTTATGCCAGAGGGACTAAGGGTGGGAGAAAGTCACCTGTAATATCTCTCCTTGAGACCCTCCTGAATAAAACTCTTTACAAGTCGTGCACACTGGTTGCTGGTAAAAAATTTAAATTGATACTTGTATAGCGCACTACTCACCCGCAAGGGTCTCAAGGCGCTTGTACGAATACCGCTGTGGAACCCATCCTGGCTTTCCCTGTGAGGTGTCCACTCCTGGGCACCCCCAAGGTGGAGGCCAGGCCTCTTTTGTGTTGTGGGGGCCGTTGTGGAGATTAAGCAAGCTATTGCCCAGAGTTGCAGAGTGTGACTCCATGATTGGAATAGGCACCAAGGCAAGAATTATCAGGTCCGTGGAATTTTTTAGCTCAAGACCCGCCGAGGCGGGGAATTGAACCCTGGTCCCGGGCTAGACCTCTGCATCAGGGTCTGCCGCTCTAACCATTGAGCCACACTTCTCCATGAATGTACATGAATTGTACGTTCGAGCCTCTGGGCTCGGACGTTGCCCTTGACCAAGACGAGGAGGACATTAGGACAGGGATCCCTGTATTGGAAATCCCACCCATCAGGAGGTGGACAGAAGTGGCGCTACAGCTATACTCCCTGAGCCTTGAACTAAATCTAAGGGCAGTTAATGGGAGGACAACCTCGGATAGGTGGGGTGCCCATACGTACAATAGACCAGGACACACCTCTAGGATAGACTACATCCTAGTAGATGTATATCATTGGAACCATGTGAGGGATATGTTGGTGGTGCCCACGATTGAAAGTGACCACAACCCACTTTCCTTAAGCATGGACCAGTGGTGGTGCCCCATAAAAAAGGGTCTTAATAGCCCCGCATTAGCTCCCCCCGACGAGTCTGTAGTCTCGTCCTGTGGAAGACGAATAAAATGGGCTAAACTGGTCCTCTCGGAGGCAAGGGTCGGAGAAATTGCAACCCTCTTAAATCATGCAGTGACAACCCTGGGGTCCCCCTTAGAAGGGGTGGGCAGGGTGAGTGGACTATTTGTCTCCTTAGTAGATGCCTTGACAAATGTGTTTACCATCCACTCTAGTAAGTTGGGAAACAAGCTAGGTAAAAAGCTAGAAGATGGCTGGTACACTCAAGCATGCAGGGCACACAAGTCTAGGCTTGTTGAGGCAGTAAAGAACAAATCCCACAGTGATATTCAGGAAGCAAGGAAGGCCTACAGCAGATCCCTAAGAATTGCTAGGATGGAGTGGGAAGATAAATTCTGGGAAGACCTACTCCAGGCTAGCAAAAGTAGGGATTCAAGGGCTTTTTGGAACCTTGTAGGCTCCCGGAATAGGCCCGAGGCAGCTATGAGGCCCTGTAATATCCCCCCTCAAAGTTGGGTGAAACACTTTGGGGATTTATATCTCCCGGCAGATGGGGAATTAAATGTTAGGGTGAATTCCCCACTAGTATTAGAACCTCATGCCTATGATCTCTTCACCCCTTTAGAGATCGAAAAAGTAATAGGGTGGGTAGCCCCCCGCAAGTCAGCTGGTCCAGACGGCCTCCCGGGGGATCTTATGCGGGCATACCCAGTGGAGTGGGGAAGGGTTATTGCAGCTCTCCTTAATGACATCATGACAGGAGGGCCAGTGCCAGAATCGTGGAAGGGAGCGGTAGTGGTCCCGATTTATAAAAAAGGGTGTAGAGAAATCCCGGGGAACTACCGCCCAATAAGCCTGATAGACTCCACTCAAAAGATAGCAGGCAAAGCTATACTTGGAAGGATTCTACACTGGGTGGAGGAGAACAAAATACTTTCGGACTACCAGGCAGGCTTTCGGGCAGGAATGGGGACAATAGAGCAGGTGTTCAGGTTGGCACTCCTGGGGTGGAAGGTGGTGGAGCTAGGCAAGGGCAGTCTATATTTGGCCTTTATAGACCTAAGGACTGCCTTTGACCTAGTTCCCCGGGAGGAGCTATGGAGGGTGCTTTACGAGCTGGGATTGCCCCCTTACATCTTATCCCTCCTCATTAGCCTCCACGCCCATACCTTTGCTCAGGTTCGCTGGGGTAAAAACGGAGAGCTAACAGAGAAAATACCAGTGTCTAGGGGCGTGAGGCAGGGTTGCGTTCTGGCGCCCACCCTTTTCTCACTATATGTGAATGGGGTGGTAGAACATCTCCAACAAGAACCAGCCGACGCCCCCAGTCTCGGAGGAGTACGGATCCCCACCCTGCTTTTTGCGGATGACACGCTCTTGATCTCCAAGACTCCGCAAGGCCTCCAGAAACTGCTAACTCGATTCCAGGATTTCTGTGCTGCAAAGGGACTAGTAATTAACGTGGACAAAACCAAGTACCTAGTCCTAAATCCTCCAAAGAAACTGGGCCGCCCACCTATTCTTAACTCTGTTGCCCTGGAGAAAGTATCCGAATTTGACTACCTTGGAATTCGGATTACTGACAGAATGACCTGGTTACCCCACATTGAAAAGATGGCCCTCAACTATAAAAGAGTAGGAGGAGCGCTCCTGAGGGAATTTCGGGCTTCACCTAGGAGATCGCTTACCCCAGTAATTGACATCTACAAGGCTAAGGTAGTAACATCAGCCTTATATGGGGCAGAACTCTGGGGACATTGCCGTCTGGACGCCCTGGCTACAGCAGAGAGTAAGCTCTTAAAAACATTCATCGCCGTCCCTTTGAGCACCCCAACTGTACCTGTGCTGTTGGATACAGGCTGCAAAAACATCAAAGATCAAGCCAAGCTTCGCCCTCGCCTTTTATGGACACGGATTTGGAGGGGTGAAGAGTTAAAATCGTACGCTGATGGGTTGGCGGAAATAATGAGTTTGGGAGGCTGGGCAAAAATAGGATGGCTGAGAGACACTAAAAACCTTCTGGAGAAAATCGGACTGGGGGATTCTTGGTCATCACGTTCAGCTCCACCAAAAGAGGCCGTGAAGAGACTTTACTGGAAATGGGCTGCGGAACAATTATCTACAAACCCAGATCATTGCAAGTCCACTGCTGCCTTTTTATTAGTAAAAGATGTTGTAGCTTTTGAGCCTTACCTGGACCTTATCACCCTCCCCTTTGACCGTGCACTGTATTTTAAATTTAGAGTAGGTCTGCTCCCGCTTGGGGCCTTGATATCAAATTGGAAATCATCTGCTCATACGTCCCCAAACTGTGCATGTTGTCCTAGTAGGATAGAGTCCATCACGCACATCCTATTCGAATGCCCGGACTATGCAAAGCCCAGGAGCTTTTGGCTTAAACCTCTCTGCCAAAATATGGGTACACGCAGTTACCTAGTAGCTTTGCGCATTCTAATGACAGACACTTCCCCTCCTATTGTATGTGGCATAGCTAAATTTTTAAAACACTTCTGGCTTATTCGTTGCAAGAGACTGACAATAGCGGTTTAATTCTCTTTTTAGTTAAATTATTCCGGGCATTCTATGTCCTTTTTATCCTTTTTAATGAGATTTAATATTGCCTTCTTAAATTGTTACTTTTTTGTAAATGTGTGGAAAAGTAAATTTTGCCATGTTCTGTGTCCCTACGTGTCCCCCATCTTATGTTATGTGTGCATGATTAATATGCATATGTATTCCCCATGATCGATTAAAGACGCAATTACAGTTGTGTCCATCCCTAGTATGCCAGTTTCCAGTTCTCGTGAAAGCTACGAGTATTAGGCCTATGTAAAGTTACGTTGCCACGTTTCCCAGTGTGCACGTTATTTCATTGTAAAGTCCCCGTTTCTAGGCCTCAAAAGGGCCTGGACACCAGATTCAGCTCCTGTCTCCTGAGCCCTCGCTGAGGAGCGATACAGCCCCCACCTGTATCCTCGACCCTTCACTTACTTCCTGCCTCACAGTGCCCGGCTCGGCCTGGCTCTGCCTACGAGTCTGCCAAGAGTATGTTATGATTCTAGTTATCAGTTCAGCCCTCCTTCTCTGCATTCCTAAGCTACTGAATCGCATCAATAGTTTCCGTCACAGTCTAGCCTTTACGTCTCCATGTAAGAGAAATACTGCATTTAATGGTCATTTAATATTCTTCATCACGCACTACATGTAGAATAATGCATGCACCAGTCTTAGAGTCTGTTAGCCTTTACCCCGATAGCTTTTGGATTCTATCAACATGTTCTCTAAACATCAGATACTAGATAGGGTTTAGGTACATGTCGCCCTGACTCTCCAGACTTCAGTCTCTGCTCCTAGCGTAGAAGTCATAGCCCCCAGCTTCTCCTAGTAACACGTCATTGTCCGTTTGCGCGCACCACTAGGTTAGAGGTCCCGGCTCCTTAGGTAGCCCCCTCCATGTTTCCGCCCCATTTATGACATATTCTGTTACGTTTACATCACATGTCTATGTATACGCCTCCTGTTACACCTACTTTCACCCTTATCTTTCGCGACTGCTATTGACCACACCCACTGCTCCGCCTACTGTATTCATTGTAATGCAACTGTTTTAGTATATATGCTTGTGTACTCTTATTAAATGTTAGCGCGCTCATCCCAGATCCAGCCCCGGCAGCTGCCGGGCCCTGTCATCCTATTCCTGTGCAGGTTGTCCTGTTCCTGTCCTTATGCTGTATTAAACCTGCAAACTCCTACTACCTCGAATCTTGACTCTTATTTATTGAGCTATCTGTTATTGCTATGTCCAGTAAAACCTAGATCCGGTATTATTTATTTATATACCACATAATGGCGCCCGAACAGGTACTTGCCCTTTCCCCACGCGCCGGTGAAGCCACGTATGCCCCCTGACCCTCTGCAGCCGTGACGGAACCATACCGGCCACGTGCAGATATTTCTGCTTCAAGTATCCCTCAGGCCCACGGAGGAGACGGAGGTTGCGGTCCAGCATCCAGACGAGGCGGTGGAGGAACGCGGCGAGTCCCGACCAGAGCCCAAGCCGAGAGTCCAAGGTCCGAGGTATCCGGAGGCCCACCCGTAACAGAAGTCCGAAGTTCGTCCGTCCGGCGTCGAAGCAGTCCAATCCAGTCCAGTCCGAGGCTTTCCGTTCTTGCTGCCCGGTGAGTACCGTTGCTGGGGAGTATCTAGACAGGGTCAATCTTATTGTCTCTGGTCCGTGGGGTTTGGTGGTACACAGATCCCAAAACGAAGTGTCCACTCCGGTGGATGCGGGTCCTGACGTGTCTCTTTATGAGACCGGTAAGTTTCGTACTGTTTCAGCAGTGCATCTAGTCTCTGTTCTAGTCAGTTCAGTTCTCAAGAAAATTCATGTATTCTGTTTTCCGTATTCCAGGTAGTATTCTGTTCGAACTGTTATTTTAAGTATTCTTCATGTATTTTAATGTCGTGGTATGAGAGTGGTGTAATTATCGTGTTTATTGTGTATTGTAATTGTGTCCAGATTACAGTTCAGTCATGCCGTTATTTTCCAGACTACGTCAGTTAAGAACTAGAAAAGGTCTGTTAGAAGAAGCAGTTCCTGTCCCGCCTAGGGACAGTCCAGGTCATTTTATGTATCAGAAGCATGGCATAAGTGCCATATTATATCTAGATTTATGGGTAGAGTATACCAAACAGTTAGAAGAAAAGTATAGATGGCCCGTATCGGGTACATGGGATGCCGAGTGCATTATGCGAGTAGAAGAAGCATTATGGAAAAAGAAAGCCAGACAGTCACAGAAAGATGCCATCGAGTTATGGCGCAAAGAATCTCATAAAAGAACCGAAAAAGAAATCAGAAAGTCAGAATTAAGTAGAGAATCCTTAGAACGAGCCCACGAAAGGGAACTAATCGAGATAGGTGAACGAGTTAAAACCGAACAGTCCGACAGACAGAGGAATGCCCTCATTAAGGGTATGTATCCTCTTCTTGCCGAGGGCTTGCCAAAAGCAACCCCGGAGGCATCCAGTAATTTTCCGCCACCCTTAGTTCCGACCAAGCTACGTCACAAACCGACCGCAGCTGATATTTTCATCTCGTCCTACTTGGACGACACAGTCCCAGAATATGCAAATCCTGTTCCGCCAGTCCCTGTAAATCATGCCATTCCTGCTCCTCCAGACACCGGAGTACCTGTTACGGTACCCCCGGTCCAGCCTACATTACAATTTCCCACTCTGCCAGCACGAAGAGTATCAGTCGATGATTCCAGTTTAGGGGCCGCAGGAGGAGGTCCTCCTGGTACCCCGCCACCACACCAACGTTTAACATTAGTCGAGTTACATGAATGTGCGTTACAACGTACGCCCAAATATAAGTCCGTTGCAGATATCCGACGAGCTCTTACTGAATGCCGCTATGATCCAGTTGCAGGTGATGATAGTACAGTTATATATTCCATCCGTGTAAGACGGGTGACCGGGTATTTGGACACCCTACCGAATATGAAAGAAGATCTAGACAGAATATATCGTTTCATCCGTACAGGGGATGATCCAGAAAGCATTGGCGAAGCCATGTCTCAAAGGAAAGCTGAAATCCAGCTCATGCTATTAAAGTTTCTGATTAATTGTTTAATAAGGGAACAAGATTATCCGACCAAAGATCCGGCCGAAATGAGAATCCTGACAAGGTGGAGTGATAATATAGCCGAGGGTAAACACAGAACTATCAGTAGTATAGAGAGTATGTACAAGAGAATTCGTAAGGAAATAATAAAGTTACATGAACAACGTAAAGCAGCACAAGTAAGCGAGAAAGAGAATGACTCTTCTACTGAAGAGGTAGACGACGAGAATCCCGCCAGAATAGCGTATGTAGGAAAGTCTAGATTTCCAGACCGCCATTTACGCCTAGAACGCAAGAAAACTGTTCATCTTCCAGCACCAGAACAAGGTTCTCTAGAACAAGTATTTCAAGCTACCGATCATATTCTGAAATCACGAATCGGTTATAGTGAATTAAGTACTATGCATGAACAAGAACTAGCCCGATCAGCAGTCCGATGGATTACTGATTCTACCACTTTTCCAGACGAAATAGTGGCACAAATGTTTCTGAAATTGCCCCCAGCCGAGCAGCGACTGGTGGGTATGTATATGATCCAGCACCTCATTACATTGTATGAGGGTCAACACTCTGATCCAGGTCCGTTACATGATGTCCTGAACGAGTTACTCCAGTATAGATGGAAAGGTTTAGGTACCGATTTAATTAGTGTCATTCTAGAACAACGCCACAAATATAGTATGTTTTTGAACCCGCATTTTGTTCATGTCTCACCTCCAGAAAGTAAACCGTTCTACATAGATAGACAGAACCCGTTACGAGAAGTACACCCAGTCAGGACAACAGATGGTGAAATGCAACAAGTATTTGTTTACACCCCGATTACAAAGATGGAACTCTTAGAAATGAAGAAATTAGTTCCTTGTCACGACAAAGATCCAGCAGGGTTCCACCGAGAGTTAAAAGATATGCTCCGTATGGGAGAATACACGTATCCAGATATTATTAAAATGCTAAAGGTCCTGTTGCCCGCAGGGGTATACGAAAAACTCAAGGAAAAAGAATGGGAGGTAGGAGAGAAAAAGATCGATTGGGCAGTTCTAGAAGCTGAAGATAAGATACGAGTACCAGGTACCGGTCTTGGAGAGAAATGTAAAGAATTACCAGAACTGTTAATTCAAGTTTTGCCAAGATTATTAGCCACTAAAAAGGAAGACTGGGATGCAATCTCAGCCTGTAAACAGAAACAAGACGAAGACACTAGTGATTTTTATTCTAGATTTGAAAAATGTTTTATTATAAACAGTGGCCTCAAGACAAGTAGTGAGTCATACCCTCATCTTTTTGTTACTAAATTAGTTGAGAATTCTAGTCCACAAGTTAAGAATCGAGTTTTGAAAGTCGAAAGTACCTGGCAAGCTAATACCCCGTCCCAAATGTTACAGATGCTTCAGTATCACCAGAATAGAATCAGAGAAGAGCAAGATCATGAAAGAAAACGTATGAAAGACACGAAAATGAAAGTACTAGTTGCACAATCTGTTCCTCAAGACAGTCAGAAGAGGGGTCCGAATCAAGCCAGTCATCCTGCAGCTCCCGTTAAAGGGACATGCAATTATTGTAAACAGCCAGGTCATTTCATAAACGAGTGTGCAGTTCTGAAACATAATATAGCCACTGGTAAGACTAAAGAAAGACCACGTCCGTCTAGACAAGAACAAGTTTCACAGACTTCTCAGCCACAGAATGCACAACAGACAGTTCCAGCACCGCAGCCTATTGCTGCAACACAGCATGTTACACAGCAGATGTACCAGTATGCACAGTCCGAGTATCCAGAGTATCAGCCATATTCATGAAACAGCCTAGAGAGGGAGGTAGGCTTGCCTCTCATCGAGATTCCTGTAGATCAAGAAGGTCCCTATGTTCATAGTCAGGTACTAGGGAAAGACAGAAAGTTTCTGATTGATACAGGGGCAAGTAGGACGACTATCAGTCACGCCGAAGTTCCAGGGGCTCCGCTCTCAGGCTCTAGAAATGTTTCCCTTGGATTTTCAGGAAAGCCTATTGTAAACGAGATATCTAAGCCAGTTACTCTAGAAATAGGTCCATTGTCCCGAACTACTGATCTGTTACTTACGAAGTCATGTCCAGAAAATCTGTTAGGTATTAAGACACTGAAAGAATTAGGTGCAGTTATTTGTTTTCCCCAGAGGGAATACGCTTGTTCCTACGTGACTTCAAGGGTCACTATGTATTACGAGATTTTGATCCGAGATTGTCCAATGTTCCACAGCATTTATGGGCGCAAGGTCCAACTGATGTAGGTTATATGCAAATCACACCCCATCGTGTGACTCTCAAGCCAGGTGTAGTGTTACCACGAATCAGACAGTACAGATTGCCACCTGAGGCTGTAACAGCCTTATCCAAAATTATTGACGAGCTCATCGCTCAAGGAGTAGTTGTAGAAACTGACTCCAATGTATGTAATTCTCCGATCATTCCAGTCATGAAACGTACTGATCCAAATGCACCCCCAGTATATCGATTAGTGATTGACCTACGAGAACTCAATAAATGTATTATTCCCCAGTATCCAGTTGTCCCAGATATCTCTTCCCTATTGACAGCCATTGATTCCGAAGCGTCATTTTTCACAGTCATAGACCTCAAGAACGCATTTTTCAGTGTCCCCATTCATCCAGACAGCCAGTTTCTTTTCGGATTTTGTTTAAATGGAAGGAGCTATATGTTCACACGAGCTCCTCAAGGTTTCACAGAAAGTCCTAGTATTTACAGTCAAGCACTTAAGAGACAACTAGACAACATTCACATGCCAACTGACACTGCCCTGCTCCAGTATGTCGATGATCTACTGATCACAGCCCGTTCTGAACGTGCTTGCGAGCGAGCATCACTTACAGTCCTGTATTTCCTTGCCGAGATGGGGCACAAGGTGTCCCCTTCGAAGCTTCAATTCTGTGTCCAGCAAGTGATCTATTTAGGCCACTTACTGTCCAAGTGGGGTAGGCAGTTGACACCAGACCGTATTCAGTTAATAGCGAGTCTTCCTCAGCCCAAGACACAGAAGGAGGTACGTGCTTTTATCGGCCTTACTTCTTATTGTAGACAATGGATTCCTCAGTATGCATTTCTAGCTAAGCCACTGATACAGTTAACGACACAGGAGGCAGCCGTATCGACTGTCCTCCCTTGGACATCTGAACATACACTTAGTTTCAATGAGCTAAAGAAAGCTTTATGCCAAGCTCCAGTTCTAGCTACACCGAACTACAGTAAGCCTTTTACACTTTTTGTCACAGAACGTGATGGTACAGCATTATCTGTTCTCACACAAGATCAAGCAGGACAATACAAGCCCTGTGCTTATTTTTCGAGCACACTAGATCCTGTAGCCCAGGCTTTGCCTGCGTGCCTCAAGTCAGTTGCAGCCACAGCACTAGCTATCAGACAAAGTGATTCCATAGTATTAGGACATTCCTTGACAGTACAAGTTCCACACTCCGTGGAAGTTCTATTAAACCAAACCCAAACTCAGCACTTGACAATTGCACGTTTAACAGGTTATGAATTGACACTGTTCCAGCCACACATAGAAATCAGACGCTGCAACGTTTTAAATCCTGCTACACTGTTACCGTCAGTTAATTCGAATCCTGCCACACACGACTGTGTGGAAGTAGTTAATATTATGACTAAGCCAAGACAAGATCTGACAGATATTCCATTTCCAGATCCCGACCTGACACTTTATGTGGACGGTTCATGTATGAGAACAAGTACAGGAGAACTAGTAGCCGCGTATGCAGTGACTACTGACACTGAAGTTATAGAAACACACCGTATTGACACCCTGTCTGCCCAAGCAGCAGAGCTAGTTGCTCTGACACAAGCCTGCATACACGCTAAGAACCTGAAAGTTAATGTTTATACAGATTCACGCTACGCATTCGGAGTCGTACACGATTTTGGAGTACTCTGGCAGGAGAGAGGTTTCATGACTTCTCATGGAACCAAGATTCAGCATGGTCTCCTTATTCAAGCTCTGTTAGATGCCATACACTTACCGACATCTATTGCTATCATGAAGTGCAAAGCACATACGAAAGTTACTGACCTTATTTCTCAAGGTAATGATCTAGCAGATCGCACAGCCAAACTTACAGCACAGACTCCAGACATTCCAGTTAATCCGACACAGACACCTACTCCAGATCCGACTACCTGTATGACAGTTAAGGACCCTACTCAAGATGTCATAGATATCCAGTTACATGCTACTCCCGATGAAATCAAGAAATGGTCCGAACAAGGAGGGGTCCAGACAGATCAGGGATGGGTAACGAAGGGAAGAGCCACATGGTTTCTCCCCGACTCTATGGTTCAAGTCATTATCAATACCGCACATAGTCCAGCACATTTAGGAGAAAAAGCTATGTTAGACAGTATCCAGAACATTTGGTTCAACAAGCATTTACGAGCTGCAGCCAAGCAGAAAGTCCGTACTTGTATGATATGTTGCCAGTTTAATCCAGGTAAAAGTGTCCCGGTGGAACAAGGTGGATTCCAGCCCCCTGACCACCCTTTTGAAGTCCTCCAGATGGATTATATTCAGATGGAGCGATGTCGAGGTTTCAAGTATGTCCTTGTAGTTGTATGCGCTTTGTCCAGATGGACAGAGGCATATCCAGTCCCAGATTACACAGCCGCGACCACTGCCAAGCAGTTGGTTCGTGAGTTCTTCCCCCGTTATGGACTCCCTAGAGTCGTATATTCTGATAACGGCCAGCCATTCTCATCTGAGCTCATGAAACATGTTTCCCTTTTGTTAGGGTACCAGTGGAAGTTCCATTGTGTACGCCATCCTGAAGCAGCCGGTCTCGTAGAGAGACATAACCAGACCCTGAAAATCCGCATTGCTAAAATATGTAAAGAGAAAGGTGTGGACTGGCTAGTAGCTCTGCCAGTCGCTTTGTTTTATATGCGCATGGTCGCACATTCCAGATCAGGTCTGTCCCCGTATGAGGTCGTATTCGGCTGCCCCCCTAACATGTGGGGTACACCTAGACCCCGAAGTATTACAGATGTTTCAAGTAATATGCTGACAGATTACCTAGCTTCCTTGATGTCTGCCCTACACTCTTGTCGTTCACAGGTTGCTGCCGCATTTCCAGACAATACCGAGGTGGCACCGCATGAAATCGTTCCCGGATGCATGGTTCTTGTCCGGAATTTTGATCGTTCAAGTCCGCTGGAGCCTCGCTGGAAGGAACCCCGACAGGTCCTCCTGGCCACCCGTACTGCCGTCAAGCTGGAAGGCAGGAAGGGCTGGGTCCACCTGTCACATGTGAAGAAGTTTTATGGATTGAAGCCTGTTTCAAAGAACATTTCCGAGGATTTGAAGGACTGCCACAGTACTATTCTTAAGGACTGTCCCGCAAAAGACTATGATACAAATCCCTCCCTGTTAGAGAAAACTCCGCAACAGGAGTATAAGAAGAAATTAAGGTCTAGTAAAATAAGTCAGCCAGTTTGATTGTCTAAGTCCTCCCCTAGGTGAAACGGTTAGACCGGTTTCTGACATGTATAAAATAGACCCCCATAGTGAGAGAGTTAGTCAAAACTCAATCCGATGTATCGTTTTTCTAAGTTTCATATTGTTTTTCAGCCTCATGTTTACCTGCACAGGTTATGCATTTTATTTGTGTTTTCCAGTTTCTCATGTAAATAAGTCTTCTATTGCTACAGTAGAACACACGTTTAGTGATCTGCCTTCTCATGAACTCTCATATCGTCTTGCTATGCGTAATAATTCCTTTATCCGCATGTTACATTATTCACACCAGACCAGCAATGCCACTAATTGTTGGGTGTGTGGTCGACTCCCCCCTTTCCAGACACTGAAGGGAGTTCTGCCACTCTTTCCTTATCCATTTTCACATAATGGTTCGTGTGGAGCATGGTCCACGTTAACGTCATCCTCAACAGATATGTCTTTTCTTAACAGTACATGTTTCCCAGACAAGCAAGGTCTTCCCCACAGAACAGGGTTAGATCTAGAAAATGAAGTTTATAATTTAGGTAATTATTCTTCGAATTTCATGGTCCTGAATGTTCAGTCTGATACTACTCCAGACTTACCTGCTATGTCAGTATTACCAGTCAAAGGTGAATTATGTGTCCGAAAGAATGGTTCCGTACATGTAGGCCATAGTGATTGTACTACTATTGTCAAGTATAGTGACAGTGGGAAATCTATTTTCAAAGCTTCACGTCATTCTTATTTTGTTTGTGGTCAGACCGCATATGTTCGTCTGCCCCTCGATTGGGAGGGAACCTGTTACATTGCCTTCCTACTGCCACCAGTTTTTCTAGCCCCACCTGACTATCATAGGAATTCCCACCTAGTACATACGAGACACAAGAGAGACCTCCCGATTGTCGATTATACTGAAACTGCTCTAGAACAATACATAGATATCAATAAAGGTGTCTTCCCCTATTTAGGTACTGTCGTGAATAGTAAACTGATACGTAGATTAACCAGAACACTTGAAGCAGTAGTGATTGAGACTACTTCTGCTCTAAGTAACTTAACCGAAGAGCAATCCTTTATGAGAATTGTCGTGCTCCAGAATCGTCTCGTCCTTGACGTCATACTGGCCGATAGGGGCGGGGCATGTAGAGTCATCGGATCTAGTTGCTGCATTTTCATTCCAAATAACGCGCCGTCTGTTTATTCAGCTATAACCAGACTCCATAAAATTGCCCATATGTTACACCAAGATCCAGGCACCTGGACATGGTCCGGTTGGTTCTGGAATATAATTTCCGCCTGGGGATGGAAAGTATTGTCCTTTCTAGGTATTGCAGTAGCGATCATATTCAGTTGCTGCCTCTGTATACAATGTGGCCCTGCGATTTGCGGCATTTGTGCTACCTCTTGTATTCCTAGTCCCAAGTCCCGTTCTAAATCCCGTTCCAAGAAAATTCGAGACGAGCAAATGATACTGTATGAAATGATAGATGGTATCATGAATATTGATGTTTCCTGATGGAAACGTAGTGACAAGGAGGGAATGTGGAAAAGTAAATTTTGCCATGTTCTGTGTCCCTACGTGTCCCCCATCTTATGTTATGTGTGCATGATTAATATGCATATGTATTCCCCATGATCGATTAAAGACGCAATTACAGTTGTGTCCATCCCTAGTATGCCAGTTTCCAGTTCTCGTGAAAGCTACGAGTATTAGGCCTATGTAAAGTTACGTTGCCACGTTTCCCAGTGTGCACGTTATTTCATTGTAAAGTCCCCGTTTCTAGGCCTCAAAAGGGCCTGGACACCAGATTCAGCTCCTGTCTCCTGAGCCCTCGCTGAGGAGCGATACAGCCCCCACCTGTATCCTCGACCCTTCACTTACTTCCTGCCTCACAGTGCCCGGCTCGGCCTGGCTCTGCCTACGAGTCTGCCAAGAGTATGTTATGATTCTAGTTATCAGTTCAGCCCTCCTTCTCTGCATTCCTAAGCTACTGAATCGCATCAATAGTTTCCGTCACAGTCTAGCCTTTACGTCTCCATGTAAGAGAAATACTGCATTTAATGGTCATTTAATATTCTTCATCACGCACTACATGTAGAATAATGCATGCACCAGTCTTAGAGTCTGTTAGCCTTTACCCCGATAGCTTTTGGATTCTATCAACATGTTCTCTAAACATCAGATACTAGATAGGGTTTAGGTACATGTCGCCCTGACTCTCCAGACTTCAGTCTCTGTTCCTAGCGTAGAAGTCATAGCCCCCAGCTTCTCCTAGTAACACGTCATTGTCCGTTTGCGCGCACCACTAGGTTAGAGGTCCCGGCTCCTTAGGTAGCCCCCTCCATGTTTCCGCCCCATTTATGACATATTCTGTTACGTTTACATCACATGTCTATGTATACGCCTCCTGTTACACCTACTTTCACCCTTATCTTTCGCGACTGCTATTGACCACACCCACTGCTCCACCTACTGTATTCATTGTAATGCAACTGTTTTAGTATATATGCTTGTGTACTGTTATTAAATGTTAGCGCGCTCATCCCAGATCCAGCCCCGGCAGCTGCCGGGCCCTGTCATCCTATTCCTGTGCAGGTTGTCCTGTTCCTGTCCTTATGCTGTATTAAACCTGCAAACTCCTACTACCTCGAATCTTGACTCTTATTTATTGAGCTATCTGTTATTGCTATGTCCAGTAAAACCTAGATCCGGTATTATTTATTTATATACCACAAATGGCTGTATTGTATGTGTGCTTATAAGATATCTTGCATATCGAATAAAAGCTTATTCAAAGATTAAGTAAGTAAGTAAGTTTCTTCAGTATCTGCCTTGTGGCCTGGTTTATCAATCTGGAACAGCGAGTTTTGGAGCAGGTATCCTCTCTTGAGCAATCACCCCCTTGAGTTTTTCATAACCTCTTACAGGAAGAAAAGCTGAATCAAAAATCCATACTGGATAATTTTTTTATTATTAAGCCAGCCGATGATGGAGGCACAATTATATTTACATTCCAGTGTACAAAGTTCCGACCCCTGAGCTGGCAAACATCAGCAAGGACTTGGTGGAAGATGCATTGGGAAGGCAGAATATCACCAAGAAAGAAAGAGATTTTTTTTGATTAACTGGAATCCTTGGATTCTGGTTTTCTAGGTGCTGCCAAATATTCATAAACCTAAGCACCTCCCTCCAGGCAAACTCATTGTTGCCAGTATCAAATCAATCTGTCCCCTGGTTGTGACATGTCAAAACATGGCTTGTTAAACTTGGTTTACCCTTATATGGAGTGAGTCGCAAACATTATCAAGCAGCTCCAAGAAACATCTTAATCTAATATACTGGGGGTATGTTGCAAAAACTTACCATAGAAATTCAAATTTAGGCCGACTGGCATCACCATTTTTTTTCTATCAAGTCCAATCCTGCTTTTGAGGACTTTTTTTAGATGTAATTCCACCTTATTTGGCAAAGGCACTATATATAAAATATCGCTAGGAAATCCTTCAAATTAGAACAAATACTTCCAAATGGAAGGTGGGTGCTATGCTTGAGAATTAAATTTGCACTTTAGGTCAGCCAGAAAACATTGCACACATTCAGTTTTTTTTGCGCAACTTATAACAACAAGCATTTGCAATGCAATAGGTCTCACATTTACGCAAGTTTTCGCTATTGGCATTGTAAATGACAACGCCTTTTTTAAGTTTTTTTTTTTTAAAACATACATAAAAGGCATTGTCATTTACAATGCCAGTAGCTTAAACTCACGTAAATGAGAGACCTATTGCATTGCAAATGCGTGTTTGCTGCTGTAGCGTGCTTTTCTAAAAAAACTAATGCCATTTAGCATGTGCTCCTCACCCATCAAGGAGTGAACGGATATGCTACAGTGCCGCTCGAGGAGCTGAGGAAAAGGGTGCACTATTTAAAGGTGGGCTGGTTGGCTGTTAAGACCATGCATGCTTGCAGTGATTCAACTATCTAAATCTACAACAGCATAAAATTACAATCATTGACATCGCAAGATGTGATATTTCAGGCGCCAACAGGTGTCATTTTCACAACCACGGTATAGAACTCACTAACTAGTTTCAGGAAATGTACGATGGCGTTACGATTTCCTGCATGTAGGAATTCCATAGGTGAAAAACTACAAGCTGCCACTTGAGGAATAAAAAAAACTGTGCCATCGGGCAGGCCCCCCTGAAGGCCTAGATACAGGGCAAACAAACACCCCTGTAGAGTTTTAGAACAGACACATCCCAAGGATTGAGCCTGCCTTTCTGACCCAGGCCAGTAGAACTGCAGCCCCTCCCTGCACTAGAATCCCTACTGCAAGCAATTGAAATAGAGAATAATATTGCACACAGTCCTAGACAAGGCCACGGCTGAACACAGAACATACCACATGCATGGGCTCGCATAAGCCACGGGGTCCGGGAAAGACAACACTAGAACCAGAAACAGATTTGAAAAGTGTAGTGCGGCCACTTCTCTCTCGTTCTCAAAAACAAGGCAAAACCAAACTGCAAATTATCTTCAACATCTGATCTGAGGGTGGCAACACCATGGGATATGCACCTAAGGATTCACCTGGACATGTGTACACAAAGAGGCTATAGACCAAGAGGCGGATATCAGCCAGATCAACAGTTCCTATCCTTCTCACGTCTTCTCTCCATGTTCAAGGAGTCCATCTTAGTTGGAAAAGGCTGAATACTCCACTACATCCCTAAACTTGAAAGTAAAATTGTGTACGCTCAAGACCAAATAAGTAGATAAAAAAAAACACTTTAATATTCAGTAAACTTCAGATTCAAATGTATACCATTTCTTTAAAACATTGCATCTGCGTAAACATGCTTGAAATCGTTATGAAAAGTACAATGTTTGCCCAGACCTTGTTAAACAGAAAAACAGAGAAAATACAGTATTTGGTGTTTAAAATGTCAATTTACCACGAAAAGCTCTACCGAACAGCAGTTACATGTGCAGAGGTGTCATGAAGATATCAGTTTGCCTCTTCCTAAGCACACCCTGCTTTCTCTCACCTGTTTGAGGAGACGATTGCAAATGTGTTGCGCTACAAAATAAATAAATAAACGGAGCGCAGTGTCCCCAAAGCGGGGGCTGCAATCTGAAAAAAAGTAAAAATAAATAAATATAAGGAGAGAGATGCTACTGTAGTGGCGTAGTAAACAAGCTGTCACCACGTTGGACAGCCCCGGTGGCACCTGAGGGAGATGGGGACAGGAGGACGCGGCGCTGCCTGGTGTCTGTAAACAAGCTGTCGCCATTGCGAAAAAAATGAATGCCTACCGACTAATTAAGGAGACAGCAGAACGCCTCAAGAGAGAGATCCTGTCCAGATGGGCCTTCCGAGTTGGAGACAGGGCGGTAACAAAGAAGCTTAATCTTCAACCACACACCAGCGTTTACCATAAAGGATGATGCCAGCCAATAGGAATGGTGGGCGGGGCTTCAACTCCACTTCTGAAATCTCCGCAATTACAAAAAGCCTCGCAGAGCGAGCAGTGCATGCGCACTGCAACACAGGTTTGCGAGACCTAAAAATGGGAAAAAATGATTTTGCCTGCTCTGTAGGAATCTGGCTTTAGGCAAATTTTAGGAGGCCCTAAGAGTATTGAAAAGCAACTCAACAACTCATCATTTTTTGTCTTAGTAGATATTTACTTGCAGTTGAATTTGAAAGTAAGAAGGTGGGCCTGTTTGGTCCGGTCAAATATTTCAATGTCTTTTTAAATGGGTTTATTTTAAATATAAGTATACCTAATAGATTCTTTAATTAAGGCTTTCACAGGATTTTTCTATAACTGCCTATTCAAAAAATATTTAAGGGGGCGTGGCCAAGATGGCGGCGGAGTAAGACGTGTTTTTCGGCCCTCTGGCGCCGGGCCCTGCATAGCGTTGTCCAGCTTCTGCCCCGGGCTCTTCCTTGACCTCCTGAGTGCCCCGGAGTCCCCCTGAGAGCAGTGGCTGGTCCCTGGCCGGAGCAGACGCGACGAAGCCTAGCGACGGAGCAGAGCTTGCGGCGGATTCGCAGGCGGCCGCTCTGCGACTTCGAGCGGCCCGGGGAGCGCCGCCCACGGGGAGAGCGTCTGTACGCTGCGGCAACTTTCGGGGGCGAAGCGGACCTCGGGGTCCCCTGCGGTGGAGAGGTGACCCCCCCCCTGCCGGATCGCGGGAGCGGCGGCCTCCGGACCTGGGGCGGAGCAAGAGCGGTGGCGTGTGGTGAGCCGCCCCCGGACTGCAGTGCAGGCAAGTCCGGGGTTCGAGGCCTAGGCGTGGATGCGGAGCCGCGCAGCTTGAGCCCACGTCGGAGACGCTGCAGTTGCCGGTGCGCTGCGGCCCGGCTCAGCACTCAGCGACGAAGGGTGAGGACTCACGCCGCAGTAAGGACACGTGTGACTCCGGGGGCATGATCATCAGAGCGGGGCACGGTGCCCTGGAGGCAACGTGAATTAGCCGGGTGTGGCCGGGCTCCTGGGCCCCCAGCACAACTGCGGTGAATTGGAGGTGCCTAGAGCTGTCCCCACGAACCACGGAGCAGACCACGTGGGATCGAGTGCACCCGCTGAGAGGCCGGCCGCGTCTGGATGGCCGAGGACGGACGAGGGGCCGCGCGGAGGTGCAGCAGAGCGGCGGCTTGAATCGTAAGTGCCTGGGGGCTCCCCCCAGTGAAGTGAGAGCGCTTTACCATCGAGGAGCCGCCTGTCCCCCCCCCCTGCTTCCCGCATGTGCCCTGCCCGGAGGTGGAGTAGCAGCGACTAGGGGGAAAAGCCCCAGAGCAGCTGTAGAGACAATAGCTCCTTGTGGTGTCACTGGACAGCCTGTCCCAGACCTTGTGTTGAAGACTCCGGAGAGATCAGTGGGTTCTACCCGTTCCGTGCCGTCCTGCCTTAGCGTCTGGTATCCACCGAGCGGGCTGACCTGCTGAGCAGTACCTGATAGGGGGGCGCCCTGTCCCTCCAGCTTTGGGCGATCTGCGTCTTGGGCCCACGAACGGGGGACGGCACGCCCCGCCTGGATCCTCCACTTCTGCTGCAGGGGTTTTGTCGCCATCGGAGGTCGGGGGAGCGTCGCCCTCCCTTGCACCCGGGGGCGGCCATCTTCACGGGCTCCACGTGGCTGCATAGTGCTGCCTGGCTGCCTTGCCGTGGGCAAGGGTATAGCGACGATGTCTGCCTCACAGCGCAAAGGGCAACCCGGGAAGGAGAGCCAGCCTAAGGGATCCCAGCCACGGGCATCTCCTGGCCCTAGTGCCTCGCAAGGGCAGAAGGACGATGAGACTCTTGCCACCAAGGCCTTCATGACGGAGCTCTTCGCCTCTATCAAGGAAGATATATCGGAGCTTCGCTCTCAGCTAGCGTCAGATCTACGCGAAGTGCGCCGAGATGTCGATAGTATCGGAGAACGTGTGGCTACATTAGAGGACCACGACTTGAGCATGGTGAATGATGTTCACCTTCTGCAGCAGGAAGTGCTGCGCCTTATGGAGCAGAACCTGGACCTGCAAGCCCACGCGGAGGACCTGGAGAACCGTTCAAGAAGGAACAACATCCGGATACGAGCGGTCCCGTGGGTTGGCGAGGCGGGCGACCTTCGAGGATATGTGCAGGCACTCTTCTTGCAGATTCTGGACGAGGAGGACCTGCAAGAGATCAGAATGGATAGAGTGCACAGGGTGGGATTGCCTAGACGTGGGGGCGGTCCGCCCCCAGACATCTTAGTGTGCGTCCATGATTTCCAGCTGAAGGAACGAATATTGAGGAAGGCGCGGGACCTTCCTTCCCTGCAATTCCGGGAGCATCGACCTCAGCTGTATCAGGACTTGGCAGCCACGACGCTCCAAAAGAGACGCGACTTCCGACCGGTGACCGCATACCTGCGGGAACATAACATCTCCTACTCTTGGGGCCATCCCTTCCGCATTGTCTTCCGATGGCAAAACAGACTGGCACAGATTCGCTCTCTCCAGGAGGCAAAGGAGCTTCTGGGCATAGCAGACGAGTCCCCGGCACCCGGGACTAGTAGCCCGCCTTCGCGACGACGGCGACGATCTTCCTCTTGGCACAGAGTGGGCTCGGAGGCGAACCGCAGACGTCCGGATCACTCGACTAGCCTGCAGGAGAGAGGGGCTGCGGTGGCGTCCATGGCCTCGGTAACGGAGATGTCCTCCCAGCAGAGCTCCGGGGCGGCCTGAACTTTCTTGCTGGCCTTCTGGTGTCGGAGGGGCCCTCGAACTCAGGTACCGAGGGTATGTTAGTACTTTTTGAGAAGACACCCCGGTCCTTGGTCCTGGGAGGCCCTATGGAGGGTCCCCGACCCCGTCCCCAAAGAAGTCCTTTGGACTGTTCTACTTCCTTGGGACATTTACTGTTTGTTCTATGGGTGTTTTGGTGTGTTGGGGTGGGGGGGGGGACTATGGGAGAGGAGGTGGGGTGGGGGGCGGTTGGAGTGGGAGTGGGGTGGATTCCTCCGGGGGTGTTGAAGTGGGGGGACCGGGGTGGGGGGTTGGGGCGGTTGGGCGGGCTGTTCGAGGGGGTGGTGATGACAGGAATGATTGGGCTGTTATGTATGTTGCCGAGTTGTGGAGGAGCTGGGAGAATTGGTCTGATGGGCTGACTGTTGTGAGTGGTCGAGTGAATGAGATGATTGCACGGCGGGGGGGACTACTTTGGTTCAATGCCACTTAATATTGCTACTTGGAACGTGAAGGGCCTGAATTCTCCGCAGAAGCGCCAGAAAATTTGGAAGTATCTGATTGACCATCAGCTAGACGTGGTGGGCCTACAGGAAACCCACTTGGCGCGTAAGGATGAGCTTCGCCTTAAACATAGGCACTTCCCTCTTATTTATAGGTCCTCGGCCCCCACCAAACATAAGGGAGTGGCCCTTCTGTTTCGAGCGGCCCTCCATTTTCAGCCGCTGGGAATGCAGAGTGACAGAGAAGGCCGGTGGCTGATGGTCAAGGGGTTATTGCACGAAAGGCTCTGTACGTTTGTGGTGGTGTATGCTCCTAACTCAGGGCAAAATAGTTTCCTCCAGGGCCTGCTCCGTAGAGTTGAGAACTTTGTTGAAGGTCATCTGATCTTCTTAGGGGACTTTAATTTGGTGTGGGATAGAACTCTGGATAGTTCGGGTACTCTTAGGGCCGATGCCGGCTTATTTTCTTCTGCCACACAGAGTATGATTGGTGACCTGGGTTTGATTGATTGCTGGCGCGCGCTGCACCCCCACTCCCGAGACTACACTTTTTTCTCCGCAGTCCATCACTCCTACTCCCGACTTGATCACATTTTCCTCAGCCAGGCCCTGCGGGGGGATGTCCGCGACTCAAGCATATTCCCACTCTCAGTCTCAGACCACAGCTTATTGGTGCTTGAGTTAGGCTGGACGGCGAAAGGTGACGGGCTGCGCAAATGGTATTTCCCAGCTGCTCTGCTTCGGGATGATGCTTCGTGTAAGGCTCTGCGGACGGCCATCCGGGACTTCATGGCCCTGAACCCCATCTCCGATACCTCCATTTTCAATACTTGGGATGCCTGCAAGGCCTCCTTGAGAGGCACGTGCCTCTCCTTAAACGCCAATCTTAAAAAACTGCGCCGAGAGGAGCGGGAGAAGTTTGAGGTGGAGCTTGCCTCCCTGGAAGCCGCGCATAAATTGAACCCCTCCCGACTTACTCTTCGCCCTCTTACGGCGGTTCGGGGGAAACTGAGGGCCCACTATAACAATAGGGCGGAATTTACGCTCCTGCGGCTGCGCCATACCGCATACACGCAGGGAGACTGTTAGACCTGACACCTTTTGGCGTGGTTCTTCCCCCATCTTTTTGCCTTTGACTCATGTGTTTTGATGCTGTGCTGGATTTCGTTTTTGCTGATTTAGATGCTTTGGACACTCTGCCACTGCTGATCAGTGTCAGAGTGTAAGTGCTCCCTCTGTTAATTGTGATATTAATTGAATATACCTGATTGGCATATTTGTATCACCATGGAGTCCCTAGTAAAGTGCACTGTGTGTGCCAGGGCTGGTGATGACAGATGCTACTAGTGGGCCTGCAGCGCAGATTGCTCCACCCGCATGAGTAGCTTTAAAATGGTGACTCAGGCCTGCCAGTGCAGGGCCTGTGTGCAGTCAGAGACTGCCTGTCCCCCTGGCCAGTGTCTCCACTGGCTGGGCCTAACCCTTCCCTGTCTGGGCACATCAGTCACCCCTATGGAAGGCTCAAGGTACCCCCCTGGGCAGGTTGCAGTGTATGGATAAGGTAGAGCATGTACTAGTGCAGGTCACATGCTCTGGTAGTGGGCTGCAGCCATTTTATGTGCTCACTGCTGTAAGGCTATCTTGCTCCATAGAGTAACATGGAGGAGGCTGGGCCCATGTGATACCAGCCTATCTTCCCATAGGAACAAGATGGGACATATGTGAAAGATATCCCTGAACTCAGAATTTAATGACACATCTTTTAGTGAAGGGTGTTTTTAAATCCTGTAATGGAGAATAGCACTTTTAGAAAGTGGCTGTTCTCTTGTCGAAACCTTTCTGTGTGCCTGGTTTTGTGGAATGCCTGGGTGTGACAGGGGGGCTGCAGAGCCCCCGGAGGAGAGGGTTGGAGCCAGCCCGGGGATGAAAGGGCACATCTGCTGCCCGGGAGGTGGGAGGAAGAAAGGCCTGATAAGTGCTGGGCTGTGCCTGCCTGCCTCCCCCATGCTAGCTCCCTCCTGCCGGCCAACTGACACCTCTGGCCCTGAAGCTGACAGGAAGAAGAAAACCAGAGACACCTCAGTGCTCCGCAACCCCCAGAACTGGTTTAGACTGGACTCAGGGCTCCTTGCACAAAGACTTCAAAGGACTTCAAAGACATTGAGGGGTATAAGGAAAGGACCCCTGACTACAGGAGGGTAGATTCTGAAATGCTACAACCAAGGAGGGACCTCGGCTGGAAGGAGGACGGCTGGAGAACTAAAGGAAGATTGCCTTGCTGTGTGCTCTAAGGGCTGACCTGTTCTGCTGTCTACCTGGAAGCTGAGGCGGAGAAAGGGACTTTGCTGTGTGCTGTGACCCTGCCTGCTTGAAACTACGAGAGACTCTGCTGTGTGCTGTGTCTCCTGAACTGAATCTCCAAGGGCCTGAGAAGAGCTGGCCTCCTGTTGGGAACCCAGGGTTAAAGGTTCCTAAAACTTTGCCAAAGACTGCTGAGAGATCGTACTTGTGGCCCGCTCCAACGTGTGATTATTACTTGCCAGCCGTGAGGTGTGATCGCTGTGCTCTTCGGCACAGATTCAGGGGGTGAGGAGGGACCCGGAGTGGTTTTCTGCGTCCTACGTTCCCCCTGTTGATCTACTGGTGGAGAATCCGGCTGACCGTGATCTGCGGCCCCGAAAACCCTTTGACGCCAAATCACCACCGCGGCCCGGGGCCAGGAACCCCCCCGTAACTTGCTTCGAGGTCCAGGAGCTGCCGCGGCGAAGAACGAAGCCGCCGCGCTTCCATTGGTGGAGGGAGCCGAGCCCCCTCACTAATGCCGCGACGGGATTGGCCCGTGCGGCGCAGCGTCATTGGTGGTGGTGGGCCGTGATTGGCCGAAGGAGCGGAGCGTCATCATTTGTCTGACCCGGGAGCCGCTCTGCCGTTGGCTGACTCCCGGGCGTGTGTGGAGGCTCGTCATCGGTGCCGCGACCTGATTGGCCCAGCAGAGGAGCTGCTGCGGAGGTCCCGGGATTGCCGTGCGATACCCGGCGGGACCTGGAAAGACAGACCCGACCTCGCCGAGGGATTGTGCAAGTGTCCCAGCCCCCGGCCTGCCGTCTCTGCCCCCCGCCGCTCCCGAAGGACTGAGAGCGGGCGGAGAGCTTGCGGAGACCGGCCGGGCCGGGCCTGAGCGCGAGTGAGCGCTGACAGGCGAGGTGCGCCCGAGGCCCTGAGGCAGTGCCGGTGAGAAAACAAAGGACAGCGGTGCGGATTGTGAACTAATAATTGCACTTGACCTGCAGTGATTTCTTGTACATCACTAGTCTAGTTTAGCAGAACAGGTTGCGCAAGATATTTTTTTTCTTTTTTGGTGAAACATTTTTAGTTGAAAAGGTTAGGAAGCATCATGTCTCGGAAAGCGCCAAGCGTGAATGGAGAAGTGGAAGTGGAATTTGAAATCCAGGAGTTGTTAACCTATAACAAGGAACAACTGAGAAAAGTCTGCAGACAGCTTGAATTCCCAGTAAGGGGCGGCGCAAACAAGGAAGAGCTACGGACAGCTCTGAGGGCCTGGTGGGAGGCCAAACATGGTGTTCCAGAAGTCACTACTGGAGAGGGAGGCACACAGGAGAATGCGTTTGTGTCCAGTGAATTGCCAGTAACGAGGCAAGCGCCTAGGCCCAGCAGCAACCACTCCGGTAGGGTTATTTCCGCAGAGGAAATAGAGGAGAATGAGAGAGCTAGGGCCCATGAGATTGAGCTTTTTAAGCTCAAAGCGCAAGCAGAGGCGGATGAGAGAAGAACCGCTCTCGCTTTGGAGGAGAGGAAACTACAATTGGCTCATGAGTTGAGCATGAAGGAATTGACCTTCAAATTTAAAGAGGGGGTGCCCAGTTCTAATGGTGGCAGCGTACAACCAGTAGAGGCGGGTAAGGTATACATACCAAAGGATCTGGTACAGAATTATCAGAGGGGTGAGGATATTTATGCGTGGTTCAGAGCGTATGAACTTGCCTTAAAGATGAATGAAGTGCCTGAGAAGAATTGGGGAGCAGGATTGTGGAAGCATTTTGAGGCCTCTGGGAGGGATGTTTTGGCACCCTTAGAAGCAGAGGATGCTTTATCCTACTCCGCCATGAAGGAGGCTTTGTGCCTCAGGTATGGGCTCACTGCTGAACAGTACCGCCAGAAGTTTAGGAACTTCAAGAAGCTTGATTCAAGTACTTGGGTGGAGTGTGTGAGTATGTACACGCGTGTACTGGAAGGTTGGATGAAGGGCAGCAAAGTTACTGATTATGTGGGGTTGTGTCACTTGATTAGTAGAGAGCACTTAAGTAGTTTATGTGTCCCAGAGCTGCGCCAGCATCTTTTGGATAGCAAGTTAACTGATCCCAGTGAGCTTGCTAAAGAGGCGGACCGGTGGACTAGCTCCAGGGTCCACAAGGGGGTGGTAAGTACCCCAGCCAAAGGTGGACAGGGTCCCCAGCAGAAGAGTGGGGGGGACATGGGTAATCACAAGGAGTCTTCTAAAGGGCCCCAAAATGGTTCCCAGGAGAAGGTGTCTCAACCCCCCCAGCCTAAGAAGTCCTGGCCCCCTAAGGGCACGCAGGACAGAAGGGCCCCACTTACTTGCTATTCATGTAGGGAGGTGGGGCACATTGCCCCCAAATGTCCAAAGAAGAAATCAGCACCCACTGGTGCTCCAGCTCCAGCTCCGGCGTTAGCCAGTGTAGCTTTGGGAGGGGATTTGATTTCTAGTGGGGAGAAGGGGTTAGCATTGATGACCCTTGTCTCTCTAGGAGACCAAGAGATGGCCCCGGAAACCTTGCTGCCCCAAAACACTAAGAAATACGGGCAGAAGGTGACCATCAATGGACAGGAGGTGGAGGCTCTGAGAGACACAGGGGCCAGTGTGACATCTCTCAGGTATCGGTGGGTGTCTGAAGAGCAAATTGTTCCCAAGGTACTCCGGCCAGTGGTGTCATCTGACAGTTCAGTGCGCTACTGCAAGTTGGCAAAGGTTCCATTTGAATGGGGAGGAGTCTCCGGTATTTTGGAAATTGTTGTAAGTGATGCCTTGCCTGTAGATTGTCTATTAGGTAATGACCTGGAGAGCTCCCCATGGAAAGAGGTGGAGCACAGGACTCACTTGGAGATGTTGGGTTTGCCTGCGTGGATCTGTGTGTCCACCCGTGCAATGACAGCCAGAGAGGGCGGTCTAGCAGAGCTGGAGCCTGGAACAATGGCCCAGGAACCTGCCAAGAGAAGAAGGGGTAGAGGGTGCGGGAAACCGGCCTCCACTGTTCCCACGGTCCAGGAGGAAGCAGACCCGGAAGGGGATGCCCTGGAACCTACAGGGGAGCAGGTGGCCGAACTAGGGGAATTGCCTGAGCTGTCCCAGTGGCAGCAAGAGGGTGGTCCCTCCAGGGAGGAATTCTGCCAGGCTCAGAAGGAGTGCCCTTCTCTCATTGGTGTGCGGCAGCAGGCTGCAGACCAGGCAGCAGGCCCGGGGTCCAAGGAGCATTTGATCTACTGGGAGGATGACTTACTTTATAGTGAGCCTAAGTTCGCTGAGCCCGGTGCAGCCCGTGTGCTGGTAGTACCGGAGCGCTTCAGGAACTTCCTACTGGGTCTGGCTCATGACATGCCTCTCGCAGGACATCTGGGGCAGGACAAGACCTATCACAGGCTTGTCACCCATTTCTACTGGCCCCAGATGAAGACGCACGTCTCTGCCTTTTGTAAATCTTGCCAGACTTGTCAGGCCAGTGGCAAGAGCGGAGGGAAGCGTGTGACCCCCCTCCAACCCTTTCCCGTAGTGAGCACCCCTTTTGAGCGGGTGGGCATTGACATCGTGGGGCCCCTGGATCCCAAGACAGCCCTAGGCAACAGGTTTATCCTGGTCTTGGTGGACCATGCCACTCGGTACCCGGAAGCCATCCCGCTCCGGACAGTCACCGCCCCAGTGGTGGGCCGTGCCCTGATGGGGATCTTTTCCCGTGTGGGATTTCCCCGGGAGGTCGTCTCAGACAGAGGGACGAACTTCATTTCTAGGTATATGAAGTCCCTGTGGAGTGAGTGTGGGGTGACATACAAATTCACCACTCCTTACCACCCTCAAGGAAATGGTTTGGTTGAGAGATTCAACCGCACATTGAAGGGCATGATTATGGGCCTGGAAGAGCCCATGAGGCGGAAATGGGATGTCTTGTTGCCATGCCTGTTGTTTGCCTACAGGGAGGTGCCTCAAATATCCTTAGGGTTCAGTCCCTTTGAGTTGCTGTATGGCCACCCTGTCAGAGGGCCTCTTACTCTGGTGAAGGAGGGGTGGGAGAAATCCCATGGGAAAACCCCTCAGGATGTGTTCAGCTATGTGCTGGCCATTCGCAACCAGACCAAGCGCTTCAGGAAGCTCGCTCAAGAGAACCTGGAGGCTATCCAGGAGGAAATGAAGAGGTGGTATGACCAGAACACTTCTCTGGTTGAGTTCCACCCTGGTCAGAAAGTGTGGGTGATGGCGCCAGTGGAGCCTTGTGCGCTCCGTGACAAGTGGTCTGGGCCATATGAGGTGGTGGAGCGCAAGAGCGAGGTTACCTATTTGGTTAACCTGAAGACTCCCAGGCAGCCCCTGGGAGTGCTACATGTGAACCGCCTCAAACCCCACTTTGAGAGGACTGAAGTGACTATGCTCATGGCTACAGATGTTGGAGGGGAGGAGGATACTGATCCTCTCCCTGACCTCCTGGCAGTCAAGGAGCAAGATGGGTCAGTGGATGGTGTGGTCCTCTCCCCCACCCTGACTCCAGAGCAGCAGGAGGACTGTCGCCAAGTCTTGGGTCAGTTCGCCTCCCTGTTCTCCCTGACCCCAGGTGTCACCAAGTGGTGCGTCCACGACGTGGACACTGGAGACAGTCTGCCTGTGAAACAGAAGTTCTACAGAGTGGCTGACAAGGTCAAAGCCAGCATCAAGGAAGAAGTTTCCAAGATGGTGACGCTAGGGGTTATTAAGCCCTCCAGCAGCCCCTGGGCTAGCCCAGTGGTCTTAGTGCCTAAGAAAGCTGCTACGGCCGGTGGCACCCCGGAACTTCGGTTCTGCGTGGACTACCGTGGGCTCAATGCGGTCACCAAGACTGACGCGCACCCCATCCCCAGAGCTGATGAGCTGGTGGATCGGTTGGGAGCTGCCCAGTACCTGAGTACTTTTGATTTTACTTCAGGGTACTGGCAGATTGCCTTAACTGACGGGGCAAAGGAGAGGTCAGCATTTTCAACACCAGAGGGGCACTTCCAGTTCTGTGTCATGCCCTTTGGGTTGAAAAATGCACCTGCCACATTTCAGAGATTGGTCAACCAGGCACTGGCGGGGCTGGAGCAATTCAGCACAGCCTACCTGGATGACATTGCTGTGTTCAGCTCCACTTGGGAGGAACACCTGCAACACCTCACTGAAGTGTTGAAGGCTCTGCAGAAGGCAGGCCTCACTATCAAGGCCAGTAAATGCCAGATAGGGCAGGGATCTGTGGTGTACTTGGGACACCAGGTAGGGAGCGGCCAGGTGGCGCCCCTACAGGCAAAGATTGATACCATTCTGGCTTGGGAACCTCCCAAGACCCAGACTGAGGTGAGAGCCTTTCTAGGTCTCACCGGGTATTACAGACGGTTTGTCAAAGGTTATGGCACCATTGTGGCCCCTCTGACAGAGCTGACATCTAGGAATCAGCCCAGAAAAGTGAATTGGACTGAGGCCTGTCAAACTGCTTTTGACACCCTCAAAACTGCCATGTGCACAGCACCGGTGCTTAAGGCAACTGACTTTTCCAGTGAGTTCATTGTGCAAACTGACGCTTCAGAGCAAGGCGTGGGAGCAGTGCTCTCACAGATCAATGAGGAGGGAGGAGACCAACCAGTGGCTTTCATTAGCCGAAGGCTAATCCCCAGGGAACAGAAATGGAGTGCCATTGAAAGAGAAGCTTTCGCTGTGGTCTAGGCTCTGAAGAAGCTGAGGCTCTACCTGTTTGGGACTCACTTCCGTGTTCAGACCGACCACAGACCCCTCAGATGGTTAATGCAGATGAGGGGTGAGAATCCAAAATTGTTGAGGTGGTCCATTTCCCTACAGGGGATGGACTTTACGGTGGAGCACAGCCCTGGTACAGAACACGCCAATGCTGACGGTCTGTCCAGATTCTTCCGCCTTAGTGATGAGGACTCCCAAGAGGTTGGGTAGTTCTCCCCACTTTCAGCTGGAGGGGACACGTGTTAGACCTGACACCTTTTGGCGTGGTTCTTCCCCCATCTTTTTGCCTCTGACTCATGTGTTTTGATGCTGTGCTGGATTTCGTTTTTGCTGATTTAGATGCTTTGGACACTCTGCCACTGCTGATCAGTGTCAGAGTGTAAGTGCTCCCTCTGTAAATTGTGATATTAATTGAATATACCTGATTGGCATATTTGTATCACCATGGAGTCCCTAGTAAATTGCACTGTGTGTGCCAGGGCTGGTGATGACAGATGCTACTAGTGGGCCTGCAGCGCAGATTGCGCCACCCGCATGAGTAGCTTTAAAATGATGACTCAGGCCTGCCAGCGCAGGGCCTGTGTGCAGTCAGAGACTGCCTGTCCCCCTGGCCAGTGTCTCCACTGGCTGGGCCTAACCCTTCCCTGTCTGGGCACATCAGTCACCCCTGTGGAAGGCTCAAGGTACCCCCCTGGGCAGGGTGCAGTGTATGGATAAGGTAGAGCATGTACTAGTGCAGGTCACATGCTCTGGTAGTGGGCTGCAGCCATTTTATGTGCTCACTGCTGTAAGGCTATCTTGCTCCATAGAGTAACATGGGGGAGGCTGGGCCCATGTGATACCAGCCTATCTTCCCATAGGAACAAGATGGGACATAAGTGAAAGATATCCCTGAACTCAGAATTTAATGACACATCTTTTAGTGAAGGGTGTTTTTAAATCCTGTAATGGAGAATAGCACTTTTAGAAAGTGGCTGTTCTCTTGTCTAAACCTTTCTGTGTGCCTGGGTTTGTGGAAAGCCTGGGTGTGACAGGGGGGCTGCAGAGCCCCCGGAGGAGAGGGTCGGAGCCAGCCCGGGGATGAAAGGGCACATCTGCTGCCCGGGAGGTGGGAGAAAGAAAGGCCTGATAAGTGCTGGGCTGTGCCTGCCTGCCTCCCCCATGCTAGCTCCCTCCTGCCGGCCAACTAACAGTAACACCTCTGGCCCTGAAGCTGACAGGAAGAAGAAAACCAGAGACACCTCAGTGCTCCGCAACCCCCAGAACTGGTTTAGACTGGACTCAGGGCTCCTTGCACAAAGACTTCAAAGGACTTCAAAGACATTGAGGGGTATAAGGAAAGGACCCCTGACTACAGGAGGGTAGATTCTGAAATGCTACAACCAAGGAGGGACCTCGGCTGGAAGGAGGACGGCTGGAGAACTAAAGGAAGATTGCCTTGCTGTGTGCTCTAAGGGCTGACCTGTTCTGCTGTCTACCTGGAAGCTGAGGAGGAGAAAGGGACTTTGCTGTGTGCTGTGACCCTGCCTGCTTGAAACTACGAGAGACTCTGCTGTGTGCTGTGTCTCCTGAACTGAATCTCCAAGGGCCTGAGAAGAGCTGGCCTCCTGTTGGGAACCCAGGGTTAAAGGTTCCTAAAACTTTGCCAAAGACTGCTGAGAGATCGTACTTGTGGCCCGCTCCAACGTGTGATTATTACTTGCCAGCCGTGAGGTGTGATCGCTGTGCTCTTCGGCACAGATTCAGGGGGTGAGGAGGGACCCGGAGTGGTTTTCTGCGTCCTACGTTCCCCCTGTTGATCTACTGGTGGAGAATCCGGCTGACCGTGATCTGCGGCCCCGAAAACCCTTTGCCGCCAAATCACCACCGCGGCCCGGGGCCAGGAACCCCCCTGTAACTTGCTTCGAGGTCCAGGAGCTGCCGCGGCGAAGAACGAAGCAGCCGCGCTTCCATTGGTGGAGGGAGCCGAGCCCCCTCACTAACGCCGCGACGGGATTGGCCCGTGCGGCGCAGCGTCATTGGTGGTGGTGGGCCGTGATTGGCCGAAGGAGCGGAGCGTCATCATTTGTCTGACCCGGGAGCCGCTCTGCCGTTGGCTGACTCCCGGGCGTGTGTGGAGGCTCGTCCTCGGTGCCGCGACCTGATTGACCCAGCGGAGGAGCTGCTGCGGAGGTCCCGGGATTGCCGTGCGATACGCGGCGGGACCTGGAAAGACAGACCCGACCTCGCCGAGGAATTGTTCAAGTGTCCCAGCCCCCGGCCTGCCGTCTCTGCCCCCCGTCGCTCCCGAAGGACTGAGAGCGGGCGGAGAGCTTGCGGAGACCGGCCGGGCCTGAGCGCGAGTGAGCGCTGACAGGCGAGGTGCGCCCGAGGCCCTGAGGCAGTGCCGGTGAGAAAACAAAGAGTCCCCAGGGACGCTGGTGAGGCGCGCTTTCAGCGGGAGGATCCCATTGCTTTGCGGGCTCGAAATTGACTAAGGGGGATCAGTGGCATAGCTAGTTGGCTCATTTTTAGAGAGCTAAGCTTAGATAACTACCAAGTGTGATTCTTAAATACTGATCTTGAAAGAGACTTGAGACTATCCTTGTTTTTTTACATAAGAACTTCCTATTTACAAGCACCATCAGGAAGATTAAGTGCAACCCTTAAGATTAAATGCAACATTCTTCTAAAGAAGTGATTATCATGCAACTGCTTCATTTACTTGCTGAAACTAGATAAAGTTATATATTTTTATAAAATATACCTACCTGTGTGGTCTCAGTTTGTGGTGGATTGGGGATTATTGTTGTGTTAAGTGCAAATGTTATCCACATTGCCTCTGTTTAGCCTAGACTGCTCGCGCCATGCTACCTAGAGGGTGAGCAGGGGTTATCTCAGAGGGTCATTCCTTCACCCTGACTAGAAGCAAGGGTCCCTACTTGGGCTAAGGTACTTACCTCTGCCAACTAGAGACCCCCGGTTCTAACAGAGACAAGGTAGGGCGGCATCTGGCCCGTCAGCTTCGGGACAAGCGCGAGAGGGAATATATTGGAGGCATGCGCGGTGAAGCGGGTGACCCGCTTCATCGGGACGAGGAAAAGGCGGCCCTGTTTGGCCGTTTCTACGCGGACCTTTATAGCAGTGATGTCCTCGACTCGGAGGTGCAACAGCGTTATCTCGCAAACCTGTCTCTACCCCAGGTCACTGCGGCCCGAAACGACCTTTTGACGGCCCCCTTCACCCGGGAGGAAGTTCTGGACGCCATCAAGGCCTTGAAACCTCACAAGGCGCCTGGGCCGGATGGGTACACCGCCCTCTTTTACCAGACCTTCTCTGCCGACCTCTGTGACTATCTGGTTGGGCTTTTTAATGCGATGGCTGAGACGGGAGGCATATCGGGCACGATAGCCGAGGCAGTGATCTCTGTCATTCCTAAACCCGGGAAGGATCCCTCCAGTTGCTCCTTTTACCGGCCGATTGCCCTCTTGAATATTGATGCGAAATTATACTCCGCTATCATTGCACGACGCCTCCAGGATCTCATGCCGATCCTCATACACCCCGACCAGTCAGGTTTTATCACGGGCAGACAGACCCATGACAATCTAAGGAGGGTGATCCATCTGATTGAAAAGGCCAACCGATTCCGCATCCCAGCAGTCCTAGTGGGCCTGGATGCGGAGAAGGCTTTTGATCGTGTGGACTGGGGATTTTTGTTCCGCACCCTGGCGGCCTTTGGTTTCTCGGAAAAATTTATCATGATGATTCGAGCGAACTACGGTACACCCCGCTCCAGGGTGTTGGTTAACGGCCACTTGTCCCCCTTTTTCTCCCACTCTCGCGGGACCAGGCAGGGCTGTCCCCTTTCCCCTCTGCTCTTCTCGCTGAGCATTGAACTGCTAGCGTTGGTGGTGAGGGAGCATAAGGGGATCCGGGGCCTCCCCTTTACCGGGGAACACCACAAGATCTCGCTCTTTGCGGACGACGTCCTCCTGTCGGTTGGAGATCCAGCCAGCTCGCTTCCGAATATCCAGTAGGTTCTGTCCGACTTTGAAACGGTTGCTGGCTTTAGGGTTAACTTTGGGAAGTCCTACATCCTTAACCTTACACTGTCTCCGACTGAAGCGGATCAGGTACGGCTTCTGACCCCCCTATCCTGGGCGACCAGCTCCATCTTGTATTTAGGGGTACACTTGACGCCTAAGGTGGGTGGCCTGTTCACAGCCAATTTCCCTCCGATGCTGACATCCATGCGAGCTGATTTAGCCCGCTGGAAGCCCAAATACATCTTGTGGCTCGGCAGGATACATGCCATCAAGATGGTGCTCCTCCCCAAGTTTCTTTATCTTTTTCAAACCCTTCCCATCCCCCTAGATTTGGATTTCTTTAGGCGCCTTAAAACTTTGATGCTTCGCTTCATTTGGCAAGGCGGGCGAGCCCGTTTCTCCTTTTTTACACTGCGCCGCTCGAGATCGGAGGGGGGAGTGGGTCTTCCTGATATGCACCTCTACTATAAGGCAGCACAACTGCGAGTCCTGGTGGAATGGTCCCAGCAACTCTCAGAAAAACACTGGCTGCATATGGACAGGAGTATCGCGGGCCGGTCAGTTTGGGACCTAGCTTGGAAACCCAAGGGTGATAGGCCCAGGAATGCCTACGTCAGTACCCCCACCAGCACGGTGCTGAAAGTATGGGACACGGTCTCGGGCGACGACCGCTGGACGACGTTCCCGTCGCCCTTCACCCCCATTCATTTCAACCCGGCCTTTCCCCCGGCGTTGCAGGACGGCCCCTTCCGCCTGTGGCGAGAGGGCGGCTGTAGAGCACTCACTCACCTTTTTCACGAGAGACTATGGGGTCCCTCCATCTGAACGGTATCACCATCTACAGCTCCTCCACTGGGCTACCTCCCCCGGAGTGGGGGATGCGGCCACTAGATCGCCGTCTGTCTTCGAGGCCTTTCTCCTACGAACTGCCACCATGAAGGGAGCCATCTCCTTTCTCTATAAATTACTGCTCACTACGGCAGTGTCGCCCCGCCCGCGGTATATGGGACACTGGGAGGAGCTGCTCGGCAGAGACATCCCTGATGCGGAATGGGCGGGCCTTTGGCGAGACATCACGGCCCACAACCGCTCGGTGGCTCTTCGGGAAGCCCATCTCAAAACCATGATGGATTGGTACCTCTACCCATCCAAGCTACACCGTATCTTCCCGACCTCGTCTGACCGCTGCTGGAGGGGCTGTGGTTTCTTGGGGGATTTCAGCCACATTTGGTGGGATTGCCCGGTCATTCGCCCCTACTGGGAAGAGATTTTGTCCCACCTCAAAGACATACTAGGCTATCCAGTCTCTGCTTCTCTAGAACATGTCCTCCTCGGGCTTCGTGACCCCGGTCTCGAACACCAGACGAGAGCCGACAAGCAAATACTCTGGCTCTGTCTAGGAGTGGCTAAACTCACCTTAGCGGCAGCTTGGAAGAAACCTGATGCCCCTGCGATTTCTCTATGGCACGCTTGATTGTGGAGGTTACTGAGTGTGTAGCGGGTTGCGGACATCTTCCTGGGCAACTTTTAAAATGTCATCTTCCGCTGGGGCCCACTTGTTAGATTTCTTTCACGGGGGTTGCCATCAGCGGTCTGCCCTTCTTCAGTGCTCGCGCTCCACCTGTTTCAACTCCAACTGTGCACATGGTTTGTATTTATGTATGAATGGCTGTCATCACCACGGGGGGTGGGATGGGTGGGGGGGGTTCTTTGTTGGTTGATCCTGGATTATGACACCCTTGGTACGAACGAAAAAGATCCAGCGGTCGAGGCGTGCTTCTGCCTGCTATCGCTTCGGCTACCCTCCTTGATCGCCTTCTGGACATGACCTTTGGACCTGCCTGGTGCTTACCCACTGCATTGCTGTGCCCACAAGTAATCTCCATTCCTGGGGTGTCACTCATGATCTTGTTTTTTGTATCTGTTTTATATTCTTGAAATCAAAAATAAAGATTTTATAAAAAAAATATTTAAATTAATTCATGCCTGTTACAGTAATCTCTAGAGGCTAAAGCGCATCTAACACTAAAAACTTCTAGAAGACATACAATTAGATTTCCTTATTAATATATAATCGCTAATTTTTTCTTCAGTATGATCAGGATCAAGTGGGCTAAACATAGATGCAGATTACAAATGCAATAGATTTTTTGATTGTG
The DNA here is from genome assembly GCF_964261635.1 of Lissotriton helveticus. Classification (NCBI taxonomy): domain Eukaryota; kingdom Metazoa; phylum Chordata; class Amphibia; order Caudata; family Salamandridae; genus Lissotriton; species Lissotriton helveticus. Next base: position 1,023,813,491 of record NC_136063.1, read on the forward strand.
ACTCTTTTGTTTGTTCATGCTGATACATTTGACAATAGAGAATCACTGTACTGAACCTCATTTGGAAATGCTTGTCAGTTCCAAAGAGACTGTGTTCTAATAATAAAATAAAATATTTTTATGCACGTTTTAATCTGTAACTTTTATAGCCTTTGGCCTAAATAAAGTTTATACTACAACACACCTTTGTCACAATTTCCTTAGGGAAAATTCAATCAGCATACCTTAAAGATACTTGGAGTTCAATGCCACAAAACAGTCATTTAGTTACGTGGAACAGTGAGGGCCCTATTATGATGTTAGAAGGCCCACCACCGACAGGCCGTCGGTGGCAGTCCACCCAACATCAAGGGCCCTGGTCCAACAGCCGTATTATGATGCTGACGGTCAGAGAGCTATGGCCAGGGGAAAAGACTGTGCCTACACATGTACCAACGTCGTGATTACAATGTCCATTCCCCTCTGACTCTTCATGGTGGTCTGACGCCATGAAATGTGAGATGGAAATAGACTTTGGAGGGCCCTAGTAGGACCCTCATACCCCAAGGGCCTCCGCTATGGGGCCTTGGGGCATATGTTGTCCTCCCAAACACCCATGCACCCTGTGCCAGACACCACATGGTGACTGGCACACGGTGCAGGTATGTCTGTGAACAGGTCTTTTGCCATTGGGGCTTGTGCTGCGGCCCTTTTTCCAGGTGGCAGCACAAGCCTCAATGGTAAAAGGCATGTTTCCAACCACCTACATGGAGGCAGTGCTTATTTTGAGCAGGAGCTTTCAGGTGCTCAGCACCTGCACTTCTTTCACAGGGCCTGGGCTACAATTTCTGATCCTGCAGGTGGTGGTCTCAATATTAATTGTTCAAATTCAAAATAAAAAGAATAACATACATTGCATGGTTTCTGGCTGGTAAATGTTCCTAGACAGGCCAGCATATGCCTGTCCAGGCAGGCATGATTGTGTATCACCAAGTTAGTGATGATGTCATCTCGCCGATCACAAATCCAAGAAGTCATCGACAAACTATGTCTTGCATTCTATTCCCAGAGTCTACTGCACCATGCCACTGCCTGAGCCTAAGCCTCCCATTGGATAATTGTAGCTGGAGGCTGTCTCAAGATGGAGTTGAAGCAAGGAAGCTGCGAGAGGGCATTTGGAACTTGGGAGTGAGGGCTCTTGAGGAAGAATAAACAAAAGTAAGTGTGGACTTTCCACTTGCTGTGTAGCCAGAGTAGCATATCCTGCAGCCCTGCATTGCTGCTATCCTCAACTTGCTCGATGCAGCTGTGGCCCAACAAAACGTTTGTGCGCCATGACGTCACCTGTAGAATCTGTGCGCTGCACCCCAGCATGGTAATTGCTGAGCGTGCGTGAGTCCAGTAGGCACCACAGCCATGCTTACCGGCATTGGCAGCATTACGGCTGGGGACAATGCCTGTGCTGTAGCAGGCAGGGTCACAGCAAGCTGAGCAGTGGATACCAATGCCGTCGCCTTCCCTGGACCTACTTATTACAGGCAGCCCTAGTAGTGACATCACCTGCTGTGCTCGAGCAGCGACCTGTTCTGCAAATAACCCAGTTATACGGCACTGATTAATATATGCAAAAAAAGAATTTTCATTTGGTGTATATTTTGTTTTTGCACTCGTGTAGGTAAGAAAGTAAAACACAAGTCATCTTCCTCTACTTTAGGAAAGACAACAGGAAAACGCAGAGTTCAAAATAGCAGGGACATGTACAGGCTGACGACGGGGGTCACAGGCAGCAGCAGTGTTATAGATGAGAGAGAGCAGGAGTAAAGAGGAGAAAGAAACAACAGGAGAGGAAAGAGATAAGACTGAGCTAAGTAGAAGAAAAGGAGAGCAGATCAGATACATAGAGAAAGCAGCCATGATGTGAAGAAGAGAGCATTAGGAAGAGAGAAGATAGAATGAAAGGATGTAGAGCACAGGACAGAGGAAAAAAAGCTGACAAATGATAAAACAGAGACACAGTTAATCACTGTTAGAGAGCAGAGCATGGATAAAAGTTAAGAGGAAAAAGGGCAGGGGTAGAATGAATACAGGGCAAATCAGAAATGCAGGGAATAAGGTAACACACCAGGTCTGACAAAGATGATAGAAAACAATTAGAGATGTTAGAAGATAGACTCTTAGAGAAAAGACATTGGGGACAGTCAACAGATCAAGGTTAGAAGACAGAGACTGAGGCAGTGAGAGTGATGAAAGTGGGGCTCACCGGAGGAAGAAGTGAGCTGTGGCCTCCTTGGCAAAATTTTCAGCACCTGCACTTCTTTTTTTACAAATTAAGCACTGCATGGAGGCTACTGCCTACGTGTTGGGCGATCTGGCTCCCGAAACGATGGCGCTCGGAAACTTGTTCAACCACCATCGTAAGGGGAGGCTGAATCACTATACACAAATATTCCACAGGATGCAACAAGGGTGGCGGTTGTAGCTTGGTAGCTCGATCATGGTTTTACTAAGCCTGGCAATCTTTTGTGCTCCAGTGCATTGAACTGGAATTTACTACAATTTTTAAAATATAAAGATTAATTATACTTGCAGTTTGTCCAGACCTTCCATGGGCGCAACATTTGCTACTAGCCTGACATGCATCTATGTTGGCATGTTTATATCAAATTTCATCTATCCTGACTCTAGTCCATATTACCTCAATAATACTATTTGGAAACAAAATATAGACAACGTGCTACATGTATATTCTGGATCAGAGAAAGAGTCAGTAGTCTCTCAATAGCCTTGACCCACATCTTCATTTCACTTGGCATTATAGTGGTCAATCAATCACATATTTGGATCTAGATATTACTGTGAAATGCCCACACCTGCTGACATATGTCCACCAGAAACCTATGGACAAGAACTCACTGCTACATTATTCCTCTTATCATCCAAAAGACTTTAGTGATAATTTATCTTTGGATTCGTTTTTCAGATATTGCAGAAACTGTTCTGAACAAAGACATTCATTGCACAATCTATGATGTTGCAAAAATGACTCATGCAGAGAGCGTATCACCAAAAAATCGTCAGCAAAGCATGGAACTAATCTTTGAACACTCCTTGTTTAGCTCTGCTTGAGATACATCCTGAGCAAAAATCAGAGTGTATAACAGTGATCATGGCCTATGAGCCTCCAGGCTTTCAAAATGTGCCAGATTAGAAGGAAAAACTTGAAACTATTACAGAATGTTGCTAGCCCCAGATTTGCTTTTCAATGAGCTTCCAATCTCAGAGACAGGCTTGTGCATACCTGGATGGGAAACAACCCCACTCAGATCCTGTCCGGACTACCTACTGTTAAGGGTCATTAACCTTGCAGTGGATGCAGTGTCTCCAAACTTACATCGCCATCCCAACAGGTGATCTTGAGTTCTGGCTGATTGTGGTATCAAAGCAGGATGAGTAATTGTAATTCCTGCTTCATGATATGTAGCTGGGAATGTCTCTGTGGTTTGTTATACATAGTGCTTACCACTTGAATGGTGAAGATCCGGATGCTGGAAAACATCAAATGTCTTAAAGCTGGGAGATTGTCTATTAAACTGGTACAAACAACAGGTAATGGACAGAATACAGAACATTGTCATACAGTCACCCCAATACAGAGATCTGGGCCTAAATCAATTTTTTTTGCACTCCACACCACCCCAGGCCAGACATGGCCATATGCAAATCAGCCAAGACCCTGTGTCCTCATGGGAACAGTCCAGCCCGAACTGCCAAGCCATGTCTTTCCTGGACCGGAATCAAGCATCCAAGGACCGGTTTCTGGCTATCAGCCGTCATCAGCCTGGATAGCTTGACTCCAGTGGTGTGGAGAGCATGGGACTCACGTCTGAGCGTACCCATCCCACTCGGGGCGACAAAGGCAAAAACAACAGGTGATGGACAGAATGCAGAAAACTGGTACAACATTATAAGGGAAACTAGTTTTGGCCCAAAGGAATTTAAATAGATTGTTCTAGAACGTCTCCACCACGGACTTGAGGGAGCAAAAGAGGCCCTGATTAGAATGGAGGCTTGGTAGAACTTTTCCAAACAGGCTGATGAACTCAGACTAAATGAAATAATGGATTGGCATAGGATATAGAACTAACCAGTAAACAGTCCTCAGTTGCTATCTCCCTCGTTCTCTGACTTGGGGACTCCTAACAATAGTATGGACAGTATACAAGTGGGTTTGCACTACGGCTGCTTTTTATCCTTTTCTTCCAAGTATGAGGAGGGATGCTCCTCTAGGCTTATGGGTATTTTAAAGAAGATACATTGTGATTACCCCTGTGCATCCAAGACCCTACCTGTCCCTTTATTTAAATGCTGCCTCTAAGTCCAGTATATTTTTCTACCTGGTGACTTGTTATCCGGAACTCGTCTTTTTCCTTTCTCTGCTGCATGAGTACATCTAATCTGGCCTTTCTGTCTTTTCTTTGGAAAAGGCACCTTGTATAAGGGTGGTGCATCTTCTCCACCAAAGTATCTCACAGACTGCATATATAGTAGCAGCCATCTTGAAATGTACATTCGCTCAGGGTGGGGACTAAGTGCCTTTTAGTCTAGTGTTTAGGCTTTGTTCCCATTTCTTTCACAATGGCCCACAATTATTTGTATTAGTCACTTAGTTGTTTTTCACTTGGTGCACAATTATAGATAAATAGCTCATTTATCTTTCCTTGAGAGTAGCAAGGAGGAAGCACATTTAATGGTTAATTGTTTTGCGCATAGCAGTGGGCATTTATATTTTTGCCAACTTCCAAGATGACGTCCGCGTTCCTTGAGGTCTAGTTTTCCTGTTCCTGGGCACTCTTAAAGTAAGAAGTAGTGGATGTAATCGCTGTACTCTCGTCTTATGCTAATTTTTGGAACGTTTTACTCCTGCACAATCAGTATGGCTCATCAAATGAGCAATGCTTTTTTTGTTTCTTGTTTTTTGAATGGATCGATATACATGTATGACTAATGATTAGACTCTGTACTGGGCTCCTTATTTGTAAGGATTAAGGGATGTTTTAGATCTTGGTGGGTGGGTAACATTGATTGATATCTTGTCTGTGGAAATATAAATCCCATGTAGTACTGTAGAATTTATTTTGCGGCGGATGGGATACCTGTCACCATTATGATGAAGTAACCCATCCACCAAGGTCTAAATCAGGCTTTTAGTGTGCAGCAGCATTTAGCTGACAATATGGATTGTTAACACTGAGAAAGTGTACCCTACAGATGGGCTCTCCATGCGTGCTCCTCTGTAGTGATGTGGATTTGTCTTTTGACTACAAGACTCAAGAGTTTTTACTTCTCCTTGCAATAGGTATTTTTTCTTTTTTAGGCAATAATAATGTATTGTTTGGGTAATAAAAACCTTTACAATTTACTTTAAAAAAAAGAAAAACAGTAAGTAGCAGCATGATTGATGATTAAAATTAGAAAAGGCGTATCCTAAAACATTCATGCATTATATAGAAGTAGTTAGTGCAGTAATCAATAATTATTGTCAGTTGCCATGAATTGAAAAATACTTTTTACTATTCTTTGTACAGACAACTTTCCTTGGAATTTACTGATACTGTCACTTAAAGTGCCTAAAAAGAGAGTTAAAAAAAGGGAGTGAGGATCATGGAGACTAGAAAAAGTCAATATTGGGTCTCTGTTAGGGGACAACAAGGCAATATTCGGATGGGTTAAAAAAAAACAGCAGCTGAAATGTTATACAGGTGAGTGTGTGAACATTCAAGTGGTTTAAAAACAGCAGCAGTGAAATGGTGCTGATGGATGTTGTACTCCTACGTCTATCTTCTCGATGGAGATTAAAGTGGATAATTGATGTTTATTTGAAAATGGGACTTTAGGAGTATTTTGATCACGGTGATAGGGATTACTGGTCACTTGATGCAAGAATTTTCTCTCCTGCCCCTTCCATAAACTGTACAAAGCGACAAAACAAATGTACATCGCCACATCCAAGGCACGCCTTCACTGCTTGTCTGCAGGTTCTTATCCCCCTGCTTAGGAAAAAGGGCTTCAGCAGCTACCACCGTTCAGCTTGAAGTGCTCTGCAGATGCAGAGTAAGTGCACTACACCCTCATAAGCTTCTCCGCAGATGGCATGTGGTCTGAGCCGGAGATTGTTTCCAGGGTAGAAGATGTAACAGGGATGGTAAAATGCCTATTCGATAACAAGGGTATTTTTCTTTCTTCCTCCTGTTGAATCCCATGCCTAGATAAGGTTGCGGAGAGGACTTAACGTAGCTGTGCACAATTAACCATCCATGAGTCCTTTCTGTGAGTGCCGCCTTATCTTCTACTAGCAATAGTCTTTTCACAGACTTGTTTACTAGTTGTTTGAAGCATTGATGGGTCACTGGGGCCACCAAGAGTTTATCAAGGCCCAAACGAATGATTGATGCTAACAGGTAGTTTGTAGCTGGAGTCCTTCTTTAAGTGGATTTAATTCCAGAGATGGTAATTCAGTGTTCCTCCTTCAGCTTTTTTGATCTTGTGCCAGCACTTGACACGCTCCTTTGCGGAATAATTTCTTGGTTCTGCAGGCCAAATTCCAGCCTTATATGGGCTAGCGAGACATACTTGGTGTTAAGTATTTTCACTGATATCATGTAATTTTCAAGTAAGGTTTATTTCAGCACGAAGACATAGGTCTACATAATACAAAGTCCAAGGCTCAACTGCCTATTGTAACATAATACCCAACTTAACCACTTACTCTGGAATCTAGAATCCGTTCAAGTAATAACATGTCTCATGCACTGGCTCACGCAGGAGCTCATGCAGGTGCATGCGACAGGTCAGACCCTTAAAGGAAAACATACATAAATAAGAGAGAATGTAACACTTGGGTACATTAAAAATCATCCTGACCGCTCCTAAGACGGTTCTGTCTAAAATGGTAGAGGTGGGCAGAACGCGCCGTGGAACTCTGGAACCTCCTCGACGCTACGTCACCGGACGTCGCCTTCCTCACGGAAACCTGGATGAACGCCTCCTCTGCACCCGACATCGCCATCGCCATCCCGGACGGGTACAAGATCATCAGGAGGGACCGCATCAACCAGACCGGAGGTGGCATCGCCATCGTCCACAGGAACTCCATCCGCATCACGACCGACGCCAACGACTCCTTTGCCGCAGCCAAACATCTCCACTTCCAGATTCACACCGACCCTAAGACGACCCTCAGAGGCACCCTCGTCTACAGACCCCCGGGACCACGCACACAATTCAGCGAAGACATCACAGACTTCATCAGCCCGCACGCCCTCCCCTCCACCGACTACATCCTCCTCGGGGACCTCAACTTCCACCTGGAGAACAACAAGGACCGCAACACCACCGCCCTGCTGGAAAACCTCGCCAACCTCGGACTCAAGCAACTGGTCCACACCCCCACCCACTACGCCGGCCACACGCTTGATCGCGTCTTCTCTTCCAGCAAGTACATCACCTTCAGCCACGCCACCGGACTCCACCGGACCGACCACAGCTGCGTCCACTTCAGCTTCAAAAGATCCACGACCCACCACCACCCGCAACAGGTACCTCACAGGAATTGGAGCAAGATCACCGCAGACCAGCTCACCACCTCCCTCAGCCAGAGCCCACCCGCCAACACAACGGACCCCAACGAAGCAGCCCGCAACTTCACGCAGTGGCTGACCGCCTGCGCCGACGACCTCGCGCCACTAAAGAACCCTCCCAGCAGACCCAGAAGCAAGAAGGCATCCTGGTTCACCGACGACCTCAAGGACTCCAAGAAGACCTGCCACACCCTCGAGAAAGCCTGGCTCCTCGACCGGACCACCGACAACATGACCGCCCTCAAACACGCTACCTGCAAGCACCACCAGCTCATCCGCACCACCAAGAAGAAATCCCTGAAGGAACGACTGAACAACAACGCCCACGACAGCAAGGAGCTCTTCACTATCGTCAAGGAGTTCTCCAACCCCAGCACCGGCACCAACGACATCACTCCGTCACAAGACCTCTGCGACTCCCTCGCCTCGTTCTTCCACCGCAAGATCGCTGACATCCACAACAGCTTCGGCGCCCCACCCACGCACCCAGCCGTCGAACCAACGCCCCCCACCGCCATCCTTCGCACCTGGACCACGGTGACCACCGAAGACACAGCCCGCACGATGAACACCATCCACTCCCGATCACCGACCGACCCCTGCCCACACCACGTCTTCAACAAGGCCGACTCCACCATCGCACCCCAACTCTGGAACATCATAAACGCCTCCTTCAACACCACCACCTTCCCGGAGAGCTGGAAGCACGCCGAGATCAGCGCCCTCCTGAAGAAACCTACAGCGGACTCCACCAATCTCAAAAACTTCTGCCCCATCTCGCTCCTCCCTTTTCCTGCTAAAGTCATCGAGAAAATCGTCAACAGACAGCTGACCGCCTTCCTTGAGACGAACGGATCCCTCGACCCCTCGCAGTCCGGCTTCAGAGCCAACCACAGCACCGAGACCGCCCTCATCGCAGCCACCGACGACATCCGGACCCTGCTCGACAAGGGGGAAACAGTGGCCCTCATCCTCCTGGACCTCTCCGCTGCGTTCGACACGGTCTGCCACCGCACCCTAGTCCAGCGCCTCAGCAACATCGGTATCCAAGAGAAGGCACTGGAGTGGATCATCTCGTTCCTCGCCGGAAGAACACAAAGAGTCCGCCTCCCCCCGTTTCGCTCCAAGGCCACCGAAGTCATCTGCGGCGTCCCGCAAGGATCTTCACTCAGCCCCACCCTCTTCAACATCTACATGAAACCTCTCGCAGCCATCGCACGCCAGCACAACCTCAACATCATCTCTTACGCCGACGACACCCAGCTGATCCTCTCCCTCACCAGAGACCCCGACACCGCCAGAACCTGCCTACATGAAAGGATGAAAGACGTCGCCGAGTGGATGAAGGACAGCCGCCTGAAACTGAACTCGGACAAGACGGAAGTCCTCATCCTGGGATCTTCGCCCTCCGCCTGGGACGACTCCTGGTGGCCCCCAGCCCTGGGCACCGCACCCAAGCCAACCGACCACGCACGCAACCTGGGCTTCATCCTGGACCCCTCCCTCTCGATGACCAGACAAGTCAACGCCGTCTCCTCATCGTGCTTCAACACCCTGCGTATGCTTCGCAAGATCTTCCGCTGGATCCCGACCGAGACCAGGAAGACTGTCACCCAGGCACTCGTCACCAGCCGACTGGACTACGGAAACACCCTCTATGCTGGAACCACAGCCAAGCTACAGAAAAGACTCCAGCGCATCCAGAACGCCTCCGCCCGACTCATCCTGGATGTCCCCCGACGCAGCCACATCTCCAGCCACCTGAGGAACCTGCACTGGCTCCCCGTCGACAAGAGGATCACGTTCTGGCTCCTCACCCACGCACACAAGTCTCTCCACGACCTGGGCCCCAAGTACCTCAACGACCGCCTGACCTTCTTCACGCCCACCCGCCAGCTACGGTCCACCAGCCTCGCCCTCGCAGCCGTACCACGCATCCGAAGAGCCACCGCCGGAGGAAGATTCTTCTCTTACCTGGCTGCCAAGACTTGGAACTCCCTCCCCCTTCGGCTGACCCAGGACCATCTCGCCTTCAGGAAACAACTCAAGACCTGGCTGTTCGAGCAGTAGCATACCCCTCCCCCCAAGCGCCTTGAGACCCTCCCGGGTGAGTAGTGCTCTATACAAATGGGGGGGGGGGGGAAATTGCGTAATCACGTTACGCAAGTCTCCGCGAAGTTGTAAAAAATATCCGCGAACACGAACAAATTCCGCAAACACACGGAATTGCTTGTTCACAATACTTTTTTCCTGTTCGCAATTGGTGTGTGCGTGCTCAGGGGGAAATATATGGCGAACACGCATTTTGCATGATGCAAAAAAAATTCGAAAATGCCCTTAAGGAATCACAAATTACCACCAACTTGTAATTGGTGGTAATTTGCGATTTCTTTTACAAATGCACTTTATGCAATTTGTAAAGGTGCCATGTGATGCTCATACATGCCCTTAGGGCATGTATGTGCGCCATATGCGCACACATGTCATTTTCAGGGGTGCAGCAGGGTGTTCTTGAGACACCCCTGCACCCTTGAAATTATTCTCAATTTGCGATTAGCAAATTGAGAATCGCAAATTGAGATTAATTTCACATTCATTCCTATGGGCCTCCTGGCCCATAGAAATGAATGGGAAATTATTCCTGAATTGAGATTAGCAATTTGCTAATCGCAAATAAGGAATTTTAAGGAATCGCTAAAAAAAAGCGATTTTCTACATATATACCATTTTGCGATTTCTAAATAGCGATTCCTTAATATTCGCTATTAAGAAATCGCAAAAGGGTATGTTGATACATATGGCCCATAGAGTCTGGCTCTTTCATTTAGTGCTGCTAGCCATCTATGATTGTTAACCAGTTTGCCACTGTCACATTGTGGAGGAACACCACTGTATGGACAGTGTTCATTCAACTTATTCAGAATTGAGTATTTGTCCCTACTTGAGGCAACTGTATGGACAATTGAACATTTGACCATATTTGGTGTGGTATTTTGAGAGGAATTATCTAATGTACACCTAGGCAGAGGAGAACTGAATAGGCAGACTAAACAAAAGGATACCCACTTTAGCCTTGCTGACCTAATCTGTTACAGGTCCATCTTAGTATGTAGATTAATCAAATTTCAAATTGGAGCATTGCTCTGTTTTATGTTATATTTCTGCTATGCCCTTATTTAAAGTAAGAATATGGTAAACTAGCTAATACTTAGATTGTACCCTTTGTTAAAAGTCATGAGGTCAAACCTTCTGGAATTTAACAAGATTGAAAGACCCAGGGCCTCATTTATGATTTGTGAGGCCCCATATTGGTACTTTTGCACCACCCGAACTTCATGTTTTTGACGTTATGGTGCCGCAATGTGTCTCAGCATATATACAAGGCCAGGTAAAGCCACTTTACGTGGCTGTTCATGGCCTTGTAAATATGTACCCCTTTCATGCAGAACACTGAATGAGAGGGGTGTTCCATGGGTGTTGGTGTGGGTGTTCCCAAGTAATACCTATGGAATATGAAGCGTTCACAGATTTATGAGAAATCATAAATTGGGGAATGCATCAGAATCTAACGTGTTAGGAATGCACAACAAGGAGAAACTTTTTAATTTCGCCTCATTTTTTCGTTTTACTATGTGTGTGCAATTCTATTGCACACATAGAAAGAGGAAATTTCCTGGATTGGTTGATTTTGAGCCAGAGGGTGTCCCTCTCAATAAGCCCCGCAAAGCAGACACCCTTGCACCATGGTGCAAGGGTGCGTACATTGGCGCATGGCAGCCCTTTGTGCGCCGGCGCAGGGTAGAAGGGCAGGAATGTGTTGTATCTCATGGATGTGACGCATTCCTGCCCTTTTGTTTTGATGTAGGGCAGCGCAATAGGATTCCTTGCAGCACTGTCTTACACCAAAACATCATAAGTGAGGCCCCCAGTGTTTACAAGGACTTGAGGGGTTAGATTTACTTGTAACCAGACCCTTACAGTTCATTTGAAAACATTTTTTATTGTTCAAACAAATAAGGTGATTGATCCATTGGATGATATCTACAGTGACATTGTCAAAAGAGAAGTAAACATAACAAAAAACAGTAACCAATCCTCCTGTTTAAGTTACATTTCATCAAAATCAAAACAGGTCAAGTGCAATATATAAAACAGTAAGCTGAGAGAAATTATTCATGAAAATGTTAAACATATTGAAATATTTGTCCCCACGTGATTGTTTTATAGGTTCCACGTTGTATAAAGATACTGATATATCCATTCTTAGTAGCTAATGTCTCCAGGTCTTCAATGTCATTAAATCACAGGAAACATTTTCTTTGTTAAAAGCGTGGACACATGTTTCTTAAAATCATGGCATCATAATAATGTAAGGTTTTTATGCTGGAGAGGTAACATATCACCCGTGTGCAACTCTTGTGAAACTCTGTTATATCTACACTTGAGTGAGTGTCTAAGTAGTGACCATACCGGCAAACAGCGCATAATGTCAGCTGGCCTGCAATGTCTTTAGATTTAGAAAAAATACACTAGCGGTAACGAGATCGCAGTCATATACCACAACGGCATTGGATTCCTATTCTCGTGACAATCTATGCAATTCCAAGATGCATCCCAACCTGTATTTGTTGGGGCAGCCATCTTTAAATGTTGCTGCTGATGAAATCATAACCTATGTTCACAATAAAACTTGTCATTCAGAGCCATGTCCTCAGCATTCTGTACTTACATAGACTGAATGTCTATCTCAAAAGAGATAGCCCTTTACACATTCAATGCTTTTAAAACACTTTTCCTGTGTTTATATCAATACCCAAAGGTTAGAGTTATCGTCTTAATATGCAAGACACCCAGGTCATAGTCCAGATATCCTTAATTTGCCCACCTACTCCTTACCAAAGCAATTATTTTCTTTGCACAGTCATCGTCTCCAGGTTAATTGCTCAAACCCGAAACCATGTTCCAACCCAACATTTATATGTATCAAAGTGCATGAGTTGCATGCAATGTCATCACGACATTCATGTCTAGTGTTGCGGCCATCTTTAAATGACTGTCACCGGCAAACTAAATTGTTCTGTATACAAGCCCCCAATTATGGACCCTATTAGGATGGCGGACAGACCTGCGTCCGTCCGCCACCCCAGAGGTGGAGGGACCGTCCGCAGGGGCAGTGGCGGTCCCTCCATGCAAATTAGGACTTGACCGCCACCCTGGCGGTCACATCCTGTATGTTTAACATTGCGGCGGGTGCTGCTTGAAGCAGCACCTGCCACAATGTTAAAAATGCAAGCAGTGCATTTGCATGCACAAAGCGGCAGGCATCGCGCAGTACCTGCCGCTTTGTGCATGCAAATGCAGGGGGGTACCATAGGTACCCCCCATGTGCACCCCCACCCCCCCTTCACCCTGGGGGCCCGCAACGGGCCCCCAAAGACAAGACCGTATGCCTTTTCGCAGCGGCATTGCCGCCGCAGAAAGGCATGTCCCACCGCATATCCTAATATGGCTGGCGGTGTCTGATAGACACCGCCACCATATTAGAGCTTTTCTGCCGCGGTCTCACGGTGGAAAAGCGGCGGACGGTCTACCCGTTCACCGATGACCCCCCAGCCATCCTAATCTGGCGGGGGGTCTTCCAACACACCGCAGCGGTGAATCCGCATCCTCCGGCCCGGTGGTGGCTTCCGCCGGCCTGGAGGATGCGGATTCCCCGCAATCGTAATCGGGCCCTAAAATTTGTGATTACTTATTCAATGATAAGGCGCCTCATCGTCTGCTATCCCAGCATGTTGGATTCGTGCCTGTAACAAAGTATACATAGGAAACAGCATACAATGCCGAAAGACTAGTATACAAGAACATGTGAGGGCTATTAGATGCTTTGATTAAAGGTATCCTGTGGCCATGCATATTCCACAAGAGCATCCTGAGAAAGACCAGGTCTGGTTTCACGCAATAGAAAAGATTGCCACCTGTGAGAGGGTAATTACTTTTGCATCAGACTGAAGCAAGATGAATTTTCCGTCTTAGAACTGTGCACCTGGGTCTTAACAGTAATCACAATTTCCTCTATTTCTCATAAGTATATAAGTTTAGGATCTGTGATATAACAACTTTATAAGAATGAGGGAAATGGTCAGGATACTGCACCCTTCAGCTAAGATCCGGGGCATTACAAGGAATTTACAGTATATTGCCTGGATAAAAATTGCTGTCCTCTTCCTTCAAAAATTTCATGTCATTGTATACTTAGACCTCCAGCCAAGGGGCTTAACTAGTACTTTAAAGTATATTGCATAGATACAAATTACTGTCCTTTTCACGCAAAAAACTCAGGTCATTACATTCTCTGAGCTTTAACTTTGGAAGGGGGTTGAAATCCCTTAATTAAAATCTTGGAGTTAATATGCGACAATGTTCCTTATGGTATATTGCTTGTATGTTATAGCTCCTCTGATTAAAATCGTGGCTCTCACCATTCGAAACTGATATATAGTGGGTTGGAACATGGAGTCAGGTTTGAGCGATTAACCCGGAAACGACAACCGTGCAAAGAAAATAACTGCTTAGGTAAGAAGTAGAAGGGCAAATTAAGGATAACTGGACTATGACCTGGGTGTCTCGCATATTAGGGAGATAACTCTAATCTTTGGGTATTGATATGAACACAAGACAACTGTTATAAAAACATTGAATCTGTAAAGGGCTATCTCTTTTGAGATACACATTCAGTCTATGTAAATGCAGAATGCTGAGGACGTGGCGCTGAATTACAAGTTTTATTGTGAACATAGGTTACGATAACATTAGCAGCAACATTTAAAGATGCTGCCCCAAAAAAAACAGGTTGGGAGGCACCTTGGAATTGCATAGATTGTCACAAAAATAGGAATTTAATGTCAATGTGGCACACAGCGATTGCATTACCGCTAGGGTATTTTTACTAAATCTTAAGGCATTGCAGGCCGGCTGACTTTACGCGCTGTTTGCCGGTATGGTTACTACTTGGACTCTCACTCAGGTGTAAATATAACAGAGTTTTACATGACTTGTTCATGGGGTGATGAGTTACCGCTCCAGCATAAAAACCTTACATTATTATGATGCAATGATGTTAGGAAACTTGTTTCCACGCTTTTAACAAAGAAAGTGTTTCCTGTGATTTAATGACATTGAAGCCGCGGAGGCATTAGCTACTAAGAATAGGAGATATCAGTAGGTTTATATAAAGAGGAACCTGTAAAGCAATACATATAATCGGGAATCTTTATGCACTGACTCTCTTGTTTTTGTTGATGACCATATTAGGTGCATCTGCCGACATGGGCTATAACTAGTATTTTACAGAATTTGTACATTCCTGCTCTGTAATTTATTTGAAGCCTATTGACTTTTGCATTACTAAGGTATATTTGGACAATATACATACAAAAATCTCTATCCTTAGGATTCTCTTGAGCAAACTAATATGAACGGATCATTGTGAAATACCATTGAGATTGGATTAAGGTAATAATGTTGGGAACATAAGTGGCTGTTACTTAACACTAGTGATTGAGAGGACATAGTGAGTAATCATACAAATAGCAAATGCCGTCTCTTACTCCAGTTTAAAAGTTTAAAATGACTATATCCGTTTTTTGTCTAAATGAGAGAACGCTTGTAAAGGAAAGCGATGTGACTTTCTCTTCCCTGTTCCCTATCATTTAAAAAAAAATATAGGATAATCTGACTATGTAAAAACGAGTGAGGAAAATCTTAGAACGCTAATGGTGCACCAAAGTTATTTAACTCTATGTATAGATGAATGTCAATAGCATGGTGCTCAATCAATGTCTACTCAAATGATTTGTAACTGTTGACATAACATCAATTACTATGTGTAAATATGAAGGGTAACGGAGAATTCTCTGTGAAGCCGAGGATAGCGACATTGAATAGAAAAAAATGTTGATTCACTTATTTAAGGAAAATAAAACATACATACATGTGTTTCTGGGTTAAGTTTGTCATTTTTGTGCACAAAGTGTACAGATGTGTGTCTATGTCAGAAAAACATCTGGGAGCTTTAGGCTATGAACTTTTAAAGCTTGTTGTGTAATCATGTTTTTAAACTAAGAATGTGTGTGTTGTCTATGTCTTGTAGCCCTGAAGAAGTCCAGGAAAAAGGGACAAAATGCGTCAGCTACACTTTTGGAAATATTTTGTAAATTTTTCAATAAAAGAAATTAATCTACACACAACAAGCTTGAAGAATATTGAACCTTATCTTATTAGAAAAGTGAAAATTGTAATTGATTATGTTTTGTGCTAGTGGAAGAACAATAACATTCTGAATTAACAATTAGCAGTGGGTGCTGATCAATTTGATGTACAAAAAAATCTATTTGGTAGGTAAGTTCAGTGCACCCATCTGAAGTAAGCCGCCCTGGACCGGGTCCCAGTATGCCCATGCCTAAATTTTGCTCTGTTCTGTAGATCTATGTTTGTGTGTAATTGTTTATTTTCTTTCTGAGGAGATTGCGAACTGTTTAAAACAGTTAATCATTATTAGTGGGTATTAAAATATACATATGGACTCTGAAATGAGAACTGTCAGCCTTCCCAACTTGAGTGGCAGCGGATTCCAGTGCAGAAGTGTGCTATCTAGGGTATTGAGGTGGTTGGGGTACTTTGGATAATGTTAAGGTACTCTTTGGCAACACTCTTTTTAGAACAAAAGACCTATGGGGATGAGGGAATCCAAGAATGGGCACATATGATAAAGTGCCTATCCCCAATTACTCTTTTAACCCCACAACATAGCAATGTCTTCTGCACAACCTGTATGGTGTGGCAGGTCACAGATAGTCATTCATGGTGCCTCCTGGCCTTACAATACAAAGTATCCAAGGGATCTCTCTGTCTTCCACAATATACTCCCTCTGTAGCAGGCACATTTTATGAAGCATTGATTATTACGCTGTAAAAATCCTATTTATTTAAAATCCCTATGAGACGGTCCTTACCCATTTTCTCCACTTCTGTTTTTGGGTCTCTCGAGATATGCCTGAGTTGCCTCTAATTACTTCTTGGCCCAGGGTCCATTTGCATCAGTAGGTGGTGTAATATAGCCAGTCATATGTATGAGACTTTGTGATCTGTGTGAGCTGGGGGCCTGACTTAGTGTTCATGGGGGGTAAGATTTAATATCATTGACTTTAAGATAAAGGCAGTGTAAGCTTCTTATTGTGCCTGTCAGTGGGACACAAAGGTGCGCGTCCTGCCCTTGACCTCTTAGCAGAGTGCACAGAGCAGTAGTTATATATCTGACAATTTTAATTATGAGTATATAGGTAGGTGTGCGAAGGAGGTAGGCAGCTGATGAAATATTGACAAAAGAAAATTGTGTATTTACAGGTGAGGAAATAGAGAGAGTCTTTGGTTGTGAAAGGGCACAGTGAAGTGGAGACAAAGGAAGGAGGCAAAAGGACAAAGTAAAGACAGTTGAGAAGACAGAGATACTGTGAAAGTTGGAAGAATGGAAACAAAGGGTTTAAGTGTCAACATGGTAAAGGCACAGAAGGGGATTGATTGACATCCCAAAGACCACTACTACTTCCAGACATTGCTAATGTCTAATTCAGTCTCGTATTTTCAGTTTTACTGTTATTTGACACCACTCTATTTAGAACAGCAGACCTAAGGTGTCTGGGGGATGCCAAGAAGGGACACACATGCAAAGTGCCCACCCACATTTTTAACACCACTACGTAGAAATGTGTTCTGCACCTCTTGTATGGTGTCTGTCAAGTCACAGATAATCATTCAATAAATGGTTTCAATTTTAATTCTTTAAAAATATTTTAACTGCCCACCTTAGTCATAATTGTATATAGTGTCAAAAGAACTTTTTTTGCACCATTTGTGCAGCAGTAATATGCACGTATATTACGTTTTAAAGGTATCCTTTTGTACATGCAAGGGCAACAAGAATACTCTAAAGATAACAGAAATATCTCTATCATGCGCACCAAGAAAATCTGGATCCTATTAAATGTCTGCCCATGGCTCCACCCCCTATACCCACCCCATGGCCTACCCCCTAGCCCCAGCCTTACTTGGTTAGTACCTGAAATCATTTGTTTCCTTTTAAAGCACTGGTTAGTAGGGCAAATCAGTAATTGCTTTATGCTACCTAGCAATTATGGTACTCATTATAGATGCAGAGATAGCACATTCATTATGCTCGTGTAATAGCCACTGGTTTCCCCTGCTGTAAAGTGGCAGTAGCAGTTACACATCTGGTAATAATGCCATTGTAATGCAGTAATATCTCATACCTTTAAACTGAATAAGAGTGCTGTAAAACACTTGGCAGGGGTGTCACTATGCTATTTAGAGACTGTGACCTGTAAGCGAAGAATTTTATGATATTGCAACATTTTCAATTAAGTTTGCACATACATTACACTGAATATTTTCTTCACCAAGTGGCATTTTCCAATAATAATCTGTATGTTACTTATCTGTATGTTTTACCTTCGCGAATAGTATTGGTGCTAGGGAACACAACACTAAATAATTGCTGATGTTCGCTGAGAAATTCTCTCCAACTTTATCGAGCTGTTGAACTGCTGAAAACAAAATCTATTGCAGTATTTATAATGATGTAAACATTCAGGAAAAAAAACAATCAAACCTTTTTCCTTTGAGAAGTATTACCCCACAATAGTGTGCAGACGATGGAAGTGAAAAGGAAATCTCCGTATCATACCCTGATTCAGCAACACTTTTGTTTTAACGTTCTTTGATTTCCAGATATGTGCTTTATTGGTTTAAGTGGAAGACATTTTTTTTTGTGAGAGTATTCGAAACGGCTTTACAGAGCTACACTGCGGTATATAAAATTTTTTACAAATCATTCTAAAGCTAGGGTCTCTTAACAAATCTGTTGAAATTAACAGTAAGAAAGGACTACTTGCCCAATCAATCTTACCTGGCTTTTACTCTGCCTGTTGTAGCAACTTGGGCCTAGATGTATCAAGTATTTTGCGATTCGTTAAGGCCGAAATTCTACGAATTTTGGCCTTACCGAATCGCAAATGAACATTTTGCATTTTGCATCTTTCGGGATGTATGTGTTTTTTCGCATCGCTAAATTAGAATTCGCACTTTTTTGCGTTTCCTTATTTGCGTTTTTTGATTTTCTGCGAATATATTTTAGCGAATCTCTATTTTGCATGTTCGCATGTTAAGAATTCGCACTAAGATGTATTAAGGAATCGCAGTTAGCGAAAAAAGTGAATTCGCAAAATAAGAATTCGCAAACAACATTAACTCAGATCAGGTGTAAAATGTTTTGAAAGTATAAAAGAAAGCCCCAACTGATTTTTTCAACAGAACCATGGCTGCACTTTACCTGATAGCAAGAAGGCTGCACATTCAAGCTCTTGCACAGAGGAGACAGAGGCAGGAAAGGATTTTTAAACTGAGGATTACCTTATTTCAACAGACTGAAGAAGACATTTTTGAGAAATATAGACTGCATCTACATACCATTTTGGACCTCATTGTGGAGTTAAAGCCTTTTTTAGAGCATGAGACACACAGGACACATTCAATACCAACTCATGTGCAGGTTTTGTGTTCCCTGCATCTTCTTGCTTCAGGATCTTTTCAAAGGGTGATTGCAGAGGTAGGAGGAGTATCTCAGAGTGCTTTTTCTCGTTTTTTTAGTTTTTTTTTGGATGCAATGATGAACAGGTTGCACCATCATATTTACCTCTCCAGCACACCACAAGATATCCAAATATCAAAATATGATTTCTATCAAATTGCTCATTTTCCACATGTTATTGGATGTATACATATTGCCATTACTCCTCCTGCTGCAACTGAATATGTTTATAGGAATAGGAAAAGTTACCACTCTTTAAACATTCAGATGGTGTGTAATGCTAAGTATGTCATTACTGACATTGTTGCAAAGTTCCCAGGAAGCACTCATGATTCATACATGTTTAGACACAGTGGATTACATGGACGTTTGAGTGCTGGTGAATTTGGAGATGGATTTCTGCTTGGTAAGTTCTTTTAAAAAACATATAATCTATTTTATAAATTCAAAAGTCTTCTATTTTTTAAACTAAATTAATTATCAAATTACCATTTAGGAGACAGTGCTTATGCTGTTCGTGATTTCATTTTGACCCCATACCTAAATCCAGCAAATGCTCATGAAAGGAGGTACAATAAGGCACACCGTTCTACATGTGGAGTTATTGAAAGAACTTTTGGAATTTTGAAAAGCAGATTCAGAAGAATCCATAACATTGGAGGATCTTTGCAATATAAACCATCACTGTGTTGCAAAATAATCACAAGTTGTGCTATGTTACATAACATGGCTATTAGAAAAGGAACTGAATGTGAAGTTAGTGACCCAGAATCTTCAGACAATGATGATGTACGACCCCCAAGAAGATGTGCTACAGGGTTAGGAGCTGTGGCTGGTCGTCAAAGGCGTGCAGAAATTACAAACAATTATTTCTAGGTAAGAATAAAAAGCTTGACAACTGTTTTTTGATTTTAGAAATTTTACTTCTAGAAACATATAAATGTAAAATAAATATGAAACCTGTTAATCCACAGGACATACATCAGAGAATGTTTACTCACAGTTACATGCAAATTCCTTGTAAGATATGTGAAAAAAGTTTTTATTTTTTGCCCTGTCTGCTACTTCTGCGTTGCCCTGGGCCACTTCTCCTCACAGAAGTGTGTGGACTCACAAGGCTCCCACGCCTCAGTTCAGTGGTGTCCAATGTTGGCATAGGGTTACTGCTACTTCTACTTCCCGTGTCCTCAGTCTCAATGGGCTCAAAAAAAGCACTGGCACCTTTGTGACATGTCTTTAGTAATTCAAAAGAGTTGGAAGTTTTGTCAAGCCCTTTGGCTACATTTCTGGAGCATTCACTGACCATGCGTTGCATTGCAATACTGCACCTATTGCTCTGTGCTGTCACAGTGCACAGTCTGTTTATTGCTCAGTAGTACTTCTGTAATCTAATATTATGACTGCGTGAATCTCTCACTCTATTAGATTCAGATTTTTCAAAAGCAACACAGAGTCTGTCCAAAGAGTCAGCCATGCGCCTCATACCATCACCAATTTTACCATTACTCTTATTTAATTTATTCAGTTGTGCATTAATTGACCCCAATGCTTTGTGCTGCTTCTCTTGGACTAAAAGCATGTTGTGCTCCAAACCAGCAAAAACATTTGTGGTCTCTGATACTTCTCCCCTGCTTTTTCTGGTAGTATTAACAGAGTATGATCTTTTTATAGCAGAATCATTGACTGTTTCATGATGTACAACTTCCTGTTCTGACACATGTGCACTATGTGTTGATCCCTCAGGTTCATCATCTGAGTCTTGGAAAGGCTGTAGTTGAGCAACTGCTTTTCTTTTACTTCTCACAAAAGAAATGGATTCGTGTTCATCATTGGAAATTAATTCTTCTGGGGCTGTAATATGTTCTTGGGAAGATTGACCCCCATCACCATCATGTGAATCTACAACATGATCTGGGAATAAAGAAAGAGGCACATGAGATGTTTGCCTGTCTGTCTGTCTGTCTGCTTTGTATCTATTAAAAAATGCAAACAACAGATGCAATGTTGTCTATTTATTATCAGGTATTTGTTTAAGTTAAGCTGAAGTGTAATGTAGTCAATTATTTTTAAATAAATAATAATCAAGGGGATTAATTCTGACATTACAGTACTCAACATCTTCTAAATAATTGCTCTAATTCAGAATATGTACTCATACAAAAACACACAAACATCATACATTTAAATTCAATCAATCATGCGTTCTTCTTACCATCTTCTGCAACTCTGTGATCAGAACTGTCAATGGCTGAGACTCCACTGACACTTTCATGCTGTATTGTTGATTCAATAAGCTCCTCATGTGGGGTTGGCTGGTCTATATTTGCAGTTCCTCCTCCTGTTTTATTTGCTTCCTTCAGTCTCCCAGCAAGTTTCTCCTTTGCCCTCAGCCTCATGTCGTACCAACGCTTTTTTATCTCATCAATTGATCTTGGGATGACTCCAACCGCATTCACTTTCTCCTGTATTTCAAGCCATGACTTCCTCTTCCTCACTTCAGGTACATATTTGGCTTGTTTTCCAAATAAAAGTTCATGATTACAGGCCATTTCCTCCACCAGTGTCTCCACCTCCCTCTCAGAAAACTTCTGCTTTCTCTTCCTTTTCTCTGCTGAGGGGCCTCCTTCTGAATTTGCAGCCTCCATACTGAAGTCAAGCAGGTCTTCTCTCCAGCCAAGCAGGTTTCCAACTGCCACTGGGTGTGGCTCAGGCATGCAGGTGAAACTAATCAAGAGCATTTCCTGAGTATGACTCAGCTATTTTTTAGTTGGCTGCAGCAGATTCACGCTTTTTTGCGATTTCTTAATTTGCGAAATTCGCAAATTTAGAAGTCGCATAACATTCGCAAAAAAAATGCGACCTTTAAAGAATCGCAGTACACTCGCAGAAAAGTACATACATCGCATTTTGCGAATTCTTAATAGCGATTCGCAAAGATTCGCTATTAAGAAATCGCTAATGAAAATCTTGATACATCTACCCCCTAGTAAACAAAACAAGAGTATTCCAAGGCAGTTAGAGACCACCGGTATGGAGCAAACAAACGACTTCACTTAAGGCGTTTTTTTAAGAAAGCCCTCACTCACCACCTAGTGATGACATGCTTCATCATCGGGCCCCACAAAAGGGACCTAGCGTCCCTTTTGTGTGCTACAACGCCAGATCTACTGCGGAGCGGGTTGGTGGGTAAGGACAGTGCTGTGCAAAGAATATTAAGTGAGTGATGTGAGGTTAAAAAGAAGCCTGTAGTGTATCAAAATTAATTTTATTAGGATCACTAAGGACTTATAAATAAAATCATGTGTAGGAAATATGTCCACAATTATTTAAGTGGTAGTTTCCTAAGTCAGTCGACATGTTTCAGCCACGAAACGGTGTAAATTTACCTGGCATTCTTCAGGACTTGGTGTGGATAAACCCTGGCGGTATGGACTCTCCAAGGCCCACCCTTACCTAGGGACGTGAAAGTGAAAATTAAATAGTGAAAAAAGTGCAAGAAAATTAGAAAGAAAAACTGTCTTTCTAATAACTCCTGGTTTAGGAGGCTTCCGAATTTTCGGTTTCTGCACTTTTATAGTGTGATGAATTCACACCATGGGTCACAGGAGGGGGGTGGAAGCGTAATTGGCACACCGCCCTCGACGCTCGGCACCCGTTGTATACCTATAGCGACCCTCTGCTGGACCCCCTAGTCATTATTTGGGGCCTGGTTTAGAAATTTGAAGTGACATAGGATCTCATTACGGCTGCGGTCAGACAAGCATCTGATTACCATTGCTGCAGGATGGAGACCGCACGACATGTTGTCAACGGTCCAACCCGCCATATTATGATACGACTACCATGTAAGTGATAGGAAACATAGAGTTTACTATTGGGGCTTGTGCTACAAACTAGAAAAGGGCCACACCACAAGCCACAGTAGTAAAAGGCATGTGTTTACACATCCATGAACCATGTGCCAGGCTCCATGTGGTGCCTGGCACACGGTGCATGGAAGTTTGGAAGGACACCACAAATGCTCCCCTGGCCAAAAGCAGAGACCCACGGGGGATGGGGGCACTGCTAGAGGACCCCAAAGTCACCTTCCAACAGCCTTATCATGCATGGTGGTGGGACCACCATGAAAAAACTGTAGGAAATGTACATTGTAATCCCTACAGCAGTGCCTACGCAGGCATCACCTTGATAGTAGGGATTACAGTTCAACCGCTGCCCCAATGGGTTCCTTGAGCCTGTCAAAGGTGGCGGCCTGTCCCTCTGCCCACTGTGGTCTGACCGACTGCATCATAATGCGGTTGCCGTACCGCTATCCTGGATGTCGGTAAGACCGCCATCAATGACCTGTCAGTGGCGGTCACACCAACATTATAATATGGCCCATAATTCTTATACAATCTTCTAAATTCTTCATATAAAGGAACAGTGTGCAAAAATGGTGCTGGTAAAAAGCCTTCAAAAATCACATTGGTTCGATTTCTGGCAAATATAAAATTTACTACATCTTTCCAGAAAAGACAGAATTATATTCTTTATTTTGACCAGATTATTTCAGGACAAAAGCTTTGACTACATACCTGCAACTAGTGGCGTAACACAAAACGATGGGGTCTAGTTGCAGAATGTGATGCAGGCCCCTGTGTCTCCTATATCTCAAAGTTATTCATTGATGTTGGCCTCAATGGGAGCCCCTGAATTGTTGGGGCCCCCCCTGTGGGGCATGGCCTGGAGGGGGTGTGGTATGTCCTGGCCAGCAACTCCTAACAAGTGTGAGTTAGTAACCTCTTGTCAAAATGTTTTGCTGTATATTCATATAAGCAATTTAAATGACTTGGTGTGTCTGTGTGTTTGTGTGCATTGCATTGACACAGAACTAAGAAAAGAGCCATACATTGATTCACGTTTAATATGTGCCGAGTACAGACTAGTCAGTTCAGTTCATTTCAATTCATTTAACTTTATTTGATTTTATGATAAAATTATAAAAGTGAACAGCACATACAACAGTAGATCTAAAAGTAGACAGCTCCATATATAGCAGCAACAATTTTAAAGAAAACCTAAGATAAATTACATTGAATATAAAAAACAGTTAAAATAAATAGATCCAATGGGACCCATATTAACCCAATGGTAACGAAATCCCTGCATTGCAGACTTTTTGAATAGTAGAAAGGACGGTAATCTGACATAATATCGAAATTATTATATCGAACTGACATAATATCGAACATTAAATATCGTAGGTCAAAAATATCAAACAAAAAAATATCGTATACAAAAATATCGTAAATAGTATGTTTATCATAATATCTAAAGTAATTATATCGGAAGACAAAATATCGAAAAAAAAATTATCGTATAATAGTATATAATAGTAAAAAATATGCATATTAGGTTAATATTTTATTGAAATCAGTTAATGTTATTGAAAAAAAAATATTTAAATTTTTTTTTATCTTAAAACAATTATAAATACATATATATTTTTAGGAGCGGGTTATTGGGTTTATAGGGGATAAGGGTGGGGAGTGTTTTAAAAATATATCTTTAAATAAAATAATATTTATAAAATATGATATATTTTTTTAAATATTAATATAACGATTATAAAATGTAAAAAAAAAAAAATTAAAAGTTTAAAAATTTTAGAATTTAGAAATTCGAATTTGTTTTAAAATCTTATACAAATTTGGAAACATTTTCGATTTTCGAAATTCGAAATTTAAATTTTTTTTTAACAATTTTGGTAACATATATGTATTTTAAGAAATTACGCAATATTGTTTATCTTATAACAATTATAAATACATATATATTTTTAGGAGCGGGTTATTGGGTTTATAGGGGATAAGGGTGGGGAGTGTTTTAAAAATATATGTTTAAATAAAATAATATTTCAAAAATATGATATAGTTTTTTAAAATATTAATATAATGATTATAATATTTAAATAAACATTTTTAAAAATGTTAAAAATTTTCGAATTTAGAAAATCGAAATTTAAATACATTTTTTTACTAAATTGAAAATGTTTTCGATTTTCGAAATTCGAAATTTAAATTAAAAATTTAGCAATTTAGGAAAATGATATATATAATTAACATAAAAAATTTAAAAATTTTATAAAATACAAATAAAAAATCCAAAATAGATTTTAGAAATTTAAATAAAATATGTAAGGATATTGAAAAATATATGTATTCATACTATTTCCAAAATATAGATTATATATTTATTAATAAATATTCAATCATTAGAAATATAATACAATATATAACACATAAAAAAATCTAAACAAAAATTATACATATATTGTTATAAAAAAAATAACAATTTTACAAATATATGTATTAATAATTATAAATATTGTTACATTTTATTTTATAATTTATAAATTTCGCTTTTTGATATTTGATTTGTTAATTATTATTTTCTACATTTAATATTTAGATTTGTATAAAAATGATAAAAAATATATATATATTTTATATAATATTTTAAACAAATCTTATTGTTTTATAGTCTTTTAGTTTTAATTTAAAACTGTTATAATATTAGAAGTTTTTTCATATATAACAATTAAACATTTCCTATATTTATGTCCAGCATCTATTTCAATTTTATGTACACTGGAGTGGGAATAGTAAATTATATGTAATTAGTGTCCAGCACCTACTTCTATTTAATGTAGACTGGAGTGGGAATAGTAAATTATATGGTTTTGTTTTTTTTAGGGTTATTTTTTTGGGTTCAGGGTCAGTTTTAATTTTTTGGGTAAAGGGGTATTTTTAGTGTTCAGGGTCAGTTTTCAGTTATTGGGTAAAGGGCTATTTTTAGGGTTCAGGGTCAGTTTTCAGTTTGTGGGTAAAGGGGTATTTTTTGGGTTCAGGGTCAGTTTTCAGTTTTTGGATAAAGGGGTATTTTTAGTGTTCAGGGTCAGTTTTCAGTTTTTGGGTAAAGGGGTATTTTTAGGGTTCAGGGTCAGTTTTAAGTTTTTGGGTAAAGGGGTATTTTTTTGTTCAGGGTCAGTTTTCAGTTTTTGGGTAAAGGGGTATTTTTAGGGATCAGGGTCAGTTTTCTGTTTTTGGGTAAAGGGGTATTTTTAGTGCTCAGGGTCAATTTTTAGTTTTTGGGTAGAGGGGTATTTATAGGGTTCAGGGTCAGTTTTCAGTTTTTGGGTAAAGGGTTATTTTTTGGGTTCAGGGTCAGTTTTCAGTTTTTGGATAAAGGGGTATTTTTAGTGTTCAGGGTCAGTTTTCAGTCTTTGGGTTCAGGGTCAGTTTTCAGTTTTTGGATAAAGGGGTATTTTTAGTGTTTAGGGTCAGTTTTCAGTATTTGGGTAAAGGGGTATTTTTAGGGTTCAGGGTCAGTTTTCAGTTTTTGGCTAAAGGAGTATTTTTAGGGTTCAGGGTCAGTTTACAGTTTTTGGGTAAAGGGGTATTTTTTGTGTTCAGGGTCAGTTTTCAGTTTTTGGGTAAAGGGGTATTTTTAGGGTTCAGGGTCAGTTTTCAGTTTTTGGGTAAAGGGGTAATTTTTTGTGTTCAGGGTCAGTTTTCAGTTTTTGGGTAAAGAGCTATTTTTAGGGCTCAGGGTCAGTTTTCAGTTTTTGGGTAAAGGGATATTTTTAGGATTCAGGGTCAGTTTTCTGTTTTTGGGTAAAGGGCTATTTTTAGGGTTCAGGGTCAGTTTTCAGTTTTTGGATATAGGGGTCCTTTTAGGGTTCAGGGTCAGTTTTTGGGTAAAGGGGTATTTTTAGGGTTCTGGGTCAGTTTTGAGTGGGAATAGTAAATTATATTTAATTAGTGTCCAGCACATACTTCAATTTAATGTAGACTGGAGTGGGAATAGTAAATTATATTTAATTAGTGTCCAGCACCTACTTCAATTTAATGTAGACTGGAGTGGGAATAGTAAATTATATTTATTTAGTGTCCAGTAACTAATTGATATATATGTGGATTAATTTGGGAAGAGTTGTTGATTTATGTATAATAAAAAAATATATATTATATTTTGTGTATAGGGAAAAAACATTTTTATGATATTAATCGTAAAACACACACTTAATAAAAAATTTCAAACAATATAAATTTATTAAGTATTGTATCATTTGCTGAGTAAATTATTTTCAACATATATTATTGACATTTGTGAAATATTTATATTTTTGAAACAAAAACATTATATAAATGTAGAATAATATTTTACATGAGAAAAATAAAACATAGTATTGTTTAATGTCATATCACATTTTTATAGTGTTACATATGTTCTTAGTAAATGCAAATATTGTATTAATATTAATATTGTATATATTAATATTAATTATTTTAACAATGTATTTCGATACATTTTATTTTTAACATAGGTTTCTTTATATACATTTTGAAAATTGTCATAACAAAATTTTGTAACATTACATTCAATTTTTCAAATTTTTTAAATTAATATTAAACATTTTGTTATTATATTTTTTTTACAGTTTTACTACATATTTCACAATTATTTAATATAAGGAGAAAAAAAACATTGTGTTAAATATTGTACTAATTTTGCAAATATTGAAGGTCCTTTTACACAGATTAATTCATATATTTGTCATTATGGACTATTTTGTTGCTTTTGGGTCTTTTATTTTGTAACCGGGTTAGGTCGTTTTGTGTCATTTGGATGGAGAGCAGCTCGCGGTTGGGAGAAACTTAACGTCGCTTAAGGTAAGGTTTGTTTTATATGTTTTATGTGTATTTAATGTTATTTTTGAGACTAGTGTGGTGATATTTATTGTTGTTAGATTTAAGTGAGTGGTATTACAGGATTTATTATTGATTATTTACGTGTGGTAGGTACACGTCGTTTTACCGTTTTTTAGGCCTGTTTGGAGAGTTACTATATAGATGTTTTAAGTATAAGTATTAGGAATATAATGTTAATACTAATGTTAGTAGTTGTTTAT
Source organism: Lissotriton helveticus (assembly GCF_964261635.1). NCBI lineage: Eukaryota > Metazoa > Chordata > Amphibia > Caudata > Salamandridae > Lissotriton > Lissotriton helveticus. Next base: position 1,023,841,725 of record NC_136063.1, read on the forward strand.
GTGTAGTTTTATGTGGGTGGGAATGTATGTTTTATATGTTTCTGTTCTAGGTGTTTGCCATTTCGGAAGGAGCGTTTTTTTTTAAGGAAGTGTTTCTTAGTTTTATTAACTACTGCATTTCTAACACTTCTTCAAACTTTTCGGTTTTCCTGGAGCGTTTATTTTATTTTTGAACAATTTTCGGGATTTTTATGGTTTTCCAATGGATCTTTGTTGGATGGATTAGCGATTTTTGGTACATTTGCAGTTTTGCTTTTTTTTTTGGGAACATTTTACACTACCTGGATTATTTTGGGGGAGAAGGATTTCCTGGATTGTCGACATGCTTGGTGAGTTATTTATTTTTTTGTGGGTGGGTAATGTATTTATAAATTTGGTTCTGTGTTATAGTAATGCATTGTAAGTAATGTGTGCATATTTATGTCAAAAAATATGAAATATATTGCATAAATTTAAGAGTTTTGAAAATAAAGATTTTGATGTTGTTTTAATTGCTTAGGTTCCATTTTTATGTACTTGTTTGGTGGTATTATTTATTTAGAGTAGTGTTTTGGCAATTAAGTTTAGGTATTCAATTCCTTTAGTACTAGGGTATAACTTTACTTGTTGTTCTAGGTATTTGTGCATTTGTTTGGTTTGTTTAGATGTTTTAGGGAGTAGTTCAGTAATGGATTGTTCCATTCTAAACTCCTGGTAGCTTTGTTCTTTTTGAAGGCATTTAATGAATGTTTCTAAACTTGGTTTAGTTCTGCCAGTTGATTTTATAAAGGCATTGTGCCAACCTTCCACTGCGTTATTTGTTTTAGATTCTCCGTTTAAGGTGCTTTTGTAAACGTTCCACCAGGGTATTAGGAATTTAGGATTTCTTCTGTGGCCAGATCTATGGAGTCTGCCTACCCAGGTGTCTTCAAAGTAGTCCAAACATGGACTCAGTTTTGCTTCATTTTGTTTATAAAAGGGGCTATCTATTAGAATGTTGTAGTGTTCTGCTACGTCTGTTTCTGGGACATAAGCTAGTGCAATGAGTTTTTTTATTTGATATGCAAAAGATGAGTCTGTTGCATATTCTATACTTAAGGTTGTCTTTTGTAGATGCCTCCATATACACTGGTTTAAATGGTAGTAGCAGCCTTGAATGCAGGTATGGGGGTGTAATTTCAATATGCTTGAAAGCATTGCTTGTTCAAAATCTAGGATTATTTTTTCTGGGGAATAGTTATTAGTTTTTTGTTTGATTATATTTAATAATTCCATATATGTGGAATTAGTTTTATTTGGTAGTAGTGCATAAAGAAGAGGTATGTTGCAGTTATTATATAGGCCATGTATGGTGTATAATTGGAAAAATGGTTTGGGACAAATGTTAAAAGTCCCGTCCATCATCCAATATTGAGTTTGCTGAAGTTTTATTAAGTTAAGATTTGTTCCAAAAATTATAAGTCTTTTATCGTTGCTTTCATTGTCGTAAATGATAAATGGTTGTTTGTTTAGAGTTATGGTTTGGTTGGCATTTAAACTTATATCACTATATGTTCTTGGAGGTGTTGTGGTGGTAGTAGTACTTTTTTTTGTTCGTGCTATAGTTCTTTTTAGTGCACGAACATTTGGCATCTGTGTTGTTGCTGTTTTAGGAATTTTGGGAATTTCTTCTTTTAATATGACACTGGTTGGTTTTTGGGAACCTGTGCTTGCTTCTTTTATGTTTTCTAATGCTGTTCTAACTTCTATTTCTGTTATGTTTGGTGGGTGGTTGTGTTCCCTTGTATAAAGTACAGTTGCTTCTCTAGTTGTTGCCCTTCCATAACACTTGTTAGAATAATATTTGCAACATTTCCAATTTACTTTCAACCCATATTGTTTCTCCTGGGTATAAGTGTAACCCATGTAGCAGAGTAATAGCTTTCCTTTCTGGCTGGTCACAAATTCTGCTCCCTCAGTCATTTTGTTGATTGTAAATCTACAAGAGATATATTTATTAGTTATGTAAATGGTCATGTTTGTGTATATAATTAATTAATTAAACAATACTTTAGTATATACTTACAGTTTGTTCAAATCTGTGAAATATTTTGATATGCTTTATTCTTCGGTTGTTGACTGTGTTTTCTGTTTGTCTCTGATCTGTAAGCTAAAAATAAGAGTAATTTTAATGATTTGCTTTTGTAGATTTTTAGAGTTTCAGGGCCAATTTTTCTATAAAATTGGCTGCTAATAACTTTAGGATATTAAAAAAAATTGTGAATATACTTACTTTGTTACTTTTAGATAGGACGTTGGAGTAGAGTTGTCTGTTATTTCTTAGTAGAGTATTCTGTAGTAGTATCTGGGAAACAAAAGATTTATTAGAAATGTTAGCATGTCTTTAGGTTTTTAACATTTTATCTGTTACTTTCGTTATTATATATACACACTTATTTTTTAATATCTTTGTGAATTGGTAATTTATTTTATTGTTTTTGACAGTAGAGTTTTCTGTAGTTTTAGGAGGGAAAAAAAGTAGACATCTGTTATTAATTAGAACATGTGCTGTTTTGGGCGTTTTAACTCTTAGTTTTGTATTTGGAGGTACTTACTTTGTAAGTGTTCTTTTTGATTGTATAATGTTGTTGTTTGTTCTTTTGTAGTATAGTCTTATGTAGTCGTTTCTGAAATACAAATTTTCCTATGTTTTAGAAATGTAAACCAGTGTTTCATTTTAAACATGTTACTAGTTAATGAAGATGTTGAATATACTTACTTAGCTTTGTGTATCTTTGGTTCTCTGAGTATTTGTCTCTGTTTGTTGTCTGTCGAATTGTCTGTAGTGGTAGTAAAACATAGAAAGGAGATATGTATAATTAGTTACAAAATGTCCTCATTTATTTGGATTTTAGCTTTTAATTTAGTGAGTCATTATACTTACTTTCTTAGTTGTATCTTTATGTTTGAGTTCTGTATTCTTGTATTTGTTAGGATAGTTATCTGCAGCGTTAGAAGAGAAATAAAAAAGTATAGGATTTTAATAATATGGTTTGTATTTTATTAAAACGATTTAAATGTGTTTTAAATATAGACAATATATTTACAAATGTTAGCGTTTTATTTAATTATAAATCAGTTGTGTGGTATATCTTAGTATACTAATCTGTAGTTAGTTGAGAAATGGAAAAGTGCATATTTAGTAATTTACATTTTAGTAGTAAAATATATTTATATTATTTGATTTACTTACTTGAAAGTCATGAATCAATTCTTCTAATTTTGATGTTCTAGCCGTTGTTGTGCAATTCATCCATAGATGTGTCTCCTTTCGGGTTTTTTTGCATGTGGTTTGTGTTTAATGGATAATTGTTTATATAGAGTATTGTAATTAGCAATTAGTTTGCTATTGGTTAATTTAGTATTTCTGTGTGTTTATTGGTTAGATAGTAGATTTGAATTTCGGTTAGGATTTTCATGTTGTTAGATAAAGTTAATGTAATTTAATTATGATTACAAGTAAATAAAATAAATATTTTTAAATATTTTGGAAATATAAATAAAAATTATTATATGTTGTTCAAATAAAAAAATTATTTAAAATGTATAAATAAATGAGAGGTGTTTATTTTATAGAAAATTATAATTTTGGCGATAGCAATTATGTTTATATACATATTTAATATTATCGATATATTTTAAATTACGATATTATTGTTGGCGATATTAGTGAAATCGATATTTTAGTACTTGTGTATACATTTTAATGTGATCGATATTTATGGTCTTCGATATGTATGTAGTCGATAATTTAGATATCGGTGTTTATGTATATCGATATTATGTTTCCGATATTTTGGTATATGTATAGTTAAGTATAGGATGTCGATATTAATGCTTCCGATATATTTGTGTCGATATTTTAGTATCTCGATAATGTGTCTTTCGATAATATGTCAGTGATCCAGAAAGGACACCAGAAAGAAAACAATGCTCGTAGCTGTAAAGAAAGATATGCTAGTCTGATTTGCCTAAAGTGCGTCTGGACCAACAGAGGCCTGTTATACTTATAGGAAACATTGGAAACACAAGTACAATATGCATGAAGTCACAGATCAAAATATTATCTCAACTACAAACATGCAGATTGGATAACTTATACCAAGCCCCCTTTGGGGAAAAAAGCTGATGAAAAATATATTGCCTTAAAAACGTTAAAAGACATTGTCGCCTATTAGACATATTCAAAAGGAGATAGTGCTCTAATCCACTTAAAGATCTAAGCAGGACATACTTCCAATGGTATGTTTTGTCAATGGAGAATTTTCCCTTTCAGTAGTCACCCTCTGGCAAAAAGTCTGGGGCATATTAGCAAGAACCTCATTAAAATGATCGCCGTTTTAGCGGCAGGAAACTGCCACTAAAACGGTGATAATGGGTTTGCTAATATGCGTTATAGAATTCTAATAGAAGCACAGGTTAGATGTGCAGGACATCTAACCTGGACTTCTTTTGGAATTCTATAATGCAAATTAGCAAGCACATTTTTAACGAGGTTCTGATAAAATGCCCCTTTGTTTATGCAATGCAAGTTTCTTTTTTGCTATTCCACCAGGGTTAGAATATAGGCCTGGATTTCCTAATTCTTTAAACAATCTTTTTAGGTATTGTAACCATGGAATAGGAACTCAGGGAATCAGAGAGGAGTAGGTAAACCCATACTTGAAGAAGCCAACCCGTTGTTGGAGAAAAGATGTCCAACACATTAAGAAATCAGGTTAATAATGTTGAAGAATGTGAGTCCTGTGCAAGTAATACAACTGCACTTGGCTTTTTACTGGGAATCAAGCTCCTAATTGTAGCACTTGGTAACTCTCAGGGTATTTGAACAATGCAGTACAAGGCCTACTTTGGGGAAGTGGTGTAGGATTGCATTCACAATTTTCTTGCAGACATAGGTAACACACAATAAGTTATTGTCCAGGCACTGCTTTTTTAAATGGAAAAGTACATTTATTGCACACATACTACTAAATACTAGACATTAAATTACAAATATGTACATCAGGAGGTAGGTAATACCTTTGGTGACACCCTCATAACACATTGACCCCCAATGAGTGCTGAACCCCATAATCACAGTGCTTCCCACCTATATCACATGTAACAGCACTTTACAATGGGGTGTCATTATACCTAAAGGCAGCCTATTGTCTTTGTTATGGGTCACCACATCAATATTAACCCTGGACGGAGACCTCCACAGAGTGTGTGGAAAATTGCCTTCTCTGTGTTGCACGGAGAAGGCAAATCTCTGAACACTCCGCAGTGGAGCTGAGTTGACCAGCCCCCGCCTCCATCCCCATTATAAAAAGTAATTAAACATTATTAAAAAATAAATTCGAATCCACTTACCTGGCATGTAGCGTCTCCGGGCTGCCCTCCCCCTCTTCTTTGCCCTCTCATTGTTCCTTGTGAAAACTGTGCATGCGCGCACCCACACCGCATGTGGGGGTGCGCGTGCATGGATTGGCGAGACGGCAAAGAAGAGGAAGAGGGCAGCCTCTGTACGCCGCATGCCAGGGAAGTTGTTTTTAAATGTATTTTTAAATAATGTTTATTTTTATAATGGGGTGGAGGTGGGTGGCGGAGAGGTGCGGAGTTCCACAGAGTTTGTACGCACACTATGCCCTGGGTAAATCAATATATATAAGACAAGCCTATCGGTCTAATCAAGGGATCACCACATCAACATACACAAGGCAGATCTACAGTCTTTGTCAAGGCATTGGCATTACAACTTTATTAAAACAATAATTCTAACTTTCAATATTAAAACCAATGGGAACAATTATCATAGTCAAATACAGTCATCAAAGCACATGCATTACGATGTTTATCAATGCATTTTTAAATAAAGCATTAATGTTCTAAACAATCAAAGATATGTGTGGAGTCTTTCTTTTACACACCTCAGGTCACAATGTGTAGCCACCGGGCCAACCACTCAGGATCCCTGCACTCCAGCGCGGTGGAGAGAAACCTTCAGCCCAGGGAGTACTTTGAAAACATGATCACCTTTACTAGGAGTTGTAAAGTTTGTGTCCATGAACATCGTTTTAAAAATAATTCTTGGGTTTCTGCTGCATTCCCTGAAACCCCCTGCAACTCTTATCATTTGTTGGTGGTGCCCTTGCAGCTCCTTGGGGCACTACAAAGCAAAAGGAATATTTAAATGAGCTCTTACATGGCATTTTAAGGGGATCAGGGCACAAACAATGCATATTTGAATTGCAGGCCCAGGTGTAGGTAAGTGGCTTCACAATGAAATTCTTATTTCTGTGTTTTCCCTCTATATTTGGCTGCCCCAGTCCCAGCGGTACCAAATAGGGGGTGATGGACGGAGCATCTGAACTAATCAAACACTCACACCCAGTCAACAGATCTGGGTTTAATCCATCGCCGTTCTTTAGCCCACTCTGCCACCCCAGTTCAGACATGGCCATATGCAAATCAGTCTGACCCTGTGCCTCATGGGAACAGTCCAGCCCGAACTGCCAAGCCATGCCTTCCCTGGACCGGAAACAAGCTTCCGAGGACCGGTTTCTGACATTTCAGCCGTCTTCAGCCCGGCTTGCTTGAGTCCAGTGGCAAAGTGAGCAAGGGACTCACGTCTGAGCATACCCTGCCAGCTTATGGCGAACAAAGTGGTACAAAAGAGGGGGTGATGGACGGAGCATCTGAACCAATCATACACTCACACCCAGTCAACAGATCTGGGTTTAATCCATCACCGTTCTTTAGCCCACTCTGCCACCCCAGTTCAGACATGGCCATATGCAAATCAGTCTGACCCTGTGCCTCATGAGAACAGTCCAGCCCGAACTGCCAAGCCATGCATTCCCTGGACCGGAAACAAGTTTCCGAGGACCGGTTTCTGGCATTTCAGCCGTCTTCAGCCCGGCTTGCTTGGCAGGGCACCAACGGCCTGCTATTTTGTTGGGTCAGAAGAGAGTGCACTGTCACCCTGCCCTTTTGGCTCCCCACCTGGCCGACATTGTCCCAAGTCAGTGCGTGAGCCAGTGGGTATGCCGGTGTGCTCATTCTCTCATCTGTGGCATTATCCCTGTGATCCTGCTGTGCCTCCCATCTCCTCTCAGTTTTGGCCCCCTGGCGGGGGAGGTAGCACGGCTAAAGTGAGTATCTCAGTGACACTCCCCTCCTCCTCTATGTCCCAGGTGACCGGGTTCCAGGGGCATTTTACATTTTCAATTCAAAATAGCTTTATTTCGACAATTTTTTTATAAAAAGCATTGCAAAATAAAATACAATATTAACAATAAAAGATTTTTCCATTATAAAAATGATCAAGTCATAGGAAAAGCAATTTAAAAGTTGAATCATAAGATTAAAACACCGTGGAACAGCAAGTGTAGATGATAAGAACATTAAAATAGGGGCCACGACAAAGATGGAAACAACCAATGAGTCCTACAGATGTCAATAACAATTTAACAAGAAACAATTCATTAAAGCTGGGTCATGTGGATTAAAAAACCAGCAAAAATAAGTAATGTAAACATTTATCATGGACGGACAGCACTAGGGCTCGGCAAGAGAGAAAATGTATAGATAGCGCCCCATAAGAAAGCAAACACAGAATCATAATACATAAAATTTCAACACCTCCATAAACTATAGAGAAGTCACATCCTATCATTGGTACAAAAGCAGCCAGCGACAATTAGTTTAAGTCCAAACTGCCGTGGGTGTACAAGACCTGAACTCAGAAGAGACAATCACTAGCATCCCAGACAGACAAATGTGATGCCGAAGTTGTTGTCAGTTGTCTGTTCAAACTGTTGACTTTACATGCTTGATTGGTCTAATTTGCATCAGAGTTTGATCTGGTGCACCACATCCACCTTAGAAATGCTGCTAGGGGAATTGCGTAGCAGGAGGAGGGGTCCATCTACTAAAGTCTCAGGGCAAAACTACTTTCTCTGGTATCCAAATTCTTGCAAGTATGCGCTAGCCAGACCTTGTGGGGAGCTGCATAAGCAGGACAGACAGACAGAATATGAAAGTAAGTTTCTGCATGCACGACGGGGCATTTGTTATCTCCCAATGGTGACCATTTTGCTATAAGGTTTTTAGAGGCAGGAAACCCACTCTAAATTGAAAGTAAAGTTTGCGATCAAGAAGTTTTGTTATAAAATCCCAATAGAGTTCAAAACGAGGACATGGTTTTGTTGAAATAAAACTCCCAATCAATGTAGTACAATCACTTGTTCGAATAATATTTTGCCCACCGTTTTCCAGTATCGTTCCTTCATAGCTTCTTTACATAGGACTGCATGCTAGATGGTTTATTCCACAGGTTACACAAGCCCATGAACATCAGTGCCCCTTTGATATCTCTAAGCCAGCCTATTTTATAAAAGTGGTCAGCCTCCATAACATCCCTAAGACCACTTGCATAGGTGATCAATTATGGGGTGCTCCATATTCTATGCCAGTATAATATGAGACGAAGCCTAGCTAAATCAACCAGCCAGTTCCTTCCTAGGTCATTGAGCAATAAGAGGGTAGGAGTGCTTTTGGGGAGACTAGTAAGTGTTCATAGGAACCTATTTTCTGCAGATGCTAGCTTAGTCAGATTCTCAAACCCCCATAGCTCCGACCCGCATAGAACTGATCTCACCACCTTTGCATTATAGATTTTTAGTGCAGAACTCACTGGTTTTGTTAGAGATTTTCTGAATTCATCAATTTACTTCGGCTAATTGTCTGTATTTTAATGTCATTGTTTCAATGTGAGGTCTGCATTTCATCTTTTTCCCCAAAGTAAGGCCTAAATAAATAAAGGCATACTGCTCTAGCGGCACACCCTCCATGGAAATTCTCCCCCTAAATGATCTGTGCTTGTTAAAACTCATAAGTTTGGTTTTGGCTGTATTAATATTTAACCCTCTAAGCTTACAAAAATCTTTAAATTATGTCAACGCATGCTGTAATGCGCTTGATATTTTTGAAGTGATAAGTGTGTCGTCGGCAAACATCAGGGGCCTCATTTATGAAAAGTGACGCATCGCTGCGTGAAAACAGCGATGCGTCACTTTTCACTGCGCTCTCCCTGCGACATGATTGATGCGTCATATTTATAATATGACGCATCATGTCGCAAGGAGTTACAGATACGTCAGTATTTCTGACATCTGTAGGCGCAAAAGTGACGCATTGCTGGAGTGTGTCACAAAAGTGACGCAACTCCAGCAATGCTTCCTTTGACATGGGGAAAGCCCCATGTGAAAGGGCTTGCGTCAGTCTTACGCCTGCTGTGAGGCAGGCGCAAGATTTTGACGCAACAGCATCCTAAAAGTGACGTAGTGAAATCTCATAGATTTCACTGCCTCACTATTACGAGGCTTTTTGCAGGTGAACGCCCCCTCTGCATACATTATACCTGACGCAGGTATAATGTAGCGCAGGGGTTTACAAAGTGACGCATCTGCTTAGATGCATCACTTTGTAAATAGTGCGCATCAGGAGGCATGTTTTACGCCGCCGATGCGTCACAAAAAGTGACGCATCGGAAGCGCAAAACTCATGCACGGCCTCATAAATGAGGCCCCAGGATTGGTACCTTGAAACCTGCTAGTGTCGAGGCATCAGTGTAAGTAAGAGATAAACATTTGGCAATCTCATTGATAAAAAGGGAGAACAGTGTTGGGGCAAAAACACACCCTTGGCGCACTCCCTTTTCAACTGGAAAGGGGTCTGTGATGTACCCTTGCATGCCACAGCATATATGTGCAAACGTATTCTTGTGGAGGCGAACTAAAAGGTATAGCAGATCCATCCGTATGCCTAAGTCCCGGAGCACCACCCAGACCTTGTTGCGCAAGACTAAGTCAAAGGCTGATTTTAAATCGACAAATGCAGCATGCATGCTACCTTCACCAAGTGCCACTGTCCGCCAGTATATTTGAATACATCTAAAAACTTGATCTATTGTACTTATGTGTGCATGTAAAACAGTCTGATGAGGAGTTAAAATATCATTAGCTTCTATCCACTCTTGTACCTTTCCCAGGACCAGATGTGATACCACCTTTTGAATAGAATCAATGAGGCTAATGGGCCTGTAATTCCCGGGCAGAGATCTATCACATTTGTATAGACTGATATAATCTCCGCCCCCCTCCACGAGTCTGGGATGGGGAGCCTTGACCAATAGGATTTGCTCATAGCATTATATACCTGCCCCCTTTCTCCTTATCATGTAGAAAGACATCAGCGGGAATACTATCAATGCCTGGGGCTCTTCCCCCGTGATTGCATTAAGGGCAGCCTGTACATCAGCAGACTCAAAAACCAGGCCAGATGGATAACAAGAGGCAGCTACTAAGGGTTTGCGTTCCTCTTCATTGTTGTTGCTATACTAATGGGCGAAATATTTTATCCAGGATTCTGGAGCAACATGGTTTTCTGGGGGAGTAGGGTGTCCACCCATACCCCATTTTGCAAGAGACCAAAAATGCTTTACATGACTCCTTGTGCATGGTGATTTCAGTTCCTGCCATCTACCTTCGTCTGACTCTTTCTTTGCCTTGGCCTGTACTGTTTCAGATGCCTTCCTGACATTCCTTATCATACTCAATTTTTTTAATCTAATGGCTTCCCCTAGAAAATTACGAGCTAACTTACATTCTTTATTATGCCAATTATGTTGAGGTTTAGCATGAGAGCCTCTGCCACTATAGGGTCTTTGGAAATAAGATGGCATGTTATCAAATAAGGAGTTATGGATAGTAGTTATCGATCCTAATGGCTGGGAGTTACTAAAAGAGAGCCACCATCTCTGCTGACGCATCTTCCACATCCCTACTGATGGAGGACAATGTATCAAGTTTCTCCATTATTTTAGACCATGTAAGCCTCTGTGTATCATTGCTGACCAGTAGATCACTAGTAGTTGTTAATTTGGGAGGTTGTGTTGATTCATCTGGTTGCATAAGGCAAAAAGTAGAGCAATGTGGGTTATGATTGTTCTCCACTCACTCTGTAACAGCCATGTTAATAAAGGTATGCCATAACTTTAGTTCAACAAGGAGATAATCAATTCAGCTGAAATGGTGGCCATTATTGAAGGTGCTAAGCCCTTTCCTGTCGGAGATGGTTCTGCCATTAGCCGCCCTAATACCTCTTTCTAGGCAGAATGCTTTCAGTTGTATCCCTGCTTCTGTCCATCTTTTTATAGGGGATATCTCTAGATTAGATATGTAACATGCAGCATCTTTCTCAGTTGCCAGATCGCTGTCCTCACAGTCCAATGGCTCAAAGGTTACATTGAAATCTCCAGCTAATATAACTGAAGATTCACCTGCTCATTTTTCCAAGAACTCGTCTACGGCCGCTATGATGTCAGATTTAATCCCACCTCTGACCCCTCTTGCGGATATGTTATTGAAATCAATATTACTATGGGGTCTGTTCAACAGCCAAATGGTGATGATATCTGGACTCTCTATTGGCACTGGCAAATCCAAATAGTTAGTCCCCCTGAAGGAAGACCCTTACTACCATGAATTGCCCGGGCATCGTAATTCAAATAACCTGGGCAAAAAACTGGGACTACTGATCATGTTTCCTTGAATAGGCAAATATTATGTTGTTCTATAAATGCATTCCAGTTCAAGGAGGCAGTCTTGGACCTTAGCCCTGCTATATTCCACGACAGTAGGGATATTGGTGTAATGCCTGTTACTGATGAAGTGCCAACTCAAGAGTCTGAGTTCCCCGGTACGGATCTCGTCAGACTCTTTCTTGTATTAGCGTATCTTGTCACTGGGCTGGAAGATGGGTACACTAAATGAGTGTTGGGACTATCTATTTGTGCCAGTAGTGAGGCCTGATTGGCTCTGCAAGAGGGTGAGTGTAGCTGTCAATCTATTACCCTTAGAGGCGATGACTTTCTGACAGATGGTAAATGCAGGGAGGCGTTAGCCAGTGAGGTTATCTCAGGGAGCTTATGCTTGAGACGGATATTCGATTTTGTCAGATGAATAGTACGTAGATCAACTGCCACCAGATTCTCGACTATGTATTGTTGGTAAAATGTGAGTGCTAGTGTCATAGGAAGCCCCCCTAAGGTGCATCTCTTAGCCCCTTTAACATCTTCACTTATAACAAACCGACAGCCCCTTCCATGTCGAATCCATTGGATGCTTTCTTTATTAAAGAACCCTCATCTTCTCAGGACGAATTGGGCGGGAGGTTTGGAATGTTGGTTAGATATACTACCTTTCCCTTATCAAGAGCCCTAGCTGTATTTTTTAGGATGTGGGATGGGGTTACCGCCGGTTTAAGGGGATCTGTCAGAGCTAGTTGAGAAATGTTAAGATTGACAAGAAGTCATTGGCTTACTCATATATTTACGACCCTACTCGAGTGAGTATATAGTGAAGGGCCTCCTTTGCTACATAATGCAGCATGATCTATACCCCCACCCTTTATGCCATGCCTAATATATCCACTGTTAACACGCCCTTCTGTCCCAGGCAATTCTCCCCCTACAACACAGACAGGTTGTTTCCCAATCTGTTTTTTCATGTTGTGGATCTCCAAAAGTGCCATGGTTAAGGAGTTTGAAATATTACTGACAAGAACTTTGAGATCTTTGACTTCCTGAACAAGGTCCAAGATCTGAGACTTAAGGGGCTTTTGGGGCTATTCCTCAGCAGATAAATCTTCTGTCGGAGAGCTAGGGTGCTTGTCTTTATTTGCTGGTGGAATTTTTATTGGAGGTTAGGGTTTTGTTCCCAAATATAGCTTCTGACTTGTGGTAAGTGTGCTGGTTTCCTGACCCACGACAACTGCAAAGCTTCTGGGACTATTGGAAATATCCTGAGTTCCAGGCTGGTCCTGAAGCGCTATGAACCTATTGCTGCAGGGAAAATTGTCAGAGAGCAATAGAGCAGTATTATCTTCCATGATGGGGCTGATAGGTGGTGCATGCAAGGGTGCCAGCTGTTTCCTCTGCTTTTAGCCTTCTTGAACATGACAGGTATCCTCCTAGTGTCGACAGGACTGCAAGTTTCAGATTGGGAATTAGGTTTTGAGGGTTTGCTCGTAATAACTGGGTCAACGAGATCCTAGCATTCAGACAATAAGCTGTCTATGTGATCCAGTACCCCTTCTCTAGCTACCGGGCTACAACTCAAACTTTTCTTTTTAGATTTCTTTTTGAAAATGTCACCCAACCAACCCTCAGTAACTTTCCGCTTCCCCATAGTGGCTAAAATGTTGCGGAACAAATTATATAAACATACCTTTTATTTTCACTGATCAATCAAAGTCCTCATTGAAAATATCTGAGGGATGCAAGGGAGGCGATCCAACCAAGCCTCTTGCATGCTTTGAACTCGACCTTCTCTAGCGCTGTTTTGTGCCTCCGGGCACTGGAAATGCAGAAAAGAGTACTTAGGAGTCCGTGTGTCATCAATTCCTCACCGACGTTTCAAACCTCCTTGGTGAGCCCCATTTATTACCCAATGGATGGTGCGGTATTCCAAGAGAGGGGCATAAATAATTAAAACAAGTCTACAAACTGCAGGACAAACCCCGGACGGCGTCTGAGCAAGCCTTTGTGAGGGAAAGCCACAGCCACTTCAGGATCTCCAGCAGACTATGTCCAAGGTGAGGCGGGAGCCCTCCCATGACCCTTGTTGATTCTGTGTTTGCTCCGTCGATGCCCTTTCTGGGCCCACCAACCAAAAGAATGGGGCCGATCTCAAACTACCACAGACCAGGCGCAGACCTGGGTGCAGACCTGGGTGCATCCCGCGCTGTGGGAGGCTGCTGCTGGCTTTGTGTGGGTAGGCTCCTACCTCTGGAACAGTGGTAGTTGGAGGTACCGAGGCTCACCCCAGCAGCAAGAGAGCAGGAGAACAAACAAAGCGGCACCAGCCCGGTAACCTCGTTTTAGGCTTTCATCAGCCTCCTGTCTTCTTGTGGCCATTTGTCTTCCCAGGGGATGTTGAAAGTTAGGCTGAAACCGTCAACATTATCGGCGCCCTCTTGCTCTCCTTGAACCTTTTGTGCGCGTAAAACAGCCGCCATTTTGAACACCACGGCTTCCCTGCTCTCGCCGAGAGCCAGCGCGCCCCTCTCCCCCTCCTAGCTTCGCTGACATCCCCCGCATGCTGACAACCCCCCCTGCCTGCACCTGCCTTGAATCATAAACCCCTCTTCAGCGCTGCTCTGCCCCAGGCCCTCGTCCTGTTCCCAGCGCAACACCTCCCTTCTTCCCATTCATGATCCCCGGCCCTTTGATGCAAACCCCCTTTCTTCCGTGTGCCCGTTTGTCTTCCTCGTTCCCAGGCCGACACCCAGCTCTGCCGATACTGTTCCTTGCCCCCCCCCCGTACAATAAAAAGCTTCCTCCATCAAGGGATCCCCGGGTTGATCAAAGCCCCCCCCCGCCCTACGAGATCCGATCGAACCCCACACACTCCGTGAATCGGCGGAATATCCAGCTGCGCGATGATCATCACCTGTTGTGAACGGGGCGGGGACTTCCACTGTAACCTTGTGTGGGAACGGGCCTGAAAGGGGGGATTCTGAGGATGTCTTTCTGTACATCAAAGTATCGACGAGAATATGTTACATGCAATAAAGAGATAAACTTGTGTATAAGAGGCCAGGCCTCAGGGATGCAGTTAGAGCACCTCAGAACGATACCTGCTGTCCGTTTTGCTGTGTTCTCCTCCGGAGAGAATAAAAACCTTGTTTCCTGCCTTCCAGTCTCCAGCGCCTGCCTCTTCAATAGTTTAACTTCTTTGTGGGTTCAAGAGGCGACACCGCCGGGCAATACTTAAGGATCTTATATTTCTGGTTGGTAGTGTCACCCTTTTTAACAATTGGCGTCCCAAGCGTGGGGCCCATCAGCGACCCGTGGATCCAGTGGGAGAGGTCCTGACGACAGAGTGAACGACTGCAACGATCGGGAACGCGTCTGTCCGATAGACCCTCGTCTGACAGCCGATCATCCGAACTTCACTGGTTCCGAACAGACCTCTCTCGAGTGATCTACGGTCCTGACTGGGAACCATCAGGAGTGCCGCGAGGATAACGGAGAAGAGAGGACGATCGGGCGCTGGATTCGGAAGACAAGAAACTGTCCATGCGGTCCGGGTAAGGTCGTGTAAACACGACAAGTTGCGAACTGATTGCTTGATTGCTTGATTGTTTAAAAAAATACTAGTATTGCTCCTTTTTATTTATTTGGAGATTCACTGTCTGCAAACGGAGAAACAACGGGCTCTCTCTTTGCAAGCAGTGGAGGATAGGTAGGGCAGTAGCCGTGCTTATTTTTTTCTCCCCCACTCAATATTTACTTGAAACTGAACTGTTGTTCGCAAAACTATTGTTTCCTGGAGATTCTCTGTCTGCAAACAGGGAAGAGACCACCCTTTTTGCAGATAGTGAAAAGGGTAGGTAGCGCAGATCTTTGCGGACCTACTCATTCTTCCCATTGAATATTTATTGGTCTTTTTGTTATTTTGATCCATGAGGTATTCACTGCCTGCAAACAACGTAGAATAGAAATATTCTGTCCAGTCTTTGCACCTAGTGATAAGATAGGCAGTGCTGACTTTTTAGTCCCTCGTTACGAGCCGTCATGTCTGTCTTCTCCCCACTGATTAGTAGCCTGTTTAGCCCGGACCGCTTATTAGAGATGGACCACCCAGCCCCACTGGAAGGCACCCCTAATAAGGACATGTTCATGAAGCATGGATTGACCGCTATAGCCTATAGTAAAATATGGCATAAATATACGAAAAAGGGTCAAGAAAGTCAGTGGCCCCTGATAGGATCCTTCGATGATGATAAAATAAAAACGCTAGAAACTGCCCTGGGTAAAAACAAGACAACACCCACTATGCTCGACAGTTTCGGCATGTGGCGAAAAGAAACTGAACAACGTAAAAAGAAAACTGAGAGTAGGTTGGAAAAAGAGCTGCGAAAAGCAGCCCACCTAGCTGCCCAGAAACTAGAAAAAGAGATAAAGGAAAGAGAGAAAGCTAAACAGAAACTAGAAATGGAAACACCAAGCCAGTGTCCGGTTAGAACTCCCTCCGTGCTCTACCCTGATTTACCCTCGAAACAACGAGCCAACGAGGATCTGCTGTTAGGTCCTCCTATCATCTACATGCCCCCTCCATATGCCCCTTCCCAACCCTTGGCGCAGCACGCGCCACCCCCAGGTACAAACGAAGGTACCGCCACAGCTTCGGCCCCAATGGCCTCTGTGCCAGCCGAACCCCTTGTATTAAAAACCACATCAACAACAACGTTAGACGACCATGAGACCCGAGGGGCTGGTCCTGCAAGAACAAGCAGGCTAAGCAAAGATGAGCGAGCGGGGATCGACAAAATAGCAAGGACACTGGTAGAAAGGAAGGATGATGAAGAGTACATCACAGATATGTTCAGCTCGTATACAGGGAGTCACAGACGACATTTTACCGTACGACTGTGTTATCATGTCTTGAATGCATACGAGGACCGATATCGAGAAAACGGTCCCGAGAGCCTAACGACTCTGTACCGGAAGGTCGATATCGGGGATGGGGGCGAGTGTGATGTGTCGGACCTCCTTACGCGTACGCTTGAGGTTTTCCGCCACCTCACTGAACGAAAGCCGGGAGCTAAATCCGCAACCTCCGTAGTGACCGAACCACCAACCGAGCAATCTAACACCATGATGCCAATACGAGAGGCTGCCCCTTACTGGGTTCCTCCCCGAGGTACAGGGACTCACGATGATGCAAACAACCAAGATGCGAAGGGAAGGGTAGTGTACAACTGGGTCTAACAGCCATGGGACCGGCAAGAGATACTGACATTCCGGAAATCTCTACCCGACTTACGTAAAAACCCCACTGCCTTCTATACTGAATTGGGTACAGCCCTGGGCTCAACGATTATGACCCTGGCTGACATCGACTTGTTCTTCGGGTTATGTCTACCAGCTGATGTGTGGAAGCAAATCCGGAAAGTCGATCACCTTGAGCTGTTCGGACAAACCTGGACACAACTCAATGACCTGGATAAACAACGGGGACCAGGACAAAAGCCTTTGAAATCCATTCTAGACCTTCCAGATAAAATCGTAGAGAAATTAAAAACCCTGATCCCAGAAAAGAAAGTGGACTGGTCGATAGTAACAGCCTGTCGCCAGAAACCCCAGGAGGATGTATCGGAATACTTCTCCCGGTTTGAAACGGTGTTCTCCGATTACAGCGGCCAGGACATGACCACTGCAACCGGACACCATCTGTTTGTCCAGAATTATGTTAAGGGCCTATCATCGGAAATCTCCCAGAAACTACAGGCCAGCGAGAGTAGTTGGGCAGCCTCCAAACCTACAGCGATTCTCCAAATGGCCCAATATTATGAGCATCAGAAAATTGAAAACGATAGGGCGACAGAGAAAAAGAAGAAGGACTTAAAAGAGAGGGTGATGATTGCCAAACTGCAAGGGGTGACTATAGGACGAGACCAATATCGGGGAAACTACCAGACGAACGTCCCTAAGACTACATTTCCCCAGGACCGCACTCTGACTTCCTACAGCGGACGCACAGACCTTAGAGAAAACCAGTGCGCTTTCTGCAAAGGGACTGGCCATTGGAAATCCCAGTGCCCAGTTCTTCTGGAAATGATCAGAAACAAAGACCCCAGGGATGTAGCAAACGGACCGAGACCTAAGGGACAACAGCGAGGGCCCCCAAATGACGCGACTAACGACAGATCAGGCAGACCAAATACGTTCGATCGACCCAGGCAGAACCAATATCAACAATCTTACTATGACGACACCCACACCTTCGCATAGGACAGCCAAGGGCGAGGGAGGGATCCAGTCGAGCTCTATGTTGACCAGCAGGGCCCTTATGTCACTGCTAAGGTCCTGGGTACCAAGTCTCCATTTCTGGTAGACACTGGCGCAACACGTAGTGCGTTATCTAAACGACTGATTCCAAGGGCACCCTTGTCTGGCTCACTCATAACATCGACAGGTTTCGATGGAACGCCCTCCACCAACCCTTTGTCTGCCCCGATTCTCTTTGACGTAGAAAACAACACCACCGACACCACGTTCTTGCTCTCCTCCAATATCCCTGACGCCATTGTGGGACTTGACTTACTGAAACACTTCCGAGCGACGATCAGGTGTTCTCAAGATGGAGTTCGAGTGTTTCTTTACGACAACCCCGTTCTGCTTAGACATTGCTCTCCCCGACACATGTTTTCCATCACCGACGTTGACGCATCCCTGCTCGACACTCTACCTCCGTATCTGTGGGCCAAAGCGGATTCGGACGTAGGGCGTATGTTAATTGACCCAGTGCACATTACTGTCCGACCAGACGCAACACTCCCAAAACTCCCACAATATCGGATATCGCCAGAGGGCGAGAAGGCATTGGTAATGATTATCCAGTCACTGATAGACGCAGGAGTGGTAGAGGAAGTGGTTAGTAACATTTGCAACAGCCCTATCTTGCCCATCATCAAGAAACAGGGAGAGGGAGATGAGAAAGCATACCGTTTTATCATCGACCTCCGAGAGATCAACAAAGTGGTGGTACCCCAGTACCCGGTGGTCTCAGACATCACCACCATCCTGACTTTGATTCCATCCACTGCCACCACCTTTTCCGTCATCGACCTCAAGAACGCATTCTTCTCCATCCCCATCCACCCAGACAGCCGATATCTCTTCGGCTTTACCCTAAAAGCCCGCTCATATAGGTTTTGCCGAGCGCCTCAAGGCTACACGGAAAGCCCTAGCATCTACAGCCAGGCCCTCAAAAGACAACTAGACCAAGTCCAGTTACCCGACGGAGTGGTGTTGGTACAATATGTCGATGACATCCTTTTGGCAGCTGACACCACCCCTCTAGCAGTTACCGCCACCATTCAACTCTTGCACTTCCTTGCGGAAAATGGCCACAAGGTCTCCAAGAAGAAGTTGCAATTCTGCCTACCCCAGGTCACTTACCTAGGCCACCTTTTGTCCAAAGAAGGAAGAAAACTCACTCCTGATCGAATCCAAACCATTCTAGATACCCCTGTCCCTAAGACCCAGAAGCAGGTTCGCTCCCTATTAGGCCTCACCTCCTTCTGCCGACAATGGTTACCAAACTTCAGCCTCGTTGTGAAACCACTGCTTTCTCTGCTAAACAAAGACGTCCCTTTCCCACTCCCATGGACCCCTGAGTGTCAAACTTCCTTCACGGAACTGCGAGATGCCCTTTGCTCAGCCCCTGTCCTAGGGTACCCCTGATTACAAAAAGCCCTTCTCCCTTTACACTCACGAAAGGGAGGGGTGCGCTTTATCTGTCCTGACCCAGGCCATCGGCCCTAAGCAACGACCGTGCGCTTACTTCTCTGCCACTCTTGACCCTGTCGCCAGAGCCTTGCCTGCCTGCCTTCGAGCTGTAGCTGCTGCTGCAATCTCTATCCGACAGAGTGAGGGGATTGTACTCTCGAATTCCCTCACGGTACTGGTACCCCATGCAGTCGACACCCTCCTGAACCAAACCAAGACGCAACATCTGACGAGTGCACGACTGACTGGATACGAACTGACCTTGCTTGCCCCCCATATCACCCTGAAAAGATGCACCACACTGAACCCGGCAACTCTGTTACCCTTGCCAGAGAACGATCCCAATGTGCACCCCGTACATGACTGCGTGACTCTTACGGACGAACAGACCAGGAGTAGGGTTGATCTCAGAGACACGGCTTTCCCTGACCCCGACGGGGAGCTGTGGGTGGACGGTTCTTGCATCAAACTCTCCGACGGTACCACTTCCGCTGCCTATGCAGTCACCACGGCCCGAACCATAGTAGAAACAGCCCGCATCACCCAGCGATCTGCCCAGGCAGCGGAACTGATTGCTTTGACACGAGCCTGCATCCTGGCGACAGGAACCACAGCGAACATTTACACCGACAGCCAGTATGCCTTCGGGGTGGTTCACCATTTTGGGCTCCTTTGGAGGGAAAGGGGATTCTTGACCTCACACGGCACACCCATTTTGCACGGGGATCTAGTCTCCGCCTTAATCGAAGCTGTCCTCCTCCCCAACAAACTTGCCGTCATCAAATGCCAGGCACACAAGAACGTGACAGACATTATTGGACAGGGAAATGCACTAGCCGACATCACCGCCCGAACGACAGCTGAAAATAGGACGACAACACATATGTACGTGACCAGATCACAAGCGGAAAAGTGGACTGACGTTGGAGACACTATCAGGGACATTCAAACGGCTAGCACACAACACGAGTTGACTGAATGGACACGGGTGGGATTGAAAGACGATGAAGGCTGCTGGCGGACAAAAGACACGAACAAATGGTTGCTACCTGATTCATACTTGATTCCTATACTGACCATGGCACACTCCCCTGCCCATATAGGATCAGCCCCCATGATCGAACTTGTCTCCAGGGTTTGGCACAATGATAAGATCCCAGATTCCGCCAAACGCCTGGTTCAACAATGCTTAATATGCCTGCAACACAACCCCGGGAAAGGAACTGTAGTACCCCGGGGGGGATTTGGGGTCCCAAACCACCCATTTGAAGTCCTGCAGATGGACTACATCCAGCTAGACAGATGCCAAGGCCTAAAATATGTACTTGTTGTGGTGTGCGCATTTAGCAAGTGGGTGGAAGCATATCCAACCCGTGACAACACCGCTATGGCCACCGCAAAGGTTCTGTTTAAGGAGTTTTTCCCCCGTTATGGCCTCTGTCGTGTTTTATGGAGTGATAATGGCCCCCACTTCGTAGCCAAAGTTATCCAGCTCATCCTGAATGGGCTGGGTATTAAACAGAAATTCCACGCAGTCTTCCACCCTCAGTCTGCTGGGCTTGTCGAACGACACAATGCCACACTAAAGCTTAAACTGGCCAAAATAGTGGCTACCACGGGCCTGAAATGGCCAGACGCCCTCCCACTGGCATTGCTATCGATG
The DNA here is from genome assembly GCF_964261635.1 of Lissotriton helveticus. NCBI lineage: Eukaryota > Metazoa > Chordata > Amphibia > Caudata > Salamandridae > Lissotriton > Lissotriton helveticus. The sequence continues at coordinate 1,023,862,751 of NC_136063.1, forward strand.
CGCTCTACCCCCACCCGACATCACTTAACTCCTTATGAAGTTGTCTTCGGTCGACCCATGAACGTCTGGTCTGCCCCGAAACCAATTTCCATTCATGACGTTCCGGACGTCCTAATGTCTGATTATCTGTACAAATTGACTGAAACTTTGTCTGTCCTTCATCAGCAGGTGCAGCAGGCCATCCCCGATGCTTCCAGGGGTCCGGGTCACGCCATCCAGCCGGGGGACTTCGTGCTGATCCGAAATTTTCAGCGATCAAAGAGTTTGGAACCCCGGTGGACGGGCCCCTGGCAAGTGCTGATCACCACTCGGACCGCACTTTGAGTGGAGGGGAAGAAGCACTGGCTGCACGCCCATCACTGCAAAAAGGTCTCCCCAGCCCTGACCACGACAGATACCGTCAACACCCAAGAAGAGCTCCTGAACCAGGACCGACCATCGTTGAACTGCTATCCTGACACAGAGACACTTGAACTTTCAAAACATCCTGACCCCACTGTACCATCTCGAGAAGGGTATTTCCTGCGTCGAAAGGAGGGAGCTTCGGCTAAGTAGGCCACGGACTAGGTTAAAGGATCTCAGAACGGTGACCCAAACTACCAAGGGTTACCTGGAGAGAAGCTAAAACTAAGTCTGTGGTCCTGCCCACTACCGAGCACCTTGAAGACGAAGATGATGGAAGCGCCAGATAAGAAGATGATGGAAGCGCCAAATAAGAAGCCGACGGAGACAGCAGGAAATACCCACTACAGAAATCCGAGAACAGACAGACTCCATAGCTCAAAGACAATTGCACTCTTCATCGTAATCCTCCTCTGCTTTCTCCTCATGACTACGCTCTGGATTATGGAAGAACACGCACCTGCTCACGAAACATTCCTAACCACTGCCCAGCCTACCACCATGAAGGAACATTATCTGATTTCGCTCTCCCCTCAACTAAGAGAGAGGCGAAAGGAGTTTTGGAATAACTCTTTCGTGCAGCTGCTTCACCAACACAATCTTGCCACCAATGCCACCAACTGCTGGATCTGTGGGTTGCTACCCCATGCCACTGGACATTCAATACCATTAATTCCTTCACCCTTCTCTGTTCACGGCTCCTGCCTTGCTTGGCTGATCCTCCTGCAAGAAAGCTATAAGGACAATACCACCTCCGGTAGAACCGTAACGCATTTCTCCCACGGGGTCCGGCGAAACAAAACTAAGACACACTTCTGCCCGCAGACCTCCAACGATTCAGTCCAAATGGACATCCCGGTTAAAGAACGGATCGAAATGCAGGTGTTCAACAATCCAACCAGACCCACCTTCTCCTATCTGCGGAAACGAACGGCTGCCACTCTGACTGTGGCCTTGTCGGTCATCAACGTCACAGGCCACATGTGTGTAGAAGGACTTGGGACACAGCTGGTGGGTCGCAGCGCTTGCCGCTTTACCAGAACTCTGGATTCCACGGATCCACCTTCCTTTGTGTCATCCCCAAACATGTATTTCATCTGCGGCACGAAGGCCTACACCTGGCTCCCCAAAGGCTGGGGGGGCACTTGCTACATCTCCTTCGTCCTTCCTCCAACTTATGTGGCCCCAGCGAATCACCACAGGCAAAAACGAGCCAAAGACGTTGAGCAAGCCGACTCAACAGGGGCGCAGTTCCTCGATGCTATGAAAGGACTCGTCCCCCTCTAGGGCCCGATGGCAAACAGCCGTGCCATCCGACATTTGACTCAGGCAGTTGAGACAACCATGAACATCACAGCGGGCATCTTTGCCAACAACACTGCCGAGCTCCAAGCGGTCCGTCTGGTGGCTCTTCAGAACCGCCTTGTTCTAGATGTGGTTCTGGCGGACCGTGGAGGAGCATGCCGCATTATTGGGTCCAGCTGTTGTACATACATACCGGACAACTCACCCTCAGTGTACAAAGCCATCGAACATCTCCACAGACTCTCTTCAGAAGTTCACCAAGAACAAGAAGAATGGTCGCTCGGTGGTTGGTTCTGGGACACCATCAAAAGCTGGGGCTGGAGGCTGCTCACCATTATCCTGATTCCCGTAGTTGTAATATGTGGCCTATGCTTAGGAATTCAATGTCTGCCACCTCTGTGTTCTTTATGTGCGAGTTGTATTTTTCCCAAAACTGTGGACTTTGGAAGCGAACACATGAGAGCATTGTATGATACCGAAGTTAGGAATTTGATGAAAATTGACATTGAGTAAGCAAGTTGGCTAGATATGTTGAAAAGGGAGGACTGTTGAAAGTTAGGCTGAAACCGTCAACATTATCGGCGCCCTCTTGCTCTCCTTGAACCTTTTGTGCGCGTAAAACAGCCGCCATTTTGAACACCACGGCTTCCCTGCTCTCACCGAGAGCCAGCGCGCCCCTCTCCCCCTCCTAGCTTCGCTGACATCCCCCGCATGCTGACAACCCCCCCTGCCTGCACCTGCCTTGAATCATAAACCCCTCTTCAGCGCTGCTCTGCCCCAGGCCCTCGTCCTGTTCCCAGCGCAACACCTCCCTTCTTCCCATTCATGATCCCCGGCCCTTTGATGCAAACCCCCTTTCTTCCGTGTGCCCGTTTGTCTTCCTCGTTCCCAGGCCGACACCCAGCTCTGCCGATACTGTTCCTTGCCCCTCCCCGTACAATAAAAAGCTTCCTCCATCAAGGGATCCCCGGGTTGATCAAAGCCCCCCCCCGCCCTACGAGATCCGATCGAACCCCACACACTCCGTGAATCGGCGGAATATCCAGCTGCGCGATGATCATCACCTGTTGTGAACGGGGCGGGGACTTCCACTGTAACCTTGTGTGGGAACGGGCCTGAAAGGGGGGATTCTGAGGATGTCTTTCTGTACATCAAAGTATCGACGAGAATATGTTACATGCAATAAAGAGATAAACTTGTGTATAAGAGGCCAGGCCTCAGGGATGCAGTTAGAGCACCTCAGAACGATACCTGCTGTCCGTTTTGCTGTGTTCTCCTCCGGAGAGAATAAAAACCTTGTTTCCTGCCTTCCAGTCTCCAGCGCCTGCCTCTTCAATAGTTTAACTTCTTTGTGGGTTCAAGAGGCGACACCGCCGGGCAATACTTAAGGATCTTATATTTCTGGTTGGTAGTGTCACCCTTTTTAACAGGGATGGGGTACCTAGGTTGTGTCAAACCCATTGGTATGAGATTACTGGAGCCAAAGTTAATTTAGGAGATGGGACTCCACATGTCCCCCCTCCAGGGGATAGTTAAATAAATAAAGAAGAGCAGACACCTGATAACTTTCAAAGGTAATGCAGGGCGGGGAACTCTTCATCCGTTTTCTTCATCTTCATGTTTTAAAGTGCAGCTTTTAGAAAAGGTATCACTCTGACACCGATAGGCCAATGTTGAAAATCTTTACTCCTGGTAGCCACCAGAAGTATTTTAAACAGGCGTCCTGACCTCTAAAAGGCACACATTCTGTGGGCAGCTAGATTTGCTGTTCCCAGTCCTCCTCTGCCTGGGTCCTGGTGCTCCTCATCTGCTTGTGGGACAGCCAATTTCCTTCCAGCTAACAGAGCACCAGCGTGCCCACAATTCCCATGCCCCAGAGCCTCTTGTCTGTTTTAAATTGCACCCAGGATGGCACTGGAGTTCAGGTCTTCCTCAACTAGTACTCAGGGGGCATAAGGGGATCAGCACCACTCTCTCTTTAGAGACCCATCCAAGTCCTGGTGTTAGCTGGATTCAATATCCTTAGTTCAGCTTGGCAAAACAGCAGGTGCCTTCTCTTTCCAGCTGGCTATTCTTTCACTGCGGTCATCTCCCAGGTCTTGGATCCTCTCCCCTGTCTCTCCCTTGTTAAATGGTTTTTGAGTGGGAGTGGAAAGTTACTGATGTCAGACACCCATGACCAATCCCAGGATGCCAAATATTCTTTCCACCCCTGTCGCAATCCTCCTGTACTGCATTCTGATACAATCAAATATTGCCCTGTACATTTTTCCCTGCAAAGAGGTCCTATGAGGACCTTATCTCTGCCCCTCGCTGACATCACAACCAGATCCCTTCCCACCAAAACTTTTAAGTCGAGCCCCTGCTGTGGTGGTTGTAGGTGTCTGAGCTTCTGCCTTTGTTCAGTGTACCTGGGCTGCCCTAGCCCAGGTGCAGAGTGACCAGTTATTTATCAAATGCAGATTTTCCTCCCCACCCTTTCCTTCCAAGGAGCTGAGCCAATCACTGATATTCTCTCCTTTTGCTGAGGAGGCTTCTGTTTCCTCTGCTGGGGGGCAGAATAATTCATTTGGCCTTGTAGAGGAAACAAAGGACTGGAATCTGATAATGAGCTGAACTAGAGATATATGACAATTCCAAATGTCCCTTACAATGTTGATTTAGTGTGTTGTGGACTGCAAATTCAAATCTGGCAGGCTTGGAAAGAGTGTGGGGACACACCAGCTGGTGCAACCGGGCACTTCATAAACACTGACTAACTATGCTTTATATCAGTTTGACCCTTTGCTAGACTGTGAAGGCCAAACGGAGCAAAACTGCCCTTTAGGGCAGATTACGCTTATATGTATAATACAGTGAAAACACTACAGGTTTTCCAGTTAACACTACTGACCTATCTATGAATGTACACTAATATTACAAGGCCTACCTCAGGTCAGCACCAATCCTTTCAGAGTTCCTTCTGCCTGTGTGCAATTACTGGGCTTTGCACAACAAAAGTTTCATATGCGCAGGTGCACAAATTTGCACACATTTTCAGGTTTACCCAGCTGCGTGCCTTTAACCCTAACTGAGCTGCAACAGCTCCATCTAAAACAGAGGTCACTTGTAGTAACCATGCTCAGTACAATTACAGTTAAATTGCCGTGAGTGAGACTCAGCTAATGAGACTCACACACAGTAAAGTTCCAAAAATCAGGTAGTCAAAAGTCTAAGATTCTGGTGGACTAAATGGAAATAACCCAATTGCTACAACTGCCTACACTTCCACGTCTGGGAATCATCTCAAAATCTTTTCCAGCTGTTTTTTGACAGGTGAGGTGAACCAATTCACCTCTAAAGGGATCCATAGAGACTGAATTTTCATGATTAGTAGATGGTCTGTCCTGCACTCAAATGCTGGAGCCACATTGGTGATGAAAAAAACTCCACACATCACAGGAGGGAACCACTAGGCTTCTCTACCTGATTATTAGCAGTTTGTCCATATAGGGGACTGCAGAGAACAGAACATAACAGTTGAAGTTATTGCCACTGTTGATGTGAAGTAATGATTTTTTCTGGGACCAGACAACCCTGGTGTATTGGTCCTGAAGATTGGCTTCACAGACAAAGTAGCTCACATCCTAATGGATGAATAGATCTGGTGCAGAGCTAAAAATAACTTTCCATTCAGGACTTCCAAACTGAATAGCCATCAGCACTAGTTCACAAGCATTCATTATCAAGAGCCATGTATTTATATATGTTTGGATGCATGAATATGTATTTCTATAATGTGAACCTAGCCAAATTGTTGGGGAGCTTCGTACAGGGTCATACTCAAGCATAAAGTCAACAAGGGATAGGTGAGGTAGCTGGGTTGTGCATAGTTAATACATTGTAATTTAGTGTCTTTTAAAGAGGCCAGTCTTCAACTCGTTCCTAAACTGGTTCCTAATCCTTGGTGTGCCCGGTCTCCGCTTCCGCCGCCGCTGCCCGTTGTGCCTCTGCTGTGCCTTTGATCTCGCCTTAAACCGTATTGTATCTGCCCTGTTGTGCCCCTGATCTCGTTTTGCCCGTTTTTGCATGTTGTGCCAGTAATTTGTCTGTTTTGACCGTATTGTATCTGCCCCTGTTGTGCCCCTGATCTCGTTTTGCCCGCATTGTATGTTGTGCCAGTAATTTGTATGTTGTTGTGTTCTCGCCAACTGTTGTGCCCCTCCACCCGGCTCCCTGCTGCTGCTCCCCGCGGCCCCACCCCAGCTCCCTCCAGCATCACCGTTCCGCTCCCCTCCCCACTCGCCACCCCGCTCCCGCCTACCAGCTGCTCCTCCCTCGCTCCGCCCCCCCACTCTCCATTTATGACAGAGTCCGCGCGTACGTGCAGCGTTCACACGCAGCGGGTGCGCCAAAGGCAAGCCCGTCTACGCCCATCCGTGCCTGGCCCGCGCCCAGTGCCTGGACCCCTGGCCCCCACCATCGCCAGACCTCACGACGGACCTACAATGCCGCCACCCTCAACGCACTCAACACCGGCCGATCACCAGCATGCTACCGTGCTACCCCGAAACGCACCCATGGACCCTTCACCTGCCAAGCCTGCAAATTCACCTGCCTCCGGACCTGCACCTCACCCGCCAAGCCGAACACCAACAGCAACCACCTCAAATGCATCCTGCTCAACACCCGCTCCGTCCACAGACACGCCGTCGAACTCTGGAACCTGTTCGACACAACATCACCAGACGTCGCCTTCCTCACGGAAACCTGGATGAGCGCCTCCTCTGCTCCCGACATCGCCATCGCCATCCCGGAGGGATACAAGATCACCCGGAAGGACCGCGTCAACCAAACTGGAGGAGGCATCGCCATCGTACACAAGAAAACCATCCGCATCACGACCAGCTCCGACGACACCTTCACCGCCGCCGAACATCTCCACTTCCAGATACACACCGACCCCAAGACCACACTCAGAGGCACCCTCATCTACAGACCCCCGGGACCACGCACACGATTCAGCGAAGACATCACAGACTTCATCAGCCCGCACGCCCTCTCCTCCGCTGACTACATCCTCCTAGGGGACCTCAACTTCCACCTGGAGAACAACAAGGACAGCAACACCACCACCCTGCTGGACAACCTCACAAACCTTGGCCTCAAACAACTGGTGAACACCCCCACCCACTACGCTGGACAGACGCTCGACCCAGTCTTCTCTTCCAGCAAGCACATCTCCTTCAGCCACTCCACCGGACTTCACTGGACTGACCACAGCTGCGTCCACTTCAGCTTCAAAAGAACCGCGACCCACCACCGCCCACAACAGATCCCTCGCAGGAACTGGAACAAGATCACCGCCGACCAGCTCACCACCTCCCTCAGCCAGAACCCGCCCGCCAGTACCACGGACCCCAGCGAAGCAGCCATCAACCTCACGCAATGGATCACCAACTGCGCAAACGATCTCGCACCACTGAAGACCCCCCCAGCAGACACGGCAGCAAGAAAGGCCCCTCGTTCACCGACTAACTCAAGAACTCCAAGAAGAACTGCCGCACCCTCGAGAAAGCCTGGCGCAACGACCAGACCACAGACAACTGGACCGCCCTCAAGCACGCCACCCGCAAACACCACCAGCTGATCCACACCACCAAGAAGACAGCATTCAAAGAACGACTCGACAACAACGCCCACAACAGCAAGGAACTCTTCAGCATCGTCAAAGAGCTCTCCAACGCCAGCGCAGGAAACAACGACATCACTCCCTCGCAAGACCTCTGCGACTCACTCGCCTCATTCTTCCACCGCAAGATCACCGAAATACACAACAGCTTCGGTGCTCCAACCACGTACCCCACCACCATACCATCGACCCCCACGACCCACCTCAGCGCCTGGACCCCGGTCAGCACCGAAGACACCACCCGCACGATGAACAGCATCTACTCTGGATCGCCAACCGACCCATGCCCCCACCATGTCTTCAACAAGGCCGACTCCATCATCGCACCCCAACTCAGAGACATCATCAACGCCTCCTTCAAACCGCCACCTTCTCGGAAAGCTGGAAGCACGCCGAGCTCAGCGCCCTCCTGAAGAAACCGACAGCGGACCCCACCGACCTCAAGAACTTCCGCCCCATCTCGCTCCTCCCCTTTCCTGCCAAAGTCATCGAGAAGACCGTCAACAGACAGCTTGCCGCCTTCCTCGAGATGAACGGATCCCTCGACCACTCGCAGTCCGGCTTCCGAGCCAACCACAGCACCGAGACCGCCCTCATCGCAGCCACTGACGGCATCAGATCCCTGCTCGACAGCGGAGAAACAGCGACCCTCATCCTCCTGGACCTGTCCGCGGCATTCGACACCGTCTGCCACCGCACCCTAGTGCAGCGCCCCAGCAACACCGGTATCCAAGAGAAGGCTCTGGAGTGGATCATCTCGTTCCTCGCCGGAAGAACCCAGAGAGTCTGCCTCCCCCCGTTCAGATCCGAGGCCACCGAAGTCATCTGCGGCGTACCACAAGGATCTTCCCTCAGCCCCACCCTCTTCAACGTATACATGAGCCCCCTCGCAGCCATCGCACGCAAACACAACCTCAACATCATCTCCTATGCCGACGACACCCAGCTCATCCTCTCCCTCACCAACGACCCAGCCTCCGCCAGAACCAGCCTACACGAAGGGATGAAAGACGTCGCCGAGTGGATGAAGAACAGCCGCCTGAAACTGAACTCAGATAAGACGGAAGTCCTCATCCTGGGACCATCTCCCTCCGCCTGGGACGACTCCTGGTGGCCCCCTGCACTGGGCTTCACTCCCAAGCCAACGGACCACGCACGTAACCTGGGCTTCATCCTGGACTCCTCCCTCTCGTTGACCAGACAAGTTAACACCGTATCGTCATCATGCTTCAACACCCTGCGCATGCTCCGAAAGATCTTCCGTTGGATCCCCACAGAAACCAGGAAGACGGTCACCCAGGCACTCGTCACCAGCCGGCTGGACTACGGGAACATCCTCTACGCCGGCACCACAGCCAAACAGCAAAAAAGACTCCAACGCATCCAGAACGCCTCCGCCCGACTCATCCTGGACATCCCCCGACACAGCCACATCTCTGGCCACCTGAGAGACCTGCACTGGCTCCCCGTCAGCAAGAGGATCACGTTCAGACTCCTCACCCACGCACACAAGGCCCTCCACGACCTGGGCCCAAAGTACCTCAACAACCGCTTGACCTTCTACACGCCCACCCGCCAGCTACGGTCGACCAACCACGCCCTCACCGCCGTTCCAAGCATCCGCCGAGCCACCGCCGGTGGAAGATCCTTCTCCTACCTGACAGCCAAGACATGGAACTCCCTCCCCATCCACCTCCGGCTAACCCAGGACCATCTCTCCTTCAGGAAGCAACTCAAGACCTGGCTCTTCGAGCAGTGACGGCCCCCCCTCCCCCAGCGCCTTGAGACCCTTCCGGGTGAGTAGTGCGCTATACAAATGCCATGATTTATTGATTGATTGACCAAAGTTGGGCAGTTCTGACGAATACAGGGATTATGTTCTAGATCCTAATACTTTCAATAAACACTTTATATTTACAATGGTCATTCTGATTGAGGTTTGTTTGGATTTGGGTTGTCTTGGGTGGGGGGACATCAGTGTCCAGTCCAGCAGTGGCCTGTGGCTATTGCGGTGTTAGTGAGATATGGCTCAGAATTTGGGGAAATATGGAGGGGAAGGGAGGTATGTTGGGCTAGGGGCGGTGGGTGATTGGGTGATTGGGGTGGCAGGGTCAAAATAATGGGTGTGGGATCACTACTAGGAAGATTGTAGAGACATTCAGAAATGGGAGAGGAAGAATGGGCATCAACAAAAAGTATAGACAGCATACACAAGTAGTGATATATCCCACCAATGGTGGGTAGGAGGGTGTATGTGACATTCTGGGCCTGATTCTGATGCGGTTAGGAAAGCATTCCCACCTAGGGCCTGATTCTGATGCAGTTAGGAAGGCCTCCTAAGGGCATTTGCTCCTTCCAAATCGGATCGGGAACATGTCTTTCCATCCGAGGGCCCAATTATGATACGGTTAGGAACATATGCTCCTATTGAAGTTAATGGGAGTCCAACAAAATCATATCGGGAAGCATCCGGATGCATCGTACTCCGTTGGTCGGACTCTCCTGATCCGAGTGGATCGGAACTCATTTCCAAACCGATTCGGTCGGGAAGCTTTCCAAACCCGAATCAGAATAAGGCCCCAAGTCTGGTTTAGATTAACCCTGGGCATAGCACTATGCCACGCTCATGTAGTTTGCGAAGTTTGTGCTACTTCGCACTACACAAACTGCACGTAGCACAGTGCAAACATGTGTAGCGTAGAATAGTGCAGTGGTCATTTTTTGCTTGCTCACGGGCCTCAACGTCAAGTTGGCGACCGTGAGGAAGCAAAATTACATCCCGACAAGACTTTTTCCTCGTTCGCGATCAGCAACATCAAGTTGCCGATCGCGTGCGTGGAAAATAAACCTCCCAACGAGATTCTCAACGCGGGGAGGTCAGGTTTCTCATCACGAGTGGCCGCGTATGCTCGCTACCGCTCGCGATGAGAAGCGACCAGTCCGCGTTGAGAAAGCCGCCGCTTGAGTAAAAATCTACTTGAGCGGCAGAAATTTACAGCTCTCACTGTGCAAGATGCCGTTTTCAATGATTGCACAGTGCCGGATGCTTGTCCGCACTGTGCAATCATTGAAAACGGCATCTTGCAGAGTGCGAACAGGGTACTATGCAGTTCGCGTAGTGCTACGCGTGGCTTGTGTAGTGCATAGAGCACTTTGCGTAGCTTCGCGTAGTGCTACTTCGCAAACTACGCTTAGCAAGGGTGACAGCTGAGAGAGAGACTTGTGGGGGCCAGAAATTGCATATTTACCTGGAATATTAATGGTATGAAAACTATCAATAAGTGTAAACTGATAAACTGTAAACTGATAAATAAGGAGCTGTGCACTCTTAAGCCACACATACTTTGTATGCAGGAAACAAGCCTGTCTGGGGGTCAAAACCAGTTGCTGAATGAGCTTGATTATAGAGCACTGGCTGTCTTGCTTTAATTCGGCTAGCAGGGGTGTGGCAGTTCTAGTCGGTGACTCCAGCTAGTCTGTAGTTACATTTAAGGCAAATACTGGGGTCTGACGGCTGATTACAGCAATGGAGAGAGGAGATTTACTGTATAAACAGTCTATGGGCCTAGCAAGGATAATCCCTCTATATTTGACTATTTAACTTGCTGAGTTGTATCAATGGCTGCAGCCTTTAGTACTAAGTGGGGATTGTTAATGTTGTCCTCATCCCAGGGGTAGATTCCATGTGTAGGGAGCCTGGGAATGCAACAATAGGGGGACTAGGTAAGAAACACCTCAGAGGGGCATTGTGGATATCATTAGCTCTTATTCTTCGGTGGATATCTGACGGCCGTGTAGGTTATCGGATCCAGGTTTTACCTTTTATTCAACATCACAGCGGTCGCTGTCTGGGATCAAATATATGTTTTTAGTGAGTCACTCACTTCAAGCTCATGCTAACATTCACATGAATCTACAAATAATATTGGATCATAACTCTCTGTCACCTTGGCAAGGACCAGCTATATCAACCGAATTGGGCTCGGCAGTTGGTCTTTTGATTGGAAACTGCGACTCATATTGTTTATGGTATCAGAATGTTTTTGTGACTGTGATGAATGGAATGCCTGGTGCCTGTGTGGATGAGTGGTGACTGTTTGTAGATGAGCTGAACATCAGACAGGCTGCTCCTGGTGAGTCTAAAGGGCAGATATACATGAAAACCAACGTATTGTACGAGAATACCATCCTACAACCTGATCTTAATGAAGAAACACTTATAATACAACTTAGCTACATCTGGTAAGTTACAACATATTTTGGGGATGACCTGGACTCAAGCATGATACACATTTAAAGAAACTTGTGTTTGGCGGCAGCACTCATCTTGGTTGGCCTTACATCGAGTGCTTGCAGGTAGACCCAGATGTCACGTGGTTGGGTGCTGTCTTCGTCGAAGAAGAATTAGTAGTACTTTCCACAGCTCGAGCCTAGATGTGAGGTGGGTCGTAATGTTATTTTTGCCTGGCATTTCTATGCTCACCTGCTGCATAGTAAGAGACATGAATTTCTATCAAGCTCTGGGACATGCATCTTTAAACATCCAGCACCGGATCTTCACTTGTACTCACTTTTGGTTGGGAGTTTGCTACCACACACTAGGTTTCATGTTTTGTGTTATAGCAAATTTGCTCTTTTCTGTCAATTTCAAGACTGCGCTTTGTAGATTCGCAGTGTGCTCTGTTCATTCTAGTTTTGCCAAAACCGCCTGCTTCATTGATTTGGGTACCACAGTGAAGTTTATCCTGCGTACACCTCTCTAATGGTTTATCATGACATGAAATTCATGTGAGACTTCGCTCACAGGTAGTTTTAATGTGTTTTGGTTTTGGCTGGGTTAATGTTTGTTAAAAAAAAACATTAATGACAAAAGAAAAGCGTTTGCTTGATTTACATTTCTTGTTGTAATATTCAACTCTTGCATTTTGGTATAGTGATGTTAAAGCTTTGTTTCCCTTACGCAAGGGAGGTTCTTAACAGGTTTCATATGGGTGCACTGTACCAGTGTATACCAAGAGTAGTACTACTCGGGTGAGAGGTCGCTCACCAGCGTGGGTTACAGTCTTAATGTACTGCAGTTATTGGTATAGAGTTTGCATGACGTAAAGTTGTACATTTTGTAATGCCACAGTTTATGCTTCTTTACACTTTTGTGGCATTTGGTTTAGAGTGGGTGGTAGTCACTTTACATTCCCTTACATGAAGGATAGTTTTGGTTTTTCGATCCACCCTACATTACACTTCCTTACATGAGGGTGGTTCTGGTCTTGGTGGGTTTTTCCCCACCTCTATGTGTTGTGGTTACGTTACATATGAGGTTTTGTGTCTTGATCAACGTGTGCAAGTCGTCATGCGCTGCACGTTTGGCCAGCACGTTTGGTCTGATGTGTTTGTAAGGCGCCTTGCGCTGCACGTCTTGTCGCTTTGTGAGTAAGTCGCCCTGCGCTTCACATGTTTCTGTCTTGTGTGTAAGTCGCCCTGCACCTTACGTGTTTCTGTCTTGTGTGTAAGTCGCCCTGCGACTTGCATGTTGTTCTGTGTAAGCCTTCCCGTGCACCTCACGTCGTTGTTGTAGTGTGTAAGTCATCTCACGCCTCACCGTCTGTACACTGTGTATATAATGGTTTCACCCTCTTTACCTGTTTTGGTTTTTCGAGTGTTTGTCTTTGGGTGTGGCCCACTCTTTACTACATTTTTTAAATTGTTTGTTGGAAAGGATGGGAAAATTGCTTATCAATGTCTTATTTATGCTTGACAATATGTTCCTTTATCTACAGGTTACGCAGTATTCTTACTCTTGTGAAGTTGTATTTAGCTTTGCTTCCCTGAGTTTGAACTTTTTCTCCTTTTGTATTTTTTCTTGTCTGGTTTATAGTTATTCCCATTTTTCCCATACTTTCATTTTTCATTTAAAAGGAAGGGGATAATGTTAATTCCTCATAATGTTTATGCATGTTACCCAGCCTAGCTTTCTCCTAGCTGCTCCGTCAGAGTGAGAGATTGTATCATAATGTTGGTGTGGCTGTGATGAATGGAATGCCTGGGCGCCGGTATGGATGAGTGGTGACAGTTGCAGAAGGGCTGAGCAGCAGGGAGGCTGCTCCTAGTGAGGCTGGAGTAAGGGCTGGTGCAATGGATACATCTGGCTTAAAGACTGTTATGTATATCAACTACCTGCAACTTGAAACCAATAAAGAAAACTACAAAACTCAACATGGCTACCTGTCTTAAAATACAACACTATGGCTAGGGCCCTTAGAGAATTGTGGATACTAATACCGGTTCTGCCCCAACAACTGTAGTATGGGACTCTCTTAACGCCCTATGCAGGGGACAGACATCAACCTACTCAATACATCAGCCAAAGGATCGATGTTTCATCATGCTTCCCAATCCTATTAGGCTTTACCTAAGTTAGAACCAGCTATGGAAGAGCATGATTGATTGAGTTTAAATAATATGCATAATCTATGCAGTGCCTCACAGCACACCTTATTGTGACTTAATGCTTAAAGTGGAACTTCACAGTTCTGCATCCCCTTTAGCAACCTTTCTGTATATATACCCACACCTGTAGCAATACCTTACATACTTTTCTATGCTTGGTATTTCTGTGGAGGGGGGTGGGTTAGTTCATGCTGAGCACCTGCACGATTATATTGGACCAGTGCCTCTTGCTCATGGAAATTGCGCATAGACATTTACTGCTACTTTTCTACCCCCTTTCTGCTAATGGAACACACAAGGTCATCATCCTATCGTCCAGCAGCCATGTTTACAATCAACAAATGAATCGGTGAATGGACATTTTCCTTCTGGTCCTGTTAGCATGAGTTAGGGAACACCATGACAATTTTTTCTCATATTTATGAGCTGCATAAAGAAACAAGCATTTTGCAATGCAATCGGATTCACATTTGGGAGAGTTAGAGCTATTGGCGTTGTAAATGGCAATGTCTTTTTTCCATGTGTTTTAGTTTGGAATGGGTGTATGTGGTTGTGAGTGGGATTATATGGTTTAAATTGGAATTGTTAATTAGGGGGTGGAATTGTGTGCTGTATAGTGTATTTGTGTTGTGAAATTATGTTGCACTGTGAATAGATAGGGGCAAGAGCTGCAAATAATAGAAAGGAAGCTAGAGAGAGATAGGTAGTTTGTGCATTAAGTGGTGAATAAACTCCATACAGAGGGGCAGAAAGAGTGTGTGAGAAAGAGAAAGAGAGGCAAAGCAGGCCACAGATGCATGAAGAGGGTGCGCCTGTGTACTCAGAAGACATGCCAAGAAGAGGAGGAGAGCATGGGTTTGAGGGAGGGAAATCTTGAAAAGGCTCAGACACAGGAATGAAACTTTTCTCGAAAACCTGAAGTGTAGCGAGAGAGACGGGAAGAAATGAGACGTGAGAGAGAGAGAGAAAGAGAGACAGCGAGTGGGAGGAACACCCAGAGGGGGAGTAGAGAGGTTTACCAGTGAACACCACATGGAGGTATAAGATGGTAACATGTCTGTACCTCTCCATGGGTGTATTGCACATTATAACTTATGCCTGCTGAGAAGCAGAGGGTTGAGGAATGTCGGCATTTTACAGCTCCTTTAATCTCGGAGTAGGAGCTCGCATTTGACCAGTGGGAGCAAAAAACAAGAAGACCTTATGCACAATAGAACAACCCTATTATAAAAAATGGAAAAAAAAAGAATAATATTCTTTTAAAGTTCCTATATTGTTATATTTTTAGAGGGAGGAGATTAACGTGTATAAGGATAAAGGCGAACACACTCCTCAAAAAAAAGTTGGAGGAGAAATTGCAAAGACACACCATTGAGTATGGAACCACTTACATGCAAAATGGAAACAGAGCTTTATCCTGCGTGATTCAACAAAGGGTGCTGCTTCAAACCATGTACAGAGTAACGAGATTCACATGTGAAAAACAGATGGTGTAACTCTCAGTACTGAAGGCTATGAGAAGTTATTATTAGTTGCCAAATGGTGAAATGACGTACAATCCCAGGATCAGCGTAGGTGGTCGAATAAACAAAAAAATAAAGTTGAAAGTGCTCGCTCCCGTTTATTGCATGCTATAAAAACAAAAATGGTGCATGCGAATTACTTAATAAAGGGCATAGTTAGTCGATATTATATGTGCCATGTTGCAAGAACTGCAGTACGCATCATATACTGTGCTATTAATACGAAACCCGGCGTACTCATGCAATATGTATACTATTGTATTTTGTACTGCCGACTATGTCAAATTCACAACGGTTGAAATTAATAGTATGGCTGCTGCAAGGAATCGGTTAAAAATTGAATGGTAAGTGTGCCCAAAATTGATGTGGCAGTTGTCGGAAATATACATGTACCGGCATGACAACATACCTGCTTAAAACTTTTTACTCCGTGTCTAATGTGTTCCCACCCCCCCTTTAACAAAGGGCAGTTAGCAGTTTTCAGGCGAACTCCCTAAAAAGCCCCTCCTTGGTCAACCGATGCCTTGGAAAGACAAAGAAACGGCCACTGTTCATATATGTTCCTTCCTGGTCATCGGCAATGCTTAGTTCGCACATGGTATTTGTTGGTGCCAAAAAAGGCTATTTCAGGGGATGGGAAGACAGGTGAGGTAGAAGCTATTCTACTGGACTGGTACATGTGTGAATTGTAAAGTACAGGATCGGTACCTTTAACATTTAGGGCAGGTGCTCATCCAATTTCTTTTTGGAAGTGGATGCTGAATGGGGAGGAGTGAGACTAAAGTCACTGGGATGAAGTAGATGTTGGATAGATATGCAAATGTTGCTAAAGGACAATCTGATGCCGACATAGGGTTAATGGATAGCAAGGTGGGGCTAGGCAGGAGTCCTGTTGCTGTTTGGGGATATGGCCTTGGTGTCTTCACCAGAATGGCAAACAGTGCTTCATGACTGTGTTGCCCATGTGTGTATAAGATGCAGGCTCTGTGTAGGAATGGGTTGTGTGGTATTGTGGGTGTTGGGGGTACAAGTGTGCTTCAGGAAGATTTATGTGTGAAACAGGGTAATCTGACATAATATCGAAATTATTATATCGAACTGACATAATATCGAACATTAAATATCGTAGGTCAAAAATATCGAACAAAAAAATATCGTATACATAAATATCGTAAATAGTATGTTTATCATAATATCTAAAGTAATTATATCGGAAGACAAAATATCGAAAAATATATATCGTATAATAGTATATAATAGTAAAAAATATGCATATTAAGTTAATATTTTATTGAAATCAGTTAATGTTATTGAAAAAAAATATTTTAATTTTTTTTATCTTAAAACAATTATAAATACATATATATTTTTAGGAGCGGGTTATTGGGTTTATAGGGGATAAGGGTGGGGAGTGTTTTAAAAATATATGTTTAAATAAAATAATATTTATAAAATATGATATTTTTTTTTAAATATTAATATAATGATTAAAAAATGTAAAACATTTTTTTTAAAAAGTTTAAACATTTTAGAATTTAGAAATTCGAAATGTTTTTAAAATTTTATACAAATTTGGAAAAATTTTCGATTTTCGAAATTCGAAATTTAAATTTTTTTTAACAATTTTGGTAACATATGTATTTTAAGAAATTACGCAATATTGTTTATCTTATAACAATTATAAATACATATATATTTTTAGGAGCGGGTTATTGGGTTTATAGGGGATAAGGGTGGGGAGTGTTATAAAAATATATGTTTAAATAAAATAATATTTCAAAAATATGATATATTTTTTAAAATATTAATATAATGATTATAATATTTAAATAAACATTTTTAAAAATTTTAAACATTTTCGAATTTAGAAAATCGAAATTTAAATAAATTTTTTTACTAAATTGAAATTTTTTTCGATTTTCGAAATTCGAAATGTAAATAAAAAATTTAACAATTTAGGAAAATTATATGTATAAAAAAAAAGCAAAATTTTTATTATATAATTTAAATATATATATAATTAATATAAAAAAATTAAACATTTTATAAAATACAAATAAAAAATCCAAAATAGATTTTAGAAATTTAAATAAAATATGTAAAGATATTGAAAAATATATGTATTCATACTATTTCCAAAATATAGATTATATATTTATTAATAAATATATAATCATTAGAAATATAATACAATATATAACACATAAAAAAATCTAAACAAAAATTATACATATATTGTTATAAAAAAAATATAACAATTTTACAAATATATGTATTAATAATTATAAATATTGTTACATTTTATTTTATAATTTATAAATTTCGCTTTTTGATATTTGATTTGTTAATTATTATTTTCTACATTTAATATTTAGATTTGTATAAAAATGATAAAATATATATATATTTTATATAATATTTTAAACAAATCTTATTGTTTTATAGTCTTTTAGTTTTAATTTAAAACTGTTATAATATTAGAAGTTTTTTCATATATAACAATTAAACATTTCCTATATTTATGTCCAGCACCTATTTCAATTTTATGTACACTGGAGTGGGAATAGTAAATTATATGTAATTAGTGTCCAGCACCTACTTCTATTTAATGTAGACTGGAGTGGGAATAGTAAATTATATGGTTTTGTTTTTTTAAGGGTTATTTTTGGGTTCAGGGTCAGTTTTCATTTTTTGGGTAAAGGGGTATTTTTAGGGTTCAGGGTCAGTTTTTTGTTTTTGGGTAAAGGGTTATTTTTAGTGTTCAGGGTCAGTTTTCAGTTTTTGGGTAAATGGGTATTTTTAGTGTTCAGGGTCAGTTTTCAGTTATTGGGTAAAGGGCTATTTTTAGGGTTCAGGGTCAGTTTTCAGTTTGTGGGTAAAGGGGTATTTTTTGGGTTCAGGGTCAGTTTTCAGTTTTTGGATAAAGGGGTATTTTTAGTGTTCAGGGTCAGTTTTCAGTTTTTGGGTAAAGGGGTATTTTTAGGGTTCAGGGTCAGTTTTAAGTTTTTGGGTAAAGGGGTAATTTTTTTGTTCAGGGTCAGTTTTCAGTTTTTGGGTAAAGGGGTATTTTTAGGGTTCAGGGTCAGTTTTCTGTTTTTGGGTAAAGGGGTATTTTTAGTGCTCAGGGTCAATTTTTAGTTTTTGGGTAGAGGGGTATTTTTAGGGTCAGGGTCAGTTTTCAGTTTTTGGGTAAAGGGTTATTTTTGGGGTTCAGGGTCAGTTTTCAGTTTTTGGATAAAGGGGTATTTTTAGTGTTCAGGGTCAGTTTTCAGTTTTTGGGTTCAGGGTCAGTTTTCAGTTTTTGGATAAAGGAGTATTTTTAGTGTTTAGGGTCAGTTTTCAGTATTTGGGTAAAGGGGTATTTTTAGGGTTCAGGGTCAGTTTTCAGTTTTTGGCTAAAGGGGTATTTTTAGGGTTCAGGGTCAGTTTTCAGTTTTTGGGTAAAGAGCTATTTTTAGGGTTCAGGGTCAGTTTTCAGTTTTTGGGTAAAGGGATATTTTTAGGATTCAGGGTCAGTTTTCTGTTTTTGGGTAAAGGGCTATTTTTAGGGTTCAGGGTCAGTTTTCAGTTTTTGGATATAGGGGTCTTTTTAGGGTTCAGGGTCAGTTTTTGGGTAAAGGGGTATTTTTAGGGTTCTGGGTCAGTTTTGAGTGGGAAAAGTAAATTATATTTAATTAGTGTCCAGCACATACTTCAATTTAATGTAGACTGGAGTGGGAATAGTAAATTATATTTAATTAGTGTCCACCACCTACTTCAATTTAATGTAGACTGGAGTGGGAATAGTAAATTATATTTAATTAGTGTCCAGCACCTACTTCAATTTAATGTAGACTGGAGTGGGAATAGTAAATTATATTTATTTAGTGTCCAGTAACTAATTGATATATATGTGGATTAATTTGGGAAGAGTTGTTGATTTATGTATAATAAAATAATATATATTATATTTTGTGTATGGGGAAAAAACATTTTTATGATATTAATAGTAAAACACACACTTAATAAAATTTTTCAAACAATATAAATTTATTAAGTATTGTATCATTTGCTGAGTAAATTATTTCAACATATATTATTGACATTTGTGAAATATTTATATTTTTGAAACAAAAACATATAAATGTAAAATAATATTTTACATGAGAAAAATAAAACATAGTATTGTTTAATGTCATATCACATTTTTATAGTGTTACATATGTTCTTAGTAAATGCAAATATTGTATTATTATTAATATTTTATATATTAATATTAATTATTTTAACAATGTATTTCGATACATTTTATTTTTAACATAGGTTTCTTTATATACATTTTGAAAATTGTCATAACAAAATTTTGTAACATTACATTCAATTTTTTTAAATTAATATTAAACATTTTGTTATTATATTTTTTTTACAGTTTTACTACATATTTCACAAATATTTAATATAAGGAGAAAAAAAACATTGTGTTAAATATTGTACTAATTTTGCAAATATTGAAGGTCATTTTACACAGATTAATTCATATATTTGTCATTATGGACTATTTTGTTGCTTTTGGGTCTTTTATTTTGTAACCGGGTTAGGTCGTTTTGTGTCATTTGGATGGAGAGCAGCTCGCGGTTGGGAGAAACTTAACGTCGCTTAAGGTAAGGTTTGTTTTATATGTTTTATGTGTATTTAATGTTATTTTTGAGACTAGTGTGGTGATATTTATTGTTGTTAGATTTAAGTGAGTGGTATTACAGGATTTATTATTGTTTATTTACGTGTGGTAGGTACGCGTCGTTTTACCGTTTTTTAGGCTTGTTTGGAGAGTTACTATATAGATGTTTTAAGTATAAGTATTAGGAATATAATGTTAATACTAATGTTAGTAGTTGTTTATGTGTAGTTTTATGTGGGTGGGAATGTATGTTTTATATGTTTCTGTTCTAGGTGTTTGCCCTTTCGGAAGGAGCGTTTTTTTTTAAGGAAGTGTTTCTTAGTTTTATTAATTACTGCATTTCTAACACTTCTTCAAACTTTTCGGTTTTCCTGGAGCGTTTATTTTATTTTTGAACAATTTTCGGGATTTTTATGGTTTTCCAATGGATCTTTGTTGGATGGATCAGCGATTTTTGGTACATTTGCAGTTTTGCTTTTTTTTTTTGGGAACATTTTACACTACCTGGATTATTTTGGGGGAGAAGGATTTCCTGGATTGTCGACATGCTTGGTGAGTTATTTATTTTTTATTTTTTTTGTGGGTGGGTAATGTATTTATAAATTTGGTTCTGTGTTATAGTAATGCATTGTAAGTAATGTGTGCATATTTATGTCAAAAAATATGAAATATATTGCATACATTTAAGAGTTTTGAAAATAAAGATTTTGATGTTGTTTTAATTGCTTAGGTTCCATTTTTATGTACTTGTTTGGTGGTATTATTTATTTAGAGTAGTGTTTTGGCAATTAAGTTTAGGTATTCAATTCCTTTAGTACTAGGGTATAACTTTACTTGTTGTTCTAGGTATTTGTGCATTTGTTTGGTTTGTTTAGATGTTTTAGGGAGTAGTTCAGTAATGGATTGTTCCATTCTAAACTCCTGGTAGCTTTGTTCTTTTTGAAGGCATTTAATGAATGTTTCTAAACTTGGTTTAGTTCTGCCAGTTGATTTTATAAAGGCATTGTGCCAACCTTCCACTGCGTTATTTGTTTTAGATTCTCCGTTTAAGGTGCTTTTGTAAACGTTCCACCAGGGTATTAGGAATTTAGGATTTCTTCTGTGGCCAGATCTATGGAGTCTGCCTACCCAGGTGTCTTCAAAGTAGTCCAAAAATGGACTCAGTTTTGCTTCATTTTGTTTATAAAAGGGGCTATCTATTAGAATGTTGTAGTGTTCTGCTACGTCTGTTTCTGGGACATAAGCTAGTGCAATGAGTTTTTTTATTTGATATGCAAAAGATGAGTCTGTTGCATATTCTATACTTAAGGTTGTCTTTTGTAGATGCCTCCATATACACTGGTTTAAATGGTAGTAGCAGCCTTGAATGCAGGTATGGGGGTGTAATTTAAAAATGCTTGAAAGCATTGCTTGTTCAAAATCTAGGATTATTTTTTCTGGGGAATAGTCATTAGTTTTTTGTTTGATTATATTTAATAATTCCATATATGTGGAATTAGTTTTATTTGGTAGTAGTGCATGAAGAAGAGGTATGTTGCAGTTATTATATAGGCCATGTATGGTGTATAATTGGAAAAATGGTTTGGGACAAATGTTAAAAGTCCCGTCCATCATCCAATATTGAGTTTGCTGAAGTTTTATTAAGTTAAGATTTGTTCCAAAAATTATAAGTCTTTTATCGTTGCTTTCATTGTCGTAAATGATAAATGGTTGTTTGTTTAGAGTTATGGTTTGGTTGGCATTTAAACTTATATCACTATATGTTCTTGGAGGTGTTGTGGTAGTAGTAGTACTTTTTTTTGTTCGTGCTATAGTTCTTTTTAGTGCACGAACATTTGGCATCTGTGTTGTTGCTGTTTTAGGAATTTTGTGAATTTCTTCTTTTAATATGACACTGGTTGGTTTTTGGGAACCTGTGCTTGCTTCTTTTATGTTTTCTAATGCTGTTCTAACTTCTATTTCTGTTATGTTTGGTGGGTGGTTGTGTTCCCTTGTATAAAGTACAGTTGCTTCTCTAGTTGTTGCCCTTCCATAACACTTGTTAGAATAATATTTGCAACATTTCCAATTTACTTTCAACCCATATTGTTTCTCCTGGGTATAAGTGTAACCCATGTAGCAGAGTAATAGCTTTCCTTTCTGGCTGGTCACAAATTCTGCTCCCTCAGTCATTTTGTTGATTGTAAATCTACAAGAGATATATTTATTAGTTATGTAAATGGTCATGTTTGTGTATAAAATTAATTAATTAAACAATACTTTAGTATATACTTACAGTTTGTTCAAATCTGTGAAATATTTTGATATGCTTTATTCTTCGGTTGTTGACTGTGTTTTCTGTTTGTCTCTGATCTGTAAGCTAAAAATAAGAGTAATTTTAATGATTTGCTTTTGTAGATTTTTAGAGTTTCAGGGCCAATTTTTCTATAAAATTGGCTGCTAATAACTTTAGGATATTAAAAAAATTTGTGAATATACTTACTTTGTTACTTTTAGATAGGACGTTGGAGTAGAGTTGTCTGTTATTTCTTAGTAGAGTATTCTGTAGTAGTATCTGGGAAAAAAAAGATTTATTAGAAATGTTAGCATGTCTTTAGGTTTTTAACATTTTATCTGTTACTTTCGTTATTATATATACACACTTATTTTGTAATATCTTTCTGAATTGGTAATTTATTTTATTGTTTTTGACAGTAGAGTTTTCTGTAGTTTTAGGAGGGAAAAAAAGTAGACATCTGTTATTAATTAGAACATGTGCTGTTTTGGGCGTTTTAACTCTTAGTTTTGTATTTGGAGGTACTTACTTTGTAAGTGTTCTTTTTGATTGTATAATGTTGTTGTTTGTTCTTTTGTAGTATAGTCTTATGTAGTCGTTTCTGAAATACAAATTTTCCTATGTTTTAGAAATGTAAACCAGTGTTTCATTTTAAACATGTTACTAGTTAATGAAGATGTTGAATATACTTACTTAGCTTTGTGTATCTTTGGTTCTCTGAGTATTTTTCTCTGTTTGTTGTCTGTCGAATTGTCTGTAGTGGTAGTAAAACATAGAAAGGAGATATGTATAATTAGTTACAAAATGTCCTCATTTATTTGGATTTTAGCTTTTAATTTAGTGAGTCATTATACTTACTTTCTTAGTTTATTTATTTATTTATTTATTTATAACAGCATTTATAAAGCGCGAACGAAGGCCCTTGGGCATCTCGGCGCTAAGTAACTGCAATGTTTAGCCAACAAGGGGAGCTGAAGTTCATTGATTAAAAAGCCATGTTTTGAGGTTCTTGCGGAAAGACCAGAGGGAAGTGCTGGTCTTGATTGAGTGAAGCAGTGTGTTCCACAACTTCGGAGTGGCTACGAGAAATCTGCGGTCACCCCAGTTGACAGATTTGGTTCGGGGGACCACCAGTTCAAAGGAACTGGAGGAGCGCAGTGTTCTAGAAGGGCAGTAGGGGGTAAGGTTCTGAGTGAAGAACACTGGTCCGGCATTATGTAAAGCCTTGTATACCAAACACAGGGACTTGAACTTAATCCTCATCTTCACCGGTAGCCAGTGAAGTTGTCTTATGGTGGGTGACACCGGTTGGTATTTGGGAATTCGCCCTAGGAGCCTGGCGGCCGCGTTCTGAATAGCCTGCATTTTCAATAGCACTCTCTCCTGGGCACCTAGAAACAAAGCGTTACAGTAGTCTAGGGTGGAGAGTACCAGGGAGCTCACCAATGTTTTGGCGGCATTTTCGGGTAGAAAGGGCAGAATTTTCTTAATGAGCCTTAATTTATAAAAGGCTGAGGAGGAAATCTGGTTAGCATGTGGTAAAAAGTTCAGACGGTTGTCGAACAAGACTCCCAGGTTCCTCACCTTGTTAACCGGGTCTGGGGGCAGGCCCGTGGGTGAAGGCCACCAAAGGGGGGACCACTCAGGGGAAAGATTGCCAAAAATTACAACTTCCGATTTATCGGAGTTTAATTTCAGGCAGTTGTGGGCCATCCAGTTCCCAATTGCCAGCATGCCCTGATTGAACATGTTGGCTTTTTGAGGCCCGTCATTCTTGACGGCGAGGACCAATTGAGTGTCATCTGCATAGGACGTGAGGCTCATCCCATGTGCCCTGATGACATTGGCAAGGTCCGAAACATAAATGTTGAATAGTGTCGGACTGAGGGATGAGCCTTGGGGAACTCCACATGGCAGTGACAGGGGGGAGGATTCAAAAGGTCCAACAGTGACGACCTGGGTCCTATTAGCCAGGAAGGAGGCAAGGAGATTTTTGGCGTTGCCTCGGATGCCTATGCTCTCGACACGGTCGACCAAGGTGATATGGTCGACCGTGTCGAAGGCCGCCGATAGATCCAATAGTATCAGGACAGCTGTGCCTCCCGCATCCCGAATGGACCTGATATCGTCCGCCGCTTTGACCAAGGCAGTCTCCGTTCCATGGAATCGGCGGAAGCCGAACTGCGATTCGTCCAGACATTTGTTTTCCTCAAT
The DNA here is from genome assembly GCF_964261635.1 of Lissotriton helveticus. Classification (NCBI taxonomy): domain Eukaryota; kingdom Metazoa; phylum Chordata; class Amphibia; order Caudata; family Salamandridae; genus Lissotriton; species Lissotriton helveticus. Next base: position 1,023,887,245 of record NC_136063.1, read on the forward strand.
AAATAAAGAGAGTTGGGCATTCATGATTTTTTCCACTATTTTCGCTAGTAGTGGAAGACTGGCGATGGGGCGATAACTTTTGAGTTCTTCCTTATCAATGGTGGGTTTTTTGAGGAGCGGTTTAATAAGGGTTTTCTTTAATGTCTCAGGGTAAGTACCTGTGCCAAACATGGAGTTGCAGATATCGGTTATGGCCGGGAGAACTGCATCCATGATTGGCCGCAGAACCTTGAGGGGACAAGGGTCTAGGGCTGAGCCTGATTTAATGGAGGATACGATGTTTAGCACCTGAGAACAGGTCACCTCTCTGAACTGAGGAAAGATAGGTCCGTCAAGGTGAATTGAAGGCCTGTGGGAAGGGGTTGCGTTGTTGGCGAAGACCCGATAGATATCGTCAACTTTGCTGAAGAAAAACTTGGACAAAGCATCACAGAGAGCTTGGGACGGGGGAGGTGTGAGATCAACAGAGAGACCTGCTAGTTGTTTGGTGGTCTCATATAGAGATTTGTTCGAGTTTTGCGCAGTTTCTATTTTGTTGCAGTAATACTTTTTCTTAGCGTCAAAAATGAGATTTTTGTATTTTGCTACTGACTCTTTGTACAGAGATTTGGCTTCGGGAGTGTAATCCTTCTGCCAGTGTCTCTCTCTGTTACGACACTGTTGCTTTTGTGTACGTAATTCCTCCGTGTACCACGGGGCCGACGGGGTAGATCTGTTACGTGACCGTTGTTTGACTTGAACCAAGTCTTTGGCTGCTGAGCTAACCCAGTTGTGGAATTGGGAAGTAGCAGTGTTAGGGTCGGGAGATAGGGTGGGGAAGGTGTCTTTAAGCAGGGTTTCCAGCCTGCATTCATCTATGTCATCCCAAGCCAGGTAGGGTTGGCGGGGATTGGGGTTTGATTTGTCGACCAAGGAGTCGTGTACTTGTAGCGATGCCAGGATGAGATGGTGATCAGACCAAGTTAAAGGGAGTATTTGTGTGACTTGGAGGCCCATGGCATTAGAAAAAATGCCATCTAACGTGTGACCTCCTTCATGCGTAGGAGCGTGAACCAGGGGAAGAAGGCCAAAGGTGGACATGTCGACTAAGAGCGTAGCAGTATCGGGGTTGTCAGGAACGTCAAAATGAAAATTAAAATCACCTAAAATAGTGAGGGAATTGTCACGCGCAGATGTTTCCAAAAAGGACCTAAGAGCACCAAAGAAATCGTTCCTGGGCCCGGAGGTCGATAAAGGAGAATCCCTTTAAAGGTATAAGAAGGGGATAGTTTGATTGCAAATTCTAAGGCTTCACAGGAGGTCTGTGGAATCATTGTGAACCTTACTGTGTAGGTGTCACGAGCAATGATGGCAATACCACCACCTTTTTTCTTTGTTTGCCTATCCAGTCTGTGGGTGGTAAACCCCGCAGGAACGGCTATGACTAGATCCGGTCGGACGCTTGGCCCATCCATGTTTCTGTCATAAACAGAAGATCTATTTTATGATCAAGGATCAGCTCATGAATGTCTTGGCTGTGTTTGCCAAGTGAGCGGACGTTCGTGAGCGCAATGGTATGGGTTTCCGTAGAGTGATGCTTACCACCTGGGGATGGTTTGCGGGTGGAAGGTATCCTGGCGTGGCAGCCTGGGCAGTATGTAACTGGGCTTGTAAGGAAAGAATTTGGGTGGGATATTAGACATGTCTGACTGATAGTAGGGCGAAGATGCTGGAGCTGGGTGGCAGAGTAATGGATACGTGGGGGCAGAGGAGGCGCACCAGGGGGGGTGGCCCTAGGCCCGGGCCAGGCGCGGACGGGCGCAGACGGGCTTGCCTTTGGCGCGCCTTTGGCGCGCCGCCGGCGCGGTCGGGCGAAACGGTTGTTAATATACATAGTTGGGCGGGGCGGGAAGAGGGTGGGAGGGGCGCAGAGCAAACCGGCCAGCCTTCCCAATTAAAGATGGCGCCCAAAGTAATGCTGAAAGCTTCCCAGCGCCTCCTCAGTTGTATCTTTATGTTTGAGTTCTGTATTCTTGTATTTGTTAGGATAGTTATCTGCAGCGTTAGAAGAGAAATAAAAAAGTATAGGATTTTAATAATATGGTTTGTATTTTATTAAAACGATTTAAATGTGTTTTAAATATAGACAATATATTTACAAATTTTAGCGTTTTATTTAATTATAAATCAGTTGTGTGGTATATCTTAGTATACTAATCTGTAGTTAGTTGAGAAATGGAAAAGTGCATATTTAGTAATTAATTTACATTTTAGTAGTAAAATATATTTATATTATTTGATTTACTTACTTGAAAGTCATGAATCAATTCTTCTAATTTTGATGTTCTAGCCGTTGTAGTGCAATTCATCCATAGATGTGTCTCCTTTCGTTTTTTTTGCATGTGGTTTGTGTTTAATGGATAATTGTTTATATAGAGTATTATAATTAGCAATTAGTTTGCTATTGGTTAATTTAGTATTTCTGTGTGTTTATTGGTTAGTTAGTAGATTTGAATTTCGGTTAGGATTTTCATGTTGTTAGATAAGGTTAATGTAATTTAATTATGATTACAAGTAAATAAAATAAATATTTTTAAATATTTTGGAAATATAAATAAAAATTATTATATGTTGTTCAAATAAAAAAATTATTTAAAATGTATAAATAAATGAGAGGTGTTTATTTTATAGAAAATTATAATTTTGGCGATAGCAATTATGTTTATATACATATTTAATATTATCGATATATTTTAAATTACGATATTATTGTTGGCGATATTAGTGAAATCGATATTTTAGTACTTGTGTATACATTTTAATGTGATCGATATTTATGGTCTTCGATATGTATGTAGTCGATAATTTAGATATCGGTGTTTATGTATATCGATATTATGTTTCCGATATTTTGGTATATGTATAGTTAAGTATAGGATGTCGATATTAATGCTTCCGATATATTTGTGTCGATATTTTAGTATCTCGATAATGTGTCTTTCGATAATATGTCAGTGATCCGTGAAACAGGAGGGCATGAGCATGTGCCCAAGACCGACTGTTAGACCTGGTATCATTGGCGTGAGTCTCTCTTCCATTTTTTACAGATTGCCTCCTCTGTTTTTGATCTGTTTTGCTGGTTAGATGCTTTGGGCACTGTGTCACTGCTATTTAGTGCCACAGTGCAAGTGCTTCCTATGTTAAACTGATGTATTGATTAGTGACTCCATGATGGGGTTATTTGATTTACTTGTCAGGTCCTAGTACAGTGCACCATGTGTGCCCAGGGCTTGTAAATCAAATGGTGCTGGTGGGCTTGCAGCACTGGTTGTGCCACCCACAGAAACAGCTTGTAAAAGTGTGTCTCAGGCCTGCCACTGCAGGGCCTGTGTGCAGTCTACTATGGCTATGTCCACTCGGCAAGTGCACTCTAGTCCCTAAAACATTCCCTTTTCTTCATATCAGACACCCCTAAGGTAGGCCCATGGGCAGGGTGCATTGTAAGTATAAGGGTAGGACATGCACAGATGTGTGTGGCATATCCTAATAGTGAATTCCAGCCATTTTCGTTTTTCACTATTGCAAGGCTACCTGTTCCCCATTGGGCCAGAATGGGCAGTTTGATTATAACATCTTATAATCCTAACTGACCCAGGGAACATGGTAAAAATTCGAATTTAGTATGCCTGAACTCAGAATGATAAAATACATATTTTAGTGAAGTTGGTTTTAACATTTTGTTTTTGAAAATACCACTTTTAGAAAGTACGTATTTTCTTGCCTAACCATCCAGCCTGCCTCTGCTAGCTTGTGTATTGTGTGTCTGGTTCTGTGAGTGACAGGGGCTGGGAGATTCCAGGAGACAGGGTGAGTCAGCACAAGGCTGAATAGACCTGTCTGCATGCAGATGGGTGGGAGGAGTAGCACCTGGGTCTGAATAGGGCGGTGCCTGCCTTCCACAATGCTGGCTCCTCCTCTTGTGGTGTGTCTGATGACCCTGGCCGACCCTGGCAAAGGAAAGCAGGAGTCACGTAAACAAAGTGCTCCAGGACTGCACAGAACTCGTTTGGACTGGGTAGAGGACCCTCTGCCTTCAGAGGACAAAGGATTTGCTAGTATAAATATGGGGACCCAAACCCCAAGATGTTAGATCACTTCTGGAACAACAAGATGAACCTCTGCCAAGGAGAAGAACCAAGGAAGCTGTAGGAGTTGGCCTGCCCCCCAGCCAGTCAGGTGTGGTGCAGCAGCCAGGGCAGTTGACTATGGAGCACAGGGTTCACAGTTCGATCCCCGGCAGCAGCTCAGCTCAGCACCATGTGACTCTGGGCAATAGCTTACCTAATTTCCATGATGGCCCTCAGCGCTTTGAGATCCGTAAGGGTGAGTAGTTTGCGCTTTACAAATAAACATTTTTTAGATTTTACTGTGTTGCTGGGTTGGCTTACAGCGGTGGCTTCAGTGCCAAGGAGATGAGAAGGAACTTTAAAAGAACTTTCATCATCTTGCAGAATATTACTCCAAGGGCTTGAACTTGTGCTTGCCTCCTGCTGAAGTCTCAGGGACAAAAGACTTCACCACCAGCTCCCCTCGGAATTTCCTTTCTGGGAATTCTGTTTGCAGAAGCACGACTCAACGAGAAGAAGTGTGTCGCAGTCGCAGCTGTTGTCGTTGCATCGCCGGAGAAGCATGTCGCCGCCGAAGAGGTCGCCACCGCATCACCAAAGAAGCGTGCCTTCATCAAAGCTGTTACCCGACGCACCACCGGAGAAGCGTGTTGCTGCCACGGAGGTCGCCGTCGCATCACTGCAGAAGTGTGTCACAGGGCCTATCGTGGCTCCAAAGCTACACAGTTCGCCGCGTGGCCACTGTGTGTGCACGTATCGTCTTCACGTCGTCACAGTGAGGGCGCCATCTTATCGCACCGGATTTTCGCATTGCATCGAGGCGCCATCTTGTCGCATCTTAACCGGAGCGCAGTATAAGAAGCAATGCATCACCTCCTCTCCGGTAAGGACCAAGACACATCCCACACTCTGCGCAAGCATTGAGGCGCAACGCATCATCTCCCCCGAAGTAAGGAATCGACACATCTCCATCCCTGTGAACCTTTTGTTTGTTTTGCGTTACGCATCCAGGTACTTTTGTGAGAACTGTGTCGCACTTATCATCAACTTGAACTGAGTGACTTCTACCATCTTTAAGTCTATTTTGAGTACAGTATTGTGGATTTTTGTCATTTGTGGTCTTGTGTGAAGTCTATATAAAGAATACTTATTGTTATAAAACCTGAGTTGTGTCTATCTGTAGTGTTTTCACTGTATTACTGTATTTGTTCACAAATGCTTAACACATTGCCTCTGAGATAAGCCTGTCTGCTCGAGCCAAGCTACCAAGGGGGTGAGCAGGGGTTATTCAGTATTGTAATTCCCTTTCCCTGACTTAGAAGCATGGGTCTCTATTTGGTCAAAGGTGTATACCATTGCCAACTAGAGACCCCCAGTTCTAACACCGACCAACACAACCTAATGCCAACCGAACCAACCAAGCATAAAACATTCTCTCCAAGCTCTGTCCATAAGGGAGGATTTTATCCAAATAACCTCCTGAATTCCATTGTGGAGGGAACCTCAGATGATTTTGCCGTCAGATGAACGTCCAACGGTGTAATTAGGCTAGTGTGTTGTAACCAAAGTAAAATAAAATACAATAATAAAAACTGAAACAACAGTGCTTGAATAATATCAGAATTCTCTCCTGCACCAGGCGAACATTACTGAACAATCTTGGCCCTGCATGTTCATGCTCTCAAGATGTGTGAACTGTTATTAGCGCATTATAAACCCCCCGTCCTCCAAGATGAAGTATATAAAAACCACACCTTATACTAAAACCTTTTTTTTTTTTAAACAACACATGGATCTTTGAGAGTCCACAGCATCAGAGTTCCTGCGGGTGTGGAGTTCGATACCTTTTCTTTAAATGTGCACCCTCCTCTGTCCCCTACAACCAAGCAATCTTCGCAGGAGCCGGGCATCGCAGTCAAAACTTAAAGCTTTAAGCTTCCTGCTCTATGAACAAATAAAAAGCACGCAGGGGGAGGACACGTGGAAAGAGGAGACTGGTTTAGAGGCCTGGAAGCAGACATGTATGGGCTGGGAGAGAGGGAGGGTGAGCACAAGGAGAGGGGAGGAGACTTGTACAGGACCAGAAAAATAGGCACAATGAATATTGGAAGTGGAGTCCAGAATCGATTATTTTGCCAGGTGTGGCCCCTTGGAGGGTTCAGCTGCTCAGACTAATACATGGTATTGTAGAAACACAGCACTCCCTCTGCTCATGCAGTCACCACTGCGCTGGGTGGTAAGGATACCCAGCTGTTCACCTTCTGTTTGAGACGGAAGAAGGCCTGCCACCTGTAGGCGGCCAGATGTAAAGGGGTCTGCCCTAAGCAGTCCCTGGCAGAGTTCACAGCACTGGCCGTCTCCATCAGGCTGCAGGGGCTGTCAAGCCGAGCAGGGAAGGCGTCTGACAAGAGCAAACTATACCCTGCTCTGATCTGGGCGCACTGCTCTCCCGCACAGACCACTTTCTTCATCCCTGTTGGTTCATAGAGCACAACGTGCTGGGATACAGTGACATAATTTCACAAATATTAAAATAAAAGAGGTGGGCGAGCTGCGGCGTGAGGAGCCAAAAAAGGCACCGCCACCATACTTGGTGTGCTAATGGTAAGCAGCATGAAGGAGAAAATTCCTTTATTCAATACAACAGGTCTTTCAGACAGCACATGTGCGGTGCCTAGGCTTGACCTGAAAATGACAAGCTAGTCTGCTTTGTAGGCCATAGACTTGCAGCACACATTTTACTGCCTAAATACATGAAAAGAATGGTAATGTTAACATACAATAGGGTTGTCTTTTATACATAGCATCAAGTAACATATAGAGCCTGCAGCAGCACACGTCAACACTGAAATATTTTAAGAGTGCATTACTACTCTACTCATCAGTGCTGCTGCTTTTAAATTCAAACTTTTTTAAAGCCACCTCCAAGCTGAAAGAGCACTACTGAACTTCTCACCAGAGCTAGCATACCTACAATAAGATTGAATCAGTACTGTATCAAGTCTTGTCTGTTATGCTTTTAAAGTGAACTGTACTAATTGTCAGTTTCTTATCAACATTGCTGCTCTTTAATAGAAAGTTGACTGAACTTCTTGGCAGTCTTGGTCTCATTTTACTGTCAGAAGCAGTATTTCTAAGTTTGGGCAACATACACTTAATAGAAAACTAAGCATAATTTTGAGTAGAGTTGCTATACTTTTTCCTGTGACAATATTACCCCTTCTCTATATAGACACTACATGTTGAATGGGGATGCATCACTTCTTAAAAGTATTGTTGTTTACTGCACCAGTCAAAATGTATATTTTGTGCCGCGCCCACTGCCTACTAGGCATGGACCACTGACTTCACATCAAGGCACCGCTATTTGGCAATGACAGCATCCGTGTCAATGCCCAGACCCTCCGCTGGCAACAATGGATAGAAGTGGGCATACAGACTATGGAGCAAGTGCTACTGGATGGCCACTTGAAATCTTTCGACCACCTAAGGGATGAATTTGGTTACATCAATGACAGGCCTGGCAGTAGCTGCAGTTACAGCACTGCCTGAGGCACTGTCTTGGTCCTTGACCTTAGTCTCTGCAGACCTCACCGGTAGTGGAATATCTATGCATGTGAGACAGGCATAGGGGAGTGAAGTCAGGACTCTACGGCACGCTCATGACCCACCTCTTCTCCCAACTCCCCTTGAGCAGCCTCCACACTAAGTGGCTGGACCGCTTGTAGATCACCGTTAAAGAGAAGGACCAGACTGATGTGCTGGAGGCCTTGGACATGGGAAACTGGGAAGCCTGCTTGAAATTCTGCCTTTTTCAGATACTCCATGAGTGGTACTGGACCCCGACAAAGCTGCAGAGGGCTGGCCTCCTATCCCACTTGAGGTGTTGAAGATGCCCAGACACCCACTGTTATTTCTCCCACATTCTCTGAGACTGCCTCTCTATCATAGTCAAGTTTATTTGTTTGATTAATTAAAATCTTACAAAAATATATTTTAAAAGTATCATCAACAGTAAAAAGCTTAAAACACCATGCGCATAATTATTCTAGTATTATATAAGTTAAAAAGGACGAACCTAAATAATGTTTTCTTTAAGGTTTTTGGCAATCACAGATAAAAAATTTACAAATGCAGAATTCATTAATACTTTATTCGGGTTTAGACATGCCATTAGCGCCTGTCTGCATGTTCTTACTCCTCGAGCATTAATTAGTCTCTTAAGGGTAACTTTCCTTTCCACCTCTATTGCAGGGCACAGACATAGCAGATGTAGCATTTCTTCTTGACCACATTTACATAACCTACATATCGTATTGTCCTCAATAGTCTTCCATAGTGGCCGATGGCACAAACCAGGCCAAAGACCAAAACGTACTCTTATAAAAGTTTGTTTGCTTTGCTGTGACCAAGGAGTTTCAAGATAATTTTGGACTTGCTTTTTTTTGTATCCATTTATAATTGGCCATGCATGTCTTCTTTTTACCAATAATTCTTTGTCTTTTATCAGTGATAGATGAATAGTCAACTTATTAATTGTTCTTTTGAAACTTTCCTGGGTAAATGTGTTTTCCCAAATTTGTATTAGTCCAAATTCTTCTTTTGATTCATTTAGATATGCCCAAGCTTGTCGCTTCCGGTTGTCTTTTACTTCTTGCCATAATGTTCGCGATAATTGATTGTCAAAGTAATTTTTTATGCGATACCAGACTTTCAGAATTTGACCTTTCCGGGCATATTGTTGATTATTTATCCCGAACTCCAACCTCACCTGTGCTTGCGAGGCATTACCTGGTAAGTGGAATAATATCATGTAGGTTTTCGCCACTGCGTTGTCAATTATCTGTGCATCTTTACCATTTAAGACTTCGGAGCCATATGTCAAAGTTGGTAATAATTTAGCAGATATTATCTTTAATAAAGGACCATATGACAGTGTAGTTAACTTCTTTAGTATGGTTCTAAATGCAGTCACCAAACTGTTTGCTTTCCTAGTGATGTCTTTCCTCTGTGGGAGAAAACTTCCACTATCATTAAATACGCCGAGATACCGATAATTTTCAACCTGCTCTAGCTGAGTTTGTTCTCTATCGGGCCCTTCTGGTCCTATGTTGGAGGCCCCTTGGGAGTATCAATACCTTTCCCCCTTCCCTTACCCCTGTTATCCTCCTGCATAACACTAGAGACTCCCTGGACCTTTTTCGCCCACAACGCCGCCTTCCACACATGGCTCTGTCCACGGCCAAGGTGTGCATTCTTCAACAGTGGGGGCATCCATACCCCACTCACAGTAGGACTGGATGATAGCAATTATTCAGACAGCATCCCAGGAGTACGTTATCTATGGAATGCAGGATCAAGCAGTGGTGTTTGTGCAGTAGCCGGCCCCCTTTCTACATGATACTCCTTAAGGGAGTCCTGCCACTGCCACTCCCCCTTTTTTCGCTTCCCATAAAAAATGCTGTGCCCAACCCGTTAGATAGCCAGGCCATTGATGTCTATTGTTTCCTCCGTGGCCATCAGCCCGAGAGCCCCTGAATGTGGTAAACAGAGGGTAGCTAGCCCTCCTCTCCCTACCTTCCCCCCCTTGCAGAAGCTCCCACCATCCCCTGCCCCTCTCCCTTTTCCCTCCCCCTCCCATTTCCACACAACTCTTTCCTTCCCCTTTCCTCCCTCTTTTCACCCCCCCTACACCCACCTCCCTTCTCTTGCCCCACCACCCCACACCCCCTCTAGTGATCGTTCCTCGACCAACCATTCCCACCTGTTGTGGGTTTACTACTATGTTATTGTGAACAGTTGTGGTGTATAATTTCACAGTAATTAAAGCATTTATGTTAATTGGTATTGGTTTGTGCATACTAGGCCGGAATGAATGGAGTCATTTTCCATCATATACCTACGTTTGAGACCTAAAGTGAAACTGGGACACAGCTCAGAAAAATGCTTCCTGGTGGACTTTCCATTATAAGTTCCTTTTGAGGCCATAAAAAACACCGTTTTTTCATTTGAGGGCGCATTGACCCTTTTTAGGTTGACGCCTACCAGATGGCGCAGCTGTCTGGTTTGCTGAAGACATCTTTGGACATTCAGAAAGCTGACCTAGAAATGCATTCCACATGTTGCTTAATATTGGGGTTGTAACTCTTATTCTGGTGTTATTTTTTCTGACTTTATGCTTAAGACTGTCCAGTATGAGTTTGTCCCTCCCACTGTCCAAACCTTGTTTACTGCATTCAACCACCAACTCACTTTCTGTAAACAGACCTTTAATTCTTGTTCTTATCTTGTCACATTTGCTGTGCATACCAAGACGGTGGTCACATTTTAGGCTCTCTCTACCAGAGAGAGTAGTGTTTATTAATCTTTCTCTGACTCCAAAATGGGACAATTTATGTGACAATACTGGTGAATACCCATGTAAGAGCAGAGGGTGAAGGATGTCTTTTTTTCTAGCACACAACAAAATAAAATGACCTGTGCTGATGTTCCAGAATATATCGCCACCGTTAGGTGGCGATCGCGTGTGCAGTACCAGAACAGCAGAGCAGAAGCTGCGCCGGAGCCGAAGTTGCACCGGAGGCAGTGTGCAGCGTGTAGCGAGCAGGCCCCTAGGACAAGGGGAGCCCTGTCCGCTTGCCGACTGACCACAGCCTCATCTCCAACTCAAGGTCGAGGTGCCTAGCCGAGCGGCCACACAGCAAAAGGTAGGCTCAAGCTCCGGCGTGACCCGCTCCACCTACAGACCTGCCCGCCGGCCCACCTGCCTGCTTGTTTGCTAGCTCGGAGCCGCTTGGAGCCGCAAAGGAGTGGTGAGGAGTGGCATGGAGGGCGTTTCGTTACTGGTGTCTGGTGTCCGGCGTCCAGCTCTGGGTAGGCAAGTAACGAGCAACGAGTAAGCATTTGCGCAATTCAGGCGTTATCCCTTCATCCTTGTTGCCTCTGCCTCTGCCATACAGCCCCGGGATTCAAGGGACCCAAGGAAGTGAGGCCAGCCGAGTACAGGGCGGGGCCAAGGGTCAAAGCACGAGCGCGGCTGCCGTTAGAGGCAGCTGCCAAGTAAGAGCCCGGGGGGCAGCCTAGGCCAATCTGACTAGGTCCGATTTGGCGGGTGCCACCTCCTGAGCGCTCTGCTCGCTTGCAAGACCAGTCCCGCCATACATCCTTTTCCACTTCTCACCTCCCCCCTGATCCCAGTAGTCATCCAGTTACCACCGCGCAACCCTCACGCCTGCCACAACTTCACTCCCCTGTGTAGGATAAAAATGCGCTCAGGAACCAAACATCAGGCGTCATCATATAAAGCACCACGCAGCAAAAAACCCAAAAAGTCAGACGCCACTAAGCAAGCGCAAGTAACTCCGCCCCTAGTCGTATTCCGGCAAGGTGGGGGCGTTGGTGACGGTGAGGGGACCAGCGAGGTAGAAGGTCTCCTCCAGCCCCCAACCAGCCCGGGACGCTTACCAGGCTTTCAACAAAAGATCAACAAATTCTTCTTTTTAAAAGACACCGTTTCAGCTCTGTTGGCATCAACAAGGGAATCAAGGAGCTTACCAAGTCCTATTTAACCAGACAAGACGACAAATCATAGCCACTCCGGAACTTCACACAGTGGCAAATTGCTGATGGAACACATTCAAATTTTAGAATCTTTCACTCAACATCTACCGGCGTCATCAACCGAGCAAGCGCTCAAACTTACTAAAAAGAAAACAGAACTGGTTCAGGCAATGATTCACAACTCCAGTTCCCCCTCGACAAAAATGAAATTAAACAAGAATGGGCAAAACCTAGTCCAACCCTCACCCATATATCCTGGTCAGGACTCACTGGAAATACTCTTCAACGTCTCCATCAATAAATCGAACATGGGGTCAGCATTCATGATCTGGATCATAACAATTCCCAAATTGACCATGGTCCCGCTAAACCAAAAGTGCAATCAATCAAGAGATTAATGAGGCCGGACGACCATTTTGCCCCCCTGTCCGGCCATCATCCACCCAACTTGGATTCAGCGTCATCGCTCCCAGTCCAATGTCTTTCCTTACAAGAACTAAATCTAGATTTAAATCTGGACTATGACCAAATAGTGGTGGAGCAAAACCGGAGCCCAGTGGCATCCACGCCCCAAAAAACAGTCGCTCCTACCACAAACCATAGAATCCTAATTTACGACAGCTTCGGAAACATTAGCAACCAACAAAAAAAATCAACTCAGTCGCACATATCAATCTCCTCATCAAATACAACCTCACTACGGGAATAGCAAAAAAAGAGCTACGGCAGTCAAGTTCCCTCTGGCTCCTGGGGAAACACTTTGATTAGCACTTTGGACCAGGCCATAAAGGCTCTCAACTTTCAATCAGATAAGATGGAGGTCCAAATCAACTTGATTAATGTCATCGCAGAGCATATTGCTCAACTCAGCTCCAAAACAGAAACAATTATTACTCTACTGACAAACAAAGAAACCACAGGATCTCCCCTCATAAAACAGCCTCAAACCAGCATAGGTTCTGCAAGCCCCTTGTCCAGCTGTGGTTGCGGGAGCATCATCGAGAAGCTGGCATCACTCCCCGTAATACTGAAAGACATTCTGGGAGAAGTTAAAAAGGGTAATAATCAGAAGACAAAATTAGCCCCACCAGGAGAAAATCTTAATACGAGGAAATCAAGCAATTAAATCGCTCACCTCTCGGTACACAAGAGCCCAGAAGGGGATAGGGACTCCGACATGCTACACCACTCAACGGCTCAGCACAAAGCTTCTCCAAACTTGAATGTTTGGCCACTTAAAGCCACGGAAAATCCTGATCCTCTGCTCCATGACAACATGACCAAAAAACAAAGGAAAAGAGCGAGGAAAGCCAGGTCCAAACCAAAAAAGTAACCAAAAGATCACTTTTGCCAATTTCTTTGAAAAACCTCCGATCGATCCCTCAATAGATATTGGACTAGCACACAACCCTTCAAACACTGCTGTTAAGCCGTCGGAAGGTCGACACCCCCCTCAGGCAAAAGCCCTGTCCGCAAATTCAAAACCGTGGACACAACCCGGCCATCCAGACCAGGCATCACCTGAAGGTCTGAGCAAGTCCCCAAAGGCACTGTATCCTAGCACAAACATAAAACCAGCCTCGACCCCCCCCTCAGAAACAATATCAATTACGAAAAGTCCTCGTTTTACCTCAAAGGTAGGGCAGATACCCCCACAAGGAAATCTATCCGCAATCGGGGACAATTCGCTTAGAAAAAACCACCCATCTCAGCCATCTTCAACAAGCACAAGTGGACGAACCCCACCGTGGAGGACGCAATGAAGCAGCGACCAAATACACGCACAGGTAGCACACGATCTGACCCCTATAAAAATAACTAAAACTGGGATTGATAGACAGTGCATTAAACAAAAACCAAAGGTCCTAGTGGGAACAACCCAACGCAAAACGCGAACCAACGACTCACAAATGACCAACTCTCCGATTATAATTACAAAAACCGGACAGTATCGCAATTGCACAGTCCGTCCCAGCCCCGCTATACAATCCAAAGACAACCATAGGTCACGAATTGCTCTTTCTCCCGTAAGGGGCATCAGGGAAAAGGGTGCTACAGGGAGCGTGATCCAAAAAACAACTACAATTTGCTCTGCAAACAAGCTCAACTCTTTAGTCCCACAACCACAAGATCCACCAGTAATTTCAACTGCAGAACTAGAACCACTCCTGACATTTACCCCTGAATATGGGACAAAGGGCTTGCACGACATCCTAAACAGAGGAAACTTGTTGAGACTATTTGGTCTGGTTCCCGAGCTTAGTGGAATATCTTCACAAGATCTAGTGTCAGTCGAGTTCTGTCCAAAATCCGAGCACTCAAACTCTGAAGTCTCCGTTACCACTTGGGCTTCTACGGAGATAGCAGTAAAGATTTTCGTAAACAGAGGACCATTCGAACATTGGGGTATTACCCTTACGCAACACACGTGCCCGAGATATCCTTTTCCGCTTGCAAAAAGCTTACAGAACACAAACAGGGAGGATACTTCCATCTGTAAGCAAATTTCATGTCTCCAGGGCGCCCGTTCGGCCACTATAGTCCTAGAGGCCGGTGAACCTGACAAATGTCTAACGCAATCTCGTATTGGTGGGTCGCCCACACAGGATTGGTCATGGATTCCGTCAATCCTTAACCAAAAGTATTCCTAAAAATCACGAACAGCTACCCCAACGCATACGGCCAAACTCTGCGCTTAAGAAGACGGTTAAAACGTCTAAAATAGGCATCTGCAGTTGGAACATTCATGGGTTCAGTGGTATGGACCAAGACAGTGACACACAACAGTTCTTTCATAAACACGACATTCTTTTACTACAAGAGACGTGGAACCTGGCACCCCCCACCATTCCCGGCTTCACCGAATACCATATCCTAGCCGAGAGAACGTCCAAGTTCGGGCACCCGAGTGGAGGGCTATCCACATACATCTCGCAGAGACTAAAATGGGAGCCGGAACCACTGGACGTGGGACTTCGCTGGGTTCAGGTAACCAAGATCTCGACAAAACCAGGACTGCAACTGCTATTAATAAACATCTAAATTCACCCTGAGCAATCAAAAAAAAGATGAGAAATTGGCCGTCCTTATTAAACTTATAAAAACACTCCAGAAAACAAACCTTCAAAGTTTGCTGTTACTATCAGGCGACTTTAACCTTAACTTAATTCAAGAAGATCAAAACAAACAGAACTCAATGACAAAAACCTGGGTAGAGCCTATTGCATCAACCCTTAAGCAACTGTCACTGCAGGGATTAACAATTCTAAATCCCTTATCAACAGGCACAGCCTCAGCACCACCGACGTACATGAGTGGCAAGTTATCGTCAACTATTGACTTTACTTTTGTCAGTAACATCCTGTTCGACTCTGTAACGGGCTATGAAATCATAACTCGAATAGAAAGTGATCACTTTCCAAAAATTTTCTGGATCAACTCAGGGGTGCCGGAGTCTGCCCAGTTAACTGTTCTCTCTCACCAGGCAGAGAAGTTTAATTTACGTAAACTGCGATGGAGGGGCAGTGGTACGAAAGCCATCTTCGAATCCGCAAGTAGCTTCTTTTCCTCAACACAAAAACGACCAAAACGAAGATCTTGTTTTATCTTGGACAAATCTGTTAGAAAATTTGTCTCTTAAACACTCGGTTCACCCTGCACCACACCATGGTCTCACGGGAACCCTGGTTTACCAACAATCTAAAGGAGGAAAAGAGAAAAATAGCCCGGGCGCAACGGAAGGCATCAAGGAACATTATCCAGGACCCCACGTCAAATCACCTTCTTGTTGGGAGAATGAGAAATAACTATTGCAAAATGGTGTTGAAAGCCAAGTCAAACTACAAGGAAGAGACGTGGGCTAAACTGCTAGTAGCTAGCAAAAAGCGAAACACAAGGGACTTCTCGGGCATCATTAACAAATTAAACCATGCTGACGCAATATCTCAGGATCCCGGCATTAGCAAACAAAGCTGGGAAGCCCACAAAAAAAACCTCTACTTAAAAAGGGAATCCTGTGCCCCAGCAAACCACCATCGTCCCAACAACATTTCAACGACATTACGTTTCTCGAAAGGACTGTCAGATAAGTCATTAAGTTACCCTGACATAGGAAAGTCCAACAACCTGGGGACTCAGACGGACCTATTCTCCTGTGACAGAGTCAAAAGGTTCATTAACCATCTTAAAACCGAAGGCGCACCAGGGCCCAATGGTATCCCCAACGCAGTATTCAAACACAACGCTGACTTTTGGGCTACTCATCTTTCCGCCCTGTTAAATCAAGTTTTTGCTAGCAATCAGCAGCCCCCTTCGTGGACAGGCAACATCATCCACCCAATTTTCAAGAAGGGAGACAGGAGATCACCGCAGAACTATCGGCTCATATCTCTAATCAACGTGGAAGCCAAACTATATGCTTCTTGTATATTGGAGGAGATCCAGGATTGGGCCGACACCAACAACCTAATCCCATATTATCAGACGGGCTTCAGAAAAGGGACAGGGACTACAACAAATCTTACAGCTCTAGCACTCATGATGGAAAGAGCCAAAACTAACAACAATCGGCTATATGGCTGCTTCATTGATATCAGAGCGGCTTTTGACCGAGTCAGCAAGGGGAGACTTTGGGCAAAACTTACAGAGTGGGGGCTGCCAAAAAATGTCCTCAATGCTCTCATGCTCCTCTATACAGACACTTGGGCTAGGGTGAAACAAGGACAGGGTTCAAGCCTCACGTGTAAAATTCCAACCGAGGACGGATTAAAACAGGGCTGTGTCCTGGCTCCATGTTTATTCAATCTATACCTGGCAGATCTAGGAAAAAGGCTCGGCCAAATTGTAAGCCGTGCTCCGAAGCTCGGTAACACCCAAATGCCAATTATCCAATTTGCCGACGATATTGTGCTCCTAAGCAGAACCCCAATTGGGTTGCAAAGGCTGATAAACGCTCTAAATCTCTATCTTGACGAGGAACACCTGGAACTAAATAGAGAAAAGACAAAAGTAATACGTCTTATAGAGCGAAAGCCCATCAAATTTAATTGGTCATTTAACCATCTTGCCATAGGGGTACAGCCCTACTATCGGTACTTGGGGGTCACCCTAGGCAAAGACAACTCAAAAAAAGAACATTCTGCGGTGCTAAAAGCTAAATCCCAGACGTTAATTTATGGATACAGGCGTCTCCTACAAAAACTGGGTGGCCCAAATTACACCCATCTTCTTAAAGTAATGGCCGCTCAGATCTTACCAGCTTTGTCCTACAGTCTAGTTACCTGACTTGGAGGGGAGGCCGGTATATTAAACACTCTGCAAAACAAAATCTACAAAGTAGTTTTCAAATTACCGAAGTGCGCCTCGCCAGCCCAGGTGCGACTTGAATTTGGTCTTCAGAATCAAATTTTCAGGTCCAAATTAAGGTTTGTCAAATTTTGCCACAAACTCCGTGCTGCTGATTCACACACATTAAATAACTTCTGTTGGCAAGAAATCAATATTGACTCTTCCCAGTGCTGGGCTATTCATCTTCAAATTTGCTTTTCGGATCTCGGATTGCTCGAAGCATGGAACAAAAAAATTGACCAGGCTAGTTTTTGTAAAATTGCCAACTTAAATACAAAACTGAAGTCATTATTGGAAGACAAACAAACATTGACCCTTCTACGCCACGCCTGGACCGTTATTTCTTCCTATCCACTCCAACAGCCCCAGGCTTACTTGGCAACACACTTTAGCCAACACTTAAAAAAGATTCTCATCGACCTCCGCATGGGCCTTCACGAGTCAAAGGACCTAAGACCTTCCTGGAAATCCCAAGACAATTGCCCAAAATGCAGACTCTGCGGTTACCAAAACAAATCTTAAATTCATTTATTTTGTGTGTGCCCATTTCTCATGGTAGCCAGAAGACAGTTTTTACGGGACATATTAAACAAAATGAACATAAGAACATGTCACCAGGCCGTTATAATTTGGCTGGGAGGCTCATCACCAATCCTGACTTGTGGGGGTCTTAAATTTATGATTGAGATTGGAAAGCAGCTACAGGTCCGTGCATGATCTTTTAACATATTGTCTGAGGCCACCCCCTTATGTCGTTAGCGACGGGACCTGACGTAGTTTTAACCCTTTTTTAACTTTGATATTAACTCTTGTTTTAGCAATTTAATGAAATTTGTTATGTGTATTTAGGCCAATTGTACCTATGCTATTGTAAGGATTTTTATTAATTCAACAATAAAAAATATTCTGATTCTGATTCTGATTATATCAAAATTACTGCAAATAAAGCAAAGTTTTTTGTAATTCTGAAGTGTGGTGGAAACACATATTTGAATATGAACAAAACACATTAATATACTGGCTGAAAATATTTTCATACATTAACGTTTGTGTGCAATGAAACCATAGTTTGGTGAAAATGCAATGGTCATTTCAATTGAAAATGTGTTGTCAGTAAAAGAAGTGCACTACCACACCATGCATCCTCCAAAGTACATCACTACATTATATGTCCTTCCACTCTATGCCATGCCACTCCTTTTTACGCCACTCCACTCTAAGACACTCAGCTTCACTTCACGCCACTCTGCTCCACGTCACTCCAATCTTCGCCACTCACTCATGACACAACATGCCACTCTACTCTGTGCCCCTCCACACCACGTACCCCACCCCATTCCACTCCAATCTATCACACTCCACAACAATGTACCCCACGCCACTGCTCAACATATACTCCACCTCACCCTAGTCCACCCCACACCACTTCAATCTACCCCTCCTCAATCTACACCCCTCCACTCCTGTTTACCCCAAACCACTCCACTATGATTCAACCTATCCCACTCTACTCCAATCTACCCCACTCCAAACTACCCATTCCAAAATACCCCAATCTACCCCACTTTACTCCAATCTACCCCCTCCAATCTCCTCCACTCCACTTCGATCTACTCCGCTCCATTCAATCTAAACCAATCAACCCCAATCCACTCCAATCTATCTCACTTTCCCTCCAATCTACAGCTCTCAACTCAATTTTAATGGAATGTTAATTGACAAGAAATTAACATTTGTCCTGCAAACAAATGCAACAGTTTCTACCACTTTTTACTAGCTCAACAAACTGAGGAAGGTTCTTTCTTATATCCTTAGGGATTCTAGGAAGATGGTGGTGACTGTACTAGTATTATCAAAATTAGATTATAGCAATGGGTTATACCTGAATATGTAAAAACGACATTAAAAAAACCTGCAAATTGTACAGAATTCAGCTGCAAGACTCCTCTAAAACCTGCCCGAATATGAATCGGTATTGAACGAAATGCGAAGGCTCCACTGGTAAAGTTTAAGACGCTATGCCTAGCTTTTAAGGCCTTGAACAATATGGGACTGATGTTCCTAAGAACATTTTTTTCTTTTTATGACCCTGGTAGACAGCTTTAATCTACTGGCACCAAACTTATTGTGTTTCCCAGAATTTGCACCTCTAGCTGGGGGGACAAAGCATTGGCTATGGCACGGCAAAGCTCTGGAATACGTTTCCTATGCATATCAGGTCTACAAGATGTAAATTTCCTACTATTTACCACTGTTGTATAATTTATATCCACAGAGAAGTTATTTGGAGGTGGCATTCCTCAGGAAGGCAGGTCATTGCCGAAAGGAGGTTAGAGATGACATGAAAACACCCATCAATCATAATTATTTTGTGACACAGATACTACATCACGGGCCTGTTATTGTGTCTATCTTTTGGAAGATCATCAGAACATGTAATCAAGCTGTTATAACTTAGATCATTGTTGTTTCTGATCAAACCATTGTGTATTAGGAAGATTCCTACAATTCACAGTGTGATCAATTTAAACATCTGAGTGATAAGTATGTATGGATAGGTGGATCAATGCAGTATGTATGTGATTTAACTATTCACTTCTCTGTTATGAACTGTATACATTGAATTAATATAAGAAAATACAAAATAATTTTGTAGTTTTCTAATTTAAAGTGTCAGCTTTTCTCTCTTATCTATTTGTATCATGTTGGTTATTTAAATATGCTTTGAAGTTGCCATAGGAATTTTACAGTATGTATTACCCTGCCTAGGTGAACTTCACATTAGCAGCAGAGGGCTCCCTATCTTTACAGTCATTTACCCGCAGCCTGCCTGTGTGGGGGATTGTGTGTTTATTCTATCTAGAGCAATCTAACTCCAAAATGTAATTTCTGCCTTTCAGGTTCACACATACATAGACAAATAAATATTTTTCTTTTCCTAATCTTGGTCTCTTAATCATATTCTTCTATACATGTGAAATTCTTAAATATAAGATAGTATACTTATACTTCCACTATGGAAGCTTTACAATCTTTCGGTTTTACGGATGAACAATATACTCTCCTAGTGGGCAATCAAAGTAACTTTGATCAACAGACTAACACCACTGCCTCTGCAGCTAATAATGTTGATATCAATAAGTTACTATCATTAAAAGAGAAAATAAAAAAAATAGAAATGAATGGACATTTCATGTTGGAATATCTTAAGGCAGGGGTTATACAGCAAGGCTTGAGAGTTCGCAACATTCCCCGTCTTTTTGTCCAAGTCAGAAAATTCTTAGAAAAATGGTCACATATCGTAAATAGATGTTCATGGGACCTTATGATATTATTAGTAGAAACTGCAAAAGAGGTGGTACAGATTTTAGAAAACAAAATTTAAAAAGTAATGCCTTAGATGAAGCAAAAAAGAAGCTTGAAGAAATCAGCCAAGAAGTCACATCATACAGTAATTATTTGATCAAAAGAAAAAACGATAAATTGAAGAAGGACATACGGTTCTTTTCCAAAGAAAAAATATACCCATATCTAAATGAGCATTTTTACTCAGAAAGTCAAAATCAAGAACCCGAGACATATGGTCCAGCACCACCTAGACATAAAGTAACTACGTTGTCTGACACGTATGATTCAGACAGCAAGCCTAGTACACATAACGTTAATTATGATAATGAGAGAGCAGGGTACCAATATGATCCTCAAAGAGACCAACCTTTTTCAGGGAGACGAGGACCACACAGAGGTCCCTGAGACCAAGATACCAGCCCAGATTTCGAGGCAACTTCCACCTCAACAACTTTCAACAGAACAAGTCACAGTACCTGGTCACATGCAATGCCCAATACTGGCGGACATAAAACCCATACTCATCTTCAATTTGTCCCAAAAATATTTAAATCCTAACAAAATAGCTCTTCTGTGGAAGGGCTTTTCATTTGTACTACATACAGGGGCTGACACATTTGAAATTTTCGAGGATATAACCTCCTTTTTTCGAAAAATACGACTAAATAAATACTTTGAACACAGACCTGCACCATTGAATAACGAAGACAACAGATCAGGCTTACGCCCTCTTTCCACATTCACTCCTTCTTTAAAACAAGGGGGTCAGGAAGTAGGTATATTTGAAACAATAATCATGGCTAAACTTACAGCAGCCACAAAATGTAAGATTAGACCAACTCCGAATCTATGAAAAGAAGAACTTGAGGCTCTGATTCAATTAAAACATACTACAGACATCACAGTGAAAAACTGTGATAAAGTTTGTGGGATCGAAGTTATAGATAGTGAAGTATACATGAATAAAACGTACAACCTTCTTAACAACCCTACTCATTACCGCAAGGTTAATTTAGATCCCACCACCAGAGTCCAACGAAAAATACAAGTTCTCAAAGAAAGAGCTGTAGAACAAGGCATAAGATGTCAATAAGAGTTTGACTTTTTGAATGTACCTCACCCTCATATGGCTAGTGTCTATGGGGTACCAAAAATACATAAAGACAGTACAAATCTTCCCTACCGACTCATTGTAACAACTATTGGGTCTGTCACAGAATAGTTTTTCAAAGATGTTGACAGTATTTTACGCCCCACATACCCAAAACTTTGTCACATGTGAAAGACACTAAGGAAATGGTTATAAAGTAGAGGGACTGGCTTTTAACATCAATTGGGACACTTTGGTCTCTTTAGACAGAGAGTCCCTCTACAGCAACATTCCACAACAAAAAGCCCTTACAGCGGTAGAATGGTTTATCCATACCTATCAAATTGATTGTGATGTATCTTTCATGATAACATTTTACAGATTGTTCTTGAGGAAAATACTTTTGAATTTAACGAGGACGTCTACAAATAGGTCTTGTGCCCCCACGGTAGCGAAAATCTATATGACATATTTTGAACACCTCCTTTTTATGAGTCAATAAAACACTGATCACGATACATCAACAACATTTTTTTTCATTTGGAGTGATGACCCAGAGATCCTCAAGGATATTCTAGAATGGATTAATCTGTGTGACACCAATTTACACTTCACTGCCAATATTGGTACTCACAGTATAGTGTTTTTAGATATTGAAATCAAAGTGGAAGATTCAAAACTAGAAGTAGACTATATACAAAATCAACAGCAAGAAATATGTGATTAAATTTTTTCAGTTACCATCCTAAAAACCAAAAAGGGTGTATACAGAATGGCCCATTTTTATGCCTCAGGCATAATTGTACACATTTACAAAATTATGACCTAAGAACTGAAACTATGAAATAGAAATTCACTAATCGAGGCTACCCCAGAAGACTTGTTAGAGAGGCATATAAAAGAGCTCATTTTCATGATTGCGCCAACTTATTACAAACTGTAGCTAAGAACGAAGTACCCAAACCAGTATGTGTCACCAGGCACTCAGCCGTCAATGAAAAAGTATACCAGATTATCAATGCCCAATGGCATATACTCAATGTGAATAAATAACCCAATACCATCATACAATGGCCTATGTATGCACATAGATGTAACAAAAACCTCAGAGACCTAGTGGAACATTCCAGGATAAAGTCCAATTCACATTTGCACAAGAAACCATTGCGGGACTCATTGTAATTACAGGTAATCATAAATGTTCCCAGTGCAAAGCTTGCAATGGAGCTGAGATCACAGACACATACATATATCAAACTAAAGAAATAAAACTTAAAACATTTACTAACTGCAAGACCTATAATGTTGTTTATTTGCTTCTTTTCCGAGACGTCACAACAATTTTCCACACGATTGACAGAACACCGTTCTGCATTCAGAACCAACAAAACAGTAGCTCCGTTAGTTAAACATTATAAAGAGAATAACCACACACCTGAAGATATTAAATAGTTAATTTTAGAAAAAATAGAGAACAGACCAGGTTTAAATTCTGAGGAGATTAGGAAATGTAGGGATGTTTTCTGGATCTTTACGCTTGACACACATACCCATGGGTTCAATTTTGAAATCACGTGGGATCAAGCCAAACGTTGCAACAATAGCTAAACCTTCCCTTAATTTCTTGTCAATATTTCCATCTTGCAAATTCTGAGATCCATCCATTATAGGGTATGTGGACACGTACCGCCACAGGACTCTTTTGTGCATTCTATATCGACATCATGTTTCGCTGTAGTTAATGGTATTAAATTTGGAAAACCTGTGGGATCGAGCCATACATTACAACAGTGGCTTAACCTTCTCCCCATTTTCTGGTAAAATATTTCCATCTTCCAAACTTTGAGATCCAACTATTATAGAGTATATGGACATGTACCCCTACAGGACTTTTCTGTGCAGTCCATATTTACATCATGTCTCTCCGTAGCTAATGTTATATTTATCCCAATGTGGGTTCTCACCACCGACCCATACAACTAGTGTTTGATACTACATGGACTATATATGATTAGAGTGGAGAAGTGTGGCTCAATGGTTAGAGCGGCAGACCCTGATGCAGAGGTCTAGCCCGGGACCAGGGTTCAATTCCCCGCCTCGGCGGATCTTGGGCTAAAAAATTCCACGGACCTGATAATTCTCATCTCGGTGCCTATTCCAATCATGGAGTCCCACTCTGCAACTCTGGGCAATAGCTTGCTTAATCTCCACAACAGCCCCCACAACGCTAAGGATGCATGGCCTCCACCTTGGGGGTGCCCAGGAGTGGACACCTCACAGGGAAAGCCAGGATGGGTTCCACAGCGGTATTCGTAAAAGCACCTTGAGACCCTTGCAGGTGACTAGTGCGCTATACAAGTATCAATTTACATTTACATTAGACACTTGACATCAATACACCTCTTTACACAGGTCAAACATTAAGTTATATCAGAGAGAATTGGTTATATAGGATGTCTTTAATGACATAGACTATAACATTCATCGTCGGGCCAGTGCATCATGGTAACTATGCTAATACTGTAGAGGATCTGCAGTTTGAGCATTTCTTATTTAGCCATTGTATTACATACTTGCTTTCTATCTTGTTAGGTCACCATGTAGAAGCAGTTCTAAAAAATTGTTTTTCTAAAATAAATATCACTCTACTACCATATAGAAGCAGTTCTATTTTTAGAAATTTTGTTTTTTCATAAAATGATTATCATATCCTTCGATTATGGACATTATATTATTGTTTACTTCCCTTTTTTACATGTGTCTATAAAGCATCTTTTATGTGTTTTTTCATTCCTCAAACATTAAAGAATGGCCTCCGCAGTGCCAGGGAACCTTTGATTAACACTGCAGGCCGACCGACACGTCCCCGCAAGGGACACAAGTAAGAGGGCGGCCCCCTTAGTGCCACAAGATGGCACACGGGGCAGCCCAGCACTTCAAGTTACCGGAGGGTCCCGCGCGTCATTTCCGACCTGGTGTGGGCGGGGGAAAGTATATATTCCTCCCCCGCCCACCTAGCGGCCTCATTGTCCGCTGTCCCCTCACCCTGACGCCATTTTCCCTCCCTTCCACAAAGCCGGCGTTCTCAGGGTGGGGGGAAATGTCTTCTAATCTTTTCTCATATGTGTTGCAGGCGGAGTTACAGGGCGATCCAGAGGCGGAAAGGTACCCGGGAGTACCCTCTTCAGGAGCACAAAGGATGCTGAGGCCTAATATCCCCAGGAAGTCTGTGCGGTTGACCCTGGGGGTGCGACGGCGCCCCGCTATCCTACGGGCGGTTGGAAACCTGTACAACCGGGGGCTGCTTGAACGCTCCGCCCCTCGTAGGGGGGGCGTGAGCAAGAGGGTGGACCAATGGTTCACCGGAAATGGGAGGGACTATCTCCTGACCACAACCGCTAAGCAACGATTGGCTAAGGCCAAGTTGCAAATTGGCCCATCAGGTGGTAGACCGCGAGGGGCGGCTTGCCTTTGGATTGTCTGTAAGATGTGTATATGCTAATAAACCTGCAGCTACTTTTCTCCAACAAAAAGTTGTCTTGTCTGCTTATTTCTGCGACATGCATGTTGCTGTGAGCGGGCTGGTGAGTGGGCCGATATTGGCACTACGGGGCTTGATGGCGATCACATGATCCACCATGTGATTGTCAATCCGCTCTTCAAAAGCATAGCATGTCCCCTGCCGGCTTACATCCATTCACGGCCGTTTGAAATTACATTGTAACTCTTGCTAGAGTTACCTAGAGGCATTATCGGTGCAGGATACCATTACAAAGGTAAGCGTCATTTCGAGGCTCCCATAGCCGATATTCCAAAAAATACACAGCATTTTTTATTACGGGGAGCTAAACCTTTCCCGACACAGTCCATTTTGTGATATGATGCGTCCTACATGGGAGGTTGCTCCCCCCTCATTTCCAGTAAATCTTATACGGACCCTACCACTTAGAATGAACATTGCATTGGTACCATTTTCGGTTTAGCCCACACATTTTCTACCACTTATATTTTTACTGACACAGACTCCGGAAAATAACTGCACATAAACCTAGGTGCCAGTGAAATTTTCATATCACTTATTCTAGTATACTCACCAGAGTTTATGTAAATGTGTATGACCTAATCATTAGATTTATAAATATACAATTATATGTATCATCTCGGAAAAAATGGATTATACCCCTTTGTAAAAACTTGGGGACACGTTCATGCAAAGAGGCAGAGCGTATACTTAGATCCTCGAACAGTAGGTTAATAGTATTTGGTTTGAGTAGGTACCTCCACAGTGTTTGTATAATTAGAAAAAAACTTGGAATGCTAACATAGGAAAAATTGATTTTATCTTCTGGCTTTTAACTATTTATAATTGTATATAACTGTTCTTAATAATTTAATGGTCTAGTAAAAAACCCCGGTATGTATATTCCTTTTTAAACATATGATCAATGAATTATCTCACAACTGTATCTTGCACCTAACCTGTATTTTTGCACATTATGAATGGTTGTTTTATCTATTGTAACTAATTTCTAATGACAAATATGTGTAATATGTGTATTATATGTGTGTTGGCTTTATGACAAAGTGTCGAATAAAAGCTTTTACTACTAATATACAATTATTGTTCATCTTTGATCTAATATATAGAATCAACTTCACAGGTGAATCATCAATCTTCTCAACTCATCTCATGATTGATATTACCAATTATGTCATTTGGAGGTGCAGCTCACCACGAGCTGTGCTACAAGTTTTAATATGGTAAAGATTTTCAGATTTCTACAATTCATGAATAGGTTTTTAGATCAAAAGCCCTTGATTTACAATTTTTGTTATCTATTATCTGTTTGTGCTATAGGACAGAGACTTTTAAACAAAAAAGAACATTGGCAGGTCCTGTCATCATTCCCCTACTGTGCATATTGACCATTAACTTGTGACCTATACATCCTTTGGGTTAGCATTTTTATTTTGTCACTGCATTATAATTATCATACACACTTGGTGGACAACGGGCTTAAGGTCTCTACAATCTCACCTTTTATATTCACACAGATGACCTTCGGATCACTATATAAGACAGTGCACGAGAGGCTTTTTTTGGGGTTTAAATTTCTTTTATTGGTTTTATCCACAGAAGGAACAAATGAGCCAATGTGCTCTACAATCATCGGGTTGCAACCCGGAGACTGCTCACGCCATTCAAGAAATGGTTAATTACAGAAGACTTTTTTAATTCAACTTTTTCCTAATTTCCAAACTATCCTTACCTAAACTATCCAGTTGGTAACAAATCCCATGTTTGCAAGTGAGTGAGCACTTGCACGATAAACTTGCCTTCAAGGGTTCTAGAGTGTTACATCTCTTCCAAGCAAATGGTGAAAAATATGGGAGTATGGGCCATATGTATCAAGCCTTTTGTGATTCGCAAAGGCCGAAATTCTCAGAATTTCGGCCTTTGCGAATCGCAAACGGCCTTTTTGCATGTTTTGGGATGTATGAAACATTCCCAAAATAAGGAATTGCAAACTTGTGCGATTCCTTATTTTTCCATAGCATTTAGGGAATCGCAATTTTGCGATTCCTTAAATGCTATGTATGTAGCATTTTTGGCTTGCGAATATTGGTTAAGAATTCGCAAATTACCACCAACTTGTAGTTGATGGTAACTTGCGAATTCTTCCAAAAATGCACAATTTGGCATTTTTAAAGGTGGCATGTGATGCACACACTTGCCCATAGGGCATGTATGTGCGCCATATGCACACACATGTTCTTTTCAGGGGTGCAGCAGGGTGTCTTTGAGACACCCCTGCACCCTTGCAATAATTCTCAAATTGCGATTAGCAAATTGCGAATTCGCAATTTGAGAATTATTTTGCATACATTCCTATGGGCCTCCTGGCCCATAGGAATGCATTGGAAAATATTCCTTAATTGCGATTTCGCAAAATGTGATTTCGCAAATAAGGAAGCTTAAGGAATCGCAAATAAAAAGCGATTTTTTTCATACATACCATTTTGCAAATCCTAAATAGCGATTCCTTAAAATTCGCTATTTAGGAAATGCAAAATAGTTTGATGATACATATGGCCCTTGGTTCCTATCCCTTTTCTTTCCTTTTTTCATATGAAAGGCATTTTAAATGTGGAGTTTCTCGATCTCGAGAATGTATTTATAATTACATTGTTGAGGCTTAATACCCTTCACGAGAGTAGCGACACTTTACCACTGTTATATAAATTATATCCACAGAGAAGTTATTTGGAGGTGGTATTCCTGAGGAAGGCAGGTCATTTCCGAAATGCGCGTAGAGATGATATGAAAACCACCAGTCAATCATAATTTTCTTGTGACACAGATACTACATCCTGAGCCTGTTGTTGTGTCTATCTTTTGGAACATCATCAGAACATTTAATCGAATTGTTATAACTTAGATTATTGTTGTTTCTGATCAAACCATTGTGTATTAGGAAAATTCCTACAATTTATCAATGTGATCAATTTAAACATCTGAATGAAAAGTATGTATAGATAGGTGGATGAATGCAGTATGTACGTGATTTAACTATTCACTTCTCTGTTATGAATAGTCTACATTGAATTAATATAAGAAAATAAAAATAATTGTTTACTTTTCTCATTTAGAGTGTCAGCTTTTCTCTCTTATCTATTTGTATCATGTTGGTTATTTAAATATGTTTTGAAGTTGTCCTACAAATTTTACAGTATGTATTGCCCTGCCAAGGTTGAACTTCACATTAGCAGCAGGGAGCTCCCTATCTTTACTATCAGGTCTACAAGTTCATTAACCTCATTTAGAAAGAGTCTGAAGACTTGGCTATTCCTGAACTAATACCAGAATCTCTGGGGCTTACTGTAGTTCCTTAGCGGCAAGCCACCTCCGGGTATTTGTGCGCTCAAGAAGTTATATTAACAATAAAATTACCAATTCTACCCCACTCTGATCCAATCTACCACATTCTACCCCTATTCACTCCAATCTACCCCACCCCAATCTACCCCAATCCATCCCACTCCAATCTACCCCAGTCTATCCCACTCCACTCCTCCGCTCCACTCCAATCTACCCCACTCCACTCTAGTCAACTCCACTCCAATCTACCCCACTCCAAACTGTCCCACTCCAATCATTCCTCTTCAATCTTTTGTGTTGCTGTGGAACAGTCGTTGAAGGAACTCTGGTGAAGCTGAATGATTTGCATTGGCGATATTTCTCTCCACATTTAAGTAAATACTTTCACACTCTGGTTCTAGGTTTTGACCATGCTTTCATCCAGTACGTTGCTGGGGAACATCTAGTATTTTAAAAATGAAATGCAGAAAGATAGCTTAACAAATTATACTTTACTAAAGTTATGCTGTTACTTAGTAGACACTTGTTGAAACTACATTTGTGTTACGTGTATTTGTGTCTTAAATGAGCTATGCAATGTATAGGAAAACGTGCATTATTAAAATGATAAGCAAGTTATTTAACAATTCAATTGCATTGCCCTCCCATGACCAGACTTTATGCAATGACTTGATTTTTGCTTTTCAAGTTCTCTCCACCTGGCCATAGTTAAAAATGTAGGCTTCACTTGTTGTTGATTTTTGTACACCAGATGTCTCCTGCATGTAAATGGCTACAACTTTTGGGTGGGCATGATGGAGTGCATACTTCTGATCTTGAAGGAATTCCCAGATCTTCAAACAGTATTCCTATTAACATAACATACAACACCACACAATTCCTCACCACACAATCTACTGCCACATAATTCAGCAACGCTCAACATAATTGCACTCCACAGAACACCACTCAACTTAAAATGATTTAACTACACACAATTACACTTACTTCAGTACCAAATAAATACACCCCACAGAAAATCAATCTATGCCACATAGAAACAATCCACAATAATACTCTGCACACCATGTCACATAATTCCAATCAGCATAATTTCACTCAACAGCACTCAGTTCCATGCCACACAATTCATCTCCATACATTTCCATTCCACGCCACTTAATTGAACCACAAACCACATATTTCAACTCCATAAGACACCGCATACATCCAAACTGCACAACAGAATTCCACATCATGCCACAAAATTCAACAGCACATCACATAATTAAACTTCACAGTGTACCACATAATTACACTCAATGCCACATAATTACTATCCACATAATTACACTGCACACCATGCTACATAATTCCACTACACAAATCCACTCCACACCACCGTACTCCATGCCACACAATTCCAATCCAACCCATGTAATTCCACTCTGCACAACATACATCCGCTCCACTCCATAATACATGGGTAAAATAAATTGGCATTTACAATGCCAATGTTTAGTTTTAAGCAAAAGACACACAGATGATGGACAAAATGCAGAGCAAATAAGAGATCTGGTTAAATCCATCATTCTTTTGCTCACCATGCCACCCTAGTTTAGAACCAGCCATAAGCAAATCAGTCATGACCCTGTTTCTCATCAGAACAGTATAGCCCGAACTGCCAAGCCAGGTCCTCTCTAAACTGGAATGGTATGGGGAAGCAAAAGAATGATGGATGTAGCCCTAGATCTGTGTGCTGGGGTGAATGCATGACATTGTTCATCATTCTGTCCATCAATTGTTCTTTTTGCAATTTTTAGTTTTAGGCACAGACAGCCCACATCCCACCCAGCTCCTCTGTTGTTCCTCTAAATCCCTGTTGCTGCTGCAGCTCCAGTGTTCGTCCTCCTAATTAATCTTTACAGCCTCCAACCTCTATTGATCCACCATGACACATAACTCCACTACACAAATCCACTCCATACCACATAATTCCACCCCACACAATTCCACAACTAACAACTCCAATCCAACCCCCATAATTCCACTCCAAACCACATACATCCACTCCACTCCAAATCTAAATTCATGGGCAAAAGATATTGTAATTTACAATGCCAATAGCTCAAAGTCTTGCAAATGCTAGATCGATTGGCATTGCCAATGCTTGTTTAAGTAGTAATGACGTTTTCAGCATGGTGGAGAAAGGGGACAGGGATTCTAACCAGCTCCCAGGAATCCGACTGTGTAGAACTTACAGAAAGTAACAACTTACAGAAAGTAACAGAAGGGCTTCTTTGTGCCCAAGGTCCATCAGGAGTAAAGTAGACTTCATCCCCCAAACAGTATTGTGCCAGGAGGTGCGTTTGCAGAGTGGTGAAGAAAGGGGGCGTGGCCCCCAATGACCTCTTAGCAATCCCACTGTGTGGGACTTACTGGAGATAACTGGACGGGTAGGTGGCCCCCAAGGAGTGGTCCACGCAGCTACCAGTAATTTTTCTATTGAATCCCTGGGAGGTGACTGCCCGTGGGCCAGCATGGAAAGGTCTGTGCGGGCCCCCTCACATTTTATTTACCTAGAAGCCCAGGGAGGTGGCGGCCACCAGGGCTGCAGGGGGTTCACGTGACCTAATCACATTTATTGATTATAGTACAGTCCTGGGGAGGTGGTGGTCCCTGGGGCATAATAGGCCCCGGAGGGAGGGCTTGTGCACCTCCCTGTAATTATAAATCAGGTGCATTTATAATTGCAACAATACAATAAGTGCAACAAATAATTTTGTACCGCTTTGGCCACCATAAGTGTGGCAGGGTATGCTCAGACGTGAGTCCCTTGCTCACTTTGCCACTGGATTCAAGCAAGCCGGGCTGAAGACGGCTGTAATGCCAGAAACCGGTCCTCGGAAGCTTGTTTCCGGTCCAGGGAAGGCATGGCTTGGCAGTTCGGGCTGGACTGTTCCCATGAGGCACAGGGTCAGACTGATTTGCATATAGCCATGTCTGAACTGGGGTGGCAGAGTGGGCTAAAGAACGGTGATGGATCAAACCAGATCTTTTGACTGGGTGTGAGTGTTTGATTGGTTCAGATGCTCCGTCCATCACCACCCCCTTTTGTAATGCTTTGGCCGCCATAAGTGTGGCAGGGTATGCTCAGACGTGAGTCCCTTGCTAACTTTGCCACTGGATTCAAGCAAGCCGGGCTGAAGGCGGCTGTATTGCCAGAAACCCGTCCTCGGAAGCTTGTTTCCGGTCCAGTGAAGGCATGGCTTGGCAGTTCGGGCTGGACTGTTCCCATGAGGCACACGGTCAGACTGATTTGCATATAGCCATGTCTGAACTGGGGTGGCAGAGTGGGCTAAAGAACGGTGATGGATAAAACCCAGATCTTTTTACTGGGTGTGAGTGTTTGATTGGTTCAGATGCTCCGTTCATCACCACCCCCTTTTGTACCGCTTTGGCCGCCATAAGTGTGGCAGGGTATGCTCAGACGTGAGTCCCTTGCTCACTTTGCCACTGGATTCAAGCAAGCCGGGCTGAAGACGGCTGTAATGCCAGAAACCGGTCCTTGGAAGCTTGTTTCCGGTCCAGGGAAGGCATGGCTTGGCAGTTCGGGCTGGATTGTTCCCTTGAGGCACAGGGTCAGACTGATTTGCATATAGCCATGTCTGAACTGGGGTGGCAGAGTGGGCTAAAGAACGGTGATGGATCAAACCCAGATCTTTTGACTGGGTGTGAGTGTTTGATTGGTTCAGATGCTCCGTTCATCACCACCCCCTTTTGTACCGCTTTGGCCGCCATAAGTGTGGCAGGGTATGCTCAGACGTGAGTCCCTTGCTCACTTTGCCACTGGATTCAAGCAAGCCGGGCTGAAGACGGCTGTAATGCCAGAAACCGGTCCTTGGAAGCTTGTTTCCGGTCCAGGGAAGGCATGGCTTGGCAGTTCGGGCTAGACTGTTCCCATGAGGCACAGGGTCAGACTGATTTGCATATAGCCATGGCTGAACTGGGGTGGCAGAGTGGGCTAAAGAACGGTGATGGATCAAACCCAGATCTTTTGACTGGGTGGGAGTGTTTGATTGGTTCAGATGCTCCGTCCATCACCACCCCCTTTTGTACCGCTTTGGCCGCCATAAGTGTGGCAGGGTATGCTCAGACGTGAGTCCCTTGCTCACTTTGCCACTGGATTCAAGCAAGCCGGGCTGAAGACGGCTGTAATGCCAGAAACCGGTCCTTGGAAGCTTGTTTCCGGTCCAGGGAAGGCATGGCTTGGCAGTTCGGGATGGATTGTTCCCTTGAGGCACAGGGTCAGACTGATTTGCATATAGCCATGTCTGAACTGGGGTGGCAGAGTGGGCTAAAGAACGGTGATGGATCAAACCCAGATCTTTTGACTGGGTGTGAGTGTTTGATTGGTTCAGATGCTCCGTCCATCACCACCCCCTTTTGTACCGCTTTGGCCGCCATAAGTGTGGCAGGGTATGCTCAGACGTGAGTCCCTTGCTCACTTTGCCACTGGATTCAAGCAAGCCGGACTGAAGACGGCTGTAATGCCAGAAACCGGTCCTCGGAAGCTTGTTTCCGGTCCAGGGAAGGCATGGCTTGGCAGTTCGGGCTAGACTGTTCCCATGAGGCACAGGGTCAGACTGATTTGCATATAGCCATGGCTGAACTGGGGTGGCAGAGTGGGCTAAAGAACGGTGATGGATCAAACCCAGATCTTTTGACTGGGTGGCAGTGTTTGATTGGTTCAGATGCTCCGTCCATCACCACCCCCTTTTGTACCGCTTTGGCCGCCATAAGTGTGGCAGGGTATGCTCAGACGTGAGTCCCTTGCTCACTTTGCCACTGGATTCAAGCAAGCCGGGCTGAAGACGTCTGTAATGCCAGAAACTGGTCCTCGGAAGCTTGTTTCCGGTCCAGGGAAGGCATGGCTTGGCAGTTCGGGCTGGACTGTTCCCATGAGGCACAGGGTCAGACTGATTTGCATATAGCCATGTCTGAACTGGGGTGGCAGAGTGGGCTAAAGAACGGTGATGGATCAAACCCAGATCTTTTGACTGGGTGTGAGTGTTTGATTGGTTCAAATGCTCCGTCCATCACCACCCCCTTTCGTACCGCTTTGGCCGCCATAAGTGTGGCAGGGTATACTCAGACGTGAGTCCCTTGCTCACTTTGCCACTGGATTCAAGCAAGCTGGGCTGATTACGGCTGTAATGCCAGAAACCGGTCCTCGGAAGCTTGTTTCCGGTCCAGGGAAGGCATGGCTTGGCAGTTCGGGCTGGACTGTTCCCATGAGGCACAGGGTCAGACTGATTTGCATATAGCCATGCCTGAACTGGGGTGGCAGAGTGGGCTAAAGAACGGTGATGGATCAAACCCAGATCTTTTGACTGTGTGTGAGTGTTTGATTGGTTCAGATGCTCCGTCCATCACCACCCCCTTTTGTACCAATAATAAACAAAGCGCACTTTGTTAAAAAAAATGGCTGGATCTACGTCTCCTGCTGAATATTTAATTAAGGAAAATGCTTTTTTGGTCCCAGTGGGACCACCCAAGAGGCCTTAGGGGTCAGGGGGCTTCTACCCAGCCCCTTTTTTTTCAAATTTGTTGTTGGACTCAACCAAGTCCCTAGATGGCTGCCAACACTTCCTGTTTGAAGTGTTGGCAGGCAACCAAATTTCAGTAGAGTCTCAGACAGCTTTTGGGCTCCCAGATATTTATATTTTTAAAACTTGAATATCGCTGAAACTAATGAATGGATTTATAATAAATTACAAAAAGCACACTTTCTGGACCAACAGCCAGCCTCTTGCCAAATTTGGTGCAATTCCATTCAGTGGTTTGTGCTGTAGTTGTGTGAGAAATCCCGTTAGACAAAACATGGGGAAAACACATCATGGGACCTTCTTTTTAGGTCCACCTTACGTAGAGTTAGTGTATAACCAGGTGTTTATGGAATACACAATATGTGTTAAAATACCCCTCACACACCAAAAGGGCCCTTGGTGTCATGCTTCATCATTGGGGTCTTCAAATTAACCCCCAGCACTGCGGTGCTTCCTCCTTCCTCCTGAAGCCTGTTGATTATATGTACTTTCAAGAGAGGAGGACGCGCCCACCTTGGTGTAATTCAGCACCACCTCTTCACTCCCCCGTTTTGATATTTACCTCCTTTTTAGGTCCAGCCTTCGCAGCGCATGCGCTGCAAAGGAAAACAACCTCTTCCGAGCGCTTAGGCTTTTCAGCCAAGCACGTGCACGCATTGCCATTGCCTTCAATGGCAAGGTGTGCACGTCAGGAGATCCACTCGCGGGAGCGCGCGGCCCAACTTATCGCTCCTGCAAGTGAATCCCTCCTCCCCTGCTGTCGCGCGAGCACTTGTTTAACTCGCAACAGGCTTCGGGCCTTTCTGGGGCACCAACCCCCAGTGACAAGCAGTCCACCCATAGTTTAAGGGCACATACTCTGAGCTTGGTTGTGAGGCCCGTCTTCGCCCACGGGATTTGGTTCTAAATTCTAATGCTTTCGTCCTCGATACACGCTGACTCAGCGTTCTGGGCTTCGGAGGACTTGGGCGCTCCGGACCTCATAAAGATAATCACAAACTCAGAGCGCTCCGAGACTCGCAGGGTTCTCAGATTCACAGCTCTACCGGCTTCACAGGACTCTCACAGCGCTACAGGCTTCACAGCAGTTTAACTCACGATGCTCCGGGCCTCACAGCACACTGAATCA
The DNA here is from genome assembly GCF_964261635.1 of Lissotriton helveticus. Lineage (NCBI taxonomy): Eukaryota > Metazoa > Chordata > Amphibia > Caudata > Salamandridae > Lissotriton > Lissotriton helveticus. Next base: position 1,023,922,292 of record NC_136063.1, read on the forward strand.
CAGCGCTCTGAGCTTCGCAGCACTCTGAGCAACGGCGCTCTGGGCTTTGCAGCACTCTTGACTTACAGTACCCCGGGCTTCGCAGCACTCAGACTCACCGAGCCGGGGGCCTCGCAGCACCCTGGATCACGGTGCTACAGGATTCGCAGCACTCAGCCGAACAGCGCTACGGGCTTTGCAGCACTCTGGCCAACGGCTCTCCGAGCTTCAAAGCACTCTGACTCACAGTGCATCGGGCTTCACAGCACTCTGACACACTGCTCTCCGGACCTTGCAGTGCTGTTAGACTCACAGCTCTCCTCGAGTTTGGCAGCACTCAGCCTACCCGCGCTTCGCAGTACTCAAATTCACAGCACTCCAGGGTTTGCAGCACTATGGCCTGTCGGGTCATGGGCCTCACAGCACTATGGGCCTCTCAGTCTCTGGACTTCGCAGCACTCTAGGCAAGTCAAAAGACTTTGCTGGACCCCATGTTGGTACTCGGGGCTTGTGACGGTGTGTCAGCTCAGGGAAAAAGAGACCCCTTCCTGCCGATCCCGGCATCCACCGACCCCTCTGAACGGACCTAGTCAGAGTTTAGAAACTTTGCTCTCCGGGACTCACAGTGCTGTCAGACTCGCAGTTCTCCTCGAGTTTGGCAGCGCTCTGCTTTGCAGCGCTCAGCCGACCCGCGCTTCCAAGGACAATCAAAAACATTGCTCTGTAACCAACTCCCTTTGGTCTACCCACTCTTGCATACCTACCTTAAAGTCCGAGCGCTAAGAAACCCTGACGGGTAGAGGCTGCGCTTTATATAAGCTCCTTTAAAATAACTATATACTGATGCACCCGGTAGTAGCATTTTAAGTGTACTGCAGCATGACCGAGATGATTTAGCAACGATCGCAACAATAACTCTACACAAAACGTATGTTGGTGGAAGACTTTTGAAGAGCTGTGCTACTGGTCTGAGCCTGCTGTGTGCTCTTCAGCATACTGGGTGATGACGCGGATGGAATGCAATGACGCATGGGATGCATAGTGTTTTGAAGGGAGAGTTGGCAGTGTAAACTGAGTCACTACAAGGAGGAAACAGAGCTTTGTCGTACGTTTGGCATAGTACCAGCAAAGATGTTCCAACAATACAAGCGCGTCCTGTTTCTTCATAGCACAAGTTCATCTCAAGGCAGGGCTGGTAAGCGGGATCGGGTCCAACTAAGCATCACTTTACAGTGCCCCCTTCAGTGTTACTACTTGGAGAAAAGGCTGTATCTGGATAGCTCTAGCAGACAGCAGTACCAAGATTGGTATTACTTCTGTCTAAGAGCACCATCTTCGCTACTAGGCTTGCAAAGCTGAAAAACATGCCCTTAACCTATGCTACACAGGTCAATTAATTCACTGGATTGATGCACCTGCTGCAAAGATATTTTCACAGAGCTACAGCTTTACAGCCTTTAAATACTGACTGAGCATTTCAATCACAAAAAATCCGAATGGAGCTCAATTCAGTTGGCTAATAATAGCCCCTGTTATTTACAGCTCTTGGATATTCAGTGAACAGACATGTAGAAATAAACAGATGGGTCTGCTGAGAAGTGTGGCACATTCCTAAGGAAACGGTTTAAATAGTTGCCAAACTGGTCCCTGTCATTTGTAACACCAGCACTGGAAGCAACGATTTCTGGGAGCTATAGTTTCAAATCATTGGTAGGTCTACAAGCTGCAGCTGTTGACTAAAAACCAGGAATGCTTGAAGGTTATTTCTCGCCCCTCCCCCCTCCCTCCAACCCAATAATGTGATGCCAGCTGGCATCTACAGTCTCCTGGAATTGTGTAGAGACAGTTGCATGCCAGACTCACCATACTCCACTGAACAGTCTAACACCTACAAAGGAAGAGGCATCACTGCATTTCCCATTATTCATCACATAATCCCACTCAGTACCACATAATCACACATCACAATTACTCTCTATTCAATGCAACATAAATACACTCCACATAATACCACTCAGTGTCACATAATTATACACCACATAATTACACTCTACTCAGTGCAACATAAATACACTCAACATAATACCACTCAGTACCACATAATTTCACGTCACATAATTACTCTCTATTCAATTCAACGTAAATACACTCCAAATAATGCTGTGGCACATAATTAGATGCCACATATTTACACTCTACTCAATGCAACATAAATACACTCTATAAAATATCACTCAGTGCGACATAGTTACACGCCACATAATTACACTCTACTCAATGCAACATAAATACACTCCACATAAATGCAATCTATACCACAAAACACCAATCAACATAAATGCACTCCACACCATGACACAATTTCACTAAACATAATTTCACTCAACACCACAGTTCCAGGCCACACAATTCAACTCCACACATTTCCAAAACACCGTATAATTACACACCAAACAACATATTTCAACTCCACAATCATCATCATCATCATTGATAACTTTATTTCGACCACTGTGGGCCATAAAAGTACATGTAAAATCACAAAGTAAAACATTAAAATCCATATTAAAATTACAAAGTCATTTCATATATATACACAAGAATTTCTTTAAAAGTATCAAAATACATCAAGGGCGCTCATGACTAAGAATCAGATTAAACCAACTACATAGTTATCAAGATGAATCATGCCAATATAAAAAGCCTAATATCTGGAATCAAATCGTTATAAAAGTTCTACACTTAATCCACATGCCATACAGAAATCGGGAGGCAGCAAAGACAACCGGTGGGTGGGTGTCGTATCTAAGTACCCTAAGCGCATGCTCATGTATTCTGAATCCCAAATTCCTACAGATGGGTTTAATCCACCTGTTGCTGGACAAAAGAAAAGTACATGGCTTACATTTTCTAATGGGTGTTTACAAGCCAGACACTCGGTGCAGTCATTTGCATCCCATTTGTTGATAAACGACCTTAGTGGTAAACTACCCATTCTTAGTTGTAGGTACAGCTTTCTAGCTTGAGCAGGGTAGATCATATCTAGGAATTCCTCCTTCTTATATTCTGTTTTTAAGTCGAGGAATTCACTGGTCATTCTCCCTACTGTTGTGCTAGTATGCAGGGCCAACAAATGATTAGACCTAAATCTTTTGACTAGGTCAATTCTAGAATATGCCAGGGAAGATGACTCAGGGGATTCCCATAGCCCTGGGACATCAAGCCGTGCGCACACATCTTTAATATGCAGTAACCAGTTAGTTTTCCTTGACCTCAATGCCACCCACACCTCCTGGAACGGTGCGAGCTCTGGGACAGACCATAATCTTTGCCAATATGTTAATGGCCTCAGAGCAACCTCCTCTTCCACGGGGAATAATCCCAGTTCAAATCTTAATGGGACCAATGGGGTACTAGCGGGAAGGGCAAAAAGCTCTCTCATAAATGTGTGTTCGATCTTTACTAGACTTTTTGGTCGACAGTGTCCCCATAATTCAGCCCCATATAGTACGGCTGCCCTAGCTTGAACCCTGTGGATTTCAATAACAGGGGCTGCCGGCTTGAATGGGGATGTTATGTGCTTTTTAGATACCCACCCACAGTCTTTGTTAGTCTCAATGAGGATTTCGTTATTTGTGCATCCCATCCCAATTTTTCCTCAAGAGTAATTCCTAAATAGTCAAACGTCTTAACTCTCTCGAGTGGTATTCCATTAAGGGCGGGATTGGGTCTTGTTTGCCTAGGGGGATTAACAATCATGAATTTTGTTTTGGCCAAATTGATTTCCAATCCACTTAGGGCACAAAAGTCTGCAAATCCGTCAAGGATACGCTGGATGCCAGTAGCTGTTCGAGACAACAGCAGAGTGTCGTCCACAAACATTAGAGCGGGCACTCTTCCTTTAACTAATCTTGGGGCATCCGTGTCTTTTATGGCTAAAAGGTGTTTAACAAGCCCATTTATGTACAAACAAAAAAGGGCAGGGGCCAGCACACACCCCTGGCGTACCCCTCTATCTATGGGAAATCGTCCCGACAGCTCTCCCCCTTTTCCGCATCTAACCTGGGCGTAATTTGCATTATGTAGCCTGATCAGTACTCCCAGGAGATAGTGCTGCATACCGAGGTCATGCAGAACTCTCCAAAGCTTGTTCCTGGGCACCAAATCGAATGCAGCCCGCAGGTCCACGAATATGAGGTAGAGGCTGCCACCCTCCACACTCACCGTTTTCCAGAAAAGGACCTCCAGGCGGAAGATCTGGTCAATAGTTGAGATACCAGATCTAAAACCTGCTTGCAAATTACTTAAGATCTGGTTATCCTCTTCCCATAACTGGATCCTATCCAAGAGTATCCTTCCAAATAGCTTCTGAGGGATATCTATCAGGCTGATAGGCCTGTAGTTTGAGGGTTGTAGAGGAGAGCCTTTTTTAAAAATGGGAACAATCTCATACCCCCTCCATGTTTCAGGTGGATCTATGCCCATTAATATCGTATTAAACAATACACAGAAATAAGGGGCCCATATTTTGGGTTCCGACCGAAACAAGTCCCCGGGGATTTTATCAAGCCCCGGGGCTTTGTTGGGTAGTAGCTTGTTGGTGGCATTCTCTACTTCCCGGGTCGAAATCTCCAGCACCCTTCCCAGTTAATGCTTATGGAGGAGGGTCGAGGTCTCCAAGTCAGGATCATCATTGCTTTGCCTAGCGTATTCCCATATTGTTGAAGCTATGTTTGGACTTATAGCATTCCTGTCAACCCTACCCTCATTACTAATAATCCCCCAAAAGGTTTTGAGGTCTCTGGATTGTAGTGCCACCCTCAGATCTTCCCATTGTTCCATCTCCCAGCGCTTTCTTTCCCTTTCAATAGCCTGCTTGTACAGCGCCCTTAGGGCCTTGATACGTGATTTATCTTTTTCTTTAATGGCATTAAGCAACTCTCCTTTCAGTTTGCGGCATTCAGTAGTATACCACGGGTGACTCTTGGCCACTTTTTCCCTAATTATCTGGGGTGGGAAAAAGACCTCCAACATTATTGAGGCTAGCTGTTTGTGAATTTCAATAGGTATATTATTTTTCTCAACAACAGCCCCCTCAGAGGCCACCTCTGCCATATCACTAAGGAATGGCAACACTTGCAGGTAAATTTAGGACTGCCGTTCAGAGGAGCCCATAATAGAAGGCCATTTTACTCTCCTCCTCCTATTATGCAGGAGAAGAGGTTGTGGGATTCAACTCTGGAACACAGTTACTCAGTCCCCAGCTCCCGGGCTTCAGGGACATTACCAGGGCATTATGATCGGTATCCGACCGAACATGAATCTTAAAGTCCTGGACTTTGTCCCACGATCTGGATTCGATCATAATATAATCGATGATCGAAGATTGGCCAGCTCTGGTAAACGTCACATTACCAGGCCTATCCGATTTTAATCGGCCATTACAGGGTCTTACTGATAGCGCCAGTGTAAGGGACGTAATTTGGAGTACCAAAGGTGTCCATGCTTTTACTTTAGGAATTAATGGTTCTGGTATATTCCAATATTGGTTTTCTTCGTCAGGGTCCTCCACACTTGGGTTACTGAGGGGTTCAAATTGACAGTTGAAGTCCCCCCCAATAATTATGCCAAACTCGGGGTCAAGTGTCCTGGCAAATCCCCTCAATCTATCAATAGCCAGGGACTCCTGACCACTCTGTGTTGGCCTGGAATAGATGTTAATTAAGGCTAGGTGCTTGTTCCCTGGAAGTGTCAGCAGGACACATAAAATGTCTTGGGAGTTGGTTGGCACCAGTTTCGCCGTAGCGCCCAGGTGAATGGCTATCCACGTACTAAGCCCTCCTGACGGTCTACCTCTAACCCCGTTTTTTGCCGGAACATTGAATGTTGCATACCCACTCCGCTGATAGTCGTCCATGGCCCACGTCTCCTGCATAAAGCAGATATCGTGTTTGTCCATGAACAGACCCCAGTCTTCTGATATAAGTTTATTTTTCAGGCCTGCAACATTCCATGAAAGTATGTTGGTACTCCCATGGTCAATCTTTTGTTTATGGCTACTATTTACACCCTTGGCTGGTAATCTGGGAAGACACTCGCCCAGCTGTGTCAAACCCTCCCATTCACTCACAGAGCGGTTTCCCCTTCCCCATATGTCTCTGGCCTTAATGCATCCACTTTCCGTATCAGGTCCTATCCCACTCAGTGAGTCCCTTCTAGTATGACTATTGCTGCCCCCCACCATTCCTTCCTCAGCCACAATTCTTGACACAAAAAGGAGGTGATTCATTTCACTAAAAATAACTTTTGTTGCCTGCAAGTTCTTATATTCAGTTTTACAGCAAGGGGGCTTCCTTGATTCCACTAGTCAATCTACCACATCCAGGTTATTATATCTGTTGGTGTGATTGAACATGTCAAATGACATTAGACTATTTAAGTGGCCATTCCTGTTAGTGTTACCTAAGGTACAGCTGCCTGCCTGGTGATCAACACCCCTCCAGTGGATCCCCTCCCACTTATGCTCAGAGCGATTATTATTATATGTACCCGGATAGAAATAGGTGAGTGGCAGTGTTCTAATAGGCGTGTCTGGGCTGCCAAATTCCGGGTTACAGATATACCCGACTGTCCAATTATTCCTAAAATTAATCACGATGCAGTCCCCATCTATGTTCTTCTCTCTTGCTCCCACCCAGTCTACTCGTCTAGCAAACAGGATTTCACTGGTTCCCCTGATCGGCAGGGGTCTATAGCGGTTCAGCCAGTAAATGCATTTATTTTTGAGGTCCCTGTAATTCTCGACCTTCCCGGCCTCAGTGATGGTACTCCTGCAAGAACCACTACATAGAGAACTGACTCCGGGAGCAAGGCTAGGCGGGGCAGCTCGGGCCTACCGGGGTCCGAAGTTCCAGCCCCCTTGCCCAGATTCACTGCCAGTTTATGACCTTGTCCATGCCTACTACCTTCTGTTGCCCTACTACCCCCCATATTCCTTATATTAACCAGGGGGCTTCGTGGTACTGTTGCTAACTGGGCGGATAGATATATATCTGCTGTGGCACTTTGGGCAGGTAGCACACTCTCTATGGTTGTAACTGCTGGGGTTATAGTTTGAGAGCCTGTCTGGCATGGGTCTATTGCTTTTATGCCATTACCAACCATTTACAAAGGGCCCCTAAACGACCCTCCCGCTTTCGGTGTACACAGTGATTCAAGGTAGGACAGTCTTTTCTCGATGGAGTCCAGTCTTTTGTGGATCGGGAGACAAGACTCTATGAATATCCGTTCCATTTTGGCCCCAGAAGTCCCCACCTCTCTCTGATGGCGATGACATTTAGTCAACTTCAATGAGTGACCTTTCTGTTCCAGAGTGCTGACCCTCTAGCTCGGCCAGAGGAGGTTCTGGTTCCTTAGTAAAACGTTTTTGCCTTTTAGTATTCTTGTTTGTTAAAGCAGCACCCCCACGCTTCCTTTTCGCAACTTGGTCCAGTGGTTTACATAACACCCCAGGGTTGGTGTCCAAGGCCAATCGGTTGGACTGGCCAGATCTAGTGAGTCGTGAATTTTGGGGGGGGGGGTTACTAAAACAGCCTCTGGCATAGCCCTGTTTCTTGGTGGGCTATGCAACGTCACCACTACCTCGTTCGGCATATTAGCCTCCCCCGCCAGTCCGGTCGTCATCGTGTTATGAACTGACGGTACAACTGGCAATAGCAGTGGTGGTGGGATGTAGGATCACGTACTGGGGATAGGGCTGTAGCTATAAGTCCCAATGAAGACCGCTTATCAAGGATTTGTTCCATAGATAGTCTTTTCTCTGTAAGTTCTATCTCCCTTTGTAAGGCAGACGATGCCCGAATTAAAAACTGGTCTATGGTCCCCACAACGCTTCCTGTAATGAACTTCCCCCCCTTCTTTGCTCCATTTGCAGCCATTCCCTCGTGAGTAAAAGCGTAAATATCTTAGTGTACTGACCTTACCGGGAATGTCCGTTACAAGGGTCAAAGAGGGGGGCCCCGCCCTGTCCTTGGTCGGCCTCAGACGGCCACAGACGGCCCGCCCTTTGCCCGGGCTTCGCCCCGGCACGTTACGCGAAGCAGGGCTCTGCACTGCTTAAATGCGCCTCCTGGCCGTCGGTGGAGCGCGCTGCCGCTGAGGCAGCCGGGAATTGTAGTCCCGGGGCGGCGGCACGTTTTGCAGCATCCGGTGACTCCTGGCGGTGGCGGCGTTTACCCCAACAGCTAGCCTCAGGTAAGCTCGTTTTCCCCACTCCACCGGGCTCTGTGCTGCTTAAATGCGCCTCCTGGCACTGGCGCGGCGTCGGTGGAGCGTGCCGCCGCTGAGGCAGCCGGGAATTGTAGTCCCGGGGCGGCGGCGCGTTTTGCAGTGTCCGGTGACTCCTGGTGGTGGCAGCGTTTACCCCAACAGCAAGCCTCAGGTAAGCTCGGTTTCCACAATCCACAACGTACCTCCAATTCACACCATAAAGTGTCACCACCTGAGGACCAAACATCATTCACCACCACCATTTTTCATCAGCGCACCACCTAAGCATCACGGCAGTCTGTCCTTGGAATCTGGCATCTGTTGATTCTCCACAAGTGTCTGTCCGCTGCTCCTGTTTTAATTAAATTGCTGATTTCCAACCTCCACTCACCCATTACTTATGTCCCGCTCCCCCTTAACAATTTTTTTTTATAACAAACAAGCATGAGAATAGGCATGAAGAAGTTGCCTGCAGTGCAAGTACAAAAAAACTAGAAGACATTTTTTATGTTAAAATCTTTTTTAATCAGGTTTTTCAGTTGTATATAATGTTGTCTTCGTTTGTATAAAGGTAACAAAAATGCTTAACACTTTTTATTATAACTTTTCAACATAATGCATAGCAGTCACAATGCTCTACAACATAGCCAAAAGTTCTGGCTAAACACATAAGGTCCCAAAGGCAAGACCTATTGGCTATGCCAATGCTTGTTTTCTCTGCCCTAACTTGACGGATTATCCAGAAACTTGTAACACAGCAGCTGAACCAAAAAGGAGAGTTTTTTAAAATAATTTCGTGAAGCTTCGTCAAGCGGCGCCAAAGTTATTGGCAAAACAAAAAACACTTTTGCTAACAAAACTTTGATCCTAACTATAACTACCTACTGGCTGTAGGGAGTGCCAATGTTATTTTCAGGGTTTAGTGGTGGCTTGAGATAAAGGAAGTTCAGGCATACATTTTTAAAAGGGGGGTTTATTGAGGTCCACCTCAATAAAAGAAACACAAATGCATACACACACACACATATAGAGGTTTCACTTACCGTATAATACTAGCCATGCTTAGTAATGACATGCATGTTAAAGGCATCTGCGTGATACAGGTTGCGTAGAAAGGCATGTATGGTAAAGGCATGCCTTGTATTGACATACAACCAGAAATATTGTGCTTCACGCCTACAAAATGTGTTAAAATGATCTTTCACTGGGCCTTCGATTTTCTCAGAAGGGCCGATGAGTGTTATATGTTACATGGTGAATGTTAAACAAATTTACATGTCCCACTTGAGTTGGATGTTGGCTGTTAGAAACAAGTAAACACCTCCCCATACAGTAGTGGTAGAAGTTCCTTTTGGCAGGTAGAAGGTTTCATAAAGCTTTTAAAGTTCTTAGAATCGTGTAATTGACGTGGTGAATCTGTTCTTGATGCTCTGCAGGGTGAAATGTGTTTGCCATTATTGAAAAGGATGGTTCGGTTTACGAGGACAATGCTGCTTGCGAGAGATTACATAGAAATACCATATGTAAGCAGAGCACATGTGTTCGTTAGTGCCTGTTTTTTGTGATTAGAAATCGGTTCCTTTCATGCTAACAGCTATCCTAAATCAATGCAAACACATTCTGACTTGTATTCTTCTAATCCATCATGTAAATGACGTGTGCCAAAGAAGGTTTTTAGCTACCATTTATGCAGTTCCTAATGGTGCTGCCGGCCATCCGTAAGGTTTAAATTTGCATGGTCTGATATCTTACTTTAAATGCTTTTGTATTGTTATGAAAGATAAACATGTGGAAAATAGCTGAGAGCTGTTTTCTTTCTCCGTGCAACGAAAGAAAAAAATACAATATTTGTTGCTTTAAAGGTAGATGCAGTTTTTAAATGAAACAGGGCAGACAAAAAATAATTTCATTTAAACAAGAGAAAGTAGAATTATTTTTATTTTTATGTTTAAGCTCTTTTTACAAGTTGGGCAGACGATGGCTGGGTAGTTACAACACACGGTATATACATTACCTAATTGTCAAGTAACTAACGAACGAAATAAATAATGCTTATTATGAGTTTGACCAGGAAATAAGGGATATGAAAGCAGAATAATGTTCTAACACACAGAATTTCACATTTTGCTATTTTCGGGGATTCCCCCCCCCCATAATTTTAGACAGGTTTTACTTGTAGAAACATGGGAAACAGCATTTACAATGCTTCCCTTGCCCACGCATATTTATTATTTTTTTTTTTGTTTAAGAAATTTTTATTAAGCATTAAAAAGTAATACAAACGACATGTCATGAAAAGGTAGAAAAAAGTACATAGGAATATAATATTAAATGACATCAGTCCAAAAGGGTTTTATGGGGAAAAAAGGGGGAAAAAGAAGAAGAGAAAGAAAAGAAGGAAAGAGAAAGAAAGGGGAAAACGAAAGAGAAGGAAAGAGTAGATGGGAAAGAGAAGAGAAAAAGAAGGTATCCAGAAGAATCATGTGGGAAGAATAGCACGTGGTAAGGGTGAGGGATTAGAGGAAAGATATGAAGTGAAGGGAAGCCATAAGAGCTCAGATTTAATTTTTAGAGGTACAGAGGTGGAGGAAGCAATAGATATTCTGTGTTTATCACAGATGTAGTTCCACCATGTGTGGACAGACAGTTTAGAATTATCTTTCCAACACGATAAAATAACTTTAAATGCAAGAGCAATACACAGGTCTAACAATTTAGCAGAAGAGGGTGTAACAATATCAATATCATCAGATAAAGAGCCTAAAAATATATGTAAGGAAGATAATGGGGAAGAGAGAGATAACATTTTCGTGCAAATATTCCAAACATTAGTCCAAAAAGAGAAAACAGGGGAGCAATCGTACAGTTGGTGTTTTAGAGTGCCTGGATCTTCGGAACAAGACCAACATAAAGGAGAGGAGGCACGAGAAAATTTATGAATACTAACCGGGGTAATAACAACTCTATGATATATAAAAAGCAAGGATTGGGTAATGCGTGCGGCAATGGAAACTTTAAAAATCTTGGACCATAACCGATCCCACAAAGCAGTATCGAGAGAGACATCAAGATCCGTCTCCCAAGCAGTCTCCACAGTAGATTTTGAGCGATGAGGGGTATTGGATAATAAAATTGAATATACAAGAGCAGCTTTAGGGAGGTGAGTAGAAAATAAAGAATAAAGTGGAGTGACAGGAGTGAAGGAAGAGAAAGACTCAGAAGAAGAAGATAGGGAAGACAAGTGAGATTGAATAGCAGATGTTATAATAGTATATTCAGAGAGAAAAGTTGAAGGTAAATGAAACATGTTTTGCAAAACAGGAAAAGAAATAAGAGAGGATTCAAGAAAAAATTGATGTACAAACATTATATCCTTTTCCTTCCAGTGTTTGAAATAGAACGACTTTCCTTTGTATCTAAGAAATTTGTTATACCAAACCACAGAGGATAAAAAACATTGAAGAGGGGAGAGGGTAGAGGAAAAACAGTTTGTAATAGAGATTGGGAATATTTCAAAATGGGATATTTGGATAAAAAGGTACAATTTGACATAAAGGTGATATGTTGAAAGGATAAGTCTTTCAAAAGGGAGCGTTCCAGAAGAACCCACTGAGGGACAGGAGTATCAATGAAGTCATAAGCCAAGGAGAAGGATTGTTTGATCAAAAAGGCAGAGTGGTATGATTTAAAGTCAGGGAATCGAACACCACCTTCATTTTTAGGCCGGATCAACTTATGCAAACCAATACGGGGATGTTTATTGTTCCACAAGAATTTTATACATAGAGAGTTAATACGAGTAAAATAGGAGTTGGGAATTTTGAAAGGGAGCATAGAAACTGTGTACAGAACATGTGGGGTGATCATCATTTTGATGGTGTCCAGTCTACCCCACCAGGATAGAAATAAGGGGGACCAAACTTGAAGGAGGGATTGAATGTTACTAGTTAGTGAATCAAAAGTTAATTTAAGGGTATCCTTTAGAGAGGAAGAAAACCATATACCAAGGTACTTAATTTTAGATGGACACCATGCAAAATCAGTGTTGTTAAACATGTATTGAAAACATATAGAGTTAAGGGGAAGGACTTCCGTTTTGGATAAATTAAGCTTATAGCCTGATATGGAGGAATACAACTGAACTTCATTCAGAAAAGGTGGGAGAGAGGATTCTGGGTTAGACATGTAAATGAGGACATCATCAGCATATGCAGACAGTTTAGTATCAACAGAGGAAAATTGTATACCAGTAATAGCAGGGTTGGAACGAATGCGTTCAAGGAAGGGCTCAAGAAATAAAATAAATAACAAAGGAGAAAGGGGACAACCTTGTCTTGTGCCTCTGGTCAAAGAAAAGAATCTAGAAAATTGGCTGTTAACAAAAATACTGGCACAGGGGGAGGAGTAAAGGAGCTTAACCAAGGATATAAAAGTTGGACCAAAACCAAACCATTGGAGGGTACGGAACATAAATTGCCAATTAATACGATCAAAGGCTTTCTCAGCATCTAGGGGAAGGGCTGCCAAGGGGACTTTGACATTCTTACTATGAGCAATGATATTAGAAAAAAGGCGAGCATTATCGGCAGCAAGTCTGCCCTTAACAAAACCCACCTGATCTGTTTTAATTAAACGAGGGATAATGGAATCAAGGCGAGAGGCAAGGATTTTGGCAAAAATCTTACAATCATAATTAATCAAAGATATGGGACGATAGTTTTTGCATTGTGAGTGATCCTTGTCAGGTTTGGGGATAATGACAATGAGAGCATCCAAAAAGGAGCCAGAGGCTTTAGCATCCGAAATAAAGGAATTAAATAACTGTAGGAGTTTAGGGGCAAAAAAGGACTGGAAAGAGGAATAAAACTCAACAGGCAGACCATCGGGGCCAGGGGCTTTTGATTTTTTGAGAGAATGAATGGCTGTGGTAATTTCCTGGACAGTAATTTCACGTTCCAAATATGAGAAGTCCACCGGGAGGGAAGGAGGGGAAGGAAGGCCATCAAAAAATGTCGTTAAGTTTGCATCAGAAGGATGAGTATCATCAGAGTATAGGGCTTGGTAATAGTTGTGAAATACATCAGCAATGTCTTCATCAGAGGAAACTAATTTATTTAGCGAATCATTAAAGATTGGGCCAACAGCTTTGCGTTCTGACTTTATTTTTAAGTAATTGGCTAGCATTTTCCCTGCTTTATTCTGGCCACCATGGAATTTAGATTTTATTTTAAGGAGGGTATGACAAGCTTCATTAGTGATAATTTTGTTAAGGTCTGTTTTGGCAAGAATCAAGTCCTGAAGGGCAGAAGAGGATTTAGAAGTAAAATATATGTGTTCAAGGTTTTTGATCTGGTTAAGCTGGTCTTCATATTTTTGTCTATTAAGCTTCTTTTTTGTAGAAACATATGAAATCGTAAAGGCTCGAAAAGAAGCTTTAAAAGCATCCCAGGTGATGGGAATAGAGGTGTCCGAGGGCTTATTAAAAGAAAAGTATTCATTGAAAAACTCAGTACATTTTTTCATGAAAGTGGCATCAGATAAAAGAAAAGAATTAAATTTCCAGCGACTAAATTTAGAGGATGTAAGATAGAGGTCTAGGGTAGTGTAAACAGGAGCATGGTCGGATATAAAAATAGAGCCAATAACAGATTTTTGGATGGAGGGTAGGAGAGACTTACTGATCATAATATAATCAATTCTTGAGCGTGTATGATGAACATTAGAAAAAAAAGTATATTCCAATAAATCAGGGTTACACATTTTCCAGGAGTCATATAAAGGACGCGAGGTAATGGCAGATTGAAAACTCTTATGAGATTTGTCAGGCTGAAATTTACTCGAGGACAATCGGTCTGAAAAAGGATCTAACCATTGGTTAAAATCGCCAGCCACAATAAAATCAGGACAATCTATGGATGCAATGAGAACTTTGATATCTTTCCAAAATTTTGGATCTGGGCGAACCGGGCCATATATATTCAGCAGAACCATCGTCTTATTTTGCATAACAACCTTAGCCATTACCCAACGTCCTTCATCATCATGTTGAGAGGAAATAATCTGAACATTCAAAGCTTTGTGAAACAATATAGCAACCCCTCCCTTTTTGTGAACAGCAGGAGAAAAAACAACCTGACCCACCCAATGTCTCTTAAGCTTAAGCGATTCAACATCCGAGCAATGTGTTTCTTGAAGAAAAACAACCTGTGAATGAAATTTGGTTAAGTGAGACAATACCTTCTGACGCTTGACAGGATGACCAAGACCTCGGACATTCCAAGAGACAAAATTACACATGTTGGGAAGAGGGGAGGATGGGCGACAAAAGGAGGCGACACATTGTAAGGAGATCACTACAAAAGGGAAGACAAAAAATACCAGTTAGACAGTGGATTCTGAAGACGCTCACAATAATAGAACCAGCAAGAGTCAAAAAACGAGGAAACAATAATTGGAAGAAGAGAAAAAAAAGTAGAGACCATTTAGGAGAAAGATAGCAAAGAGAGAGAAAGAATAGAGAAAAAGAAGGAAGACAGGTAAGGAGAAAAGCCAGATCAAGGCAGAAAGGCCTGATCAGAGAAGGAGAGAGTAACCAAGACATCAGAGGCGAAGATGCGCCAGAGAAAGAACTCAGCCCATGAGCTACCAAGAACCAGGACGTACACAAAAAGGAAACACACAAGGATGTGAGGACAAAACCTCAAGGAGTAGAGCTAGAATAAAGGAGAAAAAGCAAAAAAGCAAAAGAGGCTAGGACGAATCGAATAACAGCAGTTAGCAAAGGAAAGAAAAGAAAAACATTAATGAGCAGTGTCCATATTTGACGGAGAGACACTCAAAAGATATTCATGGAGTTTGTGCGGATCATCATAGGATCTGGTGCGGCCATTATGCGTGATCTTGCAGAAACAGGTAAGCAGATTCCATATTGAATGTTCAGTTGACGCATTAAAGGTCGAAGATTCAAGAACTCTTTTCGTCGTGCATTCGTGGCCGAGGAAAGGTCCTGTGAAATAAAAATGTTATGACCAGACCACTGGAGACGTCGTTTGGCCCTGGCAGCCTTCAGGACTGACATTAATTCTGTGAATTCGAGGAACAACAGAATGATGCCACGTGGTTTGGAAGAGTTGGAATTAATGCGACCAAGACGATGAGCCCTCTGGATATTAAGAGGGTGAGAAGCTGGTTGAAGATCCAAAAGTTCCTGAAGAAATTTACGAATAAAGGAGACCATATCAGGGCCCTCCAAATTTTCCGGAACACCATAAACGCGTAGGTTATTTCTACGATTGCGATTTTCCAAATCCTCAGTGTGCAGTTTGAGTTTGAGGATCTCCTGTTCCAACAATGGAATCCTAGTCGAGACATCATGAATATCGCTCACACGCTGTTCCAGACTCAAAACTTTGCCCTCCATAACAACCCAGTGCTCTTCAATTTGTTAAAGTTTTGCATTAGTAGCGGACATAAAAGGTTATAAACCACGGACGTCTTCAAGAATGGAGTCCAGAACAGGATTAGAGGAAGATGCAATAGGAGAAGGTGGGTCATTCTTAAGTCTCTTAGGTTTGGTTCCAGTTTGTGACACTTTAGGAGAGGTGGAGTTATTTGCCATGATGACGGACGCCGGACAAATTGCCGTATTCAGGTAGGTATCAATAGAGATCAGCAGGGTCCAATGAATTGGCTCAGAGATGCTTAGGCAGTAAGAGGGACAAACAGAGCGTGGCTCAAAATGAAGCACTCTGAAGAGGAGCCAAAAAAAAGCGCACTACTCTTAAGTGCTGATACCCTCACTGGACGAAAGGCAAGATAAAACCAGCAAGACTGTGTAATGAGAACCACAGCATAAATAGAGAGCATATTTATTTATTTTATTTATTATTGACATTTATTGAGCGCGGCGAATACCCGTGGGCGTCTCGGCGCTGGTATTCATGAAAGCATCAATGAAAGCCAGGACAAGTATAAAACAGCAGTTCATAAAGGCAAAGTCACTTCGAAGATGTTGTCACCAAATGAAGAAAGTAGAGGCACACTGAAGAGTAAGAAGTGGCGGCCGTGGTTTCTCCACACAAGAAGGAAAAAAAAATATGTCTACTATATAAAAAAAAAACAGAGCTCTAGGAAGACATAGGAGGCAAAGGACGTGAGCTCAATCAAAAAGAAAAAGAGCCAAAAAAGTCAGAACCAAGGTCTCAAAAGCAGGCACAGGAGAGACCTTCATACAGAGAGGCAGCAGAGCATACGTAGTAGACCTAAAATGGCGGCCATATCACTTCAGAGAAAATGTAAGAACAGCAAAAATCAGATGCAAAATGCATTTGGCACCAAGCAAGGATTAAAATGCTGAGAAAATGATGAGGCCACGTTAAAATAAGCATTCAGAATCACCAGCCTTAATGTAGGAAGAAGCGCAGCATGAAAAGCCGGTGCTGGGAGGCATTCGCGGTAAATATGAAACAAAATGGCGGCCACCCGACTTGAAGAGAGAGTTCAGTTTACCGGAGCAAATTTCTGCCGTTCCGCTGCTGGGATACACTGCAAAGTTGCATCTTCATGATCTGTATGCCTTCCGACGCCACTGCCGATGAAAAAAGCCGCTCGAGAAGCGGCTGGGAAGGACCTCACGGCATCCGCGTTGTCGTCCGAAGCGGAGCTCACGGGAAGTCCGTCCTCAACAGCCGGCGCGCAAGCCACGCCCCCCACGCATATGTTTTAACCGTGCTTATGCGTGGTTTAGGCAGTTAGTGCTCTAGATGCAGGGTAGATGGGCGCAGAGAGGAACAAAAAGGAGTGGGACAAGGAGGACCACGAGGCACCTTGCTAAGTAGGACTGGGGGTTGGGAGGTGAGAGGAGACCCCGGGAGTTTTCAAGGCTGGGGGCCAGTTTTAGGGCTCAGGGAGGGGGTTGGGGTAGGGGGAGTTTTTAGGGCTGGGACCTGAGCTTTATGTGCTCAAGGTGGGGCAAGGGGCAGTTTTTGTCATGTCATGAGTGATGTAATATGTGACGTCATCAGCAGTGCATTGCACGCGCAAGTTGTAGTGAGTCCAACTAACTATAACGTGGGAATTTCATTGGTTTTATGCGAGTAAAATTTCCAGCTAACTATAACTGGTGTCAAACCTATGGTTTTTTCAGTGAATTTCATAGGTTTTGTAATTGCTATTTCCTAACTATAACGTGTGTAAAACCTATGTTTTTTTCAGTGAATTTCATAGGTTTTTTAAATGCTACTTCCTAACTATAACGTGTTTAAAACCTATGGTTTTTTCAGTGAATATATATATATATATATATATATATATATATATATATATATATAAAATTTCTATGGCAAAATGAAACCCCTCATTTTGTTCCTTTTCAAATTAAATGTATTAAGTGTTACCACTTTATTCCAATCAAGATGACTTCAGGTGTGCCATACTTTTGTCATAAGTAAGACTGTTAGCGTTTTAGTTGTTCTTTAGAACACTCTGGGACATTCTGTCATTGGGCTATAGTTGGGCTACATCTGGCTGATATTTGGGCTACATTTGGGCTCTTTTGTCTCTGGTGGCCATCTTTGGGCTACATTGGGCTACATTAGGCTACATTGGGCTACATTGGGCTACATTTGGGCTCTAACATATATATATAGCCCAATGTAGCCCAATATATATTTTTTCAAAGTTAATTTTCTCAGCAACTACTGAACAGATTTACACCATTCAAAGAAAAGTGTAATCTGCGAGCCGGACTCTACCTTTCTGCCAAATTTCTTATAAATCCATTCAGCCGTTCGAGCTGTAGCCGTGTCTAAACGTCCTATGGAAAATAACATGGGAAAAACACGTTTTGGGACCCCCCTTTTATCTCAGCCCCCACTTGACGATCCCCCCAAACTTTCAGGGAAGGAGCGGAGCGGAGCAGGCCGTCTTCTTTGAGAATTTCGCAAAGATTCGTCCACCTGCGCCAAAGTTATTCTCAATAGAATGTTGCGGATTTCCTATGGAAACTAGGTCCTAACTATAACTACCTACTGGCGACCGCCAGTAGGTAATATACCTTATAAACCTTTTTGAAAACTGCAGAAATGCTATAAATAAAAATATGGCATAAAACTACGTAATACGACTTGAGTGCTCTTTGTTGCGAAACGACCCGCGAATTGGGATCGAGTGTTGTGGATATCTAAACGCACTCCACCGTGCGGTAAGAGGCACCCGTGGACAAGTGGAGCAGCGGTTGGTGGATGAGAGTAAGGGGATGTATATATATATATATATATATATATATATATATATATATACATATATATATAATTAAAATAGTGTGGTTTTTCACCTTTAATCATAATATTCCTTCAATCCACAATTTACTGACATTTTCAAATAATGGGAACGTTTTGATTCCAAGCCAAAACGTAAATATGACAGATGCTTACCCCTTTCTCAATGCACAACGCATGGTCTCCTTCATGATATCACAAATCACATTACAAATGACATCATAGACAATATATCTAGTTATAGAACATATAACCATTGACATCATCTATGTTGTTAAACAATATTTTTAACTTTGTTTTTATCCTTCACTTAATTATTTTAATGGCTTTCCTACTAATAAAGCATTATTGTTTAAGACTGCAAACTGCCAAGGCGAGGCATTATACACATATAAAATGTAAATTTGGCCCGGATTGGACACAAACACAATTGACCTACTAGTGCTTGTCAGAATGCACTAACTATGCTGTCTTGTTATGTGTTTTATTTTATTAGTAATACATCATCACTGTAATTATATTTTGGCAAGGTTGACCATATCCAACAAAAACCCTATTGTCATCATCTAAAAGGCTCCGATTTTGTTTATCCCTGCCTCACCACTGTCTGATACCACTCAAAGAAAGTAAATGTAAAACATAGTACACATTTTAAGATGTAACTACATTTTTTTAAATAACTTTGAATTTACAATGTATTACAGACCCTACGGCATAGTAGATCAGTGAAGTTGCCTTGCACAGCTTGATTTCCGAAGGAATTCCATGGTCTGATTAGAATGTTTATTGATTCTCCTCCTCAAGTTCCCAGGAGGGGTTACAGATATTTTAGATGAAACTCGACCTCTGTGAGTGCTCAAGCCATTTTCAAGAGGGCAGGCTCTTTATTAGTTGTAATATTGGATATATCGCCCTTTAGCGAAAACGCATTCGCAACAGCTTCAACCAATTTAATCCGCCACCTGAGCATGATCAAAGGTCATAAAGGGCTTATAGTGGAGTGACTCTGAGAGGGATTGGGCTATTATTATGGCTCATGTTTTAGTATAGCTACGGTTCAGGCGTTGTCTCGCCCTTCCATTAGACTGCCTGCTCCTCATTCTTTCACTATGTTATCTAAATTACTTTTTGAACCATAAGCAGTCTATAGATGGAGGCACGGTCTAGCCTAGAAATGACAGGTCGCTGGGCCTTCACAGGACTAATTAGATCAAAGAGACTGAGGCAGTGCAAATCAACAAGGTGAGATCGCATTCTATTGCATCTTTTCCTACAAATAGGCAAATATTGCAACTGGGCGATACAGGTGCCTGCAGCAGGCTGGGGAACTAATAATATATACATGGGGCCTCATTTATGAGGCCTTGCGTGAGTTTTGCGCTTCCGATGCGTCACTTTTTGTGATGCATCGGCGGCGTAAAACATGCCTCCTGTTGCGCTCTATTTACAAAGTGACGCATCTAAGCAGATGCGTCACTTTGTAAACCTCTGCGCTACCTTATACCTGCGTCATGTATAATGTATGCAGAGGGGGCGTTCCCCTGCAAAAAGCCTCGTAATAGTGACGCAGTGAAATCTATGAGATTTCACTGCGTCACTTTTAGGACGCTGTTGCGTCGAAATCTTGCGCCTGCCTCACAGCAGGCGTAAGACTGACGCAAGCCCTTTCACATGGGGCTTTCCCCATGTGAAAGGACGCCTTGCTGGAGTTGCGTCACTTTTGTGACACACTCCAGCAATGCGTCACTTTTGCACTTACAGATACGTCAGAAATACTGACGTATCTGTAACTCCTTGCAACATGATGCGTCATACATTAAATATGACGCATCAGGTATGTCGCAAGGAGTGCGCACTGAGAAGTGACGCATCGCTGCTTTCATGCAGCGATGCGTCATTTCTCATAAATGAGGCCCCTGGAGTAGAAGGAAGCGTTTTCAGTTTTGTTCATTCTTTTTTCAAGAGCAGGTCAATTTACGATTGACGTGGGGAGCACGGGAAAAAATGGGAAAACTACTGGAACGCATATTGTGAATATTAGTCAGTGGCGTCACTAGGGGGGTGCGGGGGTGCGGACCGCACCGGGTGACACCATCATTATTAGTGTGATATATATTAGCTCTGTCTGCAGTGCCGTATGATAAATAAAAAAGTCCTCTTAGTGTTATGAAAATTGATAATCCAGCAGCAATCGTTTGACGTTAATCCTCAGGTGTTTTAATTTTCTGATTTTTTCGGTGTCCCGTCGAAACTCATGGAACAAGAGGAAGAGTCACCCTCAGCAGATACTTCCATAAAATATTGATTTGAATGTGTGGCTTTACAAACATTGTAAATAAAATCCTCTTAGTTGTAGTGTTTACCCTTAAACTGGATTTTATAAATACTATTAAAAAGAGTCCTTGAAATATTTTGCCTGCTGGTATCAACTCAAATGTAGCATTATTAAGTGTAATAATGTAATAATGTAATACTGGATTTTCCTGAGGAGGCACCCAGCATTGATACAGGAAATAATAGCTTTTAGGCATTGTTGCTGCAAGTACATTTAAACCTTTAAACATGTGCTTGTCCTACCTTTAAATACGATGCACCTGGCCTTTTGAACACTAAGGTCTACCTTAGGGGGTGACATTAATATTTGGAAGAAAGGTTTAGGCATGTCAAAAGAGTGTCCTTTGGCAGGTCCAAATGGCCGTTTAAAATCAGCACAACCAGGCTACAATGGTAGACGAGGGACAGGTTTGCTGTGATAGTGCAGTGGGTGGCACAGTGGGTGCAGGAACCCACTAGTGACATTTTACTTAAAGGACCTGGGTACACTTTGTACCATATACTAGGTATTTATAAATAAGTTCAATTCAATAATCTTTATTTCGTTGCAGTTGCAGCATAAAAGATATACAAAATATATAATATACATGACCACATTATTATCAACAAATATACGAAGATATACAATCAAGGAAAGTGCTGGTGCATGACCAAAAAAATTACCATAAGCCTTCATAGCAAAATCATGAGTTGGGGCTTGAAACACACATCAATAAATATAGTTAAAAGATTTGTTAAAATATTTACAAGGTTAAAAAAAACATTAAATTGAGTTATAACTGCCAGTTAACAATTCTCATTATACACCCTTAAAATGGCAGAGACAATTTTTGTCTGATGAATTTTACAGCCAAGAGAAATCTGCTGATGCCAAACACAATTACTTGACTAGTGTCCGTAATTAATATTCTACCAGCTTCCTGGTGCGAAGTTGATCCAATATTACGGCACAATGGCACTATCCATTTCCTTCTTGTTTCTACATAGCTTGAACAGAAAAATAGAATGTGAAAAATGTCTTCTTTTACATTATTTGTGCATAAAGTGCATTTATCGTTGCTAATTTTTCCCCATTTTGTCTCGGTTTCCCGTGTTCTTAATATGCCATACCTATATTTTAGATACAGGGTTTTCGCCAATGGTGGCTGGATCTCGTCAAGAAATATTTCAAACTGGGCCACATTTTTTACCATTAAAAATTTTTCAGTTGTGGGGCCATGTATTCCAACGTATACTGCGTCATGGCTCATATGGGCCCAAAATGAAAGTTTGGCTATTTTCTTTGAGGACACGGTCAAGGATTCTGGCTGGTTCCAAAAATGGGATAAACCCAATTTAGTTAACCAAGTTTTGACATGTTTAAACCAAGAGATCTTACTACTAGTATCTAATTTCAAAACTTCAACCAGTCCATTTTTATATTCAGTTAACTCAGGGGTGGTCCACAACCTGACCCATAACAATAGCGGTCTTAATATTGCATGTAGATCGGTGCGTCGTATGTTCATATCGAGGAGTAGGGGTAGTAATGGAGTATTATTAGGAACCTTTAATAATCCCCTTATGAACTTATTCTCCAAGATTTCAAAGGTCTTTCTACACACAGGTCCCCAGAGTTCTGCCCCATACAAAACTGCTGACTGGACCTTGCATCTAAAGAGCTCTAATGCTGGGGTGACTGCCTTATTTGCACATTTATTATGTCTTTTCAGTATAGGAAGACAATTTTGTTTGAACATAATTTTTGATTTTTCTAATTGGGGTTTCCAATTTAAAGATGAATCTAATAATACCCCCAAATAAGTAAAACTTTGTTCATAATCAAGTTTTTCTCCATTCAGCGTTACATTTTTCTTGAAACTTTTATGAGGATTAAGAGCAATATATAAACAGCCTGATTCATGTAGCCAAAAGAGCTCGCAAAAGGGCCAGATTCTGAGAATCTGGCCCTTTGCGAGTGTGATTTTTGCATTTGGTATTCACAATCCCAAATGCAAAAATCGCTATGTAAGAATTCGCATATTTGCGAGGAATGGCATTTAAGGAATCTCTAATAGAGATTCCTCAAATGCTATTCATGACACAAAAAGAAAATTGCGATTTTGCACTTTTGGGCCGCTATTTACCGAGAGGTCAGACCTCTCGGTAAATAGCAAAAACTCAGAAAAATGCTTTTAAAAGCATTTTTCTAAGTTGCATGTTGCACACACACATGTCCTTTGGACATGTGTGTGCGCAACACCTGTTCAAATGTGCATTTTAGGGGTGCTACAGGGTGTCCTTTGGACACCCCTGGCACCCTTAAAAACGCTATCTGATTTGCGAGTAGCAAATTGCTACTCGCAAATGAGGGATACTCCCCATTCATTCCTATGGGCCTTTTGGCCCATAGGAATGAATGGGGAGTTATTCCTTTTTTTGCGAGTAGCAATTTTCTACTCGCAAATAGAGATCATGTAGGAATCGCTATTTATTTAGCAATTCCTACATGAATGCCGTTTTGCGTGTCCTCAATAGCGAGTCGCTATGATTCGCTATTAGGGCCACGCAAAACGGCCCGTACATGAATCAGGCTGTTAGTCTTTTTTACATTAATTTCTAACCCTTTTGTAATACAATACTGCTGGAACCTATCTAACAGGATCTGTAGGCCCCGTGGGGTTTGTGAAATGAGAATCGTGTCATCCGCGAAGAGGAGGGACGGGACTCGTTCCCCCCCCAGACGAGGTGAATCGTTGTCACAATTCTCCATATAAACTGCAATATCGTTGACAAAAAGGGAGAAAAGTGTAGGCGCCAGCACGCACCCTTGGCGCACTCCTCTCTTGATAGGGATTGCCTCTGTGAGTTCTCCATTTGGGCCCCATCTTACCCTAGCGTAGTTATTCTGGTGTAACCCAATCACTAGTTTCAATAGTTCACCTGGAAACCCCTGCTTTTTCAGTGATTTCCACAGTAAATCACGAGGAATAAGGTCAAATGCTGCTCGTAAATCCACAAAGGTAACATATAAATTACCTCTGCGGATGATGACATATTTCCAATACAGGCAGCATAGCCTTAATACCTGATCGATGGTCCCTGTCTTTTCCCTGAACCCTGCCTGATACTTGGATAAGACCAAGTTATCCTCCAACCACGTGTTTACGCGGTTTAGAATGTGCCTGGCATAAATTTTCTGTGTTATATCTAAAAGACTAATGGGGCGATAGTTCGCTGGATCACCTCTATCCCCCTTTTTAAAAATAGTGATAATTTCGGCCCCGTCCCATGTATCAGGGATTTGGTCACCAGCTGCGATGGTATTAAACAAATGGTTTAAGTAAGGTGCCCAGATCTCCTTATTATGCTTATAAAGATCACCAGGGATCTTATCCAGGCCAGGGGCCTTCCCTTGCTTCACAGAAGCAATTGCTGTTTTGGTCTCTTGTATGTCAAAGATTACCAATGGGTTTTCATTATTCTCTACCTGAGTTAGTGTTTGGTTTGGGTTTTCCGGGAGTTTTTCCTCTATAATTTGGGCTGCATATAATAAAGTAAAGTGATCAACCCATGTAGCTTCATTTAAGAATACCTCCCTCGAACCTTTATCTGGCTTATTCCCTTTAGCTACTAACTCCCAGAACTGCCTGTGGTCTTTTGTTTTTGCAGCTAATAACATACTGGACCATAGATCCTCATCCCAGGATAATTTGGCTGCAGCTATTGTCTTATTGTAGATTTTCCTTTTTAATTTAAGTTCTACAGTGCTTTTACTTTTTACCGCATTAATCAGGTCGGTTTTAGCAACTCGGCATTCCCTGTTAAACCAGGGTTTGCCTACAGGTTTTGCATTCACCGTCCCGATCCCTTTCCTAGGTTTTTTAGTAATAAGGTCTAGCAGTTTTTTACAAAAGGATTTATGCAATCCAATGAATTCACCAGATTTACATTCATCCACATTGTAAAATTCGAATGTATTCACAAATGTGGAATAAATGTTAGCCAACAGATCTTTTCTTTCAAGAATGTATGCCCATTTAACGGCCCTTCGATTATTACTTAATACAAGATTGTCGCAGGTTAATGGGGCTACTGAGCTATAAGTGCCCTCAGTAGCACCATATTCATTCAACATACTAGACAAGAAACTCATTTCCAACGGAAGGTGATCAAACGATTAAAAGAAACAGAAACATAGTCTATCTTGCTCTTACAATTGCCCCTACAAAAAGTGAATGTTTTCGGGGAGTCTGATGGCATGCGCCCATTACAAGCCCTTAAACCGTGGACTGTGAGCAGCCTTGTGATCTGCAGGGCTAATGCAGTCCCAGGAACAGTACCATTGTTCAATGCTGGTATCCCATTAACAACATCCTCTTCCTCGTACAATTTAACCATCCCCGCAATCGGCTCAAAATTGCAATTCAGATCACCACATAAGATGATACTTCCATCTTGATCTAGGGTATCCATAAACATTTCCAATTTCTCAATACAAGGTGATTCCCTATTGGCGGGACATGGTCTATTATACACATTTATGAGGTTTATCACCCTCTTATCTTTTGTTGTTAGTTTCAGTGCAAGTATATCTAAAGAATCAGTATTTAACATTTTTATCCCCACATCAATGGTTGTACTGATCCATATTACCAACCCTCCTGAGGCTCGCCCTCTTACTGAAGGGAACGGCCGCCACTTGGTAGGTTCTATATCCTGTTCTAAATAAGTTAAATATGCCAGTTAAGTGCAAAACAATTTCTGCATGATTAAAGGGGGAGCACAGCACTTTACCACTGTTTAGCAGTTCTAAAGGCAACAACAACACTGAAGAGAAACATCTGGAGGAATAACATGGAAACATCACCATTTTTAAAACGATTTATCAATTGCAATTTATTAGCTGGAAAGGCCTCCTTTGAAAAATGTCTACAATGTTATGAAATGTGGCAGACGTATACTCAAACTCACAGGCAAATAAAATAACTTTTGTGAATTTATTCATGAAGCACTTAAGCAAATATATTACAACCTTTGCTTTATATGACAAGGCTCAACAGTCTTTAAGAAGAGCCTTAGGCTAATGTATTTTTTTCAATGGCCAGCAAAGGAATAAATAATTTTGCTTTTTGTCACTCCATATTTCAATCTTTCGAAGCTCAGTCTTTTCTTCCTTAGACTTTTTTTTTTGTATAGAATTCGTCAAAGACTACTTCATTTTATTCATAGCAACCCCAAACCCTCTCTCCATCTTCTAACAGGGTCCCATATTCTTAAGCCTAAACGCCTCCCTTTCCTGCCTTTTCGAGCATATATGTTCCTTTCCAAATTATATGTCGCCAATAAATTAGGCAGCCATACATGCATTGCCGGAGGGTTCTTATCTAACCAAGCCCTGGCTATACAGAGTCTATAAACTGCCATAGCAACAAAAATGAATTCTCTGTGGGTAGTATTGCTATCTGTGACTATCCCTAAGAGTATTTGGGGAGGATTTAAAGTGATATGAATGCCTAAGGAGGAATCCAAAAAGTTCTCAATCTCTTTCAGTAGTTTGTGCAACTGCGGACATGCAGCAAATATATGTGTCAAATCTGCCTCGGAAGAGCTGCACCTTGGACATGTGGTGCCTGTACTGCCCCCCCACTTTGCTATCTTCGCTGGTGTAAAATACAGCGAGTACAGAGTTTTATACTGTTGCGACTGCAACGGGGCTGAACATAATAGTGTGCGACCCAAATCCAATGACTCTTGGAACCAGCCAACCTCCCCACCCAGTTTCTCTACCCACTTAGAGCTATGCTTGTCCATATCATCTGGTTTCGCTGCTGTAAGGCTTGCATAGAAGCTTCGAATAGAGCAATCTCCGCCTAATCTTATCTTCTCCAGTATTTCTACCTTACTAAAACCCACCATTCCCCCCTGCTTACACCCAAGAAAACTTCTTAGTTGCAGAAATTTAAAAAAATCCCTCCTATCTAAACCATATCTGCTCATTAAGTCTGAAAATTGTATCACTCCCTCCGTATTCCACACATCCCCGATTTGGATTATCCCCTTTTCTGCCCACCCCGCCATTATCGTATCCCCAAAAATCTGTGGCGGAAAGGAAACATTTTTGTACATCCTAGTATACCAATTATATCGGCCCATGCCAACTTTCTTCATGACAGCATTCCAAATCTTGACCGCGGCTTGAACTGTTTTGAACCTTGTCCTTTTATAATATCCAAAATCAGTACAGTTGAGGAAGCAGTTCTCCACCTCTGACCCCAAAACCGCTGAGTATATCCTAGACGAATCATTGGTGGTTCTTTGATCTAAACCGCCCCCCCCAATTAATCCCCTCATGTACTGCAATACAGCTGCCCAATAGTAAAGCCTAAAATCGAGCGCCCCCCACACTCCTGTTTCTCTCGGTAGTGACATGTATCTGTAGGCCCTGCGTGTCTTGCCATGAGCCCAGATGAACCTATTCAGAATATTCTCCAACTCTTTAAACCACTTCGCCTAAAAAAATAAAGGTATTGTCCTGAAAAAATAAAAGAATTTGGGCAATACTAGCATCTTTATAACATTAGTGCATCCCACTAGTGTTAGATGTAAATTGTTCATCCGTTCTAGGTCTGTTTTTACCCTAATCATCAGGGGCGCAAGATTATTCTGCACCACTGAATCTAGATCAGCTGTAATTGCCACCCCTAAGTATACGGCTGAATCCACCACCCTATGGTCATTACAAACAACATACTGATTACACACTATTTGAGTTTTAGAACTATTTGAGCTATACCCCGCAACCTGGCCAAATGTTTGTGCCTCAGTCTCAATTTCTCTTATTGCCTCGCTAGGATTAGATGTCAAAATGGCCACATCGTCTGCGTAGGCTAGCGTCTTTACCTCGCAGCCGTTCAACCTGATTGATGGGATCTTGTGGTTGCCCTCCAACTTGCGTATCAGTGGATCTAAATAAAGTGCAAAAAGGAGTGGGGATGATGGACATCCCTGTCTAGTCCCTCTCCTAATACTAACTGCTGTCGAGTATCCCCTATTGACTCTGATCCTTCCTGACGGGCTTTTATAGAGAGTCTGCATCGCTGTTATAAAACCGTTTCCCATTCCACTCCACTTTAACGTATGCCACAGATATTCCTAGGAGACCCTATCGAACGCCTTCTCAGCATCCCAAAAAAGCGCCGCCATAGGGTCCCCCAGAATCCCCACCGCATCAAACATTGTAACTACCTGCCTAGTGTGTTGTGTGGTACTTTTGCCTGGAATAAACCCATGCTGAGTATGACTTACTAAATCCTCTATCACTACCGCTAATCTTCTCGCCAGTATCTTAGAGTACAGCTTGGTGTCCGCATTCATCAATGTAATGGGTCTATATGACCCTGGCAGTGATGGTATTTTACCTTTTTTTAAAATAACAATAATGTCCGCTTCCCCCCAGGATTCAGGTATAGCTTCCCCTTTCTGTGCTTTCAACATGACGTTAAACATATCGTTTGATGAAACACTTTGTAAAACTCAATCGGCAGTTGATCTGGGCCAGCTGCTTTGCCTGATGGTAATAGGTTCAGCGCCATGAGAAATTCTTCTAAGATAAAGGGCGAGTCCAACATCTGCTTTTCCTCCATAGTTATAATCGAAGGGGTAATATCTCTAAGATAACTTTCTACCTCTCTTAGGGTTCCTGTCCTACCCCCAGCATACAACTCTGCATAAAACTGTCTAAAGACCTCCCTTATTTTAACTGTTTCAGAGACCAAAGCCCCGTTCCCATCCCTAATCTCTGAGATGTCTGAAGCTGCTAGTCTCTGTCTAGTGCGGACAGCTAATAAATGGCCCACCTTCTCGCTTAATTCGTACGCAGCTTCCCTCTTGGTTAAATAATTCTCCGCTGCTTTTTTAGAGATATTTTCCGCGGCTTCTGATCTAAGAGCAATGATTTTGAGAAGGTGCTCTTCAATTGGTGCATTCAGCCGTAAGTCCATCGCCAGATCATCCTCTACCTTCGTCAAGCTTTGATATACTTCATTAATTTTATCTCTTATCTTTTTCTGGGTGGAGAATACATAGCTCATTGTCTCCCCCCTAATCCCGGCCTTAAAAGCATCCCATACTACTCCCGAGGGGGCTGTACCTCTATTAATGTCCCAATACATCTTAATTCAATCTGTCATGTGATCCCTATATGCCTCATCTTTCAAAAGAGCTCTATCAAATGTCCATTGTGTATCCTTCCGCTGTACCTGACCTATTCTGATGGTTAAAATCAATGGACTATGGTCCGACACAATTCAAAGCTGTTTTTCAATTTGTGCCCCTGCCATCAAGGGGGTAGAGATCAAAAAATAATCCAGCTTAACCAATACCTTATGAGGCGCTGAAAGAATGTGCTACCATCTATGCCTGGTTTCAACCTAACCCACGGATCCACTAAGGAATTGTGTAGCACCATATCGGTCAGTGCCCTATGTACTCTCTTCTTCCTCCCTTGATACTGTCCTCCTCTCTGTAAGAACGAACTGCTGGGGTCATGAATATTGAAATCCCCACAGCATATAATTGGCTCGGACCACAGCGCCAGTTCTGTATCTAGATATTGAAATATCTCCGGGTCATCCTCTGTGGAGCCATACACGGACACTATAGTACATTTCTCCCCTTTGAATCTTATTTCCAAAATTACCCACCTACCCAATTGATCCTCCTTTTTTTTATCACCTCTACATCCCTTGAACTCCCTAGTACTGCCACTCCCCTATGCTTAGTAGCTTGATTGAATTTTGCCAAAACAGCAAACCCTAATTGATCCAGGAAATACCCCTTGGAGGCTTCTACATGTGTTTCCTGGAGGCAAACCAAATCCAAATGTAGCGTACTAAGTAATGCCGCAACTCTTAGCCTCTTACCAGCATCATTAAGGCCACAGACATTAATAGTAGCTATTCTACAACTCATTAAAATACCTGAAAGGGTTTGCCTAACCCTGCATACCTTACCCAACCCATCCCGTTGTATTGGTTATGGATCTGGGGTTGATCAAGTAACCACCAACGTATCTCTGCATACTGTGCCAATTGAACTCTTTGTGCGCTGCTGTGAGCCACCCTGTGCTGCCTCATAATCCCTGTGTCCTTTCCTTTTTTTAGCCTTTTTACCCCCCTTTTACCCCCTAAAACCACCCTTCCCACCCATCCTGCCACAGTCTCCCGCCCTCCCCCCCATTACTGGCAAATAGGTCAATGAGACCTATGTGTAGCCGCTCCGGCTTGTGGTGATCGCTCCCCTCTCCCCCTCCACCTAAAGTTTACCTATTTCTCGTGTACCCCCATACCCCCTCCGTGTCCCCATGTCCCCCGCCACCTAATTACATATCTTACATATCTTACTAAGCTTACTTCTTTAAAAAAAACAGTTATACATCCTGTTCCTTGCAGTAAAGACCCCGCATCTTCCCATGCTCACAGAGTATAGACGGCTCTAAATATCTCAGCCACCTTTCTGCGTCTTGATCTCCTCCAGGAACTGTTGAGCCTTAATCTCGGACAAGAAGATGCTTGTTGACTACCTTCAGCCTTGCGGGGAATAGCAAATATGCCTCTGAGCCTAAAGCCTGAAATGGCTTAATAAGCTGCCTGAGCTGCCATCTTCTGTCCACAGTTACGTGGCAAAAGTCGGGCCTAGCAAAGAAGGTGGTCCCCTCGAATGATCTTTTTCTGTCCGGTCTAGCCTTGTCCATTATTTCCTCTCTGAGTAGGTAATTTCCAACGTATATCAAAATAGCCCTGGGTAGCGCTGGTTGACCTGTCTGGCCCCCACCACCCCGGCCCTTCCTGATGGAAAAAGGGAATCTTTGGGCCCGTTGGATCTCCTTTTCCCACTCCCACTCAGACTCCGGGAAGGCTCCTCTTAACAGATTAATCACAAATCGCATAATATCCTCCCCCTCTGACCCTTCTGCCACACCCAAAATGCGAATGTTATTCCTCCTCTGGCGATTTTCGAAGTCCTCCATCTTCCACTGTAGATCACTCGCCAAATTTTCCTGATCCACCTTAAAGTCCTGCCATGCCCCAACATCGTCCTCCAGCTTCCCAGTTCTCTCCTCCACCTCCGTAACCCTCTCAACGATGCCATCGTAGAGTTTATTGATTTTCCTGAGAGAATTCTGGATTTTTTTTTATGTTTGCCTTGCCCTGCGGCTTTCAGATCTAGCTTCCCCTTGCATTTGCTTGAGAGTGTTAAAGATCATGTCAAAAGGGGCCTGATTCTGCACGGGGGTAAGGGTATTAGCTGCAGCGGGGGATGTGATCTCCTCCAAGTAGGTCTGCGAGGTGGCTGAGTAGTCCCATGCTAATTCCCCCCCCCCCCGCTGAGGACAATCCTATGTCCATGCCGTGCCTTCTTCCCTTAACGCGTCTCTTTTTCTGCGTGCTCTCTTTCCTAGATGTACTTGATCCAGAGCCCGACTCACCATCCTCCTCCTCACCCCCCTCTGAATCACCCTCGCTTGTCTGGGTAGTGTCAGTAGCCTCATCGACCGAGTAAAAACAGTCTCCTTCCATTGAACCACCCTCCCTCATCTCAGGCACCACGGTCTGCTTGCCGACAACAAGGTGTATATCTTTTGCTGCTAGACTGACATTACTGCCCCAACTGTTTCCAGCCTTTTGCTTCTTACCCATTTCAGCCTCCACCTGCATAAGTGCCTCCAACATATCCGCACTTCCTGCAGTACCGTTGGTTATGGGCGTTCAAGTCTCGTTCCTCTCAGGGCCTTTTTCGGGGTCTTCGTGTCCCTTCTCCATACTGCTGTTGGAGTCTAACAGCAGTGTTCCTCCTCTAGTTATGGCGCTCACTCCGTTATCGGTGCTGTTAGCTGCTGTGGCCAGATCCCGGGGTTGCCTAGCGACCGCTGACTCCACGTCGGAAGCGTCTACCGTTGCGTCCTCGAGGACGTTTCTGTGTACAACCTGCCCCTCGCCTGGCTGGATGTTCGACCTGGGACTAAAGGATTCCATCAGGGTAGGCTGTCTCAGGGCTAATTCTTTTCCTTTGCTTGGACCGCATCTCTGCGTCTCCTCACCCGATAAATCCTCCACGGTGAGCTGAACCAGGTCTTGCTCAAACTGTTCTGTCCTTGCCGCGCTTGCCGCGGTCGCTGCCTTTGAGCGATTCTCTGCTTGCTTCCCCTTCTGAGCCGGGGCCGGGGCCACAGTTTTTCGAACAGCGCCGGGTCCTCGCAACTGCTGTAGTCCAGGGGTCCCGATGTCATTAGTCTTTTTCGCATTCGCTAAACCGCTCCCAGTGTTGACAGCTTGTTGTTTCCCAGCACCGGCTGTCTTCTCCTTATCTTTATCCATCTTAGCTTGGCGTGCCGGCATCCTCGCGAGTTGCATCCGCCCCCCCGCCGTCCAGTCAAATATTTTTAGCCGGAGCCAGCTGACTCCAACCTTAACTCCTGGGTACGTTTTCCAAATCCTGTTCACCCTCGCCTGTAACCAGGCGGCCAACTCCATAGGTGGGGGGTAGATGGGGGGGTACCGATGTCCCTACTCCATCACCATCTGGGTAACACGGGGAGAGAGGTCAGGAGCGACTTCTCACCACAACCTTACGGCGGCCATCTTGCCTCCCGAAGCCAGCATTTTCAAACGCTCTGTATGGTTCTTCTTCCTTAGACTTTTGATGAAACTTTCCACAAAGGGTACACATTTCAGACACCATGGAGTCTGTACACTGAGAAGATCTGACACAAACAGTAAATTTAGTTTTTGGCCATAAAGCAAAATGTGTCGATTAACAAATTGCCTTCCAAAGTGGGGTGGTTTTACAACAGTCTTGGATTTTGACTGTCATCTGCAGCTATTTAACAGCATCTTACACATAAAGGGTATTCCAGGAAAGTTCACTGCATTCTTCAGGTTTCTCAAGAACACATTTTCTTGTTCAGAAAAAGAACAATATAATGCTTTCAGTGGTAAATCATAAACAGTTTAACATGTTTGTAGTTTACATTAATTTCAAGCTGGAAACAATTATTTATTTACAGGACTCCTTGTTTGGAAAGGAATTGCATGGTCCATATAGAGCTTCAGGATGCTTAACCAACAGTCCCAATAGACAAAAAGTTCAGAAAATTCCTCCAGTTCCAACAGAATGATCACATTTACTAATTTACCCGTCTCCTTTTTAGTGTGACTTTGACTTTGATTCACAAAACCTGTGGTTTTATGGTTGAGAACCCAAGGAATTTAATTAATTATTTATCTAGACAATCTTTTGATTATGGCTTAAGATATTTTGACTCTTTAGCAATGGATTTTTGCAATAATCAATCAATAAATCAATCAATCAGGGACTTGTGAAGCATTCTACTCACCCATGAGGGTCTCGAGGCGCAGGGTGGGGGAGGGCGCGCAGCTCCGAATCAGTAAAAGAGCCAGGTCTTGAGGCTCTTCCTGAAAGTGTGCAAAGTGGGGGAATGTCTGCTGTTCAGCTTGAGTTTGTTCCAAGTTTTTGCCGAGTTGTAGGAGTAGGCTTTTCCACCCGTCCTGGCTCTCTGAATGTGCGGGGTTTTGTCAAAGGCGAGGTCGGAGGAGTGGTGGTTTCTCTTGTGTGCGTGGAAGGAGACTTGTTCGTTGAGGTACTGGGGTCCGGAATTGTGGAGGGATTTGTAGGCATGAGTGAGTAGCTTGAAGGTTACTGTCTTTTCGAAGGGGAGCTAGTGGAGGTCGTGTAGGTGCTGGGTGATGTGTTTCTGTCATGGGATGGCAAGGACCAGTCTGGCAGCGGTGTTCTGGATGGTCTGGAGTTTCCGAAGCAGGGATTTGTTGATTGCAGTGTACAGGGTGTTTCCATAGTCCAGTCTGCTAGGTTCATCTACGCTTTGGTTCCCTGTGGCTCTTGGGCTTGCGCCTGGACACTCTATTGAGTATCTGTGCATGCTACAAATCCCTAATATAAACATAAACATGACTGAGTGGGTGATGGTCTTTCTGGATTCTGGGGGATCCACATGAAGGTCTTGTGAAGGATGCAGGAAGCACGTGGAAGAGACGGCGTTGATCTGTCGAGTCATGGTGAGGGAGGAGTCAAGTATGATGCTGAGGTTCTGGACTTTGTCTGTGATGGTGGATGGGTTGCTGAGGACGGTGGGCCACAAGGTGTTGTTTCATGCTGAGGGGGTGGGTCCAAGGACTTCTGTCTTCTCTGAGTTGAGCTTCAGACAGCTGCTGCTCATCCAGGATGTGACGTCTTTCATTCCTTCTAGGAAGCTGAGCCTGGTGGTATTGGGATGCCTTGTGAGATAGAGGATGAGCTGGGTGTTGTCGGCGTAGGATACTATGCTGAGCCCATGCTGTCTGACAATGGCGGTGAGGGGGGCCATGTAGATGTTGAAGAGTGTGGTGCTGAGTGACCATACTTGGGGTACTCCACAGTTGATCTCTGTGGGTTCAGAGAGGAAGGGCAGAAGTCTGACTCTTTGGGTTTGACTGGTAAGGTAAGAGCAGATCCAGTCAAGGACAGTTCCCTATAAGCCTGCGTCATGAAGTCTAGGGGTGACAGTGCACTGAAAGACGGTGTTGAAGGCTGCAGAGAGGTCTAGTAAGATGAGAGCCGCAGTGTGGCGAGTGCGAATGTCGTTTGTGGTGGCGAGGAGGGCAGTCTCACTGCTGTAGTTGCTGCGTAATCCGGATTCTGACGAGTGGAGGATGATGTTTGCTTCGAAGAAGTCAGTGAGCTGGATGTTGATGATCTTCTCATTGACTTTGTCAATGATGGGGAGGAGAGAGATGGGTCTTTAGTTTTTGAGGTCCATAGGGTGTGCGGAGGGCTTCTTGAGGAGGGATTGACTTCTGCACGTTTCGAGTCATCGAGGAATGTGCCAGATTCAAAGGTGGCGTTGATGGTATTTCCTAACTCAGGTGCTATGGCAGCACTGGTTCTGTGGAAGATCTGTGGCAGGCAGGGGTCTGTGGGGGCTCCTGAATGAATGCTCTTCATGATCATGGCGGTGTCTTTGGCCATGACCAGGGTCCAGGTGGAGCTGGTAGGCTGGCTGGTTTTGCCGGGAGCCGGGTGTGGTTTCAGAGTCTGGTGTCTGTTCGTTGAAGTTGTCATAGAGGGATTTGATCTTGAGATGGAAGTAGGGTCCGAGTTTGTTGCAAAGGTCCTGGGAAGGTGTAATGTCCGAGGCTTCTCTGGCGGGATTTGTGAATTCTTGAATGATGCTGAAGTGTTCCCTCAAGCTGATGGTGTTGGCGAGGATTTTGTCCTGCATGAAGGTCCTTTTGATGGATCTGATGCATTCGTGGTATTCTGCCACGACATTCTTGAAGGTGGTCCAAGCTTCTGGGTTTTTGGTGTTTCTCCAAACATTCTTGAGATGTCTGCAGGTGCGTCAGGATTCTCGGAGGTCTTGGAGTCTTCTTCAAGATTCAGGGTTCATTTTAGAAAAGCCAAAGTTCATGTTTACTCGGCCAAATGTTTCTTGGTTGCTGATAAACCCTGAAGAATCTACTCTACAACTTCCCCAATTGAAAGTCAACTCAATAAAAGCTGACAATTCACAAGTTCTTTGCGAGGCCTTAACCTCCCTCAAAGTTTTAGCAAGGATAGCCGGTCTGTTGTCCTTCTCAATGTGGGCAGTTTTTTCCAGGATTCTGAATTATCATGCTCTGCAAAGGTTAACAAAATACCTCTTAAGGAAGGGTTTATCTTACTCTGATGTGGTTGCATTAAATCCAGATTTTCAATTAGAATTCCAATGGTGGATGAACAATCTGGGCACCTGGAACACAAGGGCAATTTTTGCTTCAGCCAAAGATTTAGTGTTAAAATCAGGTGCAAGTCTTATTGATTTTGGTGCGTGAAGGGTCAATTCTTGAGTGAATGCCCAAGCTCAGAAAAGGAATCCTGCATGCACATACATTGTTTCAAGATGTTTGCCAGCTGCTTTACTACTTATAGCTTCACAAAGGCCAAAGTAGGTGGTTCCACCCTGCTCTGCATGGACACATTTACATTGGGCAGATATATAAACTACATGGGGGTATAAAGTCCAAACCCTTGGCATATCTAGTGAGGAGCTTTTGGAAGATTTATATTCATCTGACAAATTCAATTTAGCTGCAGAGTGGCATTCCAGATATTTCAAAGACTCTACTGAAGGGTTCATCCTTTAATGTTCAAAAAGCTGTCTAAAAAGGGATCTTTTCTACATAGATCTGTTTGTTTGCTTTCTAACGCAACACAAACCTTCCATCTTTTTTCAGTTGAAGACAAGATCCAATGGCAATGGTATCAGATGCAATGCTCGAGGATAGGTTTCAGAGAATCAACTATTCTTTCCCTCCCTTTATAATGATCAACAGAGTGTTAGCCCAGGGAGATGTCAGATTTTGATCCTAGTAAAGGTGCCTTGCTTTGGCAATCCCAAGTTTGGTACCCAACACTTTCAGAATTGCTAATGTATTGCTCAATTCTCTTAACAATCTTGTACAATCTTCTCCTCCATTCTCAATGACAAATGTAAAATCTGATCCTCAGTCGAACGCTGACCCTAATAGTTTCAAACTCTTGGGCCAGTCTCAAGAAATGTATGCATTTCAAAAGCGGCTGCAGAGCATTTGCACAAATACTGGGCTCCAGGAACCTCAAAGCCCTATTGTTCTCAACCTGTGCTTAATTTGTGCCGGTGTTTTCCAGTGCTCAGCACCAGCACTTAATTGCCAGCACCGGGGCTTATGCCTGTCTGCCACATGATAGTGGTGTCTTCCAATTTAGGTACGAGCACAACAACTTCTGTTTATTATTTCCATTTCAATTTCCAATTATTAGTATTTCCCTCCAAAGCCATTCTCATAGCTTTGGGGGCCTGTAATAGTATGAATTGTCACACTTTTAAGAGTGTGATGATTACTAGTGTGTTGGTGCTGTCATTGGTAGTGCTGACCGGGGCAAAGGATAGTGCAAGCTCTAGTGTCCTCCTGTCGAGAGCCCCAGCACTATGTTTTTAACAAATTAAGCACTGTTCACAAGGATGATCTGGTCTGGCTGATGTCTAGAAAAATCAGTCGCTACCTTTTCAGAAGATTTAACTTTGGTTGTGAACGTTTTAGCTTCTTTGGCTAGACTGGGCTAACGTACAGAATGGTGAACACATATTCAGCAATTTCAGGAGCCCATTTGCCTGTAAATGGTAAAACAATTTGGAAAACATTCATTGATTTGTCATCTGTTGAAGGGAGTGCATTTTTTAAATCCTCTTCTTGCCAAGTACAGATATGTGTGGGATGTTAATTGGTACTTCGTATGTTTAACTCCTGTCAGATGATTAAGGTGTCCTTAAAAATGCTTTCAGAGAAATTGACAATATATTGTTTAATTTAAATGAATTGCCTTTTCAGGTGTAAGGTCACTCTACATCTCCCCACACAATTTACTCTCAATGGACCACAGGTTATTTCAACATATCTACAAGGATGAAAACAAATATGGTTTCTATTTTCTAGCCTTATTTCCCAAACTTGTGCATGGAAGGCTTTTTAAAAGTTTACAAACAGAATATAAGTCATGCGAGAATGTTCTCCTATTACAAACTTTTGATTTCTTTTAAACCCCCCTACCTACAAATATCATCCCACACCCTGACACGTTGGTTAAAATGAGTTATGTTCTTGGCTATGACCCCATGCACATAAGAGCCCCTTCAGATAGTATCTGCGCTGTATGTGTTACAGAAGGGGCGCACTAATGTCTGCCCTCCCCCATAATACAGCAGTGCCCCAGAGGTGCAGAAAGCAAGTGCACATGGCCATTGCACCACGAGGGCACTGTAATATGGTAACAAACCTACAAGTGAAAATGTATATATTAGTAGATGTACATTAAATTTAAAAAACACCCCTCTCCTAACTTTGATCTTTGCTTAAAAGACGGTTAAATATATAATCACAATCTCTGAATGCGTGCATAATCATTGACAAATCACACATTCGTTCTTGCAGACTGATTGTAATCCAGAGAAACTATGTTACGGATTAAGACAGAATCCGGGGCTGACAGAATCATCAGAGTACTGTATAAAAGCAAGCCTGAGCAGTTGGAATTCTTTCAACATGCGTCTCAATTTTTCTTAAAGATTGGTGGTTAAATAACTTACATGCATTAATGTTGGCACTTTTATGGACTCAGAAATTCCCCAACTCCTGATGCTACTTAGATTACATTGTGCAAACAATAGTACTGAAATGCAACTATTTAGAAAATGCTCCAGAGAGAATTAAGTAATAACAGAACAAGCTTCACTGATGTAGAATTGATTTGGGCATTATTGTGACTGCTCTTGACTATATATGTACTCTTTAATTTAGTAACGCATGCCATGATTCTTTTTATGTTCTGGCTTTGTTTTGTACAGATGAAGTAAAGCGTAACATTAGGGCTAAGGGAATGGCAGGAATATGTCATGGGTTATATTATATAACATTATGATACAGTTGAACCATAAATGAAAATCCCTTTGAATGATTATCTGACTTTAGCTAGGAATATTATACATTTTATTAAATATTCACAGGACTAAAAATGGTATTGCGTGCAATACATTTATAATTTCCTGCCGCCATTTTCACATTATGCAGAACAACTTTGTTGCAGAACATGACTTTAGATCAGGGGGGTTGTGACCCAATACCGTTTGGCATCTGAATGTAGTTACTATTTTATGGTAGAGTTTACTGTTTTTTAATTGCTTTTATGTCTGATTACTAAAATCTTTAGCAGTCTGAACAACCTAATTCCATCAATACTTCAAAAAAACGTACAATAGGAAAGAATACAGAGAGTGTGTAGCTTGGGGCAGCTCCATCAGCCACTGACTTGCTTGTATTTTTCATGGTGTGCTATTGCTTGGATGAGCTGCCAATCAAGGTTATGGCACTTCATGAATGTTACTTTGTCCCACGTCTTTTCTCAGTAGGGTTTTGGTGATAGGGTATGTTATGGTATGGTATTTAGGCTTGTAAAGCGCACTGTTACCCAAGGGTGTCCTGGCACTGAGCACTGTCTAAATGGTACCCTCTGCCCCTGAGTTCAGACTGAGATTAAACTGAGAACAACCAGGTTTTAAGACTCTTCCCAAATGAAAGGAGATCCGTGGAGGTCCTTAGATGTATAGAAAAGTCGTCCCAGGCATTGGTGGCTCTTTGAACAAAGCTCCTACCACCCCAATTAGCCTTCTTTGCTCTAGGAACAATCACTCGCTTTGCTTCCATTGAGCGCAGCATTCTCCCGGGGACATACCATTGAATGCGCTTTTTAGGTCTCCTGGACCGATACCCATCAGGGACTTAAAAACCGTACAAAGAGTTTTAAATTGAGCTCGTTGTTTTATCGGAAGCCAATGAAGGTGTTGGGGGCCATTTCTAACCAAAATAAACCTTGGCGTGGCCTTTAGCAGCCTGGCAGCCGGCTACTGCACCATCTGTAAACTGTTAAAATGTTTCCTATGAATGGTCAAATACAGGCTGTTATAATAGTCCAGACCGGAGAGAATGAGGGCTGAGACAACTGTTCTGAAACTTTCCTCTGCAAGGAAGAATTTTATTTTCCTCAGGGTTCCCTGGAGGAAAAAACTTGTTGAAACCACCCCGCTGACCTGGTCCCCAACCGTCAGTGTGTTGTCCACGATCACCACCAAGTTCTTGACTTTCTGCGAAGGGAGTGGGGGGTTGCCCATTTCACTGGGCCACCATGCTGGAGACCAGAAGTTGGGGTTATTCCCAAAAATAATCACCTCTGTTTTGCCTGCATTCAATTTCAGGCAGTTTGCAGACATCCTGCCTGTTACTGCTAACATGCAGTCGTGACAACTAGGGGCCATTTCAGC
The DNA here is from genome assembly GCF_964261635.1 of Lissotriton helveticus. Lineage (NCBI taxonomy): Eukaryota > Metazoa > Chordata > Amphibia > Caudata > Salamandridae > Lissotriton > Lissotriton helveticus. Next base: position 1,023,962,039 of record NC_136063.1, read on the forward strand.
TTCTTTGCCTCACTGAAGGGACAGCACGATTTGGGTATTGTCTGCATAAGAGGTTACAAGCAGCTCAAAGGATCTTATGAGGGCAGCCAGTGGGCTCACATATATATTAAAAAGAGTCGGACTGAGGGACAACCCCTGAGGCACTCCACAGCGGAGGGACAACGGTTCTAATCTGTTACTTCCTAGATCCACCGTTTGAACTCTGGCAGCCAGAAATAATTTCAGTAGGTTTCAGGCCTTTCCCAGGACCCCTGCCTTCGATAATCGGCCCAACAGCACTTCTTGATGGACTGTATTGAAGGCTGCCGACAGATCCAGCATGATCAAGATGGCTGAGCCTCCCTGGTCCACTGCCTCGCGAACCTCCTCCGTGGCTTTGATCAGTGCTAGCTCAGTGCTGTGTCCCGCGTGGAACCCACACTGAGAGGGATCAAACGTATTGTTGTTCTCAAAGAACAAACTGAGCTGCGTATTAATAGCCTTCTCCATTATTTTCGCTGGTAATGGAAGCCGGGAGATGGGTCTATAGCTGTTAGGATCACTAGGCTCCAAATTAGGTTTTTTAATCAGTGGCAAGATTGAGGCAGTTTTCCATGCTGTTGGATAATGACCCGCCTCCAATATGAGATTTAATAACAGGGTCAGTGTGTTGGCAATAACCTCAGAGGAGTTTTCAATTACTGCTGCCAGACAGGGGTCCACGGGGGAACCGGAACGGCATCCCATCAGCAGGTTGATAACCTTGTTAATCTCTAATTGGGTGAAATGGTCAAACGTGGGCGAGTTGTTGATAGCCATCATCTCAACTCCCAGATCCCTGGCCTCGCCCTGTTGATTGCTTAATGAGGAGAAGATAACCTCTACTTTATTCAGAAAAAAAGAGGCATGAGCATCACAGAAGGCTGGACCGCTGTGAGTGATCAGTTTGGGGGTTCATAACATTTGTCACTGTTCTGAAGAGCTCCTTCGCAGAGGATTTCGCTTCAGTGATCTGATCGGAGAAATAGGCCTTTTTTTGCTTCCTGAAGTAACTTTTTGTAAACTGTGAGGCTTGCTTTGTATGCTTCCCTATTGGCCATGCTGTACACTTTCCTCCAGACCTGCTCCAACTCCTTACAGTCTGTTTTATGCTCCTGTAGGTTGTGAGTGAACCAGGGGGCTGTACGACATCCTCGTCTAGGGGTACACCATTTGACTGGGGCCAATTTGTTACAGGAGGCATTAATTCAGTTGGTGTAGGCCACCGTGGCTTCCTCAACATTAGTGGGGAGATTAGGGACTGTATCTTTCAGGGTCTTATCTAGGTTGACTCTGTCGATATTTTTCCAGGCCCGAGTGTCTATCTTTCCCTGGGCTTTGGTTTGGGTAGTATAAGAGGGGTCTGAGAGTTAGCGAAAACGATGGCTGCATGATCTGCCCAGGGAAGAGGCAATACCTCCAACACAGAGAGACTCTTATGGAATTCGGGAACATTCCGTCCAGGGTATGCCCGGCCACATGAGTCGGGCCTTCAACCCGCTGCTCGAGGTCCCCTCCATCATAATTTTCGTCAGTCTTGAGGTATCTAGGTCAGTGGAATCCGCAAGGTAAAAATTGAAGTCCCCCAGAATTGTGAAGGCTTTGGCACATAAGCCCTCCTCCAACAGCGTCCCAATGGAATCAAGAAGGCCACCTTTAGTGCCAGGGGGACTGTAAAAAAGGATGGCTTTAAAAGTATCTTGGGGAGCGAATTGCACACTGACTGACATTGCTTCACAGGCTATTTTAGAGACAGTCTAGAATAAGGGCTCTAGGCTATTATGATAAATGAAAGCCAACCCTCCACCTTCCTTAGAGGTTTGTCCAGCGTATGGCAGAGAAAGTCTGGGGGAGAAGCTTTAACAATATGAGGCCCAGAGGCGCTATCCGTCCAGGACAGTGTGATGAAAGCCATCTTAATGTTGTCTTCCTCTATAAACAATAAGCATTCCACACTGTGTCTAACCAGTGATCTGGCATTAAAAAGCAGGCATTTAAACTTAGGAACAGTTCTCGGATTCCCTAATCCCTCTTTATCACTAGAGGGAGGCTTACAAAAGAGCGCCAGGATGTAGGGCAGTTGGCAAAGGCAGTTTAAACAGAATTCCGCCATTTATTTATTTATTTATGCAATTTATAGAGTGCACAAATACCCATGGTTGTCTCAGCGCTGCCATGGCATCAGGCTTGACACAAGGCAAGAATCTAGGACATTGTGCCTTGCCCCCTACTGGGTTCAACTTCCTCAAGGACTCATTGGTGTATATCCGGCGTTCTGACCTCAAAGGTCCAGGGGTCCTGGCCCTGAGCCTGGGCTGAGCATGGACGGGCGCAGACGGGCTTGCCTTAGGCGGACCTTTGGCGCACCAGCAGTGTGCCCGCTGCGCGCGACCGCTGCGAGGTCGTGTCAGCATGCGTTTATATGGTCCCTGTAGCATCAACTAGCCCGCTAACCTCCCCAATGGCGCCGGTCAGCACCCCATGCCCCAGCAACAAAGCCAGTCGGCATCAAGCAGCATCTGCGGTCGAGCCAATTGAGTAGGGCAGGGCGACTCAGGTATGTGCAACAGTGCAAATATTAAAAAACAGAGTTTTAAAAATGATTCAGTTCAGGACAAAAGCAGCAATCAGAAATGTGCAAAAGAGCAGATTAAAAGAATCAACATTTCAGCGCGCTTTACCTCCGTCTAACGCTCCTGGTGGGTATTAAACACAACCCGATAAAAGGAAGACAGAGTCTTCTGCTATCAAGTAGCACTTTTGTTATGCTGCAGAAGTGACACAACATGTATATCCTTCCTCTCTAGTTAGAATATATATTGCCCACCACCATGTCCATCTTCCCAGCTTGAGGTCCGGAAGACAAACATACCTGCAGGAGGAAGAAGAGGGAAAAGAAGGCAAACTACCTTCGCCAGCGCCAATGCTAAGACAATCAGCTTTTCAAAATCATGGGTGTGTGACCAATATGAGATGTCACGACTTGTCTAGTTGTCATTGGAACATTTCATAAACTATATACACAGTGGTGCTTTCACAAAAATTCAGGGAGGTACTCCATCCCAACCACTATCCTGGCAAAATACCTAAATATTATATATGTCCTTCACCTATTGACCAGGAGAAGACAATCTTGTTCCTCTGCAGCTGAACAGCACATGGCACACTGCCTCCATCTGCTTTAGCTGTGAAGACAGAAATAGACAGAGTCCCATTGAACCGTGGCTACTACATTAACATGTGCCTAACTCACTTATAACATTCATTCTTTTCAGAAACCTGCAGTTCTTCCTGACTTCTAGTTCCAAAGGGGCTCTTGCAGCTGTACAGCATAATAACACACTCATACTCCAATTGCCATAACTTCCTTCTCACTAGGATCCTGTTATGCTCCCTCCTTCCAGACATATTTCTTTCCAAGTCCCTTTATGTGTTTGCTTGCAGCGTTGTCTCCTGTCAAATGTTTGTCTGCTGAATCTCTTGAGACTCCCGCAGCAGATCCACCGCCTTCCATGCTCCTTTCAAACTCTCTCCCTGAGTTTAGGTTCCTGCAGCACTCTATCTCTCCTTTCAGCTCCCTGCAATGATTTCCCCCTCCCCTTGGCTCCTGCATTCCCCCTGCTTAAAGGCATTGCTTCCCTTGTTGTTCTTCCACCTGTGTGCCTGCTGGGACCCCTGCATGCTTCTGCTTCATAACCCTCCTACCCTCAGTTCCCTTCAATATTTTCTACATCTGTGGTCATAAAGCATACCCTGACTCTAGTACCCTTCGCATTATTTTAATATATCATACCATATATTTCTCCTAAACAACACCAAAAGTGTGACGTTTCAGCTATTACAGATTTTTCGGTCAACGCTAAGTATACGGTGACTTGTAGGACCAGCCAGAAAATGGAAAAAAATAATACCATGATTGCTTAGCTTTGTTGGCTGAAAACAGGCCTGGCTGAAGTTACCCGTAAGTGAGAAGGGTAGTTCACAAGTTTGCTTGAGGCTTGTGCCGTAAACCCTCCATTCTGACTGCAGATGCACATCTTTGTGTTGAACTCTGCACACCCCTTTGCTATTAAACAAAACTCCTGCACAAATTAATAATCATACCTGACTGGACCCTGCTAGTGTCTGCTGGGTAGGATTGGGGAAATCTGTTAAGAAGCGAAATAAACAGATAAAAGGCTTCTCCACCTGTGTAGCTGGGAATGACAGGGTAAACAAAGACTGACTCACAGTAACATACTATGTTTTTACCACAGGTGTACTACTACATGAGCCACTGATCTCCTCTCCTCAGCTCCCACATACTTGCACCCCTTGCAACTGGAGGCAATAACGTTTATTTCCGAACTGTGGTGCTGAAGCTGCAGCTCTGGTGTTGCCACTGGAATCTGTGAAGTCATTTTGAGTGACTTAAACAAGACTGTGGGGCAGATTTATGAGGCCCTTGCGCCACGTTTACGCCGCTGTTGCGTCACGCAAGGCGGCGTAAACGTGGGGCATCCCTACGAGGCATTTACAACGTGACGCATCTATGGAGATGCGTCACGGTGTAAGGTCCTGCGCCACATGAAACCTGCGTCAGGTTTCATGTAGGCGTTCCGGTGCACAGGGGGGGGCTTTCCGTCACAGGAACGCCCCTGGAAAGTGACTCAGTGAAATCTACAGGATTTCACTGAGTCACTTTCTACGTCAATTCCTTACGCCTGCTTGAAGCAGGCGTAAGGGTGATGCACCATGCAATGTAGGGGTGGCCCCTGTGCATTGCAGGAGTATGTCGCACTTGCGACATGACTCCAGCAATGCGCCGCCCGTACGCCGAAAGATGCGTCACGCATCTTCCCTGCCTTGCACCATGGTGCACCGCATTGTAAATGGGGCGCACCATGGGTGGCGGAGCTGTGACGCACTGTGGCGCACATTAACTGGCGCATCCCTGGGGATGCGCCAGTTAACGTAAATCTGCCCCTCTGTATTTTGGCCCACGGTCAGATGCGAAGCGGAGCTCAGAGCAGGATGGGACAGCAACATGAGCTGGGCTGAAGAAGCGGACTCATTCGCTTGTGTAAATTGGGGGTTACTACGAGGGTCAACTTGTGAAGAGGTTCTCCCTGGCTGCCACCACACAGAGTAATATGACTTAGGGACTAGGTCAGAGTTAATGAGGTTGAGGGAGCTTTTGTACATTAATTAAAATTGTGCGTTCTCAACAACGTTCAGCATAGTAATCTATACTTGTATTCACGTGTACACCAATATGAATGCTTTGAAGCAATTATGATATGATTTAGCCATGGATTTTCCTGGCTTATGCTAACTAGGCCTCAGCTAGGCTTTGACACCATCTTGTTCAAAATAGATGTCTCATCATGTTTGTGTTCTGTTTATTATTTTGGCTGCAAGCAGTCAATCAATTAATTGTTGTTCTTTTCCGAATGACACTGTTCTCAAAGAAGACTCTCTAGTATTGGCTCACTATTGTTACATTTCTGCATGGTTCTTCTTCCTATAAACAGTATTGCAATTATTCCGAATTATTCACTTTTGAGTTGTAGCTATTTTATCTGACACTTTTGGATGCCCGTAGCACACAGGGGGCTGAAACATTATTCCTGTAGTATGAAAGTGCCTAGGCGGTAAGGTTGTGAGGCATACTTTAATCAAATGTTCTAATTTGTTGGAAATGTATTTCTTTGCTCATTCCATAATGAATCAGCAGTTTTCAATTAATTCCATGAGAGGATTCCCAATATAAGCCCTCAAATTTGGGTGTGAGCCTAATGACTTTCTGATGCTACGAGGCATGAATTTATATTTCTTACTGATTTTGCTGCTCTTTGGCCCACATACTATTTTTTATTTTGCCTTTTTTCTGTATTGTCCTATTACTGACAGCCATAATGGCAATGACTTTATGCATTAGCACTTTACAAGTTCTGTATTGTATCTTTGAAGTTTAGTAATAAATCTTTACAAAATGTCAAATTCCGCCCTGCAACTCACTTAGAGTCAGTCCTTTCATACATATCTGTATTTTTGATCAGCTGATTTGTACCTTGTCTCTGGGACAAACTGACTCATGAAATTGAGGTTTAACACTTTCCACAATCCACCCACCCATGGGTGTGCTACTGAGATTACTTTAGTGGTTTCCTGTCTACAATGCAGAGTCGATTCTGGATAATTTCCTGAGTTCCTGACCGTGCAGAGCTGTTCCGAGCACAAAAATATTGTGAGTATTAGTAGGACACAAGGATTCTTGAGACGGGGAGTGTTTTGTGTGCTACTGAAGCATTGTGGGATTTGTAGTTTGGAGCATGTTTTGTGTCAAGTGATGGACTGTTATGCAGCACGCATAGTTTTGGTTATGCGCTATTGATTCTTGGTTCAATCGGTGGTCTAATCAATGGGGCCCGATTCACAAAAGTAATCTAAGACAAAATCCTAACTTTACCAATTTCGATATTCACAAAGGGCATTTAGGAGTAGCAAAGTTAGGTATCCTAACTTTTTAGAAGTAATAAAGTTAGGACTATTAATATATGGTGAATTGTGTTTGACAAGTGCAGCAAGGTACTAGTCTTGTTTCTATTGAATGTAATACTCTTTTTAACCAGCTTCCTGATTTTGTCCTTTGTAGATTGAGCAGACAAGACTTATTTTGTGTTTTTTGTGTGCGTGTAGTGACAAAAGGCATCTGTGTGGATTTCCTATTACAGCTTCTCCCTCCCACTGCAATTGGTTAACTGACGCTGAGAGTTGCATTGGGATTTGTGAGACATCACCACAGAGTTGCACTGTCATTTTTTGGTTGCTGCTATATTTGCGCTGTGATTGATTTACCTCTGGCATAGCCATGCTGGGATCAGTTGTTGTTCATTTACTTGTGAGAATAATGGGTGAAGTGTTGAAAACGCCTAAAGATCATAGCATACCTACTATGGAGGTATAGAATTTTCCTCCAGAAGGCTCTCCTGCAGACTAGATGTTGATTAGCTTTGTGCTCTAGGGATGTACATGGGTTTGAGACTGGCATTAGTATGCATCTGGTGTCAAGGATCTTCAATTTCCTTTGGCAAGCACCTTTAGGATTAGAAAACCAGATTTCTTAAGACATACAGTGTATAGGAATAAGCTGTTACTCACACATACACAATTCGAATCATTAAATAAATGGAGATGAATAGCCACAGAAAAGATGAGAATGAAAACAAATAAACAGTTCAATGGTTCATTGAGACAGTTGTGAAAAACGAAGTGGGATAATCAGGAGAGATTTTGGAGGAAGGATATGGTAGGAGTGAGAGATTTTTCCCTTTAATAGTTAATGACATAACAGACTGAAAGAAAACTGTTGGCTCCATAGAACATAGAACATAGAAACAAGATATGGGAAAAGATTCAGATGAGGAGGATAGTTTTTTGAATGACCTTTTGGATTTTAGACCTCCTCCATACGATGATGGCACATAAACATAGGCACAAGTTGTCTCTACGTTTGTACCTGACATAGGTGTAGCGGTAGAACCAGGTATGAGTGACACAGACTAACATCGCTTCCAGTGGCAAGTGCAAGTACCAGAACGAGTGCAAGCTCTCCCTTCCCAGCTGAGAATACATTTATAATTTTGCCTAGTGCTAGACGAGGTACTACTGCTGTCCCTAGAGCTTTTTCTACAACTGGGCCTGTTGGTGTGTCTGCCCTTGCAACTGCTGAGCCCATTGTATTTAATAGAGATAGGGAGATTTATGTTGCAAACTTAAAGACTGAATTTGGAAACATTTAAAAGGAAGGACTGATTTAAAAAGAATAATGTTGTATGATATGGATTAAATTAGATACCTGATCAGAGAAGCAGTACGTTATGCAAATGAACACATAATGAACTAGAAGATTTGATGAAGAATATTATGTTGATATAAGCAAGACAAAAGGATTACAGAGGAATTATAGAATAGATTTGAGTGAAGCAGAAATAGCAGTGATGGAGGTAGCACATTTGTGAGCCCATATTAAAGAATTGGTTGATCTTATTAAGGACTGAAGATATTTAAAGAAATACAATAAAGTTGCTAATTAAAAGAAAAAATACAGATTAGGAAGAAAATACAAGTGGTCATTAGTGATTCAGAACCAGAAACATTATCATAATTTCCTTTAGGGGAAGAGCATGAAGTGATTTATGTGAATGTGCCTGAGAGTGGGGGGAGCTATGACTTTTTGACACATTTTCCAACATTGAGTGTGAAACCTGTCAAGTGAATAATAATAATAAATACATTTTTATTCCGTTGAATTATAACCCTAAAAGCCTTGCAAGACTCAAAAGCCATGAAAACATTCCATTAAAACATGCTTACAATAAAATACCATATGAGGCACACAGTAAAACATCCAATAGTCATGGCGGGCTGTCTGAATCATTATATGCAACATTAATCATGAGTCTAACCAGGGCATAGACTAGAAACATTTTGATAATCACAAAACAGTTATGTAAATCTCCAAAATCACTAGAAAACAATCAGTATTTCAAGCACACACCAACCCTATTATTCCCAAGCCTCCAGCAACTTGGTTAGACAACTTAGGAAATTAGTGATATATACACAAGTATGGCTATCCCTGAGCATAATCAGGTGTAACATAAAAGGTCAAACTTGCGTAAAATTTAGGGGCCTCATTTATGAGGCCGTGCGTCACTTTTTGTGACGCACCGGCAGCGTAAAAAATGTGCCTTGTTGCACCATATTTACAAAGTGACGCATCTAGGTAGATGCGTCACTTTGTAAACCCCTGCTCTACATTATACCTACACCAGGTATAATGTATGCAGGGGGGCGTTCTGAAGCAAGAACGGTTTACAGAAGTGACGCAGTGAAATCTATAAGATTTCACTGCGCCACTTCTAGGACACAAATGCTTCAATTTCTTACGCCTGCCTCACAGCAGGCGTAAGACTGACGCAGGCCCTTTCACATGGGGCTTGCCGCATGTGAAAGGACACATTGCTGGAGTTGCATCACTTTTGTGACACACTCCAGCAATGCGTCACTTTTGCGTCATACAGATACGTCAGAAATACTGACATATCTGTAACTCCTTGCACCATGATGCGTCATACTGTAAATATGACGCATCATTGGTGTCGCAAGGAGGGCGCAGTGAAAAGTGACGCATCTCTGTTTTCACGCAGCAATGCGTCACTTTTCATAAATGAGGCCATAGATTTTTAAAAGGAGGTAGTAAAAAATGTTTTCTAGTTAGAGAGAAATGGGGAGAAAACATAACAAAGTACTCAGGAGTTTGTGCAGACAAATTGTCACAACTGCAAGGGCACAAGGTACCAGTAGCAGAACAGACCTACGGGAAACTAATACACTGAAAAAAAAGATTGAACATATAACTAGTTAACAACTGTCAGTGATAGAAATTGGTTACCCAAGTAACATAACATTTGGTGAAAGTGGAAAGGAAGTTCATAGTTTGGTCATAATTTCAATGATCCGTCGGTTTGATTTGGAAACATTATTTAACATTTTTGTTCCCAGTAATTTATGCAGACAAAGACTGAAGTTGCTTGACTAACTGAATAACCAAATAGAGTTCCACCTAAGAATGTCCCAGCGGAGGTGGTTATCGAAAAATAGAGAGTGGTGATAGAGCATTTGTAAAAGAAAGAGCAGAATCAGTCAAAATACAAGTCACAACCAATGCAGTTTATCCAAGAATTTGGCAATACAGACTTTCAAGAGAAGCAGAAATGGGAAAGAAGCCCATTACAGACAAAATGTTACAGCAATGTTTTCTACAAGAGATGCTTAGTAGTCATTGCAATTCTCCTGTGATAGGCGTTAACAAACTGAGTGCCAAGTTTAGGATTAGGCACCTGGGTACCTATATTGTCACTTGCCTTAGGCCTCCAGTTTCCTGCTTGTTCCAGGTTTATCCAGTGACCCCATGCTGCCCCGGTGTTTCTGCCCAGGTTTTCTCGCTCATCATTCTTGCCACTAATAGAGGCCCCGCACCCCCAGGACCTAGTTAATGCAAGCTGCAGCATGACAACAGCAGCAGACACACCAATGGTATGCCAAATGTAAGCCATTCTGCACCAGTCCATGCCTAGACCATGCCCAGCTCCATAACCCCTGGCCCACCCATCCCATAGATACACAATCATTGAGATCTATACCCTCAACTCCGAATGCCACGACAAACATTGCTTTCGTGCCGACACATGCTACATGGTTTTGGCCTTTCACCTGCACCCACTGCCACTTTACTTGCCACAGCACATACAAGAGCCCACTCACCATCGCCCTTCAAACACACCACAGATACCACCTGAAAAAAGCACAAATTTGCATGCACCCTCTTTTACACACGCTCACTATGCAAAAACATTACCGAGATTTGGGACCTCATCTCTAACTTTACACCCGATGTCCTCTTCCTCACTGAGACCTGGCTCCACCCCACTTTCGGGTCTGACCAGGCCACCACAATACCCGAAAGATACAAGATCACCCACTGCTACCGCATCAACAAGTCTAGTGGAGCCATCGCTATCATACACAAGAAATCTATTCAATGCACCACCACAAATGACAATATCACAATTCAGCTTCCTACTCCAAACAGACAGCAAAACTACCATCTGGGAGACCCTTACCTACAGCCCTCCAGGGCCACATCTGGCCTTCTGCAACTTAATTGCCAATTTAATTACCCCCTTGCAATAGACTCCAATGACTACATTTTCCTCAGCGACCTCAACTTCCATCTTGACAAACACAATGACATCAAAGCTACCGACCGCCTCAACAGCATGAACAAAATTTGACTTACCTAACTTGTCCACAATCCCACTCACACTGCAGGACACATGCTAGCCCCCATCTTTACTTCCAGTGACCGCATCAGGCACAATCACACCACGGAACTAACCTGGACTCATCACTCCGTTGTAGTCTTCAACATCACCAACTGTAACCACAGCGTCGCTCCCATTGGCAATAACACCTCAGAAGTCCACCAAGCAGGCTAGGTGGTACACTGACCCACACATACTAGGCCCCATACAACTGCGAACCTGTTTACTTGGACCACTGCCTGAACTTCATTCTGCCCACCACACACCTCCACCTCCCTTTCTGTAACCCTCTACCCCAGCATCAGCTGTAGCAGATGGGGAGGTTGCTCCTTCTCTTACCTGTCAGCAAAGACATGGAATGAGCTACACTTTCATCTAAGGACCTCCCCATCTCTTCCACAGTTCCAAAGTCCCCGAAGACCTGGCTAATCAACTGGACATTGCCAGTGCCTGGATACCCTAACAGGTGACAAGAAGCACTCTATAAATATGCTAATTGATTGATTAATGATTATGCAGGAACTTACAAAAGGTAATCAAATAGTAATTCCATGTTGTGCAGTGGTGCTTAATCCTGATGTAATACTGTTTCAGATTTCTGTGTATGCAGAGTGATATTCAGTCAGGGACATATGTCAAGCATAGTTTCCATTTCTCTGCAGGAGAATAGTCAATATCATTTAGCATTCTGGTTCTAAAATAAAGTCCTTGTATGTTGTAGATGTCCACAATAGTATACTGAAAATCCCTCAATTTTTAGTCAGATCCTAAAGACAGATTTGGAAGGTTTGTAGCTACCTTGTAACTCAGTCCTGGTTCAATACATTGGTGAACTATTGGTGGTATCAAAGACAAAACAAAACGTAAAACTATATCAAATTGCAACCCTGTATCATTTTGTTGCCAATGATCACAAGGTTTCATCTAAAAGGCTGCAGTATTGTAAGAAATGTGATTTATCTTGGTCATCAGATTGATAAGGGGGCAAGGATGGGTTTAAAACAGCACATTTCAGCAATCCTGAAGATAAATCCTTCAACCACCCAGAGGGAGGTTAGAATGATTGTGGGAGTAGTTGGCTACTGTCACTATTAGAGTGCAAACTTTCCATGACTACAAAGCCTTTAATACTCACAGTGATATCATGGATCCGGTACCATTTGATGATGAATGCATAGGATAGTGGAGGGGTAGAAGAGGGAAGTATTTGGAATGTGTATTTTATTTTGGAGCTCATAGCAGTAGGAGGAGGCTTGGGATGAGTAAAAGGGAGGTGGGTGGGGAAACGTCAGAGGGAAGGGTTTAAAAAGGCTTGTTTTGGGAGATTGGAACAGTAAAAGAGGTAGGAGATGATGCAAGGAGGGGTAGAGGAGGGAAGAGTCTAGAAAGTATTATTTTGGGGATCATATAGTGGTTTGGGGTTTGGGATGAATAAGAGAGTGGATGTAGAGGATATATTGATAGAGGTATAGGGTGAGAAATAGGGTAGTGCATTGGAAAGAGTAGTAGAAAGAGGATTGAGATGAGAACAGAGAGTTGAGGTAGAGGATATATTGAGAGCGGTATAGGGTGAGAAATAGGGTAGTGTATTGGATATGCTGAATTAGAAGAAAAGTAATACATATATAGATCCATAAGTACATGGAAGGTATATAGATGCATAAAGGAAAGTAGTATATGTAGATCAAAGATGCATTAAATAGAGTCCAGATTTCAAGTGTTGTTGTACTTTAAATTTGTTTAATGTATTTATTTTTTGTAATTCAATAGTGAATCAATTCTAGATAAATAGTTATGATAAAAGATTTACTTATTGATGCATTCACTTATATACATGTTAAAACATAGAATAATGTAACTATCTGTAATGTGTACATTCGATAATCAGAACTAGTGAACATCTATATTCATTTTTAAACATAATTATTCTTCATGTTTATACAAAGTAATACACATATATAGGGGCATTTCTATAGTACAAATACATGTTCATATACAGAGGAATAGGCCGCATATTTCTGCTTGCCTATGGTCGTTATGTGGGGAAGAGGCAATTCTTGAGTAGTGAAGATAAGGTGGTTCTCCGTGGCTCCTATGTGGGGAGGTAGGTGAAGAGGTCCGTTGTTTGGCTGCTTGACCAGAGAAGGATGTGCCAACTATGTTTTTTCTCTTGTACGTTGGGATTTTTAGGAAAGGTGACACACTAGAGCGGTGGTTTCTTTGTTGAATGTGTTTGGTGATTTTATTACTGATAAAGAGCAGTTCTGTTCCCTGTTTGCTTTGTGGGTGATACAAAACACCTAGAATGTGATCTTCTAGCTTGCGGCTAACCATAGCAGGGCTTTCAAGGCAGGGGATTTGTGGTTTTGCAGTTTTCTAAGTAAGAGTAGTTTGGCAGCCGCATTCTGAATCCATTGTAGCCTTTTCATGGTCTTTAAAGCTGATCCCTGGTAGAGACTTTTGGCGTAATTGAGTTTGAACAGAAAAAGGTAGATGGGAGCCTGGACCTTGAGTGGAATTCCCAGATGAGGAAAGTTTAGTCGCAGAGTTTTTATACTAACAAAGCTTGATCTTGCTCGTTTGTCTACTTCGCCTTTCATTGATAGCTTGTTGTCCATGGTTATTCTGAGGTTTCTTACTTCCTTTGATATTTTAGGTGGTGCTCCTAGATCATCAGACCACACGGCGAGCGGGTCATAATATTTCCAGTCACCACATGTGAGTATTTTCATTTTGGAAGCATTCAATTTGAGATGGCTCCATGTCATGCATTGATCCACAGCTCTGAGACAAATGAAAACTGGTGTGTTTCCAATGTTTTTGGGGCATTCCAGTTGAAGGAGTATTTGTGTGTCATCTGCATAGTTATAACACTTGTGGTGAAATTGATTGATTAGTGCTGGTAATGACTTCAAGTAGGTGTTGAAAAGCATGGGCGAGATAATAGAGCCATGAGGGACCCCTGCTTATGTGAATTGCTGTTTCGATGAGAAATGGAGGATATAGATGACTTTAGTTCTGTTGCAAAGGTAGGATGTGATCCAGTCTAGAGTAGTCCCCTCAATGCCGACTTCGTAGAGACTGTGTATCACAGTGTCATGGTCAATCGTGTTAAATGCAACCAAGAGATACAAGTGAAGTAGCGCAGAAACCCTGTTGTGGTCAGCTGTGTTCTTCAAGTCATCCCAGATACAAGGAGAGCACATTCTGTGCATCATCCTGGAGGAAATCCCATTTTGAAGTCTGAAAGTATGGCATTATCTTCAATTAATTGTGACTTCTGGGTGAATGCTGCTCTATTTATCAGTTTGCCCAGAAAGGTCCATTTGAAATCGGTCTGTAGTTGTCAAGGCTTTGTGGGTCCAAGTTTGTTTTCTTCAGGAATAGGCATATGAATTACTTTTTGAGTAATTCTGGAAATATTCCTGTAATAAGGAAATATTGATGATTCTTCTTACTGGAGTGGCAGCAGAGGTTGTTAGAGGAATGGTTTGAAGGTTTGCGGTGGACACAAGTCAGAAGGGCTGCCAGCAGGCTAGCTTGCTTTGATCTGGTCCATAAATTCATTGTGTGAAATGTGTTGGACAGAACGGAGAGGCTGGGTTAGAGAATTCTCGGATTGTTGTTTTGGAAAAGGGTCAGTGCTAGTGGTTTGTCTTTATTTTAAGTATCAGCCCAACATGTCTGCTTTGGCTGTGTAATGATTTGCCAGTTTGTGAAATCTTGAGTAATGGATGAGCTCATTCTAGGCAATTTGGATTATGAAATTTATTGAGAAATGTATACAATTCTTTATTTGCGCATTTAGCATTTCGAATTCTGTCTGAATAGTATCTTTTCTTAGCTTTTTGTGATAACGGACTTGTATAATCTGTTCATTTTCTGTGGGCAAACTTTGTCTCGATTGCTGTCTGTTTTGAGGCAGGCACTTTGCAGCTTTCTAATTTGATGTTTTATCTTTGTACTTCTCCAAGGTGCTTGTTTTCTTTTGTTCTGTTGTACTGAGAAAGCTTGGCATTAGAGTTTGTTCATTTGTGTAGTCTGTAAGGTGAGTGTATGTTTGTAGTTTGTGATGGAAAGTATTATGAGGTGTAGCGCTTTAGAGATTTTGTTGCGCTGGTGTGCGTGTTATGTTTTGTTTGTGAGGAGTAGTGAAACAAGGTGCTGATATATTTGTTTTTTAGATGTATTTGTTTGTACAGTATTGTTTGTGAGTGGAAGTTGTAAGGTAAAGTGGTTGGTGGTGTGTTTGTGAGTAGAGTGTATGTTGTGCCTAAGAGGGGATGAAGTAGAGTAAAGAGTTTGTGTCTTAGATCTGATTTGTACAAGAGGTAATATGTGTAGTGTAGTGGAGTATAAGTGTTGTGTTGTTGTGTTATTGTGGTAGAAGGAAGGGGAGAGTGTTGGTCAGAGGAATAATGGAAGGCTGAGTATAGGTCTGTTAGTGACAAAATGGGGCCTGTTGGGAGTAATTAGAGCAGGGAGTGTGTGTCTTTATGGGATATAGGTAGGTATGGTGTGGATGTGGGTTGTGTTAGTGATGATTGGAATGGTTAGTTGTATGGAAAAGAGTTGTATAATGTTTGTAGGTGATGGTAGAAATGTGTGGCAGCTGGGATAGAGGGGTGTACAGGTGTTGTTTGTGGAGTTTGTGGTGGGTGGTGAGACATTTAAGTTTGTCTTTGTTTAGTTTGAAATAAATGAGTAGAGTACCTGTGCTGTGAGTGTGTTACTCTGGTTGTGGATAGGGTAGGGTGAGTGCTGGTATATATAAAATTGGGCAGCCTTTCTGGCCCTAGTCCTGAACAGTCTCAAACAGGCTCAATCCGGTAATTGCCCTATGTCACGATGCTCTGGTGCTCCAACCCTTCGCAGGGGCAGTAGTGACGAATGTCCCAATCACCCCTCCACCGGTACTCCCGCTTCTAGAGCTAGACCACCAGCAGGGGGGAAAAGGGGAATTGGACAGAGAAGAGAAAAAACCTTGGCCTCAACTGTCACCAACACCTTCCTGAGACTGCTATAACTTCCTGCGGTCTTCTATGGAGGTGCCTAATACACAGAGCAGGGAGAGAAAGAGAATATACCACAACCTTCTTTCACTACACAGTCTTTCTTGTAAAAGGTAAGCAAAACTTGTCCTACCAGTGTTAGCCCAGGTTGTTAGCCCAGGTTTTTGCCCCTCTTCTATTAATGTTGATGATTTCTGGCCAGGCTCCTTACTGTGAATGAATACACAAACATTAGACTCTCTCTCTCTACCTCTGTCAAACCCTACTACACTCTCTCAGTCTGACTGTTACCTGTGAAGCCGTCTGCCAGGTATGGTCATGGGGGTCTGTAGCAGGTTTGAAGGTCTCAATATAATTTGAAGAACTATTTTTTCCACAAGTCTCTCCTGAAGCGCGCAAAAAGGGAAAAGGAAGGAAGATAAGGGAAGGGAAAGAATAGGATAAGCGCTTGGGGAAAGTCCAGGGAATAACGCAATGCTGAATAGTTCAGTACTTAAGCTCGTGCTCACAGAGGCAATTATTCATTTGCATAATGCTGCCTTACTTGTCGAGTCCGCTATCTCTTCTTCTTCTGAACAGGAACTTCTTACTTCCAGTGGTTGAGCTTTACTTATTCTGGAACTCTCTGGAATCTGCACACGCGCCGTGCGCACACTTGCCCGACAGGACAGAACAGTCTGAATGCAGAACGTCTGGGTATCCCTTTGAGACACTAATTCTAACAAAACTGAGGAAACGCTCAATGGGAATTTCTGCCTCCAATACTAGCTCTCAACCCCTCTACTATAAACTAGAACTTTCTACGGTTCGTTTTCCGTCTACTCCCGTCATGAATCTTTGACGCGGAGCAGCGGAAAGAAACAGCTGCTCTAATGGAAATCTTCGTTGAAGTGCGCAGTTAGAAGCGCGCGACTTCCAGACATACACTAGAGGGCGCACCACCCACGTAGATCTAAAAGGGGACATTAAGCGGCCATCTTAGGGAGGGAAACTATATACAAGACTTAAGCAGTTTTCTATTTTACATGCAAGATTTTCTCTAGAATTTCCGAGGCTTACCAGAAAGACACGGAAACCAGATATTAGCCCGAGTAAAACGGGACATTATCAGAGAGCGGAATGGCGGTCTTGAGGGACTTACTGTAGCTACTTGGTGAATCCTGACAGTACCCTGACAGTACCCCCTCTCGGTCCTGGTTTGTGTGGAAATCTGGAATGAAAACGTTTTAACAATTGTGGGGCATGGATGTTAGCCACAGGTTCCCAAGACCTCTCCTCTGGGCCAAACCCTTTCCAATCCACCAAATATTTTAATTTCCCTTTCTGGTACTTGGAATCTACAATGTCTTTGACCTCATATTCAGGATGTCCTTGGACATTAAGCAGGTCCGGGGGTTTACTTAACCGCATGGGTGACTGGATCTTTTTTAATAGGGACACATGAAAAACTGGATGAACACCTATCTTGGCTGGTAGTTTCAATCGCACTGTTACTGGTCCTAAAACCTTGTCAACTGAGTAGGGACCCACAAATCTCGGTTGGAATTTTCTGTTTCCCTTCAAATGGAGATTCTTAGTGGACAGCCATACCTGATCTCCTTCCTTATAATGTGGGGCCTCCTGTCTATGTGTATCTGCAAATCTTTTGTAAGCAGATTTAGCTTTGACCAAATTCTGCTCCGCTGATTTATGCAAAGAACTCAGATCTGTGAGTGCTCTCTGAGCTGCAGGAACGCCTAGCTCTTCTTGTGTGACAAGGAAGTTTGGATGCTGGCCAAAGTTTAAATAAAACGGAGAGTAACCCGTAGATGCACTCTTCGCGTTATTGCAAGCAAACTCAGCCATCCACAATTTATCCAACCACTCCCCACCTTGTTCCATTAAAAACAACCTCAGATACTGTTCTAATTCCTGATTGGTTCTTTCAGTCTGCCCATCTGATTCAGGGTGGTAGCTAGTTGACAACCTACTCTCAATTCCCAACCCTTTCAGAAACGCCCGCCAGAAGTGAGAAATAAATTGGGGACCTCGGTCTGAAACCACAATCTTGGGGACACCATGAATTTTTACAATATTCTCACTGAAAACTCGAGCCAAGTCAGCTGCAGTGGGAGTGCCTGACATTGGAATGAAATGACTCATCTTTGTGAAAGTATCTACAATCACCAAAATAGTATCAAATCCCCTACTTAATGGCAGATCTACGATGAGATCCAAGGAAATAGTTTGCCAGGGATAAGTTGGGGTGGGTAAGGGCTGCCATAAACCCTGTGGAGCTTGTCTACTTGGTTTACTTCGAGCACATGACTCACAAGATTGTACATATCTTTTGATGTGAGCGGACATCCCAGGCCACCAAAAATAACGCTGCACCAGCTCTTGCGTCTTTGCAATACCTTTGTGACCAGCCAGCGGATGATCATGGCAATTCTGCAACGCTCTTTCCTGTAGACTGATTGTAGGAAGATATAAGGCTTCCTTAAAATAGGGTAGCTGTTGTCGACACTGTCTCTCTTCTCCTTGCTGGACCCACTGCTGGATTTCTTCAGTGGATAAACTTCTTCGAACCTCTTCCTGAAAACTATCTAAAGAGAGTGCACACACGATCTTGGTTTCAGGAATTATTGGTCTAGCTTCTACAGTATGTTCAGATTCTTCAGTATGTAATCGGGACAATGCATCTGCTTTCCCATTTTTAGGCCCTGGTCGATAGGTAATCACGAAATCAAAATCCGCAAAATAAAGAGACCAACGAAGCTGTCTGGGAGTTAAGGTCCTGGCGGTTTTGAGAAACTGTAAATTTTTGTGATCTGAAAAGACTGTAACAGTGTGCCTTGCTCCAAGCAAATAATGTCTCCAATCCTCAAAGGCGTCTTTCACTGCTAATAATTCTTTCTCAGTGATGGTGTAATTCACTTCAGCAGAATTCAGTTTCCTCGAACGGTAAGCAACTGGATGAAGTTGTCCCGTGGCGGGATGGCGCTGAGAAAGGACTCCCCCAATCGCCTGATCCGAGGCATCCGCTTCCAGATAAAAAGGTTCGGCAGGATCAGCATGCAACAGAATGGGGGCTGATACAAATTTTTTCTTCAGGATTACAAAGGCGGTATTAGTCTCGGGAGTCCACTCAAACTTGGCTCCTTTCTTCAGAAGACCAGTGATGGGGGTAATCAGCTGAGAAAATCCTTGAATAAATCGTCGGTAAAAATTGGCAAAGCCCAAAAACCGTTGAATTTCCTTTACATTCTTGGGTGCCGGCCAGTCCTCCACTGCCTTCACCTTTCCTGGATCCATCGTAACTCCCTGCGGAGAGAGAACGAACCCAAGAAATTCCACCTTTGAAGCATGAAATACACATTTTTCCAACTTGACAAAAAGATGATTAGACTGCAATCGTTCCAGGACCATCCGCACATGTCGAGAGTGTTCCTGAGTGTTTTGAGAATAAATTAAAAGGTCATCCAAATAGATGATCACAATCTTATCAATTAAATCTCTCATGATGTCGTTGATGAAATGTTGGAACACCGCCGGTGCATTACAAAGGCCGAATGGCATAACACAGTATTCGAAAAGACCGAACTTGGTTCGAAAAGCGGTCTTCCATTCATGCCCTTCTTTCATGCGGACCAAATGATAAGCACCTCGCAAATCAAGTTTAGTGAAAATTTGAGCTTCCTTTATTTGATCCAACAAGACAGAGATCAACGGTAACGGGTATCTATTCTTGATAGTGATCTGATTTAGTGCTCGATAATCAATGCAAGTTCTCAAACTTCCTTCTTGCTTCTTCGGAATGAAAAACAGCGGTGAAGATACTGGAGACTGGGAAGGTCTAATAAAGCCATTGGCCAAATATCGATCCAAGTATTCTTTAAGATGTTCATTCTCCGCCTCTCTAAGAGCATAAATCCGGCAACAAGGGAGAACAGCTCCAGGTTCCAAATCAATGGTGCAGTCATAAGAACGATGAGGTGGCAGCAGATCTGCTTCCTGTTCACTAAATACTGCCTCTAAATCACGATACTCTGGAGGGATTTCTTCAGTGGTAACTGCTCCGATGGATTGACCTCCAAAAGTCAACAGCATGGATTGTGTGGTTTCTTTCTCCAATGACCTTGGACCATAACAGTGAGATAAACAAAATTTTGAATGCAAACTGACTGTTCGATTTTCCCAGTCTATACTAGGATTGTGAAGAGCTAACCAAGGCAGTCCAAGAATCAATTGAAATTGTGGAGCATCAATTAAATTAAATTGTATCACCTCACGATGTCCATCTCCTTGAGTTATCTCCAACTCTTCCGTATGACTGGTGATCAGACCGGAAGTCAGATTGGTACCATCTACGGCGCGTACTGGCTCCGGACGGTCTTTCTCAATCGCTCGAATTCCCATCTGTCTAGCATATCGTATATCACAAAAGTTCCCAGTGGCACCTGAGTCCAACATGATGGCCACTCCTAGAATCTGATGTTCACGAAATTGAATAGTCACATGAAGAATCACATGAGGTGTCATAGTTTGGAGAGTATTCAAAATTAAATGAGGTTCAGGAGTCGCCTTATTTTCCTTCACCACCAGAGCGACTCCGCCTACTGATGGTTCACCTCGTTTCCCTTAAACGGAGTCTTGGGTCGCTTAATGCATTCCTTGACAAAATGGCCTGAAGCGCCACAGTATAAACATAACTTTTTTAACCTTCTTTGTTCCTTTTCTTCTTTGCTCAATGGTCCACGAACTGATCCTATCTGCATTGGCTCTGATTCCGTATTTCCTCCCGAACCTTTCTCCGTCTTAGCTCTGTCAAAACGAGGGAAATTCATTTTCCAATCTCTCTTCTTTTCTCCTCTTCGTTCTGAATTGCGGAAATCTAATTCTAATACCAGATCCACCAAGGCTGATAATTCTGTGGGTCGATTGGGAACTTGTGCCAACGTGTCCTTGATTTCATCCTTTAAACCCCGATAGAATAAGGCTGCTCTCTTTTCCTCCGGCCAGCTGGTCTCTAGGATCAATTTGTTGAACTGCGTAAGGTAAGTAATTAAGTCTTTAGACCCTTGCCGCAGCTCCAACAATTCATTATCAGTGGCCTGAGATATCCTTCTCCGATCAAAAATCCTAAGAAACTCAGCCTTAAATTTAGTAAAGTCACAAAGTAAAGTATCATCTTCGCTAACCAAGGGCATAGCCCAATTGGCGGCATCCCCACTTAAATAGGATAAAATAAACGCTATTCTAGATTGAGCATCAGGGAATAAAGTAGGACGGCACATAAAATGGAGGGAACACTGGGTCAAAAAAAATTGTGCCTTCTGTGGATCCCCGGAAAACCTTTCTGGGGCTGCCAAAGGAATCAAAGGAGATACTGAATGGATTACCTGAGCAATGGACTTAGTGTCAGTGCTGGACCCACTAGGACTTGGGACTGTTGGACTCTGTACTGGATTTCCCATGGCAAACCCGTCCACCTTCTGTGCTAGAAGTCTTGTCTCTTGACGAGAGGCCACTAACTCTAATTTTAAACTCTGATTTTCCTCTCTGACTGCTCCCAAATCCCTCTGTATTCCTACTAAGATAGCGCCTAAATCCTCCAAATCCATTCCTTCAGCCATACTGCCCGGGCGAAAGAATTTCGTGGGCACTTCAAACTGTCACGATGCTCTGGTGCTCCAACTCTTCACAGGGGCAGTAGTGACGAATGTCCCAATCACCCCTCCACCGGTACTCCCGCTTCTAGAGCTAGACCACCAGCAGGGGGGAAAAGGGGAATTGGACAGAGAAGAGAAAAAACCTTGGCCTCAACTGTCACCAACACCTTCCTGAGACTGCTATAACTTCATGCGGTCTTCTATGGAGGTGCCTAATACACAGAGCAGGGAGAGAAAGAGAATATACCACAACCTTCTTTCACTACACAGTCTTTCTTGTAAAAGGTAAGCAAAACTTGTCCTACCAGTGTTAGCCCAGGTTTTTGCCCCTCTTCTATTAATGTTGATGATTTCTGGCCAGGCTCCTTACTGTGAATGAATACACAAATATTAGACTCTCTCTCTCTACCTCTGTCAAACCCTACTACACTCTCTCAGTCTGACTGTTACCTGTGAAGCCGTCTGCCAGGTATGGTCATGGGGGTCTGTAGCAGGTTTGAAGGTCTCAATATAATTTGAAGACCTATTTTTTCCACAAGTCTCTCCTGAAGCGCGCAAAAAGGGAAAAGGAAGGAAGATAAGGGAAGGGAAAGAATAGGATAAGCGCTTGGGGAAAGTCCAGGGAATAACTCAATGCTGAATAGTTCAGTACTTAAGCTCGTGCTCACAGAGGCAATTATTCATTTGCATAATGCTGCCTTACTTGTCGAGTCCGCTATCTCTTCTTCTTCTGAACAGGAACTTCTTACTTCCAGTGGTTGAGCTTTACTTATTCTGGAACTCTCTGGAATCTGCACACGCGCCGTGCGCACACTTGCCCGACAGGACAGAACAGTCTGAATGCAGAACGGCTGGGTATCCCTTTGAGACACTAATTCTAACAAAACTGAGGGAACGCTCAATGGGAATTTCTGCCTCCAATACTAGCTCTCAACCCCTCTACTATAAACTAGAACTTTCTACGGTTCGTTTTCCGTCTACTCCCGTCATGAATCTTTGACGCGGAGCAGCGGAAAGAAACAGCTGCTCTAATGGAAATCTTCGTTGAAGTGCGCAGTTAGAAGCGCGCGACTTCCAGACATACACTAGAGGGCGCACCACCCACGTAGATCTAAAAGGGGACATTAAGCGGCCATCTTAGGGAGGGAAACTATATACAAGACTTAAGCAGTTTTCTATTTTACATGCAAGATTTTCTCTAGAATTTCCGAGGCTTACCAGAAAGACACGGAAACCAGATATTAGCCCGAGTAAAACAGGACATTATCAGAGAGCGGAATGGCGGTCTTGAGGGACTTACTGTAGCTACTTGGTGAATCCTGACACCCTATCTGTCCTTATCCTCAACATCCATGCTGAGATACCCTGAGGTCTGGCCTTCAATAGCACTAGTGATCAGGTGACCCTTCAGCCAATGGGAACCCTAGCCCTAACCTCAACCCATCAGAATACTAGCCCTAAGTCATAGTTCCAATAGGACAGCAGCCTCTTAAAATCCATCACAGTCCTAGTCCCAGCATCCAATCAGGAGCGAACAATAACATCGCAAGAAGCTTAAAGTGATACAGACTTTATCATATTAGTTGGGGGATTTTCGTGATGAGAAAATAATCAGATGGGGAGGATGACGGAGCGTTTGTGCTATAACTACAATTGTGCATTATTAACAACGTTCAGAACATGTTCTATGCTGAATTCAAATGTGTAAACCATTATGATGCTTTTGACTTTAATAAAGTTTTGATATGACACGTTAAAGTTCATTTTCCTGACTTATGCTAAATAGGCCTCAGCTAGGCCTCTTCACCATCCTTCTCAAAATGAATGTGTCATCATGTTGGTGCTCTGTTTATTATTTCTTCAGCAAGTAGTCAACCAAATTATGTTTATTTAATTCCATATTCCATGAAGAAGACTCTTAAGAATGAGCTCATTAAAGCTACATTTCTTCAAAGTTATTCCGCCTGCATACCGGATTGCATTCACTCACCAATGTTCACTGTTGTTTTGTATCAATTTTGTTCTGACATCTCCGAATGACATTAGCACAGAGGCAGCTCCATCAATATTCATATGCATATGGTGTGATAGTGCATAGGTGGTAAGTCTGTATGACACTCTTTAATTCAATGTTCTGCTTTGTTGAAACATTTTTTTTGCTCACACCATGGTTTTTCATTTTATTCTGGGAAGATTGCCTGTATAAACTCCCAAATTTGGGGGTGAGCCATGATGACTTTCAGATTCTACTAAGCATATTTTCTGATTTCTTACTGATTTTGCTGCGCATTGGGACTTCGACTATTTTTTTTTATCCTAATATTCTGTATTGTCTTATCACTCAAAGCCTTTAAGTCATTGACTTTATGCATCTGCAATTTCTGTATTATACCTTTAAATTGTTGTCATAAATGTTGATAACATTTCTATTTCAGCCCCAGGACTCACTAATTTTGTCAGTCATTTCTTAATTAACTGTATTTTTATGTGATGATTTGTACTTCATCTCTAGTACACAGTGCCTCATCAAAATGAGGTTTGACATGGTACCCGATCCACCCACCCAAGGATGTGCTGGTAAGGTGTTAGTAGTGTAAGATTTAGAGGTACCCAGTACTCACAACCTCAACAAGCTCTGCAGCTTGGAAAGCCATGTTGCTCTGGTGTGGTACTGTATACACATGTGCAAGACAGCACTGGCTAACACTGCCAAACAAATCCCAGACCAGTTTCACCAAGCATAGCATGCAAAGGGCGGACACTCACTTTCTTCATGGGCATGATAGGCATGCTTTTATTATAAAACCTTTGGAAACTAAAGCCCCCAGGATTGAACAGACAACTACAGGTAAGGCAATGTCTTGACAGAGGCCCAACACAGAGGAGTACTGAAATTCTAGGAATAAGCAGCTACAAAGGTGAGTTAAATTATGTGTGATCCATTTTTGAAGTTGGGGTACTGCAGAGATGTAATGAAAATACATTATTACAACCCCAGATATGTGATACTTGACATAAAGAGGAGTTGGGGTAGAGGTGGTTTGGGCATTAGGGATACAGTTGTCTCTATCCCAGTGGTTGGATGCAGGGCTAGGCCTGCTGTCTGACCCTGCATTACTGCAATTGGGTGCAGGGGTTGAGACAGGTTGTGCATAAGAATGTTCCTCCATCCCAGTAAATGGATGGAGCTCTTGCACTATATGCATTCCAGCAGTTGGATAAAGAGACTGCCCTACTGAAAGATGCTTCATCCAACCATTGCACTTTTGTGCACACCTTTAACCATATGTAGCTGGGGTTTAATGCATTATTGCCTACCTTCCTGTGTGTCCAGTCACCACAGCAGGCTTTGGGCTGAGGGCCGTCAGGCAATATGGCCATGCACTGATCTACCAGCCATCCAGTCACTGAGATTACAACTCTCCAAGTTATCATTCCAGTTGGTTCATCCCCAGGCAGTCTCTGTTCCTAACCATTTGCCCTTTTTAAGTGTTTTTTTTTAAATGCATTAAAACATATTTTTGACAAGTTGAACCTGATGAGTGTAACACTCTTAGACTTCTCTTCAATGCAGTTTATCTTGTAATCGTTCGCTAATGATTACAGAGGTAAATCTACTCCATGTGCTCTTCTTTTATTCAAATTACTGCCTTCGCCTGTTCTGTATGGGGTTTCCCAGGCTTTGTCCCTGTAAAAGATATTGTTTAACATCTGTTTATGACCAAATTTACCTTTCTTCATCTGGAATCTACAAAATAGTTCATCTTCAATTAAACTTTATTCGGTTAAAAACAGATAACCATAAAAGTACATAACAAATGTCATCAATCAAATATAAATACACATTACAGTGAGGGAACAAATCCACACGAAAAAGTTAATAAATCTAAAATTTCTCAGATGCAAATTGAATTTCGCAACCTAAAAACATTTTTTAAGAATTCGGAGATAGATGCCACAATCAAAATAACATCTAATTTCTGCAGTATTAAAAAAGTTGGACGGCAGCGATTAGCTTCCATCTCTTTAAGGAATGGGACAATCAACCTTATTCGCGGTAATGTATAAAACTTACAAAAGAAGAGTACATGAATATCCAATTGTTCGGATAGATCATCACACAGGCATTTAATTAATTCACGTGACCAGCAATTCTTAACGGGGAAACTTATAACTCTAAAAAAGATATTTAATCTAAAACAAGTTAAAAGAAACCGCTCTTGTTCAGTCATGGTAAGGGTTAGGTATGGTTGTATTTTACCATGGGCCAATATCAGTTGGTGAGCTACAACAGTCTTTTTCTTTATTTCCTCACTTACTCTGATATCTTCCAGGTAACTTATGCATATAACTTTCAGGGATTTCCTTGAGATGTTACACATTGAAAGTGGGTCATCATAATAATTCTGACAGCCCAGTTTCACCAGGAAATCTTTTACATAAACAAGCCATCGTATCCGACCCGCATGATCTAAAGTTAACACATCCTTTATAATAGCGCGGTTCAGTGCACACTCATCATTGGTCCAAGCCCTGTGCCACATTAATATAGGCTTGACCTTGATTGTGTCTTCGATGAAGGGTTGACCAAGTTCCATATGACAAATATAACTTGAGACACTCTCAGATACAGCTAAGATGTACCTCAAGAACATATTTCCTACAAGCTGGATTGATTTTGTGTTAGCATAACCCCATATACCAGCAGCGTAGACAGAAGTGGAAATACAAGTTGCATTAAAAATTCTTAAAAGTTAAACTATTGGTTTTTTCCCCATTTAAAAAAAAAAAATTTTAAGGGCCATAATCGATTTACCAAACAAAAGTTTCCTTGCTTTTATTGCACTTGCCCATGTGCCAGCTTCGTGAAATAAAATGCCTTAATATGAGAAGGTGGGGGTGTACTCAAAAGAACTGTCGTTAATATACATAGCCTTCTTCTTTTTGATAGGATCTGAACCACAAATCATCGAAAATGTTTTAGTGCAGTTAATGTTTAGATCTAGATTTGACATAAAAGTGTTAAAAGATGTTAATAGACCTTGTAGTGCCATAGGCGTCCAAACCATGATAACCGTATCATCTGCGTAAAGAAGCGCAGGGATGGGTCTTTTGGCTACCAGGGGCATATCATTGGATGCTTTCAACAGGGCTTTCTCAAGGCCATTTATATACACTAAGAATAAAAAGGGTGCGAGAACGCATCCCTGGCGTACCCCGCGCCCTATGCCAAATGATCTAGTACATTCTCAGTTTTTTCCATAGCGCACTATAGCAGTGGCACCAGAATACAGTTCTCTCAAAAAATAGATTATTTTTTCTTCTACCCCTAAATTTCCCAAGATAGACCATAGGTTGCTATGCGAGACGCAGTCAAACGCTGACGTCAAGTCAACGAAGACAAAATAAATGCGCTCCCGCTTAGCCCTAATATATTTTTGTTGTAATAGAAATAAGTTTAACCCTTGGTCCTCTGTTCCTACCCCTTTTTGGAACCCGTTCTGAAGGTCACTAATAACAGAGTTGTCCTCCGCCCAGCTTTGTAATCTACCTAAAATAATTTTCCCAAGAATTTTTACGGACGAATCCAGTAGGGAGATTGGTCGGTAGCATGTTGGGTTCTGTCTATCTCCTTTTTTAAATATAGGCACGATGGCAGATGTAAACCACGAGGGAATTATGCCAGTCTCAGAAACAGCATTAAATAATTGCACTAGGAAAAGCCCCCAAAGCTCAACATTATTTTTGAACAGATCAGGTGGTATACCGTCTGGGCCCGGGGCCTTGCCTCCCCTGGTGGCTTTAAGGCTAGCCATTACTTCCTCTAAGGTGACATCCAGTTTTAAGTCTTTGGCTCCCAATTCCCTTAAGGGTTGTAGTGGAAATTGTTGCCCACCTTCTATGGTACTGTACAATTTAGAATAGTGATTTACCCACACATCCTCGGAAATGGCAATTTCAATGCGTGCTTTGGTGTTATCATCAAAAAACGGGGCATTCACTGCTTTCCAAAAAGCCGAAACATCCCTACTTTGAGAGGCCTCGCATAGAACCTCCCATGCCTCCCTTTTAATTGCCATTTTCCTTTTTTCAATGCCTGATAATAAAGTCTCCTCGATTCCCTAACCGCTATGGGGTCACGGGGAACGGCATGTAAAGCATGTTTAAGTATAGTGTGGGCCTTTGTACAATCAGAATCAAACCACGTTCTGGTCTTCTCTTTACCATTTTTGATTCCACCAATAGACTTTCCTTAATTTGAGAGGCAATAATATCAAACTGTTTGACAATATCCTGACTATTAGAGTTCTTATCCAAAATAGTCAGAAAACTAGGTAGGCATTTAGATGTTAAAATAGCCATAAAGTCCTCGGGGACCACCTTATTCCATTTAAGGGAATAACCATTTTTTTCCTCATGCTTATATCTGAAACATTCTCCCTACAAAGTTGTCCATCGCCCAATATCCGAAATGGGTTTAAAATCTCCAAAGTTAATGGGTAATGGTCACTTAACGCACTAATCAGAGTCTGGCTAGTTTTAATCATGTGTCCATATCTACCAGAAACTAAAATAAAGTCTATTGTGGAGGACGCTCCCCTGCCAACAAATGTTGGCACAAACGGAGACACGCTCTGGGCAATCTCATTTGCATAGCCCAAGTCCCCAGAAAGAACAATATAATTTAGTAAATCCCCACACATAGAATGCTCGAAGTGTGTTAAATCATTATCATAATCAAGCATAATGCCACAGACTCCTTGTCGGCCCTTTTTACAAATTGTACAATTAAAATCGCCACCCCAAATAACCTTTACTTCTCTAAAATTTGTATCAATTTCTCTGTTCAATTCATTTCCCAATTTTTTTAGCATCAGTTCCATATCTGCTAATGGAATATTATTATAAAAATTGACAATTACAACGGACGCTGCCTTATTTATATTTATCCTTACTAGCTGATAATAGATATTAGTAGAAACTTAATGTGCTTTCCGGTAATGGAGCTGGTTCGATAAAAATACAGACAAACCCCCTTTGGCCCTGCCATGTGCAACACCCACTGCTGATGTAAAGAACGTCTTATAACCAGAAAGATGGAGTGGCACTGTTATCCATGTCTCCTGGAGACATATAATAGCAAAATCATTTATGGTATTTACCCAAATTGGATTTGTTATTTTGGCTCTAAGGCTTGCCACATTCCAAAACATTACGCGGCATACATCTCCGCTGTTTACAGGAGTAATAGGATTACCAGGATCGATCCTCGTTGAGCTATTCCCCAGTGAGTCTGCCACGGTGTACGGATTACTAATTAAATCACTTTTATCAGGATTAAAAACCTTTCCAACAATAGGGGAATTAAGGAGATTAACATCCTGTATATTAATACTATGACCACATCTGGCCATTGGACCTCTCTCAAGGGGAACTTGCTTATCATATTGGTTTTCCTATACCCTCCCTGGGGACTCTCATTGCCTTCTGGTCACTATTGGGTAAACTCTTAGGTGTCAATTGTTTCACACCTAAACTATTAGGTTCCTTGAGTGGTCAATCAACAGATTCTAAACTTGATAACAGAGCAAAATGATTTGACGTTGGGATATTAAAACCATTATAATAGTGTTCAGCTGATCTAACTACTTGCTGGTCTCTTGGATAGTATGTTGAAAATGGCATAACTGACCCTGCCAAATATGAATCTCCGGAATGATATCTTTCCAAGGGCATAGGATGCAATCTGGAATAAAAATAACTCAAATCCTGGGTAACTATGCCTCCCTCCCCTTTCTGACCACACCAGTCCTGGAGAAAAGAAGTTACGCGCCTATCCTTAAAATTTACAATGATCAAATCTCCAGGTAAATTTTTAGGCCTGTGTCCCAGCCATCCCACTCTCCTTACATGGAGAATTTCCCCATTTATATTTATAGGGAGCGGCCTATTTTTACTTAGCCAGTGTACCACTTTGTTTTTCAACTCATAGTATCCCTCTTTTTTGCCTGTAAATAATTCAGGGACCCCTGATAGGACAGCTGCATAGGGAGCTGCCTCGGTTGGCAAATCAATACGTACTACCGCTCCTTTAATTCCACCATTGTACGTTCACCAACGCCATTGGGTGGTATATTTACCTTACCCACCATACCTTGTTCTTTCTGACTTGGGCCATAATTGGTATTATTCAACGATGGCTGTATGTTGGGAGAGTGCACTAACTTCTGACCCACCTCATTCTGGTTCTTTCCATTCTCTAACCCATAAGTGGCACTTGGCTTATCTTGTTTTTGGGTTGAGTCTTAGGGGTGTTCTGGAGGAGATGTAAACAGTTTATTAATGAGTGTAGTATTAAACTTTGTATCTTTCTCTATAGTCCCTAGCTTCTCCCCTATTCTTTTTAGCCTTTCTACTAGTGGTAGAATTAAAGATTTGAGCATTAGCTCAATCTTTTCCAGTACAACGTCAGACTGAGGGGGCGATAGGGTCGTAGCATTGACCACTAATTTTCTAGGTGAATGGGGTTTTTCCTTAAGTGGGGATACATATAGTTTTGGAGTTTTTGCCTCTCTTCCCCTATGCCTAATGCCCCTACGCTTCCTTTTGGATGGAACCCCCTTAGCTTGCGGGATAGATTGAAGACTGTTCTTAGGTAGTATTTTAGTTGAGGGGCAAAAATCACTCTCTTCTGATATGATTTCCAACGTTGGCTCCACACTTAAATCCTCTCTAGTAGAATCCCTATGTGAGGCTTTAGTGGCATCTAACAGAGAAATAGAAAGCAAAGTTCTTCCTGTATTAGTTTGACTCCTATCGTTACCAGATATTATATGTGATCTTGGTGGGGTAATAGCTAGATGGAGTGCCCCCAAAGAAGACCGCTTGTTACATAATGGTTCTAAAGATAAACGTTCCATTATTGCGATCTACTTTTCTAAAACTGAGGCTGCTCTGGTGATGAAATCATCTAAAGTCCCATTGATGGAGCCTCCCACCAGGGACTTCCTGTACTTGCCCAATCGTGTGGCCATATCGACTGATTTCGAGTACTATAGAGAGATTTAAATGAAGTAAACGTAACAATTATATTTTGCACACACTAATTTACATAGCACAATACGTTTACTGATAGAGTCTTACTTCCACAAGTTCAAAATTAAAATAAGGGGGGTGGCCCTGCCCTGCCCCTCCTGGCCCTGGACGGCCACAGACGGCCCGCCCTTTGCCCGGGCTTCGCCCGGCTCGTCCCGCGATGCGGGATAATGCTGCCAATTATATGCACCTGTGGAGGTCGTGGCGGGAGGGTGTCGATGAGCCCAGATGGCTTATGGGTGCTGTAGTGTTCCATTCACGATGTTGCTCACAAGTCCCCAACTGCAAGCGTTTCCCACGGAGCGGGAAACGTGAGCGGTGACTGCAGGTACCACTAAGTAGTAAGGGAGCGTGGTTCTCCTCTATGTCGTAGCCCCCGCTGCTGCACAGGAAAAGTCCGCTGCAAAGATATTCCCTGCCGGGACATGTGCATTTACATGCATTTTACATGCATTTGGTGGACCAAGTTAATTACTTTGCTCACCAGCAGGGGGAACAAGGCCTTGCCTCACAAAGGAGTAATTAACTTTGGAACTCAGCTCCAGAGGAGGAAGGGCTGTGAAAGAAAAGGTGCATCTGGTATTTAGCAACTACACTGCACCAGGGTTGGGACAGCCCTGTCCCACTGAACAATTGAGGAATTCCTGACCTCTGGAGCACACATAGGAGGGAGCACCCCTGATAAGTTTTGATGGGTAGGTCCCTGACAGTGATGTCAGCTAGGCGCAGAGCTGAATACTTGAGAGGAAAAGTGAACAGTGACTTCTTAATGATACCACCCTGAGCTGTTCCAGCATGTTGTGCAGGAGGGTGGGTATGAAGTGGAAGGGTGATGTGGCACCTTAGAATTGGTTGGGCTGCTGGTTTCTAGAACCTTCCACCCTACTTAAAAACCCTTCCCATGGGAGTGATAGAGCAGTTTCTGTTGGACTCTGTACCTGGAATTGGAGAACAGTATCACCAGGACAATAGGAAGGACAAGCCGCTGATGCTCTAATGGGCTGTCTACAGTTGATCCCAGAACCAGTGGGTCTCTACAGGACCAGAGAAGCTGGTTCTCTTAAACCCCTAAGGACCAGATGGGGGATGATCTGGAGTTCT
This sequence comes from Lissotriton helveticus, assembly GCF_964261635.1. Lineage (NCBI taxonomy): Eukaryota > Metazoa > Chordata > Amphibia > Caudata > Salamandridae > Lissotriton > Lissotriton helveticus. The sequence goes on from NC_136063.1 coordinate 1,023,993,788, forward strand.
GCAGCCAAGCAAGAGGAGAGAAGCACCAGAGAAAAAGGAAAATGACAAAAACTGGTGCTGGGAGCCAGTGAAACCAGCTCCTTGCAACGTGTGCCACCGTACAGGCAAGGAGGCTAAGGCTCACCACCAGGACCAAAATGAGTCCAATATTGTGAAGGGAAAAGGATTTGACCTTTGACACCCACCTGAGAAAACTGGACGTAGGGACTGCTCCATCGATATAGAATCATGCCATAATGAAAGCACTGGTAAAAAAGCACTTTAAAAAACGCCAATCTGGATCTTCATGATCTAAGAAATTATAGATCCATTTATCCTCTCCGAGGTAGAAGCAAGTTCCTGGAGAAGCATGTTATTTCCACCCAAGCTGATTTCCTATGGAGTGATGACAACTTACATCGTACCCAAACTGGATTCCGCCATCACCATGGCACAGAGACCCTGTAATGAGCTGCTACCCTTACCTAAGCTATGGCTTCGACCAGTCTGGTACATTTTAAATGTCAGGCCTTGCGGAGGTGCCAACGTAATGGGCTTAAGAGGTTAATCCACACACCTAGCCACTCACTTTGTGGAATTTATGAAAAGTACAGGTGCTCTACTAGCCTCTCTGCAGGCTCCTGAGTTTGCCCTTGTTCCGAATTTCACACCCCTACATGGATTATCTGGCCAGTGCTCTTAAGGATTGCTAATAATCCTCTTCCCCATTTGGCCTTTAACAAAAACTGAAAGGGGGCAAAGAGAAGCCCTTTTAGTCTATGGAGCAACAGTTCACTTACTATTAATTTTCTCTCAATGTAATTTGATCTTGATGTGTAATTTCTTTTTATTAAGTTCTTAGTCAAAGCCTTTTATAAATATATTAATTTATTGATGTTCTTCCCTCTTTCAGGAGGTACAGATTGTAATAATTTGTAGTTAATTGTGCAATAAAGTATTCTTTTTTATTCTATAGCAGCACATGAGGGGTTAGCTTCTGCCCACACTAGTATGGTAGTTACAGTTACACTACTACAGCAACACTACTGGTGGCCAGGTCTATATAAGAGACTAAATACTATGTGCCTAAATGTGACAAAGTTTACATCACTGCATGCCCACCGCAAACACATCTCTTGATTCCAAACAAGCCTCTAGCCTGTGTGCATCTGGACCACTGTGGGCCACTAAATAATGATGGCTCCTTTACATACATTTTGTTAGTAGTAGATTTATGTTCTGGATTCCTTTGAGAATGGCCACAGAGATCAGCTGATGCTTGAACTGTTATAAAAGATTTACAAGTCTTCATCTGGACGTGTGCAGTCTTTGAATTCTGTTTGAACCAGTGCTCAGAGTTTGCCTTTAAGGCTTAAGAGGATACAATGGATATATTGGGTGTGGTTGTGGTCCATTCCTCCCCCTACCATCGTGAGGGAAATCCGATAGCGGAGAAGAAGAACTGTGACTTAAAGCAGTCTTTAGCAGCTAGAGTAATAGGGTCAGGTCATAGTTGGGTCCACCACCTCTATGGGGTCCAGAGAGCTTTAAACAATACACCTAGAAGAACCTTGGGTGGTCAGACTCCCTATGAGGTCCTGTTCGGTGTCAATATGGGGGTTACGGGTCTTAGCAAACCTAGTACCGTGGTGGCGGAAACACCTTTTGATATCAGTGAATATTTATCTTCCAGGAACTGAGAGTCTTCTGAGAGGAGCACAGCAACAAGCTCAAGGAATGTTTTCCCGCTGGAGAAGGGAAGGTGTAACCAGCAATTCCTGGCTGGATTCCAAAGGTCAGGGATATGGCCTGAGAGAAGATTGTGGACAAGAAGGAGTTTGGCCATCTCACACCGCGCCAGTGCTGGTCATTGCAGTTGCAGGTACTAGAACTGTTCTTTCACCACCCCTTGCTGGCTATAAAAACAAACACATTGCGTCAATTGATTTGTTCAAACCACACCATGGGGCCGATTAGGATCGTGGACGGACCCCCGAGGTGGAGGGAACGTCCGCACGGGCTGCGGCGTTCCCTCCAGTGCAATTAAGATATGACCACCACCCTGGCGGTCACATCCTGTATTTTTAACATTGCGGCGGGTGCTGCTTGAAGCAGCACCCGCCGCAAGGTTAAAGAAATGCATGTTTACCTTTGCATGCATGAAGCGGCAGGCACCTCGTGGTGCCTGCCGCTTCGTGCACGCACAGGCAGGGGGGTACCTATGGTACCCCCCAAGTGCAACCACCACCCCCCCCTTCACCACTGGGGGTCCGCAACGGGCCCCCAAACAAAAGTCCGTATGCCTTTCCACGGCGGAAATGCCGTCGTGGAAAGGCATAGAACTTCAGACATCCTAATATGCCTGGCGGTGTCTGATAGACACCGCCAGACATGTTAGAGCTTTTCTGCCGCGGTCGGAAGGCGACCGTGGCGGAAAAGCGGCGGACGGTCTTCCTGACCCCCCAGCCATCCTAATCTGACGGGGGGTCTTTGAAGGCTCCGCAGCGGTTTTTCCGCATCCTCCGGGCCGGCGGACACTTCCGCCGGCCCAGAGGATGCGGAAAAACCGCAATCCTAATCGGCCCCCATGTTGCTAGTCTTACCCATTAGGCTTCGAGGGATCCTAGGTAGATACCGGCCTCCTCTCACTGCCATAGGGGAAATTCTGTTACAAGCATTAACCAACACAGAGGTTTCTGTACCCTGGCAGGGAATGTCTGACACTGAAGTTTTGCTACTTCTACCAACCCCATACCAACACTCACTGCGACTTCACAGCCTTGAACAACACATGCCAACAACATGTTTAATATGATCCACCATTGGAGTTAACTACCAGTTCTACACCATCACATGAGGTTCCTTTTTTTGCACAGAATGCCCCTGGCTATTTTGTCTAAAATGACTACTTTTCCTTGGATTCGTCAGACCCACCTTTGCATTAAATACATGCATTTATAATTTGCCTATAAAAGACATACTTTGTAACGCCTTGAATTTACATTTAGATTTATATTTCACTGTTTTTTCTTTTTATCTGTATATTCGAATTGTGACAGTATTCTTCTTGCTTCTACATGGACACCATCTCCCAGAACGCACTGCAGTTGAACTTGTAGCCAAGGTATTTAAGCCTCATTCTTCATCACACAAAGTGTAATGAGACCAGTCCCCTGAGAACATTTCAGGGGTTCTGGTAATTTATGGATTTGTTTGGGATAAGGTACCATTTGACATTCTAAGTCCTACAGAGACATTGCAAACACTGTATGTATTCAAGATTTCACTTAATGACGTTATTACTTCTGGCAGCATCTCAAAGGAATGGGATATTTTCTGAGCTACAACATTATGCTGTGTTTGAAAAAGAAGATATTTACAGTGGTACATCTAATGATGATAAAATGTTTTGTTACCATCACTATGCACATCATTACTTATACAGAGCTAGTACTCCACGTACAGTATTCAATTACAGGCAATGGGAAAAATTGCCGTACACCACTTTTGGGTAGCTCCAAAACATGGGTACAGATGTTTGCATATTTTCCAGCGATAACCTAGTAGACTCAGGGCCAGATGTAGGTAGGCATTTACCGGTCGGTAACGGCCGAATTCGGCCGTTACCGACCGGTAAATGCAATTTGAGATGTAGGGCCCTGTATTTTACAGACTCGGTAAATTTACCGATAGGTAAATTTACCGATTATGTAAAATACCGAGTCGGTATTTTTAAGGAATAGGGACAATTGATATGTAGGTGGGACTCTTCTGAGTCCCACAAGCATTAAAAAATCGGTATTTTACCATCAAATACTATTTGATGGTAAAATACCGATTCTGGTGTGCATGCACATGTGTGCATGCACACCTGTGCCATATGACAGGCAGACCTGCCCTTAGGGCAGGTATGCCTGCCACATGGCACCCAAACCCGTTTTGGGGGTGCTAGAGGGTGTCAAAGTGACACCCCCTGCACCCTTGTGTAAATCGGTATTTACCGATGCGGTAAATACCGACCGGTAAATGCCCAATCATTCCTATGGGCTTCAAAGCCCATAGGAATGCATGGGCATTTACCGGTCGGTATTTACCGCATCGGTAAATACCGATTGTTTCCAAATCGGTAAATGCACATCTGCATTTACCTACATCTCGGTACTTTTATTTTACCACTTATTAAATACCGAGTCGGTATGATGCGGTATTTAAGAGGTGGTAAAATAAAATTTACCTACATCTGGCCCTCAGTGTCTTATTATTATAAACTCCTCCTTTCCCAGGCAAAGAAAAATATTCTGACTGAAACAAAATGTATTTATTTTGCCTCCTTTATATCCCAGTTCTTGATTCAAGGGTACAGTTTTGGAAAGAAAATATTGATTAAAAATCTGTTAGGGGAATGAAAAATTGACAAGTTCAAGGCAATGTGGTTTTGTTTAGATACCACGAAACATTGGTCCTGATGAACTTTTTGATTTTTGGTATTCACAGAGGTCTTTTACGAGTCATATCTTTTCGTCGGCAGTCGGGCCAGAATCTCCTGCTCAAGCTGTACTCTACAGCTCGGGCCGTACTCTCCGGCTCAAGCTGGAATCTCTGGCCAGATGAAGTGTAATCAATAGATTTTTTGTTAGGTCCTAGAAAGCCATGTCATAAATGCTTTTTACATGCAGTGTACAACCAGTTTTGGAAGGTGTCACAGCAAGAAGCTGCTGAACTGATACGTGAGGTTGACAAAGTAAATTTAGAAAAGGCTTTAGCAGTAGTTGACAATGAAAGGCCTACTTTATCCACTAGCATTTACCCTCTGAGTAACACTGTGCCGCCAGGTATTGACATCATACAGAGTGACATGTCGGTCATACAACAAGGACAATATCAGCATAGATCTAGCTTGCTATTAAGCTGGACTTTGCAGACTCTGAGGAATGGTTGCATACTTTGGAAGTGTTACTGATTTCTTCATGCCCTATAATTTGACAAGAGAACAGAAAATAATGGCAAAAAAGGACACAACATGCACAATGTTAAACGTAGAACATCTAGATAAATTACCATTTACTGTGGCAGAAATACCACTAGCTGATTGGGTGATTCATGGGTTTATTTCCTCTACAATTTCAACATTTCATTTTAAACCCTGTTTAAAACACTTTCAGGTGGGAAGATAAAAAGCATTAGCGGAGTGTTTTGTACATGAGACATGGATCCTACATTTCATTTTCAGGTGTAGGAATCGGGAAAAGGACGTCTTTCTTAGCACTAATGTCTACAAGAACACTTTCGGCCATTCTTTAGTTTGCCAGTAGGTCACACTTAAAGGAGTTTTGCAATGCTTCAAAAGCAAGTGTGTTATCTAAAGGGTTTCTGAGCTGCTGTGATTAGTCCGGCATTCAGACTACTTTTCAGTGGAAGTTATTTGATGTTGAATGACCAAGGTTGCTGTGGGAGTTATGTGGTAACGGTTTCCAGGATCGTGACCTGTTGTACAAATATGTTTTTTTCACTGGCCGGTACAGTTAGAGGAGTGAAAATGTGGCCTTCAATTTCTATTCCTAATGTAAACTTTGATAGTCCGCGCAGACTGAAAGCCTTATTGTTTCAGGAGGAAGTTTCTTTAACATCTGTAAGGGAGGGGTTTCATCTTCAAGTTGCAAGGTCCTCTTCTGAAATACACTCGCTACGATGCACTTACCTCCCACAACATTTCGGAGAACTTGTGCACCGCATATTTAATACTTCAAATGCTGCACGAGTAGTAACATTTTATAAAGTGAGTGGGTCTGGGTTTGTTAGCACTTTCCAAATTGTCTTTGGAGTGAACACATCTTTTATACACTCCATAGTTTCTAGCGTCTTTGGAGGCATACTGCTTATTCTATTTCTAATTGACTTGATCCTGATTCTATTTTTTCTGATCCGGATTGGATGTTCTGCCATCTGTTGAAATGGGACTGGCATTACCACACGTGTTATTGTGTTGTGAACGCATGATGCAGTATTTTGGCGCACCTTTACTGTAGGAACTAAATGATAGCTGGTCTTTTTCCTTTTGACGTAGGTGTTTCCATTGCATTTAGCCTGCGTTCCACTGCTGTGCACTTTTGAGTATGCCTTTGAAATATGTCTTGGAATGCAATTGGTCTAATCTACAGATGTGGAACTGCTGATGGGTCCGCATGAATATATTTGCAAAGAAGTCCTATGCGATTGTTGCAAAATGCATATGATGACCCTTCTCTGGATGCCTCGGCTCCTGGATTTTTTAATTCTGGCTCATCTGCTGCAGACGCACTACTGGCTGCCACATCTTTGGTGGCTGCTGATTGGGTTGGAGACAACCATGTTTGTTGTTTGTGACGTGATTGGGATGCCATTGGAAAATTTGTCTGTGGAAGCTGGAGGCAACATTGTTTCTACTGACTATTGGAACATTTAAACATTCATGCAATTTTGTGAACTTTTCAATATGGCAACGTTTTGATGCACAAATTTGTATTTTTTACTATGCAGATTTTATTTGCTCATTTTTTCATTGGCTTTTGATGCAGGATGGCTTTCTTTAAGCTTTGTCATTTAAGTGAAAATATTTTTTAGACTTCGGTTTCATGATAAATTTACGCTTTGATTTTAGGATATATTTCCATGAAGATTTTAGTCACCTTAAAGACAAGGAGAGGGTGTTGTGAGGCCCGTGCACAAACACTTCCATTTTATATGTTAACGTATGGTAGCCAGTTTAACAGCCCACTAAGCAGGAAGATAACCAAAAGTGATTTGGAAAATGACACCCTCACAGCGATCACTCCTGCCGCCTTCCCAGCGAACTCCCCATACAAAACACAAAGCCCAGCTGGGAACACACAAAAGGTCCGCCAACAAATAGGGAGAGAAAGATCACAAGAATCAATTAGGGAATCGCACCTCTTAGATAATAAAGATACGGATAATTGGAATAAGAGCACAAAGGATAGGGACACGAGAAAAGGAATGGAGCGGAATCATATCAACTCAAACCCTGAATATCAAACTGAGAGGATGACCACAAAAATGACACCACACGCGAGGGAGACGAGAAGAGGAACGGAGCTGAAAGACATCAACACAAACTCTGAAGACCAGACTGATAGGACGACTAATGATTGTACAACACACCATACCCGGAGAGACATCCAAGGAATATAAACACAAATTGACACTATGGCACAAGACATCCAAGGTGCATTGAAAACAATGGTAGAGATACTAGAAATTGCGGCAAGCACACACTCCAAAGTGGAACACATCCAAGAAGTAATGCAAAAGTCTCTAGGAAAAACAGAGGAGAGGGCCATGACATTAACAGAAAGGCACAACCGGCCAAACAGAAACTTTAGTCTCATAACAGAAGAAGAAACCCTTCCTCTACTCCAGACGTACGAGTCCACAGAATATTTGAGGGGGGAGGAAATTAAGATTGTGCCGATCGACAATAATAGAACATCAAGACATAAGACCAGAAAACCAAACCTTAACAACCTACAGCAAGTCCAGCGATCCAACATCCAGCTAGAGCGGAACCCGAGCATTACAAGAAATCCTCTGAAAGGCCCACTGCTCAACTGTCGATCCGCTGTTAAACACTCCTCAGACATCGCGGCACTTATCATTAACGAAGAAATTGACATAGCAATCCTAACAGAAACATGGCTTTCGGATTCATCCTCTCCTTGCATGGACTTGTTAGTGCCCCCACAATATAACATACTGAGATTGGATAGACTGAAAAAGACAGGAGGCGGGATAGCATGCATCCACCGAACTGACATAGAAATTAAACAAATTCAATCAGATCCTAGGGAATCCTGTGAATACCTACTATTAATATAAAATCGACAGACAATCAAAGATGCACCCTACATGCCCTGTACCATCCCCCAGGAAATAATGCGGCTTTCATAGACCAGTTAATGGAGATTATCATGGATAACTCTAACAATCAAGCTAACAACATATTCCTGGGCGATTTCAACCTACACTGGGAAGACACGAAGGACAAACATGTCGTGTTTTGGCAGCTCCTGAGTTAGCGTTTAGCACAGCTACACGGTCTTTTCTGTTAACTTGACCAAAACGAACGGGGGCCATTTTGAATCCCTCTGACTTCCGTTTTCTATGAACACGCTGCCTCGTGGTCAGTGTGCCCTTTTGTCCTTTCTCGATACCCATGGTCCCTATTCTGCTCGGCAACAGGCTATTTTTAGTACTGGTCAAGCGCACATGCGCACTATGCATCAACTGGTCACTCTTTAGGAATATTAGCACTAACTGACCAGTGCTGTTGAACTCCTCCCACATGCTGGCTGTGTTCCAAAAATGACCTTATATGTACCTAAAATGTGTAACTTGTAACCGCCTATCTTTTTATTGCTATTAAACTGTATAAAAGAGGTCGCGCACCAATGTTCGGTGTGCTACTTCTTACATTGCCGAAGGGTGCTGTAGGAATGTATCACCACCCCATGGGGTCTTAATAAACTTGTCTTTTACCTTTTCCAGTGTCCGTGCCAACTTCTATACTAAGGTGTTAGAGAGTTTAGCAGAGTATGTAGGCCTGATTTGAACCCAACACCACAATTGGCGACCACGAAGGGACTCATCGGCGACTCGGATGCCCGAAGGAGAGGTCGTGACGAAGGTCAGGAAATTCGCCATGGACGCGTGCGCTGCCACTGAGTGACCCGAGTCTCGGCACCCACGGTGTGTTTTCCCTTCCTTCCGATCTGACCTTCCAGGTGGCGCCGGTCTTCGACTGAGATTCTGATATTGGATTGTCGTGATGTGCCGTTTTGGCTGATTTGACCACAGAACTTGGCAGTTGGACTTTGGACGTTTGAAAATATTTGGTAAGCTTTTGATTGGTGAGGTAGTCTACTGACACTTACTGTGGCTTTTTGAATTTTGAATTTGAATTTGAATTTGTTAGCTAACGTTTGAATCTTTGAATTTGAATTTGAATATGTGAAGTGCACCTCACATAGGCAGGCATGTAGGGATATTTCTCTGATTTATTTGATTTGAACGGTACACCGCGTTAGGTGTCATTTTTGTAGTATCGCGTTTTCGTGGTACTTTTTGAAACATGCCTGTTTTTAGCACACTCCGTAGGATGTGCTGTTCTGAAAATGGTACCAATTATCGATTAAGTAAAAAACAGCCGGCTCCCCCAGAGGGGACTCCAAATCGTGAAATGTATGTTAAATTCGGTATTCCACCAATAATGTATAGTACATTATGGCATAAGTATACTAAGACTGATCGTGAATTACAGTGGCCACTATATGGGTCGTTTGACCTTCGAAAGGTACAATATGTAGAGCAGTGTTTGTTTCAGCGAAGGTCTAGACAAGATATGTTTGATTGTGTGCGTATGTGGGAGAAAGAGGTGCGTGAACGAGCGAAGCGTGAGGAAGCCTTGGCGGAGAAAGTGCAGCGGAAGGCTGCACATGACAAAGCTTTACAGCTACAGGAGAAGGAATTACAGGAAAAGGAAGAGAGGGAGAGACGAGAACGCAATTTACAGGTTAATGGTCAATTCCCTATCAGGCGTCCTCTTTATCCAGTCCTTACTAATGAAACAGATGATTTTTCATTACTAGATCGTTGTCCGCCTCCGTACGTCGCACCTACGGCTCCGAACGAGGAATCAGACGAGGATAGTGATCGAACACAGCGTACCAGGTTACATGCAGAACGAACTGCGGAATTACGTTCGTTTGCACGAAAGCTAAATATTAATACTGTTACTGGTTCTGACATTACTGCAAAAATGGAACAGTGGTCTGATCAGGAGCGACTGTATTTTTTAGATCATTTTGGAGATGAAGTTGTTGAGCGGTACAGAAAATATTCTCTCGAGTTAGAACCAAAGGAGATATCCGAGGGTCGTGAGAATTTTCGTAAAGGTCTTTTTGTTCTTTCAGATGCGGACGACTTCTTCAAGCGTTTGATTCAACTGCAAAATGAGGCGACACGACTACGGGAGTTGGCAAAGTCGAAGAATTCGTCTGCGTCCGGAGCGACGGGGATATCCAAAGAATGCCCTATCTTTGAAACAGATAAGATCGCTGCGATTAATGTTAGACCTATGCGAGAAGCTGCGCCTTTATATGTCCCTCATAAAGGGGATGGCACAGATGATGATAAAAGATCCAAAGATGCGAAAGGGTATTTTGTATATAATTGGGTTTATACGCCTTGGAATAGAGCAGATGTTATGGCACTTAAGAATGCTTTGCCTGATCCCCGTAAAAATCCTGCGGCTTTTTATGAAAATGTTGAAAGCGCAATTTCTTCGTGTATCATGACGTTAGTTGATATTGATCTATTTTTCGGGTTGATATTGCCCCCTGATATGTGGAGAGCGATTCGTAAGTTTGATGACCACACGACTCTCGGGGCCACTTGGAAAGATCTTGTTCAGGCTGACTTGGATAGAGAACCAGCATGTAAGATGTGTCAATTAATATTAGACCTTCCAGGGGCCATACTAACAAAATTAAAGACTCTTGCTCCTGCTAAAAAGATTGATTGGACTATATTAGCCTCTTGTAAGCAGAAGGCGGATGAATCGGTTTCCGATTTTTTCTCTCGCTTCGAGGAAGCGTTCCATGATTACAGTGGGCAATCATTGACAGAAGATACTGGCAGGCATTTATTCGTTGATAAGTATGTGGCTAATCTCCTACCGGAGATTGCGAAACGATTAAAAACAAGTGAAAGTTCATGGACCACAGCAACCCCTGCTTCTTTATTGACTATGGCTCAATATTATGAAAGACAGGAATTGGAGGCAAAAGAAAGTAGTGAAAAGAAAGCAAAGGATTTGAAGACGAAGGTAATGTTAGCCCAGGTTCAGGCTACGAGAGGAAACAATAGAGGAGGGCGAGGATCATACAGTAATGCTCCTCCCCCTCGTTCTGACATTTCTGTGAATCAATGTGCATACTGCAAACAGTTTGGACATTGGATTGCAGACTGTCCGGTGTTTCGAGAGCAGCGTAATTTGAGGGGACGAGGAAGTGGGAGGTCTAGAAATAATTATGGGGGGTCAAGAGGAGGTTATGGCACGAATGATCGAGGAGGTTATGGCACGAATGATCGCGGAGGATATGGAGCAAGGGGTCGTGGTCAGGCAGATTATAATACGTTTGATAATCGCAATCAATATCAGATAAATGAGGGTGGTTCTGTTGAACCACGGGATGAGCATTATGCATAGGACTGCGTAGGATGGGGTGTGGAATCGGTTGAGGTACCAGTTGATCAAAGGGGTCCATATATAGAAGCACATGTTCTGGGTTCTACTGATCAATTTCTGGTCGATACAGGAGCTACTCGTAGCGCTTTGTCCAAATACTTGGTTCCAAGGGCTCCCCTGTCTGGCGAGGTAATTACAGCAATAGGGTTCGATGGAACACCTACTTCTAGCCCACTGTCTCAACCAGCTGCATTTCATGTTGATAACTTTGCTGCCCTTTGTCCCTTTTTATTGTCTCCAAATACACCAGATAATATTATGGGACTCGATATGTTAAAACACTTTCGAGCTACTATTCGCTGTGCCCCAGAAGGAGTGCGAGTTGTGTTGAATGAGAATTACCCAGAATTTGAGCGAGTGTGTTTTCTCCATGAATCTGAAGTATTGGCCTCCTTACCAAACACGTTGTGGGCCACTTCAGACACGGATGTAGGGCAGATGATAATTCCTCCAGTACGTATTACTGTGAAGGAGGGAGTATCTCTACCACGTGTCCCACAATATAAGATTTCCAGAGAAGGCGAACTTGCTTTGATACATATTGTGAACGATTTGATTTTGGCAGGAGTAGTTGAGGAAGTCCCCTACAATGTTTGCAATAGCCCAATTTTACCGATCCTTAAAAGAGATACAGATTCTAAGGTTTACCGTTTCATTATTGATTTGAGGGAAATAAACAAGATAGTAGTGCCTCAGTACCCGGTGGTGTCTGACATCACCACGTTGCTTACGTTGGTTCTATCGACGGCAACTACTTTTACAGTCATCGATTTGAAGAATGCCTTCTTTTCGATCCCTGTACATCCTGACAGTCGATATCTATTCGGCTTTACATTAAATAATAAATCGTACAGATTTTGTCGAGTTCCTCAAGGCTATACTGAAAGTCCTAGCATTTATAGTCAGGCATTAAAAAGACAGCTTGATTCCTTTGAATTACAAGATGGAGTGGTTCTCATTCAATATGTAGATGATATCTTACTAGCTGCAGATACGCCAGAACAATGTGAGAAGAGTACCTTTTCCTTGCTTTCCTTCCTGGCCAAACATAATCATAAAGTTTCGAAGAAAAAGCTGCAATATTGTAGACCAAAGGTGACCTACCTCGGTCATCTTTTGTCTAAGGAGGGCCGTGCATTGACACCAGATCGAATTCAAGCAATCCTAGACACTCCAGTCCCTCGCACTCAGAAGGATGTTCGTGCCTTTATAGGTTTGACATCTTTTTGTAGGCAATGGATATTCGGCTTTTCACATATCGTTAAACCATTGTTGGCATTGTTGTCTAAAGATACACCGATCCCCATTGAATGGACGGATGAATGTCAGAATGCTTTTGAACAATTGAGACAAGCTCTTTGTTCTGCACCAGTGTTGGGTACACCTGATTACACGAAGATCTTTACATTATATGTACACGAGAAGGATGGGTGCGCATTGTCAGTGTTAGTGCAGACACACGGAGACAAAGAGAGGCCTTGTGCATACTTCTCGGCGGTACTCGACCCTGTGGCTCGAGGATTGCCTGGATGTTTTCGAGCAGTTGCAGCAACAGCAGTTGCGATACGACAAAGTGAGGGAATAGTTTTGTCACACAAATTGTTGGTGCTAGTTCCCCATGCGGTAGATGCGTTACTGAATCAAACGAAAACACAGCATCTAACCAGTGCCCGTCTGACAGGATATGAGCTAACGTTGTTGGCGCCGCACATCACACTAAAATGATGTGCGACACTGAATCCTGCTACTTTACTGCCGGATCCTGTTGCTGAGACCCAGAAGGAAGAACAACATGATTGTGTTTTTCTGACTGAGGAACAGACAAAGGGTCGTATCGATTTACAGGATACACCGTTTCCAGATGTAGATGGGGAACTGTGGGTTGATGGATCGTGCGTGAGGTTACCAGATGGTACGACGTCTGCAGCTTATGCGATCACGACACTTAAGACAGTGGTAGAAGCAGCACGAATACCTCAGAAATCGGCTCAAGCAGCTGAATTGATAGCCTTAACGAAAGCATGTGAGTTAAGTGCTGGACTATGTGTGAACATTTACACGGATAGTCGTTACGCTTTTGGAGTAGTGCATGGTTTTGGCCTACTCTGGAAGGAACGAGGATTTTTGACTTCACACGGAGTACATATCATGCATGGAGAATTGGTACGCGATCTCCTGAATGCACTGTTATGCCCAAAGAAAGTTGCAATAGTCAAGTGCAGTGCACATAAAAAGGTGACGGACAAAATAGGGCAAGGCAATGCTTTCGCAGATCGCATTGCGAGAGAGACCGCTATGCTACAAAATAATTTCCCCATGTATGTGGTGAAGTCACAAGCCGAGCGGTGGCATGATTCTAGAGAAGAAATACTAGATATACAGAAGTCAGCATCTGAGGCAGAACTTATGAAATGGGCCACTGAAGGAGTATTGGATGATGAGGGTTGCTGGCGTAGTAAAGATATGGAGAGATGGAAACTACCCATGGCCTATTTACAAACAATGGTGCAAATGACACACGGGCTGGCACACATTGGAGCTCTCGCAATTACTAAATTGCTTACACGAGTTTGGGAAAATGCTGACATTGCTAGCACGGCTAAGAGAGTAGTGCAGACCTGTCTGATATGTTTACAGCACAATCCTGGACAAGGGACTCATACTCCTAAAGGAGGGTTTGTTCCACCTACTGCACCATTCGAAGTACTACAAATGGATTACATCCAGCTGGAGCGCTGTAATAATCTCAAGTATGTCCTAGTAGTGGTGTGTGCCTTCAGCAAATGGATTGAGGCTTACCCTACGAAAGACAATACAGCATTGACAACAGCCAAGGTGTTACTCAAGGAGTACTTCCCGCGCTATGGTGTTTGTAAACTTATGTGGAGTGATAATGGCCCTCATTTCATTGGGAAAGTAGTGGAATACGTCCTGAAAGGATTGGGAATCAAGCAACGATTCCACGCTGTCTTTCATCCGCAATCAGCAGGGTTGGTAGAAAGATACAATGCAACTCTGAAGCTGAAGCTAGCAAAGATAGTGGCATCCACATCTCTGAAATGGCCGGATGCTTTGCCTCTGGCATTGCTGTCCATTCGATCAGTGCCACATTCTCGATCTGGCCTCACACCCTATGAAGTGGTGTTTGGAAGGCCGATGAATATTTGGGGAGTTCCAAAACCTCGTTTGATACATGATATGCCTTGTATAATGATGAACGATTATTTGGCACGATTAACAAATGATTTGCTTTCTATTCATCAACAGGTTCGAGAGGCGCTCCCTGATAACTCCACTGGTGAGGCTCACGATCTCCGCCCTGGGGACCACGTGATGGTCAAAGTATTTGAGCGATCCAGCAGCTTGGAACCGAGATGGCATGGCCCTGAGCAAGTGCTGCTGGCGACGCGGACTGCTGTGAGAGTCACCAATAAGAAGCGGTGGATACATTCAACGCACTGCCGACGTGTCTCTCCGGATCTGGTGAGCCCTGTGGTGCTATCCGACTACAGAAAGATTTTGGATACAGAAAAGAGCCCAGCTGTCACGTCTGATGAATTGGAGGGAGCCTTCCCGGACCACGGTGTTTCTGATAAAGTGAAGTACAATCTACGTCCCAGGAAATAAGATTCCTTTTGTGTTTTTGAAACTGGTTGGTAACCGCTCTGAGGTTTGTGAAACGGAAGCCGGGAATATCAAGGGGGGGGGATCAGTTCTGCCCAGTGTAGCGACACCCGTCTTGAATCCCGGAGAACAAATCAACGGCAGCCTCGGTTCAGAACCATCGTTTTTTGTTTTTTTTCCCCGCTTAGTGTTGCTTTTGAAGAGTATTGTTTTGTGAACTATGGCATCTCCTTCGACACGAAAAGGGAGAATTCTTGGTGCTGTTTTGTTTGTTTTGACCGTAGTGGTGATCGCAGTATTAGCTTGGACTATAGAACTATTGTTTCCCGTACGAGAACATTTGCTGTCCACCACTCCAAGTCCATCTGAACATTTTCATTTTACTTTGCCTTTTCACGAAGAAAGACATAGGCAGACTTATTTGAATAACAGCTTTATTCAGATTTTGCATCATACTCATAACATGACCAATACGTCCAATTGTTGGGTATGTGGAATGTTGCCCGGACATCAGAAGAAGGGAGGAACACCACTCATTCCTCTCCCGTTTTCTCATAATGGTTCTTGTCATGCTTGGTACACTCTTCTTTTTACTATGCGATGGCCAACGAAAGGTGGACTACTTTTTCGGTTGAATAAAATATGCTATAACGACAAAGATGGCTATCCGCACGCTGAAGGAACTAAATTTGAATGGGAAGAGTATCGTCCGGACAATGTTTCTACACCTCGTGTATATACGAATCAAAGACTTATAAATGTGACGAGCTTGCATATGATAACAGTCATTGATACAAAAGCAGATTTGTGTATTAGAAATAAAGGTACAATCCCTGTAGGCCGCAGTGAATGTAATATTACACTTACCTTTGATACACCAACTGGAATTGCATTTGTAGCTTCACGTAACACATATTTCATTTGTGGAAATAAGGGATACCATCGTCTACCATTGGGATGGTTAGGAACGTGTTATATAGCTTTTGTATTACCACCTGTATTTATTGCTCCTCCCATGTACCACAATGATTACGTTCTGTACCATGATTTCATACTGAACAGAGTTAAACGAACACTAGATTTTGATGAAATAGACCAGACTGATACCACTTTACAACAATATGTAGATTTCAACTTGGGGTTATTTTCATTCGTAGGAGCTGCACTGAATAGAAGGAAGATAAGGCGGTTTACACGTGTGGTGGGAGCTGTCGCTAATGAAACTGCCTCTGCTTTAGGGAATATTACTGAGGAATTGCAAATTACCAGAATTGTGGCGCTCCAAAATCGAATGGTTCTAGATGTGATACTAGCTGATAGGGGCGGAGCATGCCGCGTCATCGGAAGTAGTTGTTGCGTGTACGTACCAGATAACTCACCTTCCGTATATGATTCGATTACGAAATTACATAAGATAGCTGCTGAGATCCACCCAGAAAATGGAACATGGACCTTTTCTGGTTGGTTCTGGACCCTGCTTAGTACTTGGGGTTGGAAATTATTAACGATTCTCTGTGTTTTCATTGGAGTACTATTTTCCCTTTGTCTATGTATTCAATGTGGCCCTACATTATGTTCTGTATGTATCACAGCCTGTATTCTGTTTAAACAAGCTATTGTTAAGCAAGAGAAACTGATCAATGATGAAGTATTGAAAATAATGGCTATTAACATTGATGATGAACATTCTGACTACGTTCACTATGAGGTAGCTTTTGCTAAACGCTAAAAGGGCCGTCTGTCGTGTTTTGGCAGCTCCTGAGTTAGCGTTTAGCACAGCTACACGGTCTTTTCTGTTAACTTGACCAAAACGAACGGGGGCCATTTTGAATCCCTCTGACTTCCGTTTTCTATGAACACGCTGCCTCGTGGTCAGTGTGCCCTTTTGTCCTTTCTCGATACCCATGGTCCCTATTCTGCTCGGCAACAGGCTATTTTTAGTACTGGTCAAGCGCACATGCGCACTATGCATCAACTGGTCACTCTTTAGGAATATTAGCACTAACTGACCAGTGCTGTTGAACTCCTCCCACATGCTGGCTGTGTTCCAAAAATGACCTTATATGTACCTAAAATGTGTAACTTGTAACCGCCTATCTTTTTATTGCTATTAAACTGTATAAAAGAGGTCGCGCACCAATGTTCGGTGTGCTACTTCTTACATTGCCGAAGGGTGCTGTAGGAATGTATCACCACCCCATGGGGTCTTAATAAACTTGTCTTTTACCTTTTCCAGTGTCCGTGCCAACTTCTATACTAAGGTGTTAGAGAGTTTAGCAGAGTATGTAGGCCTGATTTGAACCCAACACCACAAACAGGTCAACACGATTAAAGACTTTATGACTGAGCTAAATCTCACTCAAGCCTGTACACAACCAACACACTCAAAAGGTGCAACACTAGACTGTATAATAGCAAGAAAAAAGAACATAGTGATCCACTCAATTGCGCCATGCGACTAATCTTCCAAATTCCAAAATTGAAAAGGAACAATATCTCACAGCCCATCAAAAGCAAAAAGTGGACTCGCGACACAAAAGACTTGAACATCAAACGGTTAGTGGAAAATTGTGAGAAAGAGCTGAAGCCACCTAACAAATTGCGGAATGTGAATGAACTAACAGAGCATTACACGACGACAGTAACAAACATAGTTAACAACACCATGCCACTCAAGCTGAAAAGAACCTCAGAAAAGGACAAAAACCCATGGTTTAATGGTACATTGAATGAGGAGAGAAGGAAATTAAGAATGGCAGAAACGAATACAACAAAATGATCCTCAGATCCAAAAAAGAATATATTAGGTCAGAATTGGACAATGCAAAAAATAGACCGAGGAAACTATTTGAAATTTTAAAGCAACAATCCAACAAATTAGCAAAATCGGACCAAGAAACAACTAAAACCCAGTTAAGTTGTGAGGAATTCTCAAATTTTTTCACCGAAAAGGCAAATAAGTTGGAAACAGAGCTCAAGACGACAGCGGACCAACTGAACAACCAACCCCTCCAACTGAACAACCAACTGCACACTCTGAACAAGACCACACTGTCAACCGACCAAGTGGAAGCAAAAAACAAAGCGCATTGGGACTCCTTCAAGCTCTATGATCAGAATACCATCGTCAGGACACTAGCAGATATCAAACCAAACAACCACTATAATGATCCACTCCCCACCAAATGTATACAAAAAATAAACCACATCTTATCCCTATATGGACAAGAATAATAAACGCCTCCCTATCTCAAGGGATCTTGCCAGACTGTCTAAAAACAGGCCAAGTGGTCCCCATCATCAAGAAACCAACAGCGGATCCGGCAGACCCCAATAATTTCCGCCCAGTCACTAATATTCCACTTCTGGCCAAACTAATCGAGAAATGCGTACAAAACCAACTGAGCCAACACATCGCTAATTTCATGCTATTGGACGACTGCCAATCTGGATTCAGAACAGGTCACAGCACGGAAACAGCGATCCTACATATAGTTGATGACGCAGTACAGGCCCTGGACCGCAATAAGACATGTCTTCTAGTACTTCTTGACTTATCATCTGCATTTGACACTGTAAATCATGTAAAGCTACTAGACAGACTTCACAACAGGATGGGAATGTCGGGAAATGTGCTAAAATGGTTGGAATCCTTTCTTCAGAACAGAACACAAAAATTCTGGGTCAACCAGACACTATCCACATCAAGTCCAAACTCGATCGGAGTTCCTCAAGGCTCGACACTATCTCCATCACTCTTTAACCTTTATGTCGAACCTCTGACTGAAATCCTACGAGACGCAAACATATCCTATCATATGTATGTGGACAACACACAAGTGTATATCAAGGTTGAATCCCTGGAGGACATCAAGCAACTAAATGAGGCTTTAAAAATGACACTAAGATGGCTAACCAGCAACCACCTGAAGCTCAATGCACAAAAAACGGAATTCCTTTTGATCTCTCCTCCGAAGAGCCACTCGGAGGTAGAAGAATGGACCAGACTGATCACAGCTTTAAACTGCACCCCTACACTAGTGGAATCGGCGAGATCATTGGGAATCACATTAGATAAAAATCTAGACATGAAAGCACACACCAATGCAATGGCAAAAAATGCCCGCTTTCACCTGAATTACTTAAGGAAGATGAAACCTTTCATCTCATCAGCAGATCTCAAACTGGCAATTCAATCACTAGTTATCTCAAGAATTGAATACGGATGTACAACCTTGGCAGGTCTACCGAAAATTTCCACTGCACCTCTGAAAGCATGCCTCAATGCAGCAGCAAGGCTCATTACCGGATCGAGGGAATTCGACCACATCTCCCCACATCTAAAAGCGTTAAACTGGCTACCATACGAAGCCAGAATCCATTTCAAGATGGCATGTGTCACCCACAAAGCACTACATTACAAAACACCAAGATATCTGGCCCAGAAGATTGAACTGTCGGGAGGCGTCAGACCAACCAGGAGCGCCAATGCGCTGATACTGAAACCACTCATTTTCCGAAAAAAGAAAACATACGATAGAGCCTTCTCAGGGGCAGCACCCAGAATATGGAATTCACTCCCTCCAAATATCAGGAAAATGACTAACACGACAGCATTCAAAAAGGAAACTAAGATCTTCGTAATGAGTAAATTCCTTACATAGCCAGGAGATGACCTTCAATGACACTGCGTGCTAAACTTCTCCCTACGGTCTTAGAAAAGAAGAAAGTGAGAGTCGCTAACTAGATGGGAACTAGCCTCAAGAGCCTTATGGACCCAAAACCAAGAAGAAGTATATACAAACAAAGAAAAATGCCTGAACTATATCCAAAGGAATACAATGATCAAATATAATAGAAGAGCCGTAGACGCTAACTGAAAGTACTTATAATGTGTAAACTGATGTCAAATACTAGACTATACTAGAATATGCTACGATATGTCCCTGATAGACCTATACAGATCCTACCTCACAGCAATGTAAATGTATACGTTATTGTACTTAGATTGAACTTTTATCTGACCTTCATCTATCTACCTCATAGCAGTGGGATATGCTACCATATAGCTACATATTTACCTACCTCACTAACTATATAACAATTTATATGTATCATTTGCGAATTATATACCTCATGTATATGTCATTGTGAAGCGCTCTGATACCCAAGGGTCACGTTCGCGCTATATAAAACTCTCTAAATAAAATAAAATAAAAACATGTAAAGTTGACATATTTTTGGCCTATGACTTTTAGCACATATTTTCTTCTGCGCCTGTATGAAATAATGTGCTCAAATAAGGGTTGCTTACAAATATATTTCTTCGCAGACACATTATCATACTTTAAAACATTGGACTTGGGAACACTGCTCAAACTGTCCTTGCTTGCTGTTGCCTGTTCAACGACAGTCTGGGTCGGTAGAACCAACAATGATGGCTGGAGCAGAGCTAAGCACAGTAATAATAGGTCTAGTTTTATTAAATAATCTGCACCAAGCCTTTGATCGTGAGAGGAGATTTTTGATAGATTGTCGCAGTCGTCGTCTTGATTGATTAATGATTATGCAGGAACTTACAAAAGGTAATCAAATAGTAATTCCATGTTGTGCAGTGGTGCTTAATCCTGCTGTAATACTGTTTCAGATTTCTGTGTATGCAGAGTGATATTCAGTCAGGGACATATGTCAAGCATAGTTTCCATTTCTCTGCAGGAGAATAGTCAATATCATTTAGCATTCTGGTTCTAAAATAAAGTCCTTGTATGGTGTAGATGTCCACAATAGTATACTGAAAATCCCTCAATTTTTAGTCAGATCCTAAAGAAAGATTTGGAAGGTTTGTAGCTACCTTGTAACTCAGTCCTGGTTCAATACATTGATGAACTATTGGTGGTATCAAAGACAAAACAAAACGTAAAACTATATCAAATTGCAACCCTGTATCATTTTGTTGCCAATGATCACAAGGTTTCATCTAAAAGGCTGCAGTATTGTAAGAGATGTGATTTATCTTGGTCATCAGATTTATAAGGGGGCAAGGATGGTTTTAAAACAGCACATTTCAGCAATCCTGAAGATAAATCCTCCAACCACCCAGCGGGAGGTTAGAATGATTGTGGGAGTAGTTGGCTACTGTCACTATTAGAGTGCAAACTTTCCATGACTACAAAGCCTTTAATACTCACAGTGATATCATGGATCCGGTACCATTTGATGACGAATGCATAGGATAGTGGAGGGGTAGAAGAGGGAAGTATTTGGAATTTGTATTTTATTTTGGAGCTCATAGCAGTAGGAGGAGGCTTGGGATGCGTAAAAGGGAGGTGGGTGGGGAAACGTCAGAGGGAAGGGTTTAAAAAGGCTTGTTTTGGGGGATTGGAACAGTAAAAGAGGTAGGAGATGATGCAAGGAGGGGTAGAGGAGGGAAGAGTCTAGAAAGTATTATTTTGGGGATCATATAGTGGTTTGGGGTTTGGGATGAATAAGAGAGTGGATGTAGAGGATATATTGATAGAGCTATAGGGTGAGAAATAGGGTAGTGCATTGGAAAGAGTAGTAGAAAGAGGATTGAGATGAGAAAAGAGAGTTGAGGTAGAGGATATATTGAGAGCGGTATAGGGTGAGAAATAGGGTAGTGTATTGGATATGCTGAATTAGAAGAAAAGTAATACATATATAGATCCATAAGTACATGGAAGGTATGAAAATGCATAAAGGAAAGTAGTATATGTAGATCAAAGATGCATTAAATAGACTCCAGCTTTCAAGTGTTGTTGTACTTTAAATTTGTTTAATGTATTTATTTTTTGTAATTCAATAGTGAATCAATTCTAGATAAATAGTTATGATAAAAGATTTACTTATTTATGCATTCACTTATATACATGTTAAAACATAGAATAATGTAACTATCTGTAATGTGTACATTCGATAATCAGAACTAGTGAACATCTATATTCATTTTTAAACATAATTATTCTTCATGTTTATACAAAGTAATACACATATATAGGGGCATTTCTATAGTACAAATAAATGTTCATATACAGAGGAATAGGCCGCATATTTCTGCTTGCGTATGGTCGTTATGTGGGGAAGAGGCAATTCTTGAGTAGTGAAGATAAGGTGGTTCTCCGTGGCGCCTATGTGGGGAGGTGAAGAGGTCATTCATTTGGCTGCTTGACCAGAGAAGGATGTGCCAACTATGTTTTTTCTCTTGTACGTTGGGATTTTGAGGAAAGGTGACACACTAGAGCGGTGGTTTCTTTGTTGAATGTGTTTGGTGATTTTATTACTGATAAAGAGCAGTTCTGTTCCCTGTTTGCTTTGTGGGTGAAACAAAACACCTTGAATGTGATCTTCTAGCTGGCGGCTAACCCTAGCAGGGCTTTCAAGGCAGGGGATTTGTGGTTTTTCGGTTTTCTAAGTAAGAGTAGTTTGGCAGCCGAATTCTGAATCCATTGTAGACTTTTCATGGTCTTTAAAGGTGATCCCTGGTAGAGGCTGTTGGCGTAATTGAGTTTGAACAAAAAAAGGTAGATGGTAGCCTGGACCTTGAGTGGAATTCCCAGATGAGGAAAGTTTAGTCGCAGAGTTTTTATACTAACAAAGCTTGATCTTGCTCGTTTGTCTACTTCGCCATTCATTGATAGCTTGTTGTCCATGGTCATTCTGAGGTTTCTTACTTCCTATGATATTTTAGGCGGTGCTCTTGGATCATCAGACCACACGGCGAGCGGGTCATATTATTTCCAGTCACCACATGTGAGTATTTTCATTTTGGAAGCATTCAATTTGAGATGACTCCATGTCATGCATTGATCCACAGCTCTGAGACAAATGAAAACTGGTGTGTTTCCAATGTCTTTGGGGCATTCCAGTTGAAGGAGTATTTGTGTGTCATCTGCATAGTTATAACACTTGTGGTGAAATTGATTGATCAGTGCTGGTAATGACTTCAAGTAGGTGTTGAAAAGCATGGGCGAGATAATAGAGCCATGAGGGACCCCTGCTTATGTGAATTGCTGTTTCGATGAGAAATGGAGGATATAGATGACTTTAGTTCTGTTGCAAAGGTAGGATGTGATCCAGTCTAGAGTAGTCCCCTCAATGCCGACTTCGTAGAGACTTTGTATCACAGTGTCATGGTCAATCGTGTTAAATGCAACCAAGAGGTACAAGTGAAGTAGCGCAGCAACCCTGTTGTGGTCAGCTGTGTTCTTCAAGTCATCCCAGATACAAGGAGAGCACATTCTGTGCATCATCCTGGAGGAAATCCCGTTTTGAAGTCTGAAAGTATGGCATTATCTTCAATTAATTGTGACTTCTGGGTGAATGCTGCTCTATTTATCAGTTTGCCCAGGAAAGGTCCATTTGAAATCGGTCTGTAGTTGCAAGGCTTTGTGGGTCCAAGTTTGTTTTCTTTAGAAATAGGTATATGAATTACTTTTTGAGTAATTCTGGAAATATTCCTGTAATAAGGAAATATTGATGATTCTTCTTACTGGAGTGGCAGCAGAGGTTGTTACTGTTAGAGGAATGGTTTGAAGGTTTGCGGTGGACACAAGTCAGAAGGGCTGCCAGCAGGCTAGCTTGCTTTGATCTGGTCCATAAATTCATTGTGTGAAATGTGTTGGACAGAACGGAGAGGCTGGGTTAGAGAATTCTCGGATTGTTGTTTTGGAAAAGGGTCAGTGCTAGTGCTTTGTCTTTATTTTAAGTATCAGCCCAACATGTCTGCTTTGGCTGTGTAATGATTTGCCAGTTTGTGAAATCTTGAGTAATGGATGAGCTCATTCTAGGCAATTTGGATTATGAAATTTATTGAGAAATGTATACAATTCTTTATTTGCGCATTTAGCATTTCTAATTCTGTCCGAATAGTATCTTTTCTTAGCTTTTTGTGATAACGGACTTGTATAATCTGTTCATTTTCTGTGGGCAAACTTTGTCTCGATTGGTGTCTGTTTTGAGGCAGGCACTTTGCAGCTTTCTAATTTGATGTTTTATCTCTGTACTTCTCCAAGGTGCTTGTTTTCTTTTGTTCTGTTGTACTGAGAAAGCTTGGCATTAGAGTTTGTTCATTTGTGTAGTCTGTAAGGTGAGTGTATGTTTGTAGTTTGTGATAGAAAGTATTATGAGGTGTAGCGCTTTAGAGATTTTGTTGCGCTGGCGTGCGTGTTATGTTTTGTTTGTGAGGAGTAGTGAAACAAGGTGCTGATATATTTGTTTTTTAGATGTATTTGTTTGTACAGTATTGTTTGTGAGTGGAAGTTGTAAGGTAAAGTGGTTGGTGGTGTGTTTGTGAGTAGAGTGTATGTTGTGCCTAGGAGGGGATGAAGTAGAGTAAAGAGTTTGTGTCTTAGATTTGATTTGTACAAGAGGTAATATGTGTAGTGTAGTGGAGTATAAGTGTTGTGTTGTTGTGTTATTGTGGTAGAAGGAAGGGGAGAGTGTTGGTCAGAGGAATAATGGAAGGCTGAGTATAGGTCTGTTAGTGACAAAATGGGGCCTGTTGGGAGTAATTAGAGCAGGGAGTGTGTGTCTCTATGGGATATAGGTAGGTATGGTGTGGATGTGGGTTGTGTTAGTGATGATTGGAATGGTTAGTTGTATAGAAAAGAGTTGTATAATGTTTTTAGGTGATGGTAGAAATGTGTGACAGCTGGGATAGAGGGGTGTACAGGTGTTGTTTGTGGAGTTTGTGGTATGTGGTGAGACATTTAAGTTTGTCTTGGTTTAGTTTGAAATAAATGAGTAGAGTACCTGTGCTGTGAGTGTGTTACTCTGGTTGTGGATAGGGTAGGGTGAGTGCTGGTATATATAAAATTGGGCAGCCTTTCTGGCCCTAGTCCTGAACAGTCTCAAACAGGCTCAAACCGGTAATTACCCTATCTGTCCTTATCCTCAACATCCATGCTGAGACACCCTGAGGTCTGGCCTTCAATAGCACTAGTGATCAGGTGACCCTTCAGCCAATGGGACCCCTAGCCCTAACCTCAACCCATCAGAATACTAGCCCCAAGTCATAGTTCCAATAGGACAGCAGCCTCTTAAAATCCATCACAGTCCTAGTCCCAGCATCCAATCAGGGGCGAACAATAACATCGCAAGAAGCATAAAGTGATACAGACTTTATCATATTAGTTGGGGGATTTTCGTGATGAGAAAATAATCAGATGGGGAGGATGACGGAGCGTTTGTGCTACAACTACAATTGTGCATTATTAACAACGTTCAGAACATGTTCTATGCTGAATTCAAATGTGTAAACCATTATGATGCTTTTGACTTTAATAAAGTTTTGATATGACACATTAAAGTTAATTTTCCTGACTTATGCTCAATAGGCCTCAGCTAGGCCTCTTCACCATCCTGCTCAAAATGAATGTGTCATCATGTTGGTGCTCTGTTTATTATTTCTTCAGCAAGTAGTCAACCAAATTATGTTTATTTAATTCAATATTACACTATTCTTGAAGAAGACTCTTAAGAATGAGCTCATTAAAGCTACATTTCTTCAAAGTTATTCCGCCTGCATACCGGATTGCATTCACTCACAAATGTTCATTGTTGTTTTGTATCAATTTTGTTTTGACATCTCCGAATGACATTAGCACAGAGGCAGCTCCATCAATATTCATATGCATATGGTGTGATAGTGCATAGGTGGTAAGTCTGTATGACACTCTTTAATTCAATGTTCTGCTTTGTTGAAACATTTTTTTTGCTCGCACCATGGTTTTTCATTTTATTCTGAGAAGATTGCCTGTATAAACTCCCAAATTTGGGGGTGAGCCATGATGACGTTCAGATTCTACTATGCATATTTTTTGATTTCTTACTGATTTTGCTGCGCATTGGGACTTCGACTATTTTTATTTATCCTAATATTCTGTATTGTCTTATCACTCAAAGCCTTTAAGTCATTGACTTTATGCATCTGCAATTTCTGTATTATACCTTTAAATTGTTGTCATAAATGTTGATAACATTTCTATTTCAGCCCCAGGACTCACTAATTTTGTCAGTCATTTCTTAATTAACTGTATTTTTATGTGATGATTTGTACTTCATCTCTAGTACACAGTGCCTCCTCAAAATGAGGTTTGACATGGTACCCGATCCACCTACCCAAGGATGTGCTGGTAAGGTGTTAGTAGTATAAGATTTAGAGGTACACAGTACTCACAACCTCAACAAGCGCTGCAGCTCGGAAAGCCATGTTGCTCTGGTGTGGTACAGTATACACATGTGCAAGACAGCACTGGCTAACACTGCCAAACAAATCCCAGACCAGTTTCACCAAGCATAGCATGCAAAGGGCAGACACTCACTTTCTTCATGGGCATGATAGGCATGCTTTTATTATAAAACCTTTGGAAACTAAAGCCCCCAGGATTGAACAGACAACCACAGGTAAGGCAATGTCTTGACAGAGGCCCAACACAGAGGAGTACTGAAATTCTAGGAATAAGCAGCTACAAAGGTGAGTTAAATTATGTGTGATCCATTTTTGAAGTTGGGGTACTGCAGAGATGTAATCAAAATACATTATTACAACCCCAGAAATGTGATACTTGACATAAAGAGGAGTTGGGGTAGAGGTGGTTTGGGCATTAGGGATACAGTTGTCTCTATCCCAGTGGTTGGATGCAAGGCTAGGCCTGCTGTCTGACCCTGCATCCCTGCAGGCGTTGAGACAGGTTGTGCATAAGAATGTTCCTCCATCCCAGTAAATGGATGCAGCTCTTGCACTATATGCATTCCAGCAGTTGGATAAAGAGACTGCCCTACTGAAAGATGCTTCATCCAACCATTGCACTTTTGTGCACACCTTTAACCATATGTAGCAGGGGTTTAATGCATTATTGCCCACCTTCCTGTGTGTCCAGTCACCACAGCAGGCTTTGGGCTGAGGGCCGTCAGGCAATATGGCCATGCACTGATCTACCAGCCATCCAGTCACTGCGATTACAACTCTCCAGCTCAAGTTATCATTCCAGTTGGTTCATCCCCAGGCAGTGTCAGTTCCTAAATATTTGCCCTTTTTAAGTTTTTTTTTAACTGCATTTAAACATATTTTGGACAAGTTGAACCTGATGGGTGTAACACTCTTAGACTTCTCTTCAATGCAGTTTATCTTGTAATCGTTCGCTAATGATTACAGAGATTGGTATAGAAGAATTAGTGAAGGGCGTGTTTGCTTCTTTGTTGGTAAATCTATTCCATGTGCTCTCTCTTCTTTTATTCAAATTACTGCCTTCGCCTGTTCTGTACGGGGTTTCCCAGGGTTTGTCCTTGTAAAAGATATTGTTTAACATCTGTTTATGACCAAATGTACCTTTCTTCATCTGGAATCTACAAAATAGTTCCTGCAGGGTATACAACCTTTACCACGCAACTTTTACAACGACCTACCTTTACCACGCAATTTTTACAACGCAGGATCCATTACAACGAAGTACCATTACAACGCATGTATTTACAACGCAGATACATTTACAACGCATACCATTACAACGTAAGTATTGGTAAGTATATAATTTTATTAAAAATATTATAGGTTTGGGTTTTTGGGTAAAGGGGTATTTTTAGGGTTCAGGGTCAGTTTTGGGTTTTTGGGTAAAGGGGTATTTTTAGGGTTCAGGGTCAGTTTTGTGTTTTTGGGTAAAAGGGTATTTTTAGGGTTCAGGGTCAGTTTTGGGTTTTTGGGTAAAGGGGTATTTTTAGGGTTCAGGGTCAGTTTTGGGTTTTTGGGTAAAAGGGTATTTTTAGGGTTCAGGGTCAGTTTTGGGTTTTTGGGTAAAAGGGTATTTTTAGGGTTCAGGGTCAGTTTTGGGTTTTTGGTTAAAGGGGTATTTTTAGGGTTCAGGGTCAGTTTTGGGTTTTTGGGTAAAGGGGTATTTTTAGGGTTCAGGGTCATTTTTTGGTTTTTGGGTAAAGGGGTATTTTTAGGGTTCAGGGTCAGTTTTGGGTTTTTGGTTAAAGGGGTATTTTTAGGGTTCAGGGTCAGTTTTGGGTTTTTGGGTAAAGGGGTATTTTTAGGGTTTAGGGTCAGTTTTGGGTTTTTGGGTAAAGGGGTATTTTTAGGGTTTAGGGTCAGTTTTGGGTTTTTGGGTAAAGGGGTATTTTTTGGGTTCAGGGTCAGTTTTGGGTTTTTGGGTAGAGGGGTATTTTTAGGGTTCAGGGTCAGTTTTGGGTTTTTGGGTAAAGGGGTATTTTTAGGGTTTAGGGTCAGTTTTGGGTTTTTGGGGTACAGGGGTACAGGATAAAAAATAAGAAAAATTAAAATTAAATTACATTAAATTAAATTAATTAAATTAAATTACATTAAATTAAATTAATTACATTAAATTAAATTAAATTATAATAATTTTAATTAATATACATTTAATAAAAATATATATACTTACCAATACTTACGTTGTAATGGTATGCGTTGTAAAGGTATATTCGTTGTAAATACATGCGTTGTAATGGTACTTCGTTTTAATGGATCCTGCGTTGTAAAAATTGCGTGGTAAAGGTAGGCGTTGTAAAAGTAAGCGTTATAACGTCATACATCCCTGCAGGGATGTGTGCATTTACATGCATTTTACATGCATTTGGTGGACCAAGTTAATTACTTTGCTCACCAGCAGGGAGAACAAAGGCCCCCCTCACAAAGGAGTAATTAACTTTGGAACTCAGCTCCAAAGGAGGAAGGGGTGTGAAAGAAAATGTGCATCTGGTATTTAGCAACTACACTGCACCAGGGTTGGGACAGCCCTGTCCCACTGAACAATTGAGGAATTTCTGACCTCCGGAGCACACATAGGAGGGAGCACCCCTGATTAGTTTTGATGGGTAAGTCCCAGACAGTGATGTCAGCTAGGCGCAGAACTGAATACTTGAGAGGAGAAGGGAACAGTGACTTCTTAATGATACCACCCTGAGCTGTTCCAGCATGTTGTGCAGGAGGGTAGGGATGAAGTGGAAGGGTGATGTGGCACCTTACAATTGGTTGGGGTGCTGGTTTCTAGTTCCTTCCACCCCACTTAAAAACCCTTCCCATGGGAGTGATAGAGCAGTTTTTGTTGGACTCTGGGCCTGGAATTGGAGAGCAGTATCACAAGGACAAGCCGCTGATGCTCTAATGGACTGTCTACAGTTGATCCCAGAACCAGTGGGTTTCTACATGACCAGGGAAGCTGGTTCCCTTAAACCCCTAAGGACCAGATGGGGGAAGATCTGGAGTTCTGCAGCCAAGCAAGAGGAGAGAGGCACCAGAGAAAAAGGAAAATGACAAAGGCTGGTGCTGGGAGCCAGTGGAACCAGCTCCTTGCAACGTGTGCCACCATACAGGAAAGGAGGCTAAGGCTCACCCCAAGGACCAAAATGAGTCCAACATTGTGAAGGGAAAAGGATTTGACCTTTGACCCCCACCAGAGAAAACTGAACGTAGGAACTGCTCCATCGATATAGAAACATGCCATAATGAAAGCACTGGTAAAAAAGCACTTTAAAAAACTCCAATCTGGATCTTCATGATCTAAGAAATTATAGATCCATTTATCCTCTCCGAGGTAGAAGCAAGTTCCTGGAGAAGCATGTTATATCCACCCAAGCTGATTTCCTATGAAGTCATGACAACTTACATCGTACCCAAACTGGATTCTGCCATCACCATCGCACAGAGACCCTGTAATGAGCTGCTACCCCTACCTAAGCTATGGCATCACACTTTTCCTTGGATTCGTCAGACCCACCTTTTCATGGAATACATGCATTTATAATTTGCCTAAAAAAGACATACTTTGTAACGCCTTGAATTTACATTTAGATTTACATTTCACTGCTTTTTCTTTTTATCTGGATTGGAATTGTGACAGTATTCTTCTTGCTTCTACATGGACACCATCTCCCAGAACACTCTGCAGTTGAACTTGTGGCCAAGGTATTTAAGCCTCATTCTTCATCACACAAAGTGTAATGAGACCAGTCCCCTGAGAACATTTCAGGGGTTCTGGTCTTTTATGGATTTGTTTGGGATAAGGTATCATTTGACATTCTAAGTCCTACAGAGACATTGCAAACACTGAATGTATTCAAGATTTCACTTAACAACGTTATTACTCCTGGCATCATCTCTAAGGAATGGGATATTTTCTGAGCTAGAACATTATGCTGTGTTTGAAAAAGAAGATATTTATAGTGGTACATCTAATGATGATAAAAAGTTTTATTACCATCACTATGCACACCATTACTTATACAGAGCTAGTACTCCACGTGCAGTATTCAATTACAGGCAATGGGAAAAATTGCCTTACACCACTTTTGGGTCGCGCCACAACATGGGTACAGAAGTTTACATATTTTTCCAGGGATAACCTAGTAGACTCAGTGTCTTATTATTATAAACTTCTCCTTTCCCAGACAAAGAAAAATATGCTCACTGAAACAAATTGTATTTATTTTGCCTCCTTTATTTCCCAGTTCTTGATTCAAGGGTACAGTTTTGGAAAGAAAATATTGATTACAAATCTGCTTGGGGAATGAAAAATTGACAAGTTTAAGGCAATGTGGTTTTGTTTAGATACCACGAAACATTGGTCCTGATGAACTTTATGATTTTTGGTATTCACAGAGGTCTTTTACGAGTCATATCTTTACGTCGGCAGTCGGGCCAGAATCTCCTCCTCAAACTGTACTCTACGGCCCGGGCCGTACTCTCCGGCTCAAGCTGGAATCTACGGCCAGATGAAGTGTAATCAATTGATTTTTTGTTAGGTCCTAGAAAGCCATGCCATAAATGCTTTTTACATGCTGTGTACATGCTGTGTACAACGAGTTTTGGAAGGTGTCACAGCAAGAAGCTGCTGAACTGATATGTGAGGTTGACAAAGTAAATTTAGAAAAGGCTTTAGCAGTAGTTGACAATGAAAGGCCTACTTTATCCACTACCATTTACCCTCTGAGTAACACTGTGCCGCCAGATATTGACATCATACAGAGTGACATGTCGGTCTCACAACAAGGACAATGTCAGCATAGATCTAGCTTGCTATTAAGCTGGACTTTACAGACTCTGAGGAATGGTTGCATACCTTGGAAGTGTTACTGATTTCTTCATGCCCTATAATTTGAGAAGAGAACAGAAAATAATGGCAAAAAGGACGCCACATGCACAATGTTAAACGTAGAACATCTAGATAAATTACCATTTACTGTGGTAGAAATACCACTAGCTGATTGGATGATTCATGGGTTTATTTCCTCATCAATTTCAACATTTAATTTCAAACCCTGTTTAAAACACTTTCAGGTGGGAAGATAAAAAGCATTAGCGGAGTGTTTTGTACATGAGACATGGATCCTACATTTCATTTTCAGGTGTAGGAATGGGGAAAAGGACGTCTTTCTTAGCAGTAACGTCTACAGGAACACTTTCGGCCATTCTTTAGTTTGCCAGTAGGTCACACTTCAAGGGGTTTTGCAATGCTTCAAAAGCAAGTGTGTTATCTGAAGGGTTTCTGAGCTGCTGTGATTAGTCCGGCATTCAGACTACTTTTCAGTGGAAGTTATTTGATGTTGAATAACCAAGGTTGCTGTGGGAGTTATGTGGTAACGATTTCCAGGATCGTGACCTGTTGTACAAATATGTTTTTTTCACTGGCCGGTACAGTTAGAGGGGTGATAATTTGGCCTTCAATTTCTATTTCTAATGTAAACTTTGATAGTCCGCGCAGACTGAAAGCCTTATTGTTTCAGGAGGAAGTTTCTTTAACATCTGTAAGGGAGGGATTTCATCTTCAAGTTGCAAGGTCCTCTTCTGAAATACACTATGCACTTACCTCCCACAACATTTCGGAGAACTTGTGCACCGCATATTTAACACTTCAAATGCTGCACGAGTAGTAACATTTTTAAAAGTGAGTGGGTCTGGGTTTGTTAGCACTGTCCAAATTGTTTTTGGAGTGAACACATCTTTTATGCACTTCATAATTTCTAGCGTCTTTGAAGGCATACTGCTTATTCTATTTCTAATTGACTTGATCCTGATTCTATTTTTTCTGATCCGCAATGGATGTTCTGCCATGTGGTGAAATGGGACTGGCATTACCACATGTGTTATTGTGTTGTGATCGCATGATGCAGTATTTTGCCGCACCTTTACTGTAGGAACTAAATGATAGCTGGTCTTTTTCCTTTTGACCTAGGTGTTTCCATTGCATTTAAATAGAAAGAGCGACACCCTGCCAAAATGGATATCTAAGGTCCTCTAAGGGATCCTCACATATTATGAAGGGAGCAGTCTTAACAATGCATCAGAGCCATCAAATATATATGGATCAGTCAATCATTTTTATCGAAAATATATATTTATTTATCTTTCTACAGTTTGACATTTCTAAAAAACATTCAATAAATACAAACAAAGGATTCAAAAGATGGGGTCAATGTATTTTTTCATATAACATAGCGACCAGGATATATTCACACTATTCAATGTTCCATACACTCCAGGGCAATTCTAGCAACTCAAACAAACATTCATACCTTTAGGGAATCACTCAATCTTGCATACACTCAAACAATTTATCTCGGGGTAACTGACAAGGCCTGCAACTAAAGAGTGGGGTTATGGTTGCATGGACGGGGGCGTAGAAGTAAGACGGCAGCTTAGATGATAAATGTTATCCGCAGGGACTCAACTACTGCCGTTCTTAGAGACAGCGCCGACGCGCGTTTCGGTGTAGGACACCTTCATCAGGGCAAGCAGGTACCACCATGGAGGGGAACAAACAGGCTGAAAATTAAAAACAGTTCCTGATATTAAACAATTGAATGGTTTCATACTTTATGGTCTACACGATTATTGCAAATAAGGATTATTTCTGGCATTATGATACATTTAGTTAATTTTAAATATTACGGCTCTGATATCATATAGAGGCTCCCAGGATGCATCTACCCACAATCGGAGAGTGAAGGCCAAACACAATCGGAGGCCTGGGTGAAGACAAAGATATCATGACTCTACATTTCAAACAATCAATCACTCATTCCTGCATTATTATTCCAAATCATGCATTCAACATATTGGTAGTCCGGTATATCAGAAATGGGATTTGATTATTACCTGGGGATCTGATGACTTTCAAACGACCCAAAGGTTCACATTGACCAAGTTCTCTAATAAAGGGATTTCTATTCAGCCGAAGAGAGAATCCTGTTTTTCCTTTCTGTTTAAATTAGAGACAAGAAGGATATAAAAGATTTGTATGTCCGCGATTCCTGATTTCAAAAGATGGACAAAACACTCCCTACTCAAGGATCTAAATCATGAAAGGGGAGCATGAAATTTATTCGAAAATCGGTCTATTGTCAAGGAGGATGACTTACGCATGCATGAGTACCATGATCATATTTTTTCAGGACGGTCCTAACTATACAACTGAGTGGTCCTATATGATGTCATGTATAGTGATAGATCTTCTAAACAAGGAAATCGCTGCACTAGAGGACAAACTCGAGGATGGTGATGCGGTTGATCTAGGAAAGAAAACATTTGAGGAAATCCAACAGGATTTGGATTCGTTCTCTGATTATCTCCTGAAAAGGAAAACGGAGAAATTGCGTAAAGACATTCGGTTTTACTCCCAAGAACGCACCTATCCTTATCTAGCATCTGGGTTTTATACTAACCAAAGCGACAACAGTTCACGTGGTCAAACATCCAATTGGGGACATAAAAAGATCACAACCTTCTCAGATACCACCGACTCTGAGGGGGATACACCTGATAATTATGACCCTAACTATGATCAGGGGCATAGCTCCAACCGACCCAACAGAAACGGATCCTATGAGCAAAATAACCCTCAGAACCGTTTTTTAGGCAACCGCCGGGGCAATTCACGTCCAGCCCAACGGAGGAACTTCCATCAGGGTCGAGGTCAACCACAAATGTATGTCCTGACCCGCCAACAACAGTACTGGAGAACATAAGGGGCATCCCTGTTTTTAAACTAACAGGTGATGAGATTGATCCCAATGCCATCAAATTGTTAACCCGGGGTCTATCTTTTGTTCCGTCCACCAATTTTGGACAAATTTGAACTTAATCGTGACCTACAACTCTTTTTTCGAAAAGTGCATCTAAAGAAGTTCTTTCTGGACTGCCCTCCCAAAATTGATGTTGAGAATAAATCTGGTTGTAGACCCCCTTCCTCCTTCACCCCCTCTTTGGAAATGGTTGGCCCCGAGGTCAACTTTTCGAGAAGGCCGTCAGGAGGAAAGTAGACAAAATTACCCGATATGTACCAATTCCAGCTGCCAATTCATCTGATTCTAAAAATACAGTCCTCAGGGATCTGAAGGACAATAAAAAAATAACTATCAAACCCTGTGACAAAGGGGGAGGGATCGTTATTTTTGATACTGCTAAATATACCGACAAAATGAAAGAGCTCCTATCGTCTTCAGGGCATTACACGCGTACTATCCGTAACCCTGAAAATATGATTAAACAACGAATTCTAACGATAGTTGAAAGAGCAGTGGAAACCAATGCTATCTGTGAATCTGAAGCAGAATTCCTCACCCCCAGACATACGAGGATGCCCATCATATATGGAATCCCCAAAAACACACAAAAATTGGAGTTACCCACCCTTGAGACCCATCGTTTCCACGATAGGCTCGGCCACTGAGCCATTGTCTAAATATATAGACACATTTTTAAAACCGTTGGTCACTGAACTAAAATCTTATGTCAAAGACACAGGCCACTTCATCAGCCTAGTGGAGGGTACCCCTTTTTTTGAGAATCGTGAACTTCTAGTCACCCTAGATGTCGAATCTCTATATTCTAATATACCTCAACAAGGAGCATTTACCACTATTGAAAACATCCTATCCACCAGACCTGAGATCAGTAACTCTGAATTCATCCTTCAATGTCTTGAGATAGTCCTCTTCGAGAATTATTTTGAGTTTGGTTCCACCATGTACAGACAAACCACTGGAGTTAGCATGGGGGCAAGTTGTGCCCCTAGCATTGCCTGCCTCTACATGGGTGAATTTGAGCGACTAAACATTGTCAATGACATGGCCCCCTTCTATGAAAACGTCAAGGATTGGAAACGATTTATTGACGATGTATTTTTTATATGGAAGGGGGACCAAACAACTCTGGAAGAATTCATCCTGTGGCTAAATGCAGCCGACCCGAATCTACGGTTCACATGCCACTCCAATCAGCACAGAATTGAATTTCTAGACATATGGGTAGAACATCAAAACAACACCATAAAAGTATCATTGTATACCAAACCCACGGCCCGTAATACCCTCCTTCAATACACCAGCTTTCACCCGCGGTGTCAGAAGGAGAGTATCCCTTATAGTCAGTTCCTCCGTATTCGGAGGAATTGCTCTGACATACAGGACTTCCTTACCCAATCTGATATCCTTAAAGAAAAACTTTTGTTTCGAGGATATCCTTCTAAGTTAGTTAAGGACTCCTTCAAAAGAGCCAGATATACCAACCGAGAGACAATGTTCCAACCCAAACCATCGGAAAACACAAACCAATTGGTGTGTATCACCCGCCATTCAAATCTCAACCACAAGGTCCGCCAGGCCATAAACTCGAGCAGGCACCTACTAAATCTGGAAAAAAAACAAGGCGCCCCTAAATAGACCTATCTTTGCTTTTAAAAAAAACAGAAATCTGAAAAACCACCTCATCAGGGGCAAGATATTGGAGACCCCTGCCAGCACTCAAAGTGCCATCACTAACAGTAAACCTGTCTTTGGAAACCACAGATGTGGTACATGCCAAGCATGTTCTCATGCTGTAATTGGCGATACCATAACCACCATTGAACGTACAGTCTCGGTAGCTCGAAATGAAACCATGACCAACTGCCGAACCAGCAACGTGATATATGTGATACTTTGTCCATGTGCTCTGCCCTATGTAGGGGAAATTGGACGCGAATGCCGGATTAGAATAGGGAAGCATAAATCTAATATTAGGAACAAAAAAACTTCGGCACCCATCGTTGCCCATTGGATTGAAAAATCACATTCTGAACAAGATATCCGCTGGTTTATATTGGAAAAAATAAAAGCCAGACCTGGAACAGATCCCGTCAACCTCCGTAAAAAAAGAGAGGTTTTCTGGATCTTTTTTATGTATTCAGTTACCAAGGGCCTCAATGAAGAATGCCCTTGGCACAATACCTTTTTATAACACCCCCTTTTGTCTTGACCTGATGTTTATCCAGTGGGTGATTCCAAGAGAATCCGGATGAGTCTGACATATGTATAACATCCAGGAGTGTTTTACCCCTGCCTAGATGTAAACTTGGGGTATTAGATTGATATCCTACCTGATATAACCCCATACTCACTGATGTTATTGATGCTCTGACTTGTCACGTCCTATTAGTCGGCGGACTAACTTACCCTCCATCTCGATGAACTTACGCGATACCGAGTGTATTTCAAGATGAACAGAGATGTGTGCTCGCTATTGTCATTTGTTATTTGGCCCCCAGATAAATGGTAACATATCAGTCCTTCAAAAATAACCATCTATTTAAGACTCTAGATCTATTTTACATTGTTTTATGCCCGAGGTGCCCGTACCATTCCCCCACTCCAAGATGGCGCATTACATTGGAAACTCAGGCCCTACATCTACTTCATAGAGCCGACCCAAGATGGCACCCCATATCGGGAATCCTAGTCCGTTATCCATACGACTACACATAGCCGACCTAAGATGGCGCCCTATATTTGGAATCTTAGTCCATTATCGATGCTACATATCTTTGTCTCAGCTGAATTCGATTGCGCCAACTCGCCTTTAAAACTGCGTTCCTCGTAGCATTTGATTACTTCCTACCATCTTTATGTCGCTATCGGACCAGAACGAAAGAACCCCTGCTATTTGGAAGCACACCGGTGTCAAAAGACTCCCTCGGTAAGTGGCATTACGATGCACCCCTGGCCCACTTTATTCTGGGCCCTGTTATTACGTAACATATAATAAGACCCACACTGTCCTTTCTATGTAGGGATTCCTCCACCTTGAACCTACGTTTCAGTAACGAGTGGATGACATGAAGTACCTCTAATCTCCACCCCGTGGAACCCAGAAGCTACGGCTACTTATTAGCCATTATCAGGTGAGCGCCCCTATTTTCCCCCGAGACTTCTATAATGTACCCCTCCATTTTTTGGGACATACTTCAGTCGTTACATTTGTTTTATTAACACGATTTATTTTCCCGGAGACTCCTATAATGTGCCCCTCCATTTTGGGACTTACTTCCGTCGTTACATTCGTTTTATAAACACGAATGTCTCCCATCAGGCTATCCACCACCAGTTCTAACTCCTCTACCGGTTACTATCATCGGGGTTTTCGACCTGGAGGCCTGGCTCGTATACGCTCGGAGAAGAACACTTTGGACATTCTAATCATTACACTCTATCTTTTTTAAAACGTTTGATAGTTTATCATACGAATTCCGGCCACCAAAAAGAAGGACCAACATCAGTGCTGGATATTTCCTCAGTCATTTCAAGGTAGGGAACCATTTATATATTTTCGAGCTAAGCAACCAATTGAACAACCCCTATGACATCATATAGGACCACTCAGTTGTATAGTTAGGATCGTCCTGAAAAAATACGATCATGGTCCTCATGCATGCGTAAGTCATCCTCCTTGACAATAGACCGATTTTTGAATAAATGTCATCATCCCCTTTCATGATTTAGATCCTTGAGTAGGGAGTGTTTTGTCCATCTTTTGAAATCAGGAATCGCGGACAAACAAATCTTTTATATCCGTCTTGTCTCTAATTTAAACAGAAAGGAAAAACAGGATTCTCTCTTCGGCTGAATAGAAATCCCTTTATTAGAGAACTTGGTCCCTGTGAACCTTTGGGTCGTTTGAAAGTCATCAGAACCCCAGGTAATAATCAAATCCCATTTCTGATATACCGGACTACCAATATGTTGAATGTATGATTTGGAATAATCATGCAGGAATGAGTGATTGATTGTTTGAAATGTAGAGTCATGATTTCTTTGTCTTCACCCAGGCCTCCGATTGTGTTTGGCCTTAACTCTCCGATTGTGGGGAGATGCATCCTGGGAGCCTCTATATGATATCAGAGCCATAATAATTAAAATTAACTAAATGTATCATAATGCCAGAAATAATCCTTATTTGCAATAATCGTGTAGACCATAAAGTATGAAACCATTCAATTGTTTAATATCAGGAAATGTTTTTAATTTTCAGCCTGTTTGTTCCCCTCCATGGCGGTCCCTGCTTGCCCTGACGAAGGTGTCTTACACCAAAACGCGCGTCAGCGCTGTCTCTAAGAACGGCAGTAGTTGAGTCGCTGCGGATAACATTTATCATCTAAGCTGCCGTCTTACTTCTACGCCCCCGTCCATGCAACCATAACCCCACTCTTTAGTTGCAGGCCTTGTCAGTTACCCCGAGATAAATTGTTTGAGTGTATGCAAGATTGAGTGATTCCCTAAAGGTATGAATGTTTGTTTGAGTTGCTAGAATTGCCCTGGAGTGTAT
Source organism: Lissotriton helveticus (assembly GCF_964261635.1). Taxonomy (NCBI): domain Eukaryota; kingdom Metazoa; phylum Chordata; class Amphibia; order Caudata; family Salamandridae; genus Lissotriton; species Lissotriton helveticus. The sequence goes on from NC_136063.1 coordinate 1,024,032,304, forward strand.
GGAACATTGAGTAGTGTGAATATATCCTGGTCGCTATGTTATATGAAAAAATACATTGACCCCATCTTTTGAATCCTTTGTTTGTATTTATTGAATATTTTTTAGAAATGTGAAACTGTATAAAGATAAATAAATATATATTTTCGATAAAAATGATTGACTGATCCATATATATTTGATGGCTCTGATGCATTGTTAAGACTGCTCCCTTCATAATATGTGAGGATCCCTTAGAGGACCTTAGAAATCCATTTTGGCAGGGTGTCGCTCTTTCTATTTACACTGTTCTAAACCCCCTCCCTTCCTGCCTATATCATTCATCGTACTGGGGAACCCCCTTCTATTGTGTGTTTCCATTGCATTTAGCCTGTGTTCCACTGCTGTGCACTTTTGAGTATGCCTTTGAAATATGTCTTGGAATGCAATTGGTCTAATCTTCAGATGTGGAACTGCTGATGGGTCCCTCATGAATATATTTGCAAAGAAGTCCTATGCAATTGTTGCAAAATGCATATGATGACCCTTCTCTGGATGCCTCGGCTCCTGGATTTTTGAATTCTGGCTCATCTGCTGCAGACGCACTACTGGCTGCCACATCTTTGGTGGCTGCTGATTGGGTTGGAGACAACCCTGTTTGTTCTTTGTGACGTGATTGGGATGCCAATGGAAACATTGTCTGTGGAAGCTGGAAGCAACATTGTTTCTATTGATTATTGGAACATTTAAACATTCACGCAATTTTGCGAACTTTTCAATATGGCAACGTTTTGATGCACAAATTTGTATTTTTTTATTATGCAGATTTTATTTGCTTATTTTTTCATTGGCTTTTGATGCAGGTTGGCTTTCTTTAAGCTTTGTCACTGAAGTGAAAATATTTTTTAGACTTCGGTTTCATGATAAATTTACACTTTGATTTTAGGATATATTTCCATGAAGATTTTAGTCACCTTAAAGACAAGGAGAGGGTGTTGTGAGGCCCGTTCACAAACACTTCCATTTTATATGTTAACATTTAAAGTTGACATATTTTTTGCCTATGACTTTTAGCACATATTTTCTTGTACCCCTTTATGAAATCATGTGCTCAAATAAGGGTTGCTTACAAATACATTTCTTCGCAGACACATTATCATACTTTAAAACATTGGACTTGGGAACACTGCTCAAACTGTCCTTGCTTGCTGTTACCTGTTCAACGAGAGTCTGGGTCAGTAGAACCAACAATGATGGCTGGAGCAGAGCTAAGCACAGTAATAATAGGTCCAGTTTTATTAAATAATGTGCACCAAGATTTTGATCGTGAGAGGAGATTTTTGATAGATTGTCGCAGTCGTCTCATGCCTGAATTCTAGCCCAGCTGAATCCCTTCACTATCCTGAGAGGGATGTTGACCTGTTCTACCCCAGACTGGCTACCAGATGACTCAGGCACACAGGTAAATGGGGAGTTAGAGCACTCCCTACACTTTATAGGCTAGGCAGTACTATGTAGGAGTACACTTATTCAGATGTTACGAGTGGACACAGTCCCCATAGGTATGATGGTTATGCTGCCCAAACGCTCAGCCTTATTGAATTAGTAGGAACAGTTTGTCAGATGACTGCAATAATTTTTAACCTATCTCATTAGTTAATGTTGACTATAGCATTTTTATGAGGAATTGTCCATCTGAGCACTCATTCAATATCACAAAAAAGTCTTACGGTTTTCACCAGTCCATTTAATATCCAGATTCTTCAGTTGTTTCAAAAATCATCAATCCAAGTTGTATTCCAAATCATACATCCAAGATATGAAACGATGCAGCCAACACGTGTTTCGTCTGGTCAGTAGGACCATTGACTTCCTCAGGGCTGCAACCCAAAATATCCACAATAAGTAACATTCTCTATGTACATCAGTTACATTATCACCAAAGAATATCCTACTCTCTAATAGATTCCCTAGAGAGATAGAGAGAAATACAACCACAAACCATAAGATACTTAAATTGTGTGTTGAAAGGGAGGACATGTAAACCAAAGTCGTGTTCTCATCAGTACTAAAGTAAAATTAACTTAAGTAAGTAACATTATAATGTAATCTCAATATCCTAAATAAGGGTTCCTGGTGATGCCACAGGTGCTAGGTCCACGCCCAATGAAATTAATTGTTGCAAATCATAGGACCTCGCCCTAACTAAGTACACCCACATGTCAATCCATATTTCATCTAAAATCATCATTTTGAGGACTCTCACCTCCATATTCAAGTATCCTTCACCGTATTCCAAAGTGTGTTTCGGTATCTATTCACGTCTTATCCTGCAAGTGTACCAAAAATGTATACGTTCTATAGTACTCTCGCATACCTCAATATTACGTTAATATGCTGAGTCAATTATAGTTACGTTGGTCTCTGTTAGACCACATCACATTACAGCTACTTCGATTCTTACCTCCTAGTCTCGATTAAGTGTACTTCTTGTATTCCAATTATATTTATAATCTCCACACGTGTACGTGTCTGTAAGTAAAATGAGCCATAATAAGATACATATTCTTGTATCCTTAGTATCGTAAAAAGCCACCCCTGTCTTAGGCTTACCGTTTGTGTCCGTTCTCTCGCTAGTCAAGTGGCGTTCTGCGCCAGCGCCATCTTGTAATGGCTTTTTATACTGCATTGCGCGTCACGTCCTGTTTCCCTGTTTATACTTGTTCTGACTCTTGTCACTGCCCGTATCATTCATAATCGTATTTGTTGTACAGTGCCATTAAATTTGATTCAAAGTAAACCTCCGTAGCTGTCACATATTATTAGTTCCGTAAATCAAATTGTAAAAGAATCAACTCCACGCTCGTAATTTTCAAATTCTACTCCTAATGTCTTAAAATATATACCATCCTCACCGTAGTACACCTTATTCTTTAATTGTGGCATATAAGTTGTTATGGTATAAATATTCAGTTACACACCTGGTATACGATTTTACTGCAATGTCCTAAACAGGCGCCATCTTAGGTCAGGCACAATCCGTCACCTGCTAAATTAATTCTCGTTCTAAATGTATATCGCAAAGAGCCTATCCTTATCTCATTTTCCCATAGTGATATACGTTAGTTAACATTGTGCGTGTGTCCCAGGCATCCACAGCATCCTCAGTCCCCCATATCTAATATAGTTATTGTGCAAATATTTTGCACAATTAAGCAAAAAGGCTCGTAGAGGTGTTTAGGGTAGTAACCGGTAAAAGCTCTGTACATCGTCGTATTTTCATGACATATAGTAGAATTTTACAATTAATTAAATGTAGATCATTTCTTAATACGAGCTATTATTATAGTGAGACAAGATAGTTAAGTTATTGTTACATCATTATGTCCATGACTCAGATGATTGCGGCAAGTGTTATAGGTGGGAAATCTGGTACTCATATATCAATATTATCAAAGGTACATACGATTTGATAAAAAGTTATTTTTCCAGTCCTCTCTGACATATGCACATACCTATTGTCCCAGATAAAACTCAAATTCGTGATCCACATTGAGCCCGCATTCCACTGCTTTCAATTTAATAAGCCATAAGACCTCCCTTCTTCTCAGTGTCAGAAGTCTGTTACCCCCACGGGGATCAGGCTTAATGTGATCAATACCATGATATGAAAAGTTGTGTTGATCTCGATTGTCATGATTCTGTACTATGTGTGATGCGATCGGATAACGTGTGTCTCCGTTCTTTAGGGCTCTGAAGTGCTCCGCCATTCGATCTCTCAGTCTCCTGATCGTGCTCCCCACATATATCTTCCCGCAAGTACAAGAAATAACATAAACCACGAATGTGGTATCACAGTTAATGAACATGCCAATCGTATAATCACCTGAATCATTATAGTTAAAGTTCTGAACTTTCTTTTTTGCCCATCTGCAAGAAGCACATCTCCCACATGAAAGTTCAGAACTTTAACTATAATGATTCAGGTGATTATACGATTGGCATGTTCATTAACTGTGATACCACATTCGTGGTTTATGTTATTTCTTGTACTTGCGGGAAGATATATGTGGGGAGCACGATCAGGAGACTGAGAGATCGAATGGCGGAGCACTTCAGAGCCCTAAAGAACGGAGACACACGTTATCCGATCGCATCACACATAGTACAGAATCATGACAATCGAGATCAACACAACTTTTCATATCATGGTATTGATCACATTAAGCCTGATCCCCGTGGGGGTAACAGACTTCTGACACTGAGAAGAAGGGAGGTCTTATGGCTTATTAAATTGAAAGCAGTGGAATGCGGGCTCAATGTGGATCACGAATTTGAGTTTTATCTGGGACAATAGGTATGTGCATATGTCAGAGAGGACTGGAAAAATAACTTTTTATCAAATCGTATGTACCTTTGATAATAGTGATATATGAGTACCAGATTTCCCACCTATAACACTTGCCGCAATCATCTGAGTCATGGACATAATGATGTAACAATAACTTAACTATCTTGTCTCACTATAATAATAGCTCGTATTAAGAAATGATCTACATTTAATTAATTGTAAAATTCTACTATATGTCATGAAAATACGACGATGTACAGAGCTTTTACCGGTTACTACCCTAAACACCTCTATGAGCCTTTTTGCTTAGTTGTGCAAAATATTTGCACAATAACTATATTAGATATGGGGGACTGAGGATGCTGTGGATGCCTGGGACACACGCACAATGTTAACTAACGTATATCACTATGGGAAAATGAGATAAGGATAGGCTCTTTGCGATATACATTTAGAACGAGAATTAATTTAGCAGGTGACGGATTGTGCCTGACCTAAGATGGCGCCTGTTTAGGACATTGCAGTAAAATCGTATACCAGGTGTGTAACTGAATATTTATACCATAACAACTTATATGCCACAATTAAAGAATAAGGTGTACTACGGTGAGGATGGTATATATTTTAAGACATTAGGAGTAGAATTTGAAAATTACGAGCGTGGAGTTGATTCTTTTACAATTTGATTTACGGAACTATTAATATGTGACAGCTACGGAGGTTTACTTTGAATCGAATTTAATGGCACTGTACAACAAATACGATTATGAATGATACGGGCAGTGACAAGAGTCAGAACAAGTATAAACAGGGAAACAGGACGTGACGCGCAATGCAGTATAAAAAGCCATTACAAGATGGCGCTGGCGCAGAACGCCACTTGACTAGCGAGAGAACGGACACAAACGGTAAGCCTAAGACAGGGGTGGCTTTTTACGATACTAAGGATACAAGAATATGTATCTTATTATGGCTCATTTTACTTACAGACACGTACACGTGTGGAGATTATAAATATAATTGGAATACAAGAAGTACACTTAATCGAGACTAGGAGGTAAGAATCGAAGTAGCTGTAATGTGATGTGGTCTAACAGAGACCAACGTAACTATAATTGACTCAGCATATTAACGTAATATTGAGGTATGCGAGAGTACTATAGAACGTATACATTTTTGGTACACTTGCAGGATAAGACGTGAATAGATACCGAAACACACTTTGGAATACGGTGAAGGATACTTGAATATGGAGGTGAGAGTCCTCAAAATGATGATTTTAGATGAAATATGGATTGACATGTGGGTGTACTTAGTTAGGGCGAGGTCCTATGATTTGCAACAATTAATTTCATTGGGCGTGGACCTAGCACCTGTGGCATCACCAGGAACCCTTATTTAGGATATTGAGATTACATTATAATGTTACTTACTTAAGTTAATTTTACTTTAGTACTGATGAGAACACAACTTTGGTTTACATGTCCTCCCTTTCAACACACAATTTAAGTATCTTATGGTTTGTGGTTGTATTTCTCTCTATCTCTCTAGGGAATCTATTAGAGAGTAGGATATTCTTTGGTGATAATGTAACTGATGTACATAGAGAATGTTACTTATTGTGGATATTTTGGGTTGCAGCCCTGAGGAAGTCAATGGTCCTACTGACCAGACGAAACACGTGTTGGCTGCATCGTTTCATATCTTGGATGTATGATTTGGAATACAACTTGGATTGATGATTTTTGAAACAACTGAAGAATCTGGATATTAAATGGACTGGTGAAAACCGTAAAGACTTTTTTGTGATATTGAATGAGTGCTCAGATGGACAATTCCTAGTTTATACCCTTGTGGTTATCTTTGGGGTTGTGGTAACCAGCCCCCGCATTCTTTGAGCACCGATATTATTTTGATTCTAGATTTTACTTGTACCTATACTGTGCTGAGCGCTCATATCAACTGTTACCACTGAGAATTGAGCATTTTTATGAGGTTCTGGCTTTACATATTGATCCTCTACCTCTGAATGTATTAAGTAAAGAATTGACAGCTTTTGTTAAGAGTCATCAGATGTCCGACAATTCTAGGATATTTTTTAATTACTATTGATAAGTCCAAATGTAAACCTTTTCTTTTAGCTGCAGTTACATTAGACGTGATAAAGAATTTTGGAAGACTGAAGTGAAATCTTTTGTTTTCAACCCTTAAATGGTTTGGCCCTAAATTACTTAGTCATATTTAATTAGCCTATTCTGCTTCTCAGGTCTTTTTTATTTTTGAACTGAATATGTTCTCCAGCTTTTTCTTCATTTAAGGGGGTTAGACAGGGCTGCCTTCTTTCCCTACTATTCGTTAACTTAGCATTAGAAGTATTTCTTCTAGGATTTACCAGAATGTTGATATTAAGAGTTTATTCACAAAGAGTTTTACATCAAATTATCGGCTCACACATATGGCATTTTTCTTTATGTTGCTAACCCAGAACCTACCATTCTAGCTTTCCTGCAATAATTTAGCTCTTATTCTCAACTTTGACTATAAACTCAACATTGATAAATGGGAAATGTTCACCTTGGATAAATTCTGCCTATGTTATATGTTCCATGAGGCAGTTTTTTATGGGATCCCACTAAAATGAAATATTTTGGTCTGTAGCTTGCTGCATCTATTAAAGACACTGAGGAATTGTACACTTCTTTACTAGAAGAGGTCAACACTAAACTTAATAGATGAAATCTCTTATTTTTATCTTGGTGGGGTTGACTAGATGCTATTAAAATTATGTTTACTCCTTCGGTCTTATTTTCCTTATCCATGATACCTGTTTATTATCCTGTTACTTTCTTTAAAAATGTGACTCACTTTTACATAATCTTTTACTGAAACAGCAGAAAAGCAAAATCTTCCCTGCAAGAATAAAGTTCATCAAATCGGAAGGAAGAGTGAATTTCCAATATTTCTGGAAATATGCAGCTGCTTTTGTGCTTAAGCAATCTGCTTCTTGGTTGCCAGTAGAAGGCTTTCCTATTTCTCCTCTTTGTGCTGAATTGGAATCATCAATTGTTCACCCCTTTTCATTTAAGGAATTTCTAACTTTTTCACAAATATATCTCTACTAAAACAAAGCTATTAAATTCCACAATTTGGAATAATAAAAATATTAAAAAGGAAAGGGAAACAATTTACTGGTCCACGTGGAGCCTCATTTGGGTTCATCATATATTTCATGATAGTCTCATACTGTCATCGCAGATGTACATGCTACACTACCACTGCCCTTTTCTTTTAATAAGATATATCGGATTTATGTTCTGCTTTAATGAAGACTTCTTCTTCATTGCCTGACCTTTCGCATCAGCTCACAACAAATAACATGGTTGCTTCACTTTTACCTTCTAGTCCAAATTGATTTATCTTGGAAATGGATTTGAAGGTTTCATGGTCAGTAAACTTATGGAAAAATTCATAAATCCTCTCTTACTGGCAGGGTTTCACAAACTTTATGTTTTATCTATATAAGAATATTGTTCACTCCTACTTCTCTTCTCAAATTTAATATCAATGGTGAAGCAAAATGTTGGTCATGCAGTTATCATAATGCTCATCTTAAGCATATGCTTTTTTATGTCCAAATATTGAAGATTTTTGCGATAAGATTTGCAATCAGTTGAATCGTATATATTCATACTAACATTACTTGTAATAATTTTCATATATTTTTACACAGTTTAGCTGGTGTTGGCCTTCATGTTCTATTGATACACATTTGATAGATGTATTAATATCTCTTTCCTTTTAACAAATTACAAAAAAATAGGAAAAATGCCTCATGTTTCTTTTACAGCTTGGTGGTATAATGTTTGTTATAATCTTCATCCTGATAAGGCTTGTGTCTCACCAACATCTTTAGCCATTTTATGGTTTCCAGTTATGTAGTATTTAAATAGATCTCACAAAGCCTAAGTATTATAAGTTTGAAATCTACTGAGGTGTACAAGCCACAATGAAGGTTTTTTCTTATTATCCTCTTTAGTAAAATTTTATACCTTTGTATTCTCATTCTGTTCTGCTAGCTCCCCAAGGTCACAATTTGTGTTTTTCACTGTATATGCTTAATTGTATGACTTACTATTCTAATTTTATTCTCAAAATTATCTTTCCTTGACAGCTTTTTTCTTTTTCTCTCTCACTAATCAATGTATTTAATACGGATCTCTTGATTGGGGGTGAACGCTTGATTTGTTTAGCATTCCAGCCATCATTTATTTGAGCGGCACAATATATAATAATGTGATATTGAATGAGATATTTGAATGTTTGCCTCATCTCTCTGAAGTGAGGATGAGAGAGTAAAGTGCCACAGACTCCCAGGAGAATAGCGTGTCCTTGAAACAAGCACCACCTTTTAATGCTGTTATGACATGTAATCAGGCCCACTGGAATTATTTTGAGGTGGGGGTGTCTAATTATGCTGCAGGTTTGAGTAAATTATTTCATTAGAAAAGGTAAATTATTGGGCATAATGCAGCACATTTTGTCATACTATCACTTCATTATTTTGTCATTTTTGCACTAGTGATCACAGTTGGGGCATTAGTTGTAACTCATTTAAATTCCAAATATAGCAATAAGCATTAGAAAGATGATAAGTTAACCATTGCCAAGGGCCTTCCATCACATGTCAACACCTGCAGATGCGTGATATAGCCTGCAGTTTATGCAGCAGGGGAGGAATTATATGTCAACTGCGGCAAATCTATAATTATACAAAAAAACGCCACAGCTGCACAATCAAATAATGGCAGTGGCTCTGCATATAGTCTCATCACTAATGTTTATCATATTTTGCATATTATGTTGTATGTGTGTGTGTGTGTGTATATATATATATATTTATATATATATATATATATATTACCTACTGGCGGTCGCCAGTAGGTATATATAGTTAGGATTTTTTCTCTATGGGATTTTTGAAAATTCTATGTCTAATAACTTTGGCGTTTGTGGACGGAATTGGCTGAAATTTTCAGGAAAATTGAACATTTTGTTTCTGAGCAGCCCCTGAAAATTTGGGGGGGTTCGTCAAGGGGGGGCCTAGAATAAAGGGGGGTCCCAAAACGCGTTTTTCCCATGTTAATTTCCATAGGGCGGTTGGACTCACTTTTAGCTCGAACGGCTGAATGGATTTCCACGAAACTTGGCAAAATTGTAGGGACTGGTAGCCCGATGTGCCTTTGCGGTAGGATCGAGAGACAAGAGGAGGCCAAAGCGAAGGGGCAAATGACCATAAGGGGGCATAGTAGATCCTCCCTGACCCCATAGGTTTGATGTGGAGGCTTTAAAAGGGCTCCGCGGGGCAAACAAAAAAAAAAAATCGTTTTTTTTGGTGGGGTGCGCCCGGTTAGCGTAAAGGGAAGCGGACTGGGGAGCGTACTACAAGGAAACAAGAATGATTGACTTTTAACTTATTGTATGTTTATAGACTTTTTTAAACTTTTTTTTCTGCTGAGTGACGTCTCGGCCTATCTCCACGGGATGCAGTCCCTACCATCTCGGCGTTTAAGCCCAGGGGGACCGGTAGTGTGGGAGAGATAACGTCTGTTAACGTTCGATTCGAAGGAAATCAGGAAGTGTTGAAAAACATTGTCTGCGCCATCTTGCCTTTTTTCAAATGCCACACTTTTGTCGTGCACGGCAGCCATTTTAGATGCCTTGACCAGACCCACTCTCTGCACGCTGTCGATCCTTAGCATGGCTCCCCACCCTCGCAAGCATCTCCCCCAGGCACTGGTCACCCCCGCTCTCTGTCTTATGCATGGGCAATAAACCTCCCCCCATCTGCGCTGCTCTTCCCTGAGAATCACACTCTGTGCCCGCCCGACACCTCCCTTTCGCCCTATTCACTACCGCACCCTCTGACACTCCTCTTCCTCTGTGTCGGATTGTCCAGGCCGGTCCCAGGCTATCAGGTAGCCCTGCAGATGTACTTTATGGCCCCAGCTGTAAAGAATCACCCCTCTTCAAAGGAGTTACAGTAGATCAAGGCCCCCACCCGATGAGATCCGTCACACCACACGCGTTCCTACTATCTGAAAACTATCCTGTATTGTGATTGGGGAGGGGACCGAGCCTGAAGCGGAAGATTCCAGGGATGCCTCTTTGTACATCAAAGTTTTTACAATTATGTGTCACATAAAAAATATATAGCACTCCAACAAAGTAGTAGGATTATAAAACTTTAATAACTTATAAATATATACAACGCAACAAAAACAGTAAAAACATTTAAACATTTTTAGGAAAAAAGAAGGAACAATGGTCAGTAGCGGTCGGTTGTGCGAATAGTCCCAAGGCAGCACAACGTCCTGAGTTCTGGACGGCACCCAGTTGATGTTGCCTGGGTGCCGCACTGGTTTTGGGTATCCTACAATGCTGCTCCGAATAACGGCGTGGGGCATCCCGGGGGGTGGCTCGTCAGTAGCGGTCTGTTGTGCAAATAGTCCCAAGGCAGCAGAACGCGCTGAGATGTGGATGGCACCCAGGTGATGTCAAGTAAGTTGCCGCACTGGTTTTGGTATCCCACAATGCTGCTCCGAATAACGGCGTGGGGCGCCCCGGGCGGGGGGGGGGGTGAGGCGGCGTGAACGGGCCTCCCCAGGTGGAGGCTCGTCTGCTGTAGTGGGGCGCCCCTTTACCGTTTCAGTTGCCATTCCGCCCTCTTTTGGTACACTGTGTCAAAATCCGCCATTCAGCTGAGTTGCGCCCACTCTTGCGGTGCAGCGACAGGCGGCTGCCACAGGACTCTCAAAATGGCGGCAGGCTCTTTCCTTTTTGGGCCTGGTCCACTGAAATGGCCCTGGGACACCTTGGAAATCGGACGCTTGTCTGCTAGGTCTTGGACCCCATTCTCGAAAGCGTCCCCTCAGCCTTGAGGATTCTACAAAAGTCTTGGGGGCCCCCGACTCCTGCAGACTTCCGGTGGGGAGCGGCTGCCATGATTGCTCGCGGAATGACCACGACGGAGCCACGAGATGGTGGTGCTCTCATGCTGACGCCAGCTTCAGTCTGAAACATCCAGAAACAAGGTGGGGCTTTCATCGTTTGGGAAAAAAAAAAAGTTTTCATCCAATGAAAAGTTTTATTTTTAGGTCATATGATCAAGCCTTCCATCATTAGGAAACCAAAAGTAAAATGAACCAATGAAAAGTTTTATAAACAAGTCACATGACCTGTTATGCGGCATAGGGTATAAAAAGCGTAGAAAATCCGTTGGCACGTGAGGCGGCGTCAGTAGCGGATCGATGTGCGAATAGGCCGAAGGCGGCACAACGCGCCAAGATCCGGATGGCACCGAGGTGGTGTCTAGCAAGTTGCCGCACTGGTGTGGCCATCCTACAATGCTTAAAGTCGGCGTGGGGCGCCCCGTTGGCCTGTGAGTTCGCGTCAGTAGCGGACCGATGTGCGAATAGGCCGAAGGCAGCACAACGCGCCAAGATCCGGATGGCACCGAGGTGGTGTCTAGCAAGTTGCCGCACTGGTGTGGCCATCCTACAATGCTTAAAGTCGGCGTGGGGCGCCCCGTTGGCCTGTGAGTTCGCGTCAGTAGCGGACTGATGTGCGAATAGGCCGAAGGCAGCACAACGCGCCAAGATCCGGATGGCACCGAGGTGGTGTCTAGCAAGTTGCCGCACTGGTGTGGCCATCCTACAATGCTGAAAGTCGGCGTGGGGCGCCCCGTTGGCCTGTGAGATGGCGTCAGTCAGTGGGGGTTGTTTGAGGATCTGACTGCATTGGAAAGCAATGTGATGCTGTGCGTCGCCCCCAAGATGAAGGTTCCTCGGCTGCAGTGGGGCGCCCCTTGGTGTTTCACTCGCTATGCAGCTGAGTTGCGTGCGCACTTGCGGCGAATAGGCCGAAGGCAGCACAACAATATTTTCTGAATAGAAGACACCACAAGGCGCTGAGATTCGGTTGGCACCGAGGTGGTGTCTAGCAAGTTGCCGCACTGGTGTGGCCATCCTACAATCCTGCTCCGAATAACGGCGTGGGGTGCCCGAAGGGGGGGGGAGGCGGCGTGAACGGGCCTTCCCAGGTGGAGGCTCGTCTGCTGTAGTGGGGCGCCCCTTTACCGTTTCAGTTGCCATTCAGCTGAGTTTCGGCCGCTCTTGATGCTACAGCGACAGGCGGCTGCAACAGGACTCTCAAAATGGCGGCCTGTTCTTTGGATTTGGGCCTGGTCCACATAATGTTCCTGGGACACCTTAGAACCCGGACGCTCGAATTTTTTTTCCTTTCCTCTACATGCAAAAAAGGTAAATGCCCGGTACGTTACCTGCCTCATCTGCCACGATGTACTCTCCAGAGGAACCGAAAAAAAATATAGTTATGGTAACTATACCATGCATCGTCATATGGAGAGGTGGCACCGATTAATTATAGTGCTGCACAAAAGAGAGATTTGGAGGAGAACCCCCGACCTGCCAGTACATTCACCAAAGAAGTGGCACTGACAGCATCAGAGGCAAGGGAAACGGTCCCAAATATTTAGAAGAACTTTGGAAAGATTAAAATGACATGTTTAGATTGTGGCAAATTAATTTCATGTGGACAGATGAGTGTTACTCTAATAAATACAGCATATGAACATCATCATAGTCGATGGTTGGTAGAGATATTTTGACTATATCCTGGACCTGCCCGTCCTCGCCCAAAATGGCGCCGGAATAAATGGGACTCGTAACTCCTTGTTGTGTACTGGTTGCAGAACCTTGAAATCACGAGATACGTATGCAGTTTTGAAGCACATGGCGGGCGGGGACGAGAATTGATTGAATATTTCGACATCCCTATTGATATTAAGTTCTGATGTGTTATTGATTACTGTACTATTGAAAGTTCGAATTAACGTCACCCATGGTACTTGCCCGCAAATGTATATCTAGATAATTTTATTGTAACTGGCTCTGTCGTATTTTAATTATAAAATGTACGTCCACCGATTCCGCAACTGTTGGACACCTTAGTTCTTGCAACCTAATGGCCCGCCCGTTACGTTCCTCTACAGTGTAAATGTCTACTCATCATATACGATTACAGTTTGCTCCGTGGCCGGCCCACGTGGTTATAGGCCCGTATTTGTATACTGACATTTTCACAATAAAGGTTTTTAAAAGAAAACATGGTAGTAGTATTTACATTGGTAAAGTTTTTAATAATAGTCACTGTTTTAGAATCAGTAAAAGGCAAGTGAAATAAAGCAGTCCAATTACATGAAGGGTAAAAGGTATAATACGCAGGAACGCAGTAAAGATAAATGGTCAAGGGCTGTTGTGTTTCTACTTCTGCAACATAAAGTGATCGATAAGAATCTGATATTCAGGCGTATTGGCGACTAAGACAGCAGGCCGAGCCTCTTTTGCTCAACGGCTCCGTCATGGGAGGAAGAAACGCCCTTTTTCTCGAAAAAGGAATATATTTTACTTGCAGGACAGTTGTAAATTTTCCGGGAAAGTACATTAGCCTGGAACATTATAACATATGTTTAAGAAAAAATGATGTTCGAAAGTAATAAAAAGCGTAATTTTTAGGTCATATGACCAAGCCTTTCATCATTAGAATAAGAAAAGTAAAATGAACCAATGAAAAGTTTTATTAACAAGTCACATGACCTGTTATGCTTACGTTACTCGCTGCGCGCCGCGCCCCGGATCGCTTCCGGGAAGCTGCGCTTCGCGCACCGGAGCACTTCCGGATGCGCTAACACGGCGCGTCATATGACGCATTACGCGACAACGCAGGTCCAGAATATAGTCAAAATGTCTCCACCAACCAGCGGTCGGAACACAACCCCTTTCAGCAGGCTAAATAGTTCTGTTAAATGACAACAGAAGGGACAGGCAACAAGAACCATCAGTCAAAGAGGGGAGGGCAAGTTCTTCTCTACCGGGTCACGTTGAGGCGCTACCGGAACTGATCAAATTGGTAGTCTACAGTGTTTCTGGATGTTTCAGACTGAAGCTGGCGTTAGCATGAGAGCACCACCATTTCGTAGCTCCGTCGTGGCCATTCCACGAGCAATCATGCTAGCCGCTCCCCACCAGAAGCCTGCGGGAGTCGGGGGCCCCCAAGACTTTTGTAGAATCTTCAAGGCTGAGGGGACGCTTTCGAGAATGGAGCCCAAGCTCTAGCAGACAAGCGTCCGAGTTCCAAGGTGTCGCAGGCCCATTTTAGTGGACCACGCCCAAATCTGAAGAGCCCGCCGCCATTTTGAGAGTCCTGTGGCAGCCGCCTATCGCTGCACCGCAAGAGCGGGAGCAACTCAAGTACATGGTGAGCGAGACGCTGTAGTCGAAAGAGCGGGCGGTAAACAGCTGAATAGCGGAAGAGGCACAGTGTAGCAAAAGCGGGCGAAATGGCAACTGAAACGGTAAAGGGGCGCCCCACTACAGCGTGTCTTTAGGTGAAACGGATTGTGGGACAAGGTCAAGAATGGAAGAGTCACCAAAAGGCAAAAAGTTCCGCTTGACCCCGGGAGCCGGCCACCTATGTCGGGGGCGATCTCAGGCCACACCAGGGCAACACGACTTGCGGAGGGGGCCGGAGCCAAGCGCCCCCTCCGAGTCCGCACCATGACACCGTCCCTCGGGGGCCTCCGTCAAGCGGTTCAGGGTGGCACCGCATCACATTGTTTTCAAATGCAGTCACGTCCTCAAACAGCCCCCACTTACATTGAGAATAGTGAAGCTGTAGCAAGTGCAAATAGGCTTCAGACAGTGTTACAAGCACTCCTCAAAACTTTGAACTATCAGAGTGCATGAGTTTCATGCTCGATCGATTGAGCTAGCCGGATCGGGCAACAAAAGTATAAAATAGTTATGTAAATAGTTATTTAATAAAATGTTTTACCCTGTTACTTTGCTGGTGTGTTGTATATATTTGTAATATTTGCATAGAGTTTATCATTATTTTGGGCGGGGTGGGTGGCGGAGCCGAGCTGTCTTGCAGCCATCATGGTGTGGAGTTCAGTTCATCTCACTAGTTTCGTATTTCTCATGAGGGGTTGTTCCTAATGTTTCTATTTTAGTGAGGTCAAAAAGAGATTCCATTAGTGGCCTACTGATTTTGCTCGATTCCTTTTGTTTTTTTACACAATTTTTCGCTATCTGCAAAGACTAAACAGAGTATTGCGACTCTGTGCTTGTTTGTAAATAGAGAATGAACCAAAGAGAACCAATTCTAAAACAGTAAATGCTTGGATAACAATCAATCAAATGGAGAGAGAAGCAGGCACGACGGATTACAACGGGGGCAAAGGCCTGCGTTAACTACCCTTCACTATCTGCAAAGAGAGAGTACTCCTAATAGAAATGAGGGGGGGGGGGCAGCATTCAAAGCAGATCAGTGTGCATAAACACGAAAATGTTTTTTCTTACCACGTACTTGACATTCGACAGCTTATGATATTTGCTATTAAAAAACCATTGAAATTCACTGAAAAAACCATAGGTTATACACCATATATAGTTAGGAATTAGCATTTACAAAACCTTGAAAATTCACTGAAAAAACCATAGGTTATAGACCATATATAGTTAGGAATTAGCATTTAAAAAACCTTTTTTTACTCACACAAAACCATTGAAATTCCATATATAGTTAGTAGTACTAACTATATATCGCGCACCCGCAATGTCACATATTACATCATTCATGACATGGTCAGTGACATCACTGATGACATCACTGATGACATCTCAAATGACATCACTGAGGAGGAGGGCCCTTTTAAAGCCTCCACATCAAACCTAGGGGGTCAGGGAGGATCTACTATGCCCCCTTATGGTCATTTGCCCCTTCGCTTTGGCCTCCTCTTGTCTCTCGATCCTACCGAGAGACAAGATGGCGGCTGCTACGGACTGTTTGGAATGTTTACAGACACCGGAGAGCCAATCAGCTTCGCTTCGCAAAGCTCCGTAACGCGAAAAGTACGCGAAACGGAGCGCTACCCGGGACGCTGTCACAGATATATATCTTTTTTGGAACGTTAATTTCTCAAAATCCACTGGAGCACATATATTGAGACCTAGCAAAGGCACATCGGGCTACCAGTCCCTACAATTTTGCCAAGTTTCGTGCAAATCCATTCAGCCGTTCGGGCTAAAAGTGAGGCCAACCGCCCTATGGAAATGAACATGGGAAAAACGCGTTTTGGGACCCCCCTTTTTTCTCGGCCCCCCCTTGACTAACTCCCCCCAAATTTTCAGGGGCTGCTCAGAAACAAAATGTTCCATTTTCTTGAAAATTTCAGCCAATTCCGTCCACAAACGCCAAAGTTATTAGACATAGAATTTTCAAAAATCCCATAGAGAAAAAATCCTAACTATATATACCTACTGGCGACCGCCAGTAGGTAATATATATATATATATATATATATATATATATATATATATATATATATTCACTGAAAAAACCATAGGTTATAGACCATATATAGTTAGGAATTAGCATTTAAAAAACCTTTTTTTACTCACACAAAACCATTGAAATTCCATATATAGTTAGTTGTACTAACTATATATCGCGCACCCGCAATCCACTGCCGATCATGTCACATATTACATCATTCATGACATGGTCAGTGACATCACTGATGACATCTCAAATGACATCACTGATGACATCACTGATGACAACATCCAGTGACTGTATGTTTCTGTAAAGTTAAAATATGTCTTACATATTGAAGAATGAGTGGATGTATAAGTGTCTGGATGAAGGATTTATTAGGTGCATGATTGACTGTATGAGTGAGTGAATAAATGTGTGTCACTGAGTGCATGAGTTAGTGACTAAACTGTCTTAATTTGTGCATCATTATGTCTGTTGTTCTGTAAACTGCTGCATGTGTTGATCAGTAGCTATATGAGTAAGTATATGGGTTATTGATTGGTTGCCCAAGTATTTGTATGGGAGACTGAGTGTGTGTGTGTGGGTGGCTGGGAGGTGTATGACTCTGTGCATAGATGTGTGAGCAGTTGATTCACTAGATGTATGGGTTCAAAAGTGCATGTGGAAACACCTGTATGGGCGGTTGACTGAGTGCATTGGTGAGTGAATGGATATCTCAGTGCTACATGTCAAAGTAAGTACATATGTAAAACACAGTACATGTGACAGTTGACATATATAAATAACTGTGCATAAGAGCCAGTGAATGTGTGAGTGGCTGTATGGATCATTGTGTACTTGTATCAGGCATTGTAAAAGAGAGTAAATATGTGTTAGTATATGTTTGAATAAGTAAGGTGTGTATAACTGTATAGTTGAGGAAATGGAGGTGTGATTGATTCTTTGCATGACTGAGTAGGTGTGTGAGTAACTCCATGGATGAGTGACAGTCTGTGAGTGTCTGTTTACACTGAGTGTATCTAAGGTTATTTTAGAGTCTGAAGAGGTTCATCGTATTATCACATGAATGATGTCATCAGTGATGTGATCAGTAATGTCAAATGAGATGTCATCAGTGATGTCATCAGTGATGTCATTTGAGATGTCATCAGTGATGTCATCAGTGATGTCATTTGAGATGTCATCAGTGATGTCATCAGTGATGTCATTTGAGATGTCATCAGTGATGTCATCAGTGATGTCACTGACCATGTCATGAATGATGTAATATGTGACATGATCAGCAGTGGATTGCGGGTGCGCGATATATAGTTAGTACAACTAACTATATATGGAATTTCAATGGTTTTGTGTGAGTAAAAAAGGTTTTTTAAATGCTAATTCCTAACTATATATGGTCTATAACCTATGGTTTTTTCAGTGAATTTCAAAGGCTTTTTTAATAGCAAATATCAAAACCTTTAAAGTGTATTCTTCTTTAAATCTTAAAATATATTTTACATGTTTTGAATACAATTTTTTTAAAATTATTTTTATTGTTTCGCTCCCGGTCCGCGAACCGGTTAGCTTCCCGTTAGCTCAATTTGGAGCCGCGACCCGGTCCGCGAACCGGTAAACGTTCCGTCGCGTCGCGTCAGCATGACGTTTCGCGTTGTCGCGTGATACGTCATATGACGCGCCACGTTAGCGTACCCGGAAGCGAACCGGTACGCGAAGCGCAGCTTCCCGGAAGCGAACCGGGACGCGGCGCAAAGCGCGTAACGTAAACACAGCAGGTCATGTGACTTGGTAATAACACTTTTCATTGGTTCATTTCACTTTTGGTTTCCTAATGATGTAAGACTAGGTCATGTGATCTAAAATTAACACTTTTCATTGGTTTAGAACTATTGTTTTTCCCAACCTGATTTTTTTACGAGCAAGATCCAACGCATACAGGATTCTTTTCCATCGCCTGAGCCCACGGGCCAGACTTATCCTGAGACCACCTCACCCCAGCGGGCGTGGCCAGGTGTGGTGTTGAGTGTGTTTCCACCGATCTCTGCCCCTGACTCTTTAGCGCTAATGGGCAATCTTAAATCGGGTTCGCCCCGCGACCCATGCCCTGCTAAATTTTTAGCGAAAGTTGCGGAGGTGATCAATCCACTGGCAAACCCGCTGTTGAATCTTTCGCTGAGTCAGGGAGTGGTCCCACAAGCCTGGAAGCAGGCGATGGTGATTCCTTTGCTCAAAAAACCAGGTCTAGATCCAAAGGCCCCGGTTAATTATAGACCCATCTCCCTGCTGCCGGCTCTCTCGAAGATCGTGGAAAAGCACGTTCAGGTTGTGCTTTCCAATTTTCTTGAGGCCAACGAGATCTTGCATGCCACCCAGTCGGGTTTTCGTCCCCATCTAAGCACAGAGACTGCGCTCCTGGAGGTCTCAGAAACCATTAAAGGGGTTCTGGACTCTGGGGGCAAAGTAATGCTGGTAATGTTGGATTTGTCGGCGGCATTCGACACCATCCCCCATGATGGCCTCCTCGCAAGACTCTTTGAGATAGGTCTGCGGGGGACGGTGCTCAACTGGTTTTCTTCCTTTCTAGCCGGCCGCCGGCAAACGGTCTGGGCGCCGCCAGATTCCGCCGTGATGCCGCCTCTGGGAGTCAGGGTCCCACAGGGCTCTATTTTGAGCCCGACCCTATTTAACATCTTCATGACCCCGTTGGCGGCGTTGGCGGAGTCGTATGGCGCCCGGATCGTATCCTACGCTGACGACACCCAGCTCCTCTTCTCATGTAAGAGAGGAGGAGACTTTGATGAGGAGAGTATCCGGGATTGCCTTGGGGCTGTTTTCCAATGGTTCCATCTGAACAGCCTCAAGTGCAATTCCGATAAGTCCGAGGTACTCTTCTTTGGGTGCGACACAGAGCCAGACTGGCAGGCCTGGTGGCCGATTAATATGTTTCCTCCGTCTTGTTCTTCGCAAGTCGCCAAGAATCTGGGGGTCAAGATGGATAAGGGGCTAACATTGAATTCCCAGATCCTTGGGGTGTCGGGCATCTGCTTCGGCATCCTTAGGATGTTGCGGAGGTTCCTTCCCCTGTTGTCTGAGGAGCATAGGAAACTGACAGTGCAGGCTCTGATTGGGTCCAGGTTGGATTATTCCAACATTCTTTATCTGGGCCTACCAGAGTACTTGCTGCAGCGGCTCCAAGTGGTGCAGAACGCTGCCGCGAGAGCAATCTTTGGATTAAATAGACGGGCCAATGCATCGGGCCTGTTGAAAACCTTGCATTGGCTTCCTATCCGGAAACGGATTGCCTTTAAGGCTCTGACTCTGGCCTATAAAGCTCTCCACGCGGTGGGAGCAAAGTACCTGCAAAAGAGACTGGTCTTCTATCAACCGACCAGGTCTTTGAGGTCGGAATCCCTGTCTTTGGCGGTTGTCCCGTGTGTGAAGAGAGCTCGCCTGGGAGGCCGCTCCTTTGGATTGCTGGCGCCACAGTTGTGGAACTCTCTGCCGCTTGCTCTGCGGGGAGCTACCAGCCTATTAGCTTTTAGAAAAGGCCTTAAAACCTGGCTGTTTACCCAGTAGCCTATTTTCCTGCATGTTTTTGTTTGGCATTCTGTTTTTTCTTTTATCGGTGTTATGTTATTTTGTTGCAGCCTTCCTTTTCCATTAAAGCGCCGGGACACTCTTTTTGAGTATCCGTGCGCTATATAAAAGAATAAATAACATAACATAACATAACAAATGATGAAAACCCCTCCTTCTTTCCTCACTCTGACTTTCATCTTTGTGAGAGAAAGACCCTTTGTTATCAGTGAGCAATGGCTTCATTAGTAGCTTCAGCTGGTGCTTCCCCACCACCTCCACCACATCCAAGGAAGAGAGGACCACCTGCTGAAGTTATAATTCAGCAAGAAGATGAAGAAGAGGAAGAGGAGGAAGAGCAGGAAGAGAGGCAGTTTTTGCCTGAGGAGCCCAGGAGGTCTCATCTGAAAGAAAACTTTATTTGGCAATTTTTAAAATTTCCCCGGGGCCAAAAAAAAGTCAATGCACGGTACGTAACTTGCCTTATATGTAAAGATAGACTGTCCAGAGGGACCGAGAAGAAGTACAGTTACGGCAATTACACAATGCATCGCCATATGAGTAGGTGGCATCCTAACAACTACAGTGCTGCGCAGTTACGTGACGAGCAAGATAATCCCCCTTCTATGGCCAGAAGATCAGTTGTACCGGAAGTGACGGGACCAGAGGGGAGGGAGATGGTCCCAAATATACAAATGAGATTCGGGGAAGTGAAACAAGTGTGCGTGCATTGTAATCAGTTCATTTGCTACAGAGAAAGTAGCATCACGCTAATCAACAGAGCTATCGACAATCATGTTTGTCCGAAACGCCCCAGACAATAAATTCTTTTTTTTTTTGCTCCTGTTGAGCCCTTTACAATGAATCGTTTTCGTTTCCCCCCCCCAAAAAAACTAAAAAAATATAAAACCGTTCAGAAAATACAAAAAAAGTAAAGAAATGTTCAGAAAAATAATAAAAAAATATAAAACAACAAAAACAATAAAAAAAAAGTTTTTTTCAGAACTACCTCCCCGTTATAAAAAAATTGGTAGAATATTTGGAACTCTGCCAACCTCTATTTCTCTTGGTTCGCTTCCCGGTTCGCTCGCCGGTACGCGAACCGGGAGCGAACCAAAAATTTTTTTTTTAAAAAAAGAACAGTAAGTATAAGGGAAGGAAACAGACAGTTATGTTAAATGAAAGACAGCTATACGGAGTAAACTAGAGATACTGTTACCCGCAATCCACTGCTGATGATGTCACATATTACATCATTCATGACATGGTCAGTGACATCATCAGCAGTGGATTGCGGGTAACAGTATCCCTAGTTTACTCCCTATAGCTGTCTTTCTTTTAACATAACTGTCTGTTTCCTTCCCTTATACTTACTGTTCTTTTTTTAAAAAAATGTTTTGATCAGTCAGAAACAGTGACAGTAATAGAGACAGAGTGAGTGAACAAGAGTGAAGAAGTATGAGAAGAGAGGGACTGAGAAAAATAGTGGAAGGAGTAGAGTAATTAAGTAATAGAGAAAGGAATGAGGGAAGTAGCAAAGGCAGGAAAGTGAGGGTTAAAGAAATGAAGCAGTGGAACTATAGAAGTTAAATGTGATAGAAATATAACGAAAAGAGTACAAAACATTTACCTTATAATTGTCGTTAAGTTAGTCATTTGTTATTTTTATACTTTCAATCTGTGAAAGAGAGAACAAACATTTGAAAAATATTAAAACATGTTTTTAAAAATTAGAAAAGACAAGGGAAAAGATTGAAGGACAAACAGTTTTTCAACAACTTTGACACTTACAGAAGCCTCTGCTTCTCCATGCCCCTACACAGTCCTAAAAATATACATTTTAAACTAACAGTATCTTGATGCAGATGAAGTGAGTCCTATCTTGCAACATGGTGCATCTTTTGCATCACTGCTGCATCGGTTTCATGTGGCATGGGTTTTTTACAGCATGACACATCTGCCTAGATGCATCAATTTGTAATTTTGTCGCCTCATAGCAAATCTTTTCCACTGCCACTGCGTCACAAAAGTGACGCACAGTGGCGCAAAAGAGGCATACACCTATCATAAATCTGTCCCTAACATATTAAATGATTGATTCAGGATGACGATAAGGTGTGGCCTATCCAGAGGTTTGTTTAAGGTGAGGCCTACTCAGGGTTGCAGATCAAATTTACGCTTGTTGAAGAATACAGAGGAGATAATACATGTGAAGGCCTACCAATGAAGTAAGTCATGTCCACTTCACTCTTGAACAAAGGCCAGACCTCTTCTGTGTCCGTGGACAGACCTAAACTTCATCTGCACAATGTCATTCGTAAACTTAGGAAACACAGGTGATGTAATTGAAAAATGTGGAGTTTATTTTCCTCATTTCACAATCACATCACCTGTGTTGCCTTTGCTTAGGTATCTCATAGTGCAGATGGAGTCTAGCATATCAAAGAGTACACAGAAGTTGAGCAGTGTATACAACAATTTTGACATTTACAAAAGCTTCAGCTTCTGCATGCCCCCTACACAGTGCTAATTATATACATTTTAAACTGATGGTATCTTGCTGGAGATGAACTGAAACCTATCTTGCAACATGGTGCATCTTTTACACAAAAGTGACCCACAGCGGCACAAAAGAGGCACACGGCCATCATAAATCTGACCCTAACATTTTAAATGATTGTTTCAAGATGCCGATAAGGTGTAACCTATCCACAGATTTGTTTCAGGTAAGTCCTACTCAGGGTTGCAGATGAAATTTAGGTTTGTTGAAGAATACAGAGGAGATAATACATGTGCAGACCTACCAACGTAGTGAGTCATGTCCACTGCACTCTTGAACAAATGTCAGACCTCCTCTGTCTCCTGGAACAGGCCTAAACCTCATCTACACAATGTGATGTGTAATGTTTGGAAACACGGGTAATATAATTGAAAAACGTGCAATTTTTTTTGCTCATTCCACAATCATATCACCTGTGTTTCCTTTGCTTAGGTATCTCATTGTGAAAATGTAGTCTATCATATGAAAGACTACGTAGAATATGAGCACTGTATGCAACAACTTTGACACTTACAGAAGCCTCTCCTTCTCCATGCCTCCTACACAGTTCTAAATGTACATCATAAATGCAAACAGTACAGAATTAATTATACATGTTAAATGGTTTATTTTTGCTGTTCTCAGAATGTATCAAATTTCACTAAAAACAGTGACTTGAAGGTATTCATCATATAACAGCGGGGAAAAAAAAACACAATCAAAATGATTGTGTTTAAAAAACCCATACAACATAACAAATCAGAATTCAGAACTCCTTAAAATTAACTTACTTTCCATGACGTCGAAGGATGTCCTATGAACAGCTTACACTCTGTTGTGCTATTATTACTTTCAGCCCGCCAATTTCTGAAAGAAAACCTCCATCGTTTTGAAAAATATGTTACATACAATAAATGACTTCTCGCTCTCTACCACACGTTTCCACAAGGCCAAATCATGTAAGAGCCATTTATAACTCTTGGAATTCTTGTAAGCTAATCCCGTCATTTTATATTTCAGCAACTTTCAGAATTAAAATGTTGAAGATCATTTTCACAATCCTGGACTACTAATATCTTACCCTTCTTGCTCACTCATGTTCTATATTTCCTATGACACTGATACTGCTTACTATGAAGCAGACTTACACTACCTCTATGACTAATACAATTATTTAATTCTCTACATCACTTTTAATCACAAAGCAATATAAAACAGTAGACAGCATTGCAGACTTACATTCCCTCTACTCCATGTTTTGATTGGCTGCTTGAATTAGCTTATAAAAAGAAATCGTTTTTCTGAACTCATTCAAAGTGCAGTTATTTTTCCATGACGTCCAGTGTTATGGTAAGAAGTTATGTCTCTGTACTACACTTATCCTCAAGGCCAAATCGTGTAGGAGCCATTAGAACTTCTTGAAATTCCTCAGAGCACATCCCGAGATTCTTTCCCTAAAATGTTGGTTTTAAAAACACCAGGTAAGAATTTTTAAGGTCATACGGCAATTTTTTTGTGAAAATTAAAACAGAATCGTTGCAGAATGACCAGCCGTTTCTAGACTTTAAATAAGCTGTGTAATGTCCTGATGTTATTGAAGGACCGTCATGATATATAATTGCTGCAGTTACAAAAGTCCTTCCTGATATTGACAACTGTGAAGCCACAAAATTTTTAATTAAAGTTGTCAATTTTGTTCCATCAGGCCTACATCGTTGGAACATTAAAATGACATACTGGCCATATGTTCGTATAAATAATGTTGACATCATTTCAGATTTACATTGGCTACACTCCATGTTGTGATCAGCTGCTTTTACTAGCTTATTAAAAGAGACTGATTTACTGTCTTGCAAAGTTAAATATATAAATCTTTCTGAGTCTACACTAGTAGTACTTGATACCCTACAGTTCTCGCAGTAATGCTGCCATTGATAAGAAAGCCCAAACAGGTGATCTACATCTACACCTTCAGCATGCAATACATCAAGCATATACATTAAAAACTCCTGACAATCTTGCTGAATATTTTGAGAGAATTGTGTTTGACCTGAACATCTGTCTAACAGATGTCGAATTTCAGACACACTTTCTATGTTTGTTCTATCAGTGCTACATTTCTCTAACACAGCATTTAACAAACTGCAAAATCTTTGATCAGAATTGACCACAATCTCTTCTTTTACATTTTCTAGAGAAAACAAAACATTAACCACTACATTAGCATAGCAGTTGACACCAGAACTGTTTTCAAATTGAAAACCAACAACATCTTCAACAGAATCCTTTTTGTTTCTGCTTATAATTTCAGGTTCATCGACTTTTCATCTTTTTGCTACAACCTCCCTAGTATTGGTCACATTTCTTCGTTTCCGGCCTACCACACGTTTCTCAAACAAAGGATATTGAGGCAAATGTGGCGCATACTCTCTTCTTAACCTATTGTATTCCTTAACACAATCTAGATCCGCACAAATGTTTGTGACATCACACTCAATCAAGTACAATCCCGATAAAGTTCTAACTCGTGACAATGCCACATATGCCATACCCTCCTTGAACACAGAACTGCCAATATTCACCAATGCACTGTCTACACTTAAACCTTGCAATTTATGGATTGTCACCGCATATGCCAAGCAAACAGGAAACTGCTTACGGCGAACATATAAGTCTTTTACAAGCAAAAATCTAGCAGAACAACGACCAATTAGCTGTACTTCCTCAATGCCATCAAATTTAATTTTTTAAAATTCAATTCCATCTCTATTTCTGTATTTCACAAAATCAACAACATTACCCATTGATCCATTTACCAGACCTCTTTCAACATGTAAATTCCTTCTTAAAATTATACGGCAGTTCAAGCACACATTTAGAGTCTTTTCAAAACCTGCAGTTTTAGATATAGCCTTCTCTAATGAATCCAATTTTGTTTTCAAATTCTCAGACAAAATAATTGTTGATCCCATATGCTCTACTCTGTCAATAGCTTCCAGTTTCACAATCTCTTCCTTTTCTAAATGCAACATTTTGTTGTTGAAGATGGCACATTCTGCAAGAGTTGGCATCAAACATATTCCAGATTTCTTCTCAGTAATTTTCTGAAAAATATTCTCAGGCACAACATCTTGTTATGGATATAAATTTGACAGTAATCGTGCATGTAAAGCTTCTTTCCCATGCTCGGTCACTTTTCCAATTCTAACATCTTGTAGAATATTCTTGTAAACTTCATCCTTCGCCTGACGCATATTTTCATGCAGTTCAGCATAATTGAAGTTTAACCATATATTGACGTTGCCAATGCTCCCTAGGCACTTCCTGGTATCTTCATGCGTGAGCATTTTGAACACAGGTTGCCCTTTCACTGGTGTCAGCTGCAGAAGATCTCCGAAAACAATGATGTGTTTGCCACCAAATAACACATCATACTCTGTTTTGAGAACTTCTTGCATTCTCAAATGCACAAAGGCAAGCATGACATTGGAAACCATGCTTACTTCGTCAATGATAAGAAGTTTCATTTTCCTCAAGATTCTTGAAACTTCACAACAAGCATCTCCAGATAGCTTGTGATATTGTAATTTGTTGTCATGCTCCACTGGCAGCATCAGTAAACGATGTAAAGTAATCCCTTTAATGTTATGTGCTGCCAGTCCAGTTGGAGCGGTGACAACACAAGACAGCGATGACTCAGTCCTTTCCTGCAAATAACATGAAATTGCTTTAATGAGGAAACTTTTTCCAGTTCCCGCTTCTCCACTCACGTACAGTCGGACAGGCTTCAACGACGTACATGAGCACTCTTTCTTCTCATGACTTAATCCATGATCAATTTGCTTGGTAACTTTGTCATATATTTTCCTCTGCTCAACGTTGAGTTGTCTTTCCAAGTCTTCTAAGTTAACCGCATCCTCCTGAGCATGTGCCATGGCTCTTTCCACTTCATTCATGGCAGTGGCAGCTTCATTTTCGATAACAGGTCCTCCTAGTGGATCCTGACTCAATGAAGCAGAACTCTGACTCTCCTGAGAACTGTCTCTGGCAATCTCGGCTGCAATCGTTGCTTCCTGCTCGATTTCCGCATTCAACATTTCTACATAGTTAGG
The DNA here is from genome assembly GCF_964261635.1 of Lissotriton helveticus. Classification (NCBI taxonomy): domain Eukaryota; kingdom Metazoa; phylum Chordata; class Amphibia; order Caudata; family Salamandridae; genus Lissotriton; species Lissotriton helveticus. The sequence goes on from NC_136063.1 coordinate 1,024,059,275, forward strand.
AAAAGCAGGACATTCTATGGTCTCCTTGGCGGCAGTGAAAGAGTCTTCATAACAGAGGAAATCTCCAAGCAGTTCCTCTTCTGCACGCCAAGGCTTGAAAAGTTGCAAAAGTGCTAAATTGAAAAACTCCTTTTTTTCAGGAGATTCGCCACTCAATTTTCGATGGTTTACCAAGTGGCATTTTCTTTGCTTGACCAGACATCCCTCACTTCCAATTACAGCATACACTCCTTTCTCAGTATCTTCTTTGATGTTCCTCTTGAATATGTAATTTTGAAGAACCTCATACAGACAAACATTCTCGAGGTGACTGCTTCGATTTGGATAATATGTATCCAACATGTTGGTCTTCAAAATGTCGGTACTGTTTGGCTCCTTTTCCGCCAAATACTCAATTTCCCGCACAGGTTTCAGAACTCGATTACGCGTTGCAGCAAGACCAAGACTCGCCCAAACGATACTCCTAGATTTGGCATAGAGACTTGCTGAAGACAACCGGTCAGAACATTCGTAAGCTCCGATTTCTCGATGCGACAACATCTTCAGACTGAAACTGTACAACTTCTTACTGAGGCTCTTTTCATGGGAAATGTCCTCCCACATATCCTTCAATTCTGTCTTCTCTTTTTTGGTGATGTAAGATGTCACATACCGAGCCACAGCCATACAGTTATTAGCCACAAACTGTATATCCATGTTAGCATTCCACATGGACAAAATCACCGGGTTGTAGTCGTTGATGTACTTGGACTCTTCGTTCCTCTTCAAATTGTATGTGTTTTTAGGTGATTTCTTCATCACATTATGCCGCAGCGAAGACATCAAACTGTTTACTCTGTCTTTAGAAATCACCGGTCGTGGAAAGCCGAAACGACATTTGGTGTAGAACTTGTCCTTGTTTCGGAATTTACGACGACAGTACTTTCCACAACGATGGCCTTGGAAACGTAGAACTTTTTCTCTTAGGCTTTTCTTCTCCTTTGCGTTTGGAACAGCACACGTAGAATACTGTTGTATGAAACTCATCACTGAGTCTTCTGGATCCATTCCAAATTTAGGTGCATCCTTGATCCACAACAGCATATGTATATGAGGAGCACCTCTTGCTTGGTACTCCTTTCTCCAGAAGAAATCCAACACCTCTCCAAGAGGTGGATTCTTCTTATTCATGATGAAAGACATCATAGCTTCAAATCTATGATTGAAGTACCGGCATACATTGACTGGATCCAAAGAGCACAGTTCTCCGGGTGTCTTGAATTCAATGTTTTCAATGTTTCCATTTGCCTCTCGTAGAAATTCAAGTAAGTCTTCCCAGCCATACTCGGCACAGCTCAGAGTACCATGTGGGAGTTCCTAAGTTCCTCAGCATACATTTTAAATCACCATGACGACGGTACCAGTACTCATTAGTACCACGCTGACACGCCATGAGATTAATCAGGTGAGAATCTAAAATACTGTCTTGGACATTGACTTTATCCATAAAGTCACTTGCCGAGATGTTTTGCATGTGTATACCACTTTTCAAGATGTGGTTCACTGCATATGACAGTCCAGACAGATCGCTTTCAAACAGGAGATGAAACAAATAGGGAATACATTGTCGAAACCTAGCATCTCCTGCATACAATCGCAAAGTCCGGTATTCAGAAGCAGGAATTTGATGAGGTCGCTCATCATATCTTCCTCCCTGACCTGTTGGAAAAAGCTGTGGGAAACACCGAGCTTCCAAACTTTCCTCCCAAATACTAATGGGACTCCCTTTGGCTTGTTTCATTTGAAACAACTCAATAGCATTCCCCATGACTTCCTTGGAATGCAAAGGATGAACACTATAATGTTCATATATTTCTTCACTAGTAGAGGGTTCTACTTTCTCAATTTGACCAGCACACAAATCGCTATCCTCTTCCTCACTTACTTCCTCTTCTGCAACATATATATTCTTATAGTACTTATTATTTTTTTTCAAATACAATGTTGCCTTTTTGACTTTCCTAACATCCACTAAATCTTGCCATATTTTCTTATTCTTTGTCGGAACCCCATTAACTAAGATAACCAGAGGGTCCTCTTCCACTTTTTCTACTCCAATTGTGTTAATGTTTTTCTTCAAATCTAGAGGCAAATAAACAACTCTTCCCTTTAATCCTCTCTGTAAATCTGATGGAGGCAATTTCCCTGTCTTTGGCTCCATTCTTACAATAGCCTGAAAGGGATGGATACTTTGAATCAAAATAGATTCATAAGTAGATTCATAAGTATTTAAATCCTTCAATTCAGAAGGAATCTCAACCAATTCCAGATTATTATGAACTGCTCTAGCAGGCATCTGGTTTTGATTTAATTTGCTACAACAATAAGTACACACACGTTGATCCGATCCCAAATCAAAACAATTTTCTACCATCAAGTATGTTGCGAAATCCTTCCATTCACTATTATTTTCCCTTTCACTTTTTGCATATAAATCCACTAACTTAGTCTGATTCTTATAATAAGTGCGTCGACAACACACACAAGTGAAATTAGGCCTCTCACTTGATTTCACCTGAAACGTCGCAATTTCCCTCTGAAAATTATCTGTACTGGAAACCTGTACACTATCTTCCACATTACCCTCTTCTTCTTGGTCAATTTCAACATTCTCCTCTTTACTTCCAAAGTAACAAAACTCAATTTCTTCACAAATATTCTTCACATCTATTTCAGAACCATGCAAAAGAGCAGCGCATAATTGTTTAAGCATAATTGCTGGACTCTTAGCATAATACAACATTCTAACTAATTTCCTCACTTTATTATGATGCACTGCTAGCATCCTGAAATGATGAAAAACACTCTGGCATACTCTCCTGGAAAGACAAGCCAGTGAATGACCATGCAAACCTGTCACTTCTCTCACTCTGCAAGGATCTAATTCTTGCAACAACTTCATTTTCTGCTTCAAACTTTTCTTATTAAATGTCCGTACAAAATCACAAAGCAAATTGATGGAATCCTGTTGCACACTGCAAATACTACTACACTTCCAGGTGTACACAGGACCCTTAGGACGTCTTCCTAAAACCTCATTACCTAACACCTCTTCTGTCTCTGTTGTCACAAGTTTTTCTTTTTCAACTGGACAACCATCTTTCACTTCATAAGCTCGACCACTGGTGTCAACTGCATGCACCAAATCATTATCCTGGAAATAACTCTCCTCATTAAAAAATGCCTCACAACTTGAACTATGCATCCATTCTCCGGAAAAAACTTCACAAAAATTACTACGATTAACTATTCTCTTCCATCTACTATTTCTTTTGAAATCATAAATTGCCTTGTTTAGCTTCCTAATTCTATTGATTATCAAAATAAATAACTTACGTTTAATTTCAAATGCCTGGTCAATAACTTTCTCAACTTTTTTTTTTCTCTTATAAAAAACCACTTTCTTTTGACCTTTCTTAATATTTTTTAACAAATTGCCAATTATCCTGTTGCGGAACATTCGTTTACGAATGTCCCTAAACTGTTGTTTCCTTCTACTATCATGCACAGAGTTATCTCTTGCTCTAGCAGTAACATTTTTGATTGGCCTTTCCTTTCCGTTTAAAATGCTTCTCTTTTTCTGGACTGAAACATTTTCTGTAGTAATATTTCTTTTACTACAAATATTTCTTATAAATGTTTTTGTGCTCTTACCCGGTGCTTTCTTGGTGACTTGACAAGTTTTTTTGTTAGAGGACTGCTGCATTATTTCATGGACCTGCTGTCTTTGACGTTTTGCAGCCTTTCTAAGTCTATCCTTGGTTGGCATGGTGAAATCTTGAAATGATATGCAGTTGAATCTGTGGTAAAATATAATAAAAAATGTTATTAACCACTATTACCAAACAGTAAATCAATAACAGTCATCAAAAACTTAACACACTACTTCACATTTTTACATAGAATATTTTTTAGTGCTTGGCAAATTTAGAATACAGAAATAGCAGAAAAGAAATGGAATTCATATTCATTTTACCTGTGCTGTTTTATATGTGAATCTGATCTAATTTTATGAGCATATTTTAATATTTTATTGAAGACACTACACATAACCTGTTTTTGAAGGTGTCTTTATTTTTAAATAAAACGGTTTACATTTTTACTTTTCATTTATTATAAATTTTTATATGTTTATAGTTCCATAGGCTCAAGCACGTCAGCTTCCCAGCCTATATCATACAATTCTGACAAATCGGCATCCTCATCATTTTCTTCATCATCCTCAGAATTTAAATCATCCAAGGGATCTACTTCCACTGATGTTTCAATTACAAGTTCAATGATAATGTCATAATCAACTGATTGCTGATTGTCACTCATGGTTGATGTTGTCGTTATCTTTAAAGAAAGAGAACAACAATGAGATGTTGCAGAGTAAGAGACAAATCTCAGAGATTATAATAGTAAAATTGTTTAACAAGAGTAACATTTTGCAGCTATTATTTAGCCATGTCCAGCAATGCTGAGGAAGTGAAGCCTATGTCCAAGTTTTCAGTGAACATGACTCATCTCTTCTTAACCTTGGATAAGCCTCACCGACTCTGTGTCCCCTGCTCATACTTAAATGTACAGGGGCAGATTTATGCTAAATGGCGCATCCCCACGGATGCACCAGTTAATGTGCACCGCTGCTCTGCCAGCCATAGTGTGCCGAATTTACAATGTGGAGCACCATTGAGAAAAAACAGCACAGATGCGTCACACATCTGTGCCACAAAAGCAGACATTGCAGGAATCACATCATAAGCGCGACATGTCTACTGCAATGCACAGGAGGAACCCTCACATTGCATGGTGCATCACTTCTTATGCCTGTTTCAAACAGGCATAAGTATTTAATTCAGCAATGCTATAAAGCTGACTCAGTGAAATCTTCTAAATTTCACTGTGTTAGTTTTACAGGGCTTTCTTGCAAATTAATGCATACCTTGCAACAAAACACCTATATGAAATCTGACGCAGGTTTCATGTGGCACAGGACTTTACAGCATGACACATCTGCCTAGATGCATCAAGTTGTAAATATGTCGCCACATAGCAAATCTTTTGCACCGCCGCTGCGTCACAAAAGTGACGCACAGTGACGCAAAAGAGACATACACCTATCATAAATCTGTCCCTAGCATTTTAAATGATTAATTCAGGATGACGATAAGGTGTAGCCTATCCAGAGGTTTGTTTAAGGTGCATGAAGCTCTAGCAGTACATATCCTGAAATGTAATTGATTTAAAAAAACTTTTTAAACACAACATATAAATCAATTGTATACCTACATTCATGGGGAAATGACTTAAAATGAAATTAAAATCGTTTGTGAGGAAAAGGAATGCTTTTCAAATTTATGACAAGGAAATAATGGTGTCTGCTTCTTCATTTCATTTCTCTTCAGCATTTTTGGGTCACTTTTAACATGGCTATGTAACTCAAAGACTCAAAATCTATATTTGCGAAGCACAGGTGCGAGCATATTTACAAGGAATTTGCACCACGGGGAAAGGTCTTAAATTAAAATGGGAAAAATAACATCAGAGACACTCAAATGCCTTATAAAGAAGCAGACACCATTATTTCCTTGTCATAAATTTTAAAAGCATTCCTTTTCCTCAAAAACGATTTTCAAGTCATAATTTGAAAACACTGCACATGGGGAAATGACTGAAAATGTCCTTAAGACACATGAAAGCGTTTTTTGATTGCCTTTGCAGCATTTTTGGGTCACTTTTAACATGGCTATGTAACTCAAAGACTCAAAATCTAAATTTGCCAAGCACAGGTGCGAGCATATTTACAAGGAATTTGCACCACGGGGAAAGGTCTTAAATTAAAATGGGAAAAATAACATCAGAGACACTCAAATGCCTTATAAAGAAGCAGACACCATTATGTCCTTGTCATAAATTTTAAAAGCATTCCTTTACCTCAAAAACGATTTTCAAGTCATAATTTGAAAACACTGCACATGGGGAAATGACTTAAAATGTCCTTAAGACACATGAAAGCGTTTTTTTAAAGCCTTTGCAGCATTTTTGGGTCACTTTAAACATGGCTATGTAACTCAAACAATCAAAATCTAAATTTGCCAAGCACAGGTGGGAGCATATTTACAAGGAATTTGCACCACGGGGAAAGGTCTTTTAATTTCAAAATGGGAAAAAAAACATCAGAGACACTCAAATGCCTTATAAAGAAGCATACACCATTATGTCCTTGTCATAAATTTTAAAAGCATTCCTTTACCTCAAAAACGATTTTCAAGTCATAATTTGAAAACACTGCACATGGGGAAATGACTTAAAATGTCCTTAAGACACATGAAAGCGTTTTTTTAAAGCCTTTGCAGCATTTTTGGGTCACTTTTAACATGGCTATGTAACTCAAACAATCAAAATCTAAATTTGCCAAGCACAGGTGGGAGCATATTTACAAGGAATTTGCACCACGGGGAAAGGTATTTTAATTTAAAATGGGAAAAATAACATCAGAGACACTCAAATGCCTTATAAAGAAGCATACACCATTATGTCCTTGTCATAAATTTTAAAAGCATTCCTTTACCTCAAAAACGATTTTCAAGTCATAATTTGAAAACACTGCACATGGGGAAATGACTTAAAATGTCCTTAAGACACATGAAAGCGTTTTTTAAAGCCTTTGCAGCATTTTTGGGTCACTTTTAACATGGCTATGTAACTCAAACAATCAAAATCTAAATTTGCCAAGCACAGGTGGGAGCAAATTTACAAGGAATTTGCACCACGGGGAAAGGTCTTTTAATTTAAAATGGGAAAAATAACATCAGAGACACACAAATGCCTTATAAAGAAGCAGACACCATTATGTCCTTGTCATAAATTTTAAAAGCATTCCTTTACCTCAAAAACGATTTTCAAGTCATAATTTGAAAACACTGCACATGGGGAAATGACTTAAAATGTCCTTAAGACACATGAAATCGTTTTTTGATTGCCTTTGCAGCATTTTTGAGTCACTTTTAACATGGCTATGTAACTCAAACAATCAAAATCTAAATTTGCCAAGCACAGGTGGGAGCATATTTACAAGGAATTTGCACCACGGGGAAAGGTCTTACATTAAAATGGGAAAAATAACATCAGAGACACTCAAATGCCTTATAAAGAAGCATACACCATTATGTCCTTGTCATAAATTTTAAAAGCATTCCTTTTCCTCAAAAACGATTTTCAAGTCATAATTTGAAAACACTGCACAGCTCCTATGCACAAAAACACCCTGTCAGTACTAATACTTCACATTTTCTCCAATTACAATTTCTCAAAGAAACAAAATCTATTTGTAAAACACTTGAGACAAAGCAACATTTTAAAAACACAACTTTCTTCATAATTTTCTCCTTAAAGCACACTATTCTCTATCTAAATCAAATAAATCTTTTCTCACCTTAGCAAATACTTTATGAGTTTCAAAACAGTCCCAGAAACACACCAATTTGTCTTTAGCAGAGCAAAATGTATGCACACCAGAGGCTGGAACCAACAATGGCACAGAAATGCTGTAATTCTTCACACATATCTCTCATGTCACCCAATCAAAACTCTTCCCTCACTTTTTTCAAATCAAAACCCTTCCCCCCTCTGCCCTCTCTGCCTTTTTTGCATAGCAACCACCTCTTGGAAGACCTCTGGTGTTTGCAAGTTCACACAACAATGTTTCAATTGAACTCTGAACTCTCAGTGAACCTGCATATCCAGTGCAATCTTTCATTTAATGATTTTTTCTTGACCATTCAAAATACATCTTTCAAAGAACTCATCCATGCACCCTAACTTTCTGTTTTCAGCAATCGAAATCCACCAATCACTGTTACTGCTTCATTAACACAGAAACTCCACAGTTTTTTTCATTTTAAACTCTTATTTTTTCAACTGCCATTTCATTGCCACACTTCATCTGACTGCAGCAGAACCTTCTCTCACCATGTTTTCTGTCTGGATTGTTGGACATAGTTACATCTACTGGGCTCAGAGGTATGCTGATAACAGAAATTTACCTAACCTCAATTTACAAGATGTGGAAATTAAGTGGTTTGGCCACAGAGGATTAAAATGTCACCAATTGATACCATTGGTGAAAACCTTTATGCATTTGCCAAAACCTGACCTGTTAATTGTGCACTGTGGAGGTAATGACTTGGGCACTTTGACTGGGGTAGGTCTGGAAATGCTTTTAAAGGACACCTTTGAGCAATTAATGGCACTTTTTCCTCAAACTGCCTTGTTATATTCAAATATATGCCAAAGACAGAAATGGAGGTGGTCGAACCAATTTTGTCCACAAATTGAGAAATCGAGGAAGCATATAAACAAATCTGTTTCAGCTTACATGAGAGACCATGGAATGGGCTCCGTGTACAACAATAACTTGCGTTACTACATGCAAGATATCTACAGAGGAGATGGAGTTCACTTCTCAGATGAGGGCAACAGAATTTTCATTCTGAATTTAAGACTGTGCATTGGTACCTACTTATAAGTACCTAAATGTACCATAAACCCAAAAGCTCTTCTCAGAGCTACCCTACATCTGATCACTCACAATTATTATTGTACTCTAACTTTTTTCACTAATTTTCAACAAAGTACGCTCCACGGGGCGCTACCCGGTACGCGAACCGGAAGCTAACCTCGCGAAATTTTAAATTTTTTTTTTTTTTTTCGCACATATGGGCCTCCTCAGCCACCCTCAGAAAACCTAGGGGGTCAAGATAAGTCTACCGTGCCCCCTTCTACCCATTCTGAACATTATTTGCCCTCCATCTTGTATCTTAATTCGACCGAAACACAAAATGGTGGACTCCCGTAACGCTTCAGGTTCGCGTACCGGGGCGCTCGCCAGTTCGCGTACCGGGGCGCTCCCCGGGAAGCGCTCCATCAAAAAAGGTGGGAAAGTAATTTACAGAAAAACGACTGGAGACACTTTCACCAAATATAGATTTGCTCATACTACATACCAATCCCTATCATTTTCACAAATTTGATTGAAATTCCATTTAGCCATTTAGCCTGTAGACCTCTCTTAATACCGTGAGGTAAATTACTTCACAAAACACATCTGAAGTGTTGGAATTGACAACCAATGAAAATGTTACTTTCATTTTCTACTTTTTTTACCTGACATTTGATTGGTTATATACCTGAATATATATAAAGGAAGAGAATGAAACACAGCCATTTTGACTACTACTTCTTGTTGTACATTTCAATAGGATTTTCACTAATTACTTCAACTTCTTTGTAAAGGTAAGTTGTTATTTTAAAAACTGAAGTATATTGTGCACTATAAGTTAATATGGTAAACTTTTTCTGATAGTTATATACTATCCCTCTGTAGTAGTTATAGATTTAGATAGACTTCTTTGTTATAGTTATGGATGGAGTCAGGTTTCTCTTGTATAATTATGAATTTACTTACGTTAAATCACATACACTTTTTTATATTCCTACTTCCACTCTGATACTATACACTGCCCAAAGATAAATTCACTGATAAAAACTGCCTATCTAAAATTAATCCCAACAGTGCCCTATCTGTACTAATATATTTTTTTTTAATCCAAATTTCAGGCAAAATGGAAGGCGAACACAAAGTTTCATTTCAAATTGTCCTGCAAGAGAGCAACCAAGAAATAATTGATCCAAATTATATAGAATTTATGGATGAAACTTGGGACCAAGAACTACTGCAATGTGTGCAAGCAGTAGATGACCTCCTTCAAAATGAGGACATTTTACACACTCAGAGATTACAAGCTATGTTCAATGAAAATAACGACATTTCAGACAGTGAAATGTTAGAAATTTTATTACATTTTGAAACACAATCACAATAATAAATAATTGCTTAAAAAATAAAGAAATTAAAAAATAATCAACAAAACAAACAATCAATTAACATACAATATTAGAAAAGTCTATAATTTTTTTCTCCTTTTAGTACGCTCCCCAGAACGCTTCCCGGTTCGCGGACCGGGCGCTCCCCACGCAAAAAAAAAAAATGTTTTTTTTTTTTTTTTTTTTTTTGCCCTGCGGGGCCCTTTCAAAGCCTCTACATCAAACCTAGGGGGTCAGGGAGCATTTACTATGCCCCCTTATGGTCAATTCCCCCTTTGTTTTGGCCTCCTCTTGTCTCTCGATCCTACCGAGAGACAAGATGGCGGCCGCTCCGGACTGTTTAGAATGTTGCCAGACACCGGAGAGCCAATCAGCTTCGCTACGCGAAGTTCCGTTACGCGTCAAGTACGCGAACCGGAGCGCTGCCCAGAGCGCGCTTACAGATATATATCTTTTTTTGAACGTTAATTTCTCAAAATCCACTGGAGCATATATATTGAGACCTAGCAAAGGCACATCGGGCTAACAGTTCCTACAATTTTGCCAAGTTTCGTGCAAATCCATTCAGCCGTTCGGCCTAAAAGTGAGGCCAACCGCCCTAGGGAAATTAACATGGAAAAAACACGTTTTGGGACCCCCCTTTTTTCTCGGCCCCCCCTTGACGAACCTCCCCCAAATTTTCAGCGGCTGCTCAGAAACAAAATGTTCCATTTTCCTGAAAATTTCAGCCAATTCCGTCCACAAACGCCAAAGTTATTAGACATAGAATTTTCAAAAATCCCATAGGGAAAAAATCCTAACTATATATACCTACTGGCGACCGCCAGTAGGTAATATATATATATATATATATATATATATATATATATATATATATATATATATATATATATAATACCTACTGGCGGACTCCAGTAGGTAGGTATAGTTAGGACCAAGTTTCCATAGGAAGAGCATTTTTTGTTTTGCTTGTAACTTTGGCGTCGTTTGATGAATCCTCATGACATTGTCAAAATGAATTCTTTGTTCATATCAGCTCCTATGTTGAAAGTTTGGGGGGGATTGGTCAAGGGGGGGCCGAGATAAAAGGGGTCCCAAAACGTGTTTTCTCTATGTTAATTTCCTTAGGAACTTTAGACAAGGCTACAGGTCGAACGGGTGAATGGAATTACCCCATATTTGGCAGAGAGAAGGTCTTGGTCTAGAAAGCATGCTTTTGTTTATTTGGTGTAAATCCGTTCAGTAGTTTTGGGGAAATATTGAAATTTACAGATATCGATATATGGGAATTCTGCCATCTGATTTGCTGAGGCGTTACGAGCACGAGCTTGCTGCATATTGGTTGCGAGCGCAGCGAGCGGTTGCAACTAGGACGTGTTGGCCACCATTTTGTGATTATGTTAAAGCGAGTAAGGTGAAAACAGAGCAAAATAAAGTAGGAAAGAAGAGCGCTGTGGTCTCTGTGGGGGAGTGCGAAGCGAAGTAGTCACTCCTACCGGTCTGAAAGTGCGGTGCTGCTCAGAGTGACATGGTGGTGAGATGATATGCTGCTACACTCTGGTATGAAATCGAGAGCCTAAACCGTGACCCCATTGCTGTAAAGTGATGGGCTCTGGTCTTTGTAGCATTCATGTGCAAGTAGTGTTAGTAGGCATAAGGGAGTGGGAAGCAAACTACTGACCGCTATCGTGCGTTTATACTATACCAGAAGTGGGAAGCAAAGAACTCACGCCACCGGTGTGAAGATTTTGGGATCAAACAGAGGTGATTGCTGTAAAGGGATAGACTCTGGGCGCTGTAGTATACGTGTGCAAGTAGTGCTAGTAGGCATATATACCAAACAGCAGGGAGTGAAAAGCGAACTACTGACTGCTACCGTGCGTTTATAGTATACCGGAAGCAAAGTACTCACGCCTACCGGTGTGAAGATTCGGGGATCAAACCGAGCTGATTGCTGTAAAGTGATGGGCTCTAGGTGCTATAGGATACTAGCCGCTGTAGTATAACTGTGTAAGTAGTGTTAGTATTTGTTTATAGTACATGGGGAGTGGGTAGCAAACTATTTTCTCCTACTGGTCTGAAGACTCTGGGATTAAACAGTGAGCCTAAATCGGGAGCTCATTGCTGTAAAGTGATGTGCTCTGGGTGCTGTAGTATACCTGTGGAAGTAGTGTTATTTTGCGTTTATATAACACAGGGAGTGGGAAGCGAACTACTCACCCCTACCGGTCTGAAGACTCCTGGATGAAACCATGAGCTCATTGCTGTAAAGTCATGTGCTCTGTGTAGTATTCCAATGTAAGACATAGTAGAATGTTAGTATGTAATTCTACTAGAATGTAAGTATGTATTGTTAAATATAGGGCTGTCATGAGGGGAAACTTGGGGAGTTTGTACACGGTGCCTGAGAAGACAGTTGCCTTGCTGTCTGCTCCTGTTGGTGGGTGTTTAAGGTGTCTTGTTTTCCTGCAATAAATCTACTTATTGGATCCACTGCTAACTGCCTCTTCACTACATAAATTTGGCTGCGAGCAGGAGAAGGTAAAAAGAAGGCAGCACTCACCAATATTTCAAAGTTGTTTGCGTTGTGCTGAAGACCTGTTTTCTTTGTGTAGCTGTTTCGTCTGTTCGTCAGCTCATTGAACTAATTCATCCGACCTCCGGTAGGATTTATATTTTTAGATGTTACACTTCCTCCGCCTCTTCACAACACTCTGGTCGCTGTACTACACGTGTGTAGGTAGTGTTAGTATGCGTTTTTTCGCACATATGGGCCTCCTCAGCCACCCTCAGAAAACCTAGGGGGTCAAGATAAGTCTACTGTGCCCCCTTCTACCCATTCTGAACATTATTTGCCCTCCATCTTGTATCTTAATTCGACCGAAACACAAAATGGTGGACTCCCGTAACGCTTCAGGTTCGCGTACTGGGGCGCTCGCCAGTTCGCGTACCGGGGCGCTCCCCGGGAAGCGCTCCATCAAAAAAGGTGGGAAAGTAATTTACAGAAAAACGACTGGAGACACTTTCACCAAATATAGATTTGCTCATACTACATACCAATCCCTATCATTTTCACAAATTTGATTGAAATTCCATTTAGCCATTTAGCCTGTAGACCTCTCTTAATACCGTGAGGTAAATTACTTCACAAAACACATCTGAAGTGTTGGAATTGACAACCAATGAAAATGTTACTTTCATTTTCTACTTTTTTTACCTGACATTTGATTGGTTATATACCTGAATATATATAAAGGAAGAGAAGGAAACACAGCCATTTTGACTACTACTTCTTGTTGTACATTTCAATAGGATTTTCACTAATTACTTCAACTTCTTTGTAAAGGTAAGTTGTTATTTTAAAAACTGAAGTATATTGTGCACTATAAGTTAATATGGTAAACTTTTTCTGATAGTTATATACTATCCCTCTGTAGTAGTTATAGATTTAGATAGACTTCTTTGTTATAGTTATGGATGGAGTCAGGTTTCTCTTGTATAATTATGAATTTACTTACGTTAAATCACATACACTTTTTTATATTCCTACTCCCACTCTGATACTATACACTGCCCAAAGATAAATTCACTGATAAAAACTGCCTATCTAAAATTAATCCCAACAGTGCCCTATCTGTACTAATATATTTTTTTTAATCCAAATTTCAGGCAAAATGGAAGGCGAACACAAAGTTTCATTTCAAATTGTCCTGCAAGAGAGCAACCAAGAAATAATTGATCCAAATTATATAGAATTTATGGATGAAACTTGGGACCAAGAACTACTGCAATGTGTGCAAGCAGTAGATGACCTCCTTCAAAATGAGGACATTTTACACACTCAGAGATTACAAGCTATGTTCAATGAAAATAACGACATTTCAGACAGTGAAATGTTAGAAATTTTATTAAATTTTGAAACACAATCACAATAATAAATAATTGCTTAAAAAATAAAGAAATTAAAAAATAATCAACAAAACAAACAATCAATTAACATACAATATTAGAAAAGTCTATAATTTTTTTCTCCTTTTAGTACGCTCCCCAGAACGCTTCCCAGTTCGCGGACCGGGCGCTCCCCACGCAAAAAAAAAAAATGTTTTTTATTTTTTTTGCCCTGCGGGGCCCTTTTAAAGCCTCTACATCAAACCTAGGGGGTCAGGGAGCATTTACTATGCCCCCTTATGGTCAATTCCCCCTTTGTTTTGGCCTCCTCTTGTCTCTCGATCCTACCGAGAGACAAGATGGCGGCCGCTCGGGACTGTTTAGAATGTTGACAGACACCGGAGAGCCAATCAGCTTCGCTACGCGAAGTTCCGTTACGCGTCAAGTACGCGAACCGGAGCGCTGCCCAGAGCGCGCTTACAGATATATATCTTTTTTTGAACGTTAATTTCTCAAAATCCACTGGAGCACATATATTGAGACCTAGCAAAGGCACATCGGGCTAACAGTCCCTACAATTTTGCCAAGTTTCGTGCAAATCCATTCAGCCGTTCGGCCTAAAAGTGAGGCCAACCGCCCTAGGGAAATTAACATGGGAAAAACACGTTTTGGGACCCCCCTTTTTTCTCGGCCCCCCCTTGACGAACCCCCCCCAAATTTTCAGCGGCTGCTCAGAAATAAAATGTTCCATTTTCCTGAAAATTTCATCCAATTCCGTCCACAAACGCCAAAGTTATTAGACATAGAATTTTCAAAAATCCCATAGGGAAAAAATCCTAACTATATATACCTACTGGCGACCGCCATATAGTTAGGATTTTTTCCCTATGGGATTTTTGAAAATTCTATGTCTAATAACTTTGGCGTTTGTGGACGGAATTGGATGAAATTTTCTGGAAAATGGAACATTTTGTTTCTGAGCAGCCCCTGAAAATTTGGGGGGTGTTCGTCCAGGGGGGGCCGAGAAAAAAGGGGGGTCCCAAAACGTGTTTTTAACATTGAGTTTTCCATAGGGCGGTTGGCCTCACTTTTAGCCCGAACGGCTGAATGGATTTCCATGAAACTTGGCAAAATTGTAGGGACTGGTAGCCCGATGTGCCTTTTCTAGGTCTCAATATATGTGCTCCAGTGGATTTTGAGAAATTAACGTTTAAAAAAAGATATATATCTGTAAGCGCGCTCCGGGCAGCGCTCCGGTCCGCGGACCTTAAGCGTACCGGAACTTCGCGTAGCTAAGCTGATTGGCTCTCCGGTGTCTGTCAACATTCTAAACAGTCCGGAGCGGCCGCCATCTTGTCTCTCGGTAGGATTGAGAGACAAGAGGAGGCCAAAACAAAGGCGAAAATGACCATAAGGGGGCATACTAGATCCTCCCTGACCCCCTAGGTTTAATGTGGAGGTTTTAAAAGGGCCCCGCGGGGCAAAAAAAACAAAAAAAATTTTTGTTTTTTTTTGCGTGGGGAGCGCCCGGTCCGCGAACCGGGAAGCGTTCTGGGCAGCGTACTGCAATGAAAAATGAATGATAGACTTTTCAAATGCTGTATGCTAATTGATTGTTGTTTTTGTTGATTATTTTTTATTTTCTTTATTTTTTAAGCATTTTTTTTAATGTGATTGTGTTTCATAATTTATTAAACTTTCTAACATTTCATTGTCAGAAATTTCATAATTATCATGGAATATACATTGTAGTCTCTGAGGGTGTAAAATGTCCTCATTTGCAAGGAGGTTATCTACTGCTTGTACACATTGCAGTAGTTCATTGTCCCAAGTTTCATCGAAAAATTCAATGTCAATTTGATCAATTGTATCAATCAATTCTTGGCTGCTCTCTTGCAGGTCCATTTCAAAAGAAACTTGGTTTTCGCCTTCCATTTTGCCTGAAATTTGGATTAAAAAAATATATATTAGTAGAGATAGGGCAATGTTGGGAATAATTTTAGATAGGCATTTTTTATCAGTGAATTTATCTTTGGGCAGTGTATAGTATCAGAGTGGAAGTAGGAATATAAAAAAGTGTATGTGATTTAACGTAAGTAAATTCATAATTATACAAGAGAAGCCTAACTCCATCCATAACTATAACAGAGAAGTCTCTCTAAATCTATAACTACTACAGAGGGATAGTATATATCTATCAGAAAAAGTTTACCATATTAACTTATAGTGCACAATATACTTCAGTTTTAAAAATAAAAACTTACCTTTAGAAAGAAGTTGAAGGAATTAGTGAAAATACTATTGAAATGTACAGCAAGAAGTAGTAGTCAAAATGGCTGTGTTTTCTTCTCTTCCTTTATATATATTCAGGTATATAACCAATGAAATGTCTGGTAAAAAAAATAGAAAATGAAAGTAACATTTTCATTGGTTGTCAATTCCAACACTTCAGATGTGTTTTGTGAAGTAATTTACCTCAGGGTATTTAGAGAGGTCTACAGGCTAAATGACTAAATGGAATTCCAATCAAATTTGTGAAAATGGTAGGGATTGGTATGTAGTATGAGCTAATCTATATTTGGTGAAATTGTCTCCAGTGGCTTTTCTGTGAACTACTTTCCCACCTTTTTTGATGGTGCGCTTCCCAGAGAGCGACCCGGTACGCGAACCGTTGAGCGCCCCGGTTCGCGAACCTTAAGCGTTCCGGGAGTCCACCATTTTGTGTTTCGGTCGAATTAAGATACAAGATGGAGGGCAAATAATGTTCAGAATGGGTAGAAGGGGGCACGGTAGAGTTATCTTGACCCCCTAGGTTTTCTGAGGGTGGCTGAGGAGGCTTATATGTGCGAAAAAAAAACATTTTTAAAAAAAATTTCGCGAGGTTAGCTCCCGGTTCGCGTACCGGGTAGCGCCCCAGGGAGCGTACTTTGTTGGAAATTAGTGAAAAATGTTAGAGTAAAATAATAATTGTGAGTGATCAGATGTAGGGTAGCTCTGAGAAGAGCTTTTGGGTTTATGGTACATTTAGGTACTTATAAGTAGGTACCAATGCACATTCTTAAATTCAGAGTGAAAACTCTGTTGCCCTCATCTGAGAAGTGAACTCCATCTCCTCTGTAGATATCTTGCATGTAGTAACGCAAGTTATTGTTGTACAGGGAGCCCATTCCATGGTCTCTCATGTAAGCTGAAACAGATTTGTTTACATGCTTCCTCGACTTCTCAATTTGTGGACAAAATTGGTTTGACCACCTCCATTTCTGTCTTTGGCATATATTTGAATATACCAAGGCAGTCTGAGGAAAAAGTGCCATTAATTGCTCAAAGGTGTCCTTTAAAAGCATTTCCAGACCTACACCAGTCAAAGTGCCCAAGTCATTACCTCCACAGTGCACAATTAACAGGTCAGGTTTGGGCAAATGCATAAAGGTTTTCACCAATGGTATCAATTGGTGACATTTTAATCCTCTGTGGCCAAACCACTTAATTTCCACATCTTGTAAATTGAGGTTAGGTAATTTCCTGTTTTAAACGTACCTTTGAGCCCAGTGAATATAACTATGTCCAACAATCCAGACAGAAAACATGGTGAGAGAAGGTTCTCCTGCAGTCAGATGAAGTGTGGCAATGAAATGGCAGTTGAAAAAATGAGAGTTTAAAATGAAAAAAACTGTGGAGTTTCTGTGTTCATGAAGCAGTAACAGTGATTGGTGGATTTTGATTGCTGAAAACAGAAAGTTAGGGTGCACGGATGTGTTCTTTGAAAGATGTATTTTGAATGGTCAATAAAAAATCATTAAATGAAAGAATGCACTGGATATGCAGGTGCACTGAGAGTTCAGAGTTCAATTGCAACAAAGTTGTGTGAACTTGCAAACACCAGAAGTCTTCCAAGAGGTGGTTGCCATGCAGAAAAGACAGAAAGGGCAGAGGGGGGAAGGGTTTTCATTTGAAAAAAAGTGAGGGAAGAGTTTTGATTGGGTGACATGAGAAATATGTGTGAAGAATTACAGCATTTCTGTGCTTTTGATAGCTGCAGACTCTGGAGTGCATACCTTTTGCTCTGCTGAAGACAAATTGGTGTGTTTCTGAGACTGTTTTCAAACTCAAAGTATTTGCTAAGGTGAGAAAATATTTCTTTAATTTAGATAGAGAATAGTGTGCTTTAAGGAGAAAATTATGAATTATGTGGCGCAAATTGCTTGTAAATATGCTCCCACCTGTGCATGGAAAATTTAGATTTTGAATGTTTGTGTTACATAGCCATGTTAAAAGTGACCCAACCATGCAGGAAAGGCAATCAAAAAACGCTTTTATGTGTCTTAAGGACATTTTAAGTAATTTTCCCATGTGCAGTGTTTTGAAATTATGATTTGAAAATCGTTTTTGAGGTAAAGGAATTGTTTTTAAATTTATGACAAGGACATAATGGTGTATGCTTCTTTATAAGGCAATTGACTGTCCCTGATGTTATTTTTCCCATTTTAATGTAAGACTTTTCTCTGTGGCGCAAATTGCTTGTAAATATGCTCCCACCTGTGCATGGTAAATTTAGATTTTAAATGTTTGTGTTACATAGCCATGTTAAAAGTGACCCAACCATGCTGGAAAGTCAATCAAAAAACGCTTTCATGTGTCTTAAGGACATTTTAAGTCATTTTCCCATGTGCAGTGTTTTGAAATTATGATTTGAAAATCGTTTTTGGGGAAAAGGAATTGTTTTTAAATTTATGACAAGGACATAATGGTGTATGCTTCTTTATAAGGCAATTGACTGTCCCTGATGTTATTTTTCCCATTTTAGTGTAAGACCTTTGTCTGTGGCGCAAATTGCTTGTAAATATGCTCCCACCTGTGCATGGCAAATTTAGATTTTGAATGTTTGTGTTACATAGCCATGTTAAAAGTGATACAAACATGCTGCAAAGGCAATCAAAAAACGCTTTTATGTGTCTTAAGGACATTTTAAGTAATTTTCCCATGTGCAGTGTTTTGAAATTATGATTTGAAAATCGTTTTTGAGGTAAAGGAATGTTGTTAAAATTTATGTGCGCCATATGCCCCCAAATTTCTTTTTCAGGGGTGCAGCAGGGTGTTATTGAGACACCCCTGCAGCTTTGGAAAAATTCCTAATTTGCGATGAGCAAATTGTTAATCGCAAATTGCACCTTCATTTATATGAGCCTCCTAGCCCATGGAAATGAATGGGTAATTTGCAATTAGCAATTTGCTCATCGCAAATTTGGAATGGTAAAGAATCGCTATTTATTCCTTAAATTCGCTATTTTGGAAATGCAAAATAGTTATATGATACATATGGCGGTTGATGTCTAAGAAGATAAGAAGCTTAGGGATACATTTATGATGACTGGCGCAATGAAGTTGACATCACTTACTTCATTGGTAGAGCTTTACATGTATTATGTCCTCTGTATTCTTCATCAAGCGTAACTTTAATCTGCAATCCTGAGTAGGCCTCACCTTAAACAAACCTCTGGATAGGCCACATCTTATTGTCATCCTGAATTAATCATTTAAAATGCTAGGGACAGATTTATGATAGGTGTATGCCTCTTTTGCGCCACTTAGAAAACACTATCCATGGGGAAATGACTTAAAATGTCCTTAAGACACATGAATGTGTTTTTTTAAAACGTTTGCAATTTTTTTGGGTCACTTTTAACATGGTTATGTGACTCAAACAGTCAAAATCTAAATTCGCCATGCTCAGGTGGGAGCATATTTACAAGGAATGTGCTCCATGGGGAAAGGTCTTATAATGTAATATGGGAAAAATGACATCAGAGACACTGAAATGCCTTATAGAGAAGCATACACCATTATGTCCTTGTCATAAATTTGCAAACCATTACTTTTCCCCAAAAACGATTTTCAAATCATAATTTCAAAACACTGCACATATGGAAATGACTTAAAATGTCCTTAATTCAAAATTTGCTATTCCTTATTTTGCGATTGCACTGAAGGATTTGCAAATTTTACGATTCCTTAAATGCAATGTATCAAACAAAAAATATGTAAAAAATGATATTAAGGATTTGGAAACTACCACCAACTTCTAGTTTGTGGTAATTTGCGAATTCTTTTCAAAAAGCATTTTTTTCTAAAAAACAAAAGGTCCCATATGACGCCCATACATGTCCTTAGGGCATGTATGTGTGCCATATGCCCCCAAATTTCTTTTTCAGGGGTGCAGCAGGGTGTTCTTGAGATACCCCTGCACGCTTGAAAAAATTCCATTTTTTGTGATGAGCTAATTGCTAATCGCAAATTGCAACCTTCATTCCTATGAGCCTCCTAGCCCATGGAAATGAATGGGTAATTTGCAATTAGCAATTTGCTCATTGCAAATTAGGAATGGTAAAGAATTG
The DNA here is from genome assembly GCF_964261635.1 of Lissotriton helveticus. NCBI lineage: Eukaryota > Metazoa > Chordata > Amphibia > Caudata > Salamandridae > Lissotriton > Lissotriton helveticus. The sequence goes on from NC_136063.1 coordinate 1,024,079,464, forward strand.
CTATTTATTCCTTAAAATTTGCTGTTTAGGAAATGCAAAATAGTTTGATGGTACATATGGTGGTTCATCTGTAACAAGATAAGAAGCTTAGGGATACATTTATGATGACTGGTGCAATAAAGTGGACATTACTTACTTCATTGGTAGGCCTTTACATGTATTATCTCCTCTGTATTTTTCATCAAGCGTAACTTTAATCTGCAATCCTGAGTAGGCCTCAACTTAAACAAACCTTTGGATAGGCCACACCATATTGTCATCCTGGATTAATCATTTAAAATGCTAGGGACAGATTTATGATAGGTGTATGCCTCTTTTCTGCCACTGTGCGTCACTTTTATGATGCAGCGGCGGTGGAAAAGATTTGCTATGAGGCGACAACATTACAAATTGATGCATTTAGGCAGATATGTCATGGTGTAAAAAAAACGTACCACATGAAACCGATGCAGCAGTGATGCAAAAGATGCACCATGTCGCAAGACAGGCCTCACTTGGGGCCATATGTATCAAGCTAATTAGCATTCGCAAAGATCAAAATTCTACGAATTTCGGCCTTTGCAAATGTAAATTAGACAAATGGTATGTATCAAACAAGTTTGATGCAAAATAAGGAGTAGCAAAATTTGCTATTCCTTATTTTGCAATTGCACTGAAGGATTTGCAAATTTTGTGACTACTTAAATGCAATGTATCAAACAAAAAATATGTAAAAATGACATTAAGGATTTGGAAACTATTGTGGTAAATTGGTGGTAATTTGTGAATTCTTTTCAAAAAGCTTTTTTTAAAAAAAACAAAAGGTCCCATATGACGCCAACACATGCCCTTAGGGCATGTATGTGTGCCATATGCCCCCAAATTTCTTTTTCAGGGGTGCAGCAGGGTGTTCTTGAGACACCCCTGCACCCTTGGAAAAATTCCTAATTTGTGATGAGCAAATTGCTAATCGCAAATTAAACCTTCATTCCTATGAGCCTCCTAGCCCATGGAAATGAATGGGTAACTTGCAATTAGCAATTTGCTCATTGCAAATTAGGAATGGTAAAGAATCGCTATTTATTCCTTAAAATTCGCTATTTAGGAAATGCAAAATATTTTGAAGATCACTGTTATTGTTTTACTGTTTGGTAATAATGGTTAATAACATTTTTTAATATATTTTACCACAGATTCAACTGCAGATTATTTCAAGATTTCACCATGCCTACAATAGAAAGACAGAGAAAGGCTGCAAAACGTCAAAGACAGCAGGTGAAAAAAAATAAGCAGCAGTCCTCTAACAAAAAGATTTGTCAAGTCACGAAGAAAGCACCGGGTAAGAGCACAAAACAATTCATAAGAAATATGTGTAGTAAAAAAAATATTACTACAGAAAATGTTTCAGTCCATAAAACGAGAAGGAAATCAAATGGAAAGGAAAGGCCAATGAAAAATGTTACTGCTAGAGCAAGAGATAACTCTGTGCATGATAGTAGAAGGAAACAACAGTTTAGGGAGATTCGTAAACGAATGTTCCGCAACAGGATAATATGCAATTTGTTAAAAAATATTAAGAAACGTCAACAGAAACTGGTTTTTTATAAGAGAAAAAAAAAAGTTGAGAAAGTTATTGATCAGGCATTTGAAATTAAACGTAAGTTATTTATTTTGATAATCAATAGAATTAGGAAGCTAAACAAGGCAATTTATGATTTCAAAAGAAATAGTAGATGGAAGAGAATAGTTAATCGTAGTAATTTTTGTGAAGTTTTTTCTGGAGAATGGATGCATAGTTCAAGCTGTGAAGCATTTTTTAATGAGGAGAGTTATTTCCAGGATAATGATTTGGTGCATGCAGTTGACACCAGTGGTCGTGCTTATGAAGTGAAAGATGGTTGTCCAGTTGAAAAAGAAAAACTTGTGACAACAGAGGCAGAAGAGGTGTTAGGTAATGAGGTTTTAGGAAGACGTGCTAAGGGTCCTGTGTACACCTGGAAGTGTAGTAGTATTTGCAGTGTGCGACAGGATTCCATCAATTTGCTTTGTGATTTTGTACGGTCATTTAATAAGAAAAGTTTGAAGCAGAAAATAAGGTTGTTGCAAGAATTAGATCCTTGCAGAGTGAGAGAAGTGACAGGTTTGCATGGTCATTCACTGGCTTGTCTTTCCAGGAGAGTATGCCAGAGTGTTTTTCATCATTTCAGGATGCTAGCAGTGCATCATAATAAAGTGAGGAAATTAGTTAGAATGTTGTATTATGCTAAGAGTCCAGCAATTATGCTTAAAAAATTATGCGCTGCTCTTTTGCATGGTTCTGAAATAGATGTGAAGAATATATGTGAAGAAATTGAGTTTTGTTACTTTGGAAGTAAAGAGGAGAATGTTGAAATTGAGCAAGAAGAAGAGGGTCATGTGGAAGATAGTGTACAGGTTTCCAGTACAGATAATTTCCAGAGGGAAATTGCGACATTTGAGGTGAAATCAAGTGAGAGGCCTAATTTCACTTGTGTGTGTTGTCGACGCACTTATTATAAGAATCAGACTAAGTTAGTGGATTTATATGCAAAAAGTGAAAGGGAAAATAATAGTGAATGGAAGGATTTCGCAACATACTTGATGGTAGAAAATTGTTTTGATTTGGGATTGGATCAACGTGTGTGTACTTATTGTTGTTGCAAATTAAATCAAAACCAGATGCCTGCTAGAGCAGTTCATAATAATCTGGAATTGGTTGAGATTCCTTCTGAATTGAAGGATTTAAATACTTATGAATCTATTTTGATTCAAAGTATCCATCCCTTTCAGGCTATTGTAAGAATGGAGCCAAAGACAGGGAAATTGCCTCCATCAGATTTACAGAGAGGATTAAAGGGAAGAGTTGTTTATTTGCCTCTAGATTTGAAGAAAAACATTAACACAATTGGAGTAGAAAAAGTGGAAGAGGAACCTCTGGTTATCTTAGTTAATGGGGTTCCGACAAAGAATAAGAAAATATGGCAAGATTTAGTAGATGTTAGGAAAGTTAAAAAGGCAAAATTGTATTTGAAAAAAAATAATAAATACTATAAGAATGTATATGTTGCAGAAGAGGAAGTAAGTGAGGAAGAGGATAGCGATTTGTGTGCTGGTCAAATTGAGAAAGTAGAACCCTCTACTAGTGAAGAAATATATGAACATTATAGTGTTCATCCTTTGCATTCCAAGGAAGTCATGGGGAATGCTATTGAGTTGTTTCAAATGAAACAAGCCAAAGGGAGTCCCATTAGTGTTTGGGAGGAAAGTTTGGAAGCTCGGTGTTTCCCACAGCTTTTTCCAACAGGTCAGGGAGGAAGATATGATGAGCGACCTCATCAAATTCCTGCTTCTGAATACCGGACTTTGCGATTGTATGCAGGAGATGCTAGGTTTCGACAATGCATTCCCTATTTGTTTCATCTCCTGTTTGAAAGCGATCTGTCTGGACTGTCATATGCAGTGAACCACATCTTGAAAAGTGGTATACACATGCAAAACATCTCGGCAAGTGACTTTATGGATAAAGTCAATGTCCAAGACAGTATTTTGGATTCTCACCTGATTAATCTCATGGCGTGTCAGCGTGGTACTAATGAGTACTGGTACCGTCGTCATGGTGATTTAAAATGTATGCTGAGGAACTTAGGTACTCCCACATGGTTCCTCACTCTGAGCTGTGCCGAGTATGGCTGGGAAGACTTACTTGAATTTCTACGAGAGGCAAATGCTAACGTAGATAACATCGAATTCAAGACACCTGGAGAACTGTGCTCTTTGGATCCAGTCAATGTATGTAGGTACTTCAATCATAGATTTGAAGCTATGATGTCTTTCATCATGAATAAGAAGAATCCACCTCTTGGAGAGGTGTTGGATTTCTTCTGGAGAAAGGAGTACCAAGCAAGAGGTGCTCCTCATATACATATGTTGCTGTGGATCAAGGATGCACCTAAATTTGGAACGGATCCAGAAGACTCAGTGATGAGTTTCATCCAACAGTATTCTACGTGTGCTGTTCCAAACGCAAAGGAGAAGAAAAGCCTAAGAGAAAAAGTTCTGCGTTTCCAAAGCCATCGATGTGGAAAGTACTGCCGTCGTAAATTCCGAAATAAGGACAAGTTCTACACTAAATGTCGTTTCGGCTTTCCACGACCGGTGATTTCTAAAGGAAGAGTAAACAGTTTGATGTCTTCGCTGCGACACAATGTCATGAAGAAATCACCTAAAAACACTTACAATTTGAAGAGGAACCAAGAGTCCAAGTACATCAACGACTACAACGCGGTGATTTTGTCCATGTGGAATGCTAACATGAATATACAGTTTGTGGCTGATAACTGTATGGCTGTGGCTCGGTATGTGACGTCTTACATCACCAAAAAAGAGAAGACAGAATTGAAGGATATGTGGGAGGACATTTCCCATGAAAAGAGCCTCAGCAAGAAGTTGTACAGTTTCAGTCTGAAGATGTTGTCGCATCGAGAAATCGGAGCGTACGAATGTTCTGACCGGTTGTCTTCAGCAAGTCTCTATGCCAAGTCCAGGAGTATCGTTTGGGCGAGTCTTGGTCTTGCAGCAACGCGTAATCGAGTTCTCAAACCTGTGCGGGAAATTGAGTATTTGGCGGAAAAGGAGCCAAACAGTACCGACATTTTGAAGACAAACATGTTGGATACATATTATCCAAATCGAAGCAGTCACCTCGAGAATGTTTGTCTGTATGAGGTTCTGCAAAATTACATATTCAAGAGGAACATCAAAGAAGATACTGAGAAAGGAGTGTATGCTGTAATAGGAAGTGAGGGATGTCTGGTCAAGCAAAGAAAATGCCACTTGGTAAACCATCGAAAATTGAGTGGCGAATCTCCTGAAAAAAAGGAGTTTTTCTATTTAGCACTTTTGCAACTTTTCAAGCCTTGGCGTGCAGAAGAGGAACTGCTTGGAGATTTCCTCTGTTACGAAGACTCTTTCAATGCCGCCAAGGAGACCATAGAATGTCCAGCTTTTCCCAAATATGTAGAAATGTTGAATGCGGAAATTGAGCAGGAAGCAACGATTGCAGCCGAGATTGCCAGAGACAGTTCTCAGGACAGTCAGAGTTCTGCTTCATTGAGTCAGGATCCACTAGGAGGACCTGTTATCGAAAATGAAGCTGCCACTGCTATGAATGAAGTGGAAAGAGCCATGGCACATGCTCAAGAGGATGCGGTTAACTTAGAAGAGTTGGAAAGACAACTCAACGTTGAGCAGAGGAAAATATATGACGAAGTTACCATGCAAATTGATCATGGATTAAGTCATGATAAGAAAGAGTGCTCATGTACGTCGTTGAAGCCTGTCCGACTGTACGTGAGTGGAGAAGCGGGAACTGGAAAAAGTTTCCTCATTAAAGCAATTTCATGCTATTTGCAGGAAAGGACAAAGTCATCGCTGTCTTGTGTTGTCACTGCTCCAACTGGACTGGCAGCACATAATATTAAAGGGATTACTTTACATCGTTTTCTGATGCTGCCAGTGGAGCATGACAACAAATTACAATATCACAAGCTATCTGGAGATGCTTGTTTTGAAGTTTCAAGAATCTTGAGGAAAATGAAACTTCTTATCATTGACGAAGTAAGCATGGTTTCCAATGTCATGCTTGCCTTTGTGCATTTGAGGATGCAAGAAGTTCTCAAAACAGAGTATGATGTGTTATTTGGTGGCAAACACATCATTGTTTTCGGAGATCTTCTGCAGCTGACACCAGTGAAAGGGCAACCTGTGTTCAAAATGCTCACGCATGAAGATACCAGGAAGTGCCTAGGCAGCATTGGCAACGTCAATATATGGTTAAACTTCAATTATGCTGAACTGCATGAAAATATGCGTCAGGCGAAGGATGAAGTTTACAAGACTATTCTACAAGATGTTAGAATTGGAAAAGTGACCGAGCATGGGAAAGAAGCTTTACATGCACGATTACTGTCAAATTTATATCCAGAACAAGATGTTGTGCCTGAGAATATTTTTCAGAAAATTACTGAGAAGAAATCTGGAATATGTTTGATGCCAACTCTTGCAGAATGTGCCAAATTTAACAACAAAATGTTGCATTTAGAAAAGCAAGAGATTGTGAAACTGGAAGCTATTGATAGAGTAGAGCATATGGGATCAACAATTATTTTGTCTGAGAATCTGAAAACAAAATTGGATTCATTAGAGAAGAGTATATCTAAAACTGCAGGTTTTGAAAAGACTCTGAATGTGTGCTTGAACTGCCGTATAATTTTAAGAAGGAATTTACATGTTGAAAGAGGTCTGGTAAATGGATCAATGGGTAATGTTGTTGATTTTGTGAAATACAGAAATAGAGATGGAATTGAATTTTTAAAAATTAAATTTGATGGCATTGAGGAAGTACAGCTAATTGCTCGTTGTTCTGCTAGATTTTTGCTTGTAAAAGACTTATATGTTCGCCGTAAGCAGTTTCCTGTTTGCTTGGCATATGCGGTGACAATTCATAAATCGCAAGGTTTAAGTGTAGACAGTGCATTGGTGAATATTGGCAGTTCTGTGTTCAAGGAGGGTATGGCATATGTGGCATTGTCACGAGTTAGAACTTTATCGGGATTGTACTTGATTGAGTGTGATGTCACAAACATTTGTGCGGATCTAGATTGTGTTAAGGAATACAATAGGTTAAGAAGAGAGTATGCGCCACATTTGCCTCAGTATCCTTTGTTTGAGAAACGTGTGGTAGGCCGGAAACGAAGAAATGAGAACAATACTGGGGAGGTTGTAGCAAAAAGACAAAAAGTCAATGAACCTAAAATTACAAGCAGAAACAAAAAGGATTCTGTTGAAGATGTTGTTGGTTTTCAGTTTGAAAACAGTTCTGGTGTCAACTGCTATGCTAATGTAGTGGTTAATGTTTTGTTTTCTCTAAAAAATGTAAAAGAAGAGATTGTGGTCAATTCTGATTTTGCAGTTTGTTAAATTCTGTGTTAGAGAAATGTACCACTGATAGAAGAAACATAGAAAGTGTGTCTGAAATTCGAAATCTGTTAGACAGATGTTCAGGCCAAACACAATTCTCTCAAAATATTCAGCAAGATTGTCAGGAGTTTTTAATGTATATGCTTGATGTATTGCATGCTGGAGGTGTAGATGTAGATCAGCTGTTTGGGCTTTCTTATCAATGGCAGCATGACTGCGAGAACTGTATGGTATCAAGTACTACTAGTGTAGACTCAGAAAGATTTATATATTTAACTTTGCCAGACAGTAAATCAGTCTCCTTTAATAAGCTAGTAAAAGCAGCTGATCACAACATGGAGTGTAGCCAATGTAAATCTGAAATGATGTCCACATTATTTATACGAACATATGGCCAGTATGTCATTTTAATGTTCCAACGATGTAGGCCTGATGGAACAAAATTGACAACTTTAATTAAAAATTTTGTAGCTTCGCAGTTGTCAATATCAGGAAGGACTTTTGTAACTGCAGCAATTATATATCATGACGGCCCTTCAATAACATCAGGACATTACACAGCTTATTTAAAGTCTAGAAATGGCTGGTCATTCTGCAATGATTCTGTTTTAATTTTCAAAAAAAAATTGCCGTATGACCTTAAAAACTCTTACCTGGTGTTTTTAAAACCAAAATTTTAGGGAAATAAGCTTGGGATGTGCTCTGTGGAATTTCAAGAAGTTCTAATGGCTCCTACACAATTTGGCCTTGAGGATAAGTGTAGTTCAGAGACATAACTTCTAACCATAGGACTGGACGTCATGGAGAAATACATGCACTTTCAATGAGTTCAGAAAAACTGTTTCTTTTTATAAGCTAATTGAAGCAGCCAATCAAAACATGGAGTAGAGGGAATGTAAGTCTGCAATGCTGTCTACTGTTTTACATTGCTTTGTGATTAAAAGTGATGTAGAGAATTAAATAATTGTAGTAGTCATAGAGGTAGTGTAAGTCTGCTTCATAGTAAGCAGTATCAGTGTCATAGGAAATGTAGAACATGACTGAGCAAGAAGGGGAAGATATTACTATTCCAGGATTGTGAAAATGATCTTCAACATTTTAATTCTGAAAGTTGCGGAAATGCCAAATGACGGGATTGGCTTACAAGAAATCCAAGAGTTATAAATGGCTCTGACCAGATTTGGCCTTGTGGAAAATTGTGGTAGAGAGCAAGAAGTCATTTATTGCATGTAATGTGTTTTTAAAAACGATGGAGATTTTCTTTCAGAAAGTGGCGGGCTGAAAGTAATAACAGCACAAAAGAGTGTAAGCTGTTCATAGGACATCCTTGGACGTCATGAAAAGTAAGTTAACTTTAACGAGTTCTGAATTTTGATTTCTGATGTTGTATGGGTTTTTTAAACACAATCATTTTGATTGTGTTTTTTTTTCCCCGCTGTTACATGATGAATACCTTCAAGTCACTGTTTTTAGTGAATTTTGATACATTCTGAGAACAGCAAAAATAAACCATTTAACATGTATAAATAATTCTGTACTGTTTGCATTTATGATGTATATGTAGAACTGTGTAGGAGGCATGGAGAAGGTGAGGCTTCTGTAAGTGTCAAAGTTGTTGCATGCAGTGCTGCACTTCTGCGTATTCTTTCATATGCTAGACTACATCTGCACAATGAGATACCTAAGCAAAGGAAACACAAGTGATGTGATTGTGAAATGAGCAAAATAAATTGCACGTATTTCAATTACATCACCTGTGTTTCCTATCATTACGAATCACATTGTGCAGATCAAGTTTAGGTCTGTCCAGGGAAACATAGGAGATTTGGACTTTGTTGAAGAGTGCAGTGGACATGACTCACTTCATTGGTAGACCTTCACATGTATTATCTCCTCTGTACTCTTCAACAAGTGTAAATCTCATCTGCAACCCTGAGTAGGCCTCACCTGAAACAAACCTCTGGATAGTAGACATCTTATTGGCATCCTGAAGCAATTATTTAAAATTTTAGTGTCTTGCGACACTTTTCTGAAACAACAGCAATGCAAAAGATGCACCATGTTTTAAGATAGGCCTCACTTCATCTGCATCAAGATACTGTTAGTTTAAAATGTATATCTTTAGGACTGTGTAGGGGGCCTGGAGAAGCAGAAGCTTCTGTAAGTGTCAAAGTTGTTGAAAAACTGTTTGACCTTCAATCTTTTCCCTTGTCTTTTCTAATTTTTAAATACATTTTTTAATATTTTTCAAATGTTTGTTCTCTCTTTCACAGATTGAAAGTATAAAAACAAAAAGTGAGTAATTTAACGACAATTATAAGGTAAATATTTTGTACTGTTTTCGTTACATTTCTATCACATTTAACTACTATTAGTTCCACTGCTTCATTTCTTTAACCCTCAGTTTCCTGCCTTTGCTACTTCCCTCATTCCTTTCTCTATTACCTACTTACTCAACTCCTTCCACTCTTTTTCTCAGTCCCTCTCTTCTCATAGTTCCTCACTCTTGTTCACTCACTGCGTCTCTATTACTCTTAGTGTCTTTGACTGATCACTCTATCACTACTTGTTCATAATGCTTTCTCTGTGTAGTTGAAGCACACTAAGGGTAATATTATGAACACAGCCAATAAAATTATTGCTCTTTTTATTGGCAGAAAACTGGTGCAAAAGTGGTTTTAGTGGCAGTTTTCTGCCACAAAAGCAGCTTTAGCGACACATTTCTGTCAATAAAAGCTGCAAAACTTTTATTGCCTATGTTGATGATATGGCTCTATGTTAATTACATTTCTTTGCTGTTTCAATTAATCTTTTTCTGTTATTTTTTGTTTTCTGTTTTCTGTTTTTTCTCTCTGTTATTCCTCATTTTTTAATCTTATTTTGAACATTCACTCACATTCTCCAAGAAACTCTTCTTTGTTAATGTTATACTCTCTTTTTTTTTTCTTTCACTTCGTTATCTATTTTGTTTTTCACAATTATACCCTCTTCTGTCTTTTCTTCGGTAAATAGATCTATTAAACAGTATCTCTTCTTTACTCCCTATAGCTGTCTTTCTTTTAACATCACTCTCTGTTTCCTTTCCTTATACTTACACTTTTTTTTTTTTTTTACATTTTTTTGGTTAGCTCCCGGTCCGCGTACCGGGAAGCTAACCCGAAAGCGAACCAAAAGAAATAGAGCTTGCCAGAGTGCTAAACATTCTAGCAATTTTTTGGGAAAGGGAAGGTAGTTCTGAAAAGAACTTTTTTTTAAATATTTTTGTTGTTTTATATTTTTTTTTTATTTTTTGAATTTTTTTTGTTTTTTTTGTATTTTTTGAACGATTTTATATTTTTTTGGTTTTTTTGGGGGGGGGGAAACAACAAAAAACAGGCGTTGAAAGGGGCTCAACAGGAGCAAAAAAAAATTACTGGGGGCGGTTAGGGCAATCATGGTGTTCATACGCCAGGTTCAGTGCATTGATGCTCATGTTGCCACAAGCTAATAATGCACGACAGTGCATACATAAGTGGATCATGTGCCCAAAATTTTGTTGAATATTTGGCACAGTTTCCCGTGCCTCTTCTGGTGATAGAGAAACCGGTATTGTTGGTCTGGCCACAGGAGTTGGTCTGGGATTGTCGTGCATATCCCTTAATTCCGCCCGGCTGTAATTTAGGGGATGTTTCCTCGTCATGTGCCTGTGCATAGTGTGATTGCCAAAGCTATATTTTTTGTCCGTCCCTCTGGACAATTGTTCCTTGCATATCAGGCAGGTGACATACCTCGCGTTGACTTTTTTTTGCCCACGAGGTATTGAAAAAAACTGCCAGATGAAACTGGCTTTCTTTCTGGAAACCCGGGGCAACTCTTCTAAAAATTGTGGTTCTTCTCCCTCCTCATCCATTTCTTCCTCTTCCTCCTCAGTGTTGGTAAGGACCTGGGGAGGTGGTCCTTTCTTCCCATGAGGAGGTGGTGGTGGTGGTGGGGGTCCACCAGCTGAAGCTACCAATGAAGCCATTTTCCAAGAAGCAAAATAGGTCTTCCTCTCACAATGATGAAAGTCAGAGTGAGGAAAGAAGGAGGGGTTTTCATCATTTGGGAAAAAACAATACTTCTCAACCAATGAAAAGTGTTATTTTTAAGTCACCTGACCTAGCCTTCCATCATTATGAAACCAAAAGTGAAATGAACCAATGAAAAGTTTTATTAACAAGTCACATGACCTCTCACGCTCATGTTACGCGCTGCGGAACGCTCCCCGGTTAGCTTCCGGTTCGCTCCGCTTCGCGCCTCGGTACGCGCCCCGGGACACTTCCGGGTGCGCTAACGCGATACGTCACAAGACGCATTTCGCGGCAACGCGATATGTCGCGCTTTCGCGCCGCGGATCGCTTCCGGGGAGCTGCGTTTCGCGCCTCGGTCCGCGCCCCGGGGCACTTCCGGGTGCGCTAACGCAGTACGTCATAAGACGCATTACGCGGCAACGCGATACCGTCACTATGTTGATTTCTTACCGGTTCGCGGACCGGGTCGCGGAATCAAAGTGAGCTAACGGGAAGCTTCCCGGTTCGCGGACCGGGAGCGAAACAAAAAAAATATTTAAAAAAAATTATTAATAAACATATAAAATATATTTTTGGATTTAAAGAAGAATAAATTTTACAGCTATAGATATTAGCTTTTAAAAAACCAATGAAATTCACTGAAAAAACCATAGGTTATAGACCATATATAGTTAGGAATTAGCATTTACAAAACCTTGAAAATTCACTGAAAAAACCATAGGTTATAGACCATATATAGTTAGGAATTAGCATTTAAAAAACCTTATTTTACTCACACAAAACCATTGAAATTCCATATATAGTTAGTTGTACTAACTATATATCGCGCACCCGCAATCCACTGCTGATCATGTCACATATTACATCATTCATGACATGGTCAGTGACATCACTGATGACATCACTGATGACATCTCAAATGACATCACTGATGACATCACTGATGACATCTCAAATGACATCACTGATGACATCTCACATGACATCACTGATGACATCACTGATAACATCTCAAATGACATCACTGATAACATCTCAAATGACATCACTGATGACATCTCATTTGAAATCAATGGTCACATCACTGATGATATCATTCATGTGACAATACAATGCATCTCCTCACACTTTAATATAACCTCTGTTACACCCAGTGTTAAATACAGAACATATTTTTTTAAACAATTGACACACCAATACTAGTTACTACATACGCACTCACTGATTCCTACGTCTACACACACATTCACTCATTCACCCATACAATCATTCATACATACAATCACTCATCTTTACAACACTATCATATGCACTCATACACCCTATACAGACACTCACACTCTGCCACTCATCCTTGGAGTTACTCACACACCTAGTCAGTCCTGTAAAGAATCAATCACACTTCCATTTTCTAATCTATACAGTTAAACATAGAGTACCTTACATTTTCAAACATATTCTAACACATACTTACTCTCTTATAAATCATTGATACAAGAATACATTGATCTGCACAGAGTCACACATCTCCCAGCCAGCCACACACACACTCAGTCTCCCATACAAATACTTGGACAATCAATCAATAACCCATATAGTTACTCATATAGCTACTGATCAACACATGCAGCAGTTTACAGAATACCAGACATAATGATGCACAAATTAAGACAGTTTAGTCACTAACCTATGCATTCAGTGAGACACATTTAATCACTCACTCATACAGTCAGTCACGCACCTACTAAAACCTTCATTCAGACACTTATACATCCACTCATTTAGTTGTGATGTGATGTCATCAGTGATGTCATTTGAGATGTCATCAGTGATGTCATCAGTGATGTCATTTGAGATGTCATCAGTGATGTCATCAGTGATGTCACTGACCATGTCATGAATGATGTAATATGTGACATGATCAGCAGTGGATTGCGGGTGCGCGATATATAGTTAGTACAACTAACTATATATGGAATTTCAATGGTTTTGTGTGAGTAAAATAAGGTTTTTTAAATGCTAATTCCTAACTATATATGGTCTATAACCTATGGTTTTTTCAGTGAATTTTCAAGGTTTTGTAAATGCTAATTCCTAACTATATATGGTCTATAACCTATGGTTTTTTCAGTGAATATATATATATATATAATACCTACTGGCGGACTCCAGTAGGTAGGTATAGTTAGGACCAAGTTTCCATAGGAAGAGCATTTTTTGTTTTGCTTGTAACTTTGGCGTCGTTTGATGAATCCTCATGACATTGTCAAAATGAATTCTTTATTCATATCAGCTCCTATGTTGAAAGTTTGGGGGGGATTGGTCAAGGGGGGGCCGAGATAAAAGGGGTCCCAAAACGTGTTTTCTCTATGTTAATTTCCTTAGGAACTTTAGACAAGGCTACAGGTCGAACGGGTGAATGGAATTACCCCATATTTGGCAGAGAGAAGGTCTTGGTCTAGAAAGCATGCTTTTGTTTATTTGGTGTAAATCCGTTCAGTAGTTTTGGGGAAATATTGAAATTTACAGATATCGATATTTGGGAATTCTGCCATCTGATTTGCTGAGGCGTTACGAGCACGAGCTTGCTGCATATTGGTTGCGAGCGCAGCGAGCGGTTGCAACTAGGACGTGTTGGCCACCATTTTGTGATTATGTTAAAGCGAGTAAGGTGAAAACAGAGCAAAATAAAGTAGGAAAGAAGAGCGCTGTGGTCTCTGTGGGGGAGTGCGAAGCGAAGTAGTCACTCCTACCGGTCTGAAAGTGCGGTGCTGCTCAGAGTGACATGGTGGTGAGATGATATGCTGCTACACTCTGGTATGAAACCGAGAGCCTAAACCGTGACCCCATTGCTGTAAAGTGATGGGCTCTGGTCTTTGTAGCATTCATGTGCAAGTAGTGTTAGTAGGCATAAGGGAGTGGGAAGCAAACTACTGACCGCTATCGTGCGTTTATACTATACCAGAAGTGGGAAGCAAAGAACTCACGCCACCGGTGTGAAGATTTTGGGATCAAACAGAGGTGATTGCTGTAAAGGGATAGACTCTGGGCGCTGTAGTATACGTGTGCAAGTAGTGCTAGTAGGCATATATACCAAACAGCAGGGAGTGAAAAGCGAACTACTGACTGCTACTGTGCGTTTATAGTATACCGGAAGCAAAGTACTCACGCCTACCGGTGTGAAGATTCGGGGATCAAACCGAGCTGATTGCTGTAAAGTGATGGGCTCTAGGTGCTATAGGATACTAGCCGCTGTAGTATAACTGTGTAAGTAGTGTCAGTATTTGTTTATAGTATATGGGGAGTGGGTAGCAAACTATTTTCTCCTACTGGTCTGAAGACTCTGGGATTAAACAGTGAGCCTAAATCGGGAGCTCATTGCTGTAAAGTGATGTGCTCTGGGCGCTGTAGTATACCTGTGGAAGTAGTGTTATTTTGCGTTTATATAACACAGGGAGTGGGAAGCGAACTACTCACCCCTACCGGTCTGAAGACTCCTGGATGAAACCATGAGCTCATTGCTGTAAAGTCATGTGCTCTGTGTAGTATTCCAATGTAAGACATAGTAGAATGTTAGTATGTAATTCTACTAGAATGTAAGTATGTATTGTTAAATATAGGGCTGTCATGAGGGGAAACTTGGGGAGTTTGTACACGGTGCCTGAGAAGACAGTTGCCTTGCTGTCTGCTCCTGTTGGTGGGTGTTTAAGGTGTCTTGTTTTCCTGCAATAAATCTACTTATTGGATCCACTGCTAACTGCCTCTTCACTACATAAATTTGGCTGCGAGCAGGAGAAGGTAAAAAGAAGGCAGCACTCACCAATATTTCAAAGTTGTTTGCGTTGTGCTGAAGACCTGTTTTCTTTGTGTAGCTGTTTCGTCTGTTCGTCAGCTCATTGAACTAATTCATCCGACCTCCGGTAGGATTTATATTTTTAGATGTTACACTTCCTCCGCCTCTTCACTACACTCTGGTCGCTGTACTACACGTGTGTAGGTAGTGTTAGTATGCGTTTATACTAACAAATGCATCGTGGTCCTAGGTAGCTTGACCTCCCAGACGCAGCTCATACATTGTCCCGGGGTGTGCATCCGCGGGACATTTATGTTTGCTATTAGAGGGCGGGTGCATGGCTTCTACTCTGTAATAGCAAATTCTTGTTTGACTAGTGGAAGCGAGGTGAGGAAAACCTTGTTTCACTTTAATAGAGCGGATCCGGATGGTAAAAATGGAGAAAAAAAAAGCGGAGTGTCACACGTTGATTTAAATGAGACTACTGGTGGGTAATGTTCCAGGGCTATTCCTATTATTATATTGCAGGATATCTGTAGGACTGGGGATGTTTAATTCACATGTAAATTAGTTACGGAAGGGCACAAAGATGTTTCGCAGCCTAGGGCAGTGTTTCCCAAACTGTGGTCCGCGGACCCCCAGGGGTCCTTGACACATTCCCAGGGGGTCCGCAGGCAGCAGTTTTAAAAGCACTGCAAAGTTTCCTGTATCATTAGCAGTTTTAGAGCAACAATAAAAGTGTCAAGACAACACCAGTGATTGATGTACCTGCACGAGAGAGATGAGAGTTTTGTCCAGTGGCAGCTTTAACTTATCTAATGTAGCACAGAGGGTTAATATGCCTACTGCAAAGAACGTGTACCATGCATTTAATTTTTTTATATTTCATGTGCATCGGTCAGTGGGTTACTGCTTTAGTCAGTAACTTATTTTTCTTCCAAGATTGTCGTACCCTGGTGCATAGTAAGGTTTTCCTTTACTATTCTTTAAAAGCTAATAAAATTCAATACGTAATGATAAATGTGTTGTAGACTGCACCATTGTTTCCCAAAATCTTTTGGGGGAGAGCCTTACAAAGCCCCCTCTGTAGTGGCCAGGCTCACTCACTGCAATTGGTTTGCACCGTTTGGGGACTGGTCTGAAAATATTTTCTCGGCCTGCTTTTGGTTTCCAGTCTGGCCCTGGCAGAAGCAGGAGCCTGGGATGCAGCACCAATCTTCAGATTAAATAATTTTGTTTTTTGCAAATTCTTTCAATATAAAATATTAAGAGGGATATTTACAACAGAAGTGGAGGAGCCTCCTTGACTTAACGACACGCTCTGCCACTTATGAAATGCAGGGCTGCACCATATTTACAAGAATATGGTGCAGCCCTGCGTTTCCTCCTGCGCTGGTGCTACATTTAGCAGGGTGGCGCCAATGCAGGCACCCTTTCACCATAGTGCAAAGGCATCTGTGTGCAGGGGAAGATAGTTTATGTACAGGAAGGTACTCCTTCCTGCACATAAACAATCTTGAAATTCTGTTTTGTCACTGTATGCAGCACACATGGAAGTTACAAAATGTAATTTTTTTAAAGATTATTTATGTGCAGGAAGGGTTACCTTCCTGAACATAAACAATCCAAGGCGTTTTGCTTTTTCAATGTGTACTGCATAAGGCAGCACACATGGAAAAAGCAAAATCGAGGAGAAATGAAGCATTTCTCCTCGTTTTGCCAAGTTAAGACCAGGTGTTTCCTGGTTTTAATTTTGGAGCAGTCTCCTATTAAGCTGCCCTTGTAAATAGGAGGCAGCGTAAAAATCAATGGGTGCCCACCACAACACCCACTGCCCACCTATTTCACGCTAAGTACTGCATGAATGGGGGCGTTATTTGCACGGCAGTGTTAAGCCACGGTAAGTGCCTTAACGCTGCCTTGTAAATAAGGCGAAGCCCCTCTCGCCATGGGAACATCACAAAAAGTGACATTCCCTTGGGGACAGAGACTTGTAAATATGTGTGCACATGTGTGTTTATTTTGTTCGAATTAATGTTTGAAATTCAAATCCTACAGATTGCTTGGGGGTCCCCGGCTTCAAGTGGTAACTTAATGGGGGTCCACAGGAGTCAAAAGTTTGGGAACCACTGGCCTAGGGGATTGCCACCTTCCCGGGTATTGTTTACTAAATGTTCGGGGGCCTTCGAGGCCAACTGAAGTCCGGGGATCGCCACCCTCCGGGGCTTTATTGGTATTGTAATCACACAGGCAGTACTCATGGTGTTATAAAGTGATACATGCATAGAACCATTGCAGTTGTAGAATTATGCAGGCTTCATTTATGTAATAGTCTGTTGGTTTACATTTGGTTAGGTGCACCGCAAAATTACAAATGTTTTCCTTCATAACCTCCTATAAATAGACATTTTTCACAATAAACTACAGACAATTGTTGTCAGAAAAAGAAGACGTATACACTCACTTATTTATTGGAAAAAAAATAACCTTTATTTAAACAACCCAAATAAATGGAAAGACAAGTTTATTAGAACAAACAACAGTATAACATGAAATACGTGAGTGGGACTCCTCCGGAAGCAGCGTATAATACCTGAAAGACAAAAATGACACTTAAGTATGTGTGCCATGTGGAAGAGGAAAAGAAAAGTAGTCCGAATTAAAGGAAGATAGTGAGAATGGGAGGGAGAGGAAGTGGGTGGATGTGAGAAGGAGAGTCAAAAGAACAAGGGAGGAGGAGACAGAGCGTCGGCCTACTGCACCCAGCCCTCAGTGTTTACGTCCCATCACCCGTTTGTCTAGGTCGCTGGGGTCAGTGAGAAAAAGTGTGGTACTGCAAGTCCTTAAAATGAAACATATGAATGAGGCCAGAGATTACATTATTAGCTACAGTAACATTGCTTATCTGCACCTGTGCACCAAGGGTGCTGCACCCCCGCACTGTGCTCAATTGTAGCTCCTGCGCACCGAGGCCTTACTGCTCACCTGACACCACCGGTGTGTCCAACGACGTGCCGGTGCAAGCCCTGACTCCGGGGTACCTTTGTAGGGTGGGAGAGCAGGTCTCCGGTCGGGGACGGTGTCTTGATTCCACGATGGACGGGGTCAGAATGCTGAGGGCATCATGACGGGGTGAGCACTCACTCCGCCCTCTTTGGCTCAATCAATTCAGTGTCTGAAAAGGGAGAAATAATTTAATGGTGGAAACATCTAGAGGTAAATGAAGGTTTATTTCAAGGTTAATAGAAAACACCAGTTGAGTGCATCCTTCGTTTTTTAAGTACGATCTTCCAACTGTTAGTGGTAATCATGGTTGGAGTGCACAAGAATACACAAGGTTAAATAATAATATGTTATGCTAACATTTACATACAAAGGAACAGAACGGGAAACATCCTAAACCACGATGTTTAAGCAACGACTCACCTGAACACCGAGGAAAGAACAACGAAGACTGCTCAATATCGAAGGAAGGAACCACGACGGCCGGAACCACGACTTGACGCCCACATCACTTATCAACTATGTCTTCCGCCTAACATCCACTTACGCTCACTATGATTGGGCTTTGTTAGAGTGATACGTCACGCATCTCTGCCCAATCACAATTAATTGTATAACGCAATAGGTTTAGAAAAAAAAAAGACATTGACATCGTTTAGAATGCACCCTGGTTGGAGTAATCTATTGTACGAGCTTTGAAAAGCAAACATAAATACTAAGAAATTCAAAGGTAGGAAATAACTTTAAATAAATGTTGTTTTAAAAAGAAAATGATATATTGGAGTATTATTTATAAAATGAGTTGTTTATCATTATTATTTAAATTCACAAAAAAAAACATTCACTTCAAGCAAAACGTAATTAAAGGAGTTTTGGGGGGTGTGGGGGTGTTCCCCCCACAAATAATGAATAAATAAAGGATAATCGTTGAAAAGAAAGTCGTTATAAAAAAAGTAGTTGAAAAGAAAAGATCGTTGTTATAACTTTCGTGATTTAGGAGGTCGTGGTTCAGGCAGTCGTGGTTCAGACAGTAGTGATTAAGTCATACAACCGAACAGAACGCATGCTAGAAGCATAATGTGCGTGTGTAATGCAGTGGGGACGACTGTGTGCATTTACACTTATTATTGAGCGCACTACAGTGCCCTAAAAGCCAACACCACGTGTCTGTAGTGCAGCGCTGCCTGCTGGCTGAGGCCTACAGTACAGTCCAGCGGGTCCTTAAACTGAGACAGAGATGATACTGAATCAGGTCAGAGATCACATCATCACTCACGGCAACATCGCTTGTTCGTACCTGCGCACCCAGGGTGGTGCACCCCACCCCTCCCGCAGCACCACGCTCTACACATGTCTGTAGGGTAGCAATGCCTGCTGGTTCAGGTCTACAGTACGGTCCAGCAGGACGTTAAAATGAGACAGATGTGACTGAATGAGGTCAGAGATCACATCCTTACGGACGGCCACATTGCTTTTTCACACTTGCGCACACAGGCTGATGCACCTAACCCCTCCCGCAGTATGGCCAGAGATTAGATTATTAGCTACGGGAACATCGTTTGCCTACACCTGTGCACCCAGACTGCTGCACCCCAGCCCCTTCCCCCGCACCTATTTCAATTGTAGGTCCTATGCACCAAGGCTTCACTGATCACCTGCCACCATCGGTGTGTCCAATAACGTGCCGGTGCAAGTTCCGAGTCTGGGCTACTTTTGTATGGTGGGAGATCTGGTCTCCGGTCGGGGACGGTATCTTGATACCACCATGGAAGACGTCAGAATGCCGAGAGCATCATTACGGGGTGAGCACTCACTCCGCCTATTTTTGGTCAATTAATTCAGTGTCTGAAAAGGGAGAAAAAATGTAATGGTGGAAAAGTCTAGAGGCAAATGAAGGTTTATTTCAAGCTTAATAGAAAACACCAGTTCAGTGCATCCTTCGTTTTTGAAGTACGACCTATCAACTGTTAGTGTTAATCGTGGTTCAAAGAGGAGTTGGAGTGCACAACAATACACAAGATTAAATAATAATTTGTTATGCCAAGGTTCACATACAAAGGAACAGAGCGCATGCTAGAAGCATAATGTGCGCGTGTAATGCAGGTACGGAAGCCTGTGTGCATGTACACTTATTAATGAGCCCCATACTGTACCCTAAAAGCCAACGCCCCATGTCTGTATGGCAGCACTGCCTGCTGCCTCAGGCCTACAGTAGGGTCCAGCAGGTCCTTAAGATGAGACAGACATGTGACTGAATGAGGTCAGAGATTACATCATTACGCTGGGCAACTTCGCTTGTTCGCACCTGGCACTCAGGCTGATGCAGCCCGCCCCATTGGAGCAGCTGTGCACCCAGGCCCCACTGCTCACTTGCTGTCATTGTTGTGTGCCCAAACACTACGGGCAGCAGTGTTCACAATTCAGTTGCAGTGTTGATTGCAGGCTGGTGTACACCTCATGGATTCCTTTGGAAACACAACGGGCAGTAGGGTTCACACTTTAGAACCAGTGTTGATTGGCAGGATGGTGTACACCTCATGAATCCATTTTTTTTATTGTGCATTGTGATATGCGAGGTGAATGCGGCCATATCACCTGAGGCAGTGTGGAAGAACTGGGACATGTGGCGTTGTCATTTTCCTATTCATACGTACGTAAATTGGGCTGGGCTTGCATACGCCAAGCCAGCGTAGGGGTGTGAATAATTGTTCCGGGAATCTGGGCGTTGTTTAGTTCCTGCCTGGCCAGGAAGTGTACTTAGGTGTGTTCCATTTGCAGGTTTGACGTCACAGAATGCACAATTTACATTAATGTAGCATGTATCGGGAGGGCGGCAACTATCGCTAATGAGATGCTGTTTTCACAGATTGAATGGCGAACATCACATGTCGTTGTCAAGGTTGTGGATATGCGCAGACATGCATGTCAATAGTTTGCGGTCCTATTGAAAGTGTTGCTATCCTAAAGCGTACACATGTGAATGTGCTCGGATGGAGGGAGGATCAGCAGTGAGGCTACGTCATACACAGTGATAATGCACATTACAATCAAGCAATGTATGTCAAACGTGAATCTGAAAATCTCACATATAACACACTACTATATTGGTTAAGCCTGACAACAGAGCGTACAGCAATACAAATCTACACATTACTGTTCACTGTTTGTCACACGTGATCTAGGATGTGCACTCTGCCCGTGGCTGATGATACTTCTTAGAGCCACCAATACCCAGGCAGAAAGGCAGCACAATAATGTGCACACACACATACACCAGGGGCATCGTGTAACACACATTTGTTTTGTAATGTAACATTTTAGATGCATGGCCATTACACGTGGCAGGCTAATGTACAGGTCATGAATATTGATCAAGATGATTGTTGCATGTCGTGTGTAGTATAAGATGTGTATACAACAAAAAACCTTTCAAAAAAGCTGTTTAGGGTGAAGACGTGTCTCTCATCAAACGCTGTAGAATGACTAAAATGGGTGGGGCTGTCCAACTGTTACAATGGGAACTGTTATGAAGCAATCAAATGCGTTTTTTTAAGGTCACATGGTATTCGCGCACCGAGCGTGCAAGGAGGCTGCACCTGACGTTATTTTGAGAAAATATATTTATCATAATATAAGTTTATTACAGTTAGAAATATATAAATGTTGAAAATATTTGAGATTATCGCTTGCTGTCATAAACTATTTAAAGTTATTTAGATATACTTTTGAGACAAAAAAAAGAGGGAATGGCGTACCCGGCGTGACATTATACGTCTGTGACGTAACACAGGGCCTGACGGCGTGCACGCATCGCATACGCAACTCGCAGCAGGCGCGACCCCATACGTACATGATGTAACGCGTGGCTTGGTACTGCGTACCCAACCGATACCAATATCGGACGAGTGCATTGCGGGCACGCAAGTTATAGTTAGCTCAACTAACTATAACAGGCGAATTTCTCTGGGTTTATATGAGTCAAATGTTCAACTAACTATACACGTCCCTGAAACCTATGTTTATTTTTGTGAATTTCTAAGGTTTTATAAATGCTAAATCCTAACTATAACGTCTGTAAAATCTATATTTTTTCAGTGAATATATATGTGTATATATATAATATATAAAAAAGAGAACGCACACGAGGGCTATTTGGGTTAAGGCCTTTTATTAGATAAGCCTCCTCAGACCCAGCAAACGAGACGCGTTTCAGCTGACACAGCAACCTTCCTCAGTCTAGTGTGCGCCATTTTGGAATAAGCCTTTATAATTTTAAAATCATAGACATAGAAAAAAGTTCATGACATCAAAACTTGAAATATCACATTAAGCAGTCTTAAGAACAGTGAATAAATACTGCGAGTACATTAATACTGTGTACCTGATGGCTGTAGCTGACGGTAACTGTAAAATGCCTAGTGCATTAAAAAATGTTTACAAAATAAATAAAGTGCATAGTGCAAATACCAAACCAATACACTACATGTTATAATTTGTGTATCAACGCTGACACTGAAAAGTAAATGCTTTTCATGTTGCTATGAACCTGGTAACCAACCATAATCACCATAGGCCATTATGTAAAGAACATTCAAGCTGGTTGCATGGTTTAAATATGTCTGGCAATCGCGCTGCTCAAAACTGCAATTTCAGGGAGAATGCTACGTTTCGATAACATTACACTACTATTGGAGGCTCCATCAGGAGGCACTCATAAAATCTCGGCAGGCTCAATATGAAAAGCAACTGCGCTACTGTTCTGTATCCAAGTTAGAATTTTTTTTCTAAAACTGTAATAAAAGTTGGAACACACGCCGCATGAATTATAACATAAAAGCGCTGAAGTGCAGAAGTAGTTACCACATCCCCAATGCGTAATTCATGCTTCAATGTTCAGAGTCTTAGATACTTATATAGTCAATCAACACGCGGACCGGGACTACTACTCCCATAATGCCCCAGGAATGTCAGTCCAGTGATTAGGGGCACCGCCTGCATCGACCTTGAAGTCCGCATAAAGTCCAAAATATCTCAGGCACTGCATGTGCGGACTCGTTGTTGTGGCGTCTTTTACTAAAAGGTAAAACCCATAGTTTCATCCATTTTTCTGATCACAACAACCATAGGCTTTCACGCCCGGACTCACCCAGGGCTCAGAGTAGCTTTAGATCATCTGCATCCGAGGCCAACCGTAATGTGCATGTCATGGAACGTCTCCATTAGTCCAGCCGCCAATTGGCATGCAACCAAACACACAACAGGGTGGGGGAGACTAATGTACACAACATTTTTAAATTCCATAGTCCTCACCGCATTGCACGGTGCCCAATCACCATGACTCACGTCGTTATCCAGAGTAGGGCATTTCGAGACCGGGAGAGGACTGACCCCTGCGCTAAATGCCAAATGACCTCCTCGCTGCTGAGATACTGCCTCCCACTCGACTGTCACCACAAAATCTCTTCCTGTTGCTCCATTAACTAATGTAACTAACAACCATCGGCAAATCCATTAGTCCAGGGTTCTTGTAGGTGCAATGAACTTGTTGTGTCTGAAAGCTTTGATGTTGTTCAATGACAGAAGTAGGAATATATTGTTTGCATAGGATAATATACCAATCAGAGATGTACAGCTTACATGCTTGTAAGCCAGCCCCTTATGTACATCAGCCATGCCCCGATAGAGAGCCCCCCAATACAGTAATCGCACTCAAAGTCCCCATGCAGAGAAGACGAAAAACACATTGAAACACAAAATTCAAAACACTGTACAAGTCCAGCACAACATAGAAGACAAAGAACGTGTTTATGTGTCAGTGTGGGCAGGTCAAATATCCCTGGTGAGAATTTCGCAGACACTGCACATCACCTGACTGAAAGCACTCCCATACAACTGTGTCCCATACAATGCATCAATAATGGTGTTGTGACACTCCTACACCCACCCTGGAGCCACAATACTGTGGATGAGGCTAGGGTTGTTGTATACCTGGTCCAAATGTATTTTGTGGGTCTCTGGACAACAAATCAGAATGTATGTTCCCATCACATCTGAATGAGTCTCACAAACTCTACATGTATGCACATCTCAGAAGCTGTTGTAATGATGTGCGCAATAACCTATGCCACTAAACAGACCCTCATGAATAACATAGCTTGCATCGCCAGTGACATGCTATATTGCTCATAAGCTAGGTCCTGTTGTGACATTGAACATACTTCAGTATGGATGTCTCAGAAGCATTAAACACACCTCTACTGCTAAAGCACTGTAATGGCCCTTCATACATCACCTACATGAAAAAGCAAAGCCAGGTAAATGGGATTCCCACAAACCATGTTCACATACATTGGAAGGACAAAATGGGATGAATCCCTGCAGATTTGGGTCACCTAAAGCGGGTGGACTCCAGGAGACAACTGGTCAAATCCACGCTCCATATTATCCCTTCTTCAATGTCTTCATATGCACTGGACCTGTAGCATGATGTGTAGCATGGACAACTAATATTGTCACAAAGTGGCATGGACATGTGGCTATTGTGTAAGTGCAAGTCCTGAAAGAAAACAATGCAGCAACGGCTGTTGTCTCACATCTATTAAAATTGTGTGTAAAGAACACACATAAAAAGGGTACTTGTGCATTCTAAGTACTAAATAGGTATGACAATTCAACACCCTACTGTGCAGAGAAAAAAACCCTTCTTTGTACACTTGAAACTACATATCCAGCCTACATCTCAGGTATTACAGCAAGCCGAAAGATGTGGACATTGGCCCAGTCAAGCTGCAGCACTTACCATAGCAGATACCACCTAATGCAATGTTTGCCCCAATTCATCCCACCTATAAATCCAATGAATATTTCACCTTGTCCTCTGTATCACCATTGCTTGTCCCAAGGTCTGACAATATTTATCACTGCTAATGGGACAGTTATCAATGTCAAATAAACACAACTGTAGTCACACATCCCAAATTAGTCAATTACAACAAGTTGCATTAGTTGTAATGGGTGGACAAAGGTTTCTAACAAAGCAAGTTGTTTATTATGGAGTCCACTTTGTGATTAAAAAACAAAGGCCAATGTCCAGTCCATAATGGAAGATGTGGTGCAGCTCAGAGCTGTGCCACCTAATTCTCCAACTAGAACACTGCCATGGAAACCTTCCCAAGAAGGGGCATCTAGTGGGCAGTCCAGGTACTTCAATGACGTCATTTAGGTGGGCTAGGATTTGGGATCGGGAGGGCCGGGCTTATCTTTGGAAGGGCTGGGCTCAGGATTGGGAGGGTTGGTCTGTGGGAGAACTGGGCTCGGTTTTGGGAAGACTGGGTTTGACCATATGGTATATACGGTAAGCTTGAAGGATAGTGATGGGTATAGAGAGGGTGGGAGATGTTTTTTTTTTTAGCCTTGAAGGATCTGTGGTGGAGTGGGGAAAACATCATTTGGGTTTTGGGAGGGGGTGGGTGGCTTTCTAGACCAGGATCCTTCCTTTTCTATAGCCTTTTGTGGGCAGGAGGGGTTTAGTAGAGGGTCAGGTGTTTTTGACTTGGACTTTAAAGTGGAAAGGTATGGCAGGGGTGGGAAAGACCTTTCGGGTTAGGGGGGCAGCAGTGGCAGGAAAGAAGTCAAGTCCAAACATGGTCAGTACCTTGGGAGACTGGGTAGGAGGTGAAGGAAGGGATTTGGATGTTGGAGGTAGAGGGATGTGAAGTTGGTAGTGTGGGTGTGGTACCTGGGTATATGATATCCGTAATGCCTGTGTATTATGGTGTGGGTGTATGATGTCAATAGGTGCTGTGTCTTGTGGTGTGGGTGTGGTGCCTGAGTGTTTGATATCTGTAGTGGCTGTGTCTGATGGTGTGGGTGTAGTGCCTGGGTGTATGTCACTGGATGTGGTGGTGATGGGGTAGTCTGCTTGGTGAGTGGTTGCTTGCCTGTTTTTGTAGTCATATGCTATGTGAGGATGTTAACATGGATGCATGCTGATGTGTGCATGTGCTTTGGGCAGGTACAGGAAGAGGGATTGTGGATGAGGAAGAGGCAGGAGGTGGGGTGGAAAGCTGCTTGTTGGAATGCTCAGGGTCCAACCTTGAGCACACAGGTGGCATCCAAGCTCGTAAGTCTAAATAAACAATGTAAAGCTGCAACAATGGATGAATCAAGTAGTTGTTATTTTATTTCATAACATTTTCATATGGAATCATCATCACATTGTTTCGGCATATGATTAAATATACTTAGCGTCCATGATTGTGTATATCAATCTTATAAGGTTCTAAACAGGTCCAGAATTCACAAAAAGTGAGCACAATCCCCTATGCATTTCGTGCATAGCCCTTCTTCAGGGGGAATCCACTAGAAACAGTTTGTAAGTTTGTGCTCGTCTTTAGATGCTGCGTGTGTGGAATACTGCCATGACTGTGGTAGTCTGAACCTGTAAAGATCTTCATAGACCAGACATGTCAGTGTGAATGCCTTACAGGTAATAAACCATCGGCATAAGCTGGGGTTTTTCTACCTGGATGGCATTCAACACTGCAGTCTGACCCTCAGAAATCTGCCTCAAGATGTCAATTAACTACACACTCAGGGCAGCAGGGGAGACAGAGGCAGCGGGTGAGGTGCTTTGTGCAAAGGACACTCCCCCATCTTAGGGGACAGGATCTGGATCACATAGCTAGGGAGCAGCAGGGAGGGTGGAGCTGGAACTGGGGGTGGCAGACATGGATGTTGGGGACACAGGTCCAGGGTAGTCCACCACCACCAGGCAGTGGCCACTGGAGGTTGACTCTGATGCTGAAGATGACAATAAGCCACATATCTCTTCCATGGCATTCCCACCACCCTCTAGGCCACTGGTTTCCTTGGTGTCACTGGTGCAATGAGAACCACTGTGGCCAACTTCTTCCCTAACAGTATTGGCCATGTCTCCTTCACCACCCTGGGTTGATGCTGAAATAATTGTAGAAATAGGTTAATTGCAATTGCGTGAACACACTGGGCAAACACATTCTAACACAACACATTACACAACTGCACAGATCACAACATGTACAAGAATGACTACATTAGCTCCAACATTGGCATTAGCACATGTGTGAAGGATACATGACCTGTGCACAGTCACACATAACATAATCACAGTCTGCTCCAACAGCATGTGTGACCTTGGCCCAAATCCACCCTCATGTGTGTAGCAGGAAATATCATCACCCTGTTAACCTAGTCCCTTGTAGCACACCATAGTAATCTGATGTGATCAAATGAAATCTCCACATGGAATGCATTCCTTCCTATCAACACAAGGCCCTGCAATCAGCAAATGGTCAGGTGTCCCTAACCCACAACATGTTGAACTTTTTGGCACCTGCTACAGCCAAGTTGGAAAAATATGTGACTACCAAAAAGAATGAGACATGGTAGTGCCCATGCCACACTATACACACTTCCCAAAGGGACACTTTCATATCTGTCCACTTACAGATGACACAGCTGAAAGCTACACATGAGTAGCTTAGCTAGGTGTCCCATGTAGTACAGAAGAGTAGAATGGAGACAACGTGGCTCCAACTTGTGTGCAAATTCAACACAAATAACCATTGGACATGAGTCTGCCTGGGAACATCCCCAATCAAGATTGGTTCATGTGAGGACACATTTTTCACATTGCAAATCTCAAAGCCATTAGAACACGGAGAGTACATGAGGCTTAGGGGATATCCAGTCCATAAAGAGGTCTTAATCGTGTCCACAAGGAAAGGGTCATTCACTGTATGTTCCATGTTTAACAATCACAAATACCACTGTAGTACTGACAGACACATATAAGATAAAGATGTCAGCATATCTCTCCCTGATTCATATTACCAGTCACAGAATACCCCTCCACAAATGCACATGTGCTTCCCACCTGACCGAATACAGCCTTCTCAGAGGCATGCAAAGTCACACTGCCTGAAAGTACTGGAAGAGTTCCACCCATGTGTGTCATTACCTTGACATTTTAGCCTGGCTAATGACATCCATCAATGCCATTGAGTATGTGTGACTCACCTACACATATCTACATACCTCTGTTTGTAGTTACACGTACTTTGTATATCCATCACTGAATTATATTGTAATGAACACATTGGTCAACGTATGCAACTATGATGGAGTCAGATTGGAAGCCTTGTAGACCCTTAGATCATGCATAGAACAGTTGTAAATGTGACTGTACAACATGTAAAGGTGCACATGCCAGCATGTAGGCATCAAAACATATAGCACCATTTGTGTTAGCCACCTCATGATGAAGTACATTCCCCACTTACCAACGAAAAGTAGTGCTCAGTGTCTGCATCCAGAGTGCACTGTATGTCATGCCACATGTAAGTGGTCCACCATCACATGAGACACTGAAGTGAGCATCACTCCAGACACAATGATTACAAGCGGCCTGTTTGGGACCACTGTCACACATGATAGCAGAAGATAATGTTGGTCAGTTGTAACATTAAGCAGTCATGTGGCTGTTCAACTCTGGCACCTGGAATTCGACTGGACCCTGCTTAGTTTCTGCTCACATGGATAATAGTCTACTGTTATCACCGTGCCCCTACTGCCAGACCTACACATGCAACAACTCTCCCATTGTATGGTATAGGAGTTACCTTCAAGAGTGAAGGGAAATAGCTGCCTGTAATAAACAATAGATGGTCATGCAGAATGTTACAATCAGGTCAATGCTAGTGTTGGGATCTCAACTGCCCATCAAGGTCCTGGTATGCCGCCACCAGCATGCGGGCCATTAGGGGGGTCAGGCTGTGGCACATAGCCCTTCTGCCTTGAGAGGACAGCCCCAGTTGGACCTCCACAATATTCCGGGTCCAGCGTCTCAGATCATCCCACTTTTTTCTGTAGTGAACACTGCACCAACGAGAGACCCCCCCCCCCCCAGGGCTCACACCTTCTGGGTGAAGGCTTTACATAAGGATACCTTCTGGTGAGCATTGAACTGTATGGATGCAATATATGAAGAGACTGAGTGAACATACTAGATACAGGTTATCTGCTACGGTGACACTAAGATAATATACAGCTAGCAGACACATCTAACAAACTTATCCACATTACATTTTTGAAGCACCCATGCTGAGAACTAGAAAAATCATAAAGTCCTCTTGGATTTACCCACGATCCTGATCATGCCTATACTTGACTACACCAGACCACTTACATCACATAGCTCTGGCATACACCACATGTGCTCTGAAAGGTGTTCCATGTAACACAGCACACCATTGTGTCCTCCTGAAGGTAAGAATAGTAGAGCAGCACTGGACAGACACCCAAGCATTGTGGACAAACTACTTGATTCCAACTGTCCAAGACATCACTGCTACCAGGGCATTGAGTACATTCAAAGTTTGGGATCACAATCAAACAACTGCCATGTGTGTAACTGAGAATTCCTACTCTGAGAATCAGTGGACATGTGATGTACTCATTTGGACATCATACTACTTCTGCATGTGTTTGTGTTGGAAGTCCAGGCATCACAGCACACACTGTATGCCATATATGGCAGGGTGTATCAGACAACATCAACATGCCATTATACATACTACGTGATTGCACCCTATTACACAGCAGGTGATACATGTCAGAAATGCACTGCAGATGTAATCAACTATCTTCAGTGAACATGCTTCACTTAAACAATGTTCCTGTACATTAGTAGCATCACTCAAATTGCAGTAAAATCCCAGACATGTGGAAGTAAAGGGCCTGTCCTAAGGCAATGACACACAGTGACAATATGGGGCCATGTACTGTAGTTTCCGGTATGTGCCTCTCACCATGCACCACACCAAATGTAGTAATACTAGGCGCATACAGGCCAACTCATGGTCCTCCTGTCACACTGATTCAGACAACATCTGAAGGTCAGCAGAGCTGTATTGAGAGTACGATATGTGTCTGTTTCTCTGGCAAAGAAACTCTGCTACAGCCTGGGCCATGGACTATACAGGGCACAAATGAATGTCTGTGTTTGCTCTCTGCATGCTGAGTATACAGCTCCCAAATGACCATCATATGTCCATATGTTCCACACCTAACATTACATCTAGTGGCCATCCTATATATGACGTTACTGTTGTGGCTCACTGTCAACGGGTCTGTGAGGTGATTGTATCTCACTGACAACAGGATGGTGAGGCCTCATGTTTGTTGTGTGATTTTTGAGACTGTACATATATTTCAAATCATCCTCAAATGCAACTCAAAGGAAACATACACAGATTAGGGTGTAAGGCCTATACATTTGTTACCACATCTGCCCTAAAATGACTTGCAAAATCATCATTTGTAACAATAGGTTGATACATGCATAGATATGTGCATACACCAGGTGTAGGGTTTAGGACTGTATATACATCACCATGATGATGATGATGATGATGTCATTGCACTGAGTACAGTAACACATGAACCATGACATATTTGTCCTATGTGGGGCCACACTCTCTGACTTATAAACCTCTGCTGTCAGTCTGTGACTCTGAGCCACATTGTGGCCCATGGTATTGGTTAGGATAAATGTTGCAGAGTACACATACTGTATAAGCAGTATGCACCTACTTCTCTGGTAAGACATAGAAATGGTGATACAGGGGAAGGACCTCATTCACGAGGATCTCCAGCTCCTCTGGAGTGAAGGAGGGGTCCTGCTCCCTGTACAGCGCAACATGGCAGTTCCCAGAGATGGCAAACAACAGCTATATAAGCAGGTGCTACAAGAAGCAGTGTCTGGAGGCAAGTGATTTTATTTCCAAACTGCAATATATAAGTATGCGACATAGGTGAGCTTCTGTGTAGACGGACACCGCCATTGGACCACAACTGTCACATTTTCCAACTTTAGCCTATACTGTGACAACCGTGGTTGAATCCGCCTACTGTACAACTCAAAACAACTAGCAGTCAGCGAATCAGCATGTGACTTGAGCGAGGTCAGGCATCCACATCGGTGGGTTTCTCTTAGGACGGCCACATCCCTTGAACCGCAATGGTCTGGTTTTCCAAATTTAGCCCATTGCTGTGACCACCATGATTGAATCCTCCTACTATGCCCTTCAAATCAGCCGGTGGTTGGCGAATGAGCATGTCACATAAACGAGGTCAAGCATCCACATAGGTGGTCTTCTGTGTGGACAGCCACATCCCTTGAACCGTTACGGAGCATTTTCCAAATTATCCTATGGCTGTAACCGCCATATATAAAGCCGTCTAGCATGCAGTTTTAATCCGCCGGAGCTGGGTGATCCTGCATGTCCCATTGGTGTGGTCAGGCATGCACCATGTCAGATTTGAAAACCACATTGTAAAGCAATCTTCCAAGTGCATTTCTGCCACTACATATATGTTGGAACATGTCACCTGATGTGTGACAACACTCCTCTGCCTATACAATTACTCACACATCAGTGTTGTACATTACTATGCAGGAACACATGATTACTGCAGTGTAGCGTAACCTGGCGGTGGCAGTAGTAAGGTGTGCAGACTCCACACCATGATGATGTACACCAAACAAATAAAGTTTGCCTGATGTGCACAGTGCTGTTACAGACACATGTGCAGTCCAGTTTGGGGATGTTAAGTGGAACTTGGAATGATGGAAATGGATCATATATCAGGTAAATCAATGTCATTCTCTATGCTGTTTTGCAGTAGTAATGGGCGCTTCCACAACAGTGGCCAATGGGGGATATGCATCATCCAGATAATTTTCAGGTATCTCTTCCACTGTCTGCAAGCAAGAAGTTGGTATGTATGCTTTTGTCTTTCGTATACAAGTATAATGTGTAAAGCTGTGTTCTGCTCACATATGCAGGACTGTTTGTTCACAAGACTTTTGGCTGTATCTTGGTATATGCTGGTGTGGACACTGTTGCCAATATCTATATGTGTCTAAACTCCACACAAAAGTACTCTGGCAGAGGGAAGAGGCAACAGCCTCAAGTATTCCAGCCATTTCCAGACTTACAATCTATGGAAGAAGATGTCATCAGGTAGTTTTGCCTCAATAGGCAGACAATACAAGATCTATGCGACCAGTTGGAGCCTCATGTACGTCCTCAAACGACCTATCCCACATCTCTGACAATGGTTAAACTCATGGCTGCACTGCATTTCCTGGCTACAGGTTCTTTTCAGTGCCCTGTGGATATATCTGGTAGAATGTCACAACCTATGATCAGTGTGGTCCTGTGTGATGTGCTCTTAGTACTGATGAGACACAATGGACAGTTACATTCAGTTCTCCAGATGTGAAGATTTGGCCAATGTGAAGGGGGACTTTTATGGATTAGGACGAGTCCCACATGTTATTGGAGCTATTGATGGCACACATTTTTACCTTAATACCACCACAAATCAGAGAACAGGTATTTAGGAACAGGTATCATTTCCATTCTATCAATGTACAAGTGGTATGTTTAGTGGACTTATACATTTCACGTCAGTGCCAGATTCCCAGGATCTGCCCATGACTCCTTTATAGTGCTAAACAGCAAAACCGCAGTTGATGTCACGACTACTACCGGAGAAGACCTGGCTTGTTTGTGAATAGATGTGTCCAACCTTTGTATGCATGATGTCTGGTTGCATCTTCTGCAAATATGAAACTCATTATTGCACATATGTGTGTCTTCTATCTAGGAGACTCAGTGTATCCAAACTGCCCATGGTTGTTGACACTGCTGAGGAATCCGACAACGCCACGGGGAGTCTGCTTCAATGAGGCCCATGGTAGAACAAGGAAGCCAGTGGAGCAGGCTTTTGGGCTCCTGAAGGTTAAATTCAGATATCTAATGATTTACAAGAAAGGGTCTAAGGTATAATGCCATACTTATTTATATTATGGAAATTCTGTGACATATGGTGCGCTGATAGAGTGACCCCTAACTCTGCTTGCAGGACAGGTCACCCCCCTGCTGCCGCACAGCTCCACCTGTGTGCCAGCGCCTCCCTCGCTGCCGCTGCTCTGCATGTTCCAGAAGCCCATTCCCACCGCTGGTCCCCTGCGGCCCCGCCCCCTCGCCACCCCGCTCCCGCCTCCCAGCTGCTCTTCCCTCCCTACCCGCCTTAAATAGCGGCCGCTGCGAGACAGCAGGAGTGACCGCTGACCCTGCTTGCAGGACATGTCGCTCCCCGGCTGCCGCACAGCTCCACCTGCGTGCCAGCGACTCCCTCCCTGCCGCTGCTCCGCCTGTTCCAGAAGCCCGTTCCTGCTGCTGCTCCCCTGCGGCCCCCGCCCCCTCGCCACCCCGCTCCTGCCTCCCAGCTGCTCCTCCCTCCCTACTCACCTTAAATGCCCATCTGCGCCCATCCGCACCAAGCGCCAGAAGCCCTGGACCCCGCACACACCACGACGCCAGACTCCGGTACGACGCCAGCACTCTCCTTGCACTCAACACCGGCCATGACAACCGTTGCTTCCAGGCCGCCCCAAAGCGCACCCACAGACCTTTCTCCTGCCGCACCTGCAACTTCACCTGCAACAGAACCACCAAACCTCCAAGGACCGGACCCAACCACCTTCGCTGCATCCTCCTCAACACCCCGCTCTGCACGCAAACATGCTGTCAAGCTCTGGGACCTGATCGACACCTCCGCACCAGACGTTGCCTTCTTGACCGAGACGTGGTGGAACGACTCCTCGGTGCCCAACAGCTACAAGTTCAGCCGCAGGGACCGCACCAACGGAACTGGAGGAGGTCTAGCCATCGTCCACAAGTCCACCCTCCAGTGCTACACCCACACAGACGACATCCTCAACACCGCACTTCCGGATCCACATCGACCCCAACACCACCCTCGGAGGAACACTCATCTACAGACACCAATACCCCAAGCTCAGTGCTGCGACTCCATCGCCAAACTCGCCAGCACCTACGCACTCTCCGCCACAGACTACATCCTCCTCGGGGACCTGAACTTCCACCTCGAGAACAACAACGTCAACTCCGCCACTCTCATCGACAACCTCACCGACCTCGGCCTCCGCACCCACCCACGCCACCGGCCACACGCTTGACCCCGTCTTCGCCACAAGCACCCACTTCACCTTCAACCACACCATCGAACTCCACTGCACCGACCACCGCTGCATCCATTTCACCTTCCAGAAACCTACCACGTACCACCGCACCCAACAGCTGCCCCGCTGCTGCTGGAGCAAAGTCACCGAAGACCAGCTGACCGCCACCCTCGCCCAGAACTCCCCCACCAACCCCACTTACCCAGACGCTGCCGCCAGCAACCCCAGAAGTGGATCGATGACTGTGCCAACACCCTCGCCCCACTCAGGAAACCCCCCAACAACCACACCAGCAAGAAAGCCACATGGTTCACCGAGAAGCTCCACACCTCCAAACGCACATGCCGGAAACTGGAGAAGAAATGGCTCCTCGAACGCACACTGGACAGCCACGAAGCCCACAAGGACGCCATCTGCAGACATCACCACCTCATAAGAACAGCCAAAGATCCTCCTTCAAAGCCTGCCAGGACAACAACACACACGACAGCAAAGAGCTATTCAACATAGTGAAGGAACTCTCCAACTCCAGCGCCAACACCAATGTAGTCCCACCCTCAGAAGATCTGTGCGACTCACTGGCCACCTTCTTCCACTGCAAGATAGCCGACATCCACGACAGCTTCAACACCTCGACCACCCCGATAACGCCAGGCTCCAACACCCCCTCGAACACCACCAGCACCAACCACCTGACCTGGTCCAACGTAAATGATGATTAGACGCGCACGGCCATAAACTCCATTCACTCAGGATCACCATCGGAACCCTGCCCACACCACATATTCAACAAAGCGGACGCAACCATCACACCCCAACTACGGAAGTTCATCAAATTCAACATCTCCGAAACAGTGACATTACCGGAAAGCTGGAAGCACGCCGAAATCAACGCCCTCCTCAAGAAAGCCAAGGCGGACCCCAAGGACCTCAAGAACTTCCGGCCCATCTCCCTGCTCCCCTTCCCGGCAAAGGTGATTGAGAAAATCGCCAACATGCAACTGACCCGCCACCTCGAGGACAACAACATCCTAGACCCGTCCCAGTCTGGAATCAGACGAAACCACAGCACCGAGACAGCCCTCATCGCCGCCACAGATGACATCAGGCGCCAACTCAACAATGGCGAGACATCAGCCCTCATTCTCCTGGACATGTCAGCCACCTTCGACACGGTCTGCCACCACACACTAAAGGCACGCCTCCATGAAGCCGGAATCCGGAAAAAAAGGCCCTGGACTGGACCACGTCCTTCCTCTACGGCAGAACCCAGAGAGTCCGCCTCCCACCCTTCCGATCTGAAGCCACCGACACCATCTGCGGCGTACCCCATGTCTCATCCCTCAGCCCGACCCTGTTCAACGTCTACATGGCCCCCCTCGCACAAGTGGCCCGCCAGCACAACCTCAACATCATCTTCTACGCTGACGACACTCAGCTCATCCTCTCCCTCACCAAGGACCCGCACACCGCCAAAACCAACCTCCACGAAGGAATGAAGGCCCTCGCCGAGTGGATGCGGAGCAGCCATCTGAAACTGAACTAAGACAGAGGTCCTCATCCTCGGCCCCACCCCCTCTGCCTGGGACAACTCCTGGTGGTCGACCACACTGGGAACAGCACCGACACCCACAGACCACGCACGCAACCTAGGATTCATCCTCGACTCCTCCGTCTCCATGTCGAGGCAGGTCAACACCATCTCCTCTGCCTGCTACAACAGCCTCCGCATGCTCCGCAGGATCTACAAATGGATCCCGACTGAAACAAGAAGAACAGTGACCCAAGCCCTCATCAGCAGCAGACTGAACTACGGCAACCCACTCTATGCAGGAATCCCTGCCATACACCTACGACGACTACAACGCATCCAGAACGCCTCCGCCCGACTGATCCTCAACATCCCTCATCGCAGCCACATCACCCCCCACCAGAGACACCTGCACTGGCTCCCCGTCAACAAGATGATCACCTTCAATCTCCTCACCCACGCACACAAGGCACTTCACAACACCGGACCAGCCTACCTGAACAGCAGACTCAGTTTCCACACCCCAACCTGCCAGCTCCGCTCCTCCAACCTCGCCCTCACAGCCGTCCCCGCATTCAACGAACAACCTCCGGTGGCAGATCCTTCTCCTTCCTCGCCGCCAAGACCTGGAACACCCTCCCTACCCACCTGCGACAGACCCAAGACCTGCTCACCTTCAGAAGACTCCTCAAGACCTGGCTCTTCGAGCAGTAGCAGCACCCCACTCCCTTCAGCGCCTTGAGACCCTCACTGCTAAGTAGTGCGCTTTACAAGTGATTGATTGATCAGAGGAAACAAGACCATTTTAGTTTCCTATGATGTAGAAAAAGCTTTCCACTATAGACATTTACATTGATAATTTGATCCGCACTCATCAAGGACAAGAAATCAATTCCACCAAATGAAATAGTTCACACAGTTCTTTATTCTTTAAATCTTTCTTTTCTTTTCTTCAAAGTAGCCAGTAGTCAACGCTTTTAGTCCTATTGAAGGACTTCTTCAGGGCTACAAGACATGGATAACATAAAGTGATTTAAAATCCATTTTAAAACATTAATGTGTGAATAACCTAAACTATTTACACAATCCAAATATAAATCCATAGCTCTTCTACTTACATATTTACATTGTTAGTATGACCATCAATTGATACTGAGGCCAAGATCTTTTTATAAACTCAACCCCATACATTCGTATATACAACATAAAATCCTAAGTGCAACAGTTCATATTTACAATGTTAAATCATCTTGCACTAGATTCGTAATAGAAAGACAGTATCGGAAGCTTATTATATAAGCACTGTCTTACAATTGCAACATGATTGTTTATTTAGCATCTTTAAACATATGTGTTAATGCTAGCTAATAAAACCTAACAGAAAGCGAGAAAAGTTTATTAGGAATGACAACATTTGGAGAAAAAATGCCTATAAATAGTCACTTGTAATAAAACAGTTAATTGATGCATAGGGTAATACACAACTTTATATACTATCATTGTGAGATCAGCTAACTTACTTCAGTGCCTATAAAAGCACCTTGAAGGAATAAGGGTTAACCTCTTGGCCGCGGGGGTAATTCCCCCGCTGTGCTGGTGGCGCGCACAGTGCCCCGGTGCTCGTGATGAGCTCAGCTCATCATGAGCCACGGTGGCCATGTGCTCATGACGAGCTGAGCTCGTCATGGCCACACCCGTTTCTTTGGAACGCTCAGCACAGCGGGGGAATTAGCCCCGCGTGCGAGCGTTGGAGCTGTTATGACTGTGGTTTTTGCAGTTATGACGAGCTCAGCTCGTCATGAGCACACAGCAACCATGGCTCATGACGAGCTGAGCTCGTCATGAGCATGGGAGGGGTTAAATAGGACCGAGGCTTTTAGCATTATATGGTTACCTCATCAGTTTTCCGTTTAATCATATGAGTGTTTCTTCCTCTCAAATTCAGCAGATCATATAATCTTTCTTCTAGGAAATAACAAGATATTATGATCACTTGACCGCTATTGTATTTATTAATGCGTCTTATTTTTAAACTTAAGGACAAACATATCCATCTATAGAATAGATGGATATGTTTTTGTTCCTATACCTGCAAAAGCTATTACTAATTTCAAAATTCATAGAAACAGAATGTATAGAGAACTGAGGGGCATATTATCAAGGGGGTTTATCTCCGCTTTTTTGGCTTTAAAAGCCAAGAAAGCGGAGATAAAATTATCTCCCTATTACCAAGCTGTCGCTAACACCAGTTAGTGACAGCTAATAGGAGATAGCGACCATCTTGGGCCCCGCTTTGCATGTCAGTGATATTTATCACTAATGACATGCAAAGTGGGCGTGCCAAGATCTTAGCGACTGGAAACAGTCGCTAACATCGCTATCTCCTATTACCAACTTTTGGAGATATTCGCGCTAAGCGTGAATATCTCCAAAAGCTAACACCTGCCCTGAGCAGTTCTTCACCATGTTATCCAATGGGAGGTGGATAACATGGCTAAGAGCATTTGCTCGATAATGCATGAATATCGCTGACTTTTCAGCGATATTCATGCATTGCGGCCGTTTTTTATCGCATTTGCGATAAACCTTGCTAATAGCAAGGTTTATCTGCGATAAAAATCGCCGATGTGCGGCGATAATTTTTGTCTCTAAACAAGTTAGAGACAAAAATTATCGCTAGTTGTTGGTAATATGCCCCTGAATTTTATACGTCTCATAAATTTAATCAAAGACATCCCTGATTAGTCTTCTTATAATTCATAAAAACAGAATCTATAGAGAACTGAATCTTACATGTCTCATCAGTTTCATCAAAAATTTCCCAAATTAGTCTACTTATAAAATCATGTTAGGCTGAAGGTTTATAGATAATAGCAATCATACCTTTGCATCCTTGTTTGGAGGCTTTCATCAGGGGAATATTAGAAGGCAAAAAACCTTGAGCAGTGTGCGGTCAATGTAGACCCATGACTATAACAAAACATAAGATCACAGTTTCTAATTGTTCATCCAGAACATGGATAAACAAAAGTTATTATGGCTGAAGGTCTATTTTACATCAACTTAAAGTCAAGGCTTTCTTCCCATCAATCATTTATCTATGTCGATCTCAATGCTATAGTTGATGTACAGTGTGCCCATTTTCTCCAAACATACTGTAATGCCGGGATACTCGGTCTATTAGTCACAGAGCTTCAGGTAAGGTAAACACTATTTTCAAGGTTACCATTCTGACTATAATACAAGTTATAGGCCAGAGTCAGACTACAACTATGTAATGGTGCCACTGCTCCAATCATATATCATAAACCCGAAGCCTTATTGCCATAGTAAGGGAGCGCAGTATAACATTCTGCCCCAATGCTCAGTCCTGGGAATGTGCCCCCAAACAATCGCATGGCATTTAAGCATAAGACGCCGTATTTTTATCATATTATAAAAAGGGGGGTGGCACTACATGTTCATACAGCAGTCTAAGTAGTGCTCTATTAAGCCTATATTTGCTGACACAGTGTTACATTCTATCCCAATGCCCAATCCTGGGAATGTGCCCCTGCGCAATTGCACAGCTTTTAGGCATAAGACACCATATTTTTATCACATTTTAAGAAAGGGGTGCCACTAAAGGTTTGTGAAGCAGTCTCAGTAATGCTCTAATAAGTCTCTCTCTTACATAACAATATGATAAAGAGAGTATTAAATGTAACCCCTATGTCCAGTGTTCAACATGCGTCCCGAGCAGTCGCATGGCATATAATCAAAAACACAACACTCCTATCATTAATAAGAAAGGATGCCATTAAGCAGTCATACCATATCCAGATTATGTAACATATTGAAAATATAAAGTCTTGCTGCTCCAGTGAGCATCTCTTGTAGGTGACACCGTGGGGAGGAGAGTATTACACACTGCCTCAGTGCTTAATCATGGGAAAATCCCCTGAAACACCTGCACGGCATTTAAGCATGAAACAACACTCTTCTATCGCTTATAAAAGAAGTGTCACTAAACAGTGGAGCAGCATCTAAGTTGCACTGCCATATTGTGTTAGGTTTTACTCAAAGTGCCCTCAAGCAGTAACATAGCATTTGCTTAAATACTGCCCGCTGCAGGGTCATCACTCCGGACCCACCAGCTGCGGGAAAACCACAACTCCCAGCTGCCCCGGGGTCCGGCGCAGCAGTAGTGACGCTCCCGACACGCCCGGAGGTGCATTAAGAGCAAGGAGCGCCGAACGCGCCCGGGGGCCACAGCCGGAGAATCTTTCCACGCCGTGAGGGCAACGGCTTCACTCACCTGC
The DNA here is from genome assembly GCF_964261635.1 of Lissotriton helveticus. Lineage (NCBI taxonomy): Eukaryota > Metazoa > Chordata > Amphibia > Caudata > Salamandridae > Lissotriton > Lissotriton helveticus. The sequence goes on from NC_136063.1 coordinate 1,024,119,212, forward strand.
TTTTGCCGCCGTGAGGGCAACAGCATTTCCACCTTGTGATTCGCGCCGTGAGGGAAACGGATGCAGGGTCATCACGCCGGACCCACTAGCAGCGGGAAAACCACAACTCCCAGCTGCCCCGGGGTCGGGTGCAGCATTAGTGACGCTCCCGACGCGCCCGGAGGCGCATTAAGACCAAGGAACACCTCCCGCCTCGCGGGACAGGCACGGGCAGTGCTGGGAGAAACCCGGTACAAGGGCGGGACCGTCTGTGGCCGTCCGGGGCCAGAGGGGGCCGGGCTGGGCCACCCCTCCAACATCTACCTCATACCAAGGTACCGTACCAAACTATCCTTTTTGCCAAACTATCATGGGGAAAAGGAGAACTGATGGCTGTAAACCTAACGGTGGGGGAGGAGCGACTCTGGACTCATACTTGGTAAAAGTATCAAGCATGTTAAATGAGGAAATCGAAAAAACAGAAAGAAGGCTCTCGCTGGATCCAGGTCGCACCATTACTGTCATGATACATGACATTCCTGTAGCACAGACTGAATCCCCAGGTCTACCCCGGGACTTAATAGATCTGGTTGATCGACTCTCTATGTCAAAAAGTAGTCATGTCCAGTCCCTAAATGCCTCCCCTTTGGGTATTACTGAAGATGTGCCACCTTGTATCTCCCCGTCACCCGCACCTGTTGTGAGATGATGTACTAGGGCTGGTGGGTTGGTACCTCCTGGAAAGGCAAAACAAAAGGGGACAAGGTATTCAAAAGCAAGGCCCAAAACATCTAAACAACTACCTCCGACTCCCCAACCTTCATTAGAGGACTTATCCAATACTATCTGGGTCACTATTAAAGAAAATTTTAATCTTACTTTGATACCTATCTTGTCCAGGTTATCCATCATTGAAGATAGGTTGATTGTTTTGGAGCAAAATGGTGGTTTGATATCTCAGCCTAATGCCCCCATAGTAGGATTAGCATTACACCAGGTGCCGGATGGCCAGCCAGTTATCACAAAGGGGCAGGTATATCCATCCCCTTTAACTCAGGGCATTTTGGCCGTAGAGGGGCTAGCACCTAAAGATCAAGACCTCGCAACTACTGCCATAAAACATACCAGTGGACCAACAACCCAGGAGAGAGGGACCACGCACACTACTACTCTAGCTATTGCTGTAGGTGCCTCCTCAGACACACATACTGAACCCCCACAAGCGAGAGAGTCATTTCAACTCATCCCTGAGGCCCTACCCCTAGTACTTTCTTGGCTAATGCTCGCCCGTTGGGACCTGGCCGAATGGAAACAGCAGCCTCTTTAGTTGACAAAGCCTCGCATTGGTTGACTAATAATATGAGGATATCCCCTAGGGGTAAACAGCAACTTGCAGGGGAAATCATAATGGCTAGAAGGGTGACATGGCTAGGCGATCACAAGAAAGAATTCAGGGGCGATTGCATAGCTATGAATTTTTCGAGTCCTCGGGTGTTGATTGACGTGCTGGCCAATTTACTTCCTCCACAATTAAGTAACTCATCAATAATTCCACTAACTTTAGAATTCTTTTACGATAGGAGTTGGTGCGTAATGAATTTAAGTCGATCTAGGTCAAGGCGTTTCTATCCATCTAGGCCATTTGGAAGATCTACCCCACTTACGATGGGCGGAATCAATGTGAGAAATCGGTTTGGGGTTCTGACTGACATGGAGGAATGCGATTGACTGTACGGTGATCATAATTACTTTCAGGGAGAAAAACCATTGCATAGTAGAGTGTACGATCCTCTGGATCAGGGTAAGGTAGCTACTAGTAAAGATTTGCAACCATTGTTAAAATCATTGGAACCACCGCAAGTGAATGTTGTGTCTACCCATATCAGTGACTCCCTGCCTGTGACAGGTTTGAACTCTACCAGGGAGCGTGATTTTTGTAAAACAGGTAGTGATCTGCCGGAGTCCAATTCCCCAAAGTACATAGAGAAACCAACAGAGACAGAGGGTGACATTCCAAGGGTTGAGTATTCTTTGAATGTATCTACTACGCCCCAAAACAAGGAAAGGTTGTCCCTGCTCACATGGAATATAGCGGGAATTGCCAATAAGATATTATCCACCGAATGGTGCAGGTTTATTGACCATCATGATATCAACCTTTTCCAGGAGACTTGGTCAACAGCTCCAGTCTTCGTCTGGGGTTTCTAAACTTCTATGTTTCCGCTATCAAAAAATCAAAAGGTCGGCCAGTTGGTGGCCTTATAATCTGGGTCCATCAGACCCTACGATGTAAGGCACATCAAATTATGTCCCCAATGCATGACATTATGACAGTTATACTTGAATGGACAAATGGTATTAGTGTGGCTATCTTTAACTTCTATGGTAGGGGGCTAGCAGGGGGACATATATCTGAGGTAGTAGCCGCTCTTGACTCCCAGCTTGAGGTCCTCCCAGAGCAGTTCATTTCTATAGTGGGTGGTGATTTTAATACAACCTTTGAACCCCTCAGTCAAGAGGACCGGATTCTCACTGCAGATGAGGATAACAGATGGGGAATTCCACAACTCGAAGTACCCACTGTAAAGAGATGGACAGCTGCAGCCATACAACTAAAGGCTATGTGCCTAGAAAGAGAGCTTAGAGCAGCTAATGGAAGAACCCCCTCTGATCGACAGGGAGCAAACACTTTTGATAATGGAAGGTATAGTAGTCAAATAGATTATTTGTTGGTGGACATAAGATCATGGCATTACTTGGTGGATATGGCCGTTAAACCTAGGCTGGAAAGTGACCACAATCCCCTTTGTTTGATATTCCAAGCACATTTGGGGGTTAGAGATGACACCCCAAGGGGAGGGATGGACATATTAGACATAGTCGCCTCAAATAATATGAGCCATATCAAATGGGGTAAATTCATTGAGAACCCTGAGAAATTGGAGGCGCTTAAAACCGAGGTTGCCAGGGAATTAGCCCTTTTGAATCCATAAACTTGTAGCCCGGATTTCCCCAAAATAATGCTAGAGGCACACACTAATCTTTTTTTAGTAAGGCCACAAATTTGGAAAAGGGAGGTAAAAAGTTGCACATGGCTAGGTGGTACAACGACGCATGTAAATTAGCCCGCTAAAATCTGAGCGTGGAACTAAGGTCAAAGAATCCCCTTAGAGTGAGAGAGGCAAGGGATTCATATAGACGCGCACAGAGAGAGGCCAAAAGACAATGGGACGAGGACAGGTGGTAGGATTTGAAATCAGCTTGTGCAGCAAAAGACTCCAAGCGATTTTGGAATATCATGAAATGGGATAGGGGAGGATTAGCAGAACCCTCACAAAATAATGTTGCTAAATCCCAGTGGTTGGATTTCTTCAAACCACAATATGCCTGTAGCTTGGCAGAGACGGAGTCCCCACTACCACCCACCATCTTTTTCCAAAGCCAGCTCTTTACTCCGAAAGGTGTGAGTATAGCATTAGATTGTGTGACTAATGGCAGAGCCCCAGGCATTCCTGCTGATGTCTTTTTAAGCGATAGACCGTCTTGTTGCCAGTATTTTTCATTTCTAGCTAATGCAGTGGCTAGGGGTGCTCCGATTCCTTTCTCGTGGAAAGGAGCTGACATAATTCCGGTTTTCAAGAAGGTGATAAATCCCTCCCAAGTAACTATAGACCTATTAGTCTTATAGACTCAGCTCAAAAACTCATTGGTCGACTAGTCCAAAACAAAATACAAACATGGGTAGAGGAACACAATATTTTATCCCCATTCCAAGCCGGTTTTCGCCCCTGCACTAGTTCTATTGATCAAGTCTTTTATTTTATTGCACTTTATTGGAGGAACGTTGTTTTAACTAAAGGGACATTTTATGCAGTCTTTGTAGACCTGAAATCAGCTTTCGACTTGGTCCCCCGCTCTAAACTGTGGAAGGTTTTGGCTGAGTTAGGGATGTCCCCTGAGCTATTGACCTTCATCGTCCGCCTACATGAGAACAACTTCGCTAGAATTAGATAGGGAGCACAGGGTGAGGTTACCGACGCATTCCCTGTCGAGCGAGGCGTTCGGCAGGGATGTGTCCTGGCACCCACACTATTTTCACTATACATAAACGGTATAGTGGACCACCTACGCATTTCCCCCACAGATGCTCCTGTCCTAGCGGGGGTCCGGGTACCTGTCCTCATGTTCGCGGACGATACGCTGATTATCTCGCGTACTCCGAGTGGGCTGCAGACGGCCGTCAATGCATTCGGGAAATTTTGCCAACTGCGTGGACTTGAGATTAACACCTCAAAAATCAAGTTCATGACCCTGAATCAGCGTAAAACCTTCAAAGGCAAAATCATCCTGAATGATATTCCCTTGGAGGAAGTGGAGGCCTTTACCTATATAGGTATTTTACTTCAGAGCAACATGGGTTGGAAAGGTCACACAGACATGGCTATTTTAAAATTCCATCAACTTGCAGGTGCCCTATCCTCCAAACATAAATCCTCTCTTACCAAGACAATTACACCTGCTTTGGAGATTTATAACATAAAAGTATTAAGTGCTACTTTGTATGGATCAGAGCTTTGGGGATTTTCAAACTTGAGCCAACTGGCAACTTCGGAGAGGAAATTTTTACGTAGTTTGGTTGGCGTCCCCCAAAGCTCTCCTACTGCTCCGCTTTTTCTTGACTTAGGTAGAAAAAATGTGGTGGACATAGCGAGATTACGACCACTATTGTATTGGAGATGAATCTGTATCACTCCAGAATTGGCTCATTACGCTATTGCATTGAGGGATGTGATCAAGGCAGATCGTTTCCATGCAATCCAGTGGCTTAAAGAGCTAAGGATACTCTTCAAAGAGCTGGAACTCAACCAGTTATGGGAAGAACCTGACATGTCAACGTTCCCATCAAAAAAGCAACTGAAAGATAAATATTGGGAAATGGTCTGGGTAAAAACTCATAGAGGTAGATTTAACACCATCCTAACTGGCCGTTTTGTAGATTATAAATCACGTCCCCTTTGTGAGGCATACTGAGACATCACAGAGTGCCCTCTAGACCGCAAATTGTATTTTCAATTCAGGGTAGGGACACTTTCTGTAAAAGCTTTTACCTGCAAATGGGCACCATTAAGAGACGATAAATGTCATAATTGTTGAAACTTGGTTGAGACCACAGCACATTTATTTTTTGTTGCCCCCTTTATGTTGCCCCTCGTCCCAAATGGCTAAAACCCATTTGCTTAAACTTGGGTACCCGGAGGCATATAGAAGCCCTAAGGATATTAGAGTCAGAATGCTCACCCTGTATAGCGGTTGCTGTAGCGAAATTCCTAAAGTGGGCCTGGATTATACGCACTCGCACTTTCCAGCCACATGATGATAGCTAGCAAATTACCTGTTGTTTTTAAAATTGGTTTTATTTATGTAGTAATTTTTAATCGACCATAAATGTCTTTTAGAAAAATCTGCACTACAAACGACAGCAATCAGGGAATTTAATAACTTTTTAATATGTGTATTGGTATGTATTATTTATAGTGTATTGTATTGTGATGTACTGTGTGTTGCTTTTATGACATCCTGTCGAATAAAGCTTTTGAAATTTAAAAATTTAATTTAAATACTGCCGTACAACAGTGACCCACAAAAGGCGCAGGCGCATATCAGTATGCGGACTCACAAGCCCACTGTAAGCATTTCGATAATGTCCCCGCTCCGCTCACCTTAGGAACCGTGATCCCAGTAAGACGATCCTCTCTATACGTCCAGCACCATCAAGCCGGGTCTCATACTAGGCCGGCTTTTAAATTTTCCCACCATGTCCGCGCATGTGCAATTGACTAATTGTGAGAGCCAGGAGTCCGCCATCTTGTAATGTGGTTCTTGTAATAGAATCACATATGGTTCCTGATGTGCACATTAGGTCTCTTTATATTGAATCTCTAAAGGCTTAGTAAGTAAAAAAAAAGAAAGCCAGTTTGTGATCCTTTAAAGGAAGACAATAAAAAATCAGATTGGAACAAATTCTTCAATTTTGCAATAACTTGCGCAGACATGTATCATCTCCGGCGCATGCGTAGTTCGCAACAGAACGTAACAAGGAAACTGCCATCTTGTAAAGTGGCCCCTATATACATAAATCAAACTTTCTAACTGATCAGTTCCTGTTGTAAGTGTTAAGTCGCCTTATATTGAATCTCTAAAGACTTACTGGCAGATGCATCAAAGAAAATACTGGAAGCAAACGGGCAGATTCTCAGAATCTGGCCGTTTGCTCCCGGTATTTTTGCATTTGGGATGCATCATCCCAAATGCAGAAATCGCAATTTAAGGAATCTCTAAATAGCGATTCCTTAAATTGCTCTTGCATTTAAGGAATCCCAAAATGAGATTCCTTAAATGCAATGCATGAAACCCAAAAAAATAGCGAATTCGCTAATAGGGGGAGCAAATTACCAGGAAGTTGAACTTCGTGGTAATTTGCTAAAACTTTGAAAAATGCACTTTTGTGCATTTTTCAAAGTTACATGTTGCGCACACACATGCCCTTAGGGCATGTGTGTGTGTAACATTTGTGCACAGGTCCATTTCAGGGGTACAACAGGGTGTCCTTTGGACACCCTGGCACCCTTGAAATAGCGGAACATTAGCGATTCGGTAATAGCTAATCGCTAATAAGGAATGAATGGGAAAGCCATTCCTTATTAGCGATTAGCTATTACCGAATCGCAAATAAGGAATCTGTAGGAATCGCTAATAACATTGCGATTCCTACATGCATCCCGTTTTGCGAGTCTTTAATAGCGATTCCTTAAAATTCGCTATTAAGGACTCGCAAAACATAACTTTGATGCATCTACCAGTGTGTGAGTAAAAGAACAAAGAAAGCCAGTGTGTGATCCTTTGAATGAAAACAATAGACAATCATATTTAAACAATTGCTTCAATTCTACAGTAATTGGCGCAGGCATATATTGGGGCAGATTTACAAGCCCCTTGCGCCACTTTTGCGTCACTTTTAACATGGGAATTGTAACGCAAAAGTGGCGCAAATGGATTGTAAATCTGCCCCATCGTCTCCAGCGCGTGCGAAGTTCGCACAAAAACATGATAAGGAAACTGCCATCTTATAACGTGGCTGGTTATATACATAAATCAAACTTCCTTACCGATCATATCATTGACAGAAGCCCTATATACCATTTTAAAAGTTTATGCTTACCACTTAACAGTATGTGATCGATTTAAAGGAACAATCAAATCGAATCAAGTTCTTCCATACCGCTTTCTGGCACTGGCAGAGTCAGCACCGAAAGCAAAATATAAAAGCAGCCATCTTGTAGTAGTGGCCTGCATATACACACAAAGGCTACCGTGATAATTCATATAATAACTAATAGGAGTATTATCTTGAAATTATCACATGAATATCCCATAAAAGTTCGCATTCTCATTACTCAATTGTGAAATTGTTGTGACCCATACAGTAAATACACACGATACAGGTTATCACTATTCAAATTGTTCTGTACGTTACACATATATCTGTCTTATAAAAAGTCTAATCAATTGATAATGATGATGTAAGCATAACAATGCCTATTAAAAATGCAAAAGTACCCATGACAATATCCATCAGAATTAACCATGTACAAATATCAAAACTGTTGTATTGTATCATGGTGTATGCAAGTCAATAACAGTTTCAATCCACTTAATAATTCAGTCAGAATAGAATTTAAAATCTGACAGTGAGTGATACCAAGCATGTTCAACTATACAGCAGTGTAAGTCACAATTCATTTTTCTTTCTTAGCCAGTTTCTCAAAGGGGTCCAAATGTTTGTAATGATATTCTCTAAGACAATAACGCATGTCAAGGCCTAGATTACATAGCAACACTTTACAGGAAATAATGCATCTCAGAATTACTATTCAGTCCCTGCGGCATTGTGCGTAACTTGCATATCCACTACGCCTACCTCTGACATAAAACAAGTTCCTTATTGACTCCTCTCTCACCACTGACAAGATGTTCTATAGCATGGAACCAAAAATCTCTATTTTCAGAATGCTCTTCCTTTATGTGTATTACAATAGGATATCTTTCATCCAGGTTTTTTATTTCACAAACAGGTTTTTTTATCCTAACCTTAAGACAGCGTATGCTACTTCCCACATGCATAGCCAATAACATATACCTTGTACGTGGTATTGCAAGTTTATTAAGAATGACAACATTTAGAGAAAAGTATGCCTATATAGTAACTTGTAATAAAACAGTTAATTGATGCATAGGGTAATACACAACTCTATATACTATCATTGTGAGATCAGCGAACATACCTCAGTGCCTATAGCCATGGCAGCTAATATTATGGAATCACGGGTCCCGAGAAGTGAGGGACTGACTCGAGCGCTTAAGAAAGCAAGACCTTAGCAAGTGATGGGATGGGAACACCATGCGCAAGTACTTGGAGATTAGAAGGATCCCTAGGGGACTTCGTATAATGATATTCCCCAACTTTGAGGATCTTGACGCAGATTTACTTAAAGATTGGGAAGAAGGGCTGTACGATGCATCAAACAGAATGATGGAAATATTATTTAAAAATGCTGAGAGGAAAGTTCCAAATTAAGAGAAGAGATTGATAAACAGGAAAGGGAGATCAGAGAAATGAAGTTGGATGACGCGACGAAAAAGAACCATGAAATTTTAAAAAGCGAACTAGCTAGTTTTCAGATCTACCTAAGAGATAAAAAGCAAAAGAAGATCTTGAGAGAAGAAGGTGATTATACTAAGGGAAGGCTCTTCACCTTCGCAAAGAAATATGACGATATCCCGGTTAGACAAGCAACTGGTGTTTTGAATAGATCTAAGGATCAAAGTGTGTCCTCGAGAAGTGTCTCCCTCTCCTCAGTTGAGAGTGAGCAAGGGGGAGCATCAGGCTCTGACACTTTAGAACAGCCAGCTTCCCTTTTTTTAAAAGAGGTTCAAAGATATCGCCTGGGCAACAAAAAGAAACCAGTGGAAAGAGGAGGAGCACAAGGAGGGGTGGACGCAAACATAAAATGCGGCGTTCAATAAAGAATACTGGAGAAGCCCTCTTCTACTCACCCAGGAAGATGTGTCAGATCACCGTAGCCTGATGCATGCTCCGCAAACCCGCACTGCAACAGAACATCCCTCACATCCCAAATTGTGGAGACCAGTAGGAGCCAGAGGTGAGGATCCTGAAATGCCAAATGATGATGATAGCAGCAAAGAGGAAGTAATTGACATGCGTCAAGAGCTCATCGACAACTTCTTCTAATGAATGTAAGTGTGCTGTGGGATGTCATGACTTTGACTTACACTGACTGTTGTTGTGAAACTGTAAGGAGGACGTTCATGGACACTTGTTAGGTGTGTACGGCTGTGGGAAACTTTGTGCACAGCTGTTTGTGGAGGAGAGTCTTGACACGTGCACATATTATTGATGTTGCTTTGCGTATGTGACATCTAACCATGTACTGTGTACTCCAAAAGTGGACTGTTATTGTAGTTATATGTATGGTTTCCTAGTTAATCACTTTGTATTGGTCTGTTGTAGGTACCTTCACCATGTCATCTTCATTTGGACATTTCAGAGTTGTGACATCAGCAGGTATAAGATGTTATTTTAAAGTAAGAATTGGACATGGAATGTTCCTGGGAATGACGGGCACAGACTTTGGCTGTACTACCAAGCTAACTTTCACAGCAATAGGTTGGAAGTTGCTGATACTTCATTGGACTTGTTTCCTGTCGTGCAGTGGTTTTTAGCTACAGTTGTGTCATCATGTCCTCCAACACATGTTGTTGTTGGGCCAAAACTTGCTAGTCTCTCTTCACATTGGCTAAGTCCTGAATGTGTATGAACTGAATGTATCTGTTGATGTGTGTCATCATTGTATACCACAGTACTGGCGGCACACCACTGATTATTCTACCATTTGCTGCAACACTAAATTGGAATAAACCTGTGCTTAGAAACTTTTGTACTGTGGTTTCTTGTTTTCAATGAAGTGGAATTCCTTTTAAGAGGTTATTGATATTGCTCTAGCTGATTCCTTGAACCAAATGCTATGTGCCTATTCTATTTTGCATCATTAGATGTATCCCCTTCAACCATGTTGTTGAGGTCTGCACATGACATGTGCGTTCACTGGCACAGATTATTTCAGTGATGTATTATTTAACAGTTTTTTCAACATTTTGCCAGCCTAAGGCTAGAGCTATGGAATAAAGATGTCATGAGACTGTGCACTTTCATGTCTGTGTTCGTGTATTTATTTATTTATTTATTATTTATTTATTTATTTATTTATTTAAAACATTTATAGAGCGCAACTGTCGCCTGGCAGGCATCCTGGCGCTAGTAACATGGTTGTGGTACTCAGTTGGACAATGTTGCATACCACATGTCATGCGTACACAGGTAGCTTCTAATTTCATGGTTCTCTGATGATTTCAAGACTAAGAAGTTAGTGCTGAGACAAACAGAACGTAGATGGAGACTTCACTATCTTGTAGAAGATAAGATCACTTATACCAACTTGATGAAAGAATATAACAACTGTATTCTTCAAACCAAAACAGACAATTTCTCCAATAAGGTTCTGAACTCAGCTAACAAGTCTAAAGATGTTTTTGCAACAGTAAATGAGCTCTCTAAACCTGATAGAATCATGGCAAAAGCCATTCCTTCACAGCTCCTTTGTGATTCTCAACTTTTATGTCATGGAGAAAATCACTGCCATCAAATTAAGCATCCAAATCTCTGCTACCTCTGCAGACGCTCTTAATATTTGTAGACCGTTGACTCAGTTGACACTGATTCCCATTATTTCTCAGGAGACCTTTTTAGGTCTACTTAAAAAAGTTAACTCTGGCTCTCCAACTGACTGTTGTTCTCCACATGTCTTTCAGGAAGTTTTCTCTAAATGCACAGACACCGCACTCTCTCTTCTTAAACATTGTATTAAATCAGGCATTGTTCCTGGCCTTTTTAAAAGTGGGGAAATTATCCCTAACCTAAAAAAACCAGGTGCTGACCCATCTACTCTTGGTAACCATTGTCCAATCTCATTATCACCATACCTTGCGAAGGTTCTAGAGGCACATGTCTGAACTCAACTAAACACCTTTGTTGAACAGTCCCATGTCTTGGACTCCCACCAGGCTGGGTTTCAACCATCCCATTCTACGGAATCAGTCATCTTGACAGTGATGGATGATCTCAGAGGGAGGGAGATTAGAGGCCTTACCCAGGCCCTGGTCCTCCTGGATTTGTCAGCAGCGTTTGACACAGTCGATCACAACATCTTGATTAACCATGTCTGTAATGTCGGGATCCAGGGCCTGGCCCTAAAATGGCTCTCCTCCTATCTTAGTAACCGGCTTCAATCGGTACGTCTTGCCAACTTCTCCTGTAAGAAAATGGAACTAACCTGTGGGGACCCTCAGGGCTCTTCCCTCTCCCCGCTTCTTTTTAACTTGTATCTCCTTCCTTTAATTTCTTCTTTGCGGAAAAGGAATGTTGGGATCAATAATTATGCCGATGACCTTCAAATGATCTTTGACATTGATCTCCGTCAATCTGTCTCATTTTCAAGACACTATGACCTTCATAAGTGAGTGGATGAACAAAAATCAATTGAAGCTCAACCCTGATAAAACCGAGCTTATCCTCACTGGAGGACTTGCTAATCCCTCAAACTCCAACTTTTGACCTTCTATTCTGGGCAACCCTCCTCTTCCTGTTAGCTCAGCCAAAAGTTTGGGTATAGTGGTAAGCAATGACCTACCAATGAAGGCCCAGATCAGCTCCGTGGTTTTTGCTGGGTTTTTCCAACTACGTAGAATCAAGAAGATCAGCATATTCCTGTCCCGAGAAGCTTTGACATTGGTGATCTTGGCCTTGTTTATTTTCTGACTGGACTATGCCAATTCACTCTATGTAGGCATCCCAGCTTACCAACTTAGACACCTCTAGTTAGTCCAGAATCATACTGCTAGACTGATCTTTCACGAGCCTGAAAGGCACAGTATTAGACCACTGATGAAAAGCCTCCATTGGCTCCCTGTGGCTATGCGTGGCTTGTTTAAGATGGGCTGCATGATCTTCAAGGCTCTTTACGGCAACAGCCCAGCCTTTATCTTGTCCAAGATTCTACGCTATGTCCCCACTCATAATCTCCGATCTTCCCATCTGAACCTATTAGTCACTTCTACTTTGAAACGCAAAAAACACTGTGGTTCCCGTTTTACAGCCTTAGCTCCTCAGTTTTGGAACTCGCTCCCCGCGGTGCTGAGGTCGGTCACTTTCTATACACCTTTCAGGAAACAGCTGAAGACATGGTTGTTTTCTCAGGCATATGACAATTAGGCTTCCCCTCCGATACTGCACTACTTTCACTCCAGCGCCAAGAAACCATTTGGTGAACGTGCGCTTGACAAGTAATTTTCAACATAACATAACATAATACACAAGGGGATAACTTCATCATTTCCTTGATGTGTCTAATACTACAGGAGCTAATGATTGTGTGAGGAGGGAATTTATTGCATTGCTGAATATTAAGCCTGGGTGGTGAACTGCACTCCGCTCGTGGAGTTTGAGGAGTTTACCACACTCCTTGTTAGTTAACCTCCCCATGAATTTTCTCAACACAGACGGGCAGATTTCTCATTGCGAGTGGTTGTGTGTGCTCGCAACCGCTCAAGTTGAGAAACCATCCATTCACGTTGAGAAAGCTGCCGCTCGAACAAAAAGTCTACTCGTGGGGCAGAAAGGAAACAACGCCCACTTGTGCTGTGCATGGTGCGGTTCGCAATGAATGCAAAGTGTGTACAAACACTGAACGCTTAGTGAATACATAAAACTAAAGATACAGTGAAATAGTGACAACACAGGAGCGTAGTTGTCAGTGTTGGTGGATGAAACCATTGCAGTATGAGCCACATTGTCTGAAGTCGAACAAACTCCTGCCATTGAAGCAGAAACGTTTACAGGAATAGTCAACAAAGTGAACGTGTTTCACACAAAGGAGGGCATCATTTGCAGCGTCTCTTACTAGCATTGGTGGATGCCATGCCATCTGAACCCCCTAGATTTTTTCTTCGACATCCCGGTCCACGAGGCGGGGGGATCCACTGCTTCAGGCTCAGGGCTGTCTGAGGAGTCATCCTCTGACAGAGCCTCCCTTCCTGTGGCTGCCACTGATGTTGGGGGGCCTGGTGTGGATGGACCACAGGAAGGGGTATGTGGTAGGAGAAAATCCCTGCAGAGGGTGGTGTTCTTATCCCTTAGCACCCCTATAAGCTGGTCCATGTTGTTATTGTGAGTGTCCACCCTCTGGTCGGTCTTTGGACCTCTGCAGCTGCTGCATTTATTTTATTTATTTTGAAAGTTTTGTATAGCGCGAACAAGATCTTCGCAGATATCAGAGCGCTTTACAGTGGAGGGGAGCATGTATACGCAGATACATCAATCATGTTAACAGTACATTGAAGTGATATCATAAAACAATCAAGTAAATCAATTTAAAAGTCAAGAATAACAAATATAAGTGTTCGAACAATTAGTACAGATGAGTAACGAGTCTTTGTAGTTATTCCTCAGTAGTCATTCAAGTGTATTTAGCCATGAGGATCGCTTTTACTTCTCTCTTGAAAAGTATGGTAGAGGTGATAAGCCTTGTTTCAGGGGGGAGCGAGTTCCAAATCCTGGGAGCCATTCCTGAGAAAGAGCGTTTAAAAGTTTTTTCCTTGCGGAATCTTTTAGGCTTTAGCAAAAGGTTGTTTGTGCCTCTAGTGTTTCTGGAGCCTCCAGAAATCGTCAGCTTCTGAGCGAGGTATCTAGGTGAGCTCAGGTGGACCGCCTTGTGGGTCAAACAAGCTATTTTCAGGTGTATTCTGGCTTCAAACGGCAGCCAGTTCAATGATTTGAAGTCCGGGGAAATGTGTGAGTGTTTTTTTGATCCAGTGATAAGTCTCGCTGCGGCGTTTAGAGAGGCTCTTATGGGTGCCGTAGTCGCTAGGGGGAGGCCGCAGAGGGCGGTGCTGCCATATTCTATCCGAGGTATGACTAGTGATTGTACCGCAGTCTGGAAGTCTTTGGCTGGAAGGAAAGGTTTAAGTTTCCTAAGGGTGTTGATTTGGTAGTTTGCTCCCTTAGTTGCTTTGTTGATGTGTTCCTGCATGCTGAGATTGGTGTCAAGTGTTATGCCCAAAGATTTCGCTGAGTCCACGATGGTGGGTTGGACATTGAGCGCCGTTAGGTCTTTAAGCCACATTTGTGCGGTAGTGATCTTCGCTGGAGGTGAGATCAGAAGGAACTCTGTTTTTAGGGCATTGAGTTTGAGGTGATTAGTGGCCAACCAGGATTGGGTGCTTCTGATCGTTGAGTTCAGGAGTGTGATGTCTTTGGGTGATTGCAGTTTGAGATAAAGTTGGGTGTCATCAGCATACATGTGGAAGTGTACATTAGATTCTTGCAGCAAGGTTGTGAGAGGTTCCATAACTAGGTTGAACAAAGTTGGGGATAGGGAGGATCCTTGTGGTACGCCTAGCGATACGGGTCTTGGAGCGGACATCAAGTTGTTGCTCTTGAATTTCTGCGATCTGTTTTGCAAAAAGGAAGTGAACCATTTGAGCACAGTTCCAGATAGGCCCATTCTTGTGTTTAATAGTTCGAGTAAGCTCTCATGTTTGACGGTGTCAAATGCGGAGGAGAGATCAAGGAGGATGAGGAGGCAGGTATCGTTATGGTCTAGGATTTGGAGGGCGTCGTCGATTATGTGAATCATGGCAGTTTCCGTACTGTGATTAGCTCGGAAGCCTGATTGATGAGAGTTGAGAAGATCAAATTGAGTAATGTGTTTAGTCAATTGTATTTGTGCGCATTTTTCCAGCAGTTTGGCCAGAGTCGGAATGTTGGTAATGGGACGGTAGTTGTTTAGGTCAGAGGGGTCGGCTGTAGGTTTCTTTAGCAAAGGTGTTACTTGTCCAACTTTGAGGGAGTCGGGAATGATCCCTTGTTGAAGTGAGCTGTTGATGATTTTGGTCCAGAGTGGAAGGAGCGCCGGGGTAAGGACCTTGACAGCATTAGCAGGAAGGGGGTCCGTGAGGTGATTGGATGGTTTCAGAGTGCTGAGCAGTTTGCCAATTTCTTCTTCCGTGTAGGTGACAAAGGTTGACCAGGTTGCATTGTTTTTTGGTTTAGTGGGTGTTATGCGGTGGGGTTTGGGATAGAGGCTTGCGTCCATAAGGAGATCATTCTTTATGTTGTCAGTTTTTTGGTTAAAGAAAGAGGCGAAGTCTTCGCAGGAGGGAGCTTTGCATATAGTGTTGAGAGGTTGGGGTTGTTCTTTGGTTTGTGTTCGGATAAGCTCAAACAGCTTTCTCGGACGATTTTTGGCTTGGTCGAGCTGACGGCTGAAGAAGTCTGATTTTGATCGTTTTATTTTCCTGAAGTAGGCATTTCTCTTTTTCTTCAGGTTTTTTAAGTTCAGTGCAGAGGGAGCTGATCTCCAGGAGCGCTCTGCCATTCGCATGGCGCGTCTATCGTCATTGAGACTCCCGTCGTACCAGGGATTGGAGATTTTTGTGGTGGCTTTTTTTAGCTGCAAGGGTGCGACTTCATCAATTATTGCGGTCATATTGTTAAGATAGTGATCAGTCAGGGATTGGACGTCCTTAACGCCAGCCGGAGGAAGTAGTAGGTTGCAGCTGTTTGGGGGCAGAGAGTCTGAGTTTAGGTTTTTCATGTCTCTTTTCCAGACTTTGGGCCCGGCGGATTGAATAGGGTTAAATTTAACTTTTTCATTGATGAAGAACGTGATAATATGATGGTCCGACCAGTCACAGGGTTGGATAGATTCGAGTTGGATAGAGGCCTCTTTGGAGATGATAAGGTCGAGGGTAGAGCCTTTCTTGTGTGTTGGACTGTTGCAAATTTGTGTAAGGTCTAGGGCGTTAAGGAAATTCTTCAGGCCTTTTACCACCGCATCCTTATGATCGTTCCAGTGGAGGTTGAAGTCCCCAAGGTATATTTGTGTGAGTTGCCGCCCTGAGTTGGTTGAGATCATGTCCATGATTTGTTGGGAGAAGGTGAGGTTGTCACCGGGTGGGTGGTAAACGCCGTGAAGAGTGCAGATCGGTTTGCCCTCACTGATAATATCTAGGCTGATGTATTCATAGGACGTTGGGGAGGGTAGGGGAGGGGAAGGAACTTTCAGGACAGAGAGGTTGCTCCTGTATATAACTGCGATTCCGCCACCTTTTTTATTGCCAGACCTGTCAAGTCTAGTGATGTGGTAGTTGGGGGGAACCAGAATGTCCATTATAGGTGTAGAAGATTCTGTTAGCCAAGTTTCAGTCAGGATGATTAAGTCAAGATCCAATTTTAGGATGAGATCGGCGATAGCGGTGGAGTGTCTAGCGGCTGATCTGCAGTTTAGGAGAGTGCATTTGAGACGGGGTGTGTCAAGGGTGGAAGGATGTTCTGGAGCGAGGGGGACTTTACTCAGGTTACTGTGGATAGCGACTCTGTTGTTCAGTGTGGGGGGTCTAAGGGGATTGGAGTGAATCGTAGGTATGGCAGTGAGAGTGTCGGGTGTGTTGCTGAGGGGAGCTGAGTCATAGGAGCGGAGGAGGATGATTGTGTCTAGGTCCGAGAGAGGGTTGCAGGAGCGATGGGGGCGGTTTTCACGATTGAGAGCAGGGATTGAGGTCCAGTGCGGTGGGGGTCGAGTGCGAGAGTTCGCCGCCCGGGTGGGGGACCAGTTGGGAGGGGAAGTGATGGTGGAGACGCGTGAGTGATGTCTGGGGTGTGTTCTGAGCAGTTGTTTGATGATGTGAATGTCTTGTTTGATCTGGTGGAGGGTGTTGGGTGGGGGGTGGCTGGAGTGTGATAGACAGAGTAGTTGTTGTTTGATGATGTGCATGTCTTCTTTGAGTTGAAGGAGTGAGGCCGTAATGTGGTCCGCAGTGGGACATGTGTTGGAGGTGGGGATGGGAGGGTCAGGCGTGGATGACATAGGGGAAAGGTTGGTGGTGCGGATGAGAGTATTGGTGGAGGGCGTAGAGTGAAGGGTGGAGGATGTGCACTTATTAGTGGTGGCGGGGGTGGGTGTTGGGTAGTGGGGGGTGAGCCTGGGAGGGGAGTGGGATTGTAGATGGGGTCGAGTTGAGTTGATGGGGGTGGCGTGTTCTGTGTGATTGGTTAGTGGGAGAAAGTGGGGGCTGAGAATGGGTGGGGGTAAAGGGTGGGGTTTGCCTTTGTGTGTGTCGGTCTGATGTTGATCTAGAATAGGCCTGTTGCTGGAGGGATCTGTGGCATCAGGGGTGAGAGGGACGGGGATGAGAGGAACGGGGATGAGGGCTGGTGTGTAGGTGGAAGGGGTGGTGTGGTTGTTGTAAGAGGGAGAGAGATCTATGTCTGTGCTTGAGGGATGTGGGGTATCTACGGTAGGTGGGATGAGGGCTGGTGTGTAGGTGGAAGGGGTGGGGTGGTTGTTGTAAGAGGGAGAGAGATCTATGTCTGTGCTTGAGGGATGTGGGGTATCTACGGTAGGTGGGAGAATGACTAAGGTGCCGGGAGTAAAGGGGTGGTGCATGTCTTTTTGGGTGGGGGCTGTGGTATCAGGGGTGGTGAAGGGGATGAGGGCTGGAGTGTGGGGGGAAGGGGTGAGGCGGTTGGTGTAAGAGGGTAAGTAATCTATGTCTCTGCTCGACGGGAGGAAGGTAGATACGGTAGATGTGTGAGACACTGGGGTGTCGGGAGTAGAGAAGAGGTGCATGTTGTTTTGGGGTTGGGCTGGGTTAGAATGAATGTGGTTTGAGGCTGTGGTGTCAGGGGTGACGGGAATGGGTGTGGTATGGGAGGGTGACAAGGTGAGGTTGTAGGGGGGGGAGAGGGTAGATGGGTGAGTGACTGGGGTGTCGGGAGTAAAGGAGAGGTGCATGTTGTTTTGGGGTTGGGCTGGGTTAGAGTGAAAGTGGTTTGAGGCTGTGGCGTCAGGGGTGACGGGAGTGGGTGTGGTATGGGAGGGTGACAAGGTGAGGTTGTAGGAGGGGGAGAGGGTGCCGCTGGAATGTGTGTGTGTGTGGGATCTATGTCTGTAAATGTGGAGAGCGAGGTAGCTACATTGGGTGGGTGAATGTCTAAGGTACAGGGGGTGGAGAGAAGGTGCGTGTCGATTTGTGGTTGAGCTAGGTTAGAAGTGTTGTTGTTGGGGGCTGTGAATTCAGGGGTGATAGGCCTGCGGGTGCTATGAGTGGGGGTCCGATGACTGGCGAGGTGCTGTTTGAACGTGGGGAACAGCTTGTCTAGTAGTTCCAGGTTCTTGTCAGTGGATTGAATTAGGATAATTCCGTTATTGTATATAGTTATGGTTGTTTTGCCCGGGAAGAGTTGTGATGGAGTGATGGAGAGTTTTAGGCCATGCGCGAAATTCCTGGAGGTGGCGACGGTGAGTAAGGTGCGGAACGTGTTTCTCCATTGGGCTCTGCGTGTGGTGTGGAAGATAATATCAATGTTCAGTGAACCATTGACTGGTGAGAAGTAGGTGTCTGCACAAGGAGTTTCCGGGTGGGACCTCAGGAGGTTGTGTTTAAAGCGTTTAGCGGCTTTTTTGGTGAGTGAAGGTGGGTAGTTGATTTTGTATGTGTGGTTGCCGATAGGTTCCATAATGGGAGGACAATCTAGGTAGGTGTAGGAGTGAGGGTGTAGGGGGGAGGGTGCACTGTCCTAAACAGTTGCAAGGGCCTAAAGTGATACTAGTGCGTGCACATTAATGTTATGCGCAGAGTACCGCTGCAGACAATAATAGTGAGATAATTGGGAGCGACACTAGTGCGCGTATTTGAGGTAGTAATTGGTACATACAGGATTGACTGACACTAGTGCGTTGGCAAGGTATTTGAGGTAGTACTCGGTGCATACAAGATTAACACTTGAGGTGGGTGCGAGTTGCACAAGTATAGGGTGCGCAATAAGGATATAAGGGTGCAGAAAAATGCAAGCAGATAACACATATGCGGTAGTGGTCAGTGTATACGGGAAGGGACAATGTATGTGCAGGTTACATCAGTGACAGGTCTATGTGAGAACAGCGATAATACAGTTTAGGTATAGGAGTGAGGGGTGACAATATTGAATAGTCAAAAATCTCTCGGAGTTCCTAAAGTACCTGGCCCATGACTCCTTGGGAGTCATCATAGGCCCCTATGAGTTGGGAGATGTTGGCCTGGATGCCAGTGACACCAGTGGCCTCACATAGAGGGCCCACAGTTACCCTCCCACCACCCCTGCCCCCATCAGACCTGCGACCTTGGTCCAGCCTACACTCTCCCACTGGCTCGTCCCTTCTCAGTGAGTTTGTTGACAATCCTCACCTTCAGAAGTGAAACTGGTGTATGGGAGATATTGCTGGCAGGACTAGCAGAGGTCAGCTGAGATGTTGAAGCTGGGGTGGGGGGTGTGGTTGTGCACACAGTGAGACTCACTGTTTCCGTCTACCCAGGCTGGTCATATGGGCCAGGTAGGTCCTCCACATCCAAAGATCCAGGAGATTTTACATCAATGGAGGCTTCATCCAGGGGGGGAGGTTGAGTCTGGTCGGTGTTCTGAGTGTGGACAGATGTACTGCTGGATCAATCTGTTCAGACATAGAGTAGAATGTTATTGTTGTAAGTGTTGTATGCACATCTACATCATTTGGTACACAGTGAGTTCAGGCCTGGGAGGGTTCAGAAGAGTAGGATATTGATATAGTGAACTGTCACCATTTGTGCTTGGCTTGTTTACAAGAGTTTGGGAGACATCCATTACATGAGGTGTTATTGGCCTGATCATTTGCTGGCCTGATATGCTTCATGTTGACATGAGGGATGGACAATCCAACACAGTGTCGAATTACATGTTTATGAGTAAATTGCAAGTCCTAGGTGTGTACGATACAGGCTTACACACTGCTTGGTAGTAGATTTAGCACTAGTAATCATGTGTGCTGTGCAGTGTCAATAGGTCCACTGCTATTTTATATCAGCTGAGTTACCTTTACAGGTTACAGATTTTTCAGTTATACACTTGAAAGGACATCACTCATTTTCTCTTTTTTTTCTTTTATGGAGACCAGGGTAAGTTCAGGCTGGGTATGGAAACATGTGCCTGAGCAGAGTATTGTGTGTAATATGCTCAGTCCTTTTCACTTGGGGATCAGTGGTAACATGGCTGACCCGTGAGTTGGGAGAAGCAACACTGGGGCATTCTGTTCAGAGGAAGAGGGCCTGATAGAAGTTGTAGTCATTTCAATCACTCCTTCCCCACACTTGACCAATGGTTAACTGCATGTGAGGTGAACCTCAATAGTGACATGGCTAACAAGTGAGTAAGGACAAACAAACCTAGGGCCTCCTGTTCAGAGATAGAGGGCCTGATGGTAGTCATTTAATTGTTTACCTGCCAATACTAGCAAAACTGGTTTGTGTTACATAGCTGTTTTCAAAATGCAGTTGTTGGGGCCCATACTAT
The DNA here is from genome assembly GCF_964261635.1 of Lissotriton helveticus. Taxonomy (NCBI): domain Eukaryota; kingdom Metazoa; phylum Chordata; class Amphibia; order Caudata; family Salamandridae; genus Lissotriton; species Lissotriton helveticus. Next base: position 1,024,139,748 of record NC_136063.1, read on the forward strand.
TAGACATTTGAATATACAATGGGTCCCAGGATGATTATTTGATGGTAATGCACTTACAGACAGCATTCCCACATATGGGATGTAATGGAGGTTAAAACATGTGATCTTATGTGCAGGGCTACTGATTATAACTGCCAATCACACATCTATAATACTTTGGCTACTGCATATAGGAAGAGTAGATGAGAAACACGATAGCAAGAGGTGAAATGTGATCCGCACACATAGAAAGAGAAATTTGTCACTCAGGATTGTTTTTGTGCAGGAAGGTGCCCCTTCCTACAAAAAAAACAACCCTACATGCAAAACATGCACCCTTGCACCATGGTATAAGGGGGCCCATGCTGGTGCTAGCAGTCAGAATGACATACAGACAAGGACAGGAATGCACTGTATTCTTTTAAATACAGCACATTCCTGGCCTTTCCCTGTGATGCAGCGCGGCAAGGTGACTTAGTGCGTTGCACCACATTCTCATAAATATGACTCTTGTTCTTTGAATCTTTGACCAACATGTTTAATTTCATACAGGAATAATTTAGGGGGAGGGCAAAATATTCACAAATGTTTTCCCAGCATGACACTGTGCTTAGGATAGTCATGTTGAGAAAACAAAAAATCGTAACATTGAGGATTTGTTCATGGTTTAAGCTTTCCTCTTAGCTCCATGTTGTATATATGGATTTCTAGCAGGTTACAAACTCCACATCCCACAATGATGCATTTCTTGTTCATCAACCATGCTGGTATTTGTACCCTCTTTGAAAAATACTCATCCTTTTCCCATACTATTGCTTTGCTTTATTCACATAATACCGTCTTTGACTGCCAGCCACTGCCATTGTCTTGCCCGAAGGACCCAGGGACTCGGTGTCCCAACATTCAGTGCAGGGAGGAAGAGTCAGATATCCACTGACCTGAGCCAGGCATATGTAAAAGTGCTGGTCATCTCCTGTGGCGGAGGATGCGTTTAATGGCCAGCCACTGTCACTGTCTCGTCTGAAGGACACCAGGGATTTTGTGTCCCAACATCCAGTGTAGGGAAGAGGAGCCAGATGTCTGTTGACCCCCGCCATGGACTGTAAAAGTGCTGGTCATCTCCCGTGGCGCAGGACGTGTTTGACTGCCAGCCACTGCCATTGTCTTGCCTGAAGGCCACAAGCTTCTCACTGTCCCAACGTCCAGCACAGGGAGGAGGAGCCAAACATCTGCTGACCCAAGCTGTGCAGTGTAAAATTGCTGGTCATCTCCTGCGGCACAGGATGCGCACAGGCCGTGCCCGGGCCAATGGCGGGCCCATCCGCGCCCGTTAGAGACCCAAGGAGGCTGAGCTGGGCCATCCCTCATAGTTCTGTGTCTCAGGGCAAACATTGCAAAGAGACACTCCTTGGTGAAAAGCTGAGAGTAGTTTGATTACCTCTAGTTAGGAGGGCCTCGCCGGAACATAGGAAATTGAATTTGTCATTGCTGGACCACAGGTACTTTGTAAGCTATAAAAGCTATCCGTAGCCTTCCCCTTTCCCTTCTTTAAAAAAGAACCCTTGCAGCTCGATTGAGGTGGAATAAACTGGCATCTTATTTGTCCATTATTTCTTTCATACTTGAATGAAGATAAGTCCCACATAAGCAATCCAAGGCCTAATGCCGGGCCCGTACTGACCGGAACAGATGTTTAGTTTTAAAGAGTAGTGGGCAAAAAACTCGGCACCTCAAAAGAGGACGCCTAGTCATTTGGAAACTTACTATTAAATTGCAAAAGGAATTTAGTTTGGTGTTGTTTTAAATGTTTTATACCCATTTTATATTCATCATGGTTCAATTTTTAAGGTTTATGCATGCCCATTTCTATATAATCTGTATACTTCTATACATGTTTTTTATCTCTATTTGAATTAAGTATTTGAATTAAATATGGGAAAAAGGAAACTCACAGGTGAACTGGGAAGGTCCAAGTCCCCAGGAAAGCCCCAGACACAGACCTCATTATTAAAATTAATTTCAAGATAATAGAGAAATAGATTTCCTCAGTTGAGAAATCACTGGTAGTTTGCGGCAACCAAATTATGGCCCCCACGACCGCAGTACAGTGCCCAGTTAATAACTTCAAAAACCTTAAAACCAGTGGTAAAGGTAGACCTGCAGGGATTGATAAGTGGGGCAATGGGTGTATCCAGAACATTTCCAAACTATTATTCTATATATATAATTCTGATTCTTCACCGCCCCCTAAATGGATAAAAAAAACACCTGTGTATGTTTCATAACTAGCTCTCTAAACAAAGAGGCAACTTGGAACAAAATAAGACTCGATGCAGATCTACGGCAGCTGGTGTTGAATCCACTCAACAGTGCAGCGACTGAAACAACCAAAAACTTGACTCACTATGTATGGCAGTCAAATCTCTTGAACTATTTGTGAAACCACCTTAGAATCAATCAACACTCACCTAAAGCAAATGGAAAATAAATGTACGACCTGTTTGGATCTATTGAACACTTGAACGTCATGTGACATTATTGGGAACTCAGCCCCTAGTCACAACTTGCATACAACTAGTATAGAGAGGCAATTAAACCAAGCAAGCACCCAAGGTACCCAGAACACAACACCTCACGCCTATCCTGGATCAGGCTACACTGCAGTGGAAAAACCAGACAACGTTTTGTCTCCATTAGTTAATATTAGACCTACAGAAGCTTCACAATCACAACCAACTGAATCCTTAGATCTTTACCCGGCTGCCACCCCATATGTAATTGTCCTGGCAAATGTCCCACCTCTACCTCCTCAGAGCATGGAATCATGGACCTCCCTCAGGAATAAGGCATTAAATTGGCTAGGTGTTAGATCAGGTCTGACTGAAAACTTGTTTGAGGATATAAAGATGGTAAGGAGAATTAAATGGGTGGGCAGGACACAGAAAACTCTATCAGGAGACTGCGTTGTTCTGTCTTTCAAAAAACCAAGATTGGCGGAGACCATACTGGACAGCACCAGGCCAACTCACGTTACCATAAACACCATCTCTGCTTTCTTACTCGGTTATTTCTATCAACCAAGCTCACTCGGGTCCTCCAATCAATCATAACACATACGTATCCTGATACCACCGACCAACTGACTTTTCAATGTCCCAACTTTTAATAGGTTTCAGGAATTAGCAAACCTTGATGGTATAGATTGACCCTATATGGAGCACTGAGAAGGTACCAAGGGGAGATGGTAGAGGATTACTGCATCGTTTAACTCAGGAAAGGGGGCATCTACTCAAGAATTATCTGGTTCCAGCATTCAACCAACTGCTGTTTTTTACAGCAACCCGCTCGGTCCATCATAGATCTATGGTTAAATAACAATGCAGGGAACTGATCCCACTTTTCTTCTGATAACATTTATTTTTGTTCTGGAATGTGGCAGGTATCCAGAACAACATTAATAGCCCATAATGGTTAGAATTCATTGAGGGCTTTAACTTTATTTGTCTCCAAGAGACTTGGCTCACGGAACCTATGCACATGAATGGGATTAGAACATCCCATGTCCCTGCCATTTCAACTACACATGGCACTTCAAAAGGGGGGCTATGTATCTTTGTTTCTAATAATATACCATTTTTAAGAATAGTTAAATAATTAATTAACCCCTACTACCAAGAAATTGTGTGTGAATGTTCAAGTTTGGCCAGGTTAGCAGTGATTAACTTGTATAACAAATCCTCTAAGCTGTGCAATTATAACAAACTTGCACAAATTGGACAAGTATTTGAAACATTTTGACAAAAGTAGCAGAAAGAAGCTCTCTATTTTGTGGGGAGGTGACTTTAACATCCAATTATGTAGTTCACCCTCCGACAAAATATGCGGTATGAATAATTTAAATGATGTGGGCCAAACACATTTTATTCACAATCGATATAGAGATAAATTAAACAAATTCATTTATAAATTTGATCTATTATTCTCAAATATAATTTCATTTCTGTATGCTCCATTTAGGTGTACCTTTAACGGGAGAAAACCCAACAGTATTTTTGATTATGTTTTATTATCAAACAATTCCGCCACCCATGTTTTCAACTTTAATACTCACTCTATCCCAATAAGTGACCATTTTCCGCAGTCTATAAAAATGTCACCAGGGTTGCTTACTAGAAAACAGCATTGCTATGGCTCAGCTCACTTTGGAGAACTTGAGTTAGCTACTCTCAATGGCTACTTCCTGCGGTGGCAACAGATAACCCCTGAGCGTTTTTTAAGAAAACAAATCCATAACACGGGGGAAGCCTTTGAGATCTGGTTAGATGATACTTCACAGCCAAAGGAGACCATTAACACCTTTTTGATGATTACGCAGGCTGTAATGAAGAGGCTTCTTACAACTATGAAAATCAACAAGGGCGGGAGTGTTTTGTTTGATTAATTGTGCACTAAGGCTAATAACAGGCTAGGTGTAGAGCTTAGGTCCAGTCTTGCATATGCCTATAAACAGGCGGTGAAACAAAGGAAAATACGATTAAGGGAAGAGTCATGGGATGCCTTATGTGAAGCAAGTACTAACAACAATAACAATGCATTCTGGAAGGTAGTTAATTCCACACCACAGAGAGAGGATGTTTGTCCTGGGATCATGGTTGCAATACCAGCGGACGACTGGATAAAGCTCTTCTCTAGCATCTATTCTGCACCTACCTTTATATCAGACCAAGTTCAAGCAGTTAAACCTAACGATAATTTAGATCTAAGACAAACTATTATTGTTACTCTGTTTAGCTTAGAGGAAGTCAATATTGCAATAAATGATAGTAAAGGGGGGAAGGCGCCCGGTCCCGACGCTATCCCTGTGGATTTGTATAAAGTCAACATTGCTTTGTGGGGACCTATTTTAACTGCTGTTTTAAGGGCTTGTTGCAACTCAGGTTTTCCCCCCACATGGGCGGAATCTATAATAGTTCTGATCTATAAAAAAGGAGAGCGACATAACCCTGCCTGTTCTAGGCCAATCACATTGCTTGACTCCCTAGTAAAGACAGTGGGTCGAATAATTTTAAACAGGCTTCAAGAGTGGCCTGAATCGAAGGCTATTCTGTCTCACCTCCAATACTGGTTCCGCACCGGGGTCGGGACTATAGAACAGGGCCTCAACTTGAGTATGTTATTGGGAAAATATACCAAGGGAGGGAACTTATACCTGGGATTCATTGACTTGCCTTCAGCTTTAGACTGTGTCAATCACTCCAAGTTATGGTCAATTATGTCCGATATGGAAGTGGAGACTTCGATCATTACCTTTTCGAGGAATTTGTACTCTGGTATGAAAGCAAGGATTAGATATGTAACTATGGGTTAATGTCCACAGCCTTTCAGTGTAGAAAGAGGGGTGAGACAGGGCTGCATCCTAACACCTTTTCTCGTTTCGCTTTATATACATAATGTAGGCACTGCTCTTACTTTACACCCCAAAAATCTTGCCCAGGTGGGTCATTGCCCTGTGCCTGCCCTCCTCTACATTAATGATGTTGCTCTACTGGCCTGTACCCCTCTTGCGATGCAGTCTGTGCTCAATGATTTTATTAACTATATGCAGGATCTCGATCTGAAAGTGAACCGAACTAAAACATTTAAAATGAAGTGTGGTAGGAAAACTGGCATCTGCAGTGCCATTAAAATTCTGGATATTACCATAGAATTCACTAATACCTTTTCATATCAGGGAGTCTTATTTGACAAAGAAGGCACGTGGAACCGTGCCATCAAGACCAGGGCATTAATATTCAGAGGTGCTTGTATGACCCTATGAAAATATGCCACCAGGCTAGGCACAAATCCCCCTCAAAAGATGCTCACTATTTTATAAGGCTAAATGCATTGGTAAAGCACTACACAGGGTGGGTATATGAGAGCATGCAAACAGTACAGCACTGCAACTTGTGGAAAATGAGTTTCTGAGGTATCTGCTTGCCACACAGTGCTCCTATGTTTGTGTGCCACACTGAGCTGGGAGCACCACTTCTTACTGACTTACTTAAGATTCATCAAAATATCAAAAGGGGAGGGACGGGGAGCACTTTACAGAAACGCTAAGGTCCAGCACCAATGCTCCCAAGGCTGAATATCAACAAAATGAATGGAATTGGGGACCACACTGTACTGCGGTCATGGGGGAACAGTTACCATTCGTTTTGTTGTTACTTAAGATTCAACCTATTTTACTGTGGCACAGAGTCTGGACATCACAATATACTGCCCTAAACTGCTCTATTATTTGGGATTGTTTTAAATAAACTCTGCACACATGTATGCCATGGCTGACATACATACAATATTTTTGGGGGGATTTGGGGCACCCAGACTATTTTAACAACCCTAAATCTCCAGTAGAAATTAGTCGGAATGATCTGAAAAATGAATGCTTAACTCACTTAGAGAACATGAGGTTGTCTGCCAAACTATTAAAACCCACTGGTTTAAAAAATCAGCTTATTTTAACTAGTTATGATATACAGCAATATCTGATAGTTGTACCAAACCAAAGGTACTGATTGATCCTGACTCACTTTGGAATGGATATCTTTCACAGGATGGTTAGCTTCCCCAAACCCAATGATTGGTCTTCAAATCTATGTAAATGTCCCTGTGACAATACCACAACCCAGAGCACAATGCATGTTGTACTCTTTTGTACATTTTATAAAAAGTGTCAGGAACGCTATATCCTAAGCCTTCTAAAGCCTTTATCGTTTACTCAATGCCGTCCTGCGTATCTTCTTCTACAGACATTGCCCACCATTGATAATTGCGTAAGAATGCCAAGATTTCTATGGAGTGTTATTTATGCCAGGAAGAACATTTTGATAGATGATGCGAACAATCCTGTAAGACAATGGATAAGTGATCAAATGAGATACGTCTTTTTAATCAACTCGCTTCCTATACAACAAATATCAAAAATATGGATCTTATTAATAATTCTACTAACATGAATCAATATAAGTGAGTAGAACAGGAATGTATAATGGTCCCAGATTTGAGGTTTTTACACTCCTGTATTTCTTCTTTCCATATATTTTTGATTATATGTATAAAACTTTAGTGGGGGCAAGCTAATTGAGGGAATAGATAAATATTTAAATGACATGAACTGATTTTAAAATATGTATTGTTTTAAATGATGTGGAACTTTTGTTGTAATTTGTATGTACTTTTGTGATGTGCTTTGATGGTCTAGTTTATTAAAATCAAATAAATTTGACTAACTAAGTACCACATAATACCATTATTTCTTATAACCTCCCAAGTTTCACTCTATTTTAGAGACATTTTTTAATGATAAAGTTCACAGATTCTCAAGTTAGCTGACATTCTTTACTGTTTGTGAATGCATAAGTACAGGTATTATTGAGTTGTAGATCAGATTTATTTAACACTATATGCACCTATTAAGCAAACGGTATGGCATGTACTTCCCCTGTTGTTTGTAACTTTTATACATGCAATGTTTTTACTTGTATACTTTTATGATGTTTTTCTACGACTATCAAATAAAGTTTATGAAACTGAAACTGAGTTGTAGTGACTTTACACGACGTGTTGATTGTCTCCCTTAATTGTGCTGTTTTTTGCACTGACAATCGTTATCAGATACACTAAAAATTACACTCTACCAATTATAACTTTAAATTATAATTTACTTACCACCTACCATTTGCTATAAGTAGCGCACCTCTGTACACAGTTTTGTCTCCTCACTTCACACACTACAATAGCTATAGCCCGCCACTCTACCATGCACAGGTTATAACATTTGTATAATATATGACTTTGACATTTGACATTTGACACATTCCTTTATTCTGCATTTTCATTAAACACTATAAAAGTACAATAAAAACTTTGAACTATGCAATTTAAAACAATCATAGTGGGAAACACATCCGAAATAAAATACTATTCGTGATTGCATAATTCATTTAAAGGACCCCCACCCCCCCCCGGTATTTACTCAACTAATACCTCTAGTGTCCCTCAGTTTAACTACTGTTCCTAGAAAATTTGTCACCGCAAATAAGGTCAGATGATCTCGGGCCATTTGTAAATATAAGAGGGCTTCTGACACATGTCTAAAATTTGCCTTTTTTAACAAATTTATAAAAAAACGACTCATGGGCATTGAATAAAAAGGGCATAACAATACAAAATGAAGGGTGTCCTGCGGAGATTGTTGATCGCAGCCGCAAGGACCCTTTGACTCAACAGAATTTGAAAAACCCGCTGGCTCGGCATGTAAAAGGTTGAGCCTAAAACGAGTTATTAAAAATCTATCATGGGCATTATGTATTAGTGCAAGATAGAGCTCCATTCCTACACAGGACCTTATCCGAGTATGTGCCATAACTGATTGTTTGGTACTATCATTGGCTTCTCGTATAATGGCTTTATTTTTCGAAAAATATATTTTTTACTCTAGCCTGGTCCCCTTTTGTGATACATAAGGCCGTCATAAAGAGATCTTCACACCCGATGCTTTCCAATCCACCCTTAACATACTTGAACCAAGGAATGACCATTCCCTTCTCCCTCCCCAGGCAGTCCATAATTATCTGTTTAGTCAGACTTGCTTCTGGGTTGATCCAGATCCTTAGCCATGCGATCAGTGGCCTACACCCCACCCTATCGACTAAGAAATCAGAGCCCAGTTCTTCGTGTATAATGTGGGAGGGAACCCCCTTGGGGATTTTGAGGAGCCTTCTCAGATATTTATTCTCCTCAATTTGCAATGTGGAGGAATCCACCATCCCCCATAGTTCCGCCCCATAAGCCACTTTTGAGTAACAGATAGAATTATTAAAAAACATCATCTGCTCAGGAGACCATCGCCCAAGTCTGTGGCCGAAATTAATTACTGCCCCTGAGCTTGCTTCTAATTTGTTACAGCGTTCCTCAATCAGTGGTTTAAAATTTAGACCCTGGTCAAATAAAATTCAAAGGTAAGAGAAGGACTGAACCTTTGATAAACTAAAAGTACCTATTTTGTAGTTGAACATTTTCCCCCCACTTCTTGGACCAACCTCCATAACATAGGATCAGGACAGATTTGCAGTTTGATCTAAACCATTCATGAAGACCACAAACCCGTCTATCAGTCGCTGGAGTCCAAGTGGTGTGCGTGCCAGCAGGACCGCGTCGTCTGCATAAAGCAAGACAGGGATGGCTCTTGTTCCTATTCTGGGTGAATCCACTTTAAATTCCATGAGGGATTGTTCTAGACTATTGATGTACAGGGAGAACAAAAAAGGGGCAATAATACATCCCTGTCTGACCCCACTGGAACAACTGAAGGGCTTGGTGTTTTCTCCCTCTAAATTGTACCTCACTCTTGCTGATGTGTTGTAGTGTAGGGCTCTCAAAATGTTAATCAGGTCAGTATCTACCCCTAGATTAGACATTATGGTCCACAACTTCTCCCTATTCACACAATCATTTCATTTCATTTCATAAGGCTTTATTCGGAACAAAGAACAATGTCCATAAAAGCACATTAAAAAACATTTAAGACAATATCCAGAGTTAAAAACAGAACCAAAAAAATATACAGGCAAGGGGTTAATAAATAGTTAAAAACTCATACTTTTCCTTAGATTGATTGCTTTAAGGAGGAGGGTAGCCGTAAAAAAACAGACATCAGGATGATGTAGGTTAAAAAGCAGTTTCATGGAGTCATTTACAGTCCTCACTCCGAACTTCACAAAAATAGGTTTTAAATAAACAATTCGCAGGTACCTATACATTTGGCACAACAGAAGAAAGTGCATAGTGCTTTGTGCTGAAGTATTGTCACACGGACATGGTCCAACCGGGAGCCTGTTCAGGGAAGGGAAAGCCACCAATTTGTGGACAATCCCGATCCTTAATCTTGTTAATACAAACCGGTGTAATGTTCTAGTCACTTGGGTCAGATATGGTTGGTAGCCCACAAACTCATTCAAACCATTATATGACCCACAAGTGGATAGGTTGCCACTATTACTAAGCTGCCTCTCAGAAAGAAGGTTAAAAAAAGACTTCTTCATTTCCGATTTAGATAATTCAGAAGCCCCGCAGTTATCTAATTTAATATTGAGGCCATAGATCCCCTGGAAACTATCTAGATTGTATTTAATCCATGGGATCTTAAAATAATTATCCATACAGAGGCAGTCATTGATGATGGCTCTACATAGAGATGTTTCTTCTTTAATCCAGATAGATCGCCATAACATAAGGGGTCTAAGGAGAATCAAATCGGTAAGATGTTGAATGTCGAGTTCTCTATGTACTAGTTCATTAAAGGAAGAATTAGGTAGACACAGGAGTCTTTTTAAAAAGACGTTCTCCTCCACTTGTAAGCTCCCAGCTGGAGCGAAGCCCCATACCCCGGCGCCATACAAAGCGGTAGAGAGACATCTGGACTGAAATATTTTAAGCATGTCTCTAATCCGCCTATCCCCTAATCTTGTTGCCAATGTAAACACTCCGTAAGCACTCTTCACCATCTTGGCCCTCACATTTTTGTGCTCGCTAGTCCAGCTATTGTTATTAGAAAATGTGATACCCAGGTACGAAAAGTTTTCAGTTTTGTGGACCTTATCTCCATCAATAAAATAAGAGGATGACTTTCTGTTACGCCCCTGCCCATATTCCATGATATAGGTCTTGGATTTGTTAATCACAAGCTTTCTCCCTTTTATAAACTGTGAAAACCCATCTATCAGGCGTTGGAGGCCTATCGGGGTGCGGGACAATAAAACAGCGTCGTCCGCGTAAAGTAATACCGGGACACTGGCATCATTAACTCTAGGGGCATCTGCTGCAATGGTTTTTAGGACGGAATCCACTTCGTTAATAAAAAGGGTAAAGAGCAAGGGGGCAAGAACACACCCTTGTCTAATACCCCGCCCAATCCTAAACTTATTTGTACACTCACCATTGGTACCGTATCGTACACAAGTACGTAGTTTGGTATAAAGACGGGCTAAAAAAAAGACGATACCCTCCGGTGCCCCCATTTCAATCAGCTTGGCCCAAAGAATTGCATGGTCCACCAAATCGAAAGCACTACTCAAGTCTGCAAAGCAGAGATAAATAGTGCCCGGTTTGGCCTGCGTATACTTTCCGATCAACAGTTCAAGGTTTAGACACTGTTCGATCATCCCCCGCCCCTTTCTAAATCCAAATTGGCATTCAGCCAGGATGCCATTGGCCTCAACCCATTCCTCCAGCCTAACCAGAAGCGCCCTACTCATAACTTTTACCGAAGCATCTAACAGGGAGATCGGTCGGTAGTTCTTCACATCACCCCGGTCTCCTTTTTTATAAATAGGGATGATGATCGATTCTTCCCATGTAGGAGGCACCCCATTACAAACTGCTGCGTTAACATTGTTTGCTAAAATAGGGCCCCATAGTCTGGAACTAATTTATAAATATCAATTGGCACCCCGTCCGGGCCCTGTGCCTTCCCCCTTTGCTTGCCCTGATGCTATCTAAAACTTCAGTGACAGTAATGTCCAAAGGGACAATGGGCCAACACTCCTTTTCATGACCCATAACTTTGTCCGTATCAAAAATAGTAGAAAAATGAGAGACCCATGTTTTTCTGTTAACCTTCGATGTTAATTCGGGGACCTTCTCATCTTTAATGAACGGACTGCTCACTGTGGCCCAAAACAAGGTACAATTATTGGTTTCGGCTGCCTGGGCCAAGTTATCCCAGGCCTCCTGCTGAAGTTCCAGTTTCCTTCTATTTAATGTGACCCTATAGCTAGCTCTAAGTTTAAAAACCAGGCTCTTATCTCTGGGTTTGGCTACCAATGCCCTTTTTAGCTCTTTTAGCGCAAAAGTGCATGCTTGATCGAACCGCCCCCTTAGGAGGTCTGCCTTGCGCTTAACTGAGATAGTAAGCTTGCAATCAATAACTAGGTTGATTTGAATAAAATGCTGGATATTTTCGGCTGTGACGTCAACATCCTCGAGGATCTCAGTGATTTCGGATAAGCAGCTTTTTATAATATGATCAGACGTCATTTCTGCTTTATCCCCTTTCCATCTAAGTCTTGTCCCATTAGACCTATGAGGTTCGATATTATCAATAAGCCCCGTACTAGATGAACTATCCTCTTTCCAGAGAAAGGCCTCAATAGTTAAACAGTTATGGTCTCTGAGAGAGATATCAATGACTTTAGGGGGTGAAATCCAGGGAACAAGGCTAGAGGAAGTACAAATAAAATCAATCACAGTGTTTGCCCCCCGACCTGTAAAGGTGGGGATTATCTCACCTTGATCATTATACTCATTGACCAAAATGTCCATATCATATGATGCTAGGAGATTATTTAGAGACTCCCCGTATTGATTATGATGAAAATGGAGATCACCGTCTCCAAAGCAATTGACAACCCCACATATATTAAGGTTAGAAAGTGGGCAAACTGACATATTAAAATCCCCAGCCAAAAGCAAATCGAAAACAACATTGGAACCCGTTGTGATTTCATCCAGTGCGCTCGTTAAAGCATTCACCACCAGGACCCTGGAGCTGTCAAAAATGTTATTGTAAAAATTAATCAAAATAATATTTCTACCCTTCTTCTGGGAGAGCCATAAGATCTGGGCGTGTGCCCCAACCAATACATGTTTTTTTACAATAAACGGGGTCTTGACAGAAATCAAGACCAGGAGTCCGCCCTTAGCTCTTCCAGAGATGGATGCCATAGCAGGTAATTGATAAGAAACAAAGCCATTATAACCTTTAAAATCTTTACACCACGTTTTCTGGAAACAGATAATATCAAAAAGTGCCAGAAACTCTAGCCACCCCAGACAATCAGATTCACACAATCAAAGGCAGCAGCCAGGTCCATAAACGCTAAATAGACGTTTTCCTTATTGGCCACTGTGTATTTTGTCACCAGCAGGTATGAATTCAGGCATTGATCGGTAGTAGATCTACATGCCCGGAATCCATACTGCATCTCAGTGAGAATATGATGTTCCTCTTCCCAAATCATCAGGCGATTCAAGACTACTCTTCCCAAGACCTTGGCTGTTACTTCTATCAGGGAGATAGAGCGGTAACACCGGGGGTTATCCCTGCTCCCCTTTTTAAAGATTGGCACTATTATGGACATTGACCAAGAGCGTGGTAACTCTGTGACTATGGCCGCATTTATTACTCTTGTTAGGATAGGGCCCCACAGGTCTACCTCACTTAAGAAGAGATCTGGTGGAATCCCATATGCTCCTGGCGCCTTATTTCGGGTCAGACCCTTGACACCCTCCACAATCTCCTTTAGTGTAAATATTAGTGCCGCTCTCTCACCCCCCCCCACCATTTACCTTATGCTCCTGGGCAGCGGTGGTCCCTCTATGTACAAACCTCTAAAGTGTTCCCCCCCACTGTTCCGGGAGTACATTAGACGCTATCTGTGGGCTGTTACCATCTTGGAAACAGGGGCTATTGACTATGTTCCAAAAAGCTGAAAGATCTCTCTTTTCAGCCACTCCCCTGAGGTCTTCCCACGTTTTGGTCTGGAGTGCCTTCATTCTTCGCCTTACTGCCTGCTTATAGGTTAGTCTACAGTGCATAACCTTTCGGCTGTCTCGTGGCTTCTGTTTGAGGGCAGTTCTCAGGTTTTTTTGGGCTAGGGAGCACCCTCTGTCAAAGCACTTGGGGTCTGTCTGTGGCTTACCCTTTCCTTTGCTGCGCATTAGGGCATCTACTAGCCTGCCTACCTCTTCAAAGGCCTTCACCAGTGGAGGGCCATTTACCGATAGATCTAGGCACATCTCTATGTGATGGTTCCCCTTTTCCAATAGAGATTTGTAGCAGCTTCCCCATTTATTTTGGCCCATTTGAGGCGCCATCCTTGGACTATAACTGTCTCCCTAACATCCTCAGCCCCCCTCCTCATAGCCTTTCTAACCTTTGAGACTGCCACTGACACTGTTATGATCACTGAAACCACTACAATCAATTGAACATTTTACTATTCTTTGTTTTAGCAAGTCTGACACGAGTATAAAATCAATGTAAAAGCTACATCCTCTTCCCTTAAATGTAGGATTGACCTGCTTATTTTGTTTAATAGGTAACAAATCCAATGAGTGAGTGTTCTATACTGTGGTCCTTCATCACCCTACTTAGGTCCTTGCCTTCCGGGGTGTGTTCAAAGTGGGCCCCTTCTTCCAAGTTGCATGTTGTCGATTCTTCTGTGAACGGTATCAGTTTTGGACATAAGTGGCAGTTAAAATCCCCGGCTATTAAGAACACTGGGGTCGTTACTTCTTTATTCACCACTCTTTGTGGCCCAAGTCTTTCCTCCAACTCGCCTGCTTTACATCCTCCCGCATTATAAAAATTGACCAATGTCAAACTGAGGTCCTTACTCTTAAAATGTACCGCAATCATGCAGTCTGCGTTCCATTTCAAATCTGTCCAGACTCTGTCTAAACTCAGATGTACCCATATTAGGGGACCACCCCTAGCTCTTCCTGCCGATGAACTACCTGCTGGAACACCAAAGGACTTGTACCCGACCAAGTTAAAAATAGTGGGATCCAGTTCCCAGGTTTTTGGACGCAGATAATATTAAACCTGTGGGTGTATTCCAACCATTCAGTGTTCTGGAATTTAGCTGATAAACCTGCTACATTCCAGGACACTAATTCCAGGGTACTCCACTGATCTCTATGGGAGGCATCTAGAGTCCTAGAGGGCTCTGCACATGTATCTATCGGTACTTCTTGGTTTCAAATACCTAATTCCAGTCGAGTGGTATACGGGGTTACTTCATATGGCGGTTCCTTTCCTATATTCCTTCCCTGTGATTCTCCTTCTTTAACAACCTCGCCGTCCGGCAGTCAATCTACCTCACTGAGGTGTCTCTCCCAACCCAGTGGTGCATATTTATTGCACAACAGGAGAGCAGACTCTTCTCTTATTTGAGCTATCTCCCTCACTTGTGAGTGTGCTTCCTGGACGTCATTACCTGGTTATTTGCCCCTCTCTATCAAAGCCCTACCACACCCTTTGTCTAACTGCAAGGTCCTCCCCATTCGATCATCCCAGCGCCCTCCATTGAGTCCAGTGTTTACGAGTTTATAGAAATAACTTAGTTCTAATGTCTGTATTTTTGAACACATATCAATCTGGGGACCGTGAGTGATATATTGAACTGCCTTGGGATCTCTAAAATTCACCACAATACAGTCCCCTGCTATATTCTTATGTATATTTCACATCCAGCTCACCCTCCTTACGTATAGAATCTTCTAGTGCAGTTCTTGGGGCAGAGGTCTATTGTAATTGAGCCAGTGTATTGTTTTGTTTTTCAACTGGTCATATGATTCCTCTGTCTCCACTTTTAATTCGGGCACCCCCGTCAAGATAACCACATAGGGTGAACACTCGGGGGGCAGATCTAAACGGGGATGAATTTTCCTAGCAGTATTTATTTCCCTTTCCTCATTGCTTACCACCCTCGTTTGGCTGCCACCGTCTATCCTGCTACTGCCAACAGTTCCCCCCCCGTATTTTCCCTTGCAGGGGTTGTACCGTGCTGGTTGATACCGGTGCAATGGGAGAGTTTAAAATAATGACACCATCCCTTTCGCCCCCAATGCCTATGTTCTTTGGGTGAACAATCCTCTCGACCTTCTCATCAATACTGCCCAAGGTGCACCTTATCCCTCCCTCCACTTCCCCTAGTCTTAACTCAATTGCAATCAATCTGTCCATGAGGGGCTCCAACTGAGAGGTTAGGAGGGCTTCCATTCTCTTCCAGATTACTTCCTCACCATGTAATGGGTCCAATACAGTCACTACGTCAGGGCTGGTAGATGCAGTGCCCCCTGACTGGGCACCACGGGCAGTCTTATCCACTGAGGGTCCCATAGTAGGGTTCTCATTCTGGGTATTTGAGCGACAGTTTTTGGACTTCTTCCCTTTCTGCAGTAACGCTGCCCCTGTAGCTCCTCTCTTTCTTTTCGCCCTTGCACCCTTCAGATGTTCCTTTGGTTAGCGGGGCTCCTCGGAAGTTGATATAGTCACCCTTGGTACAGTATTTGTGGGCGAATGTGGCCCTGTGCCCCAATGTAACTGAGGGACAGAGGCCACTGCTATACCTGCGGGCTCTTCCTAGTGTCCTTGCAGTATTTATTTGGGGTATGGGCATTCTGAATGGCCTCCAGGGATGACCTTTTTAAAATACTGGGTCCATCGAGAGGCGACCTTCCGTGAGGGCTATTTCGTGGGCCAGTACGGAGGAGGCCCTCGTAATAAATTGATCGAGGGTCCCAGCTACATACCCTGTTCCCACTACTTTTTTCCCTCCTCCATTACGTGTTGAAATAGTTTAACTGATAGATAGACCGGCAAAATCAAAGTTTATGGAAAAGGGTTACCTTTCTCTCCGTGTCCGGAGGCTTAGAGGGGGGGCCCGGCCCGGCCTCTTCTGGTCTCTGACGGGCACAGACGGGCCCGCCCTTGGCCCAGGCTTCGCCCGGCGCGCGTCCCGCGTAGCGGGGGCCGTGAACCGCTAAATAGTGGAGGGAGGCGGGGCTTCCACGTCCTCAGGTGTGCACAGGGTCAGGGCTTCCTGGGCAATGTAGTCCTTCGCGGTAAGATCCCCCAACAAACAGGCAAACAGCAGCTGCGAGTGGCTCCCGCGAAGCGGGGGCTGCAAACCGCTAAATAGTGGAGGGAGGCGGGGCTTCCACGTCCTCAGGTGTGCACAGGGTCAGGGCTTCTTGGGCAATGTAGTCCTTCGCGGTAAGGTCCCCCAACATACAGGCAAACAGCAGCTGCGAGCGGCACCCATTATATCATGGGCATTGATAGCATTCATAGCAACACTTATGACATATTAAATTACAGCATTTCTGAGAACACAGTGCATGGTAAAGTGACAAGTTTTAGTTATGGTAGTGTGGTGAGTGAAGTGACAGGACTGTGTAGGGAGGTGCACAACTTAAATTATTTAAATTTAAGTTGCAACCATAACTTTAAAATTTCTATTGTTTGATTAGTCTAATGCACACACTCATCAACACAAATAAATGCACAGCAGAGGGCCTGCATTCCGCTCACGGACACGATGCCAGAACAGCCGGTCAGTTGCATTCACCAGATAAAGCCCAAACAATGCCTAGTAATAGGCGTCACCCTAGATGACACACTCATCGGGACCACCTCAGAATGTAACCTCCATTGGTATATGCGGGCCCTTTTATCAGATTGGGAGCAAGTATTTAAACACACAATTTATGACCCACGCTATCAGTATTTCCTGCCCAAGAGGGGGGCGACTTCACTTACTTTATTGCCCCAATCAGCAGTATAAAGCATGCTTCGTATCTAATGCAAATTGACTTCCAGCAATCATCTGTAAGAGACATGGCTGCTATTCCTGGCCGTTATTGTTTAATTTAACTTAAAATGTTCCTGATTGCCAAGCCTGGCTGTTCTCCTGTTTTGAAAATCTGAGCCTACTTCAACACTTCCATTTAAGTGGGAATAGTAAATCTAACCCTTTCAAAGGCCAACACTTTCCCTACTACTGCTAATGTTAGAGTGGAACAGCAAATCTGACCCCTCCAAACCCAACACTTTCTCCACTGTTGCTCAAGTTACAGTGTAAATAAGAAATTCAATCCCTTCAAAGTCATACACATTTCCAAATGTAGCTTACATTGGGGTTTACAAAGTAAATCTGACTCTAATCAATACCAGTGAGTTTTCTTATTGTTTATGTTTAAATAAATATTCTATTTTTCAAAATATTTTTTTAATTTTTGTGTGACCATTTGAAAGCATTTTTTGTCTAGAAGTTATACTTTTTCATATAATTGATATTACAACTACATTTTTCAAATATAATATTTTGTAAGTTAATATAATGTATAACAGTTAAAACTCGTTCAATGTACCTGTTTTATAATGATAACATGGTCTCCTATATTTTTTAAGCTAATGCTTTTAACTTTACATACAAATTATGTCAATATTTTTTAGCAATATTTTTGTTACCATCTGAGGGAGGGAAACCGCTCCTACACCTCCAAAATTAAGCTGGTTCACCATCCTTGAAAGATGTGTCCCAATAATGCATTCTGGGGCCTTTGAACAAGGACATTTTGGAGCGTAGAGTTGCACCAAATTTGGCAGCGCCACACTCCGACATTTCGTAATGCAGGGCTGCACCGTATTTACAATAATACGGAGCACCCCTGTGTATTCCATAGTGCTGGCGCTAAGATTAGCTGCCTAACGCCAACTCAGACACCCTTGCACAGTGCCTGCATTGAGGGAATGATTGGTTTTGTGCACGAAAGTGTTACTTCCTGCACATTAACAATCATTTGTGGCTTTTGCTGTTTCTATGTGTGCTGCAGAATGCAGCACTTTGAAATAGCAAAAATGCGGAGAAATAAAGGAATTTCTCCTCTTATGGCCATTCTAACGCCAGCTCTTGCATGGTGGTAGTTTTTGTCGCAGCCTCAGATTTATACATCCTTGCAAATCTTTGGCAGTGTTAAAAAGCAATGGGTGTTGCAGTGGAACACCACTATAATGCATATACCTGAGTGAAAGGTACAGTATTTATAAAGTGGTGTTAAACCACAAAAAGTGGCTTCACGCCACTTTGTAACTATAGAGCAGGGCATTGTGCCACAGGAACGCCATTGGAAGTAAGGTTCCTGTGGCGCAATGCCCTTGCTAATATGCCCCTCTTTTAGGTGCGGGTGTGAACAGTAGAACCTGAGCATGAAATGAGTACAGTGATAAGTTACACTGCACCCACTTCAAGAGTACGCCAGTCATAAACATGGGTAGCAAACAATATTGAGAATTATATACTTATTGAATTTAATATAATCTAGTGCCATTTCATTCAATAAACTAACAGTTCTCAAACAGCTTCGAAGTATGTTCGAAGACACGATGAAAGCACCACTGAGGCAAATATGTGACATTACCCAAAAGGGAATTTTTGCATAATAAATAAAGGCGAAATATGTACTAAGGCTAGCTGTAGCTGTTGATCAGCCTTATTTGAAATGCGAAATTAGCTTTCCATTGAACCTCTGTTAATGTACAAAACAGAAGTTAATGACAAAGTAATGTGATATATCTATACATCCCTTAAAATGTAGCTGAGACAAGTCTATTAAAGCTGGGTCCCTCGTGCAAACGCTGGCAGGAATGTAAAGGTCAACATCTAAGTCATCCACTTGGTCCGTAAACCAGGATTTAAATCTTTCGCAAAATTCAAATATTATCTCACCTCAAATAATGCATAACGATGGTAATCTAAATGTGTACAGAGTACCTAATTAGGATGATTAAGCGGTCATATGAAAAATACCTAAAGTTAATTGCTTTTTGAAACAGATTTCCTCTGTTCAGGTCCCAATCGATTTTACAAACTTCCTTCACTGAAATGGTACTGCTAAAGAAAAGAACAAACATTTTGTTCCACTCGATATTTTGAATTTTTAAGTTGCCTAATTAAATTTCATCTGGGAGTGTAAGTTTATAGCAAAAGTAGCTGCTGGACTTTACTAGCTATAATTTGCTTAAAATCTTTCAGTGGACGACGTGCACACTTAGAAGGTGCCCTCGGCACCGTGAGCAGATGTCTTGTGTCTGGCATTCTAAAGAGAGTGATGCCCACCGTACTTGCAAATCAATAACCAATGCTCCCGTGTTTAAGGAGCGTCAAAATTCACTGCATTTTTGAAGAAAGGACATTGTCAGGACATTGCAATGCAAGCAAAATGTAAAGCCATCCCATACTTGATGTGTTGTCCGTTGTGGTATTTGTTACAAGCACATATCTTGGGACTCTAATGTGCAGACGGTGCCAGGTCCCAGACGTTACTTTCCGTCTACTGCAGAGAGTGTAACCCAGTGTTTAAGTGCTGAGGTACAAAGTTTCGCTCACAAGCCCCACACTGCACTATTATATCTCGGGGTACCGAATACGGAAACTGTGTAGTCTTGCTTCAATTCATATTACTTTCAGGCACCGCCAGACAATCTTTATCCTTTTATTTCATTCTTGCAGGTTCTCTTTCATCCCTACTTTCTCACTTCATTACTGATAGAGTGGGATTTCCTGTCTCTGAATCTTCGGCTGTAATGATTGAATTACCACCGCCACCGGTATGGACATTTGATGGTCGAGGAAGAAAAATGAGGAGCATTCATTTACATAAACAATACATGATTAAAAAATGTATGTTAAGTCAATAAAGAGAGTTAGTGTCTGTCAAAGGGTTTTATTTTCAAATCTTTTATGTTTTTCATCCATTTAATTGTTAGACATTAGTCTTTAGATTTCAGCATTACACGTTACTATAATACCTCAATCCATATTTGATTATAAAATAGAGCAAATGTTTGTCAAAATCACAGTCAAAATAGTAATAATGCAACAAGTCTGTTCATTAAAGGACACTCCCTACTCTAAATAGAGTTTGGATTAAGAGAAGAAAGGGTATCAGTTCAGTCAACCATAAAGAATTCTGATGAGAAAATGATCAATGTGTAAGAATAAAACTTTTGCAAATCAGAATGGAAATGTATTCTCAGTCATAATTCAGCAGACATACAGAATTAGGCTAAGTAACAAGCCACTGTAGAGAAGTCTAGGAGATCATAGACAAGTCTCTAGTCAGAATGTTGGAGAAAGGAATTCTACCCTACTCTGGGAACACACACTTATATAAACACAAATTATATGTTACAACATTATTTTCTTTCATCGTCTTCATCCACAAAATAGAATATCAGCAATCTCATGGGAACAGGTTCACTCACTATGCTCTCATCAGAGCATAATATACTTTCAGCCATTAGTTCCAAGAAGGATGGGAAGTTGTTTTCTTGAGGCCCTAAACTTATTCCCATGAATCATTCTTCCTGTTGTTTTTGTCCTCTCCCGGTGTGAACCTCACTATCAGTTGCCTAATACAAAACAAGTGTCTATTCACTAGCTTACAGTAGACTTCGGAAGTTGCAATATCTGCAACAAAGAGAAAAAGAACATCTTGTACAAACACCTCTTTAATGTGAAAACACATTTCTGTGTTAATTCATTTTTTTCAGTTAACATAGCAACAGCAGTTAGGTTAGCTTAGCCAGGTACTTGATGTATGTGCAGGCCTACAATGCTTAAGTTCGGATGCCTACTCCAAGTTTTTCATTTTAGCATGAATTACTTTAAAAGTAAACTTGTGCATATTATTAATATAGATATTGTAATAGCAATTTTATATTCACTGCTGCATCAGTGTTTTATGGCCCTTCTATTTCTTCTTCTTTCTCACTTTTGTATGGTTCTCTTTATTGCCCTTGGTCAAAGTCTGATGAGAAAAAATAAGTTCTTGCTCCACAAATGAGTGCCAGTGTTTCCCAACTGAAACAGTGGCTCAACTTGAGCATTGCCATTGCCTGGCCGAGTCTGTTAAGACATAGTCCATAAGAACTGATGCAGGGACCTTGCTTTCTTCACCCTTACAACTGTTGCAAGAGGAATACAAAGAGAACCTTTCCATAAGGTCAAAAAGCTGAGCTGAAAGCATGCCCCACATCCCACAAAGGAGAAAGAGGCAAACATATACATAGAGTGATTTCACAAACACTTAAGTTGAATTGTTGACCCTAAAACAAAGAGCAAATATTTAGGGTTGGATTGATAATATGTTCACACTGACTACTACAGGCTGAAGGTAGAGCACATTGCACATTGGCTCTGTGGCTAACCCCTGCAGGCAGCCAACAGCTCCACTGACAGCCAAACACACACTGCACACAGGCCACATCGGCTGCCTTTGACTGTGCATGGTAAGAGTTTGGCCACAGAGACCGGCCTTTGGCTAGGCCTTGTTGCTAACCCCAAATTGCACATAGCTGAAGAGTTGGCCACACTATACCACACACAGGCTGCATTCTTCCCTCCCCAAACCGTATCAGGCCCAGGGGTCTCATCCAATGGGCCGCATGTTAATTTAAAGGGGAGGCAGGCCACTGAGTACCCCTCCCTGAGCATTTTCAGGCCCTAGGGATGGCATCAATTTGGGCCGCATGTTACTAGAAAGTGGAGGGAGGACGCACAGCCCGCCTCCTCAAGCCTTCTGTGCCATGGGGACCCCATTCCACAGGCCCAGATTTTTTTTAAAGAGAAGGGGGCTGCACATTCCCACTCCCTGAGTCTAATAAGGCCCCTGAGGATGCCATCCTCCAGGGCAGGATCACATTTAAAAGAGGAGGGGAGCCGTGAGTCCCCATTTTCGGGACTCAGGGACCCCATCCTTGGTACCAAAAACACTAAAAAAGGGGAGGGGAGGGGATATGTGCTTCCCCTCCCTGAACTACAATAGGCCATAGGGACCCCATCCAAGTCCTAGAGTTTGGAGTCTGGTGCCCTCCCGGGGCACGCACATAGTGCATGTTGTACATGTAGACATGGTGTCTGACCCGGCATTGATCCCACCCTAACATGGCCCTAGGAAAATAAGCTCCCTGGGCCAATCAGAATGTTCTGTTTTTGAAATGGCAGTCCCGCGAGACTCTCGCAGACCCAACTGTCCAGAAATACAAATATTTTTTAACCTTTCTTCTCATGTACTACTGAATAGATTCACAACAATCACAAAATGCACATCTTCAGACCAAGATCTACCTTTATGCCAAATTTGGTGTAATTCTGTTTAGCAGTTTATGTGGTAGCACTGCTTGAGAAGTCTATAGAAAATGCATGAGCTTTTGAGAGCCCCCTTTGTTCTCGCCCCCACTTGATGGATCAATCCAGAACTATCCAGGAAGGAGCTGAAGTGAATTTGCATTTTATTTTTTAAAATTTCATGAAGATTCGTTAAGGTGCACCAAAGTTAAATATTATCCCCCAAAAATGCCTTGTATGTGGAAAAGCAATACTAATTATAACTACCCAGTGGTGACCACCATAGGGTGATATACACATATATATATATATATATATATATATATGTATATATATATGTTCAGCAAAGTGCGCAAGCGCTTTGGCAAGGGCTCACCACATCCTTCCAACCATCCGGTCTTTGCTTTGGCTCCCAAAGCGATGCACCAAGACTCCCTCTTGTTAATACTGAACGTCCGACGCGTTTTGGGGCCAAAAACCGCCCCTTATTCATGGACTTACTGAGGGAAGCGCCAAATTCTACTCACACTTCTCAAGCGCTTAGATACCTGAGAGGGGCGTCGTCCGCCCTGAGTGGGTGGGGTTACGACGTCGGGGCTTGTGGTACATGCAGTCCTGTGAGTAAAATAATTCATAAACCCTTAAGTAGGGTGGCTCAAACCTTCTGTTTAATGTCATTTAAAACCTTCAAATTACAGGCGAGGATATTTCTTGGCACACCGCTGATTTGTTCACTGGAATTCTGTGCTGACAGGCGACCCCGTTTTGGACCGCCTCAGTCCTCTGTTGCTCGGATCCTTGTTCCGCACTAGAAGCGGAGCCCCTTGCCACGACCCAGGCAGGCCGTTAGAAAAATGTTCAGCAAAGTGCGCAAGCGCTTTGGCAAGGGCTCACCACATCCTTCCAACCATCCGGTCTTTGCTTTGGCTCCCAAAGCGATGCACCAAGACTCCCTCTTGTTAATACTGAACGTCCGACGCGTTTCGGGGCCAAAACCCGCCCCTTATTCATGGACTTACTGAGGGAAGCGCCAAATTCTACTCACACTTCTCAAGCGCTTAGATACCTGAGAGGGGCGTCGTCCGCCCTGAGTGGGTGGGGTTACGACGTCGGGGCTTGTGGTACATGCAGTCCTGTGAGTAAAATAATTCATAAACCCTTAAGTAGGGTCGGACGTTCAGTATTAACAAGAGGGAGTCTTGGTGCATCGCTTTGGGAGCCAAAGCAAAGACCGGATGGTTGGAAGGATGTGGTGAGCCCTTGCCAAAGCGCTTGCGCACTTTGCTGAACATTTTTCTAACGGCCTGCCTGGGTCGTGGCAAGGGGCTCCGCTTCTAGTGCGGAACAAGGATCCGAGCAACAGAGGACTGAGGCGGTCCAAAACGGGGTCGCCTGTCAGCACAGAATTCCAGTGAACAAATCAGCGGTGTGCCAAGAAATATCCTCGCCTGTAATTTGAAGGTTTTAAATGACATTAAACAGAAGGTTTGAGCCACCCTACTTAAGGGTTTATGAATTATTTTACTCACAGGACTGCATGTACCACAAGCCCCGACGTCGTAACCCCACCCACTCAGGGCGGACGACGCCCCTCTCAGGTATCTAAGCGCTTGAGAAGTGTGAGTAGAATTTGGCGCTTCCCTCAGCAAGTCCATGAATAAGGGGCGGGTTTTGGCCCCGAAACGCGTCGGACGTTCAGTATTAACAAGAGGGAGTCTTGGTGCATCGCTTTGGGAGCCAAAGCAAAGACCGGATGGTTGGAAGGATGTGGTGAGCCCTTGCCAAAGTGCTTGCGCACTTTGCTGAACATTTTTCTAACGGCCTGCCTGGGTCGTGGCAAGGGGCTCCGCTTCTAGTGCGGAACAAGGATCCGAGCAACAGAGGACTGAGGCGGTCCAAAACGGGGTCGCCTGTCAGCACAGAATTCCAGTGAACAAATCAGCGGTGTGCCAAGAAATATCCTCGCCTGTAATTTGAAGGTTTTAAATGACATTAAACAGAAGGTTTGAGCCACCCTACTTAAGGGTTTATG
Organism: Lissotriton helveticus; assembly: GCF_964261635.1. Taxonomy (NCBI): domain Eukaryota; kingdom Metazoa; phylum Chordata; class Amphibia; order Caudata; family Salamandridae; genus Lissotriton; species Lissotriton helveticus. The sequence continues at coordinate 1,024,164,501 of NC_136063.1, forward strand.
AATTATTTTACTCACAGGACTGCATGTACCACAAGCCCCGACGTCGTAACCCCACCCACTCAGGGCGGACGACGCCCCTCTCAGGTATCTAAGCGCTTGAGAAGTGTGAGTAGAATTTGGCGCTTCCCTCAGCAAGTCCATGAATAAGGGGCGGGTTTTGGCCCCGAAACGCGTCGGACGTTCAGTATTAACAAGAGGGAGTCTTGGTGCATCGCTTTGGGAGCCAAAGCAAAGACCGGATGGTTGGAAGGATGTGGTGAGCCCTTGCCAAAGCGCTTGCGCACTTTGCTGAACATTTTTCTAACGGCCTGCCTGGGTCGTGGCAAGGAGCTCCGCTTCTAGTGCGGAACAAGGATCCGAGCAACAGAGGACTGAGGCGGTCCAAAACGGGGTCGCCTGTCAGCACAGAATTCCAGTGAACAAATCAGCGGTGTGCCAAGAAATATCCTCGCCTGTAATTTGAAGGTTTTAAATGACATTAAACAGAAGGTTTGAGCCACCCTACTTAAGGGTTTATGAATTATTTTACTCACAGGACTGCATGTACCACAAGCCCCGACGTCGTAACCCCACCCACTCAGGGCGGACGACGCCCCTCTCAGGTATCTAAGCGCTTGAGAAGTGTGAGTAGAATTTGGCGCTTCCCTCAGCAAGTCCATGAATAAGGGGCGGGTTTTGGCCCCGAAACGCGTCGGACGTTCAGTATTAACAAGAGGGAGTCTTGGTGCATCGCTTTGGGAGCCAAAGCAAAGACCGGATGGTTGGAAGGATGTGGTGAGCCCTTGCCAAAGCGCTTGCGCACTTTGCTGAACATTTTTCTAACGGCCTGCCTGGGTCGTGGCAAGGGGCTCCGCTTCTAGTGCGGAACAAGGATCCGAGCAACAGAGGACTGAGGCGGTCCAAAACGGGGTCGCCTGTCAGCACAGAATTCCAGTGAACAAATCAGCGGTGTGCCAAGAAATATCCTCGCCTGTAATTTGAAGGTTTTAAATGACATTAAACAGAAGGTTTGAGCCACCCTACTTAAGGGTTTATGAATTATTTTACTCACAGGACTGCATGTACCACAAGCCCCGATGTCGTAACCCCACCCACTCAGGGCGGACGACGCCCCTCTCAGGTATCTAAGCGCTTGAGAAGTGTGAGTAGAATTTGGCGCTTCCCTCAGCAAGTCCATGAATAAGGGGCGGGTTTTGGCCCCGAAACGCGTCGGACGTTCAGTATTAACAAGAGGGAGTCTTGGTGCATCGCTTTGGGAGCCAAAGCAAAGACCGGATGGTTGGAAGGATGTGGTGAGCCCTTGCCAAAGCGCTTGCGCACTTTGCTGAACATTTTTCTAACGGCCTGCCTGGGTCGTGGCAAGGGGCTCCGCTTCTAGTGCGGAACAAGGATCCAAGCAACAGAGGACTGAGGCGGTCCAAAACGGGGTCGCCTGTCAGCACAGAATTCCAGTGAACAAATCAGCGGTGTGCCAAGAAATATCCTCGCCTGTAATTTGAAGGTTTTAAATGACATTAAACAGAAGGTTTGAGCCACCCTACTTAAGGGTTTATGAATTATTTTACTCACAGGACTGCATGTACCACAAGCCCCGACGTCGTAACCCCACCCACTCAGGGCGGACGACGCCCCTCTCAGGTATCTAAGCGCTTGAGAAGTGTGAGTAGAATTTGGCGCTTCCCTCAGCAAGTCCATGAATAAGGGGCGGGTTTTGGCCCCGAAACGCGTCGGACGTTCAGTATTAACAAGAGGGAGTCTTGGTGCATCGCTTTGGGAGCCAAAGCAAAGACCGGATGGTTGGAAGGATGTGGTGAGCCCTTGCCAAAGCGCTTGCGCACTTTGCTGAACATTTTTCTAACGGCCTGCCTGGGTCGTGGCAAGGGGCTCCGCTTCTAGTGCGGAACAAGGATCCGAGCAACAGAGGACTGAGGCGGTCCAAAACGGGGTCGCCTGTCAGCACAGAATTCCAGTGAACAAATCAGCGGTGTGCCAAGAAATATCCTCGCCTGTAATTTGAAGGTTTTAAATGACATTAAACAGAAGGTTTGAGCCACCCTACTTAAGGGTTTATGAATTATTTTACTCACAGGACTGCATGTACCACAAGCCCCGACGTCGTAACCCCACCCACTCAGGGCGGACGACGCCCCTCTCAGGTATCTAAGCGCTTGAGAAGTGTGAGTAGAATTTGGCGCTTCCCTCAGCAAGTCCATGAATAAGGGGCGGGTTTTGGCCCCGAAACGCGTTGGACGTTCAGTATTAACAAGAGGGAGTCTTGGTGCATCGCTTTGGGAGCCAAAGCAAAGACCGGATGGTTGGAAGGATGTGGTGAGCCCTTGCCAAAGCGCTTGCGCACTTTGCTGAACATTTTTCTAACGGCCTGCCTGGGTCGTGGCAAGGGGCTCCGCTTCTAGTGCGGAACAAGGATCTGAGCAACAGAGGACTGAGGCGGTCCAAAACGGGGTCGCCTGTCAGCACAGAATTCCAGTGAACAAATCAGCGGTGTGCCAAGAAATATCCTCGCCTGTAATTTGAAGGTTTTAAATGACATTAAACAGAAGGTTTGAGCCACCCTACTTAAGGGTTTATGAATTATTTTACTCACAGGACTGCATGTACCACAAGCCCCGACGTCGTAACCCCACCCACTCAGGGCGGACGACGCCCCTCTCAGGTATCTAAGCGCTTGAGAAGTGTGAGTAGAATTTGGTGCTTCCCTCAGCAAGTCCATGAATAAGGGGCGGGTTTTGGCCCCGAAACGCGTCGGACGTTCAGTATTAACAAGAGGGAGTCTTGGTGCATCGCTTTGGGAGCCAAAGCAAAGACCGGATGGTTGGAAGGATGTGGTGAGCCCTTGCCAAAGCGCTTGCGCACTTTGCTGAACATTTTTCTAACGGCCTGCCTGGGTCGTGGCAAGGGGCTCCGCTTCTAGTGCGGAACAAGGATCCGAGCAACAGAGGACTGAGGCGGTCCAAAACGGGGTCGCCTGTCAGCACAGAATTCCAGTGAACAAATCAGCGGTGTGCCAAGAAATATCCTCGCCTGTAATTTGAAGGTTTTAAATGACATTAAACAGAAGGTTTGAGCCACCCTACTTAAGGGTTTATGAATTATTTTACTCACAGGACTGCATGTACCACAAGCCCCGACGTCGTAACCCCACCCACTCAGGGCGGACGACGCCCCTCTCAGGTATCTAAGCGCTTGAGAAGTGTGAGTAGAATTTGGCGCTTCCCTCAGCAAGTCCATGAATAAGGGGCGGGTTTTGGCCCCGAAACGCGTCGGACGTTCAGTATTAACAAGAGGGAGTCTTGGTGCATCGCTTTGGGAGCCAAAGCAAAGACCGGATGGTTGGAAGGATGTGGTGAGCTCTTGCCAAAGCGCTTGCGCACTTTGCTGAACATTTTTCTAACGGCCTGCCTGGGTCGTGGCAAGGGGCTCCGCTTCTAGTGCGGAACAAGGATCCGAGCAACAGAGGACTGAGGCGGTCCAAAACGGGGTCGCCTGTCAGCACAGAATTCCAGTGAACAAATCAGCGGTGTGCCAAGAAATATCCTCGCCTGTAATTTGAAGGTTTTAAATGACATTAAACAGAAGGTTTGAGCCACCCTACTTAAGGGTTTATGAATTATTTTACTCACAGGACTGCATGTACCACAAGCCCCGACGTCGTAACCCCACCCACTCAGGGCGGACGACGCCCCTCTCAGGTATCTAAGCGCTTGAGAAGTGTGAGTAGAATTTGGCGCTTCCCTCAGCAAGTCCATGAATAAGGGGCGGGTTTTGGCCCCGAAACGCGTCGGACGTTCAGTATTAACAAGAGGGAGTCTTGGTGCATCGCTTTGGGAGCCAAAGCAAAGACCGGATGGTTGGAAGGATGTGGTGAGCCCTTGCCAAAGCGCTTGCGCACTTTGCTGAACATTTTTCTAACGGCCTGCCTGGGTCGTGGCAAGGGGCTCCGCTTCTAGTGCGGAACAAGGATCCGAGCAACAGAGGACTGAGGCGGTCCAAAACGGGGTCGCCTGTCAGCACAGAATTCCAGTGAACAAATCAGCGGTGTGCCAAGAAATATCCTCGCCTGTAATTTGAAGGTTTTAAATGACATTAAACAGAAGGTTTGAGCCACCCTACTTAAGGGTTTATGAATTATTTTACTCACAGGACTGCATGTACCACAAGCCCCGACGTCGTAACCCCACCCACTCAGGGCGGACGACGCCCCTCTCAGGTATCTAAGCGCTTGAGAAGTGTGAGTAGAATTTGGCGCTTCCCTCAGCAAGTCCATGAATAAGGGGCGGGTTTTGGCCCCGAAACGCGTCGGACGTTCAGTATTAACAAGAGGGAGTCTTGGTGCATCGCTTTGGGAGCCAAAGCAAAGACCGGATGGTTGGAAGGATGTGGTGAGCCCTTGCCAAAGCGCTTGCGCACTTTGCTGAACATTTTTCTAACGGCCTGCCTGGGTCGTGGCAAGGGGCTCCGCTTCTAGTGCGGAACAAGGATCCGAGCAACAGAGGACTGAGGCGGTCCAAAACGGGGTCGCCTGTCAGCACAGAATTCCAGTGAACAAATCAGCGGTGTGCCAAGAAATATCCTCGCCTGTAATTTGAAGGTTTTAAATGACATTAAACAGAAGGTTTGAGCCACCCTACTTAAGGGTTTATGAATTATTTTACTCACAGGACTGCATGTACCACAAGCCCCGACGTCGTAACCCCACCCACTCAGGGCGGACGACGCCCCTCTCAGGTATCTAAGCGCTTGAGAAGTGTGAGTAGAATTTGGCGCTTCCCTCAGCAAGTCCATGAATAAGGGGCGGGTTTTGGCCCCGAAACGCGTCGGACGTTCAGTATTAACAAGAGGGAGTCTTGGTGCATCGCTTTGGGAGCCAAAGCAAAGACCGGATGGTTGGAAGGATGTGGTGAGCCCTTGCCAAAGCGCTTGCGCACTTTGCTGAACATTTTTCTAACGGCCTGCCTGGGTCGTGGCAAGGGGCTCCGCTTCTAGTGCGGAACAAGGATCCGAGCAACAGAGGACTGAGGCGGTCCAAAACGGGGTCGCCTGTCAGCACAGAATTCCAGTGAACAAATCAGCGGTGTGCCAAGAAATATCCTCGCCTGTAATTTGAAGGTTTTAAATGACATTAAACAGAAGGTTTGAGCCACCCTACTTAAGGGTTTATGAATTATTTTACTCACAGGACTGCATGTACCACAAGCCCCGACGTCGTAACCCCACCCACTCAGGGCGGACGACGCCCCTCTCAGGTATCTAAGCGCTTGAGAAGTGTGAGTAGAATTTGGCGCATCCCTCAGCAAGTCCATGAATAAGGGGCGGGTTTTGGCCCCGAAACGCGTCGGACGTTCAGTATTAACAAGAGGGAGTCTTGGTGCATCGCTTTGGGAGCCAAAGCAAAGACCGGATGGTTGGAAGGATGTGGTGAGCCCTTGCCAAAGCGCTTGCGCACTTTGCTGAACATTTTTCTAACGGCCTGCCTGGGTCGTGGCAAGGGGCTCCGCTTCTAGTGCGGAACAAGGATCCGAGCAACAGAGGACTGAGGCGGTCCAAAACGGGGTCGCCTGTCAGCACAGAATTCCAGTGAACAAATCAGCGGTGTGCCAAGAAATATCCTCGCCTGTAATTTGAAGGTTTTAAATGACATTAAACAGAAGGTTTGAGCCACCCTACTTAAGGGTTTATGAATTATTTTACTCACAGGACTGCATGTACCACAAGCCCCGACGTCGTAACCCCACCCACTCAGGGCGGACGACGCCCCTCTCAGGTATCTAAGCGCTTGAGAAGTGTGAGTAGAATTTGGCGCTTCCCTCAGCAAGTCCATGAATAAGGGGCGGGTTTTGGCCCCGAAACGCGTCGGACGTTCAGTATTAACAAGAGGGAGTCTTGGTGCATCGCTTTGGGAGCCAAAGCAAAGACCGGATGGTTGGAAGGATGTGGTGAGCCCTTGCCAAAGCGCTTGCGCACTTTGCTGAACATTTTTCTAACGGCCTGCCTGGGTCGAGGCAAGGGGCTCCGCTTCTAGTGCGGAACAAGGATCCGAGCAACAGAGGACTGAGGCGGTCCAAAACGGGGTCGCCTGTCAGCACAGAATTCCAGTGAACAAATCAGCGGTGTGCCAAGAAATATCCTCGCCTGTAATTTGAAGGTTTTAAATGACATTAAACAGAAGGTTTGAGCCACCCTACTTAAGGGTTTATGAATTATTTTACTCACAGGACTGCATGTACCACAAGCCTCGACGTCGTAACCCCACCCACTCAGGGCGGACGACGCCCCTCTCAGGTATCTAAGCGCTTGAGAAGTGTGAGTAGAATTTGGCGCTTCCCTCAGCAAGTCCATGAATAAGGGGCGGGTTTTGGCCCCGAAACGCGTCGGACGTTCAGTATTAACAAGAGGGAGTCTTGGTGCATCGCTTTGGGAGCCAAAGCAAAGACCGGATGGTTGGAAGGATGTGGTGAGCCCTTGCCAAAGCGCTTGCGCACTTTGCTGAACATTTTTCTAACGGCCTGCCTGGGTCGTGGTAAGGGGCTCCGCTTCTAGTGCGGAACAAGGATCCGAGCAACAGAGGACTGAGGCGGTCCAAAACGGGGTCGCCTGTCAGCACAGAATTCCAGTGAACAAATCAGCGGTGTGCCAAGAAATATCCTCGCCTGTAATTTGAAGGTTTTAAATGACATTAAACAGAAGGTTTGAGCCACCCTACTTAAGGGTTTATGAATTATTTTACTCACAGGACTGCATGTACCACAGGCCCCGACGTCGTAACCCCACCCACTCAGGGCGGACGACGCCCCTCTCAGGTATCTAAGCGCTTGAGAAGTGTGAGTAGAATTTGGCGCTTCCCTCAGCAATCCATGAATAAGGGGCGGGTTTTGGCCCCGAAACGCGTTGGACGTTCAGTATTAACAAGAGGGAGTCTTGGTGCATCGCTTTGGGAGCCAAAGCAAAGACCGGATGGTTGGAAGGATGTGGTGAGCCCTTGCCAAAGCGCTTGCGCACTTTGCTGAACATGTATATATATATATATATATATATATATATATATATATATATATATATATATATATATATATATATATATATATATATATATTACCTACTGGCGGTCGCCAGTAGGTATATATAGTTAGGATTTTTTCTCTATGGGATTTTTGAAAATTCTATGTCTAATAACTTTGGCGTTTGCGGACGGAATTGGCTGAAATTTTCAGGAAAATGGCACATTTTGTTTCTGAGCAGCCCCTGAAAATTGGGGGGGGGTTCGTCCAGGGGGGGTCGAGAAAAAAGGGGGGTCCCAAAACGTGTTTTTAACATTGAGTTTTCCATAGGGCGGTTGGCCTCACTTTTAGCCCGAACGGCTGAATGGATTTGCACGAAACTTGGCAAAATTGTAGGGACTGGTAGCCCGATGTGCCTTTTGTAGGTCTCAATATATGTGCTTCAGTGGATTTTGAGAAATTAACGTTCAAAAAAAGATATATATCTGTAACAGCGGACCGGGCAGCGGTCCGGTTCGCGGACTTTTCGCGCAACGGAGCTTTGTGAAGCGAAGCTGATTGGTTCTCCGGCGTCTGTAAACATTCCAAACAGTCCGTAGCGGCCGCCATCTTGTCTCTCGGTAGGATCGAGAGACAAGAGGAGGCCAAAGCGAAGGGGCAAATGACCATAAGGGGGCATAGTAGATCCTCGCTGACCCCCTAGGTTTGATGTGGAGGTTTTAAAAGGGCCCCGCGGGGCAAAAAAAAGAAAATAATAATAATAATCGAACGGCTGAATGGATTTGCACGAAACTTGGTAAAATATTAGGGACTGGTAGCCCGATGTGCCTTTGCTAGGTCTCAATATATGTGCTCCAGTGGATTTTGAGAAATTAACGTTCAAAAAAAGATATAGATCTGTAACAGCGCTCCGCTTCGCGTAACGGAGGTTTGCGAAGCTGATTGGTCATTCTGTCACTGGGCTATAGTTGGGCTACATCTGGCTGATATTTGGGCTACATTTGTTTTTTTTGTCTCTGGCGGCCATCTTTGGGCTACATTGGGCTACATTGGGCTTCATTGGGCTTCATTGGGCTACATTGGGCTACATTTGGGCTCCAACATATATATAGGCCAATGTAGCCCAATATATATTTTTCAAAGTTAATTTTCGTAAAAACCACTGGAGCATATATCTTGAGACATAGCAAAGGCACATCGGGCTACCAGTCCCTACAATTTTGCCAAGTTTCGTGGAAATCCATTCAGCCGTTCGAGCTAAAAGTGAGTCCAACCGCCCTATGGAAATGAAGGAAATGAATGGGTAATTTGTAATTAGCAAATAGCTCATCGCAAACTAGGAATGGTAAAGAATCGCTATTTATTCCTTAAAGTTCGCTATTTAGGAAATGCAAAAAACTTTGATGATACATATGGCGGTTCATCTCGAACAAGATAAGAAGTATAGGGATAGATTTATGATGACTGGCGCATCACCAGGGATGTGTTAGTCATTCTGTGCCGCTGTTCCGTCACCTATGGTGTGCTGCATTTACAATGCGGCGCATCATGGGGCAAAAACAGCACAGATGCGTGATGTATCTGTGCCGTAAAGGTGGCGTATTGCTGGAGTTGTATCGCAAGTGTGATGAAGCTCCAGCAAGGGTCGGGGGTGCCCCTGTCGCAGGGTTTCTGTTCTCACACAGAACTGTGGACAGAGGATTGGAACCTCGGCGAATTAGGGTGCCCCAAAACTCACCTTAGTAATCAAAAACCCCTTAGCAAGCTAGGTACAGTGTCACATTGGATATAACAAACTCTCAATGTTTAGACAATCCAGAATATGAACTTATAGTACCTCAGGATACGTGGAACTCATGAACAGTCGGTCGTTATATATTTCTTAGAAACCAGAACATGGAGTTAAGAAGAACACATGTGTATTTGAAATGTTTATTTACTAATGCCGTGTTCTCAGGCGTAGTATCTTAGATAATACAAGTACACATATTATCAGTAGCAAAATTACCAGCATAGTTACTAGTACATAAAAAGCGAATGGTGACAGTATGTTAACATGCTGTAAATGAATAAGAGTTATCAACACTTATAAGCAGCCGCGGGCCGTGGAGGGAGTTACGGTGGGGCAGGGAGGTGGGGAGGGGGAGGGGCAGGGTGGAGAGGGCTCCACCCTGCCCCTCCCCCTCCCCGCCTCCCTGCCCCACCGTAACTCCCTCCACGGCCCGCGGCTGCTTATATCTCACCCTCCCTAATACACATATTATATTATTTGCTAAGAAGGTCTGTTTGTGTTGGTTTAGGGCGTGCCCATACTTTAGTGTCTTAGATTTGAAGGAATCACATCAGCATACACCAGCTCTCTCTTCATGTGAACCGCATCAACTGTTGTGTATGTGTGTTCGGCAAAGCAATATAAAACCCGCCTCATGCCCAGAATTGGCAGAAGCTGCACTTATGTTATGAGTATGAAGTCGTGGAGATCAGATCTCATAACAATTCTGTATCGTGTTGTTCTTGAAACTTCAGCACTCGCTGTACAGATATAGTTTAACAAGCAAAGCAGATAGTAGAGCAATAACATATTATTCTCATGTAAACCACGATGAACTACTAGGTTGAAAGCTAAAGCAACAACTAAGTGTCGTGTGCAGAAGTTGCAAAAAAGGAAAAATGGCGTTTAAACCGGTAATGAGCCCATGCTAACTTAACACGGTGTAAAGATATCCAGGACCTAGATGACACCTCCCCATGATCCGGAAACGAACTGAATAAGATAATAGAAGTGCCATCTCATGAGAGCAGATTGCAAGTTTATATGTGGACGGTCCGCAAGGTAAAACATTAAAAACTAGGAAAATGTAATGCTAAAGAAAAATAAAACAGCCAAGTACTTTATCGAGTCTTAAGCCAATAGGCAAGCTAAATAATAAAAACTTGACAAATAAGTCAATGAATTGTCAATGAAATGCTAGTACTCAGCATATCAAACATGAAAAAGGTCTATGACATAACTGTGTATGCAAAATAAGCTGGAACAGCCTCCAATAGGAAGTCACCGTCTTCATCCGAAAAGAGTTCAGCCATCCAATTTAAAAGCGGAAAAGAACATACGTGCTCTCCCAGCACCGGATCCTCTATCACCATCAGAGGACAGCTCGGTGGGTTTTCAAGAAAGCTCTGTTCCAAGAAAGACTGTGTTGCCGCCAGTAAATTCCAGGGACCAATTAGTCCATGCATCAATGCCACAGCCATAATCCTTTCGCCAGGACAAACCAACTTGTGAGTAATGATAGGAGTCATCAGCTGATTAAAGTCGAAGTCAGGAGAAACCGGTCCGCAGAGACACAAATCAATGGCCCAATCGAAATCACAGGTCAGGCAGTGAAATACAGGCTGGACACAGGTGAAGTAGGAGAATCGAAAAGATAATCCATATGCCGTGCTTAATATCGCCAACGGCATTGTGCCATAATATTCTAGCATGCGATTGCGGAACAGTGTCAGCAGCTGCAGGGCGGGAGCATCCATATTTAAAAATGTAAAAAAGCACAAGAGCGTCCGCTGGTAATGCAAGTAAAAATGGCAATCCACGAAGCACAGTGGAGAAAATAGGATGAAAGAAAGCAGGGATGACTCCAAAGATTTTCTCAAATGAAGTCACGAGACCACTGGTAACAACTTTAAAAAAGTGCGCCAGGGCCTTTGTGGAGGACGCGTTAAAGATAGTCCGAACCATCTTGCTGAAATGCAAAGGCGAATCAGTATTAAAAAGGGTCTGCACCTCTGTACGGGTGTTCGCTATGTGAAGCACGAAAGTTTCACGGGCCGAACTCAAGGCCACCTCTCTCTGAGACAAAAGAGCTCTTATTCTTGCCATGCCGTTGAAATCTGCTCCCAAGGTTGGTATTTGTGGCCAGATTGAAAACTCCCTATGTTCATGTGTGGGAGGAAATAGAACATTTTTGCAGCAAATAACCCGTTCACTTACTGTTACGATAAAAGGAATACTTTTAATTAACCCAGAACAATCTTCATTATTGAGCATCAAATAACTACAATTTTCCAACAACTTGAACGTGGGGATGATAGCAGGAACTGGCGTGCCTTGCAACACGCAAGCCATATTTGGTCGGTGTTTGTTGCATGAACCGTGTAACTGTATGTGCCTACACATTAGTGAATGATCTGGCGTCTCAGTGCATTCCTCTCCATTCAGATAAACTTCTTGATCATCTTTGAAACATCTGTATGTGTATGGAAGCGACTAGACCTCATGAAGAAAAGCACTACCTAAAGGTTCATAACGACCTATTGGTATATATTTCATACAATTTGAAAACTTATATAAAGCAAAAGGCAGCGTTATTAAACCGTGGATAAGGCACGTTGCCAAAAAACCCGCAATCCTCTGCTGATGATGTCACTGAGCATGTCATGAATGATGTAATATGTGACATCATCAGCAGTGGATTACGGGTAATAGTATCTCTAGTTTACTCCCCTATAGCTGTCTTTCTTTTAACATAAGTGTCTGTTTCTTTCCCTTATACTTACTGTTCTTTTTTTAATAAAAAATTTTTGGTTCACTTCCGGTTCGCGTACCGGCGAGCGAACTGGGAAGCGAACTACGAGAAATAGAGGTTGGCACAGTTCCAAATATTGTACCAATTTTTTAATAACGGGGAGGTAGTTCTGAAAAGAACTTTTTTTTTTATTGTTTTTGTTGTTTTATATTTTTTTTATTATTTTTCTGAACATTTTTTTACTGTTTTTGAATTTTTCTGAACAGTTTTAAATTTTTTTTGGTTTTTCTTGGAGGGGGCAATGAAAACGATTCATTGTAAAGGGCTCAACAGGAGCAACAAAACAAAAAAAAAGAATTTATTATTTGGGGCGTTTCGTACAAACTTGCATATGATAGTCAATAGCTCTGTTGATCAGAGTGATGCTTCTTTCTCCGTAGCAAATGAATCCACTGCAATATACGCAGACTTGTTTTACTTCATAAAATCTCGTTTGTATATTTGGCACCATCTCCCTGCCCTCTGGTCCCGTTACTTCCGGTACAACAGATCTTCTGGCCATAATAGGGAGATTATCTAGGTCGTTCCGAAACTGTGCAGCACTGTAGTTGTTAGGATGCCACCTAGTCATATGGCGATGCATTGTGTAGTTTCCGAAGCTGTATTTTTTGTCGGTCCCTCTGGACAGTCTATCTTGACATATAAGGCAAGTTACGTATCTTGCATTTACTTTTTTCTGACCTTTGGGAATTTTAAAAAATTGCCAAATGAAGTTTTCTTTCCGGTGAGACGTCCTGGGCTCCTCAGGCAAAAACTGCCTCTCTTCGTGCTCGTCGTCCTGTTCCTCTTCTTCCTCTTCTTGTTGAATTATAACTTGAGCAGGTGGTCCACTCTTCCTTGGATGTGGTGGAGGTGGTGGGGAAGCACCAGCTGAAGCTACTAAAGAAGCCATTGCTCACTGGTAACAAAGGGTCTTTCTCTCACAATGATGAAAGTCAGAGTGAGGAAAGAAGGAGGGATTTTCATCATTTGGGAAAAACAAGAGTTCTCAACCAATGAAAAGCGTTCATTTTAGATTATATGACCTAGTCTTACATCATTAGGAAACCAAAAGTGAAATGAACCAATGAAAAGTGTTATTACCAAGTCACATGACCTGCTGTGTTTACGTTAAGCGCTTTGCAGGGCCTCCCGCTTTGCTTCCAGAAACCTGTGCTTTGCGACTCGGTAAGCGTACTAGTTCGCTAACGTAGCACGTCATATGACGTATCACGCGACAACGTGAAACGTCATGCGGACGGGAGGCGTCACGATGTTGTTTTCTAACGCGGCAGTTGCGGTAAAGAAACGTTTACCGGCTCGCGGTCTATTTCGCGGCATCAAGGTCAGCTAACGGGAAGCTTCCCGATTCGCGAAGCGGGAACGAAGAAAAAAAAATATTTAAATTTTTTTTTTATTAATAAACATATAAAATATATTTTTGGATTTAAAGAAGAATGCATTTTACAGCTACAAATATTAGCTGTTAAAAAACCAATGAAATTCACTGAAAAAAACATAGGTTATAGACCATATATAGTTAGGAATTAGCATTTACAAAACCTTGAAAATTCACTGAAAAAACCATAGGTTATAGACCATATATAGTTAGGAATTAGCATTTACAAAACCTTATTTTACTCACACAAAACCATTGAAATTCCATATATAGTTAGTTGCACTAACTATATATCGCGCACCCGCAATCCACTGCTGATGATGTCACATATTACATCATTCATGGCATGGTCAGTGACATCACTGATGACATCACTGATGACATCTCAAATGACATCACTGATGACATCACTGATGACATCTCATTTGACATCAATGACCACATCACTGATGATATCATTCATGTGACAATACAATGCATCTCCTCACATTTTAATATAACCTCTGTTTCACCCAGTGTTAAATACAGAGTATAATTTTTGAAACCATTGACACACCAATACTAGTTACTACATACGCACTCACTGATTCCTATGTCTACACACACATTCACTCATTCACCCATACAATCATTCATACACACAATCACTCATCTTTATAACACTATCATATGCACTCATACACCTATACAGACACTCACAGTCTGCCACTCATCCATGGAGTTACTCACACACCTAGTCAGTCCTGTAAAGAATCAATGACACTTCCATTTTCTTGTCTATACAGTTAAACATAGAGCACCTTACATTTTCAAACATATACTAACACACACTTACCTTCTTATACAATCATTGATACAAGTACACATTGATCTGCACAGAGTCACACACCTCCCAGCCAGCCACAAACACACTCAGTCTCCCATACAAATACTTGGACAATCAATCAGTAACCCATATAGTTAATCATATAGCTACTGATCAACACATGCAGCAGTTTACAGAACAACAGACATAATGATGCACAAATTAAGACAGTTTAGTCACTAACCCATGCACTCAGTGAGACACATTTAATCACTCACTCATACATTCAGTCATGCACCTACTAAATCCTTTGTCCAGACACTTATACTTGCACTCATTCTTCAATATGTAAGACACATTTTAACTTTACAGAAACATACAGTCACTGGATGTTGTCATCAGTGATGTCATCAGTGATGTCATTTGAGATGTCATCAGTGATGTCATCAGTGATGTCACTGACCATGTCATGAATGATGTAATATGTGACATCATCAGCAGTGGATTGCGGGTGCGCGATATATAGTTAGTGCAACTAACTATATATGGAATTTCAATGGTTTTGTGTGAGTAAAATAAGGTTTTGTAAATGCTAATTCCTAACTATATATGGTCTATAACCTATGGTTTTTTCAGTGAATTTTCAAGGTTTTGTAAATGCTAATTCCTAACTATATATGGTCTATAACCTATGGTTTTTTCAGTGAATATATATATATATGTAAATGGAATGTATATAGTTAGGTCTGCATTTTCATAGCAAATGCCTTTTTTGGTTTGTTGTTAACTTTGCTGCTGTTTGATGAAGCTTAACAAAAATATCCAAAACAAAGCTCTTTTTTTACCCGTTTTTTCATGGAAAGTTTTAAGGTGATCAGTCAAGCGGAGGCCAAAGAAAAGGGGGGGACCCAAAACACAAAAACCTTATGCATTTCCCATAGACTTGTTTGCAACGCAATATCAGAACAAAGGCTCAATGGAATTACCCCAAATTTGGCAGGAAACATGATCGTGATCCAGAAAGCATGCTTTTAGTGATTTGATGCGAATGTGTCCAGTAGCTTTTGAGAAATTAAGGAAAAAAATATTTGTATATGTAGACTGTTGGGTTCAAGGGACTTTACTGAGAGTCCTGCAAGCCCAATTTTTTTTAAAAAGTGCATTTCCGAATGACCTAGGGTTTTTGTTTTAACCTTCTGCCTCCTAGCTCCCGTGGGAATGCACTCCCACAGGAGTGAGTGCTCTCATTGGCTGGCTGCAAAATGAAAAAACATGTTGCGGCCATTTACCGGACTCGGAGACTTAGTTCCCTGTTCTGAGATTATTTTTGAGAGAAGACGTAAGAGGCAGGGTAGGAACACCATGGCCCATATCTCTTGTGTGGGGTTCCCAGAGGCACCCCCAAGGGGCCAAATATTTAAAATAATATTTTTTGTTCCTGCAATTCAGTGGGACTCCAGATGAATTGCAGCAGAAAAAAGACAAAATGTCAGTGTCCAGTGATCACTGTTTGTAAACATTTGGGGATGAGGTATGAGTGGGGTACTATCCTAAGGCTGAATACAGGTCAAATGGGAGGGGACATGCACCCCTCTGCCCATACCTAAATAAGGGCCCGAGGTCCCCATCCCCAAAGATAAATATATCAATTTATGGGGAGAGGCATGCACCCCCCCTCGCCATGCCTCAATGAGTCCCCAGGGACCCCATTCCTGGGACTGGATATTAAATTAATAGAAGGGGGTCCTGCAGTCCCCTGCCCCAAGCCACTTTCAGGCTCATGCCCTCAGGTGACTATAACTCATGCCCTCGCCATTCAATGCTAATTATACGACATATTACAACACACATAACATCTTTGATAACATCATTTATAATTTTACTGTACCATTTGCAGTAAAATTATTGAGAGAAAACTGTGCATGGCAGGGGCGCGAATTATAGTTACCCTAGGGCACGAGTTAAAGAATATTTCAGCTAACCATAACTTGTGAGAGTAAATTCGGAATATAACTATGACGTCCCTGTAACCTTAGGATTTTTAAGTGCAAAATATATATATATATATATATATATATTTATATTCACTGAAAAAACCATAGGTTTCACACCAGTTATAGTTAGCTGAACATTTTACTCATAAAAAACCATTGAAATTCCCACGTTATAGTTAGTTGGACTCACTATAACTCGCCTCGCCCGCAATCCACTGCTGATGATGTATTCATTCATGACATGGTCAGTGACATCACTGATGACATCACTGATGACATCTCAAATGACATCACTGGTGACATCTCAAATGACATCACTGATGACATCACTGATGACATCATCCAGTGACTTTGTGTTTCTGTAAAGTTTAAATATGTTTTACATATATTCAAGAATGAGTGGGTGTATAGGTGTCTGGATGAAGGATTTAGTTGGTGTGTGACTGACTGTATGAGTGAGTGATTAAATGTGTCTTACTGAATGCATGGGTTAGTGACTAAACTGTCTGAATGTGTGCATCAGTATGTCTGTTGTTGTGTAAGCTGCTGCATGTGTTGATCAGTAGCTATATGAGTGGCTATATGGGTTATTGATTGGTTGCCCAAGTATTTGTATGGGAGACTGAGTGTGTGTGTGTGTGGCTGGGAGGTGTGTGACTCTGTGCATAGATGTGTGAGCACTTGATTCACTAGGTGTATGGGTTCAAGAGTGCATGAGGAAACAGCTGTATGGGTGGTTGACTGTGTGCATGGCTGTGTTGGTGAGTGAATGGATATCTCAGTGCTACATGTCCAAGTAAGTACATATGTAAAACACAGTGCATGTGAGAGTTGGCATATATAAATGACTATACATGAGAGCCAGTGATTGTGAGAGTGGCTGTATGGATCAATGTGTACTTGTATCAGTGATTGTATAAGAGAGTAAGTATGTGTTAGTATATATGTTTGAATAATTAAGGTGCTGTCTGTATAACTGTATGGATGAGGAAATGGGAGTGTGATTGATTCGTTGCATGACTGACTAGGTGTATGAGTAACTCCATGGATGAGTGGCAGTGTGTGAGTGTCTGTATAGGTGTATGAGTGCATATGATAGTGTTGTATTGATGAGTTACTGTATGTATGAGTGATTGTATGGGTGATTGAGTGGATGTGTGTGTAGACTTAGGAATCAGTGAGTGTTTATGTAGTAACTGGTATTGGTGTGTCAATGGTTTCAGGAATTGTAGTCTGTATTCAACACTGGATGTATCAAAGGTTAGATTAGAGTGTGAAGAGGTGCATGATACTATCACATGGATGATGTCATCAGTGATCTCATCAGTGATGTCATTTGAGATGTCATCAGTGATGTCATCAGTGATGTCACTGACCATGTCATGAATGATGTAATATGTGACATCATCAGCAGAGGATTGCGGGCGCGCGAGTTATTGTGAGTCCAACTAACTATAACGTGGGAATTTCAATGGTTTTGTATGAGTAAAATGTTCAGCTAACTATAACTGGTGTGAAACCTATGTTTTTTCAGTGAATTTCAAAGTTTTTTTAAATGCTAATTCCTATCTATAACGATTGTGAAACCTATGTTTTTTTAGTGAATTTGAAAGGTTTTTTAAATGCTAATTCCGAACTATAACGATTGTGAAAGCTATGGTTTTTTCAGTGAATTTCAAAGGTTTCTTAAAAGCGAATTCCTTGCTATATGGAGTTTGTAACCTACGATTTTTAAAGTGAATTATTAAGTTTTTTTAGTAGCTGTTTTTTATAACTATTAATTATTATTATTATTTTTTTTTCTAAAATAAATTTTTCAATGTATTTTTCATGTGTTTTTTTTTTTTTTATCATTTTGTCCAGGAGCGCTCAGGGTGCGCGCACCGGTAAGCGCACCCGAAAGTGCAGCAAGAGCGCCATTCCCGCATGCGGAAAAAAAAGTATGTATTTAAAGTAAATAATAATGCAAGACATTCAGTGGCATACTTATAAAAGTAGTATTTTTGATTTTAAATAACCGTATTTTAACTTTAAACGCATTTTCGAAAAGCTAGCAAAACATCATTCAGGCGCGCCGCGTAAGCGCCCCCAGAAGCGCCTACGTTCGTGGCGCGTAAGCATCCCCGGAAGCGCTCCGGGGCGCGTAGCGTAAGCGCGTCAAGTCATGTGACCTTAAAATAAAACTTTTCATTGGTTGTTAACAGTTTTTTTTACAACTAATGAAAACCCCACCCATTTCCTTCACTACCTCTTTCACTTTAAAGACAGCAAGACCTATTCCCTTCTGCTCTTCAATTCAGTGGAAAGAATGGCTGCAAGACCACCAAGCAGCAGTGATGACTCTGATGAGTTTATCCAGGAGGACCCTCCTCAGCCAAAGGTGAAGGAGCACTTCATATGGAAAAATGTTTCAATTCCACCAGGGGAAAAGAAGGTAAATGCTCCTAAGGTGGAGTGTAAGATTTGCCACACTGTTCTTTCTCCTGGTGACCGCACCAAAATATATAGTTTTGGCAACTTAACAATGATCAGGCATGTTCAAAGGAGGCCCCCCCAGAACTATGCCCGGGAGAGTGTCAGGGACCTGGCACGTAATCCCTCGAGAGATGGCGCCTCAACTTCCACCGGAGGAGCAACATCATTGGGGAGAGGAAGAGCAGTGGAGCTCATACCCAACATTCAACCTGTATTTAGTGACATCACCATTAAATGTAAGCAGTGTGACGAACTGCTTTGCTACGGAGAGCAGAGTATCATGCTAATTGTACGCAAAAGAGAAGACCATCGCTGCCCTCCACAGCCCTAATTTTTCCCCCTTTTTTTGCTCCTGTTGAGCAGTTTGGCATTCCCTATTTTTGTTTTTGTTCAGAAAAAAAAAAAAAAAATTAAAAACGTTCGGAAAAAGTAAAAAAATAAATAAAACCTAAAAAAGAAGAAAAAAACTGTTCTTTTTTGAACTACCTCCAATTCTCCAAAAAGAGCTGCATTCTTTACAAATTCAAAAGGAGTGAGTGAAGTGGAGTGCAGTAAGAGAGGAAAGGAAAATGAGTGAGGGAGCAAAGAAAGGGACGAGAGGGGAAGGGAAGTGAAGTAGGGGGATTGAAAGAAGGTGAGTGTGGGAGGTGAGTGAGGGGAAGGGGAGTGAACAAGGGGAATGAGGATAAGTGAAGAAAACGGAGTAAGGGAATGGGGGTGAGGAGGGGTAAGAGAAGAGCAGTGAGGTTGAGGAAAGAGTGGTGATAGAGAGTGAATAAAGGCAACTGAGCGTGAGACAAGGGGAGTGAGGGAGTGAGGAGACAGAGGAAGTGAAGGAAAGAGTGAGAGAAGAGGACTGAGTGAGGGAGCAAAGAAAGATAAGTGAGGGAGTGTGGCTGAGTTATAGGGAGTAAGCGTAACAGAAGAGGAGTGAGAGACTAAGAGGACGGAGAGAATGGGGGTAACAGAGAGAGAGTGAGGGAAGGGGAGTGAGTAAGTTAGAGGTCATAGGGATTTAGAGAAGGAGTTACTGAATGGTTTTGTATGAGTGAAATGTCCGGCTAACTATAACATGTGTGAAACCTATGGTTTTTTCAGTGAATTTCTAAGGCTTTTTAAATGCTAATTTCTAACTATAACGTGGCTGAAGCCTATGGTTTTTTCAGTGAATTTCTAAGGTTTTTTTAAATGCTAATTCCTAACTATAACATGGCTGAAACCTATGGTTTTTTCAGTGAATACATATATATATACCCACAACCAACAGGAACACATAATCTCTCTGCCAGACACGGACACCGCAGTTCCAGTCTTCAGGTAAGTGTATTGTTTTATTTATGGACTGTAACGAGCTTCTGCAGGATCCCCTGCCGTATTCACACAAAGAATTACATTACTGCATTTGCTTTTAAATCAGTTTTAAATCAGTAGGTACAATCACATGGTATCATAAACATAAACAATATACTTAAAGATTACCATTATCATTTTAGATTACTCGGGTTTGACAATTGATCTACCTTAATATGTTTATATCCATTTTTTGCCTACAATTCCATTTTCCTTTTTCTTTTTCTTTTGTATTTTATTCAATTTACATAGTCTGTGTATATAAGTGAAATGTACTAATTACTGTACTTCCCTAAGGTCAAAAACACAAGTGTTTTAATATTTTCTTTTTTGTATGGACTTTGAGCCCCTTATATTACATTGGATTCATCCTACTGCGAGTTGGTTGATGCATACACAGAATGAGGTCTATACTGAGCAGCAAAATAATGTTATATAATCTGCTCTAAACTAATTGGGAAATGTTTTCCCAAAAGGTGCAACCAAGGTGTCTGGTAAATAAATTAAATAGACCTAATAAACTGTCGCAAGTGCAGATGCCATACGCTTGGCGTTTAAAGTGCAAGTGCCTTAAAAATCAACACTGTTAAAATGTCAATGTTAGATGTCCCAGACTGCACGATAAACCATTTGCTTACTGTATATTGCCTGCTCTGCAAATTCAAACACTCTACACCCACACTGACATTCCTATAAGAGTATGACTGGGCAGAAATGTATGGGCTATCAATTCATATTATGGCAGGGATACGTGCGATTATGCAAAAAAGTGATAATACAGCTCAATGTATTTTGACAAGCTCTCATAATTTCTTAAACACAATACCTATTTTGGTTGTGATGTGCTTTCTTCTAGTCTCAGAATTATCACAGTGCAAGTGCATCAGTGCATGCTACCTATGTAAAGTGCAAATGCATTACTAGGAAACACTGTTACATTATCGACAAGGGGTATAATACCTGTTTTGATCGTAATGTGCTTTCTTCTAGTCTCAGATTTATTAAACTACAAGTGCATCAGTGCATGCTATTTATATAAAGTGCAAATGCGTTACTAGGAAACACTGTTAGAGTGTCGGCATTAGGTGCAAGTGCATGTGTATGATACTAGTCAAAAATATATCAGTGCAAGTGCAATGTAATAAGTGACTTCATCTGCAGTGCATTGCGGGGGCACGAGATATAGTTAGCTGAACTAACTATAACGGCCAAATTTCTCGGGTGTTATATGAGTAAAATGTCCATCTAACTATAACGTCCCTGAAACCTGTGTTTTTTATTGTGAATATATATATATATATATATATATAAAACATATTTAAACTTTACAGAAACACACATTCACAGGATGATGTAATCAGTGATGTCATCAGTGATGTCATTTGAGATGTCATCAGTGATGTCTTCTGTGATGTCACTGACCATGTCATGAATGATGTAATATGTGACGTCATCAGCAGTGCATTGAGGGGGCGCGAGTTATAGTTAGCTGAACGTCCAACTAACTATAACATCCCTGAAACCTGTGTTTTTTTCAGTGAATATATATATATAATGAAAATTGTTTGCATGTGAGAGGCCTGTTACTTGAGCCCCAGCTAAGGTGTTTTCATTTAAGGTCTTTCTTCAGTCACCTGGACTTTGCACTTCCTTTCAGAATGCTTTAAAATGTAGCAGGTACCTTCTAAGGAGTGCAAATGCGCTAGTATTTTTCAGTTGAGCTGACAAAATGCTGCTGATATTCTTCTTTAGATTAAAAAAACACAACATTTTAAGCATTCCATACAGCTTTACTTCTAGCAACTGGTTTTCAAAAGCCTGTTAACAAAAGGAAATATTCATAAAAACCTATATTGTGTAAGTTCTCCAAAATGTCTGCAAGTTTAATACTATGTGAATTTCTTCTTAAAGATAAAACCTCCAAAGAAATAAAAGTTGTTTTCAGAATTGAATAAGGTTTTATTGAGTAAATTACAATTTATTTACCACGTCTGGATGAGAGGCTCAATTTAAAGTTATAAAATGCCATTTTGTAGTTTTAAGGGTGTTTTTTCCTGAGGGGCAAAGTGAATTGTATCTATTATGCTCAACTGCTGAATAGATGCAGAGTTGGTGGAAGGTGATATCTAAGGCCATCCACTCCTTTCAATTACAGCTCACTCAGTAGCTGACATTATGCATTTCTTCATAAATCACTATTATCGTTATATAGTTGCGTTCTTTATATTACACATCTGACTTCTTCAATGAGGAGGAATTGTCATAGCGTTAAGGCTGCACATAGCAATCAATGGCTTTTTGTTTATAATCACACCTTTGCCGTTACAGTATGTTCCTTTTTGTCTTATGTTCTTCCCCTTCTGAACAAGGAGAAACCTTTGAAATATCTTAATTGTGTTCAACTAGTTAACCATCCTCCAATGCATTTAAAAGTTTGACGAGAGACGCAAAGGCCATACCTGGTGTTTGCAATGAGGTTTTGCATATGTTCCATCACCTGCACATTTGGTCGAATTTTAATGAGGTTCTCTTTAAAATTCATGAAAAAATATAGACTTTTTTGCTAACGATGGAAAAGCAGTTTTCTTGAAGTGCATGAGCTTTAAAGAGCATAATTAAATGGTTTATTAACTTCCATAAACTTCCTGTTTAAATTCCACTTAGAATATGTACTTTTTATGGAGTATGTTTTTACAGCTCTTCTACAGTTCTAAGTAGCTCAGGAGCAAATGTCTAATAAAATCAATTTCAGTTAGTATTTCTTGTGGAAGGAAAGAAGAGGACTAGGAGACCCGGAGTATAGCCGACGACACCCAGCTCATCCTCTCACTCACGAAGAACCCCAAAATCACCAGACTCTGCTTCCAGGAAGGAATGAAAACATGGCAGCTTGGATGAAAGACAGATGCTTGAAGCTCAACTCAGAGAAGACCGAGGTCCTCATCCTCAGACCCTGCACCTCCACCTGGGATAACACCTGGTGGCCCCCCGCCCTCGGGAATCCACCCAACACCACAGACCATGCTTTGAACCTCAGCATCATCCTTAACTCCTCCCTCTCCATGAACCCCCAGATCAACGCCGTTGCATCCACCAGTTTCAACTGCCTGCTCATCCTCCGTAAGACCTTCAAATGGATTACCCCAACTCGCAGGAAACCTCCACTCCAGCCCAGGATCAAGCCTCCAGGGAGGACTCCACTCCTGAAAGTCCTAAAGAAGAGGAGAGGCCTGGTCCTTCTTATCTGCCTAGACAGACAGCTCAAATGAGTCTCCCTTTGCCTACACCTACACCACTCACTCCAGCTGTTACAACACCTCAACAGACTGATACCTCCACTTCCTGTGTCCAAGGCAACATAACACCCATCTTTTCCCCTCCAGTCCTGGCTGGTGGTGAGAGAACACTACCACCACCTGCAGTTAATCCAGGACCCAGTGGAATGGGGCAATCTGGCTTAAGGACACAGGTTAGTTGGGGGTAGGGGTTGTGGGAGGGATCCTGTGGGTGGCCATAGTGAGGCCACTGGGATAACTGTCACTCAGGCCACCATCCACCAAGTTTTATGAGCCCTCCATCCGCCCTAAAACATGATGGGCCAGATACTTACAGAGCTCTAGGACATGAAGCAGTTGCAAAGGAGCACAATGTTCAGTTGGAGTATCTGAACTCCGATTTTGGCTTCCTGGCTGGGGAGCTGCTGGACATTTACCCCCATATGTGAAGTACTTTTCCTGCACCATCTTCCCCTTTATGTGCTCCAACTACATCTGGCCATACTACATCTGCCTCAGCCACAGAAAGGGAGGTCATGCCACAACAGGGAACACATACACCCACCTAAGTCCCTGCAACTATGGATCCACCAGCCTCCCCACAGGAGCACATATTCATCCGAACTACCAGGAGAGGATGAGAAGACCATCACTAAGATACGCTGAACCTAATTTCCTCCAGTGTGTGACTACCATTCAATTTGTGGACTATTTTCTCTACACATTTACCTTTCTGAGGCCAGTTGTATTTTAGACATTGGGCTTCAAACAATGTTGTCTCAACAGTAATGGTTTTATTCACCATGAATGAGTTTTTCTTATTTTGTTTGTTTATTGGTTTATATTCACTTTTACTTTATTTGCTTTTGTTCATAAAAGCAAAACAAAACAAAGTCAAAAACTGGTGTTGCAGTTATTTTCTGAATTCATTCAATTGTTTTTCCTATCATCATACATTTAAAAATGAGAAAAAATATTGTTTTATTCATAAATGAATTGCAAGTAGGTAATGTTTCCCAATAATTTTTACGACAACAAAATACAAATACCAAAACCTCATCAACTAGTAATTCATTTAATATGAAACAGAGCATTTTGTCAAAGCCCTATTACACATAACAGACCATACATAACACAAATGTTGAGTGTCGTTTTTACATTTCCAGTTCCACAGCTTCCCACCATGAAAAAGGGGATATACTGAAAAGAATAAGATTAAAGAGACAATATTTTGTTGGATCAGTTGTAGCTGAATCTTCTGCCTCAAAATAGAAAGTGTACACAAATAACACCTATAGTTCTGAATTCTGGTAGCCCTCAATTATATGGCCACAGGATCAGTCCTATACACTGTTGCAGTATCTGGGGGAATGCCACAACACACTTTAAGTGATGTGCTACAAGACGTTGACTGCCCCATGTGGTTAGAGCAAATCAAGCAGCACATATTGACTTGGTGTCAACAATCAACAGAAAGCAAGTCACATGCAATCTTAATAACTTCCATTTGATCAATGTGCAAGTTGTACACACAAAGTCTGTGTGTGTCTTCCACAGGAACAACCTTATGATCCTTTTGTAGTTTGAAACAGCACCATCTACCTGAAAATGTCACAACTTTGAAATGTCCAAATGAAGATGACATGGTGAAGATACCCAAAACAGATTAAAACAAAAATATGTGTAATGAAACATAATAAAATTGACACATTACAAAGTCATCCTTTTGAGGACACATTTTCGAATACACAATCAGAGATAAACAATCGAAATGAATAAAAAAGTCAATGTGTCAAAAAAGTGATCAATAAAGATATGTGTCCTGGATCTCCTTGAACTTTCCCTTCCTAATAAATGTCAAGCAAATACTTTTCTCTTCATTACATCAATAGTTGTTTAACCCTTTCGGTGCTGGGAGCCCTCATGAAGCACGGTGGGCATGTGTCCATGACGGCTCCCGGCCGTCCTGGCACCCACCCATGGGGGGAGAGCTAGTGCTCTCCCCGTGATCCACCAATCATGCTGCCCCCACCGGGAAGAAGGCCTTCCGCTGCCTCCGAACCCCCCTGCCCCCTCCTCCATGTCATATAATGACGTCAGTGCGCATTGCGCGCCAAAATCATTAGATGAAACTGGACGCGCTGGAAGCCATTTGCTTCCAGCTCGTCCAGGAGGAGAAGGTGAGTTTCTCCTCGGGGAGGTTTTTTTTTTTCAAACAAGGTGGCATCGGGGGAAAGGAAAGGGTTTTCCTTTCCCCCGATGACTCTTTGAGCATTCCTGCTGCACAATCTCTCGATCGTGCAGCAACAATGCCCACTAGACACCAGGGATTTTTTATTTTAGTTTATAAATTTAAATGTATGCACTCAATATGAGGAGCAGCCCCTTGAGCAAGGGTCGCTTCCATGGGGCACATATTGTATGGCCATTTTTGACCCGTCGGGGAGGGCAGATCGGCCCCAAATTTTTTTTTAATTTCCCTCTGGGCCACCAGGGATTTTTTTGTTTTAGGTAATTTTTTGTAATGCATGTGCTGGGCGGTACCTTGGGCAAGGTTCACTCCCCTTTGGGAGGACATAATATTTGGCCGTTTATGCCCCCGGGGGTGGCAGATTGGCCCAAATGAATTATAGATGGACCACTGGGCCACCAGCAATTGCTTTTGTTTTTAAGACCCCTCGGGCAGGGGAAATTTTGGGGCTCATTAGGATTGCGGACGGAAATGTGTCCCGACCGCACCACGGATAATCCGCGGTTGCGATTAGGATAATAATGTCAAGAAACTCCGACCGCGGCGGACAGATCACATCAAACACCGTCTGCGGTGGACAGAGCACACCAAAGACCGCCGCAAGCGGACAGTACCAAAGAAACACCCTCCGCCGCGGACGAACATGACCGCGGGAACAGGCACAACCGCCGCCATACCTGCGGAGGCTCTGGCCGCGCGATTAGAATAACGCCGCCATTCCAACGGAACTCACCACCTTCCTCTACCGCTGCGGAAACAATGCATCGACAAACGGAGCATGACTGCGGAAGGAGCACACGAACACCATCCCTGGCGTCAAACCGATTACAAAATGGCAGACGGAAGTAAATAGAAAACACACTAAACAGGACACCCACCCACCTGAAACACCCACCCCAGCAACTACACACCCCAATGACACCCCCCAAGCACCGAAAAATGCACCCAAGCCACCACACCCACAGAACACCTGACTGGCAACAACCATTGGGACACAACCACCACACAGAGTATAAAATGGATCCCTCCCACAACCACAATCCTTTGCATAGCATAGCTGCAAGCAAGAGGCAGAATACCACTAACAGCAGACACACAAAAACACACATACAACCTGCACACAAACACACCCACCACACAAACACCCACAACACCATCCCTACACACCACATAGCTGCACATCCAACCCCACCCCACCAACACCTTGCACATCACACACCATGGCACCAAAGAAAAATCCCAAGTTCACAGACAGTGAGTTGAAGGTCATGGTGGATGAAATCATCCGTGTCGAACCACATCTCTTCGGTACCCTAGTCCAGCAGACCACCTTGGCAACCAAAAACAACATGTGGGACAGGATAGTGACCAGAGTCAATGCGTCAGGGACCGTGCCATGCACCAAACACGAGATCCAGAGGCTGTGGCACTCCCCCGGAGCCCAAACCATATGCAGAATGGGAGGAGAAGGTGCTGGGCATACTGCACCCTGAGAGCCTGGAAGGAATCGAAGAGGGACTAGAGGTTGGTAAGTACAAACCAATGACCACCATCACACTGCCATGGTCTGCCTTGCACAACTGTGAAAGACACAACTCCCAGCCTCCAATCCATGCATGTGGGCCACATAGTCACCCAAATGTGAAGTCCTGGGCTCAAATGCACCCACCATGACCAAACACAAATGTTGCGTCCTGCATTCACAGGCTTGCATGTTGTCAAAGCAGCCAGCACCACAACTCCCAACAGGCTCCCATGTCCACAGGGAGGGTGGTGGGGGGTGTGAGAGAGGTGGGTGGGGTGTGTGAGAGACCAGCGCTAAAACTCCCAACAGGCCCCCATGTCCACAGGGAGGGTGTTGGGGGTTGGGGGGTGTGAGAGACCAGCACTAACACTCCCCACAGTTCCCCATGTCTACAGGGAGGGTGGTGGGGTGTGTGTGAGAGGTGGGTGGGGTGTGTGAGAGACCAGTACTACAACTCCCCACAGGCCCCCATGTCCACAGGGAGGGTGGTGGGGTGTGTGTGAGAGGTGGGTGGGGGTGTGAGAGACCAGCACTACAACTCCCCACAGGCCCCCATGTCCACAGGGAGGGTGGTGGGGGGTGTGAGAGAGGTGGGTGGGGTGTGTGATAGACCAGCACTACAACTCCCAACAGGCCCCCATGTCCACAGGGAGGGTGGTGGGGGGTGTGAGAGAGGTGGGTGGGGTGTGTGATAGACCTGCACTACAACTCCCAACAGGCCCCCATGTCCACAGGGAGGGTGGTGGGGGGTGTGAGAGAGGTGGGTGGGGTGTGTGAGAGACCAGCACTACAACTCTCTGATAGAATGTACACTTTGTGAAAGCATCTGTGACTTGTGCTGAAGCATTTTTAAACTGATAGCAACTCGTGTAGAAGCATTTTTAAAAAAGCATTTGTGACTTGTGCTGCTTGTATTTACTTCTTGCTCTTACCTGCTTTCCGGTCGTCGCCCCGTTCCACCTCGGCAAGTGCCGTTATTGTGGAGGGCGTTTCCGACCCCGGGCCCGCCCCCTGAGGGTGTCACTCTGCACCAGAGGCGGGGACGGCGCCTACATAGCCTGACTCACTTTCTCCTGCGCCCGTCCGCGCTGGTCCGTCGCCTGTTGCCTAGATCCCTGGTCGCTTGATTAGCGATGGCGCCCTACGCCCGGGATGAGCTGTTTGCTCTTAGATATCAGGCTGACTGCATGGCTCACGCATGGCACCCTGGTTCCCCTACTATACACTGCAACCAGTGTGGCTTTAAGGCCTCTGAGGCTTGCCCATTGCCATCTTCCTCAGCCTCAGCGGCTACTAGCTCCTCTAAGCTACACATATTGAGCCTGAACTGTAGGTCCCTTGTGAAGCATCACGAGGACGTCCATGAGCTCCTCTCAGACGAGAGTCCTGACGTTCTGTTTTTGACAGAAACATGGTTATCCGAGGATTCCTCAGCCACTCTAGCCCTGGCTCTTTCCCCAGGCTACCTTATATGTGTTCAGAATAGACCCATTGGTAGGGGAGGCGGAATAGCGGTGATCTATAAGTCCAAATACACCTGCACTCTCAAGGCCACAAGCATAGTTAGCAGCGAATGCGCACTATTCAAGATAAGGGTTTCTGACACCTTCACTCTCACAGGGCTTCTCGTATACCATCCCCCAGGGCCAGCGAGTGCATTCCAAGAGTCGCTGGTATAAACTATTTCGTCATTAGCGCTTCAATCAGCTAATTTCAGTGTTCTCGGTGACCTCAACCTCCACCTTGAGCGTCAAGACTCTCCCACTATATTGAAGTTTCTTGGCGACTTGGAGGCGTGCCAGCTTCATCAGCTGATCGTGGGGCCCTTTCATCAGGCAGGCCACCTCCTGGACCCGGTTTTCACAAATATAGAGGAAGTCACAGCTGAACCCCCTAGTCCTCTCAGCTGGACTCATCACTTCCTGGTCTCTGTTTTAGTCAAGATTCCAGCTAGTGGCAGGGAGAATCTCCCCCCCTTTCTATGGAGGCACCCCTGGAATAGTTTAGACAATGCCTTGTTTGAAGCCAGGCTTAACCACGCACGCCCTGTCTGGTCGAACAACATGGAGGAGGTGGATTCTGCCTATAGGGAGTGGATAAATAATTCATTGGATCACTTTATCCCCATGAAACGTTTGAGGCCTAAGCGAGATCAGTCTCACCCCTGGTACTCGGAGACTCTTGCTGACACTAAAAAACATTGCAAGCTGTTAGAGCGTATCTGGAGATGATCTTATGACCCCCTGGCCAAAACTAAGTTTAGATTGGCCACTAAAGCGTACCACAAACTTATAAAAAAAACTAAAGCCACCTACTACACAGACCTGATTATCTCAAGCACCAACCGTTCCAAAACGATCTTCTCCCTGGTGAAAGATATGACCAACGCTCTGGAAGGCACAGGCAACCTGATAGTGTCAGATGCACAGTGTGAAGAACTATCCTGTTTCTTTATTAAAAAAGTCAAAGGGATATATGACCTATTACAACCGTATGGCCCCTTGGGTTTCCCCAATCCTGCTAGAGACAAATCTGATCCTCCTTACTCCCTCTCAACTCTTCCACCTATAGAGCAGACATGGATGGAACACCTGGCTCTAAGAGTAAAGTCAGGATCCCCGGATGATCCCATCAAACCGGAATTGTTCAGATCACTTCGTGACTCTGTCCTGCAGGAAGGCCGAGAGCTGATTAATCGATCTTTACAGCAAGCCTCCATTCCTAAATCTTGGAAACATGCCAAAGTAGTGCCCCTCTTGAAGAAACCATCACTAGGCCAGATAGTTTCCGACCTATTTCGCTGCTTCCTTATCTCGCGAAAGTGGCAGAAGCACATGTCAATTCCACTCTGACTGCCTACTTGGAGTCCAATGGGATTCTAGATGAGTCCCAGAATGACTTCCGTGCTAACCATAGTACGGAGTCTGCCCTGCTAACAGTCACAGAACATCTAAGGGCTTCTTTGGACATGGGCGCAACCTCTATTTTGATTCTGCTGGATTTGAGTGCGGCTTTTGACACGGTCTCCCACAAGATACTACTTGAGAGACTGTGGGAGATCGGAGTCAGGGAGACGGCCCTGGACTGGTTCGCGTCATTTCTATCTGACCGTTCCTTCCAGGTGCACGCCCCGCCGTACTCATCCAGCAGGCTCCCTCTTGAATGTGGGGTGCCTCAGGGGTCTGCGCTCAGTCCCACATTGTTTAATGTGTACGTCCACCCCCTGGCCTTGATGGCCCGGGAACGTAAGATCCAGCTAATATCATATGCGGACGACACGCAACTCATTTTCAACTTTTCAAACAACAATGCGGTGGACCAAATTAAATTCCAAGAAGACATCCTGGCTATATCAAGGTGGCTATCTAACAATTGTCTTCAGTTAAACTCCTCTAAAACAGAGGTACTTCTGATCGGCAATGGCACGCAGACATGGGACGAGCACTGGTGGCCTCTTGCGCTGGGACCAGATCCCATACCCAAGGAGTCAGTAAAAAATCTGGGGGTGATGCTTGACAACTCACTCAACCTGGAGTCCCATGCCAAAAAAGTGGCAGGCACTTGCTATGGGCGTCTTCGCTCTCTTAAACCCATCTTGGGTTTCTTTGAGCCCCCTACCTGCCAGATTATAGTCCAGGCATTAGTCTTATCTCACCTGGATTATTGCAATGTCCTCATGTTAGGCTCCAACGTGACTGTGATAAATAGGATGCAAAGAGCACAGAACGCTGCTGCTCGTGCTCTGTTTGCCCTACCCAAAACTTGTCACACGTCCCCCTTTCTCCGAAGACTACAATGGTTGCCGATACAGCAACGCATTCAATTCAAGACCCTCTGCCTCACCCACAAAATCTTGTATAGCCCCGGCCCCCAAACTCGGCAGGGACTTTGTTCCTTTTATATTCCCACGCACGCACTCCGCTCAGCGGACCTTTTTCTAGCTCGTACTGTCAGGATTCAAAGGAGTAGAGCCGGTGGCCACTCCTTCAGGTATCTGGCCCCTAAGCTTTGGAATTCTATCCCCCCAAAAGCTCGGGCCACTTCAAATCACCTGCAATTCCGAAAACTTATAAAAACTTGGCTGTTTGCGTTCCACTAGCACATCCTCTGTCATACTAGCTTCAGGCATGTCCGCAAGCGCTGGGACGCCCCGTTGCTGGGGTAGCCATGCGCTATATAGGATTCCATAACATAACATAACATAACATAACTCCCAACAGGCCCCCATGTCCACAGGGAGGGTGGTGGGGGTTGGGGGTTGTGCGAGACCAGCACTACAACTCCCCACAGGCCCCCATGTCCACAGGGAGGGTGGTGGGGGTTGGGGTGTGTGAGAGACCAGCACTACAACTCCCCACAGGCCCCATGTCCACAGGGAGGATGGTGGGGTGTGTGTGAGAAGTGGGTGGGGTGTGTGAGAGACCAGCACTACAACTCCCCACAGGCCTCCATGTCCACAGGGAAGGTGGTGGGGTGTGTGTGAGAGGTGGGTGGGGGTGTGAAAGACCAGCACTACAACTCCCCACAGGCCCCCATGTCCACAGGGAGGGTGGTGGGGGGTGTGAGAGAGGTGGGTGGGGTATGTGATAGACCAGCACTACAACTCCCAACAGGCCCCCATGTCCGCAGGGAGGGTGATGGGGGCTGGGGTGTGTGAGAGACCAGCACTACAACTCCCCACAGGCCCCCATGTCTCATCCCAGAGCAATATTGAGTCATCACACCATTTGCTGACCACTGCATCTCCTTCTGCAAACTGACAGGTAGATAGACATCTTCACAGGGGGAACACCCAATAGCAGGACAGGACCACACATATCCAAGTATTGCCTTCCCACCTCCACGCCACCATATTGGCTTGTACTGTCAACCACAACAACATGATGACAACAACAACCATGTCCTGATTACATAGTGATTTGTAATGTTGGTACCAAAAACATGGCATGTCCACAGCATTGATTCTGAAAATCTTGTCCCTCAGATGATCGCAACTTGCAACAACCACCAGCACCAGTCGCCCCCCTCACAGCACGGACTCTCTGGGGACAAACCCATTGACAGCTCGGGTGCAAAGGACGATGCGGGCCCAAGCAGACTCCCAGGGCCATCAGGCTCCCAGGACATCTCTGCCTCCACCACCTTGGCCTGTGTCACTACACCAACACCTGCCATTGTGAGCTGTGCAGCGACCACCACCACCACTCCTGCCTGTGCCACCTTGCCTGACCCATCGCCCGATGATGGCCCATCGACATCCCAGGCAAGCAGGGAGAGTGGACGGGAGAGGACACAGGTGAGGCCACAGCTCATAACCAGGAGTGCAGTTGTAGCGCGAGGTGGGGAAGGACACCCACCCCATCCTGGGGCCGAGACCCTGGAAGCCATCGCCAGAGTCCATGCTTCCTATGAGCGGTCGCAGGCACAGTCCGATCGGGCCCACCAAGACTCGCAAGAGAGCAGCCAGCTGCTGCGGTCCATTGACACTCGCATTGGCCAAATTGTGGACCTCATGGGCCAGCAAACTGCTCTGTGGAGGGATTGGTTATCCCGCGCCACACCACCACCCCCTCACTCAAGTGCCCAGCGGGACAGGTCACCAACACCACCGCCACCCACACCTGAGCCCACGGACAGGGAGGTGGCCTCTGACCAACCTGCCCCCACAGCTGTCTCCGCTCCGGCTCCAAGACGGAGGGGCCGTCCAAGGCTGAATCCAGCTGAGAGCAGTGGAAATGCCTCATCTACCCGCTCTAAGACGGGCCGCAACTGACTTCACCCATCCTTGAGCCTGCCATTCACCCTGCCAACTATCCTGTCCCACAATGCCAAGCATTGGCACACGTCTGTTGGACTAGGTGGACATCACACAATGTGGTGTCCCCACGGTGTTTTCATCTGCCATGACCTTCAACTCTCACTTCCCCCTAACACCTAATTGTAAATATGCACCGACATCAATCCACAACCTGTTAATAAACACCACGTAAACACTCAATGCTGTGTGACCTCCATGTTTTAATCACATGATTGTCTTAGAATTTGTCATTACCAGGTGCAGGGATCAATGTTGTTGAGAATCATGCCTCTGTGGGAGTGACCTAGGGATAATAAGAGAACAACAAACACAGGTCAGGAAAGTGATTCACACCCATCACAACACACTGTACTGCAACATCCCACAAACCACACTCATCACCAATTAAGTGGATCACAGGACACACATCAGGGAGCTTAGCATGTACACCATCTACCAAACACATTTGCAAACAGAACATACCAGAACAGGCAGCATAGACACACCACATCCACACTCCACCAGCAAACATACATCACGCATTGTCTAGATGCACAAGATGTAGTTACTCACATTCAAGGAAAATAGCGATCAATGAGCTGACGCCTCTGGTCCACACCTTCCTCCTCACCACTATCCTCATCCGTGGACATGGGTGGGATGGGAGGCGGAGCAACCTGTTGGTCTTCAGGGTCCATGATCAGTTCAATGTTATTGAGCAAGGCCAGGTTGTGGAGCATGCAGCAGGCAATCACGATTTTGCATACTTTGGCTGGTGAGTATGGCAGGGCCCCTCCGGTTTTATCCAGGCAGCGAAACCTAGACTTCAGCAGTCCAAAAGTATGTTCCACCACTCAATGTGTCCTCCCATGGGCATCATTATAACGCATTTCACCAGGGGTAGTAGGATTCCGTATGGGGCTCAGCAGCCAAGGCCGGTTTGGGTACGCAGAGTTGCCTAGGTGGGGGATGACAGGCACAAATATCATTACCAGGATTGGTGGGAACACCATGCCACACATACAACCCAATTGTCCTCACAGTATACTCACCTACAAGCCACGCACGTTCTGGATGCAGATTAGCCATCAGTTGGGGGGCAATGCTGCTCCGCAGGATGTGTGAGTCATGTGCGGAGCCTGGAAATCTGGCACACACATGGGAGATGATGTTGTCAGCCAGGCACACCACTTGCACGTTGATCGAATGGTAGTGCTTTCGATTGCGATTTACAGGTTCACGTGCCTGGGGTAGAATGAGACCAATATGTGTGCCATCAATGGAACCCACTACGTGTGGTATCTGGGCCAGGGCATAGAAGTCCCCTTTGACTGCTGCCAACTCTGCTGGCCATGGAAAATGGATGTAATCATCCTTGTAAAGCATCATGGCATTCAGAACATCCTGCAGTACCATGCTGAACATGGATTGTGACATCCCCCCGGTATATCCAACTGTGTACTCGAAAGTGCCAGTTGCAAAGAAGTGAAGTGCCGCCATCACCTTTGCTGTGGGTGTAATAGCTCCTGGATAGGTTCTGCGTGGCTGCAGATGAGGTGACAATTGGGCTACAAGCTCCAGCAATCTCCGTTGATCAAGCTGGAATTTGCGGATCACCTCCTCGTCAACCATGTCCTCCAGCACAGGGTATGGTCGATGCACATTTGGAGCCCTCCTGTGTGGGAGTAGATGGGAGCAGATGTCAATTGACCAACAACGCATACCTGTGCCACACTATCACATGTTGACCAACACAATACAAATAAGACATGTTGCAGACAATGATTATATGTGTGACGTGACAAATAATGAATGCAATACAGATAACTACACACACAATGTTCATGCACAAACAACATCATGTGTGCAAACATGTCCAATGTAACGTGCACACATGTCGAAATAACTGCAAAAAACACATGAATGAGGGCCCAAATGTGGACAAGCATCACCACAGACACACATGCACGTGCACACACAACACGAACATGGAACACATCCTCCTTGTCTTCATGCACCCATGACCCCACCTACAATGCTGGGCATCCTCACATGACATGCATGGGCACACAACAGGCAACACACATACGCATATACAGAATGCATGTATACCCCCATCATTGTTACTTGCACACACAAACCACACACTCACAACAGCTTCTGAATGTGGTTAGACACCCTTGATGTACTGTGTAGATGTGTACAAATGGAAACGTGTGTCCACAAAACCAAGACGTCAACACGTCGCCATGCACATCTGACGCAACTTGGGTGCACATCAATAGCCTTTGTTAACCACTGGCAAGGTCAATAGTATGAACACACATGCCAAAAATGAACATGAAAGACACGCGTGGCCACGGGCCATTGACTTGACATCATAATTCTTGCAGCATTCTGGACATGTCCTAACACACATGTACAACTATCAACATTACATGTTTGCGGAAACATGCAGTGTGTGTACATACGCCATGTGTGGACGCCTTCCACCTACACAGAAGTTGATCGTTGATCCTTCTATTGTGCATGACATGTGCTGTTTGGTCAAGGACCATCACGGTCACACCCCGCAAAACGCATGTGCGTACTACCGCGACGGTGCATTATTTGAAAATGATCACTCAGTGGCGTCGCTATGGCGGTGCACGCATTCCGCGGGGGCGGTGCATGCTAAAACATACTTTTGAATATGAATTTCGAAATGGCAGTTGATACCCCCCCTTATAGTCACATTGCAGCACCCATCGCAGACCGCCGGTCCTGGACGGTCACCCACTGCTGGTCCTGGCCGGTCACCCACCACCGGTCCTGGCCAGTCACCCACTGCCGGTCCTGGCCGGTCACCCACCGCCGGTCCTGGCCAGTCACCCACTGCCGGTCCTGGCAGTTCACCCACCGCCGGTCCTGGCCTGTTACCCACTGCCGGGTGCTGGCCGTTCACCCACTGCCGGTCCTGGCCGGTCACCCACCGCCGGTCCTGGCCATTCACCCACCGCCGGTCCTGGCTGTTCACCCACCGCCAGTCCTGGCCGGTCACCCACCGCCGGTCCTGGCCGGACACCCAGCGCCAGGTGCTGGCGGTGGGTGAGCGGCCTGTGCATTGAGGTCACCATGGCATGGATGGGCCTGGCCGGTCACCCACCGCCGGTCCTGGCCGGTCACCCACCGCCGGTCCTGGCCGGTCGCCCACCGCCGGGTGCTGGCGGTGGGTGACCGGCCAGGACCGGCCGTGGGTGAACGGCCAGCACCCGGCGGTGGGTAACAGGCCAGGACCGGCGGTGGGTGAACGGCCAGCACCCGGCGGTGGGTGACCGGCCAGGACCGGCGGTGGGTGACCGGACAGGCCCATCCATGCCATGGTGACCTCAATGCACAGGCCGCTCACCCACCGCCAGCACCTGGCGGTGGGAGACCGGCCAGGACCAGCGGTGGGTGACTGGCCAGCACCCGGCGGTGGGTGACCGGCCAGCACCCGGCGGTGGGTGACCGGCCAGGACCGGCGGTCTGCGATGGGTGCTGCAATGTGACTGTAAGGGGGGTATCAACTGCCATTTCGAATTGCATATTCAAAAGTATGTGTTAGCCTGCACCGCTCCCGTGGAATGCGTGCACCGCCATAGCGACGCCAGTGATTGATTTTTTTCAAATGATGCACCGTCGCCGAAGCGCGCACATGCAGTTGCCGATGTGTGACCGTGACGGTCCGTGCACATGTAGCCAATGGAAACAGGTAAAGTGGGGTGAGTATGCGCATTAAAAATTAGCGGAAGCCGTGCACCGCCACACCAGGACCAGTCATTGGCTCTTTTTGAATGAGGCATCCAGGGAAAACCAATTGCTGCAGACGTGTGCCACTGTGAGCTCAGGGCCCTATATATGTGTGAATTTCTGCAGCACACATTCACTGCATTCAGCCACTGCTGCCTGCGACCATCACCTCGAACTGCTGCTGCTGAGCTATCCAACAACTGCTGCCTGCGACCATCACCTCGAACTGCTGCTGCTGAGCTAACCAACAACTGCTGCTGTAGTGCCACAGTCCTGGACCTTGCCATGCAGAGAGTGCGAGAGATCCGGTCTCGTCCCTTCACCACAGAGTAGCTGGATGTCCTTGTGGAGGGTGTGCTCAGCCAGTATGAACGGCTCTACGGTGCCCCCGGACAGGTGGTAAGTGCAGTGGGAAACATGTTGGTGGGCATGAGGTGGTCACTGACTCCTGGCTTCTGCAAGCTTGGCGGTGTGCTGTGGGACCTTCACAGGTGTTGTACTGAGCATGGCTGCATGAAGATACATGTTTCTACGATGTTTGTGAATGTCAAACTGTCCACTGACGTTCCCCTCTTGTCTCCCATCATGGTAGGTCAAGCTGCACCTTCGCAAGGCCGCGTGGAGGAACATAGCACGTGATGTAAGGGCAGTGGGGGTGTGCAATAGACGACACACACACTGCCACAAGCGCTGGGACGACATATCCAGGCTAAGCAAGAATGTTGCGGAGATGACACTGGGGATGATTCCAAGATCAACCCGTCTGGCCCGACGCACCATGACCCCTCTAATGCACCGTATCATTGCTGTGACGCATCCTGACCTGTCCGCCCGGCTGAGAGGGGATTAACAGCAAACTAGCGGTAAGCAGACTGTATGTGTCTGTGACTTGTGAGTGCATGCATGTATTGGTGCTCAGACACAGTAGTGACATCCGTGGTGCGTTTGTTTTGCTGCAACTGCATGTTGGTGCCATTAGCGGGGTGAGCGGTAGCATCCATGTCCGCCAGGTGGACATACCAGTTGCTTTGTAGTGGAGGGTCCAAGGACATGCCGTTGAGGTCTGTGGTCCCATGGCATGACATGTGTGGTGGTCTACATGCACTTGCCCTATTTGTATGATGTACATGTTTCACAGCCACCACCGGTTCTTTGATATGAGGATGTCTGGTAGGGGTAGGTTGTGTGCAGGATGGGTGCTACATGTTATTCGACTGTAAGGAAAGTTGTGATACTGTAACCTTCAGTGCGTGAGTGTGGCACTTAGGTAAACATCTTTTCTCTCTCTTTCAGCTTTGGCAGAGGGCACTGACCCACAGACGACGGAGATGAGTGGTGGCAATGCATCCGGATCCGAGATCACACACACGCAGACTGACACTGAAGAGGGCAGCCCCGGAGAGGGGGACAGAACCGTCTTTGAGGACTCACATGTGGAAACACCATCGTCCTCATCTTCAGACAGTGTTGGTGAGTCAGCACTGTGGTCACAGACAGGGAGTGGGCAGTCAACACCTTCTGTCGGGACACAGCACACAGGGCCCACACTGCCACCAACTGCAACAAGTACTGCTCGTGCTCGCCAGAGTAGGGTGAGCAGAGTTGCCTTCGGTGCAGGCACCGCAGACCCTGCCCCTGTGACACAAAGTGCACTTTGTGCGGAGGCTGTTGATCTGCTGCTACAGCTGTGTGTAGGGCAGACCAACATGATCAATGCATTCCAAGACCACGATAGGAAGTTGGGGCAGGTGGTGGCATTCATGGAGGGGATGCATGGCGATGTTGCTGGTCTCCACAGAACAGTTCAGTCATTAGCAAACACTGTGTCTTCAGCCATTCTACAGTCGCACAGACAGGGTGCTACTTCTGTTCCCCCATCCACACCACTTGATGTCTCAGGGGAGAGTGAATTTTCAGACCAGGTTTCATTTACAGGTTATTGCACTAGAAGCAGCCACAGGCAGCAAGGCAGGGCACGGAGGGCACAGACACCATCCCCTAGGACAGGGACATCTTTCATCAAAGACAACGTGAGCTACACTGGAGTTGACACACAGGATCCTCAAGGGGTGTTGGGGGAAATGGCTTCACATGCTACACAGGCATCCCCCACAAAAGGTACTCCCAAGGCAAGGGTACCTCCCAAGTCCAAGGACACTCCCAAGGACAAGGACACTACAAAGGAAAGGGCAACTCCCAAGAGCAGGGACACTCCCAAGGACAAGGACACTACCAAGGAAAGGGCAACTCCCAAGAGCAGGGAAACTCCCAAGGACAAGGACGCTTCAAAGGAAAGGGCACCTCCCAAGAGCAGGGACACTCCCAAGGACAAGGAAGCTTCAAAGGAAAGGGCACCTCCCAAGAGCAGGGACACTCCCAAGGACAAGGACACTGCAAAGGAAAGGGCAACTCCCAAGAGCAGGGACACTCCCAAGGACAAGGTCGCTTCAAAGGACAGGTACACTACAATGGACAAGTCTGCACCCAGGGACAGGGCACAGCCCAGGGATCAGGGACATTCCAGAGACAGGACACCTCCTACGGCCAAGGCACATCCCAGGGCCAAGGGCTCTCCCATAGACACGAGCTCCATCAAGGACAGGCATACATCACCCATGGCTGCACTGAGGCTGATGTTGTTGAAGGAACGTAAAACACATGTGTCAGCGGTGGAGTCCCCCCATACCTCTACTCCCATCCACGCCCCGCAGGAGCAGAGGAAGGAGTACACTGTTGTTGCATCCCCCATTACACATGATGCAGAGGGTAGAAGGCAGGCCCACAGCAAGCGACAAGCAGGGTCCAGCACGGTCCCAGAGAGCAGACCCCAACCAGCATATGATCCACCTTTGATGGGTGATGTTTCAGATGAGGCCGCACCACTTACCAGTCCAGTCATGTCCAGGGTGCCCTCACATGTCCCTAAGAAATGTAGACACACACCAATGACACCTGACCACCCCGATGTCGCTCCAGTACAGCTATACCCAGATCCCAGAGCCACCCTGCCTCCTGGCCCATACAGCCCTGTGGCTCATCATTTCAGTGGTCCTAGTGGCGCAGCTGCAGTTCACTCTCATGTGTCAGATAGTGGCACTGTGTCTGTTGTTCGCTGTCATGCATCATGTAGTAGCACTGTGCCAGTTGTGCCCTCTCCTGTTTCAGCTACTGGCACTGTGTGTGTCCGCCACTCTCATGTGTCAGATGCTGGCATGGTATTTGTTGGTCACTGTACAGGGACATGTCCTGGCAGTGTGTCAGGGTCTATGGCTCATGTGTCAATCAGTAGATCTGTGGCTGTGTCTCACACTCCTGCTTCTGGTGCTGGCAGTGTGTCAGGGTCTATGGCTCATGTGCCAGTCAGTAGATCTGTGGCTGTGTCTCACACTCCTGTTTCTGGTGCTGGCAGTGTGTCTGGGTCTATGGCTCATGTGTCAGTCACTACAGCTGTGGCTGTGTCTCGCACTCCTGTTTCTGGGGCTGGCAGTGTGTCTGGGTCTATGGCTCATGTGTCAGTTACTAGAGCTGTGGCTGTGTCTCACACTCCTGTTTCTGGTGCTGGCAGTGTGTCGGGGTCTATGGCTCATGTGTCAGTCAGTAGAGCTGTGGCTGTGTCTCACACTCCTGTTTCTGGTGCTGGCAGTGTGTCGGGGTCTATGGCTCATGTGTCAGTCACTAGAGCTGTGGCTGTGTCTCATACTCCTGTTTCTGGTGCTGGCAGTGTGTCGGGGTCTATGGCTCATGTGTCAGTCACTAGAGCTGTGGCTGTGTCTCACACTCCTGTTTCTGGTGCTGGCAGTGTGTCCGAGGCGAGTAGTTCAAGCAGTCCACCAGATTCTGTGATGTGAGGTTTAGTTCCCATCACTCACATGTCATTTGACTTGGTGTGTATATTGTCCATTGTAACCACCCTTGCATTATTAATGTCCTTGAGATGGGTCGCTTGACCCATGTACTTGTGTTGCCAGTGATTTACCTGTTCTGTCCTATGGACTGTTGTTGCACTTAGCCCCTCTCATGTGCTGCCTCTGATGTACCTGCTCTGTTCTCTGCCATGGACTGTTGATTCACTTAGCCCCTCTCATGTGCTGCCAGTGATGTACCTGCTCTGTTCTCTGCCATGGGCTGTTGATGCACTTAGCCCCTCTCATGTGCTGCCTCTGATGTACCTGCTCTGTTCTCTGCCATGGACTGTTGATGCACTTAGCCCCTCTCATGTGCTGCCTCAGATGTACCTGCTCTGTTCTCTGCCATGGACTGTTGATGCACTTAGCCCCTCTCATGTGCTGCCAGTGATGTACCTGCTCTGTTCTCTGCCATGGGCTGTTGATGCACTTAGCCCCTCTCATGTGCTGCCTCTGATGTACCTGCTCTGTTCTCTACCATGGGCTGTTGATGCACTTAGCCCCTCTCATGTGCTGCCTCTGATGCACCTGCTCTGTTCTCTGCCAAGGACTGTTGATGCACTTAGCCCCTCCCCTTCCGACAGCAATTGGTGTGTTGGTGTACCTGCGTCGTCGTCGGTGATGGTCCATGACTTGCTGGTGGTGGAGCACGAAGAGTATCGGAAATGCGTGTAGCGCTGAGTCCATGACGGCGAGCTGCTTGTGGTGGGTATCTCTGCAATGTGCTGTATCTTCGCTGTGGGGAATCCGCCGTGTTCAGGCAGGTTGTTTTTCCGCAGCGATTTGATGTGTGTTTTCCGCCATCGTGATTTAGAGGACGGTCGGAGACGTCATTCCTTACGGCGGTGTCTCTGGATTGGTTACGTCTGCCGCGGGGCCGGGTGTAGTTCCGCGGCGGTGCGTGCTCTTCCGCCACGTACGGGCTTTTGACAGTGTTTCCCATCCTAATATGGCGGACGGAGTGACCACGGCAGGCGGACTGGAAAAAGGCATTTTCCGCCTACTCCCGGCCGGCGGTCATCCTTCCGTCCGCCATCGTAATCGACCCCTTTAGTTTGGCCGTTTCTGCCCCACTGAGGGGGGAGGTGGGTGTTGGGCCAAAGTGATTTCAGATGGCCCACTAGGCCACCAGGGATTGTTTATATAGATGATTGTGGAGAGCGGCCCCATGGACAAGGGTGGCTCCCCTTTATGGCGTTGAATATTCCAGCTGTTTCTGACCCCTTGGGGTTGGCCTTTTGCTTTTAGGCCCACCTAAGCATGGGCGGATCTAGCGGATCTCGCGTATGCGAATTTGCGGATTTACGGATTCGCAATCCGCGAAGATACGCGAACTCTCGCGGATTTGCGGATTTTCCCGTTTTTTGTGTTGGCGCGCGTTCGCGCCGATTTTGGGACAATTTTGCAATTGCGAACTTACTTTTCGGCTCGCAACGGCCGCGACTATGTTGTTTCTACGTCTGGTTTATCATCACAGGTTCACAGCACCCTCTGTTTCACCACTGCCACCCTCTGGGACACCCATGCCACCCTCTGGTACATCCTCACTGCCACCCATTAGGTTTGTTTATCACTGTAGTTTATGGGGGGTGAAAAAAGCAAGCACACCTCCCCTACTTCAACTGCCATGAATTAATTTGGGGTTGATTAATGTGTCAGTTATTTAGAAAGTTCCAGTCTGGCTGGCACCTGCTTCCTTCCTTATCTGTAATTTGCTTTCTGTTGCAGTGAAATTTTTTTTCACAGGACCTTTATGGTCTACTTGTAGCTATTCTATGAGCCTGCTGTTTGGGTCATAGCAGGGTCATAGAATAGTTGCAAACTCTGGAGGGGCCCCTCAGGAAGCACTACAGTGAATGTTACAAATGTTAAGTTTGAACTTTTGCACCTGCTCATTGCTGTCAGTTTAGCAAAAATCGTTTTTTCTGCAATTTCGCGCGTTTTTTGGGGCGCGAATCCGTGCGAGATCGATTTCGTAAGCCGCGAATGCTTGCGAATACACGAATTTTTTTTTTGCGACGTGTATGTTCGCGTGATTTTGTGCGCGTTCGCGAGGCGCTTGTAGCTATACGTTTGCCAAGTTACCCTAGCGGTCGTACACGGGCGCGGCCATCTTGTTTGCGTGACGTAATTCCGTTTCCGGCCGCTATGTGTAATCTCGCAAAGTGTGCTGCTCGCTCGTACAATTTCGCGCGTGCTCGCGAGGAAAATCTCGCGCAAACTTACCCACGCGGTCGGGAACGGGCGCGGCCATCTTGTTTCTCATTCATTGCTATGGTTCTGGGCATGCTTTCTGTATCCTCTCTGAATCTCTGCCATCCTTTGCTTGTTTGAAGTTTATTTAATCTATTTTACTTATTAATCTATCCCTCTATTTTTCTAGCTCTATATTTTTGTGTTTTCTGCTGCTTTTAGTTACTTTTAAACTACTTTTTTAAACTCTTTTCTTTTCTTCTTCACTATTCTATTTCTTCTTTATCATTTAACTTTATTTCTGCCCAGACCATGGTAAAGGGAGCCGGGAAGCACCCTGAGAAGGGGAAGGGTCCCACACCCCGTGACCGGCTCCCGTGCGGGCGTTTGAGGGGGGAGCAAGTGGTGCCACGGGAGATCTTTAGCGCGGAGGAGGTGGCCGCACTCATCTTCCACGTCCAGCGCCGCCTCCCCAAGACGATCCTGGGAGGCGGCAAGATCGCAACCGGCTATGGCATCCGGGAGCGCCGGAAGCGGTGGGAGAAGGTGTGCCGGGCCATGTTTCAGCTCTCTGGGGTCCGGCGCACATATAACCAGGCCACCCACCGCTGGACAGATGTCATGGACCGGGAGCGGGACTTGCTGGACGCGCTCGGCGTAGAGGTC
This sequence comes from Lissotriton helveticus, assembly GCF_964261635.1. NCBI lineage: Eukaryota > Metazoa > Chordata > Amphibia > Caudata > Salamandridae > Lissotriton > Lissotriton helveticus. The sequence continues at coordinate 1,024,207,485 of NC_136063.1, forward strand.
CCCGGGCTTGGTGAGTAGTAGTAGCTATTCATCACTACTCTGTTTTATCCGGCTCTGTCATTTGCAAATCTTTGTTCTTTACCAAGAGCAATAATGCTGCCGATTACATTGTAGGTAAATTATATTTCAAAATCTTCTATGCATTTCAGGTGCACTGCTCTCCTTCTCAGTAGCCTTGCTTGCTACTATGCTTATTTGTTTTGTATTTTGTGTTCATTTCATTGGCCTGAGAAATTATGTATGAGTGTAGTGTAAAGATAAGAACTGCGTAATGCTAGACACTAAGGGTCATATTTTCAATTACCGGCGCATCCCTGCAAAGTAGCAGGGGTGCGGCAGTAATTGTGTGCCATGCCACCACCACCCATTGGCCCAAAATGTCACAGAAGCCTTACCCATCTGTGCCGTAAAGGCGGCGCATTGCTGGAGTTGCGTGCCAACGATGGCGCAGCTCCAGCAATGCTCTGGGGTACCCTATCTCCCCAATGCTGCATCAAGCCGTACGTCGGCTTCAAGCGCGCAGGGTTTGAGTCATGCATCATTGTCCTAAAAGTGACTGATTGACATCTTGTAGATTTCCCTCAGCCACTTTTAGGATTCGTTCCTGCGCAGGTACACCCTCCCTTGCGCCGGAACGCCCCCTGATGGCGCAGGGCTTTACAACGTGATGCATATATACGCCGCACCAACACCATGACGAGTCTTTTGTTCTGCCGCTGCGTCACAAAAGTCATGCAACAATGGAGGAAAATGAGCCGCAAGGGACTTCTAAATCAGCCCCAACAGACTGAAGTCCAGTCCTTCCTTTAGACACATGGCTATAAGAAGAAATAGTGGCGGTGGTCGGTGGATTGATAGTTTGAGTATTCACTGATCTGCAAGCAGGATGGACTTTGTCTGTCACTTCGCGTGCTGCGGACTGCTGCCTGCCAGGCCTAGGCAAACCTCTTTAGTAGTCTGTTTATTGAGTTACATAGGAACTTTCTAAGTCAACGGTCCGCAAATCAGGCAATACGAATAACGTAGTATACCACATGAGATAGATCCCATGGAATAGTTGTCTATCTATTTGCTATTTCTCCAAAATATTTTGTTATTGTTCTTTTGAAATGTTTGATTTGGTTGACAAATCTCATCCATGTTTTCTGGTCTTTCTTTCTTTCATGTTGTACATCAGCTCCCCCCAAGGGCAAGAGGACACAGGAGGAGGGTGCTGTTCAGGAGGATGCAGGCCAGGATCGGGCAGGCGAGGGCTCCTTTGCTGGCCCCAGTAAGTTTAAATTTTAATAAAGAGTACCTATTTTTTCCTAGCGTTCCTCATTCGATTTTTTCTAAATCGTCTTTGATCTTCTTGTAGACTGGATATAAATTCTTATCCTGCCTCGAATATGACTCCATGTGGTATTACTAGATTATTCTTATTAGTCTGTCTGTGTAGCTAACTAAGATTGGACATTTGGCAATTCCATTGTACTCCCATTCTATTCAGCAATAGCTCTATGCACTGTCTCCTTACTGACTAGATAGTGTGGCAGAGTCATTTAGCTCCCGAAGTCACCGATGATTGATCCCCAATGATCTCTAGATTATCGTACGCAGGACAAGAGTACGGAGTCACAGTCAAGAAGTGTCAGAGGCACTCATGCTTGCAAAAATTCCAAAACCTTTAGCTCATCCACTCTAGTCTGGAGGACCAAAAACCACAGAGTCTATTTAAGTTTAAAAGCTTTATTAAAAGTAAACACATTTATTAAAATCTACTTTGTCATAAAACGATTTAACTGAAAACGGAAAAGTGCTTAGTGCTGACGATTAATTGGACACATTTCTTGTGGTCGAGCCGAGCTCTCACCTGGTTTGAACTTGATCCTGGTCGTGTTCTTAGGAGTCAAGCTTCTGTCTGTTAGGAGAAAAAGTGGTGCGTGTTAAAAATAAAAAGCAAGCATTCATCAGTTGTGCATAAAAGTGCAGCAAGACAACAGCCTTCCCTGGAAAAAGGGACATTTTTACTTTAGAGTAGACAGTCACAAATTATTACATTGTATTCTGTTTTTTTAACATTTCTTTATTACTCCTAGACCAAATATTATATAGTAGTGAGTGGTGTATTCTAACATTATTAAATGTACTTTGTAGGTGGAACATCTGGTGACGGGGCCAGCGCGGAGGTGGCGGTGTTGGGCGAGGACTCGGAGGACTCTGGGGAGGAGGCGGTGCAAGAGCCGGCGGACGGTCCTGTGGGGGTTCGCACGGTGGTGGCGGGAACAGGTAAGCTATATATTCCTTACTTATTGAGATTGAAGACTGCATAGTGTGCTTTCTGCACGGGTGTATTACAAATCAACCAGGTAGTAGCCTCCTCGAAATGTACTTCGACTTAGCTGTGAAGTTTTTGGTGAGAAGAATCCCAATAAGTTCTTAGATGAACGTGATGGATGGGATGAACGAAAAGCGAAAGAAGGGTGTAAGTAAGTGGGACGCGAAATTGTATGATGGCTGGCAAAGAAGAACGATATGTGTTTGCTTGGCCCCCGAGGTGGCTGGGAAGGAAAGAATATGGTATGGTGCATGGCTGGGTCAATGATGAAGCAAGGATGGGTGGAAGGACAGCAGCCTGGGTGGGTGAAACAGAAACTGTATGTGTGCGTATACTTTGAATGAATGGATTCCTGGAGCATGGTATTCTCTGACTCTTAGATAGCACATGTGTATCTAGAGAGAGTAGATGGTCGCTGGATGAACTAAGTGTTACCTTGAAGAGCATGTACCACCGCACCCGCACGTCCGTTCCAGTGTAGGGAAGGCAAGGAAAAGAAATTGTAAATGTGTCCAATACTACCATGAATAGTAGCAGTACTTTGTATTGCAACTGCAAGCACAGCATATATCCGGTTATTACAGTGGACACTCCGTACCTCTCTTAATAACTTTAGTTTAGTTGTAGTACGTCATTCATGTGTGGGTGTATCACTGTTCACTCAATATTAAGCAAAGCACCTAAAGTCATCCCATATGTCATCAAATACGTCCCATGTGAAGTGATAGATAATCAAATTATTTAGCTTCTTCATTTTCCTTTTCTAGTACTCATTTGCACTGTAGGGTGAAAGGTAAATTAATTAAGCAGTAGCCCTTGTAACAGAGTATTCTCAGTGCCACCCGTAATAGAAAAGTAATAGCTTCACCACCTGCATGTACTGGACCGGTACAGTAACGCAAGTCTGTCTCACTCATCATGGTGTGCAACTGTTTTTCTCGGGTACAAGTTCACTGTGCTGCCATTCTGCCGGCTTGCATAAGATAACGTACCAATTTTCCTTAACAAGAGAGAAGAAGAAGAATAAGACTGGTGTACTGTCATAGTCGACTGTAATGGAAGTCCATAGTGGTCGTAGAATTTGTTCATTAAACTACCACTAATGTTAGAGCAAGGATGCAGAAGTGGGAGGTTACATAGATACTGTCCTCAATAGTTATGTACTGTGCTTTCAATTTGCTACTTGTACTGTGACCCAACTTTCGGCTCAATCACTTTGTGTTATTAATGCTAAGGAGCATTGGTTACAGACTATGTCTTTCTTTCTTCATATAGTTGCTCCTTCCAAATCGACATCACGGAGGGAGCAGGCTCGAATGGCCCGGCAACGGAGGCTGGATGCCACTGTCGCCGAATATCGGCGGCTGGTGGCCCTGGAGGAGGAGGAGGACACGCAGTCGACCGGTGCAACAACAACATCCTCGACTGGGACAGCTGCATCCTCCTCCGTGACCCCACGGGACGCCAGCATGCGCAGTGCTCCAGCGGGACCGAGCCGGGCTAACAAAGCCAACCGCCACCGCCAAGCAACAGAAAGACCAGCTGCCCCCCACAGGAGCTGCAAGGCACGCCAACGCCGCCTAGGAGTCCGAATGTCCTACCTGGAGCAGGAGGTCCAGAACTATAAGAACTTGGTGGAGGGCCTCCGCTTCGAGCTTGCCACCCTCCGCAAGGAGTATGATGCCCATGCCGCAAAATGCACCAGCACCCTCCAGTAGTGGAGTGTCCCTTGCCCTTTTTTTAGAGACTTTTGGGGGGTGGGATTTGGGAGTTGGGTTCTTTTTGGGACATTTCAAAGACAATCGTTGGGGTTAGGGTGGGTCTTGAGGGAGATTATTTTGTTAGGGCTACATAAATATACATTTTTCAACTTTATCTGACCATACCTGTTTTTTACTGCTTTTCAGTCTGGTGGGTGGGGGACGGGGGTGTAACAGTAAGTTTGTTTTCCTGAACAGTCGTAGGACTTTAGTAGTACTACCGTCAATCTCTCGTCTAGTCCTAAATAATACTCCATTATACTACCTCCCACCAAACGCTTATCTTACCTGTAATTTGTGTTAGAAATTAGGGCTAGGCCCAGGGCTGGCTCCACGTGAAATGGGGATTAACGTTGGCAATCCTGGGCGGGTGAAATTTCCTCATTGCGGTGGTACTAGTGGTGTGACACAGTGGCAGTTGCATGCCTATGGAAAAAAAGAAAACGAAACCTGGTTTGTCCTTACTGTAGCATTACAACGGTTACGGTACGATCGAGAATATAGCAGGTGACAGTACACTAGAACAGTGCCATAATGTAGCCTAACAAATGGTAACGTATTTGCTTGCAAGTATAACTAGTACTTGCGTTGAATTTATTTGACATTGGCTCCTACTACTAGAAGATATAGTACTGAAGCTGAGTAAGTCTAGAAGATATCCTCGTATTCCTTCACCAGCCTGTTGCTATGACCTTATCCTCCCCAGCAAGTGTGTGGAATTATTGATGTCATTTTAGTCAGACATCAAGCAAAACAACACAGCCCGGGGGAAGAGGGTTAGGGTTTGGAAAATGGATGGGAATGGGGGTTTCTTTTTGGGTAGGTTTTGTTGAGAGAAGAAAAAAAAAAGCACAGCCTGGACAACCAATAATTGAAGATAAAGAAATCTTTGGGTACAAACTAAAGCTAAGCACATGCAGTCACACTCATAGAAGAAAACAATGGATACTGTATCTGTATTCTGTATGTTGTTGGAGTTGTCCTGTTGAATTTGGTAAGTAAGTTGCATGCAGCAAACAATTCCTCTTATTAGCGGCACTCCTCCGTTCCAGCTGACGCTTCGTCCATCAATGTTGGTGACCACTGACAGAAGACACCCTGTCCACTGCCTGCCTGGCGGATGTTGACTGAAACCCGGCCTGTAATTATTGAACGGAAAACAGGAATTGCTATTACAATACCACTGATAAATAAATAAAAGGTATGCACGCTGTGTGGTGCAAAAAGTCACACTTTGATTTCCCTAATAGACAGTAGAATATTTTTGAAATTGCGTGCTCTGTCTGAGTCACCTTTTTAAGGATAAATAGGTATGGCCAAAATATTATAGCGGATCTTTCCCCTCAAGGTAGGTGTACTGTAAACTGTGTTTTAGAACAAAATTTGACCTTCCCAGCAATGCTCCCACCAAGACCCTTACTAAAGCCAGTCGCAAAAATGTAGAAGACCCCCAATCAGATCTCCAAAAACGATGCCTAGCAGAAAAATGGAGACAAAACGTACTTTGAAAGTAACAGTAGGCCCAAATACAGACCGTGGATTGTATTCAAACCACTTCCAAGCAAGCAAAATTATCCATAGCCAGCATCGCTCCAACAGTGCTCTAAAACCCCAGAACTGCGTTGCAATAGAACACCCCGAAACACATGCAATCCTGCTGCTAGGGCTAACCCTAACGAACCCTAACTTACAAAAAGTGCCAAAACTGTTGTTTCCTTATGGATTTTGTCCAAAACACTTCTATCCGGTATTAGACCTTCCCAGGAATGCCCCAGGCAAGACCCGCCAACCCACCCGCAAAAAACCACGCGACAACACCCCCAAACAGCGAAAAAGCTAAATCTCATACTTACAATATCTCTCGGCCTTCTGGTCCAAACGCGCTGTGCAGCTACTACCAGCTAGGTCATCATCAATCATCATAACTCCTGTTTTCCACCACGGATTTCCTGAAAAGCAAATGCAATCAAGATTAGACTGTCGCAGCAGTGCTTCGACAGAGACCCCGGCCGCAACCCACCCACGAACAGCAGGAAGCCCCCCAAAATGCTACATTGAGCAAGATGTCAGAAGAAATAGCAAAAAAAAGGCTTTTCCTTAAGGATTTTGTCCAAAACACTTCTATCCGGCATTAGACCTTCCCAGGAATGCCCCAGGAATGCCCCAGCCAAGACCCGCCAACCCACCCGCAAAAAACCACGTGACAACACCCCCAAACAGCGAAAAAGCTAAATCTCATACTTACAATATCTCTCGGCCTTCGGTCCAAACGCGCTGTGCAGCTAGGTCATCATCAATCATCATAACTCCTGTTTTCCACCACGGATTTCCTGAAAAGCAAATGCAATCAAGATTAGACTGTCGCAGCAGTGCTCCCAGACCCCAAAACTCACCCACAAACACCCGGAACCCCGCCAAAGAGTACCTCAAAGGCAAGCAAGTCAGCAAAAACGGCAAGAAATTTCCACCTCATATTTGGTCCAAAACACTTTTATCCATTATTAGAGCTTCACAGCAATGGGCCCAAATCCGTCAACTCACCCGCAAAGAAGTAGAACACCCCCACAAGTGCTGAGTCTTTCTTCATTGGGCGTAATCCAGCACTCTGCTTTGAGGGAAATCGCAGTCTGGAGGAGGAGGATAGAGGAGCATGTTCTTCAGAACTTGTGAACCTGAGGAATGTAGACTGCGGCACCTTCAAATCAATAAGCAAACAAGTGAAGACAGTTCTGCTGATGGTCTTGTTTTTAGGATTAGGTGATTAAAGTTTGAATTAAATTAACTGTGCAAAACAAAGAAAGAGAGACACACAGGAATAAAAGTGAATAAGGACGAAAAAGAAAGTTATTGATTCATTGTCTCATTTTCAGGGCTCGGTGTCAGGGAATAAGAAGAAGATTTCGTCATCATACTCTGCGAATTCAGGCAGGATGAGGTCAGTGCCACCGAACAGAGAACAAATCCCCTCATCTACGTTGCCGTCCTCCTCGTCTTCATGCGGCGTGCTTTCTCGTACTTTGTAATCTGGTGGTATGAGGTGCTGATTCATCTTGATCATTGTCAGCCGCTCCACATTTTGGGGCGAGAGGCGGCTCCGTTTGGGAGTTACAATGCCACCAGCAGCACTGAAAACACGTTCAGAAGACACACTTGTGAGTGGGCAAGACAAATAGTTTATAGCCAGGTTGGAGAGCTCTGGCCACAATTGTTTTTTCCCATGCCAATACTGCAATGGCTCATCATTAAGAAAGACCTCTGTTGAGTCATTCAGATAGTCCTGCACCATCGACTCAAGGTCATCAACGGTTCCTCCACTTTGCTTACTTTTTGCTGTGCCTGTGACATTTTTTCGAGAACCATACCCCATCAAACTTAGCCAATCCTCCTCCGCAGCCACTGTTAGTGTTGTCATTGTGTGTGGTGCAGATGATCAACTTGCCGGTGTCTTTAACGGCTGAGAGGTCACTTGTGCCCCAGCCACAGGTGCAGAAGTGGATTCTTGTGACTGGGGATGGCCTGCTGATGCTGATGCTGATGTACTGTCTTCTCCTTCAATAACCTGCCGTTCTTTTTCAAACCTCTTGGCTGACCAGGCTAACCAATGTTTGTACTTTTGAACATCTGCATCAGCAAAAGGAAAGAATGCTTCCCCTGCCAGCGCCTTTTTGTAGCGTGGATCCAGAATAGTAGCACAAATGTAATGCTGTTCTGACTTGATCTTTTGAAGACGTTCATCACCACGTAGGCGCTCTAATAATTTCTCAGACAAAATAAAATGGTCTTTTTTTTTTCATCTTTTTCAAACTCAGAAGACACCGCCATCAGTTGGTGCTCCAGCATGCACAACAATGGGATAGCTTTTCCCAAATTACAGTCCTCCTGGCTGACTGCACGCGTGAAGAACTCAAAAGGACGAAGCATGTCTGTCAGGCTTTTAACTATGTCCCATTGCGCCGCACCCATCCGCATGTCCTCCTTCTGAGATGTACCCTCTGTGAAGAAATAGTGATCGAGTACCGTATACTGCTCATACAGACGCTCAAGCATGTAGAAGGTTGAGTTCCAACGTGTTGCCACCTCCTGGATGAGTGCTTTCACTGGTATTCGACTTTGAAGTAGCAGCCTCCTCAGATGCTTCCGGGCCTTAAAAGAATGGCTGAAATGGTTGCACATTTTGCGGCAGGTGGCCATTACCGAGAACGCTGCACTGTCTCTATCACTCAAGAATTTTTGAACTACCAGGTTGATACAGTGCGCCAAACACGGCACTCTAAAATAGCGACCCAGCGCCATGGCCTTAACTACATTGGCGCCATTATCCGTGGAAACATAACCAATCTGGCGTTTTTTTGGGGATAGCATTTTCAAGACCTTTTTGTCAAACTCGTCCAAAATGTTTTGGGATGTGTGACTTTTCTCCAAGCCAAACATGGCTAGTGTTGCATGTTTCCGAGCAGCTTTGAAAACTTTGTCCGGGTCAACACCTGCGTTTAGCTTTGCTTTAACACCTGAAAAAGAGACCCAGTGTGCAGTGATGCACATGTAATCAGCGCCTGCGCCACTGGTCCACATGTCTGTTGTCAGATGTATTGTGTGAACAGCACTCTTCTGCAAAGCTGCCCCAATCGCCTCCAGCACATCTTCATGTAGTGCTGGAACCGCAACTCTGGCAAAATAGAACCGGCTAGGAACCTTCCATTTAGGGCAGAGCGTTGCCACTAATTCTAGAAAACCTACCGCTTCTACAAAAGAAAAAGGGAGAAGGTCCACAGCTAGCATTTTAGCCAGCTTAGTGTTATACAGACGCGTCAGTGGGTGGTTGCGTTCATATGGCACGTCTGAAGTAAGCATTGTTCTAATGTTGCCCTGGACCAAGCATTTACGGGCTGATAATGACTTCGTTGACCCAATTTTGCTCGCTGGTGAACTTTTGTGCGTTGGTGTCTCACTCGCTCCAACACTCTTAGTGTGCCTCACATTGGGTGTGCTGCTGACAGGGGTACTGGGTGTAAGGGAAGTGTTTGACACGTCTTCTTCCTCCTCGTCATCATCAGATGCAACATCAACGTTTCCTTGAATTCGGCCTTTCTTGATCGCATCTAGGTGCGCAACCCTTTGGACAGTGTGCTGTCTCCTAAGATGACCTCTCTGGCCTCCGGTACCATAGTTGGTACCTGGCTTACCACGACTAACTGCAAGCTTACAAAGGGTACAAATGGCAAACTTTGGATTTTTTTGACAAACAGTAAAGAAGTCCCAAACTGGGGACTTGAAGTGTCTGTGGGACCTGGAGGAGGCGGCGATACTGGTGGTGGTGGTCATGAAGCTAATGCCAGATGAAGTGGAGGATCTGGATTGCCCAACTTTTGTACGTTGTGCACTTTCACCGCCACTAATTAAGGTCGAGGTGGATGGAGGTCTCTTCTTGCCAGAAAGAAATATGGAAGCGGGACGAGTTGGTGTACTACTTAACTCCAATGATTGTGGTGTTTCCACTGCCTCCTCATCGACAACATCATCATCATCACGCTCAGCAGCTCTTCGGGCTAGGGTCAAAATGTCTGTTTGCTGCATGCCCGCTGGGGCTGCAGTGACCTTTATGATGACTGGGTCGTCGTTGGCAGAGTCTTCATCAGCAGCAGTATCCGCCACTTCTTGTTGAGCCTCATCACACTCCATAACTCTGAGACTTTGGACGAGCTTCCTTTTACGCTTAACTACCTTTGTCGGATCATGGTGTGCCTCACTCTCAGACGGCAGTGGTGCTGGTTCCCAAGTTTGATCCGTATCATCAGAAGGAGGTGTGCTTGAAGAAGATGTAGACACCACCCTTGATCTCTTCCTTGCTAGGGGTGTGGAAGACAATGAAGGATCATCAGGAGGAGTGGCTTCCTCAAATGATACCTCGCCTTGATTGTCGATTTCCTGATGTGCCCCTACTTCGGGAGGAACAACTATTGTGGGCACTTGTGACCCTCCATGCACCTCTGCTTGCGCATCTCCTTGCGCTGCCTCTCCTTCCACATGTACTTGGGCTTGTACTTGCACATGTGATTGTTGTTGCGGCTGTGGTTGTTCAACACTCGTCAGATGAGCTACAACAACCTGTGTTGATTGAGGGACATTGCTGCTGCTTTCTTGCGATGAGCCAACATCACTGGTCGATGGTGATTGAAGAACTATACTGGCTGCCTCTGCAGCACTCAAGGGCTTGGACTTAAGTTGGTGTGGTGGTGGTGGTGGCACTGAGCCCAATGGAGCGGGGGTGCTGCTGCCAGCTTGGTCCCCAGCAGATCCCAATGCTGCTGCAGGCATACTTTTTTTTTTACTCCCCAAAAAAGGGGCGGGTGGCACACCAGTCTCCTTGGTAACTTGCTTCTTCTGCTCCTTACTGGCACCTTTCTTGCTAGAGGAGCTACGGGTTACTTTTTTTGGGGCCATCTTCTTCAGAGCAGGTCAGAACAGCAGGCAGCAGTTGCACGAGTTGCACGAGTTGCAGAGTTGTCTGTGTCCAGACGTGACGTCGCGTGACGTTATGCTGCACACACACACCGCTGCAGGACTTCTTCCTGGCACTGGTGGTTCTCTTGAGTCTTGTGCACCTAAAAGCAATGGAAGACAGAGGAACATCAGTTCAGTTATACACCCCAAAAAATCGACAAAACACAGAAAAATGAGCACAATCCCATGCCATCCATGATGTTTATATTGAAGACACCCCACAGAAAGACTAGGGCCATGCAAGTATGCAACACTCACTACCCCTGGGCATAATGGATGAAAAGTAGGCAAAATAAGTGCAGGCCTCAGACACTGCCTCTTTTCAAAATGGCCCCTTACACCCCAAGCACATGTTGCCTGTACCAGCCAGGACTCAAGATGGCCACCACCACCACCCACATGGCCATAGTCCACATCAACAGTACACCCCCAAAAAACAGAAAACCAGCCAGAAATCACCACAATCCAATGCCATCCATGATGTTTACATTAAAGAGAGTGAGACCACACTACAGGCACACTCAGTCCATGCACCACTACCCCTTGGCAAAAGGCCCCACCAGCAGCCCCAAAAAAACGACAAAAAACAATAAAATCAGCACAATCCCAGCCCATCCATGGCCTCAATGGTGTTTAAATTCAAGAAGACACCCCTCAGAAACACTAGGCCCATGCAACACTCACTACCCCTGGGCATAATGGATGAAAAGTAGGCAAAATAAGTGCAGGCCTCAGACACTGCCTCTCTTCAAAATGGCCCCTTACACCCCAAGCACATGTTGCCTGTACCAGCCAGGACTCAAGATGGCCACCACCACCACCCACATGGCCACAGTCCACATCAACAGTACACCCCCAAAAAACAGAAAACCAGCCAGAAATCACCACAATCCAATGCCATCCATGATGTTTACATTAAAGAGAGTGAGACCACACTACAGGCACACTCAGTCCATGCACCACTACCCCTTGGCAAAAGGCCCCACCAGCAGCCCCAAAAAAACGACAAAAAACAATAAAATCAGCACAATCCCAGCCCATCCATGGCCTCAATGGTGTTTAAATTCAACAAAACAGTTGTATCATGCACCCCTAACCAACCCTGGTCCTACTGGATACTGTGGCTACCAACAATATAATTTATTTAATGTTCTGAAAAAGTTCCAAAATTGTACTTGCAGCAACTGTAATGCCCCAAACAAACTTACTTGTGAAAGTTGATTTCTAATCCAAAAGTGATCCAAAGACAGTCAAAAAGGCCTCAAATCCAAATATCCAGCAGCACCCACAAAAAGTAATCCTTCCAGCTCCAGATCCAAATGAAAGTGACCAGGAGATGGACAAAGCACTGGGAGGAGCCTGCTGGACAGGAACAGGAAGTTGGAGACTGTGGGGCACTTCCTTCCTCCCCCCCCCAAAAATGGACTCCTTGCAAAAAAAAAGGCCATGCAAATGTCAACCTGAGGAGTGATTCTGATAAAAATCATAATTTTCTGAAGGTTTATCCTGTTTGCTGGTGATTTTCTTGTGCAGAATTGCAAAATCTCTATTTCGCGAGTGCGAGATTGTTCCTTTCCGCCGCAACTACGTGTTCGCAATTGCGAACTCTCGCGAGGTATGCTGTGCAAGGTGGCAAGCCGCGATTACGTATTCGCGGGCGCCAAACTCCCGCGGGATCACGCAGCAAGATCCAAAATGGCGCGGCACTCGCTAAATATGATCGAGAAAAACAACTCGGCAAACGCTTAATGACGGAAAGTGAACGCCGTGCACCACGCCGCGCGCCGCAACCAAGCAAAAAATCCGCCGCGAGCGGATTCACGGATTTTCGACACATTCGCGAGAGTTCGCGGATTACGAATTTGCTGAAAATCTGAAAAATCCGCGATCGGAGCGCATTTTACGCCCATGCTTAGGCCCACCTACCCGCCATCTTGGCTGGTAGATTGTGTATTTGCATATGTGATTGTAATGTTTGATTTCTCTATTTTTTCTCTAGTGCTTTGTGTTCTTGTTTGCGGTGCCTGTTTTAGAGGAGGGCACTGATGTGCCAATGGTGCAGCAAGAGGCATCAGGTTTGCAGCCTCGTGCTGCTAGGCTTCCTACTGGAAGTGCTGGACTCTGGGTTTGATCAAACATGGTACAGCCGGTGTTTCTGGCTTTACTGGTGATGCAGGGTGTAGAGTGAATTGTGAAATTGTTTTGCCTATACAGTTTTTTCAGTTGTTTATGAATTATGTGTTTTTGGCTGAGATTGTTGAGCAGACTAATTTGTATGCAGAACAGTATTTGAGGGACAACAGTGAACGGCGTAGGCCCTATTCTAGAGTTACTCGGTGGACTCCCACAAATCTGGATGAGATGAAGATGTTTTGGGTTTGACTTTTTTGATGGGTTTGATAAGGAAGCCGTCCATTCCTTCATATTGGTCTATTAGTCCAGTGATGGCAGCGGCTATATTTCCATTAATTATGAGTCATGATCGATATTTGCTTCTGCTTCGGATGCTGCATTTTGTTGATAATGCTTCAGCCTGTTCTTGATCACTTTGTAGGTCGTTTTTCAGTGAACTATAGTCCAAGAAAAGAAATAGCTATTGATGAGACTTTGGTCCTGTTCAAGGGTCGTTTGGTTTTTAGAAAGTACATTCCTAGCAAGAGGGCAATTAGTGTCCTGATAAAAATCATACCTCACTTGTGTGGCTGTCCAATGCAGAATTAGCTAAAAACATATTTTTCAAAATGTAGCTCCTAGAATTCTCGGTGCTATACCCTTAATCCCTATGTTTTGGGCTCTTCCCAGTCACAGGCCCTTGCCCCACCCACACAAGTGAGGTATCATTTTACTTGGGAGACTCAGGGGAAGGCTGTGGGGTGAGACATTTGTGCCCGCAAGGTTACTCCACACAAAGATATGTGGAAAATGTGTTTTTTTCAGCTAAATTTGAGATTTGCCTGGCATTCTGGGTAGGAAAATGTTGGGGGATCCACGCAAGCCATACCTCATTGGACTCCCCCGGGTGTCTTGTTTTTAAGAACTGTTTGGGTTTGGTACTTTCCAAAGATAGCCACCGAGCCCGGGTCCAAAATCTAAGGGTGCCCCCCCAAAACCAGGTAGTTTTCTTATAGGAAGTCTCCACATTACGGCTCTGAATTGTCAATGGGCAAGATGGCCGCCGAGGGATGCAGTGAGTGAGCCGCACTCCCCTCTTCTCCACTGCCAGGCTTTGTCTCAATGGAGAAATAGAATAACTATCCGCATGGCCTGAGGTCGCTTTATGCTTTATGCCTTTATCGTGTAGTACTGCGATATTCCCTCTCTGGGAACAACAAGGAAATGCTATAATACGCACAGTCCTGCGTTTCAAGAGGAGAGTTTCAGAGGCTGTCAGTCTGGTACTAAAATTCTGGCTCAGGATGCCTCCTCGCCCGCAGCGCGGTCCTGAGACCAAAGACGGCAAGAAACCGGCAGACGTGGATATCACCAAAGGTCAGACAGCAAAAGAAAAAGAGAAAAATAAAGCGGAGTTGAAAGCTGCTGGTCCTGGCCCCGTCATACCCATTGCACAGAAAAACGCCTCGAGTTTAAAGAAAACGGTAGCGAAAAGAAACGGAGCGGACAGCACCCCATCCGCTAGAGATGCAGGACTCGTTACCAAACCGAAAACCAAGGAAAATGCGCTTCGGCAGCCCACGGTGTCGGAAAGCTTTGCAAATACCCCAGCCAATATCCCAGCGAGTAGCAGACCCCCCGCAACCAAACCTGGTATCCCTGCGGATCTTAGCGCAGGTGGGGGAGCAGGAGCGGAGTCAGAGGTTGTAACCGGCGTTGGAGGAGCTGGCGTCCTCGGTGCAGATCCAGGGCTCGGGGCCGGCGCTGGGGTTGCTAGGCAACCAGGAAGACCGGCAGCGGTAGCAGGAAAGCCGGCCGCTGCAGTGCCTGTAGTCACCCTGGAAGAGAGCAGAGATGCGGGAATGATGGCTGTCGAGGGTGAGTCAAGTGGTCACGCCGGGGCCGGGATGATGCGGGGGACAGAGGCGCAGGCATTGAGGCAAACGGTAAAAATGGTAAAATCGGTAAAAACAAGCATAAGCAAAGGAGCGGATAAAGAATTTTCAGTCACAATTGACAATCGGGCTATGAACACTCAGCTTCCAGATGAACTACTGGCTGAAACCCAAAGTTTCTCTGTGCTGGCGCCAGGGCATGTGGTGTTGGGGGCTGAGCTACTTGAGCAGAAGATGAATGTAGGAATGGAGGCCGCTGCTACTGTTGAAGCTAACGCGGGAACACTGCTGTTTAAACCCCTAACTTGGGCAGAAACCATGGATTTAGGAACAGAGAGTGGGGGGGATCAAATCAGGAGGTGAATCCTCTACCTCAGTGGAAATCGGTATCACTAGTGGTTCAGCTTCTGCGGAGAGATTTTACTCTGTCTACGAAGATACGCAGTCACAGTCTCAGTCATCAGAGGGTTTAAGATCTGATGAATCCACGGGTATTGACTCGGTTAGTAGCTCCCCGGCTAGGAAAACTTCACAGAGAAAACGCCTATCTAAAAGGAAACCTTCCACTGCAAGTAGTACTACTGATCCTACAAAAAAGCTAGCTTGGGATTATTCCACCACTACTTTTTCATTTTTGGAGCAAGACAGTCCAGCAACATTGACTGGGGAATATGGCTCTGCTCAACCCTCTCAGCCTCCGGTTACGCTTGATCTTCTCTTTAACACCCTGAAATTAATGCAATCTGAGGCTAGAGGAGAGAGTAGGAGGGCGAGACAGGAATCAAGGAAGATACAGAATAAGCTTAGAAATATAAGCAAAAGGCAAGACGAGATGGTTGAGAGAGTTGTATAAGTGGAGGAAAGGACCAATAAAGTGGAAGATGACTTGAGAGACCTGAGATCATATAAGGAAGAGCATCAAAAGGTGGCAGAGGACGTCAACTGGAAGCTCGAAGATTTTGAGAACAGGCAGCGTCGTAATAACATCAGACTGTTAGGCGTGGAGGAAGGTCTTGAAAGGAAGGACCCCAGGCTGTTTGTGGTGAATTTGTTAAAGGGGGCTTTTCCGGAGTTATCTAGCTGGCAGTGGGAAACTGAAATTCAAAGAGCCCACCGCTTCCCATTGTTTATTAAAAGGGGTCAGCCTCAGGCTGGAGCACAGAGTGGGCGCCCAAGGGCCCTGCTAATTTTTGTAGGCAATTTCCTCCTTAGGCAGTTGATATTAGACAAAGCGAAGCCCGAGGCAAGACGTACCCATAACAATGTCACGTTCTTTGCAAGACCGGACTTTTGCCATGCCACTGTTGAACGTAGATGGAGGCTGAGACAACTGATACCTCATATTCAGGCTCTGGGCTCTGAAGCTTACTTGCTATACCCTGCAAAATTGAAAATTGTGACCAAGGGCCAGTTTAAATTTTTCTTTTCAGAGATTAAGGCGAAGGCTTACATGGTGGAAGTTTTGGGATATAAGGAGAACCAATAATGGATTTAAGTTTGATATGTTTGGTATGCTGGTTGGCAGTGGGGAGGAGTGGCGGCTGCTGCTTCCCTGGCGTTCACATATAGGTCATCCGTGACCTATTTGCCTGTAGGGGGGGAAGGGGGAAGGGGCACTGTGGGGGGGCTCAGGGAGGTGGGAGGGAGGAGGGGGGGGAGAAAATGGCACACATCATGCACAGTGAAACGTAGGCTGACTCAGAGGCATGTTTTGCTCAAATGGGGAAAAAAGGAAGTGTTGGGTTTGGTTAAGAGTTGGATTTGGAAGCTGGTGCTGATCTTTGATGTTTTTTGATGACTTGTCGAATTCTGTCATTTAATGTCTGTGGCCTTAATGAATTCCAAAAAAGGCTGCGAGTCTCGGCATTTTGTAAATCAATGTTTCCTGACCTGATTTGTCTACAGGAAACTCATGTGGAGGGAGGAAAGGGTTTTTTGCTCGAACAGATTGGCTTTAAAGTCTTAGCATACACTAAACAAGCCTCCAAAACTCGTGGGGTAGCGATTCTGGGGAGAGGAGAAGATTGTACAGTACTTAGGAGCAAAGAAGATACCTGGGGTAGGTGGGCGATTATAGAAATAGACTTCAGAGGCACTAGGTTCACTCTGGCTTCAGTCTATGGCTCAATGTGCGATGACCCTGATATATTCCAATTTCTGGATCACGAACTCTCAACCTGGGTGGAGCCAATTGTTTGTTGTGGGGATTTTAATATCAGTCGACCAGCAAACACTGAGTTGCAACTAAGCCATTCCTATACAGGGAGGAAGAAAAGAGTGCACAGGGCGATAGTTGATATGGCCTCGCATAATGCTCTTTCAGATGTTTGGGCCAATCTGCACCCGCAGTTAGACGGTGATACGTTTTTTTCCGCTCCACACAATATAACAGTTAGGTTGGATTATTTTTTAATATCTAATGCATTGATTTCTAATACGCAGATTAAGAAGTTACCTCGACTAGTTTCCGACCACAATCCTTTGTTACTGTCACTTAGTTTAAATGGGTTAGGTAGAAAAATATATAGATGGACATTTGAGCGTGCTTTGTTACAAGACGAGGGTTATTGTAAGCACATGGAAAAATGGATCAGCGAGTTTTGGCTTAATAACGTGGGGAGCACAAGCAGTGGTTACATCTGGGATGCCTTCAAAGCAGGCGTCAGAGGAGAGTCAATTAGCTTCTCAACATACAGCCGGAAAAAAGAAAGAGAATTGTTTGATCAACAAGTTAATTCCCTTCTGAACGCTGAGGCAGAGTTAAGTAGGTTAATCATGGGGGGTCTCCCATTGGATCAACAACTATTGGAGATTATGGTTTTAAAGGCGGAAATAGCGGAAAGAATCACTAATAAGACAGCAGTTAGTTATTTAACAAGGAAGGAGCAGGCTTGCGAGTTTAGTGAGCGGGTCGGCCATATTCTAGCTGTTAGGACCAGGCAAAAAGTTAATGCCGGGGATATTAAAAACATAGCTGATGACTTGGGCAATTTGATTTCCGACTCTGTGGGAATAAGGAATGAATTCCGGAAGTTTTACTCTGGACTATATGATAGGGAATCTGAGGTAGATATTGACAAAATTAGGGACTATTTAGGAAACATTCAACTCAAAAAACTAGATTTGGAGGAGAAAACTATACTCGATGCCTCTATAACACCAGAAGAACTGTCATTAGCTCTATCAGATCTCCCATCCTCAAAGGCTGCAGGTCCAGATCTGTTACCGATTGAATTCTACAAGACTTTTATATCAGTTCTTAGAGTAGAGCTTCTGGACACGCTCATACAAGCCCAGAGAGAAATTTCAATCCCAAAATCATGGGGCGAGACTGAAATCATAGTTATTTTGAAAAAAGGTAAACCCGCCACAATTCCTGGGTCATATAGACCTATTGCTTTAATGAATGCTGACGTGAAGCTCTATTCGAAAATTTTGGCCACAAGGTTGTCCACCGTCATAGGAAAATTAGTCACCCCAGTTCAACATGGATTCATCCCGGGGAAAGGGACTACAGAACATGTTAGGACAGTGTTCACCTGTTTTGATGCCATGGAGGTTTCTGGCGGCCCTGTCGCGGCTTTATTTTTAGACGCCGAGAAGGCTTTCGACAGGGTCGCTTGGGAATACCTGTGGGAGCTAATGAGAACTTTTGTGTTTGGCGATAATTTTATCAAAGCAATCCAGGTTCTTTATAGGGATCCAACTGCTAGAATTAAAATCAATCGGGAGTTAACAGCGGCGGTGCAGATTAGAAGAGGAACAAGGCAGGGCTGTCCTAGTTCTCCTCTTCTATTTGCATTGTATATGGACCCGTATTTACGCAATCTTGATCTCAATCCCAGTATTCCCCCCATATGTATAAATGAGTCGGTAGTCAAAGTGCTGGCATATGCAGACGATGTCGCGATAATTACTCCTGATCCTGTAATGGCAATAGGTGTGATAGAACAAGAGGCCCTAAATTTCGGCAATATTTCTGGCTATAAGCTTAATAGTGCCAAAACACAGATTATTATAAACATAGCAGCTCAATGTAATGACCCACGGGTGACTTCGTCAGCGGTATACCTTGGGGTTGAAATTTCTTCTAATTTAGGGACAGTAGTTGAACGCAACATCTCGCCCTTATTGAGGAAAGTTAGCTTGGACTTAATGAGGATAAATAATCTTAGGCTTACGTTAGTGGGACGCGCTAACATTATTAAAATGCTTATACTTCCCAAATTTCTTTACTTTTTTCGTACAATCCCTCTTTTGTTTGAGTCAATTTGGTTTAATAAGCTGGAGTCGATTCTTAATAAATGTATTTGGTCGTATGGGAAGACAAAACGGGCATACAAGTTTATGACTTTGCCAAGGGATAGGGGAGGCTGGGGGGTTCCTGATTTTAGGATCTACTATTGGGCATCGGTATTGCAATATATTCAAGGCTTAATTGGTGCAAATGAAGGGGATTTGAAAGTCAAAGCTGTTTCAACTATGATTTATTCAATTGTTTTGGGCGAAGATACAGTAAATGCTTTTTTAAAATGTACAGATTCATCATATTACAAACGTACACGTTTCAAGACAGTTGCCGCAGCTTATAATGTATGGTCTTCTGTTGCAAAAAACTGTGGTTTAGGGAGATTTAATAGGTATACCAGACTGTATAGGAATAAGTCCCTACCCCCTGTAATTTTTTCTGATGCCATTATGGCAGATTGGGACAGAAAAGGCATTAGGAAAATAGGAGATATGCTAGATCCAGACGGAAATATACTTTTATTTTCAGATCTGCTGGCTAAATTTAATTTAGCAAGATATAGTTTTTTTAAGTATCTGCAGATAAGGAGTTTTTTTTCTAAGAAAAAAGGAGGGGCAGGCGGTTTTAAGACAAGTAACATTATGGAGGCAATAGAGCAAAGTGGGGTGTGCTCCATTCGATATTTCTATGCCCAGTTGGCTGAATCGAAGAAGGATGACACTGACAGATTTGGTAATAAATGGGCTGGAAAATTAGGGATATCGTGTGAGGCTTTTCAGAAGTCCTTGGAGTTGGGTTGCTCAGCCTTTTATTCTGCCCCTCTACAATCGCAACATTTCAAAACGCTGTTTCAACTTTACCATACGCCAGATCGCATAGCACAGTGGGGTGCAACTACAGGGATTACCTGCTGGCGTTGTAATGCTTTGGCTGCAGATAGTATCCACATTTTTGCGCTCTGTCCCAAACTAAGGCCTTTATTAAAGGGTATTGAGGATTTTATGGCTCATACCCTTGCTTTAAACGTGACTCTAACACCAACAGTAATTATGCTAGGAGTTAGGGACTGCGAAGGCGTCCATAGCGAATTTATAATTGTAGCGATGGCGGTTCTCAGGCTGTTGATTGCTAGAGTCTGGTTGGACCCCCTACCCCCGGGATTACAGCAGTGGATTGCCTTATTATTGGGGACGTTTAACCTTGAAAAGGGTATATTTGGGAAAAAAGGTAAAAGGATAAAAAGGTGGGGAAGGAAAATTTGGGAACCGGTACATCGATGGAAGGAAAGGTCAAATGCAAATGTAGTCTGATGTATTATTAATTGGATCAATGGTTTTCTTTTTTCTTTATTTTTTTTTTTTGTATTTTTTTTTCTCCTTTTTGTGCCGAATGTTATGTTTAGTACTAAATTGTTTTTCTTGATAGTAACCTTGGTTTATTACTGGTATTAAGTTTTTTTGTATTCTGTGTTATGTGTGTGCCAGAAAAATCTTTTGTTTTACAACAATAAAAATATTAAAAAAAAAAAAAAAAAAGGAAGTCCCCATATTACGATTTGGGCCATTTCCTATTGCAGCCACTATGCCTACCCACACAAATGAGGTACCATTTTTTTTTAGAGACGTAGGGGAATGCTGGGTGGGATGAAATGTGTGGATCCATGCAGATTCCAGAACTTTCCCACACAGAAATTTAAGAAAAAAGTGATTTCTTTCAGCAAAATTTGAGATTTGGAGGGGATTCTGGGTAGGAGAATGTTGAGGGACGCACTAAGCCATACCTCTCTGGACTCCCCTGGGTGTCTAGTCTCCAAAATGTGTGGTGTTTGGTAGGTTTGCCTAGATGGCCGTCGAGCCCCGGGCCAAAAACTCATGGGAGCCCCATTGCAAAAACTAGGTTGCTTTGTGATGGCAATTTTGAGTTGCCTCAATAGGTTTTGGGTCATTGCCTGGCGTGGGTCCTTGACCCACCCATGCAAGTGAGGTACCATTTTTTTGGAAGACTTTGGGGAACACGGGGTGGGTGTAAATGTGTGGAACCACACAGATTCCAGAACTCTACACCACAGAAATGTGAGTAAAATGTGTTTTTTTGGAAAAAAAATCAGGTTTCCAAGGGATTCTGGGTATTAGAACCTGGTGAGAGCCAGTCAAGTCACCCTATCATGGATTCCCCTAGGTCTCTAATTTTTAGAAATATATAGATTTGCTAGGTTTCCCTAGGTGCCTGCAGAGCTAGGGTTATGAAACTGCAGCTAGGCACTGCCAAAAAAGGGAGGATTTCTCTGGGTGTCTAGTTTTTAAAAAAAAATGTATAGGTTTGCTGGGTTTCCCTAGGTGCCGGCAGAGCTAGGGTTAAAAAACTACAGCTAGGCACTGCCAAAAAAGGGTAATTTTTCACTGTGAAATTTTGGTGTGTCCACGTTGCGTCTTGTGCTGTTTCCTGTTTCCCGTGCAGGCACTAGGCCTACCCAAGCAAGTGAGCTACCATTTTTCTCAGAAGACTTTGGGGAACGCGGGGAGGGTAGAAATTTGTGGATCCAGGGAGATTCCAGAACATTCCACCACAGAAATGCGAGGAAAATGTGTTTTTTTAACATTTTTCAGGTTTGCCAATAAATCTGCATAACAGAACCTGGTGAGAGCCAGACAAGTCGTCCCATCATTGATTTCCCTGGGTGTCTAGTTTTAAAAAATGTATAGGTTTTTCTGTTTCCCTATGTGCCGGCAGAGCTAGGGTTAAAAAACTACAGCTAGGCACTTTGCCAAAAAAGGATCATTTTTCACTGTGAAATTGTGGTGTGTCCACGTTGCGTCTAGTGCTTTTTCCTGTAATGGGCACTGGGCCTACCCACGCAAGTGAGGTAACATTTTTCTCGGAAGACTTTGAGAAACGCTGGGTGGGTGGAAATTTGTGGATGGATACCGGGAGATTCCAGAACTTTCCACCACGGAAATGCTAGGAAAATGTGGGTTTTTTTTACAACTTTTTCGGTTTGCAAGGGATTCTGGGTAACAGAACCTGGTGGGAGCCAGTCAAGCCACCCCATTCTGGATTCGAATGGGTGTCTATTTTTCAAAAATGGATAGGTTTGCTACGTTTCCCCAGGTGCCGGCAGAGCTAGGGTTCAAAAACTACAGCTAGGCCCTTTGCCAAAAAAGGGTCAATTTTCACTGTGAAATTGTGGTGTGTCCACCTTGCGTTTTGCGCTGTTTCCTGTCGAGAGCACTAGACCTACCCATGCATGTGAGGTACCATTTTTCTTGGAAGACTTTGGGGAAAGCGGGGTCTGTAGAAATTTGTTTGATCCACGCATATTCCAAAACTTTTCACACCAGAAATGTGAGTAAAATGTGTTTTTTTTAACCAATTTTTTAGGTTTGCAAGGGATTCTGGCTAACATAACCTGATGAGAGCCAAACAAGTCACCCCATCCTGGATTACCCTAGGTGTCTAGATTTAAAAAATGTATAGGTTTGCTAGGTATCCCTAGGTGGTGGCAGAGCTAGAGTTCAAAAACTACAGCTAAGCACATTGCCAAAAAAGGGAAAATTTTTCAATGTGAAATTGTGGTGTGTCCACGTTGCTTTTTGCACCGTTTCTGTCACTGGCACTAGGCCTACCCATGCAATTAAGGTGCCATTTTCTCAGTATATTTTGGGGAATGGGAAGTAGGTGGAAATTTGTGGATCCACGCAGATTCCAGAACTTTCCACCTCAGAAATGTGAGGAAAATGTGTTGTTTTTTTGTGAGAATTCTTAAGGTTTGCAAGGGATTCTGGGTAACGGAACCTGGTAAGCGCCAGACAAGTCACCCCATCATGGATTTCTCTGTGTGTCTAGTTTTCAAAAATGTATAGGTTTGCTGGGTTTCCCTAGGTGCCGGCAGAGCTAGGGTTAAAAAACTACAGCTAGGCACTTTGCCAAAAAAGGGTTAATTTTCACTGAGAAATTGTGGTGTGTCCACGTTGCGTTTTGCGCCGTTTCCTGTTATGGGCACTAGGACTACCCACACAAGTGAGGTACCATTTTTCTCGGAACACTTTGGGAAACACAGGGTTGGTGGAAATTTGTGGATCCACGCAGATTCCAGAACTTTCCACCACAGAAATGTGAGTTGTTTTTTTTTGGGACACTTTTTTAGATTTGCAAGGGGTTCTGGGTAACAGAACCTGGTGAGAGCAAGACAAGTCACCTCATCCTGGATTTCCATGGGTTTCTAGTTTTCAAAAATGTATAGGTTTGCTAGGGTTCCATAGTTGCCGTGAGAGCTAGGGTTACAAAACTACAGATAGGCCCTTTGCCAAAAAGGCTAATTTTTCACTGTTGAAATTGTGGTGTGTTCATGTTGTGTTTTGGGCCCTTTCCTATTGCGTGCACTAGGCCTACCCAAACAAGTGAGGTAACATTTTTCTCGGAGGACTTTGGGGAACGCTGGGTGGGTGGAAATGTGTGGATCCACGTAGATTCCAGAACGTTCCACCAAAGAAAAATGAGTAAAATGTGTTTAGTTTTATAATTTTTCAGGTTTGTAAATAATTCTTGCTAACAGAGACTGGTGGGAGCCAGTCAAGTCACCCCATCCTGGATTCCACTGGGTGTCTATTTATCATAAAAATACATAGGTTTGCTACCTTTCCCTAGGTGCCAGCAGAGCTAGGGTTCAAAAACTACAGCTAGGCACTTTGCCAAAAAAGGGTCAATTATCACTGAGAAATTTTAGTGTGTCCACATTACGTTTTGCGCTGTCTCCTGTCATGGGCACTAGGCCTACCCATGCAAGTGAGGTATCATTTTTCTCAGAAGACTTTGTGGAACACAGGGTTGGTGGAAATTTGGGATCTATGCAGATTCCAGAACTTTCCACCATAGAAATGTGATGACATTTTTTTTGTTGACAATTTGTTAGATTTGCAAGGGATTCTGGGTAACAGAACCTAGTGTGAGCTAGACAAGTCATCTCATCCTGGATTTCCATGGGTGTGTAGTTTTTTAAAAAATGTATAGGTTTTCTAGGTTTCCCTAGGTGCCGTCAGAGCTAGGAGTCAAAAACTACAGCCAGGCCCTTTGCCAAAAAGAGTAATTTTTCACTGTGAAATTGTGGTGTGTCCACGTTGCATTTTGGGCCATTTCCTGTCGCATGCACTAGGTCTACCCATGCCAGTGAGGTAAAATTCTTCTCGGAAGGCTTTCGGGAACGCGGGGTGGGTGGAAATCTCTGGATCCACGTAGATTCCAGAACGTTCCACCACAGAAATGTGAGGAAAATATGTTTTGTTTCACAATGTTTCAGGTTTGCAAATAATTCTGGGTAACAGAACCTGGTGAGAGCCAGACAAGTCACCCTGTTCTGGATTCCCCTGGGTGTCTAAACTAAAAAAATGTATAGGTTAGCGAGGTTTCCCTAGGTGCCGGCAGAGCTACGGCTCAAAAACTACAGCTAGCCACTTTGCCAAAAAAGAGTCAATTTTCACTGAGAAACTGTGGTGTGTCCACATTACGTTTTGCGCTGTCTCCTGTCGTGGGCATTAGGCCTATTCACGCAAGTGAGGTACCATTTTTCTCAGAAGATTTTGTGGAACACAGGGTTGGTGAAAATTTGGGATCCACGCAGATTCCAGAACTTTCCACCACAGAAATGCGAGGAAATTCTTTTTTTTAGACAATTTGTTAGATTTGCAAGAGATTCTGGGTAACAGAACCTAGTGCGAGCCAGACAACTCACCTCATCCTGGATTTCCATGTGTGTCTAGTTTTAAAAAATGCATAGGTTTGCTAGGTTTCCCTAGGTGCTGTCAGAGCTAGGGTTCATGAACTACAGCTAGGCCCTTTGCCAAAAAGGGTCATTTTTCACTGTGAAATTGTGGTGTGTCCACGTTTCGTTTTGGGCCCTTTCCTGTTGCATGCACTAGGCCTACCCACGCAAATGAGGTAACATTGTTCTCGAAAGACTTCGGGGAACGCAGGTTGGGTGGAAATTTGTGGATCCACTCAGATTCCAGAACGTTCCACCACAGAAATGTGAGGAAAATGTGTTATGTTTCATAATTTTTCAGGTTTGCAAATAATTCTGGGTAACAGAACATGGTGGGAGCCAGTCAAGTCACCCCATCCTAAAATCCACTGGGTGTCTATTTTCCCTAAAAATATATAGGTTTGCTACCTTTCCCTAGGTGCCGGCAGAGCTAGGGTTCAAAACTACAGCTAGGCACTTTGCCAAAAAAAGGTCATTTTTTACTGTGAAATTGTGGTGTGTCCACGTTGTGTTTTGGGCCGTTTCATGTCGCGGGCACTAGGCCTACCAATGCAAGTGAGGTGCCATTTTTTTCAGAACACTTTGTGGAATACGGGGTGAGTGGAAATGTGTGGATCCAAGCAGATTCCGGAACTTTTCACCACAGAAATGTGAGGAAAGTGTATTTTTTTTAACAATTTGTTTTGGTTTGCGAGGGATTCTGGGTAACAGATCCTGGTGAGAGCCAGACAAGTCTCCCCATCCTGTATTCCCCTGTGTGTCTAGTTTTACAAAATGTATAGGTTTGCTACGCTTCATTAGGTGCCGGCAGCGCTAGCTTTAAAAAACTACAGCTTAAGACTTTGCCAAAAAAGGGTCAATTTTCACTGTGAAATTGTGGTGTGTCCACTTTGCATTTTGTGCCGTTTCCTGACACTTGCACTAAACCTTCCCATGCGAGTATGGTACCATTTCTCTCTAGATACTTTGGGGAACGTGGAGTGGGTGAAAATCTGTGGATTCACGCAGATTCCAGAACTTTCCACCACAGAATTGTGAGGAAAATATGTTTTATTTTACAATTTTTTAGGCTTGCAAGGGATTCTGGGTAACAGAACCTGGTGAGAGCCAGACACCTCACCTCATCCTGGATTCCCCTGGGTGCTTAGTTTTAAAAAATGTATAGGTTTGCTAGGTTTCCCTAGGTGCTGGCAGAGCTAGGGTTCAACAACTATAGCTTGGCACTTTGCCAAAAAGGGTCAATTTTCACTGTGAAATTGTGGTGTGTCCACGTTGCGTTTTGCGCCAATTCCTGTCATGAGCACTAGGCCTACCCATGCAAGTGAGCTACCATTTTTCTCCGAAGACTTTGTGGAACGCAGGATTGGTACAAATTTGCTTCATCCACGCAGATTCCAGAACTTTCCACCACAGAAATGTGAGGGAAATGTGTTTTTGGGGACAATTTTTTAGGTTTGCAGGGGATTTTGGTTAACAGAAACTGGTGTGAGCCAGTCAAGTCACCCCATACTGGATTCCCCTGTTTGTCTAAGTTTTAAAAATGTATAGGTTTTCTAGGTTTCCCTTTGTGTCGGCAGAGCTAGGGTTAAAAAACTAGAGCTAAGCACTTTGCCAAAAAAGGGTAATTATTCACTGTGAAATGTTGGTGTGTCCACGTTGCGTTTTGCGCCATTTCATGTCACGGGCACTAGGCCTGCCCACGCAAGTGAGGTACCATTTTTCTTGGAAGACTTTGGGGAACATGGAGTAGGTAGACATTTGTGGATCCACATAGATTACAGAACTTTCCACCACAGAAAAGTGAAGAAATGTGTTTTTTTTAAAAATGTTTTAGGTTTGCAAGGAATTCTGGGTAACAGAACCTGGTGAGAGCCAGTCAAATCACCCCATCCTGGATTCCTCTGGGTGTCTAGTTCTAAGAAATGTATAGGTTTACTGGGTTTCCATAGGTGCCGGCAGAGCTAGGGTTAAAAAACTACAGCTAGGCACTTTGCAAAAAAAGTGTAATTTTTCATTGTGAAAATGTGGTGTGTTCACGTTGCGTTTTGAGCAATTTCCTGTCGTGGGCACTATGCCTACCCACACAAGTGAGGTAATATTTGTATTGGTAGACTTAGGGTAATTCACATTTTTAAAGCAATCTTTATTACCGATTGACTTTCAATGCATTTCTGCCTTCCAAATGAAAGAAAATGTGTAAAAAATAAGTCATTTCGAAAAATGACAGACAATTCTCATGCTAGTATGAGTAATCCAAATTTCGGAAAAGTGCACAATTCTACTGTTTATAAACTATATTTTGTTCCCATTTCAGAAATACATATGTGTCTTTCATACCGATTTTTCCATGTATACATTGTCCCAGAATAATTGCTATATACCCGGTACATAATAAAAAACCATTGCAAGTCGCTGCTCAGTTTTTGGCTCTGGGTTCGTCGGGTTCTTAATGAACCTACAAGTCCTATATATCACCACAACCAGTGAGGTCCCACAAATGTAACGGTATATTGCTTTTAAAGAGTTGTATAGTTAGAAGAAGTTACATGTGAAAACTTTGACACAAAAGGCTGTTTTTTTCAACTCATTTTCAATTTTTCCTATATTTAACTGTTAGTTTCTATAAGGAAACCTTGAACGATCTACACAAATGACCACCTGCTAAATTCAGAATTTCGTCTACTTTACTAAACTGTATAGCTTTCCAGGATACATTATTGCTTTTATACCCATTTCTACCATTAACTGGAAGGAGGTTGAAAGCACTAAAAATAGGCTACGTCCCAGATAAATGCCAAAACTGTGTAAAAAATGTTGGTTTTCTGACAAAAGTCTGTCATTCCCTAAAAGCAGAGACAATGGTGATTTCAGCCCCACAAACCCTTTGTTGATACCATTTGCAGGGAATAACTAAGATGCTTTCATTTTCAGCACTTTTTTTCCATTTTTGCCCAAAAAAAATAACATTTAGCTGTATTTGGGCTACTTTCTGGATCCCCTCCAGGGGAATCCACAAACCCTGGGTACCTTTTGAATTCCCATGATGTTTGAAGAAAAGGACACAAATTTGGCGTGGATACCTTATGTGGTCAAAAAGTTACAGGAGCTTAAGTGCGAAATATCACAAATAGCCAAAAACAGGCTTAGCACAGGGGGAAAGGCCTAGCAGCGAAGGGGTTAACCGCTAATGTGATAAAATGTAAAGAGATACTTACACTCATGTGAAAAACTCAATGATATCCTGACATAACTCAACTCTTGCCTCCTCACCATTATCATTTTTATTTGGCATTTCAGGATCCTCACCCATTGATTCTCCATGGTCTCCATCCTCTGCTATGTAAGGGATGGTCCATTTCAGAGCTATGTTATTCAGCATGCTGCAGGCCATGGTGATTTGGCACATCTTATCGCATGAGTAGAGGAGGGCTCTACCAGTCTTGTCTAGACAGTGAAATCTGACCTTTAGGAGCCCGAAGACCCGCTTCAGTGACCTCTGAGATCTTCCATGGGCCTCATAGAAGCAGACTTCCCCTGGCATTGTTGGATTCCTCAGCGGTGCCAACACTATGGTTGGTTAGAATACGCTGAGTCTCCTAAATGGAACAAATAAGGATGGGTCAAGATATGTAACACCATTTCGGATGATTCACCTTCAGATCACCCAAACATTATTATGTCAGATTGTACTTACCAACAAGCCACGCCTTCTCACGTCCAAGTTGTGACATTTGCAGGGGTATGCTGCTGTTCCGTAGTATAAAGAAATCATGGGCTGATCCGGGAAAATGTACACAGACACTTGTGATGTACAAAGCAGACAACTTGCCCATTGATTGAATGGAAGTGCTTCCCATTCCTGTAGACTTGTTCCCTGGTGTGTGGTGCCACTAAGGCAATATGTGTGCCATAAATGTCTCCAACTACATGTGGTAGGCAACCCAAGCATAAAAATCACCCTTCACATTCACAAAATCCTCATGTAGTGGAAACTGGATGAAGCTGTTGAAGTGTTTCATCACTGATGAAAGAACTTCTTGTAGCACATTACTGAAAGTTGGTTGTGACATTCCACGAGATACTGCCACAGTGTACTGGAGTGACAGTGTGGCCACAAAATGAAGCACTGGTGATAGAGCAAGGATTCAAGGAAAGGAAACTTGCCTGGATCAATCTCTCATTAACAGGTACTAATAACTAGAAATAGTAAATAAGAGAAAACTAACGTGCACATGACATTTACAAATGGGGAAAAGAGCTTTATGTATGCTTGAATAACAAAGAATAATTTGCTGCGTAACTAAAATCCCGCTTGAAACCGAAAACGCTTTGCGCAGGTGCAAACCAGTACCGTGTAAATAACCATGTGACTAACTCATTTGAGAGGGAAACTCTCAGGCATGCGCAAAGATTACTACTCTTAGGTCTTGAGGCACCGCGTCCTTGGCATATGCTTGCCTGAACTTCAAAAGAAGACATTGCTTCTAATGCTTTTGCTTAAAGAAAGAGAATTTAACATGTGATAGAGCAGAAGTGGGTAGTGGACAGTGACAATCACACATTTAAGAAATTAACATTTGTTTATGATATTACTAGTGTATGTTTTGGCCTAAATGTGCTAAGCCAATGAAAAAGATGGCAGTGAAGATGTACGTCAGTTGGGATATGCGCGATGTGATAAAATTATGACCTGCTGACCGGACCGTTGACAGGCTGCCAAGAGCCAAGGACAAGTCACTGTGTGAACGCATTCATCGACTGTAGAATCCTATTAAAAATTGTTTAAATTGATACAACAGACGCATGGGGAAATAAAATGGCAGAATAACAAATGAGCTAAAGGGGAAGGATTTTGCTAAACAAGGAATTAGTTAAGAAATTGAACATGACCGCATGAGGTGATGACAACTCCCCTGCCCCTGCCCAATCACAGTCCATGATTCACTGACATTTGCAACTTTTGAGGGTGAGACATGCAGAATTAAAAGTATAACTAGAGTGACTTAAGTTAAGAAAGTGTGGACATTGATGCTGAGTGAGGTGTGGGTGAGAGCTGCTGCTGGAAAGAAGATAACAGACTGGGAAGATTACTTTCTGAATGACAGCCTGATTAGATTGCAAATTTGTGGAAGAATATCAAGGAGGGAGAGAGTGTAAGAGAGGGATGCGTTCTAATGTATTGGGGTTCTAGAGAAATGTTTTCAGTACTTTCCTTGTCCTGATCCTGTCCTATAGTCGATGTCTCCTGACTCTTAATCAGGAGAGCTCCACCAGTCCTTTGGCCAGAGGGTTGGGTTTTCCCGTTTCACTGTTTGGTAAATATTATTCTGTCTTAAATTTGCTTTTCTTTTGCAAATGTATGATTTTTTATGTCTTTTGTCTCTTCATCCATCCACTCCTAATGCATTAATGTGTTGAATGAGTCTATGAACTGAATGTATTTGATAAACACAATTTTCTCTCCAATGAAAGTTAATGGAGTTTGTACTGTGAATCTGTCCAAATGAGGATTCATTTTGACTGAGTTATTAGATAAAATTCATTGAATCTTACCCAGAGTCTGTGATTATTTTATTGAGAGTTATAAGATAAATTAGTTAATTTTTTTAATATCACCATCAGCTACTCGACTAATGGTCCATTGACCAAAGGAAGAGTGTTGATCTGTGAAGGTTAGTTAGGCACTGACTAATCCAGATCAAGGTGAAAATAAAACTTGACCCCCTAACGAAATAGTCAGGACGCTTGAATGTATATGTGGGTCCAATTTGAAATTTTGTTGATTGTGAATTGTTCATCTTGGCCTTTTGCTGGATCGGTTTTTCTGGTAGCAAAGTGATGGTTATTATCGATTTGTTTGGTGAATATTGATCATTGATTATTGATTATTGTTTTGACTAATTAAGAGTTAGTGTTGCGTTTTATTTTGTACAGAGATACCTGGGAATTCCAGGAACAGATTTTAGCAGAGTGTGGTAAGGAAATCACACTGCAGAAGGTTACTCGTCTGTTGTCATAATACTGAGAAGCTATGCAGGTCTGGCAGTATTATATTAGGGACTATATCGTATGAGAGTAGAGTGTGAATGACAGCAGAGGGCCCGCCTGTGAAACTTTGGCCTTACCCAAAGGAAGAGTACCCCTAGAGGAGTAGCAGGCCCTCCCCGAGCTTAAGTGAAGGTTTAACAGCGGTTTTTACTCGTAGTGACAGGAAGGAATTTTTCTCTTTTTGGCGAGTGAAGAAACTAAGGCCCCCATTAGGGTGGCAGGCGGATCGCCCCAGCCATATTATTATAGCTAGGGGGTCCGCGGAGGGCAAAAAGACCGTCCACCGCTTTTCCGCCCCGGTTGCCTTGCGACCGGGCAGAAAAGGGTTCTCTAAGGTGGCGGTGTCTATCAGACACCGCCAGCCATATTAGGATGGGCATTTTCCAATGCCTTTCCGTGCATGTGGAGTCTGCTTTGGGGGCCCGTTGAGGGCCCCCAGGGACTCCGGTGGGGTGGGGAGTGAACATGGGGGGTACCTATGGTACCCCCCAGCATTTCAAAGAACAACGTGGCAGGCACCGCGCGGTGCCTGTCACGTTGTGCTTTGAAATGCACTACACCGCCCACAGCAATGTTAAAAATACAGGATGCGCCCGCCACTGTGGCAGGCGCATCCTAATTTCCCCCACAGGACCCCCGCCCTTATCGCGGGCGGTCCCTTTCCTTCCACGATAGGATGGCGGGCGGGCAATGTCTGCCCGCCATCCTAATGGGGGCCTATATGTGGTTTAGCGGAGCAGACAGAGAAGCGCTGTTTTTACATTGTTACTAACAATAATTTTTTATAAAGAAAAACTAGAAAAGACATTTTTGTATTACCTTGAGAAGGGAGGGTCAGTAGCAGGAGCCATACTGACGTCACAGAGAGCAGTGCTGGTATTGGTTGAAGCAGCAGGCACGAGAAAACGGCAGATTGTAAAGGGAGGGTCAATAGAAGGAGTAATATTGACATCACAAGAGCCGCGCTGGCATTGGTCAGACAAGTGGGTGCGTTGTAAGCTCTGATTGGTCAGTAGACAGGTAGCATGCTGGTATTGGGTGAAGAAGGGAATACGCAGTGAGCCCTGATTGGATTGTTGGTGTGAGTCGCGCAGGCATTGGACGAGTGTTGGCTAATAGGTTCTGTGAGAACACAGAAGAGCTTTTTGGATTTTGTTGAGTGAATTAGATAAAAAGAATGAGAAAATTAAGTTGATGAATAAGATCAAGAATTTCTTCAGGAAGGACGTATAGTAACTTGGGGGTGAATCGTTATGCCACCTCCCTATAAGACGACTTCCTATATGATGATGGAAAGTTGATATCATATGTGAGTATGTTTGGAAAATTGGGTGGAATATACAAAAGTTGACAGTGTTTTAGCTTTTCCTGAATATGGTACATTTATTGTAAGGATTCTTCAGAATCTGAGAAACAGGATGAATTCATTAGAACCAAATCCTAGGTTAACACAGTATGAGGCTTTGGAAGAATGGGAAGTTGAGGCATTTGAGCAAGTGAAATACAGAGGAGGCATGAGAATTAATACAGGATTTTTACCCAGATACCCATTTGACACTCAAGGAGATCAAATGAAAAGATGGAGAAGGGGTGTAGTAGCAGAGGGTTTGTATCCAGTATTGATTGCCGAAGATCAAGAAGGGAGCAAATTTAAAGAAAAAACAAAACACCTAGGTGTGGCAGGAATAGGATGTGATGAATCTGATGATGAGTTTTTGGAAGATATTTTAGTATAAAGATCTCTGCCTTATCAGGAAAGTGCTTGAGATACAACTCCAAGGGGCAGATTTATGTTGGGAATGCGCCACGTTTGCGTCACGCAACAGCGGCGTAAACGTGGTGCATCCCTATGACCCATTTACAATGTGACACATCTAGGCAGATGCGTCACGTTGTAAAGCCCTGCGCCACTTGTGGGCGTTCCGGCGCAGGGTGGGCATTCCGGGGCAGGTGCGCCTCGCAAAAGTGGCTGAGTGAAATCTATAAGATTTCACTGAGTCACTTTCAGGCCAATGCTGCGTCAAAACCCTGCGCCTGCTTGAAGCAGGCGTAGGTCTTGACGCAGCATTGTTAAGATGGGGCACCCCCGAGCCTTGCTGGAGCTGCGTCGCGCTTGCGACACAACTCCAGCAATGCGCCACCTTAACGGCACAGATGCGTCACGCATCTGTGCCGTTTTTGCCCCAGGGTGCGCCGCATTGTAAATGCGGCGCACCATGGGTGGCGGAGCAGCGGCGCAAAATAACTGGCGCATCTCTGGGGATGCGCCAGTTATCATAAATCTGCCCCCATGATGGGAACTCCATTGGTTCCACAAGTTATATATGATCCAACAGTCATTCAAGCATCACAAGAAAAAGACAGGGATGCATTGAACAAAAACAAAGAAGAGATAACTCAGAAAATAAATCAGTTAGGTTTAAATGCAGGAGTACTGAGAGTGCCAGTAACTATTGGCCCTGTTATACCATTGTATGGTGATAAACGAGGTACACCAAAATCGCAAAATGCGGTAGTCTCACAGATTAGTGCTAGAAAGGAGATAGTCATGCTAGAAGATCAAACTAGTGAAAGTGATTTGAATGTTTCATTATTGGTTCTCCCAAATATTGAGATTGTGGCTGAAACCCCAAAGAGAATTTCACTGATAGATGCAAGGAGGAGAGTGTCAACTGTCACTCAAGTGGCAGGAAGTTGTTCTGGCTTTTCTCCTGAAGATCTGGAGGAATGGGCAAAAGGATGAGGAAAGCAGAAAAAGCCAACAAAAACTATAGATGTAAGCAAGTTAAGGGTGGATTTCGAAGAAATTATCATTGGCACAAAAAGTCTTGATAGACTAGGTTCATATAGAGATAAAGAGTTGTTGTTTTTATGCAAAAGTATAACTTGAAGGACAAAGAATTTACATGAGAAAATAGCGGAAGCAGCTTTCGAGTTTGGGATAGATATAGAAAAGTCAAAAGTACTACAAAAACCCCATAGAACAGAATTTACTGAGAAGGGCTTAGAAAGCTTGAATGCGTCATGAAGGAGATTACAGATTAGGGACTTGATACACCTTTTGAAGAAATGGGGAGATATAGATGGATGGAGGAGTAGATGGACAAAGAAAAGAGATGAAGCAGCTACAAAAGAGGTATCTACATTTCCGTTGAAAGAAGTACAAAAAGTTGAAAGGATGTGTCCAATGAGAAAAGTTGCAGGTGGTGCTTATGTTCATGTTCCATGGAGTAGACAGGATATTTTGTCCTTTACAAATGACTTCCCTAGAATAAGAGAGAAACCAATTGAATGGTACAAGCAGGTAGAAAGGTTTGTCAAGGTTTCAAAGGTTTTGTTGAAGGAATTGGATGGTCTGTTTGACATAGTAGTACCAACCGATTTGTGGACAGAATGTAACATTACAGTTGATTGGCCAACTGAAGAGTATCCTAGAGACACAAAGACAGGTGCGCCTTCAGAGGATGTAATGCAGAAATATAATCAAGTAATTATTTTTCTAAAAGGGAAAATTCCCCCTAAAGACACAGATTAGGTTAAAATAGACAGAACAATTTAAGAACCTTAGGAGTCAGTGCATGCGCACTATGAAAGGCTGCTACAGGTGTTTAAACAGTATACTGTATTCAAGAACATTGGCGATAAAGATATGGGACAGTTTGTATATAGGTTTGTCTATGGGCTAAGAACAGAGATTAGCCAGATGATTCAGCAGCACATGCTTTGCTGGCAAAGTGAGCTGATCAATAATATTACCTGAAGTATGCAAAATACTGCAGTAACGACATTGATGCAAATCATAATAAGCTAAAAGAGAAAATGATGTGGGCACAAGTGAAGATAGCAGAAACCCAAGAAGCAAATTCGAGTTCTCAAAATGATAATCAGATGAATAGACAGAATCAAAATATTCAAGTGTTGATTGAAAGCAAGGGAAAGGGACGAATGAGTAGAGAAAAAGTGCTAAACAAATATCCTTGTCATGGGTATTGAAAGCTTGGACATTGGAAGAATGTGTGTAGAAATATTCAACAGAATAATGGGGTAAATCAAATTTTACATCCGCGGATGAAGAATGAGGTGGTTGTGAGTCAACAGAAACAGCAACAGATAGTTACTCCTCAGTTACAGGTGCCACAAGCCCCTTTGTGTGAACGCTCAGGTGCAGAGGTACGGTGTGAACACTGGATTTCATGGAGAAAGTGGTAAGAATACACAGACTGTTAAACAATATTGGATGCAAAGTGAAGCAAATGAATTGGGAATGTCACAATGACAGTGCCTGAGGGGGGAGGAGGAGTGCCTGCTTGGCAAATCCTTGGCGGTAGATCAGTCAGGTCCATTTGTTGATGGAAAGGTTGAAGGAAACAACAATAGTTTCCTAGTGGATACTGACGCTACCCATTCTACTGTAAGAACAACAGAAATCCCAAACCTGCCCATCTCGGGAGAAACTATCCAAGGTGTAGGAGTTTCAAATAAGCAAATTAGGGCCCCAATCACAAAACTAATGGAAGTGAATATTGGAAATTTCATGGACATACATCGATTTGTGGTATGCGACTCAAGTCCAGTAAACCTATTAGGTAGGGACTTGTTGTGCAAAATGAACTGCACCATCTTTTGTACGCCTAATGGTGTGGCTTTCCAAACACTGAATGAGGATGTAGCTTTCAAAATGATGCTAGCTAAACAGGGAACAGAAGTTGATGAGATGTTTTTCCCTTCTTCCTGAAAATGATTTGCCTGATAAATTAAGCGATACAGTGAGATCAGATATGGGGAATTTTACAGGAAAATAAATTGGTCTAATGGCAAAGGTAGACCCCATTAAAATTATGGTAAATGAAGGTGCCATATATCCAAATTCACAACAATACAGAATGAGCCCTGAAGTAAAGGCAGGAGTTGCCCCAGTAAATGACCAAATGATTGAACAAGGAATTTTAAAACAAATCTTGAGCAGTCCTTCTAATTCGCCAATGATGGGACTTAAAAAGCCTAGTGGAAAACATAGAATAGTGCAAGATTTGAGGAAAACTAATAAAATAGAAGTACCCTGTTGTCCTGTAGTACCAAACCCTGCAATGATTTTTTTTATCAGATAGCGTGGAATACCCATTGGTATACTGTCATTGATTTGTGCCACGCTTTCTTTTCGATTCCACTGCATCCGGATAGCCAATAACTCTTTGCTTTCCGGTTCGTAGACCGTGTTTTGGCATGGTGCGGAGTTCCTCAAGGGTACACAGAAAGTCTGTCGATATCCAATCAACTTTTGAAAAAATGCTCAGAAACTTTGGTTATGCCAGGAAACTCAGTCTTGGTTCAGTACATTGATGACCTATTGGTGGCATCAAAGACACAAGACGCTTGTGACACTGACACAATAGCTTTACTGAACCATTTGGCAGAAGGAGGACACAAGGTGTCCCCAGAGAAATTACAGTTTGTAAACAAGAAGTTCAATATCTTGGACACAAGATAGGGAGAGGAGTCAGAAAGGTGACACTGGAAAGAATAATAGTGATTCGACAAATGAGCATGCCTAAAAACTAAAAAGGAAGTGTGAATGTTCTTGGGAGTGGTTGGATACTGTCATTAATGGAAAAGTGGATTTTCACTACGTGCAAAACCTTTTATAAGGTTAACACAAAAAGATATGATGGATCCGATTGAGTGGTATAATGAAACTGAAGAAGCATTCATAAAATTGAAAAGTTGTTTGTGTCAAGCACCAGCATTAGGAATG
Source organism: Lissotriton helveticus (assembly GCF_964261635.1). Classification (NCBI taxonomy): domain Eukaryota; kingdom Metazoa; phylum Chordata; class Amphibia; order Caudata; family Salamandridae; genus Lissotriton; species Lissotriton helveticus. The sequence continues at coordinate 1,024,243,874 of NC_136063.1, forward strand.
CCAGACTATACAAAAACAATTGATTTATTCTGTTGTGAAAGGGAAGGGTGTGCACTTTCAGTGTTAACCCAGAGACATAGATTGTCTCGACGTCTAGTAGCATTCTTTTCTGCTACTCTTGATCCAGTGGCTGCAGCATTACCTGGCTGCTTCAAAGTAACCCTGGGCGTAGTGTGCATAGTGGGGCTACGCAAAGCTACGCAAAGTGGGCGAGAAACTACGCCCACCTGCGCACTTTGCCTAGCCCCACTACGCGCCGCATGCCCCCCTCCCCTACATGCCTAATTTAATTAAATGAGCCCCAAAAAATAAAAAAAATACACTTACCTTGTCCGCGGCGTCCTGGGGCTCCCTCTGCTCGTTCACGGCGCTGTCTACTAATCAATGCGCATGCGCGGGTGGCCGCGCATGCGCATTTCTAGAGGAACGATTTTTTCAGGTATTTGAAGGCGAGGTGGCATCATCAAAACATCCGCTCAGCTGTGGGGTTCCTCAGGGCTCCTCCCTGAGCCCCACGCTATTTAATGTCTATATGCAGCCTCTGGAGAAGATAGTTCTCCCTTTCGGTGTGCGGATTGTCACCTACGCAGACGACACCCAACTCGTGGTCTCTTTGGACCACGAGGAGGGCTCGTCCAACACTTTGGGTCCATGTCTAGAGGCTGTAGCTGGGTGGATGCAACTCTCCCACCTCAAGCTCAATGGAGAGAAGACCGAGATTATGTTACTTGGTAATTCCTCTCCCACCTCCTTGGTGGCTGACTGGCCTCTGTGTCTCGGCGCTCCCCCTCCTCCTAAAGAGCAGATAAAGAGTCCGGGAGTCTGGCTGGATAGAGCACTGGACTTCTCGTTCCAAGCCACTAAAACTGCCTCTGTATGTGTGGAGCTAATGAAAATGCTCCGGAAAGTGCTCCCTCTACTCCCATTCCAGGCAAGAAGGGTCATGGTCCAGGCCCTGATACTCTCTCGCCTGGATTACTGAAATGTTTTATATCTAGGGGCCCCGGCAACAGTGACAAAAAAACTTCAAGTCACTCAAAACTGTGCTGCACGTTTATTGTTTAATATCCCCCGCTGGCAGTCGGCGAGAACTGCCCTAAAGGAGCTTCACTGGCTCCCAGTGGCTTCCAGAACATTATTCAAGGCCATGTGCATTCTGCACAAATCTTTTCATCAAACTGGCCCGGCAGTACTGTATCCTTTAATACCGCCTTACGTGCCGCTCAGAACCCTACGTTCAGCCTCACTGCATTTTGCAACTAAAGCAAAAATCAAGAGAGCCCGTTGGGGTGGCCGCTCCTTCACTCACTCAGCGGCGAAGGAATGGAACTCCTTGCCTTTATCCCTCAGACAAAATAATAACCTGATGTCATTTAGGAGAGAATTGAAAACCCACCTGTTTTCAAAAGCGCACTAATCCTACCCTGCAGTTGCACACAGAAATCAGTCTAAAGCGCTGCGAGGCCTCCGGGTGGTTATGCGCTATATAAGTGGAATTTTCAATTTCAATTTCAATTCAATTTCAATTTCTCACGAGAAATGCGCATGCGCGGCCACCTGCGCATGCGCATTGATTAGTAGACAGCGCCGTGAACGAGCTGAGGGAGCCCCGGATGCCGCGGACAAGGTAAGTGTATTTTATTTATTTTTTGGGGCCCATTTAATTAAATTAGGTATGTTCGGGAGGGCGGGAGGGAGGCGGGTGGCGGGCAACTTCGCTACGCCCAAGGAGTGGGCGTAGTGTTGCCTGCTTCGCCTACTTTGCAAAGGGCGAAGTAGGCAACACAGCGAAGTTGCCCGCCCAGGGTTACTTAAAAGCAGTAGCTGCTACTTGGGTGAGTCTGGAACAGAATGAATCGATTGTGATGGGACCTCCTGTAAAGGTATATGTACCAAATTCAGTTGCGATCCTTTTAACAAGAACTCATACTCAACATTTGACCCCTAGTCGGCTGACTAAGTATGAAAGAGTAATTTTGGGCGCTGAGAATTTGAGTGTAAAAACAACAGTTGATGGACAGAATGCAGAACAATGTCATACATTCACCCCAGTACAGAGATCTTGGCCTAAATCCATCATTTTTTTTTGCTCACCATGCCATTCCAGTTTGAACCCAGCCATATGCAAATCAGTCTTGACCCTGAGCCCCATGGGAACAGTCCAGCCCGAACTGCCAAACCGGGTGCTCCCTGGACTGGAAACAAGCATCCTAGGACCGGTTTCAGGCTTTCAGCCCTTATCAGCCAGGATAGCTTAATTCCAGTGGCATGGAGAGCACGATACTCACGTCTGAGCGTACCTGTCCCACTCAGGGTGACAAATGCAAAAACAACAGTTGATGGATAGAATGCCGAACAATGTCATACATTCACCCCAGTACAGAGATCTGGGCCTAAATCCATAGTTTTTTTTGCTCACCATGCCATTCCCGTTTGAACCCAGCCATATGCAAATCAGTCTTAACCCTGTGCCCCATGGGAACATTCCAGCCCAAACTGCCAAGCCAGGTCCTCCCTGGGCTGGAAACAAGCATCTTAGGACCGGTCGCGGGCTTTCAGCCCTCATCAGCCAGAATAGCTTGATTCCGGTGACATGGAGAGCATTGGACTCACATCTGAGCATACGTATCCCAGGAGGAACAGGGTCAGACTGATTTACATATGGCCATGTCTTAACTGGGGTGGTGGAGTGAGCTAAAGAATGATGATGGATTATACCCAGATCTGTTAACTGGGGGTGAGTGTTTGATTTTCTCAAGCGCTCCGTAAATCATCCCCTTTGGTATTGCTTTGTTCGCCCTATGTTGGCAGGGTATGCCCAGACATGGGTCCCTTGCTCACTTTGCCACTGGATTCAAGATAGCCTTGCTGATGAGGGTTATGAACCTGAAACTGGTCCCAGGATGCTTGTTTCTGGTCCAGGGAGGACATGGCTTGGCAGTTCGGACTGGACTGTTCCCATGAGGCACAAGATCAGACTGATTTGCATATGGCCATGTCTGAACTGGGGTGGTGAAGTGAGCTAAAGAATGATGATGGATTAAACTCAGATCGGTTGACTGGGGCTGAGTGTTTGATTTACTTAAGCGCTCCGTCCATCATCCCCTTTGGTATCGCTTTATTCGCCCTAAGTTGGCAGGGTATGCCCAGACGGGCTCCCTTGCTCACTTTGCCACTGGTTTCAAGATAGCCTGGCTGATGAGGCTTATGAACCCGAAACCGGCCCCAGGATCCTTGTTTCCGGTCCAGGGAGGACATGGCTTGACAGTTCAGGCTGGACTGTTCCCATGAGGCACAGGGTCAGACTGATTTGCATATGTCTGAACTGGGGTGGTGGAGTGAGCTAAAGAATGATGATGGATTAAACCCAGATCTGTTGACTGGGGGTGAGTGTTTCATTTGCTCAAACGCTCCGTCCATCATCTCCTTTGGTATCGAGAATGTAAGTGTGACAAGTTGCACCATGATGAATCCAGCAACATTGTTGCCCGATTCCTATTGTGAAGAAGTGAAAGAGGAAGTTGATCATGATTGTTTGGATGTGACAGAAATGTGTACAAAGCCAAGACCTGATCTCCTTGACATTCCACTAGAAGAATCAGACTTTGTATTGTTTGCTGATGGGTCATGTTTGCGAAGAGAAAATGGACAATTAATGTCTGGTTATGCTGTATGCACAGTGTCAGGTATCATAAAAGCTTCCTGGCTAAGAGGAGTCAAGTCTGCACAAATAGCCGAATTGCTCACTTTGACGAAGGCTTGTAAAATTGGAAAGAAATTGACAGTAACCATATTTACCGATAGTCAATATGGTTCCGGGTTGTCCACAACTTTGGCTAATTGTGGCTACAAAGGGTATTTCTGACTTCTTCAGGATCTCCTACAAGGAATGGCAAAGATGTTAAAGAACTATTGAAAGCAATGCAGTTGCCAAAAGAAATTGCAGTGGTCAAATGTGCCTCACATAAGTCAGGAAATTATTATGTGACACTGGGTAATCGGTATGCCGACCAAGTGGCACAATCCTTTCATGCTTGAATAATGTGAAATCAGGGTCTCCCCGAGATCCTTTACCTGCCAAAATCCTGAAGACATTAGATCCTAACTTATATCAGGTATTTACAAAATTGTTAAATGCCTCTTTAAAGGAATCTCATGTACCCCAGGCAAGGAAACATGCAATGGTGGTACCCCTTCTAAAAAAGGCTGGTGCGGATGTTTCTAATCCCTCTAATTTCAGGCCCATATCCCTGTTGCCCATCTTTTCGAAAATCCTGGAAAGGCACGTCAACACTCAACTGAACCATCTAGTGGAGAGTTCTGGTTTTTTACACTCATCCAAGTCCGGCTTCCGAGCTCACTACTCCACAGAGACAGCACTTCTCGGAGTTACGGAGAGTCTATGACACGGTATCGATCAAGGTGAAACATCGGCACTCATCCTGCTGGATTTGAGTGCCGTGTTCGATACCGTGTCCCATTCCATCCTTTTGAGATCTCTCCGCTCCCTGGGAGTGGCAGGCCCGGCTTTAGCCTGGATTGCCTCCTTTCTTAGTGGGCGTACTTTCCAGGTTTTCTCGGCCAAAGCTACATCTACAATCTGCTCATTGGGTTATGGTGTTTCCCAGGGGTCTATACTCAGCCCCTTATTGTTCAATATCTACGTAAGACCCCTGGCCACCATTGTCGAGGAAGTGGGGCTGACGTTATCCTCCTACGCCGATGACACCCAAATTGTCTTCTCTCTGTCATGCAGAGATGAGAACAGCCCCTCTGCTCTAAAGCTTGGCCTGGTACGCGTGGCCGAGTGGATGCAGAAGAACTGTCTGAAATTAAACGGGTAGAAATGAAATGAAATTAGATTTGTAAAGCGCATGGCTGCCCGCAAGCGTCCCAGCGCTATAGAACAAAAAATACCAAAGACAGTGCCAGCGGCTAGGGAGCTAAGGGGAACAGGAAGGTTTTGAGGAGCTTTGGAGACTTCGGGTGGCCAGGCTCCATCCAAATTCTGAGTGGGAGAGCATTCCACAAGGACGCTGAGTTCACTGAGAAGCGGCGACCCACGGTCCGCATCCGCCTAACTCTCTGAACAATTTCCAGATTGGCATGGTTGGAGCGGAGCGATCTGGTGGCCATGTATGGGCGAACAAAATGCTCTAAAATAGGGGGGCCCTTCCCCTGAAGGGACTTATGAGCAATGCATAGGGCTTTAAATTTGACCCTTTCACGAATTGGGAGCCAGTGAAGGGCTTTGAGTGATGGTTTAGCTGACGATCTGCGTGAGGTGCCAGTCAGTAGTCTCGCTGCAGAGTTCTGGACTCGTTGAAGAATGTTAATTGTAGATTCAGGGGCTGCAAGGAGGAGAGCGTTGCTATAATCGAGTCTAGATAAAATTAGACCCTGGATCAATAGCCTCCTAGAGATTTCTGGCAGTAGCGGGAGTATTTTTCGGGCAGAACGGAGTAACCCTATGCAAATGCCAGCTGTCTTTTTTGCCTGGGTCTTAAATGTTAAGTCCTGCTCCAGCCATACTCCCAGACTTTTTAGTTCATTCTTTGGGGTCGGTGCAGGTCCCAGACAGGCATCCCAGATGGACTTTGGTAGAGATGTTATATGGTGGCCTAACAACATGAGCTCTGTTTTAGTCCCATTCAATTTGAGACGTGAGACATTCATCCAGGAGTGGATTTCTGAGAGGCAGGTATAAAGGTTTTTTGCGCAGTGTTTTTCTTGGGAGAGTGCGACGACCAATTGGGTGTCGTCGGCGTATGTGACTATTTTAATCCCAAATGGACTCACCACATCTTCGAGGGGGGCCATATAAACGTTAAATAGGGTAGGGCTCAGTGATGAGCCCTGTGGGACCCCACACTAGAGAGGGGTTGTCTTGGATCGTGCTAATCCCTCCCACACCTGGCATGTCCGATTCTCCAAGAAAGATGTGAGCCACTGCCGCGCTATACCTGACACTCCCAGATTGCTCAAACGATGGATTAAGATCTTATGGTCCACCGTGTCGAACGCAGGGCTCAGAGAAGACAGAGGTGGTGATATTGGGCAAGAATAAAAATCTATGGGGCCCCCAACATTGGCCTAGTGATATGGGACCACTTCCACAACCAGCCACAGTGGTTCACAACCTTGGTTTCCTTGTTGACGACAAGTTATCTATGAGGCAGCAGGCTACAAAGGTTGCAGCGATCTGCTTTTCCATCTTAAGATGGCTCCAGAAAATGTTATGGATGCTGCCCCTATCCACTCAGAGAACTGTTGTCCAGGCGTTGGTTGTCTCCCGCCTGGACTACGGTAATGTTCTCTATTTGGGAGCTGATGCTGCAACCATTAAGATTCTTCAGGTAGTCCACAATGCGGCTGCCCGCCTGCTTCGGAAGGTTCCTAGGAGAACTTCAGCATCTTCTGCTCTGCGTGACTTACACTGGCTTAAAATCTCAAGCCGGATTAAATGTAAAGCCTTATGTTATCTGTTCAAGATTAGGCAGGGCACAGCCCCTAAATACCTACAGAACTTTCAACCATACAGGACTCATCGAACCCTTAGATCTTCTGGGAATGGAGCCTTTGTTATCCCAAGATTCAAACTTGCCAAAATGAGCGGGCGGTCTTTCGCTCATCTAGGGCCCAAGCTCTGGAATGCTTTACCAGTTGCTCTAAAATTGGAGAATAACTTGCTGCGGTTCCGGAAGGGACTTAAGACCTTGCTTTTTGAGTGATCTGCCCGTTGTCCTGGTCTGCTTGATATTACCTGATACTTCTTTCTTCTTGAGTCTATCCCTAGCGCCGGGAAACCCACTGCGGGTAGCTGTTGTGCGTTACAAGTTAAATAAATAAATAAATAAATCTTGTGCAAGGAATACAATTTTTAAACAGAGGGATTGAAAAAGAGTTACCAATTGCCAACAAATGTTTTTTTCTGCTTTTGAAATGGGCTGAAGTTAGATCATTATAGGATGAGGCAGACATGAAAGAAAAGGAACACTGGATTAAAACAGGCTGCACGAGAAGGGCTGATGATGAAGTGTAGGTGTGTCCAGATGGGAGACCAATAATTCCAGATAGCTGGTTGTCACAAATGGCAAGGGTATATCATGGAACTACACACGTTGGGAGGGTTGCCATGATTAGACATTTCAGACAGACATGGTTGAATCCCAAGTTTAGGGTTATTGCATAGAGTCTCTGCCAAAGATGTTCGACCTGCCAACTGTTAATTCAGGAAGGAAGACAATGGTCAGTTGGGGAAAAATTGGAAAGGCAGAAGGACCATTCACAAGATTGCAACTAGATTTCATTGAGTTGCTACCATGCAACGGGTTGAAGTATGTCCGTGTCATTGTTTGTCTATTTTATGGATGGGTAGAAGCCTATTCCACTAGAAGGAACAGCAGTCTGACAGTTGCTAAACTACTGTTAGGATAGCTTATACCTAGCTTTGGATTTCCAGTCACTTTGGAATCAGTTAGAGGACCTCATTTTAATAATGAGATAAGTAAACTAATTTGTGAATCTTTAAAAATTGAACAGAAATTACATTGTGCATATCGACCAGAAGCCTCTGGAGTGGTTGAACAACTCAATGGTACAATACAATCCAGGTTAGGAAAGGTGTGTGCATCCACTTCACTGAAATGACCTGATGCTTTACCCATTGTATTGATGAGCCTTAGAAGCATTCCAGACCAAAGAACAGGATTAAGTCTGCATGAAATCCTCATGGGAAGAGCAATGAGACAGGCATTTGTACCAGGAAACAAATTGATGAATATAACTGATGATTGAGTTTTGGGCTATTGTAAAGGACTAGCTGATCTTGTATGTTCTGTGTCTCACTAGGTTGGAGAAGATGCAAATGCAGTACAGCCAAATCAAGCTCAGATTTGTGTCCTGGAGACTGGGTCGTGATAAAGAATAACACAAGGAAATCCTGTTTGGAACCCAGGTGGAAAGGACCTCATCAAGTCATATTGGTTACGACAACAGCAGTGAAGTGTGTTGGCTTACCAAATTGGATCCATGCCAGTCATACCCAAAGGGTCCCAAGTCCCTTGAATGACAAGAGTAACAACTGGTAGAACAAAGAAAAGAACCACAAGCTGAGAGCTGTGAAGTTGAAGAAATCATCGAGACAGACTCTGAAGAACGCATTGACTACGAACAACCAAGTACAAGTCAAGTAGAGCTGGCACCAGTTACTGGGATTGAAGAGACTGCTGTATTAATTGAAAAAGAGTTAGAGCCTTGAGAACAAAGTGAACAAAGAATAAAAGAATCTTCAAAAGAAAACCCAGATCAAGAACAGTCAGAAAAAGGAAAAGGAAAGACCAGAAGGTTCAGGGCAAATACAAATAACAGAAAAAAAAGAAGCAGAAAATTCAGAACAAGGTCAACCACAAGAAAGAGAAAATAAAAGGACACTTGCAATAGGTGAAGAAGGTAAAAAGGCAGTACAGCCAAAAAGAGTTAGAAAAGAAGATCACTGGCCACTTGGAGTGCAAAGACTGAGATACTTTCTAAGAAGAAAAACAGGGAAAGAACTAGAGCAAGTAAACAAGGTATCAGGTCAGGTTGAGAAAGAACAAACAAGAAGAAGATCATTAAGATTGTGTAAAAGAACGAGTGTACCAAATAGAAAATATAAGGCTCCAGAATGGACCTATTTTATATTGGAAGGTTTTGAAAATCTTGATCTAAACGGAGAATCAGGAAATAACATTGCTGAAGGATCTGATGAAAGGGATTTGAGACCACCTTAGAGAAAAGACTTTTGTACAAAGGGTGGATCCAATGAGAAATTATCAAAATAAGAAAAGATCGAAAGGGAAGAAGGACTGACCAAAGGCTGAAAGCCTTTGAATTGTGGGATCACACAAAGATATTACTTTAACAATTTTACACTTTTTTTATTTAAAAAAATGTTTAGAAATATATTTTAGATACTAAAATGGCGGAAGTAAAAGTGACTGTACATTTAAAACCTAACTTAAAACGACGATGTGTTAAATGTTGTCTATGTAGTATTACAATATTAATTTTGTTGTGGTTATTATTAACAGTTGCTTGTGATACCTGTCCTATGGTAACTAATGATCAGAATAATACAAATAATAGTGAAAGAGTGAGTGCGGTTACTAAGAAAACAACTACTACAGATCGAGTACAAATGGATAAAAGCATGTATTATCATGATAAATCAAGTAGTGATTTGTCATTAAATGTATTTACTAAACTCCTTTACCAATGTGGTAATGCAATGGATGTGAGTGACTGTTATGTTTGCATGAAACTACCTACTTCTGTCTCAGAAGGTGTGACATATCACCATCTTCCATTAACTTATGGTGAGTATTGTAGTGTTGTAACTAGTTTATTTGACGTTACTGGTAAGTTGCAATACTATTATAGTAACATGGATTTGGCATTTCAGAAATCCCTATTAGAAGAAATATGAATCCAGTACTTAGTGGTAAAAGAGCAGAGTTCATGAGAGAATTTTTCCTAACCACGAATGCCATAGATATAACACATGCTCATAGAAATATTTTAACATGTCTTTTGCGTGAGGAAGAAAAAGATTTTCTAAATTTAGTAGAAGAAAGAAGGCAGGATTTCCAAAAGAAAGCGGTTGAGCAAAAGTCCCATATAACTCCATGGGCTGCTCTAGAAAGGGATTATAAGAAAGGCAGACTCATGCTGCAATGTCCCTGGACTTGTCAAAATTGGGGAAATTCTGTCTACATAGATTAAAAACTGAGTATAATAGTATTTTTATTGGTACTAGCGAATGTGAACATACCTTCCTAATAATGGGGGGATGGGGACTAAAAGGGGGAACTGATCCTGCATTCCCGAAAATGTATTATGTGTGCGGTAAAATGCCTATTATAGGTTACCTGCACAATGGTTTGGCAGTTGTTACATTGCCATTGCATTTCTGAAGGTATACCACATCACTAATGAAATGAATGACATAAGTAAAGGACTCAGAATAAATAAAAGAGCAAGTTTTTTAGAAATCGTAGGCAATATATTTGGTGCACTTATACCGTCAGTTGGAGTCATATTAATTTCACATAAGATACATCAATTGTCCACCGTAGTTACCCGTTTATTAAACAGATACTGCTCAAGGATTCTTAATTATCAATACTGAAATGGTTGCGATCAGATCTATGGTTCTGCAAAATAGACTTGCCCTTTGATATCCTATTGGCAAATGTAGGTGGAGTCTGTGGCATGTTGAAAGTTCAACACTGCTGTACATATATCCGGGATAAAAGTTAAGGTATTGAGGGATAAATCAAGCATATTACAAAGATTCATAAAGAATTGACCCAACTGGAGGTTGATGGTGTGTGGGTGAAATCAGTAAAAGTGTTTCTAAAATAGGTATCTGGTTTTCCACTTTTGGAAGTAGGGTATTCGGGAAAATATGAATCCCTGTAAGTGCAATAGCATTAGTAATATTAATGATAGTAATGACCTATAAATGTTGCAAGGGAACAATGAGAACTGGATAAATGGTTGAAATAAAGAATTAAAGGATGGGAAGAAAGAGAAAAAGGGAGGAAATAGAGTTAGAGGAAATGAGAGACAATCAGTATGGTAATATGAAAGAAATGAACATAAAAGAGAGAAATAAAGAATGTGTAGAAAACATCGTAGGTACCAATATTAAAAGATACATTTGGCACTTGGTAATGATGGGTATTTTATGATGGCTCTAAAATGCCATCAGAGGGGGGATTGATGGAGCAAGGATTCAAGGAAAAGAAACTTGCTCGGATAAATCTCTCATTAACAGGTACTAATAACTACAAATAGTAAATAAGAGAAAACTAACATGCACACGAAATTTACATATGGGGAAAAGAGCTTTATGCACGCTTGAATAACAAAGAATAATTTGCTACGTAACTAAAAATTTGCTTGAAACCGAAAAACGCTTTGCCCATGTACAAACCAGTACCGTGTAAATAACCATGTGACTAACTCGTTTGAGAGGAAAACTCTCATGCATGCGCAAAGATTACTAATCTTAGGTCTTGAGGCACTGCGTGCTTGGCATATGCTTGCCTGAACTTCAAAAGAAGAAGTTGCTGTTAATGCATTTGCTTAAAGATAGAGAATTTAACATGGGATAGAGTAGAAGTGGAAGGTGGACAGTGACAATCATACATTTAATAAATTAACATCTGTTTATGTTTCCTTTATTAACAGTGTATGTTCGGGCCTGAATGTGCTAAGCCAATTAAAAAGATGGTGGTAGAGATGTACGTCATTTGGGACATGCGTGGTGTGATAAAATTGTGACCCGCTGACCGGGCCGTTGACAGGCTGCCAAGAGCAAAGGACAAGTTGCTGTGTGAACGCGTTCATCAACTGTAGAATCCTATTGAAAATTGTTTCAATTGATTCAACAGACACATGGGAAAATATTAGGGCAGAATAATAAATGAGCTAAAGGGGAAAGGTTTGCTGAACAAATAATTAGTTAAGCAAAACTAAAGGAAATGATGGACGGAGCGTTGACAATACAAGCACTCACCCCCAGTCAACTGATCTGGGTTTAATCCATCACCATTCTTTAGCCCACTCTGCCACCCCAGTTCAGACATGGCCATATGCAAATCAGTCTGACCCTGTGCCTCATGGGAACAGTCCAGCCCGAACTGCCAAGCCATGCCTCCCCTGGACCGGAAACAAGCTTCCCAGGACCGGTTTCTGGCATTGCAGCCGTCTTCAGCCGGGCTTGCTCGAATCCAGTGGCAAAGTGAGCAAGGGACTCATGTCTGAGCATACCCTGCCAACTTATGGCGAACAAAGCAAAACCAAAGGAAATGATGGACGGAGGGTTGACAATACAAGCACTCACCCCCAGTCAACTGATCTGGGTTTAATCCATCACCATTCTTTAGCCCACTCTGCCACCCCAGTTCAGACATGGCCTTATGCAAATCAGTCTGACCCTGTGCCTCATGGGAACAGTCCAGCCCGAACTGCCAAGCCATGCCTTTCCTGGACCGGAAACAAGCTTCCCAGGACCGGTTTCTGGCATTGCAGCCGTCTTCAGCCGGGCTTGCTTGAATCCAGTGGCAAAGTGAGCAAGGGACTCACGTCTGAGCATACCCTGCCAACTTATGGCGAACAAAGCAAAACCAAAGGAAATGATGGAAGGAGCGTTGACAATACAAGCACTCACCCCCAGTCAACTGATCTGGGTTTAATCCATCACCATTCTTTAGCCCACTCTGCCCCCCCCGTTCAGACATGGCCATATGCAAATCAGTCTGACCCTGTGCCTCATGGGAACAGTCCAGCCCAAACTGCCAAGCCATGCCTTCCCTGGACCGGAAACAAGCTTCCCAGGACCGGTTTCTGGCATTGCAGCCGTCTTCAGCCGGGCTTGCTTGAATCCAGTGGCAAAGTGAGCAAAGGACTCACGTCTGAGCATACCCTGCCAACTTATGGCGAACAAAGCAAAACCAAAGGAAATGATGGACGGAGCGTTGACAATACAAGCACTCACCCCCAGTCAACTGATCTGGGTTTAATCCATCACCATTCTTTAGCCCACTCTGCCACCCCAGTTCAGACATGGCCGTATGCAAATCAGTCTGACCCTGTGCCTCATGGGAACAGTCCAGCCCGAACTGCCAAGCCATGCCTTCCCTGGACCGGAAACAAGCTTCCCAGGACCGTTTTCGGGCATTGCAGCCGTCTTCAGCCGGGCTTGCTTGAATCCAGTGGCAAAGTGAGCAAGGGACTCACGTCTGAGCATACCCTGCCAACTTATATCGAACAAAGCAAAACCAAAGGAAATGATGGACGGAGCGTTGACAATACAAGCACTCACCCCCAGTCAACTGATCTGGGTTTAATCCATCACCATTCTTTAGCCCACTCTGCCACCCCAGTTCAGACATGGCCATATGCAAATCAGTCTGACTCTGTGCCTCATGGGAACAGTCCAGCCAGAACTGCCAAGCCATGCCTTTCCTGGACCGGAAACAAGCTTCCCAGGACCGGTTTCTGGCATTGCAGCCGTCTTCAGCCGGACTTGCTTGAATCCAGTGGCAAAGTGAGCAAGGGACTCACGTCTGAGCATACCCCGTCTGAAGACGTTCCTGGGAAGCTTGATTCCAGTCCAGGGAAGACATGGCTTGGCAGTTCGGGCTGGACTGTTCCCATGAGGCACAGGGTCAGACTGATTTGCATATGGCAATGTCTGAACTGGGGTGGCGGAGTGAGCTAAAGAACGGTGATGGATTAAACCAATGATCATTTGACTGGGGGTGAGTGTTTGTATTGTCAACGCTCCGTCCATTATCACCCTTGGTTTTTCTTTGTTCGCCCTAAGTTGGCAGGGTATGCTCAGATGTGAGTCCCTTGTTCACTTTGCCACTGGAGTCAAGCAAGCCCGGCTGAAGACGGCTGTAAAGCCAGAAACCGGTCCTGGGAAGCTTGATTCCGGTCCAGAGAGGACATGGCTTGGCAGTTCGGGCTGGACTGTTCCCATGAGGCACAGGGTCAGACTGATTTGCATATGGCGATGTCTGAACTGGGGTGGCGGAGTGAGCTAAAGAAAGGTGATGGATTAAACCCATATCATTTGACTGGGGGTGAGTGTTTGTATTGTCAACGCTCAGTCAATCATTATATTGTATTGTATTGATGATTTGTAAAGCGCGTTGGCTACCCAGGGGCGTCCCAGCGCTGTAAAAAAGGAGTGAGTTGGGCTGGAGAGGCTGGAGGAGTAAGAGAAGCTGAGTGAAGAGTTAGATTGGAATTTTACTGAAGAGCCAAGTTTTTAATAATTTACGGAAGGTGAGAAGGTTAGGTTCTGATCTGATATGGAGGGAAAGGGAGTTCCAGATCTTAGCCAGGTTGTAAGAGAGCGAGCGGCCTCCAACCCTGGCCTTCCTAATGCGTGGTACTGAGGCGAGGTGGGAGGTCGCAGATCTGAGTGGGCGGGAGGGTAGATAGGCTTTCACCAGGGGGGAGTTAATAGAGGGGCCTGTACCCCAGTAGGATCGGTGTGCGATGCACATGCTATTAAATTCGATTCTGGATCTCACCAGGAGCCAGTGAAGATCCCTCAGTCTGGCTCTGACTGAATTTCGGTGGGGGATATCCAGGAGGATTCTTGCCGCACATTTTTGAATGACCTGGAGTCTGTTAAGTGTGGATTGTGGGGCCCCCAGATATAGGGCGTTTCCACAATCGAGACGGGAGAGGATCAGGCCTAGAACCATTATCCGTCTTGAGTGAAACGGAAGGAGGGGGAGAATTTTGCGGAGAAGTCTCATCAACCCGAAGCAGGTGGCAGCAAGCTTGGTGGCTTGGTAGTTGAAGGTTAGAGTGTGGTCGAGCCAGATGCCTAAGCTCTTGATTTGCTCCTTGGGTTGCGGGGGGCTTCCTAAGCAGAGGGGCCAGATGGAATTGATGGATTTCGAGATGTTATTTCCAAGGAGCAATATATCTGTTTTGTCCCCGTTAAGTTTGAGGTAAGAGCTAGACATCCAAGCAGCGACGGCTTCAAGGCAGATATGTAATCTGTGATGAGAGTTCAGGGGGGGGGGTCCAGTGCTACCACTAGCTGCGTGTGGTCCGCGTAGGTGACGATTTTCACCCCGAATGGGCGGATGACATCAGCTAGGGGGCTTAGGTAGACATTAAAAAGGGTAGGGCTCAGGGAGGAGCCCTGAGGCACTCCACAAGTGAGGGGTTTACTGGCTGAGGTGAAGTCCCCTTCAAAGACCTGGAAGGATCTATCCGTAAGGAAAGACCTCAGCCAATTGAGCGCTGAGCCTGACACTCCTATATTGTTAAGCTGGTGAAGTAGGATGTTATGATTGACAGTGTCCAAGGCGGCACTTAGGTCGAGTAGGACGATGGCTGTGGACCCGCCATTGTCCAAGATCCTTCGTGCCTCCTCCGTCACTGCAATAAGTGCAGTCTCCGTACCATGGCGGGCCTGAAACTGGTCTGGGAGAGGTCTAGTATGTTGTTGGCTTCCAGGAAGTCAGTAAGAATGGTGTTTACATGCTTCTCGAGGAGTTTGCTAAGCCATGGCAGAAGGGATATAGGTCTATAGTTAGCGGGGTTGGATTGATCTAGATTCAGCTTTTTTGGTTTTTCTTTGTTCGCCCTAAGTTGGCAGGGTATGCTCAGATGTGAGTCCCTTGCTCACTTTGCCACTGGAGTCAAGCAAGCCTGGCTGAAGACGGCTGTAATGCCAGAAACCGGTCCTGGGAAGCTTGATTCCGGTCCAGGGAAGACATGGCTTGGCAGTTCGGGCTGGACTGTTCCCATGAGGCACAGGGTCAGACTGATTTGCATATGGCGATGTCTGAACTGGGGTGGCGGAGAGAGCTAAAGAACGGTGATGGATTAAACCCAGATCATTTGACTGCGGGTGAGTGTTTTTATTGTCAACGCTCCGTCCATCATCACCTTTGGTTTTTCTTTGTTTGCCCTAAGTTGGCAGGGTATGCTCAGATGTGAGTCCCTTGCTCACTTTGCCACTGGAGTCAAGCAAGCCCGGCTGAAGACGGCTGTAATGCCAGAAACCGGTCCTGGGAAGCTTGATTCCGGTCCAGGGAAGACATGGCTTGGCAGTTTGGGCTAAACTGTTCCCATGAGGCACAGGGTCAGACTGATTTGCATATGGCGATGTCTGAACTGGGGTGGCGGAGTGAGCTAAAGAACGGTGATGGATTAAACCCAGATCATTTGACTGGGGGTGAGTGTTTGTATTGTCAACGCTCCGTCCATCATCACCTTTGGTTTTTCAAATAATTAGTTAAGACATTGAACATGACAGCATGAAGTGATGACAACTCCCTTGCCCAATCACAGTCCATGATTCACTGAGATTTGCAACATTTGTGGGTGGAACATGCAGAATTAAAGAGTATACCTAGAGTGAGTTAAGTTAAGATAGTGTGGACGTTGATGCTGAGTGAGGTGTGGGCGAGAGCTGCTGCTGGAAAGAGGATAACAGACAGAGAAGATGCCTTTCTGAATGACAGCCTGATTAGATTGAAGATTTGCGGAAGAATATCGAGGAGGGAGAGAGTGTAAGAGAGGGATGCTTTCCGGTGCATCAGGGTTCTAGAGAAATGTAGTAAGTATTTTCCCTGTCCTGATCCTGTCCTAAAGTCTTTGTCTCCTGACTCTTAATCAGGAGATCTCGACCAGTCCTTTGGCCAGAGGGTTGAGTTTCTCCGTTTTACCGTTTGGAAAATATTATTCTGCCTTAAATTTGCATATCTTTTGCAAACTTATGATTTATTATGTCCTTTGTCTCTTCATCTATAAAATCGAAATGTAGTAAGTATTTTCCCTGTCCTGATCCTGTCCTATAGTCTTTGTCTCCTGATTCTTAATCAGGAGATCTCCACCAGTCCTTTGGCCGGAGGGCTGAGTTTCTACGTTTAGAAAATATTATTCTGCCTCAAATTTGCATATCTTTTGAAAACGTATGATTTATTATGTCCTTTGTCTATCCTTCATCTATCCACTCCTAATGCATTATTTGTTGAATGAGTCTATGAATTGAATGTATTTGATAAACACATTTTTTCTCCCATGAAAGTTGATGGAGTTTCCAATGTGAATATTTACAAATGAGCGTTCGTTTTGACTGAGTTATTAGATAACATTTATTGAATCGTACCCGGAGTCTGTGATTATTTTATTGAGAGTTATAAGATAAATTAGTTAATTTGTTAATATCACCATCAACTACTCAACTAATGGTCCATTGACCAAAGGAAGAGTGTTGATCTGTAAAGGTTGGTTAGGCATTGACTAATCCAGATCAAAGTGAAACTAAAACTTGACCCCCAGCAAATTAGTCAGGAAACTTAAATGTACATGTGGGCCCAATTTGAAATTTTGTTGATTGTGAATTGTTCATCTTTGCCTTTTGCTGGATCCCTGGCATGAGTTTGACAATTTGTGTAATAGATGTGGGATTTCTATTGTGATGTAAAACAAATAAGAGGTGGCTCAACTGTCCTAGGGGACCGAGCACTAAGTTACAGTGAAAAAACCACACTCCCCTAGGGTTTTTTTTGTGTGCACAAATGTTCTAGTCCTCACATCTGTCCAAAAAGCACCTCACGTTCACTCTCATACCCAAACATAGGAGTAGTAATACCACTAAAGGATGGCCCACTAAATTTAAAAAGTAGTCAGAAAGAAATCCCTAGGGGAGTGTGGTTTTTTCACCGGATTTCTATTGTGAAGCAGAAGATCTGGCTCCAGCTGATGGCATGAATCCAGTATAGTTTGGCTATTCAATCTGAATTTTTCGGAAAATGCATTCTTCCATGGTTGAAAAAAGAGGGTGGGAAACCCAATATACCCTTGCGAGCTTGGGTCAATATAGATATTTAACAATAGAAGGTGCCAGCAAGGGACTTCGTTTAAAGCAATTATTTGTGAGTTGGTGATTCTGCGTTAAAAATAACCACAGAAAATAAATAGAATCAGTTCAATTTGAAACACAATAAATGTAAGGAAGCTACAACGTAAAGCGCTCAATAAACCAATTTCAAATAAGACACTCTACATAGTAGAGAAAGGAGACACAGAGTAGTTATTCTTTTGATAAAAAAGTTTTATATAGACAATGCTAGGTTAGTCATAAGGGTACAAGTCAACATTCAAAGCTGAAGAAACAATGCTTTACAAATGAAAAAGGAAAATGAGCAAAACAACCTATAGTTCATTTGTAACAAAGTCCAATCCTATGTCAAATAGTAAGATGAAATCTATTTTCAGAACAATATAAAATCATCTGTAAAGAATTAATCAGGACAGTACAATATGCAAATCGTTTTTGACCCTTTACTGCGTAATTCAGGAAAGACCTTGTATATTCCAAGTATCGTTGATTTCAT
Organism: Lissotriton helveticus; assembly: GCF_964261635.1. NCBI lineage: Eukaryota > Metazoa > Chordata > Amphibia > Caudata > Salamandridae > Lissotriton > Lissotriton helveticus. Next base: position 1,024,261,801 of record NC_136063.1, read on the forward strand.
ATGTTGGTCTTAAATGTCAAAATGCTCTGCTGGGGTAAAAACGACCACGTTATATCGATTCTGTGGTGTTGAAGTATCCAAATCAATTTGAGCCGATGCGTCAGAGTAATTCAGACTTGTAAGCACTATATCTCCAGCTTGGGCTTTCAGAGGTTCATGGTATGCAGGCATGAACGATTTGATCGAGGCAATGCTAGGAGGAAAGTGAGCTCTTCTGAATCACTGCGTACATTTACATGACATACTCAATCGCCAGCACAAATGGACACAGTCAATCGCCTTCGTACATTGCTTTCCCACACGTTATTTAATGGCTGTGTACCATCAAGAATACCCCTGCTTCTGCTGCTGGTACTGACCTCTGGGATAAAATATTTCAGGTCAAAAACGTGAGAGGGCCCTTGCATTCTAGATAGAGGACCTGGAGTTGGAGGCACAGGAGGTCCTCTCCCTGTATGGGCAGCTCCATGGCTCACCAGAGGAACAGATACATGGCTGAAATGTACATGTGATTCTGTCTAGGACTTTTTCAAATTAACACAGGCTTCAGTGTTCGATATTATATTCCTTACATAGGACAATGATGTTTGGGATTTCTAAGCACTTTATAGTGTTAACAAAAAAAATGTGTGTGCTATGTGTTTCAAGTTCTCGATTGTAATTGGTGTGTATGTAGAGAAATATACCTGTGTATATGTTTGAATTACATGTAAAATTTAGAAATCTCACATCATGTGAATTAGAAAACACATTATCTTGTCTTCATAACTGTTCAATATGTTTTCTGTACAAACCAAATAAATATTATGTATGCCATGTGTATCATCCTACAAATCACTAAGCCTTGATCAGGAGTCTCCAAACAGTTGATTGGGAGCTACCAGTAGCTCCAAGAGTCCATCAGAGATCTCTCCAACATGATGGTGACCTAATCTCCGAGTACCCAGGACTTTACATTTGAGGTCCAGACAGCAAGGAGAGTGGACCTTTGGTCACACACTCCAAGTGGTGGGAATAAGTTACAGCATGCTCTGCCCAACTAAACTACAGATCACTCACAATAGCAGAATCTTTTAACTAGAGGGTGGGACTGTCTCACTTCCCCTGAGAGATGGATCGACATGAAACCAATGGAACAAAGGATGACTAATGACTATTTCCAAAACACACAAGTCCAGTCAGTTACAGCTGCTCCTGACGATGTTCAAAACCACTTGAAAGTGCGCCTTACAATTGCCTGTCGTGATCACTATACCACAACATGCTTTTCGTTGATCAACCGCAAGTGAATCTGCATCTGGATCCCCTGCACAATAGAGTTAAGGTCCTGGCCAGCAGTCCTACCCCTTCATTGGGTGTAAGCAGGGCCCCCAGCTCCTCCACATTGGGTGATCCCCTGATCTATAGTAGTAGTGCTGTTGTCCAAGTAAGGGGAATCAGCATGGAAATGTGTTATGTTGTAGTTAAGGGTGTAGGTTTCTACTCTCTGGCTAGTTGGGGATGCTGGAGTGTAAGGGTGGATGGGATACAGACCCCACAGTATTTCAATGGGATAAAAGTGATCCAGCTTATAACCTGGATAGTACAGGGTCTGATTGATCCCCAGAAAATATGTTAAATCCTAGTTCACTTGTAGCAGCACAATATAGACATTGTGCTAATTTAGGAAACACATCTGAACGCATATACACAGCATTGTCTCTATGTGAGGTGGATAGAACATAGACACACAGTCGCGTACTCTGTCTATGCATGAGGAGCAGCAATTTTAATCCATAAAGTTCACCCACTGTAGGTATCTATAGGTGTGGAAGAGAGGTAACTTCTTAAGCATGCATTACTGCACATGTACTCCATTTTAGTTATTTGCATCCATTGCCCCAACACAGACAGCCCCTCCTTGTTTAATGAGGTGTTGCAGAAAGTGCAGCCCTATGACACCGACACAGTGATATGGTGTGGGGATTTCAATGTTATGTCAGATCAAAAATTTGACAGGTCAGGAGAGGGTCTACGACCCCATTCTCAAGCAGTCAAACAGTTTTGGGACATTATAACGGAAGGGTGACTGATAGTCATTTGATGACCAATGCCTCAAAAGTCAGACAGGGCACATGGTTGACAACTCATGATCTGTATGGTTCAGATTGGACTACTGGATGGTCAAAGGAAATGTGAGAGCATGGACCACTCGGGTACAGCAGCTCCCCAGCATTTACTCCGTCCATGCCCTGTTATTCTGGAGCTAGCTGTGCTAGGAGGGACCGAAGGAACAGTAACATGGTGGTTCCTTTGCAGTGCCCAGATATATAGCATTCCTGTAGGAGATTTGAAGGAGACAGTGCGCTTCCTAGACATAAATGAGAAATCAGATAATAGCCCCTCAACTCTGTGGGAGGCCTACAACGTGTTTATACACAGTGTGTGTATTTCCAAACAGGCTGGGGTCCTCAAAGACATGCAATCCAGGCTACATAGGCTATAGGGACAGCTGAACATGCTGGAGGAGGAAACAGCCAGAGATGGCACCATCGCACCTCTGGCATTGGTCCAATCCAGGCTTGAAGAGTTCAAGAGGCTTCAGAGAGTGAGCTCAACTACTTGGGTATTAAATCGAGGGTCTGCATGTATGGTGAGGGCAACAGACCTGGCAAAACCCTGGCCAACCTAATACAAAACAACCCCCCAACACGTTCATCACCAAAATAGTGAATGGCAGTGGAGGCACAATATATAACATCTGGGACATCTTGGCAGAGATCGGCATATACTACCATTAGCAGTATGTCTCCAAGGGCTCCTTATTCCTACAAGATTTAGAAGTCTACCTTGAAACAATTCAAAAAGGGGGTGGTGATGGACAGAGTATCTGAATTAAGCAGAACACTCCTACCCAGTCAAAAGATCAGGGCTTGATCCATCACCGTTTTTTAGCTCACTGCACCATCCCAGTTCAGAACCTGGCTACATGCAAATTAGTCTGACCCTGGCCCAGTGCATCATGGGAACAGGGCAGACCAAACTACCAAGCCAATTCTTTACTGGAAAGGAAACAAGCTTCCGGGGACCGGTTTCTGGCATTACAGCCGTCTTCGGCCCGGCTTGCTTGAATCCTGATGGTGCAGTGAGCAAGGGACTCACATCTGAGCATACCCTTCCACACTTGTGGTGGCCAAAACGATTCAAAAAGGGGGTGGTGATGGACAGAGTATCTGAATTAAGCAGAACACTCCTACCCAGTCAAAAGATCAGGGCTTGATCCATCACCGTTTTTTAGCTCACTGCACCATCCCAGTTCAGAACCTGGCTACATGCAAATTAGTCTGACCCTGGCCCAGTGCATCATGGGAACAGGGCAGACCAAACTACCAAGCCAATTCTTTACTGGAAAGGAAACAAGCTTCCGGGGACCGGTTTCTGGCATTACAGCCGTCTTCGGCCCGGCTTGCTTGAATCCTGATGGTGCAGTGAGCAAGGGACTCACATCTGAGCATACCCTTCCACACTTGTGGTGGCCAAAACGATTCAAAAAGGGGGTGGTGATGGACAGAGTATCTGAATTAAGCAGAACACTCCTACCCAGTCAAAAGATCAGGGCTTGATCGATCACCGTTTTTTAGCTCACTGCACCATTCCAGTTCAGAACCTGGCTACATGCAAATTAGTCTGACCCTGGCCCAGTGCATCATGGGAACAGGGCAGACCAAACTACCAAGCCAATTCTTTACTGGAAAGGAAACAAGCTTCCGGGGACCGGTTTCTGGCATTACAGCCGTCTTCGGCCCGGCTTGCTTGAATCCTGATGGTGCAGTGAGCAAGGGACTCACATCTGAGCATACCCTTCCACACTTGTGGTGGCCAAAACGATTCAAAAAGGGGGTGGTGATGGACAGAGTATCTGAATTAAGCAGAACACTCCTACCCAGTCAAAAGATCAGGGCTTGATCCATCACCGTTTTTTAGCTCACTGCACCATCCCAGTTCAGAACCTGGCTACATGCAAATTAGTCTGACCCTGGCCCAGTGCATCATGGGAACAGGGAAGACCAAACTACCAAGCCAATTCTTTACTGGAAAGGAAACAAGCTTCCGGGGACCGGTTTCTGGCATTACAGCCGTCTTCGGCCCGGCTTGCTTGAATCCTGATGGTGCAGTGAGCAAGGGACTCACATCTGAGCATACCCTTCCACACTTGTGGTGGCCAAAACCATTCAAAAAGGGGGTGGTGATGGACAGAGTATCTGAATTAAGCAGAACACTCCTACCCAGTCAAAAGATCAGGGCTTGATCCATCACCGTTTTTTAGCTCACTGCACCATCCCAGTTCAGAACCTGGCTACATGCAAATTAGTCTGACCCTGGCCCAGTGCATCATGGGAACAGGGCAGACCAAACTACCAAGCCAATTCTTTACTGGAAAGGAAACAAGCTTCCGGGGACCGGTTTCTGGCATTACAGCCGTCTTCGGCCCGGCTTGCTTGAATCCTGATGGTGCAGTGAGCAAGGGACTCACATCTGAGCATACCCTTCCACACTTGTGGTGGCCAAAACGATTCAAAAAGGGGGTGGTGATGGACAGAGTATCTGAATTAAGCAGAACACTCCTACCCAGTCAAAAGATCAAGGCTTGATCCATCACCGTGTTTTAGCTCACTGCACCATCCCAGTTCAGAACCTGGCTACATGCAAATTAGTCTGACCCTGGCCCAGTGCATCATGGGAACAGGGCAGACCAAACTACCAAGCCAATTCTTTACTGGAAAGGAAACAAGCTTCCGGGGACCGGTTTCTGGCATTACAGCCGTCTTCGGCCCGGCTTGCTTGAATCCTGATGGTGCAGTGAGCAAGGGACTCACATCTGAGCATACCCTTCCACACTTGTGGTGGCCAAAACGATTCAAAAAGGGGGTGGTGATGGACAGAGTATCTGAATTAAGCAGAACACTCCTACCCAGTCAAAAGATCAGGGCTTGATCCATCACCGTTTTTTAGCTCACTGCACCATCCCAGTTCAGAACCTGGCTACATGCAAATTAGTCTGACCCTGGCCCAGTGCATCATGGGAACAGGGCAGACCAAACTACCAAGCCAATTCTTTACTGGAAAGGAAACAAGCTTCCGGGGACCGGTTTCTGGCATTACAGCCGTCTTCGGCCCAGCCTGCTTGAATCCTGATGGTGCAGTGAGCAAGGGACTCACATCTGAGCATACCCTTCCACACTTGTGGTGGCCAAAACGATTCAAAAAGGGGGTGGTGATGGACAGAGTATCTGAATTAAGCAGAACACTCCTACCCAGTCAAAAGATCAGGGCTTGATCCATCACCGTTTTTTAGCTCACTGCACCATCCCAGTTCAGAACCTGGCTACATGCAAATTAGTCTGACCCTGGCCCAGTGCATCATGGGAACAGGGCAGACCAAACTACCAAGCCAATTCTTTACTGGAAAGGAAACAAGCTTCCGGGGACCGGTTTCTGGCATTACAGCCGTCTTCGGCCCGGCTTGCTTGAATCCTGATGGTGCAGTGAGCAAGGGACTCACATCTGAGCATACCCTTCCACACTTGTGGTGGCCAAAACGATTCAAAAAGGGGGTGGTGATGGACAGAGTATCTGAATTAAGCAGAACACTCCTACCCAGTCAAAAGATCAGGGCTTGATCCATCACCGTTTTTTAGCTCACTGCACCATCCCAGTTCAGAACCTGGCTACATGCAAATTAGTCTGACCCTGGCCCAGTGCATCATGGGAACAGGGCAGACCAAACTACCAAGCCAATTCTTTACTGGAAAGGAAACAAGCTTCCGGGGACCGGTTTCTGGCATTACAGCCGTCTTCGGCCCGGCTTGCTTGAATCCTGATGGTGCAGTGAGCAAGGGACTCACATCTGAGCATACCCTTCCACACTTGTGGTGGCCAAAACGATTCAAAAAGGGGGTGGTGATGGACAGAGTATCTGAATTAAGCAGAACACTCCTACCCAGTCAAAAGATCAGGGCTTGATCCATCACCGTTTTTTAGCTCACTGTACCATCCCAGTTCAGAACCTGGCTACATGCAAATTAGTCTGACCCTGGCCCAGTGCATCATGGGAACAGGGCAGACCAAACTACCAAGCCAATTCTTTACTGGAAAGGAAACAAGCTTCCGGGGACCGGTTTCTGGCATTACAGCCGTCTTCGGCCCGGCTTGCTTGAATCCTGATGGTGCAGTGAGCAAGGGACTCACATCTGAGCATACCCTTCCACACTTGTGGTGGCCAAAACGATTCAAAAAGGGGGTGGTGATGGACAGAGTATCTGAATTAAGCAGAACACTCCTACCCAGTCAAAAGATCAGGGCTTGATCCATCACCGTTTTTTAGCTCACTGCACCATCCCAGTTCAGAACCTGGCTACATGCAAATTAGTCTGACCCTGGCCCAGTGCATCATGGGAACAGGGCAGACCAAACTACCAAGCCAATTCTTTACTGGAAAGGAAACAAGCTTCCGGGGACCGGTTTCTGGCATTACAGCCGTCTTCGGCCCGGCTTGCTTGAATCCTGATGGTGCAGTGAGCAAGGGACTCACATCTGAGCATACCCTTCCACACTTGTGGTGGCCAAAACGATTCAAAAAGGGGGTGGTGATGGACAGAGTATCTGAATTAAGCAGAACACTCCTACCCAGTCAAAAGATCAGGGCTTGATCCATCACCGTTTTTTAGCTCACTGCACCATCCCAGTTCAGAACCTGGCTACATGCAAATTAGTCTGACCCTGGCCCAGTGCATCATGGGAACAGGGCAGACCAAACTACCAAGCCAATTCTTTACTGGAAAGGAAACAAGCTTCCGGGGACCAGTTTCTGGCATTACAGCCGTCTTCGGCCCGGCTTGCTTGAATCCTGATGGTGCAGTGAGCAAGGGACTCACATCTGAGCATACCCTTCCACACTTGTGGTGGCCAAAACGATTCAAAAAGGGGGTGGTGATGGACAGAGTATCTGAATTAAGCAGAACACTCCTACCCAGTCAAAAGATCAGGGCTTGATCCATCACCGTTTTTTAGCTCACTGCACCATCCCAGTTCAGAACCTGGCTACATGCAAATTAGTCTGACCCTGGCCCAGTGCATCATGGGAACAGGGCAGACCAAACTACCAAGCCAATTCTTTACTGGAAAGGAAACAAGCTTCCAGGGACCGGTTTCTGGCATTACAGCCGTCTTCAGCCCGGCTTGCTTGAATCCTGATGGTGCAGTGAGCAAGGGACTCACATCTGAGCATACCCTTCCACACTTGTGGTGGCCAAAACGATTAAAAAAGGGGGTGGTGATGGACAGAGTATCTGAATTAAGCAGAACACTCCTACCCAGTCAAAAGATCAGGGCTTGATCCATCACCGTTTTTTAGCTCACTGCACCATCCCAGTTCAGAACCTGGCTACATGCAAATTAGTCTGACCCTGGCCCAGTGCATCATGGGAACAGGGCAGACCAAACTACCAAGCCAATTATTTACTGGAAAGGAAACAAGCTTCCGGGGACCGGTTTCTGGCATTACAGCCGTCTTCGGCCCGGCTTGCTTGAATCCTGATGGTGCAGTGAGCAAGGGACTCACATCTGAGCATACCCTTCCACACTTGTGGTGGCCAAAACGATTCAAAAAGGGGGTGGTGATGGTCAGAGTATCTGAATTAAGCAGAACAATCCTACCCAGTCAAAAGATCAGGGCTTGATCCATCACCGTTTCTTAGCTCACTGCACCATCCCAGTTCAGAACCTGGCTACATGCAAATTAGTCTGACCCTGGCCCAGTGCATCATGGGAACAGGGCAGACCAAACTACCAAGCCAATTCTTTACTGGAAAGGAAACAAGCTTCCGGGGACCGGTTTCTGGCATTACAGCCGTCTTCGGCCCGGCTTGCTTGAATCCTGATGGTGCAGTGAGCAAGGGACTCACATCTGAGCATACCCTTCCACACTTGTGGTGGCCAAAACGATTCAAAAAGGGGGTGGTGATGGACAGAGTATCTGAATTAAGCAGAACACTCCTACCCAGTCAAAAGATCAGGGCTTGATCCATCACCGTTTTTTAGCTCACTGCACCATCCCAGTTCAGAACCTGGCTACATGCAAATTAGTCTGACCCTGGCCCAGTGCATCATGGGAACAGGGCAGACCAAACTACCAAGCCAATTCTTTACTGGAAAGGAAACAAGCTTCCGGGGACCGGTTTCTGGCATTACAGCCGTCTTCGGCCCGGCTTGCTTGAATCCTGATGGTGCAGTGAGCAAGGGACTCACATCTGAGCATACCCTTCCACACTTGTGGTGGCCAAAACGATTCAAAAAGGGGGTGGTGATGGACAGAGTATCTGAATTAAGCAGAACACTCCTACCCAGTCAAAAGATCAGGGCTTGATCCATCACCGTTTTTTAGCTCACTGCACCATCCCAGTTCAGAACCTGGCTACATGCAAATTAGTCTGACCCTGGCCCAGTGCATCATGGGAACAGGGCAGACCAAACTACCAAGCCAATTCTTTACTGGAAAGGAAACAAGCTTCCGGGGACCGGTTTCTGGCATTACAGCCGTCTTCGGCCCGGCTTGCTTGAATCCTGATGGTGCAGTGAGCAAGGGACCATCAGGATTCAAGCAAGCCGGGTCGAAGACGGCTGTAATGCCAGAAACCGGTCCCCGGAAGCTTGTTTCCTTCCCAATGTAAGAATTGGCTTTTGTATTTTGGTTTGCCGTGTTCCCATCATGCACTGGGACAGGAACAGACTAATTTGCATACAGCCAGGTTCTGTAACTGGGATGGTGCAGTGAGCTAAAAAACGGTGTTGGATCTAGCCCTGATCTCTTGACTGGGTGAGAGTATTCTGCTTAATTCAGAGACTCTGTCCCTCACCACCCCTTGTTGTAAATATTTTTGTCCACCCTAAGCGTGGAAGGGTATACTCAGACATGAGTCCCTTGCTCATTGCACCATCAGGATTCAAGCAAGCCGGGCCGAAGACGGCTGTAATGCCAGAAACCGGTCCCCGGAAGCTTGTTTCCTTCCCAATGTAAGAATTGGCTTTTGTAGTTTGGTTTGCCCTGTTCCCATCATGCACTGGGACAGGAACAGACTAATTTGCATACAGCCAGGTTCTGAAACTGGGATGGTGCAGTGAGCTAAAAAACGGTGTTGGATCTAGCCCTGATCTCTTGACTGGGTGAGAGTATTCTGCTTAATTCAGAGACTCTGTCCCTCACCACCCCTTGTTGTAAATATTTTTGTCCACCCTAAGCGTGGAAGGGTATACTCAGACATGAGTCCCTTGCTCATTGCACCATCAGGATTCAAGCAAGCCGGGCCGAAGACGGGTGTAATGCCAGAAACCGGTCCCCGGAAGCTTGTTTCCTTCCCAATGTAAGAATTGGCTTTTGTAGTTTGGTTTGCCCTGTTCCCATCATGCACTGGGACAGGAACAGACTAATTTGCATACAGCCAGGTTCTGAAACTGGGATGGTGCAGTGAGCTAAAAAACGGTGTTGGATCTAGCCCTGATCTCTTGACTGGGTGAGAGTATTCTGCTTAATTCAGAGACTCTGTCCCTCACCACCCCTTGTTGTAAATATTTTTGTCCACCCTAAGCGTGGAAGGGTATACTCAGACATGAGTCCCTTGCTCATTGCACCATCAGGATTCAAGCAAGCCGGGCCGAAGACGGCTGTAATGCCAGAAACCGGTCCCCGGAAGCTTGTTTCCTTCCCAATGTAAGAATTGGCTTTTGTAGTTTGGTTTGCCCTGTTCCCATCATGCACTGGGACAGGAACAGACTAATTTGCATACAGCCAGGTTCTGAAACTGGGATGGTGCAGTGAGCTAAAAAACGGTGTTGGATCTAGCCCTGATCTCTTGACTGGGTGAGAGTATTCTGCTTAATTCAGAGACTCTGTCCCTCACCACCCCTTGTTGTAAATATTTTTGTCCACCCTAAGCGTGGAAGGGTATACTCAGACATGAGTCCCTTGCTCATTGCACCATCAGGATTCAAGCAAGCCGGGCCGAAGACGGCTGTAATGCCAGAAACCGGTTCCCGGAAGCTTGTTTCCTTCCCAATGTAAGAATTGGCTTTTGTAGTTTGGTTTGCCCTGTTCCCATCATGCACTGGGACAGGAACAGACTAATTTGCATACAGCCAGGTTCTGAAACTGGGATGGTGCAGTGAGCTAAAAAACGGTGTTGGATCTAGCCCTGATCGCTTGACTGGGTGAGAGTATTCTGCTTAATTCAGAGACTCTGTCCCTCACCACCCCTTGTTGTAAATACCTTGAAACAATAGCACTGACATGGTTAGAAGCAGAACATAGACAATATCTGGATCATCTCATCATGACCAAAGAGATAGTTGAGACTATCCAAAGCCTCCCCAGTGATAAAGCCCCTTCAGGCTGCCAGCTAAATTTTTACAAAGAATACACACAGCTGCTGGCATTTCGTTGGCTGATACTACCTCCAACCCTCTGTGAAGCACTGACCAAACTCCCTAAACTAGGTAAGCCTGCACAAATCCAAATTCATACAGGCCACTCTTGCTTATTAACACAGACATCAAAATACTGGCTAAAATGTTAGCAAAAATCTAGTAGTCTAGCAGCGTACTGGCCCGTCCAGACCAGGCTGGATTTAGACCTGGCAGGTCCACGTCCCACAACCTGCGTAAACTTTTCACAATGCTTAATCAGATTGACACAGACACCACTGCAGCAGGCATCAGTCAGCAGTTCTTGCCCTGGGTAATTCTACTTTACACATGTCTGACACCCAGGCTAAAGTGATCGAGCTGTTGGCTGCTACCCTGTGCCAACATCATGCGGAGAGGAGTACCCCCTTCATAGATAGGAGGGTTCTGATTAATTGTATACAGATGAGGTCACACTCTATGCCTAAAATCCTGTAACAAAAATAGCACCCCAAATATGCAAATTCACTAACTTTGCTTCCATTTGAAGGATAACAATCAACTGGGCCAAGTCATTTGCGCTGCCTCTCACAGCCTTCATGAATCCATGCAAACTGGAATACCCATTAGTATGGTCGACAGAGCCCTTTAGGTACCTGGGGATCCAAATCAGCAGAGATATACAGGAAAATATCAGAGAGCAAATTATGGCAAGGTGCGACCAAAACAGAACAACAGGTATTGATTTGTCTTCTCTTGGCACTGGCAGGATGATTGTCCATCACCAAAATGGTGGTATTTCCTAAATTCCTATATTTGGTCAACAATATCCCCATCCCACTCAGCCCATCTGCTTGCACCAACTGAAACCTCTCCTGATTAGGCTGGCATAGTTTGGAAAACAGGCCCGGCTGAAGTGAGAGACCTTCACACTCCCATGAAAGAGAGGCAGGCGGGACGCACTGAATTTTGAACTCTATTATCCAAGCAGGCAGGCACAGGACATACATTACTGGCAATTCCAAACTCCCTACCAGCCACATGTAGCTGTTGAGCATGACATTTTCACCGCACATAAACTCAACATTTATGTCTGTAGGAGATTATGGGGCCAAATAGGGACATTGATCCATCTGGGGTTGTGGTATGGGCTTGCGGTGTTTGTTGACCAGGGTAGGACTGAATCTCCTGTTTTATCCTGGCCTTCCCTTAGCATAAAAGCCCATCTTACCACTCACATGTGAACATACCATGCCAGCAGGACTACAGGCCTTGGGCCTTCACACCTGGGGGCTTTTAATAGGAGGGCTGTTTAATACCCCCTGATGAACTTATGAATCTGGATACCCAAATGCTGCTTGACGTCTTCCTGTACTATAGGCTCAGGGCATGGTGTTAAGGCCTGGGCCAGCCGTTTCTGCAGCAACCACCCACACTTGTGCTACTCAAACATGTCTATACTTCCTCATCTCCTAAACTAATGATCTCTTGCATTTACAAATCAGCCCTAATGGCTCTCCAAGTCACTGCAGTGGTAGCAAGAGTAGAATGGGAGACATATTTCCATATGGATCTAAATGATGCCTATTAGACCTGGCAGCCTTAGGGTAGTCTCTCCCCAGCTTCTCGACTGCCTCTCCCCATTTTTCTGTACTCGTTGTTGCTGGTTTTAGGATTGTGCACACTTTACCACTTCTAATCCATGTTAAAATGTTTGTGCTTTCTCTCCCAAAATATGGTAACATCGGCTCATACCCAATTGGCATATAAAATGTTCATATATGTCCCTAGTAAAGTCCACCACAGGTGCTCAGGGTCTGTCAATGAAATGCCACTAGTCGGCCTGCAGCACTGAATGTGCCACTCACATGAGTAACCCATAACCGTTTCTCAGGTCTGACATTCCAGGGCCTGTATGTGCAGTTTACTGACACTTCAACTTGCCATTTAAAACTATTTGCAAAGCCTTAAACTCATCTTTTGTTAGATATACATCACTGCTAAGAAAGGCCCTTGGTAACCCAGAGGGAAAGGTGCTATGTAACTAAAAGGTAGGCCATCTACGTTTGTCATATGGCTATTTCTTTCTCAGGAACATTTGTGCATTTGTTGAACAACATAAACATCAGGATTGTACCAGACGGAATCTACACATACCATCAGGATATGTTGGCCTTAGTCCTGCTCGCTTACAGTGCACCTTCAGTACTCCAAATCTGACAAGGAAGCAAATGGACTGTGCAACCTCAAAACATAACAACCCTGACTCCCCAAGAAAATCGTGGTAGCAAATCTAGAACCCCTTTGTTTGGTCACTCATGCACACCCAAAGAGGTACCCAAGAAATACACAACATGTAGTGTCATTATTTATTGAAGAATGATGGTTCTTGAGTAGAATATGTGCGCAGCAATGATCAATAGAAAGAAACAGAATAATATGATCAGCATTATGAGTATGGTGAAGAAGATAAAAAGTTCAACCATTTTGCTGTAACAGACAATATATCCATACATATAAGTACAGTAGTATATTTTACTCCTACCTTGTGCTACCTATCCTAGTGTGCCTATGGTGGGTGAATCTGCAAATCCTTTTAGGGTGATCTAACTCCCCATTTTCTGTGGGTGAGTGGCATCAGGGAGCCCATCTTGATGGAGAGCTGGGCATCTTCCCTCCCAAGAGGTAAACAGGAATCAGCTGGGCTGGAATTCTGGCATGTGGTGACCTCTCAGTTCTAGCAAGATGCTCCTCTAACTAAACAATAAAGTGATGCTGTTTTATAATGAACTTTACCCTTGTTGCCATGCCAAAATCCCAGTCAGGCTGCTATTGTTGATTCTATTGTGATTGCTCTGTTGCCGAACACGGAGACAGTGCGGCAGACGGAAACAAGTTTTGGCTACAGCAAAGCATTGAGCATCTTCTGGAAACAGAGAGTGATTGTGAAGCTTTGTTGAAGTGAATTTTGCATTTGAAGGAGATTCTGCCTCCGTGAAGGAGAGGAGGACAGACCCCGTGTGCTGGACACATATATAGGCGATATTGATATGACCTATGAGTTGGCCCGTCTGGTGTATAAAATTTATTGTTTACACCATTACCCTTGCCCTGAAGCGGCCGAAGAACATCTAAGGCTAAAACGTGCCCGCGTCGACGTCCTTATGAGGAGTCTGGAGCATATTAAATAGTGACTCAAATATTGTTTGTTGACAGAATAAGAGCCATAAAAAAATTCCTTTTGTTTTGCCTTTAATGTCAACTTAGACTACATCTGAGTGTACCACCCAGAACAAGAGGTGGACACAAGAAATATTTATGATGGATATTGACATTGGTAGTTGTTTATGGTTTATTATTATTTGATAATGTTTTGTTTCCCAGGTTCTTTTTGTTGATTTATATGTTGGTAATTGCATAGGTGCCATTGTATATATGTGTCTAAACAAAAAATTGCAAGAGGGTAATTAAGTGTGCTCTACTCGAAAAAAATAAATATGATATCAATTCCTCCCTATCAATTCTTGTTTCTATAGAGCAGACAATAAACAGCATCATTTTGCGCAGTGAAATTAGCCCTTGTATAGAATGTTCAAGGTATTTGATAATATGACTATGAAGTGGAAATTTAAACAAAAGCCATTTCAGAAAATATTATCCCTCATAGGTATGCAATGAAATCTGTGTCAAATATCAATGTTCAAGAAAAAGATGTCAAGCTTAAACGTGAACATGTAAAATGGTGATGTTCTCGATCGATCTGAATGTGACCACATGACACTTTCATGTTTTAAATGTTCCGGTATTGACAAACAGCTAAATTCATTTTTCAATGCTGTGAGACCTACTCCTCTCATAAGCTAACATTCAGAATTCCTTAAAATATCTTTAAGCTGTAATTCCTGATTAGAAAGGAGTAGATTAGATTTTAAATGTTTCACATCGTTGGAATGGTAATGACAAATCCTCTTCACTGGCGAAGTCGGATTTAACATTACTACTTTAGAAATGCCACTTTTAGAAAGTGGCCCTTTCTCTGCTGCTACTACTTTGTGTGTCTTACAGTCTGTCTCCAATACATGTCTGATATGGGGGAAAGTACCCCTTTGTGGATTCCATCCATACAGCCACAAACACAGGAAGGCTAGGTGTGGCTGATTAGCCATCTACATAAATCTGCATTCTAAGAAGGGGCTAACACTACACTTCAGAGGGTAGTTGCCTGAATCCCAAATAAAGGACTGATTAACACCCACAGATAGCCTGGCAGACAGGACTGGGTTGAAAGGGATACTTCAAAGACATATTTGGGTATAAGTAGTGGGTCTCTGACCCCATCAAACCAGACAATTCTGGATATTTAACTGAACCCCTGTCAGAAGAACTGCTGTGCTGCTCAAAGGACTCAACTGGACTTCTTTTCTGGAAGTACTGCTAGTCTGCTTGTTGCACTGCGGCCTACTGCTCTCTGACTCTACTGAAGGAGAGCTGGACTCCAAGTGATCTCTGAGGGCTTTCCGGCTTGCCTCATGCTTTCTCGAGGCTCAAGGACACAAAAGACGTCCTACAATTCAGCTGGTGCTGCTGAACTCTTCCTTCTGTGAATCCTACATTTGCCTGAGATGCCCTCTCCAGTTCTGGTCCTCCAATAGGTTCTGCAGCTTTCTTGCTCCAAAATCGATGCATCGGCATCACTGTGTTCTCTCATCCATTCAATACCTTGTTCAACGCTCTTTTGATTTGTGGTTGGGTCCCCCTCTCATGCACTCTAAACCTTGGTCCTGCCTTTCATTGGTCTATTACTTGAACTATCTCACTTGTCTACATTTCCCTTCTTGCTATTGACACACTTGTCACATACACAAGCACCCTCTTGCATCGTGTTCATCTGTCTGATTTCCCTTGTGGTATGAATCATCGGCAATTCACTTATTCACAATATGCCTTCAATTCACCTCTTACCACTTGCAAGGCGCAGTCCCCTCTCTCCTAAGTCCTAAGTATCATTCTTCTTCACTCTCATCTTGTCGATTGTTCTGAAGCTTCCTTGAGATTATGCAAGCTTCCCTCTACTCCAGCATGTATCTTGCTCACATTTCTCATTCATCTTGTACAGCCCTCTCCTTTCTTATGTGACTTTTACCTTCTCTCATCCAATAGTTGTCTTGTCCAGCTCTATCATTTGCCTTGTGCAATCTTTACTTTTTCTCATATATATTGTCTCCTCTTTCATCTATTTTGCCTGCTGATCCTGCCTACCGCTTTGTGTCTCAGTCTACCCTATTATTCAAGTTATGGCCAGGTATTTTCATAATGTGCCTCAGCCACCTTGCTCAAATGCTATTTTCATTGGTCTCCTCACTTGTCTTCCTTTCCACTGTCTCCATCAATCATGAGCCTCATCTCATCACTCTCATCTTTATTAAATGTGCTCCTGTGTCTCAGACTGCTCAATTATGTCCTCCCGCTCATATTTAGCTGGCTGTCTGCTCATCATTCCTTCAACTCATCCATTGTGTAGTTCTCCTTTGCCTTTCCTGGTACTCCCTAGAAATAAACTTGAAAATACATATATTAAGCTCTCAGAAGTACTTTCTCTTATCACAGCTATTCATAAGAGAAACATGGAAATAGGTTTTTTAAGTTCTTGTGCTATTAAAGTTCAAGCATCACGTTGGGAAGGAGTGTCTGGAGCATGGAACACCTGAAGCACTGGAAGAAATCAAGGAGAGGGCCAGAAGATAATGTCTAATGTCTTGAAGGTGCTGACTACTCAATCTTGCCTACACTATATAAGGATTAGTGCACACTCACCTGATAGCAAGTGATCCAGCATTTATGGACTGACAAATTTCTATCATCTGGACCCAATTCAATACCTAATCATCCCATTCACACTGGGTGAGTTTAAACCAAACTTACCAATTTGTTCATCTTATTTATCCTCTTTCTTGGTGATTAATCTTTACATAGTTAGTTAGGGATTGACAAAATAAATATCAGATTTTCTAAAACTATCACCCAAATAAATGACACTTATAATCACAAACTCTTTTTAGAGTTTAAAATGCTTTATCCAAATAAATGAGACTGCTCATCAAGTGCAATACAACTCGAATCATAGGTCATCACATAAGAGAAACATTAGCAAAATAACATCAATAGTACATCTCAAATGTCAGTGCAATTAGTAGGTGGATAGGCGTGTAGACAAAAGAATAAAGATATTTGCAAATAGATTTATGCAAATTCAGAATATCATACTAACCAATCTTGCAAGGTTTCTAGAAATCAGAAAAGCTATCCTCTGACCATGAGAGTAAGCTGAGCACGTCAAGAAAAGTTGAGGATCAAAGTCAAAGAGTCATGATTAGCAGAACAACAGCCAGCCTATAGAATTAGGGAACATCAACACAGCTC
Source organism: Lissotriton helveticus (assembly GCF_964261635.1). Lineage (NCBI taxonomy): Eukaryota > Metazoa > Chordata > Amphibia > Caudata > Salamandridae > Lissotriton > Lissotriton helveticus. The sequence goes on from NC_136063.1 coordinate 1,024,278,655, forward strand.
TCTCCTCCCTCTTACCACTAATAGTGATACCCTAGATTCACTTATGGTCCAATCCTCATTGTATCATCCAAAACAAGGGGTGTTCAATCACACCACACTCGACGTGCCTAACTTTTCAAATGTCTCATTGTTTTACCTTCGCACATTGTAATCAGCTTTTAACAGAGGAAACTCTAATATCAAGCTTCCCTTGTTTGTACGTCTCTCCATCTTACTCATGTATCAACTTGTAGTACAAACGTCCTCATGCTTTGCTCATGTTTTCCTCAGCCAGGAAGTTCCATTCATTTATCTTATTCCCTCTGCGCAACTTTGGCCGTCATCCGGAACTTGAAAAGGACAGATCAGAGTTTTTCTCCCTTCTACATTTATAATAAGCCATGTTAATTCTTGTAGGAGAGTAGGGTCTGCTATCCTATGGTCACCCCAAATTTTTGCTTTTTGCTTCACTGGTTTTCGACTACTGAGGCTGTGGGCCTGCTGATCAGACCCCCAGCCTGCTGTTCTCTCACTAAATTAATGATACATGTGCTATAGGCACTTACCACAATTGGAAATGGACTCCTTGTCAGCCCCTGTATAATGCACTATAGGTGCCCAGGGCATAAGGGCCACCAAGGCCTACCAGGGGCTGCAGCATATCTTTTGCCACCCCTGGCTGGTTCTTAAATTGACACAACTGGCTGATCACTCAGCTGGGGTAAGGTGGTGTAAGCACCCCTTACTTAGATATAGTATACCTATATCTACACCTATATCTGGACACATATTAACCTGTGAGCCACTCCTATGGAAGGCCTCATCAATCCTGGAGGCAGAGTGCGTGGTTTTATGTGAGATGGAGCTCTAGCATGAGCTGAGCCTGTCTGCAGCTGTCGGGAACAACTCCCTAAGCTGTTTCAGGATAATGCCATACCATATACTCTTAAGTGCATTATAATCCTCGCGGTTATATAGCAACTTTGGTTCGGCTTTATCAAAACATGTCGTGTAAGGTGTCATACGATTTGGAATACTATCCCCTCACCAGTTCTGGTGACGGGGATAGCATTCCACCCCTCTAGAGGGGTAAGACATGTTACTTTACTTAAATGCGGTTAATTTCTAAAAGGACCTTGGATCCACAAAATGGATGCCTCTGCCACAGACACGAGTCTGACCCCCCTGAAGCTGACCGAAACTCAGCCAAATGGGGCCTGGACAAAGGGTTTCCTGTCGCAGGGAGGTGTTACACCCCCCCAGACAGGAGATAGTGGATTGTAGCAGGGAGGTTTGAAAGAAACCAGACACTGCTTGGGGCGCACAAGGCTGCCCCTTGCATAATCCGGCCAAACCGGTTCTGGGGCACTCCAGCCCTCGTGCCAGGGCGGCCTGGATCAAAGGAAGGGGGTGTATCCACCCACTTCCTGGGTCCCACCCATAGGAGGGGACCTAGCAGGTAATCCAGCCCCCAAAATTAGTATAAGACTGGGAGCAGTGCCAATGCACTTCAGATTATCCTGAAGAAACATAAGAAACGAAATTCTGGACCCTTCGAAATCCTACTCGACGTAGAATCCCGAAGAATCTCCCTTGTGGTCAAGGAGTGACCACCCTGTGCAAACAGGCACCATCCAGCCATCGACGTCTGCTTTGTCGCAGTTCCCGCCGGAACTCGAGCGACAGAGATCGACGAGATCAAGCTTGCCTGCCCTCCAACAGCCCGATCCACAGTCCCTGCAGAGCTGAGACCCGTGGAGGCGACCGGAAGTGTGGGGCACGCCATCTTGGAAAGACCACGAGACGCTGACCGTGCAGCCCACGAGTGACCCTCGAAGCTGTACACCGGGGTTTGAGAAGCCTCAACCCTGAGCCACTCTTGCACCGAAGCTCACCCCTCTACACTCACCGAGTGCTGCGTGGGGCCCTTCTGCTACTTTTGGCTCAATGCATTGGCCCGGTCACTTGCCAGCCGGCTAGTGGCCCCTGTGCCGACGAAACTTGAAAATCGACTTGCGATTCTGGTTGCTCCAGACTTGCACCCGCTCCCCTAAAAAGGAGCCCCCACTCTGACCCTCCTGGTTCGAGTGAGAAGCAATCTCCCGGTTCCGCGTGGATTGCTCTTGCCAAGTGTTGTTTGCTCCAAACTTGAAGCCGACTGCGCCGACGGTGAGAGCCCTTGTGGGACAGATTGTGACCCGCTCCTGGACGTCGCAGATGCCCCAGAGCCCACGTGACAGCGGAGAGAAGCTCCTCGACGACCACCTGATTGCGCCCGACATTGCCTGGTTCCGTCCTGGTTCCACCCTGGTCACTGCTGAGTGACCCAGACTCTGTCCCCTCTGCTTTCAGGTACTTTTCGACTTGAGTCCACCCTTGGACTCCACCGGACACTTCTCTTTCACCCCGCCTGCAGCCCTTTCAGCTTCAAGCACCAAGAGCCTGCGTGACGAAACCAGACTCAACTTCGACCCTGTGCACCCGCTTCCTGTGGGTGAGGTAACTTTGCTCCACCGGTGTTCCCACACTGGTACACATCTCTAGGGTCTGTGTCTTAAGTTTTGTTCCTCTAGGTTCAGCGGAAGTGTCCTTAAACTTTAACTTTACAACTTTTACGCACCATTGGTTAACATTGGTGCATGCGTGCGCTTTCCGCACTGCACCCGAATCCCGTGGGCCTTTCCCGACTTCAGCATTGCTTGTCCCGACTGCTCCCAGCGATTCCCTAGGCCCTAGGCCTAACCACTGCTCGATTGGTATCTCTTATACCACTTGTTTAGTATATGGTCTGAGTGGCCCCTCGCCCTCATCCATATTTGTGCAACTTTGTATGTTATACTGTGCTTTTGATTTAACGCTTGTGCCCCTTTATTCATAAAGAGTACTGGGGATTGTTTTTAGTAATAAACCCATATATTTGTATAATATATACTTGTGTGGTGTCCTTTCATTTGATATTACAGGATTGTATGTGGTAAAACAGCTCGCTTAACACGACCTCTTAAGTTAAGCCTTTAGGCTGCTTAGTCCATGCTACCCCTAGGATAGCTTGTCTAATAAGGTTGACTTACAACCAGACACCATAAGGGATTGTTTGGTCTGATAACAGGTGGTTCCAGAATTGGAAACATCACCTATCAGGCCAACTTCTCACATTGGTGAGCAGCGGTGCGGATTTGAGCTTGCTGTTGTTTTACCATTGCAATCTTTTATCAAATTGAAAGATCACATCAAGTACCTCTAGGTACATATAAAATCAAAAGCTTAGCATATATAAGTTCTACTGAACTTAGTAGTTGTAGATTAAAGGGATTAGCACACCCTGACTACAACTCACTAGCAAGGTACAGTAGGGAAACACTTAGTGTAGGTAGGTGCATCACTTACACCACACTAGAGTCATGTCTGACACAGGAAAAGCCTCAGGGTCTGTTCCTGTGACAGTTGACCTTACCAAGGCAACTTCCAGCTATGACAAGTTAACCCACAAAGACTTGGTTGCCTTGTGCATATCAAGAGGGTTAAAAAGGGGCAGAAGTCCCACCAGTCCTTCCCTGATAGCCATTCTAGAACAGGATGACTTAGAAAAGGTGAATGCAGTTCCCTTAGAGTCAGGAGATGGAGTGAACCCCCCTGTAACTGATACCCCTCCAGAGGAAGAAGAAGAGGAGGAAGAGGAGGAGGAGGAGGACTCAGATGTAGAGGACTCAGACAAACAGGATCAGAGGGGTAGCCAGGTCCTAGTTGCCAGGCTTAACCAGGCCAACTTAGACCTACTGGGAAATGGAGAGGGCCAGCACCTCCCCAGATCCCATCATGTCATTCTCCCAGGCAACAGAAGAGTGAGATCTCCCTCAGGGGACTCTCATATTTCTAGTGCCTCAAGAGAATCTCAGAGAGGTATGACTGCCTCTCAGAAGATAGAGCATAGGGCCAGAATGAGGGCTGTCAAACTCCAAATAGAGAGGGAGGAGGTAGCCTTGGCTCAAGCTAGACTTGCCTTGGCAAGAGAGCAGAGATTGTGTGGCTTAGATGCCACTGGTGGCAGCAATATTCCTAGAGAAAAAGACAGGAGCTATGATAATAGAAACCTGACAAAAATTGTGGCCCCCTACAAGGAAGGGGATGACATCCACAAATGGATGACTGCTCTTGAGAGACCCTGCATGGTACAGCAGGTTCCTCAGGATCAGTGGGCTGCAATTTATGGTACTCCTTTTCTGAGAAAGGGAGGGATAGGCTCCTCACAGTTAGACCTGAGGATGCCAAAAACTACTCTGTCTTGAAGAGTGCTCTTATTGAAGGGTTTGGCCTAACCACTGAGCAATACAGGTTGTTGTTCAGAGACACCCAAAAAGCACAGACTCAAGACTGGACTGATTTCGTAGATTGTGCCACTAAGGCTCTGGAGGGTTGGTTGCAGGGAAGTAAAGTTTCAGACTATACAGGATTGTACAATCTTATCATGAGAGAACAGATCCTTAATAACTGTACAAACCAGCTGTTGCATCAATACCTTATTGACTCTGATCTGACCTCTCCCCAAGAATTGGGAAAGAAGGCAGACAAATGGGTCAGAACAAGGATTAAGCAGAAACCCCAGAACCAAGGTGGTGACCAGAAGAAAACAGACCAGAAGGGTGGAAATCAGAAAGATAAAGAAAAAGACCAGAAGTCTTCAGGCCCCCAAACTAATAGTAAGGAGTGTGGTTCCCAAAATGGAAACAAGAAGAAGAAGAAGAATGGCCCAAAGAAACCTTGGTGTAATACCTGCAAATCAGTTTCCCACTGGGGCAGTGAATGCACCAAGACAAATCCAGTCCCCACCACTGCAGCTCCTAAAGCAACTGCACCCCCTAGTACAGTCAGCAGTGGTGGAACACAGCCAAAGGGTGTAGTAGGGTTGACCCTGGGTACTGAAGTAGGATCTGGCCTAGTCAGAATCCCTACTCAGGCAGTTCTCCTATATGATGTGGACTTAACTTTGTCCACTACAGTAAGCCCCAGTAACCTGGGCAAATATAGGCAGACGCCTTTAATTAATGAGAAACTGGCTCAGGCCTACAGGGACACATGTGCCAGTGTCACAATGGTGACACCTGACTTTGTGGACCCTGGACAGATTGTACTAGGTGAAAGTTACCTAGTGACCAATGCCAGCAACTCCACTACTTCCCATAGTGTGGCAGTTGTGAACTTCTCCTGGGGAGGGGTAGATGGCCTAAAGAAAGTTGTTGTGAGTGCAGACCTCCCAGTAGACTGTCTGTTAGGCAATGATCTTGAAAGCTCAGTTTGGTCAGAAGTGGAGTACAGGACTCATGCAGAAATGCTAGGGATTTTAGCTCATGTCCTTGCAGTGACAAGGTCTCAGGCTAAGAAGTGCCTTCCTGAACCAGTGGTGGATCTTGGAACAATAGACCAACCACAACCCAAGAGAAGGAGCAAGAGAGGAAAGGCTGAGCCTTCCACCTTGCCCCAGGTTGAGGATCAAGTTTCAGAGGAAACTGATTCTGCAGTCCAAGAGGAGACTGTCTCTGAGGAACTTGAACCTGACCAGGTTGAGTTTCTGGGGACAGGGGGACCCTCAAGGGCAGACCTGAGGCAGGCTCAATTAGATTGCCCTTCCCTTGAACCCCTCAGACAGCAGGCTGCTGCTGAGGCTGCTGGGGATGCCCAAGGTACCCATACTGTGTATTGGGATGATGGACTCCTTTACTCAGAGGCTAGAGACCCCAAGCCTGGTACAGCCAGGAGGTTGGTTATACCTCTGAAGTTTAGGGGCTTCCTCCTTACCTTGGCCCATGATATTCCCCTTGCAGGACACTTAGGCCAGAACAAGACGTGGGACAGGCTTGTTTCACACTTTCACTGGCCTCATATGTCAGAAAATGTCAAGGAGTTTTGTCGCTCCTGTGTCACTTGCCAAGCCAGTGGTAAGTCAGGTGGCACAACAAAGGCCCCCCTCATACCACTACCTGTGGTGCGGGTACCCTTTGAAAGAGTTGGAATAGATATTGTGGGTCCCATGGATCCTCAAACAGCATCTGGGAACAGATTTATACTGGTGGTAGTGGATCATGCCACCAGGTATCCAGAAGCTATTCCCCTGAGGACCACCACAGCACCTGTGGTGGCAAAAGCCCTCATTGCAGTTTTCTCAAGAGTGGGCTTTCCTAAGGAGGTTTTGTCAGACAGAGGTACTAACTTCATGTCTAGCTATTTAAAAGCAATGTGGAAGGAGTGTGGAATAAACTACAAGTTTACCACACCCTATCACCCACAGTGCAATGGGCTTGTGGAGAGATTCAACAAGACCCTCAAGGGAATGATAAAAGGATTACCAGAGAAGCTTAGGCGGAAATGGGACATTCTTTTACCCTGCTTGCTCTTTGCTTACAGAGAGGTCCCACAGAAGGGGGTTGGCTACAGCCCTTTTGAACTTTTGTTTGGCCACCCTGTGAGGGGTCCACTGTGTTTGGTGAAGGAAGGATGGGAGTTACCTCTCAAAAAGGCCAAACTAGACATTGTGGACTATGTACTTGGTCTCCGCTCCAGGATGGCTGAATACATGGAGAGAGCATCCAAAAACCTGGAGGCCAGCCAAGAATTACAAAAAGCTTGGCATGACCAAAAGGCTGTACTGGTAGAGTTCCAACCAGGACAGAAGGTGTGGGTACTGGAGCCAGTGGCCCCAGCAGCACTCCAGGACAAATGGAGTGGACCCTATCCTATCATTGAGAAAAAGGGAGAAGTCACCTATCTGGTTGACTTGGGAACCCCTAGGAGCCCTCACAGGGTAATCCATGTGAATCGTTTGAAAGCATTTGTGGACAGGGAGGACATGAGCTTGCTCATGGCCACAGATGGGGATCAGGAGGAAGAGAGTGACCCTCTCCCAGACCTGCTTTCTCAGAACCCTGATGATGGTTCAGTTGATGGAGTAGCCTTGGCGGGCAGCCTCACTGACCAGCAACAGATGGACTGCAGACAAGTTTTGCAAGCCCACAGGCATTTGTTTTCACTCACACCCAGCCAGACTAACTGGTGCACCCATGAGGTGGACACTGGTGACAGTCTGCATGTGAACAATAAGATCTACAGGCAACCTGACCATGTCAGGGATTGCATCAAGGCTGAGGTGCAAAAGATGTTGGAGCTTGGAGTGATTGAGCCATCAGAGAGCCCATGGGCCAGCCCAGTAGTCCTTGTGCCAAAACCTCATACCCAAGATGGAAAGAGAGAAATGAGATTTTGCGTGGACTACAGGGGTCTCAATGCTGTCACTAGGACAGATGCTCACCCCATTCCAAGAGCAGATGAGCTCATTGACAGATTGGCTTCTGCCAAGTTTCTGAGCACATTTGATTTGACAGCTGGCTACTGGCAAATCAGACTAGCTGAGGAGTCAAAAGCCAAAACAGCATTCTCTACCCCTAGTGGACATTATCAGTTTGTGGTAATGCCCTTTGGTTTGAAGAATGCACCTGCCACTTTCCAAAGGTTGGTGAACCAAGTCCTTGCTGGGTTGGATGACTTTTGTGCAGCATATCTAGATGATATTGCTGTCTTTAGCACCACCTGGGAGGATCACCTGATCCACCTGAAGAAGGTTTTGGAGGCTCTGCAAAAGGCAGGCCTAACTATCAAGGCTACTAAGTGCCAGATAGGGCAGAGTAAGGTTGTGTACCTGGGCCACCTAGTAGGTGGGGGTCAGGTTCAGCCACTGGAGAGCAAAATCCAGACCATACAGGACTGGGCTCCTCCAGTTACCCAGACACAAGTCAGAGCCTTCTTGGGCCTGACTGGGTATTACAGAAAGTTTGTGAAAAACGATGGGTCTATAGTGACACCATTAAATGACTTGACATCCAAGAAGATGCCAAAAAAGGTTCAGTGGACAGTTAGCTGTCAAAAGGCATTTGATGACCTGAAGAAGGCCATGTGCTCTGCACCTATCCTGAAGAGTCCTGACTACTCCAAACAGTTCATTGTACAGACAGATGCTTCTGAGTTGGGGGTGGGAGCTGTGCTCTCACAACTTAATCAAGATGGTCAAGACCAGCCAATTGCTTTTATTAGCAGAAGGCTGACCCCCAGAGAGAAACGTTGGTCAGCCATTGAGAGGGAGGCCTTTGCTGTGGTTTGGGCCCTGAAGAAGTTGAGGTCCTACTTGTTTGGAACTCACTTCCTAGTTCAGACAGACCATAAGCCCCTCTTGTGGCTCAATCAGATGAAGGGTGAAAATCCCAAACTGCTCAGGTGGTCCATTTCCCTACAGGGGATGGACTTTACAGTGGAGCACCGCCCAGGGACTGACCATGGTAATGCAGATGGTCTCTCCAGGTACTTCTACTTAGAACATGAAGACTTATCTGGTCAAGGTTAGTTTAATGTCCCTGCGTTTGGGGGGGGGGGGTTGTGTAGGAGAGTAGGGTCTGCTATCCTATGGTCACCCCAAATTTTAGCTTTTTGCTTCACTGGTTTTCGACTACTGAGGCTGTGGGCCTGCTGATCAGACCCCCAGCCTGCTGTTCTCTCACTAAATTAATGATACATGTGCTATAGGCACATACCACAATTGGAAATTGACTCCTTGTCAGCCCCTGTATAATGCACTATAGGTGCCCAGGGCATAGGGGCCACCAAGGCCTACCAGGGGCTGCAGCATATCTTTTGCCACCCCTGGCTGGTTCTTAAATTGACACAACTGGCTGATCACTCAGCTGGGGTAAGGTGGTGTAAGCACCCCTTACTTAGATATAGTATACCTATATCTACACCTATATCTGGACACATATTAACCTGTGAGCCACTCCTATGGAAGGCCTCATCAATCCTGGAGGCAGAGTGCGTGGTTTTATGTGAGATGGAGCTCTAGCATGAGCTGAGCCTGTCTGCAGCTGTCGGGAACAACTCCCTAAGCTGTTTCAGGATAATGCCATACTATATACTCTTAAGTGCATTATAATCCTCGCGGTTATATAGCAACTTTGGTTTGGCTTTATCAAAACATGTCGTGTAAGGTGTCATACGATTTGGAATACTATCCCCTCGCCAGTTCTGGTGACGGGGATAGCATTCCACCCCTCTAGAGGGGTAAGACATGTTACTTTACTTAAATGCGGTTAATTTCTAAAAGGACCTTGGATCCACAAAATGGATGCCTCTGCCACAGACACGAGTCTGACCCCCTGAAGCTGACCGAAACTCAGCCAAATGGGGCCTGGACAAAGGGTTTCCTGTCGCAGGGAGGTGTTACACCCCCCCAGACAGGAGATAGTGGATTGTAGCAGGGAGGTTTGAAAGAAACCAGACACTGCTTGGGGCGCACAAGGCTGCCCCTTGCATAATCCAGCCAAACCGGTTCTGGGGCACTCCAGCCCTCGTGCCAGGGCGGCCTGGATCAAAGGAAGGGGGTGTATCCACCCACTTCCTGGGTCCCACCCATAGGAGGGGACCTAGCAGGTAATCCAGCCCCCAAAATTAGTATATGACTGGGAGCAGTGCCAATGCACTTCAGATTATCCTGAAGAAACATAAGAAACGAAATTCTGGACCCTTCGACATCCTACTCGACGTAGAATCCCGAAGAATCTCCCTTGTGGTCAAGGAGTGACCACCCTGTGCAAACAGGCACCATCCAGCCATCGACGTCTGCTTTGTCGCAGTTCCCGCCGGAACTCGAGCGACAGAGATCGACGAGATCAAGCTTGCCTGCCCTCCAACAGCCCGATCCACAGTCCCTGCAGAGCTGAGACCCGTGGAGGCGACCGGAAGCGCGGGGCACGCCATCTTGGAAAGACCACGAGACGCTGACCGTGCAGCCCACGAGTGACCCTCGAAGCTGTACACCTGGGTTTGAGAAGCCCCAACCCTGAGCCACTCTTGCACCGAAGCTCACCCCTCTACACTCACCGAGTGCTGCGTGGGGCCCTTCTGCTACTTTTGGCTCAACGCGTTGGCCCGGTCACTTGCCAGCCGGCTAGTGGCCCCTGTGCCGACGAAACTTGAAAATCGACTTGCGATTCTGGTTGCTCCAGACTTGCACCCGCTCCCCTGAAAAGGAGCCCCCACTCTGACCCTCCTGGTTCAAGTGAGAAGCAATCTCCCGGTTCCGCGTGGATTGCTCTTGCCAAGTGTTGTTTGCTCCAAACTTGAAGCCGACTGCGCCGACGGTGAGAGCCCTCGTGGGACAGATCGAGACCCACTCCTGGACATCGCAGATGCCCCAGAGCCCACGTGACAGCGGAGAGAAGCTCCTCGACGACCACCTGATTGCGCCCGACATTGCCTGGTTCCGTCCTGGTTCCACCCTGGTCACTGCTGAGTGACCCAGACTCTGTCCCCTCTGCTTTCAGGTACTTTTCGATTTGAGTCCACCCTTGGACTCCACCGGACACTTCTCTTTCACCCCGCCTGCAGCCCTTTCAGCTTCAAGCACCAAGAGCCTGCGTGACGAAACCCGACTCAACTTCGACCCTGTGCACCCGCTTCCTGTGGGTGAGGTAACTTTGCTCCGCCGGTGTTCCCACACTGGTACACATCTCTAGGGTCTGTGTCTTAAGTTTTGTTCCTCTAGGTTCAGCGGAAGTGTCCTTAAACTTTAACTTTACAACTTTTACGCACCATTGGTTAACATTGGTGCATGCGTGCGCTTTTCGCACTCCACCCGAATCCCGTGGGCCTTTCCCGACTTCAGCATTGCTTGTCCCGACTGCTCCCAGCGATTCCCTAGGCCCTAGGCCTAACCACTGCTCGATTGGTATCTCTTATACCACTTGTTTAGTATATGGTCTGAGTGGCCCCTCGCCCTCATCCATATTTGTGCAACTTTGTATGTTATACTGTGCTTTTGATTTAACGCTTGTGCCCCTTTATTCATAAAGAGTACTGGGGATTGTTTTTAGTAATAAACCCATATATTTCTATAATATATACTTGTGTGGTGTCCTTTCATTTGATATTACAGGATTGTATGTGGTAAAACAGCTCGCTTAACACGACCTCTTAAGTTAAGCCTTTAGGCTGCTTAGTCCATTCTACCCCTAGGATAGCTTGTCTAATAAGGTTGACTTACAACCAGACACCATAAGGGATTGTTTGGTCTGATAACAGGTGGTTCCAGAATTGGAAACATCACCTATCAGGCCAACTTCTCACAATTCTAAAAAGACTTCTGGGCCGTTTCTGCACGGCAGTAAATGACACTTTTAGGAAAAACAAACACAAATGTTACTTATGTTTAATTGTTTTATTTTTGCCACTGAAGATAGCAAAAAACAATTCCTGAGTTGATGTTAACATTCCCCCTTGTCAGGTGCATTGCATTGTTTCTTGAAACAAAATAAACTAGTATAAAACAACGAACCCCCCGTCCACATAACTCCCACCTCCCTCTTCCCTCCCACCCCTCGGCTGCCTGCTTATTCCGGATCCAAAGGAAATTCAAGTGTCATCAGTAGTATTTGAGTCACTGGGGAGTTCGTCGGTTGTGAAGTGCCCGTTAGTCTCAACACTCGAAGATAGAGTGGACAAGTGATTCTCAGAGAATTCTTGTGATAGAAGGGCAAAGAACGGCCTCCATATTTCCCGAATTGTATCCTCCCCAGGACGCAATGCATGCGATAGGCACTTCATGCCTAGTAGACTCCAGACCCTATGCAGCGAGTCCAGTCTATGTGGTATTTTACCAGTGCCTCAACATGCTAGTATTACTTGATGGGCCACTCTGACTGCTAGTGCAATATGTTTACCGTGCTGGGATCGGAGTGGGTAGGTAAGTGGATTTATGTGCCACAACACAATGCATGATGGAAATCTAGGTAACTGAGTAGAGAAATTTGTGTTGACTTCCGTGAGGACCCTCTCAGAATTGTGAAAACTTCAAACAATCCCACAGTAAATGTGTAAGTGTGCCATTCTCTGTATGAGATCTCCAGAATTTCCCGTCTTGCATGGGATCTACCTGGTGTAAACGAGCTGGGGTCTAGTACCAGTACGTGGCTATTTTCACCACCGTTTCTGTACTTGCTTTGTTAGTGACGTGTGCCTAGCCCTGTGGTAGATAGCCCCCATTCTTTTAAGGACAGCTCTCTACCCAACTTTCGTTCCCATCTCTGTTGGGATGCAGAATTGCCCCCGACCCTGGGCCTAGTAGCATTTTGTGTAGATCTGATACTAGTCATTTGTCCGAGGTTCTTGTACGCAATGAGATGACATTGTGCAGCTTCTCTGGTTCCATGACTCAAACCCAGTGGCTGGCTTGGGTATATTGAAATCGTTCTCTTTCTGTAAGTATCCCCTCTGCCCTCAGGGAGCTAAACGGAATGAGCCCATCAACATCGAAAAGGTGGCCTATGGATCTGCACCACTCCTGCTGCCAAGGCTCAAATTCTGTTGTTGCATTCCATGTGTAAAGGATAAATTCCCCACAATATGGGTAAGGGGGAATGGCTGCTTCATAAGCTCCTTCTTCTACCCCACCACATACCATATCCAGAGGGTAGGACCTTGACAGCAGATAGGTAAAGACTAGATGCGCAACTCATTTTGTCCAGGAAGGGAACTTTCCACTGGGAAGTACTCGCCAGAGCTCTGTCCATAAATAGCTATGTCTTTTCTGATTCTGTCCTGGACCACGCAACCAAGAATTGCAGTTGCGGAGCCTGAAAATAGGTGGCTATGGATGGTATCCCAAGACCCTCCTCCATGGGGTCCCTAATACTAAGCTCCCTCCGCATTCGGGGATTTTTAGGCACCCACACAAAGGAGTGGAATGCCTTCTGGAGCTCCTGTAGCACCCCAGGTGGGTGCCAAAGTGGCAAAGTTAAAAATATATATAGTATCTTAGGGAGGGCAGTCATTTTCAGTGCTACAACTCACCCCAGCCACGAAAGCTCATGAGGATGCCACCGAGCTAGGTCTGCCATAATGCAACTCACAAAGGTGCCATAATTAATCTTCAGGGTCTCAGGTATGGTTGGAGCTAATTGGATCCCTAAGTATGCTATGTCTTGCCTCCATGCAATGGAAAAAGTATGAGACAGATAAGCCTGAGTTTCTAGGGTGACCGAGAGGCTTAATGCCTGTGATTTGGAAATATTAATGCAGAAGCCGGACATCTGACTAAACTGCTCGATTACTTCTAGAAAGGGGGGAGTGTCCTCTTCAGATCATCCAGAGAGGCAATAAAGTCAGCTGCATGGAGGGTAATGCTATGGTCTTTCCCCCTGAAGCGCATACCCCTCACTGCCGGATTGTCGTGGATGCGTTGGGCATACTGTTCCATGTACTAGGCAAATATTAACGGGGAGAGGGGACACCCCTGCCTTGTACCTCTCTGGATAGGGAAAGTGCTCAACGACCTGCTATTGACCCTAACCAAGGCTGTGGATAACCCATAGCCACCTAGTACCCATGAGCAGACCCTGTCTCCCAACCCAAAGTGTCTAAGCACTGCTGTAAGGTACGGCCAGTGCACTCTGTCTGATGCCTTCTCGGCATCGATTGCCAACAGCATCCATTCCTGTTGCGTAAGTGGGGCCTTGTTGATCAAATGAAAGAGGCATTTGTTGTTGTCGGAGTATTGTTGATTGGGGACAAAGCCCGACTGGTCCAACTCGATTAAACCTGGCATGAGTAGGGCTAGGCAGGTCACCAGAATCCCAGTGAGTAGCTTAGTGTCCACATTTAACAAGGAAATTAGTCTATTAGACCCACATGCCGTTTTGTCCTTACCCGGTTTCGGAATTACAGTGATGGAGGCCTGAAGCATTGAAGGTGGAAGTGTGGCCGCACTTACCACTGCGTTAAAAACGTTGGTTAAGAGAGGGGCCAGGACTGTGCTACATGTTTTATAGAATAATGCGGAAACCCCATCAGGTCCCAGGGACCTATTAAGTTTTGGCTTGGAGATAGCCATTATTGCCTCTTCTATTTGGATCGGACGGCCCAGAGTGGCCGCCTGTTCAGCTGTTATTTTAGCAGTGGTAGCGGTTCCAAAAATAGGAGTCTATGAAACGGGATGGTACATCTTGTGCGGTGTATAAATTCCTAAAGAAGGTACCAAACCTGTGGGCAAAGTCTTCGTCTTTGGAGACTGACGCCTCTCCATCCATCCTCAACTCCCCAACTGTGTTAGCATGCCGCTGTGCCCTCAACTTGGAGGCCAGAAGTCGCCCGCATCTGTTTCCCCCCAACTAGTAAGCATGTTTAAGCTGCAAGAGAGGTCTAAGCTTTCTAAGTGTTTCCTTGTGACTTCCAGTTGTCTCCACACTTGGGGTGCTGCGGTGTGATGGTGTATACGCTCCAATTCCCTGACTCTAGTCTGAAACTCCTCCCGCTTCTCCCATCTGATCTTATTTTCTGCCGCTGAGATGCCTATCAGGACACCCTGATAACAGCCTTCAAAGCATCCCAGACAATGGAAGCGGTAACATCTGGGTGATCATTAAACTCCAGATAATCTGCAATGGCTTTCCCCACTTCCTGCACTGTCTCTGGGTGACAAAGCATTGATTCCCTCAGCCGCCAGACCCCAGGAGGTCTCCGGGTGGGGGGAAGGACAGGTCCACCTGTACAGCCACATGATCCGATAATGATCGTGGCTCTATGGTTATCTCCTTCACCACCTGTTGACTCTCCCTAGAGCCTAGAAAGTGATCCAGCCTTGTGTAATTTTTGTGTGCGTATGAATAGAAAGTGTAGTGGGTGGGTCTTGAGCCACAGATCACGAATGCCCACATCTCTCAACCACTGGGCTCCCCCACGCTAATCAACCCCACCCCACCCTGTCCCTGTGCTGACCGATCTATAGCATTGTCGAATAATATAATTAAGTCTCCTCCCACTAATATACAGCTGCTTTGAGCTTCTAGCACTCCCTGCATGGCCTCGACAAGAAAGCGTTCCTGCCCCTCTTTCAGAGCATAGAGTCACCCAATGAGGAAGGTGTCTGTACCCAAGTAAATGTGGTATCCAAGAAGACGACCCTTAATTTCTACACTATCCTGCCAACTTTCACCTGGAAGAACCTAGAAAACAGTATGGCTACCCCCACAGTCTTTCTAGCTAGGGAGGAAAAGAACTGTTGATGGAAAGCTCCACTATTTAGCCTTTGCCAATCTCCCCACAAGAGATGTGTTTCCTTTAGAAGGCATACCTCTGCACAAGTTTTTTCTAAATAGGAGAGGATCGCCTTCCACTTGGTGGAGTTGTTCAGCCCTTTAACAGTGAGTGTGACCACCCGTAAGGTTCGTGGATCCCCCATGGTAAGTATATTGTATCCTGTGGCCATCCAAATACCCCGTGTTGTGCCATGCCGGCATCCCCTCCCCCCCACCAATGCGGGTAGATGGATTTGTTGATCGTGAGACAATGCAGCGAGCAGGCACCCAGAACTTAACCCCAAAACTACCCCCATAATAAACCAAAGTCTCTGGGTTGGGAACAGTGTCAGAGTGATTGTCCCTACCCAATAGTATAGTTGCACACTAGGGGATATTGTGGGCTCTCTAGAGGTCACCGCTCTGCTCCGCCCCTAGCACCCTCCCACCATGTTATCTATATGCTCAGTTGCCTCATGTCGGATCAGAACTGTTCGTGTCTTCCGAGAGCTTTTCCAGCAGGGCTTTCCATTCCGATGCAATGGTGGCCAGGTCCCCCCACCACTCATAGGCACCTTCTGCCATCGCTCCCTTGTGTTGCATCTCTGGCAGTCAAAACGGGCTCCCTCCTGGGAATCCTCCTGCATGTTGATATTAAGGAGCTCAGCTGCTGCCGTGAAGGAGCAGATCTCTTGGAGTTGACCTTGCCGTTTAAACATTAAGTGGAAGGGGTGGCCTCAGGAGTAGGGGACCTTGTGATCTTGTAGAAAGCTTGTATGGGCCAGAATGCTCTGTGCTTCACCAATGTGGAGACTGCAAGATTTATTTTTGAGATTTGTAGAGCGCTCGAATACCCGTAGGTGTCTCGGCGATATGGACAGCCAGGTTTTTAACATTTTCCTGAAAGTTAACAAGGATTGGCATGATCTAATCTCTAGTGGGAGAAAAATCCAGAGACTAGCGGTGGCGACGATTTGAATTTGAATTTGAATTTGAAGGGGATTTATAGAGCGCATGGCTGCCCGAAAGCGTCCCAGCGCTAACTGAATCCGATAAAACGTTTATCGCCCCATGAAGCAGTTTTAGTGAGTGGTACCTTCAGCAGACATGCAGTTGCCGAGCGCAGTGCCCTGTTGGAGGATGTATGACGTTACAACGCATACTTTTACCACGCATGCCTTTACAATGCGGTATTTACAACGAATACCTTTACAACGCATAGTGCTTTGGGGCGCTGGATAGTGAATAGTTTAATTTACTATTCCAACTCCAGTCCCCGTGGACACTGGGGAAGGTGTTGGACAGTAAATTAAACTTATTCCCTATCCTAGAGCGTCCCCAGCGCAATGCGTTGTAATGGTTTGCGTTGTAAAAGTTGCGTTGTAAAGGCACTGCGTGGTAAAAGTTGCGTTGTAAAGGATGTTTCCCCTGTTGGGAGTATAGGTAGCTAGCTCTTTTATCAGAAAATGTGGTCCAGTATTGCGAGTGGCCCTGAAGGCGATGCACAGTGCCTTGAATTTTATACTTTCTTATAACATGGGAAATGGGCTTGAACTTAGGAGTGCCTGATAGCATTCTGGCCGCTGCATTCTGGACAGATTGTAGCTTGTGGGTGACCTTGGTTTGAGCATTCACAAATAGCCCATTACAGTAGTCTATGGAGGACACGACTAAAGTACTGACCAGAGTTTTTCCGGCGTTCAGAGGAAGGAATTGTAAAATCTTATTTATCATTCGTAGTTTGTGGAAAGAAGCCGAGACCACCGAGTTGGCGTGCGGTGCGAGGATCAGTTTGTCGTCAAATGTGACGCCAGATTCCTGACCTTAGTGACTGGGATCGGGGGGGCCCAGTGAGGAGGGCCACCAGAACTGAGACCAGCTAGGGGATAGTTTGCCAAATATCATCACCTCCGTTTTATCGGAGATCAGCTTGAGGCAGTTGCTGGCCATCCAACTACTGATGGCCAGCATGCCCTCTTGGAAGTTGGCAGTTACCTGTTCTCCATTGTTGTTTATTGCCAACACCAATTGAGTATCGTCGGTATAGGAAGTTAGGCCCATCCCGTGTGCTTTGATAATTCTGGCCAGGTCCGACACATGTTAAAAAGGGTCGGTCTTAACGACGAACCTTGCGGAACATCACACGGGAGGGCCAATTGGGCAGAGTGGAAGGAACCAAAATGTACCGACTGGGTGCGGGTAGTGAGAAAAGATGACAGCAGGTCTCGTGCCTTGTGTTGAATGCCCATTCTGGTGACACGGTCGATCAAGATGGTATGATCGACCGTGTCAAAAGCTGCCGAGAGGTCCAGCAGAATGAGAACTGCCGTTCCACCCTGATCCAGGATAATCCTGATGTCCTCTGACGCTTTGATAAGCGCAGTTTCAGTTCCATGCCCTCTACAGAAACCAAATTGTGTGTCATCTACCAGGTGATGGTCTTCTATGTATTTAGAGAGTTCGGTGTTCATTACCTTTTCTGCGATTTGTGCCAGAAAAGGCAGGCTGGCCTGTAGGCTGGCCTGTAGTTTTTAGTATCTGCCGGGTTCAGATTTGTTTTTTTTAATAGAGGCTTTAAAATAGATTTCTTCCAAGCAATGGGATACCTACCTGATGAAAACATGGCATTACAGATGCTAGATAGTACAGGTGCCACCTGTTGTGCCACAGGTATTAAAACAGCCGGCGGACAGGGGTCATTCACTGAGACTGATTTAATGGAGGACATTAGATGGATAATCTGGTCCGGTGTGGTGTTTACAAATTGTACCAAAGTGTGTTCCGTGGTGCTCTTTATCTGAGAATAGTCAGCATGGTTAGTCTGAGATGCGAAAGTTTGGTAGATGTTATTTACTTTTCCGTAAAAGTGATTTGCGAGAGAGTAGCACAGCGACTGAGAAGGGGCTGAGGCAGCAAGGGTTGTATTGCCTGATAAATTGGTGACTACTTGATTCTGGTAGAGACGGATAGTGTGACCTCTAAATTGAACGTCTGATTGGTCACGGGTCTTTTGCAGAATAGATTCCTTAAGATGAAAATTATGTACACAGGTAAGAATGTCCAGTGTCCGAGCTTTCCCTGAGCCCCAGCTCCCCACTCTGTGCATTCTATTGAGATGGATGGTCATAGTCGGAGGTCCTCCCAGCACGTGCGTGAACAGGTCAATCACAAAGGCTTCGATATCCTCGCCCTCCGCATTTTTGGGGGCTCCCCTAATCCGGATATTAGTCCTTTGGGAGCGATTTTCCAAATCTTCTGCATGTGCCTGGATGTCTAGCTGTTGTTCAGAGAGCCTGATAACTTCCTGCTGCAGTTGATTGATCTCCTCATCTCATGAAGAGCCCTGTTCCTCCACATCATCCACCCTCTGCCCAATGTCTGTCACATCCTTATGAACTCCCAGTAAATCACTCCCGTTTTAGTACCTGGATATATTCCTTGAGCCCTGCAAAAAGAGCTCCCAGGTAGGCTCAGGGAACTGGTCCCTCTGGATCATTTTGGGTTGGGAGGAAGCCCTGCTCTGATCTCCTTTAGGCTCACTCTCCTGCAGACCCTCGGTCTTGGTAAATAGGTCTTTTATGGAACCTCCCTTCTTCCCTCTGCCAGTCACCATCTTGCCCTGTTCCAACTCCAACCCCATGCCTCAGACAAACAGCAATACTGACTCTGTCACCCCGGTGAGACCGGTGCTGGGTTTTAGGCGTGTTCGTGCCCTCCTCTGTGTGCTGGGCTGTTGGCAGGCTCTAGTGCGACCGGTCTGTTCCAGGCACCTCCTTTAACACCTCAAGGGACACTGCTCAGATCCAATAGTTCAAATGCACCCTGTCTCACTGGCCCACAGGCCGCTGTTCCTCTGTGGATCCTTCGTGTCTCTTCCTCCTATTAAGGAGCTCTCCCCACTGTCTCCGCTTGTCTCACTCAAATTCCAGTAGGGAGGGGGGAGGGTGGGCACAAACCTTCTAATCCTGCAGGCCTAGCGGTCTCCCTGCGCACTCCCCAGAGTACCACACCGTGGGTAGGCTTACCGCATCATGTCCCTCATGTCGATACTCATGACCATGTCCAGGCCAGCCACATGCCCCTTGGGCCAGGTGCTGACTCCTGATGTCAGCCGTGGAATTGTAGTGAGTCCCCAGCTGCGCAATGAAAGGTCGATGGCCAGAGCAGGGCCCCCTGGGGCCACCAACCTCCACCAGCTCTGACACTGCTCAGACTCCCTGCTGGCCAGCTCTGCAAATCGCCCCTTCCTCCTTTTGTGCCTGATAGCTGTTGCTGACAGAGCAGGGCCTGATATCGTCTTTCAAGCCTGACCTGAGCTCTGCACTGGAGTTCACGGAGGGCAGCCTTCTGCGCTGGGCCCGCCAGCTGCCAACTGCTACGGAGATAGAATCAGGGCCGTCACCCCGCAGTCTGGTTTCTCTTGCAGTACCCGAACCACCCTCGTCACTCAGGTGCCCAGGAGAGCACCATTTTAACAACTCTCTATGCTACGTTGCTCCGGAGCTCTGCTAGGCCGCATCTCCGGCCTGAACTGCTGCTGCTGCCTGCTGATTTAGGAGCTCTGATCTGCTTGATCAACGGCGCCAGTCACAAGCACCGCTCCCTGCTCTGGTTCTCAATGGCCAGGCGCCGTGCAGGGCCGAAGGCGCTCCGGTCGTCTAGATGGGATCCGTGCCATCACCCCGCAAACTGGTCCCTCCTGTGGGCTCTGGACTCTCCCTGTCACTTAGGTGCATTGGGCAGTGCACTCCCCTAATGTCCTGCTCTGAGTGGCACCGGAGCACCGCTGGGCCGCACCTCCGATTTGGGCTGCTGCTGCTATCCTCCGCTCTCTGCGTGCTCCAATCTGCCCAAGCTGCAACGCTGGGCACGGAAACCGCCTCCAGCACTGGTGCTGCTAAGGCCGGATGCTGTTCTGCCAGGCAGGAGGTAGGTCTGGGCTGGGCGCGATGGCGCAGAGGAGAAAGGTGACTCACTCCATCACCATCTTGGCTACACCCCCTACAAATGTTATTGATCATTTTATAAAACTCCTCTATGAAACACTCTGTGAATGCTTTTCGCTTGTTTTTCTTTTCTTTCACACTGTCTAAGTGTTAGTGAAAAATAAACTCTCGACTTTTAACTGTTATTTTCTGAATTAATCATGTGCATTTGTGGCCTACTCTAACACTCTCAGCATGCGACTGCACAGTTTTAATTTTTCCTGTTTTAGTCTGTACTGTTAGTTTCACACCATTTGGTTAATATTTCACACAATGAAGAGTTCAATCTGAGCAGGTTTCATTTCGGGAAAACCCTGCTCCATCAATCCCCCTTTGATAGCAACTTGAGCCATCATAAAAACCAACTCAAAAATATAATTGTTATCATTTATACTATTTAGAAAGCAGGTATTCTCTTTTGTTGCAATATAACTTCATCTATACCCTTTACTATTTCATAGTAATTTCCCCTTCTGTCTGCCAATTCTACCTCTTGTATCTTTCTCTTCCTTGATCTTCACTTAGTATCTAGTGTTTGTTTCTTGCACTTACAGCAGTTATATATTAAAACCAGTATTAGTATCCCTGTAGCTACAGCAACTATAGGTGTTAGTATTTTCTCTAGCAAGCCATTACCAAAAGTAGAAAACCAAATACCCACTCAGGAGAAACCGTTTACAAGTCTCGCCCAAGCACCATTAACCTTCAGTTCTGTTAAATCTTCCCGTAAATGTGTAAAGTTTTTAATATATCCCTTAAAGCTCTTACTTTTGTCAGGGATAGAAGTACAGCACTGCTGAATCTTCAACATACTACAGACTCCACCCTATTTTGCCAATAATACATCTAGAGCAAGCCTATTCTGTAAGACCATAGATCTTATAGCGATCATTTCTGTATCAATCACTTAGAACCCATCAGCAGTTAAACAATCAACCACTGTCCACAATTTTCTAATTTTATGTGAATTAAAAATTACCCCAACTGAAGGTATCAATGCTCCAAAAATATCTCCCAATCAATCAATTAATCAGGGGAATTGTAAGCGTACTACTTACCCATGAGGGTCTCAAGGTGCTGGGGAGTAAGCAGCTCCGTTCAGTCGTAGAGTCAGGTCTTGAGTGTCGTTCTGAAGATGTTCAGTGAAGGGCTGCGTCTGATGTTGATCAGGAGCTTGTTCCAGGTCTTGGCAGCAATGTAGGAAAAGGCTCTTCCACCTGTTCTGGCTCTGTGGATACACAGGGTTTCAACGAGGGCAAGGTCGGCGGATTGGAGGTTTCTCTTGGGTACGTGGAAGGAGATTGAGCTATTGGGGTCTGGTGTTGTGGAGGCATTTGTAGGCAAGGATGAGTATCTTGAAAGTAACTCTCTTCTCCACGGGGAGCCAGTGGAGGTTCCGCAGATGTTGGGTGATGTGTTTGTTTCGATGAATGCTGAATACAAGTCTGGCTGTGGTGTTCTGTATGGTCTGGAGCATGCGGAGCAGAGACTTGTTGATCCTGGCATAGAGAGCGTTTCTGCAGTCCAGTCTGCTGGTTATAAGTGCGTGGGCGACGGCCTTCCTTGATTCGGGGGATCCATTTGAAGGTCTTTCGGAGGTTGCAGAGGGTGTTGAAGCAGCTGAAGGCGACGGCGTTGACCTGTCTGGTCATGGAGAGGGAGGAGTCGAGTACGATGCCAAGGTTTCGGGCATGGTCATTGAGTGGGAGGTGGCCCACAATATCTGCAGCACTAATTCCCCTTTTATTTTGTGTTAGTTCCCTCTTCCTTTCATTCATTCCATGACTTTTATCTAAGTGATAAACCATGGGAAACACTATCCCCATATAACAACTCCCATACCAATGTGCAGGCAACCTATTGTAGGTATTTTTACCACACACATAATATATTCCAGGGGGAAACAGGATCCGTACCACCTCTTATTCCCCAACCTCCCGTAATTAGGAAAACATGATCACATTCACTAAAACCAATAAAATAATTAGTAAAATCAGTCTTTAGTCTAAGTGCAAAACTTTTCCCTATGATGTTAATCCATAGTCATTACAGCAAATGCCGTTCCCTTTTTGTAATCACCTTCTCCAAAAGCCTAAGGAGGTACACAGGACTTTTGCTCAGCAGCCTTTTCTTTAAAACTCTGTCTTCTATCTTCTACCAAATTTATAAATTCAGTCTCCTCCTGAGGCAAACTACAGGTTAAATTATTATGATGTGCATATACAGTATCTATTGATTTAGTCATATGAAAGAATTCACCCAAAATGTCAGCATTTTTTGCACTTTATACCCTATTCATATTCTTTTTAATTGCCACTTCAGAAAATACACAATCATAATTTGAAAAAAAGTACGGCAAACTTCCTTTCCAATAGAACATTATTTTTAGTACACTTCACGAAATTCCATATGTTAAAGGAAGGTGATGATAGGTTACCCCCTAAGACCCAGACAACAGTAATTGCATGCACACATAACAGTCTCTCGCATCCATAGTATCCTTACATTCATACAGTAATTTAGTAAAAACATTTAGTGAACAAAACATTAATGGAATTATCCTGGTGATATATATTTTCACCTGTTATTTTCTCAATGTTAGTTTGTGGTTGTTCTGTAATCTTTCCCACGTCTTCTTTTTCACTCAGCATATTATTAGTAATATTATTCTTAGTAGGATGCATTAAATAAGGCACTACAACAATTAGTGTTAACCAAACAAACATTAATAATAGAACACTTATAAAGCAAGCATTATTACATCTACTTTAAAAACTTTTGTCTTTTGTTTTGAAATCCAGTCTATGAAAAATTTGCCTTTGCCATTTTCTATTAAAATCACAATAATTTAAACTACAACTAATAAATAAAAAAAATAGCAAACATAATGAAAAGATAGTATAAAATAGTATGTAGTGTATCCAACAAGCACTTCTTAAGCCTCCTTGCTTTACCCCTCTCTCTTTTTTTTATATCTTCGCAGCCTTCAACTCAATTCCAGCTTTATTTTCTGCACTCTTCAGAGTGATCTTTTTAAATTTTCTGCGCCCCAACTTTTAACACAGTTCATTTAGGGTGGCTCATAACAGTTTTTGTGACTCGATTCTTCAACAGTCTTTTCCCCACACTGATGTGTGTTCAGCTGCTTCAGCCACCACATATGTTTATTTAGGAGTTGTGTACTTCTTGTTCAGGACTCTTGCCCTTTTTGTTCTCCTAACTGTATCTTCTTCAGAGTTACTTTGTTCTGTTTGGCTCAATACTTCTATTATTGTGTTTGGAACTTTTTCTTTCAGAGTGTATTTCAGTCTTTCACTCCCTTTGGCCATATAGCTCATTTTTTTGCCTTTCTCACTTGCACAGTATCACCAGATTCAAGACTTTGTTCACAACTTCATTTGTTTGCTTCTTTCCATGTTTCCAATTGTTCATGAATCAAATATTCTTCATCATTGGCATTGACAACAGTCCCATGAGACCCAGTAGCTGGTGCCCACCATATTCAACTTTGTCAGGCGCACGCTCTCCTTGACTCTCAGCCTTCTTCATTTGTTTCTGTCCTTTGAAGTGAACTTGGGACTCTTCTTGTGTGACTTGCGTGTATCCAATTTGGTAAGCCACCACATTTCACTGATGTCGTTGTTCCAGTATCACTTGGTATGGCCCATGCCAACGTGGTTCCTAATACGACTTTCTCACATGTATCTTCACCAGAATCCACTCTCCTGGGCTTATGTCATGTGCTTGTTCTTGCTGTGTTGTGGTTGCAACTTCTCCAACCTGATGAGACACAGTATGGACCAGATCGGCCAATCCTTTGAAATCATCGAGCACTAGAGTTATATTTATCAGTTGATTTGCTGGGACTATTTCCTGCCTCATTGTTCTCCCCATATTCACTTTGTGGGGCGATAATCCAGTCTTTTTCTCAGGAATACTTCTGAGACTCATCAAAAATAAAGGTAAAGCATCTGTCTATTTTAGTGCTGTGGATGCACATACTTTCGAGAATCTTGACTTAACAGTGCCATTAATCTGTTGGACCACGCATGAAGCTTCTGGTCAATAGACATAATGTAGTTTTTGCTCAATTTGCAATGATGCACTAATCATCCAAATTATTTCATTATTAAAATGAGTTCCTTTATCTGTTTTTAAAGAGACTGAAAATCTAAACTGTGGAATTATCTCTCTTATTAGCAGTTTAGCAACCGTTAGACCTTCATTTCGTCCTGTTGGATATGCTTCTACCCAACGAGAGAACAAACAAACCACAACCAATACATATTTCAAACCATTATATGGGGGTAGTACTATGAAGTCTGACTGCAGTCCGGTAAATGGATCTGCTGCTTTTCCAATTCGTCCCCAACTGACAACAGTCTTTCTTCCTGTGTTTAGCTGCTGGCAAGTTATACACCTCTGGCAAAGACTTTTTGCAATGAGTCTGAACTTCGGCTTATACAAAGATTGCTTGAAAAGCCTGATCATCGCATCACACTCTACATGTGTTAAGCCATGACACATCCTAGCCATCTGTGATAGCAGGCTGACTGGCATTTTTGGTCTCCTGTCTGCTTCATTTTAAGCCCTTCGATAACAACCTGCTTTGATCCATGTTTCTTTTTCCTCCTCACTAGCTTCTTGCTGTAATGGTCTAACCTCTTCCTATGTCTCCACAGAAGAGAAAATCTGATGAAAATTTGAATCTGATTTTTTCGTTTCTTTGTTTATTTAAATTGAATTTTGAGCACAGAAATGCACAACTTGGTCAGCATATCTGTTACCACTAGCCACATAATTGTTTACAGATTTGTTTGCTGAACATTTCACCACCCCAATCTCTTTGGGCAATTGTACTCCATGCTGTTTCAAATTGTTGAACCTGATGATGTCAAAAAACCATGTTGCATCTAAAATTGTCCGAATTCATGCACAACCCTAAAACCATATTGACTATCAGTGAATATGGTTATTCTCAGATTCTTGGCAATTATACATGCTCTGGTCAAAGCAACCAGTTCAGAAACATGTGCAGAACTTTTTCCTTTCAAGCATGAAGCTGTGGAAAAGTAAATTTTGCCATGTTCTGTGTCCCTACGCCCCATCCATCATATGTTATGCATGCATGACCAATATGCATATGTTATTCCCCATTTCTGATTAATGACGCAATTACAGTTGTGTCCACCTCTAATATGTTAGTTTCCAGTCCTCGTGAATACTACGAATATCAGGCCTATGTAAAATAATGTTGCCACGTTTCTCAGTGTGCACGTTATTCCATTATAAAGTCCCCGTTTCTAGGCCTCAAAAGGGCCCGGACCCTGGATTCAGCTCCTGTCTCCTGAAAGCCTCGCTGAGGAGCGATACAGCCCCCACCTGTATCCTCGACCCTTCACTTACTTCCTGCCTTGCAGTGCCCGGTGCACCCCGGCTCTGCCTCTGAGTCTGCCAAAAGTATGTTATAGTTCCAGCTATCAGTTCAGTCCTCCTCCTCTGCATTCCTAAGCTACTGAACTGCATCAATAGTTCCCGTCATTGTCTAGCCTTCTCGTCTCCATGTTAGAGAAATACTGTATTTAATGGTCATTTAATATTCTTCACGCACTACATGTAGAATAATGCATGGTCCAGTCTTAGAATCAAGTTAGCCTCTCCCCTCATGACTTCTAGTTTATATCAACATGTTCCCTAAACATTAGATACCAGATAGGGTTTAGGTACATGTCGCTCCGACCCTCCAGACTCTAGTCTCTGCTCCTAGCACAGAGTTCGTAGCCCCCAGCTTCTCCTAGTAACACGTCATTGCCAGTTTTCGCGCACCATTAGGTTAGAGGTCCCGGCTCCGTAGGTAGCCCCCTCCTATGTGTCCGCCCATTCATGACATATTCTGTTACGTTCTACATCACATGTCTAAGTAAACTCCCAGTTACACCTCTTATTACTGTTATCTCTCGCGACTGTTACACGTCACGCCTTCTGCTCCACCCACTGTTACGCCTACTGCAATGTAATGCTATGTGTTTGCGCTATGTATATAAATCAATGTTATGTTATTAAATGTTAGCGCGCTCATCCCAGACCAAGCCCCAGCAGCTGCTGGGCCTCTTTTTCCCCTGCCTGGGTCCCAGTTGTCCTGCTGGGCCCTTGTCATTCTATTCCTATGCAGGTTGTCCTGATCCTGTCCTTATGCTGTAATAAACCTGCAGAAACTCCTACTACCTCGAATCTTGACTCTTATTTATTGAGCTATCTGTTATTCATTCATTCATGCACTCAAAAATAGGGTATTATTTATTTATTTACCACATAATGGCGCCCGAACAGGGACTTGCCCTTTCCCCACGCGTCGGTGAAGCACGCCGACCCCCTGACCCCCTGCAGTCGTGACGGAACTCTTCTGGCCAAGTGCAGATATTTCTGCTTCAAGTATCCCTCAGGCCCACGGAGGAGACGGAGGAGGCGGTCCAGCATCCGAACGAGACGGTGGAGGAACGCGGCGAGTCCCGACCAGAGCCCAAGCCGAGAGTCCAAGGTCCGAGGTATCCGGAGGTCCACCCGTAACTGAAGTCCGAAGTCCGAAGTTCGTCGTCGTAGTCCAGTCCCGTCCGAGGCCTTCCGTTCCGTGCTGCCCGGTGAGTACCATTGCTGGGGTAGTGTCTAGACAGGGTCAGTCTAAATTGACTCTGGTCCGTGGGTTGGTGGTACCCAAGCCCGCAAACGAAGTGTTCACCTAGGCGGATACGGGTCTTGATGTGTTCCTTTATGGGACCGGTATGTTCCGTACTGTTACAGCAGTGCATCCAGTAACTCTAGTCTGTTCCGTTCTCGAGAATTCTGTTCTGTTTCTGTTTTTAGTATTTTTCAGGTAGTATTCTGTTCGAACTGTTATTTATGATGTTGTTTAATGTATTTTCAATGTCGTGGTATGCCTGAATTGTTTTCCCAATTGTTATTGTTTTTCGTGTATTGTATTGTGTTCCGATTTAAGTTTAGAATGCCGCTCTTTTCAAAGTTACGTCAGTTAAAAACTAGAAAGGGTCTGCTGGAGGCAGCAGTTCCTGTTCCGCCAAGGGACAGTCCAGGTCACTTTATGTATCAGAAACATGGCATAAGCGCCATATTGTATTTAGATTTATGGGTAGAGTATACCAAACAGTTAGAAGAAAAGTATAGATGGCCCGTATCGGGTACATGGGATGCCGAATGTATCATGCGAGTAGAAGAAGCATTATGGAAAAAGAAAGCCAGACAGTCACAGAAAGATGCCATCGAATTATGGCGTAAGGAAGCGCATAGAAGAACGGAAAAGGAAGTCAGAAAGTCAGAGTTAAGTAGAGAATCCCAAGAACGAGCCCAAGAAAGAGAATTAATCGAGATAGGTGAACAAGTCAAAGCCGAACAGTCAGACAGACAGAGGCATGCCCTTATTAAGGGTATGTATCCTCTTCTTGCCGAAGGTGTGCCAAAAGCGACCCCGGAGGCATCCAGTAATTTCCCGCCACCATTAGTTCCGACCAAGCTACGTCACAAACCGACCGCAGCTGATATTTTCATTTCGTCCTATTTGGATGACACCGTCCCAGAATATGCAAATCCAGTTCGCGCTCCACCTGTCCCTGTAAACCAGGCACTTCCCGCTCTTCCAGGCACCGGAGTACCTGTTACGGTACCCCCGGGTCAGCCTGCCATACAAGTTCAGCCCACGTTACAATTACCGACCCTGCAAGCACGAAGAATGTCAGTCGACGATTCTAGCCTAGGGGCCGCAGGAGGAGGTCCTCCTCAAACCCCGCCGCCACACAAGCGTTTATCAGCACTCGAATTACATGCTCAAGCATCACAGCGTACTCCCAAGAGTAATAAGTCTGTCGCAGAAATCAGGCAAGCCCTTAACGAATGTAGTTATGATCCAGTTCCAGGCGAAAATACTATGGTTTTATATTCCTTGCGTGTAAGAAGAGTGACCGAGTATCTAGTCACCTTGCCGAATATGAAAGAAGATCTAGACAGAATATATCGTTTCATCCGTACAGGGGATGATCCAGAAAGTATTGGCGAGATTATGTCCCAAAGGAAAGCCGAGATTCAGCTCATGATATTAAAGTTCCTGATCAATTGTCTAATAAGAGAACAAGATTACCCGACTAAAGATCCCGCCGACATGAGAATCCTAACAAGGTGGAGTGATAATATAGCCGAGGGTAAGCACAAGACCATTAGTGCCATGGAAAGTATGTACAAGAAAATTCGTAAAGAAATAATAAAGTTACACGAACAGCGTAAAGCAGCACAAGTAAGCGAGAAAGAAAGTGCCTCTGATCCTGAAGAGGAAGACGAGAATCCCGTCAGAATAGAGTATGTAGGAAAATCCAGATTTCCAGATCGCCATTTACGTCCAGAACCTAAGTCTATTTTTCATCATCCAGCACGAGAGCCGCGCTCTCTAGAACAAGTATTTCAAGCTACCGATCACATTCTGAAATCACGAGTCGGTTATAGCGAACTAAGTACTATGCACGAACAAGAACTAGCCCGATCAGCAGTCCGATGGATTACTGATTCTACCACTTTTCCAGACGAAATAGTGGCACAAATGTTTCTGAAACTGCCCCCAGCCGAGCAACGACTGGTGGGTACGTATATGATCCAGCACCTCATTACCCTGTATGAGGGTCAACATTCTGATCCAGGTCCGTTACATGATATCCTGAACGAGTTACTCCAGTATAGATGGAGAGGTCTAGGTACCGATTTAATTAGTGTCATTCTAGAACAGCGCCACAAGTATAGAACGTTCCTGAACCCGCATTTTGTTCATGTCTCACCCCCAGAAAGTAAACCGTTTTACATAGACAGACAGAATCCGTTACGAGAAGTCCACCCAGTCCAAGGGGCGGGTGGCGACATGCAACGAGTGTTTGTATACACTCCGATATCAAAGATGGAACTCCTCGAGATGAAGAAATTAATTCCCTGTCATGACAAAGATCCAGCAGGGTTCCATCGAGAATTAAAAGACATGCTCCGTATGGGAGAATACACCTACCCAGATATCATTAAAATGTTAAAGGTTCTGCTACCCGCAGGGGTGTATGAAAAATTAAAGGAAAAAGAATGGGAGGTGGGAGAGAAAAAGATCGATTGGACAGCTCTAGAAGCTGAAGACAAGGCACGAGTACCAGGTACCGGTCTTGGAGATAAATGTAAAGAATTACCAGAATTATTGATTCAAGTTTTACCCAGATTATTGACAACTAGAAAAGAAGACTGGGATGCAATCTCAGCCTGCAAACAGAAACAAGAAGAAGATATTAGTGATTTTTATTCTAGATTCGAGAAATGTTTTAGTATTAACAGTGGTCTCAAGACAAGTAGTGAGTCATACCCTCATCTTTTCGTTACCAAATTGGTCGAGAATTCAAGTCCACAGATTAAAAACCGAGTTTTGAAAGTCGAAAGCACCTGGCAAGCAAATAGTCCGTCCCAGATGCTCCAGATGCTCCAGTACCACCAGAATAGAATCAGAGAAGAGCAAGAACACGAAAGAAAACGTATGAAAGACACGAAAATGAAAGTGCTAGTTGCACAATCTATTCCCCAAGACAGTCAGAAGAGGGGTCCGAATCAAGCCAGTCATCCTGCAGCTCCCGTTAAAGGGAACTGCAATTATTGTAAACAGCCAGGTCATTTTATAAACGAGTGTGCAGTTCTGAAGCACAACATAGCTACTGGTAAGACTAAAGAAAGACCACGTCCGCCTAGACAAGAACAAGTTTCACAGGCTCCTCAGTCACAGAATGCACCACAGACAGTTACAGTACCGCAGCCTATTGCTGCAACACAGCACGTTACATCACAGATGTACCAGTATGCACAGTCTGAGTATCCAGAGTACCAGTCATATTCATGAAACAGCCTAGAGAGGGAGGTAGGCTTGCCTCTCATCGAGATACCTGTAGACCAAGAAGGTCCCTATGTTCATAGTCAAGTATTAGGGAAAGACAGAAAATTTCTGATCGATACAGGGGCAAGTAGGACCACAATTAGTCATGCCGAAGTTCCAGGGGCTCCGCTCTCAGGCTCAAGAAATGTTTCCCTTGGATTTTCAGGAAAACCCATAGTTAATGAAATATCTCAGCCAGTTACTCTAGAAGTAGGTCCATTGTCCCGTACTACTGATCTGTTACTTACTAAGTCATGTCCAGAAAATCTATTGGGTATTAAGACATTGAAAGAATTAGGTGCAATTATTTGTTGTTCCCCAGAGGGAATACGTCTGTTCCTACGTGACTTTAAGGGTCACTATGTATTACGAGATTTTGATTCAAGATTGTCTAATGTTCCGCAGCAGTTATGGGCGCAAGGTCCAACTGATGTAGGTTACATGCAAATCACACCCTATCGTGTGACTCTCAAACCAGGTGTAGTGTTACCCCGAATCAGACAGTACAGATTGCCACCTGAGGCTGTAGCAGCCTTATCCAAAATTATTGACGAGCTCATGGCTCAAGGGGTAGTTGTAGAAACTGACTCCAATGTATGCAATTCTCCGATCATTCCAGTCATGAAACGTACTGATCCGAATGCACCCCCAGTATATCGATTAGTGATTGATTTACGAGAGCTTAACAAATGTATTATTCCTCAGTACCCAGTTGTTCCAGACATTTCTTCTCTGTTAACTGCCATTGATTCCGAAGCCATGTTTTTCACTGTTATTGACCTCAAGAATGCATTTTTTAGTGTTCCAATTCATCCAGACAGCCAGTTTCTTTTCGGATTTTGTTTAAATGGAAGGAGCTATATGTTTACACGCGCTCCTCAAGGTTTCACAGAAAGCCCTAGTATTTACAGTCAAGCACTCAAGAGACAACTAGACAACATTCACATGCCAACTGACACTGCCCTGCTCCAGTATGTCGATGATCTACTGATCACAGCCCGTTCTGAACGTGCTTGCGAGCGAGCGTCACTTACAGTTCTGTATTTTCTAGCCGAGATGGGGCACAAGGTGTCACCTTCGAAGCTTCAATTCTGTGTCCAACAAGTGGTATACTTAGGACACTTGCTGTCCAAGAGGGGTAGGCAGTTGACACCCGACCGTATCCAGTTAATAGCGAGTCTTCCCCAGCCCAGAACCCAGAAGGAGGTACGTGCCTTTATCGGCCTTACTTCCTATTGTAGACAATGGATTCCCCAGTATGCATTTCTAGCCAAGCCATTGATACAGTTAACGACACAGGAGGCAGCCGTATCGACTGTCCTCCCTTGGACATCTGAACATACACTTAGTTTCAACGAGTTAAAGAAAGCCCTATGTCAAGCTCCAGTTCTAGCTACACCGAACTACAGTAAGCCTTTTACACTTTTCGTTACTGAACGCGAAGGTACAGCATTATCCGTTCTCACGCAAGACCAAGCAGGTCAATACAAGCCCTGTGCTTATTTTTCGAGCACATTAGATCCAGTCGCCCAGGCGTTGCCTGCGTGCCTCAAGTCAGTTGCAGCCACAGCACTAGCTATCAGACAAAGTGATTCCATAGTTTTAGGACATTCCCTGACAGTACAAGTTCCACATTCAGTAGAAGTTCTTTTAAACCGAACACAAACTCAGCACTTGACAATTGCACGTTTAACAGGTTATGAATTGACACTGTTCCAGCCACACATAGAAATTAGACGCTGCAACGTCCTGAATCCTGCTACACTGTTACCATCAGTCAATTCAAATCCAGACCCACATGATTGTGTGGAAGTAGTTAACATTACGACAAAGCCCAGACAAGACCTGACAGACATTCCGTTACTAGATCCTGACCTGACACTTTATGTGGATGGTTCATGTATGAGAACTAGTACAGGAGAACTAGTCGCCGCGTATGCAGTGACTACTGACACTGAAGTTATTGAAACACACCGTATTGATACCCTGTCCGCTCAAGCAGCAGAGCTAGTCGCTCTGACACAAGCCTGTATACATGCCAAGAACCTGAAGGTTAATGTTTACACAGACTCACGTTACGCATTCGGAGTTGTACACGACTTCGGAGTGCTCTGGCAGGAGAGAGGTTTTATGACTTCTCATGGAACCAAGATTCAGCATGGTCTCCTTATTCAAGCCCTGTTAGATGCCATACATTTACCGACATCTATTGCTATCATGAAGTGCAAAGCACATACGAAAGTTACTGACATTATTTCCCAAGGTAATGATCTAGCAGACCGCACAGCCAAGCTTACAGCACAGACACCAGACATTCCAGTAAACATGACACATACTCCAGATCTGATTACATGCATGACAGTTAAGGACCCTACACAAGATGTCATAGATATCCAGTTACATGCTACTCCCGATGAAATCAAGAAATGGTCTGTACAAGGAGGGGTCCAGACAGATCAAGGATGGTTAACGAAGGGTAGAGCCACATGGTTTCTCCCCGATTCTATGGTTCAAGTCATTATCAATACCGCACATAGTCCAGCACATTTAGGAGAAAAAGCTATGTTAGACAGTATCCAGAACATTTGGTTCAACAAGCATTTACGAGCTGCAGCCAAGCAGAAAGTCCGTACCTGTATGATATGTTGTCAGTTTAATCCAGGTAAAAGTGTCCCGGTGGAACAAGGTGGTTTCCAGCCCCCTGACCACCCTTTTGAGGTCCTCCAGATGGATTATATTCAGATGGAGCGATGTCGAGGTTTCAAGTATGTCCTTGTAGTTGTATGCGCTTTGTCCAGGTGGACAGAAGCATATCCAGTCCCAGATTACACAGCCGCGACCACTGCCAAGCAGCTGGTTCGTGAATTCTTCCCTAGATACGGACTCCCTAGAGTCGTATATTCTGACAACGGCCAGCCATTCTCATCCGAACTCATGAAACACGTTTCCCTGTTGTTAGGGTACCAGTGGAAGTTCCATTGTGTACGCCATCCAGAAGCAGCTGGACTAGTCGAAAGACATAATCAGACTCTGAAAATCCGTATAGCAAAAATCTGTAAAGACAAGGGTGTGGACTGGTTAGTAGCTTTGCCAGTCGCTCTATTTTACATGCGTATGGTCGCACATTCCAGATCAGGTCTGTCCCCGTATGAGGTCGTAT
Organism: Lissotriton helveticus; assembly: GCF_964261635.1. Classification (NCBI taxonomy): domain Eukaryota; kingdom Metazoa; phylum Chordata; class Amphibia; order Caudata; family Salamandridae; genus Lissotriton; species Lissotriton helveticus. Next base: position 1,024,311,832 of record NC_136063.1, read on the forward strand.
TCGGCCGCCCCCCTAACATGTGGGGTACTCCTAGACCCCGAAGTATTACCGATGTTTCATGTAATATGCTGACAGATTACCTAGCTTCCTTGATGTCTGCCCTCAACTCATGTCGTTCACAGGTTGCCGCCGCATTTCCAGACAATACCGAGGTGGCACCGCACGAGATCGTTCCAGGGTCGTTGGTGATGATCCGCAACTTTGACAGATCAAGTCCGCTGGAACCACGTTGGAAAGAGCCACGTCAGGTCCTCGTGACCACCCGGACTGCCGTCAAGTTGGAAGGCAGAAAGGGGTGGGTCCACCTTTCTCATGTAAAACTTTTCAAAGGATCAAAACCAGTCCTCAAAGACATTGCCAAGAACATTTCCCAGGATTCGAAGGATTGCCAGAACATTGTTTTAAAGGACTGTCCCGCACCAGACTTTATTACAACCCCTCCCTTGTTAGAGAAAACTCCGCAACAGGAGTATAAGTTAAAGCTCAGGTCTAATAAGTCAGCCAGTTTGATTGTATAAGTCCTCCCCTAGGTGAAACGGTTAGACTGTTTCTGACATGTATAAAATAGACCCCCATAGTGAGAGAGTCAGTCGAAGTTCACTTCAATGCATCGTTTTTCTAAGTTTCATATTATTTCTTAGCATAATGATTTCCTGCACCAGTTATGCTTTCTATCTGTGTTTTCCAGTTCCTCATGTAAATATGTCTGCTCATACTACAGTAGAGCACACGTTTAGTGATCTGCCTCCTCACGAATATTCATACCGCCTCGCCATGCGTAATAACACATTCATCCGTATGTTACATTATTCACACCAGACCAGCAATGCCACTAATTGTTGGGTGTGTGGTCGACTCCCCCCTTTCCAGACACCGAAGGGAGTTCTGCCACTTTTTCCTTATCCATTCTCACACAATGGTTCGTGTGGAGCATGGTCCACGTTAACGTCATCCTCAACAGATATGTCTTTTTCTTAACAGTACATGTTTCCCAGACAAGCAAGGTTTTCCCCACAGAACAGGTTTAGATCTAGAAAATGAAGTATATAATTTAGGAAATTATTCGTCGAATTTCATGGTTCTGAATGTTCAGTCTGATACTACTCCAGATTCACCCGCTATTTCAGTACTACCAGTCAAAGGCGAATTATGTGTCCGTAGTTATGGTTCTGTACATATAGGTCATAGTGAATGTACTACTGTTATCCAGTATAGTGACAGTAGGAAATCTATTTTTAAAGCTTCACGTCATTCTTATTTTGTTTGTGGTCAAACTGCATATGTCCGTCTGCCCCTCGATTGGGAGGGAACCTGTTACATTGCTTTCCTACTGCCACCTGTTTTTCTAGCCCCACCTGATTATCATAGGAATTCTTTCTTAGTACACACTAGACACAAGAGAAATCTCCCGATTGTCGATTATACTGAAACCGCCGCAGAGCAATTCATTGATATAGATAAAGGTGTTTTCCCTTATTTAGGTACAGTTGTAAATAGTAAGCTAATCCGTAGGTTAACAAGAACCCTTGAAGCAGTAGTAGATGAGACTGCCTCTGCTCTAGGTAACTTAACTGAAGAACAATCCTTTATGAGAATTGTCGTTTTACAGAATCGTCTCGTCCTTGACGTCATACTGGCCGATAGGGGCGGGGCCTGTAGAATTCTCGGATCCAGTTGTTGCATTTTCATTCCAAATAACGCGCCGTCTGTTTATTCAGCTATAACCAGACTCCATAAAATTGCCCATCTGTTACATCAAGATCCAGGCACCTGGACATGGTCCGGTTGGTTCTGGAATGTAATTTCCGCATGGGGATGGAAAGTCCTGTCCTTTCTAGGTATTGCAGTAGCGATCATATTTAGCTGCTGCCTCTGTATACAATGTGGCCCTGCGATTTGCAGCATGTGTGCTACCTCTTGTATTCCTAGTCCCAAGCCCCGTTCTAAATCCCGTTCCAAGACAATTCGAGACGAGCAAATGGTACTGTATGAAATGATAGACGGTATCATGAATATTGATGTTTCCTGATGGAAACATAGTGACAAGGAGGGAATGTGGAAAAGTAAATTTTGCCATGTTCTGTGTCCCTACGCCCCATCCATCATATGTTATGCATGCATGACCAATATGCATATGTTATTCCCCATTTCTGATTAATGACGCAATTACAGTTGTGTCCACCTCTAATATGTTAGTTTCCAGTCCTCGTGAATACTACGAATATCAGGCCTATGTAAAATAATGTTGCCACGTTTCTCAGTGTGCACGTTATTCCATTATAAAGTCCCCGTTTCTAGGCCTCAAAAGGGCCCGGACCCTGGATTCAGCTCCTGTCTCCTGAAAGCCTCGCTGAGGAGCGATACAGCCCCCACCTGTATCCTCGACCCTTCACTTACTTCCTGCCTTGCAGTGCCCGGTGCACCCCGGCTCTGCCTCTGAGTCTGCCAAAAGTATGTTATAGTTCCAGCTATCAGTTCAGTCCTCCTCCTCTGCATTCCTAAGCTACTGAACTGCATCAATAGTTCCCGTCATTGTCTAGCCTTCTCGTCTCCATGTTAGAGAAATACTGTATTTAATGGTCATTTAATATTCTTCACGCACTACATGTAGAATAATGCATGGTCCAGTCTTAGAATCAAGTTAGCCTCTCCCCTCATGACTTCTAGTTTATATCAACATGTTCCCTAAACATTAGATACCAGATAGGGTTTAGGTACATGTCGCTCCGACCCTCCAGACTCTAGTCTCTGCTCCTAGCACAGAGTTCGTAGCCCCCAGCTTCTCCTAGTAACACGTCATTGCCAGTTTTCGCGCACCATTAGGTTAGAGGTCCCGGCTCCGTAGGTAGCCCCCTCCTATGTGTCCGCCCATTCATGACATATTCTGTTACGTTCTACATCACATGTCTAAGTAAACTCCCAGTTACACCTCTTATTACTGTTATCTCTCGCGACTGTTACACGTCACGCCTTCTGCTCCACCCACTGTTACGCCTACTGCAATGTAATGCTATGTGTTTGCGCTATGTATATAAATCAATGTTATGTTATTAAATGTTAGCGCGCTCATCCCAGACCAAGCCCCAGCAGCTGCTGGGCCTCTTTTTCCCCTGCCTGGGTCCCAGTTGTCCTGCTGGGCCCTTGTCATTCTATTCCTATGCAGGTTGTCCTGATCCTGTCCTTATGCTGTAATAAACCTGCAGAAACTCCTACTACCTCGAATCTTGACTCTTATTTATTGAGCTATCTGTTATTCATTCATTCATGCACTCAAAAATAGGGTATTATTTATTTATTTACCACAAAGCTTCAAGAAACATAGCCACTGTACAGACTGAATAGGAAGCATGTAAAGTGCCCTTTTCATCTCTCAAGCAAGATCCATCCTCAAACATCACACAATCAGATTCAGGCAATGGTATTTCTTTTATATCTGGCCTTGGTTTTGCACTAATTTAGTCACATCCAGACAATCATGATCTACTTTCTCCACCACTTCCTCACAAGTTGGACTTGGTAGCAATGTAGCTGTATTCAACATTTGTACATCTTGTCACAGTCATATACTCTGCTCCCAGTATCACTCTTTAATACCTTGTCAATCGACTACTCGTAAGATGCTGTGTTTGCATTCTTGTCTGCAAAATCTTAACAGAATTTGGCAGATACACTCTCAATGGATGTCCATCACAATTGATTCACCCTGCTCCAAACCCACATACGTACACCAACTGCTTTTAAACAGCCTGGTAATGCTGCAGCAACTGAATCCAAGGTGACAGAAAAATATGTCACTGGACAGCGTGCCGTTCCATGCTTTTGTGTTAGAACTGAGAGTGCACAACCATCTTTTTTTGCAACAAAATAGTGCAAAATCCTTACTGTAATCTTGCATTCCTAAATTCCTAATGTAGGTGCTCTACAAAGGCTGTCTCGCAACTCTAGAAATGCCCTCATGCATTCTTCATCCAATTCAATTGGATCGATCACATCTTTATGTGTCAATCTCTGTAATGGCTTGGCTGTCAGTGAAAAACCACGGATCCATTGTCTGCAGTATCCAATCATACCCAAGAGCATTCAAACTTCTTTCTGTTTAATGGGAGGGCCCATCTGCAAGATCACAGTTATTGGATCTAGTGATACTTTCCTGACTCCCTATTTAATCTTTTGTCCCAAATATTGAACTTCTTTTTGACAAAATTGCAATTTGGCTGGTGACACTTTATGCCCACTTTCTGCAAAATGTTGCCATAGAGTAATTGTATTTGTCACACATACTTCCCTCGTCTTTGATGCAACAACTACATCATCAATCTATTGTACCAGTACCGAGTCTTCTGGCATTAACAATGACCCCCAACTTTTTTTCAAAATCTCATTGAAAGTGAGGGACTCTCTGTATACCCTTAAGGAACGCAGAACCATGTCAATACACGGTCTCCAAACCGGAATGCAAAAAGATATTGGCCATCTGGATGCAAGGGTGTTGAGCAAACTGCTTGGCATCAATCAATTACAGTGAACCACTCTGCCTCACAAGGAATTTGGTAAAGGATTACTGCTGGGTTTGGCACTATTGGACAACAAGGTATCACTATTATTATTATTATTTCCCAGGTCCTGAACTCGCCTATATTTCCCACTCAGTTTCTTAATCCCCATAATAGGTGAATTACAAGGACTCCCTAGTATCTCACTCAAAATGCCTTGTTCAATTACAGGTGCTATGACTGCAATGATCGGGGGTGTGGCCAACCACCAAGCATGGCAGACGCGCTGTAAGAGAGCTCCGTGCCCGGAACTCATCCTGCCTAATCCTCTCAGATTGGGCGTTACCAGCCTTCACAAGTCACTAAGGGTGCTCCGCTGCATCTCTGGGGAGCGACTGGCCATGGCTGGGTGCCCCTGATAACTCACAGAGAGCAGGAAGCCGGGGGGTGTCTGCGTGGGCTGTGGCCCAGCCTGTGAACTTTGTGGACACTGCATCGGCCGACTGGTGCTACAATTGAAAGAAAGAGCCTGTGCATTCCCGTACCCCTCCTGGGGTGCCGGGGGAGCCCCTGATGATGGGCGTCTAAAGGAAGGGAAGCTCGCTGCAGACTGGGTGTGACGTGTGGGCCTTCTAATATGCCTGGTGCCCTCCTGCGGTGACCGGCTGGTTGGCGCGGGGGGGCCGGCCCTCCCGGCAGGGGGGCACCATGTCCTCTTCAGTGCTGTGAGCACGCAGCATGGCACACAAGCTGTGAACACGCCTGGAGGGTAGGGGACCGGAGTAGCCTTGAGAGGCGGCCCCCGCTGGAAACCCAGACCAGAGCAGCGAGTCCTTCTAACCCCGTGAACACGGTGAGCTCAGCAAAGGCGGCTGGGGACTGAGAGACTGGACGGGGGCTGCGCGGTGAGCCAGCCCCACATCGGAGAGGATCAGATGCCTGGACCGGCCACCTACTCCTCCTCCACCCTGATGCCTTGCGGGGCCTTCCGGCAGCCCTGGCTGACGCTGGACTCCTGTGCTCTGCAGCAAGCAGAAGAGCCCTGGAATTGTGCCACTAAGGAGGCAGCCAGGACCAGAGGGTTGCTGCGGAGGGTTTGTTACATGGCGGGGAGCTGCGGGGGTCAAGACAGCTGCAGGATATTGCTGGCGCGACTGTCAGATCTCGTTGGGTGGGTCGCTTGCCATGCTGAATTGCCCGAGGTATGCCTGCATGGTTGCCATGGTGAGACTGGGGCTGGTTGTCCGGGCGGGAGGCTGCCTGAGAACTGAGCCTGCTGATGGGCTTAGGGCCCTTGCAAGGAGCTGTTGGGATATTACTTGCTACGGCAAGGCCTGACTGGAAGCCTGTACACGACCTCATCGCCCGACAGGCGGTGAGTGCAGGGAGTGTGGCAGCTGGGGTGGTGGAGGCACACCTGCTCACCCCTCGCGCTTACCCTGCGGATACCACCAAAATACTAGCTCCAGGGGTTAAGGAGGGGGACCTGATAATGTGGCACGAAGAGCAGTAACAGGGGCCACCGCCAACGAAAACGAACACCTGTATGAACCCACTGGCCTGCGGGACCTGGTTAGCCGTCATTGAGTCAGTGGTGGCTCTGCAACACTTGGCGGTGGGGGCTCCAGGCTGTAATTACCGCCCTTCATACATGCTGCAGCATTGGCGTGGACTGGATTCTAGCCCCCGTGACTGCTTTGCTTGGGACCTCTTGGCAGTGCCAGCAACGCAATCTCATGGCTGCTGCCTGAGACTCTGTGTGGCGTCTGCTTACACCCTACTACAAGGACGACTCGGACACGGACATACGATGGGATGCCCCAAGGGAAAGATCATTGATCCCAACAGCGCCGGAACCCAGACCGCAGAGGAAAGTGATGCCCCTACACAAATGACTAAAACTATCCCACCAACTAACCTGGAGACTGCACCTGATAAATTGGACCTGATACTGCAGCAAGTGCAGGAATAGAGAAAAGGCTATAGAACAACAATTAGGATCCCTTACATCCGGATTCACTCTCCTAAAGGCTGACCATGCCAAGCTCGCCGCCATAGTTAAGGACAACAAACTGGTACTGGCAGAAATACTGCCGCAACACAAAGTACACAGCGAACAACTAGAGCAACTCCAACAGCAGGTAGTGGGACACCAGGACAGAGTTGATGACACGGAGGGGAGAGCCAGACGCAATAACATCTGCGTAACTGGCCTGCCGAATGATGCGAGGGGCAGAACACTCGCCGCCACAGTTAAGGACAACAAACTGGTACTGGCAGAAATACTGCCGCAACACAAAGCACACAGCGAACAACTTGAGCAACTCCAACAGCAGGTAGTGGGACGCCAGGATAGACTTCATGACGCTGAGGGGAGAGCCAGACGCAATAACATCTGCCTAATTGGCCTGCCGGAATGATGCGAGGGGCAGAACGCAACTGCCTTCATGGAACAATGGTTCAGAGACCATGCGGTCCCAGAGGGCCTCTCAGATTTCTTCTATGTCAAATAGGCACACAGTATTCCTTCCGGCAGACCAACAGCGGGAGCCCAAACCCGCCCTAGAGACTGGAACGTACTGCTGCAGAAAGCCAGGGAGCTGTCTCAAATTCAGGATGAAAACCAGAGAGTATTTCTCTACCCGGATTACACTGTTCTGGTGCAAAGAAAGCGCCCCCAATACCAGGCAGCAAAGACCAAACTCAGAGCACTGGACATTAAATACGCCCTGCTATTCCCGGCCAGACTCAAAGTGATTTATGACCAAAAAACGCAGTTCTTCGATACCCCGGAGGAGGCTGAGGAACGGCTTGAGATCATGTTCCCCCCCATCGGGGTCTGAACCCTCTTCACAAAGTGTATCTAGTGCCCCACAGCCCAAGCGGAGCCGGTGACTGTGACGTAGAGTGACAAACATTGCATCCCAGGTGGGAACCCTCCACCAGACCTGGCTCGGAGGGGTCGATCCGAGGCAATGGCAGCAGCTAGCAATTTCTGGAAAGGCACGCACCACATAACCTCAGACTCCTCTGAAGAACACTCCGTACATTCAGACTCTGAAAACAGCATAGCGTTGTTTAGTGGTATTACTCCTCGTTTAAAAACAGGGACATAGTGAGAAGTAAAGTCCGCTATACGAGAAACACTGCATCAGAAGTACAGTAGTACACCCGTTACTGTTAACCCGATCTCGACACCCACTATTCAAGTCAGTCCGGGCAGTGTAGCACTCGCGCTGTTTGTACCTCCATGGTTAGATTGCTAGAGCCGCTCACCCCAATGGAGAAAGCAACAGCTGCAATGTTAATAGCTAACATTGTTGTCAATATGTGGCAAAGTGAGCAAGGGACTCACGTCTGAGCATACCCTGCCACACTTATGGCGGCCAAAGCGGTACACAAGGGGGTGGTGATGGACGGAGCATCTGAACCAATCAAACACTCACACCCAGTCAATAGATCTGGGTTTAATCCATCACCGTTCTTTAGCCCACTCTGCCACCCCAGTTCAGACATGGCCATATGCAAATCAGTCTGACAAGCTTCCGAGGACCGGTTTCTGGCATTTCAGCCGTATTCTGCCCGGCTTGCTTGACCCTGTGCCTCATGGGAACAGTCTAGCCCGAACTGCCAAGACATGCCTTCCCTAGACCAGATTCAAGCTTCCTAGGACCGGTTTCTGGCATTACAGCCGTCTTCAGCCAGGCTTGCTTGAATCCAGTGGCAAAGTGAGCAAGGGACTCACGTCTGAGCATACCCTGCCAACTTATGGCGAACAAAGTGGTACAAAAGGGGGTGGTAATGGGCGGAGCATCTGAACCAATCAAACACAACAGAGCTGGGTTTAATCCATCACCGTTCTTTAGCCCACTCTGCCACCCCAGTTCAGACATGGCCAGACGTGAAGACGGCTGTAATGCCAAAAACCGGTCCTAGGAAGCTTAAATCCGGTCCAGGGAAGGCATGGCTTGGCAGTTCGGGCTGGACTGTTCCCATGAGGCACAGGGTCAGACTGATTTGCATATGGCCATGTCTGAACTGGGGTGGCAGAGTGGGCTAAAGAGCGGTGATGGATCAAACCCAGATCTGTGGACTGGGTGTAAGTGTTTGATTGGTTCAGATGCTCCGTCCATCACCACCCCCTTTTGTACGGCATTGTTGTCATTATGGTTTGGACCAGCAGTGTTTTTCTGCTGGACTGAGAATTTTTTGTTAGAGTTTTAATGTTCGTTCAGTCTAGCCCAACCCTCCCTACTGCTCCACCTACCATTGACCCTCCTCGCTGGACACGCGCAGGACACTGCTGACCATGCATACACATGAGGGATAGCCACAAAATAATAACCTGGAAAATAAGGGGGACTAGGGTTTATATATAAATGACACAGAATCCATGCGCAACTAAACAGACGGAATGCTCATATAGTCTGCCTGTAGGTCCCACCTTACCACTGCTGAGACTGCCAAACTGAGCAAGAAATGGAGAGGGCAAGTCTTCTCCACGTCCTACTCCGCCTTCGCATGAGGCACCTCTATATGGATACGGAGTTTGGTTCTCCTTAAGTCACTGGAACAGTGGGTGGCCCCACTGGGGAGGTATATACTTGTGAGAGGTACCCTAGATGGCACACAAATAGTAATAGGGAGTATGTATGCCTCTAACTACAAACAGGATAAATTCCTCCAGAGCCTTATCCCAGTACTTGCGCACTGGGCAGCATACCCATGGATATTCGGTGGGGATTACAATGCAGTGCTAGATGTAGACATAGACAGATCGCATTCCCCCCTCCAAGGCACTGCTGCACTTAAGCAGGCTGACGCACTATGCGAATGGGTGGAGGGCTGGTCACAGGTGGAGTGGGATGCATTTAAGACGGTGATCAGGAGTATAGCAATTGGCACCACAGCGGTGGTTAGAAAAGAAATACAAAACAACATTGAACAAACTAGAGCAGGATGCAGCACCAGACCCTGCCAAGTCTGCGGCGCTACAGGAAGCCTGTATCAAACAAACAGCTATTAGAAATGCTCAGACAGGTTGATCACACTGCCTACACATGCACAAAACATGTTGAAGCTGACAAAGCTGGCCCGCTTCTAGCGTGAATAATCAGAGACGACCCCCGGCAGACCCCAGTACATGAGGTGACCATGCTAAGTGGGACCATTACTGACACACAACAAGACATTAACACCGCTTTTTGCGAATATTACCAAACCCTATACCAATCACCTCCGCCGATGGTAGAAGATTCTCTCCATGCATTCCTGGCTGACATCCCATTACCCAAACTCAAACAAGCAGCGCAAAAACCTCTCTAGCCCAATCACGAAGGCGGAAATCAAAAAAGCCATTCATGACCTCCAGCACAATAAGGTCCCGGGCCTAGATGGCCTCCCTGTCGAGTTCTTCGCCACTTATGCAGAAGTACTGGTCCCGCACCTAGAGCGACTATACAATGCAGCGATAGAGTCGGGCATGCTACCCTACACTACGATGCAGGCATTAGTGGTGTCCCTCCCCAATCCGGGCCGCTCGTTATTAGACATCTCAGGATATAGACCCTTTTCCCTGCTCACAATTGAATATAAAATACAGAGTAAGGTCCTTGCACATCGCTTATTCCCGCACTTACAAAAACTCATCCACCCAGACTAATGCAGGTTTGTGAGGTGTACCTCGCTAAACATTAGTAGGTTGTACCATGTCATGGAAGCAACTCCCTCAGACATCCACACGGCCGGTTGCATCACTTTAGACCTACGTCAGGCGTTCGATACTCTTAGATGGGATTACATGGTTCAGGTACTGGGAAGGTTTGGCTTACCCTCTGACTATCTGAAATAGGTCCAGTTGTTATACTCAACTCCCACTGCAAGGGCCCGCAAAGGCAAGCACATTTCACAGGAGTACCCCATTCGCTGGGGCACCCGACAGGAATGCCCGCTGTCCCCTCTACTGTTTGTTTTAGCACTAGAACAGCTGGCTCTTAAGTTACGCTTAGTGGCAGAACAGAGCGGGATCCAGCTGGACACTGCAACACATGTTTTATTTGCATATGCAGATGACAAAATATTATATATTAATGACCTGACTGCGGACCTCACACCGATACCGGAGATCTTTACTCATTTTACAACACTTTCAGGGCTCACCATAAATGAGACCAAGTCGCAGGCCTTCTTCTTTCACCCGGAGGGGAGTCCAGAGGAAATACAATTCGGACCATATAATCTGGCGGTTGCCCCCTATACCTTCAAATACCTGGGCATGCAAATTTACAGAACCATGCCAGACCTTATTTAGGGGAACTTGAACAATGCTATCCGAGCTCTCTGACCCCAGGTCGCGTTCTGGACGTCCCTACCACTCTCGGTGATGGGTGATCGAAAATGGTGGTTCTCCTCTGAATACTATATTATTTTGCAAATTTACCAGTAGTGATTCCAACACCTATACTTACTTCACTGAACAAGATACTGACTGACTTGATCTGGGGAAACGGCTGCTGTAAAGTGAGCCTGGCTAAACTGCAGCTGGACACAGACAAGGGTGGTCTGGGGTTCCTGGACCTTTGCGCCTATGGCTATTCGAGCCAACTGCAATGGCTATCATTTTGGTTGGCAGGGCGTAACTTACACGAAATTGGATACACAACCCATGAGCTCACCCGAGGGGAACTGCATATACTTCTGCGACCGCGAACCAGAATGCCAGTATCTGCCCCAACACTCTTACATACTGAACTTACATACTGGAAAAAATTCCTACACTACACACGTAGTTTCCCCCATACTCTGACAACACGCTGCTAGTGGGGATTCCCACCCCTACCGGTCTGCTCACAAAAACAGAGGATACTGGCTTGGGCTGAGGGCAGGGTGGCCACGGTTGGTGCATTGTTCATTGATGGCGCCCTTATGGACCATGATAACTTCACCAGGCAGCGCGGAATCACAGACAAACTATACCTCAGACATGCTGCGGTTTTACAATATGTTAAAGAACATTGGGCTCCTCGCAGGGAAGTACCCGATCAACACAAACCGGTACACATGACATATCTTATGGGAAATGTTGGACATCTCACTAAATGGCTATACAAAAGCATTACAACACTTACAGGTGTTACCCTACTAGACTTGCGCACTAGATAGTCTAGGGACCTGGACAAGGAACTGACAGACAAAGAATGGGACTAGGTTTTAGAATATCCCAGGAAAATCCCACAGAACGCCAAATTTAAACTTATTCAACACACAGTCATACACAGAGCATACCGCACGCCACACCGCCTGCAGAGTATGTTTACACTCACACACACATCACTGCCCTAGATGCAAGGCAGAGTAGGCAGACTTGCTCCACATGCTGAGGCAGTGCCCAGAGCTTGTGGGGTATTGGACAGATGTGGTGAGGTTAACTGCTGTGGCAAAAGGCGCCTCTGTGCCTCACACGGCAGGCAATTGCTTGTTGAGCCTCATCTGGCGCGATAAGTCATTGAAGGTACAGCTTAATTTCACAGACCTAGCCCTGCTCCTGGCTAAAAGCGCCATCACCATGCAGTGGAAGTTAGCCAAACCCCGCCCTTACATGGCTGTCATGGTGAGGTAGTGAGATGGGGCAGCGTGGAAAGCGCGTCCATTCAGCAAGAGGAAGCCCGCGGGTTGCACAAAAACTTAGGGGCAGATTTATGTCGGACTTGCGCCACGTTTACGCTGCCGTTGCGTCAAGCAACGGCGGCGTAAACGTGGCGCATCCCTGCGACCCATTTACAACGTGACACATCTAGGCAGATGCATCACGTTGTAAAGCCCTGCGCCACATGTGGGCGTTCCGGTGCAGGGTGGGCGTTCTGGGGCAGGTGTGCCTCGCAAAAGTGCCTGCGTGAAATCTACAAGATTTCAAGCAGGCACTTGTGCGGCGCTGCTACATCAATTCCTTACGCCTGCTTGAAGCAGGCGTAAGGACTGACGCAGCACGTTAAGTATAGGGCACACCAGAGCATTGCTGGAGTCGCGTCACACTTGCGACGCGACTCCAGCGATGCGCCGCCCTTACATCACGAGATGCGTCACGCATTTGCCTACCCTTGCGCCACGGCGCGCCGCATTGTAAATGCGGCGCATCCACTGTGACGCAAGGGTAGTTTTGCGTGACACATTTGTTCTGGCGCATCCTGCTGATTTGCAGAGACGCGCCAGAACTCATAAATATGCCCCATAATCTCTATGGAATGAAATGCTGACCTGGAAGCCGTCAAGTGCGCCGGCGCCAGTTCCAGTAGCGCAAGCACAATAGGTGTACTACCCTGCGCTGAGATTTGCCACAATTCTCCCCTCTCCATTGCCACTCCTTGCCCCCTCACAGCAAACATAATGCAACCACGCCAGTGTACCTGCAAGATCAAAACATAGAGTCATAGTATATGCACATGCAGAAACCAAGAGAGGGATGGCTACATACTAGATATATAGCAATTAAACATAGGGAAGCATTAGGGCCAGTAGAGGTAAGGGAGGGGAGGGAGGGGGTGGGGAAGTTTGGGGTAAGCTCTCCTGCACTTTCTTACTCTCTCAGGTCTCTCAGCACAAGCATAATGGTGTTCGGTAGCCCACTCGAGACTTTAAAAGTACAACTGTAATCAATGTAAAATGCTTGATACATTGTCTGTGAAACCGAAATGACACGTGTACTTGGTGGTCTGTAGGGGCCTGATGAATACTAATTATATGCTTGAATCTTGGTTATGTATGATGCTAAAGTTGGGAAAAGCAATAAAATATGTTTTAAAAAAAAATTACTGCAATAGTCTCAGTACTCCTTTTTTACTGTGGCGTCTTTGGAAATTCCGCACCTTGTCTGACTGAAATCTTAATAGGATCAACACCTTTCATCAATACAATATCTATCCCTTTAAAATCCCATACATCAGTTATCACTGTGTCTTTCGCTTTAAATAAAGGATACAAATCATTCACCTCTGTCCCTTGCCTTGCCAACATTACCTTGAACGCAACTTCCTCATCTGGCGTCTGAAATGCAATGCCATCTGGTGTAAAATAGATGTTGCAATTAATCTTGCATAACAAATCCCTACCTAACAGGTTGACTGGACTAGTATCACGCACCACAAAATGATGCAAATCTCTAAACTCTCCAATGTGTACCTTCATTGCTTTTGTCACTGGAGTCTTAATCAACTGTTTTGAAATGACTACAGCTTGGATAGTATCTTCCGAGAGGGGTAAGTTTGGGATTTCCACAGTTCTCACAGTGGAACAGGTAGCAACAGTGTCTACAAGGAATGTACTAATAGTACCTTCAATTTCTTCAGCCACTAAAAGACCACACTGATCTACCTCTAAGGATGCACCAAGCACAGCCTCCTCCTCCCCCTCAGGCATGGTCATTGAGATGTATCTGAATCACTCTCCTGGCACTGCAACCAGTATTGTGAAGCCATTTGTGCATTTTGATTTTTACCAATTCGTTTTCCCATATGAAATTCCACATTTGCACTGTATATTTGTACTTGAGCCTTCCCATCATTTGGCATCGGAATTTTTGGTATTTGTACCTGTGTAACTACCTGTTGTTGCTGCTGTTGATTCCTGTTTACTCCATTCTGCATTTGTTGAATACAATTCTGATTCATGACATTATTCTCTAGAAAAACCTCACACTCGCATTCTCAATGTCCCATCTTGCTGCACGCATGACAGGAACATTTCTTTTTCATTTTGTCCTTTTTACCTCTACCTCTACCCTTTCCTTGGGTAAGAACACCTCCATTCATCATGACACCTCCCATGTTAGAAATCTGACCATTTTGAATATTCTGATTCTGACCTTCTCCTTAGAAACCTGTTTGAGAATAATCCACAAAATGACCAACTTTCTGTGCTGCTGTCATTTGTTCAATAGAAATGTGCACACATCGAGTGTGAATGCATCCCTGCTTTGGGCACACCTTTAGTTCTTCTTAGAAGACTCCATACAAAACTCATTAATTGTTGTTTTAATTTTTTACTTTTTCGAAGTTGAAACATGATACCATTCAATATTTTTTCTTCATATTAAACAATCCATATTGTTGTTGCTTGATACTTCTACATGAAGTATTTAACCGCTCCGATGCATTTCGGGCTTCTTAGCCCTTTGTCAAGGAGCTCTAAAAACGCAAATAGACAATATTGCCCATCATTTCAACATTCAAAGATATCACAATAACAATACGATAAAGATACTAGGATGGTATTGGTATCAACATTTTCCACACAAAGTATGGCCTACAAAAAGATCATCCTAAAACATTGGCGAATCTTTACATCTGAACCTGAGTTCAATGACATATTTAAAACACCTCCTATATTCGCCTACTCAAGGAACAGAAACTTGAAAGAGATTCTCTCTAAAGAACCCATCAATCAAACAGTCGCTAAAGGAACCCGCCCTTGCTTAAACTGTAATAGTTGTAACAATGTGATGAAAGGCAATACCATCAGTCATCCGATGAAGGGGCATAGCATCAAGTTGAACGTCAATGCCACCTGCGACTCATCGAATTTAATCTACCTTCTCAAATGCCCATGTGGCAAAATCTATATAGGGAAGACCGAAATAAAAATAAAAATACGATTAAACGAACACAAATCAAACATTCGCATGAAAAATGACAAATCTAATATTGCAATGCATTTTTGGAGCATAAACATAGCATTGCCGATCTTAAATTCTTGGTATTAGAGACCATTGGCAAAAAAGAGGGCAAAGACAATAACAAAGCACTACTACAACGCGAAATAGCCTGGATATATCGCCTTCAGGCTATGAAGCCCTTTGGGCTCAACGACAGGACTGAATTCAGTTTTCTCTAAACCACCACTCTGGTGGAAATCTAATGCATTATTCTGTTGTGCCGCCTGTAAATTAATGGTTAACATTTGATGATTTGTTTACTTATGTTCAGGATACTTGGCACACACAATCGTACACTTGTTCACCTTCACACACGTTCGATCCTCACACAACATGGCCGCCATGTGAGTTACCCGATACCTTAGCCCGTTTTCTATCGTCACCACACATGGGAGCACAGCTTCCGGGTTGGGATTAAACGCCACTGTTTAGCTAGCGTCTTACACATACGGAAGGAAACAACGCCATGCGTTCGGAACCCACTCCTGCTACCCGCCCGCAGTTAACTTCCCAGTAACCTACACGTAAGTCGGCGCTCTTGCCCGCAGCCACGATGTGTTTGAGCCTACGTCCGTATGGCTAGCCTTGATTAATTACGGTTCTTTGCCCTTTGTTTTGTTATAGTTGGCGAACTTGTTCAAGCCGACTCACGTAAGCATACTGGTCAATTACCGCGATGCATGTTTCACGACACTATGTGATTTGGCACACTCCCATTGAACCCGCGCACTCGAGCACATATCACCCATCACACGTTAATGTGCTAATGTATCCTCCTATATTATACATGTGACCTTAATGAATGTATTGTTATTGTGATATCTTTGAATGTTGAAATGACGGGCAATATTGTCTATTTGCGTTTTTAGAGCTCCTTGACAAAGGGCTAAGAAGCCCGAAATGCATCGGAGCGGTTAAATAATTCATGTAGAAGTATCAAGCAACAACAATATGGATTGTTTAATATGAAGAAAAAATATTGAATGGTATCATGTTTCAACTTTGAAAAAGTAAAAAATTAAAACAACAATTAATGAGTTTTGTATGGAGTCTTCTAAGAAGAACTAAAGGTGTGCCCAAAGCAGGGATGCATTCATACTCGATGTGTGCACATTTCTATTGTATTTCATAAACGTATATGGACGGATACGTTACCTGCAGGAGCACCCAACCGTTTACAAAAAAATAAACTACAATTCAGTGAAATTTAGACAAAAACGCAATGCACCGAGCCAACCTCTTTTGATTCTGCTGTCATTTGTTCTCACATTAATTTCTCTTTCAACTTCTTGTGTATCGATTCATTATCATCACTTCAATATTTTGCCTATCGTAGTATTTCATCTGCACTTTTAATCTGCCAACAAATCAAATGCTGTGGAATAATGTCACTAAATTCTGTCTTCAAGCCAAACACACCATTTTATACACAATGTCCCATTTCTTTGTCAATTATGTTTTCAAAACCACTATACTGGTTAAACACCTGTAAAAGCCTCTCATAATAAGCATGTACGGAATCTTTAGTCTCCCCAGTAGTTCTATCTATTTTTACGCAATCTGTCTCTTTTGGTGAAATCTCTCCCTACAAATAGCTAATTACTTGATTATACTTCTTCATCAATTCATCTGATGGTGCTCCAGTCTATGCATCCCTAGGATATTTCTCTTTTGGCCAGTCTATTGCAATTTTTCACTGATACCATAAATCAACTGGAACCACAATATCAAACAACCCATCCAAATCTTTCAGCAAAACCTTTGAAACTTACAAATCTTTCTACTTCTTTGTACCATTCAACTTGTTTTTCTCTCAATCTGGGTAATTCATTTTTAAAAGACAGTGTATATACTGTCTTGACCATGGAACGTGAACATACCCACCTCCTGGTATCTCTCTCATTGGCTATATCATTTCAGTTGTTGTCGTCCCTGTCCCTGTTTCCCTCACAGTATACATAGATGCTGCTCCTTTATTTGCTAGCTGCTTTCTTCTTTCTTTGTAGCCTATCTGTATTTCCAATATTCCAATTCACCCCATTGTTTCAATATATTAATCCGCTTCTTAATCTGCAACCGTTTACCATAAGAATTCAAGCTCTCCAAATCTTTATCACTAAAATTCAATCTATCTGTCTTTTGCAAAGCCTTTGGTTTCTCAATGTCAACTCCATAAGTTTGAGCAACTTCAGCAAATCTCTCAAGAAGGTTCTTCGCTCTATTTGTATTATTTGTATACAAGAACAACAATTCTTCTTCCTGATATTTACTTAATCTCTCTAAGCTAATTGTACCTGGAATCATTTCCTCCAAATCTGCTTTTAATCTGCTTGCATCCATGTTCATAATTACTTTATTAGACACCATCCCCCTAATTCACTCATCTAACTCTTCTGGTGATGGTTCTACTGAACCTCCTGAATGAGGTATCACTTCTCTCACATTTCGTACTAATCTTCTAGGTTCCATCTGTACATGTCACTTGCCTCAGCACCACTAATATTCCTACCATTATTAACAGGCACAGTCAAAGCATGCACTTGTGAAATATTCTGACCCTCACTATTCAATGGAACTATGGGACCAATCGTCACTGGAACTGAGAAAGCTTCTGCATTCAAATTTAATTGAGTAATCCTTTGTGTCAAATCATCCTTTACCTTACTCATTACATTTGTACTTCTTACTTGTGAAGGCTGAGGAACCTCAATTTAAATCAATGGAGCATTTGGAATAGTTATTTCCATCTCTTCCTGATATGGTGGAGGTCTGTTTAATAATAACTCATCCAATAACTCATCATCAATTTCATCTGGATCTGTATTTTCTACATTTTTCTTTTTCTCTTTACATTTTCCTTCAGTTTCATCCTCTGCTATAATACCCGGATATAAACCTTCACCTCCTGCAGTCACATCTTTTCTCCATCTTTTCATCTAAGCATCCCATTTTGCCTCTGAATATCTATTCACAATATTTCTATATTTGTTTGCAGACCTGTCTGTTTCTCTCCTATATGCTTCACGTTCCCATTCCTCAAGTGCTTTGTACTGCATAGATCTAGGATTTGTTCTCAATTGATTTATTTGATATCTCAAGTTTTCTAAACTCCTCACATGAAAAATACCATGCTCTGGAAATCCATATTCCCATCTCCTTCTGTATACTTTACCCAATTCTACAACCATGTACACATATGATATCCTCGTTCTATTGACATAAAAGAAGGAGGTGTACCCTCAGGCAGCACAATAATTCTCTCTCTAATAGGTGTAGGCTCATCGTTCCTAAATAATGTTCTCATCATTTTCAATAACTTCATTCTAATTCTTCTGCTCCGCTAAAACTCAAGCAAACCTACAAAACTCTTCCGTATTTCCACACACATTATTTGTATACACTACCCAATACCAGTGCGACCCCCACCAACCAACCAATAGCAACACCCTTTTGTGACGATTTGCACTAGTTGACCAATGCCAGCACAGCTCTCTGCGACATCAGTATAACTCCTACTACTGACCTTCCCTTTACAAAATATTTTGACAATAGATTACAAACCTCTCTTAAAAGAAAACAAAATTAGAAACAACATAAAACCAACCTGCCTTGTGTGCCCCACTTAAAAAGAGATAGATTCAACCAAACAAATAATTATTTTGCTACCAGCAGAGTATCGACTAGCGTGCGTTCCCTATGCAATATTAACAACCTCTCTGCTGCTTATTATTACAGCAGCAATAACACAATACTTAGTGTATACCACACTAAACCTTACCTATTAGGCTAATATCCTCCAGAGATCTTAGGCCACTCCGGACCCGTCTTTTCTTAAGGTCACCAAGGGACCACTACATATAACAATAGTACGATATATTAATACCCAAAATTCTTAATTCTGACTCATTAATTTGCCAATTTAATTAATAAAACCACCAGGTCTGCTATCAAAAGCTGATCCAGCATTTAAGGACTGTCAAATTTCTATCAAATTTCTATCATCTGGACCTAATTTAATACCGGTCATCCCATTCACTCTGAGTGAGTTTAAACCAAATTCACCAATTTGTTCATCTTATTTATCCTCTTTCTTGGTGAACATATTTATATAGTTAGTTAGGGATTGCAAAATAAATATCATAATTTCTAAAAGCATCACCATAGAATATTCTTTTCATATAACTAAATCAATGGAACTAATAATGACAAACTCTTTTTAGAGTTTAACCCCTTACATGCGCACGACAGCTGGGAGCCCTCGTTCGCATCAGTGCTCGTGTGCACAGGACTGCTCCTGGCCGTCCTCGCACATGGCACCGGAAATCTTTCTGGTGCATGCATCAGAGGGATTTCCTTTATTCCCCAACACATTTTCTTCACATTTCTGTAGTGAAAAGTTCTGGAATCTGCATGGATCAACAAATTTCCTACAACCCAGCATTCCCCCAGGTCTCATGATAAAAATGGTACCTCCCTCATGTGGGTCAAGTACCCGTGACAGGCAAGGCCCCAAAACGTATTGAGTAGACATCAAAATTACCTATCACAAAACAACCTGGTTGTGCAAAGGGGGTATACTGGGTTTTTGGCCAAGATTCGGCAGCCATCTTGGCAAACTTACCAAACCCACACATTTCTGAAAACAAGACATACAGGTGAAAATGTATCGGTTTGCTAGGTTTCCCTAGGTGCTTGCAGAGCTAGGGTTCAAAATCTACAGCTAGTCACTTTGCAAAAAAGGGTCAGTTTTCACTGTAAAAATGTGGTGTGTCCATGTTGCATTTTGGGCATTTTCCTGTTGCGGGCACTAACCCAACCCACACAAGTGAGGTTCCATTTTTCTCTGAAGGATTGGGGAATGCAGAGTGGGTGGAAATTTGTGGATCCACGCAGATTTCAGAACTTTCCACCACAGAAATGTGAGGCAAATGTGTGTTTTTTTTTTACAAAGATTGAAGTTTGCAAGGGATTCTGAATTACAGAATCTGTTGAGAACCAAACAAGTTGCCCTATACTGGATTTCCCTGGGTGTCTAGTTTGCAAAAATGTATAGCTTTGCTAGGTTTCCCTAGGTGCTGGCAGAGCTAGGGTTCAAAATCTACAGGTAGTCACTTTGCAAAACAAAGGGCCAGTTTTCACTGTAAAAACATGGTGTGTCCATGTTACATTTTGGCCATTTTCCGGTACTTTCCACTACAGAAATGGGAGGAAAATGCATTTTTTTTACAAAGTGTGAGGTTTGCAAGGGATTCTGGGTAACAGAACCTGGTGACAGCCAGACAAATCACCCCATCCTCGATTCCCCTGGGTGTCTAGTTTTAAAAAATGTATAGGTTTCCTAGGCTTCTCTAGGTGCCAACAGAGCTAGGGTTCAAAATCTACAGCTGTGCACCTTGCAAAAAAATGGTCAGTTTTCATTGTGAAAATGTGGTGTGTCCACGTTGCGATTTAGGCCATTTCCTGTCGCGGGCACTAGGCCTACCCACACAAGTGAGGTACCATTTTCCTCGGAAGACTTTGGGGAATGGGGGGTCGGTCGAATTGTGATGGATATATGCAGATTTCAGAACTTTCCACCACAGAAGTGTGAGGAAATTATTATTTTTTTTTACAAAGTTAGAGGTTTGCCAGGGATTCCGGGTAACAGATCCTGTTGAGAACAAGACAAGTCACCCCATCCTGGATTCCCCTGGGTGTCTAGTTTTGAAAAATGTATAGGTTTACAAGGTTTTCCTAGGTGCTTGCAGAGCTAGGGTTGAAAATCTACAGCTAGGCAATTTGCAAAAAAAGGGTCAGTTTTCACTGTAAAAATGTGGTGTGTCCATGTTGCATTTTGGGCATTTTCCTGTTGCGGGCACTAAGCCTACACACACAAGTGAGGTTCCAATTTTCTCTGAAGATGTTGGGGAATGCAAGGTACGTGGAAGTTTGTGGATCCACACAGATTTCAGTACTTTCCACCACAGAAATGTGAGGAAAATGTCACTTTTCCCTGTAAAAATTAGGTGTGTCCATGTTGATTTTTGAGACGTTTCCTGTCACGGGCACTAGGCCTACCCACACAAGTGAGGCACCATTTGTATCTGGAGACTTAGGGTAATACAGAATTGTAGAGCAACTGTTATTACCTATTGACTCTCAATGCATTTCTGCCTTCCAAATGAAAGACAATGTGTAAAAAAGAAGTCAATTTGAAACATTTCCTAAAATTCTAATGCTAGTATGAGTACTCACAATTACGGAAATGTGCAAATAGCTACTAATTCTGAACTCTATATTTTTTCCAATTTCAGAAATACATAAGTGTCTTTCATCCCGATTTTTCACTGTATATATTTTCCCAAATTAATTGCTTATACCCAGTACACAATAAAAAAACATTGCAAGAGGCTGCTCAGTTATTGGCTCGGGGTTCGTTGTTGAACCTACAAGTCATATATATCTCCACAACCAGAAAGGTCCAGCGGATGTAATGGCATATTGCTCTCAAACATCTGTCATAATTAGAAGGAGTTACAGGTGAAAACGTTGGTACAAATGGCTGTTTTCAATTTTTCCTATTTTAAACTGTTAGTTTCTACGAAGAAACCTTAAAGGATCTACACAAATGGCCCCTTGTTGAATTCAGAATTGTATCTACTTTTCTAAAATGTATAGCTTTCCAGGATCACTTATAGCTTTCATACCCATTTCTACCATTAACTGGAAGAAGGTTGAAAGCACAAAAACAGCAAATATAGCCTATGTCCCAGTAAACAGTTTTCTGACAAAAGTCTGTCAGTCCCTGAAAGCTGGGAAAATGAGGATTTCAGCCCCACAACCCCTTTGTTGATACCATTTGCAGGGAAAAAACTAGACGCTTTCATTTGCAGCACTTCTTTTAAATTAAGCTGTATTTTGGCTTATTTCTGTGTCCCCTCCAAGGGAATCTACAACATCTGGGTACCTTTAGAGTCCCCATGATTTAGGGAGAAAAGTACGCAAATTTGGTGTGGATACCTTATGTGGTCAAAAAAATGCAGGGGCCTAAGCGCAAACTACCCCAAATAGCCAAAAAAAAGCTTAGCATGGGGGGAAAGGCCTAGCAGTGAAGCGGTTAAAATGCTTTATCCAAATAAATGGGACTGCTCATCAAGTACAATACAACACAAATCATAGGTCATCACATAAGAGAAACATTAGCAAAATAACACCATTTGTACATCTCAAATGTCAGCGCAATGAATGAGTGGATAGGCATAAAGATAAACAATAAAGACATTTGCAAATAGATTTATGCATAATTCTGAACATCATACTAACCAATCTCGCAAGGTTTCTAAAAATCAGAAAAGCTACCCTCTGGCCATAAGAGTAAGCTGAGCACCTCAAGAAGAGTTGAGGAGCAAAGTCAAAGAGTCAGGGTCAGCAGAAGAAAAGCCAGCCCATAGAATTAGGAAACAGCAACACAGCTCTCTCCTCTCTCAAAGTACGAAAACAGAGCCTAGCCCCTATACCCTCTTACTACTAATAGTTATACCCTAGAATCACTAAAGGTCCAACCCTCATTGTATCATCTCTCATGGAATTATTCAAATTCATTGGTCCAAAACAAGGGGTGTTCACTCACACCACTCTCGACATGCCTAACTTTTCGAATGTCCCATTGTTTTAGCTTCGCACATTGTAATCAGCTTCCAACAGAGCAAACTCCAATATCAAGCGTCCATGGTTTGTACTTCTCTCCATCTCACTCATGTATCAAGTTGTAGTACAAATGTCCTCGTATTTTGGCAAGGAAGTTCCATTCACTTATCTTGTTTCCTCTGCGCAACCTTGGCCATCATCATGAACTTGTGAAGGGCAGATTACAGTTTTGTTCCCTTCTACATTCCCAATAAGCCATGTTAATTCTAAATAGACTCTAGGGCCATTTCTGCAGGGCAGTAAATTACACTTCTGATAAAAACAAATACAAGTGTTATTTTTCATTTTTATAAAACTCCACTATTAAATGCTCTTTGAATGCGTTTGCTTGCTTTTCTTTTGTTTCGCACTGTCTGTTTGTGAAAAATAAAGTCTCGACTTTTGACTGTTATTTTCAGAATTAATCATGTGCATTTTGTGGTCTACTCTGACACTCCCAGCATGTGTTTGTGCAGTTTTCAACGTTCCCCTTTTAGTTTCCACTGTTAGTTTCACGCCATTTGGTTAATAATTCACATAATGA
Organism: Lissotriton helveticus; assembly: GCF_964261635.1. Lineage (NCBI taxonomy): Eukaryota > Metazoa > Chordata > Amphibia > Caudata > Salamandridae > Lissotriton > Lissotriton helveticus. Next base: position 1,024,335,239 of record NC_136063.1, read on the forward strand.
GGAGTTCAATCCGAGCAGGTTTCATTTCATGATAAACCTGCTCCATCAAAAGTCTTCCAGTTTGTGAGTAGTTCGCAGAGGATCTCGAAGCCTTGACACAGGGAGTTTCAGGGGAATAGGAGTCACGGGTCAGGAAGTGGAGATGAAGTAGACAGAGCTGGGACCACAGGAACCACTGGTTCAAATAGGATTGATGAAGACTAGAACACTGCTTAATTCCAGCTGATTCTGCAGGTAAGTGGGACGGGTAAAGCGTGTTCAAGCAAGGAAAGAGGCAAAGCCCTGATTCGGGTTTGGGCGTGGCTTATATGCCATGTCGGGACATCAATGGATGTGGCTTCTCATGTGTGGCACATGGAGTAGGTGGTAGACTGGTGGGTTCTCAACAACATCTGAAGGAAACCTCTGTTAGTACAATAGTCTGACCCTTCAGGAAGTGCAGGTGCAACTTGGCGGATGGAACTAATTAAGCAGGAAACAAATGTATCTATTTTTCTCAGTTGTGTGCAATGGAAAACCACAGCAAGGACCTAGTAATATGAGGTGCAAGGTACTCTGTTGGTTCACGTGTTCTGGGGAAATGCTTGCCAGACTTAAGTACAATGGAACCTAGGACACTGGGAAACATCAGCTATGGTATCATAGCAAGCTATTAAATGCCACAGGGGTGATGCAATATGGGCCCTGTGCACTAAACCTATTACTCAGAGGGCACAGGATGGGGTTGTGATATCATGCTTGTAATTGCCTCTGGCGAGCAGCATTGAAGCAAAGCAGGAGGAAGTGATGGCTGCCCATGGTTGACATACCAAGAGGTAAGCCAAAGGAGCTGATGTGAGAACTGGAGGAGTTCCAAATGCATCTGGTGGGCTGTTAGAGTGGATCTCTGTATTCCCTCTACAGACTAGAGCACTGCATTAATAAACACTCCTGACTGCTTTCCATGATCTTCCTGTGGTGTGCCAGAGGATTAGCAACTGGTGCTGGCAGTGCCAATGACCTCCGACCTCAATACCCTTCATCCACCAGAAACTGAAAACGTCACTAAGATCTTGAGGGTGGGAACTCTCCCATTTGGGTGAGGAGAGTGCATTAGACCATTATGTACATTCTTATTTTGCTGCTGCACCGGCAAACCAGTTGAAGCATATGCCACTTTCTCAGTACCACTGGAAAAGCTGAGTACAGTACACCATGATGTGGTGACGTGACAGCCGCATCAAGGTTCCATCACCACAAGAGAGGGTAAACCTGAACTGATTTTGTCCTAGGCTCACACAAGGGAGTGAAACTGACACAAGAGCCTAATTCCTAAGAGAACTGAGATCAGGGGCAGATTTATGTTGGGAATGCGCCACGTTTGCGTCACGGAACTGCGGCATAAACGTGGCGCATCCCTACGACCCATTTACCACGTGACGCATCTAGGCAGATGCGTCACGTTGTAAAGCCCTGCGCCACTTGTGGGCATTCCGGCGCAGGGTGGGCGTTCTGGGGCAGGTGCCTCACTTTCAGGCCAATGCTGCGTCAAAACCCTGCGCCTGCTTGAAGCAGGCGTAGGTCTTGACGCAGCATTGTAAAGATGAGGCACCCCCGAGCCTTGCTGGAGCTGCGTCGAGTTTGCGACGCAACTCCAGCAATGCGCCACCTTTACGGCACAGATGCGTCACGCATCTGTGCCGTTTTTGCCCCATGGTGCGCCGCATTGTAAATGCGGCGCACCATGGGTGGCGGAGCAGCGGCGCAAAATAACTGGCGCATCCCTGGGGATGCGCCAGTTATCATAAATCTGCCCCCAAGTGTCTAAGACACTGACCTACAGGTCATAGACACAGCAATTTGCTTGAGTTTTCACTGCAAGCCAAGCACATGTCAATTTGCTATGCTAATTATGTTGATGCATTTATCTCGTAGTACCATATTAAAACAATGTGACCCTGTTTATATCTTTTTCGTGTAGTATAGCTTAGTGGACATTAAAGTATTTATCTGTATCATGCAGTGGACAGTTGATATTTTGCCCTACTGGGTGTTTATTAATTGCCGTTTCTCTGCACCCCAAAGTACCTTCCTGAGAAGCCCGCGACGCTGAGAGTCAAATGCTGAAAGTGTGTTAGTGGGTCTTACTTTGAAGCACGATGGTAGGTCGGGCGCGGAACAGCAGTGGAATAAGTTCTTAATCATAACAGTTATCCTGCTTTCCCCAGGTACTCCTCCATCAGGGTTCTAACAGTTCCACATGAAACAGAGTGAAAAATAGGTTGTTTATACTACATTTTTCCAGACAGAGATGATGCTTAGAGGGGACAACAGAACAAACAGAAAATATGATTGGCAAACATTATTTAACGTGGATGTTTTGGGCCATGTCTGCCTTTTAATATGCACCTAATCAGAGTTCTGATTTTCAAGGATTCTGCTGCAATAACATTCTATAGCATACACATCCCTGTTTGTGCCACTATACTTGCTTGCAATATTACAATTTGTAAACGCTGAAAAAAGACTAACTCGTAATCTCTAACATGAATGTTATTTGGGAAAAATTAACAATTTACGCTTTTTGGCACTGGTCCATTGCAAAATGTATACACTCATTTCAGTATAATTGAATGCCCAAAAGGCAAACGCATGTAATGCAACTTCAGTACAAATTCTGTGGGGGCTTATTCTCAAAGGTCCTGTAAAGCAATACAATCAGAACGAATCTAATAAGACAAAATGACAATCTAATTCCGGAGGGAACCTTACAGTCTTTGTAAAAAACTTCACTTGAAATATGGAAGTCTTTACAAAGTTTTAATGGACGGCAGCATTAAATATTTAGTTACATTGAGCATGCTTCTATTTATGCATGCTTGTTTTTTTTAAGGATAGAAAGGTGAAGATGTTTTATACTACCAAAGATGTGTAAAACACAGGAAGGCGTAATGAAATATCGAAACAGTGCAGTACATGGAAAATGAAGAGTGAAGAAATGAAGCAACAATTCAATTTGCTTGTTCTTATGCCTTTCTACTAATTGGTAGCAATTTATATTAAAAGCATTATTTGGAATTTTCGCTGATGACAAATAAGGAAGTGGTGTAATTTGGAAATAACCTACTGTGTTATACGATAAGGTCCTTATAGTGGACTATTCGAAACAGTTCATATATCTCTCTTGAGGGAAAGCACAACCACAAAAGCTCAGGCTCAGCAATGACACGGGGCCAGATGTAGTAAGAAAGGATTTGCAAAAAGTGGTCGCAATTTGTGCACCACAGTTTTGCAAGTCGTATGTTATTTTGTCAACCAGCCTATGCATTTATAGGCCGATTCACTAAATACTGCATTGTACTGGGTCGCATTTCTACCTACCTCATACATATTGTTGAGGTAGGTCACCATCACAATGATGGTGGTCTGCTGGGATGTCCATGTCTATGATTGCTTTTAAATAAGGCATGTTTTTTTAATGCAGCCAGGCTCCCTTTAGACAAACAATATATGTTTAAAAGTATTTTTTAGGAGTAGGCATTTGTCCCATGTGGCGACTCCTGGTGTCCATCAATGGTAGGTCTTGCTTTGTGCTATTGGAGCCTGGACTGGACTAACTACAAGCCTTGGTTGCTGCAACTGTTCTGGTACCCAGAGTACTGCTGCTGGGTGGTTCCTGGAAACTTGATAATGAGAATGATCTGACCTCCTAGAGCACGAAGATCTTTCTGCTGTCATGCTGCTTTTTCGGTGAGCCCAATGGCTAGCAAAACGGTGGACTGAGAGATGCTTTGCGGTACCTCTAGAAATAGGGGAGTAGCTTCTCTACTCCAGGTGAGATATGTCCTGGTTCTTGAGGTACTGGGCTGTCCTCCATGGGTTTTGGGGAGGGTGTAAAGCATTTGGTGAAGTCAGTCCAGCTCTGATAAAAGTTCAAGCAGTCTGGCAGGATGTTTTGCCCATCTTTGGTGCACTTCTTTAGTCTACACTCTCTTCGGCCCTTCTCCTTTCTTGCTCAGTTCCCAGTAGTTGAATCTGATTTCCTGGTGTCAGGGGGTTTCGTAAATACTCAATTTAGAGACAGTAAGGGGAGTGAAGGGTAGTAGCCATTGTGTTACTTACCCTTTAGGTCACTACACCCCCTAGACGAACACTTACTTTAGGGAGTGGGCATTACCATATCTCAGAATTCCGAATTCTACCACACACAAGATGATGGAATTCCTATCTTTGTGTTCACTTCAGGTTGCACACCGAGGGTGTGTCCAGCCTGACAGTGCAACACACTTCTTGCATAGCTAATTTTCCATCTATCATTGTTTTCCAAATGGACCTCAGGGTAGGGGGTGGCATCCGTCAGGTCTGAGGGAGCCAGTCTTACACACAAAAGGTGGTGGGCTGTGTAAAACTCTCTGTCTTGACATGCTAATTTACTAGCCATCCTGTTTTGAGAAGTTGTAAACATATTGCCCGAGCAGGCAATGTTTCTGACCTCTGAGAGCGGTGCTCTCACCTCCTAGGGGGTCAGAAATTCATCTGCTGTGGTAGGCTGGACAGGACCACTCAGCCAGCACACTAGAGGACTAGGAGTGTTCAGGGGGTACCTCTAAGGTACCCATCTGGGTGCATGTATTAATGAATCCATCACTGGAATCAGTGTGGCATTTGATACCAAGCACCGTAGGTTTCAGTAAAGGTATCCCAGTAGCTGGGAAACTCCTTTGGTCACTGTTGAGTATACCTTAAGATGGCTTTCCTGATCACTTATAATATCCAGCAATGGAGCTAGACATTACAGGGGCATATCTGCCCATGAAGATATGCCCTCACATGTGCTATAATAAACCCTATCTTAGGACTCCAAGGCCTGCTCTAGGGGTGACATACAACTATCCTATGCAGTGTCTTTGGCATGGCACACAGGAGTGTGCTGTGGTATGTTTTAATCTTGGTTCACATCAATTCACACAGTCTGCAATGTCAGTCTGTGTGGAATATGTGTGTGGGTCCCTTAGGGTGACATAAAATATGCTGCAGCCCTTAGGGACCCTCTTTATTACCCATGCCCTATATACCAGGGGTACCATTTACTAGGGTCTTACAGAGGTGCTAAAGTCCTTGGCCAATTGTAGAACAATCAGACATTACCTTCTTTTTAGGAAAGAGCACTGGCACTGAGGTCTGGTGAGCAGGTCTCAGTGCACTGTCAGTCAAAAATCAGCATCTAGCAGATAAAACGGGATCAAAAAGTGAGTGAGCAACTGCAACAAAGGCCCAGTTTCCTACAATTATCCAAGCACAAATTGGACAACCCATATTTCATGATAAATACCACTTCCTTGGGGCCTGTTTAACAGTTCCTGTAGTCAAGTTAATCACTAAAAACCAAACTGAAAAAAGTTCAACATATACAAAATCCAATAAATGTATCGATAGCCCTGAAAAGTAAAAGAGACAAAAACGGTTCAGACTTCCTCAACAATATAGAGATGTTATGTTATGTTATGTTAAGGCCGTACTTTTAGAGCGCACGGCTACCCCAAGGGGTGTCCTGGCGCTTTGGCAAAGAGACCTGAAACCTAAAAACACAGGGGCAGCAACACCACAGTCGCAAATGATTACGCGGAAAAGAGCAAGGTCTTCAGCTCTTTCCTAAAAGCCAAGAGACTCTTAGCTTTGCGGAGGGAGAGAGGGAGCTCGTTCCAAAGGTGAGCTGCCATAAGTTGAAAGGACAGTCCTCCCATCCGAACTCGCTTGGCAGTAGGCACCTCCACTTTAGCCAAATCGGCTGACCTCAACATCCTCCGCGGCACATAGAAAGCGATCCGCTTCCTGATATAGTTAGGACCGACAGAATGAAGGGCTTTGAAGGCCAGCGTGAGGATTTTAAACCTAATTCTTTTGGAAATAGGTAGCCTATGCAACCTGTCTAGAAGCAGTTGGACGCTGGCTCTCCTAGGCAGGCCAAATATACCTCTGGCTGCCGAGTTTTGGACAATTTGTAGTCTGGCCAGGAGATACCTGGGCAGACCAGCAAAAAGCGCATTAGCGTAATCTAACCTAGATCCCACTAGCGCCTGCACTACTGTCTTTTGATATTGTAGGGAAAGCAAAGGGAGAAACTTCCTCAGCATCTTGAGGATGCCGAAGCATTTCCCGGATATCCCCAAAATGTGGGGACGAAAGGAGAGGGCATCATCAAATACCACTCCAAGATTTTTCACTTGGGAAGATGATTTCTCTTGGAGATATCACTCCAAAGCACACATCTAAAACTGAAACTGTGCAACATATCCAGACACAGCATAAGAAAGCTGAACAATTCAGCTAGCCTGCTAAAAAGACTGAACACATAGTTGAAAAACAAAAAGGTCTCTCCTTTCTAAACAAATATATGCCATTCAGATAATAATATACCAAACAAAAAATTCACACATCTCAAAAATGTTTCCTTAATAATGCACTTTCTGTTAAATACATTTACTTACATCAGGTATGACAGTAAATAAATCATTTTACAACATTCTTCAAGTAAATGTAATTTATAGCCATCAAAATCACAGTTTAAGTAAGTAAAATATAAGATAACAAAAACACATCAGTATATATCTATTACATCAGGTTACTTGCTCTAAAACCGTATGTGTAGTTACACACATGCCATCGCTAAGAACCATGTTACATGAAATATAACATTCTGTATTCCATGATATAATCAATAAAACCATAATTTCAAGCCCCTATACCCTTAAATAATACACCCAATTAATATAACCCCAACAGTATCATATACACCATATGATTAGGAGCTGATTTTCCGGATCCGAAGTATCCAGGGCCAACTGACAAATTTAGCTACACCTATGACCACAGGTTTTGAAGTGTCAGTTTTCAAAATTCTACTTGCCACCTGCACAGATCTGGTTCCCATTAACCGACATACTGGGCGAAGCCAGATACGTCTAGGTTGTACATACTCCGGGCAACAAAAAAGGAAGTGATCAACTGTTTCTATCTGGTCCACACAAAAGGGACATTTATCACTGCCAGATAGACTCCAACTTTTCGTTAACCCTCGGAGCGGTAGAGAACCAACTCGAAACTGGTGATACAATTTACGATCTTGTAACTTCGGTATAGTGTCCCAGTATTCTTCATAGCAGGAGTCGTCCTTAATAATAAGGAATGTTGCAGTCATAGAGCTACCCACAAGGGATGAATATCTCTTTGCTTTAATCCTATTCCAGTAAGCATCCCTAAAAAGCTTTTTTGTGGGTAAAACAGCTGTATCAAGGTTGGCCCATAGCTCCCCCATCCCCGTGTCGGTCAGTATAGCTTTAATTTCAGACAACCAGTTAATCCTATATGAGCCCCCTAGCCCTTTAACTTCCAGTAGGGCCTTGGCATACCGTGAGAGTTCTGGTGTAGTCCACAGACGTCGCCAGAACGCCAGTGGTCTATACCGTACCATGTCCGCAACAGGCTGACAACCTAGGTCGTATAATAGGGGTATACAGGGTGTTGATTGTGGTAACCCTACGGCTGACCTAAGGAATTTATTCTGTGCAACCTTTAGTTGGGACAGGTTGCTAAAGCCCCACAGTTCAGCGCCGTACATAACAGCGGGAAGAATTTTAGAGCCGTAGATTTTAATCAGGGGAGCCATCGGTTTGGTTAGGGAATACCTGTGCTCTTTCAGCAGAGCTCCACCTAATTGAGCATGCTTAAGGGTAAGGAGGTCTATCTGAGGTTTCCAGCTTAGGTTTTCACTGAAAGTAACCCCCAGGTAGGAAAAACTGCCGTCTGATCCAGGGTGACACCACCCATGTGTACCCTTGCGCTGACTGGTTTTGAGCCACGAAGAACCATAAATTTGGTCTTCCCCACTTTAACTTTCAACTCATGTTCGCGGCAGAACAACTCAAAGCGAGACAGTGCCAACTGTAAGCCCTGTCTCATCTTAGAAATTAAAAGAGTGTCGTCCTCGAACATGAGCAGGGGTATTTTCATGCCCGCTAGGGTAGGTGCATCAGTCGGGTAAATAGAGAAATAACTTATAACCCCATTAATAAACAAAGAAAACAGGGTGGGGGCTAACACGCACCCTTGTGTAACCCCTTTAGACACCTCGAATCTTGCGGACCTGAGCATATGTTTGTTCATGGATATTAACCAGGATTAACCAGGAACGCCACCAACTCTCTAGGCATACTCTTCCGCAAGAGAACCTCCCACAGTTTGGCCCTTGGCACGAGATCAAATGCGGACCTTAGGTCCACAAAGGCCGCAAAGAGCATACCACCCCCAAGGAAAACCTGAAGGCTTGATCCAGGGTCCCAATGTGTAACCAAAACCCCGCCTGAAGGGGTGTTAAAATATCGGATTCGGTCATCCAACTCTGAATGCGTCCCAATACTAGACGGGCTATGATCTTTTGAACTGCGTTTATAGGACTAATCGGCCGATACTTGGCCGGGGCAGAGCGATCGCCTTTCTTATAGATCGGCAATATCTCTGCCCCAAGCCAAGAGTCGGGAACTGATGCTCCACTAGCAAGGGCGTTGGCTAAAATAGTCAAGTAAGGGGCTCACAGGTCTTGCTCTTGTTTGAATACATTTGCGGGGATACAGTCTGGCCCTGGGGCTTTACCACTCGGGATTGGTTTTAAAACAGACTTCACCTCACTGGGGGCAAATTCCAAAAAGGCTTCACATTGGGAGGTGGATATTGCTACTACAGACCTCTCCCTGGTCTTAAACTGATTTTCAAAATAAGTTATATCCACTGCTGTGGCTCAACATGGGTAGTAGGTTTCATATCCTGCTGGCAGTTACCCCATTTGAGCAGGTGACAGAATTGAGTCATGTTCCGGCCGTCACAAGCCTGGTGTAACTCCCTCCAGCTGTCCTCATCCCAGTTTTTCTTTGCTTTTAATTGGGCAGCTTTATATGTGGCCCTACAGCTTTGGATAGCATCTAGTAATCTAGATTTAATAGCTATAAGCAGTGCTCTTTGAGCCTGTCTACAGCTATTATCATACCAGGAACATGATTTCGGCTCTTTATTTTTGTTAGTAGGTGGGAGATTTTTAATAAAAAGAGATTTGAGCTCCAGAAACAATGCACAATGGATACCCGGGATTCTTTCCTTGAGCTCCTCCTGCGACTCGTAGCTATTGAGTATGGCCATAGTGTTCCTGACCAAATTCCTGATTAGGGCCCAAGTGTCTTCGTTAGTAGCTATCTTTGGCCAGCGCACCCTTCTCTGGTCGTTGGATAGGGTTACTTTAGCCTGTACAAGGGCATCTTTTACCAAGGGGGTACTGGTAAAGCTATTATCAGTTATAGACAGGACCAAGGGATTGTGGTCGCTTTCCGGTCTACTCATTACCACCATGTCTACTATGGCCGACCACATCTCCAAATTAACCAAAATATAATCAATTCGGCTCCCAGTTCTGCCATTGTCAAAGGTCATCTGCCCTAACTTATCAGACTTCGTTCTACCATTAACTGCCCTCATGCCCTTATCTAGGCATAATCCCTTCATATATAAAGCCGCTTGCGTCCATTTTCTTATGGGGAGCAACTCCAACTGTGGGACACACCACAATGCATCCTCAACCTCTGTAAGCTTCCCATCATCCACATCCAGGGGCTCAAAACAGATATTAAAGTCACCTGCAACTACCCTGTTGCCATCCTTAATTCCAGTACTTAGGAGGGTCTCCAATAGTAAAATTGTTGGTGAACTCCTCCCTCCCGGTAGACCCCTCACATAGATATTGATAATGAGGATGTTAAGGCTTTTCGTAGAACTATCCCTAATGGCCATAATATCTGGGCTATCAATCGGGACCTCAGCCACAGAAACACCCTCACACTGTCGTACCCAAGTGGTCAGGCCACCCACAGGTCTACCCCTATGGCCCTTAACTGCCCTTAAAATTCAGGTAGCCTGAGCGAAATATGGGTTCCGTTGCCCAAGTCTCTTGAAAAGACCATATGTCTGTTTTATCATTAAAGCTCGCCCAGTCTGGTATGAGTAGCTTGGATTGTAAACCTGCTATATTGCACGAGGAAACCTTCACAGAGAGACTAGCAGAACAAGAGTTCACCACCTGGCAAGACACATTGAGAGGATCAGGGGGACAAACCTTGGAAGGACCTACAACTGAAGAGTTTATTACTTGAGGAGGGTTTTCACCTTGGGCCAATAGTGCAACACTGTCCGGGGCCACCCACCATGTAGGAGCCAAAACCCCGAGTATCTCTGACCGGGAGATATCATTACCATCCCTATGTCAGTCGTTCGCCTCTAGGGTAGATATGCTAACCAATATGTTTTGTTTACTAATAATTGCACCACACAACATTTCTAGTATCTGGGGGAAGCTTTTTCAATGTGCTTTCCACTAATCGAGTGTCCTAAAATGACCGTCGCAATGTGGGAACCTTTCTGCGCATGCGTATGTCACATTCACGTGACATAACGTACTTTCTGCTTTGGTGGGAAAACTTTGCTTCTGCGCACTAGAACTAAGATGGCTTCTCTATGTTTTCACATGCTAATGCTTGCATTGCTGCTTTTACTAAATTGTTCGTTCTGCTTAATATCCTAATGCTGTAAATAAAATAAAGTAATGGGAATAGAGTAGAGATAAGTGGTACACAGTGCATTCATTTGTTCTTTGTTCTAAAACTGTTTCTCTTCTACTTTGCTATTAGCTCATGTTTGGACCAATCAAAATCAAGTGGGTATGTCATTGTACTGTTTTCCCTTTTCTACCCTTCCTTTAAGTTCAATGCTTAAAGAAAGTTTTATTATATTTCTATATCATCTTTCTTTGATCATATGCTTCCTAACTAAATGAGTTTTTAATTAATTTATATGGACTCTGACACTTAAACTTTCATAGATAAAGTGTTTAAAACTTTCCCAAGTCTGTGGTCATTTTATACAGGAAATGTTAATTGCTACCTATTTTCTTGCTAACTCCCTTGATCCATACTTTAGGTACCAGTGACTAGGATTGGTAAGTCAAAGGTATAGGTCCTAAAAGTTATTTTTAACTGGTTAAAGCTTAGGCTTACCTGTTCAAAGTGTGTACGTTTTTATGGGCCTAGGTTAGTATGGTAAAATGAGCAGGTGAGCCCGCACTCAGTATTTCTTTGGTAGCAGAGTAGTGGTTAGGGTTTAGTTAGGATAGGTAGTTAGTCGTGTTAGGATTATTGATGTGTATTTGAATTTGAGTTATGTATTAACCAAACTGGTTCGTACCTGTTATATGTTTGTTTTGGAATACCCGGGGGCAGAATAACAGGTGGTAAATGGAAGCCACTCTGTAGTGAGGTTACTTGGCTGTGGAAGTAAGTGCATGGTTAGGTAAAACTGGAAGCACTGATTAAAGGACTTTCTGTATAAATGTGTGAATAATTGATATTAAGAGTTCGCTAGTAAAACTTTGGTGTGATATCACCTAGAAAGGGTCACACTGAAGAAGTAACAGGTTCTTCTGAGCTTGATTGACAGCGAAGGAGTTCGCTGGTGAAACTTTGTACTTATATCACCGAGAAAGGGTAAGCCCGAGGGAGTAACAGGTTCTCCGATGCTTGCGTGAAAGGTAGGCGGAAGGGATCTACTTGTAGTGTATGAAGAGTAAACGGAAGGGAGTTACTCGCAGTGAGTGCAAATCATCTTTGAACATTTAAAAGTGAATAGAAGTAAGCTCTCGTATTACCTTGCAAAGAAGGGAGTCAGTTGCGGAGTTGCACTGACGTCACTTAGAGCCCCGCTGTTATTGGTTGAGACAGTGGGTGTGCAGCTGAGGTAATACTGTAAAGGAGGGGTGAGTGCAGGAGCATGAGAACTCGTCTCATGGGAAAAGCAGCGCAACTATTGGTTGGATTTATTTGAATTCTAATTGTCGATTGGTCATTAAAAAATAAATAAATAAGAAACGTGCTGGTATTGGAAGTCTTTTAGTAAACAATCGAGAGTCTTTGTAAACCAAAGCGGCATAAAAAGTACATGTGACATTTAGACCCAGCAATAATAGGAAATAGACCCGATAGGAGGTACTTAGGTTTTGCGCAAGAACAATACATAAGAGGAATACCGCATATCATGTACGGAGACAAAAGAAAAATGTCGTGCATTAAGAAGGTTAAAAATGTCTTTAAAAAAGATAAACCGATTAAAACCAGAGAAGGGATTATTATTCCACCACCGAATACGCCCGCATCATACATGATGGTTGAAAGGGTCTATCATACTTGCATGTGGTTAGAGAACTGGATAGAATATACAGAAGATGATGGAGTTTTGGCATTCCTAGAAAATGGTACCTTCAATGGAAGAGTTCTGTATAATTTAAGAACACGCATGAATGAATTAGATCCCAGACCTAGAGTAACCCACTACGAAGCCTTAGAAGAGTGGGAAACAGAGGCATTTGAATGAGATAGACCCAGAAGCAATAGAAATTGGAGTCAATTTTATCCCAGATTTCCTAAAGAGACAAGAGATAAGCAAATGAAACAATGGAGACAATCAATGCTAGTGGAAGGGTTATATCCTGTCAGAGCCTTAGAAGAACACACAGGAAGTGAAAGTACTGAGAAAACTAAAAATCTAATGACTAGTATTGATCCAGAAGATGATTACCTGGAGGATTTGTTAATGAAAAGTCTGCCACCTCATAATGAGGAGCCAAACCCAGTTAATCCAAGTGCTCCGTTCTTAAAAGCACCTTTGGTTCCGAAAGTAATACATGAGACTTCATTAGAAAAAGTGTTACAGGAAAGGGAACGAGAAGCAATACATAAACAGAGAAATTAGCTAATTCAGAAAATTTCACAGTTGAATACAAGTCCTAAAGCCTTAACGATTCCAGTGACTGTTGTTCCCTTATACAGAGATAAACAGACTAGTCCTAAACCTCCCGTTCTAACTACACCTGTAGTGCAGCCAAGAAAAGAGACATTAATAGTGGATGATCAAGCAAGTGTATGTGAGTCGGAAATTTCTCTGATAAATTTACCTATAAGAGAACCGGTAAGTAGTTCAGTCAGGAAAACTACTCCCGTAAGTTCTAGAGAGGTACGAATGGAAACATCCTCAGGTACAAGAAGTACTACTGTAGTTACCACGGAAGAAATTGAGAGATGGTCCCGAGAAATAGAAAAGCCAAAATCACAGCCAAAAGCATTGGACATTTTTAAAATAAGAGTTGAATTGGAATAATTACTTGCTGGAAATGTGGGGTTAGACAGGTTAAATACCTTGAATGAAGAGGAATTGTTGTTTATATGTCGAAGTATTACTCGAAATACAAAAACATTTCATGAAAAATTAACAAGTTTCACCTCTCAAATGGGAATTGATATTGGTAAATACAAAGTGTTACAGAAACCTTCTTGAGCTAAATTTTCTGACAAAGATTTAGAAAACATGAATGTGTCAGGTCGTAAATTGAAAATTATGGAACTATTATCACTATTACAAAAATGGGGTGATTTAGAAAGGTGGAAAGCTAGATGGACATAGAAAAAGGAAGAAGCCCAAGCAAAAAGTACTGTATCAGAATATGTATTGAAAGAACCAGAAAAAGTAGAAAAGTTGTGCCCAATGAGAGAAGTGCCAGGAGGAGGGTATGTGCATGTCCAATGGTCCCGACAGGATATATTATCATTTACAAATGATTTCCCAAAACTTAGAGAGAAACCTGTAGAATGGTACAGGCAGGTCGAAAGATTTGTAAAAGTCTCAAAAGTGTTGCTAAAATATTTGGATGGGTTGTTTGACATTGTTGTTCCTGTAGATTTATGGACAGAATGTGAAATTGCAGTTGATTGGCCTAATGACAAGTACCCTAGAGACCCGAAGACAGGACCCCCTTGAGATGAGGTTATGAAGAAATATAATCAAGTAATACTGTACTTAAAAAGAAAGGTACCCCCAAATGAAACTGACTGGACAAGAATAGACAGAACTACCCAAAATAAAGATGAATCAGTACATGCATACAATGAGTGCCTTTTACAGGTATTCAAGCAGTACAGTGGCTTGGAAAACATTGATACAAAAGACATGACACATTTTATTTACCGGTTTGTGTCAGGATTAAAACCAGAAATTTTGCAAATGATTAAAGATCATAAAATCTGTTGGCAGGCCAAGCCGATAGATGAAATTTTAAAATATGCAAAATACTGTGTAGATGAGATAGGCAATAAACAAAAGAATTTGGAAGAAAAGGTAATGTGGGCACAAGTAAGATTAGCACAGCAACAAGAACTTCAACTAAGCCAAATGAAAAATAATCAGGCACAAGGAGATGGAAGTGGGGGTAAACCGAGGGGAAAATTCAATAGAGATGAGGCCAAGAAAAAGTTCTGTTGTCACGGGTGTGGAAAATTGGGGCATTGGAAGAACGAGTGTAAGGCTATACTGAAAAACAGTATGCAAACTAACAATTTGATTTCACAGACGCAGAATGAGTTGTCGCTAAAACAGCAACAACAGGTAATACAGAACCAGTTACCACTAGCGCCTATGCCACATTCTGGGAGTCAAACCCCATACAGTGTGGATCCCACAAATTGGGAGGGAAGTAGTAAAAGGGACACAGTGATACCACAATTTCTTATGAGTGACACATACTTTGATGAATACAGTGTCTGACGGTGCCTGAGAGGGGAGGACGAGGAGTGCGTACTTGGAGCATCTTTGCCGGTAGATCAGTCAGGGCCATACATTGAAGGGAAAGTTGAAGGAAATTATGTTACCTTTTTATTGGACACTGGCGCTACCCATTCTACTGTAAGAACAGCAGACATTCCAAACCTACCCCTCTCGGGAGAAGCAATCCAAGTTGTGGGCATTTCTAATAAACAAATTAGTACCCCAGTTACAGAACCAATGGAAGCCAGAATAGGTAATTTTAAAGAAATGCACAAGTTTGTGGTGTGCGATTCTAGTCCAGTAAACCTGTTAGGTAGAGACTTGCTGTGTAAAATGAATTGCACTCTCTTTTGCACACCAAATGGTGTTGAAATTCAAACCCCAGACGAAGATGGAATTTATAAATTAATGCTAGCAAAACAGGAAACTGAAAATAAAAAGTTGACTCTAGAAGATTTGCCAAAATAATTACAGCATACGGTAAATCCTAATGTGTGGGATTTTGCAGGAAAAGATGTGGGATTAATGGCAAATGTTGATCCGATAAAAGTGACAGTAAAAGAAGATGCAGTTTACCCGAATATTCAACAGTATAAAATGAGCCCAGAAATAAAAGCAGAAGTTGCAGTAGAAATAAAGTGTCTAGTTGAAGCAGGCATTTTGCAGAAATAATGAGCAGTCCATGTAATTCACCCATAATTGGCATAAAGAAACTGAGCGGAAAAAACAGGGTTGTACAGGACCTCCGAACAATTCATAAAATTGTTGTCCCATGTTGTCCAGTTGTGCCAAATCCTGCTGTGATTCTGTATCAGATACCGTGGGCAGCAGGTTGGTTCACTGTACTTGATTTGTGTCATGCATTTTTCTCAATTCCATTACATCCAGATAGAAAATATCATTTCTCGTTCAAATTCGACGACCATGTCTACGTTTGGTAACGTGTCCCTCAGGGGTACACAGAAAGCCCATCGATTTTTAATCAGATTTTGAAAAAGTGCCTTGAATCTTTGATATTGCCCGGACACTCAGTCCTGGTAGAGTATATAGACGACCTATTGGTGGCGTCTAAAACTCAAAATGACTGTGTTGTTGATACCATTGCTTTACTGAATCATTTAGGTGAAGGAGGACACAAAGTATCACCTGAGAAACTGTAATTTTGCACCACATCAGTGAAATATCTGGGGCACCAGATAGAGAGAGGTGTCAGAAGGGTTACTTTTCAAATAGGATGGGGGTGGGCGCACACTGCCTCACACTCCAGCACCCTTAATTGACATATGAGAAGGGCTGAAAATGGTGTCATTGTTTACCTTGATGGTAGCCTGTGTTACCAGACTGTATGCTTGCTTCTATGGCTAGGATGTCCAACGGAGATTTCCACCTAGGGCGGGATGCCATGATTAGGTTGATCAGGCAAACTTGGTGCAATGCGAGGTTCAGGAACGTAGTAGAGAGTCTTTGCCATAGGTGCTTAATTTGCCAGCAAGTGAATCCTGGAAAGAAAACTGTAGTGTTACCAGGAAAGATTGGAAAAGCAGAAGGTCCCTTCATTCGATTACAGATTGATTTTATTCAGTTACCCCCTTGTCGAGGACTGAAGCATGTCCTTGTCATTGTCTGCCTATTCTCAAAATGGGTGGAAGCCTACCCTACGGGAAGGAATGATAGCATTACGGTAGCAAAGCTCCTACTTAGAGAGCTCATTCCACGTTTCGGTTTTCCAGTAACAATTGAATCAGACCAAGGAAGACATTTTAATAATGTAATAATTGGTCTAATCTGCGAAGCATTTAAAATTGAGTAAAGGCTATACGGTGCATACCGCCCAGAGGCTTCTGGAGTGGTAGAACAACTGAATGGCACAATCAAGTCAAGATTGGGAAAGATATATGAATCTACTCGATTAGAATGGCCTGATGCTTTACCTCTTGATCTAATAGGACTCAGAAGCATCCGAGACAGAAACACAGGCTTGAGTCCCCATGAGATACTCATGGGATGAGCAATGAGACAGGCATGGGTGCCAGGACACAAGCTGATAAATATATCTGATGACTTAGTACTAGAGTACTGCAAAGAACTGGCTGACCAAGTGTGTTCTATCTCTCACTAGGTTTGGAGAAGACGATGTCGCCAGACAATCAACTCCAGCACATGATCTGATTCCAGGCGACTGGGTTGTGATAAAGGAACATACTCGAGAATCTTGCCTAGCTCCGAGGTGGGGAAAGCCACATCAAGTGATATTGGTTACCACCACAGCTGTGAAGTGCAAGGGAATTCCAAATTGGATCTGTGCGAGTCACACCAAAAGAGTGATTAAACATGATGAAACTGAAGCTGAAGGTTGTGCAGCTGAGGGGTCTCAGGAAGTTGACCCCGAAGTAGTTGATGATGAACAACCAAGCACCAGTCAGGATGAATGGATTCCAGTGATTGAAATTCCTGCAGATTTTGTGAGAACAAGAAGTCAAACTTATTTAGATAGATAGAGTGACAGTGCAAGATGAGGGCAGGCAGGCCGTCCTCATCTTGCTCGACCTTACCGCGGCCTTCGACACCATCTCTCATGCGATCCTTATCAGCAGGATGCGTGGGATTGGTGTCTCGGGTTCCGCGCTTGATTGGATAATTTCATTTCTGTCCAATCGCTCTCAAACGGTTTCCTTAGGCCCTTACTTCTCTGGTGAACGCCCCATCATCTCAGGTGTCCCTCAGGGCTCCATCTTAAGCCCTCTCTTTTTTAATGTATACATGGCCCCCCTCCTTACGTTGATTGAGTCACATGGGATTCTAGTGACGTCCTATGCTGACGACACTCAACTCGTCGTCACTATTGACAAAAGAATCCCTGACGCTACCATCAGACTCCAAAATTGCCTCTCAGAAGTCTTTTCCTGGCTCAACTTGAATCACCTGAAATGCAACAGCGCCAAAACCGAAATAATACCTCTCGGTAAAGGCACACTCTTTTCCCCTAAAGAGTGGTGGCCCCAAAATTCAGAAGCACCACCTAGTGCGGTTGTGTCAGCCCGCAACCTGGGAGTTCAATTCGATGCTTCCCTCAGCTTCGATGAACATGTGCGCATCACCGCAGGACGCTGTTTCAGTTTAATCAGGCAATTAAAGAAATTCTTTAATTTCTTGCCCATCTCAGCCAGGAAATCAGTCGCGGTTGCACTTATCCTATCCCGGTTGGATTATTGCAACGCTCTCCTCGCAGGCATCAAGAAGTCCTCACTAAAAAAACTACAGACCGTTCAACATGCAGCCGCCAGACTCGTCCTGAAACTCCCCCGTAGGTCCTCGGCCACTGCAGCCCTCAACGCACTCCATTGGCTGCCCCTCCATAAGAGAATCTTGTTTAAGCTTTTAATTACTGTTTTTAAAGCTAACAAGTGCATGGGCCCAGCTTACCTGACTAAGCGCTTTCAGCATTATACTCCAACGCGCTGCTTGAGGTCATCAGGCGCTAATTTCATCTCTGAACCTCGTTTCAAATTAAAAACAAAAGGTGGAAAGACCTTTTCATTCCTTGCTGTTAGGGCATGGAATCGCCTTCCCCCTCATCTTAGGCATGCCCCCTCAGAAGGCCTTTTCAGGAAAGCCCTGAAGACGTGGATCTACTCTCAATCTGACTCCTCAGTTCTCGCAGCCATCTGATCCATGTTACCCTAGTAGATCTGCTGTGGGCGCAGCGCCAAGATGCTCCTCCCGGAGCGATAGTAGCGCTTTACAAAAAACCATAAATATCAAATAAAATATCAAATGAGTCAGGAACAGAAGAACGTACTCAGATTACAGAAATCAAAGCCAATAGTAATGCTGAGGAGGAACAGATAAGGAGAGATCAATATACTCAGACAATCAAGATACCTGTCACAGCTCCAGAGTCTGAGGAGGGACAGATAGGTACTAGGGCAAAGGCTCAGGAAGAAGAAAAACAAGAGATTGAGATACCTGAGCAGGACCATATAGGTATAGAAAAACATGTTCAGGAAGTGACGCAAACCAAGTCAAATTCAAATTCAGCACACTCCTGAACAAGGCCAGATTAGTATCCAGGCAGAAGAAACAGAAACAAGACCTGGACCAAGTCAGATAGAGAGGGATACAGAAGATGAAAATGTACAAATTGTGCCACAACTAAATGAAAAAAAAAGAGCAATTGAAGACAATCAAAGCACAGTGCCAGCTAAAAGACTCAGAAAGGGAGATAAGTGGCCTGGTTTTGTCAAAAGACTGAAATTCTGCCTTAAAACAATAAATGAAGAACCAAAGCAAGTAAACAAAATATCAAATCAAGCTGGGCCTTCCACAGAGCAACCAAGAAGGAGGAGTCCACGACTGAAAAGACTGAATAACAAATTCAGAGGCCCTGAATGGACATATGTCACCCTTGAAGATTTTAAAAATGTAGAACTAAGTGATGATGAACTGATTGATGACCCAACTGACGAAGAAGTGAGACCAACTCTGAGAAAAAGATTCCCAGGTTAAAATTCTGTGGAAAAGTTACAAAGAGAGAGAGGCTAAGTC
The DNA here is from genome assembly GCF_964261635.1 of Lissotriton helveticus. NCBI lineage: Eukaryota > Metazoa > Chordata > Amphibia > Caudata > Salamandridae > Lissotriton > Lissotriton helveticus. The sequence continues at coordinate 1,024,354,448 of NC_136063.1, forward strand.
TTCTTAATCAGAAGTGGCTGATCATACCCTTAATGGAAGACCGAAAAGAAACTGCCTAAAAACATGCTGTAGGATATTCACATGTAGTATAGTGATAGTACTCATAGTATGGCTAGGACTGACAGTAGCTATTCCTTATCTAATTAGTAAAAATGTGAAGAATAACACAAACATTCATGAGAAAGTAGATGCACCTGAAAAGTTAAATACACACGTAAGGATAGATAGTTTCAGACAGCAAAAGGTAGATTTAGAAGCATCAGATGAGGAAGGATTACACTATAGTAGAGTTAGAAATAGAACACACTTGAACGTATTTGCTAATCTGTTAGTACATTATGTAGAAGCAATGGAAATAAGTGATTGCTATGTTTGTATGAAGTTACCTACATCTGTAGCCGAGGGTGTTACGTACCACCATTTGCCCCAGACATATGGTATTTCATATACTATTTTAGCTAGTTTATTTTAAAAGGAAGGTCCCTTAAACTATTACTGTTCTAATTCAGATGGGATTTTTTTCTGAACTTCCTATACGTAATAACCTGAATCCTGTACATGCTAAAAGTGACGTAACTCGTTGTATGGGTGAATATTTTCTAACAATAGGTACAATAGATATAGCTGAAGCACATAAAAACAATTTAACATGCATTTTACATGAAAAAGAGAAGATATTTTTTAACTTAGTTGAGAAAAGGAGAGAGGATTTCCAGAGAAAGGCTACTGAACAGAAACAAAAGATTCCTAAATGAGCTGAAAATAAATAGTACACCTTTTGATTTTATAGATAACAATCTGTTGCAAATGTTGCTGCATAAAAAGACATATACAGTAAAAAGGAAAGGAAAGAAGAGAAATATTGATGAAATTGAATTAGCATTGGAAACCCCAATGGAGGTAAGATGGCGGCCGCGTAGTTGTGGCCGTAGCGGTGGAACGGTGAGGACGCGAAGCAGAAGGAGCCAAATGGAGATGTAGTCTCATGGCCAGAAACTACCCGACCCTGCCTTAAGGAGAAAAACTGTTACTGAGGAAGAATTTGAGCGCATGCTGACGGCGCTTTCCTGCCGCGGGTCCGCTAAACAACTGCTGCGGGTGCTGGTGACTGCGGTAGCTACTCTCTCCCCTGGCCGAAACCGCATCGGGTGTTCAGGAGGGCGGAGTCAGGTCCGAAGGCGGTGGCGGAGCTCAGAGCGGAGCTCTACAGCGGGAGCTTTTGCCAAGAAGCCCCGAGAGTGTCCAGTCAGTGGGGCAGTGCGCGGAAAAAAGCAATGGCTCCCAAAGTAAACCCGGGGTCAAAAGCGGCTTTGGGGAAAAAGAAAACTATGCGTGAAGGACCCGAATTGGAGGCAGCCGAGGATACCTGTACAGTGCTAACACCCCCGGTGGAACAATCAAAGAAGAGACAGCAGATTGCAGCACGAACCCGCTTGGCTACAGCGTCAATCGTGGACCTGTTCTCAAAATCCGGTAAGGAGAAGGAGATTAAGGAGACGACGACCAAGGAGCCGGGGGGCGTTATACCCATAGAGGTGGAGGTGGAGGTTCAAGAGGTAACAACAGATGTTAGTGTGGCCCCCCTCATCTCGACCCTCGTTCCTCTCCCACGATGTTGGGAGAGGAACTTCAGTGCTTAGTGGAGGGCTCACCAGAGGTAGCGACCCCCGGAGAAGCAGCCACATTATCGGGGAAGAATAATGGGCCCCCAGTTTCTCTCGCCATGGGTTTAAATGTGGTCAGCTCCCAATTGCCGGCACAGGTCGCCACTGACACCAACATGGTGGAGCCATCATAATTGGGAGCCACTGCCGGCATGGATAACAACTCTATTGAGACCGGTTTGGCGGTCGGTGGAGTTGGAAATGGAAACGAGAATGCTCAGAGTGACGCTTTTTTTCGGCTTCGGATGGGATCGGGTGGTCCGAGGAGGATGATGGAGGGAGCTCCTACTTGGACTCTGAGAGTGACCCCGAGATTGTCCAGGGTGCAACCGCATTAAGGCCCATAGCGGCAGCCAAAGGTCAGGCCCACCCCCAATGTGAATTGAGCTGGGATCATTCCTCTTCTATGCCTTTGCAGGGTAGCCCAGTCTGGAACTTACCCAAATGTCGCTATTGGAAACAATTCACCAAGAGATAATTGCACATAGGGAGGAAACACGCCAGGACAATCGCAAATCCCAGGCTGCAATGAGAAAAATGCAGGGCGTGGTCAGGAAGCTATCCAAGGCCTGTGCCAACACCGGGGACAGAGTCTCAAATTTGGAAGATAGGGTGGTATCAACGGAGGCTGAGGTGGCCGAGGCTGTCACTAAGGTTAATGCACACTGTTCCCAGGTGGTGGATATACAGTCAAAACTTGAGGAAAATGGAGAACAGGCTTCGCCGGAACAACTTGAGGGTCCTGGGAATCCCGGAGGGGGTTGAGGGTTCCGATATTCAAGCTTTTTGAACAGGCATTTCCCGATCTGTCCAGCTGGAACTGGCCTATTGAGGTTCAAAGAGTACACCGTACCCCCTTTAAAATTAAAAGGAATGCCAAGGAAGGCGATAAACCTAGGGCAGTGTTCATTTTCCTCGGCAATTTCATCCTGAGACAGGCCATTTCGGAACTGGCTAGGCCAGACGCTAGAAGAAGCAGTGAGGGGGTATCATTCTTCGGCCGGCCGGACTTCTGTCACACGACCGTAGAGAGACGCTGGCGACTAAGAGGATTGATTAAGCCCTTTCAGGATAAAAAGATGCAGGCCTTCCTGATAAAGCCGGCACAGCTAAAAATCATCAACGAAGGGAGGACTTTGTATTTTTCTTCAGAAATCAAGGCGAAGGAGTACCGTGACTCTTTAGGCAAATAGGGTGGAATTTGTTAAATGCCAGGGACGATTGCTCTCTAAAAATTTAAGGCCTTAGTTGTTGCTTAAAGCGGGTTAGGCTAACCTGTCTGGCTGTGGACTTTGGGACTTTGGAACTATGTTTAAGGCTGCAAGTGCTCCTGAGGGTATTTAGTTTGTTTCCTTTTTTAGTCCTCACTGCTTTCACCGTGTGACCATCACATGCACAGACTTGGTCTGAGCGCTTCACAGAGTAGGGTGGGGGGGTTTCAGGGGGTCTGGGCTGACAGTGGGAGGGATGGGGGGTCAGGGGGGAGGTGTGGGGTGAGGACGGGTCGGGGAGAAAATTTGAAAAAGGGGAAAAATTGTGCATTATTGGACAAAGCATAAGTCTAGCAAAGAAGAGGCTGATTAAGGCTCAGTGTTTTTCAGGCTGCTTAGTCTATCAGGATGGCGAACATTAGAATATGTACAATTAATGTGGGAGGTATGAATGATTGGAGGAAACGGCAAAGATTGGCGTATTTTGTAAAACACAATCGGATAGACGTTCTCTGCCTTCAAGAGACCTCTTCTCCCGTGGGCTAAGAGAAAACTGATGCATCTTAATGGTTTTGAGCTGCTGGCATGCTCAACGCAATCTTCAACAATTAGGGGGGTTGCTATTTTAGCAAGAACTTCTTTGGGAGGGGCTAGACGGGTTAAAGCGTATAGCTATGGAAGATGGGTTATAGCCGAGATGCAAATGGGCTTTACATTATCTGTAGCTTATGAGTCCAACAAAGATGACCCTGAGATTTTCGATCTTTTAGAAGTAGAACTAGTTAGTTGGCCTACCCCCACAGCATTATGTGGAGATCTAAATATCTCAGCGGAGTGGGTTAATGGAGCATTGTATGTTGGGCGGAAACCTAGAGTTTTTAGGGCAGTACAGGCTCTTATTAGCTCGCATGGGCTGGAGGATGTGTGGAGGGCTAAGGAGCCTCTAAACTCTGGCTTTACATACTTCTCAAACCCCTTTCAGAAGTATACAAAATTAGATTACTTTTTTATCTCCTCGTCCGAAATAAATAGGGTAGGTATTATAAAACTCCCGAGATTAATCTCGGATCATAACCCTCTGGTATTATCGTATGAGTTGGGCAGGGTGGAAAGGAAAAGGACGAGCTGGACTTTCGAAAAGTGATTATTGGCGGACAAAAGGTTTGTAGAGCACCTCACTAAATGGTCAGGTGAATTTTTTGCAGCTAATAGATACAGCACCTCCCGTAACGGGGTTTGGGAGGCATTCAAAGCGGCCTTAAGGGGGGAATCTATAAGCTGTTCTGCTAGGCTGAGAAGAGAGGAGAGGTGTGAGGTGGAGAGACTAATGGGGAAATTAGCCATTGCTGAAGAACAACACATTAAGGTTATTACCTTAGGGGGACAGTAGCGAGACTCAAAGTGCATTGCTGACGGTTAAAGCTGCGCTGCAGAAGGAGGTAACTCAGAAGGCGATTGGTGAATTTCAAGCCTCTAGGGCCAAATATTATGAAACAGGGGAACAAGCAGGTAGAGCCTTAGCTCTACGACTAAGGCAGGAAAAATCTAAGAATATAATCTCCCGTATAGAAGAGGATGGAAAGGAATACACTGAGGCCAAGGATATATTAAAGGTTTTCGAGAACTTTTATCAAAAGCTCTATGATGAGGAAGACTGTGATGGAATTCAGAGGGAGGAGTGCAGGGACAGGGGCCCTCGTTTAGATGATGCAGCTAGAGAAGAACTAGACGGAGATATTACTGAGACTGAGGTCATAGCTGGACTACGGGAATTAGCCTCGGGTAAGGCGGCAGGCCCCCCAGACGGGATCCCCCTTGAGGTGTATAAATCCATTGAATCCGAGATCACCCCGTTGCTTGTGGATCTATTTAATGGGGTTCTGTGCTCAGGAGTGGTCTCGGATTCATGGAGAGAAACCAATATAATAATTTTTCACAAGAAGGAGAAACCAAGTGAGAAACCAGGGTCTTATCGTTCGATTTCGCTGATCAACGCGGATACCAAGTTGTATTCTAAGATGTGGGCCAAAAGGTTGGGCAGGATCATTGGCGGTCTCGTCTCCCCCTGGCAGCATGGGTTTGTCCCTGGTCGCGGCACGACAGATCATATAAACAGAGCAATAGCTTTGTTTGACTCCCAGGCTGCCACGGGGGGGGGGAGATGGCCATGATCCTGCTCGATGCGGAGAAAGCTTTTGATCGTGTTGTTTGGTGCTTTCTTTGGGGTATTCTTGCAGGGAGAGGTTTTGGCGAAAAAATCATTAGAGCTCTCAAAGCTATGTATGCTGATCCGGTAGCCCGAGTAGTGGTTATAGGTGAGAGATCAAATAAAATTGATATTAATAGAGGGACGCGACAGGGGTTCCCCTGTTCCCCTATCCTCTTCTCTTTATATATTGACCCTTTTATTCAGGAAATATTAGGGTGCCCTAGGATAAGTCCAGTTGTATTTAAAGGTCATGAGAATAAAATTTTGGCATATGCCGACGATTTGGCGGTTATCACTAACGATCCCCAGCTGGCGCTGCCAGTCTTGGCCCAGATGGCAAAAACTTTTGGTTCTCGATCAGGGTATTTATTAAATGAATCAAAAACACAGATAATCTGTTCTAAAAATATAGCTAAATCTGATCCAAGATTCGTGGACTCTGCCACCTATTTAGGGGTGAAAATTAATGCCTCAGTTGACAAAATTGTAGAAGAACATTATCCCCCTCTTATTAAGGCTACAGAAGCTGAGTTAAAAAGAATAGATGTGTTGCATCTTTCATTGATAGGGAGGGTAAACGTATTAAATATGTCAATGTTTCCCAAGGTCCTGTACCTGTTCCGGGCCATACCCCTATTTATTGAGGAAAAAATAATGAAAAATTTGGAATCCGTTTTATAAGATTCATTTGGCAGTATGGCAAGGTCAGGCGCTCTACCAGTTTTATGTCACTTCCTAGGAAAAGGGGTGGGCTGGCCCTCCCAAACCTAAGACTTTATCACTGGTCCTGCCTCTTGATACAAATGTCGGTTCTTTTTCACTCTGAGGAGGACTCTGGGGCGGAAAATACTGATTTGCAGAGTCCACCCTCCATTTTTGAGCTGCTGTTGGGGAAAAAGGCAATTGGTCTACTGATGTGCAAAGTTGATCGAAGGTTTTATAAGAAGGCTCGACTTAAGATTCTTTATGGGGCTTGGCTGGTCTGGAAATCTATCCTGAAGTTTTTTAATGCTCCCAAGATAAACTCATACTTACATCTGTGTAATTCTAGCCTTTTCCCCCAGCTGGGAGCGGATAGGAACCTTCAGGTTTGGAAGGGATTGTGAGTTAAGACCCTAGGAGATATCATGGAGGGACATAGGATGGTGGGGTTCGATGTCCTGCAATACAGGTTTGGTATTCCATCTAACCATTGGTTGCTGTATGGCCAAATTGTTCGAACCCTCAAGGCTCTAAGACCAAAGCTGCCGCCTCCGGTGGATCTCCCCCTGGTTGAGTTATTAGCTAAAGGGTGTAAGAAGATAAAAGTAGTTTATAATCTTCTCGTAATGAGGATTCAAGATAATAAGGAGAAGACTGAAAGCACTTGGGCCTCAAAACTGGGTAACCCCGATGTCGACCTGGATCTTGCTATATGTCTGAACAAAAAGTTATTCCGGGCCTCTAACCTGCTGGCCCAGCACTACAAAACGGTGTTTAACCTTTACCATACCATTAGCAACCACAGGGGCTGTCCATAAACCCCGAACCCGGGACAATCAGTTTATAACATCAAACAATAGGTTCAGGGAAAAGAAACCTAAAAATCATGCATGGTCTATTGCAGGAAAATACATAAATCTATCACAGAACATATACTCAAAGAGGGAAAATAGCAGAAGCCCAACGAACTATCAGTATCAAAAGATAATTTCACGAAAACGGACGAAAAACACACGTGTGGTGTCCCAGACGCTGCGATTTTTCACAGCCGCCAAGATATTGGGCAAACAGTTGGCTAAAATTTGAAGGCCATTGCAATACTACTTTACACTCAATTATCGGAGTGTTCCTAACACGTTTTTTCACTCACCCTAAGTCAATTCTTGGATGACCTTTATTTATTGATTGGTCCCCATCAATCCTTTCTCAGATGTACTACGCTCAAGCAAATTCATTGTCCTGAAGATGACTGCATAAATTATTAGCGGTCGAAACGCCGTCGCCGCTCTCTCTGTGGCCTCAATTTTTAAGGACACTATATTTATGTATATGTTGTTCTTCCTCTACCATGTAGTGGTTTTTGTTTGCCACATGTCTGGTTTGTGTTATATGTTTTGCTTATGTATACCAGCACTGTTTGTCTTGAGCCAAAAAGTCTTTTTTAATATGTTATATTTATAATAAATGATATATCTTTTGATACTGATAGTTCGTTGGGCTTCTGCTATTTTCCCTCTTTGAGTATATGTTCTGTGATAGATTTATGTATTTTCCTGCAATAGACCATGCATGATTTTTAGGTTTCTTTTCCCTGAACCTATTGTTTGATGTTATAACCTTTACCATACGCCCGCAAAATTATTTGCTTGGGGGGTTAGGGAAGATGATAAGTGCCCCAGATGCAATGCCGGTCAAGCAGATATACTGCATATGTTTTTTCACTGTAGTCTGCTAAGTTCAATAAGGGATGAGATAGAGAAATTCTGGGAGGGGCTGCTAGGTCATAAGATCGATCTATCCCCTACCCTGATGCTATTGGGTACTGACTCTAAGCTAAATATGGAGAAGGATGAGGAAGCCCTGGTTTTTATGTCAGTTGCGGTATTACGGATTTTAATATCGGCAGGTTGGAAAGCTCCCTCCTTCCAGATGTGGCTTTCCAGACCATTGGGCATACATAGCATAGAGTCTAGCCTATATGAATTGAAGGGGGCAAAAAAACAACGGGAGAATGGAAGACGTTTATGGGCATCTGTCACAAAGTGGAGGGAGGCGAGATTGTGACTTAGGATGCAGCATGCTATTTCTTTATGTATATGTCCAGCCGGGTTTTTCTGTCTTGCCGGTTCGGTCCTTGGTAAATCGATTTTACCATAAATGTTTGTATCATTAATTGTGTATTTATTTTTGGATGGCTACTGCTAATCTAGCCTATTTTTGTACAGTTTTTTATACTGGGTGGAAGCCTGCACCAATAATTCCCAATAAAAATTTATTAAAAAAAAGAAATTGAATTAGAAGAGTTGAATGGAAATTTTTACAAGAAAGTGAAAAACTTTCAAATGAATAATGAAAAGAAACAAAACAGAAAGTTTGAAGAAATCGAGTTGGGAGAAATGTGAAAGTTGGCAGCTGTTTCATTAATTAGTGATGATATAAAATATCATCAAAGAGGGGATTGATGGAGCAAGGTTGCGCACTTAAAGTGACTTGCTTGGATTCAGTCCTCTTAGAATAACGTAATAATATGCTAACCAATATGTTTCGTTTACTAATAATAGCACTACACAACATTTCTAGATTCTAGGGGAAGCTTTTTCAATGTGCTTTCTACTAATCGTAACTCGAGTGTCCTAAAATGGCCGCCGCAATGTGGGAACCTCTCTGCGCATGCATATGTCACATTCATGTGACATAACGTACTTTCTGCTTTGGTGAGAAAACTTTTTTCCTGCGCACTAGAACTAAGATGACTTCTCTATGTTTTCACATGCTAATGCTTACATTGCTGCTTTTACTAAATTGTGCATTCTGCTTAAATCCTAATGCATAAGTTAGAATAAAGTAATGGGAATAGAGTAGAGATAAGTGGTATACAGTGCATTCATTTATTCTTTGTTCTAAAACTGTTTCTCTTCTACTTTGCTATTAGCTCGTGTTTGGACCAATCAAAATCAAGATTGCTCTATCTTGGGTTCTGAACTGAACATGTGCTGACTTCACCCGAGTCCACAAGCCATGGCATTGAATTGATACCAAATCTTGATTTGCTAGAAGATGCGCCTGGGAAGTTTACCTCCTGACCCCTGGAGAGGAAGCCAAACTGAACTGTTATATTACATTGTAGTTGATATTGATACATTCACTGCCAGGTGGAATAAAAGTGCATGGGAACATAAAGTTATGGAAGGGAACATCAATTTGAATATTGGATGAGATAACCTCATATCTGGTATGGTGTGATGACCTCTCCTCGTCTTTTGACCAATCAAATTGTGGGAATGCACAACTAGCATCATTGGGGGTGGTACACTGCCCTGAAAAATGCTGTATCTAAGGTAGGCTTAGCTAGTTAGATTTTGCGACTTGTCCGAATAGCTGACCTGTCACTGACCCAACGCACTCAATAGGCGATCGAGAGCAGAGGTGCTGGCGGAGCACTCTGACAGAAGATTCGATAACCCAATCGGGGTCCGACTGTAGCTGCGGAGAGGGGTGTGACGCAGGCATTGCACTTTAGCTGTGGGTGCTGGTCCTGACATGTGGTGGTCCTGTCCTGATTCAATTTGGTCCGTACGTGTCCTGATTTCTGGTCTGCACCTGTTCTATCCTGCTGGCACCTGCACTTTCGAGGTTCTTCCTTTATCTCAGCCCGTGGCCAGGGTTGGTCTTCACACCATTCTAGGTAACTATAAATTCATGTGGGTATGTCATTGTACTGTTTTCCCTTTTATACCCTTCCTTCATTGTCAATGCTTAAAGAAAGTTTCATTATATTTCTATATCATCTTGCATTGATCATATGCTTCCTAACTGAATGAGTTTTTAATGAATTTATATGGACTTTGACACTTAAAACTTTCATAGATAAAGTGTTTAAAACTTTCCCGAGTCTGTGGTCATTTTATACAGGAAATGTAAATTGCTACCTATTTTCTTGCTAACTCCATTGATCCATTAGGACTTTAGGTACCAGTGACTAGGATTGGTAAGGTAATGGTATAGGTCCTAAAAGTTATTTTTTGTCAAATTCCTTTTTATTGAGCATCAAGTAAAGCATAACAAAGAGGGTAGTGACCTCAAGGGCACCCGAGTGCATGCAGGTCCCGGGTGGCAATACAGTCTGCTATGATGGGTTCAGCTTCACATGGTCCCATAGCCTGCTACATCCCTGTGCAAAGTAAGTGATGCTATTTTAAGGAGCATATAACACCCCCCAGAACAAACATACCCCCTCCCCCCCACCTTGGGGTGACAAAATTATAAAGGAAAAAAGCAAGAAAATAATACACAGGAGGCAAGTTTTGACTTAGCCTATTGACTAGTACAGAGGTTACGGCAAACCCAAAATATAGCTTATGGGCCCCAGAGTGTCAACATGACAAAAGGGAAACTTATAATTGGAAGAGGTGCATGGTCCGCACCGTCAGAGGACAAACCGCAGAAGGCAGACCCTGAGACAAGAAGGCTACCAGAGGACTCCAGCTGAGCACAAAATCTTCGTAAGTGTCCCGAAAAATGTCCGCAAGACGTTCCATGGAAAGTATTCTCCACGGTCGGGCATGCCACAGCGACATCGCCGGGCTCTCTTTCTTCTTCCATGCAGCTGCAACAGTGAGCTTGGCTGCTCCCAGACACGTCCAGATAATTGCATTGTCAGTCTTAGTTTTTTGGATTAAGGTGGGGTCTCTAATTCCAAGGAGAGCAAAGACAATGGAAATCGGAATTGGATAACCCAATATGTATTTGATATGAGATAAAATCTCATTCCACAATGGGTGAATCTTAGGGCAATTCTACCATATATGCCTGACGTCCCCCTGAAGCCCACAGCCCCACTTATTATGTTTGGCAACGTCCCTCCATACATGTGCAAATTCCCTGTCCGAGATGTCCCTGTCTAAAACTTGCTCCCAAAAAGTCATGTAACGTGCCCGTGGGGAATGTATGGTGTGAAGTAGCATTTCATAGAAAGCCGAGATAGCGCCTTTCATGGAGGCCGCCCTATGAGCCACAAACTTCTCCATTTCCGTAAGATCCCTAGTAGCCGCCTCTCTAATGTGAGGTGTTGTGACCCAATGTTTGAGTTGAAGGTAATGGTAATGTTCATTCTGCGGAAGCGCAAATTCCCTCAACATTCATCAAACGCCAAGACCTCCCCATAATGGAACAGATCAGATACTTTGAGACAGTCCCCCTCCCTCCAACTGTCAAGGGGCCCCTCATGTAGCGCTGGGGGGAATTCTGAATTAAAATGAATGGGCGTGTAAGGAGAAGGGAATGAGCTCCAACCCTTCTTTTTTGTAACCTTATCCCAAATGGTCAGAGTCGTGCGGGTGGGGGTGCTAAGATATGCATTGGAGGACGACTCTCCTGGATTTCCACAGCACGTCCCATATATAACGCCCTATTACAGCGTGGTCCATATTGAGCCAGTGCTTGTCAGATTCCCTGGCCGACCACTCAACCAATACCATCAATTGAGCAGCCTGATAATATTAAGTAAAGTCAGGTAGGGCCAATCCGCCCTTATCACGAGGGTGTCTGAGCACATGATAGGGCAGGCACGCCCTCCCCCCTTGCCAGATGAATGTAGTGATTAGATTGCGGAGGCTTGGTAACATAGTACTTTCCAATTCAATAGGGAGGGCCTGGAATAAATAAGAAAAAAGTAGGTAGAACCATCATTTTTATTGCATTAATTCGCCCAAGCTAAGAAACGTAGAAGGGCGACCAACGTTTAAGGTCTTTTTGGAGCTGGGTTAGCAGAGGAGGGTAATTCACTTTATACAGTTCACCCAGCCTAGCCGTGAGATGTCCTCCCAAATAGAGTAAAGAGTGTTTAGCCCATTGAAAAGGCGTCAGGTGTTTCAAGCGAAGCACCTCAGCAGGAGGAAGGGTATGATTAAGTATGAAGGATTTCATAAAATGTATCTTAAACCCGGCTACCTGCTCAAAGCTGCGTAGTTCTCTTTGGACCACCTGCAACGAATTCACCGGGTCTGCAATCGAAAGGAGAATGTCATCGGCGAAAAAAGAGGCGTTATGCTCACAACCGCCAAAGGGGATGCCCCGGATCTCATCGTTGGACCGAAACCAGACCGCCAAGGTTTCAATACTAAGGGCAAACAAGAGGGGTGAAAGGGGGCACCCCTGCCGGGTGCCTCTGCTCAAAGCAAAAGGGGTGGAGGAGCAACCATTTACCGTTACGCGGGAGGTGGGATGGTGATAGTTGGCCTTCAGCATACTAGGAAACGTGTCTCCAAACCCGAATTTCCTCATGGTTAAAAAGAGGAAAACCCAATCCACCCAATCAAAGGCTTTTTCCGCATCAAGACCCACTAATACTGCGGGGATCTTAAACCTAGAAGCTTTCTTGATCAGATGGATTGTAAGCCTGATGTTGTAATGTGTTTGCCTTCCTTTTATAAAGCCAGAATGGTCAGGATGGATTAATTCCGGCATCAGGGTCTCCAAACGTGCTGCTAAGATTGCAGAGGAAAGCTTAGCATCCAAATTAGGAAGCGCGATGGGTCTGTAAGAGCCGCAGAGTTGCGGATCCTTACCAGGCTTGGGGATTACTGCAACCACTGCCTCCGCCATTGAGCCGGAGACCTGTGCATTGGAGGCGATGGCCTGAAATAAAGCCGTAAGATGAGGAATGAGCTCTAATGAAAAACACTTGTAAAAATGAGCTGTAAGGCTGTCAGGCCCCGGGACTTTATGTAATTTGAGTCTCGAGATAGCCTCCCGAACCTCCTCCTGCGTTATGGGGGAATCTAATGATGCAGCTGACGCCCTGGATATCTGCGGGAGGGTAAGGGTATCTGAAAATTGTTGCTGCTGTGCCGTGTCTGGAGTAGTACCCTGATAGAGTTCACCATAAAAATCCCCAAATATGTTTGCGTTAGCAGAGTCAGACTGTGTGAGATGTTCCTGATGATCTAAAATTCCCCCAATAAAGTCCCTTTCTCTTTGTACCCTAAGCTGACGCGCTAAGTGCGAGCCCACCTTATTGCCCTGTGCGAAGAAAGACTGACGAATTTTTAGCAGAGTGAATTCCGCTCGATTGGAATATATGGCCCTTAGTTTACCCCTGAGAGCGGTGAGCTGTCTCTGAAGAACTCGGGTTAGGTTGGCTTTGTGTGCTTGCTTCAGAGTCTCCAATTCCTTCTCGAGAGCCTCCCTTTCCCTCGCCCTTTGTTTGTTCAATGTCAAATTAAGTTGAATGCATTTCCCATGGACCATGGCCTTAAAGGCATCCCAGGTATTCTGTGGGGATGTGTCCTGCAAGGTCATTATGCACAAAAGTCAGCAATAGCCGCTCTTATGTCCTCTCTGGCCACTGAGTCTCGAGTGAGAGCTAACGGGGAATACCACCGAGGAGAAACTGTGGTCTGAGACAGTTATCGGAAGAATCTGGGCAGCCTGGAGGGCGCCTACGAGGGATTGGATAATAAAAATATAATCAATTTTGGAGTATGTCCTATGTACATGGGAGAAATGTGTGTAATCTTTGGTGTTTGGGTGTAGGGAACGCCAAGCATCAAGTAACCCCAGGTCACTGCTTTTCTGTCGCACCCTGCTAGAAAAGGTGTTAGTGGAAGCCCTATTAGTACTAGAACTATCTAGAGACTCCTGCCACGTAAGATTAAAATCCTCCATAAGCACAATGGGACCTTCGGCAAATCCTCCTATTTGATCAAGAGCATGTGAAAGGAAGACAGACTGTCCCGAGTTAGGAGCGTACAATGAGACAAAGGTGCAAAGATTGCCCCTCAGTTGGCCTTTAACTAACAGCAATCTCCTCTCCATGTCGTGCTTAACAGCCTCGAGTTAGAAATTTGCCGAGACATGGAAGAGCAAGGCCACCCCATCGGCAGAGGAGGTATAAATCAACGGATAGCCCCTCTAAAAGTTATTTTTAACTGGTTAAAGAGTAGGCTTACCTGTTCAAAGTGTGTTTTTATGGGCCCACATGAGTATGGTAAAACGAGCAGGTGAGCCCGCACTCTATCACAAGCACAACCCAACGTATGATACAATAATTACCTCAATTCATATTTTCAAAAAGGATTTCCCTAATAGCAGTGATATTCTCAAGTTTAAAATTAAAAGCAGTTCTAAGATAAAAAAATTAAAAGATATAGTAACAATAACAAATCTAAGTGCTGTCTGAAAGACATTTACATGCAAATTAAAGGTACATTCTTTCCCCATGTAGTATAACAGGAACAGTAACAGACATAGGGGTTGATTCCGATCACGCTCTGTATGCCCCCTAAGAGCCGCTCGTAGGCATATCTTTGGAATGACACGTTACGGCTGCTGGTCTATCCGGGCAACGAAGAACGATGCGAAAATGTGTCCAAAACCTGTACGAGCTGTACGCTCCCATTCCAGCCACAGTTCCTGTAGGAGCTGGATAGGGAAAGGCTAGAACAAGTCGCACGGAGTCAAAACAGCAGTAGTTTCCGGGAGCCCAAGTACAATACTTACCCCCTACATACCAAACACATCACAACCTCCAGCACATCTCATCCTCTGGTAGAACAGTATTTTCGGTTCGATTCGTGCCACAACACGATCCACGGATATGAGACGGGCCAACTCACAACGCCATTGAGATGAACCAACGATCCACGCGTACGAGACGAACCAACCATGAATCTGATCACGCAGGTCATCACTGTACTGTAAATCTATGACCGGATCAACAAACAGGAATCGATGCGTATGTCGCAGAAGGTAAGTCAGACACTCACCACACAAACAAAAGTCACGAACCACCGAAATGCAACGCAAACATAGGGGGTGGATATCCCTCTCCACCAGCATTGCCCAAGCCATACGGGTTGGATATTAATCACTATCAGTACTGCCTACTCATAGGGGGGAGATACCTACCACTACCAGCAGTAACCACCCATATGGGGGATACCTACCACTACCAGTACTCCCACCTCATAGGGAGGGATACCTACCACTACCAGCAGTCACAACACATATGGGGGGATACCTGCCATTACCAGTACTCCCAACTAATAGAGGGGGATACCTACCCCTACCAGCAGTCCCTACTCATAGGGGGATACCTACCACTACCAGCAGTAATCACTCATAGGGACAAGCCTATCACTACCAGCAGTAACCACTCATAGAGGGGAAATACCTACCATTACCAGCAGTCAACACCCATAGGGGAGATACCTGCCACTACCAGTACTCCCAACTCATAGGGGGGATACCTACCACTACCAGCATTAACCACTCATATGGGGAATACATGCCACTACCAGCAGTCACCACGCATAGGGGGATACCTGCCACTACCAGTACTCCCAACTCAGAGGGGGGATACCTACCACTACCAGCAGTCCTTACTCAGAGGGGGCTACCTACCACTACCGGCAGTAATCACTCATAGGGGAATACCTACCACTACCAGCAGTAACCACTCATAGGGGAGGAATACCTACCACTACCAGCAGTCACCACCCACAGGGCCGGATACCTGCCACTCTGCCACTACCAGTACTGCCACCTCATAGGGGGAAACCTACCACTACCAGTACTCTCAACTCATAGGGGGGATACCTACCACTACCAGGAGTGACCACTCATGAGGGGGATACCTGCCACTACCAGCTGTCACCAGCCATGGGGGGATGCCTGCCACTACCAGTACTTCCAACTCATGGGGGGATACCTACCACTACCAGCAGTCACCACTCATAGGGGGGTCCCCTGCCACTACCAGTACTCCCATCTCATAGGGGGGAATACCTACCACTACCAGCAGTCACCACTCATAGGGGGGATACCTGCCACTACCAGTACTCCCATCACATAGGGGGGAATACCTACCACTACCAGCAGTCACCACTCATAGGGGGGATACCTACCACTACCAGCAGTAACCACTCATAGGTGGAAAACCTACCACTACCAGCAGTCACCACCCATGGGGGGATACCTGCCACTACCAGTACTACCAACTCATAGGGGGGATACCTACCACTACCAGTACTCCCAACTCATAGGGAGGTACCTACCACTATCAGCAGTCACCACTCATAGGGGGGATAGCTACCACTACCAGCAGTAACCACTCATAGGGGAACACCTACCACTACCAGTACTCTCAGCTCATAGGGGGATACCTACCACTACCAGCAGTAACCACTCATAGGGGGGACTACTGCCACTACCAGCAGTCATCACCCATATGGGGGGTTACCTGCCACTATCAGTATTCCCAATCATAGGGGGATACCTACCACTACCAGCAGTCCCTACTCATAGGGGGGAAATACCTACCACTACCAGCAGTAACCACTCATAAGGGGATAACTTCCATTACCAGCAGTAACCACTCATAGGGGGAATACCTACCACTACCAGCAGTCCCCTCCCATGGGGGGGATACCTGCCACTACCAGCACTCCCAACTCATAGGGGAGATGCCTACCACTACCAGTACCCCCAACTTATAGGGGGGATACCAACCACTACTAGCAGTAACCACTCATAGGGGGGATACCTACCAGTACCAGCAGTAACCACTCATAGGGGGGAATATCTACCACTACCAGCCCAGCAGTCACTACCCTTAGGGGGAATACCTGCCACTACCAGTATACTCAACTCATAGGAGGGATACCTACCACTACCAGTACTCACAACTCATAGGGGGGATACCTGCCACTACCAGCAGTCACCACCCATAGGGAGGATACCAGCCACTACCAGTACTCCCAACGCATAGGGGGGGATACCTACCAATACCAATACTCCCTACTCATAGGGGGGAATACCTACTACTACCAGCAGTCACCACTCATAGGGGGGATACCTACCACTATCAGCAGTAACCACTCATAGGAGGAACACCTACCAGTACCAGCAGTCACCACCCATTGGTGGGATACCTGTCACTACCAGCAGTCACCACCAATATGCAGGGATACCTGCCATTACCAGTACTCCCAAATCATAGGGGGGATACCTACCACTACCGGCAGTCACCACCCACAGGGGGGATACCTGCCACTACCAGTACTCCCAACTCATAGGGGGATACCTATCACAACCAGCAGTCCCTACTCCTAGGGGGATACCTACCACTATCAGCAGTAACCACTCATAGGGGGGATACCTTGCCACTATCAGTACTCCCAACTCATAGGGGGATACCTACCAATACCAGTACTCCCAACTTATGAGGGGGAATGCCTACCACTACCAGCAGTCACCACTCGTAGGGGGATACCTACCACTAGCAGTAGTAACCACTCATAGGGGGGAATACCTACCACTACCAGCAGTCACCACCCATAGGGGGATACCTGCCACTACCAGTACTCTCAACTCATATGGGGAATACCTACCACTACCAGCAGTCACCACTCATAGGGGGGATACCTACCATTACCAGCAGTATCCACTCATGGTGGAATACCTATCACTACCAGCACTCACCACCCATAGGGGATACCTGCCACTACCTGTACTCTCAACTCTAGGGGGGATACCTCCCACTACCAGCAGTAACCACTCATATGGGGGGATACCTACCACTACCAGCAGTCCCTACTCATATGGGGGATACCTACCACTACCAACAGTAACCACTCATAGGGGGATACCTACCCCTACCAGAAGTAACCACTCATAGGGGAGAATACCTACCACTACCAGCAGTCACCACCCATAGGGGGATTCCTGCCACTCCCAGTACTCCCAACTCATAGGGGGGATACCTACCACTACCAGCAGTCCCTAATCATAGGGAGGGATTCCTACCACTACCAGCAGTAACCACTCATAGGGGGGATACCTACCACTATCAGTACTCCTCACTCATAGGCGTTGCAGGACAAACACACCACCCCTACCAACACATTAAGATTGTATATTGTGAGTCAACTGCCTGCAACTGTGACACTGAAAGGGAACACATAATGTCCTCCCATCACCGTGTTGACCAAAAGGTGAATGTGACGGTAAAACACACAGTCGTCACCGTAACATTGTTGTAGTGGGGTGTAAACAGCCCCACACTACAGTGACCAAAAGGTTATTATGGTGTTCAATAATCAAGCACATCAGGAACATCATGATAATGGGGTGTAAACACACCATCACTACCGTGTCCAAAAAGGTGAGTGTGGTCACAAATTCTGCTGCCACTTCAATACACCAGGTATCAAACCTGGCACATACACAACAAGCAATGCAGTGTCAAAGTAGTGGTTGTGTTCCAAACACACACAGATCTGTTGATGGATAGTTTGTTGTGTCTCACAAATATACACTCAGCCATGTGCAGACAACCATTGCCCATGGGGTCTGACAATGCTCCTGTGAGCAACAAGACCATGTAAGAAGTGTGCATCAGAATGCACACACATATGTGCATCCTGTGCAGACTGTATATGTGAGGTGACACAGTCACATACCATGGCAGCATTGGGACATACCAACCAGGATGAATGTGCTGGCTAATGATGTAGGAGACACAAGATAGCAGTGGACAACCAAAAAACAAGATCCAGCCTATGGCACACAAAAGCCATACCAATGCATTGGTGCAGATGCACAATCACAAACAGGCTGACTCACACTGCATCTCAAACACAACATGTATGCATGTGTGTCAGTGTACCCAGGCAGGTATGCAACACATGATGGTGTGTTGCACTCAAATTACACATATGTCTACACAGTGCCATATAAAAGTAAATCATGAATTGAATATCCCTCGTGGGCAAGAAGGTATCGTCAGATGAATGGGATCCAAACAGACTCAGGTAACACAAGCTGGGTGGAACAGCAATCAACCCATGCATGCGACAGACCCACTCCATCTGTACCCTCAAGAACCCTACATTGAGGTGACAGTAGCCTGCATGATAACTCCTCTGTGAAGACAATTTGGGATGTCATGTTGCTCGTACTGTGGACCCCAGTCACCTGTGCACACTGGGTCATGTGTCTTGACACACAAACTATATTCACACTTACACAAACACAAATCACTGGCCATGGCCTGTAATCCAAGCTCAAAATGTAGGTATGGGCATAGCCATGCCACAACTCACATAAGTATAAGTATAACAGGAGGGGACCCATATACCACGTTGGGATGGGTGTATACTGTAAATTAGAACAATTCCCAACAGGTATCAATTGAAAGACAGTTTAGATGGTGTATGCAATATGCATTACAAAAACGAACAGAAAAGGAGTCTCTATAGTTTTTTGAAAAAGGGTATTATTCATCCCTTTAAGAGCAAGGCAGGTCTATAGCATGGTATACAGTTAAGCAGCACTGTACAGATCAAATCGTGTGACAACCCGGTAGCACTTGGTGAAAAGTGATATATACACAGATATATACAGTGGGTGATAGTGATAGTGCAAGTGCTGGGGTGAAACAGCGTGGTCGGCGCGTAGTGACAATTAGTGAAATTTGTAAAGTAGTGGCTCCAAGGATCAAGTAGTAATCACTTAAAACAAGAATAGGTAAATTTTCCAGGAGTACAAAACATGATGGGCGCCATAAAATTTAAGCTGTGTGGTCGACGGTGTTTCGATCCCCGTCAGTCGGGATCGTCATCAGGACTGGGTTGTCGATGGAGCAGTGCTGTGGGGGAAAGGAATGGCTGGTAAGTGGGGGGCAAGGAAGTGAGCGCGGGGTGGGGAGGTGGAGTGGAACGCGATAGTTAATTACATGAGGCGTGCAGGTTAATGGTCTTAGCCAAGTCGGGAGACAATTGGCTAAAGCAGTCCGGTGGGTTAAGCTAAGGACACAGTGGGTCCGGACTTATGGCAAGAACTGCTGTTCAAGAGGGCGTTAGTGTGGGAAGCGCAAAGGGGAAGAGAGCGCGTAAACTAGTGGCCAGTCAATAGGGTAGAGATCTGGCCAGTCAATAGGGTAGAGATCTGGCCGAGCAATAGCGCAGTCGCAGGGAAGGTGAGTGAGGTCAAAAAGCCAAATGGCAGGAGGGCTCGCTTGGCTGGGACACTTACATGATCACCCAGGGCAGAGTCGTACGGGTGATGAAACGGGTGTTTCGTAGCAAGTCCACGGCTGCAGGGAAGAGAAATGTAAGTTTTTACAGTTAAGTAAGTCTAGGAAGGGAATATGGGACGCTAAAGTTATCATCAACCCGTGTAACAGCCGGTGATTACCTGTACGGCAATTCGGATGGCTTAGTTCAGCGGGAACAGTAGGCGTCTGTGGAGAAGGAAAATAAGGCCGGCGTAAGGAGATAACAAGGTACAGTAACTTGGCAAAGCAAGAGGGGCTCGCACGGGTTGTGCGTGTCTTGCGAACGTACCTGGATGAATCTAGACGAGGCAGCGATGAAAACTATCGCGGCGAGCTGGCAATGAATGCAGGAGCTCAGCGCGGCTCAGTGACAGCGCCTGTGATACTGGAAACCGAGGGGGGGGGGCGGGACTGCGCGCGCATGCGGGACGGAGGCGGGGCGGTGGGTGTGTCTGTCGGTTGCGGTGGCAACGCCGCCAAACAGGAAGAGTAATGGTGGGAGCCAGGGCGTGTGTGTTGTGGCCAGCAGCGCCGAGGCACGAACCATGGAGACGGTTCAGCACTGATCATGGTTGAATGCGAGGAAACCGGGTCAGAGAGGGAGGCGGTACATGGATTATAAGGAGATAAATACAATAGAGACAGTTTTAAACATATACAATTACGGTCAAAATTGCATTTACAGTTACGCTTGGAATTACATTGGTCAACCCGCACGGAGGTACAATTTTCAGCAAAGGGGTATGAGGGTGTGTCTGTGGTTGTTAATAAAACAGGGAAGGTTGGGATCAAAGAACGTTCCTTCCATCACAGGACAAAATCATATCGTATAAAAGGCGAACACAATATTCACATGAAGTCCATATTATGCAAGTTCATATTATGCAAGTTCTACATGGATACATGAAAGATCTGCCTATACAAACATGAGTTACAATAGTCGGCAGAGGGGCAGTGTGGTATAAAACTGGGGGGTTAGTTACATAAAGATCTAGGGGTGGCTTAGTATGAAACCATCGTGGGATAATGGCCTAGTATCACAATTCGAGCTAGTGGGGCTTAAAAGGCTCAGGTGGTGGACAGGCAGTGAAAAACTGATATGTTAGGACTATGTAGTCTACTAGGCAGTATGGTCTGCAGGATGGGGTCATGTATCCCAAGAGTCCTAAATGGTTGGATGGCACATATTAGACAGTGATGGTGTTATTCCACTCATCAAAAGTGTTAAGACCATGATTGACGGAGTCCACTCGTGAGATCCATTTGCACTCCGCTCTATTCAGAAGGGTAGTCATGTTGCCCCCTCTGATGGGTAGTGTGGGTTTTTCGATGACTGTCCATCTCAGGTCTGTGTCAGCATGAGAGTTCTCCAAAAAATGTGTGACAAGGGGAGCTGTAAGAACCTTGCAGTTGATCCTACTTTTATGCTGTATTATCCTTTGCTTGACCATTTGAGTGGTTTGGCCAATGTAGAGGAGGTCACAGGGACAGCGGATGGCATAGATGACATTTTGGGTTTTGCAGTTAGAGTGGTGTGTGAGTTGGTGGGTTTGTCCATTGTACAAGAATTCTTTTGTATTGGCAGTCAACTCACACACACTGCAAGATTGGCATTTAAAATGTCCAATTACTGGATCCAAGCCCCAGGCGGCAGTCTCGTCTAACAGCTCGGGAGACGACACAGACGCCTCTACGTCTGCCCCAACCTCAGGACCACAACCACTCTTACCACCTGTTTTTTTAGCCAGAGGCCGTGGACGCGGTCAACCGCCACCACAAAAACCCGCAACCAGAGGCAGACAATACCAACCACAAATACCAGGCAACCGCCAAACACGCAACCGCTATTACCAATGGGGCCCTCCTCAATAAATAATGAAACAGGCCCTACTGGGATGACAATCCCCATCTTCAACCTGTCCAATCACATCCTGACACACGAAGAAACTACTGTTATCTCGAGGATTATCTTTTGTACCTACTGTAAGAACCAATTTTTTAGAATTGCAATCAAACCTTCTTAAATTCTTCAGAAGAATCCGGCTCAAACAATTCTTTGCCGACAAACCAGACTCCAGAATGGACATAATTTCCCCCTTCCGGTTGCCCTCCACCTTCAATCCTCCTTCCTATCAGATGCCACCCGAAATACTGGCCTTCGAAAGACTAGTAATGAAGGAAGTTATGGACCTCAAAGCCACACCTCGGTTCATCCCTTACAATCTCCCCTTAACAGAAAAAGAAGCTCTCAACTCCCTCAAAAATAACTGCGAAATTGTCATCAAGCCCGCAGACAAGGGCGGTGGCATTGTTGTTCTCAATAACACTCAATACGACCAAGAGATTGAACGCCAACTCATCAACACCGAACATTATCGAATCCTAACTAAAGATCCCTTGACTGATATCAAACAAAAGATCCTTTCTATCACTACCACAGCCAGGGATCGCAATATCATAACAAAGAAGGAATTTGAATACCTTAACAACCCACACCCCAGAACACCAGTCCTGTACGACCTTCCCAAAATACACAAGGATGCCAGGAATCCTCCTGGACGCCCCATCGTATCTGGTTGCGGGTCTATACTGGAACCTCTTGGTAAATATCTAGATTCGATTATCAAAGAATTCGTACCTGTCACAGACACATACATACGTGACACAATGGACCTCATTAACACCATAGAAGATCAACCCTTTGATCAAGATACCCAGCTGTTGGTTAGTATGGACATCGAGTCTCTTTATACTAACATCCCCCACCGTGAAGGTCTCGATGTAATCAAAAACCTCTTACTTTCCAGACCACAACCGACTCAGATCCCTACTGATTTCATCATGGACCTCTTACGTGTTGCACTGCAGAATAATTACTTCATGTACAAAAATAGCTACTACCTACAGGTCAAAGGAGTATCTATGGGCGCTTGCTTCGCCCCAAACTTTGCTATTTTATTTGTTCACGACATGGAGAAATCTTTGATCCTAAACTCCATTAATCTGTACCGGCCCCAAATCCACCTGTGGCGCCGGTACATAGATGACATTCTGCTAATCTGGAACGGAACATCAGACACTCTATTACTCTTTGTCGACTGGTTGAATACTGCACAGGAACATTTAAAATTCACCAGTGAATGGAAAAGTAATGATCTACCATTCCTTGATGTCACTATTCATGCTGAAGACGGCGCCCTGGGTACACTGCTTTTCCGAAAATCCACAGAACGTAACACTCTATTACATTACTCAAGTTACCGCCCCAGAAGCCTACGTGACGGCATACCCTATGGCCAGTTCCTAAGGATTCGCCGAAACTGCAAATGGCGAAAGGACTACTTCAGGGAGGCAGACGTACTGGTCACCAAGCTAACCAACAGAGGCTATCCCAGACGCCTGGTCACAAAAGCCAAGAAACGGGCCTGGTATAATCATCGTGAGGATCTGCTGGTACCAAACAACAACAAAAAGACTATGACCAGAATTCCCTTTGTCTCAGTATACAGCCCTGATAGCAACAAAGTTTCCAAAATAATTAAGAAAAATTGGCCCATTTTACGATCTGAAGAACAATTCCAGGAGCCACCTCTATTTTCATACCAAAGGGGCAACAACATCGCCAACCATCTGGTTCGAGCCATCACATGGCCTTCCACCTCTACGGAAAAACATACCATCACTGCCGCCTGGGGCTTGGATCCAGTAATTGGACATTTTAAATGCCAATCTTGCAGTGTGTGTGAGTTGACTGCCAATACAAAAGAATTCTTGTACAATGGACAAACCCACCAACTCACACACCACTCTAACTGCAAAACCCAAAATGTCATCTATGCCATCCGCTGTCCCTGTGACCTCCTCTACATTGGCCAAACCACTCAAATGGTCAAGCAAAGGATAATACAGCATAAAAGTAGGATCAACTGCAAGGTTCTTACAGCTCCCCTAGTCACACATTTTTTGGAGAACTCTCATGCTGACACAGACCTGAGATGGACAGTCATCGAAAAACCCACACTACCCATCAGAGGGGGCAACATGACTACCCTTCTGAATAGAGCGGAGTGCAAATGGATCTCACGAGTGGACTCCGTCAATCATGGTCTTAACACTTTTGATGAGTGGAATAACACCATCACTGTCTAATATGTGCCATCCAACCATTTAGGACTCTTGGGATACATGACCCCATCCTGCAGACCATACTGCCTAGTAGACTACATAGTCCTAACATATCAGTTTTTCACTGCCTGTCCACCACCTGAGCCTTTTAAGCCCCACTAGCTCGAATTGTGATACTAGGCCATTATCCCACGATGGTTTCATACTAAGCCACCCCTAGATCTTTATGTAACTAACCCCCCGGTTTTATACCACACTGCCCCTCTGCCGACTATTGTAACTCATGTTTGTATAGGCAGATCTTTCATGTATCCATGTAGAACTTGCATAATATGAACTTGCATAATATGGACTTCATGTGAATATTGTGTTCGCCTTTTATACGATATGATTTTGTCCTGTGATGGAAGGAACGTTCTTTGATCCCAACCTTCCCTGTTTTGTTAACAACCACAGACACACCCTCATACCCCTTTGCTGAAAATTGTACCTCCCTGCGGGTTGACCAATGTAATTCCGAGCGTAACTGTAAATGCAATTTTGACCGTAATTGTATATGTTTGAAACTGTCTCTATTGTATTTATCTCCTTATAATCCATGTACTGCCTCCCTCTCTGACCCGGTTTCCTCGCATTCAACCATGATCAGTGCTGAACCGTCTCCATGGTTCGTGCCTCGGCGCTGCTGGCCACAACACACACGCCCTGGCTCCCACCATTACTCTTCCTGTTTGGCGGCGTTGCCACCGCAACCGACAGACACACCCACCGCCCCGCCTCCGTCCCGCATGCGCGCGCAGTCCCGCCCCCCCTCGGTTTCCAGTATCACAGGCGCTGTCACTGAGCCGCGCTGAGCTCCTGCATTCATTGCCAGCTTGCCGCGATAGTTTTCATCGCTGCCTCGTCTAGATTCATCCAGGTACGTTCGCAAGACACGCACAACCCGTGCGAGCCCATCTTGCTTTGCCAAGTTACTGTACCTTGTTATCTCCTTACGCCGGCCTTATTTTCGTTCTCCACAGACGCCTACTGTTCCCGCTGAACTAAGCCATCCGAATTGCCGTACAGGTAATCACCGGCTGTTACACGGGTTGATGATAACTTTAGCGTCCCATATTCCCTTCCTAGACTTACTTAACTGTAAAAACTTAAATTTCTATTCCCTGCAGCCGTGGACTTGCTACGAAACACCCGTTTCATCACCCGTACGACTCTGCCCTGGGTGATCATGTAAGTGTCCCAGCCAAGCGAGCCCTCCTGCCATTTGGCTTTTTGACCTCACTCACCTTCCCTGCGACTGCGCTATTGCTCGGCCAGATCTCTACCCTATTGACTGGCCAGATCTCTACCCTATTGACTGGCCACTAGTTTACGCGCTCTCTTCCCCTTTGCGCTTCCCACACTAACGCCCTCTTGAACAGCAGTTTTTGCCATAAGTCCGGACCCACTGTGTCCTTAGCTTAACCCACCGGACTGCTTCAGCCAATTGTCTCCCGACTTGGCTAAGACCATTAACCTGCACGCCTCATGTAATTAACTATCGCGTTCCACTCCACCTCCCCACCCCGCGCTCACTTCCTTGCCCCCCACTTACCAGCCATTCCTTTCCCCCACAGCACTGCTCCATCGACAACCCAGTCCTGATGACGATCCCGACTGACGGGGATCGAAACGCCGTCGACCACGCAGCTTAAATTTTATGGCGCCCATCATGTTTTGTACTCCTGGAAAATTTACCTATTCTTGTTTTAAGTGATTACTACTTGATCCTTGGAGCCACTACTTTACAAATTTCACTAATTGTCACTACGCGCCGACCACGCTGTTTCACCCCAGCACTTGCACTATCACTATCACCCACTGTATATATCTGTGTATATATCACTTTTCACCAAGTGCTACTGGGTTGTCACACGATTTGATCTGTACAGTGCTGCTTAACTGTATCCCATGCTATAGACCTGCCTTGCTCTTAAAGTGGTGAATAATACCCTTTTTCAAAAAACTATAGAGACTCCTTTCTGTTCGTTTTTGTAATGCATATTGCATACACCATCTAAACTGTCTTTCAATTGATACCTGTTGGGAATTGTTCTAATTTACAGTATACACCCATCCCAACGTGGTATATGGGTCCCCTCCTGTTATTCTTATATATATTAGGAGCAGCTGCATAGCTGCGAGAGCAGTACCTTAGTGTACTTCATTGTTAATGCCTCAATAGTATAGGCATACATCTGTATAATACCTTTTGGCTTTCACAAGATGTCTAAGGAGTCCCTCACCTATTCAGAGGAATATATTCAGACACGCTTGGCCGGTCCTTCATTACTCTCGGGAGCGCACCCTTCTTCTTCTACCACCCCTGCCCCCAACACCGCTCGTGTCCTTTTGGACAAACTTGAAAAGCTTAAAAAGAAACAGATCAGGACTGATCTACATGCACGAATGCTGACGGATTACCTGCGCTCAGGAGTCATCCCCTTAGGGCTACAAATCCGTAATACCCCAGCCATCTTTACTCAGGACCCTAAGTTTAGAACCAACTTCAGCTATCTAGCGACTACATGCTCCAGGCATTGGATGGTTCTGGGTATAGATACGACTATTGAACATAGCCGTCTAGAATTAGAAGAAATTGATCAACTAGAGAAACAAATCCAAGCAGACACCACCATCACTGACGTCAAGAGCCTTCTAGAAAAAATCAACAATACTATCTCCACCTTCAATACATTTGAAGTCAACAAAAAAGTGAACAAAATAGAAAAAGACATTAAAAACTATAAAGTGGAGAACACATACCCCTATCTAAACGAGGAGTTCTATAAGACCCAACAGAACCCTCCCAGAACACGTAACTGGGGACGATTTAGAAATAACCAGCGGGTCACCTTCTCGGTCTCGTCTAACAGCTCGGGAGACGACACAGACGCCTCTACGTCTGCCCCAACCTCAGGACCACAACCACTCTTACCACCTGGTTTTTTAGCCAGAGGCCGTGGACGCGGTCAACCGCCACCACAAAAACCCGCAACCAGAGGCAGACAATACCAACCACAAATACCAGGCAACCGCCAAACACGCAACCGCTATTACCAATGGGGCCCTCCTCAATAAATAATGAAACAGGCCCTACTGGGATGACAATCCCCATCTTCAACCTGTCCAATCACATCCTGACACACGAAGAAACTACTTTGTTATCTCGAGGATAATCTTTTGTACCTACTGTAAGAACCAATTTTTTAGAATTGCAATCAAACCTTCTTAAATTCTTCAGAAGAATCCGGCTCAAACAATTCTTTGCCGACAAACCAGACTCCAGAATGGACATAATTTCCCCCTTCCGGTTGCCCTCCACCTTCAATCCTCCTTCCTATCAGATGCCACCCGAAATACTGGCCTTCGAAAGACTAGTAATGAAGGAAGTTATGGACCTCAAAGCCACACCTTGGTTCATCCCTTACAATCTCCCCTTAACAGAAAAAGAAGCTCTCAACTCCCTCAAAAATAACTGCGAAATTGTCATCAAGCCCGCACACAAGGGCGGTGGCATTGTTGTTCTCAATAACACTCAATACGACCAAGAGATTGAACGCCAACTCATCAACACCGAACATTATCGAATCCTAACTAAAGATCCCTTGACTGATATCAAACAAAAGATCCTTTCTATCACTACCACAGCCAGGGATCGCAATATCATAACAAAGAAGGAATTTGAATACCTTAACAACCCACACCCCAGAACACCAGTCCTGTATGTCCTTCCCAAAATACACAAGGATGCCAGGAATCCTCCTGGACGCCCCATCGTATCTGGTTGCGGGTCTATACTGGAACCTCTTGGTAAATATCTAGATTCGATTATCAAAGAATTCGTACCTGTCACAGACACATACATACGTGACACAATGGACCTCATTAACACCATAGAAGATCAACCCTTTGATCAAGATACCCAGCTGTTGGTTAGTATGGACATCGAGTCTCTTTATACTAACATCCCCCACCGTGAAGGTCTCGATGTAATCAAAAACCTCTTACTTTCCAGACCACAACCGACTCAGATCCCTACTGATTTCATCATGGACCTCTTACGTGTTGCACTGCAGAATAATTACTTCATGTACAAAAATAGCTACTACCTACAGGTCAAAGGAGTATCTATGGGCGCTTGCTTCGCCCCAAACTTTGCTATTTTATTTGTTCACAACATGGAGAAATCTTTGATCCTAAACTCCATTAATCTGTACCGGCCCCAAATCCACCTGTGGCGCCGGTACATAGATGACATTCTGCTAATCTGGAACGGAACATCAGACACTCTATTACTCTTTGTCGACTGGTTGAATACTGCACAGGAACATTTAAAATTCACCAGTGAATGGAAAAGTAATGATCTACCATTCCTTGATGTCACTATTCATGCTGAAGACGGCGCCCTGGGTACACTGCTTTTCTGAAAATCCACAGAACGTAACACTCTATTACATTACTCAAGTTACCACCCCAGAAGCCTACGTGATGGCCTACCCTATGGCCAGTTCCTAAGTATTCGCCGAAACTGCAAATGGCGAAAGGACTACTTCAGGGAGGCAGACGTACTGGTCACCAAGCTAACCAACAGAGGCTATCCCAGACGCCTGGTCACAAAAGCCAAGAAACGGGCCTGGTATAATCATCGTGAGGATCTGCTGGTACCAAACAACAACAAAAAGACTATGACCAGAATTCCCTTTGTCTCAGTATACAGCCCTGATAGCAACAAAGTTTCCAAAATAATTAAGAAAAATTGGCCCGTTTTACGATCTGAAGAACAATTCCAGGAGCCACCTCTATTTTCATACCAAAGGGGCAACAACATCGCCAACCATCTGGTTCGAGCCATCACATGGCCTTCCACCTCTACGGAAAAACATACCATCACTGCCGCCTGGGGCTTGGATCCAGTAATTGGACATTTTAAATGCCAATCTTGCGGTGTGTGTGAGTTGACTGCCAATACAAAAGAATTGTTGTACAATGGACAAACCCACCAACTCACACACCACTCTAACTGCAAAACCCAAAATGTCATCTATGCCATCCGCTGTCCCTGTGACCTCCTCTACATTGGCCAAACCACTCAAATGGTCAAGCAAAGGATAATACAGCATAAAAGTAGGATCAACTGCAAGGTTCTTACAGCTCCCCTTGTCACACATTTTTGGGAGAACTCTCATGCTGACACAGACCTGAGATGGACAGTCATCGAAAAACCCACACTACCCATCAGAGGGGGCAACATGACTACCCTTCTGAATAGAGCGGAGTGCAAATGGATCTCACGAGTGGACTCCGTCAATATGGTCTTAACACTTTTGATGAGTGGAATAACACCATCACTGTCTAATATGTGCCATCCAACCATTTAGGACTCTTGGGATACATGACCCCATCCTGCAGACCATACTGCCTAGTAGACTACATAGTCCTAACATATCAGTTTTTCACTGCCTGTCCACCACCTGAGCCTTTTAAGCCCCACTAGCTCGAATTGTGATACTAGGCCATTATCCCACGATGGTTTCATACTAAGCCACCCCTAGATCTTTATGTAACTAACCCCCCGGTTTTATACCACACTGCCCCTCTGCCGACTATTGTAACTCATGTTTGTATAGGCAGATCTTTCATGTATCCATGTAGAACTTGCATAATATGAACTTGCATAATATGGACTTCATGTGAATATTGTGTTCGCCTTTTATACGATATGATTTTGTCCTGTGATGGAAGGAACGTTCTTTGATCCCAACCTTCCCTGTTTTGTTAACAACCACAGACACACCCTCATACCCCTTTGCTGAAAATTGTACCTCCCTGCGGGTTGACCAATGTAATTCCAAGCGTAACTGTAAATGCAATTTTGACCGTAATTGTATATGTTTAAAACTGTCTCTATTGTATTTATCTCCTTATAATCCATGTACCGCCTCCCTCTCTGACCCGGTTTCCTCGCATTCAACCATGATCAGTGCTGAACCGTCTCCATGGTTCGTGCCTCGGCGCTGCTGGCCACAACACACACGCCCTGGCTCCCACCATTACTCTTCCTGTTTGGCGGCGTTGCCACCGCAACCGACAGACACACCGACCGCCCCGCCTCCATCCCGCATGCGCGCGCAGTCCCGCCCCCCCCTCGGTTTCCAGTATCACAGGCGCTGTCACTGAGCCGCGCTGAGCTCCTGCATTCATTGCCAGCTCGCCGCGATAGTTTTCATCGCTGCCTCGTCTAGATTCATCCAGGTACGTTCGCAAGACACGCACAACCCGTGCGAGCCCATCTTGCTTTGCCAAGTTACTGTACCTTGTTATCTCCTTACGCCGGCCTTATTTTCCTTCTCCACAGACGCCTACTGTTCCCGCTGAACTAAGCCATCCGAATTGCCGTACAGGTAATCACCGGCTGTTACACGGGTTGATGATAACTTTAGCGTCCCATATTCCCTTCCTAGACTTACTTAACTGTAAAAACTTAAATTTCTCTTCCCTGCAGCCGTGGACTTGCTACGAAACACCCGTTTCATCACCCGTACGACTCTGCCCTGGGTGATCATGTAAGTGTCCCAGCCAAGCGAGCCCTCCTGCCATTTGGCTTTTTGACCTCACTCACCTTCCCTGCGACTGCGATATTGCTCGGCCAGATCTCTACCCTATTGACTGGCCACTAGTTTACGCGCTCTCTTCCCCTTTGCGCTTCCCACACTAACGCCCTCTTGTACAGCAGTTTTTGCCATAAGTCCGGACCCACTGTGTCCTTAGCTTAACCCACCGGACTGCTTTAGCCAATTGTCTCCCGACTTGGCTAAGACCATTAACCTGCACGCCTCATGTAATTAACTATCGCGTTCCACTCCACCTCCCCACCCCGTGCTCACTTCCTTGCCCCCCACTTACCAGCCATTCCTTTCCCCCACAGCACTGCTGCATCGACAACCCAGTCCTGATGACGATCCCGACTGACGGGGATCGAAACGCCATCGACCGCACAGCTTAAATTTTATGGCGCCCATCATGTTTTGTACTCCTGGAAAATTTACCTATTCTTGTTTTAAGTGATTACTACTTGATCCTTGGAGCCACTACTTTACAAATTTCACTATTTGTCACTACGCGCCGACCACGCTGTTTCACCCCAGCACTTGCACTATCACTATCACCCACTGTATATATCTGTGTATATATCACTTTTCACCAAGTGCTACCGGGTTGTCACACGATTTGATCTGTACAGTGCTGCTTAACTGTATACCATGCTATAGACCTGCCTTGCTCTTAAAGTGGTGAATAATACCCTTTTTCAAAAAACTATAGAGACTCCTTTTCTGTTCGTTTTTGTAATGCATATTGCATACACCATCTAAACTGTCTTTCAATTGATACCTGTTGGGAATTGTTCTAATTTACAACTCACATAAGGACACTCCCAACAACACACAACATGAACGGCACCAATTTGCATCTGCAGATCCCACATGGCCTATGGACATTGCACATGCAACATGACAATACCAGGTGTGGCAGGGGGGATCCAAGGTGCACCAACTCGTCCCACATGGCCAGTTAAAAACACTTGTGAATGTCTGCCACCCTGCACAGTGTGCGGTACATATGCCTTATGTGAAATGTATCTGAATAATTGGGATCCCTGCCACAGTCCCAGAAAATATGAGACACACATGGAAAGCCACAATGAATATATGTTGAAACCTTAAAACCATGCAGCTTTGCATCTGGGCAGTTTGAGCAGTTATACACACATACAAATGACCCAATCACAGAAAGATCCCACAAAGGGAAATCAACTTAATGTTAGAAACACTAAACAGCCTTGGCAAATCCTACATATGTCACACTGGTGTTTGCCCACGTCCCAGGCCCTTACAACAAACATACTGTGGGATGTCACGCTAATGGCCAGTAGATTCCCATGTACCTACAACTCAGAAGACACAGGGCAAAATCATTTGATGAACACAGGACAACTCATCAAGCATCACAGACATCTGTAGGGAATACAGGCTGTGTGGAAAAATGGAAAGTAACACACAGAGATATGCTCACAGAACATACACCATGGGCTCTGGCAATTCCACGGAATGGCAAACTGCCATGAGGTGACTCCACTCCTGAGGAAGGTCAGGTGTGCAAAAAGTGGTCTGTGCAAGGCCCTGTCATGTCTGCCTAAATTGTGGTTAGTGAGGCAACAATTATGGCACACTGAAAGCTCAGGTCAGATCAGACTGTGTACAGGAGGGGATTTAAGTCATCTGCACATACTCAGTTAACATGTATGGCAATTTGCACTGACGCCCCACATTACTTGGTCACCATGTTTTACAAAAACCTGCATGTCCAGTGTAGAAGTGCCCACTGAAATTACTTTGTGCACAAATGTAAGCACAACATAAGTGCAACAGTGCAAGCCACATATGTGACACAGCAAAGGAGCTCCCTGCGCCAAATTTTATGGATCATGACACACTCTAATTGCAGCAAAGGATTACATGGATACATACTGACTCAGATACCAGGGACCACATGGAGTCCATCACAATTGAAAACAATCAATAGCTACATTACAAGTATTACAACTGCAACTCAGGATACACATTAACAACATCATGTACAGCATATGCAACACAACATTGAAATGAAAATTTGCTTTATTCAGCTTCAAATAATTGATGTGTTGAAACAAAAGAGAACATAAAGGCAAATGGTCAGTCCATTAATTTTGTCCATTAGGTGTGCCATATAAATGAATGCCCCACATTGCTTGCCTGCACTGCTACAGCCAGGGGACATTTCCCCTTGGAGGGGCATTGATAGGGTCAGGCCAGGCATCACAGGGACCGGATCAGGGGATAGCAGAATAAAGCTGGTGAGGAGTGGTGGGTGCAGGAGTGTCAGTGGCAATTGCAGTGGGGGTGTCTGACACAGTGGGCACTGTTACCACAGCAGTGTCCAAGTCAGACAAGGTTGAGAGAGTCTCCACAGCAGTGCCAATGTCAAAGGTGGTGTATTGGGGCAAAGGTGAAGTGTGCAGGGCAGATGGGGGGACACATACTCCACAGCAGTCACAGGAACAGGCTGAGGGTGTGAAGTGGGAGGTGAAGTGCATGTAGAAGGGGGGAGGGCCTAATCAATTTGGGGATGTTGTATCTGCGTGTGGGGGAGCCTGGGGTAGGGTGTGGTGGGAACTCTAGGAGTGGTGGACTTGGGGCTGGAGGACAGAGACTGTGTGGTGGTGGTGCGTGAATGGGTAGGGGTCTTGCTCCTCCTGTTCCTGGGGGATTTGTGGATGGGGCCTCAGTGTCCTTGTGCCTGGGGAAGGATGTCCGTGTTGAAGGGGAGCTCCCTTCTATGCATGGTGACAGCCTCTTTTGTGAGTAGGATCAGATGGAGCTGTGGGGAAGAAGCCAAGGTCACAGAGGAAGAGTTGCTGGAAAGTGGGTGTTGCAGGTGAGGCAAGGGAAGGGGTTTTGGAGGGAGAGGGATCTGAGGACTGCGGACTAGTTGTGGATGCTTGTCTGTGTGTCTGTGCCCTATCCCCTGTGTTTGTGCTGTCAGTCCCCGGAGCGTGGGTGCTTGCGCTTTGTTATTTTGTATTGCCTTCCTGTGTGCTGCTTGGGTCTGATGATGCTTCTTCAAAAATAGGGGAAAACCCGGTAAACCTTTGGCATCTGGGTAAATATATATATCGTATATAAAGAACAAATGATGCCTAGGACATCAATAACGCACTTTTAGTACTAGGTGAGATAGTTAAATTATCCCATCTTATGACAAATATATCATCTTAAACACAATAACTTCTTGTATTTTTTTTTGTAAGGCTTCCCACCTCCACACAGAGCGCACAATATATTCTTTTTCTTATATATTTTTCAATTTAATTGAAAAAGAATTAGATTTAGGCTAACGTATTTTTTTAAAGCCAATTTCGTACGTGTAAACAAACAAACATATATATATACACATCACTTTTTACATAAATGAATACAGACAAATATAGATACATTGATCCATTGGCATTTCTTTTTTGAATGTTGTAGCCCAATTTCTTTTAACAGAATGCTTGCTACATGTAAAGACTCAGCATTCCTTCTCAAGTAAGATCACCCAGACCTACAAACAAGGGGTATAACAAGTCTATATCTTTTTTTAGACCTATCTTAAGTCCTTTACTCCTTGCAAAAAAAATATATATTTTCTTCACAACTTAGAATACTTTGGCTGGAGTCTTCTTGGAACAAAATGTCGACGCGTTTTAGCCCTCACAGTATGGGCCTCATCAGGACTCGGGCTAATGAGATATTCCGTCGTAGTTTCTTGCCTTCAATAATGTATCTGTCTTCTAAAAAGAACTCTCTAGAAAATGCTCTTATTCCATCGTGGAGAACTATTGTGTACGTGGCAGTCAATGAACATTACTCCGTAGCTAATTCTCTTAAATTTCGTATGGTACCCTTTCCACAGTTCCCAAGCTCTTGTTCTCGAAGCACATTGATAACATCAGAAGAAATACAGCTTTTCAATGTGTGCCCCGTAATGCACGCGGCAGTCGGGTCATCCTGCCTTTAACTCCTGTCCAGACTCTTCCTATCTACGACACTTTATTTTGTAAGCAGAGATCCTGAATTGCACACCTTCACACGAACGCGAGCCGGTTCCTACTGCCGATCACGTGACGATGATGTGCTTGCCTTGCCTGTGCCTGTGTTAGTGTGCTCTGGGTAGATAGAGTAGTAGGCACTGTGAATGTGGCCGATGTGGGAGGTCTGAGGGACTGTTGGAGGAAGGACACTGCTGCCGTCAGCAAGGAGGCCATGGACTGAATGGTCCGCTGTTGGGCAGACATGTGGGATGAGATGCCCTCCATGAAGGACACCAATTGAGTGAACAGACCGGTGTGAGCATGGAGGACACTCAGCATCAATGTCTGTCCCAACATAAATCTGCTTAAGCCGGTCCACGGACTCCACACTCAGGGCAGCAGGGGAGACGGTGGTAAGGGGTGCGGTGCCTGGAATGAAGGAGACAGGCTCCCTAACACAGGAGCCTCCACAGGCATCAGGGATGGGATCCTCTGGGTAGGTAGAAATGGTGGTAGTGGCAGGGACAGACGTGTTAGCTGTTGGTTTGGGGCTGCTGACTCCTGCCTCTGCAAGGGTGTCATCACTGGTACTGGATGCATCCTCAGCTGAGGTGGTTGTAGCTGAGTGTTCCTCAGTGTGGCTCCCCTCACCCTTCGTGCCACTGGGTCCCTCCAGATCCTCTGCGGAAGACACAGTCTGGCTTTGCTGCTCCTCTTGGTCCGTGGAGCTTTCTCCTCCTGTAGTCGTTGATGCTGCTGCAAACAATGGAGAAAAACATATTCACATTCGTAACCTGTATTGAGCTGACAAATGACTGTAATCACAGACCATCACAGAGCAGGTCTTGGCATCATCTGATGAGCATAGCAAAAATGACTGACACATATGTGAACCTGCCACTTGTCATCCTGCCAGGCAAACATGTCCCAAGTACCCGTCCTGGGGATGGACACATCCATCTGGTGCATGTATGATGTCACTAAGTACATGTGAAAGCATGCCCCACAAAGGGCCACGTGTAATGTCTCACTATGCACATATCACATCTATCTCCAGTGACTATGTACATGTGTCCGGAAATGGGATGGCCAAAGTCACTGTTAACATGATGGATATGATTCCAATCCCAGACACCATCATGGCCTCATGTCATGATAGCCAATGTTACAACGGAGTGCATGCAGGACAAAATACATTACTGCAGTATCCTGATTTGCATGTGGCATAACATGCCACAGCCCTGTCTGGCAATTAGTCTGTACTGTCTCCTGCCACCGGGGCAGTGCATACAGACAACAACTGTGTGCAGTATGTCACACCAATGCATTAGGGGGCAATGCTAACTCTGTAGCTCTCAAGTACACATGTACAGCCCCTGCTACCCACATCACCAAGAATCAGATGATCACATGGTATCCACATTAGACATTTGAGTTTGTGCTAACACAAATCAGTAAACATGGACACATCTCAGCCTGTCAGGAATAAAGTGAAGCAGCTAGCACTGTCATTTTACATCCACCATTAGGCACACTCAAGTAA
The DNA here is from genome assembly GCF_964261635.1 of Lissotriton helveticus. Taxonomy (NCBI): domain Eukaryota; kingdom Metazoa; phylum Chordata; class Amphibia; order Caudata; family Salamandridae; genus Lissotriton; species Lissotriton helveticus. Next base: position 1,024,390,606 of record NC_136063.1, read on the forward strand.
TTACACCCCTATGTTTTGCCCCATGCGCTGATATGCCAGCCAAATATCATAAGGCTAGCTGTTACTAAGCTTGTAACACTCTTGAAGTTAAAGAAGCCATGCTAGTCCACAATGACACAGAGGCAGACACGCCATTGCACATGTCAGGATGCTCACATTTTTGGCTGACAGCCAGGATTGGGAGGTGCAAGTGTCCCATATGTGCAGACTTGGCATACCTGTCCTGGTCCATGTGCAACAGGTGATGACCAGTAACAGTAGGCATATGGCTATGCATGTGTCACAACCATGACATTCCTTCACCAGACGCACCAACATTTGTATCATATCATGCATGTGTGTCTGCTAAATACCTCCAACACTAAAGGTGCCCTGGGATCAGCATTTACAACACCTTTGTATTGCACACACAGAGTCCATGTCAGACACCTGTCTATGTGCAGACACATGTCAAGCAATTGCCACACTCATGAAGCACAGAACGAGGCACCTGCAGCAGATGCTGGCCCAGACATTATCCTTGGACAACAGCAAGGACACACAGCATTAGTGACACTACTCAGATGACAAAAGGCCCACACCTGGTCCAGCCACGAAGGTCCTGCCACCTCTTCTGGCAGTTGTCCCCCACTGATCAGACTGCATGTGCAATGGAATTCCAGATTTCCTGTTTGTGATGGGCATAAACCGGTAAGGGTGCCAATGTAAGACACCATCTCTACACATGCAACATGTTTGTACATCACACATTTGACCATACATGTTGTCATCACAAGGGAATATGCTGTATACAGTTAGAGCCACCATGGTAATGGGCATTTGTCCTGTGTGCAAGCCTGCATCAACAAACTGGAAACTGAGCATGAACAGTCACACAAGAAATAAAATGTACACAATGGCATCACTACACTTGTACAGTAATTGTATCCACAAAGTTTGAAAGTTACAAATACTCAGTGAGCATGCTTGGCATTGCTGAACACAATGCTAGTAGTGCTAGTCAGACTCCATGCACAATTTGGAAGACAGTGGACTGCGCACTCACCTGCTCCCCTGGTTTCCCATACAGCTTGCTGTACTGTGTAAGGAGGTTCTCCACAGGGCTTGGTTCTCCTCCTCGGTGAAGGGTGGGGCTCTCTCCACAGTATGGGCCATTCTCAAAGCCAGAGGATGCAGAGACAGCAGCAGTGGTATTGGAGATGTAATGCTGTAGCAGTTCCTACATTGTCAGAGACAGGTGCCTATTTTGGTTTAGCACAATGTCATTTGATGCTTGAGCATTTTGAAGGGCACAAAGAGCTGTGTGCATGGACATTTCATATCATGATTGTTTGACTGTACCTGGCTATTGCTACTCATGTGCCCTCAGGTGTTCATAAGGCTTACATCTGGTATGAGAAGTTGGCTGTCCTTCTTTTCAATTTAGCAATTTTCAATGCTTTTGTTGTGTACAAGGAGTGTTCTACTGCGTCAAAGATTACTTTTGTTCAGTTTCAGGAGTCTGTGATAGGCAGCCTTGTTGTTGTGGAACAGGCAAGTGTTCCTAGAGTAGGAGTGGTGGAGGATGTGGCTAGATTGAAAGAGCGCCACTTTCCTGATTGAATTCCTCCTACTCCCAAAAAGAACAATCCCTGTAAGAGTTGTACAGTGTGCTTGCAAAGAGGTGTGTGGAAGGCGAGTTGTATGCACTGTTCCGATTGTCCTTCTAATCCTGGGCTGCGTGTGCCCACATATTTCAGATTGTATCACACTCAAAAGAGTTTTTGGGAGCCACCGTGAGTCTAATAGTGTACTGCCTGGTTTGCATAGTTTTATATAGTTGTTCAGTTTAAAGTTTCGCAATTGAATGATGTTTTTAGTTACTGCTGTTGTTTTTGTAGTTATAGTTTTGTTTTTAATTGCGATTGGTTTGTGTTTCCTTTCGTGTGCGTGAACTGGCGCTTGGCTGGCTGTGTGCGTGGACCGAGGCTTGGCTTGTGGTGAGTGGACTGGCACTTGGCTGGCAGTGTGCGTGGATTGGAGCTTAGCTGGCGATATGCGTGGATTGGCGCTTGGTTGGTGGTGTGCTTGGATTGGCGCTTGGCTGATGGTGTGTGTGGACTGGTGCTTGGCTGGCGGCGTATGGACTGGCACTTGGCTGGCTGCGTGTGTGGATTGGCGCTTGGCTGGCGGTGTGCGTGGACTGGTGCTTGGCTGGTGTGTGCTTGGACTGGCGCTTGGCTGGTGGTGTGTTTAGACTGGCGCTTGGCTGGTGGTGTGTTTAGACTGGCGCTTGGCTGGCAGTGTGTGTGGACTGGCTCTTGGCTGGCGGTGTGCATGGACGGGTTTTGGCTGGCGGTGTGGGAATAGTGATTTGCTACTGGTCACTACACACACTGCTAGCTAAACGTAACTCCACGCAATCCGTGAGCTGGTGTGGTTGCTGCTGTGTCAGGAATGTTGGCGTGTGAAAATGATGGGCCCTTGAATGGCACTGTCTGCTGTTGTGAGTGTTGTAATGTGCTGGGCCCATGGCTGGCAGTATGAATGGTTTTGTCTGTGTCACATGAATGAAAAGTATATGAATGGCCTGTAAAGTGGCTGGAGCCTTGTTGTGGCTTTACAGCTCATGAGCTGTGAGTCAATGGTTCAGTTTCTCAACCATTTATTTATTAACAGTGCATTTCATTTTTGTGAAATCTTTGGTTAATACAACTGTATATACTGAACCATCACTTATCCCATGCCAAATCCAACCAGTAAGTCTGTGTGCTTGAGGAATAGGTGGTTGTTCAGAAATATTTGTCTTTTCTGTCTTTCTCAAGCAGGGTGTACCTTGTCCCTTTTTGTGAATGGTGTAATGTGTTGGTTTTGTGCCTGGTGGTGTGAATGGTCTTGTGTGTATCATGTATGAATGGTGTGTGAATGGCCTGTAAAGCGGTTGGTGCCTTGTCATTGCTTTACAGCTCACGAGCTGCAAGTCAATGATTCAGTTTTTTGTCCTTTCAATTATTGACAGTGCATTTCATTTTTGTGAGATCTCTTGTTAATAAGCTTTTTATATACTGAACCATCACTTGCCCTCGTGCCAAATCAAACCAGTATGTGTGTGTGCTTGAGGAATAGATGGTTGTGCAGTAATCTTTGTCTTTTTTGTCTCTCTGCCAAGGTGTACCATTCATCTAACAAAAACCTATCAACTGTAGATTTTGTTGTAAAGTAAACACCCATGGGAGTACATGATGATGTCTCTCTTGTGGATCCCAACAAGTTATCTTACCCACATTGTCCTGCAAACCTCAAAATGTGTCTGTCACATTTTCCTTGCATTATTGTGCTCAAAGTTTCACGCTGCAGAAAGTAACAACAAATTTTCAAACCTGCAGCATATCTTTAGGTATGCCAGTAGAAATGGTACCTCACTTGTGTGGGTGGCCAAGTACCCGTGGCAGGGAAAGACCCAAACCATATTGATGGGACATTAAAGTTACCAGAAACCAACCTGGCTTTCCGAGGGGGGTTCCATGAGTTTTTGGCCCAGGGCTCGGCGGCCATCTAAGGAAACCCACCAAACGTACACATTTCTGAAAACAAGACACCCAGGGGATTCCAGGGAGGTATGCCTGGCATGGATCCCCACCATTTCCTTACTCAGAATCCCCTGCAGACCTCAAATTTAGCTGAAAAATCACTTTTTCCATACATTTTTGTGTGGGAAAGTTGTTGCATCACCGGGCTGACACAAATTTCCTATCACCCAGCGTTCCCACGAGTCTCCCAATAAAATGGTTCCTCACTTGTGTGGGAGGCCCAAGTACACACTGCAGGCAAGGGCCCAAAACGTATTGAGGCGACATCAACGTTGCTTATCTTAAAACGACCTTGTTTTGCAAAAGGGGTCACCTAAGGTTTTGCCCCGTGCTCGGCGGCCATCTATGGAAACCTACTAATCCCACACATTTCTGAAAACTAGACACCCGGGGGATTCCAGGGAGGTATGACTTGTTTGGAACCCTAAAAGTTTCCTTACCCAGAATCCCCTGCAAACCTCAAATTTAGCTGAAAAAATCACTTTTTTTCCGCAAATTTTTGTTTGGAAAAGTTGTGGCATCACCGGGCTGACTCAAATGTTCTACCACCCAGCGTTCCTCCAGGTCTCCCGATAAAAATGGTGTCTCACTTGTGTAGGAGGCCCAAGTACCTGCGACAGGCAAGGGCCCAAAACGTATTGAGACAACATCAAAATTGCCTATCACAAAATGTTTTGTTCAAACTACAGCTAGGCACTGTGCCAAAAAAGGGTTGTTTTTCACTGTGATATTGTGGTGTGTCCACATTGTGCTTTGCGGCGTTTCATGTCGCGGGCACTAGGTTTACCCATGCAAGTGAGGTACCATTTTTCTTGGAAGACTTTGAGGAATGTACGGTGGGTGGACATTTGTGGATCCACGCTGATTCCAGAACTTTCCACCACAGAAATGTGAGGAAAATGTGTTTTTTTGGCAATATTTTAGGTTTACAAGGGATTCTGGGTAACATAACCTGGTAAGAGCCAGACAAGTCACCCCGTCCTGGATTACCCTGGGTGTCTAGATTTAAAACATGTATAGGTTTGCTAGACTTCCCTAGGTGCTGGCAGAGCTAGGGTTCAAAAACTACAGCTAAGCACATTGCCAAAAAAGGGTCAATTTTAACTGTGAAATTGTGGCTTGTCCACGTTGCTTTTTGCTCCGTTTCCTGTCACTGGCACTAGGCCTACCCATGCAAGTAAGGTGCCATTTTTCTCAGAATATTATGGGGAACGGGGATTGGGTGGAAATTTGTGGATCCACGCAGATTCCAGAACTTTTCACGTCAAAAATGTGAGGAAAATGTTTTTTTTGTGACAATTTTTTATGTTTGCAAGGGATTCTGGGTAACAGAACCTGGTGAGAGCCAGGCAATTCACCCCATCCTTGATTCCTCTAGGTTTCTAGTTTTAAAACATGTATAGGTATGCTAGGTTTCCCTAGGTGCCGACAGAGCTAGGGTTCAGAAAGTACAGCTAGGCAGTTTGCGAATAAAAGGGTAACTTTTCATTGTGAAAATGTGGTGTGTTCAAGTTGCGTTTTGAGCCCTTTCCTGTCGTGGGCACTATGCCTACCCCCACAAGTGAGGTACCATTTTTATTGGGATACTTAGGGTAATTCATGTTTGTAACGCAACTGGTATTACCTATTGACTTTCAATGCATTTCTGCCTTCCTAATGAAAGACAAGGTTTAAAAAATTAATCATTTTGAAAAATGACCGATAATTGTCATGCTAGTATGAGTATTCCTAATTTTGGAAATGCGCAAATATCTACTGTTTCTAAACTTTATATTTTGTTCCCATTTCAGAAATACATAGGTGTCTTTCATTCCGATTTTTCCATGTGTACATTTTCCCAGAATAATTGCTATGTACCTGGTAAATAATGAAAAACCATTGCAAGTCGCTGCTCAGTTGTTGGCTATGGGTTCATCGGGTCCTTGGTGAGCCTACATTTCCTATATATGCCTACATCCAGTAAGGTCCAGCAGATGTAACAGTATATTGCTTTTAAAGAGCTGTCCTAATTAGAAAAAGTTACAGGTAAAAACGTTGACACAAAAGGCTGTTTTTTTCAACTTATTTTCAAAGTTTCCTATATTTAACTTTTAGTGTCTATAAAGAAACCTTGAAGGATCTACACAAATGACCCCTTGCTGAATTTAGATTTGTGTCTACTTTACTAAAATGTATAGCTTTCCAGGATCCATTATTGCTTTCATACCCATTTGTACCATTAACTGGAAGGAGGTTGAAAGAACAAAAAATAGCAAAAATAGGCTGTGTTCCAGAAAAATGCCAAAACTGTCTAAAACGTTTTGGTTTTCTGACAAGTCTGTCATTCCATAAACCTGGGAAAATGGTGATTTCAGCCCCACAAACTCTTGTTTGATACCATTTGCAGGGAAAAACCTAGACGCTTTCATTTGCAGCACTTTTTTCCCATTTTCCCCCCAAAAACAAAATTTAGCTGTATTTTGGCTAATTTGTGGGTCCCATCTAGGGGAATCCACAAACCTTGGTTACCTTTAGAATTCCCATGATGGAAGAAAAGGACGCAAATTTGGCGTGGATACCTTTTGTGGTCAAAGAGTTACAGGGGCCTAAGAGCGAACTACCCCAAATAGCCAAAAAAGACTTAGCACAGGGGGGGGAAAGGCCTAGCAGCGAAGGGGTTAAAACATCCATACACATTAAACACAAAATACTCTTCTTTAAAGCATAACCTAAAAATAAAATGTATTTATTTTACTACAAAAATAATTAGTGTGTGATATATTTTCAACTAAAAATAATAATATATTCACACACATTAATTATATATGTTATCCACCCGACATTTCACTACGCTGCAACCCATTCCCCCCCGCCATATTACGATGATGGGGGTGTGTAGCGGACAGAAAGACCGGCTGCTGCTTTTCCGCCAGTCGACTCATCGACCAGGCGGAAAACATGTCCAATATGGTGGCGATGTCTGCAAGACACCGCCATCCATATTAGGATGCAAGCGGTGATCAGCCTGAGGAACTGAAATCTGAATTAGGCCTAGTAAAACGTATTGTAATAGTTAGAAATTAGCTTGATGAATCTATTAACCTAGTGAAGGTGTTTGAGTGTTATCAATCACACATGTAATAGTTGAGGGAACAGTGTATGCTTTATTTTGGTTATTCGCCTTATTGCAAGCAATATAGATTAACTTGACCAGCGCCATTTTGTGTCCTAGTCTGCTTGCGTCACTAGTGGAAACCTACCATTGCATTTAGTAAGACTCGTTCTCTCGAGAAATAGGCTGACAAATGTAGCCAACTGCTGCTTCTGCCCGTTAGGCCTGTCAAGGTTGTAGGTGGGGGTAGAAGGGATAAGCACATTCCAGGAGGTGCTGTGCGGACTCTCCTAGCGCAGGCAGAAGGGAGTCACCCTCCTCGACCTTGCTATAACGAGCTGAACTAAACTAAGAACGCTTTGTGTTCCATATATGGTCTTTCCTTTGCACCAACCTGTACCAACTTGTATTTTTCCTTCTTAGGTAACGGTTTCGAAATGTAACAGTATATATGTGATCTGTTGATAATGTGCCAGCAGTCTTCTCGGCGGACCTCGAGGGGTTAGGTCGTGAGAGGCTCCTCTGGCAGAGTTTTGTTTGTTTAATAAATGATTGAACCTTCTACACTGCCAACTGACTGATTATTAGTAATTGGTATTAGGGCTATTGGTAAGTATAGCTCTATTGGGTTGTAATTATTATTTTGGTACTTCAGTTGGCGACTCCGCCGGGACTCCGCGTTGGGATCGTACCTCTGTAATCAGAACGAAACGGGACATTGGGAAGGGTCATCTTGAACGGGGGGGGAGGACCGACCAAAAGTTCGAGGGTTGCTCCGCTCTCCCGGTCGAGAGAGCCTCAGCTGCTAGTGACCCCACGCCGGAGTCCTACGGGTGTAACCCGAGAACAGACCACGTTGAGTCTGCAGGAGTTGGCAGTGGAGAAGCTTGCAATCAAACCAGAGTGCACCAGGTGAGTGATTTGTTTTGTCTCGTGTTGGATATCCTTTGGATTTTGAATTTGGTATTTGGTGGTTTCATGCCACGGAGAACTCAGAAGGGGGTCTGACGGGGCAGTATTGAGACTGCACGGGCAGACGCTCCTGTTTTGGTACATTTTGGAGAATAATAGAGAGACACCAGACGCCTTGGTGTAGCTTGTGGAAGAAGTGTACACCCGGCCGGATTGCTCTCGGAAACGCCGACAGCTGAGATTGGGTAGCACTCGGACAGATCTGGAGCGGTGCGTGAAAAAGCGGGCTCAGCCACAATAGTCCGGGAGGTGAACCATGAAGGCTGCCGGATGGTTCGTAGGTCGATCTGTGGTTTGAAAACCTTTGTGGCTATCTCTAGGCAGTCTAAGGACAAGACTGTTTGATTCTGGTGTTTGATTTTGGGTCCTTCTTTGGAATTTGGAAAATACGTGGGTTCGCCATAGGTGAGAGTCGACGGGCTCCACCTTCTGTTTTGAATACGTTGTTTTGTCATTTATGTTGATGTAAGGATTGTTGTTGGTTTATTATTTGTGTATGACCGAATTTGATTGTAAAAACATGGCCATGTGTATGAGAGCGTTGTAAATAAAATCTTTCCTTTTCAGCTAGCAATATTTAGAATAGATAAAGAGAGGCAATGCCGTGTTTTAGTAAGTTGTGCTTCGGCTCTATTTGCCGGGGGGTACGAGACTGGACGAAAGCCAGCCGGCCCCTCCGGAGGGAAGCCCCAGCCATGATATGTATTGTAAGCATGGGATTGCCCCACTCTTATTCAATACCCTATGGCATAAATACACCCAGGACAACGTAGAGTTACAGTGGCCGCTGACAGGCTCCTTTGATGAGAAAAAGATCCAGTATTTACAAGATCGTCTGTTTGCTAAACGCAGCAGACAGGCCATGTTTGACACCCTCAATAAGTGGCAGAAAGAAGCAAAAAGGAGACGTATCAGGGCAGAGAAATTAGTGAAGATAAAGCAAGGACAGATCATAACTCAGAAAGCCATTGCTCATGATAAGAACCAGACTGAACAAAATATTGAATGTCTAGATAGACAATTTAGATTACAGGTGGACAAAAGTTATGTGACTCGAAATGAAGCAGAAGATGAAATCGAGGATTTACTGGATGTTCGACCTCCCCCACCATATGCGCCGCAACGCATATATCCCGCTGTACCTCTACACGTGGCTATGGCGCCTTCAGCCTCCACCTTGGAGGCAGACGTGTCTCTCACCCCTTTGGGTGCTACTCGTGCCACCACGACTACCTCATTGAGAGACACGGCTACCCTTATCCCTGACACACGGCAGCCCTCGAGTACTTCTCGTGTCGTTTTAGCAGCACCGAGTCCCATATGGACATCTCAATCAGCTGGTGTGACCCCTGAGGATAGGATCGTACTCCATTGGGGGATCCAAGTGGGATGAATGCTAGGCGAATATTCACGAGAGCTTCACTGGGCTATAGTGAAAAAAAGGCTATAGCAGAACAGGCAGTGAAGTGGATGCGGAAGGATGTATATACAGTGGCCGATTTGTGGAGTACCATAAAGGACTTCAAGCCGGTCATGCAGCAGCATGTTTTGCATCAAATGCCTCGATATCTTATTGACGCATGGGAACAATGTTTCCAAGATGGATTAGCCCCTCAAGTATTTTATGATATCTTGGACCGAGCTCATAAGTTCGATCTAAGTCCGGTAGAGGTGTACAAAAATGTAGAAACGTTGGTGAAATACTGAGGTAGAATGTTTGTAAAAAGTCCTAACTGGAATTTTCAACATCCCATGAGGGAAGTACACCCTATTTTCCATCCTGAGGTACCTGAAATACTTGATAATGCTAACCAAGTTACAAGAGCCTGAGAGGATGCACGGTTTCAGGAACAATGGGTATATACACCATAGAAGCGAAGTGAAGTCCTTGCTCTAAAATCACAGCTGCCTGACCCTCGTAAAAATCCCACCGCTTACTATAAAGATTAACTGAAGCCGCAGCATCAGCTGTAATTACTTTAGCTAATGTCGAACAGTTTTTCGGGCTTTTGGTGCCTGTAGATATATGGCGACAGGTTCATGACACCGATCATGGAGCAGAATTAGGGGGAACCTGGAATCAGTTGAAAGACTGGGACCGGGACCGCAGCCTGGAGACAAGCCTCGAGATGAAATGACTACTCTCCCTGCAAAAATAATTGCCTATATGCACACGTTAATTCCCCCACGCAAAGTCGACTGGGATAAATTGACTGCTTGCAAACAAAAGAAAGATGAAAGTGTTTCTGATTTCTTTACTCGATTCGAAGGTACTTTTATTGATTTTAGTGGGCAGGACCTTGCCACAGAAAGCGGGGTCCGATTGTTTGTAAATCGCTCGTGACCAACCTGATACCTAAAGTCTCTGCTCCGCTGCAAGCTGCAGAGAGTACCTGGACGACCTCTACCCCTTCCATAATATTAAGCTTGGCCCAATATTATGAACACAGGGAAAACAAGAGTCAGGATAAGGTAGAGAAAAAGGCTAAGGATCTTAAAACTCGGGTGTTGTTACAGCAAGTCATTCAAGGACAAGGAGGAGGGAGAGGAGTCCGAGGGCCCGTGTCCAGAGGGCCCGTGTCCAGAAGGGTGGGGACTGTAAGAAGTGCAGGCCCCGCCCAGTCGTTAGGGATAATTCAGTGTGCTTATTGTAAACAGGAAGGACATTGGAAAGCTCAGTGTCCGTTGCTGCTTGCCCAGAACGGAGCTGTTCAAGGACGGGGACGTGGTCGAGGTGGTCCGGACTGAAGCGATATGCGTAGGGAGGAAGTTGCCCAGGGCAGGTCTGAACGAAACCACTTTGATAACCCTCAAGGTAGGCAATATTTTAATGAGGATTATGCATTTGGGGATCAGGATGGGTATACTCATCCATAGGACAGCCAGGGACAGAGTAGGGGCCAAGTGTCGAATCCCCAGTCAATCAGCAAGGACCCTATGTAAAAGGGGAATTGATGGGGACTTCCGAGAATTTTCTAATTGACACAGGAGCAATGAATAGTTCTGTTGCTCGATCATTGGTTCCAGGGGCGGCTCTGTCCGGGCAAAATAATGTATCTGTGGGATTTTCAGGAGTTCCGGTGGTAAGCCCCATCTCTCAACCCCTCCCATTTACCATTGGCCCTGCTACCATTGATTCCCCCTTTTTGTTAACTTCACATTGTGGTGAGAATTTACTAGGTCTGGATATGTTGAAGAAATTGAACGCGAACATTTATTGTTCCCCTGATGGTGTTTACTTAAGCATACAACCCTATGCAGAGAATATGAAACAGTGTTTTACTAAGAATGAACATCTCCCCCCCCCCGAGTTCGATGCTATCCCTAACTCATTGTGGGCAATAGGGGATGCAGATGTTGGTAAATTAGACATCCCTCCCATCCATATTACCCTGAAACCTGGTGCGAAATTGCCACGTATACCCCAGTATAAGATTTCTCCGGCTGGCGAACGAGCTTTACTCTCGATTATTCAGGATTTAATTGATAAAGGAGTAGTGGAGGAAACAGCTGCCAATATTTGTAACAGTCCTATTCTCCCGATTTTGAAGAAATCTTCTGATTCTGGATCTTCAAAAAATATCGATGCATATCGTTTTGTAATAGACCTGTGGGAGGTTAATAAGATTGAAGTGCCTCAGTATCCCGTGGTGACTGATATCACAACTATCCTCACCATGATCCCACCAACTGCCAAATATTTTTCGATCATTGATCTGAAGAATGCCTTCTTCAGTATCCCGATTCATCCAGACAGCCGGCAGATCTTCGGCTTCTCGTTATCTGGTCGAAGCTTTATATTCTGTCGTGCACCTCAAGGTTATACTGAAAGTCCAAGTATTTATAGTCAGGCGCTTAAGGCCCTTTTGGATGACTTAGTTCTGCCCGCAGGTAACGTACTATTGCAATATGTGGATGATTTATTGATTGCGTCCGACACCGATCAAGGTTGTAAGGACGCCACTGTTAAGTTGCTGCACCATCTGGCAGCGAAAGGTAATAAGGTATCCCTGTCTAAATTCTAATATTGTTGACAGGAGGTGACCTACTGAGGTCATCTACTATCGAAGGAGGGTAGGCATTTGACTCCTGAACGAATTACTACTATCTCTAACATGTCTGACCCTTGCACCCAGCGTGAAGTTCGTGCTTTTGTTGGCATCATTTCCTACTGTCGCCAATGGATACCTAATTTTTCTCTTCTTGCTAAACCTTTGTTACATTTAACCACTAAAGATGTGCATGAACCTCTTCCCTGGACTGACGAATGTCAGCATTCTTTTGACTCTGCTCTTTGTTCTGTACCCGTCTTGGGTACTCCTGACTACCGTAAATCTTTTGTACTCTATGTGCATGAGGTTGACGGTTGTTCGCTTTCAGTGTTAACGCAAGGATTTGGTGGTAAGCAAAGACCTTGCGCTTATTTCTCGGCCACATTGGATAATGTTGCCAGAGCGCTTCCTAGCTGTCTGAGGGCCACTGCTGCTGTTGCGGTGGCCATCCGGCAGTCGGAGGGGCTCATTCTAAATTCTAATTTAACAGTGATGGTGCCGCACGCAGTGGATACATTGCTAAAAAAACCAAAAACGGAGCATCTTACAAGTGCACGCCTCACCGGCTATGAATTGACATTGTTTGCTCCACATATTACAATTATGCGATGTGCCACGTTAAATCCTGCCACATTGTTACCTCTTCCTTTGAATGAAATTACAAATGATGTACACAATTGCATATTTCGGACTGAAGAAGAAACGAAGGGGAGAATTGACCTCACTGACATTCCTCTATCTGACCCCCAAGGGGAGTTATATGTGGACGGGTCTTGTTTCAAGTTAGCAGACAGCACAACAACAGCTGCATATGCAATCACTACGTTGAAAACGGTAGTTGAGACCTCTCGAGTTCCCTATCGATCAGCTCAGGCTGCGGAATTAGTGGCATTGTTACGAGCCTGCGAATTAAGTGAGGGTCTCGAGGTTAATATATATACAGACAGCCAATACGCCTTTGGCGTGGCCCATAGCTTTGGGAGGCTGTGGAGGGAATGGGGTTTCCTCACCTCCCATGGTCAGAAAATACAAAATGGCCCTTTGGTGTTGCAATTACTTGCTGCCCTCACCTTGCCCAAGAAACTAGCCATAATAAAATGCAGCGCCCATAAGGCGGTGGTGGATGAAGTGGGCGAGGGGAACACCTTTGCCGACCAGATTGCTAAACAGACGGCTCAGTCCATGTTATCAACCATGTATGTAACAACCTCAGCAAGATGGGTGGAAGAGTCAGATATGTTCAATAATACCATAGAGAGTGTGACAGAAATTCAGAAGAAAGCCACTCCAGCTGAATTGACACGGTGGGAGCAGGAAGTGGGAAGGTTGGATGAAAATAACTGTTGGGTTGATTTAACAGAAAGACAAAGATGGATGTTGCCCAATGCTTTGGTACAGGCCATTGTTACTATGGCCCACGGTCCCGCTCATATTGGAGCTAAAGGTATCTGTGCTTTGCTGGACCCAGTATGGAATAACCCCAATATTCAAAAGACAGCTGTCCACTTAGTTCAATATTGTATGGTTTGTTTGCAACACAATCCAGGAAAAGGGGAAAGTGTGTTGAGTGGGAATTTTGCACCTCCGACTTTACCGTTTGAAGTGCTTCAAATGGACTATATCCATATGGAGCGCGTCAACAATTTAAAATATGTTTTGGTAGTGGTTTGTGCTTTTAGCAAATGGGTAGAGGCTTACCCAACTAAAGATAATACCGCTTTGGCTACAGCAAAAGCTCTTTTCAAGGAGTTTATCCCAAGCTATGGGGTGCCCCGCTTGATTTGGTCTGACAGCGGGGGGCACTTCCATGGGGCTCTTGTCAAACATATTTGTGACGGGCTGCAGATACGACAGAAATTCCGCGCAGCTCGACACCCTCAGTCAGCAGGATTAGTGGAGAAGTATAATGGGATACTAAAGCTAAAAATGGCTAAGATCCAAGAGAGTACTGGTTTAAAATGGCCTGACACCTTACCCCTGGCCCTCATGTCATTACGAGTTACCCCTCACTCATGTTCGGGTCTCTCTCCTTATGAGGTGATCTTTGGACAGCCTGCTAATGAATGGGGAGTGCCTAGACCACGGTCCTTTACTGATGTTGAATACCCTATGTTGATTGATTACTTGTATACCTTGACTAAAGACCTCCGTTCTATTCATCAGCAGGTAGCATCTGTATTGCAGCCCCTGCCAGAGGGTCCCAGACATCGATTGGAACCCGGCCAGTGAGTGCTAGTTAAGAAGTACGAATGAGACACCAGTTTGGCTCCGAGGTGGTCTAAGCCATATCAAATCCTTCTCGCTACGCGGACAGCTGTAAAGGTGGATGGGAAGAAGCACTGGATCCACGTCTCACACCTTAAACGGTTGCCGCTCCCGCTTCTTTATGATCAGCACCACCCGGATGGAATCTTAACCCAGGAAATTGAAAGACCCGCTGCATTTGTTCCTTTTTCAGACGCCTGTGAAATAGAGCCAAGGCAAGAAGAAGGAGTGACGGGATCGGGCGAAACGGCCCCAGTTGAATCTGCAATTGCCCCTAACCCTGTCACTGATACTCCAGTAAGCAGGGGCTCTGATGACGGAAACGTACTTTCCTCTGTGCTATTTTCTGATCAGGAAGCTCCGGGTCATGTGCGATACAACCTACGACGAAGAAAATATCACGGTACCTCAGACACCACGGCTAGGAGATAAGGAAAGACTTGAGTAAATAGGGTTTGCTAGATTTGTGCCTGAGGTACTGAGCGAGACTCTGGACTGAAGTCGTTGAGAGCTGGAACTTTGGTATTGTGCTCTGTTCAGAAAGAAAGACTGTCACATGTAAAAGGCCAGGTTGTACAACGTCGTCTTGTTTTCTTGAGATGGACGATAGGAGTCTGCCTGTGAGACTCTAGACGGACACAGGGAGAAGAACCCTCTGGCAGGACGGACTGCTTTGCCCGAGTTTAGCTTTGGACTTTTAGTTAGGAATGTACCCTTTTGGTCGTATTATACCTAAGGAGGAACGTCCTTTTGCACCACGATATTTGCCATTTTATGAGCCAATGTTTTCTACTTGGACCATGTGTGCGAAAATAGCATTTGTATTAGTAATAGCCATTATATTAGCCATTTTTATGAGTATATTCGTATATTTAGAGTACAAGCACCCGATGCAGGCGATGATGCCCACTACGGTTGCCCCACCTGAGCATTTGATGTTTACCTTAACCCCGCATAAGGAAAGGCATCGTCAGACTTACGCTAAGAATGTATTTGTAGAAATGCTCCACCAAACCCATAGCACCACCAATATGACTGATTATTGGGTTTGTGGACTTCTGCCATCAGTTATGCATAAACATGATTTGTTTCTTTCTCTGCCATTATCATATTTAGGTAGTTGTGAGGCATGGTTCCAACTGTTCTCCGTCATGTATAACCATTATGTGGAAAACCCCAAACAATACTCAGAAAAGGATTATAATATGATCTTAGCCTATATTGAAAGGCACCAGGGGTTTGATCCGACCGGAAATGGGGGGGAGGGATCATTGGACCTAGAAGCTTGAATGAACTTGTATACGGAGAGTGAAAACAGTACTTGGTTGAAAGATGAACTTTATGATTTTTCTAATTTTAACCATTCTCAGTATTTCAAGCAATTCATTACCAGAAATGTCACTAGTGAACATCTCTTGCCCATCCCTATCTTGAATACTTCCTCACTCTTTTGTGTGCAGGGGATTGGGCATGTACAGGTTGGGAATAGCATCTGCAATTATACATATAGAATGAAGATTTTTAGTAGCCCTCCATTGTTAACGCCTCCAAATAAGTATTTTGTATTTGGGGAAAATGCCTATACCTGGTTGCCGCGAGGGTGAGCAGGCCAATGCTATCTGTCCTTCCTATACCCTCCTGCATATATAGCACCTTCAGATTATCATAAAACACAACAACTCCATAACACGAAGATGATTTCCAATAGGCAGCGAAGACAGCTTGGTATGACTGAAGTCGACCAAACTGATACTTCCTTGCAGCAATTTGCGGATTTTACTACGGGTTTGGTCCCATTCTGGGGACCGATATTCAATAGTAGAGAGATAAGGCGACTGTCCAGAATAGTGGAGAATGTCATAAATATCACTACTGAGATTATGACCAATATAACTGAAGAGCTTCAGGCGACAAGGCTTGTTTCTCTTCAGAACTGGATAGTTCTTGATGTCATCTTGGCCGATCGAGGAGGTGCATGCTGGGTGATCGGCAGCTCCTGTTGTGTTTACATTCCAGACTCCGCCCCCACAGTCCATTTAGCTATCCATAAGTTGCACCGCATAGCCGCCGAAATGCACGTTGAAAATGGGTCTTGGTCACTGTCTAGTTGGTTTTGGGGGCTTCTGTCTACCTGGGGTTGGAAGTTATTGATGATAATTGCTGGAGCTGCCGGCATTCTCTTTACCTGTTGCCTTTGCATGCAATGCGGTCCGGCCTGTTGCTCTTATTTTGCTACCAAATTGACAACTATGATTGTCCCTTCTCCCATCCCTTCTAAATCTCAGATGCTCCAGCTAGACATTCGTGAGTTGATGGCTATAGATGATGACGTCTTTCAGGATTAGTACTTCTTTTAGTTAGCTACATCACGCTAAAAGGAGGGTTTGAGGAACTGAAATCTGAATTAGGCCTAGTAAAACGTATTGTAATAGTTAGAAATTAGCGTGATGCATCTATTAACCTAGTGAAGGTGTTCGAGTGTTAGTAACCTCACACATGTAATAGTTGAGGGATCAGTGTATGCTTTATTTTGGTTATTCGCCCTATTGCGAGCAATATAGATTAACTTGATCAGCACCATTTTGTGTCCTAGTCTGCTTGCGCCACTAGTGGAAACCTACCATTGCATTTAGTAAGAGTCGTTCTCTCGAGAAATAGGCTGACAAATGTAGCCAACTGCTGCTTCTGTCCGTTAGGCCTGTCAAGGTTGTAGGTGGGGGTAGAAGGGATAAGCACATTCCAGGAGGTGCTGTGCAGACTCTCCTAGCGCAGGCAGAAGGGAGTCACCCTCCTCGACCTTGCTATAATGAGCTGAACTAAACTAAGAACGCTTTGTGTTCCATATATGGTCTTTCCTTTGCACCAACCTGTACCAACTTGTATTTTTCCTTCTTAGGTAACGGTTTTGAAATGTAACAGTATATATGTGATCTGTTGATAGTGTGCCAGCAGTCTTCTCGGCGGACCTCGAGGGGTTAGGTCGCGAGAGGCTCCTCTGGCATAGTTTTGTTTGTTTAATAAATGATTGAACTTTCCACACTGCCAACTGACTGATTATTAATAATTCGTATTAGGGCTATTGGTAAGTATAGCTCTATTGGGTTGTAATTATTATTTCGGTACTTCAAGCCTTTCCATAGTGGATTTGCTGCCATGGTAAGGCATGCGGTCTTTGGCATTGGGGGCCTGTTTCATGCCCCCAGGGTGTTGGGGGTGGAGGGTGCACATTGAGGTACCTATGGTACCCCCCTGCATTTGCATGCACAACGAGGCAGGCACGGCAGGGTGCCTGCCACGTTTTTCATGCAAATTCTCATGGTGCATCCAGAGCATTGTCATGGGCTGCTGTGAGCATCTCCCGCCACAATGCTGGGAATAGGGGATGCCACCGCCACCGTGGAGGTGGCATCTTAATTGCCGGTGCTGGACCACCACACCACTGGCGACAGGTCCCAGCATTGCTAATAGGCCCCTTAATAACATTACTACAAACTTTAGATTTTAAAAAATAACACATTAAACATCATATTTGTAACTATCTAACCAGACCTCAATAACGTAAAAACTAAATAAACAAACAATACGTAACAATAACATATAACACTTCCTAACATAAAAAAATAAATTTCTAAATACACTAAACACTCTCTAACTATCTTCAAAATAAGTTTAAAAGTTTAAAAAAAGAAAGAAATTAAACCTTACCTTGTTAAACGTGAACCCTCTTCCAAACCCAAGCTTCTCTCTTACCAAATGACCCAAAGCAACAGTGAGCAGTTACAAAATACAAGTCCCAAACAAATAAGGCAACTTTAAACATAGGGAATTAAACAATTTTATTTTGCAATTTTTTTATTTGAAATGTTAAAAATGTTTAAGTATTTAATTAAAATACTACAAATATCATACCATTTTTTGAAAAACATAACATTATTTTCAACCTTTGTAAAATTATAATTATAAATATTATAACATACATAATATTTAATATTATAATTACATAAAATCAAAATTATCAAAAAACAATGTATACTATTTTCCCCTACATTTTTTTGTTCATGATAAAAATACACATTGTGAAAAATTGTAATAATTAAAAATTGTAATAATTAATAATATAACTATTAATATTTCTAATTAAAAAGTATTATATGTTTGTATAAAAATATAAGTGTGATTACATTTAAATTATACTAAAAAGTGTTTACACTTTTTTTTTGCATAAATATATCCAACATATCTTTTCTTGTGAAAACTGTTATTATTAAAAAACAATTATGAACAATATTTTGAAAATTAATATTCTATATAAAAATATACAACTATTCTAAATGTACATGAACTAATTTAAAAAATGTATGTACAAATATGTTGCCAACTATTTTGATGTATTAAAAATGTTTTATTTCCTTATCCTACCCAAATTATCCAATAGAACAATGTGTTATACTTCCACAATAAAAAAAAACCTGTTCTACTGTCAAAATTCTTGTTGCATTTATTATAAAAAACAATTCATATACAAACAAAACTCTCCTCATAATAAATATTGTACCAAATTCTTATTCCCAATTTATTGTCTACCATTTCATATTTTTCTACTCATTTTTTAAAAACAATGGATAAATCAAACTACATCAAATAACATCTTATAATTTATAATTAAACTTTATTATTTCCTACACTAAACCTAATTAATGTTCTATTGCCACTCCAAACTAAAATTAATTAAGTTAAATGCAGGACACTAAAGATAATTAATTTACTATTCCTACGCCAATCTAAAATTAAAATTAATTTAGGTAGGTGGTGGACACTAAACAGAATTATATTACTGTTACCACTCCCATCTTAAATACATTGGGGCAGGTGTTGGCTACTAAACCTAAATAATGTACTATTACCACTCCAGTCTAAAATAAATTGAGGCAGGTGCTGGACACTAAAATAAATTAATTCACTATTCCCCCTCCAATCCAAAATTAATTAGGGTAGGTGCTGGACACTAAACATATTCAATTTACTATTCCCACTCCAATCTTAATTGAATTGGGGTAGGTGGTGGATACTAAACATAATTATTTACTATTCCCACTCCAGTTTAAAATAAATTGGGGCAGATGCTGGACACTAAACATAATTAATTTACTATTCCCACTCCAAACATAATTAAATTGGGGTACGTGTTAAATACTAAACATAAATAATGTACTATTCCCACTCCAATCCAACATAAATTGGGGTAGGTGTTGGATACTAAACCTAAATAATTTAGTATACCCACTCCATTCTTACACAAATCATGGTAGGTGCTGGATACTAAACCTAATTAAGTTACTATTCCCACTCCAACCTAAAATTAATTGGGGTAGGTGCTGGACACTAAACATAATTAATTTACTATTCCCACTCCAATCCTAAATAATTTGGGGGTAGGTGTTGGATACTAAACATAATTAATTTACTATTCCCACACCAATCTTAAATAAATTGGGGTAGGTGTTGGATACTAAACATCAATAATTTACTATTCCCACTCCGGTCTAAAATAAATTGGGGCAGGTACTGGACACTAAAATAAATTAATTTACTATTCCCACTCCAATCTAAAATTCATTGTGGTAGGTGCTGGACACTAAACATAATTAATTTACTATTCCCACTCCAATCCTAATTAATTTGGGGGTAGGTGTTAGATACTAAACATAACTAATTTACTATTCCCACACCAATCTTAGATAAATTGGGGTAGGTGTTGGATACTAAACATCAATAATTTACTATTCCCACTCCGGTCTAAAATAAATTGGGGCAGGTACTGGACACTAAAATAAATTAATTTACTATTCCCACTCCAATCTAAAATTCATTGGGGTAGGTGCTGGACACTAAACATAATTAGTTTACTATTCCCACTCCAATCTTAAGTAAATTGAGGTAGGTGTTGGATACTAAACATAATAAATGTACTAGTCCCACTCCAATCATAAATAAATTGGAGTAGGTGTTAGATACTAAACCTAAATCTTTTTTTAATTTCACTCCAATCTTAAATGAATTGGGGTAGGTGCTGGATACTAAACCTAATTAAGTTACTATTCCCATTCCAATGTAAAATTAATTGGGGTAGATGCTGGACACTACCTATAAATAATTTACTATTCCCACTCCTATCTTAATTAAATTGGGGTAGGTGTTTGCTACTAAACATAATTAATTTACTATTCCCACTCCAATCTTAAATAGATTGAGGTAGGTGTTGGATACTAAACCTAAATAAATTACTATTTCCACTCCAGTCTAAAATAAATTGGGCCAGGTGCTGAACACTAAATTAAATTAATTTTGCTATTCCCACTCCAATCTAAAATTGATTGGGGTAGGTGCTGGACACTAAACATAATTAATTTACTATTTCCACTCTAATTATAATTGAATCGGGGTAGATGTTGGATAATAAACATAATAAATGTACTATTCCCACTCCAATCTTAAATAAATTGGGGTAGGTGCTGGATACTTAACCTAATTATTTACTATTCCCACTCCAATCTAAAATAAATTGGGGTAGGTGTTGGATAAAACCTAAATAATGTATTAATTTCACTCGAAACTTAAATAAATTGGGGTAGATGCTGGACACTAAACATAATTAATTTACTATTCCCACTCCAATCTTAATTGAATTGGGGTAGGTTTTGGCTACTAAACATAATTAATTTACTATTCCCACTCCAAACTTAAATAAATTGGGGTAGATGTTGAATACTAAACCTAAATAATTTACTGTTCCCACTCCAGTCTAAAATAAATTGGGGCAGGTGCTGGACACTATACATAATTATTTACTATTTTCACTCCAATCATAATTGAATTGGGGTAGGTGTTGGATAATAAACATAATCAATGTACTATTCCCAATCTAATCTTAAATAAATTGGGGTAAGTGCTGGATACTAAACCTAATTATTTACTATTCCCACTCTAATCTGAAATTTATTGGGGTAGGTGCTGGACACTAAACATAATCAATTTACTGTTCCCACTCTAATCTTAATTAAATTGGGGTAGGTGTTAGATACTAAACATAATTAATTTACTGTTCCTACTCCAATATCTAATTAATTGGGGTAGATGCGGGACACTTAACCTAAGTACTTTACTGTTCCCACTCCAGTCAGTATTAAATTGGATAATTGTTGGACACTAAACGTAATGTATTTACTTTACCGAACACAACAAGTATTGAATTGCATAAATATAATAACGTAAAATAATATTTTAATTAATTTGTTTTAAATCAAAACCTCAAATACATTTTTTTAATTTGAAATTTAAAATGTATAATAAAAAAAATTAAAACAATACCAACATCATCCCCTATAAAAAACAATAACCCAATCATTAATTTATATTTCTATAAATATATAATTTCCAAACAAAAATTAGATTATATTTTTGCAGTTAAACATTCTCCACAAAATTATTTTAAAAATCTCCATCCTTATCCCCTAAAAACACATCACAATCCTAAAAATATACATGGGAAAGATTAAATTTCCGTCCAAATTTGATTTGCAATTATTAAAATATTTAAATATTCTAAACAATTCTTTTTAAAACACTCCCACCCTTATCCCTTATAAACCCAACATCCAGCTCCTAAAACTTTTTTTCTAAATTCAATTATCAAATTTTAAAACATCAACTTACAATTTTTTTACAAATTAAAAAAACAACCTTTTTTTAAACACTCCCCACCCTTATCCCCTATAAACCACCCAACATCCTGCCTCAAAAAATATACATCTAGTTCTAAAATATAATTTTTAAATTATAATTAAGTTTGTCATTTTTATAAAAATTATCAAAAATATTTATAAAACACTCCCCACCCTTATCCCCTATGAACCCAACATTCAGCTCCTAAAATTATATTA
Source organism: Lissotriton helveticus (assembly GCF_964261635.1). Taxonomy (NCBI): domain Eukaryota; kingdom Metazoa; phylum Chordata; class Amphibia; order Caudata; family Salamandridae; genus Lissotriton; species Lissotriton helveticus. Next base: position 1,024,412,495 of record NC_136063.1, read on the forward strand.
ATACTATTTTTTTATTCATAAATAAGTAATAGAATTTGCAAATATTTCACAAGACATTTACAAACACTACCCACCCTTATATCCTATAAAAATAACTAAACACTACGAAAAACATAACATAGGAATAATTTCTTCATGACACAAACATTCAAAAAAATAAATCCTGTAACAGTATTTTTACATGACGATATTTTGTTATTCGATATTATGAACTTTGATTTTTTTGTACACACTTATAAATCAATATTTTTAACATTGATATACAAAAAATCGAGATTTATTAACATTGATATATAAAACTAGATATTTTTGTATATCGATATATAAAAAACGATATTTAGACTACTTACCGGAAAGGCCAACTGACTTGATAGAATGCTTTTGCAGCATCAAAAGTCATTACTGCTAATGGAATCTTTTAGTTTTGCGCCATGTCTATTGCCCCGATTAGGTCATGCATTAATTCAAAAAGCTGCCTCCCTTTTCTAAAACATTTCTGGTCTGGGTGAAATAGTGGTCCTATTACCTTATCCAGGCATTTAGTTATGATCTGGGTGTATAATTTATGATCACTATTTAAGAGTGAAATATGCTTGTAAAATTCACGGGATCTCTGGTTCTTATTTAGTTTCAGTAAAATAGTTATAGTGGCTTCTTCAATGACAAGCGAGGACTTAACAATCTATGAAATCCGAATTAAACAGTTTAAGAAGAAATGGGGCAAGCTCTTCCTTTAAAATAACATAAATCTCATTTGGAATAGAGTCAGGGCCGGCAGCTTTTCCCTTTTTTAGAGTGCTAATAGTTTGAACGACTTCCTCCATAGTGATGAGGCGGTTTAGATGAAATTTTTCATTGCTCTAGAGAGAGGGAAGATGTAGATCTGAAAGGAAATCATCCATATAGTCTTTGTTTAATACCAGCTCTTCTGTATAAAGGTTTTGAAAAAATTGAACAAAGGCATCGTCAATCCAAGAATCATCAGTAATAATGTTACCAGTGTTTTAGGATCGGAGATACTTTATCCAATTTCTAGACTGGTCAGCTTTTGTTTTCCATGCAAGGAGTTTGCCGCACCCCTCCCCGTATTCGAGGTGAGATAACCTACAGGCTTCCCATTTTCTTTTGAATATTACTTCTAAGTAGTCCACTAGCTTATGTTTTGCTGCGGTTAAATTTCGTACAATATTCAAATTACCAGGAGTTTTTTCGAACTCCTCCTGATAGGTATGTATATCTGTTTCTAAAATTATAATGTCATCCCTCGTTCTCCTGGTTAGGGCAAGAGAGAGAGTTGTTAAAATACCTCTTAAGAATGCCTTATACGAGTCCCATACCACATAAAGGGAGGCAGAGTTGAGATGACATTAAAAAAAATTCTTTAGTTGCAATTTTAAATTTTTCGATTACTACTGTTTCCAAGAGTAGTGAGCGATTTAGAGTCCACTTACGAGAGGACGGTCTTTTTGCAATAGCAATTATCAGCACCACAGCAGAGTGGTCAGATAGATGTTGCGGGAAATGGCTAACCTTAATGGTAATTTGACATGTAGCAGCATCGACCAGAAAAAAAATCAATTGTGGGACGATGGCCTCACTTCTTGTTGTGAAAGGTAAAATTCCCCCACGGCTGTCCCTGTGTTATATCCCATCTCTTTCCAAATATCTAAAAGCCCCATATCTGACATCAACTGCCTCAAGGCTGCTCTCATATTTTGTGTCTTTGCCACTGGTCTACTTGAAGCTGAATCTTGACGGGGTTTCAAAACCAAGTTAAAATCACCAGCAAATATAATAGGGTCATTTATAATAATTAATTGAAGGAATTAGGAGTATAATGGAACTGGGTACTCTAAGTTTGGTCCAAAATACCCCACAAAAGTCAGCCAGGAGCAGTTGATTCTGGCCCTAACTATTGCCCACCTGCCTAAAGGATCGACAGTGCAATCCCCAAGTATAGCTTGGATAGTTTTTTTAAACAAAAGAGCAACCCCTTTTATTGTACTCGTTTGAATTGTGCAAATACAGTGTTCTACGCATTTTTGATTTTTTTAAATCGGTGTCCATTCCTCCTTAAGCAAATGCGATTCTTGGATGAAAAACACGTCGCTATCTGAGATCCTTAAGTATTCTAGGATTTGTTTTCTTCTGGAGGGGACCCTAAGACTGTTTACGTTCTGTTACATAATTTTCAAAGTTTTTGCTCTCTCTATCCTACCTACGTCTATCATAGGAGAAGTAGCTATTGAGAAAGTACAATCTTTATATGCTGCTTACAGTAAAAAAAAGTAACACGCTTAGCCGGGCCAATTAGAGATATTTGGTTGTTATTTATAAATGAGGACAATTTTTTTTCCCACATGCTCCCCTACCCGGTGCAAGAACAGAAAATCTTAAACGTTTGCGTTTTATTTTTATTTGTGACACATACTTCCTAACCCCCCCCCCCCCGGGGAACCCTCCCTCAATGCTAGAGGTATACTTAGAAAACCTATGGATTCGGGCTCTGTCTCTATCTAGGCAGGATTTTAAAATTTCGCATTTGGATGTGCTTTTAATCTGAGCAATCAAGGCGTTAATTTCAGAGGGATCTTGACAATTAAAAATGTTGTTGTGCAACATAACCTTTAACGAGGCGGGATATCATAGCTTTGCTGTGGCTCCCAAACTTCTTAGTACTGGGATAGATTTCCCTAATTCCCACTGTTTGTCTTGTCTGATGCAAGATATGTCTGATCTAACACGGAACGACCAGTCCCAATAATTATACACTCCGGCTTTTAGGCCCCCGGCAAAGATCTTTTCCTTTATCGAGTAAGTTTTGGAGTTAACCAGGATCCTTCTCGGGTTTCTTTTCCCAGGGCTTTTGGAGTATAGGTCACAATGAACTCTCTGTATATCGTCCTCCAGGGTCTGTCTTTCTATGTCAGGTTGTAGTTCTCTGAGAAGAATAATGATGAGGGACCTTATGTCTCCTCCCTCAACCTCTTCTGGGACATTGAGGATATTAGTCATTTTTGCATTGTTTTCTAAGCTTTCTAGTTTGTCCCTCAGTTCTTTGTTGCTATCTTTTAGTCTAGTAATTTCAGATGTATTTTTTTCTACTTGTTTCATGAGACCTCCAAAGGCTGTTTCCATAGCTCCGACTCTCTCCGTTATATCATTCATTTTTGTTTCCAGCATTTCACAAGCTGCTTGAATTTTCACTTAGCTACTTTTTGAGACTGCAAATTTTTCTCTAATTTCCACGATTAGAGTAACTAATAGACCCTCTGTAGAAGACTGAGATTCTAGGTTGTGGTTTGTAGTACAGATCCTTAGCTTTTCCCTTAGCTCATTTCTCTGTTGACTAAAATGATTCCCTTGAGTCTCAGGGTTAGGATTTTGGCAAATGCTTTCAATATTGTCATTTTCTATCTCAACCTAGGATGCCAGGGGAGCAATTCTATTTTCGAGAAGCACAGGTTCCATATTTGTTCCTGCTCACCCGGGGTATGTTATCTTGGGCGGCTCCAAAGAGATCAGTTGTAACAAATCAATATTGCTGCTGGTGCTCAAGGTCACTGTAAGGGTAGATTCAGAGTTTGACTGGCTATCCTGAAAGAGTTGGACAGACTGGGTGGATTGAGTAGATAAAGAGGTTTGGGCTTCAACCTTGAAATACGAGCTGAGTGATGTGGTGACTCAAATATTAACTTGTTTAGTTTTGATTTACTTTCTTTTCCCCTTGGTTGAGGGGGTCATCTCTGTCAGCACCTTTTTGTTACACGGGGCTAATGGGACCCCTCTATTGATATCACCCACTATTGAACACAGCACTCTCGCCTTTTCTTTTCTGGTCCTGAAGAAACGCCAGGGATCCTTTGGACCAAATTCGGCATGAAATATGTCGACCTGACCAGTTACCAGGGCACATTACACCAACTTCGGTAACACCTGAACCTACGGGTTCTTTTTACTCTACCAAGGGTACCTTTTCATTAAAAGTTTTCCTAGGTATACCCTTATGTATTTTTAAACTCACCGCACGCACAATAAGCACTTTTTTCTAGGACTCCACCCACACACCCACATGCACCTAACGGCAGTTGTCTAAAAGATCTCTGCTAAAGAGACCCTGCGGGGGACCCGTAGGGCATTGCACCGCCGGCCCGACGAGGAGTAACCGCCCGATGATGAAGCATGACATGCTTCGGGGTGTGTGAGGGCATCATGAGACAAGAATTGTCTTGTCCAGCACTTCCCCTCACCTTCCTCACGGAGTCCGCGACCTAGACACCCTTTTCCTTTTTTCCTTTTTCCCTTTTTCCCTTTAGTTCTTTTCTTTGCCCCACACTGGAACAGTGCCACCATTTGTATTGACTACATGGTTATTTGAGGAGCACGGACACTGGACTAATATTACGCTCCCGGTCCCCCCCCCCTCATTTTTTGAAAAATATATTTTATGTTATCACAATTCCAAAGGTTGTACCTCCTTTCAGAGTGCTCCTGTTGAGGAGACTCACCCCTAGATTATGATCTATTCTCACTATTCTTTTTTTTATTATCCCATTTCTTCTTTGAAGAATCAGTTGCTTGCTTGGTGTTATCCTTTTCAGGGCCACCCATGAGTTGAGGTTTTGGTCCTCTAGCTCCCAAATTATCTATACCTGAATCAGCATAGGTGTCTTCCATAATTCTAGGTAATTCACATTTCTGTTGTAAAGGAGTAAAATCCCTCAGGTGTTGGCGTATTGCTACTGCTGCTGCATCCCCTTCTATTTTTGCTAATATAATTGCTGATACCTGGGCAAAATTTCCTAACAAATTCATCCCTAAGTTCAGAGCAGGTTCTGCTCCATACTCATTTTCTATTTGTCCTAATACATCTGGTACTACTACTAATGAAGGTATACCATGACTTCTGGTATATATGGCAGCAAAAACTATACCCCAGGAGGTACAATCCTCTATCTGGGGAGCTATCCCCATTATCAAGCAGATTATTAGCATTTTTCTTGAGGGCTAGTGTGTGGAAACACTGCCTCCAACTGTGTTCTTTTCTGAGTTTGTGGAGTTATTTTAGTTGAAAACCCCTGATTTTGTCCTGCTTGTGTAGCCCTTGCTGGCTGAAGTGTGACTGTTCTCATCACAAAATTTGCCAGATTTTTGTACAGTTTTACTATGTCTTTGTGCAGCGGACGTATGTCTGCTACTGGCATTGTGTCAAAGTATGGATGCGGTGTGTAAGCCGCTAGGACCGGCCAAGTAGCTCCGAATGGCTCCATCTCTACTGAGAGGACAGAGTCTTACTTTATCTTTTGTGTGTGGGAGGGCACCTTTATACTAATTCGTGTGCTCCTGTTAGATGAGCGGAACTTCAGTGTCTTCATATGGACAATATTCCTCTGGATTTTCATCTTCAGTGTAAAAATGAAATGTATTTGTGAGTGAACCTGCTTGTGGGAATTTAACCAATGAATATAATACCTCTGTTCTATATCACGTATGTTACTGTGCCACCCCTAGCTGTGACTCCATAGTCTGTTAGTTTTAAAGTAAGGGCAGTTCTGACATTTTCTGAAATGTTTATTTCTCCTTCTTGTTTTCCTTCTTCCACTGCATTTGCACGTAGTGCTGGCGCAGTGAGGTCTTCATCAGCCATTGTAAAAAAGGTTTCAAGGAAACCGAGATAAGGTTTTAGGCACAATGGGAACTATTTGTCCTTCAAGCTTTAATAAACCTAAAGCCAATACAAAGGATATGCCTTCTCAGCAGCACCGGATTTTTTCCTTCCCACTCAAGACATCTCTGGGTAAATGTGAGTAGGGGTCTCTGAGAAATTCACAACTTAATTACTCAGATTTGACCATTACATAAGTAGCAAACCAACGTTGGTGGCACCATGTTGTGTAGTTTCTGTAAAGCTATATAGGATCTGCGCGTTTAGACAACATAGACTGTGGGATTGGTGTCCAGACAGATTCTAGACACCCCCACCAGGTATATTTGCCTGTATACCAGCTAGCTCACAGTGCCACTAGAAACCCCTCTTATCAAGGAGAACATGACATGACATGACATGACATGACTTTGTCCGCCCGCCATCCTGCCGGTATGCGGGACCGCCCGCCATAAGGGAGGGGGTTCCAGGGGTGGTAATACGATGTGCCCGCCACAGTGGTGGGCACATCCTGCATGTTAAACATTTTGGCGGGCGGTGCTCTCAGCACCGCCCGCCACAATGCTTAACCGCTTCAGCGCGGCGCGAATTTTCGCGCTGTGCTGAGCGTTCTAAGAAACGGGTGTGGTCGTGACGGAACGGTTCCGACATGAGCACAGCTCAACCGTCGCTCATGACGGAACCGTTCCGTCATGAGCATCGAAGGGGTTAAAAAGCACTTTTACATTTGCATAATCAAAGCAGCAGGCACCGCGCGGTGCCTGCCGCTTTGATTATGCAAATGCAGGGGGGTACCACAGGTGTGCACCCCCTACTCTCCTTCACTCTGGCCCCCAGAGTGAAGTCCGCATGCCTAACGCCGCCACGGAAAGGCATTGAAAAATGCCCATGATAATGTGACTGGTGGTGTCTGATAGACACCGCCACCATATTATTCCTTTTCCGCCCCATCCGCAAGGCGACCGGGGCGGAAAAGCGGCGGGCGGTCTTTCCGTCTGCCGAGGTCCCCCCGCCATACTAATATGGCGGGGGGGAACGTGAGTGGATGGCGGGCGAATTGCCCCCGCCAGGCTGGCGGTGGCCACCGCCAGCCTGGCAGGGGCAATCCGCCCGCCATCATAATGGGCCCCTTGGTCTCACCAATAAATATATGGTTGGGATGTTTTTCAATAAGCGAATTTCTCGTACTGCAAAGTTTCAAAAGGCAATTAGAGCATATAGGATTTATTTGTATTATTTAATTAGAAATACTTACAGGTCAACTAACCTATTTTATTAAAAGGTTGGCATCAAAATAGATGAGTAGAGGGAAGAATGCTAAGAGAGCGACATCTGCGCCATTACCGACCTCGCTAACACACCGAGCTTTCAAGTATAATTAAAAGGTTTTTGAAATGTGCATTGGTACGAGATCCATCATTTCCTCCTTGTCACGATCAGCCTATATTGATCGACATTATTGGCTGCCATGGTTTATCTGATACTTATTTAAAATCGTCATTTAATTTTAATAGATTGTAACTAAGGGGTCGATTATGATAGACTAGGAGGGACCGTCCGCAGGGGCAGCGGCGGTCCCTCCGTGCAAATTAGGATGTGACCACCACCCTGGCGGTCACATACTGTATTTTTAACATTGCGGCGGGTGCAGCTTCAAGCTGCACCCGCCGCAATGTTAAAAATGCATGCACCGCATTTGCGTGCGGTGCCTGCTGCTTTGTTCACGCAAATGCTGGGGGGTACCATAGGTACCCCCCATGTGCACCTCCCAACCCCCTTCAGCCAGGGGGCCCGCAACGGGCCCCCGAAGTGAAGGTCCGTATGCTTTTCCACGGCGGAAAAGCCGCAGTGGAAAAGGAAAAGCATACATTCTACTCCATCATAATATGGCTGGCGGTGTCTGATAGACACCACCAGCCATGTTATAGCTTTTCCGCCGCGGTCGGAAGGCGACCGCGGCGGAAAAGCTGCGGACTGAAAAACGATCCCCCAGCCATCCTAATCTGGCGGGGGGTCTTTTTCAGTCCGCAGCGGTTTTCCCACATCCTCCGGGCTGGATCTGGCTTACGCCGGCCCTGAGGATGCGGGAAAACCGCCATCATAATCGCCTCCTACATTCAGAACTCAGACAGAGGAGCATTCTTCCCTCCACTTATCTATTTTGATGCCAACCTTTTAATAAAATAGGTTAGTAAATAATACATATAAATCCTATATGCTCTAATTGCCTTTTGAAACTTTGCAGTATGAGAAATTCGCCCACATTTTGGGGCCACTGCTAAATAAAAGAAGTAATAATACTGTACAGTGCATTCGACAAGTCTGTTTGTGGCTACTCCTGATGAAGGCACTTTCAGCGCCAAAATGCGCGTCAAAGACTATTAAATTCGCTACTTAGTGTTCAGTGAATTTAATGTAATTATAATGAGCTAAAGTAATGTTATAAGGATTAATTACAGTTATTGTTCTGATCTCTCTGTTTTTAACAATTGGTAATTCCATGATTAAAATAAGTTTTTATGCATATGATTTTGTTTTTTGAACTCATTTTCTGTATGTTATTTGGTATATTTGTGATTTCATATTTGGTCCTAGGAATTATATTTTCAATTGCAACTCAACTCTACACCATTCCACTCAATGCTCTTCTCTGTTGCACCACTCTATTCTATGTCAATCCACTCTAAGCTAGTCCACTCTAGGCCACTCCACTCTGTGCCACTCCTCTGTACATTATTTGACTCTACATCACTCCACTCTACATCACTGCACCCTACGCAATTTCATTCTACCCCAATCTATACCATTCCACTCTACGCCATTCCACTCTACACTACTCTGATCTACACAATTTCACTTTACGCCTCTGCACTCTATGCCACTCTACTTTATGCCACTCCAATCTACGGCACTTCATTGCATACTATTCTACTCTATGCCAATCCACTCTATGCTAGTCAACACTATGCCATTCTATTCTACACACTCCTCTCTATGCCACTTCACTCTATATCACTCTTCACAGCTCCACCATATGCTACTCCACTCTATGCCACTCCACTCTTTGCCACTCTAGGCTACGTCACTGTATTCTATGCCACTCTATGCTACATTGCACCAATATATTCTATGCCTCTGCACTGTACACCACTCTAGTCACTACACTGCACTCCACTGTACTGTACTCCACTCTATGCTACTCCACTCTATGCCACTGAAATCTACTCAACACCACTGCACTCTCTGCCATTCCATGCTGTTCCACTCTTTGCCAATCAATCCTCTCTACTCCACTCTATACCACTCCACTTTACACCACTCCAATCTACACTATTCTATTTTATGCCACTCTACACTATTCAACTCTGTGCCAATCCTTTCCATGTAACTCTACTCTATACAACTCCACTCCCCTGTACTCTACTGTATGCCACTCCACTCTACTCCACTCTACCCCACTGCACTCTACACTACTACACTCTGTGCCAGTGCACTGTACCCCACTGCACTGTACCTCACTGCACTGTATGCGAATGCACTATACGCCAATGTGCTATAAGCCACTTCATGGTATGCCACTGGACTGTATGCCACTCTGCTCTATTCATCTCTACACCACTGCACTGCATGTCACTGCATTCTATAACTCCACTCTCCAACACTCCACTGTACACCACTGCATTGTACATTTTTCTACTCTACTTTACACCACTCTACTCTACACCACGGCACTGATCACCATTCCAGCAACTATACTCCACTGAATGCCAGTGTACTCCACTCTACTGTTCTCAACTCTATGCCACGCCACTCTACACCATACCACTCTACACCAAATCACTCTATGCCACATCACTCTAAGCCATGCTACTCTATGCCACTCTTTGCTATACCACTTTGTTGTATACCACTCCCCTCCACACCGCTCCTCTCTACACAGCTCCACTCTGTTATTCCACTGTAAGCAATTCCACTCTACACCACTCAACTCTATGCCTATCTACTCCACATCACTCCACATAACTTCACACTACCCCATTCCACTGTATGCCACTCCACACTACACCGCTCCTCTCTACTCTACTTCCCTCCACATCACCCCACTGTACATTACTCAACTCTACCCCATTCCACCTATGCTATTCTACTCTACGCCACTCTACTCTATGCCAGTCAACTCTACACCAGCCTTCTCTAAGCCCATTCACTCTGGATCAGTCCACTCTAAGCCACTCCACTCTTCACCGCTCCACTCTTCACCTCTCCACTCTAAGCCACTCCACTCTAAGCCACTCAAGTCTACATTATATGACTCTAGGTAACTCCACTCCACGCCACTTCACTCTATGCTATTCCACTCTATGCCACTCCACTTTCTGCCATTCCTCTGTATGCCACTCAGCTCTATGACATTCCACTCTACACCACTCCAATCTATGCCAATCCACTCTTTGCCACTCCACTCTAGTGTACATCACAGCACTCTATGCCACTTCAATGTACGCTATTCCACTCCATATCGCTCCGCTCTATGCTTTTCAATGCTATTTCATTCTTCTCTACACCACTAAATTCTATGCAATTCCACTCTACTCCACTCTACACCACTCCAGTCTATGCCACCCCACTGTCTGCCTCTCCACTCAACGCTATTCCATTCAAAGCCCCTCATTCCACACCACTACACTCTATGCCACAACTCTATGCCACTCCACTGTATGGGATTCAACTCTAAGTCAGTCCACTTTATGCCACTCTACAGTACGCCGTTCCACTCTAAACCACTTCACTCCATGCAACTCCATTCTATGCTATTCCATTCTACTCTGCCCCACTCCATGCCAATCTGCTCTACGTGATTGTACACAGCTCCACTCTAAGCTATTCCACTTTATGCCACTTCACTCTACGCCACTCCTATCTATGTGATTCTACTCAAACCACCTTCACTCCAAGCCACTCCACTGTACACCACTCCACTCTATTCCAATCTATGCCACTCCACTCGGTGACACTTTACGTCACTCCACTCTATGCTATACCACTCTGCGCTCCTCCACTCGCAGCTACTTAATCTATGCCTCTCCACTTTATGCCACTCCACTCTCTGCCACTCCACCTAGGCTATTTTGCTTTACACCACTCCAATCCATGCCACTCTTCTGTACTCCACTCTAAATCACTCCACTCTACACTATTCCACTCTACGCTACTCCAAACCACTCAACTTTATATCACTGTACACCATTCCATTCTATGATATTCCACTCTATGCCACTCCACTTTATATCAGACATATCTAGGCCACTCCACTTTGCGCCAGTCCATTCTACACTATTCCACTCTACAACACTTTACTCTATTCCACTCCTTTTTGTGCCACTCCACTCTTTACTATTACACTCCCCACGACACTTCGGTCTACTCCACTCTACTGTGTGCCACTCCATTGCACTCCATGTTTTTCTGCACTATCCCCCCAACTCTACTCTCCTACATTTTAGCATACTGTACAACACGTCACTCTATGGCACAACACTCCACTGACATGCACCTCCACTCTACGCCACTGCACTGCACACCCCTCGACTCTGTACTTTTCCACTCTACATACCAATTCTATGCCACTCCATTGTACTCTATTCCACTCTATGCCACTCTACTCTACGTCACTCAACTCTATGCTACTTCACTCCACTCTATGCCACTCCTCTCTATGCCACTCACCTCTACCACATTCAACGGACATTATTTGACTCTACATAATTTCATGCGATGCCACTCTACTCTACACCATACCACTCTATGTTACTTCACCATACTTTATTTCACTATTTCACTCCACTCTATGCCTCTTTACTGTATGCCACTCACCTCTATGCCATTTCACTCTTGCCACTCCACTCTATGCTGTTCCACTTTACTGCACTGCACTCTACGCCACTCCACTCCGCTCTCTGGCACTCATGACCATGACACTCCATTCAATGCCACTCACCTATTTGCCACTCCACTTTATGCCAGCCCACTCTATACTAATCCACTGTATGCCACCTTACTCCACTCTGCGTGCCACTCCACTCTACACCACTCCACTCTACACCACTCCACTCTACACCACTCCTCTATACCCCACTTCACTCTATGCCACTCCATTCTATGCCACAACACTGTCCACCAGAACACTGTATGCCACAAAACTGTACACCACAACAATGAAATGAACGCATTTAATATAGCGCACAGCTACTTGAACTAGAGTGTCCTTCTACTGTCTAGTGATAGTAGTGGTAGGAATTTCTTTAGCATGCGGAGCGTGCCAAAGCAGGCCCCTGTTAAAGTTTGGATCTGTGAACGCATAGTGAGAGTATTGTCGATGATAATACTTAGGTTTGTTTACTTTTACTTTAGCTGAAGGCGGAGGTAACAAGTCTTTTGGCCACAAAGTGCTCCAGCTATACGTTAAAGGTTGCCCAAAGAATACGACTTCTGTTTTATCTAAGTTACACTTCAACTGAATTATCTTGAGCCTATTGAATACCTTTGTGAGGCAGGACCTAATATTTGCTCCATCAAAGTCAGTTCCTTTGTGACAGGTAAAAATCAGTTGTGTGTTATCAGTGTATGAGACGATTTTCACACCTTCTTCTACTAAAGGTGCAAGGGGTGATAAATATGTATTGAATAGGGTAGGACTTAGGGTAGAGCCCTGGGGAACTCCCATATTCATAGCAGATAATGCAAATGAAAAAGGGGGTAACCAGATGTCCTGTGATCTATTTTCCAGGAAGGAGGACATCCAGGTTAGGGCGGTCCCACCCAATCCAATGTTCAGTAGTCTACCAAGTAGCCTCTTATGTGGGACCATATCAAAGACTGCTGGCAAATCGAGTTGTATCAAAACTGCTTTTTCTCCTTGGTCTAGCTTACCCTTCAAAAATTATGTCACCTTCAACAGAGCAGATTCTGTACTATAGTTAGACCTAAAGCCTGATTGTGAATCATGAAGTAGCTTCCAGTCCTCAATATGCTTTATGAGAGCTCTGTTTACATGTTTCTCTAATACCTTAAAGAAGAGAGAAGGCTGAAAGTAGGGAAATCGGCCTGTATTTGGCAGGAACGGGTATGATTGGCATTTGCTTTGTTTTTTTAAACTTATACCATGACATTGCACTTCATGACACTATACACCACTCCACTCTGTCACTCCATGCCATGCCACAACACTGTACACCACAACATTGTACACTACAACACTGTACACCACAAACCTGTATGTCTCAATACCGTACTCCCTGACACTGGCTGCCACTACACTCCACTCCACTCAACGACACCCTTCTCTATGCCACAACACTGTACACCACTCCGCTCCATGCCACTCCATACCACTCCACTCCATGCCACTCCACTCTACCATACTCCGCTCTATGTCTCTTCACACTATGCTGATCTATTGTACGCCATTTCATTTTATGCCATTTTTCTCTATGTAACTCCACTCTATGCCACTCCAAGCTACACCACTCCAGTATACGCTACTCCAGTGTACGCTACCTAGTGTACGCTACTCCATTCTATGCTATTCCAGTCTTCACTACTCCATGCCACTCCACTCTATGCCAATCTACTGTACCCCATTTCACTTCACCCCACTTCAGTCTATGACACCTACTCAGCGCCTCTCTACTCTAAGGTAGTGTACTGTATGGCACTCTACTCCAGTTCAAGCCACTGTATAAAAACAAAAGCAATGAGAGATTTACTCTGTGAGATGTAACAAACAAATACAAACAACATACAAATTTAATGAAAAAAAACAAAGGTCACAGCCTAATTTTAGTTAGGAAAACTTTATATCCATCACCTTTAAATTACTGTAACTTTATATTTATTGTTGAGTGGCTAGCAAGTAGAATAAGCTGTGTATGGAGTTGCACAAATTATAGTTCTTTCAAGGTGGTGTGTAAATTTAAAATTTAAGAGATAACTATAACTTCATCATTTCTATTGTTTGTGTGGTTTAAGTGTGGCTTGCATAGAAAGAATATATAACGTTTCCCTAAATATGACTAAGTTTTAACACTGTGTTTAAAAAAAAACCAACAATATAAATAGGTGAATTTGACAGTGACAATGACTGCCAATATTACATCACTCATGACATCATTATGACATCACTGATGACATCGCAAATGACATCACTGAGTTAGTGATATTGTCGCTGGGGGGCTGTGGGGAGAGCCTCCGCTGCATCCAGCAGGATCTGGCATTGCTCCCATCTGCAGGGGGCCACTGGTCATTCCAATCCCAGTAGGCAGGAACAATAATTAGATCTGTTTCCCTGCCAGCAGTGAAACAAATCTAAAGTCCACTCCCAGTGGGCAAGAGTAATTATGATGCTTGTATCCGCTGGGAGCGAATTTCATGCTTGCTCTCGCTTGGCAGTAGATTTAAATACTCTCCCACCATGCAAGAGCAAACACATGTTTCCCTGCTCACGCCACTGAGCGCTGGGAAACTACTATGGCCCAAGGGTGGGCTCCCTGGGACATTGTCTGTGAGCTGGCCCCAGGGGATGGGGTTCCCATTGTCATCAATGGCTCTGAGATGGGGCACCGAGAGTTGTGGACTATTCTAAGGAGATTTTACCCTCACTAAAATGCTGATCCGCAGCTGTGATTTGATGAATTATGTTTTGAGAGAAAACTGGTTTTTGTTTCTTGATTTTTCATAGAGGTTATGGAAGGTATTCCAGAAGATAAAATGAGGACATATTTTCTGTGAATTCACACTATCTTCCTCATTTATCTGAGAAAAAGTCTGATGTAGTGAGTAAAACATGTACTTCAAACAGAACCAACAGATGATTCCTACAGAGTTCCACTGCAGCCTCCCACAGTTCTTCTAAAGAACAAAAACATGTCGAATTAAAAACATTTCTTTTAGCAATTTAGAAAATGAAGGGTTTGTTTTGTCATCAAAATTATGATTAGTGCTAGAGAAAGCAAAATTATGACATAATTTGTATGAGTTCTTATACGTCTTCCTCATCAATTTTAGTAAAGCATTCTTACATGCGCTTTCAACACCATCAGCAGTCTGCCAGTTAAATCCATGGTGAAGAACTGCAGTTGTACCAAATTGTTCTAATGAGCGACTAGCGTGCAAACATTCTGTATTTATGACAAAAGTATGGCATACCTTGAAGCCATCTTGATGGAATCAGAATGGCCATATAGAGTAGGCCGACAGGGGCAGCACAATGGAACACGAAAAGATTGGTAAGATGGGCTGTGGTATACAGACGAAGAATGGATGGAAAGCAGGGTGAGGGCAAGGGCTGCAAATGACTGAGGAGGGCAGGTGGTGGGAAAAGGGTCAAATAGTAGAAGTGAGGGCAAGCAGGAGGGAAATATGTTTAAAAAAATACTATAAATTCACTGATAAAACACAAACGTTAAATAGACATTAGTAGGCAGATACGGTAATATGATCTTCCATAACATAAAAAAAGCACAGAAATTCACTGAAAACCCAATGGTTATTGTGACATTACAGTTAGGTATGGTAATAAGATCTTATCTTACATTTAAGAATCCCTAGAAGTTCACTGAAAATACCAAAGGTTAAAGTAATGTTATAGTTAGGTGTTGAAAAGAGAAAAAAATTAAAGTCTATAAAACAAAAACTACTGAAATTCACTAGTTAAAGGGTGTAAAGAGAGAGATCTCTCCTTGAATGGTTGTGCACCGGGCAAACACCATGCACAGCAGAGGCTTACCGAAGTGTGTCTTGCTGATTGCCCACAAGAGGTCGGCTATCTGTAAAAGCCTTGTGACTGGAGAAGGTTGTTCATAGTAGTGCTTATTGTAAGGGGCCTTTAGTGTCTGGAGGGAGTTGGCTCTATATGAGATTTTGTGCATAGGAATGATGGCTGCATGCAGTGCTAGGCATGGTTTGGGGTTGACCAACCACCAGCAGTGTATGACATAGGGATGGCAGCAGGGCCAAGTCCTGCGCCCTTCCCCTTTGGGCAGCCATCCCAGCGGCTGCAAAACACCCTCAGGACAGTCAGCCCCCCCATTACCTCCTACCACACATATTATATTTGTATTCTTTTTTTTTTAAACATTTTTTCTTGATCCCACAGTACTCCTGTAGGATCCCACTGTGGTCCCTAGTGGATCCCGCCGGAGTTCTGGGGGTGATACAGGAGACCTCCATGTGTCCAGCGGGATTACCACAGGATCTGGGGCACCATATATTTTATGTGTGCTTTGACCACCACAAGGTCCAGGGAGTCATGGTACTACCACCCTGCCTCCGTCGATGTTAATATATTTTAAGCTCAGCACCAGGGGCGGCTGGTGGATTTTGAAAGTGGTGGTGCAATTTTATTTATCCTACTATAACAAGCAAGTGAGAGAGCAGAACAAGCGAGCCCGAACTGCTCAAGTAGGGTGCACTGGGGTACCCCCCTGCAAGAAATTTTTTGCATATTGTTCCAAACACAGGTCCATATATAGCATTTTAAACCACAAGTGAGAACCCATAAAGAAGGAAGAGTTATGGTAGTTCCATGGAGATGTCGTGTTATTAAAAACACTTTTTTCTGCTAAATACAAGCTATTCTTTTTAAGTAGCCATCTAATCCCCTAGTGGTCTTAAATTATGTTCATTTAACAAACATGTAATAATATGCGATGCATATAGCACTTGTTACTGTAGACTTTGTACCAATACAGTAATAAGCATCCCTATCAGTCAACTCAGTGAGCTTGAGTAGTCTATCTCAGGACGAAAAACTATAACATCCCTCCTAGGATTGTAACCGTTCTCCTGTTAGACAGACTACAATCCCTGCAAGTGCACACCATTAGCACACACATCAAAATACACGTACATGTCTATCATGCACAGTGTGTACAAGGATGGATGGAACATTTTTAGCCTGATGTGATATTTCTTTTTTTCCATTTGCGTTACATTTTATATTTCGTAGAGTTCTGCTTTTGGTAACTGTAAATTTCCTGATGTAGATTGTTTTGGTTATATCGCTTTATGGGTGGTGATGGGAGCTTGCCTTCTATCTTTCGGTGCAGCGTGAGCGAGTGTTCCAGAAATCCCTCTGTTATTGGTTTGTAGGAAGCATCAAGGTATAGCGAGGTTGGCCCCGTGATGGATGGGTCTAGGGTGGGTTTAGGTGTACCCACCAGATTGCTGCTCTCTGTGTGTATGATAATGGCAAAATACCTCGTGACACACGCAATTCAGTTCAGAATATGTTTACAAACAAAAAATGCATATATTCCACCTATTGCAATATGGAGGGCTTCTGACTGTTCTGAGCACAATGCACTTTGTTAACTATTCTGTCCAGGAATATTAAAGTTGTGTTTTTATAGATATTTCGAAGTGAGATCGTTGTTGAGACAAAAGGTTATATTTTCTTCATGATACCATAGCACTATAAATAGGGACTGATTAACTATTAATACTTCCTATAAGGGTTTTCAGGCCCCCTAAGCTTAACATTTCAATTTATATTTGGCTGGCCTGAGTTTAGAATAGTATACAGTTCAAATGTATGTGTTTTGTGTTTGACTGTTTTAATTCGCTTTAGATATACTATCATCATGCGTCATTTTTTATCACAGTGCACTTTTTGAAGTTTTTTTAATCTTTCCCCTTTAAGAAAATGAAAGCACTTTATTCACCTGTTTCACTGAAAAATATTTTTGCTGTGACTTAGCACTATAATGTTTACTAATGATATTGCTCTTATGGCTAATTTGTGATCTGAATTGTAGGTGCTGCTGTTTAGTGATGATGCATTTAAAGGATTTCTACTGATCTATGGACTAGAAATGTCATCATGGATGAAATGTTTTTTTTGAAGTTACTATTTGTATACCACACACTGCTCAATAAAAAAACATCAATATTAAGAAACTACAATAGTCCCTTCAAACTGTTGCCTAGTGCACCTGTGAATAAGAAACATGTTTGAGCTACAGAAAGACAGAGCTCTATTAGTCAAACCCCAAAGATCACCCGGCAAAAAAAGGAAAGAGGCCAGAGGGTCATTCCCCTACTGAGCGGCTGAAGCATGGAATGATCTTCCTCTTGCCGCTCGCCCATTAATTCCCTTGTTTCCGGTCCAGGGAAGGCATGGCTTGGCAGTTCGGGCTGGACTGTTCCCATGAGGCATAGGGTCAGACTAATTTGCATATAGCCATGTCTGAACTGGGGTGGCAGAGTGGGCTAAAGAACGGTGATGGATCAAACCCAGATCTTTTGACTGGGTGTGAGTGTTTGATTGGTTCAGATGCTCCGTCCATCACCACCCCCTTTTGTACCGCTTTGGCCGCCATCAGTGTGGCAGGGTATGCTCAGAGGTGAGTCCCTTGCTCACTTTGCCACTGGATTCAAGCAAGCCGGGCTGAAGACGGCTGTAATGCCAGAAACCGGTCCTCGGAAGCTTGTTTCCGGTCCAGGGAAGGCATGGCTTGGCGGTTCGGGCTGGACTGTTCCCATGAGGCACAGGGTCAGACTAATTTGCATATAGCCATGTCTGAACTGGGGTGGCAGAGTGGGCTAAAGAACGGTGATGTATCAAACCCAGTTCTTTTGACTGGGTGTGAGTGTTTGATTGGTTCAGATGCTCCGTCCATCACCACCCCCTTTTGTACCGCTTTGGCCGCCATAAGTGTGGCAGGGTATGCTCAGACGTGAGTCCCTTGCTCACTTTGCCACTGGATTCAAGCAAGCCGGGCTGAAGACGGCTGTAATGCCAGAAACCGGTCCTCGGAAGCTTGTTTCCGGTCCAGGGAAGGCATGGCTTGGCAATTCGGGCTGGACTGTTCCCATGAGGCACAGGGTCAGACTAATTTGCATATAACCATGTCTGAACTGGGGTGGCAGAGTGGGCTAAAGAACGGTGATGTATCAAACCCAGTTCTTTTGACTGGGTGTGAGTGTTTGATTGGTTCAGATGCTCCGTCCATCACTACCCCCTTTTGTACCGCTTTGGCCGCCATAAGTGTGGCAGGGTGTGCTCAGATGTGAGTCTCTTGCTCACTTTGCCTCTGGATTCAAGCAAGCCGGGATGAAGACGGCTGTAATGCCAGAAACCGGTCCTCGGAAGCTTGTTTCCGGTCCAGGGAAGGCATGGCTTGACAGTTCGGGCTGGACTGTTCTCATGAGGCACAGGGTCAGACTGATTTGCATATAGCCATGTCTGAACTGGGGTGGCAGAGTGGGCTAAAGAACGGTGATGGATCAAACCCAGATCTTTTGACTGGGTGTGAGTGTTTGATTGGTTCAGATGCTCCGTCCATCACCACCCCCTTGTGTACCGCTTTGGCTGCCATAAGTGTGGCAGGGTATGCTCAGACGTGAGTCCCTTGCTCACTTTGCCACTGGATTCAAGCAAGCCGGGCTGAAGACGGCTGTAATGCCAGAAACCGGTCCTCGGAAGCTTGTTTCCGGTCCAGGGAAGGCATGGATTGGCGGTTCGGGCTGGACTGTTCCCATGAGGCACAGGGTAAGACTAATTTGCATATACCCATGTCTGAACTGGGGTGGCAGAGTGGGCTTTAGAACGGTGATGGATCAAACCCAGATCTTTTGACTGGGTGTGAGTGTTTGATTGGTTCAGATGCTCTGTCCATCACCACCCCCTTTTGTACCACTTTGGCCGCCATAAGTGTGGCAGGGTATGCTCAGACGTGAGTCCCTTGCTCACTTTGCCACTGGATTCAAGCAAGCCGTGCTGAAGACGGCTGTAATGCAAGAAACCGGTCCTCGGAAGCTTGTTTCCGGTCCTCGGAAGGCATGGCTTGGCAGTTCGGGCTGGACTGTTCTCATGAGGCACAGGGTCAGACTGATTTCCATATAGCCATGTCTGAACTGGGGTGGCAGAGTGGGCTAAAGAACGGTGATGGATCAAACCCAGATCTTTTGACTGGGTGTGAGTGTTTGATTGGTTCCGATGCTCCGTCCATCACCACCCCCTTTTGTCAGTAAAGTAAGCGCTAAAATACAACATCGAATGTCCTCTAGAAGCTGCAATGAAGTGACCTTATTATCCAGCTCAATAATACTCACTGTACTCCTGCCGGGCTCCGACTCTGCGGAGTGCAGAGGACAGCGTGTGTGGCAATGACGCAGGCTGCAGGCACATCCCAAACAAACTGGAAAATGCTGGATTGACCCCTCCCGTCTCCCCCAGCACACCAATCACTTCAATAAACAACATATGTTACTGGGTCTCTCTCGAGGAAGAGGCAGAGCCCACTGCCACACCCCACTACTTTGCCGCAGCCGGACTGGCCTGGGGAGCTTCTGACTCCTCCCTGGGCTTTACGAATAACGCCCAAATTAAAAGCTGTATTGTGGCAATGATACACTGATCCTGCACACCTGTTTGTCATCACTGCTCTGCTTTCTGGCGCCAGGTCGGAAAAATCTTCGCCCAGCCAAAGGCATGCACAGCAGAGCCAAGAGCCATCATCTCCCACCCCCTCAAAGAAAAACCCAAATTTTCCCATGTTTGATCACCGAGCAGCCAGCACAATTTATTCCTAGCTGCTCGGTGTTCCAGCTCACCTTTTTTTAATCCCCCAAGGGTGGCAGGGCAGCGCCCATCTCGCCCATGAACACCAGCCGCCATGAGACCAATGTTCCCATGTCAAGAAAAGGCGGCTGCAAACTACCTTTTCATATTGTGGCCAGCCAATCAAATTGCTTCGTTGTGCAGGACCTTTCCAATCCCTGGGGAACAAAGCAGCCCTGTCAGCCAATGGGAATACCATATTTTTAAGTTCTCAGTACCATAGAAGTCCTTCAGATCTCTAGCACAACTCCAGTGGGACAAACTGTCAATATGTCATTAACTTTTGAACCATAATTTTGCAGAAATCATCAGGCCTGTACTGGGCATATGAGACTGTATGTGCATATGAGGTTAAAACAGCATTGATGCTGCAATCAGGTGGTATTTAACATCTTATGTGGTACTGCACGTATGATGGATGTACCTGGGCATGTGTCTGCGTTCGGGCATAAGAGTCAGTATAAGCCTTAGGCAGGATGCATCTGAGCATATGAAGCTAAATGTGATATTTCATGACCTTCCTCAGCAAGTGAGGCAGTACACGGAAGATGTACATGTAAGATTTCAATGTGCCATATGAGGACACTGTGGCATACTAACCTATCCCTGAATATAGGTGTGTGGGAAGATGTTTATGCCTTTCAAAGCTGTGGTTGCATATCACGGTAGGAGTGCAGGCCAAGCATGAATTTACTGTGCCTGGGCATGGCAGGTTGCACATGGCCATATGAGAATGTGTTTGGGTATTTGAGGTCTGACTGGGTATTTTCTGATTCCAAGTCTGACTTGGTATTCCTTGTAGCTGGTCATAAGGGGGACGTTCCTGTGATCCATCTTACCTCATATTAAGCAAATGATGAATGTACCTTTTAACACCGCCCATGATAGACACATCTGTTATATATCCTGGCTGTACCCCGAAAATAGCAAGGAAACATTCTCTTGGGCATATGGTTGGTATGTACAAAAACCTTTTAAGGTCTTTCAAAGGTGCATTTTGTTACTTAACACCATTTTTAGTTAGGGTAGGATTCGTATTAGCTTTATTGATATTATTTTCTATAACGTCATCAGAGTTTATTTGTAATGTAATACTGTTCTTGTGACGATAGTGAAGTAAACAGTCATGTGCTGCCTTTTCCAGCTAAATCATCAGTGGACACACGTCATATTTTGTCACTTGGAAACAGAATATTTGTGTGACTCTGCTTCCTCTATGGTGTTTATGTATTGACATGGCTGATGCCATATTACCTGACTTTAGTGCACCATGTGTCACATTAGACAATGAGAACCTCCTTTGGGTCTCTGGCAGGCAATAGGAGCCTCAAACATCTTCCTCCTTTTACACCCATTAAAGCTCTTACTTAGTCAATTCTGCCCCCAGCGCAAGGGTGGGCCCCCAGTGGTCCCCCTGCCCTCACAAACTCTATCCCCTACCTCGCCACCACCACTCGCTGATCCCACATCTGCTTTGAAGAGCCCCCGTCTACCTACCCTAACTCTTAATGACAACTCCCTTGCAATGCACGCATGGAACGAGCTGTGCCAGCACAGTCATCCCGCTGATCCTCCCGCTCCCTCCCCGTACTGTTTCCTAGCCCTAACCACCTTAGCCCCACTATGTACAGCACCACCCGGATACCCCCAAAACACCTTCCCCCAGACCAACACACAATCCCATTGGGCTCCTACTGGCCTCCAGGGGTCTCTATCCATTAGTCCCCTCCTCCCCTATCCCACCCATCCTTCCGAGCTTGCAGCACCATTTCCCAGAATCCCTTCCCTTGGGGCACATTCAGTCGTCTTCCCCCATACTTTCCTCGACCTCACTAGCTCCTCGGCTATCATCCCCATTCCGAGCGTGCAGCTCCATTGGCCAGAATCTCTTCCCGCTGGGCACATTACTTCCCCACCTGCCCTACTTTCCCCCAACTTCACTAGCTCTCTCCAGCTCCAGGGTCCCAGAGACCTAGCCTCCCAATCCCTTCCACACACCTCACTGGAAGGCCACCTGAGCGAGATAGCACTCTGCCTACAACAACTCAAGAAAGAGATCTGTAGTCTACTGTAGTCTACTACTGTAGTCTACTATATATCAATAAGGCTTTGTCTGCGAACCCAAGACCAAGCTTTGCCACCACAAAAAATCACCATCTCCGCTCGCACCCTGATTGCGGGTGTTCTGGGCACCACCCCCCCTGACGCTCAGAGGTCCCCATCTCATGTCTCCCACATACCTCATAGGTGAGACTACACTCCCTAACGACTGACCCTGGGCGTAGTTTGCGTAGCAGCACTACACGTAGCTTCACGTAGTATACTTTGAACTTCACGTAGTACTGTGTAGCGTAGCTGATGGCACCATATACTTGTCTGCACTATGAAATAATTGCAAAATAACTGCAAATGGCATCCTGCACAGTGCCAGTTATGATAAAATAAGTATCTCTATCTTTATATGCTAAAGAGCATATAGTACTTTCACAAAAGTGAAACTGAACAATTAGCAAGCAGTGAGAGAGGTGATGATTTTGGGATCCTCCCTGATCTAGGGGGAGTACCAAGCAGATGCCTTGAAAATAAAAAGCACATCTTATTGAACGATTCGGTGGTGGTCCCATCCTCTTAGGACCACCTCAAGCACAGTTATTGGCAAAAAAACATTCCCAACCAAAGGCTCTGCAAAGCATTATGGGATGTCATTAGCAGTGGGCAGTGAATATTATATAGTATCCAATATCAAAATAATTCTACCAAGAGCTTCAGTTCAACTGGTGGTTACTAGATGTCCCACCGAAGTTCCACAAGATGTGCTTTTTGTGTATGCTCTTTGTGTTCAAGGCATCTGCTTGGTCCTCACCCTAGGTTACAGGGATCCCAAAATCATCACCACCACTCTCATTGCCTAATGTTTTCATTGAAAACGTTCACTTTTGTGAATTGGTTATGTGCTTTTTAGCATGTAAAATTGCTTTATCAAAGCATCTGAGGATGTTGTTAATTTATCTGCTATGCTACGCGATTAAGCACAGTTTTTGTACTGTGCTACGTGCAATTTGCGGAATGCGAAGTAGTACAAACTACGTATGCTTTGTTAGCGTAGCGTGGTATTATGACCAGGGTTACTAATGACCCTGCTCGCTCCTCCAGATGTAGAGCCTCCCTGTCTGATGCAGATATCCATTTTCTCTACATTCTTATGTTCCAGCACATTCCCCCACCATAGCAAACTTGCAACCAATTGAATCCATCCCCACGCATCCCTTCAGGGAACCTAGGCCTAACACCAGATCTTTCAATGAGAACAACCTCACGGTAGTCTCCACCATGCTACCCGCTCCAACAGACGCCATCATTAGTCTCAAATGCGTGCTCCTAAATTGTAGATCGGCAGCTAAACATGCTGCGGACATTGCTGACCTCACCCTAGCGCAGAATCTTGACCTTGTAATGTTGACGGAAACCTAGCTAAATGACTCAGCTGCCCCCTTCCTGGACCTTTTAATACCTCCCAACTATGATATCATTAGGCTGGACAGATTCTGTGGGCAAGTTGGAAGCATTGCATGTTTACATCGGAGCAATCTTACAATGAAGGTACTACAGACTGACCTACTGCCATCCTGTGAATACCTATGCATTGAAGTGACTGGTGGCAACAATCACTCCTGTAAACTGCATACGTTTTACCATCCACCTTGCGACAACCTTCCCTTCACAGAACATATCATGGACATTATTTCAGCCAATGCAGACTTCCATGGCACTAAGATCTTCCTGGGAGATTTCAACCTCCATTGGAATGATGTAAATGACGTGGTGGTCAATAGCCTTAAATCCCTCCTTCTCGACCTCAACCTAATCCAAATCAGTGACAGCCCTACTCATATCAAAGGAGCTACCTTAGATCTTGTCATTGGTAAGCCCAACTCCATCCTCCTTACTTCGATCCTCTCATGTGATTGGACAGAACACTATTGCATCTCCTTCCGTATCATGGAATTGGTAAGAACAAGTAAAGCATTAGTGATTGCAAAGCTGGACTATGGCATTGCAACGTTCTGTGGCTTGCCCAGAGTGGAAACGGCTCCCCTTAGGGCGGCACTCAAAGCTGCGGCTAGGCTCGTTATGGGCACAAAAAAATTCAGCCTCATATCTCTGGACCTGCTGGCCCTGAAATGTCTCCCATATGTAGCTCGGATACAGCTGAAAATTGCATGCATGACACACAAAGCCATCCAATTAAAGACCCCGATGTACCTCGATCAGAAACTGGAGCTCTCATTTGGTTCAAGTGCCTTCGCAGTCAAAGCAACAACTCTTGCGGTATCATTAGGCAAGCTTGCAAAAAACCTCTCCGGCCCAACTCTATCGCCCCTTTTGGAGGTGATGAGAGCGAAAATCGGCCCTACTCTATCGTATGGTATAGAGCTATTTGGGGGGAAAATGAATACAGCCCTGAACCAGCACACAACCAAAATTTATAAAAAGGTGCTCCAGCTGCCAAAATCTGCATCTGCTGCACAGATAAGACTGGAGATGGGGCTGATAAATTACGATGCCTCCAACATTGGGGCATATCTTAATTTCTGTCATAAATTAAGACAAGCGGATCCCAACACATTAGAATCCCTGGTCTGGCAAGAAATAACCCGGAATAACCCAGGTGGAACATACGGCCGCCTCTTTAAAGAGGCCATCCAGCAAATGTCTGTGAGTGACTTGTGGGCCCTGAATCCCAGTCCGACAGCATTTAAAATAGGGATCAAAAAGGGTGTGAGAATGACATCAAGTATCACCGATAAATCACTCTATTTGAAACGTAGTCATGCCTGGGCCCTTGTAAACTCTTATAGACGGCTAGTCCCGGCCTCCTATTTGGCCTGCACATATTCACTCCATCTAAAACGCAGCCTTATCGCTATTAGAATGGGTGACTGGCGATTCCTGAAACATCTACCCCCCTGGCGACGCACCACGGAAGATTTGACATGTAGAGGGTGTGGTAAAACAGCTGAAACTATGTTGCATGTGATCTGCCTGTGTCCAGTTTTTAATTCAGAACGGAGGCGGAGACTTAAACCAGAATGGAATAGGCTGGGTGTTAGGACCTCCAGGCAAGCCATCATGGCAGCCTTGAACCTGGAGAATACTTTGTTAAACATAAGATTCACAAATTTTATTCTGCATGCATATCGTAACTTTAATCAAAAGAGGCCCTGTTAAAGACTCCCTTCCACCTGCTAACTCTTATGGAGGTTAAAATAAAGTGAGCTGTAGCTTCACGAATGTGGTCACCTCCTAAAAGTAGGATATCATCGAGTATAATACAAAAGGGTGGAAGAGATGACTTTTTTCCTTGTACACCATGCTTCAAACTATTCTATTTTATCTTAAGAGGCTTATGAGAAGACACTTCCTATTTTTATAATGATTGTTAAATGACCATGCTTTTATTCTTCACTGATTTTTATCTTATTTATGGATACACAATGTGAATTTTGTAACTTTCTTTTAAAGATATATGTGCTATATCTAAATAAAGATAATTGATTTGAAGTGCCTTCAGAACTGTCAGCACCCTCTTATTCAAACCACAAAAATTCAAGATAAAAAAGACCTACAATCTAGCATTGTCAGGTTTGGTGCCAAGGATCTGGAACTCTCTTCCCCCTGAAGTCAGGGTGATCCCTTCCACTGTCCTCTTCAAAATAGAAGTTAAAGGGCTCTTGATGAAGAAATATCTGCCTCAGTCTGCCTTCCCCACTTGACTCCTGGGCATTCCACGCTGTTTTGTGGCCTAGCAGTTGAGCTCACGAGAATGTCGGACATTTTAAATCTATGTACTTTTCGCTATGTTGAATATGTGTGTTTGCATGTACGCGTCCTTCTGCACACTCTGTAAAGCACTCTGATACTGTCGGTGGTCATGTTCACGCTATATAAAACTCTCTAAATAAAATAAATAGTATTAAGATTGAAAACAATTCCAGTTTCCCACACTTTACTTCAATATACATATCAGCTTCTCATAAAGCCATCGCAAACCATGACTTTTCTACTCTTTCTTTGGTGGCTATATCGGACTCTAGCCAAGTAGTTGCAAACTAAGAAACTCAAACTGGCCTGAGAAGATTACCTGTCACCCATTGAATTATTACAAGGCCTTCATTTTCGTGAGCATGAGAAGGTCCTGTTATTCAAGGTCATGTTTACCATCTTCCCACTGCCCTCGCTTATGTACACAACTCAAGACTGTCAACCAATTCTAGCACCATGAAATACATCCTGGAACTCTTTTAAAAACATTAATGCTTCATTCGCAGAAAGTGTTATCTACTCTCTTGAAGTTGTGACCAATACTGTTGGCAGCTGAAAACAAGCATTTACAATGCAATGGTCTCGGCAATATTTTATGTAGAGCTATTGGTATTGCTCATTATTTTTTTATCTTTTTTGTATCCCTAAATAAATGGCATTGTCATTTCTATTGGCATTAGCTTATTTTTTTGCATATGTGATACCTATTGCATTGGCAGAGAGAGAGTGAGGTATTGAAATAGAGAGAGAGTGAGGTAGATAGAGAGTGAGGTAGTGAGGTAGATAGAGAGTGAGGTAGTGAGATAGAGAGAGTGAGGTAGTGAAAGAGTAAGGTAGTGAGAGGGATGTTGTGAGGTAGTGAGATATAAGCAGAGTGTGATGTTGTGATGTAGTGAGATAGAGAGAGAGGTAGTGAAAGAGAGAGTGAAAATGAGTTAGTGAGATAGAAAGAGTGAGGTAGTGAGATAGAGAGTGATTGAGGTAGTGAGTTAGAGAGAGAGAGTGAAGTTGTGAGGTTGTGAGCTAGAGAGTGAGGTAGTGAGAGAGTGAGGTAGTGAGAGAGAGAAGTTGTGAGATAGTGAGGTAGTGAGATAGATAGAGTGGAGTAGTGAGGTAGAGAGAGTTATGTACCAATCTTTGTTAGCAGTTGGGGAAGAAAGCACGTTTCTTGAACCACTAAAATGCGGGTAGATACATTACGAGAATTTTGGCTGTTGGGTAAATTATACATAAGGCAATGCACATTACCTTCACCCACGCTCAGGCATGGGAATCATCACAGGTTGCACCACATTACTTGGAATTTTAGGTAGTGGCGAACTAAACCCTACCCCCTTGCCATTATTCCACAAAGAATTCTGGCGGCGGACATCATTTTAGGATAACCCTGTCCAATACTGGAAGGAAAAAAGGGGGATATTTGATATGACAGTCATAGTCACCGAGGGAAAAACATAATTATTAGGGCACATTCTTTTTGAATTACTAGATATATTAAGACAAAGCTCTTGACAGAACTGAGTATGAAATACTTCTAAAACAATAATCTATTTATTACAATAATACAAAATTTGAGATACAGGATGCATTTCGTGGAGAAGTTGATGACTCTGGAAGTTGGGGAATTATGTGGTTTTGTGAAGAAGATTTGATCCGCTTGTGCCTAAATTCTGTGAAGATGTAAAATGTAATATCTAAGTGTAATCCAAACATGTAAGACAGTTGTTATACACAATCTTTAATCGCCTTCCAAACCCTCAGAGGTGCACGCACACTGCTATAGAATTGCACCTTTCCGCTGCTCCATGTAGTGTGTTAATTAAGTAAGTAGGCTTTGCCCTGGGACAGTAATTGTTCAGCGGGCTGGAACAGTACACTGAACTGACAATAGTGGTGATTATTTACAGTGTATGGTAGAAACGGAATTGTCTTAACGCATTAGTTCACTCCCCAGATTACTTATGTTATCGTCCTCCTAATGATGAAAGTCTGGCTAGGCCCCACCAGAGTTCGAACGCAGGGGCTTGTGCAAGCAGTTACTCCGCATCACAAATACTCCTTTCCCAATATTGCAGGCTACAATCCATAAACAGCAGAAGTGTCCTGATGTTACCTTCCGCCATGCTGCCTCCGAGGTGGGCCAATGCTGCGCAATGCATGGGATGACGCTCCAGCAGACAATGGCTGCTGTGAAATGACTGCTGGGGTGGAGACCGAAGGACTAATATTCACGAACCGGAAACTGCAGCTGAGTGTAGTCCCTCTAGGTCGACAAGCAAACTATATATTTTAAAAAGCCCGTTTTCTGAAAAGTTAGAAATAAATACACCAAATACAGGCACAACTAATAAAGGAACACCTACGGTGCCTTTAAAGTTTAGTGTCAAACCGGTGTGTTTACCTGCGACTTGTACTAGAGAGACTCATGAAATAACCCAACCGAAGACTTCCCAATGTATTTTTAACCTGCTGGCATTTTGTAATACAAACAGAAAATGTAATATATTTAATATTTCTTGCTTTCTTTTCAATTCATTCTCTGCAAAACGTGTGTTTTCAGTTAGGATATTTAGCACGGTCAGTTTCAGCGATGTATACGTGAAATAAACGCCCCAAAAACTAAATTAATCACGCAACTGTAACCAGAATGGAAGGGAGATATGACAATATTCGCATGGCTCTTAATCACTCGTGTAGACTTCAAAAATGGCTGAGCAGCACGTTAGACGGTCCTCTAATTGGCTACTAAATGAGCAAGAAATGAAGTCCTTTGTAGACGAAAACACGCATGTCCTCTTTGCTGCTGCTCCTTGTCCCCGTTGGTCGCTCCCGGCTGTCCTCGCCAGCCCAGTCTCAGGCCCCGAGCCCCCTCCGCTCCCTCACTTCCCCCCACGACGCCGGACGCGAGGCCCGCAAGTTCACTCACAATTGAGGTAAGGGACCATTTAAGCCTCCCCCCGAGCCCAGTCCTCGGTAATATCCGAGTCGACAGGGCTGCGTGGTTTACCACGGGGGAGCCCATGGTCCGATGTGTTGTGTGGCAGCGTGCACGCGTCTTCCAGCGCGGGGGCCAAAGGCGCCGACGTTGGTGACTTGTGTGGAAAGTGATGTTGTTTGGCGCGAGGCGGGAGAATGCGAGTCTTGTGGCGGGGACCGTCTTGTGGGTCCGCCGTCACTGCTACGGGTTAATGTGATTTACGGGAGTTGAGCTTTGATCAGCGGTGGCGGGATCGGTGGGGAGTCCGCCGCCACTGGCTACGGGTTAAAGGAGCGTATTGAACTAATTGTGGCTCCATTGTATGTGATTTCCGCTATTTCCGCGGGAAAGGGGCAGCAGTGGCGGGGATCGGCGTGGGGGTCCGCCACCATTGGCCACAGCTTCAAGACGTTTAATTACCAAGACGTTTAATTACATACAAAAGGTTTAGACAGCGCTTTACGAGGCAATTGTAGTCCTTAATGTTGGAGCCTCTTAAAGGTATGGCCTGCCCGTGCATTGAGGTTGCGGGTGTGGCCATCACCCCCTGCACGCGGCCGGTAAATACGCCGCTGTAAGGCGACATCGATGTGGGGTGGGCCGCGTTTCGGGCTCAGCAACCACTCGCACCGGGCACGTTCCCGGGCCCAGCCAGCCATACCGCCCATGTAAAAAAGCTGCTAAGGCTAATGCCTAGACACAGTATTAGGCGCCGCTTCAGGCGCTAGCATCCTCGCACGCCGCGTGCATGTAATGGCGCGAACGACTACCATTGTCAACCGAGTTGCCGATGAATAAAGCGCGCCGCTTTCAGGCGCCACACCCCTCACACGCCCAGGCCGCTTTAAGGAACAAATGATAAATACCGCGACTAGGCGCAATAAGCCCTAGCAGCGTTCTCATGCGCCACCAACCTACGCAGGACTCGGCCGTGTAATGGCCGCTGTCGGGCGCCTTCTCATGCGCCACCACCCCTGCACGACTCGGCCGTGTAATGGCCGCGGTCGAGCGCTAGCGCCGACCGGCGCACTAACTACAGTGCAAGTCGCGCAAGCACCGGCCGCCCCCTTTCAAGCGATACCAACCCCCCCCCCCAGGCACAACTCGGCCGTGTAATGGCCGCTGAAGGGCGCTAGCGCCGATTGTCAACCACAGCGGCAGTGTATTAGCGGCAGTGCTTGGCGCGTGGGGTCGGTTGGCTTACATAAGCTGCGTGCAACAGGAGTTGCATTAGCACTGCGCGTAAAGTTAAATAAGTCACATCCTCCATTAGGAAGAGGTCACGGGTCATGCGGATGCACCAGCAGTTGCCACGGTGCACATTAGAATAAGTCAACAATTGTAGAAGTAACTGGAAGGTGTACTGCATGACGCAATGACACATCTTAAATGGGCGCGGAAAGGGACAAAGTAAGATTTATATAGAATATAATAGTGGCAAATGGTGCACTCAAAGTTAGTTAATTCAATATGTGTGCTGAAGGGGAAGGAATGTCAGGAAAAATTGTATATACTGCGGCATGTTGTAATGGCGTTTCCCCCAATTTCAGGCAACTAAAGATCGGGACATACCGTGACGGGAGTACAGTGCACCCCCCACCCCCCCCCCCAAGCGGAAGGTAAGAGCGTCATGGGGGGCTGGCCATGTAGGGGTAGGGATATGCATCCTAGGGGGCCGGTGTTCATTGTCCGGTCCTCCTAGTCTTAGTTGTGCGTGACGGTGGCACGGCCGGGACCGGTGCTCTGGTCAGGACGACAGGCTCCCAGTTCCAAACAAGTTTGGGCTAACGTGAATGTTTATATCGGTATTTACAGGGCCGGGACACCTGACAGGTATCGCTTCGCTGCGTCGCAGTCAAGGAACAGCGTGCCCCCCCCACCTCTGTTAAACAGGCTAACGCGAAGTAAGTATTGGAAAGTGATAAAGTGTAATGTTGAAGGTTGAGGTGGCTCACTGTTACTTCACAGGGGCTTTGAGTGTGTTTGACCAGGGTTCAAACCCCAGCTGGCCAAAATCTTTGAGGATAGGCCCATTAGTCACGACGTTTTTTCTTTCAGGAAGCGGCACGATGTCAGGAACAGGGACGGCCGTCACCGAGGCGCAGGCGGCACACGCGGCGATTTTCCTTCAGTTAGTCAAGACGAACGGGGTGGCGTGGGCCACTAATTTACTGAAGGTTAACCCGGCGAATTCAAGTGTGAACAATGACATTATTGCAGTCGAAGATGAGGATACCAATAGTACAGGACACGTGAGGGCGTCCAAAAGAGCTAAGGTGCCCACGAATAAAGACTTCCCGCCACCGCCTAAAAAGAAGGGCACTGTTAGCACTGCAGTCGCTGTTGTGCATGACGTACCGGCCGCTTCGTACGTGTCATCCAGGGCCCAGGAGACCCCTGGCCCATCGAGCTTGCCGGCTAACATTCCCCCGGCGGCGGAATATGCTACCAGAAGTGATCTGGGTAAGATGATGTCCACACTGGAGATATTCATGAAAGAAATGAGGGAAAGTGTGAGGTCTGGGCCTAGCGGGGGGGGAGTTCTACCATCCAATGTGTGGGGAGCCGGTGCTGAACACAATACATCTGGGGATACTGGGAGGGGGCGAGAGGGCACCGGCTCACCCAGCGCATCACCCGCATATCCGACATACCCCGTTGACGCCCTGGGTCCGCTAGTCACGCCAGCAACTCCGTCGGTGCCGACGCCCCTGCCACCGCAGGCACCAGACTCGATAGCCCCCCCCAGCGGCGCCAGCTCCCCCTTCTGACACAGCGATACCTGACCCCACGCCAACACCCCCCTCCCCAGCGCTGCCAGGCGAGGACGATGTGCAATTCGATGCCCCCTTACTATCAGGGCGCTCTTGCTTGTCCTGGGAAGTACCACAGGCAGCAAAGGAGTTAATATGGAGGCGAGAATTTTTAGATATCTTCTCTTTACTGATGCTGGGTCAGCAGGGGGCAGATGCACGCAAGGCTGGGGTGAAAGAGGATGAAAAGAAGGTGAGATACCAGCCTTGGCCAGAAAAGAGTATTGATAATTGGTTGGAGGCCTTTGCAATACTGTCATCGGTCATTATGGAAAAGTTTAGCGAACAAGGTCCAGCGCTGGTACAGTATGGGAGGCTCATACACAACGAGGCAAAAAAGTGGGGAGGTGTAGGCTGGTTGGAGTATGATAGGGAATTCAGGAAAAAGATGTCTAGATCCCCGAACATGCGCTGGGACCATAAAGAGGTCCAGTTGTGGATGGACCATATGGGGTCTAGGGCGCTCCAAGGGGTGACGACTAGCAGTAAGACACAGGAAAGCCAGGCGTCACCCAGCGACAAAACCAGCTCCACAACCCAGCAAGAACATAAGATGCCGCCCTTTCGAGGGGGCCACAGGGGGAGAGGTCAGAAGAGGGGAAGCGGGAAACCTCCATCAGGGTCATCCACTGGGTCATGTAGATTGTTCAACAGTGGACATTGCCATTGGGGGAGTTCCTGTAGATTCACGCACACGTGTAGCAATTGTGGAGGACAGCACCAGGCGGGGTCTTGCAGGTCTAATAAAGGACAAAGACAAGGCAATCACCACGGGGGCAGGGGTGGGCAGTACAAGTAACCCCCACCCAACCTCAGCGCGTCCAAACCCCCCCCCTGGCACCCCTTTCCCCCCCCCCCCTCTCGGCATCCTGCGACGTAGCGAAGCACCCACGGCAGGCGCATCCCTAGAATGTCCGCTAGTTTCACCAGAATTAAGCGCTGTGAAGGGGCCCTCTCCGATTAAATTGGAGAGAATGATGCCGTTACTGAACAGATACCCCAACAAAATTGATGGGAGATTGCTCTTGGGGGGCTTTGCGGAAGGTTTCATTATCCCATATGTAGGACCCCCAGCCGCCAGAGACGCAGACAACTTGAAGTCGGCCACGGACAACCCTGGGGTAGTAAGAGCCAAAGTTAGCAAGGAACTGGAGCTGGGGAGGGTTGCTGGCCCTTTCCCGCTACCTCCACTAGACAACTTCGTGGTATCTCCGCTGGGGATAGTTCCAAAGAAAGAGCCAGGAGCATTCAGGCTGATACACCACCTGTCATACCCAGAAGGGGAGTCAATTAATCACAACCTGGAAGAGGGGGTATGCTCTGTCTCATATTGTTCATTCGATGTGGCCATGGACCTCGTGCGCAGGGCCGGGAAAGGGGCCTGGCTAGCAAAGGCTGATATTGAGTCTGCGTTCCGGCTCCTGCCAGTACACCCCAGCAGCCAGAACTTACTGGGGTTCCGGGTGGGCAACGAGTACTATTACGACAGATGCATGCCCATGGGTTGCTCCATTTCCTGTGCTTTCTTTGAGGCCTTCAGCACGTTCTTACAATGGGTACTGCAAAGCGTGGAAGGTGTACTAGGCGTCACCCATTATTTGGATGACTTCCTGTTCGTAGGCGAAGCGGAGTCAAAGGATTGCGCAGAGGCATTGTCAAAATTCCAGAGTATGACAAAGTATCTGGGAGTGCCCCTGGCGCCAGGGAAGACCGTGGGTCCAGCGCAGGCATTAGTGTTCCTGGGAATAGAAATTGACACGCTATCAGGTGAGGCCAGGCTCCCGGCAGATAAGGTCACAGAGCTAGCGGCACAAATTAAACAGGTGCTAGGGCAGGACAAGGTATCACTAGACGACATCCAGAGCCTGCACGGGAGACTCAGCTTCGCTACAAAAGTGATTCCTGCGGGCAGGGCCTTCGCGCGCAGGTTGGCTAGGACAGCAGCAAAGATCAAGCGCAGGCACCACCAGGTGCAGTTGAGTTTTGGGGTCAAGGAGGATCTTAAGGTGTGGGGGGAGTTCCTCGAGCATTTCAACGGATCAGTGATATGGAGGGAACCCTGGACCAGCAGCCAGGAACTGACGTTGTTTACTGACGCGTCAGGAAGGGATGGCTTTGGGGCAATTCTGGACAGAGATTGGTGCGCGGCGGGGTGGCCTAATGCTTGGAGGAAGAAGAAGATCACCTCCAACATAACGGTCCTAGAACTATTCCCGATTGTGGTGGCTTTCCACCTCTGGCCGGCCTTACTGTCTGCGAAGAGAGTGGTTTTATGGTCAGATAATATGGCGGTAGTCCAAGCCATCAATACCAAGTCAGCATCGTGTGCACTTGTGTTATGTCTATTAAGGGAACTGGTTAAAGTGTGTTTATATAACAATGTAGAATGCAAGGCTAAGCACATTCCGGGAGCCTTAAACACGGCTGCTGACGCACTTTCCCGTTTCCATTGGCAGCGGTTCCGAGAGGCGTGGCCCAGGGCGAGGGAAGAGATGACGCCTTTCCCGGCTCGGCTATGGCTCCTGCTGCGGTGGCGCAGCGCATCAGGGAACTAGGCGAGATGTCAGTAGCACCTAGCACGATGAGGAGATACCAAACATGTGTGAGGACATTCTGTGAAGTCATGGGCCCTTGGGAGCGGGATGAATCTAGGCAGTTCGAAAAAGTGCAAGCGTTCATGGTCTGGGCGAAAGACGAAGGGAAGAGCCACTCTTGGATGGCTGGGCATTTGTTCGCCATCGGGCACCATGCTCGATTGTCAGGTCAGAAGGACCCCACGACAGAGTTCACAACCAGGGCGGCACTCAAAGGCTGGGCGAGGGTGATGCCCACACTGGCAGATCAGAGGGCCCCCATTGATTACGACACCCTGAAGAGCATGATAGACGCCTTGCCGGCAGTTACGAGCTCCGCCTATGAGGCAGCCCTCTTTGCGTTAACGTTTAGTCTAGCATTCTTCGGTGCATTTAGGATCAGCGAATTGGTGGCACGGTCTAAAAAAGAGTCCAACTCCAGGGCCATCTCGTTTAGGAACACCCGCGCAACAGCAGAGTCAGTTGAGATCTTCCTGCATTCCTCCAAGACAGACCAATCAGGCAAGGGCAGGACCATCACTTTGCAGCGTCTGGGGAATGACAGTTACTGCCCGGTGGCTCTGCTGGCCGCGTTCCTTCCTCTCCGCCCTCAGTCAGAGGGCCTGCTACTCATCCACTCTGATTGTTCCCCAGTCACCAAGTATCAAGTGGACCACGTGATGCAAGGGTGCTTGTTCTTGGCAGGATACATAATTGAAGGGGCAAAGTTTAGCACACATTCATTTAGGATAGGCGCGGCCACCACGGCCTTCAGGGCAGGCCTCCCTGATGAAACAATTAAAAAAGTGGGTCGCTGGGACTCCAACTGCTACAGGAGGTATGTCCGACCACTGAATGTGATACTCCCGGTGAGCAGACAGGTGGTCAATAATGCGAAATAATGTAAATAATGTAAATAACAATAATCATGCCTTAAGTAACATGGTGGTTCACAATTTGGAGCCACGTGGTGTGTGTTGCCATTACAATGCCTTTGAAGTATGTCAATAAAATACAATTTACAACACACTGTGTTTTATTGCAGGGAAAGAGGTGTGGGTGTTGGGGCACTCCTATGTCACGAGAATGGCGAGATGGGTGAATGCTACCACATGGAGGCACGGGCTCACCAACACCGAGATATCATGGTTCGGCTTCCCGGGGATGCACTGGGTTGCACTGTTAGGGACGCTGCGTAGATTAGTGAGGGAACACAAGCGGAGGCCGAGCATTCTAGTGGTACACCTGGGGGGGAACGACTTGGTCTCATTAGGCAAAAGGCGTCTGTTAGATATAATGAGGAAAGACTTGAGCACCCTGAGTGGCGAGCTAGGACAGTGCAGTGTCGTGTATTTCTATAGGTTCTGAATCGATCCCCCTATTCCTGACCCTATTCTGGTTAAACTAACTATCAAGTTAACTAACAGTCAGCCCATGAGGCAAGAAAGCCCCCATGATGCAGATACCGTTATCTGACGCAGTCACACTACGGCACAGGAACGTGTTATCTGATTAGGTCATAACGCTTGAGATCTAATTAGACAAGCGACATTCCTCCAGCCCCTGATAAGGCATACGACGTTCTCATAACAAATCAAACCTATGACAACCTGGATAATCCGTGCGGCCATTGTTTTGATTTCACAGAGAACTTTTGCAAAAGAATGTGCTAACGAGCAAGTCGTATGACATCTTTATTGACGTACCTATGTCCATCCTTACGTCGATCTCGGCACCTTTAAGGTATAAATATTGCCGACCTTGCCCTATGCAAACACACGCGTGGTGACAAGACGGAGCAGCCACCCTTGCCGAAGCCGAGAGCAGAAGCAGACCCCGCTGGCAGCAGCCCCGCCTTCCTGACGCGCTGAGAGACGCGCTGCTATCTCAAGCCGAGAGACCCAGCACCGGCACTTCCGGGTAGCCCTCGCAGGCAGCCTGGAATATCGAGAGCAGAGAAAGAGATACCATTCCTCATTCATCCTAAACTTCCAGGTACAGAACTGAATAACCCCTCACAGAGAATTCTTTAGTTATTCACTTGGCAAAAACAAACTTAACTTAAACTGTAACTTTCTATTCCCGCCCACGTATTAGACTTAGGTCAGGTACACGGGGTAGGCGTATTTAGAAACACCAGTTGAGTACGTTTAGTCAAATGTATATGTGTATGTAAATATATTTTAATCATTTTAAAACATCATATGGCTCAGAAACCATATCAATGTTTTTACAGTATTATTTTATACTATTGCTTTTAATGTATGCACTTTACTTAACTATAAGTATTGCAATAATATCGATCCATTTCTCATGTATGAGAAAAGAGACTGATCAATAAATAACACCTTTTTATTGAACACGCCCGTCTCTTCCTTTTCTCTACATTCTGATGAGACTAAGAATGCACGTACTGACTGAGTAAAATAATTGCCTTGTGCTCACACGACTCTGGAGATTGACTCTTGATTAGGGGAGAGCAAAGTTGTCATGTTCTATGGTTGTCAGAAACTAAATCCCTTCTTGTCTAATCAGGGGAGGTAATTCTTTCCTGAACATTCGAGAAAGTTTCTAGCGAACTCTGAGCTTAGCTGGCAAACCCAAAAATTAAGTCTAGCATCGACAGTAGTAGACCTAGTTAACGTCTGGCCTAGGCCTTTACTGCTGTAGGTACTATTCCAATGCGCAGAGCCTATTGGGAAAATAGGAGCTACACTACATGGCGCCCAACGCGTTTGGAAAGGGCGATAAAACTAACGTAAGACATTTAGAGTAACTCAGTCGTGCTTTCTCACTCAGACCCCTTTTCCCATTATACTCCAAAGACGTCTGGAGTGGGTGAAAGGTTATATCCTCCAAAACCTCGCAGGGGGGAACTCCTATGTATGGTTCTTGGTATAGTCAACGTTGAAGGATACACTGTTCCAAAATATTGTGCATCTAATCTCTGTTTCCATAAAGAAACCTGATCTGCAAATAAACATAATACCATCCTGTCAATAAAATGGGAGACAGTGATGAAGAAAGAGAAGCAGTTAGATTAGCAGCTGAAATAGCAGCAGCTGATACTAAAGCACTCGAAGCAGACCCGGATATAATACTCATCCAGGTCGCCAAAAGGAGATCTATAACCTTAAAACTTATAGAAAATGGACTGACACCTAGAGGTGGCACAGTCATATTCGTAATCGAGGCACACGAATATCGGCAGACAGAGGTATACTATACATGGATACATTTTCCAGCAGCTAATGCTGTAACAAAGTACTTCCACTATTACAAAGTAGAGGAACCTCCTAATGAGTACACTCCTTTCGAGGAGGTGGAAGTACCACTCAAATTCCAAGAGCATTTGCTCTTATTTGATGGCGCCCTAA
Source organism: Lissotriton helveticus (assembly GCF_964261635.1). Lineage (NCBI taxonomy): Eukaryota > Metazoa > Chordata > Amphibia > Caudata > Salamandridae > Lissotriton > Lissotriton helveticus. The sequence continues at coordinate 1,024,450,343 of NC_136063.1, forward strand.
AACATAACAATCACATTACAAGGCTCGGTCCTTTAGGAAGACCAGGAGCAACGTGGCCGGTCCTAGCCGGATACACACCACATCCAGACATCGATAGGATGCCTGCAGCTGAACTATTAACACAGCTGAAACAATCACTAAAAATTCATAGACAATTAGTTCAGTATGTAATGCGGACTTCAACAATTCAGCCAGCGATTAAACTACCACAGCTGACCCCTCACCAGGGGAACACAAATAAAATTACACCACAGAACATCCAATCCAGCCTAGGTAAAGTTCCAGCTAAACGGGAACAAATACCATTCTGGTTGGCACAGAAAATCACCCAAATAGAGGCGGTGTTTCCTGACACCACCCCATTAGAAAAACACAGGATTCTGACTATATGTCTCCCAATGGGAATCGCACCACACATTGAGGACTGTGACACTTGGGGTACAGTCTTTGCTTCCATCTATACAAAAACGCACGGTGTTCCATCCATTTCGGTAATACCAGATGTGCTAAAACAAATTCAAGATGAATACGGTCCAGAACCTGCTTTAACTCTTGGTATGAAATTACTGAAAGACTTCAAGCAGGTCTCGGCTATATTACTAGCCAACATAAAAGGTGAAGCAGCAAACGTGGCGATCCGCCAGAGGTTAAAAGAGACAGATATAGCAGACCAACCAGCTGAAATTGCCAGAATCATAGAAAAATCCTATGAAGAACTAGGCAGAGATAGTCTAGGTGGAATACCAGTAAAACTGCAACTGACTACTAGTCCAGAAAAAATATTTTTTAATAATAATTCACCAAAAAAGAACTGGGATGGAAACAAACAATCCAATCCCAAAGAAAAGAAATTCCAGTCCAGAGGAAGGTCTCCTAGGCGAAGAGAGAAATCTCCAAACCAAAGACAGAGGTCACCGCAGAGTGACCCCTCTGGGAATAGATATAACCTTAGAAATAGGGATAATATTAAAAAACCTGATAGATATCAAGACATTGATACGCGTCCCTCTCAATCTTTTCAGAATTCCTCGCAGAAATCGGAAAGAAGAGGACGATCAGAAGAGCACGCCAAGTCCAAAGACAAGGAACCTGCTCAACTGAAAAAGAAATTACAATTTCCAAAAAAGAAGGTAGCCAGTATCAAGGTAGTTAACAATGCCGAGAATACTGAGGACACAACTGAAAAACGGAGAGTGGGCTCAGACAATGCTAGACAGCGCAGCAGAGGTGAGCATAGCTCGCAAAGTCCTTATGAATCATCTGGAGACAGTGGACACGAATGAATATCTTCAAGTGGAAACTGCAGATACCAGAGTTAGCAAGCCCCACAAGATATACGAGATAACATTACGTATAGAGGGAGATAAGATTAGGAAAATAAGGGGACTATTTTGGGATAACCTATCCAAAGGCTATGACATCCTTCTAGCTGAAAAAGACTGGCCACCAGAGTTTGTCAGGGAGTGCCCTCATGGCGAAGAAGTAATTATGCCTGCCTTCTCGAATCAAATCCCGATTCATAAAAAATATACACTTGCTAGAAAGTGGGCAGTGGCCTTAGCACCTGCTTTATATAAAAATCACGTAGGATGGGATGAGGATTCTCCTCCTCACAAAATCCAGTTAAAAACACAACCAACTGCACAAAGGCAGTACCCAATCAAGCAAGAAGCTAAAAAACAAGTAAATGAAATACTAGACCAGCTAGAATACCAGGGGGTGATTGAAACTTGCACCTCACAAATGAACAATCCTTTGTTTCCGGTCTCCAAACCAGACAATTCATACCGTCTAGTTTTGGATTACCGACACCTTAACACATGTTGCAAAACCTTTGCAGTGCAAAACTCACACAGTGCTGCACTAATGAATAACATAGTGCGCAAAAAATACAAAACAACCTTGGACATCTCCAATGGATTCTTTTGTCAAAATATAGCACCAGAGAGCAGATATTTAACTGCATTCTCAGTAAATGGCACTCAAAAGCAATTCTGTCGGTTAGCCCAGGGGTACAAGAACAGCCCGGGGGTATTCTCAGCGAGAGTAACAGAATTACTACAACTATATGATGATGAAGCATTATCTTATGTCGATGACATTTACTTAACAGATGATGACTTGGAGACTCACTTGAAAAGAGTGAACACCATAATACTTGGTTTCGCTGCAGAGGGTTACAAATTCAACTTCAAAAAATCCAGAATTGCCCATCTGACAGTCCTATTCTTAGGATATGAGTTATCAAGTGAAGGCAAAAGCCTGGCAGACAATTTCCTAGAGAAATGTGCCGTTATCCAAGCTCCTAAAACACTAAAAAACTTACAGTCAATTCTAGGCTTCCTAAATTTCGGAAGAACATACATTGCAAATTACGCAGAAAGGGTCAAACCCCTTTACGATCTAATTAAGCCAGACTTTAAGAGATCCAGTTGGACTCAAACACACACAGAAATTTTGAGATCCTTACAAACAGACATGCTAATTAAAACGAAATTAGAAACCCGTGATAATACACGCAACCTTGTGATCCGAGTCATCCCAGGGAGATGCGGATTCACATACCTAACCTCTAATGAGGGAGATAAGGTACCAATTGCATTCAAATCACACATGTACACAGAAGCTGAACAGAAATTCAGTAATACAGAAAAAATCATTTGTGCAGTTCAAACCGCAATAGCTAGAGAAAAAGACATAGCTGACGGTAGACATATCACAGTCAGAACAGCTGAATCAGCCTTTGAGGCATTAACAACACCGTGTAATTTACCAACAACAACATTGAATCCGGAATGGATACAATGGGTGAATTCTATCACAACGGACAAAGTAGACTACTACTTTGATCCAGAATTAGAAGAATTGAAAAATCTAAAATATGAAAAGACGTATCCTCTGCCAATCGACATTCTGCCTCTACGACATTACGCCTGTGTAATCTATACAGACGGACATGCTCAACCGTCCGTTTGGGGAGAACATGCATACAACCCCACATGTGAGATTACAAAAGAAGTGTGGCGCGGAGGTAAATTAAAACCTCTATTAACAAAATCACACTCAGTAGAAACTAATTCAGAAAAACAAACTGAAATAATCGCATTGAAAATGGCGCTAGATAATGCGGATCGCGAATTCCCGACACTTGTAGTGTCAGATTCATATTACTGCGTCAAATCATATAACAGCGATTTGCAGACATGGATTCAGAACGGTTACAAAGATGACACAGATGCACCAATAAAGCAGAGACTGCTCTGGGAACAAGTAGCTCTTTTGAAAAAAGAACTACCAAAGACTCACGTGACTCACTCACTGAGTTATCAGCGTGATGGCGTTCACGTTGTTGGGAATTCATTGGCTGAAACAGCCGCAGCGGCAGCCACTAAACCGGCTCCCGTAGATCAAAAAAGCGTACATTAAAATACATTGACGGTGAAACATTGCTGGCGGTGAAAACGTCATCAAAAGGCGACTGCTCAGCGTTACCGATCAATTATCCACTCAATTATACATACATAATCGATGCAAACTCCGTCCCTTTTGCTCGAATCCCTGGAGTGGGGGATAGAGTGATTCCAAACATGGACAGGAGAAACTTGTTAATCGCAGACGCACACATGGGCGAGGGTCTCAGACACCTTAAATTAAAAGATTCTCTGGAAGAATTACAATCACGGTACTGGTGGCCAGGCATGAGCCTGCACTACACCATGTTTGTAAAAAACTGCCCAAACTGCAACAGAGATCGCAGTGGGGAGAGAAGCAGTTTAATACCTCGTCGTATCAAGGCAGATAATATTACCAGCAAAAAGAATGGCTTGCGATTAACATATACAGGCTAGTTTCCACTTATAATGTAGATCCTCAGCACTCGGCTGACGTCCGGACTATTATACAAGATTTGCGAGTCTAAATGGCATATACGCTAAGAGCATGTTACGTTTGACCATTGTTTTCACTCAGGCACACCAGCCTGGGGGGAAACATGGCCAAATGAGCCCAGTCCAGCGGGAATCTTCTCACTTCCTTCCTGAGGGTACGGGATGGTGTAAAGAAAAAACCAAGGCAGAAAGCAATCTATAATAGAAAGGATATTAGGTTCGGGAGCTGGGTGGGTCAAACATTTAATAAGTGTCCAACGTAGTCTAAATAACTTGCCAAGAAATTCTCTGAAGGGATTCAGTCCGTACGAATTATTATTCGGAACTAGGATGTTGATCTCTGACCTTGATAGTCAGACTTCAGTGGTAATAGAAAAAACCTTTGATGTCAAAGACCGTTTGGCTATTTTGCAGGACTTAAACAAAACAAGAAAAGACCTGAGCAACATACAGTTGAAACAGCAGCCAACAACCACTGAAGAATCACCACCTGTCCCAGCAAGACCTGTCTGGATTCCAAAAGTCGGGGATCTAGTCAGGGAGAAGATCGCGGTAAAGAAGGAATTTGGGCCTTCTTACAGAAAAGCAGTTCCTGTCTTGTCAGTCAACGGGACAAGATCAGTTGTACTACCGCCACTTGCTGGAAAAAAGGAGAACCGAGTTGTATCCATCGACCTGGTAAAACCACAACATGTGGCCGATAACAAACAGTAGGCCAAGTGGACTCCCAATAAGTAGCAGAACACCAAAGTTTGCTACCAGTACAGAGGTCCTATCAAAGATGCTCATCACATTCGAAACGCCTACAGAAGAACAAGAAGGACTATGCAACAATGCAATAGAACTCAGACCTCTGAAAACCCAAATAAAGACATTTAGCAGAGACACACCAATCTATACTGAAGTACCAAGTGAAAATGCAAAAAACAAAAATCCTGAACCAATTGGAACAATTGACAGAACTGCATCCGGTTACTTCATCAACTTCGATGATTCCTCTGACGGCTTCAATGAATCAAAGACACAGCCATCATCCAAATCCTTTAAAGACAAAGCGAAGGAACTTTTGAAACAACTGAAAGAAACATATCTGATTTCTCCATGGATTGAATTTTGGGTGGGTTTTGGTGCATTTATCCTCATACTTTGGCTCATCATGGTATTTACTTTGGGACGCTTCGTTGAGGGAAAATATGCTAAAATGGACACAGCAAGTCAGAACATCAACTTGGTCCTCAAACCACACACATCTTCACACGTCGAGAAAAGAGAACTTTCTCCAGAACTTTCTTCAGCCAACTTCACAGCCAATCCGATACCTGGTGGGGTAGCCTGGGACAACACTGACTATGAAATTTATGGTCCGGTCGAGATCCTGAAATATCCACACCAAATCAAGATCTCCTTGAGTGACTTTGCAAAACCAAACTCATTTGCTGATGATTGGGACTTCGAAAGTATTAACAACATGATGTCTGATTTAGTAATGTCTGCTAAATTTACAAAACATGATTATTTGCAAGGTTCTACAAATTATGATAGTATGTATTGCTATAACCATTATGGTAACCATTTTTTACATAAATCTGCACAACCTAGAAATGTTTTAAATTATAATCAATGGGAACATTGTGCTACACCTCCAAAAGGGAGCTCAAGAACCGTTTATGACAAATATTCATACTTTCAAGGTTTTAACACAAGTAATGCTGAAACATTTTATTACAAATTGTCAAACAAGACAGGGATGAAAACCATGATAACCAACACAAAATTGATATATTCAGATTCATTCTTTGAAAAAATGAATACTTTTGGATTTGATTATTGGGACAAAAATGTTGATTTGAAAAGTGTTTGGGGTACAAAAGATTGGCAAGTACAGGGTTTAGAAGCTTTGTTTAGAGCCTGCATGATCCCAGAACAAATGATATTTTTAAATGACACTGTTCAACAAACCACCTGTCTTGGCTTAGCCAAAATCAAAGATTTAAATAACCTGTCTATTCCAAAGTCAACAATATTTAGCAATAACTCTGATACAGATGAAGAAATAGACATAAACCATATACTTAACCAAAACAGAACACATCCTGATTGGAAACAATGGTTGATCTGGCCCACAGATACAAATCACTGTCAAAATAGATTCCTGAATAAAACACAGGGTTTCAAAATGAACAGGCCAGACCCTAGATATCCCCAAAGACATCACCCAGGGATAATAACAACCTACAGTGTGGGCAAATTATGCCTTCAATGGCTACAGACTTCCACACTGCCTGAAATTAAGCAACACCTAACTTTACTTACTGATGGTGCTGACTTGCGTGATTTCATACTGGGACCACGCAAACAGCGTCAAAAGCGTTTCATAGCAGCCTCTGTATATGCAGCATACAATGAGGCCTGGAAGGTTACTCAAATTGAAACAGCAGAGAGAATACGTGAAATTGATCGTATTAATTTGGAAAAATCACTTTCTGTAGTGGACAATGGGTTAATGACTCTGTCCTCCAGAATATTTTCATTGGACAGCATTGTGTCTTCAGCAATCGATATATTATCGCAAGACTTACTGTTATTACAACATGGTCAGTCACAATTGCGTTCTATTGTACAGCTTGGCTGGACGTTACAAAATCTGCGTTCAGGCTATGTGCCTTGGCGTTTAATCAACACAACGTCACTATTCCAAATCTTTAACCTTACTGATAGACAAATCGGTATGGCGCAAAAGGGTGCTGATTATACAATCTTGAGCATTGAAAAACTAGAAAGATTACCAATGACAATGTCAGAACGACCTGTCAGTGAATGGATAATCCACGGAATCATAAATATTCCTATCTCAACCTTCAGGTTTCAATACTGCCAAAAATATATACAGGCTGGCATGTACGAAAAATTGGGAAAAGTGTACCTTAAAACAACTTGGAACCTGCCCTATTCACATGCATGTGTCAGTAATAAAGGTCAGAAAGTGTTTCTTAGTGGCAACAATTGTGCTATGTCACTAAGCGGCACGCTTCTGTGTAACGGTATTAGTTTGCACGGAGCCTGTGAAGGGAATTCATACAACCTTTCATGTCACCAGCAAGGCGCACCTGCAACTGAAATAGAACCATTCTTTCAAAGACTCTATAATGGGAGTTACATTCTTATTGTAGACCGCAGATGTTGTAGTCTTATGCCCGGGACTCCTTATCTAGTCACTACGACGGCCAAGGTCAAGTGCTGTGGACGTTCTTTGTTCCCCAGCTCCTTTCCAGACAGGGAGGCAAGGGCATGGCCCAGTTTGAAAATTACTTCTATTCGAATAGACACTTTAAGCAGAATAAAAACAGTGCTTCTTCAGACACCTACAAGGCTCACGTCATCAAAAGAAACGTATGATCTACAAGTCGCAAGGACGACTGCAGAGATACATACATTATTATCAACTAATTCCCCCGTACATTTTGCGGAAATCCTGAGCGAAATCTTAAATATTTCTGATACCACTGGGGTCTCAAAGGTATTTAAGACAGTATTTTCGATGGCATTAACACCATTCAAAGCCATACTGGGTATTTTTCCAGATTTCGTCCATTCGATTTTTGGCGGACTTCCCCTGATCCTGGGACTAATTGCAGGAATCCTATTCCTAGTCCTTATTTTTCGTTATGGCAACCCATGTCACAGATCAAACTCTCGCGACAATGGAAGATACGATCCTAGCCATTGGATACCGGGACCGGATATCAAAAATCCTGGGACTCTCCCGGCTTAGAGACCTAAATATGACTTGGTTTCTATCATTTCGACCAATGTGGCAAAGGTGTGTTTTACCTGTACTAAGGTGTTTGCTATGCGGAGAAGAATGCGTGTTAGACACCTGTCTGACGCTACAATCGGATGCGCCGGTGGATGCAGATACACTGTTGGTTCCTACCAAGGTTCACGCTTTGTGCTGCCCTCAAAGGCTGCCAATCCTGATGACGGCATTCCTGGAATCTTCACCACTACGATTGAAGGGTAGTGAAGTTCAAGATGAAAGCAGCATCGAACAGGTACGACCTTCTGTCAGCAATGCAAATCAGAATGTCAATGGAGACAATCATGCGCATGAATGCATGGTTACACCTATTTCCGACTTAGAGGAACTTTCCCATGAAGCTGTTGACAGTTTTTTCGAAAGCCTGAATGATATGATGTTCTCTCCGGAACAGAAATAGAGACTTTTGAGTAAACTCGCACACGGCGTTCCCTGAATTCGGCCTTCAACTTTAAAAATAAAGTCACATGAACAATTACAATCCAGTTCACGGACAGCGATTTTTTTCAGCAAGCCCCTAAAATATTTTTCTATATATTTTTTCCGGGACACTGATCTTCTGCTTAAAGTAAGAAACTATTCCTAGAGAACTAAGATTTCTATTTTTAGATACTTTATATAGACTTTAGCTGCCCGCTGGTATGTTCACAAATATTTTATTATGTGATGAAATAGTCTCGCACTTCCTTTCTGTATAGCCATATTAAGAGCCATTTCATGTGTATTTCTCATATACCAAAAAGCAATAATGCATAACAATGCGTGTTTTACTTTTGCATTTAATTCATAGCTTAAGTGCATACAATATATATGACTGCAATTTTTCAGTATATTTGAAAATTTCAAGATGCATTTATGTATTTTGGGGTGGTAAGGTATACACTATACTCTATAGTATGTTGTACTATGTTATACTATGCATAGATTAGTAGATATGACCATAGTTAGCGTGGAGTGGGTGTCGTGTATTTCTATAGGTTCTGAATCGATCCCCCTATTCCTGACCCTATTCAGGTTAAACTAACTATCAAGTTAACTAACAGTCAGCCCATGAGGCAAGAAAGCCCCCATGATGCAGATACCGTTATCTGACGCAGTACACTACGGCACAGGAACGTGTTATCTGATTAGGTCATAACGCTTGAGATCTAATTAGACAAGCGACATTCCTCCAGCCCCTTATAAGGCATACGACGTTCTCATAACAAATCAAACCTATGACAACCTGGATAATCCGTGCGGCCATTGTTTTGATTTCACAGAGAACTTTTGCAAAAGAATGTGCTAACGAGCAAGTCGTATGACATCTTTATTGACGTACCTATGTCCATCCTTACGTCAATCTCGGCACCTTTAAGGTATAAATATTGCCGACCTTGCCCTATGCAAACACACGCGTGATGACAAGACGGAGCAGCCCCACCTTCCTGACGCGCTGAGAGACGCGCTGCTATCTCAAGCCGAGAGACCCAGCACCGGCGCTTCCGGGTAGCCCTCGCAGGCAGCCTGGAATATCGAGAGCAGAGAAAGAGATACCATTCCTCATTCATCCTAAACTTCCAGGTACAGAACTGAATAACCCCTCACAGAGAATTCTTTAGTTATTCACTTGGCAAAAACAAACTTAACTTAAACTGTAACTTTCTATTCCCGCCCACGTATTAGACTTAGGTCAGGTACACGGGGTAGGCGTATTTAGAAACACCAGTTGAGTACGTTTAGTCAAATGTATATGTGTATGTAAATATATTTTAATCATTTTAAAACATCATATGGCTCAGAAACCATATCAATGTTTTTACAGTATTATTTTATACTATTGCTTTTAATGTATGCACTTTACTTAACTATAAGTATTGCAATAATATCGATCCATTTCTCATGTATGAGAAAAGAGACTGATCAATAAATAACACCTTTTTATTGAACACGCCCGTCTCTTCCTTTTCTCTACATTCTGATGAGACTAAGAATGCACGTACTGACTGAGTAAAATAATTGCCTTGTGCTCACACGACTCTGGAGATTGACTCTTGATTAGGGGAGAGCAAAGTTGTCATGTTCTATGGTTGTCAGAAACTAAATCCCTTCTTGTCTAATCAGGGGAGGTAATTCTTTCCTGAACATTCGAGAAAGTTTCTAGCGAACTCTGAGCTTAGCTGGCAAACCCAAAAATTAAGTCTAGCATCGACAGTAGTAGACCTAGTTAACGTCTGGCCTAGGCCTTTACTGCTGTAGGTACTATTCCAATGCGCAGAGCCTATTGGGAAAATAGGAGCTACACTACAGCAGCATCTACTGGTCAGAGATTTCCCCCAGACCAATCTGGCATGGGGCAATATCACGGGAAGCACTGGAAATAACCCGCAGGCGCGTAAACGCGGCAATGCGCAAATTTAGCGAACAAAGAGGCATAGGTTTCATCAGGCATGGCTTGCTGCATGCCAAGTCTATTGGTTGCTGGGAATCCGATGGGGTTCATTTGTCCAAAGTGGGGATGGCGATTTTCCTCTTAGACTTGGGGGAAGCGCTAGAAAGAGCCGGATGTAGATAAAGAGGGAACTAAAGGCTAGGTAGTGGGGGCTCTGGGCGCAGCGGGTGCCACGCCCAGGGCTGTGGAAAAAGAGAAGGCGACCCCCATACAGGACAGGCGCAGGAACAGGACCTGAAGCCACAGTGCGAGAGGCACCATACTGAGTCATACATATCCAAGGGGCCCTTCTTGGGGACTTGGTTCAACGGCACCCCGTTAGTCCTTAGGGCGGTTGTAACCTGAGCAACCGGGGGTTTGCTAATAACGCCCCTCCTAGCTGGGCAAGGTGTGAGTTGACTCTCCCTTGTTCAGAGGTGGGCGGGGCAGGTGGACGATAGGTCCACCGGGGGGAGGCTTGCCTCCCCGGTCGACACGTGGCCAGGGCCACTAGTGTCTGCTTCTTTGGCTCTACTTCAGGCGCCCTGCAACAAGGGGTTGCGGGGTGGAGGGGTCGCCTGTCAGTTAACCCGCTCTGTTATTTGTATCACAAATAAACCTGCAACTTTTTTATTCCCAAACATACTTGTCTGTGTATTATTTGGGTGGAGGGTTGTGGGGCAAGGGTACCGATGCAACTACTATGCGGGAGGCCCGCGGTCCCTGCAGGGGACCCCATAGGAGGGCAAACCCCGTAGTAGTGCGCAGGGAACCGCAGGCCCGCCTTGGGGAGGGTGGGTGGGCGGGGCCGGACATCCAGGCCACCCCCCTTTCTTTGCTGACTGATATGGGGCGCACTTCCTCCTTGGCGCCCTCTTTGCTGCTGCTCCTTGTCCCCGTTGGTCGCTCCCGGCTGTCCTCGCCAGCCCAGTCTCAGGCCCCGAGCCCCCTCCTCTCCCTCACTTCCCCCCACGACGCCGGACGCGAGGCCCGCAAGTTCACTCCCCTCCCTACCGCTCACCCGATGGAAGGGGGGAAGTGGGGAGGGGGGAATAGTAATGATGTTTTTGTCTTCCAGGTTGCAGGAGGAGTTACAAGGCGACCCCCATACAGGACAGGCGCAGGAACAGGACCTGAAGCCACAGTGCGAGAGGCACCATACTGAGTCATACATATCCAAGGGGCCCTTCTTGGGGACTTGGTTCAACGGCACCCCGTTAGTCCTTAGGGCGGTTGTAACCTGAGCAACCGGGGGTTTGCTAATAACGCCCCTCCTAGCTGGGCAAGGTGTGAGTTGACTCTCCCTTGTTCAGAGGTGGGCGGGGCAGGTGGACGATAGGTCCACCGGGGGGAGGCTTGCCTCCCCGGTCGACACGTGGCCAGGGCCACTAGTGTCTGCTTCTTTGGCTCTACTTCAGGCGCCCTGCAACAAGGGGTTGCGGGGTGGAGGGGTCGCCTGTCAGTTAACCCGCTCTGTTATTTGTATCACAAATAAACCTGCAACTTTTTTATTCCCAAACATACTTGTCTGTGTATTATTTGGGTGGAGGGTTGTGGGGCAAGGGTACCGATGCAACTACTATGAAGGGTGCACCATTATAAGCTACAAATGTAAACATCCGGTTCCTTTGCCATTGTACTTACGTGAACCGATTATGTGGTGGTACTTTAATAGTACTATTTCGTAGAACGTCCAGGTCAAACCAGGAGGCACTGTGAGGAGGCAGTGTGGGGCGTCAGGGGAGGAGGGGGAGGGAGGGTGTAATAAGCTCCAGAACCGAGCAGAAATGTCTGACAGTACCTCCATCAGCTAGAAGTCCAGCATTCAACCTGGAGGCGCTATGAGGAGGCAGTGTGGGGCTTCAAGAGGCCCACAGTCCGAGAAAGGGGGGCGGGGGTGTAATGAGCCCCAGAGCCGGGCAGACATGTCTGACCCCGTCCGACCCAGCAGTCACATATCTACACAGAATTTAGAGCGGCTAGAAGTCCAGTGGCAAACCAGGAGGCGCTGTGAGGAGGCAGTGTGTGGCGTCAAGAGAGGGGGAGGGGGGGTGTAATGAGCTCCAGAGCCGGGCAGGAATGTCTGAGCCTGTCTACACAGAACTCAGAGTGGCGAGAAGTCCAGTGTTCAACGAGGAGGCACTATGAGGAGGGAGTGTGAGGCTTCAAGAGGCCCAGGAGGTGTAATGAACTCTAGAGCAGAAATATCTGAGCCTGTCCGCCTGGCAGTTACATGTCTACGCAGAACAGAATACAGAGCGGCTAGAAGGCAAGTTTTCACCTGGGAGACGCTATGAGGAGGCAGTGTGGGGCTTCTCCCTCCCTCCCCTCCCCCCACCCCCCCACAGATCTCCAGACCAGGGCACGGAGGGCTCATCAGCCACCCCCGCTGCGCACGCCCAAGATCACACAGAGATGTGTACTCAACAGGCACTAGCGCGGGCGAGGCTCAGGGAAAGGGGGGGGGGTGTCTGCCAGCACTTTGTACACATTAAAGGATTGTCCTGAGACCACTACCCCAGGCGAGGGGGGACCTCCTGGTGGGATCGGACGGAGGCACCCAGCGAGGACATAAAGAAAGTAAACTCAATACAGTAAGCTGCATGGCACACTGCTAGGACCAGGCTGCATGATGGTAGTGTGGGGGAGGGGCGAGAGGCGAGATGCTCGGGGGTAACATGGCGCAGCGAGGTTTTACGGGACTGGCAGAGAGTGCAGGGAACACTCACCACAGACCAGCAGAATAAACAAGAGATGACGTTTGATTAATGAGGCCGATGTGTTCCCAAACACTGTATGTCGAGAATAAGAGTGAAAGATAATAGAATTTAAAACGTGAACTTGGTAAAAGTATACAATTATCTTTGAGTAAAAAGTTCACGCACACGGGCAGAAAATAGGTACAATTGCTGTGTTCCTAATCCCTAGTAACGAATAAGTGAATTAGTTTAGACGGATAGTTGAGAACTCGAACTGTATAGTCTATTGTGATAGCTAACATCGGTCGTGCCATATAATACTGACGGAAAAACAACCTACTTGTGCCAAGGTAAAGTAGTTACAAGTAGTCTTATCTGTTAAAGGCCTTTTTCTAGCATTACGGACTGGCTTTACACTATTTTCATCCTGAATATCACCCGTCGCTGTGGTGGGTGTAACATTAAATCGTCACTGTATGTTGGCCTCCTCTGGGGTGCGATCTCGTCCAAAAAAGAGCCGAGTGCTCCATGTTCCTCCTTTCCCTCCCAAGTCTGGCTCGGATTACCACAGGAAGTGCCCGCGTTATCCTGCGAGTGAGAAGTGCTTCTCCTCCCGTGTTCTCAACTGGCACTTTTTTTTGTTACTATTTCCGCCTATCACGTACCCCTTCCGTCAACACGGAACACCATGTTTTCCTGAAGTGCACCAGTTGAGCTTCATCGAAAGGTTGCATCTGCAGTGACAGATCAATGCAACTTTCTCTATATTAGTATTTATATACACACACACACACGAACGCACAAGGCTAAACATATTGACATCAAAAAGACTTGGGAAAAATACATTGGGGCCAAATGTAGGTTTGAGTTCTTCGGTATGCTAGATATACAAAGAGTAAAACGTGCGGTAGCATATATATGCCTGTAGAGCAGTATACTCTATATATGCGGGGCAAAAGGCAGCGGGAGGGGGCGGGAAAAATACACGGACAGCGGGAGGAGGGCGGACACAAGCGGGTTAATACATTTACCAGGCCCTGGAAACGGCTATCAGTGGAGAGGGAGTGGGGTGGGGAGGGAGCCAGCATAGGAGGGCAGGACACGGAAAGCGGGGCAAAAGGACGGAAAGCAGTCCTCGTGAGACGTCCGATGTCGAGAAGCGAGCTTCAAAATGGCCGAAAAAAGCTCCGAGATTTTTTCGGATTTGGGGGCGTGGTTTTGATGTTCTGAGTGACGGACAACGTCACCGTCTAAAGAACATCAAAAATTACGCCCCCAAATCCGAAAAGGACGGGGATACATCGGAGTGACTGATCTCTCCTCCAATGGCTGGCCTCCGTTTAGGAAGCCAGCCAATGAAGGAGAGACAGGGCAGGGAGGCGGGACCTTCTGCGCTACTGAGAGTCATTAAATCTCAGACCTAAGTCTGCGCAAGCGCAGCCTTTTAGGCCTTCGACCTAAAAAGGCCTCTTTCTTGTATCTCAAACCTGCGGCCGTAATGACTGACCGTCACAGAATGAGTTAATTTGAAAGACATTTTTCTTATCCACAACTGCATAAACAGAATCGTTCAAAAGTATATTGGCAAAAAATATTATAATTTACACGTGGCCGCTCAATTCCCTCATTCAGTCGAATTATAGGGCATATTATCAAGGACGGGCGATACATTATCGCCGCTTTTTCGGCAGGAAACTGCCGATAAAACGGCGATAATGGGCTTGATAATATGCTCTATAGAATTCCTATCGAAGCCCATGTTAGATGTGAAGACATCTAACATGGGCTTCGATAGGAATTCTATAGAGCATATTATCAAGCCCATTATCGCCGTTTTATCGGCAGTTTCCTGCCGATAAAAGCGTCGATAATCTATCGCCCGTCCTTGATAATATGCCCCTATGTTTTCCCCTGCCCATGAATGCGATTGAGATCAAATAATTAAGACATTGCGCCGTGCATGGACCCCAGCTATGGGGCTATAGGAAGCAGGTAGATTTTGTTACAAGTCCAATATTGGACACCAGCACCAAGGCCTCCTCCTGATACCTGGTTCATCCAGGTTTTCAATAAAAATAAAAAGCTGATTTAGTTTGCAGAGCTGTGAAATGCACGTGCTGTCAGTCCTCAATTTGATTGCTGATGAAATGCAACGAAAGAACAGTCATAAATCGTAATTGAACCAAGCAAAAAGGGAATGGTGGGACTGCAAGGCGCTAATAATAGGTAATATCCGCAGCGAGCTTTCTGAAGCATACTGCGTTTGTATTATTCTGTTTTGCACCTTGAAAACCATTGCAATTACATCTTACTGGAGAACAGATTCACTAGGGTATGAAATGAAGTTCAGGGACCACAGGGAGAACAGTTTCAGAACCTCTTCACCTCCTTTCCTAGCTCCCTGAAGGCATGCTGCAGTTTTTAATCCCTGGCTGCTCAGTAAACCTCACCGTGAGGCACATCAAGTAAACTAGGTTTCACTGAAGTGTAATTTAAAGAGGCGCTGAATGTCATTAAAGTTGCATTAAAAGAAATCCCAAGGCATATTCAGCTGAAGACAAGCGAGTGTCCCCAAGTAGTGAAGAGAGCGTCAGATTGGAGGTTGCTTTGGAAAACATCATTCTTTGGCAATCACCACTGAGTCACAAATTCCCAATAATTTCATTATAGCACCTCTGGTAATTGCTGATGCCAGCTGTGTAGACGGGCAATGGAAGATTCAATAGGAGTGCCCAAACTCAGCACTGCACAGTACCCAATAAAATGACACTTTCCATACATTGTTACAAAATAATTTGAGGCCAGATTAGTAACCTTTCTTATTATCTTGGTAAATGGTATTTTGAAGACTCAATCCACTTATTATTTTTTTTTAAAGAAAATATATATAATTAGAAATTACACATTTTAGAAAGGAGTTGATGGGCACTAAATGCTTTCTCGTAGTATCACTAACAGAGATGGAAAGACTGCCATTGTTTACTGTCTCTGGGGATACTGAAGCGTAAAATAAGCTGCAGGCTTCTGAATGCTTAGACATTATGATGTGTAGTGATATTAATGCAGGGAATTCTGATCCTGGGCCTGCCTCCGTGGATGCGTGCAGCTGCCTGCCTTACAGAGTGAATGCAAATAGAGATATCGCAGAAGAAAAACAAAAAATAAATGAACAGCAGGTAAGGGTTGAGTGGGAGTGAACAGCCCAAAAACACAATCTAGGAACGGCATTGGAACACAGGGATGAGCAAAAAGAAGATAGCGAGGCAACTACCCAGCAAGCATTGACAAAGCCAAGATGTCTAGATTGCATTGTCGGAAGAGCTCTGCCGAGGGTTATTCAGGAAGAGACGACTACAGAGAGAGGGGATGGGGATCGAGGCTAGAAGGTCTGTGAGCGTGTAATGGTAAACTCCTAACAGGCTGGAAGAAGATGCTTCTTCAGCTGACAGGGCTATACTGACATTATGTCCAGTAAACGACTATTTTGCCACATCACATAAGCTATGAAGTTTAGCCAATGTTAGTGTAATAAGCTATTGACTCAGACGCTAAAATTGGATCTCAATTCAGAAATAAAGTCATACATGGGGCCCCTACACACGGATGGAAATGTACAATATTTGCTAATTCACAATTATTCCCAGTATTATGCTGGGAAAGCTGTGCCTGATGTGTGGGTCTGTGCCTGAACAAAGAACCATATACTCTTTGTATTTATATCATATTAAGAAACAATCTGAACAGCGTCAGGCTCTATACTGGAGCAGAGACGTGTTGTCTGTACCCCAGAAGTGACCCAGATCCTGTTTGGATATTTGACCAGCAGCAGTTCACCCAGAAGCTCTTGCGATTTTCCTTAGCCCCCAAAAAAACAATCAGAGTTTGCCTCCTTCTCCGAGTACAGATGCAACTTTTCTTCATCTCACACATCTTCCCATAGACAGAGTGCTGGGTGAAATTAACATGGAAGGGAAGATTGGATGGAAAGGGACTAGGGTTCATTTCTTCTGATTTTGGGGCAAGAGGAGTGGTGGATTTGGATCAAGTTGTTGGGCATGGCTAGGAAGGAGTTGAGGGCAGTAATAGCTACCCTTCCCCTTTTGTCTCTTACCTTCTACCAACTCGATCATTGGATGGACATTGGAGGGCTATGGAATTACTCCGAGGTCCATCCGATACAGCACCTCCAACCGCACAATCACTGGATGGACCTGAAAAGATCTGGAGAATCCCTGGTCTATCTGATATGTATGGGGCGTCACTATAATGTCACACACATATCAATAAGTCGGCCCAGAAAGGAGCACTGGGCCACATAATTCAAAGTTTGCCAGTGCCCAGAAAGGATCGGGCATTGACAAAACACCTTGCCTGCACCACTAGCACCGGGAGCAGTGTTTTCCCCATGAGGGGACGAAATAAACCTCTCTCTGGGTGTGGATAGTGTCTCTTTGTGCATTGATAAACATATATTCATAAAGAGCGTCTCGGTGACATCTTTTCATGATGTATACATACAAGACATCTGCCAAAGAGTTAAATGACCCCTTATGTCCAGGCAAGTACTTTCCAATCTAGATACACACAACATCAGAATAGCTGCAACTGGAGGAGATACACCTCTACCAAGAGAATCATTATTGAAATGACTTGAGGCACAGTGGTTAGAAGTAGAAAGTAGGTTTATTCAGTAATACAACCCCAGAGGCAGTCATGGTCCTTCTTCCTTCAGGAACTGTTCACCTCTGATCTGCTCCCTGGATTCCACACTCTAGAATCCAGTGAACATGACATAGTCATTATAGAACATTAGGATAAATACCAAGATACAACATATCTCCCCATCAATTTCTTCTCAAATCGATACCATCCTCGTGGCCACTGAAATGACTTGAGGCACAGTGGTTAGAAGTAGAAAGTAGGTTTATTCAGTAATACAACCCCAGAGGCATTCAAGGACCTTCTTCCTTCAGGAACTGTTCACCTCTGATCTGCTCCCTGGATTCCACACTCTAGAATCCAGTGAACTTGACATAGTCATTATAGAACATTAGGATAAATACCGAGATACAACAATTATAACGTTAGGATAAGATGTGGTGCACAAAAGTATTTAGCAGACCCGGCAGCAAGAAAGCACCGTGGTTCACCGTCGAACTCAAGAGCTCCAAGAAGAACTGCCGAACCCTCGAGAAAGTCTGGAGAAGGGAACCTACACCGGACAACAGGACCTCCTTCAAGCTTGCCACCCGGAAGCACCACCAGCTGATCCGCGCCGCCAAGAAAACAGCATTCAAGGATCGGTTGGACAACAACGCACACAACAGCAAGGAACTCTTCAACATCGTGAAAGAGCTCTCCAACCCCAGCGCAGGAAACAACGACATCACCCCATCGCAAGACCTCTGCAACTCCCTCGCTTCATACTTCCACAACAAGATCGCGGACATACACAACAGCTTTAACAACCAACCAACGCACACCATGACCGAACAACCACCCCCCACCACCACCCTCCACGCCTGGACCCCGATCAGCACCGAAGACACCATCCGCACGATGAACTCCATCCACTCCGGATCACCGACCGACCCCTGCCCTCACCACGTCTTCAACAAGGCCGACGCTGTCATCGCACCCCACCTGCGAGACATCATCAACACATCCTTCGACACCGCCACCTTCCCTGAGAGCTGGAAACACGCCGAACTCAGCGCTCTACTCAAGAAACCAACAGCGGACCCCACCGAACTCAAGAACTACCGCCCCATCTCGCTCCTCCCGTTTCCTGCGAAAGTCATCGAGAAGACCGTCAACAAGCAGATGGCCGCCTTCCTCGAGACGAATGGATCCCTCGACCCCTCACAGTCCGGCTTCCGAGCCAATCACAGCACCGAGACCGCCCTCATCGCCGCCACCGATGACATCCGAGCCCTGATGGACAACGGAGATACAGCGGCCCTCATCCTCCTAGACCTCTCCGCGGCATTCGACACGGTCTGCCACCGCACCCTAGTACAGCGCCTCAGCAACATCGGAATCCAGGACAAGGCGCTGGAATGGATCATCTCCTTCCTCGACGGAAGAACACAGAGAGTCCGCCTACCACCGTACAAGTCAGAGGCCTCCGAAGTCATCTGCGGCGTCCCTCAAGGATCATCTCTGAGCCCCACCCTCTTCAACGTCTACATGAGCCCCCTCGCGGCCATCGTACGCAAACACAACCTCAGCATAATCTCCTACGCCGACGACACCCAGCTGATCCTCTCCCTGACCAACGACCCCGCCTCCGCCAGAGCCAACCTGCACGAAGGGATGAAAGAGGTAGCCGAGTGGATGACGACCAGCCGCCTGAAACTGAACTCTGACAAGACGGAGGTCCTCATCCTGGGCTCTTCACCCTCCGCCTGGGACGACTCCTGGTGGCCTCCCGCCCTGGGCACCGCACCCAAACCGACAGACCATGCACGCAACCTGGGCTTCATCCTGGACTCCTCCCTCTCCATGACCAGGCAAGTCAACAACGTCTCCTCGGCGTGCTTCAACATCCTACGCATGCTACGGAAGATCTTCTGGTGGATCCCCACCGAGACCAGGAAGACCGTCACCCAGGCCCTCGTCACCAGCCGACTGGACTACGGCAACGCCCTCTACGCCGGTACCACCGCCAAGACCCAGAAGAGACTCCAGCGGATCCAGAACGCCTCAGCCAGACTCATCCTCGACATCCCACGAACCAGCCACATCACCGGACACCTGAGAGACCTTCACTGGCTCCCCGTCAACAAAAGAATCACCTTCCGCCTCCTCACCCACGCACACAAAGCCCTACACGACCAAGGCCCGAGCTACCTCAACAGCCGGATCAACTTCTACGCTCCCAAACGCCACCTCCGATCAGCCAACCACGCCCTCGCCGCCGTCCCCCGCATCCGAAGAGCGACTACAGGAGGAAGGTCCTTCTCCTACCTGGCCGCCAAGACCTGGAACTCCCTCCCTCCCGACCTGCGCCTGACCCAAGACCACCTCTCCTTCAGGAAGAAGCTGAAGACCTGGCTGTTCGAGCAGTAGCGGCCGCCCCCCCCCCCCCCCCCAGCGCCTTGAGACCCTACGGGTATGTAGCGCGCTCTATAAGTGTCATTGATTGATTGATTGATTGATCTTACTCCCCCCTTCTCGAAGGTGTGGTCATCATGGGTGGTGATTCATCAAAATGCCAGGGGTACTGGAGGTGACATCACACAGCCTTTAAGCCTAATGACATCACCTGTAGTGACATCATATTTCTTTTGACCCAGAATCTTCCCAGGAACTGAGGTTACATGACCTTAAAAGTCCTAATGAAATAACACTATTTGACGTCGCTGAAGTTCCAAATTAACCGTATGATTAACATAACAACAGAACACAGGCAAATGTCTGTTTTTGATGCTCTGAATATTATGATGCTGACATGATCTTTGAAAGTGGTGGAGAGTAATACTTGCCTCGAACTGTAGCATGCTAGTAAAGTGAATGAGCCTAACCTCTTCTAGGGGGGTTCAGGGGGTTCTTCCGCGTTCCCAGGAGTCTAGCATACTTCACCTCTGAAAGCGCAGGAGCGCTAAAGATATTTCGTATTGCAGGAAGTGCAGGAGCACGTTGCCTTGCATCATACTTCGTTTACCATAGGCGCAGGATCGCTTAAGATATTTCTGGGTTGTGGCAAGCACAGGAGTGTGTCAATGTGAAGCAGTAGTTCCTAGAGGGTTCCCTCGTCTTCATTGGGCGTACTCAACCAGGTCTACACACCAAAGGAGAACACACCACACATTAGGATTTCTTCCCCGGGCCCCCATCATCACCCAGGTCAGATTATATGCTAAGACAAGGGAGAGGTGGGAAACGGTGGAGGTTGTTAATGTCATCCCTGGAGAGCATTCCGCAAGCAGAAGGTAAGACTTGTGGGGTCCTGACAGGGTGACCCCATGCCTAAAATGACATACAATACGCTGGTTCTCGAATGTTGTCTTTAATACCATCCATTTATCAAAAGTGTTCTAGCTCTCAAAAAATCACCTCAATTATGTCAATGTCAGCATTTTCTAATGGTTTCTTTCTCCCATATACCATGGTTGACCTCCCTTATGGCAAGATTAACCTCCAAAGTGCTAGCGACAGTATTTTGCCATAGGTGTCCCCATGAGAAGAATTTATTCAACTGGGCCAAGTCCACAATTTTCCAAGGGTGCCTCGTATGCCAAGAGTTAAATCTAGAATGTCAGTGCCAATTATTTTATTAAGGGGGTCCATTAGGCCAATATTTGCATCTACTCTGTCAGTGCCAGTATTTTATAACAGGTCTCTGTCATGCTAAGAATTGCGTTCAGTATGCCAGTGCCAATATTTTGCGATTGGTGCCTTAATAAGCCAAGAATTGTCCTCAGTATTGCCAGGGCCAATGGCATATTCACAAGCAGTATATCACATTCTCACTCAAGTTCACTTGCATTTATTCACTCACACTCCTTCTCGCTGATTCACTTCCACTCACTTGCAAATATTTACTCTCACTCCCTCTTACTCTCACCAATTCTCATTAAATTGCACCCACACTGTGACACATTCATATTCTGACTCACTCTCACATTCTTATTCACTCACATTTGCACTTACTCATATTCTCAATTCCCATTGTCACTCACTCTGTAAGAGTCACTCACTCATTCACACTCACTTTCACTCACATTCATTTTTATTCTTACTCATCCTTTGTCACTCACTCGCACTCACTTTCACTCACTCGTACTCATTCTCAATTATTATCTGACTGATTCATTCTCACAGATACACTCACTCTCTTAGTCTCACTAACCCTGACTCATTCATTCTCACGGAAACGCTAGCTCTTGTAGTCTCAGTCCCTCTATAGCACACACATACATTTAAAAATAAAGGTTTCTTTACCTCAGCTAACAGTAGAGGTCTCCTTCCAGCTCCTGGTGCTCCATTTTGTTAATTTCACTAATAGGAAATAATGCAATATTATTCACTATATGAGTAATTAGAAAATTGGCAGAAAACAAGAAGATTGGAGCCCCTAGCTCAGTGTTCTTAACACTGGTTATGCCGCCTCTGAGGATATGGGTCGCAAGGACCGTGCTAGAGGTCACAGCTGTGACCCCAAAAACTATAGGGGCCATATTGATCAAGAAGGGTCACCAAAATAAAGTAATAACAGATAACCAGCGACAATATATGGTACACAGGGTATTCTGAGATATAGGGTTGTCACATTCATCAATATATATGGACTAATGCATCATTTTTCCGGCTGGGTGGTAGAATGCTATAAGATGGGCCACTCTTGAATAGCTGGACAGGGAGGGATGGGTGCTTTAGCGCCCTACCACAGACCCATTGCAGTCAATGTCCCAGCATGACCTTATCAACATAGGTGCTCCAGAAATATCAACTACAAAGCAGTCACTTACTACTCATCAATGCATAACATCTAGGATCGACCTTTGGCTTGTGGCAAGGGATATATCTGTTTTGGTGAGGCAGGTCAAACATCTAAGGCTGGGTATACTCAGACCACTGAGAAGACGGATGATGGGTCTTTGCTGAGCAGGAGGAGTAGGATTATCGTGCCTGGCTGTCGTGGAGCAAAGATGTACTACAGAAGTTAATGGAGGAATAAGCTACAGGAGCCAGCGGTTCTGGTGTTCGATCTTGTGACAAGAAAACAGAAATACAAGGTTTTGGAATCCACTCCACGTTTTCCAGTCAGCCGAACGTTGTGCGAGCGAGCGAGGAGCAGAGCAGAGCGGGCTGCGGCCTGCAGTCTGTGGTGCGGTGCGGTGCGGTTGGGAGTAATCTCTGAACGCTGAAGAGAACAACGCCATCGCCGCAAGCTAAGCCGTCTCAGCAGGGGTAACCGCCGGGGGGGCCGAGAGCAGCTGAGACGCGGAATTGTAAGCCGGGATTGGGAGATTGGGACCTGTTTTTTTTTATCTGATGTTTGGCGTCCTCCCTCCCTGCCTGGCTGGCCTGCCCCCCCCCCATTATTGAGATAAGGTCTGCGAGCCGCTGCATGATACGGAGGGAGCCAAGAACGCCTGCTGAGTGTGGCGAGTGTGGCGAGGTACTTTAACACTCCTCAAACACTCAAAAGTCCAGGCTAAGGATTACAGAGTGGTGTATGGCCTCGAGCTACTGATTGAAGATTGCGGAATTGCGGATTTTCTGTCTGCTGCCTGCTACGGTTGCGGGCATTCGGATTTGGTTTGGTCTGCCGGTTTTGCTGGATTTGATTTCCTCCCCCGCTCTCCATTCTACCTGAAGCCACTGTTTACCTTCTGGCGGCTGCCACTTTTTCGGTCCTGCAGTCTGGCATGCTACCAGGTACACCACGCCGCGCCACGACGCCTTGTTGATCCGTTCTAGTGCCGGCGCTTTGGCATTTCTGGCACTTCTGGCGTGTGGTGCATGTGGTTTTTGCGGGCCTGGGAAGGAGCCTGTGCTGTGTGGCAGCAGATTGGTCTTCCAACGGGCAGTGCAGCAAAGGTGGAGGTGAGCCCACGATCCAGCAGTGAATAGTAAGTCAGCAAGGTCGGTGGAAAAATGGTGTGTTTCTTGGATTGACTAAACTACAGTCTGGACCAGTAGTAAGCAAAAATAAACCAAATTGATAGCTAAAGTGAAATAAAGTGAAACAAACGGATATAAACTAAAACAGACTTCGGTATAGCTACTCAGATATTTCCAGTATAAGCGAGGCAAATAAAGGCAAATAAAGATAGCAAACAATGCGCTCAGGAAAAGAAAGGCCACTGGGTCCTCCTGTGCGAAGGGCACGTAAATCTAAAGTATTAAACATATTAAAAAAAAACAAAAGCACAACCAAAGGAATCAAATCAGACGCTTATATCTCCAATTGCAAGGATGTTTGAGAAAAGCACATAAATTCCTCAAAAATATGATTTTCTAAAAGATCCAACAGGGGTTTTAATGTCAATACAAAGTGACCCACAAATAGGAAATCTACAGACACCTATTAAGCCCATTAGTACCCATAAAGTAATGATTCGACAATCCAGACAAAATCAAGATCTCCAGAGCTCTAAGGAATCAATAGCAAATGGAGAAAATGGGTCTAATAAACCAGCGATGTTAACAAAGGAAACTTCTATGCAAGCTATTAACCAGGATATAAAATGCATAAGTGACCTTGATGAAGGAAATAGTCTGGAGCACCTAAAAACAGTTAGCTTACACGAAAAATCGACCACGGAATTTGGAACAATATCTAACCCATTAAGTTTGCCAATAGAGGTAAACGTGGAAATAAGGAAAAAGACCGCTCAAAATTTAGTATTGACAACAGACAACCAAAATGTATCGGATGACTCTGTCCTGGAAGTCCTATTAATAAAAAAAGAAACTGCTTTTTCCATGTCGGAGATAGCCATACCTTCAGCAAATTTCGAAGCTACAAATCTTCAAACTATCTCCAACGATCAGAGCACCCAGGAGAATGAAGCGTTGAAATTATTGCCTCCTAACCTGGATACTAACCAGGTTATACAATTTGATAAAGCAAGTCTGGGCAAAGAAATAATACAACCTACAGAAATCCAACTAAGACGGGACTCGGAAGTAGAACACTTAGTACAATCTGATGGCTATAACAAGTCCAACCGAAAAAATTCCCCTTGTTCAAAACAAGAATCACGGGTGAATAAAAACACTAAATCCATAGAAAATCAGGATCCGGGCTCTATCTGGGATATCTTTTACCAAACATCATCACTCACTCTAGAAGCACTGGCACTCCAGTCAAATAAAATGGACATACAAATTGGAATATTAGGAACAATGGCAAAAGCAGTCGCCGGTATAGATCTTAAACTAGCTGGCCTTAATTGCCTGATAACTAGAGTTCAAGCAGATCCATCAACCTCTTACATAGAATGTGCTTGTGTTCCAATAATTAATAAACTAACATCAATACCGGAAACTATTAGTACCATACTGGAGGATGTTAAGATAAGTCTCCATAGGGAGGAGAGTAGAAAATCAGCTGACAAAGAAGGTACTTGTCTCACAACGGAAAGCAAGCATACAAAATCGGATTACCCACCAGACCAACGTGACTCCGAGATTAAAAATCGATCATCCGCTCCAACGTTACAAAATATTGGACAGGACGTCATTCCTGCCATAAAGGAGAAACCAATCAATCAAGTAGTGGAAAAGAAAAATGCGGAAAAGGATGAAAAGGATGTAAAGGAAGATGAGGACGAAACTGATCTTGTACCTATACCAATTACAATGACAAAAAGCCATAGGAAAAAACTACGCAAAGCACGTAATAAAGCAAGGGTGCAGGATCAAAAAAATCCAGAATTGTATGAGGCAATAAGTTACAATAGGATCAATAAGGGGAAGTTACCCTTAAAAGAAGTAACTGGAGAAAAAATGGATAGAGGTAACAACACATCAATAAAACCCATTGAAACTCAAACTAAGTATTTTGATATCTTTGTACAACGCGGGAATCATACGAATACAAAAAATAGCCAGAAAAAGAAGACTGCAAAAGATAAAGTAACTAAAAGTGATATAGATGATAAAACACTTGATAAAGAGTCCGATCTCTGGAAAAATTTCCTATTAAGGGAGCCCATTGGTCATAAGTCTAGACCTGGCAGCATTGAAGAGATCCCTAAGAAGGATAGCCTTAATGGAATACATCCAAAAAGAGACCATATAATTAGTTCTGCAAAATCGGAAATAAATAAAGCTGAAGTAGAAAAAAAGAATCCAGGCATACTGTATGCTGACATTGGGGAACAACAAATAACAAAACTATACTGTAATGAGGAAATACACTTAAACCATCTACCAACCTGTGAACTAGGAAAATTATCTGATGCAAAAGATGAAGAAGAGTGTACAACTCAAACAAAAAAACTGGATCAGATAGTAATAGTTAGAAGTGGTAACAATAAACGAATGATAAACATAGTTAATCAACATCAAACTAATAACAGAGAAATGGTCCTGGTAAATCAATGGACGGAACAACTTATCTTCAAACCTGTATATGAGTCTAGAGGTCGTCAAGACATACTAAACAGAGGCAATCTTTTGTGCCTATTTAAATCGGTCCCATCTCTAGCAAATTTGACAACTAGGGCAATTGAATGTGTTGGCTTTTTACAAAACCCAGAAGGTTTACTGCCATTAACATTAATGACAGTAACACCTCCTTCTGTAGCTGACCAAATCATGAAGGAAGAACTCACTTTTCGTAGCTGGGGAATAGTGGTCAGTAAAGTTGCCCCTAAGGAATACCCTACACCAGTGTTTCCCAAACTGGGGGGGTCCGTGACACATTCCCAGGGGGTCCGCAGGCAACAGTTTTGAAAGCACAGAAACGTTTCTTGTATAATTAGCAGCTTTCCAGCAACAATAAAACTGTCAAGATTATAGCTAAATAAATAAATGCCAGTGATTAATGTACCTGCTGAAGTGGGAGGAAAGTTTTGTTCAGTGGCAGCTTTGACTAATGTAGCTCAGAGGGTTAATGTGCTTACTGCAAAGAACGTGTAACATGCATTTTAAAAAGCAGTATTTTATGTGCATAGGTTCGTGGTTACTGCTTTTGTCACAGAGATTCTTTAGTTACTGTGCACTTCATAAGTGGCAATCGTAATGTAGCAGAGGGACCTATAAACTTAAACTGCATGGTACCAGTTAGTAACTTATGTTTTTTTCCCAGTTAGTCATTATCCTGATGCTGCTAAAAGGATTTATTTGGGTAGAAATAAATTTTTCATGTTAAAGTCAGTGCTAGCCACTGTGTTATGTTCTGAATCCTGAGTTTGTGCTTTTCCAGACCAAGCACTCTTTAAACATTTTATATACACACTGATTTACATGTATGATTCAATGTCTATATGTGTGTGATGTAAAGTGCTCTGACATCCTACAAAGGTATGAGAGGTGATATAAAACAAATGAAATACATGTGACAGAGGGGCTATTACTTCAATATAAAATACTAAGGGCCAGATCCGTTTTTAAATGCGCGAACGGGTTCGCGAACCAGTCTGCGCATGCATGTACATTGCCTATTTTGCAAGTCGAAATTTGTTTGCGCCTCACTCAATAGGTTTTGCAACTTGCTATTTGGAAGGGGCATTCCCTTCCAAATAGCGAGTCTCAAAACCATGTACAAATGTTTTGTGGTCGCAAAACACTCGCAAATAACACCTACTTCAAGTAGATGGTAATGCATTCGCAAATGGGAAGGGGTCCCCAGGAGACCCCTTCCCCTTTGCAAATGCATGCAAAATTATTTTTTAAGGGTAGGCAGTGGTCCCAGGGACCTCTACCTACCCTTAGAAAATGAAACGAAAACGTTTCATTTTCTTTTCTTTTTTTAAATGCATAGTAAGCGGGCTGCATTTTTTCTTTTAAACTGCATTATTTAAAAGCAGTCCCAGACATGGTGGCCAGCACAGCCCAGCAGGCCACCACACCTGGGAGGGCAGGCATTCCCAACAGGCTCGCAAATTGCGAGAGGCTCATTAATATTAAGGAACCTCGCAATTTGCGACCCCATTGGGAATCCCAAACAGTGTTAAACACACTGTTGTACATTTCATTTAGCGACTCGCAATTTGCCACTTGCAATGTGTTGTCAATTGCGAGGCGCTAAATGAAATGGTCGTACATCTGGCCCCAAAATTGTTAGTACTTTGAGTATTTGTTTTGTGTGCACACGTGTGTATTTTTTTTAATTACTGTTTTAATATTTGAAATTTAACTCATACAAATTGCTTGGGGGTCCCCGGCTTCCAGTGGTGACTCAATGGGGGTCCTCAGGAGTCAAAAGTTTGGGAACCACTGCCCTACACCATTTATTAAAGCAAAAAATAAGCCAATTTTTGAGGAAGAAAAAAAAGGTCTACAACCCTTTTCTGTACTAAAAAATCCAATACAAAAAATAGATCAAAGCCTTGCAAGTCCATTGGGCGACAAAAAGGTGGAGAAGGAAAACGGAATAAATGAGACATGGATTATGATGGCCCTACATGGAAATGACAAGCAATGAAAAGCAAATCAAAAAACAACTGTGAAAAACTTAAATGACGGTAGCGAAACTGTAACAATTTGCTCTTGGAATATAAACGGGATAGGCAAAAAGCTGGAGCGTATATCCCAGGTACTTAAAAGTTATCAAATAATCCTATTGCAAGGGACCTGGGCAATATCTCCGTTTGTTATTCATGGATATAAAGGATACTTTGAACCTGAAATTAAGCAAAGCAATTATGGTCGCCCGTGCGGCGGCCTGACAATATTCATTTCAATTGACTTAAATGCAGAACCTATCCAATTGGTTACAAACGACTGCAATATCCAGACTGTACTGTTAAAATACAAGATATATAACCAAGTCAAAACGTTAAAATTGGTCAATATATACATTCCACCAACATATAACTCTAGGCAGACAATGTGTGATACTCTCTCCAGTTACGTAGTAGAGCAAAGGATAGAGGACCCGTTTATGGATTTTATTATTACAGGAGATTTCCATTTAAACTTGTTAATATCGTTTACAAGAGATGATGTGACCAGTCCCAAGATCACCAATGGCTAATTCCAGCTCAAGTAATTGAGACCAAACCCAAACCGAGACAAAATCGATTAGGTTTAAATTTAGTGAAGGATATGGAAGCTTTGGGACTACGGATACTCAATGGTAGATTTCCAACTGATTCTCCCCCAGCATGGTCCTGCTATACCCAAAATGTGAAATTTAGAATTGATTATACTTTGGTATCGTTGAATATTTTTAACAACTGTACTACGTATTGTCTAAATAGGGTCCCAGAGAGTGACCACAGTCAGCAAATAATAACCACATCATTTAAGAATATAAAATATCAATCCTATTTAACAACTCAAGGTCAAATTGATACCACCAACTTCCGGAAATTAAATTGGAAATCAAAGAATAAACGACTGACCAATGTCACTGCACTAAAACTGGCTAGTGAATGTCTCCAAGAAATATCTGCTACATCAATAATTGACCAATGGGTTAGCTTTATATTCAACCTACCTAACCAGAATGCGATCCATAATAACCCTAGTAATAGATATGTAACACGGATACAAAAAAAGGAAACCCACATCAACCTTCCGTATGCAGTACAAAAAATGAAACGGACACGAAACAAACTGAGGAAAGAGCTGACAAAACTCCCGAATAAAGAAGATACAAAAGCTGAACTAAAGGACGTGAACCAAAAATTAAGGAAATTAATCTGGAACGAGAAAACCGCAGCTAACAACAAACGCTGGACCAGAATTTTTTATGCCAGTAATCAAGGAAACTCAAGGGAGTTTTGGAAGATGATAAATAACTTAACAAGACCTGACAAACATATAGTTTCATCAGTACTGACTGAGATGGAATGGGTGAAATTTCTGGGGCACCACCTAAATTCCGAACCTACGGATATTGGAACCGAAGATGATTATATATGGAAAGGTACTTTAAATCCTAAGCAAGATAATTATCTTGATATTACCAAAGAACAAATTGCCGAGCAAATAAAAAAACAGAAAGATGGAGCACCGGGCCCAAATGGTATTCCCTTTGCCCTGTATAAGGAGGACCCAGACACATGGGCAGAATATCTTGTTAGGGTTTTTAAAGAAGTAGTCCGGAAAGGGATCATACCTGATACCTGGAGAGGATCCCTAATATCCCGGATCTATAAAAAGGGAGATTGGGCATTGCCTTGAAACTAACGATTAATAACCCTACAGGATACGGACGAAAAACTTTTTGCAGGGATCTTGCTAACAAAACTATCAGACTGGGCAAAGGACAACTGCATTCTTCCACCTAATCAAACTGGCTTTATAAAAGGTCTAGGAACAGCTACCAATATCTTAGCTCTATCAGTCCTAATCGACAAGGCAATTACAAAAAGGCAACCTCTGTACCTATGCTCTATCGATTTAAATCGGCGTTTGATTGTGTGGACAGAGAACGTTTGTGGCATAAACTATGCTTACAAGGGATTCCTCCATTTTTACTTCACCTGATCCGTCTGCTACATACACATACTTGGGCTAGAATACGTATCGGTAATGGTCAGTCACTAACTATGGAAATACCTACGTTAGGTGGCCTGAAGCAAGGGTATGTATTGGCTCCTTTATTATTTAACCTGTTTTTTGCCGATTTGACTGAGGCCTTGAATGACACAAATGCTCACTCGCCCAAGCTTGCCGATAAAACCATATTAAATCTACTCTATGCAGATGATGTCATTCTCTTAAGTTACACAAAGGTGGGATTACAACGCTTAATAACTCGTACAATGGAATATGCCACACAAAATAATGGTAATAAATGAAACCAAATCTAAAGTTATGTTTATTACAAAAAACTCAAGACAGAAATATGAATCAAAATGGTTTCTGGGGAAGGAGAACTTGGAACAAGTTGAAACCTATAGATATCTGGGAGTCATATTTAACGACAACGGCAACTTTACCCCCAAAAAACTTGATATCATTAGGAAAGCAAATGCCCTAACAGCTGCATTTGGGATCATCAAAAAGTCAACGAGTAACCTAACCTATCAACCTCTCCTTAAGGTGATATCGGCTAAATTATTACCATCTCTAACTTATGGCAGTGAGGCCCTAAATGGGAAAGATGCAATGATCATTAATAACGCTATTTCAAAAACTTTTAAATCCCTTTTCCGTCTTCCAAAAAATGCTTCACAAGCCCAGATCAGGCAGGAATTCGGTTTGAATAACCAGTTGATCGCACGAAAGGGGAATGCTATTAAAGTATGGAACAGAGTAAAAAATGATAAGGAGAACCTCATTTCTCAGCTTTTATGGAAAGAAATTGAAGGAAACAATAAATCACCTGCCTGGAAATACTTGGACGTGGCTCTGGAAGAATTTGGGGTTAGAGGAATTTGGACCTCTCCTATAACAGAGGAATCGTTCAAAAAAGTTGTGAATAAAACAACTGATTACTTATCAATGATAAGTGACAAAGCTACCTTTGTCAAAAGGAAACATGTGGGGTCCATAATAAATGGCTATACAAAAAAGAGGCCACAACAATATTTGGACACGGCATGGTCATTGAAAAGCAAACAGCTTTTCATCAAAGCACGATTTGGAGTATGGCCGGGTGAAGCCCACGCACCACCATGGAAAAAACTCGATAATAACAAACTGTGCAGGTTGTGCAAATCTGGAGGGGAAAATATAATACATTTCTTATGTCTCTGTCCAGAACTGAGAAATGAAAGACTAACAATACTAAAAAGGTTATTTAACGAGAGAGTGATAAGGACATGTAGACAAGCTTTGATTCGATGCCTTTCCTCAGACGATCTATCCATTAACTTTGCCCTGACAAAATTTCTAACAATAGTATGGAAAAAATTGGAATAATATGCTATTTGAAATTACAATGATTATATATTTTCCCTAGTTCTGAACATATGAATTTGCTTTTTAAGAAGTTTTTAAAGAATGTCCACAATTTTAAGATTTACTGTTATTCAAAAATGTAATTTTAATGATCTTTTATTATTTTAATGGAGCAATAGTCTTTTGTAAAGATTTTAATTAATCAATCAATAAACTTTACTTACATACTTACTTACTCAGGCCACTCCCATGTAGTCTTAAATATGGAGCTTCCTGTGTCGTCACAGTTTAGCCATTCTTCGAGATTCCCATCTAGTGCGCTGCTGGATATGGTATTCAAAGTGAAACACAAAACGGCGATTAAGGAATATTTACAGAATAATGTTTGCTTTGTCACAAATTGTTCTCTGCTGTGTGAGACCATAGGGGGGTATTTAGAGGGAGTTTGCAGATCAAAACATAAAAGGCTCTGAGAACTATCTGTACTTGGATGAATCCTCTTCCGAAAGCGCGTCAGTATCTTTAGAATTGCTATGAGTCTACAGGGTAGTCATTAGTTCTGTGTGTGATAAATAATAAATTAACAAAGTTCAAGCCAGGCTGTTTCAAGTGCGATAGGTTTCCGGTAAGGTAATGGATAGCGAGACGGATTGGAGGAGTACGGTCTATAATATGAAGGGCATCCCAAATACATTTGTGCATATTTATGTGGGCCGCTACACATTTTGTTACACTGCCGTACAAGACGTTCATGCATATTTCGAAAGAGCCTCCTTAGCATGACCTCAAAATGCGGATCAAAAATTATTCAGCCAATCCATCAATGTAGCACAGAAAAGGCCTCTGTCAGTAGCATGCAAAGCGGCTGGGCTCAGGGAATTGCGTATTCTATGTGAGTTTTACAAGCAATATATTGATATCTAGGCTCTGCCTCTGTTCCAGATGTGTGAAGAAGCAGTCATATAGGGTTTGCTCCTAGGCTATCATTATAACGCTACTGAAGCAAGGCAAATCTACCACACTTGATTAGGCCCATGTCCCTTATCTGTACAGACAGGGTAAACATTGACAACATTCCCGCAGATTGTCTGATAGTCTCACCCTAATCTGATTTTACACCTGGTTGGGCTACGGAGCTCAATCTTCTCACTATCTTCTCTATCATTCATCAACTTTGTGCACAGACTAACGTACTTTTCAATGTGTCCACAGCGCTCACCTCGGTAGAGTGGAAATCGTTTTTTGGTGCTGGACAGAATGGAAGTAGGTAGGGAAATTCTTAAGGAGGGCGGGTCCCAGTGGAATGAGTTAGAATGAATGGGCTGGTATCTGCCGCAGT
Organism: Lissotriton helveticus; assembly: GCF_964261635.1. Classification (NCBI taxonomy): domain Eukaryota; kingdom Metazoa; phylum Chordata; class Amphibia; order Caudata; family Salamandridae; genus Lissotriton; species Lissotriton helveticus. The sequence goes on from NC_136063.1 coordinate 1,024,482,972, forward strand.
AATAAAAATTAAGGGGTATCCAACAGGGGTGCCCGTTATCACCTTTAGCATTGGTTGTTCACCCTTCAACTAATTTATTTAGGGAACGCTAAACATTTTGGGACCTTTAACTTCAAAATCGTCATATTCTACTCATGCTATGAAATATGCACCTTTGTGTTAAGGATCCTAGTGTTAATCTGGCACCTTAGATTTGTGAATTACTTGTTTTTTAAGGCAGGTCTGGACTGTCCATAAATTTCGCTTAATCGGTATCGATGTCCCTTATGCTACACATGAGTAAACAATTAACTGCTGTGGTAGAAATCACCTGGACAATATTTGGAGATCAGAGTTCATTGCAAATTGATATGGGGTAAAAGTCATTATGGAGTTAAATATGATAACATCTCAGAACAAGTAGACTATTGGATCACCTTCCCACTCGTGATGGATGTCAGTATTGCTGTTATGAAGATGATAGTCCTTGCTAAGTTATTATATCTTTTCTTAAATGCTCCTTTTCCATTCCTAGGGAAACGTAAAGGTCGCTGATAAATAACCTAGCTGTGCTGGAAATAGAGACACTAACATTGCTCTGAGAAATTAGGTTCTTGGTTGAGGGGGGGGGTGATCCCTTCTCAATCATCAGCCACAATCCCAGTCAGGGTGAACTACAAAAGTCACTATATTTAACATGTACTTACACCTCTGGTAACTTTGCACAAAAGTGAGAGGCTTAACATAGAGGCAAAGTGTAAAACATTTATGCAGCACTCAAACAGTAAAAAATCTAAAACACTACACAAGAAAAATCCCACACAAATTTATAACAATAGAGTAAAATGTAATAAAATATTGGGCACCAAAACAACAAAAATCCAATCAGAAGAACCAGAGATATGCAATTTCAAAGATTTAATGTAAGTATAGTGCCAAAAAAGCACACATCGCCACTGGTGATTCGCTGTCAAACCATGTTAAAGTCCCAAGTTCAGGCCAACCATGATGGAGTGTGGGTTGGCTACAGAGGCCAGGTTAGTCTTGCTGAAAATGTTACATTCTAAAGTCCAGGGCAAGGAGTTCCATTCAAGTGGTGGGGGCTACGAGGAGCAGGGAAAGTATCACAGAGAGGTGTCACTGGAGTGCGAAGAGCAGGCTGAGCATCAAGGTCGGTCCTTTCTGTAGCACAAGGATCCTATGAGGCATCTCAATCATTGCTGGAGATTCCTGTTGGTGGTCACCACGGGCTAACCATGCTGTAGCACGAGTGCAGACATTGTATTGCTGATTGTCGCTAGCGGTTGTTATATCACTGAGTCTTGTTGACTGGAGCTTCGCGTTGGTGGTCAGTGTGAGCAGCAAGATCTTGCCATTAACTAGTCTTTTTGTGCTTGCAAAGTGACCAAAACATCAGGACTTCTCCTTTTCTTCTAGGAGGAGCTCAGTTGATGCCACGCCTCATGAAGATCAGAACTAACCCCAGAAGAAGCCAGCAGGGCTCAAGCAGGTCCAGTTGCAGGTAGAAGCAGGGAAGATGGGAAATTGCAGAGAGGCCTCTGGAGCTTGTGGTACACCTAAAAAAAAAGTCAAAAACCACTTTATTCGATTTTGTTAAAAATCATAAAAGCATACTATAAACAGTTAAAAGCGATTCCAAAATTCATATAAAAATTTCATACAATACAATTTCAATAAAAATTATTAAAAATACGAGATTAAAAATCATCATGTACAAATAGGTAAGGCACGACAACAATCAACACGAACCCCAATATTACACTTGTATATTCCTCTTCCTGATTCTAACAGCAGCAACAAGATAATTTGCTACGCTGAACATCACCAAGGGGGATTCGAGCATTTGCAAATACAGGAGTGCTGGTTTTGCCTGTAAAAAAGCTTTCTCTTTCAGTAAGGGTACCAAATACTTCTGTCTTGGAACATTATAAAAAGGACAGAACAGCATTAAGTGCATGTTATTTTGCAGGGAAAAATCATCACATTTACATACAGGTGCATCCTCGGGCTTAAACCAGCCTTCACTGTCACAGAGTACCGTATAAATCAGGTTAAATCGAAATTTAACCAGAAGCCACCTGTGAAATGGGATATTAACTAGAGTGAGGTACGGTTGAATAGCTATACATGTTATTGTCATAAAATGAGCTCTAACAGTGGGTTTTATTAATTGATGTTCCTCTCTCTCCAAGGTCTTGAGTTTGAAGAAATTGAGCTTAACCCAATCTAGGTCCGCTTTTTTCAAGCCAAGCGGGGCGAAAAATATCTCGGGGCGGCCTAGTTCCACTGAACACTTATGAATGTAAGACAGCCAAACAATATCTTTATACTTGTCAAGTTTTAGACAGTCCATCAGTATTTTGTGATTAAGACCCAGGTTGTTATTGGTCCAAACCCTAATCCATAGTAGGATAGGTGCCATAGCGAGGATGTCAGTAATGTAATCAGCTCCAAGCTCCTGGTGGACTGAGAAAGTGGCTGTCGACGGAGGGAGCCCTAACATAGAACGAAAAAACTTGTTTACCTCCTTTTGTATAGTTTCAGTTTTCACGTAACCCCACAGACCTGCTCCATACCGTGCAATAGCTAATGTTTTTGCCCTATACAGAGCTAGTAATGCACCACTTGGTTTCCCCCCAAGTCTCCCTGAGAAGCTTAGGATAGCATTTACAGAACTCCTCACTGCTTTAGTTTTAGCTGTTATTTGCGGGGTCCAATTGCCATTGGAATCAAAAACTACACCTAGGTAAGTGAAAACCTTAACATTGGTAATCACTTCCCCTTTACAGTAAAAAGATTTAATATTATTTTTAGCGGTCCCAAAAACCATTACGTGTGATTTAGCATTATTCACCACTAGGTCAAGAGAGGACATGAAATCACTAAATGTTTTTAAGAGTCTCTGTAAACCTAAATGTGTCCTAGCTATCAATGCGGCATCATCCGCGTACAGGAGCACCGGAATATGAATGTCTCCTGCGCGCGGTGTATCCGCAGAGACAGCCAGAAGGTTTTTTTCCCAGAGCATTTCTGTATAAGGTGAACAGCATGGGGGCAAGGATGCAGCCTTGCCGCACACCCCTGCCTGATTTAAACCATGCTGTACGATGTCACACCTATAGCTCATAACAGGAGGTCAGTCAGCTGACCCTTGGAGTTACTTCCACCTGGGGTGGATGGTACAGGTCCAATCATCTTTCTTAGACACCAGGGCAGGCCTCAAGCAGAAGGGCAGACCCTTTCTGCCCTTTCTTGTGACCTTTGTGCCTCTGTGCCACTAGTTCCCCGTTTTTTTGGGACATTTCTGCCCTTTCTTGTGACCTTTCTGCCTTCTGTGCCACTCCTTTCCCCCATTTTTTCTGCCCTTTCTGCCCTTTCTTGTGACCTCTCTGCCTCTGTGCCACTCGTTTCCCCCGTTTTTCTGACCTTTCTGCCCTTTCTAGGGACCTTTCTGCCCTCTGTGCCACCAGTTTCCTTCCGTTTTTCCTGACCTTTCTGACTTTTCCTGTGACCTTTGCGCCTCTGTGCCACTCGTTTCCCCCTGTTTTTTCTGACCTTTTTGCCCTTTCTTGGGACTTTTTTGCCTCTGTGCCACACGTTTCCCCCGTTTTTTGTGACCTTTCTGCCCTTTCTTGGGACCTTTCTGCCCTCTATGTCACTCGTTTCCCCCGTCTTTTTTTGACCTTTCTGCCCTTTCTTGGGACCTTTGTGCCTCTGTGCCACTCATTTCCCCCGTTTTTTGTGACTTTTCTGCCCTTTCTTGTGACCTTTGTGCCCTCTGTGCCACTCGTTTCCCCCGTTTTTTGTGACCTTTCTGCCCTTTCTTGTGACCTTTGTGCCTCTGGGCCACTCGTTTCCCCCCGTTTTTTCTGACCTTTCCGCCCTTTATTGGGACCTTTGTGCCTCTGTGTCACTCGTTTCCCCCCATTTTTCGTGACCTTGCTACCCTTTCTTGTGACCTTTGTGCCTCTGTGCCACTCGTTTCCCCCTGTAAATTTGTGACCTTTTGCCCTTTTTGTGACCTTTCTGCCGTCTGTGCCACTCGTTTCCCCTGCCTTCTGTGCCACTTGTTTCCCCCTCAATTGTTGTGCCCTTTTGCCTTCCGTTTCCTTCATCGCCCCTCGCTGCTGCGGCCCCGCTCCCCTGACTGCCCATTTGCTGCCCCCACCTCCTGCCCCCCAGCTGCTCCTCCCTCCCACCTCCCTATGTAGGCCGGCCGCTGCGCGGTGAGTAGAGCGACCCTTGACCCTTCCAGGTAGGTCGCTCCCCCTCCGCACCGCACCGCCTGTGCCTCCCTGCCCAGCTGCCGCTGCTGAGGAAGTTCAAGGCCCTCCTCCACCCGCAGGCTACCACCTGTGCCTCATCCCTGGTTGCCAGTGGTAGGCCGTAGGTTTGCTCATCCTCCATTGTATTGCCTGTATTTTCTTTCAGTGATCCCGTTGTAGTGACTGCATTTTCATTGTTGTGTCTGTGACTTCTGTTGTCTGTCTCCCCCGCTGCCTGTACATGGTCTGTGCCGGTTTTCTCCCTCTGTTCCCCTCGCTGCTCCCATGTCTCTCTGCCCGATTTCCCTTCTGCCCCCCTCACTGCCCCCGTGTCTCTCTGCCCGGTTTTTCCTTCTGCTCCCCTCGCGGCCCCCGTGTCTCTCTGCCCATTTTTGCCATTTGTTGCTTAGCTGCCCCAGCATTTCTGTGACCTTTCTGCCTTCTGTGCCACTTGTTTTCCCTTATTTTTTGTGACCTTTCTGCCCTTTCTTGTGACCTTTTGCCCTCTGTGCCACTCGTTTCCCCCGTTTTTCTGTGACCTTTTTGCCCTGCTTGTGACCTTTCTGCCCTCTGTGCCACTCGTCCCCCCTTCAACTGTTGTACCCTTTTGCCTTCTGTTTCCTTTGTCGCCCCTCATCGCCCCCGCCGCTGCGTCCCCTGTGGCCCCGCCCCCTGACTGCCCATTCGCTGCCCCAGCCTCCCGCCTCCCAGCTGCTCCTCACTCTCACCTCCCCATACATGCCGGCCGCTGCGCGGTCGCCCCCCTGGCGCGCGGCAAGCCTGTCTGCGCCCGTCTGCGCCTGGACCATGCCCAGCGCCAGAACCCCTGGCCCCCGCACACGCCATGATGACCGCCGCCACTACGACGCCAGCACTCTGAACGCTCTCAACCCCGGACGGACCCACAACTGCTTCAAGGCTGCCTGAAACCCACACACGGTCCCTTCACCTACCGGAACTGCAGCTACACCAGCCACAGAGCCGGCAAACCACCCGCCAAGAAAGACCTCAACCACCTCCGATGCATACTACTGAACACCCGTTCCGCATGCAAACACGCCGTCGAGCTCTGGGACCTGCTCAACAAAACCTCCCCAGACGTCGCCTTCCTGACAGAGAGCTGGTTGAACAACTCCTCCGCACCGACATCGCCATAGCTATCCCAGACGGCTACAAGATCACCCGCAGAGACCGCACCAACGGAGTCTGAGAAGGAATCGCCATCGTCCACAAGAAAAGCTTCAAGGTCTCGACTAGCACCGACGACGCGCTCAGCACTGACAAACACATGCATTTCCAGATCCACACAGACCCCAACTCCACCCTCAGAGGCACCCTTGTCTACCGACCCCCTGGACCCCACCCCCAGTTCAGCGACTCCATCGCCGACTTCATCAGCACGCATGCCCTGACCTGCACCGACTACATCCTCCTCAGAGACCTGAACTTTCACCTTGAGAACAACAACGACAACAACTCCACATCCCTGATCGATAACCTCACCAACCTCGGACTGAGACAACTCATCACAAAGCCCACCCACTCCACCGGCCACACGCTCGACCCCGTCTACTCCTCAAGCCTGCACGTCTCCGTCAGCCACACCACCGAACTCCTCTGGACCGACCACCGCTGCATCCACTTCACCTTGCAGAAACCCACCACACACCACCGCACCCAACAGATCCCCCGCCGCCGGAGCAAAATCATCGAAGACCAACTACATGCAAACCTCGCTCTCAGCCCACCCACCGAACCCTGGACCCTTCCAAGTCAGGGTTCCACAGCAAGTACAGCACCGAGAGCGCCCTCATCGCCGCCACCGACGACATCAGGACCCTGCTAGACAACGGGGAGACTGCAGCACTCATCCTCCTAGACCTCTCCGCCACCTTCGACACCATCTGCCACCCCACATTACACGCAGGCCTCTATGCCGCAGGGATCCGAGACAAGGCTCTGGAATGGACCACCTCCTTCCTCTCCGGCAGAACCCAGTGAGTTTGCCTCCCCCTGTTCCGTTCCGAAGCCTTCGAGTTCATCTGCGGCGTACCCGAAGGATCCTCCCTCAGCCTGACACTGTTCAACATTTACATGGCCCCCCCTTGCACACGTCACCCGACAGCACGACCTCAACATAATCTCCTATGCCGACGACACTCAACTGATCCTCTCCCTCACCTAGGACCCCATCACCGTCAAAGCCAACCTCCACGAAGGAATGAAGACCGTCGCCGACTGGATGAAGATCCGCCGTCTGAAGCTGAACTCGGACAAGACGGAGGTCCTCATCCTCGGCTCCAGCCCATCAGCCTGGGACGACTCCTGGTGGCCAATGGCAATGGGGGCAGCCCCGACCCCCACTGACCACGCACGCAACCTGGGAATCATCCTCGACTCAACGCTCTCAATTACCAAGCAAGTCAACGCCGTCTCCTCCTCCTGCTTCAACACCCTCCGCAAGCTCCGCAAGATCTACAGATGAATCCCGACAGATACAAGAAAGACAGTCACCCAGGCCCTTGCCAGTAGAAGACTTTACTACGGAAATGCCCTCTACGCGGGAGCCCCGACCAAGCTCATCAATCGACTACAACGCATCGAAAATGCCTCGGCATGACTGATCCTCGATGTACCATGACACGGCCACATCATCCCTCACCTGAGAAACCTGTACTGGCTCCCCTTCTACAAGAGGATATCCTTCAAGCTCCTCATCCATGCACACAAGGCACTCCACAAGACCGGCCCAGCCTACCTCAACAGACGGCTCTCCTTCCACACCCCCAACCGCCAGCTACGCTCCGCCGACCTCTCACTCGCCACCATCCCGCGCAATCGAAGAACAACCACCGGCGGGAGATCCTTCTCCCACCTCGCTGCCAAGACATGGAACACCCTCCCTCTGAACCTATGACAGACCCAAGACCTGCTGACCTTCAGGAGGACACTAAAGACCTGGCTGTTTGAACAGTAGTGGCTCCCACCCCCTCCCCGCGCCTTGAGACCCTCGCAGGTATGTAGTGCGCTTAACAAATGACTAATTGTTTGATTGATTGGTTTGATCTGGCAGCAGGCCAGTCTATCTTCCGTAGCATCCATAGGTGCAGAAGTGTACTGAAGAGTGGGTCTAAACACTCTATTTTAATACTTGTTGCCCCCTTTGAAGTGGAAGAAACGTCTGGAGTTTTACCTGCAATCCTGCCCTGGTCCCAGTCTGTCTGCAGACACAATAGACTAGTGTGAATTCCTTTGTGTGTGAGCTGAGGCATTGTCTTTGAAGTGGCGGTGTGAGAAGTGACAGCTCTGCCCTTCATCGAATCAGGATGGCACATCCTGCCAATACCCAGACCCTCTTCTGTGTTGCTGTCTGGGAGGAATACACAAAAAACATACACAAAGGCCAACAGCTAACTACATCTAGTCAAGTGAGCCAGGAAGCAGTCTCCCAGCACCAAGTGGTTAGTACAAGAAAATGGAAAATTTCTAAAAGTGGCATTTTCAGAATTGTTACTTAAAATCTGACTTTACTTTTAAAGTGGGTTTTAAATTACAATTCCTCAGACAAGAAACATGTCATTAACACCAACTCCTAAACAAAAAGTACCACCTATTAAATGTAGTAAGGTAACCCAATGTTATCATATGGTTGAGGTAGGCCTTGCAATGGTGAAAACAAATTTGAGAGTTTTTCACTACCAGGACATGTAGAACTTACAAATACATATCCAACTTTTTAAATACTAACAACTCTGCCCTGTGAGCAGTTTAGGGCCTAACCTAGAGATGACTTATATTTATTTAAAAGAAAGAATTATTCCTGGCAAAGGGATTATTTTGCCGGGTCCGAATGGCACTTTAAGACTGTGCACATAGACTGCAATTGCAGGCCTGACAAATGTTTTAAAGTGCTACTTAAGTGGTTGGCAAAACAATTTCTGCATTCTCACTAATAGTAGTTAGTTCACAGGCCCTGGGTACCCGTAGAACCTCTTTACTGGGGAGGTACAAGTACATTAAATAGGTGAATTGGGTGTAAGACAATTTTACCATGTTTAGTGCGGCGAGCATAGGCACTTTGGGACTGGTTAGCAGTGGCAAGGTGCACAGAGTTCTAAAGTCAAGAAAAACGGGTTCAACAAAACAGGAGATATGAAGGTAAACATTTTGGGGGCGACAATGCAGAAAGGGTTAAGCTCAACAATTGCCTTATAATGAAGGGGATTTTCAGCACTGGATTTCAAGCTATATTTCCCTGTAGCACAGGCTCAGTTTGCTCTAGAAATGTGGCACTTCCTACTTCCTTAAACTTAGTGGTATGTTCCCTTCTATGTGAACCAACAGCGGAAATTAACACTGTGACATGATATATCTGGTTTTGGCTGAGTTGGCTACAAAGGTGGGAGGAAACAAGACATGGTCTGTGCTTCAGCATCTTGTATTAATCTCCCTTTGCCCCTAAATGTGGGTCTTATGATGACTCAGCTGCATTATAGATTAGAGCTGAGAGTCCTTGGTGATGGTTACTCAGGTTATCTCTTCCTACCAATACACAATTTGAGGTAAAAGCACATTGTCTTATACATACTGTGCAGTCCAGGAACTATGCATTTTGTATTGTATATATATAATATATATAATATGATTCTGAGGAGATGTCAGGAGAGAGAAGAGGGCATGGATGGGGTTGACATGAATGCACAATGGAAGATTTGTAGATCTCAATTAAGAGAAATATTCTGTAACAAAAAACACTGCCTGCTACATTACAATTTCTTGCTCATGATTTATAACTGCAGAAACAGCATGAGTAACATGGGACCGGAGATGGAGACTTACTGCAGGGGATACCGGTTTCCCTTTGCAGATTTATTTTACTTAGTGTGAAGATGTCCCAGCATTGAGCAGTTCTCATCATTGTGTCTTACTTAATTTTTTTTATAGTTTTATTTAAGTTTTCATAAGAAAAAACATCAAACGACATATACAGCAATAATATATTGCAGAGTACAGAGTACAGAGGTACACATCGGTTCGTCCATAAAGAGGTGCAGTCCCCGCACATAAACATTTTGGCATAGAAAATCAGACACTTTATAGGTACATCATTAACCATCACCTAAACATACAAGATTCCATCAGTCAGGTGATTGAGTTATGACATATGCAGTAAATGGACCTCAGATATCCCTAGGTCTAGAAGCTCTGGGCAGTTCCTCCCAATAACACAAGAGCTGGTCACGACAAAAGGCAACATCTTTCAGCCATTGCTGAAATCTAGGCGCAGGCCTTCCATCCCAGTGTAGCAATACTCTGCGCTTGGCCAACAATAGCGCCAAGGCCACTACCCTGCGATTACACGTTTTAAGATGCAGTACATTGCCTAGAAGGCAGATAGGCATGGTACAAAGCACAGGCTCCCCCACCAAAGCTGTTAATGCTTTTGTTACTTTCCCCCAGAACTCCGCTACCCCGACACAACTCCATGCCAGATGTTGAAAATCGGCTGCTCCGCTCCGCAGCGTCTACTGTATCAAAATCCCTTAGCCCATATTAAAAAATTTGTGCAGGCGTATAATATATTTGATGAATGTATTTATAGTGAATTAGGCGCACATTCCTGTTAGCAGTCAATTGGCCCGTCAGTTTAGAACATGTGCCCCAATCATCATCCGTCAGTGCCAGAGGTAAAATAGAGTTCCATTCATCCAATGGGCCCACACTCACATCCACTTAATCAGCTTGCGAAGCATTATATAAACGGAGATAATTTTCGCCCTAGTTTGTGCAACGTAGATATGCTGCAGCGCCGTAAGAGTAGGGGGCTCAGCAGGATAGCCAGGATATAAGGCTTTAATTGCAGACCTTAGCCTACTATATATAAAGGTAGCCATAACCGAGCCTCCCCCATCTCCCAAGAAGGCCTGCAATCCAATAAACTTCCCACCTGAAAACATATCCCCCATAGTGCACTTATGCATAGACTGCAAAATTTTCACCGCCCCTGTTTCACACGTCACAGAGATCTGCCCATGGTGGAGCAGCGGCATAGCTGGCGCATGCTGGGGCAACCTCCTAGCCCGTCTCCCAAGTTCCCTCCATGCATGTCTCGTGCAGTGTACTGTATCAATCTCATCTTTCTCGAAGACCGTGGTGTCATTACCCACCATTGCTTTCAACGGTATCGGGTGGACAGCACCCGTTTCAACCGCCACATGTGGTGTGAAGGGCGCTGCATTTTGCCAATAGGACGCATATTGCGCACACAAATAACACAGTTTCATGTTTGGCATACGGAACCCACCCTTTTTGTATGGCAGCGCCAGACCTCCCACTTGATACGTGACTTTTTCACTTCCCAGACCAAAGTAATCAATATTCCGCTCAATACATAAAAAAAATGCTCTCTCAAAATAACGGGTATGTTGACAAATAAATACAGAAATTTCGGAAGGACCACCATTTTTATCCGTGCCGCCCTGTCTGCAAACGTTAATGGGAGCTGTATCCACCTAGCAACTTTGTCTTCAAATTTAACTATAGTAGTCCTATAATTTTCGCACACAACAATCTGTGGATCTTTGTGCACCCAGACACCCAGGTATTTGACAGGCTCATCACTCCATATCACAGGGTATTCTAATTGCACTCTATTTTGTACATTCCGTTAATGCAAAAACCACAGACTTGTCCCAATTTATCCCCAACCCTGAGTACCATTCAAATCTAATGTATTCCCGTATCAGTTTCTCTAGGTGCACCTCAGGACCATATCGTTGGCGTACATTGACACCGCCAAAGGCCGCTGTTGAAAATGAAGCTCCGCCTGAGAATGCCGTTGCCGCAGGTTACAGGCCAGGGGCTCAAACATAAGGGTGAAAAGGAGCGGCGATAAATGGGCAGCCCTGCCTCGTCCCGCACCCAATCGGGAACGCATCCGAGGTTCTACCATTTACGCGAACACGAGCCACCGGCACAGTGTACAACAGCCTAATCCAATTAGTGAATATAAAGGGCACCCCATATAATGTAGCACTGCCAGCATGTACCGCCAGGATATAGAATTGAATGCTTTGGCGGCATCCAGCAGGACTGCCGCTGCAGGCAGTGTTGGCTTCAAAAGGTGTATTACTGCAAACAGCGTCGTAAATTGGGCACCGTGGAGCGGGTCGGGACAAAACCCGACTGGTCCGGTGGGGCCATCACAGATAATAACAATTGCAATCTGGTAGCAAGGACCTTAGCAAGAATTTTAACATCTGTGTTCGTTAATGATAACGGCCAATTTGATTGGCACCTATCAGGGTCCTTCCCTGGTTTATGAAGAGTCACAATTAACGCTTCACAGAGCGTGGAGGGCAACCTCTGTTGTTCATATGCCTCTTTAAACATAGCATGAAGATGTGGTGCCAAGATATCCAAATACTCTTTGTAAAACTCTGGGTGTCTCAACCTCCGAATATCTATAAGGGACAAGTTGTGTATCTCAGTCTGAACCGCCTGCGCTGCTTTCCTAACAGTTGGGTCAGATTTAGTGTGCCCATCCAGATCCGACTTCAAGATCACATTAAAATCGCCACCACAGATAATGGCGGTCGGCTGTAGCCTATATAACTTGTTCCACAAGACATCATAAAAGGCAGGGTCTTCCACATTAGGACCGTACACATTAATAATGGTGACCATCATTCCACACAATTTCCCCTGCACTGTTATGTACCGACCATCCGTGTCAGTCTCCTCATGGGATGAGGAACTTTGTATCCTTCTGTGTGACCCTGGGGAACTTTGTATCCTTCTGTGTGACCCTGGGGAACTTTGTATCCTTCTATGTGCCCTGGGGAACTTTGTATCCTTCTGTGCGCTCATGGTTTAAACACAAGATTTTTCTTAATCAAAATCATAACCCCTCTCGCATATGAGGAGCAAGATGACACAAATTTGACACCCGCCCATCTAGTGGCAACGTTATTTGCCGCTTGTTTGTTTAAGTGAGTTTCCTGCAATTGAGCGACTTGCACATTGTGCCGATCCAAAAAAGCAAGAACCTGCCTGGTTTTCTTTAGATTGTTCAATCCCCTGACATTCCATGTTATGCATGTCACCTTACTACCCTCCAACAGTATCTATGATGTTCAGAACCATAACAAGAGCTGCACCCCCTGCACCTGCGTCACATACAATGCAACCAACCCGCCTCTGCACTTTGCTCCGTAAAAAGCAACCATGAATCAAATCCCCAACAAACCCCCCACCCACCTCAGCATCCCAAACATGCTAAGACTCCCCAATACCAAAAAATACAGAAACAGAACCCTCCTCCCCACCCATGGTGAGAAGCTAGTCCTCTCACGGCCTACAACCATGTCAAACAAAAGTAAGTGGATTATTCCCTCCTGGGGGACCCCAGCTGCCCTCTGACCCCATGGTGGTACCTAGGGGGGTCGGGGCAAGTCTATGTTCCCTCCCCAGCACACCCCACAGTCATCGTATCAACAGTAATATACTAAACATGGACAGAATCTAATGCGCAGTCGAATGCACATAAACCTCCCTTCACATATAAACAGCAGAACGTGGCTCTCAGCAGTCCCACTGCTGCCTGCTAGTAGCCAGAGAGATGCAGACATGTCGCAAAATAAAGTAGTACAGCAATGTATATCTGAGCATCCCACCTCCCCCAACCATATCCAAGGCCACACCAAGCCCATTGTTTTTATACATAATAGCCCAACCAATAATCCCATCAGGACAAAAACTTCAGCCAAACGGTACAGATACAAGCGCATCCCAAAATGTTCAGTGGTCCCAACTCCCCTGCACTCAGATTTCTTATCTCATATTTTAACAGTTCACATTTCAGCACTCGACCATAGTCTCAATTTAGACTGTGAAAAAGAAATTGCATTAACAGCAAGAATCAAACGTACAATGAACCACATCTGTATTGTACTGGAGCAGCATATGACCTGCAATAACATACTAATCTTCATTGTCTGCATCATCACCAGCCTGCCTGGTCGCAGCACGCTTCTCCAACCGCTTAATGTACTGCATAGCATCTTTCGGGGTCATGCAGATCCGAGGCTTGTTCCCAAACATTATCTTGAGCCGAGCGGGATACAACATGGCATACTGTGTTTCCATATCCTGCAACTTCTTTTTGACTTGCTGAAACTCCCGCCTGGCCTGTTGAACCGCGACTGTAAAATCCGGAAACACTGCCATCTCCAGCCCCTGATAACTAGTGGTGCCCAATTCTCTTGTACGCCGAAGAGCCACATCGCTGTCGCGATAATTTAAAAGTCTTGCGATAATCAGACGCGATGGTGCCCCCGGCACTGGACGGTGTGCAAGAGACCGGTGTGCTCTCTCCACCACCAGAACATTGGAGAAATGCTCCTCCCCCAGCATGGTTTTTGGCATGTCCTCCACATAAAGCTCCAACTTGCCCGTATTGGTGGATTCAGGCACTCCTGTGATGATGCGCAAGTTGTTTCGGCGCGATCTCACCTCTAAATCCTCGTTCTTGGCCCTTCTGACCTCCAATATCTTATCCACCTCAGAGCAAGACTTCGTGGCACATTCCACCTTGTCCTCTACCGTGGAGATACATTGTTCCGCCTCCGTCAGATGCACACCGTGTTTGTCTAACTTTGCTGACATGGTGTCCATATGCAAGTTTAGGTTGTCTATCTTTCCATCTATAGTTTGAAGACTTTGCTGCATTGCCAGTAACACCTTTTCCAGCTTGGAGTTGCTCCTAGATTACATATCCATTTCTGTGTCAGACGCTGCCTCTCTTTGCGTTTTTTTCAGACGCTTAGATTCGAAGGAGAGTGTAGATTGCAGGTGCTTGCCCGGCTTACCCATCCTGTCATCTGAACAAACAATCGTTAGACTGTGCACGGTACCCACCAACCGATCCGCAAGGTTACACAGGTCATCCACACTCCGTCAGGGCCACGCGCCCGCGGTGCTGGTCGCAATCGGTGCAGGCAGACACACTCTATGACTCAGTCCCAAAACAGGCCGCGGAGAACAATCCAAAAATAGATCTGCCACAGCTCCTGGTCAATGCCGGTGCAGTAGTACTCCCCAGATCCTCTCCTGAGTTATGTGCAACACCAAATAGGCCCGGGCATAGAAGCAGAGTCAGCAGTCAACCACGCGGCGCCATGAAGACCAGCAAGAAAAGGGGATTGCCAGTTTCACTAGGAGCAGGGGTGCACAGTAGCTTCTTAACACAGCCCACGCCGTCTCAGGCAACACAGTTCACAGGCCGATTACCTCAAGGGGGCCCCACCGGTTCACAACATGCTCACCAAGCAGTCTCTGCTCCCGCTGTCCGGCCTCCTCTAGCTCTCCGCTTGCATAATCGTTTAACTCACCACCGTGCCGCCGATATTGCGCCCGACTCCAGCCAGGACCACTGATCCAAGCATCGGCCCCAGACAGCGCTGCCTCTAGTGCCGCAACGACAGCAGGACACGAAGCCTCTCTTCGGCACTGGGGCTCGCCATAGCTCCCAACTGCCGTCATTTTATGCGCCAACCACCAGAGGCTGCATATCAGCTTTACCGTAGAGGCAGCTGCCACATAAATCACTGCATCCAATGCAGCAAACGATGTAGATTCCAACCCGCTAACTCACCACTGCAGATGACTGGGAGAAGTAGAGGATAATGTACGGATTATGGCCCGACCAGCGGAACTGCACTAATGTGCGGCCATCTTGCTTCGGGCTCACTAGCCTCCCCCATGTCTTACATAATTCATTTGTTGCAGCAACAATCCCCACATAGCTTTATTGGGTATTATAGATGGAATGCCAAACTGAGTACACCAATGTATGGCTCTTGCTTTGTTGATGTCAAAAAGAAGCATGGCCATGCCTTGACAGTACAGTTCTTGTCCGAAGGCAGTATACTGGCTGAAAGATCTAATACTTTGCAATGATGAGGCAAAGGACCTAGGAATATATTGGACTCAATGAACAAGTACCTAATGCAAAAACCCCAGTTGCTGACAAGTATAATGTCACTTAGTTAGGACACTCCTAGATATTGGGGGGATATTATTTTGCCAGGATCTTGGGAAAAGAATTCGACGAATGGGATAATAAGATGAAATTGAGCACAAGCTCTTTTGGCTCCCTGAAATTGCCAACTAACTGCGAACTCAAAAAAAGCTATGTGTTTAGCTATCTTTTATTCAATTTGATCATAGCAGATTCAGTCACTTCACCACATTTCCCACCCATCGAACTACCTCATTTCAGTGCAAGGACGAAATTGTGTTTTTTACTTCTAATTGTTATTAGGTTCTTTTGTCAGATTTTATAAGCAACAGGCAGATCAGTATATTGCCAATAAGCACAAAATACATGGGATCCCTAAGATGCCTCTCCATCCTGACCCCTTCCTCTTTCTTCTCCCCATTCCAAGCTCCGTGGGGCTCCAATGTTTATATATCCATATCAAGTGACCAGGGCCTTTCCATACACGGCTCAAGTTGAATGAAATTGTGTTTCTGAGCCAAACTGTGATCAGTCTTCTGAGACTTTAGCCTGCATTCTGTGATAGCATTAGTATGCATACCAAAGAAATTAAACCTAGGCGGGAATCTTTTGGAGGAAAATCATTAAGTTTGGAAATTGGAACATAAATGGCAATAAGATGGATAGAGTTCCACGCTATAAATATTCAGAAATCATTTTCCAGGAAAGAACGAGGCGTCATCACAATCGTACCATCCTAAGGTCAAAGTTCACTCCTGCTACGGATTGTGCACATTGGCCAAGAAAAATGTGAAATCCTTCCTTAGCAGTGTTCCTGTCTGCTATAATAACAAACTTGGAGCGTTTATTAGCATATGGATCACAGCCTTTCATGGGAAATATGCTTAGGTTTTTAGAAACAGCTCAATGTAACATATTTAGCGCTTTAGCCAACGCACCATTCAGACCTTGCAGGCTGAAATTAGATTAGCCTTTAAATTACTTAAATAGTCCACAGCGTTGGAATATGTTTACTATGTACAACGTCACAGCTTAAAGTCCACCCAAGAGGGCTCTTTGAAAGCAGTAAAAAAGGAGGTAGGTCTGCATTTGACACAATTCCACAAACTAAAAGTCAGTGGAGAAATGTCTAAAGGTATGCCAAATTCGTGTAACTTGCTTTTGTGTCATTACGCTAAATGTTATCAAAATTACATGGAATTACACATAATTGCACAACAGGTAAACCTGTCATTTTGCGCTATATGTTAGCGAAAATGTGTCCTTGCATGAATTTTTTGTCTCAGGATGCATTTAAGCAAAAGCACCATGAACGACAGTCACTTATGTTCTGTTTTTTTTTAATTTCCGAAATTCTTTATTGTATATAAAAAAATATAAATTTGGCGTGTTTTTGCAGAAGAAGCCACGTGAAATTCCTGAAATCTGTAAATTATGTTGGTGAAATTTTAAATTCTGCTTTTTGACTAGTTTGATCCCCTTTATCTTTGCACCTTAACAAGCTTACGCAGAGACCCAGTATGCCTGCTCTCCACCGTTTTCAATTGTTCAAGCTGTTGTATGTCGGAGTCCTTGTGCATTCATTTTCAGAGCTCGTACACTTAAGTATTAGGGAGAGACGCCATTTATAAACACAAATGTTTTCCGTTTTCTAGCCACTTTGAGGCCTTAGCCTATGGGCTATCTGCCATCCATTCACACTGGGGTGTAGAGGGGTCACTAAAATGGTGAATTATGAGGAGATTTTACAACTCTTGTCCATTTGTTTGATTTTAGAAGCTCACCTGTTGCCTTTTGGCCATAATTGGACTCAGAGGATTACCATTTCGACATTACCTCCCATAACTGGATTGAGGTATTATTTTAGTTTTATCAATGTAGCCAGCAGTATTAAACCCTGGAATCTTTAGCAATGATGGGCATCAATATATAATGCCTAATATTCATTTGTGGAGACATTCAGAATTGACATCAATGCATGAATTTATAATTCTAGTATTAGGAAGCAAAAGGCTGCTCAGTACTCTTGTTTGGAACGTCCAATTTACAGTTGTCTTTTGTTACAGTTATAATAAGAGTTTAAGAATGCAATTGATTTAGGTTGTTTTGATTATGTATTCATTCTCTATTTACTTATTTGCATGCTTGACCACAATAGCTGTGATGCATTTCCTTAATTTTGCCAAAAGAGTATACTTTGAATTATTGATATACCATAGGATTATTTCCATATTGCAAAGTTATATTTCGTGTGGTGCTCAAAGAAGCGTCTCTTGCTCCGTAATTATTTTTATAGTTGGTACTAGTGATGTAGGTTTTAATGTGTATATATTATATTGGTTTTAATTTGTATAAACCCACTGCAAATCTATTTGTACATATTTTTGGATCCCTGAAGAAGTCCCAAAGGGGGTGAAACACTGTGGCTTTCCATTTTGGATATTGTTCTGGCTAAAATAGAGGTGTTCTTAGGGGAAGAGTAATATAATAAATAATTCTCCAACTTCCTGTTCATGTCTAGCAGGCTCCTCCCAGTGTTTTGTTCATCTCCTGTTCACTTTTCATTTGGATTTGGAGCTGGAACGAACACTCTTTCTGTCTACTCCATCAAAATCATTGGTTTTGAGGACTTTTGATTTTGAGATTTCACAAGTAAGTTGGACAATTGGTGTTGTTTCTTTGATTGGGGCATTGCACCTATATTTCTTAGTATTTTTCATTGTTTTAAAAAAAAAAATTTGTTGGGTGGCCTGTAGTTTCAGTCGGGGCCTAGTTGTTTCTTTGTAAGTATTTTTTCTTCTTTTATAAAGGAAACATGTTGCACAGTTCACTACATTTACTCCAACTTTTCAAATTAATTTCCAATATGTATTTAAGTTACTAGACCAGTAGTCAGCCAATAGGCCCAGAGCTCATGGGTGCATGAAACAACTGTTTCTGTAGTGTCTGTTGAATTTAAACATCTTTTAGGGCATGGATGACATTGGATTGAATTGGAAAATGTGTTTTTTTGGGGTATTTCACTTTTTTCTTGTGTGGTTGTTGTGTAACGTGTAAACCTTTTTATCCCTGTGAATTTTCGTTTCAGCATTGTTGCATTACAGCTGTGTTGTTTAGCATGCCATCTTTGTCTGGCCAGTGTATGAGTGTGTTTGTAATAATGGGCCAGCATTTGCCTAGGCTGAGCCTCCCCGTGTGGGCAGGAGCCATTTTGTAAAGTCTATGTCTATCCATATAGGCCTGCTTGAGTTCATTGTTTTCCAGGCCTCCTGCTTGTTATGAGCGACCATGTGGTTGGTGGCCAATTTGTGGTGGTGGTTGTGTGCTTTTGCCATTGGCCTGCTTGTCTTTCCTTTGTTCCTCTTGGCTTACTGCTTCCATCAATTGTCAGCCATGTGATGCACAATACCAAACCCGTTCTGTTACATTTGTATTTTTGTTGTTGTTCTTCTTCTTTCCTATCCTTCCTGAGTGTACAGTACAAAGTCTCACAAATGGCTACACTGTATTGTTATGTTTTTTTAATAACTGAGGTAATAAGGTAAATAATATTATTATCATAAATGGCTACACTGTAATATATTTTTTTTAATAACTGGGGTAATAAGTTAAATAACATTAATAACACTAACAAGTGTGACCCCACACTAAGTTATACATTATATTTGTTTGTTTACTAGTAGTAATTTTACCACAACACTGAATGCCAAGTTTCACTGATGTTCTTCTTGCTTCTTTTCTTTTAGGTGCACAAAAGAGGAGGAGACAACATCACCCATTGTACTGCCAGACAGAAGTTCTGCTGAGCATGACGTCACGTGACGTGTGACCACAGACATCTATTCAACTTGTGCCACTGCATGCTGCTAACATCTTCAAGATGGCCAAAAGAAAGGTACCTGGCCCAGTACCGCCCTCAATAGTAGTTGTTCCTCCCGAAGGGGCAGTTCAGGAGATCGAGCTTCTTGCAGATGAAGAAGTGCAAGCCACTCTTTCAGATGATCCATTGTCTTCCAAATCCCCAGCAAGGAATAGGAGGAGTAGTCCATCAACTTCTTCTGCAAGCCCCACTTCTGATGATCTAGACACCACTTGGAAGCCACCTCTGTCTGCCAGTGAGATACACCATGAGACAAGGCTAGGGAAAAAGAAGGTTCCAGAAAGCCGTAGAGTTATGGAGGTAGATGTAGAAGAGGATGATAATGAGCAAGTCATCATGGACATTAGTCACTTTGGGAGGGTGCTTTTCCCCTTCCCAAACCACCAACACATTTAATAAGAGATGCCCTCCGGCTGCATTCTACTGATGGACAGAGAGTTTCAAGGAAGAGCTGCACAGCCCGCCTGGCATAATGGAAAGATTTGGAAACAGCCAGGGTTTGCAAAGGCAACTGTGCCTTGAACGCAGTCTCCATTGGAAAATCTGTGACGGCACCAGCACGAAGACACTGTAAGTAACCTCAGACATTCAAAGGGAGTGGTGTGACCGTGATAAATGTAATAATTTTCTACTTTGTACAACAAATAGAATTTGATCCCTTAACCCCTTCCATGCTGGTGACGAACCCCAGCCGTCACGCTCCACGGTGCTCGTGTGCTGATGACGGCTGGGGTTCGTCATGGCCCCGCCCTGTTCGTGCGGCTGCCGCAAACGGGGGGAATCGCGGCCGCACGGAAGGGGTTAAAGGCAGGGAAGAAGTATTGAGTAATGCAGTGCACCAAAGGTCGCATTATTAAAAAATAAGTGACTCTCTTACTTTATGAACAACAAGGCATTATGGACAATGTGGTCCTTTGAAGTCTACGAACTACAAACAGAGACTCACTAATGAGGATACAGGCAAAAATGAACTTACTATGATTTACAGAGCATCAAATTGTTTTGAAATATCACTGTTTTCATTGCAAATTCTGGAAAAACATTGTTAAACAGAATTTGTTTTTCAAATATTGAAAGTACTATACCTTACCTGTTGTTTTCCTCACTTTTGTTGAAAACACATTCAAATACCTAACAAGTAACCACCCCCTTAGGAGCATATGATAAAGACTCGTCTAGAGTTGAGAAATGCTTTATGCTGTTGTGGTGCCTAATAAAAGAACTATAAACTGAGCTATGACTGATGGGCCTGTTTTGCATCACGGAAGGTGGCGGAAGCGTTCTTGTGTGTATAATATGGGATTGACGTTCCCTACAGGCCCGACCCAACAGTATGTGCATCTTATTACATCACACATCATTTGCGAAACTCCTCATGGCGGCAGCAAGCACTAAATAAAGATTTGCAGCACATATTGAAGTGGAGTCCATTCTATGTCCTTTACTGAAGAATCAAAGGAAAGTTTTTTCGAAATATATATATATATATGTATATATATGCATATATATATATATATTCACTGAAAAAACCATAGGTTATAGACCATATATAGTTAGGAATTTGCATTTACAAAACCTTGAAAATTCACTGAAAAAACCATAGGTTATACACCATATATAGTTAGGAATTAGCATTTAAAAACCTTATTTTACTCACACAAAACCATTGAAATTCCATATATAGTTAGTTGTACTAACTATATATCACGCACCCGCAATCCACTGCTGATCATGTCACATATTACATCATTCATGACATGGTCAGTGACATCACTGATGACATCACTGATGACATCTCAAATGACATCACTGATGACATCACTGATGACAACATCCAGTGACTGTATTTTTCTGTAAAGTTAAAATATGTCTTACATATTGAAGAATGAGTGGATGTATAAGTGTCTGGATGAAGGATTTAGTAGGTGCATGACTGACTGTATGAGTGAGTGGTTAAATGTGTCTCACTGAGTGCATGGGTTAGTGACTAAACTGTCTTAATTTGTGCATCATTATGTCTGTTGTTCTGTAAACTGCTGCATGTGTTGATCAGTAGCTATATGAGTAACTATATGGGTTATTGATTGGTTGCCCAAGCATTTGTATGGGAGACTGAGAGTGTGTGTGGGTGGCTGGGAGGTGTATGACTCTGTGCATAGATGTATGGGTTCAAAAGTGCATGTGGAAACAGCTGTATGGGTGGTTGACTGTGTGCATGACTGTATTGGTGAGTGAATAGATATCTCAGTGCTACATGTCAAAGTAAGTACATATGTAAAATACAGTACATGTGAGAGTTGACATATATAAATAACTGTGCATAAGAGCCAGTGAATGTGTGAGTGGCTGTATGGATCATTGTGCTCTTGTATCCAGGATTGTATAAGTGAGTAAATATGTTTTAGTATATGTTTGAATAAGTAAGGTGTGTATAACTGTATAGTTGTGAAAATGGAGCTGTGATTGATTCTTTGCATGACTGACTAGGTGTGTAAGTAACTCCATGGATGAGTGACAGTCTGTGAGTGTCTGTTTACACTGAGTGTATCTAAGGTTATATTAGAGTCTGAAGAGGTTCATCGTATTATCACATGAATGATGTCATCAGTGATGTGATCAGTAATGTCAAATGAGATTTTATCAGTGATGTCATCAGTGATGTCATTTGAGATGTCATCAGTGATGTCATCAGTGATGTCATTTGAGATGTCATCAGTGATGTCATCAGTGATGTCACTGACCATGTCATGAATGATGTAATATGTGACATGATCAGCAGTGGATTGCGGGTGCGTGATATATAGTTAGTACAACTAACTACATATGGAATTTCAATGGTTTTGTGTGAGTAAAATAAGGTTTTTAAATGCTAATTCCTAACTATATATGGTGTATAACCTATGGTTTTTTCAGTGAATTTTCAAGGTTTTGTAAATCCAAATTCCTAACTATATATGGTCTATAACCTATGGTTTTTTCAGTGAATTTCATTGGTTTTTTAAAAGCTAATATCTATAGCTGTAAAATGTATTCTTCTTTAAATACAAAAATATATTTTATATGTTTATTAATAATTTTTTTTAAATATTTTTTTTGTTTCGCTCCCGGTCCGCGAACCGGGAAGCTTTCCGTTAGCTCAAATTGATGCCGCGACCCGGTCCGCGAACCGGTAAGAAATCAACATAGTGACGGTATCGCGTTGCCGCGTAATGCGTCTTATGACGTACTGCGTTAGCGCACCCGGAAGTGCCCCGGGGCGCGGACCGAGGCGCGAAACGCAGCTCCCCGGAAGCGATCCGCGGCGCGTCGCGAAAGCGCGACGTATCGCGTTGCCGCAAAATGCGTCTTGTGACGTATTGCGTTAGCGCACCCGGAAGTGTCCCGGGGCGCGGACCGAGGCGCGAAGCGGAGCGACCCGGAAGCTAACCGGGGAGCGTTCCGCAGCGCGTAACATGAGCGTGAGAGGTCATGTGACTTGTTAATAAAACTTTTCATTGGTTCATTTCACTTTTGGTTTCATAATAATGGAAGGCTAGGTCAGGTGACCTAAAAATAACACTTTTCATTGGTTGAGAAGTATTGTTTTTCCCAAATGATGAAAACCCCTCCATCTTTCCTCACTCTGACTTTCATCATTGTGAGAGGAAGACCTATTTTGCTTGTTGGAAAATGGCTTCATTGGTTGCTTCAGCTGGTGCACCCCCACCACCACCTCCACCTCCTCATGGGAAGAGAGGACCACCTCCCCAGGTCATTACCAACACTGAGGAGGAAGATGAAGAAATGGATGAGGAGGGAGAAGAACCACAGTTCTTAGAAGAGTTGCCCCGGGTTTCCAGAAAGAAAGCCAGTTTCATCTGGCAGTTTTATTCGATCCCTCCTGGCCAAAAAAAAGTCAATGCGAGGTATGTCACCTGCCTCATATGCAAAGAACAATTGTCCAGAGGGACGGACAAAAAATATAGCTATGGAAATCACACAATGCACAGGCACATGACAAGGAAGCATCCACTAAATTACAGCCGGGCGGAAATAAGGGATATGCAGGACAATCCAAGACCAACTCCTGTGGCCAGACCAACAATACCGATTTCTCTAACACCAGAAGAGGCACGGGAAACTGTGCCAAATATTCAAGAACATTTTGGGCACATGATTCACTTATGTATGCACTGTCGTGCATTATTAGCTTGTGGCAACATGAGCATCAATGCACTCAACCTGGCGTATGAACACCATGATTGCCCTAACCGCCCTCAGTAATTTTTTTTTGCTCCTGTTGAGCCCTTTTCAACGCCTGTTTTTTGTTGTTTCCCCCCCCAAAAAAAACCAAAAAAAATATAAAATCGTTCAAAAAATAAAAAAAAAACAAAAAATGTTCAAAAAATAAAAAAAAAATATAAAACAACAAAAATATTTAAAAAAAAGTTCTTTTCAGAACTACCTTCCCTTTCAAAAAAAATTGCTAGAATGTTTAGCACTCTGGCAAGCTCTATTTCTTTTGGTTCGCTCCCGGGTTAGCTTCCCGGTACGCGGACCGCGAGCTAACCAAAAAAAAAAAAAAAAAAAAAAGTGTAAGTATAAGGAAAGTAAACAGAGAGTGATGTTAAAAGAAAGACAGCTATAGGGAGTAAAGAAGAGATACTGTTTAATAGATCTATTTACCGAAGAAAAGACAGAAGAGGGTATAATTGTGAAAAACAAAATAGATAACGAAGTGAAAGAAAAAAAAAGAGAGTATAACATTAACAAAGAAGAGTTTCTTGGAGAATGTGAGTGAATGTTCAAAATAAGATTAAAACATGAGGAATAACAGAGAGAAAAAATAGAAAACAGAAAACAAAAAATAACAGAAAAAGATTAATTGAAACAGCAAAGAAATGTAAGTAACATAGAGCCATATCATCAACATAGGCAATAAAAGTTTTGCAGCTTTTATTGGCAGAAATGTGTCGCTAAAGCTGCTTTTGTGGCAGAAAACTGCCGCTAAAACCACTTTGGCACCAGTTTTCTGCCAATAAAAAGAGCAATAATTTTATTGGCTGTGTTCATAATATTCCCCTTAGTGTGCTTCAACTACACAGAGAAAGCATTATGAACAAGTAGTGATAGAGTGATCAGTCAAAGACACT
Source organism: Lissotriton helveticus (assembly GCF_964261635.1). Classification (NCBI taxonomy): domain Eukaryota; kingdom Metazoa; phylum Chordata; class Amphibia; order Caudata; family Salamandridae; genus Lissotriton; species Lissotriton helveticus. The sequence goes on from NC_136063.1 coordinate 1,024,507,269, forward strand.
AAGAGTAATAGAGACGGAGTGAGTGAACAAGAGTGAGGAACTATGAGAAGAGAGGGACTGAGAAAAAGAGTGGAAGGAGTTGAGTAAGTAGGTAATAGAGAAAGGAATGAGGGAAGTAGCAAAGGCAGGAAACTGAGGGTTAAAGAAATGAAGCAGTGGAACTAATAGTAGTTAAATGTGATAGAAATGTAACGAAAAGAGTACAAAATATTTACCTTATAATTGTCGTTAAATTACTCACTTTTTGTTTTTATACTTTCAATCTGTGAAAGAGAGAACAAACATTTGAAAAATATTAAAACATGTATTTAAAAATTAGAAAAGACAAGTGAAAAGATTGAAGGACAAACAGTTTTTCAACAACTTTGACACTTACAGAAGCTTCTGCTTCTCCAGGCCCCCTACACAGTCCTAAAGATATACATTTTAAACTAACAGTATCTTGATGCAGATGAAGTGAGGCCTATCTTAAAACATGGTGCATCTTTTGCATTGCTGTTGTTTCAGAAAAGTGTTGCAAGACACTAAAATTTTAAATAATTGCTTCAGGATGCCAATAAGATGTCTACTATCCAGAGGTTTGTTTGAGGTGAGGCCTACTCAGGGTTGCAGATGAGATTTACACTTGTTGAAGAGTACAGAGGAGATAATACATGTGAAGGTCTACCAATGAAGTGAGTCATGTCCACTGCACTCTTCAACAAAGTCCAAACCTCCTATGTTTCCCTGGACAGACCTAAACTTGATCTGCACAATGTGATTCGTAATGATAGGAAACACAGGTGATGTAATTGAAATAAGTGCAATTTATTTTGCTCATTTCACAATCACATCACTTGTGTTTCCTTTGCTTAGGTATCTCATTGTGCAGATGTAGTCTAGCATATGAAAGAATACGCAGAAGTGCAGCACTGCATGCAACAACTTTGACACTTACAGAAGCCTCACCTTCTCCATGCCTCCTACACAGTTCTACATATACATCATAAATGCAAACAGTACAGAATTAATTATACATGTTAAATGGTTTATTTTTGCTGTTCTCAGAATGTATCAAAATTCACTAAAAACAGTGACTTGAAGGTATTCATCATATAACAGCGGGGAAAAAAAACCACAATCAAAATGATTGTGTTTAAAAAACCCATACAACATAAGAAATCAAAATTCAGAACTCCTTAAAGTTAACTTACTTTCCATGACGTCCAAGGATGTCCTATGAACAGCTTACACTCTTTTGTGCTGTTATTACTTTCAGCCCGCCACTTTCTGAAAGAAAATCTCCATCGTTTTTAAAAACACGTTACATGCAATAAATGACTTCTTGCTCTCTACCACAAGTTTCCACAAGGCCAAATCTGGTCAGAGCCATTTATAACTCTTGGATTTCTTGTAAGCCAATCCCGTCATTTGGCATTTCCGCAACTTTCAGAATTAAAATGTTGAAGATCATTTTCACAATCCTGGAATAGTAATATCTTCCCCTTCTTGCTCAGTCATGTTCTACATTTCCTATGACACTGATACTGCTTACTATAAAGCAGACTTACACTACCTCTATGACTACTACAATTATTTAATTCTCTACATCACTTTTAATCACAAAGCAATGTAAAACAGTAGACAGCATTGCAGACTTACATTCCCTCTACTCCATGTTTTGATTGGCTGCTTCAATTAGCTTATAAAAAGAAACAGTTTTTCTGAACTCATTCAAAGTGCACGTATTTCTCCATGACGTCCAGTCCTATGGTTAGAAGTTATGTCTCTGAACTACACTTATCCTCAAGGCCAAATTGTGTAGGAGCCATTAGAACTTCTTGAAATTCCACAGAGCACATCCCGAGATTATTTCCCTAAAATTTTGGTTTTAAAAACACCAGGTAAGAGTTTTTAAGGTCATACGGCAATTTTTAAAAAAAAATTAAAACAGAATCATTGCAGAATGACCAGCCATTTCTAGACTTTAAATAAGCTGTGTAATGTCCTGATGTTATTGAAGGGCCGTCATGATATATAATTGCTGCAGTTACAAAAGTCCTTCCTGATATTGACAACTGCGAAGCTACAAAATTTTTAATTAAAGTTGTCAATTTTGTTCCATCAGGCCTACATCGTTGGAACATTAAAATGACATACTGGCCATATGTTCGTATAAATAATGTGGACATCATTTCAGATTTACATTGGCTACACTCCATGTTGTGATCAGCTGCTTTTACTAGCTTATTAAAGGAGACTGATTTACTGTCTGGCAAAGTTAAATATATAAATCTTTCTGAGTCTACACTAGTAGTACTTGATACCATACAGTTCTCGCAGTCATGCTGCCATTGATAAGAAAGCCCAAACAGCTGATCTACATCTACACCTTCAGCATGTAATACATCAAGCATATACATTAAAAACTCCTGACAATCTTGCTGAATATTTTGAGAGAATTGTGTTTGGCCTGAACATCTGTCTAACAGATTTCGAATTTCAGACACACTTTCTATGTTTCTTCTATCAGTGCTACATTTCTCTAACACAGAATTTAACAAACTGCAAAATCTTTGATCAGAATTGACCACAATCTCTTCTTTTACATTTTCTAGAGAAAACAAAACATTAACCACTACATTAGCATAGCAGTTGACACCAGAACTGTTTTCAAATTGAAAACCAACAACATCTTCAACAGAATCCTTTTTGTTTCTGCTTGTAATTTTAGGTTCATCGACTTTTCGTCTTTTTGCTACAACCTCCCCAGTATTGGTCACATTTCTTCGTTTCCGGCCTACCACACGTTTCTCAAACAAAGGATACTGAGGCAAATGTGGCGCATACTCTCTTCTTAACCTATTGTATTCCTTAACACAATCTAGATCAGCACAAATGTTTGTGACATCACACTCAATCAAGTACAATCCCGATAAAGTTCTAACTCGTGACAATGCCACATATGCCATACCCTCCTTGAACACAGAACTGCCAATATTCACCAATGCACTGTCTACACTTAAACCTTGCGATTTATGGATTGTCACCGCATATGCCAAGCAAACAGGAAACTGCTTACGGCGAACATATAAGTCTTTTACAAGCACAAATCTAGCAGAACAACGAGCAATTAGCTGTACTTCCTCAATGCCATCAAATTTAATTTTTAAAAATTCAATTCCATCTCTATTTCTGTATTTCACAAAATCAACAACATTACCCATTGATCCATTTACCAGACCTCTTTCAACATGTAAATTCCTTCTTAAAATTATACGGCAGTTCAAGCACACATTCAGAGTCTTTTCAAAACCTGCAGTTTTAGATATACTCTTCTCTAATGAATCCAATTTTGTTTTCAGATTCTCAGACAAAATAATTGTTGATCCCATATGCTCTACTCTGTCAATAGCTTCCAGTTTCACAATCTCTTGCTTTTCTAAATGCAACATTTTGTTGTTAAATTTGGCACATTCTGCAAGAGTTGGCATCAAACATATTCCAGATTTCTTCTCAGTAATTTTCTGAAAAATATTCTCAGGCACAACATCTTGTTCTGGATATAAATTTGACAGTAATCGTGCATGTAAAGCTTCTTTCCCATGCTCGGTCACTTTTCCAATTCTAACATCTTGTAGAATAGTCTTGTAAACTTCATCCTTCGCCTGACGCATATTTTCATGCAGTTCAGCATAATTGAAGTTTAACCATATATTGACGTTGCCAATGCTGCCTAGGCACTTCCTGGTATCTTCATGCGTGAGCATTTTTAACACAGGTTGCCCTTTCACTGGTGTCAGCTGCAGAAGATCTCCAAAAACAATGATGTGTTTGCCACCAAATAACACATCATACTCTGTTTTGAGAACTTCTTGCATTCTCAAATGCACAAAGGCAAGCATGACATTGGAAACCATGCTTACTTCGTCAATGATAAGAAGTTTCATTTTTCTCAAGATTCTTGAAACTTCAAAACAAGCATCTCCAGATAGCTTGTGATATTGTAATTTGTTGTCATGCTCCACTGGCAGCATCAGTAAACGATGTAAAGTAATCCCTTTAATATTATGTGCTGCCAGTCCAGTTGGAGCAGTGACAACACAAGACAGCGATGACTCTGTCCTTTCCTGCAAATAGCATGAAATTGCTTTAATGAGGAAACTTTTTCCAGTTCCCGCTTCTCCACTCACGTACAGTCGGACAGGCTTCAACGACGTACATGAGCACTCTTTCTTATCATGACTTAATCCATGATCAATTTGGTTGGTAACTTTGTCATATATTTTCCTCTGCTCAACGTTGAGTTGTCTTTCCAACTCTTCTAAGTTAACCGCATCCTCCTGAGCATGTGCCATGGCTCTTTCCACTTCATTCATAGCAGTGGCAGCTTCATTTTCGATAACAGGTCCTCCTAGTGGATCCTGACTCAATGAAGCAGAACTCTGACTGTCCTGAGAACTGTCTCTGGCAATCTCGGCTGCAATCGTTGCTTCCTGCTCAATTTCCGCATTCAACATTTCTACATATTTGGGAAAAGCAGGACATTCTATGGTCTCCTTGGCGGCATTGAAAGAGTCTTCGTAACAGAGAAAATCTCCAAGCAGTTCCTCTTCTGCACGCCAAGGCTTGAAAAGTTGCAAAAGTGCTAAATAGAAAAACTCCTTTTTTTCAGGAGATTCGCCACTCAATTTTCGATGGTTTACCAAGTGGCATTTTCTTTGCTTGACCAGACATCCCTCACTTCCTATTACAGCATACACTCCTTTCTCAGTATCTTCTTTGATGTTCCTCTTGAATATGTAATTTTGAAGAACCTCATACAGACAAACATTCTCAAGGTGAATGCTTCGATTTGGGTAATATGTATCCAACATGTTGGTCTTCAAAATGTCGGTACTGTTTGGCTCCTTTTCCGCCAAATACTCAATTTCCCGGACAGGTTTGAGAACTCGATTACGCGTTGCAGCAAGACCAAGACTCGCCCAAACGATACTCCTGGACTTGGCATAGAGACTTGCTGAAGACAACCGGTCAGAACATTCGTACGCTCCGATTTCTCGATGCGACAACATCTTCAGACTGAAACTGTACAACTTCTTGCTGAGGCTCTTTTCATGGGAAATGTCCTCCCACATATCCTTCAATTCTGTCTTCTCTTTTTTGGTGATGTAAGACGTCACATACCGAGCCACAGCCATACAATTATCAGCCACAAACTGTATATCCATGTTAGCATTCCACATGGACAAAATCACCGGGTTGTAGTCATTGATGTACTTGGACTCTTCGTTCCTCTTCAAATTGTATGTGTTTTTAGGTGATTTCTTCATGACATTGTGTCGCAGCGAAGACATCAAACTGTTTACTCTTCCTTTAGAAATCACCGGTCGTGGAAAGCCGAAACGACATTTGGTGTAGAACTTGTCCTTGTTTCGGAATTTACGACGGCAGTACTTTCCACATCGATGGCTTTGGAAACGCAGAACTTTTTCTCTTAGGCTTTTCTTCTCCTTTGCGTTTGGAACAGCACACGTAGAATACTGTTGGATGAAACTCATCACTGAGTCTTCTGGATCCGTTCCAAATTTAGGTGCATCCTTGATCCACAGCAACATATGTATATGAGGAGCACCTCTTGCTTGGTACTCCTTTCTCCAGAAGAAATCCAACACCTCTCCAAGAGGTGGATTCTTCTTATTCATGATGAAAGACATCATAGCTTCAAATCTATGATTGAAGTACCTACATACATTGACTGGATCCAAAGAGCACAGTTCTCCGGGTGTCTTGAATTCGATGTTATCTACGTTAGCATTTGCCTCTCGTAGAAATTCAAGTAAGTCTTCCCAGCCATACTCGGCACAGCTCAGAGTGAGGAACCATGTGGAAGTACCTAAGTTCCTCAGCATACATTTTAAATCACCATGACGACGGTACCAGTACTCATTAGTACCACGCTGACACGCCATGAGATTAATCAGGTGAGAATCCAAAATACTGTCTTGGACATTGACTTTATCCATAAAGTTACTTGCCGAGATGTTTTGCATGTGTATACCACTTTTCAAGATGTGGTTCACTGCATATGACAGTCCAGACAGATCGCTTTCAAACAGGAGATGAAACAAATAAGGAATGCATTGTCGAAACCTAGCATCTCCTGCATACAATCGCAAAGTCCGGTATTCAGAAGCAGGAATTTGATGAGGTCGCTCATCATATCTTCCTCCCTGACCTGTTGGAAAAAGCTGTGGGAAACACCGAGCTTCCAAACTTTCCTCCCAAACACTAATGGGACTCCCTTTGGCTTGTTTCATTTGAAACAACTCAATAGCATTCCCCATGACTTCCTTGGAATGCAAAGGATGAACACTATAATGTTCATATATTTCTTCACTAGTAGAGGGTTCTACTTTCTCAATTTGACCAGCACACAAATCGCTATCCTCTTCCTCACTTACTTCCTCTTCTGCAACATATACATTCTTATAGTATTTTTTTTTTTTTTCAAATACAATGTTGCCTTTTTAACTTTCCTAACATCTACTAAATCTTGCCATATTTTCTTATTCTTTGTCGGAACCCCATTAACTAAGATAACCAGAGGTTCCTCTTCCACTTTTTCTACTCCAATTGTGTTAATGTTTTTCTTCAAATCTAGAGGCAAATAAACAACTCTTCCCTTTAATCCTCTCTGTAAATCTGATGGAGGCAATTTCCCTGTCTTTGGCTCCATTCTTACAATAGCCTGAAAGGGATGGATACTTTGAATCAAAATAGATTCATAAGTATTTAAATCCTTCAATTCAGAAGGAATCTCAACCAATTCCAGATTATTATGAACTGCTCTAGCAGGCATCTGGTTTTGATTTAATTTGCAACAACAATAAGTACACACACGTTGATCCAATCCCAAATCAAAACAATTTTCTACCATCAAGTATGTTGCGAAATCCTTCCATTCACTATTATTTTCCCTTTCACTTTTTGCATATAAATCCACTAACTTAGTCTGATTCTTATAATAAGTGCGTCGACAACACACACAAGTGAAATTTGGCCTCTCACTTGATTTCACCTCAAACGTGGCAATTTCCCTCTGGAAATGATCTGTACTGGAAACCTGTACACTATCTTCCACATTACCCTCTTCTTCTTGGTCAATTTCAACATTCTCCTCTTTACTTCCAAAGTAACAAAACTCAATTTCTTCACCAATATTCTTCACATCTACTTCAGAACCATGCAAAAGAGCAGCGCATAATTGTTTAAGCATAATTGCTGGACTCTTAGCATAATACAACATTCTAACTAATTTCCTCACTTTATTATGATGCACTGCTAGCATCCTGAAATGATGAAAAACACTCTGGCATACTCTCCTGGAAAGACAAGCCAGTGAATGACCATGCAAACCTGTCACTTCTCTCACTCTGCAAGGATCTAATTCTTGCAACAACCTTATTTTCTGCTTCAAACTTTTCTTATTAAATGACCGTACAAAATCACAAAGCAAATTGATGGAATCCTGTCGCACACTACAAATACTACTACACTTCCAGGTGTAGACAGGACCCTTAGCACGTCTTCCTAAAACCTCATTACCTAACACCTCTTCTGTCTCTGTTGTCACAAGTTTTTCTTTTTCAACTGGACAACTATCTTTCACTTCATAAGCACGACCACTGGTGTCAACTGCATGCACCAAATCATTATCCTGGAAATAACTCTCCTCATTAAAAAATGCCTCACAGCTTGAACTATGCATCCATTCTCCAGAAAAAACTTCACAAAAATTACTACGATTAACTATTCTCTTCCATCTACTATTTCTTTTGAAATCATAAATTGCCTTGTTTAGCTTCCTAATTCTATTGATTATCAAAATAAATAACTTACGTTTAATTTCAAATGCCTGATCAATAACTTTCTCAACTTTTTTTTTTCTCTTATAAAAAACCAGTTTCTGTTGACCTTTCTTAATATTTTTTAACAAATTGCCAATTATCCTGTTGCGGAACATTCGTTTACGAATCTCCCTAAACTGTTGGTTCCTTCTACTATCATGCACAGAGTTAGCTCTTGCTCTAGCAGTAACATTTTTGATTGGCCTTTCCTTTCCATTTGAATTCCTTCTCGTTTTATGGACTGAAACATTTTCTGTAGTAATATTTTTTTTACTACACATATTTCTTATGAAATATTTTGTGCTCTTACCCGGTGCTTTCTTCGTGACTTGACAAATCTTTTTGTTAGAGGACTGCTGCTTATTTTCTTTCACCTGCTGTCTTTGACGTTTTGCAGCCTTTCTCTGTCTTTCTATTGTTGGCATGGTGAAATCTTGAAATGATCTGCAGTAGAATCTGTGGTAAAATATAATAAAAAATGTTATTAACCATTATTACCAAACAGTAAATCAATAACAGTGATCAAAAACTTAACACACTACTTGACATTTTAATTAGAAGATTTTTTAGTCGTTGGCAAATTTACAATACAGAAATAGCAGAAAAGAAATGACATTTATATTTATGTTACCTGTGCTATTTTATATGTGAATCTGATCTAATTTTATGAGCATATTTTAATATTTTATTGAAGACACTACACATAACCTGTTTTTGAAGGTGTCTTTATTTTTAAATTAAACGGTTTACATTTTTACTTTTTATTAATTATAAATTTTAAAAATAAATGTTTATATTTCCATAGGCTCAAGCAGGTCAGCTTCCCACCCTATGTCATATAATTCGGACAAATCTGCATCCTCATCATGCTCTTCTTCATCCTCAGGATTTAAATCATCCAAAGGATCAACATCCACTGATGTTTCAATTACAAGTTCAATGATGAGGTCAAAATCAACTGATTGCAGATTGTCGCTCATGTTGATGTTGTCTTTATCTTTAAAGAAAGATAACAACAATGAGATGTTGCAGAGTAAGAGACAAATCTCAGAGATTATAATAGTAAAATTGTTTAACAAGAGTAATATTTTGCAGCTATTATTTAGCCATGTCCAGCAATGCTGAGCAGGTGAAGACTATGTCTAAATTTTCAGTGAACAGGACTCATCTCTTCTTAACCTTGGATAAGCCTCACCGACTCTGTGTGTCCTGCACATACTTAAATGTAAAGGGGCAGATTTATGTTAAATGGCACATCCCCAGGCATGCACCAGTTAACGTGCACCACTACTCTGCCACCCATGTTGTGCCGTATTTACAATTAGATAGGAGAAAGCTTCGTCAAAACCCTGCGCCTGCTTTAAGCAGGCATAGGTCTTGACGCAACATTGTGGAGATGGGGCACCCCTGAGCCTTGCTTGAGCTGCATCGCACTTGCGATACAACTCCAGCAATCACTACCTTTACAGCACAGATACGTCACGCATCTGTGCCATTTTTGCCCCATGATGCCCCGCATTGTAAATGCAGCACACCATGGGTGGCGGAACAGCGGCGCAGGATGACTGACACATCCCTGGTGATGCACCAGTCATCATAAATCTATCCCTAAGCTTCTTATCTTGTTGGAGATGAACCGCCATATGTATCATCAAAGTTTTTTCCATTTCCTAAATAGCGAACTTTAAGGAATAAATAGCGATTCATTACCATTCCTAGTTTGCGATGACCTATTTGCTAATTACAAATTACCCATTCATTTCCATGCAGCAGGAGGCCCATAGGAATGAAGCTGCAATTTGCGATTAGCAATTTGCTCATCGCAAATTAGGAATTTTTCCAAGGGTGCAGGGGTGTCTCAAGAACACCCTGCTGCACCCCCTGAAAAAGAAATTTGGGGGCATATGGCGCACATACATGCCCTAAGGGCATGTATGGGCGTCATATGGGACCTTTTGTTTTTTGGAAAAAAAGCTTTTTGAAAAGAATTCACAAATTACCACCAACTAGAAGTTGGTGGTAGTTTCCAAATCCTTAATGTCATTTTTTTACATATTTTTTGTTTGATACATTGCATTTAAGTAATCACAAAATTTGCAAATCCTTCAGTGCAATTGCAAAATAAGGAATAGCAAATTTTGCTACTCCTTATTTTGCATCAAACTTGTTTGATACATACCATTTGTCTAATTAACATTCGCAAAGGCCGAAATTCGTAGAATTTTGATCTTTGCGAATGCTAATTAGCTTGATACATATGGCCCCAAGTGAGGCCTGTCTTGCGACATGGTGCATCTTTTGCATCACTGCTGCATTGGTTTCATGTGGTACGTTTTTTTTACACCAAGACATATCTGCCTAAATGCATCAATTTGTAATTTTGTCGCCTCATAGCAAATCTTTTGCACCGCTGCTGCATCATAAAAGTGACGCACAGTGGCACAAAAGAAGCATACACCTATCATAAATCTGTCCCTAGCATTTTAAATGATTAATCCAGGATGACGATAAGGTGTGGCCTATCCAGAGGTTTGTTTAAGGTGAGGCCTACTCAGGATTGCAGATTAAAGTTACGCTTGATGAAGAATACAGAGGAGATAATACATGTAAAGGCCTACCAATGAAGTAAGTAATGTGCACTTTATTGCGCCAGTCATCATAAATGTATCCCTAAGCTTCTTATCTTGTTACAGATGAACCACCATATGTACCATCAAACTATTTTGCATTTCCTAAATAGCAAATTTTAAGGAATAAATAGCAATTCTTTACCATTCCTAATTTGCAATGAGCAAATTGCTAATTGCAAATTAGCACCGCCGCTGCATCATAAAAGTGACGCACAGTGGCACAAAAGAGGCATACACCTATCATAAATCTGTCCCTAGCATTTTAAATGATTAATCCAGGATGACAATAAGGTGTGGCCTATCCAAAGGTTTGTTTAAGGTGAGGCCTACTCAGGATTGCAGATTAAAGTTACGCTTGATGAAGAATACAGAGGAGATAATACATGTAAAGGCCTACCAATGAAGTAAGTAATGTCCACTTTATTGCGCCAGTCATCATAAATGTATCCCTAAGCTTCTTATCTTGTTACAGATGAACCACCATATGTACCATCAAACTATTTAGCATTTCCTAAATAGCAAATTTTAAGGAATAAATAGCAATTCTTTACCATTCCTAATTTGCAATGAGCAAATTGCTAATTGCAAATTACCCATTCATTTCCATGGGCTAGGAGGCTCATAGGAATGAAGGTTGCAATTTGCGATTAGCAATTAGCTCATCACAAAATAGGAATTTTTTCAAGCGTGCAGGGGTATCTCAAGAACACCCTGCTGCACCCCTGAAAAAGAAATTTGGGGGCATATGGCACACATACATGCCCTAAGGGCATGTATGGGCGTCATATGGGACCTTTTGTTTTTTGGAAAAAAATGCTTTTTGAAAAGAATTCGCAAACTACCACAAACTAGAAGTTGGTGGTAGTTTCCAAATCCTTAATATCATTTTTTACATATTTTTTGTTTGATACATTGCATTTAAGGAATCGCAAAATTTGCAAATCCTTCAGTGCAATCGCAAAATAAGGAATAGCAAATTTTGAATTAAGGACATTTTAAGTCATTTCCACATGTGCAGTGTTTTCAAATTATGATTTGAAAATCGTTTTTGGGGAAAAGTAATGGTTTGCAAATTTATGACAAGGACATAATGGTGTATGCTTCTCTATAAGGCATTTCAGTGTCTCTGATGTCATTTTTCCCATATTACATTATAAGACCTTTCCCCATGGAGCACATTCCTTGTAAATATGCTCCCACCTGTGCATGGCGAATTTAGATTTTGACTGTTTGAGTCACATAGCCATGTTAAAAGTGACCCAAAAAAATTGCAAACGCTTTAAAAAAACACATTCATGTGTCTTAAGGACATTTTAAGTCATTTCCCCATGGACAGTGTTTTCTAAGTGGCGCAAAAGAGGCATACACCTATCATAAATCTGTCGCTAGCATTTTCAATGATTAATTCAGGATGACAATAAGATGTGGCCTATCCAGAGGTTTGTTTAAGGTGAGGCCTACTCAGGATTGCAGATTAAAGTTACGCTTGATGAAGAATACAGAGGACATAATACATGTAAAGCTCTACCAATGAAGTAAGTGATGTCCACTTCATTGCGCCAGTCATCATAAATGTATCCCTAAGCTTCTTATCTTGTTAGACATCAACCGCCATATGTATCATATAACTATTTTGCATTTCCAAAATAGCGAATTTTAAGGAATAAATAGCGATTCTTTACCATTCCAAATTTGCGATGAGCAAATTGCTAATTGCAAATTACCCATTCATTTCCATGGGCTAGGAGGCTCATATAAATGAAGGTGCAATTTGCGATTAACAATTTGCTCATCGCAAATTAGGAATTTTTCCAAAGGTGCAGGGGTGTCTCAATAACACCCTGCTGCACCCTTGAAAAAGAAATTTGGGGGCATATGGCGCACATAAATTTTAACAACATTCCTTTACCTCAAAAACGATTTTCAAATCATAATTTCAAAACACTGCACATGGGAAAATTACTTAAAATGTCCTTAAGACACATAAAAGCGTTTTTTGATTGCCTTTGCAGCATGTTTGTATCACTTTTAACATGGCTATGTAACACAAACATTCAAAATCTAAATTTGCCATGCACAGGTGGGAGCATATTTACAAGCAATTTGCGCCACAGAGAAAGGTCTTACATTAAAATGGGAAAAATAACATCAGGGACAGTCAATTGCCTTATAAAGAAGCATACACCATTATGTCCTTGTCATAAATTTAAAAACAATTCCTTTTCCCCAAAAACGATTTTCAAATCATAATTTCAAAACACTGCACATGGGAAAATGACTTAAAATGTCCTTAAGACACATGAAAGCGTTTTTTGATTGCCTTTCCAGCATGGTTGGGTCACTTTTAACATGGCTATGTAACACAAACATTCAAAATCTAAATTTTCCATGCACAGGTGGGAGCATATTTACAAGCAATTTGCGCCACATAATTCATAATTTTCTCCTTAAAGCACACTATTCTCTATCTAAATTAAAGAAATATTTTCTCACCTTAGCAAATACTTTGAGTTTGAAAACAGTCTCAGAAACACACCAATTTGTCTTCAGCAGAGCAAAAGGTATGCACTCCAGAGTCTGCAGCTATCAAAAGCACAGAAATGCTGTAATTCTTCACACATATCTCTCATGTCACCCAATCAAAACTCTTCCCTCACTTTTTTTCAAATGAAAACCCTTCCCCCCTCTGCCCTTTCTGCCTTTTCTGCATGGCAACCACCTCTTGGAAGACCTCTGTTGTTTGCAAGTTCACACAACAATGTTGCAATTGAACTCTGAACTCTCAGTGCACCTGCATATCCAGTGCATTCTTTCATTTAATGATTTTTTATTGACCACTCAAAATACATCTTTCAAAGAACACATCCGTGCACCCTAACTTTCTGTTTTCAGCAATCAAAATCCACCAATCACTGTTACTGCTTCATGAAAACAGAAACTCCACAGTTTTTTTTCATTTTACACTCTCATTTTTTCAACTGCCATTTCATTGCCACACTTCATCTGACTGCAGGAGAACCTTCTCTCACCATGTTTTCTGTCTGGATTGTTCGACATAGTTATATTCACTGGGCTCAAAGGTACGTTGAAAACAGGAATTTACCTAACCTCAATTTACAAGATGTGGAAATTAAGTGGTTTGGCCACAGAGGATTAAAATGTCACCAATTGATACCATTGGTGAAAACCTTTATGCATTTGCCCAAACCTGACCTGTTAATTGTGCACTGTGGAGGTAATGACTTGGGCACTTTGACTGGTGTAGGTCTGGAAATGCTTTTAAAGGACACCTTTGAGCACTTTTTCCTCAGACTGCCTTGGTATATTCAAATATATGCCAAAGACAGAAATGGAGGTGGTCAAACCAATTTTGTCCACAAATTGAGAAGTCGAGGAAGCATGTAAACAAATCTGTTTCAGCTTACATGAGAGACCATGTAATGGGCTCCCTGTACAACAATAACTTGCGTTACTACATGCAAGATATCTACAGAGGAGATGGAGTTCACTTCTCAGATGAGGGCAACAGAATTTTCACTCTGAATTTAAGAATGTGCATTGGTACCTACTTATAAGTACCTAAATGTACCATAAACCCAAAAGCTCTTCTCAAAGCTACCCTACATCTAATCACTCACAATTATTATTTTACTCTAACATTTTTCACTAATTTTCAACAAAGTACGCTCCCTGGGGCGCTACCCGGTACGCGAACCGGGAGCTAACCTCGCGAAATTTTTAAAAAAAATGTTTTTTTTTCGCACATATAAGCCTCCTCAGCCACCCTCACAAAACCTAGGGGGTCAAGATAACTCTACCGTGCCCCCTTCTACCCATTCTGAACATTATTTGCCCTCCATCTTGTATCTTAATTCGACCGAAACACAAAATGGTGGACTCCCGGAACGCTTAAGGTCCGCGAACCGAGGCGCTCAACGGTTCGCGTACCGGGTCGCTCCCTGGGAAGCGCACCATCAAAAAAGGTGGGAAAGTAGTTCACAGAAAAGCCACTGGAGACAATTTCACCAAATATAGATTAGCTCATACTACATACCAATCCCTACCATTTTCACAAATTTGATTGGAATTCCATTGAGCCATTTAGCCTGTAGACCTCTCTAAATACCCTGAGGTAAATTACTTCACAAAACACATCTGAAGTGTTGGAATTGACAACCAATGAAAATGTTACTTTCATTTTCTACTTTTTTTACCTGACATTTCATTGGTTATATACCTCAATATATATAAAGGAAGAGAAGAAAACACAGCCATTTTGACTACTACTTCTTGGTGTACATTTCAATAGTATTTTCACTAATTCCTTCAACTTCTTTCTAAAGGTAAGTTTTTATTTTTAAAACTGAAGTATATTGTGCACTATAAGTTAATATGGTAAACTTTTTCTGATAGTTATATACTATCCCTCTGTAGTAGTTATAGATTTAGATAGACTTCTCTGTTATAGTTATGGATGGAGTTAGGCTTCTCTTGTATAATTATGAATTTACTTACGTTAAATCACATACACTTTTTTATATTCCTACTTCCACTCTGATACTATACACTGCCCAAAGATAAATTCACTGATAAAAACTGCCTATCTAAAATTAATCCCAACAGTGCCCTATCTCTACTAATATATTTTTTTTTAATCTAAATTTCAGGCAAAATGGAAGGCGAACAGAAAGTTGAATTTCAAATTGTCCTGCAAGAGAGCAGCCAAGAAATCATTGATGAAAATGATATTGAATTTTTCGATGAAACTTGGGACAATGAACTACTGCAATGTGTACAAGCAGTAGATAACCTCCTTGCAAATGAGGACATTTTACACCCTCAGAGACTACAATGTATATTCCATGATAATTATGAAATTTCTGACAATGAAATGTTAGAAAGTTTAATAAATTATGAAACACAATCCCAATAAAAAAAAAATGCTTAAAAAATAAAGAAAATAAAAAATAATCAACAAAACCAACAATCAATTAACATACAGCATTTGAAAAGTCTATCATTCATTTTTCATTGTAGTACGCTGCCCAGAACGCTTCCCGGTTCGCGGACCGGGCGCTACCCACGCAAAAAAACAAAACATTTTTATTTATTTTTTGCCCCGCGGGGCCCTTTTAAAGCCTCCACATTAAACCTAGGGGGTCAGGGAGGATCTACTATGCCCCCTTATGGTTATTTCCCCCTTTGTTTTGGCCTCCTCTTGTCTCTCAATCCTACCGAGAGACAAGATGGCGGCCGCTCCGGACTGTTTGGAATGTTGACAGACGCCGGAGAGCCAATCAGCTTCGCTACGCGAAGTTCTGGTACGCGCCCCGGTCCGCGAACCGGGGAGCTGCCCGGTCCGCTGTTACAGATATATATCTTTTTTTAAATGTTAATTTCTCAAAATCCACTGGAGCACATATATTGAGACCTACAAAAGGCACATCGGGCTACCAGTCCCTACAATTTTGCCAAGTTTCGTGCAAATCCATTCAGCCGTTCGGGCTAAAAGTGAGGCCAACCCCCCTATGGAAAACTCAATGTTAAAAACACGTTTTGGGACCCCCCTTTTTTCTCGGCCCCCCCTGGACGAACCCCCCCCAAATTTTCAGGGGCTGCTCAGAAACAAAATGTTCCATTTTCCAGAAAATTTCAGCCAATTCCGTCCACAAACGCCAAAGGTATTAGACATAGAATTTTCAAAAATCCCATAGGGAAAAAATCCTAACTATATATACCTACTGGCGACCGCCAGTAGGTAATATATATATATCCAAGCTCCAGTTACACCATACAATGAGTTACTCATAGAAGCGGGTGCTGTCACGCGACGGTGTCCGCGTGAAAAATGCAAGCTCCAAATTCCTCAAAAATCCAGCCGGGTTTAAGGAAAACAGCACTCACGCATATAGCAGCATGTCATCAAAGGGCTTTATTCAGAACAAACGCGTTTCAGGAAAAAATCCCTTCGTCAGTGTTCACATCGGAAACACACGTTGTGGCACCATTATCTATGTTTGCAGTTGTCATAGAAACAAACAATGGACTACATCACAGGCGCTGTTTTCGCGCGCCATCTTTGAGTGTGTAGTGAGTAAACATGCATCGTTTGAAACATCAAATGGGTTATCAACTCCATACTTAAAGCCGTGTATCGGCAAACATTGATTCTAGTCATTACTTGTAATCATGAGTAAGGTAAAATAATCCAAACTAAAAACAAGAATAGACATCATGCAAAATATCGCAACATCAACATGAAAACCACATTAAACGATAATCACGGGGGCATACATCTTGCCGTGGATCGGCACTGGCAGCCAAATATTAGCTGCAAAAACTAGGAATTATTAAACCCAATTGTTTCTTGATGCAGGAAATACAATGGACATATAAGTTTCGGTGCAGCTCAAGACAAAAACCCATTCTTATGCTTATTATTTTACACATGAAAAATTCAGAAAATGCCATATCAAGAAATTGCAGAATTATCAAATTACTAATATACTACCGATTCATCAACCCAAGTGTGATGCTAGTTCTTCACCCATGTTCAGGCCCTTGGGCGCCCTTGTCTCTAGATCAACAATGTATCGAGATTCTAATCTCCTGAGCGATTGTAACCTATTGCCTCCTCTAGGATTTTCACTAACATAGTCTAGGCAAAAATATCTAAGGAGATTCATGTCACTTTTGTGCTTCAGAGCAAAGTGTCGGGCCACCGGATATGTGAAATCTCTATTAGTGATGGCTCTCATATGCTCGAGCACCCTTAGTTTGACGGGGTTGATGGTACTCCCCACATATCTCAATAAACAAGGACATGACAGACAGTAAACCGCATGATCTGTGTGACAAGACATGAATTTGTCAATTTTCTTGCCATCTCTGCAGCCAGGGACTTCGTATGTTAATGTTGTCTTGCTTGCTATACAGGCTTTGCATTTCCCACAGGGAAAAAACCCTTTAGCGTCTTTTAAGGTACCTGTTTGTTTTTCTGGAGGCTGCAAGTAACTATGGACCATCTGATCACGTAACGATCTTGCCCTTTTAAACGTGATTAATGGTGTTTCTGGAATGTCTGGCCCTACAATCAGATCCGATTTTAAAATGTGCCAATGCTTGGACATTATGGATCTCAGTTTGAAAGAGTTAGCAGCATATGGTGTTATCATGCGGAATTTACCATCTGAAATGGGGCGTGTTTTCTTAACAAAAAGGTCTGTCCCCATTTTACCTTGTTTCTACCATCTACCCAAGATCCATAAGAACAGTGACAGTCCCCAGTTTGGACTAACAAGGTGGTATCTTGGTACAGGTACATTGATGACCTGTTCCTTGTTTGGGACGGGTCCATAGAGGAAGCCATGGAATACATAAAAATACTTAACCAGAATGAGTGCAATCTAAAATTCACTGGTGATGTGAGTAAGAACAGTGTTAACTACTTAGATTTACAAGTAAGTGTTAGAGAGGGACAACTATGCACACAACTCTATCGAAAACCAACAGCTGGGAACAGTGTATTGCACTCGTCAAGCAGCCATCCCCGTAAACTCATTAATAGCATCCCATACGGGGAATTTTTACGACTCAAACGGAACTGCAGTCAGACCAAAGATTTTGAGCAAGCTGCACTAGAGAGTATGGAGAGATTCAGAATTAGAGGATATAGTGGGTAAATCCTCCAGGACACTTTGAATAAAGTTAGACAACTACCCCGGACAGACCTTTTTGTTAAGAAAACACGCCCCATTTCAGATGGTAAATTCCGCATGATAACACCATATGCTGCTAACTCTTTCAAACTGAGATCCATAATGTCCAAGCATTGACACATTTTAAAATCGGATCTGATTGTAGGGCCAGACATTCCAGAAACACCATTAATCACGTTTAAAAGGGCAAGATCGTTACGTGATCAGATGGTCCATAGTTACTTGCAGCCTCCAGAAAAACAAACAGGTACCTTAAAAGACGCTAAAGGGTTTTTTCCCTGTGGGAAATGCAAAGCCTGTATAGCAAGCAAGAGAACATTAACATACGAAGTCCCTGGCTGCAGAGATGGCAAGAAACTTGACAAATTCATGTCTTGTCACACAGATCATGCGGTTTACTGTCTGTCATGTCCTTGTTTATTGAGATATGTGGGGAGTACCATCAACCCCGTCAAACTAAGGGTGCTCGAGCATATGAGAGCCATCACTAATAGAGATTTCACATATCCGGTGGCCCGACACTTTGCTCTGAAGCACAAAAGTGACAGGAATCTCCTGAGATATTTTTGCCTAGACTATGTTAGTGAAAATCCTAGAGGAGGCAATAGGTTACAATCGCTCAGGAGATTAGAATCTCGATACATTGTTGATCTAGAGACAAGGGCGCCCAAGGGCCTGAACATGGGTGAAGAACTAGCATCACACTTGGGTTGATGAATCAGTAGTATATTAGTAATTTGATAATTCTGCAATTTCTTGATATGGCATTTTCTGAATTTTTCATGTGTAAAATAATAAGCATAAGAATGGGTTTTTGTCTTGAGCTGCACCGAAACTTATATGTCCATTGTATTTCCTGCATCAAGAAACAATTGGGTTTAATAATTCCTATTTTTTGCAGCTAATATTTGGCTGCCAGTGCCGATCCACGGCAAGATGTATGCCCCCGTGATTATCATTTAATGTGGTTTTCATGTGGATGTTGCGATATTTTGCATGATGTCTATTCTTGTTTTTAGTTTGGATTATTTTACCTTACTCATGATTACAAGTAATGACTAGAATCAATGTTTGCCGATACACGGCTTTAAGTATGGAGTTGATAACCCATTTGATGTTTCAAACGATGCATGTTTACTCACTACACACTCAAAGATGGCGCGCGAAAACAGCGCCTGTGATGTAGTCCATTGTTTGTTTCTATGACAACTGCAAACATAGATAATGGTGCCACAACGTGTGTTTCCGATGTGAACACTGACGAAGGGATTTTTTCCTGAAACACGTTTGTTCTGAATAAAGCCCTTTAATGACATGCTGCTATATGCGTGAGTGCTGCTTTCCTTAAACCCGGCTGGATTTTTGAGGAATTTGGAGCTTGCATATATATATATATATATATATATATATATATATATATATATATATATATATATATATATATATATATATATATATATATATATATATATATATATATATATATATATATATATATATATATATATATATATATATATATATATATATATATATATATATTACCTACTGGCGGTCGCCAGTAGGTATATATAGTTAGGATTTTTTCTCTATGGGTTTTTTGAAAATTCTATGTCTAATAACTTTGGCGTTTGTGGACGGAATTGGCTGAAATTTTCAGGACAATGGCACATGTTGTTTCTGAGCAGCCCTTGAAAATTTGGGGGGGGTTCGTCCAGTGGGGGCCGAGAAAAAAGGGGGGTCCCAAAACGTGTTTTTAACATTGAGTTTTCCATAGGGCGGTTGGCCTCACTTTTAGCCCGAACGGCTGAATGGATTTGCACGAAACTTGGCAAAATTGTAGGGACTGGTAGCCCGATGTGCCTTTTGTAGGTCTCAATATATGTGCTCCAGTGGATTTTGAGAAATTAACGTTTAAAAAAGATATATATCTGTAACAGCGGACCGGTTAGCGCTCTGGTTCGCGGACTTTTCGCGCAACGGAGCTTTGTGAAGCGAAGCTGATTGGTTCTCCGGCGTCTGTCAACATTCCAAACAGTCCGTAGCGGCCGCCATCTTGTCTCTCGGTAGGATCGAGAGACAAGAGGAGGTCAAAACAAAGGGGGAAATAACTATAAGGGGGCATAGTAGATCCTCGCTGACCCCCTAGGTTTGATGTGGAGGTTTTAAAAGGGCCCCGCGGGGCAAAAAAAAAACAAAATAATAATAATCGAACGGCTGAATGGATTTGCACGAAACTTGGCAAAATATTAGGGACTGGTAGCCCGATGTGCCTTTGCTAGGTCTCAATATATGTGCTCCAGTGGATTTTGAGAAATTAACGTTGAAAAAAAGATATATATCTGTAACAGCGCTCCGCTTCGCGTACTTTTCGCGTTACGGAGCTTTGCGAAGCTGATTGGTTCTCCGGCGTCTGTCAACATTCCAAACAGTCCGTAGCGGCCGCCATCTTGTCCCTCGGTAGGATTGAGAGACAAGAGGAGGCCAAAGCGAAGGGGGAAATGACCATAAGGGGGCATAGTAGATCCTTCCTGACCTCTTAGGTTTGATGTACCATTTTGCCAAGTTTGGTGTAATTCCGTTCAGCCATTCAGGCTGTAGACGTATGTAAATGTCCTATGGAAAATTGCATGGGGAAAACACATTTGAAAGTGTTGAAATTTAGAACCAATTAAAATGTTACTTTGGTTTTGTATTTGTGTGTGATGAAAGTTAATTGGTTATGTATATATGTCAAATGAGAGGAAACCACAGCCATTTTGTGATACTACTGTCTGAGGTACATTTGTGAGGAATTTTTGGTGGTGAATTTCTGGTGTTTGATTTACACAGTACTAACACTTCTGCTACTTTTAAAAAGGTGAGTTGTTAATTTGTATGGGGAACTATGTTGTACACTTGAAGATAATTTGAAAAATGTTTTCTGTTATTTATTTGCAGTCCTTCTGTTATACTAAATACTTGATAAAGTTAGTTTTATATTATGTATTACTAAAGACGATAAATGAAAGTGATTATTTTTTTCTGCAATTTACAGCAAGCAATTTCAAAATAAAATGGCTCACAATGAAGAGACCGTGGCAATTTCTTTTGAATTGTCCAACACATTGATTGAAATTGAGAGCACCAATAATGAAATATTGTCACAAGGAGGACATGACTTGTATGATTCCATTAGATTGATTGAAATGGACAGCACCAAGAATGAAATATTGTCACAAGGAGATGACTTGAATGATTCCACTACATTGATTGAAATTGAGAGCACCAATAATGAAATATTGTCACAAGGAGGAGATGGCTTGTATGATTCCATTAGATTGATTGAAATGGACAGCACCAATAATGAAATATTGTCACAAGGAGGAGATGACTTGAATGATTCCACTACATTGATTGAAATTGAGAGCACCAATAATGAAATATTGTCACGAGGAGATGACTTGAATGATTCCACTACATTGATTGAAATTGACAGCACCAATAATGAAATATTGTCACAAGGAGGAGATGACTTGAATGATTTTTTTGATCAATCTCTTGATGGCGAATTTATCGAGTGTTTGGAGACCATAGAGTTACAAGAATCATCATTGGAGACTTTTAATGAGGACATTGCTGATGAGGACATGTTACTAGTTCTTTCAAATTTAGAAAATTCTGAAGAATAAATTTATATTTAGAAATCAAAAATTGTTTGAGACATTATTCATTTTTATTTTTAATTTATGAGGTTGTAGCGAAGTGATTGTAGTATAAAATGAGACTTATAGTATAGAGTGCAACATTTTTATGTTACATGGTAAGTTTACTCATATTTACTTCCCTTCTGCCACTATATTATCTCCAATGTGTATTTGACATGTCTTCTTCATCTCCGGCCTCCTTTCTCTCACTGTGTGTCTCCGATGCATCTTATCGCTGGTATTTTGTGTAATTACAGAAGAGAGTAAAATAAAATAGTTCGGAACGTGAAAAGGGGGCAAAGTAGAGTACTCCTCACCCCCTAGGCCTTTTTAGGCGGTCCCAAAAGGATCAGTTTCTGCTTTCCTGAGAGATTATGGTATGAGTTCCATATACCACAATAACTTGCATTACAACATGCAAGATATCTATCTCCTATTACCAACTTTTGGAGATATTCGCGCTAAGCGCGAATATCTCCAAAAAGTAACACCTGCCCTGAGCAGTTCTTAGCCATGTTATCCAATGGGAGGTGGATAACATGGCTAAGAGTATTAGGTCGGTAATGCATGAATATCGCTGAGTTTTTAGCGATATTCATGCATTGCGGCCGTTTATTATCGCATTTGCGATAAACCTTGATAATAGTAAGGTTTATCTTCGATAATTTCTGACGATGCTTAGTGGTAAAAAATTGGTTGGTAAGCATCGTTAGCGATAAATATCGCTTAACTTTGGTAATATGCCCCAACGTCTGTTAACGTTCGATTCGAAGGAAATGAGGAAGTGTTGAAAAACATTGTCTGCGCCATCTTGCCTTTTTTGAAATGCCACACTTTTGTCGTGCACGGCAGCCATTTTAGATGTCTTGACCAGACCCACTCTCTGCACGCTGTCGATTCGTAGCATGGCTCCTCACCCTCGTAAGCATCTCCCCCAGGCACTGGTCACCACCGCTCTCTGTCTTATGCATGGGCAATAAACCTCCCCCCATCTGCGCTGCTCTTCCCTGAGAATCACACTCTGTGCCCGCCCGACACCTCCCTTTCGCCCTATTCACTACCGCACCCTCTGACACTCCTCTTTCTCTGTGTCCGATTGTCCAGGCTATCAGCTAGCCCTGCAGATGTAGTTTATGGCCCCAGCTGTAAAGAATCACCCCTCTTCAAAGGAGTTATAGTAGATCAAGGCCCACACTCGATGAGATCCGTCACACCACACGTGTTCCTACTATCTGAAAACCATCCTGTATTGTGATTGGGGAGGGGACCGAGCCTGAAGCGGAAGATTCCAGGAATGACTCTTTGTACATCAAAGTTTTTACAATTATGTGTCACATTAAAAATATATAGCACTCCAACAAAGTAGTAGGAATATAAAACTTTAATAACATATAAATATATACAACAAAACAAAAACAGTAAAAACATTTAAACAACGAAGAGACCGTGGCAATTTCTTTTTAATTATCCAATAGATTTATTGAAATTGACAGCACCAATAATGAAATATTCTTGTCAGTAGCGGTCTGTTGTGCGAATAGTTCCAAGGCAGCAGAACGCGCTGAAATCTAGATGGCACGAAAGTGATGTCTAGTAAGTTGCCGCCCAGCAAAAAACGGCGTGGGGCGCCGCGGGGGTGAGTGAGTCCAGTAGGCACCACAGCTATTCTTACCGGCATTGCAGAATTACTGCTGGGGACAATGCCTGTGCTGTAGCAGGGTCACAGCAGAAACAAAAAGGATTCTGTTGAAGATGTTGTTGGTTTTCAATTTGAAAACAGTTCTGGTGTCAACTGCTATGCTAATGTAGTGGTTAATGTTTTGTTTTCTCTAGAAAATGTAAAAGAGGGGGAGGCAGTCCAAAGTTCCGTTAAAAGGGCAAAGGAAAGGATCGGTGGTTTGAACTATCAGTCAAAAAGGGGAGGGGGTGCAATAATTTTTCCTACCGGGTCACACTGTGCTTTCACCGGAAGTGAGGTCTGCAGGATTGTAGTAATTCAAAGTGAGGCTGGCGCCAGCATGGGAGCGCCGACGTCCCGCGGATACAGTTTCGTCACTCCACGGGCGATCATGGCAGTCATTCCCCATCGGGGGTCGGAGACTCCCGCGGCTCCTCTAGAATCTTCAAGGTCGTGGAGGACTACGGTGGTGGAGTCAACCAGTGACCGGGCCATTTCTTTATGTTGGGCCCGCTCTTGCCAGGTCGACCGCCATTTTGAGAGTTCGGCAGCTACCGGCGATCGCGGGGTCACATGAGCGGACGGGCTCCACCCTGCCGGGCGAGACGTTGCAGCATGGCCACAGTGGAAGAACCGTTATCTAGGTCGTTCCGAAACTGTGCAGCACTGTAGTTGTTAGGATGCCACCGCCTGGAGCGCTGAGGGTGCAGCTGGGAAGTCTCCACCTGGGGAGGCGGGAGAGGCCTGTTCGCACCGTCTCTCCCTCCCAGTGCACCCCACGGCGTCTCGCTTGAGATTTGTTATGGCCGGACCAGGCGATGAGGACGAGGGGGGGGTCGGAGGCATGTGCAAGACATCCCCCCCCAGTGTTGTCGCAGCCATTATAAAACAAAGAAGTGTCCCGTCCGTCTTCGGGCCGGGCTTCCGGTGGATGTCGGCCGGACGCCCCTGGCTCTGGCCCCATGAACGGGTTTCTTGGTTTATCGGCTGCAGCCGGATCCCGTCGGCCTCGGCCCCCCGACCGTTGGTGGTCGGACCGGAAGAGCATGTGGCGGGACTACCTGCAACTCTCAAGGGCCACCGCGGCCGGACTGGGAGAGAGAGGGGAGGGTCGAGGAGACATTCCCCCCCCTGCAACTGTTCAGCGTTGTAAAGGCAATCCCCTGGCCGGGTCCCGCTGGCCTCGGCCTCTCCTTCGGCTACACCCTACGTTAGGATCTCCTGGCCGAGGCGTGGCAGCAGGACCTGCCTTATATGGGCTGCTCCCGGCTGGGCGTAGCCGGAACCCTGCCCCACCTTGGAAGTTTCCAGAGTGGGGGTGGATGTTCTACTGACTTGCATTTTCCCTAGTCTATCGATTTTTTTGGCGTGGCAGGCGGTGGGACAGCGAGGGGTGATTTGGTTTCTCTTACTGTTTTTCTGGTCTCTCACCACTGGCATATTTTAACGTTTTCTTGTTTCTAGGACATTAATAGGTTTTATCATTACGTTATGTTATCGTTTCTTTGTTCGTTGTTTAATAAAAGTTCATGTTCATCAGTGGCCTACTGATTTTCGTTTTCCTATTTTTTTCTTTCCAGGTTGTTTCATGGTAAAGTTTCTGTTAACAGGATACAGTGATCACTTCGTTATTATTGCATATGTCCTTTTCACTAGGGGTGCTCTCTGGTCGGGCCAGATGACGTATCTCTAGTAAATGGTCCGGGTGAAAAAGGTGCATCAATCAGTGGGGAGTAGATAGGCATGACAGATTACAACGGGGGAGAACGGTCCGCATTACGTACCCTTTCACTACTTGCAAAGATTTTCCTACGTTTATTTGCAAACAGGGAATACCTCCAAAAAGAACTAATTCCCAAACAGTCAATGTTCGGACAATCAATCAATCAATGAGGAATGAAATAGGTACGACGTGTTAAAGGCTTGCGTTACCTACCCTTCACTATCTGCAAAGGGAGATAGAATATTCCTATTCTTCCTCGTTTGCAGGTAGAGAAGATCGTTAAGAGAATTAACTTCGAACAATTCAATGCTCGATTGAAACAATCAACAAGGGGTACTGTGAACACAAATGAACGCCGCTTATATACATACGCATTGCTATTTTCAACAGGTTGTTCCTAATGTTTCTATTTTAGCGAGGTCAAAAGAGATCCCATTAGTGGCCTACTGATTTTGCTCGATTCCTTTTGTTTTTTTACACGATTTTTCGCTATCTGCAAAGACTAAACAGAGTATTGCGACTCTGTGCTTGTTTGTAAATAGAGAATGAACCAAAGAGAACAATCAATCAAATGGAGAGAGAAGCAGGCACGACGGATTACAAAGGGGGAAAGGGCTGCGTTAACTACCCTTTACTATCTGCAAAGAGAGAGTACTCCTAATAGAAATGAGGGGTGGGGGGCAGCAATCAAAGCAGATCAGTGTGCATAAACACGAAAAAAAAAATTCTTACCACGTACTTGACATTCGACAGCTTATGATATTTGCTATTAAAAAACCATTGAAATTCACTGAAAAAACCATAGGTTATAGACCATATATAGTTAGGAATTAGCATTTACAAAACCTTGAAAATTCACTGAAAAAACCATAGGTTATAGACCATATATAGTTAGGAATTAGCATTTACAAAACCTTGAAAATTCACTGAAAAAACCATAGGTTATAGACCATATATAGTTAGGAATTAGCATTTAAAAAACCTTATTTTACTCACACAAAACCATTGAAATTCCATATATAGTTAGTTGCACTAACTATATATCGCGCACCCGCAATCCACGGCTGATGATGTCACATATTACATCATTCATGACATGGTCAGTGACATCACTGATGACATCACTGATGACATCTCAAATGACATCACTGATGACATCACTGATGACATCTCATTTGACATCAATGACCACATCACTGATGATATCATTCATGTGACAATACAATGCATCTCTTCACACTTTAATATAACCTCTGTTACACCCAGTGTTAAATACAGAGTATAATTTTTGAAACCATTGACACACCAATACTAGTTACTACATACGCACTCAGTGATTCCTATGTTTACACACACATTCACTCATTTACCCATACAATCATTCATACATACAATCACTCATCTTTACAACACTATCATATGCACTCATACACCTATACAGACTCTCACACTCTGTCACTCATCCATGGAGTTACTCACACACCTAGTCAGTCCTGTAAAGAATCAATCACACTTCCATTTTCTAATCTATACAGTTAAACATAGAGCACCTTACATTTTGAAACATATACTAACACATAATTACTCTCTTATACAATCATTGATACAAGTACACATTGATCTGCACAGAGTCACACACCTCCCAGCCAGCCACACACACACTCAGTCTCCCATACAAATATTTGGGCAATCAATCAATAACCCATATAGTTACTCATATAGCTACTGATCAACACATGCAGCAGTTTACAGAACAACAGACATAATGATGCACAAATTAAGACAGTTTAGTCACTAACCCATGCACTCAGTGAGACACATTTAATCACTCACTCATACAGTCAGTCACGCACCTACTAAATCCTTCATCCAGACACTTCTACATCTACTCATTCTTCAATATGTAAAACATATTTAAACTTTACAGAAACACACAGTCACTGGATGATGTCATCAGTGATGTCATCAGTGATGTCATTTGAGATGTCATCAGTGATGTCATCAGTGATGTCACTGACCATGTCATGAATGATGTAATATGTGACATCATCAGCAGTGGATTGCGGGTGCGCGATATATAGTTAGTGCAACTAACTATATATGGAATTTCAATGGTTTTGTGTGAGTAAAATAAGGTTTTTTAAATGCTAATTCCTAACTATATATGGTCTATAACCTATGGTTTTTTCAGTGAATATATATATATATGTATGTATGTATGTATGTATGTTATATATATATATATATATATATATATATGCATATATATGCATATATATATATATATATATAGATATATATATTCGGCAGAAGGACGACTTGCAGCAGTCACGCAGCATCAAAGACGAGGCAAACCCAGGTACTAGTGCTCAGAGGTTTATTCCGCTCTCCACCACACCACCACTACGCGTTTCGGTCAAACAAGACCTTGAGCACATGACAACGTTATGGGGCGGAAGTGCTCCTTTTAAAGTGATAGATGCCAACAATAATTTGTATTTTGCAATAGATATAGAAGACAAACTGTCTAAAATCAGTTACTGCGTAAATGCAGATAGGCACATTTGTCAGAATTAATTCATGTCAAATCTTGTTCAAAGATAGTCAAGGGTAAATGCTTTACACATAAATAACATGTGAATATATAAATACATAGATATTAATATAAATATATAGATAAATATAGCATAAATATAGCAGCAAGAGGAAAGGCGGTATACAAAACATGAATAAATAGATCAATAAATATGTTTAAAATTGTTAATGCTTCCCACATTTGCAGTTAAACACCCTGGTATGTGGATTGCACCACTAGTTTAAACTGAACCAAGATTTTGCCCACCAGCTTCCTAGTGGGCCCTGAAAGACAGTCTATTTTCAAATGTGCAAAAAAGGCATAAGTGCAAACTCAGCAAAATGAATGTTGGCGGAAGTTAAAAGAAAGTGCTACCCTGTGTTAATGTCATTATATAAAAGTGAGTTAAGAATTACAATACACAATATCATTGGTTGAGACAGCTGCTATGTTTCAGTATGTACCGTTAGCAATATCCTTGGTGGTACTTATAAATAAGTGTGACAGTCCTCCCCCGCATTTAGACCATTAGGTGTCTTGGTGTCTAAAAGAATTATATGTCTAGTTTCCAATCTCCGTAACAACTGTGCACGGTCACCTCCCCTCCTCTGAGGTGGAACCATGTCGATCACAAAATACCGCAATTCAGCCGGATTTTTATTGTGAACCTCCTCAAAGTGTCTCGCTACCGGGTACGCAGTGTCGCCGTTGGTAATGGCCCTGAGGTGCTGGAGAATACGTTTATGTACCTGTGGTCTTGTGCTGCCCACATAGCGTAGACCACAGGGACACTCCAGCACATACACTGCGTACTCAGTGCGACACGTCAGTTTGTATTTGATGGAGGTCGGAGTCTCACTGAAAGGGGTGGAGTATTCTGTCCTGCTGACTCCATTTCTGCATGCTTTACAGGATGAGCATTTCAGAAAGCCCTTGCTGGTGTCTAACCACAAGTCCATGGTCCTAATCTCAGGGCTACTAGACACTAAACAGTTGCTCTTGGTCCTTGCTCGCTTATAGGCTATGCTAGGCGCACTACTGACCTGCTTGCTTAGAACCGGGTCACTTGTGATGAGTGCCCAGTTGCGTTTGACTATATTTCTAATAGTCCGATGTTGATTGCTGAATGTGAAAATAAGCCTAGTTTCACTACGGGCAGTACTGACTGTGTCTTTCTTGCTCTGTCCTGTAATGGAAGATGGGGTACCTGTGTCATAGATTGTGCTAGGCAATAGGGATGCTCTGTCTTGCGAGTTAGCTCTTATCATGGCTTTCTCAATTACCTCATTAGAGTAACCCCTTTGCATGAATCTGTTTTTGCATAGAAGTTGAGCTTCTCTACAGTCGAACTCTGAGCTGCAAATCCGTTTTATGCGGAGCATTTCTCCGTAAGGGATACTCCTTATGAGATGCACTGGGTGATGGCTGCCCGCATTAGTGACACTGTTACCGGCAGTTGGTTTTCGGTGGAGTTTAGTTTCAAGCTCCCCTCTCTGATATAGATTTCCACATCTAAAAAGCAAACGTATTTGTCACTAATGTGGCTAGTAAACTGAAGATTAAGAGAGTTTTTGTTCAGTTTCTCAATGAATTCAGCTGCCTCATTCTCCAAGCCATCCCATATTGTAAAAAGGTTGTCTATGTACCTTAACCATTTTACAATTTTGGTATTCATGATATCTGCAAAGTAAGGCAGGAGGACCTGCTCCTCCCAGTATCCCATATGCAAGCAGGCATAACTGGGAGAAAAGCAAGCCCCCATTGCCACTCCCCTTGTCTGTTGGAATAACTGCTTCCCAAACAGGAAAAAGTTGTACTCAAGGCATAACTCAATCATGTCTACTATCATGCGTGTATGTTCATTGAAAAACACTGGTCTAGAACCAAGGAAGTGTTGAACTGCTCTCATCCCATCTTTATGGTAAATACTGGTGTATAATGCGGTAACATCAAGAGATATTACCAAATACCTGGATTTCCACTCCATATCATACACCTTTTTAAGGAAGTCCCCAGTGTCAAGCACAAACGAAGGTAATGATCTGACGAACTCTTGGAGGAAGAAGTCCACATATTTACTGATGTTCTCGAGTATGCTGTTACAGGCAGATATAATAGGTCACCCTGGTGGTAACAATGAGTTCTTGTGGATCTTCGGTATGAAGTAAATCACAGGTGTTACAGGATTGTCATTTTTCATGAATTTAAACTCATCCATAGTTATAACACCAGTGCTTCTCCATGCCATAAGTTTAGAATAAACGTTGTTCTTGGCCAGCTGCACTTCCTTGGCATCAGTCTGTCGGTAGCAGGCACGGTCATTTAGTTGCCCAAGTGCTTCATCCATGTGCATCTGGCGAGGCCATAGCACCACATTTCCTCCTTTGTCAGATTGCCTCACGATAATGTTTGTGTTGCTTTTCAGTTTTCTAATTAGTTGATGGTATTCAAAATCGCGATAGTGATGTTTTTTCGAGAAATTACCATGCTTGAGAAAGAGTTCCCTCAGTTCTAGAGAAACTTTGTCGTGAAATTGGTCAATGTTATCTTTGATCATCAAAGGGCAAAACTTGGACTTGGGCTTAAAATTAGTAACTGTAGATAAATTGGTTGTTGGCATTTTGCCCGAGCCCGGGTAGATGCTAGCATAGTCGATTCATTTTGCATTTCCATCAGATCGAGTAACAGACTGGAGTCTGGTGGAGACAATGTAGGAGATTGGGAACAGGGCACAGTGTCTATGGTGGATTGTGAATTCTTGTGTAGGCAATGGTATTTACTCAGCTTGAGTTTACGCACATATTTATACAAATCAATTTTTGTGCCTGCGTAATCAAAGTTGCTTTTAGGGCTATATGACAGTCCCAGGGCGAGCAAAGAGGTTTCTTTCTTTGTAAGTGGCACATTAGTGAGATTAATAACCGTGGGTGGTTCTGTTGGTGCAGGATTCATCTGCGGTTCCACTGTTTGCGTTGTTTTTGATTGTTTTGTTTGTTGTGCCTGTGTTGTCTGTTGCAGTGCCTCCTTGTGTCCCGTTTGGCATTGACACTTTGCTTGCGGTGGCACCCTTGACACCTGAGCGTAGAGTCTTCTTGCGGTCCCGCTGCACTACCTCCAGCTCCTGTGCAAGGGTGAGCTTGCGAAACCCATTCTCTGCGATCTAGCCAGCTCATTGTCTGATTCGCTGTCGATGTTGGAACTGCCCTCCGACATAGATGAGGTTTCAGCTGTCACCGCCGTTACTTTAGAATTAGACGTTGTTGAGCTTGCCGTTTTAGTCGTATGTGAGGCTTTGATATGATCGTATTTTCTGGCAAACGTAAAGATTTGACCGTGTTCATAGTCAGGTCGGTCTCTTTGGAACTTGTACGCCTTACGCCTCTTGATCACGTCTTCCTCTCTTTTCAAGAGGACAAGCATATCGTCCCTGTGTTTTGCTAACTGCGGTGTGCTGGGCAATTTGTCAATTTCTTCATTCAATCTGTCAATCTCCAAGAGCAATTTAGCCCTATCACTTTCTGCGTATTTTATCAATATTGCCATAAGCTTCTATATATATATGTCGAATGGCAGTACTTCTTTTCATGACGTGTTTCGGGCAATGAGTGCCCTTGATCACACAAGGAGACTGCAGTACGCCATGTTTTTTTTATACTTTTGTGAATGCAACACCACGTGATAGTAGACAGTGAAGAAACACTTTGATTTGTATAAAGATTTGTTTTTCAAATTTATTGGCTAATGTTGAAACTGCGTTCCATTTCTTACGCGCACATTTTTGAGACACATATAAACACATATATTATTATTTTATAATATACATGTAGGCTCATATTTTTAAATATTGTGTGTTAAAAAATAAATACATAAAATAAATCAATTATTTAAAACTGAATAAATATGTATAAATAATTTAAAATATACACATTATCACACAACAATAAATATAGACATAAATATCATTAAAATGTGCAAATTATCTCAACGCAATGAACATCAAAAATTACTATATGTGATTTATAAACTAAAGTGCCTAGTGAATACTGTATGAATTGATAAATAACCCACAAATAAGAAATCTAGTGATATTTCTTATAAAAATAATATAAAAGCTGTTTAAAGGTGTTTAAAAAGAGAGGCATGCTGTAATTGCAACTTTTGCTTTTCAGTTCACAGCGGGCGAAATTTATTTCTGAAAGTGTTTATTTTCCCAACAAGCCTGAAGGGTTAAATTTAACTTGAGGAATTTCATCAAATCTAGAAATGACAATTTTACAAAATCATTCAATGGATATCAGTATGTGACTGAGACAACCCAGGATTGCACTATCCCTGCTTGGTTGAAAATCTTAAAATTTCACATATAATTAATCCATTTAAAAAAGACGTAGATTTATAAAAAAAAGTGTGCATATCTTCTGTGTTATTTAATCCATTCGGGAATTTGCTATCAAGCTCTAAAATACATTGTGTTTCCCATTCTCTCAGCAATTTTTCCCGATTAGCCCCTCTACGTGGGGCTGGAATAGAATCAATGACAAAATATGATAAACACTTAATATCCTTGTTATGGACTTCTTTAAAGTGTTGCGCAACTGGATAGGCCGGATCACTGTATCAGCTACTGTATCTCCTCTCCAGCAACGATATTGGTGGCGGGGTTTGTACAAACAGACACGTGAATTTGTCCTTCAATGTGGCAATTGTCAGCAAATAAAACCTTCTTCTGCTGCACGCCCGCCCCAAACTCTGTTTTACATATCTAATAAACCACTTGCATGTGTTTATTTAGATCACTTGGTCCTTTCTCCTCTGCATATAAGTACATCTTAGTAGCAGTTAACTCTTGCACGCTCTTCGTCTGGGTTTGGCCTCAAAGGAGTGCTGATTCTAGAACTATCGTAAGGGATTTGCTTGTCTGTGTGGGAATTTTTGCGTGTTGTACCTTCTACTCAGACCAGGGTCCAGCGTTCGCCTCTAAGGCGTACAAGGATGCCATAGCTTCATTGGGGGTCCAGGTCAAATTTTCATCTCCATACCAGCCTGAGGGTAATAGTGTTGTGGAGCGAATGAACCATGACTTAAAGCAATCCTTGACAGCGAAGGCATTAGATGCTGGCAGAGACTGGCTAACCCATCTCAATAGCTTTCAACGTGCACTAAATAATCTCCGGAGAAGGTCTCTGGGTGGGCGGACCCATACGAAATGCTCCTTGGCATCAAAATGTTCGTCCCGGACCTTGATGGTCTAGATATGGCGGTGGGGGCCGCATCCTTTGAAGTAGATGAACATTCTTCTGTTTTGCAGAACCTACAAAAGACCAGAGACAGTCTTGCAAAGGAACACTTGCCCTCCATATCTGAAGCTGCGTTACAGATTCCGGTAGTCGGCTGGCAACCCCAAGTTGGAGAACTGGTCCGAGAAAAAATCGACAACAAGAAAGCATTTGGTCCTTACTATCGAGCTCCAGTTACCGGGCTTGGCTTGCAGGGTACAAGAATAATCATTTTACCTCCTCTTCCTAGACGAAAGGGGAACAGGTACATCCCCATTGACAATGTCAAACCACAAAGGATGGTCGATTCTCTATAGTATGACACCTGCGGTTTCGTGTCCAGCAATAGTACTGCACTCTGTTTTGGCCCCCGATTCTGCCATTGGGCCTGATGTTTTCATTGAAATGAGTCCACTTACGAATCCTTTATTGAATCTACCTTCTGGTGATCCTCTTAATGACACTGAAAATACTTACCCCACTGACTTGTCTATGCCTGATTTGGAGACCCGTGTGGCTAATCAGTCCCTTTTTTCATTTGACACTGGCTCTTTCACATCTAAGTCCCCTGCAAAAGTTTTGATTTTTGCTACCTGGTTTAAAAAAAAAAATGATTCCCCCTTGGACTTACATTTGGCTGGTGCTTTGTGCAATTTTTTTATTTATGTCCATCGGATTTGTGGTGTTTTTTTTCCTTTTATAAATGGACACTACGTTCAAGAAAGAACTTCAATTAGACTGATTGATGGTACTTTGGCTCCCCACTCCTCTTCGCACATCATGAAGAAGGACCAGACTTTTGTGAATATAACTGCTTGGCCCGTTTTAGATGGGATTGTATGGGATGCTGTAAAGTTCCAGATACATAGGCCCAAAGAGGTTATTAATGTTCCCAATGTACTCCTTGTTTCTTTGGGGGATGTGGTTAAACAAAATATTTGCATTGATGATTGGGACATTAAAGCTGGTGAGGCTTTATTTCTGATTTGAAATACTATGCTGCTTTCGCTGCTGAAGATTTATATTTGGAGTCTGCTAATTATGGTGATTTGTACTGTTATCGGCATTATGGCAATCACTTTCTGCATCAGACAAATTCATTTAGAAATGTGGTTAACTAAACACAGTGGGAGCACTGCCCGGCACCTGTGGAAGGCAGCTCAAAAACACTTTTGAAAAAGTCTTCTTATTTTACTGATTTTGATCGGTCAAACCCTAATGCATTTTATTTTAATATGACTGAGAAGTCCTCTTCCAAGGTTAGACTTACCCACACTAAATTACTGTATTCGAAGTCCTGTATTGACCAGTTGGCTGTTGGGGGCTATGAACTGTGGGAAGATACTAATGATCTTAAATCTGTTTGGGGTTCTAACAATTGGCAAGTGCAAGGCACTGAGGCTTTGCATCGTGCATGTCTCATCCCAAACCATATGTTGTTTCTGAATGCCACTATTTCACAAACCACCTGTTTGGATTGGCTACTTCTAAAGAATTAAATGCTCTTTTATTTCCTGATTTGGGTGAATTTCCCCATTGGAATAATTATACCAGTACTTCCCTAAGTGACTTACAAGCCCTGTTGAGAAATTCCTCTTTTAATGTTCCCAGTATTAATATCGAAGGCTGATTGCTACGGTAAAAAACTGCAGATTCCTGCCTGCACCGTTTTCTGGGTCCGACCCCTGGCTATACGGAGGTTAGAGTTGATCCCTGCTTTCAGACTCAACATTCATTCACCACCTATTCTGTAGGCAAATTATGCCAGAGTTGTCTCAGACATTCATCCTTGGGGTCTGTTAAGCTATATTTATCCAAACTCACTGACACCGTTGACCTTAATGATTTTGTTAAAGGTCCTGCAGCAGGCTGATCGAAAAGATGAATATATGCTGCTTAAAATGAGGTTTGGAAGCTGTCCCAAATGAAAGCTGCTTCTAGGCTTAGAGCTATTGATCAGGCCAATTTAGAAAACGTGCTTGCCATTGTAGATAATAGCATTAGCTCCCTTTCTTCCAGAATTTACACATTAGATAATATTGTATCATCTGTGGTTGATATTGTGCAAGAAAATGTGTTATGCAGTTTGCATGGACTTTACAAATGTTGAAAAATGGCAGGGTGCCATGGGATTACATGAACACAAGTTTGTTATTTCTGCCTTTTAATATGACTGATAAACAACAATTTATGTCGATGAAGGATACCATGTTTTCTCTGTTGCATATTAAGAAATTAGAACCATTACCTTTTTCAGTGGCCAAGTCCAATTCTGCAGTTTGGCTAATCCATGGATTAATAACTCTACCTTTTCCCCTATTTAACTTTGAGTCCTGCATGAAACACTATGCAATAGGCAGATTTGAACCTTTAGGTAGTGCTTATCTTCATGAAGTTTGGAATCTCCTGTTCACATACAGGTGTTTGAGGGAAGGGAAGGACGTTTATTTGAAAGGCGAAGATTGCACCATCACACCAGATCACTCTTTAGTCTGCAGAAATCTGCAATTGCACGGTTCTTGTAATGTCCTTGCACTGAACCTTGCCTGTGTTTTAAAAGGCACTTCAGCCCCGGCTATTACACCAACATCCACATTGCTTGCAAATGGTAGTCATTTGTTATTAAATAATGAAGATTTTTGTGGTATGCTTGCTGGTATTCCTTATATCGTTACGGTTTCCCAGCTTGTAGTTTGCTGTAAGAATGTCTTATTTCCTCCTCCACATAGGAAGCTCAATGTTTCCATCTGGCCTTCTATTCCGAGCTTGAAAGCAGAGTTCAACATAAGTTGAATAAGAGCTCTTTTGTCCCAGAAGGAAGTCCCCCTAACATTTGCACGTGAGACATTCATCCTTCACGTTGCAAATACTCGTACTGAGGTAAATGCTTTGTTAAACACAGACCTGCCCCTGCATTTCGGTGCTTTGATTCACACAATCTTTACTGCTTCGTCAAACACGGGCCTGGCACACTTTTTTAAATTAGTAAGTTCTGGCCTTGTGACCTCATTCCAGACTATATTTGGTGTGATCCCTGCATTTTTTCATTCGATTTTTTCGAGTGTCTTTGGCGGTGTCCCGTTACTTCTTGCTTTAGGCGCGGGCATACTGCTGTTAATTTGTTTACTTGAAAATGGATGCACAGTCTGTGCACCACGACGATCTGTCCTGGCTGCTCCAGCTTCGTAACCGGATGCTAGAATACTGTGGATCGCTGCCTCTGGCGACTCTGAGTGTGGCGTAAGGTTTATCTTTCCGGTTCTCATTCTTCACTTGTTTGCAGCCTGTATACCATTGCCTGGATTGCGGATTTGAATGGGCCCTGGATTTGGGTCTCTGCAACACGGTGTCTCCTGACCTGGATTTTAATCTGCTAATCAGTCCCTTAGTTGCTTATGAAATAGATTGTTCTAGTGCCGGGATTGTGGCCTGAGCAGTGGCTCATGGGGTTCTAGACAATTGGAACATTTGGACTGCGGCCAATGACTTTCTGGCACGCAGTTATCTTGAAGTAAGCCAGAGTTGCCCTCTGATGGTGCTAGAGGCTCAGGCAATCAGAAAACATGTATGTTCATTCCCATTACTTAATTGGATGGCTGAAATGTTTATGGATGATGATAACAACTTCCTATTGAAGGCAGTTGCAACTTATGTGCTTATACGCTGTTGGATTGAAGTGCGAATTTTTTCTCTCTGCTTCATAAACACGTACTGAACTCGTGAATATTTTTATCTCAAATGCCTTAATGTTTTTCAAAATTTTTGTAGGTCTTTTTTTCACACCATGGCCACCTGTGATTGGTTTCACTGACTTAATTACTTTTCAATTTGGATTTTTACTCCCACTTCTCAAGTTTGGCAAAATTCCTGAACTTGGTTCTGTCTCATTCGAACTTGAACTCTGCGTTCTATGAAGCTTGCCCCTGTTATTGTGCGTTCCACCAACAAGGAAGGGTGTAGTATGGTTTAGGGCCTACCTTTGCATGCATGTTGTGTTAGCATGGCTTATTAGAAGTTTAAACGGCATTTTACAATTTGCTGCTTTTTCACACAATACTGCATAGTTGTTTTTGTATGTTAGTCTTCAGGAAGGGCTGCACATATAAATAGGTTTGTTTTTCAACATCTCTAGACATACATCGTGCCCCTAGTCTGAACAGTGAGTGCGTGCTGAGCCGTCAAGGTTATCATAACATGTGAGCCTATTTATCGGCATGTCCGCGTAACGCATTCTAGACACAACATTTTGGCGGCTGTCAGCCAACTAAGATTCTGGCGCCTTTATCATAGCACACTTGCCATGATTTCACACACTTGGAAGATTCTTTTTCCAGGGATACAGAGAGCCTTGCTGATCCAGATGTAATTTACTCTTACTGAGCAGAAAGGTAATGGGGTCTCCCAAACCAAGCTCAAGAGACCTTCTTTAGTTTATAATACATAGTTCCTTTGTAGGGAGGGTGTTGAAAATAGGCGCTATATGATCTGTTTGCACCATCATTGTAATATGATTCCTCCTTTTATATTTTATGGAGTTGTAACCATGCTGACCATATTATTGTTAATCATATGTCTGCTTATGTTGACTAAGATACTGCACATGAGATCAGGTCGTTAAAATAAATATTTTAACCCTACTGTGTCTCCTATTTTACTCCTGTTGTGGACTGGTATGAGAGTATAACAAAAGAGTGTTCTCACCTCCCACATACAAAGAGAACGTTAAGGGAACAAGGTTAGTCTTTTTCATGGGCCCAGGACCTTGATTATATGCTAGTGAAAAAATCGGTCCAGTGGTTGAAGAACTCATGGGCAAATGAAATTTGGTTTCCGTATTTGGATATATTGCCAACCAAGGGTTAAGATACGAAATCCTAAGGATTCAAGTTGGGGTTAACCCTTGCAAGATAGACGGAAAAATGAAGACAGCAGTGATTGGCCCAGATGGTAATTGTAACTGTGGGCTAGGATTAAGAAATGACATGTTGCACATATTGCTTGATTGCACATTTGTACTTGCCATACGGAAATAGTTTTTACGTCCTATATTTTTATCACATAAGATAAATTTGCATGCCTAAGCGGTTTGTTTACTTACAGATATGGCTTCGTTAGAAATTGCAATAGGATTGGGAAAATTCCTGAAGGCCATAAAAGAATTTGTAAGGGAGATACCGAAGGAGGGGCATTGATCTTAAATGTTTTAGGTCTTTCATAAATGTGAAATTTTATTTTTACTTTTATTAGGAATCTAGAGTTTTCTGTAAATTGGGTTCAATGAATTGTATGTCTTTGAGGGTGTCACCTTCTTTTAACATGTACTGAATTTTAATGATTTATTATGCAGTAGAATTTTGATTGTTTATACTATTTGGATCCTGATTGTGTTTTGTATTGTTTAAAAGACTATGGTCTAAATAAACAAAGTTTCTCTCTCTCTCTCCCACTTCCCACCATTCCGCAGATGGTCCTAAGTCGCATGTTCTAGGTTGTCTAATCATTGGTTACTTTGCTTTAGGACGAAGAGCTAATGGGACACTGATGCTAGCTGGTTGGGTTTTCTAGGTACTGAGATGAGTTTCTGGTACACCACAATTCACTAATGTCCTAGGTCTCTGTGCACAGTTCTATGTATGAGCAGAAATCCTTGCAACAGGTGCTTCCCACAAACCTAAGCCCACAGGTGCATGTGAGAAGATATACTGCGTGATCGGTACGGCAGTTGTAATTGCCTTTGATGGTTGCCTCATTCTATCTAAATTGAGTCCTGTACTTTGTTGTGTTTACTCCAAATTTGCACGCACGGCAAGATGTACACTTAAAGAAGCCTTGTCTTGGTTTCAACCAGGTTTCACTAGTGCCTAGCTCTTGACTATTTCTTGTCAATTTGGCTCCCATGGAATGTGTTTTTCTACACGTAAGTAAAGGTTTACTTGGGAGTCTACTGCTGAGGACACTGTCCATAAGGACTATGGGCCAATTTTTATTAATTATTGACCTAATTCTCCTCTCTTGGCGACTATATGATGTTATTCGTCTTGATGTGCTCTCAGTT
Source organism: Lissotriton helveticus (assembly GCF_964261635.1). Lineage (NCBI taxonomy): Eukaryota > Metazoa > Chordata > Amphibia > Caudata > Salamandridae > Lissotriton > Lissotriton helveticus. Next base: position 1,024,546,499 of record NC_136063.1, read on the forward strand.
GTATCTGAAGGGAATTGATCCGCTCATATCCTGTTGTGGCAACAGTGACACTCTCGATCTGTTGTCAGCTTACTTCACTGCCTCCACCAGTGTCTTATTAGTGTATCCTCTCTTTCTCAGCCTCTCTATATATACAAATACAAATTCTCCGCTCACTGTAACTTTCAATCCTTAGTTAGAAGCAGGCGCAAACCCTAGGTTTGTGCAAAGAGTTACTTCTTTATTGGTCGGCCATAACGCGTTTCGGACTTTAATCACATGACAAAGCTGCCATCGTCTTTTTCCCTTTTTAAAGTGACTGGTGCATGAAAAAAAAACCTGTGATTTGGCATAGACATGAAGGAAATACTACAACGGTATCTGTGTATGCTGCCTGCATTCTCGGTGATTGTCGAGCAACATCAATTTGAAATTAAAATGTGATAATTTCAATAAGTTACAGACATGTGCATATATAAATATATGAACATATACAACTCACTATAACATGTATATCCAAGCAATGAATGTTATGAAAACAATAAATATTGTAAAAACCGTTTCCTTTGCTTTTTGGAATGGGTGCATGTTTTTAAATCATTGCATAATGCAGTCTTGCACCTCTACATTACGGTACTATAATTTCTGGCCTATGTGACTATGTCATTTGTTTATCTTACCCCTCTGATTGTAGTGTTTCGATCCTGTCTGCTCTAAAGAAAACTGAGATAGTGCTAGTGCAACATCTTTTTTTTTTTCAAAAACCTTTATTAAAGAATAAAGACTCATCAAGCACAATACACCGTGCAGCACCATCGCACGTAGCAACAAAATACATTCACAGCAACATGGTAAATCAAGAATGTAAAGACACAGCTCCACAGTATCAGGGTCTCAGCCCCCAGAGGAGGAAGCACACATGAAAAAGCGTTTTTAGTGGGGAATCTGAAACAACAGGGGTGCTGGTGGAAAGTGAAGGGGTGAGGGGCAGTCACTGACCAACACCGGCAGCCGCAGTGGACCCAGGGCCGGCGGGGAGCGTGGGAGAGGAAGCACCGCTGGGGTGGGAACGGTAGAAAAAGTAGGAGACCAGTGGGGCCCAAATGTCAACAGGGTGGGATCTGGCAGGCATTAAGTCCCAGAACTCTGACAGGAGAGTCTGCCACCGAGAGGCATCCTCCAGTCAGCTCTCAACCTTGGGAGCAGGTTACCCCACCCAACACATGGCCACCCTACGCCTGGCGAATACCATTAGCATCGACATGAGGCGGCGGGAGGCATCGGGGCAGAACTTGACAAAGACTAGGAGGCACAGGGGAGGGTCAGGTTGCACGACAGCGCCAGTGATATTGGAGATGGTGGAGCACACCGCCAGCCAGAACTCTGAAACCATAGGGCAGAGCCACGCCAAGTGGGCAAAGTCCGCGGCAGGGGCAGCGCAGCGCAAACAGTTATCCCCAGGGATTAGCTCAAGCCGATGGAGCTGAACAGGGGTGTGGTACAGCCTGTGCAAGTAGTTGAAGTGGATCATGGGGAGCCGATAATTCAAGGACAGCTTTTTGGTTTGATTGCAGCAATAAAGCCAGTCGGCCTGCGATATAGCCGCACCCCAGTCTACACTCCACGCCTCCCACGCCAGATCAGAGGAGATGTGGGCTGAGAAAGCGAAAAGCTTGGTAACTAACTTGTGCGGCGAGGAGGAGGAATATATGAAGTCCAGAGCTGGAAGAGTAGGTGGGGGCCGGGGGAAGGTAGGGTGCATTTTCCAGCAAGTGGCGCACAGCTGATAGAATAGCAGTGTATCTTGCAGCCCCGGGAAATCAGGAAGAGAGTAGAAGGGATTCTCTGGGTAAAGATCCGCCATGGTCCTGAGGCCCGAGCGCGCCGCATGTTGGATCATGGTGGACAACTGAAGCGCGGGGAAATCAAGGTGATTCACGATTGGCATGGTGTTAGCGGAGAGAAGGGAGAGGCCAGAGTGCCGGCGCAGGCAAGACCAAGCCCAACGCAGCGTCTCAACCGTGTCAACCTCTGCCCGGGGACTTACCGGGGGCGCGAACAGTGCAGTTGACAGAGGCCAGGGGGAAGCCAAGTCGGTCTCAAACGCGACATGAGGCTGGGGCTAAGGTTATCCTGAGGATGGCGGACATATAGGGTGACATCATCCGTGTACATGGAGACCAGACGGGAACGAGACGAGAAACCGATGCCCCTGTACGTATGGTGCTGATGTAGCCTAGCGGCCAGGGGTTACATTGCGATGGCAAAAAGCATGGCCGATAATGGACATCCTTAACGGGTGCCGCAGGCGATGCAGATGGGATCAGAAACCTGGCCATTAATAAGGAGACGTGCCGACGGATTGGTATAAAGGAGTCTGATCTTGCTCATAAATATATCACTGAAACCCATACACGGTAGGATGTAAAAAAGGAAGGGCCATTCCAGAGTGTCGAACGCCTTTGTGGCGTCAAGAAGAGGGGCCACAGCCGGCAAGGTGGGGTTAATTTGATGTAACACAGAAAAAATGGTATGAAGATTATGTGAGGTTGCCCTCCCAGGTATAAAGCCAGATTGATCAGGGAGGGCGACGGTGGGCATTATTAGAAGAAGTCGGAAGGCGATCAATTTAGCAAACATTTTGTTATAAGGGAAGGGGGCGGTAGGAGTCACGACAATCGGCAGGTTTATCAGGCTTAAGGAGCAGGGTTATCAAAGCCTCGCGCAGCGACGGCGGAAATAGACCGGTGTCAAAAGACTTGTTGTACATGGCCACCAAATGCGGCTCCAGGATATCAGTGAACGAGGCGGGCAGGCCGTCCAGACCCCGGGCCTTGTCACCGGAGAGGCTGTTTATGGCTGCCAATATTTCTTCCCTAGAAAAGGGCTCATCCAGACATTTATGATGGTAATCTTCGAGCCAGACCAGGGCAATGGACTCAAAATATTGGTCAAACTCCTCCCGTGGTAGGGGAGTACCAACCGAATAAAGTTGCGAATAAAATTCGATAAAGCAGGATTCAATATCATCCAGGGAGGTGGTTCTAACCAGACCACCATCACTGAGGGCCGTAATATAGGAGGCTCTGCGTGGTGGGCATAGAAAGTTAGTGAGAGTATGTCCTGGGAGATCTCCATCACCGAAACAGCACGCCCGACCCTCTCTTCCAAGAAAAGACAATTCACGGCCGGCCTCATCCGAGAATTCGGTGTGCTTTTGACCCAGGACCGCAAGCATTTCAGGGTCGGGGCACGCCACCTGGGTGGCATCCAGATCCCTTATTTCCCCCTCAAGCCTTGCCAGTGTGGAGCGGATATCGCTGAGGACACCCGCCTGTCTGGAAATACACTCGCCTTGGATAACAGCCGTGAAACCTTCCCATAGGGTACAAGCGGAGTCGACGGAGCCCGCGTTGAGCACAAAATAATTAGTAATCATGTGAATATCCGAGCAGAACACCGTGTCCCGAAGGGCGTTGGAAGGAAGAAGCCAGGTAAAGGCACGCCGCTGGGAGAGAGGAGGCCTAAGATGAATCTGAACTGGTGCATGATCGGAGAAGGTACGAGCCATATACTCCGCATCAGTGAGCCAGGACAAGACATCAGGCGAGGTCAGCCAGAGATTGATTCACAACCAGCAGCCTCTCGCACCCGTCAGGCAGGTGCCCTCACGGGCATCAGGTCGGAGATGGCGCCAAGCGTCATAAAGTGCGTTATCGGTTAAAATGGATGTGAGAGCTGAAACTGCACGCGGGTGAGATGAGTAAAAGCCAGAGCGGTCCAAGGTCACTGAGAGAGCAACATTAAAATCGCCACCCCAAACCACTGCCACGGGGCTGCAGGAGGAGATGAGATGCCAAACATGATTAAAAAAGTCCGGGTCATCAGAGTTGGGGCCGTGTACTGTGATGATCATGAGGGGCTGGGCTAGGAGCTGACCGGGAGGGATTACATACCTACCCTCTGGATCGAGGAGAACCCGGGAGGTCTGCCAAGGAAGGCCACGGCGCAGCAAAATGGAAACTCCCCTGGCATAGGACGAATATGTGGAAGAGTGGGATTCCCCCCAGTAGCGGGATTGGAGTCTGGAGATAGCGAGATAGAGCAGGTGTGGGGAGTAGCACAGGTGCGTAGAAACAGCGGCACCCAATGGGTTGCCGCTTTCTGGGCAGCGTGGGAATGACGCATGGGCGTCTAAGCGGCGGGTGCGGCCTAGATGGAGACACGCTCATACCAACAGCGAGAGCACCCCAAATGCCAGAACACAGGCGGGCGCAACATGTAAGGGGAGGAAGAGACCAGTGGAGCGGCGTGTGCAACTGTAAGACGTGTCAGGTAAGTACAAGTCAAACAAATTGGAGGACAGTGTGCTGTGCAGGAGTCCAAGCAAAGCAGATTAGGGACTTAGGTAGACTTGCAACAGTGCTGTGTGGGAACACAGTGCAGTGTAAAAAACCGAACAAGGAGGAACCCACAATCCTGACCACCCTCACCCCCAAACACCCCCACATACTAAAATAGCAAGAAACCCAACCACCCCGCACCCACACCAACCCCCAAACAGGCTGAGTATACCACCCACTCCACCCCGGGGACCCAAAACTGGGAGGGGGCAACACAAAGTGAACAATGGGATTCATCCGGGTGGGGGCATGGCAAGACTCGTCGAACACCCCTGCAAAGGAGCAGGGTGGTCAAGCTTGGGTGAAATAGTGACATCAAAGACAGACCTCATTTGAAACAAAAAAAACAACATTGTCCACACAATTAGTCATTGTTGCTTGGGCAGTTGGCAGCTTCGAGTGGAGGCTTAGGAGGGGGGATCCAGATTATTTTTCAAGTCTCTTAGCAAAAGCAAGGGCCTCCCTCAGATCAGGAAAGATAAGTGTCTTGGAACCCTGTCGGACCCTCAACTTCACCGGGTAGGCCAGAGAGTATGAAACCTCATGCTTCTGGAGGATGCGCTTGGCCGGCAACAACTCTCTCCTGGCGACTTGAACAGGGTATATTCCAGATAGGAAGAAAGGGTGTTACTCTGGTACGTGATGGTGCTCTTATCGCATGCCACCCGAAGAATGGCATTGAGATCTCGGAAGTTCAGGATCTTCGCCACTATGGGGCAAGGTGGCAGACCAGGACCAGGACACGGGCCAAGGGAATGATGAGCACGCTCCACGACGACAATTTGAGATAGGACGTCCCCAAAGAACTCCCTAATTAGTTGCTCAACAAAGTCTTCCATCTTGGAGATGTTGATGGACTCAGGAAGGCCCATGATGCGAAGGTTACTCCGGCAGGAGCAAGCCTCCAAATCCTCATTCTTCTCCCGAATTACAGCCAAGATCTTATCAATCTTGAGTAGCTTCAGCGTGTCCTGGGTAGCTGCATCCTCAGCGTCAGACATCCTGGATTCCACATGGAGAAGTCTGTTGTCATGGGAATCAACACGAGCCTTCACGGAGTCGAGGCGAGCGGATAGTTGATCAAGCTGGGAAGCAATGCCGGTGATGGTCGACTTAACCTCAAACAATATTGCCTTAAGGTCGTCTTCTCGGCTCGGGGGGGATCCATCATCACAGCGGAGTCGGCTCCATCTGAGCCCGCGCTGTCCTGGCATGAGGATCTCCTGAGTTCGAAGGCAATCTTAGGGTGCTTTGGGTCTGATTTCCCCATAGCGTTGCACAGTACTGGTGAGCACCAAAACACGCAGGGTGGGAGAGGAGCTGGCGTTGCGGTAAAATTAACCAGCAATTAGCGGCCAGTAGCATAGAGTCCTGCGGGTAGCACAATCCAGGAAACCGGAGGGAGAAAGCCTCAGCAGGCCTGCGGATGTATCCCACACAGCCCAGCGCGGAGCGTAGTTGGCAGCAAGAGATGAATGAAAGGAGCCTGCAGAACAGTCCTTTGCCCAGCCGCCACCAGCAGGGGGGAGAAGAAGAAGACTGGAGCACAACACGGTGTGGGGCACCCCAGGACAGAGCAGCAAACAGTAGGCACCGGGGCCAGGGCAGACAACACTAACCAGGACACTTTGCTGGGCGAGAAGGAGCAGCTGAGGAGCGTGTGGGACACTGTGGGCGCGTCAAGCCCAGGTTACAGGCTGGAGGAGGGCAACCGGCCAGCCTCAGACAGCTGTAGTAGGGGGGCCCAGGGATAATCCAGCAGGCAGTGTGGCGATGACCAAGGCACCAGGGAGGGCTCGAACAGGAGCGGGTGTAGAGGGGCCCAGTGGCCACCCACCAGGCCCAGTAGTGTCTGGAAGTCCGCCCGCGAGGGAGCCAGCAGCCAGGGAGGTTCACCCAGAGGAGAGGGCCCACACAGTGTAGAGGCAGAGCGCTGGGGCACAACCAGACCAGCCAGGGCGAGTCACTGGGGCAGGGGAATCCGCATTAGGTCTGAGCCCAAGAGAAGCGCAGGTCGGGGAGCAGCAGAAGTCCCCCCGCCGCACACCCAGGAGCAGGCTACGAAGCTGGAGACCAGAAATCACAGGTGGGCCACAGCACGGCGCGGATGAAGAAGCGCCAAGGGTGGCACGGCTGCAATGGCAGGCGGGCCCCGCAGCACAGAGCAGCAGGGGCAGGGCAGGGTTCAGCGACTGGCACACACCAAGGGGGAAGTACCAGCGGGGGGAGCGAGGGGGGTATGCCGCTCCAACAGCCAAGCCCAGCAAGCGCCGCACCTACGCAAGGCCGGGGAGTGATGCTAGGCCCTACCCGGGCCGTGGCGCCACAGACCAGGATGCACAATGAGCGGCCCCCAGCCCCGCCGGTGATCCCCCCAGCGTTAGCACGACTCACCGCACTTAGCAGCGACTGGTACTCGGCGTCAGCTCCACCACAGGAGGGCCCCGCAGGCAATAACAGCTCCGGCGGAGGCGGGGGCGGCCTCCCGGCACGGGAAACCAGCACCTGCCACGTGGCAGGAATCTCAGCCGGGGGGTCACGTAGCAGCACCAGAGTGGGACAGGCAGCTGCGCAGTGCTCCCCCGAGTCAGGAAACATAGGAGTAGTGCGGGTAAAGTAGCGATGCCAGCAGGATTATGTCGGATAGAAGAGCTTGGCCGGCTGAGCCCACTTAGAGTGCGGCCATCTTGCAGCCGGCCAAGCCACGTCCCCAGTGTAAGTGTGACATTAATCAGTGCAACACATCGATTACATAATTGATACATGTATTACTAATAAAGTGCAAAAGTGCTAGAAATGATTAAAAACCCACTATTTGTATGGTTCAGGTCGAATTTGCATCTTCCTACTGTATATTATTAACATATATACATATATATATATGTGTCTTCTACTATTTTGTGTCTCAAATCTTATGCTCTAAGTAAATATAAACCTTCAAACCTTGTCATCAACTAAACTTCAGTGAAGAGTTTACATAAAAACGTTACATGTTGTGACTCTCTGACATGTGGAAAAGGGGAGGTCTTGCTAAAAGAGTTGCAGCTCAAAGACATTTCATTACCTGATTGTTGTAAAAGATGGCATGTTCAAACCGTGTGATGTCTATAATGGTTTGAGGGGGGAGAAGAACTGTTTTCTAATGGAGGCAAGTAAACCGGTCCTCTGCTCTATTAAGGCCCCCCAGAGATTTGCAATCAAGATTTAGGATGCATCTGGTTTCCAATTTCCTAAGGGATCTTTCTCTGTCTCCTCCCCTCCTATTGATTGGTCCTGCGTCTATTAGATAGTAGGTTAAGTGATCCAGATTGTTTTTGTGTGTTTCCTTGAAATGGCGTGCCGCTGGATACGTTGGATCCTCGTTGGTTATGGCACGTATATACTGCAAGATTCTTTTATTTGCCTGCAATTTTGTGCTTCCTACACATTTTAAATTGCAGGAGCATTCAAGCACATATATCGCATGAACAGTTTTTCAGTTTAACGGTTTTGTGATTTTATGTTCCCTTTCGCTAAATGGTGTTTTATATGTTGTTTTATTGTTTCCATATTGACACGCCTTGCAGCTCTTGCATTTTACAAAGCCATTGCGGTGCATCAGCCAAGTATGGTTGCCTGTTGTTTCTGGACTGCTCTTGACCAGACATGTGCCCATAGACGGTGCTCGCCTGTAGGTGATGCCCAGATTTTGGGGTAGTGTTGCTCCTATGAATGGATCACTCTGTACAATGGGCCAATTGTGTCTCATGATGTTTTTGATTGTTCTGTTTTGTTTAAAATATGCCAGAATTAGTCTCAACTTCATAGGGTTTTCTTTTTGATTCCTGTTCTTGTTTTTGGCTATTAATTGTTTAGACCTGTCCAAGCTAATGGTTTTGTTTATGGCAGGATCTATTTTTTTTTTTTGGAATAGCCTCAAGCCAATAATCTCCTTTTACTGGCTTGCTGTGCTAGTTGTAGATCTATGGGGTTACTGTACACTTTTTGAATCTCAGCATTTCCACGTAGGGAATGCTTTCAATTAGGTGTCTAGGGTGGAAGCTCGATGAGTGAAGCACTGAGTTTCCCGCCGTTTCCTTGCGGTATATTTTTGTTTCTATTTTGTTGTTCTCTTAATATACTTCTACATCTAGAAAGTGCACCCTTCTGTCAGTGATGACTGATGTGAAACCCAAATTGATATCGTTGATGTTGATACAAACTGTGTGGCTTCTAGATGTGTCCCATCCCACACAATGAACAAATCATCAATGAAAAGTAATAACAGTTTGACATTCTTTGCCATATGTTTTTTGTGTACACCGCCCGGAACCAGCTCCTCCCACCAGCCAATGAGTAAACACGCGAAGCTGGCCCCCATGGCAACGCCACGCATTTGCTAATAATATGTTTTGTCAAACATCAAAATGTTGACCCCGAAGGGAGGTATGTGGCAGTCGAGGGTTTGCTCAGGGGTCGTCAGTTGACACTTTGCAGCGCCTATGCGCCTAACGTGGAGCAGGCATCATACTTCACTAGGCTGACCAAACAGTTAGCTTCTTATTTAACGGGATCAGTGCTGCTGGGGGGGGGATTTCAACTCAGTGGAAGACGCCAATCTCGTTAGGTCACACCCACCTCTACACGCATCCCCAGTTCACAGACTAGCAAAACACAGATCAAATTGGCAGGGGATGTGGGACCTGACGGATGCATGGCGCACTCAACACCCAACTGATAGGGATTATTCCTTCTATTCGGGTATGCACGACCTCCACGTTCGCATAGACGCTTTCCTATGCTCCCAGTCGGTGTTTCCCATGGTTGCCCGAACCGAATACCTAGCACGCACGATCTCGGACCACAACCCCCTACTTCTCACATTTGCCTGGATGAATGAAGTTTCGCCAATCCCAACATGGCGGCTCCATCCGGACACATTGGACGATCCGCCGTTCAGCGGAGCGTTAGAAGGTAGAATATCCCAATACTTTGCAGAGAATGAGGGAACTGCCTCTTCCAGGGCAGTGGAATGGGACGCGCTCAAGGTAGTAGTACGGGGGCACTGTATAGGGAAGTTCACGGGCATACGGCGAACACTAGTCGAAGACGTGGACAAGGCCGAGCAAGCCCTGAGGGAGGTGGAGATACAACGGCCCAACCACCCCGACATGCAGGATAGGGTATGCTCAGCGCGGGAAGCAGTGGCGGTGGAGGTGGAACGCCTTCGCTGTTTTGATCACAAGACATACTTAACCAAGGCACTCGCTGAGGGAGATAAGACGGGGACGCTCCTAGCCTGGTTGGCAAATCCCAGCAGGGGTGCTGCCCCAATACTGTCCCTGACCGCTACGGACGGCACCACGTATAGCACCCAGCCAGACATATTGCAATGCTTTAAGGCATATTACGAGCGACTGTATAGGGGAGGCCCGGTAGACCAAACCGAGATGTTGGAGACCTTGTTGTCTGAGATACAATTACCATGCCTACAGCCGGACCAAGCAGAAGCCCTCGGGGGCCCAATTGACCTAGCGGAAATTAGGGGGGCCATAAAAAGAATGGCACGCAGGAAAACACCGGGAGTGGACGGTCTGCCCATCGAGTTCTACAGTAAATACATTGATATCCTGGCCCCACGGCTCCAAATAATATACAATGAAGCAAAAGAGAGGGGGGAACTGCCCTGTTCGATGCGCGAGGCGCTCATGATCCCCTTGCTCAAGCCGCGTAGGACCAGCTCTGACCCGGCATCCTACAGGCCACTGTCGATGCAACGACGGATTATAAAATCTTGAGCACTATACTGGCCACTAGGCTGATGGCCCATATGCAATACTTGATCCACAAGGATCAATCGGGCTTTATACCCACTAGAAATACATCTCATAACATTCGCAGGTTGCTGAGGCTGGTGGCGGACCCTCCACCGTCCGCCAGAACCCCTATGGTGATGGCGATTGACATAGAGAAAGCCTTCGACAGCCTGGACTGGATCTACCTGTACAGGGTGCTGCGGGGTTTTGACATCGGGGATGACTATGTGCGGTGGACGGAAGTGCTATATGCATCGGCGGGCGCTAGGGTGCGAGTGGGAGCGTTGATATCGGATAGGTATGCAGTGCATAGGGGTACTAGACAAGGGTGTGCACTCTCCCCCTTGCTGTTTGCCCTTGCGATAGAACCATTGGCGGCACTGGCTAGGAAAGGCGACTCCTACCAAGGACTGGAGGTAGACGGGGTTCACCACCACATATCGTTATATGCGGACGACCTCCTACTGTTCCTGGAGAATGCCGAGGAGGCAGTGGACGGGGCGAAAGACCTACTAGCACGTTTCGGGGATGTATCGGGACTGAAGGTGAACTGGGCGAAGACTTGCCTCTTTCCCCTCCGGAGGGCGGAGAGGTGCCCCCTGACCCATCCCGAGCTTCGCTGGGAGCCGTCCTGTCTGCCCTACCTAGGGGTGTATATTTACCACGAACCCGCGGACCTGCTGGAAGGCAATATAAACCGTTGCATCCGGACGCTGCAGGGTAACATGCTTTTCTGGGCCACCCTCCCTTTATCTCTGACAGGCCGAGTCTCGCTGCTTAAAATGATCGCCCTGCCACGATTATTGTACTTCTTCCGAACCCTGCCTGTGTGGATACCGAGCACCGTCTTTCGACGACTAAAGTCCCAAGTGGTGTCTTTTCTGTGGGGAACTGGCAGGCGGAGAATAGCCTTGGCAACCCTGACCCGCCCGAAGAACGAGGGCGGACTCGCGGTCCCTGATTTCGAGTTTTATTATTTAGCCGCCCAAATGCAATTCCTCACGCAGGAGGTGGCAAGGGTATACCGGGGCCCGGAGCAGGGGAGGGACACTGGCACCCCCCGCCATGTGCTGGCATACATCACCCTGCAACAGAGGCTAGCACTCAGGGACTTGTCTCAAGAGGAACGGACACTGAGGCTATGTTGGAACCGCGTGCAAAAGCGTGCTGGTCCCGGGCACCCGTACGCACCCGAAATCCCGCTGGGTATGCTCACTGCGCTGCCGCATGGCGGCGACTGGTCGAACCTCCAAAGCTGGGAGGAGGCTGGTCTGCAGGTGGTGGGAGACCTCTACACTGACGGGGTGCTCACGCCGTACCAGTCCTTACAGGAACAGTACGACCTTCCAAGAGGGGACTACCTACTGCACGCAGCTGTGGTGCGAGGGATCCAAGCGCACTGGGGTGAGGGACTGTGTGAGCCCGCGACGTCGCCACCGTGTCAATATGTGATGATGGCCGCAGGAACAGTCAAGGCAGTCACGTGCCTGCGCTCCAGAATACTAGCGAGCACCTTGCTGCCCCTTACGCGCCTAAGGACCCAATGGGGGACTGACCTGCAGAGAGAGATCCCGGATACGACGTGGGCCCAGTTGGTTCGGAGGCCCAGGAAGTGCACTAGAAACGCCCAGTTCCAATTGATACAGCTCTATATCCTTCATAGAGCTTACCTTACCCCGAACAAAATAGCACGATACTTTGGAGCAGCGGACGCAGCGTGTCCTAGATGCGCACTGTTGGAAGCGGACTTGCTACACATGCTGAGGGACTGCCCGCACCTACAAGACTTCTGGAGGGAAGTGGGCGACACCATGAACGGACAGGGAACTACACTACGATGGCGCAACTACACTCTTACACTGGTTTCCACACACACGTAAGAATAAACTGACAAGCAAATTTATAGACATGGGCCTACTCCTTGCGAAGAGGGAGCTCACTAGGGGATGGAAATCGAAGGTAGCGCCGACACATCGAAAATGGATAACTGAGTTCCAGAAATGGGCAGCAGCAGAGAGCACGATCAGGTATCAACTGGCTCGACGGGGACCAGACGAGAAAGCTCAGGAAGCGGCACTAGCGTGGGAAATTCTAGTCCAGGCACTTAGAGATAGTACAGTGGAGAGTGAAGAGGAGGAAGAAGCAGAAGACCCAGGGTTTTCCGGGGTGGCGGTACCAATCCCTGCACCCACCATGGACACACACACACAGTAAATTTCTCCAAACTCCGCATGTTACCAACACAATCCAGCATACGGCAAACCGGACACGGGACACCATAGAACACCGAGGGGTGGGGGGGTGCGTGGAGAAGGGGGGGGGTGCAGCATCCCATTGACACCGGTCTCACAGCTCACACGAACCAGATGCTAGCGGGGGAGGGGTTAGTGGGGGGAAAAAAGTTAAAAGCAGACGGCGGTTGCTCACTAGATACGCCACAGAGTAGTGGCGGAAGTAATGCACTGGGTGAGACAAATATCACCCAGCCCCAGGAATGCGGGTAATGTGGCTGTGTAAATTTTTGTTGGGGGAAATATGAGAAATTGAGATCTCGCATGTACACTACTGCAATTTACCTGTATTGCTTAAATTGAAATCTGCAATAAAAACTGTTTTACAAAAAAAAAACCATCAAAATGTTGCTATTTAATCAAAAGTTGGCCATATGTCGTATTTTTCCCCAAATAGTGTTTTAGTGCTTGCATTCCATCCTTGTGATTTATGCTGTTATACAATGACACCACCTCTAATGTCTTAATAAATATTCTTTTTGCCACACAAAGTCTTTTAGTTTGGAAATAAAGTCACCAGTGTCTTTTATATATGTTGGCAACGTTTGTACATGATCCTTTAGCTAGTAGTCAATATATTGTGAAGTATTTTCCAAAAGACTGTTCAATGACGATATAATGGGCCTACCAGGTGAGTTTTGCGCATTTTTGCTATAAAGTATATATTGGGGACTATGGGATTTTCTTTTTTGATGAATTTGTATTCATCCGTGGTTATAAGTCCCGCACTTTTCCATGCCAAGAGTTTGCTGTAAAATTCGTTATAGCCCTTTCTTAGTGCCAATACATTACTTGTTCTGTAGCATGATCGATCATTTAGTTGCAACAAGGCTTCTTTAATATAGTAATTTCTCATAAGACTATATTTCCCCCTTGTCTGAATTCCTGATGACAATTTGATTATTTTTTCGCAGTTTGGTCATCAATTGGTTGTAGTGCAAATTTCTTTTGTTGATTTTATACTTGCCATTTTGAACTTTATAGTAACCCTGGGCGTAGCGCTACATGTAGCTATGCAAAGTGCACTTTGCACTACGCGAGCTACGTGTATCGCTACTCAAATTGCGTAGTGCGCTGTTCATGATGATTGCACAGTGCCGGATGCTTGTCCGCACTGTGCAATCATTGAAAACGGCATCTTGCACAATGCGAGCTGTCGTTTTCTGCCGCTCGAGTAGATTTTTACTCAAGCGGCAGCTTCCTCAACGCAGACTGGTAGTTTCTCATCGTGAGAGGTCGCGAGCATACGGGACCACTCACAATGAGAAACCTGACCTCCCCGCGTTGAGAATCTCGCCAGGAGGTTTATTTTCCAAGCTCGCAATCGTCAACTTGATGTTGCTGATCGCGAACTAGGAAAATCTCTCGCCGGGGTGTCATTTTGCTCGCTTACGCTCGCCAACTTGACGCTGAGGACCGCAAGCAAGTAAAAAATTACTGCTAAGCTATGCTACGCGTGTTCGCACTGTGCTACGTGCAATTCGAGTAGTGCGAAGTCGTGCAAACTTTGCAAACTACGCGAGCGGAGGATAGTACTTTGCCCAGGGTTACTTTATAGTTTATCTTTTTGATCTCAGCTGTCACTTGTTCACTAAAAATGTCAATCACGTCTCTGGGTGCTATCGGATTAAAAGTTGACTTTAATTTGAACAGTGTAATCGTTTTGCCCATTTTCCGTGCCTCCATGTCATAGCTAGTTTCTTGATGATGACCCCCTCTGAATTGGGAGTCTCCTTGGCTGTTAGCACTGTTGTTTTCCTCCTGTAGTTCTCTTAAGGTCTCCAACAGAGGTATATCTTAAGTTTTCAAGTATCCTGGAAGGGAGCCAATCTGGCCCTGGCTCTCTGTTCCTAATCTTGTACTTTGTTGTTGTAGGGCATGGAATTTCTTCAATTTTAATTTACATACGAAGCGATAGACATCTATTCTGGTGTTGGCATAATTGAAATTTGACTCCGGACAGTAGGAGAGGCTCAATGAAAGTAGCTGGTTTTCTGCATTGTTTAGATTGATGTTGGCTAGATTGATTACTATTTTTGTAGTTTCTTCACCATCCATTATTCGCGGTTCATCCACCTCTCCCATGTTTCTTGTTGATGGTTGGGTTTTCTTCCCGCTTTTTGCCTCTGCCTGCATTTGCGATTGTGCCTCTTCCTGGATTGCTCCTTTGTGTCCTCGGGCAGAGAGACTGCTACCGGTCTTGACACAAAAAATATATATATTTCCAAACTCCGCAAAGGAAAGCCATGCACTCTCAGGATTTCCAAATCATTTATTTATTCTTAATGATACCAACAAAAGAGAATTACTGACAAACGTGTTTCACCTCACTTGGCTTTGTCAATGTCAGTTCTCAAAGGTTACTTATTCACCTTTTAACAATGATTTGAATTTGTGGTTCACCAGTCATATCAGTAATATTGATATGTAATTTTTGGATCTGCTGGTTTACATATACAACAATCAGTTTTGCACAAGATTATACAGAGAACCCACAGCAGGCAACACAATATTACATGCATACAGTCAACATCCACCAAGTGTAATAGCTAGTATCCCATATGGGGAGCTATTAAGGATTAAGCAAAATTGTTCCCTAGCAGAAAACTATCATAAGGAAGAAAAGGGGGCACTCAGTCATTTAAAACAAAGAGGATACACTAAAAAACATTAACAGAAGCAGGACGTGTTGAAAGAGTATCCTGAAGTTTTTTCTGATGCTATTGGAGAACTTAAGGGATTTCAACACCAGGTCCAGTTTAAACGCAATGCTAGTCCACTTGTGCATAAGGTGGGAAACATACTGCTAGGCATAAGAAAGGAAGTTAAATGTGAGTTAGAAAAATTGTGTGCAGAAAAAATTATTGAGAAAGCAGAGGCCTCAGCATGGATTTTTCCCTTGATTATTGCCCACGAGGTGAATGGGAAGCTTAGATTATGGGTGGATATGAGACATTTAAGTAAGAACATCTTTGTTGGCTAATTTCAAATGCCAAAGATAAGAGAAATGCTTTCATTCACCAAAGGGGTAAGATGGTTCACCATAATAGACCTCACAGCTGCCTACCACCAAGTACCTTTACCAAAAAACAGCAGGAGCCTTACTACTTTATAACTCCTTTTGGCTGTTTCAGGTATGTCGGAGTTCCATTTGGACTTGCTTCTTTTGCTGTAATGTTTCAGAGTATAAGGTTTGATTTATTCAAAGATGTAAACAATGTCATGTTTTTCGAAGACGATATTTTAATCATAGGGAGGATCAAAATTGAAAATGGCCTGCAGGAAGTAATTGAGATTTTGAGCTAAAAAGGTTTAACTGCTGAGTTTAAAAAAATTTAAATTTGAAAAACAAAGTGTGACATATTTAGGCCTCTAAGTCTGTTGAAGGTATTAAACTGAAAAGAGAATTCTAGAGGCGATAGTAAAGTTTCCGACCCCAAGCAGCTAAGTAGCTGTCAGAGCTTTCTTAGGGCTGGTGGAATTTTATTCAAAGTTTGTAAAAAATATTTCTGCCAAACATACAGTATCAGACAACTCCTCAAGAATAAAAACAAATTTGAGTGGTCAAAAAGTGCCAGCAGGAGTTTGACTTAGTGAAATAAGAAATGCTTACTATCACTCCCTTTCAGGGGTTTGATCCTACTTTAAAATCTATTGTCACCTCTGATGCAAGCTCTAAAGGCATTGGGCCGTCTTATCATAGAATAATGAGGAGGATAAAGAGTATGTAGTGGCGTTTGGATCTCGTTCCCTCACCTCCACTGAAGAAAAGTACTTGGTGATTGAGCAAGAATTGTTAGCCTGTGCATGCGGGTTATAACATTATAGAGCCTTTATTTGGGGTAGCCATGTAGTTCTGAGGAGTGACCATAAGCCACTTACTGAACTTCTTTCAACCAAGGGTACATTCTCTGCATCTCCCTGGTTGGCGAGACTATCTGTAAAGTTACTTGATTTTGATTATAGCATACAATATATGCCTGGAGTGAGAATTAAGGTAGCAGATTATCTTTACCTAGATTGGAGGATATAGGGGAGAAAATTGAGCAATACAGCGTAGCCAACATTGCTGATTAAATGAATGTTATCATAGCTTATGGATGGAGCAAAATTTATGAGGAGGATAAAGGTTAGCTGATGCTCAGGGAAAATCTCTAGAAGGGTGGCCTGGAAAGGGTAATATTAAGAAGGAATTGAAGGTATACTGGGAAGTGAGGCAAGAATTGTCAGCAGAAGGTAATAAAATATTGAGGAGTGGTAGAAATATTCCTCCTTGCAGTTTACAAACTAGGCTTATGGGCTTATTTCATAAAGGACATCTTGGTATAGCAAAAATGAAGAATCAGATTAAGGAATGTTACTGGTGGTCAGGTATGAATGTGTGTATTGAAAGGATGGTGAGAGACTGCATAGCTTGTCTGAATGCTGACAAAAGTCAAATAACCCTCAAACCACATTTATGTTCTGTGAGTGTTCCCGAGATGCTCTGGGAAATAATTGGTGCCGATACCACAGGTCCAATCTTGGATGGCAGTGTCCAGAAGCATCTGATAGTCTCCCTCGATCATTTCTCAAAATGGCCAGAGGTGGGAGTAGTTGAACATATCTATAGCAATTATGCGATTAATTTCATTGATAAATTGTAGAGTGAGGGCTTACCGAAGTCAATCATTACTGATAATGGTGTTCTATTCACTGCAGAAGCTTTTATGAATTTTCTAATATGCAATGGCATAAAACATAATACTACTTCGCTCTATCATCCGCTGGGAATGGCGTGGTGGAGAGATTTTATAGACTGATTAAAAGACCAATCCATTCAGCAAAAAGCAACAGTTTAGAGTGGGAGACTGAATTGTTCATACTATTTGGGCATTCAAAATAGAACCTTTCTTGATGACCTGTTCAATTGATGCTTGGCAGAACTGCATTCTCCAAATGCAATATTGGTTGGATGCCTAATACTAAAAGAATGATTTGGGACCCTTTAGTTATAAAAGCTAGATTGGGGGCATGGCAAGGACACGAAAGGAGGGAGACGTGTATCTCCGGATCCCCGCTCCACCGTGTCACATAACTGCTGTTGCTCCCTGCTGCCAGATCTGTCAACCTGGCAGGGGGCCTAGACTGGAGCTGTGAGTGGGCCTACAGGGTGTAGAGTCAAAATATCGAGTTTTTAATTTCGACTAGACATAATATCGAGTAAAAAATATAGAATGGACATAATATCGACTAGACATAATATAGACTACCAAAATATCGACTAGAAAATTTTAATATCGAATAGAATGGACATAATATCAAATCAAAAATATAGAATGGACATAATATCGACTAGACATAAGATAGACAATAAAAATATCGAATTTTGGGTGAGTTAATATTAATTTGTATTTTTTGTGTAATATAATTCTGTACCGGGTTGTGGGTTTATAGGGGAATAGGGTGGGAAGTAATTTAATTATAATTAATTAAATATGTTATTTTATTTATTGTTATTTATTTAGAATTAATTGTTAATTAATTATTAATTAGTAATTAACTAAAATGTAATTGGTAATTAATTTTAATTGATTACTTGTTAAATATTTTAATTTTAGGTATTTTTTTTCTGTAGCGGGTTGTGGGTTTATAGGGGAATAGGGTGGGAAGTAATTTAATTATAATTAATTAAATATGTTATTTTATTTATTGTTATTTATTTAGAATTAATTGTTAATTAAGTATTAATTAGTAATTAATTAAAATGTAATTGATAATTAATTTTAATTGATTAATTGTTAAATATTTTAATTTTAGGTATTTTTTTTTTCTGTAGCGGGTTGTGGGTTTATAGGGGAATAGGGTGGGAAGTAATTTAATTATAATTAATTTATTGATAATTAATTAATTGTTAATTGATAATTAATGTTAATTAATTGTTTCATTGACAATTATGTGAATAATATTTTATTTTCTGTAGCGGTTTGTGGGTTTATAGGTGAATAGGGTGGGAAGTAATTTAATTATAATTAAATAAATATGTTAATTAATTGATTGATTGGTATTTATTTTCAATACATTGTCAATTATTTTTTAATTGGTAATTAATTAATTGTTGATTGATAATTAAATTTTATTATTTGATTAATTGATAATTATGTGAATAATATTACTTTATTTTTAGTAGCGGGTTGTGGGTTTATAGGGGAATAGGGTGGGAAGTAATTTAATATAATTAATTAAACATGATAATTAATTAATTGGTATTTATTTTAAATACATTGTTAATTAATTTTTAATTGGTAATTAATTAATTATTAAGTGGTAAATAAAATGTATTAATTGTTTAATTTATAATTATGTGATTTATATTAATTTATTTTCACTAGAGTGGGGATATTAAAATGTACCCCATGCTATCCAACGCTTTCCCTACTGTTGCACTCTCTGGAGTGGGAATAGTAATTTTTACCCTTATGATATCCAACGCTTTCCCTGCTGTTGCATTCGCTGGAGTGGGAATAGTATCTTTAACACTACGCTATCCAACGCTTTCCCTACTGTTGCACTCTCTGGAGTGGGAATAGTAACTTTTACCCCTACGCTATCCAACGATTTCCCTACTGTTGCACTCGCTGGAGTGGGAATAATAATTTTTACCCCTACGCTATCTAACGCTTTCCGTACTGTTGCACTCGCTGGAGTTGGAATAGTAATTTTTACCCCTACGTTATCCAACGCTTTCCCTACTGTTGCACTCTTTGGAGTGGGAATAGTAATTTGTACCCCTACGCTATCCAACGCTTTCCCTACTGTTGCACTCGCTGGAGTGGGAATAGTAATTTTTACCCCTACGCTATCCAACGCTTTCCCTACTGTTGCACTCTCAGGAGTTGGAATATTAATTTTCACCCCTACGGGATCCAATGCTTTCACTACTGTTGCACTCGCTGGAGTAGGAATAGTATTTTTTACCACTACGCTATCCAACGCTTTCCCTACTATTGCACTCTTTGGAGTGGGAATAGTAATTTTTACCCATACGCTATCCAACGCTTTCCCTACTGTTGCACTCGCTGGAGTGGGAATAGTAATTTTAACCCCTACGCTATCCAACGCTTTCCCTACTGTTGCACTCGCTGGAGTTGGAATAGTAAGTTTTTACCCCTACTGTATCCAACACTTTCCCTACTGTTGCACTCTTTGGATTGGGAATAGTATTTTTTCCCCTACGCTATCTAACGCTTTCCCTACTGTTGCACTCTTTGGAGTGGGAATAGTAATTTTTACCCATACGCTATCCAACGCTTTCCCTATTGTTGCACTCGCTGGAGTGGGAATAGTAATTTTAACCCCTATGCTATCCAACGCTTTCCCTACTGTTGCACTCGCTGGAGTTGGAATAGTAATTTTTACCCCTACGGTATCCAACGCTTTCCCTACTGTTGCACTCTTTGGAGGGGGAATAGTAATTTTTACCCCAACGCTATCCAACGCTTTCCCTACTGTTGCACTCCTTGGAGTGGGAATAGTAATTTTTACCCATATGCTATCCAACGCTTTCCCTACTATTGCACTCGTTGGAGTGGGAATAGTAATTTTTACCCCTACGGTATCCAACGCTTTGCCTACTGTTGCACTCGCTGGAGTTGGAATAGTAATTTTTACCCCTACGCTATCCAACGCTTTCCCTACTGTTGTACTCACTGAAGTGGGAATAGTAATTTTTACCCCTACGCTATCCAACGCTTTCCCTACTGTTGCACTCGCTGGAGTGGGAATAGTAATTTTAACCCCTATGCTATCCAACGCTTTCCCTACTGTTGCACTCGCTGGAGTTGGAATAGTAATTTTTACCCCTACGGTATCCAACGCTTTCCCTACTGTTGCACTCTTTGGAGGGGAATAGTAATTTTTACCCCAACGCTATCCAACGCTTTCCCTACTGTTGCACTCCTTGGAGTGGGAATAGTAATTTTTACCCATATGCTATCCAACGCTTTCCCTACTATTGCACTCGTTGGAGTGGGAATAGTAATTTTTACCCCTACGGTATCCAACGCTTTCCCTACTGTTGCACTCTTTGGAGGGGGAATAGTAATTTTTACCCCCACGCTATCCAACGCTTTCCCTACTGTTGCACTCTTTGGAGTGGGAATAGTAATTTTTACCCCTAGCCTATCCAACGCTTTCCCTACTGTTGCACTCTTTGGAGTGGGAATAGTAATTTTTACCCCTACGCTATCCAACGCTTTCCCTACTGTTGCACTCACTGGAGTCGGAATAGTAAATTTAAACCTCTCGCTATCCTACGGAAAAAATATTGTATATGTTTTGTTAATAATATGTATATATATATGTATATATATATATATATATATATATATATATATGTCAGGAACTCCGAAAATTCAGCTAACACAGCATGCATGCCAAATAACGGAACGGACCCATACGAATGATTTTAACGCTTTATTTTCTGTGCTCCCTCTTGGTCGCCATGACGCGTTTCGGGCCCTGAAGCCCTTGATCACATGACATGGTCAAAACACACCCAGTGATTTGTAGTGCTGGATCGGTCACATGATTCCAAGCCTATAGAAATGAAAAAAATACTTCAGCCTAGACCGGATTTTTGTGACAAACCAATATTTACATTGTTTTCATGTTATTTTCAAACCTCGTTTCAACATTATGATAGTACAACCCTTGGATTTGTGCAAAATTCCGCAATAAATACAATAAATATTTAAAATAAATATTCATACATGTGCAAAATTGCAATACACCTATATACAAGAGATCATAAATAATCACTGTGCAAAAATACTCTCTGTGCAAAATAGCAAGACAATAAAGTGCATTGTGCAAATTTCCAAAGGGGAAGTCTATTGTTTTTATGAGGTTTAAAAATAATATCAATATATATATATATGTTTTAAAATAAAAAAAAAAATGTTTAAAGTTACAATAATTATTTATGAATTTTAAGTTTATTTAAGTATTTTAAATATTTTTAAATTAATTATATTTATTATTATAGTACTTTAATATTACTTTTAAAATATTTTTAAAAATCGATATTTTGACTGTCTATATTTTTTCCTATCGATATTTTGGAGTCGATATTTTTGTACTTATCTGTTTGTAGATAGGAAGTCGATATTCTGGCATTCTATATTTTTACCTCGATATTTTGGTAAGTCGATATTTTGACTGTCAATATTCTGTCAGTGATCCGCCCTACAGACCCTGGGCGTTAGAATCCCCTGAAGACCTCCGCTAGGATCCCCCTGCTGCAATCTTGTAGGACGGATTTGCTGTGGCGTTGCCGCTGGGTGCCAACTCCGGCCCCGAAAGCAGAGTGCGGGGTGCATACGCTGGCAAGACCCCTGTGTTGGCGCTGGGCCCCCGAGACTGGCATGATTTTGGAGTTAGTGCGGGGTGTATTGAGCTCCGGCGCTGCACTGAGAGGTCATCTAGTGGCCCAGCCGCTCTGCCCCAAGAGCTGTGACGGGGATAGCCATGAGGAAGAACCGCACTGGGCACATCAGTGAATCCTATTAGAAGAGACTATAGTGACCAGTGAATATGACCGGGGAGGGGCGCCCTACCTGTGGAGAAGCTCTGCTGGAGCCAGCCGGCTTGGGGGAGGTTGCCCTGCATTACCTGGATTCTCGGGGTCTCCGCGGATCGCTCCTGAGGCCTTCCGGCAGCCATTTCGGGCCTTTATGCAGTGATCTCAAGCCTGGTGACCGGGAGAGCGAAGGCTCCACCCAGAGGTGGTTTTTCGTGCTGGCTCCTGCTCCCCAGGGCTCATTCCGATGCCGGAGCACGCACCTGCATAAGACACGCCCTGACTCAATTGCTTGGACCCGGGAAGCCAGGTGGATACGGCTGGACGTGAAGGCCAGAGTGAGAGGGGAAGACCTGCTTTGCCTCCGAGGGCTCCATGGGGAGGTAGAGAGCCCTCGAGCCATGCCAGGGCCTGACATGCTGTCTCTCCTTTGGGGTGTGCCTGCCTGCTGCCGGCCAGAAGTGCCTATATTACATTGACAACTACTTCTACCCACAGAAGGGGAGGTGGAGCCCCCCCCAGTGTTTGGCCTCAATACTCCCTCCCAATTTGGAGATTTGCTAACTGCACTTTGGCCGCTTGACGGGACACACGCTAGGCTCCTGGTCCTATGGAGTGCCAGTAGAAAGAGGGATCTTCCGACGTGATCACCCCCGCGTCGGTTGGGGAGAACTGAGGAGTCAACTGCTTTGCCTTGTGGTGCAATGGGAGGAGGTATGAATCCGGCCTGAGTGTGAGGGTCCTTGGAAGGTCCCTGTAAATGGTGAGTGCCCTCCCTTTTGCATGAGCTATTGCGCCCTGCACCGTGGAATATGACAGGGGAGAGTCCCCCATTCACCTTTTTCTGGCAGAACTGGCTAAGGAATTAAGTGGCCTTGGTCAGAGCTTCCTTGTTATGGACCAATTGAACAAGGGAATGTAGCGGGTCGCCCTGGTTTACAATCTTTGCCCCCCCTCTTCTAAGACATAGATTGATCTGCATCTTTGGTGGGGCCACTGTCACACTCACCTTCTCTGCCTCTGCTCTGGGGAGATATTTGGAGGCCTCTTGACTGAACCCCAGACTGTCCTGAACACGGACGGAAAACGACACTAAATCCTCACTCCTCACTACCCCGCACTCCATCTTCAAGGGTTGGCTTTTTTCCATCGCTGGGCCCACAGTCCCCAAAGTGCACTCTGTCATGCCTCCTAAAAGAAAAGCCAATAAATACACCAAGTCTGCCACAGCCCATGACAACCTGGTTACGTCCCCACTGGTCTAAAACGAACACTCAGATGCAGAAGGATCCTAACTCTTCAGCCGCGGCATCAGGGAAGTCCAGCTCAGAGGTGCCAATCACTCAGGCATTCATGGCATCTTTCCTGCAGGAAATTAGAGATGAGATTGGATCGCTCCAACAGGACTTTAACGACGGACTCCAGGACATACGTAGGGCGGTCACGGAGATCAGTGGAATGGTCGATGATCTTGAAAGCACCATGGACACTAAGACAGAAGACCACAAAAACCTTTGGAAAAGAATGACAGAAATAGAAGAGCAAAATATCACCCTACAATTGAAACAAGAAGATCCTAAAAATCACAGTAGGCAAAACAGCCTGTATATCAGGGGGGTTCCACTGGGGGCAGAAGGAAAGGACATTCTGGCATACACTGCAGAACTCCTACAGGCCATCAAAGAGAATGAGGAAGCCTTCAATCTTAAACCTCCCCAGCCGCATCCCCATTTGTAATTATATTAGCAAACACTCTCAAATTATATCAGGCGCAGCTAGAAACAACTCAGCAATTAATGAACAATTCATTACATTGGTCATCCAAGTTTATTGACCCTTATGACGGTCCCTCCATTGCAAATCATATTATTATGGCCAGTAGAGTGCAATTGCTGGGCTATTCCTCGAAAGCAAGTGGCGGGGACTGTATAATTATTAACTTTAATAAGAAATACTTTGTAAAATACCTTCTAGATAGGCTCCCTTGTGCCCCACCTTGTCTTCGCAAATGTATGCTGTCCCATTGGGGTTCTTTTATAGACCACAGTGGGTAAAGCATATAGAGAGCAGGATGGTTACTACATTAGATATCCAGCCACCTCCCGATCCCCTGGTCTTCCTGGAAAGATGGAATCAGATACCTGAAATCTCACTGGCTAATAGTTTTGCGGCTGTGGAGGTGCTTGAATCTTGCGATTGACAGGAGGAGAATAGGGTAACCCAGCACTCATTGTAAAGATGCAAACAGGAGGAGAGAATTCCTCTATTACTTAATCACCCACCGGACCTGAGGGAAGGAATGGTCAAAATTCTTAGCTGGAATATAGTATGGCTTAGATCGAAGCTAAACAACAATGATTGGCTCAAAAGTATTGACCGTTATGATTTAGTATGTTTGCAAGAATCTTGGGAAGTGGGATTGTTCATATCAATGGTTACCACTCAATCCAAACCCCAACTATCCCATCACGGTCGCACCGAGTGAGGGGGGGGGGTTTATTGACCATATTTTGAACCACCTTATGTGTACAAATTTACCAGACTGATGTACAGTCCTTTTATTTTCACATCATAGTGTGTGGTGGTCCCGGGGAAGGTGATATTATGATAGTTAACTATTATAACAATAGTTTTGAGGGTAATATGGCAGAGGTTATCAAATCATTAGAAGGTGCTATCGACAGGGCTATAATTACTCACCAACATCCCCTGAATATAGTTTGGATGAGCGATTTTAATGTAAATAGATGCCCAAAAACCTGTTTGTGGACTGATAAATGATGGAGATGAAGTACCAATGCACTTTATGCATACACGCTAAGGGGAAGAATTAAATAGGCTCATGATTGTGTGAAATTGGGTCATTCTTAATCCTACTGACGAGTCCTTGGGTACCCTGAAAAAAACATTTGGTGATACCATATCTGGCTCTACGTTAGATTATTTGTTGCCAGCACTCATTTTAAAGCCTTTATTTACCCAGATAGAATTACTAGGTATAAACTTTAGCAATCACTCTCCACTCTCCTTCCAGATTCATTGGAATAACCCTTTTAATCAGTCTGAAAGAAGAATGCAATTGCCAGCAATAGCTAGGAGAAATGGTACTGTCCTTAAATGGGCAAAGATTCATAAGGATGTTTTTGTCCCTAATATAATTGGCCGCACGCAGCAGGAACTTAAAATCTGCCTTTATCTGAATAGTGACCCGTTGATTATTGTAGAGGCTTTTGTTTCACTGCTTAAGGCAGTGGAAAGTAACTTACGCTCATGTAATAAGAAACCGCAATCTATAGCCCCGCGCTGGTTTGATACGGCCTGTACTAAAGCTCTTGGCAATATACATAAAGTATTAAAAGGGAGACCAAGAGATAAAGAACTGGTTGCTTCCGCCTGTGCCCATTATAAGGATTGTAGATGACTCAGGTTGAAAACATTGAAAGAGGAGGCCTGGGCCAACCTGCATTGTGCAGCACTGCTAAAAGATTCAAAGAAATGTTGGGGCATAGTTAACTATCCCTTTTCGAACCAAGAGGCATGCTATTCCTTAGAGGTCCATGTGGGAGAAGGTGATTGGGTGGGCCATGATTCAGGTATTTTTGCACACCCCCAAACGAGTAAAGGTTAAACGAAGTTGCTTTAAATATGGATTAATGTACCCCCATAGTTGTCTCGATGGCAGAAGTGAAATATGGTTTGATGCAGTGCAGTGGCTCCAAAGCCACAGGCCCGGACAGGGCCCCAGTCGACTTCTTTTTTGATAGTCCAGATCTCTGGGTCATGCTTTTTACAAATGCATTTACCACAATTGCTATAGCGGGCCCCCCTGCATCATGGAAAATGGCTACCATTGTGCCTATTCATAAAAAAGGGGACAAGTCTCTGCTTAAGAACTATAGACCCATTTCACTTTTAGATGGAACTCTAAAACTAATGGGTCATCTGCTTTTAAACAGATTAGAATGGGCGACTGAAAAAAAATGCTTTAATACCGGTTCACTATGGCTTTAAGAAAGGGATCGGCACTTTAAATCAGTGTCTAAACCTGAATTTAATTGTAGCAAAATACACCCAAATTAAAGAAGGAACTATAGATATGGGGTTTATGGACCTTATGCCAGCTTTCAAATTTGTTTTATACTGTAAACTGTGGATCATCTTGAAAGATATAGGGGTTGATGATAATATAATATTCTTCATCCGTCAACTATATTCCGAATGTACAGCATGTGTTAAATTTGCTAACTGGGGTGAATGCACTAGATCATTCCTTATTCTTAGGGGTGTCAGGCAGGGGTGCGTGCTAGCCCCCTTGCTGTTTTCCGTGTCTACTAGTCGCATTGAAGCAGCAATTGATCAACCCGTAGCTGATGTCCCCATGATAGATAATAAGCGGATCTTGATTCTACTTTATGCTGTTGACACCGTCTTGATTGCAAGGACTGGCATAGAGCTTCAAAAGTTGATTAATAACCATGTATCTTAAATGGCCTCCTTGCATCAAAAGGTGAATGAGTCGAAAACCTTTATTTTGATCTTGGGTAAGCAACCCAAAAAAAACTCATTTTATATTGCAGCAGGGAAATTGGAGATTACTAAGCCCTTATAATTGGGTGTACTTTTTAACAACAGAGGAACATGGTCAAATTTGATTTTAAACTGATGCAAAACCCTAGAGAAGTGCACTGTGGCTATGTTCTCCTTTATAAAAAAAAAATGGGCAGTAAGACATTAGAGCCAATTAAAAAGATGTATTCTTCTAAAGCCATTTCTTTCACTACATATGGAGCTGGAATTTGGGGGACATCAAATGCCAATGAGCTACAATGGCTAGAAGATTGTTTCTTTAAAAAACTATTATCTCTATCTAACAGCTGTTCAAGCTATACAATGCATCACAAATTGAATGTACCATATATAATAGATGTCATATCACGTGTGCCAGTCTTACTATTGCTCTCAATTTGGCAGAGGGACACGGTGGGCCTAACTCAAAACATCATTAAGGATTGCCTTGATTGTCAACAGGCACACACGGCCCCTTGGTTCAAATAGGTAAAAGAAACATTAGTAAGCTCGAACATGTTCTGCTAGATTGGAGCCCTATGATGGCCTTCTAATCTTAATAATGGGCTGGGAGGCCTTGGGGGTGGAACCACAGGCTTATGGTGCTGATGTGAGGGTTGCAGGGTATGCATATCCCTTTTTGAAGTATTATAACTAACCCTATTATGTTTCTTTCCCTAAAAGTAAAAGTGTTGAACTCCCCTAACAAGCGACGCCAGGTATGGCAATGGCTATTTCACCACTACCCTGATGTCGTTTTTATTCAAGAGACGCACTTGCTTCCATTTGACACTCGCCTCATTTCACACCCCAAATACCACATTCAATATTGGGCCTGCTCCTCTTCTAAAATGGGGAGGAGTGGGTTGCTATATTTTTAAAACCAGGTTGGCATGCGGAGAATCCTAAAGTCACGACAGAAGAAGGCGGAGGTTTATTAAAGCACACATGGCCTGGGGTCAGTGGTCCTTAACCTTTGTCAACATGTACGCCCCTAATCAAAATCAGGATTCTTTCTACATCTCCACCTCAGGGAACTCCTGCAGGCAGTCGAAACTCCTACTGTCCTTGGGGGAGATTTTAATTTGGTCTGGAACCCAGAAAGGGATCGCACTGTGCAAGCTCACCAAAATGCTGGGGCGATGTCGGCGACACTGTGGAATGCCATCACCGACTTACGTTTAGTTGACGCCTGGAGACACCTACACCTGTATTCTAGAAACTATTCCTTTTTTTCTCATGTGCATTGGTCATATACTCGTATAGAATATTATTTATTTTCACTCCCACTGATACATGCGCTGTGTAGTCCAGAGATCTCTGATATATCCTTATTAGATCATGCGCATGTCCTGATCTCTCTCCAACCCCTCACTTCATGAAAGGAGCCCTTACCTCGAAGGAAACTGCCCCTCAGGTCCTTTGGGACCCTGTGGATGTGGCAGTTGTTCGAAAGGAGATTGAGGCCTTCTTTCTTGCTTATACCCTCACTGACACTTCTGAGGACATTGTATGGGATGCTTTCAAATCTACCATCCGAAGGGTCATCACGCCTATATCGATCGCCAGGATACGAGACGCTCGGCTGGTCTAAACCACTCTTTCTAGAGATATGAAAACCTTAGAGTGCAAGAACCACTTACAACCGTCCCTTCGCAATAAGCGGCTCTGTGCCAAACTACAAGGCCAATTGCGCTTGCATTGCACCAACAAGGAGGAGAGACTCCTACTCACCCTCAAGCAGAAATTCTACACAGGGGGACATGGTCGGGCATGTCTGGCATGGTGACTCCAAGCGCAGACCGTGAGAGCACACATCACTAAGCTGAGGCGTCGGATGGCACATGGGCCATTTTGGAGGCGGATAAAAGCCTGGAATTGGAGAGCTTCTATAGGGATCTCTACGCAATAGCTCAGTGTCCTCAAAAAGCTTTCTCTGCTTTTTTGAACTCTTGCCCTTGGGATCGTATTGATTCTCACTTTATGAAATTGTTGGAAGACCCCATTACTCATGACGAAATTGCTAAAGCCCTGAAGCAACTCCCAATTGGTGAAAACCCGGGTCCTGATGGTTTGCCAGTCACTTTTTACCAGGTTTTTTACTAGCAACTTTTAGATCAAATGCTCCATCTTTTTAATAGTTTCAAAGACAGCTCGAGTCTCACTCCAACAATGAATGAAGCGGAAGTAGTGCTCATTCCTAAGCCAAGATCATACCCGACCCGCTTCATTTCGCCCTATCACTTTATGAAACACCGACATCAAGATCTACACGAAAATCCTAGCAAACTGTTTGGAGCCCCACCTTTTGGGTCTCATTGACCCAGATCAAGTGGGGTTCATCCGTCATCGTCAGGGTGCAGATAACATCAGTTGGATAGCCCACCTTGTGGAAAAAGCACTCTCAGAAATATTCCTGCCTGTCTGGTGTCCCTCGATAAGGAAAAAGCATTTGATCGAGTGGACTGGGGATTTCTTAAAGAAGTTTTACGGAGGAAGGGGTCGGGACCGGGGATGATCTCCAAATTGAAGGCACCTTATGCGAAACCCACTACCCGTATTCGTTTCAATAAACGTCTCACTGCCCCTATTCCCATCTATCACGGCACCAGACAGGGGTTCCCCCTATCCCTTTTACTATTTGCCTTAGTTGAGGAATTCGTGTCCATCGCCATTCGTCGAGGCCAGGATGTACGGGGTATTCCCATGGGTGGTTATGGACATAAAGCTTCCCTCTTTGCTGACGGCCTCCTTCTCTCCCTATCCTCTCTACCTACTTCCCTCCCTGCTGTAGCTACTCTCCTAATGTCCTTTGAAGATGCGTCGGGATACCGGATCAATCTTGCTAAATGTCATGCCCTTAATCATATTCTTCAGGCCTAGGAAGTCCAGGAACTGCAAGACCAGATCCCGGTACAGTGGACGGACGTGTCAATCCGGTACTTGGGAATAGACTTGACTCCCACACTCTCGACCTGGACCATGTCCAATTGGCCTATATATAGGAAAGCGATCCGGGAGGAACTCCACAGATGGAAGGGCCTTCCTCTCGCATGGTTAGCACGCATCAATACCAATAAAATGTCTCTTCCCCCTAAAAAATCGGTGATCTCTTTCAAACCCTTCCCAATCCAATACCACAGTCTGATATTCTTGCCCTACTGCGGGACTTTACAAAATTTATATGGGGGAACTCCCAACCACACTTCTCCAATAAGATCCTGATGTTTCCTCATGATTGAGGTGGGCTAGCATGCCCCAACCTTTTTGAATACTATTGGGCTTGTCACCTGTGGTTTATATCGGAATGGATGGTTCGTGAAAATGAAAAGCATTGGTTCCACTTGGACCGGGTGGTATCCTGTAGACCTTTGTGGGACTCGGCACGGCTACCGCGAGGGGCCTGCCCCACAGTTCCTACTAAGTCACCCCTACGAGAACAGTACTAGAGATCTGGGATAAGTTGGCGATACCCCAAAGCCTAAAGATATTTCCCTCCCCTAACACACCTATAGCATGTAATCTTATGTTCCCCCTGCTCTGCAAACTCAGGCATTTAGTGCATGGACAGAGGGGGAATGCCAGACCTTTTTCATGGCAATGACTTCCTTACGTTTGCACAATGTAGGCAAACTTTTCATCTCACACAGGGGACACATATGCAATATTACCAGACACGTCATTGGCTTAGCTCCCAGACTTACGCCCAGGAAGCCACTAGACAGCTTACCACCTTTTATTCTCTCATACTTAAATTTGAGGGTTCAAAGGATCTGATTCCTAAAACATACTCCGTCTTACAGCATTCTCAGCGACCCACGCCCCTTGGATATCAGACACAGTGGTTTGTAGACCTGGAAGAGGATATACCTACAGAGGGGTGGGTTTGACTATGGCAGGATATCCCAAGGGTATAACGGAGCATGCCGCAACGCAAGTCAGCATACAAATTAATGACGCAGTGGTACTACACCCCAATCTGCTTGCATCAGATGTCCCCAAATAACCCCCTGACTTGTTGGAGGTGCCAGAGAGATAGAGGAGACTTAATTCACATTTGGTGGTCATGCCCAAGTCCCATGATGTTCTGGAAGGAGGCCCTCAAACCCATCAAAGAGGTGGTGGGATTTCCTATTCCTCACTCCCCATTAGTCACAATTTTAGGCAGTTAACCCTCAACGCTAAATGCTATGACACACACAGACTCTAGGCAAGCAATAGCCTCATTTTGAAAGAAGCTGCACCCCACCCCACAGCCACCTGGTTTCTTCGATTGTGGAATGTTCTAGCCCTCAAATTGCTTTCAGCCCGCATCGACCACACAGATGCAAGATTTGACCGCATTTGGCAGGCACTTATACACTACTTTACCATGACTAGACACTCCCAGCTGGTCCGCCCAGAGTATGAGCCTTACAGTTGTTTGAAGACTGCCTTGCGCCTTTCTCTAAGGGTCGGAAACGGGAATCCCTGGAATGGCTCACCTAAGTCAGAGGGCCTGTTCTCTTATCCCCAATGACCCATTAGTTCCCAATTTGGAATCTAGATCCTCCAAGTGCATCCTTCTTTTTCTCATCCCTTCCATGAGGGAATTTCTCTCTTGTTTTCCTTTTGTTTCATTATTTCTATAAAATTGCCAACAGTTTCCTGTTGCTCTCTTAGTCTAAAGAGCTTTCTCCGACAATTCCAGTTCTATCCCTTTACACTCCCCTTGGAACGGGTATATTGTTAGGATGATTGGGGACATTGAGTAAAGCATGTATTGTTCTCCCTCTATCTCTAGCTATCTCAGACAATTCCAGTTCCATCCCTTTACACTCCCCTTGAAACGGGTATATTGTTAGGATGATTGGGGACAGGGAGTAAAGCATGTATTGTTCTCCCTCTACTTTGGCATACTTCACAATAGAAGATTTGGTGATATTTTGCATGATTTAGACTACGCTTTTATGTTTGTATTATGATATTTTACCATGTAACATGGAATGTGGACTTATTTGGTCCTTCTCTTACTGGCCCCTGTGTCCTCAATTTCTTTGGCCTTTGCTTCTGCTCTATATTCAATAAACAGACTATACAATAAAAGCTAGGATTGATAAAGCTAAACAGGTGCACAACGAATATTATGACGCCAAACATGGATGTAAGATACCCAACATAAGGTTTGGTGACTGTGTTAAAGTTAAAAAATCTGGTATCCTAATGAGTGTATACAGTAGGTTTTCTAAAACCCATGTTTTTGAGGAAATTCTGTTTTGTTGAGCAACGGTAAAGTTCGCCATATGAGTTCCGTAGCGGTGTGTAATAAAAAACGGGGCAGGAGTACGATTATGGGGAGAAAACATTTGATTGGTCATTTGATGTGGGAGGAAGATTCAATTCGATACCCGAAATTGGGATTGCCGCTCAAAGTTCTACACCATAATCTCCATTTGTGGAAAGGAACTTCTCAAATGGACATAAAACAGGAAGGTTTTGAAGAGTTGTAAAGGAACCAATCAAACTAAGATTATATATGTGAATACATTCTTGCTTAACAAATGGGTATTTATGCTTGTGCACATGTAATTCAAATACATCTACAGCATGTACAATATTGTATATTTTTAAGGCTAACAATAGAAACATGTAATATTAGATTTATGCTTATGGTTGTGCAGTTTATTGATTTTTTTTGTTTTCTTGTTTTTCAAAGGGGACGATGTGTAGTGAACGCAGAA
Organism: Lissotriton helveticus; assembly: GCF_964261635.1. Taxonomy (NCBI): domain Eukaryota; kingdom Metazoa; phylum Chordata; class Amphibia; order Caudata; family Salamandridae; genus Lissotriton; species Lissotriton helveticus. The sequence goes on from NC_136063.1 coordinate 1,024,578,812, forward strand.
AGAAGAATGCTCACTTGTCATGGCAGGCTTAGAATGCTGTCTCCTGGTGGGGTTGCGAACATTGTAAGGGTAGATAGAGACTGTTAATGGTGCTTGGGACGTGAAGAAGCAACTGGGCACTGTGCCAGGATCATGAATAAAGTTACATGAAACAGTAACGCTGAGTTGAACTGGCCTTTATAGAATGTTAGCTTAAATAGATGGCAAAATGTAAAACTGATGAATGATCTATGTGTTAAGATGCTCACAGCTATTACTATGTAGCACATCCTAGGGGTCACCATATTTTGTGCCAATATTGAGTGTGTTTATAAATATTATACAACACTCTGTATTGGGGCTAGAATAATATTGACTAAGACATTTGTGAATGGAAATATGCAGTGTTATTTGGACGATTTAAACATGTGACTTTATAATATGCTTATAAAAGTTCGGAACTGATCAAGAGTTTCTCAACAAGATGACTGCTTTAAATGATATCTCTTTTTCTTTTTTATAATTATGTACCACACAGGTCAACAATAGCCTCACTATATAATATTTTCATCATACTGCACATTAAGAAAACAATGAGTTGTCACTTGCTACTCTAGTAAGGGGCCATACAGTGATATTATACTTTTATATTTGCTGGATATTACTAATCATGAGCATTACTAAATATACATTATATCTAATTATGGATTAAAATAAACAAGGTGTGGTGTCCAACTTTGGCTTGATTTACCATTGATGATCCATACCACAATTATGGATTGCTAATCACCATCTTATTAACAAGGTACTTCTATTAAGATATAGGTGGCTGCATGTGTAAACAAAAGAGTAATATTTAAAAATATATACTAATAGAAGATGGTCCCCTGCATTACAGACTAAGGGCCATATGTAGGTGGCCAAATACCGGTCGGTAACGGACGATTTCGGCCGTTACCGACCGGTATTTTGATTTTCTGATGTAGGTGGCCAAAATATTACCGATTCTGTATATTTACCGAATCGGTAAATTTACCGAATCTGTAAATTACCGAATCGGTAAATGTACAGAATCGGTAATATGGGATGTAGGTGGCACTGGAAACAGTGCCACAGGCCCTTAGGAATTCGTTATTTACCATGAAATATTATGGCATGGTAAATAACGAATTCCTGTGTACATGCACATCTGTGCATGTACACCTGTGCCATGTGGCACACAGACATGCCCTAAGGGCATGTATGTGTGTCACATGGCATACAAGCCAGAAACAGGGGTGCAACAGGGTATCAAAGTGACACCCTGTCCCCCTAGTAAAATCGGTAATTTTACCGAATCGGTAATTACCGATTCGGTATTTGCTATTGAATCCTATGGGCTTCAAGGCCCATAGGAATCAATGGCAAATACCGATTCTGTAATTACCGAATCGGTAATTACCGATTCTTACAGATTCGGTAATTGTTAAAGAATAATTACCTACATTGCATTTACCGAATTGTAAATACCGAATCGGTAAAATTCGGTATTTACGATTCGGTAAATGCAATTTACCTACATATGGCCCTAAATCCTATGACTTTGTTTACAGAAAAGATACAGTGTATCACAAACAAGAATCCAACATATACGATCAAGGCAATAAATCCCCCAATCTTGATCTTATGATAACTCATAATGATGATAATGATTTCTACTTCTTTGCCCCTTCTGAATAGAAATCTAATAAATATTTATCTTGAAAACATATAAGAAATATGAGATCTTCCCAAAACTTAATAACTCACATGTTTCCAGTAAATACTAATAAGTATGTTTACTAGTAACATACCAACTTCACCAGCTAAGCGAGCATGGAACTCAAACATATAGAGCTCATGAATTAGAGAGTGTCTGGATGCTGCTGGCAGAGCGGATTTGATTTTATGGGACCTCTCTGCCGCCTTCAACACAGTACCACACTCCCAGCTTCTTGCCCGCCTCTCCTTCATCGGTATTTCAGGCCGACCATGGAATTGGCTTAGGTCATTCCTAGAAGATCGGTCAGAGCAAATATGGTTTCCCCCCTCCTCTTCGGTCCCGCAAAAGGTGTCTACAGGAGTACCACAGGGATCTTCCTTAAGTCCTCTGCAGTTTAATATTTATGTCACCTCGTTGATTCATCTTGCTGAGGAGCTGGGAGCAAAGATCATCGCTTACTCAGATGACACCCAGCTCCTCTTCACCTGGAGGGTGGCAGAAGCATCTCTGGTCCAGGCCAAAGCCTGTCTAATGGCAGTTTTCAAATGGCTGGCTCTGGCCCAGTTGAAGTGCAACGAAGAGAAGTCAGAGGTTCTTCTGTATGGGTCCTCTCCTCCACCATTTAGGGAAGCCCTCTGGCCGACGAACTGCCCATTACCTAGCTCTCTGGGTAAGCCTGTCAAAAGCCTAGGTGTTTGGTTTGATGAGGACCCTATGTTCTCCACACAAATAAAAAAATTGGCCGGACAGTGTTTCGGTACACTTTAGACTCTCAGGAAGTTTCTGCCCATGCTACCCAGGGCAGCCAAGTAAATGGTCACACGGACACTAATTCTTTTGAGCCTAGACTATGCCAACGCGCTGTATATAGACCTGCCACACTTCCAGCTGAGGAAGTAGCAAGTTGTACAAAATGCAGCAGCCAGAGCTCTTTTAAACATCTCTGGAAGAACCAGTGTGAAGCATTATTTGCAGGACCTACACTGGCTTCCCATGGCCCAACGGGTCCAATTAAAGGCCCTCACCCTGGCCCATACAGCCCTCGATGGTCTGGTTCCACCGTATTTGAGGACGCGCTTCCGCTTCTATGTGCCACAAAGACTGCCTCTCAGCGGTTGGCAGCGATCCCTCGGTTCCGTCTGGTACGAATGGGGGGCAGCTCCCTCACTTTCTAGGCAGCTCGAGCCTGGAACTCTCTGCCCAACACACTACGGACCACTACTAACACAAGGCTGTTCAGGAAACTGCTAAAATCTTGACTGTTTGCATTAAAGTGTTCCTTTGTCCAGCTCCTTTCATCTATCAATTGGCTTCCGCACCTGGACACTCTTGAGTAGCCACGCGCGTTATAAACGATATTAACATAACATAACATAACGTTGAAAGCTTTTTGGACAATACATTTATTCAAGCTGTCCGGTAGAGAATGGACCTTAGTGTTCAAAGTCTGTGTATATGTATATGTATAGCACTGTATAATCATGTTTGTATATTTGTTTGTGCTTTAATGAAGCATTGTAAATATTGTGATTTTAAATATGTATATGTTATCTATGTTTTGTAGCCCTGAAGAAGTCCCGAGATGGGTCAAAACTCCCTGGCTACTTTTGGAAGTCTTAATCTTTGAAAAGGAGAAAGAATTTGAAAACCTATAAAGGTGTCTCCATGGATATAATTCTGATCAAATCAAATGTGATACCTGGACTTTCATGCTCTATTGAAATTGCTGGATAAAAGTGGGTGCTGATCATTCTTTTATTGATACATGTGTGTATTCGTTTCACTATTTGGGGAATAGGAGGCTTTTTCCCCTGATCTTTGCACCACTTGGACACTATCCCTATAACGTAACAGGTGCAGTATTTTAAGTCTAAGGTCTCTTTGTAAATCTTTTTCTATGTGTAAAGGGATTGGTCACTGTGAATGGATGGAATGGCAAGAGGATTGATGGATAGATGGTTGAAAGGTTGGATCTATGGTTGAACAACAAAATGGACCAATGAGTGAAAGGAATGTCGGTGGATTGATAGACTATAAAAAAAAAGGCGTTACGGATCAACGAATGGAAGGTTCGGAGGAAGAACGGATATATTGGGAAATGTACAGGTGAAGCTCCCTAATATAGTAAGTGTTGGGCCAACTGTTTCTCTAATTCGGTGTCGGTGTTTTGGTTCAAAGTGGGGAATGTTTTACTTTTCTGCCACTCCCTTCCTTGTCAATATCCCTGAACAGGTACGGTAACCAGCTTTAGCAGGTTCCTACGAACTATCATGTCTGCGAGACTGTACGAGAACGTCTTGAATTGGAGAACTGACGACGCAGCAGACATTTTTGGATTAACTGTCTGCAGAAGTTGGCTGCACTATAAATGCACCGGCACTATGCACACCCACAACGACTTCATGCCTGGCTGCATTCTGGCCGAAATGTTCAGAATGTATGCGAATTGAGATCTTTTCATAAAAAAATATCCCACGATATACAAACTTTCTTAATGGTTTCATTGAATAATTACAGAAGGAATATTTATGCTATTTCATATTTTAAAGACAGATTGCAAGATCTTAAAATTACTTTTTTCCTCTTACGGGTTAGCATTACAGTGATTTAATTATGTCTGTATTGGTGTGTGTCCTGGAGGCTACGATGCAATAAAAATGTGAACAGCATGTTAAAACTAATATGAAACATATCCTTATGTTTCAATTCCGTTTATTCTGAAATACGTATCCGAGGTCCTATTTAATTTTCAATACACATGCTTGTTCCAGCTCTGATCAGTGTGGGGTTCAATGAAGAAGCATAGATCCATGTTCGGGTCCATAAAGAAACCCGCAATGACTTAAAAGCTAAAATTAGCAAAATGTATGTCACCGTATGGTACAGTAATTCGTGCCTCGACGTGGTACACATACGGCAGTGTGGGTATTTGTTAGTTACAGCAGCCGGCAGGATGGAATTCGTTGCCACGTTGTAAAAATAATTACTTTTGGCAACACGTATGATAAATGGCAAGCCGTTATTTATTACTTCTGTCTTCACGGTAATAAAGTTAATCTCTTTGAGCTTGTTTTACATTATGTAATTATTGAATCATATTATAGTTCTGGAGCATAAGAGAAACAATATGCAAAGCAGTAACCCTTTTAGGCGCCGGTCGCATGACTCTATTTAAATTGACTTCAGTTTCACATAATTTACAAGCAATCGGAAAAGAACTGAACTATTACTTTATTTTCAATTTCCTCCCTTTTTTAGAGGCCCTTCTCTAATATATATACGAAACCGGAAGTGCCAGAAATAGAGGAGCTATTAAAAAAAGGTAAGTATAAGAATGACGTGAAGGCTACACAGAACTATTGGTCCACCATGGGAGACGCACATCATTTATTTGTCCAGTTTTAGACAGAGTGCCCAAGAACAAAGGCTTGTGTCGTGACGGACTATTAAGGTATCCGAAGGGGGAGTTAGCCAGTAGGTAGTTATAGTTAGGACCTAGGGGCTTATTTACAAGCCCCTTGCGCCATCGAAGCATCACTGTTTGCGATGCACGGCGGCGCATTTTACTGCACCATATTTACAAGGGCTGTAATAGCCACCCTGCGTGGCTTTTCCTGTCCTTGTAAATATGGCCCCTTTACACGCAACACTTTGCGTGATAGAAGTGTTCCTTGAGTGTTCTCACGCAATTCCCATGGAACCTAACACATTTCCAGATGTACAAGAAACCGCAAACCTGGAAAGGAGTCTGAATGCTGCAAGGATGCCTGCTTCAGGGGATGATTGTTTATGTGCCGTGCTGCAGCACTTTTTTGTAAATGAGGCCCCTAGTTTCAATAGGGAGAATGTATTTTCATTTGCCAAAAACTTTAATGTCGTTTGCTGAATCCTTGTGAAATTTCCAAAACGAATACGCAAGTCACTTCAGCTTCAGTTTTTAAAGTTTCGGGGTGATCTGTCAAGTGGGAGCAGAGAAAAACGGGGGTCCCAAAATGCTTTTTCTCCATGTTAATTTCCGTAGGAAACTTTAGATATGGCTACAGCTCGAACTGCTGCACCGAATGACACCAACTTTGGCAGAAATGTACCTCATGGGGCGTGGCTAGGACAACCATTATGACAGACGTCAGCTAGGCGAGCTCGGCCCCATCGAGCCACTGAATCCACCAAAATCAGACTATATAAGAGGTGGATCATCAGTCGGCAGATTAGACCGCGATGCGACCTGGCCTGATCTGGCAGGGAGCGGCCTGGACACAGGAGACCTGAGTTGCAACGTGGCCGCCCAGCAGGCGTGGGTACAAGGCACCCGTCATGGCCTATCTGGGCTCGCCTGAATGGGGCCGATGTGCACGCAGCCCGGTCGGAGCTACTGTAGCAGGACTGCAGGAGGAGCAGAACGGCATGGGGTGAGCTTGTGGGATTGCTGCTCCTGTGGGGAAGGTTGGCTGTAGGGGAGGCGGGGCCCAGAGCAGGCTGCACTACTTCCCGGCAGGCCTCGTGGTTGGATGCTGCCCCAGGCGGTGATATACAGAGCATCAGTCATGGCCCTCCTCCCCCCTTGGAGCCTGGAGCGGGGGCTCAAGGTACCATACTTGGGGCAGGCCTGTTGCATCGGCCCATCCGTTGTGGTCGCATCCAGTTCACCGGAGTCGTTCCCTCCCGACCAGAGGACTCCTGACCGTGACCAGATAAGATAATCCACCCGCATCTCCTTGAGGACTGTTGTGCGTGCATGGTCAGTCCGTGGCCCAATTCTGACTACCCGTGCTGGGGCCTACTGCTGTGTCCTGGGAGCTCCCATATGTCTGCAGCGAGGTGGGCCCGCGGTGCAGGGACAGATTTCTTCATGACCTAGGGTTCTAAAGGGCGGCCCCCCGGGTGTTTGGAGCTGGACTTTGGCTCTGTCCTTGGCGGCTGTGTGGCACGGGGCACACTCTGCCTTGGGGTGCCTGGTGCCCATGGTCCACTTCCTCTCTGAGAGTGTGCAGAGGAGCTCCTGCTGTGACATGAGCACATGGGGCGGACGCTAGAGGCTGCAGATCTGGCGAACGTGGTCCCTGTAGGAGGCCCGTTTTGTGGCTCCTCCCCCAGCTGTGGAGTCAATCGGGCTAGGCCCGGTGCAGCTTGTTGCCTGGGGTAGACTGGTTCCCTAAGGCCTAGTGGCTCTCCTAGACAGTTCCTCGGAGTTCCCCGAGAGTGACTTGGCCTTCGTGGAATCCACTGGTGGTGAGGCGCAGGGAGAGTGACATTAGGATACTGAACAGGCCCTTTGCGCACCATGGTGAAAGATAAGCCCACTGGACCTGCCAGGATTCAAACCACCATTGATCAGTTCACCACTGCCCCGGGTGGCGCCAGAGGTACGGAAGGTGGGAGCCCTGTCTGGACAATGCTGCCCTGCTGGCCGCGATCACCCAGGCCCGAGATGCATTGGATGCTATGATCAGTGTGGTGTGCTCGGAGGTTTCATTTTTACGACAGGACCTCAGGAAGGCCATCAACTGCATTACGGAAACCGAAACCAGGGTCTGTTCAGTGGAAGATACCATTGGAACTCTGCAACAAAAAGTCAATAAACTCATGGTGGTGACTCAGGAGCTGGCCTCCCGGGTGAAGATATGGAGGGCTGCTCACAACGAAATAACGTCTGCCGAATTGGCTTCCTGGAGGGATGTGAAGGTACCTCCACAGAACACGTCATCAGGCAATGGCTTAAATCCATTATGCCAGATGACTCCCTATATCCCTGCTTTGTGGTGGAGTGGGCCCCCCGGGCAATGTCTCAGAGCTCCCCCAGGAGAACGCCCCGTTCCGTCATAGCCAAACTATTGAACTTTATGGACAGGGAAACCATTCTCCAATTTATCAGGGTGCGCATAGAGAAGCTGGTCTAGAACTCTTACACCATTATGCTTTTCCCCGACTATACTCAGCTAGTCCAGCATCAGCATCAAACCTTCGCCGTGGCTAAGTGCAAGCTTTGTGAGCTTAACATCCAGTATATGTTATTGTACCCGGACCACATGTACATTATCTACAAGTCCAAATCTCTGTTCTTCGATATGCCAGAAGCCATTTTTGCCTGGATATATGAGGCTGTTTACCTTAAGCCACACACCCCGCCTCCGCCGGAGTCTGACTCATCTCAAGGTGCCCAGAGACCACGGTCAAAAAAGTCCACCTCCAAGAGGCAGCACAGATCACAATCCAATCGGTGATCTCAAACGCAAGAGGATGAGTCCTATCTGCTGGGATGATGCTATGGACTTTCTAGGAAAAATAGACAACATCTCAACTGGTATTATTTTAAAGAGGCAACTAGACATGTATGCATCAAGCATTATGTGCACAGAGACAAGGAGACTCAATCAGTAGTTTTTGAAACGTGCTCATGGCATCGTATAATTAAAGAACAAAGAAATAAACAGTATACAGTTGTAGCAGCACTGTACGCAAATAAATAACAAACAACCCGAATTGGACTTGATGCCCTAAATGTGTAAGTGACACAGGAAGTGGTGACACAAGTGACAATTGTGATCAGCATGAACGTGCATGGTGTGAAGGTGCTAGAATATATACAGTGAATCAGGTGAACAAGGTGGCTCAACGCAATGAATTATAATACAGGTATCTTGGAAGATTGGACGGATTATTTAACAGAACCACATTGGGAGATGCGCCATCTATTGCACTGAACGGTCAATGACGTTTCAATCCTCTTTGGTCAGGATCATCTTCAGGACCGGGTTGTCAATGAAAACGGTGCTGTACAGGGAGGAAAGGGAGAGGGGAAGGGCAGGGGAAGAAGGAAGGAAGGCGAGCGGTAACGCAAAGGACTGAAGGGGTGGGTGGGGGAGGGGGAGCTGAAATGGAGGAGCCATGAACAGTACTGAATCCGTGAGTGTGGGGCGGAGGAAGGGGTCGCGGGTGCAGGTCATGAAGCAAGCAATAAATGAGACCGGTGGGGCCACAGATTGATCTTAGCGGTGGAAAGCTCGATGCTGTAGATCCAAGAGACCCAGTGGAGATGCGGGGTGTGTTTGGCGCAAGTCGGGCAGAGGCCAATGGCGGCTCATGGTGTGATCTGGAAAGATAGGAGCAAGCGTCTGGGCCGGGGGGACAAAAAGTGGGGTTGGAGTGATGCAGGTGAAAAGGTGGACCACAATGTGATGGCTTATGAGCGGCTGTTAAGGTGCCTGTGATGACAGTTAGTGCTGGTCCGAAAATGAGTGCCAGAAGGAGATGGCATTGGGAGGCCTGTACCAGTAAGGACAGCCGGTGCTAGTCCAAAAGTGTGCGACCAGCGTTAGGAGGCGTGTGCAGCAGGGACGCGGTGTGGACTGTAGGCCGCGGAGTTAGGAAGGTGCATCTGGGGGAGGGGGGCCGGGCCGCTGTGCACATGGGGGGGTGTGTGTGACCAAAGTAGGCGAGGAAACTGGCACCGGGTACCTGATGAGTTCCGTAGGGGCCAAGGCGGCTCATTGGAATGGTGGGCGGCCGGCATCTTGGCAGAACCTGAGGGATCAGGGAACAAGGATGACAGTGAGCGAAAGAACGAAAGTATAGGGGTTAGCTGAGGCAGAGTGGGAATATCGTGTTACCTGGCTGCGAGAGTAATTCTCGTAGTGGGTGCCAAATGGCTCTGGACTGCGGGGGATCAACAATTATGCCGGAGTGGCTGAATTCCGTGGGCGATGCCCGGATTCTCAGAAACCTAGAACAGTGAATAAGGAGAGCCGGGAGCTTAGGGAAGGCGCCATTCGTGATGGGGCACGGTCGCGTGGGGATACGGGGCGGCAGGGGAGGCTTACCTTAAGCTGAATGAATGCAACAGCGGGAAAGGCATGAACTCGCAACGTCTGTGTGCTGAGTACCATAGGTGTGGGAGCCGGTCATAAAGAAAGCTTGGCCGCTTCCAGGGTGGGTATGTCATGGGGTCACGTGATTGTATCGGGGGCGGGGATGTGAGTAGTGGGTGACGCGGGTAGGCGGGGCGAAGGAGGAGGGAGGGGAAAAGGAGGTGTGTGAAAGCAAAGCCAGGGGAGACATTAGGAAAAAACATTTAAACTGATAACGATTAGCATATGTAAAAATCAAGCGAAATACATTACTTTGATATGGAAAAACAATTCTGTGGAATTACGGTTGTGTGTCAAAGTGGGAACAAAGGGCAGAAGCTGAGCAACAGTTATGTTTAAAGATAAATGAATACGAGAGGGTAAAACATAGTCCTCGAAATGCAACAAGGGAGAGGAATCGTACGTAAAGTGACAGTCAATCATATTAAATCATTTGGGTACACAAGGGTAAATAAGCAATTAGCTTAGAATAGAGAGTGCATAAGACTGTTGTCCGAACAGGGGATAGGAAGGGTGGGGTATAGGAGGAGTGAGGAGCGTAAAGCAATGAGAATGTCCCCGGGGATGGGGGGCGGGAAAAAGAGAGAGGAGCCAGAGGTGTGCTGCAGGCAGCTAGGTGCGACAGTCAACTTAAATGTCTGTGGAGCAACCTGATATCAGATAGCAATAGTACTGTTCCATTCATCAATGGTGTTAAGGCCTTGGTTCACTGAGTTGCATAAAGTGATCCATTTACATTCACACCTGTTTAGGAGGGTTTTGATATCGCCTCCTCTGTTAGGTAGGGTAGGTTTGTCTATCACCTGCCAGCTGATGTCAATATCACAGTGGTTCTTCCCCAGATAGTGCACGACCAAGGGAGCAGTGAGGACTTTACAATGGATTCGGCTTTTGTGTTGAATGATCCTCTGCTTGACCATCTGGGTGGTCTGGCCCACATAGATCAGGTTACACGGGCAGCAAATGGGGTAGACAACATTTTGTTACCTGCAGTTGGTGTAGTTTTTGAGTTTGTACGTTTTGTCATTGAATAGGAAATCCTTGGTATTGAGAGTGAGGTCACATACACTGCAGTTTTGGCATTTGTAGTGTCCAATGATTGGTGCGATTCCTTAGGAGGCAATGGTGGTATGTTTGTCTGCTGGTTTATCTGGCCATGTGATGGCATGTACGAGGTGCGAGGCCAGATTGTCTCCTCGTTGATAAGAGAAGAGGGGTGGTTCTCTGAAGGGTTTGAAGGGGCGTAGTAATGTCCAATTGTGTTTGATGATCTTGAAGATTTGGTTATTGCATGGGCTGAATTTGGAGACAAAGGGTATTCTTGTAATTGTTTTCTTTGGTTGGGGTGTAAGGAGATGATCCCGATGGCAATACCAGGCCCTTTTCCGTTCTCTGGTGATGAGGCGTTTGGGGTAACCCCTATTGCTGAGTTTGTTGATGAGGATGTCGGACTCACAAAAGTAGTCTTTGTGCCATTTGCAGTTCCTTCAAATATGTAAGAACTGGCCGTAGGGGAAGCCATCACGGAGACCACGTGGATGATAGCTGGTATATTGTAGGAGGGTGTTCCTCTCTTTTGGTTTGCGATAGAGGCATGTGCCTAATTTGTCATCCTCGGCATGTATAAGAACATCCAGAAAAAGTAAGTCATTGTTTTTGGAGTCGCTGGTAAATTTGAGGTGGTTTTGTGATTGATTGAGCCAATCGATGAAGGGGTTCAAAGTTTCTGTGGTACCATTCCAGAGGAGAAGGATATCATCGATATAGCGACGCCAGAGATTAATATTGCTGAGGAAGGGGTTGTGGGCGGTAAGGATATGTGTCTTTCCCATGTTGTGGACGAAGAGAATAGCAAAGTTTGGGGCAAAGCAGGTGCCCATAGAGACACCCTTGACTTGCAGGTAGAAGGTGTCACGGTAGAGAAAATAATTGTTCTCAAGGGCGATTCGTAAGAGGTCCATGATAAATTCAGTCGGGATGAAGGAAGGTTGGGGTCTGGCTTCAAGGAGTGATTTGATGACTTCAAGGCCTTCTCTGTGCGGGATGTTTGTGTATAATGATTCTATGTCCAGTCCAACCATAAGATCCGTGTTGGTATTGAAAGGTCTGTCTTCAATGGCAGTGGTGTCACTAGGGGGGTGCGGGGGGTGCGGACCGCACCAGGTGACACCTTCACTTGGGGTGACACCAATGTGTTTACGCTGTATAACACAGCATTGCCGCATCACCTATGCTCTGCTTTATAATCGGAACCCTGAGCCTAATGAAACAACGTTTTGCCTCTCTGACAACAAGCGCAGAGGCTGCTCTCCCAGGCTCCTTGACGTCATCACTATCAGCCAGTCACGCCCCCTCTGCTGGTTAAATGATGTTGATGGGCTCTAGATCAGCCGGGATCGGAACAGATGAGCGCAGCCGCAGTCAGTTCCTGCAGCCACCAGCACGCTGTAGAGCTCTCTCACAGGGTCCCAGGAAGTTGCCCGACTAGGCCTCAGAAGGCTGCTTTGCCTATGTTACTTTTCAGTTTTCACTAGTGGATTTCTTCATGTGAGCCCCGTGCTGCCTGCCCACCTGGACTCGGAGCCCCTCTAGCATGCTCGACAGACGACTGATGTCACCTCAGAACAAGCTGGTCGTTCCTGAGGTGAGAGCCGAGTGAGCAGCAAGGCAAACGCCTTACTCTGAATAATGCGAACTAAGTTTGACCTTTTGGTTAATACGCTTCTCCTTATGTACATGTTAAGTTGCTTTGACACTTTCCGTTATTGCAGGGTTCAGAGTGTATGCAGCATTCATTTCCTGGCTGTCAAAGCTCAGACAGCAGCTAGTTATTTTTAACCCATCTAGCGCCTTCTGAATATATATTAAAAACCGTATCACAGCTTTTGCACGTTGTTTAGTAGGTTAGCTAGCACGTAGTTGTCAAAAATAGTAAATTGCATGGAATTGCAACGATGGTTTAAAAATTCTAGCAGTCTTCAAATAGTTTAAACACAGAACACAGCCTTTTGAATCCGTCATTTGGGGATACAGACATGAACAGTTTGCCTAGTGCGTTTTTTAAGGTGCTGTGAAAATAATTGTCTCTAATCTGGCTGCCAAAGGAAACCAATAGGAAATGCTTGCAGACACAGCATTCTCCCATGCTAGCTACTGATAGTTTGTAGAAAAGGGCATCTTTGTTCCCAGAGCCCTCCCTCACAGAGGGGGCTCAATCGTATTTCTAACTCTGCTCAGCTCAATTCCATACAAGTCATTGTCCATGGCACATATTTCTACCCCTTGTCAGGGGTAGTAAGCACTATATAAATGCAATTTAAACATATTGTCATTGTCAACGCAGCTCATTACATCACAGCTCATTGTCTATCGCAACCTGTAATCATCACAGGATAATGCCCTCATCTCTCCTCGTCCATCAACCTCTATTGCCTTCATTGCTCGTTGTCAATCCCACCAGTTTTTTGCCATCACACCCCATTTTCCATCGCCACCTATTATCATCATAGCTAATTGTTATCATGGGTCATTGACCATCCCAGCACACTGTATTACAGCTCATTGTTCATGGTAACCTGTTGTCATCACAGCTAAATGCATTATTGCTCATTGTCTATACCAACATATTCCCCCAGATGCATCACACATCCATTTTGCGATTCCTTATTAGCGAAAAAAAAGGATTCGCTAATAAGGAATAGCAAAATGCTATGCATGAAGAGCTCACTTAAAAAATAGCGATTTCTTAAAATTCCTTAATTGCGACTCTCAAATTGCGAATCGCAATTAAGGAATACCTCCCCATTCATTCCTATGGGCCTAGAGGCCCATAGGAATGAATGGGAAAGACATTCTCAATTTGTGACTAGCAATTAGCGAATCGCAAATTGAGAATGCAATTTCAAGGGTGCAGGGGTGTCCAAAGGACACCCTGTTGCATCCCCTGAAATTAATCTGTGCACATATGTTGCGCACACACATGCCCGCCTGTGTGTGCGCAACAAGGAGCTTTAAATAATGCACGAAAGTGCATTTTTCAAAGTTTTTGCAAATTACCATGAAGTTCAACTTCATGGTAATTTGCTCCCCCTGTTAGCGAAATCGGAATTTTTTTTACTTTGCTGCATTGCATTTAAGGAATCTCAATTTGGGATTCCTTAAATGCAATCGCAATTTAAGGAATCTCAATTTAGAGATTCCTTAAATTGCGATTTTTGCATTTGGGATGATGCATCCCAAATGCAAAAATACAGGTCGCAAAGGGGTAGATTCTGAGAATCTGCCCCTTTGCGACCATATTTTCCTTTGATGCATCTGGGCCATTGTCTCTACAGTTTATTGCCCATACCAGCCTATTGCCATCACAGCTCATCGTCCATCTTCTGCCTATTGCCATCACAGCTCATTATCCATCATCTACCTATTGCCATCGCAGCTCACCGTCTGCTTATTGCCATCACAGCTCATCATCCATTTTCTGCCTATTGCCATCACAGCTCATTGTCTACCTATTGCCATCACAGTTCATCATCCATCTTCTGCCTATTTCCATCAAAGCTCATCATCCATTATCTACCTATTGCCACCACAGCCCATCGTCCATTTTCTGCCTATTGCCATCACAGCTCATCATCCATTTTCTGCCTATTTCCATCACAGCCCATCGTCCATCATCTACCTATTGCCATCACAGCTGAACGAGGGGCGTAGCTAGGGGGGCGTTGGGGCGTTCCGCCCCAGGCGGCACTATTTTGGGGGCCGTGGCGTCACAGTGCACTCATTACGTGCAGTTATGTTAGTGCACTGTGCAAGCGCACCTGCTTACAACAAATACTGCAGTGCACACCACTGACGGACTCGGAGCGGAGGAGGTCCATGCGGTAAGTCGTGAGGGGGTGACACCATGAGTTACCCGCACCGGGTGACACCAACCCTAGTGACGCCACTGTTCAATGGTGATGATGAGATCCATGGTATCCCGGATGGAAATATCGGTGGTGGGGACAAACTCTTTAATGATGGCATCAATATACTTGCCCAGCGGCTCAAGATTAGACCCGCAACCAGAGACGATGGGGCGGCCTGGGGGTTGATGCTGTCTTTGTGGATCTTGGGGAGTACATATAGTACAGGAGTCCGCGGGTGTTAAGGAAATTATATTCCTGCTGGGATATGATATTCAAGGATCTGGCTTGCCCTGTGGTTTGTTGTATTTTGGTCCTGATGTACTGTAAGGGGTCCTAGGTAAGAGGACGGTAGTGATTGCGATTGGCTAGTTGTTGTTTGATTTCTTGATCGTATTTGTCAATTCCCATGACCACTATTCTACTTCCTTTGTCCGCAGGTTTGATTGTAAGTTCAGGATTGTTCTTCAGTGTAAGTAAAGCTTGTTTCTGTGCAAGAGGTAGGTTGTAGGGCAGGTATTCAAATTGTGATTTGAGGTCTGCAACGTCTTGCATGACCAAGCGTTAGAAGGCCAATATTTCCGGTGGCATGGTAGATGAAGGGGGGGTTGAAGGTAGAGGCTGGGTGGAACCGAGGTCCAGAAGGTTGGGTGGACTCAGGTTTATCGGCGAAGAATTGTTTGAATCGAATCCGGCGGAAGAACATCAGTAAACTAGATTGGAGTTCCAGAAAATTGGTATGTTCCGTAGGCACAAAGTTCAAGCCCCTGGAAAGAAGTTGGGTCTCATCATGGGTGAGGATATGATTCGAGAGGTTAAATATTGGTATTGATTGGGTGTCCAGGGTGGAAGTAGCCAGGGTGGTGGAGGTGGAATGAGTGTCACCATGGGTGGTTATTGTTGTGGACCCCATTGGTAAAACCTGTTGCGGGTTTGTCTTTCCCCTCCGAATTGAGGTTGGTATTGTCGGTTCCTGGATGGTCGTGTTTGTGGTTGCCCGCTTCCGCGTCCTAAAAAACCTTGTGGTAGTAATGGCTGTGGTCTGTACGTGGCTCGTGATGTACTTGGTCCTTCGCCTACGTCAGTGTCCTCAATTGAGTTGTTCGATGAGTCAGAGAATGTAATTTGTTGGTTATTACGATATCTGCCCCAGTTGCGAGCTATTGGTGGGATGTAGGGGTTTTTATAAAATTCATCACTATGGACTTTCTGATACGATCTTTGGTCATGGACATTTTCCTTTTCAAAGAATATGGTCCACTCAGGGTTAATTGGTTGGTCATAAACCAACGCCCCCTCCCACACCCTTAACAATTCTGTTTGAGGACAAAAGGAATTTGGGGAACCATTGACAATGGCTGTCTGGGATCCCCATTTGGGACCCCAGAAGTTCTATTGCAGCAACAGATACTTCAGGTTTAGGGAGGTATAGAGGTGGGGGGAGGGGGCTGTTGCTACCAGGGTTTTTATGTACAAAAGTTTGCACTGTTCATGCACAGGCACACAGCCACAGCCACTCCTCCGCACAGGCCTTACTGCTGGCATCCCCTTTGATAAGCAGATGGCCACACATACCACTAATGCTCACATGGAAGGGCTGACCTTGATGACCTGGAATGTGTGGGGGTCCTGGACAAGATCAAATGCAACACTGTCCTGTAACAGGCCAAACGTCTAGAGGTAGATGTGCTCCTCCTTTGGGAGACCCATTTGATGGGCAATAAAGCCCCTTGTCTTACTCGCTTTGACTTCAACCAGATATATCACTGTCCAAGGGTCCAATGGGACAGCTTTTCTTATACACCATCGAGTTCCATTCCTCATGTCTAAAGCATGGTCGGAGATCCGGTGGGTGTTACATCATTGTGCAGGTGCATTACACAGGGAAGCACTATCAATGGACAGCTTCTCTGCCCCAGCAACCCTGGGTCAATTGTTTGTGGACAGGGTTACAAGCCTGTGGGGGGAACGTCCAGGGGACATGTCAGTGATGGGGGGGTGACTGGAATGCTATTATGCACCTATTGACTGGTGGCAGGAGACAGGCCCAGGCCCACACACTGGAGACTCTAAATTACACCAGCTGGTCACAAACTTGGGGTGGGCAGACACATGGCAAATGTACCACCCCACAGACCTAGGCTTCACATATTTCTCAGCAGTGCACGGCTCCCTTTCCTGATTGGACAGTCTATCTGTTTCTCCCTCGTATGTTTATTCACAGGGCCTGAGCTGTCTCCACTTTGCCCAAGGCCTGTCGGACCCCTCTACTATCACCTTAAAGCTGCTCATAGGTCCACATAGACTCCCCTTCAGATGGCACATGTCACCCTGGTATTTGCGTGACCCAACATATCACGTTGTCATCTGGCAAGGATCATAAACTATTTAGAATCAAATGCCACTTCTGTCCCCTCATGTACCACCCTGTGGGAAGCCCTTAAACCCACCATCCAAGGGATAGATATTAGTTATTGTACAAGGGGAAAGCACCGCTGCCTAATGCAGGTGGTTGAGCTAGAAAATTGCCAGTGAGAACTGGAGAGCAGAGTGGGGGAGGGCAGGTACCCCGAGGCAAAGCGCTGCCTTCTCCTCATCCAACAACACTTACATCAGTTGCTGACTGATGAATCCGTGATATTTGATTGGCGACCCAATCTAGAATTTATCAATAGGGAGAAAAATTAAGAAAATTGTTTCACCGTCTGTCCCAGGCGATGCACGCACCTACCTTGGTGCCGGTGTTGCGAGCCACTGAGGGTGCTCTCTGCGCTTCCCCTGGCTCGGTTGCTCAGGTGTTTGCAGAATACTATACATTCCTCTATGCCAAATGGGAGACCATCTCATCAAACCAGATAGAAGAGTTCCTGAGAGATATCTCACCCAGGGCCCTACCAGACCATGTCTGTGACCAACAAGATGCTCCAATCACCTTGGAGGAGCTGGGTATGGCCCTAACGGGCATACATCCAGGTGTGCACCGGGTGCCAATGGGTTCCAGAGTGACTTCCTACGATCTCGTATGTCCCTCCTGGGCCCTCACCACCTAAATGTACTGCAAGAAGCCCTGGAGCAGCATATTCTCCCTCCAGACTGGTGCCATGCTGAGGTAGTAGTTTTCCACAAACCAGGGTGTCCACCGGAGGAGCTGTCCTCATACTTCCCTATTTCTCTTCTAAACTTTGAGGTGAATCTGCTGGGCAAAGTACAGCCCTCCTGATTGCTGATACTTATAAGGCATTTGATTCTTTGAGCTGGGACTATCTCATCCAGCTTCTCTGAGCTCTCAAATTCGGACAACGTTTCCTTGCCTATGTACAGCCTCTCTATACAGATCTCTCAGCCTCCGTCTGAGTAGCTGGTGCACGGTCTTGAATGTTCCCAATTCGCAGGGGCTCAAGACAGGGTTGTCCACTTTCTCCCTGCTATGTGCCATAGCCATAGAACACCTGGCCACATGGGTGAGGCGGTAGCCCCTGATGTGGGGATTTGACTGGTCAGTCGAAACGTCAGACAGAATTGCATTATACGCAGACAACGTGTTGTTTTTCCTCACAGACCTGGGATTCTCCGGCCTAAGAATCCTACAAATTCTCTGTGTGTTCTGGGAAATATTGGGTCTGGGTACTAATCCATTGAAGTTGGTGCTGTTCCAGAGGAGAGAAACATGATCCGCGCAATTAATCCACACCACAGAGGGTTTTCAATACCTTAGCGTATTTATCTCTCCCAATCCGCTAATATCATGGTATCATAACATTCATCCACCTCTTTCCTGTATTCCTAATCCCAAGGACATGGATCACCCCCATAGTGTAGCGATCTCTGCTCCCTCATACCCAGGACTAATCCCAACGACATGGATAACCCCCATAGCATAGATATGTTGGATACCTACTCTTCAAAAAGAAGTTCACAACTCTAAAATATGTGTCTTTATGAAATTCTGCAACTCTATAGGTACAGAAACAATGTGACGGAAAACAGTGATGAATGCATGTATGCTATAGATTATTGTGATGGTTGTTTGGTTTGGCATGCAAAAGGTAACTTAACAAACAAAAACATCTACTGTTGTCTAGCTAATCAAATGTTGGTGCTGTGCAACAGAGTTATCTGGGCAATATCACTGTTGCAAATACTTTTTTTATGCTGTAAAGCTTTCAATATCCAATATTTCGAAACTACCTGAAAATGTTAAATGAAGAAATTGAACTAGAGGAAACAATTGCTTGCTGAGATAGCAAAGGATAGTTCCCAAAACAATCAGAGTTCTAGAGCTCTCACTCAAGGCCCTCTTAGACAGCCAATAATTAAGTGAAGCCCTAGGGATGAATGAGGTGCAGATAGTAATGCAACAAGGAAGAAAAGAAAATGTTGACTTTGAATAGTTAGTGCACCAAATCAATGATGAGCAGAAAGAGATATATATAGAAGTGAAAACGAAAATAGACCATGGATTTCTCAATGAAAACAATCAATGTAAATGTTTAAGTTGTAAGCCAATTCTTTTATATGTTGGCGGACAAACTCGGACTGGGAAAAGCTTTTTATTACAAGTTCTAACCACTTGTCCAACAGAGGATTACAGAGTTGTAATGTGTATCAACAGCACCTACTGCACACAATATCAAAGGAATGACATTGCATTGCCTAGTTATGCGGCCTGTCGAACACAATAATAAACTGGAATTCCAAAAGTTATTTGATGAAGCTTGTCATTAATTTTCCAAAGTTTTGAAGAAATTGAAACTTGTATTCATTGATGAGGGGAGCATGGTTTCAAACGTAATGCACACCTTTGTGCATTTGAGAATACAACAGATATTGAAGACTGAGTATGAAGTACTTTTTACAGGTAAACATGTAATTGTTTTGGTGATTTATTGTAACTTACCCCCGTCAAAGGACAGCCTGTTTTTAATACACTTTTACATGAAGATACTCAAAATTCTTTAGTAAGTGTTGGAAATGTAAATGTTTGGTTGAATTTCGAATACAGAGAATAAATTAGAAACATGCGGCAAGCATTTGATATACAATAAGGAAATATTCTGAAGGAAATCAGAGTACGAATACTGTAAAAAGAAGGAAAGGGTTGTTTGCGAACTCGACTTCTAAAAGTTCTGCACCAGAGCTAATGTTGAATTTATTAAACAACAAAAACCTATTGTCTGTTTAATGCCTACTCTTCAACAATGAAATTCTTTCAATGAACAATTGCTACAACTCGAGAAAGAACAAATATTGGATCTGAGAGCAATTGACCAAATGGTACACCAAGGAGTGACAATACTGTTGACTGAAAAACTACATTCAAAACTGAGTTATTCGGAAAAGTCAATTTCCAAAACTGCAGGATTAAAAAAGTGTGTGTAAGCACTGCAGGATAATTATACGACATCATTCAAGTGTTGAGTAAGGTTTAGTTAATGGGGCCATGGGTACAATGATTGATTTCATTTTGCATTCAAATAGAAATGAGGTTGAATACTTAGCTGTTAAGTTTGATGAACTTGAAGGTGTAGAGCAGATAGCAAGGTCTGTTGTATGTTTCTTACGTGCAAAGAATTGTATGTTCACAGAAAACTGTTTCCAATATCTCTCGCATATGCTGTAATAATATATGTATCAGGTTTAAGTGTAGATGCACAGCATTTATTAACATTAGTAGCACCGCATTTAAGGAAGGTATGTCACAGGTTTGAAATTTGTTTTGTTTGTATCTAATAGAGTTTGATGACAGTAAAATAAATGCTGACTCCAATTGTGTGATAGAGCATAACCATTTGAGAATCCTTTCTGATCCTCATTTAGGACATTATCCAATTTACAAAAAGCCTAAAATATTACCAAATTGAATGATTCTGAAGGATGATAGTGAAACTTCTCAGAAAAAAAATGTAAATAGAAGACATTTGTATTTGACGAAAAGAAATCTAAATATGGTTGTGAAATTGTTGGTTGCGAGTTCAATGCACTATTCTCTTTACCTCCTCTTGTTGACACAATTAAACAGAAAGAGGATACAGATTGTGGTCTGTACTCTTTAACTTGCTAGAATGCATCTGCAGTGATAGGACAAAAAAATGTTCAACACCTATATGAGAGATCTTGCAGAACTGTGTACTGGATCTGTACAGTTCACAATAAACACTCAAGAAGATGCACAAGATTTCTTGATGGTCCCAATTGGTGTCCTAGAAGAAGAGATAGTACCTATTTATGAGCTATTAGGACTAAGGATCTCTGTTCAGTTCAAGTTCATCGAGTCTTGATTTCGATTATAAAACCATAAAATACATACAATCAATTAACAAATAGGCAAGGTAAAAAAACTTGGTAACAAAGTGGTTATGTGATGCCAGGGCTACATTGATCTGGGACAGTCACAATGAAATATTTTACAAAGGAACATTAATCCATCATTTCGGCAGACTCTAAAATGCTTATAAAAACATTTGATTAAGAGAAATATGAGATGAGATTTCCGCTCAATTATAGTTTGTAAAGGGAGCAGAAGATAGAAAGATCTAAGGAGCTCATTACGAAGGCAGTGGGACCACCACCTTCAGCCCATCGGTGGTGGTCCTATCGCCATCGGACCCAGCATTACTGCCCACCGCATCATGATGGCGGGCAGATGGTTTGCAGTCGGAGACCGACCGCCATGGACCCGACTGGCTCAAGGATCCCCTCGCACCATCGGATTGAGTGTAATACCTACAATGATGACGGTGCCGTGCCAGGCACCACCGTAGGTAGTACAATGTCAGTTTCCGCCAGCCGTTTCATGGCACAACACCCACCATGAAAAGGCAGGTGGAAAGGGACATTGGGGCCTGTAGCGGGCCCTCTTTCCCCCTGGCCCTCTGACATTGGCCCTGGGGGGACCAATGGTATCCCCCTACATATCCCTGCACCATGTGGCAGGCACTGCATGGTGCCTACCACACAGTGCAGGGATATGCAGATTGAATTTTTTGTACTGCAGCATGTGCTGCAGGCCGCAGCACCTGCGGCATTACACAAGATACACATTATCCTGATACCAGTCGCGGGACGCCGAAGGCTAGTCTGCGGTCTAGTTTATGAAGGGATGGCGGCCATACGTACGTCCGACCGACATCCTAATCAGGCCCTAAGATCCATGAGAACTTAAAATTGTTATCAACACACAACGATTCAGAACAATTTATTTACTTAGCTCTACCAAACTGTAAAACTGTCAGTTTTGAGAAATTGTTGCATCACAGAATAACAGCTGCACAAAAAGTAACTCAGATCTTTGAATAGAAGAAGAAGTGGTAAATATATCATCCTAATGCTGCAGCGATGCACTGCAGTTGGAACTAAATTAGAAACACTAATTACAAATTTTAAAGCTGAACAGATCTCGGGTTGTGGTCAAACATGTACCTGTATAGCTTTATTGTTTTTCATGTAGAAGTAAATGTTACATCTGGACACAACACGATCTACTTAAAAATTCAACTGGATGGACAGAGTGTGACGCTAGTAACCTTATATTCAAGTAGAGAATACTGCATAAACTACCAAATTCTTACCTTCTGTTTTTTTTAATCAAAGTTGAAAGGAGAATTAGTACTAAAAAAATACAATGCTACTTATCTACAATGTCTAATACAACAAGTTAATAAATCGTTTGGCCTAATAAGGGCAATATCTTTATATTGGATTCAAAATATTATAATGTACTTAGTCTTGCAACAACAACACAGAGATAATACTAAATTGGAAACACAGATGAAAAACTACAATCCAGGAAAAAACATGTACTGAAGAGAAAATGGAACACTGCTAAACTTATTCATCTTAAAAATATGTTGAGATACTCTATGTATTTTTAAAAATGTAAAATTGTTTCACTATTATTATAATTAGAACATATGTTCTCTCATGTAGTTCCTACCAATCCATAGGATCTGTGTATTTGGCGTTTGTTGGACAACATATATTTTGGGTGAGGTGCCTAGACTGATTCTGGGCATCCCGTCAGGATATTTTGGCCTAGAGACCAGCTTGGTCAAATTGCCACCTTAAGCCCCCCTAACCTTACCAGGAAGTGAATGGTTTGATAGTAAGGGGAGGCATTCTTGCTGATAGTCTTTCTGGATTTGTAAGACGATGCTGCCCCCTTGCCAGCTTTATGATCACATTTGTCTGCTCTCTGAGTTTTCTTAGAACTGTGCTTTCCTTCTTTGTCATGATGTGAAATGTTTTGTTGTCTTTCAATGTCTCAATTTTGTTATATACTGCTTGTTCAAACGTTATGATCTCTGCTGGAATCATTGATGTTGGGGGCAAAATATAGATTTTGTTTTCAAATCAGTATCACCTTAGGGTGGGGGCTCTCTGTTTTTGGGTCCATTTAAAAAAAAAAAGTATTCAATTTTAGTTTTCTGAAGAACTCTGCTGGTTTGCAGTGGAGGCAGAATTTATCCAGGCGTGCGGTGGGTACTAAGCCTAGACCCTTGTTCAATACTCATCTTTGTGTGTCTGTCAGTACTAGAGTGGAGAGGTTGGTAACTATGTCGGACCCCTGCTGGTTTCCTGTTGGTTGTCTTTTGACATACTCCTGGTGTTCACACTCTGTTGTGGATCTTCCCAATGCACATGCTTTTCTCTTATTCTCCTCCCATGGCCACTTCCTCCTCTCAATAAAAATGGCAGGCGCTGCATATGATTGAAGTTATTTGACACACTGTTTTGAAAAGGTGCGCCCATCCAAAGTATTGCGGTGGGATTGCTTGTTGTGGTATTCCCATCTGGTTCAATTATAGGTTTTGTCCTTGCCATGGTCGTTGTAGTCTTTTTTCTCTTTGTATTTTTGTTGGTTTAGGTCCGGTTGTGATAATCACTGGACCAACTCCCTGTCTCTTGGGTCCCATCATGTGAGATGTCGTTGTCTGATGAGTAAACTTCTTTCTCCGATGTAGTAAATTCTGGTGTTGAGTAAGGGTAGACCTTTGTGAAGGAATTTAAAAAAGTTAATCTTTTAACACTTTTTGTATATTTGATTTGGTCAGATAATCCTTGTATTCTGTTAGTTCTTTATTTATCTCTTTCAGTTTCTTTTAGTGTGAAATTATTGTAGTTTTTAGATGTGCTTCAGTAAGTTGCATCTCAATTAGCTTTGCTTAAGAGAGGCGTTTGGCTGTTTTTATGATCAGGATAGCCAATTGTGAGTCCAATTCTCGGCGATTTGTGCCCAATCTTTCCTGAAGGCGGGTCTTCTAAGAAGATTCTGGGGGCGTGCTAACTATAACACCCCTAAAACCTATGGATTTTTCAGTGAATTTCTAAGGTTTTTTAAATGCTAATTCCTAACGATACCATGTCTGAAACCTATGTTTTTTTCAGTGAATTTCAAAGGTTTTGTAAATGACAATTTTTAAATGTATTAATTGTTATATTTATTTTTTATAATGATTTACTACACTTTGTTTTACTATTTATTTTTAGATATTTAATTTTTAAATTACATTATAATTACATTACACATTACATTACAAAATATACTTTCTCAGAATGAATTACTTTAGTTTCATTAATTTGCAAATAGGCAATCGACTTTTAAGCACAGTAGTTACAGTTGCGGCAATGGGCAACATAATTTCAAACACAATGCAACATTGAG
This sequence comes from Lissotriton helveticus, assembly GCF_964261635.1. Lineage (NCBI taxonomy): Eukaryota > Metazoa > Chordata > Amphibia > Caudata > Salamandridae > Lissotriton > Lissotriton helveticus. The sequence goes on from NC_136063.1 coordinate 1,024,602,962, forward strand.
CTCAATGGGAATATCTAGTTAATTGCAATTAGTTACTTTATGGATTACTTTTATAACAACTGGACTGGATCCTAAATTTAGTCCTGGGACATCTCCTGTAAACAGTTGAGTAAAATCGTTTTAGTTACAGTAGTGATTGTTAAGGAATATTATTGTATTTTAAAAGTTGACACTTAGAAACTTTTTCACATAGAATCACCTATGAGAGGAAATTCAGTTAGCAAGTAATTAGTGTTATAGTTTCTTACTCAGTGGTGGATCCTGTATCTAGCACTGGTGCATCTCCTGTAAACAGTTAAAGAATGTGTTTAAGTTATACAGGCGATTTTTAAGGAATATTTGTAGTTTGTGAAAATCAACGCTTAGAAACTTTTCTTGTGAAAACCAGACAATGCATTCCTGTGGAAAGAAATACAAGTTACTGGTTAGTACGCTTAGAATTACTTTTCAGGATCAGTAGTGGGCTGACAGATGCAGCACTGAGGTCTCTCCTGATAACAGGGGAGTAAATCGGAATTCGTAGTTCGGCTGATTTTAGAGAAATATTTCGCTCAATAGTGAAGGAAGGGGGCGGGCCTGAGTTGACATGTGTGCAAACACGCCCTGTGGCGCGTTTTAGTTTGGGGAATTAATTCCTCTTCAATCCTGAGGTCCCCTATGAGCCAACTAGCCCACCAGGGACCTACAGTATGCGCCAGGGAGCTGTGTTACAGAGAGGTGTTCAAAGGGCACGTCCCCTTTTTACAACACTATGCAACGCAGCTCCATGGCGCTTACTGGAGGTACCTGTTGGACTAGTTGGCCCCTAGGGGACCTCTGGATTGAAGAGGAATTAATTCCCCAACTTAAAACGCGCCACAGGGCATGTTTGCACACATATAACCTCAAGCCCCGCCCCCTTCCTTCACCACTGTGCAAACACGCCCGTAGCATGTTCTAAATTGGGGGATTAAGTCCCCTTGCATACTGGCGGACCATGGGGGCCAACTAGCCCACCAGGAACATCCAGTATGTGCCAGGCGGCTGCATTGCAGAAAGGTGTAAAAGGGGCATGGCCTCATTACACCTCTCTGCAATACAGCCCCCTGGCGTGTTTGCAGAGGGGAAACTAATTCCCCTTGCATACTGGTGGTCCCTGGGGGCCAACTAACCCACCAGGAACCTCCAGTATGTGCCAGGGGGCTGCGTTGCAGAGAGGTGTAATGAGGCCATGCCCCTTTTTACACCTCTCTGCAACGCAGCCCCCTGGCGCATTTGCACAGGGGGAACTAATTCCCCTTGCGAACTGGGGGTCACTGGGGGCCAGCTAGCCCACCAGGAACCTCCAGTATGCGCCAGGGGGATGCATTGCAGAGAGGTGTAATGAGGCCACGCCCCTTTTTACACCTCTCTACAACGCAGCCCCCTGCGGCGTTTGAAGAGGGGGAACTAATTCCCCTTGCATACTGGAGGTCCCTGGGGGCCAACTAGCCCACCAGGAACCTTCAGTATGCGCTCGGGAAGGTACAGAGTACAGTACAGAGTACCATACAGAGAACCTTATGGGACCCCCTGAGCAGGCCTAGGGGGTCAGGGTATTTCTACCCTGCCCTCTTTTTGCGTTTTCCAAGTTTGTTCCTCTGCTTTCTTGTGCCTCGGTTCTAGCACAAGATGGCTGCCAACACTTCCTGGTTTGGAGTGTTGACAGCCAATTAGCATTCAGCTCGTGCTCTGGAAGGTACAAAGTACAGTAAGCTTACGGTAAGCTCCTATAGATATACTTATGATTTTCTCAGAAACTACTGAACGGTTTTACACCATTCAACAAAAAGCGTGATCTGCGAACAGAACTCTACCTTTTTGCCAAATTTGGTGTAATTCCGTTCAGCCGTTTGGGCTGTAGCCCTGGCTAAAGGTCCTATGGAAAATTGCATGGGGAAAACACATTTTGGGACCCCCTTTTTTCTCGGCCCCCGCTTCACAAATCACCCCCAAACTTCCAGGGAAGGAGCTTAGTGGAGCAGGACATTTTCTTGGAGAAATTCGCGATGATTCGTCCACCTGCGCCAAAGTTATTCCAAATAGAATATTGCGGATTTCCTATGGAAACTAGGTCCTAACTATAACTACCTACTGGCGACCGCCAGTAGGTAATGTATATATTTATATATATATATATATATTTTTTATTTTTTATTTTTTTTTTCTTCTATGGACAAGATACATAGACGACCTGTTTGTGGTGTGGCGCGGCAGTAGATCCTCGGCTGAGGAATATATTGCCGCACTCAACAACAATATTTGGAACCTAAAATTCACTCATGTAATCAGCAACACCAGTGTATGTTACCTGGACCTTGAGGTTTATGTAGACAATGGGAAGATACAGACCAAACTATATAGAAAACCGACGGCAGGAAACGCTGTTTTACATGCAGCAAGCCAGCATCCCAAATGTCTCATAGGTAGCATACCTTATGGTGAATTCCTTCGCCTGAAAAGAAACTGCTCGGATGAGGAGGAGTACGTTCGGGCAAAGGAAGAAGCCAAAACAAGGTTCCAGATCAGAGGATACTCTCGGAACATATTAACAAGTGCAGAAGAGAAATCCAAAAAGATCCAAAGGGATCAACTCCTGATGACCAAACAGGGGTTGAAAAATTAGAATAATCCCATAATGATCACCACATTTAATTCCAAATCAGGGAGGGTAATGCACATTTTTCAAAAGAACTGGCATATCCTGAAAACAGATCAAATAATGACCAAAGTCCTTCCAGAAAGACCCACTTTAACATATAAACGGAGTCAATCCCTGGGGGACCATCTTGTCCACAGCCATTTTGTGCCAAATAAAAGCAAGCCGGCCCAAATATCAAAATCCAAAGGTTTCTTTCCATGTCGAGCCTGTAAGGCCTGTAAAAACAGTAAGGTAATGAAAACGTACCCAGGCAAAACTGATGAAAATGAACCCGAGAGATATATCAAAAAATTACTGAATTGTAATTCCGAATACACCATATACTGCCTTACCTGTCCCTGTGGGAAACGCTATATAGGCAGTACTATCAAGCCTACAAAAATGCGGATCCTTGAACATCAATGAACAATAGCAAACAGGGACAAGGCGTACCCTGTAGCAAGACACTTCGCCGAGTTCCACAAAAGCGACAGGGAGCTGTTAAGCTTTTATTGCATCGATCAGGTGGAACGCAGCGAAAGGGGTGGTGATAGAGAAAAAAGACTTCGGACTTTGGAGTCCAAGTACATCATCGGGTTAAAAACAACAATTCCCTGGGGTCTTAATAACAATGAGGAAATGTGGGTACACCTGGAATAACAACTAGATACTGTATAACACCATACTATCTCCACATTTCTGAAACAGGCCTTGTTGTGACGCACTCTCATGCACACTCCCCCATGTATATACTCTTCTTTAAGCTCATGCCCATCCAGGGCTAAACCAAATGTATTGATGCAGTAGGATAGTATTTGCCTATTCAGGGCACAATCTCAACAGAAGTGACTGTTATGGATGTATTAACACGGCTATTTGAACACTATGAGAACATTACTATACCCATACTGTGATAAAAAGAGTATATGAGTGTTTGCCGAAACTCACAGATGCATGCACTTCAGAAATATTAATGCTTTGCTTACCTATTGTTTGTAATTTGCACGGAGCACTTTATGTATTGATAAACGCCATGAAATGTATATACTGTTGCCTATTTTGCACATTATAAGATGGTCGCCACGATGTGTATTCGAAAAATGATGAACCGTCCTTGATTTTCATGACGAGCCGGCTTTAAATGGCGTTTGGTATTTTTAACACTGGTGAACACTGACGAAGCCTTTTGGCGAAACGCGTCTGTTGTGGGGGTAGGGGTTGAATTAAACCAACTTTGACTGATGGTATGGTGTGCTGGTCTTCTGTTCAGCCAGATTGGAGTGAACTGTCTTTGTGATATATATATATATATATATATATATATATTCACTGAAAAAACCATAGGTTATAGACCATATATAGTTAGGGATTAGCATTTAAAAAACCTTATTTTACTCACACAAAACCATTGAAATTCCATATATAGTTAGTTGTACTAACTATATATCACGCACCCGCAATCCACTGCTGATGATGTCACATATTACATCATTCATGACATGGTCAGTGACATCACTGATGACATCACTGATGACATCTCAAATGACATCACTGATGACATCATCCAGTGACTGTGTGTTTCTGTAAAGTTTAAATATGTTTTACATATTGAAGAATGAGTAGATGTAGAAGTGTCTGGATGAAGGATTTAGTAGGTGCGTGACTGACTGTATGAGTGAGTGATTAAATGTGTCTCACTGAGTGCATGGGTTAGTGACTAAACTGTCTTAATTTGTGCATCATTATGTCTGTTGTTCTGTAAACTGCTGCATGTGTTGATCAGTAGCTATATGAGTAACTATATGGGTTATTGATTGATTGCCCAAGTATTTGTATGGGAGACTGAGTGTGTGTGTGGCTGGCTGGGAAGTGTATGACTCTGTGCATAGATGTATGGGTTCAAAAGTGCATGTTGGAAACAGCTGTATGGGCGGTTGACTGTGTGCATGACTGTATTGGTGAGTGAATAGATATCTCAGTGCTACATGTCAAATTAAGTACATATGTAAAATACAGTACATGTGAGAGTTGACATATATAAATAACTGTGCATAAGAGCCAGTGAATGTGTGAGTGGCTGTATGGATCATTGTGAACTTGTATCCAGGATTGTATAAGTGAGTAAATATGTTTTAGTATTTGTTTGAATAAGTAAGTAAGGTGTGTTTAACTGTATAGTTAAGGAAATGGAGGTGTGATTGATTGTTTGCATAACTGTCTAGGTGTGTGTGTAACTTCATGGATGAGTGACAATCTGTGAGTCTGTGTTTACACTGAGTGTATCTAAGGTTATATTAGAGTCTGAAGAGGTTCATCGTATTATCACAACAGTGATGTCATCAGTAATGTCATTTGAGATGTCATCAGTGATGTCATCAGTGATGTCATTTGAGATGTCATCAGTGATGTCATCAGTGATGTCATTTGAGATGTCATCAGTGATGTCATCAGTGATGTCACTGACCATGTCATGAATGATGTAATATGTGACATCATCAGCAGTGGATTGCGGGTGCGTGATATATAGTTAGTACAACTAACTATATATGGAATTTCAATGGTTTTGTGTGAGTAAAATAAGGTTTTTTAAATGCTAATCCCTAACTATATATGGTCTATAACCTATGGTTTTTTCAGTGAATTTTTAAGGTTTTGTAAATGCTAATTCCTAACTATATATGGTCTATAACCTATGGTTTTTTCAGTGAATTTCATTGGTTTTTTAATAGCTAATATCAAAACCTTTACAATGTATTATTCTTTAAAAAGAAAAATATTTTTTACATGTTTTTTATACAAATTTTTTTGTATTTTTTTTGTTTCGCTCCCAGTACGCGTACCGGTTAGCTTCCCGTTAGCTCAATCCGGAGGCGCGACCTGGTACGCGAACTGGTAAACGTTCCTTTAGCGCACCTCTCGCGTTACAAAACAACATCGCGACGCTTCGCGTCAGCATGACGTTTCGCGTTCTCGCGTAATACGTCATATTACGTGCTACGTTCGCGTACCCGGAAGCGAAGTCTATCATTCATTTTTTATTGTGATACGCTCCCCAGTACGCTTCCCGGTTCGCGTACCGGGCGCTAACCACGAAAAAAAACAAAAAAAATTTTTTTTTTTTTGCTTAGCGGGGCCCCTTTAAAGCCTCCACATCAAACCTAGGGGGTCAGGGAGTATCTACTATGCCCCCTTAAGGTCATTTGCCCCTTCGCTTTTGACCTCCTCTTGTCTCTCGATCCTACCGAGAGACAAGATGGCGGCCGCTCCGGACTGTTTAGAATGTTGACAGACACCGGAGAGCCAATCAACTTCGCTACGCGAAGTTCCGTTACGCGTCAAGTACGCGTACCGGGGCGCTGCCTGGTCCGCGCTTACAGATATATATCTTTTTTTGAACGTTATTTTCTCAAAATCCACTGCAGCACATATATTGAGACCTAGAAAAGGCACATCGGGCTACCAGTCCCTACAATTTTGCCAAGTTTCGTGCAAATCCATTCAGCCGTTCGGGCTAAAAGTGAGGCTAACCGCCCTATGGAAAACTCAATGTTAAAAACACGTTTTGGGACCCCCCTTTTTTCTCAGCCCCCCCTTGACGAACCCCCCCCAAATTTTCAGTGGCTGCTCAGAAACAAAATGTTCCATTTTCCAGAAAATTTCAGCCAATTCCGTCCACAAACGCCAAAGTTATTAGACATAGAATTTTCAAAAATCCCATAGGGAAAAAATCCTAACTATATATACCTACTGGCGACCGCCAGTAGGTAATATATATATATATATATATATATATATATATATATATATATATATATATATATATATATGTGTGTGTGTGTCTGTGTGTGTGTGTGTGTGTGTGTGTTCTCTCACAGCTGTGCGCTGCACTAGTAAATCTAAATAACAATTTGAGAGTGTGAAGTGAGAAAACAAGCCTGTTCCTCTTCCCAAGTAATCAGTAAATCAGTATAATAAAATGAGAAAGGGTCTTTTATAAGTATACTGCCTAGGAACCCATAAAGGTTTTTAAAAGATACCTCACTCACCTACCCAGTGGGTGACATGCTTCATCATAGGGTTCCTACCCTGGTCACCACATGCTACCAGGGTGTGCTACAGTGCCTATTTACTTTGAAAAGACAAGGGGACCCGATAATTGGCTAGGGACCATGGGTAACAATACTATTAAGAGGAACAATGGCCCTTAGCAGACTGATGAATGAAAACGAAAATACAATATAGGCCACAATAGGTTACTATATGAATCCACTGTCCAGCCGGACGTGGAGTTTTATTCAACAATAGTTAAGAATATAGTCAACAATTTCTGAAACAACGGTTTCTATGATAGCGCACAAGCCTGTACCCTATATAGGGAGAGAAGTGTGAAGAACAATAAAGATTGATCAAACAAAACAAATAAACATAAATACAGGCAAAAACTTTGAGCTGTGGTCACTCGCATGTATTATATTATGCAGCGAGTTTAACCAGAAATAGAAACCACAAAAGTTAGGCACATTGGAAAACTGTGGTGCTATTTACAAGTGTCGACGTTTCGATCCCATTGCTCATCATCAGGACCAAATCAATAAATTTGCCTGGGAAAAGTAATAATGGCCTGTTGGGGTAAAGAACAGGGAGGGAAAATTGCAGTGGTCTGTGAGAGACAGTTACGAAAATGAATATAACATTTAAAAAACAGCGTGGCGTCCAATTGCTTTCAAGCTTATTGGGTTAAACGGTAGCAGCACCCTCACTCGACAGCCTCGGGCAATTCCAAATATTGATGAACGCCCCTAAATCGCTTCGATCACTTAAACCACCATCGCGTCAATATGTGTGGACCATAAGCACGATAGACAGTATGCCTTGCACCCAAGCAACAGTAGGTTGTTTTAGGTTTGAGTCAAGACACTTTTTACCACACACGTTTCCTTTCGGCTGAAATTATATTCGGCATGACTATTTCACTCAAGTCACTAATTGTTTCTCTGCCAAGCTGTTTTTTAAATGTTATATTAATTTTCGTAACTGTCTCTCACAGACCACTGCAATTTTCCCTCCCTGTTCTTTACCCCAATAGGCCATTATTACTTTTCCCAGGCAAATGTATTGCTTTGGTCCTGATGATGATCCCGAGAATTAATGAGCAATGGGATAGAAACGTCGATACTTGTAAATAGCACCACAGTTTTCCATTGTGCCTAACGTTTGTGGTTTCTATTTCTAAACTCGCTGCATAATATAATACATGCGAGTGACCACAGCTCAAAGTTTTTGCCTGTATTTATGTTTATTTGCTTTGTTTCATCAATCTTTATTGTTCTTCACGCTTCTCTCCCTATATAGGGTACAGGCTTGTGCCCTATCATAGAAACCGTTGTTTCAGAAATTGTTGACTATATTCTTAACTATTGTTGAATAAACCTCCACGTCCAGCCGGACAGTGGATTCGTATAGTTACCTATTGTGGCCTATATTGTATTTTCGTTTTTCATTTGTCAGTCTGCCAAGGACCATTGTTCCTCTTAATACAGTGCCTAATTACAGCGGAGCAGGTTTTATTTTTGAGGGTGAAGTGGTGATGGTGAGTTAATTAGTGACTAAGGGCCAGATGTAGGTAATTCTATTTTACCACTTCTGAAATACCGAATTTTACCGATTCGGTATTTAAGAAGTGGTAAAATAGAGGGGGGGGGATGTAGGTATTACAGAATCTGTAAATACCGCATCGTTAAGATTCGGTATTTACCGAATCTGTAAATACCGATTCGGTAATGCCCATTGATTCCTATGGGCATTGAAGCCCATAGGAATCAATGGGCATTACCGAATCGGTATTTGCAGATTCGGTAAATACCGATTCCAGCAAGGGTGCAGGGGGTGTCACTTTGACACCCTCTAGCACCCCAAATACAGACATTTGTGCCATGTGGCACACAGACATGCCCTAAGGGCATGTCTATCTGTCACATGGCATAGGTGTGCATGCACACATGTGCATGCACACCTGGATTCGGTATTTTACCACCCAATTGGATTGGGTGGTAAAATACCGAATCTGAAAGGCCTTTGGGACTCAGAAGAGTCCCACCTACATCTGGAAGTTACAGAATCGGTAAAAATACCGATTCTGTATTTTACCGATTCGGTAAATTTACCGAATCTGTAAAATTGGCCCCTACATCCCAAATACCTATTTACCGGTTGGTAACGGCCGAAATCGGCCGTTACCGGCCGGTAAATGGCCACCTACATCTGGCCCCAAGTGCAGTGTTAAAAATTGGCTCAAAACTCCTAGTCAATTGAACTTAATTTTAATCAAGGGAGTATTGGTCAATGTTAAAAAAGTTAATAGTGGAGGATATGTATAGGATATTAATTTGGTCCAAATTATCCTCAAAATGGTCTACATGTTTTAGCCATCTAACTATGATGCCTCTCTAGGTCAGAATGGCTTTCATCAGGACCAAAAGTAAAAGCCAACATGCATGCTAAGGCATGCAGCAGAACTTTATTCTTGTATCTTGTATCGAATACATGTGCTGTGATAATCAGTAAACAGAAGCAGATGAAAGTGAGTACTAGCACCAAACATGTAAATAGTAGATGCAGTTCTACCATGGTGCTAAAAAAGTGTATATATGAATGAATATAAACAAGGCTGTACTCAGGCATACTCCTACTCTGCGAACCCTACTTTGAGTGTACCAGGGGTGTGTGTAGGTGTGAAGCCAAGAATCCCTCCAAGGGACGCTTCAACCCCATTACCTCGTGGGAGAGAATATAGGAGCCTGTCTTGGTCATGAACTAGACACCCCCTCATGGAGATGTCAGACCACTATGGATATGTAAATTGTCCCGTCAATGAAGACAGAATGAAATTTGTTCATAATGCTTAGAAGGGCCTTGTACATGATGTTAAAGGCATCGTGATTATGCTGTGTGAAACAAGATGTGTAAAGAAAGTAGTTTCAGAGAAACTAATCCAAAATTGCTGTGCAAGGAAATATGTGCAAAAGGTCACAACAGAAATGTTATTTGTGAAAAATAGGACAATGTAAGAAATTAGCAGCTTTGCTATATGGGCCTAACCCAGTTACATAACAGTTTTAAGAACCACTGGAAAACTATAAAAAGAATTACACACTGATATGTTGTACTTCTGATTAATGGATTACCAGACTTTACAATACCATGCGGCCTGTGGGGAGTGATGTCTTTATATGTATTTTTATATTCCGCTATTACTCATGCATATTAATTGTATTATATAACTAGAACAAACATTATATTATTTAACCCCTTCCACGCTCATGACGAGCTGGGCTCGTCATGAGGTAGCCTCCTCGCACGCTCATGACGAGCCCAGCTCGTCATGAAACATGGGAATGATCAAATCTCAGCACAGGAGGGGAAAATGCATAGCATCGATGTGGTTAAGAGAAATAGTTAAAATAGTGAGTGTGAAGCATAGTAATGTTAATTTGAAAAAACGTGCTATGTACGTTTTCTTTACCAGTCCCATGTCTGTGTTTTTATCTCTACTGTTCAAGGATGAGCATCTATACACACTTCATTTATAGTGTAAAAGTATGGAAGCTGAGAATAGGGAAGGAAGGGAATATAAAATGATTAAATATTATGTATAATTGTTAAGAATGATAGAAATATCTTCTGTTCTACTATTAACACTAGCTTTCTATAATCACAGATTCATTCATTCAAAAACTTTATTAAATTTCATAATAAAATCATAAAAATGCCATACAAATACTTTCTTATTTCCATGCTTAGGTTCAACCCCTGCTCTATAGTCCCAATTCCAGGGTGGAATCTGTATTGCAGATCTGACAAAATGTCATTGGATTCTGCCAAATCCTGTTGCCTGTTCAGAATGATGCAACCAGCTATACTTGCTAAGTCAAGAAGGGAAATCAGTCCATAGCAGGCATGATTAAGTTGATTACCCTTTTTATGACTTGTGACAATAAGTGATTCTGCCCACATGAGTAGAAAGCCTATATTAAAGCATGCCATGGTACCAATGTCAAGAGAGGTCCCTGGGGTGTTGGCCTTAAACAGATCAACTGGAATGGTGTTAAGGCTGAAGGCTTTACCACCCTTACTTGCATTTATTGCTCTGCTTACTTCCTCCAAACTAAAAGCGGAATGATGGAGATTTGGGGAATGACATTAATATCAATATTAAGATTGTCATGGCCAATTTCTAAATTACTGATAGGAAGTGAGTAGATAACAGAAGAATATTTTATCTACTCATCTTTCAAGATTGCAGTTCCGCTACTCTCAATGGTGGAGAGTTGAACGCCAGAATGCATTGTTGTCATTATTAATACTTCCCTCATGCAGGGCTTCCCAGGCTTTCTTCCTCAACCATTTTTTCATTTGTTTCAGAATTTTTTTATAATCAGTTCTACATGACTGAACCTTAGATTTGAATCTGGGAGATTTATGTAGTGCCTCCTTTAATTTCTTATGGGCCTTATAACACTCAGAGTCAAACCGCCCTTTTCTCTCTTGTCTCTGGTTCTCTTCAATGAGAAAGAGGCTCTCTTTTATCCTTTGTGTAGTTGCTAGAAAGCCCTTGGTAATAGCTCTTGGGTTGGTTCTTTCATCTAAACAAGTCTCAAAGGCTTCTCTGTTGGTACTAATTGTTTTAAGTACCCCTCAGGCATGACCTGAGACCAATGCAGTGTATATCCATTTAAGGTGGCCAGCTCTATATCTACAGTCAAGGTATTAGTTTGATTACAGGACAAATTGAAAATGACATCGAGCGAGAGTTAAATACTCTAGGGAATTGATCACATAGTGATATAGTGTGGGTAACAAAGTTAGATGTGCATGGTGCATAATTATTAGACAATAGAAAAACATCAATAATACTATGGGCATCCCATTGAAAGTACTTTTAAATGGAGCATAGGGAAAATACATGTAATTCAAAAAGCATTGTCATATATGTAAACAATTCATTCAGTTATCCCCATATTGATTATGGTTAAAATCGGATTGATGAACATTTTCCAAGTTAGTTAAACCACATACTTTTTCAGAAGACATATTACACAAGTGACCATTAAAATCACCACCCATAAAACAATCAGATCCTTACTATCACTCATACCAAGATGCTCCAAATCATTGTCTCATAGAGTAACTAGTATTTCTAACATGGTAGCATTATTATAGAAGTTAATCACTGCAGAATCCAATGCTTTGCATATTATTATTTTCTAATAAGTATTATGTAAACCATGCTTTTTTTAGTAATTGTCAGAATATTAGAAACGTAGGTACATAGCCCACCCTTTGATCTTCCATGATTAGAGGGGGTTGAGGGGACGTGGTTTGTTCTAAAACCATTTATATGTATCGGGTCCCTGAGCCAAGTTTCTTGTAGCCTGAGGAAATGATAATCCGCTACAAATTCTAGCCATGCTACGTTTTTAAACTTGTTCTAAAGGCCTGCTACGTTCCAAAAACAATCCAATCATATCTACAGGGAGACTGCCTAGCTGAGTATTAGACGAGACAGCTGGGATAATGTTGTTATTTAATGGTGAGATAGTAACAAGTGACCGGGATTTCAACTCATTCATCGACTGTTTGGAATAACCCATGCCAAACCTAACAGAGGTATGACGACTCCTTGCCTCTCCCTCATGATCCACACACTGCTCAATGTTCAGTGAGACTAACCCATCCAGGTTTGATGGGCTCTGGACGTGATTGTGAGTTGGTATAGAAAAGGTAGAATCAATCAACAGTATCAGGTTGGATTGTTTCCGGGGTGTAGAAGGATCAGATATATTGAGCCTAAGAGATGTATTAAGTCCCCATTGGCCCAGATAACAGAATTTAGTGATCAATCTTTTCTCCTCTGTTCTTTAGGCTGGCCTCTTTCTGTTAAGTCAGCATTCTCTTAACCCCAAAACCTATTCTTAGTAGAAACAATGGTTATACACTAAAGTGGGAGAAAAGGTATCCAATTTACTTCCTCCCAAAGGTTGTAAAGGAAGTGTTAACTGAGATTCAATCCTGCTTGGAGCTTTAAACTAATAGCTCACAAGTTGTAATAGTATTTAGTAAAATTCTACTAGGGCAGCTAGGGGGGGTGTAAGGACAATGGAAGACTACCTGAAAAGGGCCGAAACTGAATTGTCTAAAGAGATTGAACGCAATGAGAAAAGGTTATCACTGGAACCATTCAGCGATTTGATGGTTCCTGTTTTAGCCCATGAGTTACGCAGTCCGGTATCTCCGCTTTTGCCTGAGCTATTGCAGGTAGTTGTCCCACCTGTAATGGACACCCCAGGGTCAGTGGGCCGCACGATGGGTTCAATCAGTTCTCTAGAACCCAGTCCCACCCCCCCCACCCCGGGTGCCACGCTCTAGCCGTTCCCGGGCCCCATCAGCTGTGGTTAGATCTAAAGACCCAATAGGGAAAAGGAAAGCAAATTGTGCCCCGAAAGGTAGTCGTCAACCGGCAAAGATGCCAAGACGCAAAAATGTTTCATCTGGGCTGGATAGCCAAACAGAGATAGTAACTACCTTGAGTAGTTGTCCTTTACATCTGGGAGGTAGTAAGTCCCTGGCATCTAACGCTAACCCGCAATGTCACTACCGTAGATTGGGGGTCAACTGGGAACGTTTAAAGACCAGTGGGTGCGTGTTCCCTCATTAGTAACTATATATACCAGAAGTTGCACCTACAGTCTTAATCATGTGTTGGAAAGCTATACTTTAAGTGAAGCCCTTACTCTCTCAAACCTAACTCCTGTGTAATTAAGTCATTAAGGGGGGAGGCATCCCTTAAGGATTAGAACCCTCACTCACCCGAAGGTGTCATGCTTCATCATATGGGTCCTCCTTACCAGTGGGGAAAACCCAGTCGCCACTGGAAGCTGCTACTTCGATGTTTAAGGAAGGAGCATAGAGATGTTTTAGTTCTATGAGGATGGATGCAAATCCCATATGTGAGAATGGTGAGTGTAGTGAGGTTTGCAGCGCTGTGTGGGAAAATTAAGGAAGTGAATTAAAACTGTCTAGATAGAAATCACTGGTATACGTTTTATTGATGTCTTCTACCTGACAGGATTAAAATGAAACAGCACAGTGGTATGGATATAGAACCACTGTCACATTATGGTCGACATGTTTCAGCCTAATGATCAAACCATTGTATCAGCGGCTTTCTTCAGGACCAGATCAAACTAGTGATATTGCTGCTGCACAAGTGAAAATAATAACATATATACAACACCAGTATTCCTGCTTATCCTTTTTGTCAGGTTATACCCAAGGTATCTATAGATAAAAGACAAAAAATGAGGGCAGAACAAGGGGCAGGGGAGAGAGAGAGACAGACAAGGGCAATAATAATGAATCACATGATAACTCAGGCATTGTGCTTTGTTACAATATCAAAAGTCTATTTGTGCTATTAGTTAGTCACAGTAAGTATGGACTTACCCTCAGTTGTAGGATAGCCCTGCCTCACCTCAACCTGACAGGCTGCTCAGGAAGGAGGCCCCGCTCTGCGGGAGGAAAAAAGCAATGTAGACGGTGTTAGATTTCTAAAAACCGTCTCCACAAGATCCTTATTTCTTTGTAAATCAAAAGGGGGGTCACAAGATCCATCTAGGTCAAAGAAGTCATGAGACCCATACACCAGCCACCATTAGGGTCTCCTTTATGCGTCAAGAAATTAATCAAGGTCAGAGCATCATGGTGTGCGACACTCTATGGGGAGACTGGTTCTCAACAGATACATAAACCAAGACTAGGTGCTAGTATCACCCGGGATTAATCGGGGCCAAAACATGGAAGTGTATGCCAACCCATGGAGAGACTGAGTCTAAATACACACAAAAACAAACCAGATGAACATGTTAGTACCATCCGATAGTGAGTAAATTACGGATGTCAGCCGTAAAAGTGAGTCTACTAGTAACCCGCTTACCTGTCCGTCGGTACCTCGGTTCACGATAGAGCTTGCCCCGGGAGGTACCGAGCAGGAAGGAAGAGGCTTATTTATACTTATGCGGTATAATTAGATCGCAAGAGCATTATACAAGAAAACGCAATATGATGCCAAACGAGCATGGGATGAGGACTACTGGGGTGAGCTGCTGGGAGCTAGCAAAAAACGTTCTATGTGTACCTTTTGGGATATGGTTAGGTGGGGTAGGGGTCTCAAAAGGGCTGAACCAACCAACCATGTTCCCCCGAATTTATGGGTTTCCCATTATGCCACCCAGTTTGTACCGCTCGAGCTGCTGGGCGTTAGTGAGGCTCCTATTACCATCGATCAGGATATCATCCCCTTATGTTTCACTAGAACTGAAGTTAGAAAGGTGCTGGATAATATCCCCAAAGGCAGGGCACCTGGTTTGGACTCAATCCCTGCTGACCTATTCATGCATGATAAGGAGGTCTGGGCATCTTATATATTAGCGCTAATTAACAGCATCGCAAAGGGTTCACCCATACCTGAAACCTGGAAGGGTGTTGTGATAATTCCCATATAGAAGAAAGGGGAAAGCTCAGACCTGGGAAATTACAGGCCTATCAGTTTAATTGACTGTATCCAAAAGGCAGTAGCTAGGCTTGTCCTTCAGAGGATACAAGCATGGATTGATGAGGAAGAGGTACTCTCTCCGCTCCAGGCTGGGTTTCGTACTCACACTAGTACGATCTATCAGGTATTCAGATTTGTTTTAATTTATTGGCAGGTGGTGGTACTGGGGGGGGGGGGGTAACACTGTACGCTGCATTTATTGATTTGAAATCAGCGTTCGACCTGGTGCCCCGTTATAAAATGTGGACTGTCTTTTTAGAACAGGGTATGCCCTTGAATATTCTATCCTTTTTAATTAAGTTACACGAGGGTAATTATGCCCAAGTCCGCTGGAACCACCAAGGGAGCGTCACAGAAAAATTCCCAATCGCCAGGGGTGTGCGCCAAGGGTGCGTTTTGGCACCGACCCTCTTTTCATTGCACATTAACAGGATGATCAGCTATTTTGAATACCGACCAACTGATGCCCCCAAGTTGGATGGGAAGCTGATCCCCCTGTTGATGTTCGCCGACGACACCCTTCTAATTTCAAAAACCCAGCAAGGCTTACAGAAGGCTATAGATGCTTTTGAATTATTTTGCAAAGACCATGGACTTGTCATAAACGTTAATAAAACCAAGTTTATGGTCCTTCATAAATCCAAGCAAGTTAGAGGCAGGGCGCTTGTGAGTGGGGTACAGCTTGAGCAGACAGAGGTTTTCTCATACTTGGGTATTACCCTGGCCTCCAAAATGGATTGGAAACACCATACTAACCAACTGGCCATAAAACACGCACAATTGGCAGGGGCCTTAACGAAGGAATTTTATTTCTCCCACACCAGGCCGCTTAGTCCAGTTTTAACGATTTATGATGCAAAGATTGGCTCAGCTGTTCTTTACGGGGCAGAACTGTGGGGGTTTAGTAACCTCAGTTGTCTAACGATAGCACAAAACAAATTCTTACGGGGAATTACAGGTCTCCCGGCATCAACCCCCTGACACCTCTTTTTTATGACCTAGGCTGCCTGCATTTGGAGGACATGGCTCGCTATAGAACGATAGCCTACTGGAGAAGACTGTGGGTTACCCCAGAACTCTTCCAGTATGCTCGGGCATTTTTGGATGTACGAATGCAGACAGGGCCCATAAGATTCCATGGATGAGGGAGGCTGGGGTAATATATAAAGCAATGGGGTTATTAACTCTTTGGAAAGATCCTGAGGCCAATGTCTTCCCACTGAGGAACCGGTTTAGAGAACTTTATTGGAGTCTGGTAGCCCAGAAAAGGTTTGGTCGCTGTAGTGGCCCTTCCCTGACCGCTGCTTTTTTAGACATCAAGCATACAGCAGCCTTAGAGGGTTATAGGGACTATATAACTGTCCCCGGAGACAGGAAAAGATACCATCAGTTCAGGATTGGTACTTTACCCATTAACAGCTACACTGCTAAATGGCGCAATGGTTCCGGTGCCACTTGTCCCTTTTGTCCCTCTGAAAGGGAAAGTATTGGCCACATACTATTCATCTGCCCCGAATATAAAGTACCAAGAAGGACATGGTTGAGACCCATTTGCCTCCAGCTAGGCATACAAACAGGTTGTGAGGCACAGATGATTTTAAAAACAAATAACTCACAGCCTGTGGTTGTAGCTGTTGCAAAATGTCTTCACTGGATGTGGATTATACAGCCCGAGGTCTTTGCACATATTGATGTGTTGTGTGTATTCCTCTAAACCACATAGAGCAATACAGAGTTGGAATTACTGTTGTTTTTTAATAATCTGAATTTTTTAAGAATTGATAAGCTGGATTTTATTTAAAATGGTCATAAAATCCACCACTATTTTTAATTAATTATTTGTATTCTTAAAGTTGGAGATTGATTTCATGTAATAATTGATAAGTTGGATTTTATTTAAATTGGTCATAAAATCCACCACTATTCTTAATTAAATATTTATATTCTTAATGTTGGAGATTGACATCATGTAACGTCTTGCTACTTTTTGGATGCTATTTGCTGCTGGATCTGTTTTAATCAGCCATAAATGTAAATTGTCCTGTCAATGTGTCTTTTATGATTTTTTATCGAAATAAAGACTTTTTGAATTTGAATTTAGTAAAATTCTAAGATCTTACGCCCAGCAACAGGCAACCCTGCACTACCGACTAGATGGTTTGAGGAAAACTGCACAAAGGCTTCTAAACAACTTCAAACTGCTCTTCAAAAACTTCCTAGAAACAAGGATATGATAAGAAAGCTACGATCTGAATATAAGTTGGCAAGGTAGCTGAGAAAGAAATAGTTGGAAGAGGAAGCATGGGAACATGTGCGTGAGGCCTCCAGGAGCAAAGATAGCAAGGCCTTTTGGAAGGTGGCGAATTCCCCTTTTTTGCAGGAGCAGGGAGGCCCCTCTCTTGACTTCCATATAGATAAATCTACTTGGTTGACTCACTTACAGAACAATTTCCATGCACAGAGGTTTGGAAATACAATAGACTCTAAGAATTATCCTCTGGTCCAACTGGGGATGGAATTCTCCTTAGAGGAAATTTAACTTGCACTTTTCCATTCGCCTGCCTCAAAGGCAGCGCCTCCGGATTGGGTCCCACTGGATATTTTTCTTGCACATACACCTTTTGTGGGCTCCTCTCCTGAACCAAGTTTTAATGCTGTTGCCAATGTGGATCCCCCTGCATCTTGGAAACAATAATTGATTAAGGCTATTTACAAGACGGGCAATCCTTCGAACCCAGCAAATTACTGTCCAATCTCCCTACTGGATAGTACTGCCAAGTTAATGGTGAGATTGCTTTTAAATAGATTAGAGGACTGGGCACTCGAAAACAATGTTTTAGCTGACATCCAATACGATTTTAGAAAGGGGAGGGCTCCTGTCGATCAAGGCTTAAATTTGGCCCTGATTGCAGCTAAATATGTGCATGCTAAAAAGGGTCAGTTCTACATGGCCTTTATGGACTTGTCTGCGGCCTTCGACTGTGTGAGCCACACCAAATTGTGGGCTCTCATGGAGTCGATGGGCTTGGACAACTCCATAATCCTTTGTATTAGAGAGCTGTGTTGAGAGGCAGGGGATAAAATTAGGTTTAGGAAACAGGGTGAATGTACGAAATCTTTCAGAATTAAAAAGGGGGTCCTTCAGGGGTGCATTCTTGCCCTTTTTGTCCAACACACACACTGAAGCTCACCAAATGATCGTCTCTTTCATCTACATTCAATAATCTGTGGTTCGACCAGTCAAAAATTTGTGTCCTATGGAAGAATACCACAACAATTATCGAATCAGTCCCTTAATTTATTCCATTTCAATTTAGGTAGAAATCAGCAGCAGCCGACATTCGTTTGGCCCCCCCCTGGGGTTTCTCAAGGCTTGGATTTAATAGATTGAGTTAATTTTCCTATCTCAAATCGCAAAATTCCAGTTATGTGCAGTCAATTGCGAATGTTCCAGTAAAAGCAGTGAAATATGAACCCGATAGGCAGTCGTATACATTCCTTTGGGAGGCCACATTATATTCATCATGCAAAGTGGAGTAATATTTTCCCTTCCACAAGTAATGGACCCTGATAAGTCCTCTTGTTGTGAAGGGCAATCCGTCCACCTTGTAACTGGCAGCAGTTTTTCGTTATATACCAATAATCTTAACAAAGCTCTGACCACAAAAGGTGGGGATGTTCGATCTGTAGGTGGCCTACGCCTGCCCGCTTTGCTATATGCAGATGATGGGGTCTTGATGGCCAGAACACCATTGGCCTTACAGTGTTTGATTGGTACATATTTGAATTATATGGCATAATTGGGACTGTTTGTTAACAAATCAAATACGTATGTTATGGTAGCTAGTACAAGAAGGAAAAAGCCAATATCCCTTCAATTAGACATGGGCTCCCTCGAATGTGGAGAGAGATTTATGTACCTCGGAAACTTTTTCGATTCTAAACTAAATTAGGCTGCTATGGCAGAATATAGAACAAACATGATGAAAAGAAGCCTAGCAGCTTTGTGAGAACTTGCTTCCAATTTACTTAAAAATCCAAGTGGGGAAGTGGTAGAAATTTACCTGGCAAAATCTGGAGCCTACCAGGGGCCAACTAGCCTACCTGTTACCTCAGGTAAGCTCCACACAGTGGGACTGCTGAGGGGTGTACACGGGCCATGCCCCCTTTCTCCACCACTTTGCAAATGCACCTCCTGGCGCACTCTTGGTTGAGAGATGAAGTCCACTTGCGGCCTGAGGGTTCCTGGGGGCCAACTAGCCCTCTTAGTACATATAGTAAGCCTCACCCAGCTGGATTGCTGAGAGTTGGTTCACAAACATGCATCCCGGTGCACTGCTGCTTGGGGGATGAAGTCCACTTTAGTCCTGAGGTTCGAAGGACACAAGGGGACCTCAACACCCCACCAGCAGTGAGCCAAGAGGTGTGTTTGCAGAGTGGTGGAAAAAGGTTTGTGGCCTCTTTCCACCTCTCAGCCCTTCCACTGTCTGGGGCTTACTAGGGGTACCTGGCGGACTAGTTGGCCCCTAAAGACCCTCAGTAGAAATGGTGTTTTCATCCCCGAACCCAGAGCATGCCAGAAGACGCTTTTGCAGAATAGTTCAGGGAGGGGCGGGCCATCGGCGAGGTACCGGATTCTCGTTACTTCCTTCTTTTAGGAAGGGGGCTGTGTGGCCCCCCTTCCCTTAATACTTTTTGGGCCCTGGGGACTCTATCCCCCAGGGCCTGATCTATTTTTTTAATTATTTAAAAAATGGGAAGGGGGCATCGTGGCCCCCCTCCAAGGCTTATTTTGGCCCCAGTAATCCCATCCCCCAGGTCATAGTTACTTCGATTTTTTTTTCTATATTTAATCACCATTGGCCTTACAGTGTTTGATTGGTACATATTTGAATTATATGGCATAATTAGGACTGTTTGTTAACAAATCAAATACGTATGTTATGGTAGCTGGTACAAGAAGGAAAAAGCCAATATCCCTTCAATTAGACATGGGCTCCCTCGAATGTGGAGAGAGATTTATGTACCTCGGAAACTTTTTCGATTCTAAACTAAATTAGGCTGCTATGGCAGAAAATAGAACAAACATGATGAAAAGACGCCTAGCAGCTTTGTGAGAACTTGCTTCCAATTTACTTAAAAATCCAAGTGGGGAAGTGGTAGAAATTTACCTGGCAAAATCTGGAGCCTACCAGGGGCCAACTAGCCTACCTGTTACCTCAGGTAAGCTCCACACAGTGGGACTGCTGAGGGGTGTACACGGGCCACGCCCCCTTTCTCCACCACTTTGCAAATGCACCTCCTGGCGCACTCTTGGTTGAGAGATGAAGTCCACTTGCGGCCTGAGGGTTCCTGGGGGCCAACTAGCCCTCTTAGTACATCTAGTAAGTCTCACCCAGCTGGATTGCTGAGAGTGGTCACAAACATGCATCCCGGTGCACTGCTGCTTGGGGGATGAAGTCCACTTTAGTCCTGAGGTTCGAAGGACACAAGGGGACCTCAACACCCCACCAGCAGTGAGCCAAGAGGTGTGTTTGCAGAGTGGTGTAAAAAGGTTTGTGGCCTCTTTCCACCTCTCAGCCCTTCCACTGTCTGGGGCTTACTAGGGGTACCTGGCAGAGTAGTTGGCCCCTAAAGACCCTCAGTAGAAATGGTTTTTTCATCCCCGAACCCAGAGCATGCCAGAAGACGCTTTTGCAGAATAGTTCAGGGAGGGGCGGGCCATCGGCGAGGTACCGGCTTTTCGTTACTTCCTTCTTTTAGGAAGGGGGCTGTGTGGCCCCCCTTCCCTTAATACTTTTTGGGCCCTGGGGACTCTATCCCCCAGGGCCTGATCTATTTTTTTATTTATTTAAAAAATGAGAAGGGGGCATCGTGGCCCCCCTCCAAGGCTTATTTTGGCCCCAGTAATCCCATCCCCCAGGTCATGGTTACTTCGATTTTTTTTCTATATTTAAAGGAGGGGGACAACAATCAAATCTGCTTCACCTCATGGAAGCTAGAGCAGTTTTCCTCCCCCAGATCAATGTCTAGAGCAGTGGGCAGTCTCAGTCAGTAGATCGCTGAGCAGCACCCAATCACCAAATGTGCGATCCGTGAGACGTGCACCAGCCGTCCGATGTCGACGGTCGCCACTGACTGCATCCACTTCTTTCATGATTTGCAGCAAGTTATGTAAGATCTGTAGGTGTTTATTTTCCCCCGTGGTATGGCAGATCTCCTTCACGCCATGTATGTATCTCTCAGAGTCTGCTTATCCTATTTTCCTTTTCCTTTCCCTGCTTACAGCGCCTTACAATGCCTACATCAGTCTAAGTAGACGGGTGTAGGTGCTCAGGAGCCGCACCATGAGGCTGCTCTCTCAAGCGGTGTCAATATGCCATCTTGCTCCTCCCCTTAGTGCTACCTGACTCCAACTATTGAACCAGAAGAGGATGACATACCATGGTACCTTCAGGGTAGTCGTCTCCCAGCCATGAGTAATGT
Organism: Lissotriton helveticus; assembly: GCF_964261635.1. Classification (NCBI taxonomy): domain Eukaryota; kingdom Metazoa; phylum Chordata; class Amphibia; order Caudata; family Salamandridae; genus Lissotriton; species Lissotriton helveticus. The sequence continues at coordinate 1,024,624,717 of NC_136063.1, forward strand.
TACATCGGCTTTATTGGAGAATGATATCTGGAGGGAAGAAATAGGTTTGACAATATCGACTTTGTCATCTGGGAAGGCGGCTGGGAAAGATTCCATACTCATTGAATTTGATAAGCTCTTTAAAGATATCTTGATTCTACCGTTTAGTTTGGTTACACAATGTTTAAACTCAAGTGGAAAGATGCCAGAGTCATGGAGTATGATGCAGATAGTCTTTTTTTTGTTTAAACGGACAAACCTCCTGACGAGTGTGATTCTTACTGGCCAATCTCGCTTATAAATGCTGACGCCAAACGTTTTGCTAAAATCTTAGCGAATTGTCTTGCTCCAGTCGTGCCTGGGTTAGTATCTCCTCATCAAGACTGTTTCCTTCAAGGTAGGGACACTAAAGCTCATGTTAATATGGCAGTGGGGGCTTTTGATATGACTGGAAAGATGTCAACTCCCTTTAGTATGGTTCTTTTGGATGCCAAAAAGGCTTTTGATAGGTGGGGTTGGAGTTCCTGTGGGCTACACTTGCAACATTTGGTGTTAAGGGACAATTTAAGAAATGGATACAAACATTATACTCTGCACCTCAAGCTAAATTATTATATTTGGGTTTACAGTCATTAACATTTCCAATTTTCTGTGGTACAAGGCAGGCCTGCCCCCTATCACCTCAGCTGTTTGCTCTATATATTGAGCCATATATTTGTGATTTGCAGTTTAACTCTCAAATCACTCCATTAGTGTCAGGTGCAACTTTGCCTAAGGTCACCGCTTATGCAGATGACATCGCTGTTTTTACAACCGAACCAGCGAGCGCGATTAATGCCATTGAGGATAAAGCAGCCAAGTTTGGCTCTATTTCGGAGTATAATTTAATTGTTAAAAAACACAAGTACTTTTCAATTTTATACCCGAAACCTCAATTTCAAGTGCTTGCTCCGTAGCTACTTATCTAGGGGTTAGGCTCTGCACAGATAGATCGGATATTTGTTTCAATTATTAATCTTTACTGAAAGATACAGTTAAGGGAGTTGCACAAACTCCCTATAGGTATTATAGGACGATCTAATATTATTAAAATAAAGATACTACCCAAATTCCTATATTTATTTTGATCGATGCCCTTGCAGGTTCCCAATCTTTTTTTTAAGAGACTAGAGGGTGTGTTAGGTAGTTTTATTTGGGGCTACAGAAAAGCTCGACAAGCAACCGATCTGCTTAAGCTTCCATATATTCAGGGAGGATTTGACTTTCCTGGCTTCATAGATTTTTCTGGGCATTTCGCCAGCCTCCTAAACCCTGCCCATAACATCTTTTTTCATCAATTTATATTGAGAGAGGATAGCAGTATGTACTTATACAGAATCAACGATGCCGAAAAGCGTCTTGTTTTGTTTGCTGAAAGAGTTCTAAAAAAGTTCATGAACTTAACCCCCTGTGAGTGAATCACTTTGTGTGTATTGGGCACCGGCAACACAAAGGGTTCATATATATATATATATATATGATTAAGATTACAATATAAATGTAAATTCTTGGTCCAATCAATTTTGCTTAAACAATGTTTAACATGTATTATTTAACCATTGTCTGTTTAAAATGACCAGTATTGGACGTTTGTTTGCACATATTGCATTATGCACCTTATATATGACTTAGTCCGTTTTCCCTCTCTATGTGAAAGATGGGAGGGTCTAAATTGTTTCATGGTATTTATGGGTGAAATTTTTCCTAACACGTCATGTGATCAAGGCCGGGGAAACCCGGTTGAAACGCGTCATGTTGTGTGAAGGCTGGAATAAAATGCACTAAGAAAACTTCAAAAACCTTTGTGGTGGTCCGTTCCTGGTGTAGCAGTTCGCCGAAAGGGAGTTTGCTTTCTTCCCAAGACCTGGTTTTCATATATATATATATATATATATATATATATATATTACCTACTGGCGGTCGCCAGTAGGTTTATATAGTTAGGATTTTTTCCCTATGGGATTTTTGAAAATTCTATGTCTAATAACTTTGGCGTTTGTGGACGGAATTGGCTGAAATTTTCAGGAAAATGGCACATTTTGTTTCTGAGCAGCCCCTGGAAATTTGGGGGGGGTTCGTCCAGGGGGGGCCGAGAAAAAAGGGGGGTCCCAAAACGTGTTTTTAACATTGAGTTTTCCATAGGGCGGTTGGCCTCACTTTTAGCCCGAACGGCTGAATGGATTTGCACGAAACTTGGCAAAATTGTAGGGACTGGTAGCCCGATGTGCCTTTTCTAGGTCTCAATATATGTGCTCCAGTGGATTTTGAGAAATTAACGTTTAAAAAAAGATATATATCTGTAAGCGCGCTCTGGGCAGCGCTCCGGTCCGCGGACCTTAAGCGTACCGGAACTTCGCGTAGCTAAGCTGATTGGCTCTCCGGTGTCTGTCAACATTCTAAACAGTCCGGAGCAGCCGCCATCTTGTCTCTCGGTAGGATTGAGAGACAAGAGGAGGCCAAAACAAAGGCGAAAATGACCATAAGGGGGCATACTAGATCCTCCCTGACCCCCTAGGTTTAATGTGGAGGTTTTAAAAGGGCCCCGCGGGGCAAAAAAAACAAAAAAAAATTTTTTTTTTTTTTGCGTGGGGAGCGCCCGGTCCGCGAACCGGGAAGCGTTCTGGGCAGCGTACTGCAATGAAAAATGAACGATAGACTTTTCAAATGCTGTATGTTAATTGATTGTTGTTTTTGTTGATTATTTTTTATTTTCTTTATTTTTTTAAGCATTTTTTTTTAATGTGATTGTGTTTCATAATTTATTAAACTTTCTAACATTTCATTGTCAGAAATTTCATAATTATCATGGAATATACATTGTAGTCTCTGAGGGTGTAAAATGTCCTCATTTGCAAGGAGGTTATCTACTGCTTGTACACATTGCAGTAGTTCATTGTCCCAAGTTTCATCGAAAAATTCAATGTCAATTTGATCAATTGTATCAATCAATTCTTGGCTGCTGTCTTGCAGGTCCATTTCAAAAGAAACTTGGTTTTCGCCTTCCATTTTGCCTGAAATTTGAATTAAAAAAATATATATTAGTAGAGATAGGGCAATGTTGGGAATAATTTTAGATAGGCATTTTTTATCAGTGAATTTATCTTTGGGCAGTGTATAGTATCAGAGTGGAAGTAGGAATATAAAAATGTGTATGTGATTTAACGTAAGTAAATTCATAATTATACAAGAGAAGCCTAACTCCATCCTTAACTATAACAGAGAAGTCTCTCTAAATCTATAACTACTACAGAGGGATAGTAGCGGTCGCCAGTAGGTATATATAGTTAGGATTTTTTCCCTATGGGATTTTTGAAAATTCTATGTCTAATAACTTTGGCGTTTGTGGACGGAATTGGCTGAAATTTTCAGGAAAATGGCACATTTTGTTTCTGAGCAGCCCCTGGAAATTTGGGGGGGGTTCGTCCAGGGGGGGCCGAGAAAAAAGGGGGGTCCCAAAACGTGTTTTTAACATTGAGTTTTCCATAGGGCGGTTGGCCTCACTTTTAGCCCGAACGGCTGAATGGATTTGCACGAAACTTGGCAAAATTGTAGGGATTGGTAGCCCGATGTGCCTTTTCTAGGTCTCAATATATGTGCTCCAGTGGATTTTGGGAAATTAACGTTTAAAAAAAGATATATATCTGTAAGCGCGCTCTGGGCAGCGCTCCGGTCCGCGGACCTTAAGCGTACCGGAACTTCGCGTAGCTAAGCTGATTGGCTCTTCGGTGTCTGTCAACATTCTAAACAGTCCATAGCGGCCGCCATCTTGTCTCTCGGTAGGATTGAGAGACAAGAGGAGGCCAAAACAAAGGCGAAAATGACCATAAGGGGGCATACTAGATCCTCCCTGACCCCCTAGGTTTAATGTGGAGGTTTTAAAAGGGCCCCGCGGGGCAAAAAAAACAAAAAACTTTTTTTTTTATTTTTTGCGTGGGGAGCGCCCGGTCCGCGAACCGGGAAGCGTTCTGGGCAGCGTACTGCAATGAAAAATGAATGATAGACTTTTCAAATGCTGTATGTTAATTGATTGTTGTTTTTGTTGATTCTTTTTTATTTTCTTTATTTTTTTAAGCATTTTTTTTTAATGTGATTGTGTTTCATAATTTATTAAACTTTCTAACATTTCATTGTCAGAAATTTCATAATTATCATGGAATATACATTGTAGTCTCTGAGGGTGTAAAATGTCCTCATTTGCAAGGAGGTTATCTACTGCTTGTACACATTGCAGTAGTTCATTGTCCCAAGTTTCATCGAAAAATTCAATGTCAATTTGATCAATTGTATCAATCAATTCTTGGCTGCTGTCTTGCAGGTCCATTTCAAAAGAAACTTGGTTTTCGCCTTCCATTTTGCCTGAAATTTGAATTAAAAAAATATATATTAGTAGAGATAGGGCAATGTTGGGAATAATTTTAGATAGGCATTTTTTATCAGTGAATTTATCTTTGGGCAGTGTATAGTATCAGAGTGGAAGTAGGAATATAAAAATGTGTATGTGATTTAACGTAAGTAAATTCCTAATTATACAAGAGAAGCCTAACTCCATCCTTAACTATAACAGAGAAGTCTCTCTAAATCTATAACTACTACAGAGGGATAGTATATATCTATCAGAAAAAGTTTACCATATTAACTTATAGTGCACAATATACTTCAGTTTTAAAAATAAAAACTTACCTTTAGAAAGAAGTTGAAGGAATTAGTGAAAATACTATTGAAATGTACAGCAAGAAGTAGTAGTCAAAATGGCTGTGTTTTCTTCTCTTCCTTTATATATATTCAGGTATATAACCAATGAAATGTCAGGTAAAAAAAATAGAAAATGAAAGTAACATTTTCATTGGTTGTCAATTCCAACACTTCAGATGTGTTTTGTGAAGTAATTTACCTCAGGGTATTTAGAGAGGTCTACAGGCTAAATGACTAAATGGAATTCCAATCAAATTTGTGAAAATGGTAGGGATTGGTATGTAGTATGAGCTAATCTATATTTGGTGAAATTGTCTCCAGTGGCTTTTCTGTGAACTACTTTCCCACCTTTTTTGATGGTGCGCTTCCCAGGGAGCGACCCGGTACGCGAACCGTTGAGCGCCCCGGTTCGCGAACCTTAAGCGTTCCGGGAGTCCACCATTTTGTGTTTCGGTCGAATTTAGATACAAGATGGAGGGCAAATAATGTTCAGAATGGGTAGAAGGGGGCACGGTAGACTTATCTTGACCCCCTAGGTTTTGTGAGGGTGGCTGAGGAGGCCCATATGTGCGAAAAAAAAACATTTTTTTTAAAAATTTCGCGAGGTTAGCTCCCGGTTCGCGTACCGGGTAGCGCCCCGGGGAGCGTACTTTGTTGAAAATTAGTGAAAATGTTAGAGTAAAATAATAATTGTGAGTGATTAGATGTAGGGTAGCTCTGAGAAGAGCTTTTGGGTTTATGGTACATTTAGGTACTTATAAGTAGGTACCAATGCACATTCTTAAATTCAGAGTGAAAACTCTGTTGCCCTCATCTGAGAAGTGAACTCCATCTCCTCTGTAGATATCTTGCATGTAGTATCGCAAGTTATTGTTGTACAGGGAGCCCATTCCATGGTCTCTCATGTAAGCTGAAACAGATTTGTTTACATGCTTCCTCGACTTCTCAATTTGTGGACAAAATTGGTTTGACCACCTCCATTTCTGTCTTTGGCATATATTTGAATATACCAAGGCAGTCTGAGGAAAAAGTGCCATTAATTGCTCAAAGGTGTCCTTTAAAAGCATTTCCAGACCTACACCAGTCAAAGTGCCCAAGTCATTACCTCCACAGTGCACAATTAACAGGTCAGGTTTGGGCAAATGCATAAAGGTTTTCACCAATGGTATCAATTGGTGACATTTTAATCCTCTGTGGCCAAACCACTTAATTTCCACATCTTGTAAATTGAGGTTAGGTAATTTCCTGTTTTCAACGTACCTTTGAGCCCAGTGAATATAACTATGTCCAACAATCCAGACAGAAAACATGGTGAGAGAAGGTTCTCCTGCAGTCAGATGAAGTGTGGCAATGAAATGGCAGTTGAAAAAATGAGAGTTTAAAATGAAAAAAACTGTGGAGTTTCTGTGTTCATGAAGCAGTAACAGTGATTGGTGGATTTTGATTGCTGAAAACAGAAAGTTAGGGTGCACGGATGTGTTCTTTGAAAGATGTATTTTGAATGGTCAATAAAAAATCATTAAATGAAAGAATGCACTGGATATGCAGGTGCACTGAGAGTTCAGAGTTCAATTGCAACAAAGTTGTGTGAACTTGCAAACACCAGAAGTCTTCCAATGAGGTGGTTGCCATGCAGAAAAGACAGAAAGGGCAGAGGGGGGAAGGGTTTTCATTTGAAAAAAAGTGAGGGAAGAGTTTTGATTGGGTGACATGAGAAATATGTGTGAAGAATTACCGCATTTCTGTGCTTTTGATAGCTGCAGACTCTGGAGTGCATACCTTTTGCTCTGCTGAAGACAAATTGGTGTGTTTCTGAGACTGTTTTCAAACTCAAAGTATTTGCTAAGGTGAGAAAATATTTCTTTAAGTTAGATAGAGAATAGTGTGCTTTAAGGAGAAAATTATGAATTATGTGGCGCAAATTGCTTGTAAATATGCTCCCACCTGTGCATGGAAAATTTAGATTTTGAATGTTTGTGTTACATAGCCATGTTAAAAGTGACCCAACCATGCAGGAAAGGCAATCAAAAAACGCTTTTATGTGTCTTAAGGACATTTTAAGTAATTCTCCCATGTGCAGTGTTTTGAAATTATGAATTGAAAATCGTTTTTGAGGTAAAGGAATTGTTTTTAAATTTATGACAAGGACATAATGGTGTATGCTTCTTTATAAGGCAATTGACTGTCCCTGATGTTATTTTTCCCATTTTAATGTAAGACTTTTCTCTGTGGCGCAAATTGCTTGTAAATATGCTCCCACCTGTGCATGGTAATTTTAAATTTTAAATGTTTGTGTTACATAGCCATGTTAAAAGTGACCCAACCATGCTGGAAAGGCAATCAAAAAACGCTTTCATGTGTCTTAATGACATTTTAAGTCATTTTCCCATGTGCAGTGTTTTGAAATTATGATTTGAAAATCGTTTTTGGGGTAAAGGAATTGTTTTTAAATTCATGACAAGGACATAATGGTGTATGCTTCTTTATAAGGCAATTGACTGTCCCTGATGTTATTTTTCTCATTTTAGTGTAAGACCTTTCTCTGTGGCGCAAATTGCTTGTAAACATGCTCCCACATGTGAATGGAAAATTTAGATTTTGAATGTTTGTGTTACATAGCCATGTTAAAAGTGACCCAACCATGCAGGAAAGGCAATCAAAAAACGCTTTTATGTGTCTTAAGGACATTTTAAGTAATTTTCCCATGTGTAGTGTTTTGAAATTATGATTTGAAAATCGTTTTTGAGGTAAAGGAATGTTGTTAAAATTTATGTGCGCCATATACCCCCAAATTTATTTTTCAGGGGTGCAGCAGGGTGTTATTGAGACACCCCTGCAGCTTTGGAAAAATTCCTAATTTGTGATGAGCACATTGTTAATCGCAAATTGCACCTTCATTTATATGAGCCTCCTAGCCCATGGAAATGAATGGGTAATTTGCAATTAGCAATTTTCTCATCGCAAATTTGGAATGGTAAAGAATCGCTATTTATTCCTTAAAATTCGCTTTTTTGGAAATGCAATATAGTTATATGATACATATGGCGGTTGATGTCTAACAAGATAAGAAGCTTAGGCATACATTTATGATGACTGGCGCAATGAAGTAGAAATCACTTACTTCATTGGTAGAGCTTTACATGTATTATCTCCTCTTTATTCTTCATCAAGCGTAACTTTAATCTGCAATCCTGAGTAGGCCTCACTTTAAACAAACTTCTGGATAGGCCACATCTTGTTGTTATCTTGATTTAATCATTTAAAATGCTAGGGACAGATTTATGATAGGTGTATGCCTCTTTTGCGCCACTTAGAAAACATTGTCCATGGGGACATGACTTAAAATGTCCTTAAGACACATGAATGTGTTTTTTTAAAACGTTTGCAATTTTTTTGGGTCACTTTTAACATGGCTATGTGACTCAAACAGTCAAAATCTAAATTCGCCATGCACAGGTGGGAGCATATTTACAAGGAATGTGCTCCATGGGGAAAGGTCTTATAATGTAATATGGGAAAAATGACATCAGAGACACTGAAATGCCTTATAGAGAAGCATACACCATTATGTCCTTGTCATAAATTTGCAAACCATTACTTTTCCCCAAAAACGATTTTCAAATCATAATTTGAAAACACTGCACATGTGGAAATGACTTAAAATGTCCTTAATTCAAAATGTGCGATTCCTTAAATGCAATGTATCAAACAAAAAATATGTAAAAAATGATATTAAGGATTTGGAAACTACCACCAACTTCTAGTTTGTGGTAATTTGCGAATTCTTTTCAAAAAGCATTTTTTTCCAAAAAACAAAAGGTCCCATATGACGCCCATACATGCCCTTAGGGCATGTAGGTGTGCCATATGCCCCCAAATTTATTTTTCAGGGGTGCAGCAGGGTGTTCTTGAGATACCCCTGCACGCTTGAAAAAATTCCTATTTTGTGATGAGCTAATTGCTAATCGCAAATTGCAACCTTCATTCCTATGAGCCTCCTAGCCCATGGAAATGAATGGGTAATTTGCAATTAGCAATTTGCTCATTGCAAATTAGGAATAGTAAAGAATTCCTATTTATTCCTTAAAATTTGCTATTTAGGAAATGCAAAATAGTTTGATGGTACATATGGTGGTTGATCTGTAACAAGATAAGAAGCTTAGGGATACATTTATGATGACTGGCGCAATAAAGTGCACATTACTTACTTCATTGGTAGGCCTTTACATGTATTATCTCCTCTGTATTCTTCATCAAGCGTAACTTTAATCTGCAATCCTGAGTAGGCCTCACCTTAAACAAACCTCTGGATAGGCCACACTTTATCATCATCCTGGATTAATCATTTAAAATGCTAGGGACAGATTTATGATAGGTTTATGCCTCTTTTGTGCCACTGTGCGTCACTTTTATGATGCAGCGGTGGTGCAAAAGATTTGCTATGAGGCGACAACATTACAAATTGATGCATTTAGGCAGATATGTCATGGTGTAAAAAAAACGTACCACATGAAACCGATGCAGCAGTGATGCAAAAGATGCACCATGTCGTAAGACAGGCCTCACTTGGGGCCATATGTATCAAGCTAATTAGCATTCGCAAAGATCAAAATTCTACGAATTTTGGCCTTTGCGAATGTTAATTAGACAAATGGTATGTATCAAACAAGTTTGATGCAAATTAAGGAGTAGCAAAATTTGCTATTCCTTATTTTGCAATTGCACTGAAGGATTTGCAAATTTTGTGACTACTTAAATGCAATGTATCAAACAAAAAATATGTAAAAAATGACATTAAGGATTTGGAAACTATTGTGGTAAATTGGTGGTAATTTGTGAATTCTTTTCAAAAAGCTTTTTTTTAAAAAAACAAAAGGTCCCATATGACGCCAACACATGCCCTTAGGGCATGTATGTGTGCCATATGCCCCCAAATTTCTTTTTCAGGGGTGCAGCAGGGTGTTCTTGAGACACCCCTGCACCCTTGGAAAAATTCCTAATTTGTGATGAGCAAATTGCTAATCGCAAATTAAACCTTCATTCCTATGAGCCTCCTAGCCCATGGAAATGAATGGGTAACTTGCAATTAGCAATTTGCTCATCGCAAATTAGGAATGGTAAAGAATCGCTATTTATTCCTTAAAATTCGCTATTTAGGAAATGCAAAATATTTTGATGATACATATGGCAGTTCATATCTAACAAGATAAGAAGCTTAGGGATAGATTTATGATGACTGGTGCATCACCAGGGATGTGCCAGTCATCTTGCGCCGCTGTTCCGCCACCCATGGTGTGCTGCATTTACAATGCGGCGCAGCATGGGGCAAAAACGGCACAGATGCTTGACGCATCTGTGCCGTTAAGGTGGCGCATTGCTGGAGTTGTATCGCAAGTGCGATGCAGCTCCAGCAAGGCTCAGGGGTGCACCATCTCCACAATGTTGCGTCAAGACCTATGCCTGCTTCAAGCAGGTGCAGGGTTTTGACACAGGTTTCTCCTATCTGATTGTAAATGCGGCACACCATGGGTGGCAGAGCAGTGGTGCACGTTAACTGGTGCATGCCTGGAGATGTGCCATTTAACATAAATCTGCCCCTTTACATTTAAGTATGTGCAGGGGACACAGAGTCGGTGAGGCTTATCCAAGGTTAAGAACAGATGAGTCCTGTTCAGTGAAAAATTAGACATAGGCTTCACCTGCTCAGCATCGCTGGACATGGCTAAATAATAGCTGCAAAATGTTACTCTTGTTAAACAATTTTACTATTATAATCTGTGAGATTTGTCTCTTACTCTGCAACATCTCATTGTTGTTATCTTTCTTTAAAGATAAAGACAACCTCAACATGAGCGACAATCTGCAATCAGTTGATTTTGACCTCATCATTGAACTTGTAATTGAAACATCAGTGGATGTTGATCCACTGGATGATTTAAATCCTGAGGATGAAGAAGAGCGTGATGAGGATGCAGATTTGTCCGAATTATATGATATAGGATGGGAAGCTGACCTGCTTGAGCCTTTGGAAATATAAACATTTATTTTTAAAATTTATAATTAATAAAAAGTAAAAAGGAAACCGTTTAATTTAAAAATAAAGACACCTTCAAAAGCAGGTTATGTGTAGTGTCTTCAATAAAATATTAAAATATGCTCATAAAATTAGATCAGATTCACATATAAAATAGCATAGGTAACATAAATATAAATGTCATTTCTTTTCTGGTATTTCTGTATTGTAAATTTGCCAACGACTAAAAAATCTTCTAATTAAAATGTCAAGTAGTGTGTTAAGTTTTTTATCACTGTTACTGATTTACTGTTTGGTAATAATGGTTAATAACATTATTTATTATATTTTTCCACAGATTCAACTGCAGATCATTTCAAGATTTCACCATGCCTACAATAGAAAGACAGAGAAAGGCTGCAAAACGTCAAAGACAGCAGGTGAAAAATAATACGCAGCAGTCCTCTAACAAAAAGATTTGTCAAGTCACGAAGAAAGCACCGGGTAAGAGCACAAAACACTTTATAAGAAATATGTGTAATAAAAAAAATATTACTACAGAAAATGTTTCAGTCCATAAAACGAGAAGGAAATCAAATGGAAAAGAAAGGCCAATGAAAAATGTTACTGCTAGAGCAAGAGATAACTCTGTGCATGATAGTAGAAGGAAACAACAGTTTAGGGAGATTCGTAAACGAATGTTCCGGAACAGGATAATTGGCAATTTGTTAAAAAATATTAAGAAAGGTCAGCATAAACTAGTTTTTTATAAGACAAAAAAAAAAGTTGAGAAAGTTATTGATCAGGCATTTGAAATTAAACGTAAGTTATTTATTTTGATAATCAATAGAATTAGGAAGCTAAACAAGGCAATTTTTGATTTCAAAAGAAATAGTAGATGGAAGAGAATAGTTAATCGTAGTAATTTTTGTGAAGTTTTTTCTGGAGAATGGATGCATAGTTCAAGCTGTGAGGCATTTTTTAATGAGGAGAGTTATTTCCAGGATAATGATTTGGTGCATGCAGTTGACACCAGTGGTCGTGCTTATGAAGTGAAAGATGGTTGTCCAGTTGAAAAAGAAAAACTTGTGACAACAGAGGCAGAAGAGGTGTTAGGTAATGAGGTTTTAGGAAGACGTGCTAAGGGTCCTGTGTACACCTGGAAGTGTAGTAGTATTTGCAGTGTGCGACAGGATTCCATCAATTTGCTTTGTGATTTTGTACGGTCATTTAATAAGAAAAGTTTGAAGCAGAAAATGATGTTGTTGCAAGAATTAGATCCTTGCAGAGTAAGAGAAGTGACAGGTTTGCATGGACATTCACTGGCTTGTCTTTCCAGGAGAGTATGCCAGAGTGTTTTTCATCATTTCAGGATGCTAGCAGTGCATCATAACAAAGTGAGGAAATTAGTTAGAATGTTGTATTATGCTAAGAGTCCAGCAATTATGCTTAAACAATTATGCGCTGCTCTTTTGCATGGTTCTGAAATAGATGTGAAGAATATATGTGAAGAAATTGAGTTTTGTTACTTTGGAAGTAAAGAGGAGAATGTTGAAATTGACCAAGAAGAAGAGGGTCTTGTGGAAGATAGTGTACATGTTTCCAGTACAGATAATTTCCAGAGGGAAATTGCGACGTTTGAGGTGAAATCAAGTGAGAGGCCGAATTTCACTTGTGTGTGTTGTCGACGCACTTATTATAAGAATCAGACTAAGTTAGTGGATTTATATGCAAAAAGTGAAAGGGAAAATAATAGTGAATGGAAGGATTTTGCAACATACTTGATGGTAGAAAATTGTTTTGATTTGGGATTGGATCAACGTGTGTGTACTTATTGTTCTTGCAAATTAAATCAAAACCAGATGCCTGCTAGAGCAGTTCATAATAATCTGGAATTGGTTGAGATTCCTTCTGAATTGAAGGATTTAAATACTTATGAATCTATTTTGATTCAAAGTATCCATCCCTTTCAGGCTATTGTAAGAATGGAGCCAAAGACAGGGAAATTGCCTCCATCAGATTTACAGAGAGGATTAAAGGGAAGAGTTGTTTATTTGCCTCTAGATTTGAAGAAAAACATTAACACAATTGGAGTAGAAAAAGTGGAAGAGGAACCTCTGGTTATCTTAGTTAATGGGGTTCCGACAAAGAATAAGAAAATATGGCAAGATTTAGTAGATGTTAGGAAAGTTAAAAAGGCAACATTGTATTTGAAAAAAAATAATAAATACTATAAGAATGTATATGTTGCAGAAGAGGAAGTAAGTGAGGAAGAGGATAGCGATTTGTGTGCTGGTCAAATTGAGAAAGTAGAACCCTCTACTAGTGAAGAAATATATGAACATTATAGTGTTCATCCTTTGCATTCCAAGGAAGTCATGGGGAATGCTATTGAGTTGTTTCAAATGAAACAAGCCAAAGGGAGTCCCATTAGTGTTTGGGAGGAAAGTTTGGAAGCTCGGTGTTTCCCACAGCTTTTTCCAACAGGTCAGGGAGGAAGATATGATGAGCGACCTCATCAAATTCCTGCTTCTGAATACCAGACTTTGCGATTGTATGCAGGAGATGCTAGGTTTCGACAATGCATTCCTTATTTGTTTCATCTCCTGTTTGAAAGCGATCTGTCTGGACTGTCATATGCAGTGAACCACATCTTGAAAAGTGGTATACACATGCAAAACATCTCGGCAAGTGACTTTATGGATAAAGTCAATGTCCAAGACAGTATTTTGGCTTCTCACCTGATTAATCTCATGGCGTGTCAGCGTGGTACTAATGAGTACTGGTACCGTCGTCATGGTGATTTAAAATGTATGCTGAGGAACTTAGGTACTCCCACATGGTTCCTCACTCTGAGCTGTGCCGAGTATGGCTGGGAAGACTTACTTGAATTTCTACGAGAGGCAAATGCTAACGTAGATAACATCGAATTCAAGACACCCGGAGAACTGTGCTCTTTGGATCCAGTCAATGTATGTAGGTACTTCAATCATAGATTTGAAGCTATGATGTCTTTCATCATGAATAAGAAGAATCCACCTCTTGGAGAGGTGTTGGATTTCTTCTGGAGAAAAGAGTACCAAGCAAGAGGTGCTCCTCATATACATATGTTGCTGTGGATCAAGGATGCACCTAAATTTGGAACGGATCCAGAAGACTCAGTGATGAGTTTCATCCAACAGTATTCTACGTGTGCTGTTCCAAATGCAAAGGAGAAGAAAAGCCTAAGAGAAAAAGTTCTGCGTTTCCAAAGCCATCGATGTGGAAAGTACTGCCGTCGTAAATTCCGAAACAAGGACAAGTTCTACACTAAATGTCGTTTCGGCTTTCCACGACCGGTGATTTATAAAGGAAGAGTAAACAGTTTGATGTCTTCGCTGCGACACAATGTCATGAAGAAATCACCTAAAAACACTTACAATTTGAAGAGGAACGAAGAGTCCAAGTACATCAACGACTACAACCCGGTGATTTTGTCCATGTGGAATGCTAACATGGATATACAGTTTGTGGCTGATAACTGTATGGCTGTGGCTCGGTATGTGACGTCTTACATCACCAAAAAAGAGAAGACAGAATTGAAGGATATGTGGGAGGACATTTCCCATGAAAAGAGCCTCAGCAAGAAGTTGTACAGTTTCAGTCTGAAGATGTTGTCGCATCGAGAAATCGGAGCGTACGAATGTTCTGACCGGTTGTCTTCAGCAAGTCTCTATGCCAAGTCCAGGAGTATCGTTTGGGCGAGTCTTGGTCTTGCTGCAACGCGTAATCGAGTTCTCAAACCTGTGCGGGAAATTGAGTATTTTGCAGAAAAGGAGCCAAACAGTACCGACATTTTGAAGACAAACATGTTGGATACATATTATCCAAATCGAAGCAGTCACCTCGAGAATGTTTGTCTGTATGAGGTTCTGCAAAATTACATATTCAAGAGGAACATCAAAGAAGATACTGAGAAAGGAGTGTATGCTGTAATAGGAAGTGAGGGATGTCTGGTCAAGCAAAGAAAATGCCACTTGGTAAACCATCGAAAATTGAGTGGCGAATCTCCTGAAAAAAAGGAGTTTTTCTATTTAGCACTTTTGCAACTTTTCAAGCCTTGGCGTGCAGAAGAGGAACTGCTTGGAGATTTCCTCTGTTATGAAGACTCTTTCAATGCCGCCAAGGAGACCATAGAATGTCCTGCTTTTCCCAAATATGTAGAAATGTTGAATGCGGAAATTGAGCAGGAAGCAACGATTGCAGCCAAGATTGCCAGAGACAGTTCTCAGGACAGTCAGAGTTCTGCTTCATTGAGTCAGGATCCACTAGGAGGACCTGTTATTGAAAATGAAGCTGCCACTGCTATGAATGAAGTGGAAAGAGCCATGGCACATGCTCAGGAGGATGCGGTTAACTTAGAAGAGTTGGAAAGACAACTTAACGTTGAGCAGAGGAAAATATATGACGAAGTTACCATGCAAATTGATCATGGATTAAGTCATGATAAGAAAGAGTGCTCATGTACGTCGTTGAAGCCTGTCCGACTGTACGTGAGTGGAGAAGCGGGAACTGGAAAAAGTTTCCTCATTAAAGCAATTTCATGCTATTTGCAGGAAAGGACAGAGTCATCGCTGTCTTGTGTTGTCACTGCTCCAACTGGACTGGCAGCACATAATATTAAAGGGATTACTTTACATCGTTTACTGATGCTGCCAGTGGAGCATGACAACAAATTACAATATCACAAGCTATCTGGAGATGCTTGTTTTGAAGTTTCAAGAATCTTGAGGAAAATGAAACTTCTTATCATTGACGAAGTAAGCATGGTTTCCAATGTCATGCTTGCTTTTGTGCATTTGAGGATGCAAGAAGTTCTCAAAACAGAGTATGATGTGTTATTTGGTGGCAAACACATCATTGTTTTTGGAGATCTTTTGCAGCTGACACCAGTGAAAGGGCAACCTGTGTTCAAAATGCTCACGCATGAATATACCAGGAAGTGCCTAGGCAGCATTGGCAACGTCAATATATGGTTAAACTTCAATTATGCTAAACTGCATGAAAATATGCGTCAGGCGAAGGATGAAGTTTACAAGACTATTCTACAAGATGTTAGAATTGGAAAAGTGACCGAGCATGGGAAAGAAGCTTTACATGCACGATTACTGTCAAATTTATATCCAGAACAAGATGTTGTGCCTGAGAATATTTTTCAGAAAATTACTGAGAAGAAATCTGGAATATGTTTGATGCCAACTCTTGCAGAATGTGCCAAATTTAACAACAAAATGTTGCATTTAGAAAAGCAAGAGATTGTGAAACTGGAAGCTATTGATAGAGAAGAGCATATGGGATCAACAATTATTTTGTCTGAGAATCTGAAAACAAAATTGGATTCATTAGAGAAGAGTATATCTAAAACTGCAGGTTTTGAAAAGACTCTGAATGTGTGCTTGAACTGCCGTATAATTTTAAGAAGGAATTTACATGTTGAAAGAGGTCTGGTAAATGGATCAATGGGTAATGTTGTTGATTTTGTGAAATACAGAAATAGAGATGGAATTGAATTTTTAAAAATTAAATTTGATGGCATTGAGGAAGTACAGCTAATTGCTCGTTGTTCTGCTAGATTTTTGCTTGTAAAAGACTTATATGTTCGCCGTAAGCAGTTTCCTGTTTGCTTGGCATATGCGGTGACAATTCATAAATCGCAAGGTTTAAGCGTAGACAGTGCATTGGTGAATATTGGCAGTTCTGTGTTCAAGGAGGGTATGGCATATGTGGCATTGTCACGAGTTAGAACTTTATCGGGATTGTACTTGATTGAGTGTGATGTCACAAACATTTGTGCGGATCTAGATTGTGTTAAGGAATACAATAGGTTAAGAAGAGAGTATGCGCCACATTTGCCTCAGTATCCTTTGTTTGAGAAACGTGTGGTAGGCCGGAAACGAAGAAATGAGAACAATACTGGGGAGGTTGTAGCAAAAAGACAAAAAGTCAATGAACCTAAAATTACAAGCAGAAACAAAAAGGATTCTGTTGAAGATGTTGTTGGTTTTCAGTTTGAAAACAGTTCTGGTGTCAACTGCTATGCTAATGTAGTGGTAAATGTTTTATTTTCTCTAAAAAATGTAAAAGAAGAGATTGTGGTCAATTCTGATCAAAGATTTTGCAGTTTGTTAAATTCTGTGTTAGAGAAATGTACCACTGATAGAAGAAACATAGAAAGTGTGTCTGAAATTCGAAATCTGTTAGACAGATGTTCAGGCCAAACACAATTCTCTCAAAATATTCAGCAAGATTGTCAGGAGTTTTTAATGTATATGCTTGATGTATTACATGCTGAAGGTGTAGATGTAGATCAGCTGTTTGGGCTTTCTTATCAATGGCAGCATGACTGCGAGAACTGTATGGTATCAAGTACTACTAGTGTAGACTCAGAAAGATTTATATATTTAACTTTGCCAGACAGTAAATCAGTCTCTTTTAATAAGCTAGTAAAAGCAGCTGATCACAACATGGAGTGTAGCCAATGTAAATCTGAAATGATGTCCACATTATTTATACGAACATATGGCCAGTATGTCATTTTAATGTTCCAACGATGTAGGCCTGATGGAACAAAATTGACAACTTTAATTAAAAATGTTGTGGCTTCACAGTTGTCAATATCAGGAAGGACTTTTGTAACTGCAGCAATTATATATCATGACGGTCCTTCAACAACATCAGGACATTACACAGCTTATTTAAAGTCTAGAAATGGCTGGTCATTTTGCAATGATTCTGTTTTAATTTTCAAAAAAAAATTGCCGTATGACCTTAAAAACTCTTACCTGGTGTTTTTAAAACCAAAATTTTAGGGAAAGAATCTCGGGATGTGCTCTGTGGAATTTCAAGAAGTTCTAATGGCTCCTACACAATTTGGCCTTGAGGATAAGTGTAGTTCAGAGACATAACTTCTAACCATAGGACTGGACATTATGGAGAAATACGTGCACTTTGAATGAGTTCAGAAAAACTGTTTCTTTTTATAAACTAATTGAAGCAGCCAATCAAAACATGGAGTAGAGGGAATGTAAGTCTACAATGCTGTCTACTGTTTTACATTGCTTTGTGATTAAAAGTGATGTAGAGAATTAAATATTTGTAGTAGTCATAGGGGTAGTGTAAGTCTGCTTGTATCAGTGTCATAGGAAAAGTAGAACATGACTGAGCAAGAAGGGGAAGATATTACTATTCCAGGATTGTGAAAATGATCTTCAACATTTTAATTCTGAAAGTTGCGGAAATGCCAAATGACGGGATTGGCTTACAAGAAATCCAAGAGTTATCAATGGCTCTGACAAGATTTGGCCTTGTGGAAAATTGTGGTAGAGAGCAAGAAGTCATTTATTGCATGTAACGTGTTTTTAAAAACGATGGAGATTTTCTTTCAGAAAGTGGCGGGCTGAAAGTAATAACAGCACAAAAGAGTGTAAGCTGTTCATAGGACATCCTTGGACGTCATGGAAAGTAAGTTAACTTTAAGGAGTTCTGAATTTTGATTTCTGATGTTGTATGGGTTTTTTAAACACAATCATTTTGATTGTGTTTTTTTTTCCCCGCTGTTACATGATGAATACCTTCAAGTCACTGTTTTTTGTGAATTTTGATACATTCTGAGAACAGCAAAAATAAACCATTTAACATGTATAATTAATTCTGTACTGTTTGCATTTATGATGTATATGTAGAACTGAGTAGGAGGCATGGAGAAGGTGAGGCTTCTGTAAGTGTCAAAGTTGTTGCATGCAGTGCTGCACTTCTGCGTATTCTTTCATATGCTAGACTACATCTGCACAATGAGATACCTAAGCAAAGGAAACGCAAGTGATGTGATTGAGAAATGAGCAAAATAAATTGCACGTATTTCAATTACATCACCTGTGTTTCCTATCATTACGAATCACATTGTGCAGATCAAGTTTAGGTCTGTCCAGGGAAACATAGGAGGTTTCTACTTTGTTGAAGAGTGCAGTGGACATGACTCACTTCATTGGTAGACTTTCACAGATATTATCTCCTCTGTACACTTCAACAAGTGTAAATCTCATCTTGAACTCTGAGTAGGCCTCACCTCAAACAAACCTCTGGATAGGAGACATGTTATTGGAATCCTGAAGCGACACTTTTCTGAAACAAGAGCAATGAAAAAGATGCACCATGTTTTAAGATAGGCCTCACTTCATCTGTATCAAGATACTGTTAGTTTAAAATGTATATCTTTAGGACTGTGTAGGGGACCTGGAGAAGCAGAAGCTTCTGTCAGTGTCAAAGTTGTTGAAAAACTATTTGTCCTTCAATCTTTTCCCTTGTCTTTTGTAATTTTTAAATACATGTTTTAATATTTTTCAAATGTTGGTTCTCTCTTTCACAGATTGAAAGTATAAAAATAAAAAGTGAGTAATTTAACGGCAATTATAAGGTAAATAGTTGTACTCTTTTCGTTACATTTCTATCACATTCACCTACTATTAGATCCACTGCTTCACTTCTTTAACCCTCAGTTTCCTGCCTTTGCTACTTTCCTCATTCCTTTCTCTATTACCTACTTACTCAACTCCTTCCACTCTTTTTCTCAGTCCCTCTGTTCTCATAGTTCCTCAGTCTTGTTCACTCACTCCGTCTCTATTACTCTTAGTGTCTGTGAATTACTTTCCCACCTTTTTTTTTGGACCGCTTCCCAGGAAGTGGCCCGGTTCGCAAACCAGCAGCGTTACGGGAGTCCACCATTTTGTGTTTCGGTCGAATCAAGATACAAGATGGAGGGCAAATAATGTTCAGAATGGGTAAAAGGGGGCACGGTAGATGTATCTTGACCCCCTTGGTTTTCTGAGGGTGGCTGAGGAGGACCATAGTTCTTCACTCTTGTTCACTCTCTCTGTTTCTATTAATGTCACTGTTTCTGACTGATCAAAAAATTTTTTAAAAAAAAAGAACAGTAACTATAAGGGAAGGAAACAGACAGTTATGTTAAAAGAAAGACAGCTATAGGGAGTAAACTAAGGATACTGTTACCCGCAATCCACTGCTGATGATGTTACTGACCATGTCATGAATGATGTAATATGTGACATCATCAGCAGTGGATTGTAGGTAACAGTATCTCTTGTTTACTCCCTAGAGCTGTCTTTCTTTTCACATAACTGTCTGTTTGCTTACCTTATACTTACTGTTCTTTTTTTTAAAAAATATTTTTTCTGGTTAGCTTCCGGTACGCGTACCGGGTAGCGCTCCGGGGAGCGAACTAAGAGAAATAGAGGTTGGCAGAGTTCCAAATATTCTACCAATTTTTTTATAACGGGGAGGTAGTTCTGAAAAGAACTTTATTTTTTAATGTTTTTGTTGTTTTATATTTTTTTTAGTATTTTTTGAACATTTTTTTACTTTTTCTGTATTTTCTGAACGTTTTTATATTTTTTTTGGTTTTTTTTTGGGGGGGGGAAACAAAAACGATCCATTGTAAAGGGCTCAACAGGAGCAACAAAAAAAAAAGAATTTATTTTTTGGGGCGTCTCGGACAAACATTAACATGATTCTGAATAGCTCTCATAATCAAAATGATGCTACTTTCCCTGTAGCAGATGAAATCGCCGCAGTGCACGCACACTTGCTTCACGTGCCCAAACAACATTTGAATGTTTGGGATCATCTCCCTCGCCTCTGGTCCCGACACCTCTGGAACAACTGATCTTCTTGCCATTGGGAGGGGATTTTGTTGCTCATCACGTAGCTGGGCAGCACTATAATTATTTGGGTGCCACCTACTCATATGCCGATGCATAGTGTGATTGCCGTAACTGTATTTTTTTTCAGTTCCCCTTGACAATCTATCACCGCATATACGGCAAAACACGTAGCGTGCATTCACTTTTTTTTGCCCCTCAGGAAATCTATAGAATTGCCAAATGTAATTCTCTTTTCGATTGTACCTCCTGGGCTCCTCTGGCAAAAACCTTGGCTCTTCCTCCTCTTCCTCCTCTTCCTGTTCTTCCTCTTCTTGCAAAATTACTTCAGCAGGTGGTCCTCTCTTATTTGGATTTGGTGGAGGTGGTGGGTTAGAACCAGCTGAAGCTACTAATGAAGCCATGTCAAAGTGTAAATAAAGGGTCTTTCTCTCACCAAGATGAAAGTCAGAGTGAGGAAAGAAGGAGGGGTTTTCATCATTTGGGAAAAGCAAAAGTTCTAAACCAATGAAAAGTGTTCATTTTAGATCACATGACCTAGTATTACATCATTAGGAAACCAAAAGTGAAATGAACCAATGAAAAGTGTTATTACCGAGTCACATGACCTGCTGTGTTTACGTTACGCGGTCGGCTCCGCGCCGCGGATCGCTTCCGGTTCGCGTACCGCTGCGCTTCCGGGTACGCGAACGTAGCACGTCATATGACGTATCACGCGAGAACGCGAAACGTCATGCTGACGCGATGCGTCACGATGTTGTTTTCTAACGCGAGAGGTGCGCAAACGGAACGTTTACCGGTTCGCGGACCGGGTCGCGGCTCCGAATTGAGCTAACGGGAAGCTAACCGGTTCGCGTACCGGGAGCGAAACAATAAAAATAATTAAAAAAAATTGTATTAAAAACATGTAAAAAATATTTTTCGATTTAAAGAAGAATACATTGTAAAGGTTTTGATATTTGCTATTAAAAAACCATTGAAATTCACTGAAAAAACCATAGGTTATAGACCATATATAGTTAGGAATTAGCATTTACAAAACCTTGAAAATTCACTGAAAAAACCATAGGTTATAGACCATATATAGTTAGGGATTAGCATTTACAAAGCCTTATTTTACTCACACAAAACCATTGAAATTCCATATATAGTTAGTTGTACTAACTATATATCGCGCACCCGCAATCCACTGCTGATCATGTCACATATTACATCATTCATGACATGGTCAGTGACATCACTGATGACATCACTGATGACATCTCAAATGACATCACTGATGACATCACTGATGACATCTCAATGACATGACTGATGACATCACTGATGACATCTCAAATGACATCACTGATGACATCTCAAATGTCTTACATATTGAAGAATGAGTGGATGTATAAGTGTCTGGATGAAGGATTTAGTAGGTGTGTGACTGACTGTATGAGTGAGTGATTAAATGTGTGTCACTGAGTGCATGGGTTAGTCAGTAAACTGTCTTAATTTGTGCATCATTATGTCTGTTGTTCTGTAAACTGCTGCATGTGTTGATCAGTAGCTATATGAGTAAGTATATGGGTTATTGATTGGTTGCCCAAGTATTTGTATGGGAGACTGAGTGTGTGTGTGGGTGGCTGGGAGGTGTATGACTCTGTGCATAGATGTGTAAGCAGTTGATTCACTAGATATATGGATTCAAAAGTGCATGTGGAAACAGGTGTATGGGCGGTTGACTGAGTGCATTGGTGAGTGAATGGATATCTGAGTGCTACATGTCAAAGTAAGAACATATGTAAAACACAGTACATGTGAGAGTTGACATATATAAATAACTGTGCATAAGAGTCCGTGAATGTGTGAGTGGCTGTATTGATCATTGTGAACTTGTATCAGGGATTGTAAAAGAGAGTAAATATGTGTTAGTATATGTTTGAATAAGTAAGGTATGTATAACTGTATAGTTGAGGAAATGGAGGTGTAATTGATTCTTTGCATGACTGAGTAGGTGTGTGAGTAACTCCATGGATGAGTGACAGTCTGTGAGTGTCTGTTTACACTGAGTGTATCTAAGGTTATTTTAGAGTCTGAAGAAGTTCATCGTATTATCACATGAATGATGTCATCAGTGATGTCATCAGTAATGTCAAATGAGATGTCATCAGTGATGTCATCAGTCATGTCATTGAGATGTCATCAGTGATGTCATCAGTGATGTCATTTGAGATGTCATCAGTGATGTCATCAGTGATGTCACTGACCATGTCATGAATGATGTAATATGTGACATGATCAGCAGTGGATTGCGGGTGCGCGATATATAGTTAGTACAACTAACTATATATGGAATTTCAATGGTTTTGTGTGAGTAAAATAAGGTTTTGTAAATGCTAATCCCTAACTATATATGGTCTATAACCTATGGTTTTTTCAGTGAATTTTCAAGGTTTTGTAAATGCTAATTCCTAACTATATATGGTCTATAACCTATGGTTTTTTCAGTGAATATATATATATATATATATATTCACTGAAAACACCATAGGTTTCAGGGGTGTTATAGTTAGCTGGACATTTCACTCGTATAAAACCATTGAAATTCCCCCATTATAGTTAGTTGTACTAACTGTAACTTGTGCGCCCGCAATCCACTGCTGATGATGTCACATATTACATCATTCATGACATGGTCAGTGACATCACTGATGACATCACTGATGACATCTCAAATGACATCATTGCAATCTAAGCATCCGGTCAACTTTGCAAAGGAGGAGTTAAGGAGATTGAGAGAGGCTCTTCCTGCTTCATCAGAAGGCCCGTGTATGAGTGGACCAACACCATCAAACTCTACCGCACACCCTGATATTCGTCCTCAATTTGGGAAAATTAGAATGACCTGTGTAAAATGTGGACGGCTGATAGCTTATGGAGAGCAGTCGGTGGATCTGGTGTGTCGAGCTGTTGACCATGGTTAGATTTCTTTTCTCCTCTCCTCCCAGTTTTTAGTTCTCTTTTTACAGTTCTCATGTTTTCCCGTTTTAAAAAAACAAAAAAAATACAAAATCGTTCAAAACAACAAAATGAAAAAAAAAGTTCTTTTCAGAACTAACTACTCTGGTTAAAGAAAGATCTAAACTAGTATGCTAGTGTGTGAACGTTGAGATGAATGTATGTGTAGTGCATAATTGACTATAAAAATACATTTCTGATGTGTGGTGAATACATAAGTGCAGAATTAAAAGGAAGTGCTGCAGCATGACACTGTAAACTGTTGAACTACAGCGAGCTGTGGTACTTCCGAAGCACAAGATAACATATGTACATAAATATGTTGGAACTCTGTGCTTCTCTCTGCACAGCTGCAGAAACTGCAGGCATGTGGTGCCACAGGCACCCTTGCACCGTGGAGCAAGGATGTCTGTGTCATGTGGAGATTGTTTTTGTGCAAGAAGGGACACCTTCCTGCCCAAAAACAATCAGTAAAGGCATTTTTCTCCTTCAATATATGCTGTGCATTCCAGTATATATTGAAAGTGAAAAAATGAGGAGAAGTGAAAACAATTGTCCTCGTTGTGCTTTGCTATACCAATAGAAGGATGGTGTAGCATTCACAAACATGTCCAGATTTTTGATTTCTGATAAATCTGGAAATGTGTCTTCTTTTATGAGTGCTCTGTGCAAACACGCACAACAAAACCTGTAGAACACCTTTTCAACACAAAGTACTGTGTATAATGAGATTATATTTACATGGAAAAGAAAAGGTATACAGAATGCCTTTTCCTCACCTTATAAATAAGAAAGAGAGTTAATGGCTAGGCAATTTGTCATTATAGCAGTACATTTTGGTACTGATAACAGAGAACAAGATACATTTACAACTATTTACATTTTAGGGAACTAATAGGACATGTTTATATATTACTGAAGGGAAGAGATGCGACCTAATATGACATTTGCAAAAACACTGACTGATGTGGTTTAAATTAAACAGTTTCATTTCTTTTAATTCTAAATTACCAAGACCTGCACAAGAACAATGCTAGTCTATTCTATAGTATACCATATATCTTGCAGACAGGGGTTCTGAAGCTGTCCCCTATTTTATACCTTTTTGCATTCCAATTTTCTACCATAAATCTAGTCCATCCATGTTCCTTATCCTCCACTATGTGGAAACACAGTTCATTCTCCATTTTAAGAATTACTAAAACTTACCTCAACAGTAATACAAGTAAAAAACAGAACACATTTTATTCACTTGTTTTTATAATCTAAATGGTGTTAAATATGATAAGATCTGTAAAAAAAATAAAAAAACAATTATAACATAAAATAATACATTTTTAACAGCACAGCATAATTTGAACATTTTACAAAGTAATTTCTTTGCCTTTTTTGCTATTTTCAGAATATATTGAATTTCACTAGAAACAGTTATTTCAGTTGTACCCATCACATAACAGTGGGCAAAAAAAACCAATCAATTAGGTTGTTTACAAAAACCCAATAATACATCTATAGTAAAATACTAGATAATACAAATCACACGTATATAACATGATTACTGCTAAGAAAATGTTATAACTTAAATTTATAAACACTATAAATAATGGCACTTAAAATTATACATCGAGACAATGTGCAACATAAAGTCCATAATTCAAATAAATACATTTCCTTGAGGCCACATTGTATTTTTGCAGTCATTTTTATGTAAATTGTCCAATGATAATCTTATAAAATGATAACAATATTAATAATAATAATCTTTCTTTATTCGGTTAATCACAGGGAAAACCATAAAAGATACAATCAGCAAATTCAATAGTACACAGTAAAAAACATTTCGAATAACAGTTAAGATATGATGATAACAAGGAAATACATTTACTTTAAAAGTTTTAAAAGTTTTTTCTTTCTCTAGTGCATGTTGCTAAAGGTTTTTTCTGTGATTCATAATAGATTAAAAAAAATTTAAGACTAGGTAGCAAATTTCTTCAGACTCCAATGATTGTAGTCGATAAAAGGCCGGTTGGCACTGTCTGAGGCCCCACCGCCTGCATATCGGGAGAATCCAACGTTTTCTGTGGGGGTGGTAGAACTTACAGAACAGGACAGCGTGAATATTCGATTGAGTTGAAATCCCGTCGCAGGGGCATAGGGGCAAGTTTTTTTCCCAAGCTTTGTTTGTGGGAAAAGCTACCAGTCTGTGAAAAAGATTCAATCTGAACCTGGTCAGTAACATCCTCTCGTAAGTTTTGCTCTGTAGGGTAAGGTAGGGTTGAATGCCAAAGGTTTGCTGGATTATATTTGCATGAATTACTGAGGGTTTAGCAGCGTCAGTTGACAATCTTAATGCTTCCAGATGACGTAAAGCGAGTTCCGTGAGTTCCTTTTTTGGAAGGGAGACAATTGACTCTGGTTGGAGAAAGTAATTTACAAGCCCAAGGTCTGTAAGAAAATTTTTAATGTACTGGAGCCACTTCAGTCTAGAGGCGAGGTCAAGTGACATTGTATCAGCCACTATCGACTGAGATAATGTATTCACGTCCGAAACCCAGATACGCCTCCACAAGAGCAAAGGCTGAATTTTAATAAGATCCTGAAGATACGGTAGTCCCAGTTCCATATGAGAGGCATAGATTGATGTGCCTTTCGGGGTCGCTAGGAGGAATCTTATGAATTCATTTTCAATTTTCTGCAAGGATTCGACGTTTGTGTGGCCCCAGACTCCTGCTCCGTAAAGAGCGATGGCCTGGCACTTGGCTTTGTAAATTCTCAGCAATTCTACTGGACGTCTCCTTCCCAGTTTTCGTGAGAAAGACTGCAAGGCCGCTGTAGAACGTTTAAAAAGATGACATCTGGAGTCCACCGCTGGTTTCCATGATAGCTTGTCATCTATCATCACCCCCAAATATGGATATTGTGTTGTGGTCTCAAGGGGTTGCTTGTCTAGGAAGATGTTTTTTGTGCCTTTCTTCACCCCCCCGTGATCATTACAAACGTTTTTTTTACGTTCACCTTGAGATCCAGAGCGTTCATGAAGGAGGTGTATCTATTGAGTGAGAGCTGGAGTTCGCGCGGAGTTCGGGCCAAAATGACAGCGTCATCCGTGTAGAGGAGTGCTGGAATTGGTCTCTGTTTCATTTTTGGGAGGTCCTGGGCCCCCCTCAGCATCTCTTCCTCCAGGCCGTTGGTATAAAGCGAGAAGAGGAAGGGGGCCAGAACGCATCCCTGCCTAACTCCTCGCTCCACGTCGAAGGGCGCCGTCAACTCGCCGTTTTTTCCAAAGCGAACTCTCGCCGAGGCTCCAGAATAGAGCTCTCTTAGGAGATCCAGCAGAGCGGCGTCTATCTCCATTTTTCTTAAGACTGTCCATAGTTTGGAGTGTGAGACACAGTCGAAAGCGGCAGAGAGGTCTACATAGACCATATATACCGTGGATTTCTTGGCATGCATGTATTTTGCCATTATAAGGCTAAGATTGAGTGCCTGCTCTACTGTTCCAAGGCCTGCTCTGAAGCCGAATTGGAGATCTGATATGATTTCTTTTTCCTCACACCACAGTTGGAGTCTCTCCAGCATGACCCTTCCCACCACTTTGCCGATGGAGTCCAGGAGGGAAATAGGTCGATAACATTTTACATCCTGGCGGTCCCCTTTCTTGAAAATGGGGACCATAATTGATCTGGTCCAGGAGTCTAGGATTCCTTCACTAGCTGCAGCTGCACAAACTCTTGTTAGGATAGGTGCCCAAAGATCTTGATTGGATTTAAAAAGGTCGACAGGGACGCCATCGGGACCCGGGGCTTTTCCTATCTTGCTTCTTTCCAGGGCCACCAAGATTTCCGAAATATCGAAGGATATTGGGATAGGGTATTGTACCTTGTTGGAAGAGTTCGTTGGAAGGTCTATGATTCCTTGATTTTTGAATATATTTCCGAAATGGGAGATCCAAGTTCCCTCGTCTATAGCTACCTCTATCTTGGGTGAGTTGTTCGCTGAGAGGTATGGGGATCTCACCGTTCTCCAGAAATCCTTGCTGCACTTTGATAAGGAACTCCTGTCAAGATCTTTCCATAGTTTCTCTTTCAGTTGTTGGACTCTAAGGGTACGGTCCCTTTTGTACTGTCTTCTCAGAAGCTGAATCAGACCGACGTCTCTTGGTTTTTTTCGAAGGGCAGATTTTAGATCAATTAGGGCCTTTGTGCAGTTGTGATCAAACCAACCTTTTTTCCCTGAAAGCTTATTTGTGATTTTTCCCGTAAGCAGCTCTTTAGCTACTGCCAAGATTTCTCCAAAGTTTGACAGGACCTCTGCGTGGTTTAGTGTTGGGTCCAGGCAGTTAATAATGTTCGGGTATGATTGATTGACTATTTTTTTGTAAGTTTTTGGGGGTCAATCTTTTCCCACTTTATGGTATAGCCGTTTTGTTTTCCTAATTGCAGTCTTTCTTGAGTGAGGGCTTTTGCTATATTCGTGACCTTTGATTTATGCTCTATACAGTAGAGTTCTAGCTTTAATGCATAGTGGTCGCTTAGTATATTTGGCATTACTTGAAAGTCTGCAGCCTTTGTAGCGAGGCCCTGGGATAGCAGGATATAGTCCACTGTTGTCTGATGGCCTCTGCCCACATAGGTTGCGTCGAGTTGGAGTTCCCTCGCCTTTAGGGAATTAGCGATCACTAAATCAAATTCTGACAGGATATTATTCATAGTATTGCCAGAATTATTGTGGGCAAAGTGGGCTAATGGAGCTTCTTGTTCGTCCACGAACCCACAGCGTTTGGAGACTGCCATTGAGCATGGATGGAGATTAAAGTCCCCTCCCCAGAGTAAGTGGATCATTTTGGAGTTAGTCTCCCTCTGTAGTAGGGATCGCAATTTCTCCTGCAAGTTTTCAACAAAGATTAGGAAGTCGTGTTCCGTTAGGTTGTTGTATGAATTCACGAGCACTATAGTATCTTCGTTTGCAAGGGAGAGAAATAGTATCTGGCAATTGGAGTCAGTAAAAAATTTTGTCACTTTTAGGCGAGATATGGTGTTAGCTATATAGATTGTAAGTCCTCCTTTGGGTCTGCCCATTGCACTACGGCTGGCTGGGGAAAAGTAGGTTTTATACCCTAACAGATGGAGCTCTGAGGTTGTCCAAGTCTCTTGAAGGCAAATAATTTTGCCTTGTTCGAGGAAATTCACTGCTAAGGGGTCGCCAATCTTGGAACGTAGACCCGCCACGTTCCAGAATAGGAAGGGTATTGTGTGGTAGCTATCTTTTGGAATTGGAGTTTGTACAATCACCTCAGGGTTATTAGATAGCGGAGGGGGGGGTGGGGAATTGGGAAAAGTGTGATCGGTGTCCCTTGGTGGTCAATCAACCATTTCCAGGGGACTAAATCGATTTGCTAGTGGGATGTTATGCCAAGGGTCCCATCTGGGCGGTTCTCTACGGGTCACCCTTTGCTGGTATCCCCATTCTCCCCAGTTTGAGCCCTGGTGGCGTGGGTTTACTACATGCCATAGATTCTCCTGCTCTCGGAAACGAGAGGGGCCATATTGCCTATTCTCATATGCTAAGGGTTGGCGCTGGGGTCGATCGGCCCAGGGAAAAACAGGGTCCTCGAAAAAATTGTTGTTTATGGGTTGGAGGATGGGGTAGAAAAAGGAGAGTGGTTTTATACTAATTCCACCAGTGACATTGGGTTGGTCCCAGGAGATAATATATTCCGCTACCCAGGGGTCCTCGAAAGCTATAATGATACAGTCCCCTGGAAACTGTTTTTTACCTTTCCCCACCCAAGGGGTCCTGCGTAGAGAGGAAATCCTTCCGTGGCAGTTAGTTGGCATGGGCCGATTTGCCTGTAGCCAATGGTGGACTTTATTTTTTAGGGACCATGGGGGTTCTGCCGTATTGGGCGCTACTTCGGGTACACCGACCATGACTGCAACGTAGGGAGCGGCCTCGGGGGGGAGATCAGAGTGAGCTCTGATTTCTCCTGGCCCTCTTAAGGTGTTTCTTTGGGTTGGTTGAAAAGTAGAATTTTGTGCCGGGGTCTTGGGGGGTGCAGTTTTTCTTGGTGCTGGTTGTGAGGATAGATTAATGGACGCCACATTATTAACTTGTTTTGTTATAGTTGGGGCTGTGGGAGTGGAGATTGAGGTATTTAAGGGCAGTGTAATGGGGAGTGTTGGGGTAGGGGGTAGTGTTGTCGATGTGGTTACCTGTGGTACAATGATTTGCGGAGTTGTGGATTTTGCAGTGAGAGTCACAGGGTTCGGGAGGGAATTAAGAAAAGGGTTGGTGCCTCCTTTCTTTTGTTGGAGATGCCCCTGGTTATGTTGTGAAGGGGAGGTAAGCTTCAAAATCTGGGATTCTATCCTTGCTAGTTTTTGCTCTATCGGCAGTAGAAGTTGTTTAAAAAGATCAGCTAGCTTATTTAGAAGAACAGAATTGTCGTTTTCTTCCAGGCCCTTGTCTGCAGGAGGTTGAGTTGGTGAGACGAGTGATATGGGAGTGGCGTCTTCCAGTTGATCGCTATGTACTATTGCTGTGATCAATTGTTGCTGTAATGGTGGTGATACAATAGGTGGGGAGGGAGTTTTCGGTATGGCAGGATTTAATATAGTGGATTTGTTTTTGCTTATTGCTCCTTCTCTCCTTCCTCTTTCTTGAATATCTTCCGGAGGTAATATTTGAGTGGGGGATTGTGGAGGGAGCTCGGGAGTTTTTTCGAGGTCAGAGCCTAAGGGGGAGTCTGCAAGCTCAGATACAGATAAGTCTACGTTGTTTGGTAGGCTGCGTCTCCCCTCGGTCGCAATCCCTGGGACTTTTTTATTGATGGTCGGCACAGGAGTTTTTGCATGTGCTAGATTTCCCAGGGAAGATCTTTTTGCGAATTCTAGATCTAGTGAGACTCTGTTTTCCATGAGGGAGATGCTTTGGTCAATGAAGGAGTTCGCTTTAGTAATAAAATCGTCCATAGGACCCAGTATATTTCCAACGCTCCCTGGTGCTACGGTCTTCTTTCCTGTTGTGACTACCATTGTGTTAGAGTGGAAGTCAGTATAGTGTTTCCCAGTTTGGCAGTAATTAATAAGATGCAATAAAAGAATATAAAAATAAAAACAAATACAATAGATACTTGGAAGGGGAGTGGCCCAGTCCAGTCCCTCCGGTCCTCGAACGGCCCGCTCTTTGCCCGGTCTTCGCCCCGGCCTGCGACCCGCGCGCGTCCCGCGAGGCGCGTTCCGGGGGTCAGGCTAAGTAGAGTGACCGGTTGTGGGGGCGTGGCACTGGGAGGGGGCGCGGCTCTCACGGGAAGAGGACCAGCTGGGGATGGTGTATGCTGGTCCTCGCAGTCCCGGGGCCGGCGCCTCACCCTCCTCTGCGGCCACGAGGTGTCTTCAGGTCACAGCCGGTCCAGCAGCAGAGCAGGGGGGTTGTTCAGCGACTCCAGTCGCGCTGACGAGCAAACAGGGAACAAAGCAAGGCAAAACCGGGCAGTCAATTAACGAGTTTTATAAACGTCAAACTTTCCACAAAACTTCTATTCCCTGGATACTCCGTATTATCACTCCTACAACATTGATTCCACCATTCACCCCCTTAACAATAACTTCCTCAGAGGTTGAATTATCTTTTAAAAAATTTGGCTTTGAAAATATTAGATAGGAATTTGGCAATTTGAAAGGCAAACGTTGTTTGAAAACCAACTCAGCATCATTACAAAGACTCCAGCCTTTCTCACTTTTGAGATATGCAGTATGATGTCCTGATGTTATTGAAGGACCATTGTGAAAAATTATTGCTACTGCTACAAAAGTCCTTCCAGATATTGATAGTTGTGCAGCAACAAAATGTTTTATTAAAGTGTCCAATTTTCTTTCATCAGCTGTACAACGTTGCATCATTAAAATTATATATTTTCCATATCTTTGGATAAATAATGTTGATAACATTTCTGATTTGCATTGCCTGTAATCCATGTTTTGGTTTGCAGCTTCAACTAATTTACTGAAAGACACTGATTTACAGTCCGGTAATGTCAAATATAAAAATCTTTCAGTGTCTACATTAGTGCTACATTTATACATACAATTTTCACATTGATTTTCTGTTACATCCTATGTTTATATCTTTTGTGTTTTCATGATTAGTTTGCATGTAGCCTGTTCACCTAGTGCTTGGGTTGCTAGGTAATTGTAGAATGTTGAGCTTATGATCTTCAGTTGAAGACTGAAGCTTGATGGAACAACACTCTGACAGATCTGATGCTGTACTTGAGATTCAGGAATAAACTTCTTCTAAGTATAATATACTTGTATGTGGTCCTTTGGGATGCAACATAATTTGGCGACGAGGTCCTCAAGTCAGCATTTCTTTAAACTCACGCGAAAAAAAAAGGAATATTTATTTTACAAGGAAGATCTTGTCAGACTCCAGTGTTTATGAACTACCTTTCTGATCATTCATGGATTTTGGATATTTGATCTCCGTGAATACTACTGAACTACTTTGAACATACTGAATTTCATCCAATTCTACCATTCTGAAGATAAGTATTAAATCTTTGAATATTTTAAATTCCTTTTAAAAATCTATTGGGAGCCTCGCTGCATGTACTTTCATTAATTTTCGATGCAGGCTCGTAGATTTGTTTTGTTTGTCTCTGATTGACCTTGGATATATTTTCTTTGGATTACCTCCATTCTACATAGCTGTGTCTGCTTTCTGCCACTTCATCTACGATATTAATTTGAGTGCTTTCAATTTTTGAACACCCGAATTTTCGCAAAACTTCTGACTTATAACCATTTTAAAGTGTTTCGGTTATTGCGGCATTCAAATTGGTAAAGTGACAGTTGCTAACTTACTTGGAATTTGTCGTTTCTCAAAAATCGCCATTCTTTGCGCTTCACTGACTCCTCTCCGAATTCCATTATCTTCGGCCGGCGGCTGAAGCAGCGGAATTCGTCATCACGCTTAGACGTCGACGTCTATGTCATCGCGCCACGTCAAACAACGTAGTGGCCATTTTGAGGTAACCAAGCAACACCGGAACATCTCTGTGTATCGTTCTCCACTCAACTTTAGAAAACAACGCTGATACACACAGGTACGAGGTATTTAACAGCTATGAGGTATTTAACTTTAATCCATTTAACACGTCTTTTCTTCGCTGATACACACAGCCTTGAGACATCAATTTAAATACGTGTGTCATTTACGCTGATAACTTATGAACTTTGTCCTTCATCTACGCTGATACACACATCTTAATTTTAATATTATTCGTGTATCATTTACGCTGATACACACAGCTGAAAATAACGCTTGAACTTTGTGCTTCATCTACGCTGATACACACAGCTTCATTTTATTATTCACATTATATTGACCTTACTTTCATTAATTCAAACACGTGTATCATTTACGCTGATACACACAGTTGGAAAATAACAATTTTGAATTTTGTGCTTCATCTATGCTGATGCACATGACTTAATCTTACTTTTCTCATTATATTAACTCTCATTTTCTGATATATAACACCAAGTAATTTACTTTTCTCATTATATTAACTCTCATTTTCTGATATGTAACACCAAGTAATGTTTTCTTTTTAATTCATTTGATTTACTAGAGTGTCATAATGGCTCAACAAACTGCAGTCCTTCCATCACCATTTCTCCCTGAACCAGGTACTCCGAAAATTAAGTGGACTCAATGGTTTAAGGCTTTTAATAATTATGTTGTTGCTATTGATGCTGTGAAATTTTCTCCTGTTAGAAAAAATGCAATGTTATATAGTGCTTTGGGTGCTGAGGGTCAAAGAATTTTTGACCACCTTCAGATGATTGGAATGAGTATACTGAAGCTATTGTTCATTTAGAAAAGTATTTTAAGGATGAGCCGAGTATAATTGTAGAGAGACACAAGTTTTATACTCGAAAACAAAGAGAGTATGAAAAAGTTGATACATTTTTATCTGAATTGAGGGTGTTAGCTGCAACCTGCGAATTTGAAGGTCCCATTGAACATTATCTTATTGATCAAATTGTAGTAAACTGCTTTAGTAACAAGGTTCAGGAAAGGATATTATGTTGTCGGAATCCTTCACTTTTAGAAACTTTGGAATTGGCTAGAGGGATTGAAAGATCTGTCTTTGCGTCTAAAGAATTGGGTAATAGTAAATCTTCACAGATTGAATCTCTAAACAAGATCTCACAAATACCTTCTCAAAGTATGAATCAACGTGACAAATCTTCTAAAATTGAATGGAAAAATCTGACAAATCTCCTGCATGCTTTAGGTGTGGGTCAAAGTCACATCTCGCTAATTCGACCTCTTGTCCTGCATTAAAAAAGCAATGCTCTAATTGTAAAAAAATTGGACACTTTGCTGCAGTGTGTAAGTTCAAAGCAAAACTATGTTTCTTGAAACTACAAATTCTGAAGAGTTGTCTAATGTAAGTGAAGAACAAATTGTTAGGAAGATTCTATTGTCAGTTGATATGATAGATGGACAGGAGGATTCTTGCTCTTCTGATCCTGTGTGTGACTTAAAAATAGGTGAGATTATTGTGAAGGTTACAGTAGACTCAGGGTCTCCCATCACTATCGTTCCTGATTTTCTTTTCTTGGAACAATGGAAAGGGGTTCAACTTCTGCCTCCTGACATATGCACAGTAGCATTTAATGGAAAGGTAATAGATTTAATTGGCTATTTTGTTGACAATCTTACTTTTGAAGATCGCACTGTGCAAGCCAAAATTTATGTAGCTAAAAAAGGCTATATTGTTCTTGGGTGGAAGGATCAAGGAAAATTTCCTTTAGTTTTGAGACCTGGCACCAACAATCCCATTTCTTTGGATCGTTCTAACGTAATTAATGCTCTGGTTGCTGAAGAGTTGTCCTTGGAGAATATTATTGGAAAATACCAAGCTGTCTTTTCTGACAATCTTGGTTCAGTTAAGGGTTTCGAACATAAAATCATATTGAAACCGGACGCCGTTCCAGTGATTCACAAAGTCAGACATGTTCCCCTAAGCATTAGGGAGAAACTAAAAGATCACCTTCATCAGCTGTGCAAAGATGGTGTTATTGAACAAATTAATTCTTCATTCTGGGTTTCGCCAATTGTGGTAGCACTTAAAAAAAATTGTGATGAGTTTAGGCTATGCATAGATCTAAGAGCTTAGAATAAGAATATACAAATTGATTGTTTTCCTCTACCACGTATCCAAGACATGCTAGCTCAATTAAAAGGTACAAAAGTATTTTCCACCATAGATTTGAGGGCAGCATACCATCAGATTGAGTTATGTGAGGAGTCTAAGGATCTAACAGCTTTTAATACTCCTTTTGGCCCTTACAGATATGTGAGGTTGCCTTTTGGTCTGGCTTCGGCGGCCTCTGTTTTTCAGAAGTTAATGTTTCAATTGTTTGGTGAGGTTCGTGATGTTCTAGCATATCAAGACGATATTCTGATTTCTACTAATACTGTTGAGGAACATCTTATAAAACTAGATCAGGTGTTGGGCATTTTAAATGATCATGGTAAAACTGTAAAAAAACAAAAGTGTAAGCTTTTGTTAAATGAGGTTGAGTACCTTGGTCATACTATTTCTCAGAAGGGTATTACTCCTAAACGTGATTTGTTGCAGGGAATTCGAGATTGTGCTCAACCTAGTAATAAAGATCAGTTGAGGTCATTTTTGGGGTTAAGTGAGTTTTACTCAAGGTTTGTTCAGAATTTTGCACATGTAAGTGAGCCATTGAGGTTGCTCACCAGGAACAAAGTCAAATTTTTGTGGGGTGAAGAACAAAAGTTGGCATTTGAATCTTCAAAAGATTTAATTATTGGAACTCCCGCTCTTAAACCTTTTGATGAGAAGTCTACTTCATATATTATTGTGGATGCCAGTAATGCTGGACTAGGTGCAGTGTTGAGTCAAGTGATTGATGGTGATGAGAATGTAATAGCTTTTGCCTCCCGACAAATTTCCGTGGCAGAAAGAAACTATAGTACAATTGAAAAGGAAGCTTAGGCTTGTGTGTGGGGTGTTAGGGATTTTTCTACTTATGTTTGGGGCCATGATTTCGTGTTGGTTTCAGACCATAAGCCTTTGATTTACATCTGGAATGACAAAGGCTTGAGGAATGCCAGTCCAAGATTAGTTTGATTATTCTCTAAACTTTATGACTTTAACTTTGTGATGAGACATATTCCTGGGGGAAAGAATTTCACTGCTGATTTTTTGTCTCGATGTCCTTCAAGTTGTTTTGACTTTGATCCTATTCTTGATGACAAAGAAGTGGTAGTTAATTTATTGGATGGTTTGAAGTTAGCTGGAGATGCAGTTTCTGAATTGGATTGGATTAAAGCATCTTTGTTAGACAATTCTCTTTGTTTGCTAAAGAAATATATTACCGAGGGTTGGCCAAGAGAAAATCAGGTAGTCAAGGATCTTCTTCCGTTTTCAAAACTTAGAGAAGAGTTAAGCATGGAGGGAGATTTTCTTTTAAAAGGTCCTTCTCTTATTCCTCCAGTGTCTATCAGAAATAAGATTATTGATA
Source organism: Lissotriton helveticus (assembly GCF_964261635.1). NCBI lineage: Eukaryota > Metazoa > Chordata > Amphibia > Caudata > Salamandridae > Lissotriton > Lissotriton helveticus. The sequence goes on from NC_136063.1 coordinate 1,024,660,725, forward strand.
TTGCCCACAAAGGTCATGGGGGGATCACGAGTACAAAGAAGAGGTTGAGACTTCATTATTGGTGGCCGGGGATGGATGTTCGTGTAGAAACCTTTTTGAATGATTGTGTTGAATGTTCTCATGCTGAGAAATCTTTACGTACAGTGAATAAACCTTTGTATCCTGTTGTCTTTCCTGACAGTCCATGGGAGAAATTAGGCATGGATTTTTGGGGACCGATTGGGGGTTTAAATCTAGGTTTTAGATTTATTCTTACTATTGTTGATTATCACTCTAAGTGGGTTGTCTTCAAATTTTTAAAGGAACCTAACACAGAGAATGTGATAAAATTTCTTAAACAGCTTTTCCAATCTGAGGGAATACCAGTTTATCTGGTGTCAGATAATGGCGTACAGTTTGTGTCGCATGACATGAAAGATTTTTTAAATAATTTGGCCATTAAGCATCTCACCACTGCTTTATACAGTCCACAGGGGAATGGTCTAGTGGAAAGGGTGAACCGTGTCTTAAAGGATGCAGTTCAGTTGGCTATTTCTTCTGGTGTTTGTGTTCAAGAAGTGGTGAGTGACAGAATATGGTCATAAAATAACATGCCGCATTCGACCACTGGAGTGACTCCGTTCTATTTGTTAAGGGGAAGGCAATCTTTCAATGAATTATCTCCTGGATGGGTGGTTAGAAAGACCTTTCACGGAAGTGGTGTGCCTGATTTGGTTCAGGTTAAAAGGAATGTGGAGTCTGCTCAAATGAAGTCTAAAATCAGATATGATCAAGAGAAATATGTAAAAGAAATTTGTTTGGATGTGGGAGACAAGGTAAAAGTTAGAAGACCATGCAAAGTGAGGGGGTTCAAAATATTTTCCTGAAACTACTATTGTTCAGGTCAGTAAACATTCTGTTAAGGTACTTGGCGGAAAATGGTGGAGTAAAAGTAAGCTTGCCAAGGTGAAGAACCCAAATTCAAATCCTGTTGATGTTGAGGAAAATGTTGATGTTTTGTCTCCATATATGGGTGACTTGCAGAGTTCAGAAGGCGATGGTAGTAATCAATGTGATTCTGAACCTCCTGTGGATAATTTGGAAATTAACAAAAATGATGTGTCGTTATCTGATGTTTCTGTTTCTTGTTCCAGATCTAGTTCCAGAATTAGGTCCAAACCTAAGTATTTGGAAGAATATGCTACTTAAAATGTTGTGCTTTGAAATGTTTTAATTTTGTTTCTTTTGTTTAATTTTGTTTTGTTTATGGGAAGGGAGGTGTGTTAAATCTTATGTTTATATCTTTGGTGTTTTCATGATTAGTTTGCATGTAGCCTGTTCACCTAGTGCTTGGGTTGCTAGGTAATTGTCGAATGTTGAGCTTATGATCTTCAGTTGAAGACTGAAGCTTGATGGAACAACACTCTTACAGATCTGATGCTGTACTTGAGATTCAGGAATAAACTTCTTCTAAGTATAATATACCTGTATGTGGTCCTTTGGGATACAACATTTTCCCATTTATAACAAAGGCCAAAAATATTCTCTATGTCTACACCTTCATTTTCCAATTATGTAAGCATACACATTAGAAACTCCTGAGCATCTTGTTGTATATTTTGAGTAAATTGTGTAGAACCAGAACATACATCCAAAAGATTACGAACATCAGAAACGCTTTGTATTTTACTTTTATCTGTTCTCAATTTAAAAAAAAATGTGTATATATATTTTTTTGCTTTGCCATCACATTACAAATCAATTCATACAACTTTTAGTAGTACCCCCCTCCCCCCCTCCCCGGGTCCAAAAAAATAGAAAAAACATATTATATTTACAAGCAATTAAGGCACAAGTCCTTCAATGAATATGCAAGTTTTAGTAATAGATGTACAATTAGCAATGATATAAAAGGTAATTATCATTCAAACTAAGAAGATAGAAGAAGCAAATAAGAGAAGAGCGGGAGTAAACAGTGAGTGCGAAGAGAAGGGGGTGAGCATGAGAAAAAAAAAAGGGGGGCCAGGGGGGGAGAAGAGGGCGGGGGAAGGCAGAAAGAAACAAAGATACATAAGCAGTACGTTATACAACTTAAGTGTTCAAACTGTTGAGCCATTTAGTCAAAGGATCCCAGACCTTCAGGTCCTTTTTCCTTGCCCTTCTTCCCTTTTTGGCATAAATAGCCCTCTCGATCCTGTAGGTGGCGAGTAGTCTAGCTTGCCACTGACCAAAAGACGGGGGATTCAGATCTTTCCAATTCATTGCAATACAAATCCGCAGTATGGTCATCGCTACAAAAATCAGTGCACCTCCAGCCTTTGGATCCAACTGATTGTAAAGCCCTAGTATGATAGTGACTGGCATGAGTTGTATATCTAAAGAAATGCCTAAACACGCTCGTACCTCTTTCAATAGTGGCTCAAGGTTAGGGCAGGTAGCAAACATGTGCATGGCAGCCGCACTATATTCTGTGCAGCGCGGACTGGTAGTTCCAGAGCCGGTAGCCCATTTTGCGATCCTACTGGGGGTTATATACATAAAATACCCTGTCTTTTAAAATTGTGATTGCAATTTAGGAGATAACAAATATGTTTGTGCTAGACCCAGGGCAGAGCAAAAGGCATTAGGTGGAATATTTAGTTTCAACTGCCATTTAGTGTCTACTTTACTTAGATCATCTGGTTCTCTGTTCAGTAAGTGCACAATAGATGTCTCCAATCCTTGCTAGCCTAGCGCCAAGTAGATTGTCTATCAATCCTACCATGGCAAACCCGGCGGGACCCCCAGTTTTATTTGCCAAAAAGCTCGTAATAGCATTATACTGGAATATTTGGCTGTTATTCAAATTAAAACAAGTTTTCAGCTCTTCAAAAGACCGAAAACGGCCAGGACTATACAAGTCTCCTAACTTGCTAATGCCCGCAAGGTACCATTGTCGAAGATATATATTTTTGAATATTTCTGGGGGGTAATATGGTTCAGCTTGGCGATTCCAAAAACTTTTCGGATATTGCGGAAGATCTGATGTGCACTAATCAACGTCTTGAATCTGACTCTCTTGTAATATCTATATTCCAGATGGCGCCTCAAACACCGCCTGACATTTTCTCCTAGAAGTAAGAAATATAGGGAGAGGGCAAATCTGACGGGCATAGAGTATGGTCCGCAAACATTAGTTTGCGGCAATGCTGTAGGGTGGCAGCCCAATAATATAGTTTTAGATTAGGGAGTGCCCATCCTCCTAAATAGTAAAATTCCCTTTTATCAGCAGTGTCACAACTTAGCTTCCTGTGATTAATCAAATGTCCTTTTTTTGTTTCACAAAACATCCTTCGGAACAATGACTCCATATTTTCCATCATTGATGTTCTCTGTAGTAATCCCTTTAAAAGTGTAGTTTTGCAGCACTTCAAAGAGACACATGTTCTCAAGATGATGACTTCTGTTTGGGTATACGTGTCCAACATGTTCATTTTCAAAATATCTGTATTTTCTGCTTCTTTTTCTGCAAAATGTTCAATTTCTTGAACAGATTTCAGTATTTGATTTCGCATTGCTGCAAGACCTAGACTCACATAAAGGATTCTTCTAGATTTGGAGTATAGACTTGCCGATGATAACAGATCGGAACATTCATATGCTCCGATTTCTCGATGCGATAACATCTTCAAACCAGCCGGGGCCCGTGGAGGGAGTTACGGTGAGGCAGAGAGGTGTGCGGGGGAGGGGCAGGGTGGGCGGTGCTAAAAACCGGAATATGGATAATTTGAGGTAAATAAACAATTTAATTAAACAAACGAATTTCGTAGCGCGCCATACATCGTAAAATGCGGTGCAGCGCGCGCTACGAAATTCGTTTTATTAATTAAATTGTTTACTTACCTCCAATTATCCATATTCCGGTTTTTAGCACCCCCCCACCCTGCCCCTCCCCCGCCCGCCTCCCTGCCCCACCGTAACTCCTTCCACGGGCCGCGGCTGCTTCAAACTGAAACTGTATAATTTCTTACTTAGAGTCTTCTCGTGAGAAATCTCTTCCCACATTTCTTTCACTTCTGTCTTTTCTGATTTTATAATATAAGATGTTACATATCGAGCAACAGCAATGGAATTGTCAGTAACATATTGAATATCCATATTAGCATTCCAAATGGACAAAATGACTGGGTTGTAGTCATTAATGTATTTTGACTCTTAATTTCTTCTTAAGTTGTAGGTATTTTTAGTAGACTTTCTTGTGATACTATGTCGCAAAGATGAAATACAACTATTCACTCTTCCTTTCGATATTCCAGAACGTGGAAATCCAAAATGACATTTGGTGTAGAACTTGTCCTTAGATTTGTACTTTTGTCGACAGTATTTTCCACATCGGTGGCTTTGGAATCGTAACACTTGTGCTCTTAAGTTGTTTTCTTCTGTGCTTTTGGATACAGCACATGTTGCATATTCTTCAATAAAACTCAAAACAGTATCATTTGAATCTCTTCTAAATTTGGGAGTGTCCTTAATCCATAACAGCATATGTATACGAGGAGCACCTCTTGCTTGATACTCCTTTCTCCAAAAGAAAAACACAACTTCCCCAAGAGGAGGATTTTTTTATTGCAGATAAAAGACATCATAGCCTCAAATCTATGATTGAAATACCTGCATACATTAACAGGATCCTAAGAGCACAATTCTCCAGATGTCTTGTATTAAATGTTTTTTAGATTCAAATTTGCCTCTCGAAGAAATTCTAGCACATCATCCCAAGCATACTCAGCACAGCTTAGGGTAAGGAACCATGTTGGAGTTTCTAAGGTCCGTAGCATACATTTCAGTTCTCCATGACGACGGTACCAATATCCATCAGTCTGACATGCCATCAGATTAATGAGCTGAGATTCTAGATGGTCATCTCTCTGGTGCACTTTATTCATAAAATCTTTTGCAGATGCATAGTGCAGATGTATTCCAGATTTTAGAATATGGTGGACTGCATATGAAAGTCCAGACAAGTCACTTTCAACAAAAGATCAAATATATAAGGGATACTTTGTCAAAATCTTGAATGTTCTGCATATAATCTTGTTGTCCGATATTCAGATGCAGGAATCTGCACAGGACTTTCATCATATCGTCCTCCTTTCAGTTGGGAACAACTGTGGAAAACAACGAGCTTCCAAGCTCTCTTCCTATACACTCATGGGACTTCCTTTTGCCTTTTTCATTTGGAACAAATCAAGTGTGTTTCCCATCACTTCTTTTGAATGAAGTGGATGCACACTATAATGTTCATAGATTTCTTTACATTTTAACATGTCCACTTTTTCAATTTGTCCGCTTGACGTTTCAGTATCTTCTTCTAAAAGTATTTCTTCTTCTCCTATATAAACATTCTTATAGTATGCATTGTTTTTTATCAAATACAATGTTGTCTTTTGCACTTTCCTAACATCCACTAACTCCTGCCAGATTTTCTTATTCTTAGTTGGCACACCATTAACAGGAATAACTAGAGGTTCACTTTCTACACTGTCTACACCAATAGTTTCAATATTTTTCTTTAAATCTAACGGTAAATACACCATTCTTCCTTTTAACCCTCTTTGTAAATCAGAAGGAGGCAATTTACCTGATCAGGCTCCATACGAACAATAGCCTGAAACGGGTGCACACACTGAATGAGAATAGACTCATAGGTATTGAGATCTGTCAGTTGTGGAGGAATAGTAACTAACTCTAAATTATTATGCACATCTCTAGCAGGCATTCTTTTCACATCTAACTTGTTATAACAATATTTCCAAATACGCTGATCATAACTCAAATCAAAACAATTCTCTACCAACAAATAAGTTGCAAATTCCTTCCACTTATCATTATTTTCTTTTTCACTTTTTAAATACAGATTAACACTCCTAGTCTGATTTTTGTGGTGAGTTCAGTGACAAACAAATACAAGAACAATTTGGCCTTTCACCTGAAATCACCTTAAACTTTGTAATTTCATTTTCAAAATGTTTGGTACAACTATGTTCAACATTCTCTGAAACATTTTCTTATATTAATGTTTGAGTTTCTTCACTTTCTTCTTCAGGACCAAAGTAACAAATCTGAATATCATCACAAACCTTTTTCACATCTAATACTGACTCTTGCAAAAGAGCACTGTGCAACTCACTTAACTTTAGTGCTGGACTTTTTGCATTATACAATCTTCTCACTAACTTCCACATTTGAGTATGATGTACTGCCAACATCCTGAAATGGTGAAAAACACTTTGACATACTTTCCTAGAAAGACAAGCCAGAGAATGACATTGCCAACCAGTATGTTTTCTCACTCTGCAAGGGTCTAGTCCTTGCAACAGCTTAATCTTTTGTTTAACAATTTTTTTTACAATATACTTGTGAGAAATGACGTAATTTATCAATAGATTCTTGCCGTACACTACAAATACTACTATAATCCCAAGTGTACACTGGGGCTTTAGGCTGTCTGCCTAGAACTTCATCAGCTATCACTTTTCTTCATTTCTAGGAACCATTTGCTCTTTCTCAATTGGACAACCATCTCTAACCTCATGAGCTCAACCACTGGTGTCAACGGCATGCAACAAATTATTGCTCTGTAAATAACTCTCTTCATTAAAAAAAGGCTCAGAACATGAACTGTGTTTCCATTGTTCTAAAAAAATATCACAAAAAATTAGTTTTGTTAATTACTCTGTTCCTCTTACTTTTGGCCTTCATTAAATATATTGGTTTATCTAATGATCCTCTTCAGTACTAAAATGAAGAGTTTTCTCTTTACTTCTAAAGCCTTTTCAACAATGGATTCAATATGCTTCTTCTTTTTATAAAATGGTGTTCTCTTTCTATATTTTTTTGTGTCTTTCAGTAAGTTATTCACAACTCTATTTAAAAGAATTTTTGGCGTATGTCTTTATATTGATTTTCTCTTCTTTTAATATAAGTTGTATCCTTTGTTTTTACATTGCCTTTTTTGCCTTTCCTATTCTTTTCACTTTTTCTTGTGCTTGGAACGTTTTCACTGCTTTCCACTTTTCTATTTTTTCTTCTCAGTCTAGTAATCTTTTTATGAAGTCTTTTGAAGTCTTACCAGAAATTGTTCTCTTTTTCGCCACATTATGTTGGTCTTCCAAGAGTTGTGGTTGAGTTTTTTTCAAATAAGTATCCCTTTTCTGACTTTTTATTCGTCTTTCTTAATGCCGCATGATGACTTTATTTTAAGGATGATAAACAGTATCTGTAAAAAATAAACATATATAAGTATTTATTAAAAACTTAAAAAAATTATTAATTTTTATAACTATACGAACACATTTCATACAAATTCTAACTACAAAATTGTAGGCCTGAAGCAGAACTGTGAAAGTTGTAAGAGCACTACATACATAGCGCATACAAGTTTGAAGCATTCCATAACACTAAAACCTGAAGCAGTCTATGAGTACATACTTATTATCTAAATGATCACAATACTATAAGGAAAGACACTGAGTTAATTCATAATTGGTTCACTTTTACTTTAGTAAATAGAATACTACATTGTACATAAACAGTCACTATAGTTTTGGAACACTACAGATTTTATATTTAGAGTAGTGCAGTGTTGTTTGTCTAGTGTAAGGACTTGTGCTGGGGTAGTGTTCTAGGGTAGCGCAGTGGTATTTGTGTAGTGTAGGAGATCGTGCTGGGTTAATGTCTTAGAATTTAGGGAACTGCACTGCTGATTGCATAGTGTAGGTGATTGTACTAAGGGTAGATTTAGGGTTTAGAGTAGTGCAGTGGTCTTTGTGTAGTGTAGGGGGGTCCTGCTGGAGTAGTGTTCTGGGATAGTGCAGTTGTGGTTAGTTAGTGTTGGATGTCATGCTGAGATTGATTTAATGTTTAGGGTAGTGCAATGGGGTTTGGGTAGTAGTGTAGGAGGTTGTACTGGGGGTAGATTTAGGGTTTAAGGTAGTGCAGTGGACTTTGTGTACTGTAGAGGGTCCTGCTAGGATATTGTTCTAGGACCCTGCAGTGGTCTTTATATAATGTACAGAGTCACTGCAATGATGTTTAACCTGTGTAGAAGATCATGGTGAGGTACTGTTCTAGGATAGTGCAGTGGTGTTTATGTAGTGTATGGGGTCATAATAGGGATAGTGTTTTAGAGTTTAAGGTACTGTAGTGGTGTTTGTGTAATGTATGAAGTCGTACTGCAGTAGTGTTTTACGTTGGTACAGTAGTGTTTCAGTAGTGTACGGGGTTATACTGGACTAGTGTTCTACAATAGTACAGTCATGATTGGGTAGTGAAGGAAGTGGTGGTGAGATAGATTTAATGTTTAGAGTAATGCAATGGTATTTGAGTAGTGTCCAGGGTCGTGCTGCGTAGTGTTTTATTATTCAGGGTAATACAGCGGTGTTTATGCAGTGTAGGGGGTCATAGATGGGGTAGATTTAGAGTTTAGAGTACTGCACTAGTCTTTTTGTAGTATAGAGGGTCGTGTTGTGGTAATGTTGTGGAAAATAAGCTGGTGTTGAAGGTTCTGCAGAACTATATTTAAGATTTAGGGTAGGAAAACCGTAACATTCTATTGCCAATAACTTTGGCGTCGATTGATGAATCTTCTTGAAATTTTCCAAACTTTTGGCCAGCTCAGTTACACTCCTTCTCGGACAGTTTGGGGGTGATTGGTGAAATGGGGGCCGAGAAAAAAGGGGGTCCCAAAACACGTTTTCCCCATGCAATTTCCCATAGGACCTTTAGCCACGGCTACAGCCCGAACGGCTGAACGGAATTACACCAAATTTGGAAGAGAGGCAGTCCTCAGTTCCGACTTGTGCCTTTGGCATATCTGGAGTCAATCTGTTCAGCAGTTTCTCTGAAAATTACGGTTAAAGTCATTTATATATCTGTGGACGCGAAAGATCCGCGGATTGTGCGAGGATTGGCCTCGTAGGATAAGCGCACCATCCTGATGACCGCTGAATTCTAAATGGCTGTCAAGCGGTTGTATACATTCGAAATCAGCAACTGTTGGCAGCCATTTTGGGCCTCGGTAGAAGCAAGGCTGAGAAAGTCAGTGAAATATGTGTGCAAAATGTGAAAAGGGGAGAGGGTAGACACATCCTGACACCCTAGTCCTGCTCAGGGGGTCACATAAGGACACATGAACTACCAAAATACTTCTCTATGACTGAATCCTAAATGCACAGACTCACTGTGTGATTCTAGACAAATAACAATATACCTTATAAATACAGTAGTAAGATACTATAGCAGTGTTTGGGTAGTGTAAGGGATCCTGCTGTGATAGAATTAAGCTTTAGAGAACTGAAATGGTGATTAGGTAGTATAATGACTCACACTGGGGTAGTGTTCTAGCATAGTGCAGTGGTGTTTATGTACCATAAGAGATCATGCTAGGGATAGCATTTCAGGCTTTAAGATAATGCTGTGGTGTTTCTGTAGTGTATGCAGTCGTGGTAGGGGAATGTTCTAGGAAATAAACTGGTGTTTGGCTAGTGTAGGAGGTTCTACTGGTGTAGATTTAAAGTTTAGGGTAGTAAAGTGGTGAATAAGTAGTGTAGGTGGTCATGCTGCAGGTAGATTAAGGGTTTACAATAGTGTAGTGGTGTTTGGGTAGTGTAGGAAATCATAGTGGTGGAAGTGTCAGTGCAAGACTACATGTACGTATCTGTCTGCAAAAACATCAACCATACATTATACATATTTCAGAACTGCATTTTACTATTAATACTAAACTCATTTTGGAAACACATAACCAATGACTATTTTCTAATTCTACCAAAATGTGACAACACGATACATTTTTAACTAATAACATATCGGAAAACACATGAAGGGGCATATTATCAATCAGAGCGTTAAAATATCGCCGTTTTAGCGAAAGAAAAGTGCAGCAAATGCGGCGATAATGGCCTTGATAATATGCCGTCAAGAATTCCAATAGAAGCCCATGTTCACACTAGAACATAGGTTTCTATTAGAATTCACAAGTTCATATTATCAAGCGCATTATCGCCGCTTTAGCAGCAGTTTTCTGCTGCTAAAACAATGATAATTTTTAACGTCCTGGTTCATAATATGTCCCAAAGTACCAAAATGCTCCTCTCAGAAATGGTTCCTAAATGCACAGAAGACACACTGAGGGGCATATTATCAAGAACGGCGATAATATTATTGCCACTTTAGCGACAGGAAACTGCTGCTAAAGTGACAATAATGGGCTTGATAATATGTCCTTGTGAATTCCCATAGCAGATCAGGTTAACACCACAACCTGGTCTGCTATAGGAATTCACAAGAGCATACTATCAATCCCATTAACGCCGCTTTAGCAGCAGTTTCCTGCCACTAAATCAATGATAATTTTATCGCCGATCTTGAAAATATACCCCTGTGTGATTCTAGACAAACAACACTATCCCTTCTATTTTACTAAAACACATTTCATAGTCTAGAATAAGTACTACATTTTAATCTACAAACTTGAGTCATATTTGCAAATAAATAGAAAATAACTGGTTTCTAATTCTACCAAAACAAGAGAACAGCATAGTTATCTGTGTGCAAACACATAAAATAAACAAATACTTATCTCAGAATCCGTTCTAAATGCACATATACTCACAATAAAATTCTAGAGAAAAAAAATATTCCCTTCATTTTAGCAGAACAAACACAGTACTCTAATTAAAACCAAAATGCACCACTTACATTCCCTCACAAATTTATACCTCACCTTTCCAATTGTTTTGTAGAATAAAATGTCAGTCACACAGCAGATTTTCTTATTCAAAAGCTCTGTTTTCAACACCTCTCACCAGAACCGTAGAATGGCAGAGGTTCCCTCTCATTTTCAACACATATACACCTGAACATCAAATCACATTCCTTACCACATTAATACAAAACCAAACACACATTTCTATTGGTTAGACATTTCAATCCTTTACAAACGACATACATATGTGGTAGGACCGTCCCATGAGAAGGGCCACACGTTGGATCAGATCTTTTCTACTCTCCCTATCGGGGTAGATCTTCCCGTGCCAGTTTTGTGGTCGGATCACTTTCTTATTTCTTTTTCCCTTCCTAATATGGTTTCAACACGGTCCAAATTTGTGGGGTCGTCAAAGCATCTGTCTAAATCTTTCCATCTGTTCACTAGAGAGATGCTATCAAACACCCTAATCAACTTTCCTTGTCCTACATCTGACAATGTAGAGGACTATACTGCTTTTTTCCATAAATGGCTCTTAGAGTGTCTTGAGAGTTCGATCCCGACTAAGACACAGAATTCTGCCAATAAAAGGACATCTGCCCCATGGTTTACTCCGCAGCTAAAAAAAGCTAGACAAGACCTCAAAAAAGCTGAAAGAGCTTGGAGACGATCCTATGATCATTCTGAAAGGCAGAATTTTAAGACACTGACTAGAGCCTACCATAAATCAATCTGGGCTGGAAAAAAAGCTTACTTGGAATCTAGAATAAATGAGGCGGAGCATTCCAGTAAAGAACTTTTTAGGGTGGTAAAAGATTTTACTTCTCCCTCTGCTTACACCCCTATTCATACGCACTCTGAATCCTGGTTGAGGGATCTGGCTGTATATTTTGTACAGAAAATTACTACTATTCAAGATTCCCTCTTTTCCACTTTTCAGCAGCAACCTGTGAGCGTGGGGTGTCCCATGTCTGATCATGGTCCTTTGTTGTGTGATTTTCCCTCACTGGATCATGCAAGCTCTCTTGACATCCTGTCCAACCTTAAATCTGGATCTCCACAGGATCCGTGCCCGGCCAAGTGTTTAGCGAACTTGGCACCTGTGCTAAATGACTTGGTCAACCCCATTTTAAATATGTCGCTCTCATCCGGGGTAGTTCCAAAGGCCTGGAAGAGCGCCATGATCCTGCCACTCCTGAAAAAACCAGCACTTGACCCTCTAGTCCATGCCAACTACAGACCTATTTCCTTACTCCCGGCTCTAGCGAAAGTGACTGAGAGGTTTGTTCACAGATCAATCTCTAATTTCATCGAGGAAAATGATCTGTTGCATAACACCCAATCCGGTTTCCGTGCGAATTTCAGCACGGAAACTGCGCTCCTCGAAGTCACAGACGCCATCCGGGAGGAGTTGGATGCTGGAAGAAAGGAGGTATTGCTCATGCTTGACCTGTCGGCGGCATTCAACACCGTTCCCCACGCGCTTCTCCTTGCTAGACTCTGGGACTTTGGCTTGCAGGGAACGGTGTGGAGGTGGCTTAAATCCTTCTTAGCCGACCGCCGGCAGACAATCTGGGCTCCTCCTTACTCCGCCGAGATGCCGCTGCTAGAAGTGGGGGTTCCCCAAGGATCCATCTTGAGCCCCCTCCTTTTTAACATCTTCATGGCTCCTCTGGCAGTGGTCGCGGAGTCTTTCGGCGCCCGGATTGTCACCTATGCCGACCTACCCAGCTCCTGTTTGTAAGCAACAGGAATGGTCTGTTCAACGACGATCAGGTCAGAGGTTGTTTGAGTGCGGTTTTCGAGTGGTTTGGACATCATGGTCTGAAATGCAACTCCGACAAGTCGGAGCTGCTCTTTTTTGGGTGTACCTCCGAGCCGGATTGGAAACCCTGGTGGCCGCAGGATATGTTTCCCCCCGTTAGTTCATCCCTGAAGGCCAAAAATTTGGGAGTGATCATTGACAGCGACCTATCTTTTGGACCACATATTTCCTCTCTCACTGGGAAATGTTTTGGCATCCTTCGGATGTTGCGTAAATTTTTACCTTTAGTATTCATCGAGCATAGAAAAATCATCGTCCAGGCACTGGTTGGCTCCAGACTGGATTACGCTAATGTTTTATTTTTGGGGCTTCCCAAATACCTGGTTAGGCGTCTTCAAGTTGCTCAGAACTCTGCAGCCCGAGCGGTCTTTGGCCTCCCAAGAAGAGCCAGAGCCACTGCTCTTCTCTCTACCTTACATTGGCTCCCGATTGATAAAAGGATTCTTTTTAAAACTCTGACTACGACCTTCAAGGCCTTGCATGGTATTGGTCCTAAATATATCTCCAAACGATTGTCTTGGTATCAGCCCTCTAGATCTCTTAGATCTGCTGCGCTATCCAAAGTGAAGGTTCCCATTAGCAAGCGCGCCAGAGCAGGAGGACGGTCTTTCCGCTATCTAGCTCCACGTGCTTGGAATGACCTCCCGATTTCTCTAAGACAGGCTTCTAGCCTGCTGTCCTTCCGAAAGGCCCTTAAAACATGGCTTTTCCCTTAGACCGGTGCTGCTTTTTTATGTGTGTGTTGCATGTCCCTCCAGTGTTATGTTTCTCCCTCATTTGGTGGATACCTTCGAAAAAGCGCCGGGATGCTCCAAATGGAGTGGCCGTGCGCTATAGAAGCATAAAAATAACATAACATAACATAACATAACATACATTTGAACCAGCCGCGGCCCGTGGAGGGAGTTACGGTAGGGCAGGGAGGCGGGCGGGAGGGGCAGGTGGGGGTGCTAAAAACCCGGAATATGGATAATTGGAGGTAAGTAAACTATTTAATTAATAAAACGAATTTCGTAGCGTGTGCTGCACCGCATTTTGTGATGCATGGCGTGCTACGAAATTCGTTTGATTAATTAAATTGTTTACTTACCTCCAATTATCCATATTCTGGTTTTTAACACCCCCCACCCTGCCCCTCCCCTCTAAGTGGGTTGTCTTCAAATTTTTAAAGGAACCTAACACAGAGAATGTGATAAAATTTCTTACACAGCTTTTCCAATCTGAGGGAATACCAGTTTATCTGGTGTCAGATAATGGCGTACAGTTTGTGTCGCATGACATGAAAGATTTTTTAAAATATTTTGGCCATTAAGCATCTCACCACTGCTTTATACAGTCCACATGGGAATGGTCTAGTGGAAAGGGTGAACCGTGTCTTGAAGGATGCAGTTCAGTTGGCTATTTCTTCTGGTGTTTGTGTTCAGGAAGTGGTGAGTGACAGAATATGGTCATACAATAACATGCCGCATTCGACCACTGGAGTGACTCCGTTCTATTTGTTAAGGGGAAGGCAATCTTTCAATGAATTATCTCCTGGATGGGTGGTTAGAAAGACCTTTCACGGAAGTGGTGTGTCTGATTTGGTTCAGGTTAAAAGGAATGTAGAGTCTGCTCAAATGAAGTCTAAAATCAGATATGATCAAGAGAAACATGTAAAAGAAATCTGTTTTAATGTTGGAGACAAGGTAAAAGTTAGAAGACCATGCAAAGTGAGGGGTTCAAAATATTTTCCTGAAACTACTATTGTTCAGGTCAGTAAACATTCTGTTAAGGTACTTGGCGGAAAATGGTGGAGTAAAAGTAAGCTTGCCAAGGCGAAGAACCCAAATTCAAATGCTGTTGATGTTGAGGAAATTTTTGATGTTTTGTCTCCATATATGGGTGACTTGCAGAGTTCAGAAGGCGATGGTAGTAATCGATGTGATTCTGAACCTCCTGTGGATAATTTGGAAATTAACAAAAATGATGTGTCGTTATCTGATGTTTCTGTTTCTTGTTCCAGATCTAGTTCCAGAATTAGGTCCAAACCTAAGTATTTGGAAGAATATGCTACTTAAAATTTTGTGCTTTGAAATGTTTTAATTTTGTTTCTTTTGTTTAATTTTGTTTTGTTTATGGGAAGGGAGGTGTGTTATATCCTATGTTTATATCTTTTGTGTGTTCATGATTAGTTTGCATGTAGCCTGTTCACCTAGTGCTTGGGTTGCTAGGTAATTGTAGAATGTTGAGCTTATGATCTTCAGTTGAAGACTGAAGCTTGATGGAACAACACTCTGACAGATCTGATGCTGTACTTGAGATTCAGGAATAAACTTCTTCTAAGTATAATATACTTGTATGTGGTCCTTTGGGATACAACATTTTCCCATTTATAACAAAGGCCAAAAATATTCTCTATGTCTACACCTCCATTTTCCAATTATGTTAGCCTACACATTAGAAACTCCTGAGCATCTTGTTGTATATTTTGAGTAAATTGTGTAGAACCAGAACATACATCCACAAGATTACGAACATCAGAAACGCTTTGTATTTTACTTTTATCTGTTCTCAATTTAAAAAAAATTGTATATATATATTTTTTTTTGCTTTGCCATCACATTACAAATCAATTCATACAACTGTTAGTAGTACCCCCCTCCCCCCCTCCCCGGGTCCAAAAAAATAGAAAAAACATATTATATTTACAAGCAATTAAGGCACAAGTCCTTCAATGAATATGCAAGTTTTAGTAATATATGTACAATTAGCAATGATATAAAAGGTAATTATCATTCAAACTAAGAAGATAGAAGAAGCAAATAAGAGAAGAGTGGGAGTAAACAGCGAGTGCGAAGAGAAGGGGGTGAGCATGAAAAAAAAAAGGGGGGAGCCGGGGGGGAGAAGAGGGCGGGGGAAGGCAGAAAGAAACAAAGATACATAAGCAGTACGTTATACAACTTAAGTGTTCAAACTGTTGAGCCATTTAGTCAAAGGTTCCCAGACCTTCAGGCCCTTTTTCCTTGCCCTTCTTCCCTTTTTGGCATAAATAGCCCTCTCGATCCTATAGGTGGCGAGTAGTGTAGCTTGCCACTGACCAAAAGACGGGGGGATTCAGATCTTTCCAATTCATTGCAATACAAATCCGCAGTATGGTCATCGCTACAAAAATCAGTGCACCTCCAGTCTTTGGATCCAACTGATTGTAAAGCCCTAGTATGATAGTGACTGGCATGAGTTGTATATCTAAAGAAATGCCTAAACACGCTTGTACCTCTTTCAATAGTGGCTCAAGGTTAGGGCAGGTAGCAAACATGTGCATGGCATCCGCACTATATTCTGTGCAGCGCGGACTGGTAGTTCCAGAGCCGGTAGCCCATTTTGCGATCCTACTGGGGGTTATATACATAAAATACCTTTTCTTTTAAAATTGTGATTGCAATTTAGGAGATAACAAATATGTTTGTGCTAGACCCAGGGCAGAGCAAAAGGCATTAGGTGGAATATTTAGTTTCAACTACCATTTAGTGTCTCCTTTACTTAGATCATCTGGTTCTCTGTTCAGTAAGTGCACAATAGATGTCTCCAATCCTTGCTAGCCTAGCGCCAAGTAGATTGTCTATCAATCCTACCATGGCAAACCCGGCGGGCCCCCCAGTTTTATTTGCCAAAAAGCTCGTAATAGCATTATACTGGAATATTTGGCTGTTATTCAAATTAAAACAAGTTTTCACCTCTTCAAAAGACCGAAAACGGCCAAGACTATACAAGTCTCCTAACTTGCTAATGCCCGCAAGGTACCATTGTCGAAGATATATATTTTTGAATATTTCTGGGGGGTAATATGGTTCAGCTTGGCGATTCCAAAAACTTTTCGGATATTGCGGAAGATCTGATGTGCACTAATCAACGTCTTGAATCTGACTCTCTTGTAATATCTATATTCCAGATGGCGCCTCAAACACCGCCTGACATTTTCTCCTAGAAGTAAGAAATATAGGGAGAGGGCAAACCTGACGGGCATAGAGTATGGTCTGCAAACATTAGTTCGCGGCAATGCTGTAGGGCGGCAGGCCAATAATATAGTTTTAGATTAGGGAGTGCCCATCCTCCTAAATAGTAAAATTCCCTTTTATCAGCAGTGTTACAACTTAGCTTCCTGTGATTAATCAAATGTCCTTTTTTTTGTTTCACAAAACATCCTTCGGAACAATGACTCCATATTTTCCATCATTGATGTTCTCTGTAGCAATCCCTTTAAAAGTGTAGTTTTGCAGCACTTCAAAGAGACACATGTTCTCAAGATGATGGCTTCTGTTTGGGTATATGTGTCCAACATGTTCATTTTCAAAATATCTGTATTTTCTGCATCTTTTTCTGCAAAATGTTCAATTTCTTGAACAGATTTCAGTAACTGATTTCGCATTGCTGCAAGACCTAGACTCACATAAAGGATTCTTCTAGATTTGGAGTATAGACTTGCCGATGATAACAGATCGGAACATTCATATGCTCCGATTTCTCGATGCGATAACATCTTCAAACCAGCCGCGGCCCGTGGAGGGAGTTACGGTGAGGCAGAGAGGCGGGCGGGGGAGGGGCAGGGTGGGGGGTGCTAAAAACCGGAATATGGATAATTTTAGGTAAATAAACAATTTAATTAATCAAATGAATTTCGTAGCGCGCCATACATCGTAAAATGCGGTGCAGCGCGCACTACGAAATTCGTTTTATTAATTAAATTGTTTACTTACCTCCAATTATCCATATTCCCGTTTTTAGCACCCCCCCCACCCTGCCCCTCCTCCGCCCGCCTTCCTGCTCCACCGTAACTCCTTCCACGGGCCGCGGCTGCTTCAAACTGAAACTGTATCATTTCTTACTTAGAGTCTTCTCGTGAGAAATCTCTTCCCACATTTCGTTCACTTCTGTCTTTTCTGATTTTATAATATAAGATGTTACATATCGAGCAACAGCAATGGAATTGTCCGTAACATATTGAATATCCATGTTAGCATTCCAAATGGACAAAATGACTGGGTTGTAGTCATTAATGTATTTTGACTCTTAATTTCTTCTTAAGTTGTAGGTATTTTTAGTAGACTTTCTTGTGATACTATGTCGCAAAGATGACATAAAACTATTCACTCTTTCTTTCGATATTCCAGAACGTGGAAATCCAAAATGACATTTGGTGTAGAACTTGTCCTTAGATTTGTACTTTTGTCGACAGTATTTTCCACATCGGTGGCTTTGGAATCGTAACACTTGTGCTCTTAAGTTGTTTTCTTCTGTGCTTTTGGATACAGCACATGTTGCATATTCTTCAATAAAACTCGAAACAGTATCATTCGAATCTGTTCTAAATTTGGGAGTGTCCTTAATCCATAACAGCATATGTATATGAGGAGCACCTCTTGCTTGATACTCCTTTCTCCAAAAGAGATCCACAACTTCCCCAAGAGGAGGATTTTTTTATTGCAGATAAAAGACATCATAGCCTCAAATCTATGATTGAAATACCTGCATACATTAACAGGATCCTAAGAGCACAATTCTCCAGATGTCTTGTATTCAATGTTTTTTATATTCGAATTTGCCTCTCGAAGAAATTCTAGCACATCATCCCAAGCATACTCAGCACAGCTTAGGGTAAGGAACCATGTTGGAGTTTCTAAGTTTCGTAGCATACATTTCAGTTCTCCATGACGACGGTACCAATATTCATCAGTCTGACATGCCATCAGATTAATGAACTGAGATTCTAGATGATCATCTCTCTGGTGCACTTTATTCATAAAATCTTTTGCAGATACATTGTGCAGATGTATTCCAGATTTTAGAATATGGAGGACTGCATATGAAAGTCCAGACAAGTCACTTTCAACAAAAGATGAAATATATAAGGGATACTTTGTCAAAATCTTGAATCTTCTGCATATAATCTTGTTGTCCGATATTCAGATGCAGGAATCTGCACAGGACTTTCATCATATCGTCCTCCTTTTCCAGTTGGGAACAACTGTGGAAAACAACGAGCTTCCAAGCTCTCTTCCTATACACTCATGGGACTTCCTTTTGCCTTTTTCATTTGGAACAAATCAAGTGTGTTTCCCATCACTTCTTTTGAATGAAGTGGATGCACACTATAATGTTCATAGATTTCTTTACATCTTAACATGTCCACTTTTTCAATTTGTCCGCTTGACGTTTCAGTATCTTCTTCTAAAAGTATTTCTTCTTCTCCTATATAAACATTCTTATAGTATGCATTGTTTTTTATCAAATACAATGTTGTCTTTTGCACTTTCCTAACATCCACTAACTCCTGCCAGATTTTCTTATTCTTAGTTGGCACACCATTAACAGGAATAACTAGAGGTTCACTTTCTACACTGTCTACACCAATAGTTTCAATATTTTTCTTTAAATCTAACGGTAAATACACCATTCTTCCTTTTAATCCTCTTTGTAAATCTGAAGGAGGCAATTTACCTGTTTCAGGCTCCATACGAACAATAGCCTGAAACGGGTGCACACACTGAATGAGAATAGATTCATAGATATTGAGATCTGTCAGTTGTGGAGGAATAGTAACTAACTCTAAATTATTATGCACATCTCTAGCAGGCATTCTTTTCTCATCTAACTTGTTATAACAATATTTCCAAATACGCTGATCATAACTCAAATCAAAACAATTCTCTACCAACAAATAAGTTGCAAATTGCTTCCACTTATCATTATTTTCTTTTTCACTTTTTAAATACAGATCAACACTCCTAGTCTGATTTTTGTGGTGAGTTCAGTGACAAACAAATACAAGAACAATTTGGCCTTTCACCTGAAATCACCTTAAACTTTGTAATTTCATTTTCAAAATGTTTGGTACAAGTAAGTTCAACATTCTCTGAAACATTTTCTTATATTATTGTTTGAGTTTCTTCACTTTCTTCTTCAGGACCAAAGTAACAAATCTGAATATCATCACAAACCTTTTTCACATCTGATACTGACTCTTGCAAAAGAGCACTGTGCAACTCACTTAACTTTAGTGCTGGACTTTTTGCATTATACAATCGTCTCACTAACTTCCACATTTGAGTATGATGTACTGCCAACATCCTGAAATGGTGAAAACACTTTGACATACTTTCCTAGAAAGACAAGCCAGAGAATGACATTGCCAACCAGTATGTTTTCTCACTCTGCAAGGGTCTAGTCCTTGCAACAGCTTAATCTTTTGTTTAACAATTTTTTACAATATGCTTGTGAGAAATGACGTAATTTATCAATAGATTCTTGCCGTACACTACAAATACTACTATAATCCCAAGTGTACACTGGGGCTTTAGGCTGTCTGCCTAGAACTTCATCAGCTATCACTTTTCTTCATTTCTAGGAACCATTTGCTCTTTCTCAATTGGACAACCATCTCTAACCTCATGAGCTCGACCACTGGTGTCAACGGCATGCAACAAATTATTGCTCTGTAAATAACTCTCTTCATTAAAAAAGGCTCAGAACATGAACTGTGTTTCCATTGTTCTAAAAAAAATCACAAAAATTAGTTTTGTTAATTACTCTGTCCCTCTTACTTTTGGCCTTCATTAAATGTATTGGTTTATCTAATGATCCTCTTCAGTACTAAAATGAAGAGTTTTCTCTTTACTTCTAAAGCCTTTTCAACAATGGATTCAATATGCTTCTTCTTTTTATAAAATGGTGTTCTCTTTCTATATTTTTTTGTGTCTTCCAGTAAGTTATTCACAACTCTATTTAAAAGAATTTTTGGCGTATGTCTTTATATTGATTTTCTCTTCTTTTAATATAAGTTGTATCCTTTGTTTTTACATTGCCTTTTTTGCCTTTCCTATTCTTTTCACTTTTTCTTGTGCTTGGAACGTTTTCACTGCTTTCCACTTTTCTATTTTTTCTTCTCAGTCTAGTAATCTTTTTATGAAGTCTTTTGAAGTCTTACCAGAAATTGTTCTCTTTTTCGCCACATTATGTTGGTCTTCCAAGAGTTGTGGTTGAGTTTTTTTCAAATAAGTATCCTTTTTCTGACTTTTTATTCGTCTTTCTTAATGCGGCATGATGACTTTATTTTAAGGATGATAAACAGTATCTGTGAAAAATAAACATATATAAGTATTTATTAAAAACTTTAAAAAAATATTAATTTTTATAACTATACGAACACATTTCATACAAATTCTAACTACAAAATTGTAGGCCTGAAGCAGAACTGTGAAAGTTGTAAGAGCACTACATACATAGCGCATACAAGTTTGAAGCATTCCATAACACTAAAACCTGAAGCAGTCTATGAGTACATACTTATTATCTAAATGATCACAATACTATAAGGAAAGACACTGAGTTAATTCATAATTGGTTCACTTTTACTTTAGTAAATAGAATACTACATTGTACATAAACAGTCACTATAGTTTTGGAACACTACAGATTTTATATTTAGAGTAGTGCAGTGTTGTTTGTCTAGTGTAAGGACTTGTGCTGGGGTAGTGTTTAGGGTAGCACAGTGGTATTTGCGTAGTGTAGGAGATCGTGCTGGGTTAATGTCTTAGAATTGAGGGAACTGCACTGCTGATTGCATAGTGTAGGTGATCGTACTAAGGGTAGATTTAGGGTTTAGAGTAGTGCAGTGGTCTTTGTGTAGTGTAGGGGGGTCCTGCTGGAGTAGTGTTCTGGGATAGTGCAGTCGTGATTAGTTAGTGTTGGATGTCATGCTGAGATTGATTTAATGTTTAGGGTAGTGCAATGGGGTTTGGGTAGTAGTCTAGGAGGTTGTACTGGGGGTAGATTTAGGGTTTAAGGTAGTGCAGTGGACTTTGTGTACTGTAGAGGGTCCTGCTTGGATATTGTTCTAGGACCCTGCAGTGGTCTTTATATAATGTACAGAGTCATGCTAAGGATAGTGTTTTAGGATTTAAGATAGTGCAGTGGTGTTTGTATACTGTAGGTGGTCATGCTGAGTACTGCAATGATGTTTAACCTGTGTAGAAGATCATGGTGAGGTACTGTTCTAGGATAGTGCAGTGGTGTTTATGTAGTGTATGGGGTCATAATAGGGATAGTGTTTTAGAGTTTAAGGTACTGTAGTGGTGTTTGTGTAATGTATGAAGTTGTACTGCAGTAGTGTTTTACGTTGGTACAGTAGTGTTTCAGTAGTGTACGGGGTTATACTGGACTAGTGTTCTACAATAGTACAGTCGTGATTGGGTAGTGAAGGAAGTGGTGGTGAGATAGTTTTAATGTTTAGAGTAATGCAATGGTATTTGAGTAGTGTCCAGGGTCGTGCTGCGTAGTGTTTTATTATTCAGGGTAATACAGCGGTGTTTATGCAGTGTAGGGGGTCATAGATGGGGTAGATTTAGAGTTTAGAGTACTGCACTAGTCTTTTTGTAGTATAGAGGGTCGTGTTGTGGTAATGTTGTGGAAAATAAGCTGGTGTTGAAGGTTCTGCAGAACTATATTTAAGATTTAGGGTAGGAAAACCGTAACATTCTATTGCCAATAACTTTGGCGTCGATTGATGAATCTTCTTGAAATTTTCCAAACTTTCGGCCAGCTCAGTTACACTTCTTCTCTGACAGTTTAGGGGTGATTGGTGAAGTGGGGGCCGAGAAAAAAGGGGGTCCCAAAACACGTTTTCCCCATGCAATTTCCCATAGGACCTTTAGCCACGGCTACAGCCCGAACGGCTGAACGGAATTACACCAAATTTGGAAGAGAGGTAGTCCTCATTCCGACTTGTGCCTTTGGCATATCTGGAGTCAATATGTTCAGTAGTTTCTCTGAAAATTACGGTTAAAGTCATTTATATATCTGTGGACGCGAAAGATCCGCGGATTGTGCGAGGATTGGCCTCGTAGGATAAGCGCACCATCCTGATGACCGCTGAATTCTAAATGGCTGTCAAGCGGTTGTATACATTCGAAATCAGCAACTGTTGGCAGCCATTTTGGGCCTCGGTAGAAGCAAGGCTGAGAAAGTCAGTGAAATATGTGTGCAAAATGTGAAAAGGGGAGAGGGTAGACACATCCTGACACCCTAGTCCTGCTCAGGGGGTCACATAAGGACACATGAACTACCAAAATACTTCTCTATGACTGAATCCTAAATGCACAGACTCACTGTGTGATTCTAGACAAATAACAAAATTCCTTATAAATACAGTAGTAAGATACTATAGTAGTGTTTGGGTAGTGTAAGGGATCCTGCTGTGATAGAATTAAGCTTTAGAGAACTGAAAGTATAATGACTCACACTGGGGTAGTGTTCTAGCATAGTGCAGTGGTGTTTATGTACCATAAGAGATCATGCTAGGGATAGCATTTCAGGCTTTAAGATAATGCTGTGGTGTTTCTGTAGTGTATGCGGTCGTGGTAGGGGAATGTTCTAGGAAATAAACTGGTGTTTGGCTAGTGTAGGAGGTTCTACTGGTGTAGATTTAAAGTTTAGGGTAGTAAATTGGTGAATAAGTAGTGTAGGTGGTCATGCTGCAGGTAGATTAAGGGTTTACAATAGTGTAGTGGTGTTTGGGTAGTGTAGGAAATCATAGTGGTGGAAGTGTCAGTGCAAGACTACATGTACGTATCTGTCTGCAAAAACATCAACCATACATTATACATATTTCAGAACTGCATTTTACTATTAATACTAAACTCATTTTGGAAACACATAACCAATGACTATTTTCTAATTCTACCAAAATGTGACAACACGATACATTTTTAACTAATAACATATCGGAAAATACATGAAGGGGCATATTATCAATCAGAGCGTTAAAATATCGCCGTTTTAGCGAACGAAAAGTGCAGCAAATGCGGCGATAATGACCTTGATAAAATGCCGTCAAGAATTCCAATAGAAGCCCATGTTCACACTAGAACATAGGTTTCTATTAGAATTCACAAGTCCATATTATCCACCCCATTATCGCCGCTTTAGCAGCAGTTTTCTGCTGCTAAAACAATGATAATTTTTAACGTCCTGGTTCATAATATGTCCCAAAGTACCAAAATGCTCCTCTCAGAAATGGTTCCTAAATGCACAGAAGACACACTGAGGGGCATATTATCAAGAACGGCGATAATATTATTACCACTTTAGCGACAGGAAACTGCCGCTAAAGTGACAATAATGGGCTTGATAATATGTCCTTGTGAATTCCCATAGCAGATCAGGTTAACACCACAACCTGGTCTGCTATAGGAATTCACAAGAGCATACTATCAATCCCATTAACGCCGCTTTAGCAGCAGTTTCCTGCCACTAAATTAACAATAATTTTATCGCCGATCTTGAAAATATACCCCTGTGTGATTCTAGACAAACAACACAATCCCTTCTATTTTACTAAAACACATTTCATAGTCTAGAATGAGTACTACATTTTAATCTACAAACTTGAGTCATATTTGCAAATAAATAGAAAATAACTGATTTCTAATTCTACCAAAACAAGAGAACAGCATAGTTATCTTTGTGCAAACACATAAAATAAACAAATACTTATCTCAGAATCCGTTCTAAATGCACACATACTCACAATAAAATTCTAGAGAAAAAAAATATTCCCTTCATTTTAGCAGAACAAACACAGTACTCTAATTAAAACCAAAATGCACCACTTACATTCCCTCACAAATTAATACCTCACCTTTCCAATTGTGTTGTAGAATAAAAAGTATGTCAGTCACACAGCAGATTTTCTTATTCAAAATCTCTGTTTTCAACACCTCTCACCAGAACCGTAGAATGGCAGAGGTTCCCTCTCATTTTCACCACATATACACCTGAACATCAAATCACATTCCTTACCACATTAATACAAAACCAAACACACATTTCTATTGGTTAAACATTTCAATCCTTTACAAACGACATACATTTGAACCAGCCGCGGCCCGTGGAGGGAGTTATGGTAGGGCAGGGAGGAGGGCGGGAGGGGCAGGTGGGGGTGCTAAAAACCCGGAATATGGATAATTGGAGGTAAGTAAACTATTTAATTATTAAAACAAATTTCGTAGCGTGTGCTGCACCGCATTTTGCGATGCATGGCGTGCTACGAAATTCGTTTGATTAATTAAATTGTTTACTTACCTCCAATTATCCATATTCTGGTTTTTAACACCCCCCACCCTGCCCCTCCCCTGCCCGCCTCTCTGCACCACCGTAACTCCCTCCACGGGCCGCGGCTGATTTGAACCCTGCCCCCATTCTGCCTTCAGCCTGTTACCATAGAAACACTTCATGGAACACTTCACTGAGCACACAGGTCAAAAGGTCAAAAATAACTTTGGCGCCGATTGATGAATATTCTTCAAATTTTCCAAATTTTGGCCAGCTCAGTTCTGCTGCTTCCCTGGCAGTTTGGGGGTGATTGGTCAAGCGGGGGCTGAGAAAAAAGGGGGTCCCAAAACATGTTTTCCCCATGCAATTTCCCATAGGACCTTTAGCCACGGCTACAGCCCGAACGGAATTACACGAAATTTGGCAAAGAGGTAGTCCTCAGTTCAGACTTGTGCCTTTGGCATATCTGGAGTCAATCTGTTCAGTAGTTTCTCTGAAAATTACGGTTAAAGTTATTTACATATCTATGGGCGCGGTGGATCCGCGGATTGTGCGAGGATTGTCATTGTGCCATAAGCGCACTGTCCCCATCACGCGTGCAATGCTAATTGGCTGTCAAGCGGTTGTAAACATTCGAAACCAGGAACTGTTGGCAGCCATTTTGCGCCTCTGTAGAAGCGAGGCTGAGGAAGTCAGTGGAATATGTGTGCAAACCGTAGAAAGGGGGCAGGGTAGAAATAGTTTTACCCTCTGGACCTGCTTAGGGGGTCCCAAAAGGACCCACAGGGCCCACATTTTTTTTAAACCGGCAGGTGCGTGTAGGTGCGTGGACTGTGCCATGAAAAATAAATAAAATAAAACAGAGTTTTTTTTTAATAATTTGTCTCTGGGGGGTTAAATACCGGGGGCAAAATTATCAAATTTTATGTGGGGCCCAAAAGGGCCCCCCAGCCTCGGGGATTGTCATCCCCCAGGGCTAAAAAGAAAAAAATGTTGGAGGGATGGGTCAAAGGTTCTCAAAGCCGCGGGGACCATTACCCCTCGGGGGATTATGTATTGTGGGAGGGGGACTACGTAGTCCCCTCCTGGAGCACTTGAGGTCCCCGATACCCACCGGGGCTAAAAAAAAAATGACTAGGGAGTGGGGGCTGTAAGGTCTCCAAAGCCCCAGGGACCACCACTCCGCGGGGCCTTATGTATTGTGGGTTGACCAGCATTTGCAGTGTCCTGGGATTCCCATCCCGCCCTGTCATAGCAAGGAAATCTGTTCTCTCTTTCAAAATCTAAATCAGATTGCTTTTCCACATGGGGGGCTACATGTTAGTGGCTCCTGATGTGGAAAAGTAATGCTGGCTCCCAAACGCGTAGTAGTTGTGCACCAAAGACGCTGGAGTCGCGCACCCTACAGATTATGAGTTGTGCATCCAGCTCGTGCACACCAGGGGACGGCACTAAGCTCAGTGCGTGCAACTTTTACTTTTCCCGTTAAAAAATAGCCCCTATCAGTACTTTCTAATATTCCCGGGGATCGTATCCCCCGGTTCTTATAAAAAATGTTGGGGACCCGCCGGCTTCCCACGTTCTTCGGGAACCGGCATTGTTTTTCCATAAAGGGAGATGCTAACTTGCATGTGGAAATGCAATCTGCTTTGGATTTTGAAAGTAAGAACAGATTTCACTGCTCTGTCTTTCAAAATGCAAACTAAGTTTGCTATGGGAGGGCCGGAGCCGTGAGACTCCCGCCCTCTTAAAGCAAATAGCAGTGTCCCAGGGGTAGGCACCCCGGCACACTGCAGGAACCGGCCCTGGGCGTGGCGGTCCCCAGGGCCCTCGAGGGCACCAGGTGGAGGGCCACGCAGCTTGCCTCCCACAATACACAAATCCCCGGGGGTAGTGGTCCCCGGGGCTTGAGGGGTAACACTTGACAATATTTCCTTATTTTCAAGGGTGCAGTGAGCTTGATACATTTCACTTGTCTTATAGGCCTGCGTTCAAGCGGTGTTTGTATGGAAGTGGCTACTGCGTCAGATTTACATTACAAATAAACAGGTCTTTAAAATGATTCAGGGATGAGACAGAATTAGGTGAGAGATCAAGTCATCTTGCAGGACAATATTCTTTAGGACTTATTTACAAGACTTTTGTGCCACTTTTGTGTTACTTTTCTCATGTTGAAAGTGACACAAAAGTGGCTTAAGGGGTTTGTAAATAAGCTCTTTTATTTCAAATGCATTTAATTAGAGGCATTGTAGATCTAGGCCGCTCTGCTTACCTTTTGTAAACACTGTGGCCAACAGAGTCCACAATTTTTACTCAGCTAAGGTTGTACACGGCAGAGTGGACAGCAGTGTCCATAACTTTAAAAGAGAAAGAGAAACGATGTGAGAGTGAATGAGAAAGAGAAAGAGAGAAAAAACGACATTACAACGTGGGAGAGAGAAAGTTATAGAAGGAGCAGTTAATACTGGACAAAATATTCGTAGCTCACCTTTTGCCTCCATTGTGTTTCCAAGGACGTGCTGCTTCATAGTGCACCCTCCAGTTTAGTGATCTGAAAGGTAGTATATAGAGTTAGTAATAGCATAGTACATACAAATGACACGTATAAGGTAACACTTGGCGATATTTTCTTATTTTTATGTCTGCAGTGTGCCTGATACATTTCACTTATCTTATAGGCCAGTGTTCAAGTGGTGTCTGTATGGAAGTTCCTGCTGCATCAGATTTACATTACAGATCAACAGGTCTTTAAAATGATTCAGAGATGAGACAGAATTAGGTGAGAGATCAAGTCATTATGCAGGTCAATATTCTTGAGGGCTTATTTACAAGACTGTTGCGCCACTTTTGTGTTACTTTTCTCATGTTGAAAGTGACGCAAAAGTGGGGCAAGGGGCTTGTAAATAAGGTCTTTTAATTCTAATGCATTTAATCGGAGGGATTGTATATGTAGGCCACTCTGCTTACCTTGTGTAAACACTGTGACCAACAGAGTTCACAACTTGAACTCAGCTGTGGTCCCACACGTCAGAGTGGACAGCAGCATCCATGAATTTAAAAGAGAGAGAGAAACAATGTGAGAGAGAGTGAGAGAGAGAAAGAGAGAAAAAACAACATTAAAAGTGTGAGAGAGCGAAAGTTATAGATGGAGCAGTTAATACTGGGGAAAATACTCGTATCTCACCTTTTGCCTCCATTGTGTGTCCAAGCACATGCTGGTTCATAGTGCACCCTCCAGTTTAGTGATCTGATAGATAGTATATAGAGTTAGTAATAGCATAGTACATACAAATGCACACGTATATTTTTGGTTTATTTATTTGTACACTCAGGATACTATATTACAACAAGTTCCACTGTAAGGAGGTGTCTGAGCGCTGTTTTTTCCAAAGTAGTATGTCCCATGTATTTCCACTGCATAACTGTGAGTTCTCAATATTGGGTATCTAGACTGTTGCACCCCATTGACTCATAGAGTCCGGAGGTGAGTGTTTTTCTTGGAAAGTCAGAGGCAGATTTAGAAGCTCCTTGCACCATTTTTCTCATGTTGAAAGTGACACAAAAGTGGTGCAAGGGCCTCGTAAATCTGCCCCTCAGACTGTTGTAACGAATCTATTCTCACTGCTCGGAGGTAATTGTACATTCCTGTGCAGTGAAGCTGCTGCACACTACCCACTTTCTCCTTTTACTGATGACTTGTGGTTGTTTCGGAAACAACCTTCTTTGCTCACCTTGTGCCATTGGCCTGATTCAAAGAGGGTGCACTACGTGTCAAAGCAGCTTTCTCAGAAGTTGTTACGATGGCCATGCATCGTCACAGAATACTCGTACGTTGAGTTTTAGAGGTGTTGGGGGTACGCCAATTTGTGAAACACAACCTGTAAGATTAAAAGGAAGTTAAAAGTGAGAGAGTGACTGCAAAGAATGTTCGCAGCTCAACTTTCTGTCACCAGTGTGTTTTTCACCACGTGCTGGGACATAATTCACCCTGAAGCTCTACATCTAAAAGATAGTAAAAGAAAGAGGTTATGATTGGTAATTGTTAATATCTTAATGTGGAGTTGAATAACATCACCCTTTCACACATGTTCCCTCTCATATTTAAAAGAACTATTTGTATAGTTTATATTCCGGACATTTGAGCGATTATAAAAACGCTCCTGCTATATTTGATACACTATGTAGGACTGCGTTCCTTCCAATCGCTGCGTCGTTTTTTTGTATCCAGTCTGCTACAGCCCTTCGACTCCCTCCGAAGCGCACCCTGGCCTCATTGCTCACCTTTTCATGGACAGGAAACGGTCTACATCATGTAGTCCCGATCTGCCACTAAGAAGTCTCACATATGGTGCCGAGTCTTGATATTGGTATGGCTAATGACATACTCGTGCTCCCATCATCATCATTGCAGGTTCTTAACCGGCTCAGTCCTTCCGGTACCACTAAATCAGTGACAAAAGAGACCACTCACGTAGTGGTGGGCACACTGTTCGGTGGTTCGGGCTTACATAAAGCGTCCGAACCACCAAGATGGGCCATCACAGCGCTTGCGATGGGAGCAACTCTAAAATGGCGTAGAGCACGTGCGCCCCGTCTTTTTTATAGGTAGGGTCACGTGTGTTGTGACGAATGCGTTGGATGGGTGTGGTGTGGGTGTATATCAGCCATGAGGAAGTGTGTGTGCCGTTCTGACAACTAAACCTGGAACTAAGAAATCACTACAATGGAAATCTGGGCCATGTAGCGTTGTTGTGTTTTCCTGGTAGGGTAAGTGGAGTGGGCTGGACTGACGTATGCCAGTGCTGTGCGAGGTTCTGAAGCATGATTCCGGAGCTATGGGCGTGGTCCCATTCTGAGCTATATGAGAAAATAAGTTATTCGAGTGTCCGTTTTGTAGGGCTGACTTCACCCGGGTCTTAAACGCAAATGTGTCATTATATCTGTAAAGTTCCACAACTTGGCCAACATGAAAGGTACGGGTATTACTGACTCGTTCATAGTAACACACATAAAAGAGGGTGGACATGACGCATTTCGGTGATTATGAATGTTTGTTGCACATTCAGTGAAGTGTTGCAGCTGTAGTAATACAGGGCTGTGAAAGGTTTAAGTTGTAGTTTTTGGCACATGAAGGGCAGCTAATTTATATACGTATGTGGTCATTCAGGTACACTGTACAACTTGATGCTGAAAATCAGTGTTCGAGTCTCGGAGTTGCATGCACATCTTGTTATTGTAGAGTAATGACGTAATGTATACATGCCTGAACATGTAAATTGTAAATATGGTGCTTATGTAAATAGCTGGTATAGTTTTGGGTTGATTTTGCGCTATATAAATATACTTTTTTTTTAAAGAGGAATAGCCCACACTGACTGTCACAAGTAAGTTGGTTGCATACGCTATTTATACCATAATATAAAGTGGTAAGGTGGAGGAGCAGCATTTTACAAACACAATAAATACACAGACAGATAGATAGTTGAAGTGGGTACAAGCACCTGTGCTTGACTCCATTTTATTACGTTGTTGGTAACAAGTAGAATAGTAATCATGATATCATATACAGATATTTAATCATAACGGTTTATGACTTTTGTTGTCCAAAGGTAGGAACATTGTATATGAAATAGTGTACTGAACATTCTATCGTAAAGGGTTCATGAGTTGTGCGCACTGAAGTAGGTGCGGTTTGTGTGGAGCCTGCGATGATGCGTGGTTCAGGCAGACCGCACTGGTAAAAATGTGTTTTGACTAATGAATTTGGCCTTAACAAGGACACGTGGCAATTATTTACGGTGTACTGAGTTAGTGGTACGTGCTGTGTTTATCGTGTGCTCACCCTGCGATGATGCGTGGTCTGAGCGGGCTGCACTCAAACCATTCACTGTTGTATACTGGACTATATGAAATTTGAGGGGGGGACTAGCATCAATGGTTAATAATTGCTCTGTAAACTAGGTCTACTGATTGCCCCCTAACAAATTAAACGATTGCATTTCACATAGTGCATTCTAACTTTCTCAAAATGGGCCCGTATGTCTGGTGGTGATGTTGAAGGTAATGTCCCCGAGGTACATGTTATTGCCTGTGGTGAAGGTACATTTTGCTGCAATTTTCTACATTCTTTGTTATCATAGTTCACATAATGCAACAATTGAAGGAGCTTGCGCATACTAGCAGTGCAACAGCACTATTTTTTTCTCTGCTTTAAATTAATCGAGGCTGAGTTTAATTCTGTCTGTAGTGTAGATAAAAAGGTAAATTCAAAATGTGAAACCTACTGTGCACAGTGTATATGGAAGCTAGTAGTCAGAACAGGTATAGAACAATGTTTCTTTCACTTTTTTTAAACAAAATCTGAATACATAGAGTATAATTATACATACAGTATAATTAAATAAATCAAGGTTGAATTTCGTACTGTCTATAGTGTAGATGCAAAGGTGAATTGAAGTTGTAAATCCTGCTGTCCGCAGCGTACATCTTAGGGTGGAGTGCATTATCAGCAATCATAGTGGAAGTGGAAGATCGAACATGTATGCAGCGTGCATTTGATTATTTAACTAAATATATAAGTGATATAAAAAAAATTAGAAGGAATATGTGTAGGATGTGATAGGTGTTATACTTATTTTGGTTTCCACTGAGTTAGTGGTACCTGAAATAACAAGGTTCTGTGGAACCTGCAATGATGTGTGGACTCGGCAGGACGTACTGATAGTAATGTTTTTTGTCTTGTGAATTCTGGCTTAGTAAGGGCAAGTGGCGATTTTGTGTAGGTTTGAGGGAGGTTACTTTTTTTGGTAATGCACTTTATACATAATAAATGAAGAATCAGTTAAATTCTGCCTGAATACGGCCATGTGGTGATGAATAATGGTGTACTGAGTTATTAGTACCTTTGGGACTGAGCGTATACGTAACCTGCGATGATGCGTGGTCTTGATAGGCCGCACTGGTGATCATTTTTTTTTACTACAGAATTTTGCCTTAATAAAGGCTCGTGGTGATTATTTATGGTGCACTGATTTAGTGGTATGTCTGGTGTTTAGCGTGTACTTATCCTGCGATGATGCGTGGTCTGAACAGGCTGCACTAAAAGAATTGAATGTTGCATACTGGATTGTATGTATTTTGAGGGGGAAAAAGTGCTATCGATGGTTATGAATTCTTCAGCAACAAAATTATCAGAATCAGATGATTCTTCCAGTTGTGTAGCAATTTTTTGCTCCAAAAAAGAAATTCAGGTTTCCAATGAAGAAAAAGTGAGGTTCAAATTGTGACCTATGCTATCCACAGTGTAGACTATTATTAAGTGTATCTTTGCACTTGCAGCGTGAAATTTATTATTCAAGAAAATCGATATGTGATATAAAAAAAGTTGTTAAAGGAAGCATAATAAAGGGATATTGTATAGGTTTTGATAAATGTTATACTTAGTTTGATATTGTAGTCTGCAAATAATAAATCAACAGTGTAATTAATTGTAAGCTCTAAAGACCGCAGTGTAGGCAGGAGGCAGCAGTTAGCAAGAGCCTACGACTACGTGACATTGATTAGAGCTGCACAGTATTGGTAATTTAGTGTGTGTGCACGCAGCGATGATAACTGGTGGAAAGAGTTAGTGGCACCTGAAGCACAACATTCTGTAGACTCTTGTTATTGTTATTGTTATTGTTACTTTAGTTTGTATAGCGCCAACTCACCCACAGGTCTCAAGATGCTTTCAGACCAAGAAGACAACAATTTCCAGACAGGAAGAAGTAAAATACAGTTTCCAGACAGGGAGAAGTAAAATAGCCGGATCATTAAGAATGATCTAGTGCTTCCTTGAACAGGGTTGTTTTCAACTGCTTTCTAAACAGTAATAGATTGGTCTCTTTCCGAAGCATGTCCGGCAGCTTGTTCCACAACCGTGGGACTAGTGTGAAAAAAGATCTTCCGCCTTTTGTTGTCAATTTGAAACAAGGGCAAATTAACAACTGAGCGTCCGAGGATCTGAGTGATCATTTGGGGTTATAAGGGAACAGGCGGTCCTTGATGTAGACCGGTGCTTGTCCATGTATTGCCTTATGTGCTACACATAGGCACTTAAACTCCACCCTCTGCTTCACGGGAAGCCAATGAAGCCTAGACAATAGGGGAGAGGCATGAGCTCTTCTGGGGAGCTTGAAAATTAACCGAGCTGCATCATTCATAACAACCTGCAATCTCTTGATTAGATTTTTAGGCAAGCCCAAGTAAAGGGCATTGCCGTAGTCCAATCGTGATATGATTGTGGCTGAAACCACCGTGCGGAGCATCGATTGAGATAGAAGAGGGGCTAGTGTACGCAATTGCCTGATTAGACCAATGCATATACCAACTACCGTAGAGATCTGGGCAGACATTGACAGGTCACGGTCAATTTTTATGCCAAGACTTTTTACATGAGCTGCTGGTATTGGACTAGGACCAAGTTCTTGCGGCCAGTAGATGTCGCCCCACGGTGATATACCAGATGATACCACCAAGACTTCCGTCGTTTCAGGATTTATCTTCAGTAGGTTGATAGTCATCCAACTGACTGTGTACCTGAGAACTTCTAACACATGTGCCTGAGCCATGGTAGAGTTGTCGATGCTAAAAAGCAACTGAGTGTCGTCGGCGTAATTAAACACCCGACAACCCATATGCATTAAGGACTCAATCAGAGGTTGTAGGTAAAGATTAAAAAGTAATGGCGATAGTGCTGAGCCCTGCGGGACTCCACACTCCACCATTCCTACATCGGAGAGATCATCTCCCTGTTGAATCCTCTGTTGCCTCCCTGTTAGGAAGGATTCTAGCCATTTATAGGCTGAGCCCTTTATTCCCACCCTGGCCACTCTTTCCAGGAGCAGGTCATGGCTGACAGTATCAAACGCCGCTGACAGATCTAAAAGTATCAGGGCGCTTGGTTTCCTACTGTCAGCCATGCCTCGAAGCTCGTCTAGCACCGAGAGCATCACTAACACGGTGCTATGGTGTGCACGAAAACCTGCCTGACGTCCATGAAGAAGATTGTGAGACTCCAGAAAAAAGGAAAGGTCTTGTAGCACATGTTGTTCTAAAATTTTAGATATGAATGGTAGTTGGGAAATTGGTCGATAATTTTTCAAGTTTGTTGAATCTGCTCCTGGTTTCTTAAGCAAAGGTCTAACCCGAGCCTCCTTCAAGCTAGGTGGAAGATCTCCCTTCACCAGTGACATATTGAGGAAGGAAACAATATGGTTTTCCAGGAGGGGTCGTGCCGCCCGGAAGACCCTGGGAGGGCAAGGGTCAGCTGGCGAACCTGATTTAATACTATTCATCAGTAGCTCAAGCTTTGTAGAGTTGATTTCAGAAAAGCTTGAAATAAAACAATCTTGAGGAACTTCTGCATTTTGCAATGAGATAAATCCACTAACTGTGTTATTTTTAATCTCAGAGAGAATAATTTGCACTTTCTCTAAGAAGTACTGTTGAAAGATGTTGCTGTCAATCTTTGTATCAGCTTTAACCGGTATCTTTGTCAATTCTCTCAAGATGTTAAACGTTTCCTTCTGAACATTTTGTGCCTGCTTTATACGAGTGTCGAAGTATTCTGCCTTAACTGTCAGGATCAGTTTCTTATAGGCGTTTAATTTGACTTTGTAATGTTCGCGGTCAATTTCCTCCCTAGTCTTCCTCCAATTTCTTTCCAGACGACGAAGCTCTTTCTTATGTTCTCTCAAAGGAGGGGTGAACAACGGCGCACCTTTCCCCAGCCCTTTAGCTTTTTGTAGCCTCTCCGGAGCAATTTGATCAATTGCCTGAGTTAAATATTGAGTTAACTTCATATAGTCCTGATCTAAATTGCCACTAAGGGGATTAATGCAGTGTGGGAGAGTGCCAGTCAAGGTTTGCAAATCAACCTTCTTCCATTGGCGTACTTTCTTTAGTTCTGGGGCTTTAGCTACAAAAGTACCCTTAATGGGAATAGCATATTCAATCAAATAATGGTCTGACCACACACAGGGTAGAATGTCTTGAATCGTCACATCAGGATCCGAAGTCCAGACAAGATCAAGCATATGTCCCCGGTTATGCGTGGGACCTACAACCAACTGCTTCAAGCCAATTGAAGACATAGAGACTTCTAGTTGGCGAGATGTCGAATCTTTAGGTATTTTTTCCCAGTGTAGGTTAAAATCCCCAGTTATCACTACCCTCTGGAATCTGGTACAGATATCTGACAGGATAGGGGTAAAGAGATCATTAAATATTGAGGTAGTATTAGGGGGTCGATAAATTGTGAGAAGCGCAAGGCATGAGTTGTTAAAAATCACCTTTATTCCAAGTAGATCTGCCAGATCTACCGATTCTGCTATAAGGTTTTCAACTTTTAAATACTTTTTGAAAAAAATTGCCACTCCTCCGCCACGTGAGCTATTTGCTCGGTTATGCCAAACCGCATCATACTCTTCCGGGAGGGCTGCTATGATGTGCAGGACTGAATTGTCATCCAGCCAAGTTTCCGTTAGGGTTAGAATATCTATATCTCCCTCTTGTAATAGGGTAAATATTTCCAGATGGTGTTTGTGAAGAGATCGAGTATTGAGGCTCCTAACCTTCAATAGAGGTTGAACAAAGTTTGAAATTGTTTTGATGGAATTGAAGATCTGCATATCTTTTAGCATGCTGATGGTCTTTGGACTCAAACTCGTCCTATTGGAATGTAGGTCGTGTAGAGTATCTGACGGGTACATAATGCTACGACCAAGAGTCCCAACCCCTTGGCCCGTCCGTGCACGGACGGGCACAGACGGGCTGGACTCTGGCATGACTCCGGCGTGCTCCCGCTGTGCGCGAACGCTGCGCGCTGCCATGGCCGTTTTAAATACCTTCGGTATTCACGCCGCCTAGTACGCTGCCCTGAATGGCGCTGCCGTCAAGAAAATTACCCCCAAGATGGCGCTGCAAATACGAAGCAAGGGAAGAAGGGCCGCCAAAAGCGGTGATGACACAATTATTGAGCAAGTCGGTGGGTTAAAAACAGGGTAAAATTAACAAATAATTAAATAAGATACAAAACGGGTAATTTAAAAGTTATTCACAATCCGAGTCTAATGGAGATAAATGCGCTACTGATCAGCGCGATGCGCAAGAATTGTGGGTCTTGCCTGGTCAGATGTCCGGATCCCAAATCCCAACCCACCTTAAATACCTTCGGTATTCACGCCGCCTAGTACGCTGCCCTGAATGGCGCTGCCGTCATGAAAATTACCCCCAAGATGGCGCTGCAAATACGAAGCAAGGGTAGAAGGGCCGCCAAAAGCGGTGATGACACAATTATTGAGCAAGTAAGTGGGTTAAAAACAGGGTAGAATTAACAAATAATTAAATAAGATACAAAACGGGTAATTTAAAAGTTATTCACAATCCAAGTCTAATAGAGATAAATGCGCTACTGATCAGCGCGATGCGCAAGAATTGTGGGTCTTGCCTGGTCAGATGTCCGGATCCCAAATCCCAACCCACCTTAAATACCTTCGGTATTCCCGCCGCCTAGTACGCTGCCCTGAATGGCGCTGCCGTCAAGAAAATTACCCCCAAGATGGCGCTGCAAATACGAAGCAAGGGAAGAAGGGCCGCCAAAAGCGGTGATGACACAATTATTGAGCAAGTAAGTGGGTTAAAAACAGGGTAGAATTAACAAATAATTAAATAAGATACAAAACGGGTAATTTAAAAGTTATTCACAATCCGAGTCAAATCAAATTCAAATTCAAAATTCTTTATTCGACTGCATGAAGTACAGTCATAAAAGTTCATTAAAATACATATATATACAAAACATGTATAAAAGAATCAATGCGTCAGATAATCATAGAGAAATGTGTGATATCACGGTCAAGTGTGTATATAAGATTTATGTTCGGTTAGGGGTCAGCCTTCCATGCTTTTTCTAAATTTCAGGGCTGTTTTTAAAAAGTTATATATAAAGGGAGTGCAATCACAGTGCAGCATTTGAAGGTGTAGTAATGCTGGCATTATTTGTACAAAGTTCAATTTCTTAAGCAAGGGTTTTAAAAACATTTTCCGCGGTATCGCGTAATAAGAGCATATAAATAAAAAGTGTGCCATATCTTGCGGAGACTTATTGTCGCAGCCGCAAGATGGCAACACTGTCCCTCGATGGGCTCCACTCGGTACGGCTAACATCAGGTGGAATAAACCAAAGCGAAATCTACTCAACAAGAAGCGTTCATATCTGGAGGTTGGCCAGGATAGGTATGGTTCAATTTGTAGACTTGTTTTGATTAAAATATGTCTCATAACACTATCCTTTTTCAGTTCGGTTTCTTCCCTAACAAGCTGTCGATTCAACAGGAAAGTGTCCTTTACATATATTACATCATTCTTGGATACTTGCTGGGGTGTTAAAAAGAGCTCCAGCCTGCCTAGATCTTGAAGGCAGTTCCTGATGTATTTTAGCCAGGGTATCTTGAATGTCCCTTCCCAGGTTAGTGCTTCGAGGAGGATGTTATGGGTTAATGGTATTTCGTCGTTCAGCCAACATTTGAGCCAACAGAGCAAAGGGTTTACAGCGATCTTATCCCCTATATATGGCATTCCCAGTTCCTCATGAGTGGGGAAATTAGCAGTACACTTTGGTAGACACAGGACCTGTTTTAAAAAGTTATTTTCAGTAATTGTAAGGACGCCCACAGGGGCGAAGCCCCAGAGTTCGCTTCCATAACAGGCAACTGCGATACTTTTTGCTTGATATAGTTTCATCAGGGCAACCACTGGTGTGTTGCCCATTTTTCGCGCAAAGTCCATTATTCCAGCATTGGTCCTTATTAGTTCATCTTCCTTTTTGTTTATTGCGGGTCCCGATGCAAGTTTAGAGTCAAACAGTACTCCAAGGTATGAGAAGGTTTTTGTTGTTGGTATTTTTTCCCCGTTGATAGAGAAGGGGTAGGACTTTTTAGATCCAGAGCCTATCTTCATAACAAATGATTTTGAGTTGTTAATACTCAAGCCCCGCAAGTTCATAAATTGAAGAAAGGAATCTAATAATTTTTGAAGGCCAAGTGCAGTTCTGGAGATAAGAACGGCGTCATCTGCGTAAAGCAGAACAGGAACGCCCTTTCTCCCTATATAAGGATAGTCCGTGTCAGTTGTTAAAAGATGCTCCTCAAGACCGTTTATATATAAATTAAAAAGAAAAGGCGCTAAAATACAGCCCTGCCTAACCCCCGATTGATTTTAAAGTCACTAGTTACCTTCAGATCTTTGGTGTAACGAACATTTGCACGTGTATCATTGTGGAGGTCAGCCAGAAAATTAATCAAATTAGTTTCAACTCCCATGTTCAGTAAGACGTCCCAAAGTTTGCTTCTGTCAACGCAATCAAAGGCCGATGAAAGGGCCATAAAGGCCATATATAATGTTCCATTGCGGGCCAGGGTGTACTTGCCACTGATTAGATATAAATTCAGGCATTGGGTTGTTGTTGAATGCCCTGGTCTGAAGCCATATTGAGCGGGTGCCATTATGTTGTTATTTTTGGCCCATGTGGACAACCTGTTTAAGAGGATCCCTCCCACTACTTTGGCGACTGAGTTTATCAGGGAGATTGGTCTG
The DNA here is from genome assembly GCF_964261635.1 of Lissotriton helveticus. Classification (NCBI taxonomy): domain Eukaryota; kingdom Metazoa; phylum Chordata; class Amphibia; order Caudata; family Salamandridae; genus Lissotriton; species Lissotriton helveticus. Next base: position 1,024,698,995 of record NC_136063.1, read on the forward strand.
TAACACGCTGCGTTAGTTCTGTCGCCCTTCTTGTATACAGGAACGATGGTGGAGGCTCCCCAGGTCTTTGGAGCCCCTATTGCAGCCCCGGCGTTAACAACCTCTGTAAGAATTGGAGCCCAAAGGGGTATATTTGATTTGAATAAGTCCGGGGGAAGGCCATCCGGGCCCGGGGCTTTGTTACTGGTTAGACCACGGATCCCTTTTTCAACTTCCTTGACTGTAAAGTGCAATGGTGCATCTTCGGGGGATTTAAAAACTTGTGTTGTTTGTGGGACGTCACTCTTAAAGATTGAGCTGAAATGGGAGATCCATTCGTTCTCGGGTATAACAGTTCCGAGGCTGGTAGCATTGGGATCGTCAAACAGTGGCTTGTTAATTATGCTCCAGAACTTCGCACTGTTTCCTAAGATTGAAGGGTCAAGTAAAGACTCCCAGATGTTCCTTTTTTGTATTCTAAACGTAAGGCTTTAATAAGTGCGGGATTTCTTGGTTTGTTTTTGAGGGCAGTTTTCAGTTTTCGGTTGGATAATGAGCAAGTGTGATCAAACCCTCGTGGTTGTTGAGCAATTGATCCTTTTATTGACACGGAGAGCAGTTGATCAATTCTTTTTGTAATCACGGCAAAGGCAGATAAAATGGATTCAGGAGATGTGATATTGGAGGCACAAAGATTGAGTTCATGTTCACAACTCTTTATAACAGACTCTTGCAAAGTGCCGCTGTTTATCGTGGACCATTTCAGGCGACGGTTTTTGTTAACCAATTTTAGGACTCCAGGGTCTTTATGATTTTTCCGGAGTACAAAAGGGCCGCATTGTAAGTCAAGTGAAAGTGGGTTGTGATCACTATAAGTGCTTTCGAGTATGTTGAAGTTTAGGACCAAGTTTGTCACCTCAGCTGAGAAGAGTATGTGATCTATATAAGAACCTGACTCTGATCCTTTGTAAGTTGGTGTTTTAAAGGTATAAGAATCATCTTTCAGAGACAGGGCAATGCTCAAGTTTAGGACGTCTGTTAGAGTGTTCATGTTTGTTCCTCGGGGGCAGTGTTCAAAGTGAGGGCCAGGTCTATTTCCACAACCCAAGGAACCCAAAGATGTCACAGATGGGTCGCCACAGATATGCGTGTTAAAATCACCGACGATTATTTTGTCCCGGGGCAACTTTGCTGAGTTGTCATAGAGATAATTTTGGAGTTTAACAATATTACATTCTCCTGGTGATGTAACAGAGTTGTAAAAGTTGACCAGTGCTAATGCTTTTTTGCCCTTCCTGAGTTCGAGTATCTGAATGTTCCTACTGTCTTGCTGTATGTTTTTTGTCTGGGATATAAGAGACAGGCTGATGAATATTGCTAAGCCTCCCTTTGCCCTTCCACTAGATGAGGGGGATGCATGGACAAAGAAGCTTTGGTATCCCTCAATAAAGATGTTATTATCTACAAGCCAGGTCTCCTGGAAACACAGTACGGTGTAATTTCTGACCAAAGTTACCCACGTCGGGTCAGTTACTTTAGCAGCCAGTCCTGCGATGTTCCATGACAGGATTTTGATGGAATGCATCTCGTTGCGATCTATCACTGACTCCGTGGTCGTATTAATTAGAGGGTGCAGTTTTAAGTTAACATGACTTGCTGTGTCTATCGGTTGATTTCTGGTAGTGGATGAGGGATAGAGGACTGTAGAAGTAAGAGAACTACTTGCTTCAGGTATGGAAAGAATAGAAGCGTGATCTGTGGGGGGACTTTCAGAGCAGAGTGTTATCGTCCTTGTTACAGTGTTGGCTGCACTGACACCTGAGAGGTCAAAAGTTATTACGGGGTTGTCCTTGCATATTATATTAGGGTAAACTTGGGTATCTGACCGGTCAAGTGAAGGATCAGAGGATAGAGTGAGTGACAGTCAATCCACCTCATCCAGATCATCATAAGTATATAGAGTATCGTATCTGTTTGAGGTTGGGAACCCAAATTGGTGATTATAGGGCAGATTAAAATGTCTATAATCTCGTGTCTGTGAGTATTGGGTAGAACCTGGATTCTCAGATGTTATTGGGGGTGGGTGGCTATGTGTTCTGCCTTCCCATGAGTAGTCATTAGTATATATTTCAGGGTCTGAAGACGTCCCTTGAATTAAATCAAAAGGGGTGGTCCGGAATTGAGGGTAAAGTTGCGGTACAGGAAGCCCTTCTTGGCCATAATGGCGTTTGTTATTGTTTCTTTGGCCATCTGAATAGTGGGGGTAGAAGTAGCTTAGGCCCATTGTTCGAATCAGGCTATTTGTTGCAGAGCTCCTCCAATTTACAATAAATTTCGCCGCTCCTCTATTTTTAAAAGTGACCACAATACAGTCACCCTCTGTAGATTTGAATCGTGTGCCCACCCAATCTACTCGCTTCACTTGGGAAATAGTTCCTATTATGTTGGGGGGAAGTGGCCTGTGGGTAGTTAGCCATTGCATCACCTTGTTTTTTAATTCTACATAGGATTCCCCCCTATTTTCCGCCATTTTGGGTACCCCGATCATGACTATTGTATAGGGATTAGACTCAGGTGGTAGATTTTATATGGGTGGGTATTCGTGTCGAGATGGGTCTGGGCTGCGGCGCCCTAGTTGCTTTAGAAGGGATGTTCACTGTTGGTATAGTAGGGTGTCTTGGTGTCTCAACAGAGGTCGAGATTGCCTCTGAGGGGTAAACCTCCGCAGCCCATTCACTAGTGTCTTCGTCCTCATGTATATGTGTTTTTTGCGTGTTAATTGTGGGCGGAGCTACAGTCGTCACTGGGATGAGTACTGTTTGTGAAGTTAATGATGGGTCATTGGAAACAGGACCCTGTTGCTGTGTCTTTGTCTGTTTACCGGTTCTTGTTAATAGATTACATGAGTTTTTTGCAACTGTTGGATTTTTAGCGTTAAGAGTTGTACTCGCTGGGACAAAGGTAGGATTTGTGTTCGGCATTTTTAGCAATTTGAGAATGCTAGACTATATTTCATTTTGTGCTCTCTCAAATTTGCCTAAAGCCTTCTCAATATTGGCAATCTGTTGACTAATAGGTTGTAAGAGGGATTTAACCAGACTTTCGATCTCACTCATAGAAGGGGTTTTAGTAGTAGATGTCTTAACTATGTGCCCTGTCTGCTCATTGACCTGGATCCTCTCTGAATTGTTTTTATTATTTCGAGGTACATCCAAGACCTGAGAGATAGACAGAGGAGACCCCATAGGAGTGGGTTCAGTGGGTTTCCTCTGAGTTGGTTTTTGCCACATATCTCTTATTGAGCGTTTCGGTTTGTCTGATAGAAGATGGGTTTTTTCATGCGGTGTTTGATTTTACGTTTTTTCTTGGTGTTCTTAGAATTACTGGCTTGATTGAAAGTTTGAGTTTCTGGCAAGTGGATTACCGATGTGTGGCTCTCGATTAGTTGAACCTCGACATCTGGAGACGATGTTTGTGCGCAGATTATGTTGTTTCCACAATTTGTTAGAAACGTAAGGCTACTCTCCAGTGTGTTCACTGTAGGACCAGTAAGCAAAGATTTTGGCATGTTATCCTTGACGTGCGACCTTGGTAGGTCTGAAAATGATTGCATCAATAGAGATTCCTGTGAATTGAGAGTATCGTCCATAGTATGCGTGTTGTTTATGGTATGCAGGGACAGGTTCGGGAAACACAAGTCTGGTGTCAGAGAGACGTTACAGAAAGGGGGGTTGAACCCATGCAGTCGCGGGGACCTGGGCGCTACGTGGTACATAAACAGAAGGGTCCCCGCAAGGACAGCGTATTGTACACTACATACACTGAAGACTAAACACAATACAAAAAATTACTCTAAAAATATGTATAAAGTATTGGCATTTATTTGTCAACACCATGTAATTGCCAAATAGCAATCAAAATTTACAATCAATAAATGGCCCCATAGGAAGGCAAAAAGGAAAGAGGGAGAGGAAGATAAGTGCTCGTGAAGCGAGTGGGGAAAAGGTGAACACAGTCCAAAGACAAAATCAATTGTAACTTTATCGATCAATCACAATACATAAAATACATAAGCCCTAAATCAGGGCAGACAGTGAGACTAAATAAACAAATGACAATCAACGGTCACATACAGATTTTGAGAACAGTCTGGGGCATGTGCCGGAAGTCCAAGGAAAAAACAGTCGACGTTTCGACCCCTGTCTATAGGCTATCTTGAGTCCTTTTACGGGGTCTTCATCAGGACATAGAACCGGGAATTGGGGAGGGAAAATTGGGGCGATGGTCTCATGGAGTAAAGGCCCACAATGGCTCTAAACATGGAAAAGGAGATGATGCCACGCGATGTGTCGTGATCAATCTCATCGATAAAGATTCGCAACGTTACTTAAATGTTCAATCACACATGTATCATGTAGAAGTGTGGAGGAATTTCAATTTGTGGCAGCTCTTACTCTTCAGATAGGAAGAAACAGCGAGGTGCTTTAAAATGTGGCTGTTGTCAATATTGACGGACCTTAGGCTCATGGATGCATTCACTCGTCGGTGAAATTCGAAGTTAACACTCTCTGAGTGTTAGACGGGCTGTCTAAGCAACTATGACATCAATGGCGTGTTGTGTGGCAAAAAACAAGGTAGGGCGGCAAACTAACCAAACACCTTATCTGGGTCGGTCATGTATACGAATCAATACTGCCAGGTGGGATACTCGTGCGAACACCAGCCAAACCACTATGCAAAGTTGGAGGCGGAGTGTTGGTTCGGCAGCAACCTGTCCAAACGCCTTACCAGAGTCAATCACTGTTACAGGATTCATTCAGGGTGCCCTCAATCATTTGCATGTCCCAGTCGCGAGGGCACCTTGCAGTCATTAGCACGCGGGGTGTCAGAGAGAGTCGTCTCTCAGTATCCTGAATGGAGTTGGCCACTGCGCTAATGGTTTTTTGCAACATGATGTCGATGGCAGTTATAGTGGGTAATGGTGTACTCACAGTTTTTAGTCTGGTGGTAGATCTTGTTGCCATCGGAGTTTTCTGTGCCTTGATCATCCTTGTTCAATATATAGTTATCCGCCCTCCGTAAATGCTTTATGTTACTTTGAGTTGGGGAACCCAACCGAAGACCTTAAAGAGGTGGCCCGTCCCGGCCACTACAGGCCTCGGAGGGCCACAGAGGGCCCGCCCTTTGCCCGGGCTTAGCCCCGGCGCGTCCCGTGCGCATCCTCGCGGGAGGAGGGACCTGCCGGGGCTTTATGCGCCGCCTGGCGCGCTGGTGGATGTCGTCGCCGCCTCCCCCTGGAGGCTGCTGGGAGGTGGAGTCCGACCGGCGGAGCCAAGCCCGGCCGGTCAGCGATTCAAGCAAGGTGGCGGAGCCAAGCCCGGCCGCTGCAGGGAAAGGTGCGTGTCCTCGTCGTTCAGGGCGTCACTCTGGCAAGTTATCCGGCTGCTGGGTTCTGTGGAGTTCAGGGGACTCGGCCCCTGCCGGGGCTTTATGCGCCGCCTGGCGCGCTGGTGGATGTCGTCGCCGCCTCCCCCTGGAGGCTGCTGGGAGGTGGAGTCCGACCGGCGGAGCCAAGCCTGGCCGGTCGGCGATTCAAGCAAGGTGGCGGAGCCAAGCCCGGCCGCTGCAGGGAAAGGTGCGTGTCCTCCTCGTTCAGGGCGTCACTCTGGCAAGTTATCCGGCTGCTGGGTTCTGTGGAGTTCAGGGGACTCGGCCCCTGCCGGGGCTTTATGCGCCGCCTGGCGCGCTGGTGGATGTCGTCGCCGCCTCCCCCTGGAGGCTGCTGGGAGGTGGAGTCCGACCGGCGGAGCCAAGCCCGGCCGGTCGGCGATTCAAGCAAGGTGGCGGAGCCAAGCCCGGCCGCTGCAGGGAAAGGTGCGTGTCCTCGTCGTTCAGGGCGTCACTCTGGCAAGTTATCCGGCTGCTGGGTTCTGTGGAGTTCTAAGTCTAATGGAGATAAATGCGCTACTGATCAGCGCGCTGCGCTAGAATTGTGGGTCTTGCCTGGTCAGATCTCTGCGATGATGCGTGGTCCAAGCAGGACGCACTGGTAGCAAAGTCTTTAAAATCAAGTTTTCTAATAAATATTGGTTGTTCATTCACAGAAGTAAGTTGAAGTATATCTCCAAAAACTATGATATATTTTCCTCTAAATAAGTAATCTCATTCAATACGGTCACATGGTGATGATTTCTGGTGCAAGTAGTACCTTTGGCGCTGAGCTTGTACGTACCCTGCGATGATGCGTCGTCAGGGGGGGTGGGGAGGCACAGTAATTGAAGTAATGTCTTTTGTCGATTGAATTCTGCATGAATTCCATTTAAAAGTGACAGTATGCCTCACTGTGACATAAAACTGTTCATCCTTCTTTGCGATGATTTATGGTGCACTGAGTTAGTAGTATCTTTGGCGCTGAGCTTGTACGTACCCTGCGAAAATGAGTGGTAAAGGGGGGGCCCCATTCTGACCAATGTCTTTTCTCTATTGAATTCTGCTTGAATACAGCTACGTGGCGATGAATTATGGTGCACTGAGTTAGCAGTACCTTTCGGATTGAGCGTGTACGTAACCTGCGATGATGCGTAATCTGGGCAGGCCACACTGGGAGCAATGTTTTTTGCCTAGTGAATTCTGCTTTAACAAGGCCACGTGGAGATGACTTGTGGTGCAGTGAGTTAGTGGTACCTAAAGAACTCAGCGTGTGCGCACCCTGCGATGATTCGTGGTTCGGGCGGGTCGCACTGGTACAATGTCTCTTGGCTATTGGAATGCGTCTTGTGCAATCGCCATTCCACCTGAATCGTGAGCCCTCACAATGTAGATCGAAGGCAGTTCTCAGCACAGATATCAACGAATGATTTTTGTGACTTATGTAAAAAAAATCTGAACATATCCAGTAGAATTGTCTCTACATTACATAAATCAAGGCTGAATCAACTACTGCTCGTAGTGTAGATGGACAGTTGAATTCAAGTTGTGAACCCTGCTGTCAGCAGAGTACATTTTGGCAAGAGTCCACAGAAACATCGACTAATACTTTTTTGACACATACGTTAACAATATCTGATGACACAGTAGAATTGTCTCTGTCTTCAATAAATCGAGAATGAATTGAATGTTGATTGTAGTGCTTCACCACTTCTGGTATCAAGTGGTGAACTCTGTTGATCGCAGTGTACACTTGAAGGTAGTACTTAGTACAGACATTGATGAACATTTTATGTGGCATCCATTAATAAAATTGACTCTTCCTTTCATAAATCAAGGCTAACTTGAATGCTGGCCGTAATTGTCTCTGTATTAAATCAATGAAGGCGGAATTTCCTACTGTTCAAACTTTAACAAAATCTGAGGACATAGTGCAATTGTCTCTGTTTTACATAAATCAAGACTGAATTCAATGTTTTCTGTAGTGCTGATGCGCAACTGGTATCAAGCTGTCAACTCTACTGACCGCAGAATAGATTGAAGGCAGTTCTCAGCACAGATACTGAAGACAAATTTAGATCCAAAGCAGAATTCAAGTTGTGAACCCTGCTGTCTGCAGTGTCGATAGAAACCACTAGTCGATACAGACATAAGTCAGCGGTGGTGTGGCGCTGAGTTCGCAATCGGCCTGTATCAAGGAGGCACGAGGTCAGGGCGGCAGCCACATGGCAGGGTGCGGACCTTCGCTGCAGCGCAGTCCTTCTCTTTGCAGAAGTGAACCACGCCCAAGGCTTAGACTAATTATTTATGGTCTTACGTTGAGGTTGTTTAAGTTTGACTAGCCCACTCCGCTTCTGTTTCAAAAGGGGGTGTGAACACAGGTACATGACCGTAATATTCTCCAGTGTCTGAGATAAAATGGTTGCGTCCACTAATCAGTACACTACACGTATCAATGGTATATCTACACACTGAAAAGTTTTTGGTTTCTATAGTGAATTGTTGTTGATGTTTGAGTTCTTTCCCTTATACATACTTGGTTGCCACATCTCTGTAGATTGAGCTAGTGTACTGTTGAGGAGATATATTATTTTGGAAAGGTCCGTAGTACTGTTTTGCGCTGCCTCTGAGGTAGTAGAGGGGAGAGGTCCGTGGGTATGGTTGTGGTGAATGTGGCACTGGGTATTTGGATTTTGTTGGGCGTGGGAAGTGTATAGTTAGAAACGTTATCACATATTGTTCTTTAAACCTGGGTGTGAGTTGAATGTTATTCACGCAGTACATATTTGACGTTCTTACAGTGCTTAAATGTTGATGTTAATTTGTTAGTGGTAAGTGGAACTATTGCCTGATTTTTTTAGGTAGCATTGCAGATTTGGTTACTTGTTGAAAATATGGGAAAGTGGTCAACAATATAAGTAGGAATTGTCATTTAAAAAACCTTCGAAATTCACTGAAAAAAACATAGGTTTCAAGCAGGTTATAGTTAGGAATTAGCATTTAAAAAACCTTAGAAATTCACTGCAAAAACCATAGGTTTCAGGGGTGTTATAGTTAGCTGGACATTTCACCCATACAAAACCATTGAAATTCCTCCGTTATAGTTGGTTGTACTAACTGTAACTCTCGCGCCCGCAATCCACTGGTGATGATGTCACATATTTCATCATTCATGACATGGTCAGTGACATCACTGATGCCATCTCAATTTACATCACTGATGACATCACTGATGACATCATCCATGTGACAATCTGATACATCTCATCATACACTAGTGTAACCTTTCAACACTCATTATAAAATATGGAGTACCATATTTGAAACCATTGACACACCAGTACAAGTTTCTAAAAACCCACTCAGTGATTCCTACATCTACACACACATCTAAACACTTACATATATATTCACGCATACATGCTAAGAAAGATCAATAAAACACTATTAAATATACTTATAAATCAACATTACACACCAGCACATATCCTATTATTTTATGCAGCCATCCTACTCACTTATGTAAACAATTGATCATACTTATATTTATGTAATATGTAAAAATGTAAATATCTATATCAGTGTCTCACTTTGTCTATAAGTGGCTGGATGGGTTGGTGAGTAGCTACATGAGTGTCTGTATAAGTTATTAGTTGGCTTTTTGAGTATCAGTATGAGTGTCTGTATGGTTCGGTGGGGAGTATTACTTAGCGCATAGATGCATGAATGAGTGACTCACTGTTTGTATGTGTTTTGAAGACAGCATGTGTGCAGGACTGTATGGATGGATGAGTGTGTGCATGGGTGTGTTAGTGAGTGAATGACTGTCTCAATAGTATCTTTATGAGTAACTACATATGTTTTAATCTACTATATGTGAGTATTGATGTAAATAATTGATTATATGTGAGAGTGTGACAGAATGGAAGAGTTCCTGTATAAATAAGTATGTGTTTCTATAAGTGATTGTTTAAGAGAGTAAGTATGTGTACATTTCTGTAAAAGTAAGTGTAGTGGTGTATGTATAGCTGTATATGCAAGTAAATGGATGTTTGATAGTTGATTTGCATGTGTGAGTATGTGTGTGAGTAACTGTATGAATGAGTATCGGTGTGTAACAGGATGTATTGGTGTATGACTACATATAATGAGTGAGTACATGTATGAGTGACTACATAGAACTGTTGGTGAATGAGTGGATGTGTATGTCCATTCTTTTCAAAATTGTAGTTTCTATTTTTGAATGTATGTATCAAAGGTTATATTATGGTTAGAGGAGGTCTGCCACTCTTTCACAAGGAAGATGTCATCAGTGATGTCATCAGTGATATCATTTGAGATGTCATCAGTGATGTCATGAGTGATGTCACTGACGATGTCATGAGTGATGTAATATGTGACGTCATCAGCAATGCATTGCGGGCACGCGAGTTATAGTTAGCTGAACTAACTATAACTGGGGAATTTCAATGGTTTTGTATGAGTGAAATGTCCAGCTAACTATAACACTGTGAAACCTATGTTTTTTTTCTGTGAATTTCCAAGGTTTTTTAAATGCTAATTCCTAACTATAACGTGGCTGAAACCTATGGTTTTTTCAGTGAATATATATATATATGCACTGGAAAACTAAACACCCACTTCCTTTACAAAGAAATGGAAAGTTTGCATCTCTTCAACCTCTCTAATTTTTCACCGTAGTCATCTTCCGCTCAATCAACACAACAACCACAAATACACACACCTACTTGCTACCATTCTTGGCTGACCTTATCAATTATTCTTCTTTAATTCAAATTCAAAGTGCAGGCCCTTTATTCAGCCTTCTTGGTAACTACTACCCGTGAATAGCAGTGGGTAATTTGCACACTTCGTCCTTTCTTGCGTCTTTTCTACCACACTGGGGCAGGTTTACAAGCCCCTTGCGCCACTTTTGCATCATTTTTCCTTCGAGCTTTTAAATCTGCCCAACTGTGTGTACTTTATGCACTAGCTTTCTTCCTTAGATGCTGTACTAGTTTCTCTTGCTCCCACTGCGGAATCCAACACCCTATCTGTGTAATGACCTGGAAATTCAAAGATCCACTTCACTGACAATGCAGTGGGTAGTTTGCGTCTCTCCAGCCTTTCTTATTTTTCACGCTTTTCATCTTCTACTCAATCTACACATCATCCACACATACACACATCTAATTGCTGCATTCCTTAGCTGTGATTATCAACTATTCTTCTATTTTATATTCATATTCAAAGTGCAAGCCCTTTATCGATCCTTTTTGTTGTAACTACTGTTTCAGGAATTCTGGTCATACACAGAACTGTGCATAAAGACTTAGGACCTCAGTGAATTACGGTGTACCAAAACCCACCTTACTACACAAACCCCCTACCAGACTAGCGTTCAGTGACTCATTGGTTCTTCACCCTAGAGCAAAAACACCAATGACTAGTCAACCCAGAACATGCGACTTAGATTACATGATTTAAAGTGGATAACAAGAGCACTCTTTCATTATAGTCTTACACCAGTCCAAAACAAGATGTAAATAAACACACGTGCAACTTTGAAATGTTTATTTCTAACGCCATAATGTCATGCACAGTACCTTAGATAATACAACCAATCATATTATCAGAAACAAGGTTGTCAGCATTGTTACTATTCTATGAAATACAAACAGAAAAAGCATCCTATAATGTTAAAGGTAAACAAATTTAAAATACACCTACATTTCACACTCTCTACCTAGCAGATTAGTTTATAACTACAGAAAGTCTCATAGGATTACATGGGCAGACCCATACCTCTGGTACTCAGCAGTAGTGGATCACATTCAGTGGTCCACAATCTGTCAAGATACGAATGTTCTCCAACTGTGTGTAACTTTGCCTCCACAATGCATTATGAAATGCGCAAGTATCAGAGGTGGCCACAGCTGCATATGTGTTATGGCTCAAACGTGCGAGGATCATTCTGAATAACAGACACAGTATTCAAGATAACCTTGATGTTCCATGCTCTCACTATACACACAAAACCAGCGAGGCAGTTTACAAATCTAGCATACCAAATTATTCTCATATAAAGCAAAATACTCAGCGTTCTCTAAACAATATCACAAGTACGTGTCGTGTGCAAAGCAGAGCAGGAAGGTAAAAACAGTGTGTAAGCTTCTAATAAACCCATGCTAACGTAACAGGGTGTGAGTGCAAGGCTCAGCCCCACGGCACCCTTCCTTGATCGAAGCACGTGATATAAACGTGGGCGAATTAGGAACGCAGAGTCCAAGCCTAAAAAGCAGTCAAGTTCACATTTCCAAAAAAAAGTTATTCGCTCTTTGATAGAAAGCAGTAGCTAAATAATAAAGAATACGTAGAAAAATCAAAGAGTCTTAATCCAACAGTGTTTAAGCACAGTATGTAGCAACAGCCTCCAACAGAAAGTCATTGTTCTCATCTGAAAACATTTCAGCCATCCAATTTAATAGTGGGAATGAACATACATGTTCCTCAACGACCGGAGCCTCTATCACCATCGAAGAAAAACTCGGGTCATCTTCAATGTAACTGCGTGCCATTATTCCATGTATCGCTGCTAAGGCCATAATCCCACCGCCAGAACAGAGCACGTCATGAACCACTAAGGGGCTCATCAGCTGATCAAATCCAGGGCCCAGTCGAAATCACAGCTCAGGCAATGGAACGGATGTATGACATGACAACGTGGGCTTTTACCCCGCGCTGCCATTACGACACTGCTTTTACAGCACAAGTCATTATAACGACTTGTGCTGTAGGCGCTGGATAGTGGAATAGTTTAAATTTCTATTCCAACTCCAGCCCACGTTACAGTAGGGAAGGTGTTGGAATAGAAAATTAAACTATTCCTTTTCCAACAGCGCCCTCCAGCGCAAGTTGTTGGAACGACTTGCGTTGTAAAAGCAGCGTCGTAATGGCAGTGCGGGGTAAAGCCCGCATTGTCATGGCTGCTTACCAATGGAACACAGGTTGAACACATGTGAAAAAGGAAAATCAAAACGATCATCCTTAAGCTGCACTCAATGTAGCCAGAGGCAGCGCTCCATAATAACTAATCATTCGGTTGCGAACCATCAACAGCCGGGATATATTGTCGTCTGCTGCAGGATGTGCATCCATATTTATGTAAACAAATTAATAAAAGCACACTGGCAACTAATGCGAGTATTAAGCGCAATCCACCAAAGATGCTGGAAAAAATTGAATGAAAAACTCACGAAAAGACACCAAATATACTTTCTACAGAAGTCACAAGGCCACTGCTTCTAACTTTAAAAAAGTAAGGTAACCCCATAGTCAAGGACACATTAAAGATACTCTAAATTAACTCTCCAAAATTCAAGAGCACGTCTGTATTTAATAAAGTATGCACTTCTGTGCGGGTGTTTGCTACATGAAGGACAAATGTTTCTGTAGCAGATATAAGAGCGACCTCTTTTTGAGACAATAGCGCTCTTATACAACTCATTTGGTTGACTCTGCTTTCAAGGTCGAAATCGACAGCCAGATGGAAACATCCAGCTTCCCATGCAGAGGAGTTAACACAACTTTTTTTTAATCAAACCACACGCTCAGTTACCGTAATCATGTAAGTGATGCCTGCTAACATTGCACAATAATCTCCATTATTTCAAAGTAAATAACTCCCTTTTCCAGTAAACTGAAAGTTGTTGTGATAGCAGGTGTCGGACTACCTTTCAAAACTCAGTCCAAATTAGCCACATCTTGTTTACAAGAGCCATGCAATTTTATGTGTCTACAAATTAAGGAGTGATCTGGTGCTATTGTGCAATCCTCGCCATTCACATAGACTTCTTTTCCCTCCCTCAGGCACCTATATGTAAATGGTAATAACCGAGCTTCATGGAGATAAGCGCTGCCTAAACATTCATATCTGCCTATAGCATAGTATTTCATGCAAACCTCAAACTTAAACAGGTTAAAAAATAACGTTAAGATACTGTGGATAAGCCACACACCTGAATTGGATCTCCAATGAGTGACCACTTCTAACCATTCTCATAGCGCGCCCTGTGCTCTGATTTGACAGTGAGAGAGTGATCGCACCATAGTTTGTACTGCTAATCATTCTCAGCATAGGCTACGAATACGCTTTGACGTTACGCGTCGCATCAAATCTTCCGTGTGACGTCATGTACGGCACCCCATACATGAAAGACTTGAATGTTTTTAATTGTTTAAAAACATATATTCATGTATTTAATGAACATACTAACAGAAGACTTAATCTAGGATAATTATGAAATATTTTTTTTTACTTTAAAAAATCCTATATTACTTCTATATTGTATGAGTGGAGCTGCATGACCCTCCACCTGGTGCCCTAGACTCCACCACGCCCAGACCCGGTTCATAAGCACGCGTGATTGTCATAACAAAACCATTAGCACGCATATCGCTTTATCACACATGCTTTTACAACTAGTATGCATTTACCACGCATGATAAACGCATAATCTTAATAATGTTTTTTTGTTGACGAACACGCGTTGTAATGGCTGTGGCTTACGTCCTTCAAATTAGTTTCTAGGTATACGTGTGACCAAGTCTGATAAGATCGGAGGCCAAGGACAAACACCGTGGTGTCTGTGGCAGGAAATCTCATCGATCACAGAGAAAATATGCGCAGGGTAAAATTAAAGTAATAGGTATAATAAAAATAACGGAGGAAAACTACTAAAATGGCGGTTGGACGGAGAATGTAATCAATGTCTAGCACCTTGACACTACATTTCAAATAAATATACATACAATATGTTTATTAATATATTACAAAAGTGTAGCACCAGATGACATACACGACCCGGGAAAAGAAAGCGGCAAATTTAATACCTAAAATCAGAAGAGGTTTGCTTGGCGAACTTGAAGAAAAAGAAAAAAAGTATAACTGATGCAGGAAAAAAACGGAAAGTTTTACATACTGTCATAGAAATATAGCTCTAAAAATTGCCCCCGGAATTTGCCCCCCGAGACCTAATGAATAAAACGGACTTCTTGTTGTTTTCCCCTTTTCCACCACGTATGAGTAGGATATTTCTACCCTGCCCCCTTTCCTTATTTCTCAACTTTGTTTTACTGTTTTCTTGTGACTCGCTTCTAGCGATGAACAAAATGGCTGCCAACACTTCCTGGTTTGCAGTGTTCACAGACAGTTGACATCCAATCAGCATGCAGCTCGTGCTCGTAATTGTACGGATTTCGGTACGCATGTCGGACTCCGTCTCTAGATATCGCTATGATTTTACTTGTAATTTTCTCAGAAACTACTAAACGGATTTACACCATTTAACAAAAAACACAATCTGTGAACTGAACTCTACCTTCCTGCCAAATTTGGTATAATTCCGTTCAGCCGTTCGGGCTGTAGCCCCGGCTAAAGGTCCCTATGGAAAATTGCATGGGGAAAACACGTTTTAGTACCCCCCTTTTTTTCTCGGCCCCCAGTTGACGAATCACCCCCAAACTTTCAGGGAAGGAGCGGAACGAGCAGGCCATTTTCTTGAAGAAATTCACGAAGATTCATCCACCGACGCCAAAGTTATTCCAAATAGAATGTTGTGGATTTCCTATGGAAAGTAGGTCCTAACTATAACTACCTACTGGCAACCGCCAGTAGGTAATGTGTGTATATATATATATATATATATATATATTACCTACTGGCGGTCGCCAGTAGGTATATATAGTTAGGATTTTTTCTCTATGGGATTTTTGAAAATTCTATATCTAATAACTTTGGCGTTTGTGGACGGAATTGGCTGAATTTTCAGGAAAATGGCACATTTTGTTTCTGAGCAGCCCTTGAAAATTTGGGGGGGGTTCGTCAAGGGGGGGCCGAGAAAAAAGGGGGGTCCCAAAACGTGTTTTTAACATTGAGTTTTCCATAGGGCGGTTGGCCTCACTTTTAGCCCGAACGGCTGAATGGATTTGCACGAAACTTGGCAAAATTGTAGGGACTGGTAGCCCGATGTGCCTTTTGTAGGTCTCAATATATGTGCTCCAGTGGATTTTGAGAAATTAACGTTTAAAAAAAGATATATATCTGTAACAGCGGACCGGGCAGCGCTCCAGTACGCGTACTTTTCGCGCAACGGAGCTTTGTGAAGCGAAGCTGATTGGTTCTCCGGCGTCTGTAAACATTCCAAACAGTCCGTAGCGGCCGCCATCTTGTCTCTCGGTAGGATCGAGAGACAAGAGGAGGCCAAAGCGAAGGGGCAAATGACCATAAGGGGGAATAGTAGATCCTCGCTGACCCCCTACGTTTGATGTGGAGGTTTTAAAAGGGCCCCGCGGGGCAAAAAAAAAAAATAATAATAATAATCGAACGGCTGAATGGATTTGCACGAAACTTGGCAAAATATTAGGGACTGGTAGCCCGATGTGCCTTTGCTAGGTCTCAATATATGTGCTCCAGTGGATTTTGAGAAATTAACGTTCAAAAAAAGATATATATCTGTAACAGCGCTCCGCTTCGCGTACTTTTCGCGTTACGGAGCTTTGCGAAGCTGATTGGTTCTCCGGCGTCTGTCAACATTCCAAACAGTCCGTAGCGGCCGCCATCTTGTCTCTCGGTAGGATTGAGAGACAAGAGGAGGCCAAAGCGAAGGGGGAAATGACCATAAGGGGGCATAGTAGATCCTTCCTGACCTCTTAGGTTTGATGTACCATTTTGCCAAGTTTGGTGTAATTCCGTTCAGCCATTCAGGCTGTAGACGTATGTAAATGTCCTATGGAAAATTGCATGGGGAAAACACATTTGAAAGTGTTGAAATTTAGAACCAATTAAAATGTTAGTTTGGTTTTGTATTTGTGTGTGATGAAAGTTAATTGGTTATGTATATATGTCAAATGAGAGGAAACCACAGCCATTTTGTGATACTACTGTCTGAGGTACATTTGTGAGGAATTTTTGGTGGTGAGTTTCTGGTGTTTGATTTACACAGTACTAACACTTCTCCTACTTTTAAAAAGGTGAGTTGTTAATTTGTAAGGGGAACTATGTTGTACACTTGAAGATAATTTGAAAAATGTTTTCTGTTATTTATTTGCAGTCCTTCTGTTATACTAAATACTTGATAAAGTTAGTTTTATATTATGTATTACTAAAAACGATAAATGAAAGTGATTATTTTTTTCTGCAATTTACAGCAAGCAATTTCAAAATAAAATGGCTCACAATGAAGAGACCGTGGCAATTTCTTTTGAATTGTCCACTACATTGATTGAAATTGAGAGCACCAATAATGAAATATTGTCACAAGGAGGAGATGACTTGTATGATTCCATTAGATTGATTGAAATGGACAGCACCAATAATGAAATATTGTCACAAGGAGATGACTTGAATGATTCCACTACATTGATTGAAATTGAGAGCACCAATAATGAAATATTGTCACAAGGAGGAGATGACTTGTATGATTCCATTAGATTGATTGAAATGGACAGCACCAATAATGAAATATTGTCACAAGGAGGAGATGACTTGAATGATTCCACTACATTGATTGAAATTGAGAGCACCAATAATGAAATATTGTCACGAGGAGATGACTTGAATGATTCCACTACATTGATTGAAATTGACAGCACCAATAATGAAATATTGTCACAAGGAGGAGATGACTTGAATGATTTTTTTGATCAATCTCTTGATGGCGAATTTATCGAATGTTTGGAGACCATAGAGTTACAAGAATCATCATTGCAGACTTTTCATGAGGACATTGCTGATGAGGACATGTTACTAGTTCTTTCAAATTTAGAAAATTCTGAAGAATAAATTTATATTTAGAAATCAAAAATTGTTTGAGACATTATTCATTTTTATTTTTAATTTATGAGGTTGTAGCGAAGTGATTGTAGTATAAAATGAGACTTATAGTATAGAGTGCAACATTTTTATGTTACATGGTAAGTTTACTCATATTTACTTCCCTTCTGCCACTATATTATCTCCAATGTGTATTTGACATCTCTTCTTCATCTCCGGCCTCCTTTCTCTCACTGTGTGTCTCCGATGCATCTTATCGCTGCTATTTGGTGTAATTACAGAAGAGAGTAAAATAAAATAGTTCGGAACGTGAAAAGGGGGCAAAGTAGAGTACTCCTCACCCCCTAGGCCTTTTTAGGCGGTCCCAAAAGGATCAGTTTCTGCTTTCCTGAGAGATTATGGTATGAGTTCCATATACCACAATAACTTGCATTACAACATGCAAGATATCTATCTCCTATTACCAACTTTTGGAGATATTCGCGCTAAGCGCGAATATCTCCAAAAAGTAACACCTGCCCTGAGCAGTTCTTAGCCATGTTATCCAATGGGAGGTGGATAACATGGCTAAGAGCATTAGCTCGGTAATGCATGAATATCGCTGAGTTTTTAGCGATATTCATGCATTGCGGCCGTTTATTATCGCATTTGCGATAAACCTTGATAATAGCAAGGTTTATCTTCGATAATTTCTGACGATGCTTAGCGGTAAAAAATTTGTTGGTAAGCATCGTTAGCAATAAATATCGCTTAACTTTGGTAATATGCCCCAACGTCTGTTAACGTTCGATTCGAAGGAAATGAGGAAGTGTTGAAAAACATTGTTTGCGCCATCTTGCCTTTTTTGAAATGCCACACTTTTGTGGTGCACGGCAGCCATTTTAGATGCCTTGACCAGACCCACTCTCTGCACGCTGTCGATTCGTAGCATGGCTCCTCACCCTCGCAAGCATCTTCCCCAGGCACTGGTCACCCCCGCTCTCTGTCTTATGCATGGGCAATAAACCTCCCCCCATCTGCGCTGCTCTTCCCTGAGAATCACACTCTGTGCCCGCCCGACACCTCCCTTTCGCCCTATTCACTACCGCACCCTCTGACACTCCTCTTCCTCTGTGTCCGATTGTCCAGGCTATCACCTAGCCCTGCAGATGTAGTTTATGGCCCCAGCTGTAAAGAATCACCCCTCTTCAAAGGAGTTATAGTAGATCAAGGCCCACACCCGATGAGATCCGTCACACCACACGTGTTCCTACTATCTGAAAACCATCCTGTATTGTGATTGGGGAGGGGACCGAGCCTGAAGCGGAAGATTCCAGGAATGACTCTTGGTACATCAAAGTTTTTACAATTATGTGTCAGATTAAAAATATATAGCACTCCAACAAAGTAGTAGGAATATAAAACTTTAATAACATATAAATATATACAACAAAACAAAAACAGTAAAAACATTTAAACAACGAAGAGACCGTGGCAATTTCTTTTGAATTATCCAATAGATTTATTGAAATTGACAGCACCAATAATGAAATATTCTTGTCAGTAGCGGTCTGTTGTGCGAATAGTTCCAAGGCAGCAGAACGCGCTGAAATCTAGATGGCACGAAAGTGATGTCTAGTAAGTTGCCGCCCAGCAAATAACGGCGTGGGGCGCCGCGGGGGTGAGTGAGTCCAGTAGGCACCACAGCTATTCTTACCGGCATCGCAGAATTACTGCTGGGGACAATGCCTGTGCTGTAGCAGGGTCACAGCAGAAACAAAAAGGATTTTGTTGAAGATGTTGTTGGTTTTAAATTTGAAAACAGTTCTGGTGTCAACTGCTATGCTAATGTAGTGGTTAATGTTTTGTTTTCTCTAGAAAATGTAAAAGAGGGGGAGGCAGTCCAAAGTTCCGTTAAAAGGGCAAAGGAAAGGATCGATGGTTTGAACTATCAGTGAAAAAGGGGAGGGGGTGCAACAATTTTTCCTACCGAGTCACACTGTGCTTTCACCGGAACTGAGGTCTGCAGGATTCTAGTAATTCAAAGTGAGGCTGGCGCCAGCATGGGAGCGCCGACGTCCCGCGGATACAGTTTCGTCACTCCACGGGCGATCATGGCAGTCATTCCCCATCGGGGGTCGGAGACTCCCGCGGCTCCTCTAGAATCTTCAAGGTCGTGGAGGACTACGGTGGTGGAGTCAACCAGTGACCGGGCCATTTCTTTATGCTGGGCCCGCTCTTGCCAGGTCGACCGCCATTTTGAGAGTTCGGTAGCTACTGGCGATCGCGGGGTCAAATGAGCGGACGGGCTCCACCTTGCCGGGCGAGACGTTGCAGCATGGCCACAGTGGAAGAACCCTTTTCCGGGCGCCTGGAGCGCTGAGGGTGCAGCTGGGAAGCCTCCACCTGGGGAGGCGGGAGAGGCCTGTTCGCACCGTCTCTCCCTCCCAGTGCACCCCATGGCGTCTCGCTTGAGATTTGTTATGGCCGGACCAGGCGATGAGGACGAGGGGGGGGGGGTCGGAGGCGTGTGCAAGACATCCCCCCCCAGTGTTGTCGCAGCCATTATTCATGAAAGAAGAAGTGTCCCGTCCGTCTTCGGGCCGGGCTTCCGGTAGATGTCGGCCGGACGCCCCTGGCTCTGGCCCCATGAACGGGTTTCTTGGTTTATCGGCTGCAGCCGGATCCCGTCGTCCTCGGCCCCCCGACCGTTGGTGGCCGGACCGGAAGAGCATGTGGCGGGAGTACCTGCAACTCTCAAGGGCCACCGCGGCCGGACTGGGAGAGAGAGGGGAGGGTCGAGGAGACATTCCCCCCCCCTGCAACTGTTCAGCGTTGTAAAGGCAATCCCCTGGCCGGGTCCCGCTGGCCTCGGCCTCTCCTCCGGCTACACCCTACGTTAGGATCTCCTGGCCGAGGCGTGGCAGCAGGACCTGCCTTATATGGGCTGCTCCCGGCTGGGCGTAGCCGCAACCCTGCCCCACCTTGGAAGTTTCCAGAGTGGGGGCGGATGTTCTACTGACTTGCATTTTCCCTAGTCTATCGATTTTTTTGGCGTGGCAGGCGGTGGGACAGCGAGGGGTGATTTGGTTTCTCTTACTGTTTTTCTGGTCTCTCACCACTGGCATATTTTAACGTTTTCTTGTTTCTAGGACATTAATAGGTTTTATCATTACGTTATGTTATTGTTTCTTTGTTCGTTGTTTAATAAAAGTTCATGTTCATCAGTGGCCTACTGATTTTCGTTTTCCTATTCTTTTCTTTCCAGGTTGTTTCATGCTAAAGTTTCTGTTAACAGGATACAGTGATCACTTTGTTATTATTGCATATGTCCTTTTCACTAGGGGTGCTCTCTGGTCGGGCCAGATGACGTATCTCTAGTAAATGGTCCGGGTGAAACAGGTGCATCAATCAGTGGGGAGTAGATAGGCATGGCAGATTACAACGGAGGAGAAAGGTCCGCATTACGTACCCTTTCACTACTTGCAAAGATTTTCCTACGTTTATTTGCAAACAGGGAATACCTCCAAAAAGAACTAATTCCCAAACAGTCAATGTTCGGACAATCAATCAATCAATGAGGAATGAAATAGGTACGACGTGTTAAAGGCTTGCGTTACCTACCCTTCACTATCTGCAAAGGGAGAGAGAATATTCCTATTCTTCCTCGTTTGCAGGCAGAGAAGATCCTTAAGAGAACCAACTTCGAACAATTCAATGCTCGATTGAAACAATCAACAAGGGGTACTGTGAACACAAATGAACGCCGCTTATGTACATACGCATTGCTATTTTCAACAGGTTGTTCCTAATGTTTCTATTTTAGCGAGGTCAAAAAGAGATCCCATTAGTGGCCTACTGATTTTGCTCGATTCCTTTTGTTTTTTTACACGATTTTTCGCTATCTGCAAAGACTAAACAGAGTATTGCGACTCTGTGCTTGTTTGTAAATAGAGAATGAACCAAAGAGAACAATCAATCAAATGGAGAGAGAAGCAGGCACGACGGATTACAAAGGGGGCAAAGGGCTGCGTTAACTACCCTTCACTATCTGCAAAGAGAGAGTACTCCTAATAGAAATGAGGGGTGGGGGCAGCATTCAAAGCAGATCAGTGTGCATAAACACGAAAATGTTTTTACTTACCACGTACTTGACATTCGACAGCTTATGATATTTGCTATTAAAAAACCATTGAAATTCACTGAAAAAACCATAGGTTATAGACCATATATAGTTAGGAATTAGCATTTACAAAACCTTGAAAATTCACTGAAAAAACCATAGGTTATAGACCATATATAGTTAGGAATTAGCATTTACAAAACCTTGAAAATTCACTGCAAAAACCATAGGTTAGAGACCATATATAGTTAGCTGGACATTTTATTGACATAAAACCAATGAAATTCCATATATAGTTAGTTGCACTAACTATATATCGCGCACCCGCAATCCACTGCTGATGATGTCACATATTACATCATTCATGACATGGTCAGTGACATCACTGATGACATCACTGATGACATCTCAAATGACATCACTGATGACATCACTGATGACATCTCATTTGACATCAATGACCACATCACTGATGATATCATTCATGTGACAATACAATGCATCTCCTCACATTTTAATATAACCTCTGTTTCACCCAGTGTTAAAAAGAGAGTATAATTTTTGAAACCATTGACACACCAATACTAGTTACTACATACGCACTCACTGATTGCTACGTCTACACACACCTTCACTCATTCACCCATACAATCATTCATACATACAATCACTCATCTTTACAACACTATCATATGCACTCATACACCTATACAGACACTCACAGTCTGCCACTCATCCATGGAGTTACTCACACACCTAGTCAGTCCTGTAAAGAATCAATGACACTTCCATTTTCTTGTCTATACAGTTAAACATAGAGCACCTTACATTTTCAAACATATACTAACACATACTTACCTTCTTATACAATCATTGATACAAGTACAGATTGATCTGCACAGAGTCACACACCTCCCAGCTAGCCACACACACACTCAGTCTCCCATACAAATACTTGGGCAATCAATCAATAACCCATATAGTTACTCATATAGCTACTGATCAACACATGCAGCAGTTTACAGAACAACAGACATAATGATGCACAAATAAGACATTTTAGTCACTAACCCATGCACTCAGTGAGACACATTTAATCACTCACTCATACAGTCAGTCATGCACCTACTAAATCCTTCGTCCAGACACTTACACATCCACTCATTCTTCAATATGTAAGACATATTTAAACTTTATAGAAACAAAAAATGACTGGTTGTTGTTATCAGTGATGTCATCAGTGATGTCATTTGAGATGTCATCAGTGATGTCATCAGTGATGTCACTGACCATGTCATGAATGATGTAATATGTGACATCATCAGCAGTGGATTGCGGGTGCGCGATATATAGTTAGTGCAACTAACTATATATGGAATTTCATTGGTTTTATGTCAATAAAATGTCCAGCTAACTATATATGGTCTCTAACCTATGGTTTTTGCAGTGAATTTTCAAGGTTTTGTAAATGCTAATTCCTAACTATATATGGTCTATAACCTATGGTTTTTTCAGTGAATATATATATATATATATATATATATATATATATATATATAATATATATATATATATATATATATATATATATATATATATATATATTACCTACTGGCGGTCGCCAGTAGGTATATATAGTTAGGATTTTTTTCCTATGGGATTTTTGAAAATTCTATGTCTAATAACTTTGGCGTTTGTGGACGGAATTGGCTGAAATTTTCAGGAAAATGGAACATTTTGTTTCTGAGCAGCCACTGAAAATTTGGGGGGGTTCGTCAAGGGGGGGCCGAGAAAAAAGGGGGGTTCCAAAACGCGTTTTTCCCATGTTAATTTCCATAGGGCGGTTGGCCTCACTTTTAGCCCGAACGGCTAAATGGATTTTCACGAAACTTGGCAAAATTGTAGGGATTGGTAGCCTTTGCTAGGTCTCAATATATGCGGTCCAGTGTATTTTGAGAAATTAAGGTTCAAAAAAATATATATATCTGTAACAGCGCTCCGGGCAGCGCCCCGGTTCGCGTACTTGACGCGTAACGGAACTTCGCGAAGCGAAGCTGATTGGCTCTCCGGTGCCTGTCAGCATTCTAAACAGTCCGGAGCGGCCGCCATCTTGTCTCTCGGTAGGATCGAGAGACAAGAGGAGGCCAAAACAAAGGGGGAAATGACCATAAGGGGGCATAGTAGATCCTCCCTGACCCCCTAGGTTTGATGTGGAGGTTTTAAAAGGTTTTAAAAGGGCCCCGCGGGGCAAAAAAAAAAATATATATATATATATATATTTTTTTTTTTTGCGTGGGGAGCGCCCGGTTCGCGCACCGGGAAGCGGTCCGGGGAGCGTACTATAAGGAAAAAAGAATGATAGACTATGATATTTTGAAATATTGTATGTTTATTGATTGTTTTATTTTTTTTTTTTTTTTCTTTTTTATTTAAGTAGCAGTATTAATGATTATTAAATATAAATGTATTTTTGGAATTGTGCACAGTATACTATAAGTCTGACTTTACATTATAATCAATTTGGTACTAGTTTATGAATTACATATAAAAATGATTAAAGACTCAAACAATTTTTTAATATTAAATATAATTTTATATAATTTTATTTTTCTGATTCTTTTTCAAAATTTAATAGAACGTCTAACATTTGACTGTCCGATATGTCCTCTTGTTGAGTGAACATAACTTCCCACATTTGACCGTCATCATAATGAAGTAAATAATCCACAGATTCTACACATTGTAGAAGTTCATGGTCTCGTGATTCATCCATGAATTCCAAGTCAATGGGTTCAATTATTTCCTCATTATTCATGTCTAGGACAATTTCAAAGGAAACGTTCTGTTCTCCTTGCATTTTTGTGCTGAAATTTGAATAAAAAATAAATATATCAGTAGAGATAGGGCACTGCTGGGTTTAAGTTCAGACAGGTACTTTTGAGGCATGAAGTAGTACTATCAAAAAGTGCCTGTGAGAAAGCCTATGTAAATTCATAATTATACCACAGAAACCTAAATCAATCCATAATTATATTAAACAAGACTTTCTCAATGTCTAACTCTTACAGAGGGATAGTATATAACTATCTGAAAAAGTTTTCAAATTTATGAAATAATATCTTACCTTTTAAAAACAAGTTTAAGTTGTGAGTGAAAATGATCTTGCAATGTGGTTCAGGAAGTAGTAGTCAAAATGGCTGTGTTTCTCTCTCTTTTTTTATATATATTCAGGTACATAACCAATCAAATGTCAGGTAAAAAAAGTAGAAAACGAAAGTAACATTTTAATTGGTTGTCAATTCCAACACTTCAGATGTGTTTTGTGAAGTAATTTACCTCAGGGTATTTAGAGAGGTCTACAGGCTAAATGGCTAATTGGAATTCCAACCAAATTTGTGAAAATGGTAGGGATTGGTATGTAGTATGAGCAAATCTATATTTGGTGAAAGTGTCTCCAGGGTTTCTTCTGTAAATTACTTTCCCACCTTTTTTAATGGAGCGCTTCCCGGTGAGCGCCCCGGTACGCGAACCTGCAGCGTTACGGGAGTCCACCATTTTGTGTTTCGGTCGAATTAAGATACAAGATGGAGGGCAAATAATGTTCAGAATGGGTAGAAGGGGACACGGTAGACGTATTTTGACCCCCTAGGTTTTCTGAGGATGGCTGAGAAGGCCCATATGTGCGAAAAAAACACAATTTTTTAAAAAAAATTCGCGCAGTTAGCTTCCGGTTCGCGTACCGGGTAGCGCTCCGGGGAGCGTACTTTGTTGAAAATTAGTGAAAAAAGTTAGAGTAAAATAATAATTGTGAGTGATCAGATGTAGGGTAGCTCTGAGAAGAGCTTTTGGGTTTATGGTACATTTAGGTACTTATAAGTAGGTACCAATGCACAGTCTTAAATTCAGAATGAAAACTCTGTTCCCTTCATCTGAGAAGTGAACTCCATCTCCTCTGTAGATATCTTGCATGTAGTAACGCAAGTTATTGTTGTACATGGAGCCCATTCCATGGTCTCTCATGTAAGCTGAAACAGATTTGTTTACATGCTTCCTCGATTTCTCAATTTGTGGACAAAATTGGTTTGACCACCTCCATTTCTGTCTTTGGCATATATTTGAATATACCAAGGCAGTTTGAGGAAAAAGTGCCATCAATTGCTCAAAGGTGTCCTTTAAAAGCATTTCCAGACCTACCCCAGTCAAAGTGCCCAAGTCATTACCTCCACAGTGCAAAATTAACAGGTCAGGTTTAGGCAAATGCATAAAGGTTTTCACCAATGGTATCAATTGGTGACATTTTAATCCTCTGTTGCTAATCCACTTAATTTCCACATTTTGTAAATTGAGGTTAGGTTAATTTCTGTTATCAGCATACCTCTGAGCCCAGTAGATGTAACTATGTCCAACAATCCAGACAGAAAACATGGTGAGAGAAGGTTCTGCTGCAGTCAGATGAAGTGTGGCAATGAAATGGCAGTTGAAAAAATAAGAGTTTAAAATGAAAACAACTGTGGAGTTTCTGTGTTAAGGAAGCAGTAGCAGTGATTGGTGGATTTTGATTGCTGAAAACAGAAAGTTAGGGTGCATGGATGAGTTCTTTGAAAGATGTAATTTGAATGGTCAAGAAAAAATCATTTTATGAAAGATTGCACTGGATATGCAGGTGCACTGAGAGTTTAGAGTTCAATTGAAACATTGTTGTGTGAACTTGCAAACATCAGAGGTCTTTCAGGAGGTGGTTGCTATGCAAAAAAGGCAGAAAGGGCAGAGGGGGGAAGGGTGTTGATTTGAAAAAAAGTGAGGGAAGAGTTTTGATTGGGTGACATGAGAGATATGTGTGATGAATTACAGCATTTCTGTGCTTTTTATGGCTGCAGACTCTGGAGTGCATACCTTTTGCTCTGCTAAAGACAAATTGGTGTGTTTCTGAGACTGTTTTGAAACTCATAAAGTATTTGCTAAGGTGAGAAAAGATTCATTTAATTTAGATAGAGAATAGTATGCTTTAGGGAGAAAATTATGAAGAAAGTTGTGTATTTAAAATGTTGCTTTGTGTCAAGTGTTTTACAAATAGATTTTGTTTCTTTGTGTTACATAGCCATGTTAAAAGTAACCCTGGGCGTAGTTCGCGTAGCCGCACTCCGTGAAGCTACGCGAAGACGCACTTGCACTCCGCGAGCTACGCGTAGCTCCGCGGACATGCGTAGTAGCTTGCTAGACCCGTTCGCGCGCCGTTTTTCGTCTTCGGGAGCGCGGTGCGCGTGTTCGGGGCGCTGCCTGCATGCTCGCAATAGCTAGCGCGCTAAGTTACTCAATGAGGTTTGTCCCGCCCGCTTGCGTTCCCTTATTTCCGGTTCCGGGTCACAAGTAACGTGTTCGCGTTGTGTTAGACATGTTCGGGAACTCATCTTCTCGTTCGCACTGCCAAAGTGCGTGATCGCGTCAAATATCGCGCGAACTTACCGCGGCGGTCGCGACGGGCAGAGCCATCTTCGATTTCACACTCTGGCTATGGTTTTGGGCCTACTTCAGCATCTCACTCCTATCTCTTCCATCCTGGTCTTTTCCCTCAGTTTTTCTAACTTTCTTTACTTCTTACCTATTTCTGTCTGTGCCTAGGTTTATATTTCTCATTTTATTTTTACTTTTACCACTTTTTTTGCAACTTTTCTCTTGTTTTATATTACTTCCTTCTTTTATCTTTCTTCTTTCTTCCCCTAACCTTTTTGTCTTCAACTTTCCTTCTCCCCTCCACCCAGAACCATGGTGAAGGGTGCCAGCAGAATCGGCGGCTCAAAGGGCAAGGCGGCTGTGCCTAAAAAAAACCGGCTGCCTTGCGGCAGAATGCGCCCGGCAGGAGTGACGCCCCGCCAACTTTTTGGGGAGGAGGAGGTGGCCGCCCTGGTCTTTTTTATCCAACGTCACCTCCCCTTGACTTTGGCAGCAGGCGGCAGGCCCGGCTCCGGATACCAGCGCATTGAAGAGCGTCTCCGGCGGTGGGCGAAGGTGCGCCGTGCAGTCTTCCGCTGCTCCGGTATCCGGCGTACCCACCATCAGCTGTCCCACCGCTGGGCCGACATTTTGGACCGGGAGCAGGACCTGTTGGACCTGCTTGGTGTGGAGGTTGTGGGTCTTGGTGAGTGGCTACCCCAAAAATAAAGTGTGTATATATATATATATATATATATATATATATATATATATATATATATATATATATATATATATATATATATATATATATATATATATATTTATATACATATAGATATATATATATATATATATATATATATATATATATATATATATATATATATATATATAGTTGTATAAATATTGTTATTGTATCTTTGTAAATATTGGCTGAATAAGTAACGCGATGACTGTTGCCCCTAGTTACATTTGCGATGTATTCCGGTATATCTACTGTCATTGTATGACAGTGTTCTTCTTCTTCACTGGCTCTTGCGTGTTGTTTCAACTTGGCGCTAGCTGTTGCTGTTTATTGATGTGAGATTTTCTTTATTGTTGAGAACTGAAGTTAGTTAATGCTATTAATAGAGTCTTGTCCTTCCTTTGTCCGTCAGTGAAATAGCGGTGGATGGATAATTGTACGTTGTTTGCATATTGTAGCATTTTTTTCACGGCCTTCTCTTCTGCATGAATGGAATCCTTTTCTTGCAAAGAATGCTAACGTTACTTTGTTCTTCTTACCTCAGCCAGGGCCGGCTCTAGGGGGCATGTGCAAGCTGTGCAACTGCACAGGGGCACCAAACTTCAGGGGCCACCGCACCAATAGATATCCTTAATTTAATAATACTCTAAGGATGGATACATATTTGCGTTGCGGCCCCTGGCATGGATTTGTTGCCTCCGGCTCTGTTCCACTGTAGCAGTGTGATTTGCAATGATGTCTATGTTTCACAGCACTCAATGTTTTTATCTTTGTTTATTATTTTAATTTTTACATGAACCACAGAACCCAGGGGCAAGCAGAATACAGGGACCGAGTCGGCGGGTGAACCACCAGTTACACAGAGCTCCTCTACTGAGGATCCTGCTGCTGTCCCCAGTAAGTCCAACAGTGCTTGTTTTTTCCTCTGTAATGTGTCTGCAGTGCTTTGTCAATTGACAGCAACCAAGTATGCATCCAGAATGATGTTTGTCTAGTATTTTTGTAAACGTTAGTATACCACTACTAGTCTTGTGGGTATTCTTCTATCTCCTATGGAGTTATATACATATTACACAACTATGTAACTATGCACACGAAAATTGGATGTTGTTGGTACTGATAGGCAGGTTGGACCTTACTTACACCTCAGTCACAGAACTCTGAGGAACGCACAATTCACTGAACGTCAGCCTATATGGCCTGAGTCATTGGTCTATTGTTCAAATCACACTCCTGAACCCCAATACCAAGATGCCGAATGCTTTTAGGACACAAACCGTTACCTAAGAAACCCCCTTTTGCTCACTCACTCGTGTGAGTCTCTAAGACAACAGACACTGAAAATAAACTTCAGAGTCAAAGTGGTCATTCAAAAGCTTTATTTTGTTAGAAGTAAGTAAGTAACATCAATGTTTTTAAGTTGTTCCGTCCAATACGTTGAAGGGCCCACCAGAAAAAATCCAGAGTTAAAACAGGCATAATAAAGTAATCAACATTTGTACAGCTACTAGTGCACAATAGGGAAATGTGGCAACTATCGGAGACCTCTCACCAACGTATACTGGTCAGATATTCCTCTTTTTTTGTAAGCTATGGAAATGTCCGCTTCGTAGAAGGCAATCTTCTCACCTGCCGAAAAATAATGACAAAAGTGGTGCACGTTAGACAGTATTAAATACATTTATGCCAGTTTTATGCAGCCATGCTAAAAAGAAGTTGTAACCTGTAAGCAAACTCTATTCCACAATCCACATAGAAAACTTAAATACGGGCCCTTTTACTTTCCCACCTCTTCAGGTGTATGCATTGAACAATGATGTGTTGCCCCAGAGCGTCTTCTCGTACTGCGCAACAAGCTGCGAGTTAACACATGCGCAAAACTGGATACATTGATGTACAAAGGTTACATAGTTCACTTCCAATTTCCAAGGACTAGAGTAGCAGGACAGATGAGATGAGCTTGGGTACCATACCATAACAATGAATGCTAATAATATGTGTAGTGACTCTGCTGTACTATGCAATGTGGACTCATACTGATTACGTACGTTGGACTTAACTGTTTTGAAGAACTCCATTCTTGGTGAACAAGTACAAAGGGGGCTGTGCATCCATCTAAAAAGGTGTACTTATTTTTATAGGTGCAGAACCCTTACCATCGACCAGTGCCGACGGGGACAGCGGCGCAGCTTCAGCGATCCCGGCGGGGACAGGAGGAACAGAGGCACCTACACCAGCAGCAGTGGGGGGGGAGCCAACAGCGGCGGGCGATGGTAAGTTACATTCAATAGTGATCTGCATTACTTGGTGGGAGGGGAAAACTTTCTCACTGTACTCTACTGGAAAATATATGATGTTACCTTTTCTTGTCATTAGCATGCTAAGCATTACCACTACAGTAATGCAAGTGCCTGATAGCAGTCGGATGCATGGGTTGTTGTTAAAGCATGTAAAGGGGAAAACACAGCTGCCAGCGTGGTTGGGAGACACACCCAATACCGGTGGTTAGTGGATAGTCTCAGCAGCAGCGGTGTTTTGGGCAAACCCAAAG
The DNA here is from genome assembly GCF_964261635.1 of Lissotriton helveticus. Classification (NCBI taxonomy): domain Eukaryota; kingdom Metazoa; phylum Chordata; class Amphibia; order Caudata; family Salamandridae; genus Lissotriton; species Lissotriton helveticus. Next base: position 1,024,729,065 of record NC_136063.1, read on the forward strand.
GCAAGGGAAGGAGGGGACGACTGGGTGCATGGGTCGTTGCTGGTGAAACACAAACCAAATAAGGTTTGTTGCGCGGTATAAAGTATTATAGTCTTTACTAGACATGTGCTACTAGCTGCCCCCTGTTAATTAATGTTACTTTGAGAGTGTTCCCGCCTTCCCGGAACAAAAGGAGATATGAAAAAGACAGGTGTTCGTTCTAATGTGTGTGACCGTTGAAGTACACCCATGCTAATAGGGCAGGCATAATGCCGTGACAAAAAGTCCGAAAAATTAATAGAGGCTGTAGAATGTTCAAGATAGACGCAACACAATTTCTGGTACTCAGCTTGCTTGCTAGTGCTACTGTGCCGCCCACTATGTGTTGAATCAATGTTGTGTTCTTGATTTGCGGGGAGTTTGGATTACAACAATTCTGTTTCTTTCTTTATAGTTACTCCTTCCCAAAAACCAACAAGGAAGGAGTTGGCAGTCCGGGCCCGGCAGCGGAAACTGCAGGCAATTGTAGAGGCCTACCGCCGGCTGGTGGATCAGGCCGAGGAGGAGGAGGAGGAGGCGGCGGCAGCAGCTGCTGCCTCTTCCAATGCCCCGGGCCCCAAGCCTGCAAGACTACGTCGCCGTGGTCAGGCAGCCGCCCGCCGCCGCATTGTTACATCTTCGGCGGCCCCCCCACAACAACAACAACAACAACATGCATGCAAGTGTAGGTGCCGTGATTTCAAAGCAAAGATTCTCCGCCGGGTAGCGAAGTTGGAGGAGGAGCGGAAGAAGCTGGAGGACGGTCTAGAGGAGCGTGTGAAGATACTGGTGGACAAACACCTGAAAGCCCGCCGGCTTTGAAATGGACCCTGTTTTTTGCCCCTTTTTTAATCCTTTTGTTGGTGGGTGGGATGTGGGAGTTGGGGTGTACATTTGGGTTGAAATTTGGTTGGGGTTAGGGGAGGGTAGGGACAGCTCTGGGTCAGGGGGTTACATTTGTTATATATTTTATTTTTCTATTATCATTATGAAAATATAAAAATAAAACAAAGATATTTTCACAAGAAAACATTTGAAGTTCATTTGTGTTTGTTGGGGGGGTGGAGGGGGGACTGTTTCACCAAATAATGTACGTTGTGCAACATGAACATGAACTACGAACGATAAATTAAGTACTGACTGCACCTGTAGTAGTAGGGTCACAAGTGCATAAATAATTTATATTATTAAATAACATGGGAAAATTGCCCATCACGTGAGTCTGAAGTTACTACTAGTATACTTTAATTCCATGCACATTTGCTCAGAGTCGGCTAAACAATCCTATGCAATGCATTGCATCATTCCTTTAATATACCTGTCCTAGTTGTCAGGGAAGAGGAGCTCGTCCTCAAACTCTGTGCGTTCAGACAGAAGTAGGTCATGTAACCCAGTAGTGAGGACGTCTTCTTCACACTCGCTTTCTTCATCCGGCGGTGATTCACGTACTTGATAGTCTGGTGGTATGAAGCGTTGATTCATTTTTATCATTGTCAGCCGCTCCACGCTTTTGGGGGAGAGACTAGTCCTTTTCGATGTGACAATGGCACCAGCAGCACTGAAAACCCGCTCAGAGGAGACACTGGCTACAGGACAAGCCAGATACTTTATCGCCAGCCTGCTCAGCACTGGCCACTGTCTCCTTCTTTCATACCAATAGACCAATGGGCTTTGCTCCATGAACACCTCTGTTGTGTCATCCAGATAGGCCTGAACCATCCGCTCAATGTTCATTGGTGCTCGGCTTTGCTGGTCCTCTTTTCCCTTTGCAACAGCAACTGACTTACCCATCCCTTTCTGTAGAAAAAAAGCAGTTATGCTTTTGGTTGGGTCTGCTGAATCAGATCGTGTAGGTGCTGCTTTTGGTACTGTTGGTGCCTGCTGGAAAGCAGACGCACTGCTCTCACGCTGTGAAGAACTTGCGTCAGGAGTACTTGGACTGGCCTGGGCTGGCAGTGGCAGGCCTTTAAGTAACAGCCGTTCAGTTTCTAACTCATTAGCTTCCGCAGCTATGGAAGTTTTGTACTTGTCAACATCCTCATCTGAAAATGGAATTACTTCGTTACTGCTGACAAATAATTTGTACCGTGGATCCAAGATTGTTGCAGTTATGTAATGTTCACCTGACACAATATTGTTGAGCCTTACATTTTCACACAAGCGGTTGACTAAGCCCTTGGCTAAGGTATATGCATCAACTTTTTGTTCGTCACCTTCGTATGTTTCACAGACCTCCTTCACCTGTTGCTCAAGCATGTACAACAATGGGATGGCTTGGCCCATAGTACAGTCCTCCCTGCTAACTGCACGTGTGAAGACCTCAAAGGGTTGTAGCATCTCTGTGATGCATTTAATGAGGTCCCACTGCCACATCTCAATGGTCAGGGCTTTAAGATTAACAGTAGGATCCCCTAATCTTCTTGACATGACATAAGCATTCAGTGGGATGTACTGCTCAAAGAGACGCTCAAGCATGAAATAAGTTGAGTTCCAACGTGTTGGGACCTCCTGTATCAGTGCTTTGACTGGCAACCTATGCTCTTGCTGAATGACCCGTAGCAGCTTCCGTCCTTTGAAAGAATGGTTAAAGTGCGTGCATATTCTTCTGCAGATGGCCATTATGTTGCTGACTTTGGCTTCATTTTTCAGAAAGTCTTGCACGACTAAGTTTATGCAGTGTGCCAAACAGGGTACCCTGAAATAATGTCCTTCTCTCATTGCCTTCACTACATTACTGCCATTGTCGGTGGAAACAAAACCAATCTTAAGGCCTCTTGGTTTCAGCCATTCAAAGACCTTGTCATTAAAGTCAGACAAAATGTTTTCAGCAGTATGACTTTTGTCCATACCAAACATGGCTATAGTTGCATGTCTGCGCGTATCATTAAAAATTCCAGCAACGTCACGGAGGCCTGAAGTTAACTTGTCTTTAACACCTGCAAAAGAGATCCAGTGTGCGGTGATGCACATGAAATCTGTAGCATCGCAACTGCTCCACATGTCTGTTGTCAGGTGGATACAATGGACAACACTCTGTTGTAAGGCTTTCCCAATCAATTCCAGCACATCGTGGTGTAGTGCTGGAACAGCCACTCGGGCAAAATAGTAGCGACTGGGAACGTTCCATTTTGGGCAGAGGGTTGCCACTAATTCCAGAAATCCAACAGCCTCAACAAATGAAAATGGGAGAAGGTCCAGTGCTAACATTTTCGCAAGTTTGGCATTGTATAAACGTGCTACTGGGTGGTTCCGCTCGTACTTTCCCTCCTGCCTTAACATGCTAGGAATGGTAAGCTGCTTTGCATGTCTTTGAGTTGTGCTAGACGGACCACCTTGCATCGCAGACTTTGCACTCCTTGGTGTTTCCAGCTGACTCTGGTGCCACTGAGAAGTTGCAGATGCGGAGGATGTGGACTTTACCACTCCAGTGCTGGCGACAGGGGTCGATTGTGTACCACTCCTAGATAGAAGGTCATCGTCTCCCTCTTCTTCTACCTCCTGATCAACCATGAGTGGACCTTGTACCACTGTATCCCCACCAACACGAGTGCTAACATTTTTTAAGCTTGCAAGGTGGTTCTCCCACCTGATCACGTGTGTTTTTTTCAAATGGGTCGTTTGGCCTCCAGTCCCATAGTTTGTACCAAGCTTACCACGACTAACATTGGCATGACAAATGGTGCATACAGCAATGTTCTCCTGAACTGGGTGAACCGTAAAGAAGTCCCACACTGGGGAGGTAAACTTTTGTCTCCTGCCATAGGAAGAGGAGGACCCACTGCCAATGCCGGATGGACTGGAGGATTGTGGAATTTCACTATGGGACAGCTCAGTCCTAGTACTGCCACTACCTCCTTCTGTTGAAGTGGCGCTTCTGCTGGATGTCGGATGCTGCCGGGCCTTCGCTGTTGAAAAAATTGGAGCTGGTGTTACTGTGGGTGTTGAGTGTGTAGGAGTTATGCGTGGTACCTGCTCATCAGTCATTGCAGCATTTCTGGATAGGGTGAAAATGTTTGTCTCTACATCCTCTGCACCAGGAATAACGCTTGTGATGATGACAGTGTCAGACCTGTCTTTATCACCAGCAGTATCCTGCTCACCTACATCGACCTCCATAAGTTCAAGCCTGCCTGGAAACTTCCTTTTTCCTAGCATGGTCTTCTTGGGATGTCTCTCCTTTGAATGCGCAGATAGTTGTGGCTGCCAATCCGTATCAAGGTCATCGGAAGGGATGCTTTGCGAAGAACTCGATGCACTAACCCTCCTTTCCCTTGGTGAATTCAAAGGAAATAGATCACCTACAGAAGTGGCTTCCTCTTCTTCTTGCTCGGAAGGAGGCTCTACTTCCTGAACTGCCCCGACTTCGGGAGGAACAACTACTACTATTTGGTGCGGAGATGGTGGTTGTTGTTCTTGAGGAAGTACTATTGCGGGCTGGGGTTTTTCAACAACAACTGTTGCGGGCGGTGGTTGTGGTTGTTCAACAACTGTTGCGGGAAGTGGTTGTGGTTGTGGGTGAACAACTCCTATTGCGGGCGGTGGTTGTGGTTGTTGAACATCTACTGCTGGCGGTGGTTGTTGAGCACTTCCATCTTGCGTGGATTGTGTACTACTTTGAGACAGCGATAAGTTTAGTTCTGGCTCAGTATCACTGCTCGCAAGCAGAAGGCTGGCTACCTCTTCGACCCTCATCATGTGCTTGGCCCTGGGATGCTGGCTTGCCCCCACTAATGCAGATGTGCTGGTCCCAGCTTGCACCCCAGACCCCGCTGCTGCAGGCGTACCTTTTGGGGTGCCAAAAAAGGTTTTGGGGTCCATACCAGACTTAAGTGACACTTCCTTCTGCTGTTCCTTCTTCGCAGCAACTTTCTTTGTGGTGGAGGACCTGGTAGCTTTCTTAGGGCCCATCTTCTTCTGATGTCAGTCAGCTCACAGCAGCACAAATTGCAGAGATGTCTGGTCAGATGAGTCACACACCACACGTGGCGTACAACTGAAGGACGTCCGTCTGGCAGTAGAACGAGCGATGGATGAAAAAACAACCAGCACCTCCTCAGTCTTTTTTGTGCACCTACAAGTAAAGAAGGCAGAACAACATCAGTCAAACAAGCAGTAAGGCAACATGAACAATTGAAAGACACACAGGTCAATGTATAAAAGACAAAACAGAAGACTAATAATACCAGTCCAGCAGCACCACAGCTCAAAGGCCACATGAAGTCCAGAAAGAACCAATAAAGTCAAGCAGGCCTATAGATACCAATATGGACAGAAAAACGAGGATGCCTGCTGCACATGACAGGTTAATGTGCAAGGAATAAATAGCCCATGGCTAAGACAGAGGTTGTAAACATAACACCGCAAAAACACATACAAAGAAACCCCTGCCCAGGCTCCCAAAACAACAACCAAATGACAAATTCTGTTTTTTTGGGTGCACAAGAAAGACCTGCAACATTTTTGAGAAACTTTTATGCAACTCGGGACATATTGTCCGCGAGAATGCTAAATCGGCATGTTCGGCAGCGCGAACGGAATAAAAAGTCGTGTTCGCGTTCCCGAGCAAGTACATTGAGTGCGCGAACAAGACAAAAAATGTAAGTTCACGTGCTCACATGGTGCGAAGTTACCAAAACTACCCAAGCTGTATTCCTAGGGTTACCTAATGGCAGAAATTGACAGAGTATTTAAAGTTTAAACACACCCAAAACCAGAAATACCCCACACATAAAAATAAGATTTTCTATATCAATCCAAGACATCCATGATTTTCACATTAAGGGTACACCACAAAAACAGTTGATTAACTTTCATGACCCTACTATGAGTAGTACCTATGGCCTACTGCCAGAGTAGGCCACAAGGTTGGAGGCCTATGCCTATGGCAAAAGCACAAAGGAAGGACACACAAAATGGCCGCCGACATAGGGCCTGGCCACCAACAACAACATGGCAAAATCACAAAGGATGTATACACAAAATGGCCTCCACCACATGGCCTGGCCACCAACAACAACATGGCAAAATAAATCACAAAGGAAGCATACACAAAAAGATCACCACCATAGGGCCTGGCCACCAACAACAACATGGACAACTTTACAAAATGGCCTCCACCACATGGCCTGGCCACCAACAACAACATGGCAAAATATATCACAAAGGAAGCATACACAAAATGGCCGCCACCACATGGCCTGGCCACCAACAACAACATGGCAAAATCACAAAGGATGTATACACAAAATGGCCTCCACCACATGGCCTGGCCACCAACAACAACATGGCAAAATAAATCACAAAGGAAGCATACACAAAAAGATCACCACCATAGGGCCTGGCCACCAACAACAACATGGACAACTTTACAAAATGGCCTCCACCACATGGCCTGGCCACCAACAACAACATGGCAAAATAAATCACAAAGGAAGCATACACAAAATGGCCGCCACCACATGGCCTGGCCACCAACAACAACATGACAAGAAAGAGAAGACAGACAATAATGCCTATGGCAAAGGGACAATGCTTTGCTTCAGAAAATGGACACACCACACCACCGCCCAAATTGGTCACCCCACCCCAAAAAAAAAAAAATAATAACATAGAGGAGAGAAAATGGAAGTGGTCCATGCTCCAAAAAGAGAAAACTACTACCAAAATGAGAACATAACATAAATGAGGACTTTTTAGGTGCACAAGAAAGACCTGCAACATTTTTGAGAAACTTTTATGCAACTCGGGACATATTGTCCGCGAGAATGCTAAATCGGCATGTTCGGCAGCGCGAACGGAATAAAAAGTCGTGTTCGCGTTCCCGAGCAAGTACATTGAGTGCGCGAACAAGACAAAAAATGTAAGTTCACGTGCTCACATGGTGCGAAGTTACCAAAACTACCCAAGCTGTATTCCTAGGGTTACCTAATGGCAGAAATTGACAGAGTATTTAAAGTTTAAACACACCCAAAACCAGAAATACCCCACACATAAAAATAAGATTTTCTATATCAATCCAAGCCATCCATGATTTTCACATTAAGGGTACACCACAAAAACAGTTGATTAACTTTCATGACCCTATGAGTAGTACCTATGGCCTACTGCCAGAGTAGGCCACAAGGTTGGAGGCCTATGGCAAGAGCAAAGTGGCTGGAAACATTAAATGGCCGCCAACACATGGCCAGGCCAACCACAGAAAGTTAATACAATGAACTCATGCATGCCTACACACTAACTACATGGGGTACTAGGGTCAGATATTGGCTTAAAAATTAGAAACATTTTAAATTCCACAAAATGCAATGTTAGAAAAAAATTACAATTTGGGACCTCATGAAAGTACAGGCCTCCATCAATAATTTCATTCCAGGATTGAATACTGTTGTTAAAAAAAAAATCAAATCAAACAAGCACAAGTCTACATCACTCATACATTACACAAACTTACTTGAAAAAGAGAATTCCAATTCAAAAAGTCCTCATTAAATCCAAGGTAAATCAGTAATGCAGCCAACACAGACAGAAAGTGATCCTTCCAGCTCAAAATCCAAAGGAAAGTGAGCACCACATGGACAAAGCACTGGGAGGAGCCTGGTGGACAGGAACAGGAAGTTGTAAACTCAAGAGCCCTTCCTCCTTACTCTGCAAAACAAGAGTAGAAACAAAAAGAGGGGTCCTTCCCCCCTAAAAATAAAGCCAAAGGTACAACTTTAAGGTTTTTTGCTTTTTTTTCCTAACCAAAATGGTAATTTATTATGGTTTTAACATGCTCGCGAGTTATTCTGTGCAAGAATGCAGTTTCTGCGTGTTCGGCAACTCGATCTTACCAAAAAGCATCCTCGCGCATCCTTATGACGCTATCTCGCATCAAAATGACGTTATCGCGTTTGCACAGTCGCACGGGACTGTGCGAGAGTGTTTCCAAACATGGTGGCACAAGTGACCAGGAAAAAACGAACGCAGAACGAAGGTAAGCCATTGCCGCGCACGCGATAATGTTATTCAGCGCGCGAGAACTACGCTACGCACCGGATCGCGGAGTTATCGACAGCTACGCGTTCTCCGCGGAACGCGGAGCTGCCGAAACTCCGCAAGCTCCGCGAACGGAGCGTAGTTCTTCGCCCAGGGTTAGTTAAAAGTGACGCAAAAATAGTGCAAGGGTCTTACAAAAATGCTTTCATGTGTTTTAGGGTATTTTAACTCACTTCCCCATGAATGTATGATTATAATTTGTTTACAAGATGTGTTTAAAATCGTTTTTTGAAATCAATTAGGTTTCTTGATATGTACTGCTAGAGTTTCATAGGTTGCTTGGGGCATATTTTCAAGGCTTTTGAGTTCCTTTGATGTTATTTTTCCCATTTTAATTTAAGACCTTTCTCTGTGGTGCAAGCTCCTTGTAAATATGCCCCCATTTGTGCTTGGCAAATTTAGATTTTAATTATTTGACTAACATAGCCATGTTAAAAGTGACCCAAAAATGTTGCAAGGGCCTTAAAAAAACGCTGTCATGTATCTTAGGCCATTTTAAGTCATTTCCCCTTGAATGTAGGTATATAATTGATTTAGATGATGTGTTTAAAAACAATTTATGAAAACAATTAGGTTTCTTGATATGTACTGCTAGAGCTTCATAGGTTGCTTGGGGCATATTTATAAGGCCTTTGAGTCTCTCTGATGTTATTTTTACCATTTTAATTTAAGACCTTTCCCTGTGGTGCAAGGTCCTTGTAAATACGCCCCCATCTGTGCTTGGCAAAATTAGATCTTGATTATTTGACTTACATAGCCATGTTAAAAGTGATCTAAAAATGGAGCAAGGGTTTAAAAAAAACGCTTTCATGTGTCTTAGTGCATTTTAAGTCACTTCCTGATGAATGTAGGTATATAATTGATTTAGATGATGTGTTTTAAAAAGTTTTTGGACATCAATTAGGTTTCTGGATATGTAGTGCTAGAGTTTCATAGGTTGCTTGGGGCATATTTATAAGGCATTTGAGTCTCTCTGATGTTATTTTTCCCATTTTAATTTAAGACCTTTCCCCGTGGTGCAAGGTCCTTGTAAATATGCCCCCATCTGTGCTTGGCAAATTTAGATTTTAATTCTTTGACTAACATAGCCATGTTAAAAGCGACCCAAAAATGGTGCAAGGGCCTTAAAAAAACGTTTTCATGTGTCTTAGGCCATTTTAAGTCATTTCCCCTTGAATGTAGGTATATAATTGATTTAGATGATGTGTTTAAAAACGATTTTTGAAATCAATTAGGTTTCTTGATATGTAGTGCTACAGTTTCATAGGTTGCTTGGGGTATATTTAAAAGGCATTTGAGTCCCTTTGATGTTATTTTTCCCATTTTAATTAAAGACATTTCCTCGTGGTGGAAGGTCCTTGTAAATACACCCCCATGTGTGCTTGGCAAATTTAGATTTTGATTATTTGACTTACATAGCCATGTTCCATACAGTTCTCACCTTCTGCGTAGTCTTTGATATGCTAGAGTCCATCTGCACTATGAGATACCTAAGCAAAGGAAACACAGGTGATGTGATTGTGAAATGAGGAAAAGAAACCCTAAATTTCATCTGCAACCCTGAGTAGGCCTCACCTCAAACAAACCTCTGGATAGGCTACACCTTATCGTCATCCTGAATCAATCATTTAAAATGTTAGGGACAGATTTATGATAGGTGTGTGCCTCTTTTGTGCCGCTGTGCGTCACTTTTGTGATGCAGCGGCGGTGCAAAACATTTGCTATGTTGTGACATATTTACAACTTGATGCATCTAGGCAGATGTGTTATGCTGTAAAGTCCTGTGCCACATGAAACCTGCGTCAGGTTTCATATAGGTGTTTTGTTGCAGGGTGGGCATTCATTTGCATGAAAGCCCTGTAAAACTAACACAGTGAAATTTAGAAGATTTCACTGAGTCAGCTTTATAGCATTGCTGAATCAAATCCTTATGCCTGTTTGAAATAGCCTAAGGAGTGATGCACCATGCAATGTGTGGCTTCCTCCTGTGCATTGCAGTAGACATGTCGTGCTTATGACGTGATTCCTGCAATGTGCTGATTTATGATAGGTGTGTGCCTCTTTTGCGCCGCTGTGCGTCACTTTTGTGACTCAGCGGCGGTGCAAAAGATTAGCTATGTTGTGACATATTTACAACTTGATGCATCTAAGCAGATGTGTCATGCGGTAAAGTCCCGTGCCACATGAAACCGATGCAGCAGTGATGCAAAAGATGCACCATGTTGCAAGACAGGCCTCACTTCATCTCCAACAAGATAAGAAGCTGAATTTTCTGTAAATGTCAAAATTGTTGTATACACTGCTGAACTTCTGTGTACTCTTTGATATGCTAGACTCCATCTGCACTACGAGATACCTAAGCAAAGGAAACACAGGTGATGTGATTGTGAAATGAGGAAAAGAAACTCCACATTTTTCAATTACATCACCTGTGTTTCCTAAGTTTACGAATGACATTGTGCAGATGAGGTTTAGGTCTGTCCACGGACACATAAGAGGTCTGGCCTTTGTTCAAGAGTGAAGTGGATATGACTCACTTCATTGGTAGGCCTGCACATGTATTATCTCCTCTGTATTCTTCAACAACCCTAAATTTCATCTGCAACCCTGAGTAGGCCTCACCTCAAACAAACCTCTGGATAGGCTACACCTTATCGTCATCCTGAATCAATCATTTAAAATGTTAGGGACAGATTTATGATAGGTGTGTGCCTCTTTTGTGCCGCTGTGCGTCATTTTTGTGACGCAGCGGCGGTGCAAAAGATTTGCTATGTGGCGACATATTTACAACTTGATGCATCTAGGCAGGTGTGTCATGCTGTAAAGTCCCGTGCCACATGAAACCGATGCAGCAGTGATGGAAAAGATGCACCATGTTGCAAGACAGGCCTCACTTCATCTCCAACAAGATAAGAAGCTGAATCTTCTGTAAATGTCAAAATTGTTGTATACACTGCTGAACTTCTGTGTACTCTTTGATATGCTAGACTCCATCTGCACTATGAGATACCTAAGCAAAGGAAACACAGGTGATGTGATTGTGAAATGAGGAAAAGAAACTCCACATTTTTCAATTACATCACCTGTGTTTCCTAAGTTTACGAATGACATTGTGCAGATGAGGTTTAGGTCTGTCCACGGACACAGAAGAGGTCTGGCCTTTGTTCAAGAGTGAAGTGGATATGACTCACTTCATTGGTAGGCCTGCACATGTATTATCTCCTCTGTATTCTTCAACAACCCTAAATTTCATCTGCAACCCTGAGTAGGCCTCACCTCAAACAAACCTCTGGATAGGCTACACCTTATCGTCATCCTGAATCAATCATTTAAAATGTTAGGGACAGATTTATGATAGGTGTGTGCCTCTTTTGTGCCGCTGTGCGTCACTTTTGTGATGCAGCGGCGGTGCAAAAGATTTGCTATGTGGCGACATATTTACAACTTGATGCATCTAGGCAGATGTGTTATGCTGTAAAGTCCTGTGCCACATGAAACCGATGCAGCAGTGATGGAAAAGATGCACCATGTTGCAAGACAGGCCTCACTTCATCTCCAACAAGATAAGAAGCTGAATCTTCCGTAAATGTCAAAATTGTTGTATACACTGCTGAACTTCTGTGTACTCTTTGATATGCTAGACTCCATCTGCACTATGAGATACCTAAGCAAAGGAAACACAGGTGATGTGATTGTGAAATGAGGAAAAGAAACTCCACATTTTTCAATTACATCACCTGTGTTTCCTAAGTTTACGAATGACATTGTGCAGATGAGGTTTAGGTCTGTCCACGGACACAGAAGAGGTCTGGCCTTTGTTCAAGAGTGAAGTGGATATGACTCACTTCATTGGTAGGCCTGCACATGTATTATCTCTTCTGTATTCTTCAACAACCCTAAATTTCATCTGCAACCCTGAGTAGACCTCACCTCAAACAAACCTCTGGATAGGCTACACCTTATCGTCATCCTGAATCAATCATTTAAAATGTTAGGGACAGATTTATGATAGGTGTGTGCCTCTTTTGTGCCGCTGTGCGTCACTTTTGTGATGCAGCGGCGGTGCAAAACATTTGCTATGTTGTGACATATTTACAACTTGATGCATCTAGGCAGATGTGTTATGCTGTAAAGTCCTGTGCCACATGAAACCTGCGTCAGGTTTCATATAGGTGTTTTGTTGCAGGGTGGGCATTCATTTGCATGAAAGCCCTGTAAAACGAACACAGTGAAATTTAGAAGATTTCACTGAGTCAGCTTTATAGCATTGCTGAATCAAATCCTTATGCCTGTTTGAAATAGCCTAAGGAGTGATGCACCATGCAATGTGTGGCTTCCTCCTGTGCATTGCAGTAGACATGTCGTGCTTATGACGTGATTCCTGCAATGTGCTGCTTTTGCGGCACAGATGCGTGACGCATCTGTGCTGTTTTTACTCAATGGTGCTCCACATTGTAAATGCGGCACACCATGGGTGGCAGAGCAGCGGTGCACGTTAACTGGTGCATCCCTGGGGATGTGCCAGTTAACATAAATCTGCCCCTTTACATTTAAGTATGTGCAGGGGACACAGAGTCGGTGAGGCTTATCCAAGGTTAAGAAGAGATGAGTCCTGTTCACTGAAAACTTGGACATAGGCCTCACCTCCTCAGCATCGCTGGACATGGCTAAATAATAGCTGCAAAATGTTACTCTCGTTAAACAATTTTACTATTATAGTCTCTGAGATTTGTGTCTTACTCTGCAACATCTCATTGTTGTTCTCTTTTTTTAAAGATAACAACAACATCAAGCATGAGTGATAATGAGCAATCAGTTGATCTCGATCTTATCGTTGAACTTGTCATTGAAACGTCAGTGGAAGTAGATCCCTTAGATGATTTAAATCCTGAGGATGATGAAGAACATGATGAGGATACCGATTTGTCAGAATTGTATGACATAGGGTGGGAAGCTGACCTGCTTGAGCCTATGGAACTATAAACATTTATTTTTAAAATTTAACGGAAATGAAAAGTAAAAATGTAAACCGTTTCATTTAAAATTAAACACAACTTCAAAAACAGGTTATGTGTAGTGTCTTTAATAAAATAGTATAATATTCTCATAAAATTAGATCAGATTCACATATAAAACAGCACAGGTAAAATGTAGAAGCATTCCATTTCTTTGCTACTATTTGTGAATACTGAATTTGCTTATGCACTAAAAATTATTCTAAGTGAAAATGACAAGTAGTGTGTTAAGTTTTTGACGACTGTTATTGATTTACTGTTTGGTAATAGTGGTTAATAACATTTTTTATTATATTTTACCACAGATTCAACTGCAGATCATTTCAAAGTAGAGAATGCCGACTAAGGATAGAATCAGAAAGGCTACAAAACGTCAAAGACAGCAGGTTCATCAATTATTGCAGCAGTCCTCTACAATAAAAAATCGTCAAGTCACCAAGAAAGCACCGGGTAAGACAACTAAATCATTCATAAGAAACATTTGTAGAAAAAAAAGTAGTACTACAGAAAATGTTTCAGTCCAGAAAAAGAGAAGCAATTTAAACGGAAAGGAAAGGCCAATCAAAAATGTTACTGCTAGAGCAAGAGATAACTCTGTGCATGATAGTAGAAGGAAACAACAGTTTAGGGACATTCGTAAACTAATGTTCCGCAACAGGATAATTGGCAATTTGTTAAAAAATATTAAGAAAGGTCAACAGAAAGTGGTTTTTTATAAGAGAAAAAAAAAAGTTGAGAAAGTTATTGATCAGGCATTTGAAATTAAACGAAAGTTATTTATTTTGATAATCAATAGAATTAGGAAGCTAAACAAGGCAATTTATGATTTCAAAAGAAATAGTAGATGGAAGAGAATAGTTAATCGTAGTAATTTTTGTGAAGTTTTTTCCGGAGAATGGATGCATAGTTCAAGTTGTGAGGCATTTTTTAATGAGGAGAGTTATTTCCAGGATAATGATTTGGTGCATGCAGTTGACACCAGTGGTCTAGCTTATGAGGTGAAAGATGGTTGTCCAGTTGAAAAAGAAAAACTTGTGACAACAGAGACAGAAGAGGTGTTAGGTAAGGAGGTTTTAGGAAGACGTCCTAAGGGTCCTGTGTACACCTGGAAGTGTAGTAGTATTTGCAGTGTACGACAGGATTCCATCAATTTGCTTTGTGATTTTGTACGGACATTTAATAAGAAAAGTTTGAAGCAGAAAATGATGTTGTTGCAAGAATTAGATCCTTGCAGAGTGAGAGAAGTGACGGGTTTGCATGGTCATTCACTGGCTTGTCTTTCCAGGAGAGTATGCCAGAGTGTTTTTCATCATTTCAGGATGCTAGCAGTGCATCATAATAAAGTGAGGAAATTAGTTAGAATGTTGTATTATGCTAAGAGTCCAGCAATTATGCTTAAACAATTATGCGCTGCTCTTTTGCATGGTTCTGAAATAGATGTGAAGAATATTTGTGAAGAAATTGAGTTTTGTTACTTTGGAAGTAAAGAGGAGAATGTTGAAATTGACCCAGAAGAAGAGGGTAATGTGGAAGACAGTGTACAGGTTTCCAGTACAGATAATTTTCAGAAGGAAATTGCCAAGTTTCAGGTGAAATCAAGTGAGAGGCCTAATTTCACTTGTGTGTGTTGTCGACGCACTTATTATAAGAATCAGACTAAGTTAGTGGATTTATATGCAAAAAGTGAAAGGGAAAATAATAGTGAATGGAAGGATTTTGCAACATACTTGATGGTAGAAAATTGTTTTGATTTGGGATCAGATCAACGTGTGTGTACTTATTGTTGTAACAAATTAAATCAAAACCAGATGCCTGCTAGAGCGGTTCATAATAATCTGGAATTGGTTGAGATTCCTTCTGAATTGAAGGATTTAAATACTTATGAATCTATTTTGATTCAAAGTATCCATCCCTTTCAGGCTAGTGTAAGAATGGAGCCATAGACAGGGAAATTGCCTCCATCAGATTTACAGAGAGGATTAAAGGGAAGAGTTGTTTATTTGCCTCTAGATTTGAAGAAAAGCATTAATACAATTGGAGTAGAAAAAGTGGAAGAGGAACCTCTGGTTATCTTAGTTAATGGGGTTCCGACAAAGAGTAAGAAAATATGGCAAGATTTAGTGGATGTTAGGAAAGTCAAAAAGGCAACATTGTATTTGAAAAAAAATAATAAGTACTATAAGAATGTATATATTGCAGAAGAGGAAGTAAGTGAAGAAGAGGATAGCAATTTGTGTGCTGGTCAAATTGAGAAAGTAGAACCCTCTAAAAGTGAAGAAATATATGAACATTATAGTGTTCATCCTTTGCATTCCAAGGAAGTCATGGGGAATGCTATTGAGTTGTTTCAAATGAAACAAGCCAAAGGGAGTCCCATTAGTGTTTGGGAGGAAAGTTTGGAAGCTCGGTGTTTCCCACAGCTATTTCCAACAGGTCAAGGAGGAAGATATGATGAGCGGCCTCATCAAATTCCTGCTTCTGAATACCGGACTTTACGATTGTATGCAGAAGATGCTAGGTTTCGACAATGCATTCCCTATTTGTTTCATCTCCTGTTTGAAAGCGATCTGTCTGGACTGTCATATGCAGTGAACCACATCTTGAAAAGTGGTATACAGATGCAAAACATCTCTGCAAGTGACTTTATGGATAAAGTCAATGTGCAAGACAGTATTTTGGATTGTCACCTGATTAATTTCATGGCGTGTCAGCGTGGTACTAATGAGTACTGGTACCGTCGTCATGGTGATTTGAAATGTATGCTGAGGAACTTAGGAACTCCCACATGGTTCCTCACTCTGAGCTGTGCCGAGTATGGCTGGGAAGACTTACTTGAATTTCTACGAGAGGCAAATGGAAACATTGAAAATATCGAATTCAAGACACCCGGAGAACTGTGCTCTTTGGATCCAGTGAATGTATGCAGGTACTTCAATCATAGATTTGAAGCTATGATGTCTTTCATCATGAATAAGAAGAATCCACATCTTGGAGAGGTGTTGGATTTCTTCTGGAGAAAGGAGTACCAAGCAAGAGGTGCTCCTCATATACATATGCTGCTGTGGATCAAGGATGCACCTAAATTTGGAACAGATCCAGAAGACTTAGTGATGAGTTTCATACAACAGTATTCTACGTGTGCTGTTCCAAACGCAAAGGAGAAGAAAAGCCTAAGAGAACAAGTTCTACGTTTCCAAAGCCATCGTTGTGGAAAGTACTGTCGTCGTAAATTCAGAAACAAGGACAAGTTCTACACCAAATGTTGTTTCGGCTTTCCACGACCGGTGATTTCTAAAGGAAGAGTAAACAGTTTGATGTCTTCGCTGCGACATAATGTGATGAAGAAATCACCTAAAAACACATACAATTTGAAAAGGAACGAAGAGTCCAAGTACATCAACGACTACAACCCAGTGATTTTGTCCATGTGGAATGCTAACATGGATATACAGTTTGTGGCTGATAACTGTATGGCTGTGGCTCGGTATGTGACATCTTACATCACCAAAAAAGAAAAGAAAGAATTGAAGGATATGTGGGAGGACATTTCCCATGAAAAGAGCCTCAGCAAGAAGTTGTACAGTTTCAGTCTGAAGATGTTGTCACATCGAGAAATTGGAGCTTACGAATGTTCTGACCGGTTGTCTTCAGCAAGTCTCTATGCCAAATCCAGGAGTATCGTTTGGGCGAGTCTTGGTCTTGCTGCAACGCGTAATCGAGTTCTGAAACCTGTGCGGGAAATTGAGTATTTGGCGGAAAAGGAGCCGAACAGTACCGATATTTTGAAGACCAACATGTTGGATACATATTATCCAAATCGAAGCAGTCACCTCGAGAATGTTTGTCTGTATGAGGTTCTACAAAATTACATATTCAAGAGGAACATCAAAGAAGATATTGAGAAAGGAGTGTATGCTGTAATTGGAAGTGAGGGATGTCTGGTCAAGCAAAGAAAATGAAACTTGGTAAACCATCGAAAAATGAGTGGCGAATCTCCTGAAAAAAAGGAGTTTTTCTATTTAGCACTATTGCAACTTTTCAAGCCTTGGCGTGCAGAAGAGGAACTGCTTGGAGATTTCCTCTGTTACGAAGACTCTTTCACTGACGCCAAGGAGACCATAGAATGTCCTGCTTTTCCCAAATATCTAGAAATGTTGAATGCGGAAATCGAGCAGGAAGCAACGATTGCAGCCGAGATTGCCAGAGACAGTTCTCAGGACAGTCAGAGTTCTGTTTCATTGAGTCAGGATCCACTAGGAGGACCTGTTATCGAAAATGAAGCTGCCACTGCCATGAATGAAGTGGAAAGAGCCATGGCACATGCTCAGGAGGATGCGGTTAACTTAGAAGACTTGGAAAGACAACTCAACGTTGAGCAGAGGAAAATATATGACGAAGTTACCAAGCAAATTGATCATGGATTAAGTCGTGAGAAGAAAGAGTGCTCATGTACGTCGTTGAAGCCTGTCCGACTGTACGTGAGTGGAGAAGCGGGAACTGGAAAAAGTTTCCTCATTAAAGCAATTTCATGTTATTTGCAGGAAAGGACTGAGTCATCGCTGTCTTGTGTTGTCACTGCTCCAACTGGACTGGCAGCACATAACATTAAATGTATTACTTTGCATCGTCTACTGATGCTGCCAGTGGAGCATGACAACAAATTACAATACCACAATTTATCTGGAGATGCTTGTTGTGAAGTTTCAAGAGTCTTGAGGAAAATGAAACTTCTTATCATTGACGAAGTAAGCATGGTTTCCAATGTCATGCTTGCCTTTGTGCATTTGAGAATGCAAGAAGTTCTTAAAACAGAGTATGATGTGTTATTTGGTGGCAAACACATCATTGTTTTCGGAGATCTTCTGCAGCTGACACCAGTGAAAGGACAACCTGTGTTCAAAATGCTCACGCATGAAGATACCAGGAAGTGCCTAGGGCGCATTGGCAACGTCAATATATGGTTAAACTTCAATTATGCTGAACTGCATGAAAATATGCGTCAGGCGAAGGATGAAGATTACAAGAATATTCTACAAGATGTTAGAATTGGAAAAGTGACCGAGCATGGGAAAGAAGCTTTACATGCACGATTACTGTCAAATTTATATCCAGAACAAGACGTTGTGCCTGAGAATATTTTTCAGAAAATTACTGAGAAGAAATCTGGAATATGTTTGATGCCAACTCTTGCAGAATGTGCCATCTTCAACAACAAAATGTTGCATTTAGAAAACCAAGAGATTGTGAAACTGGAAGCTATTGACAGAGTAGAGCATATGGGATCAACAATTATTTTGTCTGAGAATTTGAAAACAAAATTGGATTCATTAGAGAAGACTATATCTAAAACTGCAGGTTTTGAAAAGACTCTGAATGTGTGCTTAAACTGCCGTATAATTTTAAGAAGGAATTTACATGTTGAAAGAGGTCTGGTAAATGGATCAATGGGTAATGTTGTTGATTTTGTGAAATACAGAAATAGAGATGGAATTGAATTATTAAAAATTAAATTTGATGGCATTGAGGAAGTACAGCTAATTGGTCGTTGTTCTGCTAGATTTTTGCTTGTAAAAGACTTATATGTTCGCCGTAAGCAGTTTCCTGTTTTCTTGGCATATGCGGTGACAATCCATAAATCGCAAGGTTTAAGTGTAGACAGTGCATTGGTGAATATTGGCAGTTCTGTGTTCAAGGAGGGTATGGCATATGTGGCATTGTCACGAGTTAGAACTTTATCGGGATTTTTGCTTGTAAAAGACTTATATGTTCGCCGTAAGCAGTTTCCTGTTTTCTTGGCATATGCGGTGACAATCCATAAATCGCAAGGTTTAAGTGTAGACAGTGCATTGGTGAATATTGGCAGTTCTGTGTTCAAGGAGGGTATGGCATATGTGGCATTGTCACGAGTTAGAACTTTATCGGGATTGTACTTGATTGAGTGTGATGTCACAAACATTTGTGCGGATCTAGATTGTGTTAAGGAATACAATAGGTTAAGAAGAGAGTATGCGCCACATTTGCCTCAATATCCTTTGTTTGAGAAACGTGTGGTAGGCCGGAAACGAAGAAATGTGACCAATACTAGGGAGGTTGTAGCAAAAAGACGAAAAGTCGATGAACCTGAAATTATAAGCAGAAAGAAAAAGGATTCTGTTGAAGATGTTGTTGGTTTTCAATTTGAAAACAGTTCTGGTGTCAACTGCTATGCTAATGTAGTGGTTAATGTTTTGTTTTCTCTAGAAAATGTAAAAGAAGAGATTGTGGTCAATTCTGATCAAAGATTTTGCAGTTTGTTAAATTCTGTGTTAGAGAAATGTAGCACTGATAGAACAAAAATAGAAAGTGTGTCTGAAATTCGAAATCTGTTAGACAGATGTTCAGGTCAAACACAATTCTCTCAAAATATTCAGCAAGATTGTCAGGAGTTTTTAATGTATATGCTTGATGTATTGCATGCTGAAGGTGTAGATGTAGATCACCTGTTTGGGCTTTCTTATCAATGGCAGCATGACTGCGAGAACTGTAGGGTATCAAGTACTACCAGTGTAGACTCAGAAAGATTTATATATTTAACTTTGCCAGACAGTAAATCAGTCTCCTTCAATAAGCTAGTAAAAGCAGCTGTTCACAACATGGAGTGTAGCCAATGCAAATCTGAAATGATGTCAACATTATTTATACGAACATATGGCCAGTATGTCATTTTAATGTTCCAACGATGTAGGCCTGATGGAACAAAATTGACAACTTTAATTAAAAATTTTGTGGCTTCGCAGTTGTCAATATCAGGAAGGACTTTTGTAACTGCAGCAATTATATATCATGATGGTCCTTCAATAACATCAGGACATTACACAGCTTATTTGAAGTCTGGAAATGGCTGGTCATTCTGCAACGATTCTGTTTTAATTAAAAAAAAAAAATTGCCTTTTGACCTTAAAAATTCTTACCTGGTGTTTTTAAAACCAAAATTTTAGAGAAGGAATCTCGGGATTTGCTCTGAGGAATTTCAAGAGGTTCTAATGGCTCCTACACGATTTGGCCTTGAGGATAAGTGTAGTACAGAGTCAAAAGTTATTTTTGAGTTTTAAATAGTTCCTGGAAAAAAAGAAGATTTTTTTACAGAAAGTGGTGGGCAGAGATTAGTTGAAGGACAACAGAGTATTTCCCAAAGCAAACGGTGTTCTTACCATAACACTTGACGTCATGGAAAAATAACTGCACTTTGAATGAGTTCAGAAAAACTGTTTCTTTTTATAAGCTAATTCAAGCAGCCAATCAAAACATGGAGTAGAGGGAATGTAAGTCTGCAATGCTGTCTAGATTATTGGTCCAAACTTTTGATTATAATGTCATTTTAAAAATCCAACTATATAAACCTGATGAAAGTAAGTCTTCAACTTTAATTACAAATGTTGTGGCTACACAGCCGTTGATTTTAGGAAGAACATATGTAACTGCAGCTATTATATGGCATGATGGTCATTTGACAAGATCCGCTTATTATACAGCTTATTGAAAATGTAAAAAAATTTGCTGTTTCGGAAATTATTCCCATTTGACTACGATACAATGTTGCCTTTTTACTTAAAAATATTCTTACTTTCTGTTTTCAGAAAAGAGAATTTAGGGTAGGTAACTGGCGTATAATGATTCTAGGGGTTGATATAATTTTATCTACTGTTTTATATTGCTTTGTGATTAAAAGTGATGTAGAGAATTAAATAATTGTAGTAGTCATAGAGGTAGTGTAAGTCTGCTTCATAGTAAGCAGTATCAGTGTCATAGGAAATGTAGAACATGAGTGAGCAAGAAGGGTAAGATATTACTAGTCCAGGATTGTGAAAGTGATCTTGAACGTTTTCTTTCTGAAAGTTGCGGAAATAGAAAATGACGGGATTTGCTTACAAGAATTCCAAGAGTTATAAATGGCTCTTACATGATTTGGCCTTGTGGAAACGTGTGGTAGAGAGCGAGAAGTCATTTATTGTATGTAACATATTTTTCAAAACGATGGAGGTTTTCTTTCAGAAAGTGGCGGGCTGAAAATAAAAACAGCACAACCGAGTGTAAGCTGTTCATAGGACATCCTTCGACGTCAGGGAAAGTAAGTTACTTTTGAGGAGTTCTGATTTCTGATTGGTTATGTTATATGGGTTTTTTAAACACAATCATTTTGATTGTGTTTTTTTTCCCCACTGTTATATGATGAATACCTTCAAGTCACTGTTTTTAGTGAAATTTGATACATTCTGAGAACAGCAAAAATAAACCATTTAACATGTATAATTAATTCTGTACTGTTTGTATTCATGATGCACATTTAGAACTGTGTAGGAGGTATGGAGAAGGTGAGGCTTCTGTAAGTGTCAAAGTTGTTGCATACAGTGCTCACATTCTACGTAGTCTTTCATATGATAGACTACATTTCCACAATGAGATACCTAAGCAAAGGAAACACAGGTGATGTGATTGTGGAATGAGCAAAAAAAATTGCACGTTTTTCAATTATATTACCTGTGTTTCCTAACATTACACATCACATTGTGTAGATGAGGTTTAGGCCTGTTCCAGGAGACAGAGGAGGTCTGACATTTGTTCAAGAGTGCAGTGGACATGACTCACTTCGTTGGTAGGCCTGCACATGTATTATCTCCTCTATACTCTTCAACAAGCCTAAATTTCATCTGCAACCCTGAGTAGGACTTACCTGAAACAAATCTGTGGATAGGTTACACCTTATCAGCATCTAGAAACAATCATTTAAAATGTTAAGGGCAGTTTTATGAAGGCTGTGTGCCTCTTTTACGCCGCTGTTCCGTCACTTTTGTGTAAAAGATGCACCATGTTGCAAGATAGGCCTCAGTTCATTTCCAGCAAGATACTGTCAGTTTAAAATGTATATAATTAGGACTGTGTACGGGGTATGGAGAAGCTGAGGCTTCAGTAAGTGTCAAAGTTGTTGCATGCAGTGCGTACTCTTTCATATGCTGGACTACATCTGCACAATGAGATACCTAACCAAAGGAAACACAAGTGATGTGATTGTGAAATGAGCAAAAGAAATTGCACGTTTTTCAAATACATTACCTGTGTTTCCTAACATTACGAATCACATTGTGCAGATGAAGTTTAGGCCTGTCCAGGGAAACAGAGGAAGTCTGAACTTTATTGGTTGGCCTGCACATGTATTATCTCCTCTGTACTCTTCAACAAGCCTAAATTTGATCTGCAACCCTGAGTAGGCCTCACCTGAAACAAACGTCTGGATAGGACACACCTTATTGCCATCCTGAAACAATCATTTAAAATGTTAGGGACAGTTTTATGATGGCTGTGCACCTCTTTTGCGCTGCCATTGCACATCTGTTGTGAGACAGCAGCAGTGCAAAAGATGCACCATGTTCCAAGATAGGCCTCACTTCATCTGCATCAAGATTGAAAGTATAAAAATAACAAGTGACTAAGTTAACGACAATTATAAGGTAAATGTTTTGTACTCTTTTCATTACATTTCTATCACATTTAACTACTATTAGTTCCACTGCTTCATTTCTTTAACCCTCACTTTCCTGCCTTTGCTACTTCCCTCATTCCTTTCTCTATTACTTACTTACTCTACTGCTTCCACTCTTTTTCTCAGTCCCTCTCTTCTCATAGTTCCTCACTCTTGTTCACTCACTCCGTCTCTATTACTCTTAGTGTCTTTGACTGATCACTCTTTCACTACTTGTTCATTATGCTTTCTCTGTGTAGTTGAAGCACACTAAGGGGTATATTATGAACACAGCCAATAAAATTATTGCTGTTTTTATCGGCAGAAAACTGCTGAAAAAGCGGTTTTAGCGGCAGTTTTCTGCCGCAAAAGCGGCTTTAGCGACACATTTCTGCTGATAAAAGCTGCAAAACTTTTATTGCCTATGTTGATAATATGCCCCTATGTTATTTAGATTTCTTTGCTGTTTCAATTATTCTTTTTCTGTTACTTCGTCTTTTCTGCTTTCTGTTTTTTCTCTCTGTTATTCCACATGTTTTAATCTTATTTTGAACATTCACTCATATTCTCTAAGAAACTCTTCTTTGTTATTCTTCTACTCTCCTTTTTTTCTTTCACTTCCTTATCTATTTTGTTGTTCACAATTATACCCTCTTCCATCTTTTCTTCGGTAAATAAATCTATTAAACAGTATCTCTGGTTTACTCCCTATAGCTGTCTTTCTTTTAACATTACTCTCTGTTTACTTCCCTTATACTTACTCTTCTTTTTTTTTTGGTTCGCTCCCGGTTCGCGTACCGGGGAGCGAACCGGGAAGCGAACCAAAAGAAATAGAGGTTGCCAGAGTGCTAAACATTCTAGCAATTTTTTTATAAAGGGGAGGTAGTTCTGAAAAGAACTTTTTTTTAATGTTTTTGTTTTTTTATATATTTTTTTATTTTTCTGAACATTTTTTGTTTTTTTGGGATTTTTTGAACAATTTTATGTTTTTTTTGGTTTTTTTGGGGGGGAAACAACGAAAAACAGGCAATACAAAGGGCTCAACAGGAGCAAAAAAAATATATATTTTTGGGGGCGTTTAGAGCACTTGTGGTTTTCATATGCTCTGTTTATCAAATTAATACTCATATTGGCACATGAGAGTAGGCTACCGCAATAGATACACACTATTTTCATGTGCACAAAGTTTTCTTGAATGTTTGGCACTGTTTCCCGTGCCTCTGGCCCCGACAGAGTTACCTGTGCCGATGTCCTGGCCACAGGAGTTGGGGGGTTGTTTGAAGGTCACGAATCTCTGCCCTGCTGTAATTTAGTGGATGCCACCTCTGCATATGACGATGCATAGTATAGTTGCCGTAACTATACTTCTTATCTGTGCCTCTTGATAAATCTTCTTTGCATATGAGGCATGTCACATAGCGAGCATTCACTTTTTTTTGTCCTTCAGGAAAAGAAAAAAACTGCCAAATAAAACTATTTTTGTGGTGAGATACCCGGGGCTCCTCACGTAAAAACTGTGTTGGCTGTACTTCCTCTTCCTGTTCTTCATCCTCTTCCTCCTCTGTGTTGGGAATGAACTGTGGAGGTGGTCCTCTCTTACTTGGTGGTGGTGGTGGTGGTGGGGGTCCACCAGCTGCAGCTACTACTGAAGCCATTTTCTACTCAGCAAAATAGGTCTTCCTTTCTCAAAGTTGAAAGTCAGAGTGAGAAAAAAGGTGGGGGCTTTCATCATTTTTTTTTTTTTTTGGAGAGTTTTATATAGCGCGAACTTGAACCGAACCGAATCAGTTATCAGAGCGCTTTACATAGCACCAGTTACTTTCATTTTTTAGGCACGGGGAGATTAAGTGATTTGCCCAGAATCACAGGGGTTTTTTGGCGTCATTACCGAGACTCGAACCGAGTTCCCCAGGTCCGAGGTCGAGCGCCTTAGCCGTTAGGCCAACCCCTCTCCCCTCTTTTCGAAAAAAAATAGTTCTAAACCAATGAAAAGTGTTATTTTTAGGTCACATGACCTAGCCTTACATCATTAGGAAACCAAAAGTGAAATGAACCAATGAAAAGTTTTATTAACAAGTCACATGACCTGTTACGCTTACGTTACGCACTGCGGATCGCTTCCGGGGAGCTGCGCTTCGCGCCTCGGTTCGCGCTCCGGAGCACTTCCGGGTGCGCTAACGCGGCGCGTCATAAGACGCATTACGCGGCAACGCGATACATTGCGCTTGCGCGACGCGCCCCGGATCGCTTCCGGGGAGCTGCGCTTCGCGCCTCGGTTCGCGTACCGGAGCACTTCCGGGTGCGCTAACGCGGCGCGTCATAAGACGCATTACGCGACAACGCGATACGTCGCGCTTCCGCGACGCGTCACGATGTTGATTTCTAATGCGGCAGTTGCGCAAACGGAACGTTTACCGGTTCGCGTACCGAGTCGCGGCACCAAATTGAGCTAACGGGAAGCTACCCGGTTCGCGAACCGGGAGCGAACCAAAACATAATAATAAAAAAAATTATTAATAAACATATAAAATATATTTTTTGATTTAAAGAAGAATACATTTTACAGCTATAGATATTAGCTTTTAAAAAACCAATGAAATTCACTGAAAAAACCATAGGTTATAGACCATATATAGTTAGGAATTAGCATTTACAAAACCTTGAAAATTCACTGAAAAAAACATGGGTTATAGACCATATATAGTTAGGAATTAGCATTTAGAAACCCTTATTTTACTCACACAAAACCATTGAAATTCCATATATAGTTAGTTGCACTAACTATATATCGCGCACCCGCAATCCACTGCTGATGATGTCACATATTACATCATTCATGACATGGTCAGTGACATCACTGATGACATCACTGATGACATCTCAAATGACATCACTGATGACATCACTGATGACATCTCAAATGACATCACTGATGACATCATCCAGTGACTGTGTATTTCTGTAAAGTTTAAATATGTTTTACATATTGAAGAATGAGTAGATGTAGAAGTGTCTGGATGAAGGATTTAGTAGGTGCGTGACTGACTGTATGAGTGAGGGATTAAATGTGTCTCACTGAATGCATGGGTTAGTGACTAAACTGTCTTAATTTGTGCATCATTATGTCTGTTGTTCTGTAAACTGCCGCATGTGTTGATCAGTAGCTATATGAGTAACTATATGGGTTATTGATTGATTGTCCAAGTATTTGTATGGGAGACTGAATGTGTGTGTGGCTGGCTGGGAGATGTGAGACTCTGTGCAGATCAATGTGTTCTTGTATCAATGATTGTATAAGAGAGTAAGTATGTGTTAGTATATGTTTGAAAATGTAAGGTACTCTATGTTTAACTGTATAGATTAGAAAATTGAAATGTGATTGATTCTTTACAGGACTGACTAGGTGTGTGAGTAACTCCATGGATGAGTGGCAGAGTGTGAGTGTCTGTATAGGTGTATGAGTGCATATGATAGTGTTGTAAAGATGAGTGATTGTATGTATGAATGATTGTATGGGTGAATGAGTGAATGTGTGTGTAGATGTAGGAATCAGTGAGTGCGTATGTAGTAACTAGTATTGGTGTGTCAATGGTTTAAAAAATTATATTCTGTATTTAACACTGGGTGTAACAGAGGTTATATTAAAGTGTGAGGAGATGCATTGTATTGTCACATGAATGATATCATCAGTGATGTGACCATTGATGTCAAATGAGATGTCATCAGTGATGTCATTTGAGATGTCATCAGTGATGTCATCAGTGATGTCATTTGAGATGTTATCAGTGATGTCATTTGAGATGTCATCAGTGATGTCATCAGTGATGTCATTTGAGATGTCATCAGTGATGTCATCAGTGATGTCATTTGAGATGTCATCAGTGATGTCATCAGTGATGTCACTGACCATGTCATGAATGATGTAATATGTGACATCATCAGCAGTGGATTGCGGGTGCGCGATATATAGTTAGTGCAACTAACTATATATGGAATTTCAATGGTTTTGTGTGAGTAAAATAAGGTTTTCTAAATGCTAATTCCTAACTATATATGGTCTATAACCCATGGTTTTTTCAGTGAATATATATATATATATATATATATTACCTACTGGCGGTCGCCAGTAGGTATATATAGTTAGGATTTTTTCCCTATGGGATTTTTGAAAATCCTATGTCTAATAACTTTGGCGTTTGTGGACGGAATTGGCTGAAATTTTCTGGAAAATGGAACATTTTGTTTCTGAGCAGCCCCTGGAAATTTGGGGGGGTTCGTCAAGGGGGGGCCGAGAAAAAAGGGGGGTCCCAAAACGTGTTTTTAACATTGAGTTTTCCATAGGGCGGTCTGTCGCACTTTTAGCCCGAACGGCTGAATGGATTTGCACGAAACTTGGCAAAATTGTAGAGACTGGTAGCCCGATGTGCCTTTTGTAGGTCTCAATATATGTGCTCCAGTGGATTTTGAGAAATTAACATTTAAAAAAAGATACATATCTGTAACAGCGGACCGGGCAGCTCCCGGTTCGCGGACCGGGGCGCGTACCAAAACTTCGCGTAGCGAAGCTGATTGGTTATCCGGCGTCTGTAAACATTCCAAACAGTCCGTAGCGGCCGCCATCTTGTCTCTCGGTAGGATCGAGAGACAAGATGAGGCGAAAGCGAAGGGGCAAATGACCATAAGGGGGAATAGTAGATCCTCGCTGACCCCCTAGGTTTGATGTGGAGGCTTTAAAATTTTTTTTTTGTTTTTTTCGTGGTTAGCGCCCGGTACGCGAACCGGGAAGCGTTCTGGGGAGCGTACCACAATGAAAAATGAATGATAGACTTTTCAAATGCTGTATGTTAATTGATTGTTGGTTTTGTTGATTATTTTTTTTTTTTTAAGCTTTTTTAAGCTTTTTTTATTGTGTTTCATAATTTATTAAACTTTCTAACATTTCATTGTCAGAAATTTCATAGTAATCATGGAATATAGATTGTAGTCTCTGAGGTTGTAAAATGTCCTCATTTGCAAGGAGGTTATCTACTGCTTGTACACATTGCAGTAGTTCTTGGTCCCAAGTTTCATCCATAAATTCAATCTCATTTGGATCAATGATTTCTGTGTTGGACTCTGGAAGGACAATTTCAAATGAAATGTTTTGTTCACTTTCCATTTTTCCTGAAATTTGCATAAAAAAAATATATATTAGTAGAGGTAGGGCACTGTTGGGATTAATTTTAGATAGGCAGTTTTTAACAGAGAATTTATCTTTGGGCAGTGTATAGTATCAGAGTGGAAGTAGGAATATAAAAAAGTGTATCTAAATTTATAAGTACTACAGAGGGATAGTATATAACTAACAGAAAAAGTTTGCCATATTAACTTAAAGTGCATAATATACTTCAGTTTTAAAAATAACAACTTACCTTTAAAAAGAAGTTGAAGTTATTAATGAAAATCCTATTGAAATGTACACCAGGAAGTAGTAGTCAAAGTGGCTGTGTTTCCTTCTCTTCCTTTATATATATTCGGGTACATAACCAATCAAATGTGAGGTAAAAAAAGTAGAAAATGAAAGTAACATTTTAATTGGTTGTCAATTCCAACATTTCAGATGTGTTTTGTGAAGTAATTTACCTCACGGTATTTAGAGAGGTCTACAGGCTAAATGGCTAAATGGAATTCCAATCAAATTTGTGAAAATGGTAGGGATTGGTATGTAGTATGAGCTAATCTATATTTGGTGAAATTGTCTCCAGTGGCTTTTCTGTGAACTACTTTCCCACCTTTTTTGATGGTGCGCTTCCCAGGAAGCGACCCGGTACGCGAACCGGTGAGCGCCCTGGTACGCGAACCTTAAGCGTAACGGGAGTCCACCATTTTGTGTTTCGGTCGAATTAAGATACAAGATGGAGGGCAAATAATGTTCAGAATGGGTAGAAGGGGGCACGGTAGACTTATCTTGACCCCCTAGGTTTTCTGAGGGTGGCTGAGGAGGCTTATATGTGCGAAAAAAAAACATTTTTTTAAAAATTTTCGCGAGGTTAGCTCCCGGTACGCGTACTGGGTAGCGCCCCAGGGAGTGTACTTTGTTGAAAATTTGTGAAAAAAGTTAGAGTAAAATAATAATTGTGAGTGATTAGATGTAGGGTAGCTCTGAGAAGAGCTTTTGGGTTTATGGTACATTTTGGTACTTATAAGTAGGTACCAATGCACATTTTTAAATTCAGAGTGAAAACTCTGTTGCCCTCATCTGAGAAGTGAACTCCATCTCCTCTGTAGATATCTTGCATGTAGTAACGCAAGTTATTGTTGTACAGGGAGCCCATTCCATGGTCTCTCATGTAAGCTGAAACAGATTTGTTTACATGCTTCCTCGACTTCTCAATTTGTGGACAAAATTGGTTTGACCACCTCCATTTCTGTCTTTGGCATATATTTGAATATACCAAGGCAGTCTGAGGAAAAAGTGCCATTAATTGCTCAAAGGTGTCCTTTAAAAGCATTTCCAGACCTACACCAGTCAAAGTGCCCAAGTCATTACCTCCACAGTGCACAATTAACAGGTCAGGTTTTGGCAAATGCATAAAGGTTTTCACCAATGGTATCAATTGGTGACATTTTAATCCTCTGTGGCCAAACCACTTAATTTCCACATCTTGTAAATTGAGGTTAGGTAAATTCCTGCTTTCAACGTACCTTTGAGCCCAGTGAATATAACTATGACCAACAATCCAGACAGAAAACATGGTGAGAGAAGGTTCTCCTGCAGTCAGATGAAGTGTGGCAATGAAATGGCAGTTGAAAAAATGAGAGTTTGAAATGAAAAAAACTGTGGAGTTTCTGTGTTCATGAAGTAGTAACAGTGATTGGTGGATTTTGATTGATGAAAACAGAAAGTTAGGGTGTACAGATGTGTTGTTTGAAAGATGTATTTTGAGTGGTCAATAAAAAATCATTAAATGAAAGAAAGCACTGGATATGCAGGTGCACTGAGAGTTCAGAGTTCAATTGCAACATTGTTGTGTGAATTTGCAAACACCAGAGTTTCTCTAAGAGGTGGTTGCTATGGAAAATAGGCAGAAAGGGCAGAGGGGGAAGGGTTTTCATTTGAAAAAAAGTGAGGGAAGAGTTTTGATTGGGTGACATGAGAAATATGTGTGAAGAATTACACCATTTCTGTGCTTTTGATAGCTGCAGACTCTGGAGTGCATACCTTTTGCTCTGCTGAAGACAAATTGGTGTGTTTCTTAGACTGTTTTCAAACTCAAAGTATTTGCTAAGGTGAGAAAATATTTCTTTACTTTAGATAGAGAATAGTGTGCTTTAAGGAGAAAATTATGATTTATGTGGCGCAAATTGCTTGTAAATATGCTCTCACATGTGCATGGAAAATTTTGATTTTGAATGTTAGTGTTACATAGCCATGTTAAAAGTGACGCAACCATGCTGGAAAGCCAATCAAAAAATGATTTCATGTGTTTTAATGACATTTTAAGTCATTTTCTGATGTGCAGTGTTTAGAAATTATGATTTGAAAATCGTTTTTGTGGAAAAGGAATTGTTTTTAAATTCATGACAAGGATATAATGGTGTATGGTTCTTTATAAGGCAATTGACTGTCCTTGATGTTATTTTTCTCATTTTAGTGTAAGACCTTTCTCTGTGGCGCAAATTGCTTGTAAATATGCTCTCACATGTGCATGGAAAATTTAGATTTTGAATGTTTGTGTTAAATAGCCATGTTAAAAGTGACCAAACCATGCTGGGAAGGCAATCAAAAAACGCTTTCATGTGTTTTAATGACATTTTAAATCATTTTCTGATGTGCAGTGTTTTGAAATTATGATTTGAAAATCGTTTTTGGGAAAAAGGAATTGTTTTTAAATTCATGAGAAGGACATAATGGTGTATGGTTCTTTATAAGGCAATTGACTGTCCCTGATGTTATTTTTCCCATTTTAATGTCAGACCTTTCTTTGTGGCGCAAATTGCTTGTAAATATGCTCCCACCTGTACATGGAAAATTTTGATTTTGAATGTTTAT
Source organism: Lissotriton helveticus (assembly GCF_964261635.1). Classification (NCBI taxonomy): domain Eukaryota; kingdom Metazoa; phylum Chordata; class Amphibia; order Caudata; family Salamandridae; genus Lissotriton; species Lissotriton helveticus. The sequence continues at coordinate 1,024,759,660 of NC_136063.1, forward strand.
GTTACATAGCCATGTTAAAAGTGACCCTACCATGCAGGAAAGCCAATCAAAAAACGCTTTTATGTGTCTTAAGGACAATTTAAGTCATTTTCCCATGTGTAGTGTTTTGAAGTTATGATTTGAAAATCGTTTTTGAGGTAAAGGAATGTTGTTAAAATTTATGTTCGCCATATGCCCCCAAATTTCTTTTTCAGGGTTGCAGCAGGGTGTTCTTGAGACACCCTTGCACCTTTGGAATAAATTCCTAATTTGTGATGAGCAAATTGTTAATCGCAAATTGCACCTTCATTTATATGAGCCTCCTAGCCCATGGAAATGAATGGGTAATTTGCAATTAGCAATTTTCTCAAACAAAATTGGAATGGTAAAGAATCGCTATTTATTCCTTAAAATTCGCTTTTTTGGAAATGCAAAATAGTTATATGATACATATGGCGGTTGATGTCTAACAAGATAAGAAGCTTATGGATACATTTATGATGACTGGTGCAATGAAGTAGAAATCACTTACTTCATTGGTAGGCCTTTACAATAAATTATCTCCTCTGTATTCTTCATCAAGCGTAACTTTAATCTGCAATCCTGAGTAGGCCTCACCTTAAACAAACCTCTGGATAGGCCACATCTTATTGTCATCCTGATTTAATCATTTATAATGCTAGGGACAGATTTATGATAGGTGTATACCTCTTTTGTGCCACTTAGAAAACATTGTCCATGGGGAAATGACTTAAAATGTCATTAAGACACATGAATGTGTTTTTTTAAAACGTTTGCAATTTTTTTGGGTCACTTTCAACATGGCTATGTGTCTGAAACAGTCAAAATCTAAATTTGCAATGCACAGGTGGGAGCATATTTACAAGGAATGTGCTTCATGGGGAAAGGTCTTATAATGTAATATGGGAAAAATGACATTAGAGATACTGAAATGCCTTATAGAGAAGCATACACCATTATGTCCTTGTCATAAATTTGCAAACCATTACTTTTCCCCAAAAACGATTTTCAAATTATATTTTGAAAACACTGCACATGTGGAAATTACTTAAAATGTCAATAATTCAAAATTTGTGATTCCTTAAATGCAATGTATCAAAAAAAAAATATGTAAAAAATGATATTAAGGATTTGGAAACTACCACCAACTTCTAGTTTGTGGTAATTTGCGAATTCTTTTCAAAAAGCATTTAAAAAAAAAAAAAAAAAAAGTCCCATATGACGCCCATACATGCCATTAGGGCATGTAGGTGTGCCATGTGCTCCCAAATTTCTTTTTCAGGGGTGCAGCAGGGTGTTCTTGAGATACCCCTGCACGCTTGAAAAAAATCCTATTTTGTGATGAGCTAATTGCTTATCACAAATTGCAACATTAATTCCTATGAGCCTCCTAGCCTATGGAAATGAATGGGTAATTTGCAATTAGCAATTTGCTCATTGCAAATTAGGAATAGTAAAGAATCGCTATTTATTCCTTAAAATTCGCTATTTATAATATGTAAAATATTTTGATGATACATATGGCAGTTCATCTGTAACAAGATAAGAAGCTTAGGGATAGATTTATGATGAGTGGCGCATCACCAGGGATGTGACAGTCATTCTGCGCCACTGTTCCGCCACCCATGTTGTGCTGCATTTACAATGCGGCGCAGCATGGGGCAAAAATGGCACAGATGCGTGACGCATCTTTGCCGTAAAGGTGGCGCATTGCTGGAGTTGTATCGTAAGTGCGATGCAGCTCCAGCAAGGCTCAGGGGTGCCCCATCTCTACAATGCTGCGTCAAGACCTATGCCAGCTTCAAGCAGGCGCAGGGTTTTGAAGCAGCTTTCTCCTATCTGATTGTAAATGCGGCACACCATGGGTGGTAAAGCAGTGGTGCACATTAACTGGTGCATGCCTGGGGATGTGCCATTTAATATAAATCTGCACTTTAACATTTGAGTATGTGCAGGGGACACAGAGTCGTTGAGGCTTATCCAAGGTTAAGAACAGATGAGTCCTGTTCAGTGAAAAATTAGACATAGGCTTCACCTGCTCAGCATCGCTGGACATGGCTAAATAATAGCTGCAAAATGTTACTCTTGTTAAATAATTTTACTATTATAATCTGTGAGATTTGTCTCTTACTCTGCAACATCTCATTGTTGTTATCAAGACAACATCAACATGAGCGACAATCTGCAAGTAGTGTGTTATGTTTTTGATCACTATTACTGATTTACTGTTTGATAATAATGTTTAATAACATTTTTTATTATATTTTTCCTCAGATTCAACTGCAGATCATTTCAAGATTTGAATATGCCTACAAAAATAAGAGAGATAAAGGCTGCAAAACGTCAAAGACAGCAGGAGAAAAAAAAAACGCAGCAGTCCTCTAACAAAAAGATTTCTCAAGCCATGAAGAAAGCACCGGGTAAGAGCTCTAAATATTTCATAAGAAATATTTCTAATAAAAAAAATATCAGTACAGAAAATGTTTCAATCCATAACATGAGGAGTAAATCAAATGGAAAGAAAAGGACAAATGAAAATGTTACTGCTAGAGCAAGAGATACATCTGTGCATGATAGTAGAAGGAAACAACAGTTTAGGGAGATTCGTAAACGAATGTTCCGTAACAGGATAATTGGCAATTTGTTAAAAAATATTAAGAAAGGTCAACAGAAATTAGTTTTTTATAGGAGAAAAAAAAAAGTTGAGAAAGTTATTGATCAGGCTTTTGAAATTAAACGTAAGTTATTTATTTTGATAATCAATAGAATTAGGAAGCTAAACAAGGCAATTTTTGATTTCAAAAGAAATAGTAGATGGAAGAGAATAGTTAATCGTAGTAATTTTTGTGAAGTTTTTTCTGGAGAATGGATACATAGTTCAAGCTGTGAGGCATTTTTTAATGAAGAGAGTTATTTCCAGGATAATGATTTGGTGCATGCAGTTGACATCAGTGGTCGTGCTTATGAAGTGAAAGATGGTTGTCCAGTTGAAAAAGAAAAACTTGTGACAACAGAGGCAGAAGAGGTGTTAGGTAATGAGGTTTTAGGAAGACGTGCTAAGGGTCCTGTGTACACCTGGAAGTGTAGTAGTATTTGCAGTGTGCGACAGGATTCCATCAATTTGCTTTGTGATTTTGTACGGTCATTTAACAAAAAAAGTTTGAAGCAGAAAATGAGGTTGTTGCAAGAATTAGATCCTTGCAGAGTAAGAGAAGTGACAGGTTTGCATGGTCATTCACTGGCTTGTCTTTCCAGGAGAGTATGCCAGAGTGTTTTTCATCACTTCAGGATGCTAGCAGTGCATCATAACAAAGTGAGGAAATTAGTTAGAATGTTGTATTATGCTAAGAGTCCAGCAATTATGCTGAAACAATTATGTGCTGCTCTTTTGCATGGTTCTGAAATAGATGTGAAGAATATATGTGAAGAAATTGAGTTTTGTTACTTTGGAAGTAAAGAGGAGAATGTTGAAATTGAGCAAGAAGTAGAGGGTCATTTGGAAGATAGTGTACATGTTTCCAGTACAGATAATTTCCAGAGGGAAATTGCGACGTTTGACATGAAATCAAGTGAGAGGCCTAATTTCACTTGTGTGTGTTGTAGACGCACTTATTATAAGAATCAGACTAAGTTAGTGGATTTATATGCAAAAAGTGAAAGGGAAAATAATAGTGAATGGAAGGATTTTGCAACATACTTGATGGTAGAAAATTGTTTTGATTTGGGATTGGATCAACGTGTGTGTACTTATTGTTGTAACAAATTAAAACAAAACCAGATGCCTGCTAGAGCAGTTCATAATAATCTGGAATTGGTTGAGATTCCTTCTGAATTGAAGGACTTAAATACTTATGAATCTATTTTGATTCAAAGTATCCATCCCTTTCAGGCTATTGTAAGAATGGAGCCAAAGACAGGGAAATTGCCTCCATCAGATTTACAGAGAGGATTAAAGGGAAGAGTTGTTTATTTGCCTCTAGATTTCAAGAAAAACATTAACACAATTGGAGTAGAAAAAGTGGAAGAGGAACCTCTGGTTATCTTAGTTAATGGGGTTCCGACAAAGAATAAGAAAATATGGCAAGATTTAGTAGATGTTAGGAAAGTTAAAAAGGCAACATTGTATTTGAAAAAAAATAATAAATACTATAAGAATGTATATGTTGCAGAAGAGGAAGTAAGTGAGGAAGAGGATAGCGATTTGTGTGCTGGTCAAATTGAGAAAGTAGAACCCTCTACTAGTGAGGAAATATATGAACATTATAGTGTTCATCCTTTGCATTCAAAGGAAGTCATGGGGAATGCTATTGAGTTGTTTCAAATGAAACAAGCCAAAGGGAGTCCCATTAGTGTTTGGGAGGAAAGTTTGGAAGCTCGGTGTTTCCCACAGCTTTTTCCAACAGGTCAGGGAGGAAGATATGATGAGCGACCTCATCAAATTCCTGCTTCTGAATACCGGACTTTGCGATTGTATGCAGGAGATGCTAGGTTTCGACAATGCATTCCTTATTTGTTTCATCTCCTGTTTGAAAGCGATCTGTCTGGACTGTCATATGCAGTGAACCACATCTTGAAAAGTGGTATACACATGCAAAACATCTCGGCAAGTGATTTTATGGATAAAGTGAATGTCCAAGATAGTATTTTGGATTCTCACCTGATTAATCTCATGGCGTGTCAGCGTGGTACTAATGAGTACTGGTACCGTCGTCATGGTGATTTAAAATGTATGCTGAGGAACTTAGGTACTCCCACATGGTTCCTCACTCTGAGTTGTGCCGAGTATGGCTGGGAAGACTTACTTCAATTTCTACGAGAGGCAAATGCTAACGTAGAAAACATCGAATTCAAGACACCCGGAGAACTGTGCTCTTTGGATCCAGTCAATGTATGTAGGTACTTCAATCATAGATTTGAAGCTATGATGTCTTTCATCATGAATAAGAAGAATCCACCTCTTGGAGAGGTGTTGGATTTCTTCTGGAGAAAGGAGTACCAAGCAAGAGGTGCTCCTCATATACATATGTTGCTGTGGATCAAGGATGCACCTAAATTTGGAACGGATCCAGAAGACTCAGTGATGAGTTTCATCCAACAGTATTCTACGTGTGCTGTTCCAAACGCAAAGGAGAAGAAAAGCCTAAGAGAAAAAGTTCTGCGTTTCCAAAGCCATCGATGTGGAAAATACTGCCGTCGTAAATTCCGAAACAAAGACAAGTTCTACACCAAATGTCGTTTCGGCTTTCCACGACCGGTGATTTCTAAAGGAAGAGTAAACAGTTTGATGTCTTCGTTGCGACATAATGTGATGAAGAAATCACCTAAAAACACTTACAATTTGAAGAGGAACGAAGAGTCCAAGTACATCAACGACTACAACCCGGTGATTTTGTCCATGTGGAATGCTAACATGGATATACAGTTTGTGGCTGATAACTGTATGGCTGTGGCTCGGTATGTGACGTCTTACATCACCAAAAAAGAGAAGACAGAATTGAAGGATATGTGGGAGGACATTTCCCATGAAAAGAGCCTCAGCAAGAAGTTGTACAGTTTCAGTCTGAAGATGTTGTCGCATCGAGAAATCGGAGCGTACGAATGTTCTGACCGGTTGTCTTCAGCAAGTCTCTATGCCAAGTCCAGGAGTATCGTTTGGGCGAGTCTTGGTCTTGCTGCAACGCGTAATCGAGTTCTCAAACCTGTGCGGGAAATTGAGTATTTGGCGGAAAAGGAGCCAAACAGTACCGACATTTTGAAGACAAACATGTTGGATACATATTATCCAAATCGAAGCAGTCACCTAGAGAATGTTTGTCTGTATGAGGTTCTGCAAAATTACATGTTCAAGAGGAACATCAAAGAAGATACTGAGAAAGGAGTGTATGCTGTAATAGGAAGTGAGGGATGTCTGGTCAAGCAAAGAAAATGCCACTTGATAAATCATCGAAAATTGAGTGGCGATTCTCCTGAAAAAAAGGAGTTTTTCTATTTAGCACTTTTGCAACTCTTCAAGCCTTGGCGTGCAGAAGAGGAACTGCTTGGAGATTTCCTCTGTTACGAAGACTCTTTCAATGCCGCCAAGGAGACTATAGAATGTCCTGCTTTTCCCAAATATGTAGAAATGTTGAATGCGGAAATTGAGCAGGAAGCAACGATTGCAGCCGAGATTGCCAGAGACAGTTCTCAGGACAGTCAGAGTTCTGCTTCATTGAGTCAGGATCCACTAGGAGGACCTCTTATCGAAAATGAAGCGGCCACTGCTATGAATGAGGTGGAAAGAGCCATGGCACATGCTCAAGAGGATGCGGTTAACTTAGAAGAGTTGGAAAGGCAACTCAACGTTGAGCAGAGGAAAATATATGACGAAGTTACCATGCAAATTGATCATGGATTAAGTCATGATAAGAAAGAGTGCTCATGTACGTCGTTGAAGCCTGTCCGACTGTACGTGAGTGGAGAAGCGGGAACTGGAAAAAGTTTCCTCATTAAAGCAATTTCATGCTATTTGCAGGAAAGGACAGAGTCATCGCTGTCTTGTGTTGTCACTGCTCCAACTGGACTGGCAGCACATAATATTAAAGGGATTACTTTACATCGTTTACTGATGCTGCCAGTGGAGCATGACAACAAATTAGAATATCACAAGCTATCTGGAGATGCTTGTTTTGAAGTTTCAAGAATCTTGAGGAAAATGAAACTTCTTATCATTGACGAAGTAAGCATGGTTTCCAATGTCATGCTTGCCTTTGTGCATTTGAGGATGCAAGAAGTTCTCAAAACAGAGTATGATGTGTTATTTGGTGGCAAACACATCATTGTTTTCGGAGATCTTCTGCAGCTGACACCAGTGAAAGGGCAACCTGTGTTCAAAATGCTCACGCATGAAGATACCAGGAAGTGCCTAGGCAGCATTGGCAACGTCAATATATGGTTAAACTTCAATTATGCTGAACTGCATGAAAATATGCGTCAGGCAAACGATGAAGTTTACAAGACTATTCTACAAGATGTTAGAATAGGAAAAGTGACCGAGCATGGGAAAGAAGCTTTACATGCACGATTACTGTCAAATTTATATCCAGAACAAGATGTTGTGCCTGAGAATATTTTTCAGAAAATTACTGATAAGAAATCTGGAATATGTTTGATGCCAACTCTTGCAGAATGAGCCAAATTTAACAACAAAATGTTGCATTTAGAAAAGCAAGAGATTGTGAAAGTGGAAGCTATTGATAGAGTAGAGCATATGGGATCAACAATTATTTTGTCTGAGAATCTGAAAACAAAATTGGATTCATTAGAGAAGAGTATATCTAAAACTGCAGGTTTTGAAAAGACTCTGAATGTGTGCTTGAACTGCCGTATAATTTTAAGAAGGAATTTACATGTTGAAAGAGGTCTGGTAAATGGATCAATGGGTAATGTTGTTGATTTTGTGAAATACAGAAATAGAGATGGAATTGAATTTTTAAAAATTAAATTTGATGGCATTGAGGAAGTACAGCTAATTGCTCGTTGTTCTGCTAGATTTTTGCTTGTAAAAGACTTATATGTTCGCCGTAAGCAGTTCCCTGTTTGCTTGGCATATGCGGTGACAATTCATAAATCGCAAGGTTTAAGTGTAGACACTGCATTGGTGAATATTGGCAGTTCTGTGTTCAAGGAGGGTATGGCATATGTGGCATTGTCACGAGTTAGAACTTTATCGGGATTGTACTTGATTGAGTGTGATGTCAGAAACATTTGTGCAGATCTAGATTGTGTTAAGGAATACAATAGGTTAAGAAGAGAGTATGCGCCACATTTGCCTCAGTTTCCTTTGTTTGAGAAACGTCTGGTAGGCCGGAAACGAAGAAATGAGAACAATACTGGGGAGGTTGTAGCAAAAAGACAAAAAGTGAATGAACCTAAAATTACAAGCAGAAACAAAGAGGATTCTGTTGAAGATGTTGTTGGTTTTCAGTTTGAAAACAGTTCTGGTGTCAACTGCTATGCTAATGTAGTAATTAATGTTTTGTTTTCTCTAAAAAATGTAAAAGAAGAGATTGTGGTCAATTCTGATCAAAGATTTTGCAGTTTGTTAAATTCTGTGTTAGAGAAATGTACCACTGATAGAAGAAACATAGAAAGTGTGTCTGAAATTAGAAATCTGTTAGATAGATGTTCAGGCCAAACACAATTCTCTCAAAATATTCAGCAAGATTGTCAGGAGTTTTTAATGTATATGCTTGATGTATTACATGCTGAAGGTGTAGATGTAGATCAGCTGTTTGGGCTTTCTTATCAATGGCAGCATGACTGCGAGAACTGTATGGTATCAAGTACTACTAGTGTAGACTCAGAAAGATTTATATATTTAACTTTGCCAGACAGTAAATCAGTCTCCTTTAATAAGCTAGTAAAAGCTGCTAATCACAACATGGAGTGTAGCCAATGTAAATCTGAAATGATGTCCACATTATTTATACGAACATATGGCCAGTACGTCATTTTAATGTTCCAACGATGTAGGCCTGATGGAACAAAATTGACAACTTTAATAAAAAAAATTGTAGCTTCGCAGTTGTCAATATCAGGAAGGACTTTTGTAACTACAGCAATTATATATCATGACGGACCTTCAATATCATCAGGACATTACACAGCTTATTTAAAGTCTAGAAATGGCTGGTCATTCTGCAATGATTCTGTTTTAATTTTCAAAAAAAAATTGCCGTATGACCTTAAAAACTCTTACCTGGTGTTTTTAAAACCAAAATTTTAGGGAAATAATCTCGGGTTGTGCTCTGTGGAATTTCAAGAAGTTCTAATGGCTCCTACACAATTTGGCCTTGAGGATAAGTGTAGTTCAGAGACATAACTTCTAATCATAGGACTGGACATCATGGAGATATATGTGCACTTTTAATGAGTTCAGAAAAACTGTTTCTTTTTATAAGCTAATTGAAGCAGCCAATCAAAACATGGAGTAGAGGGAATGTAAGTCTGCAATGCTGTCTACTGTTTTACATTGCTTTGTGATTAAAAGTGATGTAGAGAATTAAATAATTGTTGTAGTCATAGAGGTAGTGTAAGTCTGCTTCATATTAAGCAGTATCAGTGTCATAGGAAATGTAGAACATGACTGAGCAAGAAGGGGAAGATATTACTATTCCAGGATTGTGAAAATGATCTTCAACATTTTAATTCTGAAAGTTGCGAGAATGCCAAATGATGGGATTGGCTAACAAGAAATCCAAGAGTTATACATGGCTCTGACAAGATTTGGCCTTGTGGAATCTTGTGGTAGAGAGCAAGAAGTCATTTATTGTATGTAACATGTTTTTAAAAACGATGGAGATTTTCTTTCAGAAAGTGGTGGGCTGAAAGTAATAACAGCACAAAAGAGTGTAAGCTATTCATAGGACATCCTTGGACGTCATGGAAAGTAAGTTAACTTTAAGGAGTTCTGATTTTTGATTTCTGATGTTGTATGGGTTTTTTAAACACAATCATTTTGATTGTGTTTTTTTTTCCCCGCTGTTACATGATGAATACCTTCAAGTCACTGTTTTTAGTGAATTTTGATACATTCTGAGAACAGCAAAAATAAACCATTTAACATGTATAATTAATTCTGTACTGTTTGCATTTATGATGTATATGTAGAACTGTGTAGAAGGCATGGAGAAGGTGAGGCTTCTGTAAGTGTCAAAGTTGTTGCATGCAGTGCTGCACTTCTGCGTATTCTTTGATATGCTAGACTACATCTGCACAATGAGATACCTAAGCAAAGGAAACACAAGTGATGTGATTGTGAAATGAGCAAAATAAATTGCATGTATTTCAATTACATCACCTGTGTTTCCTATCATTACGAATCACATTGTGCAGATCAAGTTTAGGTCTGTCCAGGGAAACATAGGAGGTTTGGACTTTGTTGAAGATTGCAGTGGACATGACTCACTTCATTGGTAGACCTTCACATGTATTATGTCTTCTATTCTCTTCAACAACTCGAAATTTCATCTGCAACCCTGAGTAGGCCTCACCTGAAACAAAACTCTGGATAGTAGACATCTTATTGGCATCCTGAAGCAATTATTTTAAATTTTAGTGTCTTGCGACACTTTTCTGAGACAACAGCAATGCAAAAGATGCACCATGTTTTAAGATAGGCCTCACTTCATCTGCATCAAGATAGTGTTAGTTTAAAATGTACATCTTTAGGACTGTGTAGCTTCTGTAAGTGTCAAAGTTATTGAAAAACTGTTTGTCCTTCAATCTTTGCCCTTGTCTTTTGTAATTTTTTAATACATGTTTTTATATTTTTCAAATGTTTGTTCTCTCTTTCACAGATTGAAAGTATAAAAATAAAAAGTGAGGAATTTAACGACAATTATAAGGTAAGTATTTTGTACTCTTTTCGTTACATTTCTATCACATTGAACTACTATTAGTTCCACTGCTTCATTTCTTTAATCCTCAGTTTCCTGCCTTTGCTACTTCCCTCATTCCTTTATCTATTAACTACTTACTCAACTCCTTCCACTCTTTTTCTCAGTCCCTCTCTTCTCATAGTTCCTCACTCTTGTTCACTCACTCCGTCTCTATTACTCTTAGTGTCTTTGACTGATCACTGTATCACTATTTGTTCATAATGCTTTCTCTGTGTAGTTGAAGCACACTAAGGGGCATATTATGAATGCAGCCAATAAAATTATTGCTCTTTTTATTGGCAGAAAACTGGTGCAAAAGCGGCTTTAGCGGCAGTTTTCTGCCGCAAAAGCAGCTTTAGCGACACATTTCTGCCGATAAAAGCTGCAAAACTTTTATTGCCTATGTTGATAATATGCCCCTATGTTATTTACATTAGGGCTATATTGTCCAGTATAACAATCAAAATTGCTCTCCAAAGACACCAGGCAAAGCAGACGCTCCCTCAAACAGATCACCAAGCGCAATTTACCCTACTTACAATCTAGCCTGTTCTCTGTCGAGACTTTAGCAATCTTTAGAGCACAAGATAAGATTTTTTTACATGGAAGAGCCATACGTATTGCAATTCTACTTAAGAAACAAGCATTGGCATAGACAATAGGTCTCGCCTTTGGGACTTTATACGTGTTTAGCCATGCAACAGTTGATGTTGCTGCACCAAGGATATTATGCTGCATAACTAAAGACTTAGAAGGTCCCAAAGTCGATACCTATTGGCTATGCCAATGCTTGTTTTTCTTTCACTTCGTTATCTATTTTGTTTTTCACAATTATACCCTCTTCTGTCTGTTCTTTGGTAAATAGATCTATTAAATAGTATCTCTTCTTTACTCCCTATAGCTGTCTTTCTTGAAACATCACTCTCTGTTTACTTTCCTTATACTTACTCTTTTTTAAAAAAAATTTTTTTTTTTTGGTTAGCTCCCGGTACGCGTACCGGGAAGCTAAACCGGAAGCGAACCAAAAGAAATAGAGCTTGCCAGAGTGCTAAACATTCTAGCAATTTTTTGGGAAAGGGAAGGTAGTTCTGAAAAGAACTTTTTTTTTTATATTTTTGTTGTTTTATATTTTTTTTGTATTTTTTGAACATTTTTTGTTTTTTTTGTATTTTTTGAACGATTTTATATTTTTTTTGGTTTTTTGGGGGGGGGGGAAACAACAAAAAACAGGCGTTGAAAAGGGCTCAACAGGAGCAAAAAAAAATTACTGGGGGCGGTTAGGGCAATCATGGTGTTCATACGCCAGGTTCAGTGCATTGATGCTCATGTTGCCACAAGCTAATAATCCACGACAGCGCATACATAAGTGTATCATGTTCCCAAAATTGGGCTGGATATTTGGCACAGTTTCCCGTGCCTCCTCTGGTGATAAAGAAACCGATGTTGCTGGTCTCGTCACAGGAGTTGGTCGAGGATTGTCCATCATATCCCTTAATTCCGCCCGGCTGTAATTTAAGGGATGTTTCCTCGTCATATGCCTATGCATGGTATGATTACCGTAGCTGTATTTTTTGTCCGTCCCTCTGGACAATTGTTCCTTGCATATGAGGCATGTTGCATACCTGGCATTGACCTTTTTTTGGCCACGAGGGATGGAAAAAAACTGCCAGATGAAACTGGGTTTCTTTCTTGAAACCCGGGGCAACTCTTCAAGAAATTGTGGTTGTTCTCCCTCCTCATCCATCTCTTCATCTTCCTCCTCAGTGTTGATAACCACCTGGGGAGGTGGTCCTCTCTTCCCATGAGGAGGTGGAGGTGGTGGTGGGGGTGCACCAGCTGAAGCAATCAGTGAAGCCATTTTCATACAATCAAAATAGGTCTTCCAAGAAGCAAAATAGGTCTTCCTCTCACAATAATGAAAGTCAGAGTGAGGAAAGAAGGAGTGGTTTTCATCATTTGGAAAAAACAATACTTCTCAACCAATGAAAAGTGTTATTTTTAGGTCACCTGACCTAGCCTTCCATAATTATGAAACTAAAAGTGAAATGAACCAATGAAAAGCTTTATTAACAAGTCACATGACCTCTAACTTTCATGTTACGCGCTGCGGAACGCTCCCCGGTTAGCTTCCGGTTCGCTGCGCTTCGCGCCTCGGTCCGCGCCCCGGGACACTTCCGGGTGCGCTAACGCAGTACGTCACAAGACGCATTTCGCGGCAACGCGATACGTCGCGCTTTCGCGCCGCGGATCGCTTCCGGGGAGTTGCGTTTCGCGCCTCGGTCCGCGCCCCGGGGCACTTCCGGGTGCGCTAACGCAGTACGTCATAAGACGCATTACGCGGCAACGCAATACCGTCACTATGTTGATTTGTTACCGGTTCGCGGACGGGATCGCGGAATCGAATTGAGCTAACTGGAAGCTTCCCGGTTAGCGGACCGGGAGCGAAACAAAAAAAATATTTTAAAAAAAATTATTAATAAACATATAAAATATATTTTTGGATTTAAAGAATAATACATTTTACTTCTGTAGATATTAGCTTTTAAAAAACCAATGAAATTCACTGAAAAAACCATAGGTTATAGACCATATATAGTTAGGAATTAGCATTTACAAAACCTTGAAAATTCACTGAAAAAACCATAGGTTATAGACCATATATAGTTAGGAATTAGCATTTAAAAAACCTTATTTTACTCACACAAAACCATTGAAATTCCATATATAGTTAGTTGTACTAACTATATATCGCGCACCCGCAATCCACTGCTGATGATGTCACATATTACATCATTCATGACATGGTCAGTGACATCACTGATGACATCACTGATGACATCTCAAATGACATCACTGATGACATCACTGATGACATCTCAAATGACATCACTGATGACATCACTGATGACATCTCAAATGACATCACTGATGACATCACTGATGACATCTCAAATGACATCGCTGATGACATCACTGATGACATCTCATTTGACATTACTGATGACATCACTGATGACATCATTCATGTGATAATACGATGAAGCTCTTCAGACTCTAATATAACCTTAGATACAGTAAGTGTAAACAGACACTCACAGACTGTCACTCATCCATAGAGTTACACACACACCTAGTCAGTCATGGAAAGAATCAATCACACATCCATTTTCTCAACTATACAGTTATACACACCTTACTTATTCAAAGATATACTAACACATATTTACTCTCTTATGCAATCCCTGATACAAGTTCACAATGATCCATACAGCCACTCACACATTCACTAGTTCTTATGCACAGTTATTTATATATGTCAACTCTCACATGTACTGTGTTTTACATATGTACTTACTTTTACATGCAGCACTGAGATATCCATTCACTCACCCATACACTCATGCACACAGTCAACCGCCCATACAGCTGTTTCCACATGCACTTTTGAACCCATACATCTAGTGAATCAACTGCTCACACATCTATGCACAGAGTCATACACCTCCCAGCCACCCATACACACTCTCAGTCTCCCATACAAATACGTAGGCAACCAATCAATAACGCATATAGTTAATCATATAGCTAATGATCAACACATGCAGCAGTTTATAGAACAACAAAGATAATGATGCACAAATTGAGACAGTTTAGTCACTAACCCATGCACTCAGTGAGACACATTTAACCACTCACTCATACAGTCAGTCATGCACCTAATAAATCCTTCATCCAGACATTTATACATCCACTAATTCTTAAATATGTAAGACATATTTTAACTTTACAGAATTATACAGTCACTGGATGACGTCATCAGTGATGTCATCAGTGATGTCATTTGAGATGTCATCAGTGATGTCATCAGTGATGTCACTGACCATGTCATGAATGATGTAATATGTGACATCATCAGCAGTGGATTGCGGGTGCGCGATATATAGTTAGTACAACTAACTATATATGGAATTTCAATGGTTTTGTGTGAGTAAAATAAGGTTTTTTAAATGCTAATTCCTAACTATATATGGTCTATAACCTATGGTTTTTTCAGTGAATATATATATATATATATATATATATATGCTCCAATTCCTTACGGCTCGTTTGCAAAGGGAACCGCCCGTGGTCTGGTGGCGCGTTAACACTGGCAGAGCCCTACCAGTAAATTTCATTCCATAAGATTCAATCAATGAAGCGCTCTCAGAAGGCAGGAATGTCACACAGTGTTGGTTTAATTGCTGCTACGCGTTTCGGGAGTCCTTGCTCCCTTGCTCACACAACAATACCACAGCATTCCACCAGTTACATACACTTAGTGTAATAGCCATCAAAACAGGACTGCACAATACCATTTTGGCAGACATCTTAGAAGGGGTTATTTTCACAATTTCCTTTTTTCTTGATGCCGTGTTTTAAAGCAACTCTTGAATCAAAAATAAAGTACATTACAGTTTTTTCTAAATTATAGTTACGCCACAGTGGCCTAATAGGCTGTCCTGTCAATTACCCTTCCTTTCTTTCGCCAAGTGGCTGTATAAGGGTCAATTGTCTCTGGGGGTTTAGCTGTTAAAAACATAAAGTGAAAAACGTGAACTAAAGTGAATAAATTGTAACGTTACAAAGTGACGTGATCCCTTATAACTGAATTCTTCCAGGTGACAGGTTTCAATTGCTCGTGAAGTGCACATGATATCTACTCTGAGCTCCCTGATGTCACCTGTTAGAGTAAAACAAAATACAATTACATTAGAATCCCTCTTAAATATTTTAAAAAAACATATATACATTGTTAAGCATTGACCAAATAACCTTTAAATAAACATTTAAACATTTTAAACACTCTTTGCTGTACTAACTGAAGATCTCAACAGTGACTTCATGGTTAAGAAAGAATTTAACATATTCAGGGATCATACAGATGTACTACTAACTCCTCATGATCATTATGACCATCAGGCTGTCTCGTCTCTAATTCAAGGATCCACTTGGATTCCTTCTTTCGCAGTTGTAGCTCTCTGTTCCCACCCCTCGGGTTCTGGTTCACCTGTTCTATTGCAAAATACGTTAGTAAATTGCAATTCGAATTATGATGTTGGGCAAAATGTCTCGCGACAGGGTATTGTGGGTCCTTATTGGTGATAGCCCTTAGGTGCTGCATCACTCTATTTTTAACCATCACAGTCGTGCTCCCCACGTATCTTTTTTGACATGGACACTCCAGCACATATACCACATGTGTCGAGCTACACGTCAAAAATTGTCCGATTTTCTTTTTCTTTATTACATGAGGGATCTTAAACTCCTTTCTCATTGAGCTGTATTTGCAGGCTTTACAATGTCCACATGGGAAGAAACCCTCTAAGTTATGCTGGTTCCTATCTCTATGTTCTGTGATATCTCCCCTTGTGATAAGGTCCCTCAAACTTCGACTTCTTCTGTATGTTATAGCAGGTCTTACACTCAGTCTTGGTCCAACAATAGGGTCACATTTCAAAATATTCCAATTTTTGGAAATTATTTTCTTCACAGCTTGCGACCCTTTATTGTACGTGAAGATTACTCTAGTGTTTTCAGTGTCCTCCTCTACCACGTTCTTTGGTGTTAGTGTTTTTTCTCTTGTGACACTTTCCATTCTAGATAAGGCCCTATCCAAAACCCATTTGGGATAGCCTCTTTCTCTGAATCTCTGTACCATGTTTTTGCTTTCTTGCTTGTACTCTTCAGTATTAGAACAATTCCTCCTTGCTCGTAGCAGTTCCCCGTAGGGGATACTCCATTTTAGGGTGTCTGGGTGACTGCTAAGAGCATGGAGGACACTGTTGCCCGCGGTTTCCTTTCGGAACAATTTAGTTGTCAATCGATCTCCTTCTGCTCTCACCTCAACGTCTAGATACTCGACCTTACGTCTATCTTTACAGTGAGACAATTTTATATTGTACCTGTTGATATTAAGCTGTTCCACAAATTCTTCAGCTTCTACATCACTGCCACTCCACACCACAAACAGGTCATCTATATACCTTAGCCACATTCTGACTTTTTCAAACGCCTGCCTATATCTTGAATCTACTCTGATTTCTTCCTCCCATTTACCAAGGAATAGATTCGCAAAGCTCGGCGCGAAATTAGTACCCATACAAGTCCCGGTGGTCTGTTTGTACAGTTCCCCATTAAACATAAATACATTATTTTCAAGACATATTCTTATCATGTCTCCTATCATTCTTGTGTGTTCCAAGTACATTATGTTCCGCTCTTTTAGATAATACATGCATGCATCAATACCCTGTTTGTGGTCAATTATGGTATATAATGCATTAACATCCATTGTCATCAAAAGGTAATCAGGTTCCCACTGTAAGTCAGTAATTTTGTTCAGAAAATCCTGAGTGTCTTTCACATATGACGGAAGTTTTCCTACATATTCTTGCAGAAAATGTTCGACATATTTTGACACATTTTCATAAACACTACCTATGGATGACACTATAGGTCTCCCTGGTGGTACTAGTGGGTTCTTGTGGACTTTAGGCAGGAAATAGATTATTGGCAATTTGGGGTAATCTTTCTTCAGAAAAACATATTCTTCCCATGATAATAAGCCTTCTTCCTGCCACTTAGCTAAATTGGACCACATTGTCAGGATATTATCTCTATACACTCCACCATTAGTCCTACAGTAGAATGATTCATTATCCAGCTGTCTTCTAGCCTCTTCGATGTACATGGTTCTGTCTTGAACGACAACATTTCCCCCTTTGTCTGCTGGGCGTATTATAATGGAGGAATCGGTCGCTAGGGATATAATTGCTTTTCTTTGTTTGAAATTCAAATTAAAACCACCTTCCTTATCTCTAAATTGATGTTTATATTTCAATAGTGATTTAGTTGTTACATCATGAAAGGTGTCAACATTATCATGAGCGAGATTGGGAAAAAATACTGATTTAGGTTTGAAACTCGTCAACGCTGCTCTACCTGTAGTTATATCCCATGTCTCTATTTCCTCATTGCTATTAGATGCAATTGTACCCTCTCCTTCCCGAAGTAGACTATGCGCTACTTGGATAGCATTGGCATCCCCCACAGTCAGAGAAGGCTGACTAGGGGCTGAATAATCATGCACCACAGAAGTTCTAATGTCTGATCTTAATGCATGCCACTTTGCCAGTTTTAGCTTTCTTATAAAGCGAAAAATATCTATTCTGGTCTCACTGTAATTAAATATCTCCGTTGGGCAGAACGAGAGTCCCAGGCTTAAAATATTCCTTTCGGTTCCTGTTAATTCTCTACTAGATAGATTTACTATAGTTTTATTTACCATATCTTTGTCTTCCATTATTGATTGCGTTTCTTGTAGCCTCCAAATCTGGTTCCCATTGGCTCGCGTTCCACTCCTTTTGCTTTTCCTTTGTTTCCTCCTTTGTCTCCGCTGCTTTGTTCTTCCGATCCTCTTCCTGCTCCTCTTCCTTTCCCCCGTGGTCTTCCCCTGGTTCCTCTTCCTCTTTGTGCCGGAGGGGGTGAGAATCTTCCCGACTGCTGCCCCCTCTTCAGCGCTCGGAATTCGTCTAAATACGTCGGTCTTGATGTAATTATTTCCATTTCTGCAATTGTGCTGGTGCTTTGTATGGAACCATCTGTATCTGACCCTTCTGTTGTCACAGATTCTGCTTCTTTACCTCTGGTTTGTGGGGTTCTCTTCACGGGGGTAGATTGTTTTAGATCATACATATGATCATACTTCTTGCTATACGTAAGAATGCGGCCAGAGTCATAATCATTGCAATCTCTATGCAGTTTTCTTTGCTTTCTGATCTTTATATCTTCCTCATGTTGACTCAGTCGTATTTTCATATCTTCCTTATATTTCTTGATGCTTGACTGGTCAGTCTCTTTAGTCAATTCATCTTCTATGTCTATTATTTCTTTCAATATTCTGTCTCTGTCCTCCCACGCATATTTCACCAGGATGCAGAGCATAGTTTTGGAGCTGTTTGTGGAGTTTTCAAACCACTCCTCAAGCATGCGCGGATTCGGGGATTCATGGGAGGGCGTGATATATATTCTCAGCCCCCTGGGAATCATATTTTTGTCCACATAGTCTTGCAGGGAGACTGCCTCCCACCATTTTGAAATTTCATTCTTTTTGAGTTTCTCATATTTTCTCAATTTGCCAATTAGAGTAGTTTCTACTTGCTTTTGGGTCCCAGGCTGAGGTCCTTTCCCGGGTGCTCTTGCTAAGAGTGACTGAGCAGCAAGTCTGCGTTGATTATCTTCATCCATATTTCTTTTTAATGTTAAGAATGTTAAAGACAATGTTTTGTAGTTCTTAGTCAAGCTTAATGATACGTTGTTAATCAGGTGCAGTTACTTCACATACACACCTGAAAAATGTGTGTTCACGTTTATACAGTCAATTATTTTGTTGTTGTTTGACAAGTACTGTGTGACTTCCTGCTTCCCTCCTAATGTTAGGAGTTCCAGATGCCCTCGTAAAGTGTAGCGTTCAAACCGCTTTGGACGTGCGTTTGTACAGTTTATTTAGGAAACGCACTCCTCCTTGGCTTCACACTCGATTATAAACCCAGAGGTCCGAGTAACTTTCTATCACAAGCCCAGGACACCCGTCAGCTCCCCCGTAATCTCCGCCTTCGCTCCGACGGTTTCGGCGTCTCACGCCTTGCCGTCGGAGTTCTGACTTCGAAAATGGGCTTACCTTCGGAGAGTCCTCCGTCGGGCTGCGGGGCTAGCTCGGCTCGTCTCTTAGCGGGCGCCGCTCCTGATCCGTCCTCTCATCGCGGCTATACTAGAACATGGGCCGGCAGTTCCACTTGATCAGCTGCTCCAATTCCTTACGGCTCGTTTGCAAAGGGAACCGCCCGTGGTCTGGTGGCGCGTTAACACTGGCAGAGCCCTACCAGTAAATTTCATTCCATAAGATTCAATCAATGAAGCGCTCTCAGAAGGCAGGAATGTCACACAGTGTTGGTTTAATTGCTGCTACGCGTTTCGGGAGTCCTTGCTCCCTTGCTCACACAACAATACCACAGCATTCCACCAGTTACATACACTTAGTGTAATAGCCATCAAAACAGGACTGCACAATACCATTTTGGCAGACATCTTAGTCATGTCATTTGAGATGTCATCAGTGATGTCATCAGTGATGTCATTTGAGATGTCATCAGTGATGTCATCAGTGATGTCATTTGAGATGTCATCAGTGATGTCATCAGTGATGTCACTGACCATGTCATGAATGATGTAATATGTGACATGATCAGCAGTGGATTGCGGGTGCGCGATATATAGTTAGTACAACTAACTATATATGGAATTTCATTGGTTTTGTGTGAGTAAAATAAGGTTTTTTAAATGCTAATTCCTAACTATATATGGTCTATAACCTATGGTTTTTTCAGTGAATTTTCAAGGTTTTGTAAATGCTAATTCCTAACTATATATGGTCTATAACCTATGGTTTTTTCAATGAATTTCATTGGTTTTTTAAAAGCTAATATCTATAGCTGTAAAATGTATTCTTCTTTAAATCAAAAAATATATTTTATATGTTTATTAATAATTTTTTTTAAAATTTTTTTTGTTTCGCTCCCGGTCCGCGAACCGGGAAGCTTCCCGTTAGCTCAATTTGATTCCGCGATCCGGTCCGCGAACCGGTAAGAAATCAACATAGTGACGGTATCGCGTTGCCGCGTAATGCGTCTTATGACGTACTGCGTTAGCGCACCCGGAAGTGCCCCGGGGCGCGGACCGAGGCGCGAAACGCAGCTCCCCGGAAGCGATCCGCGGCGCGAAAGCGCGACGTATCGCGTTGCCGCGAAATGCGTCTTGTGACGTATCGCGTTAGCGCACCCGGAAGTGTCCCGGGGCGCGGACCGAGGCGCGAAGCGGAGCGACCCGGAAGCTAACCGGGGAGCGTTCCGCAGCGCGTAACATGAGCGTGAGAGGTCATGTGACTTGTTAATAAAACTTTTCATTGGTTCATTTCACTTTTAGTTTCATAATTATGGAAGGCTAGGTCAGGTGACCTAAAAATAACACTTTTCATTGGTTGAGAAGTATTGTTTTTTCCAAATGATGAAAACCCCTCCTTCTTTCCTCACTCTGACTTTCATCATTGTGAGAGGAAGACCTATTTTGCTTGTTGGAAGACCTATTTTGCTTGTGTGAAAATGGCTTCATTGGTTGCTTCAGCTGGTGGACCCCCACCACCACCTCCACCTCCTCATGGGAAGAGAGGACCACCTCCCCAGGTGATTACCAACACTGAGGAGGAAGATGAAGAAATGGATGAGGAGGGAGAAGAACCACAATTCCTGGAAGAGTTGCCCCGGGTTTCCAGAAAGAAAGCCAGTTTCATCTGGCAGTTTTTTTCGATGCCTCGTGGACAAAAAAAAGTCAACGCGAGGTATGTCACCTGCCTCATATGCAAGGAACAATTGTCCAGAGGGACGGACAAAAAATACAGTTATGGTAATCACACCATGCATAGGCACATGACGAGGAAACATCCCCTAAATTACAGCCGGGCGGAATTAAGGGATATGCTGGACAATCCTAGACCAACTCCTGTGGCCAGACCAACAATACCGGTTTCTTTAACACTAGAGGAGGCACGGGAAACTGTGCCAAATATCCAACAAAATTTTGGGCATATGATACATTTATGTATGCACTGTCGTGCATTATTAGCTTGTGGCAACATGAGCATCAATGCACTCAACCTTGCATATGAACACCATGATTGCCCTAACCACCCCCAGTAATTTTTTTTTGCTCCTGTTGAGCCCTTTTCAACGCCTGTTTTTTGTTGTTTCCCCCCCCCCAAAAAAACCAAAAAAAATATAAAATCGTTCAAAAAATACAAAAAAAACAAAAAATGTTCAAAAAATTAAAAAAAAATATAAAACAGCAAAAATATTTAAAAAAAAGTTCTTTTCAGAACTACCTTCCCTTTCAAAAAAAATTGCTACAATGTTTAGCACTCTGGCAAGCTCTATTTCTTTTGGTTCGCTCCCGGGTTAGCTTCCCGGTACGCGGACCGGGAGCCAAAAAATTTTTATTTTTTTAAAAAAGTGTAAGTATAAGGAAAGTAAACAGAGAGTGATGTTAAAAGAAAGACAGCTATAGGGAGTAAAGAAGAGATACTGTTTAATAGATCTATTTACCGAAGAAAAGACAGAAGAGGGTATAATTGTGAAAAACAAAATAGATAACGAAGTGAAAGAAAAACAAGCATTGGCATAGCCAATAGGTCTCGCCTTTGGGACCTTCTAAGTATTTAGTTATGCAGCATAATATCCTTGGTGCAGCAACATCAACTGTTGCATGGCTAAACACGTATAAGGTCCCAAAGGCGAGACCTATTGTCTATGCCAATGCTTGTTTCTTAAGTAGTATTGCAATACGTCTGACTCTTCCATGTGAAAAGATCTTATCTTGTGCTCTAAAGATTGCTAAAGTCTCGACAGAGAACAGGCTAGGCTGTAAGTAGGGTAAATTGCGCTTGGTAGTGCCCTATCTCTACTGATATATTTATTTTTTATGCAAATTACAGCAAGAAAATGGAAGGTGAGCAGAATGTTTCCTTTGAAATTGTTCTGGAGAACAACACAGAAAAAGATATTGAGGACAATGATGACTCAGATTTCATGGATGAATCACGGGACCATGAATTAGTTCAATGTGTAGAATCTGTGGATCATTTACTTCATTATGATGACGGTCAAATGTGGGAACTTATGTTCACTCAACAAGAGGACATATCGGACAGTCAAATGCTAGACGTTCTATTAAATTTTGAAAAACAATCCGAAAAATACAATTGTATGTAATATTAAAAAATTGTTTGAGTCTTTAATCATTTTTATATGTAATTAATAAACTAGTTAAATGTTAGAAATGTTATTAAATTTTCAACCACAATCACAATAATAAATAATTGCTTAAAAAACTAAAAAAAATAAAAAATAATCAACAAAACCAACAATCAATTAACATACTGCATTTGAAAAGTCTCTCATTCATTTTTCATTGCAGTACGCTGCCCAGAACGCTTCCCGGTTCGCGGACCGGGCGCTACCCACGAAAAAAAACAAAAAAAAAAATATTTTTTTTTTGCCCCGCGGGGCCCTTTTAAAGCCTCCACATTAAACCTAGGGGGTCAGGGAGGATCTACTATGCCCCCTTATGGTTATTTCCCCCTTTGTTTTGGCCTCCTCTTGTCTCTCAATCCTACCGAGAGACAAGATGGCGGCCGCTCCGGACTGTTTAGAATGTTGACAGACACCGGAGAGCCAATCAGCTTCGCTACGCGAAGTTCTGGTACGCGCCCCGGTCCGCGAACCGGGGAGCTGCCCGGTCCGCTGTTACAGATATATATCTTTTTTTAAACGTTAATTTCTCAAAATCCACTGGAGCACATATATTGAGACCTACAAAAGGCACATCGGGCTACCAGTCCCTACAATTTTGCCAAGTTTCGTGCAAATCCATTCAGCCGTTCGGGCTAAAAGTGAGGCCAACCGCCCTATGGAAAACTCAATGTTAAAAACACGTTTTGGGACCCCCCTTTTTTCTCGGCCCCCCCTGGACGAACCCCCCCCCCCAAATTTTCAGGGGCTGCTCAGAAACAAAATGTTCCATTTTCCAGAAAATTTCATCCAATTCCGTCCACAAACGCCAAAGTTATTAGACATAGAATTTTCAAAAATCCCATAGGGAAAAAATCCTAACTATATATACCTACTGGCGACCGCCAGTAGGTAATATATATATATATATATATATATATATATATATATATATATATATATATATATATATATATATATATATATATATATATATATATATATATATATTACCTACTGGCGGTCGCCAGTAGGTAGTTATAGTTAGGATTGATTTCCATAGGGAAATCGCAACATTCTATTGGGAATAACTTTGGCGCCGGTGGAGGAATCTGCCTGAATTGTTCCTCAACTTTGCCTCACGGTTCTCCGCTCCTTCCTTGGAAGTTTGGGGGGATTCGTCAAGCGGGGGCCGAGATAAAAGGGGGGTCCCAAAATGTGTTTTCCCCATGTTAATTTCCATAGGGCGGTCAAACTCAATTTTAGCTCGAACGGCTGAATGGATTTTAACCAAACTTGGCAAAATTGTAGGGACTGGTAGCCCGATGTGCCTTTGCTATGTCTCAAGATATGTGCTCCAGAGGATTTTGAGTAATTTGGGTTCAAAAAAATATATATATCTATAGCCGCGCCCCGGTACGCACTCCGGGGAGCGCACCGGGCGCGCTACGCGACTTGCGCACGGAATGCTGATTGGCTCTCGGGTGTCTGTAAACATTCGAAACAGTCCAGAGCGGCCGCCATCTTGTGTCTCGGTAGGATTGAGACACAAGAGGTGGCAAAAAACAAAGGGGGAAATGAGCAAAAGGGGGCAGGGTACACCCCCCTGACCCCCTAGGTTTGATGTGGGGGCCATAAAAGGGACCCGCGGGACAAAAAAAAAATAGATTTTTTTTCGATTTTCGCGGGGGGAGCGCCCGGTACGCGCACCGGGGAGCGTACCGGGGAGCGTACCACAGGGAAAACCTAGTGAAACAGGAAAATAATAATTTAAAGTGCTTAGAGGTAGGGTAGCTCTGAATAGAGTTGTTGTGTTGTGTGGGTGATTTAAGTACCAACATGTAGGTACCAATGCAGAGTCTTAAATTCAATGTACACCGTCTCCTCTGTAGATATCTTGCATGTTGTTACAGAAGTTATTGTGGTATATGGAATCCATACCATAGTTTGTCAGGAAAGCAGAAACAGATCCTTTAAGCACTCCCTGAGAAGGCCTAGGGGATTATGAGTAGTCTACCCTGCTCCCTTATGATGTTTTCAAGTATTACATTTTACTCTCTTCTGAATCTACACAAAATTGACGGTGATATGGTGCATTAGAGACAGACAGTGAGAGAAAGGAGGCAGGAGATGAAAAAGAGATGTCAAATACACATTGGAGATAATATAGTGGGAGAAAGGAAGTAACTATGAGCAAACTTACTATGTAACACAAAAAAGTTGCACAGTATACTATAAGTCTCACGTTATATTATAATCATTTTGGTACTACTTCATGAAATACATATAAAAATGAATAATGTCTCA
The DNA here is from genome assembly GCF_964261635.1 of Lissotriton helveticus. NCBI lineage: Eukaryota > Metazoa > Chordata > Amphibia > Caudata > Salamandridae > Lissotriton > Lissotriton helveticus. The sequence goes on from NC_136063.1 coordinate 1,024,784,261, forward strand.
AACAATTTTTAATTATTAAATATACATTTATTGTTCAGAATTTTCATAATTTAATAGAACTTCCAACATCTGATCATCTGGAATCTCCTAAAAATTTTGATTGCATGATTCAATGGTTTCTATACAGTCAAATATTTCTTGGTCCAGAGACTCATCCATGAAATCCAAGTCAAGAATATCTTCTTCAAGAATGTCCTCATTCATAATTTCAAAAGAAATTTTAATGGTCTCTTCTTTACCTTCCATTTTCTTGCTGTAAATTGCATAAAAAATAACTATATCAGTAGAGTTAGGGCACTGTTGGGTTTAAGTTCAGACAGGTAGTTTGGATTTTTTAACAGTGAAGTTATCTTTGGGCAGTGTATGGTATCAGACTGGAAGTAGAAATATAAAAAAGTGTATATCATGAAGCCTAAGTAAATTCATAATTATACAAGAGAAGTCTAACTCCATCCATAACTATAACAGAGAAGGCTATCTCAATCTATAACTATTACAGAGGGATAGTATATAACTATCAGAAAATGTTTTCCAAATTAACTTAAAGTGCACAACATACTTCAGTTTTCAAAATAACATCTTACCTTTCAAAAAGAAGTTTCAGTTGTCAGTGAAAATGCTCTTGAAATGTACTTCAGGAAGTAGTAGTCAAAATGGCTGTGTTTTCCTCTCTTTCTTTATATATATTCATGTACATAACCAATCAAATGTCATGAAATAATAGTAGAAAATGAAAGTAACATTTTAATTGGTTGTCAATTCTAACACTTCAGATGTGTTTTTGTGAAGTAATTTACCTCAGGATATTTAGAGAGGTCTACAGGCTAAATGGCTCAATGGAATTCCACCAAATTTGGGAAAATGGTAGGGATTGGTATGTAGTATGAGCTATTCTATATTTGGTGAAAGTGTCTCCAGTGGTTTATATGTAAATTAACTTTTAACATTTTTTGGGAGCGCTTCCCGGTGCGCGCCCCGGTACGCGTACTGGCAGCGCTACGGGAGTCCTCCATTTTGTGTTTCGGTAGATTTCAGACAGAAAATGGAGGAAAAACAACGTTGGGAATGGGTATAAGGGGGCACGGTAGGCACTCCCTGACCCCCTAGGTTTTCTGAGGGGGTGTTAGGAGGCCCATATAGGCCAAAAAAAGAATTTATTTTAAAATTTTCGTGGGGGAAGCGCCCGGTACGCGCACCGGGAAGCGTACCGGGGAGCGTACTTTGGTGAAAAATAGTGAAAAAAGTTACAAAAAGATAATCATTTGGAGTGATCAGAGGTAGGGTAGCCCTGAAAAGAGCTTTTGGGTTCTGTGGCTGATTTAGGTACCTATAAGTAGGTTCCAATGCACAGTCTTAAATTCAGGAGGAATATTCTATTCCCCTCATCTGAGAAGTGCACACCATCTGCTCTGTAGATATCTTGCATGTTGTAACGCAAGTTGTTGTTGTATATTGAACCCATTCCATAGTCTCTCATGTAAGCAGAAACAGATTTATTCACATGTTTCCGTGCTTTCTCAAATTGTGGACAAAATAGGTTGGACCAGTTCCATTTCTGTCTTTGGCATATATTGGAGTATACCATGGCAGTTTGTGGAAAAAGTGTCATCAATTGCGCAAAGGTGTCCTTTAAAAGCATCTCCAGGCCTACCCCAGTCAAAGTGCCAAGGTCATTTCCACCACAGTGCAAAATTATGAGGTTAGGGTGTGGCAGATGGTAAAAGGTTTCCACCAATGGTATCAATTGATGACATCTCAATCCTCTTTGGCCAATCCATTTTATGTCTACATTTGGTAAATCAAGGCTGTGAAAATTTCTGATAGCTGCATACCTTTGAGCCCAGTGGATATAGCTATGTCCAATAATCCAGACAGAGTACATGGTGAGAGGAGGTTCTGGTGCAGTCAGATGAAGTGTAGGAATAAAATGGCAGTTGGAACAGCAGGAGTTTGTAAAAAAAAAACTGTGGAGTTTCAGTGCTCTTGATTGGTGGATTCAGATAGTTGAAAACTGAAAGTTGGGGTGCATGGTTCTGTTGTGTGTAAGAAGTCATTTGAATGGTTAAAAAACAGACATTTAAAGAAACATTGCACAAGATAAGCTGGTGTATTCACAGGTCAAACATCCTTGCTGAGGTGATTTGCAACATTGTAAAATAAACTTTTAACCCTGGGAGCTCAGTGAGGAGGGAGTGTGTAGAATTAGAGCTTTACTGTGCAATTAATGGTTTCAGTGCCTGGAGAACATACCTTTTGCTCTGCTAAAGAAATATTGGTGTGTGTATGTGACACGGTTCTGAATCTCCCAAAGCATTTGTAAAGGTGAGTTATGATTCATTTAGATAGAGAATTTAGATTCAGAAGCACATTGATTTTCTTTGCTTTTGGTTTGTGTGATGCTTTTTAAAAATACATGGTTTCTATATTTGCAAAATAGAGGATTTGTATTTTTTGAAATAGTGATCTTTCAGTAGTGAAGTTGAATGGTTGTACATAGGACTTGCACTCTGTATCTAAAATGTTATTTTAAAAATCAATGTTAGGGTAAATCAATGGGTTTCAGTAGTGAAAATGAATGCTTGTACATAGGACCTGTGTTCTGTTCCTAAAATGGTAATTGAAAAACGATTTTAGTGCAAATCAATGGGTTTCAGTAGTAAAAATGAATCCTTGTACATAGGACCTGTGTTCTGTTCCTAAAATGGTAATTGAAAAACGATTTTAGTGCAAATCGATGGGTTTCAGTAGTGAAAATGAATGCTTGTACATAGAACCTGTGTTCGGTTCCTAAAATGGTAATTGAAAAACGATTTTAGTGCAAATCCACGGCTTTAACATTTTTAAGAAGGAATAACTAGTGTGTGCTTAATTACATAAAAATATTTGAACCTTTCACAATCATGTCACCTGTGTTACCTCAGATTAGGAAGCAGACTGAGTTTCTTTGCTGTTGGTTTGTTTCATATTTTTGGTAATGCTTGGTAGGATTGTTTGCAAGAGAGAGGAAATGTATTTTGTAAAATAGTGAGTTTTCAGTACTGAAATGGAATGCTTGTACTCCAGCAATGCATCTTTTGACATGGGGAAAGCCCCATGTGAAAGCCTTTGCCTCAGTCTTATGCCTCATGTGAGGCAGGTGCAAGATTTTGACGTAACAGTGTCCTAAAAGTGACGCAGTGACATCTCATAGATGTCACTGCGTCACTATTACGAGGCTTTTTGCGGAGGAATGCCCCCTCCGTGTACATTACACCTGACAGAGGTATAATGTGGCGCAGAGGTTTAAAAAGTGACGCATCTACTTACATGCGTCACTTTTAAAATAGGGCGCAACAAGGCACATGTTTTATGCCGCTGATGTGTCACAAAAAGTGACGCATCAGCAGTGCAAAACTGACGCAGGGCCTCATAAATGAGGCCCATCTTTTTTTGCACACTACTCCAGTTTAGTCTTGTCCACTGCACTCTTGGACACAAGCCTCACCTTTTGTGCTCCCCTGGACAGGCTTCATCTCATCTGCACTTCTGCTTAGGCCTCACAATCTTTTTTTAGAATAACATTTGAAAAACAGAGAAAAGGTCATATGTATAAGCTTTTCATTACACTACTGAAACATTTTTGAGGCAAATGAATGGCTTTTACATTTTTGAGAAGGAATAAATAGTGTGTGCATGATTATATAAAAATATTTGAACCTTTCACAATCATGTCACCTGTGTTACCTCAGATTAGGAAGCAGACTGAGTTTCTTTGCTGTTGGTTTGTTTCATATTTTTGAAAATGCTTGGTAGGATTGTTTGCAAGAGAGAGGAAATGTATTTTGTAAAATAGTGAGTTTTCAGTACTGAAATGGAATGCTTGTACTCCAGCAATGCATCCTTTCACATGGGGAAAGCTCCATGTGAAAGCGTTTGCCTCAGTCTTATGTCTGCTGTGAGGCAGGCGCAAGATTTTGACGTAATAGTGTCCTAAAAGTGATGCAGTGAAATGTCATAGATTTCATTGTGTCACTATTATGAGGCTTTTTGCGGAGAAATGACCCCTCTGTGTACATTACACCAGACAGAGGTATAATGTGGCGCAGAGGTTTAAAAAGTGACACATCTACCTACATGTGTTACTTTTTAAATATGGCGCAACAAGGCACATGTTTTATGCCGCTGATGCGTCACAAAAAGTGACGTATCAGCACTGCAAAACTGATGCAGGGCTTTATAAATGAGGTTCATCTATTTTTTTGTACACTACTCCAGTTTAGTCCTGTCCACTGCACTCTTGGACAGAAGCCTCACCTTTTGTGCTCCCCTGTACAGGCTTCATTACATCTGCCCTCCTGCTTAGGCCTCATAATCTTTTTTTAGAATAAGATTGGAAAAACAGAGAATAGGTCATATGTATAAGCTTTTCATTACACTACTGAAACATTTTTGGGTCAAAATAATGTCTTTTTTATATTTTTGAGAAAGAATAAATAGTGTGTGAATGATTACATAAAAACATTTGACCTCTTCACAATCATGCCGGCTGTGTTACCTCAGATTAGGAAGTAGATTGTGCAGATGAGGTGAGGAATGTCCAGAGGGACAGAGGAGCTGAGGCCTGTGTTCAAGACTGTAGTGGGAGAGAGGCTTTTCTTGGAGAGCGTAGGTGGTGAGACCTGTGTCTAAGAGTGCAGTGGACTAGGCTTCATGAAGCCTATCCCCCACTGCACTCTTAGACACATGTCTCATGTTCTTTGCACCCGTGGACAGATCTCTCTTCTACTACACTCTTCAATAGAGGCCATACCTCTTGTGCACCCCTAGACAATCCTTACCTCATCTGCAACTCTGAATAGACTTCAACTAATTGGCATGCTTAGATAGGCCTCAGCTTATTTACACCCTTGGATATGCATCACCTCACCTGCACCCAGTTACCATCAATTATACTCAATACATTGACGCCTGTCCAGAGGACACAGATGAGGTAAGGCTTGTCCTAGGGTCATAGGAGGTCAGTCCTCTTCACTGTACTCATGACACTGAATGCTTGTACATAGGACCTGCACTGTGTGTCTAAAATGTAATTTAAAAAACGATTTTGGTGCATATCAATGACTTTTAGATTTTTGAGAAGGAATAAATAGTGTCTGCATGATTAAATAAATATATTTCAACCTTTCATAAAAATGTCACTTGTGTTACCTTAGATTAGGAAGTAGATTGTGTAGATGAGGTGAGGCATGTCCAGAGGGACAGACGAGGTGAGGCCTGTGTTCAAGACTGTAGTGAGAGAGAGGCCTTTCCTGGAGAACATAAGTGGTGAAGCCTGCGTGTTAGAGTCCAGTGGACTAGACTTTATGAAGCTTATCTCCTACTGCACTCGTAGACACAGGTCTCCCTTTCTTTGTACTTGTGGACATACCTCTCTTCCACTACACTCTTCAATGCATGTCTCACTTCTTCTGCACCCCTGGATAATCCTCACTTGATCTGTAACCCTGAATAGATTGTTTGCTTTTTGTCATTGCTTTGTTGTTTGATAATAGTGGTCTATAATGTGCTATTTTTTTCTTTAACACAGATTGAAAACTAGATTTCAAGAGTAAGGAACGATGCCCTCAAGGCAAAGAACAAAAAAATTTGAAGTACGTTTTAAAACAAAAACAGCATCGGAATTACAGCAGTCCTCCACAACAAAGACTTCAAAAAACAGGAAAGAAGCTCCTGGTAAGATAACTAAGTCTTTCTTACGGAACATATGTATAACAAAACAAAATGTTGGACAGCATGTAGAAAAAGAGAAGGACAGAGTAATTTTGAAAAGGAAGGAGAGGCCTTCAAAAAATGTTAGTACTGGAGCAGCTGAGAATAATATGTATCGGAATAGAAGGCAGAATCAGTTTAGAGACATTCGTAAACGAATGTTTCGCAATAGGGTGGTTTTAAATTTGTTAACAAACATTAGGAAAGGCAAACAGAGAGCTGCTTTTTATAAGAAAAAGAAAAATGTAGAGAAGATTGTTGATCAGGCTTTTGAAATTAAGAAAAAATTATTTATTTTAATCATCAATAGAATTAGGACACTTAACAAGACAATTGATGTTTTTAAATCAAACAGTAGATGGAAAAGAGTAATTAATCGGACTAATTTTTGTAAAGTTTTTTCAGGAGAATGGATGCACAGTTCAAGTTGTGAGCCATTTTTTAATGAGGAGAGTTACTTTCAGGAGAATGATTTAGTGCATGCAGTTGACACCAGTGGTCGAGCATATGAAGTGAAAGACGGTTGTCCGATTGAAAAAGAGAAACTTGTGCCTAGAGAACCAGAAGAGGTGTTAACTGATGAAGTTTTAGGGAAACGTACTAAGGGTCCAGTGTACACTTGGAAGTGTAGTCGTATTTGTAGTGTGCGACAGGAATCAATTGATTTGTTTTGTAATTTCTTACGTACATATAGTAAGAAAAGTCTGAAGCAGAAAATGAAGTTGTTGCAAGATTTAGATCCTTGCAGACTGAGAGAAAAGACAGGTTTGCAAGGCCATTCACTGGCTTGTCTTTCTAGAAAAGTCTGTCAAAGTGTTTTTCATCATTTTAGGATGTTAGCAGTGCATCATACAAAAATGAGGAAATTAGTGAGAATGTCGTATTATGCAAAAAGTCCAGCACTTAAGCTTAAACAATTAAATAGTGCTCTTTTGTATGGAACTGAATTAGATGTGAAGAAGATTTGTGAAGAAATTGAGATTTCTTATTTTGGTGAAAAAGAGGACAGTGTAGAAATTGACACAGAAATTCAAGGTAATCTGGAAGACAATGTACAGATTTCAAGTACAGAAAAGTTTGACCAGGAAATTAACAGGTTTAAGGTGAAATCAAGTGAAAGGCCGAATTTTACTTGTGTGTTGTCGATGAACTCATTATAAGCATCAAACTAGATTAGTTGATTTATACGTAAAAAGTGAAAAGATAAATAATTATGAGTGGAAGGATTTTGCTACTTATTTGTGGGTGGAGAATTGTTTTGATTTGAGTTCTGATCAGCGTATTTGTAAATATTGTTATGATAAATTAAATCAAAACAGAATGCCTGCTAGAGCTGTTCATAATAATCTGGAGTTGGTAGACATTCCTCCTGAATTGATGGATTTAAATACATATGAGTCTATTTTGATTCAATGTGTCCATCCTTTTCAGGCTATTGTTCGCATGGAGCCTAAGATCGGGAAATTGCCTCCTTCAGATTTACAGAGAGGATTAAAGGGAAGAGTTGTTTATTTGCCTCTAGATTTCAAGAAAAATATTGATACCATTGGTGTAGAGAAAGTGGAAGAGGAACCTCTGGTTATTCTAGTAAATGGGGTTCCGACTAAGAGTAAGAAAATCTGGCAAGATTTAGTGGATGTTAGGAAAGTCAAAAAGGCAATGTTGTATTTGGTCAAAAACAATAAGTACTACAAACATGTATGTGTTGAAGCAGAGGAAACAGCTGCAGATGAAGACAGTGATTGTTCAGCTGGCCAAATTGAAAAAGTTGATGTATCAAGAAGTAAAGAAATATATGAACATTATAATGTTCATCCTTTGCATTCCAAAGAAGTGATGGGGAATGCAATTGACTTGTTTCAAATGAAAGCAGCAAAAGGAAGTCCCATTAGTGTATGGGAAGAAAGTTTGGAAGCTCGTTGTTTTCCACATTTATTTCCAACAGGTCGCGGTGGACGATATGACGATCGACCACTACAAATTCCTGCATCTGAATACCGAACTGTAAGATTATATGCTGAAGATCCAAGGTTTCGTCAATGCATTCCCTATTTGTTTCATCTACTGTATGAAAGTGACTTGTCTGGGCTTTCTTATGCAGTAAACCATATACTGAAAAGTGGAGCACATCTGCAAAATGTTTCGGCGAGGGACTTTATGGAGAAAGTGAATCTGCAAGATAATATTTTGGAATCCCATTTAATCAATCTCATGGCTTGTCAGGGTGGTGCAAATGAGTATTGGTTCCGTCGTCATGGGGAATTGAAATGTATGCTAAGAAACTTAGGAACTCCTACATGGTTCCTCACTCTTAGCTGTGCCGAGTATGCATGGGACGACTTACTTCAATTTCTACGAGAGGCAAATGCAAATATTCAAAATATAGAATTCAAAACTGCTGGAGAACTGTGTTCTTTGGATCCAGTGAATGTATGCAGATATTTCAATCATAGATTTGAAGCTATGATGTCTTTTATTACCAACAAAAAAAATCCTCCCCTTGGAGAGGTTTTGGATTTCTTTTGGAGAAAGGAGTATCAAGCGAGAGGTGCTCCTCATATACATATGTTGCTGTGGATTAAAGATGCACCCAAATTTGGAACAGATTCGGATGAGACAGTGATGAGCTTCATTGAAGAGTATTCAACATGTGCTGTTCCGAAAACTACTGAAGAAAACAGTTTAAGGCAACAAGTTTTACGCTTTCAATCCCATCGTTGTGGAAACTACTGTCGTCGAAAATTCAGAAACAAGGACAAGTTCTACACAAAATGTTGTTTCGGCTGTCCACGACCAGTGATTTCTAAAGGAAGAGTAAATAATTTGATGTCTTCTCTGCGACATACTGTGATGAGGAAATCACCAAAAAATACATACAATTTAAAAAGAAACGAAGAGTCCAAGTACATCAACGACTACAACCCAGTGATTTTGTCCATGTGGAATGCTAACATGGATATTCAATTTGTTGCTGACAACTCTATTGCTGTGGCTCGATATGTGACGTCTTACATCACAAAAAAAGAAAAGACAGAACTGAAGGATATGTGGGAGGACATTTCACATGAAAAGAGTCTAAGCAAGAAATTATACAGTTACAGTCTGAAGATGTTGTCGCATCGAGAAATTGGAGCATATGAATGTTCTGATCGATTGTCATCAGCAAGTCTCTATGCCAAATCTAGAACCATCATTTGGATAAGTCTAGGTCTTGCTGCAACACGAAACCGAGTTTTGAAATCTGTACAAGAGATAGAGTATTTGGCAGAGAAAGAACCAGAAAGCACAGATATTTTGAAGACAAACATGTTGGATACATACTATCCAAACAGAAGTCCTCACCTTGAGAACGCTTGTCTCTATGAAGTTCTGCAAAGATATATTTATAAGAGGAACATCAGAGAAGATATCAATAATGGAATATATGCTGTCATTGGATGTGAAGGATGTTTAGTGAAACAGAGAAAAGGTAATTTGATTAATCATCGAAAATTGAGTTGTGAAAATCCAGACAAAAGAGAATTTTACTACTTGGCTCTTTTGCAACTCTTTAAACCATGGCGTAAAGAAGAGGAACTACTTGGAGATTTTCTCTGTTATGAAGACTCTTTTAATGCAACCAAGGATACCATAGAATGTCCTGTTTTTCCAAATTATCTGCAAATGTTAAATGAAGAAATAAAGCAAGAAGCCACAATTGCTGCAGAGATTGCGAGAGACAGTTCTCAAGACAGTCAGAGTTCTGCTTCATTGAGTCAGGATCCACTAGGAGGACCAATTATCCAAAATGAAGCTGCCACTGCCATGGATGAGGTGGAAAGAGCTATGGAGCAATCTCAAGAGGATATAATTAATTTAGAAGATTTGGTGAAACAATTAAACCTTGAGCAGAAACAGATATATGATGAAGTCACAGAAAAGGTTGAACATGGATTCAGTCATGAGAAAAAAGAGTGCTCATGTACATCATTTAAGCCTGTCTGGCTGTACGTGAGTGGAGAAGCGGGAACCAGAAAAAGTTTTCTGATTAAAGCAATTGCAACTTATTTGCAGAAAAGGACTGAATCACTGCTGTCTTGTGTTGTTACCGCTCCAACTGGGCTGGCAGCACATAATATTAAAGGGATTACTTTACATCGTTTACTGATGCTGCCAGTGGAGCATGATAACAAATTGCAATACCACAAGCTATCTGGAGATGCGTGTTGTGAAGTTTCGAGAATCCTGAAGAAAATGAAACTTCTTATCATTGATGAAAGTAAGCATGGTCTCAAATGTAATGCTTGCTTTTGTGCATTTGAGAATGCAAGAAATTCTTAGAACAGATTATGATGTCTTATTTGGAGGAAAACACATTATATTTTTTGGAGATCTACTGCAGTTGACTCCAGTGAAAGGTCAACCAGTGTTTAAAATGGTCACACATGAAGATACCAGGAAGTGCCTAGGAAGCATTGGAAACGTTAATATATGGTTACATTTCAAATATTCAGAACTACTCCAAAATATGCGGCAGGCAAAGGATGAAGATTATAAAAATATTCTACAAGATGTAAGAATTGGAAAAATAAGTCAGCATGGGAAAGAAGCTTTACATGGACGATTAATTTCTAATTTGTACCCAAATGAAAAAATTCTTCCAGAGAATATTTTTAAGAAAATTAACGAGAAGAAATCTGGCATATGTTTGATGCCTACTCTGAAAGAATGTTCCATGTTCAACAACAAAATGTTGAAGTTAGAAAATGAAGAGATAGTGAAACTGGAAGCTATAGATAAAATACAGCATATGGGAGCAACAATTATTTTGTCAGAAAATTTGAAATCAAAATTGGATTCATTGGAGAAGACTATATCTAAAACTGCTGGTTTTGAAATGACTCTGAATGTGTGTTTAAATTGTTGTGTCATTTTGAGAAGGAATTTAAATGTTGAAAGAGGTCTGGTAAATGGAGCAATGGGTCATGTTGTTGGTTTTGTGAATTACAAAAATAGAGATGGAATTGAAATTAAAAAAATTAAATTTGATGGCATTGACGAAATAGAACAAATTTGTCGTTGTTCAGCTAGATTTTTGCTTGTTAAAGACTTATATGTTCGCCGAAAGCAGTTTTCTGTTTGTTTGGCATATGCAGTGACAATTCATAAATCTCAAGGTTTAAGTGTAGATAGTGCTTTGGTGAACATTGGAAGTTCTGTGTTTAAAGAGGGTATGGCATATGTGGCATTATCACGAGTCAGAACTTTATCAGGATTGTACTTGATTGAGTGTGATGAAACAAAGATTTGTGCTGATCTAGATTGTGTAAAAGAATACAATAGGTTAAGAAGAGAGTATGCTCCACATTTGCCTCAATATCCTCTGCTTGAAAAACGTGTGGTAGGCCGAAAAAGAAGAAATGAGATTAATTGCAGTGTGGTACTAGCAAAAGGCAAAAAGTAGATAAAAATGTAATTGTAAAGAGAAAGAAAAGGGATTCTGTTGAAGACGTTGTTGGATTTCAGTTTGAAAACAGTGCTGGTGTCAACTGCTATGCTAATGTAGTAGTTAATGTTGTTTTTTTCTTCAAAAATTACAAAAACAGATTGTCGAAAATCGGGATCAAACATTGTGCTGTTTATTGAATTCTGTGTTAGAGAAATGTAGCAGTGATAGAGCAAAAATAGAAAGTGTTTCAGAAATTAGAAATCTTCTAGACATATTTTCGGGTCAAAATCAATTTTCACAGATAATTCAGCAGGATTGTCAGGAATTTTTTATGTATATGTTTGATGTATTGGAAGATGAAGGAGTAGATATAAAAAATCTTTTTAACCTTTCTTATCAATGGCAACATGACTGTGATAACTGTACTTCATCAAGTACTACTAGAATAGACACTGAAAGATTTATATATTTGACTTTACCAGACTGCAAATCAGTGTCTTTCAATAATCTAGTTAAAGCAGCTGATCACAATATGGTGTGTACCCAATGTAAGTCTGCAATGCTGTCCACATTATTTCTACAAAGTTATGCTCACTATGTCATTTTAATGTTCCAACGATGTAGATCTGATGGAACGAAATAGACAACTTCTATTAAAAATTTTGTAGCTTCTCAGTTATCAATTTCAGGAAGAACATTTGGAACTCTAGCTATTATTTATCATGACGGTCCTTCAAGAACATCAGGGCATTACATATGCTATTTAAAAAGTTGCAAAGGTTGGACCCTTTGTAACGATACTCATTTGACTTTTAAACAACGTTTGCCTTTTGACTTAAAAAATTCATATCTAGTGTTTTTAGAACCGAAATTTAAGTAAAGGAAATTGGCGTATGAAGACGGGAGCAGTTAATAAAGGTTAGTTTGCTATTTAAAAACGGTCATTACAGATTTTCTTTAAATTAATTTGAAAGTATGCTCATACATCTAACATTATTTGGCCTAGAGGTAAAGTTAAGGAATGAGCAAAGAGTCATGAGTGAAAAAAAGGAGTATATAAAAATAATGAAAATATTTCAGATGTTCTTGGAGCTTTTCTTCTAGAAAGTCGATGAAATGGAATTTTTAGTAAACAACAGAGTACTTTCCAACGAGAAGTGGACCTTCATGATATACTATTTGGCCTAAAAGAAAAGTAAGTAAATCAAAGATTAGTGTATATTTGTTATTTGTAACTATGGATGTTTTTTTTTAAAACACAATCTTTGTGATTGTGTTTATTTTTTTCCCCGCTGTAATATGATGAGTAGTTTGAACTCACTTTTTTAAGTGAAATTCAATATATTCTGAGAACAGCAAAAATAAACTATGTAACATGTTGTACAAGTTAATCTATAGTTTGTATTCTGTAATTTAAATTATATTCCCATTGTCTCACACTCACTTTTCTTTTTCCACTCACTTTAAGCTCTTTTTACTCACTTATAATGTCTTTCTTTCAATCTCTTTCAACCCTGTTTCTTTTCTCCACTTTTTTCACAACCCCTTATTCTCATTTCAACTGTCTGCATCCCCTCTGTCTCTTGCATAACTTTTCAGCTTTCAGTCTCTCTGCTTTACTTCCCTTTTCTGTATTTTCCTCCTTTGATCTTTTAGTAATTCCTCTTTACTCAATTAGCAGTATTGTCGCACTCTATCACTATAAATCACCCACTCTCCCTCGCTTATCTTTGTTTGTTCCTTTCTTTTGACCTCTTCTGTCTATTTTTCGTTCACTACCTCTATGTCCTCAGTGCCTCACTCTCTTTGTATTATGTTCACTTGTGTTTATCTACGTTCTATCATTTCTTTTACAACAACTTCACTGCTCTTCTGTCATCGTTCTTCATCCCATTTCTTTTACTCTGGTTCCATTACTATCCCTCATTTCCTTTCTTTCAATGTCTTTCTCTTTACTTTCATCACCAAATTATTTTGTTTCAGTACCATTGTTTTAGTCGTCTTCTCCTCTCTTTCCTTTTTTTGCTCCCTTACTCATTTCCTTTGCTCACTTATTGTACTCCACCTCACTCAGTTGTTCTCTTAGTATGTCTGTCTACTAACTTCCTCACTCCATTTCCCTCAATCATTGTATATTATCATCTCTCCCTTCATCCCTTCACTCTATGAGTGTTTTTCTCTTACTCTCAGTTATCTTCTATTCCTCATTCTTCTAAATGCATCCTTAATTAGACTCTTTTCCGTCTCTGTTATTATCTTTTTACTTAATACTGTTTCCTGACTTAGTTTTGCTAACTCACATCCTTTTAGTATGTTTCTTACCTTCAGTTCATTTCTCTATTCTTCTCTTCCTCTCTGTCAGTGAATCTATATGCTTTACTCTTAGTAATTTGCTCTCCTTCTATTTCTTTTTTCTCTTTTTATCCTTCTACCTTACTTTATTTCCCTTTCTGTGTCCTTCACTCTTACTTTATTTCTAAATACACTGTTATGATTTTTGATTTCTTCATTTGCATCTTTTAATTTAAAATACATATTTTACTGATTATAACTTATTTTTTCTTCTCTCTTTCACAGATACAAAGTGTAGTAAATTTTTTTAATTAAAGTTACATTTATTATATGGTAAGTATGACTAAAAAAATGTATTTTGTCATCACCATTTGCTTTAAGCTCACTAATATTTTCTCAACCACCCTCACTCCTGTGTCTTTATTCTGCTTCCCTCACTTACTCTTATTCTCCATGTTTACTCCAATTTCCCTATTTCACCTCTCATATTCAACTTCTTTCAATCTCTTTTCTTTACTTCACTTACCCTCTGTTCCTTTCCTTTGCTTCTTCACTCATTCTGTTTTTCTTAATTATTTACCTTACTCCTACACACACACCTCATCCCCCTCACAACACATACACACACCTCTAACATAAACCCCACACACACACCACACCCACACCTCATACACACAAAAAAAAACACACACACTCTTCATACACACACACATTGCATACACAGACATACATCGCACACATATACACCCCACACCCATACACTTCTCACACATATTTCACACACCCTCATCTCCACCCATACCAAAACACCCCACACAACCACACCCATAGACACACCTTACACACCCACACCCCGACCTACACCCACTGATTCTCTATAAGTCACACACACTGCATTACTTATGTTTCTTTGCTGTTTCACTCAAACCCATTCATGTACTGTTTCTTTTACTCTCTTTGTCCTTTCTTTTTGTCACTCCCCATGTCTTATCCTAATTCAATTTTTCACCCTCTTTAACCATTCTTTACTTATACTAACTGGTTTTTTCTTACCCTCCCTCACTGTTCTTCATTTATCCCGGTTCCGCCACTACCCTTCATTCTCCATTTTTTACTGTCCTTTCTTCTTCTTTCAACACCCACTCACATTCTCACATTATCTCTACTTTAGTCTTCTTCCTCTCTCTTCCCTTCTTTTGCTCCTTTAGTCATTTGACTTTTCTCACTTTCACCCTATTACTTCTTCTCTGTTTTTTACTATGTTCTAAACAATCCCTCTGTGTTCATTCTGTAGCTCTCTTTCTCTTCACGTTACTCTCTTTGTGTTCTTCTCTCATGCTAACTCCTTCTTTTAATTTTGTTTTCTATTTTTTTGGGGTGCGCGCCCCGGTACGCGTACCCTAAGGAAAATAAATTGACAGAGATTCTTTAAAAATATAGGTTAATTTTTATAAATGAAAGGTAGTTCTAAAGGAGAACTGTTTTTTTTCTTCTTTTTGTTGTTTTATATTTTTTTAATGTTTTTTGAACATTTTGTACTTTTTTGGGCTTTTCAAAACAGTTTTATATTTTTTTGTATTTTTTTATGGGGAGAAACAAAAAAAAGGGAATTGAAACTGGCTCAACTGGAGCAAAAAACAAAAAACTGAAAAAATTACTTCTTTTTGGGGCACTTGTGATTGTCACCAGCAAGGACGATGAGCTTTACGCTCTTTTCACCATAGGCGATAAGCTTGCCACATTCAGTACAAGTGATTTTAAAATCAGCAAATCGTTGCTGAATACAAGGCATCATCTTTGATGTTTCTGGTCCCGATGAAGTGGGTTCGTTTCTTTTGGAGGTGGTCCTTGAAGACTGGGGGAGGTTACTGGCCAGTTCCCTGAGCTCTGCACGAGAATAGTTGTTCGGGTGCTTACGGGTCATATGACGAATCATGGTATTGTTACCAAAGGATAACTTTTTGTTTGGGTTGCCCCTTGAGAGTTGTTCGCCACAGATTAGGCAAGTTACCTTGGCCGCATTCACTTGTTTCTTGCCCTCTGGGAGTGAAAAAAACTCCCATACAATGTGTGACTTGGGCTTGTATGGGGTATTTTGTTCAGGCAGCCATCTTCTTCCCTCCTCCTCTTCCTCTTCCTCCTCCTCCTCTTCTTCACCACCAATGTATTGTTGTGGTGGTCCTCTTGGTGGTGGTGGTGGTGGTGGTGGTGGTACAGATGCTCCAGCTGTTGCAGCTACAGTAGCCATTAGAAAGTACAAAATAGTTCTCTATTACTGAAACAGGTCTTCCTCAGTCAAAGGACAAAGTCAGAATAAGTAAAAAAGGTGGGGTCTTTCATCATTTGGAAAAACAAAACTGTCCTGAACCAATGAGAAGTGTTATTTTCAGGTCATATGACCCGGGCTTTACTCATTTGGAAACCAAAACTGTTCTGCACCAATAGAAAGTGTTATTTTCAGGTCACATGACCCGACGCGCTTACGCTACGCGCCCCGGGGCGCGCCCGTAGTCGCGCGCGCGCCTGCAGGCGCGCGGCGTAAGCGCGCCGAGACGTTGCGCGATCGTATGCGCACGTGTGCTTCCGGGTGCGCTTACGCTGTGCGTCATATGACGCATCACGCGTCTACGCGATACGTCACGATGTTGTTTTCGTTCGCAAGAATAGCGCTAACGGGACGCTCCCCGGTACGCGCCCCTGGGCGCGCCTCAATATTGTGCTTACCCGTGCGTTCACCGGTACGAGCCCCGGGAGCGCCCCGGGGTTAAAAATAAAACAAAAATAATAACAATTGACATAATTATACAATATAAAATTCGTTTTAAAATGTATTATTTTTTATACCTTTAAAGATTTGCTATTAAAAAACCATTGAAATTCACTGAAAAAACCATAGGTTTCACACCAGTTATAGTTAGGAATTAGCATTAAAAAAACCTATTAAATTCACTGAAAAAAACATAGGTTTCACACCAGTTATAGTTAGCTGGAAGTTTTACTCGCATAAAACCATTGAAATTCCCACGTTATAGTTAGTTGGACTCACTATAACTTGCGCGTGCAATGCACTGCTGATGACGTCACATATTACATCACTCATGACATGGTCAGTGACATCACTCATGACATCACTAACTATAACGTGGGAATTTCAATGGTTTTATGCGAGTAAAACTTCCAGCTAACTATAACTGGTGTGAAACCTATGGTTTTTTCAGTGAATGTAATAGTTTTTTTTATGCTAATTCCTAACTATAACTGGTGTGAAACCTATGGTTTTTTCAGTGAATATATATATTTATATATAAATATATATATATATATTAAAAAAATCTTATAATAAAATACAAAAACAATAATTAAGCAATTTTTTTAAATACTAAAAGTATATTTAAAAAAACAGGGAGGTAAAAAAATAACTTGCATATACACAATCACAACATATAGGTAACAAAATAAGAAACCTCAAATTAATGTAAAAAATCTTTTTAATGAATACAGTGAAGTGAATAAATACATTTTTATATATATTATATTTCATAAAATAAAAAATTATTCTTTTTTAAAACAACATTAATAATGTATCGACAACTTAAAAATCAAAATAAAGAAACATACCTTAACAATAACATATATCACAATTAATTTAAACAAAATATTTAAAAGTAAAACTCAATAACTTGCATTTTTTTAAATTAAATATTCGTTAAAGAAATATACAAAATATTAAAATACATAACAATCAAAATTAAACAACACTAGAAGAAGTGTTGGACTAGAAAAGAGTCTGATTAACTAATCTAACTCCAATTTAAACAAATATTGGGAAACTGTTGGACTTTGGAGGCAGTTCGATTTCCTACTTCAACTCAAACATAAGCAAAAGCAGGGAGATCATTGGACTTTTGTGGCGTTAGATTATTTATTTTCACTTCGATGTATTCAAAAGCAGAGAAAATGTTGGACTTTTCAGGTATTAGATTTATTAATCAGACTCCAACATTAGCAAAATCATGGCAAGTGATGGATTTAGGAAGGGCTATATGTACCATTCCAACTCCTAATCATTTTTAAACAAACATTTAAATACCAACAGCATAAAAACATTCACACATAGTCAAAATAAAAAGTGTCTAACATATAAAAAAAATCACATTAAATGTACAACGATATTTGCCAAATAAAATACATTTAATAAACTCATCTTCCTCCATACTAAAACAATAGTAACAATAAAATAATTATTAAGTGAAGCAAATAAAATTAAACCCATCAATAATTATCATTTACATTTTACAAATTATATTAGTAACTACACTAAGTAATCAATTATCAATTAATTAAAAACAACAAAGAATGTACATGACAAATACTCCATGAAAACATAATTACTTACCAAATACATATTTAATTAAACTAAAATAACAAATTGAAAACATATATCATTTAAATAATCTACCAGCCGAATCCCCTTTCAAACCCAATGGCCTGCAGAGGAGCAGTGCTTAGTATTTCTATATTTTTCATATGCACAAATAAGGTGCAATAGAGGCATTACAATATTGACGCTGCAGAGACTTTAAATTAGAATAACAAGAAATCATGAACATAAACTCTAAAAGAAACGTCTGAATATATTTCAGGTAGCTATTTCAAGTGGCAAATAAAAAGTCTTTTTTACTCAGCCTGTCAAATCTATAAGCGAAAAGTATAACCTTTCATGAAACCAAGATTTGATTCACTATTCTAGAAGTCGGAATAAAAAGACAAGGAGGTGACTTTTCAAAGATATAAAAGTAGCTATCACCTGCCAAATTTTTCTGGAAATCTGTCTGTTATCGTGCATTTCAGCAGTTGCAAAATAGTTAGGGGCCTCATTTACAAGGAGCTTGGTCCACTACTGTGTCACTTTTTATTTTTACGCAGCAGCTCTGCAATCAGTGCGCCTCATTGCTGCATAGCTACATACTGACACATTTGGTCCAGGGCCGGACTGGGAACAGAAACCGGCCCTGGCAAACTGCTCAGCTGCCCCCCCCCCCCACTCCCCCCCTTGGGGTGAGGGGGAGTGCAGCCGAGCAGTTTGCGAGGGCTGGTTTCGGCCGAATTTTGTTACAGGGGGCTGATATTGCCGGCCCCGGTTACAAAAAAACGGCCCCTCAGGGGCCCAAAACCGGCCCCCACCCTAGCGGCCTACCGGGGAAACGCCCGGTGCCCGCTATGGCCAGTCCGGCCCTGATTGGGTCCAATGCGTCAGTTAGTAGAGCCCTGTGTCACATTATACCTGTGCCAAGTATAATGTGTGTAGGGCAGGCATTCCCATGCAAAAAAAAAAAGTCACATAGAAGTGGTGCAGTGAAATTTACAACATTTCACTGCGTCACTCTACGACTTGACTGCATCAAAATCCTTGGATCTCCTCAGACCAGGCGGAAGAATTGACGCAGGACTTTTACATGGAAGTCACTATATGTTCTGACGCCTCGCTGGAGCAACACCAGCAATGCATAACATTTGCGCCAACAGATGTGTAGAGATTTCTGTCCCATCTCTAAAATTCTTGTGCCATGGAGCCCAGTATTGTAAATACAGTGCATCTATCGCTGCAGATGCGTCAGTTTCTTGTAAATGTGGCTTCTAGGGGCGCATTTACAAGCCCCTTGCGCCACCTGTAAATCCCTTTTAATATGGGAAAATGTGACGTACTGGCGGCGCAAGGGGTTTGTAAATAAGTCCCTTAGTTTTGAAGAGCAAACAACACTCTTGATAGTCTAGACAAAACAAATTGCATACTTTACAAAGGACCTGTAATGCAATGATCTCGAACAAGTCTTGTCTTTTCGTTTTAGATCGTTTACAGTGAAGAGTGTAAGGAAGATCACAATGTTGGAGAAAAAGACTAATGCCCATTAAATGTCAATTACCATATCCATGTTTTCCTTCCTTCTGCGTTTTCTCGAAAACTTCTCTTCAAGGCTGGCATTAAGTGGTCTCTGAGGACGGCTCCGTTGAAAACATTTCGCTAGAAGGCCAGCACTGATGAATCTGAAGGTCGTCATTAGTAAGTTATCGGAAAAATAGGGAAAACACTAAGCAAGTTTGTAATCTAGGGATTTTAAAAAGCATGACTTTATAAATAATGCAACAGAACCAGCGACTGAAGATTGGGAAGCTTTATAGATGTGGAAAGATACATTAAATGATGTGTTTTAGCCACCGTTCAAGGGAGCAGGGAGAAGCCTGAATAACTAGACAGAATCGTCAGTTTCACCGGGAGTTTAATGCATTTTACACTGTGTAATGCACCACCCGAGATACCTTAAAAAAGAAGATACTGCATGGCGATAAGACTAGGAAGAGGAAGAAGGACTAAAATTGAGGGCCTCCTTTGCAATATTTTGACGCATAGCAGCCCAGCAAGACCTCCTGCTGCACTGTCATGTGTCAAAAGGAATAGGCAGGAACGTGCTGCGCACAATGGGTTGCCATGCACCAACACAGCCACCCTTGCACACTAGTGCGAGAGTGTCTGCATTGTAGGGGTGATTGTTTTTGTGCAGAAAGGGAACCCTTACTGCACAAAAACAATCAGAAGAGGTTAGTTCCTCTTTCTATGTATGCTGCAGAAAGAGGAAAAACAAGGAGAAACAAAGGTATTTCTCCTTGTTGTGCCTTCCTTAGCCTTCCCCTGGGGAGGCGTAGGAGTCTGACACATTCCCAGGTTTACAAAACCTTGTAAATCTCGGAATGTGTCAGGTTTCATGGATGTTGCGTGGGAACACCCATAGCAAAACCCATGGAACGCCCCTTTCAGGCAGAGTAATGCGTGAAAGGGGGCCATATTTACAAGCCCAAGAAAAGCCATGCAGGGTTGCTTTACTGTGGCTTTGTAACTTTAGGCAGGCACACTGTGCCAGGGCTGACTTCAGGGAAGGGATACTGTGTTCAGCAAAAACACTTTCAGCGGAGTTCATTGAGTGTTCAGTTTTCAGGCAGCATTAAAAATGTCAAGGTAACTCTTATGATTAAGGTTCCTGCTAGGGAGAGGGATCAGAGTTTTGTCTAGTGCTGGTTTTGACTCCATAAACTAGTGCAAAATATGCCTGCTGCAAAGAACGCGTACCATACAGGTCTCAGATCTGTATTTTATGAGGATAGCTGAGTGGGTTAGTGCTGTTGTCACAGTGATACTCTTGTTACCGCAGTTCATAAGGCACAACCCTTATATAGAACAGTGACTGTTACACACTGTCATCAAAGAGCAGCATGCCAACTGTACGAAAAGGTCCGGACGTTCTGTTTTCATCCTCCAGTCTTTCATTATCTATTCCTAATGTTGCTGAAAAGGGTTTATTTGGTTAAATATACCTTCATAGGGCCCAATTCCAATTACGGACAGAAGGGTTCCGAACGATGGTCAGAGCCCTTCTGCCCTATCGGAACATGCTGAACAGATTCCTTTCCGACTGAGCCCTTCCGATGGGGTCGTTTGGAAAGAATCTGACTCGGATTTCCGGGTGGCCTATGTCTGCTGTCCAGAAATCCTTCAGTACACCCCCGGTTGCCTCTTTACGATCAAGGGAGTACGATGGCAGTTTTTCACTGTCAGAAACTGTCTTTGGGGGCCCCAGTAGGGTGTGAGGCCCCGAACGGCGGCCTGTGGCACCTATGGTGCCCCTCTGTTGATCCCTGCACCTGGTGGCAGGACTCAGGTCCTTACGACATTTGGAATCGAGCCCTTATTAGAAAAGCCAGTCTTTTCCAGTGGTTTAAAACACATGAAACGTATGAGAGAGAATGCCTATGGCGACCGGAGGGGCTCATTTGCCCTGTGGTCATGAAGGAATCCGAGGAGGAGGTCTTGATGGGACAACAAAAATGATTGTTGCACGGGGCGCCAACAGCTCTAAAGCCTGTCCTGCACTGCGCTGCCGGTGCAGCAAACAAGTAATGCCCCGGCAGCGTAATAGGCTTGCAAATAAGCCCCTGAATGCCATAATGAAGGTGCAAATCCCTTAAGTGATTTGTAGTAGGATAAACAAAAGGTAATGGGTGGAATGCCACTGGCTGTTTCTCAAGGTCACATTCCAATCGATTTCTTTTATATATCTAAATCGGCTGAAGTTGGTTTGGCGTTGCTTGTGTTCCTGTTAGGATGGAACCTGACAGTTCAGGTGGACTGTTTCAGTTGGAGAAGACCCAAGATTAATTTCCAGTGTGCCTGGTCTTTTTTGAGAATGGCATATTGTGCAAAAGAATGTTGGACTGGAATGTAGCCCAGAGTAAATAGTGGGAGCTTAGGTTAGTTTGAGGATTCAACCAATCATCTTTTTGTTTACCTGAGTGAAATTTCCTAGTGGCAGTTATGCTCAGATATGGGACCCATACTGATGTTGCCATAAGAATCAAGGTGTATCTTACTGATGAGCCCTCTAAAGGCTAAATAGGCAAAAACTGGTTTGGCTTGCTTGTGCTCCCCTTTGTAAAAGACCTGGCCTAGCGTTTCAAGCTGGACTGTTAATACTTGAGGAGGAGCAGGGCACAATTTACATAAGGATAGTCTTTGTTTAGAGTGGCACAGTGAGCAGAAAAACATAAATGGGCTGAAATGTGGCCCAGAGTGATTATCAGTCACGGAAATTAATGCAAGCATACCATTAATCAGATTTTTGTTTTCCTTAGTCAGAATCAATAGCAATAGATGTCAGTAATTTAACTTCATTGTCTCACAGGAGAAGTCAATGAGGATATGTTCAGGATCTAGAGAAAATGGTGAGGTTTGAGGTGCTTTCAAAAGGTGAGAAGAGAGATTTGTTTTCTTACATCATGGTCTAGGGAGTTTCAGGCACTGTTGGCAGCCCCAATTAAGGGCAAGTTTAGGGAATAGGTTGTCTTGAAATCATACTTTTAGGGCTTCTATAATAGCATATATAATAGGAAAGGAGGATTGTTTGATTATTTTGAATTATCACTAAATATGCAAGGCTTCAGAATTTAAACTGTGAGTTTAATTTGGTGATAATTAACTTCTAATAATATATATATATTCGAAATTTGGGATCTCTTTGACTTCTGCATGTTACTCTGGGAGCAGCTGTCTAGAATAAGCAATAGCAGCAAGCTCTGTATGAGCGCTGGATGTTAAGTCAAGATAAATGGGCCCGGACTATTGGTAATAAGAGGCTGACGGTTCTCCTTCAAATCAACCGATTTGTGTTGACTGAAGGATTTGCAAGGGGAGACGCGTGATTAGCGTTTTTATTTAAAATACTAGGTAAAATATGGCTATGGCACGAAACATTAAACGCTGTGATGCAGCAGTCAAGATGTTTGACAACACTAAGTCATCAGACAACACTGATGCAGTGGAACTGACAAGTAGTACAACTTCGTCCCTCAATAAAAAACAACTTTGGGATAACATTTGGAAGGCTCTCAAACAAGAACAGACCAAATGGTGGGAGGCGACAACATTACAAAAATACATCGATGTAAGCCGGGTGGCACGTGGACTCAGGATTTTCTTTTTTTTAAAATGTTTTAATTTTTTTGTGTCCTCATTTCACCTTAAGCATCTGCAAATTGACATAGAAAAAACCCTTTTCCGAACTGGGAGCCCTGGGTCCATGCTCTTGCATTCGCTTTTTAGGCCAACCAGGCCAGCTTCCTTTGTGCGAGGCTTGGTGAAATCATTGGACCGTGGGTACTTAGATCAACCTCATTTCTGTACCCCAGATGTTTAACGGTGCCCAGATACTCCCTTCCCCTTGGTCCAATCTCACCATACTCAATACTGCTCTCAACCAGATCTCATATTGCGGTGGCTCAGGGTTTTTCCGCAACCTGCACATCTCTCTACGGGCTGCTAATATCAAGCAGAGGAATAAACCAATCGATTTATTAGATAATTGATTTGTAAGATTATTCTCAATACCGAAAAAAACTAATCACAGGTGAGACTAATCTTAACTTTAACCTTTTCAGCGCGACCGCGATTCCCCCTCCGGTGCTGGGCCCTAATAAAAACGGGCGTGGTCATGACGGAACGGTTCCGTCATGAGCACAGCTCAACCGTAGCTCATGACGGAACCGTTCCGTCATGAGCATCGAAGGGGTTAAACCCCCCCCCCCCAATGCCCTCCCCACATTATCCCAAAAGACCTTTAGGGTTCCATACTCAAAAAGCATATGCAAATCATCCGCCTCCACGAGACCACACCTAGGACATTTCGGGGCTAAGTTTAACACAAACCTACCATTTTTTTTTTTGGGGTGTAGTACAATCTATTCACTACAAAAAAATTCTTCTTTAAAGAGGCTGACTTGATGTATTTGTATAGATTTTGAAGGGAGAGAAAAAATAGATCGGCAGAAACATCTTCTAAAACTGATGAATTCCATACCCTGTAGGGAGGAGGAAGATCTAAATCCTCTGCGTCAACTAGCGCCCTGTACCATATCCCTACCTCCTTTTTTTGGGATTTGCATTTTGGAGTGTATTCTCAATTTCCCAATTTTCACCTATTTTGTCCCTCTCTGCGGCAAACCAAGAACATATTTGCAAATACTTGAAGCGGGAGAATGAGTCCACTATCTTACCCTTTAACACCTCCCATGGGTGTACTCCGCCCAGTGATATTAAATCGGACCAGATGACAATTCCTGCCCTCCTAATTGGGATAGCCAAGATGTCATTCAGGCAGGCGGGGAGCCCAGGGTAGTCCCAAATAGGGGCAAAATCGGAGTATTATCTTATTCCCCACTTCATTTTCAGGTTTTGCCACACCCTAAGTGCTGACCTCATTATTTTTAATCAGACCTTTTTGAAGAAAAGGGGAGCTCCACATTTATATAAAAAACCCAGTATTACCACCCTCAAAATGGACCATAACATTCAAAATCCTCCCCCAATTAGAACCAGGAGGACTAGAGAGTAAACAACAAACATTTTTAAACAAAAAGGCAATAGAGTATAAAATATATATCCAGGAGAGCGAGGCCACCTTTAATCAACCTTCATTTTAACTTCTTCCATGATAGTCGGGAGTTTTTATTGGCCCATATGAAGGTCTCTGTCTTACTCTAAATTTTTCCCAGTAATTTTCCAGGAAAAAACAAGTGGGTCAGCCCCAAACAGATATATCAACTTTGGCAGGATAACCATCTTAACCAGGCTTACTCTGCCATAAATGGTGAGGGGAAGGTTCTGCCATCTCAAGAAACAATGATCAATTTCTTTTGCGATTTTTTTCAAATTTGTCGTGGGGATATCCTCTATATTATGTGTTATAACAATCCCCAAGTACATAAACTCCCCACAGTGCCTCCCGGTATAACGTGGACTCAGGATTTTCATCACCCTGACATTTACCTATTCTGACCCAGACTTGGTTAATGAATGGGGTGCCAATAACCACAATTGCTCCACCATAATTCTAGGACTGTTAGTGAAATATGCACGAAAGGACCGTGAAAGACTCGGTGAAGAGATTCAAAATATTACAACGAAGCACAAAGCAATATGTGGGCAGAAGGAATTCCAAAAAGATATGGATAAAATGGATATATGACTGGATAAAATAGAGTAGGAAATCAAAGCAAAAAAAACTAAGGAAATTCCACCACGATCTGGGGGACATGAAAAAGGACAAATACTAACTTTTGCCAAAGGTATGATCACCTTAGAAGTGCTTCCTCTGAAATAAGAAAATTACTAAAAACAAAAAGTACTGCAGCAGAGAGTGAAGGTGCCAGTGGACAGGTGTCACGCAATCAGCAAAAGGATGGAATGAGAGTGATCATAATGAGAGTGACATATCCAATATATCCGAACAGAGTGGAGTAAAAAAACAAATTTGAACAGAATTCAACCTGATGAAAAAAAGGGAGGCTCACAGCCCAGAACAAAAAAAGAGTAGGAGGATACAGAGGTCGCAGCAAAAAGGCAGAGGTGCTGCAAGAGGAAACGTGAAATCACTAGCCGATTCAGGAAGCCCTGTGGGAAGTCGAACAAGGGGCCAGAAGAAGGCAAAGTAATGGACCAAAGGACAGTCATCAACCTGTCAGGTCTTAACCTGAATAAAGCTGAGGTAGAAATACTGTCATTGGGTCTTTCCTTCTGCCCCACCCTAATTTCAACTACACACAGATTAGAATTGATTTATTTAATTTTACAAGAAAACTGAGATTAAAAAAGTGGTATGCCACAAAAGTATCAGAAAGACCGGTGAACGAAAGAGAAATGCCCGGTAACATTAACATTGGGTACATCGAATAGTTACATATGATAAATGAACTAGAGGGAGACCCAGGATTCATTCAGGATCCAATCATCAATCTCATTAACAATAATATTAAACTTGATCTCAGTGTTGAAAGTGGTTTGAGACCAAAATCTACCTTTCTACCACAGATTAATAATGATGCGATTGATGTATTTGAAAAAGGTATGACGCAGGAGTTCCCTAGCCTTTCCAAAAAGAAATGGTACCGTAAGAAAAATATTACTCAAGCACAGACAGAGGCAATAGAAAGCTTGAGAAAAGATCAATCTATTGTAAAGCTGGACCCAGTAAATAGTTTTCACAGCATTAGACAGTGAACACTAAAATACATGTTCGTTTGTTGTTGCAGAAAATACTCACACCAGACAGTGAGGTACGTAATACGTCCGAAATTTAGCAATTCCTTACAGTTTAATAATTACAAGCAGTTCCAGAGTATTCTTCATTTTTCATTTATACAGAGCACACAGTGGACGCTTTGGTATCTGAAAATATATCGCTATAAAGCTGATGCACAAAGGTAGGCATTTATGCAATTTAGCAACAGAAAAGACCCCCATGCACACCACATAAGAAGCACTAATGATTCGTTTTATTTCTAATTTTTCTGCAGAATTTCCCCTGATGAAGGCAATCACGTTTGCCGAAATGCATTGGGCTCCACAAGAGCAATGAATAAAATGTACAATGTTAAAATGTATCGTATGTTCTAAAAATATTTGTAAAACAAAATGTATAAATGAAATGTCGTTATGCAAATCATGAATAACACAAAGACAAAATATGGTTATACACTATGAATAAAAATATGTGTTAACAAAGGTAAACATTATTTGAAAAGGATTGAGTAATTAACTGAAATTAACAAGGTGCGGAGCACCAGGTGAACAGTGCGCGATCGGGTGAGTGTTATCACTCATCATAACTAGCCATTGACTTAAGGGCTGACGACCCTTCACGACCGCAGCACCAATTGACCATCATATATTGTGCTAAACTAACGGAGTGCTCTCCACGAACCCCCTTTCTCAGAGTTATTAACCAGTCAACTTAGTGAAGAGGCACCCACGGAATTGAAAATGCAATTTGACACAATAACCGGGATCACAGACAATAGGGCCACCACTATGGCCTACACCAATGACCAGGCGGATCAAATTTATTCATTGATAAAAGAAGTTAAAAGTATGGATGTCCATGGGGGTTCAGTTACCCAACAACTGAAACAACTTGAATACCTAACCCGGCGGCAAGTTAATCAAAGGATGCATGCCTCCACGCTTATACAATATCATAAAGCAAAACGCATTCCAAGAGGCCTTCGTTTATCCATAAAACCGATGTTATTTCGCTTTAACCTCAATTCAAAATTTATGGAGAAGTGGTTCAGCATATTGAACAAATGTTCATTAGACCTCATTTTGTTGATAATAGAGGAATTAGCTAAAACCATACGTGAACTAGAGGAAGAAATCTACACATTGAAGTCTGAACTAGAGTCAAGGTTAGAGGCGGATACTTGGAAGATAAGTTTGGATGGCATTCAGATGAAACTTGAAAAGTATGAAAAGGAACTGCAGGAAGGAAAGTTACGTAAATATAAACGGGACACTATAGACTACAAACTTAATGAGGTCTACACGTGGGCAGACATTTACGCCCGACGACAATACATTCCCAGGAAAACAACAACTAATGTACATTCATCTGAAGAGAGTCTGGTCACAGACAAGGACACATCCATCCAAAGGGGACCAGTAAGAACTACACAAGATGGTACAACAGTAATCACTGGAGATAGTCAATAAGCATCAGGAAGTGGCACAGGTGCTTTTTTAGCACAGGGACAGGACCCAGGGCAACCTCCCACGAAACAGACAGAAATATCAACTGGAAGCGAAAAACAAGGCGAGGGAGTGGCAGGAAAATCACTTCGAAGCGGACGGAATGTGGTTTAATTGTTAATATCTCATCCACAGAACTGACACAACACCAAATTTCAGCCCTGAATAAAGGACTTTCATTTGTACCGACTACAGTCACCAACGAATTAGAAACTGAAGGAGCCTTTTTTAGGTTCATGCGAACACTAAAACTTAGACATTACTTCGAAAATGTGGCAGAACCTATGGAAAAAACCACAGTTAGCACGGAAAAATAATTTAAACCGAAGAGTGTATACCAGGCTCCAACCTCCCACAAGATGCTGGACACATTCGAAATAATGGTGAAGAAAGACCTAAAATCACTGGAGTATGGCAAAACCCGACATAACAATCTGACTAAAAGTGAACAGAACATCATAAACAATTTGGCTAATGCCAAATCTCTTACTATACAACCTGCTGATAAGGGTGGAGCCCTTGTAATAATGGACACGCATTTTTATGAGCTTAAGATTGATCAGCATGTGGCGGATACAGACACATATTTACCATTACAATCGGACCCCACAACTATGCTCCAAACAATGCTGAATGAAATCCTACAAACAGCAAAAAGAAATGGATGGATTAATGACTCAACGGCTGAATATCTGATTGAAAAAAACCCCAGGAGACCAAGGTTGTACATGATCCCAAAAATTCATAAGCACCCCACCAACCCGCCATTAAGACCTATCGTCTCTGGTTGTGGGTCAATTTTTGACCCCCTCGGGCGATACATTGATTACTATTTACAGCAATTCGTTCAGAATTGGGGGTCTTATATAAGAGATACAACCGATTTTCTAAACAAATTGTCATGGACACAGGAGGGCTATCAGAACCATTGGATATTGTGCACCATAGACGTGGTTGCTCTATATACGTCCATACCACACCAAGCAGGCATTGAAGCAATAGAATGGGCATTGCTTAAAATGGAGGATTTACCCAACGACAAAAAATTTTTTTTGTTACAATTGATCAAGTTCTGTCTTTACAACAGTTACTTTACTTGGAAAGAGAACTATTATGCACAACTGAATGGGACATCAATGGGTTTTGCAGGGGCCCCTGCATATGCAAATACATTTATGGCTCAATTCGAAGCACAACATTTAATGAGTAGGAGAGAATGGCCACATGTCAAGATGTACTGTCGTTTTATTGATGACATCTTTCTGATTTGGGATGACACTCAAGAATCTTTGGAAACACTCATCAATATACTGAATCAAGTGGATGCCAGAATCAAATTCACCCACAAAATCAGTAACAAAGAGATAGATTTCTTAGATGTCAGAGTAACTAAAACTGAAACTGGTTTTGAAACAGAACTATACACAAACCCACGGATCGAAACAATGCCCTTAAGTACACCAGTTTCCATCCTAGGAGCCTAATTAGAAACCTTCCATTATCGCAATTTATAAGGATCAAGCGGATATGCTCTAACCCACAAGCTTGTCAGAACACACTGGACAAACAAGTTGAGAAATACAAAGACAGAGGATACCCACCAGAGATATTACAAGAACAACTAGAGAGGGTATCACAAATGGACAGAATGGCACTATTGAAACCCAAAGACAATACTGAACAAAAAAGGATGGTATTTGTGTCTAAATACACAATTCAATCACAGAGAATCAAAAGGATTATCAACAACCGGTGGGAACTATTGTCCACAGAACGAGATTTCAATGGATTATTTAAAGATCTCCCTTTACATGCGTACACAAGAGGGCCAAACCTCAGGGAGAGACTAAAACACAGACCAGATCTGACATCCACAACAATAAACAGAGGAACGATCAGATGTCACAACTGTACGAATTGTAACAACGTTATATTAGGGAACACTTGTCCCCATCCATGCACAGGTAAATTGATACAGTTGAAACACACCAGCGATTGCAATACGCAAAACGTTGTCTACGGAATCAAATGTCCTTGCGGAAAAATGTATATCGGCAAAACTGAGCGCAAAGTTAAAATCCGAATAACAGAACATAAAAGCCGAATCCGTAACCTGAACTTCACCTCACCCTTGGTCCAACATTGGCAACAAGAAAAGCACAGCATATCCCAACTCAGATTCTTAGTGATTGAGCAAGTCCCAATGAAACCAGGAATTGACAATCGTCAAAAACTGTTGCAGAGAGAACTTTTTTGGATTAAATATTTAAACACCATGGTTCCGAATGGGCTTAATGATAAATATGACCTAGCTTGCTATCTGTAGAAAGGATAATACTGAGGGCAAATTGATAGCGATCATGATCATGACACTGGAATGTATACGACAACGTAATGTATAACTTCTAAAAATGTACAACACAAAAATGTGACAGTATTGAAACAACTAACCTAAGACACTCTTGTTAACTTTCTGAGGGGTGAATACAATATTATATTGTGGATTGGGTTTAACTGTTGACTTGCTTTGAAATGGATTTGAAATTGAGTTGTCCAACAATTGTTAAACACTGAGTAAAGATGGAATGTATTATAAGGTTGGGGCTATGAATACATAAGTGTCAACGTTAAACCAGAGAATCCAGTAAGGAAACTAGACCAGAACAAAATTAACCATCACTTGTGTATTTTATTGGTGAATACAAAGGATATTATATAGCAGTAACTAAGCAAGTGATTCACAACATAACACCACAAATTGTGGAAAACAGACATTTTTGGGCTTATATAACTGCATAAGTATAATTATACATATATATGTATTGAGTTTTCACACATCAAGCTAATTGAATACACTAGCTTTGGACAACGAGTAACAACCCTTGGGTAGCGCACGGGGCGTTCACACGGAAGACCCACAAGATATTAGCCTTAGGTCTACAAGTGCACATATCACGCAGAGTAGGCATAAATTTCATAAAGTAATTTAAGCTTAAAACCCACGTGTTATTTAGGCGTAGCTATTAGAGGTATGGCTGACACCGGGCATCTATCCCCGAATTAGCGTGAGAACCTCACAGCAGAACATGCACCATATTTTTGTTAGGTTTACGCGAGGTATATTCTTGCCAAAACAAGTTCTCACATATGGCGTTATGATCTGAAGCACAGGTAACACACTGTTTTCTACCATACAAACATGGCGCCCATTAAAACCGCATTTAGAAAGCCTTACGTTCCTAACGAGTCCGTCTTTCATTTCTATGACTCCGCAATCAGTGAGAGCAAATGGAGTTTTATGTACTACTCGCGGAGGCGATACGTCCAACACGGCATTTAACACAGGGCAGCGGGTGGCTTGGTCGAAGGTGACCGACGATCATTTTTCAGGTATGTCAGTGACCCCATTCCATATGGTCAACGGAAAGATTCTAATATTCGACACTAATCAAGTGATATTCATTCTCTTGTAGAATACGAACACAAGAGAAGTCAAGGTACGTTACGAACGCAAACATTGTTTAGATCGAAGCATTTTTAGACCGTTTGCCGCATACCGATAACAGTGTATCAGAAGTGCTAAATATATTCTTGAAGCACTTCGTTGGTAATGATATAATTAAGTGGCCCAGAGACTTGGCATACTGGTGGGGCATCAAACCATGTATTATAACATAGAGTGGGTATAAGATTTAATTTTGGAAATGAACGTTATCTACGCTTAAACACTGGGTATTAACCCTGTGACCTAAACGATTTTCTTGTAGAGCAAGAACACACGACAAGTTAAGGTATGTTATCACTTTTCAACCTTAAAGCTGGACCCAGTAAATAGTTTTCACAGCATTAGACAGTGAACACTAAAATACATGTTCGTTTGTTGTTGCAGAAAATACTCACACCAGACAGTGAGGTACGTAATACGTCCGAAATTTAGCAATTCCTTACAGTTTAATAATTACAAGCAGTTCCAGAGTATTCTTCATTTTTCATTTATACAGAGCACACAGTGGACGCTTTGGTATCTGAAAATATATCGCTATAAAGCTGATGCACAAAGGTAGGCATTTATGCAATTTAGCAACAGAAAAGACCCCCATGCACACCACATAAGAAGCACTAATGATTCGTTTTATTTCTAATTTTTCTGCAGAATTGCCCCTGATGAAGGCAATCACGTTTGGCGAAATGCATTGGGCTCCACAAGAGCAATGAATAAAATGTACAATGTTAAAATGTATCGTATGTTCTAAAAATATTTGTAAAACAAAGTGTATAAATTAAATGTCGTTATGCAAATCATGAATAACACAAAGACAAAATATGGTTATACACTATGAATAAAAATATGTGTTAACAAAGGTAAACATTATTTGAAAAGGATTGAGTAATTAACTGAAATTAACAAGGTGCGGAGCACCAGGTGAACAGTGCGCGATCGGGTGAGTGTTATCACTCATCATAACTAGCCATTGACTTAAGGGCTGACGACCCTTCACGACCGCAGCACCAATTGACCATCATATATTGTGCTAAACTAACGGAGTGCTCTCCACGAACCCCCTTTCTCAGAGTTAGGCGGATCAATAACATTGAATGGAAGGATGAGTATTCTCTTTTGTGCCTTGACGTCAATAGTCTCTATACATGTATCCTGCATGACCTAGGATTGAAAGCATGCAGTAATTATCTAAGAAACAGATAATTATCTTGTCTGTTTCATACAATATGCTTATTGATATGATGCATACATGTCTTACACAGAACTTTTTTACATGTAACCACAAAATCTACAGGCAGACACTTGGTACAGCAATTGGGACCTGCTTTGCTCCCAGCTTTGCAGGCCTCTACCTTGGCTGGTGGGCAGGTGGTGAACAATCTAGATCTATTTACCCAAAAGGTCATAATGTGGTTCCAGATACATAGATTATATTTTTTTAATCTGGAACGGCAATGGGAATGAGGCCCATCATTTTGTTAATATGTTGAATAATTAGGCATTGAATCGTACATTCACAAGCCAAATTGCCAAAGATAAGATCGAATTTTCAGACCTTTTGCTAATGGTAAATGAGAACAAGTTGGACACCTACCTCTATTGCAAAGAGACAGCAAGCAATATCTTACTGCGCGCCCGGAGCTGTCATCAAAAGAGTTTACTTCGAAGTATCCCCTTGGGGGAATGACTTCGAGCCAAACAGAACTGTAGCTCGTAGGAGGACTTCAGGATTGAAGAAATCGAAATGATAAAAAGGTTTATGTCGAGAGGGTATACCCACCCCATGATAAAAAAGGCGAGTCAGGAAGATGAAAAACAGACAGGAACAGAGTTGCTGACACCCGGAAATACTTATAGTAAGGAGTCATAACAAAAGATCAGGTCCATCACCACATTTCATGGTCAGGCCAGACAAGTAAAAAAGGGTTTGGAGAAATTCTGGCAAGTACTGAGGACAGACAAGGATTTATCCAGTTGTGTGGAGGAATATCCACAAATTACATTCAGAAAGGTTAAATCTTCAAAAGATACCATGTGTAGAGCCCTTACCAAACCAGCAGCTTGGGCAACAGGCATACAAGGATTCTATATTTGCAGTAGCTGCAAAGCATGCAAATTCAGCAGAAACTGCAAAGAAATAAAACTATCATCTGATTGCAAACCGTATAGAATCAGCAAACTTGTTTCCTGTAACACAGACCATGTGGTGTATGCTCTTAGATGCCTTTGCGACAAATTTTACATTGGCAGCACAATTCACAAAGCAAAGAAATGCATTCTTGAGCATCTTCATGCCATTAAAAATGGCGAGAAACAGTACTCCAATGTCAGGCAATTCAAGACACACCATAACCAAATCAGTAGCCTCCTATTTTTTTGTGTACTAGATACTATTTTGACCCAAGAACAAGGGGGCGACAGGGTTCAAGATTTGAGGCGCCTGGAATAAAAACTGATAATACAGTACCACACATTGGCCCCTACAGGTCACAATGGGGAGGAAAAATTATCAGTCCACTTAGGAGGAGTCTGTTCATTTCTAGTATTGTGTCTGGTTACTGCTAAATGAAACTGTTCTTTTAATAGTTTTAAATACCAGTTCTTGAACTTCTTGAGATGTTTTAACTTTACCATTGTTTTTCTATTATGCTACTGACTTTTGTTGTATGAATTAATCATTTAACGTGACCATTTATCAATTTGTTCATGCTTTCACAGCTTTTCTGTACATTGGTTGACGAGGGGAAGGCATTGGAGCTAATAATATCTTTAAAAAATAAGGGACAATGAATGATAGCCCTTTGATGACTGTTTACCAGTTACGAACGTCGATTAAGCCCACTGAGGCAGTACTTACCCAGATTATGAGTCTATCGATTTTCTGGACTAGAGACTATTGATTTGTTGGACGAGCTAACTAGTCAGACTATTCGATTAGTATGTGGCGAAAGCCCACTGCAGCAGTACTAATTTGGGCACATCACAAATGAGATCCAATCGATAAACAGATGAGCAGTTTGCTAATATTAGTGGTGGTTGGATCAATAAGAGCCCACTGGGGTGTTTAAGATATGTTGATCGCTACTGTGAAGATCACCGTCCACAGCGGGATCTTTTTTCATTACATGTGTCTCTCTAACGCAGTAGCTCTTAATGTAAACCACGTACTACGAGCATTTTTTGATTGTCTATCTTTAGAAGAATGGACATTAAAGCTAGCCCAAAACTTTATTCATTTAGTGAAAGGCAGCGAAAAATCGAAAGACCGATAGTTGTACATTTGCAATCGAACGTTCATTTTTCGCACTTGTTAACCAATCACAATATTCAATGTTGTTATGTCAGCAGCTAGAAATTGTCAGTAAAATGAAACTGAATTATGAAATGTTTATCAAGTGAATGAACTCGATGTAAACTCAAAGTCTGTTCACTATGTTGATAATGAAAGGTCACATGTTTATTTAAAACCTGTGTGTAACTGCAACAAAGTTACTCTTGAGCAAGCAGCGTAGGCTTCGAAATGTGTTGAGTTGTTGCCATACCATTTAAATGCATCGCTTTGCCATATTGGGAGTCTGGGGCATGCTGTTATTGTGCTAGTTAGCAGCATTGTTTGGATTAATAGGGACTCACCACCCTGCCGCGGAACGCCATCGTTGGAGGCTCGGGTAAGAGCGAACTGTTTGCTGCGGGATATATATATATATATATATATATATATATATTACCTACTGGCGGTCGCCAGTAGGTATATATAGTTAGGATTTTTTCTCTATGGGATTTTTGAAAATTCTATGTCTAATAACTTTGGCGTTTGTGGACGGAATTGGCTGAAACTTTCAGGAAAATGGAACATTTTGTTTCTGAGCAGCCCCTGAAAATTTGGGGGGGGGTTCGTCAAGGGGGGGCCGAGAAAAAAGGGGGGTCCCAAAACGTGTTTTTAACATTGAGTTTTCCATAGGGCGGTTGGCCTCACTTTTAGCCCGAACGGCTGAATGGATTTGCACGAAACTTGGCAAAATTGTAGGGACTGGTAGCCCGATGTGCCTTTGCTAGGTCTCAATATATGTGCTCCAGTGGATTTTGAGAAATTAACGTTCAAAAAAAGATATATATCTGTAACAGTGGACCAGGCAGCGCTCCAGTTCGCGTACTTTTCGCGTTACGGAGCTTTGTGAAGCGAAGCTGATTGGTTCTCCGGCGTCTGTAAACATTCCAAACAGTCCGTAGCGGCCGCCATCTTGTCTCTCGGTAGGATCAAGAGACAAGAGGAGGCCAAAGCGAAGGGGAAAATGACCATAAGGGGGCATAGTAGATCCTCCCTGACCCCCTAGGTTTGATGTGGAGGTTTTGAAAGGGCCCCGCGGGGCAAAAAAAAAAAATTATAATAATAATCGAACGGCTGAATGGATTTGCACGAAACTTGGCAAAATTGTAGGGACTGGTAGCCCGATGTGCCTTTGCTAGGTCTCAATATATGTGCTCCAGTGGATTTTGAGAAATTAACGTTCAAAAAAAGATATATATCTGTAACAGCGGAACGGGCAGCGCTCCAGTTCGCGTACTTTTCGCGTTACGGAGCTTTGTGAAGCGAAGCTGATTGGTTCTCCGGCGTCTGTAAACATTCCAAACAGTCCGTAGCGGCCGCCATCTTGTCTTTCGGTAGAATCGAGAGACAAGAGGAGGCCAAAGCGAAGGGGCAAATGACCATAAGGGGGCATAGTAGATCCTCCCTGACCCCATAGGTTTGATGTGGAGGCTTTAAAAGGGCTCCGCGGGGGGGTGCGCCCGGTTAGCGTAACGGGAAGCGGACTGGGGAGCGTACTACAAGGAATGAAGAATGATTGACTTTTAACTTATTGTATGTTTATAGACTTTTTTTTAACTTTTTTTTCTGCTGAGTGACGTCTCGGCCTATCTTCACGGGATGCAGTCCCTACCATCTCGGCGTTTAAGCCCAGGGGGACCGGTAGTGTGGGAGAGATAACGGGGCATATTATCAAGGGGGTTTATCTCCGCTTTTTTTGGCTTTAAAAGCCAAGAAAGCGGAGATAAAATTATCTCCGTATTACCTAGCTGTCGCTAACACCAGTTAGCGACCGCTAGTAGGAGATAGCGACCATCTTGGGCCCCACTTTGCATGTCAGTGATATTTATCACTAATGACATGCAAAGTGGGCATGCCAAGATGTTAGCGACTGGAAACAGTCGCTAACATCGCTATCTCCTATTACCAAATATCGCTGACTTTTCAGCGATATTAATGCATTGCGGCCGTTTTTTATCGCATTTGCGATAAACCTTGATAATAGCAAGGTTTATCTGCGATAATTTCTGACGCTGCTTAGCGGTAAAAAATTCGTTGCTAAGCATCGTTAGGGATAAATATCGCTTTACTTTGGTAATATGCCCCAACGTCTGTTAACGTTCGATTCGAAGGAAATCAGGAAGTGTTGAAAAACATTGTCTGCGCCATCTTGCCTTTTTTCAAATGCCACACTTTTGTCGTGCACGGCAGCCATTTTAGATGACTTGACCAGACCCACTCTCTGCACGCTGTCGATCCTTAGCATGGCTCCCCACCCTCGCAAGCATCTCCCCCAGGCACTGGTCACCCCCGCTCTCTGTCTTATGCATGGGCAATAAACCTCCCCCCATCTGCGCTGCTCTTCCCTGAGAATCACACCCTGTGCCCGCCCGACACCTCCCTTTCGCCCTATTCACTACCGCACCCTCTGACACTCCTCTTCCTCTGTGTCCGATTGTCCAGGCCGGTCCCAGGCTATCAGCTAGCCCTGCAGATGTAGTTTATGGCCCCAGCTGTAAAGAATTACCCCTCTTCAAAGGAGTTATAGTAGATCAAGGCCCACACCCGATGAGATCCGTCACACCACACGCGTTCCTACTATCTGAAAACCATCCTGTATTGTGATTGGGGAGGGGACCGAGCCTGAAGCGGAAGATTCCAGGGATGACTCTTTGTACATCAAAGTTTTTACAATTATGTGTCACATTAAAAATATATAGCACTCCAACAA
Organism: Lissotriton helveticus; assembly: GCF_964261635.1. Classification (NCBI taxonomy): domain Eukaryota; kingdom Metazoa; phylum Chordata; class Amphibia; order Caudata; family Salamandridae; genus Lissotriton; species Lissotriton helveticus. The sequence goes on from NC_136063.1 coordinate 1,024,821,397, forward strand.
AGTAGTAGGATTATAAAACTTTAATAACTTATAAATATATACAACAAAACAAAAACAGTAAAAACATTTAAACATTTTTAGGGAAAAAGAAGGAAGTAGCGGTCCGTTGTGCGAATAGTCCCAAGGCAGCACAACGTCCAGATTTCTGGACGGCACCCAGGTGATGTTGCCTGGGTGCCGCACTGATTTCGGTATCCGGCGTGGGGCGTCGCGGGGGATGGGTCATCAGTAGCGGTCTGTTGTGCGAATAGTTCCAAGGCAGCAGAATGATGGCACCAAGGTGATGTCCAGTAAGTTGCCGCCCTCCGAATAATGGCGTGGGGCGCCCGGGGGGGGGGGGGGAGGCGGCGTGAACGGGCCTCCCCAGGTGGAGCCTCGTCTGCTGTAGTGGGGCGCCCCTTTACTGTTTCAGTTGCCATTCCGTCCGCTTTTGGTCCACTGTGTCAAAATCCGCAATTCAGCTGAGTTGCCGCCCTCCGAATAACGGCGTGGGGCGCCCCGGGGGGGGGGGGAGGCGCCGTGAACGGGCCTCCCCAGGTGGAGCCTCGTCTGCTGTAGTGGGGCGCCCCTTTACCGTTTCAGTTGCCATTCCGTCCGCTTTTGGTCCACTGAGTCAAAATCCGCAATTCAGCGGAGTTGCGCCCACTCTTGCGGTGCAGCGATAGGCGGCTGTCACAGGACTCTCAAAATGGCGGCAGGCTCTTTCCTTTTTGGGCCTGGTCCACTGAAATGGCCCTGGGACACCTTGGAAATCGGACGCTTGTCTGCTAGGTATTGGACCCCATTCTCGAAAGCGTCCCCTCCGCCTTGAGGATTCTACAAAAGTCTTGGGGGCCCCCGACTCCTGTAGGCTTCCGGTGGGGAGCGGCTGCCATGATTGCTCGCGGAATGACCACGACGGAGCCACGAGATGGTGGTGCTTTCATGCTGACGCCAGCTTCAGTCTGAAACATACAGAAACAAGGTGGGGCTTTCATCGTTTGGGAAAAAAAAATAGTTTTCATCCAATGAAAAGTGGTATTTTTAGGTCATATGATCAAGCCTTCCATCATTAGGAAACCAAAAGTAAAATGAACCAATGAAAAGTTTTATAAACAAGTCACATGACCTGTTATGCGGCATAGGGTATAAAAAGCGTAGAAAATCCGTTGGCACGTGAGGCGGCGTCAGTAGCGGACCGATGTGCGAATAGGCCGAAGGCAGCACAACGCGCCAAGATCCGGATGGCACCGAGGTGGTGTCCAGCAAGTTGTCGCACTGGTGTGGCCATCCTACAATGCTGAAAGTCGGCGTGGGGCGCCCCGTTGGCCTGTGAGATGGCGGCAGTAGCGGACCGATGTGCGAATGGGGCCAAAGGCAGCGCAACAATATTTTCTGAATAGAAGACACCACAAGGCGCTGAGATGCCAAGATCCGGATGGCACCGAGGTGGTGTCTAGTAAGTTGCACTGGTGTGGCCATCCTACAATGCTGAAAGTCGGCGTGGGGCGCCCCGTTGGCCTGTGAGATGGCGTCAGTAGCGGACCGATGTGCGAATAGGCCGAAGGCAGCACAACGCGCCAAGATCCGGATGGCACCGAGGTGGTGTCTAGTAAGTTGCACTGGTGTGGCCATCCTACAATGCTGAAAGTCGGCGTGGGGCGCCCCGTTGGCCTGTGAGATGGCGTCAGTAGCGGACCGATGTGCGAATAGGCCGAAGGCAGCACAACGCGCCAAGATCCGGATGGCACCGAGGTGGTGTCTAGTAAGTTGCACTGGTGTGGCCATCCTACAATGCTGAAAGTCGACGTGGGGCGCCCCGTTGGCCTGTGAGATGGCGTCAGTAGCGGACCGATGTGCGAATAGGCCGAAGGCAGCACAACGCGCCAAGATCCGGATGGCACCGAGGTGGTGTCTAGTAAGTTGCACTGGTGTGGCCATCCTACAATGCTGAAAGTCGGCGTGGGGCGCCCCGTTGGCCTGTGAGATGGCGTCAGTAGCGGACCGATGTGCGAATAGGCCGAAGGCAGCACAACGTGCCAAGATCCGGATGGCACCGAGGTGGTGTCCAGCAAGTTGTCGCACTGGTGTGGCCATCCTACAATGCTGAAAGTTGGCGTGGGGCGCCCCGTTGGCCTGTGAGATGGCGGCAGTAGCGGACCGATGTGCGAATGGGGCCAAAGGCAGCGCAACAATATTTTCTGAATAGAAGACACCACAAGGCGCTGAGATGCCAAGATCCGGATGGCACCGAGGTGGTGTCCAGCAAGTTGTCGCACTGGTGTGGCCATCCTACAATGCTGAAAGTCGGCGTGGGGCGCCCCGTTGGCCTGTGAGATGGCGGCAGTAGCGGACCGATGTGCGAATGGGGCCAAAGGCAGCGCAACAATATTTTCTGAATAGAAGACACCACAAGGCGCTGAGATGCCAAGATCCGGATGGCACCGAGGTGGTGTCTAGTAAGTTGCACTGGTGTGGCCATCCTACAATGCTGAAAGTCGGCGTGGGGCGCCCCGTTGGCCTGTGAGATGGCGTCAGTAGCGGACCGATGTGCGAATGGGGCCAAAGGCAGCGCAACAATATTTTCTGAATAGAAGACACCACAAGGCGCTGAGATGCCAAGATCCGGATGGCACCGAGGTGGTGTCTAGTAAGTTGTCGCACTGGTGTGGCCATCCTACAATGCTGAAAGTCGGCGTGGGGCGCCCCGTTGGCCTGTGAGATGGCGTCACTAGCGGACCGATGTGCGAATGGGGCCAAAGGTAGCGCAACAATATTTTCGGAATAGAAGACACCACAAGGCGCTGAGATTCGGTTAGCACCGAGGTGGTGTCTAGCAAGCTATGCAGCTGAGTTGCGTGCGCACTTGCGGCGAATAGGTCGAAGGCAGCACAACAATGTTTTCTGAATAGAAGACACCACAAGGCGCTGAGATTCGGTAGGCACCGAGGTGGTGTCTAGCAAGTTGCCGTACTGGTGTGGCCATCCTACAATCCTGCTCCGAATAACGGCGTGGGGTGCCCGAAGAGGGGTGGGGGGGGGGAAGGCGGCGTGAACGGGCCTTCCTATGTGGAGGCTCGTCTGCTGTAGTGGGGTGCCCCTTTACCGTTTCAGTTGCCATTCAGCTGAGTTTCGGCCGCTCTTGATGCTACAGCGACAGGCGGCTGCAAGAGGACTCTCAAAATGGCGGCCTGTTCTTTGGATTTGGGCCTGGTCCACTAAAGTGGCCCTGGGACACCTTAGAACTCGGACGCTCGAATTTTTTTTCCTTTCCTCTACATGCAAAAAAAGGTAAATGCCCGGTACGTTACACGCTTCATCTGCCACGATGTACTCTCCAGAGGAACCGAAAAAAATATATAGTTATGGTAACTATACCATGCATCGTCATATGGAGAGGTGGCACCGATTAATTATAGTGCTGCATAAAAGAGAGATTTGGAGGAGAACTCCCGACCTGCCAGTACATTCATCAAAGAAGTGGCACTGACAGCATCAGAGGCAAGGGAAACGGTCCCAAATATTTAGAAGAACTTTGGAAAGATTAAAATGACATGTTTAGATTGTGGCAAATTAATTTCATGTGGACAGATGAGTGTTACTCTAATAAATACAGCATATGAACATCATCATAGTCGATGGTTGGTAGAGACATTTTGACTATATCCTGGACCTGCCCGTCCTCGCCCAAAATGGCGCCGGAATAAATGGGACTCGTAACTCCTTGTTGTGTACTGGTTGCACAACCTTGATATCACGAGATACGTATGCAGTTTTGAAGCACATGGCGGGCGGGGACGAGAATAGATTGAATATTTCGATATCCCTATTGATATTAAGTTCTGATGTGTTATTGATTACTGTACTATTGAAAGTTCGAATTAACGTCACCCATGGTACTTGCCCGCAAATGTATATCTAGATAATTTTATTGTAAGTGGCCCTGTCGTATTTTAATTATAAAATGTACGTCCACCGATTCCGCAACTGTTAGACACTTTAGTTCTTGCAACCTAATGGCCCGCCCGTTACGTTCCTCTACAGTGTAAATGTCTACTCATCATATACGATTACAGTTTGCTCCGTGGCCGGCCCACGTGGTTATAGGCCCGTATTTGTATAATGACATTTTCACAATAAAGGTTTTTAAAAGAAAACATGGTAGTAGTATATACATTGGTAAAGTTTTTAATAATAGTCACTGTTTTCGAATCAGTAAAAGGCAAGTGAAATAAAGCAGTCCAATTACATGAAGGGTAAAAGGTATAATACGCAGGAAAGCAGTAAAGATAAATGGTCAAGGGCTGTTGTGTTTTCTACTCCTGCAACATAAAGTGATCGATAAGAATCTGATATTCAGGCGTATCGGCGACTAAGACAGCAGGCCGACCCTCTTTTGCTCAACGGCTCCATCATGGGACGAAGAAACGCCCTTTTTCTCGAAAAAGGAATATATTTTACTTGCAGGACAGTTGTAAATTTTTCGGGAAAGTACATTAGCCTGGAACATTATAACATATATTTAAGAAAAAATAATGTTCGAAAGCATCATTAGAATAAGAAAAGTAAAATGAACCAATGAAAAGTTTTATTAACAAGTCATATGACCTGTTATGCTTACGTTACGCGCTGCGCGTCGCGCCCCGGATCACTTCCGGATGCGCTAACGCGGCGCGTCATATGACGCATTACGCGACAACGCAGATATAGTATATAGTCAAAATGTCTCCACCAACCAGCGGTCAGAACACAACCCCTTTCAGCAGGCTAAATAGTTCTGTTAAATGACAACAGAAGGGACAGGCAACAAGAACCATCAGTGAAAGAGGGGAGGGCTAGTTCTTCTCTACCGGGTCACGTTGGGGCGCTACCGGAACTGATCGAATTGGTAGTCTACAGTGTTTCTGGATGTTTCAGACTGAAGCTGGCGTTAGCATGAGAGCACCACCATTTCGTAGCTCCGTCGTGGCCATTCGACGAGCAATAATGCTAGCCGCTCTCCACCAGAAGCCTGCGGGAGTCGGGGGCCCCCAAGACTTTTGTAGAATCTTCAAGGCTGAGGGGACGCTTTAGAGAATGGAGCCCAATCTCTAGCAGACAAGCGTCCGAGTTCCAAGGTGTCGCAGGGCAATTTTAGTGGACCACGCCCAAATCTGAAGAGCCGGCCGCCATTTTGAGAGTACTGTGGCAGCCGGCTATCGCTGCACCGCAAGAGCGGGAGCAACTAAACTACATGGTGAGCGAGACGCTGTAGTCGAAAGAGCGGGCGGTAAACAGCTGAATAGCGGAAGAGGCACAGTGTAGCAAAAGCGGGCGGAATGGCAACTGAAATGGTAAAGGGGCGCCCCACTACAGCGTGTCTTTAGGTGAAACGGATTGTGGGACAAGGTCAAGAATGGAAGAGTTAGCAAAAGGCAAAAAGTTCCGCTTGATCCCGGGAGCCGGCCACCTATGTCGGGGGCGATCTTAGGCTACACCAGGAGAACACGACTTGGGGAGGGAGCCGGAGCCAAGCGCCCCCTCCGAGTCCGCGCCATCACACCGTCCCTCGGGGGTCTCCGTCAAGCGGTTCAGGGTGGCACCGCATTACATTGTTCACAAATGCAGTCACGTCCTCAAACAGTCCCCACTTTACTTTGACAATAGTGAAGCTGAAGCAAGTGCAAATAGGCTTCAGACAGTGTTACAAGCACTCCTCAAAACTTTGAACCATCAGAGTGCATGAGTTTCATGCTCGATCGATTGACCTAGCCGGATCGGGCAACAAAAAGTATAAAATAGTTATGTAAATAGTTGTTTAATAAAATGTTTTACCCTGTTACTTTGCTGGTGTGTTGTATATATTTGTAATATTTGCATAGAGTTTATCGTCATTTTGGGCGGGGTGGGTGGCGGAGCCGAGCTGTATTGCAGCCATCATGGTGTGGAGTTCAGTTCATCTCAATAGTTTCGTGTTTGTCATGAGGGGTTGTTCCTAATGTTTCTATTTTAGCGAGGTCAAAAAGAGATCCCATTAGTGGCCTACTGATTTTGCTTGATTCCTTTTGTTTTTTTACACGATTTTTCGCTATCTGCAAAGACTAAACAGAGTATTGCGACTCTGTGCTTGTTTGTAAATAGAGAATGAACCAAAGAGAACCAATTCTAAAACTGTAAATGCTTGGATAACAATCAATCAAATGGAGAGAGAAGCCGGCACGACGGATTACAACGGGGGCAAAGGCCTGCGTTAACTACCCTTCACTATCTGCAAAGAGAGAGTACTCCTAATAGAAATGAGGGGGAGGGGGGGGCAGCATTCAAAGCAGATCAGTGTGCATAAACACGAAAATGTTTTTACTTACCACGTACTTGACATTCGACAGCTTATGATATTTGCTATTAAAAAACCATTGAAATTCACTGAATAAACCATAGGTTAGAGACCATATATAGTTAGGAATTAGCATTTAAAAAACCTTGAAAATTCACTGAAAAAACCATAGGTTATAGACCATATATAGTTAGGGCTTAGCATTTAAAAAACCTTATTTTACTCACACAAAACCATTCAAATTCCATATATAGTTAGTTGCACTAACTATATATCGCGCACCCACAATCCACTGCTGATGATGTCACATATTACATCATTCATGACATGGTCAGTGACATCACTGATGACATCACTGATGACATCTCAAATGACATCACTGATGACATCTCATTTGACATCAATGATCACATCACTTATGATATCATTCATGTGACAATAAAATGCATCTCCTCACACTTTAATATAACCTCTGTTACACCCAGTGTTAAATACAGAGTATAATTTTTGAAAGCATTGACACACCAATACTAGTTACTACATACGCACTCACTGATTCCTACTTCTACACACACATTCACTCATTCACCCATACAATCATTCATACATACAATGACTCATCTTTACAACACTATCATATGCACTCATACACCTATACAGACAATCACACTCTGCCACTCACCCATGGAGTTACTTACACACCTAGTCAGTCCTGTAAAGAATCAATCACACTTCCATTTTCTAATCTATACAGTTAAACATAGAGCACATAACATTTTAAAACATATACTAACACATACTTACTCTCTTATACAATCATTGATACAAGTACACATTGATCTGCACAGAGTCACACACCTCCCAGCCAGCCACACACACACTCAGTCTCCCATACAAATAATTGGGCAACCAATCAATAACCCATATAGTTACTCATATAGCTACTGATCAACACATGCAGCAGTTTACAGAACAATACAAATAATGATGCACAAATTAAGACAGTTTAGTCACTAACCCATGCACTCAGTGAGACACATTTAATCACTCACTCATACAGTCAGTCATGCACCTACTAAATCCTTCATCCAGACACTTATTCATCCACTCATTCTTCAATATGTAAGACATATTTAAAGTTTACAGAAACATACAGACACTGGATGTTGTCATCAGTGATGTCATCAGTGATGTCATTTGAGATGTCATCAGTGATGTCATCAGTGATGTCACTGACCATGTCATGAATGATGTAATATGTGACATCATCAGCAGTGGATTGCGGGTGCGCGATATATAGTTAGTGCAACTAACTATATATGGAATTTCAATGGTTTTGTGTGAGTAAAATAAGGTTTTTTAAATGCTAAGCCCTAACTATATATGGCCTATAACCTATGGTTTTTTCAGTGAATTTTCAAGGTTTTTTAAATGCTAATTCCTAACTATATATGGTCTCTAACGTATGGTTTGTTTTTTCAGTGAATATATATATATATATGTGTGTGTGTGTGTGTGTGTGTGTTTGTTTTCTTTTCACTGAAAAAAAAGGTTACGGGACATTATAGTTAGGCCCACATTTCACATGTGCAAAACAATAGAAATTCAGCATTTACTATTACCTGAGGTAACTATAACGTACGCCCTCGCAATGTACTGCCTATGATCTCACATACTACATCACTCATGACATGGTCAGTGATATCACTGATGACACCCCTGAAAATTTTCGGAGGGATCCGCGGATCGAATGCTACTCCTACCAAATATTTATTTTAGAGAATGCTTTTTTGGCCCTGCGGGGTCTCTATGGGGTATTTCTACCATGCTTCCTTTCTTTTTTCGTTTTACATATTATCTGGGGCTCGGCTCAAGCCGAGTCCCAAGATGGCTGCCAACACTTTCTGGTTTGAAGTGTTGGCAGTCAATCAGATCTCAGCGTAAGATCGGGAGGGGTCGCAGATCCTCAGCGTCTTTACATATACAAATTTTGATTGTATTTAATATTTATTAAAACTACTTAACAAATTTACACCAAATCACAAAAATGCACTTCCCTGGACCAATATCTACCTTTTTGCCAACTTTGGTGTAGTTCCATTCAACAGCTCGGCCTACAGTCGTTTTCAAAAAATGAAAAATCCCCATAGACATAACAGGGGGGAAAACCCGTTTTGGGGCTCCCTTTCTTTCTCGGTCCCCGCTTGATGGATCGCTCGGAAATTTTCAACACTGGAGCTGAACCCAAAAGGGGAAGGTTTTTGAGAAACTTGTGTAGATTTTGTTGGCAGAAAGCTAGTTGTTGGTACAGAAAGCGTGCTTTTTGTGGTTTGGTGTAAAACCATTCAGTAGTTTCAGAGATATTTCAATTTAAAAACATATAGATATCTGGTAGCCCAACAGCCTACTGAAACCCACAAAATGTAAAAAAAAAAAAAGGAGGGGAAGGGTAGAAACACCCAAACCCCGTAGGCCTCTTAAGGAGGTGAGTGTTTTTTTTATTTTAGCAGGATCCGTGGATCCAGCCTACAATTTAAAAAAAAATAAGCGTTGGTCCTGCACTTCGTTTATTGTTGGCCATTGGGTGGGTCAGGTCCCAGAGGAATGTGTAAATATGTAGGAGGGGGTGCACTGGCACCCTCATAGATATCCTAAAGCACCCAGACCACCACCTCCCCAGGGCATGTTATTAAGGTGGGGTTGCTTTTGCTGCAACCCCTGCACCCTGGGGACTGCTTCCTCCCCCGTGCAAGCTTTTTAATAAGGTGATGGTGCCCAAGTGGCCCCGCAGCCCCACGGGCCGCCACCTCCCACAGACTAAATACAACAAAAATGCAGGAAGGCCACATGACCCTCCACAGCACTGGGGACCGCCACCTCCCCAAGGCTAAATGTTATAATGTGCAGGGCTCTGGCCCACCTGGAGCCCTGGAACCACCACCAGTTGCAAATGCTACAAAATGTAAAGTGGGGGGGCAAGCAACCCCCCGCAGCCTTGGGGCTAAAGCAAAGGAAGGTGGGGGCTGGGCAGCACCCCTCCTGGAGCCTAGAGGGCACTGAGGACCACCACCCCAGGGCTGGCAACCTCAATGTCCTGGGGTGCCCACCCCGGGACATTGCAGTTTGTTATGGCTTGGTGGGAGCACTTCTCCTGCCAAGCCATAGCAAACAGTTCTCCACTTTCATCAAGCAAGACCAGAAAATGGTCTCGCTGTAAGCAGAACTTGTCTGTTTCCCTGCCCGCTGTCACGTGAGCAGGGAAACAGACAAATTGCTTTGATATCCAGGGAGCAGCATGTTAGCAACTCCCTGGGTATCAAAGCAATGCCATCTCCTGCAGGAGGTGGGGTGCCTCAGGCATTCAGGCTCCCAGCAATCCCCAACATTTAAACAGTGGGCATCCTGGGTGGGACAATGGCACCCACACTAGAGGCCCCGGGAAATAAGGTCCCAGTTGCTGAAATTGGCCCAGGAAGGGGAACGCACAGCCCCCTCCCTTTAAAAAACTTACAAATAATATAAAAAAGGACTGAACGCAGGAGATGTGGTCCCTGGGGCTGAAAATGGCCGAGGAGGTGGGCCTCTTTATTTAAAAAAATGTAATACAAAAAAAAGAAAGGCCGGACTCCAGGGATGGGGTATCCGGGGCAAAAATCACCCAGGAGAGGGCTACACAGCCCCCTCCCCATTCTTAAAATGCTTTGCCCCAGGGGATAGTGTCCCCCGGGGTTGAAATTGGCCCAGGAAAGGATGGCTACGCAGCCCCCGTCCCTTTGAAAAAAAATAGCCAAACAAAGAAAAATAGCCTGGCAACTTGCTGAAAGCAGCAGTTGGCCACCAAGGACACTCAATAGCCAAGGGAGACGTCATACCCCTGCTAGTCGAGCAGCAGGAGGCGCTCTTGCAGAGTGGTGGAAAAATGGGGCGTGGCCTCCTTTGAGGTCTCAGCAAACATGCATTGTGGGATGTCATTTGAGATGTCATCAGTGATGTCACTGACCATGTTATGAGTGATGTAATATGTGAGGTAATAAGCAGTGCATTGTGGGGGCATTAGTTATAATCAGCTCACCTAACCATAACTGCTGAATTTCTCTGGTTTTGTACGAGTGTAACCTTAGCCTAACTATAACGCCTCTGTAACCTTTGGTTTTTCAGTGAATATATATATATATATATATATATAAAACGTGTCTGAAACCTATGGTTTTTTCAGTGAATTTCAAAGGTTTTTTAAATGCTAATTTTTAAAGGTAATAATAGTTATGATTATTTTTTATACAGATTTTCTATAGTGTTTTAACTATTTATGTTTACATATTTTATTTTTTAAATTACATTATATATTTTTAACATCAATGGAAAAAAACGTTTTGTAAAATATTGAAACTCTAATATTGTTTTTTTTGTTTTATAATTTTTAATAATACATTTATATTATTTTATTTTTTGGTTTTTTTTCAAAAATTTTTAGGGGGAGTCACGCACCTAAAGCGTACCTTTCTTGATCACTGCGTGGAACCTAGCCGCCATTTTAGAATTGTTGTGTAGGATCCGTAGGGTGTGCGATGGGTGCGTATTTCCATGGCGATCGCTATGCGACCGGTACGTGACTCCAGGTGCATACGCGACACATACGCATTACTTTACGCGACACTCGCGCGCATTCCCGTGACGTCAAAAACGGTGGTGCGCGACTCCTGCGAAATTTTTTTAAGTCTAAAATTATATATATGTACTTAATATGCATATTACGGCAAGACATTATCTAAGCTAATCATCAAAACTAAAATTCTTTTACTTTTAATAAACTTATATTACTTTTAAATGCAATTTTGCGAAGTCGCGTTGGGTGCGTGCTGCCATGTGACCTGAAAAAAAAAGATTTGATTGGTTCATAACATTACCTATTGTAACTATTGAAGGACCCCACCCATTTCAATCATTCTTCTTAGACCTTCTTTGGAGGAACATCTCACACCTGAGAAGAACTTTTTTTGGTGATTTCCTTTGTGCTATTCACTTAAATCTGCACACAATGGCTTCCGGACAGCAGCCAGCACCGGATTGTGAGCATTCTTCGGATGAAGAATTTGTTCCTGAACCTGCACATCCTGAAAGAGCTACTTCAGTGGCTTGGAATTTTGTTTCTATTCCAGAAGGCCTAAAAAAGTTAAATGCTACTAAAGTGACGTGCAGAATTTGCAAAAGGGTTCTTTTAAGAGGTAATCCGAACAAGAAGTATTCGTGCGGTATAGCAAGTATGTACAAGCACCTCATGACCCTGCACCCCGTCAACCTGGCTCAGGAGGAGTGCAGAATACTTTGAGTGAACCCTCCACCTGCAGTGGCAAGTACTTCTGCTGCATCTTCATCACCGGCACATTCGGACATACGTCCAGAATTTGGTCAACTGAAGATTCACTGTATCAAATGCAACAAACTACTCTGCTATGGAGAGCAGTCCGAGGATCTAATCTTCACAGCACAGAGTAATCACCGCTATTAGACTTTGGTTTATTTTTTTTTCCAGAAGTTGACTGTTTTGTTTATCCTGTTCTCTTTTTTCTTTTGAAAAAAAACAAAAAATCGTTAAAAAAAAGTACAACAAAAATAAACAAAAAAAGTTTTTTTCAGAACTAACTTCTCTGGCTAAAAAAAGAGCTATATTTGTATGATAGTGTGTGAAAGTTTGGTTGAATGTATGCGTAGTGCATAATGGACTGAAATAATGCATTAGTAGTGTATGGTGAATGTATAAGTGCAGAACTATAAGGAAGTGCTGCAGCATGACACTGTAAGCTCTTTGGCTGCAGTGTGCTGTAGTACTTCCGAAGCACAGGGATGCAACATATGTACATAAATATGTTGCAAGTCTATGCTTCTCTCTGCACTGCTGCTTAAACTGCAGCCATGCGGTGACACAGGCTCCCTTGCACCATGGTGCAAGGATATCTGTGTCGTGTGGAGTTTGTTTTTGTGCAGGAAGACACACCTTCCTGCTCAAAAACAATCAGTGAAGGCATTTTTCTCCTTCAATGGATGCTGTGCAATGCAGCATATATTGAAAGAGAAAAAATGAGGAGAAATGAAAACAATTCTCCTTGTTGTGCCTTGTAACACCAATTGGAGGAGGGTGCAGCATTCACACACATGTCCAGATTCATGATTTATGATAAATCTGGAGATGTGTCTTGTTCTATGGGTGTTCTGTGCAAACACGCACAGCAACACCTATAGAATGCCCTTTCAATGCAAAGTGGTGTGTATGATGAGGTCATCTTTACATGGAGAAGAAAAGCTACACAGAATGCCTTTTACACTCCTTGTAAATATGAAAGAGTGTCTTGCGCTATCACTATGTTACAAAAAGTGACATATTGTTGGCATAGGATGATTCTAAATTTGCCCCATAAGTGCTTAGGTATTGGCAGACTGTTAAAATAAGAACATATTGCTAGTTCATTGATTGAAAAAATGCACGTGAGTGACAGGAGGTAAGCACAGTTATCTCTCCAAAGATGCTCAAAGAAGAATGATTGAAATGATTGCGGTCCTTTAATAGGTAGTGTGGGAAATGAAAAGGAAAGGGTTTTCCTTTCCCTCGATGCCTCTTTTGTGCATTCCTGCTGCACGATCATGCGATCGTGCAGCAGGAATGCCCACTAGACGCCAGGAATTTTAATATTTTTATTGATGGGGCCAGTGTTTGTTTGTTGGGGGCCGGCCCCTTGGGTAAGGGTCGCTCCCCATATGGGGGCATTTAAAATCGCTTTGTCTGCCCCCCTGGGGGGCAGAATTTTAATATATTGCTCAAATCGGCACACTGGGCCAATTTACTCGCGTGTGGCCCCTTGGGCAAGGGTTACTCCCATGGGGGCCATTTTAGGTGAGCCCACAGTATGTAGTTTAGTCTTGGGGAGCGACCCCTTAGGCAAGGGTTGCTCCCCTTTTGGGAGCAATATAAATCGCTTTGTCTGCCCTAATTATTTTTAAGAAATTGGCCCACTGGGCCAATGTGCTAGGGAGTGGCCCCTTGGGCAAGGGTCACTCCCATGGGGGCCATTTTAGGGAGCCCACAATGTTTAATTCAGTCTTGGGGAACGACCCTTTAGGCAAGGGTCGCTCCCCTTTTGGGGGCCTATATATTTTTTTTGTTTTCCCCCCTTGAGGGGGCTGATTTGAATTTTAATAACTGTATCCGGCCCACTGGGCCAAGTGAATAAATGTAGAGGGGAGTGGCCCCTTGAGCAAGGGTCACTCCCATTTTTGAGGTATACATTTTGGCTTTGTCTGCCCCCTGGGGGGGCAGTTTTAATTTTACAAAAAATATTGGCCCACTGGGCTAATCAAATAAATGTACTAGGGAGTGGCCCCTTGGGCAAGGATCACTTCCCTTTGGGGGCCATTTTAGTATGCCCATGATGTTAGGTTTTGGTTGGGGGAGCGGCCCCTTAGGCAACGGTCGCTCCCCTTTTGGGTGGGGGCCTACACTTTTGCTTTGTTTGCCCCCCTTGGAGTGGCAAATTTAAATTTAAACCCAGATCAGTTGACGGGGGTGAGTGTTAGATTTGCTGAAGTGCTCCGTTCATCATCCCTTTTGGTATCACCCTGAGGGGCAGTTCGGCTGATTTATTTTCTTTGTGGGGCCAGTAGGCCACCACAGTTTTCTAATGTTGGGGAGCAGACCCTTGGACATGGGTTGCTCCCCTTTATGGGAGGATGATTGTGACCATTTCTTCCCTCTTTGGGTAGCAGAGTAGCAGTAGTCTAGACACTAGACACCAGAGTTTTTAAAATTTTAGTGGCCGCAAGGGTTGCTCCCCTTTTACGGGGGTGAATATTTAATTTATACTCTTAGGCCCACCTACCCCTTAGGTTGGCAGGTGGACTGGTGCATTATTTGCATATGTGATTGTAATGTTTTTTCTCCTTTTTAATCTAGTGTAAAGCTTTTGATTCCTGTTTGCGGTTTTGCCAGTGGTTGTTCTGCAGTTTTGCGTACTTGCAGTTTTGGTAAGAATTTTTTTGTTGTTGTATTTACTCTAAATGAATAATATTGGGTCAGCAATACAGGGGCTCTGCCACCGCCCACTCACCACAGCGCGGCCGCTTCAGCATGCGGCTTTATTACCTTCCCTCAACCACCAGCTGGACCGCTGACCGATCCACTGGAAGTGCCTGGCTCTTCCTCCCACGCCCTCCGCACAACAGTACTAGTTACCGCGTCTGACCGGGGCAGGGAGGAGAAAGAATTGAGCACAGGCAATCAGCTGTCCCCCAGAGGACAAATCCATGGTTGAAAAGTACACATTTAGTGTTTTCCGAGCAATATCACAATTGGTCACAATGGGTTATGGCTCAACAGAGCCTCCCCGAGAAATTGAAGATTTGTGGATTGTGATGACAAGTTTCATTTGTGGATCGTTCATGTACCAAAATATATTGGCACATATGTCTGCCATGGTAGCAAACACGAAGCTGGCAGCAATGTTGTACTTGGAAAAGATAAGCACCATGAAAGAGTATATGGCCTACAGAAAGCTACCGAAAGAATTACGCTTTCGAATATTTGATTACTATGAAACCAAGTACCAAGGGAAGTGGTTTAACGAACAGGACATTATCAGCCAAATGTCAGAGTCCCTGAAGGAGGAAGTGATGATCCATCTATGTATCCGCCTTGTGAGGAAAGCACCCTTGTTCCAGAAAGTCAATACCAATATTTTAAATGATATAATCAAGAATCTTCAGTGTGAAATGTTTCAGGCCGGAGATATTGTTTTTTTGGAAGGGTCATTTGGAAACAAGATGTACTTCATTGAATATGGAGAGGTCCAGGTGGAAACAGATTTCTTCAAAAAAAAGCTGATGGATGGAGATAACTTTGGAGAAATTGCCCTGCTGAAGAGGGTTGCACGGACAGCAACTGTCAGGGCTCTCACCCTGTGCAATTAGTTCTCTCTGAACACTGAGAGGTTTGAGGAGGTGTGTGAAGCATACCCAGAAATGAAGAAAACAATTGCAGAAACTGCTTCTGGAAACGCTTCACGATTCTGAGCTAGAAAAGCAAACAAAGAGTAAATAAAGAAGACATTCCAATGCCAATATACACGCCATTTGACAGTGGATCATACCAGGATTGCTGGGGGACACTCTGCCTGCCGAGCCAACCGCCGAGAGTCACGTCGAGTGGGATGAGTGCGCCGGAGCGCAAAAGGACCTCAGCCACACCATGGCCTTCGGCACTGCCGCCCCGGGACTGCTAATCCCGGCAGCCTCTGCGGCGGCGTGCTAACAGTGACGATATCGGAGCGCCAGGAGGCGCATAAAGACGACCGAGCCCCGGTGAGCGGGGGGATCATACCAGGATTGCTGGGGGACACTCTGCCTGCCGAGCCCACCGCCGAGAGTCACGTCGAGCGGGATAAGTGCGCCGGAGCGCAAAAGGACCTCACCCACACCATCGCCTTCGGCGCTGCCTCCCCGGGACTGCTAATCCCGGCAGCCTCTGCGGCGGCGCGCTAACAGTGACGATATCGGAGCGCCAGGAGGCGCATAAAGACGACCGAGCCCAGGTGAGCGGGGGGATCGTACCAGGATTGCTGGGGGACACTCTGCCTGCCGAGCCCACCGCCGAGAGTCACGTCGAGCGAGATAAGTGCGCCGGAGCGCAAAAGGACCTCACCCACACCATCGCCTTTGGCGCTGCTGCCCCGGGACTGCTAATCCCGGCAGCCTCTGCGGCGGCGCGCTAACAGTGACGATATCGGAGCGCCAGGAGGCGCATAAAGACGACCGAGCCACCGCCTCGTGGGACGCCGGGCTAAGCCCGGGCAAAGGGCGGGCCCTCTGTGGCCCTCGGAGGTCGGGTCGGGCGCACCTCAGTTACAACTTCATTTAAGGTAACTGAACCACCACTGACTGTTTGACTTCGTGGATGAACTGTGGCATACTTACACCCTCTTCCCATATGTGCACTGAGAGGGTCAACACGCTGACATATTCACAATAGACTCGCTCTTTCTGAATATTACTGAACTATATGGTGTACGGCCCATTACATTATTTTGCATTAATCGTTTATTGACTTGCCTGATTAGGATAGTCATCAGAATTTATATTGTGAACTGATTAGCATATTAACATTGTCTCAATATGTCTCCAAGGGGCAGTCGTAGTAAAACTGCAGCTGGGGGAGCTTCAGTGATTGGCCCTATAGACAACTTTATAACCAGAGCCAATGATGCTATAGACCAGGGTATTTTACTTTTGGAACGTAGGGTCTCGCAAGATCTATCCCAAGCTAAACGTTCATCCCTTGGTCTTATTGCATCGGCAACCACACCCACCCAGGCCAGGTCTATTAACATTAGACCTTTAATTGATGCACGTGCTGATATCCACACTATACCAAATGAGGTAAAACTGTCTGCCTCAATTCCACTGATAGATTCTGACACAGATATAAGTACGGATTTGGAGAAAACGCCCAACTTACCTAATAATCCTACCCCAGACAAAATATCTGTAGACAGCACAAGGCAACTAAGAGGTAGACGGGAGGGTGCTATTCGTAAACAAGCACAACATGCATTAAAGTCCTGTACGTCTAAGGTTAGAAAACACAGTATGCCCAAAAGAAAGACTAGGAAAGGTGCTAACTCTAGCCCCCACTTAAGTACGAACAGGACAAAGGAGACTACTGAGGTAGACAGTGAGGTGCATCAAGGGGGGATGATAGGCATGGATGGCAATTCTGATGCCAACACTGCCAACACTGTAAACGACTGTATGCTGGAAAGAATGGGTGAACTACTTAGTATCTATTTGTCACCTATAGAAAGTAGGCTCACTCGTATAGAAAAACAATTAGCAGAATTAAGTATTCCCATTAAGAATATATCCAGAGAAGGTGCTCCCAATGGCGTGGGAGCTAAATCAAGTTCCATAACACCTGCAGGCACCAAACTAAAGAACCCTCAAGCGCCAATTACAACTACAAATACAACACTTAAACCCCCGCAGGCCTTAGATAATGGGACTACCGTTAATCAGCCAGTAGTTAACCCTAGTATTACTAATGTAGTTTTGGAGCCAAGGAAGGACCAAAATACCAAACAATCGAAGGGGATTTCTATGAGCCAATCCCAAATCCCTTCAAATGATTCCCCTATGGTTCAGCCTCCCCCTATGGTTCAGCCTCCCCTAAAAACTATCAGGCAGATTTCATCACGTATTAATCTACCACCTGAGTGTGGGGCATACGTGTTGTTCCTAGTTAATGTTTCAAAATTAAGGAAGGACCAAGAAGAAACCCCTATATCCCTTAAAAATAAAACCTTACACTGGTTAATTGCAAATTGTAATTTTCCCATAGAAGGGGCAAGGGAGATCATCCACACCCAGAGAGTGGGCTGGATAGGCCCACTGAGGAAAAAGTTTGAGGGGGACTGCGTAACAATAAATAAAAAAAAACCCCAATGGGCGGAAAAAACATTGGCTAGCGCTCCATTACCCTCACCTTGGGAATTTAATACTACTCTCCTCCCATTAGGCTATTTTTACAGACACCTGATATCCCCTAAACAAACTATGGCGAATAACTTCGCCATTTCACACCAGGATTTGAATTTTGGAGCAAGGATTCAATCTCCGCTTTTTTCCCAGAACCTAGATCTCAACTATCAGAATGCCCAGACCTGGCGTCATCAGGCCCAAACACCTGCTCATCCTCTGCACTATCCGCAACTTCTAACTATGCCCCACTATGACCACAGAGAAAGGCAATATCCAGCATTCACCCCTAATCAATTTATACCGATGAGTGAAGCTAGGCCACTATTTAACATCCCCACTCACAATCGGTTTGAATACTTTTCACATTTAGATGAGCAGGACTGACTGGATAAAATTGCCGATAGTAGCAATATCAGTAGTCAAGTTACAAATAACAGACATGAGGGACACTCAGTAATAATTGAAGAATGTTTAAATCAGAATAGCCTAGCGACTGATATGAATACTAATAGTGCCCCATTTGTAGTTGTTAACACTATTAAGGATATGCCGAGGAGTGTTGGGAGTAAGCCCACTAAGCATTGTAGTACCCATGGGTTATCAATTCTCAGCTGGAATGTGGCAGGTCTGGAATCTAGGCTTTCAGACCCCGCATGGGCTGAGATAATTGATGGTATGGATATTCTTATGTTCCAAGAGACATGGGCTGTTGGGAATTTATATATAGAGGGTTACCACTGCTTTAGTACAACATCACCCAAACCTAGCTTTGGCAGAGCAGTGGGTGGCTTGTTCACTGGGATCAAGATCTTGGCTGGTGGTTCAATCAGAGACTTGTCCAGCGGAAATCCTAATATTCAAATCTTTGAATATAAGTTAAAGTCAAAGACCAGGATTTATTTAATTAATTTTTATAATAATGATTTTTATCATGTACCGAATAAGAATTTTCTGGCACTGTCAAAGGCTTTAAGCAAATTGGAATGCACTTTATCATCAGATACAGAGTCAGGAATTCTAATCAGGGGTGATTTTAATGCTAAACTAACAAAGAGACATGGGATTGAGGATGGGACTTACCAAGATCAAGCGGAACGTAGGGGCATTGAATTGGTTAATATATTAACTGAATTTGCCCTTGATGACGCCATGAGAATAGGCTATAGTCCTAGTTCCCCCCACACTCCCACGTTTATTAGTGGGAATAGCACCTCCACTATTAACTATATATTCATGTCACCCCACTTAATAGATTGTATAGTAAAGACTACAGTGACGGTGACACCTTTCAGCGATCATAATCCATTGATAGTAACCTTGAATCTCGCACCCAGTCCTGTTTTTATGAATCTGAATGGTGCAAGGGACATCACACCCTCAATTGACGGCCTACGGCTAAAATGGAGGGGAGTTGACTGTGGGGCAATTTTAGATAGTGTACAAACTTCACACCCGCATTTGATTAAGTCTTGCCTGTCCACGAGTGGTAACTACGATACCATAATCGCTGATTTTGAAGTACTGTGTTCTACTATAAAAATTCTTTTGTCAGTCCCATTACCTAAGGAAGGTAAAGATCCAAGGTGGTTCGACTCAGTCTGCTCTTTGGCGAACAGGGAATTAAGAAAGGCACTTAATGCCAAACCTAGGTGCAAAGTGACCGTTCAGATAGCCAGGAAATATTATAAAGCTAAAATAGCAGAAAGAAAGGCAATGCTACTCTCTGAACAGTGGGAATCGCTGGTGATCAGCGCAAATCTGGGTGGCAGCGGTCCTTTCTGGGCCGCTGTTAGGAAAACAAGCTTACTCCAATTTGCTGCAATATAACCAGCAGTGTATGGGAGACCCACTTCTCCAAAATTTACGCAGCTCCAATAGAGGAACCGCCTATTTCAAATTTAGGACAATTGGGCGGCTTACAGATTGAAGCCCACGAAGTTGAGATAGCAATAAAAGAGAGCCTGGGAAACAAGGCGCCTGGTCCTGATGGTCTGCCCATAGACAATATTAAATATAACGCGGATTTATGGGCGCCAATTCTCCTTAATGTTTCTAATAGCCTGCCAACAGCGGCTATGCCGGCCACATGGGCAACTAGTATTATCGTCCCAATTTTTAAAAAGGGAGATAGGACAGAACCAGCTAATTATCGCCCCATCTCCCTTTTGGACAACACCCTAAACATTTTGGGACGTATAATCTATAATAGAGTACTTGAATGGACTGAAGACACAGACTTCCTGGATTCATGTCAGATGGGATTCCGGAGTGGGGTAGGAACAGTGGAGCAATGCTTGAATCTGAAACTAATAATTGATAAGTATAGCATTGCTCGATCGTCTCCTACCTACCTTGCTTTTATGGATCTTTCATCCGCTTTTGATCTAGTGAACAGATCCAAACTCTGGACAATCCTATCACAAAATGGCCTAGATGATACCCTTGTCAGATTTCTTGCCTATCTCCACACTGACCTGAAAGCACCGGTCAGAATTGGGATGGGTGGTGAAGTCTCAGGAGCCATTGACATAGGCAGGGGGGTAAGACAGGGGTGCGTTTTAGCACCCCTGTTGTTCATTATTTATATAAATGTTCTATCTAATTGCCTGAAAAAAGTCACCACGGATGTTCCAATAATCCTAGGGAAACCCCTACCAGTGCTTTTATATGCAGACGATGCGGTGCTTATGGCCCGTACACCAAATGCCCTTCGTCTGCTTGTACATAGCTTTGTCCATTTTATGGAGGGTCTTGATTTGCGGGTTAAGTTTAAAAAATCTTTTATTATGTCTTGTGGTCCCGGTAAAAGGAAGCTCAACACTATACAGATAGGCAAAGATAAACTTGAATTTGTTCCTACATTTCCTTATTTAGGGTTGGTTTTCGCTGCGAACGGCTCGTGGAGTGGGCATTTGGCCCACGCCACGAGCAAGTTCTCGAAAGCCACCAATTCTGTTTTGAGCCTTCCCCGCCCAAAGAAAATTGGTGCTACTAAAGCTATTTTAAAATTTTTTAGATTACAGTGCTCACCTGTTGCCTCATATGGAGCGGAGGTTTGGGGGTCGGGAAGCAGCCATAGTATCCAACGGGAGGAAAGACGCTTTTGTAGGAAAATATTGGGCACAGTGAATTAAACCTTCCATATATAAGTGATTTTATTAGAGCCAGATCACCACTTTTTTGGATTAAAGTCTGGAGGAATAACGCTGCTGTCCTTACACAAAACATCATGAAAGACTGTCTAAATTGTGATCAAGGAATGGCGATTCCATGGCTCTCAGAAGTTTTTAAAACACTGAGTACAGTGGATAGAGGCAATTTATTTACTGATCCTATGTTAATTGAATCCAAGGATACAGTTGAGGTTAAAAATGCACTGTACGCACTTTACAATACTGAACGGATAGGAAGAGAATTGCAGAAATCAACTGTTGCAAAATACTTAGGGAATGAACTGTGTAGACAACCCCTCCCGCCCTATCTCTCCCTACCTATGATTAACTGGGAGAGATCACTTTTGTTTTGCTTAAGGGCAGGTACAGTGAAATTTTTGTTGTCTTTTCCTCTGGGGTATCGACATAGTACCGATTTCAATCCGTGCCCCTGTGATGGTGTCAGTTCACAGGATGATTTGCATTTCCTATTCTTTTGTAAATTTTATCTTAGATATATTAAATGGTTTTTAACTCCCTATTTTAAGAAACACAGACCACTCTCACTTAATGAGTCGTATAGAATGTTGGTTTCCCTGGATTCTGATGAACTAATTTTCCGCACCAGCACCTTTTTAAGACTGACTACACGTGTGCGCAAAATGATGGAAAATCCCTGAAATCACAAATTAGTCTTACTGGAGCTGAACTGTAAGGAATTTTAAATTATGAAATTTTCAAACTATAAAACTTTTTGTATGGATGTATATTGTAATGATTTGTTGTTTTTAATTGCGGTACTTTTATGAATTTTATGAAATTCGAATAAAGGTCTTTTGAACTTGAACTTGAACTTGACAGTGATCTCAAATGCTATAAACGCTCGGATGAACCGTACCAGTGCTTGTAAAGAGGCACTTCCCAACCTCTGTGTAAATAGTTCCTCTCTTGCAGTTTAACAGTTTAACAGTTTGCTCATAGATAGTTTAGAATTAAATATTTTTCTGGAGCAGTTTACAAGTCAATACGTTGCTGAAAGATACTGTGTAAAGAGTTTAGCATCTGGAGTGTTAAATATATTTAAGTCTGAAAACAAGACACTGTACACCTTCAGCAGTATTGAGCAATTCAAATTAAAGGAGCAGGCTGCGGCGAGTTTTGGTCTAGTGAGATCTTAATAGTATAACAAAAAGAGATTGCTAAAATGGGCTCTGTGGACCCATAGAATAGTCAAATCTAGTCAGAAAGACAAATAAACGTGCACATAGTTACCACTAAAAATCACGTGTGCATTTCCTTTGTACATATTCATTGTAGACGCCTGGAAGCCTCACTGGATTTTACTCTATGGTGGGTGGAAGAACCCGGACCTAATTAAGATTCAGACAAGGCCTCTTGATTTTATAGAGGAGGAGTCATTCGTTCATTGAGCTCTAAAAAAAGTTGATATGGTTAAGGGCATGGTTGTTTATTATACAGACTGAAGTATTTGGATGTGGCATATGTGGGTTATTAGTTAAATGTTTGATAGTTGGTGTTTCACTTATAACCGTATATGTAAATTCGATTAATATTGATGTGCTAGAATCTTTTGTTTGCTACACATTCAAGCCTTGCTGCAATTTAATTCTGCACTATTATAATCATCTGCAAATCGGAGTAATATTGTAATGTAGGAATTATTTTTTTTGTAAGTGGTCTCATAGTGGCAGCATAGTTAGTTAGTGTTTCGAGCATGAAAATCTTTGTGATGTGTTTTGCATTGTCTTATGTGTCATTTTCTTTTCTCTTTTTGTTTTTAGTGGGATATTGTTGATCCATACTGTGTCTGTGCAGAGTATGTGGTGGTGAGTTTAGCTGCTTCTGGCAAGTGAGTGATATTGTTTTGGAGTGTATAGGTATTTTTGATAAAGGTGAATTTTGTTTATTACTTATTTTACAAAGTTTTTGTTGTTGTTGACTTGTTCGACTAGTTACCTTTATTAGTAATCATTATGGCTAGCCATAGAATGACGGCTCAGCAGGTGGTTGGTATGCTTCTTGAATCTTCCTCTGAGCCGGATTATGAGACTGACAGTGCGTCTGAGGGAGATGAGGGAGGGGAAGATTCTGGCAGTGAGTTTTCTCTCCACGTGGAATCATCGGATGATGAAGGTTCTCTCAGTGCTGATGAAGTGCCTGTTTTAGAGGAGGATACTGCTGTGCCGATGGTGCAAGAGGCTTCTGGATTTCAGCCTGAGACTGCTAGGCTTCCTACTGGAAGTGCTGGACTCTGGGTTAAACCAAACATGGTGCAGCCGGCGTTGTCTGCCTTTAGCGGTGATGCAGGGTGTAGAGTGGATTGTGAATTTATTTTGCCTATACAGTATTTTCAGTTATTTATGGATGATGTATTTTTGGGTGAGATTGTTGAGCAGACTAATTTGTATGCTGAACAGTTTTTAAGGGTACAACAGTGACAAACTTAGGCCCCACTCTAGAGATACTCGGTGGACTCCCACAAATCTGGAAGAGTTTAAGAAGTTTTTGAGTTTAACTTTATTGATGGGTTTGCTAAGGAAGCCGAACCTGGCTTCATATTGGTCTTCCAGCCCCTTGATGGCAACAGCCATATTTCCTGCAGTAATGACTCGTGATCGGTATTTACTTTTGCTACGCATGCTGCATTTTGTTGATAATTCTTTGGCGTTGCCACGTAGTCACCCTGACTGTGACCGTCTTTTTAAGGTTCGGCCTCTTCTTGATCACTTTGTAGATCGATTTTCAGAGATCTACATTCCAGGGAAAGAAATATCTATTGATAAGTCTTTGGCTTTGTTCATGGGTTGTTTGGTTTTTAGGCAGTACATCCCTAGCACAAGGGCACGCTATGGAATTAAACTGTATATGTTGTCCGAGAGTGGGACAGGATATGTTTTTAATTTTTGTGTGTACACTGGTAAAGATTCCACTATTGACCCCCCTGGTTGTCTGTCCACTTTTAGAGTTTCAGAGAAAATTGTGTGGGATCTTGCTAGAAGACTGTTCAACAGAGGCCACCATTTGTACCTTGATAACTTTTACACTGCTGTGCAATTATTTAAGGAATTGTTTAAAGTGGACACTTTTGCATGTGGCACAATCAACTCTAACCGCAAAGGTTATCCGAAAGAGCTTGTTAGCAAAAAACTTCAGAGGGGTCAGTGCAGTTCCTTGCTAGTGATGAACTACTAGCTGTGAAACTTGTGGACAGGAGGGATGTGTACATGCTGACTACCATCCATGATGAGAGTACTTCACCTGTGCCTGTTTGGGGTCAGGTTGCTGAAGTGCACAAACCTGTGTGCATTCTAGACTACAATAAGCAGATGGGTGGTGTTGACAGAGTAGATCAGATTGTTAGAACCTTACACTGCTATTCGGAAGGCTTATGTTTGGTATAAGAAGTTGGCCATCCATTTTTTCAACTTAGCAACTTTCAATGCTTTATTGTGTTCAAGAAGTGTTCTCCTGCGTCAAAGTTGACATTTCTTCAGTTTCAGCACTCTGTGATAGCTAGCCTTGTTGTTGTGGGACAGGTAAGTGTTCCTAGATTTGGAGTGGTGGAGGATGTGGCTCAATTGAAAGATTGCCACTTTCCTGATTACATTCCTCCCACATCTACAAAAGACTTTCCCACTAGGAGATGTAGAGTCTGTTGGCGGAGAGGATTGCGGAAGGAGACTCATCTTTTCTGCCCCGGGTGTCCTTCTAACCCTGGGCTGTGTGTGCCTGCTTGTTATAGAGCGTACCACAGGCAAAATAATTTTTC
Organism: Lissotriton helveticus; assembly: GCF_964261635.1. NCBI lineage: Eukaryota > Metazoa > Chordata > Amphibia > Caudata > Salamandridae > Lissotriton > Lissotriton helveticus. The sequence continues at coordinate 1,024,846,151 of NC_136063.1, forward strand.
AGAGTATCCATGAGTGGTAAAACAAACTGCTTGGTCATTATTGTTTATCCGCATGCGTGCGGCGGTTATTTTTGCGCTGTGCGGCTTTTTTATAAAAGCTGCGTTACATGACGAGCTGAGTGGTTAAAAATGTGTATTCTGTTTCAAGGTCGGCATTAGTGCAATGTATTTCATTTCAGATTTTGTGTTAGTAGATTTGTATCTATTTGCAATTTGTCTTTTTTTTGTATAAAAAATCCTAAATGTGATGGCAGTGTGTGTAGGCTGGCGCTTGGCTGGCGGTGTGCGTGGACTGGCGCTTGGCTGGTGGTGTGCGTGGACTGGTGCTTGACTTGCAGTGTGCGTGGATTGGCCCTTGGCTGGAGGTGTGCGTGGATTGGGGGTTGGCTGGCGGTGTGCTTGGACTGGTGCTTGGATGGCGGTGTGCGTGGACTGGTGCTTAGCTGGAGGTGTGCATGGACTGGCGAATGGCTGGCAGTGTGCGTGAATTGGAGCTAGGCTGGCGGTGTGCGTGGACTGGTGCTTGGACGGCGGTGTGCATGGACTCGTGCTCGGCTGATGGTGTGCGTAGATTGGCGCTTGGCTGGCAGTGTGCGTGGATTGGCACTTGGCTGGTGGTGTGTGTGGATTGGTGATTGGCTGGCGGTGTGGGTGGATTGGTGCTTGGCTAGCGGTGTGCTTGGACTGGTGCTTTAATGGTGGTGTGCGTGGACTGGTGCTTGGCTGGCGGTGTGTGTGGACTGGCGCATGGCTCGCAGTGTGCGTGGATTGGAGCTAGGCTGTTGGTGTGCGTGGAATGGTGCTTAGATGGCGGTGTGCATGGACTGGCGCTCGGCTGGTGGTGTGTGAGAAGTGACTTGCTGCTGGTCATCACACACACTGCTAGCTGATCGCCACTCCACGCAGTCCATCAGTTTGTGTAGTTACTGTGTCAGGAATGTGGGCATGTGAAAGTGATGGGCCCTTGAATGGCGCTGTCTGCTGGTGTGAGTGTTGTAATGTGATAGGCCGCGGCTGGTGGAGTGAATGTTTTGTATGTGTCACACGTATGAAAGGTGTATGAATGGTCTGTAAGGAGGTTGGTGCTTTACAGCTCATGAGCTGTGAGTCAATGGTTCAGTTTCTCGTCCTTTCAATTATTAACAGTGCATTTCATTTTTGTGAAATGACTTGCTAATACAATTGTATATACTGAATCATCACTCACCCTCGTGCCAAATCCAACCAGTATGTGTGTGTCCTTGAGGATCAGATGGCTGTGCAGTAATATTTGTCTTTTTTGTCTTTCTGAAGCAGGGTGAACCTTGTCCCTTTTTGTGAACGCTGTAATTTGTTGGTTTTGTGCCTGGTGTTGTGAATGGTCTTGTGTGTATCAGGTATGAAAGGTGTGTGAATGGCCTGTAAAACAATTGGTGCCTTGTCGTGGCTTTACAGCTCACGATCTGCGAGTCACTGGTTCACTTTTTGTGCATTTAATTATTGACAGTGCATTTCATTTTTGTGAAATCTCTTGTTAATAAAATGTTATATACTGAACCATCACTCGCCCTCGTGCCAAATCCAACCAGTATGTGTGGGTGTTTGAGAAATAGATAGCTGTACTGGAATCTTTGTCTTTTGAGTCTCTCTGTCAAGGTGTAAATTCCATCTAAAATTAACCTACCAAATGTAGATAATATTGTTAACCCAAGGGAGTACATGGTAATGTCTCTCTTGTTAATTCCAACAAGTTATTTTATCCACAATGTCCTGCAAATTTAAAAATGTCTGTCACATTTTCCTTGCAATATTGTGCCACAAATCTCACGCTGCAGAAATAAACACATAATAATGTCAAAACGATTTGGTTTTGCAATGGTGGTCACCTGGGATTTTGGTCCCGTGCTCGCATGTCATCTAGGAAAACCTAACAAACCCATACATTTCTAAAAAGTAGACACCCGGGGGCTTCCAAGGAGGTATGGTTTGCAAGGGTCCCCCAATGTTTCTTTACCCGGAATCCCTTGCAAATCTCAATTTTAGCTGAAAAAAATCAGTTTTTTCACACATTTTTGTGTGGGAAAGTGTGGCATCACCAGGCTCACACAAATTTCCTACCACCCAGCATTCCCCCAGTTCTCCTGATAAAAATGGTGCCTCACTTGTGTGGGAGACGCAAGTACCCGCAACAGGCAAGGGCCCCAAACGTAGTGAGGCAACATCAAAGTTGCCTATCTCAAAACCACCTGCTTTTGCAAGGGGAGTCACCAGGGTTTTTGGCCCCGTGCTTGGCGGTCATCTAGGGAAACCTACCAAGACCACACATTTCTGAAAAGTAGACTCCCGGGGGCTTCCATGGAGGTATGGATTGTGTGGATCCCCCAACGTTTCCTTACCCAGAATCCCTTGCAAACTTCAATTTTAGCTGAAAAAACAGTTTTTCACACATTTTTGTGTGAGAAAGTGTGGCATCACTGGGTTCACAAAAATTTCCTACCACCCAGCGTTCCCCCAGGTCTCTCCATAACAATGGTGCCTCATAAGTATGGGCTGAAAATCCTTTCCGCTCGCAGATTTTGCAAATTTTTGGCAATTTCGCGGTCCGCAAATCACGCAAAATTGTCCAAAAATTCGCAATTCGCAAGCTGGCGGATTTTTTTGCTTGGTCGCGCTTCAAAAATACAATCTCACGCACGCGGCGTTGACTTACCGTGATTCTGAATTTACCGAGTATTTTTTCCTCCCAGTTTGCGTGCGCTGCACCATTTTGGATCTGGCTGCGTGATCGCGCAAGACTTTTCGACCGCGAATACGTCATAGCGGCCTGCCATCTTGCACTGCGAGAGTTTGAGAACGCGACTACATCATAAGGGCCCGCAATCACGCATCGCGGGAGTAAACAATTGCGAACACATAGATGCGAAGCGCAGCTGACTTCCAGCGCTAGATTTGAACAGCTCGCTTTCCCAAACTTGCAAAAATTGCAATTCTGCAAAAGAAATCTACCGCAGGTAGTGAAAACTTTCTGAAAATGATGATTTGGATCAGAATAACTCCTCAGATTGACATTTGGCTGCACTTTTTTGTGCAAGGAGTCCATTTTTAGGGGGGGGGGGGTGGGAGGAAGGAAGTGCTCCAGAGTCTCCAACTTACTGTTCCTGTCCAGCAGGCTCCTCCCAGTGCTTTGTTCATGTCCTGGTCCCTTTTCATTTGGATCTGGAGCTGGAAGGATTACTTTTTATGGTTGCTGCTGGATATTTGTATTTGAGGACTTTTTGTTTGGGTCACTTTTGGATTACTTTTGGTGTTGTTTGTTTGTGGCATTGCAGTTGCTGCAACTACAATTTTTAAACTTTTTCACAACTTTATAAAACAATATATTGTGGGTAGGCACAGTATCCAGTAGGCCCAGGGTTAGTCATGGGTGCATGTTACAACTGTTTCTGTGAGTTTTGTTGAACTTAAATATCATTTATGTCATGGAATTGAATAGCTCACTGTTATATGTGGAATATTTTTAAATTTTAGGGTGCGTGTAAAGCCATGCTAGCCAGTAGGCCCAGGGGTAGTCAGTGGTGCATGGACCAGGTCTTTCTGTAGGGTGTCTTGAATTTAAACATCATTTAGGGCAAGGATGGCATTAGATTGTGGTGATTTTTGTGTGTTTTTCGATTTTTTGGGGTGTTGTTGGGGCCTGGCCATGTGGGTGGGGGCCATTTTGAGGCCTGGTCCAGGCAGGGCCTGGCCATGTGGGTGGGGGTCAAGGGGCCATTTTGAAGCTAGGCAGTGTGCTTTGTGCCATAGGCCTGCGCCCAGTCTGCCTTGCTTTCATCCATTATGCCTAGGGGTACTCAGTGGTGCATGGACCATGGCTTTCTGTGGGGTCTCTTGAATTTAATTCCTTCTCGCCAACTTCCAGTCCTGAGGCAGAGAGGAGCGTGGAATTCGAGGGACACAGGGGGCTGCCTGCTGTTTTGGACCTGACTCCACGGCGCTCACACCCGGGAATAGGACTACACTCCCCAGGGTGCACCTGTGACCACACACCTGTTCTGGATCAGGGGGCGGTGTGGACATCGCGCACATAAGCGCTGCCTCGACCCCTGAGCGTGGGTTCCTTCTCGCCAACTTCCATTCCTGAGGCAGAGAGGAGCACGGAATTCGAGAGATACAGGGGGCTGCCTGCCGTTTTGGACCTGCCTCTACGGCGCTCACACCCGGGGACAGGACTACACTCCCCAGGGTGCACCTGTGACCACACACCGGTTCTGGATCAGGGGGAGGCGTGGACATCGCGCACATAAGCGCTGCCTCGACCCCTGAGCGTGGGTTCCTTCTCGCCATCTTCCATTTCTGAGGCAGAGAGGAGCGTGGAATTCGAGGGACACAGGGGGCTACCTGCCGTTTTGGACCTGACTCTACGGCGCTCACACCCTGGGATAGGACTACACTCCCCAGGGTGCACCTGTGACCACACACCTGTTCTGGATCAGGGGAGGCGTGGACATCACGCACATAAGCGCTGCCTCGACCCCTGAGCGTGGGTTCCTTCTCGCCAAATTCCATTCCTGAGGCAGATAGAAGCGTGGAATTCAAGGGCCACAGGGGGCTGCCTACCGTTTTGGACCTGACTCTACGGCGCTCACACCCTTGGACAGGACTACACTCCCCAGGGTGCACCTCTGACCACACACTTGTTCTGGATCAGGGAGAGGTGTGGACATCGCACACATAAGCCACTCCGCCTCTACCACGGCGCGGGCCGCGGCACGGGCCGCAGCCGGGTTGAAGCCCGGGACAAAGGGCCTGTTTGTGCCTGTTCGTTAACTGGAGTGACTGGACTGGGCCGAACCCCCTTAACACCTGGTATTGTAATGAGACTTGTTAAATTGCTATCAATTCTGCAATGTTGGTTAACATTATGCCTATCAGGCTAGGAAGCCCATGAGTGTTCAGTATAGTCACTTGTGTTCGAGTGAGACCCGCTAAAACTTTAACACTTTAAAGGGAAACAACAATCACTTAGTATCCTCACTACTGGTTGACTATGGGGAAACCTAATCCACTGACCAGCAGACCGCAGACCCGGCAAAAGAGCCTACTAACTGCCAAATCTCCCAGTGTAACAGCCATCGATAAAATGCAGCAGAAGGCAATCGGTGCAGTGTCCTCGGCGAGAGAGAACACCGAGCGACGCCTCTCTATCACTCCCGGACTTTCCGAAGTTCCACTATCGCAAGGGTCTCCCCTAGTGCCGACCTTGGACATATCGGTTGCACCGTTCGACCCGCTCTCTAATGCATCTTCCATTGTCTTGACCCCACACTATGTTAACCCCAGCCCTACTTATTCTCCCCCCCCAAGTTTTGAGACCCACCGAAAAGCAGCAAAAGCACCATACATACGAAAAACACAAAGACAGTCCACACAGAGGCATCTGGTCAATCAAAGGGTATACTTGCTGCCCCGACAACCGTAGACCACACCCCACAACCCCCTCTTTGGGCAACCCATCTCCTCCTTGACATGCAAAACCAGCTAGAGAAATTTATTATGACCCAGTTCAAGTCCATTACTAGCAGAATTGACAGGGTTGTTTCCTTGTTGAATAACAGGCTAGAGGGTAATAACACCACGTCCCTTCCCAATAGGACCAGTGTAAAGAACACCGACCTGGACCACATTGCCTCCTCACCCACCAGTCCACATAACAACAACTATTGCCCCATAGCTAATTTTGCACCAGACACGACCGAGGGGAACATGCATTTTATCGCCACTAGTAAGAATCAATTAGCTTCCATCCCTACTAATGTGGCCACACTAACAAAGAATACACACCAGGGAATGCATTCACAGTGTAGCCATCCTAGACAAAATTAATTGCCAGTGCCAACTCAAGCCAGAAATTCACATGAGAACCCTACTGCCTCTCGGGACATATTACCCTGCCTACATCTACCACCAGCAGCCTCACCCTACGTTGTTATTCTTGCAGGGGTAACATCACTCTCCTCAGATCGGGGTGAAACCTACCCAGAGCTTAAAAATAAGATCATACACTCGCTAGGCAGGAACAGACCACTGACAGGACAAGGGCAAGGAGAAATTCTATTCGCCCGTAGAGTTAGGTGGCTAGGATCAAAAAACAAAGACATCCACGGGGACTGCGTGGTAATTAACTTCAGAGACAGAAGAGTGGTCAAACATATACTTAAATGGGATAACTTTGATGCCGATACACACGGCCCAATATATACTCTCCCTCTAGCATACTTTCATCCTCCCGCAGTAAATTTTAGAAATAGCTCCAGTCCCAGAACTCATCATCCTCTTGGACCCCAGGGAAAAGCTTTTGTTCTCCCACTAGAAAATAGATTCAATTCCCTGAATACTGTAGATTGACTAATTTCATCACCTACCCACAAGAGTAACTCAACCACATCAGGCCAAGGTCCCAACTGGGTGATGGAGGAAACCCTTCTGCGGGACCCCCTACCAGTATCATCGTTAATGCTGGGAGGTTAGAAACAATACAATTTAGTCCCGTACTCAGACCCCCCATTCACAGTGATAACAACCTTATTGATACGGTCCCCCCAAATAGTGGGACCACCTCTCCTTTACCTTTCACAGCACCACTAGAGGAGTTACCCACTTTTAGACTCACCTCATGGAAACTAGCTGGGATCAATTCCAAACTGGACCATCCAGAGTGGGGGAATCTAATAGACCAGTATGATCTATGTATATTTCAAGAGACCTGGGCTCTGGACACCCCACACAGAGCGGGGTTTGCAACCTTTTGTACAAAGGCTCTACGGGGGTTAAGGGATAGACCATATGGGGGACTTTGGGCCTTATTTATGAAGGTCTTGCGTCGCTAGTGCTTCACTTTTTCCCATTTTAAAAGTGACGCACCGGTGGCGCAAGACCTTCATAAATAAGGCCCTTTGTATCTGGGTGGGCACCCACCTGAGCTGTTCTGTGAAGGCCCTAGACACCCACTCTCCAGATATTCTTTCCATTGTCCTTAATTTTCCAGATGGCCAACAGGTGGCAGTAGTCAACGTTTATTTGCGCCCTTCCCACTCAACAGTGTCCCTATCAGTCTTAAATCAACTAGAAGAACTTTTACTATTACTCCGAGCCTCGTCCCATAAAATCATAGCGGGTGATTTCAACTGCCACTTCGAACCCCTAGGTGGCATTACATCTGTCACTAGGGAGGAGGATACAGTGTGGTCCATCCCCGAATGTTCTATGTATCCAACAAAGAGCTGGACTTCGCTTGTTCTAAAATTGAATACTCTAACAATCTCACATTCCCTTAGAGCCTGTAATGGAAGATTCCCCACAGATTCCCCCGGCAAAGTAACTTTTAATAGACCAGGAAAAAGTACAACAATTGATTATATAATGGTTAATCTAGAATTCTGGTCTCACATCAGGGTTTTACTGTCGTTTCTAGAGTAGACAGCAACCATAATCTTCTCTCATTAGAGCTAAAGCACTCACTTGGTTCGTTGTCTAATTCTCGTAGAGACGAGGGTTGTAACCATCAAAACTTACTTTTCACTGCTGGAGGTAGAAGAATCAGATGGGGTAATTTCGCGCAATCATATGACAAGGTAGCAGAACTGTACCACCAAGTCGTAATCACTCTAGAGAGAATACTCCCCTTTTCAGAGGAGCAATTAGGCACTGTCCACCTAAATGCAATAAATAACATCCACTCAGAGCTTGCTGACAAAATGGCCACCTTCTTTTATTCCACTGTCACCAAGAAGGATCGGCCTCATCGTCTAAATAAATGGTATAGCTCAACATGCAGACAGGCAAAATCTCTGTTATTAAGGGAGGTTAAAAGAGGCTCTACTGAATCAAACAGACTAGCCAAATCTCACTACCAGAACATTACAGCAAAGGCCAAACTAGACTGGGAGGAAGACAGATGGGCTGGCATTAAATTAGCATTGTATAACCGTGATTATAGGGCCTTTTGGAACTTGGTAAAATCCGGCAAGGCCGATGGCCCTTCAGCTATAGCCCCGAATGTAAGTGAAGAGGCTTGGATTATGCACTATAAAAACTTGTACTCCTTAACCAATGGTGCTCCTACTGAGGCCCTCACTTGCCCCCCAGCTGGGCTCTCAGCATGTAAAGACCTTAGAAACCCAGTCCCGGGGGTCCATAGATGCACCATACTAGAAGTCCAAGCTGCCCTGAGGTCCTGACCGTCAGGAAAAGCGATGGGCCTTGACAGGATCCCGGGTGACCTGTTCCTTAGCGAGCAGAAGGTTTGGGCACCATACATCTGGGTGCTGCTCAATGCCATCTTTCATGGCATGGATATCCCGCTCTCCTGGCTTGGAGCCGAAATTATTCCGATCTTCAAAAAGGGCTCCCTCCTTGATCTGGTGAACTACCGACCAATCAGCCTTATAGATATCTTGCAAAAACTGTTTGCCCAAATACTACTTTGTAGGCTACAGTTATGGATCGAAGATAACGAGATTCTTACCCCCTTCAGGCGGGGTTTAGGGCTAAGGTCTCCACCACAGACCAACTCTTTAGATTACAGCTAACCCACTCGAAAGTGGTTATCAAGGGGGGAGGCAGCTTGTACTTGATCTTCATAAATCTCCGATCTGCGTTCGATCTCGTGCAAAGAGATAAGCTCTGGGCCATTCTGCAAGAAATGGGCATTCCCCACTATCTATGCCAAATGATACAACGTCTACATCAAGGCAACTATGCCAGGGTCCGCTATGGAAAAATGGGAGAGCTCTCGGCTCCTTTCGGAGTAGAAAAGGGGGTCAGGCAGGGGTGCATGCTGGCCCCCACACTTTTCTCCCTCTTTCTTAACGGCCTGGTTGACCATCTTTTAGGATCAAAAGACCTAGATTCTCCACGTCTGGAAGACCTTCTTGTACCAGCTCTAATGTACGCTGATGATACATTACTTATATCTAAGTCATCTATGGGATTACAGCATACATTGTAAGGTTTCTGTAACTTTTGCTCACTTAGGAACTTGGAGATTAATCTTGACAAAACAAAATGCATGGTTTACAATGCTAGAACGACACATTGTCCCCATTCTCAATTGAAGGGTCAGGCCCTGGGCAGAACATCTACATTTGATTATCTGGGGATCACCCTGAACGACCGCATGGACTGGCGGTCTCACGTGGCCAAAACCAACCTTAAACTAGCTCAGGTATCAGGGGGTATCCTAAAGGTACACAATGATTGCCCTCTAAAAATGTTATCTCCCTCAATAGAAATATACAAGGCCCAAGCAAGGGGAGGAGCGCTGTATGGAGTAGAACTCTAGGGTCATACTAACGTAATCACTCTGGAAGCGACCAAGAACAGTTTCTTGAGACACTTACTATGTCTACCCCAGAGTACTCCTCTAATCCCATTACGTTTAGACGTTGGCCTGACCCCAATCAGGGACACAATAATTTACCGCCCCTTACTCTATTGGAGACGCCTCTGGAGTACCCCAGAGCTTAGCCATTACAGGGAGGAACTGAAGGACTTCCTACTTTCCCAGGGTGCAGGGAAGATCCCTTGGCTTATGCACATTAAACATCTATGCCAGTCCATGGGAAGGGCTGATTTATGGCTAACCCCAGAACAGACATGTCCCTGTATCTCCAATAAATCTCTTGCATTAGCGCTCAAGGATCACCATTTGGCCATCCTACACCGGAATAGTAACGTAGGAGCGCAAAACTCTAGATTTATGGAGGTCAAGTGCACACATCGATTCGAACAATTTTTGGATACTATCCATCCCCCCTTGCAAAAAAAACTCTATGTGCAATTTAGACATGGAACGCTTCCGATAAGGGTTTTTACAAATAAGTGGGCTGGAGCAAATTCTACACTTAACCTCTTCGAGGCTCATGACGAGCTGAGTACCCCTGGCAGCAGCACTGCAGTGGTAGCGCCCACACCCTCTATCCCAGCAACATCTATGAGGCACACTAAGAGTCTGGGAGAGACACCAATGTGAAAAAGTACATCCATGAGCCTAACTGGGTTGAAGAAGTGTGGATCATCATCATCACGTATGAAAACGGTCCAGACCACCATTAAAAGCATGTTTTGGCAGGCGCCATTTCAACACAACCACCCAACAGCACGTCTTTATAATGCAATGCTGGCTAAAATGTTAGCGATGGACCTTCTCCCTTTTTCTTTCGTGGAAGGGGTGGGTTTTCAAGAATTTGTGGCAACAGTCTGCCCTAAATGGAAGGTTCCTAGCCGGTCCTATTTTACCAGAGTTGCGGTTCCAGCACTACATCACGATGTGCTGGAGGTGATTGGGGCAGCTTTGCAGAAGAGTGCTGTTCACACTATCCACCTGACAACAGACATGTAGACCAATTGCCAAGCCCTTGATTACACGTGCACACTGGGTCTCTTTTGCAGGGATTAGAGACAAGATATATGCAGGTGTTGACAGTGACACCATTTTTCAAGCTAGTCGGAAACATGCAACAGTAGCCATGTTTGCCATGGAGAAATCTCATACTGCAGTAAACATTTTGGAGGAGTTAAACAGTAAGGTCTTTAAATGGCTGCATCCAAGAAAGCGCATGATTGGTTATGTTTCCATGGATAATGGCAGTAATATAGTTAGGGCCATGAATGATGGTGGCTATTTCAGAGTGCCGTGTTTGGAGCACAGTATTAACATTGTTGTTCAAGATTTCTTGAAAAAAGAAAACAAAGTCAGCAAGTTACTGAATATCTGCCGAAGAATCTGCACACATTTCAGCCATTAATTAAGACCCGGAAGCAGCTGAGGATCATTCAACGTGAACGTGGAGTGCCAGTCAGAGGACTCATCCAGGAGGTGGCAACACGTTGGAACTCAACCTTCCACATGCTTGAGCGTCTCTTTGAGCAGTGCTTGGTAATCAATGAGTATGTCTTTCCACAGGGTTCTTCTATGAAAGACATGAGGCTAGAGGTGGAGAAATGGGACCTAGTTAAAAGCCTGACAGACATGCTTCGTCCTTTTGAGGTCTTCACGCGTGAAGTCAGCAGGGAGGACTGTACTTTGGGCAAAGCTATCCCATTGCTGCGCATGCTAGAGCACCAACTGAAGGCGGTGTCTTCAACGTTCAAAGATGATACTGACAAGCAAGACGCATATCAGTTGGCGGAGAGTTTATTAAACTGCCTAGCTGACTATGAAAGGCTTAAAAAAATACATTCAGAACAACATTACATTTGTGCCACTATTCTGGATCCACGGTACAAAAAGGCACTGGCCAGCAATGCATTCATTCCTTTTACTGAAGCAGATGTTTCAAAGTACAAACATTGGCTAGCTCTGTCAGCCACTCGGTTCAAAAAAGAGCAGCAGGAAATTGAAGAAACCGACAGAAGTACTACTGAATCAGCAGGCACACCGGCGTCAAGGTCCACTTCTGTGCCCGAAGGCAGTCACTTTCCCTCACAGCCGTTACCGACACCAGCAACCGTATCATCATCTTCACCTGCACCAGGCCCAGCCATAATATTGTCGGAAGCGGATTGGATGCTCTTTCCAGTGTTGATGCAAAGGCCTCAGATGGTACGGAAAGTTCGGCACCCCTGGATGACCTTAAGTGAATGGTGCAGGCCTATCTGGATGACCCAACAGAGGTCTTCATTGATCACAACCCATTGCTGTATTGATATGGGAAAAGGGGTCATTGGCCACTGATCACCAAGCTGGCTCTAAATTATTTGTCTTGCCCACTCGCAAGTGTGTCTTCTGAATGTGTTTTCAGTGCTGCTGGTGCCATTGTAACTTCAAAAAGGACCCGCCTCTCGCCCAAAAATGTGGAAAGGTTAACAATGATCAAGATGAATCAGCACTTCATACCACCAGATTACAAAATATGTGAATCCACGCAGGAAGAAGAGGACACCGACTTAGGTGACGGAAGTTCTTCTCTGTTAGCTGACCTACTCCCGTCTCAATTCACAGAGTTTGAGGACGAGCTCTACTTCCCTGACACCTAGGCCTGAAACTGACTTCCTTTTGTTTTCGTCCTTATTCACTTTTATTCCTGTGTGTCTTTCTTTGTTTTGCAACTTTTACCACAACAAAACTCTAATCACAACAAATCCATCAGTAGCACTGTCTCCGTCTTATTTCCTTATTGAAGGTGCCGCTGTCTGCATTCCTGAAGTTCATAAGTTCACAACTCAGTCATGCTCCTCTATCCTCCTCCTCCAGACTCCCCGTATCCATTTCCCTCAAGGCAGATGGCTGGATTACGCAGAATCAAGAAACTGTTGCTTCGTAGACGAGTCCCCTCAAAAGAAGTGGGACTGGAATTACTGACTATATGCTGATTACTGACAGTTACTTCTGAAATTGACATGAGAGGCTGTCCTGTGGGCCTTCACTTTAAGAACAAGATGCAGACAAAAAGTGGAACAGGTAATGAACAACGAGATGGCATGCAGTGGACAGCACTGGCTGTCTGGCTCTGATGAAAGCAATTGCTGTTTGTTTGTTGTGCATGAAATGAATCATATGTCTTCTGTTATTATTTAATCTTTTACACACTAAATGTAACTCAAGTCTACTCTGTTTTTTTTACCTTGTTTAATTCAAATTGTACTTCTACTGCAGGGGCCACTAGGTTGCATTTTTTCAATATGCAAAATGTCCTTGGACTCACTGTGTGTGTAGACTGCGACTGCATGAACAACATCAACATTGAGTTTGCCAATATACCATCATGATGATGAGTCTTGATGATCAAAGTTACATGATACCTTTTTTCTTTACAGTAACTCACTGGGATGGATAGATCATCATCGTCGGTTTACGGAAGAACTATGGCCATTTCATGAGTGGCAAACAGGTAAACCAGTCAACAACAACTACAGCAGAACTACATGTCTGTCTTGTCGTGGTATGGAGTGGTCGAGCCAGTGTAGTGTTGTTATGCCAGAGTCCAGACAGCAGTTTATGTAAAATTGCAACTATGTAGCTTGCTGCATACAATTAGATATGCTTTGTCTGTCTGTTTCAAAGAGGTATGTTACATCAAGTTGCTTCACTCAGTGATGCCTGCCTTGACCGTCTGCATGGCCCTGGCCTGCTGTGTGCTAATTTCTATCCATGAAAAAGGGACTCAGAGTACGCACTTTAGAAATGATGCTTGTATGTAATACTGTCGCCTCTGAAACTGAAAGTGTTATTTTTGCACTACACACCGTACCTTATATATTTTTCTCCGTGGTGTTTTAATATCACTTCCTGTTTTTCCATCAACAATTACAGGCTGGCTTTCACCCTGTGCGATGGGAAAAACGATTAACTCAGGCTTACCATTAGCGATCCGCAATTCTGCATCCGCCAGGCAGGCAGTGGACAGTGTGTCTGGTCACCAAGATTGATCGACGGAGCGTCAGATGGAATGGAGGAGTACCGCGAATAAGAGGAATGGCTGGATGCATGCAACTTCCCAAATTGAACAGGACAACTACAACATACAGTTACAGTATCCTCTTCACTTCTCCTTATCTTTTAAATATTGTTATTGTTGTGAACCTCTAGGAGTGTGACTCTGTGCGTTTGTTTGCTCTCTGCTTCAAATTCATCCCTCCAGCTATTTGATAAGTTTCTTTGCTATTTTTAAAAATAATTTAATGTACTAATACGAGTTTATTCTCTCTGAGGGCAGATAGGCAATTGAAATTGCGTATTTACTGCAGCCCTGTACTGTCAAATTGTTTCTTCATAGTTAGTAAGTTGTAGTAAGTACTACTTTTCAGTAACCTAACCATCCATTTAGCAAACAACTTCATGCATGCAGTAGTGCACTTCCTTTATGTCCCTTAAAAGATTTATGGATATATTCGTTTTTTTTTTGTTTTTTTTAAATATTTTTTATTTTCCAAATTATACACACTTTCACTTTATACATTTCTACATGAATATCTCATATATATATTACATTACATATATATTTCATGCATATATATACTTTCTTCCGATCCAATCATAACTTCTCTATATAACGTGCACAATCGAAGTTCTATCATTAAATTTCATTTCACCTAGTAAGTTCAACAGTTGCCTAATCTTTCCCTCCATTTAATTACTGGATCCCAAATTTTAAGACCTAAAATTCTTTTCCTCCTACCCTTTTGTGCATAGATGTTCTTTTCCAGATTGAATACACCAAGTAGGTTGGCCAACCACGATCGCATTCCCGGAGGGTTTTTATCAAGCCATGCTCTCGCTATGGTTAATCTGTAAACAGCCATTGCTACAAATATGAACTCCCGCGGTACATCTACCTCATTTGCGCCGACCCCTAGCAAGATCAGAGGAGGGGTGAGCACTATTTGAATTCCCAATGTCCTGTTCAGAAAGACCTCTATATCCCCCACTAATGTATGCAGCTGAGGGCATGTGGCAAATATGTGAACACTGTCTGCTTCTGAGGAGTTACACCTGGGACACAATATACCCTAGTATCACCCCATTTTAATCCTAGCTGGCGTAAAATACAAAGAGAATATGGTTTTGTAGTGCTGGGATTGTAGCGGCGCTGAACTCAGTACTGTTTGCCCTAATTCTAATGATTCCTGAAACCAAACCTGCTCCCCTCCCAGCTTCTCCACCCACTTATTACTGTGCTTCTCGATGTCATCCTTTTTCTCCTATACCAGACTTGCGTAGAAAGAACGTATCGTACAGTCCCCAGATAGTTTTATTTTTTCCAGTATCTCTATCTTACTAAACCCAGCGGCCCCACCCTGCTTATTACCTAAAAAGCTTCTGATCTGAAGATATTTAAAAAATCCTCTGTTATCTAAACCGTATGTGTTCCTTATCTCACTAAACTGCATTATTCCATCCGTGTTACTGATATCACCAATTTGTGTAACCCCCTTTTCCGCCCATTCTGCCATTATTGCATCTGCAAATATAGTGGGAGGAAATGACCTATTTTTATACATCCTTGTGTATCTATTATATCTCCCTAATCTTGTCTTTTTTAAGAAGGCATTCCAAATGTTTACCACCGCAGCTATTGTTTTAAACCTTGTTCTTTTAAAATATCCAAAATCAATACTATTTAGCATGCAGTTTCCCGCTTCAGCCCCAAGTACTATAGAATACACCTCTGTGGAAAAGCTGGCGACTCTTTGGTCAAGAATCGACCCCCCGATTAACCCCTGCATATATTGTAAAGAGGCGGCCATGTAATACAATCTAAAATCAGGGGCTCCCCATCCCCCTCTCTCTCTCGGGAGGGAGATGAACCTATAGGCCCTCCGTGTCTTTCCCTGCGCCCAAATAAATCTGTTCATGATCGCCTCTAATGTATTGAACCATCTTGTTTCAAATAATAATGGAATAGATCTAAAGAGAAAAAGAAATTTAGGCAGTATCAGCATCTTAATTATGTTAGTACAGCCCACTAATGACAAATGTAGGTTGTTGAGCCTGTCTATATCTACTTTTACTCGTGTCATTAAAGGAGCCATATTCATTTCTACTACGTCTTCTAGTTTTGCTGAAATTGTAATTCCAAGGTAAACTGCAGATGCAGTCACCCTGCCGTCATTACAATCTGCATACCTATTTTTTACAATCTGCGTTTTTGAGCTATTCAAACTATATCCTGATACCGACCCGAAATTTTGAGCTTCCAGTTCCACCTCCCTAATAGCCCGGGATGGATTGGGTGTCAAAACGGCCACATCGTCAGCATATGCCAAAGTTTTTATTGAGCAGCCGTTCATCTGCATTGCTGTTATCTCTGAGTTTTGTTCTAGTCGGCGAAGAAAAGGGTCTAGATAAAGCGCAAATAGCAAGGGAGAAGAGGGACAGCCCTGCCTAGTCCCCCTACTGATCTTAACCCATTCAGAGTACCGATTTATGGATATATTCGTATCCAAAGATTTGTTTTTCTTCATTTGTTGTTTGTCCATGCTGTGGTTTTTTTTCCTCTCTCCACAAAACTTTCCCCAAAACCCCCATTCCCATCCAATTTTCAAACCCTAACCCTCTCCCCCGGGCTGTGTGGTTTTCATTGAGGTGTGACTAAATGACAACAATAATTCCACACACTTGCTGGGGAGGATAAGGTCAAAGCAACAGAAAATCAATTTCAAGGCTGGTGAAGGAATCCGAGGATATATTCTTATTCTTATTCTGCTTGACACACACCCATGAGTATTTGCAAATCAAATCAGAATTTCATGTGCTCCATCAAGTGGATTGATCATCAACAACATCCTCCTCCTACACGTCACAAATGTTTACGCTGCTGTGTCCTTCACCTTCAGTACGATTTCTTGTAGTAGCCATACTCCACGCAACTAGTACTTATATTTTGAATACTTTAGCATTGCTTAGGCTACAATTTATGGCACTGTTCTTGTGTACTATACTATCTATCGTACTGTCCTAATGCTACGCTCAGGCCACTCAATGTTTAATCTCCTTTTTCTTCATATGCTGCTACTGCCAGTGTGTACCACTACTACTACCACCACAACGATGACATATTATCCGTCCAGGATTCCATAGCCAACCTTAATCACCATTTGCCATGCAGCCAGCCCTGTGCCTAGCCCTATTCTCAAACACGAATCACAGGTAAGATAAGCATTTTCGGGGAGGAAGAATAATGGAGTAGGAGGAGAGGAGAGACTGATGGTAGTACTAGTAAAGTAGTAGGACAATTGAATTCACTAACTCTGTCAGTGGCACTTTTGTACAAATTTGGGCAATTAGACAATTTGAATCAACCAGCCAGTTAAGTTTCAGGAAAACAAACGTACAGTTGAGTTAACCCCCCCTGCCTCACCCACAAAACAGTAAAAACGCGTATGCTATGTTTAAGTTGTAAATAAATAATTATTTACACCCTAACAAAAATAAACTATCCCACAAGACCCGATCCACACCCCTCCCTAACCCCAACCAATGTCCATTAAATTTCCTGAAGAAAAGTTCCAAAACCCCAACGCCCAATTCCCATCCCCCCAAAAGTCTTTAAAAAAGGGGCAATGGACAATCTCTCTACTTCCGCCGGCGGCGTCCTTTGGCCAGGTGGTCACAGTGCTCTCTCCAGAGGTCCTTGAGCAGGGCTTTCAGCCTCGCCACCTTCTGCTCAAGGTTGGACACTCTGAGGGTCAAGCGGTGCACACGACCCTTGCACTTGCAGGTACTGTGGGGGGCACCTGTTGTTTTTGCTGCCAGACCTCGGCTCCGTACCGCTGGAGGATTGCGCTGACCGTATGACCCAGGGGCAGCGGAGGAGGATGCAGCTGCTGTCGATGTCAACTGCGATTCCTCCCCCTCTTGGTCCACCAGCCGCCGATATTCGGCGACAATTGCCTCCAGCTTCCGTTGCCACAGCCGCAATGAAAACCCCTGGTGCAACAAGGAGAGGCGCAAGGAGAGGCGCAAGGAGAGGCGCAAGGAGAGGCGCAAGGAGTGGCACAAGGAGTGGCGCAAGTAGAGGCGCAAGGAGTGGCGCAAGGAGTGGTGCAAGTAGAGGCGCAAGTAGAGGCGCATGGAGAGGCGCATGGAGAGGCACAAGTAGAGGTGCATGGAGGGGCGCATGGAGAGGCACAACTGCCCAAAATGCGTGTTCCTCCAGAAGTAGGGGCACATCAGGAAATCGAGATTAAAGCTGAGGTATCATCCAAGCAAGCCACTCCTCCTGATGATCCATTGTCTTCCAGATCACCAGCCAGAAAAAGATCAAGGAGGGCTAGTACAAGTTCTTCTTCAAGCCCCCTTCCTGTGATGATCTAGATCTTGATTGGAACCCACCAATGCAGTCTGAGAGGGAGGCACGCCATGAGCCGACTAAGGTAGCTAAGCCTAAAAGGAAGGTTCCCGCAAGGCTTTCACTTATGGGTGATGACGATGAACAAGAAGTAGAAGTGGTGTATTCTGCTGCTGATGAACAGTCTGACGATGATGACCCAGTCATCACAGTCGTCACTCCAGCCCCAGCGGGCATGCAGCAGACAGACATTTTTACCCTATCCCGAATTGCTGCTGAGCGGGATGTGGGCGGCGTGGCACTGGTACCACCACCAACACAGGTAACTACTACACCAACATGACCTACAGCTGCCATATTTTCTCTTCAGAAGGGCCGGTAGGGAACTCCATCCAGCTCGACCTCCGTTACCTCAAGTAGTGGTGCTGTAACTGTAAGTGCACAACGGAGTCAAATTCGGCCACGCCCATCCTCCACTTCATTTTGCATTGAAAGTAGCACCTCCACTATCACCTCCAGAAATCTCAACTCCCCAGTTTGGGAATTCTTTAGTATTAGCAAAAAGGCGTAAAACCTAGTTATTTGTTTGATTTGTAAAACTGTAGTTAGTCGGGGTAAGCTTGGTACCAGCTATGGTACCGGAGGCCAGAGAAGTCATCTCCAAAAACACCACACAATCCAGTGGGAGGCGCACCTAAGTAAGATCCGGGAAGCCAAAAGTACAACAAATCCAAATGTATCCATTGATATTGCATCTGATGATGACAAGGGGCTGATCGTGCAGGGGGGAGGTGAAGAAGTGACAGACATTTTTTCTGGTACACACAGTACCCCTGGCAGCAGCAATGCAGTGGTAGCGCCCACACCCTCTATCCCAGCAACATCTATGAGGCACACTAAGAGTCTGGGAGAGACACCAATGTGAAAAAGTACATCAATGAGCCTAATTGGGTTGAAGATGTCTGGATCATCATCATCACGTATGAAAACGGTCCAGACCACCATTAAAAGCATGTTTTGGCCGGAGGCGCCATTTGAACACAACCACCCAACGGCACGTCTTTATAATGCAATGCTGGCTAAAATGTTAGCGATGGACCTTCTCCCTTTTTCTTTCGTGGAAGGGGTGGGTTTTCTAGAATTTGTGGCAACAGTCTGCCCTAAATGGAAGGTTCCTAGCCGGTCCTATTTTACCAGAGTTGCTGTTCCAGCACTACATGACGATGTGCTGGAGGTGATTGGGGCAGCTTTACAGAAGAGTGCTGTTCACACTATCCACCTGACAACAGACATGTGGACCAATTGCCAAGCCCTTGATTACATGTGCACACTGGGTCTCTTTTGCAGGGGCTAGAGACAAGATATATGCAGGTGTTGACAGTGACACAATTTTTCAAGCTAGTCGGAAACATGCAACAGTCAAATGTCAAATGTCAAAGGTTCTTATATAGCGCCTTTTCACTGCAAGGTCTCAAGGCGCTTGCTTTGGGAACCCGTCCTGGCTTTTCCCTGTGAGATAACCCCTACTGGGCATCCCCAAGGTGAAAGCCAGGCATCCCGCCGCGGGGGGGCCGTAGTGGAGATTAAGCAAGCTATTGCCCAGAGTTGCAGAGTGTGAACCCATGATTCGAGTAGGCACCAAAACGAGAATTATCGAGTCCGTGGATATTTGGGCTCAAGACCCTGCCGCGTCGGGAATTGAACCCGGGTCCCGGGTCTGACCTCTGCTTCAGGGCCTGCCTCCTCTAACCAGTGAGCCACACTTCTCCACTACAGTAGCCATGTTTGCCATGGAGAAAGCTCATACTGCAGTAAACATTTTGGAGGAGTTAAACAGTAAGGCCTTTAAATGGCTGCATCCAAGAAAGCGCATGATTGGTTATGTTTCCACGGATAATGGCAGTAATATAGTTAGGGCCATGAATGATGGTGGCTATTTCAGAGTGCCGTGTTTGGCGCACAGTATTAACATTGTTGTTCAAGATTTCTTGAAAAAAAAAAACAAAGTCAGCAAGTTACTGACCATCTGCCGAAGAATCTGCACACATTTCAGTCATTAATTAAGACCCGGAAGCAGCTGAGGATCATTCAACGGGAACGTAGAGTGCCAGTCAGAGGACTCATCCAGGAGGTGGCAACACGTTGGAACTCAACCTTCTACATACTTGAGCGTCTGTTTGAGCAGTGCTTGGTAATCAATGAGTATGTCTTTGCACAGGGTTCTTCTACGAAAGACATGAGGCTAGAGGTGGAGAAATGGGACCTAGTTAAAAGCCTGACAGACATGCTTCGTCCTTTTGAGGTCTTCACGCGTGAAGTCAGCAGGGAGGACTGTACTTTGGGCAAAGCTATCCCATTGTTTCGCATGCTAGAGCACCAACTGAAGGTGGTGTCTTCAACGTTCAAAGATGATACTGACAAGCAAGACGCATATCAGTTGGCGGAGAGTTTATTAAACCGCCTAGTTGACTATGAAAGGCTTTCAGAACAACATTACATTTGTGCCACTATTCTGGATCCACGGCACAAAAAGGCACTGGCCAGCAATGCATTCATTCCTTTTACTGAAGCAGATGTTTCAAAGTACAAACATTGGCTAGTTCTGTCAGCCACTCGGTTAAAAAAAGAGCGGCAGGAAATTGAAGAAACCGACAGAAGTACTACTGAATCAGCAGGCACACCGGCGTCAAGGTCCACTTCTGTGGCCGAAAGCAGTCACTTTCCCTCACAGCCGTTACCGACACCAGCAACCGTATCATCATCTTTACCTGCACCAGGCCCAGCCATAATATTGTCGGAAGCGGATTGGATGCTCTTTCCAGTGTTGATGCAAAGGCCTCAGATGGTACGGAAAGTTTGGCACCCCTGGATGACCTTAAGTGAATGGTGCAGGCCTATCTGGATGACCCAACAGAGGTCTTCATTGATCACACAACCCATTGCTGTATTGATATGGGAAAAGGGGTCATTGGCCACTGATCACCAAGCTGGCTCTAAATTATTTGTCTTGCCCACTCGCAAGTGTGTCTTCTGAACGTGTTTTCAGTGCTGCTGGTGCCATTGTAACTTCAAAAAGGACCCGCCTCTCAAAAATGTGGAGAGGTTAACAATGATCAAGATGAATCAGCACTTCATACCACCAGATTACAAAATATGTGAATCCACGCAGGAAGAAGAGGACACCGACTTAGGTGATGGAAGTTCTTCTCTGTTAGCTGACCTACTCCCGTCTCAATTCACAGAGTTTGAGGATGAGCTTTACTGTGATGCAACACATTCACACACAAAAATGTGTGAAAAAACAGTTTTTTTCAGCTAAAATTGAGGTTTACAAGGGATTCTGGGTAAGGAAACTTTGGGGGATCCACGCAAGCCATACCTCCTTGGAAGCCCCCGGGTATCTACTTTTCATAAATGTGTGGGCTTGGTAGGTTTCCCTAGATGGCCGCCGAGCACCGGGCCAAAAACCCAGGTGACCCCCCCTTGCAAAAGAAGGTGGTTTTGAGATAGGCAACTTTGATGTTGCCACACTACGTTTTGGGCCCTTGCCTATCGCGGGTACTTGGGCCTCCCACACAAGTGAGGCAGCATTCTTATCAGGAGACCTGGGGAAATTCTGGGTGGTGGGAAATGTGTGTGAGCCTGGTGATGCCACATGTTCCCACACAAAACTGTGTGAAAAAACGGATTTTTTTCAGCCACAATTGAGGTTTGCAAGGGATTCTGGGTAAGGAAACGTTAGGGGATCCACGCAAGCCACACCTCATTAGAAGCCCCCAGGTATCTACTATCCAGAAATGTGTGGGTTTGGTAGGTTTCCCTAGGTGCCGGCAGAGCTAGGGTTCACAAACTACAGCTGGGCACTTTGCCAAAAAAGAGTCATTTTTCACAGCGAAATTGAGGTGTGACCATGTTGTCTTTTGTGCCGTTTCCTGTTGCAGGCACTAGGCAGACACACACAAGTGAGGTACCGTTTTTCTCGTAAGACTTGGGGAACGCAGGGTTGGTGGAATTTCCATCTGGATCCACACGGATTCCAGAACTTTCCACCACAGAAATGAGGGGAAAATGTTTTTGGGACAATTTTTTAGGTTTGCAAGGGATTCTGGGTAACAGAAGTTGGTGGGAAGCAGTCCAGTCACCCCATCCTGGATTTCCCTGGGTGTCTAGTTTTCAAAAATGTATAGGTTTGCTAGGTTTCTCTAGGTGCCAGCAGAGCTAGGGTTCAAAAACTACAGCTAGGCACTTTGGCAAAAAAGGGTCCTTTTTCACTGCGAAATTGAGGTGTGACCATAGTGCGTTTTGCGCCATTTCCTGTTGCAGGCACTAGGTTGACCCACACAAGTGAGGTACCATTTTTCTCGTAAGACATTGCGGAACTTAGGGTGGGTGGAAATTTCTGGATCCATGCAGATTTCAGAACTTTCCACCACAGAAATGTGGGGAAAATGTGTTTTTATTTACAATTTTTTAGGTTTGCAAGGGATTCTGGGTTAACAGAACCTGGTGGGAGGCAGTAAAGTTACCCTATCCTGGATTCCCCTTAGTGTCTAGTATTGAAAAATGTATAGGTTTGCTAGGCTTCCTTAGGTGCCGGCAGAGGTAGGGTTAAAAAAACTACAGCTAGGCACTTTGCAAAAAAAGGGTAATTTTTCATTGCGAAATTGAGGTGTGACCACAATGTATTTTTCGTCGTTTCCTGTCGCAGGCACTAGGCCGACCCACATGAGTGAGGTACCATTTTCTCGGAAGACTTTGGGGAACGTGGGGTAGGTGGAAATTTCTGGATCCACGCAGATTCCAGAACTTTCCACCACAGAAATGTGGGGAAATTTTGTTTTTTTGACAATTTTTTAGGTTTGCAAGGGATTCTGGGTAGCAGAAGCTGGTGGGAGGCAGACAAGTCACCCCATCCTGGATTTCCCTGGGTGTCTACTTTTCAAAAAATTTATAGGTTTGCTAAGTTTCCCTAGGTGCCGGCAGAGCTACGGTTAAAAAACTACAGCTAGGCACTTTGCCATAAAAGGGTCATTTTTCACTGCGAAATTGAGGTGTGACCACGTTGCATTTTGCACCTTTCCCTGTCGCAGGCACTAGGCCTACCCACACAAGTGAGGTACCATTTTTCTCGTAAGACTTCGCGAAATGTGGGGCGCATGGAAAATTGTTGATCAACACAGATTCAAGAACTTTCCACCACAGAAATGTGGGGAAAATGTGTTTTTTTTAATAAATGTTTAGGTTTGCAAGGGATTCTGGGTATTAGAACCTGGTGGGAGGTAGTCAAGTCACCCCATCCTGGATTCCCCTGGGTGTTTAGTTTTCAAAGATGTATAGGTTTTCTAGGTTTCTCTAGGTGCCGGCAGAGCTAGGGTTCAAAAACTTCAACTGGGCACTTTGCCAAAAAAGGGTCATTTTTCACTGAGAAATTGAGGTGTAACCACATTGCGTTTGGCGCCGTTTCCTGTAGCAGGCACTAGGCCTACCCACACAAGTGAGGTATCATTTTTCTCAGAAGACTTTGGGGGATGCCGGATGTGTGGAAATTGTGGATCCACACAGATTCTAGAACTTTCCACCACAGAAATGTGAGAAAATGTGTTTTTTTTAACATTTTTCTAGATTTGCAAGGGATTCTGGGTAACATAACCTGATGGGAGGCAGTGAAGTCACCCCATCCTTCATTCCCCTAGGTGTATAGTTTTCAGAAATGTATAGGTGTGCTAGGTTTCCCTGGGTGCAGGCACAGCTAGGGTTCAAAAACTACAGCGAAGCACTTTGCAAAAAAAGGGTCATTTTTCACTGAGAAATTGAGGTGTGACCACGTCGCGTTTTGCTCCGTTCCTTGTCACAGGCACTAGGCCGACCCACACAAGTGAGGTACAATTTTTCTTGGAAAGACTTTGGGGAATGTGGGGTGGGTAGAAATGTGTGGCTCCCCGCAGATTCCAGTACTTTCCCCCACAAGAAATGTAGAGAAAATGTGATTTTTTCACAATGCTTTAGGTTTGCAAGGGAATCTGGGTAACAGAACTTTGTGGGAGGCAGTCAAGTAACCCCATCCTAGATTTCCCTGGGTGTCTAGTTCTCAAAAATGTATAGGTTTGCTAGGTTTCCCTAGGTGCCGGCAGAGCTATGGTTCACAAACTACAGCTGGGCACTTTGCCAAAAAAGAGTCATTTTTCACAGCGAAATTGAGGTGTGACCATGTTGTCTTTTGTGCCGTTTCCTGTTGCAGGCACTAGGCAGACACACACAAGTGAGGTACCATTTTTCTCGTAAGACTTGGGGAACGCAGGGTTGGTGGAATTTCCATCTGGATCCACACAGATTCCAGAACTTTCCACCACAGAAATGTGGGGAAAATGTTTTTGGGGACAATTTTTTAGGTTTGCAAGGGATTCTGGGTAACAGAAGTTGGTGGGAAGCAGTCAAGTCACCCCATCCTGGATTTCCCTGGGTGTCTAGTTTTCAAAAATGTATAGGTTTGCTAGGTTTCTCTAGGTGCTAGCAGAGCTAGGGTTCAAAAACTACAGCTAGGCACTTTGGCAAAAAAGGGTCCTTTTTCACTGCGAAATTGAGGTGTGACCACAGTGCGTTTTGCGCCATTTCCTGTTGCAGGCACTAGGTTGACCCACACAAGTGAGGTAC
The DNA here is from genome assembly GCF_964261635.1 of Lissotriton helveticus. Lineage (NCBI taxonomy): Eukaryota > Metazoa > Chordata > Amphibia > Caudata > Salamandridae > Lissotriton > Lissotriton helveticus. Next base: position 1,024,870,570 of record NC_136063.1, read on the forward strand.
CATTTTTCTCGTAAGACATTGCGGAACTTAGGGTGGGTGGAAATTTCTGGATCCATGCAGATTTCAGAACTTTCCACCACAGAAATGTGGGGAAAATGTGTTTTTATTTACAATTTTTTTGGTTTGCAAGGGATTCTGGGTTAACAGAACCTGGTGGGAGGCAGTAAAGTTACCCTATCCTGGATTTCCCTTAGTGTCTAGTATTGAAAAATGTATAGGTTTGCTAGGCTTCCTTAGGTGCCGGCAGAGGTAGGGTTAAAAAAACTACAGCTAGGCACTTTGCAAAAAAAGGGTAATTTTTCATTGCGAAATTGAGGTGTGACCACAATGTATTTTTCGTCGTTTCCTGTCGCAGGCACTAGGCCAACCCACATGAGTGAGGTACCATTTTCTCGGAAGACTTTGGGGAACGTGGGGTAGGTGGAAATTTCTGGATCCACGCAGATTCCAGAACTTTCCACCACAGAAATGTGGGGAAATTTTGTTTTTTTGACAATTTTTTAGGTTTGCAAGGGATTCTGGGTAGCAGAAGCTGGTGGGAGGCAGACAAGTCACCCCATCCTGGATTTCCCTGGGTGTCTACTTTTCAAAAAATTTATAGGTTTGCTAAGTTTCCCTAGGTGCCGGCAGAGCTACGGTTAAAAAACTACAGCTAGGCACTTTGCCATAAAAGGGTCATTTTTCACTGCGAAATTGAGGTGTGACCACGTTGCATTTTGCACCTTTCCCTGTCGCAGGCACTAGGCCTACCCACACAAGTGAGGTACCATTTTTCTCGTAAGACTTCGCGAAATGTGGGGCGCATGGAAAATTGTTGATCAACACAGATTCAAGAACTTTCCACCACAGAAATGTGGGGAAAATGTGTTTTTTTTAATAAATGTTTAGGTTTGCAAGGGATTCTGGGTATTAGAACCTGGTGGGAGGTAGTCAAGTCACCCCATCCTGGATTCCCCTGGGTGTTTAGTTTTCAAAGATGTATAGGTTTTCTAGGTTTCTCTAGGTGCCGGCAGAGCTAGGGTTCAAAAACTTCAACTGGGCACTTTGCCAAAAAAGGGTCATTTTTCACTGAGAAATTGAGGTGTAACCACATTGCGTTTGGCGCCGTTTCCTGTAGCAGGCACTAGGCCTACCCACACAAGTGAGGTATCATTTTTCTCAGAAGACTTTGGGGGATGCCGGATGTGTGGAAATTGTGGATCCACACAGATTCTAGAACTTTCCACCACAGAAATGTGAGAAAATGTGTTTTTTTTAACATTTTTCTAGATTTGCAAGGGATTCTGGGTAACATAACCTGATGGGAGGCAGTGAAGTCACCCCATCCTTCATTCCCCTAGGTGTATAGTTTTCAGAAATGTATAGGTGTGCTAGGTTTCCCTGGGTGCAGGCACAGCTAGGGTTCAAAAACTACAGCGAAGCACTTTGCAAAAAAAGGGTCATTTTTCACTGAGAAATTGAGGTGTGACCACGTCGCGTTTTGCTCCGTTCCTTGTCACAGGCACTAGGCCGACCCACACAAGTGAGGTACAATTTTTCTTGGAAAGACTTTGGGGAATGTGGGGTGGGTAGAAATGTGTGGCTCCCCGCAGATTCCAGTACTTTCCCCCACAAGAAATGTAGAGAAAATGTGATTTTTTCACAATGCTTTAGGTTTGCAAGGGAATCTGGGTAACAGAACTTTGTGGGAGGCAGTCAAGTAACCCCATCCTAGATTTCCCTGGGTGTCTAGTTCTCAAAAATGTATAGGTTTGCTAGGTTTCCCTAGGTGCCGGCAGAGCTATGGTTCACAAACTACAGCTGGGCACTTTGCCAAAAAAGAGTCATTTTTCACAGCGAAATTGAGGTGTGACCATGTTGTCTTTTGTGCCGTTTCCTGTTGCAGGCACTAGGCAGACACACACAAGTGAGGTACCATTTTTCTCGTAAGACTTGGGGAACGCAGGGTTGGTGGAATTTCCATCTGGATCCACACAGATTCCAGAACTTTCCACCACAGAAATGTGGGGAAAATGTTTTTGGGGACAATTTTTTAGGTTTGCAAGGGATTCTGGGTAACAGAAGTTGGTGGGAAGCAGTCAAGTCACCCCATCCTGGATTTCCCTGGGTGTCTAGTTTTCAAAAATGTATAGGTTTGCTAGGTTTCTCTAGGTGCCAGCAGAGCTAGGGTTCAAAAACTACAGCTAGGCACTTTGGCAAAAAAGGGTCCTTTTTCACTGCGAAATTGAGGTGTGACCACAGTGCGTTTTGCGCCATTTCCTGTTGCAGGCACTAGGTTGACCCACACAAGTGAGGTACCATTTTTCTCGTAAGACATTGCGGAACTTAGGGTGGGTGGAAATTTCTGGATCCATGCAGATTTCAGAACTTTCCACCACAGAAATGTGGGGAAAATGTGTTTTTATTTACAATTTTTTTGGTTTGCAAGGGATTCTGGGTTAACAGAACCTGGTGGGAGGCAGTAAAGTTACCCTATCCTGGATTTCCCTTAGTGTCTAGTATTGAAAAATGTATAGGTTTGCTAGGCTTCCTTAGGTGCCGGCAGAGGTAGGGTTAAAAAAACTACAGCTAGGCACTTTGCAAAAAAAGGGTAATTTTTCATTGCGAAATTGAGGTGTGACCACAATGTATTTTTCGTTGTTTCCTGTCGCAGGCACTAGGCCAACCCACATGAGTGAGGTACCATTTTCTCGGAAGACTTTGGGGAACGTGGGGTAGGTGGAAATTTCTGGATCCACGCAGATTCCAGAACTTTCCACCACAGAAATGTGGGGAAATTTTGTTTTTTTGACAATTTTTTAGGTTTGCAAGGGATTCTGGGTAGCAGAAGCTGGTGGGAGGCAGACAAGTCACCCCATCCTGGATTTCCCTGGGTGTCTACTTTTCAAAAAATTTATAGGTTTGCTAAGTTTCCCTAGGTGCCGGCAGAGCTACGGTTAAAAAACTACAGCTAGGCACTTTGCCATAAAAGGGTCATTTTTCACTGCGAAATTGAGGTGTGACCACGTTGCATTTTGCACCTTTCCCTGTCGCAGGCACTAGGCCTACCCACACAAGTGAGGTACCATTTTTCTCGTAAGACTTCGCGAAATGTGGGGCGCATGGAAAATTGTTGATCAACACAGATTCAAGAACTTTCCACCACAGAAATGTGGGGAAAATGTGTTTTTTTTTATAAATGTTTAGGTTTGCAAGGGATTCTGGGTATTAGAACCTGGTGGGAGGCAGTCAAGTCACCCCATCCTGGATTCCCCTGGGTGTTTAGTTTTCAAAGATGTATAGGTTTTCTAGGTTTCTCTAGGTGCCGGCAGAGCTAGGGTTCAAAAACTTCAACTGGGCACTTTGCCAAAAAAGGGTAATTTTTCACTGAGAAATTGAGGTGTAACCACATTGCGTTTGGCGCTGTTTCCTGTAGCAGGCACTAGGCCTACCCACACAAGTGAGGTATCATTTTTCTCAGAAGACTTTGGGGGATGCCGGATGTGTGGAAATTGTGGATCCACACAGATTCTAGAACTTTCCACCACAGAAATGTGAGAAAATGTGTTTTTGTTAACATTTTTCTAGATTTGCAAGGGATTCTGGGTAACATAACCTGATGGGAGGCAGTGAAGTCACCCCATCCTTCATTCCCCTAGGTGTATAGTTTTCAGAAATGTATAGGTTTGCTAGGTTTCCCTAGGTGCAGGCACAGCTAGGGTTCAAAAACTACAGCGAAGCACTTTGCAAAAAAAGGGTCATTTTTCACTGAGAAATTGAGGTGTGACCACATCGCGTTTTGCTCCGTTCCTTGTCACAGGCACTAGGCCGACCCACACAAGTGAGGTACAATTTTTCTTGGAAAGACTTTGGGGAATGTGGGGTGGGTAGAAATGTGTGGCTCCCCGCAGATTCCAGTACTTTCCCCCACAAGAAATGTAGAGAAAATGTGATTTTTTCACAATTCTTTAGGTTTGCAAGGGAATCCGGGTAACAGAACTTTGTGGGAGGCAGTCAAGTAACCCCATCCTAGATTTCCCTGGGTGTCTAGTTCTCAAAAATGTATAGGTTTGCTAGGTTTCCCTAGGTGCCGGCAGAGCTAGGGTTCACAAACTACAGCTGGGCACTTTGCCAAAAAAGAGTCATTTTTCACAGCGAAATTGAGGTGTGACCATGTTGTCTTTTGTGCCGTTTCCTGTTGCAGGCACTAGGCAGACACACACAAGTGAGGTACCATTTTTCTCGTAGGACTTGGGGAACGCAGGGTTGGTGGAATTTCCATCTGGATCCACACAGATTCCAGAACTTTCCACCACAGAAATGTGGGGAAAATGTTTTTTTGGGACAATTTTTTAGGTTTGCAAGGGATTCTGGGTAACAGAAGTTGGTGGGAAGCAGTCAAGTCACCCCATCCTGGATTTCCCTGGGTGTCTAGTTTTCAAAAATGTATAGGTTTGCTAGGTTTCTCTAGGTGCCAGCAGAGCTAGGGTTCAAAAACTACAGCTAGGCACTTTGGCAAAAAAGGGTCCTTTTTCACTGCGAAATTGAGGTGTGACCACAGTGCGTTTTGCGCCATTTCCTGTTGCAGGCACTAGGTTGACCCACACAAGTGAGGTACCATTTTTCTCGTAAGACATTGCGGAACTTAGGGTGGGTGGAAATTTCTGGATCCATGCAGATTTCAGAACTTTCCACCACAGAAATGTGGGGAAAATGTGTTTTTATTTACAATTTTTTAGGTTTTCAAGGGATTCTGGGTTAACAGAACCTGGTGGGAGGCAGTAAAGTTACCCTATCCTGGATTTCCCTTAGTGTCTAGTATTGAAAAATGTATAGGTTTGCTAGGCTTCCTTAGGTGCCGGCAGAGGTAGGGTTAAAAAAACTACAGCTAGGCACTTTGCAAAAAAAGGGTAATTTTTCATTGCGAAATTGAGGTGTGACCACAATGTATTTTTCGTCGTTTCCTGTCGCAGGCACTAGGCCAACCCACATGAGTGAGGTACCATTTTCTCGGAAGACTTTGGGGAACGTGGGGTAGGTGGAAATTTCTGGATCCACGCAGATTCCAGAACTTTCCACCACAGAAATGTGGGGAAATTTTGTTTTTTTGACAATTTTTTAGGTTTGCAAGGGATTCTGGGTAGCAGAAGCTGGTGGGAGGCAGACAAGTCACCCCATCCTGGATTTCCCTGGGTGTCTACTTTTCAAAAAATTTATAGGTTTGCTAAGTTTCCCTAGGTGCCGGCAGAGCTACGGTTAAAAAACTACAGCTAGGCACTTTGCCATAAAAGGGTCATTTTTCACTGCGAAATTGAGGTGTGACCACGTTGCATTTTGCACCTTTCCCTGTCGCAGGCACTAGGCCTACCCACACAAGTGAGGTACCATTTTTCTCGTAAGACTTCGCGAAATGTGGGGCGCATGGAAAATTGTTGATCAACACAGATTCAAGAACTTTCCACCACAGAAATGTGGGGAAAATGTGTTTTTTTTAATAAATGTTTAGGTTTGCAAGGGATTCTGGGTATTAGAACCTGGTGGGAGGTAGTCAAGTCACCCCATCCTGGATTCCCCTGGGTGTTTAGTTTTCAAAGATGTATAGGTTTTCTAGGTTTCTCTAGGTGCCGGCAGAGCTAGGGTTCAAAAACTTCAACTGGGCACTTTGCCAAAAAAGGGTCATTTTTCACTGAGAAATTGAGGTGTAACCACATTGCGTTTGGCGCCGTTTCCTGTAGCAGGCACTAGGCCTACCCACACAAGTGAGGTATCATTTTTCTCAGAAGACTTTGGGGGATGCCGGATGTGTGGAAATTGTGGATCCACACAGATTCTAGAACTTTCCACCACAGAAATGTGAGAAAATGTGTTTTTTTTAACATTTTTCTAGATTTGCAAGGGATTCTGGGTAACATAACCTGATGGGAGGCAGTGAAGTCACCCCATCCTTCATTCCCCTAGGTGTATAGTTTTCAGAAATGTATAGGTGTGCTAGGTTTCCCTGGGTGCAGGCACAGCTAGGGTTCAAAAACTACAGCGAAGCACTTTGCAAAAAAAGGGTCATTTTTCACTGAGAAATTGAGGTGTGACCACGTCGCGTTTTGCTCCGTTCCTTGTCACAGGCACTAGGCCGACCCACACAAGTGAGGTACAATTTTTCTTGGAAAGACTTTGGGGAATGTGGGGTGGGTAGAAATGTGTGGCTCCCCGCAGATTCCAGTACTTTCCCCCACAAGAAATGTAGAGAAAATGTGATTTTTTCACAATGCTTTAGGTTTGCAAGGGAATCTGGGTAACAGAACTTTGTGGGAGGCAGTCAAGTAACCCCATCCTAGATTTCCCTGGGTGTCTAGTTCTCAAAAATGTATAGGTTTGCTAGGTTTCCCTAGGTGCCGGCAGAGCTATGGTTCACAAACTACAGCTGGGCACTTTGCCAAAAAAGAGTCATTTTTCACAGCGAAATTGAGGTGTGACCATGTTGTCTTTTGTGCCGTTTCCTGTTGCAGGCACTAGGCAGACACACACAAGTGAGGTACCATTTTTCTCGTAAGACTTGGGGAACGCAGGGTTGGTGGAATTTCCATCTGGATCCACACAGATTCCAGAACTTTCCACCACAGAAATGTGGGGAAAATGTTTTTGGGGACAATTTTTTAGGTTTGCAAGGGATTCTGGGTAACAGAAGTTGGTGGGAAGCAGTCAAGTCACCCCATCCTGGATTTCCCTGGGTGTCTAGTTTTCAAAAATGTATAGGTTTGCTAGGTTTCTCTAGGTGCCAGCAGAGCTAGGGTTCAAAAACTACAGCTAGGCACTTTGGCAAAAAAGGGTCCTTTTTCACTGCGAAATTGAGGTGTGACCACAGTGCGTTTTGCGCCATTTCCTGTTGCAGGCACTAGGTTGACCCACACAAGTGAGGTACCATTTTTCTCGTAAGACATTGCGGAACTTAGGGTGGGTGGAAATTTCTGGATCCATGCAGATTTCAGAACTTTCCACCACAGAAATGTGGGGAAAATGTGTTTTTATTTACAATTTTTTTGGTTTGCAAGGGATTCTGGGTTAACAGAACCTGGTGGGAGGCAGTAAAGTTACCCTATCCTGGATTTCCCTTAGTGTCTAGTATTGAAAAATGTATAGGTTTGCTAGGCTTCCTTAGGTGCCGGCAGAGGTAGGGTTAAAAAAACTACAGCTAGGCACTTTGCAAAAAAAGGGTAATTTTTCATTGCGAAATTGAGGTGTGACCACAATGTATTTTTCGTTGTTTCCTGTCGCAGGCACTAGGCCAACCCACATGAGTGAGGTACCATTTTCTCGGAAGACTTTGGGGAACGTGGGGTAGGTGGAAATTTCTGGATCCACGCAGATTCCAGAACTTTCCACCACAGAAATGTGGGGAAATTTTGTTTTTTTGACAATTTTTTAGGTTTGCAAGGGATTCTGGGTAGCAGAAGCTGGTGGGAGGCAGACAAGTCACCCCATCCTGGATTTCCCTGGGTGTCTACTTTTCAAAAAATTTATAGGTTTGCTAAGTTTCCCTAGGTGCCGGCAGAGCTACGGTTAAAAAACTACAGCTAGGCACTTTGCCATAAAAGGGTCATTTTTCACTGCGAAATTGAGGTGTGACCACGTTGCATTTTGCACCTTTCCCTGTCGCAGGCACTAGGCCTACCCACACAAGTGAGGTACCATTTTTCTCGTAAGACTTCGCGAAATGTGGGGCGCATGGAAAATTGTTGATCAACACAGATTCAAGAACTTTCCACCACAGAAATGTGGGGAAAATGTGTTTTTTTTTATAAATGTTTAGGTTTGCAAGGGATTCTGGGTATTAGAACCTGGTGGGAGGCAGTCAAGTCACCCCATCCTGGATTCCCCTGGGTGTTTAGTTTTCAAAGATGTATAGGTTTTCTAGGTTTCTCTAGGTGCCGGCAGAGCTAGGGTTCAAAAACTTCAACTGGGCACTTTGCCAAAAAAGGGTAATTTTTCACTGAGAAATTGAGGTGTAACCACATTGCGTTTGGCGCTGTTTCCTGTAGCAGGCACTAGGCCTACCCACACAAGTGAGGTATCATTTTTCTCAGAAGACTTTGGGGGATGCCGGATGTGTGGAAATTGTGGATCCACACAGATTCTAGAACTTTCCACCACAGAAATGTGAGAAAATGTGTTTTTGTTAACATTTTTCTAGATTTGCAAGGGATTCTGGGTAACATAACCTGATGGGAGGCAGTGAAGTCACCCCATCCTTCATTCCCCTAGGTGTATAGTTTTCAGAAATGTATAGGTTTGCTAGGTTTCCCTAGGTGCAGGCACAGCTAGGGTTCAAAAACTACAGCGAAGCACTTTGCAAAAAAAGGGTCATTTTTCACTGAGAAATTGAGGTGTGACCACATCGCGTTTTGCTCCGTTCCTTGTCACAGGCACTAGGCCGACCCACACAAGTGAGGTACAATTTTTCTTGGAAAGACTTTGGGGAATGTGGGGTGGGTAGAAATGTGTGGCTCCCCGCAGATTCCAGTACTTTCCCCCACAAGAAATGTAGAGAAAATGTGATTTTTTCACAATTCTTTAGGTTTGCAAGGGAATCCGGGTAACAGAACTTTGTGGGAGGCAGTCAAGTAACCCCATCCTAGATTTCCCTGGGTGTCTAGTTCTCAAAAATGTATAGGTTTGCTAGGTTTCCCTAGGTGCCGGCAGAGCTAGGGTTCACAAACTACAGCTGGGCACTTTGCCAAAAAAGAGTCATTTTTCACAGCGAAATTGAGGTGTGACCATGTTGTCTTTTGTGCCGTTTCCTGTTGCAGGCACTAGGCAGACACACACAAGTGAGGTACCATTTTTCTCGTAGGACTTGGGGAACGCAGGGTTGGTGGAATTTCCATCTGGATCCACACAGATTCCAGAACTTTCCACCACAGAAATGTGGGGAAAATGTTTTTTTGGGACAATTTTTTAGGTTTGCAAGGGATTCTGGGTAACAGAAGTTGGTGGGAAGCAGTCAAGTCACCCCATCCTGGATTTCCCTGGGTGTCTAGTTTTCAAAAATGTATAGGTTTGCTAGGTTTCTCTAGGTGCCAGCAGAGCTAGGGTTCAAAAACTACAGCTAGGCACTTTGGCAAAAAAGGGTCCTTTTTCACTGCGAAATTGAGGTGTGACCACAGTGCGTTTTGCGCCATTTCCTGTTGCAGGCACTAGGTTGACCCACACAAGTGAGGTACCATTTTTCTCGTAAGACATTGCGGAACTTAGGGTGGGTGGAAATTTCTGGATCCATGCAGATTTCCGAACTTTCCACCACAGAAATGTGGGGAAAATGTGTTTTTATTTACAATTTTTTAGGTTTTCAAGGGATTCTGGGTTAACAGAACCTGGTGGGAGGCAGTAAAGTTACCCTATCCTGGATTCCCCTTAGTGTCTAGTATTGAAAAATGTATAGGTTTGCTAGGCTTCCTTAGGTGCCGGCAGAGGTAGTGTTAAAAAAACTACAGCTAGGCACTTTGCAAAAAAAGGGTAATTTTTCATTGCGAAATTGAGGTGTGACCACAATGTATTTTTCGTTGTTTCCTGTCGCAGGCACTAGGCCGACCCACATGAGTGAGGTACCATTTTCTCGGAAGACTTTGGGGAACGTAGGGTAGGTGGAAATTTCTGGATCCACGCAGATTCCAGAACTTTCCACCACAGAAATGTGGGGAAATTTTGTTTTTTTGACAATTTTTTAGGTTTGCAAGGGATTCTGGGTAGCAGAAGCTGGTGGGAGGCAGACAAGTCACCCCATCCTGGATTTCCCTGGGTGTCTACTTTTCAAAAAATTTATAGGTTTGCTAAGTTTCCCTAGGTGCCGGCAGAGCTACGGTTAAAAAACTACAGCTAGGCACTTTGCCATAAAAGGGTCATTTTTCACTGCGAAATTGAGGTGTGACCACGTTGCATTTTGCACCTTTCCCTGTCGCAGGCACTAGGCCTACCCACACAAGTGAGGTACCATTTTTCTCGTAAGACTTCGCGAAATGTGGGGCGCATGGAAAATTGTTGATCAACACAGATTCAAGAACTTTCCACCACAGAAATGTGGGGAAAATGTGTTTTTTTTAATAAATGTTTAGGTTTGCAAGGGATTCTGGGTATTAGAACCTGGTGGGAGGCAGTCAAGTCACCCCATCCTGGATTCCCCTGGGTGTTTAGTTTTCAAAGATGTATAGGTTTTCTAGGTTTCTCTAGGTGCCGGCAGAGCTAGGGTTCAAAAACTTCAACTGGGCACTTTGCCAAAAAAGGGTCATTTTTCACTGAGAAATTGAGGTGTAACCACATTGCGTTTGGCGCCTTTTCCTGTAGCAGGCACTAGGCCTACCCACACAAGTGAGGTATCATTTTTCTCAGAAGACTTTGGAGGATGCCGGATGTGTGGAAATTGTGGATCCACACAGATTCTAGAACTTTCCACCACAGAAATGTGAGAAAATGTGTTTTTTTAAACATTTTTCTAGATTTGCAAGGGATTCTGGGTAACATAACCTGATGGGAGGCAGTGAAGTCACCCCATCCTTCATTCCCCTAGGTGTATAGTTTTCAGAAATGTATAGGTTTGCTAGGTTTCCCTAGGTGCAGGCACAGCTAGGGTTCAAAAACTACAGCGAAGCACTTTGCAAAAAAAGGGTCATTTTTCACTGAGAAATTGAGGTGTGACCACGTCGCGTTTTGCTCCGTTCCTTGTCACAGGCACTAGGCCGACCCACACAAGTGAGGTACAATTTTTCTTGGAAAGACTTTGGGGAATGTGGGGTGGGTAGAAATGTGTGGCTCCCCGCAGATTCCAGTACTTTCCCCCACAAGAAATGTAGAGAAAATTAGATTTTTTCACAATCAATACTTTAGGTTTGCAAGGGAATCCGGGTAACAGAACTTTGTGGGAGGCAGTCAAGTAACCCCATCCTAGATTTCCCTGGGTGTCTAGTTCTCAAAAATGTATAGGTTTGCTAGGTTTCCCTAGGTGCCGGCAGGGCTAGAGTTCAAAAACTACAGATAGGTACTTTGCCAAAAAAGAGTCATTTTTCACAGCGAAATTGAGGTGTGACCATGTTGTCTTTTGTGCCGTTTCCTGTTGCAGGCACTAGGCAGACACACACAAGTGAGGTACCATTTTTCTCGTAAGACTTGGGGAACGCAGGGTTGGTGGAATTTCCATCTGGATCCACACAGATTCCAGAACTTTCCACCACAGAAATGTGGGGAAAATGTTTTTTTGGGACAATATTTTAGGTTTGCAAGGGATTCTGGGTAACAGCAGTTGGTGGGAAGCAGTCAAGTCACCCCATCCTGGATTTCCCTGGGTGTCTAGTTTTCAAAAATGTATAGGTTTGCTAGGTTTCTCTTGGTGCCAGCAGAGCTAGGGTTCAAAAACTACAGCTAGGCACTTTGGCAAAAAAGGGTCCTTTTTCACTGCGAAATTGAGGTGTGACCACAGTGCGTTTTGCGCCATTTCCTGTTGCAGGCACTAGGTTGACCCACACAAGTGAGGTACCATTCTTCTCGTAAGACATTGCGGAACTTAGGGTGGGTGGAAATTTCTGGATCCATGCAGATTTCAGAACTTTCCACCACAGAAATGTGGGGAAAATGTTTTTTTATTTACAATTTTTTAGGTTTGCAAGGGATTCTGGGTTAACAGAACCTGGTGGGAGTCAGTAAAGTTACCCTATCCTGGATTCCCCTTAGTGTCTAGTATTGAAAAATGTATAGGTTTGCTAGGCTTACTTAGGTGCCGGCAGAGGTAGGGTTAAAAAAAGTACAGCTAGGCACTTTGCAAAAAAAGGGTAATTTTTCATTGCGAAATTGAGGTGTGACCACAATGTATTTTTCGTCGTTTCCTGTCGCAGGCACTAGGCCGACCCACATGAGTGAGGTACCATTTTCTCGGAAGACTTTGGGGAACGTGGGGTAGGTGGAAATTTCTGGATCCACGCAGATTCCAGAACTTTCCACCACAGAAATGTGGGGAAATTTTGTTTTTTTGACAATTTTTTAGGTTTGCAAGGGATTCTGGGTAGCAGAAGCTGGTGGGAGGCAGACAAGTCACCCCATCCTGGATTTCCCTGGGTGTCTACTTTTCAAAAAATTTATAGGTTTGCTAAGTTTCCCTAGGTGCCGGCAGAGCTACGGTTAAAAAACTACAGCTAGGCACTTTGCCATAAAAGGGTCATTTTTCACTGTGAAATTGAGGTGTGACCACGTTGCATTTTGCACCTTTCCCTGTCGCAGGCACTAGGCCTACCCACACAAGTGAGGTACCATTTTTCTCGTAAGACTTCGTGAAATGTGGGGCGCATGGAAAATTGTTGATCAACACAGATTCAAGAACTTTCCACCACAGAAATGTGGGGAAAATGTGTTTTTTTTAATAAATGTTTAGGTTTGCAATGGATTCTGGGTATTAGAACCTGGTGGGAGGCAGTCAAGTCACCCCATCCTGGATTCCCCTGGGTGTTTAGTTTTCAAAGATGTATAGGTTTTCTAGGTTTCTCTAGGTGCCGGCAGAGCTAGGGTTCACAAACTACAGCTGGGCACTTTGCCAAAAAAGAGTCATTTTTCACAGCGAAATTGAGGTGTGACCATGTTGTCTTTTGTGCCGTTTCCTGTTGCAGGCACTAGGCAGACACACACAAGTGAGGTACCATTTTTCTCGTAGGACTTGGGGAACGCAGGGTTGGTGGAATTTCCATCTGGATCCACACAGATTCCAGAACTTTCCACCACAGAAATGTGGGGAAAATGTTTTTTGGGACAATTTTTTAGGTTTGCAAGGGATTCTGGGTAACAGAAGTTGGTGGGAAGCAGTCAAGTCACCCCATCCTGGATTTCCCTGGGTGTCTAGTTTTAAAAAATGTATAGGTTTGCTAGGTTTCTCTAGGTGCCAGCAGAGCTAGGGTTCAAAAACTACAGCTAGGCACTTTGGCAAAAAAGGGTCCTTTTTCACTGCGAAATTGAGGTGTGACCACAGTGCGTTTTGCGCCATTTCCTGTTGCAGGCACTAGGTTGACCCACACAAGTGAGGTACCATTTTTCTCGTAAGACATTGCGGAACTTAGGGTGGGTGGAAATTTCTGGATCCATGCAGATTTCAGAACTTTCCACCACAGAAATGTGGGGAAATGTGTTTTTATTTACAATTTTTTAGGTTTTCAAGGGATTCTGGGTTAACAGAACCTGGTGGGAGGCAGTAAAGTTACCCTATCCTGGATTCCCCTTAGTGTCTAGTATTGAAAAATGTATAGGTTTGCTAGGCTTCCTTAGGTGCCGGCAGAGGTAGTGTTAAAAAAACTACAGCTAGGCACTTTGCAAAAAAAGGGTAATTTTTCATTGCGAAATTGAGGTGTGACCACAATGTATTTTTCGTTGTTTCCTGTCGCAGGCACTAGGCCGACCCACATGAGTGAGGTACCATTTTCTCGGAAGACTTTGGGGAACGTAGGGTAGGTGGAAATTTCTGGATCCACGCAGATTCCAGAACTTTCCACCATAGAAATGTGGGGAAATTTTGTTTTTTTGACAATTTTTTAGGTTTGCAAGGGATTCTGGGTAGCAGAAGCTGGTGGGAGGCAGACAAGTCACCCCATCCTGGATTTTCCTGGGTGTCTACTTTTCAAAAAATGTATAGGTTTGCTAAGTTTCCCTAGGTGCCGGCAGAGCTACGGTTAAAAAACTACAGCTAGGCACTTTGCCATAAAAGGGTCATTTTTCACTGCGAAATTGAGGTGTGACCACGTTGCATTTTGCACCTTTCCCTGTCGCAGGCACTAGGCCTACCCACACAAGTGAGGTACCATTTTTCTCGTAAGACTTCGCGAAATGTGGGGCGCATGGAAAATTGTTGATCAACACAGATTCAAGAACTTTCCACCACAGAAATGTGGGGAAAATGTGTTTTTTTTAATAAATGTTTAGGTTTGCAAGGGATTCTGGGTATTAGAACCTGGTGGGAGGCAGTCAAGTCACCCCATCCTGGATTCCCCTGGGTGTTTAGTTTTCAAAGATGTATAGGTTTTCTAGGTTTCTCTAGGTGCCGGCAGAGCTAGGGTTCAAAAACTTCAACTGGGCACTTTGCCAAAAAAGGGTCATTTTTCACTGAGAAATTGAGGTGTAACCACATTGCGTTTGGCGCCTTTTCCTGTAGCAGGCACTAGGCCTACCCACACAAGTGAGGTATCATTTTTCTCAGAAGACTTTGGAGGATGCCGGATGTGTGGAAATTGTGGATCCACACAGATTCTAGAACTTTCCACCACAGAAATGTGAGAAAATTTGTTTTTTTAAACATTTTTCTAGATTTGCAAGGGATTCTGGGTAACATAACCTGATGGGAGGCAGTGAAGTCACCCCATCCTTCATTCCCCTAGGTGTATAGTTTTCAGAAATGTATAGGTTTGCTAGGTTTCCCTAGGTGCAGGCACAGCTAGGGTTCAAAAACTACAGCGAAGCACTTTGCAAAAAAAGGGTCATTTTTCACTGAGAAATTGAGGTGTGACCACGTCGCGTTTTGCTCCGTTCCTTGTCACAGGCACTAGCCCGACCCACACAAATGAGGTACAATTTTTCTTGGAAAGACTTTGGGGAATGTGGGGTGGGTAGAAATGTGTGGCTCCCCGCAGATTCCAGTACTTTCCCCCACAAGAAATGTAGAGAAAATTTGATTTTTTCACAATGCTTTAGGTTTGCAAGGGAATCCGGGTAACAGAACTTTGTGGGAGGCAGTCAAGTAACCCCATCCTAGATTTCCCTGGGTGTCTAGTTCTCAAAAATGTATAGGTTTGCTAGGTTTCCCTAGGTGCCGGCAGGGCTAGAGTTCAAAAACTACAGATAGGTACTTTGCCAAAAAAGAGTCATTTTTCACAGCGAAATTGAGGTGTGACCATGTTGTCTTTTGTGCCGTTTCCTGTTGCAGGCACTAGGCAGACACACACAAGTGAGGTACCATTTTTCTCGTAAGACTTGGGGAACGCAGGGTTGGTGGAATTTCCATCTGGATCCACACAGATTCCAGGACTTTCCACCACAGAAATGTGGGGAAAATGTTTTTTTGGGACAATATTTTAGGTTTGCAAGGGATTCTGGGTAACAGCAGTTGGTGGGAAGCAGTCAAGTCACCCCATCCTGGATTTCCCTGGGTGTCTAGTTTTCAAAAATGTATAGGTTTGCTAGGTTTCTCTTGGTGCCAGCAGAGCTAGGGTTCAAAAACTACAGCTAGGCACTTTGGCAAAAAAGGGTCCTTTTTCACTGCGAAATTGAGGTGTGACCACAGTGCGTTTTGCGCCATTTCCTGTTGCAGGCACTAGGTTGACCCACACAAGTGAGGTACCATTCTTCTCGTAAGACATTGCGGAACTTAGGGTGGGTGGAAATTTCTGGATCCATGCAGATTTCAGAACTTTCCACCACAGAAATGTGGGGAAAATGTGTTTTTATTTACAATTTTTTAGGTTTGCAAGGGATTCTGGGTTAACAGAACCTGGTGGGAGTCAGTAAAGTTACCCTATCCTGGATTCCCCTTAGTGTCTAGTATTGAAAAATGTATAGGTTTGCTAGGCTTACTTAGGTGCCGGCAGAGGTAGGGTTAAAAAAAGTACAGCTAGGCACTTTGCAAAAAAAGGGTAATTTTTCATTGCGAAATTGAGGTGTGACCACAATGTATTTTTCGTCGTTTCCTGTCGCAGGCACTAGGCCGACCCACATGAGTGAGGTACCATTTTCTCGGAAGACTTTGGGGAACGTGGGGTAGGTGGAAATTTCTGGATCCACGCAGATTCCAGAACTTTCCACCACAGAAATGTGGGGAAATGTTGTTTTTTTGACAATTTTTTAGGTTTGCAAGGGATTCTGGGTAGCAGAAGCTGGTGGGAGGCAGACAAGTCACCCCATCCTGGATTTCCCTGGGTGTCTACTTTTCAAAAAATGTATAGGTTTGCTAAGTTTCCCTAGGTGCCGGCAGAGCTACGGTTAAAAAACTACAGCTAGGCACTTTGCCATAAAAGGGTCATTTTTCACTGCGAAATTGAGGTGTGACCACGTTGCATTTTGCACCTTTCCCTGTCGCAGGCACTAGGCCTACCCACACAAGTGAGGTACCATTTTTCTCGTAAGACTTCGCGAAATGTGGGGCGCATGGAAAATTGTTGATCAACACAGATTCAAGAACTTTCCACCACAGAAATGTGGGGAAAATGTGTTTTTTTTAATAAATGTTTAGGTTTGCAATGGATTCTGGGTATTAGAACCTGGTGGGAGGCAGTCAAGTCACCCCATCCTGGATTCCCCTGGGTGTTTAGTTTTCAAAGATGTATAGGTTTTCTAGGTTTCTCTAGGTGCCGGCAGAGCTAGGGTTCAAAAACTTCAACTGGGCACTTTGCCAAAAAAGGGTCATTTTTCACTGAGAAATTGAGGTGTAACCACATTGCGTTTGGCGCCGTTTCCTGTAGCAGGCACTAGGCCTACCCACACAAGTAAGGTATCATTTTTCTCAGAAGACTTTGGGGGATGTCGGATGTGTGGAAATTGTGGATCCACACAGATTCTAGAACTTTCCACCACAGAAATGTGAGAAAATGTGTTTTTTTTAAACATTTTTCTAGATTTGCAAGGGATTCTGGGTAACATAACCTGATGGGAGGCAGTGAAGTCACCCCATCCTTCATTCCCCTAGGTGTATAGTTTTCAGAAATGTATAGGTTTACTAGGTTTCCCTAGGTGCAGGCACAGCTAGGGTTCAAAAACTACAGCGAAGCACTTTGCAAAAAAAGGGTCATTTTTCACTGAGAAATTGAGGTGTGACCACGTCGCGTTTGGCTCCGTTCCTTGTCACAGGCACTAGGCCGACCCACACAAGTGAGGTACAATTTTTCTTGGAAAGACTTTGAGGAATGTGGGGTGGGTAGAAATGTGTGGCTCCCCGCAGATTCCAGTACTTTCCCCCACAAGAAATGTAGAGAAAATGTGATTTTTTCACAATGCTTTAGGTTTGCAAGGGAATCCGGGTAACAGAACTTTGTGGGAGGCAGTCAAGTAACCCCATCCTAGATTTCCCTGGGTGTCTAGTTCTCAAAAATGTATAGGTTTGCTAGGTTTCCCTAGGTGCCGGCAGGGCTAGAGTTCAAAAACTACAGATAGGTACTTTGCCAAAAAAGAGTCATTTTTCACAGCGAAATTGAGGTGTGACCATGTTGTCTTTTGTGCCGTTTCCTGTTGCAGGCACTAGGCAGACACACACAAGTGAGGTACCATTTTTCTCGTAAGACTTGGGGAACGCAGGGTTGGTGGAATTTCCATCTGGATCCACACAGATTCCAGAACTTTCCACCACAGAAATGTGGGGAAAATGTTTTTTTGGGACAATATTTTAGGTTTGCAAGGGATTCTGGGTAACAGAAGTTGGTGGGAAGCAGTCAAGTCACCCCATCCTGGATTTCCCTGGGTGTCTAGTTTTAAAAAATGTATAGGTTTGCTAGGTTTCTCTAGGTGCCAGCAGAGCTAGGGTTCAAAAACTACAGCTAGGCACTTTGGCAAAAAAGGGTCCTTTTTCACTGCGAAATTGAGGTGTGACCACAGTGCGTTTTGCGCCATTTCCTGTTGCAGGCACTAGGTTGACCCACACAAGTGAGGTACCATTTTTCTCGTAAGACATTGCGGAACTTAGGGTGGGTGGAAATTTCTGGATCCATGCAGATTTCAGAACTTTCCACCACAGAAATGTGGGGAAAATGTGTTTTTATTTACAATTTTTTAGGTTTGCAAGGGATTCTGGGTTAACAGAACCTGGTGGGAGGCAGTAAAGTTACCCTATCCTGGATTCCCCTGAGTGTCTAGTATTGAAAAATGTATAGGTTTGCTAGGCTTCCTTAGGTGCCGGCAGAGGTAGGGTTAAACAAACTACAGCTAGGCACTTTGCAAAAAAAGGGTAATTTTTCATTGCGAAATTGAGGTGTGACCACAATGTATTTTTCGTCGTTTCCTGTCGCAGGCACTAGGCCGACCCACATGAGTGAGGTACCATTTTCTCGGAAGACTTTGGGGAACGTGGGGTAGGTGGAAATTTCTGGATCCACGCAGATTCCAGATCTTTCCACCACAGAAATGTGGGGAAATTTTGTTTTTTTGACAATTTTTTAGGTTTGCAAGGGATTCTGGGTAGCAGAAGCTGGTGGGAGGCAGACAAGTCACCCCATCCTGGATTTCCCTGGGTGTCTACTTTTCAAAAAATGTATAGGTTTGCTAAGTTTCCCTAGGTGCCGGCAGAGCTACGGTTAAAAAACTACAGCTAGGCACTTTGCCATAAAAGGGTCATTTTTCACTGCGAAATTGAGGTGTGACCACGTTGCATTTGGCACCTTTCCCTGTCGCAGGCACTAGGCCTACCCACACAAGTGAGGTACCATTTTTCTCGTAAGACTTCGCGAAATGTGGGGCGCATGGAAAATTGTTGATCAACACAGATTCAAGAACTTTCCACCACAGAAATGTGGGGGAAATGTGTTTTTTTTAATAAATGTTTAGGTTTGCAAGGGATTCTGGGTATTAGAACCTGGTGGGAGGTAGTCAAGTCACCCCATCCTGGATTCCCCTGGGTGTTTAGTTTTCAAAGATGTATAGGTTTTCTAGGTTTCTCTAGGTGCCGGCAGAGCTAGGGTTCAAAAACATCAACTGGGCACTTTGCCAAAAAAGGGTCATTTTTCACTGAGAAATTGAGGTGTAACCACATTGCGTTTGGCGCCGTTTCCTGTAGCAGGCACTAGGCCTACCCACACAAGTAAGGTATCATTTTTCTCAGAAGACTTTGGGGGATGTCGGATGTGTGGAAATTGTGGATCCACACAGATTCTAGAACTTTCCACCACAGAAATGTGAGAAAATGTGTTTTTTTTAAACATTTTTCTAGATTTGCAAGGGATTCTGGGTAACATAACCTGATGGGAGGCAGTGAAGTCACCCCATCCTTCATTCCCCTAGGTGTATAGTTTTCAGAAATGTATAGGTTTACTAGGTTTCCCTAGGTGCAGGCACAGCTAGGGTTCAAAAACTACAGCGAAGCACTTTGCAAAAAAAGGGTCATTTTTCACTGAGAAATTGAGGTGTGACCACGTCGCGTTTGGCTCCGTTCCTTGTCACAGGCACTAGGCCGACCCACACAAGTGAGGTACAATTTTTCTTGGAAAGACTTTGGGGAATGTGGGGTGGGTAGAAATGTGTGGCTCCCCGCAGATTCCAGTACTTTCCCCCACAAGAAATGTAGAGAAAATGTGATTTTTTCACAATGCTTTAGGTTTGCAAGGGAATCCGGGTAACAGAACTTTGTGGGAGGCAGTCAAGTAACCCCATCCTAGATTTCCCTGGGTGTCTAGTTCTCAAAAATGTATAGGTTTGCTAGGTTTCCCTAGGTGCCGGCAGGGCTAGAGTTCAAAAACTACAGATAGGTACTTTGCCAAAAAAGAGTCATTTTTCACAGCGAAATTGAGGTGTGACCATGTTGTCTTTTGTGCCGTTTCCTGTTGCAGGCACTAGGCAGACACACACAAGTGAGATACCATTTTTCTCGTAAGACTTGGGGAACGCAGGGTTGGTGGAATTTCCATCTGGATCCACACAGATTCCAGAACTTTCCACCACAGAAATGTGGGGAAAATGTTTTTTGGGACAATATTTTAGGTTTGCAAGGGATTCTGGGTAACAGAAGTTGGTGGGAAGCAGTCAAGTCACCCCATCCTGGATTTCCCTGGGTGTCTAGTTTTCAAAAATGTATAGGTTTGCTAGGTTTCTCTAGGTGCCAGCAGAGCTAGGGTTCAAAAACTACAGCTAGGCACTTTGGCAAAAAAGGGTCCTTTTTCACTGCGAAATTGAGGTGTGACCACAGTGCGTTTTGCGCCATTTCCTGTTGCAGGCACTAGGTTGACCCACACACAGAAATGTGGGGAAAATGTGTTTTTATTTACAATTTTTTAGGTTTGCAAGGGATTCTGGGTTAACAGAACCTGGTGGGAGGCAGTAAAGTTACCCTATCCTGGATTCCCCTTAGTGTCTAGTATTGAAAAATGTATAGGTTTGCTAGGCTTCCTTAGGTGCCGGCAGAGGTAGGGTTAAAAAAACTACAGCTAGGCACTTTTGCAAAAAAAGCGAAATTGAGGTGTGACCACAATGTATTTTTCGTCGTTTCCTGTCGCAGGCACTAGGCCGACCCACATGAGTGAGGTACCATTTTCTCGGAAGACTTTGGGGAACGTGGGGTAGGTGGAAATTTCTGGATCCACGCAGATTCCAGAACTTTCCACCACAGAAATGTGGGGAAATTTTGTTTTTTTGACAATTTTTTAGGTTTGCAAGGGATTCTGGGTAGCAGAAGCTGGTGGGAGGCAGACAAGTCACCCCATCCTGGATTTCCCTGGGTGTCTACTTTTCAAAAAATGTATAGGTTTGCTAAGTTTCCCTAGGTGCCGGCAGAGCTACGGTTAAAAAACTACAGCTAGGCACTTTGCCATAAAAGGGTCATTTTTCACTGCGAAATTGAGGTGTGACCATGTTGCATTTTGCACCTTTCCCTGTCGCAGGCACTAGGCCTACCCACACAAGTGAGGTACCATTTTTCTCGTAAGACTTCGCGAAATGTGGGGCGCATGGAAAATTGTTGATCAACACAGATTCAAGAACTTTCCACCACAGAAATGTGGGGAAAATGTGTTTTTTTTATAAATGTTTAGGTTTGAAAGGGATTCTGGGTATTAGAACCTGGTGGGAGGCAGTCAAGTCACCCCATCCTGGATTCCCCTGGGTGTTTAGTTTTCAAAGATGTATAGGTTTTCTAGGTTTCTCTAGGTGCCGGCAGAGCTAGGGTTCAAAAACTTCAACTGGGCACTTTGCCAAAAAAGGGTCATTTTTCACTGAGAAATTGAGGTGTAACCACATTGCGTTTGGCGCCGTTTCCTGTAGCAGGCACTAGGCCTACCCACACAAGTGAGGTATAATTTTTCTCAGAAGACTTTGGGGGATGCCGGATGTGTGGAAATTGTGGATCCACACAGATTCTAGAACTTTCCACCACAGAAATGTGAGAAAATGTGTTTTTTTTAACATTTTTCTAGATTTGCAAGGGATTCTGGGTAACATAACCTGATGGGAGGCAGTGAAGTCACCCCATCCTTCATTCCCCTAGGTGTATAGTTTTCAGAAATGTATAGGTTTGCTAGGTTTCCCTAGGTGCAGGCACAGCTAGGGTTCAAAAACTACAGCGAAGCACTTTGCAAAAAAAGGGTCATTTTTCACTGAGAAATTGAGGTGTGACCACGTCGCGTTTTGCTCCGTTCCTTGTCACAGGCACTAGGCCGACCCACACAAGTGAGACACAATTTTTCTTGGAAAGACTTTGGGGAATGTGGGGTGGGTAGAAATGTGTGGCTCCCCGCAGATTCCAGTACTTTCCCCCACAAAAAATGTAGAGAAAATGTGATTTTTTCACAATGCTTTAGGTTTGCAAGGGAATCTGGGTAACAGAACTTTGTGGGAGGCAGTCAAGTAACCCCATCCTAGATTTCCCTGGGTGTCTAGTTCTCAAAAATGTATAGGTTTGCTAGGTTTCCCTAGGTGCCGGCAGGGCTAGGGTTCAAAAACTACAGATAGGTACTTTGCCAAAAAAGAGTCATTTTTCATTGCCAAATTGAGGTGTGACGACGTTGCGTTTTGCGTCGTTTCCTGTCGCGAGCACCAAGCCGACCCACACAAGTGAGGTACCACTTTTTCTCAGAACACTTTGGGGAACGCGGGGTGCATAGAAATTTGTGGGGCCCGATGATGAAGCATGACACTGGTGGGGCCCGATGATGAAGCATGACACTGACCAGGTCGGTGTGTGAGGGCTTTCCGACTCAAATAGAGGGACTGTGATCAAAATTACCCTCTTATCTCTTTGCTCCAAATCTGGTAGCTTTGTGCTTGACCAGACCTCTCTTCTTTTGTTGTTTGATACTTAACTGGGGTGTAAGAGAGTGTCTCTGATTCTCCCTATCTCTCTCCTTGTTGATATATATTCCTCACAGATTCAAGCACTTTCCAAAACAGAAAAGTAGGGAAAATTTGTTTTTTGGGCAATTTTTTAGGTTTGCAAGGGATTCTGGGTAACATAATCTGTTGGGAGGCAGTCAATTCACCCCATCCTATATTTCCCTGGGTGTCTAGTTTTCAAAAAATGTATAGGTTTGCTAGGTTTCCCTAGGTGCCGGCAGAGTTAGGGTTCAAAAACTACAGCTAGGCACTTTGTCAAAAAAGGGTCATTTTTCACTGCGAGATTGAGGTGTGACCACGTTGTGTTTTGTGCCGTTTCCTGTCGCGGGCACTAGGTGACCCACACAAGTGAGGTACCATTTTTCTTGTAAGACTTTGGGGAACGCAGGGTGGCTAGAGATATGTGGATCCACACAGATTCCAAAACTTTCCACCACAGAAATGTGGGGGAAAAGTGGCTTTTTGACAATTGTTTGGGTTTACAAGGGATTCTGGGTAACATAACCTGATGGGAGGCAGTTAAGTCACCCCATCATAGATTCCCCTGGGTGTCTCCTTTTCAAAAATGTATAGGTTTGTAAGGTTTCCCTTGGTGCCAGCAGAGCTAGGGTTAAAAAACGACAGCTACACACTTAGCAGAAAAAGGGGAAATTTTCATTGTGAAAATGTGGTGTGTTCACATTGGGTTTTGACCCCTTTCGGGTCATGGACACTATGCCTACCCACACAAGTGAGGCACCATTTTTATTGGGAGACTTAGGGTAATTCAGATTTGTAAAGTAACTGTTATTACCTATTGATTTTTGATGCATTTCTGCCTTCCAAATGAAAGACATTGTGTGAAAAAGAAGTCCTTTTGAAAAATGACCAATAATTCTCATGCTAGTATGAGTATTACTAATTTTGAAAATGTGCATATATGTACTGTTTCTAAACTCTATAATTTGTACCCATTTAGAAATACATAGGTGTCTTTCATACTGATTTTTTCATGTATACATTTTCACACAATAATTGCTATACACGCAGTACATAATAAAAAGCCATTTCAAATTGCTACACAGTTTTTTACTCTGTGTTTGTCTGGTTCTTGGTGAACCTACAGTCCTATATATCCTCACAACCAGGAAGGTCCAGCGGACGTAACGGTATACTGCTTTCAAAGAGCTGTTATAATTACAAGAAGTTACAGGTGAAAATGTTGACACAAAAGGTTTTTTTTTAACTACCTTTCAATTTTTCCAATATTTAACTGTTAGTTTCTATAAAGAAACCTTGATGATCTAAACAAATGACCCCTTTCTGAATTCTTGGTTTCATACTAATTTTTACCATTAACTGGAAGGAGGTTGAAAGCACAAAAAATAGCAAAAATAGTCAATGTCCCAGAAAAATGCCAAAACTTTGTGAAAAATGTTAGTTTTCTAACAAAAGTCTGCCATTCCCCAAAAGCTTGGAAAATGGTGATTTCATCCCCACAAATCCTTTTTTGATAACATTTGCAGGGAAAAACTCAGACGCTTTCATTTGTAGTTCGTTTTTCCCATTTTTCCGAAGAAAAATCTTTTGCTGTATTTTGGCTAATTTCTGGGACCCTGCCAAGGGAATCCACAAACCCTGGTACCTTTAGAATCCCCATGACGTTGGAAGAAAAGGACACAAAATTGGCATGGATAGCTTAAGTGGTCAAAAAGTTACTGGGGCCTAAGCGCGCACTACCCCAAATAGCCAAAAAAAGGCTTAGCACAGGAGGGGGAAAGGCCTAGCAGCGAAGGGGTTAATCCTGAAAGTCCCTGGGTCCTACTAGCCCACCATGTCTCTATTGAACACCATACAGCTGCATTGCAGAGAGGTGGTCCGAAGCCATGTCCCATTTTACACCTCACTGCAATGCAACTCTCTTGCACTTTCTGTAGATATCTGGTGGGTTATTTGGCCCCCAGGGACACTCAGGATTCAAGGCAGCTTAAAATGCCCACAGAGCATCTTTCCACACATATCTACTCCGTCCAACCCCTCTTTCTTCACCAGTGTGCAAATACAGCCCATTCTGCATATTAATACTTAGTTAATCTTACCTTCACAGTAATAGATATAAAAAACGCTAAACATTTTTTCAGTTGTTTTTTATAATTTAAATTTCTGAAAATGTCATGTTTTATAATTAGGATCTGTGAAAGAGAAGACAAAATACAGTTATAATATATAATATATTTTTTATAACATCATTTTAACATTATATAAATTATTTTCTTTGCCTTTTTTGGTGTTCTCAGAATATATTGAATTTCACTACAAACAGTGATTTCAATGTTACTCATCACATAACAGCGGAAAAAAAACAATCAATAAGATTGTTTAAAAAAACACAAAAGTATACCAAAAATATTTTTAATATACTCAACTATTTCTAAACATTCCATAAAAACTACATGTTCAATAACATACCATATACAACAAATCACACATATATAAAAAGCTTCCTTCTAGGAGAATTGTCTTACTTGAATATGAAAGAATTCAAATAATGATTCAATGAACAATTATTTTTAATTCTTATATACTTTAAATGATGTTGTCTAAAAATATATGCTGTGAGAATGTGCAAGAAAAATTCCTTTATTGAAATGTATACTTTTCCTCTAGGTCAAACGGTATTCCTGAAATCCTTTATACTGAAATTGTCCAATAGTAATTGTATTAATACTTTTTAACACATTTCTCATAAGCTGAATTATCTTCTTAAAACTTCGGCTTTAAACATATTAGATATAAATTTTGTAATTCGCTAGGCAAACGGTGTTTAAAAACCAATTGAGCATCATTACAATAAGTCCATCCTTCACTGCATTTTAAATAGACAGTGTAATGTCCAGATGTTGTTGAAGGACCATCATGGAAAATAATTGCTACAACTTCAAAAGTTCTACCTGATATTGATACCTGACTTACTACAAAATGTTTAATTAAAGTTTCCAATTTTCTTCCATCAGCTGTACAATGTTGTATCATTAAAATTATATATTGTCCATATCTTCGTATAAATAATGTTGATAACATTTCTGATTTGCATTGGCTACACTCCGTGTTTTGAATTACTGCTTTAACTAGTTTGTTGAAAGACACTGTTTTGCAGTCTGGTAAAGTCAAATATATAAATCTTTCAGTATTTATGTTAGTGCTACATGTAAACATACAATTTTCACATTGATGTTCCCATTTATAAGAAAGGCCAAAAAGATTTTCAATTTCTATGCCTTCATTTTCCAATACGGCAAGCATATACATTAGAAATTCCTAAGCATCTATTGAATATTCTGCATAAATTGTGAAGAACCAGAACATAAATCCAAAAGATTACGAATATCAGAAACACTTTGCATTTTACTTTATCAGTTCTCAATTTTTCATAAACAGAATGCATCTCGATTCTCCATAATTTGCTGAGACAAACTTTCAAGAAAAAAAAACATTGACCACTAAAGTAGCATAGAAGTTGATACCTGAACTATTTTATAACTGATGACCAACAATCTCTTCAATAGTGTCCTTTTTCTTTTTGCTTGCAATCTCAACATTATCTTGATTTTTTCTTTCTCTATAACTTCACTACAGATATTCTCATATCTTATTTTTCGACCTATTACACGCCTTTCAAACACAGGATATTCACCTAAATTAGGAGCATAAGCTCTTCTTAACCTATTATACTCTTTACACAGTTGGCATCTGCAATAATCTTTCTCTCATCAAAATCAATCAAAAACAATCCAGATAAAGTTCTGACTCGAGACAAAGCAACATATGCCATACACTCTTTAAACACGGTCCTTCCAATGTTCACCAAAGCACTGTCTACACTTAATCATTGAGATTTATGAATAGTGATTGCATATGCCAGAGAAAGTGGAAACTTTTTTCTACAGACATAAAAATGAACTGAACACCAACCAATTTGTATTACTTCTTCTATTTGATCAAATTTGATTTTTCAAAATTCAATTCCAACTCTATTTTGATCATTAACAAAATCCACAACTTTACCGATTGTTCCATTTACTAAAACATTTTATTCATCCAAATTATGCCTTAAAATTACCCAACAGTTTATATATACATATAGAGTCTTTTCTAAACCAGCAGTTTTAGATATCAATTTTCTAAAGAATCCAATTTTGTTTACAATTTTTCTGTCAAAATAATAGTGATTCCTTCATGCTCTATTTTATCAATGGCTTCCATTTTTATTATTTCTTCATTTTCTAGCTTCAAAAGTTGTACATTGAATATAGAACACTCGCGCAGTGTTGGCATTAAGCAGATTATTGATTTATTTTCTACAATTTTCACATATATTTTCTCAGGAACTATATTTTCATTTGGATCAAATTTGAAAGTAGTTGACTTTGCAAAGCTTGCTTGCCATGTTCTGTCAGTACTCCAATTCTTATATCTTGAAGAATAGTTCCCTAATCCAAATCATTTGCCTGTCGCATATTTGTAATGAGTTCTTTGTATTTAAAATATGACCAAATATTAACGTTTCCAACACTACCCAAAGACTTTCAGGTGTCTTCATGCACAAGTGTTTTAAATACTGATTGTCCTTTTATGGGAGTAAGTTGCAGTAGATATCCAAAAACTATGACATGTTTTCCTCCAAATAAGACATCGTACTCTGTTTTGAGAATTTGCTGCATTCTTAAATGAACAAAAGCAAGCATTAAGTTTGAGACCATGCTTACCTCATCAATAAGTAGAAGTTTTATTTTCTTTAGCACTCTTGAAACTTCCTAACAAGCTTCTCCAGATAGCTTGTGATATTCCAATTTGTATTCATGCTCTACAGTTAGCATAAGTAAACAATGCAATGTAATTCCTTTAATGTTGTGTGCTGCCAACCCATTTGGAGCAGTTACAACACAAGACAAATGTGAGTCAGTTGTTTTCTGTAGATAACTGGTCAATACTTTAATTAAGAAACTTTTTCCTGTTCCAGCTTGACCACTGATATACATTCAGATAGGTTGAAATGATGTGCATGTGCATTCTTTCTATTCATGAAAAATCCAAGGTCAATCTGCTGTTTCACTTGGTGATATATTTCTTTCTGTTCAACATTTAGTTGTTCTTCCAAATGTCCTAAGTCCATATTATCTTCTTGAACTTGATGCATTGCTGATCCACTTCATTCATGGTGATTGCCGCTTCATTTTCGAGAATTGGTTGTCCTAGTGGATCTTGATTCAGTGGAGCCGAACTTTTCTTGTACAGATTTAAGTACTCGATTTCGCATTGCAGCAAGACCTAGACTCACCCAAATGATTCTTCTAGATTTTGAGTATAAACTTGCAAATGATAACCGATCTGAGCATTCATACGCTCCAATTTCTCGATGGGATAACATCTTCAAACTGAAACTGTACAATTTCTTACTAAGCCTCTTCTTGTGAGATATTTCTTCCCACATTTCTTTCAATTTCGTCTTTTCTGATTTTATAATGTAAGATGTCAGATACCGGGCAACAGCAATGGAATTATCCGCAACATACTGAATATCCATATTAGCATTCCACATTGAAAGAATAACTGGATTATAATCATTTATGTATTTTGATTCTTCACTTCTCAAATTGTATGTATTTCTTTGTAGATTTTCTAGTGATGGTATGTCTCATAGCTGACATAAAACTGTTTACTCTTCCTTTGGATATTACAGGACGTGGAAATCCAAAACGACATTTGGTATAAATCTTTTCCTTGGACTTGTACTTTCGTCAACATATTTTCCACATCGATGACTTTGGAAGGGTAGGACTTGTTGTCTTAAGACGTTTTCTTCTGTTCTTTTTGTTATAGCACATGTGGCATATTCTTCAATAAAAGACAAAACAGTATCATCCAAATCAGTTCTGAATTTGGGTGCATCCTTGATCCATATCAGCATATGTATATGAGGAGCACCTCTCGCTTGATACTCCTTTCTCCAAAAGAAATCCACAAATTCTTCAAGAGGAGGATTCTTTTTATTGCAGCTAAAATACATCATAGCTTTAAACCTATGATTGAAATATCATGTACCAAAACAATGATTTGAGTACTACAAGGAGAGTGCATTGGTTAATTTATAAGTGGTTCAGTTTTGGTGCAGTGAATGGATTAGTAGATGGTACTGAATAGGTCACTACAGGAGTGCAGGAGCCGTGACATGGTGTTTGCTGGAGTGTATGGATACTGCCTGGGTAAATGAACATGTGTTTGATAAGTATATAGGTGATTAAAAGACTGCATGCACATTGGACAGAGGTTTGTAGCACTTCATGTGCTAAGGCCTTGGATCACTGCATAAGTACTTGGGTACTGACTGAATGTTTAGAGTACTGCAATGAGAGTGCCTGGGTGAATTTATAAGTGGTTGGGTTTTGGCACAGTGAATAGATTAGTACATGGTGCTGAAAGGGTCACTAGAGGATTGCACAAGGAGTAACAGGGTGTTTGCAGGAGTGTATGGATACTGACTGGGGACTTGAAGGCCT
The DNA here is from genome assembly GCF_964261635.1 of Lissotriton helveticus. NCBI lineage: Eukaryota > Metazoa > Chordata > Amphibia > Caudata > Salamandridae > Lissotriton > Lissotriton helveticus. Next base: position 1,024,899,114 of record NC_136063.1, read on the forward strand.
GAAACACAAGTGTGTAGGTGGTAAGAGGACTACATGCATAGTGCATAGGAGTTTGAAGCAGTCCATGTGCTAAGGCCTTGGATCACTGCATAAGTACTTGGGTACTGACTGAATGTTTAGAGTACTGCAATGAGAGTGCCTGGGAGAATTTATAAGTGGTTGGGTTTTGGCGCAGTGAATAGATTAGTACATGGTGCTGAAAGGGTCACTAGAGGATTGCACAGGAGTAACAGGGTGTTTGCAGGAGTGTATGGATACTGACTGGGGAATTGAAGGCCTGAAACACAAGTGTGTAGGTGGTTAGAGGACTACATGCATAGTGCATAGGAGTTTGAAGCAGTCCATGTGCTAAGGCCCTGGATCACTGCATGAGTACTTGGGTACTGACTGAATGATTAGAGTACTGCAAGGAGAGTGCCTGGGTGAATTTATAAGTGGTTGGGTTTTGACACATTAAATAGATTAGTACATGTTGCTGAATGGGTCATGAGAGAAATGCAATGGGGTATAACAGATTTTTAAACAGTTATGTGTCAGCAAAGACATAAAGTAACCAAATGCTTCTCTTACAATGGTTGGCCAAATGCACACAGACTCACAGTGTGATTCTAGACAAGCAACACTATTCCTTGGACTTTAGTAAAACAGGCTCACTAGTCTGGAAGGGATAAGGTGACTGCACACATTCTACATATTTCACTACTGCACTCTAGTGTGAATACCTGACTCATTCTGCGAATGCATAAGGAATGACTGACTTTTCATACAACTAAAACTTGACAACAGAATAGGTTTTTAAACCGTTATGTGGCAGCAAAGTCATGAAGTAACCAAATGTTTCTCTCACAAGGGTTGCCCAAATGCACAGAGACTCACAGTGTGATTCTAGATAAGCAAGACTATTCCTTGAACTTTAGAAGGAGAAACACATTAGTCTTATTAAAAACAAAGGCACCACATACAATCCCTCACAAATTAATAACTCACCTTTTCAAATTGGTTTGTAGATTAAGAAGTATGTCAGTCACACACCAGATTTTCTTATACAGAATGTCTGTACTGCACTGCTCTTAGCAAAACCAAAAAATGGCAACTTTCCCTCTCATTCTGCACACATATACATGTAAATATCAAATTACATTGCTTCCCACATTAATTAAAAAGCTAATACACATTTCTTTTGGTTACACATTTCAACCCTTTCCAATTGACATAACGTTGAACACTACCCCACTCTATTTACTGCCTGTTACCATAGTAACAGCTCATGCAACACTCAACTGAACACACAGGTCACAAGTTCAGCACACAATGTTGCAAATCCAAACAGCAAATGTGCTTGACATTTCAAAATATCAGCTTATCCTATGTAATGGTGCTTTCACACAGTTTTCATCAACCAATAAGAAACATGCTTTTGAAACATAAGTACATGCACCCTATTTTTCAGTCTATTATGTTCTCAAACAGCCAATCATTTCTCTTTTTTTTAAACTGCATCTTACCCACAATTTTAGAAAAATCTTAGTATTCAAACTGCCAATTTCACATACAGACACCTTCTGAGTGCATCAAGACCTCCCTTCAAGATGCTTAGAGTGTGAGTTGTGGGACACAGCTATATTTTCTGGAGCCAAAGGTATGCAGAAAACAGTGGTATTGACAAAGACCTAGCTTTGCCAAATGTAGACATTAAATGGATTGGACAGAAAGGATTAAAGTGGCACCAATTGATGTCATTGGTTAAATCCTTTTTGCATCTCCAACACACTGACCCCATAATTGTGCACTGTGGTGGCAATGACCTAGGCACTTTGACTGGGGTAGGTCTGGAAATGCTTATGAAGGACACCTTTGGAGAATTTATGTCACTTTTCCCCCAAACTGCCTTTTGTCTATTCTAACATATGTCAAAGACAGAAATGCAACTGGTCCAATCAATTTTGTCCACAGATTGAGAAAGCTAGGAAACATGTCAATAAAACTGTTTCTGCTTATCTCCGAGATTGTAGAATGGGGTCCATTTACAACAATCTACTTTTTAATATGGACAGCATCTATAGGAGAGATGGTGTACATTTTACAGATGAGGATAACAGAGTCTTCCTCAACAACTTTAGACTCTGCATCGGTACTTACTTGTGAGTACCGAAATCTCCCAATAAACACAACAGCTCTGTTTAGAGCCACCCAAGATCTAAACACATAAACTTAATATATATCTGAAAAATATGACTTTTTTTGCTTGGAGTCGTGCACCCAACGCGTTCACACCAGGGGGTCTCGCTGGGAGTCGCGTACCCAGCGTGTGCACACGAGATGGCCGCGCTGAGCGCCGCACTGGATGTGAAACTCCTAATTTTACCGAAAAAAAAATTAGTTCCTATCACTAATTTATATTCTCCCCACGGACCCCATCCCACGGGGCCTGTACACAATGTTGGGGACTGTGGGGGGAACCCCAAACCCCACGGTCCTGCCGGCTCCCCACGTTCTTCGGGAGCCGGCATTGCTTTTCTACATGGAGAGCTGTTAACATGCATCTCCCCGTGTGGAAAAGCAATCTGGTTCGAATTTTGAAAGAGAGAGCAGGTTTCCCTGCTCTCTCTTTCAAAATCCTAACCAAGTTTGCTATGGCAGGGCGGGAGCCGCGAGGCTCCTGCCCTGCTATAGCAAACAGCAGTGTTACGGGACCCCGGGACACTGCAGGAGCTGGCCCAGGGGGTGGCAGTCACCAGGGCCCTTGAGGGCTCCAGGAGGGGGGCCAGGTGGGCCCCTCCAACAATATACAAAGCCCCGGGGGTAGTGGTACCCAGGACTTGGGGGGCCTTTGAGACCCCCACCCATTTACTTCAAAGCCCCCGGGGGTGGTGATCCCCAGGATGGGGGGGCCTTTAAGCCCCCCACCCATGTATTTTGCTGGGGAGTTGGGCCTTTGAGCCCCCCCACCCATTTATATTGTAGCCCCAGGAGGTGGCGGTCTCCGGGGCGCCCCTCTGGGCCCCCATTACATTAAATATGTTTGCCCCCAGGATTTGGCCTCGCCGGGGGCTAATTATTAAAGAAGCGCAGGAGCCCGCACGTAATTTTTTTTTCAAGTCAGGATCCGCGCACCCAGACGGATTTTGACATTTTAAAAAACCTGCCCCTTTCTACTTTTTGCGCACTTGTAGCACTGTTTTCTTGTTTCTCTGTTCTACCGAGGCACAAAATGGCTGCCAACATTGGTTTGGAGTGTTGACAGCCAATTAACATGCAGCTCGTGATCGGGAAGGTGCGCGCATAGTGCGCACAGGGCGCGCGGATCCACCGCGGCCATAGATATGTATGTGATTTTATTTATGTTTTTCCCAGCAACTACTGAACATATTTACACCATTTAACAAAAAGGCACTAGTCTGAACCAAGGGCTACCTCTTTGCCAAATTTGGTGTAAATCCGTTCAGCAGTTTGGGCTGTAGCTACAGCTAAAGGTTCCTATGGAATATTGCATGGGAAAAATGCGTTTGGGACCCCCTTTTTCCTCAGCCCCCACTTGAGGAATCACCCCCAATCTTTCAGGATAGGAGCGGACCAGAACGCCCCACCAGTTTTGAAAATTTCGCAAAGATTCGTCAACTAGCGCCAGAGTTATTGCAAATAGAATGTTGCGCATTTCCTATGTAAAATAGGTCCTAACTATAACTGCCTACTGGTGACCCCCAGTAGGTAATATATATATATATATATATATATATATATGTGTGTGTGTGTGTGTCTGCGTGTGTGTGTGTATGTATGTATACATGTACATATATATATATGTATATAGTTCGGTGAATATGCGATTAACAACATAAACATTTTGAACAAAAAAAACACAGACAATCACTGGTTATAGGTAGCAGAGCAGGTATAACTTGCGTTCCCAGTGTGCACTGCTTATAACCTCACCACTCATTACATGTTCTATGATATCATTTATGACATCACTGATATATCAAATACCATCATTGACGACATCACTGATGATAGCATCCACGAATATGTTTGTTTTGAAGTTTTAATAGTGACGAGTAACTATCATATTACTTTTCTACCTAGATTTATACAGCCTATGTCCAGCTAATTGGTGTAAGTCTTTATAAAACGCCTGTGCTCCTAATGCACAATAGGTGTGTAGAGGTACTGAACCCATTAGAAATCCTTGTATTGAAGAGTAATTCTCTGTGCAGTCAGACAACTTGTGTTCATTATGTTGTACACACGTTTTTTGGTACTGCAGAAAATGTTTTCAGCTGGGCAAAGATTCTACATACTTCATATTAAGTATTGAAAGCAGCCTTGAGTTATTAGACAAAATCAACTCAGCATGACAATTTCTACTTACAATAGAAGACTGTGTACACCTTTTACTAACCTATGTAGATGTGTTTGTTTTGCTACAGAAGATGGGCTATCTGTAAATTATTCATCACAGTATGGAGGCTGTGGGTAGTATGATCTTTAGCACCAAACAAACCTCAGGTATTTTAAGTAAATAGTCATTCTTTGGGCAAGTTTTGCACAGAGTGTACACTGTTCTTAGTAGCTCCTTATTAATACTATGTGCTGTATTTTTCATGAGAATCTCACTACCTGCAAACAGTGTGGTACAGAGTAAACTTTCTCCATAGAGTAACGTGTTAACAGTACCGACTTTTCTACTTATGTTATGTTATGTTATGCTAACCCATCTTACATAGCGCAACAGCTGCCTCAGCAAAGAGGCGTCCCGGCGCTGTGTGCAGCAAGACACAGAGGCAAAGACCTGAGTTAGGGGGAAGAGATAAACCGAGGATTCCTTCTCGGGGAGGGGGAGGTGGTCTGATGCATTCACTCAGTTTTAATTATAAATGTAAAACAAGGTTGCATCCCCGGATCGAGACCTCTTACTAAGGTAAGTCCTCCATAAATTATTGTAACTCATTGAGCAATGAATCTCTATTTGCCACTATAGAAACCCTGTGCAAACCCCTGACATCCTCATGCGGGATAGCCACAGATCAGCCCTACCCCACTTAAGTATCACTGCACATCAGTGCTTTCAGCTAGAAAGTGTGTTGACCTTCCAGTGCATAGCTATGGCTCTTTGAAGTATGAGCACTGCCAAATTGAGAAATCGGTAAGTAGTGCCCTCTACCTTCCTACGCCTGAACAAACCCAGAACCCCACTTTCCAAAGTGTAGAGCTCTGTATGCTCCATGTTTGCAGTCAGTACCTCTGTGACTTCCTGCCACAGTGAAGTCGCAATCAGGCAGCTCCACAACATGTGTTTCCTGTCTCTATCTGGTGCGAAACATCTGAGGTAATTTGAAATTGAGCAGAAGATTCTGTTTAAACATGCAGGAGTGAGATATACCTAGTGGAGAATGTTGTGTTGGACATTTTGGAATTCAACACTTCGAGAAAGTGTGTCAGGATATGCCACAGTCTTGTCCCATTCTTTTTGGACAATTATTGGCTGATGCCCTGTTCCCATTTCTATCTTGGTGGTAGTAAAGGGCCCTGCTGTGTGTGTACTTATGAATGGGTGAGTCATGTGATTAGACAATGGGCAGTGCCAATAGTGTGGAGTGTGTGTATCAAGGGGTGCATTGCATTTCGGCTCTTAGCCTATTGTATTCAAAGAAATGGCCAGCTGGCAATTCACAATCTGCTTGAAGCTAAACAAATGGGATGAGTTTACCATTTTGGAATAAGGTGCCTAGTGGGTCCACCCCTGTGGCTTTCCAAGTCACTAGCCCATCTCTGCCAACTGGGTCCAGGAAGGGTCGTATTGAACTAATATGGATCGACGGTGTGAATGGTGTTAGGGCTGCCATCAGGCACAGACTCCTGTGAAAGCTATTGTGAGCCACCTGCAAAAGGTCATTGGACCCATGGGCACACTGAAAATGGTGTGCATGGGCATTCCCTCCTCTTCCAACAAGATAGTCAGCAAGAAGGCCACTGCAACTAGGAATCTGAATAGAAATGTTCGAAATTAGGCGCCCGAGGCACCCTTTTTCACTAGGAGCTGCAGTTTGTTTACTGCAACACAGGGCCTGCCCTTATTCCAGAGGCAGACCCCCAACATATAACAGGCATAGGAGCATTACCATTTTGGCCAGAGGTACTCTGCCCTGGACAGTGAGAAGGAGTGTGCTCCAAAGTATCAGCTGGGGAAAAAGGGAGGCAAGAGTTCTGGTGAGGTTACCATCACTTAGGTCGTGTGTGGTGTGGTATATCCAAATGCCTTAGTATCGGAAAGTGCATGATTCCCAGCAAAGAAGATACATGTCCAGAGTCAAGTGATGCAACGGACAATCAGTGCTAAGTGGGAACAGGCATGACTTAGACCAGTTCACCCCAGGCCCGATGCCATCCGGAACTCCCTTAGGATGTCTCTAACCTCGGCTATCCTGCTGCGTATGTCCCAGATATAGATGAGTACATCATCTGCATAGAGGGAGATGATGTAAATTTCATCACCAATCAGGATGTGCACGACCGCCCTTGTTGTCTGAGCTGATTTTCCAGTAGTTCTATTGTCAAAGCAAAGAAGGGAGGGGATAGTGAGCCTCTCTGAACCATTCCTCTGCTTACCTGTATAGGGTCAGAGATGCAAAATCCGATCTTCACTCAGGCAGTTGGGTCCATGTAGAAGAGTTTAATGAGGCTCTGGAGTCTGCTGGCTATACCCATGGATGATAATGTTGTGAACATAAACTCCCAGTCAACTGTATTGAATGCCTTCTCTAGGTCTAATACTAGGCAAGCTGCATCTGGCAATTAGGCTGATGCAAGTTCCATCACTCTATGGGCACTCAAGAAGTCGCCCTGCTGTTATCTTGCTGAGAATTTTATGGTCAGTCCCTAAAATGGACAGTGGATGATAAGATGTCACCTCTAAGTGGTCTTTGTTGTGCTTTAAAAGAGAGACAATGAGGGATTTACATCGTGTAGGTTGAAGTCAGCCTTTTAGTAGTGCTCTCTGGTACAATTCAAGCATCTTAGGTGCCAGGAGGTCTTCGTGGGCTTTGAGGTGCACAATTGGAAGTCCGTCAAGTCCCAGTGCTTTACACATGGCCGAACTCAGGATAGGCTCCTGATCTCTTGCTCTGTAATGGGTGCGTTTAGTTCCTCATGGGTTGCAGGGTCAACAACAGGCAGTGTTGTTTTGTCTAAAAGGTCTTGGATGTGGGCTGCACTATTTACTGTTGGGGGATCGTATAGAGTCTGATAATGAGTAATGAATGCAGCATGTATGTCTGCTTGACTTGTCACTTGGTTCGTCGGTGATCTTCAAATCATGGTGATTGGGACGGCTAGCATTACATTGCACAGCAACCATTCCAATAGGCGGCTGGGCTTGTCCCCCTCTGCATGCATTTTTGCCTGGTAGGCCCTGAAGTCGAGGCATCTAGGTTGTTCGATAAATTGGGCATGACTCTCCTCAGTTGTCACAAGTGCCTGTCAGGTAGTAGGGTCCTCACTGACCTCAACTTCTAGTGTGCCTAACGATATCTCTAACCGGACCAGATCCTCATGGCGGTCCACTTGCACATCCACTATCGCATTAATAATCTGTCCCCGGAGTACGACCTTCAGTGCGTCTCATTCTATGGGCCTAGTGATACCTGTGCCCCAGTTCTCCATTAGGTAATGTAACAATTCCTCACAGATAGTGTTGACGAAGGCTGCGTCCTCCAAAATGGTCAGCTGCAGGCACCATGTAGGGATAGGCTGGTGTGGAGCACCCACAGCTAGGTGTAATTGATGAGGGTTGTGGTCAGAGCTTGTTTTCCTTAAGTATTCAGCATTTAAAAAGGGGAAGTGTGTGGTCGGGTGTCAGAGTATTTGGTCAAGGTGCATGTGGAGGTCATGTGGCGGTAAGAAGTAAGAGAATGTTCTCCCAACAGGGTTTACAGTGCGCCAGCTGTCTAAAAGGGACTGGAGCCTTGAGCCATTGGGTAAGGCCTGCAGCAGTTGTGATTACTGGAGAGGTTGGAAGAGGAAGGTCGGAATGGTTCAGATGTGGATTTAAGATGCTGTTGAAGTCTCCACCTATTATCCAGGGGATATGAGCCCATCTTTTGAGTATAGCTGAGAGGCGGACCAGGATGCGCTGCTGCGCTACATTTGGTGCATAGATACTACCCAGAAGAAGGGTCTGCCATCTAACTGTCCCTCCTTTAGGACGTAGAGTCCTTTCGGGGCAATTTCTGCAGCTACACAGTGAAAGAGAACTGCTGGGTGGTTCCATATGAGGGCTCCCCGGGTGATGCCAGAGTATGTGGTGCAGTAGCATTGGCCTCGCCAGTGCTTCCGCAATCATGTGTGCTCTCCCCGGCTATCTGTGTTTCAAGAATGAATGCAATCTGGGCATCACTGTATCTAATATATTGCTATATGGCATGGCGCTTGCATGTTGTCCCCATGCCATGGACATTCCATGTTATTATTCGCAGTCTAGCCATGAGCCATGACACCTTAAAATTGAACAGGGTGGGGGGGGATCCATCAGGAAAAGTACTTTGACAATTTGTGGGACCAGTATGGGGGACGAGTGAAACCTTGGGTAGCTCGGGTCATATGTGTTCTTTTTTATGTGTGACCTTTGACACACATAAATAAGAACCCTCAAGTCCCTTCCCAACACAGCAGTGGAGAATACGACTGCCCAAACGCTTTCCTTCTTTTGCCATACCTGTTGTTGTCAGAGGGACTGCTGTAATGCTGCCACATTACCCTGAGGCCATCGCTATTCTCACCACGCGGGACACCTGAGGACTGCCTTTTCCAGTGTGTCTGGGGCCGCGCACACCAAGGACGTCACTGCCAAGCGCCCGGAGGCGCTTAAATCAACGCTGCGCCTCCAGCAGCGCAGGACGCTTTCCTTCTTTTGCCCTACCTGTTGTCAGAGGGACTGCTGTAACGCTGCCACATTGCCCTGAGGCCACCGCTATTCTCACCGCACGGGACGCCTGAGGACTGCATTTTCCAATGTGCCTAGGGCCGCGCACACCAAAGATGTCACTGCCAAGCGCCCGGAGGTGCTTAAATCAACGCTGCACCTCCCGCAGTGCCCGGGCAAAGCCCGGGCCAAGGGCGGGCCCATCCGCGCCCGTCGCAGCCAGGAGGAGGCTAGGCTGGGCCACCCCCCTAATGCTCACATCAGGACACAAAGTAAGCGGAACTACCTTTTGTGACTTTGGACTAAGGGGGCATTATTTTCTCGTGAGTGTGGGGCTTATATCAGGTTATTTCATACAAATAGTACAATCATCTGGTGGTCGCCGACGTTACATAAGTTATAGCCTGGTTTAATTGTTTGTAAGCGCATTCAATAGCATTCTATATCCAGTGGGGTTGTGACTCAAAAAACCTATTATAAGCGCAACATAAAGTGGGGGTTATGTGGTTCTTAAAATTCAGAATTCTTATGAATCGTTCTGAAAATCGAGAATTAAAACTTCATCGAAGTTTCACGAATTTGGTATCAAAAGACCGAGAATGACGAGTACATCATGTACATATATTTTCAGCATATTCGGGTGGTGATTTCACCTCGAAATCACCATTTGCGTTCTGAACCTTGGCTTCATTTACATGTTGCCCTTTACATAGGCCTTAATCCAGTTGATTTCAATTCCACAAGGACACATACTCCTTAATCGACTTTTCCATGACCTCAGTACAAGTTGGAACCATTGCCCCATGCCGAACTCGTTAGGTCAGTTCCCTCCCAGTGGCCAACCAAGATAGCATCTAGGCTCAACAACCATAAAACCATTTCAGCGCGCACACCTGCCATATCTCGCTCACATCTATCTCCACTCCTTTGCTTCACTTACTTTATGGTGGGGAGGTGCCCATTTTTATTGGGGGTCCAGCGATATCTGATGAAATGTTGGGCCTTGCCAAATGATTTGTTGTAGGCAACACGAAGTGAAATATGGACATGTCATCATGACTCTGCTTTTTCTTTGTATTGGAAATATGTCAACGATTTACTTTACAACCAAGAATGTTTTGCCTGAGGCCTAACACAGTGTATAAGAAGAGAAGCCCGACTTTGTAAAAGTGTGCAGTCTCCTGAGAATATACCCGTGTTGTACTTCTAGGACACTTGTTACCTTGGTTGCAGCCAATAAACTAATCTTTGACTTCACCTAGAAGACTCCGAGTTTCTGTAGGTCTGGATCAGGAAGAACCCGAGGTCTCTGGGTGTTGATTCCCTGGCACCGCTGGGTTACCGGTTCTGTGCCGGTTCTTAAAAACCCAGTACCTAAGTTGGCGCCCAACGTTGGGCGATTCCAGTGGTACCAGTCAGCCTGAAGATCGTGAGGAGCTTCGTGTGGAAATTCCGGAGGACGGCCAACCACCTCATCGACCTCTGCATGTCGACGTGGTCCGAAGGTCTTTGCTGCGAGGTTCCCCGCTTCCCGACGGCTACAAGGACTGCTGCCCTGGCTATCGCCCTGATTTGGACCCTTGAAGTTTTTGGTAGAGCGAAAACTGAGACGAGTCTTCTGGTGACGTCATCGATATTTCAGTTAAGTATAAGTGGAGCGTCTCCCAGTCCTTAGTTGGACCTAGTTTTGGGTATCCTTGGGATACAAAGGTTTGTGTTGGTACTTGCAAGCACCAAAACCGAAGGACTCGTGTATTCACAAGAAATATCGTAATCGATAATCCTTTGAAGTTTGGAACTAGACTAGAGAGCGAGGATGCCTAGTCTTAGACTTGGGAATTTGTTTTGTCTTGGTGGTAATAATAGGGACTCCCGATTGGAGGACTCATGTCCGGTTCCTCCAGTTGGAACTCCGACTTACGAGCTATATGTGAAACATGGGGTAGGCCCCATCACTTACAACGAAGTATGGATTAAATACACCAGGAAAGATGGTGTTCTAAAATGGCCCCAATATGGTAGCTTTGACTCCGAAATCTTAGACAACCTTGAAGTAAAGCTCTTTAAAAAGAAAGCCCGGCCGGCGATGTTTGACACTTTCCGCCTATGGCGCAAAGAAGCCAAACAAAAAGAAATTAAATTAGCGAAGAAAAATAAAAGAGAAGGAGGACTTTCAGTAATGCAAGCTGCTGTGCAGTTTAAAGATAATGAAGAAGAGCAGATGAAAGAGCAGTTGCACAGGCAACGTAAAATGGCAATAGATAAGTGTTATCCAGTTTTGCCGTCTCTTCAGCAAGAGGCAGCAAAAGAGCGTGAAAAAGACCCATTAATGTCGCATTTACTAAATTCACCACCCCGCTATGCGCAGAATGCCACAGCGCCCCCGCAACCTTTAGTGGCGCAAACTACGCCTCCTGCTCCTCCACAGCACCCACCAGCTGTTCTTCAGCTGACTCCTACTTCTTCGGTGCAGCCTCCTCCAGGCCCACCGACCACCTCTGTTTCACCTGTGTTTTCTACAATTTTGCCTACTGTACTTTTTACGTCTCCTAATGCTCCCTCTACGATTTTGCCTAGTGCCCCCTCTATTTCCCCTGATACCTCTTCTGCTATCTCTGCTCCTGCCTTATCTCACCCCGTTTTTCCATCTGTTTGTCCTTCAGTTTCACCTTCCATTCGGCAGAAAATGGCCAGCACTGTTACTAACCTTCTTTTACCTCTTTTCGGGTCGCCTACTACGACCCCTAACATGGGAAGAAGACAGTTGCGAAGTCAACTACCTGATTATCAAGAGAGAGATTCACTGAATAGTTTAGCACGGAAATGGGTCATGGATACCGTAAAATATGATGTACAGTCTGTCATGGAAGTCTTCCATCAATGGGAAGCAGCAACACAGAGATATGTTTTCGAACAGATGTGTGTTTTCCTTTGCGAGGATTTAGAAGACAATGATCAGGAATGCCTCCCACGAGAGATGTGCCATGTACGGTTTAAGTTCGGAGAGGGTATGATTGTAGGTCCAGATGTGGAGAAAGCAGTTGAAATGTTGTTATCATATCGGAGTAAGGGGAGCAGTTCTGAGTCACCACCTGAACCTAGTGCATCTAGTAGGAAAAAGGCACGACAATACCCTATGAGAGAAGTTCCCCCACAATGGAGAGAGGGTGACACAACCGCTAACCCACCTATTCTGCCACACTTTCAGCGTGTTTGGGTACATGTCCCATGGAAGCGAGCTGAAGTTTTAGCACTCAAACAAACATTACCTGACCCGCGTAAAAATCCTGCAGGGTACTATAAAGAGTTGTCACAAACTGCTGGTTCATGTATAATGAATTTAGCCGATATCGATATGGTATTTGGGAATGTTGTTCCACAGCCTTTATGGAGTAAAATTCGCCATACAGATCACGAACAAGAATTAGGTGACTCATGGGCTAATATTGCTACCGCAGATGCCCGACAAGTTGGTGGTGCCAAGCCTGAGCCTTTGATAGCCGAACTCCCTGGTAAAATAGTAGATTACATGAAAACGATAATGCCTGCAGTACGTGTAAATTGGGATAAGTTGTCTGCATGCAAGCAGAAGAAAGAAGAAACAGTCTCAGATTTCTTCACCAAATTTGAAGAAACATTCGTTGACCACAGCGGTCAAGATATGACCACAGAAGGTGGTCAGAGATTGTTTGTTGATAAATTCGTGCACAATCTGCTTCCAGAATTGTGTAGAAAATTAAAAGATTCAGAAAGTTCCTGGGCAGTCTCATCTTCAGCGCAGATATTGGCTACTGCACAATATTACGAGAATAGGGACAAAGATGAGAAAGATAGAGTAGAAAAGAAAACTAGAGAACTAAAATTGAAGGTCTTGCTACAACAAGCCTATCCGCCACGTGGTGGTGGTAATCAAAACAATAATGGTCAGAATCACTACCAAAATACTTTTCAGCAGCCTCAACAGTATCAGAGAAACACGCAAAGATTCAAGTATACTCAACCCCGTGTAGGCCCCAACCAGTGTCTATATTGCAAACAAGAGGGTCATTACAAGTATAATTGTCCTGTCTTATCACAACGTGCAAATGGAGTTTCTGGTGTTAGAGGTCGTGGCAGTCAGCAAGCACCTAGAGGTAGAGGGCGTGGAAACGCCCCACAGGACACACGTCCCCTTCCACCACAAAACTCTATGAATAGGTTTGATCAGCAGAATAACGTATCTGACAGGACAGCTCAATACTACGTTGATGAGTATTACACAGAAAATGAGCAGTGGGAGAATAATGACTGCTAGGACAGCCATAGACAAAGAGAGGGAGTTGTTTCAGTTCCAGTGGATCAGAGTGGACCTTACGTCGAGGTGGTTACATCAGGTGTGTCAGAACCATTTCTGTTGGATACTGGTGCTACAAAGAGTTTTATTATGCACTCCAAACTCCCTGGCGCACCTTTGTCTGGCTAAATGAACGTTTCTGTAGGTTTTTCTGGCGCCCCAGTTAGGAATCCAATTTCTGACCCTTTATCTCTTTCTGTTGGTCCTTGTGAATTCGAAGCACCCCTTATTCTTACAACAGGTTGTGGTGAAAATTTACTGGGATTGGATTTGTTAAAAAGACTGTATGCGACTTTGTACTGTTCTCCTTCAGGAGTACAACTCACTTTAGGTAAGAAAGTGGTTTCTCCAATGTATTTGTCGAGAGATGCACTTCCAGCTGAATTGTCACTCCTCCCAGATATTCTTTGGGCCACTGGACCTAATGATGTAGGTCTTTTAGAAATTCCACCATATGTTGTAACATTGAAGTCGAATGTAAAAATGCCACGAATTCCCCAATACAAAATATCTAATGAGGGTGAAAAAGCTTTGCTAGCGATTGTTTACGAATTGATTGAAAAGGATGTGATTGAAGAAACACGAGGCAACGTGTGCAATAGTCCTGTTCTGCCTGTTTTAAAACGAACTGACCCTTCTCAGCCACCTGTGTACAGATTCGTGATTGATCTTCGAGAAGTAAATAAGATAGTTGTGCCACAATTCCCAGTTGTCGCCGACATTACCACATTATTAACCATGATTCCAGCTTCTGCTTCGTGGTTTTCGGTAATCGACCTAAAGAATGCTTTCTTCAGCATTCCAATTGCTGAGGAGAGCAGGGACATTTTTTCCTTCAGTTTAGGAGGTCGAAGCTTCCGCTTTAAACGCGCTCCTCAAGGCTACTGTGAAAGCCCCTCAATATACAGTCAAGCTCTGAAAACACAACTTGACACGATTGTTTTGTCAAAAGGTGCCACTCTTGTACAATATGTGGACGATTTGCTCATTGCTGCAGATACTGAGAAAATTTGTAAAGAGGCCACATTGACATTACTGCGTCATCTGTGTGATCTGCATCACAAGGTGTCACTTTCCAAGCTCCAATATTGCCGACAAGAAGTGACCTACTTAGGTCACCTCTTATCGAAGGAGGGAAGGAAACTGACCCCAGAAAGAATTAAGGCAATAGCGAAATTGAGTGTGCCAAGAACACAGAGAGAAGTGCGTGCTTTCTTGGGCATTACATCGTACTGTAGACAATGGATTCCAAATTTTTCATTATTGGCCAAACCCTTGGTGGCATTAACGTGTAAAAATACACCCAATCCCATTCCTTGGTCTGAAGAGTGTCAGAAAAGTTTTCTTGAATTACGCACAGCATTATGTTCAGCTCCAGTGTTAGGTACCCCCAACTACAGTAAACCTTTCACATTATATGTCCACGAGAAGGAGGGCTGTGCATTGTCTGTGCTGACTCAATTATTTGGAGGTAGACAGCGGCCATGCGCCTATTTTTCGTCGACTTTGGATCCGGTAGCTAAGGCATTGCCAAGTTGTTTGAGGGCCACAGCAGCAGCAGCTGTTTCTATTCGACAGTCTGCTGGTCTAGTAATGAATAATACACTAATCGTGATGGTTCCGCATGCAGTGGACACATTGTTAAAAAGGACCAAGACACAGCACTTAACTAGTGCTCGACTGTCAAGCTACGAATTGACACTGCTAGCGAGTCATGTGCATATAAAGAGGTGCAGCACCCTAAACCTAGCCACATTGTTACCAATTGCAGAAGAATCAGACGCTTTAGAACAGCACGATTGTGTCCTCACAACAGAGGAAGAGACAAAAGGGAGAGTGGATTTATTTGACACTCCTCTTACTGAATGTGATGGTACATTATGGGTGGATGGTTCATGCTTCAAGCTTCCAAATGGCAACGTGACCGCAGCATATGCTGTCACGACTTTGCACACAGTTGTTGAAACTGCACGAATACCACATGGTTCAGCTCAAGCTGCAGAACTGATTGCGCTCACGAGAGCATGTGTGTTGTCTAAAGGAATGAAAGTGACTGTCTATACCGACAGCCAGTATGCATTTGGAGTGGCTCATAGTTTTGGACGATTGTAGAGAGAACGTGGATTCCTGACTTCGCATGGAGCTAAGATTCAGCATGGTCAGTTGGTGAATGAGCTTCTTGAATCACTGACCTTGCCCCTGCAAATGGCAATTGTGAAATGTAGTGCTCACAAGAAGGTGACTGATGATGTTGGTCGTGGAAATGCATTTGCTGATGATATCGCTAAAGAAACAGCAAAGAATGTGATGAGCCGAATGTATGTTGCAGGCCCTGAAAGATGGACTGGTGATGTTGGAATATGTGAGGACACGATAGAAAGTGTGAAGTCCATCCAAGCTGAGGCTACAGAGAAAAAGTTGAACACGTGGAGAGAGAGTACAGGTAGAATGGATGCAAATGGTTGTTGGATTGAATTGGCAGAGCGTCAGAGATGGTTGTTACCCGATGCATACGTGCTTGCAGTGGTTACAATGGCTCATGGAATGGCTCATATCAGCGTGAAAGGGATTTGCGAGTTGTTGGCCCCAGTGTGGAAGAATTCAGGGATTCCCAAGTGTGCAGAGAATGTTGTCAAGAATTGCATGGTATGTCTGAAGCACAATCCTGGTAGGGGTACCCCAACTCCAGCTGGTCATTTTGCACCTCCTACGTATCCGTTCGAGGTTTTGCAGACACATGGAGAGGTGCAACAACTTAAAATACGTGCTCGTGGTTGTTTGTGCTTTCTCAAGATGGGTAGAAGCCTATCCCCTAAAAGACAATACTGCCTTGTCCACAGCAAAAGCCCTTGTAAAAGAGTTCTTCCCCAGGTTTGGAATGCCTAGAATGGTCTGGTCTGACAACGGAAGTGAATTTGTGGGTCATGTGATGAAAAGAGTGTGTGAAGGGCTAGGCATTAGGCAGAAGTTCCACGCTGCAAATCACCCCCAATCAGCTGGATTAGTAGAATGTTACAATGGCACACTTAAACTTAAATTGGCCAAAATCCAAGCAAGCACAGGTCTTAAATGGCCTGATGCTCTACCCTTAGCACTCCTATCCACCAGAATGACTGTGCATTCGCGAGTGAAACTTAGCCCTTATGAA
Organism: Lissotriton helveticus; assembly: GCF_964261635.1. Taxonomy (NCBI): domain Eukaryota; kingdom Metazoa; phylum Chordata; class Amphibia; order Caudata; family Salamandridae; genus Lissotriton; species Lissotriton helveticus. The sequence goes on from NC_136063.1 coordinate 1,024,915,512, forward strand.
ATTGTCTTTGGCCGGCCAGCCAACATATGAGGAGTGCCTAGGCCCACAAAGTTCAGCGAGCTGCAACACCCTATTTTGCTTGATTACCTGTATGAATTGACGGCTAACTTGCGTGTTTTGCATCAACAGGTCCACAACACCTTGCCTCCGGTCTCTGAGACTCCGGGTCACGCCATTGACCCCGGTTCCTGGGTTCTCGTCCGCAACTTTCAAAGAACAAAGAACGACCAGCCCAAGTGGACCGGGCCTCACCTCGTCCTTCTTTCTACAAGATCTGCAGTTCGGGTGGAGGGGAAGGCCAACTGGGTCCACGGGATCCATTGTAAAAAAATAACATTTCCTCCGCCACATAACCAATGGGTCCAGAAAGGTGTCACTGATCCAGAACCTGACACATTGCCACATGCCACCCCTGTTAAAGATTTGCACACAAAGAGAACTGACTCTGAACCAGAAAGTGAGAACATTTCGCACAAGGCTGTGCCACCGTCTAAGCTATTGAACACTGCAGAACCTGACTTGTTGTTTCCGGACCAGACAATACCTGGGAAACAACGGTACGACCTGAGACCGAGAAAAATGAACTAATGAACGTTTTTTTTTGCAATTTGAGACAAGAACCTATGGACAAATAAAATATTCGTTTTTTCCTCCCAAGTACTATTTTTGAAAGTGCAGATCTCCCATCTAGGTAACTTGCTTATTTTTGTTTTTCGAACCGCCATCCGGGTTCCGCTGCTAGGGCCGCGATTGGTTAAAGTCTTCGGAAGTGCAGCCAACGACGTTAGGTCGGTGGTTCTGGTCGGTCCAAGGGAGTTGCCCTAGACTGACAGAAGCACTCCTTAGCAGAATCAACCTCCTCGTCGCGGGCAGCACCTTAGAGAGGATGGAGTTTCCTGATGTGGAGAGACCTGCCAAACAAATGAACTTTAAGCAGAGACTGTGTAACACGATGACAAAGAAAAGTTTTATAATATTGTGTATTTTTATGCTATCTAGCGTAATGATCTTTTTGATAAGTTATGTTTTATTCTCTTTCCATGTAACATTTGTGCCCACAGCATCACCCATACCTCCCCCTACTGTTTCCTCTCATTCTTTTCACCCCCTTCCTGACCACGAGTCCAATAGACGGTTAGAGTTCATTAATAACTCCTTTGTTCAGCTTTTACACCAACACCAACTGGTAATGAACACAACTAACTGTTGGGTTTGTGGCCTTATGCCTCACACTACGGATAAAGGTATCCCCTATTTGGTCCTGCCATTTAGTCACAATGGTTCAGTATGGGCATATAGGACAATGTTCATATATGCACGAGAAATCCAACCCCTACGTTCTGTAAAAGACAACCTCAAGACTAGCGCCCTAGTAAAAGGTATAGTCGACATGATCAAGGAAGTAATTTCTTATGAAGATACTTCGGATGATGAGTTACGGGCATATGTAGGTTGGAACGTGACCGGATTAAGCATGGGCGTAAAATCCGCTCCGCTCGCGGATTTTTCGGATTTTCGGCAAATCCGCGAACGCTCGCGAATTTGACGAAAATCCGTGAATCCGCTCGCGGCGGATTTTTTGCTTGGTTGCGGCGCGCGGCGTGGTGCACGGCGTTCACTTTCCGTCATTTTAGCGTTTGCCGAGTTGTTTTTCTTTGCGAGTGACGCGCCATTTTAGATCTTGCTGCGTGTTCCCGCGGGAGTTTGTCGCCCGCGAATACGTACTCGCGGCTTGCCACCTTGCACAGCACACCTCGCGAGAGTTCGCAATTGCGAACACGTAGTTGCGGCGGAAAGGAACAATCTCGCACTTGCGAAATAGAGATTTTGCAATTTCGCACAAGAAAATCACCAGCAAACAGGATAAACCTTCAGAAAATTATGATTTTTATCAGAATCACTCCTCAGGTTGACATTTGCATGGCCTTTTTTTTTGCAAGGAGTCCATTTTGGGGGGGGGGGGAGGAAGGAAGTGCCCCACAGTCTCCAACTTCCTGTTCCTGTCCAGCAGGCTCCTCCCAGTGCTTTGTCCATCTCCTGGTCACTTTCATTTGGATCTGGAGCTGGAAGGATTACTTTTTGTGGGTGCTGCTGGATATTTGGATTTGAGGCCTTTTTGACTGTCTTTGGATCACTTTTGGATTAGAAATCAACTTTCACAAGTAAGTTTGTTTGGGGCATTACAGTTGCTGCAAGTACAATTTTGGAACTTTTTCAGAAAATTAAATAAATTATATTGTGGGTAGCCACAGTATCCAGTAGGACCAGGGTTGGTTATGGGTGCATGATACAACTGTTTTGTTGAATTTAAACACCATTGAGGCCATGGATGGGATGGGATTGTGCAGATTTTATTGTTTTTTGTCGTTTTTTTGGGCCTGCTGGTGTGGCCCTTTGCCCAGGGGTGGTGAGTGTTGCACAGGCCTAGTCTTTCTGTGGGGTGTCTTCTTGAATTTAAACATAATTGAGGCCATGGATGGGCTGGGATTGTGCTTATTTTATTGTTTTTTTTCGTTTTTGGGGGGCTGCTGGTGTGGCCTTTTGCTTGCCCAGGGGTGGTGGTGGTGCATGGACTGAGTGTGCCTGTGGTGTTGTCTCACTCTCTTTGATGTAAACATCATGGATGGCATTGGATTGTGGTGATTTCTGGCTGTTTTTCTGTTTTTTGGGGGTGTACTGTTGATGTGGTCTGGCCATGTGGGTGGTGGTGGTGGCCATCTTGAGTGCTGGCTGGTACAGGCAACATGTGCTTGGGGTGTAAGGGGGCCATTTTGAGGAGAGGCAGTGTCTGAGGCCTGCACTTATTTTGCCTACTTTTCATCCCTTATGCCCAGGGGTAGTGAGTGTTGCATGGGCCTAGTGTTTCTGAGGGGTGTCTTCTTGAATTTAAACACCATTGAGGCCATGGATGGGCTGGGATTGTGCAGATTTTATTGTTTTTTGTCGTTTTTTTGGGCCTGCTGGTGTGGCCCTTTGCCCAGGGGTGGTGAGTGTTGCATGGGCCTAGTCTTTCTGTGGGGTGTCTTCTTGAATTTAAACACCATTGAGGCCATGGATGGGCTGGGATTGTGCAGATTTTATTGGTTTTTGTCGTTTTTTTGGGCCTGCTGGTGTGGCCCTTTGCCCAGGGGTGGTGAGTGTTGCATGGGCCTAGTCTTTCTGTGGGGTGTCTTCTTGAATTTAAACATAATTGAGGCCATGGATGGGCTGGGATTGTGCTTATTTTATTGTTTTTTGTCGTTTTTGGGGGGCTGCTGGTGTGGCCTTTTGCTTGCCCAGGGGTGGTGGTGGTGCATGGACTGAGTGTGCCTGTGGTGTTGTCTCACTCTCTTTGATGTAAACATCATGGATGGCATTGGATTGTGGTGATTTCTGGCAGTTTTTCTGGTTTTTGGGGGTGTACTGTTGATGTGGACTGGCCATGTGGGTGGTGGTGGTGGCCATCTTGAGTGCTGGCTGGTACAGGCAACATGTGCTTGGGGTGTAAGGGGGCCATTTTGAGGAGAGGCAGTGTCTGAGGCCTGCACTTATTTTGCCTACTTTTCATCCCTTATGCCCAGGGGTAGTGAGTGTTGCATGGGCCTAGTGTTTCTGAGGGGTGTCTTCTTGAATTTAAACACCATTGAGGCCATGGATGGACTGGGATTGTGCAGATTTTATTGTTTTTTGTCGTTTTTTTGGGCCTGCTGGTGTGGCCCTTTGCCCAGGGGTGGTGAGTGTTGCATGGGCCTAGTCTTTCTGTGGGGTGTCTTCTTGAATTTAAACACCATTGAGGCCATGGATGGGCTGGGATTGTGCAGATTTTATTGTTTTTTGTCGTTTTTTGGGGCCTGCTGGTGTGGCCCTTTGCCCAGGGGTGGTGAGTGTTGCATGGGCCTAGTCTTTCTGTGGGGTGTCTTCTTGAATTTAAACATAATTGAGGCCATGGATGGGCTGGGATTGTGCTTATTTTATTGTTTTTTGTCGTTTTTGGGGGGCTGCTGGTGTGGCCTTTTGCTTGCCCAGGGGTGGTGGTGGTGCATGGACTGAGTGTGCCTGTGGTGTTGTCTCACTCTCTTTGATGTAAACATCATGGATGGCATTGGATTGTGGTGATTTCTGGCAGTTTTTCTGTTTTTTGGGGGTGTACTGTTGATGTGGACTGGCCATGTGGGTGGTGGTGGTGGCCATCTTGAGTGCTGGCTGGTACAGGCAACATGTGCTTGGGGTGTAAGGGGGCCATTTTGAGGAGAGGCAGTGTCTGAGGCCTGCACTTATTTTGCCTACTTTTCATCCCTTATGCCCAGGGGTAGTGAGTGTTGCATGGGCCTAGTGTTTCTGAGGGGTGTCTTCTTGAATTTAAACACCATTGAGGCCATGGATGGACTGGGATTGTGCAGATTTTATTGTTTTTTGTCGTTTTTTTGGGCCTGCTGGTGTGGCCCTTTGCCCAGGGGTGGTGAGTGTTGCATGGGCCTAGTCTTTCTGTGGGGTGTCTTCTTGAATTTAAACACCATTGAGGCCATGGATGGGCTGGGATTGTGCAGATTTTATTGTTTTTTGTCGTTTTTTTGGGCCTGCTGGTGTGGCCCTTTGCCCAGGGGTGGTGAGTGTTGCATGGGCCTAGTCTTTCTGTGGGGTGTCTTCTTGAATTTAAACATAATTGAGGCCATGGATGGGCTGGGATTGTGCTTATTTTATTGTTTTTTGTCGTTTTTGGGGGGCTGCTGGTGTGGCCTTTTGCTTGCCCAGGGGTGGTGGTGGTGCATGGACTGAGTGTGCCTGTGGTGTTGTCTCACTCTCTTTGATGTAAACATCATGGATGGCATTGGATTGTGGTGATTTCTGGCAGTTTTTCTGTTTTTTGGGGGTGTACTGTTGATGTGGACTGGCCATGTGGGTGGTGGTGGTGGCCATCTTGAGTGCTGGCTGGTACAGGCAACATGTGCTTGGGGTGTAAGGGGGCCATTTTGAGGAGAGGCAGTGTCTGAGGCCTGCACTTATTTTGCCTACTTTTCATCCCTTATGCCCAGGGGTAGTGAGTGTTGCATACTTGCATGTCCCAAGTCTTTCTGTGGGGTGTCTTCAATGTAAACATCATGGATGGCATGGGATTGTGCTCATTTTTCTGTGTTTTGTCGATTTTTTGGGGTGTATAACTGAACTGATGTTCCTCTGTCTTCCATTGCTTTTAGGTGCACAAGAAGACTCAATAGAACCACCAGTGCCAGGAAGAAGTCCTGCAGCGGTGTGTGCAGCATAACGTCACGCGACGTCACGTCTGGACACAGAACCCTCTGCAACTCGTGCAACTGCTGCCTGCTGACCTGCTCTGAAGAAGATGGCCCCAAAAAAAGTAACCCGTAGCTCCTCTAGCAAGAAAGGTGCCAGTAAGGAGCAGAAGAAGCAAGTTACCAAGGACACTGGTGTGCCGCCCGCCCCTTTTTTTGTGAGTAAAAAAAAAAGTATGCCTGCAGCAGCTGCAGCGGGATCTGCTGGGGACCAAGCTGGCAGCAGCACCCCCGCTCCATTGGGCTCAGTGCCACCACCACCACCACGCCAACTTAAGTCCAAGCCCTTGAGTGCTGCAGAGGCAGCCAGTATACTTCTTCAATCACCATCGACCAGTGATGTTGGCTCATCGCAAGAAAGCAGCAGCAATGTCCCTCAATCAACACAGGTTGTTGTAGCTCATCTGACGAGTGTTGAACAACCACAGCGGCAACAACAATCACATGTGCAAGTACAAGCCCAAGTACATGTGGAAGGAGAGGCAGCGCAAGGAGATGCGCATGCAGAGGTGCATGGAGGGTCACAACAAGTGCCCACAATAGTTGTTCCTCCCGAAGTAGGGGCACATCAGGAAATCGACAATCAAGGCGAGGTATCATTTGAGGAAGCCACTCCTCCTGATGATCCTTCATTGTCTTCCACAACCCTAGCAAGGAAGAGATCAAGGGTGGTGTCTACATCCTCTTCAAGCACACCTCCTTCTGATGATACGGATCAAACTTGGGAACCAGCACCACAGCCGTCTGAGAGTGAGGCACACCATGATCCAACAAAGGTACTTAAGCGTAAAAGGAAGCTCGTCCAAAGTCTCAGACTTATGGAGTGTGATGAGGCTCAACAAGAAGTGGCGGATACTGCTGCTGATGAAGACTCTGCCAACGACGACCCAGTCATCATAAAGGTCACTGCAGCCCCAGCGGGCATGCAGCAAACAGACATTTTGACCCTAGCCCGAAGAGCTGCTGCGCGTGATGATGATGATGATGATGTTGTCGATGAGGAGGCAGTGGAAACACCACAATCATTGGAGTTAAGTAGTACACCAACTCGTCCCGCTTCCATATTTCTTTCTGGCAAGAAGAGACCTGCGTCAACCTCGACCTTAATTAGTGGCGGTGAAAGTGGAAAACGTACAAAAGTTGGCCAATCCAGATCCTCCACTTCATCTGGCATTAGCTTCATGACCACCACCACCACCAGTATCGCCGCCTCCTCCAGGTCCCACAGACACTTCAAGTCCCCAGTTTGGGACTTCTTTACTGTTTGTCCCAAAAATCCAAGGTTTGCCATTTGTACCCTTTGTAAGCTTGCAGTTAGTCGTGGTAAGCCAGGTAGCAACTATGGTACCGGCGGCCAGAGTGGTCATCTTGACAGAAAGCACGCTGTCCAATGGTTTGCGCACCTAGCTGCGATCAAGAAAGGCCAAAATCAAGGAAACGTTGATGTTTCATCTGATGTTGACGAGCAGGAAGAAGACGTGTCAAACACTTCCCTTACACCCAGTACCCCTCTCAGCAGCACACCCAATGTGAGGCACACTAAGAGTGTTGGAGCGAGTGAGACACCAACGCACAAAAGTTCACCAGCGAGCAAAATTGGGTCAACGAAGTCATTATCAGCCCGTAAATGCTTGGTCCAGGGCAACATTAGAACAATGCTTACTTCAGAGGTGCCATATGAACGCAACCACCCACTGACGCGTCTGTATAACACTAAGCTGGCTAAAATGCTAGCTGTGGACCTTCTACCTTTTTCTTTTGTAGAAGCGGTAGGTTTTCTTGAATTAGTTGCAACGCTCTGCCCTAAATGGAAGGTTCCGAGCCGGTTCTATTTTGCCAGAGTTGCGGTTCCAGCACTACATGAAGATGTGCTGCAGGCGATTGGGGCAGCTTTGCAGAAGAGTGCTGTTCACACAATACATCTGACAACAGACATGTGGACCAGTGGCCCAGGCGATGATTACATGTGCATCACTGCACACTGGGTCTCTTTTTCAGGTGTTATAGCAAAGCTAAACGCAGGTGTTGACCCGGACCAAGTTTTCAAAGCTGCTCGGAAACATGCAACACTAGCCATGTTTGCCTTGGAGAAAAGTCACACAGCAGAAAACCTTTTGGAAGAGTTTGACAAAAAGGTGTTGTCAATGCTATCCCCCCTAAAACGCAAGATTGGTTATGTTTCCACGGATAATGGCGCCAATGTAGTTAAGGCCATGTTACAGGGTCACCATGTTAGAGTGCCGTGTTTGGCGCACTGTATCAACCTGGTAGTTCAAAAATTCTTGAGTGATAAAGAGAGTCCAGCGTTCGAGGTAATGGCCACCTGCCGCAAAATGTGCAACCATTTCAGACATTCTTTTAAGGCCCGGAAGCATCTGCGGAGACTGCTACTTCAACGTGGAATGCCAGTGAAAGCACTCATCCAGGAGGTGGCAACACGTTGGAACTCAACCTTCTACATGCTTGAGCGTCTGCATGAGCAGTATACGGTACTCGATCACTATTTCTTGACAGAGGCTACATCTCAGAAGGAGGACCTGCGGATGAGTAAGGCGCAATGGGCCATAGTTAAAAGCCTGACAGACATGCTTCGTCCTTTTGAGTTCTTCACGCGTGCAGTCAGCCAGGAGGACTGTAATTTGGGAAAAGCTATCCCATTGTTGTGCATACTGGAGCACCAACTGATGGCGGTTTCTTCTGAGTTTGAAAAAGATGAAAAAAAAAAAACCATTTCATTTTGTCTGAGAAATTATTACATCGCCTACGTGGTGATGAACGTCTTAAAAACATCAACTCAGATCAGCATTACATTTGTGCTACTATTCTGGATCCACGCTACAAAAAGGCGCTGGCAGACAACGCATTCTTTCCTTTCGCTGATGCAGATGTTCAAAAGTACAAACATTGGTTAGCCTGGTCAGCCAAGAGGTTTGAAAGAGAACGGCAGGTTATTGAAGGAGAAGCCAGTACATCAGCATCAGCATCAGCAGGCCATCCGCAGTCACAAGAATCCACTTCTGCACCTGTGGCTGGGGCACAAGTGACCTCTCAGCCGTTAAAGACACCGGCAACTGGATCATCTGCACCACACACAATGACAACACTAACAGTGGCTGGGGAGGAGGATTGGCTAAGTTTGATGGGGTATGGTTCTCGAAAAAATGTCACAGGCACAGCAAAAAGTAAGCAAAGTGGAGGAACAGTTGATGACCTTGAGTCGATGGTGCAGGACTATCTGAATGACTCAACAGTGGTCTTTCTTAATGAGGAGCCATTGCAGTATTGGCATGGCAAAAAACAATTGTGGCCACAGCTCTACAACCTGGCTATAAACTATTTGTCTTGCCTACTCGCAAGTGTGTCTTCTGAACGTGTTTTCAGTGCTGCTGGTGGCATTGTAACTGCCAAACGGAGCCGCCTATCGCCCAAAAATGTGGAGCGGCTGACAATGATCAAGATGAATCAGCACCTCATACCACCAGATTACAAAGTGCGAGAAAGCACGCCACATGAAGACGATGAGGACAGCAACGTAGATGAGGGGATTTTTTCTCTGTTCGGTGCCACTGACCTCATCCAGCCTGAATTCGCAGAGTATGATGACGAAATCTTGTTCTTATTCCCTGACACCGAGCCCTGAAAATGAGACAATCAATCAAGAACTTTCTTTTTCGTCCTTATTCACTTTTATTCCTGTGTGCTTTGTGTCTCTCTTTCTTTGTTTTGCACAGTTAATTTAATTCAAACTTTAATCACCTAATCCCAAAAACAAGACCATCATCAGAACTGTCTTCACTTGTTTGCTTATTGATTTGAAGGTGCCGCAGTCTACATTCCTCAGGTTCACAAGTTCTGAAGAACATGCTCCTCTATCCTCCTCCTCCAGACTGCGATTTCCCTCCAAGCAGAGTGCTGGATTACGCACAATGAAGAAAGACTCAGCACTTGTGGGGGTGTTGTACTTCTTTGCGGGTGAGTTGACGGTTTTGGGCCCATTGCTGTGAAGCTCTAATAATGGACAAAAGTGTTTTGGACCAAATATGAGGTGGAAATTTCTTGCCGTTTTTGCTGACTTGCTTGCCTTTGAGGTGCTCTTTGGCGGGGTTCCGGGGGTTTGTGTGTAATTTTTGGTGTCTGTCGAAGCACTGCTGCGACAGTCTAATCTTGATTGCATTTGCTTTTCAGGAAATCCGTGGTGGAAAACAGGAGTTATGATGATTGATGATGATGACCTAGCTGAACAGCGCGGCATTTGGAACGAAGGCCGAGAGATATTGTAAGTATAAGATTTAGCTTTTTCGCTGTTTGGGGGTGTTGTCGGGTGTTTTTTTGCGGGTGGGTTGGCGCCGGCGGGTCTTGCCTGGGGCATTCCTGGGAAGGTCTAATACCGGATACAAGTGTTTTGGACAAAATCCATAAGGAACAGCCTTTTTTTTGCCATTTCTTCAGACATCTTGCTCAATGTAGCGTTTTGGGGGGCTTCCTGCTGTTCGTGGGTGGGTTGCGGCCGGGGTCTCTGTCGAAGCACTGCTGCGACAGTCTAATCTTGATTGCATTTGCTTTTCAGGAAATCCGTGGTGGAAAACAGGAGTTATGATGATTGATGATGACCTAGCTGCACAGCGCGTTACTTTGGACCGAAGGCCGAGAGATATTGTAAGTATGAGATTTAGCTTTTTCGCTGTTTGGGGGTGTTGTCGCGTGTTTTTTTGCGGGTGGGTTGGCGGGTCTTGGCTGGGGCATTCCTGGGAAGGTCTAATGCCGGATAGAAGTGTTTTGGACAAAATCCTTAAGGAAAAGCCTTTTTTTTGCCATTTCTTCAGACATCTTGCTCAATGTAGCGTTTTGGGGGGCTTCCTGCTGTTCGTGGGTGGGTTGCGGCCGGGGTCTCTGTCGAAGCACTGCTGCGACAGTCTAATCTTGATTGCATTTGCTTTTCAGGAAATCCGTGGTGGAAAACAGGAGTTATGATGATTGATGATGACCTAGCTGCACAGCGCGTTACTTTGGACCGAAGGCCGAGAGATATTGTAAGTATGAGATTTAGCTTTTTCGCTGTTTGGGGGTGTTGTCGCGTGTTTTTTTGCGGGTGGGTTGGCGGGTCTTGGCTGGGGCATTCCTGGGAAGGTCTAATGCCGGATAGAAGTGTTTTGGACAAAATCCTTAAGGAAAAGCCTTTTTTTTGCCATTTCTTCAGACATCTTGCTCAATGTAGCGTTTTGGGGGGCTTCCTGCTGTTCGTGGGTGGGTTGCGGCCGGGGTCTCTGTCGAAGCACTGCTGCGACAGTCTAATCTTGATTGCATTTGCTTTTCAGGAAATCCGTGGTGGAAAACAGGAGTTATGATGATTGATGATGATGACGACCTAGCTGCACAGCGCCGCGTTTGGACCGAAGGCCGAGAGACATTGTAAGTATGAGATTTAGCTTTTTCGCTGTTTGGTGGTGTTGTGTCGCGTGTTTTTTTGCGGGTGGGTTGGCGGGTCTTGCCTGGGGCATTCCTGGGAAGGTCTAATACCGGCTAGAAGTTTGTTGGACAAAATCCATAAGGAAACACCAGTTTTTGCACTTTTTGTAAGTTAGGGTTCGTTAGGGTTAGCCCTAGCAGCAGGATTGCATGTGTTTAGGGGGGTTCTATTGCAACGCGGTTCTGTTGTTGTAGAGCACTGTTGGAGCGATGCTGGCTATGGATACTTTTGCTTGCAGGCAAGTGGTTTGAATACAATCCACGGTCTGTATTTGGGTCTACTGTTACTTTCAAAGTACGTTTTGTAACCATTTTTCTGCTAGGCATCGTTTTTGGAGATATGATTGGGTTCTTCTACATTTTTGCGACTGGCTTTAGTAAGGGTCTTGGTGGGAGCATTGCTGGGAAGGTCAAATTTTGTTCTAAAACACAGTAGTACACCCACCTTGAGGGGAAAGATCCGCTATAATATTTTGGCCATACTTATTGATCCTTAAAAAGGTGACTCAGACAGAGCACGCAATTTCAAAAATATTGTACTGTCTATTAGGGAAATCAAAGTGTCACTTTTTGAACCACACAGCGTACATACCTTTTATTTATTTATCAGTGGTATTGTAATAGCACTTCCTGTTTTCCGTTCAATAATTACAGGCCGGGTTTCAGTCAACATCCGCCAGGCAGGCAGTGGACAGGGTGTCTCTTCTGTCAGTGGTCACCACCACATTGATGGACGAAGCGTCAGCTGGAATGGAGGAGTGCCGCCAATAAGAGGAATTGTTTGCTGCATGCAACTTACTTACCAATTTCAACAGGACAACTCCAACAACATACGCAATACAGATACAGTATCCATTGTTGTCTTTTATTCTATGAGTGTGACTGCATGTGCTTACCTTTACTTTGTAACCAAAGATTGTCTGTAAACTCTGTATCTTCAATTATTGTTTGTCCATGCTCTGCTTTTTTTTTCTTCTCTCAACAAAACCTACCCAAAAAGAAACCCCCATTCCCATCCATTTTACAAACCCTAACCCTCTTCCCCCGGGCTGTGTTGTTTTGCTTGATGTCTGACTAAAATGACATCAATAATTCCACACACTTGCTGGGGAGGATAAGGTGATAGCAGCAACAGGCTGGTGAAGGAATACGAGGATATCTTCTAGACTTACTCAGCTTCAGTACTATATCTTCTAGTAGTAGTAGCCAATGTCAAATAAATTCAACGCAAGTACTAGTTATACTTGCAATACTTTACCATTTGTTAGGCTACATTATGGCACTGTTCTAGTGTACTGTCACCTGCTATTTTCTCGATCGTACCGTAACCGTTGTAATGCTACAGTAAGGAGTACAAACAAGGTTTCGTTTTCTTTTTTTCCATAGGCATGCAACTGCCACTGTGTCACACCACTAGTAACACCGCAATGAGGAAATGTCACCCGCCCAGGAATGACAACGTTAATCCCCATTTCACCTGGAGCCAGCCCTGGGCCTAGCCCTAATTTCTAACACAAATTACAGGTAAGATAAGCGTTTGGTGGGAGGTAGTATAATGGAGTATTATTTCGGAGTAGACAAGAGATTGACGGTTGTACTACTAAAGTCCTACGACTGTTCAGGAAAACAAAGTTACTGTTACACCCCCGCCCCCCACCCACCAGACTGAAAAGCAGTAAAAAACAGGTATGGTCAGATAAAGTAGTTGAAAAATATATTTATTTATCCCTAACAAAATAATCTCCCTCACCCACCCTAACCCCAACGATTGTCTCTGAAACGTCCCAAAACGATCCCAACTCCCAAATCCCACCCCCCAAAAGTCTATAAAAAAAGGGCAAGGGACACTCCACTACTGGAGGGTGCTGGTGCTGGTGCTGGTGCATGATGCGGCATGGGCATCATACTCCTTGCGGAGGGTGGCAAGCTCGGAGCGGAGGCCCTTAACCAAGGTCTTATACCTCAGGACCTCCTGCTCCAGGTTGGACATGCGGACTCGTAGGCGGCGTTGGCGTTCCTTGCAGCTCCTGTGGGGGGCAGCTGGTATTTCGGGTGCTTGGCGGTGGCGGTCGGCTTTCTTAGCCCGGCTCGGTCCCGCTGGTTTAGTCACGGAGGAGGATGCAGTGGTCACAGTCGAAGATGTTGCCCCGCTCGACTGCGTGTCCTCCTCCTCCTCCAGGGCCACCAGCCGCCGATACTCGGCGACTGTGGCCTCCAGCCTCCGTTGCCGGGCCAATCTAGCCTGCTCCCTCCTTGTTGTTGATTTGGAAGGAGCAACTATATGAAGAAAGAAAGACATAGTCTGTAACCAATGCTCCTTATTAATAACACAAAGTGATTGAGCCGAAAGTTGGGTCACAGAGTACAAGTAGCAAATTGAAAGCACAGTACATAACTATTGAGGACAGTATCTATGTAACCTCCCACTTCTGCATCCTTGCTCTAACAGTAGTGGTAGTTTAATGAACTAATTCTACGACCACTATGGACTTCCATTACAGTCGACTATGACAGTACACCAGTCTTATTCTTCTTCTTCTCTCTTGTTTAGGGAAATGGGTACGTTATCTTATGCAAGCCGGCAGAATGACATGGACACAGCACAGTGAAGTTGCACCCGAGAAAAAAAGTTGCACACCATGATGATGGAGACAGACTTGCGTTACTGTACCGGTCCAGTACATGCAGGTGGTGAAGCTATTACTTTTCTATTACGGGTGGCACTGAGAATACTCTGTTACAAGGGCTACTGCTTAATTAATTTACCTTTCACCCTACAGTGCAAATGAGTACTAGAAAAGGAAACTGAAGAAGCTAACTAATTTGATTATCTATCACTTCACATGGGACGTATTTAATGACAGATGAGATGACTTTAGGTGCTTTGCTTAATATTGAGTGAACACAGTGATACACCCACACATGAATGACGTACTACAAGTAAACTAAAGTTATTAAGAGAGGTACGGAGTGTCCACCGTAATAACCAGATATATGCTGTGAATGCAAACGCAATACAAAGTACTGCTACTATTCATGGTAGTATTGGACACATTTACAATTTCTTTTCCTTGCCTTCCCTGCACTGGGACGGACGTGCGGGTGCGGTGGTACATGCTCTTCAAGGTAACACTTACTTCACCTGGCGACCATCTACTCTCTCTAGATACACATTTGCTATGTAAGAGTCAGAGAATACCATGCTCCAGGCATCCATTCATTCAAAGTATACACACACATACAGTTTCTGTTTCACCCACCCAGGCTGCTGTCCTTCCACCCATCCTTGCTTCATCATTGACCCAGCCATGCACCATACCATATTCTTTCCTTCCCAGCCACCTCTGGGTCCAAGCAAACACATATCGTTCTTCTTTGCCAGCCATCATACAAGTTCGCGTCCCACTTACTTACACCCTTCTTTCGCTTTTCGTTCATCCCATCCATCACGTTCGTCTAAGAACTTATTGGGATTCTTCTCACCAAAAACTTCACAGCTAAGTCGAAGTACATTTCGAGGAGGCTAGCCTACTACCTGGTTGATTTGTAATTGTAATACACCCGTGCAGAAAGCACACTATGCAGTCTTCAATCTCAATAAGTAAGGAATATATAGCTTACCTGTTTCCGCCACCACCGTTTGATCCCCCACAGGAACGGCCACCAGCTCTTCTAACGCCGCATCCTCCCCAGAGGCCTCCGAGTCCAAGTCCAACACAGCCACCTCCGCGCTGGCCCCGTCACCAGATGTTACACCTACAAAGTACATTTAAGAAAGTTAGAATACACCACTCACTACTATATAATATTTGGTCTAGGAGAAATGTTAAAAAAACAGAATACAATGTAATAATTTGTGACTGTCTACTCCATAGTAAAAATGTCCCATTTTCCAGGGAAGGCTGTTGTCTTGCTGCACTTTTATGCACAACTGATGAATGCTTGCTTTTGATTTTTAACACGCACCACTTTTTCTCCTAACAGACAGAAGCTTGACTCCTGAGTCCTAAGAACACGACCAGGATCAAGTTCAAAGTAGGTGAGAGTTCGGCTCGACCACAAGAAATGTGTCCAATTAATCGTCAGCACTAACCACTTTTCCGTTTACAGTTAAATAGTTTTATGACAAAGTAGATTTTAATAAATGTGTTTACTTTTAATAAAGCTTTTACACTTAAATAGACTCTGTGGTTTTTGTTCCTCTAGACTAGAGTGGATGAGCTAAAGGTTTTGGAATTTTTGCAAGCATGAGTGCCTCTGACACTTCTTGACTGTGCTGTGACTCCGTACTACTCTCTTGTCCTGCGTACGATAATCTAGAGATCATTGGGGATCTATAATCGGTGACTTCGGGAGCTGAATGACTCTGCCACACTATCTAGTCAGTAAGGAGACAGTGCATAGAGGTATTGCTGAATATAATGGGAGTCCAATGGAATTGCCAAATGTCCAATCTTAGTTAGCTACACAGACAGACTAATAAGAATAGTCTAGTAATACCACAGGGAGTCATATTCGAGGCAGGATAAGAATTTATATCCAGTCTACAAGAAGATCAAAGACGATTTAGAAAAAATCGAATGAGGAACGCTAGGAAAAAATAGGTACTGTTTAGTAAAATGTAAACTTACTGGGGCCAGCAAAGGAGCCCTCGCCTGCCCGATCCTGGCCTGCATCCTCAGCACCCTCCTCCTGTGTCCTCTTGCCCTTGGGGGGAGCTGATGTACAACATGAAAGAAAGAAAAACCATAAAACATGGATGAGATTTTTCAACCAAATCAAACATTTCAAAAGAACAATAACAACATATTTTGGAAAAATAGCAAATAGATAGACAACTATTCCACGGGATCTATCTCATGTGGTATACTACGTTATTCGTATTGCCTGATTTGCGGAACGTTGACTTAGAAAGTTCCTATGTAACTCAATAAACAGACTACTAAAGAGGTTTGCCTAGGCCTGGCACTGCAGGCAGTAGTGCGCAACACGTGACAGACAAAGTCCATCCTGCTTGCAGATCAGTGAATACTCAAACTATCAATCCACCCGCCACCACCGCCACTATTTCTTCTGATAGCCATGTGACTGTCTAAAGGAAGGACACTGGACTTCAGTCTGTTGGGGCTGATTTATAAGTCCCTTGCGGAAGTTGCGGCTGATTTTCCTCCATTGTTGCGTGCCTTTTCTGACGCAGCGGCAGAACAAAAGACTCGCCATGGTGTTGGTGCGGCGTATATATTAAAAAAAAAAACACATATGGGCATATGGGCGATGCATCACGTTGTAAAGCCCTGCGCCATCAGGGGGCGTTCCGGCGCAAGGGAGGGCGTACCTGCGCAGGAACGAATCCTAAAAGTGGCTGAGGGAAATCTACAAGATGTCAATCAGTCATTTTTAGGACAATGATGCATGACTCAAACCCTGCGCGCTTGAAGCCGACGTACGGCTTGATGCAGCATTGGGGAGATAGGGTACCCCAGAGCATTGCTGGAGCTGCGCCATCGTTGGCACGCAACTCCAGCAATGCGCTGCCTTTACGGCACAGATGCGTAAGGCTTCTGTGACGTTTTGGGCCAATGGGTGGTGGTGGCATGGCACACAATTACTGCCGCATCCCTGCTACTTTGCAGGGATGCGCCGGTAATTGAAAATATGACCCTTACTGTCTAGCATTACGCAGTTCTTTTCTTTACAGTACACTGATACATAATTTCTCAGGCCAATGAAATGCTTCTGAACACAACATACAAAACAAAGAAGCATAGTAGCAAGCAAGGCTACTGAGAAGGAGAGCAGTGCACCTGAAAATGAAATGCATAGAAGATTTTGAAATATAATTTACCTCAATGTAATCGGCAGCATTATTGCTCTTGGTAAAGAACAAAGATTTGCAAATAACAGAGCAGGATAAAACAGAGTAGTAAATGTACTACTACTACTACTCACCAAGCCCGGGGACCTCTACGCCGAGCGCGTCCAGCAAGTCCCGCTCCCGGTCCATGACATCGGTCCAGCGGTGGGTGGCCTGGTTATATGTGCGCCGGACCCCAGAGATCTTGTACATGGCCCGGCACACCTTCTCCCACCGCTGGCGGCGCTCCCGGATGCCATAGCCGGTCGCGATCTTGCCGCCTCCCAGGATCGTCTTGGGGAGGCGGCGCTGGACATGGAAGATCAGTGCCGCCACTTCCTCCGCGCTGAAGATCTCCCTCGGGACCACTTGCTCCCCCCTTAAACGCCCGCACGGGAGCCGGGCACGGGGTGCGGGACCCTTCCCCTTCTCAGGGTGCTTCCCGGCTCCCTTTACCATGGTCTGGGCAGAAATAAACTTAAATGATAAAGAAGAAATAGAATAGTGAAGAAGAAAAGAAAAGAGTTTAAAAAAGTAGTTTAAAAGTAAATAAAAGCTGCAGAAAACACAAAAATATAGAGCTAGAAAAATAGAGGGTTAGATAATAAGTAAAATTAGATCAAAAAAACTTCAAACAAGCAAAGGATGGCAGAGATTGAGAGAGGATACAGAAAGCATGCCCAGAACCATAGCAATGAATGAGAAACAAGATGGCCGCGCCCGTTCACGACCGCGTGGGTAAGTTCGCGCGAGATTTTCCTTGCGAGTACGCGCGAAATTGTACTCGCGAGCAGCACACTTTGCGAGATTACACATAGCGGGCGGAAACGGAATTACGTCACGCCAACAAGATGGCCGCGCCCGTGTACGACCGATAGGGTAACTTGGCAAACGAATAGCTAGAAGCGCCTCGCGAACACGCGCAAGATCACGCGAACATACACGTCGCAACAAAAACAATTTTGTATTCGCACGTATTCGCGGCTTCCGAAATCGATCTCGCACGGATTCGCGCCCCAAATAACGCGCGAAATTGCAAAAAAAACGATTTTAGCTAAAATGAAAGCAATGAGCAGGTGCAAAAGTTCAAACTTAACATTAGTAACATTCAAGGTAGTGCTTCCTGATGGGCCCCTCCAGAGTTTGCAACAATTCTATGACCCTGCTATGACCCAAACAGCAGGCTCATAGAATAGCACCATAAAGGTCCTGTAAAAAAAAAATTTCACTGCAACAAAAAGCAAATTACAGATAAGGAAGGAAGCAGGTGCCAGCCAGACTGGAACTTTCAAAATTACTGACACATTAATGAAACACAAATTAATTGATGGCAGTTGAAGAAGGGCAGGTGTGCTAGCTTTTTTCAACCACCATAATCTACAGTAATAAATAAACCTAATAGGTGCCTGTGAGGATGTACTAGAGGGTGGCATGGGTGTCCCAGAGGGTGGCAGTGGTGAAACAGAGGGTGCTGTGAACCTGTGATGATAAACCAGACGTAGAAACAACATAGTCGCGGCCGTTGCAAGCCGAAAAGTAAGTTCGCAATTGCGAACTTGTCCCAAAATCGGCGCGAACACGCGCCAACACAAAAAACGGAAAAATCCGCAAATCCGCTAGAGTTCGCGGATCTTCGCGGATTGCGAATCCGTAAATACGCAAGTTCGCGGATTGCCAATCCGCAAAATCCGCCCATGCTTAGACCGGATATGGAGCTACCTTAAGTGAGAAACAGCAAGCAAAGAGGTCTTCCCCGATATGGATTGTACCCCATCAGGGTAACCTGTGTCTGCAAGGTATTGGCAAGAATCCCGGAGCACAGTTAGGGAAAAGTGTCTGTACAAAAACGTATGTTTTTGGGTCTCAGACTTCCCCTGCATTTTTAGCAGCTAAGGGTACCTGTTTCATCTGCCATGATAGAGCCTATACATGGTTGCCCCCTGACTTCTCGAGCTCATGTTTTGTTTCATTCCTGTTGCCTCCCACCTACACAGCAGCGGCAGACTCCCACCGGACAAGGATAGTTAGAGGTGTTTTGAGTAAAGAAGACACTGCAGGTCAAGAATTTGGGGACTTTGCAAAGGGTTTTCTGCCGTTCTGGGGATCCATGGCTAACAGTAGGAACCTAAGGCAGTTGACAAGGGTAGTTGAGTCCACCGTGACCGAAACTGCTGGTGCCCTTAGTAACCTGACTGCTGAGCTCCAGTCGGATCGACTTATGACCCTTCAGAACCGGGTCGCTTTGGATGTTATACTCGCAGACCGAGGTGGGGTATGCAGATTGATCCAATCTAGCTGTTGCATTTTCATCCCAGATAACGCTCCAACGGTGTACCAGGCCATCTCCAAATACATCAGATTTCCGAATCTATTCGTGTGGATAAAGGAGATTGGTCGTTAATGGGATGGTTCTGGGAACTGATATCTGCCTGGGGATGGAAAATTCTAATGGTCATTGGGATGGTCTTAGCCATTCTTTTCCTGTTCTGTCTGTGCATACAGTGTGCTCCTGCAATATGTGGCCTCTGTGCTACATCATGTGTAAGGAAGCCTGTGTCAAGAGATGAACTAAGTACTAGAATGATGTTACAGCAACATCTCAATGACTTTAGGAATATAGATCTGGACTCAGACTAACATGAGGATAGATTAATTGCCTATGTAAGGGCAAAAGGAGGGACTGTGGTTCTTAAAATTCAGAATTCATATGAATCGTTCTGAAACTCGAGAATTAAAACTTCATTGAAGTTTCACGAATTCGGTATCAAAAGACCGAGAATGACGAGTACATCATGTACATATATTTTCAGCATATTCGAGTGGTGATTTCACCTCAAAATCACCATTTGCGTTCTGAACCTTGGCTTCATTTACATGTTGCCCTTTACATAGGCCTTAATCCAGTTGATTTCAATTCCACAAGGACACATACTCCTTAATCGACTTTTCCATGACCTCAGTACAAGTTGGAACCATTGCCCCAGGCCGAACTCGTTAGGTCAGTTCCCTCCCAGTGGCCAAGCAAGATAGCATCTAGGCTCAACAACCATAAAACCATTTCAGCGCGCACACCTGCCATATCTCGCTCACATCTATCTCCACTCCTTTGCTTCACTTACTTTATGGTGGGGAGGTGCCCGTTTTTATTGGGGGTCCAGCGATATCTGATGAAATGTTGGGCCTTGCCAAATGATTTGTTGTAGGCAACACGAAGTGAAATATGGACATGTCATCATGACTCTGCTTTTTCTTTGTATTGGAAATATGTCAACGATTTACTTTACAACCAAGAATGTTTTGCCCGAGGCCTAACACAGTGTATAAGAAGAGAAGCCCGACTTTGTAAAAGTGTGCAGTCTCCTGAGAATATACCCGTGTTGTACTTCTAGGACACTTGTTACCTTGGTTGCAGCCAATAAACTAATCTTTGACTTCACCTAGAAGACTCCGAGTTTCTGTAGGTCTGGATCAGGAAGAACCCGAGGTCTCTGGGTGTTGATTCCCTGGCACCGCTGGGTTACCGGTTCTGTGCCGGTTCTTAAAAACCCAGTACCTCAGTTACGGCCACTAAACGTAATGTAGTGGGCCAAAAGGTAGGGGGAGAGTGGTAGGTACATTGGATGCCTTTTTGATCAGGGCAGAATCCATGCTCCAGCACGAGATAGAGCTCACGGAAAAAAGGCTCTCGCTAGGAGTGTATGCAGAACAAAAAAGATCATCTAAGGGAAACATCCGTCTGGCCAAGTCACCTGCGGTAGCTGCACAATCTGCAAGTCTCTTAAATATAGACCCTTCAGAACACTCACAGGGGGACATGGTGGACATGACACAGAGCCCGGCTCCGCAACTGAGAAACGGTCTTAACCTTCGGCCGGGGGAGGGTAGCAACTCTTCGGATGTGTCCGCGTACAAATCTATACATGGTCCCACTGTGGTCCCCACTAATCTGCAGAATTTAGTCTGCCCTCTGGACGAAACATCCTCTAACGCTAAATCCCACTCCCCCACTGATAAAGGGGGAGTCTGTGATAATCGATCAACTAGGCCAAAGAGACCAACAAGGGATAGTATTGGTGCAGCAGGTGGTCTGGGGGAACCGTTGGCAAAGCGAACAAGGGGTGGCCTTGCTATGCGGGTTCAAAACAAAGACAAAGGGAAAAGTAAGAATCAGAAAGGAAAATCGCCCCGAATATTTGACTCTGGGGTGGTTCAACCTGTAAACCCTGATGTGACTGAGCGATGCGACATAGGGGGTAACCAGGCTTTTTGGGAACGTATGGAAACTTTAACATTAACCATCCTTGCACCATTTTCGACTAAGCTAAGGGCTATTGAAGATAAAGTTTCCCGTTTGGCAAAAGCCTTTGAAGCAAAGGATAATACGAATTTATCGAAAGCCCCAGGGGAAGGCAGTGTCCCTATCACTCATTTGGGGAGTAAAGGAGTAGGGGGGATTCTGGACAAGCTGATGACCCATATGGTTGCTGACAATTTGAACGGAACAAAAAGTATCCCAAATCTATCATCCCAGGTTGGGAGTTTGCATATAGGCGGGCAGACTCCGTTATCTGGTAATATTCAACAGGGGCCAGATCAGCGGACTTTGCTGCCCCTTATAGGTGTTCCAAACTCGCAAAGCTTAAGTGATCCACCTGGGTCTTTGAACGTTACCTCAGTCGGCCATGACGGTGGCCATAATATAATAACTAATACTACAAATAATATATTGTTGAAACCTGCCCAAGATAATAATGATCTACCACCACCTTGTTGTAGTCCAGGCTGGCGTCCCTCCACTGAGATCGGACCAACCGGAATCCTGGACTCAGCTAAAAAACAAAACTGTGGACTGGTTGGCCAGACATAAAGGCTTTAGGTCTTCATTAGCTAACAATATTTTTGATAGTGCGTAGAGTGGCTTGGCTCGGTAAATCACAAAAAGAGATAGCGGGGATTGTGTCATTGTTAACTTCCGAAGACCTGTAGTCGCACAAACAATCCTTGAAGTGCAACATCATTTTTCTACCGCCACCTCTATCGTGGCTCCCCCGCTGGGCTACTTTTATAGGCCTCTTGTGAGACCACAAGGGGAGTTTACCCCGTTCATCGCGGTCTCAAATAGATTTGAGGCCTTGTCCAATTTAGATGACCAGGGTTGACTGCAAGTAATGGATGTATTTATAGAGAAGCCACCAATAAAGAGGATACTGGTAGAAAAGGAACCCTCAATCATAATGCCTGATCTTGGAGTTGTGGACTTATCCCAGATCGTATTTCCCAATCCTTTGACCCCAGCTGACTTGGAAGAAAATCAAATGGGGCAGACTGTAACCGGGTCTGAAGTAAAAATTCTTTCATGGAATATAGCCTGTTTGCAGTCGAAAAGGGGGGACACAAATTGGGAGACTTTTCTGTTAATGCATCACATTATCGCTCTGCAGGAAACCTGGGACGTAAATGATTCCTATCATTTGGACGGGTATTGTTCTTTTAGAAAAAATGCTGAACCATCAACAATGGGGAGACCTAGGGGGGGACTTTTGTTATTGATCAGTCTTAAACTACAGTATAAGACTAAGCTGATAGTGACAAGCTCCCCAAACATTTTAGCCGTTAAACATATAGGCGACAACCTACCAGGTTTACTGGTGGTACATTTTTATAATTCTTTTTCAAGAACAGATGACCTGGAGCACCTAAGATCTCTGACTACCTTTTTGGATGATTATGAGTCCAACGATGACACGCCCTACCATCTATTAATTCTTGGTGATTTTAATATTCATGTTTGTCAATCGAACTGTATGCAAGGTATTGAAGATGAGTACGGCCCGCAGAGGTTAACCCATTTTGAACACACGAAGTACGGTGCTTATCTGGAGAGTCTTTTATCTGCTTACAATTTATTCTGCCCTGCACAATCTGAAACTTTGTCCCCGGTTCCAACTTATATTGGGCAAGGACATTGAAGCATTATTGACTATATTCTAGTCTCATGCCCATTGATGGACCTAATGGGCACATTTGGCTATTAACATTCAGGCCTTTGCAAATGCTAAACTTTTGGCACTTATTTCTAATTCTAGCATAGCTACCAAAAATCCAGGTCGAAGGCTAAGATCAGAGGCCATCTTCCCGGTCAACTTCCTTGATAATTTATATAGAAGCCAATCCGAGGACTTTAGTTTATGCTCAAACTCGGATTCTGACCCAACGACAATTTTAGGTGCCTTTGACCGCATAACGAAACAGGTAGCGGCCAATTTGACACTTCATTGTAAACCAAGGCCCAAGAAATATAAAAACTGGTTTGATCAAGCATGCACTATCGCACATACTGCACTCCAGGGAGCATTGAAAGAGCCCACAAGGGACGTCAATATGGTCAAACAGGCTAGAAGGGGCTACAAAATTGCAACTAAAACAAGATAAGATACAGTTAAAAGAAATGGCTTGAGATGAGCTCAGCCAAGCGAGTGTCCTGTCTAGTAGCACCCGATTCTGGTGAGTGGTTAATAGCCCAATGTTTGATGAGACAACCAATTCTGTTAAAGACTGTCTTATTCCTCCAGAACGGTGGGTCGAACACTTTAGTGGCCTATATTCTGATGCTAGCCAGCCGTTGCTTACTTCTCAAGGGGAAACTATCTATGCCCCAAATGTTTTATTTACAGAGGAGGTAGTGACTGAGGCAATTGTGTCTACATCAAAGGGAAAAGCACCAGGCCCAGACGGGGTACCGGCTGATCTCAATAGGGTAGATCCCACTGTAAGGGCTAGGATTTTAACTCTTGTTTTTAATGCTGCGTCCAAGGTCGGCTTTCCCATGCCTTGGGCTAAAGCAGTTATAATCCCAATATTCAAAAAGGGCTCAAGAGAGGATCCGGCCTGTTATAGACCGATCTCACTCTTGGACTCTGCAGCCAAGATTATGGGGAAAGCCGGGCTTGCCCGCCTAACAGACTGGTTGGATAAAAATTGCATCATCTCGGATTTGCAGTATGGGTTTAGGAAGGGAAAGGGCACGACGGGCCAATGCCTTAATCTACACTTAGTCATAGGGAAGTACACGGTTGCTAAGCAGGGGGACATTCATTTAGCTTTTATGGATTTGTCCACTGCTTTCAACCTTGTAAATGGGCAAAAACTGAGGGCTTCCCTTCATAGTATTGGATCGGAACCTGCTTTGATATCCTTCCTGGCAGCCATCCACGAAAACACCCCGGCTTAGGTTCGCTATAATGAGAACGGCAGCCTAACTGAAGCATGGCCAGTTAAGCGAGGGGTGTGACAGGGGTACATTCTTGCTCCCCTGTTGTTTACGCTTTACATTAACAAACTGGGAGACACTTTGATCTCCTCCTGTAAGGATGTCCCGAGAGCTGGTTCAAAAATGATGCCTGCATTATTGTACGCAGACGATGCGGTTTTGGTGGCAAGGACGTCGCGAGGGTTACAATCTCTTTTAGATTGTTTTATTGATTTTATGGGCTCTCTAGATTTATTAACAAATCTTAAAAGTCGCATTCTATGTCAATCGGTAAGGGACGGGCTAAAAAAGGCAAAATTTTATTGCAAGGGTCTAGAACTTACGAAAGTTCCGGCCTTTCCATATCTAGGTGACCTTTTTGACGAAAGTAAATCATGGGTTATGCAGCGTGCACACAAAAAGAACACCCTTGCTAGGGCGACCGGGGCATTACAAGGGTTTGCAAGACGGTTAGGTTCTAAACCACTCCCGGCACTCATGAAGATTTATAACGCTAAGTGTATCCCAATGGTGACATATGGGAGTGTTGTATGGGGCAATACAGAGACCAATGATATACAGATGGCAGAAAATGATTTCTATCGTAAGCTGCTATCGCTTCCAGTCATCGGAGACCGGAGGTAACGATGAGCACCGCTCTGTCGCTAAATACGTTGCGGCTGATAATGCCTGGATGTGCTCTTCTCTGGCTTGCCCGGGGGTTTAAGTACTCTCCACTTTGGGCTTTACTGTACCTCCACTCTTGCGTTTGTATGGGCTAGGATTTTAACTCTTGTTTTTAATGCTGCGTCCAAGGTCGGCTTTCCCATGTCTTGGGCTAAAGCAGTTATAATCCCAATATTCAAAAAGGGCTGAAGAAAGGATCCGGCCTGTTATAGACCAATCTCACTCTTGGACTCTGCAGCCAAGATTATGGGGAAAGCCGTGCTTGCCCGCCTAACAGACTGGTTGGAAAAAAATTGCATCATCTCGGATTTGCAGTATGGGTTTAGGCAGGGAAAGGGCACGACGGGCCAATGCCTTAATCTACACTTAGTCATAGGGAAGTACACGGTCGCTAAGCAGGGGGACATCCATTTAGCTTTTATAAATTTGTCCACAGCTTTCGACCTTGTAAATAGGCAAAAACTTTGGGCTTCCCTTCATAGTATTGGATTGGAACCTGCTTTGATATCCTTCCTGGCAGCCATTCACAAAAACACCTCGGCTGCGGTTCGCTATAATGCGAAAGGCAGCCTAACTGAAGCATGGCCAGTTAAGCGAGGGGTGCATTCTTGCTCCCCTGTTGTTTACGCTTTACATTAACAAACTGGGAGATGCTTTGATCTCCTCCTGTAAGGATGTCCCGAGAGCTGGTTAAAAAATTATCCCTGCATTATTGTACGCAGATGATGCAATTTTGGTGGCAAGGACGTCGCGAGGGTTACAATTTCTTTTAGATTGTTTTATTGATTTTATGGACTCTCTAGATATAACAACAAATCTTAAAAAGTCACATTCTATGTCAATCGGTAAGGGACAGGCTAAAAAGGCTACATTTTATTGCAAGGGTTTAGAACTTACGAAAGTCCTGGCCTTTCCATATCTAGGTGTCCTTTTTG
Organism: Lissotriton helveticus; assembly: GCF_964261635.1. Classification (NCBI taxonomy): domain Eukaryota; kingdom Metazoa; phylum Chordata; class Amphibia; order Caudata; family Salamandridae; genus Lissotriton; species Lissotriton helveticus. The sequence goes on from NC_136063.1 coordinate 1,024,940,973, forward strand.
ACGAAAGAAGATCATGGGTTATGCAGCGTGCACACAAAAAGAACACCCTTGCTAGGGCGACCGGGGCATTACTAGGGTTTGCAAGATGGTTAGGTTCTAAACCACTCCCGACCCTCATGAAGATTTATAATGCTAAGTGTATCCCAATGGTGACATATGGGAGTGATGTATGGGGCTATACAGAGACCAATGATATATAGATTGCTGAAAATGATTTCTTTCGTAAGCTGCTATCTCTACCAGCCTCTACCCCAACTTTAATCTTCACGAGGATCTAGGTGCCGGCTTTATTTCAGATCAGATTGCGGTGGCCCCACTACTATGTTGGTTAAGAATCTGGGCACAGCCACCACCTAATCTGAATCAATTGATCATTCAGGACTGTGTGTCTCTAGAAAAAGGCCTTGCCATCCCGTCGATCCGTTACATTAAGACGCATATGTGCTCACTGGGTTGTTCTGATTTATTTTCGAATCCTAGAGCTCTTGGAAAGGTGGCCATTAGAGCCGTGAGGTCCCAGTTCCTGAGTAGATCAATGTTAATAAGGGAGGAAGTGGAACTGGCCAAACCCTCAGTCAGGAGTTTTTTTATGTTGAGCTCAGGCAGAGAGATACAGCCATACCTGACTTACATAAACAAACCCTATCACCTGTTTGTGTTAATAAGGTTTAAGCATAACATGCTCCCATGGCTATTGTCGTTTCCAAAAGGTTTCTTTAAGTAGGGGACTCTGGGCCCTTGTCCCTGTGACAACTTCTCAGAGCAGAATACCCTTCATATGGTATTTGTCTGTGATTTTTATGTACCATTACGCAGGAAATTTGTTTTACCATTGTTAAGGGGGGGTAACTTTGAGAAAGTCAGGCCTGCGTTAGCCTATTTGCAAATGCTTGGTTCCACGGTTGTGTGTTTTGGGGTAGCCAGCTATATTTCAGCGGCAATTAGGCGAAGGAATAAACTTAAAATATAGCGCTGTCTCTCTTCTCCTTTTTTAATTATTTTATGTAAAATTGATCTTTTAATGAAGGATTTTGCTGTCTGACAAACTTTTTTAACATATTTATTTGAACTCCAAGGCGTTTTTCGATGGCGGTACGTGTTATTGGGTGGATTTATATCCAATGTTTATTTTATTTATAATGTGTTATAGGTAGTATGTAATGTGATCTGTGCTTTGATGGTTTTAAATTTTAACCGAATAAAGTAAACTTTGACTTTGACTGCCCAAACAAGTAACAAACAGTACCATAGGAGGTGTGAAGTTGCACACAGACATCCCACCAGGGAGAGTGTCCTGGGGTGGCCTGGATTTCTCAGTTCAGTAGCCGCTTGCTACTGAGTGTGTGGTCTGTAGGTAATCCAAGGGTGGGTTCTGTTATCGGCTGCCACATGGGGAAAATCAGGAGTGGAAAGAAACTAGGACTGGCTCCTACCAAGGCAGGTGTGAAGTGACATGAGCGAACTAGTCATGGGCCCAGACTCTCTTGGCCTACTAGTAGCCTCCTCATAGAAGCAAGTCCGCAGTTTGAGACATAACGATGGGCAGCATAACTGAAGGGGCACTGTTTGTCATGGTGCTGGAGCCGGACTCCGAGAGTCATCAGAGACCGGAGGTGACGATGAGCACCGCTCTGTCGCTGAATACATTGCGGCTGATAATGCCTGGATGTGCTCTTCTCTGGCTTGCCCGGGGATTTAAGTACTCTCCACTTTGGGCTTTACTGTACCTCCACTCTTGCGTTTGTCCTGCCGAAGGAATCTGTGTGGTCCAGGCTGCTGCGTTGGTGTGTGTGGAGTCAAGGACAAGCGGTGCTGTTCGACCCAATCCCAGGTATCCACCATTTCTGTGAACAAAAAACTTGTTCTGTGTGTAATCACTTTCATTGTGGCTGAAAACAGAAGAGGATAGGTTAGTCCTGCTAGTCACAGGCATTTCTTCACTCCCAAAAAGGAAGCTCTGCAGTGCTGCACCACTAGGGTGTGCAAACCACACGTACAATGGTTTCTTTTTCCCTATAGTTCATTAGTCTGCACACCACAAGCCTAGGAGGCAACCCCTGCAGCGGCCGTTTTGCAGGTATTTTTTGGGTTTGCTCCACAAGAAAGTAAGATGACAGTTTCCTGGTTGCGACCACTTTTGCTATCCTTGTTTTAAAGAAGGAGACCAAGTTCGTGCCCTCCGCCCTCTCAGGAAAGTCAACAAATTGGATAACTCAAGTAACTATAAGTCATGCCCTTGCCATGCACTGCTTAAGACATCACAGATTACATCATTTATGACATGATATATATGCATCTTTGATGACATCTGACATAATATATTAATTACAATACTTTGCATGAAAAGAGACTGTTGTAGAATTTTGGGCTTGTCTTTATTAGTGGTACTTCCTACATAGTTTTTCCAACAAGAATATACAAAGACATAAACTACATAGTCTTTCTCACGAATATGCCTCTATTTCGCGCATGCCATTACCCTGCATGTTGCTACCCTTTCTCACATGTGATAGATATTGTACTACCTTTTCTTTTCCACTCAAGGGTTTATAACCCATTTTATTGAACCATAATTCCAAGCTTTACATTTCATGTATTTCCAAAACCCTTTCTGGGCAGTGGTCAACCAATTCTGTGGTAATACCTTATTTGGTAGAAAGGGGCTTTATGTCAACACAACCCCTAGTGTAAGTGGTAGAAAATGGCTTATGTCAAAATATCCCCTAGTGAACCTGGCTGTTTTAATTTAATTTGAGGGTATGGCGGTAAGCAGTCCTGTATGTGTTGATCTGTTTTTAATATTCTGAACCCTCTTCAAACCTCCCAGTAGGACCCGCCCTGTTAATTTCATTTCTGCCCACTACTGAGGCTGAAATGCTGGCCCTCTTGAGGTCTCTGAAGTCAGGCTCTCCAGCTGACCCCTGCCCAGCGCGGGTCTTAGCTGGTGTAGCAGAGGTAGTTTGTCCAGCAGTAGTGGATATGGTTAATCTGTCCCTTCGGTCTGGCTACGTTCCTGTGCAATGGAAGCGTGCTAAACTACTCCCCCTCCTGAAGAAACCAACACTGGACCCTCTGCGGCCGGATAACTATCGGCCCATCTCTCTTCTTCCTGCACTCGCTAAAGTATGTGAGAAAGTGGCCTTCCTGCAGCTTGAGGCGTTCTTGGAAACATCAGGAGCACTCCACCCAGCTCAGTCAGGATTTAGATCTTCCTACAGTACGGAGACTGCCCTGGTTGAGATGTCGGAGGCCATCAGAGAGTGTCTAGATGGGGGCGGCAGGGCAGCCCTGATCTTACTTGACCTTTCTGCCGCCTTCGACACGGTGCCCCACCAGCGGCTCCTGGACAGGCTTTCTGCTGTAGGGATTTCTGGCCTGGTCTGGAAATGAATTAAATCCTTTCTGGATTCCCACTCACAACAGGTCTGCATGGCCTCTTGCACCTCCTCTGTCAGGAATTTGGCTATCGGGGTGCCACAGGGTTCAACCCTCAGCCCCCTCCTTTTTAATATCTACTTGACGCCGCTAGTCTATCTGGCAGAGGAGTTGGGCGCCAAAGTGATTGCTTACGCTGATGATATGCAGCTGCTCTTTACCTGGGGTGGCTCTGACTTGAATACTGATACTGCTCAGACGTGTCTAGCCTCAGTATTTCAATGGCTGGCCCGGGCTTCCCTCGGAGGTCCTTCTCTATGGCCTGTTTCCTGACGACTTCAGATCCCGTGTGTGGCCTCCGGGCTTCCCTTGCCCGGTGTCCGAAGCAGGGCCAGCAAAAAATCACGGTATCTGGTATAGCGAGGACCTTCGATTTAGCGACCAAATAAAAAAACTGACGGGGGTCTACTTTGGCACTCTCAAAACACTTAGGAAAATGTTTCCTTTTCTCCCGAGAGCAGCCAAAGAGACGGTCACCCGCGCTTTGATCCTGTCTAGACTGGATTACGCTAATGCCCTGTTCCTGGGGCTGCCGGGTTATTTGCTGCACAGGCTCCAAATTATTCAGAACGCCGCAGCCTGGCTTCTCTTTAATGCCCCAACGAGATCCAGCACGCGACAATATCTACGTGAATTACACTGGCTTCCAGTAGCCCAGAGGGTGCAGTTTAAAGCGATTACCCATAGAGCTCTTCACAGTCTGGGCCCCATCTATCTTAGGAAGCGTTTCGCTTTCTATGTGCCAAAGCGCACTCTGCGCTCAGCGGTACAACGCCTGATGGTCGTTCCCCGCTTCCGCAGAGTGCGACTGGGGGGCAAGTCTATCTCGGTCAAGGCTGCTGAGGCTTGGAATACGCTCCCTGCCGATCTCCAACACATCTCGGAGTTTCAGCTCTTTAAGAAGCAGCTAAAAACACACCTGTTCAGCATGATTTGCTAATTCGATTCCTGCTCCTACCTTTGCTCTCCCTCGTGCCCGGACACTCTACAGTAACAGTGCGCGCTACAAATGCAATATAACATAACATATAACAAATATTCTCCAGTTCTTCAAGTTATTTGTCTTATCTCTGTAATCGACATATTATAATTCATGTTGAATCGTATTGCTGGTTCTTGTACTTGATTTTTAGTACTAATTTTCTTGGTAGTGGCTAATAAAACATTGCTTGTGTTCAATTGGGCACGGTTCAAAGTACTTTCCAAAATCATTTCAGAACATCCTTTTTGTTTGAAGCAATGAGCCTTTTCCACAGCCTGAGTTTCAAAATTCATTTTGGAACAATTGTGTCATGCTCATATAAGTTCCCGAAAAGGGATGCTCCATTTCAAGGTCTTTGGACCATCACAATTAGTATGACAAATGCTATTACCAGCAATGGCCTTCCTGTGAATCCTTGAGCATAATGTATCTGCATTTCTATACATTTTAATTTCAAGTAAGATTATCTTTTTAACACTGATTTCATGTGTGAATTTGTGATTGCACTGATTGATATTAAATAATGCTATAAATGTTTCCAGCAGGCCTTGCTCTCCTTCCCAAACGATGACAAAGTCATTGATAAATCTGATCCAAAAAATGACACAGTTATCATTGTTTGATTTTGTTTCACCATCCCATCCATAAACGTTCATATGTGAGGGCAAATCAAAATATGCAAATATCAAACACACTTAATTATTTACCTGGCTAATGGTTAACTAGCAGAAATTATTACTTCTAGCCTGGAAAATAGCAAAGAAAGTTCAATATTTACCTGTCTGATGGCTAAATAGCAGTAATTAAGTACTGTTTGTCCAGTGGCCTTGGACACATGATTGTTCACCTGGTGGCTTGCTAAATAGCAGACAGTTTGTACACTTTGGCCAGTAGTCATGCAAATAGTAGAGGAACTTCACTATTTTCCCAACTTTTGTCTAAAGAGCTCACATTTTGTGCTGTTATGCCTAATGCAGATTTAAAAAGGCACGTACATGATTACAAACTTCGCAAGTCTAGTTGAATTGGTATACACTTTTATAGCCACATACTCGCTCTTAATCAGAAAGTCATGGGAACGTACCAGGGTCAGATATAGAATTACCAAAAGGCTCCATGTTATCAGAACACTTCTTTTTTCTGTACTAAATCAATGCATTGTGAAATTATTAATCCTGGTTCAGTTCAAGGAAACAAATTAAACTAAAACATCTGACAACAATGATTTGTAAAAGCAAAGGCCAAAACGGAATATATTTCAATCCAGTGACATACTGGTATCTGATACGTAGAATGATGATATAAAAATAGCAACAATTGAATAGGGCCCTTTGTGAAGACACGAGCACATTATAATCAAGAGGCTTTGTTCTAATCTCCTCACAGAAGGAAGAAAAATAATGGGCCTCGTTTAGAGTTTGGGGGTGGAGTTAACTCCATCAGGATGGGAGATGACAATACCGCTGCCATCCTGGAAGACCACTGCCCACCAAATTTAGAGTTGTCTGTCAGCCTTGTTGACATATTTCTACATTGACAGAAACTGCTGTCATGGAGATTTCTGCATTTGCTGAAACATTTAATGGGTGGTATAGTTAGATAAAATGCCCAGCCATCAAACTTTTCGATGGTCTTTTGTTTTTCAAAAACAAACTCCCAAAGAGCTTGAAGTTTTCCCCCTGTGTGTCAGGTGATTGTTTTTTTCCTGTAAGTTACAATCACATTTTACCCTAAAAAGAGTGGAAGGTGTAAAGTCCTTCCTCTGATAGTCACTACTCAGTGAGGCTGCCAGAGAAAGTATTCCGTTGAGGAGCCACAAACAAAGGAATGGGACTATTATTAATTTAACTGAATGTCACTGTTCAATGAATGAATATTCCCATTAAATTAGAGAAAGACTAGGGATTAAAAAGAGCAAAGAAATCACAGGGATATCTTTATTCATTAACTGTATTACAAATATTGTATGAAATTAGACACTGAATAAACAGAGAAATGTTGTAACCTTCATCCGTGTAACCCGTGGGTTGATCATTTCACAGTTCTACCTTTTAACTCAGTTTCCTCATAGGGATGTGGATCCACTGTTGAGGTTTCCGAACTGATTGGTGGTGATTCTCTTTCAAATGTTATGTTCTGGTTGCAGCTCTGATAAAACCTTTGTGTTAGGTGACGCCTCTCATAGCAAAAGCAATATTTCTGGCTATCCAAAACAGGAAGACAGTAAAACAGGAGATCTCAGTATCTGTCTGTCATTCGCCTTCCTGAGCATTCATCTGGTGCAGAGAAATTGGCAGACTTGCTTAGAAACTGTTGGCATTAAAAAGAGAAACATCTGACCTACCCCTTACTTCTGCCATATACCTCATGTATGATGAGTGTTGATACCCCAAAACAGGTCCCAGAATGATAGTTTTAGTCCATAGGAGGACCTGGCCTGACAGTTTGGGATAGACTGATCCCATGGGGAGCAGGGTCAAGACTGATTTGTATATGGCTGACTCTAAACTGGAATGGCGTGGTGTGCAAAAAAAAGAAGGATTTAACCCATATCTGTGACTGGGTTGAATGTTAGCTTTTTTCAGCATTCCGTCCATCATGTTTCTTATTTGCATTTGTCTACTCTATGTAGTCACTTGGAAAGAACTACTCAGCAGCCCTTTTCAAACAAGGACCACATAGAATGTATTTGGGTAGTCCTTTCTCCATTCCCCCTCACTCCAGTTCATCCCAATTCTCAGGACTACAATGAATCCACTTCCCATGTTTAGGGAAGCTGTACCTACTCTCCATCATGTCATGCAAAAAGCATCTCTGTGGTACATGCACATACACTTTCACCACACACAGAGTCTTACTACTACACATGTGCTACATAGCCACCGCAGATACACACAGATGAAATACCATAAGAAAGTTTTGTGAGTCTCACAGATTACTATACTGATCCTGACACTCACTGCCACTTTGCTGGCGTTCCAAACACTTCTGCCACATATGTATCTCATAAAAATTCTGTGTAGACCTTGCACTCCTTGTCAAAGATACCAAAACTAGTATTCAATCACAATTGTTTTGATCTGTGTGCTACACCTTTCTTTGTGTTTACCTCCCGCAGTGATGCAAGAAAATTGAGGCCAGAAGCCGCTTGGCTTCATGCACAAAGGTGTGCACAATGTCATAGATATACAAACATTTTAAAACATATCAACAATAAAGTTGTTTGCATGTATCACTTTCTTGTTAATGCAATCTTCCTTGATCTTAATCACAAAATATTTCTTTACAGTGATTCTCAAAATGAAATGACACTATACGTGTCAACAAAACTATTTTTTACATGCATCTCAATTATTAATGTCATGCAATTGAATTTATATCAGCCCAATGCATTTCGGAACCAACGTCCCTTTGTCAGAGGTATATGCCCAACGTAGATTTACTCGCCAGACAAATACATCGTCTGAGGACAGCATTGTGACAGACAGAAATACAGATACAGCAAGAGTTCCAGTTAAGATGACAGAACCTAGTACAGATGGGACATTAAATATCTCAGGAGATCAGGCTAGATCATCATCTGCACAGTCGGTTTCTTTTTTGTCCCAGGCACCGGACATGGGACAACCACCAGACCTGACCATGGACAAAGGAAGTGTAACCACAAAAAAACTGGTGAGGACAAAGAAAAATAAAAAGGGAAGGAAGGAAGGATTGAGAAGTCAGAGCAGGAATTAGTGATAAATATATCATCTAAGGCACTCACATCTGGGGAAATAACAGTAATTAACAAAGGTACTTCTTTCTTTCCAACATATAGAGGCTCACCTTTGGAAAATGACATTGCCTTGTATAAATTCATGATAGTAATGAGTTTGAGGCACTTTTTTGAAAACGTTATTCCTCCACAAGAACCCAAAAAGACCACAACGCGTGAATTTAAACCCAAAAGTATCTTTGAAGCTCCAATATCCCACAAAACACTGGATATATTTGAATCATTAGTCAAGAAAGACTTCAGTTAATTGGATTACAAACAACGGAGGAATGTCAAACAAAATTTCAACCATGCAGAAAGGAGCATCCTTCTGCAACTCGCTAAAAAATCCGGAGATTACATTCCAAAAGGCCAAGAAAGACGGTGCTCTAGTCATGATGGACACTACGTATTATGAGAACAAAGTTGTGGAACATGTTAGAGACACTTCCGTGTATATTCTACTGGAGACAGATCCTACAGTGGAAAACCCTAACTAGGTGAAAAAAGATTAAGATCAAGGAAGATTGCATTAAAAACAAAGTGATAAATGCAAACAACTTTATTGTTGATATGTTTTAAAATGATTGTATATCTATAACGTTGTGCACACATATGTATCTTCGCCATTCTTCATCTAGCCCTCTGAGTTTCACAGACCAAACATCTGGTGCTGCAGCTATCTCTACTGACCTTAGTTCCAGCTGGCAATCACAGCCTTTTGCTGCTCAGAATAAGTCTCCTGGCTATCTGAAACAATCTATCTGAAGCTTCCCTCAGCCCCTCTTCTGCTCATTGGAGCATTCTTGTGACCCTGAGCTCTAGTTTGCTGATTGCCATTGCAATTTGCACCCCTTGGTTAGCCATTAACCATTTTTGCTCACTTCAGCCATCTGAGTCTCTCAAACTCTTTATGCCTTCTTTCAGAGACAACACTCCTTTTCACTCATTCACATTTAGACCCCTTGCAAGTTTCAGTCCCTCTGCTTCTCATTCAGCTGAGCCTACCGTGCCAACATTGGACAGCATATGCTATAACTCAAAGGACAGAGTTTAACAGTAATGGTTTTTAATTCACTTTGCATGCTCTGATTTTTCAGTAAATACTTTCCAGTTCTATGTGTGGGCTGAAAAGGGATTGGCAGCATAAAAAGCATGAGTAAGAACCATTTACAAAAGGGATATCCTAATAAATGTGACCTAGAATCACATAGGTGCTGTCTTAAGTAAGTCTGGGCGGTGAACTCCGCACCGCTCGCGGAGTTTGCAGAGTTTCACGCACTCTGCGTTACACAAGCTTGTGGAGTTCAAAAAATCTCCACTTCGCGTTGCGGAGCGGAGTTTTTTTCCTCGCTCGTGTCCGTCAACGTCAAGTTGGCGAGCCCGAGCGAAGAAAATCTACCTCCCAGTGAGATTTCTCCTCATTCGCGATCATCAACAGCAAGCTGGCAAGTGCGAGCATGGAAAATCAACCTCCCGGCGAGGTTTCTCAACGCGGCCAGTCAGATTTCACATTGCAAGTGGTTGCATATGCTCACGACCGCTCACGTTGAAAAACCATCCTTTCGCATTGGGAAAGCTGCCGCTCAAGTACAAATCTACTGAAGCAGCAGAAAGGAAACACCACCCGCTTGCGCTGTACATGGTGCCATTTGCGATGATTGCACAGAGCGGACAAGCACCTGGTACTGGCAATCACAGTGAACTACATTTATCTAATTCCGTTCTCCTTCCCTCCAGGTTTTTCTACGCCTTCTGGTGTTGGTCCACCTCCTCCTGATCCTAATCATCATCATCCATCTGGCCTTGGTCCAACTAGTTTTGGTCACCCTGTTGCAGTTTTTTTTAATCTGGTGTTCCTGGCTTAAATCCTGCTTGGCCCTGGTCTTCCTAGCCCTACTTATGACTCTTCCTAGTATTAGCCCATTCCTGGGCCTCTGATCACCATCCAATACCTGCTGATCTTCTGGGTCCTTCTCCACCTAGCACTGTTGTCCTGATTTTCCTAGGTCTAGAACTTCTAGTCTTCCAGGTGTGAGTCATCCTGATTCTCTTTGCCCTGTCACCATGGCCAGCATAGTGCTGCCTCTACTGTTCCTGGTCCTCCATATTATGTCATATTGGGTTGGATCTGGGCACTTTGGTCCTAGTCCTGTCCCATTGGTGCTTGATGCTCTGGCTTTCCTGGTCCCCCTGGTTCTCACCAGTCTGGGTCAACACCCCAGTTCCTATGACTCCTGCTCCACTTGGTCCTTCAGTTCCTTGTCTCCTTGGTTCTAATCCCTCTGGTATTCCTAGCTCTATTCCTAGTCCTGCTTCTTCTGATCCTTATATTCCACCTAATCCTTTATCTTCTGGTCCTAGTCTTAATGGCCAAAGTCTGCCTGTTCCTGACTTGACTAGTTCTGCCAGGCCTCCTCTAACATGTTATGATACTCTTCCCCTGGTCCTCCTGCTACTTGCCATCTTGGTTCTGCACTAAACTGTCCACCTTGTCTGTATGCTCCTTGTTGAGGTCATCCACTTGTTAGCCAATCAGCTTGGTCATCCTGACTTCTGTCAATCATCCTTGCCCTCCTTTTTCTCCTCTTCCTGATCGTCTTTGTCCTAGTATGCCATGTTCCGATCCTCCTGGGCTTCTTTGACTTTATCTTCCTTTCCCCTTTGGTTGTGGTCCCGCTTGTCCTCATAGCTCTTGTCCTGCTGACTTTGATTACCTGGTCATCTGCTTCTGATTATCCAGGTCCTGTTCTCCTAGTGTTCCTCACTCTCAGTCTTGTTTGCCTAGCACTGGTCTTTAAATTCCTGGTCCTCACAGTCCATGTTCTCTTCCTGGTTTTTTGACCACTAGATTTGATCCTTTTGTTTCTGGCCATCTTTGTTTGGATATCTGTATGCCTAATCTTCTTGAATCTGGTCCTCCTAGCCATCCTGGTTATTCTAGGTTCTAGTCTTCTACCTCTTCCTCTTCCTTTCTGATCCACTTTACTCTTGTCTCATTGACTTTGTGATTCTTTCTGATTGTTCTCTCACTGCACAACTGATTCCTGGACATCAATTGCTGGTCCTGTTGGCTGCTGAGGCCCACCTGTCCTCTTGCCCTAGCCCTCTTAGGATTTTAACTTTTAGCTCTTGGCTTCCTAGTTTGGATCATCCTGACCCTCCTTGCCTTTTCATTGTGGTCCTTTTGGCACTCTGCCCAATGGTTTCTGCCCTCTTGATCCTGGTTCTCTGGATCCTTCAGAGTCTCATAATGTTGGTCCTGGTCCTCCTCAACATCCAGGACCCGTCCCTTTAGTCTTCTAGCTCCAAGTGGTACTCTGGTTAATGGACCTATGGATGTGTTCTGCCTAGCACCCCTAGGCCTGTACCTGGTCCTCATGGTGTTGATCCTTGTAGTCCCCCTTGCTCTGACCCTGGTATTCTTAGCTCTGGTCCTTCTGGTATCCTTAGTACTGTCTCCTTTATCTTCCTTGTTTATTCTCATCCTATGGTCCTATTGGCAATAATCCACATGCTCCTAATCTTCCTAGTCTTCCTGGATTTGGTCCTGATCCTACTGGTCCTTCTACTCCTTGTCCTTCTGGTTCTATATCAAATGATCAAATGATCATGATCCTCCTTGCTATGGTCCTCCTGTTCCTCATCTTCCTGGTGATCCCATTACCAGGCTGATGGTCTGAACCTCTAGGCTAGGGTCATCTTGGTCCTGCTGTCCACGGTCCTGATCCTTACTTTCCTCCTCACCCTGGTCCTCCTAGTCCTGGTACTCATGTTCTGATCATATTTACCCTGACCATCCTGGTCCCTCTAGTCCTTTGTTTCCTGGTCCTCTTACAACATTTGCTTCTAGCTCTGCTTGCCTGCATCCTTATTCCCACCTCCCTAGCACACCTGGCTACGGGCGTGCTGGTTCTTTTTTTAGAGTCTTTTTCTGTCTCAAGGTTCTGTGTCCATTGACTCTGATCCTCTTGGTACTGGTCCTTATAGTTTGGGCTCTTCTGGCCCTTGTTCTCCTTGATAAAGTTCACCAGCCATCCTAGTCTTGGTCTCTGTGGTCCTGGTCATCCTGGTCCTTTTTGTCTGATTGTGTTTGTTATCATAAGTTCTGCCTTTTGGCCATCCTGTTACATTCTGGCCTTCGCTTCCTAGCCCTGGTCACCTATTCCTGGATCTCCTTAACCCTGAGCCTCCTAGCGCTAGTACTGCAGGTCCTGGTCCATCGGGTCTCTTGTGTCTTTGCACTCAGTCTTTTTCCACCTGGTTTGGGTTATCCTGGCATTTCTGGATCAGTTCCTTGTCCTCTTAGATGCACTGGTATTGCAGCCAATGATCCTGGCCCTCTTGATGGATTCAAGTTCTCCTTGTTTAGGTCACCCTGAGCCTGGTCATTTTGGCCTGGGCCTCCTAGCCACAACTTTCCATTTCCCTCTGGCTTCCCAGTTTTGGTTGCTCTGTTTACATGTGATCCTCCTAACCATGGTCCTGCTTATGATTGCTCTGCCTCACTTGATAAGTTGAGCCCTGGTCTCCTACGTCTTGATTTTTCAGGGACCTCATGATCCTTTTAGTTCATCTAGTCCTCTTTGCTCTGGTCTTCCGGGTACCTTTGGTACTAGCACCTCTGGGTTTCCTTGTCCCTGTTCTGCTTATCCCAGTATCCTGGTCCTACTGGCCATTGCCCTCCAGGTCCTGATCTTTGTAGTCTTCTTCAATCTGGTGCTGATCCTCCTGGTCCTAGTCCTCCCTCCTCCTGCTACTTCTACTGGCCCACCACAGATAATCCAAGCCTTTTTTAGTTCTGATGTTCCTCGAACTCCAGTTCACGTTAGCCTTAAAACTTTCTGGCTAACTTTTCCTGGTCTGTCTGGTTGACATTCCCATGTACTCCTGCCCATAGTCTTTTTGGATCCTGAGTCTCCCCTCTTTTACAGGCATCCCAGTTTTAGACCTTATCATCCCCTCACTCTAATTCTAGTCCATCAGTCCTCCTGGTACTGCTACTCTGGTTTATCTAATTTCCTGGTTTGCCTCTTCTTAATCCTTCTCCTCCTGGTTCAACTGGTCCATGCAGACATGTTCTTAGTTCTGGAACTCTCTTGTCTGGTTCTCATGTATCAGGTTTTCTGGTGCTGGTCCTACTGTGATTCAGTTCCCTAGCCCTCCCAATCTTTGACTCCTCCAGCCCAATCCTAATCCTACTACTCCTCCTTGTCTCCTGGTTTGCCTGTTCCATCTTGTTCTTGTTCATTGCACCCTGATCCCCTCTTTCATGGTCCTCCTAGTAATGATCCTGGGTCTGATCAGCCTCATCTCTGAGGTATTCGTCCTCCTGGTTCACATATTGTGGGTCATCACGGTTCATGGTGTCCTTGTCACCTTGGTTAATATACTCTGAGTCTGACTCTCATGGAAAATCTGATCCTGGTCACACTGGGCTTGAGCTTCCTTGTCCTTTAGGTGCTTCCTGGTCATGCTTATCTAGGAACTCTTGGTCCTTCCAGTCCTGATCTTGACTGGTTGTGATCTTCCTGGTCCTGGTCCATTCACTTCTGGCCCTTTTATCCTCCTTACTCCGGTCTTGGCTCTCCTGTCTCTGCTCCTTCTTTTGCTTGGACTCCTGGTACTGACCCGCTTTGGCTTGTCTCCCTGGATCTGTTACTTATGGCCCTAGTCAGTACTCTCAGACTCTCCCAGTCCTTTTTGCTGGTATGATCCCGGATCCTCTGTCCCTTCTACCTGGTCATTCTGTTCCTTCCCACCCTTGTCCGCTGGGTCCAGATCCCCTGTTGTACCTCCTCTTGGCACGCCTGATCCTTAAAATCCTGTTCCGGGCACCCCAGTCTTGTTTTATCTTGTCCTGTTCCTCCTCCACTACTTGCTCCTGGTACTCTCTGGCATTGGTAACCCTGGCCCTCAAGGATTATGTCTCCTTGGGCCTGGTTTGAATAGCCCTGATCCTTGTGGCTGTGGTCGTCCTATCTAACCCTGGGCGAAGAACTACGCTCCGCTCGCGGAGCTTGCGGAGTTTCGGCAGCTCCGCGTTCCGCGGAGAACGCGTAGCTGTCGATAACTCCGCGATCCGGTGCGTAGCGTAGTTCTCGCGCGCTGAATAACATTATCGCGTGCGCGGCAATGGCTTACCTTCGTTCTGCGTTCGTTTTTTCCTGGTCGCTTGTGCCACCATGTTTGGAAACACTCTCGCACAGTCCCGTGCGACTGTGCGAACGCGATAACGTCATTTTGATGCGAGATAGCGTCATAAGGACGCGCGAGGATGCTTTTTGGTAAGATCGAGTTGCCGAACACGCAGAAACTGCATTCTTGCACAGAATAACTCGCGAGCATGTTAAAACCATAATAAATTACCATTTTGGTTAGGAAAAAAAAGGCAAAAAACCTTAAAGTTGTACCTTTGGCTTTATTTTTAGGGGGGAAGGACCCCTCTTTTTGTTTCTACTCTTGTTTTGCAGAGTAAGGAGGAAGGGCTCTTGAGTTTACAACTTCCTGTTCCTGTCCACCAGGCTCCTCCCAGTGCTTTGTCCATGTGGTGCTCACTTTCCTTTGGATTTTGAGCTGGAAGGATCACTTTCTGTCTGTGTTGGCTGCATTACTGATTTACCTTGGATTTAATGAGGGCTTTTTGAATTGGAATTCTCTTTTTCAAGTAAGTTTGTGTAATGTATGAGTGATGTAGACTTGTGCTTGTTTGATTTGATTTTTTTTTAACAACAGTATTCAATCCTGGAATTAAATTATTGATGGAGGCCTGTACTTTCATGAGGTCCCAAATTGTAAATTTTTTCTAACATTGCATTTTGTGGAATTTAAAATGTTTCTAATTTTTAAGCCAATATGTGACCCTAGTAGCTAGTACCCCATGTAGTTAGTGTGTAGGCATGCATGAGTTCATTTTATTAACTTTCTGTGGTTGGCCTGGCCATGTGTTGGCGGCCATTTAATGTTTCCAGCCACTTTGCTCTTGCCATAGGCCTCCAACCTTGTGGCCTACTCTGCCAGTAGGCCATAGGTACTACTCATAGGGTCATGAAAGTTAATCAACTGTTTTTGTGGTGTACCCTTAATGTGAAAAACATGGATGGCTTGGATTGATATAGAAAATCTTATTTTTATGTGTGGGGTATTTCTGGTTTTGGGTGTGTTTAAACTTTAAATACTCTGTCAATTTCTGCCATTAGGTAACCCTAGGAATACAGCTTGGGTAGTTTTGGTAACTTCGCACCATGTGAGCACGTGAACTTACATTTTTTGTCGTGTTCGCGCACTCAATGTACTTGCTCGGGAACGCGAACACGACTTTTTATTCCGTTCGCGCTGCCGAACATGCCGATTTAGCATTCTCGCGGACAATATGTCCCGAGTTGCATAAAAGTTTCTCAAAAATGTTGCAGTTCTTTCTTGTGCACCTAAAAATTCCTCATTTATGTTATGTTCTCATTTTGTTAGTACTTTTCTCTTTTTGGAGCATGGACCACTTCCATTTTCTCTCCTCTGTTATTTTTTTTTTTTTTTTGGGGTGGGGTGACCAATTTGGGCGGTGGTGTGGTGTGTCCATTTTCTGAAGCAAAGCATTGTCCCTTTGCCATAGGCATTATTGTCTGTCTTCTCTTTCTTGTCATGTTGTTGTTGGTGGCCAGGCCATGTGGTGGCGGCCATTTTGTGTATGCTTCCTTTGTGATTTATTTTGCCATGTTGTTGTTGGTGGCCAGGCCATGTGGTGGAGGCCATTTTGTAAAGTTGTCCATGTTGTTGTTGGTGGCCAGGCCCTATGGTGGTGATCTTTTTGTGTATGCTTCCTTTGTGATTTATTTTGCCATGTTGTTGTTGGTGGCCAGGCCATGTGGTGGAGGCCATTTTGTATATACATCCTTTGTGATTTTGCCATGTTGTTGTTGGTGGCCAGGCCATGTGGTGGCGGCCATTTTGTGTATGCTTCCTTTGTGATATATTTTGCCATGTTGTTGTTGGTGGCCAGGCCATGTGGTGGAGGCCATTTTGTATCTACATCCTTTGTGATTTTGCCATGTTGTTGTTGGTGGCCAGGCCATGTGGTGGCGGCCATTTTGTGTATGCTTCCTTTGTGATATATTTTGCCATGTTGTTGTCGGTGGCCAGGCCCTATGTCGGCGGCCATTTTGTGTGTCCTTCCTTTGTGCTTTTGCCATAGGCATAGGCCTCCAACCTTGTGGCCTACTCTGGCAGTAGGCCATAGGTACTACTCATAGGGTCATGAAAGTTAATCAACTGTTTTTGTGGTGTACCCTTAAATGTGAAAATCATGGATGGCTTGGATTGATATAGAAAATCTTATTTTTATGTGTGGGGTATTTCTGGTTTTGGGTGTGTTTAAACTTTAAATACTCTGTCAATTTCTGCCATTAGGTAACCCTAGGAATACAGCTTGGGTAGTTTTGGTAACTTCGCACCATGTGAGCACGTGAACTTACATTTTTTGTCGTGTTCGCGCACTCAATGTACTTGCTCGGGAACGCGAACACGACTTTTTATTCCGTTCGCGCTGCCGAACATGCCGATTTAGCATTCTCGCGGACAATATGTCCCGAGTTGCATAAAAGTTTCTCAAAAATGTTGCAGGTCTTTCTTGTGCACCCAAAAAAACAGAATTTGTCATTTGGTTGTTGTTTTGGGAGCCTGGGCAGGGGTTTCTTTGTATGTGTTTTTGCGGTGTTATGTTTACAACCTCTGTCTTAGCCATGGGCTATTTATTCCTTGCACATTAACCTGTCATGTGCAGCAGGCATCCTCGTTTTTCTGTCCATATTGGTATCTATAGGCCTGCTTCACTTTATTGGTTCTTTCTGGACTTCATGTGGCCTTTGAGCTGTGGTGCTGCTGGACTGGTATTATTAGTCTTCTGTTTTGTCTTTTATACATTGACCTGTGTGTCTTTCAATTGTTCACGTTGCCTTACTGCTTGTTTGACTGATGTTGTTCTGCCTTCTTTACTTGTAGGTGCACAAAAAAGACTGAGGAGGTGCTGGTTGTTTTTTCATCCATCGCTCGTTCTACCGCCAGACGGACGTCCTTCAGTTGGACGCCACGTGTGGTGTGTGACTCATCTGACCAGACATCTCTGCAATTTGTGCTGCTGTGAGCTGACTGACATCAGAACAAGATGGGCCCTAAGAAAGCTACCAGGTCCTCCACCACAAAGAAAGTTGCTGCGAAGAAGGAACAGCAGAAGGAAGTGTCACTTAAGTCTGGTATGGACCCCAAAACCTTTTTTGGCACCCCAAAAGGTACGCCTGCAGCAGCGGGGTCTGGGGTGCAAGCTGGGACCAGCACATCTGCATTAGTGGGGGCAAGCCAGCATCCCAGGGCCAAGCACATGATGAGGGTCGAAGAGGTAGCCAGCCTTCTGCTTGCGAGCAGTGATACTGAGCCAGAACTAAACTTATCGCTGTCTCAAAGTAGTACACAATCCACGCAAGATGGAAGTGCTCAACAACCACCGCCAGCAGTAGATGTTCAACAACCACAACCACCGCCCGCAATAGGAGTTGTTCACCCACAACCACAACCACTTCCCGCAACAGTTGTTGAACAACCACAACCACCGCCCGCAACAGTTGTTGTTGAAAAACCCCAGCCCGCAATAGTACTTCCTCAAGAACAACAACCACCATCTCCGCACCAAATAGTAGTAGTTGTTCCTCCCGAAGTCGGGGCAGTTCAGGAAGTAGAGCCTCCTTCCGAGCAAGAAGAAGAGGAAGCCACTTCTGTAGGTGATCTATTTCCTTCGAATTCACCAAGGGAAAGGAGGGTTAGTGCATCGAGTTCTTCGCAAAGCATCGCTTCCGATGACCTTGATACGGATTGGCAGCCACAACTATCTGCGCATTCAAAGGAGAGACATCCCAAGAAGACCATGCTAGGAAAAAGGAAGTTTCCAGGCAGGCTTGAACTTATGGAGGTCGATGTAGGTGAGCAGGATACTGCTGGTGATAAAGACGGGTCTGACACTGTCATCATCACAAGCGTTATTCCTGGTGCAGAGGATGTAGAGACAAACATTTTCACCCTATCCAGAAATGCTGCAATGACTGATGAGCAGGTACCACGCATAACTCCTACACACTCAACACCCACAGTAACACCAGCTCCAATTTTTTCAACAGCGAAGGCCCGGCAGCATCCGACATCCAGCAGAAGCGCCACTTCAACAGAAGGAGGTAGTGGCAGTACTAGGACTGAGCTGTCCCATAGTCAAATTCCACAATCCTCCAGTCCATCCGGCATTGGCAGTGGGTCCTCCTCTTCCTATGGCAGGAGACAAAAGTTTACCTCCCCAGTGTGGGACTTCTTTACGGTTCACCCAGTTCAGGAGAACATTGCTGTATGCACCATTTGTCATGCCAATGTTAGTCGTGGTAAGCTTGGTACAAACTATGGGACTGGAGGCCAAACGACCCATTTGAAAAAAACACACGTGATCAGGTGGGAGAACCACCTTGCAAGCTTAAAAAATGTTAGCACTCGTGTTGGTGGGGATACAGTGGTACAAGGTCCACTCATGGTTGACCAGGAGGTAGAAGAAGAGGGAGACGATGACCTTCTATCTAGGAGTGGTACACAATCGACCCCTGTCGCCAGCACTGGAGTGGTAAAGTCCACATCCTCCGCATCTGCAACTTCTCAGTGGCACCAGAGTCAGCTGGAAACACCAAGGAGTGCAAAGTCTGCGATGCAAGGTGGTCCGTCTAGCACAACTCAAAGACATGCAAAGCAGCTTACCATTCCTAGCATGTTAAGGCAGGAGGGAAAGTACGAGCGGAACCACCCAGTAGCACGTTTATACAATGCCAAACTTGCGAAAATGTTAGCACTGGACCTTCTCCCATTTTCATTTGTTGAGGCTGTTGGATTTCTGGAATTAGTGGCAACCCTCTGCCCAAAATGGAACGTTCCCAGTCGCTACTATTTTGCCCGAGTGGCTGTTCCAGCACTACACCACGATGTGCTGGAATTGATTGGGAAAGCCTTACAACAGAGTGTTGTCCATTGTATCCACCTGACAACAGACATGTGGAGCAGTTGCGATGCTACAGATTTCATGTGCATCACCGCACACTGGATCTCTTTTGCAGGTGTTAAAGACAAGTTAACTTCAGGCCTCCGTGACGTTGCTGGAATTTTTAATGATACGCGCAGACATGCAACTATAGCCATGTTTGGTATGGACAAAAGTCATACTGCTGAAAACATTTTGTCTGACTTTAACGACAAGGTCTTTGAATGGCTGAAACCAAGAGGCCTTAAGATTGGTTTTGTTTCCACCGACAATGGCAGTAATGTAGTGAAGGCAATGAGAGAAGGACATTATTTCAGGGTACCCTGTTTGGCACACTGCATAAACTTAGTCGTGCAAGACTTTCTGAAAAATGAAGCCAAAGTCAGCAACATAATGGCCATCTGCAGAAGAATATGCACGCACTTTAACCATTCTTTCAAAGGACGGAAGCTGCTACGGGTCATTCAGCAAGAGCATAGGTTGCCAGTCAAAGCACTGATCCAGGAGGTCCCAACACGTTGGAACTCAACTTATTTCATGCTTGAGCGTCTCTTTGAGCAGTACATCCCACTGAATGCTTATGTCATGTCAAGAAGATTAGGGGATCCTACTGTTAATCTTAAAGCCCTGACCATTGAGATGTGGCAGTGGGACCTCATTAAATGCATCACAGAGATGCTACAACCCTTTGAGGTCTTCACACGTGCAGTTAGCAGGGAGGACTGTACTATGGGCCAAGCCATCCCATTGTTGTACATGCTTGAGCAACAGGTGAAGGAGGTCTGTGAAACATACGAAGGTGACGAACAAAAAGTTGATGCATATACCTTAGCCAAGGGCTTAGTCAACCGCTTGTGTGAAAATGTAAGGCTCAACAATATTGTGTCAGGTGAACATTACATAACTGCAACAATCTTGGATCCACGGTACAAATTATTTGTCAGCAGTAACGAAGTAATTCCATTTTCAGAAGAGGATGTTGACAAGTACAAAACTTCCATAGCTGCGGAAGCTAATGAGTTAGAAACTGAACGGCTGTTAATTAAAGGCCTGCCACTGCCAGCCCAGGCCAGTCCAAGTACTCCTGACGCAAGTTCTTCACAGCGTGAGAGCAGTGCGTCTGCTTTCCAGCAGGCACCAACAGTACCAAAAGCAGCACCTACACGATCTGATTCAGCAGACCCAACCAAAAGCATAACTGATTTTTTTATACAGAAAGGGATGGGTAAGTCCGTTGCTGTTGCAAAGGGAAAAGAGGACCAGCAAAGCCGAGCACCAATGAACATTGAGCGGATGGTTCAGGCCTATCTGGATGACACAACAGAGGTGTTCATGGAGCAAAGCCCATTGGTCTATTGGTATGAAAGAAGGAGACAGTGGCCAGTGCTGAGCAGGCTGGCGATAAAGTATCTGGCTTGTCCTGTAGCCAGTGTCTCCTCTGAGCGGGTTTTCAGTGCTGCTGGTGCCATTGTCACATCGAAAAGGACTAGTCTCTCCCCCAAAAGCGTGGAGCGGCTGACAATGATAAAAATGAATCAACGCTTCATACCACCAGACTATCAAGTACGTGAATCACCGCCGGATGAAGAAAGCGAGTGTGAAGAAGACGTCCTCACTACTGGGTTACATGACCTACTTCTGTCTGAACGCACAGAGTTTGAGGACGAGCTCCTCTTCCCTGACAACTAGGACAGGTATGTTAAAGGAATGATGCAATGCATTGCATAGGATTGTTTAGCCGACTCTGAGCAAATGTGCATGGAATTAAAGTATGCTAGTAGTAACTTCAGACTCACGTGATGGGCAATTTTCCCATGTTATTTAATAATATAAATTATTTATGCACTTGTGACCCTACTACTACAGGTGCAGTCAGTACTTAATTTATCGTTCGTAGTGCATGTTCATGTTGCACAACGTACATTATTTGGTGAAACAGTCCCCCCTCCACCCCCCCAACAAACACAAATGAACTTCAAATGTTTTCTTGTGAAAATAATATCTTTGTTTTATTTTTATATTTTAATAATGATAATAGAAAAATAAAATATATAACAAATGTAACCCCCTGACCCAGAGCTGTCCCTCCCTACCCTCCCCTAACCCCAACCAAATTTCAACCCAAATGTACACCCCAACTCCCACATCCCACCCACCAACAAAAGGATTAAAAAAGGGGCAAAAAACAGGGTCCATTTCAAAGCCGGCGGGCTTTCAGGTGTTTGTCCACCAGTATTTTGACACGCTCCTCTAGACCGTCCTCCTGCTTCTTCCGCTCCTCCTCCAACTTCGCTACCCGGCGGAGAATCTTTGCTTTGAAAGCACGGCACCTACACTTGCATGCATGTGGTTGTTGTTGTTGTTGTGGGGGGGCCGCCGAAGATGTAACAATGCGGCGGCGGGCGGCTGCCTGACCACGGCGACGTAGTCCTGCAGGCTTGGGGCCCGGGGCATTGGAAGAGGCAGCAGCTGCTGCCGCCGCCTCCTCCTCCTCCTCCTCGGCCTGATCCACCAGCCGGCGGTAGGCCTCTACAATTGCCTGCAGTTTCCGCTGCCGGGCCCGGACTGCCAACTCCTTCCTGGTTGGTTTTTGGGAAGGAGTAACTATAAAGAAAGAAACAGAATTGTTAATCCAAACTCCCCGCAAATCAAGAACACAACATTGATTCAACACATAGTGGGCGGCACAGTAGCACTAGCAAGCAAGCTGAGTACCAGAAATAGTGTTGCGTCTATCTTGAACATTCTACAGCCTCTATTCATTTTTCGGACTTTTTGTCACGGCTTTATGTCTGCCCTATTAGCATGGGTGTACTTCAACGGTCACACACATTAGAACGAACACCTGTCTTTTACATATCTCCTTTTGTTCCGGGAAGGCGGGAACACTCTCAAAGTAACATTAATTAACAGGGGGCAGCTAGTAGCACATGTCTAGTAAAGACTATAATACTTTATACCGCGCAACAAACCTTATTTGGTTTGTGTTTCACCAGCAACGACCCATGCACCCAGTCGTCCCCTCCTTCCCTTGCCTTTGGGTTTGCCCAAAACACCGCAGCTGCTGAGACTATCCACTAACCACCGGTATTGGGTGTGTCTCCCAACCACGCTGGCAGCTGTGTTTTCCCCTTTACATGCTTTAACAACAACCCATGCATCCGACTGCTATCAGGCACTTGCATTACTGTAGTGGTAATGCTTAGCATGCTAATGACAAGTAAAGGTAACATATATTTTCCAGTAGAGTACAGTGAGAAAGTTTTCCCCTCCCACCAAGTAATGCAGATCACTATTGAATCTAACTTACCATCGCCCGCCGCTGTTGGCTCCCCCCCCACTGCTGCTGGTGTAGGTGCCTCTGTTCCTCCTGTCCCCGCCGGGAGCGCTGAAGCAGCGCCGCTGTCCCCGTCGGCACTGGTCGATGGTAAGGGTTCTGCACCTATAAAAATAAGTACGCCTTTTTAGATGGATGCACAGCCCACTTTGTACTTGTTCACCAAGAATGGAGTTCTTCAAAACAGTTAAGTCCAACGTACGTAATCAGTATGAGTCCACATTGCATAGTACAGCAGAGTCACTACACATATTATTAGCATTCATTGTTATGGTATGGTACCCAAGCTCATCTCATCTGTCCTGCTACTCTAGTCCTTGGAAATTGGAAGTGAACTATGTAACCTTTGTACATCAATGTATCCAGTTTTGCGCATGTGTTAACTCGCAGCTTGTTGCGCAGTACGAGAAGACGCTCTGGGGCAACACATCATTGTTCAATGCATACACCTGAAGAGGTGGGAAAGTAAAAGGGCCCGTATTTAAGTTTTCTATGTGGATTGTGGGATACAGTTTGCTTACAGGTTACACAACTTCTTTTTAGCATGGCTGCATAAAACTGGCATAAATGTATTTAATACTGTCTAACGTGCACCACTTTTGTCATTATTTTTCGGCAGGTGAGAAGATTGCCTTCTACGAAGCGGACATTTCCATAGCTTACAAAAAAAGAGGAATATCTGACCAGTATACGTTGGTGAGAGGTCTCCGATAGTTGCCACATTTCCCTATTGTGCACTAGTAGCTGTACAAATGTTGATTACTTTATTATGCCTGTTTTAACTCTGGATTTTTTCTGGTGGGCCCTTCAACGTATTGGACGGAAGCACTTAAAAACATTGATGTTACTTACTTACTTCTAACAAAATAAAGCTTTGGAATGACCACTTTGACTCTGAAGTTTATTTTCACTGTCTGTTGTCTTAGAGACTCACACGAGTGAGTGAGCAAAAGGGGGTTTCTTAGCTAACGGTTTGTGTCCTAAAAGCATTCGGCATCTTGGTATTGGGGTTCAGGAGTGTGATTTGAACAATAGACCAATGACTCAGGCCATATAGGCTGACGTTCAGTGAATTGTGCGTTCCTCAGAGTTCTGTGACTGAGGTGTAAGTAAGGTCCAACCTGCCTATCAGTACCAACAACATCCAATTTTCGTGTGCATAGTTACATAGTTGTGCAATATGTATATAACTCCGTAGGAGATAGAAGAATACCCACAAGACTAGTAGTGGTATACTAACGTTTACAAAAATACTAGACAAACATCATTCTGGATGCCTACTTGGTTGCTGTCAATTGACAAAGCACTGCAGACACATTACAGAGGAAAAAACAAGCACTGTTGGACTTACTGGGGACAGCAGCAGGATCCGCAGTAGAGGAGCTCTGTGTAACTGGTGGTTCACCCGCCGACTCGGTCCCTGTATTCTGCTTGCCCCTGGATTCTGTGGTTCATGTAAAAATTAAAATAATAAACATAGATAAATACATTGAGTGATGTGAAACATAGACATAATTGCAAATCACACTGCTACAGTGGAACAGAGCCGGAGGCAACAAATCCATGCCAGGGGCAGCAACGCAAATATGTATCCATCCTTAGAGTATTATTACATTAAGGATATCTATTGGTGCGGTGGCCCCTGAAGTTTGGTGCCCCTGTGCAGTTGCACAGCTTGCACATGCCCCCTAGAGCCGGCCCTGGCTGAGGTAAGAAGAACAAAGTAACGTTAGCATTCTTTGCAAGAAAAGGATTCCATTCATGCAGAAGAGAAGGCCGTGAAAAAAATGCTACAATATGCAAACAACGTACAATTAATAATTATCCATCCACCGCTATTTCACTGACGGACAAAGGAAGGACAAGACTCTATTAATAGCATTAACTAACTCCAGTTCTCAGCAATAAAGAAAATCTCACATCAATAAACAGCAACAGCTAGCGCCAAGTTGAAACAACACGCAAGAGCCAGTGAAGAAGAAGAACACTGTCATACAATGACAGTAGATATACCGGAATACATCGCAAATGTAACTAGGGGCAACAGTCATCGCGTTACTTATTCAGCCAATATTTACAAAGATACAATAACAATATTTAGACAACTATATATCTATATATGTATATATATATATATATATATATAATCTATATGTATATAAATATATATATATATATATATATATATATATACACACTTTATTTTTGGGGTAGCCACTCACCAAGACCCACAACCTCCACACCAAGCAGGTCCAACAGGTCCTGCTCACGGTCCAAAATGTCGGCCCAGCGGTGGGACAGCTGATGGTGGGTACGCCGGATACCGGAGCAGCGGAAGACTGCACGGCGCACCTTCCCCCACCGCCGGAGACGCTCTTCAATGTGCTGGTATCCGGAGCCGGGCCTGCCGCCTGCTGCCAAAGTCAAGGGGAGGTGACGTTGGATAAAAAAGACCAGGGCGGCCAACTCCTCCTCCCCAAAAAGTTGGCGGGGCGTCACTCCTGCCGGGCGCATTCTGCCGCAAGGCAGCCTGGTTTTTTTAGGCACAGCCGCCTTGCCCTTTGAGCCGCCGATTCTGCTGGCACCCTTCACCATGGTTCTGGGTGGAGGGGAGAAGGAAAGTTGAAGACAAAAAGGTTAGGGGAAGAAAGAAGAAAGATAAAAGAAGGAAGTAATATAAAACAAGAGAAAAGTTGCAAAAAAAGTGGTAAAAGTAACAATAAAATGAGAAATATAAACCTAGGCACAGACAGAAATAGGTACGAAGTAAAGAAAGTTAGAAAAACTGAGGGAAAAGACCAGGATGGAAGAGATAGGAGTGAGATGCTGAAGTAGGCCCAAAACCATAGCCAGAGTGTGAAATCGAAGATGGCTCTGCCCGTCGCGACCGCCGCGGTAAGTTCGCGCGATATTTGACGCGATCACGCACTTTGGCAGTGCGAACGAGAAGATGAGTTCCCGAACATGTCTAACACAACGCGAACACGTTACTTGTGACCCGGAACCGGAAATAAGGGAACGCAAGCGGGCGGGACAAACCTCATTGAGTAACTTAGCGCGCTAGCTATCGCGAGCATGCAGGCAGCGCCCCGAACACGCGCACCGCGCTCCCGAAGACGAAAAACGGCGCGCGAACGGGTCTAGCAACCTACTACGCATGTCCGCGGAGCTACGCGTAGCTCGCGGAGTGCAAGTGCGTCTTCGCGTAGCTTCGCGGAGTGCGGCTACGCGAACTACGCCCAGGGTTAGTCCTATCCCACCTGGTGGTCCACCTCCTAGCACTTACTTCGCCACTTGTCATTGTCTAATTGCTACTTCCTCCAACTAGTTTTACCCCTTCCTTCCCCAGGTGTCCTTCACAATGACTTTATTAAGGTTCTGCCGCCAAGCCTGTCATTCAGATTTTTATTTTTTTGGCTTCTAGATTTCCTTTGTTGATGGGTGCTGCAAAGACAAAAATCAGGGCTCAATAGAGACTGGATCTAGCCCACTTTAAACATGTTAAAAATGAAACTACCATTCCCAAGATACTTTGGACAGGACTAAAATGTCAGAGTGGCTAAAGTGGCCACTCATGATATGAGACCAAGAAGCGTCTATGCATGAAGCCCACTCGCAGTGAACTCCTCTTAGGAATAAACCAGATGGATTACCTACTACCTGTCTCTGCCTTTCACTTGCACATTCCACAGAAGAATCCATTACTGTCTCCCACTCATTTTACCTTATGCAAGTGTCTCAAAGCACTGTGCCCCCAAGCACCAATTGCCTACTGTATGTCTCCCCCCCTCTGTGGCCCAGATACCAGTTATTTTTCTGCCTTCTCTGTTTACTGCTGCTCGTGGACTGCTGCTGTGTTGTCTGATCAAAGCACTAAGCAAATTCGATCCTCCTTAAAAAGAAACCTAAAGCTAGCACAAGGCCTTCGTAAGAAGCCCAATAAGAGCCCATCCCTCAAAATCATCAAAAGGAGGATCATGAATATCTAACAACACAGGGACATATTTACAAAAACGCCACACAGCAAGTCACTATACTGCACTGCAGTGCATGACAGAAAAAGGGCAGGAATGTGCCATATTTTAAAAAACACATTCCTGTCCTTTCCCCTGTGCTAGTGCAGAATGGGCTGCCTAATGGAACTCAGGCACCCTTGCATGATGTAGCAAGGGTGTGTGCATTGCATACAGGACTTTTTGAGTGCAGGAAGAGACACCTTCCTGCATAAAAACAATCCTGAGAGGCTTTTTCCTCTTTCTATGTGTGCTGCAGAGTTTAGCACACATAGAAAAAGGAAACAAATGAGGATAAATAAAGATATTACTCCTAGTTACGCCTCTCCTGGTGATGTGTATCTTTTTGTCATATTCCCAGGTTTACCTGTTCTTGTGAATCAGGGAATGCATCAGAATTCATTAATCTTGCACAGGAACAGCCAGGCAACTCCCATGGAAATGCCACTCTGGTGCAAAGTAATGCACCGCAGCAATTTGCACTGCGTTACATTGCTTTCGATTTATGAAACCATGCAGGACCATACAAGTTGGTCTTGCATGGCTTCAAAAATCCCCTTTTGGAGTTGTGTCACTCTTGCACCACGTCACGAAATCCAGGAGCGGCAGGGGGGCTTGTAAATATGCCCCACAATATATTCTCACAAGTGAATAAAAACTGTATGTAACATTCTTAATAACTAAACTCTTTATTCTTTGCATTCAGCCAAATACTTCTAAACTGCAGAGCAAAATATCTGCAAGGGTCCCTAATTTTGAATCTTATATTTTTTATTTAGATATTAAAATGACATACATGTAGTAACTGTAGTAGTACTTGTATAGCGCACAAATCGACCCCATGAGGGTATCTCGGCGCTTGAACACATACCGCTGTGGAACCCTTCCTGGCTTTTCCCACTCCTGGGCACCCCCAAGGTGAAGCCAGGCATTCTAGCGTTGTTGGGGCCATTGTGGACTTTAAGCAAGCTATTGCCCAGAGTTGCAGAGTGGGACCCATGATTAGAATAAGCACCGAGGCGAGAACGATAAGGTCCGAGGAAATTGAGCCCAAGACCCGCCGAGGTGTGAATTGAACCCTGGTCCCGAGCTAGACCTCTGCATCAGGGTCTGCCGCTCTAACCATTGAACCACACTTCTCCACAAGTTTACATGTTTAAATCATACGTGATTTAACTGTTGTTTCTTGTGTAGACAGCTTGGTTCAATTCATACACTTACCTTTGTAAATACCATTGTACATTTCAATATATGCACTTAATTTCAAATGCCTCATGTATGCTTTTTCACCATTGCAAAATGGTTACTACCCTACTTTTGCGGGAGTTCAATTCAATTCAATATTTATTAAAGATTTGGATCGCCAATGAGGTTCACATCATGTATACATACAATTATCACATGATAAATATATTAAAACATAGTTACAAGTCATTTCTCAGTCCATTGATGAATATCAAAACCCTTCATAGCTGGTCTTAGATTTTCCCTTACATAGCATAAATAGATATTATCAATTACCCCAATGAGTGAGATACAAAAAAAAGTTATCAACATTAAGGCCACATTAAGGCCAATAAGCAGCACCAAAATCCTAAATGAAAACCTCCACTAAAACAAGAGGCACAAGTTTAGGTCCGTACTAAACAATAGTAGCTTTGTGATAGATTCAGTTTAGAATAATATATATCACATCAGTTGCTTCGTAAAGAACAGAAAGGTGTTCTGAAACAATCAGCGGATTTGGTAAACAATACATTTTCCTTTAACCACAAAACCTAACAACAAAATATAATCTAATTTTCTGCAAACATGCGTTAAATAGCAGCAACTGCATATGCAAATTTCTAAAAACATTTTACAGCAACATGTAATAACAGCTTCTTTAGAAAATTAAGATTTAAAGTAGCAGCAAGGGGGTGGGAGTACAACATATCCCGATTGTGCAAAGAAAAGTAAAATAGCAGCCAGTACATGCGCAAAATACACTCCAAAAAGGGAAAGAGTACTAAGACTCCTTAAAAAAAGACACTAGGGCCCAGAAATTAGCAGCGTAATTAGAGGGCGAGCCATTTGTCTAAAAGGAGAACCCATTTAAGAGAATATGTAAGAAGTTAAAATATATTCACAAACTCCTAAAACAAATTGAATAGTTTTACACAAACTGCTTCATTCTTCAGGCAAAAGAGAAAGTCATGGACTCAAGTTACATTTTTAATACCATTTTGTAAAAACATTGGATGGAGCCAACGATTACGACTCCAAACCAATGCTGAGCATGCAAACGAGACATGATCCGGGTTCTGAATGCTCAGCTCACACAAGTTACAGATTTTTCCATTTTTCATGCAATGATTCCAGTTTTCTGTTAGGTCATTTAAAGTTTAGAATTGCATAATTTAGTATCTCTATTATAGCTGATCTTACCATTTGTAGTTTTTGAAAATAATTTAGATTCTGAAAGTGGGTGGGCGATCACTGATTCTTCTTGTGCACAGAAGACTTTTACTGCCAGAGAAAAATCATGAGAGAGGGAATATTTGCCTGCTATACCACAAAAAATGTCTTGGCACATGAAACCTCTTAATGTATATGACTCACTATTTTTTAACTGATAACCCCGACGCAGAATCCTGGATAATCCTTGGATATAGGAGCATATCAAGCCAAATTCTAATCTAATAGCAGCTATTGGGACTAGAGCATTAAAATGACATAATTTACAAAAAAATTGGCCTTCAATCCTCTCTAACAAATTCCAGTCATTTACAGAAATTGATTCAGTCAAAGGATTTTTTGCTTTAGAAACAGTCAGCAGATGTAAAAAATGCTTTCGACCCATTGCTCTATAAAAAATTTGCAAGCCATTTGCGTGAGATGGCGTTTTACAAGAACTGTGTTCGATATGAAGTTTATTCTTCGTATTGCGCGCTATTAATTTCCCTAAATATAGAAATGAATCCACCACCTCCAACTTTTCATGACCAATTTTCCACTTAATATTAAAAATAATTATACTTTTGTTACATTTTATAATAAAAATGTAGCTTTTCAAAGCATTAATCTTTAAGAAATGTGCCACTGTGTATTTCTGTAATAATATTAGGGTTTTATTCAGGCCATTAGGGGTTAGGTCCATCACTGCTATATCGTCAGCATACAGGAGGAATGCAAAGGAACGGCTGCCTATCTTTAGTGCATCTCCCTCTAAATGGACAAAACATTCGGGTAAATCTGCTATGTGTAAGGAAAAAAGCAGCGGTGCTAATAAACAACCTTGTTTCAGATCATTTGCTGTGGGTATTACCGATGATAAGCTTTGATTTCCTCCCATTAATACCTGACACCATGTTTGAGAATGTAGGGCAATAATTAAAGATAGCAGAGGAGAAGGCACGCCTATTTTGTGTAATTGTCTCCATAGTAGTGGCACGTCTACCTTGACAAAGGCTGTTGAAAAATCTATAAAGGTTGTATATACATGTGACCTACAAAAAATCATATATTTCTCCTCAATTTGTTTCAACATGGAGACATTGTCTAGGGTAGAGTGACTTTTCCTAAAACCTGCTTGTTGTTTAGGGAGGACCTTCTTCTCCTTCACACATTCAGTGAGCTGATCAAGAATACTACAAGGAAATATTTTCCCCACCACATCTAATAGAGCTATTTGCCGGTAGTTACCCAGAAGATGTCTATGGCACTTTTTGTACAGAGAGATTGAAATACTTCCAGACCAAGATGGGGGCGTATTCCCCTGGTAATTACAGAAATCAAACAGTGGAGTTAGGTAAGTAGCCCACAACTGAGGTTCCTTTTTGATTACTGTTATGTGAATTCATCAGGAACCATTGCTCCAGAGGCTCTCTTTTTTTTAATAAGTCCTACCACTTAACTCATTGAGGGCGCATAGCTGAATACTGGGATTCTGAACGAGTAGGGTAAGGCGAGGGCAGAGCTGGTAGGATTAGAATTAAGCAGAGCAGAGTTCTCCTAGATGGAATTTTCATTCCTCTTCTTTAATATGAATGGGGAGGAATTTCACTCTTGAACCACAACAATCTGCGAATATTTTCCAGTACTTTTTAGAGTTATTTTTTTTAAGGCTGCCTCTTTTAACTGTACCCATAAGTGATCTTCCTTTATTTGCTTTAAGTAACTTCTTTCTCCTGTCTTCTCCTCTTGAATAGATTTATTAAGTTACTTTGTTCAAGAGAAAAATTCAGGAACTGAGCCCTCACTAATTCATTTATTTCTCTATTTATCTGAAGCATTGGGTTAAAGTATGATCTCTGTTTAGCTGGAACATTTGATGATTTACATGATGTAACCAAAGAACATGTATTATGAGAAAAGGCTTCAAATAAGTCGGATTGAGGAGAATAACACTCGCCCATTACTAAGTGCTGCTGATCCCTTATCAAAACTGTTCAATTCTCATTTAGTTTAGCGGTCGCTAAAGTATTCCAATGGACTCTACCATTTGTTGCATTAAACCCCACTGTAATATCTTTAAAGTTCCAGGAGCAGATCAGCATATGTTTGCTAAAATAATTTTCCAAAATGTTTATACTTATGAGTTTACAGAAGAAATCTGCAGAAACAATTAGATAATCTATAATGGCTCTCCCAGTAGGTGCCTTATGGGTATAATTTGCTGGTATATCATTTTCTAACCTCCCATTTGCATTTATAAGGTCCAGGCTTCTCAGACCTTCAAGTAATGCAGCGTCTCTTGTATCTGTCCTGCTTCTATTCAGGAACTGAGCAGGGGGGATATTTAAGGCTTTGTTCTTTAGGGCGTTAGTAAATACTCTAATACCATGAGAAGAAACTTTAGAATTCAAATCTCCAACTAACATTAGAACCGTTCATTCTTCACTTTCCAGAGTAGTGGAGATGAAGGCAAATAGATCCTTTAATAGATAAAAGTAAGATGCATCAGGAGCTAAATATGCATTTACAATCAGCAAAGAATTTAAGTGATCTTGGACGTCCTAAAAATCTAGCTTAATCTCCTCAATGAAGTTAGAGGCAAGAAAGAATACTTTATATGACCATCTGAAAGTTGTACTTAATGTTATAGCAATACCTCCTTTAGCATATCCTCTATTTACAGGAAGCGCAGGCGGGCTCAGCACTATATAGTCTTCAGTGGACCAGTTCTTTATGATCCAAGTCTCTCGTAGACATATTATGTCTGCGTTCTGCTCTTTCAAAGTAAGAGTTTGTTTTTATTGGTGCGTAAGCCGGCTGTGTTCGAAGAGATCAATTTATTACCCTTGCTGGGAAGAATTCCCATTTTTTAAGCTTGAAGATCTCTTTGTGTTAAGGGTGCCTGCTACCAAACTCCATTTCTTATCTTTCTCATCTGCATAGAGTATATAATGGTTCTTTTTCTCTGTGAGAAGCAAAACCCTCCTTCCCTCTTTATCAAGGGAACCCTGCAATATACTCTTGCTCTCCAGGAAGGACATCCCCCTTTTTTTGAGACTAGCTCCTCTTGAGGTACATGAACATCAATACCACAACAATGTAATTTATCACTGTTTGACAGTATCAGATGAGAGATAACTTTAGATGCAAATATTACTCTTGCTCCCTAGGATAATTATATTTTTGAACCTGAACCCAGGCGAGGTCATTACTCTGAACCATTTGGAGGCCAGGGATTTCGGCAAAGCAACCCATGTGGAAGGACATATTCATATATGGTTCATGATCAAAAATAAAAGAAAAATCTAAAGTATAAGGAGCAAAAGGTGAGTGATTGGCTTGGAAAGTTACCTCAGGAACATTTTCAGCAGAATTATAAATAACATTGCTACCTAAAGAGGAGGCAAATAGTGAGGCATTGGGATTCAAATTACTCTGAACTATAGGAGGGACACTTAGATCTAATACAGTTGCATATTGGGAGGATTAAATTGGAGCACTAGGATTAAAAAAAGATGAACGATGTCCCAATAAATTAGTTTCTACTTGACCATCTTCCTTCTTCATGACGTTCGGATGAGAGTTCAATGATAGATTTAAAATTAGATTAGGGTGAAAGTGTAGCCGTTTTGCCTTTTTTTATTTATCCTTCAGCATTTTTCCCTTTTTTCCTTCTTCTTCTTCTTACAAACACTATTACTTTTGTTCTTGATATCTATTTCCTTAGTAGGAGAACAACCAACTTTTAGTTCCCCCACTATGCGATGCTCAGAATGTTTTGCACCTGTTTTTAGGAAAATGGGGTAAGCTTTTTGAATTATACTAGATTGCTCCTTCTTAGCTTGCTGGCAAGATGCAGATACAGCTACTAGAACAGAATTCTTAGGTTCGAAGCGCTGTTGTAGAGAAGAAGGATGTAATTCGTCGAATATATCTGCATTTTCTTTACTTTTCAATTTATTTTTCCTGCTAGAAGATGGGCTTGCCAGCCTGAATGCCAAAGTCCCTCCCTTTAGCAAGGGAGAGAGAGCAAGTTTGAGTAGGTTTGAGTTGATTGGAAATATGCCCCAAAGATAGCGGAGAAGAAGACCCCTTACCCAGATTAGACTTACAGGAAAGAAGTAAGCCGGCTTTACCAGGCCAGAGTCTTTCCTCAGAGACGATGAACTTAGTCAAGGCCAAACCAGAATCCAGGATATAATCAGAGTTACTTTCTGATTTCTCCATAAGGGCTAGAAAAGAAGACATAACTCTTTCCAGGCAAATTAAGGATTCAGACATCAGCATTTTTGCTACTGGATTATTATTTAAGGGGTGAAAACTCGAGGAAAAGTTATGAGAGGCAGATCCCCTTGAATTTAATAAACTTGTTCCGCTGGATTTACTACTAAACAGCTGCATCTCAACATTGTGATCCTGCGGGAAATCCCGTGAACTGAAGGAAAGAAAAGTGACAGGATTATGAATCCTGGATGTTTCCAAATTGGATCCCTGAGAGAACTTTGGACATGGAATTATATTATTATTGAGATCTGGGAGACTAAATCTTCAATCATAGGGTCTACATATTTTGGGGCAAGATAAAGTACCCCTTCAGGCCGTATAACTCCGGTAGTAAGGGAGTGGATAGTTAGATTTGCCATCAAAGAGTCATCTGCCCTAGATTCAGAGTGAGGCATAGCCCTAGACCACAGTCCTCCAAATTTGGGAGATAGGTTAGTAGATTTTAATGCAGAGGATTTTCCCAGATCTACTTTAACCTCTCCATGAGCTTCTTGGTTAGACTCCACCATCCTGCTGTGTTTTATCTTGTCTCTTTTTTAGGGAAAAAGGAAGAGATGGCATTGAATCCTTTCAAGGTGTTTATTTGTATTGAATTATTTCTTAAACAATTAGCTTTCATTTTTTTGCAAGCTCTTATATATAACAATCTTCCAGAGTGCAGTTTCTTTGGGGTCATATCTTAGTCTTATAAATTCTCATACGTGCAGGTGCTAGCATAATTCTTGAGGGAGGTGGTGCAATGGAGTAGAGAGAGAACAAAGGTGTCACCCCTGCTAACTCTCCCACTGACTCATGGTGTCTCCACCATGCCTCTATTGTCCTTGCTCCTTGCTCCTTTTGCTTTATCAGCTACTTCAGCCCTTTCAGCCCCTCAAAGGCCCTCTGAACCTCTACGTCCGTTGGTTCATTGGTGGGCAGACCGATAGACACTCCAGGTGGGTGGTAGCAGTCCATTTGTGAGCGGAATGAGAGACTCTCCAGATGGGTGGTAGCGGGATGTCAAGTGGGCACAGCACACCTACGAGATGGAGATAGGCTAGGGTAGGGAGGTGGGGGGCCAGTCTCCGCGCACAGCCAGTTGCCGTCGCCGACTCCTGGTCTTTCTTCCACTCAGCCTTATTGCCTTATTGCACCTCCTCCTGCAACTCAAATAAATAAAATAAACTCCTCCTGTAGGCAGATGAGTGGGGCACACCAGGTGGGCCGTAGGCTGCACCTGGACCTAGCCGGGGTGCCTCTGCGGGCAACCCGGGCTCAATCTTTCAGCGGGAGTCGACTACGGCTACTGCACTAATAACTGCAGGGAGGGGAGGGCTGACCGGTGGCTGATTGCCAAAAAATAAAGATGAATAATGGTGCAGAACATCAATGTCTGTCTCTCTGCGGCCGGAGACGGTCGGCAGCCGCTCTCCTCTTACTGTCTCCCAGGAGCAAGCACCAGATCCATAGGGGGCCACAAGCTCGGGTGCCACGATCACGATGATCACAGCTGACCAGAGGCATCAGTTAAAGCCCAGCAGTTGAGGTAACAGGGAGGCGGTGACTTCTCCTAGCTTCTCCCAGTGGAATTGCACTCGTTGTGAGCTACTGTAGACTTCGGGGGAACTCGGCAGCAGAACTTCGGGACATGCAGCTAGAGCTGGACCTCGTCCCGGGATACTACGGCCACTTCAATTCGCCCCTACTTTGTCCCGGGATGCTGCAGCCACTTCACTTTGCCGCTACTGTCTCGCCGCTATTGGAAATGGTGTGCAAGTCAGGTAACTCTTTGACCTCTGTGCCTGGAGTTCCTTTTTTCTTCATGGCCGGCTAAATAAAGACCTCTTTTATGTTATTTATCCAGACACTGGTCAAACTGTACATCACCTCTACTATTTAGCCCGTGGCTGGCTAAACAACAGTGTGGCTGTTTAAACAGCAGAGATTATGAACTATATGGACTACTGCTGGATAAATAGCGGAGAGTATGTACTATGAATTATGTAAGAATAAGGTGACAACAGATTAAGTGTCATAAAAGTTAGGTGTTGGAAAAAGATAAAACCTAATGTTCAAAAATTAAAAACACTGCTCAAATTTACCAGTTATAGTTTACTGAGCGAACTATACATTGAGCCCTATGCACTTTTTACATCATCCCATATTATAACAGTTATGAAATGCTAAAGCACATCTTTGATGACATCAGTGATAACATCTCAAATGACATGATTGAAGACATATCTGACTGCATCAATGATAACACCATAGTCATATACAGCATAGAGTTATTGAATATATCCTTGTGGGTGCATTGCATAAAAATAGAGTAAGCCTTGAAGGTAAGTGTTGTTGTGCATGTTGAAAGATATATGAGGCACCATTTACAAATCAATAAAGGTTTTTTTAGGTTCAATTTATTTATTCTGAAATGTATATGTTAATGGCAATAGGCCTTGAGGAGTGGATTTTTTAAAAACTTTATTTTATTATTTTATTACCCTTGGTGTCATACAAACATATAATCACACATTCCCCCATATACTTACAGCTGTAATATGAAAAGAACAACAACACAGACGTCATATCCAGCATTGTGCCTAAAGTTAGACGAAGTGGATCAACACGGGGGAGCGCCTGCATCAGTGTAATACCAGCATACCTCAGCATTGAATTTGATGAATCCATGGTACCATTAATCATTGACAGTGGTACCTCTGCCAGGTCAATGAAGGTTCAATGCTGTGTATTTGTCACTGGGATACCACTTCAGGGTTTGCTGTCCGTAAATAGTCTCTAAATAGTTGCCAGATGTATTTAGGCCTAGATGTGGGGGGCCTGCAGAGTAGCAAAAAGTTCACTATTAGTATAGCAGTACATTAGGCTATTAATCCGTTGTCCCACTGTTGGAGTATGTTTTGCGTCCCCTGTGTAAGGCAAGCTCCTTCTTCGCCAGGAGTAGTGCTTTCACAGCAAACCTATGCAACCCAATCAGGATGTTGGCAACATATTCTAGCAATGCCAAAAGGGGGGATGTTCTAGCTGCAGTTGTGTCATGCGTTCTAGTTCTGTAAAGATGCGTCTCTAGTAGTCTCTATCTTACTACAGGTCCAGGTAATGTGGAGAAAATCCGCAATGGGGGTCTGACATTTAGGGTGGTGTTATGAGTGGGAAGGGTCTATGAAGGCCATGGCTACTGGAGTGATGTTGATTCTCCATAGGAATTTATAGTAGATTAGTTTGTGTCGGTGATTGCAGGACACCAAACAAGTGTGTTTAAAGCATTCATACCAGAATCTGTCTGTAAGTGAGTGCCTTAAGTCGGCCTCCCATGCCATTCTCAACTTGGTATCTCCACCTAGGCATCAGTTCAACACTCGCATTATACAGTTTTGAAACTAAGCAGTCTCCCGCCACGTCCATAATGAGCAACATGAGTGGTGCACA
This sequence comes from Lissotriton helveticus, assembly GCF_964261635.1. NCBI lineage: Eukaryota > Metazoa > Chordata > Amphibia > Caudata > Salamandridae > Lissotriton > Lissotriton helveticus. The sequence continues at coordinate 1,024,977,696 of NC_136063.1, forward strand.
GTTATGTGGCTCTATAGGATATTTCCATTAGTGGGGAATGCAGCTTTTACGTTCCATACCCTGGTGCACAGCATTTTATTTAAGGGATACTAGACCCCCCTTAAACTCATCCATTTGTTCTGATACCGATTCGTCCATATTTCAACCTTGACGTATTCTTTTTGATATTTCCATCCGTTCCACATCTCCATCATATTACGTGATATTTTGAAACTTCAAGTATTCACAGGTGCCCATCCAAGCCTCCTTGTAAATATGATTCAATCACGAAAAGTAGTTCTCAGCAGCATCCTTTATTTACAACCCAATGCATTTCGAGCAATTACTTGCTCTTCGTCAGGGGTAGCTGTAATACAACATCACAAAATTTACATTGATAACGAAGACACCTCATTTAAACTCTAAACTTGGTTTGGCACAAACATGGTGACTAGAACGATTTCATTGCATGATTAAATTACATCAGAATACGTTCACATTAAACCCCTCTCTCAGAGTTTTGCCACAGTTAAAATAACTACCCGGACATTTCAAAGTCAAAATACTTTGCAGCGAAGCTAGCTATCGTTTTAACCTTTTTTTTATATAGATAAAAAACCCGCTCTTGCAACCTGCTCGGTTGTTATGCACTTGCTCATTACACCATAGCTACACTTTCCGCCTTTAAATAATACCGCTTCTCCTATTTCTGACATGTATCAGTTTTTACATACGCCGGTGGCTTTATCTGTTTATATATTTAGGCTGGAACTATGTTCTACCTTACTAGAACTTGCTGATTCTCTCTGTGCGCCACTCGTACCTGCTTACGTGTCCTCCTCATTTAAAATCGAGGTTCTATAGGATATGTCGGCAATCTACTCCTGAGTTCATTCTGGAGTCGAGCCAACACGAAATGGTCTAGGTATGGGGCATCTTCAAAATGGACGTCATGGTGCATGAAAAAATGTGGTCACCAGTAAAAATATCACCAAACATATGCAGAGCACACCGTCTATAGGTGTATTTCAGTAATGGTTTTCTTGTGATGGATAGCCATGGATTGTCCACCAAGGGAAGTGCTGGTGAGTACAGTACAGTGCCCCCAATCATTTGTAATAACCTTGTCCATGTCCAGCAGGTGGTGGACACAGTTTGGATGTCAATCTTGTCTTGAGGCAGCCTGTCTGGCAACAGGACCCGCAACTGTGTCGGGTTCGTGATGTCCATCTTGGGTGGTACCAGTGTGGTGCGTTACTTTATTATGTCACTAAGTAGTAGAGATGGATATTCAGGACTCCAAATGCCCCCCTCTCATACGGTAGAACCTGGGTGCTCCAGCCAACAAGTGCCTGTCAACCACCCCAAATGATATGCGTCAATTGTGGATGCAGTTGTGTAAAGAATGCATTAGTTAGGGGAAGTAGCATGTTGTTAAATAAATAGAGCAGCTGTGGTAGGACCATCATCTCGATGATGGATATACGACCTGCCACAGAAAGCGGGAGTTTAATCCACCTATCTATTCTAGTACTCAGTTTGTCCACTACTGACCCATAGTTGAGCCGCAGTATCTGCTCTTTGTCCCTATGTAAGGAGAACCCCAAGTATTGGGTGTCTGACTCACACCAAGTTAGTGGGAACCCTTTTCACATTCGGTCTCTTACATCTTAGAGCCTCCCTCTCTGCCAATTCCTGGTATTCGGCCATTAGGGCTGCTCATCTCAGCAGATAGTCTGGTGACTTCTTGGTGGCCTGCTCATGATCTATTAATAGTAGATCGAACTCCAACTGGGAAAATGTACATCTTAGGTCTTTCAGTATACCTGCATTTTTTGAGGTGCAGACCCACCTTATGTATGCATTGAAGGCCTCCCAAAGAATGGCCTATGATGATACTGACCTCTTTTTCAGCTCAAGGTGCTCAATTATCGCCATCCAAAGCTCCTTCTTGAACACTGTGTAGAGTTAGGAAACCTCAGGGAACCTCCACTGCCATTCCACTCCCCCCCATCCTAGCGATACGCATGGATCACAGGAGAGTGGTCCGACAGTGTACTGAAGAGATGCCGGATATTCTGGAGTCACAGAATCATGGTACGTGATAGCAGCCTGTAGTCTAGCCCTGCCCATGTGTAATATTGTGTCGAATGATGTGTGTATGTCAGCTCTTCTGGGTGCATCCGGCGCCATGGATCATGTAATGCTTAGGACTTGCATATGTCCTGCAGTACAAAGTGGGAACTGGGCTAATTGAGTGGGGCTGTCGGTGTGCTATCTAGCGTCAGGTCTAGAAAGATATTAAGATCACCCTCCAGTAAAATATGCTCAGCGTCTACTAAATCTATATGCTTTTGTAAATGTTGGTAAAACTCAGATCTGTCTACATTTGGAGAGTAGCCACTGACCAACAATATGGCCCAACACTAACAGGTAGCGTGCCTCTGCGTCTGTAATTGTGGATAAGTGTTTCAATGACAGGGACTTGCGTACTAGTATAGAAACCCCCCCCATAGTAAGAATTACAGTTGGGAAAAAAGCAATGGGATCTCCAGGTGGATGCAAATGTGGGTGGACATGTGGGTGTTAGATGCATTTCCTGTAGGAATACTATATTACTTGAGTGTCTACGTACATACTGTCTGCATTCACGAGGATGATTAAGGCCCCTGACGCTCCAAGACATGAACATGACATCTGCATAAGTTCAAATATCAGCCTGCCTTTCCATACAATGTACTCATTACATTCTGCATTGTGTAGTACGGAATTCAAATTGGTTGCTCACTAAGAGTGTCGAACAACAACACCGCATGCAAAGTATTCACCCTACCATTCCCCACCTTCTCCTTCCTCCCATACTTGGTGGCGGTCCACCAAGCAGATCCCTGATAGATCTAGATCATCAACTTTATAACTTTCCATAGCCAAGTATGGCTGCCAAGTATCCTTTGAGCAAATGTTACTTAGGGGTGGCAATGCCATGTCAACTTACCGCATCCTGTAGGAGAAAAGGTATAACAAGGCAACCACAGCTGCATCCCTGTACATTTAATCCTACACTTCAACCAAAATCAAGATCAGCCCTCTATATGCAGTGCTAGCTGCTCTGGTGGTCATAGTGGGTACCCCCGCACATGCGACGGTCAAACAGATGAAAAGAGGCCCATATTGGTACTGAAGTCGATGTCTGGCTGTGACCCCACCCCAAGGGATGCCCTCCGGGAGGACTGCTGCTTCTCACAGGAGGTTGATTTTTGCAGAAGGATTGCACTTCAATGGGATTTTCAAACACTTGTGTTTTACCATTGACATCCACTCGAAAGTGGGCCACATACAAAATGCCATAGCGGAGGTCAAGATTTCAAAGCATGGCCTTCACTCCGTTGTACTTTCACCGGGCCTCCTGGACAAGGATGGTAAAGTCCAGTAATATGGATAAGGTGGAACCTTGCCAATTCAGTGTGCCTTTTTCCCTCGCCAGCCTCAAGGCAGTATCACGATCTCTGAAATTCAATAGTCTTGCAATCATTGGCCTACAAGGGCATCTCGGAGTAGGACGTGCTCCAAACGACCAGTGGGCCCGCTCCACTGCAAAAGTAGATGCGAAGGACCCCTCACCAAAAATGTCCACCAATAGCCTTCCAACAAATTGATCCATACTCCCGGAGTTCATAGATTTTGGTACCCCCAGGATGTGTAGGTTATTCTTCCAACCCTTCGCTTCCAGGTTTCATTGTTCATGGTGATTGTTTTCACCTGTTTCTCAAGCCCATCCAGTTAGTTCATGGTTTGGGCCGCTCCCTCTTCCATGTCTGACACTCTTTCCTCCACAGTGTTGAGCCTTAGCTTATGTAAGACTATGCGCTCCCCCATCTTGTCTTGTCTCTTATCCAGTGCATCAAACCTCCCATCAAGCGCTTTGAATCCTGTGTGCAGCTCCACCATAAGCACACCTGTACCTGACAGCACAGCCTCTCCCAGCTTCCCCAGCGCCACATTCTTAGCCATGTCGTGGTTTAATGCTATATTCTGATTCTTTACTGAGTCAAAGAGCAGCTTATGCTGTTTAGGATACCTGCGTCCCATGCTCAACGGCATGCTGGTGTAGGTCCCGGCTGGATCAAAACTAGCCGCTGCCCCTTCGTGCAACAGCCCTTCTCTGTCTGACCTGTCCTTGTCTCCTCGCGGTCAGCAGGTTCTACTGCATGCCTCATCATTGTAACTTCGTGGCAATGGAATGCAGTGGTAGTGGGAGGCCCAAGGCCCCTGGTTTCCCCTCACTCCCTCAGTCGCTGCTCCACCAGTCACGCTGGCCAGTAGGTGCACATATCCTCCGTTCGGCAGTGGGCCAACACGGGGAGTATCTCTAGCTGGGCAGGTGAGATTGTTATCGGGGAGTGAGAGAGATGAAGAATAGGGAGCAGGCAGTGGGGTGGCCCCTCAGGCCCAGCAGGCCTTCGCATGGTGCCTAGGCCCGCCTACAGTCCGTGTCACTGCCGGGCCCCTGGGAGAGTAGCACAATCCACCCTTACCACACCTGGAGTTGCGGCTCCATGTAGTCGTTCTTCGCTCCCCTCCACCACAGCCGAGGCTCCAGTATCGCTCCCTCCAGCAGGTCCCAGCGCGGGGTCGCCCACGCCGTCTCGCAGCCCACCTTCACCACGAGGCCCACGGCCAGCCACCTCTCGTAGCCCACGCAGTACAGATCTCCGCTCCATGGGCAGCAGTAGTAATGGCAGATGCCAGGTGAAGCACACCGCCACGGCACAGGCACAATGTCCGGTTCTTAAGTGATCTGCTCTCTCCTCTGCTGCATTCAGGTGCCGTGAGCCATTGTGATCCAGACTAGGCCGTAAGTCTACCCTTTCCTGCCATTCAAGTCACGTCAGCTCGGCCCCCGCTCTCCCCCACCAACGCCAGCGGTGCATCCATAAGAAGATAGTAATGTTGGTCAGCGTTCTTGTGTGTAGGGATGTCAATCGCTCAAGCCCACATGGACTCAAATTCGCGGGGATGCCGGCTGAGCTTCAGCTCCATGTGACCATTTCGGTCGGAGGCTTGGACACGCCACCTACAAATCTGTAAAGTTAGGGGTGCAAGTAGCCTTCTGTTAGATTTGGGGGGCTTTAGTTGGCACAGGTAGGTACTTGTGACAAATAGGGACCCTTGCCCCTAGTCAGGGTAAGGGGTGCACTCCTAAAATAACCCCTGCTCACCCCCTTGGTAGCTTGACACAAGCAGACAGGCTTATCTCAGAGGCAGTGTGTAAAGCATTTGTGACACATCCAGTAACCCAGTGACAACACTACAGATGGACACCACACAAGGTTTTGTATCAAAAATAAGTATTCTTTACATAAATTTACCACAAGACCATAAACGACAAAAATACACAATACTGTTACTTTAAGATGGTAGATTTAACTTAGTTTATTCAGCTCTTAAGATGCGACACTTTGTGTCAATGTACCTTACAATGCGTTGCGCTTTCACGACAAGCAATGTCGCAGCGAGGGAAATGCGGCAAAGTTCAGGTGCAAAGAAATAAAGACGTGAAGATCTTCCAGATGCGGCACGCTTCTCCGAGGATGCGAGAAGTTCTTGGTTCGATGCGTGGACTGCAGCCGCGACACCCTTGTTCTGCGATGCGACGGCAACAGCTCCCCTTGCGACACTCTCCTCCCACGATGCATGAAGCTTCCGCACGATGCGACAACTACAGCGGTGACATCCATGATGCGATGGCAGCAGCTCCAACGGCGGCGCGCTTCTCGGGGATGTGAGGCGTTTTTCTTCGATGCGGTGCAGTGCGACAGTTCCAGTGGCGACATCCTCCTTCGAAGTTGCGACGGCAGGCACAGCGACGGTAACATGTTCCGCCCTCATTGTGAGACTCTTCTCTCGATGCGGTGCAATGCGACAGCTACAGCGGCGACACCCTCCTTCGGAGTTGCGACGGCAGCAGCAGCGACAGAAACACGCTTCCTCTTCATTGCGGCACGCTTCTCTCAATGCGGTGCAGTGCGACAACTACAGCACCGACATCCACAATGCGACGCAGCAGCAGCGACGGCGACACACTTCTTCTTCGATGACTCGCGCTTCCAGCTCCTTGCGACACGCAGTACCTCAGAAGGCCCAAAACAGCAGCAGTCACTTCCACAAGAACTCTGGGGAGCTAGGGGTTGAAGTCTGTTGTCCCTGAGACTTCAGCAGGAGGCAAGCTCAAGATACTTCACAAGTTGAAAGCAAAGTACACAAAGTTCCATTCTCCTTTCTTTGGCAGTAAGGCATCCACTGCAGGCCAATTCCCCCAGCAGCACTTCAGCTTGGGAATAGTCTCTCCTCAGTTTCTTCAGGTTCCTCTCCTCAGTAAAGGTTTCTTCTTGTATTCCAAAAGTGATCTAATATCTTGGGATCAGGGTCCCAATATTTATACCCCAAATCCGTTGTTCTCTGAGGGGAGAGGGGCCTTTGCCCAGTCCAAATCAGTTCTGAAGCACTCTGTTTACCAGACTTCTCCTTTCCTTTCACAGTGCAGGGCAGAAACATCAGATGCCCCACAGGAGGTGTAATGAGCATTGTGGAAGGCAAGTACAGTCCTGGAGGGATGTATGACATTACAACACATGCTTTTACATCGCATGCCTTTACAACGCGGTTTTTACAACGCATGCCTTTAAACGCATAGTGCTTTTGGGCGCTGGATAGTGAATTGTTTAATTTACTATTCCAACTCCAGTCCCCGTGGATAGTAGGGAAGGTGTTGGATAGTACATTAAACCTATTCCCTATCCTAGAGCGCCCCCCAGCGCAATGCGTTGTAATGGTTTCCGTTGTAAAAGTTGCGTCGTAAAGGCACTGCGTGGTAAAAGTTGCGTTGTAAAGGTTGTTCACCGTCCTGGAGCACTTTGTTGACAGAACTTCTTCTCTTCTTTCAGTGTGCAGGACAGGGACATCCTCCGCTCCCCAGGAGGTGGAGCCAGCATTGTGGAAGGCTGGCACAGCCCTATTCAAGGTTCAGGTGCAACTCCTCCCTCCCATCTAGATGCAGATCTCTCTATTCACCACTGGGCTGACTCATCCTGTCTCTTGGAATCCCCTAGGCCTGTCACTCAGAAAACCAGACAAAGGAATACACAACCTAGCAGAGGCAGGCTTGAAAGGTTAGACAAGCAAATACCTACTTTCTAAAAGTGGTATTTGCAAACACAGAATGTTAAAACCAACTTCACTAAAAGATGTATTTTATCATTCTGAGTTCAGGCATACTAAACTCGAATTTCTACCTTGTTCCCTGACACAGTTAGGATTATAAACATGTAATAATCTAACAGCCCATTCTGGCCTATGGAGAACAGGACATGCCACACACATCAGGGCTTATCCTACCTTATACTTACAATGCACACTGCCCTTGGGCCTACCAAAGGGGTGACTGATACGAAGACAAGGGAAGGCCCATGGACTGGCAAATGGGTGCACTTGCCCAGACAGCATGACAGTACCAGACTGCACGCAGGCTCTGCAATGGCAGACCTTAGACACATTTTACAAGGCTGCTACTGTGGGTGGCACAACCAGTGTTACAAGCCCACTAGCAGCATTTGGATTTACACGCCCTGGGCACACTCAGTGCACTATACTAGGGTCTGATAAGTAAACCAAATCAGTCAATTATGGGATCACCAATTCATACATCAATTTGCAATAGGGAGAGCACATGCACTTTAGCACTGATCAGCAGTGGTAAAGTGCCCAGCGTCATAAAATAGCAACCAACAGGTCAGAAAAAATATAGGAGGAAGGCAAAAAGTTCAGGGATGACCCTGCAAAAAGGGCCAAGTCCAACACTTTCCATGTTAAACAATGTAAAGGTTGTATGCAGTGTGCCCGATGTGGGTTGCAGAGGTAAGTTTAAAGTAGGTTGATGCTTAAAGCCAGAGGCTGTTGCATAAAATCTATGCGAAAGCTTAACCCCTTCAGCGCTAATGACAAGGGTAACTCGTCATGGACTTTCCATTGATTTCAATGGAAAGTCAATGGACCTCGCACACACCCCTTAGCAGCCAAGTGGTTAAAGCTTCCGTTGACAATGGATTTTCCTCCAGCACATACCTAGGCACATGCCCTTTTTATATAGTACTATAGTGCTTTGAACAAATTCTATGTAGAGAGGACGTTTATAATGAGTTTCATTTCCAAACTCCGCTGAACATTGTGAGGTATTTCAGTTTGTTGCATAATGTACAATGTAGCTAGAGTCAAACACAATTTACCTATAGTGTTGAAGTAGAAGATTAATATCAGTTAGTGTTTCATTCCTTGTTTCCTTTTACGGTTATTCTATTTTTTTTGTTGAGAACAAAAAAATAAACAGCAAATTAGCTGAATTATGTTACTCATTCTTAATGCTTGGAATAGTAATGGTGACAATATCTGGCAAACATAAGCCATCTAATTGCATCATTATGCTGGTTTATAGCAAATAAAGTTGGTGATTCTACTGTAACTGATCTCCAATATCAAAATTAGTCATGGGGAACCACATATAAATGAGGAATAATATATGAATGTGTCTAGCTGTGCATGCTGCGAAAGCAAAGAAAAACTCAAGCTGTGCTCATCTAATAACCTGTTCCTGTCCTAATGTTGTGAAATATTTCTCATATATCTTTAAAATTTCCCATATCTATTGCTTGTTTATCATATTGAGCACCCTCTCGAAAAAATCATTAAGTACTGTAATGCTTTTTTCAGTGAAAAGTCCTGATTTAAAGCCATGATACTGTTCAATTGGGTAACAATGAAGTCATTTCAGAATCATCTTAGTTAAAGAGCTGTGGGTCTGTGAAAGAAAGCAGACGTTAAACTAGAAGAAACATCACCGCAAACATGACTGGTGTCCATCATGGTTCAATCAGTAATAATATGAATTATTGAATACAGGGGCATATTACCAACAAATAGCGATATTTATCACTAAGTAGGGTTAGCGGCAATATTTTTATCGCCGCGCATCACCGGTTTTTATCGCTGAGATAACTTGCTACTAGCAAGGTTTATCTCAAAAGTGATAAAAATCAGGCGAAATGCATGAATATCGCTGAGAATACAGCGATATTCAAGCATTAGCGATGAAATGCTCTTAGCCATGTTATCCACCTCCCATTGGATAACATGGCTAAGAACTGGTCTGAGCAGGCGTTGGTTTTTGGCGATAGCGGGAATATTTCCATCGCTACGCCTGCCTTGCTAATAGGCAATAGCGACGTTAGCGACTGCTTTCAGTCGCTAACAGGTTGGGCACGCCCACTTTGCATGTCATTAGCGATAAATATCGCTGACATGTAAAGCGGGCCCCAAACCGCTCGCTATTGCCTAAAAGCTGTCGCTAACATCAGTTAGCGACAGCTTGCTATTAGCGCGATAGAATTATCGCCGCTTAGCGGCCGAAGACGGCCGCTAAACCGGCGATAATTGCCTATCGCCACCCTTGGTAATATGCCCGCAGTCTTTTGGGGATGGGCAGCTCAAAGACTTTTAGTCCGCGCTGTTGCGGGCGCCGCATTTTCTCTAAATGCGGTTTGTAACGCATGTGCGCCACCAGCTCTGAAAATACCAACAGCCGCTCTTTAAATGAAAGAGATGCAGCAAAATTAGACAATGGAAATTGTGCGGCCCAAATTACTGCTAGGGGTTTGTGCAGCATGGATTTGGAGCTTTATGCTGCGATTTCACCAAATTTGGCACCATTGGTGAAAAAATGTACGAGTAGCATTTCAGCCGCTAAGTTGTTGTCCTTCCACTAATAGCGGCCAAAGTTGACAGAGAACACGTAACTCAAGCCGCACCACAGTGCAGTAGAAGGAATCAGATGCAAAGTTACTCAGCCTTTTCTAGAGCTGCATACCTCCCCAACTGCGATTGGTAAAGCTATGCTCCTGGGGGCAGATTTACAAGCCCCTTGCGCCACTTTTGCGTCGTTTTTAACATGGGAAAAATGACGTAAAAGTGGCGCAAGGGGCTTGTAAATCTGCCCCCTGGTTTATAGGTGACAAGGCTTTGCCATTGATTGTTTGGTTGTGTGGATGGGGGAGGAGTTGAATGAGAATGGTTCAGTGGTTAAATGGATGGATAGATAAATGATTGACAGAAACGATGAATGACAGAGTGGTTGGTAGGACGGTGAGAGGAGTCAAGGATAGGGTGATGGGGCAGGGCACCGAGGGGAGGTGTGTAGGTGAAGTGTATAGCATAGGGTTACTGAATGGTTCAGTGCATAAAAGGATGGGCCATTTTCAGTGCCAAGTGTGATAGTTCATTAAAAGCACAGTGAGCCATGTTTATTTTATGTTCAATCCAAGTAAAGTGGAGCCACGGGGGGGGCACCTTTTGTCAGAGCTGTGCACACACATCTTTAAATCTCGGCCTAACCCAGGACGCACACTGTACTTCTGGTATTCCTCCTTCAAAGTGAACTTCCATAGATTATCCAGTAGTGTTGTTATTTTTTAAAAGGGGTTTCCAGACCAATAGCTTGAGCTAATTATTCTTCTGCTGCTCTTCCTTTCTGGTACGTTACAAATACATCATTTACGCAGTCACTGGGTAAAAACGCTGCATTTCTGAAACATCTCATTGCAGAGACATGACAGGTTTCTGTGAAGGCAAGTACAGGATAACACTGTTGGCGAAGACGTCATCATAATGATTACCCCTGCAGACTGGATGACTTCGGTAGCTGGATCCTTGCTGGCACTGGAAAGGCTGGAGTAGTGTCATGCTGCTGCTGTCGCAATTCCAACAGAAAAGGCTTCCTTGAAAGAAGATTGGGAAAAGTAAATGCCTTATAATAATTGGGAGATATGGATCTAGCATTTTCTGCACAAACCTATATCTTAAAAATGAATAGCTGACAAATATTATTGTTTATGTATATAGGGGCAGATTTACAAGCCCCTTGCGCCACTTTTGCGTCACTTTTCCCATGTTAAAAGTGACGCAAAAGTGGCGCAAGGGGCTTGTAAATCGGACCATAGTATTTAAATCATAGGAGAAACTAAAAGTGATGGAAAAGTGGTGCAAAGGTCTTGTAAATCTGCCCCATAGTATTTAAATCATAGGAGAAACGGCCTTTACACGGGGCCCTAAGCACCCATGCCGTTTCCTGCAAGCTGAACAACGTTTGCCTTAAGGCAGTCGGTGTTCTAGCTGTGTGAGGGCATGGGCGGGGAGAGGAACCCGGAAAGATCACGGCAAGAAGAAGGACCAGAACGCAGCTTGGTAAGTTGGGTTGAGGCCCTGGGGGATGGGGGCAATTTTAAGGGGTGGTGGCTGGTTTTAGGGGTCAGGGTGGTGGGCTGGGGTCGTTTTTAGGGGAGTAGGCCGAATTTGAGGGCCCAGGGCAGAGAGGGGAAGGGGCAGTTGTCAGGGCTGGGGGACAGTTTCGGGGCTAAGGGAGGGGGTGCTGGAGTTGGGGGTAATTATTTTAGGCTAGGGGTTGGGTTTTAGGGCTCAGGGTAGGGGGTCAGGATAGTTAATAGGGCTGGGGTCGGTAGATCACAATGCAGGAGGGCAAAATCTAGGAGCTCAGGGCAAAGTGGTCTGAGTTGGGATCTTTACCACACATATACCTTTACCAAGCATGCCATTACAACACAATTATTTGCGAAGGCAAGCGTGGTAACAATGCAGTTGTTTGTAAAGACCACATGGTTAAGGCAAGCTTGATTTAGGCATGCGCAGTTGTGTCATACAACCACTGGCCGGTGGCATGCATGCAATCTTAATGTCCAGTTTGTGCATAGTGGCTAACACTGTGGTGAGCCTGATTCTACCTGCCTAGGGTAAAAGAGGGAACTGGGTTTAGAAATTAGCTCTCTTTGTTAACGTCCACAGCCTAAGCACAAAACCAAACCCACTTTCTCCTAAATTAATATCTATAAGACATGAGGGCTTGAGTCATTCACCCGCTGGCCAAATGACAATATTTGTGCTGTTCGGCCATGATTTTACAGCAATGAAGCTGAATGCATTTCTTACTATGATTTCATCATCATGAATCCATCTTCTGACCAGATGGTATGAAGCTATATTATGAAGCCATGCACACAGCACTTTTTTCTGGGGAGGGGGGAATTACTATTATGTTTTCAATAGCACAAGTCACTTTAGTGCAGTTGTTAACAAATAATAGGTAAAGAAGGTTTGAAAGTAATCTTTTTTAATGCTAAGGGACTGAATAATAAATGTAAGGTGTAGACAATAGAAATTTGGCTGAGAGGTTACAGCCCAGAAATTATACTCTTACAGGAAACCCTTCTTTAAGAACATAAGCAGCGCAAATAGGATCTTACAACACTGTGCCAGATTTTATTGTCTATCTAATGCCAGCTGTGCACAGAAGGGGGTAGGGATGTATGTGGGTAAACGTACCATTTCAGGTGAAAGCTATGCAGATAGACCCGGGTGGAAGGTGGGTATTTGTAAATGGGAGATTTAATCAATCAAATTTACTATAGCAACAATCTATGCACCTGTTCTAGATAACCAGCTCTCTCTACTACAGTTTAAAAAGGCCCTATCTAATATCCAGATCCCGTTATCCTGGGTGAAGATCTCAACTTCCTTGAAGAGCCATTAATTGATGACTCTTCTAAAACTCGAAAACAAAATAAGCTGGAGGTGGTCATTGCCCTAGCCAATTGCAAAAGGGATTTGGATGTGTTAGACCCATGGTGCTCTCAGTATCCTAGGAAACAAGTGTTTCCATGTTTAATATCTACTGCTTCCAGAATAGACTATTTTTTAGTATCTCATGGGCTGGAAATGGTCACCCGTGAATACATTCAAAATCTCTTTTCAGATAATGCGATGGTGAAGCTGGAAGTAGAGGGGGTGGTGCTTGAAAGACCACCCAGAGGATGGTATTTTAACAAAATCAACTTAGAGAGTGAAGAATGGTGTATAGAAGCAACTGAGATTAATGGCTTTTTGTTACTAACACAGATACTGCCCAGGTAGACATTGTGTGGGATACCTTTAATGCCGTACAATGGGGTTATATGACATCTAAAGAAATCCTACAACAGAGGGTAAGAAGACACAAGCTCGTATCAGGCTGGAGCAAGCTAGCAGAATATACTCTGAAAAGAGGAATTTAGCTACAAAACATGAGCTCTCACAGGCAACATCAGATATACGGGAATACTATTATGCACAGGGCAATACTGCCAACACTGCTTACATCCAGAGGGTATATGAGTAGAGTGACTACATGGGGAGATTACTTGCGTGGTAGGCACAGGATAGACAAGTTGAAAGTAGGATCCTATCACTGATAGTTATTGATTCCAAGACAAAAATAACCCACTCTTTAGAGATTGAGAACACTTTTTTAAAACATTATAGGAAAATTGATCATATGGATCAGCAAATAATGGCTGATAGCCTCCTGAGGTTTTTAAAATAACTTACTATCCCCACGCTAAGCAGAGAGGAAAATCCAATGGTAACGTCTGAATTTTCTCTTGAGGAAATGGATACAGTAGTGAGTTGAATGGCCAATGGCAAAGCAGCTAGGGAGGATGGCCTGCCAGGAGAAATATACAAGAAGTTTTCTCCAATTTTAAACATACAATTGTTAAAGCTTGCTAATCACATATTAAAAGGTGGAGAACCCCCGACATCATTCCACATGGCTGTGGTAGTCAGTATTTAAAAAAAAAGACAAGAACAAGGAAAACATCAATTCCTATAGGCCTACAATCTTTACAAAACTGCTCGCTAACAGTTAATAAGATTGTGGCATCAATTAACCACCATGGCGAAAGTGGTTTTGTAACAAGCAGACAGCGCCTTACAAACACAAAGTTCCTACTAGAAGCTCTCAACTACCTCAGCTAGAGCAAAATAGAGACAGAGGTGTGTTGTAACTTTCCTTCCCTCCCATCTCCCTTTTCCCCCCTCTCTCTCTCTGCTGTATTGGTATGACCCGCGCTCCACCCTGGAGTGCGAGATAGAATGTTGGTGATTGATGAAACCGCCAAGCCGGGAGCACCTGTATTATCTTATGACAATAAACTTACTTTGGAACCCATGTCGAGTAGTGTCTTAATACTACATTCTTTGGCGACGAGGACGGGGAGCTGAGCCAGGGTCAGTTGGTGTCTCTCCCCTGGACAGATTTATGCTTGGGCGGAGGAAAACCGGGAAAAGGAAGACTTACCCGGAGGGGGTTGAAGAGTCGGCACAGCAGTTTGCTGGTAATGAAAGGGAGAATGAGCACGAAGCAGACGATGTTGTAAGAAGCGGACGACTTGTAGCGAAAGCGTTCCGTTTCTGGCATTGAAGGGGCGTCTCTTGGCACCGTAATAAGTCCCCTCTGTGGAGCGGTAATCTGCCATGCTGTCTGTGTAGAAGAGAATTCAGTGTGTGACAAGACGGAGAGTCTTGCTCCGAGGAACCGTCGAGTCGTTGACAGGAAGTTCCGGTTCTGCCATCGGGGGTGAGAAGTAGGACTCAGAAGCACTATCTCTCCCATCACGATAGTGTGCAAACCGAGTGTCACGCCGGGCACAGGAGGGCAAAGGCGGAGTGCGAAGGCAAGGACGGCGTCAGTGAGTAGAACCTACCTTCGGTAGACACTCCTCAGAGAAAGTGACGGGCGGCGCTCTGCGCACAGTGATACCGGAGCCAGTGGTGCGAAGTAGTAGGAAACAATGAAGTAAGGCATAGTTCTCCATTTGTCGTAGAACTGCGCAGGTCTATGTTGTGAGACCTTGAAGCTGCGTGAGGTGAAGTGAGCGGTGCGTGCATTAAAAGTCGCATTTTGAAGTAACGCAAAAGGAACTGTTTTGTGGTGAGCGACAATTGAAAGGAGCGGAGCGTGTATTAAAATCGCAGTTGATGCATCGCGAAAGGAACTGATTTGAGGTGAGCAAAAAAATTATTCGAGGCATGAGTTAATGACAGCGTTGGGAAGATGCTTGCCCTTGACTCCCAGAAATAAGGGAGGTGTGTAAAGGAAAGTCTCGGGGGATCCAGTAGGATTCACTCATTCATTTGGGTGAAGGAGATTAACCGTGGGGGACCCAGGCTGGTCTGCATTATTGTGTTGAGCCTCTGAAATACTGAGAGACGCGTGGAGCGTAACATTTGGTGCCGAATCCTCATGACACTGTATAGAGGCAGTGCATGGCAGCAGTGTGAAGAGAAAAGTGGGAAATAAAATAATAAAACCAGTGAAACAGTGTGTGTAGCGAGCCACGGTTCCTGTGAATGAAGTTTAGCTGTGGCAGCATAGTGAGCGGCTTAAACTACTGAAGACGATCTGAGAGGGGAGTTTTCTTTCCCCCTCCCCCCACCCCCCCCTCTGTGGCCACCTGAGTAAGGATCAGTGGCAGAGCGTAGAAGTTGGAGTGTGGTGAGTTCAAAGGAACAGAGGGAGTGAGGCAAATCCACAGGGTTCTGTGTGGTGAACTTATTCTAAACGGCATGTAGAAGCGGCACAAGGATATCTCGGAAATGAGGCAGCGTTGGCTAGTGATGTGAGGAGATTTTGAAGAAACTGAGGGAACGATGCAAACATCAGGGCCCGGTGAAGTAAAATAACTGCAGCAGTGTTGAAAAGTAAAAAAAAAAAAAAAAAAACAAGGCAGTATCTCTAACGGGTGTGTGGAGACTTCAGGAGTGTAACAAAACCTCAGGGTTCTAGGAAGTAAACTTAACCACAGCAGCGTGTTGAAGCAGCGTGAGTAAAATTTCAGAACTTTGACAGCGCATGGTAACGGTTTGAGGAGATTTCAGAGGAATACATGGGGCGTGGCAACCCACGTGGTTCCGAGTAGAAAACCCCAGAGTGGAAGAGAAGTGTGGCAGCTTGGGAAACCTTGAGGGGCTGAGTGTGCAAGGAAATCTTGGGGCAGAATCAGTACAGTTGTGAAGCAGCTCGATGTGAGAGGAACAAGTATCTCTTTGCAAAGGTGAATGAAGATTTTCAAGGGTCCTAAACCCAATTACGACGTGAGCAAAGCAGTTTTAGGGATTACGGAAAGTCAAGTGCACCGTTAATCTAAGGGACTCATCCAAGGAACTTGGGGTTTGTAGCGTGTAAGTGTGAGAAGTACCCAACACCCTGTATCCCAGCACGAGGTAGTGGGCATCTCAGGCACGTCACCTTACATTTCACGAGCCTCTTTCATTACGCACTCAGTCACAACAGCTCAGTAATTACCATCTATCATCACCCTTCTGTCTTTAATGGCCCTTTTACCTGACATCTCATTTCAGTAGTTCCAGTCAGAGTTTTGGCGTGAGATTCATATTGTTCTAACGCAAGTGCTTTATATCCATAAGGGCCCTAGGGCGAGACGTGGCAAATAGATTAGCAGAGCTCGGTAGTGATCAGTTAGTGTACTGTGGTGCTGTATTAGTGGAGGGGTGGCATCTTCCGGTATAGCAGCACACCATGGAGTGGGGCCGAATGTACAATCTCCCTCCGCCTGAGACGTTCATGGAGGAGGTTAATAAAAACATTGCAGAGTGGAGGGAGTGGAAAGTGTATTTTGAAAACTATTTGTCAGTCCTGGAGGAAGAGGTAGCATCTCTGTCACCGGTAGCAAAAGCGGAAATTCTACTCCACAGTTTAGGTAAGGGTGGAAGAAAAATGTATCACAATATGGAGAAGGTTTTCATGACAGGTACTGACAGAAACATATATGAGAATATTCTGAACGTGTGGGATGAGTATTATATACAAGCCACAAGTGGTAAGGCACTTAGGGATGAAAGGTTCAAAGAAAGAATGGATGGCAAAGAGGATGTCAGAGCCAGCAAGATATCTCAGAGATGCACGGTTAAAATAGAGGAAGTTGAGACAGAAATGATTACTGACTCTGGTTCGAGAAATAGCATGATAAGCAAAAGAGATTGGGACAGAAAATTTGCAGAAAAACATGGTAATGAACTAAAAGAGGCCAACTCCGTCCTGAAAACATATGCAGGGGAGGATATACAGATTATTGGTTACAAAGTCATGGATGTAGTTTATAAAGAAAACAATACTAGGAGTACTATATACATAACGAGTGGTGTTATCAACATGCTAGGGTGGAGAGATCAACAGAAGTTGAGGATATCATGGGAAAAAGAAATAAAAAGACACAGGAATGAGCTGGCATGGTATCAAAGCAAACAAGATACTAGTGGTGAAACGGTTAATGTTTGCAGTCAACCACCTGAGAGAAATGCAGCATTTGAAAGAGCTGCAAAGGAAAAAGAGTGGGGAAGAGAAGCTATTAGGGATGAACATTACCAAAAGAAAAACACATATCAAAGCCAGGTAGAGGAAAGAGAAATACGTAAGAAACCAGAGAGAATGGACAGTAGGAAACAAAAAGTGAAGACGGATGGAAAATTGGGAAGGGTGGTGGTGAGTGTAAATACCACAACCAAAGAACGAGGACGGCAGATGAATGAAATCAACCAGTCCGTTGGTAATGAGTTGCGGCACAGGATGATGCCGGATGGGTCCCGACCCAAGTGGTCAGAGGAGCATATGGACAATTGCGATCTAGAAAAAGTGAGAGGTACAAGTTACATCGAGCCTAAAGGAGGGAACAAAAATGTATACATACAAGGGATCGAGTATGGAATGATGGAGAGGGGGAATAATATAAAGCCGAGAGAACTAAAAGGATCCCCACTAAAAGATATGGAAGGGAAGAGGGGTCCAGTCTATGACCTTTGGAAGAAGCCGAAGTGCAAGGGCTCAGTAGACACGTGTGATTTCTTGTATGGCAAACCTAAGAAGGATCAGGTGGTCACTCTTAAGCCTGATGAGACTCATGCAAATGATCGGGGGCTGTCTAAAACAAAATGCGACAAAGATTGCAATACTGGTCATGGCCAAGGTAATGGGAGCAGAAGAAGGCCCAGTCCCGGCATGGTTAAGGACATGGAAACGGAAGCTTGTTTCAGCAGTGGTAGCCCTAGGGGTGTGTCCTGGCCCAAGCTACTGCCTAGAGAAAAGGACGGTACAGCCATTCTAAATCTTCTGGCAAGGGATGGTAATTCCAGCAGAAGGAGTTTGGAATCCCAGGGAGAAATAGACGGTGTAGCAAGCTCGGACATGGGAGAGCTAAGTGTGAAAAGGTGGTGATTCCTCGTGTTCACCAATATGGGGATGCCCTTAGTGTTACGTACTGCATACATTGATTAACTTTACCCATACCCTAATGGCGCACCCCCTGTTGGCTCCAGACGGTTCGAGTTGTTTAACGTCTGACAAAGTAACCTTATAGCTGTCCCCTTCCTTTTCTGAATGTTAAATGCACCAGACTGTTACAGTTTATTGACGTTAAAAATGTAACCTGATAACAATTTTAAATGCACATGACAGTTACGGTTGATTAACATTGGAAATGTACCCTGATAACTTTACTTATTTCTTTCTGAATTTTAAAAGAGTCTTATCTATATTCTGTGGATGTATGTGAGAATAGGGCCACTCACTCTATCTACATAGAACATGCCTTGGGATCACATACGCATTTTCCCCCTTGCTCAGCCTGCTGGGGCTATTCACAAATCTGTCCAGAGATACTTACCACTGTTCGTGTGCTTATAGGACTGTTCTTATGCTTAATATATATAGGGGTCTCTTTCATCTGACCCCAGTTTTGCTGTGCTGTATACCTTACCTCCATCTTTCCTTTCTCCCCTTTCTTTTCCCCACACCCACCTTTAGCCGCCCCGCATCCGATGAGTGAACCTTCTCCCTCTCCCCTCCCTACTTTTCCCTAAGGAGGGAGGTGTGTTGTAACTTTCCTTCCCTCCCATCTCCCTTTTCCCCCCTCTCTCTCTCTGCTGTATTGGTATGACCCGCGCTCCACCCTGGAGTGCGAGATAGAATGTTGGTGATTGATGAAACCGCCAAGCCGGGAGCACCTGTATTATCTTATGACAATAAACTTACTTTGGAACCCATGTCGAGTAGTGTCTTAATACTACAAGGTGTTATTTGCAGACACTGAGAAAGCTTTTGATCTGGTGTCCTGGGAAAGCCTTCCCTTAATTCTCTCTAGATTTGGGTTTCCGGAAAAGGTTATACATAAAGTGAAATATCTATATAAGGATGCTTTGCCACAAATGGCTATCAACTCCAGAAATGTAGGTTGCTGTAGAGTAAATAGGGGTGCATGACAGGGGTGTCCCCGATCTTCAAATCTTTTTAACCTGTTCATAGAACCCCTGGCAATAGCCGCTATGTTATGTTATGTTATATGAGACTTGTAAAGCGCAACTGTCACTCCGAGAAGCATCATAGCGCTAAGTGATTCCCTAAAGAACACAGTTACTAGAACTAAGAGAATCAGATGAGTGATCTACATAGAGCATCAGGGGCAGAGGAGATCCAGGTTTTCAGAGCTTTCCTAAAGCGGGCCTTCTATTGAATGAACCCTATATAGGTGGGGAGAAGGTTCCAGGCTTTGGATCCGAGTACCGCAATACATTTCCCATCCTTTGTGATACATCTAAAAGTAGGGGGCTTCAAGAGATTTGCGTTTGACGATCTCAGTGTCTAGTGTGTCACATGGAGAGTAAACCTGACACAGTGAGGGCCTAAAGAATTAAAAGCTCTGGAAGTAATTATCAGGATCTTAAAAGGGACTATTTTAGAGATTGGCAGACAATGGGGTGATTTGAGTGCAGCTGATGCTGATGAGCCTCTATGCCTTTTTAATACCAGTCAAGCGGCTGCATGTTGCACCATCTGTAGCTTATTTAGGGCCGATTTATTGGTACCTGTGTAAAGGCTGTTGCAGAAATCAAGACTATAGGTGATTAGGGCCACTGTGACTGCCTTTCTAGCTGAGCAGGGAGGAAAATCGAAGACATTGTAAGTGATTTTATCAAAAGAAAGCGTGTCCCAGCCACTGCTAGAGATTGTTGGCATAGGGAAAGTGCGGAGTCGAATTTCACCACCAGGTTTTTAGCTACATTCCCTGTGTTAAGAGGAGGGGGAATGTCTTTTTTAAGTTTCAAAACATTTTTATTGATAAAAAGTAATATGATAACATATAATATACAATAGCGATTGAAAGGAAAAAATGCATACAGTATAACAGTCGAAAGTTTTTTTTTTTAAGTTTCAAAACAAGTTTATTGATAAAAAGTAATATGAAAACATATAATATACAATAGCGATTGAAAGGAAAAAATGCATACAGAGCAGGGGGAATGTCTAAGGGAAACCAGGTTCGAGTCTCTGCATCAATGCTCATCATCCTGTGATTCTGGGCAAATCATCTCCTCGTGCCTAACAAAAAAAATAAAAAGAAAGTGTCCATCTGTAACGAAACTGGTGCTTATGTAAAGCGCTCTGATGCCCGATGTTAGACCTGGCATCATTGGCATGAGTCTCTCCTCCATTTTTTCTGTTTGCCTCCTCTGTTTACGATGTTTTTGCTGGTATATTGCTTTGGGCACTGTGCCACTGCTGATCAGTGCCACAGTGCAAGTGCTCCCTATGTGAAATTGCTGTATTGATTGAATTCCATGTTTGGCTTATTTGGTTTACTGTCAGTCCCTAGTAGAGTGCACCAGGAGTGCCAGGGCTTGTAAATACAAATGCTGCTAGTGGGCTTGCAGCACGTGTTGTGCCACCCACAAGAGCGGCCTAGTAAAAGTATGTCTGAAGGTCTGCCATTGCTAGACCTACGTGCAGTCTGGTACTGTCACGCAGACTGCGCAAGTACACCTACTTGCCAGTCCCTAAACCTTCCCTTAACTTCATGTTAGTCACCCCTATGGTAGCCCAAGGGCAGGGTGCATTGTAAGCATGAGGTAGGACAAGCCTGACCAGGTTGGCATGTCCTAATAGTGAATTACAGCCATATTCGTTTTTCACTATTGTAAGGTAACCTGCTCTCCATAAGTTAGAATGGCCTGCCAGGATTATTAATGCTATAATCCTAGCGGGCTCGGGGAGCATGGTGCAATGTCGAGTTTGGTATCCCTGAACTCAGGGTCTAATAACGCATCCGTTTGGGTGGATGGTTTTTGGACTCTGTGTTGGAAAATAGCACTTTTAGAAAGTAGCTATTTTCTTGTCTAACTGTCTACCGGTCTCTGCTGGTTCTGGTGTGCGTGTGACAGGAGCTGGATGGCTCCAGAGGTCTGAATGAGTCAGTGTGGGGTGAGTGGGGCATTTGCATTGAGAGTAGGGGAAGAGTAGCTCCTGATAGCCTGCCCTGCCTGATACAATGCTGGCTCCGCCCCACTGCCGGGCGACTGATGACCCTGAGCCTGCCAGGGACTTTCCTGGCCCCACCTCCTGCCGGGCAACTGATGGCCCTGCCCCTGTCAGTGACAATGCTGGCTCCGCTCCTGCTGGGCGGCTGAAGACTCTGCCCTGCACAGTGAATAGGCCAGGTGCCTAGGCCTGGCAACCCCCACAACAAACCCAAGATGGGGGGAAATTCCCCTGCATGGACAAAGGGATCAAAGCCAAAAAGGGGTATAAGAGAAGGACCCCTGAACCAAGAATTTAGATCACTTCTGAGAAGGAAACCTGAACCAAGGACAAGGAGCCTGCTGATCCAAGGACTGCCTACCCCTTCTGCCAGTGTGCTGTTTGTTGGGGGAATCCTGCAGTTGCTCCTTTATTTTTGCCAAGGAACCAGGAGAGAGGAACTGAGTGTGTACTCTCAAACTTGCTATAGAAAATCTCCAAGGGTTGGAAGAGTGCCAGCCTCCTGTTGAAGTCACAGGGCCAAAGGACTTCATCTATTTGCTAAAAGTGCTTGTTGCTGGAACCTGAAATCCAGCACCTCTGAAGAATCCAGCAATCTCGCCGCCGACGGACGCCGCCGAATTCAGCTCGACATTGTGAGTAACGGCTCCAGTGTCCCGCACCTTCGACGCCGGCCGCCGGGCCCGATCGACGCCAGTAGCGACGCCAGTGAGTAGCGAGTTCGGCTCCAGCTCAAAGTGACCCTGTGTCGACGCCGCCGCTGATCGCATCGACCCCGAGCCCTCTCGACGCCGTGAGCGCTGCTCACTCTTGCAACATCATCATCGACATCGACGACGACGCCGTATCCTGCTTCACCTCGTGAGCGCTGCTCCTGCCTGACTTCGGTCGATGCCGCTGCAGATCGCCCCGACTCCGAGGCCCGATCGACGCCGAAGACGCGACGCCGGACATCTCGACGCCACTGATCATCGAGTGCTTCACTTTTCCACTGTACTGTGTTGTGGGGGTCTGTGGGACTCCAGGCTCGACGTAGCGCTCCTCGCGGTCGACGCCGAACCTTTGGATTAACTTTGCCTCGACGTCGTGTGACTCCCGTGTGGGTTACATTGTTGCCAAGAACTGTGTTTTTAAGAAGAAGAGTTGCTTTTGTTACTAAAGATTTTGTGCTAAGAAGAAACCATACTTGAACTATTATTTTTCCTGCCAAGAGTATTTATTAAGATTGTGGTATATTTTTGTCGTTATTTGGTCTTGTGCTAAGCCTTATATAAACATTCTTATTTTTATAATACTACTGTGTTGTGTCCATTCGTAGTGTATTCACTTTATTACTGTATGTGGTCATAAATGCTTAACGCACTGCCTCTGAGATAAGCCTGTCTGCTTTGCCAAGCTACCAAGGGGGTGAGCAGGGGTTATCTAAGTGTGTGATCCCCTTGCCCTGACTAGAAAAGGTGTGTCCCTATTTGTCAGAAGTGCATACCTCTGCCAACTAGAGACAGCCGCTTCTAACACCCGATATATATTCGGGTCTAGTTCGCACTATATACAACTCTATAAAAAGAGAAGCCAGCTCTGTGTCACATTTTTGATCCACGTGAAAAACCAAAACTGATTCTGCAGGGAAGTTGAGTATGACTTTCTATACCCCCTCATTTACCGAGCACCATTTTGGTCGTGTTCTCCTTGTTGCACCTCTGGTATCAATTTGTATCATGACTCCTTTCAGTCCCACAATGGGAGCACACATCCGAGCCACTGATTACTTTTTCATGAAGGAAATGCAAATGAAAATACGTAGGACAACATAATCAGACACATAGTTTATTATAGACTGGAAGTCAGGGGCCGCAAGCAAAGTGCTGGGGTTGCATTTGGTGGTCTAGGGGTCACAGTTGTGATCCTTGGAAGCCACAATTGACGTCCATGGCCAGACTGACAGGAAACAACAGGCATGACACCAGAGCTGCGGAATTACCTGCAAATCCATTCACTGCTGGGCAACCAGAGGTTAGGAAGCCCCGGGGTAACTGCTCTTTTTGGTCCACATCCACCAACACATAGGTGTGGAGCACAAACCATCTGTACCAGGTAGGTTCTCCACTGCATGGTCTCAAGCAGGACAGATGAGGACATGAGTGGAAGGATATTGAACGATGCAGAGCCTTGCAGATGAGAATTCTCAAAAACACGTTCTTCTTGACAGTCTGCTCTCTGGCATCCTCAAATAAATTAGTATAAAGGGTTATAAACACATGTAATATTTTTAATTAATGTTCATAATGGCTAATGATTGCTAGTTGTGTTATTTGCCTTTTTATTCATTTTTAAATAGACAGGTAGCTCAGAGACTGGGGTTTCCTGGTGCCCTATTCTTCTTGTGAGAGCTGAGAAGTCCTCTTCAGCACTGCCAAGGGGCTGCTCCTAGGTCATGGCAACATTTTCCATCTGCTACCTACTTGCTTATGTTTATTGCAGGGTCGGGAGCAAGGCCAAGAGCTGTCATTCCTCTTGCCAATCAATCAACCAATCAATGAGTCTGGTTGGTAAAGTGCAACTGCTTACCAGTGAGGGTCTCAAGGCACAACCACTTACCTGGAAAGACTGTCCTGTCCTCTCTCTCTGAGAATAATCTAGAGACACAGAGTAAAGCATACGTTGTAAAATCTCAAGGTAGGCTCCTTATTTCCAAATGGCCCTGAGGACTCGCCTTTTTATTCACACACTCTCAGCCTCCAAGCACTGGTGTCATAAATTTCTTGGCTAATTGTGCTTGAGAGTACGGTGTGGGGGCCTTTCTTCTGATCCTATCATGGAAGAACACACAGTATGAAGATATACACTGTGTCTGCGGTAATGAAAGAATGTTTTTAAGTAATGTTGCTTTAGTTTAATTAAATACTCATTCTAAAATAAATGTCATAAAACTATGTTCTTCTATCATGCAAATAGTACTCTGATGCTTACACTAGTGTAGAAGAGATACTACTGGCCAGGAAGCATTATAGCGCAGGCTGGAGCAAAAAAGGAGTGGACCGAGAATCGTTAGCTCCAAATTTGCGATGCCTGCCAAAGGAAAGACTTCCAGCAGTTCTGGTTGCTAGTCCGAGGGGTGATGCTGAAAAATTCAAACCACCAACAAACAACATCTCTGAGGCTACTTGGTTTGAAGATTTTTCAGCAGTCTACACAGGATTGGAAGTGATAGACTCCGAAGACCCCCCTTGGAACATAATAGTGTCCAGTCTAACAGCAACCTATTCTCTCTAGCGGAGATCACGCAAAGTATCTGCACCATAGTTAAAAACAAAGCCTCCAGCCCTGATGGCATACCTGGAGATGTTTGTGTGAAAGACATCCTGAACTGGACCAACTATATCCGGACACTAGCAAATGGAATAGCTGATGGGGCCCCGAAACCTCGATCATGGAAGGGAGCTAAGGCCATCCCGGTATTCAAGAAAGGGGACAGTTCACTACCCTCCAACTATAGGCCAATCATCTTAATTGATGGTCTTCTCCCATACTCTACTTAATAAAAATACCCCTTCCAAGTGGGGTTTAGGAAGAAAGTCAGCACCATTGATCAAGTATTCCGTTTTACCTTGCCGGCTTGGAAATCAGAATTAATAGAACAGGGCAGTCTTTACACTGCGTTTATCGATTCAAAGTCAGCTTTTCATCTCATACCTAGGCCTAAATTATGGCAGTTCTTACGTAATCATGGGCTCCCACATGATATCATGGCCTTTTTTTACATGAGGACAGCTATGCAAGGGTGCGATGGGGGGACCAAGGGTAGCTGGCAGACCCAATCAAGAATGCCAGAGAGGTCCGGCAGGGTTGTGTCCTAGCCCCCATCCTGTTTATACTTTTTATGAATGTAGTGGTGAAGTACCTAGCAGAGGTCCACGCAGATGACCCCACAATGGGGGGAGTAAAAATAACAACTTTACTGTTTGCGGATGACACCTTGCTGGTCTCAAAAAACCCTAATGGCCTCCAGCTGCCACTCGATCGTTTCATGGCCTTGTGTGGATTGAGAGGACTGGAGGTTAATACCTCAAAAACCAAGCTTATGCTGATAAACCCGCACAAATCGTTCAAGGGCAAATTGCTGCTGGGGGAATCCCTCTGGAGAGAGTGGGCACCTTTGACTATTTAGGTGTAACCTTTGGGGAAAAAATGTCCTGGAAACATCACATTTAAAAACAAATCCTGCAGCAGAGGAAAACCACAGGGGCATTGATAAAGGAACACAGGCCTTCACAAACGAGGCTGATAGCAGCATTGCTCCAGATCAATGACCAGAAAGTGGTAGGTTCAGTTCTTTACGTAGCTGACCTTTGGGGGTTCGATAACTTAGAGGGTCTTCTCTGTACAGAAAATAAATTCCTGCGGTTACTCTGCTCTGTCCCACACAGTACCCTACTCCTTCCCCTAAGGCTTGACATGGGCAGATCCACTACAGTGGGCAAAGCAAGACTGCGCCCCCTTCTTTTAAGGCTACATTTGATAAAAACACCTGAGCTTCTCCACTTTGTGGCTGCTCTTGAAGAAGTTTTTATCCTAGATCGGTTCCAAAAAATTGGATGGTTTAGTAACATCCAGACACTCCTATCCACGGTAGGCCTGGGGCATCTGTGGGCTGAGCCCGACATTAGCTTGCTCCCTAGTAAAGACTGCGTCAAGACCTGCTACTGGAATTGGGTGGACCAGACAAATGTTAAACTAACAGGTGGCCATCTTACTTCAGAATTTTTAGAAATCAAAATACTAAGTATGCATGAGCAGTATATGAAGGTCATCACCATCCCGAATGATAGAAAGTTAAACATTCAATTTAATTTCATTCAAAAACTTTATTTCGGCCTATAAGGCCATAAAGGTAGAAATACAAGTACAATACAATACATACAAATAAGTTAATCAATACAACATTCATTGCTCTTTGTAAAGCACCAAGATAAATCTAGATAATGCAAAATCACAGTAGATTTACATAGAACTATCGTCTGTCCCACAAGATTGCCTCGACGGGCCAGAAACTAGCCTGTAACCAAAGTGATCTATAAAGTGAGCGTGGAATGCATGAGCAGCATGATGGTGTTTACCGTGTTCCAAAGATCAAGTTAATCAAATGAATGTACAATGCATAGAGAACGGGGAGGTCAGCACAGTAGTCCGTATAGCTTGGCTATCACTATAGGTTATAGTAAAGTGCATATGCAATGGATACGTGGCATAATGGCATTTACGTTACTAATACAATTGAGTTTAATAAAAAGTGTATATAAAACAATTCCAATCGATTCAAGGGATCATCAAAGTATTTCTTAAAAATTGGAAAGACTTTTAAAATACGTAACACGTAAAAATCTACTAATTGATACATTAAAACTGTCATTGTCAATAAAAGTGCAATATGAACTTAAATTATGGCATTTCCGATTTTCCTTTCCCACTAAAATGATTGTTTTCAATATTATGAAACGATTCTTAAAAGTGCAAGTGCATGTCAGGTCAACCTTTTCCGAGGATACACAGGGGCATATTCTCAAGGGGGTTTATCTCCGCTTTTTTTACTTTAAAAGCCAAGAAAGCGGAGATAAAATTATCTCCCTATTACCTAGCTGTCGCTAACACCAGTTAGCGACAGCTAGTAGGAGATAGCGACCATCTTGGGCCCCACTTTGCATGTCAGTGATATTTATCACTAATGACATGCAAAGTGGGCGTGCCAAGATGTTAGCAACTGGAAACAGTCGCTAACATCGCTATCTCCTATTACCAACTTATGGAGATATTCGCGCTAAGCGCAAATATCTCCAAAAGCTAACACCTGCCCTGAGGAGTTCTTAGCCATGTTATCCAATGGGAGGTGGATAACATGGCTAAGAGCATTAGCTCGGTAATGCATGAATATCGCTGACTTTTCAGCGATATTCATGCATTGCGGCCGATTTTTATCGCATTTGCGATAAACCTTGGTAATACCAAGGTTTATTTGCGATAAAAATCGCCGCAGCTCAGCGGTAAATTTTTGTCTCTAACCAAGCAATAGCGATAATTATCGCTATTGCTTGGTAATATGCCCCACAGTTTTTATCCTTATAATAAAAATTATTCATGGTCATCAGTATAATACGCGCCTAGTGTGTCTGCTCCACTTGGTTTTATTTGAGCCGAACGGTAAAACACTGTGATCGCTAAGTACGAGCATCAAAACTGTGTCCTGCTACTTAAAAATTATGCCTTCTCTTTTTCCTTATAAAGTTGATTGCCAGTAGGAATATGCTGAGATCAAATACGATGAGACAAGAGTTGTCTGTTTTCAATATTCATAACATCTCATTGTATTTCCTGACATTCAGGCGCCTACCAATCGGTTTTATCCATTTCCTTCTGGCAATTTTGTACGCTGGACAAAAAACAAGACATGCAATATCCTCCTCTACTTGCAGTTGGCATAGATCACACTGGGACTACCCCTCCTTAGGTTGTGACATTGCGCATTTGGAGGTAAAAGTGTTTATCTGCAATATTTTGTAGATATATTTCAGATATAAACACTTTGTCAGTTTAGGGTTTTATTTCGTCCAAAAATGGGTCAAATCAAGGGCTCATTTGAAACAGTAGGAATTGCACAGTGAACCTTCCCAGTGTACTATTTGAGATAACTTTGTGCCTGATAAAGTTCCAAAATATGTACTTAATCTCACATTTTGATTCAGGTGTCAGCAGACACGGATTCATCCAAAATCTACTAAAAACCTAGATTAAGGAACCATGTTCGAATATGAGCCAAACAGGGGTAAGTGACGTGGGCACACAAGATCAAGGCCTGAATTTGAGCACGCTTATAGCAAAGTATACTCATGCAAAGCAAGACAATTTATACCTGGCCTTTATGGACCTCAGTGCGGCCTTTGATTGTGTATCTCACCCACAGCTTTTGAGAATTATGAGGGAAATGGGGATAGACCAGGCAGTGATTACCTTTATTAGACAATTGTACTCACGGGCTGAAGCATGTGTTAGGTATGGGTCACAGGGAGAATGCACTAGGTGGTTTCCAGTAACATGAGGAGTTCGCCAAGGGTGCGTTCTCGCACCTTTTTTCTTTTCGCTGTATACTAATGGGGTGGAGTCCAAAGTAGAAACAGTGATAGATGTGCCCAGAATAAGGAAGTTGCACATCCCAATTTTATTATATGCAGATGCTGCAGTTTTAATTGCGCAAACGGGAAGATCCCTCCAGACAATGTTAAACACTTATGTGGATTTTATGAAAGGTTTGGATCTCTGTACAAATGAATCCAAGTCATTTGTTTTAATTGCAGGGCAAAAATTGAGTAAACCACCATCCTTTTTTATCTCAAATCGTAAAGTGGTACAGACTGAGTATTTCCCATACCTAGGAATCACTTTTGATTATAACGCATCTTGGAAGAGCATGGTAGAGAACCGTGGGATTATGTTAGAAAAGAGCACTGATGCTATTCGCTCGTTCTCAAATAAGCTGGGAACAAGAAACCCAGACATTTTAAGAAAGGTCTATGGGGCTAAATCAAGAGCAGTAGCCACGTATGGTGCAGGGGTGTGGGGCCATGTTGACGCAAAGAGGATCCAAACAATAGAGGATTTGTTCTTGAAATCAATGATGAGTCTCCCCACCTGTTGTCCAAATTTTAATTTACATGAAGAACTAAGAATCCCTTAAATAATGATTGGATAAATGTTGCTCTCATCCTCTTATGGCGCTCAGTTTGGCGTAAAGACACAGTGTCATTGACCCAACAAATAATACAGGATTGCCTATCCCTTGAGTACAAGGAGAACATTTAATGGCTAAAGTACGTGAAAGATACTTTATACACTCTTGACTTAGGTAGCTTATTTGAATCGCCAGAAAAATGTGGCACTCTCTAGAAACAAGAACTAAAGTCCTGTTTTATGATCGTTGCTAAAGAAGGGAGATTGAATGTACAGAGTAATAAACCTACCGTTAGAGAATATATTGAAGGGCCATTGCAGATTGAGGGGATATCCCTCTATCTGGACTTTGTAACAATCCCACGGCACAGGTTTATTTTGCTAAGGTTTCGTCTCAATTATATCCCTTGCATGTTGGGCCACCCTGCTGGTATCTTTTCTTCAAACCACCTCCCTTGTTGCCCATGTTATGACACTTCACGACAGTCTGATTTGCACATCTTTTTTCTGTAAATTTTATTGTAACCAACGGAAAAGGTTTTTAATTCCACTTTTACGTAAGCACACTTGTAGTCAATGTCGTGTGGCTCTGTATTTTTTACGTATGCTGCCTGATCCATTAACATGTTACAGTGTCTCCTCTTTTTTATGTATGTGTCTCAAATCCAGGACATCATTTATTGACTGATACTGATGAATTGCTTCTTTTAACATTTTTAACAGTGATGTATACATACTTTTATGATTAACTTGTATTAATCGAATAAAGTAATTTTGATGATGATGATGACTTGGGCGTCCAATTCCAACAGTTCACTCAGAGTTTCTCTATAGGTTACTAGTTCCACTGTTTTCCAGATTCTGACCCAATATGACAGTGTTCTCCATATGGCTAGATGCTCCAAACATCGTTGGTCTGGGGAATCAATGAGGTATGGTGGGGGAGGGCCACAGGCATTCTCAGAATTTTGTTTACCCAAATAATTTTAGAGGTTTGAGAGTTTCACCTCCCCTTATCTCTGAACCATACAGGGCAGCGGTGTGATCTCAGGACTTATGTACTTCCAGAGCGAAAGTAATAGCTTTTGAAACCGTTGCAGCTTGTTTTTTTACAATAGGGAAGGAGTTTTGCAGTAGGATGGCTCTTGATTTCTCTATTTGTGTGGTCGAAGAGAGTTTAGAATCAAGGGTGACCCTCAAGTATACAAAGTTGGATACACGCTCCAAAGTTGCCACATTCAAGGCTATTTTGTTATTAAAGCACTTATGTGGCCTCAAGGTGATGTATTTTGTTTTAGTGGGTTTGGTTTCGAGGCCTTTTGCTTTACAGCATTTGTTAAGGCAGTCAAGTACGTTTTGTAAAACCCCTGGGAGTCTGGGACAACGGAATACTATCATCCACAAATGTTAGAGCACAGATATGGTTCCCTCCAAATTTGGGCGAGTCATGGGAAGATTTTTGCAGATGTTCAACCAAGTCATTTTCTTATAAAAGGTACAAAGTTGGCTCCAGGACGCAGGCCTGGTGCACACCCCTCCTAACTGGGATCTCATTAGTCGGCTCACCTCCTTTGCCCCAACGTACCTTGGCAAAGATGCCCTGGTGTAGCCTTATGATTTGGCTTATGATCTCATAGGGTAACCCCTGTTGGTGTAAGTTTTTCCGCAACTGAGCCCTTGGAATTAAATCAAATGCTGCCTTTGAATCAATAAAGGCAACATACAAGTGACTAGCTCTCAGCCTAGTGTACTCTTCCAGGCTAGCACCAGAAGTCTAAAAACTTGGTCTATTGTGCTTGTTTTTTTCTAAAGCCAGACTGGCATGGTGAGAGTATATCTTTTGCAGTAGTCTAATCAGTGAGTTTAGATTTGGTACCCTCCCTCTGAAATCGTTTACAGCGACCTGGCAGCAGGGAGCCGCTGACGCACTATGCTGCTGTCCTTACTGTCCAGGGGCCCATGAGACGATTAAACATGTTATCTTTGTATGTCCACTGTACAAAATCCCGAGGCTGAAATGGTTAGCCCTCGTCTGCAGTCATGGGTACTCGATGCCACCAAGAGGCGCTATGCATTTTAAAAACAGACTCCAGGCCATTCATTATTAGCTTGCAGAGTAGCCGAATTTCTGGGGGAAATGTGCCTATTAGGAGTCTCAGATTGAAGAATGGCTAAATCGCTTTCTGCATTCTTTCCACTAGATACCTATCCCCATTAGTTTATAGCCAAAGTCAGAGCCTCATATATCAATAGCATTTGAACCTGTAACTATGTTATTGTGATTGTGCACAAGAATGATATGCATAACACCTTTTGGGCTCCTTGTACTATGGCAATGTTGTTGATCTATCTTTCTATGCATTCTTGCCCGCCCTACTTACCGGAACCACCTTCTCTCTTTTAATGGTGCCAGGGGATTAATACTGTAAGCTGTGTTTGCACTTTTTATAAAACAAAATTGTAAATCTGTTTTTATTTCTGTATGGGGACCAAAGAGAAGGTCTATGTATACACAGCACAGGGCCCACAACCATACGTAGGGCCGGCCGCGGAATTTAGGGGAGGCACGGTTGATTTTAGGGATGCATACCTATGCAAATTTTACACAGCATGTTGCCTACAACCCTTGATGGGCCGGCCGTGTGTTGCAAGAGTCATAATATTGGGCTGCAAATGTGGGGGAATTTCAAGACCCATGTTCAACATGTACGATATCATAACAAGGAGAAAAGAAGAAGGGGGAAGCAAAGATCCTATATAAGCGGGATGTACGGAGTGAACGTTTAGATAGCAGCAAGGGGACAAGAAAGCCAAGTAGGAGAAATATATCCATGACAAGGGGGCGATGGCAGATGGAGCGGGAAGGGGGTGGCCTCGTATTGCGTGTAGTTCCAAACAGTGGGGGGTTGAGGCAGTGGCAATGATGAAGATAGTGGCGGGCGGGGAGAGGGAAAGGGGGCCAGCGGTGTTCACCAGTTGGGTCATCACCTGGTGCATGCACCATGTGGATCAAGGGGCAGAGCCAGTGTGACTATACAATTAGTCTGTCGGGTTCGGGTGGGGTTACAGTGTCTTCAAAGAGACGTAGAGCCCGGAGATTTGGGCGTAGGAGACATGCGTGCTCTATTTTACAGAGATAGTTAACCAATGGTTGCCATATTTTGGTGAAGCAGGTATCGCAGGACTGCAGGTGCGCTGTAAAGAGTTCCATAGTCATTAGGTGCAACAGGCGCACAAACCAAGCAGCAGTAGGGGGGGTCTCTGCTCTTTTCCAATATAGTGCGATGAGTTGTTTAGCGGTCCCTAGCATGTGGAGAGCAATGTGCAAGTCACTATGGGTGAGCGCTCTCAGGTTGTCAGGCTTAAGGCCTAGAAGAATTGTGGTTGTGGATTCAGGCAGGGGGAAGCCAAGTACCTCTTTAATATGACTAAGAACCTCCTTCCAGAACAGAGTCAGAAGTGGACATGCCCACCAAATGTAAATAAAGTCTCCCGGAGCGCTCGAGCATCTCCAGCACAGCGGGGAGGAAGTGGGAAACATCCTGTGCAATCGAGAGGGTGTATAATACCACTGCGTCATGATCTTGTACGAAGTTTCTCATTCTTTTATGCTACGATAGACCTTTTGTATGTTCCACCACAAACAAATCCACTGAGCAGGTGTAATTTCAGTGGGAGACGTCGACTGCCAATGGTATTGGTACAGGTGGGTGGCTACCTGCGGGGGGTGTTGCAGAATCTGGTAAGTCTGAGAGATACGTCCCTTTGAATTGTCAAAGGAGCGTACCAGTCGCTCAAAGGGAGTAAATGGGAGGGTGGCGGCTTGTTGCATATCAGACGCGGACAGACAGTGTCGCTGCTGCGCATACTGGAATCTAGCTCTCTCAGGGATTCAGATCTCCTCTTTGCATTGAGCAAAGGTTTTAAACGTGTCCCCGGCGAAAAGGTCTCGGACCGTTCTGCAGCCACCCTCTAGCCTTTGAGAGAATGCCTGCAGGTTGAGAGCCTGTGGGAATAATGGGTTACCTGCAAGGGGGGTGTGAGGGGAAGGGAAGGTCGTGAGCCTCTTGGGGATGGCTACCCTGTCCCAGATGTCCAATACCGTCTTGGTGGGCAAGGCAATATAAGCTCTGTGGGAGCGTGCAGCCCGATGGAGAAATTAAAGGTCCCAAAGGGTTTGTCCGGTTACCGCCCTGTCCATATGGAACCAGACCTTTTCGCTCTCAATCGCTGTCCACTCCAAAACAACGCGAAGGTGGGCGGCCCAGTAGTATTCTAGTAGGTTAGTGCATGCCAGTCCTCTGTCCCGCGGGAGCATTAGAACTTTTATGGAGAATCGTGGTCTACGCCCACCCCAGATAAAGCCGGTGATGTCTCGCTGAAGGCTCTGGATCTGGTGCTGCATGGGGGTGGGTAGACACTGGACCAGGTATAGAATTTTTGGGAGCACCAACATTTTGATAGCATTTAGATGGCCCAGCCAGGAGAGGGTAAGGGACTTCCAAGCCCTCAGGTCTTCCAGGACGGTTCTCTTACACTCCCGCCAATTTGTTTGTGACCATGTGGCAAGCGAAGGGTTCAGCTGAAGCCCCAAATATCGAATGGATCTAGTAGCCCACTGGTAGGGTATGAGGGCTTGCAGGGTCAGTATCTCCTCTTCAGGACTCATAAGATTTAAGGCCCAGAACTTTTCATGGTTGATTTTAAGACCGGAGGCCAGCTCAAAGGTTTGCAACAAGGAGTGTAGCACCATGAGAGAGACGAGCAGGCATGATAGAGTGAGGTTAAAATCATCTGCAAAGAGCGCCAATTTGTTTTGCTGACCTGCAAGGAGGATGCCATGTATTTCTGTATCCTATTGAATCATCTTGGCCAGAGGTTCTACCACGAGGGCAGACAACAGAGGGGACAGGGGACAGGGGGCAGCCCCGCCGCATGTCCCTTCGTATGGAGATGGGGTTTGTGAGTTGGCCATTGACTCGTACCCGAGCCTGTGGAGATCGGTAGGGGGCCATGATCCTGGCTATCATGTTCTGGTCTAGACCGATTTTGTTCATCACAGCTCGTAGGAAGGTCCAATCTACTTGATCGAACACCTTTTCCGTGTCAACGATAGAAGGCATGTCGGTATGTTCCAGTGTTTTGCCTTCCCCACAAGATGAGCAATACTGTGCACATTATCCGCTCCCTGACGATTCCGTATAAAGCCGACCTGGTCCGGTCCTATAAGTCCAGGCATGTGTGGGTAGAGGTGCTTGGCCAGTATTTTAGTGAAGATTATGAGGTCTGTGTTCAAGAGGAAACAACCTTTACAACGCAACTTTTACAACGCACTACCATTACAACGAAACTTTTACAACGCAACATCCATTACATAGCATGCCATTAGAACGCATCCATTACAATGCATGACACTACAAAGCATACCATTACAACGCATGTCATTTCAACACAGTCATTACAACGCATACCATTACAACGCATACCATTACCATCCAACACTTACCCTACTGTTGCACCCCCTGGAGTTAGAATAGTAATTTTTACCCCTACACTATCCAACACTTACCCTACTGTTGCACCCCCTGGAGTTAGAATAGTAATTTTTACCCCTACACTATCCAATACTTACCATACATGCAATGTAATGTTATGCGTTGTAATGGTATGCGTTGTAAAGGTAGTATGCGTTGTAATGGAACGCGTTGTAAAGGTAGTTTTTAAAAATTCATTGTAATGGCATGCGTTGTAATGGAATGCGTTGTAATGGATGTTGCGTTGTAAAAGATGTGTTGTAAAGGTGTGTGTTGTAAAGGTGTGCGTTGTAACGTCATACAACCATGTTCAAGAGGGCTATGGGACAAAAGGTGGAGCACAGGGTGGGGTCTTTAACCGGTTTGGGTATGAGGGCTATTTCTGCCAATTCCGTTGTCAGAAAAGGAATTGAACGGTCTCAAAAGGTAGGTTGGCGTTGCGGCAGTAGCAGGCGATAAAAGGCCAATGGGAGGCCATCCGGGCTTGCTGATTTCCCGAGGGGTAGGTCCTTCAGCGCACTTGCCAGCTTCTCTTGTGTGAGGGGTTTTTCCAGCTGTCAGGCATGAGAGGGACTGATTGGGGTCCAGGGGCATTTTTCCAGGATATCTTTTACCTGATCCGGGAGTGGTTCATCCGCGGTGTAGAGGGTTGCGTAATATGCATGAAAGGCTTCTCGTTTAGTATGGTCTGTGGTGACCCTCTCGCCATCGGCAGTCTAAATATTGGCAATGTGGGCTTTTGCAGTACGTGCTCGCAAGCATCTTGCCAATACCTTACCCACCTTGTCTCCCCCTCAAAGTGTCGCTGTTTCAACGTTAAGAGGACTCTCTCAGCCTTGTTGGTTCGAAGAGAGTGGAGTTGCCCCCGAAGTTTGCGAGGCGGCGTTTGCGTGCGAGCGTGGGGTGCTCCTTGGTCTTGTCTTTCCAGGTCCTTGATGTCTTTGGAGAGGTTATCCTCCAGGAGGCGGGCCTCACGCGCCCGTGCAATTGCAAGAGATGTAATGTGGCCGCAGATTGTGGCCTTGAATGCATCACATAGAACAGGGAAGTGAGTTTCGGGAATGTCATTAACCGCAAAGTAGGAGTCAATAGCTGCCCCTATGCTTGCCACAGCCATTGGGTCCCGCAGAATGTGCGGTGGTAGATGCCAAGCCAACGTGGGGTGCGGGAGGGACAAGCGGCCGGGTCATGCAGGAGGAGTTCGAGGTGAGCGTGATCGGAGATCGAGATGGCAGACATGGATACGAAGAGCATTTCGCTGATCAAGGTTTGGGAGATAAAAATATAGTCAATGCGTGAATACGAGCTGTGCATGTGTGAGTAATATGAATAGTCGGGTGCCTCAGGGGATTGATAGCGCCATTTTAGGGTACCATGCCATGTTGAAATCTCCCCCTACGATTAGTGAGGGGTCGTCCTGTGGGACGTGCTCCCGCAGGATCATTCAGAGATAGGAGTCTTGTGCCTGATTGGGCACATTCACATTGCACATTGTAAGGAGGCGTGGTCCGATCCGGACCCCAGCCCTGACAAAGCAGCAATCTGGGCTACAGAAGACTGTAGATTCCCCCTGCCTGATGCCAGATCTGAAAAGTATTGCCACCCCAGCCATTTTAGTGGGCGCCATAGCCCAGAATTGAAGAGGGTATCTACGATGGGCCATGCGAGGGGTATCGTCTTTTAGAAGGTGTGTCTCCTGAAGGAGGACGATGTCTGGGTTATGCTGTAAAAGGTAGCGCCATATTTGATGTTATTTATTGGGGGAGTTTAGTCCCTTAACTAAGCATGGGCGTAAAAAAAATTCCGCTCGCGGATTTTTGGGATTTTCCGCAATTTTGCGATCCGCGAATTGCGCGAAATCGCTGCAAAATCCGCGAGCGGGACGAATTTTGCTCAGGAAGCACTTACAGGGTTAGAGCAGGTGCCCAAGTTGAAGCTAATTTCTTTGTAACCATTTACAAAATGGTTACAAAGAAATTAACTTCAACTTGGGCACCTGCTGTAACCCTGTAAGTGCTTCCTGAGCGGCGCCTCGTTGCCTACTTGCAACTATTCTCTGACCCTGCTCTGACCCTCGAAGCAGGGTCAGAGAATAGTTACAATTAGGCAATGAGCCTCCTGTCACTAAAATTAAACCTCACTAGGAAGCACTTACAGATAACAGGTGCCCGAGTTGAAGCTCAAATTCAGTAACGCATTATAATCAGCCCAAGAATCTAGTGAGCATGGTCGATGCTAGGCAGGTGTGCTTTCTCCCCAGATCTACCGTCTACAATTAGCTTCAATCCGAGATGGGGGTCTAGGCTTCCACGAGTTTCTCGAGCGCAATCCCCCTCTACTTCCAGTGACCAGGAGGCTTCTTTCTCCTCATCTGCTGCGCTGATCGGCCTCTGACCTTTATAAACAAGAGGCATGTGAACTCGCACAGAAGCCCGGCCCCAGCCCACACACACTAGGCTAGGCCACCTCTTCCCGCCCTTTCCCCCACTGTGATGGACAGCTCACTCGAGGGACGTCGGCGCCTATGGGCGCGGTGGCAAAGTTACAGACACACGGGATCACTGGAGACAACTCTTCTGGGCCTTCACGTAGCTGTAGTGTAGGAAAAGCACGATACATTTACCCAACGAGGTAGCACTTACTGAATAGCCAGTAGAAAGTACTCCAGTTAAGTATGGTGCAAATCGCAAAACAATTGGCGATTTCGTGGGAAAATCCGCGAATTCGTGGATTTTTTTGCGATTTCGCGCAAATTCATGGACCGCTGATTCGCAAAATTCACCCATACTTACCCTTAACATTAAGGGACTAGATCTTCAGGGGGCAGGCGGCAGCCATGGTTGTATCAGAGCCTGGGGTAGTCCATCATGCCACTGTGAAGAGCAAGATGGGACAGTGGGGGGGGAGATGCAGGGGCTTGTCACTCTTGTAGAAGGGAGAGTATCTTCTGGAGGGGGTCCCCACCCGCCATAGTGAGGGGTACAGGAAAAGTAGGAAGAGAGCGAGGAAAGAGAACAGATATATACAATCAACGAATATATAACCCATAATGGCCAACCGGGCCTTACTGTCCGGTTCCATTCGTGGGTCAGCCAGGACCCTAAGGCTCGGTTGTTCCCGTAGAAGTCACTCTCCTAAGAACAGGGAGGGGGCGGGCTGTCAGCCGCACGTGGTGTCATCTGGGTGGACAGTCCCGCACCATCAACACTGCAGGTAGGGAGCTGGGGTATGGTCGAGTCCAGTGGCTGGGAGCCAACCCCACTGGGTTGTGAGATGATTTCCAAGGTTGGCGTCTTCTGCGATTTGCAGGAATGAGGTTCCAGTCAGTCAAGGGGATGAAGGCCAGGAGTTGGTTGCAGATCTTTCTCCTTCCAGGGACCAAATATGTTGAATAATGTCATTCTTGGCTTATGAAGATGATTGCTCATCAGGATGTAGAAAGCACCGGAGGCGGCGTACGGTAGACCATTATGGTTTGGCAGGTGCCCGCGCGAGAGGCGTGATGTGTAGGGCTGGAGGGCAACATTGAGGAGAGACAAAGAAGCTGCGCCGCTTCTTTAAAAGATCTTACCATTCGGCGCTTCGATTCCCACTGAAAAATTAGGGCGAATGGATGGCCCCACTGGTAAGGAATATTCAGACTTCGCAGTTAGTCCGTCACAGGTCTGAAATCTCGACGTCTCCGGAGGGTGGTGGGTGCGAGGTCTTGGTAGATCTGAATCTTGGCTCCATTGTAGGTGAGGTCCGGTTTGGTGCGCGCCACCTTAAGTATAGCCTCTTTTTCTGTAAGGAAGTGGACCCGGGTCAGGATGTCTGGGAGAATATCCGATCTACCAGCGGGGCTGGAGACCCAATGTGCCAGATCCAGAGCCGGTGGAGAGGCATCATCATCTCCCAAGACCTTGTGCAGGAGCTGCGCCACATAAGTCAGGATGTCGTTTCCCTCCACCCCAAGAGGGACCTCCAAATGCGGAGGTTGTTCCGGCGGCTCGGATTCTCCAGGTCCTCCTGATATCAGTTGCAGATCGATATGCTGCTCCTCCATAAACTTTGAAACCTTGAACATGTTGCAATATACATTGTTTGCTAATGCTATTGATGATTTCCAAGGTCGGCGTCTTCTGCGATTTGCAGGAATGAGGTTCCAGTCAGTCAAGGGGATGAAGGCCAGGAGTTGGTTGCAGATCTTTCTCCTTCCAGGGACCAAATATGTTGAATAATGTCATTCTTGGCTTATGAAGATGATTGCTCATCAGGATGTAGAAAGCACCGGAGGCGGCGTACGGTAGACCATTATGCCAATGGTATTGGTACAGGTGGGTGGCTACCTGCGGGGGGTGTTGCAGAATCTGGTAAGTCTGAGAGATACGTCCCTTTGAATTGTCAAAGGAGCGTACCAGTCGCTCAAAGGGAGTAAATGGGAGGGTGGCGGCTTGTTGCATATCAGACGCGGACAGACAGTGTCGCTGCTGCGCATACTGGAATCTAGCTCTCTCAGGGATTCAGATCTCCTCTTTGCATTGAGCAAAGGTTTTAAACGTGTCACCGGCGAAAAGGTCTCGGACCGTTCTGCAGCCACCCGCTAGCCTTTGAGAGAATGCCTGCAGGTTGAGAGCCTGTGGGAATAATGGGTTACCTGCAAGGGGGGTGTGAGGGGAAGGGAAGGTCGTGAGCCTCTTGGGGATGGCTACCCTGTCCCAGATGTCCAATACCGTCTTGGTGGGCAAGGCAATATAAGCTCTGTGGGAGCGTGCAGCCCGATGGAGACATTAAAGGTCCCAAAGGGTTTGTCCGGTTACCGCCCTGTCCATATGGAACCAGACCTTTTCGCTCTCAATCGCTGTCCACTCCAAAACAACGCGAAGGTGGGCGGCCCAGTAGTATTCTAGTAGGTTAGTGCATGCCAGTCCTCTGTCCCGCGGGAGCATTAGAACTTTTATGGAGAATCGTGGTCTACGCCCACCCCAGATAAAGCCGGTGATGTCTCGCTGAAGGCTCTGGATCTGGTGCTGCATGGGGGTGGGTAGACACTGGACCAGGTATAGAATTTTTGGGAGCACCAACATTTTGATAGCATTTAGATGGCCCAGCCAGGAGAGGGTAAGGGACTTCCAAGCCCTCAGGTCTTCCAGGACGGTTCTCTTACACTCCCGCCAATTTGTTTGTGACCATGTGGCAAGCGAAGGGTTCAGCTGAAGCCCCAAATATCGAATGGATCTAGTAGCCCACTGGTAGGGTATGAGGGCTTGCAGGGTCAGTATCTCCTCTTCAGGACTCATAAGATTTAAGGCCCAGAACTTTTCATGGTTGATTTTAAGACCGGAGGCCAGCTCAAAGGTTTGCAACAAGGAGTGTAGCACCATGAGAGAGACGAGCAGGCATGATAGAGTGAGGTTAAAATCATCTGCAAAGAGCGCCAATTTGTTTTGCTGACCTGCAAGGAGGATGCCATGTATTTCTGTATCCTATTGAATCATCTTGGCCAGAGGTTCTACCACGAGGGCAGACAACAGAGGGGACAGGGGACAGGGGGCAGCCCCGCCGCATGTCCCTTCGTATGGAGATGGGGTTTGTGAGTTGACCATTGACTCGTACCCGAGCCTGTGGAGATCGGTAGGGGGCCATGATCCTGGCTATCATGTTCTGGTCTAGACCGATTTTGTTCATCACAGCTCGTAGGAAGGTCCAATCTACTTGATCGAACACCTTT
The DNA here is from genome assembly GCF_964261635.1 of Lissotriton helveticus. Classification (NCBI taxonomy): domain Eukaryota; kingdom Metazoa; phylum Chordata; class Amphibia; order Caudata; family Salamandridae; genus Lissotriton; species Lissotriton helveticus. The sequence continues at coordinate 1,025,017,900 of NC_136063.1, forward strand.
TCCGTGTCAACGATAGAAGGCATGTCGGTATGTTCCAGTGTTTTGCCTTCCCCACAAGATGAGCAATACTGTGCACATTATCCGCTCCCTGACGATTCCGTATAAAGCCGACCTGGTCCGGTCCTATAAGTCCAGGCATGTGTGGGTAGAGGTGCTTGGCCAGTATTTTAGTGAAGATTATGAGGTCTGTGTTCAAGAGGAAACAACCTTTACAACGCAACTTTTACAACGCACTACCATTACAACGAAACTTTTACAACGCAACATCCATTACATAGCATGCCATTACAACGCATCCATTACAATGCATGACACTACAAAGCATACCATTACAACGCATGTCATTACAACACAGTCATTACAACGCATACCATTACAACGCATACCATTACCATCCAACACTTACCCTACTGTTGCACCCCCTGGAGTTAGAATAGTAATTTTTACCCCTACACTATCCAACACTTACCCTACTGTTGCACCCCCTGGAGTTAGAATAGTAATTTTTACCCCTACACTATCCAATACTTACCATACATGCAATGTAATGTTATGCGTTGTAATGGTATGCGTTGTAAAGGTAGTATGCGTTGTAATGGAACGCGTTGTAAAGGTAGTTTTTAAAAATTCATTGTAATGGCATGCGTTGTAATGGAATGCGTTGTAATGGATGTTGCGTTCTAAAAGATGTGTTGTAAAGGTGTGTGTTGTAAAGGTGTGCGTTGTAACGTCATACAACCATGTTCAAGAGGGCTATGGGACAAAAGGTGGAGCACAGGGTGGGGTCTTTAACCGGTTTGGGTATGAGGGCTATTTCTGCCAATTCCGTTGTCAGAAAAGGAATTGAACGGTCTCAAAAGGTAGGTTGGCGTTGCGGCAGTAGCAGGCGATAAAAGGCCAATGGGAGGCCATCCGGGCTTGCTGATTTCCCGAGGGGTAGGTCCTTCAGCGCACTTGCCAGCTTCTCTTGTGTGAGGGGTTTTTCCAGCTGTCAGGCATGAGAGGGACTGATTGGGGTCCAGGGGCATTTATCCAGGATATCTTTTACCTGATCCGGGAGTGGTTCATCCGCGGTGTAGAGGGTTGCGTAATATGCATGAAAGGCTTCTCGTTTAGTATGGTCTGTGGTGACCCTCTCGCCATCGGCAGTCTAAATATTGGCAATGTGGGCTTTTGCAGTACGTGCTCGCAAGCATCTTGCCAATACCTTACCCACCTTGTCTCCCCCTCAAAGTGTCGCTGTTTCAACGTTAAGAGGACTCTCTCAGCCTTGTTGGTTCGAAGAGAGCGGAGTTGCCCCCGAAGTTTGCGAGGCGGCGTTTGCGTGCGAGCGTGGGGTGCTCCTTGGTCTTGTCTTTCCAGGTCCTTGATGTCTTTGGAGAGGTTATCCTCCAGGAGGCGGGCCTCACGCGCCCGTGCAATTGCAAGAGATGTAATGTGGCCGCAGATTGTGGCCTTGAATGCATCACATAGAACAGGGAAGTGAGTTTCGGGAATGTCATTAACCGCAAAGTAGGAGTCAATAGCTGCCCCTATGCTTGCCACAGCCATTGGGTCCCGCAGAATGTGCGGTGGTAGATGCCAAGCCAACGTGGGGTGCGGGAGGGACAAGCGGCCGGGTCATGCAGGAGGAGTTCGAGGTGAGCGTGATCGGAGATCGAGATGGCAGACATGGATACGAAGAGCATTTCGCTGATCAAGGTTTGGGAGATAAAAATATAGTCAATGCGTGAATACGAGCTGTGCATGTGTGAGTAATATGAATAGTCGGGTGCCTCAGGGGATTGATAGCGCCATTTTAGGGTACCATGCCATGTTGAAATCTCCCCCTACGATTAGTGAGGGGTCGTCCTGTGGGACGTGCTCCCGCAGGATCATTCAGAGATAGGAGTCTTGTGCCTGATTGGGCACATTCACATTGCACATTGTAAGGAGGCGTGGTCCGATCCGGACCCCAGCCCTGACAAAGCAGCAATCTGGGCTACAGAAGACCGTAGATTCCCCCTGCCTGATGCCAGATCTGAAAAGTATTGCCACCCCAGCCATTTTAGTGGGCGCCATAGCCCAGAATTGAAGAGGGTATCTACGATGGGCCATGCGAGGGGTATCGTCTTTTAGAAGGTGTGTCTCCTGAAGGAGGACGATGTCTGGGTTATGCTGTAAAAGGTAGCGCCATATTTGATGTTATTTATTGGGGGAGTTTAGTCCCTTAACTAAGCATGGGCGTAAAAAAAATTCCGCTCGCGGATTTTTGGGATTTTCCGCAATTTCGCGATCCGCGAATTGCGCGAAATCGCTGCAAAATCCGCGAGCGGGACGAATTTTGCTCAGGAAGCACTTACAGGGTTAAAGCAGGTGCCCAAGTTGAAGCTAATTTCTTTGTAACCATTTACAAAATGGTTACAAAGAAATTAACTTCAACTTGGGCACCTGCTGTAACCCTGTAAGTGCTTCCTGAGCGGCGCCTCGTTGCCTACTTGCAACTATTCTCTGACCCTGCTCTGACCCTCGAAGCAGGGTCAGAGAATAGTTACAATTAGGCAATGAGCCTCCTGTCACTAAAATTAAACCTCACTAGGAAGCACTTACAGATAACAGGTGCCCGAGTTGAAGCTCAAATTCAGTAACGCATTATAATCAGCCCAAGAATCTAGTGAGCATGGTCGATGCTAGGCAGGTGTGCTTTCTCCCCAGATCTACCGTCTACAATTAGCTTCAATCCGAGATGGGGGTCTAGGCTTCCACGAGTTTCTCGAGCGCAATCCCCCTCTACTTCCAGTGACCAGGAGGCTTCTTTCTCCTCATCTGCTGCGCTGATCGGCCTCTGACCTTTATAAACAAGAGGCATGTGAACTCGCACAGAAGCCCGGCCCCAGCCCACACACACTAGGCTAGGCCACCTCTTCCCGCCCTTTCCCCCACTGTGATGGACAGCTCACTCGAGGGACGTCGGCGCCTATGGGCGCGGTGGCAAAGTTACAGACACACGGGATCACTGGAGACAACTCTTCTGGGCCTTCACGTAGCTGTAGTGTAGGAAAAGCACGATACATTTACCCAACGAGGTAGCACTTACTGAATAGCCAGTAGAAAGTACTCCAGTTAAGTATGGTGCAAATCGCAAAACAATTGGCGATTTCGTGGGAAAATCCGCGAATTCGTGGATTTTTTTGCGATTTCGCGCAAATTCACGGACCGCTGATTCGCAAAATTCACCCATACTTACCCTTAACATTAAGGGACTAGATCTTCAGGGGGCAGGCGGCAGCCATGGTTGTATCAGAGCCTGGGGTAGTCCATCATGCCACTGTGAAGAGCAAGATGGGACAGTGGGGGGGAAATGCAGGGGCTTGTCACTCTTGTAGAAGGGAGAGTATCTTCTGGAGGGGGTCCCCACCCGCCATAGTGAGGGGTACAGGAAAAGTAGGAAGAGAGCGAGGAAAGAGAACAGATATATACAATCAACGAATATATAACCCATAATGGCCAACCGGGCCTTACTGTCCGGTTCCATTCGTGGGTCAGCCAGGACCCTAAGGCTCGGTTGTTCCCGTAGAAGTCACTCTCCTAAGAACAGGGAGGGGGCGGGCTGTCAGCCGCACGTGGTGTCATCTGGGTGGACAGTCCCGCACCATCAACACTGCAGGTAGGGAGCTGGGGTATGGTCGAGTCCAGTGGCTGGGAGCCAACCCCACTGGGTTGTGAGATGATTTCCAAGGTTGGCGTCTTCTGCGATTTGCAGGAATGAGGTTCCAGTCAGTCAAGGGGATGAAGGCCAGGAGTTGGTTGCAGATCTTTCTCCTTCCAGGGACCAAATATGTTGAATAATGTCATTCTTGGCTTATGAAGATGATTGCTCATCAGGATGTAGAAAGCACCGGAGGCGGCGTACGGTAGACCATTATGGTTTGGCAGGTGCCCGCGCGAGAGGCGTGATGTGTAGGGCTGGAGGGCAACATTGAGGAGAGACAAAGAAGCTGCGCCGCTTCTTTAAAAGATCTTACCATTCGGCGCTTCGATTCCCACTGAAAAATTAGGGCGAATGGATGGCCCCACTGGTAAGGAATATTCAGACTTCGCAGTTAGTCCATCACAGGTCTGAAATCTCGACGTCTCCGGAGGGTGGTGGGTGCGAGGTCTTGGTAGATCTGAATCTTGGCTCCATTGTAGGTGAGGTCCGGTTTGGTGCGCGCCACCTTAAGTATAGCCTCTTTTTCTGTAAGGAAGTGGACCCGGGTCAGGATGTCTGGGAGAATATCCGATCTACCAGCGGGGCTGGAGACCCAATGTGCCAGATCCAGAGCCGGTGGAGAGGCATCATCATCTCCCAAGACCTTGTGCAGGAGCTGCGCCACATAAGTCAGGATGTCGTTTCCCTCCACCCCAAGAGGGACCTCCAAATGCGGAGGTTGTTCCGGCGGCTCGGATTCTCCAGGTCCTCCTGATATCAGTTGCAGATCGATATGCTGCTCCTCCATAAACTTTGAAACCTTGAACATGTTGCAATATACATTGTTTGCTAATGCTATTGGACCGTAATTGATGTGCTTGTACAATTTTTTTGATAACAGCGTTGCCCCTGACGAAGGGACTGCCTACAAGTCCCGAAATGCATTGGGCTTTCTACATCTTCAATTTGAAAATGTTTTGTTAATTGAATAACTTCCAATGATGCTATATTGTATATGTATTTTTTCTAAAAAAAAGTGATGAGTAGTTTGTTGAACCTCATCTCAAACCTTGAAAACCAAAAATAAATAGCAAATGTTAATAGTGAAAAAATGTGTTTTGAACTTTGGGAAAAGATTGTTATAATTTTACAAGTAGTGCGCACCTAAGTCTCAGCTAGCGTCCCTGCAAGCTAGCCACATGTTCACATTGCTCCTCCAGGGTGGCCAGGTGCTGCCAGAGTTGTTCTTGGTTCTCAGTTCAAACAACCACAGTCTTCTCGAGGCTATTAACTCTTTCCCCGAGGTCGGAGACCTCCTTCTTAAGCTCCCGGACACAAGAGTGGGCCTCCGTACGCAATGAGCCTGTTTCAGTTTTGAGCTCCATCATGAACTTAGCCATGAAAGCCTGGGTGACAGGTGGTGAGTCTCCCCCAGTCTGTGAGGCTACCTCCCCAGAGGTTGTTGCGCCCATCTTGCCCCACATCGCAGCCACAGGATTGTCTTTTGGGGGTGCCGCTGAGTCCTTCCCTGCTTTGGTGCATGTCATCTCCTGGTTGAGTCCGTCTCTCAACAACTCCAGATGTATGAGCTAGTGGACAATTGAGGAGCCATTAGAGATTAGGTGAGGTTGCCAATTGTACCCGCTTTGTCTCAGTTAGCGGGTATCAGGGTGCGTCAAGCTGGGCCCAACAGTTAGCAGTGCGAAGTAGGCCAGGTAGTCAGGACCACAGTACACAGGGCGACTCCCGCCCCGCTCCTCACCTGCTTAGGAGGTTCACTTTCCAGTAGTCCAGCAAGAGACGGAATGCGTGTGGCAGGGAGAGGTGCAGGCTTGCGCCCAGCCACAGGCCCGCCAGGCTGAGGGGCCGCCACCCAGGAGCCAGGTTCCTCGTGGGCACAGCCAGCCCTACCAAGGGCCGACGGTTGCCAGTTGTATCTACTCGCTCGCTGGGCCTGTCAGCGCTAGTAGTTGTAGACAGGATCGTCGATTCGCTGACAGGGCAGGCTGTGCTGGATTCTCAGCGCCTGAGTAGGGGAGTCAGCTGGCGGGGTTGAGCCTGACAGAGCATCTATGGCCGCGGGCTTGCCCATAGATGCCCTTGGCATGCCCCATCCTACATCCCTGGATTTGATTTTGATACATGCTGTTTTGCAACCCGCCAATTTCTATATGTACCCACACTCCTAAACCACTCCCAGGAAGCTGAATGACAGTTAATAGAGCTTTAGGAAAAACCAATACAATTATATACAAAGTACTAGCAAATCCGATAAGTCTTGCTTTTGGCAATGTTTGTTTTGCCAATGGTTATTAGTGATGCTGTACAGCATCCCAAATGCTATGCAACGTGGCTAAAGAAGAATACATTTTGTATGGGTGCACAGCACGTATGAAAACACTGGAAAAATTATGTGGATTTTTTTGTATTGTTAAAAAAAAGGAAAAACGTTTGTGAAAGCATTTTTTCATAGTGAGTAGGTAAGCAAAACGGGAGCGGGATCAAAACGGAGAAGTAGATGCAAGATGAGGGGTCTTGTGGATGGAAAACATGGGGGCATGGGTGGGGAAGTAACACAAGGCTGGTGGGGCAGAGAAAAGCAAACAGGCAAGAAAAAGAGTAACATGGAGTGTGGGGGGATTAAAGAAAACAATGTCCTGCCTTTGGGACCTCTTGGCTTTGCCAGTGGTTATTAGTGATTTTAATAACCATTGGCTGAAAGTAGGCGAGAAGTAGAGCAACTTGGAGATGGGAGAGAAGCACATGGGTTAAGAAGTAATTCAGAGGCGAAGCATACGAGGGTGAGCACATCATGAAGTGAGCAGAGAAACACAGAGGGGGAGACAGCAATACAGAACTCCCAGGGGTAAGAGAAGCACACTAGGGAGATAGTTGAAAAACACATGCACTCCTGTGGAGTGACTAAGAGAAAAGCAAAAAGTATTTCACTAAAATTGAGCAGTAGAGGACACAATTAAATTGGCAATGCTGAAGTGAAAGGACAGACACAAGATCGACAAGGCAAGGTATTGGGTAAGAAGTAGGCAAATGAGAGTGGCATCAAATCCAACCAATGGTATGCAATGGGCAGCCTGCAAGCCCCTCTATGGTCTTAGGAATCCAGCAATATGTCGTTCACAGTCAGGTAGCTGTGTTGTCTGATAGGCTCGATCTGAATTTCATGCATGGTTGTTGACTTACATGAATTTGGCTCCTATGATAAAAAATCTTATCCCCCAAATGTCTTGCACTTAGCCTTAATTAGTACAACACTTTCTGTGGGAGTGTCATCACAGCAAGTTAGCACACAAAGATGCATAGACAGGGCTGGACTGGGAAAGCAAACCAACCCTGGAAAATTCCGTCGGACCGGCCAGGTAAGGGGTCAGGGAAGGAGGATGAAGCACTGCTTTTGTTTTGTTACGGGGGCAATATTGCAGCAATTCTACAAAACCGGCCTCCAGTGACAAAACCAGCCCCCACCACTACAAAACCGACCCCCACGTTTCCAGCCCACCGGGAAAATGCTCGATGCCCTCTACGGCCACTCCGGGCCTGCGCATACATTCTGAGTCAAGGCAGATTATTTCAATTACACTAGGAAACACAGCTACAGTGAGTTAACTTTCCACAATTTAATTTGGATTCCTTTTGTTCAGTGTAATCAGTTTTGAATGTCATCCTGAATTCAACAAATTAAATAGGGTTTATATTGAATCAGTCTACAGATGCATAATGAGGAAAATTAATAACATTGTTTTTACAGGCCACAAAGCCAAATGAGCTTCAGATATTTTGAAGGGCAACTATTTTGAAATTATGGAATTTGGCAGCAGGAAGCTCATTAATCAAAAGAATGCACTGATCGAGATACTATGAATATCATAAAGAAACAGTAGAATACTGATGTTGATAAAAAGCATCCTCTTAGACATGGAAAATGACTATCTCCTAACACACAGATGAGCCTCTGATGTGATAATTGTCCTGAGATCTGCACTTCAAAAGGCGCAGTGCGCCTTGAGAATGTGGCACGCATGTTGTGAAGTCGCTATTTTTCTGTATTTGAATCAGATTAGAAATATGTTATTATCATTTACACTAAGAAGGAAAACAGCGGCTCCTGTGGGATAATACAGAAAGACACTTGATAGAATTTAGACACAATGGCAAAATGGGGGTGGACGAGTAGGGTTCCCTTGTATCCCCCTCCACAATTATCATTTACACAGCATACTTGGAGAAAGATAGACGTTCCTTCAACATATTCCTTTGTTGCTGGCTTCAGGGTTTGTCATGTATTGACTATTGGTGGCTAAATTTACTTATTTGCTTTGACACACATACAGACACATATACACAATCATAAGAATATATATATGTGTATATAAATATATATTTATTTATTTATATATATTCACTAAAATAAACAAAGGCTGCTGAGACGTATTGGTTTTGTAGGAGAGAAATGTCCACCAAACAATAATGTCCTTGAAACCTATGTTTTTTTCAGTATATTTCTAAGTTTTTTTTAATGCTAATTTCTAACTATAACGTGCCTGAAACCTATGTTTTTTTCAGCGAATTTCAAAGCTTTTTTTAATGCTAATTTCCAATTATAATGTTCATTAAACCTATGCTTTTTTCAGTAATTTTGATTTTTTTGGTGACATTATGTAACTTTAATATCCTAAAAATAGTTTTTGTAATTTTGTTTGCTTGTTATTAAAATAATATAATGTCTTCTGTATCCTTAAATATTAATATATATACATATTCAAATGCTTGGGCTCTTGGTTTACATACATATATATATATATTTTTTTTTTTAAAGTGGTGTCGCGCACCCATCGTGTACCTATCTCAGTGGGTGTGCGGATTCAAACCGCCGTATTGGATAAAGTCTTGAAGTATGTGTGTTTCAGCCAGCCCACTCCGCTTACGCTTACAGGGAGGGAACTACAATGCTACATGTCCCAGGTCTTCCCTGTAGTGATCTGCTGACTCCAGGTCTAGTTGTCAGCATGCCACAGCCACTCCCTCACTGCTGGTTTGCACCCACACCACACCCATGCAGCACAGGCATCACAGGACATGTGATCCTGTCAATAAAAAGGGCCTGGTGCACGTGCTCGAGGCCATTTCCATTCTCTAGCGGGGTGTGTCCGTGAGGTTATTATGTATGCATGAGGGCCAAGGGACCTTCCCTCATCACATTTCCCACTGCCGGAGGTAACATGATCACGTTCGCACCACGATATTCATTCATAAAGGTCCCATGACTTGAGATGCACCGAGTTGGTGGCAGCTGAGGCACTTTGGCCGACACAGGTCTCCCGCAACATGCCGATGACTTGAGGTGCACAGAGTAGGCCAACACATGTCATAGAGCTACTGATCATGCAGCTCCGACACCCACGAAGGCCACAACACCCACCACCACCCCCAGGACCTCCCCCCGGACCATCCCCCCTACTAACACCGAGGCAGCACAGAACAGGACAGCGGACCTTCCCAAAACGGCATGGCCCCTCATCAAGACCCGATGTGAATTGCGAGCCCGCCTGGACAGCGTGTATGCCAAAGGCAGCTGGCTATACACACCTAAGCGCAGTGCAGCAGGATGTTCTGGGGGCCTGTGCCACGGAATCCAGCGACGGCTGAGGAGGTTGATCCAGCACGTGGTGGGGCCTCTTGGAGACACGCTAGTGGTGGCAGGTGAGCATTGAGGTCTGGGTGCGCAGGGTCGGGCAGTCATCGCTGGGTGGCGGACTGGTCTGGGAACCCGGGCTAGGATGCTTGCGAAAGATATAGGAATCATGCACACTGCCTGAGAAGTTTGCGACAACATTAGTGTACAGGCCCCGGTGGTCCAATTTTGCCTGCACATTGTTGGAATGCATGTGGTTTCTGTTGCAGTGACTGTGTGCAGTGTTGGCAGGTGGCACAAGTAGAACATGTGCAGTCAAGTTCCCCAACATCTGCAGGAAGCCTGCTATGGCGTGGTTACCTTGCTTGGTCTCCAGCTCTTCCTGTGCAGTGTGGGTGAAGTGAACATGCAGGTGTATTGAGCTGAAATGAACCGTGATGCTTACAGTATGATAAATCCTGCATAGGGAGACCGTAACAGAAGTTTGTGTGGTTGTAACGTTCCTTTTCTTTCCTACAAAGGTTACGACCACACAAACTTGTGAGACAGACATTTTGTGAAGCATTGATCATACCTATAAGCATTCCAATTGGTTCAAGTGCAATACATTGTACCATATTACGTGTTTGACCATACTAACGCTTGACCATTGTATTCATTTATCCAACAGATTTCTGAATATGGAGTATTGGGATTTCCAGGACGATCAACAGTTATTTCAATCCACAAGTTGCCCTGATGATGTTCCCCGTTGGTAATGTCACTCTTTGTTTGATGTTTTTGTGTTGTTAATTTATGCTTTTCTAATTAAGTACTGTTTTTCCACTACTGTTGACTACTAGACTTCATTACCTGGCGCACCGCCGTTTCAGTGACTACAACTTGGATCTGGAGCAGAGAGGCGTCAAGCAACGGCTGGAGTTGGGGTTGGTTGTGCAGGAATACTATGAATTGGGACGAGAGGGTGGTGTGGATACAGGGGCCATACATTGCTTTTGTAGACATGCATCCAAGACGGTTGAGGAAGTTTATTAGGGCAGGCTGTGAGACTCCTACGACTCTGAAAGTTGTTAGTTCGGAGGTACCAGAGGCCAACAGGTGCAGCACAGCCAGCAACTTTGTCTGCGGAAGGATGTTGATTGTCCGCTGTGTTGTTACCGTCAGCCTGTGGGCAATGTGGCAGTGTGCACCAACTTGACAATGGGGCAATAATTCTTTCGCCACTTTGGCTGCGCTAAAGTGACGATAACTCGGCTGTAAGTCCCCACTGTTGGGTTATAGGGTGATTCTTAAATGAGCCCTTGTGTTTATTAGGACTTTGTTGTAGCTACATGCAAATCACAAGAAAAAAGATGAAAAAACAAGAAAAGTGGGCAGGGTACAAACACCCTGACCCCCTAGGCTTGCTCAGGGGATCCCACAAAAACCCCAGGCCCCAAAAAAATTTCATATTTTTATTTAACAAAAGAGGCTGGGTGCGCGAATCTGAATGAAAAAATGATGCGGTGTATTCTCAAGGACTTATCGCCGAGTTATCTGCACTTTAGCGCAGCAAAAGTGGCAAAAGAGTTATCATCCCATTCTCAACCTGGTGCAAACTGCCGATATCGCCAGTTTTCCAGCGATAGCTTCCGCAAAAAACATCTCCTCGAATCAGAGCGACAACTAACGCTAATGTTATGCAGAGTAGGCGTTCCCGTGCAAAAAAACACGAAAACACCATTTCCCGATATTTTCAACGACCAGCCAAATCTGCAATGCAATCCAAAAACAGGCGATAAGCCACGTTAGCAGTAAGAATATAATGTCTGCCTTTTACTGGTGTAAAGCAGGATGACTACCTACAGTATGAAAGGGAGCCAGGCCCAGAGCCACATCTGAAGACCAACACATGTCATAGAGCTACAGATCACGCAGCTCCGACACCCACGTAGGCCACAACACCCACCGGCACCACCCCCAGGGCCTCCCATCAGACCACCCACCTACTACCACTGAGGCAGCACAGAACAGGACAGGGGACCTTCCCAAAACAGCATGGGCCCTCAGCCACACATTAGCTGAATGTTGGGAGAGGTGGGAACCAAGTGTGTGTGAAGGAGGGAAGTCACCCATCAATAACAATGCACACAATGCCAAGGGTAGCGGTGATGTGCTGGACAGACCTCACTATGCAGAGCACAGACCTCTCCATGTGGACATATATTGCTGTTGCTTGTCCTGTTGTAGACAGTGGACGCAACCATGTTACCTCAGGCAGTGGGAAAGATCTTGGTCATGTAGCTGTGCCGTCCCCCCTGTAAGCAGAAGCAGAAGCGGAGTGGCCTGGTCCAACGTATACGCCACTCCAGCGTAGGAATGTGAATAAATAGGCTGGGGCTCTGGGTGTGGTTCACTTCTGGAAAGGCCTTTGCGTCTGCCAGAGCAGCAGCCCTCATCCTGCCACGAGGCCACCGCCGTGACCGCCAGCCTCCTCGACACAGGCCCCCTGTGAACCCAACGGCACAGCACAGCAGAGTTATGTCTGTACAGACTACTGCCTTCAATGTACACTGCAGATACCAGGGCTCACAATTCACGATTGCAGATGACGCAGTCCAGTAGGCAACAGACATTGCTACCAGTGCGGCCCACCCGGACCACACATCAACGCAGGCTGCGCACACACTGAATGTTTCTGGTGCCACTAACTGTGCAGCTCAACTCAACGCCACGTGGCTGTGGGCCCTTGCTGACCGCTGCCTAGGGCCTACACTGCGAACAGCAGGGCTCACAATTCAGGTTGAGTCGCGATTGCAGAAGACGCAGTCCAGTAGGCAACATACATTGCTACCAGTGCGGCCCTCCCGCACCACGCATCATCGCTGGCTGTGCACACGCTGAGTGCTTCAGGTGCCACTAACTCAGTGCACCACAAGTCACTGCCACGTAGCCTCATTAAGGCAGAATTAATTAGGCAAAAGACATTGCTCCCAGTGCAGCCTGCCCGGGCCACGCATCATCACTGGCTGCCCACACGCTGAGTCCTTCAGGTGCCACTAACTCTGAACAGCTCAAGTGAATGCCACGTGGCTGTTGGCCCGTGTTGACTGCTGCGACCGCTGCCTCTGGCCTACACTGCAGTCAGCAGGGCTGACAATTCTGTTTGAGGTGTGATTGCAGATGATGCAGTCCAGTAGGCTACAGACATTGCTACCAGGGTGGCCAGCCCGGCCCACCCACAAATCAAGCTCACGCCTTCACTCCAAAACAATGAAGAGCCCCTCCCATAAACCCATCTGTTTCCTGAAAACACTTTCTAGGAGATAACCTGATTTCTTGGAGAATCGCCTCCTCACTGATCACTTTGAAACTGGGACATTGCAGGGTGGCATGGACTGGGACAGTTCATTTTCCTTTTTTTCTGACATTGCCATTGGACAGTTCAAATCAATAGTTTATAGAAATATAAAAGAATAATTGCTCAAATGATATAAAACGCAACTGAAAGGAGCCATAATGCATGAAAGCAGAGTCTTTTTGCACTGTAGCTCTTTAAAAATCCCCTGTAGGCGCCAGATATGATATATGTAGTTAATATTGCAAACACTCCAATTCAATCCCCAGATTCTCCAAGGACCTAATCTCCGTGGGAAATATGCGGAGATACAGGCGATTAAAATGATTTACATGCATTCTTGAAGTTATGCCTGTGAGCACCTGGTGGTGCACTGCCAAATAAATCATAAATGAATCAACGCGTAATACCTACAGCATGCACAATGCTGATAATGTGGGAGCACACAAAGGCTGCCAGACTGACAGCATCATCAGCATATATTTTGCTTTACGATTGTGATTTCCTGACTTTGCAAACTTTTCACAGCAATTCACATATTTTCTAATTGCAAAGAGAGTTCAGTCTGAAACACTTTCAGATTGCCAACAGGACAGGCGCAGCAGCATATATGTGTTCCTCTTCTTCTATCAAAGCGAGATTTGAGAGTATGGATACAAATAAATTACTTGGAAGTAATTAAGATTTTGAAATAACCAGACAATGCTTAAAGTTAAACTGAGTGACAGACCTAAAGATTGATCCTTCTAGAGGCAGCGCCTTTAAAAAATGTTACAAGAATTATGGGACATTTTTCATGCAACTAGAAAAGGTGTTTTAAACGTGGATGGGACAATCTTCAACATCAACCCGGAACCCTATCCTAACATAGTCAAACCTCACAGGAGATGCGTATTATTAGACATGACAGCTGGACAAGTTTATAAAAGGTGGGATGGAAGAAGTAGCCATTAGGAGGACCGTGGGAGGAGAGGATGTGGTCTGACTGCTAGACTGCGGACTTTAACTCTGGAGACCAGGGTTCGAGCCTCGGTGTGTGGTCCACATACTGTGATTCTGCGCAAATCACTTAATCCCTGACTTCCTTGTGTAACGTAACCGGTTCTCATGTAAACGCTCTAATACCTTCGGGTCGAGGTCGTGCTATATAAATCTGCATTAAAAAAATGTATAATTATGCAGCGATGTAGGATCAATAATGTGACTAAATTTGCCCTAACGATATCAGCTTACAGTTACTTTAGGGATTTCCCGTAAAGTAACTGGAACTACTGGACCCAGAAATTAAATCAGGGTTGGGCACGGGTTCAATGAAGCACCCATCCACTGTCAACTGGCCGTGCAGTGTGAATGATCATGCCGAACTTCCACACTTCTCTTAGACTCTAGAAGGCGTGAAGTCAAGGATTAAACAAAACCCTTTCTTCTTTTAATAGAACTTTGACTGGACAAAAAGTGGTAAAAACAGTCAGTATTCTATCTTAATGTTGTACATATGGTTTTACTGGGAGATGGGCGTGCGGGGCGGGGGGGTGTTCTTTGTGTTTTATACTGTAAAGATTTTAAGTAATCGTACAGTTTAATAATAAAATTAGAAATTTGAAATTTAACTAAATTATTCGTCAGGGAAAGACAAATTATGTAGCGAAATATGTCACACTCGGGCAGTAATATTTCACTCTCTGTCTTTTTTTAACACACATAAATACAGTCTGGGCAATTATGAGTGTTCTAGTGTAGTGTCTCTGGGTTAAGAAATATCGGCTCCACAAACTCCAGCCCCAATAATTTGGCAACCGGAGCCACAGACCCATAGTTTAAGGCCGCCGGTGGGTGGGCTGTGGCAAGGAGCACAGCCTGGCCCCTACTCGACCTCCACCTGACCCCTTCAGCAGCACGGCAGGAGCTGACAATACCCCTGTAGACTGTCTTAAGCCAGTACTCACCCCCTCCATCCTGGCCCTCCCATCAGCCATCAAGCAGAGGATTCCTTCTCCTACGAGCAGGCTGAAAATGTGAGTCATTTTATCGCCGGAAAAGGAACATTGGAAAAGACACTGCATTACCGTGCCCATGTAGATTTTCCGAATAAACTGTAATTGCAGGAATTTGGTGCAGCGATGCCAGTGGCATTGGAGATTCAAGTCCCCGCACCAAAATGAAGGCCTTCGTGTGATGCACCAAAGCACATTGGCTGTAATGCTGTGGGTATATAAACACTCTGTTTGAAGTATGAGATGAGTTGTGTATCTCTAATTGTGCGTAAAGCCTTCCAGAGTCACTTGCAGAGAATTATATGGTTCACCTACGACGGATACTACCTTTATTAAGGAGATCCTATGGTGTGTGCACATACATGCTCATGAAAATCCTTTAACCATAGCTATGACTCGTTCTTCGATTGTTCTGATCAAAACACACCATACAATTTTTGCCCATGACTGGCAAAAGGGCCCAGGTGAACTGGATACAGGGGGAAAGGACACAGATGGAAACAAAGACGCTATTTCAGGTGAGCCAGATGTGGTTGTTCAATCCATACTGCCTCCGCCTCAATTAGTCATTTGTATCTCTTGAACGTAGGCCTGGTTGAAATGTTAATTATGCCTGTGCAAATTGTGTAATCTTGTGATTTTCACATTAGGCTTGTTACATGAATTTACTGAAATTATACTGTTATAAGTCCACAGCACACAGGGTTTCTTTCCAAGCGTCGCCAAAATGTTATAAGTAGTTCCAAAGATGACAAGAGGAAGCCATGAAGTATTTTCATGTAGAGATTTATTAGCTGCTTCAGTAGATATAAGTTAGAAGTCAAGTTAAGTCCATTAGAAGATATTGTAGAAGTCCCACCAGGAGCTAGATGCTTGTTGCTCAGCTTACACTCTTCAACTGTCATTCCTCACATACCAACAAGCACACTCACATTCTAATCACACTGTCATCAGGCATTCCAACATTCCACGCAGACATCACATTCATTCTGGCTGAGCAACTAAGAAGAGGATGCACTGGGGAGAATTAAGTCACTACATATCCTCTTCCCTTGGGAACAACAAACAATAAGAATTGCAACAATGCAGCATAAACAAGAGAATGAATGTGCATAATTCATCTAAAAAGTCTGAAAAATACAAAGGAAGAATTAGCACCGATTAAAGCACAAGATGCAAGACAGCACTTCCCCTTTCCTAGGGAAAACAATAGAAAAGGGGCATAATTTAAATATTCAAGCATCATGTACTAGTGATGAATAAAGGAAAGAATCAGAAACAAGACAGTATAGAAAAAGAGTAAAAGGTGCAGGTCATAAGTGTAGCCGGAGGCTGAGTAAAATCAATACTAAAAGTACCACACCCAACCATGTCTCTACACATCGCACCATGGAGGTATGGTGTGGATTTCAGAGAGTGGAGGACACAATAGGAAAAGAAAAATATCCAAACACTCAGTCTATGCCACACACCTCAAACACAGTATGGATAGTCAAGTAAAATACATATCCACAGATGGATACAAAGCCCAAAATGCAACTAAGGCACAATCCAAAACAACAACAAAACAGCGCCCAAGGCGCAATGCCAACCAAGAAGTGGGTAAACCTCCCACAACGCACCTCAGAAGAACAAGTGCCAAGGCAAAGTGTAGAACATAGAAAGATGAGGACACCCAGGAAACCCACGAGGTGTAAATTCGACACAACTGTCACTGTCAAACTTGCCATAATAAAATAATATACACCTCGAAACCAAAGGTATACTCCAGAAAAATGCATGCAAACTAATAAATACACAGAGATATGCCATTGCGCAAACAAAACAAAGTGTAAAAGAAACACTGCGCAAACCAAGGCAAAGCATAGGACACAGAAAGAAGAGGACACTCATGAGACCCATGAAGTGTAAATTCCACACCACTGTCACAGTCCAACTTGCCATAATAAAGTAATACACCTCGGAGCTAAAGGTGTACTCCATAAAAATGCATGCAAACCAATAAAAACACAGTGATGTGCCATTGCACAAACAAAATAAAGTGTGTAACAGACACCACTCAAGCGCAGGCCACACAACAAAATGGAGTCCACTGCCCACTAAATAAACAACAATAAGGGTCCACAGCCCATTGTATAAGGTGAAACATAAAGTAAACCGCCCACAGAATAAATAACAAAATAGGTACACTACCCATTGTATACAGTAGAACCTAGGATACACCACCTACAGAGTAAAGCACAGTATGTGTACACAGTTAAAAGTAAAGAAATAAAACTCACACTGCTGGATGTATTACCGTACTGCTGAATGAATTAATAACATAGCATAAAAGTCAGGCACCACACAAACATGTAGGGAGGGAACAGTGAAAGAGTGTGCGCACCACCCACACTGTGAAAATGAACAAGAGTAAAGAGACTAGCTCCTACACACCACTACCCTAGAAACATTTGCGTTCCAAAACTTATCACAAAACACAAGACACAGCACCTGACTACTGCATATACAGATTCAAAGAAGCAGTAAAAATTATAACATTAAGCTGGAACATAGTCTGTGGTATATTACTCAAAACATGCCAATTGCCAATCAAAAATACTGAGCAATAACACACACATAAAAATAACGATGCAGTATAAGAGAATTGCTTAAAATAAACTTTTAAAACAACGCCGGTGAGCGAACTCTCTCACCCGAGAATTGTTGAATTCATTCCACGCCGACCAGTAAGACCTCTTTATAAAGCAAACACGCAGATTATTACGAACAGTCACTTGATGAAGTCCAGACACTCGTATGAAGAAGAACGATGTTACCGCTGCACATTGCACCAATAATATAAACAGATAACACCATACAAGTGTCAAGGTGCAAAGTTGAACGAGAACAGCCGGTAAGAACAGAGCCATTAGTCACTTCAGTATTCTTCTACAACGAAGTGTATCAGCGGTGAGAAAATGATGCATGGCTGTCAAATTGGGAATAACGTGGGTGACAGAACGAAACCAAGTAGATTCAACATTTTCCTTTGAAGATAGCGGCACGCACCGATGACGCCGCACTCGCTCTACCGGATGTAGAGATTCCTTTGAGTGTCACAGAGACGTGACATGACGCACTGTTTCCTGCTCATCGTGTAGATTGTTCGCTGTTAAGGGAGTAGGGATTCCGGAGCGGACAGAGTCTCTGACATGCTCTCACGCGCTAGTAGCGCTCTTCACTGACTCCCCTCGAAAATTCGACGACGTCACCAGAAGAAATCAGATAGCAGTCAGGAAAGATCGCTCCTCTCTCTATAACCAACTGCCACAATGCCAGCGAAGACAGCAGGACACACGTTAAAATGCGCACAACAGCTCCATTTTCACTCGAAACAGTAGAATCACACAGAGAGGTAAACTTTCCCTAGTTTCCATTTGAATTTAGAGATTAGTTAGATCCTTTAATGACACTGTGCCCATCACAAAGTACAAAAAAATGTACAAATGCCAGCGTCTTCAGTAGGTGACAGTCAAAGAAATCATATCCAACATTTTTCTCAACATTTTTGCTCTTAAGCACCGTCTTTGAATGTCACACAATGTCTATACTTGTAGCCATATGAGAAAATATGCCAGTCTATTACAAGTGCAGGTTAAAGCTGTATTCTTTTTAAGAATAAAACCACAGTCACAAGGAATTTGAAACGCCCTGGGTAGGCTGTCCAGGTGGTAGAGGACACTGGTGGGACTCTTGAGGGCGTTCTTTTCCTTATTTAAAAAAAAAAAATTGCTTAGTTTGAAATGGTTACTTGTGTAAATAAAATTCAAAAATTGTTGTAGATTTTCTCACCTTCAGTAGATGAATGTAGGTTTTCTCACCTTCAGTAAACTTCAGTCCACAGCACACAGGGTTTCTTTCCAAGCGTCGCCAAAATGTTATACGTAGTTCCAAAGATGACAAGAGGTAGCCATGAAGTATTTTCATGTAGAGATTTATTAGCTGCTTCAGTAGATAGAAGTCAAGTTAAGTCCATTAGAAGATATTCTAGAAGTCCCACCAGGAGCTAGATGCTTGTTGCTCAGCCTACACTCTTCAACTGTCATTCCTCACATACCAACAAGCACACTCACATTCTAATCACACTGTCATCAGGCATTCCAACATTCCACGCAGACATCACATTCATTCTGGCTGAGCAACTAAGAAGAGGATGCACTAGGGAGAATTAAGTCACTACATATACCATCATGCCACTTTGCATAATTACGGGCCAGTCACAGTAAAGATTTACCACAAATGCTCCATTTGTGGTAACAATTTACTATGAACAGATCAGAACAGCAGAACGTGAGCAGCTGTTGTTCATTGGGCTGTCTTGCAATTGTTTAAGTGTGAAATGTGTCTTTGTGTCAAAAGAGTGTGGATTCGTTTTCCAACTGCATTCTTTCTAGAATGGAATCCAGGGGCATACTATCAAGACAGGCGATAAAATTATCGCCGTTTTAGCGGTGGACGGCGATGATAGGCTTGATAATATGCTCTAATGAATTCCAATTGAAGCCCATGTTACATGTGAAGGACATCTAACATGGGCTTCAATTGGAATTACATAGAGCATATTATCAAGCCCATAATTGCAGTTTTAGCGGCAGTTTTCTGCCGCTAACACGGCGATAATTTTATCGCCTGTCTTGCTAATATGCCCCCCAGTCTTTCATTAAGATCCCAAACAATCATATGAAGCCCTCCATAATAACTGAGTGAAAGATGTCAATGAGGAAGAACCAAGACTACCAGCTTACTAGCATCCAGTTCTTAATTTGAGCCGGTGGTTTCAGGTGCTCCTCATCACCACTTAATTGGTTTCCGGAGCTCGCACTGG
Organism: Lissotriton helveticus; assembly: GCF_964261635.1. Classification (NCBI taxonomy): domain Eukaryota; kingdom Metazoa; phylum Chordata; class Amphibia; order Caudata; family Salamandridae; genus Lissotriton; species Lissotriton helveticus. The sequence continues at coordinate 1,025,037,418 of NC_136063.1, forward strand.
CACTTGTCAACATGAACACTTATTACAGTCTGCCACATGGTGGCGCTGCTCATCTAATTTAGAAATCGCCATAACAACGGCTGTTTATGAATACAATGCACCTTAAAAATGACTAATACCTGCTTCCCCAGCCATTCCTTTAGCTTTGGGGACCTGGAATAATCTGAACTGTCACACTTGAAGGCGAGAGAGATGGTTAGTAGCTGTTTCTGCAGCAATGACAGGGGGCAATGTGTGGTGCAAGCTGCAGTGACCTCTTGGTAAGAGCCCTGGCACTTAATATTTGACAAATTAAGCACTGCTTGCATCCCTAACACAAAACACGTTTTTTTCTGGCATCTGTTCAACCCAATTCCACGTGCTGGAGGAAGATCAAATTAATGGAATTCAGAATGTCCATAACGTTCAATAAGGACCCCTAATGCTATTACGGAAAAGTCCTGGAGTCATTTGGAAATGGGGTGCTCGACTGCATGAATAAAACGTGTGACCATCCACTCGCTAAAAGAGCATTTTATCACATACGCGAAAGTCAAGGAGATTCTGCGACATATTGTAAGCAGTGCATGGGACTACTAGGGAAGATGGGCATGGCTGACATAAGTTAAAGAGTTTTATTCTGTAACTCTACAGAAGCTGCAAACCTCGTTTGTTGAAATTCCCACCCAGAATCATGAGAGTTGTTGGTTATTCTTCAGATGTTGAGCATTTTTTGAGAACTAAGCAAAAGTTTGAAAATCCTTGCAGAGCATTTATTACCCATACAATGAAAAAATAAAATCAGTTTGGCAGTAGATGTTATTGTTGGATGGTAATTCCTGGATGAAGACAGATTATATTCGGAAATCATTATCTGAGTGGGTCGGTGGTAAAAAGAGAAACCCCTACCATTTATTCTCTCGTTCTGCTCTTTCCACTTGGTGACCCACAAGATATTCAGATGGAAATGTATCCACTGAGAGGAGGGAGGCAATGAATTGGATGTCCAGGCCACTCACTTAAGTAGTAGAGTCCCCAGCGACCCTCAAGCCCAAGAGATTCGTTGGAAGACCACCTCGGCAACCCCATAATATCACTCAGAAAAAAGGCAGTCAGATTCTTTTTGTGTGGGTGGTATCAACCCTTCCACAAAAGGCACTGTAATACCAGAACGCTGAAGTAAAGAAGGCCTCTTTTGAATGGGACACTCACCCAAGAACATGATTACCACCTACCCACACAGAACCCTGGGGGAGTGCTCCAATGGCAGAATGTTATGTTGGTGGAACACTACTTTAGTTAGCATCCATCTTTATGTAATGGACAAAAGCTTCTACTGGGTGACCATCGTCAGGTGCCACAGGGGCGTAACACAGGCCCCCTCAGCCTCCGCTTTGTGGGGGGGCGAGCTCCAGGGGACTCCTCACGACACTCAGAGGAGCAAGCATTAGCAAGCCTAGCTCTTGCTTTTTTTTTTTTAAACATTTTTTATTAACAACACATGAAAGAAAAAGACAATACATGTTTAACATCACAAGGAGGGCGAAAAACAATTAAGCAGAATAGGAATAACTTCTTTACATAACAATACTATATACTGTCACAAGGTAACAAAGAGCGTTGCAGAATGGGACAAAATAATCAATTGTAAATCCATTGAACACCTTTTTGTTAGTAAAGGGAAAAAGGAATGTTTACCCAAATTAGTTTGTAACATTACTACGTAATTTATATAAAAGTACCCCACATTTTATCAAATTTCATTAATGATCGGACTCCTCTAATTGTGGCTAAAGCATGCTCCATGGTGTAAATTTCATTAACCAATGACCACCATTCCAGAATATGGGGAGACTTCGGTGAGATCCATACTCAGGCAACAGCCAGTTTGGCACATGACAATAAGATAGTTACAAGATCTTTCTGCGGGATAGTGACAGTTTGTATGTCTAATAGTACTGTTGATGCTGTGAGAGAAGGTGATCTAACAAGTTTTTGTTTCAAGATCGTGTCCAGATCAGACCTAAACTTGGTCAAAGCTGGGCAAGAAAATAACATGTGCTCCAAATCTGCCACCACCAGATCACATTTGGGGCATTTAGCCCGGTCGCTTATAAGATTATTAGACCATTTGGAAATCCTTTCTGGAGTATAGTATAAAAAGCATGTGGTCTTAAATTGCTGTAATCTTAAACCTCGAAGATTGTACAAGATTATTGATGTAACATAAAGAAGCAGCGGTTATATTAGAGCCCAGCTTTATACTCCACTGCTCAGCAATCTTCAAGCAGTCACTAATTTTATAGGCGTTAAGACATTTGTAACCATCCCTGATTAAGGATTTATTCTTAAGTGAATAAAGACAGTTCCATAAATCTGAATTCACGATTTCCCCAACTTATATCTTACGTATAAGATAATCATAAATTTGCATGTTTTTAAATCTCATAGCTTCAGTCAACTTGTATAGCTTTTAAGTGTTTCAAAGTGCAAAAAAACGCAGATACCATATAAATCCCCTAAAGTTTTAATACCATGAGCAGACCATATGTTTCCCATGGCATCATTGAAGATCCCAGGGAGTCCCGGGTTACCCCATAGAATAAGTTTAGGGTGAAAAAAAGAAGTTTTACACATTGTCAAAATAGTAAGCCAAATCTTAACTGTATCCCTGGCAGTCTTAAATTTCACCCTCTTGAAGTAGTTGGGGTCATTGACTCTTAATAAAAACCTATTAGAGTCAGAATTTAACATAAATATGTGGAAATAAAGTTGATTATCCATATTAAGTAGACTACGTAAATGACCGAAAAAAGTTGCCAAAAAATATAATTTAAAATCGGGAAAATTGAGCCCGCCTTTATCTAGAGGAAACATGAGTAACTCGCTCCTAGTGTGGCAGGCCTATATGTATACGATTTCGAGGAGAAATTCATTCTGAGTGATCAAAACCCTTTTGCATCACACATCCTCCTCTGGAAGCGTTACATAGACGACGTGCTGACGATATGGCAGGGCCCAGAAACAATCCTCCTGGCCTTCTTTGACTGTATTAACACCCAGGATATCAACCTAAAATGTACTCATACAAAAGACACTAAAACACTGACCTTTCTAGACCTAACAATCACCAAGGAAGGTGGACATCTAGAAACAAAGACACATTTTAAGCCCACCGCAAAGAACAATCTCCTGAAATTCGACAGTTTCCACCCGAGACCCCTGAGGGAAAATCTGCCATTTTGGGCAATATTTAAGAATTCGGAGAAACTGCAGCAAAATCAGTGACTACCGAAAGCAAGCAGCTGACCTCACGTCTAAACTTCAAGTTAGAGGCTATCCTAACAGTGTCCTCAATAAATGCCAAAAACGGGCAAAGAACCAACCACGTGAGGCACTTTTGGAAGAAACCGTCAAGGAGCGAGAGGTGATTCCTCTAACCTGTGTAACGACTTATAGCACAGCGTCCAACTTAGTCTCGAAATCCATCAACAAACATTGGAAAATAATCAACACTGGCAACCTCAAATGGGACAAACCTTTGTTCTCCTACAAACGGGCAAGAAGCATACGTGATAGTGTAGTGAACACCAGACCCAGGAAGACAACGGAAGAACAATCCACGGTACTTAACGCCTGGGGTCTACCAAAAATCACAGGCCACTACAAATGCGGTAATTGTAGTGTTTGTCCCCTAACTGAAAATACTAAGACATTGGCGCTGGAAGAAGGAAAGATATGGACAATCAGAGCACACACCAACTGCAACAGCTCTAATGTGGTGTGACCTGATCACATGCCCCTGCAACCTACGGTATGTAGGGATGACTAGCAGAAAAATAAAACAACGTATCTGCGAGCATAGGAGCACCATACACTGCCAGAAAACCATGACAAAACTAACTGAGCATTTCCTTTCCATGAAACATAGTCCCAACGACGTTAAATGGACAATCATAGAACAGGTCGAGAGAGAAACTAACCTTGCCCAACGTCTATTCGAGAAAGAACAGCGTTGGATATATAGACTCTCTACACATAAGACTGGCCAGAATGATAATATTCCCTGGAACTCGGTGATACAGTGATGTTCTAATCATATAACCACTTGTAAGAATCCATCTTACTACTCCTTTACCAGGCGGTTGACCTGGTGATTTTTCTACAAGATCACTGTTAATGAAAGACACCATGTTGAATCATTTCTAATGATTAACCCTCCTGGGTCAAGCCTTACAAGCATCCTTTTTCCATACGTTATATCAACCACCATTGTGTGAAACTACCCATACGTGCATGTAATTTAACAATGTTTGCGCGATGTTCTGCTGCTGGTTTATTCTCCCTCTTCGCCCCGCTATGTAGATCCTTCATAAGTCTGGTGAGAGTCCAGATCCTAGACTATTTTCCCACTTTACTATTTTCCAACACCTAACCCTTCCGTGTCATGTTCACGAAAATGCCTACTTAAAGTTTCCTGAATTCTGTTGAAAATTGTTATAACGGCAGCGGCTTGAGCGCACAGCAACATGAGAAACTCCCCCCGACAAACTGATGACGCGGTGCTGCTCGCAGACGCGCCTCCGCATCTTTGCCTTCCTATTGGCCGCTGATCACAGTGACACAGGCCGGGAAGCCACGCCCCACCCGGAAACGGGAGACTCCTTATTACCAGGACGGAAAAAACTTTCAGTAACACTACTGAGCCCCTGCCAGGACGGCATAGGCAAGCAAGGCGCCCGCCTCTTCCTTCCCAAGTAAGACGGTTGCTTTGGGGCTTCAGACGCTCCCCGATCTGTGATCGATGACGAATTCACCCTCACTCTGCCTTTCCTTCCAACAGATGGTAGCGAGGAACTAGCCAGTCCGGGGGTGCTCATGAAGCCTTAACTATTAGCGCTCTGAGTAAGATTAATCTAATTTTAGGATGCTTTCTGTGCATGCTCAGTAGACCCGATAGTTATGCTTATGGTTGTTACTAGTTAGCGCGACACGTTTTTAAACACAGCGCCGTATATTTTAATCATACAAGGATCACCATCACGAGCACGGTGACCTTGTTTTAACCGCGACAACGCGGTTTGATACCCACCGAGCCTACTACCGTGAGGTACAGCCCTCTCATGTTTGAGGACCTACCACCGGGTGTAGGCGATCACGATATCTCGATATAGTGGGTTATTTTACACAATTATGCGACTATTCCACACCATACAGCACGCATATTCTGTGTTCTAATGACCGGGCACCCCTGGGTCATCGCCACACGAGTGCGGCCCCAATTGAGTTTCACTGGGACAGCACCAGCTACCATAAGGTGCAATCATCACGGAGTGACATATTACTGTTATGTGTTGTACGTGTATGTCTGTTTACCCACAACCCCATTTTCCCTTATTTCTCTTTCACAGGTTTTTTTCCAGGAAATACCGGAGAAAAACACTTTTTTATTTGTGAGACTCAATTTTGAGACTTCACTTCTATTACCGATGTGGATAGGGTGCGCCTTAGCGTGCGCATACCGTCCCGCTGGTATCACACTGGTCCTGACGAATACCTGTAAATAGACACATAGGTTGAAACATGTAGACCTCTTTTTAATCCACAATATCACTTTATTTCACACCGACAGCCCACCTAATGGGGCAGCAGGTGTCTCACATTTTAACAGTATCCGAGACACTCCAGAATAAACTCTTCGAGTGGGTATGATCGGATACCTTTTAAACACACTATTACCTGTCTTGCACATATAAAAGAAAAACCAGCTGTAATCAGGTGTCGCAGCACACCTGCATGACACTCGGCTTTCCAGGTGGGACCCCGATGATGAAGCATGTCACCAACTAGGTTGGTGAGTGAGGGGTCTTTTCAAGGACAAAGGATGTCCCAATTTGGGTTGTGTTTTACGCACCTTTCCCTCCCTCTACTGAGGCTGGAACCTACTCATAGGGTTTAACTCCCTTATTGTTGTTTAACTATTTATTAAGGGGACTGGGAGTCCCAACCCTGCCTTCACTGGCTAATACCCTTTCTCTCCATTCTGTTTACTATGAAACTTGAGTAAAGTCATCGACCTGCGTGCTTTCCGATACCCCCAAATAAAGCTACTGAATATCCCATCAAGCTTCTTAAAGAAAGAATTATTAAGAAATAACGGAATGGACCGAAAAAAATAAAGACATTTAGGAAGTACTTTCATTTTGATCAAATTAATTCGACCAATAATATTAAGGGGAACCTTGTGCCATTTTTTTAATAAAAGGGCAGTTTATTTTAATAAGGCATTATAATTAATTATAATGATCTCATTTATTTTAGAAGAAATGTTCACACCCAGATAAATTACAGTCCTGCAGATCCTTTGAATAGGTATCACGGGTTTATAGTTTGCTACTATTTGTGTTTTATTTACATTTAATTTATATCCAGACACAGCTCCAAATGTATTAGCTTTGACAAATATCCCCTGTAATGCCTCGACCACATCTGTGGAATAGATAGCTATGTCATTGTCATATGCTGTAATTTTCATGGAGTGAGGACCACATTGAAAGGGAGTTATTCGGGACTGTGTATGTAAGGTTCCATTGAAAGCGCAAACAGCAAGGGTGACAAAGGGCACCCTTGCCGAGTGCCCCTGGGATACAGCGAAAGTGGAAGACATCATACCTGCATAACTAATTCTCACTGTAAGATTATCGTATATAGCTCGTATCTATCTTACAAATTGGCCATTAAAACCAAAGACTGTCATTGCTGACCAAAGGTAATCCCACCCCACTCGGTCGATGGCTTTCTCAGCATCCAACAATATCATACCGAGAGGGGTGGAATCCATCTCAGCTATATCATAGGCAGTTATGGCCATATTTATATTGGCTGTAGTATCCCTTCCGATAACAAATCCATGTTGTTGTGGATTTACTAACTTGGTATAAATGGAGCCAGCCGTGTAGCCAAGATTTTGGCAAATACTTTGGCGTCAGAGTTTATGAGCGAGATCGGTCTGTAAGACCCACACTCATCGGCTGGTTTACCTTTAAAAAAAAAAAGACCATCTTAGCAATATTCCTAGAACTAGGGGCTTTCCCGCTCTCGCCGATAGACCTGATTACCTGATAGAAGAGGGGTAGTAGCTCATCGATACATATTTTATATATCTCCAGACAATTGATCTAACCCGAATATTCCTCCATATACTTTAATATTATTGTCTAAATAGTCTTGTATATTAGACGAGCTGGGATCGTTTTCCGGAGTATATAAGGTTTTATAAGACTCAACAAATTGTTCCAATATCATTGCCGGCTGATCATAGATGATATTATTGGGACCTTTTAAAATTTTAATCAGAGTATTAGCTTTGTCATCCGAGACTTTGCAGACCAAAATTTTCCCAATTTTATCGCCACTTTCATACTGGGCCACTTGATATTTGTGTAATTTAGCACTACTTTTTTCCCTAAATATTATTTTCATGGCCGATTTCAGGCTCACTAACTTCAGACCCAATTCAGCAACATTTGAGGAGCCTTGATGTAGAGCATCAGCCAGTAATTGCTCTAATGAAAAAATATTAGTGGTCAATATTTTATTTGTTTTACGGCGCTCAGAATTCTGACTTAAGACATATTGTTGGATAAACCCCCTTATACTGGCTTTACAAGTGTCCCAGACTATATTACATGATGTCGAGTTTAAATTTATTTTGATAAATTCTATGAGATGCAACTTGAGTTGTGAGATAAACTCTATATCAGATAATAAATACCTGGGAAAGGAAACCAACCTAAGGCCTTGATGTTTTTGTGAGAAATTAAACACAAGCAGAATGTGATTATGGTCTGAAGTGACCCGTGGACATATCTCAATAGAACTAGTATTCAATATCGTATCTGTGGCCCAGGCCATGTCTATGCATGAGCATAATTTATGGGGCGCGGAATAGTATGTATATCCAGCTATGTTGGGATAAATAGTTCGCCAAATATCCCTAATATTATGGATACGTCCTATATATAAAATAGCTGCCCGTGATTTATGCATACGTTGAAAAGCACCACGCCTGGTAGTATCCAGACCATAATCCATTATACAATTAAAATCTCCCATAACAACAAGTTCCCCTTCCCAATCTAATAGTTCCATATTTAATCGTTCAAAAATAATTGAATCATCTAGGTTTGGCCCGTAGACAACACAAAATACATATTTAAATTTTTCAACAGCCAATTGCACTATGGCCCATCTTCCCCCATTGTCTAGAGCAGTTTTAGGAATTGCTACTCTAAATTGCTTGTCTTTAAGAATTGCAACCCCTCTGATTGACGCGTTAAGTGTAGAACAAATTATTACATCATAACCAAGTTGCCCCAATATCTTTCTATCTTTGTGATCAATATGAGTCTCTGACAATAAAACTAAATGTGGATCATACATGTTTAGTTCCTCTTGCACAAGCCGTCTCTTATTCTTACAATTAAGGCCCGCAACGTTCCAGGCCAAGCATCTTAACCAAAACATTTCAGAAATATGTAGTCTTTACCATTCTGCACATAAAAACAGATAAATATCTCCCTCCTATCATTTTTAACAAATCTCCTTCTCGTGTTGTTTTTTTCTCCATATTTTACCCCCTCACAAAACCACCCATCGAGGAACCCAGCTACCCCCCCCGTTTCCCCATCAAGGGGGAACACCCCTCTGTGTTCTGCTGCCACTGGATGGGCAGCCGTGTAGAGGAGCAGCCCATGGCTCAACCTACTAGCCTACAAAAATAAAAGAAGAGAAACTTTCTAATGCAGTTTAATAAGTCATAAAAAAGAATTATATTAAAAATAGAGCACTAAAGAACGGGAATGGAAGAGAGCAGAGTTCAGGAGGAGGAAAATGAGAGGTAACAAATCTAGCCCTTTTGAAAACCCCACTAAGTATCATTACCCTTTCTACCAAGCTAAGTCGAGAAAAAAAAAGAGAAGGAAGTATACCTGACCTGGCAACCAGGAAGACTGATTTTACTAGGCGAATTTAGAAAGCGCACTCTCAGCTTCCCTATCATCAGTAAAAAAATAAGTATGACCACCCTTAATGACTTTAAGGCGGGCAGGCTCCTGTAGGAACATTTGCCCACCCAGAGATTTAAATGGGTCTATAAATTTACGTAGCTTCCACCGTCTGTCCATCGTTGCCTTGCTAAGATCAGACCGTACAAAAAAGGAAACATTCTCTAGTGAATTAGGCCGCGCTTTCAATGAAACTGCCTGTCTTAGTAGAAAGTTCCCAAAATAAATGAGGAATGGACGAGGAAATTTACTTTCCTTATTCCTCTGGATTAGAGGTCATCTATGAACTCTTTGGAGTTGAGAGTCCCAGTTCCAATCAGATAGGTCTGGGAATGCCTTCTGAAACAACTTAACAACATAAGCCCTGGAGTCTGACCCTTCTGCTCCTTCAGGTATGACAAAGAGCCTCAGGTTTAGTCATTTTTGGCGGTTCTCCAGATCTTCCACTTTCAACTGAAGGGTCGTAATCTGTACATCATGTTGGTTCACGCTGGACTCTGTACGAGCTGACCCTTCTTCTATGCCAACTACCCTGAGCTGCAGATCCTCTATCTCCTGTGTGATCCCCCCAGTTTGACAGTCATATCTTGCATGGAATTTTGCAACCTGCTGTTATCACCCCTTAACTGCAAAAAGTCCCCCTCGTGCCTCTTGACGGTGAGTCATTAAGGTCTGTAAAATAATATCAAGGGAAGAAATGATAGCCTCTTGTAATCTGGAGGTTACTGGTACTGGGACTGACAAATCAATTACGTTAGGTACCGATGAAACTGAGGGGATTAAGGGGATAGATGAAGCAGAGCTGGGAATAGTATTTGTAATACCGCATCTGGGTTCACTTAAGGACTTTGTCTCACTAGGCAAAATCGGATTTAAGCCTGAATGTACTAAGGATGTCTGAGATAAAGGCAATGAAGATATGAGAGAGTCCCCAAATGGCAAAGAGCAGTCTTTAGAAGAATCGATATCCGTTGGACTAGTACCTGAAAGTCGCATAGTCATATTTTTCACAAGCCCCTTTGCCTGAATCCATTTCCTGAGGGGGCTTTTATCGATAAGAGGGTTCCTTCTTGGGGCCGGAGCGGAGATTAGAACCGGAAAGTTAGTTGTATTGGGATTTTTCCCTCTTTTGTTTTTATTGCTCTCTTCTCCCAACCAAAAATTTAGCTGTATCCACTGAAGAGTTAATCACTTCTTCTTCCACTAGCTCTTCATAATCCTCATTGGAGCCGTCCTCATCCGCCTCCTCATCCGGAATAGCTAATGATAGATCATCGGGTGGGTCGTCTCCACCTTCTAATATTGTTTTGTCAAGCGGCCCGTTGTAATTAGTGTATGAATCTCTTGATCAGTCAAGGTATGGGTGGAAGTAAGAGAGGTAGACTCATCCCCTTGATTTGATGGCTCGGAGAAAATTGGAGTATTTACATCCTTCGCCTGAGTAGGCCCCCACTCCGGCCCCCCTCTGACACAGTGCCAATTGCCTTATCCGAAACCCCCTCCGTCTCATCAGTCTCAGAGGCATCAGAGATTCTCTTGGGGTTCTCAGGATTCTCACCATCAGTTGCAGCAAATTTGGTGCCCTTCGTGTTATTGCCGCCAAGCTGTAGCTGTTGCCTCGAAATTACCGGCTCCTTATTGCTTATTTGAGGCACTTTAGAATTACAATCAAAGTCCTGCAGCAAATCCTCAGCATCAGTTTCTTGGACACCCGCTGACACCTTGGGGGCTGCTACATTGTTACTTTTCTGTTTAACATATGTAACACTGTCTCTTTTACCCGGCCCTTTACCAGGCCCCTTACCCGGCTCACAAAGCCCACTCTGAACAGCCGGAGTGTCAGGAGTCACAAATAACGGGGGCCGTAACACTGGCTTACCCGAAAGTTGCTGCTCGGCCTTTCCGGACGATGTCATTACTGTAGGTGCTGTAGGTATGGCGGAGGCAGTAGCAGTGGCAGTAGAGGTTTTAGTCATAATCAACGCTGACATCTCCAGGGCGTCGTTCTAGCCGGCATGGGTCGCCCTGGGCACATTCCTCAGCGCCATACCTGGTCACGCCTCTGACCAAGATCCCGCAGAGGTGAACAGCGAGACAGGCTGCGGCACCGGTGCCTCCGCAGAAAACCGCAGAAAACCGAAGCAAACTTGGCAGTAGCTGCAGGACAGACCAGCCGAGCACCGACCCCCAACCAGTCGTGAACTCGTGAGCCTAGTGGCCATAGCAACCACCTCAATGGACCACGAAAAAATCGCAGCATCAGCCGCAATGGCTCGGCAGTCGCCGAAGCAGTCCGATGGGGCCAAGCAACAGGTATGCCTCCTTTCTTTCTCCGAGCTTTAATATCTTAATGTCTTGTTTCTCTTGCTTCTTTTTTCATAACGGAAATCATCCTTTTAGATTTTAAATATCCCAATGTAGGGTAAGTAGGGAGCCTCCGGCACAGCTGCTTCTCCTAGGCGTCTTCAACCCGCATCTTGGAATGAAGCCTTACCGCAAGCCTAGCTCTTTCATGAGTTAAATGCTGTCCACGCATGGCCATGGTGCGCATAAGCCCCTGGGCTGCATTGCGGAGAGGCGTTCTCCAGGCAAGTATAGGGCACGGCAGTGCAAGACAGGCGGGTGAACTTGGGGAGGGAGTTCAGATCATTGGACCAATGAACTGCGCTCCCTCCCCAAGTTCGCCCGCTGCATCATAGATGTACGCACATCCTGTTAGATAGAGACTGACACGCACACGCAGGCACCAGAGTAGAAGCAGAAACCAAGCAGTAGAGTTTGCATAGGACTGAGCCGGCCTCCACTAACTTAAGTTGAAAAAATGTGCACGATTATTGGAGGCAAAAATGTATTGTTAAATATACAGAGGACACTAGTGAATATAAAGAAACATATGCCTTTGAATTAAAGCTTAGCTTACAGTTACTTGTGACCTGGTTGGCTGTGCAGAACCGGCCCTGTAGGCTCATCAGTCCTCTCCTTTCCCAACTCCAGCACAAGCTACCTGATATTGGTGCACAGCGCAGGCCAGACAGAGACTTAGAGACAGCAGGCCTCGCTCCGCCTTCTGGCCAGGGAGGAGAAGTCGCAGTGGGGACTCTGGCTCATCGGAATCCAGCCACATCCACCGCGGCACGATAGAAGTGTGACAGTCCTCCTTCACGAACCGTCTCTCATTTCAGACAATTTGCAGCTTGGGCATCGAAGACAGACTGGGTCTGAGACGTGCCCGAACCAGTGGTGGTGGGCCTGAAGGAACAACGCTGCAAGAATGGGGGGGGGGGGGGTACAGCAGTTGCTTCTCCACTTCCCCCATCCAGTGGGCACCTGCTTGAATGGTGAGCTGGTCTGGAGCTAAGTGGACCTAGAGGGCAGTTCAGTTCAGTTCAAAATGTAAGTTTATTTGGACCATTTTCCTTAAACAGGTAAAAACATCATAAAAGCAATACATTTTTCCATAAAAACTTTAAAACAGTGTATGACTTATATCTCATTAAAATAGATGACACGCGACTTAAACTAATCACAATTCAAATTTTGTTTAACTTTTTGCATAAATCTCCCCAAGGCACAAGCAATATCTAAATTCATCATTTCTGTTAGGAGGACACTTGCAGAAAGTCAGTTATATATACTATATTTTAAAAAAATGGGGCGTAAGATCTCTTTCCGTGGTTCTAAAAACTTTGGGCAGTCCAATAAAATATGCATCATATCGTATGTAGTTCCCAATATTCACTTACAGTTCCCAATGCTATCTATCGTCTCTTTTATTACTCTAGTATTACAATAGCAAGGATTCAATCCAATTCTTAATCTTAGGACTTCTCTCCTCAGCCTTCTGTTTGGTAGTCTATCAATATAAGGAAAGTGTACAACTTTTAGCCAGGAATGGGTCACAAACTGTACCGACTTTTTCGTCGCCAGGTAATCTTGGTCCTCGGCTCGGGATACTTCTGCACTTACTTGCCTGCAAAGACCTTGCCCTCCGATGACATGACTTTTCTAACATGCGCCATTTGCCCCGTCTAGCACCCTGGCACCATCCCCCTGCTGTAGCGCCATTTAGTAACTACCCTTGAACCGGCCCTGTGTAGGTTACATGCGCCATCCCATCTAGCCCTCACACTACACGCAGCAAATAAGACACGAGTCCTGGCTCTCATGCAGCATAGAATCCCGACCTGGCTGTAAGCAGAACTCGAGTAGAGTAGGCCAGTGGATTAACCCCTTCGCTGCGGCGGCTATTCAGCCGCAGCGCTAAGGGGGTGGGGCGGCCGCGCTGCGGTTCCGTGCTTGTGACGGAACCGCTCCGTCATGGCTCGCGGGTGAGCTGTGCTTGTGACGGAACGGTTCCGTCACGGCCCCGCCCGTTCTTTAGAACGTCAGCGCAGGCACGGAATTCGCGCCGCGCAGGCGCGGCGGCAGGGCCGTGACGGAACTGTTCCGTCACCAGCACAGCCCACCCGTGGCTCGTGATGGAACGGTTCCGTCACGAGCATGGAATAGGTTAGGGATCGTGGCTTAAAAACATGAATGCTAAAAATCTGTGCTTAGCCTAGTGTGCCGCCCAACTTGTATTTTGCGGTTTCTGTCATTCTATCCAGACAGATATATAGTGCAACCCTACATTATACCTACAACAAGTCAGGACTATTGTCTTTGTCAACGGTTGTTAGCTGCATAAGAAAAAAAATAGAAACTACTGCTTCATTGTATATAATATTGAAAATGCTTCAGTTCTGAAATGATGAACTGTGAAAGAACTGTACTGAGTCTATTTGAAGTTACATCAAAGGCAGTGAAGGGGGGAACTGCTGCAGAGTTAAGAATTATTTTTCACCTGGCCTGAAGGTGAGAGCAAAAATAGAGAGGCCGATAGGGAACCGTCTCAGCAGCTGCTTTTTAGAATTGTCGGGTACCAGCTGGACCCGGCCCACTTAAAGTCATGTTGTCAGGTCTTGGAAAGGGTGCTATTTTAAACTAAAATGCATGATGTGAAAAGGATTGTCTTCTGGTTCTAATTCTTGTAATTTGTTGCAGAATTACTCACTAAATTAGCAAGTAACAAAGTATGGAACCCACTTGCTATATGCTGAATGCAGCTACCACTTGCTGAATAGCATATGTACTTTATACCTCTCTACCTCTAACTCCTTCCTTCCCCGCACCTCCTTCATGGTGACCCCCACCCCACCTGTTGTTGCAGCTCCTAGCCTCCCTGGGCCTCTCTTGTGTTTTGGCTTAGTTTTTATTTAATTTTGGAGGGGTATATTTATATAGCACCAAATCAACTCTTGGGAATGGAGTGCTTTACTTAAGCAGTTCCCTTTGCAACTTCATTATTACGACAGGAGCAATCCATCTGTTGTTGCAACTCCCAGCCTCGGCGGGCTTTAAACATTTTTTTGGGGGGGGGATGTGTTTATTATATAGCTCCAATTTGACTAAGAGGTGTTGAAGCTCTTTACCTAAGAAGCTCCCTTTGCAGTCTCCTTACTAACAGAAGGTATTACTGACCCCCGCATCCCCATGTTCATTAATTAAATGGTGCGCGGCGCACAGTCTCCGCTGTCTTCAGGGTGGGGCATAGGGTGGGGCTGTTGACCAATGCCATAGTCATGTGCATTGAGCAGCTTAATTAAAAGTGCGCGTGACTTGAGACATCCCAGGACCAGACTACTGAGAAAGATGACCGTCTCCGTGCGGCGCCCCGGCCATAATTTAATTATTACTAGCCCCTGCTTCCTGCCTAGCCAGCCTTGCCCTGTCTTCGGCTGCCTGCTCGCGCCTGCCTGCCTCTGCTCTGATGCTGCAGGCCAGGCCTCTCAGGTGAGTCTGTCTGACTGAGGAAGGTCAGGAGCAGTATGAGGCAAGCCCAGATCGGTTCAGGGGAGTAGAGTCTGTCTCAGTGAGGTGGTGGGTGGTGGGGTGCGATCGATGATGAGATCATTGGAATCCGGGCAGCCAATCCATCCATCATGGGGCCCTGCCGGCTGGGAAACAGTAAAAGTAAAAAAATTTAATATAGTCCCGGTTCTGCAGGAGACGATTGCTCCGCTCCTGCTCCAGTTTCTGAGAGTTTGGATGGTGGTTGCGTTGCACAACGTAGCATGGATGATGGCTGCAATGTGCAATCAAAATATCTACAGCTACAAAATCACTCCTCAAATACTGGATGGCTAGCCACCCTAAGAATGCACTGACTCTCATTAGCTGGTTACATGTCAGAATATCGATTGCAGAAATATTGTACCACAAGAATACCAGCGTTGCCCGGGCTGACTTTCCAGTCCCACTTTCCTATTTATGGCTGATGGTTTTTCCCCAGGCACGTGCCACAATATCCAAGCTAGGCCCCAATAATGCCTCAGACGTTTTATGGGGCTCTTGGGCAAGACCCCAGAGTCTCCTTGCTGGAGACTGGAGCTAATTTGCAGCAAGTCCCCCAAGGGCCCAGTAGCCCATTTGTCAGTCTTATCTGATCTTACAGAGTGTCACATCAGACCCTGCGGGAGCCACTCTGCCAGCAGGTAGTGTCCAGATAGCGGGGAGTGGCGGTCGTGGCAGCCACTGTCCTTAGTGCTCTTCCATTGCAGCAAGTCTCTCCTGGTGTCAAGGGGCATGTCTCTGATGCTCCTGGACATGGGGGTAAAGGTATTGCTCTAACCCTCCAAAGATCACGGGTGACGGTAGAAATTGAAATTGCTTCTTCAGTTGACGTTATTATCATGCACAACCCTTTACAGTTGCTAGTGTGTGGCATTCAGATAATTCACCAGTCTATTTCTTCTGACTTTCGCTAAATACTGAGTTATATCTTTTGTACTTCTCATGTATATTGTCAGTCAAGTTTTTATGGAATTGCAGGTTTGGGTTTGTCTTTCAAAGTTTTAAGTTATTGTCCAATAATGTCAATTCTATTTCAGACCCTTCATACTTGTTCTTTATTATTCAGCCATAGGTTCCTGAGACCATAGGAACGCTCCTTGGCAGTGTTTTGATTGGTGCCTCAGTAAAATAATCTGCTTTTGACAGTATTGTTATGAATGGCATAGCTTGTATGTTAAGAGTGATTCCCACTTTCTCATTAGAACTTAGAGAAAGACAATATAGAGGCATTTCATTTAAATGTTGGAAGTTTCAAATCAAAATATACTAGATTTCTGGCTGGTAGGGCAAAGTGGTAGGGGGTGGCTGGGCCACCGAGGGAGTGAATGCGGTGGGGGCTCCCTCCATGTGCTTTGCAGGGGGGCCCCCTCAAGTTTCATTACGCCACTGGGGTGCCATGCTACCATACTTTCTGTAATGCAGGCCTTTGGTATCTAATTCTTCTGAGTGAGATCTCTTGATTGCAAATAGAGGAGGTTTTCTGCTTTCCTGAAAAATATAAACCGAACCGGCTTTGGAATCAATGGTGTAAGGAGAAAGCATCACTTTCTCAGAAGTTTAAACACTTTTCATGACATTCCATGCTTTTCACTGATCGTCCCATAACATAACGAAACATATATTCACAGATTATGCATATATTGCCGATATTTATAAGCTACAGCTCTTACCTTCTGTCCTAGGAAAATGTATAACATTAAATAACATATGCACATTTATCGCATAAATTGTGGTAGGTAACGAAACTCGAGGTAACATACTATAGTTAATTAAATTAGCTTAATACTTATGCCATTTTAATGTCGACTTTACACGTTTAAGGCTAATAGGCCGGTTTGCACCTTTATGCAGTTGCTTCGCACAAGATGCTTTTCACTTTCTTCCCGCTGTAGATGCTGTATCTTTTCAGAAGTTTTCTGTTAGCTGGCGAATAGGCATCTGTTAGGTATTAGACAACTGAGATTGAGGTTTTCATGGGAGGACAGGAAGCTGGTAGGAAGCTTGCCCGAAGATTCTGTTCAGAGTAACAAATCAAGGACATAGTCATGTATGAATGAAGAGAAGTGTTACAACTACTGTTTTATTGAATTATAATAGTGGGTGATCCATATATTAGAGGGCAGGTCCTAGAGAATAGATCCTACTGAGCAAATATTAGAGATGTTTGCTGGCTTCGAGATGAGAAGATCCTTCCAGCCTCTGATAATCTCCACTGTTTGAGTGCTAAGGCTTCATGTCTGTGCATTCCTATTCTCTCATCAAAAACCTTCATTTGGTTTTCTGAAGCTGTCAAAAAAGTGCCTCCCTCTTTTGCATGGTTAGCCCCCCACTTTTTGCCTGGTTTTGATGCGGTTTCAATGGTAGTGCACAGGGGCCTTGCCAACCAGATCCTTTGTGCCTGTGCTTTTGTCCTAAAAACAAAACTCCCAATTGGTACTTCTACCCCCTGTATGTCCCTAGTAAATGGTACCCTCAGTACCTAGGGCCTGGGAGCTGAAGAGAGTCCCCTTGCAACCCCCAATTGGGAACAAAGCACTGCCCTTGCAGCTTGGACACCTGCCTGTCTCCAGCTCCTGCAAATCTGCAACCAGTCTTGTAGCCAGCGACCTCTGCAAGCCCTGTGAGGGGTGCATTCTTCAAAAAAGAATCCAATCTCCCATAGACAGTGGAGCTGTCCAAGCAGAAACAAGCTCCAAAGAATCCGGATCCAGGTGGCTCTCCGTCTCCTGCCCACTCTGCACCCGATACCCACGACCCGAGTCTGAGTGGCTCATCAGTGTAGTGAAGTCTCCACAGCAATCTTGACCTCGTGTCCAGCATTGGATGACCTCTGCTGATATCCATGTCGGCGCCTGCAGTGTGAATCCAGTGGCTCCCCCAACTACAACCAGCTCCGGTAACAACACTCTGACATCTATAGACGCCTGCACCTGAAGCACCTGGGAATTAGTGAACTGAACCGATGGTGCCCTAATACCCTCTACATCTCTACGTACCTCTGCTGTCATTAGCTCTCTCTTTCAACCTCCAGTGTCAATCCTGCAGCCTGTATGCCGAAGAAGAATTCCCATTGAACAGCATTGGGCACCCAATGTCAATATTGCACCCTGCACCCTTGCACCCCCAATCCGCTAGTGGTGTATGTTTGGTGCTGCTTTGTGAACCCCCCCTCTGCTTAGCCTAACCACCAAAGCTTGCCCCTGCAACCAATCTACTCACCTGCAAGCAGTGTGGCTCCAGGCATCTCCAGTCTCCATTGAAAAGCATTTGGCCGAACTCCAATTTTGTCCTCTGCACCCGGCTGTGCCTGTGCCACTGGTGGTGCAAATTTGGTACTCACCTGACCCCTGGACCTTGCTGATTTTGGACTCCAAAGACTGAGATTGTAAGTGCAATAGTTAAGTGTTTAACCACAATATTGTTTTCCCCATAGAATAACATTGAACTGTACTGACATGTTTTTGTGGCGATTTTTCAAAGTGAAAAGTAATTTTAATTAAAAACACATTTACCTGATTGCAAAGATCTTGGTCTTAAAATAAAGCACAAACGAAGTATATTTTTCAAAAATTGGTCTGGACCCACTTCTTAAGTCGTGGGTCTGTTATTTATCACTGTGGTGCCATAAATGTCTTACACACCTCTGTGTTAGGCATAAGGCTGCTCGTGCACACTTCCACTAATTGAGCACTTTGGGTTTTACATTGAGCCTCTCTCAGTTTTGCAGAACCCCTAAACTCTGTGCTCTGTATTACCACGTAGTGACAAAATCATATACAGGGCCAGCTTCCTACAGAAGCTGACACTTCAACTCATTTTGCTTAATTTAGGTGCTATTCTCGTCCAGACCTTCTTTAATCTAGATTAGGTATTTTATTTGTGAAACACTTTTGGCTGCATATATTCTGCATACTATTTGTAATTCTTTCGAGTTTGTTATTTTATCTTATTTTTAAATATCGACTTTTTGCTTATTTGAATATGTAAAATGATTACTAAATTTGAATACTTCCTGAACTAATGAATGATTTGAACTAATTGTTAAAAATTCGTTAAAACTCACTCCAATTATTTTTGTCATTTCATGTGAAGGTTCAAATGTTTTTCACTGTTTATGGTAACTAAAGTAAATGATAGCTCCTTATCTATTCTCCATGTCGATTAACAAAGGTCCACAAACCTCCTGTTTTTGCTGTTTATTTGTATGTGCCTTGGGACTATGAGGACTTTACCACTTCTGACCAGTGCAAACATGCATGTGCTTCTCCCCTAAACATGGTAACATTCCTTAAGGTCTGCTAATCAGGCCTTGGTTAAAATTCTGAAGTGGAAGAATATATGGGGTGGTAGATGCCTCTCATACTTGGCTCCCAAACTCTGGAACAGGCTGCCTTTGGATATTAGATCTCAACCTGATCAATCCAAATTCCGTGGCCTTTTAAAAACCTGGCTCTTCCTGGTTTAGTAGTAGCGCTTGTATTTGTGGACACATTAATCTTTCTATGTTTCTCCAGCGCCAAGATGCCTCGACAATCGTGCTCTATATAAAACCCTCACTTACTACTTACATTGGTGTATTCACCGTTGGCATATTTAGTTGACTTGTAAGTCCCTTGTAAAGTTGTATACTATATGCCTGTAACCTACATGCTACTAGTGGGCCAGAAGCAATGTAGTGAGTCTGGAGCCAGGGCAGGAACTCTGTGCACTTCAAATACCTGTCTTTGAAGTCTCCCCCACTTCAAAGGCACAACTGAGTATTTGTACTGGACCTCAGACACCACCACTTTCAGTACATTTTTGGACCTGTGAAGACTCTACCAGGAAAAAGGATTACTGTGCCCCCGAAGGACTGTCTCTCTGCTGGAATGCTGCTTTGCTGGACTCTTGCATTGCTGTGCTGCCTTGCTACCTGCTGTTCCCCTGCCTAGGTAAGAATGACTTGACCTGCATCACTTGAACTCAGAGCAACTCCAAGGGGTAGTTGGCTGGCCTCCTGATCTGAAGTCTCAGGGACATAAAAGCCTTCCAGCCACCCTGCTTCAGGATCTGGACTCTGTCATCTGTGAACCTGCCCTGCCAAGTTGTGCCATCCCAGTCCTGGACCCTTGGAAGTGGGCCTAAGGTGTTTGCTGCAGGAGAACCCACGCATCTCCTGTTGAACTGATGCATAACCTCTGCTGCACAGATCAAAACGGGTGTATTGACTCAGTTGCGTGGATTGCAACCGGTGCATATGGCCACTGTGTAGGAAACATGCATTGCAATGCTGTTTGTGGTGCACTATATGGGCCACCGCCTAGAGACATTGTTATAGCGTCGGACCTTGCATTGTTTGGGAGAGAGTAGAGCATTATGTAATGTACATTTGTTTAGCAATGCGTCAGAAAAATTGACTGAAATGTCGAGAACCAGCCTGTCATACCTAGGAATGATGCTATGGGTGTAGCTGCATACCAGGAAGTGTAAATGTAACGTTTACTTTCTATTAGTGTTTGTTGATTGGGGCTGGTGGTTTGAGGAATGTTTTGCAATTTTGGTGGCTTTTTGCTGTTTCTGGTGGAGTCTGTGTCTGTTCCGTCTCTGAAAAATATAGTTTTTGTAGCCTTTATACTTAAGTGTTGTATTTTGTATTTGTAATTGTCTTTGTATTGTTGGGTGTTTGTCTAATTTGGAGTTGTAGTTAATTAGGTTGAGTTAGGTGATTAAGAGGTGTTTTTGTTGTTAGTGTGGATAGAACGTGTGCCATTGATGGCCTGTTTGAATGGGCAATGTCCAACTGCAAAACAAAAATGGGGAAATTGCATGAAAAATAGAGCAACTACACACATTGCAATCCTAAACTAAGCTCTATGACATATCAGTGTTATTGCACATTTATATCAGACCATGGAACAAAAGCTAGTCAATCAGTCAATAGATAAAAACTTTATTTGTCCACGTTATGACCATAAAAGTAGGTGTACACAAGGAGAAGCAAGAACAAGAAACATAATAACATATGTACAAACAAGAAACATAAAAAGCTGTTAGTTTGTCCTTAAGTACATGTATTGTAACATAATAAAACCTGTACTATGAGCCTATTCAATATTAAGAATAAAAAGATTTCAAAATCAATACTAGAATTAAAAAGGTCATCACATAGGTTAAAGAAAATGTCAACATTCAGCTCAGGAAAAACCCAGGTAATTGCTAATGGCGGTCCAAATTTTTCATTCTACGTACAGCCCCAGTTAAAAAGCTATCAACCCTATAACATATCAGAGTGGATGAAAGCATTTGCAAGTATATCAGGGCAGGTCTTACTTGTTCAAATTGGCATTTTTTAGAAAGATCTAAGATGTGCTTAGACCATATATCATTATAAAAACTACCGAAAACATAAAATGTGTCAAATCTTGTACCGAAAAATTATCACAAGAACAGGGTTTTAGAGATCCTACCTTGGCATAAACCTTGGGTACTGTAAGAAGCCAATGGATACAGTTGAACCCGAATCTAGATAAAAGGAAACAATGGTGCAAAGTATTGATAAAATACCAAAAAGGTTTGTCTAAAATCCCAGGGCTTATTATCATGTAATACCTAACTGTGGAGTTTTTGAGTTCAGTTGTTTCTCTTTCCAGCCTTATTCTGGTTAAAAATTGACTTTCAATGGCTTTCACCTCCCCTTGGTGCAGCTGCCTTGGTTGGTTAAAAAGCTACAGGCACCCTTGTGCCATAAGCTTTTTTTAAAAAAAAACCTTTATTTAGCAGTTCCATGAAGAACAACATAGAGCAATGCACTGAGCTAAAATAGAAGGGCATTTTGGTTACATACATACAAAACATCTTCATTAAACATCATTTAGGCATATTAGGAGTCTTGAGATAGCACATCCTGCATGCTTAACACCGTGAAGGCCCAACTTAGTCGTACCTGCTAAAAAAAACAAAAAACCTGCACTAGCCCGTCTGTGCCCCTTGGCCATCCACCTGGGTATGCAATGGGTGTGGAAGCTCGCATTGTGTGGTAGGTGTGTTAGTGTTCGAGACATAAACCAAAAAGGAACAGCCCCTTAACCCACTCCAGTTGGCACCAGGCCTTGTTCCAGCTGCGAGGGGTGATCCTCCTGCTGTGCTGCAAGGTACGCCCTGAA
The DNA here is from genome assembly GCF_964261635.1 of Lissotriton helveticus. Lineage (NCBI taxonomy): Eukaryota > Metazoa > Chordata > Amphibia > Caudata > Salamandridae > Lissotriton > Lissotriton helveticus. Next base: position 1,025,059,496 of record NC_136063.1, read on the forward strand.
GGGGCCCCAAATGTCTATTGGTCTGGAGGTTGGGGGCGTAGTGTCTGCATACTGCTCGTTCCTATTAGAACAGGATGCCAAGATTTGGAGCTAGCTCTGTCTCGTGGGCGTCCTCCTGCCCCCCCCCCAGTGTATTGCTACTTCTCTTATGGCCAACAGTAAGGCAATAGCAGCCAAACGTCTAACCTTAAGAGGGAGCTGCACGACATATCCCAATAGTGCAATCTCGGGCAGTGGGTTGGCCTGAACCCTGAATAATCTTGCTCAGTGTGTGGTAAACCTCCACCCAATATGTGCATATACGTGGGCACGTCCAGGCCAGATGTGCGAAATCAGCTTGAGGGCATTGACATCTCTGACATTGGTGCAGCCTATTGGGGTCTATCTTGTGCACTCTGTCTGGAGTGACATACATTCGCTGTAGGAACTTGAAGTGGATCAGCCTGTGTCTGCTGTTTATAGAGAAAGTTTTGGTCTCCTACCAGCATGCTGTCCATTGTTCATCAGATATCTGGGTGCCTAGATTTGCCTCCCATGCACTCCACACCCTGATATCATCAACCAGGATCAAATCAGCACATGTTTTGTAAAGCTGTGAGATCAACTGGACCCCCATGCTACTACCTATAGTCAAGGTAAGTGGCGGAAAAAACAGAGGTTCCAGCGGGAAGTCAGGGAACCTGGCCCGTAGAGCCGATCGAAGCCTGGCAAGAACAAACTGATACAGGAACGTAGCATCCGTGTTAGATCTGGGGGTCTCTAGTTGGCAATGGTATTCACCTTTGTCCAAATAGGGACCCTTACTTCTAAGTCAGGATAAGGGGATTACACTCCTTAATAACCCCTGCTCACCCCCTTGGTAGCTTGGCACGAGCAGACAGGCTTATCTCAGAGGCAGTGTGTTAAGCATTTGTGAATATACACAGTAATACGGTGAAAACACTACAGATGGACACAACACAGGTTTTATAAAAATAAGTATTCTTTATATAGACTTAAACACAAGACCACAAACAACAAAAATCCACAATACTACACTTAAGATTACTTAAAAGATGATTCAAGTTGCTTAGTTCAAGTTGTTGGTAAATGCGACAACGTCCTCAACAAAGTACCTGGATGCGTAATGCAAGGTACACAAAAGGCTCGCAAAAGGGGAGATGCATCAGGTCCATGATCCAGGGGAACGGTTGCGTCCTTCCTCAATGCTTGCGCAGAGTACGGGACTCGTCGTGAGCCTTACCGGAGAGAAGGTGATGCGTAGATTCTTGGCTTGTGGGCCCATTGCGGTGCGCAGGATGGCGCCTTGATGCGATGCGATGATCCGGTTGCGATGTGAGAAGATGGCGCCCGTGATGCTGCGATGCGATGACGCCCTGGTTAAGCATGGGCGGATTTTGCGAATTGGCAATCCGCGAAATTGCGTATTTACGGATTCGCAATCTGCAAAATTCGCGAACTCTCGCGAATTTGCGGATTTTTAATTTTTTTTTGTGTTCGCAAGGATTTCTGCCAGTTCGCGAGGATTTTGTACCAGTTCGCAAACGCGAACTTACATTTCGGGTAGCAACGGTCGCGAACATGTTGTTTCGACATCTGGTTCATCACAGCACCCTCTGTTTCACCACTGCCACCCTCTGTTTCACCACTGCCACCCTCTGGCTCACCCATGCCACCCTCTGGCTCACCCATGCCACCCTCTAGTTCATCACTGTAGATTATGGGTGAAAAAGCACACCTGCCCTGCCTCAACTGACATAAATGAATTAGGGGCTGATTAATGTGTTACTGAATTTGAACTTCCTGGCTGGAACCTGCTTCCTTATCTGTAATTGCTTTCTCTGAGCCTGCTGTGAGGGTCAGAGCAGGGTCATAGAATAGTTGCAAGTCGGCAACTGAACTCTGAAGGGGCCCCTCAGGAAGCACAACAGGGAATGGTTGCTAATGATAAGATTGAACTTTTGCACCTGCTGAGTGCTTTTAGTTTTGGAAAAATCCAAATATCCAGCAGCATCCACAAAAAGTAATCCTTCCAGGCACTACAGGGAATGGTTACTAATGATAAGATTGAACTTTTGCACCTGCTGAGTGCTTCCAGGTCAAGATCCAAATCAAAGTGACCAGCACATGAAGAAAGCACTGAGAGGAGCCTGCTGGACAGGAACAGGAAGTTGGAGACTGTGGGGCACTTCCTTCCTCCCACCCCCCCCCCCCAAAATGGACTCCATGCAAAAAAAGTGCAGGCAAATGTAAACCTGAGGAGTTATTCTGATAAAAATCATAATTTTCAAAGTTTATGCTGCCTGCTGGTGGATTTCTTGTGCGAAATTGCACATTTTGCAATCTCGCAATTGCGAGATTGTCGCTGCCCGCCGCATCTACGTTTTCGCAAGTGTTTACTCCCGCGAAATTGTATAGTATTCTAGTTGGCAAGTGCGACCAAGCAAACAAATCCGCTTCGCACGGATTTACGAATTTTCGGTAAGTTCGCGAGAGTTCGCGGATTGCGAATTTACCAAAAATCCGCAAAATCCGCGAGCGGAACGGATTTTACGCCCATGCTTAGCCCTGGTAGCCTTGCGAAGACTCTGTACTTTGGAGCCGCGACAGGCCTTGCGAGACGCTTCTCCGTTGATGCAATGGCGACTCTCTCGATGGCGTCACGCTTCTCCGGTGATGCGACAGCAGGCAGCTTCGATGAACACACGCTTCCAGGGAGATGCAATGAAGGCTCGCTTCTCCAGCGTTGGGATGATTTTAGCTGCGGCGGCGACACGCTTCTTCTCGATGCGTCGCGCTTCCAGCTCCCAGCGGCACGCAAGTGACTGGAGTCAGAATTCCCAGCAACAAAATTCAGGAGGGAGCTGGAGGTGAAGTCTTTTGTCCCTGAGACTTCAGCAGGAGGCAAGCACAGTTCAAGCCCTTGGAGAATATTCTGTAGATGAAGGTCCTTACAAAGTTCCTTCTCCTTTCCCTTGGCAATGAAGCAACCACTGCTGGTCATCCCAACAAACAGCACACTGGCAGAGGGGCAGTCCAAACTCCTGCAGCTTCCTTGGTTCTTCTCCTTGGCAGAAAGGTTTCTTGTTCCACAAGTGATCTAATTTCTTGGGATCAGGGTTCCAATAATTATACCCCAAAATCCTTTGCTCTCTGAAGGTAGAGAGGCCTCTGCCTAGTTCAAACCAGTTCCTGAGCACTTTGTTTACATGACTCTCTTCTTCCTTTCACTGTGCAGGGCAGAGACATCAGATGCCCCACAGGAGGTGGAGCCAGCACAGGGGAGGGAAGATACAGCTCTGGAGCACTCTGTTGACATGATTCCTCCTCTCCTTTCACAGTGCAGGGTAGAGACATCAGACAAGCCACAGGAGGTGGACCCAGCATTGTAGAGGGAAGGCTCGGCCCTATTCAGGTCCCAGGTGCAACTCCTCCCGCCCATCTAGATGCAGATCTCTCTATTCACCACCGGGCTGCCCCAGCCTGTCTCCTGGAATCCCCCAGCCCTGTCACTCACAAACCCAGACAAGGAATACACAACTTAGCAGAGGCAGGCTCAAATGGTTAGGCAAGCAAATATATACTTTCTAAAAGTGGTATTTGCAAACACAGAATATTAAAACTAAACTTCACTAAAATATGCATGTTATTATTCTGAGTTCAGGCATACTAAATTCGGATTTCTACCGTTTTCCCTGATTCAGTTAGGATTATAAGAATGTAATAATCTAACTGCCCATTCTGGCCTATGAGAACAGGTAGTCTTCAATAGTGAAAAATGAAAATGGCTGTAATTCACTATTAAAACATGCTACACACATCAGAGCATGTCCTACCTTATACTTACAATGCACCCTGCTCTTGGGCCTACCATAGGAGTGTCTAATATGAAGCAAAGGGAAGGTTTAGGAACTGGCAAGTTTGTGCGCTTGGCCAAGTCGACATGGCAGTGCTAGACTGCTCACAGGCCATAAAATGGCAGGCCTGAGACACACTTTACACGCTGCTTCTGTGGGTGGCACAACCAGTGCTGCAAGCCTACCAGCAGCATTTGATTTAGCAGCCCTGGGCACACATGGTGCACTGTACTAGGGGCTGACAGGTAAATCAAATAACGCAATTATGGAATAACCAATTAGTACATTAATTTAACATAGGGAGCACTTGCACTGTGGCACTGATTAGCAGTGGCACAGTGCCCAAAGCATAAATCCAGCAAAAACATATCAAAACACGAGGCAATCCGTCAAAATGGAAGGGAGACTCACGCCAATGATGCCAGGTCTAACAATCCGGGAAAATGGACGCATCTTCAGTGTCGAATTTATGGCCCGTCGGGAAAAAATCTCCCCCAATCAGCAGTAGTTTAGTGTTGGGGAGTGGCATGTCTGAGGAATACACCATCTGGGTGTTTGTGAGAAGCCCCAACTGGGCCCATGCCCAGCTAGTAGTGGAGACCGGCTGGATATCTGTGCGGTCTCGCGGGATACCGAAAGGTAGCTCTGCAGCAAGCGTGTCCGGAAGGACAAAGGGATTATTCCGGCCTCAGAAAAGTGATCCTGGCATCTGGATGATACCAAGCCTGCGCAAAGCTACACTGCACCACCAGGTACTACAGCCGCAGATCAGGTACGCCGTACTCACCCCTTGCGCATGGAAGTGTCATGACTTGCCACCTGACTCTGGGTGCCCAAGCGCCCCAGACCAGTCTGATCAACTGGGTGCGAAGCGTGCTAAAAAATTTATTTTTATGGGAAATCGGGATATTAAGAAATAAATACAAGAACTTTGGGAGGATTAATATTTTAATGAGGACTACTCGTCACACCATGGAAAGTGGAGTTTCAACCAACGATCAATTTGTGTCTCAAGGTTAGAAATAGCCACACCATAATTGCGGCGAATGATTTGGTCTGTCTCAAGGTGTATGTGTACCCCCAGATACTTCACTGAGTCCGTGCACCACTCCAGTGGAAATTCCATTATCCATTGGATCGTGCTCTTCGTGAGAGGAAAGATAACCGATTTGTGCCAATTAATCCCCAGCCCAGAATATGTACCTAAACATGGAATTTCTCTTGTAAGGGACTCTAAATTAGTCTGGGGTCATGGACATAAAGGATCACATCGTCCGCATAAAGGGAGACCAGCAGCGACCCGTGTGGAATCGCAGTGCTCCGTGAAGATGTTTCTCCTGGAAGTGCTTCACTATGGGGTCCATTGCTAATATGAACAGCAGAGGAGACAACGAGCACCCCTGCCTGGTACCCGGGGACAGGGAAACGAGCATAGAAAGAGTGCCATTAAGTCGGAGTCTAGCAGTGGGCTGACACTATAACAGGGCTGTGGTAGCTATAAAGCCCTGTGGCATACCCATTCACTGCAATATAGACAGAAAAAAGGGCCATTCCAGGTAATCGAAGGCCTTCTCCATGTCTAGCAGGATGGCAGCTGCGGGGGTGTCCTGATCTATTCTATGTATGGTGTTAAACAGTGTACGGAGGTTGAATGCCATGGAACGATGGGGTATAAAACCCAACTGAGCCAGAGAGACTATGGATTCCATCAAGAGCGAGAGACTTATAGTCTAAATTGAGGAGGGACAGGAGACGATCAGAGTCGCACAGCAACGGGTCCTTCCCGGGTTTGGGAAGTAATATATTAACTGCCTCGCGGAGCATAGGGGGGAGGACCTGCTTCTCCAAAGCTTCAGCATACATACCCAACAGATGAGGGAACAAGAGGTCCTTGTATGCCTTGTAAAATTCCCCTGTGAACCCCTCCAGCCCGGAGGCAGTAGAAGGGTTCAAGGAGGAGATGGCTTGATCTATGCTCTCCGCAGTGATGGGTATCGCCAAGAAGTCTTGCATAAACTTCTCTAAATATACAAGCGCTATTTCTGCTAAATAGGCCTCTTGAGCAGCACGGTCCCGCCCCAACCTGGTGGAGTATAGCGTCTAGAAATAAGTGAGAAATTCCTGCTGTATGCCCACGGGGTCAGTTGTGTGTTGTCCCGCCTGTGACTGTAGCTCAGTGATGTAGGCCTTCGTGTAAAGGGGCCTAACCATTTGTGCCAGGATCCTACCGGGCGGTCCCTCTCTCCATATACCCTAGCATTGTGGTTTTTCCCAGTGTATAGAATTTCCCTCTTCGCCGTTTCCCTGTATTCCAGAAGTAAAGCTGCCCTCTTCTTGCCGTAGGACGGGTCTGTGGTCATCATCTGTGCAGCATCTAGTGCACCAATCTCGCCCTCCACACGAGTCAGAGTACGGCGAATGTCACGTAGCACTCCAGAGCATTTGGCGACGCCCCTGATGCAAGCCTTAAAGCCTTCCCACAATCCTGCCTCTGTATCCACCGATCCAGTATTGATTGTAAAGTATTCTTCAATTGCATCCAGGACCTCTTTATTAAAAACATCATCCTCTAGTGCCCGGTGGGGGAATCTCACTGCCTCTCAAAGCCCTCCGGCCGTGGGATCATCAGGAAGAGCAGTACCGGGGAGTGGTCTGACTATGTTCCGGGTAGCGTTCGAATTTTATGGAACCATCTAGAAATGTCTGGTGTAACCAACCAGTTATCCAGTCTGGTCCAGGTGTCATGGGAACCGGTCAAATGGGTGTAGGTGGTGTGGCTCGGGTCACGTGCCCGGCCTATGTCTAGGAGTCAAAAATTTCAATTTATGGAATGTAGAGCCTTGCACGCGCGGGTCTTGGGATCTGGGGCCGTAGGGGTACTGTCAGTGGGTGGGTGCAAGGCGATATTGAAATCACCCCTAAAAGAAGGGGAATGGGTCAGAGCTGTAGCAATTTGGATAGCAGTGTATCATAAAAATCAGGGGAATCAGTATCCGGCCCATATATACATACCAATGCTATTCTGTAACTCAGCAACACTCCCACCACTATCACACACCTGCCTTTGGGGTCATAGGTGACAGAGTGACACTTAAAAGAGAGTCTCTTATGTATAAGGATGGCTGTGCCACTGGCATAATTGCTGTAGTTTGCAAAAAAACTATTTGGGCCCCAAGAGGTAGCGAACCTGGACTGATCCCTGGTAGGAAGGTGCGCCTCCTGTAAAAAAAGAACATCCACCCTGTGCCTGAGCAAATAATTAACATTCTGACGTATTTTGCATGTATCATTTAAGCCTCGGACATTGCACGTCTCTAATATGACACTCGATGGGTCTGAAATATACCCTAACTGTGCCATTAAAAAAAGAGAAACTTATGAACAAAGAGTAACCAAGCGCAATACCCAGACAGACTGGGCACAAACAGAGGAATCATAGCATCAGTGCAATTCAATACGAACAATACCCCTCCCCCCTTTCCCAACCCAGCCTTCCCGCCCATCGGGAGAGGCAATACCAACATTATAAGAACTTGTAATAGTACCAATGGCCTTGTAAGAATAACCAACAATAAAACCAATGCGGCACTGTTAAACATCACCATTATGATGTCTGAGGTGTACACCAAATGGGGGGGGTGTATCGCTTTCTACGGCCTAGCAGCCCAACAAATAATATAATCAATGTATGAAGTCCCGGTTATCAACAGTAACATTCCAAATGTGAGGTATAATATCAGGTGTCAAGAGACCAGCAGTCAGCCAGCCTCAGAGTTAGAGAACAAATCCACACTGTCGGAGGGGCCACTGTGTGGCGGTGAGGCAGCGTCTATATCTTTGGGGCACTTGTTGTTAAGTTTATAGTTGCGGCAAAATTCCTGCACTTCTGTAGGATTTTCAAAAATTCGAACACGACCATTCACCTCCACTCTCAGCCTGGCTGAATAAAGCATGCCATACTTCAGTCCTAAATTTTTTAACGTAGCTTTGACCCCTAGGTATTTTCTTCTTGCGTCTTGGACCATAGTCGTGAAGTCCGGATATAGTGACTGTCTGGAGCCCTGCCAGGATAGCTCACCGTGTCCCCGAGCCAGTCCCAGTGCAGTGTCCCTGTCACGAAAGTTCATTATTCACGCGATGATGTGCCTGGGTGGGCAGCCCGTGTTTGGGTGGGGGGCAAGAGACCTGTGGGCGTGCTCCACCACAAAGCCAGGAGTAAAAGCTTCTTTCCATAACAGGTCAGTGAGGATCGTCTCCACTAAGTTCTCCATGCGACCTGCAGCAGTGGACTCAGGCACACCCACCAGGCGAAAGTTATTACGCCGACTTCGGACCTCCAAATCTTCGTTCTTCATCGCGACCTCTTTTAGGATCCGTTACATGCGGTCTACTTTCTTCACTGCTTGTGCCATTCCATCTTCTAGGTCCGATGTGCGGGACTCAACAACATCCAGTCGGCACCTGGAGTTTCGCGTCAAGATCTGCTGTGTGCTAGTCGAGTGAATCGAAGTGGACATCCAGAGCCTTGAACCCAGCTCTCATTTCCGACAGCAGTGGATGCAATTTGTTTGGGTCATCCGTTGGAGCAGTAGGAGGATGCCCACTGTCCGCCATGTCTTCTGGTTGGTCTCTAGAAGGTTCCCCTAGTTTCCCAAAGGGAAGGACGCGCTGCTTAGGGTCTCTGTGAGCCATGCCGCAGTCACTCAGGTGGATAGACTTGTGAAGGCAGCTGATAGCTTAGGGCGATGAGTAGTCAGTGATATGACGCCAGGGGAGCCCTCCGCAGATGGTGCAAGGCCCAGAGTCTCTCCGTCACCGCTGGAGGTGCTCCGTAGCTGCGACCAGTCCTAGCGCCCCCGCCAAATGGGCCCCACTCTCTTCCAACTGTGCAGGCCACGAATGGAGCGCTCACCCTACCGCTATATGTGGGGGCCAAGTAGGTAGTATTGCAGACTGGTGGCCTCTCCTGCTACCACAGGCTGCTAAAGGGGGCCCGTGGCGTGACCACGAAGTCCCAGCCCAGCGGCACACGGGACAAGGCAGAGGGCAATCCCCCTAGCATGCAGGGGCCTCAGGTGTAGGGGGGAGGCAGTGCTGTGCACGTTCACAAGCGCTGGGGCTCTGCGCTGTTTCTTGTGGCCCCAGGAGTGTCATAGGCAGGTGGGACCAGGGCCCAGATCGGCGCCCCGTATGCTACGTAGTATGGGGCCGCCGCTGTGCGATATCAGCACCCGCGGCCCCTGGGGCAGCCGAGCGCACGACACAGAAGGCTTGACAAGTCCTCCGCCCCCTCCATTCGCCGCTGGTTGATGCTCCCGAGCACCGGGTGAGTCGCGGGGAGCCCAATCCTACCACACTGTCCTCCTGCCATCAGTCCGCCACGTCCTCACTCCTCTGCAGCCTCCTCCCCCAGCAGGATCCATGTGGCCACCATCTTGCCCCACACACCACGGACAGAATCCGTGCGGTCCGTCGATAATTCACATCCGCCCGGGCCCCCAGCGCCCCGCCGTATTCATCCAAGCCGCTTGTAGGGTTACACCTCCGCTTTCTGGAGTTTGTGGTCTCATGGAAGGCCGGTAAAGCGGTGATTAGGCTCTGGAGCGGGGAGAGCTTCAGCCCTGTGCGGCCATCCCGTACACGGCGTAGCCACGCTCCCTTTGTGCCATAAGCTTTTGTAAAAAAATAACTTAGCCAGGGAATGTCTGCGGACCTGTCTAACTTCATTCACTCCTCTAAAATAATTTGATTTAGGCAAGGCTTGGGTCTAGAGCAGATTTTAAGCCACCATATTAGCGGTGCCACTGTAATATAATCTGTGATGTAACCCTGCCATAAATCTTTATGCACCATTGTTAGACCTGGCACCATTGGTGTGTATCTCCCTTCCATTTTTGCCTTTACCTACTGTGTTTGTCTGTGTGTTGGACTCCATTTTTGCTGGGCTAGATGCTTTGGGCAGTTTGTCACTGCTGTTCAGTGCCAACGTGCAAGTGCTCCCTTTGTAAATTATTGTTGTGGATTAGTGATTCCATGATTGGTTTATTTGATTTACTTGTCAGACCCTAGTACAGTGCACTACGTGTGCCCAGGGCCTTTAAATCAAATTCTGCTGGTGGGCATGCAGCACTGATTGTGCCACTCACAGAAGCAGCGTGTAAAATGTGACTCAGGCCTGCCATTGTGTAGTCTGGGACTGCCATGTCGACTTCGCAAGTGCACACACTTGCTAGTCCCTAAAGCCTCCCTTTTCTACATATTAGTCACCCATAAGGTAGGCCCAATGTACCCCTGTGGCCAGGGTGCATTGTATGTGAAAGGTAGGACATGCCCTGATGTGTGTGGCAAGTCCTGATAGTGAAATACTGGCAATTTTGTTTTTCACAATTGCAAGGCTATCTGGTCCCATAGGATAGAATGGGGATTTTTGTTTATAACATCTTATAACCATAACTGACCCTAGGAACAAGATAGGAAAGTAAAGTTTAGTAGGCCTGAACTGAGAATGTTAAAGTGCACCTTTTAGTGAGGGTGGTTTTTGCATTCTGTGTTTGAAAATACTACTTTAATAAAGTAGATATTTTCTTGCCTAACCATCCAGTGTGCCTCTGCTAGATTTGTGTATTGCATGTCTGGCTTTTGAATGACAGGGGCTGAAGAGGGGAAGTGAATCCAGAAGTCTGATGCGTCAGGGCTGGGCTGAATAGAACTGGGCGGCATTTAGAGTAGGGGGAGGAGATTTTCTTTTCACCTGAATGGGCCTGGTCTGCCTAAAACAATGCTGTCTCCACCTCCTGACAGGAAGCTGCACCACTAAAGACAGAACTGGTTTTGGCTGGGTACAGACATTGTCTGCCTTCAGAGAACACAGGATTTTGTGGTGTAAATATTGGGGCCCTGATCCCAGAACTTTAGATCACTTCTGAGAAATCAAGAGGAATCTTTGCCAAGGAGAAGAGCCATATAAACTGAGGAGGAATACTGCCCCTGTGCTGTTTGCTGGCTGGGGTTGGCCTTGAGTGGCTGCTTGCTGCAAGGAAATTAGAAAAATGACTTTGCTGTTTGCTTTGTCATCTTCTTGAAGAAAAGATCTCCAAGGTCTTGAAACTGCGGTTGGTTCCTGTTATGAAGTATCAGGGACACAAAGAGTTCATCTCTTCTGTCTCTCTGCATCTGGAACTACTGTTTCAACTGCTACAGAAGGAAATTGCAACACCGACACCAGTGAGCACCAACGCCATGGGCACCACTCGTGAAGAGCACGATGCACCGCCCCGACTTGCACCGTGGGTCCGAAGCCTTGCCACATCGACGCCGAAGCTGTCATCGAGGCTGCTGCCAAGGGCACCGCTTGTTACGTCCAAGAAGCACCGTCCCGGCTCGCATCGAAGCCCTGACTTCATCAACGCTGGTGCTTCATCAACTCAGAGCCGATCCGTGATGTGGGTGACTCCCGAATCCATTGACACCACACCATCGTAAGGAACCATCGCCATCCGTGACGTCACCTCCCCGACACAGTAAGGAACCAACTTCTCACCTCCCCTGTGCTGCAGTAAGGAACTGAGGCATCACCTCCGCTGGGGTGGTAAAGAACCGACGCTGCAGGCGCCAACGAAGCATCACCTCCCCAAGGCCGTGCACAGTCTTTGCTTTCATCAATTCGAAGGTACTGTTCTTTGTGGGTTTGCTTGACTTCAGGCCCGACGCCAGACACCTCGCGATCGGCACCGTTCTTTGGGATTTTCATCTGTCACGATGTCGTGATAACTCCAGATGGAGCTTTGTGTTGCTAGAATCTTAATTTGAGTGAATAGCCTATTTTTAAGGATATCCTTGATACTGTATTGTGGATTTTTGCCGTTTGGTCTTGTTTTGGGTTTGGATAAAGATTACTTATTTTTCTAAATGGGTGTGGTGTCCATTAGTAATGTTTTCACTGTATTACTGTATGTGTTCACGAATGCCTCTGAGATAAGTCTGTCTGATCGTGCCAAGCTACCAAGGGGGTGAGCAGGGTTTATTTTAGGAGTGTATCCCCCTTACCCTGACTAGAAGCAAAGGGTTCCGATTTGGAAGAAGGTACCTACCTCTGCCAACTAGAGACCCCCATTTCTAACCCATTTCTAACAACCAAGAGTGCAGGGGTACTAGGGGGAGCAGCTAAAAGTTTCCTTAAAAATTAATTTTCAGCCCCTTGCAGATCATTTACCTCCTTATAGGCCCAAACTTCACTGGCATATATTGTCCTGGGGATACATTTCTCATTGTAAACTTTCAGTAATGGCAATAAGGGCTTGCTCCCTAATCTTCTGGAAAAGTCCAGAGTTGCTCCTGCGGCTTTCGCTAGAGTGTTTTTCTTCAGTGCTTGCCGAGCCATCCAGGATGCCTTTTCATCAAATAGTACACCCAAATATGGATATGTTGCAACATTGGACAACTCCCCACCTTTGCATAAAAGTGCGCGCATCTCAGGCTTAATATTTCCCGATGACATTATATGAGATTTTGTAAAATTAGTAGAGAGGTCCAGTGAGACCATAAAGACAATAAAAGTATTCACAAGTCGTTTTAACCCAGCATATAAATGGGCAAGGAGGGGCTTTAAGCCTACTCCTGGAGTGTCCTTACTTGCATCGGATAATCTGGCCCCTAGGTTATTGATATAAATAAAGTGTAAATAAAACTGGAGCCAGGATGTAACCCTGCCTCACTCCCCTCCTGACCTTCCATGATTTGGTTAGGGAGACATTTTCATTGTATTTAGCTGAGGTGGTTACATTTAGAGGAGACCAGTGCAAGAAGGACACCAAATCTACATACATGCCTATCTCTAGCTGTAAAGGCCATAGTTTTGATCTGTTCACTTTATCAAAGGCCAACGTGAAGTCAATAAATGCTGTAAACATGCAAACTTTTTTGGCAAGGGTGCATTTTCTAGGCAACATGAGTAGATTCAAATATTGGTCCACTGTTCCCATGCCTTTTCTAAAACCAAGTTGTGAATCCGATAGCACGTTCTTTCAATCAATCAATCAATGACATTTATAGAGCGCACTACTTACCCGTAGGGTCTCAAGGCGCTTGGGGGGGGGGGGGAGTGCCGTTACTGCTCGAACAGCCAGGTCTTCAGCTTCTTCCTGAAGGAGAGGTGGTCTTGGGTCAGGCGCAGGGAGGGAGGGAGGGAGTTCCAGGTCTTGGCGGCCAGGTAGGAGAAGGACCTTCCTCCTGTTGTCGCTCTTCGGATGCGGGGGACGGCGGCGAGGGCGTGGCTGGCTGATCGGAGGTGGCGTTTGGGAGCGTAGAAGTTGATTCGGTTGTTGAGGTAGCTCGGGCCTTGATCGTGTAGGGCTTTGTGTGCGTGGGTGAGGAGACGGAAGGTGATTCTTTTGTTGACGGGGAGCCAATGCAGGTCTCTCAGATGTCCGGAGATGTGGCTGTTTCGTGGGATGTTGAGGATGAGTCTGGCTGAGGCGTTCTGGATCCGCTGGAGTCTCTTCTGGAGCTTGGCGGTGGTACCGGCGTAGAGGGCGTTGCCGTAGTCCAGTCGGCTGGTGACGAGGGCCTGGGTGACCGTCTTCCTGGTCTCGGTGGGGATCCACCAGAAGATCTTCCGTAGCATGCGTAAGATGTTGAAGCACGACGAGGAGACGGCGTTGACTTGCCTGGTCATGGAGAGGGAGGAGTCCAGGATGAAGCCCAGGTTGCGTGCGTGGTCCGTCGGTTTGGGTGCGGTGCCCAGGGCGGGGGGCCACCAGGAGTCGTCCCAGGCGGAGGGCGAGGAGCCCAGGATGAGGACCTCCTTCTTGTCTGAGTTCAGTTTCAGGCGGCTGGTCGTCGTCCACTCGGCTACATCTTTCATCCCTTTGTGCAGGTTGGCTCTGGCGGCGGCGGGGTCGTTGGTCAGGGAGAGGATCAGCTGGGTGTCGTTGGCGTAGGAGATTATGTTGAGGTTGTGTTGGCGTGCGATGGCCGCGAGGGGGCTCATGTAGACGTTGAAGAGGGTGGGGCTCAGCGAGGATCCTTGAGGGACGCCGCAGATGACTTCGGTGGCTTCTGACTTGTACGGTGGTAGGCGGACTCTCTGTGTTCTTCCGTCGAGGAAGGAGATGATCCATTCCAGTGCCTTCTCCTGGATTCCGACGTTGCTGAGTCGCTGCACTAGGGTGCGGTGGCAGACCGTGTCGAATGCCGCGGAGAGGTCTAGGAGGATGAGGGCCGCTGTATCTCCGTTGTCCATCAGGGCTCGGATATCGTCGGTGGCAGCGATGAGGGCGGTCTCGGTGCTGTGGTTGGCTCGGAAGCCAGACTGTGAGGGGTCGAGGGATCCATTCGTCTCGAGGAAGGCGGCCAGCTGTTTGTTGACGGTCTTCTCGATGACTTTGGCTGGAAACGGGAGGAGCGAGATGGGGCGGTAATTCTTGAGTTCGGTGGGGTCCGCTGTGGGTTTCTTGAGGAGAGCGCTGAGTTCGGCGTGCTTCCAGCTCTCGGGGAAGGTGGCGGTGTCGAAGGAGGTGTTGATGATGTCCCGCAGGTGGGGTGCGATGACAGCGTCGGCCATGTTGAAGACGTGGTGAGGGCAGGGGTCGGTCGGGGATCCGGAGTGGATGGAGTTCATCGTGCGGACGGTGTCTTCGGTGCTGATCGGGGTCCAGACGCGGAGGGTGGTGGTGGGGGGCGTTGGTGCGTTCGTGGGGTGCGTCGGTTGAGTGCTGAAGCTGTTGTGTATGTTCTTTTCTACTAATCAACTGCTTAAACGATCTAGGAGTACCTTGCCCATTACTTTTTCTGGTGAATCTAATAACGAGATCAGCTGTAGCATGCTGGGTTGTCTCTGACGCCCTTTTTATGAATAGGTAAAATCACCACCGTAGACTGTGAATGAGGCGGGCCAGCCACTGTAGGAGCGCTAAAAACCCTTGTTACAATCTTTTCCCAAGTGCCTGAGTCTAATTTGTAAAGATCCACCGGTATCCCATTGGGCCCTGTGGTTTTTCGTGCTGAGGCAGCCACTATAGCTTTCTGTACTTCGTCGTCCACCTCAAAGCATAGTGAAAGTGGCTCCATACTGGGTTCCCAAGGGGTATCAGTGTGTTCTACAGCCACCTCAGTATAAATCTGCTCAAAATGGCTGGCCCATCGGTCGGCAGGAATGTTACACTCTGTTTTCGACATGTCATTATTCCTAAAAAAAGGGCTATTTGCAATCTTCGAGAATTTAGAACTATTTGCCATAGTACTGTACTGATGTAGATCCTCCCATGCCTGTTCCTGTATTTCATCTTGCCTTGATTTTATGGCCATATTGTATGCTTTTCTATGGACTTTAATCAATTTAGGTCCCTAGGCTTGTTTTTAAATGCAACAATGAGGGCTTTGTGGGTTTTGGAATAATCTGTATTAAACCATTTAATCTCTTTGTTGTCACCTAGTCTTCCTTCACTAGTGAGATTTATTGCAATTTGTTTAGCCAAGTTATCAAATGCCTCTAATACCACATCGGGTACAGTATGAGTATCAAGGTACTGCTCAATGTCTTCCCTACCCTCAATCAATCAAAGCATTTATATATAGCGCACTACTCACCCGGGGGTCTCAAGGCGCTAGGGGGGGGGGTCCGCTACTGCTCGAACAGCCAGGTCTTGAGCTGCTTCCTGAAGGCGAGGTAGTCCTGGGTCAGGCGGAGGTGGGTCGGGAGGGAGTTCCAGGTCTTGGCGGCGAGGTAGGAGAAGGACCTTCCCCCTGTGGTGGCTCTTCGGATGTGGGGGACGGTGGCGAGGGCGTGGCCGGTCGATCGAAGATGGCGTTTGGGAGCGTAAAAGTTGAGGCGGTTGTTGAGGTATCCTGGGCCTTCGTTGTGTAGGGCTTTGTTTGCGTGGGTGAGGAGGCGGAAGGTGATTCTCTTGTTGACCGGGAACCAGTGCAGGTCTCTCAGGTGTCTGGAGATGTGGTTGCGACGGGGGATGTCCAGGATGAGTCGTGCTGAGGCGTTCTGGATCCGCTGGAGTCTCTTCTGGAGTTTGGCGGTGGTTCCGGTGTAGAGGCCGTTGCCGTAGTCCAGACGGATGGTGACGAGGGCCTGGGTGACCGTCTTCCTTGTCTCGGTGGGGATCCACCGGAAGATCTTACGTAGCATGCGCAGGATGTTGAAGCACGACGAGGAGACGGCGTTGACTTGTCCGGTCACGGAGAGGGAGGAGTCCAGGATGAAGCCCAGGTTGCGTGCGTGGTCTGTTGGTTTGGGTGCGTTGCCTAGGGCGGAGGGCCACCAGGAGTCGTCCAAGGCGGAGGGTGAAGATCCCAGGATGAGGACTTCCGTCTTGTCCGAGTTCAGTTTCAGGCGGCTGTTCTTCATCCACTCGGCTACCTCTTTCATCCCTTCGTGAAGGTTGGCTCTGGCGGTGGCGGGGTCGTTGGTGAGGGAGAGTATCAGCTGGGTGTCGTCGGCGTAGGAGATGATGTTGAGGTTGTGCTGGCGTGCGATGGCTGCGAGGGGGCTCATGTAGATGTTGAAGAGGGTTGGGCTGAGCGAGGAGCCTTGAGGGACGCCGCAGATGACTTCGGTGGCTTCTGATCTGAACGGGGGAGGCGGACTCTCTGTGTCCTTCCGGCGAGTAAGGAGATGATCCACTCCAATGCCTTCTCCTGGATTCCGACGTTGCTGAGGCGCTGCACTAGGGTGCGGTGGCAGACAGTGTCGAAGGCCGCGGAGAGGTCTAGGAGGATGAGGGCCGCTGTTTCTCCGTTGTCGAGCAGGGCTCGGATGTCATCGGTCACTGCGATCAGGGCGGTCTCGGTGCTGTGGTTGGCCCGGAAGCCAGACTGCGAGGGGTCGAGGGATCCGTTCGTCTCGAGGAAGGTGGCCAGCTGTTTGTTGACGGTCTTCTCGATGACTTTTGCAGGAAATGGGAGCAGCGAGATGGGGCGGTAATTCTTGAGGTCGGTATACAGCTGGTTTGGAAAATACTCCAGGATGATCTTCCCCCACCTTATTTTACGGGCTTGAGCTGTTGGATACAATTCTCTATTTGTGAGAGCCATTGGCTCTGCTCCCCGAAAAACCATCTAACTCATAAATTCAGCAAAGATAGGGTTGTGGTCACTATACCCGATCCGGGAGGAGCTAACTTTCATTATGTTTTGAAACAGCAGGGCGGACACCGCAATGTAATTAATGGTTGAACTACTCCCTCTCCCATTAAATGAGGGCACTGCCTTTGACTCATTTTTGTGCTCTAAACAATATAGATTATTGTCGGCTAATATACTCTCTAACAGGGTGCCATGGGGAGAGTGTTCAAAATGAGCCACAAAAGCAAAACTATCCGATATTCCAGAATACAATTTAAATTCTCCCATTATGATTCATTTGCAAGGGGTACGGCTATCCTGTGTAGTGTGCTCTATAAAGCTTTCAAGAAGAGCTAAGTGCTCACTATCATGGTTCCTACAAAAGGAAGTATAAAAATTAATAACTACCAGAATGGGGCTCCTGGGGAAAGTTAATTCAACTGCTAGCAGGTGGGGGGATGAGCTGGCCATACTCCTAATAGTGCATGACAGTTTCAGCGAGATCAAGATAAGCAGGACTCCTTTTGCTCGTTTTGTAGCAGAATGGGTTGCAGCCTTTGAAAAAGAAGCGAAACCATCCACAACAAAAAAGTCTGATGTGTCCCATGTTTCTTGCAGTGCAACAATGTGGCCAGATTCTATTATGGCTAGCCAGTGCTCATCATCTTTTTTCACCCTCAGACCTAAATTCAGCTTGATCTGATTGGCCATTCTAGCAGGTAAGGAGTGACTGATATCTGTCATACTATCACTTTGGGCTAATGGTCAGTCAACACTATCTAAGACCCTCAGTGGGGCACATCTGTTTGAAAGGGAAATAGGCATGGATGTATTTGGACACACTCTTGTGCCTTGCATCAACTTTCCCTGCGGCAAACTCCGGGCTTTCCCCTGAGTGCTCCAGTATTGGACCCCATCTGGATAAAAGAAAGAGAGCAGAAGGGTCTGAATTCCTGTATGGGAATCTGGTTTATCCTGGCTATAGGTCATAGTTCTCACTTATGACTGGTGTGTCAGATTAACCACAATACAATACAATACAATACAATAACCCCAACTATCTTTGTTTGTGCCTTTCCCCCACCCACTCCACTCTTCTTGCCATAATGTCATGAGGTGCTATGGTGCGGCCATTTACTAATGATCTGTACAGCCAATGAGTCACCTTATGTATCAGATCGATTGTTGCCCACTTAGCACATCACTTCGCTGGAGGCACACCCACTAAAACGGCCACTAAAGGAACTGACTAAAAGGGTAGATTCAATATGTCAGTTCTCGCTTCTAGGTGAGAAGGGCTCTGTGATTCAGTCCCCTGGGTTACCCGAAGGTCTGTTAGATCAGATGCTAATGGTCTATGAGAGGCCACACCTGGGACTTCACGTTTCTCCCTATTATCATTTTTCGCTCTTACATTTTCTTATGTGCCCATGTAGCCTAAGGGTTGCTTGTTACACCCTGGGGCTGACTGGGGGCTCTCCCTGTGTGCTAAGTGTGCCCCACTACTTGCTAGCAGACCCTTACTGATTTTGGGGGCTGTGGGATAAAAATCACACTGTTGTGTAAGTCCAACCCTCCCCTCAGTCCCACCGATTCTGTCTCCAGGCCACTTGATGCAGGACGATGATAGGACACTTTCGGCTTACAAAGTAATGCTTCCATCTTTTCCAACCGAACAATAACAGGTGCTACTTGTGTCTTTTAAAATGTCTTCCATTTAAAAAAAAAAAGTTTAGTCAATATCTGTCTCGAGGCCACATTATCAATGTCAAGGACAGCTGATTCCACTAATTTTTTAGAAGCCTATGTAGGTTTTTTTATCACCGCCTTTTTTCCTTTTAGCTGGGGGTTCCAGCATAGAAACACCTTCCCCTTGGATGCCCTCTATTTCTGTTGATGAAGTGATAACAACTGTTAAGGTAGGCACAGTATCACAGTGCCCGTCCATTGGGGCAGGACCATTTGGGGATGGCGGGCTCTGTAGTATATTAGTTAATTCCAGAGGAATTCTCCTTTCTGTCAATGCAATTTCATTCGACAGGACATTTGCTGCCCTGGCCAGGAATGAATCAAGAGTAGTTACAGCCGATCCTCCCCCTGACCCGGGCATTGTTTGCTTTCTCCCATTGTCTTTTCACCTGATCTGTAGTAAGAGACTCTGCCAGTCAACTCGCAGAAAATGTCCTTTCAATGATATGGGGCACAGAGATTAGAGGATGGCCTGGCCCGGCCTCCTCTGGGCTCTGAGGGGCGCAGATGGTCCTGCCCTTGGTCCGGGCTTCGCCAAGGCGCGTACTACACTGTGGGGCCTGGCCGTCAGATTCATGCGCCTCCGGGCACATGAAGTGTAGCTATGTGAAAAGTGTTTGTGATCCATGATAGTGGTAACAATGTGATGTTTAAGGGGAGATATTCATCACCTGCCAACAAATTACTCTGATTCATTAAGGCAACATAACATCATGTGTCAACAGACTGTAAAATACACAAAGAGGCATGTTAATGTAAATGTAGGGTCAATATAGGTGTTGGCAAGTTTTTCCATAGTACCCCACTTGAAAAATGTAATACATATTTGCATAAACATTATTGGCAGTGTCACCAGGTTACACATTACATTGCATCATTGCACAACAGATGGATGCTGGTAATGGGTGACCCAGTTATAGCACAAATGCTGGTGGTTCTTGAAAACAAACCATGAAAAGGTAAAATTGACATCCCAACATCTGTTTCCACAGGGTGTGAGTAGTCAGTCAGTCAATCAGTCTTTATTCGATTATAAACAATCATAAAAGACACATGTACAAAAAAACATTTAAAAAAGTCAAGTTGGCTGGTAAAACATATAAAATATCAAGAAAGAAATCAATAAAATCCATATTCAAATCTTATCTCAGTACATACAAAAATGTCCATCATTAGGGGTAAATAGGTTCGAAACCAAAAGATAGATCCACAATTAAATGCAACAGGAAATTCAAAAGGAATAAGCACATATTAACCTATTTATATTAGAGAGTACTGAAACACCGAACTCAGCCCCCTGGTACAAAACAGAAGATACAGTTTTAAGGTGATTACATAAATACATAATTACATAGTTATGTAGTGCCCTGCATCCTGATCCTTCTTATGGCCCATGTCCAGCTCCAAAATTTTGCCATAGCCACCACTAAGACTTCGCTGGTGTCAGATTTTATAATACGCAAAGCCATTTGGGAGGATCTTGGTCCCATTTTGGCGCAAACTGGCTTGAGACATTTTTTGCGAGGCGCCTTGTATGCAGGGCAGACGGAGAGGATATGCGACAGAGTCTCTACCCCACATAAACAGGAGTGACAGAGTGAGTCTTGAACAGGCCCCCAGTTTTTAGTAAACGATTTTATAGGGAGGCTTCCCACTCTAAATTGGTGGGAAAGCTTCCTGTCTCCAAAGCTAGTAATGATGTCCCAATAGGCATCCATACTATGCTCAATTTTGTGGCACAGAAAGAGCCCTATTAAGGAATCTCCGTTCACCTGAGAAAAGGATTTCTGCCAGATCATCTCCCTATATAAGGCTTTAAATTCTGCTTTTAAGGAAAACGAGTTCCCTTCTGGGTCCCGCCATAAATGGGTAAGGCCCATACTTGAAAGAGCCACCTTAATTTTATGTAACCATGTAATCATATTGGATTCATCAGCCTCTCTAATTTTGTTAAGTGCCTGCGCATAGTCTGCCTACTCCGGGGTGGTCCAAAGCCATCGCCAATAGGCAGGAGGTCTGAAACCCACTTCCTCTTCAAGAGAAATACACCCAAGGTCCATCAATAATGGCCTTAAAGGTGTTGACATTGGGAGACCAGTCAATGCCCTCAGGAACTTGTTCTGAGCTTGGACTAAATAAGATACATTTTCGAACCCCCAGAGTTCTGCTCCATAGATTATTGAGGCTTTAACCTTTTCTTGATAAATAGACATTGTCGGAGCCACTGGTTTGGTTAAGGATAGACGATGTTCTTTCAGGAGGGCCCCCGCTAGTTGATTGTGCTTTGCAACCAGTAGATCCGTCTGTGGCTTCCAATTCAATCTTTTGCCCAAAGTGACCCCTAGATTGGTAAAAGAATCAGTTTGTTCAAGGGGGACGTTATTCATTACTACTCTTGCTTTCACTAATTTACTTTTATGCTGAACCATGAATTTAGTCTTGGCGACATTAAGTAAAAGTTCATGGTCATCGCAAAACAAGATGAATCGGTCGAAGGCTGTTTGCAGACCAACTTGAGTTATTGACAAAATTAAAGTATCCTCCGCAAACATTAATAGAGGAACCCTCGAACCAGTGAGAGTCGGAGCATCCGCGGGATAGAGTAATAAGATACCACATTGTTGATAAACAGGGAGAAGAGGTTAGGGGCTAAAACAAACCCCTGCCGCACTCCCTTGTTAACCATAAAACGTTCTGTTGTCTCCCCTTGTTGTCCCCATCTTACTCGGGCATAAGTATAGCCGTGTAGTTTAATGATGAATGAAAGGATCTCTGCGGGCATCCCAGCTTTGTTAAGAGTGTCCCAGAGTTTATTACAGGGCACTAAGTCAAATGCAGACTTAAGATCTATAAATGCTGCATAGAGGGTGCCCCCAGGAAAGATCACGGTGTTCCAATATAACCTCATGAATCTAAAGACTTGGTCTATAGTGCTGGCATGGGAACGAAATCCTGCTTGATAGGTGGATAGTATCTCATTATCAATAATCCACCTATTTACCCTGCTCAGCACTAATTTAGCCACCAACTTTTGCATAGTATCAATAAGATTGATGGGCCGGTAGTTGGATGGGGAGGCTTGGCCCCTTTTTTTGTATATGGAGATAATCTCCCCTCCCGTGCCATGATTCTGGTATGGGGGCACCTCTAGCTAGGCCATTGGCAAGAATGAAGATGTATTTGAGCCAATTCTCCCAGTCAGATTTAAATACGTCTGCCGGAATGCCATCCGGACCCGGGGCTCTACCTGCAGCCACCCCATCAAGTGCACCTTCTGTTTCTAGCGGGGTAAAGGATAATGTCTCCTCTAAAACAATACACTTAAACTGTTCTAAGTCGTGCATGTTGGAGAAGAATTGGGACTGAAAGTATGTAACCCAAGCATCTGGTAAAACATTATTTGCAGGTCAGCATTGTCACCCCCCCCCCCCACTACCATTAAATGCCAGAAACTACCCCAGTTTTTACCGTTACATGCTACTAACAGGTCCTTCCATTGATTCTCATCATGGGCCTTTTTTGCCCGTTGTTGGACAGTCTTGTATTCAGACCTCCTAATACTTACCTCCTGGACAGAGCCTGCCCTGATTGCACTGGAAAGAGCCCTGTAAGCCTTCCTGCAAGCCCCATCGTACCATTTAGCTGCGTTATGCCCTGTGCCCCTATTGCTCTGCACTCTAGGTTTTACCAGATAGGATCTAAGCTTGGTGAACAGGGCCTCATGATGTGCTGTAAGGGCTAATAAGGTGTCCTCATTAAGATCTTGTTGGGAAAGGGCTACCAAGGAATCTGCCAGCGATAGCTTGATATGGGTTACAGTGGCCTCATCCGCTGTGACCTGCGCACATTTTAACCTGCCCAAGTCATTGGACATAATCACATCTGATGGTACCGGGTCCAGGATACCACTCCGGTTCTGGGAGCAGATCACATCTAGTGTCAGAAAAAGAATTTCATCGTCGCTCTCTGGTCTTTTCACAACCTCCATATCCCTCAACCTGTGCCAGAGTTCTAGATTAATGAAAAAATAATCAATCCTACTTTTCCTTGCCGCATCACTGAAGGTGAAGTTGCCTTTCGTGTCTGATTTTGATCTACCATTTACTGCACGGAGACCACACTCTATAGTAAGACTTTTAAGCTGAAGCACAGCTTCAGTCCATTTCTTAACTGTGGTAAGTGATAATGACGGGATGCCCCAAACTGCATCTTCATCACTGGTTAGATTCCCGTCCTCATAACCAAGAGACTCAAACGTGCAATTAAAATCCCCCACAATGATCTTTATTGGAGGACCCCTTTAAAGTTTTCAGAAAAGAATCCAAGCTAGAAATGATTGAGGTGAACTTTCCGCCTGCCTGCCCTCTGGCATAGATGTTTATAAATATACACTCAGACTCATACATAGAAGTTATTCTGATAGCCTGGATGTCTGGGTTATCAATCACAAACTCCTTAACCTGAATACCAGCTTGCTGTCTCACCCATAACAGTAAACCACGAGATGGACCCCCTTTTAATACTAGGAGTTGCCAGCTTGCTGAATGCCAAATAGCCTGTCCGAAAGATCGTATCCATAGCCCAGGTTTCCTGGAACGCAACCATGTCATAAGTCTCAATAAAGTTAGACCAGTCCTCTGATCTGGCCTTCATAAGCAGCCCCACAATATTCCAGGATATTATATTAAATGGGTTCTTGCCCAAGCCCATCCTTTGTCCAAGCATAGACATAATCTCATTACCCTGGTCCCCATTGGGATTTATTGGATTAGGATGTGAATCCAACTGATGGAGGGTGTCAAAAGAAGTAGGGGTCTTTTCGTTCATATTTATGACAGCAAGTGGCAGTCAATCACATCCATCTAACCCAGACAATGGAGCAAATCTATTTGCTAAATTAAGACCAGGCAGATATGTGGTTACTATGATTGTCACTGTTAGCCCTCACTCCTAGGAAGGAGTTGTGATAGGGACTGTAAAAAAACCCTAGAGGGAGCACAGAGATTTTAGCACAACAAAATCCTTCATTCCTCTCTCAAAGACAGTCCAATCTAAGCCTAACTACACGCACATTATTGAAATTAGCCACCACACAATCTCCCCCTCCATTCTTCAAAGAGTAACCAACCCAAGAGGAGTGTCTAGCCATTATAAGTTGTTTACAAATGACCCAGCCCCAAACCCCCACTTCTTTCAGTTTAACATTCAGCCAGTGCATAGGTTTTGCCATTAACTGTGGTGTGGATTCCTCCTGGCCTTCCTGCAAAATAGGTACATTCCCCAAAACTACTACCAGTGGTGCAGCAGCAGAAGGGAGGTTTACTGCCCTGTGGTCATGTTTAGGTAAACTATTTCTCTGCCCATGATTGAGTACAGGTGGAACATGTCTATTGACCCCAAGGGCAGGGATTAGTTGGTTGTCTAATCCAGGCATGCAGTTATTACCTACAATGCGCCTAGTAGTCCTACCACGGGGACCATCTCCATCCACCCTAGGCGTACTCGTAATGAGCTGGGCAAACTCCCCAGATGTATTTACTTCCTCACTCCCGCCACGTTCCTGGACCCCTGTGGTGTTTTCAGAAGTGGTTACCATTCCCCTATTACTAGATCGTGTAATGGGTATTGAGGGTATTGAGGGTATTGAGTTAGGTGGTTGTGAAATATCAGGTAGTGGGTTTGGGATTATAGGATTCGTAATCACTTTAAACCCAGATTCATTAGATCCAGTTTTCTCCCACAGTAAAGCCTTGGCCATCTCATGATTAGACACACCTAAAAGCTCAAGGTTGATTACTTTCTCCTCTAGTGCAGTCAGTTTTTCAAGAATTGGCAAGAATGATGCTGTTAAAAAGGCCCCCAGCCTAGTCCATAGGCTCTCTTCATTTTCACCCATCAAAGTTCAGGTGGTAGCCACATTCTGAATCCCTGCTGTAGAAGTGATGGGCTGGGACAGGGGGTATCGATAAAGGCGTCAACCCACCAGTTTTAGACACTTTAGGCATTTTTGCATTTTTGTGCTTCTGAGGGCCTCCTCCCTGCTTCCTCTTTGAGGCCGGCTCCTGTACATTTTCCAACACAACAGTTTTTGATTGGGGCACAGACCTAGCGGTCACTCGATGCACTGTGGGGATTACTGGGCTCGATTGCACCCGGTCATGCGGGGTAGAGCTAGTTGGTTGCTCTGGTGTAGTTGGATTATCCAGTGGTAGTGAGGGAGTTTGACTACAGCCCCCTACCGAATTCAGTGAATCCGAGAGTATGGTCAGGCAGCCTTTGGGTGAGCGTACATGCATTAAACCACCCAAGGATGACCGTTTATTTTGCTGGGTATCAAGAGATAACCGCCGTTCAGTCATGGTAATTTCATGAGCTAGTACCGAGGTAGCTCTCACAATGAATTGGTCCAAAGTCCCGACAACACTCCAACCCGTGAAGGCAGGCCGCCCCTTCCCCTCTCGTGAAGTCATTATAAACAAAACTCGGTGGCTCTTGGATCGTTTGCCGACAGCCCAAGTGTCACAAAGCATAAAGGAGACTAACCTTAGGTAGCTGGACAGCTAACAGGGGGGCCCAGCAGAGCCTCAACTGGTCTCGAATGGGCACAAATGGGGCCGGGCTTCGCCCGGCGTGTGCCCGCGCGTGTCCCGTGATGCGGGGGTGGTGATGCACCAAATAGGCAATGGGCAATGCGGCTCAGGTGCGGGCGTGTCTTGTGGCCCCCTGGGACATGGGGTCCCACAGCAATGCGGCATCAGGTCCTCTCTCCTGCCTCCAACAACAACAACCTGCAGCGCAGCGGCTCCTGCGAAGCGGGAACGGCAAGCCGCTAAAGAGGCATGGGCAATGCGGCTCAGGTGTGGACATGTCCTGTGCCCCTTGGGACATGGAGTCCCACAGCAATGCGGCATCAGGTCCTCTCTCCTGCCTCCAACAACAGCAACCAGCAGCGCAGCGGCTCCCCACCAGCAGCTAAGGGTGTGAGTAATTTGAATGTAAACCAAAAATTCCCTCAGTTTTACCACTTACCTGAGGTATAGCTGTTGTAATCCTGTCTCAGGTGTGACTTAGCCTCCATCAGAGGTGTCTATATGAGACCTATGTAGTGACAGTGGCCCCATTACACTGATGCCCTGGATCCTGCATGCATGTAGGGCAGCCAATGTTTCAATCCAAGGTATTCTTACAAACAATACCTGACAGCATGTCTCATGCACATTGTGAGTGTGGATGTCCACATGGCAGGGTACTTGTGCTACGGCCTAGCATTTGTACTGTGTTTGGCACCCTGTATATCTCAGTCATATATGTATCTGTAGAGCACATAGTGGCAATATTATTGTTGTAAACCTAAGTAGCTCCAGTAGGCCTCAATGCATGGATTCAAAGTCATTGGCCGAAGGCTGATCTGCAGGACTTACTGGTTTTCCCATATTTTGGCAAATCAATTCCAGGCTCCTGGCCAGCCCCTTACTTCTGTGGCATTTATGTCAAGCTTTAATGCAGTGCAGCGTGACATGGCACCTTGCTGAACTGCATGAAAGGAAACAGGCAGGAATGTACAGTGATTCCATGATACAACACATTCCTGTTCTTTCCTAATGGTGGCGTACCTTTGCTTGCCTTGGGCCAATGCTGGCACCTTTGCTTCATGGTGCCAGGGAGCCTGCATTGTAAAGCACAGTTCTTGGCCAGGAGATGACTCATGCCTGCACAAACAGACTCATGAGAGGCTTTTTGCTCTTTCTCGGTGTGCTGCAGAATACAGCACAGGAAGAATGAGGAAAGAGAGGATCTTTCGCCTGCTTCTAGTTTAAGTTCACCAGTGAATTTTATGCAATATGATACGTTTAAAGGACTAGCACTGATGCTAAACATGTGAAGCTGTCAAAATTAAAGTGTTGATGCAGTGAGACACCCACCCTCCATCTATGGAATGGCTCCCTGCCACAGAGTAGGACAAGTCAGCAATTTGTGTAACTCCAGATTACTTAAGACATTCAGAGCCACACAAACTGCACTTGCTAACCTTTACACATATCTCATTTAGGTCTTGCACTGACCTTGCCCTCCCTTGCATGATGCAAGACCAACACCCAAAGTGTACATATCCAGGCCATGGGTATTATTTACCACTGACACATCAGAATGACTGGCGATCACTGGTAAGAGTGAAATGCATGGTTCTCTATTGTGACTTTGTAGATGTTTGTACCCCCTAGACTGACCTTACTTGGGTTCGGTTGACATATTGTAATTGGAGAAGTCATTGTAATAAGGTATATTGTACATTTCACTATTCTAAGATTAAGTGTAGGTATGGACGGGCACTTATGATTGTGTGACAATGTCATTTACATTTTGTGATACGTGATGTACGTATGAAACTTGCCCTAATATGAGGTACAATTGTTCCCCTTGCTCACAAGACACCAGACATGGCTAAAACGTTTTGATTGCGATGGTAACAGTATGGGTGCATCTACAAGAAAGCCCATGCATTCAGGAAAATAGGCTGCACCTATCAAAAGACAAAATCAGCTGGTATTTGGGGTACAACTGCATGGTCACAGACACAGAAGACCCCTGTGGCTAGAGCATCACAGGTTGCCACTCAGCAGCAAGGCAGGTCAGAGCCCACTCCTTGATTCTCAGGTGTACAGCAGTTGCAAGCTACAGGATGTAAGAGGAACAGAAGGGCAGCACCTTCAAATGACCATATGTTGCTTGTCCAATGGTTGCATCGTATAGACAGGAGGATGGCAAGGCTTGAGAAGGAGCAAGCAACATGGGAGAAATTTTGTTGCCGTACCAGGAGGCACTCGAGGAAATTGCTTCCCAAATTTAGACTCTCCCTCTAGACTGCCTCTTCCCTGTTTTTATACATTTTGTTTTAATATGTTCAGTGGTCATAGTTATAGTTAGTGTTTAGTGTAGGTTTAGGAATAGTTTGGGTTAGTTTTAGTAAAGTAAGAAGTTGTTGTGTAGTATATTGTTATTAGTTTTTATCATGGTAGGCTTTTAAGTGGTTGTTTTGTTTAGGTTTCAATTTGTAGGCAATATTTGTTTAGGATGTAGTTGATGTTTGTATTTAAGGGTGTGGAGGTTGTTATTTTATATGTCATGTGTCAATAGTGGTTAAGATAGGTTAAGTGGTACATAAGGTTAGTTGGGGTTAGGTAAGGTTTTTAGATAGTAGGGATTACATTTCAATAAATTATCATTGTTCTCTGGTTGGATTTTATGTATTTGCTATGAGTTGGTACTATTGTGTTAGGTAAGTACATGGTCTTCAATTTGTCCCTAGTATATTGGTGGAAAATGTTCTGAGAGTCAGAGTCCCCTGACAAACGGTAGCTCTTCCTCACATTAGAGCTACGTATGGATTTGTTTGCATGCTTTAGACCCTGCAGAAGGGGCTCAGTATTTGATTTTACACACAGCACAACAAATCTCCTTGCTGTAGCATGCTGTGTGAAAGGGAGATAGCATGTAGGTGTTGGATTTGACATGATACTACACATTCTTGCTCCCTTCCTGCACTGGGACAAAAACTTCTGTCTAGTGCTAATGGAGACTCACTTGCACCATAGTGCAAGGGAGTCTGTGCTGTTGGCTGGTTTATGTTTGTGCAGGACGTCACATCTGCCTGCACATAATCCATCCTCATTGGAATTTACTTCTTGTTAAGTGTGCCACATCATGCAGCTCCACTTAGGAAGAGCTTACAACAAGAATTTTTTGTCCATATATCTCATATTTTCCCTGCCCTGGGGAGGCGTAGCATGGTTACAGGCTCCCTGGTCGGTGACTTATACAAGAGTGCATGTGCAAATTATTTATTGTGTGGATACACTCACACTCAACACATATGAGGCATCTCTGGGGCTGAGTAACGTAAGTCAGCTATTTGGGCTTGTGTTACATTACTCAACATTACACACTACACAGGGCCAGGGAAGGTGCCCTTGTATTTCTTGGGTACTGTTATTCGAGATATTGAGTTGCCCTTGTGTATCCTTGTGTGGCACAAGTAAAATGTAAATCCATAAAGAATATGGGCATGATTATCTGGTAGTATTGGTACAACCATCCAGAGTTTTGTATTGTTGATCATCTTTTGTGTAAGTAGTGAAGTAGTCACACTGGGTCATGATGTTGTCATATTTACTTTGGTGCATTTATGTGGATCCGTGGAACAGTTTTTTGGGCTCACATGCCTCACATATCCCAATTATAGGTGGTATTTGTGTACTTTGCAAAAATCTCACTGTATGCCTACTAAGAGAAATGTAGCTTGTTGGTTCACTCTGACATTACATAGGGAAACTACATATTGCTCAATATACCATTTCAATGGATGTCATTGGTGTAGGTGCACATACAGAGCCAGTATGTGCAATTAACTTTAGCTCACTCTTTTTCAAGTTCAAATAAGTGCCTTTATGTTTTTAATTAAAAAATTTGTATGTATACTTTTGAGACTCAACCATACAAATCTCCTAATGGTATTTTTGTTTTTTATTACTACAGAGGTTCAGATGCTCACATTACAACATGTGAGTAGTATACTTTTGTACAATCAACACGTGGTGACAAATTAAAATGTTTAGCACTATCAAATACGTTTGGATAGAAATGTTATTACATAGTTGCATGTGTTATTTGCAGAAAGTGTTGAGGAACAAATTGCCATTAGCAAATGTAGCAGATTTCTGTTGAGCACAGTTGGACACAATAAACCATTGCATAAACATAGCGTACTATACTGGGTTCCAAAGAATATGGCATTATGTACTACACAGGGCAGCTGGAAAAACTGGCCAGGGGAAATTCACAAATGTTTATCAGGAAGTTTGTCTTCCGAAACTGGGGGACTATAAATCTTTCTCCTCTGATGTGTGTTCTGTCTCCCCTGGAAGCTGTGGTGTTGGAATTAGAGGCAGTTGAGTTATGTTACTAAGCTCTGATGAACAAACCTCAGAGGCAGAAGATGTACCTCCCATGTTCCTAATAACATTTGTGAATGCCAGTAAGGCAGCATGCTAGTCCCTGGCAAGGGATTGCTGGTTGGCCCGCAAAGTAACAACGTTGCTAGTATTGAGTGCACTCATCGATGCAATGAATGAGTCCTTATTGGCCCACAGTGACTCGATGAATGTATTGATGGCTCCCAGCTACCTGACAACTTCACTGGTTTCAGATGTGGAAGGCTGGTGTTGTTGTTCATTCTGCATCATGACACCAGCGACGTCAGCTAAGGAGGTATCCATCTCGTGGAGCCAAGACTAGATATCTGTGATTGCAATAGTCAACGCCTGTAATAGCCTGATAATTCCGCCAATCAACAGGACATACGACCTTATCCCCTCTTGGGACCCAAAAGGACACAACACTTCACAATACTTACCCAAGAAAGGAATAATACTAATAGCTAATTAGAATATATGGCCATTGCCGAGAAGCTCGCAAACAACAATGCAAGAACAGTACCACTGGCAACAACAACGCATCCCAGGGTACAACAACGCAAACAAAGGGGCCATGAGGTACAACAACGCAACAAAGCCCACCCAGGTGAGACTACATAATCACTGCACGCTCCTCCGAACAAGGCCTCAGGTGGAATAATTGTTATTTTGAGCTTCCCTGGATGAGAGCAGGACGTCCCTCTTTATACAATTACCTGCAGGAGGGGAAACTTACCATCCTTCGGTATTACAGCATTTGGGTTAGAAAGGCACTGACCTCCCATCCCATGGAACACAGACAAATAATTATATACTCTGAGGTTTCTTCATTACACAATGATAAAAGGACATAATAAAGGAATCATTACTATGTCACGATAGGCCTTCTTCAAATCAGTACCTAAGCAATTGCTAAATGCAATCAGTAACACATATATAGAACTTATATGTATATAATTGTATGGAACCTGAAAATAGGAGACGATAGTTAGATAAGAACAGCTAGAATATAAGAGTTAGTGGAACACCTCACCAAGTTTCTACACATCCCGCTTCCACTTCGCCAGAGGGGAGTCCATTTCTCCAGCCGAATCAGGATTCTCTGCACCACCATCACAGCTACACGTCTGTACTGTGATGAACTACCAGTGGTCGAGACCCGAACACCCCCTTTAGTACAAGTGGAAACGTTGGTCGCCAGCTTCTAGCGAGCCTCGCCCCCTTTTCCCATCAGATTCCTTACCACTCCTCGCCAAGTCCACAGCATCAGCTAGCTAGGCGTCTGTTATGACTCCAGAGCAGAGTGAGCACATTCCTCAGACAAGAACCGGTTCCTACCAGCATATGAAGTGCAGAAAACAAGTGAGAAGCAAAACACGACTTCTCACCCAGAACGGCTCAGAAGATGGGGACAGCTTAGAAAATGGAGTCGCTTAAGCATAGGCCACTACTCCCGTAAAAGAGCCCGAATTAGTATGCAAGATGACATTAGAGTATGCCAAAGCCAGTAGGCAAGCCCTGCCATTAAGCAAGATACAGTTGGAAACAGAAAAGGCATTATCGAGCCTTGCTTTGTAGCTAATTCATATTATGTAGGCCTTCACAGCACTATATCAGAGCAAAATATACTGAGATGGTAGTGGGCAACGGTCATAATTGAGCCGTTTCCCAACAAAATGGCTCAGTCACTACATTCCACCCATGATCCTTGTCCAACACCATCAAATGTATATAAACATCAAACAGAATTTAAATCATTAGCAGAATAATAGGAAACATAACAAACAGATCTACTCATAGTACCAGGTCGAAACATATAAAAAAGGTTTGGTACACATTGAATACAACAGCAAATAGCAATCAAAAAACCAATGGCTAAGAGTGCACCACCCAAAATAGAACAAAGCAAATTAAAATCAGGCAGCCACCTGAAAAGCCAATTAAACCACCCTTGATCCAAATTTTTACGAACTTCTAAAGACAGATATTGCAAGGCATTAATAGAGGACTGAATAGATTTAGAATCGTCAGAAAGATTAAAATAACTTAGACCTTCAAAATCCAAACACCCATGATCATGCTTTAACAAGAGATAATCAATAGCAGCTCTATTTTGTAAGATAGCTCGGCGTTCACCCTGTGCGTCTAATAAAAATTCTGACAAAGCAGTTGAAGTGTGATTGATAGATTTGACCATAAGACAAGCCAGTTTACTAATGGCTCTGGAATTGTAAATCGATAGTCCAGGAATACCTACAATTGAAGCAACTAAACTAATGTATTCTGATTTGGAAAGTAAATGCAAATTAGATTCACAATGTTCATCCAATGGATGTGCTTCACGTACAGTTCGAGTACGCGTCGAGGGAAACAAAGAGAACATTATAAGGCTAAGTCTTGTTAAGGCACACAGTAGACCAGAAATATTCGCTGGAATAAAGGACCAGGAAATATTCCCACATGAAAAGAGCCATCCAGTTGGCAGTAAAACATTTTTGTAATAACTAACGGAAAAGATAGTACGCCTACAGGTCATAGAATTACAAACTGAAGAGCACAAGCTGGAGAAGTGTGGAAACGTTTTCCAATTTAGTTCGTATACATTTGCCAATTAATCGTGGGTCAATTCCGTTCCACTCAAAATGTGTGTTTGTGAGATATTTCCCCCCGAGCACGCAAACAGCAATTGCGAACAGGAAAAAAGCATTGCGAACAAGCAATTCCGCGTGTTCGTGGAATTTCTGCGTGTTCGCAGAGATTTTTTACTGTTTTGCGGAGATTTGCGTAACACGATCACGCAAATTTCACCCACCCATAGATCTTATAAGTGGTGACAGCGAAAGTCTGAGGTGCATTTAAATCAGTTAATACTGTGCATGATGCACAATAATGGTACACTGACAGTCGGCTCTTCACGGTCTCAATGCTAACACTTTTGTCGATGTTTGTAACATTGAAAGCATCAATCAGAACAGCTGTCGGAGTTGGAAACGAGAGTAAACACGTGGAAAGAATGTAAGGGACACTTCTCATGTTCGCCATGCAGGAAAAGGAATTGTTGAGTATTCTGCGTGCAAGATTCTCCCAAACGTTTAATTTATCAGTCAGGATTGAGTTTGTTCTGCTCTCGCGGTTGATCGTCTCGCTTCCGATTCTCCCCGGCCCATCTCGGCCCCATGCGTACCATGCCGAAAGGAGTCAAACGGCGACACATCCCGCAGCGACAATTCATACAGTGACCTAGTGAAAACAAGTCAAAAACAGGCATTATTCATTCTCGAAGATAACATTTGTCAGCTGGGACGCAGTTCCACTTTTCCTGTCCAGGTTTCATGACTAGTATCGTATTATCATTGCCCGTGGCAATTATCTCAGCTGGTTCAGGGGGTTTATTAGGTGACTGAACCCACACTCTGGCTCCTGGGTTTTTATCAGTTGAGCCAAAACCTCCTTCTCCATGTACAGTTAGGAGGGTCGGCGCAATCCTTTTTCTAACCACACCTTCAAAGACAGGCATTATAACTAATTGGGCAACTCGATCTCCAGGCTGACTGTTGAATCCAGATCACCACTGTTCAACAGAATAATTTTGATTTAACCATGATAATCAGAGTCAATTATGCCACCCAGCACCTGGATGCCTTTTAGCGATAGTCCAAAGTGTCCTGCTGGTATTTGGACACCAATTCCAGTTTCAATGAGGATAATATCTCTTTGTTTTAACACAGGCTGTTTCAAAGTATGCAAATCTAAACCAGCAGCTTCAGGGGTCGCTTTATGTAGAGCCAAGGCTCCGGGAGTAATCTCCCAATAGACAATGGTAGCCACTGCCGTATGGGGTTGCACATTTACAGAAGGGGACAACATTCGCATAGTGGGTGTATCAGAATTATTTAAAGGACGATTATTGAGAATTTGTAGGGCATCAACTAAATGGTTTCTCCAGTTACATAATGAATCATCAAACAATTTTCTCAACTGATCTTTTAAAAGACCGTTCATCCTTTCTATCAGGCCTGCAGCCTGTGGGTAATAAGGAATATGAAAAACCACTCGATATTGTGTCAAGCACAATATTCTTGTACCATTCTCCCTTTAAAGTGTTTGCCGTAGTCGGATTACATTTGTAATGGATTTCCGTAGCAGAGTATATTCAAATATAGGGTCTTAAATGTATTTATCTGGGTAGCACGTTTATAAGGGGAAGCAATCAAATATCCTGAATATGTGTCTACAACTGTGCATATATATTGACAGCCTCTACAGGTTGGTAAGGGACCTATGTAGTCTAGTTGCCAAATCTGTGCTGGCGACTTACCTCAATGTAACTGACCTCTCACTATCTGTGGTATCTCTCGTTGTCGGGAATGCTGGAAAATGGGGCACTGTAAAATTACGGTTCTAATCACATCATTTGGGAGATATATCCCTCTATCTTCTGCCCACCTGCTAGTGATCTTTTCTCCAAAATGTCCACACTTTTGATGTGCCCATCTCGCCAATCCAACCAGGTCAGAATTCTGGGTTTCCACCTCTGCCTCAGGGATTTTAGCATTTTCATCCGCAATGAGGTTAAACCACCTATCAAGTGAATCAATGGAAGAGTGAGCATTGACATGAAACACTGATACAATATTTTGAGGAAGCATATCCCACACCTCTTTCACAACTCTTTTCCCCATAATTCGTATTTATTAATCAACCAATTATGCGCGTACCATGTGGGAAGCCATGTCACTAATCCATTAGCAGTCAACCAGGAGTCTGTATAAATATGGCAAACTCCCAGTAATTCCTGTTTCAAAGCCTGATAAACAGCATTACGTTCTGCAAACTGACTGCTCTTTCCTTCACCAGTTGTGCTCAACAATTTGTGGGTAACAGGGTTGTAGGATACTGCTTTCCATTGCCTCTTTGCACCAACATACCTGGCTGTACCATCCGTAAACCACACATGCTTTCTATCCTCCACGGTGAGATCGCTAAATGGCTTACCCCATTTAACAGGGGCTTCCTGTACTATAGGTATGTTGTACTCCACATCCGTCTCTTCTATTGGCGCCTGCGCCACCTGCTCATGTAACATCGCTGTACCCTTAGGACCCACTCGAGCCCTGTCCTGTATGTACCACTTCCATTTGCTCATACTAGCTTCCTGTGCATGTCCGATTCTATGAGTTTTAGGGGAGCTCATAACCCATTGCATGATTGGAATCTCAGGTCTCAAAATGACAACATGTCCCAAAGTCAATTGTTCTGTGTCTACCAAAGCCCAATAATATGCAAGTAACTGTTTCTCAAAAGGTGTATAACGCTGGCCAGCGTCAGGCAATTTTTTCGTCCAAAATCCTAGGGGTACTTTTGACTTAGCTTGTTATTGCCATAAACTCCAATTCCCATAAGGACCCTATACAGTCACATTCAAATCAACATCACCATCTCGCACTGGCCACAAATCCAAAGCATGCTGAATAGCCTCTTTCGCCAGTTCAAACGCAGTCTGTTGCGGCTCACCCCACTCAAATACATTTTTCTTTCGAGTAACCTTGTATAAAGGGGCCAAAATCTGACTTAGATGGGGAATGTGCTGTCTCCAAAATTCAAGCAAACCAATATATCTCCGAGCTTCTTTCCTGTTTCGGGTTACTGCAAATTCTTTAATTTTCTGTCTCACTTGTGGGACCACCTCTTGATTTCCCTGATGCCATTGAATACCTAGGAATTTTACACATTGTGCTGGACCCTGCATTTTATCAGGATTAATCTCCCATCCTTTGCCTTGCAAATAGGTTACAATTTGATCTAACTGAGTTTGGACCTGCTCTTGTGTCTCGCCTTGAATCAATATGTCATCAATATAATGACAAATCTGCAGTGAATAAATTATCGGTACCTCATCTAAATGCTCTGCCACAGCCAGTGACATATTGTCGGACTATGCAAATAGCCTTGAGGCAGACTTCGAAATGTCATTTGTCTGCCACCCCATGAAAAACTGAATTGTTCCTGACATTCGGGAGCTATAGGAATAGAAAAGACGGCAATGGCAATAACGATAGTTGCATCCCAAGTCCCTGAATGTTTCTTAATTCTCTCTATCAACATACCTGTGTCAGGGATGGCAACAGTCAAAGGTGGTGTGTGCTTATTCAGTTTGTGGGAATCCACTGTCATGTGCCATGAATTATCACTTTTGTGCACCGGCCACGCAGGATTGTTCCATGCAGTAGTAATGGGAACCACAACCCCTGCATCCATCAAGTCTTGAATAGTAGCACTGATCTCATCATGCCCACCTGGAATTCTGTATTGTTTCATCTAAATCACTTTAGTCGCCTGAGGCACCTTTACAGGGGGATTTTTTAAGCGGCCTACTCTCACGGCATTAGGAAATAGGTCAAGATATAGCGCTTTGTTCCAAACTGATAATACCCATCATCTAAACACAACGTCATTCCTTTTAAAATGTCAATTCCAATAACATATTCAGAAAGGGGCACAACTAGTACACTATATTCTCTTTTTGGTATTCTTCCGATTCTTAATTGGAGATTGGCTTGCACTGCTGGGGTCTCTTTACCACCTAATCCTGTGATTGTAAAATACTGTCCACTAAATTTCTTGGGATTTCCATATATCAAAGTGGCCACCGCTCCTGTATCTATTAGGGCTCGGGCCTGTTGCACATTACGATGCCTCCAAAAAATCTCTATATCTATACAGGGTCTATGATCTTTGCGAGCCCAATTCTGTACCGGAGCTTGACCTATTTCCTAGTCGTTTTTGTTCCTGTCTTGCGCCCAGGACAAAACAGGGTAAAGACTTTTATATCGTTTAGGAAGTACATCTTCTTCGTACACTCTCTCTCCATAATGTGAATTTCTCATATTTCTGTCACTCTGCGATCTTTGATCGGGGGTCTACCTCTTTCATTTCTAAGTCTCAGTTCCGGAGATCTGCCTCTTTAATTTCTAGCTCTGCGATCTGAAGATTCCTCCCTCTCGTACCGTGTTCTATATACTGGGGATCCGTCCCTTCTCCCTCGTTACAATTCATCACCACTTCCTTCCGAATGTCTCAGTTCATTATCTTGTTTATTACCTCTCCTACTCCGTTCTTTTCTGTATAAACCTCTTTTTCGAAACATACTCAATAACTTTGGAGTAGGTTCCCCATCTATTTCTTCTTTTCTTACCCCATCCTTCATTAGAGCTGTAAACAAGTCTTGTCTAGTTAATCTGTTATTACCTGTACGGACCTCAGGTCTAGAGGGTCCTTCTGACTTCATCCATTCTCCCAGTTCGCCCAACTCACGAACTGCCTCAATCACCTGTGCTAGAGTATTCCCTGTTTGATTTATTAACAATGTCTTAATTACATGTTTATAAGCAG
Organism: Lissotriton helveticus; assembly: GCF_964261635.1. NCBI lineage: Eukaryota > Metazoa > Chordata > Amphibia > Caudata > Salamandridae > Lissotriton > Lissotriton helveticus. The sequence goes on from NC_136063.1 coordinate 1,025,096,535, forward strand.
GAGGAGCAGTACAAATGATCTTATTTCTTACAGAAGTGTTAAGTAGTCCTTCTATTAATCTGTGTGCAGAATCTAGGAAAATAGAGGTTTTCATTACCTCTTCCTTTAATCTCTGTGTCACATCTCTCAACGTATACCATGGCTTCTCATTTACTGGCCAGTCTGATTCAGTCGAGTATTTATGACTAGATCCAGCCACAGCCAAATGTAATAGGCTAATCGGGTCATTAAGCCCATAGTTTCTGAAATGTTCATGAATTGTCTGGTCTGTGCTTATCGTCCAAAATGTCAGTGCATCTCCTTGGTCTAACATCACACCCGCAGCACCCAAGTCATAGATGCGAACCATCCACGTAAGTAAGTTCTCACCAGGTCTCTGCCGAAACTTGTCCAAAATATCATTAACCTCTTGTTGCGTAAAATCCTCCAAGCTAGCTAAAGCTATTTCCCCCTGGGGGTATTGTGGACCACCCTGCAACTTTCTCCTATGTATCGGCTGCGCATGCACCTCTCTATGCTCTTCTGATTTATTCTCAGTCTCAGTCCTAATAGGCTCTGTTTTCTTGTCCTCTTCCTCACCCGAACCTGAAATATTTCCATCCCAGTTCTCGGGATCCCATTCAAGCCCTGCTTTTGCAATGACTAAGTGTACTTTCCTCTTATTAACTCTCCCTTGCTTGTTCCTGTATTTGTACTTTGCAAAATGTACTGCAGCTCTTTCCGCTTCTGTCTGATAAGTCTCTATCTTGTCCAGCAATGATTTATTTTGACATGTTAACAACGTAGTGGCATTCTTTGCTTCAACGTACTGTTCTTCCAATTCTTAACACTCTCGCTGCAACTTCACATATTTCTCATGTATAATTCTGTAAGCATTCAACAAAACCCATCCTCTCCGTCCTAATAAAGGAAACTCTTCTCCTCTGATTACAGGCACTTTTTGCAAACATGAAACCACCTGAGCCGGTTTGGCTTCGAACAAACACGCATTCCAGTTTTCACTCAAACCAGTACATTTAGCCCATTCATGAGCCAATACTCCATACGGAGTCAATTCCCATCCGGGAATTTCCATTGACAATTGAGAGTCAACATTTGTTTTCCTAGAAAACACAACCGTCTTTTTCCCCTATAATCCACATCCTCGATCCTGTGAATCACGACGCCAAGATGTAATGGCCTGATAATTCTGCCAATCACCAGGACATATGACCTTATTCCCTCTTGGAACCCAAAAGGACACAACACTTCACAATACTTACCCAAGAAAGGAATAATACTAATAACTAATTAGAATATATGGCCATTGCCGAGAAGCTTGCAAACAACAACGCAAGAACAGTACCACTGGCAACAACAACGCAAACAACGCATCCCGGGGTACGACAATGCAAACAAAGGGACCACGAGGTACAACAACGCTACAAAGCCCTCCCAGGTGAGACTACATAATCACCGCACGCTCCCCCTAACAAGGCCTCGGGGTGGAATAATTGATATTTTGGGCTTCCCTGGATGAGAGCGGGATGTCCCTCTTTCTACAATTACCTACAGGAAGGGAAACTTACCATCCTTCCGGCGCTACAGCAATTGAGTCAGAAAGGCACTGACCTCCCATCCCAAGGAACACAGACAAATAATTATATACTGTGGAGTTTCTTCATTACACAATGATAGAAGGACAAAAGAAAGAAATCACCACTATGTCACGAAAGGCCTTCTTCAAACCAGTACCTAAGCAATTACTAAATGCAATCAGTAAAACATATATAGAACTTATATGTATATAAATGTATGGAACCTGAAAATAGGAGACGATAGTTAGATAAGAACAACTAGAATATAAGTTAGTGGAACACCTCACCAAGTTTCTACACATCCCGCTTCCACTTCACCAAACGGGAGTCCTTTTCTCCAGCCGAATCAGGATTCTCTGCTCCACCATCACAGCTAAACGTCTGTACTGTGATGAACTACCAGTGGTCGAGACCCGAACACCCCCTTAAGTACAAGTGGAACCGTTGGTCGAAGCTTCTAGCGAGCCTCGCCCCCTTTTTCCATCAGATTCCGTACCACTCCGCGTCAAGGCCACAGTATCAGCTAGCTAGGCCGCTGTTTTGACTCCGGAGCAGAGTAAGCACATTCCTCCGACAAGAACGGGTTCCTACCAGCATACGAAGTGCAGAAAACAAGTGAGAAGCAAAACACGACTTCTCACCCACAAAGGCACAGAAGATGGCGACAGCTTGGAAAATGGAGTCACTTAAGCATAGGCCACTACTCCCGCTAAAGAGCCCAAATTAGTATTCAAGATGGCATTAGAGTATGCCAAAGCCAGTAGGCAAGCCCTGCCATTAAGTAAGATACAGTTGGAAACAGAAAAGGCATTATTGAGCCTTGCTTTGTAGCTAATTCATATTATGTAGGCCTACACAGCACTATATCAGAGCAAAATATACTGAGATGGTAGTGGGCAACAGTCATAATCGAGCCGTCTCTAAAAAAAATGGGCTCAGTCACTACAACCCCTTATTGGGGCTTAGACACCTACAGACTCAAATAAGAGTTCTCACTACAGTCTCCCCCACAAGCCTGACAGATTCAGCCATTCGCTGCTGGACTCCTACCAATATCTGTTGAAATGTAATTTGGAGGTCCTCAGAGTCTGCAGCTGTTATATGGTCTAGTAATGTTCCATGTACAGTATGGGTTGGTGCGGATCACTGACAGAATATCGACTGAAAGAATATCGACTACCCAAAATATCGTTGAGAAAATATCGACAGTCAAAATATCGAGTTCCAATCTACAAACAGGTAAGTACAAAAATATCGAGTACAAAATATCGTTTACAAAAATATCGTTGTAAAAAATATCGACTTTACTAAAAACAATGTTTAATTACATTAATATAAAAAATTAATTACTAAAATATAATTAACAATACTTAAAATAACTTTTAATAATTAAATAATTAATGAAAGTAAAAAAATAAAAAAATTTCATCATATTTCTTAAAACATATATATATAGTAACAAAATTTAATTAAATAATAGGCAATATTGTATATGTACCCCAAAAACCCAAAACTGACCCTGAACCCTAAAAATACCCCTTTACCCAAAAACTGAAAACTGACCCTGAACCCTAAAAATACCCCTTTACCCAAAAACTGAAAACTGACCCTGAACCCTAAAAATACCCCTTTACCCAAAAACTGAAAACTGACCCTGAACCCTAAAAATACCCCTTTGCCCAAAAACTGAAAACTGACCCTGAACCCTAAAAATACCCCTTTACCCAAAAACTGAAAACTGACCCTGAACCCTAAAAATACCCCTTTGCCCAAAAACTGAAAACTGACCCTGAACCCTAAAAATACCCCTTTGCCCAAAAACTGAAAACTGACCCTGAACCCTAAAAATACCCCTTTGCCCAAAAACTGAAAACTGACCCTGAACCCTAAAAATACCCCTTTGCCCAAAAACTGAAAACTGACCCTGAACCCTAAAAATACCCCTTTACCCAAAAACTGAAAACTGACCCTGAACCCTAAAAATACCCCTTTACCCAAAAACTGAAAACTGACCCTGAACCCTAAAAATACCCCTTTGCCCAAAAACTGAAAACTGACCCTGAACCCTAAAAATACCCCTTTAATTTAACATAATTAGCAATTAATCAATTAAATTAAAGTAATTACCAATTACATTTTAATTAATTAAAAAATATTTTTTAATTTACAATTATTTAAATATTACTACCAATTATTAAATTTACATATTTAATTAATTATAATTAAATTACTTCCCACCCTATTCCCCTATAAACCCACAACCCGCTACAGAAAATACATTATTTTAATTTACATAATTAGCAATTAATCAATTAAATTAAATTAATAACCAATTTAATTGTAAATAATTAACATATATTATTTAATTACCAATTAATTAATTATTACTACCAATTAATAAATTTACATATTTAATTTATTATAATTAAATTACTTCCCACCCTATTCCCCTATAAACCCACAACCCGCTACAGAATAAAATTACACAATAATTTAAAAAAATTATTAATTAAAAATAATAATTAAAAAAAATGACACTTTTCACATATAATATAACATAAAACACTATAAATAATGAAATATTATTTAAAAAACTATATTTTTTACTATCTAGATTATATACTTGGATATTTTCACTGTCTATATTATTTACAGTCGATATTACTTCACTTACCTTAAAAACGATATTTTGACTGTCGATATTCTGTCTAGTCGATATTTTCTCCAAACGATATTTACAACTCGATATTCTTTCCAGTCGATATTTTGGAGTCGATATTATGTCTGTGCACCGGTTGGTGCATCTGCAGATGTACCAACTTTGTCTTTCATTGCCAAAACTGGAGGAGATGCATGAAAAGTGTCCCTGAGCTGTTAGAAATTGTCTTCATCCATGAGGGCGGCAGGATGATGTCATCCACAGGTTATAGATCACAGACAGGCTAATCTGCAGATGTTTGTGTCTCTAAATAGGAATATGTTACAAAGACTCCATGAGTGGATATTGCATGAGTGCTTTCTGTTCCATTTGGACAGTATTTATCTTTACCCTCAGGTACAGTGGGATATGTGGTACATATGTTTATAGAAGGGAAGATGCTCATGTTGTACTATTATTAATTCACAAATGGCAATGCATGTACATTGTTTGCACAACCCGAATATTTGCAATGGTGCCTTTTTCAGTTATTGTCACACAACGCAACACATCTAGGCAGCTTGTTAGCCTGCCCTGCTAGAACGTATGAGGGGAGGAATTCACCACATTTAACATATTACAGGGGATTCCTGCTCTCTGCCTGCACTGGTGGATAATTTGCAGCCTAACACCACTGTAGGGACCATTGTACCATGCAGCAAGCTGCCTATATTTGCTCTAGCCATTGCTTTGCACCCTAGCACTGAGATGTACTGCACCATATTTATTGTTAATGAGCATTCATTCCTACACTGTACCTTCCACTCATTACAGCACCAAGCTGACTTGCTGTACTGTCCTGCATCTAATTTGTGCATTATTGCACCCAAGGGTTCATATTTCACTAAGTTTCACACAACACTACACAGCGAACCACCTTGCTGCAAAGCATAAAAGAGGAAGGGCATGTATATGTCACATTTCAACTTTTTCAGTGAAATCCTCCAGGCTCCACAATCGAAAAATCCAAGGACCATCTCTGAAGTGGATAGCCTCCTTCATATTCACTCCAGCAACAGGTCATGCTCCCTCCATTCCCTCAGAACCCAAGAAGCTCGTCTGCAGAGTCCTGCAATTTTCTTTACTCAGCCCCACTGTTGTAAACTTGTACATGACTCATCTAGCAAGCATCTTTGGGAGCCAGGGACTCTACATCATCACTTGAATTGATGACACCCAGTTCATCCAATAATAACACAAGAGACATCAACATCACCCAATGTTGTTACTATATGCCATTGACCAACATGGACAACTCTGTGTGAGATAAGTAGGTCAATCTGACATGATAAAAGTAATAATATTCTGTGACATTGACTCACCTTGAAAATCCACATGGTTGGCCACATAACTAGGCCCGAACCCCTCACCCTACAACCACCCCAGGAGACTGGTCCATCAACCTGGACATCAGCCTCACCATGAGACATCTAATTGCCACTGGCAACGCCATCTGCTTTCCCATATTTTGCTTGCTCAGAGATTTCTTCATATGGCTATCTCATTATACCTGTAATACCATCACCCAAGCCCTTGTCACATAGAAACTGTACTACATCAATGTCCTCTACTACAGCAGCTTTGCACACCTGCTACACAACAGGCTAAGCATCCAACACACCACTGCCAGAAGATTACTCAACCTACCTTGCAGCACTCATATCACACCTCACCTCCAACAAAGACACTTGGACCCCATTCAGACACACTGCCAGTTCAAGATGCTCACCCACACCTACAAGGCACTATACTACCAGGGTTCACCAAGCTCGCCCACAATCTACACTTCCACCAACCAATCATGAACCTCCACTCTGAATCACTTGTGCTCAGCCATACCATTGTATACTTAGAAGCCAGACAGGGGATCGAATGTTCTCATGACAGTCTACACCTGAAACCGCCCCCCCAGCACAACAGGACAGCTGCATCACTGGATGCTTGCAAGTAACTGTACACCTCTTCAACTGATCCAACTTGTAGAGCATGCACCTTCTTAGCACCTGGATACCCTCTCAGGTGACAAGTTCAACCTCTACTAAGCCTCATTTCATTATGTTACGTTACATTACACTTTTGGCTGCTAGCCTAATACATGCACACTTGCGTCATGGTACACAGGGGCCTGCATTGGCGCTGGCAGCAAAAATTACTGCTGCCCAAGGCAAGGATTGTTATGTGAGGGAAGAGGTTACATGTGGGGCATTTCTGCCTTTTCCCTTTCACGCAGCACAGTGTAGCAAGGTGTCTTGCTGTGTTGCACTGTATGATAGTTTAATTGATGTGGGCCCTTGTTTTCACTCACTCCTGTATTTCTTGGTGATCCTCTACATCAGCACTTTCCTGAATTTTCACTCCAGCTACCAAATTTGTTGAAATTAGGGATGCCATCTGATCCTTCAATGGGTCCAATTCCTCCTGGACATGAGATCCTCCTTTGGTCCTCACGGCTGCCATTAGGTGCCCGGCCAATCTTTCTTTGGTACTCCGTTTGTAGTTGTGTCACCTCTTCTTACCCTCCAGTACGGTCATTTTTGCTTGTGCAATGCAACTTATTTTGTCCACTATGGATTAGAGCCATCTCCCATCCTGGATGCTGACAGGAGCCAGCATTCTAAGTTTTTTTCCAATTATTGGAGATCGGGGCATGTGCCCCCCTCCCTCTAAGCCAAGACTGGCCTCGAGGACCTGATACCCTAGAGCTGAAATGGATGAGAGCATGCTCCCCCGTGAGCCTTAACAGGCCCCATCCCCATGGCCAAAATCAACACAAGGGTGGTACACACCCCCCTCTCCGAGTCACAACTAGGCCCTTGGGGCCTTACGAAGCCCTTTTTTAAATTAGTAGCTTGGGGTGATGAGGTTCTTGGAGGCTTGGGGAAGGGGCTGTGTAACCCCTCCCCTGCAAATTTGCATTGGCCCCACAGAAAGGGGTGTCTGGGATCTCAGAGAGGTTGGGGGAGAGGGGCCACACACCCCTCTCCCCTTAAATTTTTATTGGCCCTGGGGAATTAACTATTATTTAAAAAATATTACTGCAAGAGTATCCACAGATCTACTGCAATATTTTTAAAAATCAGACTGTCACCTCTTTAAAAAAAACCTGTGGGGTTGACTGACACCCAGGAGGATGTGTTAACTTAATCTTCAGGGGATGAGGGCCTGCAGACCAGTGGCGGCTCCTCTGCTATGGTAGGGAAACATCACCCCACTGCTTTGAAGCAGTCCAAAGTAGAAACCAAAAATTATAAGAATTTTGAGTTAATATAATTTTAGGCTTTGTGCTGCTTTGGTGGTGGGTGGGTGTGTAGCTTGGTGAGGCTGCTCTGCTTTCAGAGCAGGGCATGGGAGGAATGGTTTGCCCACTCCTACGTGCTCAGTGGCGGTTTGGTCAGCCGTCTTATGCCACCCAAACCACTCATGCACACTTTCACTGTTCTCCATGCAGGCTGCATTACAGCCTGCATGGAGAACATGCACAGGCCCACTTTCCCTGGCTGAGCATCCAGCCAGGACCCTCAGATCAATCACAATGCTGCACTGCGCATTGTGATTGGTCTGGGGAGCCTGGGTGCTTACGAATCACAAAGTAGCATTGCAGTGTTGTGATTGGTCATTGGGGGTGCTGTGCTTCTTGTTCCTCAGGTTCCATGAGGAAAGCAGGAGCGGAGACATGGGACCCGGCGGCAAGGTAAGTTTCCTTTTTTATGTTTTTTAATATTCAATCCCTCCCAGGCTCCTGCTGCAAATCTCCCTGCGACCTCCCCAGTGACACCGCGCCCACCCAGCCACCCGAGAGCCATGCCGGCTGCCACTGGGGGGCATGCAGCCCTCCTCACCGTGTCTACTGGAGGCCCCAGAAAACCCATCCCCCAGGGCTGCATTCATTTTATAGAGATGGGTGCACGGCCCCCTCTTCCAGCCTTTTAGAGGCCTGGGAACTTCATCCCATGAGGTAGCATTAATGTTTAGGGGAGGAGATTGTGCAGTTCTCCTCCCTGAGCAATTTTAAAGGCCCTGGGGACCCCATTCCCTGGGGCTGCAAAACATTTAAATATTGGTCTGCGTCTCTTGGTGACCCTCATTGAAACCCACAGAAATTGCTTCCCATGGGGTCACAGTGGTAGCCCCAGGGCGCCCGTGGCCCCTTCCAGTTCCGTAGCCTGCACCCTTTACAGAGTGGCAGGCCCGGCTCAATCTGCAGGCTCCCACCCGGGGGCACAGCTTTTCTCTGCTCACACCAAGACGGAGCAAACCTGTGTTTCCTGCCTGCAAGACCGTAAACAGGGAATTTAAGTTCTCCCTGCTCTTGCTCTTGCTCTTGCTCTTGCAGGCAGGAAACTGCAGTGTATGTGGGTTTGGGGTCTTCTGCCTTTGTCTCTGTACAGAGGATTTTGGCCAACCACTCCAGGTTTGGGACAGGGCCTGGTCAAATACCAGGCCATGATGTCAGCCCTAACTTCACACTTTAGTTGTGTATTTTTTAAGTTAATCTCATGTTTTTAAAACATACATTAAAGTATTATAACTAAAGCTAAACATCACTTCATTTAAAACTTGTTTTTTTCAGTGAATTTCAGTTTTTTCCTCAAATTCCTCATCCAACAGTTTAGCACAGACCTTGGCTTTTGGCAAAGTCCTGTGCCAAAATCACTACTGTTGGCCAACCTCCTCTGCACATGACCCTTAGCCTAGTGTATCAGGGATTGGCCTTTACCTCTGGTCAGCCAAGTTGGCCTTTTGTCAGGCCTTTGTCCAGATCCCGCACTCCACCTCACAATCGTAGACATGCAGTCCCTCAAATAATACTTAGCCTTGCATCCAAGGCCCTTGGGCTGCCAAACGCCACTGAACATACCATTTGATTATGCAAACCTGGGGTTGGCAGCAGGGCAGTGGCTGGGACCAAAAAAATATCCCAAGTCACTGGGGGTCGAAATGGTACAGGCAGCGGTTGGACATTCCCACGAGCTAGGCAAGAGTTGAAAGATGGGGCTTATCTCATTCATATTAGATTTGCTGTAGTTCATCTCCCTGCCCGCGCTATTGCAGTCAGGTAACTGGAGGGCCCTAGGGGTTGGTGTCCCCATGACATTGCTGCCATTGGCCCCTGTGGATGGTGTCCCGAGGTCCACTGGTTGGCCCGGGGAGGGTTGCCCATGCCCCCGCCCAAAAAAAAGAAGTTGGCCGGAGGATGGGGTCCTAGAGGCCTTAAGTGGTCGAAGAGCGGGGCCACACTCCCTCCCAAAAAAAGAAAGTTCAGCCATGAGGGATAGGGTCCCTGTAGGCCTTAACTTAAGTAGTTTGTGGGTTCCATCCCATTCCCTTCCCTTAAAAAGTGAATGTGAAATTAGCAGAATAATGGCTCCTTTCACATTCACTGGTTCAACTCGGGAGAAGCCCATCAACCCTAGCAAGACCTTTTAAAAAAAAAAATGTGGGATACTAATGTTGCCCCTAAAATGAGCAGGGGCACCACCAAGTATTTTTAATGTTGTCGAGGGATGTAGGGACTGTAGCAGCACCCCAGCAACATTACAGGAAACACAGTAAGTATCTTGACCCCAGGAGAGCTCACCATATTTTTTAAAAGCACTCTGGGGCCCTCTTGTGGTTGGTTCTACGGCTGTCCTTTGTGGACTGAAAAATTGTAAAGAAAGATTCAAAGACTTGTTAATGATTTCTTTTAATTGAAAATATTGTATGACAATCACTTTTTTTAAACATTGTTGTAAGTGAAATGATAAAATATATTGATCATGGTTACTGGTGACTATTTGACAATGTCAGAGCGCAATTTTGCTCTTTCGTTTGTAGGGGTGCATATTAATCATGGGCAGCCTGCACCTACATATATTCATATATATATGGGAACAGTCCAGCCTGAACTGCCAGGCCAGGTACTCCCTGTGGTGGCATTTTGAGCAAAAGAACGATGACTTTAACAATGATATCTTGACTGGGGGTGAATGTTTGATTTGTTCTACATTCTGTCTATCATTGGTGTGTCTTATGCTTTCTCACCCTTAGTGGAAGCAGGGTTGAAAAATCAGCTTGAATGGCACCATGTGGTGTGCAAGAGCATGAAGTCATGCAAGGTTTTGCTACAGTTCGAGAAGAAAATCTACAGAAGACACAGCAAATCTACTCAAGAAACAGCAGTCTGACCGTGATTGCTCACGTTAGAAAATTGTGCTGTTGGATGCCAAATATCAGATGAGCTGGCATTTCTGGAGCCTTGTGGGGATAAAATCCACCACACAGTGATTGGTCGAATTTGGCCAGAAATCTGCATTACAATACTAACATGGAGTCACTAAATTCCAGCAGTTTAGTGGGCAGCATTCCGCTCACCCCTGCATAAAACTAGTAAGGCCACCATCTATGCTGTCCATGCTCAGTATGCCTACAATCTATGAATTTATAAACCATAGGGTCAAAATTACACTTAAGGAATTCAGCAATTACAACACCTTGCTCATTCTCTATTCCACGTTTGCACATGTGAGTTGCCCTTTATGGGAAAAACAGATCAAGAAATAAAATAAGAAACTCATTCAACAAAAATTAAAATTTAGTTGTGTCACTCTCAGTGCTCCATTAGTGGAACATTTCAAAAGCCAGGCACTACAGAGGCAGATCGGAAATTGGCAGTCTTTATACTTATAAAACTAGATAGTAGATGAGAAAACACACAAAGGGCTAGATGTATGACCATCAGGGTTGCGACTCGCAAATTGTGATTTTTAGTGACTTGCATTTTGTGAGTCTCAAACCCTGATGAACAACAGCGTCTGAGACACTGTTTGCGATTCCCAAATGGGTTGCAAGTGACCTGGGTCATCAATATTCATGAGGCAAGTCACAATTTATGACCCATTAAGAATGGCCAGCACTCACAGGGATGGTGCTCTGCAGGGGTCAGCAGACCACCATGTCTGTGACTGCTTTTTAAATAAAGCATTTTTTTAATAAGGCCCTTTTTTCTTAAAGGAAAATAAGATCTTTCAAAAATAATAATGAAAAGTTGTCTTTTTAGTTTTCTCAAAGTGGGCAATGGTCTGTGGGACCCCTGCCTGCTTTGAAAACATGTTGGCACCCCTATTCAAGAAGGGGAAGGGATCTCTTGGGGACCTATTTCCATTTTCCAATGGCTTGCCACCAATTTGAAAGTGGAGGTAAACTGCGAATGTTTTGCGACCACATTTATGGTTACAAAACACTTCTAGATACCATTGTGACTCGCTATTAGGAAGGGCCGCCTTTGGAATGCCCCTTCCTAATAGCGACTCGCAAACCCTATTTTGTGAGTTGGTAATAGATTATCGACTCGTAAAATAGGGTTAGAACATTTGAAAATGCATTTTACCAGTGGCAAAAAGCCCGATGGGCCATTTGTAACCGGTAAAATGCATCGTACATTTGGCCCAAAATCTTCTACAAAGGAAATGCTATACCAGAGATACATGTCAATCCAGGATAGCAGATGAAAATTTTTTATATTCCATATCGTTAACATTGGCAACACGCACATATGACTAACCTCTGCATTTCATACCAAGTTCCATATTTATGACCCCTAGTTGTCCAGCGCTTGCACCATGCAAGATGGTACATGAATGACGCAACTGAAAAATTAGATTTATGAAACCACCCAAGGCCACTTTGCGTTGCCCTGAGTGGCTTCATAAATCTTGAGTAAAGCAATGCAGCACAAATCGCTGTGTTGTTTAACTCTGAGCTAGAGAGGTATTCCATGGGCGTTGCGTGGGTGTTCCCATGGTTTTTGACACATTCCCAGATTTACCACAACTGGAAAACGTGGGAATGCACCAAAAAGATATATCTTCCCAGGAGAGACGTAAGGAGGAGAAATATCTTTAGTTCTTGCTACTTCCTCTTTCTATGTGTGCAACATTTTGCAGCACACATAGATAGAAAAATATGCCTTTCATGGTTGTTTTTGAGAAGGAATATTCCCTTTACTAAACAAAGACAATCCAGCATGCACCACCATGGTGCAAGGGTACCTGCATTGGAGCTAGGCAGCTAAAATTGTGCCAGCACAGGAAACAAGGCAGGGATGCACCATATAATTTTAAATACGACACATCCCTGCCCTTTCCCTGTCATGCTGTGTTGCGCAGCAAGGTGACTTGCTATGCTGCGCTGCACTCTGTGACAGTTCTCATAAATATGCCCCTAAGTATATTGAGTTGTTGAGAACTAACTCCTCATCATAAAGCTGGAAATGGTACATGAACAGGTCCTCCAGTCTCGTATATCGGTATAATGAAGCAATCCTACTACAATTACGTACAATTGACTTTCAATAGGACTGCCGTGAACACAGCCACTCCCTCAAACAAAACCCAATGTTAATATGAAATATTTATATCTTTTCAAGGTTTTATTCACCATAGCAATTGGAACATCAAGAGCAATAATAACTAGGGATGGGCATAAATCATGTGTAGCGTAATAAAGTAGAATTGCCTAAGAATTCCTCAAGATTATGCATAATTATGTGAGAAGAGTAATTCTGCATTTAGCCCTATCTCATAGTGCAAAATTGCCCCCTTGCATCCAAAATGGGTGTGAGAATGCATTTTACTGTTAAGAAATAGCGCTAAATGCAACAGAACACAAATAGTTAGCAGCTGCTCGCACTCATTAAATGTTCTCCTGTGCCAGGATTTTCCCCTAAATTACTCTTAATTGCACAAGCAGGAGAAATCATGTTATGATCTGTAATTCCTCATTAAATGAGTAATGCGGAATTGACGAAATCACTCCAATTACTCCAGCGTAATCGAAATTCCACCTGGGCCTAATTATAACCAGATGATAAATAGGTATAAAGGCAATACAATATTTACTAATAATAACTAACAAATGCATCCTTGTGTCAAGTTTTGATGTAAGAACACATTTTGCATTAAATAAAATTGCAAAAATCACAAAAGCACCACAAACAACAATTGCTCGCATTCCTTTGTTGCTGTGCGTTTGCAGTAATAGTTTAGAGCTAAAGGTGCATTTACTTTAAATGGTGTACAATCACATGAAGTGTTGTAATAGCATAATTTCTGGAATGTCATATAGGAAGCATAACACGAAATTCTCAAAACTACTCAGATTACACTGGTGTAACTTAAATTTCCCCTGGCCTAGTGTGGCGGATGTGAGAATGTAATGATCCATGGAATGTTGGTGCCTATGCCCATTGTAAAGACTTGGGGGCATATTACCAACGATTAGCGATATTTATCGCTAACGATGCTTAGCAACGAATTTAACGCTTAGCATCGCCGGAAATTATCGCAGAGATAACTTGCTATTAGCAAGGTTTATCTCAGAAGTGATAAAAATCCTCTTGCTAACTGCCAAATGAGAGATTATCGCTGGAAAACCAACGATCTTCTCTCGAAGTTTGGCGTTAGCTTGATGATAGGGGCTCACAAACTTAGCCATGATATCCACCTTCCATAGGATATCATGGCTAAGTCAGGAAAATACCAGGTGTAAAAAAAGCAGCGCTAACCGCGGTTAGCGCTGCTTTTTTTATCACTAACAGGGTTAGCAAAATCCTTGATAATAGGAGAAATGTCGCTTAACAACATTTCTCCTATTATTTTTCTCTGGAACGCCCCCTTTGCATCTCATAAGAGATGCAAGGGGAAGCGTAGAGAAAAAGGGTGCTAACATGAAATTTGCGTGTTAGCACCCTGTTGCTGATAGGGAGATAATTTTATCTCCGCTTTCTTGGCTTTTAATGCCAAAAAAGCGGAGATAAATCCCTTGATAATATGCCCCTAGGTGTGGATTACAGTTGGAATGAGGTTGAAGCATTAACAGAGCTATTGGCTGGTGCTATAACATAAGGGGGTAACATGACGTAAAGAATTTGTCTGCTACCTGAGTTGCTCCAGAATCTTGTTGGAAGACCCAGTCCTCCAACTACATCATTTTACTGATGCGTTCCTTAAAAGAACCTGCATGAAGATACAGTAGGAATCTAGTGACAGTTGGGAGTTCACATGACAGAGGAGGAGAACTGTCTAGAGAGGGAGAAAAGCCCAGTGATGAGTGAGATATAGTCTGGTGCCACCCACCTTCAAGTCCTCCAACATGTGGTGTCTGCATGGCAGCTGGGCAGGAGCAGGTTAGTGAAGTGGGTGGGCATGGATCAGACAGCGAAGAAAAGACATCAGCTGAGTTGAGTAAAAACTGTGCTGATATTTCTCATTAAAAAGTCTAAGGGACCGAATTTGTATTTTGAGGGAGAAGTAGCATGATGTGAATAGTCAACAGACGTTTTGTGATTCTTAATGTGGCAAAGCGATACCAAAGGGGATGATGGCCACTGGAGTCAAGCTATCCTGGCTGATGACGGCTGATAGCCAGAAATCGGTCCTAGGATTCTTGATTCCGGTCCAGGGAGGACATGGCTTGGCAGTTCGGGCTGGACTGTTCCCATGAGGCACAGGGTCAAGTCTAATTTGCATATGGTCATGTCTGAACTGGGGTGGCTTGGTGAGCAAAATAACGATGGATTAAACCCAGATCTGTGACTGGGGGTGAATGTGTTGCCATTGTGCAACATTCCGTCCATCATCTTGTGTGTCTTAATGTGGCAAAGCATCAAAGCTGAACATTAGATAAGCTTTGGAATGGGTCCGGTGGATTGGCAAAGGAAAATATTAAAATGCAGATCTTGTATCACTCTATTAGGAAAATCGCAATCACAGTGGCCTCATGTTTTGGAATGGGATGCCCGTTTGAGAAACGGTTACACTCTTTGAATATCAGCTTCACACACCTATGAGCACTATCACAGTCCTCTGGTGTGAGGTGCAAGCTCTCACTTTATTATCATCTTTATTAATGTGAAGGGTCTCTGCATGACAGTGTGTTGTTAATTGAATGTTCAGGTAAGGCATTCAGTGAGTCAAGTGAGCATTCAGTGCCTGGCTTATGAACTTCTTCATCTGATGGCTCATTGTGTACTAACTGAAAGTTTTGATTGGTGTGTGGTACTAGAAATTGAGCACATCATTAATTATGAGGCTTAGAATGTCTTTGTTTTGCATTTTGTTTGTTTAATTATATTTTATGACTGAACAAACAAAATGCAAAACAAAGACATTATGTTTCATAAATGACCTTTGGACCATTCATCACTGAAACAAATGGAAGGATTTGACCAGTGTGTGGTACTTAAGTCAGAGTACACTGCATGTACTGGAGTTAGTTGTCTCCCCATATTGATGGCAGGATCTGGCTTGGCATAGGCAATCATCAAAAGCGTAAACTACCCCCAGCTATTGGCGATTGTCTAAAGTTGAAGTGTATTTGCCTTCACGCTCCATCCAGGACTTGAGAAGCATCCAATACTTTATGTTTGGATTTCTGGGGCTGTCACTAGGTTTGATTTTTTGTATTGAGGAAGACCCTAGTTGATGAGTCCACACACACATTGTTACCAGGGTCAAAACATCTACATAGAACATTCTCATGTAACCATAAATTAACAGACCCCGCAGGTTTGTCAAGGTTTCACGTACTAAAAGTGAAAAGGAACTCCTCAGGATCAGCACGATGAACAAAATAGTCTACCTCTTGATATCCCCAATTCCGCCTAGCATGAAGGCACAGAGTTTTAAGGTGATCAAGTGGGGGTAATAAATTAGGTTAGGAACAGCAGGGAAGAGGACGAAAACCCGAAAAAAAGAATAGAAAGATATTTGAAACATATAGAAACTACTCTCATATAGTCTCGCTAATAAAACGTATATGGATTATCCTATATTCGCAAACTTCTCTCCTTTCAAATGAAAACGGCCAATCTCTGACTACTGGAAACTATCAAGGTTACAAAACATTTCCCTCCTGTAAACACAAAACCCCATTAGCACACAAACTCCATAAGCTTAATTCTTAAGAAAGAAACACCCATATCATAACATGTGTACATACCGTTTTGTTTAAAGAGCAAAAAAAAAAAATGAAGGAGTCTTTCTCTCCTTTGCTGATTGGTTTCAGCTACTGATTGTCACTCCAATGAATCTTATCCTTATTTGTTTTGTATCCTTCTTTTGTCTTCTTTTATTTCAGAAAACATTCTTTCTTTTGAAACAGTATTTGCTACATTTCTCACAATCTGTTCTCATTTCCCAGGAAAAACTAATTATGAACAACAAGTGGTGTTTGAATAAAAACGTCTTCTTCAAACACCTCTGAACTCTGAACACAAATCATTAGAAAAAGGTCCGTAATTAGCTGTTTCACAATCCTCACAGCTAATTTTCCTTATATCAAAAGCTTCCTTGAATAATATGAAAAATGCAGCTTTTTCTTTAAAGTCTTTTCCTTACAGATAATTAGTTTCCCTGTAAATGGAACAGACAGGAAATATACTTCCAGAAATAGCCACCAAAAGCAAATTTCAAGACGCTGTGTCTCAAACACTTTCCAAACCTGACTGCTTTCCGAACAGCATTCGGCAGGAACATCCATTAACTCCAGGAACAGAAACAGAAGTAGTTTTCACCAACTGGCCTCTCTCCATAGAATTTCAGGCAGTAAGGGAAAACAGTGCAACTTCGATTTTCAAAGCCTTCCCTCGCCTCTAACTTTACACAAATGAATTATGCACGTCCTCCTATGTGCGAGGATGATTAAATTCACAGACTTCTACAACCTTTGGGCTACAACCTCCCATTCCTCATGGGACTACATCCAAAGGACAGTTAAAGTAATAAACACCAATAACTGCAGACAAAATCCACTCAAGGCTTCCAGTAAATTCAAGTATGTGCTTACTGAGTGCTATTCCTGACAGTATGCCCTCCTGTCATGTGCCTCATAGGTCCAGGTTTACTAAAATGGGCCAAATGAAAAGCACGCACTGCTCTTGGAGAAAGGACATTGGTACAGGGTTCCCATGAATCGTCCTCAGCTGAATACCCTTTCCAAGGCACTAAGTACTACAATTTTCCTTTATGTTTTTTAGAATCCAAAATACAACGGGACTTCATTTTCCCATTGACCTGTAGTGTAGCTCCTATTTTCCCAATAGGCTCTGCGCATTGGAATAGTGCCTACAGCAGTAAAGGCCTAGGCCAGACGTTAACTAGGTCTACTACTGTCGATACTAGACTTAATTTTTGGGTTTGCCAGCTAAGCTCAGAGTTCGCTAGAAACTTTCTCGAATGTTCAAGGAAGGATTAACTCCCCTGATTAGACAAGAAGGGATTTAGTTTCTGACAACCATAGAACATGACAACTTTGCTCTCCCCTAATCAAGAGTCAATCTCGAGAGTCGTGTGAGCACAAGGCAATTATTTTACTCAGTCAGTACGTGCATTCTTAGTCTCATCAGAATGTAGAGAAAAGGAAGAGACGGGCGTGTTCAATAAAAGATGTTATTTATTGATCAGTCTCTTTTCTCGTACAAGAGAAATGGATCGATATTATTGCAATACTTATAGTTAAGTAAAGTGCATACATTAGAAGCAATAGTATAAAATAATACTGTAAAAACATTGATATGGTTTCTGAGCCATATGATGTTTAAAATGATTAAAATATATTTACATACACATATACATTTGACTAAACGTACTCAACTGGTGTTTCTAAATACGCCTACCCCGTGTACCTGACCTAAGTCTAATGCGTGGGCGGGAATAGAAAGTTACAGTTTAGTTTAAGTTTGTTTTTGCCAAGTGAATAACTAAAGAATTCTCTAGGAGGGGTTATTCAGTTCTGTACCTGGAATTTAGGATGAATGAGGAATGGTATCTCTTTCTCTGCTCTCGATATTCCAGGCTGCCTGCGAGGGCTGCCCAGAAGCGCCGGTGCTGGGTCTCTCGGCTTGAGATAGCAGCGCGTCTCTCAGCGCGTCAGGAAGGCGGGGCTGCTGCCTGCGGGGTCTGCTTCTGCTCTCGGCTTCGGCAAGTATGGCTGCTCCGTCTTGTCACCACGCGTGTGTTTGCATAGGGCAAGGTCGGCAATATTTATACCTTAAAGGTGCCGAGATTGACGTAAGGATGGACATAGGTACGTCAATAAAGATGTCATACGACTTGCTCGTTAGCACATTCTTTACTAAAGTTCTCTGTGAAATCAAAACAATGGCCGCACGGATTATCCAGGTTGTCATAGGTTTGATTTGTTATGAGAACGTCGTATGCCTTATCAGGGGCTGGAGGAATGTCGCTTGTCTAATTAGATCTCAAGCGTTATGACCTAATCAGATAACACGTTCCTGTGCCGTAGTGTGACTGCGTCAGATAACGGTATCTGCATCATGGGGGTTTTCTTGCCTCATGGGCTGACTGTTAGTTAACTAGCTAGTAAGTTTAACCAGAATAGGGTCAGGAATAGGGGGATCGAATCAGAACCTATAGAAATACACGACACCCACTCCACGCTAACTATGGTCATATCTACTAATCTATGCATAGTATAACATAGTACAACATACTATAGAGTATAGTGTATACCTTACCACCCCAAAATACATAAATGCATTTCGAAATTTTCAAATATACTGAAAAATTGCAGTCATATATATTGTATGCACTTAAGCTATGAATTAAATGCAAAAGTAAACACGCATTGTTATGCATTATTGCTTGTTGGTATATGAGAAATACACATGAAATGGCTCTTAATATGGCTATACAGAAAGAAAGTTCGAGACCATTTCATCACATAATAAAATATTTGTGAACATCCCAGCGGGCAACTAAAGTTCATAAAGTATCTAAAAATAGAAATCTTAGTTCTCTAGGAATAGTTTCTTACTTTAAGCAGAAAATCAGTGTCCCGGGAAAAAATATATAGAAAAATATTTTAGGGGCTTGCTGAAAAAAGTTGCTGTCCGTGAACTGGATTGTAATTGTTCATGTGACTTTATTTTTAAAGTTGAAGGCCGAATTCAGGGAACGCCGTGTGCGAGTTTACTCAAAAGTCTCTATTTCTGTTCCGGAGAGAACATCATATCATTCAGGCTTTCGAAAAAACTGTCAACAGCTTCATGGGAAAGTTCCTCTAAGTCGGAAATAGGGGTAACCATGCATTCATGCGCATGATTGTCTTCATTGACATTCTGATTTGCATTGCTGACAGAAGGTCGTACCTGTTCGATGCTGCTTTCATCTTGAACTTCACTACTCTTCAATCGCAGTGGTGAAGATTCCAGGAATGCCGTCATCAGAATTGGCAGCCTTTGAGGGCAGCACAGTGCGTGAACCTTGGTAGGAACCAACAGTGTATCTGCATCCACCGGCGCATCCGATTGTAGCGTCAGACAGGTGTCTAACACGCATTCTTCTCCGCATAGCAGACACCTTAGTACAGGTAAAACACACCTTTGCCACATTGGTCGAAATGATAGAAACCAAGTCATGTTTAGGTCTCTAAGCCGGGATAGTCCCAGGATTTTTGATATCCGGTCCCGGTATCCAATGGCTAGGATCGTATCTTCCATTGTCGCGAGAGTTTGATCTGTGACATGGGTTGCCATAACGAAAAATAAGGACTAGGAATAGGATTCCTGCAATTAGTCCTAGGATCAGGGGAAGTCCGCCAAAAATCGAATGGACGAAGTCTGGAAAAATACCCAGTATGGCTTTGAATGGTGTTAATGCCATCGAAAATACTGTCTTAAATACCTTTGAGACCCCAGTGGTATCAGAAATATTTAAGATTTCGCTCAGGATTTCCGCGAAATGTACGGGGGAATTAGTTGATAATAATGTATGTATCTCTGCAGTCGTCCTTGCGACTTGTAGATCATACGTTTCTTTAGATGACGTGAGCCTTGTAGGCGTCTGAAGAAGCACTGTTTTCATTCTGCTTAAAGTGTCTATTCGAATAGAAGTAATTTTCAAACCGGGCCATGCCCTTGCCTCCCTGTCTGGAAAGGAGCTGGGAAACAAAGAACGTCCACAGCACTTGACCTTCGCCGTCGTAGTGACGAGATAAGGAGTCCCGGGCATAAGACTACAGCATCTGCGGTCTACAATAAGAATGTAACTCCCATTATAGAGTCTTTGAAAGAATGGTTCTATTTCAGTTGCAGGTGCGCCTTGCTGGTGACATGAAAGGTTGTATGAATTCCCTTCACAGGCTCCGTGCAAACTAATACCGTTACACAGAAGCGTGCCGCTTAGTGACATAGCACAATTGTTGCCACTAAGAAACACTTTCTGTCCTTTGTTACTGACACATGCATGTGAATAGGGCAGGTTCCATGTTGTTTTAAGGTACCCCTTTCCCAATTTCTCGTACATGCCAGCCTGTATATATTTTTGGCAGTATTGAAACCTGAAGGTTGAGATTGGAATATTTATGATTCCGTGGATTATCCATTCACTGACAGGTCGTTCTGACATTGTCAACGGTAATCTTTCTAGTTTTTCAATGCTCAAGATTGTATAATCAGCACCCTTCTGAGCCATACCGATTTGTCTATCAGTAAGGTTAAAGATTTGGAATAGTGACGTTGTGTTGATTAAACGCCAAGGCACATAGCCTGAACGCAGATTTTGTAACGTCCAGCCAAGCTGTACAATAGAACGCAATTGTGACTGACCATGTTGTAATAACAGTAAGTCTTGCGATAATATATCGATTGCTGAAGACACAATGCTGTCCAATGAAAAAATTCTGGAGGACAGAGTCATTAACCCATTGTCCACTACAGAAAGTGATTTTTCCAAATTAATACGGTCAATTTCCCGTATTCTTTCTGCTGTCTCAATTTGAGTAACCTTCCAGGCCTCATTGTATGCTGCATATACAGAGGCTGCTATGAAACGCTTTTGACGCTGTTTGCGTGGTCCCATTATGAAATCACGCAAGTCAGCACCATCAGTAAGTAAAGTTAGGTGTTGCTTAATTTCAGGCAGTGTGGAAGTTTGTAGCCATTGAAGGCATAATTTGCCCACACTGTAGGTTGTTATTATCCCTGGGTGATGTCTTTGGGGATATCTAGGGTCTGGCCTGTTCATTTTGAAACCCTGTGTTTTATTCAGGAATCTATCTTGACAGTTATTTGTATCTGTGGGCCAGATCAACCATTGTTTCCAATCAGGATGTGTTCTGTTTTGGTTAAGTATATGGTTTATGTCTATTTCTTCATCTGTTTCAGAGTTATTGCTAAACATTGTTGGCTTTGGAATAGACAGGTTATTTAAATCTTTGATTTTGGCTAAGCCGAGACAGGTGGTTTGTTGAACGGTGTCATTTAAAAATATCATTTGTTCTGGGATCATGCAGGCTCTAAACAAAGCTTCTATACCCTGTACTTGCCATTCTTTTGTACCCCAAACACTTTTCAAATCAACATGTTTGTCCCAATAATCAAATCCAAAAGTATTCATTTTTTCAAAGAAAGAATCTGAATATATCAATTTTGTGTTGGTTATCATGGTTTTCATCCCTGTCTTGTTTGACAATTTGTAATAAAATGTTTCAGCATTAGTTATGTTAAAACCTGAAAAATATGAATATTTGCCATACACGGTTCTAGAGCTCCCTTTTGGAGGTGTAGCACAATGTTCCCATTGATTAAAATTTAAAACATTTCTAGGTTGTGCAGATTTATGCAAGAAATGGTTACCATAATGGTTATAGCAGTACATGCTGTCATAATTTGTAGAACCCTGCAAATAATCATGTTTTGTAAATTTAGCAGACATTACTAAGTCAGACATCATATTGTTTATACTTTCAAAGTCCCAATCATCAGCAAATGAGTTTGGTTTTGCAAAGTCACTCAAGGAGATCTTGATTTGGTGTGGATATTTCAGGATCTCGACCGGACCATAAATTTCATAGTCAGTGTTGTCCCAGGCTACCCCACCAGGTATTGGAATTGCTGTGAAGTTGGCTGAAGAAAGTTCTGAAGAAAGTTCTCTTTTCTCGACGTGTGAAGATGTGTGTGGTTTGAGGACCAAGTTGATGTTCTGACTTGCTGTGTCCATTTTAGCATATTTTCCCTCAATGAAGCGTCCCAAGGTAAATACCATGATGAGCCAAAGTATGAGGATAAATGCACCAAAACCCACCCAAAATTCAATCCATGGAGAAACTAGATATGTTTCTTTCAGTTGTTTCAAAAGTTCCTTAGCTTTGTCTCGAAAGGATTTTGATGATGGCTGTGTCTTTTGTTCGCTGAAGCCGTCAGAGGAATCATCGAAGTTGATGAAGTAACCGGATGCAGTTCTGTCAATTGTTCCAATTGGTTCAGGATTTTTGTTTCTCGCATTTTCAATTGGTACTTCTGTATAGATTGGTGTGTCTCTGCTAAATGTCTTTATTTGGGTTTTCAGAGGTCTAAGTTCTATTGCATTGTTGCATAGTCCTTGTTGTTCTTCCGTAGGCGTTTCGAATGTGATGAGCCTCTTTGATAGGACCTCTGTACTGGTAGCAAACCTTGGTGTTCTGCTACTTATTGGGAGTCCACTTGGCCTACTGTTGGTTATCGGCCACATGTTGTGGTTTTACCAGGTCGATGGATACAACTCGGTTCTCCTTTTTTCCAGCAAGTGGCGGTAGTACAACTGATCTTGTCCCGTTGACAGACAATACAGGAACTGCTTTTCTGTAAGAAGGCCCAAATTCCTTCTTTACCGCGATCTTCTCCCTGACTAGATCCCCGACTTTTGGAATCCAGACAGGTCTTGCTGGGACAGGTGGTGATTCTTCAGTGGTCGTTGGCTGTTCTTTCAACTGTATGTTGCTCAGGTCTTTTCTTGTTTTGTTTAAGTCCTGCAAAATAGCCAAACGGTCTTTGACATCAAAGCTTTTTTCTGTTACCACTGAAGTCTGACTATCAAGGTCAGAGATCAACATCCTAGTTCCGAATAATAATTCGTACGGACTGAATCCCTTCAGAGAATTTCTTGGCAAGTTATTAAGACTACGTTGGACACTTATTAGATGTTTGACCCACCCAGCTCCCGAACCTAATATCCTTTCTATTATAGATTGCTTTCTGTCTTGGTTTTTTCTTTACACCGTCCCATACCCTCAGGAAGGAAGTGAGAAGATTCCCGCTGGGCTGTGCTCATTTGGCCATTCTTTCCCCCCCCAGGCTGGATTGCCTGAGAAAAGTAAAAAAAAAAATGGTCGAACGTAGCATGCTCTTAGCGTATATGCCATTTAGACTCGCAAATCTTGTATAACAGTCCGGACGTCAGCCGAGTGTTGTGGATCTACATTATAAGTGGGAACTAGCCTGTATATGTTAATCGCAAGCCATTTTTTTTTAGTGGTGATGTTATCTGCCTTGATACGACGAGGTATTAAACTGCTTCTCTCCCCACTGCGATCTCTGTTGCAGTTTGGGCAGTTTTTTACAAACATGGTGTAGTGCAGGCTCATGCCTGGCCACCAGTACCGTGATTGTAATTCTTCCAGAGAATCCTTTAATTTAAGGTGTCTGAGACCCTCGCCCATGTGTGCGTCTGCGATTAACAAGTTTCTCCTGTCCATGTTTGGAATCACTCTATCCCCCACTCCAGGGATTCGAGCAAAAGGAATGGAGTTTGCATCTATGATGTATGTGTAATTGAGTGGATAGTTGATCGGTAACGCCGAGCAGTCGCCTTTTGATGACGTTTTTACTGCCAGCAATGTTTCGCCGTCAATGTATTTTAATGTACGCTTTTTTCGATCTACGGGAGCCGGTTTACTGGCTGCCGCTGCGGCTGTTTCAGCCAATGAATTCCCTACAACGTGAACGCCATCACGCTGGTGACTCAGTGAGTGTGTCACGTGAGTCTTTGGTAGTTCTTTTTTCAAAAGAGCTACTTGTTCCCAGAGAAGTCTCTGCTTTATTGGTGCACCTGTGTCATCTTTGTAACCGTTCTGAATCCATGTCTGCAAATCCTTGTTATATGCTTTGACGCAGAAATATGAATCTGACACTATAAGTGTCGGGAATTCGCGATCCGCATTATCTAGCGCCATTTTCAAAGCTAATATTTCAGTTTGTAGTTCTGATTTAGTTTCTACTGAGTGTGATTTTGTTAATAGAGGTCTTAGTTTACCTCCGTGCCACACTTCTTTTGTAATCTCACATGTGGGATTGTATGCATGTTCTCCCCAAACGGAGGGTTGAGCCTGTCCGTCTGTATAGATTACACAGGCGTAATGTCGTAGAGGCAGAATGTCGATTGGCAGAGGATACGTTTTTTCATATTTTAGTTTTTTTAATTCTTCTAGTTCTGGATCAAAGAAGTAATATACTTTGTCCGTTGTGATTGAATTTACCCATTGTAACCATTCTGGATCCAATGTTGTTGTTGGTAAATTACACGGTGTTGTTAATGCCTCAAAAGCTGATTCTGCTGTTCTGACTGTGATATGTCTACCGTCAGCTATGTCTTTTTCTCTAGCTATTGCGGTTTGAACTGCTTGAACAATTTTTCCTTTGTTGTTGAATCTCTGTTCAGCTTTTGTGTACAAATGTGATTTGAATGCAATTGGTACCTTATCTCCCTCATTAGAGGTTAGGTATGTGAATCCGTATCTCCCTGGGATGACTCGGATCACAAGGTTGCGTGTATTATCACGGGTTTCTAATTTTGTTTTAATTAGCATGTCTGTTTGTAAGGATCTCAAAATTTCTGTGTGTGCTTGAGTCCAACTGGATCTTTTAAAGTCTGGTTTAATTAGATCGTAAAGGGGTTTGACCCTTTCTGCGTAATTTGCAATGTAAGTTCTTCCGAAATTTAGGAAGCCTAGAATTGACTGTAGGTTTTTTAGTGTTTTAGGAGCTTGGATTACGGCACATTTCTCTAGGAAATTGTCTGCCAGGCTTTTGCCTTCACTTGATAACTCATATCCTAAGAATAGGACCGTCAGATGGGCAATTCTGGATTTTTTGAAGTTGAATTTGTAACCCTCTGCAGCGAAACCAAGTATTATGGTGTTCACTCTTTTCAAGTGAGTCTCCAAGTCATCATCTGTTAAGTAAATGTCATCGACATAAGATAATGCTTCATCATCATATAGTTGTAGTAATTCTGTTACTCTTGCTGAGAATACCCCCGGGCTGTTCTTGTACCCCTGGGCTAACCGACAGAATTGTTTTTGAGTGCCATTTACTGAAAATGCAGTTAAATATCTGC
This sequence comes from Lissotriton helveticus, assembly GCF_964261635.1. Lineage (NCBI taxonomy): Eukaryota > Metazoa > Chordata > Amphibia > Caudata > Salamandridae > Lissotriton > Lissotriton helveticus. The sequence continues at coordinate 1,025,121,962 of NC_136063.1, forward strand.
TCTCTGGTGCTATGTTTTGACAAAAGAATCCGTTGGAGATGTCCAAGGTTGTTTTGTATTTTTTGCGCACTATGTTATTCATTAGTGCAGCACTGTGTGAGTTTTGCACTGCAAAAGTTTTGCAACATGTGTTAAGGTGTCGGTAATCCAAAACTAGACGGTATGAATTGTCTGGTTTGGAGACCGGAAACAAAGGATTGTTCATTTGTGAGGTGCAAGTTTCAATCACCCCCTGGTATTCTAGCTGATCTAGTATTTCATTTACTTGTTTTTTAGCTTCTTGCTTAATTGGGTACTGCCTTTGTGCAGTAGGTTGTGATTTTAACTGGACTTTGTGAGGAGGAGAATCCTCATCCCATCCTACATGATTTTTATATAAAGCAGGTGCTAAGGCCACTGCCCACTTTCTAGCAAGTGTATATTTTTTATGAATCGGTATTTGATTCGAGAAGGCAGGCATAATTACTTCTTCGCCATGAGGGCACTCCCTGACAAACTCCGGTGGCCAGTCTTTTTCAGCTAGAAGGATGTCATAGCCCTTGGATAGGTTATCCCAAAATAGTCCCCTTATTTTCCTAGTCTTATCTCCCTCTATACGTAATGTTATTTCGTATATTTTGTGGGGCTTGCTAACTCTGGTATCTGCAGTTTCCACTTGAAGGTATTCATTCGTGTCCACTGTCTCCAGATGATTCATAAGGACTTTGCGAGCTATGCTCACCTCTGCTGCGCTGTCTAGCATTGTCTGAGCCCATTCTCCGTTTTTCAGTTGTGTCCTCAGTATTCTCGGCATTGTTAACTACCTTGATACTGGCTACCTTCTTTTTTGGAAATTGTGATTTCTTTTTCAGTTGAGCAGGTTCCTTGTCTTTGGACTTGGCGTGCTCTTCTGATCGTCCTCTTCTTTCCGATTTCTGCGAGGAATTCTGAAAAGATTGAGACAGACGTGTATCAATGTCTTGATATCTATCAGGTTTTTTAATATTATCCCTATTTCTAAGGTTATATCTATTCCCAGAGGGTTCACTCTGAGGTGACCTTTGTCTCGGGTTCGGAGATTTCTCTCTTCGCCTAGGAGACCTTCCTCTGGACTGGAATTTCTTTTCTTTAGGATTGGATTGTTTATTTCCATCCCAGTTCTTTTTTGGTGAATTATTATTAAAAAATATTTTTTCTGGACTTGTAGTCAGTTGCGGTTTTACTGGTATTCCACCTAGACTATCTCTGCCTAGTTCTTCATAGGATTTTTCTATGATTCTGGCAATTTCAGCTGGTTGGTCTGCTATATCTGTCTCTTTTAACCTCTGGCGGATCGCCACGTTTGCTGCTTCACCCTTTATGTTGGCTAGTAATATAGCCGAGACCTGCTTGAAGTCTTTCAGTAACTTCATACCAAGAGTTAAAGCAGGTTCTGGACCGTATTCATCTTGAATTTGTTTTAGCACATCTGGTATCACCGAAATGGATGGAACACCGTGCGTTTTTGTATAGATGGAAGCAAAGACTGTACCCCAAGTGTCACAGTCCTCAATGTGTGGTGCGATTCCCATTGGGAGACATATAGTCAGAATCCTGTGTTTTTCTAATGGGGTGGTGTCAGGAAACACCGCCTCTATTTGGGTAATTTTCTGTGCCAACCAGAATGGTATTTGTTCCCGTTTAGCTGGAACTTTACCTAGGCAGGATTGGATGTTCTGTGGTGTGATTTTATTTGTGTTCCCCTGGTGAGGGGTCAGCTGTGGAATTTTAATCGCTGGCTGAATTGTTGAAGTCCGCATTACATACTGAACTAATTGTCTATGAATTTTTAGTAGTTGTTTTAGCTGTATTAATAGCTCTGCTGCAGGCATTCTTTCGATGTCTGGATGTGGTGTGTATCCGGCTAGGACCGGCCACGTTGCTCCTGGTCTTCCTAAAGGACCGAGCCTTGTAATGTGATTGTTATGTATTAGGGCGCCATCAAATAAGAGCAAATGCTCTTGGAATTTGAGTGGTACTTCCACCTCCTCGAAAGGAGTGTACGTTTCAGGAGGTTCCTCTACTTTGTAATAGTGGAAGTACTTTGTTACAGCATTTGCTGCTGGAAAATGTATCCATGTATAGTATACCTCTGTCTGCCGATATTCGTGTGCCTCAATTACGAATATGACTGTGCCACCTCTAGGTGTCAGTCCATTTTCTATAAGTTTTAAGGTTATAGATCTCCTTTTAATGACCGGAATAAGTATTATATCCGCGTCTGCTGCTTGCATGGTAGCATCAGCATCTGCTATTTCAGTAGCTAATCTAATTGCCTCTCTTTCTCCATCGCTGTCTCCCATTTTACTGACAGGATGGTATTATTTTTGTTTGCAGATCAGGTTTCTTTATGGAAACAGAGATTAGGTGCACAATATTTTGGAACTGTTTTATCCTTCAACGTTGACTAGACCAAGAACCATACATAGGAGTTCCCTCCTGCGTGGTTTTGGAGGATATTATAACCTTTCACCCACTCCAGACGTCTTTGGAGTATTTGGGAAAAGGGGTCTGAGTGAGAAAGCACGACTGAGTTATTCTAAATGTCTTACGTTAGTTTTATCGCCCTTTCCAACCACGTTGGGCGCCATGTAGTGTAGCTCCTATTTTCCCAATAGGCTCTGCGCATTGGAATAGTGCCTACAGCAGTAAAGGCCTAGGCCAGACGTTAACTAGGTCTACTACTGTCGATACTAGACTTAATTTTTGGGTTTGCCAGCTAAGCTCAGAGTTCGCTAGAAACTTTCTCGAATGTTCAAGGAAGGATTAACTCCCCTGATTAGACAAGAAGGGATTTAGTTTCTGACAACCATAGAACATGACAACTTTGCTCTCCCCTAATCAAGAGTCAATCTCGAGAGTCGTGTGAGCACAAGGCAATTATTTTACTCAGTCAGTACGTGCATTCTTAGTCTCATCAGAATGTAGAGAAAAGGAAGAGACGGGCGTGTTCAATAAAAGATGTTATTTATTGATCAGTCTCTTTTCTCGTACAAGAGAAATGGATCGATATTATTGCAATACTTATAGTTAAGTAAAGTGCATACATTAGAAGCAATAGTATAAAATAATACTGTAAAAACATTGATATGGTTTCTGAGCCATATGATGTTTAAAATGATTAAAATATATTTACATACACATATACATTTGACTAAACGTACTCAACTGGTGTTTCTAAATACGCCTACCCCGTGTACCTGACCTAAGTCTAATGCGTGGGCGGGAATAGAAAGTTACAGTTTAGTTTAAGTTTGTTTTTGCCAAGTGAATAACTAAAGAATTCTCTAGGAGGGGTTATTCAGTTCTGTACCTGGAATTTAGGATGAATGAGGAATGGTATCTCTTTCTCTGCTCTCGATATTCCAGGCTGCCTGCGAGGGCTGCCCAGAAGCGCCGGTGCTGGGTCTCTCGGCTTGAGATAGCAGCGCGTCTCTCAGCGCGTCAGGAAGGCGGGGCTGCTGCCTGCGGGGTCTGCTTCTGCTCTCGGCTTCGGCAAGTATGGCTGCTCCGTCTTGTCACCACGCGTGTGTTTGCATAGGGCAAGGTCGGCAATATTTATACCTTAAAGGTGCCGAGATTGACGTAAGGATGGACATAGGTACGTCAATAAAGATGTCATACGACTTGCTCGTTAGCACATTCTTTACTAAAGTTCTCTGTGAAATCAAAACAATGGCCGCACGGATTATCCAGGTTGTCATAGGTTTGATTTGTTATGAGAACGTCGTATGCCTTATCAGGGGCTGGAGGAATGTCGCTTGTCTAATTAGATCTCAAGCGTTATGACCTAATCAGATAACACGTTCCTGTGCCGTAGTGTGACTGCGTCAGATAACGGTATCTGCATCATGGGGGTTTTCTTGCCTCATGGGCTGACTGTTAGTTAACTAGCTAGTAAGTTTAACCAGAATAGGGTCAGGAATAGGGGGATCGAATCAGAACCTATAGAAATACACGACAGCAAGGGGAATCGCCTTGCGTTTTGCTTTGCCTGCAGGTTTCAAAAGACTGCAATGGAACACAGCATGGATCTTTAGGGCATTTGGAAGATTTGATTTGTACACTACAGGATTGACTTGTTTGATTATTGTGTAAGAAAAAATATACTTAGGATGAAAAATGCTACATGTTCTAAAATGTATGTTCCTGGTGGACAACCAAACCTTATCACCTGGTTGATATTTCGACCCCATCTTCCGATGACAATCAGCCAATTTTTTGTATTGTTCTTCTGCTTGTTTTGATCAGGCCCGAATGATGTTGTGTACTTTAAGAATTCCCTTAATGTGAGCGGTTACGGATGGATTTGTTCCATAGGAAGAGAGATGGGTATTACCTTGGAGTGGTAACCATAGTTAGCATAGAAAGTTGGTACCCCTATGCACCAAAATATTGTAGGCTAATTTCTCCGTTCAAGCTATGTGCCATGGCGTCTAATCAACAGCACATCATTGTTTTCTGTATTTAACCTTACAGATAAACAAGTCTCTTGGGCACAAAAAGGAGCAGACTACGGTGCTGAGCATTGAAAAACTGGAAAGATTACCATTGATAGTTTCTGAGAAGCCTGTCATTGAATGGATAATACATGGCACCATCACGATACCAGTGACGAATTTCCAATTTCAGTATTGTCTACAGCATATACCAGCGGGCCTGTATGAAAGGTTGGGTAAAGAATACATTAATTCGACCTTGATTTTACCATACACACACACATGTTGGAATGGGGGAAAGGAGGTATTCCTTAGTGGTAAAAATTGTAAGAACTCACTAGGCGGTAGACTTTTGTGCCAAGGTATTAATTTACACGAAGCCTGCGAAGGTTCTGCAAATAACCTCTCTTGCCACCTGCACGGTACACCCTCCACAGTGATAGAACCAATTTTCAGGCAGCTATCCAATGGCAGTTAGGTTATGCTCAACGACCACAGCTGTTGTGGCATGTAGCCAGGAAAAGCGTATCTAGTCAGTGTCTCGTCCATGGTCACTTGTTGTATGCAAGTATTGTATCCAAAGCACAAGACAGATAGGGGACGGCATTATGGCCTTCACTGAATATCTCTTCTATACGAATTGATACTCTAAGCAGAATGAAAGTTATTATTTTACAAAAAACTTTGCCACTGACCTCGTCTAGAGAAACTTATGATCTTTAAGTTGCAAGGACTTCTGCAGAGATACATGCATTATGATCAACAAACTGCCCAGTACATTTTGCAGAAAAGTTAAGTTAAATCTTAAATATGTCTGATACCAGTGGCATCGCACATGTATTTAAGATGATTTTTTCGGGACTGTTAACACCATTTACAGCAGTCCTCGGCATTTTTCCAAATTTCGTGCACTCTGTATTCGGCGGCCTGCCTCTCATCTTGGGACTCGTAGCAGGAATTCTGTTTTTAGTCCTTCTGCTCCGATATGGCAAGTCCGGTCACCAGTGACACCCAAACTTCCATGGAACAATGCCTCCTTGCCATGAGGTATCGTGGGAGAAATTCACAGATTCTTGGCTTGGCTCGTTTAAGAGATCTGAACACAACTTGGTTTCTATCGTTCAGACCAATCTGGCAAGATTGCATCTTACCTGTTCTAAAATGCCTGCTTTGCGGACAGGAATGCGTGTTGGACGTTTGTCTTACACTTCCATCAGTATTGCCATTGAATGTTGATGCTTTGCTAGGTCCAGTAACGACTCAGGCATCGTGTTCTGATGACGGCATTCATTGAGGTCTCACCGGCAAGTCTAACCGAGGGTGAGATACGAGACACTACAGGCATACAGGTACCACCTACCGCGGACATTGCTAATGCATCAAACGCAGACGGCGATGATCCACACTTCTGCACTTTTGATCTGCTAACTGAAGTGGTTTCACTTTCACCTACTACGGTAGACGGTTTCTTTGACAGCCTAGACAATCTTTTTATTTTTTAATTTTTTTAATTTATTGAATTTTTTTCCCCCCATTTTGTCCTGTGGTGGTAGGAGAGAGATTAAATCAAACAACATTAATCATACATGATTCAGACATGAAAAATTATACAATAATGATTTTAAAAAAAACATTTTTTAATCTGCCAACCATTTTTCAAATGGTGCCCAATTCTTAGAAGCAGTTAGACGTCTTTTCTTTCCTCTGAAAGCCTGAACGGCAGTGTCTAATTTGAACCAGGCCAACATCCTGGCCTTCCAATGACAAAAGGTGGGGGGTTCAGGATTTATCCAAAGTGTTGTAACACAAAGTCTGACCATAGCCATGGCAATGAAAAGAAACGCTTGTAAATGTCTTGTTTTTTCATGGGCCATAGAGTATTCATAGCCAGTAATTACCATTTCCGCTGAGATTTTAACTGAAGTTTGAGTAATCTGGGTAAGAAAATATTCAATTTGGTTAAGAAAAAAAGATAGCTCCTGACAACTATAAAAAATATGAACAGAAACTGCAGACGGAAATTTACATCTTGCACAAAACAACCCTTTGCCCCCTCTAACAGCCCCCATCTAACAAGTTTTGCGGGTGTGTAATAAAGATTAAACATAGCCATGTAACTTTGCGAGCGAAGAGAGCCTGAGACCAAAACAGACCTGGCTAACAACAGAGGAAGTTTTAAATCAATAGAAGGTACTCCAAATTTGGTTGCCCACTTATTATTCTGGTCATCTAAATCATCAGGAAGTTGCAATAGAAAAGACTGATATAGACTGCCAATTTTAACTTTCTTTCTAACAGATTCAACAATAGTAATTTTTCGGAACATTATTGGATTTAGAGGAAGCTTTTTATCAAAGAAACTTCTCAATTGTAAATATTTGAAAAAATGATTGGACTGCAAATGGAATTTCTCCTTTAAAAAAACAAAAGATGCCATTTTCCCGAGATCGGTTAAGTCGCCGATCTCCTTCAAACCATGAGCTGTCCAAGTAAGTGCAACCCCCTCTTGAAATATCGTTGGGAGTAATCGAAAGGCATTTAATGGGGTATAATAATTGAGTTTAGGAATATGAAAATGGCGACAAACTTTTTGCCAAACCGAGAATAAAGCCCACAGAACCTTAAATTTCGTTTTTTTTTTTAAATAACTTGGTTCTAGGATACGGGTTAATATACCTTTTGTAGAATCTCCCAACGATATTGAGTATATGGATGGTGAGAGATGTACCGGAAGCTCGGCAGCATCACCTAATAATGGAACGGCAAAATGTTGTACCATAGCTGGCCAATAATAATACATTAGGTTCGGGACTGTCCACCCCCCACGATCTTGCGGAAGACGGGTCCACTTAGCTGCCCTCCTTGATTTACGGTATGACCATAAAAATCGTTGACATATCCTTTCTGCCTTTGTTAAAATTAAAGTGGGAATTAAAAGTGGAATGGATCTGAAAAGATATAAAAATTTAGGGAGGACAAACATTTTGAGAATATTAGATCGGCCAAATAATGAAAGATGTAAATGATCCAGCCGCTCTAATTTATTGTGGAGTGAATCAATAATAGGGGAATAATTCAGATCCAGAATCTGATCTATATCAGGAGAGATTTCAATACCGAGGTATGTTGCCTCCATAGTTGTAGGAACATGAGAAATTGGCATAGCCGGAGATTGTAAAATTTGTGTCTTTGCGATGTTTAATTTGTATCCAGAAATTGAACCAAATTGAGCTGCCAGGGTCTCCAATGCAGAAAAAGATTGGGCCACATTATCAGTTAAAACGATAATATCGTCAGCATATGCCAATGACTTATATTCAATTCCATGAACTGTAACAGGAGTGATGATCTGAGATTTCTCTATTAACCATAAAAAAGGATCAATAAACAAAGCAAAAAGAAGGGGAGAACAGGGGCATCCTTGTCTGGTGCCCCTGCTAATAGAAAAATACTGTGATTCACTTCCAGAGATACGGATTTTGGCAGTTGGGGATATGTACAATTCTTGTAAAGCCTGAATAAACTCTGGTGCATAGCCCTTCCAACGTAAAACACCCCATAAATACCCCCAGGAGACCCTGTCGAACGCCTTTTCGGCGTCCAACAGGATCACCCCGAGCGCAGAATTTGTAACTTTTGCCCAGTCTAATAAGGCTACTACACGCTTGATATGGTCCGTAGTATCCCGGCCGGGAATGAACCCATGCTGACGAATGGAGACCAAAGGAACAATTGTTTGGGTTAGCCGAAAAGCCAGTATACTTGAATAGATTTTGCTAGCTGTGTTGATTAGCGCTATGGGTCGATATGATGCTGGGTTTAGTTCATCCTTGCCTTTCTTTCTAAAAAGAACAATAGTGGATTGTCGCCATGAATCAGGAACTACCCCAGTCTGGGCGAGACGAAAGACTTCTAACATTTGGTGCTTGAATAAATGTGCAAAAGTTGTATAGAATTCAAGATGAATAAGGTCTGGCCCTGCGGCTTTACCATTAGAGAGGGATTTCATGGCAATAACAACTTCCTCCCAGCTAATAGGTTCCGCCAGAGTTTGGTTCTGTTCATCTGTGATCTTTTGAGTATCCATAGGCTGGAAAAATTGAAATAAGCTGGTTTGTTGTTGTAGAGTTATATTCGTGTCTTCTGTAAATAAGTCTGAATAAAAATTAACAAAAGTATTTACAACGCCGCTAGTTGTGTCCTGAATTATACCGGACTGATCTTTGACCCTAATGATCTGACTGGCTACAGCCTTTTGTTGTAAGCGTTTTGCTAAAACCTTACCGGAATTTTCCCCCAACTCATACATTTTGGTTCGAAATTGGAAATATTTGATCGCTATATCTTTATAAAAAGGATCTAATAAGTTGGATTTTGCTATATCAACTGATTTCAGACTAGCTGCTAAGTCTTCCCCCATAGAAATATTAAGAGTTAAATCCAACTCAGCTTGTTTAAGATCTGCTAGTCTAGTTTTAACCAATTGCTGTTCTGACTGCCAACGATAGGAAGCAAATCTTTTAGTTTCGCCACGCAATGCGACTTTGAATGTGTCCCAAACAATACCAACCGAGGCAGTGCCGGCATTACTTGCAAAAAACTCTGAGATCCAGTGAGTAAATTGTTCCTGATATAGTTTATCTAATAGGAGTTTCCTGTCAAAAGTCCATGGTCTAATTTGATTAACAGGACGGTCCCAGGGACAACTAAAGATAATAGGATTATGGTCAGATATAGTCCTTGGGTTAATTTCAATCTTGACAGACCCCACAATTTGAAGAGAAGTAAAACCATAGTCGATGCGTACCATTTTATTGTGAGGTATTGAATAAAAGGTATAGCCCTCTTGATTTGGATAATGGTGATACCATAGATCAGTCAGGCCATGTTCTATTAGAAGAGTCCAAAGCGCCTTATAGACTTGGGCTTTCGTCCTACATATATACTATGTTTTGCTATATCTAAATGACTAGGGATGTTAATATTAAAATCCCCACAAAAAAACATTGGATGGGGCCACGTGGCTAACTCTAAATTTAAATTCCTTAGGACCTGTGGGTCGTCGAGATTAGAAGCATATATCGAGCAAATAGAAAACAAACGACCATTGACCAATAACTCTACTATTAACCCTCTTCCAAAATTGTCTTGTATTACTCTTTTAACACGCCCTACCCCAGTTTTCAAAATGATGGCGACACCCCTGATTGTGGAGGTTAGTCGGGTACAAGCCACTAATTCATAGCCCAGAAATCTAAGATAAGCCCGATTAACCCAAGGAATATGAGTTTCCTGCAGGCAGATTATATCCACCTGCATCACTTGCAACAACTTATTAAAAATCCTGCGTTTTTTAGGGTCATTCAATCCACAAATGTTCCAGGTTGCACATGTCAGTCTAGAAACAGCCATAAAAATTCGATCAAAGAAAAGACAGCCCTAAGGAGACCTATTGAGCATTTTATAACATACAAGATTACAACCAAACTAACTGCAAGGTTTTGTGTCAGTTCAAATACATTTAAAAGATACACCTGACTGTTAATGAGAAATCTGATCATCTCCGTCCACCACCACAACACCACCCCACAACCCACCAAAAAGTGGCCCACCCACCCCAGCTAAACCCACCCACCCACCCAATGAGCCCCCACACCCCTCACCCCCCACATTGAGCAACAGGACCTAGGTCCTTGTGATGGATGAGTAAGCGTTTCATCGCACTCCTCTGAGCTACAGCTTCTCCCCTCTTCCTAAGAAATATCAGATAATCCTGAAGCATCAATTAGAAAAAGAATACAGAATTTTTTATATATATCCCTCAGGTCATCAGGACATCAAAAAAAAAAAAAAAAGAAGGGAGAGAAAAGATAGAAGACATAGAAATACACTCCACCCTATGCTTTACCATCAGAATAATACATTGCCTAACTTCGAAAAACTATATTGAGTCCAAAAATCCCTTAGCAGGTATCTCTGACAGAAAAAACGTTATCTGACCCTTGAAGATGATTTTTAGTTTTGCTGGAAAAAGTAAAAATGCCTGAGCACCCTTCGCCTGAAACAGAGGAATCTGTTGTCGCAGATGCCAGCGGCGAGTAACCGTCTCTGAGCAGAAGTCCGGACGGACGAAGAATTGGCACTGCTTAGCTCACCGCTTCTTATTAGGTCTAGCGAGGTCAAATATACGTTCACGAGCAAGGAAATTGTTGAAGCATACCAAAATCGCACGGGGATAGGGATTATTCGCAGCAGCAGAGGATTGTTTTTTCTTATTTATTGGAAAACGGTGCGCTCTTTGTATCTCGAGATTCCAATCCCACTGGGTGACTTCTGGGAAAGCCTCAGAAAAAAGCTCCACTATAAACTGCCGAGCATCCTCACCCTCTCTGTTTTCCTCTATTCCCAGAACGCGAAGATTATTCCTTCTCGCCCGATTTTCAAGATCTGAAAGCTTCCATAGGATGTCCTTACGTTGTTCTTTGACCTCTATGACTAAATCTTTCTGTGTAACTGCGGCATCTTCGAGAGCTGAGATCCTTTCTTCAGCTTCAGTAATCCTGGTAGTAGTCTCAGAACAGGTTTTATTAACCCGTCGTAGATAATTCTGCATTTTGCGGCAGGCGCCCTGTGTACGCATATTTTCTTGGCTGGTGGTTTCTCTGTGCATCATTATAGTTTGGTAAATTGTTACCAGTGAAACCTCTTCAGGGATTCCTGAGATAGTCTCACTAGTGCCTCCGCATACATCCCTCAAATTTGATTGAGATTGTTCAATAGACAATTCCTTCTGCAGGTTTCGCTGGTTAGACTGAGATGGAACCTTAATACCCGGAGCTTTACGAACTGTGTCGATGTTCAAATCTTTTGATGCCTGGCTGGGGGGCCAATCCACAGAGTCGCTATCTTAACCAGACCACTGGAGGTCTGGGCGATCAACATCATCGTCCCCAGACAGAGATTGATCAGAAACAGAATAGAAATTCTCCGTAGACTCACTCAGTGCGCTCAGCACAGACCCCCTGGTGTCATGGGAGGACTCTGTAGGTAGTTCCAGAGTAGTAGATATATGACCATTGGTAGCCTGGACTACATCATCCAGCTTGCATTGGGCTGAGGAGGACTGATGGGTAGAGAGGTCTGGAGTTAAACCTGGTATAGGAATTGCCTCCTTTAATGTACTATTATGATTTGTTAGCACAGAGATTTCAAGAGAATCATTAGGAGGGGGAAGGGTTGCAGCGTCAGAAATCACAGTGAGAGGTGCTGTTAAAGAGGTATTCACCGTCCCCTTTCCAACAGGAGCTCCGGATGATTTTAAGTCCTTTCCCTGGACAAAGTCAGGAGAGCCATTGTTTCTGACCAAAGATTTACCCTTACCTCCCAGCCTGTCGAACATTGCCGGCAGTGTCTGTCCCTTGTCGGCTGGAGTTGGGATAGCAGGTGAGGGCTTGTCCGTACTTGGAGGGCGAGTCTTCTGAGCCCCAAACGCAGCACCCTTCAGATCCGCCTCCTGCTGACCGCGAGTAGAGCTGCGGGATTTGAGAGCGGCCGCCACTTTCGAGAGTACTTTCGGCGGCGGCATCCTTTTTTTTTTGCCAATAGCGTCAGTCGATAACCGGGAAAACAGCTGCCAATTCAGAACGGAGAGTTTTTACCCCTGGAGCGCCAAACCAGGTGTGTTACGGAACGAAGCACACAAGCAGCCCGACAGCTTCCGAGGGATACCAGCTGATTGTGGTTCGAATAGAAGGTTAGTGCTATGAGCAAAGTAATCGCTTTTCCACCGCTGACAAGCGTTAGGCCATACAAGATAAGACGGGCGGAGCAATCGGTTCAGGGGGTCCGCTGCAGCTCAGGTGAGCAGAACGCCGACTCACTCGACCGAGAGCACGGCCGCCATCTTGTTCCTCGACAGCCTAGACGATCTGATGTTTTCTCCTGACTCCGAGAATAACTTTTGATTCATGCACACAGCGTTCCCTGAACTTTGAAATTCGGCCTTCATTTTTCAAAACAAACCACCTACCAATTTGAACTTTTTCCAAAATTAAACTTTTGGCACAGAGTAATCTGCTTAAAGTAGAACTGTTCTTAGAGAACAAGATTTCTTTTGAAAAAACTTCCTAAATGACAATATTGGGCCTTATCGTAAAAACAAAACAGTTTAGCTATTATGCTATGAGATGATCTCGAAAATTTGTTTTATTTCTGTAAACTTCAGAGACGTTTCATAAATGTAATTTCGTATTTTACAAATGATAGAATGTATGCTATGCTTCATGTCTATAAAGAGCTGTTTGTTCGTACTAGTCTATACTCGTTACATTTAAACAAGCCTTTTCAAATGCAATTTGTATGTTGTATTTTGGGTGGGATTGTAAACACTAGCTTTAGATATGTTCAGTGCTTATACGTTTAGTTTATTTAACTTAAAATCGTGGAGTGGGTGTTGTAAATGAATCTAGGAGCCTAGTGTAATTATCCCCGATTCATGCCCTTATATAGGTATAGATTGTTCGATCCTTATATAGGGATAGAAATCATTACCATATTTAGACTGAGCCTATGCAGCCCTAATACGGCATGGCTACTTCCACGAAATTCCAAGAATCTACAACAATTTCTCAGAGAAACCCGCCTTAAGCAGCTAGGGTCTTCCCCTAGTGACCTCTGAGCTAGCTGGTACTCACAATTAAGTCTAATATATACGATAGAGACCTAGTCGACCGCAGTCCTACGTCTAAACTATAGTATATGTTATTCCAATGCGCAGAGCCTATTGGGAATATAGGAACTACACTACAGGGCATCTATGATGTTTAACTAAATGGACTCAACATGCCAATAGACATCTGCCCGTGCTTTTAACGTAATCAGCACTGTTTGTTTCATGATGAGGCCTGACTTCAAAGGTTTGCCATCCACTGCGAAAACCCTTTCTGGTAAAACCCTAGGAACCCATGATAGCGATAACTTGCATACAAGACCTTGATCTATGAAATTTCTAGTGGCCCCAGAATCTATCATAACCATAACTTGACGCTGTTATTCTGTAATTTTGTAATACCATGGGGACCAGCATGTGTGTTTCTGTTTCTGTATTCGTTAATATAGATAGAGAAGGTACCCTTCACTCTTGCTCCGTTTCTGCTGACTATGAATCATTTTTGGCTGCCTCTTTTTGTATCACTGACACTGCTAGTATTTTATTCTGATAAGCAGGGGACTGTGTTTGGCTTCGTGGGACAAACTCTAACATAATGTCCTTTCTTCCCACAGTACATGCATTTTCCATGCAATCTACATGCATCTCTTTCTTCCTTACAGAGGGTAGATCTAATCGCCCCCAATTCTGTTTGCTAGACCTGAGTATGGCTTCCTGTTGGTTCTCGATAACCTCTAGCAAAACAACTCACTGGTTTTTCTCCTTTCTTATTTTCACCCAGTCTTTCTGCCAACCTGTGATCTAAGCGTAAGGTCAAGTACACCAATATACCCTACATATCATTACAAAGTCCTTGATTGTACAAAGAGATCCTTTTTTTCTGGCCAATCTGCCTCGCAACCAACCGGTTAAATGTAGTTAAATAAATAACTAAATCATTCTTCCCTTGTCTTAACTCCAACAACTCTCTGTCAGACTTGAAGGTGGTAGCCCTTCTATTAAAACCCCGTTTAAATTCTGACTGGAAAGCATTCCAGTCTGACAATACCGAATCGCTGTTCTTCACCAATGGAACTGCCCATTAGCTGCATCCCCAGCTAAGTAAGAGATGGCAAACACCACTCTCGAATGGTTGTTGGGAAACAAAGCCGATTTGCATGAAAAATGTAATAGAACCTGAGTTATTAAGAACTGAACCTTGTGAGGGTCTCCATCAAATCTCTCTGGTGTAGCTAGAGGAATTGGAGGGGTAACGGTAACGTGTATCTGAGAAGACAAAGCATCAAAGGGATTCCTTTGCCTTTTCTACATCTTCCCTCTAAGAGCTGCTGTTTCTTTGTAGGAAGTAACCAACTCTTGTTGCACCTCCACCAATGCTTGAAAGACATCATCTATGGTGGCCACGTCTGTGCCTCGCCCTGATTGGGAGTAGTATGTATATTGTGGGCGCATAGTTTTGTCAAGGTTTCACATACTCAATGTGAAAATGAACTCCTCAGGATCAGTTCGATGAACAAAATGGTCCTCCTCATCTTATAACATGTGTACATATCCTTTTGGTTAAAGAGCAAAAAAAAAATCTTTTTCTCCTTGCTGATTGGTCTCAGCTAGTGAATGCCACTCCAGGAAATCTTATCCTTATTTCTTTCTTTTGTCTTCTGTTATTTCATAAAACATCCTTTCTTTTGAAACAGTATTTGTTACATTCCTCACAATCTGTTCACATTTCCCACAAAACTAATTATGAACAACAAATGGTGTTTGAATAAAAACATCTTCTTGAAACACCTCTGAACTCTTTACAGATATCATCAGAAAAAGGTCCTTAATTAGCTGTTTTCCAATCCTCACAGATAATGTTCATTATATGAAAAGCTTCTCTGAATAACAAGAAAAAAGCTGCTTTTACTTGAAAGTTTACTACCGGAAAGAACCACCATAAACAAAGTCAAATATGCTGTGTCTCGAACACTTTCCAAACCTGACTGCTTTCTTCACAGCATTCGGCTGGACAATCCATTAACTCCAGGAACAGACACAGAAGTAGTTTTCACCAACTGTCCTCTCTCAACAGAATTTCAGGCAGTGAGGGAAAACAGGGCAGCTCCGATTTCCAGAGCCTTCACTCGCCTCTAACTTTAAACAAATGAATTACGCATATCGTCCTATCTGCAAGGATGATTAAATTCACAGACTTCTGCATCGTTTGGACTACAACCTCCAATTGTCTCATGGGAATTGCACTTCCCACATCCAAAGGACAGTAAAAATAACAAGCACCAATAACTGCACACATAATTCACTCAAGGCTTCCAGTATATTCAAGTAGGCACTTACTGAGTGCTATTCCTGACAGGGTTACAGTGAAAGTCCAAAATAGGACAGAGAGATTTATGTCATTGTCTTGTTATGTATGAATTCGACATGTTTGTGTTTGTCTCCCTATTTGTTACATCAGTCACTTATTGATTTCATGTCATTGGTTTTTCTTATAATCTATTTTTTGACAGTTTGTTTAAATAATTACTTGAAAATCTCTCTTGATAAAAAAAAGTCATATTAAATAATTATTCATGATATTTTTTGGTGTGTGCATTACATTAACGTGTTTATCACTGTAAATAACTTTTGCATAATTATAGTGGCTAAAAAATAAATAATTGGTTCTACCCAACAAAACAATTTGTAGATTATATCATTAACTCTATATAAAACACTCACAATAGTAAGTGTTTCTTAAATTAATCAACTGCTAATTTCAAAACCAGTTTTCATCATTACCCACTAAAGAAAAATGTATAAAACTAAATTACTGAGAAGGCATTGTAAAACAAAGAAGTAGTATACCATTAGCTGCCAATTAGAAAATTAATACTCACATTTCACCTCAGGGAAGGTGCTGGATGGTGGTGGGGGCAAATTTATTATTCCTACTCCAACAGGTACTTGCCTCAGGGAAGGTGCTGGATGGTGGTGGGGCAAATTTACTATTACTACTTCGACAGGTGCTGGCCTCAGGGAAGATGCTGGATGGTGGTGGGGCCAATTTACTATTCCTTCTCCAACAGATGCTTGCTTCATGGAAGGTGCTGGATGGAGATGCGGGCACATTTTCTATTCCAACCTTTACAGGTGCTTATCTCAGGGAAGGTGCTGGATGGTGGTGGGGAACTAAAAGAAATAAACCAATTTTATCAGGTTTTTAACACAGTAATGTACAATGACCCCTGTTTGTGCTGCACTTGAATAAGGAATAAAAATGTACTTACATTAAAAAAAGTATGCATAAACAGTAAATTTCACTGTTACATTTTTCTAGTTATTTTCAGATCTGCAATAGTATTTGCAAGAGAATCAAAGCTTCAAAAAAAGACACCACAATACACTGCAGTAAAATCCCAGGAGTACTGGATCATTGAAATAGAACAGATAAAAATGTGATACAAGAACGTATTTAGTCCAAATAGTTTTCAAAAGTGTACCCCCTAAAAAAGGGAAATGTAAAACTATTCCTCAACCAATCTCCATCAATGAAATAAAACCAGTACCAGTATTATTGGAGTATGTCATAACTAACTACAGAAAAAAACATTTCCATTTTTACAGTTGTAGTTCAAAGCAACCATCCTCAGGAAAACAAAAGCAAAGAAAAATATACAGTAATTTCTTCTTTTCATTTCTCTACAGTTCAAACCAAAACACAACACCAGTGTGAAGGAACACATCTACAAAATGACCCAAATCAAGACCATCACAAGTAGCTGAGCACACAACGAGCCAATCTATACAAGGTAAAATTGGGGAAAAAATCAATAAACACAAATATTAACTTTTTTTTTCGCAGGTTTTAAGAAAAAATACATTTGCATGCAAACATAACATTGCCTTTACAATAAGAAATTGTTGAACAATTTCAAAAATTTAATTTTTCAAATAAATAATGGCAAAGCATTTTTCATTGCAGGCTATTTCCAAAAGTACATGTCAAATTCAAAAAATGAAAAACGTTTTTGCTTTCTTTCAGAACTAATTGAACAAATATCCAAAAACACACACCATCAGCTTCAGGAATTATAGTTCAAACAACAGAAAACCCTATCAAAGGTAACATATTTCATAAAGTTAGTTATCTCCAAAAATAGCTTTTTTCTCAAAGGTACCAGCGCAGCAAACATTTCAAAGCCAACATCACAAAGCCTAAGAAACTAACCCCTTGTTAAAATAAAAAAAAGTTCTAAAAAAATGAATAAATATTATTTGTTTCATACAGGTTAATTTAAAACATAATTTGTACACCAAATCACTAAAACAATGTTTTCTCTTTTTTTCCTTTCTAAATACAGAAAAAGAATGGCAAAAAGGAAACAAGCCAACTATTTAAAATCAAGCAGAGGAAATAGACTGCTGAGTTACGGTGGCTAAATTTACTGTAAGGAGAGATTATCTGAGATTAGGTGTCATGGGATGTGTGTGCGGTATTATGCATCCCATTGTACAGGCAGAGCGATTACTCTTGGTCACAATCTTGAAAGAACTAACAAGCATAACCACTCTGCCTCTGCAAAGGAGATGGAAGTTTGAGAAAATATTGAAAAAATAAAAACCCTAGTATCCACCCCTAATGAACCCTCTGGTTCAGTTTTGAGGGAGGTTTCCCAAAACATACCTATGCCTACTATTCCTAATCTACATCCTATTATACACAGACAAAAACAGGCACGTAACCCTCAATGTGTTACACCACAAACCTACTCAGACATCAACACACCAGAGGAATTAACAAAGTCCTTTAATAACGAAATATTTATTTTGCATGACGATAAAAACCCTCTAACATGAATACTAATTTTAGCACCCCACTAAACCTAAACTAGAGAATAGTGATATTTGGCTGATGGATGATACTCTTAAATCCTCCCACTATGTCTTCAGTTAAATATACACAATACATGCCAACATTAACAACACCACTGTTCCTTTAGTGTACAATTTTCTACCTGAAAAACAAGCTTCAATCTACACTGAATTTGTGTCAGTGATTAAAACTTAAACTCTAAATAAAAGTCTAAGAAAAATTATAGTTGAATTTTGAATTATCTATGTTTATTACCATTACAAAAATATAGCCAGACACCCAAATTCAAGGATGTTGTTTCCACTTTTCACAGCAATATTGGTGGAAAATACAAAAACCATCCTTATGTGAAGATTTTATATCAGACAGTAAACTCCAATATCAAACAAAGAAACTAACAGCCTTATGCTTTGTGCCACACAATTGAGTAGATGAATACTACACAACAATTACTGAATCCGACTACTTTACACGAAATGATGAAAAATTGGGCCCCTTAATAAATTATGTTGAAGACACCTGGATTGGCCATCAAGCAGGTCGGGTCACAGGAGGAAAGCAAGTTTCCCAATTGACTGTTGGAACTGTGCCACGACCTGTTAAATGGGTGGCACAAAGACTAATAAGGCCATTAAGGGATGGCACAACTTCTTCAACAAAACTGTTGGTAAAACCCACCCAATCTAGCGTTAATTATAAAGCGCATCAATCATCCCAAGGGACATCACGGGGCTAGGACAGATTAGGGTACAGTGCAATTCGATCATTGGTAGGATCAGTATCTAGGGAACAGGGTGGTTTTAAAGTTTTTTTCCGGAACAACAGGTAGTCGTTTGTCAAGTGAAGGTCAAGGGGTAGGCTGCTCCAAAGGACCGTGGCTAATTTGGAGAAGGACCGGTCGCCCATTCTGACCTTGGATGTGCTCTTGAATGAGGCGAGAGCTTGATGACATGATCTCAGGTTACGCGAAGGGATATGAAAATGTAGTTTATCTTGTAGGATGTGTGGTCCTTTTTTATGCAAGGTTCTATGATCAAAACAGAGGGGCTTGAAATTGGCTCTCTGGCGGACGGGTTGCCAATGTAATTCCTTCAAGCCGTGGGATGCTGAACTGTATTTTTTTTTATTACATATTAGTTTGGTGGCGGCATTCTGGACCCCTGAAGTCTAGAGAAAAGATAGTCTGCCATGCGAACATAAAGGACGTTGCCATAATCGAGTCTGCTCATAAGCAAAGCCTGTGTAACCGTTTGTCTGCAATTTTGTGAGATCCAGGGAAAGAGTCGTCTGAACAGTTTCAGTATAGAATAGGCTTTTCCGCACCGGGTACATACTTGGTCCTGCATAGATAGGGTGCCCAGATTTTTTTACGCTCGTTTTCAAAATTGCTTTTGATACAAATACCTTTCAAAAAAGTATTCCATTCTTTTTACCCATAAACTTATCCTGCAGTAACCGCAATCCTCCTGACACAGGCCTAAAGCAGATACATGCATAGTAAGAAAAATTGGGTTAAAACAAACAAAACATCTTATTTTACACTTACTCCCATATACCTACGTCCCTCCTCTCTCCTTACAATAAATGTATCCACCTACAACCCTATATATAACGTATTAAAAGTTCTTACCTGGCCGCAGCTCTCCCTTGCATCCGATTGTCACCAAGACGCTCCACCGACTGCAGAAACAGACGTTCAACCGTGTATGCCAAAACTAATAAAAAATAGGCAAAAAGGACAATTGTTATCATTGATTTCAATAAAAAAGCACGGGAAAATATGTTTTTAATGTTTTAAAAAATATGCACAATGTTCATAATTATACATTTTTTTTAAAAAAATGTACCTTATTATCTTCAAATAAAAACAAGTTTTGGGATTTTATGAAAAAGTATTTCTTACTCTTAAATGTTTTTTAATTCTTTTAATTGTTTTGAATTATTAATAACATTTAGTAAAACTTGACAAAAGTGTACAGTGCTTCATTAATTATTGTATACTCAATACAAATAATTTTCCATGATAAACTTGTGTTCATATATTGTTTCATTAATTAAAACTCTAAAACATAAAAATAAATTGGAAGGGAAAATTAATACTCGGGTATTACAATTAATACTTGAGTATTAATTTACTTCCCCACTCATAACCCCTATATCCCTCACATTCTGTGCCTAAAGAATTATGCTAGAAACCAATAAATAACATAATATTTTTTTGAATGAATTTTCTTTTTTTTATTCTGGTTTTTAATATAACAATCATGTTTTAAAATAAATGCCTGAGTATTGAAACACTTCTCAGCCCATAACCCCTAAATCCCTCGCATCATGTGTATGAAGGATTAAGTTTCAAACCCTAACATAAGATTTTTAGTGAAAATATAATTTATTTCCAAATGTATTCTAAAATTAAAACAACACTCAGATATTAAAATAAATACCAGAGTAATAAAAACCGTACCCCAAAATCCCTCACATCCTATATCTGAAGGATTATGTCTCAAACTTTCTCATAATTATTTTAAAAAAAACAATTTCATTTCTAAATGTATTAAACAAATAAAATAATACTTGTGTATTAAAATCAATACCTGAAAATTAATATACTTCCCCACCCACAACCCCAATTTCCCTCAAATACAATCCCTAAAAGAGTATGTCACACACCCAAACCTAATATTTGTACACAAAACTATTTTTAGAAAATATAGTTTTTGAAATTTAAATTAATACTCAGGTATTAAACTTAGTACATGAGTATTAATTCCCCCAAAAAACCCTAAATCCCTTATAACCTGTACCAAAAAGACAAAGAAACAAATCCATTTGTGATAAAATTAAATAAATTTTCACATTTAGAAATTACAATTAATACTATTGATATTTAAATTTTAAACAAAGTAATAGCTTAAAACAAAATGTTTCAAATAATATAACAACAAAAACCACTTACCTCAACCATAATTGCTTTGTAATAGCTTGCGTTGTAATGGTACCTGGGTTGTAAGGGCATGCTTTGTAATGGCATGCATTGTAATGGTACCTGCGTTGTAAAAGTTTCATTGTAATTAAGCATGGGCGGAAAATCCGTTACGCTCGCGGATTTTTCGGATTTTCGGTAAATCCGCAATCCGCGAACTCTCCCGGATGTGGCGAAAATACGCAAATCCGTGCGAAGCGGATTTTTTGCTTGTGTTCGCACTGCTCGCGGTCCGCGGCGCGGGCAGCAACAATCTCGCACTCGCGAAAGTACAAAAATTACAATTGGGGAGGGGTGAAGGAAGGGGCCCCGTCTCCAACTTCCTGTTCCTGTCCAGCAAGCTCCTCCCATAGGGGTGGGGTGAAGGAAGTGCCCCAGTCTCCAACTTCCTTTTCCTGTCCAGCAAGCTCCTCCCATTGCTTAGTCCATTTCCTGGCCACTTTGATTTCGATCTTGACTGGGAAGGATTACTTTTTGTGGATGCTGCTGGATATTTGGATTTGAGGCCTTTTGAATTACTTTTGGATTCGAAATTTTATTTCACAAGGAAGTAAGTTGATGTTGTTTGTTTGTGGTGATTTTTGTGTGTGTTGCTTGTTTTTCGACTTTTTGGGGGGGAAAATCTGCAAGTTTTGCGAGCTGAGGATTTTTTTGCTTGTGTTCGCACTGCTCGCGTCCCGCGCAGCAACAATCTCGCACTCGCGAAATTGTAAAAATTACAATTCTGCACATGAATTGAAAACCACCAGGCTTAGTTATGGGTGCATGCATGATACAACTGTTTTGTTGAATTTTATTTTTAACATGATTCTGGCCCGGGCATGGATGGCATTGGATTGTGGTGATTTTTGTGTGTTTTACGACTTTTTGGGGTGGTGTTGGGGGCTTGTTATGTGGGTGGGGGCCATTTTATTGCCTGGGCCCGTGTGGGTGGGGGTCTAGGGGCCATTTTTAAGCCAGTTTGTGTGCTTTGTGCCATAGGCCTGCACCCAGTGTGCTCTGATTTCATCCATTATGGCCAGGGGGCCCAGAATCGGTCTGTTCGCGGATTTTGCTGGTTTTTCGGCACGTTCGCGCCGTGAAGCAACAATCTCGCACTCGCGAAATTGTAAAAATTGCAATTTTGCACCAGAAAACCACCAGCAGGCAGGATAAGCCTTCTGAAACATGATGGATGGCATTGGATTGTGGTGATTTGATTTGTGTTGTGTTTTTTGACTTTTTGGAGTAGGGGTTGGGGGCTGGCTATGTTGGTGGTGGCCATTTTGAGGCATGGTCCTGGCCATGTGGATGGGGGTCAAGCGGCCATTTTGAAGGCAGGCAGTGAGCTTTGTGCCATAGGCCTGCACCCATTTTGCCTTGCTTTCACCCATTGTGCCCAGGGGGAGTCAGTGGTACATGAAACTATAACCCTCTCTGTGTGTGCTCTCTTGGATCAATGTTAAATTCCTGTTTCCCAAAAATTTAGCAATTCTTAATTTTGAAATTTCCATATTGTGTGGTGTGCACGAGTGTATTCATAAATGCCTACTTGCAAACTATTTATTGAAGTGCTACATATGCAACATATATTTACTGATGTTCCTCTGTCTTCGTTTGCTTGTAGGTGCATAAAGTCAATAAATCCGCATCATCGTTGAGCATCAGTGCCAGGAAGAAGTCCTGCTGCGGCCTGTTGTTCCGACATCTGAAGAAGATGGCTCCAAAAAGAGGTGCCCGTAAGTCCTCTAGCAAGAAAGATGTCTCTACTAAGGAGAAGAAGAAGCAAGTGGCACCACTTACCAAGGAGACTGGTGGCACCACCACTAAATTTTTGTGGGGAAAACAAAGGCCCACCATGAGTGCTGCACAGGTAGCCTGTTTAGTGGTTCAATCACCAACGACCAGTGATGTTGGCTCATCGCAAGAAAGTAGCAGCACACCATCAACACAGGTTGTAACTCATCTCACAAGTACTATTCAACAACCAAAGCCGCAACAACAACTGTATGGGCTACTAGTACAAGCACAAGTACATGCGCAAGGAGCTGTCCAAGAAGGAGCTGTCCGAGAAGGAGCTGTCCGAGAAGGAGCTGTCCGAGAAGGAGCTGTCCGAGAAGGAGCTGGCCGAGAAGGAGAAAGCCGAGAAGGAGAAGGCCGAGAAGGAGAGGTCCATGGAGAGTTGCAAGTAGCGATCAGTGAAGAGGCCCATGTAGCGGCGCATGGAGCGGTGCAAGTGCCCACAATGGTTGTTCTTCCAGAAGTAGGGGCACAGGAGGAAATTGACTTTGGAGCCGGGGTATCATGTCAGGAAGACGAGGCACTCCTCCTGATGATTCATTTTCTCCCAGCTCCCCACCAAAGAAAAGATCAAGGAGTGTGTGTAGAAGTTCCTCTTCAAGCCCCGCTCCATCAGATGATGATCTGGATCTAGATTGGCACCCATCTCCGACGTCTGAGAGGGAGGCACACCATGAGCTGCGAAAGGTATCAAATGTTAAAAGGAAGGGCCCCGGAAAGCTCATACTTATGGATCCGAACGTCGGACTTGATGAAGTGGTTCATTCTGATGTTGATGAACAGGATGACAGCAATGACCTAGTCATCACACACGTCATTCCAGCCACACCGGCCATGCAGCAGACAGACATTTATACCCTATCCCGATGTCAGACTGAGCGTGACCCTGGCGACGTGCCACTGGTAGCACCACCAATGCAGTCAAGTAGTACAACAAGTTCAACAAAACCTACAGCTCCCATATTTTCTCCCCAGAGGGGGACTCCATCCAGCTCTACTCCCTCAAGTAGGGTTGCTGAAATAATTGCACAACCCAGTAGATGTCTGCAAGGCTCATCCACCACTGCTTCATCTGGCATTGGCAGTATCATCTCGTGCGCCAAAACCAGAGGTTTCAAGTCCCCAGTTTGGAACTTTTTTAGTGTCCATGCAAAGTATGATAACATAGCCGTTTGTTGCATTTGTAAGACTAGCGTTAGCCGTGGTAAGACTGGTACCAACTATGGAACCGGAGGCCAGATAGGTCAGCTTGAAAGAAGGCACGCTGTCGAATGGTTTGCACACCTAGCAAACATCAAGGGAAAGCAATCCCAAAGGGCAAGTGGCCAAATATACCCATACTAGGTGTTTCATCTGAAGATGACGGGGAGGTAGAAGAAGCATCAGACATGTGTCCGGTTGCACCCAGTACCCCTGGCAGCACCACACCCTCCGGAACACATAGGAGGCACACTGAGAGTCTGGGAGACACACCAATGCGGAAAATGTCAACACTGATCAGAAGTGGGTCGAAGAAGGCATCAGCATCATCCCGTAAATTTGTCCAGCACACCATTTCAGCCATGTTCTCCTCAGATGTGCAATTTCAACGCAACCACCCAATTGTACGCCTGTATAACACTAAGCTGGCTAAAATGCTAGCGGTGGACCTTCTCCCTTTTTCGTTTGTCGAAGGTGTGGGCTTCCTTGAACTCGTGGCAACACTGGCCCCAAAATGGAAGGTTCCTAGCCGGTTCTATTTTGCCAGGGTTGCTGTTCCAGCACTATATAAAGAGGTGCTTGAGTTGGTTGGGGCTGCTTTGCAGAAGAGTGCTGTTCACACTATACACCTGACAACAGACATGTGGACCAGTTGCCAAGCCCTTGATTACATGTGCATCACTGCACACTGGGTCTCTTTTTCAGGGGTTACAAAACAGATAAATGCAGGTGGTGACTTGGTCGAGATTTTTAAGGGTGCTCGTAAACATGCAACATTAGCCATGTTTGGCATGGAGAAAAGTCATACTGCAGCCAACATTTTGGATGACTTTAACAAAAAGGTCTCGCAATGCTGCCCCCAAGAAAATGCAAGGTTGGTTATGTTTCTACTGATAATGGCAGCAATGTAGTTAGGGCCATGGAGGACGGTTTCTATTTCAGAGTGCCGTGTTTGGCGCACTGTATGAACCTTGTCGTGCAAAAGTTCTTGAAAAAAGAACTTGCAGTCGACAAAATACTGACCATCTGCAGAAGAATATGCACACATTTTAACCATTCGTTTAAGGCCCGGAAGGAGCTGAGGCGCAAGCAAAATGAACGTAGAATGCCAGTGAAAGCACTTATCCAGGAGGTGGCAACACGTTGGAACTCAACCTTCTACATGCTTGAGCGTCTGCATGAGCTGTTTCCAGTAGTCAATGAGTATTTCTACAACCTGGGTGGTGATACGACAGAAATGATGCTAGCGGTGGAGCAATGGCAGCTAGTTAAAAGCCTGACAGACATGCTTCGTCCTTTTGAGGTCTTCACGCGTGACGTCAGCAGGGAGGACTGTTCTTTGAGCAAAGCTATCCCATTGTTGCTGAAGCTCGAGCACCAAGTCAAGGTGGTGTCTTCAAAATTAAATGATGCTGGAAAGAATGAAGCATATGAGTTGGCGCAGAGATTATTACAACGCCTAGTTAGCAATAAACGGCTTGTAAATTACAAGAAACAACAGTACTACATTTGTGCTACTATTCTGGATCCACGTTACAAAAAGCCATTGTTTGGCAAAGTAATAATTCCTTTTGAAACATCAGATGTTACAGAGTACAAAGATTGGCTAGCTAAGTCAGCCATTCGTTTTGAAAGAGAGCGGAAGGAAACTGTAGGAGAAGACAGTACTACTAGTGAATCAGCAGGCCATCAGGCGTCCCAAAAAAACACTTCTGCATCTGTGCCTGTGGCAGAAGTGAGTGACTTTTCCTCTGAGCCGTTAACCACACCAGCAACCGTATCATCTGCACCAGGCCCAGGCGATATGTCTGAAGCGGATTGGCTAAGTGAGCTAGGGTTTCCTTGTCCCAGAAAGGACACAGAAGTGCAAAGTACAGGAATGCGGGAGGACATTCTTTCAATGGTGGAGGCCTATCTGGATGACTCAACAGCGGTCAATATTACTGAGGACCCATTGGCGTATTGGCATGGGAAAAGAAAAATATGGCGAGAGCTCACCAACCTGGCTATCAATTACTTGTCTTGCCCACTCGCAAGCGTGTCTTCAGAACGTGTTTTTAGTTCTGCTGGTGGCATTGTGACTTGCAAAAGGTCCCGCCTCTTGCCCGCAAATGTGGAGCGGCTCACCGTGATAAAGATGAACCAGCACTTCATACCACCAGATTACAAAGTACGAGAATGCACGCAGGAAGAAGAGGACACCGACCTACCTGAGGAAAGTTCTCCTCAGTTACCAGAAGTACTACTGACTGATGAATTAGCAGAGTATGAGGACGAGTTCTGCTTCCCTGACAGCGAGTTCTGAAAATGAGTCAATGATTCATTAACTGTAAATTTAGTCCTCCTTATTCACTTTTATTCCTGTGTGTCTGTCTTTCTTTGTTTAGCAAGTGCTTCATCACATTCACAACAAAACTGTAATCACCCCATCACAACAACAAGCCCATCAGCAGAACTGTCTTGATTTTGATGCCGCAGCATTCCTCATGTTCACAACAGTTAGTTGACAAGAACTCAGTCCTGGTCGTCTATCCTCCTCCTCCACTCATCCTATCCATTTCCCGTAATGCTGATGCCTGGATTCTGCACAATGAAGAAACTTACGTTGAGTCCCCTAAAGAGGGACTGGAAGTAGTGAGTCCTCATTTAAATACATTTTGCTAAGTGTGACTTTTTTTCCCCGATTTGCATTTTTGGCTGTTTGGGGGTGTCAAACTTGTTTGCGCTTGGGTTTACGGGTCTTGGCTGGGCCATTGCTGGCAAGGTCTATTAAGGGATGAAATTGGTTAGGCATTTACTTTGGAAAACATTTGGCCTATTACACGTGAACGTTTAGGCGTTATTATTGCTCGCTTGCCTGTCTTAGGGGTGCTGTCTGTGGGGCTTCTAGGTTTTTGTGGTGTGTGAGCACCGCTGCCACATTTCTAATGTTGATTGCTTTTGTTTTGCAGAAAATTCACGCCGGGAAACTCCAGTTGTGGCCCTGCTGCAGAATGCTTTAGGACTCTGTGAATTCCAGGTGGAGCCAGCCCTCAAACACAAATTACAGGTAAGATAAGCGTTTGGATGGGAGGTAGTATAATGGAGTGTTCGGAGAGGCGAGAGAGTGACAGTGGTACTAGTAGTAAAGTCCTAGGGCTCTTGAATTAACACACTCTGTGACAGGCATTTACTTTGGAAAACATTTGGCCTATTGCACGTGAACCAACACAATGACAGTGTTCAGTTAAATGAACTTACTGCAAAACCACCACCCACCAAGCTCAAAAGTAGTAAAAAAACAGGTATGCTCAGATAAAGTTTGAAAAAGTATATTTATATCCCTAACAAAATAATCTCCCGTAAGACCCTCCCTAACCCCAACAAATAAATAGTCCTTCAAAAGTCCCCAAAAAACCCAACTCCCAATTCCCACCCCCCAAAAGTCTCTAAAAAAGGGGCAAGGGACACTCTAGGGATGCAAGGTGTTGAGTTTGGCCTCCAGGGCATCATGCCTTAGGGCCAGGGCATCGTACTTCTCCTGGAGGGTGGCGTGATCTAAGCGGAGGCCCTCCACCGCATTCTGATACTCGTTCCATTTCTGGACCTCCACCTCTAGGTCGGACACTCTGCGGAGTGCACGGCGCAAGCGAGCCTTAACAGTACTATGAGGTGCAGCCTTTGCTGCTCGGCGGTGGCGTCTTCCAGCACGGCTCCGGTTCGCTGGAGCACTGCGCTTACCGGCAGAACGTGGGGTCACGGAGGAGGATGCAGATGTTACATTTGATGCACTGGAGTGCGTGTCGTCCCCCTCCATTTCCACCAGCCGCCGATATTGGGCAACAGTGGCATCCAGCCTCCGTTGCCGGGCCAGTACAGCCTTCATACTCCTGCTCGGTGTTGAGGTTTTAGTATGACCAACTATATGAAGAAAGAAAGACATAATCTGTAACCAATGTTCTTTAAGTATATGATTAACACAAAAAGATCCAGCAGGAAGTTGTGTCACAGTACAACTAGCAACTAGCCAGCGCAGTACAAAACTATTCAGGCCAGTATCATGGGCGTCCGCAGGGAGGGGCAAGGGGGGGCGCTTGAATCACCATTTCCCTTCCCACAACTCACTTGTATCCTTGGTTTGGTGCTCTTTCATATGAAAGAGATCTGGCAGAAGTGAGTGACTTTTCCTCTGAACCGTTAACCACACCAGCAACCGTATCATCTGCACCAGGCCCAGGCGATATGTCTGTTTCCCTCTCTCTCTCTCTCTCTCTCTGTCTCCCTCCCTCACCCTCCCTCTGGCTCCCTCCCTCTCTCTCTCTCTCCTTCTGTCTTCCTCTCTCTCTGTCTCTGCCTCTATCTGTCTGTCGGTCCCAGCCTGCTGTAATTACCATATTGTAATTTGTCACTGGGCCACCACTGGATACACATCATATCCTATCTAAGAGTCAGATAGTACCATGATCCAGCTTACCTGTACTCGCCACCGCCACTGTCTCCTTCCTCACAGTCTGTACTTCTTGGTCCGACTCCTCTTGCGCCGCATTCTCCCCATAGCTGTCCTCGGACTCAGAGTCAATGATAACCACCACATCCGAGCTGGCCCCGCCACCAGATGTTCCACCTACAAAGTAGATTTAAGAATGTTAGATTACACCACTCACTAGTATTTGGTCTAGGAATGAAGAAATGTGAAAACAACAGAAAAATTAATTGACTGTCTACTCTAGTCTAAAGTTAAAATGTCCATCCTTCCAGGGAAGGTTGTTGTCTTGCTGCATTTTTTTGTCATAATTGATGAATGCTTGATTAATTTTAACACACATCATTTTTCTCTGAACAGACAGAAACTGGACTTCTAAGGACAAGAGCAACATCAACTTCAAACCAGGTGAAAGCTCGGCTCGACCACAAGAAATGTGTTCCATTACTCATCAACTCAGCACCAAGCACTTTTCCATTTCCAACTAACTTTATTTTAATATATGTGTTTACTTAAACTTTTAATAAAGCTTTTAAACTTGAATAGACTCTGTGGTTTTTGGTCCTCCAGACTAGAGTGACTGAGCGAAAGGTTTTGCAATTTTTGCAAGGAGGATTCCGTGCCGCTGACACTACCAGGTTTATACAGTGTGCCAAACACGCCACTCTGAAATATTATTACTCTGGTATTTGGTGTCCATAGTTCGGTTTGTGGAGAATTGTCCCTGCAACAGTAGTATTATTGATTTTGCTCCTATCTAAACACTATTTCGAAAAAATTAAATTAGGAACGCTTGGACAACAATAGGTCCTCTATATTTAAATGAAAACGTACTGGGGCCAGCAAAGGAGCACTCGCCGCCCTGGCCTGCATCCTCCTCCTTTGGAGCCACTGCATCCGCTTTTTCTGTCCGCTTGCCCCTGGGCGGACCTGACGTACAACATGAAAGAAAGAACAGAAAACATTGATGATTGCTGCTTGTCGATGTCCTTGTCAACCAAATCAAACATTTAGAAAGAACAAGAACCAACTATTTCATCCAAAAGGAGGGCTACAAAGGAAGGACTGCACCTGAGCCTCTACTCTAGGGGCAGATTTACAAGCCCCTTGCAGCTCTTTTGCTCCGTTCTTGCGTCACTTTTTTTTTTTTTTTTTGAAAATTTGTTTGTATTGTTGCCATCACATAATAAGCAATTACGAATATCCATTGTACATCGCAGCGTCAACATTCGGCTGCATTCAATCAGTAGAGCAACTTTTTCAAATTTTCATTTTCTCCCCAACTCTGAACATACTACTTAGAAAGGGTCAAGATAAACGATCTGCATCTTAATTCAAACACATCCTTAGCGAGGGTAGCACCTTCACTTACATTATTCCTAGTCTACACCACTAGTAAGTCTGCCTATGTGTTCAGTATCTAGGTCCCGGCTAATCCCAACCTCCAACGTCCACCCCTGAATACATTACATCATTCCAGTTCATCCTCCTCCTCAGAGCTATCTACATCCTCATCCTCCGGTAAGGGCTCACAAATATCCCCTCTATACGAGTTCCATGGCGTCCATATTTTGTTCCACTTGCGCGGATTGAGTCTCTGTTTATAAACCTCCCTCTCCGTGAACATTAGCATATCCATATTCCTACACCACTGCGACAGCGTCGGAGTAGTCGGCGCCCCCCAGTTCTGTGATATATCGCGCTTCGCCAGCATCATTCCGATGACCACCCAACGCTTCCCATGCGGTGACATGTCTGTCGGGCCCCACACGTGCAGTATGCATACCCGAGGGTCAAGTGTGAAAGAGGTTTTTAGTGCCTGGCTGATTGTGCGCGCTACGCGTCTCCAGTAGGGTTGCAAATTGGGACAGTCCCATAAAGTATGAAACAGTGTACCCTCCACCCCACAGTTCCGCAGGCAATAGGGGTGGTCCGCCCTGTGTATTTTATGTAGTGTTGTGCGGGTGTAGTAAACCCTATGCAGTATTTTAAATTGGACCAGTCGAAATCGTGTGGAGATGCCTGCCTCCCTGGGTGATGCCAATGCCGCGTTCCATTCCGACTCATCCAAGTCCCCAATCTCACCACCCACTTTTCTCTCAGGTGCACCAGCGGATCCGGCAAGTTGTTCAACAGTTTACGGTAGGTGAGGGATGTAGCACTACTCTCCATATAGTCCGTAAGTAGCCGGTCTTCCAATGGAGCCGACTCCGGGACTGGCGCCCCTATTTCTAACACAGACATGAGTGCATGTCTAATTTGTATATATCTGTACGTTTCCGTCACTCCCAGGTCATACTGCTCCCTCAGTGTGTCAAAAGAGAGTACCTCGCCCCTTGACCATAGATCGCCAACTGTGGATATCCCGATGGTATCCCACTGATCAAAGCCCTTACTGTTGCGCAAATTACCAAAGGCTCTGGAGTCTCACAGTGGCGTGAGTTTGGTAATCACCCCCTCCCAACCAAGCCGCCTCTGCGCCCTATGCCATATAGTCACTGTGTGTTTGGTCGGTCCTTCCAGCTTCCCCACCAAACCCTTGTTATAGAGCGGAGCCAGGAGGGTAGTCGTACCCAATTGTATTCTATCTGCCACATATGCCGGGTCATCGTGGGCACCATGAATCCATTGGTTGATCACCTTAAGATGTGCTGCCCAGTAATACAATTCAAGGCTCGGGAGCGCCATCCCCCCGCTGTACCAATCTCTAATCAATTTCAGTTGTGCTACTCTAGCCGGCTTGCCACTCCAAAGCAATGTGGTCAGTTGTGCCGACACTTGGCGGAAGAACAACAACGGAACCACCGTCGGTGTATTCTCCAGAACATATAGGAAGCGAGGTAGTGCCAGCATTTTAAAGAGTGCCGCTCTACCCAGCAAGGTCAGGGGGAGGGCCTTCCAATGGCGCACATCCGCCCTCAATCTGTTCATCAGGGGGACCAGGTTCAGCTCCAAAAATGTCTCAGATTCCTGCGTGATTTGAATTCCCAGGTATTTGAAGGTACGTGTTTCCACCACCAACTGGCACCCATCAGGCAGTACCGGGGGGTCACCCCGAATCATGAAGAGTACGGACTTAGACCAGTTTAGTTTGTAACCTGATGCTGCGCCATGGGTCTCACAGAGGGCCAGCAGGACCGAAATGCCAGTGTCGAGGTCCATGAGGTATATGAGCATGTCATCTGCATACAGGGAAACCCTGTCCTCCCAGCCATCCCCCCATTGTATGCCCCTCAGCAACTGGGTGGATCGGATAATTGTGGCCAGGGGTTCCAGCACCAACGCAAATAGCAGCGGTGAGAGCGGGCACCCCTGTCTTGTGCCCCTCGCCAGTGGGAATTCCCTCGAGACACAACCATTGGCCGTCACCCTCGCCACGGGCTCGGTGTACAACAACCTGACCCATGAGATGAAGCCGGGGCCAAAACCCATGTGTTCCAGGACTGCAAAAGGATAGCGCCACTCCACCATATCAAACGCCATTCTGGCATCTAAAGATAGCACCGCTGCTGGCTCCTTCAATCGTGGGGCGCGTGCCAGCCCTCCATGCAGCCCTCTCAAATTCAGCGCCGTGCTCCGGTGTGGCATAAAGCCCGACTGATCCGGGTGAATTAGGTGTTGTAGGTGAGGGAGTAATCTATTGGCCAATAGTTTCGCCAAAATTTTATTTTTGGCGTTAAGGAGCGAGATAGGGCGGTACGAGCCGCATTCTGCAGGAGGTTTGCCAGGTTTCGGTATTGCCACTATGGTGGCCATGCGTTGGTCAGGGGGTAAGATCCCCTGCTCCCTGCTTTCCTCGTACATTTCGAGTAGGGGAGTGGAGAGGGATTCAGACATGATTTTGTACCATTCAATCGGCACGCCGTTAGGGCCCATTGCTTTCCCAGGGCGCAGCGCCGCTATGGCTATTTGTATTTCTTCGGACGTCAGGTCCGAATCAAGTTCGTCCCTAGCGTCCGGGAGGAGAGTACGAGTCGGCACCCCTAGGAGCGATCCCTCCACCATCTCCCGTGTGACTTCATTTTCGGGGAAGTAAACTGACTCAAAGTGGTCTGCGAGGAGTTCCACTATCCGATCAGGCCTGGTCTGGAGCACCCCTCCTGAGTCCTTTAGCTGTAGTATGGCCCTTTGACCTCCACGTTTTTTCTCTAGCCATGCCAAGAGCTTACCCGCCTTATCTCCTAGGTCATATACCCTATTAGCTGTCGCCGCCATCCCGCCCACCACTTTGCGCCGTAGATGGTCTGCGTGTCTCTGCTGACACAGCCGGAGCGTGTGATGTGTATCCTCACTCGGGTTACTTTCATGTGCCCGAGTCGCACTGGCGAGTTGTTCCTCTATGTCTAGTAGCTCCTGGCTTTGCGCGCGTTTATGTTGTGTGATTACCGAGATCGCCTGCCCGCGAAGAACGGTTTTATATGCCTCCCAGAAGGTTACATGGGAAGTCACCGATCCCTCATTGTCTGTGATGTAAGATTTCGTGCCCGCTTTTAAAGCCTTTGCTATGATAGGTTCTTTAAGATACCCCGGGTAAATAGGATAGGTGCGCCTGTGGGTTCTCACCTGGCTGGACAGCGTCAGAGTCAACGGGGAGTGGTCCGAAACCCCTCGTGGTCTAATGGTAGTATCAGTGATATTAAGAAGGCCCCCTCCCAATGTGAGGAAGTAGTCTATCCTTGATAGGCTATCGTGGACTGCCGAATAATATGTGTATTGTTGGTCTTCTGGGTGAAACTGTCTCCATATGTCCACTAAACCCTGTGCCTCCATGAAGTCTAACAACCTGGAAGGCCCCGGCGTACGTGTGCGCACTGGGTAGCGGTCTTGGGAATTGTGTGCCACTGCGTTGAAATCACCTCCCACTATGAGATCCCCTTCCGGGAGGCGTAACAAAAATTTCCCCAGGTCTGGGAGAGCTATGGTGTGTAGTGCTGGCGGTATGTAAGCCGAGACCACATTAAGCGGGTATACACCCGTTACGACGCAACTTTTACTCCGCACTACCATTACAACGCGGGCATTACAACGCATGACATTACAACGCATTGCGCTGGGGGGCGCTCTAGGATAAGAGGTAAGTTTAATTTACTATCCAACACCTTCCCTAGGGTCCACGGGGACTGGAGTTAGAATAGTAAATTATACTTACCACTATCCAGCACCCCAAAGCGCTATGCGTTGTAACGGTATTCGTTGTAAATACCGCGTTGTAATGGTACGCGGAGTAAAAGTATGCGTTGTAACGTCATACATCCCATTAAGCGGCCTTCCCTCCCATTGCCCATGGATCGCCGCAAAGCGTCCCTGTGTGTCGACGCTAACTGAGTGTAGAATAAACCTGGACGAGCGGTGCATCAGTATCCCAGTACCCCGGGACCCTCTAGTAAACTCAGAGTGAACAACCATACTGTAGCCCTTCCTATCCATGGCCCGAACGGCCGTTCCGGTCAGATGAGTTTCTTGCAACAGGACCAAGGCTGGGTTGAACCTCCTTATGCTCTGCAAGACCAGTCCCCTTTTTATTTTATCCCCTAGGCCCCTAACATTCCAGGACATTAGGCTCAATGGTGGCGCCCGCCCCATGCTAGTGTCCTCCCCCATCGTAGCAGAAGAAGCGGTAAGCCAGCCGACTTCCGCCATCTATGATACAGCTTGTGAAGTGAACTTGCAGTCCGCGCAGTAGCGCCTCTACTCTACGCATACGCCTCATACAGTGCAGTGTCTGACCCTGTGTAGTACTTAACAACCAGAAGCTCATCCTACCCCCAACTCCCCCCCTCCCTGCCCCCCTGCTCAACGGACTCAAAACTGCCTGCCCCCCCAACTCAGCAGAGTGCTCGATCCCAACCCACAACATAGTACTTGCTCGCTGGGGTGATGGACTCTCCGGTATCGGCGGCCCCCATCTCCGGTCGCGGAGGCCCTCAGCCCAGTATCCAAGGTGGTATTGCCGGTCAACAATGCATTCCGTTCAGCCATATAACAACTGCGAATCACTGTTCCTCATCAGCACCCTCTTCTTGGAGATCAGACAGTGGGGAGTGGGCCTCCGCTCCCTCTCCTGCGGATTGTGAGCTCTGTCGGGATCCTGCAGTGCGGTGCTTGTTCTGTCTGTGAGAGCGACGCGGGGGGTCCACCTGTCTCCAACCCTCCAGCCATTCCTGCGCCATTTCTGGAGAATCAAAAAACCAAGTCTTATTGTCTGCCACAATCCAAAGTTTGGCCGGAAAAAGCATTGAGTACGAAATTTCCCGAGCTCTCAACTCCTTCTTCACCTCGAAAAAGGTTCTCCTCCTCCGTGCGACCTCAGCAGTGTAGTCCGGGAAAAATGCCAGGGTGGAGTTCTGGATCTTAAGAGGGGGCGAAAGTCTCGCTGCCTGCAGGATGGCATCACGATCCCTGAAATTAAAGAGTCTCGCTATGATCGGTCTGGGGTTCATGCCCGTTTTCTGGCGCCCGCCAGGGACCCTGTGTGCCCTTTCCACCATGAAGAAGGCCGAGAGGCCTTTAGGCTGCAACTTTTGCTTAATCAAATCCTCCACGTATAGGTCCATTGCTCTCGTGTCTTCCGACTCCGGCACACCTATAATACGAATGTTGTTCCGTCTTGAGCGCCCCTCTTGATCATCGAGCTTTTCACGCAGTACCTTATTTTCCTTCAAGACGCGTTCCATACCAATCTGCAGCTCTGACACATCTTCCACCAAGGACTTAGTCACCACTTCCATATTGCTCACTTTCTCCGACATCTTATGGAAGTCCGCTCTAATCAGCGTTATTTCGGCCGAAATGGACCCAACTGTGGTTTGTACTTGCGTGAGTGCCCGCATGACATCGTCAAGGGTCGCCTTCTTGCCCCCTGCGGCTTCTGCAACTTTGCTTTGCTGCGATTTGGCATCTGGGGGAGATGAAACGGGCTTCTCATACGCAAACCGATCAAGGCGTGATTGCGATGCTCCATTCTTTGGTCCCCTTCCGGCCATCTCGACAGTGGTGTCCGCCCAACGTGGATGCAGTCGGCGTGTCGGTCCTCTGATGCAGCGCGTCCTGAGGTGGGCACCCACACCCGATGTCGTCCGGCCCACCACTCCTTCCCGGCTGTTACGAGGCGTCACGCCAGGTCCCACCCCGTCTTCGTGGGCCTACACCAATCCACTCAGGGCTCCACGCTGCACAGGGTCCCCTCAACAGCATACAGTGGGAGCAGGGGAATGTAGCTGTCCGTCTCCGCTGCGGGCTGGGTGTGTCAATAGAGTCCCAGTATAATGCGGAGGCACCCCCTCATCAACGCCGCATGTATCTCCACCGCCGTGCGTCCCTCGGAGCACTTGACATGCACCCCTGTGAGATCTCAAAGCCTGTGACAATCGTATTGAGGCGGCCCGTGGCCGAAGAGCCAGGTCCGTGAGAGCGACCTCTAGCCCACTGAAGTAGGTTTGAATGTGCCCCGGTGTCCGCCCAGATGTATGGCGGTTTCGTGCGTCCCTATGCAGCGGAAGGCCCCCTGTGGTCCCGCATGAGCCGCTCGGTGGTGACTAGGCTCCGCTATCCCAGCTCCGCCTTGTGAGTGTGAGGCCGGGCTGTTGCGGATGAAGCAGGGCCGTTTACGCTACCCTAAGATGGCGGCCCCTCGTCCGGAGTCTCCGCTCCTCTTTCTTCCGACCGACCCAGCAGGCTAGTAGGAGCGACCCCCTCCTCATCTCCGCAACACGGCTGGGTGTCTGGGCGCACGTTCCATGCTAGGAAAGGTCGGCGGTGCCGCGGGGTGTAGAGATGTCGTCTCCGCCTCCGCCCGTCCCAGGCGAGCGTTTCCTGTCCTCCTCCGCCCGGGACGATGCACTTCCTGTCGGCCCCTCAGTGTAGCACACTCCCAGGTCCGGGCCCCGATCACAGGCCCACACAGGTGCCGGCTGTAACTGGCGATCCCGACAACGGATCGAGGTGCCGGTTGGCCAGTATGCTGCCGCTTGGTCCTGGGCTTCGTCGCCTTCCCGCTTGGGAATAATTTACGACGGATAAATGCTCGGATTGTCTAGGAGGCCGCTTCAATCACGGAGCTCTCCTCCTAAGCTGCCGCCATCGCCGGCTGCTGGCCACGCCCCCTCTTGCGTCACTTTTGTGACGCAGCGCCACAACAAGAGAGGCGCCATGGTGTGGCGTATATTAACAACGTGACGCATATGGGAGATGCATCCCATTCTAAAGCCCTGCGCCATTAGGGAGCGTTCCAGCGCAAGGGAGGGAGTTCCTGCGCAGGAACGCATGCTAAAAGTGGCTAAGGGGAATATATAAAATTTCAATCAGTCATTTAGGACAATGATGCGTCACTGAAACCCTGCGCCTGCATGAAGCAGACTTACAGCTTGACGCAGCATTGCTGGAGCTGCGCCATCGTTGCAACGCAACTCCATCTATGAGCCGCCTTTACGGCACTGATGCGTAACGCTTCGGTGACGTTTTGGGACCATGGTGTGCCGAATTGTAAATACGGCGCACCATGGGTGGTGCTGGCGTGCCGCACACTTTGCAGGGATGCGCAGGTAATTGCCAATCTGACACTTAGGGGCATACTTACGAGTTCTGAGCTGGACACCTCCAGATGTGCACCAGAACAAATGCGTAACGCAAAACTAACCTTACGTCACGGCAGATGCGCCGCAATTACAATGCGGCAAACCCTGGCGCAAGGGTAGGCAGATGCGGGACGCATCTCGTGACGAAAGAGAGGCGCATCTCTACAGTCGCGTCGCAGGCGCGATGCAACTTTAGCAATGCTCAGGGCTGCCCAATACTCAACATACCGCATCAGTCCTTACGCCTGCTTCAAGCAAGCAGGCATAAAGAATTGACGTAGCAGCGTCGCGGAAGTGCCTGCATTAAATCTTGTAGATTTCACGCAGGCACTTTTGCGAGGCGCACAGCTGTCTGACCACCACCCCCCACCCCCCACCCCCCCCCCCTGCGTGGGAACGCACCCATTGTGACGCAGGCCCAGGCCTTAACGTGGCGCATCTCCCTAGATGCATCACATTGTACATGACTCGCAGGGATGCGCCACGTTTACGTCGCTGTGCGTCAGGTAAGGCAGCGTAAACGCGGCACAAGGGGCTTGTAAATCTGCCCCTTTGTGTCTAGCATTACGCAGTTCTGTAAAATACACTCATACATTACTCAGCCCAATTAAATGAACACAAAATAGAAAACAAATAAGCAGTGGCACCGCCACAGAGAAGGAGAACAGTGCACCTGAAATGCACAGAAGATTTTGAAATATTAATTTACCTCTCCTATCAATGTAATCAGCAGCATTATTGCTCTTTGTAAAAAAGTTAAAGCAAACATTTGCAATATAACACAGTCACACAGAGCAGGAGAAAAAACAGAGTAGTGAGTGATGAAAAAATTGCTACTACTACTCACCAAGCCCGGGGACCTCCACTCCCAGCACGTCTAGCAGGTCGCGCTCTCGGTCCAGGATATCGGTCCAGCGGTGGGTCACTTGATTGTAGGTGCGCTGGACCCCCGTGATGTTAAAAAGGGCCCGGCACACCTGCCCCCACCGCTTCCATCGCTCCTGGCTGTTGGTATAACCAGCAGCGATCCGGCCGCCTGCCGCGATGGTCCTGGGAAGACGGCGCTGCACATAAAAAACGAGTGAGCCCACCTCCTCAGGGCTGAAGATCTCCCGGGGCACCACCATTTCCGCCCTCAAGCGGCCACATGGGAGCCGGGCACGGGCTGCGGTGCCCGTCTTGGCCAGCTTGACAGCTGTCTTCACCATGTTCTGGGCAGGTGTTAGCAGTAAGGAGACAAAATGAAAAAGAATAAGAGTAGGGAAGAAGGAAATAAAAGTTTAAAAAAGTAGTTGAAAAGTAAACAAAAGTAGCCTAAAACACAAAAATATAGACCTAGAAAAATAGAGGGATAGAAAAAAAGTTAAATAGATCAAAAAAATATCAAAACAAGCAAAGGATGGCAGAGATATACAGAGGATAGAAACACCATACCCAGACACATAGGAATGAATGAAAAACAAGATGGCGGCCCGAACACGTGCGTGTAAGTAAGTTCGCACGCGATTTCTCTCGCGAACTCGTGCGAACTTGCATTCGCAAGGCGCTCATTGCGCGAGATTACACATAGCGGGCGGAAACGGAAATACGTCACGCAAACAAAATGGCGGCACCCATACTCAACCTTGGGGTAACTCGCACAAGTTCGCGGCTTCCACGGTCGATTTCGCACGACGCCGCGCCTCGCGAATAGGGCGAAATTACCGAAAAACGAGTTTTGCAAAAGCAAAACCAACGAGCAGGTGCAAAAGTTCGAGCTCATCATTTGTAACCATTTACCTGTAGTGCTTCCTGAAGGGGCCCTCCAGAATCCGGTTGCCTACTTGCAACTATTGTGTGACCCTGCTCTGACAGTCACAGAATAGTTACAAGTATGCCATTGCATCCTGTTATTGCAACAAAAAGGAAAGGGAGCAGACAAGCAGGTGCCAGCCTTCATTAATGTCAGTTGGGGCAGGGCAGGTGTTGTTGTTTGCAAAACTTAAAGCACTTAGCAGGTGTGCTTGGCTTTGCCACAATAATGTACACTCACTGGTCAATCAGAGGGTGCTGTGATGACACCGAGGGTGGCATGGGTGTGCCAGCCAGAGGGTGGCATGGGTGAACCAGAGTGCCAGTGTTGACAGAGGATGGCAGTGCTTTGCTTTGCCCCAATAATGTACACTGGTGAACCAGAGGGTGCTGTGATGACACAGAGGGTGACATGGGTGACCAAAGAGAGTGCCAGTGGTGACAGAGGGTGGCAGTGATGAAGAAAGCCTTGCAAACAGGCTGGGCACGTAGAAACAACAAGTTCGCAAAACTGGCGACCCGAAAAGTAAGTTCGCATTTTGCGAAATTGTACAAAACCCTCGCGAACTAGCAGAAACCCTTGCGAACCCACCCCCCCCCCAAAATACGCAAATCCGCGAGAATTCGCGGAATTTGCGGATTTTTGCAATCCGCAAATACGCAAATCCGCAAATTCGTGGATTGCGAATCCGCAAAATCCGCCCATGCTTAATTGTAATGGCATTATGATGTAATGCTTACATTGTAAATGTAGTTTTCCAGACAGTGTATGGTACGTGGGCACTTCCCTATCCTGGTACCTTAAGGCATTGGTACGACGTACTGAAGTGGATAGGTGTTTTTGATTGTTATGTTTTCAAAAGTCTCGGTCTGCATGTACTGGAGACTGTGATCGTGTGCTGGAGATATACCATCTGATGATTCTGCAGCTTCAGAGGCTCTTGTCCTGGGTGCAGATATAGATGCTTTCTTCAGTTTGACATTTGGTCATGTTGGTCTGGCCTGGCGATGTGATTGGGGATTGTGCATGTTGGAGTGATGTGTTCCACTCTGGTATATATTTGACATGTGCACATTGCCTCTGGAAGATGGAGAATGTGAGAAAGTTTGTATTATTGTTGGGTGATTGCTGCATTGGTTTGATGTTGCTTCTGTGAGTAAGAGAATAGTGCAATGATCTGACCTGCCTAATTCGTTCTGTGTGTAAGGAGAGAGGATTACAAGAAATTAGGTTAGTATTTGAGAGAGGTGAAAGTCACACAAATTAACAAACACAATCGTTTTCAAGGTGAACCACAAAAGTCAGGAAATAATCCTGCAGTAGCCCTCTGGTAGCTTGGCACGAACGCAGTCAGGTTTAACTTAAAAGCAATGTGTAAAATATTTATGCTGCACTTAAACAGTAATAAAGTGAAAATACCAAACAGAAACAATCCTAAACCAATTTAGTAAAATAGAATATATTTTGATAAATGAAAGGCCACCAAAACAACAAAAATCCAATTAGTAGAATCGGAGTTCTGATTTTTTAAATTTTCCGTTACAAACAGGGCAAATCACCAATTGCAGTAATCTGTTCATGCTGGACCAAGGGTCCAGAACCAGGAGAGGCAACTCCTGAAGGTAAAGGCTCACTCTAGCCGAGGCCAGTAGCAAGGTCCAGGCAAGTCTAGTTAGTACTGGTCAGCTGGGTAGTTGCAGGGAACTCCTGTGAAAACTTGTTGTGTCCCTGAAGCTCAAGTAGGTCAGTCAACTAACCCTTGGAGTCACTTCTGGGATCCTGGGTTACAGGCAAGCAGGTTGGGTATTCCTTCTTCAGACAGCAGGACATTCCATCTTCTAAATTTTTACAGGTCCAGAGTGTTCTGATGAGAAGTTATGACGGTACCACTTTTATACCCAGTGGCAGCCCATGTGTGGAAGTCAGCTCTTTGTGTAATCCTAAACTGGATCTGGTGAGTTCCTGTCCTGTGCCTAGGTTTTTCTCCAATTTATTTAGGGACTAAAGGGCAGGCAAGCCCAGGTGTTGGCTGTATTTGTCAGAGACAGGGCAAATATTTTCAAAAGTCAGGATGGGGTGGGGTGGAAACATCACTCAGGCTACCCTTTAAGCTTCAGGAAGGGCAGTGTACAACCCCCAGGGCATCCTGCTCAGGAGAGGAAAACCCTTCACCGCACCCAAAGCCCTCTTCTCCCACCTGGAAGGAATACACATAATACCACAGGAGAGTCACGAACAGTCATGCGGCACTAGACACATGCAGAAAGGCACATTTGGTTTAGAGTTTAAAGTGGCATTTTCAGAATAGTAATTTAAACTCAAAATGTATCATTACAGAAGATTTTAAATTACAATTCATATGAGTAGAAGAAGTATTTCTCTATCTGCTCCCAAACTGAAGTTATCCCTTATCAAGCAAAAATTAGTTAGTCTATAGAAAAAGTAGCCTTGCTACAATGAAAAACAGCATCTGGAGCTTTTTACCGCAAGGACATTTAAAACCTAAGTACGCATGTCCTACTTTTAAAATAACACGCACCCTTCCCTATGGGTTATTAAGGCCTACCTTAGGGGTGACTCATAAGTAATAAAAAGGAAGGTAGGTTAAGAATGTGGGTGTCTTAAATACCTTCTTGTCAAAAGGATGAATATTAACCACCTCAAATTAAATGGTGAGAAGACCAAAATATTGGTAGTAGGCATGCAAACTCAATTGTGGGGCCCTCATCTGTGGCCTGAGACTCTCCAGTGCCAGCTGTTAAGAATTTGTCTAGACAGTAATCTCTCTATGAACACCTAGATCACTAAGGTAGTAGATACCTGCTTTGGAATGCTTAGACGACTGAGAAAGATTCTGAGTTGCCTTCTGTCTGATCCAGCGGAAACAGCATACATTTTATAATCACTAATTTTATCCCTAATTCATTATATTCAAGAACATAACTATAACCAAGAGGTATGGGCCCATTGAAACTCAAGAACCACTTGCATATATCAGGTCCTCTGATAGACCTTTGGTAGAGCTAATAAATACTCGATAATAAAAGATGGACGCTATTTCCCTCATGAGGACCTATAATGAAGGAAAAGCCTGTCCAACAACAGTAGTCAAAATATGCATATATCTAAATATTCGTTAATAACGGACAAACTGTGAATACTTATCAAGTTATCTTCATCTAAATACTTCAAAACATGAAAGGTCAATATACAAGTACATAAGAAATCATATTTTCTGGGTTAATTCAGTATTACAAGTCATTTCCGAACAAAAAAAAAAAGTTCAATGACAAATACATCTTACAGTCAATAACAGCAAGACAGGAGAAAGATAGAGAATCAAGGAACAAGTAATTTGCAAATCAGCAGGGAATTCGGAATTTCATATGAACCTAGATCAAAAATATACTAATGCACAAAATGCAATAGTTAGAAACAGCTAACCCTTTGGCCGAAAAGGTATAGCTTAAGCAACATCACCAGCGGATGTAGTGCAAGATAATCAGGAAAGACTCTCTCAGAAATTGTAAGGATAATAGCCAGCCAGATTAGCGTAGAGAGTACAGCAGCATAGACTCTCTCCTAATAGAAACAGCTACTGCCAAGTTCTTTTCTAACAGCAATAATTATACCCCAAATGCTAAAAAGTTAAATCCCCCTAAAGTTGTACTTTCACAGTTTTAGGAAATTTCATTGGTCAGTCTTATGAGGTGATCATCATCTCAGTCAGTTCATCCGGATTTTCTCTGTTAAAGTTCTTTGCCAAAAAATGAATGTCTTCATCACTCTTCGGAAGAAGGAACGAATACTCAGAAAGCTTCATTTCCTTGCGCTGACATTCACCTCAATCAATCAATCAGATCATTTGTATAGCGCACTACTCACCCGGCGGGTCTCAAGGCGCTTTGGGAGGGGGGGGCCGCTACTGCTCGAACAGCCAGGTCTTGAGCTGCTTCCTGAAGGTGAGGTGGTCTTGGGTCAGGCGGAGGTGGGTCGGGAGGGAGTTCCAGGTCTTGGCGGCCAGGTAGGAGAAGGACCTTCCTCCTGTTGTGGCTCTTTGGATGCGGGGGATGGCGGCGAGGGCGTGGCTGGTTGATCGGAGCTGGCGTGTGGGAGCGTAGAAGTTGAGGCAGCTGTTGAGGTATCTCGGGCCTTGGTTGTGTAGGGCTTTGTGTGCGTGGGTGAGGAGCCGGAAGGAGATTCTCTTGTTGACCGGGAGCCAGTGCAGGTCTCTCAGGTGTCCGGTGATGTGGCTGTGTCGGGGGATGTCAAGGATGAGTCTCGCTGAGGCGTTCTGGATTCGCTTGAGTCTCTTCTGGAGTAGGCGGTGGTTCCGGCGTAGAGGGCGTTGCCGTAGTTCAGTCGGCTGGTGACGAGGGCCTGGGTGACCGTCTTCCTGGTCTCGGTGGGGATCCACCGGAAGATCTTACGTAGCATGCGCAGGATATTGAAGCAGGACGAGGAGACGGCATTGACTTGTCTGGTCATGGAGAGGGAGGAGTCCAGGATGAAGCCCAGGTTGCGTGCGTGGTCTGTCGGTTTGGGTGCGGTGCCCAGGGCGGGAGGCCACCAGGAGTCGTCCCAGCCGGAGGGCGAGGAGCCCAGGATGAGGACTTCCGTCTTGTCTGAGTTCAGTTTCAGGCGGCTGGTCATCATCCACTCGGCTACGTCTTTCATCCCTTCGTGTAGGTTGGATCTGGCGGTGGCGGGGTCGTTGGTGAGGGAGAGGATCAGCTGGGTGTCGTCAGCGTAGGAGATGATGTTGAGGTTGTGTTGGCGTGCGATGGCCGTAAGGGGGCTCATGTAGACATTGAAGAGGGTGGGGCTGAGCGAGGAGCCCTGAGGAACGCCGCAGATGACTTCGGTGGCCTCTGATCTGAACGGGGGTAGGCGGACTCTCTGTGTTCTTCCAGCGAGGAAGGAGATGATCCACTCCAGTGCCTTCTCCCGGATTCCGACGTTGCTGAGGCGCTGCACTAGGGTGCGGTGGCAGACAGTGTTGAATGCCGCGTAGAGGTCTAGGAGGATGAGGGCCGCTGTTTCTCCGTTGTCGAGCAGGGCTCGGATGTCATCGATGGCTGCGATGAGGGCGGTCTCGGTGCTGTGGTTGGCCAGGAAGCCAGACTGTGAGAGGTCGAGGGATCCATTTGTCTCGAGGAAGGCGGCCAGTTGCTTGTTGACGGTCTTCTCGATGACTTTGGCTGGAAACAGGAGGAGCGAGATGGGGCAGTAGTTTTTGAGTTCGGTGGGGTCTGCTGTTGGTTTCTTCAGTAGAGCGCTGAGTTCGGCGTGCTTCCAGCTCTCCGGGAAGGTGGCGGTGTCGAAGGAGGTGTTGATGATGTCCCGCAGGTGGGGTGCGATGACAGCGTCGGCCTTGTTGAAGACGTGGTGAGGGCAGGGGTCGGTTGGAGATCCGGAGTGGATGGTGTTCATCGTGCGGATGGTGTCTTCGGTGCTGATCGGGGTCCAGGCGCGGAGGGTGGTGGTGGGGGGCGTAGGTGCGGTCATGGGGAGCGTTGGTTGTGCGCTGAAGCTGTTGTGAATGTCAGCGATCTTGTTGTGGAA
Organism: Lissotriton helveticus; assembly: GCF_964261635.1. NCBI lineage: Eukaryota > Metazoa > Chordata > Amphibia > Caudata > Salamandridae > Lissotriton > Lissotriton helveticus. Next base: position 1,025,166,296 of record NC_136063.1, read on the forward strand.
GTAGGAGGCGAGGGAGTTGCAGAGGTCTTGAGATGGGGTGATGTCGTTGTTTCCGGCGTTGGGGTTGGAGAGCTCTTTCACGATGTTGAAGAGTTCCTTGCTGTTGTGTGCGTTGTTGTCCAGTCGTTCCTTGAATGCGGCTTTCTTGGTGGCGTGGATCAGTTGGTGGTGCTTTCGGGTGGCGAGCTTGAGGGTGGTCATGTTGTCCGGAGTTGGGTCTCTTCGCCAGGCTCTCTCGAGGGCTCGGCAGTTCTTCTTGGAGCTCTTGAGTTCGTCGGTGAACCATGGGGCTTTCTTGCTGCCGGGTCTGTTAGGCGGGGTCCTCAGTGGGGCGAGGTCGTCTGCGCAGTTGTTGATCCATTTCGTGAGGTTGGCGGCGGCCTGGCTGGGGTTGGCAGAGCTAGTGGGAGGGTGCGGGCTCAGGGATGCGGCGAGCTGGTCGGCTGTGATCTTGTTCCAGCTTCTTCGTGCAACCTGTTGCTGGTGGTGGTGGATCGTGTTCTTTCTGAAGCTGAAGTGGATGCAGCTGTGGTCCGTCCAGTGGAGTCCGGTAGCGTGGCTGAAGGTGATCTCCTTGCTGGATGAGAAGATGGGGTCGAGTGTGTGTCCGGCGTAGTGGGTGGGGGTGGTCACCAGCTGCTTGAGACCGAGGTTGGCGAGGTTGTCCAGCAGGGTGGTGGTGTTGCGGTCGTTGTTGTTCTCCAGGTGGAAGTTGAGGTCCCCGAGGAGGATGTAGTCAGCGGAGGGGAGGGCGTGCGGGCAGATGAAGTCAGCGATGTCTTCGCTGAATTGTGTGCGTGGTCCCGGGGGTCTGTAGATGAGGGTGCCTCTGAGGGTGGTCTTGGGGTCGGTGTGGATCTGGAAGTGCAGGTGTTCGGCGGTCGTGAGGGTGTCGTCGGTGTTGGTCGTGATGCGGATGGTGTTCCTGTGGATGATGGCGATGCCTCCTCCCGTCTGGTTGGTGCGGTCCCTCCGGGTGATCTTGTAGCCCTCCGGGATGGCGATGGCGATGTCGGGCGCTGAGGAGGCGTTCATCCAGGTTTCCGTGAGGAAGGCAACGTCTGGAGATGTGGTGTCGAGGAGGTTCCAGAGTTCGACGGTGTGTCTGTGGACGGAGCGGGTGTTGAGCAGGATGCACTTGAGGTGGTTGCTGCTGGTGTTCGGTTTAGTCGGTGCTGGTGTAGTGCCGGTCCGGTTGCAGGTGTACTTGCAGGAGCGGCAGCTGAAGGGTCCGTGGGTGCGTCTCGGGGTGGCTCGGTAGCATCCCGGGATTCGGCCGGTGTTGAGTGCGTGGAGTTCGGTGGAGTTGTAGGTCCGGCGGGTGGGCTGGTGCCTGCGGGGGCCAGGGGTCCTGGCGCTGGACGCGGTCCAGGCGCGGACGGGCGCAGACGGGCTTACCTTTGGCGCACCTTCGGCGCTCAATCGGTGCTCCCGCTGCGCGCGTCCGCTGGAGCGGGGCGGCCAGTGGGCAGGGGGGGCGGAATCGGCTGGAGGTCAGTGGCTTGAAGGAGGGCCGAGGGCGGCTCAGCGGCGGCTGGGTCGTCCGGCGGCTGGAGAGGAGAGCTAACAGGTAGGGGGAGAGCAGCAGAAGGGGGGGAAATAGGGGTACAGAAGGCAAAAGGGGAAGGTGAATACAGGGGGCAGAAAACCAACAGGCAAAGGGGATACAGGCGGAAAAAAACGGAGGCAGCAGGAGGGGGGAGGGGGAAACACAGAAGGCAACGCAGTCAGCAGGCAGCAGGCAGCGCACTGGTAATCAGCGGGCAGGAGCAGCGGTGGGTGGGGGCGACCTCGCCTGGAGCAGGCTCAGCAGTCGCTCCCTACCCCTGCACTCTGACCCCTTAAGTAATGTGCCGGGAGGGCGGGTCAGCTGGGTGGCGGGAGCGGGGCGGCCAGTGGGCGGGGGGGCAGAGTCGGCTGGAGGTCAGTGGCGGGAAGGAGGGCCGAGGGCGGCTCAGCGGCGGCTGGGTCGTCCGGCGGCTGGAGAGGAGAGCTAACAGGTGGGGGGAGAGCAGCAGAAGGGGGGGAAATAGGGGTACAGAAGGCAAAAGGGGAAGGTGAATACAGGGGGCAGAAAACCAACAGGCAAAGGGGATACAGGCGGAAAAAAACGGAGGCAGCAGGAGGGGGGGGAACACAGAAGGCAACGCAGGCAGCAGGCAGCGCACTGGTAATCAGCGGGTAGGAGCAGCGGTGGGTGGGGGCGACCTCGTCTGGAGCAGGCTCAGCGGTCGCATCAACTTGCAACATTAGTTGACACGATTATTCTTAGAAAAAAATATTCTAATCGTAGGAAGAGGAAATCCTAATGATACACTAAGCACAGTTAAACAATTATATTAGCTCTTTTAGAAATAATGAAGGACAAAGTGCATGCTTTCATGGGCTACATTGAGGAAAGGAATGTTACAGCTAGCACAGTTTGAGGCCTTCATAATACACTGGTTTTCCCTGAGAAATAAAACACACACATTACTATTTTAGGAAAAGGATAAAACTCATACAAAAATAGGAATTAAAGATTCATTATCCTAATTAAATTCATAAGTATAATCTAACTTTCCCAATAATCAAACTATTAATAAGATTTCTTTTTTTGTTATGAAGATAGGATAAACATTTCACAAAACATTTTTCTGTAAAAGTTCTCTATCATTACCCTTTATTATTTCTACATGCATGATTCTAAATAAGGGGCCTATTAGGATGGCGGACGGACCTGCGACCGTCCGCCACCCCCGAGGTGGAGGGACCATCCGCAGGGGCAGCGGCGGTCCCTCCGGTGCAATTAGGATGTGACCGCACCCCGGCGGTCACATCCCGTATCTTTAACCTTGCGGCGGGTGCTGCTTGAAGCAGCACCCGCCGCAAGGTTAAAAATGCATGGTTTACATTTACATGCACAAAGCGGCAGACACCGCGCTGTGCCTGCCGCTTTGTGCATGTAAATGCTGGCGGGTACCATAGGTACCCCCAATGTGCACCCCCCACCCCCCCGACACCCTGGGGGCCCGCAACGGGCCCCCAAACACCAAAGACAACATGCTTTTCCATGGCGGAAAAGCCACCGTGGAAAAGCATGTTGTAATGCACATCGTAATTTGGCAGACGGTGTCTTGCAGACACCGCCACCAAATAGCCCTCCTCACCCCGTGGATCAGCGGCGGACGGACCTGCTGTCCACCGCTGGTCACACCGCAATCCCACCGCCATCCTAATCTGGTGGTGGGTGTTTTCTGTGGCTGCGGCGGTGAATCCGCATCCTCAAGGCCAGCGGTGGCTTCCGCCGGCCCGGAGGATGCGGATTCACCGCCATCCTAATCGGCCCCTAAATTTGTATTCTAGTCTTTCTCTTTCCCCTTAACATTTAAAAACACATAATACAATTTTCATGCGTTCTGCATGTTAAGCATTACAGCTTTTATTTTACTAAACATGTTGTGCCATTCTTCCACTTTTTCAGATCGTACCTTCAAATATCCCCATGAGCATATTGTGCCCACTCTATTAGTCATTGTTTTGCTAATAACATAGTTATAAGCAGATTTAATCAAGCAAGATTATTTTCGCAAAAATCATGCTTCCTCAATCCCCCATTTGATGGTGACTCAAGCCATAACACAATCTACACAAAATTCTAATTTTGAGCTGATTTGCTTCAAAACGCAGTTGTTCTCATTTGTTTCAATCCAACATGCTCTATATCTCTCAGTACTTCTTAGTAAGCACCCTTTTTATTCTCTAATTCTATTTCATCTCTTTTCCTTTTCCTTGCTCTTCGTTTTGTTTATTTTACTTTGCGTTTGCATTTGCAGCATTTATATATCAGTATTGCTATTAGTATGCCAGTGGCACTAGCAATTATTAGTGTTAGTATTCTTCCTAACAAGCTGTTACTTAGGGTTAAAATCCAATAACCTACTGAGGAAAAACCCTTACACAGTTTTTCCTATGTACCGTCAACTTTTAATTCCGCTAAATTATTAAGCAAATATGTAATGTTACTAATATATCCCTCCAAGGCCTTGCTTTTGTCGGGGATATAAATGCAGCATTGTCGAATTGTCAACATACTACAGACTCCACCCTCTTTTAACAACAATACATCCAAAGCAAGCCTATTTTGCAAAACCATTCATCTCATCACAACCATTTCAGTGTCAATCATCAAGAACCCACCAGCGGTATCTGTTGTTAAACGATCAACCACTGTAGACAATATTCTAATGTTATGTGAGTTCAAGACTACTCCTACTGAAGGATTTAATGTACCAAAACTATCTCCCACTATTTCCGCAGCTCTAGTTCCTCTTCTACTCTGTGCTAGTTTCTTTTCATTGGTTCCCTGAATTTTATTCACATGTTACATCTTAGGAAATACTATGCACATGTTACAACACCCATAGCTATATTGTGGCAATCTATAATAAGCATTTTTACCACACACATAATAAACTCCAGGATAAACTGGTTCAGTCCCACCTCTTAATGCCCAACCCCCTGTAATTAGGAAGCTATGTTCATATTCACTAGAACCAATGAAATTATTATTATATTCAGTATTTTGTCTTAGTAAGCAAAGGTTCCCTTTGTGATGCCAGCCTAGAGTAATTGTAGCATATGTCTCTCCTTTCTTGTAATCACCCTCCCTATGAGCGCATGGAGGTGTGTTAGTCTTTTGTGCTGCAGCTCTTCTTTTAAATTCTTGTCACCTATCTTCTACTGTATTTATAAACTCTATTTCCACACTATGTAAACTACAAGTTTAAATTATTTTGATGCATATATACAGTATCTATTGATTTAGTAGTATGAACAAATTCTCCCATGTATTCCGCATTCCTTGCACTATTGACTGTATTCATATTTTTCTTAATAGGAACTGTTGAGAATACTAAATCAAAGTTAGAAAAATAATACTGAAATTGCTCTTTGCCATAGAATAAACTTGTTAGTACACTACACGACATTCCATGTGTTAATGGAAGGTGGTGATAAGTCACCCCTTCTGACACGCATAACAATCTCTTGCATCCACAGTATCAACATACTCGTAGAGGAGTATTTTAAAAACATTTAACAAAAAATAATTAATAGAATTGTCTTGATGTAAGTCATTCCCTGCTAGTTTTATAATATTAGTTTTCGGATCTTCTTTAAGACTTTTCTTCTCATCAGTTAATACATTTACATAATTATGAGTAGAATTTATATTAATGGGATACATAAAACAAGGCACTACTAAGATTAGTATTAACCAGACAAACAATATCATAAAAACCCATTTAAAGCAAGCGTTAAAACACCTTTGCCTAACTAAACCTTGGGTGTGATTACCAGTCTCAGTTTTATCCATTTTAGATTTTGAAACAAAAAACAGTACCATTTGTTTAGCAAGATTTGTGTACCCCGCACACTTTCTGAGCTTCTTGGCATGTTTAGTAAGATTTGTGTACCCCGCACACTTCCTGAGCTTCTGGTCACAGCCTTATTTTCAAATCTCCTCTCTGTTTTTCTGCACTCCTTTTCTTATGCACAGTTCATTTAGGGTGGCTCTTATGATGAGTTGTCTTAGGAACAAAACTCGACAAATTATTTTCCCCAAACATTTGTTGCAGCAGCCAAATATGCCCATTCAGGTGCTGTGTATTTCTTATTTGGGATTTTTGCTCTTTTCGTTCTGCGTACTATATTGTCGTCTTCCTCGGTATCACTTTGTTCAGATTGGCTAGAGATTCCAATCACAGTCTCTGGATTCTTCTTATTTAAGGTATAATTCACTTTCTTTTCTGCTCTAGGCCATTTATCACCATTTCCTGTTTGTTTCCAAAAACACTGTCTACTTCGTTCAATTCACGGCTTTGCTTAGCTGATTCCCTTTTCACTTTTTCTCTGTCTTTTTCAGGGATCAACTCTCTTTCAAAATCAGCAATGACAGTGTTAGGAGACCCAGTAGCTTATGCCCACTCTACTTGATTGTCAGTCTGTTCAGGTTCTCTTCTTCCTTTTTGTTCACCTTCAACTGACTCTGTGCTTTGAAGTGGACATGGGACTCGACGTGTATGGCTTCCATGGATCCAGTTAGGCACACCACCACATTTAACTGCTGTTGTTGTCACAAGGACCACTTGATATGGCCCACGCCAATGAAGTTCCAAACAAGACTTTCTCACATGCTTCTGGATGAGCACCAACTCTCCAGCGTTAAAATCATGTGCTTGTTCTTGTTGAACTGAAGCTGCGACTTCTCCAACCTGGTGAGAAACAGAACACACTACATCAGCTAACCCTTTGCAATAATCGAGCACTAAATCATCAGTTATGTTCACAAGTTAAATTGTTGAGACTGTTGGCTGTCTCATAGCCCTTCCCATCAGAATTTCATGTGGGGACAGTCCTGTTCTTTTGTCTGGGATACTTCTCAAACTCATCAATACCAATGGTAATGCAGAAAGCCATTTCAGTGTTGTGGATGCACGATGCTTAGCCAGCCTCAATTTTATTGTGCCATTAACCTGTTCAACCACATCTGATGTCTCAGGTCGATAAGCACAATCAGAAATATCTCATTGTTAAAATGAGTTTCTCCATTAGATTCTAATGAGACTGGAAATCCAAACTTTGGTATAATCTCTCTAAGAAGCAGTTTAGCAACAGTTAGGCTGTCATTACCTCTAGTTGGATATGCCTCTACCGAACAAGAAAACAGACACACAATTACAAGTACACGTTTTAAACCATGGCAAGGAGGCATGTTAATAAAGTTGACCTGCATGCGCGTTAATGGACCTGCTGCTTTTCCAATTCAACCTAAAATTACTACTTTTTTCCTTCCTGCATCCAGTGTTGAAATCTTATACATCTCTGACAGAGAGTCTTTGCATGACTCTAAACTTAGGGTTGTACCAAGTCTGTTTGAAAGGTCTAATCATAGCATCTCTACCTAAATGTGTAGGACCATGGTAAGCATGTGCCATTTGAGATAATAGACTATCTGGCAATATTGGTCTTTCATATGTGTAAATCCATACTTCAAAAAATCAATCAGAGAGCAAGGGTTTTAAGGGGCGTGTCCTGTCCCCGAGGGTAATGTATAGACACAATGTGGACTAGCCCACTATGTGTGTGTATATATTCTTAGTCACTTGTAGTAGTGGCCTAGAGACTGGACCTATTGGGTGTTATTAAAAGACCCCTCACACACCAACCTGGTTGGTGTCATGCTTCATCATCGGGGTCCCAACCAGGCGGCCGAGTGCCACCTGGTTGTGCTTCGACGCCTGACTACAGCAGAGCGGGTGTTGTGCAACAGTGTGATGTGAGTGAAGGTATGGCGGCCATATTGTAGTGGTGTCCATAGGGCCAACTACTCACATTATGCCAAAAGAAGGTGTCTGGGCGTTGTCATTGGGCGCTGGGCGGGAGTGATAAAGGGGTCAATTGCACAGTGTACCGGGGGTGATAGCACGAGGGGCACGGCAGAAATGATTGAGGCAGGGGGGTGGGGGGTAGGGGGTGGTTTTCAGCCAAGGGTGTATGGCGATACTAAAGGGAGGGCAGGCCCGTGAGTACTTGGACACTTATTATTATTATTTTTTATACTCCCCCACCACACACCTTAGCGAGTGTGTAGGTATAACACTGTTACACCACATTTTCCCACTCACTTCCCCTTTTGGTCCTGAAGAAAGTCCAGTGAAATACCTAGAGGGGACTGAAACATGTAGACCGCCACACATAAGTCAACCCATAGGAAGAGAGCTCCAGTTGTAGTTGCAGCTCACATAATTTTAACCAATACCCTGGGCCGCCAAGAATAAAACATTAGGTAAGGATTCCCAGAGGTATTTTTTAGCTCACCTTCACTCACATCACCCTGTTGCACGACACCCGCTCCGCTGTAGTCAGTCGTCGAAGCACAACGAGGTGGCACTCGGCCGCCTGGTTGGGACCCCGATGATTAAGCATGACACCAACCAGGTTGGTGTGTGAGGGGTCTTTTAACAACACCCAATGGGTCCAGTCTCTAGGCCACTACTATAAGTGACTAAGAATATATACACACACATAGTGGGCTAGTCCACATTGTTTCTATAAATCCATACTTCATCATCTGACCTGTGTATACATCCTGCTTTGATCAACCCCTCTCCTTTCTGTATCACTAGCTGCATCCTGTAATTCTCTAACTTCTTCCCATGTTTCATCAGATGAGAACATTAACTTGCATTTTGCTTGATCAGATTGTTCTTTTAATTGCTCCCCATTGATGGTATGTGAATTTAGAGCACAAAATCGTGCAATTTCATCTGCATATCTGTTGCCCACAGTTACATAGTCATATCCAGATTTGTATGCTAAACATTTCACCACCCCAATTTGTGCTGGTAATTGTAGTGCCATTAATAGATCTTTTACACACTCTCCGTTTCATATTGGTAAACCGGAAGAGGTCAAAAATCCATGTTGAGACCACAACTGCCCAAAGTCGTGCACAACTCCGGGTTGAATGAGAGGAGCAAGATGATTTTCTAACTGCTTTCGCATGGCTGAAATGAAAGGAAACAGTCAGGATTATTGCAGAAGAAATTCATGGTGACGAGCCCGCAAGCTCTAACTACATTTCACGAGTGTCAAGATCCTGGACCATTTTTAAATCACTATCAAGAGCTTCCACACAACCATAAAATGTAAGCCTCGATTAATGCTATGAATTGAAGAACAGATAATGGACATCTGTCTGCAGCACAACTGAGAGCCCAAACAAAACCAAGTCTGAGTCCTGAAGAGATCCCGGAATTGTTGGGGATTTTAAACGCGTTGGCTGTTGAGTGTGGGAGAAGGTAGAACAGGGTGTGCCACGAGGGGACTGAATAGAAATGATTTCCCCCCCTTTTTTCTAGGTTGTCAACACCCTTAAGTAGGATATGCATCCCCACCCTCCCACAGGCAGGACAGCAGACATGAGTATTTGAATTGAATGTGTTTTCAGTGCAAATGCAGGACTTGTTTAGTTTCAGCTGGCACACATAATTTATCGATGTTTGTCTTGTGATCATTGGTTTGCTGTATATATTGTTGTCACAAATAACGTTTTCGTATTATGTATGTGTTGTATATATTGTCTCACAAAAGAAATGGTTCTAAATCACGCATACAACTGTGTTGCAATTATGTGACTTACTAACTAATGTGGTGTTTCCATTTAAAAGATATATCAAATTGATTTATGAATGTCTTTTTGAAGTATCAAAACTAAGCAGAATAAATGCTAAAAAAACTCAGAATGATTAAAATAAACCTCCCTTGACACCTTTCTGTGATTTCTGTATCTCGCAAGCATGATCCATCCACAAACAACACAAGATCAGATTCAGGTAACTGTGTATCTTGTATGTCAGGTCTTGGTTTTGAACACAACTTAGTAACATCCAGACAATCATGATCTGCTTCTCCACCACCATGTCACTACTTGGAATCGGCAATAGAGTAGCTGGATTTAGATTGATGCATCTCGGCATAGTCGCGTTTTCATCTCCCAATATCACTTGCTTATATTTTGTTAACTAACTGCGTGTAAGGTGGAGTGTGCGAGTTCGTATTAACAAAATCTCAACAGAATACGGTACATACACTTTTAACTGATGTTCCATGACAATCATTTCACTCTGTTCCAGACTTATACAAGTAACAGCAACCACTTTCAAACAACCTGGTAAAGCTGCAGCAATGGGATCAAGAGTGGCTGAAAAATATGCCACTGGACAGCGTGCTGTTCCATGCATTTGCATTAGAACTGAAATTGCACATCCATCACGTTCACTGCAGAATCATGCAAATTCCTTAAAGAAAGCTGGCATTCCCAATGTGGGTGCACGACCTAAACTGTCTCGCAACTTTCATGCATTCATCATTAAGATGCATTGGATCTGACACATCCTTATGCATCAGTCTTTGTAATGGCTTCGCTATCAGTGAAAAACCAATAATCCACTGCCTGCAATATCCGACAATTCCCAAAACATTCAAATTTCTTTTTGTGTTTTCGGTGGAGTCATTTGCATAATTGTATTGATCCGATCTTGAGACACTTTTCTAATTCTTTTCTCAATTTTGTGAACCAAGTAAAGAACTTCTTTTTTTACAGAATTGCAATTTTGCTGGTGACACTTTATGCCCACCTTCTCCTAAATGATTCAGTAGAGCAGTTGTATCTGTCACACAAGCCTCTTTTGTCTTTGACACAACCAACAAATCATCTATATATTGGAAAAGGACCAAAATGTTAGGCATTACTAATAGCTCCAAAGACTTCTTCAATATCTGATTGAAGATTGAGGGGCTCTTCTCTCAATACTCACTCCTCTTCTGCTCCCCACTTTGTCTTGCTTCAGCGCTGGGACGCCTCATTGCCGAAGCAGCCATCCGCTCTACAAGTATTCTAATCTATTCTAATCTAATCTAATCTCTGTATACCTTTGAGGAATTTACCACCATGCCAAAACACGGTTTCCGAATTGGAACGCAAACAAGTATAGGCTATCCGGGTGCACAGGTATCAAGAAAAATGCTTGACATAGATCAATCACTAAAAACCATTCTGCTTACCAAGGAATTTGATAATGAATCACAGCTGGGTTTGTCAATTTTGGACAACAAGGTATTACTGTCTGATTGCTTTTGCGTAAATCTAGCACTATCCTGTATTTACACCATTATGTTTACAAATTCCAATAATAGGTGCTTTGCATGGACTCCTAGAAGCTCTTTTAATATACCTTGTTCAATCAGCATTTTAACCACAGGTGTTACTCCTGCAATTGTTTCAGGACTCAATTTGTAAGCGGGTGTTCTAGAAAAATCTGCATTTGGTTTTACTGTAACCCGAATTGAAGCTACTCCTTTCCTCAATCCAATATTTTTCCCTCAAAAATCCCACACATCAGTCAACATTGTATCTCTTAACTCCACAGGCAAATCATTGGCTGTAAAAAGAGGACCTAAATAATTCACCTCTGTTCCCTGCCTCGCCATTTTAAAGACCATGTCTTCGTCATTTTTATGAAATGCTATTCCATCTGTATAGAAACCCAAATTTGCATTGTATTTCAGTACTTGACCATTCACGTTCTGACTTGGCATAGGAGCTTGAGGTATCTGCAAATTCTGTCCTTTATCAACTGTTGTTTGCTGATTCTTATTCTGTTGATTTATCTGCATCTGATTCATTCCATTTATTCCTGTGTCACCTGTGTTTACCTGTAGACTTCTACACTCACGCTTCCAATACCCAAATATATTGCATGCATGACAAGGGAACTTCATTTTCAATTATTTTTTCTTGTGTAATGGGTATCATTTGAGAGAAATAAAGAAAGCCTTGCACAGACAAGCTGTGGGAAAATTTGCGTGTATTTAACAAGGACCCCCTGGGTACAAAAGAATAAGGTTCCTAGACCAGGGAAAGAGTAAGCAATTGATATGTATCAATCTAGGCAACCAGAACGAAATAAATCAAAGTTTATATTTATAAGGAAACTAGGCTACAACAATACTTCTTGGTTTCGACAATTTATTGACAATTAAAAAATTGACACAGTACAATATTTTAAAATTAAAATGCACAATAAAAAATATAGTTTCCACAAGAAAAGATAAACATAATACACAAATTACATATTACATATTCGAATGCCTATGAAATTAAAAGAAAGTGGCAATGCAAATCTTCTTATCATCTCCAGTAATCTGACGGTTTAAATCACTTACTACAGAAATCAAGAAAAGCAAAGTATATCCTAAACATCAATATAACCAACCTCTCTTATATTTTCGTGGCTGCTCCAGAAGAAGGCGCTGGTCGCCGAAACGCGCGTAGAGAATTATTTTGGGATGTATGACGTTACAACGCATACTTTTACTCCGCGTACCATTACAACGCGGTATTTACAACGAATACCGTTACAACGCATAGCGCTTTGGGGTGCTGGATAGTGGTAAGTATAATTTACTATTCTAACTCCAGTCCCCGTGGACCCTAGGGAAGGTGTTGGATAGTAAATTAAACTTACCTCTTATCCTAGAGCGCCCCCCAGCGCAATGCGTTGTAATGCCATGCGTTGTAATGCCCGCGTTGTAATGGTAGTGCGGATTAAAAGTTGCGTCGTAACGGGTGTATACCGGCTTCGGTGACGATATCTAGTATTATTCAAACGTTAGTAATTTTTCTTCAACAGGTGGCTGATTAGTTAGAAAGATATGGATTCGTCCCGCCGTCCGGAACCTTTAAGTCGCTTAAGCCAAAGATGGGCTTAGAAATTCAATAAAGATGCGAGGGGAAGAAGGGAAGAGAGAAGGGCGTGCAGCCTGCGTAATCCTCCTGATGTGGGGATCTTATTGGCAGTAGCCTCCTTTTTTTTGGATATTTTCAAAAAGATTGGTGGTACAAGGTTAAGTTACTTCCAGAGTGGTTGATGGCGCAAAGTTAAAATAACTCCCTGTCCAATATGGATTAACAGGGCTCTCGATTTCCGGCGGCTGGACACAGCGTTTCTGCAGCCGTGTACACGGCTGCAGAAACGCTGCGCCATCAACCACTCTGGAAGTAACTTAACCTTGTACCACCAATCTTTTTGAAAATACCCCAAAAAAAGGAGGCTCCTGCCAATAAGATCCCCACATCAGGAGGATTACGCAGGCTGCACGCCCTTCTCTCTTCCCTTCTTCCCCTCGCATCTTTATTGAATTTCTAAGCCCATCTTTGGCTTAAGCGACTTAAAGGTTCCGGACGGCGGGACGAATCCATATCTTTCTAACTAATCAGCCACCTGTTGAAGAAAAATTACTAACGTTTGAATAATACTAGATATCGTCACCGAAGCCATACATATTGCAAATCTTCTTATCATCTCCAGTAATCTGACGGTTTAAATCGCTTACTACAGAAATCAAGAAAAGCAAAGTATATCCTAAACATCAATATAACCAACCTCTCTTATATTTTCGTGGCTGCTCCAGAAGAAGGCGCTGGTCGCCGAAACGCGCGTAGAGAATTATTTTGCCACTTTCTTTTAATTTCATAGGCATTCGAATATGTAATATGTAATTTGTGTATTATGTTTATCTTTTCTTGTGGAAACTATATTTTTTATTGTGCATTTTAATTTTAAAATATTGTACTGTGTCAATTTTTTAATTGTCAATAAATTGTCGAAACCAAGAAGTGTTGTGTAGCCTAGTTTCCTTATAAATATAAACATTGATTTATTTTGTTCTGGTTGCCTAGATTGATACATATCAATTGCTTACTCTTTCCCTGGTCTAGGAACCTTATTCTTTTGTACCCAGAGGGTCCTTGTTAAATACACGCGGATGGGTATCATTTGAGTCACAGTATTTCCATTTGATACCACATCACTCATACCAGTAGTACTGTGACTATTTCCTTGGTAAACATCTATAAAATCTGTATTTAAAATCTTTCTTTATTCACAGCCTTCATCTGAGCTAACATTAATTTCTCTTTTAACTTTTTATGTCTTGTTTCAATGTAATCACCACAATACTCACATAACGAAGAACTTCATCAATCGTCTTGCTTTACCAACAAATTAAATGCTGCTTAATCATTACACTAATCTGTGGTATCAATCCATAGACAAACCTATACACAAAATGTCTCATATCTTTCTCAGTGATGTTTTCAATACCACTGTACTGTTTAAACACCTGTAGAAGTCTTTCATAATAATCATGAACTGTCTATTCTCACCAAATCTATTTCTTTTGGCAATATTTTACCTTTCAAATAGGTGATAAACTGGGTATATTTTTTCAATACTTCTTTAGATGGCGCTCCTATTTTCGGATCTCTTGGATATTCATCTTTAGGCCAATATACTGCAATTCTACGCTCAACCCACAAATAAGCTGGAATTACAATATCAAACAAGCCATCCAAATCCATCCACAAAACTTTAAAACATTTCTCAACCCTTTCTACTTGTTTGTATCATTCCACTGGGTTTTCTCCCAATTTTGGGAAATCATTTGTAAATGATAATATATCCTGTCTTGACCAAGGGACATGAACATACCCACCTCCTGGTACTTCTCTCCTTGGGTATATCATCGCATCAGCACCTTCTGTCTCTCTCACAGGATACAACAGCAGTAAAGCCACTGAAGCCATTGTTGTATCTGCCTTTTTTTTAGCCCATCTTCCTTTTCAACAATCTAACTCACTCCATCGTTTTAGTGTGCTAATCAACTCTTTAATTTGCAAATGCTTTCCTGAAATATTCAAACTCTCCAAATATTTGTCACTGAAATCTAATCTATATATGTTTTTTGTAGGGCTTTAGACTTTTCTATGTCAATTCCATACGTTTGTGCAATTTCAGCAAACTTTTCATGTAGGTTTCTTGGTCTTTTTGTAATATTTTTACACATAAAAATCAATTATTGATCTTGATATTTACTTAATCTGTCTAAGCTGATTGTACCAAGAATCATTTCTTCCAAATCTGCTTTTCACCTACTTACATCTACACCTGATTTATTAATCTGTACATTACAACCAGGTGCTATTTCTTGTATCCACTCATCTTATTCTTCAGGAGAAAGACCTAGTGAATTTTAACTATTTTCACATACCTCACTTCTTGTCCCTCCTTATGTAGGTGTCACTTTTCTTTCAATCTGTGACAATATTTTTGGATCTAGATATATACCTCATTATGGGGTTTCTGCTGATCTTTCTGAGATCTTAATCAATTTTTCTGATTCTCCTGTACTTACATCCGCATTAGTTCCACCATTTTCAATCAACCCTTGATTAGTCTCATACATTTTTTTGTAGACTGTATGAATTTCCTTTCAATTTGTATCTGGTATCGTTAAACTTTTCATGTAGGTTTCTTGCTCTCTTTGTAATATTTTTACACATAAAAATCAATTATTGATCTTGATATTTACTTAATCTGTCTAAGCTGATTGTACCAAGAATCATTTCTTCCAAATCTGCTTTTCACCTACTTACATCTACACCTGATTTATTAATCTGTACATTACAACCAGGTGCTATTTCTTGTATCCACTCATCTTATTCTTCAGGAGAAAGACCTAGTGAATTTTAACTATTTTCACATACCTCACTTCTTGTCCCTCCTTATGTAGGTGTCACTTTTCTTTCAATCTGTGACAATATTTTTGGATCTAGATATATACCTCATTATGGGGTTTCAGCTGATCTTTCTGCGATCTTAATCAATTGTTCTGATTCTCCTGTACTTACATCCGCATTAGTTCCACCATTTTCAATCAACCCCTGATTAGTCTCATACATTTTTTTGTAGACTGTATGAATTTCCTTTCAATTTGTATCTGGTATCGTTAAAGTATGCATTCAAGAAACTCCCTTTCCATCATTATATAATGGAACTATTGGAACAATAGTCACTGGGACTGATGAAACATCTTGGTTCATTGGTGTCATAATTCTTGGCAATTCTTCTCTACCTACATTTTCATTTCGACTCATGCTCACTGAAGTTTTCTCCTAGGGCACTTCAAATTGAAGTAATGGTTCACTTGGTAAAGGGTTTGTCTCAACTCTATTCTGTTCCTCTTGATAAGGTGGAGGTTGATTCATCAATAATTCATTTAAAAATTAATCATCTATGTCATCAAATTCCTCAGTATATTCAGTATTTCTAGATCTTTGTTCTTGACATTCTTCTTTTTCTCCTTACATTTTTCTCCCTCTTTTGTCTCAGCTGCCATTACTGGAAACATTTTGACTCCTTCTGCTATCTCTCTTCTCCATATTTTCTTTTGAGCATCCCATTTTGCTTCTGAATATCTACTCACAGTATTCTTATATCTAGTCTGATACCTATCTCTTTCTCTTTTGAATGCCTTATGCTCCCATTTTGCATAGGTCTAGGATTAGTTCTGAAATGATTCGTTTTTCTCCTTAGATTCTCTACAATTCTAGAAATTTAAAGTACCATTCTCTGGAAATGCTAAAGTACCATCTTGCTCAGTGTATTTTATCCAGTTTTCCAACAATGTACACGTATGATAACCCCTTTCTAATGACATTTAAGCAGCGGGGGTTCCTTCAGGAGCGACAGGTATTCCTTCTCTCATGGGTATCGGCTCAATTTAGCTAAGTAACCTTTTCAACAATTTTTGTAACTTTATGATTCTTCTACGCTAATATTATACTGTATAAGTAAATCTCCAAAGTTCTTCTTCCGCGTTATATTGCTCTGCTACCAATAAAAATGTTATCACGCTGTCCAATCCTAGGGCGACTCACAGTAAGCAACCAATACTTGTGCAACACTATTTGTGACCTTTTCACCAAACTTACCAATACCAGCGTGGTAATCAGTGACGTCAGTTTAACTCCTTCCACTGACCCTTCTTTTAAAAATCAGCGTCAGCGTCTTTTCGAAGTCATTAACAAAACAAACTACATTAGGCAGCTACATTAAGGAAATGAAAGTTACAGCTAGCACAGTTTGATGCCTTCATTAATCGCTGGTTTTCTCTGAGAAATTAAACACATGCATTTATATTTTAGGAAAATAATAAAACTCATTAAAACATGGGAATTAAAGTATCATTATCCTAATTAAATCCATAGGTATAATCTAAGTTTCCTAATAATCAAACTATTATTAGGATTTATGTTTCTCTTGTTATGAAGATAGGATAAACATTTCACTGAACATTTTTCTGTAAAAGTTCTCTATCATTACTATTTATTATTTCTACATGCACGATTATAAATGCATTCTTATTCTATTTTTTCTCTTTCCAATAACATGAAAAACACTTCATAAACGTGTTCAGGTTTTCAGCATGTTAAGCGATCAGCTTTTATTTTACTAAACCTGTTGTGCCATTCTTGCACATTTTCAGGTCCTACCTTCATATATCCCCATGTGCGTAATGTTAAAAACCCACACTATTATTCATTGTTTTGCTAATAACACAGTTATGAGCAGATTTGATCAAGCAAGATTATTTTAGCAAAAATCATGCTTCATCACTTCTCTAGCAGAAAGAACAATGACAGGCGTTGATCCTGTCACAACTGGATTACGGGAACATTCTGTATCTGGCCGTTACTAGGTTGCTCTTAGCGACCTCAGGTAGTCCAAAACAGTGCCACTAGGTTGCTTTTAAAGCTGCCTTAATTCACTTCTGCAGTGAAGCTTTTGCACCAGCTCTACTGGCTGCCTGTGGAAAAAACATATTTCTTTCAATGCATTATGTTACATGTGCAAACTACTATCAAACACAGGCCTTCAGTAACTCAGACACCTGGTATCACCCCATACACACATTGCTCCTTATACTCTAAAGATTCCAACCTTTCCTCATTTCCTAGAGTAAGATGAAAATGCCAAGGAGTCCGTGCATTCTTCTACCTAGGGCCCAACCTATGAAACGCAACACCACGGTCACTGACATCCTGTAGATATTTTCCAATTTTTTTAAAACACTTAAAAACCTGGCTGTTCTCAATATTTATCCCGCCATTCTCTGGATAAGTACAGTGTGGAGGGATAGCGCCGGAAAACCCATTGCAGGTAGCTGCACACTTTACAAAACGCTAATATTACTAACAAGGAATGTTTATGCTAGGCAAAAGGTTTATTTTGCTAGGTCAAAATGGCAGTTTAAAACTGCACTACAACCTGCAGTGGCAGGCCTGAGACATGTTTTAAGGAGCTACTTTACTGTGTGACACAATGAGTGCTGCAGCCCAGTGGTGGCCTTTAGTTTACAGGCTCTGGGTACAGGTGCACGATATACTAGGAAAATATTAAGTAAATTAAATGTCCAAATTAGTTGTATACCAATTGTATCATGTTTGGGAGGGAGAGCACAAGCATTTACTCCTGGTTAGCATGAGTAAAGAGCGCAGAGTCCAAAAAGCCAACCAAAAGGGGTTCAGCAAAGGAAGGCAAAAATCTGAGGTGGCCCTGCAGAAAGGGCCAGGTCCAACAAGGATGAGTAGTTATAGGGCGTGTCTGGTTCGGCCTGTTTGAAAGGAAAGGGATGATGTGGAGCTGTGATGTGTCTGAGTGGATGTACTGAAGAATTATGAGAGTTGATGCTGTAGGAATTTGATAATCCATGGAATGCCGATGCGCTGGATGAAGCCTGAGAGTAGATTACAATTGGAGGGAACAGGAAACCCTAACAGAGCTATCATGCTGTGACTGCAACCTAAAGGCCTAACATGAAATAAAAAACTTACCTTCAATTGAGTGACTTCAGACTCTTTTGTGAAGACCCTTCCCTCCAGCTCAAACAAAATTCTTTATAGGGACAAATGAGTACAAGGAATACACGAAGAGTGTAACACGTATCTAGATATCAATTATTCCTAGGTATAATTGACTCTTTCTAGGAAAGCCTGAAAGATAATTTTTGGTGACCTGTTCAATAGAGAAAATAGAACTACCACCATTTTCTCTTTAAATACTTGCTATTTGTCTGGCTAAATTATTTCAAACTTGCTATGTTTTTATACACAAGGGGTCCCGATATTTACCACTTGAATGATCCATGGAAATAAATTCCAAAGCACGAAGTTGAAAAGACCCACATCATATCTATTACTTCTTAAGAGGATGAGGAAGAAATAGATTTAAATGTAGGTGATACAAGTCAAATCCCACCACTCTTCTTACAGGGTTCCTTCTAGGACAGACACCATAGAAACATTTCTCATTTGAGCATTTATAGGGTCAATATTATATATGCTTTAATCCCGTTCACAACTGGGGAAAAAATAAGCGCCATATTGGTCATTTTTACCTCCCATTTTTTAAGGTTGACAGAATCCCAGGAATTCTGATACAGCACATATAGTATGGTTATGTCACCGCTGTCAGAATGTTAGGGAAAGGGTGTATCCTTATGGCTAGAGCGATGGACCTCAAAGATGGGGAACTGGTTCGAGTCCCGGCAACGACGCTCAACATCATGTGATTCTGGGCAAATCACTTAATCTCCCCATGCCTAAAAAAAATAAATGTATCCATCTGTAATGAAACTGGAGCCCATGTAGAGCTTTCTGATACCTGATGTCTCTGGTCTAGTTTGCGCTATATAAAACTCTAAAAAAACATAAAGCAGACAAGCAACCAATTTTAATTAACAGTCGCATGTGGAAATAGTACATCATATCATGTGATAAATTATAATACTGGCTTATGTGATTATAGCAAGTTCCTGATGAGTCTTTTTACGTCTGCACACCCTGCAATTCTCAGAGTTACAGGTTGTGTGACTGTAAATAGGCATTTTGGTATGCAAAAAATTAATGTTTGCGAGTTTGAAAAGCATTTCTGACCTGCACAATGGGTTCACCAGCCCATTCCAGGTCAGAATTAGTAAGTGGTGTGAAAGAGACTTCCCTCCATTTGGAATGGTGTGCATGAATACGACTACAGTTGTGATCGCAAACATTAAAAAGGTATTAACATCTCAATGGACCTGATAACAAATCCTCAAGGGGGAAACTGTCCCCGATGGATAGCTTTGCTCTTTGAAATTGAGTCGGGTCTGCCCGGGGGAACAGGCAGTAGTTCAGAATGCCAGTGCCTGCTCCCTGCAATACTATCCTAAACAGGAGTTTTTAAAAAGTAGTGCCAGAAAAACAAGGGTTGCATTAAAATGAATGCGGCTTGGGACAGTAAACAAAAAAGCATGGTGGTTTGCTGGTTCTTGTAGGCATACATCCCATCTGTTTGTAGTCAATCGCAGAGGGTTGCAAACATTGACCAGCCTCAATATTATTCATTATGTAGGCCCTTCTGGGACCTCCTGTGAATGGAGATTTGCAATTCAACCAATTAATATATAGAACACTTCATAAAAGTGAAGACGGTGCACAATTTGTGACCACTTTTGTGACAACTATTCTCATGCATAAGGTCATAGATTAGTTCCCAAACCACGCAAATCAGCAGAGTACACACATTGCCAAGGGACCACGACTGACCCATGCTACCCATGTGAGTATTGGCCTACTATACGGCTGCAGGGAGTCATTTCTTGTGTATAATACATTTGCATGGTCACCACACCATATGGCATCACTGCTTTTGTGTGCATTGTGCTCATATGTTGAGCAAGTAAAGTTGCCTTCCTGTGTTGGACATTTTTTACTCAATGTAGGTAAGCAGTAGGTGCTTACCAATCGCCCTTGTTTTTCTCGTTTTTGAGCGCCATCTTGAAAAGACTTTGGTAGTGCTCTGGCTTGTTTCAATTAGAGCAAATTTGGAGGAAATTCTGATGGTTTTGAAACAAGAAAGCATAGAGTGTAATCAACTACCCATAAGCCGACCTGCTCTGTTTAAGATTAGTGCCTAATTGTAACTGGCCTAACTCTAATAGGGGAGGAGGGTGGCAGCACTTTTTAAGAAAATCTTATCAGCATTTGCGCTCTCTTTTGAGCCCATTGAAGATACAGATGTACTTTTACTAACATTTTGTTTTAACAGCCTTTCTACGACTATTCCCTTAACCTATTGTTCTCCTACATAAGTGGCAAATTTGCAGCTCAGATTTTAGAATTCTAGTAAGCTCTCTCATGATAAATCATTCCTACCTGATCATGATCAGTGATTTCATCTATTGGGTGGAGGATTCCCTGGTGGGAATTAAGAACAAGGAATTTATTGATCTACTGTTGTTTCTTAACTTAACTCAACATATCCAAAAACCAGCCAACAATAAAGGTCGTAGACTTGACCAACGGTGTACTCAAATTGAGACGTATATTAATGTATCTGTCATTCCTTGTATGTGATCAGATCATTCTTTCATTAACCCCCCCATTGCCTTTAGATAGCTTAAAGAGTTCTAGTGACAAACTACAAATGTTGGTCCAACAATAGCGAAAAAATAAATCTGGATGCTTTTAAATATACACATATGGATTCAATAAATGAACTTCCTAGTTTAGGTGAATCACAAAATTCAGTTTTTACAAACTGGATAAATGAGGCTGCTGACGCTGCCGTATAGCCTCTTGGTGACAAGAAGAGATAATCCTGCTGCTTGGTTTACCTTATAGGAAAAACTAAATTAAGTAGACTGGAGCGAATATGGCAACAGCATAATGAAGATTTTCCAAAGTCCAAATTTAAATTAGGGATAGCTGCATACAAATAATGAATTTGTAGTGTTAACCAGGCTCATTATACGTATAAGCTGAAATGGCTCCATCTCAAGAACTGTGCGATCTATTGATTTTCTTGGGCATAATTGTTAAAAATATTAAAGTGACTAGAGAATGAAGACTATTTCCCTGTTAATTGTAAATTTCACACCAAATGAGACAACCCAGTCATTTCCCAGTCCTTTAAAAGTCGTTAATCTTTTTAATTAGTGTCTTCAACCAATAAAGCTCAATTAGACCCTTTGTCTCGTTTTTCTGTTAAAGTAGATTCTGACCACAATTGCAAGTTCACTTTTGACATTACTTTATTTTTTTTTAATTTTTAATTTTATTGCTAGCAAAGACAGATACAAAATTCATAATGCAAAGGAATAGATAAACATGGCAAAGAGCAAAAGCGAAAGAAACAAGATAAGTTACAATTCATCATGTGCTCATATCTAAGAAAAACAAAAAGGAAAGGTCTGTTTTGTTAATATAATAAAGAGGTTGCTAATTTCGCAGTTCTTCCTGTATCCATTGATAAATTGGATCCCAAATGTTTCCCCCATTAGTCTTTTAATACGACCTTTCACGGCATAGATTGCCTGTTCTATGTTATATTTCGCTAGAAGCCGAGCCTTCCAGATGTGAAATTGTAACGGTTCTGGACTAGTCCATTCCTGAGTAATACAGGCACGATATATTGACATGCATATAAATAAGAGTTTCCTGAGTAATACAGGCACGATATATTGACATGCATATAAATAAGAGTTTCTTTTGATCTTCAGGAATGTTGATAGAGGAAGAACCTAGCATAACAATCTCAGCTGTAAGACTAATGTTACATTTAAAAATTAAAGACATAAAGGTCTGTATCTAGTTTAGTACTGATGTGAGCCTCGGGCAGAGAAAAAACATGTGAGTTGCATCCGCAGCTTCTAACGAGCATCTCTTACATGCAGTACCTGTGGATGCTCCCCATTTGAAAAAAATTTCAGGGATATAATTTAAATCATAGAGAACCATATAATGCTGAGTACAGGATCTACCCGTAAGTAAAATAGAATTAGCCAACATAATGGATTCGTCTATCAATACATTTGCCACCCCCAGTTTTTCTGCCCATCGGTCTTGAACTACAATTAAGTCATCTGAATATGATGTAATCAATAAGTTATAAAGGAATCCTATCTTTCTTTTAATGTATAGGGATTAAATCAAGGGTATTTTCTGGAGCCCTGATCGTAGCTCTGGGGATAGAGTATTGAAGTAGCTGTGTAGTTGAAAGTATTTGAAGTAGTCTAGGGGCAAAATATTAAACTTGGCCTGAAGCGTCGAAAAAGAGATCATTTCATCATTATGCCAAAGATCGCTAATAGAGTTGATTCCTTGTTTACTCCATTTTAGCATAATTTGATCACTTAATATATCAGGCAATAGATGTTTAGATGACAGGGGGGTATATCTCAAGATTTTCGGGATCCCTAGATGTCGCTTGATAATCTTCCATGCCCGATATGCTGCTATTACAATCTTAAATTTAATTTTCTTGAAATAACTAGGTTCAATATTTTTTAAAAAGCAACCACGAGTTTCTGACCCTAAAGAAAATTCATAAATGGAGGGGAAATGTGCTTCATGAATTGGAGCTTTGATGCCAATAATTAAGGGATTGATGAACTGCAAAATTGAGGCTAAATAATAAAATTTAAAATGTGGTGTACTCCATCCTCCTCTGTCCTTAGGAAGAGTAAGCTTTTTAAAAGCTCTACGATGGCGTTTGTATCCCCATAGGAATCTTCCCGCCATTCTCTCCAACTGTTTAAAGAATTCTATAGGAAACTCAAGGGGTATGGTTCGAAAGAGATATAAAATTCGCGGAACTATTAGCATTTTTAGTACATTGTTTCTGCCATGTAATGATAGATGTAAGTGATTTATCCGTTCCAGATTAGCATTTGCCTTTTTAATAATAGGGATGAAATTAAGCTTGGGTATGTCAGAAATTGGAGTTGTAATTTTAATTCCTAGATATGTTGCGGTGGGTACTATGTTAAGGTGTGTCAGTGGGTTTTGACCTACGAATAAAATGTGGGTTTTTGAAGAGTTTAATTTGTAGCCTGAGAAGGTACCGAACTCTTCTGCTATCTCTTCAATTTTTGGGATTGCCTTTACGATATCAGTGGTAATCACTACCACATCATCAGCATATGCTAAAGCTCTGTAAGAAATCCCTGCCACCTCCACAGGTTTTATATCTACCTCTTGATTAAGTTTATTAAGGTATATATCAATATAGACAGAAAACAATAGTGGAGATGATGGGCACCCTTGACGGGTACTACGAAAAATGGAAAATGGACTAGACTTATAGGACCCAATTTTGATATGTGAAGATGGTGTTAAATATAAAGTTTCCAGAGCCTTAATTATTTTTGGACCAAATCCTTTCAAAGCCAATATATCCCATAGGTATGGCCAAGCCACCCTGTCGAATGCCTTCTCTGCATCCAACAGGGTGATTCCAGTAGGTACGTTAGCAGTTTGGGCCCAGTCCATCAGAGCAATTATTCTTCGAACATGATCCGCAGTATCTCTGTTAGGGATAAACCCATGTTGCCATCGTGAAACGATAGAGGATATCACTGTTGACATACGGATGGCTAATATTTTGGAAAAAACCTTGCTATCAGCATTTATTAAGGAAATCGGTCTGAAGGATGCTGGGTTCAGGCGAGGCTTATCCTTCTTAAGAAAAGCCATCAAAATGGATTGACTCCATGAAGGAGGTGGAGACCTCCTCTGAGCTTCCTGAAATGTAAATAGTAGATCTTCTTTCATAGCGTGTCTAAATAATCTAAAAAATTCAAGAGGGATACCATCAGGGCCCATGGCTTTTCCCCTGGCCAAAGAAAGTAACACTGATTCTATTTCATCCCATGTAATATCCTTTTCAAGGGAATTTGATTGTACATCATTTAGTTTTGTAATATTACTTTGTCCTATAAAATTTAGCAATATATCGTGAGAGTATACCCTATTGTCAGTTTTGTATAGTTGGGAATACAATTGCCGGAATACCTCAAGAATTTGATCTGGATCATCATGGACCTGACCTGCCTCATCTTGTATCGCATTAATAGAGTTTGAGATTTCTTTCTCCCTGGTTCTTTTAGCAAGTATCTTTCCAGAATGTTCACCCATTTCATAGATCTGAGAATGAAAGGTAGCAATTTGTTCCGCTAATTTAGCTGAAAATATTTCATATACCCTGGCCTTGTGAATGTCTAGTATAGTTTTAATTTGTTCAGTATCTTGATGTTTAGAGATAGCTATAGCGAGTTTTTCCTCCCATTCTCGTACTAGATTAAAGTTCTGTTCTATTTTCTCTTTGATAATTTTTTGCTTTTTAATTGAATAGGAAAGTGTTTCCCCCCCGGACCCCTGCTTTAAAAGCATCCCAAACTATCTGGGTAGAAGTACTGCTTCTATTAAAACGAAAAAAGTCTTTTATCCAACTATTCATTATTTCTATATATGATGAATCTGCGAGTAATTTCCGATCAAA
Organism: Lissotriton helveticus; assembly: GCF_964261635.1. Taxonomy (NCBI): domain Eukaryota; kingdom Metazoa; phylum Chordata; class Amphibia; order Caudata; family Salamandridae; genus Lissotriton; species Lissotriton helveticus. The sequence goes on from NC_136063.1 coordinate 1,025,191,063, forward strand.
TGACCAGGATCATAGAGTTGAGGATGAGCCAGTTAATAGTATCGGAACTTCTATTAGTATTGGGTTGTGATCGGAAATTATTCGGGGAAATATTTTAAACAGTGTATTATTTATGTGCCTACTATTCAGAAAAAAATAATCTATTTGTACCAATTTCTGATGAGGATTAGAAAAAAAAGTGGATCCAGGTGAGGAAGGATTTTTCATAAATCCCACGTCTTTTAAACCATATTCTGTTATCAGCCCTTTAAGAGCATTATACGTCCTTTTTTTATACCTGGGTATATACAGTCGGTAGATAAGTCAAACCCTCCTGCAAGATGCAGGTTCAAGTCTCCACAAAAAATAAGCGAAGCTGGCCAATCTGCTAATTCTAGACTGAGATAATCTAAAATCTCAGGATCATCTGAATTTGGGGCATACACTGAACAAATTGTCCATAATTTAGCATTCATCTCAAGCTCGACTATTGCCCATCCACTTTTGACATTACGTAATACTTTCTTACAACGAGGCACCTTACCACAACTATTTAAAGAGGTTATTTTCCACTTCTAAAGAATCAGGATAATGATCCTTTAGCCTTAAATAATTAGTTGCCAATATCCCTGCTGCCTTGGGGCGCTAGAGGGCGCACGAGCAGCATGGCCGCACTTACGTGAGGCTCCTGCAGCCTGTGCCAAATATCCGACATTTATCCTGCCTTAATCACCTCCAATGCCGCTGAAACTCAGTACGATTGTGGACGAACTATAACCAAACACTCTTCGAAAATTTGAAGCGAATCGGACCCTGGGGTGCGGAGATATTGGAGCAGGAGTGTTCAACCGACAGCGGAGGCGGAGCTTGCATGATCGCGAGGCCGGGCACCACAACTACGGGACCCCGGTAAGCCCACGAGGCAAGTGGGCCTCGGTAGGAGGACGATAGGAATCTTGCGCCTGCCTGTTGAAGGGGACCCAAGGATAGGAGGCAACAGGCACCGGATAGATATTTGGCAGCCGAGGAGGGGGTCGGAGGAGCAACTGACCTGACTAGCGGTGCTCCGGTGAATGTAAGGAGAGATCTGCGGTAAGGAGCATCCAACGCGTGGACAAGACCGGCACCGGTAGAAGATTTCTACATATACACCGGTAGCTTGGGGTGGGTGAAGCGACCCCCCGCTGAAGAGAGCGAGGTGGGCTGCAGTGCGGTGACCCGCGTGGAGCGTTGCAGGTGCGGGCGCCTTGACGCCGAGCGCGAGACTGAGCACGCCGAGGGAGGTAGGAACCATCGGCATAAATGAGGCAGCTGGAGGCATGTAGCCGGGATCTGCTCCAAAGCTGGCTGGGACTGAGAGCGGTAGGTGGTAGGCATCCTGCATGCGACATACAAAAACGGGTTTGAGAACTATCGTACTGCAGGGCCTGTATCTTGATGTAACCACACAACAGAACAATGCTGCTGGCCTGGCGATAGGCATTGTTGCGTGACAGAGCATAGGGAAAAGTATATGGGCGCCACGTGGTGGTCTTGGCAGCACCGAAGGAATTGAGGAAGCGCCCACGGCACCTGTGACACACACTGAGGTACAGAGCAATAAATGGGACACTTGCAAGAGCTGGAGAGTGGTGTACATAGTGCCATAATAAAGCTATGTGGAGAAACTTTGCACCAGGCTGAGTGGGTATGCGGGATTTGCCCATAGGGATAGTAGGCTCTGGGGATTAGTGGCCTGGCTTCTGCAGTTGATTGGTGCAGGTACATTGGGTGTACAGATAATTCAGGAATAAAAGCGTTATCTTGTGCAATGGAATACAGACGTTAGTGTGGCACAGAACTGACAGCGGAGAATGGCGCATATGAAGGGCGCTTAAAGAACTTTTTGTGACCTAGGAGGCATTGTAATTAACTGTGTGTAGAGCCTGAAATCTATGGGACGCCGGGGGGGCGGCACTGATCCCTTCACACCGTGGCTTCACAGGCTTAAGCCTAACATACACCGAGGGCTGGATACGACGTAACAGAGCCGTGTCCAATGAGGCGCGAAGTGACTTTCCGTGCATAAGCGCCAGAGAGAGTGAGGCAGTTGCTCAGTGCCACAGGCGCGAGCGGCGGATTCGACGGAGGACAGGTGGACTGGACACTGAGAGAGTACCATTTAATGTACAAGGACTCCGGTTTGCCACGAGGCGGTGGTCTTGGGGCGACCTCTTTAACCACAGTGAAATCAGCTAAGGGTGCTACCATGGGACGGCAGGGATAATCGACAGCCAAAAATATCCTTTGATTCTGCCCCGCCATCGAAGAAAAATGTGCGGACGGTGCCTGACACGGGGGGTGCTCCAAGCCCATCAACAGCGGGGACTAGCTCCGGTGCAGTTGCACCGGACATGCATCTCCTACTGCAGGAAATGAAGCAGGGGTTCGCAACGGTGGTGGACAAGGTGGATCGATTATCCTCCAGGATGGACGCTATTGTGCAGAAGATAGACATTCATTAAGAACGGATTACAGAGGCAGAGAGAAGAATTTCGGACAATGATGATACTACAGCATCTCATGCTACTAGGCTGTCAAGAATGGACAACGTCCTCAGAGTAATAGCTGCAAAGAACGAGGAGTTGGAGGCGTGCAGCCATCGCAATAATATCCGCGTGGTTGGCGTGCCGGAGTCTACAAACACAGGTCGGATGGAAGAATATGTAGAATGGATTCTACAGTCAGCGGTAGGGGCGGATGCCTTCTCCAAGCAGTTTATTGTTGAGCGGGGGAACACCAGTGACTCACCTGTGAAACCGCCATCGGGCGGAGCCATGAGGGGAACGGCGGTAGAAGGCAGACGCCGGGAGGCTAACCGCGACCAGGGACCACACTTCCCAGCGGCCCCTGAGGCAGGCAGCACGCTTGTGACGCGCCAAGAGCGCCCGGAGGCGCCAGTAAAAGGCTGACCCCCCGGGAGCCAGTGGGGGAACACCAGTGACTCACCTGTGAAACCGCCATCGGGCGGAGCCGTGAGGGGAACGGCGGTAGAAGGCAGACGCCGGGAGGCTAACCGCGACCAGGGACCACACTTCCCAGCGGCCCCTGAGGCAGGCAGCGCGCTCGTGACACGCCGAGAGCGCCCGGAGGCGCCAGTAAAAGGCTGACACCCCCTTTCGCCCCGCGAGTCGCGCGCGGGAGCGCCCGGGGCGAAGACCGGGCTAAGGGCGGGCCCTCTGTGGCCCTCAGGGGACTGAAGGAGACTGGACTGGGCCAGGACCCTTATACAGCCCCTTTTGGACCATTTCCGCGCCAGGAGCGTGTAAGATATCTGATAAACTTTTAATATTTTGTTGTATAGGCTGTTTTAATAGAGAGTGCTTAGATTGAAGGGTACCTGTTTGCAAGTATTAGCTCCATCTGTATTTACAATGTCAAAATCCAAAAATGATAAGGTACTGGTGGGTCCTGCTACTCTTGATAATTTCCTGGTTAGGAAAGTAAGTCATATAAATAATAACAGACGTGCATCGTTGGGGAAAAGCACTGTGGTAGGGGAAACGTTATTGGAAAACTCCCCTATCAGTCTGATACAAGGTTGTGCAATTAACTCGACTGATGTCATTTCTATTGACCCTCCAGTGCCCATTTTAGTTAACGTGGAGGTTCATTCTGACCCACAGGTGCTGTCATGTCCTGATACTAGTGTGTTACATGAGCCCCAACCAGAAACCAGGGCCATAAGAACTTGTAGAACACTGTCTCAAAGGGTAAATGGGAAGCAAGATAAGTCTAAAAAAAAGGATGGTAAGGCAATTATCAGCCCTGCAATACCAACCCCTTTTGTTTTCACGGGCACTAACAATGATGGTAATGGAAATGATGTAAACATAACTCCTGATTTTCTAGCTTCGCTTATAAAAAATCTAGAAGCTTCCTTGACAACTAAAATGGAGGAGCTTATTAAACCATTAACGAGTAAGATAGATAACCTAGAAAAGGAAGTGACAAGGCTGGGTGATCTGTTATCAGCAAAGAATAGTGTCACATTTAGTGGAAATTTACACTGTGGGAGGAAAGGGAGAGAACTTGCCGATATCAATGATATATGTAATAAGGCAAGGGGGAACGCTGCAGTTGCAGTGGCCACTGGTTCTGAAACCCCTATTCGTCCAGATATCCCTGTGGCAGCGGCTCCGCCGATACATCTACAAAGCAAATAAACAGTAGAGCGCCCAGACCCCCGAGGTACAACCGCTATCTTAATTTACCTCCAGATTGTGCCCCGTTTGTGGCTGTACTAACTAATGTGCCCTCCAGCGGGACCCATCCCGCATCTCCTTTTGATGAATCCCAAACCTCTTTGAAAAATAAAACCGTGTCTTGGCTCAACAAAAACTGTGGGTTCCCTGTCTCATACTCGGACCAAATTATGACAGTAAGACGTGTAAATTGGGTAGGGCCGTCTAAAAAGACTGGGACAGGGGACTGTATAGTCGTAAATTTTAAGCACCCCCAGGACGTGGCAACTATCCTTTTGAGAGCTTCTGCTTTGGTATATAACATGAATACTATTTGTGTACGCCCCTTGGGTTATTTTTATGCGCATCTGTGTAAACCTACACCACAACAGAATTTAACCAGGCGGGGGCTTGAACCTTTTACTCCTGTGCAGGAGTCTCAGTTTCTTTATAATGTTACTAATCCTTGTGGGTCAGGTGGGCCCATTAGAATTCATAACAGGAGTCCGAGTGACGGCCATTATCAATATGGGTTGAATATAAATACACAGAATAGATTCGAAATGTTATCCGGTCTTGAGCAGTGTGACTGACTGGGGGCACCTGCGGCTCAGGTTACTAGGGCTTCAGGTGAAACTACAAATTCTTTTAACCCGGTGGGTAAAACCTCAGGAAATCTTGTTGTCTCCTGGAATATTGCTGGTCTTGCGGCCAAAATGTCTGATGTAAACTGGGTTACCTACATCAAGCAGTTTTCTATCATTTGTTTGCAAGAGACCTGGGAGCTGGGCTGTAATCTGTTTTTAGAAGGCTATAAGGCCTTCTTTGTGCCAGCCTTGCCTTCTTTGCGGGGAAGGCCCAAGGGGGGTCTTGTAGTCTTTGTTTCCATATTGATACCATGCGAAGTACGGAGATTAGAAGCTCAGCACACAGGGGTTATGGGACTAATTCTATCTGGAGGTAATGTTCTTGTGGGACTGGTGAATTTTTACAATGCTGCTTTTGATAGTGCAGGTTTGAATCATATCCATGTTCTTAATTCCTTTGTCTCTAATTTTATGGAAAAAGTGGGCCATAACCTCATGATTTTGGGGGATTTTAATCTGCATCCATGTGTAGATCCATTGCACAAGTGTTTATCAGAAATGACCTGTGCTCGTGCGGACTGTCTGCATATGGAGCACACCATTGAGGGGGAAATGTGTAATGACTTACTGAATGACCTTGACCTCTCTTTGGCTATGTCTTTAAAGGACCCTTCATACCGTTTTGACATCCCTACCTTCAAGGGACATGGAAGGGGTACCTTCATTGACCATATACTTGTCTCGAGGACTATGCAAACTTTTTTAGATTTTTTCTGTATCCTCCCTAGTGAATTTAGTGACCATAATCCTGTCACAATCTGTTTGAACTGTCCATGGGGAAAAAAATGTCTTAAGAGTACTGTTCAAGGAAGATTGGGCACAACAGATGGGAGGAGGCGGTTAAAATGGTCAATTGACTCCGCGGATGCACTCTATAAAAGCATTTCTGAAGGGTGTGCAGAGGACATTGACGTTTGTATTAACGGGGAGGTGAACCTAAATTGGTTCTAGAGGCTTATCAAAATATAGCGCAGAAGGTGTCAGCGTTCCTATCTGTTCCTAATAAAACCCAGGCTAAAGTAGGACCGAGATGGTTTAGCCATGATTGCACTGTAGCTGCTCCAAATTGAGGCTTGCTTTGTCAGCTTCCCTGAGGGATCGGGAGGTTGTAAAACTCTGTAGAATGGAATATAAGGCTATTACTATCTCCCGTAAGGAGCTACTGAAGAAAGAGGCTTGGGAGGAATTGCTTGACCCCTCTACCCTGAATAGCAGCACCAAATTCTGGGCTTTGGTTAAGAAACCTTTCTTGTCCGAGGACCCTGGAGACGGAATTGTCTGCTGTATAACCAAAGAGGAATGGGAAGGCCATTTTAAAAGTTTATATTATTCTGAAAATTCTGGATCTATGGTTGTTGCCCCCTATGACAGGGTTAGCCCTATTATTTTTGACAAAAGTGAGGTCTTGGCAGCCATAATGGGCCTCACTGCTAATAAAGCACCAGGGCCTGACGGAATACCCCCGGATCTTTACAAGTCTGATCCAGCTTTTTGGGCTCCCATTCTGGTCGCGGTATTTAATGCGGCGGCCACAGTGGGTTGTCCAGAATCTTGGGGACTATCAACTATAGTCCCTGTATTCAAGAAGGGAGATAGGGGAAGTGCACTTTGCTATCGACCCATATCCCTAATTGATTCAATGGTTAAGATTATGGGGAGAGTTATACTTCAACGCCTAATAAGTTGGTCGAATGAAAACCACATCTTGTCGATTTCTCAATATGGCTTTTGTGAGGGGCGCTCAACCATAACTCAGTGTCTCAACCTGTTCCTTATTCTGAATAAATATACTGTCGTACAGAAGGGAGCAATTCACCTTGCCTTCATGGATCTGTCCTCAGCCTTTGACTGCGTCAACAGGGGGAGGCTGTGGAGGACCATGAAGGACAAGGGAATAGATGGGGGTATTGTGGAGTTCCTTGCGGATCTGCACAATGACACAAGAGCCAACGTGAGGTATTCTTCGACTGGGGAAACCACGGGTTGTTTTCCAATTAATAAAGGTGTACGTCAGGGGTGCACTATGGCCCCTTATCTTTTTAATTTTTATATAAATGACCTGGAGGCTGAATTACAAGAGATAAAATCTGATTGTCCTAGAGCGGGTGCGAGGGGTATTCCTCTGCTTTTATATGCCGATGATGCGGTCTTAATTTCACGAACAGAATTAGGTCTTCAGGCACTTTTGAATGGATTTAATAAATTTATGTCTGATAGGGACCTTACGGTCAACAACTCAAAATCCTTTATAATGCATGTTGGCCGTCAACCTAAAAAGAAGTTCAATTTTAAACTGAATGATGTTCCGATACCCATCACCCAGACGTTTTCTTACCTGGGTGTTCTATTTGATACGAAGCTGTGTTGGGCCCCACATTTGGCCAAGAAGAAGGGGGAAATGTCCAGGGTAAATGCTTCTATCTTCAATTTTGCCTCTAAATTGGGGAAAAAGCCAAATGTGGCTATGATGAAACTATATAACGCTAAATCCATAGCCACTGCAGTATACGGAAGCGAGATATGGGGCTACACTAACGGTGATCAACTTCAAATAGTTGAAAATACATTTTTAAAGCGTCTGTTGTGTGTCCCTGGGAGCACACCGAATTTAGCTGCTCATGAAGAACTTGGCTGTTTGCATTTATCGGACATTGTTGGACTGAAACCACTGCTGTGCTGGGTAAAATTATGGTTAAGTGATGCAATCCCTCTAACCCACTTGATAGTGGAGGATCTTTTATCGCTTGACCATTCAATGTGTGTACCCTGGCTTAAATATCTGAAGTCCCAATTTTTGAAGCTTGGCCGCCTGAACCTGTTTGATAACCCGAGGGATATAGTTCAGGGTGATGTTGCTGCAATTAAGAGAGCTTTTTTCCTGAATCGTAATGCTTTAAGAGATGAAGTTGAGCTCTTGAAACCTAATGTTACAATGTATATCATATTGAGAACTTGTGATTCAATGGAATTGTATCTAACATGCTCCTTCACCACCCATGAGAAATTTTTGCTGACCCGCTTCAGGTTTAACATCTTTCATCAGCTTTTAATTAGAACCAAGTCGGACATTTTTAAGAAACCAGCAGATCCCTGTGGCTGCGACGGGAAGTCTCCACAGGACATGCTGCATTTTATATTTTTATGTACATTTTATGAATATCCCCGAAAGCCGTATCTGGTTACTCTTTTAAAGAAATTAAATTTTAACCAAATCAGACCCGCCCTTATGTACTTACAGCTGCTGTATTCTGACAGTGTCCTCCAGGTGTTAGAATTCTTAAAAATGACTATGAGACTAAGAAATTGTTTGGATGAGTAAATGTGCATTAACTGTAGTTCATGGCACTATTGCACTTTATTCTGTATATTCTGTATATGGACCCTACTTGCACTTTTTTTCCTGACTTTGTCTATGCACTCCTTTTTTATGATACATTTGAGTTGTATGTAATTTAAGATTGACTTTGTGATTACTGTGATGTTTTTATTATGAATTGTCTTTGTGTGTACTTTTGTGGATTGCAATATATCCGAAATAAAGTCAATTTGAATTGAATTGAATTGAATATATGGACGCCACGTGGTGGTCTTGGCAGCACCGAAGGAATTGAGGAAGCGCCCACGGCACCTGTGACACACACTGAGGTACAGAGCAATAAATGGGACACTTGCAAGAGCTGGAGAGTGGTGTACATAGTGCCATAATAAAGCTATGTGGAGAAATTTTGCACCAGGCTGAGTGGGTATGCGGGATTTGCCCATAGGGATAGTAGGCTCTGGGGATTAGTGGCCTGGCTTCTGCAGTTGATTGGTGCAGGTACATTGGGTGTACAGATAATTCAGGAATAAAAGCGTTATCTTGTGCAATGGAATACAGACGTTAGTGTGGCACAGAACTGACAGCGGAGAATGGCGCATATGAAGGGCGCTTAAAGAACTTTTTGTGACCTAGGAGGCATTGTAATTAACTGTGTGTAGAGCCTGAAATCTATGGGACGCCGGGGGGGGGGGCGGCACTGATCCCTTCACACCGTGGCTTCACTGGCTTAAGCCTAACATACACCGAGGGCTGGATACGGCGTAATAGAGCGGTGTCCAATGAGGCGCGAAGTGACTTTCCGTGCATAAGCGCCAGAGAGAGTGAGGCAGTTGCTCAGTGCCACAGGCGCGAGCGGCGGATTCGACGGAGGACAGGTGGACTGGACACTGAGAGAGTACCATTTCATGTACAAGGACTTCGGTTTGCCACGAGGCGGTGGTCTTGGGGGGACCTCTTTAACCACAGTGAAATCAGCTAAGGGTGCTACCATGGGACGGCAGGATAATCAACAGCCAAAAATATCCTTTGATTCTGCCCCGCCATCGAAGAAAAATGTGCGGACGGTGCCTGACACGGGGGGTGCTCCAAGCCCATCAACACTAACACCACCACTGGGTCTGGGCACCCAACAGCACAGCTTGCCACAAGCTACTTATAAACAGAACAGAGTGCACGTACTGCTATCGTTTTTCTTTTGCCTGAATGCTTTTGGCTAAAACATCTGACATGAAACCAATGTTTTATGTGCAAATAGTCACTTTTTATTTTAGTTTTCTTGCGTCAATTATTGAATTTTTGACTTTTTTGGAAAATTATTTAAACCAACGTTTCCGTTTTTACGACCTTATGTACAACACAACAAATATTTACAACATTAAGTGACGACTTTTCATCATTCAGACAACAAGCATACCTCTTCCATACAATGCACTATATACAACACTTAAATCCCAAACAAACAAAGAAGAAAATATATCAATTATTTTCAGTTGAAACAAAAAATTATTGCAACAAAGCCATATACAATTTATACAAAAGGATGATAATTTGTACAATTTTTTTATGTCACTCTAGATTTTTTGGCTTTTCCAGCCATCAACAGCGGGGACTAGCTCCGGTGCAGTTGCACCGGACATGCATCTCCTACTGCAGGAAATGAAGCAGGGGTTCGCAACGGTGGTGGACAAGGTGGATCGATTATCCTCCAGGATGGACGCTATTGTGCAGAAGATAGACATTCATTAAGAACGCATTACAGAGGCAGAGAGAAGAATTTCGGACAATGATGATACTACAGCATCTCATGCTACTAGGCTGTCAAGAATGGACAACGTCCTCAGAGTAATAGCTGCAAAGAACGAGGAGTTGGAGGCGCGCAGCCATCGCAATAATATCCGCGTGGTTGGCGTGCCGGAGTCTACAAACACAGGTCGGATGGAAGAATATGTAGAAAGGATTCTACAGTCAGCGGTAGGGGCAGATGCCTTCTCCAAGCAGTTTATTGTTGAGCGGGCGCACCGCTCCCTTGGTCCTCAGCCCAAACCCAGGGCTTCGCCTCGACCGATAATAGCAAGGCTACTAAATTATCGGGACAGGGATACTGCACTAAGGGCTGCAAGAAACACCAACCAATTGACGTGTGATGGGATTAATTTTTCACTATACCCGGACTTCATGCCCATTGTGCAAGAACAAAGAAGAAAGTTTCTGGAAGTGAAGAAAAAACTGCGGGCTCTACAAATTGACTATGCTTTACTATACCCGGCGAAGCCCAGGGTCACGCATCAGGCGAAACAATACTTCTTCTTGAACCCACAACAGGTTGAGGATTTCCTAAAAACACTGAAACGTGATCGTGGAGAACGTCATGCAGAGGAAGAAGAGGAGAATGAAGAGGACTGAAATATGTCCGGAGTCTGATGGGATTTATTATTAACCGATGTGCTATAAGTTTGGGGTCGCATTGCGTGCTGTTGTTATGAAACCGCAATGGGGACTTTGTTGTCGTACTGATATTATGGATGGTCGACAATACTAAGGACGGCATTTGGACAAAAGGTGGTAATGTATGCCAGGCACCATCCCCTTCCCTCGACATGCCCTAAATAGGGTGGTTCAGATCAAAGGGCGAGGAGAAGGGGTAGCAAAGTGTGTACCTTAGATGACCCTACTAGGGTGTACCCCATTAACATTGTTCTTTACACTGCAGCTATTGGGGAGTTTGCTAGCGGTGATGGGTGGGGGAGGGGCGGGGATGCTGGAGAGTTGGGGTTGCTTCAGTGGGAGGGGGGTGGAATGGGTAAAAGTGTGGAACTGTCGTTCATGGATTATTCAGATAGGCTTCGGGAGGGTGATGCTAGGATTGTATTTAGCATAGGTCCTTGCTGGGGGTGGATGTTGCAGACTGGTTCATGTTGGAGCCACTGGACTGTATGGGGGACGAATGGAAGGCGATGGGCGTATGAAGGTGGGATTATTCAGAGGACAAATATCCACTCGAGGTATGATTGTATGGGTAGTTGGGGGAGGGGGGTGGACTGGGGGATGTCTGACTTGGTTGAGGAAAGTCAATGGGAAGGGGGGGCGGGGAGTTTGGTTGCAACAGACAAGGGTTACACACGAAATTGCAGATGCATTGGAGAGTTTGTTCTGGCACGTATGGGCGGTGGTCGGGGCAGGTAGGAGAAGCTTTTGTTACTGGTATCACAAGTGATGATGGCTGATAAAGCAGGAAGTAAACTGTTGATAATGTCATGGAATGTGCGGGGCCTCAAAGATGCTAGAAAGGGTAGGAATGTGCTTGCTTATCTGGACAGGCACAATGTACATATAGCCTTATTACAAGAGACGCATATCCGCCCACGATCGGATCCCAAATTTGCTAGTAAATGGGCTTCGGTCAGGAAATTTTCATCATATTCCTCGTACTCTGGGGGTACTTCTGTGTTGATCAAGAAATCGATTGCTTTTCAGTTGCTGGGTGAAATCCTTGACCCTAATGGGCACTATGTGCTAATATGGGGCAGACTGGGCACCAATACTGTTGCGATAGTGAGCTCCTACGCTCCTAATGTTGGCACTCCGGAATTTTTCACGACACTTTGGGGACATGTATTGGGAGTGGGAGCAACTCATGTCATATGGGGGGGTGATTTTAATGTTGCATTAGTTCCTGGAACGGTTAGGTCGGATGGTTGTGGTCAATATAACAGGCAAGCGAGGGATGTGCTATTGGGCATAATAGAGGAAGCTGGGCTGGTTGATAGTTGGAGATACACACATCATGCGCATAGAGAGGGCACGCATTTTACATCACACGCTAATACATGGGCTAGGCTAGACTACTGCTTTGTGTCAAGGGGGCTCTGTGCGGGTATAGGTACGGTAACACATTTGCCCAGAACATATTCTGATCACTGCCCAGTGTTGTTGCAACTGACTATTCCAGGACACGATAAAATAAGACCTCCATGGAGATTGCTCCCCTCCATGTTGCTAGACACAGTTTTTAAGACAGAGTTGGGAGTAGAAATTGAAGAGTTTTTCCCCAGGAACAAGGATTCGGTAAATAGTGTAGAAATGGTGTGGGAGGCATTCAAGGTCACGGTTAGAGGGATTTGCATATCCAAGGGTGGTGGGGTGTTGAGAGACATCCAAAGGACACTAAGTAAGTTAGAGTGCGAGCTGAAAGAGTTAGAAATTGAGATGACAAGAAGGAGTGATACAGGGACGCACAAGACATTTAGGGATAAGCTTTCCGAGTATGAGGAAGAGGCAGCGAGAGAAGTCAAATTCAGGGGAAAGTATTGGACTGCACGTAGGTATTGCGAAGGGGAACGACCTGGTAAAGTACTGGCTGCAATAACGAGGAAGCCACGCTTTAGTGCCAATATATTAGAGATTGTCACACCAGAGGGCACACGCTGTCAGGATACGAAGAGGATTCAGGAGGAGTTTTTGCTGCATTATGGGCAGCTATATACTACACAACAAACAGCCGGGGTGGAAATGGGGAGCTTCCAAGATGACATTGCTCTGTGCTGGCTAAGTGATGTGCATAGACTATTCCTTAGTGCACCATTGGAGCTGGATGAGATACGCGATGCAATTATGACACTTGCTAATGGCAAAGCGGCGGGACTGGATGGACTCCCTGCGGAGTTTTATAAGTGTTACATAGATATAATGGCACCGGTCCCTAAGGAGGTCTATGAAGAGTCGTTGGAAGTTGGGGAATTGCCGGGATCGATGAGAGAGGTAGTGATTACCTCCTTATTGAAACCAGGTAAGGACCCGATGGAGACTGATTCCTATCGGCCACTGTCTCTCATCAATTGTGATGCGAAGATCCTTGCTAAGGTACTCGCAACACGCCTCTCACTGATTATGACTAAGATAGTGTTACCAGATCAAGCTGGCTTCGTGCCGGGCCGCGCCACTACACATAATCTTAGAACATTGTTCTCTTTGATACAGACGATTGCTCCGGAACTCCCAGTTGCTGCTATTTTTTTAGACGCGACAAAAGCGTTCGATTCGGTCGAGTGGACGTACCTCTTTACTATATTACATAGGATGGGGTTTCCAAAAATGTTTGTTAACTGGATAGAGCTGCTATATACCAAACCGACTGCTAGAGTGGTTGTTAATGGATTGCTATCGTCCCCGATGCCAATAACAAGGGGCACCAGACAGGGGTGTCCTCTCTCCCCTCTACGTTTTGCTATAGCAATCGAGCCACTGGCATGTCGAATCCGTCAATCGCACAGAGACAGTGCCTTTAACTGTTTCCAATGTCAGATCGGGGTGTCGTTATATGCAGACGATACCACGCTTTATGTGAAAAACCCTCAAATCAATCTTAACCCTATTTTACGTGAGTTTCTAGTTTTTGGGAGGCGTTCGGGTGTGCAAATAAATTGGAAGAAATCGCAATTCTTCCCGCTCACGAGTGCAGTTACGAAATTCCAGTTGGATTACCCACTTGAATGGTGTGACACAGATCTTCGATATCTGGGAATAGTGATATCCCTGAGTAAGGATGAGACACTTAGGTTGAATTATGGGGTGGCCATCACGAAACTAGCTGACAATGTTACACGCTGGAAGGCGCTGCCGTTGTCAATGGCGGGAAGGGCATCACTTGTAAAGATGGTGGTACTGCCGCAGTTTTTATACCTATTCCAGAATGTGCCTTACTACCCTGCCGCTTATTTTTTTAAACGGTTAAGATCGGAACTCATTCGTCTCTTTTGGGGGGGTAAACAACCGCGGTTGCGATGGGCCATTCTAAACCAGCCTTATGATAAAGGAGGTTTTGATGTGCCAGACTTCAAAATCTATTATATTTCTGCCCAGGCGCAATATGCCTATCATTGGCTCAATCCCACACCTTGCATGCCACAAATCGCAGCAGAGGACTGGATCGCGCGCCCTCTTCCTCTTAATGGCCTGATACAGGGCACGGTGGAGGGCATAGACACGCCGTTTACCACGGTGACATGCACCATAGACGCGTGGAGTAGAATAGCAAGGGTCCTTAATGCTCCGCAATTATATTCCCCTGTAATGCCTCTCACATATCACCCTCGCATATCGCTCCTGTAGGAGACGGGTTTTCAGTTGCTGTGTAAACGCACAAAGATTGCCACATGGGGTGACCTGTTCCTTAATGGACAGTTCCGCACCAGGGAACAGCTGTTTCAGGGTGTGATACCTACTCCTCTGGAGGTATTTTATTACATCAGACTTAGACAGGGTTTGAGAGAAGTATTGACCAATTTTCCGGACGAACCGGAAGTAGTTCTACCACTGCATGCCATGCTTTTGTCAGATGGCCGCCATCTTGTTTCTAGACTGTATAATAACATTAGGTTACAGTGCAAGGGGCCTGAGAGTTCGGCGCGACAGCACTGGAGTGTAGATATGGGCCAAGACATTACTGAAGAACAATGGAACTATTGTTGTGCCATCACAGCTAATATTTCGTCTAGTTGTAGGTTAAAGATCATTCATTTTAAATTCTTACAGCGTTTTTATTATACACCTGTTAGAAAGCTACGCTTTCACTTGGCAGATAACGACAGATGTGATCGCTGTAATGTAGAGGGGGCGGGATTCATCCACTTGGCATGGGAGTGTCCTGGAGTGTACGAGTATTGGTCACAGGTACAGGATGCCTTACAGATTATGACGGAAGAGGTGATTAATAGAGACCTGTTAACTATTCTATTGGGATACACACGGAATGTGCCTAAGTCTATTCGGAGATTTATAGATATTGCCCTGTTACTTGCTAAGAGACGGGTTGCTTGTCGTTGGGGTAGAGGGAGAGCCCCTAAGTTTAAGGAATGGATTGATGATATAGTTTATTGCCAGGATCAAAATTATATTTATGCTGATTTGTTGCCTGTATGGAACAGGCCAAAAGATATTTGGGGCCCGCTGCAGGCCTATCTAT
Organism: Lissotriton helveticus; assembly: GCF_964261635.1. Taxonomy (NCBI): domain Eukaryota; kingdom Metazoa; phylum Chordata; class Amphibia; order Caudata; family Salamandridae; genus Lissotriton; species Lissotriton helveticus. Next base: position 1,025,206,192 of record NC_136063.1, read on the forward strand.
TGAAAAAGGCAGCAACAGCTGCAGACTCAGACGATGACAGCCAAGGGCAAGGGCAGTAGCTACCACCTCACTGTGGCCCATTTTACTGACACGTCAGGAGGTACACCAGTGGATACTCTTGTGGTACAATGTAGAGACCTGTTTATGAGTAAAGGATGAGCCCCTTACAGACTGCCGATCGCCTAGGGTGGCGGTCAGGGATCTTTACGCACTACGGTTCTTAATGTTTGGTATTGTGAAGAATCTGTTTTATTGAAATTAATAACGATTGATGTATAAATGCTTCCTGCCTGCTCGGATCAACTGCTCGTGAAAAGTGCCTATATGATTGTCAAGTGATTGTAACTCGAACACCTGTAACCTATTTTCTTTTTGTTGTTCATCAAGGACAAATTTATAAATAAAGATTTAAAAAAAAATAAAAAATATCCCTGCTGTCTTTCTGTAGTAAAATATTAGAGGCTATATTACCCAATTACTGAGAAACATCTCCACAAGAGGAACTTCCTTCATAACCTTCAGGCTGGATTTTGTCCTGGTCACATTAGTGAATCGGTTTTGTTATCAGTTGTGAATGACTTGAGATTAGACCTAGACAAGGGCTGTATCGGTACCCTTGCACTTTTAGATCTCTCTGCAGCTTTTGATGTTCTTGAAAATGACATCTTGCTAAACCATATAGAAGCAGAGCAATTTTTTACAGTGGCGGCACAAATTGTGGGGACCGTGGCAGACCCCTGCCCCCACCCTTACCTGCAGCCATGCCAGCCGCTCTCCGATCAAGCCGCCGGGTGGCAATCGTAGGGGCCGCTGAGACAGAATGAACTGGACATAATGAACTTGACAGAGTTAACCTGACAGCTATAAAATGGCTGGATGGATGGTACCGTGTGATAGAGTTCAAGCAGTACAAGTTTCCTCTGTTTCTGCCAAGAAAGTGCCTGTCTCATGTTTTGTGCCTTAGGGATCACTCATCCTTGTCACCATGCATCTCTAATATTTGCATGAAGCCTCTAGCGAAGGAACAGGCATAAAAAGAATGGAAACTCTATATGTATGTCAAAGATTCAAAAATCCAGATATGTCTTTACAATAGCCTGACCTTCAAAGCAGCATTCCAGATTTTGAAATGCTTTATATGGAATTGGATGGGCAGCAATCAATTTAAATCGAATGCTGACAAAACAAAGATAGTTGTCTTAAATACCAGAATTGACCCTTGGATTGATGCCTACTGACCAACAAAATTGGGCTCTCTACTCATCCTGTCATTTTCATAAAAATGTTGGAAGTACTTTAAATACTTTAAATCAACAATAATCTGTCTCTATAGCCCCAAATATTTTATTGCTAGAGTTGAATTGGATTTTTAAAATCAATATTATAAAGAAGACATCTCTATATTTGACCTTGGAAGGCCTAAAAATGGTGGTTGAAGAGTTATTTGGCTCTAGACCTAGTACCTCCCCAGCTCATTAGTAAACAGACTACAGGTTGGAGTACTTCTCTTAATCACCAATGGTCCTAAAGATCACATAAAGAGCGTCTGCTAAAACATCTTAATTGGCTACCTATGAAGTTCAGAGTTCATTCACCTTCCAACGCATCAGCTATTCTCGGAAAGAGCAAATTGTCTTGCAGTTCTAAAATTTGCAAACGCCAGATCTGGGTGTTGCAGGTTTTGCCGTCTGCACCTCAAATTCTGGAACTCTCTTTCGTCAGCTCTTCAAAGGGAGACGAATTAGCCTTCCTTCAGATTTTGCTTTTAAAAACGGGTTTTCAAGCACGCCTTTTCACTGTAACTATGCAAGCATATTGACCCTGGTCAGTCAGTGCCAAGAAACCAACCCATGAGCGACTCAGTTTGCTCTATACATTGTTGCTAACCTTGAGCACATTGTCCGAAGCTAGCTTTTCCTACTCTTAATTAGCTTGAATTGCATCATGGACGCTCTCCCACCAGTTCTTCCTGTGCAGGCCGGCATTGTACACATGGATGTGTTGATTCCTCATGTTTGTAAGGTGCAGCATAATATTGTAAGTTGGAACAATCAGAGAATGATATGGTTGCCGAAACGTGTATTGGTTTTACAGAGTATTTTAATGCTTTTACTGTGAAACGTTTCACTCTGTCCCTTTGCACCTGGCAAAATGAGAAGAAATTGTGCGAATGGCAAAGCACCCTAATTGCCAACCTCTCGGATGCAGGTTACAACTGCTGGATTTCTCATGCACATGAATACTTTCCATGTTCGGCTCCTTTGACAGAAATTACCTGTTGGTTTTACCAAACTTAACTTTTAAGTGGCCTTGCTTCGCTTTGCAATATGCACCTGCATCGCTCCAATTAGCTACTTCATGTTACTGTAGAAAAAAGGGCCAGATGTACAATGATTAATAATAGCGATTTCCTAATTGCGATTCCCTGCGAATCGCAACTAGAAAATCGCTATTCCTAATGTTTCGTTAGTGATTCATAGAGGGTTTCAAACAGGTCTACCTCATGCATGCTAATGAGGTAGGTTTTAATTTGCGACCCATTAGGAATCACTGCCATCACAGGGATTATGGCCTGTTGGGGTGAGCAGACCACCATGTCCGTAATTGCTTTTAAATAAAACAATCTCTTTTTCCTTTTGAAGCAGCCCGTTTTCCTTTAAGGAAACTGAGATGTGGTTGAAAAGAAAAAAGAAAACTTGGAAGTTACATTTTTTTAAGAGTAGGCAGGGGTCCCTGGGACCATTGTCTGATCTTAAAAATATTGGGCCTCATTTATGAGAAATGACGCATCGCTGCGTGAAAGCAGCGATGCGTCACTTCTCAGTGCGCACTCCTTGCGACATTCCTGATGCGTCATATTTAATGTATGACGCATCATGTCGCAAGGAGTTACAGATACGTCAGTATTTCTGACGTATCTGTAAGCGCAAAAGTGACGCATTGCTGGAGTGTGTCACAAAAGTGACGCAACACCAGCAATGCGTCCTTTCACATGGGGCAAGGCCCATGTGAAAGGGCCTGCGTCAGTCTTACACCTGCTGTGAGGCAGGCACAAGATTTTGACGCAACGGCGTCCTAAAAGTGACGCAGTGAAATCTCATAGATTTCACTGCGTCACTTCTACGACCCTTTCTTGCGTCAATACGCCCCCCTTGCATATAATATACCTGGCGCAGGTATAATGTGGTGCAGGGGTTTACAAAGTGACTCATCTACCTAGATGCGTCACTTTGTAAATATGGCGCAACAAGGTGCATTTTTTACGCCACTGGTGCGTCACAAAAAGTGACGCACCGGCGGCGTAAAAGTGACGCACAGCCTCATAAATGAGGCCCATTGTACTATGCATCCTCAAAAGGGAAAGGGTCCTGATGGAGCCCTTCGCATTTGCGAAAAGGTTACCTCTATTTTCAATTGGCAGTAAATTGCAAATGTTTTGCTACCACATTTCTCTCGCAAAACATTCGTGCATACCATGTCACTTCGATACTTGGGAGGGACACCCTTGACGTACCCCTTCCAAATACTGGATTGCAAAACCTAAATTGTGATTTTGCAACAATTTACCAAATCGAAATTTGGGGTTTGTACATCCCAAAAATGCTTCGTACTTCTAGCACAATGTTCGAACCAAACACTTAACTCAACATTTTGTGATTCCGGTCTAACCATTTAATCTCCACCTAAAAAAATGTGACCTGATTTAGTTTTCTTGTAAATCGCTCTAATCCCTTTGTGTCCAGTTCGCACTATGTAAAAATTCAAAGTATAACCTCAGATTAGTCAAGTTTGAGATGTTCTGTCACCATTTACTGCTTTATGCTGTCTCATTTCCTTGCTGTAAGAATAAGGGTTTGTTTCTATTTTCTCTTTCAGTATCCTTGGGGACAACAGGCTCTGAATGAGTCACACCTCATCACACTTCACATTTCACTTTCATGAAGTCCTCAGTCATGTTTCCTCAAAGGTAGATAATTCAAGATGCAGCTGCCTCGCCGGCTTCTCTGTCTCTTTGAGACCTGTCACACTGTGTCTTTTTGCTCAAAATGCCTGAGCTCGTCATTATACGGATCAGAGGGCAAGCTCCCTGGAAAGTATAATAGTCTATAGGGCAAAATAAGTCACAGATCAATGAAATACAAAGACTGCTACTAGGGACAGAAACTATAACTCACAACAAGTCGTGGCCTGGAGGAGAGCGATAAATCTGCTGTGTTTTTCTTTCAAAAGATAGACATCCCTGGCACCATGACAGATTTGTGTTCAAACGACGTTCTAATAAGTCATTCGACCATCTTTTGGAAACCTATACGTACAAGCAATGATGTACATAACTGCGTACAGTTTACAACGTAATTATTTTATGTATATATCAGTACGTGTTAATTGCTTGTAAATATTACGCTGTATAGAATATTTTTTAAACTGTAAAAAAGTATACTGTCATACTACCCCAACGTTAATTGATGTTTTCAGGCGATGCTTATAGGCTGTAAGGGCCGGATGTACGACCATTCCATTTCACGAGTCGCAAATTGCGTAATTTTGCGACTCTTAAAATGAAATGTACAACAGGGTCTCAGACACTGTTTGCGATTCCTAATGGGGTCGGAAATTACCTGACTCATCAATAGTTATGAGGCAGGTCGCAATTTGCGATCCATTGGGAATGGCCTGCAAACACAGGGATGATGGCCTGCTGGGGACAGTAGACACCCATGTCTGTGTTTGATTTTTCAATAAAGCAAAAAAAACAAATGCAGCCCGTTTTTCTTAACCCGTTACCGCAGCGAATATTTCGCCGCAGTGCGGGCGGGGCTGCGTCGGCCATTCGCAGCACCAGGGAGGTAGTGCTCGCGACGGCCAATGGCCGACGGGAGCACGAAGGGGTTAAAGGAAATCGTGATACATTTTTTTTTTTAAACTGAACATTTTTCTTCTCATATTTTAAGGGCAGTCAGTGATCCCTGGGACTACTGCCTGCTCCTAAAAAATATATTCGCACCCATTCTCAAGGGGTCCCATTTGCAAGTGGCCTACCACCTACTTGAAGTAAGTGGTAAGCTGCCAGTGTTTTGCGACTGCAAATGCAGTGGCAAAACAGTAGTCCACAACCAAAAAATCTAAACCACCAAAGGATTAAAGTAAGGATGCATACTGGCCCCAATGCTCTTCAACCTGTACTTGGCGGATTTACCAGACCACCTGGCTGATGCCCGAGCGTTCCCCTCAAACTCACCCTAACTGAAATCCAATCGCTACAATATGCAGATGATACTATATTGCTGGACAAAACTCTGATCTGCTCTTAACTGCATTCTCATTATATTGTAAAGCAAACAATCTGAAAATAAACATGGCAAAAACAAAGGCAATGACAATCTCCCAACAAATAAAGAGGAGAGGCTAATGGCATGTTGATGGTAAACTCATTGAGATAGTCACAAAATATAAGTACCTGGGAGTATGGATCTATCACAAAGTAAGGCAATCCACTCACATCACCGCAATCCAAGGTTTGGCGCAATCGCAGGAGGGGGCCTTCTGTAGACCAAGAAAATCCATGAGCTCACCAGATCTTACTCCCCCAATTCAAGCAATGGGTGCCAATCTTTCACCATCAGTGGCACATGGTGCTATAGCCTTCAAAGACAAGATGTCACCATGGCTGGACAAAGCTCAGTCAGCCTGCTTTCGATAAAGTATTTTTCTTACCTTCCTCTACCTCCCATGTGCAAATCTGCATGAAATTCCATTTGTCATCTCAAAAGTGGATACTAAAAGCCAGGTTTATAGAATATTGCCTAAAAGCCAAACAAGCATGGAAAACTCACTAAAGAAGCACATCTGTTTAATGATAAACAACCCTGGGTCAACCTGGCATGACTTTTTAACACACTCTGTTCAAGTATGGGAAGATCCTAAATATAGTCTTGCCTTATACCCATACCTGCTGCAGCAAAACTGTTTACAAAACGAGCAAAAATAATGTCGGTTGACAGTGATGCAATAACCTTGAAAAATCTAAGACATGGAAACTGGTCATCAAAATTATATAACAGTGGGGTCCTGTCACGTTATCTGTCCTCTCCCTAAAAGCCAGTAATAAAGTGTCAACTAATGAGGCTATGGTTCCGTTTGATTCCACTAATGGCATACAAGTATGGCAAAGGGTACAAATAAATCGTAGCCACACAGTGCCAAGCAGGTGGGGGAGAAGAGGCATCATTAATTCAAATATTGTGCTTCTGTGAAAAACTGCGCCCTCTGAGAATCTATTGACTTCGCCCCATCTGGCATATTTTAAACATTCGGACATGTGAGGCAGCCCTGGTAGAGTGCATGAAAGGTGACTCAGTCCAGCTAGTGGCACGTTTCATGAAACTCATGATTGCCGTAAAAGCCATGCTGGAGTCTGACAATCATATAGAACCATAACGTTCAATGCTGTGTTAATTGTTTAAATCTTCATGTTCTCATCACCGACAATGTGATGTGGAATTTTGTAACATTTTTTGACTAACAGGACGCAATACTGTTACATTTCTTTTAACATTGGAATTCATGCACTTTATACTGAATCTAACCAAGTTTGATTGCAATGGTTTTAAGTAATGGTGTAATATTTTTTTTTTATCTTAAAACAGTGGTACATGCCATTTTGACTCGCAATTAGGAAGGGATGCCCTTGGCACTCCCCTTCCTAATAGCGACCCACAATCACCATTTTGCAAGTCATTTGTAAATTCCAACACCCTTTTTTGCTGGCTCAAACAGGCCGATTTCCCATTTGCGACCACCAAAAACGGTCATATATCTGGCCCCAAGTCACAAATATGCCTAAACTTTAAAAAAGAAACTATTCTTTCGATCACATAGGTGGTTTTGGGCAGGGGTGGGTGGAGTTCGCAGAGTTCCGTGAGCAGCGTAATTATACTCGTATCTCTGCTCATGCTGATTTTTAGCACCTGGAGCTAGTTCTGCGCTGTAAAATCATGGAAAATGTCACCATATGCTGCACTAGAGGGCGCTGCCTATTTCTACCACTCAAGTTGATGTTTTACTCTGCAGCAGCTTCCTCAACACAAACGGTAGTAACCTACTGCGACTGCTGGCATTGAGAAATGTTGCCAGGACTCATCCTAGCGCTCAATTTTTCTCACTCGCTAACAGGTCGTTGGCAAGGCACATGAGAGAAAAACGACACCACACAGTGGTTCATGGAGTTTTTCCGGAACTTCGCGGTCCAGGCAGAGTGCAATGTGTGCAAAACTCTGCAAACTCCACTGGAGGAGTAGAGTTTACCACCCACCCCTGGTTTTGGGCCAGCCCTGGAACTTTTAGATATATTTGCAGAGGAGACAACACACTCATAGAAAGAATGAGTGTGAATTTCACTCCTGAGTTGGTCCATGTGGGTCAGAAAAGCTCATGTTATACCTCTGCACAAGACATGTCCTGGAATATTGTGGGTGGAGCACTGCCCATCGCCCCGCAGAAGAATGTTTACTTTTACTGTGCCACTGGTAGGTAGAATAAATATAAATTTGGGACACCGCCAGTATCAATGCATTTTTTCTCTTCTGAACCAGACAGCATAGGTTGAATAAGAAGGCTGGAGCTGAGAGGTAGTGTAACAAATTGAATTTTTTTGGGTGGTCATCCCTATATGTTTGGACTAATTCAGCTGGTTTTTCGACTCCTAACTGCACTGGGTCTTGCTGGCCATGTGTAGTGCATGGCTCCTCAAATGTGTATGTGAACTTGGCCTATACCTAATTGGCATATTTAACTTACCTAAACGTCCCTAGTATATGGCACAAAGTGTAGCCAGGGCAAGTATGTTAAATGTCACTACTGGACTGAAGCACTTATTGTGCTACTACTACAGTAATATAATGGAAACATAGTTTAGGCCGACTACTTGAGCCTAGTTTGGAGCTTTTAAACTTTCAAACCAATGTGGAAAATAAACATTGTTGCCAAGTCAATACCTCCCTTTTTCATATCTATAAGACACTTTAAGGGATGGCTTTAGTAGCCCACAAGGCAGGGTGCTAAATATGAAAAAGAAGGTCATATTCCTTTTGTATCTGACATGTCCTGTCATTGAACACTCAACATTTTCTTTTTAACTGGAGCAAGGCTGGTAGAGCAATTTTCTAACATGGAATTGTACTAGTTCACAAGCCAAGTGTTAACTTCCCTTTAGGACCTCCAAACAGTACTCCAAGGTACAAAAATAATTGTTATATTAAATCTGACTTAAAGTAACTTTTAATGTTAGGGTGACTTTAGAAACTCACCACCTTCTTGCCCCAAAGTTCCTGTAGCCATAGCTAAAGGTAGGGTTCATATTGGGAGGTTTTATAGAGTTTGGATGGCTAAATGTAACCCATTATACAGTGAAGAAAGTAAATACTAGAGAGGCCTACTAATACACTTTTGTCATAGTTCAGCTTTTGAAGACCAACATAGAGACAAGTGCTATGGAAGTACTATATCCTTGTAGTAGGGAGCTGACCGTATCAAATAACAGATGGGCTTTAAAGTGGAACTCAGTGCACAGCATGTAGAGACCTATCACATACTTACAGGGAAGTGGTGAATAGATTAGACAAGTGATTCTTACAAGTGAATATAACCAGTCCACCTTTGGCAACATTACTGTTTTACATGCCAATTGTTTTGCTTCCTTTAAAGATAATTTTTATATAGAAATTAAATCAATTAATCACTCACAAGAAATCTTCTTTTCATCAAAGTTGTAAGGAAGCCAGTGGTGATCTTATATAGCATTAATGTCGGGATAGCGAGAACAAGGTATATAAAATCTCAAGAAAAATAGACCCCTACTCCATAGTGCGAGCTAAATCTCCTACAGGGAGAAAAAAGCACAGGGCTTTTTTATATAACCCTCACCCACCAGGTTACCCCTTGATGGCATGCTTCATCATAGGGTTCTCCCCGTTCCACTGCAGAAGTAAACCTTCTTGTAGGTTTCATCTTTATTGTTTTTGTTTTAGCACCATAAATGTGTGCCAGCAGCAGCAGACTAGTTGTCCTGCACCCAGTATTTTGGAGCAAGGATGTACAACATACATGTTTGCTCTCTGCCCGCTCATTTAAAACAGGACGAATGGGATGAGTCGGGTAACATTCAGACCACAGCGATGTGCTCTCATATTAATCAGCTGTGGAGAGACATTGAGGTAGTTAGTATGGTATTGCGGATATATGACCACATTGTGGGATGACTTTTTCCATTGTTCATGTTGACTACCTCTATTTGTACCCACAGAATGAGACCACAGGCTCGCCTTGCCACTGGAGGACCTATGGAGCAAAGCTATTGCTTTTTATATGTATATAATGCCATTCTTCAATGTTTTGTACTGTCCAGTATGGTGTTGCAATTATGTGTATGATCACAGGGATCGTCAATATACTAAGTAGATATGCTCACTTAAACACTTCATGGAGTATATCTTTCAGTTTGCACGGTCTATAATCACTTTGACGTGTTTTTAAAGCTGTTATGCATAGCGCTTCCTACTTATCTCTCTAGTGTGAAGCGTTCTGTAGCCTTATATATGCCATTTATCATGCAGGCTAATTCTCTCCTTATATATTACAGGCAACGCAGTCTATAGCACCGAGTAGGTAAAATGTGTATTGGAGCATGCAGAGGGTGTGAAGTTGCTACACTTTGCGATAATGACAAAATCTGATCAGAAGTGGAATTAGGTAGTGAGTTCCTTGGTTCTGAAGATAGTCACAGGGAAGGCTGTCTTGAAAGATGTAGACCATGTAATGAGAGGCCCCCTCCCCGCGCCTAGGGGAGGGGGGCCTTTAGTGGCATTACGGGCAAGAGGCTGGGCCAGCAGTAGACGTGGTCAAGGGGAGTGGGAGGGGTTAGCAGGAAATGCGAGAAGGTAGAACGAGCTCGCAGGTGACCCCTCACCCAGGGAAAGGAATAAGAACGCTAATCATGAGGGAGAAGCCCTCTGACATGATTTTGAGATGGCGCACGTTGGAGCTGCGTTCCAGCCGGAATGCCGGACATCTTGATGGGCAACTGATTTGGTGACTCGGACGTCGGAGCTGCGTCCCGGCTGCCATTTGCTTCGGATTCCGATCAAGGCGGCCCCCCGATTTGACCAGCGGATCTTCCGGAGCCGATGACTGCTTCAGCTGATACCTCAGACACCCGGTAGGCGCCATTTTCTGTCCTTTGTGGTAGATTTGGCCTGTTTACACTGTTTGATCAGCTATTTACTGAATTTCGGTCGCAGCTTTGCTCTGCTTAGTGCTTGTTGATTGTTATTTTTGCTGCTACTGATTGCAATTTGACTTGCTGAATTCTGCCTGACTGACTAAATTCCTTAGCTTGTTCCTGTGATTTTAATAACAGTTTGCACCTTGTAATTGCGGCGCTCTGCTCATTGAACCATTTCCACTGCCTGATTGATTTTACTTTTCAGATTCCAATTGCTCACCTGCGCTCTACTTGTTGAATCACTTCCGCTGCCTGTTTGATTTTACTTTTCAGATTCTAATTGCTCACCTGCGCTCTGCTTGTTGAATCTTTTCCGCTGCCTGATTGATTTGCTTGATTTATCTTGATTTATCTTGCACACCGACACTCGGCCCGGCCCGGCCCGCTCTGCCCTCTCTCCCGCTCCTCTAAGGTGCTGGGCCTGCGTCTCCCTGGCTTGACCAGGGCCAGGCTGGGCGCCAAAGAGGGGAAGGAGAAGAGCCCAAACCCCTTAACCCCCCCCCACCCCATCCAGCTGCATTAAATGACCACGGAGGCAGACACCATGGCTCAACCCAGCACCGCCGCCGAAGGCGACAAGGAATGGCAGATTAAAATGAAGAGGGGGCGCGAAACGTGCCCAGACTCACCAGAGAAAGCAACAAAGCTTGCCCGCCCTCCCCCCGCAAGCAGCGCAATACCAACCTCAAACCGCTACCTGGCTCTCCAAGGTACCCAGGACGGTGACGCCCACCCTCAAGACCACACCGCTCCTGAACCCGAGACCTCCTCAGGTCCCACCAAGCGACTAAGGATCCCCCCCATCATCCTGAAGAACCTAGCCACTCACAAGGACCTCGTGGAGATGCTGGATGAACACTGCACCTCCCCCTACACGATCAAGCCCAGTCAAGACCACGCCAAGATTAGGCTCACCACCCCAGACGACTACAGGAGCGTGACCAGCATACTTACCGACCAGAAAATGGAGTATTACACCTTTCCAATGACCACTGCAAAAGCCCAGCGCTTTGTAATATGGGGGCTCCCAGCAAATGCATCACTTGAGCACATCACTGGGGACTTAGCTGAACGCGGGCTTCCAGTCAAAAATATCGCACAGATTGCCTCTCCAGCAGACAAGAGCAAGAAATTTCCCCTCTTTGTCGTAACCCTGTCAGCAAGCCACGACGGGAAACCAGCAGACCTCTCAGCAGTCACACGGCTCTGTGGCTGCATCATAACCACAGAAGCACCTAGAGGGAAACGAGGACCAGTCATGTGCTACAACTGCCAGCGCCTGGGGCACACCTCTGCTTTCTGCCAACAGAAGCCAAAGTGTGTACGCTGTGGAGGCGAACACACCTCTACCCAATGCACAAGGAACCGGGAAACCGAACCAGCAAAGTGTGCCAACTGCGCAGGACCCCACCCAGCGAGCTATCGCGGCTGTCCCTACCTACAGAATGCAAAGAAGGTTGAACACCGCAAGCCACCCCCACAACCACAAAGGTCTTCCCAGCAATCATCAGCAACAGACCAGCATCAAAGGAAGACCTACAACTGCAGACCTGCATTGGAACACAGGATCCCAACCCCCAATACAACCGACAACAGTAGAGATGCATACGTGGATGGAAGGACATACGCGAACGTCACAGAACCGAAACAAGTCAGCTCACCTCCAACAACCGCACCGGGACCATCCTGTGGAACAGGCTCAACCAGCCCACCTCCAACAACCGCACCGGGACCATCCTGAGGAATAGGCTCAACCATCAACTGGCAAGAACTCATTGTGAAGGTTGCGAAAGTCGTCGCAGACATGGACATCCACCCCGTGGTGACAATGGTGGCGAATATCATCGCCGGACTTTTCCCAGGTGAAGAAAGCAACTCCAATGGCAGCAAAAACTAAAAGAAACTCTCTCTTCGTCATGTGGAATGCTAATGGCATTCAGAAGAAAACTGCAGAACTCCTGCACCTGATGGAAACCATGGACATGGGTATAGCGCTTATCTCCGAGACCCACCTCCAAGGAAGCCAGAAGCTCAACATAGCAAACCACAGGGTATACCGCACAGATCGCACCACTGGAGCCAAGGGCGGAGGAACAGCGGTGATCGTCAGCACAAAAGTGAAGCACCACGAGATCTCTCTACCACCAGTTGGGAGCATTGAAGCAACTGGCATACAGATCCAGACATCTGCAGGCCCGCTGCGGCTGATCGCCACCTACTCACCCCCAGGCAAGCTAAGCCCAAAGGACCTGGATGCTTTATTGGACCCCAGCATCCCAACACTAATTGGAGGCGACTTTAATGCCAAGCACAAATGCTGGAACTCTCGGATGGGAAACAGCCAAGGAAACGCCCTACTTGCCCACTCAAAGAAGGAAGACTTTGCAGTGGCCGGCCCGACTCAACCAACACACTTTCCAGGCTCTGCTCTGCATAAACCGGATGCTCTGGACATTGTGGTCATGAAGAATCTCTCCCAGTCTATGGAGCTTGAAACCCTAACAGCGCTGACATCCAACCACAACCCAGTGTTGATCACAGTTGGAGACGTACTTGAAGACCAGCAGCAGGGCATCAGGCACAACTTCAAGAAGGCGGACTGGTGCCTATACAAGAGATGCCTGGAGGAGACACTGGTCCCTGGTCCCCTGCGAAGCACTGAAGACATTGACCAGGTGATTCGCCACTTCACAGCTTCAATCCACACATATATTGAGCGCAGCATTCCAGAGCAGAAACTACAGCGATGCTCTATCTACGATCTCCCGAAGGGCATCAAGCAGTCAATAGCTGACAAGAACAGAGCCCGCAGAGAGTGGCAAAGGAACCGCACCCCCGACCTGCTGAAGAAGTATAATGAACTGACAAGACAGCTGAAGATGCAAATAAGCCAGCACAGAGGCGAAAAATGGGAAGCAGCTACAGCTAATCTAAAGGACTCAGACAACTCTCTCGGGAGAATGACCCGCCGCCTGACTGGGAAGAAGGAACCAAACCCACCGATACAAGGGACGACTCACCTGGCATGCAGCAACAGGGATAAGGCTGAGGTCTTCGCTGACACGCTGGAGGCAATTTTCAGGCCCAACCAGGCAAGCAAACTGGCAACAGAAGTCGAGCAAGAGGTCGCCAGGCATCACCGGGAGCACCCACCAGAAACAGAAACTGCACACATTGAGGAATGCTCAATTGGCGAATTACTGGCCCTGGCAAAAACACTATAAAACGGCAAGGCACCAGGGAAGGACAGAATAGCCAACCAAGCCATCAAGATGCTCCCAGATACTGCAGTGGATCACCTTGCTGAGATATTTAACGCATGCATGCAGCACCAGCATTTCCCAAAAGCCTGGAAAGAAGCAAGAGTCGTCGTATTCCCCAAGGCTGGGAAACCACTGCGAGATCCTGCAAACTACCGCCCCATAAGTCTGCTATCTGGCCTATCAAAACTCTTTGAAAAAGTTATCCTCGCCCGTCTCGTGGGCTTCGCGACAAGCAACAACCTCCTTGCTAAAGAACAGTTTGGGTTCCGGAAAGATCACTCAACTAATCACCAACTCCTCAGAGTTGTGGACATCATCAGCCATGGATTCAACATCAACAAGTCTACCGGAGTAGTCTTTCTGGATGTAGCCAAAGCATTTGACCGAGTATGGCACGAGGGACTGCTTTACAAACTTATCAAGCTCCAGTTTCCCAGCTACCTGGTCAAGCTACTGTCCAGCTACCTTACAAAACGGACCTTTCACGTGGCAGTGTGAGAAGAATGCTCATCGCCACGCCCAATTCTTGCTGGAGTGCCTCAGGGATCAATCCTAGGACCATTCCTCTTCAACATATTCACAAACGACATCCCCACGGACCTAAAGAAGACTGATCTTGCCCTTTACGCAGATGATGTTGCAGTCATCTCTCAATCCTTCAGCGACAAAGAAGTGGCTAAGAACCTGGAGACATCGCTCTGCAGACTCTCCGAATGGTACAGCGACTGGCAGATCACCTTGAACACAGGCAAAACCACTGCAACATTATTTACCAGGAAGCAGAACAGGAAACACCCACAGATCCTCCTCAATGGGGACGAGGTCAAATGGGAAAACAGCAGCTCCTACCTGGGGGTGACTCTGGACTCTAAACTCAGCTGGAGAAACCACATAGAGAAGACCTGCCAGAAAGCAGCATCCAAACTGGCTGCATTATACCCACTCCTGAAGACTAAGTCGATGCCCAAGCAGAGCAAGGTGCGAGTAGTCACTGCAATAATTCGACCAACTATGACATACGCAACACCAGTTTGGAGTGGCTGCCGCCCACAGCTTCGGAAGGACCTACAAAAACTACAGAGTAAGGTCTTACGGATTGCAGCAGGTGCTCCCATGTTCACACGAACAGTAGACCTCCACAGAGACCTAGGCATCGAGATGTTGGACGACCATCTCCTCACACTCAACAGGACGTTCTACAATGGACTGGATCAAAAAGAAAACCCACTGATCAGGAAACTTGCAGATATCTCTACAAACCCATTTGACCGCTACCCGCGTCCCATTGAAGCGCTAACCTTGCGAAACTGAAACAGCAACGCAGCATCCAAAAACCTCATCACTGCCTGAAGGCAAATGCCTGCAGATACGCATACCTCACCGCTGCCCTGATGGCATAATTGCCTCGGCAAGCAACTAAAACCCGCACACTGCCTGATGGCATAATCGCCGCGACAGGCACCCAAACCTCAACACTAACAGAAGGTTCTAGACGGACAAAGACGAGACTCTCTGAGGAAACATGCTGACAAATCTGCAAACTCTACTGACCGATACCAGCGGCCCATCACTGAGCTGACCATGTGATACAACCTCAACCGTGACAAAGCGTCACACACCAATAAGACAACCTAAACAGCGACTACAAAATTCTAAATGAATATGGAGTAATGAGGCTACTGCCTCGGTATCCAAAAACTCACCACTGTCAGAAGGTATCTGACAGGAGAAGACATGACTCAGGCTAGGAGAAGCCCTCTTTGTCCTCTTGCCTCGGCGCGGCGGGTAGCAGCTAGAAGGAAGTTGCTGGTCGTCTCGCGGTTGCTCAGGTGAGGGGGCCTCACAGTGTAGTCTAGATTGGGGTTCATCTTGGTTTGTAGTGTAGGGCTATGCTGAGGTTTTTTCATGCACGTGTGCTGTCAATTGTTTGCAGCTGGTTCGATCCCGGGTTTCAGCAGAGGGTTTTTGCTGATTGAAAAGTGTTGGAAACTGAAATAAAAAAGCGGGGCTTTAACAGCGTAGGTTTTTGGGGCAAAAATGTGGTGTTGGAGCTCCTTGTCGAGTTTGGTTGCTATGTAGGTTGACGCGCAAACACATTGCCTTTGGAAGATCAGAAGCAGAGCATGGAGTGAAATGGTGGTGGTTTGTGAGTGGTACGGGAACATGGTTCTCGGTTGCATTTCGGGGCTTTTATAACCAACGCACACATGAGGGAAAGTTTTCGGCCCGTGGCCAATGCAAACTGGAGCGGACTGCCAAGCACACAAACGGATAGGAAATGAAGGCAGGATGTTCATTTCTTTCAATATATTAAAAAGGGTATGTTTCAAAACACAGGGCAAGCGAAACCTGTGAATGGTATGAAATAAAGGCTGGGAAAACCTAAGGCATTGCGCGATGCACTTCTCTTTCAGTGCTAGCCATGTCTGAAAAAAGGAGGGAGAAAAGGGCAGACATGGCATACCTAGGTGAAAATCGGGGTGGACGATCACGGAGGGTTGCTCACCATGTGGATCAGGTCGGCCGATGTCGGAGTAGAACCATTGTTTCCCTATATATGGAAAGGGTTGGCAGGCTTCAGCCCTGACCATTTTTAAGCAAAGGCACTTTGGAAAGAGTTTTTTCGCAAAGGTTGGGGCACCAGTTTAGCAAGTCCTTTGACCTTTATTTGCCAAATGATATATGAAAGTTCTCAAACCGCCGCATGCAGTGTTTCAAAGAGCAATCAGTAGAGACAGCGTCCAGCATCACTTTGAAGCAGATGAGGGTGATGTTTTAAAATCGAGAAGTCATCGAGAGATACATCCGAAACATGTCGGTATGAATTTACAGACTGAGAGCTATTTTTGAAAGATACAAGCAAACATCTTTAAGCTGGCATGCTCCAAAGTGTAACTGCGTATCTGTATTACGACTGAGCGTAGTGCCGTTGTTTAAGGTTATTAGCTAATCCGGCAAATTTATCGAATGCTTCTTGCTCCTATGGAGTCTTAGCACGAGCGTAACAGTTAACGTTTAACTTGCTGCCGGTATTCCTCTATTGTGTTGTGCAATTTCGGTTTCCTTGGTTATTCCTATTTCTGGAGTGTAACAATACGCCAACGGATTCAGCGAAAGGTGTTTTTGCTCTGGATCCTGGTTACATGGCAACATTTTTGGAACAGGAAAGAGGGATATTCAGAAAAAATCAGGCTCATGTATTTTCCCCATTCAGTTCGATTAAAACGGGGATAATTTTAGTCAGGAGAACGCTATATAAAAAAGAAAATTAAATAAAAAATGCAATTTTGGTTTAACAATACAGCTTCTCCTGTTTGAATTGGGTCTTTAGGAAGGTATGGTCCAGCGCGTGGCAAGGTCAGTTGACCCTCAGGCATCACCATCTTTGAGGTGTAACCGACGCAGCTGTACTCTTGATTAAGAGATTGGTCAGGTCCGGAGGCTCCTATTAAGCTTCACCGTCGGCAACCACGGCAGCCAGTCGGCATATTTATTTATTTATTGGTGTATGCGTCTTATATAGCGCAGACTTTACCCGAGGGTGTGAGAGCGCTTCACAATAGGAACAGAACCGAAACTTGAGAACATTACAAGTGAACAAATTACAAAAGCAAGAGTTACATTACAGAAGGCAAAAGTGACAATCTAAATTAAAGCTGAGTCGGTTCAAATATAGAATTTGCGGTCTGGCCACAATAATACATGGGAAGTAGTTAGCTTTATTGAATTCTTTTACGGGGCACAGTGTGACTGCCTGCGTTAACTGTTTGGAGTTTTTGTATCCTATGTCGCATATTACATTTTTGCATTATGTTTAGCAACCTCGGCACAACAGCCGACCATTTCAGTGACCTCATGTGCCATCACACGCGGCTTGAAACGTGGAGGGTGTTGAGTAATGCGGCATTAATCATGGAGGGTGTGGTGTAACATCCTGAGATGCCAATTCAGCTCGGGGGGGGGTCTATGTGGAAGTCTTGGCGGAGTGTTTACGGGTTAATCTAGTAACCTCCTTGTCGCACTTATAAAATGGGGATTTATTAACATAACCGAAATTCAGCATTTTGACTTTGGGGTGGCTGATCTTCATAAAGTATGACGCAATAGTTACGGCGAGGAAAGAGTAGCGACCGGTTGTATAATTCGGGGCACTATGCGCTTGCCCGAGGCCAAACAGTGGCCATAAAGAGGGCGGGCCCCTAGTCGCAGAGGGCTGCCCCCGCCCACTCATGTGGCCAGCCACCCCTCACCAGGGCAGGCCTTGCCCGGTGGGAAGGAGGCGGGTCACTGACGCACGTCCAGGGTGGCTAGGAGGAGCCTCAAGGGGTACTTAGCTCCCTTGCACCGTTGCGGAGGCCTCTTTGCCGCCCCGGACGTCGCGCTGCAGCTCGGGACACTCTTTTCCCACCCTTCCTCGAACCCAGAGTGTCCGTTTGAGGGGGGGCTCCTGTGGGAGCTTTAATGTGTTCCTTTTTCGTTGCAGGCGGAGTTACAGGGCGATCTGGAAGAAGAGAGGTGCAACACTGTACTTCAGCGGGCACATAGGGATGCCAGAGCCTAACCTGTAACCTCATGGGAGGTGCAGGAACTTGTGTCGGCGCCCCAGTAGTCCTTCGGGCGGTTGTGGGCCTGTGCAACAGGGGGTTTGCCTAGACACGCCCCGCAAGGGGCGTGAGTAGTATTATTATAATAAGTGTGCAGCAGTTGGGTGGTTCGCCACTGTGCTGATTGGCTCAACAGGCGGGCAGGTGGCGAGAATGCGGCCTGCCCTTTGATCGCCCGTAAGATAACCCACCATCATTACATATGTTTTTTATAATAAACCTGCAGCAAATTTTTCCCAAACTTAACACTTGTGTCTGTGTGTTATTTGCGGGTTTGGGCATTGTAGGGCGGGGGGTTCTTGTGGCCCTGATGTGACTATGAATTACGCCGCAGGAACGGCGAACTGGCAAGTCTGCATCTTTTAGGCGGAAGTAGGGCAGATCCACATTAGGGAGTTGGGGATGCAGCACGTACAGTTAGGTGAAATCTTGTCCCAGTGAAGGTCGGTACACGCGGGTCAGGAAGGTTGGCATAGGGTTTAAAACATTTCAGACTGCACCATTGGGCATACAAGCTCTGGTGCTACTTGCTTGGTACAGGCAATTCTTATTAGGCTATGGTGCAACCCGGTTAAAATAACGTGGTTTGCAGTCGGAAGGTCGGTAAACGCGGGTCAGGAAGGTTGGCACAGGGTTTAAAACATTTCAGACAGCACCATTGGGCATACAAGCTCTGGTGTTACTTGCTTGGTACAGGCAATTCTTATTAGGCTATGGTGCAACCCGGTTAAAATAACGTGGTTTGCAGTCGGAAGATAGGTACACGCGGGTCAGGAAGGTTGGCACAGGGTTTAAAACATTTCAGAGGGCACCATTGGGCATACAAGCTCTGGTGTTACTTGCTTGGGGCAGGCAATTCTTATTAGGCTATGGTGCAACCCGGTTAAAATAACGTGGTTTGCAGTAAAAGTTTGTAGGTTACAGTCTGTCCTGCAGCGCACCACGGGGGTGCAGCTGCATAACGTAGGAACGCCGGGTTCAGGTAGACTGAGCACAACGGTTAGTGGTTAATAAATCCTAGGTAAGTGATGAACGGTTAGTGGTTAATAAATCCTAGGTAAGTAATGAATATAGCTTGAAGACGGGGAGTGATGGGCAAGATGCCGGGAGAAACTAACAGAACATTCTAGGAGTGTCTTCGAGGGGAGACCGGTTCCCCGGGCAGGGACGGAGTGTGATGCGCTACCCTGGTTGGGAAGTTTGTTAGTATTGTCCATCCCTCTGAGAGACGAAGGGATAAGTGGGAGGGGCCAGTAACTAAGGGAGGCTGGCCAAATCATCTTCGGAATGGTGTATTAAACTTTCTCCTTAGTAGGGATTTGTTTATTGTGGGTTTATTGAATATTTAAGGGCAATTTGCCCAGTTATTGGTACCCCGGCAGGGGCAGATTGCGAGGTCCTGGTGTTTATATAAATGGAATGGGGGGCGTTGTCCATCCTTCATAGTGAGGAAGGGGAAGTTCATAATTAAGGTATGCCCTTGGTTAAGTGCTTTGGCAGTGGAAGAAGGAAAAGGGTCTTGCCAGTACTTTTGCATTCTGGAATTTGCTGCCCGAAGGGAAACTGGAGATAATGCAGTGTTGCTGGCACAATTTCAGAGCAGTGCTTCTGCCTCATATCCTGCACTTTCACAACAATTGCTTATAATTTAAGGGCATTTACCAAATATACGTGAGGACACTTACAGAGGTGGCGATAAGGTACCACATTGCTAAGCTCCTACTTGGGTGTGGGGTAATTTACACATCATACACTACATTATCATAAGTAAATCTGTACTTTATACCCTTGTATGTACACCTTGCCAGGGGTCTTAACTATGTTGGGGCAAGCACCAACCACTACATAAGGAGCATCAGGAGTCAGGGGAGGGAGCTGTATATCAAGGGAAAGAGTGGCTCCCAAAGGTTTCAGTAAAGTGCACATAGGGGTCACCAGCCGGTAATTAAAATTATAGGGCTCCCGGCATGTGAGAGGGGGGGAACTGCTGGTGGTTCTGGATCTTTTGAGCCACACCAAGAGGCGCGACGGATGTTCTTGGGGTGTGCACAGGGCTCTGGCACTTAGCTCACGCTCAAGGAAGAGCAGCTTCAGAGTGTACTGGAACTACAGCTTTCTTGACAGGGAGGTGCTCACGGGTTTCCTATGAATGTACGGTCTATTATACAGTTGTAAGTGAGCCTTCAAAAGGTGGATCTCCAAACGCTGACTGTTTGTTTTTTCCTTTTCTCCACATGCTGTTGGGAGGCGCAGGGCGCCGACATGGCAGTAACATGATCTTCGGATGGCAACTGGCAGAACATTCAAGATAGCCAGCATTCAGTTCCGGCACACAAGGGTGGAGGACTTCGTGTTTGATGCAGTAGTGTGCTAACAGTGTTGTGTCCTGTCATGAGTTAGGCTGTAGTGCGGTACACCATCTTAAGGGAGCAAAAGAATAAAGGGTAGTGCTTACCATCAAGGGCCAAGGAATGTTGTAAGGTAATAAATCAGGCCATAGCCACATGTAGGTAGAATTTGGTGGATATGAACAAAAGTGGGATCTTCCCCCTAGGTGCTGACACTGTAACGGTTCGGTGCGGACAATACCGTGGGGGGGTGATACGTCTTGGGGCCCAGTGAGGGGAGCAGGCGCAGTTACCTTGGTGTTGGGTATTGCGATTTTCCACGGATAGAGCCGGTATCAGTACTACTTGCAGTTCAATTGCAATTGCTAACTGGTTTAAGCAGTGCTGCCTATAGTGCAGTGTTGAGGGTTCAGCTGGGCTGCTTTTCATGGTGCAGGTGGGCGCAGGATGCAGCATAGGCTAAGTTATTCTGTCCTGCAGGCCGGATTAAGTTTATTGGGCACCAATTTACAGCAAAGGTCAGGCAGTAGTTCAGTGGGGCGGAAAGCGCCATACAGGGGGCTGATATGGTCTGGATCAATTTCTCACATGTTCCTGGTTGCATAAGATTCTAGGAGCGGTAATGCCACTGCTTAGTTTAATGGGCGAAAATGTTGCCTATTAGTTACAGGGGGCACTTTGGGAGCGGGTGCCTTCATCAATGGATATAAAACATATGCATTGCATTGCAGCAGGATGGCATTCCCCATAAGAAGCCAACAATAACAGATTGGGGCAAGAATCAAAATGGTTATTTGCAGGAGTCTCCTGTGATAAGGAATGTAGGGTTGGCATCATCCATCCACACTAAATGGGGGGCCATCCGCACTAAATAGGGGGCCTTAGCGCCAGATCTGGAAAGGAAGTAGCTACTGGGGGGAGGGCGAGAGCGCCAGTTGGCTCCTCGCCCTGTGGCGGGGTCCCGGCCAAGAAAAATGTCGGGGACTCCTTTTTGGCGGGGACTGGCTCATCCTGGAACAAGGAGGGCAGTCAATGGGGCTCCGGGCTGGCGGGAGAGGGGGCCGTCCTACTGGTGGTCCTGGACTCTCCGGCCCTACCCCAGAAGCCGGTGCTTGGAAGAAGCAATTTGGGGAAAGCTGGGGCGCAAGGAAAGGCGCAAAGCAGTACCAGGTGGCCGCGTCTAGGGGGTAGACGACGGGTAGTTAACTGGAATGGATTGGAAGCAATGGAGGTGGGTTGTGGCCTGCCGGTACAACCCACATCCAGAGTGGATCTGGAGATCCTGAATTGTAAATACAATTGTAATCTGTGGTGCAAACTAATACTGCACGACCCTATGTTTATCAATGTGTGCTGGATTGTTTTAATTAAGTTGGTCTAATGTTGACAATGTATCAACAAATAAAGAGGGCGTTATCTGAGAGAATTAATAAAGACTACGCAGTGAAGACCAGCCACTTTGTATGGTACCTTTTGTGGGGGGGGGCAAAAGGGGGGCAATGTATGGTGAGACGAATTGCACGTTATATGCCCACTAAAAGAAGGATCATCAAACTCACACATACTTTCAACATTTCTTCCCTTTAGTCGATCCTAGGCTCGACTTAATCCTGCTTGCTGCTTGCCATTGGTTAACTCATCCTTTGCTTAGCTTTCCTGATCTTATTGGTGGGTGCTCCTGATACATCACTTCCATTGTATCGCAAGGAGCACCTGCCAACTACAGTTTTGTTACGCTTCAAGGGCCTTACTTATGAAGGTCTTGCGTCACCGGTGCGTCACTTTTAAAATGGGAAAAAGTAACGCACCGGCGGCGCATGGCCTTCATAAATAAGGCCCCAAGTGTTTACATGTTTTGTTTAGGAACTACTTCTTTTATTTTGTGCTAGGGATTGTCTGGCACTGAACCCTGTTTCATTATATATATTCTTTTAATCAACATTTTACCCGCTTCACGGGCCTCCATGCACATAACTTAATTATGAATGGGTGCCGCATTTTGTTTTAGCATGGCGCTCACTTTTATATTTAAAACACAGGACCGTGCTTTATGTTTGAGCACGGCACCTCCATTGCAAATGCTTATATTCTTAAGGTGTTTGTGTGTAAATGGGGCAGGCTGCTATTGGAGAATGAACATTACTGCGCTCAGTGAAAACAACTTTTGCATCTACTCTTTAAGTGACAGTATGTCCTCCTGTTGTTTTTCTGAACTTTAACCTCCAGGTTTTACTGATTTTTTCCCGAAAATAATATCAATAATGCAACAGAACTTGAAGTACAGTGGACCTGCTAGTTTAAACATTGTACCCCACTACTCTAGTTGGCCTTTCTTAAGTCTTGGAATAAATGTTGCGTGTGCCCCATTGCACTGGCTGCACCCACGAAGACGTTGTCATGAGTACTCTTTGCACTTATTAAATGTCAAATATAACTTGTTTGATTTTGTGTAGGTGAATAAGCCACACCCAATCAATATACTTTAGAAGTAGAACCCAGGGACAGGATGTCTTGCCAAGCAATATTTCAGTCTGAACGTTACAGGATCGCTGTGGGTCTTTTCTTTTCAGATAACTTTTCTCGATTGTGCTTGTCACAGCAGCACACTCTGCACTCTCCCACATGGAGACGAATAACTGCAACCAGATCACAAAGCCTGAATTTCTTCTCTGCTCAATATGGAACAAGGGAAACAATGGGGATGTACTATCTACTTTAAGCCATTGTAAGTATCAATGTGGGATGCTGAACTTCTTATATTCCAAATGACATAATGGTGTTCTGAAGACTGCTTCTTGAGAATGCTTTATTCAAGAGAAAGCAGTTAGATGAATTACAGCTGAGTTGGCAGGTTGAGGTGTATTGGATCTTCCTTAATAAATATCCCTGAATTAACTTAATTTGGATTGTACCATCTTTACAATGGCGATGAGTTAAAAACGACCCTGGATCCCACCTCAACGTTACAAGCAAATAAAAAAGAAAACATCAGTTCTGGACATTGGATTTTACTTTCCTTCTACTTGAGCAGAGCTTCTTACGAAAATACTGTCACGTTCACTTCAACTGGTATCGTATTAATCTGTGTTTATTTAAACAAAACAAGTGAATGCTATTTAGCGCTACCCTGCATTTCTGCATTTTAAACTTGTTTTGAACTCATAGTTCAAAACTTATTTTTTTACCCTTATCGCCCAAAGCGATTCCTCTGCCGCAGTCACGCTTTTATGTGACCTTTCTGCCTCAATCGCGCTACAAAGGAATGTATTTTGCCTTTCCTTTTTGGAAATCTGTCTCCTGAAAATTGAACATTGAATATTCATATTTTTCTGGTGCTCTGAAACTTTTTTATATCTATCTTGAAAAGCTTCTTGTCCAGTTACAAATACAAACAGACATGTAACCTGAAGCAAGCAAGAAATATCTGAGTACGCATTTGGTGTTTGACAACAAATATTGTTGCAAGACTGTTTGTGTTGCCTGTAAGATTCCTCTTTAACTCCTTCCGCGCTGATGACGGAACCGCTCCGCTCCGTCATCAGCCGCGGTAGCGCTGTGCTGATGATGGAGCGGTTCCGTCACAGCCCGCTCTCCGCGCCTGCGCTGCGCTGATTTCGCGCCTGTGCGGCGCGTTCTATCGAGTGGGTGGGGCCATGACGAAACCGCTCTGTCACGAGCGCAGCTCAACCGAGGCTGGTGACGGAGCGGTTCCGTCACCAGCATGGGTGCGGCGCACGCCCCCCCCACCCCCTTAGCGCTGAGGCGGAATAACCGCCGCAGCGAAGGTGTTAATGTGATCTCACACTACA
The DNA here is from genome assembly GCF_964261635.1 of Lissotriton helveticus. NCBI lineage: Eukaryota > Metazoa > Chordata > Amphibia > Caudata > Salamandridae > Lissotriton > Lissotriton helveticus. Next base: position 1,025,230,495 of record NC_136063.1, read on the forward strand.
CCTTATGACCAGCAGATGGCGATCTTATACTACAATTTAATGCCCAGCAGACGGTACTCTAGATTGTCATTGAGGCGCACTTACACAGGGGCTTTGTTTTTATTCAAATGCTTGTTTTTCTTTCAAAAGCCAACATTACTTAACAGGGAGTCAAATCTTCACCACAAGTATTTTTCTTCAAATGCTTGACCAAATTCCAGGGCGCTCTTTCTCCATTCTCCAGTGACGCTGTTCTCCTTCCTCAAAACTCTAAGATCATATGTCAGCCTTCAACTAGACAGATAACTTCACTTCCTGTGGCATCCATCTTACATTATTTTTTCTCCTTTTGGAACCATCCTTTCTAAGTGGATTCTTCGTTGTCCTTTGTTGCAAGGCAAAGTTGTTCCTCAAGGTTCTTCTGCCTTTTCTTTAATTTTTAAACCAAGCAACAATGAACATTCTTCTACAAAAATAGTTTCTTCTTATTTCTCCATTTAACATTTCAACAGTGTGAGAAACATTGTACCTGAATACACAATGGACATGACGTTGCAGGAAACATTTTATCTTGTTCAGTGATAGGTTCACTTTTCATATTGCCAATATTCACTACCATTTCTATGTTATTGATTTTCACAATTTATGTATTCATCTGTTATTAACTCTTTTGTTACAGGTATTATTATACAACTGACTCCTCTCAAGTAACAATAATGATTTATTTTACAGAATTGTGCATTATTATATTATTACATTCAGACAGATATTTTGTGTATTCTTCTTTCTTCAGATACCCTCCCTAAGTTAGCTATTATTAACGTCTACTCGCGTCCTGTGAGAAATGGCCAAACCTTGCAGACACCAGATTGTCTGGCCTCTTTTCTTTCCACACTACCTGAGCCAATACATGTAATAATTGGAGGGGATTTCAATTGTCCTTTTGAACCCCTTAATGGCTTATCCTCCTCCATAACAAAGGAGGAAGATTCGGTTCTGGGAATCCCTGATTGTAACATCTATCCCACCAGGGGATGGACCCCAGTTGTCCTTCAAATGAACATGCTTACATTTTCCCACTCGCTTAGGGCATGTAACGGCCGCTTTCCATCTGACAGCCCAGGCAATTCAACCTTTGGAAAAATGGGGCGGGCATCTATAATTGACTATATTCTGGTAGAACGTTGAGCTGTGGCATAGGTCTAAGAATTAGTGGGTTTTGCCATGATGTGAAAGTGATCACAATCCACTGATTCTAGCTTTACAGTGGTTCCAGCCCAAAGAAGTACAGGGGATCTCAGATCTCTGTCCCTCCAATCTTTTAGCAATTGAAGGTGGCAGAAGAGTACGCTGAGGAACATTTGTACAATTAGGTGAAAAAATGTCCTCCATGTAGGAACAAATTATCCCCTTTCTAGAAATTGCATTTGCGGCCGTCCAAAACAGTGTTGACTATGCAGCACATTTAACGATAGCTAAGAATCACCAAGATATGGTCCTAAAGTTATTAGAGTTCTTTTATACTAATAAAACCCTCAAAAAAAGTCCCCTAAATCCGAAAATCCCTGGTTTAACAAAGCGCGCAGGGAAGCTAAATCTGCTTTGTCCCTAGAGTTAAGGCTAGGGGATAGTACACCAGGATATACTACATTCTTGCTGAAGCCAAAACTACATCGGGCCACGACAGATGGGAAGCAATCAAAAAAGCATTAGATGATAGAGACTTGAGAGGCTTTTGGAATTTAGTCAAAACTGAAAAATTCGAAGGCAACTCAGCTATCAAACCCAATTTAGGAGAAGAAGCTAGGAGATCCCATTTTAAAGTTTTATATTCTGAACCCCGACATAAAGAAATTGACGAAATGGCCATTGGTTTTAATCAGAGTCTCATTAATAATATTACTTCACCACCCTGCACATTGGCAGAGATAACCCTGGTGCTGGCTAAACTTTTGCCAAACAAGGCACCTGGGCTAGATAGGATCCCTGGAGACTTGTTCAGAAATGACCAAGTTGCCTGGATACCCTACTCATGGACCCTATTCAACACCATTTTTCAAGGTATGGAGCTCCTTCCTACTTGGGCTGGTGCAGAGATCATCGCAATATATAAAAAAGGCTCTTCACACGATCCGGCAAACTACCGCCCAATCAGTCTCATCGATGTGACGCAAAAGATCTTTGCTCGTGTTCTCCTTGGTAGATTACAATCATGGATGGATGAGACGAATGTACTTACTCCTTTACAAGCTGGCTTTAGGTCCAAAGTTTCAACTATCGATCAGTTATTTAGATTGCAATTGATATTTTGGAAAACAGTAGTTTTTGAGTGTGGTAGTCTATATTTAACCTTCGTGGACCTCAGATCTGCCTTTTACATGGTGCAGCACAACCAGCTCTGGGGCTTACTCCATGACATGGGAGTACCATTATATCTATGCTACTAGCTGAAGCGCTTGCACGAGGGCATGTGGATTAAACAAAGTAAGAACGGTGAACTAACATCTCCACTCCTCGTGGAGAAGGGGGTGGGGCAGGGATGTGTGCTAGAGCCTACCCTCTTTTCCCTCTTTCTTAACAGTTTAATTAACATCCTCCTTGCTGTTAAGGACATTAATTCCCCCAGGTTGGCAAATCCAAAAATGCCAGTTTTAATGTTTGCTGACGACACTCTCCTTTTATCCAAGTCACCCATGGGCATGCAGCGGGTATTGAACAAATTTAGTTCATTTTGCAAGAAAAGGAACCTGGAGATAAATCTCCAGAAAACGAAATACATGTTTTTTTGCGCCAATACCAGTAATTGCCCACATCCTCGACTGTAAGGAAGGCCCCTAGAGCGGGTGTCTACTTTGGATTACTTGGGCCTTACTCTAACTGATAAAATGGATTGGGGAACTCAAGTCAAGAACGGTCATTTAAGATTAATCCAGTCTACAGGGGGAACTTTAAAAGTTTATGAGCTGCATACAAAAAAATGGTAGGCCCACCAGCAGAAATCTTTAAGGTACAAGCCAGGGGAGCTTCATTATATGCGCTGAACTTTGGGGCCACTCGCCGTCTAAGGACCTCACAGCGACTGAGAATACTTTTATTAGGCAGTTGTTGGGACTCCCAAAAAGTACTCCCCTAACTCTACTTAGGATGGACTTGGGAATAGGCCCTATTGCTGACCTAATTGCCGCTCGTTCTCTCATCTACTGGCGTTGACTCTGGAGCACGCTGGAGTTAGCCGCATACAGAGATGAATTGAAGGATGTCATGTCCATCCAGCGCGCAGGGAAACTCCCGTGGTTGGCCTACGTAAGGAACTTAAGTCGGGCTTTGTGGAGAGAAAACTTGTGACTCACACCAGAAGACACTTGCCCTTTGATTTCCAAAAAGGCCCTGCATAGAGTGCGGCAATGCACTCTATGCAGGAATTCCAGCCAAACACCTTCGACGACTACAACGCATCCAAAATGCCTCCGCCCGACTGATCTTCAACGTCCCTCGCCTCAGCCACATCACCCCCCACCTGAGAGACCTACACTGGCTCCCTGTCGACAAGAGGATAATCTTCAAACTCCTCACCCACGCACACAAGGCACTCCACAACACCGGACCAGCCTACCTGAACAGCAGACTCAGCTTCTACACCCCTACCCGCGAGCTCCGCTCCGCCAGTCTCGCCCTCGTAGCTGTCCCCCGCATCCAACGTACTACCTCCTGCGGCAGATCCTTCTCATACCTCGCCGCCAAGACCTGAAACACCCTCCCTACCCACCTACTGCAGACCCAAGACCTACTCACCTTCAGAAGACTCCTCAAGACCTGGCTCTTCGAGCAGTAGCGCCCCCCCCAACCTCCCCTCCATCAGCGCCTTGAGACCCTCACAGGTAAGTAGCACGCTTTACAAGTATTCTGATTGATTGCTTGATTGAACTACTGCTTCTAAAGAATACAAACTGACACGTATTCTACAGGGCACTGACTCATCCTCCTTGACCTCCAGGTTCCTTGAGTTCAAACATCAATATAAGCTAGAGTTGGTCCTAGATAGCATCCAACCTTTAATGGCCAAGAAGCTGTTCATACAATTCAAGCACGGGACGCTCCCATTGCGTGCATTTACGAATGGCTGGAAAGGAGCCACTAAACAAGACTGTCCTGGGTGCTCTCTATCAGAAGAAACCAAACTCCACGTCATACTTTTTTGCCCTGTCTATAAGAAGTCAAGGTCCAAGTGGGTTCTTCAGCTCTGTAGGAATTTGGAGATTCGCAACTACATCGAGGTTTTAAGACTACTTAAGCATGGCACGCAGTCATTGATTGTAGCTGTTACCTACAAGTTTTTATTTGAGATGTGGTGCATTCGTAGAGGCATCAAAAGGGCAAATCATTTAGCCAGTAACATAACTCCGGCCTTAGAATAGATATACTATGGCCCAAGTCTATCAATCTCTCTAACATGGGGAATTCATATGAAATATGTGTATAATTATTTGTTCTTAAATGTTCTCATTTTAAATAGTTTTTTTATATATACAGATCTTAAATACTATTATTATCTTAAATGATTGTTCTGGCTTTAGATGATTCTCATAGATCTGTAGTATAATACTCTACTGGCATCAATTACACCATGTACAAATCCTTTTAAACTGTCGTCAATTGTAAACTTTTGCAGCATTATGTACTGTTTTAACTCTTAATGCTTTTATGGCTGTAAAGCCGAAATAAAGTTTTTGACTGACTGATTATTACATTCAGGTAAACATGCAAAATGTACCTCCTCTTCCCTTTTTCTTGTACTCCCCTGGTGAACCACCCATTCCAAGGAAAAAATGGAAAATTGTGTTTTCACATTATTCGAGAGTATGTGGTGTCTCCCTCAGTGCAGAAAGAAAAATGTCTCTTCTCCCGCACTGTCTGGGTTCAGAAGGACAAGAAATATTTCAACATCTTCCTGATCTAACTTCTCAAGGTGCTGACAATGTTAATGATTATGTAATCTGTCTAAAAAACTTGATCTTCATATTTTGCCTAAAGTTTCAACTGCATTAGAAAGACATAATTTTGGCAGGAGCATGCAAAGATCAGGTGAGAATGCAGAACATTATATCACTGAATTGAGAAAACTAGCCTCTACTTGTAATTTTGGGAGTAATTATGAAGAGAGGGTAAGGGATCAATTTATGTTAGGTTGTTCTTTGGACAGTGTAAAAGAGCAATGTTGGGCCAAAGACAATACTTCTCTTACTGATGTAAGTTCAATAGAAAATCATGTGAACCCACTAAAGCATGTGTAGAAGAATTAAAAATAAAGGATGGAGAAGCGCAGAAAAAAGTAATATTCATGTTGTAAACAAGTTTAAGAACAAACAAAGTAATATTTTATCTTCTCAAATGAACAAAGGAGAGAGCAATTACTCACAACAAAACAAAGGGGTTGTTAAATACAAAGATGAGCACAAAAATAGTGATGGTTACAAAAATGAATCAACGTCAAGAACATTTCAAGGTACTTGTTATAGATGTGGTGAATATGGTCATTCATTAAACTTTAGAGACGGCATTGGTTGGAGAGCTACATGCAAAAACTGTAGAAAAAGAGGTCACATCTCAAAATGTTGTCACCGTGGGACTTTCAAAAAGAAATTTCAAGAAATTTCTTGAGATGATGAATGTGAAGAAGAAGAGATTATCATGAGAATTAGTGATTGAGAAAAAGATGGTCCTTTTGATGTTGTGTTGATTGAAAACATTCCTGTACAAATGTTGTTTGACACTGGTGCTAATGTAACTCTTATCCGAACATTGGTCTATGATGAGTTTTTGTTTAACAAAGTTGTGTTACATAAACCAGACATCAAAGCAAGAGGTTATGGTGGTGAACCTATCAAGCTTTCTGTATTTTTTATTGGTAATATTGCTTTCAAATCCTGCTCAATCACAGGGAAAGTTTACGTTTCTGAAAGAGGTGATTCATTGGTGAGCTGGTCTCTTCAAAAAGATCTTAAAGTAATACTTGATCCCAATGAAACTCCATCCATAAAACTTAAACAAAACGAATCAAACTGTTCTCAATCAAGTCAAATTTCTACTCACAATAGTGAACAAAATAATTTACTTCAAACATTAATTTCCACTTTTGAGAATGAATTTCCAAAAGTATTTAAGGAACAATTAGGCTGTTTGAAGGGATATTGCCATAAAATAGTGTTGAAGGAAAATTCCTTACCTATTGTTAGCAAAGATAGAAGTGTTCCAATAAAAGTTAAAGAGAAGATGAAAATGTAACTTGACAAACTCCTAAAGAGTGTCATTATTGCTGAAGTAGAAGCCAATGAGTGGTTAGCTCCTGTTGTTATGGCACTTAAAGCGAATAGTGAGTCCAGACTCTGCATTGGCCAAAGAGAACTCAATAAGTGTGTTGTCTTTGATCACTATCACTTGCCCAACATTGCAGAATGTTATCACTGCTTGGAGTAGCTAAGGGGCATATTACCAATCAATAGAGATAATTTTTGTCTCTAACTTATTTAGAGACAAAAATTATCGCCGCAAATCGGCGATTTTTATCGCAGATAAACCTTGCTATTAGCAAGGTTTATCGCAAATGCGATAAAAAACGGCCGCAATGCATGAATATTGCTGAAAAGTCAGCGATGTTCATGCATTATCGAGCAAATGCTCTTAGCCATGTTATCCACCTCCCATTGTATAACATGGCTAAGAACTGCTCCTGGGCAAGTGTTAGCTTTTGGAGATATTCGCGCTTAGCGCGAATATCTCCAAAAGTTGGTAATAGGAGATAGCGATGTTAGCGACTGTTTCCAGTCACTAACATCTTGGCACGCCCACTTTGCATATCATTAGTGATAAATATCACTGACATGCAAAGCGGGGCCCAAGATGGTCACTATCTCCTATTAGCTGTCGCTAACTGGTGTTAGCGACAGCTTGGTAATAGGGAGATAATTTTATCTCCGCTTTCTTGGCTTTTAAAGCCTAAAAAGCAGAGATAAAGCCCCTTGATAATATACCCCTAAATTATTTTCCTCAATAGATTTAGCTTCGGCATACCATCAATAAAGTTGGATGTTACTTCTCAGCACCTTACAGCATTTGTAAGTCCCTTTGGCACCTATAAATTCCAGAGGATGCCTTTTGGCTAATATCAGCTGCAGCAGTCTTTCAGAGAATGATGGAACATGTCTTTAAAGATTGTGTTGGGATTAAAGATCTATCAGGACGAAATAATCATATTTGGAAGTACTGAAAAAAGCATGATAATAGAGTCAGAATGGTATTAAACAAACTCAAATAAAATGGTTTAACACTCAAAGCAAAGAAATGCAAATTCAATATATCCAGCATTGACTATCTAGGTCATGCCATTTCTGGCTCTGGCATTAAACCAAAGAAAGAATTAGTAGACACCATCAACAACTTGGCCAGACCCTGTAATGAGGATGATGTTGTGAAATTTCGTGGGATGTCAGAGTATTATACTAAGTTCTTATGTAATTTTGCCAGCAAAACATATATTATGCATCATTACTAAAGAAGGGTCTACGTTTGCTTGGAATACTCAATGTGATGATGAGTTCAAACTCATTAAGAGACAACTTTCCAAAGCTTCTTCTTTGAAGAGCTTTGATCCCAATCGAGATGTGGTTATTATGACTGATGCAAGTGCAACAGGTCTAGGTGCAGTTATGATACAAGAACTTGAAGGAGTGGAAGCAAACATTTTAGTTTTATCTAGATGTTTGCGAGATGCAGAAGCCAACTATTCTGGTACAGAAAATGAAGCCTAGGCAGTGTTCTGGACAGTGAGGAAACTTTGCAAGTTCTTATGGGGAAACAGTTTTACAATCAAAACGGGCCATAAGCCCCTTAAAGAAATCTTTGAGAAGAAAGGCTTAGACAACATATCTTCCAAAATACGAAAATGGGTTGTTGACCTTCAAGAATGCAACTTTCATGTAGAATACGTTCCATGTTCTGAAAACGATATAGCCGACTGTTGCTCTCGTTTGTTCTCAAAAGAGAACACTGAAGGTAAAATAGAAGAAGAGGATTTCAAAGAACTTGATGAATATGTTTTCTGCAATGTCAAGGATAGCATATTAAAAGAAGATGTGTGGATCAGTGAACTATCAAAAGATGAAACTCTACAGTCTGACATGACAATATCAAAAACAGTTGGAAAACATGTGATAAAACAAAGGATACTTTATCTGGATTCTATCGAGTGGAAGGATGAGTTATCCTGTCAGAATGACATTCTCTTGAGTGGAACGAGACTTATTCCTCCAACTGCCTTAAGGAACTCATGAGAGCCACCCAGGTATTTCTAAAATCAAGGAAATTCTTAGACAAACATACTGGTGGCCAAGGATGGACATCTTGAAAGAAAGATCTGTAAGAGAATGTGTTGAATGCAACAAGTGTGTTGCATGCAACAAGTGTGACAACGTTCTCAAACCAAGAGTTCAACCCATGACTTTGAGGGAACGTCCAAAACTGGCTTGGGAAGAAGTTGCCATAGACATCCTAGGTCCTATAAAGCACCCCAGCACAGACAAATACATCATAGTACTCATTGATTTCTACTGTAGATGGCCGGAAGTCAAAATTACTAATTCTGTGGAGACTAGAGATGTTTTAAAATTCCTTGAAGATATCTTTGTGAGAGAAGGGTTTCCTAACACTTTGTTATTGGATAATGGGGAACAATTTATGTCAAAGGAAATGGACAAGTACTTATCTAATAGAGGGATTATTCACAAGAAGTCTGTTTTATATCACCCTAAAACAAATGGTGTTGTTGAAAGGTTCAATAGAGTATTCAAAGAAACCTTTCAATGAGCAGTGTCCTACCACAAGTGTTGGCAAACTGAAGTTTTGAACAAAGTTAAAACATACAGACTTTCTTCACATTCCATGACTGGCAGAACTCCTTTTGAACTGCTTAGGAAAAGAAAGCCATATACTATGTTGAAGCCCTCATGGATCCTGAACAGATCACTCTAATTGAAACATGTTGAAAATGACCAAGAGAAATTAAAAAAAGAAATGAAAAGAATGTCTGAAAACAAAAGATATTTTGATGTAAGGGAAGCTGTAAAAGACTCCACCATTAGCGTAGGTTACTTATTTAGGATAAGAAATCCTCGTAAAGGAACAACGACCCTGGGATCTAAATATCTTCTGCCAATGAGAGTAATAAAAGTTTTAAAAATGGCATCAGAATGGAAGATCAGAGGATATGGAATTTAAATAGAGTTGCCAAGCTTTCTAAGCACTTCTCTGACAATTTCAAAGAGGGTAATGGTGAGGAATCTTTACCTATAAAACTTCATGACAAGGCAAGAAACATAAGACAACGTACTAAACCAAAATACTTACAAGACTATGTTTAACAATATGTGGCACTCTTCTTGTGATAAACTACAATGCTTTACTTTAAGCCATCTAACTTTATGATTATGTTAAAAAAAGTGTTACTTCTATTGTGATTTAGTTTGAGATTTCATTCCTGTAGTTTTTTTAAAAAAGTTTTTTCAGTTTTTGATTTTGAGAAAAGACATTTAACAATACAGATTCCAGTTTACACAGCAGAATTGGTTATTTAGACAGATTAGCGATCAAAATTATTTAACAATATAATCATACGGTACAACAAAACATTCATTGAAATTAAGAATTAGGAAAGCAAAAGACAAGACAACAGATAAAAGAAAAAGAAGAAAAGAAATAATCAGTACAACAAAAGACCGGAGTTCTTTTAGCCAACCCAATCCGCCACCAGCGCCCAGATCCTGGTTGCCAATTGTCGCCTCCTCCCCCCTTTACACGAAAAGGCAGAAAATTCAAGCCTATGGATAGCTAACAATCTTGCTCGCCACTGCACGAAGGTTGGAGCTTCCGAAGATAACCACTGAGACGTTATGCATAGGCGGACCTGCAACATAGCAATAAATATAAGGGCTGAATCATATAGAGAATTAGTATCTGCTAGACTATTGCCAACATCAACCCCAAATATCACTAGTGCTGGGGTCAATACACACCTAATCTCAAGTGTGGCATTAATAAAGCGCTCAATATCTTCTAAAAACCCACCAAGGATGGGCAGGAGTGAAACATATGAATTATATCGGCTGCCGGCAACCCACATCGTGCACATGCATTGCCCTTTATAGCACCCCACTTTGCAATTTTGGCGGGCGTGTAATATAGATCTAGCATTGCCATATAGCTTTGAGTCTTAAGTGACCCTGACACAATAACTTGACTGGCAAGTTCTAAAACCGAAGTTAAATCAATACCTGCCCTCCCAAGTTTCGGTTCCCACTTAGCGCTTTGGGCAGTCAAATCATCCGGAAGGGTTGATACTAAGTATTGATATAGCATTCCTATTCTGCTTCTTTTCTTAATCAATTCAATAACTGGTACTTTATTCAAAATACCTGGAGTTTTCTTCAGATGTTTAAAAATAAAGCTTTGAATCTGCAAGTACTTAAAAAAATCACGTGGAGATAACTTACATTTATTCTTAATTTCACTATAGGGTAAAATTTGTCCGTCCTCCACCATATCGCCCAGCAAATAGACGCCCTTCCTTTGCCAACGATACATAATATAATCTTGAAAGATACTAGAAAACACTCGGCTGTCTTTAAAGGCGTATGCAGATTCATATTTGGAATAGCTAGTTTCTTCCTAATTATCTGCCAAATAGTACATGCAGCAATCATAACTTTGAAGCGGGATCTCTTATAATAGCTGAGCTCCAGGACCTCGAGCAGAATACCCTTTGCAGCAGCGCCCAGCCCTATCTCAAAGATGGTAGGGCGATTACGTATTGGTACATTCACTTTATCTCCACATATCAGCACACCCATTCCTTGTAGCATTGCTAACCAGTAATACATGACAAGACTGGGAATAGACCTGCCCCCCGATCTCGAGGAAGGCACATCCATTTAGCTGACCAACGTGAGCGCCTGTAACCCCAAAGAAACCTATTACAGACCCTATCAGCCTTAGTCAGACTGCTTTGAGAGAATAAAAGAGGGATGGTCCTCAACAAATATAAAAACTTAGGAAGAACTAACATTTTAATAACGCTACATCGTCCATATAAAGATAAATGTAGACTGTCAAGTCACTCTAATTTGGCGTTCACTGCATCTATCACCGGTAGGATATTTGGATCCGGAATGCTATCCACTGTAGGGCTTATGCGCACACCTAAATACGTGGCTTCAGGAACGACTGGGGCATCAGATACTGCCATGCCAAGCGTCTGAACCACCTGAGTCTTTGAGACATTGAGCTTATAGCCCGATACTGCCCCAAAGTGCCCTGCTAGCTCCTTAAGTTCCCTAAACGCAGATGGAACGTCAGATGTTACAACACCTATATCATCTGCATACGCTAACAGATTATACAGGGTATTACCAGCTCTTATCAGTACTATACTCTGATTAGCCTCAATTTAAGAGAGAAAGGGGTCTATATAGAGGGCAAACAGCAGGGGTGAGCAAGGACACCCCTGCCGCGTGCCCCTGGTGATAGGAAAAGAGCTAGTCTGCTGTCCCGTAATTAAGCCTGGGCGTCCGAATCGGCTATGCCCACGGAGTAGGCGTAGTGTTGCCTCCTACGCATTTTGCGTAGACAGCGTAGCCGGCAACACTACGCCCACTCCGTGAGCGTAGCCAAGTCGGCCACCACCCGCCTCCCTCCCGCCCTCCCCTACATACATTATTTAAGCAAACTACCCTTAATAAAACAATTTTAAAGCACTTACCGTGTCCGGGGCTCGTCCGGGGCTCCCTCTTTGAATAGCGTCCCTTCATAGATACCAATGCGCATGCGCGGCCGCCCGCGCATGCGCATTTCTCGGGAGAAATGCGCATGCGCGGCCGCCCGAAGAATAAAAATCCAAAAACACTGCATTGACCTCCTCCTGTATATCCCGTATTATTCCGCGTTTGTCTTGAATTTTTACAACCTGACTCTGTATGCTTCATTGACGGAGTCTCTTGGCAAGGACCCTGACTGAGTTCTCCCCAAACTCAAACATCTCTGTGTGATATTGTAAATACTTCAATGCTATGTCCCGACCAAAAGACACCAGCCACCCGGCTTTGAGAATTGCAACTTTTTGTTTGCTGGGCGCTATATCATATCCATTCTTAATGTTTAAAGCAAGTTCTATTTCTGCCTCCCTTAGCTCTTTCACCCGAGTGCACGTCTGCTCTTGTTCTAAATTCCACCTATAAAAGGAGAAACTTTTAGTCTCACCCCGAAGTCCAGCTTTTAGCGTATCTCAAACTACTTGGTCTGTAGCCGACCCCTTATTAATATTCAGAAATTGAACTAGCCATTTTTTAATGTGTGCACAATACTCCTCCTCATATAATAACTTCCTTTCAAACGTCCAATCCCTTGGAGGTTTCCTAATTCGTGGCCATGGATATTCGGCAATCAGTGGGTTATGATCCAAAAGGAGCCGTGGTGGACAAAAAATAGAGGAATCAGCTGCCAACTGTTTTGAAAAAAAACATAATCTAACCTAACATTTTTGTTGTGGGGAATAGAGTGAAACGTAAATCCATCTTCCATTTTATTATGCAGAAACCATAAATCTACAAGACCATGTTCCTGAAGAAGAGCCTGGAGTGCTTTCAATACCTTTGGCTTTCTCCCCACATAATTACGATCTGCAGCAAGGTCAAAGTCACTTAAAATATTAATGTTCATATCTCTACACAAAAGAAGTGGGCTAGGCCAAGTTGCCAATTCAACGTCTAAATATTTAAACACCTCAGGATCATCTAAATTCGACCCATAGACATCGTTAAAGGTTTACCATCTATGCATAATTCAGCTATGGCCCACCTACCCATTCTATCCCCCACTGTCCTTTTACAAAGACCAAGCCACGCTTCATAAATATGGCGACCCCTCTAATCATAGAGGTCTGTTTGGAACAGACTAGAGCCTCATACCCAGACAGCCTAAGGCACTCCCGCTTCCCCCATGGTACATGTGTCTCCTGTATACATAGTATATCTACCCGCATGTAGTTTTTTTTAATGTTCTTTTGTTTTGTTATAAGGAGGAAGATGTGTAATATCTACTTTAAGCAAATGTAAATATCAATGTGGAATGCTGAACTTATTATATTCCAAATGACATGGTGGTGTTCTAGAACTGCTTCTTGAGAATGCTTTATTCAAGAGAAAGCATTTGGATGAATTACAGCTGAGTTGGCAGGCTAGGGTGTATTGGCTCTTCCTTAATAAATATATCTGTATTAACTTAATTTGGATTGTACCATCTTTACAGGGATATTAGTTTTTGCAGCTAACTCATATGTAACTTCAGCACCTGCACTGACTGGTGGTTGTTGAAATGTATGTGAGTTATACAGCTGTACCCATTGCAGAGGTTGAGTCTCAAATCCTGTTTGGATGAATTCAAAATTTAAATGTAAGGGAGAAAGCACTATTATATATATGCTCTTGCCAATGCCAATGCTGCAAAAATATGCATTTTGGCTTCTTTTCATTGTTTATACGAGACCATTTTCTAGCAACGACTGAGGCATATCTTTCTTTCATAGATGTTTAAAAGTATCAAATGCATTTCAGTTTATATCCCAGAATTGTACCCTGAGCTACTGATGTTATGTCAATCCGCAGCCTCTGTGTTTTCTTTATAATTATGAATTTGCCACATAATTCACAATTTGATGCATAATTTGCAGATTTCAACAAAAATAATTCTTGCCTAAATGGATCTAAAGGGACTAAAGAAACAGTGAAAGGTGGTGCTGTGCATTGGCAGACCACTTACAAAGTTTAACAGGTCAGCTTTCAGTTGCTAATTTGTGTGTTAAACCGGCATCAGTAGCATAAATCCATTACCCATACGGTAATAATGTGTGATAAAATGACAAAATAGCTAAATAATGCTGCCATTGAATGTGCAGCATATTGCTGCATAATTTGACTTTTTGTGGCACACAATTTAGTCTAACCTACCACATAATTTAGTCCTCAATTGCCACATGAATCCAGTGCCTTAGTACACCCACAAATTGCAAGAATTAGGCCAGAAGCTAGAAACAGATGTTTCATCTTATCGATTTACATCTTTTTTGCACGCACCCTTGCTGCTAAACTTGCATACCTTCAGAGCGGGACTTTTCTGCCACCGACTAAGGATCACCTGAAGGGCTGAAGGTCCTGAGGGCATGCCATAGAGTCAGAGCTACCGGCTACACTCTGGGGAGGACAACTACCCCCAGAGTGCATCACTCTTCCACCAGCTGCCGTGAGTGCCGTGAGCGAGGGGGAAGCGGGGTCATCTCGCTAATATCGCTGCCTCTCACCCCACAGGACGGGACGAGCACGGGACTAAATGTGGACATAGCCCGGATCAAGGGCAAGCCCGTCTGAGCCCGTCCGAGACTGGAGGAGGCTGGGCTGGGCCACAGTATTGACATTTTCGATATTGCAACTAGTAGATGTATCTTCTTTTTTCTTATTTATTTTTGTATTGTTGTTCACCTTTGCATACACAGAGATTTTACGTCTATCTGACTGTGCTATACTGCATATAGATAAGAGGCCCACAGGGATGAACTTGGTGATAACTGAGAATACAACAACTTGTACTAGGGTTTTAAATATAAGAAAGGAATAGAGGATGAGTAAGCAAAAATCCCTCACGGGCAAGGGGTAGTTGGGATCCTGGATGTTTTTTTGCAAAGGGCTGAATAGGTCCTAAGGCATGAAAAAATTCTCACAGAATTTAGGCTATCACTCGAGCCTCTAGTAGGTCCCATATATCCACTGATTACAAACCCAGAGGAATTAGTCTATACTTTGAGGGAAATGCCAAACCCTGACCTAGATAAAGAAGCCCCATTGCTGATAGCACCCCAGGGGGAGGACAGGACGCCGACGCAATCAGCCCAGTCTGTGCCTGCTCGGGAAGTATCTAATCAACCTTCATTAAATAAATCTACTGTTCAAACAAGAGGCCAAAAAATGAAGATCAGTCAGGGTAAGGGCTCAGTAACCCTTCAAAAAAAGATGTGGGCAAGGACCTACCACACACAAAAACTTACACCATTGGCAAAACAACACGGGGATAGAGCTAGAAAATGCAAGTCTAGCAAATACCCTAGCGACCAAGATAAGCACAGGGAATACACTCGTAGGTGGGGAGACAGATGATATTATCCAGTCATTCTTCTGGGATGAATTAGAGGGTATTTTTTCAACCCTAATTAGACCAGAGTTAACCAAGTTATCTGCTATAGAAGAAAGTCTACTGACTTTGGAGGGGGCTGTCAAACGCTAACTGGAGTACCCACAACCAGTTCCGCAGATATCCATCGAGACTGAGCTCACTTCTAATAACTCTTTGTGTCAGTCTGGCCCAAGCACCCAGTATAACACTCATTCAGTTAATACCGTCCCACAAGTGAGGCCTATAGCTAACCCAGTACGTGAAGCAGCCCCAATGGCTCCTAGTATGCGCTCTACCCAACCTATTATAGAGACTGGTGGAGTGAGCCGGAGCGGGATAACTCCATCATGCCCCATCACACAGGCAAATCATGTAAATTCTATTAGGCCACAGTCCAGTGAGCAAATTAGGGTGCTAATGGAAGCCAGGTAGTCAACTATCTACTAGAGCCGACCTCTTTACACCTTCCACCAGAGGCCACACCTTATACTGTTGTTCTAACTAATGTACCCCCTTACAACAGGGAGCATTTGAGCACTGGTCCTCCCTGAAAAACAAGGCACTGCATGC
Organism: Lissotriton helveticus; assembly: GCF_964261635.1. NCBI lineage: Eukaryota > Metazoa > Chordata > Amphibia > Caudata > Salamandridae > Lissotriton > Lissotriton helveticus. The sequence continues at coordinate 1,025,246,308 of NC_136063.1, forward strand.
ACTTGCCATCAAGATGGGCCATACCAATGCTCTATTTTCAGAATTTAAGATGGCTTGTTGAATCCCCTGGGTAGGCTCTGCACCCAAAACACTAACAGGGGTCTGTGTAGTGATTACTTTTAGATCACCAGAACTTGTCATAAGTATTCTTCAACAGTCCAGATGCCATATGGTGAGAAAGGGGGAATGGGTGTAGCTCCTTTAGGTTTCTTTTACCAACCTCCTCTAGGGTCTGAGCCTGCCTCTGTATCTGATAACAACAGAAACAGATCCTACTGTAGATATGGTATTCCAACTTTTAATTTCTTTGACCCCTTTATAGTTTGGACGGGGTAGATTAACTGGCCTCTGTCGCAGGCAACGCCGAAGGTATGAGGGAGTTACAAAATAGCACTTCACAGTAGATTAACCATGGCCTGGGTACCACGTGGAATGTGGAATTAACAAGGGCCCAAAGTCCCAGACAGGAAGAGAGACGTGTACAAAGGTTGGGAGGCGCTGGGGGCACAGTATACCTGTCGGAGAATGAGCTGGATCTACCGGGGACACCAAAATCACCCACCTTGGACCCTCCTAATGTAGTAGGGCCATCCAGCAATATATCCTGGCAATACTAGATCCTAGAAGTAGAAGTGAACTCTGAAAATGGATTTTCATTAAAGTGTTCTAAGGTCGATCCAGATGTGTTAACTAGAAATGTTTTACAGAAATGCAGGGTAGAAATAGATACTTGCTTAAGTGAAGACGACCTGGACACATCAATAGTGAACTGCTCTGTAGAAATGACTAGGGCAGCAAGGAACCTAATGACAGTACAGTTCAATAATAAGCCGAAACATTATGAATGGTTTAACACTAGGTGTACTAGAGCATATTCCAACCTAAAGGAAGTACTGCACTGTAAGCCAAGATCAATGCCCAATATTACACAAGTTAGATTAGACTATAGGAGGGCTATAGGAGAAAGAAAACAAACCCTCCATAATGAGCCATGGGTCTCCCCACATAATGCGGCAGAGCGGGAAAGATAGTGCTGCTTTTTAGAAGGTCCTGTGAACCCCTTTCTTGGCCTCTAGTGCAGGTCCCTCAGTGGAGATAGCCATCATCGAAAATGAATGGATTACCCATTTCTCCAATCTAAACAACGATCAGAGGAATTTAGGTAGCTACCCGGAAGTTTGGACCTCAAATAACTGGGAACATATTGACCTAGAAATGACCTTGGAGGAGGTGACCAGGGCTTTGGCTCAAAGCGCAGGCGGCAAAGAACCAGATCCCGATGGGGCACCAGTTGACCTGTATAAACATAAAATTACCCTGTTATTGTTGTTATTGTTAGGAGTACTTGTAAAGCGCAACATTCATCCTAGTAGGATATCACGGCGCTGCAAAATGAGCAGTAAAACCTGGGCAATTACCTGGGACTTATTGATTATTCTGGTGTAGGGAATAAAGCAGTTTTTAGTTTTTTCTTAAAGGTGGGGTAGGAATCCGTGAGTCGGAGGTTGATGGGCAGATCATTCCAACAATTAGCAGCAATGTGTGAAAAAGCACTTCCGCCCATCCTGGATAGCTTGATCCGAGTGGTGGCTGCTTTGGCTGAGGCTTGTGAACGTAACTTCCGTGCTGGAGCATAGAACTTAATTCTATTCCGTAGAATGTAAGGGCCAGTATTGTAAATTGTTTTATGGGCAATGCATAGCATTTTGAACAAGGCTCTTTGCCTCATGGGCAGCCAGTGTAAGGCTCTCAGGCAACTTGTGGCTGAATCATACTTTCTCTTATTGCAAACGGCTTTTGCTGCGGCATTCTGGACCAGTTGTAGTTTTCTAAATAAGTAGTCCGACATACCAACAAATAATGAATTGCCATAGTCCAGCCTGCTAACTAGTAGTGACTGGACTAGGATCTGTCTGCATTCCAGTGGGATCCAGGGGAAGACCCGTTTCAACCTTTTTAGTATGGCAAATCCTTTGCCACATATTGAGGAGACATGGCATTTCATTGATAGGGTGGTGTCCATCTGAATTCCTAAATTTCTAGCAGACGATGTGGGATTAGGTGGAGAGCCTAGGGAGGTTGGCCACCAGGTGTTGTCCCAGAGCTGTTTAGCCCCACCAAAAAGGAGAATTTCTGACTTGTCAGCGTTCAGTTTTAAATAATGGCCGTGCATCCAGCTGGATAGCTCTGACAGGCAGTTTTGCAGTCTACTTTTGGCGTCGTTTTCTCCATTTAGGGTTACCATCAGCTGAGTATCGTCAGCGTAGGAGCAGATATTAATGCCCCATTTCTTGCCAATCGACGCCAATGAGGAGACGTATACATTGAACAATGTTGGGCTCAATGTAGCCCCCTGGGGAACTCCATATTTAATCATTCGAGGGGTAGAGGTAAAGTTGCCTAAACAAATAGACTGGGATCTGTTTGATAGAAAGGACTCCAGCCAGTTTAGGGCTTTACCTTGTATTCCTTTTGCGGCAAGTATGTGAATTAACAGTTTATGGGACACGGTATCAAATGCCGCTGATAAATCAAGGAGTATCAGGGCAACCGTTTTGCCTTTATCGACCTGCATTCGAATGTCGTCCATTACCGCCAGGAGCGTTGTCTCAGTGCTGTTATTTGATCTAAAGCCAGTTTGGGAAACATCTAGAAGTTTGTTGGTTTCTAGGTAACTTGAAAGTTGTTTTGTTACCAGTCTTTCTAAAACCTTGGATAGAAAGGGGAGCTGTGAGATGGGACGATAGTTGGCTGGGTCGTTTATGTCCGCGCCCGCCTTTTTTAATAATGGAATTACTGCCGATTTTTTCCAAACGTCTGGGAAAACAGCTTGCTCCAGGGACTGGTTAAGAACTTTTGTGACTGCGGGGCCAATTATGGGAGTCAGTTGAGAGAAAATAAAGTGTGGGCAAACATCCCATGGCGAGCCTGATTTAATTTCTGACATGGCTTTAGTGACCTCGTCTTCTGAAAAAGGGCCAAAGGTAGAGCAGTTGGTTTGCAAAGTAGGGTCCCTCCGATACTCCACGTGGGCCTGGGTGTTGTTTGCAAAAGAGGCATACATTTTGTCAATTTTATCACTAAAAAAATCACTAATTTTTGTGCAGTTTTCTTGTGATGGCGTCAGGTTAGATGTAAGACTGGAAGGATTACAAAGTACATTTACTATTTTAAAAAGCTCCTTGGACGAGTTTTTATTCTCTAGAATTTTTTTGAGAGAAGTAGTCTTTCTTTGCTTTGCGTATGGCGGTATGGTATATTTTCAACTGATGTTTATAAGTGGCTCTGTCTTCGGTGTTTTTACTTATTCTCCATTTATGCTCCAGTGAGGTGCATTTTCTTTTTTCAGTTTTTAGGTCTGGGCCATACCATTTCTCAGAGGTTTTCGGTTTCGATCGATTGGTTGTGCGAGTCCGCGAACAGTGGTCAAGTGCTTTCTCAATGTTGTGGCGTAATAGGCAAATTTCTTCTTCGCATGTCGTTTCAGAGTTGGGAAAAAAGGAGAAATCTTCCTTGAATTTTTCCAAAGAGAATTTACTCCAACTGTGGGGGGCCCATATTAACTCAGGTCTTTAATGCCAGCTTAAGGCCTACCCTTCCCTCCACATGGGCAAAATCAATAATTATACCAATCTTTAAAAAGGGTAATCGCGAAGACCCAGGATGCTATAGACCAATCTCCCTCCTAGATTCTATGGTCAAGGTACTAGGGAGGGTTATATTGGAAAGTTTAGCAGATTGGGCAAGGGAAAAGAAGATTTTATCAGATCTACAGTATGGGTTCCGCGATGGCCTTGGAACTATTGAGCAGTCCTTAAACCTTACATTACTGATAGGCAGGCACACTAAAGTGAAAAAAGCAGCCTCTATCTGGCCTTAGTTGACCTCACCACAGCCTTTGACTCAGTAAATCATAATAGGCTGTGGGAGGTCCTTGTCAGCGTGGCGGTTGACTTACAAATTATCAGGCTCCTACACCGATTGTATAGTGACGCGACAGCAAGTGTTCGTTTCGGCCAGAGAGAAGAATGCACTGAAGCCTTCCCAATTGTGAGGGGGTCAGACAAGGTTGTGTGCTGGCCCCCTTCCTTTTTAATCTTTACATAAATGGACTTGAAGATGCACTGCTTTCCCAGGGCATAGACTTTCCTCAAGCGGGCGGCCGATCAATCCCCGCACTCCTTTATGCGGACGATGCCGTATTGAAGGCTCTTACTCAAAACGGTTTCCCGAGAGCCCTGGACATTTTAAGTATATTTATGAGCGATCTTGGTCTTCAAACTCATATAAGCAAGACATATGTCATGAGGTGTAAGCACGGGACGCAGTAGACTCTCGAAATGTTCATTGATGCAAAAATGCTAGCATCCACTAACAACTTTTCTTACCTAGGTGTATTTTTTAAATATCAAGATACTTGGGTCCCTGTCATATCGGATAAAAAAACAGCCTTTGCTAGATCAAGTGCGGCACTATCAAACTTTGCAAAGAAGTTAGGTAGAAAACCGCTCACAGAGCTGTTACATATACATAAAGCCAAGTGCATCTCCACGGCAACCTATGGAGCCGGGGTGTGGGGCTTTGCTGACATTAATTCTCTGTAAAATATAGAAAATGCCTTTAAAAGGTACATTCTCTCTGTCCCTCCTAGTACTTCCACCTTTATTTGCCACGAGGAGCTGGCCCTTCGCCATATAGCAGATATGGTAAAATTAGAGCCAATCCTCCTGTGGCATAGAGTCTGGTGTAAGGATCTGACGGAGCTGAACAGAGAGATCAATTCATTCATAAAATCTTTATTTCGATTTGTATATCATAAAAGACAATCATAATAAAATTGGAAACCTGACATCCATTTATCCAATTCTGTTACATAGAAATACATCAAGGGATATGATAATTAACTTAGTCCATCCATTAAGAATATAATTTAAATATATATATATATATATATTATTTTTTTTAAACATTCATGATGACGCTAATACAAAGGAATAATAAGATAAAAAACCAGGGTCCATATACAGTTAGTATCACAGAATAAATGTATAGCTACAAAATCTTAAAATATTGCTAAAACACAAAATCTTATTGTAAACTTAATTTACGTGCGTGTATTATCCACATCCAGTGCAGATATTTGGTGACAGCAATAGCCAAGGCCTCACAGCTATTGGTTTTCAAAATTCTTAAGGCCTCACAGCCAGTGGTGATGCCTATCTGCAAACAGATAGGCTTCAACCACGTCTGCCTTGGGAATTTGTATTCTGAGCAAATAAAGAAAATGTGGGCTATACTTACCCGTTGTGTAGGGCAAAATGGGTAACTGGGGTTATTACTAGAGTTCCATTTGGCAGTAAAGGAGTTTACTGGAAGCGTTCCGACCCTAAATTGATGATACGGCTTCCTGTCCACGGAAACCGTAATAAAATCCCAGTATCCCTCGTAGGCCACTTCATGTTTTAGTTCCAGAAAGTCAGTTGTGAGTGACGGACCGGTGCAATACCTATACCTTCTAGATGAGACCATGCTCCAGTATAACTCTATGAAAACCTTCCTTGGCGGGAAAGGATTAGCAATAGGGTCTTCCCACAGAAAACCCAGGCCCATGGCAATATATGCTGCCCTTGCCTCCCTCATGCATGGGATTTTGCGAGCACTATCAGCTTCTCTGACTTCGAGGAATGCCCGAGCATACTGGGAGAGCTCTGGGGTAACCCATAATCTCCTCCAGTATGCCACTGGTCTGTATCAAGCTAAATCCTCAAGTCGTTGGTATCCCAAATCATAATAAAGGTGAACTAACTGAGTAGAAGCTGGTAGGCCAGTTATTCCCCTTAGGAACTTGTTTTGGGCACCAGTTAATAAGGCAAGATTGCTGTACCCCCATAACTCTGCCCCATATAGGACTGCCGCGCTGACTTTGGCATCATAGATTTTTAGTGCTGGGGCAATTGTTTGTGTTTGGGAGAGGTAGAGCTCCTTGTTTAGGGCACCTGCTAATTGAGCATGTTTAATAACCAGCTGGTTAGTATGGGGTGTCAAGTCAAGTTTCGAACCCAAAGTTATGCCCAGGTAAGAGAAGACTTGAGTCTGTTCTAACTGGGCACCATTCATAACCACCCTCCCTCTTACTTGCTTATTCTTGTGAAGGACCATTAACTTGGTCTTACTCACTTTGATGGAGAGGCCATAGTCCCTGCAGAATACCTCAAAACGTTTAATGGCCTTCTGAAGGCCTTGCTGTGTTTTTGAAATTAACAAGGTATCATCTGCGAACATTAGCAGAGGGATCATTTCCCCATCCAGCTTTGGGGCATCAGTAGGATGGTTCTCAAAATACTGAATCACCCTGTTAACGTAAAGCGAGAAGAGAGTCGGTGCTAGTACGCATCCTTGTCGTACCCTCCTTGTGATCGAAAACCTGTCTGTTACCTTCCCTTGCTGATTCCACCGAACTTGGGCAAAATTATCGTTATGTAATTTAATTAAAAAAGCCAATATATCTAGTGGCATGCCCTGACCTACAAAAACATTCCACATTTTGGCCCATGGCACCAGGTCAAAGGCCGACTTGAGGTCGACAAATGCCGCAAAGAGCGTGCATCCACCTAATAATATAACCCGCCAATATATTAAGACAAACCTAAAAACTAGATCTATTGTGCTTGTGTGGCTACGGAACCCTGCCTGGAGAGGTGACAATATTCCTTCCTCCTCTATCCATCCTTGGATTCTCTGCAAAAAAAGCCTTGCTATCACCTTCTGTATGCAGTCTATTAAGCTTATCGGCCTATAATTTCCTGGGTCAGAGCGCTCACCCTTCGTAAAGATCGGAATGATCTCAGCGCCTTTCCAGGTGTCAGGTATGGGTGAGCCATTGGCAATACCATTAGCAAGGGACTGAATATACGGCACCCATACACCCTTGTCATGCAAAAATAGATCGGCTGGAACTTGATCTAGCCCTGGCGCTCTACCCTTTGGGATGGCTTTCAGTATTCTATCAACCTCGATTCTACTAAAGTGTAATGGAGTAGTATCATTTGGAATAATTACGGGGTCTACATCCGTCTTGATGTCGAAATCTGGGAGGGCAAACTGTGTCGCAAAATGCGAAACCCAGAGATCAGGTGGGACGTGGTTACAGGGTTCTCACCTTGGAGTCCCCCGACCCTATTTAACCAGATCCCAGAATGTACCCATAGTCCTTTCTCTACTGGCACAATACAGCTCCCTCCAATACTCTTCATCCCAAGCCCGTTTGGCATCATATTGTGCTTTCTTATAAGACGCGCAGGCATTCTTAATTACGTCCCTATCTTTTAATTTTATTGCCTTTGCCAGGGCTTTATACACATCTCTGCATGATTTACCATACCATTGTTCTTCCCTATTTACTGGCCTTTTCTGCAAATTAGATACTTTCTTAGTAAAATAGACCCAGAGAGATCTTAAAAGACAATTTAAAGCTGGATGAGGCCCATAGAATCCCTTGGATTAAATTTGTACTTGACTTTATGAGCGAACTGGGTCACTCCGAATAGTTTACCACCCCATCTTCAATGATGGTTATCTCAAGAAAGATGTTACAGAACGAGGGTATTCAGTTCTTAGAGGCCAAAAGACTACCCAGAGACTCTGCATCTAAATCAACCATGAGAAGTCATCAGCTGTTACATACCACTTTAGGAATGGAGCCCTATTTATCTTTTGCACCTGGAACTTTTGATGGATTCTTTCTTACTAGGTTAAGATTGGGTGTTATTCACAGGTTGATGACATTCCCAAAAATGAACAATTGGTCCTGTACCCTTTCACTGTTCCCTTGCGATAACATCTTTGCCCAATCTACTATGCACTTAGTCCTATTCTGTAAATTTTATCATGATCATAGGAAAGTCTGAATCATACCCTTTTTAAGAAAGCTTGGGCTTAGGCTCTGCCGGGTAGCAATGCTCCAGCTTCAAATGTTAGAGAACGAGCATATAGCATGAAGGGTAGCCCAGTTCTTAAAAGCTGCATTTTATATCAGGAAAAGTATTGATATTATGGTATACTATTGTAAAAATTATTTGTAATGTATTTTACTTGTAAATAATATGATGCGTTTTTAAGTTTTGTACTTTTATGACTGTTTTATATAGCAGCCGAATAAAGCTTTCCTTGACTTGACTTGGCTTGACATCTATATAGTAGACCTGCTACATAGCCTAAAATTAAACGTTTACTCACAACTTCTAGCTGCTTCCTGGTAAAAAAATAAATAAAATAAAAACTGTAATGGTGTTTGCCAGGAAGTAGAAATCCCGAATTTCCATAAAGATAACAACCTTGTAAAAATCTATTGTGCTTCAGTGTATGCTTTGCACAAAACAGATTATGGATGGACCATCCTTCACTATGTATCTATTATACACTCACAAAAACACAAAGCTTACTCTTTTTTAGATATTAACAATTTCTGAAATGCCACCAAAAATGCACCATTTGTACAATGTTCCGCCTTAAGCCGTGTTTTACATTACCTAAAGCACAATTCGATGGGATTTTTAGATAATTGATGACCAGAGGCTCACTAAAATACCACTAGAGGAAACCCTTTTGACCCGTTACAAATATTTCTTCCTGCATCCACATGGTGCCATTTGGGATGTTTGGCCTACAAAACACTACTTTGGAGAAAATTCCAGCTCTTTAGAACGAGCGTAGCAGCACAAATGTGCTGCTCAGCGAAGCATGGCATATTCAGTACATGATACTCCACAAGTTGTGCTCCTAATGATCATGGATCATCCCCTAGCGCACACCTCACTTTCTTCTTGGTAAATCCCAGGATTCCCTACAAAAATGAGTTGCAAGAAGACTCTTAATTTCTTTAAATTTGTAAAGTTCTCGTTTATTTCTTGAGTTCATTTGATTCATGAAATTATCTCTTCATTTCATTATTAACGTCTTATAATTCACTTGTTGACAATATCATTTGAAATCAGTCCAATGCATTTCGGGCGTGAACGCCCTTCATCAGAGACCATGTGCTAAAGGAAAAAACAGTAACGGTATATTCAATAATATCCCAATAATAAACATAACACAAACATGAAATATGCTGTTGTATCGTACTATGAAAACATGCAGTCATGGCAGCGTGGTGTTAAAAAGTGCAGCGAAAGAAAAAAAGTGCAACGAGTGAACCCCGTGTGTTCTGGATTCGTGAACGCGGTAAAAACAAGGATAGGGATGAACCAATGGGCACTTACATGTCTTTTTGCCGATTTAGAAAAAGCGGTCATTCATTGGAATTTGTTCAACGAACTGCGGGAAGAAAACGTTCGTGTGATAAAAATGATCAGCCACGGTAGACTTACTGCATTCGCATTTTTGAAAACCCATATAATTTAGAGCTTACTGTTAAGACGCGACGCATATCTTCTCAGTAAAGCTGCCGAGTAGATTTCTGACGTTCGCGGGTTTCTCTGGTCAAAGCTAGCAAGCAACCAGTAATCTAGCGTGTACGTCATAAATTCGGCATTGGCGTAAAACGCGTGACGTGATTGGTTGAATGTTCGGTCATGTGACTAGAAAAATCGTGATGCTTAATTGGACCTGTGATACGACAATGTGGTTGACGCAAATGTGAAAAATGAATTCAATAAAGTTACACAGTACCAAAAAAAGAGTGTACCTAAATAATACATGAAATTAAATATAACAAATACATGGTGTTATGTTTCTCATAGTAAATACCGTATGACCTTGCATCGTGAAACATCCAGAGCCAAGGCTGTAGCCTGCCAATTAAGTACTGTCCCATGCGAAATGTACAGGCTGTTAGCTTATAGATAACATGATAATTCAATCCGGTCGTTGAGACCATGGTTTACTTGAGTTCAATAAGTGGATCCAACAGTTCTCTCTTTGTAACAAATGTTTATTGTTATCACGACCTTCCTTCTTGTCAATAGTTTCTAAGATCAAAAAGTGTAGTTGTGACACATTGTGGTGCTCTTCTGAAAAGTGTGGAGCTACAGATGATTTAGTATTGTGAGTCCTGATGTTCAATTTGTGTTCATTGATTCTTGTCTTGATCTTTAGTTCAGTTTTGCCAATGTATACCTTCCCACATGGGCATTTTAGCATGTATATTACATTTGCAGTATCACACGTGGCATTTACTCGCAATTTAATGATGTGCCCTTTCATCGGGTGGGTTATGCTATTGCCTTTAATGATGTTGTTGCAGCTCCCACAGTGTAAGCATGATCTAGTCCCACGGTATGTAATTGGTGATTCTGTTTTTGTTTTCAATAAATCCCCTACATTTTTCCCCCTCGTGTATGCAAAGATGGGAGGATCGTCGAATATCGAGTTGAAATCTGGTTCTGCCTTCAGGATTCCCCAATGACTCCTGATCATTTTTTTGAAACTGAGGCTAACAGTCGAGAATTTCAACACTACAGTTGTTATGGTTTCTTGTTTTTTCTTGCGCAGTTCAAGTAAGTCGTTTCTCTGTATCCGGTCTACTTTCTGTTTTGCTTGATTGATTATCGCATTCGGGTAACCTCTTTCGGCAAATCTATCGCCCATTTCTTTAATCTTCAAGGTAGCTTTATCAGGATCCAAGGTGATTCTCTTGGCTCTCATCATTTGAGAGAAAGGTAGGTGTTGCTTTAATGCTTCTTGGTGAAAGCTATGGTGATGTAGAGTGTTGTTTCGATCAGTTGATTTACGATACATTTCAGTTTCTATTCCTTCGTTTGATAAGTTGATACGAACATCCAGGAAGGTGATTGTTCTGTCAGAGATCTCCCATTTAAGCTGTATTCTCTCGTCTACCATGTTAAGGTTGGTCAGTGCTTCTTCTAGTTTGTCTCTCGTGTTGGTCTAGAGAATAAAAATGTTGTCGATGTATCGCCCGAACATTCTCAAGTTTGATGTCCAAATCGGATTGTTTAAAATGTGATTTTCTTCGTAAGATTTCATGAAGATATTGGCATACACTGGGGCTGTGCAACTGCCCATTGATGTACCTACCAATTGTTGGTACCATGTGTTGTCATGTTTGAAGTAAGTGTGATAAAGAGTGAAGACAATAAGTTCCATAAGAAAGGTTTGTAATGGTAATTTATAGTTGGTTGATAATATGGCTTCTTCCATGGCTTCAAGTCCAGAGCTGTGTGGGATTGATGTATATAGTGATTTTATGTCTGCTGTGCAGAGAATTAACTGTTCGTTTTGTTCAACTTTGATCTTGTTCAATCTAGTTAGAAAATCCGTTGTGTCTCGAATATAAGTAGACATTTGTTGAACTGTAGGTTGGATGTACTTATCAATGAATTGACCTATCGGCTCATGCATGCTGCCTTTGGTGGAAACAATAGGTCTTAAAGGAGGATCAAGAAGGTTTTTGTGAATTTTTGGCATCATATAAAAACTGGGACACCTTGGGTTTGATTTGATTAGAAACTTCTTTGTCCTTTCATTAATGGTGCCATTCTCCTTTTCCTTGATGATGATGTCTGTAAGTGTTTTCAAATATTCGTTAGTTGGATTGTGTTCTAACGGAGCATATACAGTGGAGTCTGTTATGTGTTCTAAGATTTTCTTCTGGTACATACTAGTATTCATCACAACCAGGCCTCCGCCTTTGTCTGCCTTAAGGCATATGATGTCTTTGTTGTTGGCCAAGTTTTTTAATGTGCTCATGTTTTTGTTAGTGATGTTCTTTCTCCTGCTTTTTCCAAATTTCACTTTCATCAAGTCTTGTTTAACCAATGTTTCAAAAATGTCTAAAGTCTTATGGCTCATTGGAGCTAGAAAAGAACTCTTGGGTCGTAGGCCCATGAGTTGATCAGGTTCTCGTGTTGGTGATTCCGGGGAAATATTGTCAAAAAAATGTCGCAGTCTAAGTTTGCGCATCAGTTTAAAGAAACTCATTTCAAGTTTGAGTGTGTTGGTTTGTGTGGTAGGGACAAAGGAAGTCCCTTTCTGTAATAATGTGAGCTCTTGGTGTGATAATACGTGGTCAGAGATGTTGAGCACTAGTTGATTTTGGCTGCTGGTTTCTTCTTGTCCTTTTTCGTTGTTGCGCTTCTTGTGTTTGGAGGATCTTTTTCCCCTCCTGGGTCGTCGGTTAATGCTGGGCCTTGCTCTAAAAAAGGCACCTCTATGGTGCTAGTTTCTGTGGAAGTAGTTGGAATTTCCTCTCTGGTGGTAACTGGTCCTTTCTTGGGGGGTTGACTCTTTGTTGAAGGTGGTCTGTTAGAAGCATCACTGCCTGATGAGGAAGTGTCAGTGTATGGCGTGTATGGTCGATTCCTTCTCCTTTGGGCGTACACATCTGCCCATGTGTACACTTCTCCCAATTTATAGTCGAGTGTGTCGCGTCTGAAGTTTCTGATTTTTCTATCATTGATTTCTTGTGTGTCTTTGTTGATCTGTTCGTTGATGTCCTTCAATGTAATTGTGAGTTCTTATGCTGACATCATGCCTGATAATTCTTCTGAGATCTCATCCATTTCTTTAGTAAGTTCACTGAGAATCCCTGAAAGTTCTTCAATTATTAATAAAATCAGGTCGAGTGAACATTTGTTTAAAATCGCGTACCATCGGTCTTGAAATTTTTTGGAATTCTTACACAATGATGGTTTGAGTGCAATGCGTAGTCCCCTTGGAATGCGTTGTACCCTATGGTACTTTATAAGTGTACTTGCATGTAGTTTTTGATTGACATGTCTCTTTGACAGGTATAAGAGTTGTTTTATACTTTGTTCCTTGGTCCTGTTGGACGATGTTTGGTCAATTTCTTTGTGTATTAATGAATATATCCTTGAGGCCTCGTCTTCTCCGAATGCGAAGGTGTCAGCCCTCGCTTCTGTACTTTTGGAGATATCTTCATACTGCATTATGATGTTCAAGTGTTGATCTTCCTTCTGTGAATTTCTGTTGATGTTGCGGCATGCTGCTTGTCTCCGTGACAAGTAGGATATGATCAATAGGTGGTGAAGGAGTAGCGCACAGCCTATTTTTCAATGGTAGTAATATGATTTGTTTTTAGAATAGTTTCAAAATGTTAGAGGGTGCTGCCTAGGTGACGTCTCTTGTGAAAGGCGTCCGCAATGATACTCCACAAGTTGTGCTCCTAATGATCCATTAGTCACATCCCCTAGCGCACACATGTCAACAAGTGAATTATAAGACATTAATAATGAAATGAAGAGATAATTTCATGAATCAAATGAACTCAAGAAATAAACAAGAACTTTTCAAATTTAAAGAAACTAAGAGTCTTTTTGTAACTCATTTTTGTAAGGAATCCTGGGATTTACCAAGGAGAAAGTGAGGTGTGCGCTAGGGGATGTGACTAATGGATTATTAGGAGCACAACTTGTGGAGTATCATTGCGGACGCCTTTGACAAGAGACGTCACCTAGGCAGCACCCTCTAACATTTTGAAACTATTCTAAAAACAAATCATATTACTACCATTGAAAAATAGGCTGTGCGCTACTCCTTCACCACCTATTGATCGTATTCAGTACATGGACTTCAAGCCAGCCAATCGCTTGTCATGATTGTTCCAGGTGCCTTTCTAAATTCCTTACTTTTGAATAATAAATCTGCCCATTTGTTCCTTCTTTTGGTCCGTCGCTCCCTCCGATAATGACTCGCACTGTTACAGTACTCATTTGACTTCTTTCCATTTAAATTCATTTTACGCTCATTTATTTAACCCCTTTGCTGCGGCGGCAATTCTGCCGCAGCGCACGGGGGGCACGCGGCGCTCCCATGCTCGTGAGGGAACCGGTCCGTCACGAGCCTCGGGCGCGCTGTGCTTGTGACGGAGCGGTTCCGTCAGGCCCCGCCCGCTCAATGGACCGCACCGCGCAGGCGCAAAATCAGTGCCGTGCAGGCGCGCCGAGAGGGCCGTGACGGAACAACTCCATCACCAGCACAGCGTGGCCGAGGCTGGTGACGGAGCAGTTCCGTCACCAGCATGGAAGGGGTTAATTGCCTGCTACATGGTCTAGAAATGTTGCAAACTCAAGCAGCTGACCAGGGTTACTGCTTTCCCCCCTTACCCATTGAGCACTCTCCCCTTCACACCTTAGCTTTCATTTATAATCTACAAAGTCTGGATCACTGAAGAGCAAGTCGAACAGCCGCAAAGGTTGAATGTTAGGAATTTGACATTACTTGCTAGCTCCCATTTCAAGCATTCTTTCGTTTTTTGAACATTGATTGCATATCACTCGCTCGGAGACCAATTACTCTGTTTGTCTAAACAGGGCTGTAAATCTTGTTCTTTATCTAGTCACAAATGTGGCAGTTCTGTCTCTGTTCCTAGTGGTAATTCTCCTTTCTTAGTCCTCTAGGCAGTACTGGAGCTGCGTCTCTGTTCCCAGTGGCAATTCCTCATTCTTAGTACTCGAGGCAGGGCTGAGGCTGTGTCTTTGTTACCAGTGGTAATTCAAAATTCTCAGTCCTTTAGCCAGTGCTGCTAGCTGCTTCTCTGGTCATAGTGGTACTTCCTCATTCTTAGTCCTCTAGGCAGTGCTGCTAACTGCTTCTCCAGTCCCGTCGGTAATTCCTCATTCTAAGTGCTCAAGACAGTGCTGCTAGCTGTTTCTCTGGCCCTGTTGGTAATTCCTCATTCTAAGTCCTCTAGGCAATGCTGGCAGGGGTGTCTCTGTTCCTTTTGGTAATTCCTCATTCTAAGCCCGCTAAGCAGTGCTGCAGCTGTGTTGCTGGTCATGGTGGTAACTCCTCATTCTTAGTCCTCTAGGGAGTGCTGCTAATCGTCTTCTCTGATCCCAGTGGTAATTCCCCATTCTAAGTACTCTAGACAGTGATGCTAGCTGCTACTCTGATCAAATGTGCAATTCCTTATTCTAACTCCTCTAGGCAATGCTGAAGCCTTGCCTCCCTCTCCAGTGGTAATTCCTCATTCTAAGTCCTCTAGACTCTTCTAGTAAAAAACTATATAATTTACAACGTCAATAGCTCTAACTTTCAAAAGTGCAAGACTGATTGCATTGCAAATGCTTGTTAACCATACCGTCTGACCCCAGGACACTCCCCATGCCGCATGGCTCCACAGCTGCGAGCGCGTCTCTGCCCTCGGCGTCGCAGGTTCGCCCCTGGCCTCGGTGTCCCCCTGACGCTACCTTATCTTTTTTGTCCCGCTGTTGCCCACACTGGGGATTTGATCTGTGCTTTCTTTTCTGTAATTTAGGCGTTTTTTGCTATCCTCGTATTTCTGTTGTACTTTGCCCTCTGGTGAGCCCCCCGTGACCCCCGCTACCCACCGCTGCTCCCTCGCGGCTCTGCCCCCTTTTCTTTGTGTACCCCCACCCATTGGACACCCCGCTCCCGCCTCCCAGCTGCTCCTCCCTCCCACTTGGCCTCATATGGAGGCTGCACGACGCAGGTGAGTGTGTCCTGACCCCAGGACACTCCCCACGCTGCACGGCTCCACAGCTGCGAGCGCGTCTCTGCCCTCGGAGCCGCAGGTTCGCCCCGGGCCTCGGTGTCCCCCTGACGCTACCTTATCTTTTTTGTCCCGCTGTTGCCCACACTGGGGATTTGATCTGTGCTATCTTTTCTGTAATTTAGGCGTTTTTTGCTATCCACGTATTTCTGTTGTACTTCTGCCCTCTGGTGTGCCCCCCTGACCCCTGCTTCCCGCCGCTGCTCCCTTGCGGCCCGCCCCCTTTTCTTTGTGTACCCCCGCCCATTGGACGCCCCGCTTCCCCCTCCCAGCTGCTCCTCCCTCCCACTTGGCCTCATGTGGAGGCGAGGCCGCATGGCACAGGTGAGTGTGTCCTGACCCCAGGACGCTCCCCACGCGGCACGTCTCCACAGCTGCGAGCCCGTCTCTGCCCTCGGTGCCGCAGGTTCACCCCTGGCCTCGGTGTCCCCCTGACTCTACCTTATCTTTTTTGTCCCGCTGTTGCCCACACTGGGGATTTGATCTGTGCTTTCTTTTCTGTAATTTAGGCGTTTTTTGCTATCCTTGTATTTCTGCTGTACTTCTGCCCTCTGGTGTGCCCCCCCGACCCCCCCCGCTTCCCACCGCTGCTCCCTTGCGCCCCCTTTTCTTTGTGTACCCCCTCCCATTGGACGCCCCGCTCCCGCCTCCCAGCTGCTCCTCCCTCCCACTTCGCCTCTTATGGAGGCCGCACGGAAACCTGGATGAACGCCTCCTCAGCCCCCGACATCGCCATTACCATCCCTAATGGCTACAAGATCACCCGGAAGGACTGCACCAACCGAACCAGAGGAGGCATCGCCATCGTCCACAGAAACACCATCTAAATCACGACCAACTCCGACACCACCCTCACCGCCCCCGAGCACCTTCACTTTCAGATACACATCGACACCAAGACAACCCTCAGAGGCACTCTCATCTACAGACCCCCAGGACCACGCACACAATTCAGCAAAGCCATCGCAGACTTTGTCAGCCAGCACGCCCTAACCTCCTCAGACTACATCCTCCTAGGGGACCTCAACTTCCACCTGGAGAACAACAATGACAGCAACACCGCCACCCTGCTGGACAACCTCGCCTACCTCGGACTCAAGCAACTGGTGAACACCCCCACCCACTACGCCGGCCACACGCTTGACCCCATCTTCTCCTCCAGCGAGCACATCTCCTTCAGCCACTCCACCGCACTACACTGGACAGATCACAGCTGCGTCCACTTCACCTTCAGGAGAACCACGACCCACCACCACCCGCAACAGGTTCCCTGCAGAAGCTGGAGCAAGATCACCGCTGACCAACTCACCACCTCCCTCAGCCAGAACCCCCCCGCCAACACGACGGACCCCAACGAAGCAGCCTGCAACCTCACACAGTGGCTCACCAGCTGCGCCGATGACCTTGCACCATTGAAGAACCCTCCCAGCAGACCCGGCAGCAAGAAAGCCTCGTGGCTCACCAACGACCTCAAAAACTCCAAGAAAAACTGCCGCACCCTCGAGAAAACCTGGCGCCACGACCAGACAACAGAAAACATGACAGCCCTCAAGAACGCCACCCGCAAACACCACCAGCTGATCCGCACCACCAAAAGGACAACATTCAGAGAACGACTGGACAGCAACACCCACAACAGCAAAGAACTCTTCAGCATCGTTAAAGAGCTCTCCAACCCCAGCGCAACAACGACATCACACCCTCGCAAGACCTCTGCGACTCACTCGCCTCATTCTTTCACCGTAAGATCGCCGACATACACAACAGCTTTGGCGCACAGACCACGCACCCAACCACTGAACCAACGACCCCCACCACCACCCTCTGCGCCTGGACCTTGGTCAGCACCAAAGACACCACCCGCATGAGGAACACCATCCACTCCAGCTCTCCTACCGACCCCTATCCACACCACATCTTTAACAAAGCCGACTCCATCATCGCACCCTAACTCCGGGACATCATTAACAGCTCCTTCGCATCCGCCACCTTCCCGGAGAGCTGGAAACATGCTGAGCTGAGCACCCTCCTGAAGAAACCCACCGTGGACCCCACGGACCTCAAGAACTTCTGCCCCATCTCGCTCCTCCCTTTTCCTGCCAAAGTCATTGAGAAGACCATCAACAAACAACTCTCGGCCTTCCTCGAGACAAACAGATCCCTCGACCCCTTGCAGTCCGGCTTCCGAGCAAACCACAGCACCAAGACCGCACTCATCGCAGCTACCGATGACATCAGGTCCCTGCTCGACAATGGGGAAACAGCTGCCCTCATCCTCCTGGACCTCTCAGCAGCCTTTGACATCGTATGCCACCACACCCTGATACAGCGCCTCAGCAACACCGGTATCCAAGGATCAGCCTTGGAGTGGATCATCTCGTTCCTCGCCGGAAGAACCCAGAGAGTCCGCCTCCCCCGTTCCGCTCCGTGGCCACCGAAGTCATCTGTTGCGTTCCGCAAGGATCCCCGCTCAGCCCCACCCTCTTCAACGTCTACATGAGCCCCCTCGCAGCCATCGCACGCATACACAACCTCAACATCATCTCCTACGCTGATGACACCCAGCTGATCCTTTCCCTCACCAACGACCCTGCCACCGCCAGAACCAGCCTCCAGGAAGGAATGAAAGACGTTGCGGAATGGATGAAGCTCAGCCGTCTGAAACTGAACTCAGACAAGACAGAAGTCCTCAACCTGGGACCATCCCCCTCTGCCTGGGATGACTCCTGGTGGCCTGGGCACTGCCCCCAAACCAACGGACCACGCACGCAACTTGGGCTTCATCCTGGACTCCTCCCTCACGATGACCAAGCAAGTCAATGCCGTCTCGTCATCCTGCTTCAACACCCTGCGCATGCTCCGAAAGATCTTCCGGTGGATCCCCTCCGAAGCCAGGAAGACGGTCACTCAGGCCCTTGTCACCAGCCGTCTGGACTACGGGAACACCCTCTACGCTAGAAACACAGCCAAACTCCAGAAAAGACTCCAGCGCATACAGAACGCCTCGGCATGACTCATCCTGGACATCCCCCGTCACAGCCACATCTCTGCCCATCTGAAAGACCTGCACTGGCTTCCAGTCAGCAAGAGGATCACGTTCAGACTCCTCACCCACGCACACAAGGCTCTCCACGACACAGGCCCCAAATACCTCAACAGCCGCCTCACATTCTACACACCCACCCGCCAGCTCCGATCTGCCAGCCTCGCCCTCGCCTCCGTCCCACGTATTCGCAAAGCCACCACCGGAGGAAGATCCTTCTCCTACCTGGCGGGCAAGACATGGAACTCCCTCCCCACCCACCTACGGCTGACCAAGGACCGCCTCTCATTCAGGAAACAACTCAAGACCTGGCTGTTCGAGCATTAGAGACTCCCCCCCAGCACCTTGAGACCCTAGCGGGTGAGTAGCGCGCTTTACAAATCTCATTGATTGATTGATTGGAATAAACGGTAGCGTTCCTACTAAGCTGTTACTTTTTATTCACATTAAAAAAATCTCTCCAACTCCTGATCTACCATCATCTAGCGGATGCCATTCAGTACTCCCAGGTAGCAGCACGCAATGTTCCACAGCTGAATGTGAGGAACCCTATGATGAAGAATGCCACCACTACGGCCCCTCGCGGCGGGATGCCTGGCTTTCACCTTGTGGACACCCAGCCAGGGTTTCTCACAGGGGAATACCAGGACGGGTTCCCTAAGCAAGCGCCGGGACGCTTACGGGCAGCTGTGCGCTTTACAAGTCCAGCACATTTACATTTACATTACCATGAAAAAACCCTGATGGGTGAGAGTTATATAAAAAGCCCTGTGCTTTTTTCTTCCTGTAGGCGGTTTAGCACACACTAGGTTGATGAGCCCCTCTGGAAAACTCCTCTTATCGCCCCTCTGGAAAACTTCTCTTATCGCCCCTCTTCAGTTTGATATAGGGAAAACTCAAGCAGAGGATTAAAAAGAATGAGACGATCAGAATTGGCATGACTCAGTCAAAGCAGCAAATCATAAAAATGATAGTAAATCATTTTGGCACATATTAACAAACAGTAATCACCAAAATGAAACAAGTGTATCATTGAGCTGCTTGATACACTATGTTGCTTGAACCATTAAGAGCCAGTCAGAGTTGAACTAAATGATGCAATGCAATCAATTTGAGCCATGCTCCTAAGCAAGGCATCAGACCTGGATAGAATACCAAGTGATATCTTTCTAATGGATCCTTGTGTAGAGGTCTCCCTCTATAAATACTCCAGGTACTAAGATAATCCCTATAATTAAAAAAGCAAAAGGGACGATCCCACTAACTATAGGCCAATCAGCGTGCTAGATAGCTTACAATTTTTTTTGTCAAATTCTTGACAAGTTCTAAGGATGGATGGATGAGTATAATATCGTAAAAAATATTCAGCCAGTTCTAATGTATTGAAAGACAATCAATATAAACAAGGGACATTCATATGTCACTATTTAGGACTATAGTCCTCATGTGACCTTATTCCTCAAGAGGTTGTGGAAATCTTTACAAGATATATGAGTTTCAAGCATCCTACTGGCAATAACAATACGCCTCCATAGTAAAACGTATGCATGAGTGAGATGGAGTCTCAGGGTGATCTCACCAATCGTATCCCAACAAAAAAAAGGGGCTCAACAAGGGTGCATTTTGGCTCCTACTTTATTTTCATTACATATTAATGATGTACTGAAAGCATTGGATTCCTGCATAAGTGATTCACCAAAATTACTTTATATCCTGTTTGCAGGCAGCACACTACTGATCTCAAAGACACTAATGGGCATTCAGGCACTGTTAGGACATTTTATAGAATCATGCAATCAGCGATGGCTGAAAGTAAACCCAACAAAGAAAAAATATATAGTTTTTAACCCAAATATCACAGTTCAATGAAGATGGAATGTTCAAAGTTTGAGGACTGCAGCGTTTGAAAACCTAGGGATTGATTACAAGTAAAGGTGCTATTTATCACACCAGGTAAATAACGATACGCTAGTGTCAGTTATTTATCGGGGTGAATAACATGCAGATTTTAGTGTTTACCACACCAAAATGCCCCTGTTAAATTTCGGCAGGTTTGACCTGCCAAGATGTAATGAATGCTTGGCTTTATTTAACGCATACAGTAATTATCAGATGCGTTAAATAACCCAACTCATAATTCCGTCTTTTGCTTAAACAGGGGATTAAGCACGGAAGGAATTAACTGCCCAATTTCTAATCAGGGCCTTACAAAAGTTAACCCATAATATGCTCTGGGAATGTAGGGAACAAAATGTGCATTGAAACTGCATCAACATAGCAGAAGGATTAATGAGAGTTCATAAATCAACAACCATTACATCTATTTGCCCAGCCTTGCAAATATATAATTTAAATCCCATGGGAGTACTCATACACAAGTCAAAGTCTAAACACATTGGAAAACATTTTCTTAAGTCCCCAGTCAAGGTACCATTAAATTGCCCTTATACTTGCATTTGAGAGTGAAACCTATGGCGTTGAAAGGGAATCTTAGGCCATTGTTATATTGTTGTTGAATCTGGTTTAGAGATGAACTATCATCCTGTAGTGCAACACTTGCTGGAATTTTCAAATGAAATGATTCCCTGGCTTGAATATGTTAGATCTGGAATAACCCAAGGGGTACCCCGCAGTTCACTAAGGAACATATAAAAGAAAAATATTGATTGTATGTAACAGAAAGAGTCCTTACTGGCTCTAAATTTGGACCTCTTACTAATGTTATTTTTCAATTTAAAGGTATATTAAACTTTGAACCATTTATGGATACGTTTCTGGTATATTTAGCCAAAGAAGTGTATGTTAAGTTTAGATATGGGATCATGCCATTTAAAAGCTTTTGCAGTAAATGGCCCACTTAGACTGCATTCTGATAACGACAGCAGGTTTATACTAATCATTTAAATAATAAAAAACAGCTAGGGCAGGCCTTATATGACCTGTCAGCTTCTAAAAAAAATGCTTCTGAAGAGCCACATATTTGATTTAGCCCCACTAGATAATACAAATGGATATCTGACCAGCTAAAGGGGGTGATAGGAACAGAGTCTTCAGATCCATGACATGGCTGGCACAATTAAATACATTTTATGTTTCCCACTGGGTTTAATATTAATCTTCATTCAATGCCATGCCCCTGTGATGGGAATTCTGGGCAAACAATGTTGCATGTTATGTTCTTTTGTGGAATTTAAGTTATGTATTCAAAGCATTTTTTGATTCCCCCTTCTAAACAAGCATTTGCAATGCAATCGGTCTCGCCTTTGGGACCATATTGTTTTTAGCTATACAGCACATTAGCCTGGGCGCTGAAACATCTACTGTTCTTTAACATGAAGGGAAAGTAAGCAACAAACTGCATGACACACCAGGTATTGGAACACATGGAGAGAAATATTACTTTTCAGTGGGAAATGGTATAGTCCGAAGCTCTGATGTAACATAAAAATCAGGGCCTTCAGTGGTCATATCACTGAAAATACAAGATTTGAAAAAAATATTATTGTCTACGGGTGCTCGTGGAAGACAATTTCTATGGACTGGAATCTAGAAAATTCTAAAGTGATTCTGGGATGTTACTGACCTCTGTTGGTTGTTTTCTATCAAGACAGTTAAATAGAGGCAGTTGAACAGAGAAAAAGTCCCTAAGCAGAAGCAGACAAGTCCTAGGGCTCAACTCCAGAGCCCACAAAGTACATACACATACAAGTATATAATAAGTATAAATTAAAGTATATACAAGAGGTCTCGAATGCTGGACCTAAAATCGAAGAATTACCAACCTGAGAACTGGCCTGGATGTGCTTTTCAACTGACGGATGAGGAGATTATTCACATTAACACTTTTCTGAAAGCAGCAGAGAAAGCTTGCAGGACCATGAACACTGTACAGATCTGCTATAACGAATAAAACTTCGTTCACACTCCTCGCACTTTTTGCTGGGGTTTGCAATTTTGATCCGCTCTATGTTTTTACTTACGCACTGCATTTTAAAATATGTTCACAATACGTATTTTATTGTATTGCACTGCACTTTTATGGATACATTCTGTATTTGAATAATTAGTTTTAAATTGAATTGAAATGGTCCACTCGCTTGCAGACACAGACAACCTTACAGTTTGCTAAAATGAAAAGGAAACTGTTGTGCATTTGCTGTTTTTTGCAGAGCTTACGTCAATATTCATAGGAAGTGGACATTTCCTGTCTTCCAGTAGTGCTGCGACGATTTTCAGAGTGGGTATGCTGCCTCAGTAATGTGTTACATCACAGAAGTCATAAGGATTGTGAAAAAATCCAAGAGGCACACTAAGAACAAGTGTAGCTGATGTACTACACCCATTCAGCAGGAGAGTGGTATGGGTGTGGTATGTAGTCAGTGGTGTATTTTACTGCTCTAGTGTGTTAATTCACTGTCATTTATGAACAACTTATATTCTGTTGAAATGGCCACTAGATTTGCAGACATGCAGTTTTACTGAAAAAACAGTATAGCACACAAACAATAGTCTATGGGAATCGGGTTGCAGCAAATATTTATCATTTACAGGTCACCATGTAAAGTTTGATTTGTTCTTTTAAAAAAATGTTTTATCACACTTCATAATTGCAAGAGATTTTCTTCATTTTTGCTTTCATAATTGCTGATATAATTTGAATATGTGAATAGAAAATTCACAGGTTTGAAAATGTTGTTGTTTTACAAAGAAAATGACAGACTGCAGCCTTTCCTTTCTCTTCCTGTACCCCAAGAGTGTTACTTATGTCACTTTTAGAAAATGTTCTCATTTTGCAGTGAGGGATATAAAAGTAAACACCAGGAGTAAGCAGCAATTTGTCAGAAGATATAGCCTGACATTTCACATTTGTCTTCTGAAGCACAGCAAATATAACAAGAAAACACAAAATGGAAAGGAATATTTAATGCTCGTTCACATTCTGACCTCCAGGGTGGTAATTTCAAGGGTGTTGCAACACCCTTCGCACCCCTACTTCCAGCGTCTATGAAATATGCCAGCAGCTGTGCGTATCCAAATATAAATAGGCTCTTTGTATATTAAGAAAACACACAAGAGAAGGTATGGTTTTTAGTTTGGCCATGTTTTTAACATATGATTGGCAACTGAGGAACTACTGTGTTACTGTAAAGAATGTTTTACTGGTTTGAATCATTCTAATCAATTCTATTTTTTTGTTGTATATAATGGAAGGAAATGGCTGATTGTTGATACCCGAGTCGACGTATTCATTTTTTTTTTTGTAAATATCTTTTTATTGCAGCAAGGTAGGTGGTACAATCAAAGCATTTGTGTCATTCCCTCTGTTGCCCATTATATCTATTAATCTCCAGTATGTGCGCCACACAGCCTTTTAGCTCACACCCCGGAGGTCGAGCGGCGCAACAGTAGATAAAGTCTTGTGCAAGGTAACACAGCATGGCTCAGCGGCAACCAGTTACCTGGGAAATGGCAGTGCTGCTTTTCGGTTCTCTCGTCCCCCCCCCCCACGCGCAATGTCCAGTAGGATCAGTAGTTCCTCTACTTCATTGCTGAACAACAACCCCCCTGCCCGCTCATCCCTCTCAACCCCACCCAACCCCCTCCCCTCCTCTAGAACTACCCCTCCCGCCCCTAACTCTGCCCCCCACCCCTCCCAGACGTGCCAGCGTATCACCAGTGCTAGTCCACATCCATCCCAACCAATCCAGACCCGAAGCAGACCATCAGGAGCAATCAACAAACAACTTGCAGGCATCACCTAGGAAGTAGGGGAACAAGGGAGGGAGTCTAGGTCCCCATCTCATCAGGCGGTTGGTCCGCTGGAGCAGGGCTATGCTCCGGGGTGTCCTCCTCATCTAGGCCCAAAAGTGTGAAGTCCAAGACCAACCCCTCCCACGCCCTGGCCCCCTTCAGAGCCGCATCATTGTCTGCCCTAAGTGCAGATTGCATGCGGAGCTCCCCCTCACACCGGGCCCATTTGAGAAGCTCAGCCTTCCACCTCTCCACCGTGGGGCCCCTATTCGCCTTCCATTGGGATGTTATGGCCCGCTTCGCTAGGAGTAGACCCAAGTCCAGGAACTTGCTAGTAATCTTGTTCTTCGATGTGTGTGGGAACCAGTGTAGGATGCAGTGTGCCATGGTGAATTGCAAGTCTCTCTCCATAACCTCCCTCAGGCTGTCCACTACCTCCCGCCAAAAGGAACCCAACTCTGGGCAGGACCAGAACATGTGCTGGAAATCAGCCAAGTCCGCCGGACATCGCGGACAAGCCGCCGGATGGGCCGGGAAATATTTATGCAGTTTGTCAGGGGTCAGGTAGGCCCGGTGCAGGACATAGAGGTGCACCAGCTGAAACCTAGCGTTGCGCGTCCCGTTGCGGGCCCGTGCCACTATGCCATTCCACGCCTCCTCAGGGATCTCCGTCGCCAGGTCCGCCTCCCATTTCGCCTTCAGGGTCAGCAGTGGGGCAACAGTCTCCGAGACCATGCGTCTGTATAGGCACATGACTGCCTTGACCGTCCCCGCCATCATCACCACGTACTGGCAGCCCAGAGACAGTGGCGGCTCTATCATGTCCGTCTTACAGTGCCTGCGGATCGCCGACGTTAGTGCCGCATGAAGGAGGAAGTCCCCCCCGCCAGCTCAAAGCGGTCTCTCAGTAGGTCAAAAGGCAGCAGTACCCCGTTCTCATAGAGGTCCCCTATGGACGTGAGTCCTTGCAGCTCCTATCCCCCTAGCCCGTGCCACGAGCCCCCATGCGGCAGCGCCCCGTACAGCCTGAGCGGGATCTCAGGGGCATAAGGGACCGTAATACGGCCCCTCCGGCGATATCTATTCCAGCATTTCCGGGCCGTCGCAAATTCCTGAGTGAGGTGGAAATCTCCCATCTGTAGCCCCAGAACAATCCGGGATAGCACCTGAACCGGGCCCGCCGGCTCCCCCAATCCATCCTCCCCTCTTCTGGCTCTCGCGACCCATTGCGTCAGCCATTGCAGCTGTGCCGCTAGGTAGTATAGCTCGTAATCTGGCACCGCTAGCCCACCTTCCTCTCTAGGGCGGAGAAGTGTACTGTGTGCCACTCTGCGTCTGCCCGCCCCCCACAGAAAGCCGATTACCATCGACCTCAGCCGCCGGAAGTAGCTCGCCGGGATCCAGATCGGGAGGGTCCTGAAGAAATAAAGCAGCCGTGGCAGGGTCACCATCTTAAGAAGTGCCACTCTCCCCATTAGTGACAATGGGAGTGTGCTCCAGAAGTTGAAGTTCTCCTTAGTGTGTCTAATCGCCGATCCAATATTTCCCTCAAGGATATCCGCCTTATCATGGAAGATCGAGGTCCCTAGGTAGCGCAGACTCCTTACTTCCCACGTCACCCCCTCCGTGGACTGTGGACACATTCTTCGCGGGCGGGCCGGGAACAGGTAGGACTTCGCCCAGTTTACTCGGAGGCCTGACACCCTGCTCAATGATTGGAGGAGGGTTTTAGCTCCCCGCAGAGAGTCAGTGGAGTCTGCTAGGAACATCAGCAGGTCATCTGCATATAATGCAATGTGATGCACCTGCCCATAAACATCCAGCCCCAAATATGCCCGACCCAACCGGGCTCGCGCCGCGAGGGGTTCGACGGCTATGGCGAACAGTAGGGGGGAAAGAGGACACCCCTGGCGGGTGCCCCTGCCCACCGCACACATCTCAGAGATAACTCTCCCAGTTCTGACCCTCGCCGTCGCGTTCCGGCAGAGCAGCTCTGTCCAATCTACGAAGCCCTCGCCCAGGCCCAGCGTGCGCATGACATGGAAGAGATAAGGCCACTCCAGGCTGTCAAAGGCCTTCTCCATGTCTACTGCAAACACCACCGCCTCATCGCCGTCATAGGTGTCAGCCTCCAATACATGTAGGAGCCGTCGTACGTTAAGCGCCGTGTTGCGGGCCGGGATGAAGCCGGACTGGTCTGCGTGGATCAACATGGGCATATGGGGGAGCAAACGCGTCGCCAAGATTTTACTCAGAATTTTATAGTCCAGGTTGAGCATGGACAGAGGGCGATACGCCGTCCGGTCCCACGGTTGTTTGCCCGGTTTTAATAGGGGGACTATGAGCGCTTCGCTAGTGGTCGTCGGCAGGTTGCCCAGTGGCTTCGCCTCATTGTAGAGCCACGTCAACCTGGGTGCCAGAAGGTCGACATAGGTGAGGTAAAATTCCGTCGGGAGCCCATCGGAGTCCGGCGTCTTGTTCCTCGCCATACCCTTGATGGTGACTCTCACCTCCCTCTCCTCAATTTTGTCCCCGAGTCGATTCGCGTCCTCCTCCCCCAGCTCCGGCAAGTCTAGCCCCTCCGTGAAGCTCTGGAAGTCATCCACCGACGGCAGGACCCTGCTGCGATATAGCTCCGTGTAGTAATCATAGAATATCTCATTAATCCCCCCTTTGTCAAACCGCGCCACTCCCGAGTGGTCCCTGAGCTCAAGGATGACCGAGCTCCGGCGAGCCGGATTGGCCAGCCAGGCCAAAAGAGCTCCCGACTTATCGCGCTCCGAGTGCGCATGTGTGAGGTAGGCCTTGTAGTCAAAGCACCTGAGACGCTCCACTGTCGCAGCCACCACTTCCCGCGCCTCAAGTAGTGCCTCATGCGTGTCCGGCCGCTCAGGCCTTGCTCTTTCCAGCCCCCGCAGCTTCTCGTCCCCCTTCGTGATGTCGTCTAGCAAGGTCCTCCTAACTCCCGATGCCGTCGCAATGCATTGCCCCCGCACCACTGACTTGAAGGCGTCCCATTCAATCGCGGCTGAGCCCGCGGAGCCCGCATTGATCTGAAAGTACGCCTCGATGTTCGAGGCTATAGTGGTTCGGAAGAGCTGGTCGTCCAGCGCCTCCGGGCGTAGCTTCCAGGCAGGGACTCGCGGGCGACACTGCGACCAGCGCAGCTGCACAAGTAGCGGGTTATGATCGGAGATCGTGCGCGTGAGATATTCACTGTGGCACACCTCTGCATGCACGTCCTGGGAGCACAGGAAGGCATCAATGCGAACGTGGAACTCGTGGAGAGCTGAGAAAAATGAGTAGTCTCTGTCCGACGGATGGTTAGCCCTCCATGAGTCGACCAGATCCCATTGGCGTTGCCAAGCAGAGCGCGCAAGTGCCAGTTTGCCAGCTGGTGCGTTAGGTAAGGGGGGGTGCGATCTGTCCAGGGTAGTGTCGGTCACGCTATTAAAGTCCCCGCCAAGGAGCAAGGGCTCCACCAAAAACGGGGCCAGCTTGTTGGACAGCAAGGAGAGAAATGCAGGCTGGTCTACGTTCGGGGCGTACAGGCAACCCAAGGAAAGGTCCCTCCCATCTAATTTGCCACGCACCATGACATACCTCCCCTCTGGGTCAATTAGTTGCTGAGTGCACTGGAAAGGCACACCCGCCCGTACCCAAATGGCCACCCCCCTAGCATATGCGGAGTAGCCAGTGTGGTAGATCTGCCCCCTCCATCTCCGTTGTAGTGCCTTCCCTTCCTTAGCTAGTAGATGTGTTTCCTGGAGGAAGGCGAAGTGAATGCCCCGTCTGACTAAATAGGAGTGGATCTTGTGGTGCCTGTGCATAGTATGCATCCCCCTAACATTCCATGTGAGACATTTGTAGCCTAGGTCGGGTCCCATTGTAGAGCCCATCTCGCTTCATCCACTCTCTCAGTGGCCCCCCTGGCACGCCCGGGTCCCACCCCCATTCCCCCCCCAATCTGATCAAATAAACTTCCCCAACTCCCACACCCCAGGACAGACAACCAACATGGAAACCCCATTCAAACTCAAGCAACTAAAGTGCACTTCAATAGAATAGGGCTAGGGTGGCCAGTACGCCTACCTGAACAGGTCCGAAGCCCCCTGCCCCCACCCCACCCCCCCCCGGAACATTCAGGAGGAACCTCCCGGCTCTATCCCCCTCCACATCCCGGTGATGAGCCTCAGGAGGTCTCCGCACCTCTCCGCATAGCGTCCGAAGGCAGCTTCTACCCGAAACCCAGTACCTTACAAATGTGCCCAACGGCTTGCCGTCCACATCAGCCAAAGATGCCGTCTGCTGTTTGGGGAGTCACCACCAGCAGGTCCGTCTCGGAGAGATCGTGCCCTCTACTGGAGCCAGGACTGGGAGCGCTGACCTTCGATTGCTCCGACGCGCCGCTGGCAGGGCTGGCGCCTCCCTGGCTGATGGCCGCCAGCTCCAGCACCGCCTTAGCTCTTTCTCGCTGCCATCCCGATGGGGAACCAGATCTCCGCGTCGGCGTCATCTCAGTAGAGTGCCTACAAGGCGAGGTCTCCGGAGGGGCGTCCACGTCCGACTCCCCCCTGGTACCTAACCAGCTCCAAGCCTCCTGCGGTGTGGGGAAAAAGTGGGAACGTCCTCCAGCGATGACCCGCAGCCGAGCCGGGAACTACATAGCATAGGGCAGCTGCAGCGACCTCAACTTCCGCTTGACCGCCAGGAAGGAGGCCCGTTGTCTTTGTACGTCTCTGGTGAAGTCCAGGAAAACCATGACCCTGCTATTATCAATTCTCAGGTCCGGCAGATCCCTGACCCTCCGGAGGATGTGATCTCTAACTCGGAAGTGCAGGAGGCGCATCACTATTGCCCGCGGCGGGCCTCCCGACTTGGGAGGGCGCGCCGGGACTCTGTGGGCCCGCTCCAGGGCAAAAAACTGAGAAAGTCCTTCTGGAGCCACCTCAGTCCGCAGCCAGCCCTCCAGGTAGGCGACCGCATCTTGGCCTTCCACCTTTTCTGGAACCCCCACGAGGCAGAGGTTGTTACGTCTGGAGCGCCCTTCACTGTCCTCGGCCCTGAGTTCCAGCACCCGGACCTTCTGCGCCACCTCCGCCAATGATGCTCTCAGAGTAGCCACATCCCCAGGCAAGTCTTTCAGGGTTACCTCCGAAGTCGCCACCCGCTCCTTCAGCTTCCTGTGGTCATCCTTCAATAGGGTCAGGTCCGAGCCGATGGTGTCTATACGCTTTTCAAGAGCTTCCCGTGACGCTACTATCGCCTGCATTATGTCACTCAAGGATGGATCTCGCTGGCTGGTCGAGCTGCTCGCTCCAGACATCGGCGCATCTTCCTCCACTAGGTGGCCCGGGTCGTCCAGCTTCAGTGCGTCGAAGCCCTTCTTTTTGCCTCCTCGCGCCATTCTGCCGGGCGGAAAGGCTTACGTATCTCTGCGGTGGCCACCAGTGAATCAGGGCACTCCCGGGCCCCCCTCCGGTCCCGCCTCAGTCGCTCGGCTCTGCGCCTCCAAGCCCTTGTCAGATAGGGCTCCAGTCCATTGGGCAACTCAGGGAGCGAGCTTCCCTCCACCAGGGCGACGAGGCACCAGGGCCCTCACTCCAGTTGCTTTGTTACAGGTGGTGGCAGCCCTCCTGGGTGTCTCAGGCCGGGTTCGCGCCTTTAAGCGCCAGGCCCAGGTCAGCGTCCGGCGCGCAGGTGTCCCTGGTCAGGAAGCAATCCCCCACCGCTAGCAGTCCAGGTGTCCCTGCGGTGGCCACCAACGAGGCAAGGCACTCTCGCCCTCTTCTCCGGTCCCATCTCAGTTGCTCGGTCCTTCTGCGCCTCCGGTCCCCTGCCAGGCGGGGCCCCAGACCATCGACCGACTCAGGGAGCAGATCTCACTCCGCCAGGGCGGCGGGGCATCGGGGTCCCCGCTTCAGTCGCCTGGCGAGTCCTCCCACTCCGGGGGTGTCACAGCCTGATTACGCACCTCCGAGTGTCAGGCCTAGCGCAACTTCTGGTGCGCGAGTGCTCCCGGCCAGGAGGCAGTCCCTCTCCGCTAGCAGCCCGGGTGTCCCTCTGGGGTGGGTGCCAGGCCCCTCCGCTGCCGCCTGCCACACCGCCGAAGCGTGCTCACCGCTTATCTCGATGTCACTGCGGGCGCCCCGCTTCCCAGGGCGGAATGGGCACCAGGGATATCCCCGTAGCGGCAGGGTGAAGCCAGCACACCGCGAGGTCGCATGGTCCCCACCGCCGGCAGCAAGGGCAGACTCTGTCACTCGCGCGGCGCCATCTTGGGGTCAGGCAGTCTGTCAGCCCCTCGCTCCCCGGCCTCGTCCATTCTGCGACGCCAGGCGATGCCTCTCACCTCTTACAGGCCCGAGGGACCTCCGCTGTCGAGAGGGGGAATTTTCGGGATCTCACTGGGTGCTCTTCTGCTGTCCGTTCACCGCCACCAGGCACATCAGGCTGGGACAGCTGCCGCCATTTTGTCCGCCCTTTGCTCCGGTCACCTCGCCTCCCGAGAAATGTTCGCCGCTGGCAGCTGCCTGGGTTCTCGGATCGCCAGAGTCACCCCTTGTGCTCCCGAGACCCTCCCACGTGAATTCAGGGGTCCGGGGTTCGAGCCGGGGTACAGGATATGCTGTGGTGCGAGGCGGGTGCGGAGGAGCTCCGGAGTCCCGCTTCCACCTACATCGGCGCCTTAGCCACGCCCCCCCGAGTCGACGTATTCATGAGGAAGTATATGGTAGGAAAGCTTTCACTTTTCAGTAGCTGGTTTATACTAGCAGTTATCATATTGTTGCAATGAAGGACTTCAGATGCATAGTAGGGTGTACACCTATACCAAGGTTTCCAATAATGGTGTGTGGGATGAGATCATTAAAGAAAAATTGTATCTGGGATGTAGGAAAAGTAAATGTAGTTTTGTATGGGAAACAAATAATGTAACTCCAAGAGGAGTGCAGCATAAAAGATAGAGAGCAATTCATTGTTGAATAGCTGTGTCAGTCAGAGAGGCCATCTGAAGGGCAGGGGTAAACGTGGCATAAGAGAAGAATTGTGAGTACTCTACAATGAGATGAAATGAGAAACTAAAGGATGAAATAATACTGTATAAGTATGTAATATAGAGAGGTGCAGAGAGTCAGAGACTGAAACTGGTTGGACACCAGCTGGTGATGGAGTTAGCACGTTGACAGCGATGAGCACCATGATACACATAATATTTGTCAGTAATTATAAGAGGAGGATTAGTTGAGCTACCTCCCAGCGAATCCCTATGCTCAGGTAGCCTGACCCCAGTATGGGCAAAACACCAGGGCCTGAGGGACTTGTACACACAGACATGAAGTGTGTGCCTGAGATCACACAGTATTATAACGTAATATAGTGGGGATTAAAAATCTGTATTTTTATCAGAAGGTCCACTAGTATTCTCTAAAAAACTCTTACCCTAAGTACTTGCGCAGGAGCAGAAGACAAATGTTCCCAACTCCCTCTCCAGGATTCCTCGGAGACCGAAATTATCAAGGCTCCAATTAACCCCAAAGGGGGAAAGGGGAGTGGATAAAATAATAAAGAACAGAAGAGACTGGTTCTGGAACTTCGGGATTCCGGTAATTTCTTCCTTCACTCAAGGTGTGAATTCATCCAAATAAACCTAGAATACCAACATACAACAGTGTTTAACTGCCTAATCTACTCTGACTATTCTTTCCTTCTTGAGTTCTATTTATTATTTATTCTTTTTACATACCCCTAATCCTTCTTGAACTAGCCTCTCTTCTTATTGTATGTTCTGTCTGTCTATGGATTTTTCTTGGAGTATTTTCACCCTTTTTTCTTTATCTGCAAAACATTACTACTGTTAGTTCACCTTCCTAAGGAACCTACACTAATTATTTTGAATTGAGTGTCTCATAACCTACCACTTTTTTATATGTCGTTTTCTTATTGCTTCTCAGTAACTACTATTGAATATTATTTCATTAGCTGCAAGGTTTAACAGACTTTCTTGTATTTAGTTCTTCTTGTAACAAATTTGTTTTAACTGTCTTTTCTTTCTTTTAGGTTCATGTAGCTCTCTACTACTAGCAAGGTAAGTATTTTAATTAGTATGTCACTGTTCACAACTTAGTCCATTTCCTTAATATCACAAAAGATCTTTCACTTAGCTGATTGTTCCTTTTTCTTTCTCCTTTTCTTATCCAGAACCTCTAGGGTTAATTGCACCGGAGCCCTGCAGACAGGAGGAGTCACGAACTGGGCTCGTTTTCTCGACGTCTGCTCAGAAGACGGGAGAAGTCACGAACCGAAGGAGCCCACTGCCGACTCCGTATTTCAGCTAAGGACAGGCACTAGGACTCGCTTTCTCAGTGGTCATAAATAGCGCTAAGAGCTTGCTGAAGAACCGCTATTATTTTTAGTTTTTAAAACAAGACACTCACGGATCGAAAATGAACACAACCGGAGTTTAGATTTACCTCAGTGAAGTGCGCACTCGTTAGAGAGGGCGCGCTTCACCAAGATTCTTAACCGGTGCGAATATGTACAACAACTAGACCGCTACTCAGCGGCGGCCATCTTGGAAGTTCTCCTCCGCCACCAGTAACTCTAAGTGCGGCCTTTTAAGGAATTCTTCTCGTTTTTTGCCAACAGGTATTAGACACTGCGCAGGCTGAGCCTGCTAATCGGACAGAGCGTTTGACAGTTCAGACAATGTTTCTTCGATTTGAAGTATACAACTCTGACACTCACCCAAAATTCCTAACAAGCAATCCCAAGACTTACATTTTCTTGAAAGGAGATGGCATTTAGAAGGGAATGGGTAAAACCCCCGGAGAATCATTAAGAACCATTAACAATCTATCAATAAGCCAATAGTATTTTTGAATGACAGCCATATCATTTTCCACTTCTACGTGATCATTTTTAATACTCGAATTATGTAAAATACATGGTATTTTCAGAATCATAACTTCTCAATAAATCACCCAAAAATGTAATAGTTCAGTAGCAAATATTTACCTAACATCATTATTTTTCTATCAGGTACCAGTCCACCCCTGCTGGCTAGTAAGTTTAGATAGGTGGTAAACTGAGTTTGGCAGGGCCAAAGTGATGGTAGGTGTTGATTGGAACCTAGCTCCTGATCTTGGGCTGGGTTTTCAGGCCTGATATGTCCAGTAGTAGAGACAGGGATGACCTCAAAGACCTCATGCAAGACTGTGCCCTTGTAAATCTGACAACATCCTGATCACAGTATTGGTTCTGACACCTCAAACCTTCTCTCCTGATAATGATCCCACATTTCTCACACTTCTCAGAATACAATATAAAACTGGAAAAAATATGAAGTGCTCCCAGTCACTGTCCACAAGGGGGACACAAGCTTCTGTAGCGGACTTGCCACTCAGATGAATGCCCAAATGCCTGATATAGATGAGTAATTACTCAATAGAGGTCTACAAATAAGACCGATGAAAATTTGCAACCCTTAATTGATACAATAGTGACAGGGTTTTTACCCTAGCCAAAAATCCATTCATCTCTAGAGGGCAATGATCAAATTATCAAAATAATCACAGCCCCAGATTCTCTTTGTTTGATCTCACTAAAAGTTCCAGGGTCTCAACTGAAAGACATTGAAAGACTTCTTCAAACCACCAACTCACCCCTGGTCTACATCAACCTTTATTCCTGTCATATGTTCTAGTAGCTGATAATCGCAAAACTATTTGGCTCCAAGTAGAAGAATCCTTGATCAGAGTAACTCAAGGATTTACAGTGTTGCCACTAATTGTCTGATGCTGCAGGCACTGTTTGCATCCTGGTAAACACTACACAGGAACTTAGATCTTCACAAACTGGTTCATCTAAATGCATTTCTGTGTATAATGAAGGCCTTCTTATTGTGGAACAGAGTTTTTACTGGAGAGTTACTCACAGTGTCACCAAGCTGTTGCATACATATCCTGGTAGATGTAATTGGTGATAGCAGCTTGCTGTCATTTGAACAACTACATATAGATTACAACCTACTCTATTATGATGGAGATGTCTCCAACTGTATCACTGCTTCAAGAGGACAGAGAATCCTTAGCACTCATCCATGAAAAAACCTCAAGAGGATCCTTAACATCAATACATACTCCATTACAGCTTCACCCGTTCAGTCATACCTCAACTCTTGGGCAAGGTCAAAAAACTGAGTCTCAGTAGTATACGGTTGGATCATCATGAAATGTTCAACAATTCTTTTGAGACTGAGTTGTGGGAAACATTGAAAAACTAGTTGAGCCTAGCCCTTTCAGAAAATGGATCTAGTAGATACTGTAGCTTCCTGACACAGGTCTGGGGAGACCAGGCTAAACTTAGTTACTTCATGGTGCTATCCAGTTGGCATTGATCACCAGCGAGACTCGGACCACGTAAACTATGGTGCCCCCTGTTTATCCTTGCACCCGGAGGCAGGCACCTTAAGATGCGCAGCGATGAACTGCACCCCTGCTCTTTGCTATGAGAGCATGCATTCCGTTTGGAATACATGCTCTATTAGCAAAGTATAGGATTGTGACCGAACAGGGTTTGGTGGCATCCTAATTCCTGGGCTGGAACCGACGACTGAAAGTCATTTGATTCCAGTTCCTGAACGATGCCGGATGAACTCAGGTCTGTCGGCATCGTAATCGGCCCCTTAGTCTCTGTACTGCTCTCCTGATAATAGGCTGGAAATTATCTGCACTGACAGTGTGTTAGAATCAGAACCCAACATAAACTGACTAGCCAATTTCTTCGCAATACCCTGAGTCAACTGGCTTAAGATAGATCAAACACACCCTTTGGTGATCCACAGAAAGAATGGATGAAGACCACCTACTCAGACTGAACACCAGGGGATGTGACAAAACAATAAACAGCATGATACCTTGTGATTTCTTAAGTGGCTCTGGACATCTCCTCAGACCGATTTCATCTCAATTGTGCCCTCTGGATTGTGCACTGCCAATTAGCTGGTGTTTGTGAGAAATTAACACATTAGCAAGTATTGAAAAACTAAAATGTATTCTTCTTAAAAAAACTTGTGAAACATTTTATGTTCTTCTCTTTTCCAACAAGATGATTATCTGTGAAGCCTTATCTTCACATTTTTTAGTCACCACTTCTTTCAAAAAATGTATTGCAATGATATATTTTGAGTCTTTTTCCTGAAAACATTTTGGTTTGAATTGAAACAGCTGCGCAATCACTATAATCAGATTCAGGTCCCCCCTTCATCATGGCAAAGCAACCAGACCTCTCGATTGACACAAAAAGAAAGGTGTGTGAAATACCTTGTTTTCAGGAAAGTATGAGTTATTTGTTGTTTCCGGTATGCAGATTACTGGTTTTACATGTGAGGATGGGTGTCTGCTGGATGCAGGGTTGCGTGGATGCTAGTTTGCTAAAAGCAAGGTTGTGAGGATGCTGCTTGGCAAAGGACTTTGCTGAGGATGCAGGTTCCCTTCTGACTGCCTGATTGCCTAGCAAGGTGGGGGGTTGAGTGAGATTGCCATTTCTGGAGGTGAGCTTCTGCAGAGGTCATCATTGGTTTCTATGGCCTAATGCTAGTCTATAAAGAAGGAATTCTGTCTTGTTCTTCTTTGGTTTCTATGGGCCCACATTAGTCTATGGAGAAGGGATTCTGAATTTTCCTAATAATAGTCTATGAGAATTTTTCTTTTTAAAGAGTTTTATATAGCATGAACTTGACCTGAAGGTATAGGGTATCAGGGCGCTTTAAATAGCACCAGTTGCGCACATGAGGACACAGTCATTTTTGTTAGGCACAGGGAGATTAAGTGATTTGCCCAGAATCACAGGATGTTCAGCGTCATTGCCGAGACTCGAACCCAGCTCCCCAGATTCAAGGTCGACCGCCCTAGACGTTAGGCCGACTCCTCTCCCCAAGTGAGTTCCATGTTATTCAATACAATGCCAGACGTTTAAACATTATAGTTTAGGGCACTTATTTAAAGTAATCACCAATGTCGCATTACAACATGTTATAACAAATTCCAGTCACCCATTATGTTATGCTCCAGTCATATCAGTATTGAGGGGAACCAAATGAACTGCTGTATTCTCTTCTTATGGCTGAC
This sequence comes from Lissotriton helveticus, assembly GCF_964261635.1. Taxonomy (NCBI): domain Eukaryota; kingdom Metazoa; phylum Chordata; class Amphibia; order Caudata; family Salamandridae; genus Lissotriton; species Lissotriton helveticus. The sequence continues at coordinate 1,025,282,720 of NC_136063.1, forward strand.
CATAGCAGTTCACCCCTTTAAGGACTGCCGTCTCTGCCGTTGATTTGAATTATCTGGATGCTTGAGAGGGAATTTTCTTAATTTATGTGGACACTAATATTGGAGACTGGCTCGCAAGTAATTAAAAAAATCTTTCTCTGACTCTTTTTGCATCTAACATATGTTTTGCAATGTAGTGGATGTCTCCATCATCCGCCACTGGTGGAGGAGTTTGTTTGAAACGCATGCCTAGATTGCATGATTTCAATAAGGAAACATCAAACTCTGGCTGTATTTGAAGTATGTGGGATAACTTTAGTTTCATTGTCTCCGGATTTAATATTTTACTGATGGTATAAATTTATGATAGGCTCGCGTCACTACCCTCGAGAGTGACGTCCCTCCGGCGCACTCAAAGGTTTATGTTCATAGGATTCATTCAAAAAAACAATGTTCTTCAAGTTTTATCCGTATTCAATTTATTATCATCAGTACATTATTTCTTCATAATGTTTCAAAAAACATCTATTTCATTCCGCCCAATGCATTTCGGGCATTAAGCCCTTCTTCAGGGGTCTTATATCTGTAGAGTAATAAGTTATAACGTACATTACATTCTATTATCGAGACATTGAAAGCATTCAAAACAACTTTATCATCATGTCAAATACACACGCGTGTTGGACGTAAGTAGGGCAGAGGTTGGGCTGTGTTGGATTTTGGAAAATGGTTATAAGTTGGTAAACGAGAAGATTTTGGGGGGGTGAAACTTTAAAAAGACGTGATTAGTGACCGTTGAAGATAGGTTCTGGTGGAGGGATGTGAAATGCGGGATGTTTCCCACAACTCCATTTTGATCTTCATAAATTTATGATTACCATATAACTCTAGTTGTCTGTCGACAACCAAGCCTGGTCTCCTTCCTGATAGAGGGGATTTATGAACCTTTCATTATCTGCATATGTCTTACTTTTCTGTTCTGCCGCTTCTAAAGTTATTCTGACTTTTTTAATATATTCCTTAAGTTTTCATGGTGTTCATATATAGTCTGATTCTTGGTTTCTACTTGCTAATCATAGGAACGGATAATGGGGGGGAACACCATGGGTACAATAGTAAGGTGAATACCCCGAAGTAGCGTGTTCCAAATTATTGTAGATGAATTCTGCCATTAACAAATGAAAACACCAATCATCAGCCTGTTGTTCTGCCAAAACTTGTAAGTATCACTGTAATTTTTGGTTTAGGCCTTCCATCATTCCATTTGTTTCTGGATGATATCTTGTTGACATTCTCATATCTCTTATCAAGGTTTCACATAACTCCTGCCAAAAATGTGTGGTGAACTGCGTTCCCTGATCTGTGATCAGTACACTTGAAATCCCATGAAATTCGGCTATGTATTCAGAAAAGATGTGTGCTAATTCAGAATACATGGGCAATTTTGGTAAGGCTACAATTAGACCCATCTTGGTTAAATGATCTCCCACAACCAATATTACTGTGTTTCCTTGACTACTAGGAATTTAGTCAATAAAAACTTTATTCGGCCACATTTTGGCCATAAAAGCACATTTACACATAAAAAAAACAGATAAAACTATGACATACATAATAATTAAAAAGGCCAGGTCCAGTATTTCATGTAAAATTACTGTAAGTCAATTTCTAAGCCCTTATGTATATTTGATTTGTCAAGACATGACTATAGTACCATCATAGACTTAGATAAAGTGCATTTTGTACAGTACTAACACAAAATTAAAAAAAATACTTCCTAAAAGAATACATTTTCAGTCCCGGTTCAGTGCCTAATCAAAATTTTTTCTTTGGTGTAAGGCCCTTGCTAAGAAAGTATCAAAGGTGAAGACAGCATTTGCAGATGTATCAAAGCAGGTCTCACTTGTGCAAAATAGCAATTTTTTAAAAGTCGCAGGATATATTTTGTCCAGAGATCACTATAAAAACCACAAAAAAACATAAAATGCAACAGATCTTGGTTCGAAAAATCATCACAAGAGCAGGGCTTTAGGGTCCCTGCCTTAGAAAAACCCTTGGGGACCGTGAGACACCAATTAATATAATTTAACTTAAATCTAATTTTAAAAAAGGATGGTGTGGATTTTTAATAAAAGACCAAAGAGGTTGATTTGAGATCCCTGGACTTAATATTACATATTGCTTTATTGTGGGCTTAATAAGTTCCCTGTTTTCCCTTTCCACCAACTTCCTGGTTAGAAATTGTCTTTTAATATCTTTCAACTCTCCACAGTGCATTTGTCTGGGATACGTAAAGAGCTCAGGGCACCCTAATTTCGCTAACTGCTGAGATATAACCTAACCAGGGAACGTATTGCCGAGCGGGATTAGATACCGACTGATCCGGTACCCCCAGCAACTTGCAAGCGATCGGAAATTCCGACTCTTCCTGGCCGGTCCCGACTCCTGGTGACCACAATTCATCAAATCCTTTACAACCCAAAGCCATGGAACTAACATGGTTTTAGAGGCTTGCAACCAATTAGGCACTTATCAAATGTCCTGATGATGATCCCTTTGAATTAAAAGTGGGATCGAAACGCCGTCGACCAATTCATGTGCCTTATGCAGTGTGTATACTATGTGCTATGTTGATGTAATGGCGCATCTTGCAATTTTTGTTCATATTATGATTTAGAGAACAATTTAAGATTTTAGCCTAAAAGCCCTTTTCTGTTCACTTTGAGTGTACTAAAGTGTCTGTGTTTAATTGAGGTACAGGCTTGTGCCCCACAAAGTGAGATTGTCGAAGGATATTCTCCCTGTATTTTTACTATAAGTAAACACATCTTGACTATTGTCCGGCTGGACAAGTCACCTAATATAGAACCGACTGTGTCTGTATTCATTTGTATGCTTTATTCTATGTTGCATGACACCATGATATGGGGGCCACTACTATGCAATCAGAAATATATCCCTCCCAGAATTCTTCATGCACCATGAAAGAGGGAGTACTGGGGGGTACAGCTAAACGTTTCCGCAGGTATTTATTTTCAGCCCCTTGAAGGTTGCCGACCTCCTTATAGCTCAAAACCTCACTACCATACATTGCCATTGGGACACATTTCTCATTGTAAACCTTCAATAGCGGTCATAACGGTTTGCTCCCCCGTCTCCTGGAAAAATCCATTGTTGCTCCTGAAGCTCTAGACACGGCATTTTTCTTACGTTTTCGCTGTGCCACGATGACCCCTTTTCATCAAGTAGAATACCCAGATAAGGAAATGTTGGGACCTTCATGAATTCCCTACCTTTGCATATAAGCTTACGCTTGTCACGCTTTGTATTACCAGTAGACATTATATGGGACTTCGAAAGCTTGAAAGGGTTGTTGGGACTGTAAGGAACAAAGTTGGACTGACGGAACGCAGACTCTCACTTGAGTGTTGTTTCTACAGTTTAACCCGCTCTGGTAATAGTCCTGATATAGTGAATCATGCTGAGGCTGTAACCGCAATGAACAATTCCCCAATGCCGCAGCAGGGCCGAGTTGCAGCAGGAAAGAGGAAAAGGCAACAATGGAGGAACATAGGCACTAAAACGAGGAAACAGCCCTCAACCAACAGGAGTCTTAAGAACCAACTAGTCTCCTGGATCCAACCTCTGGGCACACCCGCAATTCCAGCAGTTGAATGTCAGACAAATACCCTGTTGTCTTTGGATTCTGTGACCCATGAGGCATTGTATGAAAAGATTGGTAACATTTTGGAGGACAAGTTGAAGCCAGTGCTGGATCTCAAGGATAAGCTTAAAAGCCTAGTGGCCATTGCTCCTAAACAGCCACCCATGGAACACTCAACACTCAGAGGAGGTGGTCCTTCTGTGTGTGGCCAATCATCTTTGCCAAACATTGTTAGCAGAGTGTAACAGAAGAATACTAGGAACCCACCCCTGCCTCCTGCCCATATGCCTTCCTCTAAAATGGCATTACATAGAGGGGGGTTGGACCCATGCAGTCGCGGGGACCTGGGCGTAATATGGTATGTGTATAGAAGGGTCCCCGCAAGGGAAACGTGTTGGGTACAACACACACAACCAACCGTGGTTGGTAACACTTTGTACAAAATCATAAAATTCGAATAGATATGGATATTGTCATTTATTTTACAATACCACTTTGGAGATATATCCACAAACTTTCAAAAAGCCCCAAAGGAGGAGGAGAAGGCAAGGGAAGTGAGGGACAGGGTGTGCTCAAAGCCGTGTACAGTCAGAGGAGAATAGACACAGTCATAAAGAATGAAAATAATCATATACAATGTTGGCATATGACTCAGGCCAAATCTAACACAAAGATGCCTCTGTCTTCAAAAAGTCCATTAGATTGATTATACAAAACCTTTCAACGGTCACATTAACAAACATTCAAGTTGGCTAAAGGGCATGTGCCGGAGGTATACAACAGGAAAGCCGTCGACGTTTCGACCCCTTGACGTAGGCTAAATTAGGTCCTTTTACGGGGTCTTCATCAGGACAGGTGCAAGGTGAAGGGAAGGGGCGTGGTGATCTGTGAATTTAAAATTGAAAAAGAGGCAGAATCACTATCTATTATTGTTGATCGTCACTAAATGAACATGTTTCAATTATATAGGTAAAAAGAAATTAACCATGGGCTTAGGGCCACTTGGGCCTCATAGCGGAGGAATTAGAGTGCGACCACATAAAAATTCATGATCAACCTCTACGCTATCAAATATGCTACTATACAGAGGAAAAGGTAGGTCAATGAGCCCTCAGGCGTCTTGATTAATAAATAGGGAGGAAAAACACTCACATGTAGTGTCAGGACACTGGCGCATTTGTGAACACACTGGAAGGAATAGATCAGCTGCAATTAAGCCATTGAAACGGGAGATTAGATCAACCACTGGTTGGTAATGGCCTTAGTCCAAAAATTAGTCGTGCCTGTCAACTACTTACATAAAATGGCGTAAAAAGTAGGATGACGCCTTAGATATGAATCAGGGCTTCATCCAGCTTCTGCAGTTTGAGGAACGCTGGTGGTACACAAAGGGAAGTTTAAGTATAGTAAAGAATCACAGATTGACATGATGAAGGAACGGGGCATAATAGCCACGTACATACCTCCGTTATGGAGTCAGTCTGAAAGCCGATATTCCTCAGCTTTAGTGTCAATTGCCGTCACCCATATTCGACAAACGTTCTTCAATGATGGGAACCCTATATAGAATAATTATACTTTGTATAGGATTACCATTTCTAAGATGAACTGGTTCTCTTAAGAATAACGATTAATTCTGGCTTACTCGTAATATCAAGGACTCCTTAGATACACCGCCAAATCCACACAAATGCTTTGACAAACGATCGGGCGGGGAACATCACCGGGGACCTCGGTGCGGTTTAACTAAAAATTAAAACAAATGGAAGAGGACGGTCACGAGCCTGTCCCACTAAGTACAGAAGTTTAACCCAGTGAACCGGGAAGGCAAAGTACTCACGGTCAATACGGGGCATTAGCACGGTAAAGGTCTACGAGCAGGAAACTTCGCAGAGCCGCTGTGCGGAGTTGAGGGCGGGGACAGTCATGGTTGGCCTTAGTAGACATAGAAAAGTTACATAAAAACTTTCGAGGGGATGTTGTTTATGTATATTAACACATCAATTAAGACTTGACAATAACTAAAATGTGTTAGTATATTTGCGCATTTTGTGCCTCTCAAATCTGAGGGTATGAGGAGCCGATAAGCCGATAAGCTCCATTGCTCCGCGGAGTTGGGGGAGGAGTCAGCCTGGCTTGACGAAGTAAAGAAGGGGGGGGGGGGGGAAGGAGTTACTTAGGGCACCAGTTTCGCGTGGAAAATTATTCAGAATGTTTGTTAATGTTTATAAACAATTACTATAAACATTCATTAATGCTTGTCAAAATTACTACATGCGCCAGTCACCACTAACTCGAACTCGTGCACCTCTCAAGCATGAGGGTGTAAGCGGGCCTCATCATATAGCATGAAATCACATATTTCTTAAAAAACACATATTTCATAAAAGCACCAGTTGAAAAAATGAATGCACTGTTCAGAAAATAGAATCTATCACCACTCTTAATAGCTCGTGCACCTCTCAGGCATGAGGGTGTAGACGGGCAACATCATACCGCGTTTAGTGAAGCATGTTTCTTGAAAACACTTGAACAATTGAATAATTATACTCATACATATACCCACAGCAGATCATGCACTTCTCAAACATGAGAGTGTAGATGAATATTCTGAGGGTGTTAGTCCAAATTGCAATCCATAGTTATCACATTCCTAAGCTGGTGTAAACCTTATACGGTATAAAGAAAGTGTTAGGGAGTGTTAGGAAACCCACCCATACAGGTCTCGTAATTACATCATTTGAAAGTACATCATTCGAAAATCTCTTGGTATTACCACTTAGATGATCAACCTAGGGCTGCCAACTGTGCCAAGCTACTGTCCTGTTCGTTCAGGCCGTTTTTAATTGAGTCAAGGAGGGACATCCATTTAGATTCTCGTGTATTAAGGGCTGTCCGCAAGTTACCCCCTCTTGTCCCGAGAGAGACTTTCTCGACAACCCACCATCTTAAGTCAGCCACAGCATGGCCTGCCTTCTGCCAGTGTTCAACTAATGGTGCGCCCACTACATTGCACCGCAATCTACTGCAATGGGAGGAGATCCGGGATTTAATCTTCTGTTGGGTCTGACCGACGTATAGCAGATTACATGGGCATTGAACAATGTATATCACACTACTAGAATTACAGTTTGTGTGAAACTTAAGAGTGAACGTCCGTCCACCTTGAGAGAATGATTTAGTTGGGATTTGAGGTTGGTTGATCTCACTTGCTGATTATTAATAAAAACTGGCATCTGGTGGCAAGTGAGATCAACCAACCTCAACTCCCACTTCATTCATTCAGAAGGGCGAAAAACATACGGGACATGGTGGTGCATTCCTATCTGGAGCCGGAGAGCCAACCAACGATCACATCATTATGGAATTTACCGCCACTAGTGGGGCATTTTAGGTGCGGGAACTGCACAGCGTGCAAAACCACTATCCCAACTAATTCATTCTCTCAAGGTGGACGGACGTTCACTCTTAAGTTTCACACAAACTGTAATTCTAGTAGTGTGATATACATTGTTCAATGCCCATGTAATCTGCTATACGTCGGTCAGACCCAACAGAAGATTAAATCCCGGATCTCCTCCCATTGCAGTAGATTGCGGTGCAATGTAGTGGGCGCACCATTAGTTGAACACTGGCAGAAGGCAGGCCATGCTGTGGCTGACTTAAGATGGTGGGTTGTCGAGAAAGTCTCTCTCGGGACAAGAGGGGGTAACTTGCGGACAGCCCTTAATACACGAGAATCTAAATGGATGTCCCTCCTTGACTCAATTAAAAACGGCCTGAACGAACAGGACAGTAGCTTGGCACAGTTGGCAGCCCTAGGTTGATCATCTAAGTGGTAATACCAAGAGATTTTCGAATGATGTACTTTCAAATGATGTAATTACGAGACCTGTATGGGTGGGTTTCCTAACACTCCCTAACACTTTCTTTATACCGTATAAGGTTTACACCAGCTTAGGAATGTGATAACTATGGATTGCAATTTGGACTAACACCCTCAGAATATTCATCTACACTCTCATGTTTGAGAAGTGCATGATCTGCTGTGGGTATATGTATGAGTATAATTATTCAATTGTTCAAGTGTTTTCAAGAAACATGCTTCACTAAACGCGGTATGATGTTGCCCGTCTACACCCTCATGCCTGAGAGGTGCACGAGCTATTAAGAGTGGTGATAGATTCTATTTTCTGAACAGTGCATTCATTTTTTCAACTGGTGCTTTTATGAAAAATGTGTTTTTTAAGAAATATGTGATTTCATGCTATATGATGAGGCCCGCTTACACCCTCATGCTTGAGAGGTGCACGAGTTCGAGTTAGTGGTGACTGGCGCATGTAGTAATTTTGACAAGCATTAATGAATGTTTATAGTAATTGTTTATAAACATTAACAAACATTCTGAATAATTTTCCACGCGAAACTGGTGCCCTAAGTAACTCCTTCCCCCCCCCCCCTCCCTTCTTTACTTCGTCAAGCCAGGCTGACTCCTCCCCCAACTCCGCGGAGCAATGGAGCTTATAGGCTTATCGGCTCCTCATACCCTCAGATTTGAGAGGCACAAAATGCGCAAATATACTAACACATTTTAGTTATTGTCAAGTCTTAATTGATGTGTTAATATACATAAACAACATCTCCTCGAAAGTTTTTATGTAACTTTTCTATGTCTACTAAGGCCAACCATGACTGTCCCCGCCCTCAACTCCGCACAGCGGCTCTGCGAAGTTTCCTGCTCGTAGACCTTTACCGTGCTAATGCCCCGTATTGACCGTGAGTACTTTGCCTTCCCGGTTCACTGGGTTAAACTTCTGTACTTAGTGGGACAGGCTCGTGACCGTCCTCTTCCATTTGTTTTAATTTTTAGTTAAACCGCACCGAGGTCCCCGGTGATGTTCCCCGCCCGATCGTTTGTCAAAGCATTTGTGTGGATTTGGCGGTGTATCTAAGGAGTCCTTGATATTACGAGTAAGCCAGAATTAATCGTTATTCTTAAGAGAACCAGTTCATCTTAGAAATGGTAATCCTATACAAAGTATAATTATTCTATATAGGGTTCCCATCATTGAAGAACGTTTGTCGAATATGGGTGACGGCAATTGACACTAAAGCTGAGGAATGTCGGCTTTCAGACTGACTCCATAACGGAGGTATGTACGTGGCTATTATGCCCCGTTCCTTCATCATGTCAATCTGTGATTCTTTACTATACTTAAACTTCCCTTTGTGTACCACCAGCGTTCCTCAAACTGCAGAAGCTGGATGAAGCACTGATTCATATCTAAGGCGTCATCCTACTTTTTACGCCATTTTATGTAAGTAGTTGACAGGCACGACTAATTTTTGGACTAAGGCCATTACCAACCAGTGGTTAATCTAATCTCCCGTTTCAATGGCTTAATTGCAGCTGATCTATTCCTTCCAGTGTGGTCACAAATGCGCCAGTGTCCTGACACTACATGTGAGTGTTTTTCCTCCCTATTTATTAATCAAGACGCCTGAGGGCTCATTGACCTACCTTTTCCTCTGTATAGTAGCATATTTGATAGCGTAGAGGTTGATCATGAATTTTTATGTGGTCGCACTCTAATTCCTCCGCTATGAGGCCCAAGTGGCCCTAAGCCCATGGTTAATTTCTTTTTACCTATATAATTGAAACATGTTCATTTAGTGACGTTCAACAATAATAGATAGTGATTCTGCCTCTTTTTCAATTTTAAATTCACAGATCACCACGCCCCTTCCCTTCACCTTGCACCTGTCCTGATGAAGACCCCGTAAAAGGACCTAATTTAGCCTACGTCAAGGGGTCGAAACGTCGACGGCTTTCCTGTTGTATACCTCCGGCACATGCCCTTTAGCCAACTTGAATGTTTGTTAATGTGACCGTTGAAAGGTTTTGTATAATCAATCTAATGGACTTTTTGAAGACAGAGGCTTCTTTGTGTTAGATTTGGCCTGAGTCATATGCCAACATTGTATATGATTATTTTCATTCTTTATGACTGTGTCTATTCTCCTCTGACTGTACATGGCTTTGAGCACACCCTGTCCCTCACTTCCCTTGCCTTCTCCTCCTCCTTTGGGGCTTTTTGAAAGTTTGTGGATATATCTCCAAAGTGGTATTGTAAAATAAATGACAATATCCATATCTATTCGAATTTTATGATTTTGTACAAAGTGTTACCAACCACGGTTGGTTGTGTGTGTTGTACCCAACACGTTTCCCTTGCGGGGACCCTTCTATACACATTCCTCTAAAATGGAGCTCAGGGGTAAGATCACAGTTTATAATGGTATTTGCTCTCAGTCTACTATAGTCCCTGTGCTGTGCCTGTTATTGTTACTGTTTCTACTTCCAAGACCGCAGGTAACTCTATATCTGCGCCATGCAATGATAGTCTGAGTTTCGTCCCGGTAGGGCCCTTATGTATGATGTTTGGCGGGGCCCCCAGGTTGAAGGATGGCCAACTAGAATCATTGGACAAGCTACAAAATAAACCTGCTGACTGGCTCTGAAAACATAAATATTTTAACACTTGGGGCCAGAATGAAATTATAATAGCCAGAAGAGTGGGCTGGTTTCGACAGTCTAAGAAAAATATTTCAGGGGATTGCACTGCTTTAAATTTCCGCAGACCTGTATGTATACGTGATATCCTGATCACAAACGAACTTCCCTATTTGGCAGCTACAAATGTTATTATCTTCCCTTTAGGCTTTTTTAATAGGCCTCCACTGTGCTACACAAGTTCATGCCAGCACATTACAAGATCTCTGGGTTATGTTTTTTGTACCAGCATGGTTTCCACATTAAGGGCCATATGTAGGTAACTTAATACCGGCCGGTAACGAACGAAATTCAGTAAAATAGCCGTTACCGACCACTATCTAGGCATTTGAGATGCAGGAGGCCAAAAATAAGGATTCGGTAATTATGAATCGGTAAATACCGATTCATTATTACCGAATTCCAAATTACCGAATCGGTATTTACTGAATACTTAATTACCGATTTGGTAAATAAGAAACGGTAAAAAAGAGAGAAGAGATGTAGGTAAAATTGGAAATACCGAATTTCATGACATACAGTGTTTAAGAGTTGGTACATACCATGGATTGAAAGCAGGTGGTAACCAGGTGCAGGCCATAAAACAGGCCCCAAAATGCAACAGTGTGATCAGAATGGCGTCTTTCTATGTGATAGCAAGGCCAGGCAGCAGGTGTGAGGATCTGGAGAAAGGAGGAGCAAGACTAAAGACAGCGGATCACACTCTTCCAACTTACTGAGGCAGAGATCCATGAAAGGTACAGGCAATACCCCCACACCATCCTGGACTTGATAAGGGACCTGCACCCACTCCTGGAGCACCCAACACCAAGGGCGCACGCCATACCACCACATGTGCAGGTGCTCTGTAGCCTACACCTCCTTGCATCTGGCAGTTACCAGGGGGTGAAAGCTGCGGTAGGTGGGGTGTCGCAGAGCTGCCTGTCCCATTTCTTCAGGAAGTTCCTGGAGGCCATGATGCAGAGAATGCATCATTACATCAGCTTCCCTGACACACATGCGGAACTGCTGAAGACCAAGACCGACTTTTACCAAATGGCACAGTTTCCACATGTCATCGGCTGTATTGATGGCACACACATCCCAATCTGCCCACCTGCAGCCACTGAGTACATCTACAGGACCAGAAAGTCCACCCACTCCATAAATGTGCAGGTAATCTGTGATGCTAACACCATAATCACAGACATCGTGGCCAAATTCCCTGGAAGCACCCACGACTCCTACATCTTCCAGAACAGTGGGATCTACACATGCCTGGCAGCGGGGGAATTCGGAGAAGGATACCTGCTAGGTAAAACACCTTGACACACCCTGATAGATTCTGCAGATGTAGGTGTTGTTGTGCATGTGATTAATGGCTCTCTCTTTTCCACATAGGCGATAGCGCATATGTCATCCGCTCATATATCCTTACTCCCTACCTGAACCAATCAAACCCAAATGAGAGACGATACAACGTGGCACACAAATCTCCACGCAACGTTGTGGAGTGCACCTTTGGGCTGTTAAAAAGCAGGTTCCGCTGCCTCCACAAAAGCGGAGGCGCATGCCAGTACTGTTATGTTATGTTATATTAAAAAAATGTGTACCGCGCACGGTCACCAAATGGTTTTATGGCGCTCAAAACATATGCGGGAGAGCAGGGCAACAGAGAAACTCAATAAGCTAACTGAAAAAGGTGAGTCTTGAGTAATTTGCGGAAGCAAACATAACGAGGGCAAAGCCTAATGGAGATGGGGAGGGAATTCCACATGGTGGGGGCCAGAAAGGAGAAACACGAGCCTCCATGCTTTTTACGTTTAAACCTTGGGATCAGCAGCAAATTGTGAGAGGCAGACCGAAGGTCTCTAGAGGGGGTGTAGCGCTGAAGGCTGGAGGTAGTAAAGGCCGGGGCACGATCAGTGAGGGCCTTAAAACAGTACAGCCTAGTTGGAACAGGCAGAGATAGGCCACGGGGAGCCAGTGCAATCTTCTCATCAGGGGCGAAACATGTTGGAATTTGGGCTGATGGAAGATCAGTCTGGCCGCCTGGTTTTGCACCAGCTGCAACCGATGGAGGTGGTAGGCAGGAATACCAACATAGAGGGTGTTGGCGTAGTCTATACGCGAGGTGACAGAGCCATGATAACAAGAGTGAGTGCCTCAGTATTGAGAAATCTACGAATTTTGCAGATCTTGCGAAGGTGGAAAAAACAGGAGGATGTTACTGCATTGATTTGAGGCCTCATGGACAGGTCGCTGGATATAATAACGCCTAGACTCTTTACCAAGTTGACGGGACAGGGCGAAAGCCCAAGGGAATGCGGCCAAAAGCTGGAGGTCCCGCCCGTCAACACCAACTCAGTCTTGTTAGGATTCAACTTAAGCTGACTATAGTGCATCCACTCGGAGATCGCAAGCATGGTAGATTGGAAATTAGAAGAGGAAGAGGGGGAGGGATGAAGTGGAAAAATCAATTGTAAATCATCCGCATAATTAAAAATAGTAACGGGTTGTGATGAAGGGAGGCCAGGAGGGGCTGCATATAGAGATTGAACAAAAGTGGCGACAGCGCAGAGCCCTGGGGGACTCCGCAGGATAAAGGGGAATAAGAAGCAGAGTAAGTGGATAGATGAACTGCTTGGGAGCGCTGGTGCAAAAAAAATGTAATCCAGGAGAGAGCCACGCCTTGAATGCCCGCATTGTTGACACGGTCGATCAGGATGGCATGATCGACCGTGTCAAACGCCGCCGACAGGTCCAGCAGCACCAGGGCTTGGGCAATGTTGTTGTCGGCGCCTTGCCTCAGTGCATCCATCACAGCCACAATAACAGCTTCGGTGGAATGCGCTGGCCGAAAGCCCGCTTGCTGATTGTCCAGAAAGGCAGAGCTCTCGATGAATGCACTGAGACAGCGGGTGACGTAGGTCTCCAAGATTTTCCCCAGGTAGGGCAGGAGGGAAATCGGTCAAAAGTTACTCATGACCGAGGGGTCAGCACCCGGCTTTTTTAATATGGGCAATACGACCGCCTGTTTGAAAAGGCTGGGACGATGCCAGAGGCTAGGGATTTATTGAGAAGTGACAAAGGGGGTCAGGACAGGCCAGAAAGATATCTTTAAGTATTTGCGGGGGACAGCAATCGTTAGGGGAGCCAGAGCTCACCAAATGTAACAAAGAAGTGAACTCGGCCAAGGAAATTGGCGGGAAACCATCAAATCGACAGGGGTTCATAGGGGGCAGAGGAGGTGGAGAGGAAGAGGACGTGGAAGGGATGTTTGTTTTTAATGGTAACAATTCTTTCGGTGAAATACAAATTCAAAGAGTCGCAAAGAGCCTGGGTAGGTAAGGGTTGAGCCGTAACACGGTCTGGCAGGGTAAGCTCCTCGACTATAGCGAAAATATCCTTCGCTTTGGAAGCAGAATCCAAGATTTTCTGGGAAAAATAGGAAGTTTTGGCCAATAAAATAGATTTTTTATATTGTTTCAATATGTCCATATACTCCGTTTTGAATGTGGGATCATAGTTGCGCCTCCATCGGTGCTCCGCTTGGCGGAGGACCAGTTTGTCCGATTTTAATTGATCTGTAAACCAACGCTGAGCGTCATGGGGACGTTTGGTTTTTATAGTTTTTAAGGGGGCCACTTTATCACTAGCAGATACCAGCCATTGCTTGAAGAGGCAAGCCTGATCGGACAGCAAGGCCTGGTCCCTAGGGGCAGTAGAAGCCAGGATGGCATGGAATTCTGCAGGATTAACACGTTTCCAGTTGCGGGCAGTAAAATTGGAGAGCAGGCAAAGTGAAGTTAATTGAAAATGAGATGAAAGAATGATAGGACCAGGAGCAAGGAAACACTGAGGGGAAAGAGATGTCAAGGTTGGTCATCCACACTTGGTCGAGAATGTGACCTTTGTTATGGGTAGCTAAAGTGATATGTTGGCTGCAATTCATACCAAGTAGGAGATCAGTGAAATCCTCGGAGATATTACTCTCCCGGGGGTCGGTTGGCCAGTAGTTAAAATCGCCAATAATAAGAATTTTGGCAGAGTTAATAACTAATCAGTTCGCCAAACTGTTGAAAGAAAAGAGGCATGCTGTGAGGGGGTCTATAAGCCAGGACACAAATAAAGAGAACCTAGAAGAGGAAAATTTAAGGGTGAGGCAGTCAGTTTTGACAATGGTGAGAGTTTCCACAGTAGTGAACTTAAACTGGGATTGTATGATAGCAGCAACCCCGCCACCGGCTCTCCCCCCAGACCTATTGGACTGTAAGATGTAGTAACCAGTGGGAATAGCAGCAAGGATGTCCGGGTGGAATCATCCGTAAGCCAGGTTTCAGAAAGTAAGAGAATTTCCACTTTATCATCATCCAGCAGCTGGAATATCTCAAGCTGGTGTTTCACCAGCAAATGGTACTCACCCCTCATCTGCTGTAAAATGATTGCAACTTGCGCAATGCTGCGCAACCTTGCCACTAGGAAAGGTACAGTCGTAGAATTAACAGATATTGAGGATGATGATGATGAATTTGCACACCCTGAGCCCAACACAGAAGGAGTGGCACCAGCTACAGATGGGAGACAAAGTCGGGCAGAGATCACACGCAACTATTTCTAAGTAGGTAAGGAAACACAGCCAGTTGTTGTATGTACATGAAATAGTTTTAATATCTTGTCACTACGCCAGTACACAAAGGCCCAAATGTGCCAGTCCAATTCCATTAGGGAAGTCCTGGGTTACTTCACCCATTCCAATTCAGGGAGTGTGGGCAGCATCAGTGTCTGCGGGCACGCCCACCGGTGCTGGATGCCATTAGCTGGCTGTCCTCACTGGCTGTGTGGGCATTGGCAGCCCCATGCTATCCCTCCAGGTGTCAGTAACAGGGGGGCCATGCTGCTCCTACTGGTGGTCTCCTCGCTCTCCCCCACATCCAGAGCACCATTATTTGCCGACTGAGCAGTCAGCAGCACCTCAACTGCACTTGTCACCCTCACAAGGCCCCTGGAGACTTCACTGCTGCTGTGTGCCAGTCCCTCCTGCATGTTGACGCAGCGCCTGCAGAGCAGGGAAGTGGCAGTGGCTAGCCGGTTCACTGCCCTTGTGTGTTGCTCAGACCTCTGCCTCTCCCTGCACCTTGTTGCCCTGTCCTCGTCCAGCTTGCTGCACAGCAGCAGTACTGACTGGGAAATGTCCCGCATGCCCACAGCCATCTCTCTCATTCCCTCCGCCATTGAGCTGATGCCCTTATCAATGTTTTTTACATTTTCATGTAGGTGCTTCATCTGTCGTCGGACCGACTGGATGGCCTTCACCTGCATGCACTGCACCTTTACCATACTTGCCTCCAGGCCTCGAAAGACACCAGGATCCTCTCTATGTTGGTTTTCACTGCTGTCCCTGGCCCTGCTGCATTTGGCACCTGTGTTGGCCCCCTTGGCGGTGGACTGCTGAGGAGCATTGCTGTCCAAAACTGCCACAGTTGATGTGTCACCCCCCCCCACTGTGTCTTCTGCTGAAGACTCCATTTCCTGGAGTGTGCCCACAACATGCCTCCTGGTTCTTTGCACTGCAGGTGTTGTTGCAGCCGGTGACGCTACCAGTTGAGGTGAGGACAGGAGTAGTGGTGAGGCCAGCTGCCGTGTGGAGGCCAGCAGCTGTGGTGACGCTGGCAGGTATGGAGAGGCCAGCAGCTGTGGTGACGCTGGCAGGTGTGGCAAGGCTGGCAGTGTTGGTGATGCTGCTGTTGCTTGTGTGGTGTGCCCTGCACTAGTACTAGCCTCCTGTGTGCCTTCCCTCCGGGGTGCACTACCTTCGTTGTCCTTGGGATACCTGCGAGATGTCTCGCCTGTAGACAGAAAATCATACATTAGCTCTGTGGTCCTGCAGCCCTGCTTATACAATTAAATTCTCAACTCTGAAACACTGTCGCTATTGCCTCAGCTTGCTCATCACTGATGTGTGTCGCATACCTTGTTGTTTGGTGTGTTGTCTGACATGGTAGGTGTTTCACTGACTACATCTCCCATAATGCATTGCTGGTGTACACTAAAACCTGTACTGGAGTGGGGTTCATACTACCACATTGGGGAAGGGGAAAGGGAAGGGGAAGGGGTGATTGCTGTGCATGCTTCTTACCTTTTTTGGTGGTAGCTCAGGCTGAGCTGTCTGCATCCCCAGTCCCACAGACGCTGTCTGGCTCTATGGTGGACTCCACCAGCTCCTCAAGCTCAGTCAGGGCAGGTGCCCTGTTCTTCCCTCCTCCTGTGTGCCTCGCTTGTTTCTGGAGCTCAGCCATTTTCCTCTTTGTCACGCTCAGGAGGTCATACCACCTGTTCTTGAGGTCATCGATGTCCTGTGGGGACACTCCAATGGCATTCACCTTGGCTTGTATTGCCAGCCAAATCTTCCTTTTGGCAGATTCTGCCACCTGCAGGGACTGCTTGCCAAACAACTTGTGGTGTTCCTTTACTACCTCATCCACAAGGACCTACAGCGGTGATGCACCGTTACATCGCAACTTTTACAACGGGAGGCTTTTACAACGGAACTTTTACAACGCAGGATCCATTACATCGGATGCCATTACAACGCATGGCATTACATAGCAGATGCTATTACAACGCATGGCATTACATCGTAAGTATAGGTAAGTATTTTTTTTTTTTTTTTTATTAATATTAATTATAATTAAATATATTTATTTATGTTTTTTAATATTATTAATTTATTATTTATTATATTAATTAAAGTAATTTTTAAAAAAAGTACAGGTGTACAGGGGTGTTTTTAGGTTTCAGGGTAGGGTTTGGGTTTTGGGGTACAGGGGTGTTTTTAGGTTTCAGGGTAGGGTTTGGGTTTTGGGGTACAAGGGTGTTTTTAGGTTTCAGGGTAGGGTTTGGGTTTTGGGGTACAGGGGTGTTTTTAGGTTTCAGGGTAGGGTTTGGGTTTTGGGGTACAGGGGTGTTTTTAGGTTTCAGGGTAGGGTTTGGGTTTTGGGATACAGGGGTGTTTTTAGGTTTCAGGGTAGGGTTTGGGTTTTGGGGTACAGGGGTGTTTTTAGGTTTCAGGGCAGGGTTTGGGTTTTGGGGTACAGGGGTGTTTTTAGGTTTCAGGGTAGGGTTTGGGTTTTGGGGTACAGGGGTGTTTTTAGGTTTCAGGGTAGGGTTTGGGTTTTGGGGTACAGGGGTGTTTTAGGGTTCAGGGTTGGGTTTGGGTTTTGGGGTACAGGGGTGTTTTTAGGTTTCAGGGTAGGGTTTGGGTTTTGGGGTACAGGGGTGTTTTTAGGTTTCAGGGTAGGGTTTGGGTTTTGGGATACAGGGGTGTTTTTAGGTTTCAGGGTAGGGTTTGGGTTTTGGGGTACAGGGGTGTTTTTAGGTTTCAGGGCAGGGTTTGGGTTTTGGGGTACAGGGGTGTTTTTAGGTTTCTGGGTAGGGTTTGGGTTTTGGGGTACAGGGGTGTTTTTAGGTTTCAGGGCAGGGTTTGGGTTTTGGGGTACAGGGGTGTTTTTAGGTTTCAGGGTAGGGTTTGGGTTTTGGGGTACAGGGGTGTTTTAGGGTTCAGGGTTGGGTTTGTGCTTAGGGCTAATTAAATTATATTTACCATTTATAAATTAATTAAAATATATTTATTAAATTAAATTAATTATATTATATTAATTCCATTTTTTAATTAAATTAATTAAATTAAATAAAATATTGTAATTAATGTATTTTAATTATAATTTTTAAAAATATTTAAATTAAATTAATTTCATTATATTAATTAATTACAATTAATTACAATTTTTATTTAAATTAAATTAAATAAATAGATTTAAATTTATTAAATTAAATTAATTACCATTTTAAAATGTATTTTAATTAAATTAATTAAATTAAATTAATTAAATTAACTTAATTACATTTTTTTTAAAAGATATACTTACCTATACTTACCATGTAATGCCATGCGTTGTAATAGCATCTGCTATGTAATGCCATGCGTTGTAATGGCATCCGATGTAATGGATCCTGCGTAGTAAAAATTCCGATGTAACGGAATGCGTTGTAAAAAACCGCGTTGTAGTGACACCAATCCACCTACAGCTCCATGGTGCTGAATTTCACCTTCCTCTTTCTCTCTGCAATCCAAGAGAAGGCACTGGAGTGGATCATCTCGTTCCTCGCCGGAAGAACCCAGAGAGTCCGCCTCCCCCGTTCAGATCCGAAGCCACCAAAGTCATCTGCGACGTACCACAAGGATCATCACTCAGCCCAACCCTCTTCAACGTCTACATGAGCCCCCTCGCTGCCATCGCACGCCAACACAACCTCAACATCATCTCCTACGCCGACGATACCCAGCTGATCCTCTCCCTCACCAATGACCCTGCCACCGCCAGAGCTAGTCTACACGAGGGGATGAAAGACGTCACCGAGTGGATGAAGAACAGCCGCCTGAAACTGAACTCAGACAAGACGGAAGTCCTCATCCTGGGATCATCGCCCTCCGCCTGGGACGATTCCTGGTGGACCCCTGCCCTGAGCACCACTCCCAAACCAACGGACCATGCACGCAACCTCGGCTTCATCCTGGACTCCTCCCTCTCGATGACCAGACAAGTCAACGCCGTCTCCTCATCATGCTTCAACACCCTGCGCATGCTCCGCAAGATCTTCGGATGGATCCCCACCGAAACCAGGAAGACCGTCACCCAGGCACTCGTCACCAGCCGACTGGACTACGGGAACACCCTCTATGCCGGAACCACAGCCAAACTTCAAAAAAGACTCCAACGCATCCAGAACGCCTCCGCACGACTCATCCTGGACATCCCACGACACAACCATATCTCCGGCCACCTGAGAGACCTGCACTGGCTCCCCATCAGCAAGAGAATCACATTCAGGCTCCTCACCCACGCACACAAGGCTCTCCACGACCTGGGCCCAAAGTACCTCAACAACCGCCTGACCTTCTACACACCCACCCGCCAGCTATATTCGACCAGCCACGCCCTCGCCTCCGTACCACGCATCCGCCGAGCCACCGCCAGAGGAAGATCCTTCTCCTACCTGGCAGCCAAGACTTGGAACTCCCTCCCCATCCACCTTCGGCTGACCCAGGACCACTTCTCCTTCAGGAAGCAGCTCAAGACCTGGCTGTTCGAGCAGTGACGTACCCCTCTCCCCCAGCGCCTTGAGACCCTCCCGGGTGAGTAGCGCGTTTTATACAAATGCCTTGATTGATTGATTGATTGATTGCTCCTTCCCTTTCAGTGTCCTTGCTTGAAATCGTGCTGTTTTCCTGGAGTAAGTATCCCAGTGTCTTAAGGGTTCTGCTCTGCTCACCCAGCCTCTCCAGCAGCTTCAGATTGAGTGCACCTGCATGGGTGTGGCCAATTCATGGTTGGGAGGTGGGGAGGTTGCACCGGATTGGCTGATTCCTTAATTTTTTATTTTTTCGAATTACCGATTCGTTATTTACCGAATTGGTATTTACCGAATTGGATTTTACAGATTCGGATTTTACCAATTAGGTTTTTACCGATCGGTGTTGGGGATTCGGTATTTCTTTACCGAATTTTACAGATTCGGTAAATATTACCGAATTTGTACCTACATCCCAAATACCGAATTCTTATTACCGATTCGGTATGATTCGGTATGATTCGGTAATAATCGGTAATAATCGGTATTTAAGATTCGGTATTTGGGATTTACCTACATATGGCCCTAAGTTACTTAGAGGCCGTGGAATGACTCTTTAAAGATTAGGCAGTGACTCTTATAAAGCTTTGTCTAGTCTGCACTTCACTATTAACACCCCAGTCATTGGAGGCCAGCTAGAGGAATTACCAATGCACCTGACCTCTGCTGAATAAGGTTCTTCTGGGGAGATTTAACATTGTTCAGAAGTTTTAAAGTTGTTTTTTTAAAAATCTTAAGCTGGAATGTGGGTGGTCTCAGACCAAAGACTGGGTTAACTGATTGTCTAAATTTTGTGTCAGGTTACGATATTCTTCTTTTTCAGGAAACTTGGGGCAAATGATCTATTTTTATGAATGGCTTCCAATGTTCTAGTGTTCCCTTTATATCGTCCTGAAGTGGTTGGGCCTCTGGATGTTTGTCCACTTGGATGAGCACTGCTTTAGGGGGACATATCAAATCTTTGGAGACTAATGATAGCAGCTTTCAAGTCATAGTTATAAAGACCAAGCTGAGTCTTTATATAGTGAATTTGTTTAGTAGCATAGCTAGTGTATAGCCTGGCATTATTAGGACATGCTTTACATCTTTGCCTGGCCAGTGATTTTAATGTTTACCTGCCTACCCCGCTAACAGATCCAATCTTAGCTCATCATTCATATCACGTTTCCAACTCCTAAAGTGCTGAACTTATTTCACACTTAGCCCCGTTAGACTTGGTCAATGCACTGTCAATTGTAGGTCTGTCTGGTTGTGAGGTACCTACTTTCTTCTTCACACAAAATTTAGAAGAGTCACTTTCACATAGTTTGGTAATTTCTTCAACATTTTGTGAATATAACCCTATAGAAATCTACCTACTTAATCACGCTAAGGGAACATTTAGGTGGGGTATTGGGGCATGTAATTTGCAACCTACCACTGATAATCTAAGGACAATTTGGAGAACTAGGGATCCTGTACAGCAGTTTAAGGAAAAGATAGGCCAGGATTTGAAACACACTTTTAAAAACCTCCCAGCTGGGGCGTGGCCGGGACGTGCATGGAGTAGAACGGCTGAGACAGGGTCTCCGCTCCACCGCGTCCTGCTCTCGCTGTTGCTCCTTCCCGCCGGGCCACAGACCAAAGCAAGGAGGTCTGCTTTGTTTGCGGAGAGGCTGTGGTGACCTCTGAGGTGCGGCCGGGGGCTCTGTTGCACCTGGAGGCACAGATCTCTGGGCATCCTATGCGCCATTTTCTCTGACTGCCATCTTGTGGCGATGGAAGCTGACTGGGACCCGCGATCGGGAGCACCCTTCCATCCCAGGCACGTGAGCCTGCGACGGCCTTTGAGTTGGTGCCGGGTACTGAGAGTGGCCGGCAAGTGAGGGGCTATGGGGTCGTCCTGTCCTTCTGTCGGAGCCCTGCAGACACCCGCCCCAGCCAGGCAGCACAACCCTGGAGGGTCGATCGATAGTGGCAGGGCTGGTGTACACCTCAGAGGAGAGGGAGTCTGCCCTGGAGACTCTGGAGTGCCGGGGACCACTCGGAACAGCGTGAGGTGAGCCACAGTGCCCACAAGGTCATTCAGACCCCAGACGATTCCCCTGGTAGCCATTTTGTAGATGAGCCCGGCCTTCCTGGTCCTACAGACTGCTGCTCACAGCTCAAGGTACCGGGGGGGCATGGTGGGCCAGCCGGGGTTATCTTGAAGCTGGTCCTGTTCCCCCTGAGGCTTGCTGACTGCTGAGAGATCCTGGGGGACGGCCCTGATCCCGGCGCGCTCACTGGGGGCCCCCTCTGCCATCTGGTTGCCGAGATCTGGAGAGAGAGGCCACAGAGGCGACATTGCTGAACTTCATGAGGCCTTCTGTGTGTTGCACCAAGGATCCCTGCTGGGGCAGGAGGCGAACTCTAGGTCCTCTACTCCTTTGGGAGATCCTGAGGGACAGCCCTGCCCATTGCTGCCTACCTTGATCTCTGTCTCTGGCGCAAATGCCCAGTGCCTGCAGTGCAAAATGTGGCAGCAGAGGAATCCGCGATGCCTGCATCAGCCTTTTGCGCACTCTGAGCAATGAGAGCCTGGAGGTGTGCTGGGGTGGACTGTTGTTCCTACTGAGGTGGCGACAGAGTTGTGGGGTCATCCCTGCTTGGCGAGTGCCTCTCTGAAGTGACACCTGTACCGGTCCCAGTGCACACTGGGATCGGGAGCCCTGTGGTGCTTTTGGGGGCTTTTAGGCTGTGCTGGTGTACGGACGTGCTTGTGGGGTCACCCTGCTGGGTGAGGACCTTTCTTTCGGCTTCTGCCCTAATGCTGTGGATTCCTGTTGGGGGCAGATCCCATGCAATTTGTTGTGGTTCGCTCTCAGTGGGAGGTGCTGTGATTTAACCATGTGCAGTCCAGACATAGGTGGAAATACTGTGGAAGACTGGTGGGTCACTTGCTATTCCCTTGGACCAGCCCTCAGGTGGTCTTGCATTAGAGCCTCAACAGCTGCTATATCCTTGCTCCTTGCTATTCATCTACTTCGCCTTCCAGGTCTGGCCTCTCTCCATCACTGGACTCCCGATCCTCATGGTACAAGTTGCCATGCCTCCCAAAAGTAAAGCAAATAAGGACACTGAGTCTGCCGTGGCTTGTGACAATCCAGCCACCTCCCTCTGGTCTAAATCTAATGCTCAGCCACAGCAAGACTCTAACTCTTCAACCTCGGCGTTGGGGAAGCCCAGCTCGGAGGCGCCAATCACCCAAGCATTTATGGCGTCTTTCCTACAGGAAATCAGGGACGAGATTGGTTCCCTCAAAAAGTAGTTCAGGGCTGGTCTACAGGACATACGTCGAGAGTTCACTGAGATAGGTGGACGGGTCGATGATCTCGAATGCACCATAGATACCAGAAAGCCTGTGTAAGAGGGTGGTGCAAATTTGGACTCTTCAACAGGTCCAAAATGCAGCGGCAAGGCTGCTTATGGACATTCCAAGGACGCAATCAGCGAAACTGGCATTGAAGGCGCTGCATTTGCTCCCTGTGCGGGAGCGAGTGACCTTTAAGGCACTTTGTACTGCCCATAAAATCCTCGCAGGTAAAGGCCCCCTCATTCTAAAATACCTAGTTACCCCATACAAAGCAAGCAGAACGCTGCGATCAGAAGGGAAACATCTGTTACTAGTTCCTAGAGTTAAAAAGGCCCGTACGGGCGGGAGAAGATTCTCATTTAATACGGCAAAGCTCTGGAACTCGCTTCCTCTAAAACTACGCGCTGAGCCCTGCACACTGCGTTTCCGTAAAGGTCTTAAAACCTTTTTGTTTCCTGTATAATGCGTCAACTTTGTCTCCATTACCATCGGATGTTGTCTGGAAAGCGCCGGGATGCCCAAGGGTAGCTGCGCGCTATATAAGATTTTAAATAAATAAAATATTATCCTACAGTTGAAGCAACCTTGAAAACCTCAGACTGCGAAACAACTTGCGCATCCAGCGGGTTCCATTGGGAGGGGAAGGCAAGGACATACAGGCATACACCACGAAACTCTTATAGGCCATCAGAGCGAATGAAGAGGCCTCACCACCTATGCTCGATAGGGCTCATTGGGTCTTCGGCCCATGCAATCGGCCAGACTTCATCCCGGACATCCTTACTAGAGTTCATTACTATGCCGACAATGAAGCTATCTTGAAAAAAGTGCAAGATATTAAAGCGGTGTCATGCAATGGCCTCTCGATCCAAAATTTCCAAGACCTGGCACCAGCTACACTTCAGCGGAGGAAGGACTTTATGGCTTTCACGGATTAGCTGAGGGACCTCAATATCAGGTATCAGTGGGGCCATCCCTTTGCCTTGATGTTTACATGGGAGGGCAAAAGGCGAGTCTTCCGCTCAGGGAGGGATGCGAAACAGCTCCTGCAGCACCCTATGAAGTCCGAGGGAGTTGATCTGTCTCCGCCGCGGGAGCATCAAGAGGGGTCTCTCTGCCGATATGGACCACGGTAATGCCCCCTAGATCCAAGCACCACCTACAGGAACTTGACTCTTCCCAAATTAAAAAAGACATCATTAGTCACATTTGCTCCCTGAGTGGCTCTTCCTGTCCAACCGGCTCACCAGATCATAAGGACTAAAAAGCTTCCTGGCCACACTAGCTCTTAGACCTGCCATGGAAACCTTTATGCCTTGAATTTGATTAGGTGCAACCTCGGCATGGGGGTGGACGACCTGGACCTCATTGGGGGTTGCTGGAGGAATGAGGTGCTGCAAATACCTGGGTGTGACATTTGGCTCTCTTGCACAGAGCGACTATGCCCCCAGAGGTCATCACCATCAAACCTCTAACTGCTATTCTTGAACATGGCCATGGTGGATGAAGCACGTATCGCTTTCCTCTGATACTACCACAGGATGGTAGTGGTGGAGGCACACAAATTCCTGTACGACTGCCACCTCCCCTTCAGAGTCCTGCAGGAGAGTGACTTTTCCGGAATGATCCATCTGAGAGACTTTGGGCTACTCTTGATAGACTTTGATATTGCCTGGCCCAGTTGGCTAATTGTTGTGCTTTTTATTGTTTTTCTCCCCTTCCCCTTTCTTGGACTTTTTCCTTGGATGTGCTCTTTTTCGGGGCTGGGGGGATGAGAGTACTCAGGGGTGCCTTGATGGGGTTGATTTGGACATGGGCAGTCATGTTGATGTTTCACAATGCTCTTTTCATCTCGCTAGATAGGCATAGGGTGGAGAAAAGGGGGATGTGCAACTGAGTGGTCTGTGGGGGTTGTAGGTTCCCTTTTCACTAACTATGACTAACCCCATTAGGTTTCTCTCTTTGAATGTAAGAGGATTGAATTCCCCTAATAAGAGGCGTCAGGTATGGAGCTAATTCCTGCACCAGCACCCTGACGTCATTTTTATACAGGAGATTCACTTTCTTTCTAAGGATATTTACCTTATGTCCTATCCCAAGTATCCCACCCAATTTTGGGTATGCTCCTCTTCTAAGACTGGGGGGTCGCAATTTTCTTTAAATCAGGCTGGCGTGAGCTGAAACCAACAGTTACGACAGATGAGGGTGGGTGGTTTATTAAAGCACATATGGCTTGGGGCGGGTGGCCTTTAACTTTTGTTAACATATATGCCCCTAATCAAAACCAGGATGCTTTCCTATGCCTACACCTTAGAGAGCTCCTGCAGTTGGGCCCCACACCAATTATCATAGGGGGAGATTTTTATCTAGTATGGGACCCTGAGTGGGACCCCACTGAGCAGTCGCATCAATGCTCTGGATCAATGTCCGCGGCATTGAGAAATACTTTCACAGATTTAGGTTTAGTCAATGCTTGGAGACATCTCCACCTTGACTCTAGGAACTTTTAATTCTTCTCCCATGCCCACCGATCATACTATTGTATAGATCATTTCTTCTTCTCCCTCGCCTTGATACAGGCTTTGAGCAGTGCTAAAATATCTGACATATCCTTAATGGATCATGCCCATGTCCTGGTTTCCCTCCAACCCCCCAATCCATGTAAGGAGTATTTGACTCATTGGAGACTGCCCCCTCAAGTCCTTCGAGATCCTGTGGATGTCTCAGATATCCAAAAGGAAATCAAGGCCTTCTATGTTGCGAACTCTCTCACTGACACTCCTGAGAATATTAGATGGGATGCTTTTAAAGCTACTATCCGGGGAGTCATCACATCTATATTGATTGCCAGGACTCGGGAGGCTCAGCTGGTTGAAACTACTCTCAAGAGAGATATCAAAACCCTAGAACGCAGGGATCATCTCCATCCGTCTCTCCGCAATAAAGGCCTCCTTGCTGAACTACGCGTTCAACTGCGTTTACATTGTACCAACAAGGCGGATAGACTCCTACTCAACCTCAAGCAGAAGTTTTACACGGGGGGACAAGGTCGGGCGTGCCTAGCATGATGCCTTCGAGCGCAGATGGCGAGGGTGCGTATCTCCAAACTCAGGTGCCCAGATGGTTCATGGGCCATCTCAGAGGTGGATAATGGCCTGGAACTGGAGAAGTTCTATGGGGACCTCTTAGTCATTGCTCCTTGTTCTCCTGCAGCTGTTACTGCCTTTCTCAATTCTTGACCCTGGGCCCCTATTGAATCCCACTTTATGGAACTGCATGAAGCTCCCATTACCCATGATGAGGTTGCCAAGGCTTTAAAGCAGCTCCCACTTGCTAAAACCCCGGGACCTGATGGACTGCCAGTCACTTTTTACCAGGTCTTCTACCCGCAGCTCCGAGATAATTAGCTTCACCACTTTAATAGTTTCACAGACATCTCAGGTCTCACCCCAACAATGAACGAAGCAGAGTTAGTTCTAATCCCCAAACCAGATAAAGACCATTCCCTACCCGCGTCATACCACCCTATCTCGTTGTTGCCAAGATCTATACGAAAATTCTAGCCAACCGACTGGAACCCCATCTTCAGGGTCTCATTGATCCAGATCAGGTGGGGTTTATTCGCCATCAGGAGGGGGTGTACAATATTCGTGGGATAGCCCATCTCCTGGAAAAGGAACGTTTTAAGGATATCCCTGCCTGTTTGGTCTCCCTGGATGCGTAGAAAGCCTTCCGTCGGGTTGACTCGGGCTTCCTAAGAGCAGTGCTATGGAAGGTGGGGCTAGGCCCGGAAATGGTCTACAGATTGATGGCGCCTTATGCGAAACCCACTATCCGTATGCGTTCTAATGGTCCTCTCACTACCTCTATCCCCATCTATCGAGGCACCAGACAGGGGTGCCCGTTGTCTCCTCTGTTGTTCGCCCCGGTGGTGGAACCTCTGGCTGTCGTCATATGGAATGATCCAAACATTAGGGGTATCTCCATGGGTGGGTATGAACACAAGGCTTCCCTCTTCGCTGATGATCTCCTTCTTTCCTTATCCTCCTGAGCTGCATCCCTCCCGTCAGTGGCTACTCTCCTGGGGGCCTTTGAACATGTGTCAGGATACCGGATTAGTCTTGATAAGTCTCATGCCCTTAATCTTACTCTCTTGGCCTTGGAGGTCCAGGGCTTGGGAGACCTGATGCCAGTACAATGGACAGATGTATCGATTTAATACATGGGTCTTGACCTGACCCTACACTCTCGACCTAGACTTTCTCCAACTGGCCTAGATAAAGGAGCGCCATCCAGGAGGAGTTGAACAGATGGAAGGGCCTACCTCTTGCTTGGCTAGGATGTATCAATACCATCAAAATGTACTGCCTCCCTAAATTCTTATATCTTTTCCAACCCTGCCCACTCCCATACTGCAGGCGGATATTCTTGACCTATAACGTGACTTTGCTAAATTGATATGAGGGAAATCCCACCCACGTTTCCTTAACAAGATGTGAATGCTGCCTCGTGTCAGGGCGGACTTGCGTGCCCCAACCTTCTGGAATATTTTTGAGCTCGTCATCTTCGATATATCTCAGAATGGGTGGCTTGTGAAAGCAAAAAGCCTTGGTACCACTTGGACTGAGCGGTGTCATGTGGACTTGTATGTGATCTGCCATTTCTCCTGCATGGGGCGTGCCCCCGCAGCACCTACATAGTCGCCCCTACAAAGACAGTACTAGAGATCTGGGATAAGTTGGCGTTACCTCGAGGTCTGACAACGTTCCCATCTCTTTATACTCCTATAGCTCGGAACACTCTGTTCCCCCAAGCACTGCAAACCCAAGCTTTTAAAATGTGGACGGAGGGTAATTGCCAGGTTATTCAGGCCCTCTTCCAGGGTAATGACTTTCTCACGTTTGATCAATGTAAGCAAATGTTTCATCTCACAGGGGAGGCATGCATGCAATATTATCAGTTATGTCATTGGCTTGACTCCCGGACTTACATCCAGGGAGCTACTAGACAACTTACATCTTTTGAGTCCCTGGTCCGTAAATTTGAGGGCTTGAAGGGTCAAATTTCCAAAAAATATACTGTCTTACAACATTCTCAGTGGCCCACACCCCATGGCTATCAGATGCGCTGGGTTTCAGACCTGGTAGAGGATATACCTCCTGAAGGGTGGGCTTGTCTATGGCGGGACATCCCAAACATATATCAGAGCACGCCCCCGCGTGAATCAGTATACAAATTGATGATGCAATGGTATTACACCCCAATTCGCCTCTACCAAATGTTCCCAAATTCCCCGCCGACCTGTTGGAGGTGTCAGAAAGATAGAGGGGACTTTATTCACATATGGTGGTCATGCCTGAATCTCACAATGTTCTGGAAGGAGGTCCTCAGCCATATCAAAGAAGTGGTGGGATTTCCTATTCCTTCCTCTCGTCAGGCACGCTTTTGGGTATTAAACCCCCAACTCTACATACTATGACTCACGCAGACTGGCTCTTGATTCTCCAGCTGCTGGGAGTGGCTAGGTAGTCAGTAGCCCTATTTTGGAAGAAGACGCAGCCCCCCCTATTGCTACCTGGTTTCTTCAACTGTGGAATGTATTAGCCATGGAACTGCTCACTGCCCGTATCAATCACACAGATCCATGATTAACATTGGAGTACCGGGCCTTATGGACCCAGCGGCGCAGGGCACGCCTAAAATCTCCGAGTTCACCTGCCTTGTCAGACAGAGACACGAGACACTCTGTTAGGCGTAGAAAAGCAGATTTATTAGCTGCAGCCAAGCACAGTTGTCCAAGAAGTTACAGGAGGTAGATTCTTAGGAGACTGCCACTTTATTCCGTGGTGCACAGACTTTTATATCATACATATTTACAATACCCACTCCCAAAACATACAAGACTGACAAATAGGAATAGTTCGAAAACAAGTTATCGAATGTCAAAACACACCCTTCTTTCAGACCCCGTGTGCTCTCCTCCCCTCAAGTTAATCAACACTGTCCGTAATTCAATTTGCAGGTGGTAGAACATGTTTGAATGCTTCAAAGGATAGTTTATGTAACAAGAGAATACACGGAGAGAATAGCGAAGGTCAGTCAAATAGAATGAAGTCAAGAAAAATGTTGGGACCCAAACAGTGGAGTTAGACAAGGATTAATCAGTCTAGACAAGGATTTGACAAACTCGGCCAGACCCTGACATTGGTTTGGTAATCAAGGACAAGGGTTACTCTTTAACAGACGAGACACGTAGCAGCTGGAAAGGCAAAAACATCGCGTTAGCCGTACTGCCTGAGTAAGGCAACACAAAATGGCGGTTATACACAAAATGGCGGCCAGATACGAAGCGGAGTCGAAAATCACGGAACCTCAGGCCCTCCTTCTGCCATTACTCAGGCAAAGCACAAAGGACTCACGCTAGTCTGAGTCAATGTCAATGGTCATAAGGTCATTAAGCTGTTGCTGCAACATCATCTTAATGTTTTCTGTTTGCTGTGACATAGGCTTTGGAACACACAAGGTGGCACAAAGACCACAGAGAGCGGGGCCACATTACAAACAAAGACAACAAGAGAAAATGATGGCCAAAATCATTCAGAGGAAAGTTAACACTTTTCATCCCCATGTGGACAGTAGTCCCCAGAACCATCCCATCACCGACCAATTTCCTGAGTCCTGATGAATAGACTCGGAAATGACATGTAGCTTAGAAATGGCTTGGTATACTGTAGGAGCATTATCCGGAATATAAATGCAGCAACTAGACCCGATCAATTTACAAACTCCTCCTCTATCAGCAAGAACAATGTCTAACACCATTCTGTTTTGTAAAGTCATAAGACGATCCGCCTGAAGTTCAGCCGTCAAATTACTCAAGGCTCCGGAAGTCACATTGATCGTAGCCTCGACAACACGAACCAACTGTCTAATGTTTCTGCTATTGACCAATGGGCCCCAAAAGGGAAGAAAACCCTTTTATGAAGTCTCCTCCCTCTTGTCCAGCTGTGTCTCCAGAATCAATACCCCTCTACCATATCTATTCCTGTGATGTCCCGAAGGAGCAGTGTATGTAGGGGGAAGTAGGAAAGCTATAAAGCATGTTCCCGAAAAATAGGCAGGAAGCCATGTGTAGGCCCTATCATGACAAACGAAATATGTACCTTGAGATGGTACTAACGGAGAAGAAATCAAGGGGGAATAGACATAAGTATGGGAACAAACACTCTTGTTCTGTTTATTCTTGTTATTTTGACCAGTTATTTGCAAACACAGGGTGCCTTCATGAGGTAGAGTCCAAATCGGTAGGGATCTTTTTTCTTTGGCCCTGTCAGTGAGGCTAGTAATGTAGCGAGTCACATTCCAACCATCATATGCCCGTTTCTCATCCACGGGAATCTTACTAATATCAGCAATTTTGGCCATAGTCACTATTCCTTTAATCAAAGGACTATGACTATAGTCTGATCCACCAGCATAGATATCACCAGGAGGATATCGGAGTTGGTTCTGATATGCATTGGAAAACATAGCCAAATAAGCCCAAGCGGAACCTTCATACGAAAACGGGAGAACCAAATATGGCATCCCTTTCTCAGCATTATGGGGCAAAAGCCCACAAACCCAACAATCAGTAGTATTAACTACCAGTTGATGCTGATGTAACAACTGAACAAAAGAATTATTAAAATATTCTGGTCTCCTAACTTGTTCGTGGTCTGGGAGTGTGTAGAACATATGCGGGGAGTCAGTAGAAGAAGAGTGCAAAGGAACAGAAGTCGAAACAGGTGCTTGCTGCATAGTGTGGACAATCCAACCCACAAAAGCTAATAAAATACATAAACACGCTAGAATACATAGTGCTACGCCACATCGACTAAATAGCAATTTCTTATACTTGTTTCTTTTCACAATCATAACATCATTCCCCTCCATCTTAGTATCCACTACTCTAAAGGCGTTGCTCACGATAATCTTCCTAGATCACTTGGCTGTGATTATTAGCCGTCCTATGACACTACAAGTCCTGTTGACCTAGTCACTATTCAGGTCACAGCTCAAGACTCCTACCGTGACCCTGCAACTTCATGGATAGTGGAAAGGAAATGTCTTTATTAAAGAAAAGGTAATCAAAGGACAAATTAATGTTCAATTGTCTTTGGTCACTCTAGATCTTAGGTTGTACCGGGTCTTGCCAGGTACCGTTTGATCCTTAAACAAAGTCTCTGGGTTAGTGGTGTCCAGTCTTAGATGCGGTAGTACAGCTTCCTGTAACACATCATCATCTTCTTTTTCAGAGATTGTCCAGTCCAGACGTGCACTACTAAAAGGTACAAATCGGGGTACTTTCTTACATTCGTTATTGCCAATGCCTTCTTGAACCCACTGATCATAGGGTAAAGGCAGGGGTACCCTCTTACAGTGCACGCCATGGACCCAGTTCTTCTTTCCGGCGACCTTCACAGCTGTACGGGTTGTTAAAAGCACTTGTCACGGCGGCCCCCAACGATGTTCCAGATTCTTCTTCCTCTGAAAAGTTTTGAGGCACACAAAATCCCCAGGTCGAATGGAGTGACCTGGATCTGTGGAGGCCTCCGGCAAAGCGTTTTGGACCTGTTGATGAATAACACGTAATTTAGTGGTGAGGTCATGCAAATAGTCAACAATGGGTATGGAATGTCAGAGTACTTTTTAGGTCGCGGGACTCCCCAAACATTGCCTGGGTGTCCGAAAAAGACCTCATACGGACTAAGTCCTAGACGAGAATGCACAGTTGTTCTCGTAGAGAGAAGTGCCAAAGGTAAAGCATCAGGCCAAGCGAGACCCGTGCTGGCCTGAATCTTAGCTAATTTGAGCTTGAGAGTGCCATTATAGCACTCTACCAAACCCGCTGACTGAGGATGGTTTGCCGCATGGAATTTCTGTCTAATACCAAGACCCGCACACACCTTCTGCATGATTTGACCCACAAATTCACTTCCATTGTCACTCCAGACAATGCGTGGCAAACCAAACCTTGGGAAGAATTCTTTCAAAAGGACTTTGCAGTGGACAAGGCAGTATTATCCTTTAGGGGTTAAGCTTCTATCCATCTGGAAAAGGCACAGACCACCACAAGTACATACTTGAGGTTGTTGAAACGTTCCATATGAATGTAATCTATTTGTAAAACCTCAAAAGGATACGTAGGGGGAGAAAAATGGCCTGCCGGAGTTGGAGTTCCCTCTCCTGGATTATGCATTAAACAAACAATACAATGCTTCACTATATTACCCGCACATTTAGGAATACCTTCATTCTGCCATACTGGAGCCAGAAGCTTGCATATTACTTTCACACTGATATGAGCTGGACCATGTGCCATAGTAACTACAGGTAGTACATAGGCATCTGGTAACAACCATCTTTGGTGCTCCGACAATTCCGTCCAACATCCTGTCTCATCCAACATTCCCGTACTTTCTCTCCACTTACTTAATTCCTTCTCAGTCGCTTCTGCTTGAATCATCTTCACACTTTCCACTGTGTCTTCACACATACCTCCTTCTCTAACCCAATTTGCAGGGCCTGCAACATACATATGACTCTTAACGTTCCTCGCTGTTTACTTCGCTACTTCATCTGCAAATGCATTCCCTCGACCTACATCATCAGTAATCTTCTTATGCGCACTGCACTTTACAATCTCTATTTGGGTGGGCAAAGTAAGTGATTCAAGAAGATCAGTAACCAACTGAACATGCTGTATTTTAGTCCCATGAGAAGTAAAGAATCCTCTTTCCTTCCACAAGCGACCAAAACTATGGGCCACGCCAAAGGCGTATTGGCTATCGGTGTAAATAGTCACTCTCTTTCCCTTCGCTAACACACATGCTCTTGTCAGCGCAATCAATTCAGCTGCTTGTGCTGAATTGTGTGTAACACGTGCAGTTTCTACTATTGTATGCAAAGTGGTAACAGCATTGGCTGCAGTCGTATCATCATTAGGAAGCTTAAAACACGAACCCTCTACCCATAGGATCCCATCCGGGTCCACAAGTGGTGTATTTTTTAGATCTATTCTGCCTTTTGTTTCCTCCTCTGTTCGGAGAAGACAATCATGCTGATTTTGTGTACCCTCCTCTTCTGGAGTAGGTAACAATGTCGCTGGATTCAGCACATTGCATCGTTTGATGTGTATGTGGCTTGCTAAAAGTGTCAACTCATACCCAGACAAACGAGCACTCGTCAAGTGTTACGTTTTTGTTCTATTCAAAGAAGTATCTACTGCATGTGGTACCATAACAACAAGAGTGTGATCTAATACCAGCCCAGCAGATTGACTAATAGAGATCGCCGCTGCTGCTGTTGCTCTGAGACAACTAGGCAATGCCTTGGCTACCGGATCCAAAGTAGCCGAAAAATAGGCATATGGCCTTTGTTTGTCTCCAAATTTCTGTGTTAAATCAGACAATACACAACCTTCTCGTTCATGCACGTAGAGCGTAAAAGGCTTACTATAGTCTGGAGTACTCAACACAGGAGCTGAACACAAGGCAGTACGTAGATCAGAAAAACTCTTCTGACATTCGTCAGTCCAAGGAAGAGGTTGGGGTGTGTCTTTCAACGTAAGTGCCAACAAAGGTTTAGCTAGTAGGGAAAAATTTGGAATTCACTGTCTGCAATAGGAGGTAATACCCAAAAAGGCACGTACTTCCTTTTGCGTGGATGGCACAGACATTCGTGAAATTGCATGAATACATTCTGGAGTCAATCGCCTTCCCTCCTTTGACAAGAGATGACCTAAATAGATAACTTCTTGTCGACAATACTGTAACTTAGAGGGTGACACCTTATGATGTAAATCAGATAAGTGGCGCAAAAGCAAAATAGTCGCATCTTTACAGACATCTTCCGAATCAGCAGCCACCAATAAATCATCAACATACTGAATTAAATTAGCACCGGAGGGCAAATAGAAGAAATCCAATTGTGATTTCAAAGCTTGGCTATAAATGGAGGGACTCTCACAGTAGCCTTGAGGTGCATGTTTAAATCTAAAGCTTTGGCCTCCGAGAGAGAAACCAAAGAGATCTCTACTTTCTTCAGCAATAGGAATACTAAATAAAGCATTCTTAAGATCAATAACTGAGAACTAAGCAGCCGAAGCAGGTACCATTGTGAGCAAAGCAGTAATGTCTGGGACGAAAGGAAACTGCGGGACAACAATTTTGTTGACCTCTCGAAGATCAATCCCAAAACGATACACAGGTGGCTTAGAAGGATCGGTACATTTAAGAACGGGCAAAACAGGACTATTGCAAACGTTTCCTCTTGTTTCTTCAATGACACCTTTCTGAACTAAATCATGCACAATAGCCAACAAAGCTCTTTCACCATCGCTAGAAATCTTGTATTGAGGAATACGTGGCAACTGAACATTCGGCTTGACAGTAATCACGTAAGGTGGAATTCTGAGCAAACCAACATCATTCGGACCCTTGGCCCAAAACGTAGCAGGAAGTGAACGCAATTCGAGTGGCAGTTGATCTTTAGACAAGTACATAGGAGAAATCAATTTATCTCCCAACGTAAGATGTACACCAGAGGGGGAGCAATACAACGTTGCATGAAGACGTTTCAATAAATCCAAGCCCAACAAATTCTCACCACAACCAGTCGTTAAAATGAGCGGGGCTTCCAAATCGTATGGACCAATAGAAATGGGTAAAGGACATAAAACTGGGTTGCTAACTGGGGCGCCAGAGAATCCTACAGAAACATTCGTTAAGCCAGACAAAGGTGCTTCAGGGAGTTTGGAGTGAATAATAGAACTTCTCATTGCACCAGTATCCAAAAGAAACGGCTCTGAAACACCCAATGCAACAACGTTAACATAAAGCCCATCCTGATCCACTGGAACTGATACCACTCCCTTGCTTTGTCTACGGTGTCCTAGCTAGTGGAAAAGTCAGAATTGTCGGTCTCGATGCAATAATCGTCATTGTAATACTGAGCGGACTGAGAATTCTGCTGATCAAAATAATTCACAGTATGCTGTGGGGGTACGGAAGGCTGTCCTTGAGACGGCACGCCTCGTCCTCTACCCCTGGATGCTGTCTGAAAACCACCGCGACCTCGTGGCACTGATAGTCCACTATTACGTTGCAATAAAACCGGACAACTATTCTTGAAATGACCTTCCTCTTTACAATAGGCACATTGATTAGGACCCAACAAAGCTAGTGAAACAAACGATGTAGGCTTCTGTAACAATCTCTGAAATTGTGGAGGCTGTTGTAATTGATTCTGAGCAGAACGAGGGGGGATAAGCTTGTTGCAAAAGAACCTTCGTTTTCAGTTCTTTAGTCTTTTTCTCCGCTTTTTCCTTTTCTTCCTTATCCCTATTCTTGTAATACTGAGCAGTGGCTAATATCTGTGCAGATGAGGAAACAGCCCACGAACTCTCAGAATCTTTCAATTTATGCGATAGTTTGGGAAGTAAGTTAAATATACATTTATCCACAAATAATCGCTGTCCACCCTCCGTACTCCAATCTTGACCACTATGGTCTATGAATGTTTCCTCGAAACGAGTAAAGAAATCAGAGACACTCTCATCTTTCTTCTGCTTACACACAGCTAACTTGTCCCAATTAACTCGGAGGGCAGGCATCATCGTTTTCATTAAAGTTATTATTCTACCAGGCAATTCAGTGATCAAAGCATCGGGTTTAGCACCACCTACTTGTAGCGTATCTGCGGCAGCTAAAGCAACCGACGTACCACCCAAAGCTTGATCATGATCTTCCTTACGAATCCGAGCCCATATTGCTGGAGGAACCACATTACCCATCAGTAAATCAATATCTGCCAAATTCATAACGCACGCGTCAACAGTCTGGGACAACTCTTTATAATACCCAGCAGGATTTTTACGAGGGTCCGGTAGAGACTGTTTAAGCGCTAGAACTTCAGATCTTTTCCAAGGGTCATGTACCCATATACGCTGGAAATGAGCAGGGACAGGCGGAACAGCATTCTGATCCCATTCTCTCCATATCGGAGGTACTTCTCGCATAGGATAGTGTTTCACTTTATGCCTCACCACAGGATCCATTTCAAGAGAAGTTTGAGGGAAAAAGGAAGACCTAAAAGTGATAAGGGTTCGAACAGCATCTTCGACATCAGGACCCACAATAAGACCCTTATCGAAGGTAACCTGTATATCAGATAAACCCCGAGGAGGTAAATCCAAACCCATATCACCCCATCCTTTAATCAGGGTGTTACACATAACTTTAAAAACGTATCTTTGCGTGGGCGCATTCCACTGGAAGAAAGTATCCAAAATATCATGAACAGTATACAGTGGACTACTCATGATCCAATTGCGGGCAAGAGAATCTAACCTAGTGCATTCATCAGTATCTGGAATTTGACTACGAGATTGTCTTCTGGACGAAGCAGGAGTCAAATTAAGAGCACCAAAGAAAGGCGACAAGAGACCGGAAACGGTATCAACCAATCGTTGACGAGCTGTAGGAGAGCCAGACAGTAAAACTCGAGAAATCGTGTTAAGCACAGCAGGAGAAGAACTATCAATAGAAAACAAAACTGGCGGTGAAGGAGACGGAGGTACAGAAGTCGGTGGCAAAGGAGGTGGGGGTGGAATTACTGGAAGAGGCAATTGCGGAGGAACTGGAATAACTGGTTGGACAATAGGTTGCTGAACAATAGGTTGTAATGGAGGTGCATTAGCACCTAATACATAAGGTGGAGGTAATCGCAACAGCTGAGACATGAAAGAATCTTCATCAAGATCTTTACTTTTTGTGGGAGGAGTCAACACTGGATAACATCTATCTATTGCCATGCGGTGCTGCCGTTCGGAAACGTCAATCATTTGATCAACTTCATTATTTTTAAACTGTTGCGCAGCCTGTAGGATCGTCATATCTTGTGCTTTCTTATCCTTTTTCGCTTGTTTAATTTCTTTTTGTTTGGCTTCCTTACGCCAGAGGCGGAAAGTGTCAAACATTGCCGGCCGGGCTTTTCTTTTGAACAAAATCGATTCTAAATTGTCTAATATGTCAGGCTCAAAGCTACCATTTTGTGGCCACAGCAGAACACCATTTTTCCTTGTGTATCTAATCCACGTATCATTAAAAATAATAGGACCAAGACCATGTTTGGAATAGAGCTCATAAGTGAGAGTTCCAACCGGAGGAATTGGACAAGAGTCCTCGAGCTGGGAATCCCTATTACAACTAAAACAACAAAATTTCCTAAACTTACTAAGTCCAGGCATTTCGTAACGAACTGGACTATTCTCAAACTTCAAGGGGTTTAAGATAAATACTACAGCACAAACGTACTTACCCCTCGGCTTCGACTAATGCATTGGTCGAATAAA
Organism: Lissotriton helveticus; assembly: GCF_964261635.1. Taxonomy (NCBI): domain Eukaryota; kingdom Metazoa; phylum Chordata; class Amphibia; order Caudata; family Salamandridae; genus Lissotriton; species Lissotriton helveticus. Next base: position 1,025,319,837 of record NC_136063.1, read on the forward strand.
AACCCAAAACAAAAAGAGTGGGAGCTACCCACGTATACTTAACTAAGTATTTTCTCACGCCAACAGGTGTTCGTCTAACGTCTCGCGATACCAATCATCACCAGGGGCCAAGGCAGGGCGACAGTCAGGGCAGCAGTCATCAGCAGCCATCGGAAAGGATTAGCCGCGCTGAAAAAAACCTTCGGCCCACTTCGACATACAGGGGACACTCTCGTGGTTCGCGAATCCTCCAGAATTTTCTTGCGAAGCTCCTCACGATCTTCGGGCTGAACTGCTACCACTGAAGTCGCCCCGCATTGGGACGCCAATTGGAGAACCGGGCCTCATGGACCCAGCGGCACAGGGCACATCTAAAATCTCTGGGTTCACCTGCCTTGTCAGACAGAGACACAAGACACTCTGTTAGGCGTAGAAAAGCAGATTTATTAGCTGCAGCCAAGCACAGTTGTCCAAGAAGTTACAGGAGGTAGATTCTTAGGAGACTGCCACTTTATTCCGTGGCGCACAGACTTTTATACCATACATATTTACAATACCCACTCCCAAAACATACAAGATTGACAAATAGGAATAGTTCGAAAACAAGTTATCGAATGTCAAAACACACCCTCCTTTCAGACCCAGTGTGCTCTCCTCCCCTCAGCAACACTGCCCGTAATTCAATTTGCAGGTGGTAGAACATGTTTGAATGCTTCAAAGGATAGTTTATGTAACAAGAGATTACACGGAGAGAATAGCGAAGGTCAGTCAAATAGAATAAAGTCAAGAAGAATGGTGGGACCCAAACAGTGGAGTTAGACAAGGATTAATCAGTCTAGACATGGATTTGACAAACTCGGCCAGACCCTGACATCGGTTTGGTAATCAAGGACAAGGGTTACTCTTTAACAGACGAGACACGTAGCAGCTGGAAAGGCAAAAACATCGCGTTCGCCGTGCTGCCTGAGTAAGGTAACACAAAATGGAGGTTAAATACAAAATGGCGGCTAGATACGAAGCGGAGTCGAAAATCACAGAACCTCAACCTTCACTTGGAAGCCTCTTATACACTATTTCACCATGGTTTGGCATTCCTGGTTGGTTCCCCCAGACTTCGGGCCTTGCAATTGTTTGAGGATTCACTTAAACCATACTCCAGGGGCCAGCAACTGGATTCCCCGGAGCAACTTACCTGAGCGCGATGTACTGCCCTTGTGCTACTCCTGAGGCCCCCCAGCTTCCACCAGCAAGCCTCATCCCTCAAAGCGCATCCTCCTTTTTTCCCTCCCCACTTTCAAACGTAATATTTGTTTTTCTCTTCCGTCTTTCATTCTTTATCTTATATTGAGGATAGTTCTCTGTTGCTTCCCTACCTTGAGGGCCCACATTGATGTTAAGAGGAACTTATATACAACAATGTTAGATATGGCCCAAGCGAGTGTCGCTCTATCTACTATGGTATAGTTCAAATCGTAAGATTTTGACAGCATCTGGAGTTGGTTAGCTCTTGATGTGTATGTTCTTGTGTCGTTGTTGCAACATGTACCATGGATGGTGGGCTTATTTGATGCCTTTCATACAGAGATATGAGCCCTCAAACTGTTTGGCTGGTGTTGTTTTGTCTTATATTAAATAAACAGAACTTACATTAAAAAAAACACTCCCTGCTCAAATGACATACCCCACAGTGGTTTAACACCAAATGTTCAGCCTTGGTATCTAGACCCAGTTTTATTGGCCCCTTCGACGTAAGCAATACAAGGCCATAACCGCTAGGCGACACCAGGATGTAATAATTTGTCACTGGGAAATGCTAGTCCATGCACAGATGGGTAACAGTAATTTATTCTGGAATATTGTATCTGAGTTAAGGAGCTGTAACTCAATGTGCCTTTACTCCATAATTTGCCATATTCCACCCAGTACCTGGGGGGAACAGTTCACTAAAATGTATGCTGCACCCATATATCTGACCTTTTTACCATAGATTTTGAGTAAGCCCCAGGTTTTCAGACAACCTTACCAGAAGTGGAGGAAGCAATCAATCAAAGCGCAACAGGGAAGGCACCTGGCCCAGATGGGGTACTGTTATGATGAAAGGAGGAGAACCAGTAGCCGAGGTTAGGTAATAGATGAAAGATTTATTGTTCTTAGATGTTAAGATCGTCTTCTAGTAAGTTCCGTAGTAAGTCTGTAATTTGCCCCTCCAGGAGCATCCTCACTGCTGCTCAGCCCATACTCCAACTGACAATCCACATCATAGGCATCCTCATATTCCATTACATCACCATGCACACCAATATTCCACACCGCACTTTCGAACTGGCTGAGTAACAGGGGCAGAGAAACAGAGAAGATGCATTATACCATAAACCAGATACAAAACATCTTCCCCCTTTACAGAACACATATAATATTGTGAATAAAAGAGGGAAGCATAGCAATTACATAAAGAAACTTGCATGTGAAAATGCTGCAATCGCACAAGGGAAACACACATGTAAAAAAGCACAACGCATATCAAAGGAGAACATGCATAGGGTATGTTGCAATATGCCAGATGGAATCATCAGATAAAAATGGAACACAATGCATTTCATAAGAGGATATGCATAAACAATACATCAGCTAAAAGCAATATGCCAGATAAAAACATTGCATAGGTTGGAACACAACGCATTTCATAAGAGGAAAAGCATAAACAATACATAAGCAAAAATGCAAAGAAAACATTGCAATACGTAAGATGTAAACATTACATTATACATACCAAAAGTGACACACACCTCCCCCCTTTGCAGAGCTAGTGAAAATATTAACAAGAAATGCAAGATGGCAAAGACGCTCTTAATTAAAGGTAAATCTCGCAAAGTAAAAGGGATGAATATGGAACCAAACAGACCAAAAATACCATGTAATAACGAAGGACCATATGTGAAAATACATGTATCACCTTCACACGCATACCATTTCTAAAACACACACCAAGCAGATGGATACGAACAAAACATGATACTCCAAGTTACCACCATAACACACCAGCAGGCCATACTAGCAGGGAAATGGGATATAACACAGAACACCAATAATAAAAAGTTAGAGACTCAACCTTAAAAACAAAACCAGGTACGCCCAAATACAATATACCACACCGGACTGTCAAACTCTCAAGCGCAAATGAAAGTCACTCAACCTAAAGAGCAAGCTATGGGTGGCTTACATCCAGCACATCATCGCAGAAGAAGGGGATCTACAAAGAATGGATGAACTACACCCCACTAGTGAATCGACCAGCAGTAAAAGTAAAGAATGGGTGAACTACACCCCAATAGTATATCAACGTGAACTACATCCCCTTAGGGTATCAACAAGCAGTAAAAATGAATGAGTGAACTACACCCCACCAGTGAATCAACAAGTAGAAAAGGAAAGGAATGGGTGAGCTACACCCCAATAGTGTATCAACACCTCAAAAAATAAGACCAACGTGACAATAAACAAGTGAGGATTGCACGTGCAAGAACCTGTGCATAGGTGGAAAAGTACACTGCCATTGAAAGTACTATAATGTAGCAGAAAAAACAATCACATTCTATTGCACGGGAAACATGCGCACCAATAACACAATCAAACCCACATGACAGTAATAAAAGTGATAATTCCACGCATAAGGATTTGTGCACGGTGGAAGATCACACTGCCTCAGGCAATCCTAAAAGATTCCAGAAAATGTCAGTAATAACTCCAACGCAGGGGGAACTTGTATACCTACAGTAAAAGACACATAATCTAGTATAACATCTCCTGATGACAGCATAAAAAATAATAATAATAAAGAAAAATCAAAGCATTCTACAATACATTCCAGGAGAAATCAAATCATTCTCAACACATGCCAGGAGAGAAACAAAACACACTACAAAACATGTTAGGAAAACACAGCAAAAGAAGGCAGCACATATAGAATCAAAATTATATATATAACATCTAGAATATCATGGCAGTACTGGACATTAATAAATCAGGATTGAAACATTAACTCAGCATACATGTTACCAGAAACAGAAACAGTCTCATCAACACACAGACATGCACACTACCAGGGGCCTCATTTATGAGGCAGTGCGTCACTTTTACGCCGCCGGTGCGTCACTTTTTGTGACGCACCAGCAGCGTTAAAAATGTGCCTTGTTGCACCATATTTACAAAGTGACGCATCTATGTAGATGCGTCACTTTGTAAACCCCTGCGCTACATTATACCTGCGTCAGGTATAATGTATGCAGAGGGGGCGTTCCCCCGCAAAAAGCCTCGTAATAGTGACGCAGTGAAATCTATGAGATTTCACTGCGTCACTTTTACGACGCTGTTTCGTCAAAATCTTGCGCCTGCCTCACAGCAGGCGTAAGACTGACGCAAGCCCTTTCACATGGGGCTTTCCCCATGTGAAAGGACGCATTGCTGGAGTTGCGTCACTTTTGTGACACATTCCAGCAATGCGTGACTTTTGCGCTTACAGATACGTCAGAAATACTGACGTATCTGTAACTCCTTGCGCCATGATGCGTCATACTGTAAATATGACGCATCATTGGTCTTGCAAGGAGGGCGCAGTGAAAAGTGACGCATCGCTGTTTTCACGCAGCGATGCGTCACTTTTCATAAATGAGGCCCCAGGTTAGGGGCACTGCGTTCAAATAACGTGTGTTACGAAATAATGAGCATCACATACTGATGACGCATTACCAGACTGTCTCGTCAAACCACAGATCAGCAACACACAAGGTATGCAGCACCAAGCTTCAGAAAGAGACCTCCTCCCCCGCTGGGCACCGCATCTGGGAAGCTAAGGAGTAAACAAAGATGGCAGCACGAAGAAAAGTACAACCCAGGAGGGTCCTAGCATGTACATGCTGCTAAAAGTGCTGCACTCATTCAAACAATGAGGAGAATGCCGCCTTCATCACTGCCGCAGCCTCAAGCAACTTCATGTGACCCTTTATGTAAGGAAAAGGTGCGCGAGCCGGCAACCTCACGCAGCCCAATCCAATTCAGTACCTAGAAACTGCACCACCGCTTGGCCCAAATCAAAATTGTAACTTGCCATTTTAAAAAAAACAGGTGAATGACAAACCCGAAAATTCAGGTATAAAACTTCAATCTAAAACAGTGAAAGCCAATTTTAAGACATCTGCTGATTCCACACCGGTTTCCGAATTCATTATAAAAGTTGTTGACACTGCAGTTCTTCTCCAAGTATAATCGCACACTGACAGTACTTCATATAGGTTGCTGATAACAGAACTTGAGCAGAAAGAGCTAGCGTAGCTGCCCACAGAGTCAACCACCTAGACGTCTGTACTATTACCCTGGAGTGGAGGCTGTTACATGTAATATAACAGTGGTAGAACAATCTCCAGGGCATATTAGATTCAGCAGGCTATACTAACTTGAAACTTCTTTCCAATTTCAGAACAGTTCTACTGAAGATTTCCTTGTAGTGTTTTCAGTTTCTTTCTGAAGGTAACGTCAATAAACACCTTGCACACGTAGTTTCTTTGCCAAATCGTCACCAATATATGTTATGATGAAAGGAGGAGATCCTAGTAGCCGAGGTTAGGTTACGGATTAAAGATTTATTGTTCTTAGATGTTTAGATCATCTTTTAGTAAGTCTGTAATTTGCCCCTCCAGGAGCATCCTTACTACTGCTCAGCCCATACTCCAACTGACAATCCACATCATAGGCATCATCACATTCCATTACATCACCGTGCACACCAATATTCCACACCGCACATTTAAACTGGCTGAGCAGCAGGGGCAGAGAAACAGGGAAGAAGCATTATACCATAAACCAGATACAAAAGGCCCCCATCCATCATAGTGGCAATTTTCAAGAAAGGCGGTTGTTCCCATTCAGGCTGTTATCAGACGATCTAATTCATTGACACTACTGTAAAAATTCTAGGTAGGATCATCTATAATAGGATGATAGAATAGGTCCATGATGCGACAGTGTTACATGGTTCCCAGCACCATCACCACATACACACCAATGATAACAGGCAACCCCCTCCCCACACTCCTTTATGCGGATAACGCAGTGCTGATGGCACTTTCTCGTAGAGCTCTGTGTATGCCTGTAGACGCCTTTGTCGATTTCATGGGTACCCTTCACCTGCAGACCAAATTCGCCAAATTGCTTTTAATGTCTTGCGCCCTAATCATAGATCCCTCTCACATCTACAAGTTGGCTCTCACTGTCTAACTAGCAGTAGCACTTTTCCATATCTTGGCTTTTTTTTCTACCCAGGGATCATGATCTTCTAATGTAGTACATTGTTCGGCTAAATTTGCAGTGGCCAATAGGTTGCTTGCCAGGCTTCCACAACCCAGGGGAGAGGCTCTGACTTTCCACTGAGACAAGTTTATAAATCCCAATGCCTGTCAATTGCTATGTATGGGGAAGAGGTGTGAGTGTTTCCAATTGTTTGGTTATCCAACAAGAAGAAAACAGATTTTTTAGAAAGTTATCTGTTCCTATATCTGCTGCACATTTTATCCACCACAACAACTAGAACTTTCTTACATTATGAACCTTATTAAGGCCCACCCAGTCCTTCTCTGGCATTCGATTTGGCATACTGATGAGGCCACAGCGACCAGAGATAATATATTGGACTGCCTTTCTCTGGACAGAGGGTCACAAATTCTTTGGATCGCTCCTGTTAGGACTGCGTTGTTTCATATTGGGATGCAGTGCCTCTTTACTGACCCTTCTCCTTGTATCAGTACTAGTTACAATTGGTGACTCATGCATTCCATCTATTTTCAGACTCTCAGAGGCTTAGGGGCCTGGATAGGACACAAGCTATGAATAGTTATCTTAGTCTATTCAAGTTCATTCACCCTATGCACTTCACTTTTCTGGCACAACGTCATTGGGAATGATCTTTGCTATTCCGCTTTAGGTCTGAGATCATGAAATATCTCCTCTGCTTTCCTATGGGATTTGTGAGTAGCCTTAAAACTAGATTATGTCATTGTGATAATGCATGCGGTCAATCTATGCCTCACTTTATTTTAAATTTCATTCAAGATATACTAGAACTATACTAGTTCTCCTTTAAAAAAAATATTGAAATTATCTTAATCAGTGCAGACCTGATTTTACAGTTTTTTGCTCCTCAATAATGAAGACATTATTGCACATGTTGGGTAATTTTTAAAATCTGCAGTTCGAGCTCACTGGTCAATGTTAAACTAAGCCTCATTGCTGATTTATTATTAAAATGACCACATATATCGTATTTTAGAAAACTATTTGAGTGTTATCTGACTCATACTTGGCACTCTCTCAATCAACTTTATTTTGGTTTAAAGAACCATAAACGTACACAGAGCAAGACAATATATAAACTTAAAAGCAAAATAAATACAAATCTGAGCTCATGACAAACTATGTAAAACAATCATACTACATCAGGTGTCATAAAGCTACCACAGTGCTCTGATGAAACCCAAAGGAACAAAAATCTCGAAGACAGTCCCTAGGAATGGGCAAATTAGGGCCCACTATGTCACCCCAATTATCTGAGTTAAATATCAAATACATTAAAAAAATACATAGATAAAAGGCACAGCAATCAATATACAAATATCTATTGAATATCCATCTAACATTCATAAAACATCACATAAAAGCAGTAGCCCTCTGCACATTCAATATATATATAGCTGCAGAAAAGCAGATCTTAATAGTGGGCAAAGATAGCATATAAAGGAAAAGGTCTGTAGTAGCAAATATTTGCCGCCCTGAGGATGGGCAGCAAGGAGCGTTTCCTCAACAAAGAGTTAGATTTACAGAATATCATCCAATGTAGGGTACAGTTTGAGTTGATTGAACGTCACAAGGACACAAGGGAAGTTGTAAAAAATATGGGCCTCATAATGGAAAGGCTGCAAGAAAGTGTGCCATGCATAACCTAAGTTGAATCAATAAGAATTTATGATCATATTTCCCACCAATACTAGGTGTGGCGCAGGAGGGAAACATCCTTTACAACGCAACTTTTACCACGCAGTGCCTTTACGACGCAACTTTTACAACGCAAACCATTACAACGCATTGCGCTGGGGGGCGCTCTAGGATAGGGAATAAGTTTAATTTACTATCCAACACCTTCCCTAGTGTCCACGGGGACTGTAGTTGGAATAGTAAATTAAACTATTCACTATCCAGCACCCCAAAGCGCTATGCGTTGTAAAGGTTTTCGTTGTGAAAACCGCGTTGTAAAGGCATGCGTTGTAAAAGTATGCGTTGTAACGTCATACATCCGGCGCAGGAGTAACACTCAGCAAAATCCCCATATAGGTCTGGACTGTTGTTTTAACTACAGCACTCTATCCTTCAAGCATCCCTCTAAAAATGTATTCTTCAGAGACCTAATAGAGCTGGATAATGCATTGCTGGGAGAGGTACACAAGTCCTGCCATCCCATACTATGACAAATATTCTGAATATACTTCATCCAAGGAATACTCAGACAGTGGTCAAGTTTCAAGCAGTCCACAATCACAGCCCCGTTAAAGGAAGTCTGGCTTTTGCTCAAACTTCTGAACCACAGAAGGAGGAGTTGAATTTCAATGAGATCGCTTATGTAGCCAATCTCTGCCTCAGTGTGGCAGACGAAGGAGCTAGTGCTTTGGGGAATGGCTAACAATCTCTTGATGAATCCATTCTCCATTTGTTTAGACCCTCCTGATCTTCAATGCCCCATACTCCTGCCCCATATGAGGCAAGAGCACAGAACTTGGCTTTATAGACAGTCATGACTTCCTTTATGGGTTTTTCACCAAGTTTGCGGGAAAAACTGAGAATGGCCTCCACTGATTTGGAGAAAGCAGCAGCTCTGCTGTTCTTCAAGGGTCCCCAAGAGAGACATGTATGAAAGGGAAGGCCTAGGTAGGAAACGAGCCAATTTTTTTGCTGTTCACTACAAAAGATATATTGTCCTTCTTTCTTCCCTCAAAAATCCTTATGTGAGCCTCATTTTGGTTGACCATAAGATCTGGACTGGCCATAAACTCACAGAAACAGTCCAGCAGGCATTGGCGGCCATTTGCAGTTTTGGCTATTAGGATAGTGTTGTCGGCATAAATGAATGTGGGAATACTACGATCACCTACACGAGGGCAATCTGCCCAGAGCTTTACCAGTTTATCCTCAAGGCTGTTCATATAAATGGAAAAGAAGAAAGGAGCCAAGACACAGCACTGGCATACGCTCTTGCCAGGCAGAGATCTGGTGTGGTTTCCCCCCTGGAGCCGTACCTTGTAATGGCAGTAACATCATTGTCCAGATCTATAAGGATATAAACAATATAAAAATCAACCCCTATATCGGGTAGGATACCCCACAATTTAGACCTAATGACAGAGTCGAAGGCAGAACTCAAATCCATAAAAGCCAAATACAACTTTCCACACTTGGCGCCAATGTATTTGGCAATTAATAGATATAGATTTATGGACTGCTCAACTGAGCCAGACATCGAATTGAAGATCCAAGAGTATGTTACGCTCCTCGCCCTATAGCTGCAAACGGTCCAGCAGAATATGTCCCATAATCGTTGCAGTGGAATTAATATTTGACATGGGGCAATTATAGTGGGGATAATTTTTCTCCCGTTTTTAAAAACAGGAACAATAGTCGTATGGGACCAGTTCTTGAGGGGGCCACAAATTAAGGCAGCATTAAGGACATTAGTCAATAAAGGGGCTCACAATGGGGTATTTGCTTTAAACATATCAGTGGGAATCCCATCTGGAACTTGGCACTCACTGCATATTATATGATGCACAACTCAATATTATTACCCATTATTTGTATTTTTATATTTGTATTTATCTAATGTACTGCACAATTTATGTTGATGGTTTGTATGATGCTTTTATGGTTGCTGTTATGTTCCCTATTAAAGTTTACTGGCTGAGTGCCCTGACTGATTTTGAAAATTGAAAGTTATGATGGTATCTGAATATCTCTATCATGTGTCTTGCACCCATTAAGTAATACGGCAATTCCTCAAATGCTCTTTTAATAGCCTATAATTCTTTGTGTATTATACTGTTATTCAATTCACAAGGCATGATTTATTGGGACTAAAAGGCAACAGGATGCATCTGTCCTCTAACTGGAGGCCTCTGGAAGAGAATCCCTCCCATAGCAAAAGTAGGAGGTGTCTGCCTCCAATTGAAACGGCTGGTTAACACCTGGATGTCTCAATAGAGGGGCTTGGGTGAATGCCTTTTTTAAAGCTTGAAAAGCTGATTTGGCTATTTCAGTCCATACAAATGGAGTCTTTTTCCTAAGCAGGTGAGTAGTGGGTTATATCATTGCTGAAAAAGCTTTTATGAACTGCCAATAAAGAGTGGTGAACTCCCCAAAACTCTGCAGCGATTTTTCATTGGTTGGAGACTGCCATTTTGTAATTGCTAGGACTATACCTTCATGCATTTGAATTACCTTGGGATTTATCACATTCCCCAAAAGTTCTATCTCAGTGACATGAAATTAGCACTTTTCTACTTTTGCATACATTATTCTTTCTTTAGTTTTGCAGAAAGTATTATTCTTCAGTGTTCCAGGGCTGTCTTTTTTTGTTGTCATTATATTTATTGGTCTCAATAAAGTTGCAAGGAATACCACAGATAATGACATGTATGTCCAGCACAGAGGCAACATTGAAAAACAGCCATAGAGAGTGATACATGAATGTTCATCAAGCAATACTAACAAAGAGAGGAGGGGAAAACAGGTCAAACCAGGAAGTGGCAGCAGAGGTTATGGGGGAGGCAGGCTACAGTAGAAGTGAGAGAAGGAGAGAAAGGACAAGTAAGGAAGGCAATGAGAGGAAATGGGGGGAATAGGGTGAGACAAGCGAGGAAGGGAGGAAATCAGGGGATCGGAGGACAGGAGGGTTGCTCCGTCAACTGGTGGTCTGGAACGGTAGGTCAAGGGAGGGGACAGCAGCAGCCTGGGGAGGGGTGGGGGAGGAAGGGGCAGAGGGCAAGGGCAAGCTGGCAGCAGAGTTAGTGTCGGTCGGTGGGGCCTCCAGCAAAAAGGGGGCCGTTGTAAGAAGAAACATGTTGAATTACCTTTTTCGTAGAATGCAGTTTTATTCATGGCCACAAACCATTCCACATGCAACAGTAGTCGTGGGAAGTGCAAGTGCAGCAGGATACAGATCTTGGCAGCTGTGAGAGCAGTGGCGAGTAAGTTGCGGGCATTATGTGTCAGTTCAGGGAGGCCCACTAGGTCATGGAGAAGGATCAAGGGACTCGGGAGTGGCGTGGGTACATCCATGGATTCCCGTAGAATGGATCCTACTGCGGTACAGAAAAAAGTGGATGGTGGGACATTCCAGTAAGAAATGGACAATATTGCGTGGTGCGCATTCACACCGCCAACAGGTAGAATGAAACAACAGTCCTGTGATCTGAGGCCACACCGTGGTTCTGTGCTAACCCTGGAGGGTCTTAAAAAGGCTACATTTCATCCAGGATTACCAAAATCCCTGGGCCAGACCTTCTACAAGCTCCGCCAGGTCATCCTCCTCATCCTCCACCTGCAGGAGAGCCTGCTAGGTCGTCCTGGGGCTGGCTGCTTGCAGTTGGGAAGAGAGGTGACGGATCAGGAGATTGTAGCATCTGGACATTACTCACCAAAACTAACCCCAGGTGTTAAGATATGCAAGCACCAGACAGTGGGTGATGGTCCAAGGTAGTGGTCCAAGTTTGCTCATCAGGCAGTGATAAAATTGCCCATAGTGCCACTATTGATTGGGTGGTAGACCAAATTCTTCCTGTAGCCTGAAGGGTTTGAGTTCACTGGGGGAGAGCAGATGGATGAGGGTTTGGATCTCTGCTCTGCGCCAGGGACCCAAATCAAGTATGCTCCCGCCCTTATGCAGAAACCATTTTTGTTCCAAATGGGAGCTTTATGACGAAGGTGTGCGTTCACCAATAGGAGCTTGTGGGCTTGTGTCCAGGCTGCACACATGGCCTAAAGTATTGGGTTTGGAGTCGTGGTGTCAAAAAGGATAGGAAGGTAGAGGGTCTGTTGCCCTGCTGAACCCTCCAGGATTCTATTCTTAATTGTGACCCACAGTGGGGGGGTCATGGACCCGGGTGGATGTATGCCATTTGCACTAGGTGTAGGGCCATGCAGTAATGCTCCCGAGATGGCAGGCTTAAGCCTTTTGCGAATCTATGGGCAATAAGCTTCAGGACTGCCTGGTGAGACCTTGCTGGACCCCAGATGAAGGCCTTAATGCCTTTGTCCACTTGAAGGAGTGTTGAGAGAGGTGTCAGTTTGGGAAGCATGACTAATATGTGAACCGTGGGAGGGTAACCATCTTCACCGCCTGAGTCTGGCCCCATAGAGAGAGGTCCCGTTGGGACCACTTTGCAAAGTCTAACTCCATACGCTCCATGAGTGGGTCAAGATTGTGCACCACCATATACTCCAAACCTCTGTTAACCAGGATGCCCAGATATCTAAGTCAGGCATTCTTCCACTGGAATGGGTATCCACCAATAGTGGCGCGTGTGGCAATCCTTAACAGTGGGAACGCCTCACTCTTCACTAATATATTTAATAGCCCAAAATTGCCACAAAAGTGTCAATGATCTCCAACACCAAGGACATGGAGGAGGACAGGGCGATAAGATGAGCAAGATGTCATCTGCATACAGATACAGCATGGATGGACCCCCCAGGCGTGGGAATACCCACAATCCGGTCGGACTGGTGCATAGATGCAGCCAAAGGCTCCACTGCAAGGAGAAATAGCAGGGTGGAGAGTTGACATCTCTGGTGGGTACCCCTGCAAACCAGGAAAGTGTAAAAAGGAAAGCCCCACCATTAATCTGTGCCGAAGGAGTGTCATAGTAATAAACAAAAAAAGGGTTTGGCTTAAGCGCAGTAAGGCTGCGCCAATACTATAATCAACTAAACAACATGCAAATACTGCTCTATAATTTTCTTAATTTCAGCTAGAACAAGGAACCAGCACTCGTCTGCAAGGACCACTATTTCAGTCTGGCTTTAGTCTCAAAAAAGTTTTTTATTTATTATTTTGATCTTTTATTTAGTTATTTTTATTTTTTACAACTTTATTCCAGGACTTGTAATGTTTGACAATTATTTTGAGTCAAAACAAAACCATCAAATTTACAAAGGGAAGGAGGGAGAGCTCTTATTCTTAACATCTACGTGTGAATATGTACAAGAGTGTTGATGAAAAAAAGAAGTGGAAGAGGAAAAAATCAACCATACTTTTTATATCTATCTCAATGATCAATATCATACTGTGACACATTCAAAACATACATACTTCATGCATCAAAAGATAAGAGAAAAAAAGAGAGGGGGAAAAAAGGGTGATAGAATTTATAGACAATCTGTGTATAAGTGTGCCTACACTTTTTTTATTCTGATGATACAACGGGGCACTTATCACAATAAGATATTTTCAAATATTCACAATAATAGGCTATCAGATGGTACTTTTAGTCATAACAATTTTTAAAGAGATTAGCCTAAAATGAAAAGAATGGGGGGAGGGTCGACGCGTTTCGAATCCCAAGTGTTGGTGGGATTCTCTTCAGGACCACACGTGGGCTTAATCTTAATCTGAAAAACACAAAAAATGAGCGGACCTTACTATCAACAGCATTTCTGGGCGAGACTCAACTGAACATTCAGACAAAGCCTCACTCATTCAATACCTGGCATACTTGCGTTGTCTAATATTCAAGAGGGATCTGTGGGATCAATAAGGAAGATAATGAGCCCTATATCGAGTTTTGTTTTTGGATTATGTACACTTGAGCAGGACAAGCCGTGTACTCACTTGTGATTACAGCAGGATAAGTCTTTCTGAAATCCAATGTAATTGTGCGTAATTTGAGGCAAGACGTTATACCGCTTGACACCAAGATGGTGTGTCCATCTTTTTGTTTTGAACAATCTGTGAAAGTAACAAAGGGGGTTGTTACTATTCGTTCGTATCCGTGACGGGGGTGAAACATGGAATACATTTGGACAATTGTGCCATTATTGTTGTCTTAAAAAAAAACTTGTTTCGGACGTTGGCATAACATCTTAGTCACTTTATTTTTTAAGAAAGCCTTTTGCGCGCTATTTAATATCTACCCCGCCACTCTAACGTCTTGCAAGTTAGAAATTGAACGGCTGTCCGTGCTGTTGTGGGCTACAGACTGTCCGTATTTGTCTAAAAATATTGCTCGAGGGTGACACCGTTAAAATCCCTACGCACCTCTCGGAGTGTAGCGGGCCTTGATTGCCGCTTATTGTGAAACCCGAAGTTTGGACTAATCAAGCAGGACGTACCTTTTTAGTTGGAATCGCGGAATCTCCTTCGGGCAGCGTTTGAATCAATCAACTCGCCATTCGATCTCTTCCAGGTCAAAGTTCGAACTTAAATGAATGTCTGCTTCCGGTGTAAGAATGGTTTTCTGGGTAATGTAGTTTCTTCTTCAGCGCGACAGTGTTTTTTAAGAAAAATTATCTTTGGAAGGCTCAGCGCTAGTAAGTTTCATGCAAGTGATTTCTATTATCGTCTGTGTGTTGATGATGCCATTCCTCGTTGTGCATCAAGGTAGTTTAGATAAATACAGGGCATCGACCAGTTGGTGTCTATGTGGGGTCAGGATGTTTCTCGTCTCTGTATTTACAGATTGTATAGCTCCGACATTTTGTTTAATCCATCTATTGTGGAATTAAATGTTAGAATCAGTAGTGCCTCTCTTTTTCGAAGCTTGGCCTCTAAGTCGCCACCTCTTAGGTCCGGTTCGACTTTGGAGGTAACTGTCCATTTTAGATCATTTTCACCGTGGGCATTCTCAATCCAATGTTGAACTAGAGGTGCTGTCAGAACTTTTTTCTTTATCCTTGACTTGTGCAGGGAAATCCGTTGTCTGGCCTCTTGATCAGTCTTCCCTATGTAGAGTTTATTACATGGGCACAGAATGCCATATATCAGATTTCGCGTTTTACAATTCGTAAAGCAATCATGCTTTCAAGATATTCCTTCATGTTGGAATAGTGTGCCTTCAATTGTAGATGAGCAGCATAGGCACGTCCCGCATTTGTGGTGGCCTATGACCGGGGGTAAATTGACATAGTCTCTTACAGTAGACCTTTTAGTTTTTGGTAGCGCAGCACGCACAATTTGATTTGAAATGCTTTTATCCTTTTTGAAAGCAAACAATGGTGCTTCTGTAAACTGTGTGTCAAGTTCTTTTAGTAAGTGCCAATTTTGATGGATTACTTTCCTTAGCCAGTTAGACGAAAGACAGTATGTTGATACACATACTATTCGAGTTTGAGGTTTGCGTTCTTTTCTTATTAACAGCTCTTCCCGCGGTGTCCACCACGCTATTTTTATGGCATGTTTAAGAAGTTTTGAAGGATAGCCTCTGTTTAGTAGCTTATCTTTGAGGGCATTGGCATGTTCCATGTACTCATCTTTGAAGGAGCAATTTCTTCGAATTCGAAGGAACTGACCTAGCGGAAGATTTTGTTTCAGACTCCTAGGGTGATTGCTGGAATAATGTAGGGCTTTGTTCCTGTCTGACTGCTTCTTAAAAAGTGTTGTTACCTGTTGTCCATTTGTACTATACACCTCCACGTCCAGAAATGCTATTCTAACTTTGGAGTACTGCTTACTAAACTTGATGTCTTGTGTCCGGTTGTTTATCCATCAATGGAAGGCAGTTAGTTCTTCCTCATTTCCTGTCCAGGTTAAAAAAACATCGTCAATGAAGCGGATCCATCCACCAATCAATTCTTTAAATGGATTATTCTTGTAAATGAATGTTTCTTCATATTGGCTCATGTATAGAACTGCCAATTCTGGGGCAAAAGGACAGCCCATAGCGACTCCTTTAATCTGGAAAAAGAAGTCATCCTTAAATTTAAAGTAGTTCTTTTTAAGGGCCATTTTTGCTAACTCTAGAATGAAGTCTGTTGGTATTTTCATCGGTCGATCTCTCATATTGAGGAAAAATTCTAGTACTTCTAAAGCCTCGTCTTGGGGAATTTGTGTATATAAAGACACTACATCCATGCTGATGAGGAGATCTTGATCTTCTGTGAATGGTAGTGTTTGAAGCTTATTGATGAAATCAGTCGTATCCTGCAGGAAAGATTTAACTTTTACCATGAAGGGTTTGAGAAAAAATCAACAAATTTAGATATTGGCTCAAACAACGACTCGCAATCTGAAATGATAGGTCTACCAGGGGGTGTATTTTCATCTTTATGAACTTTGGGAAGTACATAGAACAATGGGGTTCTAGGATTTTTTTTGTGTAAATATTCGAACTCCTTTTTTCCAAGGAAGCCTTGTTCAAATCCTTTATTTAATATCATAAACAATTCATTCTGAAGTTCCAGAGTCGGGTCTTTTTCAATTTTCCGGTAGCATTCTCTATCCATAAGTTGTCGGTTGGCCTCTGCGATATATTTTTTTGTTCCCCAAACAACTATGGATCCGCCTTTGTCGGCTTGTTTAATTATGACATTCTCGTCATTTTTGAGGGAACATAGAGCCTCTTTTTGCGCTTTGGTTAAGTTAGGTTTGACAAAGCCTGATTTTTTCTTTTCTTGAGAGGAGATTGCAGATAATATCGTTTTTTCGAAAGTGGTAACCTCTTTTGGGACCTTATTTGCAGGCGGACAAAAGTTCGATTTTTTTCGTAGCCCCGTTGTTTCTGTATGGGATGATATCTATTTATCTGCAAAAAAAGTTGTTAAGCGAATTTTCCTACAAAATTTGATGAATTCTGTTTTTAATCTAACAAAATCTGTTGGTTTTGTGGGCACAAATGATAGGCCTTTTTCTAGAATGCTTATTTCTATTTCAGTAAGTGATTTATTTGAAAGATTATAAATAGGAGATTTTTCTAGCTTTTGTAATGTTGTCTCCTTGTTGACATTTCCCATTGCTGCTGATACCGCGTTTTTGCTCTGCTTTTCGACTGGCCTCGTGCTAAAAAAGTCTGCTGTTATTGTTGAGGAGTGTTTTGTTGGTAGTTTTGTTGAAAGGTTTGTGGATAATTTGTTTGATATCCTCCTCTTCTACCAAAATTAGGTCGATAGTTGCTGTTATCCGTATCAGTTCTGCCAGAAGAAGTGTCAGAGAACGTTATGAAATTGTGTCAGAGAACGTTATGAAATTGTTACATGATCGTCCCTGATTGTCTGGGAGAAACCTCCTTGCTTCTGGTCTAGAGTAAAAGTCCTGCTGGAGGTATGGGTACGCTTTGTCCAATGAAAAATTGCGTTTATCTCTCTCGAAGTTATTTTCTTTTTGATTTACAGTGTAGTCTTTAAAATCTATAATTTCCTTCTCTACTTGGTCCAATAAAGCTTTTGAGTCGGTAATGTGCTGATTAGATTTTATTTCAGCTTCTAGAGCCTCTATTTCTTCCAATTGCGCCTTTGGGCTGTTTCTATAGTCAGGACCATCAGGTCCCGACTACATTTAGTTTCTATGAAACTAAAGCCCTTTTTATAGATAGCGTCTTCTGTCAAGATTACCGGTATATTTTTCACAATCAATCCTGAAGGGATAGTGCCCGCTCTCAGATGTTGGATGAGATAGTGACCATGTAAATCAGTCCGGATTTGTTTTTTTCTTAAGCCTGATTAGCTTATCGGATTCATTACTGATACGTGCGGTATTGCTAAGTGTTGCTGAGCCGAACAAAGGAGGGTCGCTCAATAGTTTTTTAATATGGTCTTCGCTGTATGCGAAAGTTTGGTCCTCTGACATACTCACTCAGTGTTATGACTGTTACACTCGTTACCTGCATCAAGCCGCACTTAGGCGGCTAAATGAACCTCGCGAGCTAGTGCCCGCTATCAATAGTAATAAACAAAAAAAGGGTTTGGCTTAAGCGCAGTAAGGCTGCGCCAATACTATAATCAACTAAACAACATGCCAATACTGCTCTATATTTTTCTTAATTTCAGCTAGAACAAGGAACCAGCACTCATCTGCAAGGACCACTATTTCAGTCTGGCTTTAGTCTCAAAAAAGTTTTTTATTTATTATTTTGATCTTTTATTTAGTTATTTTTATTTTTTACAACTTTATTCCAGGACTTGTAATGTTTGACAATTATTTTGAGTCAAAACAAAACCATCAAATTTACAAAGGGAAGAAGGGAGAGCTCTTATTCTTAAAATCTACGTGTGAATATGTACAAGAGTGTTGATGAAAAAAAGAAGTGGAAGAGGAAAAACCAACCATACTTTTTATATCTATCTCAATGATCTATATCATACTGTGACACATTCAAAACATACATACTTCATGCATCAAAAGATAAGAGAAAAAAAGAGAGGGGGGAAAAAAGGGTGATAGAATTTATAGACAATCTGTGTATAAGTGTCCCTACACTTTGTTTATTCTGATACAACGGGGCACTTATCACAATAAGATATTTTCAAATATTCACAATAATAGGCTATCATATGGTCTCAACCTATACACATGTAGCAAAAATAGGAACAAGACCAGATCATCATTTGCTAATCAGAATGAGAAGCAATCCATGGGCCCTACAGCTAGTAGAGACTATCATTACTACATATGTGTCAGTCCTTGTGTGGTATCAAGCGGGTCATAGGGATTATCAATGCTCTCAGATGAAATGATGATACTCTTTGTCTGAGTACAGGCTTGATACTGTTCTACTAAACAGAACACTATTCTAAAACATTGTTAAGGACAATCACACACATTCAATTCTTTTGGACCATTTTGGATACTGGGGCGGAGCCACTTCCTCTTCCATAGCAATTTAATCAAATGGGAACTTATCTAGCATCAACTTTATAAAATTGTACTGAAATCCCTTGTGCAAGCAACTATGCCCAAAGTCCGTTCTAAGCCATTTTGGTAGGCTTCTATCGTCCATCAAATTTCTTCCATTTTCTTCCTCCACGTTGGGCCTCTCGATTCCGTCCTTTCCATGAAAATAGTTCTTCTTAGTATCTGTTGGAGTTCCCTCCTGGCAAACACTCACAGCTCACTCGAAAGTCTCAATGTCTCTAGGCAGTGCACCAATGTCTTCTCTCCTCTGCGGCAGGCACTACAGATACCATACTTTTCGGTGGTCGCGGGCGCAGATCATATCGTGCAGACCCAGGTACTGTTAATCAGGAAAGAGCAACAGGCTTTCGCGTTCAGCAACACTCTCAGGCTCCAACACTTGTTATTCAGTGTCAGAGGACACTCGGGCTGCCCTTTCATTCTAATTTTCCTTTCAGCATGGGTATCACAAATATAGTGCCGTTTGCCAATCTCAGATCCTCCGATGCACTGCCCTTCTGTTGGAACAAAGGAAAGTAAAGGAGTGGCCAAAACTTAGGCCAAGGGGCTATAGGGACCGCGCGCTGTCAGAGGTTACCAGCGCATGACAGGTAGAAAACTAAAGCTTCAAACCAGCCCTGCCATCAACAACAGGGATCCTTCTTCTTTCGCTCTTTTTCACTGAAACTCTTGTTCTGTAACAAACAGAGAAGCAGCTCCTCCTTCTTCTCTGATGTCCAACGCGGTCTGATGGAGCAAGCACAATGCTTTGGAGATGCCATTGATGAAGCGCTGGCGATCTCTGTCCAGCTTTGCTACTTTCTGGGTGCTGGGACTGTAGGTCCAAGATGTCCGCCCCTCATCTGTAGCTGTCACTGATGGGAGTTTAGAACTCATCTTTATCACCTGTTCTGCAGGGTTTTTTATGAATCTTCCTTTTACTCTGGAAGATCCCGCAGAACCGAGTGATGTAGGAAATTTGACACAGTTGTTAGTTTTCTTCAAATTAACGCAAACATAATTCATTGTATTTAACAATGTGACTGCAAGCAGGTGGCCTGCAATCTTCGAGGGAGTGGCCAGTCGCCATGGGACTACTGTAATCTAGAATGCACTGTCACTCTCATAGGATACAAAGGCAAGTCTCTTCAATTGGGTGCTCTTTATTATTCTCTCATAAATTTTTACATTACTTGTACTGAACTGATTCTTCTTAATAAAAAGCACCTAGATTGGACGCTTAGGACCATACTCTCATGCTATAGGAGCAGCAGGAAAGATCTGCAACTGCTAATTTCACAGGGCTCTTATCTATAAAACAACATGTTCTTCAAAACAATTTTGCTAAGGGTCACATGGGCATCTTCCTACGTTCTACTTTCCCTAATCCAAACTATGCAACATCAGCTTCTAATAAGGACTGTGAGTTTATTTACACAGACTAGCTAATACAGAACTAGCAATGCACTTGCAAGACTACAATAATGGTATTATCACCTACGATTTGTAGAACAAAACTACCCACAACTAATTCCCCTTAAAGATCAAAATAAAACATGAGAAAAGGAGAGAGCAACACACATATTACCTAGCCTTAATTTGTAAGGGAGCTAGCGGGGAGCCAGCCTCCTTCCTCCAGTTTGTCAGGAGGAAATCTGAAACAGGTTTCACTTCTGTCAACACTATCAATCCCTGTGTGTAGCAACTGGGCATAAACACAATTATAGGAGGTACATAGCATTTTTGAGAAGGCTAGAAATCCTGTTAGCAAATGTACACATTTCAATGTCTCAGCTTATAAGCATTAGTGCTGTATAAATATGACAAAGCTTATCTGTTCATCAAAGTTCACATATACAATTATAATCAGTGTGCAATATACTTGTTTCATAATATAGAAGTCAGCTATTTGTATTATACCTAAATATATGCATTTACTGAAACCTAAGGCAGATTAAAACTGCTCTGAATGCACAATTTGTTGTTGTAAATTAATGATTTGTTGCCCAATTTCGACTTTGCTATTTGGGACACTTAAAAATGAATATGCTGTACATTTTTTACATATTAAACATCCTCAGAATGTTTTCTACAAACTGCAGAGATTGGACATTAGATATATCTCATGTAAATACTTAGAAAAATGACTTTTTTACGCCTGTGCCGAGTGAAATTCCATATGCAAATGTCCTCATAATGTGACACCACAACTTAAACAAAATTTAATGCTAGGAGGTCATAGTATGAGTATTAAGCTTCATAAATATTAAAAAACCAATTTAAAAGCACTTATTAATTTTATTAATTGTCATAATTAATAATTTGTCTTTTAATAAAACCAATAGTTTTTCGACAATTCCACCTCCAAAATCAAACTGCATCCCTTGCCTATCATATTTAGACTCATCCATTCATAAGCCTAAGCACAGAAGCCTAACTTGAAACATGACAAATTTTTGCGCCACTTTTTTTTTTTAAAAAGGACAATTAATATTTAGCAACAGCTTATAAAAACCTTTAAGAAGGGAAATCCCCACCTCAAACTTTTTCCTCATATCTAGAATAATGAACCTTATTTGTGTAACCCCTTTACAGCATTCTTAAATGCAGAATTTCACCCGTGTTTTAATTTTGCCAAAGTCCTGGCTGAGGGAACATTCCTGTTTATTCGTGACCTACAAAAACGACACCTGTTTGCTTAGCGGTGGCAGTCTATTTAAAACTAAGGCAGTCCCAGTTTTAAAATGCGTGTGCAGTACAGCGAAATCCAAGTTATTCAGATAATTTGTTTGCCTATTAATATCTAATACAATATATCTAAGGAAAATTCTTTCTAATTGTTTATTTTATTATAGAACACACAATTTCGTTTTTGAGGCCTTTTATCCCTATTGAGGAATACGGAAAGGGAAACCTGGTTTCCTTTAAGGAACAAAGGCATACCATACACTACCTAGGAAGCAGAACAGGATTAGCTAGTGCAATATCAGAAAAGTTCAGGTCACCTTTAGCAAGAGCCACAAATTTATAGTGTCCTCCCTAGGATCCTATCAGGGAACTTTTAATCAAGGGCTGCCCGTCCCATAAGGGAAGGAGCAGTAACATGGCTAACTGCAGGTGACACACTTTTAATCCAGTATATCTCTTTTGCTTTTCTTCAATACCATCATAGCCAGATAGACAAGCACTGG
This sequence comes from Lissotriton helveticus, assembly GCF_964261635.1. Taxonomy (NCBI): domain Eukaryota; kingdom Metazoa; phylum Chordata; class Amphibia; order Caudata; family Salamandridae; genus Lissotriton; species Lissotriton helveticus. The sequence goes on from NC_136063.1 coordinate 1,025,341,920, forward strand.
TGAAGTGTTGCCTCTCATGTTCACAGCATGAAATATCATATCTGTGGAATTTAGTAACCAGAACAAGTCCAACCAACTGTTGCGGAGCGATGGGCATCGTCATGACCATCCCCTCACAACACAGGGCAGCTTGTACTAGTATTAAAAAAATAGAATTATCAATACGACACATAGACAAAATCATACATAAAATAAAAACACATATGCCAAGCCATCAGGTATACTTGCTGTATACCAAGCTCAAAAAGCATAAACAAATCACAATAACACATGCAAATGAACAGTGACGCACAACACTATGTCATGTACTTTATACACAGTCAATCTGCAGCCCAAAACCCAATATTCTGGCCTGCTTAATTTGTCAGGCTAAAAATAAATATTTGATTTCTTCATTTTTCTCTCTCTCATCAGACTGCAGGTCACCTTTGTGATGATTGGCTGTCAGCCCAACTTACTGTGTCGCTTCTGACACACAGGACCATCAAGAACAATTCATAAAAGGACAAAATGCACTAACATGAAAAACACACGAACATTTCTTTTCAAATGGGTTATGTCAAAACGACATCTGTTTCAACACATCGCTGACAGCACCCTTCTTTTACCCTTATTTCCCACCTATAACCATCCTGGGCGCACATTTCACCTTTTTCCTCTCACAACTATGACATTTTATTTTGTTTGTCAATCCAACTCACGGGTCTTGTCAGCCTTAAAACCACCCAGAACAATCCATGAATGATCTGTGGGCAGAAGCAAAAATACACACCACAAAAAAAAAGAAACACTTCACATAACACACAAAAATATCAACTGTAAGTTTTAATCAGAAAACAAAACATAATACACATTAACCAACCACAAAATCGAAAAATTTACTTAACTGTAACCGTCTTGCCAATTTGCAATGACTAAAACATGTAAGCATGTTAAGCTACCTTAATTTTGACTTTCCCTTCCTTGCGCCACAATTTGTCTTGTGAAAAATAAATCTGAATTTGCAGATCGTTTTTACCTAGGCATGTAGCCAACAAAATTCTAAGAAAGAGCTTTATCTTATTTTCTGTCTAAGACTAATGCAACATTTTATTTTCTGTTAAATAAAAGGCAACTGCGTGGACATTATTTTTCAAGAGCAGAGATACGAATGTATCACTTTCTTCACAGCATATAGCATGGTGTTGGGATTTTCAGAAAGAAACCCTTCATCATAAATTTTCCATTTGGGGGGCCCTGTTTTAGCAAGGCCGTTCAGGAATTCACCTCTCTGGAGACAAGGCCCTAATTGATGAGGCCACAGATGTGGACATGACAGCCTCCTTCCATTGCTTACAGAGAAACTAAAAATAGCACCTCAGCGTGGAACTTTTCTGGGCTGCTAGCCAGCATCTGCCAGCATTCCTGGCCCCCACCACTTTTCAAGGTTCCTTCAATGTGCAAGCTTCACACATCCCTGTGTCAGAGAAGCTTCCCAATCAGTAATTTCTCCTTCTGTTTCACTCGCTCCTAACCCCCACCTTACAGACCTCAAGGTCAAAATCTGCCTGCAATCTCTGTCTTGTACCTTGCGCTCCTCAGCCCCCTCTATCTCCTCACTTTGAAGCTGTAAAAGACAAAAAAGCCTTCTTAACTCTTTCTAACCTGCAATAATTAACCCTATTTTAACAAATACATTTCTCTTTCAGAGGCTAAAAGTTATTTATATTCTCAGATTATTAAAAACATTTACTGTGAATAATTCACAGAACCTAATAACACACATACCAGCTTTTAGAACAAATGTTTGTTACTACCCTATGCAATGGTACTCATTTCATCAACCTTAAATGGATAAACGTTTCAGTAGGTCCAGCTAGAATTAGAACCTACAACCTATGATGTTAAACACAAACCTCTATACTGGGCACATTAGCTCCCTGAGCCATTAAAACCAACCACAAATGGGAGCAACCTGTAATTTCCAAATGCACTCATTATTTCATTTTGAACTGACCTGTCCATGTTTACTTTTCATTAATACTTTTGTGAATCAAGGGTATCATCCAATCGCAGGGGTTGCCTTTTTTTCCTAACTACACCCCTTTTCAATTATCTTTTTCGACGCATTGATGGCAATGAGGTCAAATTAAACTCATTCCTCGCACTTCTCCCATACTCTCACCCATTCACAGCCACAATTCTTTAAACAAAACAAATTGTAATACCATTCTTTACATACATATCCTGACTCTGGCTGCCCCCAGACAGGGAAGGTCAATTCTCAACCAAATGCATATCATTAAGGCGGCAACAATATCCAAAACAGCTAATTTTAGCAACACATAGCATAATGAGTGCTGTCACATATTCTTCATTAAATCATATCAACCAACTTTCAAACATGGCCATATTTCATTCACTCTCCACATATCATTAACCTTGCACCAACCATACACATCGAAGTTACACACAATGTATCACAAAAAGAAGGGAAACATTATTTTTTCTTTTTCTCCGTTTGTTTCATACCCATTTGCTCCTAAATCATACAGTCTCACTCGCAACTCATACATAAACTTCATAAATTTCGATCGATAAATGCTATTCCGTCACGGTTCTTAATACAAGGCAGCGATTTCTGAAATACAAAATGACATGTCTTCAAAATTGAACAGAGCCCGTCAACTCCTGTTCGGCGAATCGATCATGCCGGATTTCAGACCACAAAGATTCACAAAAGAGACGGTCCAAAGACTGCCCTGAGATCACCAGACAGGCGAACCACGAACCCTCTTACAGACCATCCCATAGTCCTGTGCTGGTTGGGCCGGGCAGCTGGGCGCGTAGCTCCAGAACTCAAGCTTACCCAGTTGCTCCTAGGGCTTTTCCGAAGAGGATCCGGCCGAGTGAGCACCCCTCGTGCACCACTAAGGCGTCCGATGTTGGCTCAAATAGTCACCAAAAAAGTCTGTGGGGCATCCGCCCATGCAGTCACTCCACTGCCACGTCAGACCCCCAGACTCCCTGTGGTTCACTAACCACCAAATTCCAAATACAGTTAACTGTTTCACTGAGCCACTTCTCCAAAGTGCTCATTCCAAAGTCATCAAAGGACTAACAATACAATTCACTCACCTGGTGCACTCAGGTCTGATTGCTGGTTCTCCACTGCCAGCTCCTGAAGACCAACCCGGTCAGTTCCCAGGTTACACCCGTAGGATTCCGGCGAGGGGTCACTAGCAGTTGGGGCTCCCTGATCGCGAGAGCGGAGTTCAGCCAGAATTATTAGCTAGTCCACCCCCTCGACCAGAGTGCTCCCCCTAATGTCTTAATTTCACCCCGTAGTACGGGAGGACAACCCCATATGCGGAATCCCGGACGAGCCCCCAACTGTTGTACTGCAAAAAATAAGTATAATAGAGCCATACCCTCCAATAGCCCCAATACCAATTATCAAATAATAATCAGTCAGTTGGCAGTGAAGAAGTTCCAATTATTTATTCTAAATGGACTCAGCGCAGAGGAGCCTCCCTGTCCACACCCAGTCAGTGTGACAAGAAGACTGCCAGTTCATATTCAAACAGGTCATTATATACTTTCAGTTCAACACACATAATCACTTGAAAAGGAAGAACACCACTTGGCCCCTTCGCTCCAGGAAGAAACCATATATGGCACACATGATTAGTTCAAAGCTTAGCTATTCATTACTGGGCAGGTCAGGAAGGATGACTCCCTTTCGTCTTGGAGCTTTGGGAGGGTACGCACGGCGCCTCCAGGAATGTGCTTATCAACTCTGAAACCAGATGCAACCTTGGGCCTCAGAACAGTGGGAGAATAACAGGAATTCAGCTGTCTGTGTAACTCAGATAACGGGGCCTTGCTTGACTGCTGAAGGACAGCATGTTACTGCTGCCTGAATCTCAGACATGTACACCAAAATGGCGTCAGTTTGGTTCTCTGTTTGAAGACAAAGAATACTACACAAGAGTGGGGAAGGAGTTCCGTGTAATAATATAACTGATCATGTTAAACTATGATAAACGTGAAATAGATTAGGTATATAGATAGATACATCATGCTAACAAATATATATATAACTATGTCTAATGTTGCAGAAAGGGGGGGAATCGAATTCTCATTCCTTCACCACCTCAGGTGGCTTGATCCACTTGTAGAACTCTGCCGGGAAGCCATCCTCACCCGAAACCTTGTGATAAGGCAGGTTCAAGATGGCCTGCGTGATCTCTTCCTTGTTGATTGCACCCAGGACAACCCAACATGTTCAGTTTGTTTCTCCATACTTGCTGAGTAAATTAATATTTCATCTATATAGATCATGCAAAACACATCTAGATATCCTCGTAGGACATTGCCCATGAAATACTAGAATGCTGCCAGGGCATTGCAAATGCTGAAGGGCATGACTTAGTACTCAAATACATCTCTTTTGGTCCACAATGCTGTTTACCAATAATCATCCTTTCTGATCCTTACAACATGATATGAGCCCTGAAGGTCCAATTTCATAAAAATATTGGCTCCTCTCAGTTGTTCTAATAATACTGGTATTAATAGCAGTGGGCACCTGTTGTTGACGGGGACCCATTTGATTGCCCTCTAGTTAATGCGCACGCACAACCCTGCCCCTTCTTTCGCATGAAGAAGAAATGAGAGGATGCTGGTGACTGTTATGACACTATAAAACCCAAAGTTAAATTCTTATCTAAATATTCTCCAAAGTGTTGGGTTTCAAGCTCAATTAATAATCATATCCTACTACATTGTATGGCAACACCACTAATTAAAAATATACAACAGTCATAAATGCTGTGAGGGTGGTGTTGACTAGCCCTTTTTTTTCATCAAACACTTCCCTGAACCTCTTATAGCAGTTCGGTAAGATTTTGATACAGCAAACCTGTGTAGTAATGTGAACATAAGTTATAGATTTCACTGGACTTTTCTGAGTCTACCAAGTCTATTTAAATATCTCACTTTGGTTTCTCATAAAAAACACATTGGGCTTTTACTGACTTTGGTGATGTGTCGCCGGGTCCTCCCCACCTTGGCACTGCCAAAGCTGTGGTGAAACCACCCACCAGATAGGAATTTCCTGCTGTCTGGCGGGCTGGTTCTTGGCGTTCCTACTGCGGTGTCGCAGCACATGGGCACCCCAATGGGAAAACCAGAAACAGTTCCTGCACGGCATGGACTGAAAAGTCTGTGCCGTGCAGGAATTGGGGAGCATGCACACTGGGGCACATGTTGTGCCCCCATGTTTGCATCCCCATGTAGACAAAGCACAGGGAGCCTTGCAAGGCTCCCTTTTTTTCCTCTCCCTCACGATGTTCATGGAGTAGAAAACTCCATGACACTGCCGGCAGAGAGGAAATTTGATATGTGCTTGGCGGAACCACGGTGGTCCCACCAAGTATATTGCGGCCTCCTGATAGCCACAATACTGCCAAGGAACGGGGGTTCCCTGGAGGCTGAGGCAGGGCTATGTCAGCCCAACCTCCTAGTTGTAATAGGTCACTCAGAGGACCGTCGAGCCCCCCACAAACGAGAACGGTAATCTGGCCCATACTGTTCCCAACTATATATGACCGTCTTTCCCCTGCCAGTCAATACTCCCTCACATATTGAGGTATGAAATACAAAAAATATATAATTGATTCTTTCTCTTTCTCTTTCTTCTTCCTATTATATTCATGGAATCAGTCAGTACTATTAACAGTAGCAAAATTAGCAAGGACCAGCTCAATTGCCTACCTGAAGTATGAAAGCATTTGCTGGCAATTGCTAGATATTTACTTTTGCTAGAACTTTCAGTGAAGTAGAATGTTGAACATTTTGGCATGGTTACGACTTTTGTATTTCACATTACTCTGTACTGTCTCTCTGTATTATTAATAAAAAAAGGTGTTCCCTTCCACAAGTCAACGAATGAGCCACATTCATCTCCATCTGTGCCACTGTTTGATACGGATGGATAAGATAAGGGGCTCGAGGTAGGTAAATCTGATTTACCGATTCTAGAATGCCGAAGTTTACCGATTCGGTATTCTAGATTCGGTAAATCAGATGTAGGAAAAAAATTGGTAATTTTTACCGAATCGGTATGATTCGGTAATTACTGAATCGGTATTTACCAATTCGGTAATTGCCATTGATTCCTATGGGCCTTGAGGCCCATAGGAATCAATGTCAATTACCGAATCGGTAAATACCGATTCGGTAAAATTACCGAATTGTCAAGGGGGACAGGTTGTCACTTTGACACCCTATTGCACCCCTGATTCTGTCTTGTGTGCCATGTGACACACACACATGCCCTTAGGGCATGTATGTGTGCCACATGGCACAGGTGTACATGCACAGATGTGCATGTATACAGGAATTCGTTATTTACCATAAAATAGTATTTCATGGTAAATAACGAATTCTTAAGGGCCTGTGGCACTGTTTTCAGTGCCACCTACATCTAGATTTACCGATTCGGTAAATTTACTGATTCGGTATTTTACCGAATCGGTAAATTTACCGAATCGGTACATTTTGGGCCCCCCTACATATCAAAAACCAAATACCGGTCGGTAACGGCCGAAATGAGCCGTTACCGACAGGTATTTGGTGTCCTACATCGGGCCCTAAATTCCTTCTTTTCCACAGAACCATGTGTATCTGAAAGGAAGGCTAAGTGGAACTGTAACAATATGTATCAGCTTACATGCAGCATTAGAATTGGCTTCAGAAACAACTGACAACAAAATTAACCACTGTGATGTTTTTGGATGTAAGTAAATGTGACAATGCAAAAACAGCTCTAGAACCACTTCAATGGCTGACAGTTAATGGCAGGATTACATTTAAGCCACTTTGCATCATTCACCAGGCTCGCTAGAATAACTGAGTGCCCTATTTACAAAATTGTGCTTCACACTCAATCACCACTAATCCCAACTCCTTCAACCATCAGAAACATGGTGGGTGATCCCTGAGAATATTTGTCCTACAATTTTAGAATACAATGGACCCTCAGCTTTAGACGAAACCTATTACTTCCAATTCAGAAGACTGCTAAAAAACAAACGGGCATATTAGCAAGAATCTCGTTAAAATTATCGTCGTTTCAGCAGCAGGAAACTGCCGCTAAAACGGCGATAATGGGCTTGCTAATATGCGTTATAGAATTTCTATAGAAGCCCAGGTTAGATGTGTAGGGCATCTAACCTGGGCTTCTATTGTAATTCTATAATGCATATTAGCAAGCCCATTATCACCGTTTTAGCGGCAGTTTCCTGCTGCTAAAGCGGCGATAATTTTAACGAGGTTCTTGCTAATATGCTGCTAACTTTTTATGTAAATTCGTTGTCTTCAATTCTTTTACCTGTGTCCACAAATAAAGAATGTTATCAATGAAGACCATATCGCCCGACTGGAGTCTAACACTTGATTACCATTTTACACTGTGTATGTGTTGTTCTTTTTTGAGTTTTATGCTGAAGTTATTCCAAAAGGAAAGCTGGAGTTTTACAAAACACTTAAAAAAAGTGAGATTTGCACAGTGCCCTAACGTCTACATTCATATAGTCATATATAGTTTGCTTTGCATCTGGTTTCGCTTCCTTTGCCCCGGGATGAATTGTATTTTCAGCAGTTACGTTGGGAGTAAATGTCAATCATTTAACTTACTTTTGAATTATTGTATTTAGTGGCATAATTGTTTTTTCTACCCTCTCTAGATTCAGATCATGTAATGTGATGATGGGGGTGACTATCTTTTATTCAAGGAAATATATTAAATCAATAGAGCTGATTCTTTTCAATTCTGGCTAAACACTGGTGACCCCATCTAAGGTGAAGTTATAATCGAGTCTGTAAAGAAACACAGAAAACAAAATGTGACAGCTTACCCGATCTCTGCATTTCATTATCTGGATTCATAAATAAATTAAACATGATTAATTTGTTTCCAGCTGAAAGTGTTACACTGTTAGAATCACTTATGAAGGCCCTGTGCAGGACTGCAACTTGTTAGAGTTCAAATATTCACAGTGCCCCATTGTTTGGAGCTTCTTGTATCACTCCACCTTCTTAGGGAGAAAGTAGACTGAACACAGATCGTGCACTTGATAACAGAGGGCGAGCTGTCAGTTTAGGAGAATAATTTGAAGGAAAGGTTGAACTTTCTAATAAGGACTTGAACATAAGCTCGTGTAGAAGACCTGGGTGTGAAATACATTGAGCATCTATGAACGTGCAAGTGGACATACACAAGTTTTAATTATATAATGAGTTGCTGTGATTCAATAAGGAAGAGTTGTTTCTAGAAACAATAAATGCCACACGCTCACTTGTTTTTTCTCAAGAAATGTCGTTATTCTGAGGGTCACAAAACTTTACTACCTAGGGAATGGCATTTGATTGAGCCCACTGCAACAGTGAGTGTGTAGCAGAATCTGGTAATGTGACAATGGTGATGAGTCATCTATCAAGTGGAGGTTTCGCTGTTTGATTAATACTATTGATCTGCATGAGGTCATGAATTGAATAAAATATAGTTTGTTGGGTGGATTATCCTGTCTGCCAAACCCTCAATCGGGTTGCCTCATTTAGAGTTGGGCGGAATGTCAGCTTTCCGTTGGGCTAGCCTCCAATGCTTCAGTCAATGGAATGCTACCTCCAAGAGCCTGATGAATACAAGCTGACAGAGGAAGGTCATTTCACCACACACCCTGTTTAGGGGACCAATGTGATTTCCTGTTTTTCTGTCTCTCACCATCAGGTAAAGCTTGTAAAGGACAGACAGATTAAAAGAAATGACTCCAACTCCCTCTTTGGCAGTCTTTTTCTGAAAAACAGAACATTTCAAAAAATTAGTTGACAGGCTGTAAAAGCAATGGCGGCTATCCACCAAATTTGTGTACCTCGATGCAATCGCCATAATGGCAATTTCTATCAAGATATGGAGATCTCGATTGGTCCTAAATGGGGGGTGAATGCGCTTCCTCTGATGGCCCTACTCCGTTTAGCTGTAGACAGAAAGCTGATATCCCACCCAACTTTAAGTAAGGTGGGTGGACCGAGTTTTTGGAAGAGCATGTACTCTGTTACGTTTTAGGAGAAGATACGTAGAGAGGGGAACTTTGGCAACAAAACTTAAAGGGGAAGCAAGACGAAGGAACCAGAAATAGTAAGAGATGTGGTTTCTGCAAAAGCTCCAATTAAAGGGCAGAGGCCTCATAGTCAGTTACAGTCCAGTTAGCCATTTGCTTTGGTGAGACTGAATTTGGAAAGAATGTCTGCAGTAAGATTCAAAGCAAAATTAATTCCTTCTATAGAGAACACCACATTGAAACTGGTTGTGGGCCATAAAAGAGGCGCAGACGTATCCAGTGTTGAGATGCTTCTATCTTCTGATTGGGAATTATACATTGATATAGTTGAGGAGCCCTCTGCATGTGCAGAGACTATTTCGAGGAAAAATCCTAAAAATGGCTCCATATCTTTAAAACTAATGCTATCTGCAATCATGAAAGTTGGTACTAAGGTAAAGATGATTTATCAACCACTATGAAGCTTTGATTAGAAATATAGATGCTCACAATCTCAAGATGGCCAAGAAACTCACAGAGTGGAAGGAATAGAGGAACTTGTGGCCAACTTGGAAAATAATATGTGGTAGTGCTTTGGTGCAAATTGGTGGGACTTCCATCACACCAAACCCAAACTTCCCCTGCCCTAATAAGAGGTTGGGCAACCATCGGTTGAATCCCATTTGAGCCTCTGCTAGCTCTGTTTGTGATCAATTATTGGTGGTGGTCTGCCAGTGACATGGAAACCACCTATACAGCATCAGAAGTCCCAGTATGTTTAGAACTAGTCTCCTGATGCGGTTATTGCCTTCCCAGTACGACCATGTGAGGTATGGTAGACCCACCCAGGAAAAATCATATATTGCCCCTACACCCAGAAAGGAAAACTCTGGGTGCTAGGGCCATTGTTTTTCCTTTCTGAAAACAAAACATCATGCTGACTGACCACCAATACATGGCACCCTACCTGCATTTCAGTTTTAGAAAAATTCCTTCCAGCGAATAGGTGGAAGCACACTGGCTGGCAAAATTGCGTTTCCAAGTCTGCCGTGCAGTCTGCCTCTGAAAGGGTGAACTAGGACCTCCACCAACCCAGTGGGATGGTGGGCCACACCATTCTTTAAATAGCACCACAATTTGTAGCTTATCAAATGAAAAACGTGTATAGAAATTACAGAATGCAGTGAAGATATAGAGACCATTTCTTGACATTACAACCTACGGCAAGTTGGCATTACTGACGGTGATGAGCTTGAAGGCTCTTTCAAGTCGAAGACAAATGTTCTGCAACTTTTTGTGCAGAGTTGAAAGATATGGTTTATCTATTTCATTTAAACACTGACTGCCATTATCTAAACTGAAAGGATATCAGGTCATTTTATCAGACCTTCAGCTGGAATTCTGTGTAGTGTATTTCAGGATATAATTGAGGGGCACATATCAAAATCAAATACAGATGCGGCTAAATATTCCAAAGTGTGTAGATTCTCTAGTTCAAACACATCCTGCTTTCCAAACCTTGAATAACTTGTTGCTCAACAGCTAAAACCTGTTGAGCAGCTTCCTTTCTAAAATCACTTTGAAAAGCCATGAAGAGCTAATTAATGTGACATTTTTGTGAAAGGTGAACACCAGGTGAGGAGATATAGATAAAATTACCAGTAGCAACCCTTGGCGGATATTTGACCACCCTGGTGAGTTTTGTGATGCACGTATAATCGTAAGCAGGGTATTCCTGTTTCAGTGTCCTGCTATTAGAGCAGTATGCCTCATCATAAATATTCACACAGATTCACAAATCATCTCACACATACACTAGATAGCTGGGGAGCTATAATAAGACATCCCCTTGAAGAAGGCCTAGGACCTTATCGGACATTAAAATAAACAAAACAGGTTGGTGCATGGATGTTTGTATTTAAGAGACATCTAATGAGAATTTCTTTTAAGCATACCACAGGTATCCAATAATGAATAAAAAGGTACTCTGGATATACCTGTAAGGTATTTTTAGCACCTTGATCATAGCCCTTATGGGCCAGGAGCCTGAAACTCAAACGACAGGCAAACAAGTATTGTTCCATGTTACATACAGTTAAAGTTTAAATCAAGAATAAGAAATATTGTTTATTATATTCGCAGATTTCTTTAAAAAAACCTAATCAAAGTCATCCATGTCAATTCACCTGGTAAAATTTGCAAGTTGACAAGTGCTGGTTTCACCTGTTTAAAATTCTGTGGTTTCCAATGAGAAATCAAATAACGCCAATGAGGGAAAGAGAAGACAGCACGTAACAAAATAAAATGTGCAGCCAATTTAGTGGAGATATGATCCAATGGGAGATACAACAAATTAATATTAGTATTCAAAACTCCCATAAAAAACAATATATATTTTTTTAAATATTTTTATTGGCATTTTCAGATTACAAAGACAGATTGTGTTAAGATACATGTAATTTGACTTCATCTTGTCCATTTTACATCATTGGACATTGCTAGCCTCGCATTAAATGGACAAGTATCCTGTCTTTATTCAGGTCTTACGGTAAACAATTCCTATGTAGAACTGGGATGCAAAACTGGGATATCGTTCCCAAAAACAAAAAAACAATATATAATGAAACATGACAAACCTTAAATGGACAAGAAGGTATCTATGCTGGGCATTAGAAAGAAAATTGAGATATGCTTCAATATACTGGACAGATTTTAAGAGATTATCTGATCTAACTGTGGGTTTGTGGGGTTGAGTAGTTCAACTTCCTCCCTAATAGCATGTCTGTGTGACTGAAATTCAGCTTTGATCTACTGCTGATTGTTTCTTGAGATAGAAGAGGGATTACTGAACAATTCCAGAATGCCCAAATCATAATATGCAAATGTGATTTACATCAACCATGTACTCTTGTAAGCTCCATTAAGGACCAGGCAATCATTAATGACATTTCTAATAAAGGATGTTTCCGGTTTACTCCAAATGGTAACTTAATGTAAAATAAGTTGGAATTGTATTGAATTTTCCCAAAACGGTTGTACAAGCTCCTATATATAAGCAGGATTGCTGCGTGGTAACATAAGTAAATATCTGCAAAACATGTTCTCCTTAACTTCGAGGCTACAATGGAACACTGTTTTTGTGCCAGCACTACAGCTACCAGAAACCCCTCACTAGAGGACATTGGGGACGGGACTGCAGTGCTTGAAAAAAAAATTTCTTCTTCAATAGCTCAGGATACGTGCTAATCCTGTTTCTGTGCCTGCACTATAGCTACCAAAATCCTCTGCTTGGAGGACACGTGGGGGGTGGGGGCTGTAGCACTTGAAAGAGCACTTTCTTCTCTTGCATCATCATCATAATCATTAACTTTTTTTTGATCACATAGATCTTATAAAGTACATCTCAAATCATACATAGAGACATGATAAACATTAAGATAGTTTAAAATAACAGGATTGTCTTCCTTAAAACATAGAAACACAAGTGTCAATAGACAAAAGTTTACAGCATCCTATTAAAAAAATTCAAATCCATATATATACATGAATTCATATAAAAACAGTTAAGTTCAATTATAATAAAAATATAAAATTGATAAAAACAATGAGCTGGATGTATTACACAGAGAGCTTTGAGCGTGTCATCCACAAGGACATCAAAGATTTGGCTTAGTATCTGTGCTGAGTTGTCTGAGCACTTCCAAATAATGATAAGGACCAATGAGCCTACACAGGGGAATGATCCACTTAAACATCAGATGTTCATAATGAGGACAAAATAATTATAAGTGGACCAGTGATTTGGGGCCTCCTTTACATGCAAGACACATATTGGCAAAGGGGACAAGGCTACGCCATTTGTTACGGAGTACTTTGGTAAAAAGGTCTTATACCTAAATTGGAGAAACTATTACTGTGCCAGTGGCAGGACAATCTCATCAGTGGTATCTTCAAAATGAGAATAGGGTTTAAAGTCAGTAAACTGTTGAGTAAGTGAGTCCATAGTATTGGACATATTCTCCACCATGATAAATTCCCAATAGATGTCCTTAACCCTACTGCGGGGCATGCAAGGGCACTTTCCAGGTGATGGTTCAGCCAAGAATTAGCCCATCTGCATTCGTCAGAGGCCAATCAAGGTCGGTATGGACCACCCCGACCTTGATTCTCTCATCAGCCAGCAGCCAGACTATTCCTAACTAACATGGGTAAGTGTAAATCTGAACCTAACATCATTCCTAATTCCTTTTGTAACAGCACTACCACTACTATTGATAGCATCCTTGGGGCGGTCGTAGGGGTTGTCACTAAATAGATTGTGCTCATGCATTGGATCTAACTGGAACTAGACCTGCCTGTTGTGGTGTTGGATATGATTTTGGTGAGCCCATGCAACCAAGCTGTGCCCCCAAATGCCCATCTCTCATTGCACCACCAGTAAAAAGCCACTAGACCAGTGATAATAAATGGACAAAAGGTATTATCTGGGGCTGCTTTTGCTGAAATTGCTTCCACTTCTGTCCCGACCCACTGCTTTGGAGAGAGTGTTATGCTAAGTTCAATGCGATTCTGAAAGATAATTTGCAACCGTTTATATAGGGGTTGGGTCATTTTGATTCATTTCGACTTGCTGTGGATTCTCAAAGGCTCCAGTCTCTAAAGATTCAGCTTTTGCGCATCAGATTGGAAAAAGGCAACCAGCACTCTCTCGACCTAACAGGGAAGGTGGCCGTTGGTTGAATCTATGCCTCTTGCCATACACTCTCTCTTCACACAACACATTTCCCCTTGTAGAGATAAATCACAGTCATAATATACCACATCAAAGTCATACAGAAGGAGGGCATCCACTGGCATGAATGCCCAGCAAGGACAAAATAACTTTACCAGGCAAGGATGTATCGCAATTGAAATGCGTGGCTCAAGGGACAACCCCAAGTAGCATCCAACGGAATCTTTCACCTTCTGTTTGCCCATATGTGCTCCCTATCACAGGTGTAGCACAACTCAGAGGCAACCAAGGGGAAATAGGAAATAATTAGCTAATAAAGTCATCCACTGGCTCTCTACTAAGAGAGATTTTGATACAGTTAACAGTAACCAGATCCTTATGACAGAGATGGTAGGTTGAGTGAGTCCATCTATTAAAAATCTACCCGTAGACTACTTCATCGTCAATTTCAGGAACCCAATCTTTAGGCCGATTCCAATCTCACTTGGAAGGGCCTTGAATTGGATCTTGTCTTACAGATGCCTGGAAAGCCTTAGCGCTGACCAAATCGGATCTGGAAGGCATACGGAGAGATAGTGCCCTCCAGAGCCAAATCGTACAGCTCTATGGAGTAGGTTTTCCAAGCGAGCAAGTACGATGAACGATTCGGACAGCCTTTATGATTCGTTTTCCCCGAATTAAAAAGGATGCCGGAATCGGCCTTTGGGTGCCATTACAGACCCCCCTTTACCCGGGGCCCTCCGAATCGTGCCCCTGGGGGTACCCATGGGCCCCCCTCTTTCAGACCAGGAACAGTGTGGCAGGCCCCAAGGGGTGCCCGCGACAGGGTGCACAATGATCTCCAACCACCCCTTTTGTCAATGCTAGCCTGTGTACGCGTTCGGTACACAGGCTCCTATTGAAGTCGATGGGAGTCCGACTGAATCATATCCGGATGCATTCAAATGCATTGTACTTGTTCGGTCAGACTCCCCTGACATGAGTCGTCTGAAAAGCATTCCGGACACGAGTTGTTCGGTTTGCTTTCTGAATGAGATCAGAATCGGGCCCTATGTAAGGAACCTCTTAGCACATAGAAACTGTGGTGTTCCTAATCAGGGGAACATCACATCTCTGCCATTGGAGTACTTTTGCAAACCTCTGAATTCTCAAGCCATTTATAGCAAAACACTCTTCTCATACCACTAGGCTCAGTTAGCTCTAATGAGGAGCGTTTACAAAAAGGTGCTACACTGTCCTTAAGCAACAGTTATGATATTGTGTCTACTTTAACCACTCCGGTTCCGTCATGAGCACAGCTCAACCGATGCTCATGACGGAACCGTTCCGTCATGAGCATGGAAGGGGTTAACGGCAAATGATTGCCACTAAATATTATTCCCTGCTTACATTATTGTTAGTGGCAGAAACTGTCAAGTTTATACTAGAGATTGTGCGTGGGCGAACAAGCACAGTCATCTCTGCAGGCCTCCTGTCTCTCTGTTAAGTTGAAACATCGCAGGAATCCAAGCAAAACTTCATTTAACTGCTTGGCAGATATCGATTGATGAGCATGATATGATTTTGTTCCAAGAAAACTGGTCTACCTCCCCATTGCCACATAATGAGCATAAATGTTATTGTATCCCAGCTCCCCTTCATGTGCTAGGTGGGCAAGGGTAGGGCTGTCAATATAGATACAAGTATCAATGAAGTTAATTGTGAACATTGCGGAGACCCGGAGCAATGAGATAGAGGTTTTATTTATAACCGAGCATTTACAATTTAATTTTTATTTGTTTCATTTTTATCAAAATGATTTTGTGAATTTTGGTAATACTGAATTTCAAGCAACATTCAATCCTAAGGACAAATGAAAGGGCAGGCATGGCTCATCAACACAGCAGTTTAAAGCCATTTCAATGCCAAAATGTTTATCAGCACCTCCAGCTCAGTCCCCATTGTGGCGGACCTGCCTGCTAGTTGCAGTGATCGTAGGGCAGTGCTTTCCAAACTGTGTGGCGTGACACGTTACTGTGTCACGCCCCACATGTAGGTGTGTCGCGAGATGCGATGCGATGACGTAGGCCGGCCGATATTAGGCCGGGAAATGCGACTTGAGCCCTCTCACCTAAGGATTACGACGTGCACGCGACTAGGCGGAAGGCGGAGGGCAGAGCAGCTGTGGAGCGGAGCCTCGTGACCTGGAACTCGATACAGCAGGTAAGCTCGCCTCCATACACACACGCACACGAACAGTGCCAGTGGACGTTCATTCTGGGAATTGTTGTTTTTATTATGCAAGGAACATCCAACAGATCTCAAAGGCCACTACTTACAGGTGATTTGGGGGTGGGGGGGCGGCAGGCATCTTGCGTGATGGCTTGCAGATTGTGTGCGCATTCACGCCACCCAAAAACTCCTCATTTTGCGGCGGTGCTGGGGGACAGATTTATCCCGCCCCGGCACTGATAGCAAAACAGATTATGTATGCCCAAAATACTCGTGTATAGTTACGGATTTGTTACACTTTATATGGGCTTGCCCATCTCTACATAATTAGTGGTGTGCCGTTACAGCAGCCCTATCTACTTCACTGAGTGCGCAGACCTACGCTACTGGGAGACATGCCTGCTGGGACTATATCCCAGGAATAAAAAACACAGAGCGACCCTCCCCACCCCCCTTCTTTCTGGATTTGGGGTTTATTATTGGCAAATGTCTTATTACTACAAGATGGATATCTCCCACATCCCCGGAATTTGAGACCAGGCAGCGGTCAATAAACAACTGGGCGCAGGCTGAAAGTGTGGCCCTTCACAGAGAGGACACACTTGGACTGCGGAAATATCCATTGGTGCATCCTCCTCGCTTTATGTATGAACCATATAGATGCGGAAGTGCTGACAACCGCCACCATAGCTGAGAGCTTGACCCAACGATTTCTCGGTGTGCCTTGGCCTTTCCTCTTTTATTACTACCACGCTGACAAGTTATCCCCAGTATTTCTCCATCCCCTTCTAGACCCCCTCGCCCCCTTCTTTCTTCATAACTTATTACCATCAAACACAACCCACGACTGGCATTTGAGATGGCACCAGTGCATTTTTAGTTTAGCATGTTTATGGTTCACGGTTGGTAGGAAACAAAGATCGGTATAATGCCTTCCTTGAGCCGTGCTTCTATTGGGAATTGCCTCATTGTTGGAATCATCGTGAAAAATATTGACACCCAATATCTGTTTGCTCTCCACACCGCAACTCCTCTTGTTCCTATCTCAGAGACTTCTCTGCGCAATTACATGGGCGATATACATATCAACACTTGGGGGACATTACCTGCCCTGTAGTCACGTCACACAGCTGATGTACGCCCATCCAATTCCTGGCCTCTCTGAAGAGAGTACGCAGCGATGGTTGTTATTTGCATAATATAAATAAGCAGCAAGATGGCTTGGGCTATAGTATGCAGCAAGGTTGTGTATAAAAATTTCTTTTTTTTAAAAAGAGGCCAAATTATGCGGTATAATGCAGCATATTTGGGTGCATGGGGGGACTAAACAGGCGCAAGCTGCAGAAAGATAGTGAAAACACAAGTCACTTGGGGACATTACCTGGCCTGTAGTCACATCACATGGCTGATGTATGCCCATCCAATACCTGGCCTCTCTGAAGAGAGTACGCAGCGATGGTCAGCTATGTGCGAGTGCGTGAATGGGTGCAAAGCGCTGAAGGAGGTTACAATGGGTTGAGGGGGGGATAACGCCAGCAGCCTCAGTAATGCACTGGCGCAGGACCAATATATGAATTATGGACCAGGACTGAACTGTCTGTATAGCAAAACTGGAATAACTTGGTAACTTTGTAATGAGATTCCACAAGACAGGTTCATCCCTATTTAAAAGAGGCATATTATACTAAATGAGACCCCACTCTGATTGGCATTCTAAACTGAGATGCAATTAATTGAAACACTGAGCACCTAGTTGTAACTACATCTCCGAGATTGGCGCCATACTAGTTAACTAACTTAGCACCATGGGATACAAACTACACCTCTGAGATTGGTGGCATATTCATTTTATGCCAATAGCGTTAATGTACCCCTCCACTCATGCCCTGCTTGGCTTGCACAGCAGAGCCTTGACAACCATGTTTTTCTGTGTTATGCCCATGGTCAGTTTTCATGTCCACCCCATGCCAAATATTACCAACTGTGTGCGTCCTATCAGCCTCATATATCGCATTGAAAAAGTTAGACAAGTGCTGTTGTTTTTTATTCACATATTGTAATTCTTGTGCTATGAAACACTTTCCAAATGCTGAAATCCAAGACTATGATTGCATCAGTGTCTTTATCTAATATTCCACCAAATATTGACCAGCTGTGTTAATCTTATCCACCTCATTCATCTCAATACAATAGTAAGTGCTGTTGTTTTTATTCAAAGTTTTTCATTCTTGCACATATTTACATATTGTTAGTCATGAAGGACATCATGTTTTGGAAATGTATGTGTGTTATATTACAAATCATACATTTTTTTTAAAAATCAATTAACGGTTTTCGTGCGATATGTTGTGTCCCCATACAATTTGATATTTACAATTTCTATGACATATGTATTTGTCCTTCTCTCTTACATGGAGTTAATTTTAGCTCAAAGTGCTGAATGGAAAACATATGACTAGTCTTATTCTCTGTTGCCATTTGGCGCGCTGTGCAGAGGAAAGCTGTCCCACCTGAGTTCAATGCGCAGAGACCGGTTGAAAAGTTGCATGATTGTTTTATCACTCACAATTCCTCCTTCCAGAACGGATTTTTGTATAACTCATATTCAGCAAGGCAGCAGGTGGACTTTGTGCATGGTTGAAAGGGTTGGCAGGGCGTGCACCTGTCCTTTTTTTGCCGTAAATCACTGGGGCATAAGCCAATGTTTGCATTATTATATTATTGTTTCATGCACAAACAAACCTAGCCTTTCTTACACTCAGTTTTGCCAGTCACTGGCTTTGTTAGACCAGATTAACAATTGCTTTATTAACCTTCATGCTTACTCAAATTTGCTTGGAAATGCACCATTTGCCCACTACTTTTTCAAACATTTCTCGGGGGGAGAACCCCCCCAAACCCCTCTTGGGTGATTCGTGCTCGCTCGCTGTGCTCGCTCGCGTTAACGTGTCCCTGAAAATTTTTTGACAAACAGGTGTGTCACCAACTTGGAAAGTTTGGAAAGCTGTGTCGTAGGGGATTCAATTTGCTAATTACGTTGCTCCACATGACCTGGTCTACATGCTTAAATGTGTTCACTGCGGAGTAGGCAATGTTTCATCATGGGGCTGTGATTCTTTGAGGACATGTCTTTTTCACATGGGGCATTGAGTCATCTCCTGACAGGGGAAATATTGGAGGTTAATTATTGGGATCAAACTCCCATAGCAGCGTCATTTCCTATTCCGGTTATTTTGACCCGAGGTGCTTCAATCAAACATGTTCTTGACCAAATAGATATTTGCGCCTAGCTTTGTCATTCACACCAAGGGATACCTTGGAAGTTAGGACCTCCAACCGACTGCACAAGTTCTGAAGGACAGAAAAGCTGAGATTAACAGCGATAACTGGGAGTGCCTGACGTTTGTGCCAATATAAGAAATCCTAGGCTCTTTTGGTCACAATTAATTCCATAAAAACAGTCAATGGCAGGGAAACTATGCTGTGTAGCCACATTACCGATGCTCAATGACTGCTCATTTCAAGATGATCTATTGGCCCCACGACGATCTATTTGCCTCTTTGCATAACAGGTTGGATTTGAGAGAGACACACGTTTAAACTAAATAAAGTGATTGATGTGTTAGCCAAAGTCCTGCAGGTAAAGCTCCTGGCCAGATCGGTTGCATATTAACCTTTTGAAATGCAATCTAGATATTTGAGCGGCATGTGCTGACCTGTGTTTTTAACACTTCTCCGACGTCCCGCTATTACCTATTTTCAACTGGCACTGGCAAAGCCAAAAGGTCTAGCCTATGCAAGAGCTATTTTCTTTGTCAATGTCTGTTATCCATGCTGTTGTGCAGCAGGGCTTTAGTGTTTGCAAAAAAGTGTTTGGCCGCATCAGAGCAATTTTTTCTTATGTTGGGTAGGCAGCACAGACAACAGGCGGGAGAGAAGAAGTAACATGGACAAGGGTAGGGTTGGAGGGGAGAAGCAACAGGAACAAAGGCGGGTAGGAGGGAAGAAGCAACACCAATAATGGGGTAGGGAAGAAGCAAGACCAACATTGGGGGTTGGGGAGGGAAGAAGCAACACAGATAAAGGGGGGGTGGGGGAAGAAGAAACACAAAAAGCAGCAATGGAAGCTGGAGAATGGAAGTCTTAAACATACAAAGATACAAACAAAACAGACTACAGCTCAGAGAAATGAGCTAAACCAATTTTACTGTTGCCTGTGCCTGATGTTTCAAGCACACGGTTTGTTTACAGCATGTGACCTAAACTTGAAAGCCGCACTCTTCACTGAAAAGTTACCAGTTTCAAAGGCAGGAGAAAAACAGCAATAAGCAGGCATAAAAAGGAGTCAAAGTATTCCTGTTTTTACCCATTTTTTTCAGGTATGGTTCAGAGAGGTCTGGCTATGCACACGTGGGGACACATGTGCAGTTTCACCTATTTGAAAATTATATCCACCGACACACACCAGTCAGCAGAAAATATAAAATGTCCAAAGCACTTGGAAAGTGAACAAGTAACCATAGTTCAGCATTCTATATTGCAGGTTTCACTTACCAAAAAACCGGGCTCTCGCAGTGCAGTTTCTTCTTCAAAGTGGGAGTCTTCTGGTTGAACGGCTCTCCACAGTTCTGTGAAGAAGTGGAACAAGCACCCTGGGAAGACAGCACTTGACATCTGACATTGGTATTTTAATGCCCAGCAAATGTGTCAAGATAAGACCAAGATTTAAAGGCCTGTTAATTACAGAAAATGAGTTTGTGGAAGAATATTGTAAACATGACTTTAGCATCAGGAGGGACGAACCTGAGCTGTTTAGCCTAAATCAAATAAAACCAGCAAATAGAAAGCCAGAAAATGTAAGTTACAACTGGCAAAACCAATGGCAAGCAATGGGCAGAATGCATTCCCCCATGTCAACTTTCTGAAACTCTGCAAGATTTCTTTAGCAAACAAGACAGAGCCTACAACATAAAAAGGGCAGTTATTCAGAGCGGAGGTGCTATCAGCCAATTTCCCTTATTTACAGCACTGCAAGGTTCTGGAAAGAGTAATTTATAACAAAATATGGGACTGGACTAAGCTTAACAACATCAGTGATCCATGTCAGTAAGAATGTAGGGCAAAGCTAGATGCTCTGGAGCAGTGCTTACATTACATTTTAGAACTGGCAAATATACCATTGCAAAGCGCTGCCCTCGGTACCTAGTATTTATTGAGATGTCATATGCATTTGACAATGCCAATCCACAAAACTATAGTTGTACCTTTTAGGTCTGTGGCCAAAAGTGCCCTTCGTCCATTTCCTGCATCTGTTACATGAGAATTTTACAGTTAAAGTTAGATTAATCCCCAACGGGAGATGTCAGATTCCTTCCAGATATTGTGGGGGGTTCATCAGGGGTGCATTCTTGCCAACTCCTTTTTGTATTATAAATAAATAACCTGAGATCCTCACCAAAAAAGGTTTGCATGGAGGTCCCTAATGTTAATAGCACCCATATACCTGTTGCCATACACGGTCGCAGCAGTGTTAATTGCCTATACCCCGAGGGCCTTGATTCGTCCTGTAAGTAACTTCATCCAGTTCATATAATGATGTGTGGTCCCAAAAGCATGAACATTCATACCTTCACTGTGGACAGTAACAAACTTGACTGTATCACTAGTTTTCCACATCTAGGTGTCAACTTTACCTCCTCAGCCAGTTGATCACCAAGGGCCAGATGTAAGACCCGCCAATTAGCGAGTGGCAAATTGCGTCGCATTTGCGACTCGCTAATTGGAATGTACAACAGTGTCTCAGACACTGTTTGCGATTCCTAATGGGGTCGCAAATTGCATGCCTCATTAATATTAATGAGGCAGGCATTATTTGCGTCCCCATTAGGAATGGCTAGCACTCACAGGGATGGTGGCCTGCTGGGGTCAGCAGATCACCATGTCTGTGACTGCTTTTATAATAAAGCAGTTCTTTTTTTTCTTTAAATGCAGCCTGTTTTCATTAACAGAAAACGGGATGCATTTAAAATGAAAAATGACATTCTTGTTCTGAAAAAAAAAAAAAAAAGACATTTTTCAGTTTCATTTCTTTAAGGGCAGGGAGTGGTCTCTGAGACCAGTGCCTGCTCTTAAGAAATATGTACCCACATACTCCCCTTTTGCGAGTGGGTTTCCACCTACATGAAGTAGGTGGTAGACTGCAAGTGTTTTGCGCCCGCAAATGCGGTCGCAAAACATAAGTACATAGCATGTTGACACGCTAGTGGCAGGGACACCCCTTCCTAATAGTGAGATTCGCAAATGCTATTACCCTTTTTTGCGGATGCAAACGGGATGATCTCCCGTTTGCAGCAGCAAAAAAGGGTCGTGCATCGGGCCCCTAATCTCTTAATTATTCAATTGAAGCTTAGTCAGTCAATGGGTGTCCTCTTAAATTTACTATGTGCAAAACAATTTTACTACTGCTGGAGATATTCAGGACTCCATGCCTCTCACTGACCTTTATGGGGCATTGGTGTGGGGCCATTCAAATTGTGCAGTGCTACAGGTCTAGAGAACAGATTTTTTAAGTGGCTACTCTTGGCTGGCTCCCCCTCTACATCTCACTTTATACGTAACGAGGACCTGGGCTGCCCTATTTAGAGGATTTTGCAAAATAGTCTTCAATCTCCTTATGGATGCCAATATGACACCAAATCGTTTTTAGCGCTTTTACCTGGAGGCGCTTGCTTCATTGGGACTTCACCTTTCCCTAAGAAACCTGGCCGCCTGTGTGTGGGGCAGGACTCTGGTCGTTGCAGGGAGGAGAGGAGGAACAGCGCAGGACTTGGGATAGCGGTTGCAGCGGGGCTGCGAGCGTTGCAGGGACTCCATTGCCCAGGAGTCCCTGCGTGACCGTCTGAGAGTTTCCGGTCCGCTCTCCCTGTTGGCCCGCCCACCGCCCGCTGGAGGGCTTTTTAAACCCCTGTGTTCACTCTTCCCTTGGGACACCAAATCGTTTTTAGCGCTTTTACCTGGAGGCGCTTGCTGCATTGGGACTTCACCTTTCCCTAAGGAACCTCGCCGCCTGTGTGTGGGGCAGGACTCTGGTCGTTGCAGGGAGGAGAGGAGGAACTACGCAGGACTTGGGATTGCGGTTGCAGCTGGGCTGCGAGCGTTGCAGGGACCCCATTGCCCAGGAGTCCCTGCGTGACCGTCTGAGAGCTTCCGGTCCGCTCTCCCTGTTGGCCCGCCCAACGCCCTTTACGGTCACTATATTTAGGTTCAGTACTCCCGCAGCGCGGGACGCAGCTCGGGGCGAAGACCGGGCTAAGAGCGGGCCGTTTGAGGCCGTTCGAGGACGGAAAGGACTGGACTGGGCCACCCCACTGGACTAATTGTGTGCACATGTACAGGTTTTAATTACTTTTTATTTGTATTTATATTAACATGTGCTCACGGGGTACTCGTAGCAAAACTGCTAAGGGAGGGCTTAAATCAAATGGGACACTCGATGATTTCATCGTCAAGACTAACATAGCCATCGACAACGAAATCACTAAAATGCAACACAGAGTGTCATTGGAGCTCGAGGCAGCGCGAAGACTATCCCAGGATTTAGCATTTACTAAAAAATCATCACTAGGCAATATTGCCTCGGCTAAAACTCCTGAACGCCTGTCCGGCCCACGGCCCTTGATAGTACAGGCAGCTATTCATCCCCCCCCATCAATCCTCCCACTAGAGCCACAACCCATTCCCTTGTCGACACCTTCTAAGTTCCCCCAGACCTCGATGATAAAAACCCAAAGCTTAAACCTAGGTATCTCCAAACAATCAGACACGCTAAAGCAGCCAGCTAGTGTTAACAAAAGGGATGCTGCACATATAAAAAAACGTCTTGCCAGATCAGCTTATGCTCGCAAAAAGGCCAAAATTGCGAGGGCACATTTCTTTAATAATCGCCGTCGGCTGGCCTTAAATAGAGCAGGTACTAGTGCCCCGCTGGCCAATACTTGCCCTACTGGTGTGGTCACTGGTACCAGTATTGATAGCATAGACCTAGACACAACAACGGGGGAATCACTCCCGATTTTAGTTGAGGGAGCCCCTGAGGAACTGCTAGGTGAGTCTGGTAAGCTACAGGGGGGTGACGAAGATTTCCTCAAAATTGTTTGGGACACTTCGAAAAGGCTTCTATCCCCTCTGGAACTCCGACTCTCACGAATCGAAAATAATTTATTAGAAATGGACAAGACAATTGTTACTCTAGCTAGTCTTGGCTTAAAGCAGTTGGAGGCAAATACTCTATTGGGTGTTGAGAGCATCCCACAGGCTCCAGCGGCACTTACATCGGCCCCACCCCCGCCCAACCCCAAACCCATACCAAAACCTCGCACTAAGGTCTGCAACCCCTTGGCCACTAACCCCCACCCTATTGTCCCAATTCCATGCCCTTTACAAGACAAAGCACCTATAAAAAGGGCCAACCAGGCTAGTGTCCAGCAAACAAATAAGAGTGTGAACCCACGCACTTACTCCAAGGGACTTAGAGATGGAAATCGACATAATTTTCGTGGAGGCTACATTGATTTACCACCAGATGCCAGGTCTTATGTTGTAGTGTTGGTAGGTGTGCCTGTTTTGGAGCCATGGTCTCAAGAGGATCATTGTTCATTAAAGAACAAGGCTATTCATTGGCTCAACGTAAATAGACAATTACCGAACAATCTTAGAAGTAACATCTTAATGGTTCGCAGGGTTCCTTGGGTAGGCCCCTCATTTAAGTCTATCCCGGGTGATTGCATTGTTATTTCCTTTGCAGACCCAAAGACAGCTCACCACCTATGTTCTTGGGATGTACGGGGCGATAACTCTGGTATTACTGTTAAGCCACTCACCTTCTTTTACCCCCCACGACCGCACACAAACCTAGGAGGGAATTGGTCTACAGTCCATAATACTACATGGGGTGGACGAAGGGAAGTTTGGCAAGGTCAAAATGGCTGGTGGGAAGGGGTCCCCACCTCAAACAGGTTTGGTTGCCTCGACGAGGTCGATTGACATCGGAGGGACAATGTGCCAGCTTATTATCCTGAATCCACCCCTATGTCTCTGTTTTTTGCTCCTACCCCTTTAGAAGTTTGTGCAGAAAATGCTGTCCCCTTTGAACTAACAGGTCATGTTTCAAGACATACAATCAAGCTTCCTACTACTAATTCACATGCAACTCACGCTGTTGTTGATACACCCTTGGAGGGCCCACTACCTGTTTTGAAACCTGTATTCGGCTTTATTGAGACCAGAGGCGAAGAGGCAGGTTCATCAGAGGTGATACCATCTAGAGCTTTAGTGAGTCCTCCAGGGGTGGTTTCCTGCAACACAGTTGGGCCAAGGGGAGGTATAGTACTGTCCCCTGCTGCGCCTGTACGAATGATCTCTCCAGTAGTCCCCCCATTGGACACACTTAACATACTATCCTGGAATGTTGCAGGGGTGAGGGGTAGCTTGAAATCAGAAGATTGGTTGGAGTTTGTGGACAGTTTTGATATCATTCTGCTACAGGAAACCTGGGCACCTGATCCAGTTTATAGAGTAGGTTTTGTAAAAAAATTTAAACCAGCTATAAAGGGTGCCAAAGGGCGTGCTTCTGGGGGTCTGTTGATCTGGGTGAAACAGTCATCTGGATACCACCCATCTGAGATATTTGTAGATAACCCGGACCTCCTGGTAATTAAATTGAGCAAAGAGGGCCACCGGGACATGAATATTATTAATGTTTATGCACGAGGGCTCCCAGGGGGCCGCTGCCCAGCTGTGTTGGATGTATTGGACGATCTTCTCGCAGGACAGGCCAGAGAAGATTTTGTCCTCCTGGCAGGTGATTTTAATTGCACCTTTGAGCCGTTATACGTAGCCGGTGACAGCTGGGGTTCTGCAGAAGATGCAGCTTGGAATATCCCAGATTTATTGGCAAACAAAACTGTTAAAGCTACTGAGGCCGCGTTGAATTGGATGGCTCTGTGCCTTACCCGGGGGCTCAGGGCAATAAATGGTCGGTCAAGATCTGATTTGGGTGCCAACTACACCTTTGATAACGGATTGAGGAAAAGCAGGATTGATTATTTCTTGTTGAAGTTGGAATTTTGGTCACAGATGGTGGATATGGAAGTTGTAGCTCGCCCAGAAAGCGACCATAACCCCCTCTCACTTAAATTAAAGTTTCCAGGTATGAAGAGACTAAAAGAACCTGATACCACCCGGACAGGGGACGTTCTCTTGACCAATGACGTAGAAGGTTGAAATGGTCTAGGCTAGCGGGGGATGAGACCCTCCAGGAGTGTGTTGAGATTGTGGTTTCTAACTCGTTGGGCGGCATTATGCGTGAGGATTTGCAGGTGGGCGGATCTGTAAACACTGTTATTGACCTTCATGAGCGCTGTTTTAACAAGCTCAAATTCCTCCTCTCTCTACCAGGTCAGAAGGGCATTGTTAAACAGAATGCAATCCGCCAGAAATGGTATAACAAAAAGTGCAGGGAGGCCCACAGACATCTTGTTAAAGAGGTTAAGTCCCGCAATATGTGTGCGGTTAAGGCAGCTAGGGTGCTATATAAGAAAGCTCAGTGGGAAGCCAAACGGGAGTGGGAGGACATGTATTGGTCTGATCTTTTGGACGCCTCCACCTCAAATAACCAGCTTAAGTTCTGGAATTTAGTGAAATGGGGTAGGGATTCTGACTCACGTACCCCTATAAATCATGTGTCCCCCGAAGTCTGGGTGAGTCATTATTCGGCCCAATTCTGTGCCGAAACATCCGAACCTCCTTTCAATTTGGATGAGGTACCTTTGCCACCCATGCGTGGGGAGAGACTCATATTCACAGAAACTGAGGTAGAGCTAGCACTTGGCTTGTCCCAGCGGGGAAAAGCACCTGGTATGGACCTAATCCCTGCAGACTTGTTTAAAGCCAACCCCGCTCTCTGGGTGCCCTACATAACAAAGATTGCCAACGCAATAGCTAATGGGGCAAGAATCCCTAGGTCGTGGAAGGGAGCGGAGATACTCCCTATCCACAAAAAAGGTGATAGGTCTAATCCGGGCAATTATCGCCCGATTAGCCTTATCGACTCCCTCCCAAAAAATTATTGCACGCATGGTTTTGAGTAGAGTTCAAGGCTGGATTGAACTGGAGGACATTCTATCTCCCATGCAAGCAGGCTTCAGATCTGGAACGAGCACCATCGATCAGGTGTTCAGATTTTGTCTGATCTACTGGAAGGTGGTTTTGCTCGGCGGTGGTACCATCTTTGCCGCTTTTATTGATCTGAAGTCTGCTTTCCATCTCGTGCCGAGGGTTAAACTGTGGTGCGTCCTGAGGGACTTGGGCCTACCAAGGGAACTTCTTGATCTGATAGTTAAAATGCATGAGGATAATTATGCTAGGGTGAGATGGGGAGGCCAGGGACAAGTATCAAAATCTTTCCCCGTGACCCGTGGTGTTCGTCAGGGCTGTGTCCTGGCCCCAACACTCTTCCTGCTGTTCATTGATCAAGTGGTCAAGTTCTTTGCAGATACCCCCACTGACGACCCTTTGTTGGCAGGGCTGAAGTTTCCAATGCTTATTTTTGCCGACGACACTCTCCTCCTCTCGAAAACACGTAGCGGACTCCAGCGGGCGCTGGACCGCTTTGAGGAGTTTTGTGCCACTAATGACCTTAAGGTAAACGTTGGTAAAACCAAGTTTATGGTTCTTAATAGGAGGCATTTTGTCCGGAGCTCCGTAAGTCTGAGTGGAGTTAACCTGGAACAAGTTGAAACCATGACGTACCTGGGGGTCACCCTGGACCGTCGCCTGGGTTGGAAAGATCAGGTCGGTGCCCAACAGCTTAAGTTGGCCCGACTCACTGGTTGTCTTCTGAGTGAGCAAAGGAGATCAATTACCAAACGGGTTTCCCCAGCGTTAAAAATCTATGACACCAAGATCAACACCGCAATTTTATATGGTGCTGATCTTTGGGGCTATATTGATCTAACCAGCCTATTCAGAACCCAGTGTAAGTTCCTAAGGGGCTTGATTGGGTTACCCCAATCCTCACCTTCTATACCCCTATGTTTGGACATGGGATGTAACCCTATCAACGAGATGGCTAGATTTAGACTGGTGGCCTTTTGGAGGCGCTTATGGACATCCCCTGACCTTACCCTCTTTGCTAGGGAACTGGCCGAAGTTAGGTCAATTGGAGGATCGGGAGAATTCCCTGGTTAAAAAGCGTAAAAACCATCTTGATTGAAATGGGTTTAGAACATCTGTGGATTTCCCCTAGCACTAATGCTTTCCCATCCAAACAGGATTTCAAGGCACTGTACTGGGCCTCGGCCCGTTTAACATTAATAATTGCCTCCAGCTTTGTTGGTCTCACGGGAAGGTTTCTGACTATTAAGTTGGATCCCTCCCGTGAGACCTACTGGGACATTATCACCAAACAGCTGGACAAGAAGCTTTACCATCAGTTTCGGGTAGGATCACTGCCTTTGAACTCCTTCACCAAAAAATGGGCCAATGGAACAACTGAATTTTGCAGCTGCTGCACAAGCTATAAAGAAACTGAGGGTCATTTCCTGTTCGCCTGCCCGATCTATTCTGTGCCCCGTACAAAATGGCTAAAACCTCTGTTCCAGCACCTCCCTTTCAGAAGGTCCTCTGAGGCTATTCAGGTTTTAAAAACCAATACCTCGGAGATGATCGTGGTGAGTGTAGCCAAATTCCTAGGGTGGGCTTGGGCCATTAGGGCAAGAAGTAGACAACTTATTAGGGCCTCCTAATAATTCTTTTATAAAGGACAACTTACATCACCCCTAACTAATTCTGCAATATTGTATATAGTCTGAGGTATGCTTCCTGTATTTTTGTCTGTCTCACAAATTTTAATATGCTATGGTCAGGTTTGTCTTGTATTTCTGTATGTTTAATAACTTTTTAAACAATGGCGTTAGTGTTTTTTTAAAAATGAACAACGTAATTATAATGAAATGTGTTTTAATATTGTCTTTTATGATTTTGATATCGAAATAAAGACTTTAAAACCTGAAACCTGAAAACCTGACTAAATTCCACGGCCTCCCCAAATCAGGCCATTATCACAAAGCGTCTCTCATGAGATAATGGCCTTAAAACCCCTGGCTTGCCTCTGTTAGAAATAGTCGTGCTCAGTTGGGCCATCCTTCCCTTTTTGACAACCTTTAATCTTTTTGTATGGAAGAAAAAAATCCATGAAACAATCAGTTTTGGTAAGATGGCTCCTTAAGAGAGAACGCATAGAATTAATCAAGCCCACTGTGAGGTCCTAGGCTCCACTTAAGTCTTGCCCTGGTCTATCAGTTTAGAGCAAGTTCAGTGATATTTCTATGATATTTCCCCACAGACCAGTATAGCACACCAAGTCTATATCCATGCCCGTGAGATAAGGTTTCAGAATTAACCCTGGGCGAAGCACTATGCTATGCTCGCGAAGTTTGCGCAACCACGCGAGCTGCACGTAGCACAGTGCGAACACGCTGTTTACAGTATGTGACCTAAACTTGAAAGCCGCACTCTTCACTGAAAAGTTACCAGTTCAAAGGCAGAAGAAACACAGCAATAAGCAGGCATAAAAAGGAGGCAAAGTATTCCTGTTTTTACCCATTTTTTTCAGGTATGGTTCAGAGAGGTCTGGCTATGCACATGTGGGGACACATGTGCAGTTTCACCTATTTGAAAATTATATCCACCGACACACACCAGACAGCAGAAAATATAAAATGTCCAAAGCACTTGGAAAGTGAACAAGTAACCATAGTTCAGCATTCTATATTTCAGGTTTCACTTACCAAAAAACCGGGCTCTCTCAGTGCAGTTTCTTCTTCAAAGTGGGAGTCTTCTGGTTGAATGGCTCTCCACAGTTCTGTGAAGAAGTGGAACAAGCACCCTGGGAAGACAGCACCTGACATCTGACATTGGTCTTTTAATGCCCAGCAAATGTGTCAAGATAAGACCAAGATTTAAAGGCCTGTTAATTACAGAAAATGAGTTTGTGGAAGAATATTGTAAACATGACTTTAGCATCAGGAGGGACGAACCTGAGCTGTATAGCCTAAATCAAATAAAACCAGCAAATAGAAAGCCAGAAAATGTAAGTTACAACTGGCAAAACCAATGGCAAGCAATGGGCAGAATGCATTCCCCCATGTCAACTTTCTGAAACTCTGCAAGATTTCTTTAGCAAACAAGACAGAGCCTACAAAATAAAAAGGGCAGTTATTCAGAGCGGAGGTGCTATCAGCCAATTTCCCTTAAATACAGCACTGCAAGGTTCTGGAAAGAGTAATTTATAACAAAATATGGGACTGGACTAAGCTTAACAACATCAGTGATCCATGTCAGTAAGAATTTAGGGCAAAGCTAGATGCTCTGGAGCAGTGCTTACATTACATTTTAGAACTTACAAATATACCATTGCAAAGCGCTGCCCTCGGTACCTAGTATTTATTGAGATGTCATATGCATTTGACAATGCCAATCCACAAAACTATAGTTGTACCTTTTAGGTCTGTGGCCAAAAGTGCCCTTGGTCCATTTCCTGCATCTGTTACATGAGAATTTTACAGTTAAAGTTAGATTAATCCCCAACGGGAGATGTCAGATTCCTCCCAGATATTGTGGGGGGTTCATCAGGGGTGCATTCTTGCCAACTCCTATTTGTATTATACATAAATAACCTGAGATCCTCACCAAAAAAAGTTTGCATGGAGGTCCCTGATGTTAATAGCACCCATATACCTGTTGCCATACACGGTCGCAGCAGTCTTAATTGCCTATACCCCGAGGGCCTTGATTCGTCCTGTAAGTAACTTCATCCAGTTCATATAATTATGTGTGGTCCCAAAAGCATGAACATTCACACCTTCACTGTGGACAGTAACAAACTTGACTGTATCACTAGTTTTCCACATCTAGGTGTCAACTTTACCTCCTCAGCCAGTTGATCACCAAGGGCCAGATGTAAGACCCGCCAATTAGCGAGTGGCAAATTGCATCGCATTTGCGACTCGCTAATTGGAATGCACAACAGTGTCTCAGACACTGTTTGCGACTCCTAATGGGGTCGCAAATTGCATGCCTCATTAATATTAATGAGGCAGGCATTATTTGCGTCCCCATTAGGAATGGCTAGCACTCACAGGGATGGTGGCCTGCTGGGGTCAGCAGACCACCATGTCTGTGACTGCTTTTATAATAAAGCAGTTCTTTTTTTTCTTTAAATGCAGTCCGTTTACATTAACGGAAAACGGGATGCATTTAAAATGAAAAATTACATATTTCAGTTTCATTTTTTTAAGGGCAGGGAGTGGTCTCTAAGACCAGTGCCTGCTCTTAAAAAATATTTTCCCACATACTCCCCTTTTGCGAGTGGGTTTCCACCTACATGAAGTAGGTGGTAAACCGCGAGTGTTGCGCCCGCAAATGCGGTGGCAAAACATAAGTACATAGCATGTTGACTCCCTAGTGGCAGGGACACCCCTTCCTAATAGTGAGATTCGCAAATGCTATTACCCTTTTTTGCGGATGCAAACGGGATGATCTCCCGTTTGCAGCAGCAAAAAAGGGTCGTGCATCTGGCCCTTAATCGCTTAATTATTCAATTGAAGCTTATTCAGTCAATGGGTGTCCTCTTAAATTTACCATGTGCAAAAAATTTTATTTCTGCTGGAGATATTCAGGACTCCATGCCTGTCACTGACCTTTATGGGGCATTGGTGTGGGGCCATTCAAATTGTATGCAACAAAGGAGGTACTGGGCTGTTCCTAGGGTATGAGTGCAGTTCAAAGGTATGTGGATGTAGAATGGTGGTTAAATGGTAACCAGCCACTGGGTATCCATTTTGTTGGATATAATGGCCTCACACACCCTTGCAGGTGTCATGCTTCATCATGGGCCGGTGCTCCTCGTTGGGTGGGCGGTGCAATACCCAACGGGCTACACCTCAAAAGAGGGGCTCTTTGGCGGAGATCTTTTTCCAACTGCCCATGGGTGAAGTGTGGGTGAGGGGCCAGAATTGGTAGTAGACGGATAGTGAAGTTAAAATAGCGCAGGAGTACCAGAAGGAACTTTATTCTGATGGTCCCATGCGTTAATTAAAAACAATAGTTAGTCAAGGAGTTAAGGAAAGTTATGTTTTCCGTACTCAAGACTATACTATAACGTGGTGATAATGGTCAACATGTTTCTCGCGTAGGGTGAAGTTACCCGCGATTCATCAGTACCTAAAGAATACTATCTACTGTGTTTCTGATCTGCCTAAGTATCAGTGTTCACATCAAAAGTATGGAAAGTACCTGTTTATACAATGTTCCAAGCCTAGTGGTCAGTGGTAACTTGTATCAACAGTTCCTGGCGGGAATGGCATCAGTGAGTAAAGCCTCTGTTGCAAGGTTGTTTCTCCCGTGCCAGCAGCAGAACGCCTACCCTTCTCCGCCAGGACCGGATAGTACATAGCCATTCAAATTGTGCAGTGCTACAGGCCTAGAGAACAGATTTTTTAAGTGGCTACTCTTGACTCCCCCTCTACATCTCACTTTATACGTCACGAGGACCTGGGCTGCCTTATTTAGAGGATTTTGCAAAATAGTCTTCAATCTCCTTATGGATGCCAATATGACTAAATTCTATGGCCTCCCCAAATCAGGCCATTATCACAAAGCGTCTCTCATGAGATAATGGCCTTAAAACCCCTGGCTTGCCTCTGTTAGAAGTAGTCGTGCTCAGTTGGGCCATCCTTCCCTTTTTGACAACCTTTAATCTTTTTGTATGGAAGAAAAAAAAACATGAAACAATCAGTTTTGGTAAGATGGCTCCTTAAGAGAGAACGCATAGAATTAATCAAGCCCACTGTGAGGTCCTAGGCTCCACTTAAGTCTTGCCCTGGTCTATCAGTTTAGAGCAAGTTCAGTGATATTTCTATGATATTTCCCCACAGACCAGTATAGCACACCAAGTCTATATCCATGCCCGTGAGATGAGGTTTCAGAATTAACCCTGGGCGAAGCACTATGCTCCGCTCACGAAGTTTGCGAAGTTTGCGCAACTACGCGAGCTGCACGTAGCACAGTGCGAACACGCGTAGCGTAGTGCAGCGGTCATTTTTTGCTTGTTCGCGGTCCACAACGTCATGTTCGCGACCGCGAGCAAGCAAAATGACATCCCGGCGAGACTCTCAACGCGGGGAGGTCAGGTTTCTCATTGCGAGTGGTCGTGCATGCTCGCGACCGCTCGCGATGAGAAACTACCAGTTCGCATTGAGAAAGCTGCCGCTTGAGTAAAAATCTACTCGAGCGGCAAAAAACTACAGCTCGCACTGTGCAAGATGCCGTTTTCAATGATTGCACAGTGCCGGATGCTTGTTCGCACTGTGCAATCGTTGAGAATGCATCTTGCACAGCGCGAACATGCTAGTACGCAGCTCGCGTAGTGCTACATGAAGTTCGCGTAGTGCGAAGTGCACTTCGCGTACTGCTACTTTGCGAACTACGCCCACCCTTATTCAGAATGGTCCTTGCTGCATTTCACCTTTTGTGAATGTTATGTATATTTTACTAGACAATACTCATTACCTCTTCCCAAGAAATATGAACTTTTGAAAAGAAGACCTGCCCTTCACTATCTTCAGCTATTAAATAATGAGGAGGTCTGCTTTGGGGTCGGATATTTTTTTAAATATGCAGTTCCTAGTCGCACATCTATGTTTTTATGATATTGGTATGCTCTGTTTGTATATTTTTTTGTTCATTTTTGATTTTCAATATTTTATTCTATTTTTGTAATTATGTCATAATATTGCATATACTTTTATTTATGTCTCTGACATGCGAGTGAAGATGAATTTGAAAAAAAATAATATTGGAAATCAGTGGGATAAGCATGTCCCCAAATACCTTTGACACATCTGACAGTAAAGACACATTAAGTATAATAAAAATCTACCATTAGTTTAATAGACGTTGAGCCTCGCTTGGAAGCAAACTCAAAAATGAACATTTACCCTTTAAGAAATTGCTGTCATCTGCAGGGCAAAGGTGATGAAACGGGAAACCCAAATACAAGAACTAGGACATTTTGAGAATATGTGTGTCCTTGACCTTTAAATATCATGATTTGGATGATTTAGGAACATTCACCCTACAATAAAATGGAGTTACTTTGGTGCATAAACCAAGCTGATCCATCCATTAATTCAACAACAAAATATATTAGTCTAGTTGCGGTGCGAGCCTTCAAAACTGCACCATCAGTGTATAAAAGGGGAGGACTATTTTTAACATATCCTTCTTGAGCCAGGAAATGGTTTTTCAAAAAATTAACCACAAGAATAAAGAGAAAAGGAGCAGGAAAACAGCCGTAGCGATCCCACGATCAAGCTTAACCGCCTGAAAGATTCATGTATAATTAATATAAAAGATTACTATGTCTGGATGATTACAAAAAGGGGGCACTTTGTGAAACATTTGGGAGGCATACCTGGCCAAACAGCGTGCTGGGCATCAGAACCCCGCTCTCCATTGCCGGACTGACGCTTCCCCCCGCCGCAGACGCCACAGATCATCGGGCGCTGCCGCTGAGAGGGGGAGGCTGCTCACTACAATCCCCAGAAGCCCAGCAGTACCCTGACACGCCCCTAACCGCGCCTGGAGGCGCTTGAAAAGGACGTGGCCCGTGCAGACGAGTGGGGCACTTTGTGAAACATTTGGGAGGCATACCTGGCCAAACAGCGTGCTGGGCATCAGAACCCCGCTCTCCATTGCCGGACTAACGCTTCCCCCCGCCGCAGACGCCACAGATCATCGGGCGCTGCCACTGAGAGGGGGAGGCTGCTCACTACAATCCCAAGAAGCCCAGCAGTACCCTGACACGCCCCTAACCGCGCCCGGAGGCTCTTGAAAAGGACGTGGCCCATACCGCCTCGCAGGACGCGCGCGGGTGGCACCGGGCTAAGCCCGGGCAAAGGGCGGGCCCTCTCTGGCCCTCAGAGGCCGGAAGAGGACGGGACGGGCCACAGACCCTGGCTCTAGCATAAGGAACAAGGTCATTCAAGTGAGAATTTGGATTTTGGTCTCATTACATAATTTATTTTGATTTTAACTTGTGGATAACGGTTGCATTAGATCGAGGCACTACGGCCCCTCGCGGCGGGATGCCTGGCTTTCACCTTGTGGATACCCTGCCGGGGTATCTCACAGGGGAATACCGGGACGGGTTCCCTAAGCAAGCGCCTTGATGCCTTCGGGTGATACGTGCGCTATATAAGTCGCAATACATTTACATTTACAGGTACTACAGGTTTTCCTACGCTCATTGGGGGCCTGGGGCATATTGTAGCAGTTATAATGCCTAGATTAATCTGTGAACCACCAACAGCTGGCCTGGTTGCTATGGACAATTTCCTGGTAAAAAAAGTAAATCAAATAAACAACGAACGCAGGGCCTCTTTAGGCCGTAATAACCTCCCCCCCCTGGATAATGTGCCCATTGAAATAACAGAAGGCCTAGAAGGCACTTTAGAAGATGTCCCTAACCTACATAGTACTGGGGGTTCCAGCACAGTGATACAGGTACATTCTGAGTTGCCTGTGGACTTGCGTAACACATCGGAGGAAGATTCAGCCAAGGAAGAGTTAGTAGAGGCCCTTCCTACATCAAGGCCAGTGAGGAAGTGCAGAAAGTCTCAAGGGAGGCGCGGGGGGAAACCTTCAAAAATTAAATCTCACACTAACCCACTAAACACAAGCAAAGCTAGTATCGCTAACAGCACAAGTAAATCTGTTATAGGAGAAACCAACCAAGAGGGCAATAACGAGGGAAGTATAACTTTATCTGCCTCCAACCTAGAGACTTTGATAAATACAATAGTAGGGAAGTTGGAGGTTAAAATTACAGAACTAATCAGCCCGATACTGTCTAGACTGGATGTAGTAGCCTCTGAGGTAGAAAGGCTGGGTGGTCTGGTGGCGGCACATTTGACTCCCGCCCCAGCAGCTACAGCAGCCACAGCCCCTAAAATTATTCGCGCTAGGGGTGAGAAGGAGAATGCAGACAGAGGGCAGAGCGGGCAGAGCGGGCAGAGCGGTCAGCAGCCGAACTCCCAAGGACCGGCAGGTGCTGGGGCTGTGTCACCTACAGCACCAGTAATCCAGCCAATTCAACAGGTCCCTGCACCGTTGAGCATTTGAGCAGCTGCTCCGCAGAGGGTAAAATTTAGGAATGTAAATCTCCCTCCTGATTGTGTGCCATATGTGGTGGTGCTAACAAATGTTCTATGCTACGAAGAAGTACCAGCCCAACCACACGGAGAGTCTAATGGCTCTCTAAAAAATAAAACGATGGCGTGGCTAAACAAAAATTGTGGTTACCCAACTCATTACTATGATCAAATTATTTCTACTGAAAGGGTCAATTGGGTTGGCCCTTCGAGAAAGGCGACTACGGGGGATTGTGTGGTTGTTAACTTCAAGCATCCCCAACACGTCGCGACAATTTTACTGCGTGCATCCTCGTTAGTATACAATGCAAACAGTGTTTGCGTGCGCCCTCTGGGTTATTTTTATGCTCCTGACCAGAATTCCCCCAAAGACCCGCAAAGGTACAGGCTCACATCCCATGCTCAGACTCCAATATCGGCTGTACCATACATGTATAATAATAACACTCATGGGCTGAATGGCTGGCAGACACCAGCATTAAATTCTAATGTTGTCAATCAGAGCATGAGAGGGTACAATGTTCCCACACGTAATCGCTTTGAAATGTTTTCAGGGTTGGATGCTTGCGACTGACTGGTGGTGCCGGATGGTCAGAGTATTGTACAGTCTCCTGCAGGACAACCGATAGAGGCGAATCCATCCACAATATATAAAAATAATGTCATATGCTGGAATGTGGCGGGCCTGGAAACCAAAAGGCAAGATGAGAGCTGGTTATTATACATCAGGGGCTTTCAGATTATTTGCCTTCAAGAAACTTGGTTAGTAAAATCTGACATCTTTATTGAAGGATACAAGGCATATTTTGTACCTGCTATACCAGTAAACCGGGGAAGGCCAAAGGGTGGCATGGTAATGTTTATCTCGGTAGCGTTGACATGTACAATTGATAGCAGGGTATCAAGCAACCCCGGTATACAAGGCCTAGTCTTATCTGCTGGCAATTGTAAGGTTGGTCTTATCAATTTTTATAATTCTACTAATATCGGCACAGCTCATGGCAACCTAGAAATTTTAAATGACTATGTAGGTACCTCAATGAGGGATTGTTCACACAATTTACTGGTCATGGGAGATTTTAACATTCACCCTTGTGGTGACCCCCTAAGGAAAAACCTTCAGGAAATACACTGCCCTAGACGGAAGGGTCTACATTTGGAACATACCATGGAGGGGGACCGTTTTAATAACTTTCTTAATAACCATGGTCTTACTTTAGCAATGGCATTGTGTGACCCCTCAAAGCGCTTTGTTACCCCAACTTTTAAAGGACACGGGAAAGGGACCTTTATTGACTATATGTTGTTAACCTTGTCCATGCAGGTCTTTGTGCACTCATTCTCTATAGATAATAACTCATTTAGCGATCATAACCCACTCACCATACATCTAAGGGAGCCCTGGGTGGCTAGCACAAGTTCTAACTTGGCCAGGGGTAGGGTAACAGCAACGGATGGCAGACGCCGTTTAAAATGGTCTATGTGTACCCCGGACCTCATATATCAGAACATCAAAAATACCTGCAGTGATATAATCACCAGATGCACACAGGTTGACTCTGCTCCAACTCAGGCCCTGTCTGACTTCCAGAGCTTAACAGACAAAATAGCTATTCTAATGACAGAACCATCAAAGAGTAGGGGGAGGGAGGGCCCGA
Source organism: Lissotriton helveticus (assembly GCF_964261635.1). Taxonomy (NCBI): domain Eukaryota; kingdom Metazoa; phylum Chordata; class Amphibia; order Caudata; family Salamandridae; genus Lissotriton; species Lissotriton helveticus. The sequence continues at coordinate 1,025,379,874 of NC_136063.1, forward strand.
GGTGGTTCAACAAGGAATGCTCTAAAGCGGCCCGTGACCTTAGAGCTGCCTTATTGGTAAAATCAAGAAACAAGGAACTAGTCCAGAGGTCATGCAAAGAGTACAAATCAGTTATTGCCTCACGGAAGGAGGTATTGAAGAATGAGGCCTGGACTGAGATCCTGGCACCGCAAACACTGAATAATAGCGCCAGATTTTGGGCGGTGCTTAAGAAACCCTTCCTGGTGCAAGATCCAGGTGAGGGGTTAGAATGTGTTATAACAAAGGAAGAATGGGTTGCACATTTTAAACAACTGTATGGGGGCACTGAGGTTAACGCTGTACTCTCTGAATGTACCAAAGGGGGCACATGTCTTAATGTTAGTATAGGAGAGGTCTTAGTGGGGATAGAGGGACTCACAGCGGGAAAATCACCAGGTCCCGATGGGATACCCCCGGATCTCTTTAAATCTGATCCTAATTTTTGGGCACCGATTATTGTGGCGGTTATCAACGCAGCCGCGAGAGTCGGATGTCCACTGTCCTGGGGGCTCTCCACTATTGTGCCTATATTCAAAAAAGGGGATAGGGATAGCCCGCTTTGCTATAGGCCTATCTCCCTAATTAACTCCATGGCAAAACTAGTGGGGAGAGTTGTTCTGCGGCGTCTCTCTGAGTGGGCACGGGACAACAACATCATGTCTATCACACAATATGGTTTCTGTAATGGCCGTTCGACCACAACACAATGTTTAAATCTCTTCTTAATGCTCAGCAAATACACCATTGCCCAAAAAGGTACAGTCAACCTGGCCTTCATGGACCTATCCTCAGCGTTCGACTGTGTGAACAGGGGGAAGCTGTGGGGGTCCATGAGGGATAAGGGAGTAGACAACGGCATTATAAACTTTTTAGTTGACCTCCATAGTAACACAAGCGCAAATATAAGGTATTGCCATGACCTGTGCGTAACTGATGATTTTAGAACAGGGAAGGGGGTGCGGCAAAGCTGCATATTAGCTCCATTCCTTTTTAATTTTTATATAAACAAGCTGGATGGCGTTTTACAGGAGGTGAAAGCAGATAGTCCGAGAGTGGGGAGAAGAAGTATCCCTGTCTTGTTATACGCAGACGATGCGGTCTTGTTAGCTAGAACTGAAAAAGGCCTTCAATTATTACTTAATGCATTCAAAAAGTTCATGGAAGATAGAGACTTGTTAGTGAACAACTCTAAATCATACATCATGCAAGTCGTGAAACAGCCAAAGAGACAATACACCTTTAAACTAGATAAGGAAGTAATACCGTTTTCCAATACATTCTCCTATCTAGGAGTTCTCTTTGATTCTAAATTATCGTGGGGCCCACAACTTGCAAAGAAAAGATGTGACGTGACTAGGTTTAATGCTTCCATTTTTTATTTCGCTTCAAAACTTGGTAAAAAGCCCACGGCTGCAATGATAAAATTATATGACGCAAAATCTGTAGCAACTGCAGCCTATGGTAGTGAGATTTGGGGCTACATGGCTGGGGATCAACTTCAGATCACAGAAAACTCTTTTTACAAACGCCTTCTGTGTGTCCCGGCCTCCACTTCCAACTTTGCAGTTCATGAGGAGCTAGGAGTGGAGTATTTGAGCGATATCCTATCCCTACGACCTCTGACCTGCTGGGTGAAAATGTGGCTGTGCGAAGTCATCCCCTTAACACACTTAATTGTCAACGATTTTATGGCTCATGATACAGCGTTGGGCACCCCTTGGATGAAGTATCTAAAAACTTGCTTTTCAGAGATGGGGCGCCCTGATCTGTTTGAACACCCGTCTGGAATTAGAAAGGGGGATATTGAACTAGTCAAGCAGACCTTTCTTCTGCGTAAGAAGGCTGTGAGGGAGGGTGTTGAGTTACAAAAAGCAAGTGTAAGGAAATTTATTATGGTTAAAACCTGTCTGACAACGGAGCCCTACCTACTCGGCACTCTTAGCACTCACGAAAAGTTTCTATTAACAAGATTCAGATTCAATCTGTTTCAACATCTGCTCATCAGACCCAAAAGGGAGAGTTTTTGTAAAAATCCAATACCCTGTGGCTGCGACGGAAAGTCTCCACAGGATATGTTGCACTTTATGTTTTTATGCAGATTTTATGAATACCCACGTAAACGCTTTTTAACTTTTTAAAGAAACTAAATTTTAATCAGATACGACCAGCCTTTTTATACCTACAATTGTTGCACAGTGATAGTGTCCTCCAAGTTCTTGAATTTTTAAAACTGTCTCTTAAATTGCGAATCTGTTTGGACCAATGACTGATGTGATTACAACGAACTTGAGCACTATGGACCTTATGTAGACAGTCTTTTTAACATCTGTAATTATATTTTATTTTATGTATGTACTGTATGTCTATGCACTTTTATGGTTGAAACAAACCGAATAAAGTCTCTTTTGAATTTGAATTTGAATTTGATTACAAAAAGAAAGCATTAACTTTACCACTGTTCATACGGTCAAAAGCAGAACTGAAATCTATTAATACAAGGCAGACAGCACCTTGTCCAACCACACAGAATACTTATCTAACAGGAGATGCAAATTTAAACACTGTACAATGGTCACAAGACCAGTCCTAAAACTAAACTGAATATCTGATGATATTTTATCACCTTTTGCCTTTTGGGTTTGAAAGGGCCAGGCCCATAAGGTTCTGGAACTATTCTAGAGTCACAATCCGATGGTTCTTTTTAGCAGCATGACAGTCTAGTGGGGAGAAAAATGTGTTATTATCGCTAATCAAATCATCGCAAAATCCTTTAGACATCTAATGTAAATGTGGGTGTACTTGTAAAGCGCACTGCGACTCTAAGGAGTATCCTGGCGCTGAAGACCGCTGGGGAACCCGTCCTGGTTTTCCCTGTGAGATGGTCCCTTTCTGGGTATCTCCAAGGTGAAACCAGGCATCCCTGGCGTCTGTGGGGGGCCGTTGTAGAGATGAGGCAAGCTTAATGCCCAGAGTTTCCGAATGTGTTCCCTGGTTAGAGTAGGCACCGAGGCGAGAATTATCGAGTCCGTTTTGACCCTGGTCCACGACCCTGCCGCGCCAGGAATTGAACCCTGGTCCCGGGCCGTTCTCTGCTTACGGGTCTGCCGCTTCTAACCAGTGAGCCACACCACTCCACTAATAACTGCATACAACTTTGAAAGTTTAGTTAATTTATTACAATGCCAAAAACAACTGAACATAAAGACACCTCAAAATGAGAGTATAGAAATACATCGGAATCAGCATGAAACTAAATCTGTGTATCCAATTGAGGCAGTGTAGCATAAACAAGACAATTAGCTCAAGAACCAAGATGCAGAGGAGCAAAAAGCTTGAGTCCAAATTTTCCCTGCATCAGGGGCTGGTGAATAAAAAAGCATTAATCTATCTCTACTCTAACACTAAGTGACATCTGTACTTCAGAATCTTCATATAGGAAAGAGTCTCTCCACAGTTAATGGGTCATGTAGCATAAAGCTACCAAGACAGAGCTCGTTCTAAGATGCTCTCTCTTTCCGAAGGCAGAAAAAGAAGTGGGCACTTTCCCTACTCCCAGCATCCCAATATCTCAGGTATGCTTCCATAGAGTCTTTGGTTGATGGAGCAAGGTGGCAAGACAAAATTTTGTGTACCCCTTGTAAAGTCAATGTTCCATAACATTAATATTTACTAATGGAATGTTGTGTTTAAATTAATCAACCATAGAGTAAGTTGCATACATTTTTACATACGGGAATACTAATTTTGCCTGCATGATGCCATAAAATTAACTAATATGTGTTGTTATCATGTTGTGAATTAATGCACAGCTTAAATATAAACAAACGCAGCTTAAATGTGCTTATTGTACACGTTTTGTGCTAGAAAAGTCGTCGGAAATGTAAGTATAAAGCGCATTTATGTAGTTTATTTGCTAGGTAACAACTAATGGGGAAACATTAGTATGGTGGGAGGTAAACACAAGGGTTTTAATTCCATATTTAACATGAATTTGTGTTTGTTTCTATGATAGTTCCAAAAAGTGGCCTCTTAGGACTGTCAGAAAATGGCTGCTCGGGTAAACTGTGAGCAAGTGCTGGACAGCGCAGGCGCGCCTAAAGCCTGCAAGTCAGAGTGAACTGCCTGTGCTCGGGGAGGTTCAAGGCTACCTTGCCCCGGTACCTAGGATGGGTGCCAAACATGGACGTTCGAATGTTCTGATCCTGGGAAAAAGTCCTGAAGTTGCGAGTGAAGGAAGTGACTAGGCCATGGACTGTCCTAAACAAAGCCCCTTTATTTTTCTGCTGAATCATTGTGAAGATGATGTTGTAATGGTGAGAAGATGCTCACCCACCCCAAATTGTCCAATCAGAACCCAAATTGGTAATGTTAGATACTTTTTAGATAGATTAAGTTAGGAAATTAGTGTATAAAAACCCTTGGTTTTGCTTAAGAAGCGTCGCTTTTCCGATTTCTTCTCGAAGTGCTGCCCGATTGAAGATCGATTCTTGTAAACTCTAACTTTTCCTCCTTGTTTGTTTTACAGGATATAAGGATAAGTTGAGGGCGTTAGTTAGGGATGTTAGGAGAGAATGAATCTGGAATTATCTGTTCTTTGCTAGACTTTTAACTGTTTTCTAAATAAATGATTTTTCTGAGCCCTAAATAAAATGATCATTTTGAAATAACAATTAAGATTTACTTAATAAAGATTTTATAAATGCTTAAATGACAGACATTTTAAAGTTTTGCTTTTAATAAAATTGGGAAAATGGAATATTAAAGCTGGTCTTGTGATTTTCCTACGCCTAATTTTCTTTCTAGCAGATCCATTGCCACTATGGTGGTGCGCCTGAATATAATTGAAATATTTTGAATTAAACCATGGTAAATGTATAAAACTGTAGGTGTAAATATTAATTGATTAAATAGTTTTAGACACTCCACCAAATGTTACAGCATTTCTCCATTGTGATTCGCCAAAAGCCTTGAAGCTAAGTTTAAGTGAATAGAGTAAAAGTGCTGTGTTATGGGCCCCACTGACGAATGGTTGTGTGTTTGAAGGTTTCAGGGAAATGATGAGTGCTGATTAGAAATGATTTTTGGAGATCCGCTGTAGCAGGGTCACGCCATCTGCTCTGCACACAATCTTAAAGGTAATTTTCCATGAGATGGCAGTGTTCTTGTTTTGCAACAAGATAACCTTGGTTGCCAGGCCTTCTCCAGTGTGACGCACAACAGCATTACTTTATCTACTCAAGTTTAGAATGTAACTTCTTCTCTCCTGGCCTGATTAATTTCTAGCTAACAAGGGTGCTTCTTTCACCTGCAACACAAAACATAAGAAAGAATGAATTCCACAGCACACATGACATTCAGCTAATAATTCTCAAGAGAGAGTTTTCAGGAAAATGCATTTCAGGCCCACAAGATTTAGTTAAAATAAGAAATGAGCATATCAACTTTACGAATTTACATAGGAAAATAAGGCTCATTCATGCATTTACCTACATTAAAATGGCACGATCAGTAAACAAGTTTAGTACATAAATAATTGACAGTTTCAGAACCAAGTTCTTCTTTGTTAATGTTTTCTGCTAGTTACATTCACTTTCTACATTATTTTCCGTGTTACTTTTCAATGAGCTAAGCACACCACGATTCGAGTTTATACAATTCAACATTCTAACTCTTTATGTTATTACAACAAAGAATTAAATGGAAGGGTGTTCTACACGTGTGATTATAATGCATCCCTACAAATAAAATGCGATTTCCACTACATCAGGTTAATCTGCATAAGAACACTTTACTATCAACTTCATGATAGAATCTTTTAGTGAGATAACAGTGCAAATGGCCCTTTCACCTATTTGCATACCGGTAGTCTAACAGAGTTGAACTAAGACTCAGAAATACTAGCACCACAGGCCTTATTAACCACAATGGTAACTGTTATCTGTGGCCAAAGCTCAGCAGTATGTTTGCAGAGATCCATTGAGACAAAGTCTGGGCGTGAAGATGTAGGGGCATTTCATTGAGCAGCTTGCCCTATCGCAGCCTCACTTTTTGTGATGCTCCAGTGATGCAAACCTCGAAATCATTTCTACGAGGCTACGCAAAGCCACTTTGAGTGGCTGTGAATGGCCTCATAGATATGACGGGTAAGGCAGTGCAAATCGGTGCTTTGCATTAGTCTGCGACTGGGAGGCATTCCATTGGCTTTGCGATGGGTGTTTCCATGTAACACCCATGGATTTTGATGCTTCCCCAGATTCACAAAATCACATACACCTGGGGATGCGCCAAAACCTTACATCTCCCAATGGGAGGCATAATAGGGAGAAATAACTGTATTTCTCTGTTTTTATTACTCTTTCAATGTGCTTCGAAAGAGCAAAACACTTCTCAGAATTGTTTTTGTGCAGCTGCACAAAAACAATCCTGCCAACAACACAAACACACTTGCATGATGGTGCATTGGTGCCTGCAGTGTCACTAGGCTGTCAAATTGGCACCAGTGCAGGGGGGAGGACAGGAATGCACTGTTTTGGAAAAATAGAGTTCATTCCTGCCATTTCACTTTGGCGTCGGGCAGGTGCAGCAAGGTGACTTCACCAAATCCCCGTGAATGAGGGTCCTACTGTTTTGGCAGTTAACAGTAGCAGTTCTTGTTTTTGTTTTCTTCTATAAGCTTTATTGTGGTCTAAAAAGATTGGAAAATTGCAAACAGGGACATTGTACAAAAAAAGGATGAAATATGAGTATGGAAAAATTATGATAAAAATATAAAATGCAATAAATTAATATATACAGGAATAAAATAAATGTTAAGAACATACTGGGAGACAATTATTTTGCATCATAAAACAAATAACAAAAATTGTATTTTGAGACTGTAAATGGGGAAAAGGGGGGAAAAAAGGGGAGTGACAACCTGGAACCTTGGACAAAAACCAGTGAAACAGATTTTGAAGAGTGAAAAACCATAGATTCAAGGAGGTTTAAGGATATCTACACATCCCAAAAGATAACGGAATTCCGATTGGAGAGGAAACAAGTCAAGGGGAGCCATAACAGGTCTCCAGGTGCGGGAGGAAATATTGTTAGCATCCTTCCGATTGGAAGTGATAACCTGAAAGGCTAGTGTCAGAAGAAGATTCACCAATATTCCTTCAGTCCTGCAGCCATACTCTATGTCAGGACAACTATCAAGAAAAACATGAAGAATGCTGTACGGGGTAATGATAAAGAAAATTTGAGACAACTTGAGCCATATCTGCTGCCAGAAAGAAGAAACTTTTGGACAAAGAAAAAACCTATGGAAAAAGTCACCGAAGGAATTGTTACAGTTGCAAAAGTTACTATTAGCCAATGGTTTCCTCTTGAATAAAGATCAGGGGGTTAAAAACAACCTAATATAGAAGAAAAACATAATCTGTGTGGTGCTGCAGCACAAGAAGTATGATGAATTTTAAACCAAACTTTCTTCCATAGAGTAACAGAGAAAGAGGATTGGAGATCCTGTTCCCAAGGCTCTTCAGTTTTTGTTTTAACCCTATCCAAAACTGAGGCAGAAATATGTTTATATATTACAGAGGACTTGGTTTCAATAGAAGAATCATGAGGAGTAGAAAGGTCTTTGAGTGAAGTAGAAAGATTAGAGGAAGGATGTCATGTCTAAGAATGCCTAAGAGGATGGACTAATTCACATTATATGAAGATGGGAAATGGAACCAGGCACTTAATTCATGGAAAGAAATAAAATGACCACCTTGAATGATTGAAGATATCGAAACAAGGCCTTTAGATATCAATGGAAGCCATTTCAGAGTCCTGTGTACTATGGTACTATGGTAATACTAGGATTGTACTAAATTGGAGTTAATAACAACAACTGAAAAGGATTGTAAACAATGGAAAGGAATTTTTTGACAATGCAACTGGAAAATAATAATACAGGAAAAGACAACGACCTAGGTTTCTGAGCAATGAGAGATAATTTAATGAGAGAGAAAGGACAAATTTAAAAAAGTTTGAGGGAACACTAAGGCGTGAGAGGGGAGGAAGAGGGTGTACCAAGCGAGGTCCACATCTGTTTGAGGGTAAAAGCTGAATGGTATTTAATGAAATTAGGAAAGTTTACCGCACCTGATGATTTCGAGTTTTTAAGTTTAGATAAAGAGATCCAAGCTGGTCGCTTATTCCATAAAAATTTAGATGAGAGGCCAGTAATGGACCTAAAAAAGGTAGCGGGTCAGATTTATGAAAAAGTGGTTCAGCGCAGCAAGTCACCTTGCTGCGCAGCATCACTTGGAAATGGCAGGACGTTGCCATATTTAAGGCAATACAGCACATTCCTGTACTTTCCTCTGTGCTGGCGATCAATGGGATGCCTAGTGCCAATGCAGGCATCCCTACACCATGGTGAAAGGGTGCCTGCATTGCATGCAGGATTATTGTTGTGCTGAAAGGGGCATCTTCCTGCACAAAAACAATCTTGAGCGGCTTTTTCCTCTTTCTGTGTGTGCTGCAAAATGCAGCACAGATAGAAAAAGGAAAAAGACAGGAGAAATAAAGACATTTCTCCCTGTTACCCCTCGCCTAGGGAGGTAATAATTTTGGCGCATTCCCAGGTCTACCTGTTCTTGTAAATCTGGGAATGCATCAAAATCCGTGGATGTTGCATGGGAATACCCACAGAATGCCCATGGAAACACCTCCCTGGCGCAGAGTAATGCAATGCAGCGATTTGCACTGCATTACATTACTCAAGGTTAATGAAGCCAAAGCCAGGCAAGGTGGCCTTGCGTGGCTCCATAAATGTCGTCTTTTATTTGCATCACATTGCGTGGTGCAAGAGCGCCACAAAAAGGCAAACCAATATGCACCTAAGTACTAGGTGATTATGCTCATTAAAAGTATTCATAATAGCTTCTGATACTACAACTTCAATCATACTGTGCAGCTCCATACATTTAATGGTAGAACTATTTTGCATGGCGTGAGATCACAAAAAATAAATCAGACTCAAACGGTGGATTCAATAATTCAATGCGTCTCCTTGGGGATTATGGCTAAAATCAAAGGAGGACTCAATCTCAGACAATATTTGATCCATTATGCAAGGACTGAAATCATTGCGTAAGTAGTCAATAAAGTCCCATGCCAAGATAGATAAATATCTATACAAATATTTTTAGCATTGTTACAATCATTGTGATAAGCGTTTACCTGCTATTAAATGTTGTAAAGTCCTTGAAGTTATCAATACAGCCTGGATATTAAAAATGTTGTAGTCAAAATGTTGACCTTCCAATTAAGAGAGATGGACAAAACTATATGAAGATTGCCTTAAGCTCTACCAGACTAAGAGAGATTTGAGGGTATATGTGGAATAACCATCAGGATATAGTTATATCTAACCTGCTTTTCTTGAGGTAAAATCAATACATTGCTTTATAACTGAAAACCATTCTGGATGTTGTATTGTTTGCACAAGAAAACAAATTAAGAGAATGGCAAATGCAATTCATATAGACTATCAGGTGAGAGCTGTATAGGGGCTCAAAGGGCACACATTTGTTACTATTAGCAAAAGAATGCAATGAAAAAATAGAAGGAAAGACAGGGTTCTTATAGTCATTTTAACAGTGCTAAGACATTTAAAAAAAATGAGGTGTATCGAAAAAAGCCCAAGGCAATGTATTGATCCTGTCGCCAGAAAAGCTGATGGCGGATAACCGAAAAGGAAAAAAACTCAGCAGCAAATAATAATTTAAAATTAACCACAATGCAGCAATGCAGTCCCTCATCCATTGTTTCATCTCGTTGTACACGTCAGCCAACCATCGCATCAAATTAAAATCATTGTAAACCACTAATGTCTGCCTGAGCCAATTAACTTTATTTTTAAGTTCCAAATGAGTGTCATTTGAGGTTTTTGCTGTTGATGGTGCGTTGGCCCAGACACAATATTTTCTGGAGGCCATGAATGGAAGGCAAGGGACTGCTGGTGAAGGTAGGCTTTAATATAGCAACATGAGATGAAGAGTACATAGTTGAAACTGACGCCTTTTTATGCAAACATTTCGCATGGCCCTACCGCATTGTGTAATTTGATCCTAGCACTGGCATCGTATCACTATTTGTAAAGTATGAGATGGAACTTTAACACTATATTAGGCCATAAGGGCGTGGCTTGCGCGCCGCCTGTGTGATGGCGGACTGCGCTTGAGCTCCGGAGGGTCGAGGGCCGTCAGGAGGATTTGCGGTCTTTCCGGGAGCACTTACTCGGCCGTTTTGGGTGATAACGGCTGCTTGCTCTACGAGAGTTCCTCGACGTGCTGCCTATCTCCTCCACATCAGCGGGCGGCCGCCATTTCATGTGGTGGTGGCGACGTTTCCGTTTTTCTTGCCCTGGAGCACTGACCCTCAATAGAGATGCACTTGCTGATACACTGGTGATGTTTTCTTATTTTTGGCTCACAGTTTGAATGTGCAGTTGTTTTTTTCTGCTAATGCCCTGCTCTGGAGTCTTTTTATGAGGCAATGATTCAAGTCCCCTTATACTATTAGTCTGCAATATTCGCTAGATGTATTATATGCTGCAGTACTTGGGGGGCTACTGGCGCTCTTTTTGTGACTTTGGCTACTCAGGATATTTCTTTTTATAGCGTGGAGTGCCTCGGATATGTTCTTCTGCCCACATTTGCCACCATTTTGTGCTCTGTGAGAAGGAATGCTATTTTTTACCTCACTTCTTGTGCTGTATATCTGCTGCATGGCTTGGACAGTGATTTTTCTAATTATGGCCCGTTTGTTTTAACCATTGAGGGATACTACTGGCCATTGTCATTTGGTTTACCTCACTGGAAGGTATACGTTACGCCGTTTCAGGGGTGGTATTTCTTGTTACATATTTTGCGACTCTTACTGTACTTCACCATTTTGGAATATTCCACTGTTCTTTAGAGGGCATTAATGGCTGAGACCATGGGCGTTTCTCCTAAAGCCAAAGACTCAAAGGGTGCTCTTAAACGCTCCAAACAAACCTCTCCTACTCTGGAATTAACTCAGATAGAGGCTGGTACTACTTTAGATACTAGTTTATCCCGATTGAATTCTGTTCATGATATTGCGCAATCAACTAAGACTAACACTGATCTACTCCAAGTTGAGGTTGCGGCTATTAGGAGTGATTTTAAATCTTTATCACTGTGAGTTTCGGCTGCTGAATCTCGCAAAAGTGGTGTAGAAGATACTGCGCAACAGCATTCGAGAACCATGCAGCAGATGGAACGGTCTATGGCGGCACTGAGGAGAGATCTTACGGAGCAGGAAGATCGTAATCGTCGAAGCAATCTTTGTATTTTTGGGCTACCCGAGGATGCAGAAAAGTCTGCGCCTTCTTTGTTAGACTTCCTATATCAATGGATACCTTCTGTTCTACAGATATCTTTCCAGAAGGATTTTGAAATTGAGCGAGCACATCGAGTTCCTTCCTACCGTCCAAGATCCTCACCTCATCCTAGAGCTGTGATTTTTAAACCTCTGCGACATCAACACTCTGAACAAATCTTAGCTCAAATGAGGAAGATTAAGTCGATTACATGGGAAGGTCATAGAATTTCGATTTCACAAGATTTTACTAGAGATACTGTTATTAGGCGGAAAGGTTTTCTTAATCTACGTCGAAGACTTCTGGACATGAACATTCCGTTTTCCTTCGCTGGCCCATCAAAATTCTGCATAACTTTTAAAGGTCGTACTCAAGTTTTTTGTGAGCCATCGGACCTCTCAACCTTTTTGGATAATCAAATGGAGTCTCTGATGGATGCTGCACCTTCTCCTGGTCCCTCTGGTTCATGATTTTCGCTGATATGTTTGTTCTTCCTGTACCCTCTGTGTCTTGTTTGACTGGATAGTCCATATACATTGTCTTTTGGTTTCTTGTTATGTTTATTATCATTCCTTTGTTTTCTTTTGTGTTTTTTGCGGGTTTTGGTGTTTATGTTTTTTATGCTCTTTTCTCACTTTCTTGGTTCATATGATTGGGTCTTGTCGCTGCTGGCGTGGTGTTTGGTCCTGTTGCTGTTCTTTGATGGGTGTCTCAGGTCTTCTACCTTAAATCTATCTTTATTTTGTAGTAGTGTTGTCCCTAGCTTATATATTGTCCAGGCTTTTGAATATCTCTGTCTTTCTTCTTTTATTAATTTTGTTTTGCTTTTCATTGTTTAATATTGCATGTTTGTCTATCTTGTTATTTCTAGATTGTGTTATTTTTATAACTTAAAGAGTGTTCCTCTTTGGTATTTTGTATCTAGTATTTAATATTTTGATCTTTCACTCGCACTTTTTGTGCTCTATTTTATTGCATTACTATTTCTTATCTTTTACTTATTGTTCATGGATTGCAATGTTTACTTAACTTCAAATTGTTTGGTTCTTAGGCATGTTTTTGATGAATTTCTATTTACTATTTTAATATTTCTTATTGCTATCAGTTATGCATGCTAGTATTTATGCTGTTATCTTCTGCATAGTGATTTTATATGTTGATAGTTTTTTCTGCGTATCTATTTATTGACTGCTGTTGCTCGCTTATATCAATTAATCTTCCAATGGTGCATTCTGATGAAATTTTTATTGCCCTTTGTGGCCCCTTCTTTTATATATTTAGATCCCTTTTCTCTCTATTTCTTTTTTTTGGATCTCCTGGTGGCATTTATTTTTTATTTTTTCCTTCTTAGGTGGCTGGATTTGTACTGTTTTGACCTCTTTGCCTTTCTTTGTTCTTGTCTTTGCTTTCTTTTCTTCCATCTCAGTGTTTTATAACTTTTTTGTTCCTTTGTTTTATGACTGGTTTGAATGTTTTGTCCCTTAATGTTCGTTTAAACCACCGGTCAAAAGAGCTAAGATTTTAGATTACTGTAAACATCTCTCTACAGATTTGGTGTTATTACAAGAGACGAAAATCTCTTATAGAGAAGAGTTGCTTTTGAGGAAGGAGTGGGGCTCTGATGTGGCATGCTCTGATGCTTTTGGTGAAAAGAATGGTGTGATAACTCTTATTTCTAGGAATTCAGGACTGTCGATAGTATCTGCAGAACATGATTCTCAAGGACGTTGGTTATTGTCCCGCCTTACCAATGGATCTCTTGATCTTTATATTATGAATATTTATGCTCCAAATATTGATGATCCCTCGTTTTGGCGTTCAATTACCAAGAAGCTATCTGAGACTCCTCACAATGGCAACTTAATCGTGGGTGGAGATTTTAATCTTCCTATGGATCACATTTTGGATAGACAATCTGTTTTAAAATTTCGTCCCCCTAGAGCGCACACACAGATGCGCAATATGTGTACTTCTGCAAATCTTCATGATTTGTTTGTGGCGTCTACATAATCCTACTGGCAATGATTTTCTTTTTTCTCTTCCCCTCATTCTAGCTTTTCTCGTATTGATTATCTTTTAGTCCACTCTGCCCTCTTAAAGGTTTCGTCGTCTCCTTGCATTAACCCTATTCTTGTTTCTGATCATGCTGCGATATCTTTTTCTCTTCTCAATCTCCCTAATAAGAGAGAACCTCGTACGTGGCGGTTAAACACAGAGATCCTGCATGATCAGCTTCAGGTCGCGGCATTGACTGAGGAAATTAACAGTTATTTTTTGCATAATGAAGGTTCCGTTGATTCCCTAGTTGTTTTGTGGGATGCGTTCAAATGTACGCTGAGAGGCCAGATTATTAAATGCATGGCAAGGAAGAATGCTGATATTAAAAAACAGCTTGCTGACCAAGCTGATGAAATTAAAACACAAGAGTTTTCCGACACTCTAAGAACAAACAGGTACTTCAATGTATTAAAAATTTAAAATATTCCTATAACACTATTGTCACCAGAAGAGCGCACATTGGGGTTCAAGCTCAAAAATCAAAGCGTTTGATTTTAAAGAATCGTGCGGGTAAGATTTTGGCGGCAACCTTAAAATTTCAGGATTCTAATCTCAGATTAGCTCAGATTACCTCTATTACTGATAGCTCCGGTGCCACGAAGTTTCAGACTAAGGAGATACTCGAAGTTTTCCGTGACTTTTATAGCAAACTATACGCTCCTGTCAATCCAGCTTCCTTTGAACAATGCCAACAATTTTTAAAGACGCTCCCAATTCAGACGGTTTCGGATGCTGATGGAATTCATTTGGGTCGTCCGATTTCTTCTGAGGAGATATTCACGCAATTAAATCCACACGCTTAGGTAAAGCTCCGGGACGGGATGGTTTTCCTATTAGGTTTTATAAAACCTTTCTTGATTCTGTTGTCCCTCGTCTTCAAACGGTGTTTGAAGACGATGTTTTCAAACCCACAGCCGCACCTTCCACCACCTTTTTTCCACACACCTTAGCGAGTGTGTAGGAGATTTAAACACGTGGCCCTCCTTTTTGCCACTCACTCACCCTGGTCCTGAAGAAAGTCCCGCTCAGACTCCACAGGGACTGAAACATGTAGTAATCATAATTTTTTTACTACTAGTTGCAACACATAGTTTTTAATTGACACCCTGGGCCGCCACGAATAAATTACCAAGCAAGGATTCCCAGAGGTGCATTTTAACATTCACTTTTCATTCACTTCACACTATTGCACGACACCTGCTCCGCTGTAGTCAGGCGTTGAAGCACAACCAGGCGGCACTCGGCTGCCTGGTTGGACCCCGATGATGAAGCATGACACCAACCAGGTTGGTGTGTGAGGGGTTTTTAAACAAAGACTGCTTGTGCCCAGCTGACACAGCTACATTCACAGGTGACATGGAACACTAACTAGATTCCATCACTCTAACACAGTGGGCCAGTCCTCGTTGTTTATTTAAAGATCATTCAGATCCTAAAAATTTTCGTCCCATATCTCTCTTAAATATGGAGGCAAAGATTTTCGCTAAAATCTTGGTTATACACTTAGAATCCTTTATACCTATTATTCATCCAGATCAATCTGGTTTTATGAAGAATAGATATTTTGCTAACAACATTAGAACATTATTACATGTTATTGAGCAGAGTTCCACACTTCTTGTCCCTGCAGGTGTTATGGCTTTGGATGCACAAAAAGCCTTTGATAAAATTCATTGGCAGTTTTTATTTAAAACTTTATTGTCTTTCAATTTTGGTCCCTCTTTTATTCGTATGGTTTCGGCTTGATATTTTGCTCCCACTACTCGATTGTTAATTAATGGTCAAATTTCTACACAATTTTCCATTTTTAGAGGCACACGACAGGGATGTCCACTCTCCCCTCTTCTATTTTTATTGGGAATAGAGCCTTTTCTCAATTACATACGTAGGTGTGAGGATATTCAGGGTATCACCATCAAAGATGTTACTGTTAAAACTTTAGCATATGCTGATGATGTGTTATTGTTTATCAGCAATCCTATTTCTTCTGTTCCGGTTTTACTTGACATTATTACCAAATATTCAGCTGTCTCAGGGTATACATTAAATGTTAGCAAAACTGAATTTTTCCCTTTGAATATGCTTTGTACTTCCGATATGTTACCTTTACCTGATATTATTTGGCAAAAAAGCAAGTTGAAATACCTTGGCATTTTGTTTTCATCCTCATTACATGATACGTTAAAATTAAGTTATAATTTTATATATGATTTTGTCAAACAGAAAACTTCTAAATGGTCTTCCCTTCATCTTTCCTGGTGGGGGAGAATGGAATCTATAAAAATGAATCTTGCCCCAAAAATATTTTATTCCCTTGCTATGATCCCCACTCAATTCCCAGTCAAATTTTATAAAGATATTGATAAACTATTATCCAAATTTCTTTGAAATAATAAACCTCCTCGTATTGCTTATAAAAATTTGAAAATTCCTGAATGCCAAGCAGGATTTGCCCTCCCTGATTTTTATTTGTACCATAAGGCCTTTATCTTAAAACAGAGTTTGTTGTGGTTTAATACCTCACCTATTATTAAGCCTCCTATCTGGTTTCATATTGAACAATCACTTGTAAAACCTTTCCCATTACCCTCCCTGTTAACCATGTCTCACACCTCTAAGGTTGTACATTACTCGTCCATAATTAAATCATCCAGATTAATTTTTAATGATTTGGATTCTAATTTTGCCTCTCCTCTACTTTCTACGGTACATTTGTCACTATGGCACAGTGCTCTAATAAAATTAAATAGAAATGTTACTTTTTGGTCCTCGTGAATTGCCAAAGGCATTTTCTATCTCAAAGATGTTTTTTCTGATGGTGCATTTATTCCCTTTGTTCAGCTACAATTACACTTAAGCTTGTCAAAGTCTGATTTGCTGAAATACCAATTTTTATGTAACTCCATTTTAGACTCCTTCCCAAATGGTATTCCATCTACTTTTTCATCTGTTTTTATAATTTACCTCAATACTGTTTCTGCATCCTCTAAAGCAGTTTCTGTATTTTATAAAAAACTTACCTCTTCCATGGGCACCAACCTTGATGTAATTTCCGCTTTTTGGAATGCTGAGCTTTCCATTTCCCTATCTGTTGACTCTTGGTCATTAATTTGGACCAATAGTATTTCTGGTTGGTTACCAGTATCACTTTATCAAACTAATGCATACATTTTGTTTAATTCCTTATGGACCCCACTACGTTTATTTTGTGATAATTTATTACCGTCAGATCTCTGTTGGCACTGTAAATTGAATCCTGGATCTTTACGTCACATGTTATTTGAATGTCTTGTTATTATGAACTTTTGGTCCGAAGTTTGGAATGTATTATTGAAAATTTTGCCTATTTCTGATGTGCTCTCTTATAAATTATTAATTTGCAAATCAGTTGTTTTGACTCACCCTCTTGAAGATGCTGAGGCAAAGTTATTTAATTTTTTGGTTTCAGCTGCGTTAAAGTCAATTACTTATTGTTGGAAGGATACTACTTCTCTTTCAGTTCATGCTTGGTGGTCATGGATTATCTTTACAAGAAGAGGTGCTCCATTGTCGTTACAAGGTGTTCATCATAATTCTATTTATTATCAATCTTTTTGGTCCCCTATTGATTCATATTTAATGTTGTAACTCATGTTATTCATAGTTAACTCTTTTACTTATTAATTGCTATATTCATTTATAGTATATTATTGGTAACTCTATTTATTAACTTTATTATGCTATGAAATGTTCTCCTCCCTTCCCCCTCTTCCCTTCCCCTCCCTCCTCCCTCCCTTGACTTTGGTTTTTCCTTTGATTGACTATTGCGTATTGTAATACACTTTTTTATGACTGTTATTTGTAATTGTTCTTGATCCATTATTTGTATTTTACTGATAGGGCATATATTTTTCTGTTTTGTCTCTTTGTGTCTTTTCTCTGCTAAAATTCAATAAAATTATTTTGAACTGAAGAATCCTTTATACCATTTCTTATCCATCCCTCTCAGACAGCTTTTGTCAAAGGACGATTAGCTAGAGACAACATTCGAACCTTTTGCCACATTATTGGTAGGGCAAAACTGTCTACCCTACCGGCTGCTGCTTTGGCCCTAGATGCCGAAAAGGCTTTCGATAAGGTGTCCTGGCCTTTTTTACATGCGGTGTTGTGTGCTCATAACCTTGGTGATTTATTTGTTAATATGATTATGTCCTTATATGTACGTCCGAGAGCGAATATTAGAGTTAATGGGGCTACGTCTTCTTTTTTTGATCTTTGTCAAGGAACTCGCCAGGGGTGCCTGTTATCCCCTCTTTTGTTTTTACTGTCTATTGATCCCCTTTTGAGGCTACTCAACCTACACCAAGATATTAAGGGTTTTACTTTTGGTCCACATTGTATAAAAACTGCTGCTTATGCAGATGATGTTCTCATTTTTTCTGATGATATTCGTTCTGCCATTCCTGCTATTTCAGATACTATTAAACTTTTCTCCAGTGTTTCTGGTTATTCTCTTAATAAAGAGAAAACGGAAATGTTCCAGCTTAATGCATACTGTTTTCCAGCTCATATGGGGAATGCTGGGTTTAAATGGCAATCAAAGCTGATCAAATATTTAGGGATTTGGTTTTGTAGCACTATTTATGACACTGTAGCCTATAATGAGGCTCAAACTTTGCTTAAAGTTCGTCAGCTCTTAGTTACTTGGTCTGCAAAATATATTTCTTGGTGGGGGCGCCTTCAAACTCTAAAAATGATGATAACACCTATTATCAATTTTGTTTCCTCTATGCTTCCTATTCGGTTGTCTTCTTCATTCTTTCATGAAATTGATTCTCTTACCTCTAGGTTTCTTTGGAGTGCAAAGAGGGCTAGAATTGCCTATGGATCTTTGAGTAAGCCTTATGAGATGGGTGGTTGCAATTTTCCTGATTGGGAGAAATATCAGGTGCCTTTTTTGGCGTCGCAAGGTGCCCTTTGGTTCTCACCTGCTACCCCTCACACGCCCTTGTGGATATATATCGAACAAGAGCTTTCCTTCCCCCTACCTTTATCTTCTTTTTTAACTACATCCACATTATCTATTCCGTATTCTCGAGGCATTATTTTAGATACGATTGCAGCTGTAAACTCCATCGATAAGTTAGCTTCCACACCAATTCGTAAATCTAGATGGTCTTCTTTATGGCGCAACCCAAGAATTAAGATTCTTATTGACCTTTCCTTAATAAACTCATGGGCTAGCAAAGGTGTTACATTGGTCCATCATCTTTATAACTCTAATAAGCAACGGCTGCCTTTTTCATCTTTACAACGCCAAATTTCACTTTCAAACTGAAGTACTGGGTTTTTCGGAACCCAGCGGTGCCAGGGACACACCCTAAGACTTCGGGTCCTTCCTGTTTCAGACTACAGAAACTCAGAGTCTTCTAGGTGAAGTCAAAGATCGAGTTTATTGGCTGCAACCAAGTAACAGGCGTCCTAGAAGGGCAACACGGTGTATGTTCTCAGGAGACTGCTCAATCTTACAAAGCCAGCCTTCTCTTTTTATACAAAATATTATGCTTCAGGCAAACATTCCTTATTTTATAGTTGATCATTCACATATTTTCAATACAAAGAAAAAGCAGAGTCATGATGACACTCCCACATTTCAGTTTGTTCAGCCCACAATAAATCACCCGGCAAGGCCCAACATTTTCATCAGATATCGACGGACCCCCAATAAATTCGGGCACCTCCTCCTCGTAAAGCAGGTCACAAAGTAGGAAACAGGGACAGGTGTGTGTAAGATTAGGCATGGTTTGTGTGTGATCAAAGGTTTATGGCATGTTGTGCCTTGATACTATCTCAATCGGCCACTGGGAGAGGAACTGACCGAACAGGTTTGGCCTTGGGCAGTGGAGTCAGCTTGCCCAGGTCGTGCAGGAGTCAGCAAAGGTGTATGTGTCCTTCAGATTCGTTTTTGGCCTTAGTCACCGGCCTATGTGAGGGCAATCACAAAATGGTTGCCGTTCACAAAATGGAACCCGAGGGTTCAGGGCGGAATCTCTGTTTTCAGGGTGATCTCGTGACTCGAATACGACGAAAATACTCGTGCATAGTATACTCGTCATTCTCGGTCTGCTGATATCAAAATCGTCATGATACGACTATGGTTATAACACGGGTCCAGAATTTTCAGTACCACAGACCCTCCTTTTGCCCTTACATAGGCAATAACCTATACTCATGCTAATCTGAGTCCAGGTCTGTATTCCTAAAATCATTGAGATGTTGCTGTAGCATCATCCTATTACTTAGCTCGTCCCTCGATCCAGGTTTCCTTACACACGATGTAGCACAGAGGCCACATATAGCAGGAGCACACTGTATGCATAGACAGAACAGGAAAAGAATGGCTAAGATCATCCCAATGACCATCAGAATCTTCCATCCCCAGGCGGATATCAGTTCCCAGACCCATCCCATCAACGACCAATCTCCTTTATCCACATGAATAGATTCAGAGATCTTATGTACTTTGGAGATGGCCTGGTACACTGTTGGAGCGTTATCTGGAATGAAAACACAGCAACTCGATTGGATCACTTTACATACCCCACCTCGGTCTGCAAGTATGACGTCTAACGCGACCCTGTTCTGAAGGGTCATAAGACGATCCGACTGGAGCTCAGCAGTCAAGTTACTAAGGGAACCGGCAGTTTCATCTACGGTGGATTCAACCACCCTCGTCAATTGCCTTATGTTCCTGCTATTAACCATGGGTCCCCAAAACGGCAGAAAACCATTCACGAAGTCTCCAAATTCTTGTCCTGCAGTGTCTTCTTTACTGAAGACACCTCTAACTATCCTGGTCTTGTGGTAATCTGCCGCAGCTGTGTAGGTGGGAGGCAACAGGAAAGAAACAAAACATGTGCCCGAAAAGTCAGGGGCCAACCATGTATAGGCTCTATCATGACAGATGAAATAGGTACCCCTAGCTGCTAGGAACGAAGGGGAAGTCTGTGATGCAAAAACATACGTCTCGTTGCAGATACTCTTCCCTAGCTGAGCTCTGGGATTCTTGCCATTACCTTGCAGACATAGGTGACCCTGATGGGGTACAATCCAAATCGGGGAGGATCTTTTACCTCGCTGTTTTTCACTCAGAGTAACTCCATATCCGGTCACGTTCCATCCAATATATGCTAGTGTCTCATCTCTCAGGATAGTCTCATAGGAAGTATCTTCCCTAATCATATCTACTATACCCTTAACTAGAGCACTATTCTTAGGATTATCTTTCACAGAACGTAGGGGGTAGACTTTATGTGCGTAGATGAACATTGTTCTGTATGCCCACACAGAACCATTATGGCTGAAAGGCAGGACCATATAAGGGATACCTTTATCCGTTGTGTGAGGCATAAGACCACACACCCAACAGTTAGTCGTGTTCATTACTAATTGGTGTTGGTCCAAAAGCTGAACGAAGGAGTTATTAATAAACTCTAATCTCCTAACGGACTCATGTTCAGGAAAAGGGTGGAAAGAATGCGAGGAAACAGTAGGAGGAGGTATGGGCAGTGTAGTGGGTGCAAATGTCATTCGAAAAGAGAATAAAACATATCCTATTAAAAACATCATTACACTGAACAACATGAAAATGCATAATATCAAAAAACGTTTCTTTGTCATCATTCTACATATTTTAGTTTTAAAGTTCATCTCTATGGCAGGTCTCTCCATCTCGAAAAACTCCATCCTCTCTAAATGCTGCTTGCGATGGTAGGGTGTTCTATGCTAAGGAATGCTTCTGTCAGTCCAGGGCAACTCCCTTAGACCAACCAGAACTGTCGACCTAACGTCTTCAGCTGCACTCCAAAGACTTGGGCAACCGCGACCCTACAGCTGAACCCGGATGGTGGTTCGAAAAACAAAAATAAAAAAGTTTCTCAGATGAGAGAGCTGCACTTTTTCAAAAATTAGCAAAGAAAAAGGAACATTTTTATTAGTTCATAGTTCTTGGCCTCAGGTTATAACGTCTTTTTCCGTGTAGTGTCTGGTCTTGGAACAGCAGTTCAGGCTCTGTAGTGTCCAATCGGGTTGACGGTGGCACAGCTTCCTGCAAAAGATCGTCACTTTCTCCTTCAGAAATTGTTCCTTTTATGCGTGCATCGCTGAAAGGCAGAAAACGAGGCACAGTCTCAGTCTCAGAGTCAGCAACACCCTCCTGGACCCACCGGTCGTACAGCAGAGGCAAAGGGACCCTTTTGCAGTGTACGCCGTGGATCCAGTTCTTTTTGCCTTCCACTCGCACGGCGGATCTCGTTGACAGCAGGACTAGGTGGGGGCCGGTCCAAAGGGGCTGGTCATTCTTTGTTCGCTGAAAATTCTTGACCAGCACCCAGGATCCAGGATCGATATGATGTCCTGGAGCTTCAGAGACCTGAGGCAGAGTATCGTGAACCTGTTGGTGTAAAACACGCAATTTAGCCGTCAATTCGTACAAATAGTCAAGCAGTACAGGGTGTTCAATCTCACTGAATTTTGTCGGTCTTGGCACTCCCCAAATGTTGGCCGGACGGCCGAACACTATTTCATAGGGACTTACAGCCTGATTCATGTACAGGCCGTTTTGCGTGGCCCTAATAGCGAATCATAGCGACTCGCTATTGAGGACACGCAAAACGGCATTCATGTAGGAATTGCTAATTAAATAGCGATTCCTACATGTTCTTTATTTGCGAGTAGCAATTTGCTACTCGCAAAAACTCCCCATTCATTCCTATGGGCCAAGAGGCCCATAGGAATGAATGGGGAGTATCCCTTAATTGCGAGTAGCAATTTGCTACTCGCAAATAAGATAGCGATTTTAAGGGTGCCAGGCGTGTCCAAAGGACACCCTGTAGCACCCCAAAAAGCACATTTGAACAGGTGTTGCGCACACACATGTCCAAAGGACATGTGTGTGTGCAACATGCAACTTAGAAAAATGCTTTTAAAAGCATTTCTCTGAGTTTTTGCTATTTACCGAGAGGTCTGACCTCTCGGTAAATAGCGGCCCCAAAAGTGCTAAATCGCAATTTCTTGATGTGTCATGAATAGCATTTGAGGAATCTCTAATAGAGATTCCTTAAATGCTATTCCTCGCATATTTGCTAATTCTTAAATAGCGATTTTTGCATTTGGGATCATGAATACCAAATGCAAAAATCGCACTCGCAAAGGGCCAGATTCTCAGAATCTGGCCCTTTGCGAGTGCAATTTACCTACATGAATCAGGCTGTAAGTCCCACTCGCGAATGCACAGTCATTCTTGTTGATAGGAGTGCTAAAGGCAGGGCGTCAGGCCATTTAAGACCAGAGCTTGCTTGAATCTTGGCCAATTTTAGTTTTAATGTGCCATTGCAGCACTCTACTAGTCCAGCTGATTGGGGGTGATTTGCAGCGTGGAATTTCTGTGGGATGCCTAGCCCTTCACATACTTTCTTCATCACTCGACCTACAAATTCACTCCCATTGTCACTCCAGACCATTCTCGGCATTCCAAACCTAGGGAAAAATTCTTTGACAAGGGCTTTAGCTGTGGATAAGGCAGTGTTGTCCTTTAAGGGATATGCTTCTACCCATCTCGAAAAGGCACAAACAACAACGAGTACGTATTTCAAATTGTTGCACCTTTCCATGTGGATGAAATCTAGCTGCAAAACCTCGAACGGGTACGTTGGAGGCGCAAAATGACCAGCTGGAGTTGGGGTTACCCTACCAGGATTGTATTTCAGACACACCATGCAATTCTTGACCACATTCTCTGAACACTTAGGAATTCCAGCATTTTGCCATACTGGAGCCAGCAACTTACAAACCCCTTTCACACTGATGTGAGCCATTCCATGGGCCATTGTAACCACTGCAAGCACATACGCATCGGGTAACAACCATCGCTGATGCTCTGATAATTCAACCCAACAACCATTTGTATCCAATTTACCCGTACTTTCTCTCCGCACCTTCAACTCTTTCTCTGTAGCTTCAGCTTGAATAGACTTTACACTCTCTATCGTGTCTTCACACATTCCAATGTCACCAACCCATCTCGCAGGGCCTGCAACATACATCCGACTCATCGCATCCCTTGCTGTTTCTTTTGCAATTTCATCAGCAAATGCATTGCCACGACTAACATCATCAGTAACCTTCTTGTCTGCACTGCATTTCATCAATCGCAACTTGCAATGGCAAGGTAAGTGACTCAAGGAGCTCATTCACCAACTGACCATGCTGTATCTTAGCTCCATGCGAAGTCAGAAATCCACGTTCTTTCCACAATCGTCCAAAACTATGGGCCACACCGAAGGCATACTGGCTGTCAGTATATATGGTCACTTTCATTCCTTTTGATAACACACATGCTCTTGTAAGTGCAATGACCTCTGCTGCTTGAGCTGAATTATGTGGGATACGTGCAGCTTCAACAATCGTGTGCAAAGTCGTAACAGCATATGCTGCAGTCCTATCACCATTCGGAAGCCTGAAGCATGAACCATCCACCCATAAGGTACCATCACACTTCACAAGAGGAGTGTCCTGAAGGTCTACTCTCCCTTTCATTTCTTCTTCTGTTCTGAGAAAACAATCATGCTGTTCAGAAGTATCTGTCTCTGTTACAATCGGCAACAACGTAGCTAGATTCAATGTGTTGCATCTTTTTATGTGCACATGACTCGCTAACAGTGTTAACTCATAACCTGACAACTGTGTCAACACTGACAATGCACAACCTTCTTTCTCGTGGACATACAATGAAAAGGGCTTACTGTTGTCGGGGGTACCCAACACAGGAGCCGAACATAATGCATCTGATGTAATCACCTCAACGTAAGGTCCACTCTGATCTACTGGAACTGAAACAACTCCCTCTCTTTGTCTATGGCTGTCCTAGCAATCATTACCTTCCATATTCTCATCTTCTGCATAGTAGTCATCAGCATAGTACTGAGCCGTCCTACCAGACGCATTATTCTGCTGATCAAACTATTCATTGAGTTCTGTGGCGGAAAAGAGCGCGTGTTCTGTAGGAAATTTCCACGTCCTCTACCTCTAGGCGCTTGTGGAGTACCTCGACCTCGTGCGCTAGAAACATCATTCATACGCTGTAATAAAGCAGGGCAGCTACTTTTAAAATGGCCCTCTTCTTTACAATATGCACACTGATTACGGCCTACAGGAAAACGTTGTTGAGGATATTCGGTCCTTTGCGTGTTTCTCTGAAACTGCTTAGGCTGCTGATAGTTACTCTGACCACCACGAGGCGGGTACACCTGCTGTAAAAGAACCTTTGTTTTTAACTCTTTCGTTTTCTTGTCTGCTCTATCTTTCTCATCTTTATCTAGATTTTCGTAATACTGGGCAGTAGCCAATATCTGTGCTGAAGAGGAAACGGCCCAAGAACTCTCTGAATCTTTTAACTTTTTACATAACTCAGGAAGCAAATTATGCACGAACTTGTCAACGAACAACCGTTGACCACCTTCTGTACTCATATCTTGACCACTGTGGTCGATAAAGGTTTCTTCGAACCTGGTGAAGAAGTCAGACACTGTTTCATCTTTCTTCTGCTTACATGCAGACAATTTGTCCCAATTCACCCGCATCGCAGGCATCAAAGTCTTCATGTAAGTAATTATCCTACCAGGGAGGTCTGCCACTAAAGGTTCGGGTTCAGCACCACCAACTTGTCTGTCATCAGCAGCAGCAATATTAACCCATGTATCACCTAACTCCTGATCATGATCCGTATGACGAATCTTTCCCCATAAAGGCTGTGGAACAACATTTCCAAACAACATGTCTATATCCGCTAAATTCATAATGCATGAGCCTGCAATCTGTGACTATTCCTTGTAATACCCTGCAGGATTTTTACGGGGGTCAGGTAAAGTCTGCTTTAGGGCCAAAACTTCAGCTCGTTTCCAAGGAACATGTACAAAAACACACTGAAAGTGAGCCGACACAGCATCGATATTATGAGCGGCATCAGCCTGAACTGCTTCCTTCCATACCGGAGGAACCTCTCTCATTGGGTACTGTCTCGCTTTCCTCCTAACAGAGGAATCATGCTCGAACAGAGAAGTGCAGGTAGAGCAGGTACAAAGTCGGCGGCCCTTGAGAAGGCTGCGCCATAGCAGTAGGAGCCGGCTGAAGAGGAGCTGGCGGTTGTGGAAGAACCTGGGGCACAACAACCGGAGGTTGCACAACTAAAGGTTGCGGAGGTGCAGTAGCACTCTGCGCATAGGGGGGTGGCGAACTCAATAAGTGAGACATTAAAGGATCTTTCTCAAGTTCCTTTGCCGTATCCTGCTGAAGAGGTGGCAAAACTGGATAGCATTTATCGATCGCCATTTTACGTTGCCTGTGCAACTGTTCACTCGCTTGTTCTTCCTCGTTCATCTTTATATTGCATAGCAGCTTGCATTATCGAAATACCCTTTTCTCTTTTATTCTTTTTAGCTAATTTAATTTCGTTCTGTTTGGCTTCCTTTCGCCATAGGCGGAAAGAGTCAAACATCGCCGGCCGGGCTTTCTTCTTAAAAAGTCTAACCTCTAGATTATCTAAAATCTCTGTGTCAAAGCTACCGTATTGGGGCCATTTTAGAACACCATCCTTTCTGGTGTATTGGATCCATACTTCATTATACGTGATGGGGCCCACGCCGTGTTTCACGTAGAGCTCATAGGTTGGAGTTCCAATTGGAGGAACCGGACACGAGTCCTCCAATCGGGAATCCCTATTACAACCAAGACAAAACAAATTTCCAAGTCTGCTAAGACCAGGCATCTTCGCTCTCTAGTCTAGCTTCAAACTTCAAAGGATTATCGAATATGATAGTCTCGTGAATACATGAGTCCCTTGACTTTGGTACTTGCAAGTTCCAAATCAAAGATCCCAATGGGATACCCAAACTAAGAACCAACTAAGGACTGGGAGACGCTCCACTTATACTTAACTGAGGTATCGATGACGTCACCAGAAGACTCGTCTATCGTTTCGCTCTACCAATCAACAAGGGTCCAAAACAGGGCGATAGTCAGGGCAGCAGTCCTTCGTAGCCGTCGGGAAGCGGGGAACCTCGCAGCAAAGACTTTCGGACCACGTCGACATGCAGGGGTCGATGAAGTGGCGGCCTTCCTCCAGAATTTTCACACGAAGCTCCTCACGAACCTCTGGCTTGGACCGGTACCGCTGATATCGCCCCACGTTGGGTGCCAACTGAAGTAC
The DNA here is from genome assembly GCF_964261635.1 of Lissotriton helveticus. Taxonomy (NCBI): domain Eukaryota; kingdom Metazoa; phylum Chordata; class Amphibia; order Caudata; family Salamandridae; genus Lissotriton; species Lissotriton helveticus. The sequence goes on from NC_136063.1 coordinate 1,025,406,576, forward strand.
TGGGTTTTTCGGAACCCAGCGGTGCCAGGGACACACCCTAAGACTTCGGGTCCTTCCTGTTTCAGACTACAGAAACTCAGAGTCTTCTAGGTGAAGTCAAAGATCGAGTTTATTGGCTGCAACCAAGTAACAGGCGTCCTAGAAGTACAACACGGTGTATGTTCTCAGGAGACTGCTCAATCTTACAAAGCCAGCCTTCTCTTTTTATACAAAATATTATGCTTCAGGCAAACATTCCTTATTTTACAGTTGACCATTCACATATTTTCAATACAAAGAAAAAGCAGAGTCATGATGACAATCCCACATTTCAGTTTGTTCAGCCCACAATAAATCACTCGGCAAGGCCCTACATTTTCATCAGATATCGACGGACCCCCAATAAATTCGGGCACCTCCTCCTCGTAAAGCAGGTCATAAAGTAGGAAACAGGGACAGGTGTGTGTAAGATTAGGCATGGTTTGTGTGTGATCAAAGGTTTATGGCATGTTGTGCCTTGATACTATCTCAATCGGCCACTGGGAGAGGAACTGACCGAACAGGTTTGGCCTTGGGCAGTGGAGTCAGCTTGCCCAGGTCGTGCAGGAGTCAGCAAAAGTGTACGTGTCCTTCAGATTCGTTTTTGGCCTTAGTCACCGGCCTATGTGAGGGCAATCACAAAATGGTTGCCGTTCACAAAATGGAACCCGAGGGTTCAGGGCGGAATCTCTGTTTTCAGGGTGATCTCGTGACTCGAATACGACGAAAATACTCGTGCATAGTATACTCGTCATTCTCGGTCTGCTGATATCAAAATCGTCATGATACGACGATGGTTATAACACGGGTCCAGAATTTTCAGTACCACAAAACTTAGATTTGTATACCTTTTTAAAAATAAAAGTGGCTCTTGCTAAACTCCGTCTCGATCTAGTCTCTCCTACTGTACTTTTATTACAAATGTGGCTTCGGTCAGGACATGTAGCTTCTCGGATATATACATTCTTGACCTCCAAATCCTCTAATTCAAATACAGTTACTCAACAGAAATGGTCGCATTACTTTGATCATGATCTTGTTGCTCACATCTCCTCTGAAACTTGGCAACTGATTGGGAGACTTTCTCTTCGGAACAAAATTGCCCCTTCTTTAATCCAATCTAAGTTTTTTTCTAATAATCTTTTACATTGGACTCCGGCTCGCTTACATGCTCTTGGTCTTCAAGATGATGACCGATGTTGGAGTTGTAGATTGGCTGCAGGTAATTATCCGCATATGTTCTTCGAATGTACTTTACTCCAGCCTTTTTGGGATTTGATTCATAAACATCTTATGCTAATCTTTAAAACTCAATTTGAGCTTTCCTTTGTTATGATTCTGCTGGGTCCATGGGCCTCTCCTATTCCATTGTCTCTAGAGTCTTTAGATTTGCAACTTCTTGACCTACTATTGTCTATTGCGGTTAAGGTTATTCTTATGGAATGGAAATCGTTCAACTCCGTCTCGTACCATACTTGTTGGGCGTGGGTGTCTTTTTTACGTGGGGCTCATACTTCAGTAGATGAGGCTCATCTTTCCCCTTATATTTCTAATAAGGTTTGGAGAGCTCTTGATGAATATATGGATCTCGCTAAGGAAGGGTTGGTGGATCAATATCCGTTTGTAGCGCCTTCATGAAAGTTTGTTTATTGTTCATCTTTTTTCTTTTTTTCTGTGCGATGCTATGGGAGATTCTTCTTTCTTTCTTCCTTTCTCCCTTTCTTTTTTTCTTCTCTTCTTTTCTTCTTTTCCTCTGTCCTTTTCTTCTTTCTTTCCTTTCTTTCTTTTCTTTTTTCTTTCTGTCCCTTGCTTTCTCTTTTTCGCTTTTACCCCTCTTTCTTTTCTAATATAATATTGCTATCAAAGTGATACCGTTATTCTTTATTTTGGTCATTGGAGATGTTTTATATTGCATATATGAAATACCTATTTGCATTCTCTGGATCATATTTGTATCTTTTCTGCATATCTTGGATTTTCTCGCTCATTTATCATATCACTTTTGTTATTATACCTAACTTTGTCTATACCTCTTTGTAAAATTAATAAACTTATTGAACAAAAAAAAAACCACAATATTAGGCCAGCTGCTTCGATCATCCTGTATTAATCCCCAATGTGTTAGCTACTAAGAGACTGAAGACTGAATTCAAATTAATAGATATTTAGAGACTAATAATCTCTAGTTTTCTAAATATATCTGTACATGACCAAATAACGTGATAGCTCCACCTGTCATCATTGTGTTTTAATGTACAAAATTCTGTCTCAAATTTCCATAATCCCATGAATAAGTATAGCTGGTCCTTATCATTAGGAGGTGGATCTTTGACAATACCCTCAACAAAAGCAGGGTTTAGGTTTGACCAAATTACACTATATGCTATGCCCCAAATACTCAACTTCCTATGTTTTAAAAATATATTTGTCTCTCCTTAAAGTTATATCTTTCTCTTCCAAAAGTGATACATTTCTGTTCACACCACAATAATGTTCAAAATGCACCTTCATAAAAACCGAAATGTTGTCCTGTAAAGCAATGACTAATCTTTTAAGCAGACAAGACATTATGTTCTGAAAAAATAGAAGCTGCGGAGGCCAAATGGAATGGCATTCAACAAAAGTGGAATGTACCAACATTGAGCTCCCCCTGATGGCATACTGCACAAAGCTCTAACTTCATGAACCACCTGGTTTAACCTATGGTATTAATGAGGCCCTCAATCTAGAATTAACTGAAAACTTTTCCCTTAATAGCATTGTTCAAACCTCTTAATTCACAGTTCACCAGATGTTGTTCTTTGCATGCACGAGAGAAAGCCAAATTACGACATAGAATGGCTCAATGATACCTTATTCAAGCATGTCTTGCAAAATGTTTGACAGTTCCCCTCTCGCACTATATAGGGTATTTTTAATGGGTGTTTTGCAGGTGTGCAAACCTTTTTCGGTCTGAGAGTATGGACAAAATATTTAATATTGCCCATTGTTTTATCAAATACATTTCTGAAATCTGAAATCTAAATTCTGAAATCACTCATTCTTGAAACTTACACTAACTAGTAAAACCACAGTGGTTGGTGCCAAGGCGGAGCAGCGTCGCCCCTCTGCTTTCAGCAGTGGAAATAAAGGAAAAATAAAATGATAATAAGTGGTTGTTATTATTTTATTTGTGCCAGCTGCTGCATCTTTGCAGGGCGGGCTGCTCTGCTCTCAGAGCAGGGGGGAGGAGAGGTGGGCACTCTGCAAGAGTGCAATGGCTGATCGGCTGGCCCTCTCAGGCCGGCCAAGCAGTCTTGCGTACTTTCATGATCTCCACCCAGGCTGCATTCCAGCCTGGGTGGAGAACATGCCCAGGCTCCCAGTCCCTGGCTGAGCGCCGAACAATGGCGCTCAGACCAACCACAACGCTGTATTGCAGCACTGTGATTGTAGTAGGGAGCCTGCAAGCCTGGCTGCATCCTGTTCCGGAGAGGAGGAATGACGACGAGGAACGATGAGGAAAGACGCAGGGGAGGGGTGAGTTTTATTTTGTTTATTTTCCTTTACCGCCCCCACATCCGCACACCCACCCCAACAGCCCCGATCCATGCCAGCCGCCACTGGAAACCAGAATTTCATGACATCTTATGACTATTCCAAAATCAGTCTGGTCCTCCTGGACCTGGACCAGAGCAGTGTCTCATCTCTTAGCACCACTCAAATGTCCTAACACAGTTACTTTCTTTAATCCACGTATGTCAGTATCTTCAAAATTGTAATTGAAATGAATTACTATATCTTCATTTTGTTTTTCTCTGTTCACATATTGTTGAACCAATTTGTGATATTCTCCATCACACATATTACAAAAAGCATTGTGAGTTCCCAGTGCATTACAGTGCTCTTTACAGTCCCCAATGCATTTTGAACCCATATCAGTTCTTTTTCAGGGGGTGTCCGTAGCAACGAAAGTACAGTTATTAATGAACTGAAACAAGATGTGAACAAATTAACATGCACATGAATGGCAGTGTCACTGTTTTTAAACAGAAAAACCTTATCTAGTGAAAAATTATTAAATGTTGTGTTGCAATCTAAATCAGCAACTTACCATAATTAATAAAAATGCATTTAATGAAGAGTGATCCGAACCAAAGTCAATATATCCTTTTAGTTTGAAACGTGAATGTAACCTTTGTGGTTCCTGATGGTGAGCGCTAGACAGCAGCTAACAATGTATTTGACATGATGTGACAATGAAAACCCTTATCTATTCTACCATAAGTATTCAAATGCATTTGCTAAGGAGTGACATGATTTACAGTTAATATGCCCCTTTAGTTTGAAACATGAATGTACCATTGGATGTTTTTGATGGTGAGAGCTAGTCACCTGCTAAGAAAGTCTTCTGCATGACGTAACAATGAACTATCTAAACACTAAGGGATTTCTCTGCGATTCCTCGACACAACTTTCGCGACTAAGTGTAACGGTTAATAGGCATAATTTGTGGCACCTATGCCAGAATAAAAAACAACAGAACCTCATCAGCTGTATCGCTGAAACCTGTTTTGCCTTAGCAGTAAGAACACAGCATGCTTACATGCTGACCAAATAGAAAAACCTTATGTTTGATTGAAAAATTACTAAACAAAAGTATTTGGCACTTGCAGAGTAAACCAACCAAATAATGCTCCCCTCAGCTTGTGATACACAAGTAGAACGGCCATGTTGGATTGTAATTAAATAAATGAATACTTGGAAATAAAGACAAGACTAACACATGCCAGATCGCCAAGTTAAAAGTGAATACTGCTGAACCCATGCAGTAGTATTCACTTTCAACATAAAACATTTGAGTGATGCTAAGAGGGGTGTTACTGATCTAATCCAGGCATAGTGATTTGAGGATATGTTTTTGGGCACCTGGGATCAGAAGGCAACACCCTACCAGTAAGCTATTAAATTTAATGAAAAGGAATAGCATACAAGAGCAAGTTGATACTTATATTATTTTGAAAAATCTGCCTGGTGCTACCACCCTATCACATGTATTCCCATTTTAGTTACATTAAACTTTCTTGTCCTTGAACTCAATTTCTGTCCAAAAAGGTTACTACCCTAATGCTTAAGTGGTGAAGTCTGGAGAGAAGAACTAATTATCATGATAGAATAAATATTTTTTTTCTACAAAAATGATAGTGAATCTAGCAAAGAAATCCTCATGATAGGGATGCATAGGTCAACCCAGGTTCTACTAGATTATTGGGCCTTCCCAACTTCACAGTGAACAGACAAGACCATTTCATTCAATTTGTCTTCTACATCATCAACTTAGCTGTGGTCACTTACACTTCTAATGCGTATTTCCCATCCTACTCCATATCTTTCCAAAATAAACAATGTTGTTAGCATTATGAACAGTGGATGAAAAACAACAGATTGGAATGCTACCCAGAGCCATTGACAGTGGTTTGATTATTTTCAAGCATTCATTTAATCAATTGTTTTGTTTATTTTACAGAACAAGAGAAATGGGCTTATCTAGTTCTTTTTTCTTCTGTGAGTGGTAAGTTTCCTGTAAACGTCATTAAGAAAAGCACAAGTATATGGCTTATGATATAGCCTTGCTTCAACATCAAAATCATCAAATGAGATGGATTGAGAATCACATAAACAATTTTTGAAACAGAGGTGCTACACACATGACTATTATATCTAAGGACTACCAGGTCAATGATTCCATCTAGCACAATTCAAAGGGTAAGCTGTTCCAGTTTAGAATCAGTTTTACTCTTCTGCAGACACTACATATTTACTAATATGTACCTGCATTCCAATGTCTACTGTTGGGTGATATGCACTGTATATGAATGGCCTAAAAATTATAGGAATTTGCTGAGTTCTGCATTGAGAGGTAATGGGGTGTATTTTATGGTTTGGTTGTGAGACCTTGCTGTGTAATACACTTACCAACACCATTTGGACCCTTAGGGCTTATTTGTCAAACATTCAGCTCAACCCTGCTGCTCTGTGACTCTGAGGACAAGTGGAAAGCATTTAAACAGCTCCAAAACAATTGAAGAAACTAGCAAGACACCAAAGAAATCCAACACCAATGTATACAACTTTACTGTATTTCATGTACTTTTGGACACCAAAACAAAAACGTTTCATGGGAGGGTTCCGGAGATATATAATTTACATTGCCAAATTCAACACATATGACACTTAGAAACGTTTTCACTGAAAAGCTTGTGCTAGGTGGAATGCACGTACTTGGAGTCACTTTAAGCGACCACCTCAAGTAAAGATTCAGTCAAGCGAACAAACAAGGTCCTCATAAAGCACAGGTTTTGTACTGAAAGGGTACACGGGTGCAAAGTTCATGTGAAAAGCTCTGGAGTAGAAAAATCAGTCACACTTTAACTACAAACATCGGGCAATACTTAACTCCATCTACACAAATATAAATCTGGTTTCACCCCACGCTGCAGCACCGAGACATATTATCTAAGACACAGACCGCTTAGTTCTCATCCCAGATAATGCTGACTGATGATCCATTCTCCTCGAAAACCTGCAGGAGTTTCTACCATCATTGATCATCCATCCTGCATTCTCATCATGCCAACATGCAAGAGATTATTGATACCACTGAACCTCTCCAGTCAACATTATCAACACAACATGTGTATCTCCAGTTTCTATGATCTGTAGGCAATATCTCTACCAACCAGGTAATGAATATTCACTGTTATGATGTACCTGAAAGTCACCACAATGTAGATTAATTGCATCAATGGCCATTACTTCATCTTTCATGTATAAATATAATACACCTCGTTGATTCCACTGTGAACCTATTCACAATGGAATTCAACATTGTCTTCAACTGCATCAGTCAAAATAAGATACAAGACCAACTTTAAAATAGGAGACTGGACAGATCAAAACCATCATTGACCATGCTGCTATCTGTCTCGTCGAAGGATGAAAGAAATATACTCTAAGGTAGATATTTAATACCCTTACTTGCTGTTCCTCCAAGCCAGTTTCAGAAACTGAGCTGTCACAGTTTCCCTCCCTGAGTTACAGGAAACATTATTACACGTGGTGAGGGTCAATGCAACATAAAAAACAGGACTTTGCCAGACTGAAAGTCGAGAAAGGCAAAACAGAAAAGACCCGAAGGTATGCCTTCTCCAAGTAAGCTCAAGGATGGATTAACCATTTATTCCTTCTCTTGGGGAGCTGGAACACTGGAAGCTGAATTTTGAAAGTAGAAAGCCACGTCCTCTGCCTCCATCTCCGCAGGGCTTAGGGCAGCAGGTACAGCAGTCAAAAAGAGAGAGTGAAAATTAAAAAGGAGAGAGATGGGAAAGAAAAGACAGAAACGGTGCAGGCTGGTTTGAACGTTTTTGCCAGGGCTCACTTGGTTCCCAGTTGCTCCATGGCTCTGCTCCCACTGTGTGGAACTCTTCACGCTTGCCCTTTTGCTTATGACTGTTCATTAGTCATGATAACACTCCGGCTTCAGCATTACCTAAGCACTTGTGATGTTATAGTGTGTGAATGCACCTCATTGGGTACTCGCATTGCTAATGCTTCACAATCCCAATGTTCCATGAGAATTGAATTTTACATTTGCAAGGACGCTCCTTGGTCTAAACAAACTATCTGGACTTTCCTATATCTAGAACGTCCTTGCTTGCACCACCATATCTCTATTTGTGAAAACTCTAAAATAAATACATAGGAAATATCTGTATTCATACTAATACCCTAACACATCTCAGAGATTAACCTATTTATGTCCTGCCTCGCGCTCATTTTACATTTCTATCTTTCTCAAAGCAAGACCTTTGATCGCCCCTTGTGATTCTTGCCATTTTTACATTATTTCATGTGATATTTTCCTTGATTTTTGACTTAGTGTGTCAAAATAGACATTTTGATGAAGAAGTTGACACATCACAGGTTTTGGACTTGGACATTTTAATGGCTTTAGCTGTACTGCAGAAAAAAGTGGAGGAGTAAAACGAGACCAATATAGATGAAAAGAATGACAAGATAGAAGACATCTCAATTATGGCCCCAGTTACTTTCTAGTAGCCTATTGTCTTATCGAGTGGATGAAAGATTAAACTGGTGACCTGTAGGAAAGAGATAGGAAAGAGGTGTGAATGACTTGAGAACAGAGCTGCATATGGAGGAGAGGAGTTGGGTGCGGTTGAAAAAGAGTTAGTGAGGTGGTTTTGTAACCGGAAATGCAACTTGTGCCCTCTCTTGCCCAGATGGATATGAACTCACACCTATGGGGTTCCAATGCTCAGTGGACAGATAGAGGACTTTATCCTAAAGTCATTAAATCCCAGGCTGGCAGCCTTCCGCAGGTGCAGCACCAGTAGGGCTATCAAGAAGCAGGACAAAATCATATGCCTATGTCAGAAGGATGGGCTGCGGAGACATCACAAGATGTAGGGTATGAAAGCGTTAAGCGCTGGAGAACCCTCTAAAGGGTGGTGGAATACTTCATCCTATTGAACTCTAGTTCTGCAAAGATGCTTGGAGTGTTTTCATATTTTTGTAAATGAACAACTGGTCCATTCATATGTTTCCAGAACTAAATATTAGATATAGAAGATAAATAAGTTATGTGTCAACACAATTTCAAATTAAAAAAATGCAAGTATTTATCCAATCACATAACACAAAAAGGAATATCAAGAAGTGAGTGGGGAACAACAAAAAAAACCCTTAAAAATTATTTTGCAGCTCAGACATTTTTATAGTATCTGTAAATATATTGACATTTTTTATCATAATTGATAAGAGTAACAATACTATTACATTATAAAACCAAGACATTTGTGATAGTTATGAGACTGTGTGTCAACAACGTTTTGATCCCACTTAAAGATATGGGGATCATCATCAGGACTTAATTTTGCGCCTTAGACTAAAAATGCCCGTAGGGAAAGGAAATAAACATGGGTGAGCAGAAGAAGGGGAAACAGGGGGGGGAGGGAAGGGATAAAGAACAAAAAGTCTACTAGTTATGATCAATGAAATGAAGAAATGAAGGTCTTTCATTCCAGGCAGGTACATGCTTTTGTGTCGTGAAACCAGCTTTCACAAAGCTGTTACAAGAAGCATGCTGAGATGTTGATGCAACAGCGACAGGTGTGAGAACTAAGTGGTAATAGAAGGGGATAAAATTGCCTGATAGTGTATGACAATGAAAGAACAGTCCTAACATCAACTGCAGTTTCGGTGAGCAATTCCTGAGGCAGTGGTGGGGAGTCGGATGTGGCAAACTGAGGAGTATGGAGAGTCAATGAGAATGGGCATATACAGGGGACACAGCAGTAAAAATATATATGATAACCTGCCAGAAACATACTACTATAAGGTGCGCACAACTGCCTCGCAATTCATCATCGCAACTGCAGTCGATGTTAGGTCAGGTTTAACTTGTCAACTTTCCCTTTTTTCAGGAAAACATGGAGGGGCATATTCTCAAGGACTTATTGCCGAATTAGCGGCACTTTATCGCAGCCAAAATCATGATAAATGAATTGTTCCATTCACAAGCTGGTGCTAACAACCGATATCACCAGTTTCCCTGCGATAGAAGCCGCAAAAACCATCACCACAAATTACACTGGCAACTATCGCTAATGAGATGCAGAGTAGACGTTCCCTTGCAATAAGCCACGACAACACCACTTCGCAACATTCCCAACAACCAGCCAGATCGACGATAAGATCACAAAACAGGCAATAAGGCGCGTTAGTAGAAGGAATTTAACACCTGCTCTTGCCTGGTGTAAAGTCAGGCGACAACCTGCACCAGAAAAGGGAGCCCAGGCCAGAGGCACACCTGAAGAACAACAGATGCCATGGGGCTACTGATCATGCAGCCTGGAGCCCCAAGAGGGCAACAACATCCACCGCCACCACGCCCAGGTAACCCCCCCAGACCTCCCCCCACAGCCCCCCCAGACTACCACAGAGGCAGCGCAGACCAAGACAGCGCACCTTCAGGCAACGCACCAGCCCCACAGACTTAACACCAGAGGATGTCATTGCCCACTACAGGCTCAAAAGGACAACCATCCTCCGCATCCTGAACATCATTGCCCACAGGCTGACGGTACCAACACAGCTGACAACCAACATCCCACCTCAGACAAAGCTGCTGGCCGTGCTGCACTTGTTGGCCTCTGGTACCTTCCAACCAACAACCACCAGGAGTCTCACAGCCAGCCCTATCAAGGTTCATTACAACTGTCTTGGATGCCATCATCAGCCTAGTACCCCAGCACCTTCACTTCCCCCACACTGCGCAGGAACAGCTGGAGACCATAGCTGGCTTCCCTCATGTGCTTGGGGCAATTGACTGCACATATTTCCCACTTGTGCCTCCTGCCGACACTGCACACAATTACCACAACAGAAAGCCCATGCATTCCATCAAGGTGCAGGCAATATTGAACCACCAGGGGCTCTTCACCAATGTCGTCCCCAATTACCCAGGCAGTGTGCATGATTCCTACATCTTCCGACAGTTCATCATCAACCAGCGCTTCCAGGATGGCACCTATGGGAATGCACTGCTCGTTGGTAAGTACCAAATGAACACACCACACACCTCAACTCCACAATCATGCAACTCACAACTCCAAAAATGCACAAGTTACAAACTCACATACAACATGTCAAACAACATGCCCAGAAAACATAAACGGGGTTTGGAGGGTCTATGTGAAGTTTAAAGACCTGCCCAGGTTGTTATCCCAAAATATACAACTGTAAATACGCAAAAACCTGGGTGTCTAGTAGGGAACAAATGTGTTCTGAAGACCGTGCACTATCTCGGGTCTGTGAAATCTCAGAACTAGATAACCGAGTAGTCTTAGTATAAAGCTTAATAATCCGACGCATGTAACCACCAGCAAAAGTAGGTGATGCCCAAGATCCAGAGATGGATTACCATCAAAATCTTGTTGGTGATCTGATTTTTCTCATCTGGTCATCCACAGGGGTGGGCTGGTGTGTCTCTAGAGCAATGAGACTACTTGCCAGGACCGCCTGGTAGGATTGGGATCAGGCCCACAATCGCTTGTCTGACCATGCGTGGGATCACCAAATGGAACAAAGTGCAGTGCAAAGAGTGAAAGTGTAAGCAAAGTGAAGTTAAAAATGAATAGAGAACTCTCAGTAAGAAAACTTTAATAGCTGTGAGTCTCTTTCTATTTAAAAACCAGAACAGCGCAAGAACGCAGTATGAACAAATGACTGCTTAAGGGCCAACATGTTTCTGCCAAACAGGGGGGATCCTCCCTTGGCTTTCATCAGGGCCTCTGTTCTAAAGGACTTTTGCTACTGCTAAAGTGCAACACACTCATAAACAAAGGAAAAAACAGTGACAACTTTAAAGGATATATTACTTATTCCTCCATGTCAGCTGGTGTATAAATCACCTACAAAAATGCAAAATGGTGTACCACATAAAAACAAGCCCCTCGCTTCTTCAGTTTAGGAAAAAATTGAAGACTTGGTTATTTACCCAGTAAATCAAGCTTCTGGATCACCTGTTCAGGGAGAGACACTATTGCAGATAGCGCCGAGACGCCCACGGGTAATTGTACGCGCTTTATAAATGTCATTAAATAAATAAATAAATAAATAAATACATTTGGATCTGAGTCTTGATATCATGATGGTTGAGTTCATATGTTATTGGGACGTTTGATATCACTGTACTCCCTCGATGTGGTTCCACCAACTCTGTGTATAGCATTCCAACGACACAGTCTGTAGTTGCTTGCTGACTAATGCCTTCGACCTACACTGCGGTCAAGTAGGTAAGACATTTGAAACTGAGTCTTGATATCTCAATGGCGAAATACATATCATTGTACGCAAGGAGAGAGTAAGAGGAAGACGTGGTTCAGTCCGGAGGAAAAAAGGATCATCGTTACGGAGGTGATCGAACACTACCAACTCCTGCTTTGGTGCCACTAACTCTGTGTTTTGCAAGACAACCACACGTGTCTGAGGTCCCTTGCTGAGCACCGCCTCCGGCCTACACTGCGGCCAAGTAGGTCACACATTTGGAACTGAGTCTTGATTTGTTTATGGCAGAGTTTATATCCTTGTACAGGCCTCATCGCAGACTGCATCCCCTCTCAGCTTTGGTGCCACTGACTCTGTGCCCTGAAATTCATGAATACTCTCTGGTTGAACTGTGGTGGCGCCTGAGTCTATGGCCTGGGGGTGTTCTTCATCATCATGTAGCTGATACTGACTTATTGGTAAAAAGGAGGCTGTAGCATGCCACTCCTCCAATTGCCTGTTTCGGCTTTCCTCTGCCCTCTGCATCATGCCCTGGAAAGACACCTTCCACTGTCCCCCGAAACACTCCGCGACATTCTCCTTGGACATCAACGAGGACACGCTCAGCTCGCGTGGCCCAACCTCAGTGCAGCGCAAGTCACCGTCTCGTGGCGGTGTGCCTGTGTCTGCCGCAGTGCATCCGGGACCACTAACTCTGTGCAGCTCAAATCATGCACCCTTGCTGTTTGAACTTTGAACTTCTGATTGTCTGATCACTGTTGTAGTAGTTGCCAGCACCAACCACCCCCTGAGGGGTGGCTTACACTACCCAACACCCATGCAGCACAGGCATCACTGGACATGTGACTTTGGCAAAAAAAGGGCCTGGGCGCACGTGCCCGTAACCAGTCCCACAAACTATCTAAGTGTGTCCATGTGGTCATTATGTGTGCATGAGGGCCCCGGGCCCCACCACATTACATTGTGCTGTGTAAATCAGACGCAACTATGTCACCTCAGGCAATGGGGTAGACCTGGGCCATGTAGCTGTGTCGTAACCCCCTGTAAGCATAAGCGAAGTGGACTGGCATATGACAGTCCAGCGTAGGGGTGTGGTTCATCAACCTGGGACTCTGGGCGTGGTTATGTTTTGGCCCTGCCAAGGAAGTAACTAATGCGCCACACGCCACTGAATGTACAATCTTGCAATGTAGCATGCGCCCGGAATGCGGGCTCGGCTGAAGGGGTAAATGAAGGAGCGCAAGCCCCCTCGGGGTCCGGGATCATACATGCCAACTGTTGAGTGTGTCGCTATTACCACAGCATGAGCCAAAGGTCTACCCTCAACCGCATCGCGAGTTCAGCCAGCCATGAACTCTACATCTGTGTCTGCCCTATCCTTACCTTAGGCCTACACATGCATGGCCACCCACCTTCAATGCACAACATCACTGTGTCGTTGTCAGGCTTGTGGACATGCGCAGACAGGCATGACAATGGTGTGCCGTAGGAGTGCAAGTGATGCAACCGCGCTGCGCACACTAGTAAATAGGCTTGGGGGAGGGAGGAGAAGCAATTAGGCTACATAAGACACAATGATGTTGCTCATTTGCTACCACCAGTACAGGTCAAACAGGAATCACTCAGTCACACATATCACACACCAAAGAACCAGTGAGCCTGCCAACACATCATGCAGAACCAACTATTGACTCATGTCTCTCTGCACTGTCACAGGTGATCAAGGATCTGCCCTTGGATGATGACACCCCTCCGAGCCTCGAACACACAGGCCTAATGGCAGTACATTGTGGCCCACAAGTGCACCAGGGGCATCATGGAATGCACATTTGGTGTGTTGACGTCACGTTTCAGGTGCCTGGACATCACAGGTGGAAGGCTCCTGTACATCCCAGACATCGTGTGCAAGATGATCGTTGCATGTCGGTGTTGCACAACATATGTGTACACACCAATGCCCCATGGCTACAAGTGCCAGATGCACCGGACGAAGATGAGGAAGATGAGGCAGGTGGACCACACCCCACTGCAGCCGCAGCAGGAATAGCTCATAGGAACACCATCATTGACAATTTCTTCACATGAGCACGTCACATTGTCACAGTGCTTTGCAATCATGGGACAGTACAAAATGCCCACAGGCACAGCATGTGTAAATAAATTCATTACGACACACATTCCCTGAGTGCCTGTCGCTCCTCTGTACAGGCACATCACTCTGACAAGTGTAAGTGCACAATGTATTGCTAACAATCTCATATTTTGAGAATTGATGGTGGGTGTATCACCTCTGTACAGATAGATTGTTTAGGGTAACATGTATTCGAAATGCCATTTCTGTGTGACACAGGTAGTACAGAATCCTACTCATCAGTTCAGCCAGCTCTTTCTGGCGGTCTAACACACGGCGTTGGGACGCCATGTGTTCTTCGTGAGGTGCTGGGAGCCAAACGTGGTGGTGGGTGCTTCCTGCTGTGTGGTCTGTGCAGGTGGTGGGCTCACCTCGATGGTGCTGGGCTGCCCTGCTACTGGAGGTGGGGTGCGGAGGTTGTCCATGAACCGTTGGAATTCGTCGTAGTCGTTGTCTTGGGTGTCGTCTCCATCACTACTGACGTAATGTGGGTTTTGTTCTGCAGGAGGTGTTGATTGTCCCTCTGCAAATGTACTGGAGAGATGCAGATTCACAGTGTGTTCCATGTATGTTGATGCATTGGTTTATGTACAGACTGCATGACAATGTACATTGTGACTGTTTGTGAGGAGATGCCTATTTGATGCGGGACAGTGGACATTTATACTACATCACGGATGGGAGATTGTACTCGCACATTGTCATCTCACAGTTTTTTTCTCTGCTTTAATAGAGCATTTTCCCACATGACGCGTGGGATTTGCAGACCTGTCGCTGGTTATCGCTGATTTTTGTATCACGGTTTGGGACATCGCCGCTTGTTTCACGTTCGTTATTCGCATTTTTCAGGCGTCGCGTTAATTTTAACGCGGTCATTTGATGCATTATCGTGTGACTGTTGCACGGTACCGCCGTGTTGTGAATTCCACGTTAACACTGCAATATTTTCCTTCGATGGACTGCGATGTTGAAAGTTGCGTTAAGCTAATTTTGCGATAATTATCACACGTGGCGCGTGGGATTTGCAGACCTGTCGCTGGTTATCGCTGATTTTTGTATCACGGTTTGGGACATCGCCGCTTTTTTCACGTTCGTGATTCGCATTTTTTAGGCGTCGCGTTAATTTTAACGCGGTCATTTGATGCATTATCGTGTGACTGTTGCACGGTACCGCCGTGTTGTGAATTCCACGTTAACACTGCAATATTTTCCTTTGATGGACTGCGATGTTGAAAGTTGCGTTAAGCTAATTTTGCGATAATTATCACACGTTCTTGAGAATATTCCCTGGAGTATTTTCATAGCAGGACAACTCTCACGTATACACTGCTTCAAAAATTTCATATAGTCCAGGAAAGCAGTGACACCCTTACTGTTAGGCAAGTAGTCTTACCACTGTTGCTTCATTTAGAGTGTGGTCCTAGAGTCAAGATAATTGAGAAAATATTAGTGGTCTCTGCCAAAGCTGTGGCATACACGTGTTTCCATTCCCTCTCATGTACCCATGGTTGGCTGTTTTCTTATGAAAGTGGAGTAAGGAAGCTGGGTTTTGGTGACAATTTGAAGTTTCATCAATTATTTGTATTCTGCATGGTTGCACTTTTGTACAATTCATGAAAATATCCTTTTTAGTATGCCTTACAGCTTTCATATTTATTCATGAAGTGTTTATTAGTAGGCTATTTTATCCAGACAACAATTGCACTGCACACAGCACTTTTATTTTGTCTGTTACAAGATTTCATAAGTTCCTTTTAAATAGTTCGATTTCAGTGCAAGATCTGCATTTCTGCTTTCCTGTGCCTTGGAGTGTTTTCAGGGGAATGAACCTGAGTGATTTTACCAGTGTGATTAGACAAACTTGTTTTTTTTTTCAACCTGTATTTATGCTGCGTGCTTTTACTGTATGGCTTTTTGTAAATCTGAATCAATAAATTTGAACTTGAACTACTTGAAAGTAGCCAGCTGTGCAAGTTAGATCCGGAGGCTGTATGGGAAGAGTAATACTGTGGGAGAGTTAGTGCCCTGTTGCAAGGGATGCCTCAATATGCCAACCCACCTCTCCTTGAGCCTACACTGCCCATTTTCTCTAACCTTACTCCTAATCTTGAAAACATTGCATTGTAAAAAACACTCCTGAAAGCACCCACCCCCCCCGGACACCCATGAAGCTACAGACCACCGATGCAATGAACTTGCGGATTATTTCCACAAGAAAATCTTAACCATCTGCTGCCTGTTTCCCAACTCCCCGCCCATCCGTCCTTCCGAGGAAACCAAGGTATGGAGCAGAGCACATTCTCTGGGAGCGTTCCCGCCATTTGATACAGAAGCTTTTCAAACCACTTTTGCACTGGTCAAGAGTGGATCACCCTGAGACGCGGCCCCCCTTAATATTTTGACATCTGTAGCTGCTTCTGTAGGCCCTACCATTATGGAAATGATCAACGCTTCGCTTGCCTCTGGGGTGGTCCCTCCCCTGTGGAAAAAAGCTTTGGT
The DNA here is from genome assembly GCF_964261635.1 of Lissotriton helveticus. Classification (NCBI taxonomy): domain Eukaryota; kingdom Metazoa; phylum Chordata; class Amphibia; order Caudata; family Salamandridae; genus Lissotriton; species Lissotriton helveticus. The sequence goes on from NC_136063.1 coordinate 1,025,423,071, forward strand.
AAAAGCTTTACTGAAAAAACCCATCTTAGAACCTGACTGCCTCCGCAACTATCGACCTATCTCGCTCCTTCCAGGGGTGAGCAAAATCACAGAAAAGCATGTCAATCTGGTGCTCTCCAGATACCTGGAAAGGGAGAACCTTCTTCACACGTCCCAAACCGGGTTTCATCCGGGACATAGGACGGAAACTGCCTTATTAGCAGTTGTCGAGGATTCAGGAAGGATCCTCGATGCAGGAGGCTCTCTGGCAGTCCTACTCTTAGACCTTAGCGCGGCCTTTGATACGGTTAATCACCGCATCCTAGTCCAACAACTCCAGGATTGGGTATTACTGGAGTTGCCCTTCACTGGCTGCGATCCTTCCTTGAGGACAGATACTTCCAAGTTGCTGAGGGTGAGGCCATTTCTACTCCACGGCCTCTCCCTTGTGGGGTTCCTCAGGGGTCTTCCCTGAGCCCCCTCATTTTTAATATTTACATGGCTCCTCTTACTGGCATTGTTCTACCTTTTTGTGTACAAATTGTCACTTGTGCTGACGACACTCAATTGGTTGTCGCTTTGAACCATATTAACAAAGCATCTACCCACCTCGGGCCATGCCTCGAAGAAGTGCTGAGCTGGATGAAACATTCCCATCTTAAACTAAATATGGACAAGACTGATCTTATGCTCCTTGGTAATCTGTCTTTCTCTGAAATGTCTCCACCTGGCCTACAAGTATGGTCTTTATGCCTGCCCCTAAATCGGAGATAAAGAGCCTTGGTGTCTGGCTTAATTCCGAGTTCGGCTTTAAAACTCAAGCCAGAAAGTGTTGTTGCCTCTTGCTTTGGCTTTCTAAGAATGCTGCGCAAAGTGCGCCCTTTGTTACCACCTCAGGTCAGGAAGCTTGTAGTCCAGGCGCTTATTTTATCATGCTTGGACTACGGAAATGCCTTGCAACTTGGTGCCCCTAGCTTGGTGCTGGCCAAAATGATGCAGAACTGTGCGGCTAGGATTCTTATGGGAATTCGTTGCCGTCAAACAGCAAGGCTGGCCTTAAAGGCTCTCCAATGGCTCCCAGTCCTGGAAAGAGTCCAGTCAAAGCCCTGTGCATTACTCACAGGCTGATAGGAGGGAAAGGACCTGCGATTATTTCATCCTTGGTCCAGCTCTACCTAGCCAATAGGGCCCTTTGCTCTACTGATCTTCTTTTGGCCTATGTCCCCAGAATTAAGAGGGCTAGAAGCGGCGGCCGTTCATTTTCTTACAACGCTGCCAGACTGTGGAACTCACTCCCTCTGCAGCTACGAAAGGGACCCAACCATATGGCCTTCCGTGAGATGCTTAGAACTTGGCTTTTCCCCAAATGATCCCACCTCAGCCTTAAATTGGTTATGCCCAGAGTGCTGGGATGCCCTCGGGTAACCACACGCTTTAAAAATATTGTTTTCATTTCATTTCATCTCAGTTCATTTCACATGCAGCCTGGAACCCCCAAAATCTCAAAACTAAATTTACGAGAAACATTTCTAATGCCTGTAGTATTGCTACAGTGGCGCAACAGGAGCAACCGGTGTTAGTATACAATTCCCCAAGGTCGAGGCTGTGGGATGTGTGCCCCTGCGGGTGTAATGTTAGTTTGTTTCTCCCGCACCACGTGGTACATAAGAAATAAATACTACCCCAGCAGGGTGTGGTGTAAGGAGAAGCTCCGGCTGGGGCAGAAAACAAATCATACCTTGACTCTATGTCAAGTGTTCCAGTGCCATGGGGCCTTTGTGTATTCATCATCGCCATCTCACGGTTGCGGCTTCAGACCTGTACATAAGGGACACTGGCAACAAGCGGGTGTCATCCTGCCACTCCCGGTATCGTGTGGTGGCTGCGTACCAGCCTGTGATGTATGCGGTGCTCTTGCCACGTGGCTGGTGTGGCCCTGAGCAACCCAGCGTGTGTCTTACAGTGATCAGGGGCCACCCGATCTCCTTGCAATGCGGGCGGACCCTCTGTGCTGGAATTGATGGTCCAGGCAGGAAGCTGTTCCTCCCGCCGCCGAGTGCAGTGCAGATCAGAGATCGGCTTAGACCTTGTGGGGATAAGCACATGATTGGGTGCCCCTTGCTGGTAAACCTAGGTGAGTGGACAGAAATAAAAAAACATTTCTGCAAGTTGGAAACAATCAGGTGATCACAGCAAGCAATGCTCACAGAGGCTGGGGAGGAGGCTTTGCATATTTGATCTGCCCCTGTAGCAGGGTGTGCTGGCAGGCAGAAAGTACCAGTGGGAAGGCTGCCCCTTGACAGGAGTTTGAGGTCTGAGGTCTGGCGGACTGCTGGTTGTGTTTTTGATTGTGTTTTGTCAAAACTGAAAAGAGGAAGAAAGAGGAGCAATAAATCAAGAAACATTCTAGTGCACACATCATCCACCTCAACACTATTGGGAACATGCCAGTGGTGGTTCCGTTCACAGTTGAAGGCACTCCGTCGGCACAAGCTCTGAGTGAAAATAATGGGTAGAGAGAGTGCTGCTTTTCTTTGAAGCAACTAAAGTGGACAATGCCTAAAACAGAGTGTTGATTTCACATTTAGGGGGAAGGGACATTTAGAAAATATCCAAATCTATCAATGAAGCAGCTCCCAAGACGCAACTCACCCTCATAACGACTCTCACTGCACATTTTGATCCAATGGCGAACCATGACTATGAGGTTCGTGTTTCATCAAGCGAGGCAGCGCGCTAATAAATTAATTGATTTTTTCATGCGTCCCTTTAGGAACTTGCCAGCATATGTGGCTTTAATGAAGAAAATGAGGAAATAAGAGGGCAGATCATTCAGGCATGTGCTTCAGCAAAACTTTGGGAGTGAATACTAGAGGAGTCTTTAGCGGACATCCTAATGCTGAGCAGGACCAAGAAACTTTCCAGGGCCCATGCTGTTCAGATGGTTGACGCCTTTTAGACCCTGGTGAACACCAAACTGGTGAATATCATCACTTAAACCCCACTTCTAAACAAGGTAGGAGAAAGGGTACCAAGGGTACCAAGTCACGAACCTGTGGATACTGGGGGGAAGCAGTCATCACCCCTGAATGCCCAGTGAGAGGAAAAAAGTGCACAAGGTGTAAAAACTTTAATGAGAGTTTGACACTCAGAGAAAGAGAAAGAGCAGAGTCCCACTGTCAAGGCTCTCACAGAAGTGAGAGAGAGAAGCAGCGATATGGATGGTGATGAAACCGAGGGCTATGCCATCCACACTGTCTTCACTATTGGCACCACTGCTCAAACCACATGTCACCTACCACAATGCCAGATATGTGTCGGAGATCACCTTACCACTGCTCAGTTAGATACCAGACCGACTATCAACTCCATGTCGGCTGAGGCCAACGATACTATGAGACCCACCCCAAAATTGCACCCAGCAACGCTCAAGGTGTTCGCCCATGGTCAAGATAAACCTCTAGTGATGCAAGGAAAATTCAAAGTTGCCATAACTTATGGATCCCACTCAGTGGAGTTCTACATATATGTCGCAGAGGAAGGCCATGGCATGCTCCAAGGCTGTCAAGGAAGCTAAAGATCTCAGCATCGTAACCATCGCTTTTGGAATATATTAGAAGGCTATAACTCAAATTCTTGGTGAATTTCATACCGTTTTTGAAGGAATCAGTGCCTGAAGGGAAAAAATAGTTCCACCTGCATTTTGACCGATCAGTGAGGCCAGTAGCAATCTGACATCAGCATATTCCGTTTTATCTAAGACACCTGGTAGAGAAAGAATTGTATAAGCTTGAGACTGCAGGCATCAACGAAAAAGTAACAGGACCAGCACCATGGGTATCACCGATGATAGTTACAAGAAAACCCAAACAGCCTGGTGAGGTGCAAATATGCAGAGATATGCGCATGTCCAATGTCGCTATAAAGAGCGAGAGACATTTACCACCCGCCATTGATGACCTGATTTGTGAACTCAGCACAGCCAGTTGTTTCTCGAAACTGAATTTGCATTCAGGATATCACCAGCTAGTCCTGGATGAGGAGTCCCGCTATGTTACAACTTGCTCAACACACGTAGGCCTTTGGCGCTACAAGTGTTTGAGTTTTGGCATCTCCACTGCTGCCAGAGTGTTACAAAACACTATTCAGGAACTTCTGATTGACCTCCCAGTTATTGTTAATGTCAGCGATGACATTTGACCTATGCCGAGACTGTGCCAGAACACAATGTGAGATTGAACAAGGTGCTTCAAAGAATTCAGGAGTCAAGTCTCACTCTTCATCGTAAGAAGTTTGAATTCCTAAAGCAGACATTTCACTTCTTTGGAAATGTGTTCTTGTCAAAGGGATTGATTCCAAACCTCGACAAGGTCCGAGATATCAGGGAGGAACCTGCACCTGCCACTGTGATGGAGTTGCGTAGTTTTTTAAGCATAGTTAATTATTGTGGCCGTTTCATCAGAGACCTCACCACCCTGACGCAGCCTCTCAGAGAACTCACCAAAATGTCAATCCGGTGGTCATGGGGCCCTGAGCAGGAGGCTGCTTTTCAGGGCACCAAGGACGCCCTATCTTCAACAGCAGATTGGCTTACTTTGACTACCGGAAGGACACTACCATAGCTGTGGACGCTGGCCCTCAAGGATTGGGGACAGTACTGATGCAACGATCCACTGAAGATGACAAATGGGTCCCACTGGCATTTGCCAGTCTCTCTCTAACTAGCATTGATTAGAGTTATTCTCAAATTGAGAAAGAGGTGATAGCCATTCACTGGGGTTGTCACCATGTCACCTTTATGTATACGGAAATCCATTCACTGTTACGGCGGATCACAAACTGCTAATTCCTCTATTCAAAGTTACTACTGCTAAGCCACCTCCGCAAATTGTAAAGGGGATTCTCCAACTCCAGGTTTACCATTGTCACATGGAGTACCGACCTAGATCTCACAACCCAGCAAACTATTTTTCGTGGCACCCACGGGCAGCCACTCCAGAGGAGGAAGAAGATGCTGATGTAACTAAGAAATATGTACAATATGTGACGGATCAATCACGTCCCTTTCCACTCTCTGTGGAGGTCCTATTCCAAGCTGCCAGCCAAGATGAATGCCTTCAAAAAGTTATTGAGACAGTGAAGACTAAGTGATGGCACACCTTCAAGAAGAATTGGTCTCTGCTTAACCCTAATGCGCTGTAAATTTTGAAAAGCTTTCATCACATTTGCCAGGAGTTGAGTGCTGACCTGATTGGGTGCGTTTTGAGAGGGCATCACATGGTCACATCCATTGCCCTTACTGACAGGGTCCTCTAACTTGCCCAAGCCAGACACCAGGGTATGGTTAAGACCAAGAACTGACTGTGTGGTTTGTTTTCCTTTGATTGATGAAAAGGTTGAGGAGGTGGTATGATCCTGTGCCGAAAAGGGGCCACAACGTCCATGAGTATGTTCCAGTCTTGATATTGGTAGCCTCCCAGATGGGCTCCATACTCTTGTGATGATCAATCAATACTCCAAACATCCCGAGGTAGAGATTCTTTCGTTGCTCAGTGCCAATGGTGTATTGTCTAAGTTGGAGAAGATTATGGCCACCGATGGTTTAATCAAGAAACTGCGCACTGATAATGGTCCGCCCTTCCAAGGGTAAGAGATCACATCTTATCTCACCTCCTCTGGGATAATTTATAAAAAGATTACCCCGAGGTTGCCTCAAATGAATGGGGAGGCCAAAAAGTTTATGAGAACTTTGAAAAAAGTTGTTTGGATGGCCTCGGCAAGCCAACAGCCTCAGGAACTTGCAATCTACTCATTATTGCTAGACTATTGCCAGACTCCCCCTTCTACCACAGGTGAGGCTTCCAGCCACCTTTCCATGGGTAGAGTAATATTGGACACAATTCCTCACCATCAGGGATGGTTTACGGATCCAGACAATCAGCACCTTGTGTATGATTGACTGAAAAAGTCCAATGAAAAACTAGGTGTCGCTGACAAGCTAAAGTGTCTGACCCGCAAGTGGGTGATAAGGTATTAGTTGAAAATCCCTGTACTGGCAGCAAGTTTAGATTACCTTTTGATCGAAATCCATGGACTATCATCTTGTTGCATAGCACCTGAGTCACTGCTCGGTGTGCACAAGAAACCCTCACTCTGAACATCTCAGCATTCAAGCAGTTTTATCAGCCAAGTGATTGTCCCTAGGGAGTGATACTGAGGCCCCTGCACTAGATAACCCGGACGGTTGTTTCGACGGAGTCTATCCTGAATGGGTGCCGTCGGAGTCTAGCCCCAATGGATCAGGGGTTCCCAGTGTGGCTGTGGTCCCTCCACAAAGCTCCCCTGCCAGCCCTTCTGATCAACAGCCCAGCTCCAATACCTGTACTTGGTATGGTCTCTGAAGCAATCCTGTGCCGTCTGCTAGACTGAGAGAGAAATCTGGTCTCAGAGGGTTTGTTTTTGTGTCTGGTGTCAGGTAACTTTACGTTTTCAGGTAGGTGACTTTACCTTGTGGATGCTATCATTCGTACGTGTAAACCTTGGGACTCCCTATACATTGTTCAGTTTTGAAGTTTTCATGACAAAACTATTGCTTGCTATAATGTTTTCTCACTCTGTAAGTTGGGGAGGAATGTAGTGTCGCTCCAGTGATGCAACTGGAGCGACCAGGGTTATTATATAATGCCCAGAGGGCAGGGGTGTTAGGTGTGTGCCCCAGCGGCCGTAATTTGAGATGGCTTGTCCCGCACCACGTGATGCATACTAAATACTACATCCTACCCCAGCCGTGGTGTAAGGAGAAGTACCGGCCGGGGCAGAGAACAAATCATACCTTTACTCTGTGTCATCTGTTCCCGAGCCTTTCACCATCACATAGCTGCGGCCCCGGGCCAGTACATCCAGGACCCAACACAGCAATGCCCACAGCACTCGTTCAAAGGCATGCTCTATATGCCATGCTTTGGAATTCTTCTTGACCACTCCCAGGCTCATAAAACTTCGCCGGAAAACAACTGCAGGCTTCCACTTTGCACCAACGGGGAGCACCTTTCACCTGTCAACCTTGAATGAAAAAGTATGAAGCTCAGGGGCCTAATCGCTTGCTAAAATAGGCTATGTAATAGGCGAGCAGTTATAAGCCTACCTGCTGCAATCCTGATTTTCAAGGCTACCTCCTGAGGCCCATCAAAGAAAGAACCCGCTCTCGCCTACTCATTACTGCAGTCTCCAACACGTCCAGTAAAGTGAACATTTTCTTATCATTTTCAAACATCAGAAAATCTGTAAGAAATTGAACCTTTGTGAGAGATGCATTACATATTATACTGCAAACTCATTAAATTTTGCAAACCGACTTCAATTAACCAAGATTGCTAGTTTTCACACATCACAATAACATATCCTCCCTTTTCCCCAATCAGTTTGTCCTAAATGTGGCCCTCGGAGCTGACACTGTTCCTACATTTTTATTTTCCGGCCAGTTTTGATGCCTTATAGCGCTTACACAATGAGACATGACGCAATGGGGTTTCAACTTGCCAATTCCATTAAGAACACCATTTTAGTTTTGCACTCACTAATTTCAAGCTGGGTGTAGTCTAGTGACAAAACTCTAGTTAAACAGAAGCACAACAACGCAGCCATGATTGATTCTTTACCTTTACAGGAGGCCCCGAAACACGTCCTCTGCACCTCATTTCGAATACATCATTTTCTGATCATGTCAAAGAATACCTTAGCTCGTATATTTACATTCATAAAAAGTAATACGTAGTTTTGTATGGATTACATTACATCCGCATTACGTTCCTTTATTGCAAGCTACAGTAGAACAAAAACGTCCAAAACTTACCAAATAAACAATAAAACAACAAACCTCGCACAACTGTACGACTATAGTTTTAATTGGTGTACACAGAGTAGAGCGCATTTCTCCAAATTAAATAGCTACCGTCAGCAGAAAGTTTCTCAACATAACGGATTATGTTTATTTATTTATTTTGCCAACAAAAATCAGTACCTGCAGTGATACACAATAATAACATTCTTGAAGGGCAAGTTGAGGTTGTTAAATGCATAAAATAGAAATGGAATGTTGAACAGATTATAAGGGAGGCAAAGCCTCTGGTGCATGAACTTGTATATTTTTTATTGTATAGGTAACAAGGAAAGGGATCCGCTGTGTATGTCACTAGGGTCATCATGTACCGCAGCGTGGTTGAAATCTGTGCCGTGACCCAATCTAATTCAATATTTGCAGAGAAGGTCGCAGATGAAGGATGCCTCTACCTTTCAAGTGACAGCAAGCAGAGATGAGAGTTTAATACGGAGGAGTAAAAAATGCTGTTCTGCGAGGGCGAGAACAGGCCAGTGTGATGGATGAAAGCTCATGATGAAGAAGAGGAAAACACACAGCCGAGCAAACAGGATGAAAAGACGTCTAATATGCCCGGGCAATATCCTCGAGGTAATCATAGGCTCTAAACAGAATTGGGAAACAATTTAGCAAGGTGTGAACCATGATTAAAAAATAAATGATAAGCCTCCGTTCCACTTTATCTTGCATATATAACAACTTTTGGTAGATTGTGGGAGTGATAACAAAAAGTCAACGTGACCTTGAAATCCCTCAATGGCGGTTATTTTGCAAATCTTCTGCATTCAAATTATTTTAAGAAGTGAAAGAAGACAAATGATTAACCTTCATAAAATACAGTACCACAGGTGACAAAATTGTACATAGCGAACCTGACTTGCCTTTATTGGGGAACACAGCAAACAAAACACGCATGCCACCCTTTATCCTGCTGAGTCACAGAGAAATTGCTACTTTTTTTGTAGTCCCTGAGAAAAGGATGCCAATTTTTTCCGAAAGCTGAATGTACACTGCCCACTGCCTCTGTGGTCACTTTGCCTGGCCTGGCAGTTCGGGCTGGACTGTTCCCATTGGGCGCAGGGTCAAGACTGATTTGCATATAGCTGGGTTCAAACTGGAATGGCATGGTGAGCAAAAAAACGATGGATTTAGGCCCAGATCTCTGTACTGAGGTGAATATATGACATTGTTCTGCATTCTGTCCATCAATAGTATTTACATTTGTCACCCTGAGTGGGATGGGTAGGCTCAGACGTGAGTCCCGTGCTCTCCTTGCCACTGGAATCAAGCTATCTTGGCTGAAGAGGGGTAAAACCCTGAAACTGGTCCTAGGATGCTTGTTTCCAGTCCAGGGAATTCCTGGCCTGGCAGTTCGGGCTGGACTGTTCCCATTGGGCGCAGGTTCAAGACTGATTTGTATATGGCTGGGTCCAAACTGGAATGGCATGGTGAGCAAAAAAACGATGGTTTTAGGCCCATATCTCTGTACTGGGGTGAATGTATGAAAGGCAGCACAGCAAACTATTTGTGGCAATAATAGAATATTGTGAGAAAGAAATCTGATGAATTCAAAGATGAGGGATGCCATGCTCTGTTTCTTGTGGCCCTGTTTCCTGGGCTGCTGTCATGTCAGTGTGCTGCAGCGTGCATTTGTCACATTGAATTTGTCTATCTGGAGAGCACACTTGTGCCTGATGGAGGTCCGACGAGGAATTCGGCCGGGCTGACAAAAAGAAAGCTTCTGGTGAAGTCTAATGTTATGTGCTTAAATTAAGACTGATCTCATTACTGAATTTATCTTTGAGTGATACATCCTAAAGTTTCACAGGGTTGAGGACAAGCATACACCCTAACACTGGCACCCAATTGGTTTTGCTTAAATCTCTGAGGTGCACCTAAAGTTGGAGGGCCGCCTACAAAGATATGGGAAACTCCACTCATCTACATGAAAACAAAGAGAAGAAGGTACATTTCTAAGCACCTCACTAGTACTATAGGGACTGTGGCAGTTCTAAAACAAGTAATGAGAAAATCAGTAGGTCTTACTTTTTGACCTATTGGCTTTGCAAATGCCTTTTTGCTGATGTGCTGTTGCATCAGGAAAAAGCTACATTGATGATGCTGTGAATCATTGGGGGATATAAAAAAGAACAATGATGCAGTCTCAACTGGGGCTGCGGTATTTCGTAGGCGTGCACTTAAGTGATCCTACATGAAAACGTTTGCGACTCCATCCATGGGCGAAGGCATCTTCAGAATGACACAGGTAGGATTTATTTTTTATTTTTTATTTACCGATCCAAGATGACAGACACTGGAGGGCCTATTTAAGGAAAAGTCACGCAGTACAGTGCAACAAATCACCTTGCTGTGCTGCACTAGGCGACAGGGAAAGGGCAAAATGCACCACATTTAAAGCAATATAGTGCATTCCTGTCTTTTCCCCTGCGCTGGTACGCTTTTGGCAGCCTAGAGCCAACGCAGACTCCCTTGCACCATGCTGCAGGGGTGCCTGAATTGCATGCAGCATTGTTTTTATACACGAAAGAACACTTTCCTGCGCAAAAACAATCAGAGCCATTTTTCTCATTCCATGTATGCTGCAGAATACAGTAATAGTAAATCTGGGAAAGCGCCAAAATCCAGGGTTGGTTCGTGAGAACACCCACGCTCCACCCATGGAATGCCTCCCTGGGACAGAGTATCGTAATGTAGCAATTTGTGCTCCATTGCATTATTCTAGTTTTGTCAAGCTACACAGAGCCACGCAAGGTGGCATTGCATGGCTTGATAAATCTAACTGATGAGAAGTGTCGCACATGTGCCAAATTGCATGGTGCAAGGGTTACGCAACCCTTTGATACATTTGCCCCTTAAGTTTACAAGATCTGGTTATGGCAAGCATAGGGTGTATTGCTATTCTACAGTGTCAGGGATAGCCATAAAATAGAGGTACTCGATGTTGTCAGTAAGGACCACCCAAGGCAGGATGGGGAAAGAGCTTGGCAGAGCGCACCTTGCACTTCCAATTCACTACCTTAGGTTACACAAAAAGAACTAGACATAAGCCTATTGTGACTGCAGAGAGGTAGGGAGCAGGACAGCGTGGCAGAAAATTCCAAACACTGCGGTGGTAGGATACCTTCAAAAGCTTTCCCTGCTTCTACCATTGCCGGTTCTGTTGCTTAGTGGACAAATGCAGCTATTGTCAGGCATGTGTAGTAGTGTAGTTCCTATATTCCCAATAGGCTTTGCGCATTGGAATAATATACACTATAGATTTGACATAGGACTGAGGTCAGTTTGTCTCTATTGAGTATACTAAACTTAATTGTGAGTGCCAGCTAGCTCAGAGGTCACTAGAAACTTTCTCGAATAAACAAGAAGGGATTAGTTTCTGACAACCGCATAAACATGACAACTTTGTTTCCCAAGAATACAACATATCTTCAGAGTCGTGGAAACAATAGATAACTATTTTACTCATTCAATCGTGCATGCTTTGTTTCTACAGAGTTGCAAAGAAAACAGAGTGACAGGCGTTTCAATAAAAGGTTTTTTTTAACAGTCTTCTTTCTCATGCAAGAGAGGTGAACTGCTACAATCGTTAGACAGCATGCAAAGTATAATGCATACAGCATAAACAGTAGTATAAAATAATACTGTAATAGCATTGTCTGGTGCTATGACATATAAAAATACATACATAAATAACACAGGCTAAAATACTCAACTGGTGCTTCTAAAATACGCCTACCCCAATGTACCTAACCTAAGTCTAGTACGAGTGAAGAAGTAAGTGTGGTCTTTAGCATAGGTTTAGTTTTGCCAAGAGTTGGCAAAGTTTTCTCTAGGTTCTAATCAGCTCCATACCTGAGAATGAGAGAGGTCGGTATCTCTTTCACGGACTTGATTTCCCAACACCCCGCAAGGGGAGTCAGAAACACTGGAGCTGGATTTCTCGGCAGAGGAGGACAGCTTCTGATCAGTGCGTCAGCTGGCGAGTTGGCTTCCTTCGGCACTTGCTGTAGCGAGCTGCCTCGTGCAGGTAGGTAGTCGAACTGCACAGAACCACAACGTGATTTGCCATAGCAAGTGAAGGTATATTTATACCTTGAAGGTGTTTAGGAATGCCAGCTTTGACGTAAAGTCGGGCATATGAACGTCATGAATGAACCCCTAAGGAATAGATGTTCATGCATAATAATGAGTTTCTTGGAGAAATCAATATCCTGGCTAGGGGACGTCACTTCAGCTTAAGGGTCCGGTTTTCCAAGTAATCGTTGTGATGTAGATGAACGGATGGAAGTAGCCATGCCTGTATTTGGGTAGCATGGGCTATGCCTAAATAAGGACTGGAGTTCTATGACTATATAAGGTCAATGTGAATTATACCTATATAAGGGCATGAATCGGGAAAATGCATACAGAATCTAAATCGCCACACAACACCCACTCCACTTTCTTATGTACATGATTACTAAGTTCTAAACACGTTACACATATCTAAACATGAAGTGTTAAAACCCACCCAAAATACATAAAAATGCAATGGTACTGGTTGTACACAATAGATCATTGGTGCTGTCCGCATTCAAAGCAATGTTTCATTCTAAGCATATCATTGACATCTGTAAATGCTAACTGAATGAATGAAGAAAACATACAATATATGAAATGGCTCGTAAATACAGAAGAAAAAAGTCCGAAACCATTTCATGTCAGATAACATGAAACCGTTTGTATGAGGACAAGGTCAAATATTGCCCCTGGAGGTTTTTCAAATAATTTTTCTTCTCTATGAATAGTTCTACTTTAAGCAGATTACTTGTGCCAATAAATGAAAAATGCAAATTTGGAAAAAATGAATCATAGGAAAACAGTTCCAAAGTTAGTTTCTTGTTTTGAAAAATGAAGGTCAAATTCAAAGTCTCTCAGAACACTGTGTGCCAAAATCAAAAGTCAGTGTTAGGGTTTGGAGAAAACGTGAATTCTTCTAAGTCTGGAAAAAATTAGTCTACCATTGTAGGTGAAAGTTGAATTACCTCGTTTAGAAGATTAACCCCACATAGATGTGAAGCATTGCCGTCAGCATTGGTCGCATTAGCAATGTTCGTAATGGATGGTACCTGCGCCCCTGTTTCCTCTCATGAGGTACTGGGTTTTTAAGAACTGGCACAGAACCGGTAACCCAGCGGTGCCAGGGGATCAACACCCAGAGACCTCGGGTTCTCCTGAGTCAGACCTACAGAAACTCAGAGTCTTCTAGGTGAAGTCAAAGATTAGTTTATTGGCTGCAACCAAGGTAACAGGGTCCCAGAAGTACAACACGGGTATATTCTCAGGAGACTGCACACTTTCACGAAGTCAGGCTTCTCTTCTTATACATAATTTTCAGCCTTGGGCAAAACATTCCTTGGATTCGTGGTATTTCATTTATAGTTACTGATTACAAAAGAAAAGCAGAGTCATGATGACATGTACATATTTCACGTCGTGCTGCCCATAACAAATCATCCGGCAAGGCCCAACATTTCATCAGATATCGCTGGACCCCTAATACAAACGGTCACCTCTCCATCATAAAGCAAGTGAAGAAAAGGAGTGGAGAAAAGATGTGAGCGAGATATGGCAGGTGTGCGCGCTGAAATGGTTTTATGGCTGGTTGAGCCTAGATGCTATCTTGCTCGGCCACTGGGAGGGAACTGACCTAACGAGTTCGGCCTGGGGCAATGGTTCTAACTTGTACTGGGGTCGATTAAGGAGTATGTGTCCTTGTGGAATCAAATTCAACTGGATTAAGGCCTATGTAAAGGGCAACATGTAGCTAAGGGGTTAGAATGTAAATGACGATTTCAAGGTGAAATCGTCACTCGAATACGCTGAAAATACATGTACTTGATGTACTCGTCATTCTCGGTCTTTTAATACCAAATTCGTCCTATTTCGATGAAGTTTTTATTCTCGAGTCCAGTACTATTATATGAATCCAGATTTTTCAGAACCACAGACCCTCCTTTTGCCCTTACATAGGCAAAATAATCTTTCCTCATGTTAATCTGAGTCCAGATCTATATTCCTAAAGTCATTGAGATGTTGCTGCAACATCATTCTAGTGCTGAGCTCATGTCTTGACACAGGCTTCCTTACACATGATGTAGCACAGAGGCCACATATTGCAGGAGCACACTGTATGCATAGACAGAACAGGAAAAGAATGGCTAAGACCATCCCAATGACCATCAGAATTTTCCATCCCCAGGCAGATATCAGTTCCCAGAACCATCCCATTAACGACCAATCTCCTTTATCCACATGAATAGATTCGGAAATCTTATGTAGTCTGGAGATGGCCCTGTACACTGTCGGAGCATTATCTGGAATAAAAATGCAACAACTGGACTGGATCAATTTGCATACTCCACCTCGGTCCGCAAGTATTACATCCAAAGCGACCCGGTTCTGAAGGGTCATAAGTCGATCCGACTGGAGCTCAGCAGTCAGGTTACTAAGGGCACCAGCAGTTTCAATCACGGTGGATTCAACTACCCTTGTCAATTGCCTTATGTTTCTGCTGTTAGCCATGGCTCCCCAGAATGGCAGAAAACCCATTGCAAAGTCACCAAATTCTTGACCTGCAGTGTCTTCTTTACTCAAAACACCTCTAACTACCCTTGTCCGATGGTAATCCGCCGCTGCTGTGTAGGTGGGAGGTAACAGGAATGAAACAAAACATGAGCCCGAGAAGTCAGGGGGCAACCATGTATAGGCTCTATCATGGCAGATGAAATAAGTACCCTTAGCGGCTAAAAAGGCAGGGGAAGTCTGAGATCCAAAAACATACGTTTCTGTACAGACACTCTTCCCTAGCTGAGCTCTGGGATTCCTGCCAATACCTTGCAGACACAGTTGACCTTGATGGGGTACGATCCAGATAGGGGACGATCTTTTGGCTTGCTGTTTCTCACTTAATGTAGTGCCATATCCGGTCACATTCCAACCTACATATGCAAGTATCTCATCATCCGGGGTATCTTCGTAAGAAGTTACTTCCTTGATCATGTCAACTATACCTTTGACTAGGGCGCTAGTCTTGAGGTTGTCTTTTACAGAACGTAGGGGTTGGATTTCTCGTGCATATTTGAACATTGTCCTATATGCCCATACTGACCCATTGTGACTAAATGGCAGGACCAAATAGGGGATACCTCTATCCGTGGTGTGGGGCATGAGACCACACACCCAACAGTTAGTTGTGTTCATTACAAGTTGGTGTTGGTGTAATAACTGAACGAAGGAGTTATTAATGAACTCTAATCTCCTATTTGATTCGTGGTCAGGCAGAGGGTGGAAAGAATGAGAGGAAACAGTAGGAGGAGGTATGGGTGATGTAGTGGGCGCAAGTGTCACATGAAAAGAGAATAAAACATAGCTTATCAAAAAGACCATTACGCTGAATAGCATAAAAATACACATTATTATAAAATTTTTCTTCGTCATTGTTTTAAAAAGTCTCTGCTTAAAGTTCATTTGTTTGGCAGGCCTCTCCACATCAGGAAACTCCATCCTCTCTAAGGTGCTGCCCGCGGTGGTAGGTTGTCTCTGCTAAAGGATGCTTCCGTCAGTCTAGGGCAGCTCCCTTGGACCAATCGGAACCAGCGACCTAACGTCGTCAGCTGCACCCAAAAGTCTTTAATCAACCGCGACCCTAGCAGCGGAACCCGGATGGCGGTTCGAAAAAAAACTAAAATAAGTAAGTTACCTAGATGGGAGAATCTGCACTTTCAAAAATAGGATTTGGGGAAGCACACATTTTTTATTAGTCCACAGGTTTTTCTCTCGGATCATAAAAAAAAAATCACTTTTACTTTTAGTCTGTTTTTCTTGGACGTAAATTGTAGCGTCTTTTCCCGGGTACTGTCTGGTCCAGAAATAGTAGTTCAGGTTCCACAGAGTTCAATTGTTCTGGTGGTGGCACAGTTTCTTGAAAAATTTTCTCACTTTCACAATCAGGATTAGCTTCTTTTACAAGTTCATAAGTTGTGCGCTCTGAGTCAGTGCCTCCTTTCCGGACCCATTGGTCATGTGGCAGAGGGAAGGGTATCTTCTTACAATGGATCCCGTGGACCCAATTGGCCTTCCCCTCCACCCTAACGGCCGACCTTGTAGACAGGAGGACGAGGTGCGGCCCGGTCCATCTGGGCTGGTCGTTTCTTGTTCTTTGAAAGTTGCGGACAAGTATCCAGGAACCGGGGTCAATGGAGTGACCCGGTGTCTCAGAGACCGGAGGCAAGGTGTTGTGGACCTGTTGATATAAAACACGCAATTTAGCCGTCAATTCATACAAATAGTCAAGCAAAATGGGGTGTTGCAGCTCGCTAAACTTCGTGGGCCTAGGCACTCCCCATATGTTGGCTGGCCGACCAAAGATTATTTCATAGGGGCTGAGTTTCACTCGCGAATGCACAGTCATTCTGGTGGATAGGAGTGCTAAGGGTAGAGCGTCAGGCCATTTAAGACCTGTGCTCGCTTGGATTTTGGCCAATTTAAGTTTAAGCGTGCCATTGTAACATTCCACTAATCCAGCTGATTGGGGGTGATTTGCAGCGTGGAACTTCTGCCTAATGCCTAGCCCTTCACACACTCTTTTCATCACACAACCCACAAATTCACTTCCGTTGTCAGACCAGACCATTCTAGGCATTCCGAACCTGGGGAAGAACTCTTTCATAAGGGCTTTCGCTGTGGACAAGGCAGTATTGTCCCTTAGGGGGTAGGCTTCTACCCATCTTGAGAAGGCACAAACAACCACGAGCACGTATTTTAAGTTGTTGCACCTCTCCATGTGTATGAAATCTAGCTGCAAAACCTCGAACGGATACGTAGGAGGTGCAAAATGACCAGCTGGAGTTGGGGTTCCCCTACCAGGATTGTGCTTCAGACATACCATGCAATTCTTGACAACATTCTCTGCACACTTGGGAATCCCTGAATTCTTCCACACTGGGGCCAACAACTCGCAAATCCCTTTCGCGCTGATATGGGCCATCCCATGAGCCATTGTAACCACTGCAGGCACATATGCATCGGGTAACAACCATCTCTGTTGCTTTGTCGATTCAATCCAACAACCATTTGCATACATTCTCCCTGTACTTTCTCTCCACATGCTTAACTCTTTCTCCGTGGCCTCAGCTTGGATGGACTTCACACTTTCTATCGTGTCTTCACAAATTCCAACATCACCAGTCCATCTTTCTGGGCTCGCAACATACATTCGGCTCATCATATTCTTTGCAGTTTCCTTAGCAGTTTCATCAGCAAATGCATTTCCACGACCAACATCATCAGTCACTTTCTTGTGAGCACTGCATTTCACGATCGCTACTTTCAGGGGCAACGTCAGTGATTCAAGAAGCTCATTCACCAACTGACCATGCTGAATCTTAGCTCCATGCGAAGTCAGGAACCCACGTTCTCTCCACAATCGTCCAAAACTGTGAGCCACTCCAAAAGCATACTGGCTGTCGGTATAGACAGTCACTTTCATTCCTTTAGATAACACACATGCTCTCGTCAGTGCCACGAGTTCAGCGGCTTGAGCTGACCCATGTGGTATTCGCGCAGTTTCAATGACTGTGTGCAAAGTTGTGACAGCATATGCTGTAGTCACATTACCATTTGGGAGTTTAAAGCATGAACCATCCACCCATAATGTACCATCACATTCAGCAAGAGGAGTGTTGAACAAATCAACTCTCCCTTTCGTCTCTTCCTCTGTTCTAAG
Organism: Lissotriton helveticus; assembly: GCF_964261635.1. Taxonomy (NCBI): domain Eukaryota; kingdom Metazoa; phylum Chordata; class Amphibia; order Caudata; family Salamandridae; genus Lissotriton; species Lissotriton helveticus. Next base: position 1,025,440,713 of record NC_136063.1, read on the forward strand.
GAAACAATCGTGCTGTTCTGAAGCATCCGATTCCTCTGCAATTGGTAACAATGTGGCTATGTTCAAGGTACTGCACCTTTTTATGTGCACATGGCTCGCTAGTAGCGTCAATTCATAACTGGACAGTCGAGCACTAGTTAAGTGCTGTGTCTTGGTCCTATTTAACAATGTGTCTACTGCATGCGGGACCATCACGATTAGTGTATTATTCATTACTAGACCTGCAGACTGTCGAATAGAAACAGCTGCTGCTGCTGTGGCCCTTAAACAACTTGGCAATGCTCGTGCTACCGGATCCAAAGTTGACGAAAAATAGGCGCATGGCCGCTGTGTATCTCCGTATAACTGAGTCAGCACAGACAATGCACAGCCCTCCTTCTCGTGGACATATAATGTGAAAGGCTTACTGTAGTTGGGGTTACCTAACACAGGGGCCGAACATAATGCTGTGCGTAATTCGAGAAAACTTTTCTGACACTCATCAGACCAAGGAATGGGATTGGGTGTATTTTTACACGTTAGTGCCAATAAGGGTTTGGCTAATAACGAAAAATTTGCAATCCACTGTCTACAGTACGATGTAATGCCCAAGAAAGCGCGCACTTTTCTCTGCGTTCTTGGCACATTCAATTTTGCTATTGCCTGAATTCTTTCTGGGGTCAGTTTCCTTCCCTCCTTCGATAAGAGATGACCTAAGTAGGTCACTTCTTGTCGGCAATATTGAAGCTTGGAAAGTGACACCTTGTGATGCAGATCACATAGATGTCGCAGTAATGTCAACGTGGCCATTTTACAGATTTTCTCAGTATCCGCAGCGATGAGCAAATCGTCCACGTACTGTACGAGAGTGGCATTTTTGGGCAAAACCATTGTGTCAAGCTGACTTTTCAGAGCTTGACTGTATATTGAGGGGCTTTTACAGTAGCCTTGAGGAGCGCGTTTAAAGCAGAAGCTGCGACCTCCTAAACTAAAGGAAAAAATATCCCTGCTTTCCTCAGCAATCGGGATACTGAAGAAAGCATTCTTCAGGTCAATCACCGAAAACCAGGAGGCAGAGGCTGGAATCATAGTCAATAATGTTGTAATGTCGGGGACAACTGGGAATCGTGGCACCACTATCTTATTTACTTCTCTAAGATCAATCACGAATCTATACACAGGTGGCTGAGAAGGGTCAGTTCGTTTTAAAACAGGCAGAACAGGACTATTGCAAACATTGCCTCGTGTTTCTTCAATTACGTCTTTTTCAATCAACTCGTAAACAATCTCTAGCAAAGCTTTTTCGCCCTCATTGGATATTCTGTATTGGGGAATTCGTGGCATTTTGACATTCGACTTCAATGTTACAACATATGGTGGAATTTCTAAAAGACCTACATCATTCGGACCAGTAGCCCAAAGAATATCTGGGAGAAGTGCCAATTCTGCTGGAAGTGCATTTCTCGACAAATACATGGGAGAAACCACTTTCTTACCTAAAGTAAGTTGTACTCCTGAGGGAGAACAGTACAAAGTCGCATACAATCTTTTTAGCAAATCTAATCCTAGCAAATTTTCACCACAACCTGTTGTCAAAATAAGGGGTGCTTCGAATTCACAAGGACCAACAGAAAGAGATAAAGGGTCAGAAATCGGATTTCTAACCGGGGCGCCAGAAAAACCTACGGAAACGTTCATTTCGCCAGACAAAGGTGCGCCAGGGAGTTTGGAGTGCATAATAGAACTCTTCGTAGCACCAGTATCCAACAGAAAAGGTTCTGACACACCCGATGTAATCACCTCAACGTAAGGTCCACTCTGATCTACTGGAACTGAAACAACTCCCTCTCCTTGTCTAAGGCTGTCCTAGCAATCATTATTCTCCCACTGCTCATTTTCTGTGTAATACTCATCAACGTAGTATTGAGCTGTCCTGTCAGATACGTTATTTTGCTGGTCAAACCTGTTCATAGAGTTTTGTGGTGGAAGGGGACGTGCGTCCTGAGGGGCGTTTCCACGCCCTCTACCTCTAGGCGCTTGCTGACTGCCACGACCTCTTACGCCAGAAATTCCATTTGCACGTTGTGGTAGGGCAGGACAGTTATATTTGTAATGACCCTCTTGTTTGCAATATAAACACTGGTTGGGACCTACGCGGTGTTGAGTGTAATCAAATCTTTGCAAGTTTCTCTGATATTGTTGAGGCTGCTGAAAAGTGTTCTGGTAGTGATTCTGACCATTATTATTTTGATTACCACCACCACGTGGCGGATAGGCTTGCTGTAGCAAAACCTTCGTTTTGAGTTCTCTAGTTTTCTTTTCTACTTTATCTTTCTCATCTTTGTCTCTATTCTCGTAGTACTGTGCGGTAGCTAATATCTGGGCTGAAGATGAGACTGCCCAAGAACTTTCCGAATCTTTTAATTTCCTACACAAATCTGGAAGCAGATTGTGCACAAATTTATCGACAAACAATCTCTGACCACCTTCTGTGGTCATATCTTGACCGCTGTGGTCAATGAATGTTTCTTCAAATCTGGTGAAGAAATCTGAAACAGTTTCTTCTTTCTTTTGCTTGCATGCAGATAACTTATCCCAATTTACGCGTATTGCAGGCATTATCGTTTTCATGTAATCTACTATTCTACCAGGTAGTTCCGCTATCAGAGGCTCAGGCTTGGCACCACCAACTTGTCGTGCATCTGCAGCAGTAATATTAGCCCACGTGTCACCTAATTCCTGGTCATGATCTACATGACGAATTTTTCCCCATAAAGGCTGTGGAACAACGTTCCCGAATAACATATCGATATCGGCCAAATTCATTATACAAGACCCAGCAGTTTGCGACAATTCTTTATAGTACCCTGCAGGATTTTTACGCGGATCTGGTAGTGTTTGTTTGAGTGCTAAAACTTCAGCTCGCTTCCATGGGACATGTACCCATACGCGGTGAAAGTGGGGCAGGACAGGTGGGACAGCTGTCGCGTCACCCTCTCTCCACTGTGGTGGAACTTCTCTCATAGGGTATTGTCGTGCCTTTTTCCTGCTAGATGCACTAGATTCCGATGGTGACCCAGAACTGCTTCCCTTACTTCGATATGATAATAGCATTTCAACTGCCTTTTCCACATTGGGACCTACAATCATACCCTCTCCAAACTTAAATCGTACACGACACATCTCTCGCGGGATGCATTCTTGATCATTGTCTTCTAAATCCTCGCCAAGAAAAACACACATCTGTTCGAACACATATCTCTGTGTCGCTGCTTCCCATTGATGGAAGACTTCCATGACAGACTGTACATCATATTTTGCAGTGTCCATGACCCATTTCCGAGCTAAACTATTCAGGGAATCTCTCTCTTGATAATCAGGCAGTTGACTTCGCAACTGTCTTCTTCCTATGTTAGGGGTCGTAGCAGGCGACCCGAAAAGAGGTAAAAGAAGATTAGTAACAGTGCTGGCCATTTTCTGCCGAATGGAAGGTGAGACTGAAGGACAAACAGATGAAAAAACGGTGTGAGATAAGGCGGGGGTAGAGATGGCAGAAGAGGTATCAGGAATAATAGATGTGGTACTAGGCAAAATCATAGAGGGGGCATTAGGGGATGTAGAAAGTACAGTAGGCAAAATCGTAGAAAACACAGGTGAAACAGAAGTGGTCGGTGGGCCTGGAGGAGGCTGCACCGAAGAAGTAGGAGCCAGCTGAAGAACAGCTGGTGGGTGCTGTGGAAGAGCCGGAGGCGCAGCTTGTGCAACTAAAGGTTGCGGGGGTGCTGTGGCATTCTGCGCATAGGGGGGTGGTGAAGTTAATAATTGCGACATTAATGGGTCTTTTTCACGCTCTTTTGCTGTCCCTTGCTGAAGAGACGGCAAAACTGGATAACACTTATCTATTGCCATTTTACGTTGCCTGTGCAACTGCTCATTTATCTGCTCTTCCTCATTATCTTTAAACTGCACGGCAGCTTGCATTACTGAAAGTCCCCCTTTTCTCTTATTTTTCTTAGCTAATTTAATTTCTTTTTGTTTGGCTTCTTTGCGCCATAAGCGGAAAGAGTCAAACATCGCCGGCCGGGCTTTCTTTTTGAAGAGTTTAACTTCAAGGTTGTCTAAGATTTCAGAATCAAAGCTACCATATTGGGGCCATTTTAAAACACCATCTTTCCTAGTGTATTTAATCCATACCTCGTTATAAACGATGGGGCCTACCCCATGTTTAACGTATAGCTCGTAAGTCGGAGTTCCAACTGGAGGAACCGGACATGAGTCCTCCAATCGGGAGTCCCTATTATTACTACCAAGACAAAACCAATTCCCAAGTCTAAGACTAGGCATCCTCGCTCTCTAGTCTAGTTCCAAAACTTCAAAGGATTTATCGATTACGATATTTCTCGTGAATACACGAGTCCTTCGGTTATGGTGCTTGCAAGAACCAATAAAAACCTTTTGTATTTCCAAGATACCACAAAGTAAGTCCAACTAAGGACTGGGAGACGCTCCACTTATACTTAACTGAAAATATCGATGGCGTCACCAGAAGACTCGTCTCAGCGTTTCGCTCTACCGAAAACTTCAAGGGTCCAACATCAGGGCGATAGCCAGGGCAGCAGTCCTTGTAGCCGTCGGGAAGCGGGGAACCTCGCAGCAAAGACCTTCGGACCACGTCGATATGCAGGGGTCGATGAGGTGGTGGGCCCTCCTCCGGAATTTCCACACGAAGCTCCTCACGATCTTCAGGCTGACTGGTACCACTGGAATCGCCCCAAACGCTGGGCGCCAATTGAGGTACTGGGTTTTTAAGAACCGGCACAGAACCGGTAACCCAGCGGTGCCAGGGGATCAACACCCAGAGACCTCGGGTTCTCCTGAGTCAGACCTACAGAAACTCAGAGTCTTCTAGGTGAAGTCAAAGATTAGTTTATTGCCTGCAACCAAGGTAACAGGGTCCCAGAAGTACAACACGGGTATATTCTCAGGAGACTGCACACTTTCACGAAGTCAGGCTTCTCTTCTTATACATAATTTTCAGCCTTGGGCAAAACATTCCTTGGATTCGTGGTATTTCATTTATAGTTACTGATTACAAAAGAAAAGCAGAGTCATGATGACATGTACATATTTCACGTCGTGCTGCCCATAACAAATCATCCGGCAAGGCCCAACATTTCATCAGATATCGCTGGACCCCTAATAAAAACGGTCACCTCCCCATCATAAAGCAAGTGAAGAAAAGGAGTGGCGAAAAGATGTGAGCGAGATATGGCAGGTGTGCGCGCTGAAATGGTTTTATGGCTGGTTGAGCCTAGATGCTATCTTGCTCGGCCACTGGGAGGGAACTGACCTAACGAGTTCGGCCTGGGGCAATGGTTCTAACTTGTACTGGGGTCAGGGAGAAGTCGATTAAGGAGTATGTGTCCTTGTGGAATCAAATTCAACTGGATTAAGGCCTATGTAAAGGGCAACATGTAGCTAAGGGGTTAGAATGTAAATGACGATTTCAAGGTGAAATCGTCACTCGAATACGCCGAAAATACATGTACTTGATGTACTCGTCATTCTCGGTCTTTTAATACCAAATTCGTCCTATTTCGACGAAGTTTTTATTCTCGAGTCCAGTACTATTAAATGAATCCAGATTTTTCAGAACCACACTCATACCTCAGCAGTTGCATTTTGCGTCTGTGAGATCTCAATGAATGCCGTCATCAGAATTGGTAGCCGCTGGGGGCAACACAGTGCATGGGCCGTTACTGGTTCAAGCAAAGTATCTACAGACGTTGCCATGACTGATGGGAGTGTGAGACATGAGTCTAACATGCATTCTTCTCTGCATAGGTGGCAGCCTAGAACAGATAAGATGCAATCTTGCCAAATTGGTCTGAATGACAGAAACCATGTGGTATTTAACTTTGGTAGACAAGTTAGTCCCAAAATTTGGACAATGCGCTCACGACACTTCATCGCCAGAAGAGTTGTCTCCATGGAGAACTGGATGTCGCTGGTGAATTGGCTTGCCATATCTCAGCAGTAGGAGCAAAAATAGTATCCCTGCAGCGAGTCCCAAAATGAGGGGCAGTCCACCAAACACAGAGTGCACAAAGTTTGGAAATATTCATAGAACTGCTTCAAAAGGTGCTAACAGTCCAGAAAATTAGGGGGCATATTATCAAGGACCGGTGTTAAAATTATCACCGTTTTATCGGCAGGAAACCGCCGATAAAACGGCGATAATGGGCTTGATAATACGCCCTTGTTAATTCCCATAGAAACCCATGTTAACACCAGAACATGGGCTTCTATGGGAATTAACAAGGGCCTATTATCAAGCCCATTATCGCCATTTTATCGGCAGTTTACTGCAGATAAAACGGCGATAATTTTAACACCGGTCCTGTCCTTGATAATATGCCCCACGGTCTTAAATACATGTACAATACCGCTCGTATCAGACATGATTAAGATACGACTTAAGATTTCCGAGAAATGTATAGGGCAGCTTGTAGTTAAGAGGGCATCTATCTCGGCAGAAGTCCTTGCGACTTGCAGAACATAGGTCTCTTTGGCCGAGGTCAGTGGCACAGTTCTTTGCAAAAGAATGGCTTTCATTTTGCTTAAAGTATCAATTTGTATAGAACAGATGTGCAGTGAAGGCCATAAAGGTGACTCCCTGTCTGTCTTGGTTTTAGGAAACAATACTTGCATACAACAAGTTACCCTGGCTGACACAGTTACTAGATATGGTATGCCTGGCAACATGCCACAGCACTCGTGATCATTCAACATGAGGTAACTCCCATTTGAGAGCTGTCCAAAAATTGGATCAATCACTGCAGCTGGTGAACCTTGCAGGTGGCAGGATAAATTGTTAGAGGAACCATTGCAGGCCCCATGTAAGTTTATACCCTGACAAAGGAGAGAACCGCTTAGTGCGTTTTCACAGTTTGATGTTTTAGGCAATATTGAAAATGGAAAATTGTAACAGGCAGAGTGATTGTTCCATGTATTATCCATTCAGTAGCTGGTTTTCTGGTACCGTAAATGGCAATCTTTACAGTTTTTCAATGCTAAGCACCGTATAGTCTGCTCCTCTTTGTGCCAATTTGATCTGTATATCAGTGAGATTGAATTCTGAAAACAGTGACGTAGTATTGATTAAACGCCAAGGCACCTAGCCTGAATGAAGGTTTTGCAACGCCCAGCCTAATAGCATGATAAAACGTAATTGCGACTGACCATGTTGCAACATGGTCAAGTCCTGTTCCAGGATGTCTATGGCAGAAGACACTATGCTGTCCAATGAATATATCCTGGATGACAGAGTTGTTAACCCATTGTCAACCACAGAGAGTTTTCTCTAAATAATACGGTCAATTTCTCATATTCTTTCTGCAGTCTCTGCTTGTGTAATCTTCCATCCTTCATTATAAGCAGCATAGATACCGGCATATATAAAACGTTTATGGTGCAGTGTTCTTGGTCCTAGCGAGAATTCCCTAAGATCAGCGCCATCTTTAAGTAAAGATAAGAGTTGCTTTAAATCCTTAAGTGTAGATCTATGTAGCCAATAAAGACAGAGCTTCCCTACACTGTCTGTTGTTACTATTCCTGGATGCTGTCTTTGAACATATCTCGGGTCTGGCCTAGTGAATGCAAAACCCTGTGTTTTGTTCAGGAACCTATCTTGACAGTTGTTTATGTCTGTGGGCCATATTAATCATTTATGTCAATCTGGATCTGTTCTGTACGTCAACCTTCCCCTCTGAAGTGGTGTTACTATCAGATGTAGGTGTAGGTAAGGGTGGATTGTTCAGGTATTTTATCTTGTCTAACCCAAAACAAGACGTCTGTTGGACAGTGTCATTCAAAAACATAATTTTCTCAGGGATGATACAGGCTCTAAACATACCTTCTATCCCCTGCACCTGCCAATCTTTTGTGCCCCAGACAGTTTTCGTCTCAATGTTGTCTTTCCAAAAGTCTTAACCTAGTTTAGACAGTTGAGCATAACAGGTTGTAGAATACATCTGTTTGGTATTTGTCAACATACTTTTCATGAAAAACACAGTGATTAAACCTAAATATTGGGTGGTCAAAAAACTAACAGGACAAAGAAAAATGAAAAGAAAAAACTATTTTCTAAAAGAACCCTCACTCACCCTAGTGGTGACATGCTTCATCATAGGGCTCGTCACAGGGGAGACCAAGTATCCCCCTGTGTGCTTCAACGCCTGGATTGCAGCGGAGCTGGTATGTCAACTGTGATATGTGAAAAAACAGTGAATGAGTGGTGACATTAAAAGATCACAACAGGACCCCAACAACTTTATTCGAAGGTCCAATTGTTCACATTAAAATAGTGAGATCACAACAGGGTTGAAATTAAAGCCCTGGTGATCTGGTGTAAGTGGTCGACATGTTTCTGCTGTGTTATGCTATCTTAGCTCAGCTTTCTTCAGGACCATAAAATTGTGATAGAAAAATACGTCCTCTGGGGGTCCACCCAAGCTAAGGAGTGCCCACACCGTTAGGACGATGAAGAGGAAAAGTTACACTTTCTGACTTCCCTCGATTAACTCACGGTTTTACCCGCACTCGGTGATCCTGCACTTTGACTGGATACCATCTGGAACATAAAATGTACAAACAAACTCAGCTGTATCTATGTTAATTAAATCTCATGTCTAAGTTAGTTGCTATGACTCATGTTAACAGATAATTATTAAACTGTAGTAATATGACTAATATTCCAGTCGTTTCAGATAAATTAGAAATGTAGCTTTAAGATGTGGACCATGTGGTCACTCTCATTCGGAATTATCATGTTTAAAACACCGGAATTTATAGCTTATAAAATGTCATAGTCCTTGCTGCCCCTTCTCAAGAGCTAGCTTGGACACGAAAACAGAAAGATTACAGCAGATCATAAAGTCAGTTTAAAACACTCACTCTGTCAGAAGAGCAAGCGTGCCCCATAGACGCTCAGTTTGGCTTATTCTTCACGTCCCTTTATAATCTGTACAAAGAGGCCAACACGGAACGGGTTAGCGTGTAAATCACCAAATCTGTCCAGGACATCTTTAAAATGCATTACTCTCTCTAATGCGGGGAGTTCAACACTTACTTCAAAGGGAACGCCTCGCCACTGTGAACCTAATTTCAGTCCCGCTGGCGTCCGGATGTTGACAATCTCTGACGCTGCGTCTCTTTTGAAAAAAGGCTTCGTACGGGCGGATGTGCGTACCTGATCACGTGTCCGGAAAAGAATATTGCCTCCAGACGTGTTGCCTAGCAACCCTGTTCTCTTGAAATGCAAACAGTATTGAATTCGAAGTAATTATGGCATTTGCATATCGCAGGCCGGAACTAATATTTACTTAGCACGTCTGGCACAGGGTTACCCTCATTGTGCTAGTTACATCAGCGCTCACTGACCAACTCGCTATCAACGTGACAAAAGGACCACCAACCTCGCGGTAAAAGTAATAACAATTGCATCGTGATAAATGTGTTGATTTTTCACGAATGTCAACTTGCAGCGTGAAGAATACTCAACACAATGAGAGGGAATTTAAGAAATCCCAATTGCAGAGATCGGCCGATCTAAGCATTGTGTGTATAAAACATTCAGGAACATAGGTCTCCCGATTCTGTTTAATTGTTTTAAATGAGCATAACGGAGCTGTTCAAGCGCATCAACCATGTATGTTGCCCCAGGGGATATCATCATTAAGTCCCATCCGATGGGAAGCTAAGCGATACACCCATCTTTGCTCCTGTTCAAACAATTTATGCTCATTACTGTGTTGTAGATGTTCAATCACTGTCCAGTGAATGTCATCCGGGGAAGGTTTTTGGTCCAGAAAATGTGACGTCATTTTCGTGTTATTCCTACCACACCTAATACTGCTCCTGTGTTCACAGATTCGAAGTTTAAACATCCTTCTGGTCATTCCAACGTAGTTTAAACCGCAGGGACAGGTGATTAAGTAGACAACGTTGGCAGTGTTACAATTTGTGTGGCTTCTCTGTTCCCAGATTTTGTTGGGTTCCAATGTTAAAGACTTTGTGCTAGTGGTGAAAGGACAAACACTGCAACCACCACAAGGGTAGTGCCCCGTTACAGATGGTAACCCCAGGCATTTAGGACACTTCTGGTGGAACCCTGTGTCTTGTGAGGTCGTGTATGGACCAAGGAGTCTTTAAGACTTTTTGCCCTTTTATACGAAAAAAGAGGTTTTTGCCAGTTGAAATTATTGGATGTTAGAATTCTCCAATGTTTGTTGATACAGCGACTCACTAAGTTAGATGCTGTGTTAAACGTAGTGACGCAAGTCAATGGTGGCTCATTGTTCTCACTTCGAGGGTATTCTTCTAACAAGGAGTCCCTGTTTTGGTTTCTGGCTCGTTTGTAGCTCCTAGTTAATAGATGTTGCGGATAACCCCGATTGTGCATCTTGACTGTTAGGTCCTTTGCCTACTCCTTATAATCTTCTACATCGCTACAGTTCCTCCGAATGCGGAGGTACTGCCCAAACTGTAGATTTTCTCTCAGTGGTTGAGGGTGAAAGCTGGTATAATGCAGAAGATTATTTTTATTGGTTGGTTTGTAGTAGGTTTTTGTTTTTAACTTATTTCCTACTCGTGTAATGGTCACATCTAGGAACACAACACTGGATTTGTTGTATTGAGACTACCACATGGGATTACACAACATCTAAGTCCTTTGTGACTAATTGTGCAGCTTTAGCCCTTAAAAGAAACTTTTTCCAGTATGAAGACTGTAGGAAGGTGGCTACCTGACTATGGTTCCCCCAGATTTTTTGCCTTGTGTTTAGCTGGTTTTCGACTTAGTTGACCTGGTTCCCTGCTAATCAGGGCCCCAGGCCATCTGCTCTCTCTGTAAAATGGATTCCATGTACCCTAGGTACATACCACAATTGGAAATGGTCTCCTTGTCAGCCCCTGTACCATGCACTATAGGTGCTCAGGGCATAGGTGCCACCAAGGCCTACCAGGGGCTGCAGCATATCTTTTGCCACCCCTGGCTGGTTCTTAAATTGACACAACTGGCTGATCACTCAGCTGGGGTAAGGTGGTGTAATCACCCCTTGCTTAGATATAGTATACCTATATCTAAACCTATACCTGGACAGATATAAACCTGTGAGCCACTCCTATGGAAGGCCTCATCAATCCTGGAGGCAGAGTGCGTGGTTTAATGTGAGATGGAGCTCTAGCATGAGCTGAGCCTGTCTGCAGCCGTCGGGAACAAATCCCTAAGCTGTTTCAGGATAATGCCATACCATATACTCTTAAGTGCATTATAATCCTCGCGGTTATCTAGCAACTTTGGTTTGGCTTTATCAAAACATGTCGTGTAAGGTGTCATGCGATTTGGAATACTATCCCCTCGCCAGTTCTGGCGACGGGGATAGCATTCCACCCCTCTAGAGGGAGAAGACATGTTACTTTACTGAAATGCGGTTAATTTCTAAAAGGGCCTCAGATCCACAAGATGGATGCTTCTGCCACAGACACAAGTCTGACCCCCTGTAGCTGACCAAAACTCAGCCAAGGGGGCCTGGACAAAGGGTTTTCTGTCGCAGGGAGGTGTCACACCCCCCCAGACAGGAGATAGTGGATTGTAGCCGGGAGGTTTGAAAGAAACCAGACACTGCTTGGGGCGCACAAGGCTGCCCCTTGCATAATCCGGCCAAACCGGTTCTGGGGCACTCCAGCCCTTGTGCCAGGGCGGCCTGGATCAAAGGAAGGGGGTGTATCCACCCACTTCCTGGGTCCCACCCATAGGAGGGGACCTAGCAGGTAATCCAGTCCCCTAGATTAGTAAAAGACTGGGAGCAGTGCCAATGCACTTCAGATTATCCTGATGAAACATAAGAAATGAAACTCTGGACCCTTCGACATCCTACTCGACGTAAAAGACTGAAGAATCTCCCTTGTGGTCAAGGAGTGACCACCCTGTGCAAACAGGCACCATCCAGCCATCGACGTCTGCTTTGTTGCAGTTCCCGCCGGAACTCGAGCGACAGAGAGTGACGAGATCAAGCTTGCCTGCCTTCGAACAGCCCGATCCACAGTCCCTGCAGAGCTGAGACCCGTGGAGGCGACCGGAAGCGTGGGGCACGCCATCTTGAAAAGACCATGAGACGCTGAACGTGCAGCCCACGAGTGACCCTTGAAGCTGTACACTGGCGTTTGTGAAGCCCCAACCCTGAGCCGCTCTTGCACCGAAGTTCAGCCCTCCACACTCAACGAGTGCTGCGTGGGGCCCTTCTGCTTCTTTTGGCTCAATGCGTTGGCCCGGTCACTTGCCAGCCGGCTTGTGGCCCCTGTGCCGATGAAACTTGAAATTCGACTTGCGATTCTGGTTGCTCCAGATTTGCACCCGCTTCCCTGAAAAGGAGCCCCCAGTCTGACCCTCCTGGTTCGAGTGAGAAGCAATCTCCCGTTTTCCCGTGGATTGCTTTTGCCAAGTGTTGTTTGCTCCAATCTTGAATCCAACAGCGCCGACGGCGAGAGCCTGCGTGGGACAGATCGTGACCCGCTTCTGGACGTCGTATATGCCCCAGAGCCCACGTGACAGCGGAGAGAAGCTCCTTGACAACCACCTGATTGCGCCCGACATTACCTGGTTCCGTCCTGGTTCCACCCTGGTCACTGCTGAGTGACCCAGACTCTGTCCCCTCTGCTTTCAGGTTCTTTTCGACTTGAGTCCACCCTGGACTCCACCGGACACTGCTCTTTCACCCCGCCTGCAGCCCTTTCAGCTCCAAGCACCAAGAGCCTGCGTGACGAAACCCGACTCAACTTCGACCCTGTGCACCCGCTTCCTGTGGGTGAGGTAACATTGCAACGCCGGTGTTCCCACACTGGTACACACCTCTAGGGCCTGTGTCTTAAGTTTTGTTCCTCTAGATTCAGCGGAAGTGTCCTTAAACTCTATTTGTGTAACTTTTACGCACCATTGGTTGACATTGATGCATGCGTGCACTTTCTGCACTGCACCCGAATCCCGCGGGCTTTTCCCGACTTCAGCATTGCTTGTCCCGACTGCTCCCAGCGATTCCCTAGGCCCTAAGCCTAACCACTGATCGAATGGTATCTCTTATACCATTTTTTTAGTATATGGTTTGAGTGGCCCCTCGGCCTTATCCAAAATTGTGCAACTTTGTATGTTATACTGTGCTTTTGATTTAACGCTTGTGCCCCTTTATCCATGAAGAATACTGGGGATTGTTTTTAGTAATAAATACATATATTTTTATAATATATACTTGTGTGGTGCCCTTTCATTTGATATTACAGGATTGTATGTGGTAAAACAGTTCGCTTAACACGAACTCTTAAGTTAAGCCTTTAGGCTGCTTAGTCCATGCTACCCCTAGGATAGCTTGTCTAATAAGGTTGACTTACAACCAGACACCATAAGGGTTGTTTGGACTGATACAAGGTGGTTCCAGAATTGGAAACATCACATATCAGGCCAACTTCTCACATTGGTGAGCAGCGGTGCGGATTTGAGCTTGCTGTTTGTTTTACCATTGCAATCTTTTTATCAAATTGAAAGATCACATCAAGTACCTTAGGTACATATAAATCAAAAGCTTAGCATATTTAAGTTCTACTGGACTTAGTAGTTGTAGATTAAAGGGATTAGCACACCCTGACTACAACTCACTAGCAAGGTACAGTAGGGAAACACTTAGTGTAGGTAGGTGCATCACTTACACCACACTAGAGTCATGTCTGGCACAGGTGAAGCTTCAAGCTCTCTGCCTGTGACAGTTGACCTTACCAAGGCATCTTCCAGCTATGACAAACTAACCCACAAAGACTTGATTGCCTTGTGCATCTCAAGAGGGTTAAAAAGGGGCAGAAGTCCCACCAGTCCTGCCCTGATAGCCATTCTAGAACAGGATGACTTAGATAAGGCGAATGCAGTTCCCTTAGAGTCAGGAGATGGAGTGAACCCCCCTGTAATTGATACCACTCCAGTGGATGAAGGAGAGGAGGACTCAGATGTAGAGGACCCTGAAAGTCAGGATCAGAGGGGTAACCAGGTTATAGTTGCCAGGCTTAGCCAGGCCAACTTAGACCTACTTGGGAATGGAGAGGGCCAGCACCTCCCCAGACCCTATAACATTCTCCCAGGCAACAGAAGACTGAGATCTCCAGCAGGTGACTCTCATATTTCTAGTGCCTCAAGAGAATCTCAGAGAGGAATGACTCCCTCTCAGAAAAAAGAGCATGAGGCAAGAATGAGGGCTGTCAAACTCCAGATAGAGAGGGAGGAGGTAGCCCTGGCTCAAGCTAGACTTGCCTTGGCAAGAGAACAGAAAATGTGTGGCTTAGATGCCACTGGTGGCAGCAATATTCCTAACGAGAAACCCAGGTACTATGAGAGTAGAAACCTGACAAAGATTGTGCCCCCCTACAAGGAAGGGGATGACATCCACAAGTGGATAACTGCTCTTGAGAGAGCCTGCATGGTACAGCAGGTTCCTGAGGAACAGTGGGCAGCTATCTTATGGTACTCCTTTTCAGAGAAAGGGAGAGATAAGCTCCTCACTGTTAGACATGAGGATGCAAACAATTACAAAGTCCTGAAGAGTGTTCTGATAGATGGGTTTGGCTTAACCACTGAACAATACAGGTTAAGGTTCAGAGACACCCAGAAGACACAGACTCAGGACTGGACTGATTTTGTAGATTGTGCTACTAAAGCTCTGGAGGGTTGGCTACATGACAGCAAAGTACATGACTTTACAGGATTGTATATTTTGATTATGAGGGAGCATATCCTAAGTAATTGTCAGAACCAGCTCTTACACCAGCACCTCGTGGACTCTGATCTGACCTCTCCCCAAGAATTGGGAAAGAAGGCAGACAAGTGGGTCGGAACCAGGATTAGGCCTAAGAAGCAGGACAGTAACCAGAAGAAGGAGTCTACCAAGCCTCAAGATAAGGGTGGGGATAAAAGTAAAGAAAAGACTTCCCCAGGGCCCCAAAACTCCAAGAATGGGGGTGGGTCCTAAGACACTTCCTCAACTGAGAAAAAGCCCTATTGCCATGTCTTTAAGCAGGTTGGGCATTACAAAACAGACAACTGTTGTCCCAAGAATGGCAATAAAGAGAATATACCTCCAAAGCCAGCTCCAACACCTCCTGTTACTGTCAGCAGTAATCCCCCAGGAAGTGGGAGCACACCCAGGAATCTGGGTGGGTTTACTTTTGGAACCCAGGAGGACCCTGGCCTATCCAGGTCCCCCTCCCCAAATAATCTTGTTTATGAGACTGGCATGGGGTTTGCCAACTTCTCTGATTGCCCAAATACTTTGAGCAAATATAGACAAGAACCCATCATCAATGGTTTGAAAGTTGAAGCCTTTAGAGACACAGGGGCTAGCATTACCATGGTGGCTGACTGTATAGTCCCCTCTAAGCAACTTTTATCAGGTGCCACATACCAGGTAACAAACATTGATGGAATCCAAACAAATCATCCCATGGCAGTAGTAAGTCTCAGCTGGGGAGTTGTCACTGGCCCAAAGAGAGTGGCAGTGTCAGCAAACTTTCCTGTAGACTGCCTACTTGGTAACGATTTGGAAATCTCAGCCTGGGCTGAGGTTGAACAGGAAACCCATTCTAGAATGGTAAATTCCAATGGAAAGGTTAGTGGGGCTGTAATGGCTACAGCCCCAATTCAAAATGTCCTTCCTGAAAAGGTTGGTAGGGCTGAGCAACTCTCTGCCCCATCTTTAGCAGAAGCTCTTCCTAAACAGAATAGCAATGCTGTTATGATAACAGCAGAAACCCAAACTGAGTCTCCTCCTGAAAAGGTTGGTGGGGCTGTGATGGCCACAGCCCAAACTCAAACTGATATGTGTGTTGTGAAGCCTGAAATGATGGATAACTCCACACAAACTGAGAGCATGGAGGAGGAAGAGAAATCTCCCCCTCGCCAGACATTAGGACAGGATCAGCCTCCTCAGGGAACTGATCTTACCCCTGATTAAGGAACTGCCCCAGAGGTTGTTAGGCCTGGCCTGACAGAGCCTCTGAAGGCAGTGGACCCTTCTCAGGTGGGACCCAGTCTGGAGCAGGTAACCTGCCCCTCTCTACCTTGCCTTAGTCAGCCCAGGGCTGCAGAGAACAAGAAGGACAGTGAGACCCAGAGGGCGCCCTGTCAAATAGAGCACCCCCATCAACAGATTAGGGGCACCAAAACTAGTAGCCCTAGTGAGGTGAAAACTTTAAAAACTCCTGAGGGAGTCCCCTTAAAAGTAGTTAGGGACCTCCCACAGATGGATTCTGTTGGGCACAGCCAAACCTGGGACCCAACGGGCCCAAATCTGAACTGTCCCTCCAGCAAGCCAAACAGAGGGACCCAACCTCCAGCTTTAGGTAGCCAGAGGTTGACCCTGAGAGCACAGTGCAACTCAGTTGAAGAAAGAAAGGCACACATGGTGGACGATAATTGGAGGAAGCTGAGCCCTAAATTAGTGGAGCCTCACTTCAATACTCCTTATCCAAACCAGCCTTTGACTTTGCATAAACACACCCAAGGTAGTGATTCCCTATGGTGGAGACCCTCTAACACCCCAAGGGTGAGGGACTGCTTAGTGGACCATGAGACAGGGGGTACCCATGCTAGTGCAGGTACTTCCTTATATGGCCACTCAGGCAATATAGGCTTACCTGGCCAAGGATAGCCTTATCTCCTTTCGTTGGGGGGGGGGTGTAGGAAGGTGGCTACCTGACTATTGTTCCCCCAGATTTTTTGCCTTGTGTTTAGCTGGTTTTCGACTTAGTTGACCTGGTTCCCTGCTAATCAGGGCCCCAGGCCATCTGCTCTCTCTGTAAAATGGATTCCATGTACCCTAGGTACATACCACAATTGGAAATGGACTCCTTGTCAGCCCCTGTACCATGCACTATAGGTGCTCAGGGCATAGGTGCCACCAAGGTCTACCAGGGGCTGCAGCATATCTTTTGCCACCCCTGGCTGGTTCTTAAATTGACACAACTGGCTGATCACTCAGCTGGGGTAAGGTGGTGTAATCACCCCTTGCTTAGATATAGTATACCTATATCTAAACCTATACCTGGACACATATACACCTGTGAGCCACTCCTATGGAAGGCCTCATCAATCCTGGCGGCAGAGTGCGTGGTTTAATGTGAGATGGAGCTCTAGCATGAGCTGAGCCTGTCTGCAACCATCGGGAACAAATCCCTAAGCTGTTTCAGGATAATGCCATACCATATACTCTTAAGTGCATTATAATCCTCGCGGTTATATAGCAACTTTGGTTTGGCTTTATCAAAACATGTCGTGTAAGGTGTCATACGATTTTGAATACTATCCCCTCACCAGTTCTGGTGACGGGGATAGCATTCCACCCCTCTAGAGGGAGAAGACATGTTACTTTACTGAAATGCGGGTAATTTCTAAAAGGGCCTCAGATCCACAAGATGGATGCTTCTGCCACAGACACAAGTCTGACCCCCTGTAGCTGAACGAAAATCAGCCAAGGGGGCCTGGACAAAGGGTTTCCTGTCGCAGGGAGGTGTCACACCCCCCCAGACAGGAGATAGTGGATTGTAGCCGGGAGGTTTGAAAGAAACCAGACACTGCTTGGGGCGCACAAGGCTGCCCCTTGCATAATCCGGCCAAACCGGTTCTGGGGCACTCCAGCCCTCGTGCCAGGGCGGCCTGGATCAAAGGAAGGGGGTGTATCCACCCACTTCCTGGGTCCCACCCATAGGAGGGGACCTAGCATGTAATCCAGCCCCCTAGATTAGTATAAGACTGGGAGCAGTGCCAATGCACTTCAGATTATCCTGATGAAACATAAGAAACGAAACTCTGGACCCTTCGACATCCTACTCGACGTAGAAGACTGAAGAATCTCCCTTGTGGTCAAGGAGTGACCACCCTGTGCAAACAGGCACCATCCAGCCATCAACGTCTGTTTTGTTGCAGTTCCCGCCGGAACTCGAGCGACAGAGAGTGACGAGATCAAGCTTGCCTGCCTTCCAACAGCCCGATCCACAGTCCCTGCAGAGCTGAGACCCGTGGAGGCGACCAGAAGCGTGGGGCACGCCATCTTGAAAAGACCATGAGACGCTGACCGTGCAGCCCACGAGTGACCATCGAAGCTGTACACCGGGGTTTGAGAAGCCCCAACCCTGAGCCAGTCTTGCACCGTAGTTCAGCCCTCCACACTCGACGAATGCTGCGTGGGGCCCTTCTGCTTCTTTTGGCTCAACGCGTTGGCCCGGTCACTTGCCAGCCGGCTTGTGGCCCCTGTGCCGATGAAATTTGAAATTTGACTTGCGATTCTGGTTGCTCCAGATTTGCTCCCGCTCCCCTGAAAAGGAGCCCCGACTCTGACCCTCCTGGTTTGAGTGAGAAGCAATCTCCCGGTTTCGCGTGGATTGCTTTTGCCAAGTGTTGTTTGCTCCAATCTTGAAGCCGACAGCGCCGACGGCGAGAGCCTGCGTAGTACAGATCGTGACCCGCTTCTGGACGTCATAGAGGCCCTAGAGTCCACGTGACAGCAGAGAGAAGCTCTTTGACAACCACCTGATTGCGCCCGACATTGCCTGGTTCCGTCCTGGTTCCACCCTGGTCACTGCTGAGTGACCCAGACTCTGTCCCCTCTGCTTTCAGGTACTTTTCAACTTGAGTCCACCCTTGGACTCCACCGGACACTTCTCTTTCACCCCGCCTGCAGCCCTTTCAGCTCCAAGCACCAAGAGCCTGCGTGACGAAACCCGACTCAACTTCGACCCTGTGCACCCGCTTCCTGTGGGTGAGGTAACATTGCAACGCCGGTGTTCCCACACTGGTACACACCTCTAGGGTCTCTGTCTTAAGTTTTGTTCCTCTAGGTTCAGCGGAAGTGTCCTTAAACTCTATTTGTGCAACTTTTACGCACTATTGGTTAACATTGATGCATGCGTGCACTTTCTGCACTGCACCCGAATCCCGCGGGCTTTTCCCGACTTCAGCATTGCTTGTCCCGACTGCTCCCAGCGATTCCCTAGGCCCTAGGCCTAACCACTGATCGAATGGTATCTCTTATACCATTTTTTTAGTATATGGTTTGAGTGGCCCCTCGGCCTTATCCAAAATTGTGCAACTTTGTATGTTATACTGTGCTTTTGATTTAACGCTTGTGCCCCTTTATCCATAAAGAATACTGGGGATTGTTTTTAGTAATAAATACATATATTTTTATAATATATACTTGTGTGGTGCCCTTTCATTTGATATTACAGGATTGTATCTGTGGTAAAACAGCTTGCTTAACACGACCTCTTAAGTTAAGCCTTTAGGCTGCTTAGTCCATGCTACCCCTAGGATAGCTTGTCTAATAAGGTTGACTTACAACCAGACACCATAAGGGTTGTTTGGACTGATACAAGGTGGTTCCAGAATTGGAAACATCACATATCAGGCCAAATTCTCACAAAGACCAGTTATATTTACAAGCCACTGGCACTTCTATGGGTAGCACATTTGCCCCCAGTGTGGCAGGATTGTACGTCTTTAATTTTGAGGAACTGCATATTTTACCATCTACTAACCCTTTCTATGACCACATCACTCTATGGTAAAGGTACATAGATGATGTGCTGCTAATATGGAAAGGGAGTGAGGAGACACTAAATGCCTTTTTCAATTGGATTAATGGTTGTGATTCCAACCTCAAGTTCACCTATGAATACAACAAATCCAGTGTTGTGTTCCTAGATGTGACCATTACACGAGTAGGAAATAAGTTAAATACAAAAACCTACTACAAACCAACCAATAAAAATAATCTTCTGCATTATACCAGCTTTCACCCTCAACCACTGAGAGAAAATCTACCATTTGGGCAGTACCTCTGCATTCGGAGGAACTGTAGCGATGTAGAAGATTACAAGGAGCAGGCAAAGGACCTAACAGTCAAGATGCACAATCGGGGTTATCCGCAACATCTATTAACTAGGAGCTACAAACGAGCCAGAAACCAAAACAGGGACTCCTTGTTAGAAGAATACCCTCGAAGTGAGAACAATGAGCCACCATTGACTTGCGTCACTACGTTTAACACAGCATCTAACTTAGTGAGTCGCTGTATCAACAAACATTGGAGAATTCTAGCATCCAATAATTTCAACTGGCAAAAACCTCTTCTTTTGTATAAAAGGGCAAAAAGTCTTAAAGACTCCTTGGTCCATACACGACCTCACAAGACACAGGGTTCCACCAGAAGTGTCCTAAATGCCTGGGGGTTACCATCTGTAACGGGGCACTACCCTTGTGGTGGTAGCAGTGTTTGTCCTTTCACCACTAGCACAAAGTCTTTAACATTGGAACCCAACAAAATCTGGGAACAGAGAAGCCACACAAATTGTAACACTGCCAACGTTGTCTACTTAATCACCTGTCCCTGAGGTTTAAACTACGTAGGAATGACCAGAAGGATGGTTAAACTTCGAATCTGTGAACACAGGAGCAGTATTCGGTGTGGTAGGAATAACACGAAAATGACGTCACATTTTCTGGACCAAAAACATTCCCCGGATGACATTCACTGGACAGTGATTGAACATCTACAACACAGTAATGAGCATAAATTGTTTGAACAGGAGCAAAGATGGGTGTATCGCTTAGCTTCCCATCGGATGGGACTTAATGATGATATCCCCTGGGGCAACATACATGGTTGATGCGCTTGAACAGCTCCGTTATGCTCATTTAAAACAATTAAACAGAATCGGGAGACCTATGTTCCTGAATGTTTTATACACACAATGCTTAGATCGGCCGATCTCTGCAATTGGGATTTCTTAAATTCCCTCTCATTGTGTTGAGTATTCTTCACGCTGCAAGTTGACATTCGTGAAAAATCAACACATTTATCACGATGCAATTGTTATTACTTTTACCGCGAGGTTGGTGGTCCTTTTGTCACGTTGATAGCGAGTTGGTCAGTGAGCGCTGATGTAACTAGCACAATGAGGGTAACCCTGTGCCAGACGTGCTAAGTAAATATTAGTTCCGGCCTGCGATATGCAAATGCCGTAATTACTTCGAATTCAATACTGTTTGCATTTCAAGAGAACAGGGTTGCTAGGCAACACGTCTGGAGGCAATATTCTTTTCCGGACACGTGATCAGGTACATCCGCCCGTACGAAGCCTTTTTTCAAAAGAGACGCAGCGTCAGAGATTGTCAATATCCGGACGCCAGCGGGACTGAAATTAGGTTCACAGTGGCGAGGCGTTCCCTTTGAAGTAAGTGTTGAACTCCCCGCATTAGAGAGAGTAATGCATTTTAAAGATGTCCTGGACAGATTTGGTGATTTACACGCTAACCCGTTCCGTGTTGGCCTCTTTGTACAGATTATAAAGGGACGTGAAGAATAAGCCAAACTGAGCATCTATGGGGCACGCTTGCTCTTCTGACAGAGTGAGTGTTTTAAACTGACTTTATGATCTGCTGTAATCTTTCTGTTTTCGTGTCCAAGCTAGCTCTTGAGAAGGGGCAGCAAGGACTATGACATTTTATGAGCTATAAATTCTGGTGTTTTAAACATGATAATTCTGAATGAGAGTGACCACATGGTCCACATCTTAAAGCTACATTTCTAATTTATCTGAAACGACTGGAATATGAGTCATATTACTACAGTTTAATAATTATCTATTAACATGAGTCATAGCAACTAACTTAGACATGAAATTTAATTAACATAGATACAGCTGAGTTTGTTTGTATATTTTATGTTCCAGATGGTATCCAGTCAAAGTGCAGGATCACCGAGTGCGGGTAAAACTGTGAGTTAATCGAGGTAAGTCAGAAAGTGTAACTTTTCCTCTTTATCGTCCTAACGGTGTGGGCACTCCTTAGCGTGGGTGGACCCCCGGAGGACGTATTTTTCTATCACAATTTTATGGTCCTGAGAAAGCTGAGCTAAGATAGCATAACACAGCAGAAACATGTCGACCACTTACACCAGATCACCAGGGCTTTAATTTCAACCCTGTTGTGATCTCACTATTTTAGTGTGAACAATTGGACCTTCGAATAAAGTTGTTGGGGTCCTGTTGTGATCTTTTAATGTCACCACTCATTCACTGTTTTTTCACATATCACAGTTGACATACCAGCTCCGCTGCAATCGCAGGCGTTGAAGCACACAGGGGATACTTGGTCTCCCCTGTGACAAGCCCTATGATGAAGCATGTCACCACTAGGGTGAGTGAGGGTTCTTTTAGAAAATAGTTTTTTCTTTTCATTTTTCTTTGTCCTGTTAGTTTTTTGACCACCCATTATTTAGGTTTAATCACTGTGTTTTTCATAACTTGGACACATTGTCTCCTTAGGAACACACATAAAGAGGCTCTCTTTTGTTGGTAAAAATTATGATTAAGGGGTAGGAGAGTAGCCCTGTTTACCCTCTCTCTCTAGTTGTATTTATACAACATACTTTTCATGCCTGTTTTGTTTACGTTTTTAAAGTAAAATGATTCAGCATTAGATACTTCACTTCTCATTTATTCTCCCTGCCTTATGGAGTCCCACAGGGATCATCACTGAGCCCTACCCTTTTTAACATTTATGCATCTATGTCTCTCCATTAGCAGCAATGATAAGAAAGTTTGGTTTCTCACTCACGTCCTATGCTGTCAACACTCAAATTGTCGTCTCCATAGAGAAAAAAGAGGGCAGTACTGGAAACAGATTTCAGAACTGTATGACAGCTGTTCACAGTTGGATGGGGAAAATTGCCTTAAACTAAACTCGGGAAAAAATAGGTACTGCTGTTTGGGCCTGAATTACATTTTTGGGGCCCTGATACATGGCCAACCACTGTGGGTCGGGCCCTCTCCCCCATTGGAAAAGGCACTAAAACTGGGAGTGATTATCAATTCAAAACTCAGTTTTAAAAATAAGTAATTGCAGTTACTTCCTCCACTTTCAACAACCTCAGAATAATAAAAAAAGTTCTGCCTGTTGTACCGGCTAAACGGCAAAAGACCCTAGTCACAGCATTAGTTCTCTCTAAAATAGATTATTGTAGCAGTCTGCTTCTGACAAAGCAAAAATATAATTTGAACAAACTTCAGGTATTACAAAACGCCACGGCAAGACTCATACTAAAAATCTCTAAACTTTGTTCAACTCCAAAACTAAAAAAGCTACACTGGCTCCCTATTAAACAATGACCTTTAAGGTACTCTGCCTAACCTACAAAGCAATCCACAATTTGGGTCCAGCCTTTCTGAACCATAGTTTCAAGCAGTATGTTCCAGCTAGGAAACTTTGCTCGGCCTCTGCTAATCTATTGATACAGCCCAGATATAAAAAATCTAGATGGGGTGGAAAGAGCATTGTGATGGAAGCTACCAAAATATGGAATACACTCCCTTTAAGAATTAAAAATGAACCCAGGCTTCTTTCTTTTAGGAAAGCTGTAAAGACCTGGTTGTTTAAATCATGGTAATTCTTGCCGGCAGTCTTGATCACACTCGCAATTAAAACAAACAGTGCTTAGCGCCCCAGGGCATTAATGCACTATATAAATAAAATTAACATAACACGCTGTCTTTTGCCACTGTTATGATAGATAGGACTAGGTAAAGCGATGCCATCTGATTTCCTAGGCCCACTCTGCCAACACTGCCTGGGAGGAAATGTGGCCCATGGACCCATGCTCTCATTTCTGTTGTATTGCCTTGAAATGTCTCCATATTGTTGCACTAAATATTATGCTGTGTTTCTTTTTTTCGCTACAAATGGCAATAAAAACGTTTTGAAACAAAACAAATTAACATAACATAACAACTCCTGAGTGTCCCCTGCTTCCCCACGGTCCAGGTAAATATTAAAGTCCCCAAAGAGTATAATGTGGGTGAAGAGTAACGCTCGAGGGATGATTAATTCATCCAAGGCTTTAAGGAAAGGGCCTGCTGGACCAGGGGTCTATATACCAGAGTGCCACCCAGCAAGAAATGAGGGGAGATGGTAAGACAGAAGTCAAGGGTTTCTCCCTCCCCAATCTCCAAAGACTCACCATGGTGAAAAGTCCACTTGCCTCTAGACACAACCGCTACTCCTCCTCCCCTGCCAGCTTTACAGTCAGCACGCGAGATTTTGTACGCTCCGGGAATGGCCAACTCAATCACTGGATTAGAGTACTCAGTGAACCAAGACTTTGTTATAAACAGCATATCAAGAGGCTCGTCGTAAATTAGATCAAAGATATCTTACAGTGTTTGCAAGCCAAATGAGCATTGATCACTGCCGCTTTGATTGAGTGCCCCATTTGACTTTTAATCAGGGGAGTACTGAGAGGGGAGGGGGCATGCATCCCAGAAGACAAGCAGAACTTACAGTGACTGCAGACGGTGACCAGGTTGGCTAAAACCCCTCAACTGCCCATGCAATTACATAACTGAGGGCAGAGCGAGAACAACTCTGTGGACTGTAAGGCTGAGAGACAGACTTGCTATGGGAGCTAAAATGGCCAGCGTGGCTGGCGATGGCCGCTTTTGGGACACTTCTGGGCACAGACGGGCCTGCCTCATGCGCGCCAGCAGCGTGCCCGCTATGCGCATCTGCTGCGCGTCCACGCAGCACATTTTTGTAACTATCCCCTTGGGACGACTAGGGCACGCAGATAACAAAAATGGCTTCTCTAGTCGTCCACCCAGAGAGGGAAACTGGAAGGGAAAGAGGCAACCGACCGGGGTCACACTCTACCCTGAGGGCATGTGCAAAACTGCAATTACAAATTCATTCAGTTACAAACAACCAAATCAATTACCAAAATACAACATTAAAATGAAGTAGGGGTAAAATCAATTTAAAATAATAACACTAAAAGGAGCAGCAATCAGGGAGAAGATTAAAGAGCACAAAACCCACATTGCACTGGAGTCCATGCAGCGCGCAGTTTTGCAATGACCATCTTCGGATGATTAGAGCGCGCACTTAACGAACATGCCGTCTCTAATTGTCCACCCAGGGAGGGAAACCAGAAGGGAAAGAGGTAGCCGACCTGGTTTACCCTCTACCCTGAGTGCATATGCAAATGAGCAATTACCAATGTATTCAGTTACAAACACTTCAAATGCTGTAATACAACAGTAAAATGAACAGTAGGGTTAACATCAATTTACAATAATAACACTAAAAGGAGCAGGGATCAGGGAGGAGATTAAAGAGCATAAACCCCACAAGGAGCATGTCATTTGCATTGGTTAATTATAACAGTTGAGGGCGGGCTTATGGCTGACCTGGAGGGGAGGTAGGTTGGGTCCTAAAAAGTTCAGGTCTCACAAGCAAACTTGATGCAGCATCGTCGGAGTAATTAAAAAGTGTGTAGCTGCTTACTGTTACCAAATCGCAAACACTGAACTGAAAACCCAACTGAAGCAGAAACAGGCCATACATGATTCATGTTGACGTGTCGTTTGCATGCTAACTCGCTTGTAGCCTGGGCCCATCAAACCACAGTGCAGTCCCTGTCAGACCTTGCCTCAGTCACTGTGAGCACAGTACTGCAGCACTGTATAAAAATTGCCAGCATCCAACCGTTGCACAGCACCATAATGGCTGTTCTGCATGAGCCTGGCAGTGTCAGCAAACATACTGGGAGCAACTGGGTAGCAGGCATGGCAGGCCAAGCTGAGGTTTAGATGCTTGCCTGCCTGGTCTGTACTGTACAGAAGATTAGAGCGCTACAGTGACTGAGCCAAAAACATCAGGTGATTACATCTACATGGTTACTCGTGGTGGCTGCATGCTGCTTGCGTGCCACAGCATGGTCTTTAGGGTGGGGCAGAGCGGGTGTGAGTGTATTGTGACATGCTCATCTGCAGTGTGCACTGCACGTGAGGCAGGGTCATAATTTGCCAGTGGTCTATAGATGCCAATTCCTCGGAAGCTGCAGGTCACATGTGAGAGAGTAATAGATAGTACTCTAATTATTCGCTATTAAGTAATCTAGAACAGAGTTACTGTCATACGTCCTCTGTGCCAATTTGTTTGCAGCAGAGATAAAGTTAATTGCCAACTCTGCTTTTCAAGCTCAGCCCCTCATGACTCCAGCGCCCCCTTTCCTCTGCCACACCTTGACACCTAAATGTATGGGTTCCCAAAGTAAATTGCCAGTGTCTGTGCTGTTTTGCACAACCAAACCAGCTTGTTTTTCTTTCTGCAGAATCTGCAAATGAAATAGGCCAGGTTATGACACTGAAAGGTGAGACCTATTGGTATGGACATCACTTGCTGTATGCAACGCAGTCCACGTATGAGCAGAAGTTCCTCCAGGTATCTTTGATTGTATTTCTAGAGCAAATTGGTCCATTGTAAGACCCCTTGCTCTAGCATCTCCGTTCTTTAGTAACCTCAGATGTAAATCACATAGCTGAATCAGACAGGCCTTGTGCATGAACACTCACAGATATTTCAAATGTGTCCATTCATCTCAAAGGCCCAGACTGTGTCAGATTTCATGTGGCAGTTTTCATCTGCACTGCTTCTGCCAACACACTGCAACAACAGATTAATACTCTGACACTCTTCAGGCAAGCTGTTTGACGAACCTTCAGGCTCCAGGGCTCGTGGCAACTGATGGAGTTAAAACGAGAATGACGTTTTCCAAAACAAGGGGTAGTTTCCTATTAAACAATTGTCAAGCTTGCAACTAATTTAAACATAGGAAGTTAAATGATGCACGCTATATTATTTTCATTTTGGGCCAATAAAATAGTACCACTATCAACCTCACATGCACATTTTTCATGCGCACACGACTCACTTTTTGCCCCTTTCAAATAATTCACACTCACATGCGCAGCTGTCTTCTGCTAGCCTAGCCTCTTCATCACTCAATAACGGGATGACATAGCAGTTGTTTCTGTTTGAAGTAATTTGTAGCTGCTTTCAGGAGGCTGGAAGGAAAAGGGTTGATTTCCTGTTTCTCCCTTTGCTTTGAACATTCATCACCACTATTTCTCACAGTTCCCCCAAATTGAAGCTTGGGTTGTTTAGAGAAGACTAGAATGTTCTCTTTATGTCCATAAGGAGTAATACTAAACAAAACCGGACATCCTGTGGAAATGAGCAACTTCGGGAACCTTATTAAACTGGAAATGAAATATGAGCAGCAAATAGAGCTCATCATCAACTTTCCTCTGTGAAGTATTTGTGCAGCTCGCCTAAAAATCATAGATTGTATAAATATTATATATAATATCACAAATAGTCACATCTCGTTCTCTGAGGTGGCTGCTGCTGTATTCAGGGTCCAGGGACTTCAAGACATTACGTTATGATCAGATATTGCGACGGCGAGCCTGCTAGCCTGCATTTCTGCCAGTGTATTGCATTGATTGATGCTTCTTATTTGAGGACCCGGTTCAGTTGGCCAAAGGGAGAGGAGGTAGGGCGGCCAGGGTTCCCATTGGGGTCAAGTCAAGAAGAGGTTGGGGTGTGAGTAAGACGACACGCAAATTGACTCTGCTAAAGATGACAGCACAAAGCACCAATGCACATATCCCTGTATTGTCCTTTCCCCAAATCAGCACATAGAGAACTGGAACATTTCATGTGTCCCCTTTCAGTGCATTATTCATTCATCACATTTATGCTAAATATGTACTTAATATGCACTTTTTGATTTACGTTTTATTTTCATTTTCTCGGGGGTGGGACCTCTTATCAAAACCTTATTGTAGGAATGCTCGCTCACTAAAATCCAAATTACATCTGGCTTTCAGCCTTATTAGTTGTGGATGTGGGTGGAGCCAATAGAGGAAGTGGGTAGAGCCAGTGGAGGAGTGGGTGAAGCCGGGGATGTCGGTGTGGCCTCCTAAAAAAGGGTGCCAACCGTACGTGGTGTTTTGCTCTTCGGTCTCGTGTGCACGAGTTTGTCCCTCAGGTTGGGGCCTCTTTTGAAGGCAAACAAAGGTGGAGGTAGTTGGTATCTCCCTGTATTCGGAATGGACCAGTGTCTCTGGATAAGCCAGCCATTCTATTGGATTGTCTGTTGTGTAATGATGTGGAGCACACCAATTGAAAGGAGGTGGAGCTCCGGTCACGCTCGAGATTCAGAGAGTGTCTGTGTGGGTGTGCCTGACCACACGGTGAATGTCCTACTGAGAGGATTATCCAATAGCCCTGGAGCCTAGCACAATTCCCCTGCACCTGGCAAGAGTACGGACAGGGGGCATGAGAAACCTACATCAGAGATTCTCAAGGTCCGGTAGGAAGCCAAACCTGAGGGGAATGCTCCAAACCTACAGGGAAAGACATTGCTGTCCTGGGAGACCTACCTGAACTGGCCGATAGTGAAGCTGAAGGACGCCCCTCCCGGGCAGAATTCTTTCAAGCACAAAAGGAGTGTCCCACTCTTGGTGGTGTTCAACACCAAGCCAAAGACCAGTCACATTAAGGAAACCTCTTGTGATCACCTCATCTACTGGGAGAATTATCTCATGTATAGAGAGCCTTAGGCACCTGACCCTGGGGAAAACCATGTGCTGGTGGTCCCACAGTGTTACAGGATCTTCGTACTATGACTAGCTGCTGATGGACCCTTGACAGGTAATCTGGGGTGGACCAAGACCATTAAAAGGATTGTCAATCACTTTTATTGGCCCAAAATGAAAGTGGCCTAAGATGCATTCTGTAGGTCTTGTTTTACCTGCCAGGCGAGTGGGAAGATCATGGGAAAGCAGAAGTCTTCCATGGTTCCAATTCCTGTTGTAAGCACCCCCTTTGAAAGGGTGAACATTGAAATTGTGGGGCCACTGGACCCCAAGACAGCCTTTGGCAACTAATTTTTAACCTTTCCAACTCCCCTTCATCTGCCCAGAACGTCCAGTCAGTGATGAGATTCATCCAGGACTGGATGAACTGCAATCACCTCAAACTTAATCCAGACAAAACCGAGCTGGTCTTGACTGGAGGTGGTTGCAGTCCATGGTCCCCTTCTTTCTGGCCCCCCTCACTCGGTGTCCCTCCTTCTCCTGTGCCTAAAGTTAAAACCCTTGGGATCTTTCTGGATTCACAACTTTCTATTCACTCACACGTTAGCTCAGTCGTCTCCTCTTGTTTTTTTTCTTTGAGAACAATTAGGAAGGTTTCCCGTTTCTTCTCTCTCCCCGCCCTGAAAATCATCGTGCTAGCCTTGGTATTGTCCCATATTGATTACGGCAACGTAGTCTATAACGGGGCTCCCGCTTACGCGATCCACCGCTTGCAGCTGGTAATGAACCAGGCTGCGCGCCTGATTCATGGCCTCCCCAAATACCACCGGGCCAGCCCACTATTAAAGGCGCTTCACTGGCTGCCGGTGCGGGAGCGTGCTCTCTTTAAGCTCGGCTGCCTCACTTTTCAGGCAAGAGCAGGGACTGCCCCTAAATTTCTTTGTTCCGCTGTCATCCCTTATCTCCCCGGCAGAGAGCTCCGCTCTTCCCACGCGGCCCTCTTAGCCATCCCTCGATTTAAGAAACTGAGGGCTGGCGGTGCGAGGTTCGCTGTTTTGGCCCCCACCTTTTGGAACTCCCTCCCTGTTGCCCTTCGCACTGTGCCCTCCTATACCCAGTTCCGGAAGGATCTTAAAACTTTTCTTTTCATTAAAGCCTATTCTGTTTAACTCCCTCCCTCTGCTGACATCCTCTGTTATCGCAATAGCGCCATGAAACCGCTAGGTAGAAGTGCGCTGAATAAATGCTTTTAAATTCAAATTTAAATTCATCCTGATCTTAGTGGGCAATGCCATCCGGTACCCAGAAGCCATCCCTTTGAAAACATTGACTGCACTCACTGTGGCCAGGTCACTGATAGGGATTTTTACCTAAATGGGATTCCCCAAGGAGGTGGTGTCTGACCAAGGCACCAGCTTCATGTCTGTGTACATGAAGTCTATGTGAGATGAGTGTGGAGTAACCTCCAAACAATGTAATATCCAAACCTATGGGCTTGTTGATGGGTTCAACCAGACACTGAAAGGACTGATAATGGGCCTATCAGAGCCCTTGAGTCAGAAGTGGCACGTCCTCTTGCCACTGTTGTTGTTTCCTTACAGGTAGGCACCTCAGAAGGGAGCTGGGTTCAGCCCCTTTGAGTTTCTTGATGGCCACCCTGTCAGAGGGCCTCTCAGCCTTGTAAATAATGGGTGCGAGCAAGCTCCCAAGAAACTCCCTCGGGATGTAGTCAGCTACATGTTGGTCCTTAGATTCCAGGCGAAGCAGTTCTAGAAGACTGCCACTGAGAACTTAGCTCCAAGCCAGGAAGTCATGAAACTCTGTATGACCAGAAGGCCACTCTGGTTGAGTTTCAACCTGGTCAGAAGGTGTGGGTGCTCGACCCAGTAGAGCACCTTTTGCCTTCTTTCTGTCTTACACTTGTGCCTGTGCCCTTGTTTGGTGCCTGCCTGCCTG
Source organism: Lissotriton helveticus (assembly GCF_964261635.1). NCBI lineage: Eukaryota > Metazoa > Chordata > Amphibia > Caudata > Salamandridae > Lissotriton > Lissotriton helveticus. The sequence goes on from NC_136063.1 coordinate 1,025,471,178, forward strand.
TTTTCACCACCTGTCTTTTTTCTCTGCCGCTGTGGTGCCCGTGGCCCCACCCCACTGGTTCTCGCCATCCACCTGCATCTCTCCTTCTCCTCTCCTATTTAATAGCAGCCAGTGACGAGCCAAATGAGCACCAAAGGCAATCCCATCTGCACCTGTCTGCCACCTGACCGTGACCAGTGCCTTCGTCCCCTGGCCCAAAGACCCGCCAGCACTACAGCTTCTCTACTTTCCACGAACTCAACACTGGCAAGAACTTAAACTGCAAGCCCTCCTCACCTCACCACAGCCACTGACCCTTCACCTGCCATCACTGCCCCTTTCCTTCACCCTCGCTGAGACCCAGTACCTCCACCTCCCGCCAGCAACAACTCCATCACACCCCAAACCCTGAGATGCATCCCCCTCAACATCCGCTCTCTCCAAAGACACGCCACGGAAATCTGGAACCTCCTCGACAGCACCGCCTCGGACATCGCCTTCCTCACAGAAACCTGGACAAACGCCACCTCCAGCCCAGACAGCGCGATCGCCATCCCTGAAGGATACAAGTTCACCCGGAAGGATCGCCCCGCAGGAAGCATCGCCCACAAGGCCAATCTTCGGCTGAGCACATATTCTGATGGGCTCATAGACCTGATGGAACACCTCCATTTCAAGATCCAGACCAACCCATCCCCCACCCTCTGAGGCACCCTCATCTACAGACCCCCTGGACCCTGCACTCCTTTCCCCAACTCCATCACCGAAATCATCACGCCACATGCCATCACCTCCTCTGATTTCAGGCTGCTAGGAGACCTCAACTTCGACCTCGACAACCTCCAGGACCCCAACTCCGCCTCCCTCCTGGACACCTCCACACCATCGGACTCAAGCAGATCATACCTGAACCAACACACTCAGTTGCGCACATCCTGAACCCTGTTTTCATAGCAGGGAACTCCATCACCTTCAGTCACACCTCCAAACTCTCATGGATGGACCACCACTGTGTTCACTTCATCTCCAAATCCACCATCCCCTGCTGACTCCAGCATCAGCTACAATGCAGGAATTGAAGATCTCTGATGACCGACTCGCTGCTGCTCTCGGCAGCTCCACTCCCACCACGACAAACAATGAGGACCCCACCTCTGCTGCCCACACTCTACACAACTTGATCACCAACTGCGCCAACACCCTAGCCCCCTCAAGAAAGCCTCCAAGCCCCACGCCAAGAAAGCCAGCTGTTTTTTCACCGAACTCCGAGACTCCAGCTGCACCTGCTGACAACTCGAAAAACTGTGGAGGAACTCTAAAACACTGACGGACTGCGACAAGTTCAAAAGCTACAGCGGCCCACCACAAGCTCATCAGAATCTCCAGGAAGAAAGCACTTCAGGACAGAATCTCCACCAATGCTCACAACAGCAAGGAACTATTCTGTATCATCAAAGAGATCACCCAACCCAATAGCGAGGCCACAGACATCACTCCCTCCTAGAACCCCTGCGACAGACTCAGTGCTTTCTTCCATCACAAAATCAAGACCATCTATGACAACTTTGATGCCAATAACCCCCACAAGGAACCCCATCCCACCACTCCCAGCAGCACGCAGCTAACACTCGACAGCTGGACCACCTTCAGCATCAAAGACACTCTAAGGATAATGAAGACCATTCACTCTCAGAACCAACTCCAATCACCTTTGGAGTCCCACAAGGATCCTCCATCAGCCCGACCCTGTTCAACATCACCTCCAAACTTCTCACCCACACGCACAAGGCCCTCCACAACACCAGACATGCCAACCTGAACCACTGCCTCGTGTTCCACGCTCCCCAGCACTCTCTCCACTGGGACCAGCTATCCCTCGCAACAGTACCTCGTATCAAGAAAAGCAGCGCAGGAGGGTGCTCCTTCTCCATCCTTGCAGTAAAGACATGGTACTCCCTCCCGCTTCACCTCCAACAGACTTCATGGCTCCCCAAGTTCCTAAAGGACCTCAAGACCTGGCTCTTCGATGGAACTCAGGGAACCTCCGGAATCTAAAGAAACCACCCCGTTCCCCTCTCCCCAGGGCCTTGAGACCCATTCCAGGTGAGTAGCTTGTGCTATATAATCCCATGAGTGATTGATTGATTGAGCACCAGTCCTTGCAGAAACAGTGGAGTGCTTGATATGAGGTAGAGGAGCTCAAGGCGAAGGCCACCTACCTGGTGGAACTGCAAACCCCCAATGGTCCTGCATGTTAACCACCTCAATCCAAACCTTGAGAGGTCTGAGGTCACTATGCTCTTGATGACCAATGGATGTGAGAAAGAAGAGAGTAACCCTCTCCTGGATCTCCTCTTCTCAAAAGTGTATGATGGATCAATATAGGAAGTGAACCGCTCCTCCTCTGTGGCACCTCAACTGGAGAAAGACTGTTGCCAGCAGTTGGAACAGTTTTCTGCCCTGTTCTCACTTACCCCTGGGGTCACCAAAAGGTGTACCTACTATCGCATTATCCCAGCCTGGAAACCTGCCATTGACTACACCACAGAGAGAGCTTATATTCCATGTCTTTATTGTGTGTAACTGTGAGCTCAACATTCTAAACCAACCTTCATTGCATTCACTCTAACATGTAACAGTTCTACAGAGTCCATCAGGAGCCAAAAGGGTTCCATCATTTCTAATTGACAAGACACTACATCGCACCCTCTGTTAAATGAAAAATTACATTTTTTCTTACAAAATATATATAGATAAACTTATGTCATTAAATCTCTTCAATCAATCTTTTTGGTGCTTTAGTTGTTCAACCTTATCTTGTTCTGAGAAATATCATCACCAATGTCCATGATCTACGTCAATGGTGTAGAGGCAACAGCAGTCACTGATTTTTCAGACTCAGTCTCTTCTTCATCAGTTAGATCTGATGAAAGATTAGTTAAATGCCTACAATTAGAAGAGACTCTGGTAATAGACTTCCCAGAGCGCTGGGCAGTCACCATGTGTTTTTTAGCAGACACCACTTGAAAACTTTCTGCATCCAATGAAGCATCACATTTTCTTCTCTGCATTTGCTGTGCGAGCACTGGATCTTCTTTCATAAAGACTAAGTTTTTTTATGTCATTTTTTGTCAGTATACACTTTCATCTTCTGTTTTTTTATGCGAGTCCGTCTCATGAATTGCTGTCTCATCTTTCTTTCTCTGATTGGTCGAATGAGGTATCTTGGTGTTCATTGCTCTCCCGATCATTATTGTAGCAGGACTTTCACCTATGGTAAAGTGTGGTTGTTGAACGATAGACTCTCAACGTAGAATTTCACACAGTTTTCAAATTGAGCATTTCAACAATAGCTCTCTGCACTGCTTTTTTTAGTGTACTCATAAAACGCTCAACAAGTCAGTTGGACCTTGGCCACAAAAGTATGCTCTTCTAAAGCTTTATATTCAAATGCCCCAAGATATCTTTAAACTCTCGACTGTTGAAAGGTGGGCCATTCTAAGACTTCACTATGGCTAGAACACAGCATTTTGCAAGGACCACACCTAGTTATTTAATGACTTGTTCTTGAATAGTAGATGAAAGTTCTTCAATTAATGGAAATCATGAGTATTTATCTATAATCACCAGCATCCAATTGTCGAGTGCACCGAAAAAGTCAATGTCTATTCTGGCTCGTGCATGCTTTGGGAGATTTGACATGTTCAAGGTGTGGTGAGTAGTTTTTGTTGGAAGGTAGTTGCATAGATGACAGGCCTTTCATTATTTTTCAACCCTGTCATCAAGGTAAGGAACCTAGACTCGGAGAGCTAGTTTTGTGACAACAATTCCATGAGATCTTTCTTGGGCCACTTCAATTATTTTCTGTTGCAGACTTTCCAGAATAAGAATTCTCGACACTTGAAGTGTAGCTCCATCACTGGTGAGCGGTTGAGGGTGTTGGTTCCATGATTGATGTGTAATTGTAGAATTACTGACATAATATTGACAAACATAATATCGAACATACAAAAATGTCGGCCCCAAATTATCGATTACACTTTTATCGACTACCATTACTTATTAAAGAAATTACAAAAATATCGAAACAAGAATGTCATACATACAAAATATTGTTTACAACATTATCGAATACACAAATATCATTAAAAAAACATTGTACTTTCTTAAATAAACATAAATATCGAAAACAAAAATATAGACGGCAATTTTATTGATTTTTTTTAAAATATCGACATTTAAAAAACTAACTAAAATGAACATATCCTCACCCAAAAACGTACTTACAATATATAAACAATAATTACACACATTATAACTATTATGAAACTTTTTCATAACATATAAAATATAAAAACATCTAAACTTAAAAATTCACACTCTTAAACATAAAATAAAACAATACTACAAATAACACATACAAAATTAAACATTTTAAACTATATGAAGCAAAAAAAAAACAAGTAATATATATTTTTTAAATAATTAGCACTAACTACTTCTTAATTAGCGTTTCCCATATATGGAAAGTAACTACCACTAACTTAAATCAAAAAATACAACAACGAATATAAACCTCTAACTAATAACATACACCAATGAAATAAACCCACCAATTAAACAAACACTATATGAACAATACATTTTTACATATAACACAAACTACAACTCGACAGAAAAAAGAAGAGGATACTTGTCGGATTACTCCCATAAAGCAGACTGACATTTCTGAAACAAACTTTACAACAGCACAAATAAGTAAAATGCCTTTTAGAATAGAACACTACCTAGGGATCTATTAGTATGTCGGGCGGATCGCCACCGCCGGTATGGCGGTAACGATCCTCCCGACATTTTCCTCCGCCCGCATGCCATTTCTCCCGCCATATTACGATGGGGGGACACACCAGCGGTTGAAAAGAGCGTCCGCCGGTTTTCCGCCGGTTGACAAATCAACCGGGCGGAAAAGGGGCTGAATGTGGTGGCGGTGTCTGCAAGACACCGCCATCCATATCACAAATCAGGCAGAGATGTGCCATTCCATGGCGGCGTTTCTGCCATGGAAAGGCATGTGGTCTCTGAATGTGGTGCCAGTTGTGGGCCCCCAGGGTAATGGGGGGGTGGGGGTACACATGGGGGGTATCTATGGTACCCCCTGCTTTTGCATGCACCACGCGGTGCCTGCCACATTGTGCATGCAAATGTACAAGGTGCAGCCACAGCATTGTGGCGGGCGGTGTTGTGTCCACCGCCCGCCACATTGTTGTGGATGGGGGATGCCACCACGGCAGTAGCATCCTTATTGCCGTGAGGGACCGCCGCACCACTGGCGGCCGGTCCTAGCACCGCTAGGGTGGCGAGCAGACGAAAGTCTGCCCGCAATCCTAATAGGCCCCCTAGACTCTACACCTAAAAATATATCAAAATGTCATGTACTAAAATATCTCTCTTAAACTTATATCTCCTCTACTGCACCAAAAACTACTTCTACAGCATTAACAAAAAAGTTATTAAAGAAGTAAGTATATTTATCTTTTTTATTCAACAATTCCCTAAAATACCCACCCAAAAACCCACTTATCACCAATATTCCCATCACCTATAAGTTAATAGAACAAACATTTTAACATTATATTTCTGCTTACCAACAGAAATATTTTCAAGCAAACTAAAAGAGAAGCTTGAAAATACCCAACAACATCTTCACTGACATAAAGAGCAACATTGTAAATATATGCAATGAAATATCTATGTATTTTCCTATAAACTGTACTGTATTATATCAATTAATACTTTTAAATATTTTCTTTAGAACTAAAAGGTCCTCCATGACCGAAGGAGCCCAATCTATAACGTCACAAAAAGGCAAAATGTCATTGTGCTATATGGGTTATGTATACATACAAGAAAAACAAACAGGTTTAAAAGAGTTTTGGAAATGTCGTAAATATTATTCAAATAAATGCTATGGAAGAGATATTAGACAGGACACAACTTTTACATCTGTTAAAGAACACAACCACCCACCAAATGTAAAGGAGATTGAAATCAGAAGTGCTCTTGAAACAATAAAATAAGCTAGCACTAGTACGGATAGACCTACCACAGCAATACTTAAGGAGCAGTTACTAACAGTACCACAACATGCATCTATTGATTCCTTAAAAAGAACAATAGCAAGACAAAAGAAAGCCACTAGAAATAGTACACCTGCCCCTAAAACATTTCAAGAGGTAGAGATTCCCCATGAACTGAGTGTAACACACATCAATGAACCATTCATATTATATGATAATAAATGCAAAGACAAACTAATAATTGTGTTCGCTACTGCAAACAATTTACTTAAATTACAGCTATGTAATACTTGGATGATGGATGGGACATTCATAATGTGTCCCAAATCATTCTCTCAGTTATACACAATACATGTTTTTTTTCCAAAATACAAATATTCAATGTATATACACCCTACTCCCTAATAAACAGCAAGCTACCTACCTTGACATTTTAAACCAAATAAAAGATAAAATCAATAATTATTTTTGTCAAAAAATAATTATTGATTTTGAGCATGCCATGATCAATACAATACTAAAATGCTACCCCATATAGCAATGCAGGGTTGTTATTACCACTTTAACTCTATTAGTGCTGCCGTCGGCCGCTGAACGTTCAGAGCACTAACTGGCTGGTGCTGTGAACGTTCAACCGCTGACGTGGCCCCGCCCACTCTATAGAACGCCCGCACTGCGTTGAAATAACGGCAGTAAACGGGTTAACCAATGTCTCTGGAGGCATCTACAAAAGTCAATCCTAAGGGGTCTATTAGAATAGTGTGCAGATCGCCACTGCCCGTATGACGATCCGCCTACCATTCCTCGCCACCCGCCTACAATTTCTCCCCACCATATTATGATGGAGGGGGGCCCCGGCAGATGGAAAGATGGTTCGCTGGTTTTCTGCCCATCGAAAAGTCGACCGGGCAGAAAAGGGGTATATTATGGTGGCGGTGTCTGCAAGATACTGCCATCCATATGATAATGTAGGTGGTGATGTGCCTGGCATGCGGTGTCTGCATGTGGGGGCCTATTGCGGGCCCAGAGGGTGTTTGAGGGTACATGGGGATACCTATGGTACCTCATTACATTTGCATGCACAACATGGCAGGCACTGCGCGGTGCCTGCCTCGTTGTGCATGCAAATGCACAACCTGCCTTTTTTGCATTGCGGCGGGTGCAGCTGAAAGCACTTCCCGCCGCAATGTAAAAAATGCTGGATGCGCCTGTCTGTGTGGCGGGTGCATCTAATCTGCACCATGGGACTGCCGCACATTTGGAGGGCGGTCCCTTTTGCCGTTACGGTGGCGGGCGTACTTTGTCCGCCCGCCATCCTAATAGACCCCTATGTGTTGAGTGTGCAATTGATAGTACTTTTGCATACCAAGTTAAAAAATGTATTGCGCTGGCCTATCTGCCAGTAACTGAGGTAGCAGAGCACTATAATATCCTAATAGAAAGCCCCTACGATAAAAACTACGCCCACTATTGGATTACTTTGAGGATACCTGGGTGGAAAGACTTCCCAGATCAGGGCACAGAAGACTACCCAAATTCCACATTCCATGGTGGAATGTGTACTTGAGCACACTAAACAAACAAGTCAAAACTAACAATGCTGTTCAAGGATGGCATAATGCTTTCCAATCAACAACAGGAAGAGGGATACATACTGTACATAAACTACTCCAAGCCCTACAAAAAGAACAAAGTTACCAGGAACTTGGAATATTAAAAAGAATGTACGAATTACTACAAAGTCAGGTAACACTATACCCAACTACAAGAGGCCTAGTATACCTATTACTAATAGCAAAAATTATTCTTTAAATAATTTTCCTAAAACAATACAAAATAACTTTACTACAAAACACAATTTGTAACTGTACATATCATTTTTCTTATGTTTGAAAATATAAATAATATGTCATATATATTTAATGTAGTTACAAAAATATATATTGACATCTTAATTATATTTTACCTAAACATAACACATTTATATAATAATAAAGTCAACATACCCTCCCGCAATTATAAAAATGAAAACTTACGATTTCTGAAGCGGAGGAACGCGTAATCCAAAATTCGTGAACCATCCAGGTATCTCTCAATCCAAATAAGTTTTTACATTTACCCAAAAAATTTAAAAATACAACTGTTCCAAAATAAAAATCCAATACCGATAAATCCATTGACTTGAAACCATTACAAACTTGAAAATAGGGGTCTATTACAATGTCGGGTGGATCGCCACCGCCCGCATGGCCGTGGCGATCCGCCCGACAGAATCTCCTGCCCGCCTCCCATTTACCCTCCACCATATTATGATGGTGGGGGGTACCGTGGCGGACGGGAAGACCGTCCGCCGCTTTCCTGCCCGGTCGACCAGTCGAACGTGCGGAAAAGGGTTGAATATGAAGGCGGTGTCTGCTCGACACTGCCATCCATATTACAATGTCTGCAGGAACCAGCCGCTCTGTGCCCGTGTTAAATACATGCTGTTTTTGCAGTTGGGGTCCCATTGTGGGCCCCAAGGATGTTGGGTAGAGGGGGGCACATGGGGGTACCATGGTACCCCCCTGCATTTGCATGTACGACGTGGCAGGCAGTGCCTGCCATGTTGTGCATGCAAAAGCACAGAAGCCTTTTTTGCAGTGTGGCAGTTGCTGCTGACAGCACCGCCCGCTGCAATGCAAAAAATGCGGGATGCACCCGCCGGTGTGATGGGCGCATCCTAATTGTACAAGGGGGCCCGCTACACACATTGCGGGCAGTCCAATCTCCTGGTGCTATGGCGGGCGGGCGGGCATCGCAATAGACCCCATAGTGTTTTAAAAAAAGAAACGCTCCTGGAAAAACCTAAAAATTAAGAAAGTGTAAAATAAATATTAGTATTAAATACTAATACACACTTCTTAATTAAGAAAAATGCTACGCTCTCCAAAACGTGATTCCGATAACGAAACTTGTAAAAATAGAAAAAAACATATGCACCCACACAAACAGACATAGAGTATAATAAACAACATATAAACACGCTTTATGTACCATAAACACATATTTAGAAACATATCCTACCCTTTGTACACTAGGCCGTAAACACTAACTATCGATATCTCGCTAAACTATAACTAACTACCAAAACGCACCAAAAATACAACAACCTACCACTACAAATACTAAATACCACTTAAAACCATGCAAAAACAAGTAAACATGTAATTAAATATAGTAAATTAAACTTAACTTCATCGACACGAAGCAGCATCTAACCGAAAGCTTCTCTCTTGTAAAATGACCCAAAACAACAGTAAGCGGTTACAAAATAGACCCTGTAAAACAAAAATGGCTTCTCAAATAATAAAACACATACAAAATAATTCCTAAGAATAGGAAACATACAGAATTAAACAACTTATATATTTTCAAAAAATATATATTATTATACTTATTTTTTATGATGTAAAAAAAATTATATTGTAGATTTATAATAAGAAATAATAATAAAATTATAAATTATTGTTATAATTACTTATTAATTTGTAACATTTGCAATATATATTCAAAAATGTCTAAATTGTTTAAAATGTTAAAGAAAAATGTAACATTTTGAAAAACATATTTGTTTAAAATGCTAAAATGCACTTAATAATGTTATCAATTTATAACAAATTAATAATATTAATTAGAAAAATATATTACATGGTAAAAAAAAGAAATTTCTATGTTTTTTTCCTTGTGAAAATATGTACAATATGATGTACTGTAAATACAAAAAATATATGAATATTTTGTAAATGTTATAAATGCAAAAACAAAACTGTAAAAACATGTTGTAAAATTATGTTTGTACAAACATGTTAAAAACAATAATGTTTAAAAATGTTTACTGCTACAAAAATAATATATCTATGTTTTAAAATATAAAAATTAAAAAACATGTATGTTAAAAAATAGTATTGTATATGAATAAACATATCTGATAACAAACTAACTTGCCGATCGGCTATTACTAACAACTTACCACCACTATCTGTCGCCACAGCATTACCTGTTGCCACCTTCTCAGAAGCATCGAAAGCTAAACCTATCCCAAAACCCCGGCACAAGGGTGTCACATGCACTTCTGTTAACAGTTTAGCAGTGGATGTAAAACAGCAGGTGGTTCCTGCTGTTCCAGCTCCGACAGTCGCAACTACACAGAGGGTCATTGAGCATAATAACCCCCACCTTACAACACAGAGAGTAAAAACTAACACAAATCACTATAGGGGTTATGTTGATCTTCCCCCTGATGTAGGGTCTTATGTAGTTGTGCTAACAGGGGTGCCGGAATTGTTATATCATCACCAGGAAGACTATGGGTCACTAAAAAATAAAGTAACACACTGGCTCAATGTTAACAGGCCAATACCCAACCACCTGAGTAGTAAAATCCTCATGGTGCGTCGGGTACCCTGGATAGGCACTTTGCATAAGTCTATTAACGGCGATTGTGTAATTATTTCATTTGAAAATCCCAATACTGCACACTATATTCACACCTGGAATAACAACAATGCAAATTCGCTTATAGCTTCCAAACCCCTAACCTATTTCTACCCTCCACGTTTACATCATAATACAGGAGGGAATTGGAGCAGGATCCCGGAGAGAAAAGGTGTGCAGGGTGGGTTTCACAATCATTGGCCAAATACACATGGCGGGTGGACAGGAGTTCCTGTCTACAATAGGTTTGGGTGCCTTGAGGAAGTAGACTGACTCTTCCATAGGTCTACTAACACACAGCCACTAGTAGACTCAGCCAGTTGCCCTATCTATTCTCTGGACGACCTGCTTTTTCTTTCCCATATTCCCAACTTGGAGATTGTAATCAAACTACAGATGAGTTCAGGTACAAAGATGGCCTTGCTTCTGATCACTCTGTGGGTATTACAACCACTTCAACTTCTCCAATTATTGGGTTATATAATGCCAAAAACATTTATACAGACAAAGCTAAATTAGACCATAGCATTAAGGACAATCCCCTTGTAGAGGTGACGTCTGTAATAATCTCAACGGTAAAGGAAGGCACGTCTTCCTATATCCAAGGTCAGCCAAGGGCAAGCAGGCCTACTCCGGTAACTAGCGACACTGATAAGATGGTGACCCCAGGCTTACTTTCCATACTCTCTTGGAACATCGCAGGGTTGGCCAACAAAATAGACTCCCCCGAGTGGGAGAAATTAATGGAAGGATATGACATATGCCTGTTTCAAGAAACACGGGCCAGGCAAAAACAGTCTCACATAGGATATGCCTCCTTTGAAATACTGGCAAATTGGGGCGGGAAGGGACGACCATCTGGGGGTCTTCTGATCTGGGTGGCTTCTTATCTTGGATGTAGGGTAACATTGCGCGAAACCAATTCAGCGAACTTCCAGTGCGTTGTTTTGGAATGGGCACACGGTGCAAGTATAGCACTGATTAACGTATATTCAAGGCCAGTAGGGATAGCAGGCACCTCGAGAACAATTGAGGATCTAGCATTGTTTCTCGATTCCGCTAGCCTATGCTCCACACTTATAGTGGGGGGAGATTTTAACACCCAATATGAGCCTCTCCCGGATCATCTAGTGGGTGTTACAAGTGAAGAGGACGATCTCTGGGAGATCCCCACCTTGGTGGCCTCCCCCGTAAAGGCTTGGTCACCTATCGCCACACAAATAACCTCTCTGACGCTCTGCCACTCGCTGAGGGCTTGCAATGGCCGTATTGAAGGAGATATTCCATCAAAATACACCTTCAACAGACCAGGTTGCGAGTCACGAATAGACTACATCATGGTCTCAACGAAGGACTGGGATAAAGTGAAGGTCTTTAGGATAGTCGCTAGGAATGACAGCGACCACAATGCTCTCTCTCTGAGACTTGCGGTCCAGGGAATATCTATGGGTATGGCAGAAGAAAACTCAGTACCCTCAGCTGCCTTGGTCCTAAATAGTAATAGGCGTAAAATTAAATGGTTGAAACTCTTAGAGAACCCAATTAATATCCAAAGGCTGTATGTACCAGTGGTCCTCGCGCTAGAAAAGGTTGAGGCCCTTACCCCACAGCTAGTTATTCCTACTGAATCTTTTGCTCTAGAAGGAGCCGAAGTACTTAATACCATCCAAACCACCCTTGCTGAGTTCTCTGTGCTTGGGGATATCCACTCTGAGCTATGCTCCAACCTGGTAGAGGTATTGAACCCGGTGGCTAGGGTGAAAAAATCCAAGAAGAAAAGAGCTTCGTGGTTCAATGCATCTTGCAGGAGAGCAAAGGCTGCTCTATTAGAGTCACTTAAAATAAGGGATAGTCCAAGTATGATCAGGGAAAAACGGCTAGCTTACAAGTCTATTTTACGTATTGCTAAAATAGAGTGGGATGAGGAAAATTGGTCTGAAATGACAGCTGCCCTTACAATCCGAGATAGTCGAAAATTCTGGCTAATTGTTAAGCACGGATCAGCTGAACCCCTAGCTGCAGTTGAAGCGAATATAGCACCCGCCATTTGGGAGGATCACTTTAAAAATTTGTATAGAAAACATAACCTGGACCAATTGGTGACTCCACCAGAACTTACAATGGACCAACATACTAAAAGTATAGTTCCTATGGATGGATTCACTCTGGAAGAAGTTACCATGGCGATCTCGGGGCTGGCGCCTGAAAAAGCGCCAGGCCTGGACAGGATTCCAGGCGACCTATACAAACATGAAGTTAAAATCTGGGCCCCGTACCTTAGCGTGCTGTTCAATGCAATTCTGAATGGCATGACGATCCCCCCCACTTGGCTGGGGGCAGAGATAGTCCCTATTTTCAAAAAGGGCTCTCCTATGCTCCCGGTCAATTATAGGCCAATAAGCCTGATAGACGTTTCACAAAAGCTATTCGCTAGGCTTTTGCTGGATCGTCTGTTGGAATGGACGATGGAACACGACATACTGGGTCCCTTCCAAGCAGGCTTTAGAGAGAAGGTTTCAACGATAGATCAGGTCTTCCGTCTCGCCCTTATCTATTGGAAAACGGTACAGTTGGGGGGTGGCAGCCTCTACACTGTATTCGTGGACCTGCGGGCAGCTTTCGACCTGGTCCCTCGCAAAAAACTTTGGGAGGTGTTGGCCAAATTGGGGGTCCCTAAGGGACTGCTGGAGATGATTATTCATCTCCATACTGCCAACTTTGCACAGGTAAGGTGTGGCAAGGAGGGTGCCCTCTCGAACAGGTTCCCCGTTGACAGGGGGGTAAGGCAGGGCTGTGTGCTTGCACCGACCCTGTTTTGCCTCTATGTCAACGGGGTTATCCCTCATTTGAATGGGGTGGCCAACTCTGACGCTCCCAAGCTGGTGGGAACTAGAGTGTCGGCGATCATGTTCGCCGATGACACTCTACTGTTATCAAAGTCTATGATGGGTATCCAGCGGGTACTCAATGGTTTTGTGGGTTTGTGTGGGGAATATGGTCTAGAAATTAACACCCTAAAGACCAAATTTATGGTATTTAATCCCCCCCAAAACTCCGCTCTACCCCCAAGATTGAACAAAACAAACTGGAACGGGTGAGAACTTTCGAGTACCTAGGAATTATCCTAAATGAAAGAATGACCTGGTGTACCCACCAAGAGAAAGCGCTCCTCAAACTGATCCAGTATTCGGGTGGTACCATGAAGCTCCTGTGCGATAATAAGTCATCTATTCGGCCTGTTGGCCCACCTTTACAGATTTATAGGGCACAGGCAAGGGGGGCTGCCATGTATGGGTGTGAGCTTTGGGGCCATGCAGCCTCTCAGGATTTGCTGAAAGAGGAGAACAAGTTTATTCGGAGGATTGTAGCCCTTCCCCTAGTACGCCTCTTGTCCCCCTAAGGCTAGATCTTGGAATACGACCCCTCGATGAGGAACTGGCTTTCCGACCGCTGTCATACTGGCGTAGGTTATGGTCAGTCCCGGAACTGATCAGTTATAGACAAGGTCTCCAGGAGGTGCTTGCTATGCCCAATGCGGGGGAAATTAAATGGCTGAAATTTATTAAAACCGAGTTGGAGGGTTTGGGTCTTCTGAAACTGTGGTCTGACCCCCTATCCAATTGTCCACTTTTCCCCAAAAAGACATTGGCAAAGGTATATCAGGATAGCAAACTGACGGCACTGTACCGCCGCCAAAACCATGGGACACTAACAGAGGGATTTCTACGCATTAAGGATATTTATAGCTTCGAGCCAGTGTTAGATAATTTATATCCCTCCTTGCTTAGGAAACTCTACTTACAATGGAGACATGGGTCTCTCCCACTCCGCGCATTTACAAGTAAGTGGAGTGAAAATGCAAATAGTGTATGTCCAGCATGCAAACTGGCCGATGAGTCTGAGCTCCATATAATCTTTTTCTGTCCAGTATATCATGAGATACGCAAGAAATGGATTGTCCCTTTATGTAGGAACCTGGGATTTGTGGAGTGTTTGGCCGCTTTTAGAGTTCTTAAAACAGACCTGTCGGACCACATTGTATTTACAGTAGCTAAGTACCTAGGTGCTGTGTGGCTTTTGAGGAGAAAATGTATTAAGGCTGTTCAGTGACCACAATATATCGCAGTGTGATGAAATTCCATGTAATGGACTGTATGAATTTGTAAAGTACAATTTTATTTTGACTGTTTTAATGAAATTTATTATGTCTTTTATGGTGAAAAATTTCTACCGAAATAAAGAAATAAAGAAAGAATAAACATATATAAAAAAGATTGAATTTTCATCCATTAAAAATATGTATATTATTTCAATGTTTCATCACTTGTAAAATATTGCCTTAATAAAAAAAATCGTTCACCCTAAACATGTAAGAAAACATATAGGGCTTTACCAGCACACCTAATATCAATTATTAAGTCATATACACTTGTATTTCGTCCGTGAGTATAGATAATCCAATTAATTCATCTATAGGGACATTTTCAACAATACTATTCCAAAAAAGACAATCCAGAACAGGTAGTGATCTTGCTGTTAATTAGCCTTTATTCTAAAATCAGTTTCGCCATAAAAAACTCCCAGCACACGACTCACACAAAATACTTTTTAAAGGCATAAGAATAGTATCATAAAGATCAGGACCATATAACGTAATACACAGACCAGGAACCATTTAGGAACCAAGCCTGGTCAAACCAGTAATAGTGGCTGGCCACACCTGTTATGATGCAGTCACAAGTGAGAAACAACAATTTTTTCTCCGATGCCCACCAATTATACCTAGGTCCCACCATGATAAGCAGTAACCTACTGGGCAGCGTATCTCCCAGATGAACTACGTTTCTCCGATGCCGAGGGCCACCCTAAACATTTAATTAATAAATAATAAAATAATGTTTACAATAAAAAGTGCTATTCTTTCTAAGATATTGTCATTATATATATTCCTAAAATATATATTGTAATTCAATTGATATGTTTTTTATTTTAAAAATATCATATAAACATATATATATATATATATTACCTACTGGCGGTCGCCAGTTGGTAGTTATAGTTAGGATTGATTTCCATAGGGAAATCGCAACATTATATTTGGAATAACTTTGGCGCCGGTTGAGGAATCAGCCTGAATTTTTCAGCAACTTTGCCTCGCGGCTCTCCGCTCCTTCCCTGAAAGTTTGGGGGGGATTCGTCAAGCGGGGGCTGAGATAAAAGGGGGGTCCCAAAACGTGTTTTCCCCATGTTAATTTCCATAGGGCGGTCTGTCGCACTTTTAGCCCGAACGGCTGAATGGATTTTTACCAAACTTGGCAAAATTGTAGGGACTGGTAGCCCGATGTGCCTTTGCTATGTCTCAAGATATGTGCTCCAGAGGATTTTGAGTAATTTAGGTTAAAAAAAATGTATATATCTATGACAGCGCCCCGGTACGCGTACCGGGGAGCGCTCCGGGCGCGCCACGCGACTTGCGCACGGCCAGCTGAATGGCTCTCGGGTGTCTGTAAACATTCGAAACAGTCTGCAGCGGCCGCCATCTTGTGTCTCGGTAGGATCGAGACACAAGAGGTGGCAAAAAACAAAGGGGGAAATGACCAAAAGGGGACAGGGGAGACCCCCCCTGACCCCCTAGGTTTGATGTGTGGGCCATAAAAGGGTCCAGCGGGGCGAAAAAAATAATATTTTTTTTTTTCGATTTTCGCGGGGGGAGCGCCCGGTACGCGCACCGGGGAGCGGACCGGGGAGCGTACTACGGGGAAAACAGAGTGAAACAAGAAAATGATAATTCAAAGTGATTAGAGGTAGGGTAGCTCTGCATAGAGTTGTTGTGTTGTTTGGGTGTTTTAAGTACCAACATGTAGGTACCAATGTAGAGTCTTAAATTCAATGTACACCGTTTCCTCTGTAGATATCTTGCATGTTGTTACAGAAGTTATTGTGCTATATGGAATCCATATCATAGTCTGTCAGGAAAGCAGAAAGAACATAGAGGCAGGAGATGAAAAAGAGATGTCAAATACACATTGTAGATAATATAGTGGGAGAAAGGAAGTATCTATGAGCAAAACTACTATGTAACACAAAAAAGTTGCACAGTATACTATAAGTCTGACTTTCCATTACAATCAATTTGGTACTAGTTTAAGAATTACATATAAAAATGAATAATGTCTCAAACTATTTTCGAATTATTAAATATAAATTTATTTTTGAGATTCATTTTCCAAATTAAATATAACGTCTAACATTTGACTGTCCGAAATGTCCTCATTTTGAAGGAGGAAATCCACAGATTCTACACATTGTAGAAGTTCATGGTCTCGTGATTCGTCCATGAATTCAATGTCATATGGTTCAATGTTTTCTTCATTGTTCTTTGCAAGGACAATTTCAAATGAAACGTTTTGTTCTCCTTCCATTTTGGCTGAAATTTGCATAAAAAAATATATATCAGTAGAGATAGGGCTCTGTTGGGTTTAATTTTAGATAGGTAGTTTTTAACAGTGAATTTATCTTTGGGCATGTATGGTATGAGACTGGAAGTAGAAATATAAAAAAGTGTATGTCATGAAACCTAAGTAAATGTATAATTATACAAGACAAACCTAAATGCATCCATAACTATAACAAAGAAGTCTATCTCAATCTATAACTATTACAGGGGGATAGTATATAACTATCAGAAAAAGTTTTCTATATTTACTTAAAGTGCACAATATACTTCAGTTTTCAAAATAACAACTTACCTTTAAAAAGAAGTTGAAGTTATTAGTGAAAATCCTTTTGAAATGTACACCAGGAAGTAGTAGTCAAAATGCTGTGTTTCCCTCTCTTTATTTATATATATTCATGTACATAACCAATCAAATGTCTGGTAAAAAAAGTAGAAAATGAAAGTAACATTTTATTTGGTTGTCAATTCTAACACTTCAGATGTGTTTTTGTGAAGTAATTTACCTCAGGGTATTTAGAGAGGTCTACAGGTAAATGGCTCAATGGAGTTCCATTGAATTTGGGAAAATGGTAGGGATTGGTATGTAGTATGAGCTATTCTATATTTGGTGAAAGTGTCTCCAGTGGTTTTTATGTAAATTAACTTTTAACATTTTTTTTAGAGCGCTTCCCGGTGCGCGCCCGGTACGCGTACCGGTAAGCGCTACGGGAGTCCTCCATTTTGTGTTTCAGTAGATTTGAGACAGAAAATGGAGGACAAACAACATTGGGAATAGGTATAAGGGGGCATGGTAGGCACTCCCTGACTCTCTAGGTTTTCTGAGGGGGGCTTAGGAGGCCCATATAGGCGAAATTGTTTTTTTAAATTTTTTGCAGTTTTACTCAAGCCCATTCAGGTACTGTTTCCTTTACTCTCTTTGTCCTTTCTCTTTGTCACTCCCCATGTGTTATCCTAATTCAATTTTTCTCCCTCTTTCACCCCTCTTTACTTATACTACCTGGTCTTTTCTCACTTTCCCTCATTGTTCTTTATTTATCGTGATCCAGCCACTACCCTTCATTCTCCATTTTTTACTGTCCTTTCTTTTTCTTTTAACAGCCAATCACAGTCTCACACTATCTTTACTTTAGTGTTCTTCCTCTCTCTTCCTTTCTTTCGCTCCTTTAGTCATTTTACTTTTTTCACTTTCATCCAATTACACCTTCTCTATTTTTTACTATGTAATAAACAATCCCTCTGTGGTCATCTTGTAGCTCTTTTTCTCTTAACATAACTCTGTTTGTGTCCTTTCCTCATGCTAACTGCTTCATTAAATTTCTTTTTTTTCTTTTTTGGGGGGGCGCGCCCCGGTACGCGTAGCCTAAGGACAAAAAATTGACAGAGATCCTTTAAAAATATAGGTTTAATTTTATAAATGTGAGGTAGTTATGAAAATAACTTTTTTTTAAATTCTTTTTGTTGTTTTATATATATTTCAGTGAAAGGAGGTCTGTCACTCTGTCACAAGGATGGTGTCATCAGTGATGTCATGAGTGATGTCACTGACCATATCATGAGTGATGTAATATGTGACGTCATCAGCAGTGCATTGCACGCGCAAGTTATAGTGAGTCCAACGAACTATAACGTGGGAATTTCATTGGTTTTATGCGAGTAAAACTTCCAGCTAACTATAACTGATGTGAAACCTATGGTTTTTTAAATGAATTTAATTGGTTTTTTTAATGCTAATGCCTAACTATAACTGGTGTGAAACCTATGGTTTTTTCAGTGAATATATATATATATATATACATATATATATATATATATATATATATATATATGTATATATATATATATATATTACCTACTGGCGGTCGCCAGTAGGTATATATAGTTAGGATTGATTTCCATAGGGAAATCGCAACATTCTATTTGGAATAACTTTGGCGCCGGTTGAGCAATCAGGCTGAATTTTTCAGCAACTTTGCCTCGCGGCGCTTCGCTACTTCTCTGAAAGTTTGGGGGGGATTCGTCAAGCGGGGGCTGAGATAAAAGGGGGTCCCAAAACATGTTTTCCCCATGTTAATTTCCATAGGGCGGTCTGTCGCACTTTTAGCTCGAACGGCTGAATGGATTTTCACCAAACTTGGCAAAATTGTAGGGAGTGGTAGCCCGATGTGCCTTTGTTATGTCTCAAGATATGTGCTCCAGAGGATTTTGAGTAATTTAGGTTTAAAAAAATGTATATATCTGTAAGCGCGCCCCGGAACGCGTACCGGGGAGCGCTCCGGGCGCGCCACGCGACTTGCGCACGGCAAGCTGATTGGTTCTCGGGTGTCTGTAAACATTCGAAACAGTCAGCAGCGGCCGCCATCTTGTGTCTCTGTAGAATTGAGATACAAGAGGTGGCAAAAATCAAAGGGGGAAATGAGCAAAAGGGGGCAGGGTACACCCCCCTGACCCCCTAGGTTTGATGTGGGGGCCATAAAAATAAAAAAAAAACGATTTTCGCGGGGGGAGCGCCCTGTCCGCGCACCGGGGAGCGTACCAGGGAGCGTACTTTGGTGAAAAATAGTGAAAATAATAGTGTAAAATAATAATTTTGAGTGATTACAGGTAGGGTAGCTCTGAAAAGAGCTTTTGGGTTCTGTGGCTGTTTTAGGTACCTACAAGTGTGTCCCACACACACCCACATGCACACAACCCCACACCCACACACTCCCCACACACACTTCACACACGCACACCTCCACCCACACTCAAACACCCCACACCCCCACATCGACACCTTATACATCCACACCCACACCTACATCCCACACACCCACACTCAAACACACACCTCACCCCCCTTCCACAACACACACACACACATGCACACACACACAGATATCTCACAGACACACCCCACACATCCCACACACACATCTCCCCCCCACACACACAGACAACTCACAGACACATCCACACATCCCACACATACATACACATCCTACACACATACCTCCAACACCCACACACACCCCACACACACCTCACACACCCACACTCCCACCTACACCCAAACACCCCACACACTCACACCCACACACACACCTTACATACCCATATCCCCACCCACATCCACATACCCCACACACCTATACACCTCATCCCCCCCAGACACACACACACACACATACACACCTCATAGACACCCCCCGGACATCCCCCACACACACCTCCCTCACGCCTACACATGGGGAAAACTCATTGAAACACTAAAATAATAATTTAAAGTGCTTAGAGGTAGGCTATCTCTGAATAGAGTTGTTGTGTTGTTTGGGTGTTTTAAGTACCAACATGTAGGTGCCAATGCTGAGTCTTAAAGTCAATGTACACCGTCTCCTCTGTAGATAATTTGCATGTTGTTACAGAAGTTATTGTGTTATATGGAATCTATACCATAGTCTGTCAGGGAAGCAGAAACAACATGGAGGCAGGAGATGAAAAAGAGATGTCAAATACACATTGGAGATAATATAGTGGGAGAAAGGAAGTAACTATGAGCAAAATTACTATGTAACACAAATACGTTGCACAGTATACTATAAGTCTGACTTTATATTATAATCAATTTGGTACTAGTTTATGAATTACATATAATAATGAATAATGTCTCGAACAATTTTTGATTATTAAATATAAATTTATTTTTCTGATTCTTTTTCAAAATTTAATAGAACGTCTAACATTTGACTGTCCGAAATGTTCTCTTGTTGAGTGAACATAACTTCCAACATTTGGCTGTCAGAAATGTCCTCATATTGAATTAACAAATCCACAGATTCTACACATTGTAGAAGTTCATGGTCCCGTGATTCATCCATGAATTCCAAGTCAATGGGTTCAATGATTTCTTCATTGTTCATCTCTAGGACAATTTCAAAGGAAACGTTCTGTTCTCCTTCCATTTTTGTGCTGAAATTTACATTAAAAAAAAATCAGTAGAAACATGGCACTGTTGGGTTTAAGTTCAGACAGGTAGTTTTGATTTTTTAATAGTGAAGTTAACTTTGGGCAATGTGTGGTAACAGGCAGGAAGTAGAAATATTAAAAAGTGCCTGTGAAGAAGCATAAGTAAATTCATAATTATAGCAGAGAAGCCTAAGTCAATCTATAAATATAACAGAGGAGCCTATCTCTATCTATAACTATAGCAGAGGGACAGTAAATAACTATCAGAAAATGTTTCTAAAAAATAACTTAAAGTGCCCCTTACAAATTATCAACTTACTTTACAGAGAGGTGAAGAAGACAAAATGCGAAAATCCTTTCAAGATGTACCTCAGGTAGTTGTAGTCAAAATGGCCGTGTTTCCCTCTCATTTTTCATTTATATTCATGTACATAACCAATCAAATGTCAGAAAAAAAAATAGAAAATGAAAGTAACATTTTAATTGGTTGTCAATTCTAACACTTCAGATGTGTTTTTGTTATGTAATTTACCTCAGGATATTTAGACAGGGCTACAGGCCAAATGGCTCAATGGAAATCCACTTTATTTGGGAAAATGGTAGGGACTGGTATGTAGTATGAGCTATTCTATATTTGGTGAAAGTGTCTGCAGTGATTTTTCGGTAAATTAACTTTCGAAATTTTTTAGGGGAGCGCTTCCCGGTATCCGCTCCAGTACGCGTACCGGTAAGCGCTACGGGAGTCCTCCATTTTGTGTTTTGGTAGATTTGAGACAGAAAATGGAATACAAACAACGTTGAAAAGGGATATAAGGGGGCATCGTAGGCACTCCTTGACCCTCTATGTTTTGTGAGGGGGTCTTAGGAGTCTGAGGAGGCCCAAATAGGCAAAAAGAAACAAAAATAAATTTTTTTAATTTGCGGGGTGCGCCCAGTACGCGCACCGGGGAGCGTACCGGGGAGCGTACTATGGTGAAAAATAGTAAAAAAAGTTTTAAAAAGATAATCATTTGGAGTGATCAGAGATAGAGTATCCCTGAAAATGGCTTTTGGGTTCTGTGGCTGATTTAGGTACCTACAAGTAGGTACCAATGCACAGTCTTAAATTCAGGAGGAATATTCTATTCCCCTCATCAGAAAAGTGCACACCATCTCCCCTGTAGATATCTTCCATGTTGTCACGTAAGTTATTATTGTATATTGAACCCATTCCATAGTCTCTCATGTAAGCAGAAACAGATTTATTCACATGTTTCAGTGCTTTCTCAAATTGTGGACAAAATTGATTGGACCACTTCCATTTTTGTCTTTGGCATATATTGGAATATACCAAGGCAGTTTGTGGAAAAAGTGCCATCAAATGATCAAAGGTGTCCTTTAAAAGCATTTCCAGACCTACCCCAGTCAAAGTGCCCAAGTCATTTCCTCCACAGTGCACAATTAACAGGTCAGGGTGTGGCAAATGCAAAAAGGTTTTCACCAATGGAATCAATTGGTGACATTTTAATCCTCTGTGGCCAATCCATTTTATGTTCACGTTTGATAAATCAAGGTTGTGTAAATTTCTGGTAGCTGCATACCTTTGAGCCCAGTGGATATAGCTATGTCCAATAATCCAGACAGAATACATGGTCAGAGGAGATTCTGGTGCAGTTAGATGAAGTGTGGAAAAGAAATGGCAGTTGGAACAATAGAAGTTTGCAAAAAAAACCTGTGGAGTTTCAGTGCTCTTGAATCACAAGCAATGATTGGTAGAATGAGATAGGTGAAAACTGAAAGTTAGGGTGCATGGTTGTGTTCTGTGTAAGAAGTAATTTGAATGGTTAAAAAAAGTCATTTAAAGAAAACTTACACCAGATAAGCTGGTGTATTTGTAGGTCAAACATCCTTGCAGAGGTGATTTGCAACATTGTAGAATAAACTTTTAACCCTGGCAGGTCAGTAGGGAGGGAGTTGCTATGGTAACAGGTAGATAGGGCTGAGGGGGGGAAGGGTGTTGGTTTGAAAATACAGAGGGAAGAGTTTTGATTGGTTACCATGAGCAATATGTGTGTAGAATTAGAGGTTTTCTGTGCCTTTATGGTTTGCAGTGACTGGAGAACATACCTTTTGCTCTGCTAAAGAAATATTGGTGTGTATATCTGACACTGTTCTGAATCTTCTAAAGCATTTGTAAAGGTGAGTTATGATTCATTTAATATACATAGAGACTTGTATACTCTATGGAGAAGATTTGGAAGCAAATTGTGGTTTTTTAATGTTGCTTTGTGTCATGCTTTTTGATAATGCTTGGTAAAAAGTTTTTACTGCATAGAGTAATTGTATTCTGTAAAATTGTGAAGTTTTAGTAGTGACATGGAATGCTTCTACATAGGACCTGTTTTATGTTTTTTAAATGTGATGTCAAAAACGATTTTGGGAAAAAATAAATGGCTTTTACATTTTTAAAAAGGAATAAAGAATGTGTGCATGTTTAAAGAAATACATTTGACTCTTTACAATGATGTTACCTGTGTTAACTCCGTGTAGGAAGCATATTGAGTTTGTTTGCATAGAGTAATTGTATTTTGTAAAATTGTGAAGCTCCATGAGTATAATGTGGCGCAGAGGTTTAAAAAGTGACGCATCTAATTACATATGTCATTTTTTAAATATGGTGCAAAAAGGTACATGTTTGGGCTTTCCTGGGAGCGTAGGTGGTGAGGCTTGTGTCTAAGAGTGCAGTGGACTAGGCTTCATGAAGCCTATCCCTGACTGCACTGTTAGACACAGGTGTGAATTTGACTCTTTACAATGATGTTACCTGTGTTACGTCAGTGTAGGACACATATTGAGTTTGTTTGCATAGAGGAATTGTAATTTGTAAAATTGTGAAGCTTCATGTGAAAGCTTTTGCCTTAGTCGTATCCCTGCTGTGAGGCAGATGGTTGTACATAGGATCTGTGCTGTGTTTCCTAAATGTGATGTCAAAAACGATTTTGGGGAAATGAATGTTTTTTACTTATTTGAGTATATTGTGGCGCAGAGGTTTAAAAAGTGACACATCTAATTACATGTGTCTCTTTTTAAATATGGTGCAAAAAGGTACATGTTTGGGCTTTCCTGGGGAGCGTAGGTGGTGAGAATTGTGTCTAAAAGTGCAGTGAACTAGGCTTCATGAAGCCTATCCCTGACTGCACTGTTAGACACAGGTGTCAATTTGACTCTTTACAATGATGTTACCTGTGTTTTAAATCAGTGTTGGAAGCATATTGAGTTTGTTTGCATAGAGGAATTGTAATTTGTAAAATTGTGAAGCTTCATGTGAAAGCTTTTGTCTTAGTCTTATCCCTGCTGTGAGGCAGATGGTTGTACATAGGATCTGTGCTGTTTTTCCTAAATGTGATGTCAAAAAACGATTTTGGGGAAATGAATGTTTTTTTACATATTTGAGTATATTGTGGCGCAGAGGTTTAAAAAGTGACGCATCTAATTACATGTGTCACTTTTTAAATATGGTGCAAAAAGGTACATGTTTGGGCTTTCCTGGGGAGCGTAGGTGGTGAGGCTTGTGTCTAAGAGTGCAGTGGAGTAGGCTTCATGAAGCCTATCCCTGACTGCACTGTCAGACACAGGTGTGAATTTGACTCTTTACAATGATGTTACATGTGTTAACTCAGTGTAGGAAGCATATTGAGTTTGTTTGCATAGAGGAATTGTAATTTGTAAAATTGTGAAGCTTCATGTGAAAGCTTTTGCCTTAGTCTTATCCCTGCTGTGAGGCAGATGGTTGTACATAGGATCTGTGCTGTTTTTCCTAAATGTGATGTCAAAAACGATTTTGGGGAAATGAATGTTTTATTGCATATTTGAGTATATTGTGGCGCAGAGGTTTAAAAAGTGACGCATCTAATTACATGTGTCACTTTTTAAATATGGTGCAAAAAGGTACAGGTTTGGGCTTTCCTGGGGAGCGTAGGTGGTGAGGCTTGTGTCTAAGAGTGCAGTGGACTAGGCTTTATGAAGCCTATCCCTGACTGCACTGTTAGACACAGGTGTCAATTTAACTCTTTACAATGATGTTACCTGTGTTAACTCAGTGTAGGAAACATATTGAGTTTGTTTGCATAGAGGAATTGTATTTTTTTAAATTGTGAAGCTTCATGTGAAAGCTTTTGCCTTAGTCTTATCCCTGCAGTGAGGCAGATGGTTGTACATAGGATCTGTGCTGTGTTTCCTAAATGTGATGTCAAAAAGATTTTGGGGAAATTAATGTTTTTGATATCTTTGAGTATATTGTGGCGCAGAGGTTTAAAAAGTGACGCATCTAACCACATGCGTCACTTTTTAAATATGGTGCAATAAGGTACATGTTTGGGCTAGGTGGTGAGGCATGTGTCTAAGAGTGCAGTGGATTAGGCTTCATGAAGCCTATTCCCGTCTGCACTCTTAGACACAGGTGTGAATTTTATTCTTTACAATGATGTTACCTGTGTTAACTCAGTGTAGGAAGTATATTGAATTTGTTTGCATAGAGGAATTGTATTTTGTAAAATTGTGAAGGTCCATGTGAAAGTGTTTGCCTCAGTCTTATCCCTGTTGTGAGGCAGGTGCAAGATTTTGATGTAACAGTGTCGTAAAAGTAACGCAGTGAAATGGCATAGATTTAACTGTGTCTTTATTACGAGGTTTTTTGTGGAGAAATGACCCCTCTCTGTACATTACACTTGACAGAGGTATAATGTGGTGCAAAAGGTTTAAAAAATGACGCTTTTACCTATATGCGTCTCTTTTTACATATGGTGCAACAAGGCATATGTTTTATGACGCCAATGCGTCACAAAAAGTGACGCTTCAGTAGCGCAAAACTGACGCATGGATTTATAAATGAGGATCAATTATGTCATCTGCGTTACCTGAGATTAGGAAGTAGATTGTGCAGATGAGGTGAGACATGTCCAGAGGGATAGAGGAGGTGAGGTTTATGATGAAGACTGTAGTGGGAGAGAGGCCTTTCTCGTGAAGCATAGGTGGTGAAGCGTGTGTAAAGAGTGCAGTGGACTTATACACAGGTCTCATCTTCTTTGTACTTGTGGACAGAGCTGTCTTCCACTATACTCTTCAATACAGGCCTCACCTTTTGTGCACCCCTGGAGAATCCTCACCTGATCTGTAATTTTGAATAGATTGTTTGCTTTTTGTCATTGCTTTGTTGTTTGGTAATAGTGGTCTATAATGTGCTATTTTTTTCTTTAACACAGATTGAAATCGTTATTTCAAGAATAAGGAAAGATGCCCTTGAGGGAAAGGTCAATTAAACAACGTAACCGGGAAAAATCAAAAACAGCAACGGAATTACAGCACTCTTCCACAACAAATACTTCAAAAAACAGGAACCAAGCTCCTGGTAAGAGAACTAAGTCTTTCTTACGAAACATATGTACTTTTAAAAGAAATGATGGACAGGATGTAGAAAATGAAAATGAGAGAGTCAAATTGAAAAGGAAGGAGAGAACTTCAAAGAATCCTAAAACTGGAGCAGGAGAGAATAATATGTATAGGAATAGAAGGCAGAATCAGTTTAGAGACATTCGTAAACGAATGTTTCGCAATAGGGTGGTTTTAAATTTGTTAAAAAACATTAGAAAAGGAAAACAGAGAGCTGCTTTTTATAAGAAAAAGAAAAGTGTAGAGAAGATTGTTAATCAGGCTTTTGAAGTTAAGAAAAAATTATTTATTTGAGTAATCAATAGAATTAGGACACTTAACAAGACAATTGATGTTTTCAAATCAAACAGTAGATGGAAAAGAGTAATTAATCGGACTAATTTTTGTAAAGTTTTTTCAGGAGAATGGATGCACAGTTCAAGTTGTGAGCCATTTTTTATTGAGGAGAGTTACTTCCAGGAGAATGATTTAGTGCATGCAGTTGACACCAGTGGTCGAGCGTATGAAGTGAAAGATGGTTGTCCGATTGAAAAAGAGAAACTTGTGCCTAGAGAACCAGAAGAGGTGTTATCTGATGGAGTTTTAAGGAGACGTAATAAGGGTCCAGTGTACACTTGGAAGTGTAGTCGTATTTGTAGTGTGCAAAGGGAATCAATTGATTTGTTTTATAATTTCTTACGTACATATAGTAAGAAAAGTCTAAAGCAGAAAGTGAAGTTGTTGCAAGACTTAGATCCTTGCAGAGTGAGAGAAAAGACAGGTTTGGCAGGCCATTCACTGGCTTGTCTTTCTAGAAAAGTCTGTCAGAGTGTTTTTCATCATTTTAGGATGTTAGCAGTGCATCATACCAAAATGAGGAAATTAGTGAGAATGTTGTATTATGCAAAAAGTCCAGCACTTAAGCTTAAACAATTAAATAGTGCTCTTTTGCATGGAACTGAATTAGATGTGAAGAAGATTTGTGAAGAAATTGAGATTTGTTATTTTGGTGAAAAACAGGACAGTGTAGAAATTGAGACAGCAATTCAAGTTAATGTGGAAGACAATGTACAGATTTCAAATACAGAAAAGTTTGAGCAGGAAATTACGGGGTTTAAAGTGAAATCAAGTGAAAGGCACAATTTTACTTGTGTGTGTTGTTGACGGACTCATTATAAGATTCAGACTAGGTTAGTTGATTTATATGCAAAAAGTGAAAAGATGGATAATTATGAGTGGAAAGATTTAGCAACTTATTTGTGGGTGGAGAATTGTTTTGATTTGAGTTCTGATCAGCGTATTTGTAAATATTGTTATGATAAATTAAATCAAAACAGAATGCCTGCTAGAGCTGTTCATAATAATCTGGAGTTGGTAGACATTCCCCGTGAATTGATGGATTTAAATACATATGAGTCTATTTTGATTCAATGTGTCCATCCTTTTCAGGCAATTGTTCGCATGGAGCCTAAGATAGGGAAATTGCCTCCTACAAATTTGCAGAGAGGATTAAAGGGACGAGTTGTTTATTTGCCCCTAGATTTAAAAAAAATATTGATACAATTGGTATAGAAAAAGTAGAAGAGGAACCTTTAGTTATTCTAGTTAATGGGGTTCCAACAAAGAGTAAAATAATCTGGCAAGATTTAGTGGATGTTAGGAAAGTCAAAAAGGCAACGTTGTATTTAGTCAAAAACAATGAGTACTACAAAGATGTACATGTTGCAGCAGAGAAAAAAGCTGCAGATGAAGACAGTGATTGTTCAGGCGGCCAAATTGAAAAAGTTGATGTGTCTAGAAGTGAAGAGATATATGAACATTATACTGTTCATCCTTTGCATTCCAAGGAAGTAATGGGGAATGCAATTGAATTGTTTCAAATGAAAGCAGCAAAAGGAAGTCCCATTAGTGTATGGGAAAAAAGTTTGGAAGCTCGTTGTTTTCCACAGCTATTTCCAACAGGTCGAGGTGGACGATATGACGATCGACCACTTCAAATTCCAGCATCTGAATATCGAACTGTAAGATTATATGCTGAAGATCCAAGATTTCGTCAATGCATTCCCTATTTGTTTCATCTACTGTATGAAAGTGACTGGTCTGCTCTTTCTTATGCAGTAAATCATATACTGAAAAGTGGAGCACATCTGCAAAATGTTTCGGCGAGGGACTTAATGGAGAAAGTGAATCTGCAAGATAATATTTTGGAATCTCATCTAATCAATCTCATGGCATGTCAGTGTGGTACAAATGAGTATTGGTACCATCGCCATGGGGAATTGAAATGTATGCTAAGAAACTTAGGAACCCTTACATGGTTCCTCACTCTTAGCTGTGCCGAGTATGCATGGGACGACTTACTTCAATTTCTACGAGAGGCCAATGCTAATATACAAAATATACAATTCAAAACACCTGGAGAACTGTGTTCTTTGGATCCAGTGAATGTATGCAGATATTTCAATCATAGATTTGAAGCTATGATGTCTTTTATTACCAACAAAAAAAATCCTCCCCTTGGAGAGGTTTTGGATTTCTTTTGGAGAAAGGAGTATCAAGCGAGAGGTGCTCCTCATATACATATGTTGTTGTGGATTAAAGATGCACCCAAATTTGGAACAGATTCGGATGAGACAGTGATGAGCTTCATTGAAGAGTATTCAACATGTGCTGTTCCGAAAACTACGGAAGAAAACAGTTTAAGGCAACAAGTTTTACGCTTTCAATCCCATCGTTGTGGAAAGTACTGTCGTCGAAAATTCAGAAACAAGGACAAGTTCTACACAAAATGTCGTTTCGGCTTTCCACGACCAGTGATTTCTAAAGGAAGAGTAAATAATTTGATGTCTTCTCTGCGACATACTGTGACGAGGAAATCTCCAAAAAATACATACAATTTAAAAAGAGACGAAGAGTCCAAGTACATCAACGACTACAACCCAGTGATTTTGTCCATGTGGAATGCTAACATGGATATTCAATTCGTTGCTGACAACTCTATTGCTGTGGCTCGATATGTGACGTCTTACATCACAAAAAAAGAAAGGACAGAACTAAAGGAAATGTGGGAGGACATTTCACATGAAAAGAGTCTAAGCAAGAAATTATACAGTTACAGTCTGAAGATGTTGTCGCATCGAGAAATTGGAGCGTATGAATGTTCTGATCGATTGTCGTCAGCAAGTCTCTATGCCAAATCTAGAACCATCATTTGGGTGAGTCTAGGTCTTGCTGCAACACGAAATCGAGTTTTGAAATCTGTACAAGAGATAGAGTATTTGGCGGAGAAAGAACCAGAAAGTACAGATATTTTGAAGACAAACATGTTGGATACATACTATCCAAATAGAAGTCATCACCTTGAGAACGCTTGTCTCTATGAAGTTCTGCAAAGATATATTTATAAGAGGAACATCAGAGAAGATATCAATAATGGAATATATGGAGTCATTGGATGTGAAGGATGTCTAGTGAAACAGAAAAAAGGTCATTTGATTAATCATCGCAAATTGAGTTGTGATAATCCAGATAAAAGAGAATTTTATTATTTGGCTCTTTTGCAACTGTTTAAACCATGGCGTGAAGAAGAGGAACTTCTTGGATATTTTCTCTGTTATGAAGACTCCTTTAATGCAACGAAGGATACCATAGAATGTCCTGTTTTTCCAAATTATCTGCAAATGTTGAATGAAGAAATAGAGCAAGAAGCCACAATTGCTGCAGAGATTGCGATAGACAGTTCTAAAGGCAGTCAGAGTTCTGCTTCATTGAGTCAGGATCCACTAGGAGGACCAATTATCCAAAATGAAGCTGCTACTGCCATGGATCAGGTGGAAAGAGCTATGGAACAAGCTCAAGATGATGAAGTTAACTTAGAAGATTTGGTGAAACAACTAAACCTTGAGCAGAAACAGAGATATGACGAAGTCACAGAACAGATTGAACATGGATTCAGTCATGAGAAAAAAGAGTGCTCATGTACATCATTTAAGCCTGTCCAACTGTATGTGAGTGGAGAAGCGGGAACTGGAAAAAGTTTTCTGATTAAAGCCATTGCAACTTATCTGCAGAAAAGGACTGAATCACCGCTGTCTTGTGTTGTTACCGCTCCAACTGGACTGGCAGCACATAACATTAAAGGGATTACTTTACATTGTTTACTGATGCTGCCAGTGGAGCATGATAACAAATTGGAGTATCACAAGCTATCTGGAGATGCGTGTTCCGAAGTTTCGAGAGTCCTGAAGAAAATGAAACTTCTTATCATTGATGAAGTAAGCATGGTGTCAAATATAATGCTTGCTTTTGTGCATTTGAGGATGCAAGAAATTCTTAGAACAGACTATGATGTCTTATTTGGAGGAAAACATATTATTGTTTTTGGAGATCTTCTGCAGTTGACTCCAGTGAAAGGACAACCTGTGTTCAAAATACTCACTCATGAAGATACCAGGAAGTGCTTAGGGAGCATTGGAAACGTTAATATATGGTTAAACTTTAAATATGCAGAACTGCTTCAAAATATGCGGCAGGCAAAGGATGAAGATTATAAAAATATTCTACAAGATGTAAGGATCCGAAAAGTAAGTCAGCAAGGGAAAGAAGCTTTACATGCATGATTAATTTCAAATTTGTACCCAAATGAAAACATTCTTCCAGAGAACATTTTTAAGAAAATTAACGAGAAGAAATCTGGCATATGTTTGTTGCCAACTCTGAAAGAATGTTCCATGTTCAACAACAAAATGTTACAGTTAGAAAATGAAGAGATAGTGAAACTGGAAGCTATTGATAAAATAGAGCATATGGGAGCAACAATTATTTTGTCTGAATATTTGAAATCAAAATTGGATTCACTAGAGAAGACTATATCTAAAACTGCTGGTTTTAAAAAGACTCTGAATGTGTGTTTGAATTGTCGTGTCATTTTAAGAAGGAACTTAAATGTTGAAAGAGGTCTGGTAAATGGAGCAATGGGTTATGTTGTTGGTTTTGTGAATTACAAAAATAGAGATGGAATTGAAATTTTAAAAATTAAATTTGATGACATTGATGAAATAGAACACATTTGTTGGTGTTCAGCTAGATTTTTGCTTGTGAAAGACTTATATGTTCGCCGAAAACAGTTTCCTATTTGTTTGGCATATGCGATGACAATTCATAAGTCTCAAGGTTTAAGTGTAGATAGCGCTTTGGTGAGCATTGGAAGTTCTGTGTTTAAAGAGGGTATGGCATATGTGGCATTATCACAAGTCAGAACTTTATCAGGATTGTACTTGATTGAGTGTGATGAAACAAAGATTTGTGCAGATCTAGATTGTGTAAAAGAATACAATAGGTTAAGAAGAGAGTATGCTCCACATTTGCCTCAATATCCTCTGATTGAAAAACGTGTGGTAGGCCGAAAAAGAAGAAATGAGAGTAATTGCAGTGAGGTATCAGCAAAAAGGCATAAAGTAGATAAAAGTGTAATTGAAAAGAGAAACAAAAAGGATTCTGTTGAAGATGTTGTTGGATTTCAGTTTGAAAACAGTTCTGGTGTTAACTGCTATGCTAATGTAGTAGTTAATGTTGTTTTTTTTCTTCAAAATTTACAAAGACAGATTGTTGAAAATCGGGAACAAACATTGTGCTGTTTATTGAATTCTGTGTTAGACAAATGTAGTAGTGATAGAGCAAAAATAGAAAGTGTTTCAGAAATTAGAAATCTTCTAGATATATGTTCAGGTCAAAATCAATTTTCACAGAATATTCAGCAGGATTGTCAGGAATTTTTAATATATATGTTTGATGTATTACAAGATGAAGGAGTAGATATAAAAAATCTATTTGGCCTTTCTTATCAATGGCAACATGACTGTGATAACTGTGCTTCATCAAGTACTACTAGAATAGACTCTGAAAGATTTATATATTTAACTTTACCAGACTGCAAATCAATGTCTTGCAATAATCTAGTTAAAGCAGCGGATCACAATATGGTGTGTACTCAATGTAAGTCTGCAATGCTGTCCACATTATTTCTACAAAATTATGGTCACTGTAGTAAGTAGTAAAATCTCTTTATTCGATTGTTTACATGTAACAATCATAAAAGTACATATCAAAAACGTTTATCACAAAGTACAGTTTATGCAAAAAAAGAAAAAACAAAGTATGTTACCACGTAAACACGAGCACAAGCAAAAGTGACAAGTTTATAATTTAAAAGCAGTAAAAATACAATGTTAAAAGAAGAGATGCATATCAGGAACAAAGCTAGTTAGCCTTCCATGCTTTTCCTGTATTTAAGTGCAAGTTTTAGAAAGCTACATAAAAACAGGGTGCTGTCGCTATTTAACATTTGAAGATAATAAAGTGCTGGTCTGTATTGTGCAAAGTGGAGCCGTTGTAGTAAAGGTTTTAAAAACAAAACAAATATGGTCACTGTGTTATTTTAATGTTCCAACGATGTAGACCTGATGGAACTAAATTGACAACTTCTATTAAAAATTTCGTGGCTTCTCAGTTATCGATATCAGGAAGAACCTTTGCAACTGTAGCTATTATTTTTCATGACGGTCCTTCTACAACATCAGGGCATTACACATGCTATTTAAAAACTTCTAAAGGTTGGACCCAATGTAACAACACTCATTTGACTTTCAAACAACGTTTGCCTTTTGGCTTTATAAATTCATACCTAGTGTTTTTACAGCCAAAATTTAGGTAAAGGTAATTGGCCTATGAAGACGGGAGGAGTACTCATATATACTCATACATCTGACACTATTTGGCCAAATGGAAAGGTGCAAGAATGAGTAAAGAGTCATGACTGAAAAAAAGGAGTATATTAAAATTTTGAAAATATTTCAGATGTTCTTGGAGCTTTTCTTGTAGAAAGTCGATGAAATGGATTTCTAGGTGAACAGCAAAATACTATGCAACGAGAAAAGGACCTTCATGATATACTATTTGGCCTCAAGGAAAAGTAAGTCAATCAAAGATTAGCGTACATTTGTCATTTGTCAGTATATAAGGGTTTTTTAAAACACAATCTTTAGATTGTGTTTTTTTTTCCCCGCTGTCATATGATGAGTAATTTGAACTCACTGCTTTAAGTGAAATTCAATATATTCTGAGAACAGCAAAAATAAACTATGTAACATGTTGTAGAAGTTATTCTATACTTTGGATTGTGTAAATTAAATTGTATTCCCATTCTCTGACATCCACTCTCCCTCGCTTATCTTTGTTTGCTCCTTACTTTTGACCTCTTCACTCTATTTTTCGTTCACTACTTCTCTGTGCTCAGTGCCTCAATCTACTTGTGTTATTTTCACTTGTGTTTATCTACCTTCTATCACTTCTTTTACAACAACTTCACTGCTCCTCTCTCATCGTTCTTCATCCCATTTCTTTTACTCTGGTTCCGTTACTATCCATCTTTTCCTTTCTTTCAATGTCCTTCTCTTTATTTTCATCACCAAATTATTTTCTCTCACTACCACTGTTTTAGTCGTCTTCTCCTCTCTTTCCTTTTTTTTGCTCACTTACTTTTTTTCTTTTCTCACTCATTGTACTCCACCTCACTCCGTTTTTCTCTTAGTGTGTCTACCTTATAACTTCCTCAGTCCATTTCCTTCAATTGTTGTATATTATTCTGTCTCCCTTCATCCTTTCACTCTATGACTGTTCTTCAGTTACTCTCAGTTATCTTCTATTCCTCATTCGTCTAAATGCATCCTGTTTTCTGTCTCAGTCATTATCTTTTTACTTACTTCTGTTTCCTGATTTAGTTTTGCTAACTCACATTGTTTTAGTATCTTTCTTAACTTCAGTTCATTTCTCTGTTCTTCTCTCTCTTTTTCTTAGTGAATCAATATGCCTTACTCTTTGTAATTTGCTCTCCTTCTATTTCTTTTTCCCTCTTTTTGTCCTTCTACCTTAGTTTATTTCCCTTTCTGTGTTCTTCACTCTAACTTTATTTCTAAATAGAGTGTTATGATGTTTAACCTCTTCATTTGTATCTTTTAATTTAAAATACATATTTTACTAATTATAACTTATTTTTTCTTCTCTCTTTCACAGATACCAACTGTAGTAAAAAAATTAAAGTTACATTTATTATATGGTAAGTATGACTAAAAAAATGTAGTTTGTTATCACCCTTTGCTTTAAGGTCACTAACATTTTCTCAATCTACATCACTCCTGTGTTTTTACTCTGCTTCTCTCACTTATTCTTATTCTCCATGTTTACTCCCCTTTCCCTATTTACCCTCTCATATTCAACTTCTTTTGATCCCTATTCTTTACTTCACTTACCCTCTGTTCCCTTCCTTTGCTTCTTCACTCATTCTCTTTTTCTTAATTATTTACCTTACTCCTACACATATACCTCATCCCCCTCCTAACACATACACACACCTGTAACATACACCCCACACACACACCACACACACACCTCATACACACAAAAAAAACCTCCCACACACACTCCTCAAAAACACACACACATTCCATACACACACATAGATCGAACACATATACATCCCACACTCATACACTTCTCACACATATTTCACACACCCTCATCTCTACCCACACCAAAACACTCCACACAACCACACCCACAGACACACCTTACACACCCACACTCCGACCTACACCCACTGACTCCCTGTAAGTCACACACACTGCATTACTTATCTTTTTTTGCTGTTTTACTCAAGCCCATTCAGGTACTGTTTCCTTTACTCTCTTTGTCCTCTCTCTTTGTCACTCCCCATGTGTTATCCTAATTCAATATTTCTCCCTCTTTCACCCCTCTTTACTTATACTATGGGTAGCGCACCGGGGAGGGTAACAAGGGGAAAGCCCAGAGAAACAGTAAAATAATATGTTAGAGTGCTTTGAGGTAGGGTAGCTGTTGTGTTGTGTGGGTGATTTACTTACTGCACTCCTTCCACTCCTTTTCTCAGTCCCTCTGTTCTCACAGTTCCTCACTCCCGTTCACTCAGTCCGTCTCTCTTACTGTAATTGTCTCTGTCTCTTCAGTCTTTCACTACTTGTTCATTATTCTTTCTCCCTGAAGTTCAAGCACACTACCTTATTTACATTTCTTTGCTGCTTCAATTATTCCCTTTCTGTTACTTCTTCTTTTCTTCTTTCAGTTTTTTCTCTCTGTCAATCCACATGTTTTAACTTTAGTCGATTTTATCCATCTTATTTCATCCCTCTTTAGTTATGCACACTACTTTTTTCTCTCTCTCCCTCACCAGTGTTATTTAAATCTGGTTCCGTTATTACCTTTTATTTGTACATCATTTTTTCTCTTTCCTTTTACTCTTTACAGCCACTCACATTCTTCGTGTGCCTCTGCTTTAGTATTCTTCTTTTCTCTTTCTTTGTTTCACAGCCTTATATTTTTTTCATTTTCTCTCTTACACTTTCTTATATCTTTTACACTGTTTTACTATGTATTACACAGTACCTCTGTGTTGCTCTCTCTTGCTGTCTGTCTCTTAACATTACTCTCTCTTTCTCTTTCTCTTATGCTCTCCTTCTCTTGTTTTTTATTTTGTTTTTTTTTTTATTGCGCTAACGGGGCGCTCTCCGGTGCGCGCACCGGGAAGTGTACCCATGAGAAAAATGAAGTCAAGAGTGCTAAAAAAATTTGTAATTTTTTAAAAATGGGAGGTAGTTCTGAAAAGAACTTTTTTTTAATGTTTTTGTTGTTTTATATTTTTTTTATTTTTCTGAACTTTTTTTTTTTTTTTGAACTATTTTATGTTTTTTGGGGGTTTTTGGGGGGGACAATGAAAAACAGGCATTAGAAAGGGCTCAACAGGAGCAAAAAAAAAAAATACTTCTTGGGGCGTTTTGAGCACTTGTGGTTTTCAAATGCTCTATTAATTAAAATGATACTCATATTCCCATAAGAAATTAGTTCACCACAATAATTGCACACTAGCTTCATGTGCACAAAATTCTGTTGAATACTTGGGACCGTCTCCCTCGCCTCTGGTCCCGATAGAGTTTCCTGTGACGATGTACTGGCCACAGGAGTTGGTGGGTTATCCTGGAGGTGACGCAGCTCAGCAACGCTGTAATTGATTGGATGCCACCTCTGCATGTGGCGGTGCATAGTATAGTTTCCAAAACTATACTTTTTGTCTGTACCTCTAGACAAAACATGTTTGCAAATGAGGCATGTCACGTATCGGGCATTGACCTTTTTTTGGTCTCGAGGGTAAGAATAAAATTGCCATATAAAATGGTCTTTGCGGTGGGATTTCCGGGGCTCTTCAGGCAAGAACTGCCTCGGCTCTACGTCCTCTTCCTCTTCTTCTTCCTCTTCCTCTGGGTTTGGAAGGAACTGTGCAGGTGGTCCTTCCTTCTTAGGTGGTTGTGGTGGTGGTGGGGGTCCACCAGCTGCAGCTACTACAGTTGCCATGACTGAGGAAGCAGAAACAGGTCTTCCTATCACAAAGATGAAAGTCAGAGTGAGGAAAAAAGGAGGGGTTTTCATCATTTGGGAAAAAAATAGTTCTAAACCAATGAAAAGTGTTATTTACAGGTCACATGACCTGTCACGCTTACGTTACGCATCCCGCTCCGCGCCCGGAGCGCTTCCGGTGTGCTGCGCTTCGCGCCTCGTTCGCGCACCAGAGCACTTCCGAGTGCGCCAACGCGGCGCGTCATAAGACGCATTACGCGGCAACGCGATACGTCGCGCTTACGCGACGCGTCACGATGTTGTTCTCGAACGCGGCAGTTGTGCAAACGGAACATTTCCCGGTGCGCGGATCGGGTCGCGGCACCAAATTGAGCTAACGGGAAGCTACCCGGTGCACGGACCGGTAGCGAAACCCAAAAAAAAAAAAAAATGATATACATAGAAAAATTATATTAAATACATATAAAATATATTTTTCCTTTAAAAGAAGAATACATTTAACAGCTTTTAATATTTGCTATTAAAAAACCATTGAAATTCACTGAAAAAACCATAGGTTATAGACCATATATAGTTAGGTATTAGCATTTATAAAACCTTATTTTACTCACACAAAACCATTGAAATTCGCATATATAGTTAGTTGCACTAACTATATATTTCGCGCACCCGCAATCCACTGCTGATGATGTCACATATTACATCATTCATGACATGGTCAGTGACATCACTGATGACATCACTGATGACATCTCAAATGACATCACTGATGACATCACTGATAACAACATCCAGTGACTGTATGTTTTTGTAAAGTTTAAATATGTCTTACATATTGAAGAATGAGTGGATGTATAAGTGTCTGGATGAAGGATTTAGTAGGTGCATGACTGACTGTATGAGTGAGTGATTAAATGTGTCTCACTGAGTTCATGGGTTAGTGACTAAACTGTCTTAATTTGTGCATCATTATGTCTGTTGTTCTGTAAACTGCTGCATGTGTTCATCAGTAGCTATATGAGTAACTATATGGGTTATTGATTGGTTGCCCAAGTATTTGTATGGGAGACTGAGTGTGTGTGTGGGTGGTTGGGAGGTGTATGACTCTGTGCATAGATGTGTGAGCAGTTGATTCACTAGATGTATGGGTTCAAAAGTGCATGTGGAAACAGCTGTATGGGCGGTTGACTGTGTGCATGAGTGTATTGGTGAGTGAATGGATATCTCAGTGCTACATGTCAAAGTAAGAACATATGTTAAACACAGTATATGTGAGAGTTGACATATATAAATAACTGTGCATAAGAGCCAGTGAATGTGTGAGTTGCTGTATGGATCATTATGAAATTGTACTAATACGAAAAAAAGAGCTGGGAGTGCAATGTTTATGTCAGAAACCATTTAAGTGTTTTAATTTACAAAAAGAAACATAGATCAATCAATGATACAAGATCCTAAATTGCGAAAATACAGTCAAAATTCTTCTTTTTCTTGTTTTTCTGCAGCCGACGCGTTTCGTCCTAGAGGCAGGACGTCATCAGGGCTGCAATAGCAAACACACAATACAGATACATCAATATATGTATACAATATCACTCAATAACCTTAGTAACCTGTGAAATGAAACAACACATCTTCAGGTAACATATTAAATCCAATACAGCTCATTGTGCCGAATGGTACTGTCCGAAAATTAATTGACATAACAGTTCTACAGATAAACGGGAAAACATTCCTCAAATCATCCAGTTGGTTCCAGCAAGTACATATTTCACAACATATTTGTTGTGCCTATTTTAAACACTTACATATTTAATCTACATCCTGTGATGAAGTGCTAGCAAACTGTTGTACAAGTGTGAAAACAATCATTCATAGATAGTGGACCGCTCACCTAATATTGTTGAAATAAGACTCTTCTTTTATTATGGCTCCTAATTTTAAACCAGTGGTCTAGGCAACAGTTACTTCAAGAGGCCGATTCTTCATATGCACTCAAGTAATATTGTAAGACTGGGGTGAGGCAGAAAAAAGGAAAGACCCATAAGTTATCCAATCAGTTTCTGAATATCCACCCAGATAACCTTCACTACTCAGGTTCTCTTTTATCCTCTACTACCTCCATATGCCAAACCATAATAACATCCATACCTTTTCAAACTCAACGTTTCGTCTTCTCTCTAAATCGATTTAACCATTCTTTAAATCGAGAGTCTCTTAAAAACGATCCACCCGTGGCTTCTCGCACCTACGAGATGTCCAAAACACAATAATGTAATCTAGAGTTCTATATTTGCCCTCTTCAATATAAGCCCAGGGTGTTTCCCTATTAACTCACCGCTTTCCAATATAGTGTAGCCAAGCGGGAAAATAACTTCTATGTCTGCAGTCGCAATGTCCGTTTGTTCATAAACTGCTCATTTTAAAAAATATTTTTAACAAAAAAGGAACAGATGCTGTAAACTTGGCATATCTTATATTGGAATTTCTCTCTTGCACTCAACGCTACCTAAGTTTTTCGCTTACCTTCGTAATCTCGCCTCGTGAACCTATGACCACGCCAACCGGGTGCGATAAATCCCGGAAGTGCGGTTACTCCAATCTCCCTTTGTTAAAAAAGAGTTCAATAACCAATCAGAACTCTCAAAAATTACGCGCGCATTATCATGCCATTCACCTGTAAGTGAATGTGAGTTTCCATTCAGGTCCGCTACCTTTTCGTTGCCGCTTGTCGTTTCCGATCATGCGCATTTCGCTACCTCTGTTCTTTACCGATAATCATCCGGTCATGCGCAATAGACTATTCTGCAAGTCAATTTGTTCACCATTGTGTTTCCGGTCCTGCGCATTCGGTGTGCATAAGTTTCCAGTCTGGTCCGCCATGTATAAAAAATCTTGATGTATACTAAAAGGAGATTTTCCCTGGATAATCCTTGTGATCTCTGCATGATGATAACCTCTAATAATGCGCATATGCGCACTCATCTACAATCATGAAAAACCGTCTACACGTACTCGTCTGCAGTACAAGCTACTAACGCCGACACCACCGTGCACCATTGTCCTTTCTGCGCGAGATTACATCTTTTCATATACACTAACACGTTCGTTTAAAATCTCCAAAACCAATTAGCAAACTCTCATCAGCAGAGAAGTATATCTATCCAATGCCTCCGTGTACCAGCACACTCATAACAAAAATACCGTTGCGACCTCTACCTCTTCTTATTATTGCTATGCTTATGTATTCCCCTTTGAGTCAATAATTTATGAGTATATCTTCATATAAATGATTATCACACCGGGGCACATTTATGTAATGTTTCCATGTTATCTCGGAAAGCTTATCATCTGGTTGATCTAATAATAGATTATATATGTCTACACTCGATAAGAGAGTTTCCCATAAGAAACCAACAGTTTGCCCGCTCAACATCTCAGGATGTGTACAATAGACACATAAAGTCTACACTTGATAAGGAAGTATCCATGAAGAAAACAATAATCAATCAAGATTTATGCCAAAAAATAGTGTAGTTCAGAATCAATATTTAGGCCATGAGTCATACTACGACATTTGATTATCCAACGTGCTTCTGTTTGACGGATTCGTAGTTCCCAATTCCCCCCCCTTACATGCTGCGGCACCTTTTGTATGCCATGGAATTTAAATCCCAAGTTGGCACCATGTTCCTTTTCCATATGCACGTAGAGTGGGGATCTAGTATCACGATTCATTATTGCTCGTCTATGCTCCTGCATTCTTATTTTTAAGGGTCTTTTGGTGCTGCCTATATATACTTTGTTGCAGCTACAGATGATGACATAGATTATTCCTACACTGTTGCAATTAATGAAATCATTGATGTGAAATTGCTTGGATCCATTGAATCTGAAAGTTTTTGTTTTATTAATGCCATACGAGCATATAACACAGGATCCACAGGTGTAAAAGCCTTTAGGCTGGGTGGATAACCAATCTGTCGTTGACTTCTTTGTTGGACGAATATAATTCGTCGAAACTTTGTCCCTAATGGTCGGGCATTTTTTGAACGTAATTGCGGGTCTATCATCCAGTATCGTAGAAAGACCCGGGACACCTTTCAACAGGGTCCAATTTCTACTTAATGCTTGTCTGATTTTTTCTTTTTGCACACAATATGCTGTGACAAAGGAAAGTTTATGCCTGACTAATTCTCTCTTTTTTGGAATTAAAGTGGTTGCTCTGTCAATTTTAGACACTTTATCACTAGCCCTTGCTAGATCTTTTTTGGCATAACCTCTCTTACTTAGTCTCAGTTTCAGTTGGTTGAGTTCTTGAGTATAATCTTCATCCCGACTGCAATTTCTGCGGGTTCTGACCATTTCACCGTAAGGTATTCCCCCAATCACAGATCCTGGGTGAAAACTGTCTGCTCTTAAGATAGAGTTGGTGGCCGTTGCTTTTCTAAATAGACTGCTGTTGATTTTATCACCAACTACTGTCAGTGTCACATCTAAGTATTCTATACTGGATGTACTATGATTCATTGTCAATTTCACATTGAAATCGTTATGATTCAAGTAGTGCAAATACTTTTTTAGCTCGTCCGAAGTACCTCTCCATATTGTTAGGATGTCGTCGATGAATCTGGCCCAAAATACCACCAGATCCATCCACTCACCAGCTCTGCGGCTCCAGGCGTGCTCCCTCTCATACCAGCCCATGAATAGATTGGCATAAGAGGGAGCAAACCTGGATCCCATCGCCGTGCCCCTGATCTGGTGGAACCATTCATCCTCAAATAGGAAGTAATTATTTTTCAAAATAAGCTGACTCATTTGAATTATCATTTTGGAGTGGTGTCTTAAGCTCGCACTTCTGCTGCCCAAAAAGTGCTCTAGCGCTTGAATACCCTTGTCCATCTCGATGCAGGTATACAGACCCACCACGTCTAATGTTGCCAAGATCATCCCGTCTTCCCACTTAAAATCCTGCAATTTATTAAGAATGTCGGTGGTGTCCCTTACGTATGAAGGTAAGTTCACCACTAACGGCTTAATAAAGCCATCAACAAACTCTGACATGTGTTCTGTGACACTGCCAATGCTGGAGACTATGGGCCTGCCTGGTGGATTAGCTCTGTCCTTGTGAATTTTCGGTAATGTGTAAAGGAAGGGAGACATTGGATGACTAACATTTAAATACTTATATTCTGAATCTTCTATCAGTCCTTCCTCCTTCCATACACATAAGTGTTCCAAAATATTTTGGGAAATCTCTTTCAACGGATTGGTTTTAACTTTTTTATAACAGTTCTCATCCTTGAGTTGTTCCCGTATCTCTGCCACATAATTTGCCCTATTCATCACAACGATGTTCCCCCCCTTATCAGCTTCCCTGATGATTATTGAGGGGTCTTGTTTTAAATTTGATAGGGCTAATCTTTCTTGCCGGGACAGATTATCTTTATAATGGTGGTTCAATGTATAATTATCTTGTAATTTGAAAAATTCCTGTAAAGACTTTTCCATGAAAAGGTCAATTGCTGTGTATTGGCTACCATGGGGAATGAACTTAGATTTACTGCGCAATCCACTAGTGCATTGATAATTTGTTTCTATTTCACATAGACTTGCAACATCGTCTACAGTAAGATCCATTTCCCCCGACAAAGTCATTAACAAATGAACATCTTCTAACTCAGATAATGTCATTTCA
Source organism: Lissotriton helveticus (assembly GCF_964261635.1). NCBI lineage: Eukaryota > Metazoa > Chordata > Amphibia > Caudata > Salamandridae > Lissotriton > Lissotriton helveticus. Next base: position 1,025,513,653 of record NC_136063.1, read on the forward strand.
GAGTCTTTATTCAGTATTTTATTCTGCACATTTACATCCAGTGTTGAAAAAAAACTTTTCAATTTTAAATTCCTACAAAATTTAAACAAATCAATGTGTAACTCAGTGTAATCACAATTGTATACAGGACAATATTTCAATCCCTTTTGTAATACTGAAACCTCATGTTCATTTAGATGCCTATCCGACAGATTAATGACTTCCAATTCCCCAGGGGCAGCCTGACACTGTTCTAGTTCTTGTTCCTGTTTTGACTCCTGGTACCCATCCTTGTATTTGTGGGATTTCCTCCTCCCCCTTCTAGTCCTCCTGTGAACTTTTTCCGACCTTTCTTGATCATTTTTAGTTCGTCGCAAAAAGAAGAGTTCTTTTTTGGTGCTCCTCCTGCAGCACCCATCGTATTATCCTCAATGGAGGAGATACTAGAACTACTATAATTTGTAGATGTGCTTAAATCACCTGATTGTGCTGCCCCAGCCATTTGATTCGATTTCGGTTTAGGTTTGGCCACCTCATCATACCCTCGGGCAAAAGTAAAGATTCTTCCCTCATTGTAGTCCCGCTCATCTCTTTTTAGTTTACTTAGTTTTTTATCCTTGATTTGCAGTTGATGTTTATTAATAACATCTTTAAGAATAAGATAATTTTTATCTGTAAGTTCAGGTAGATTCATCTCTTTGATTTCCTTTTCTAAATCAGCTATTTGTAGTCTTAATTTTTCTACTTTCCTGTCCGAATTCTTAATCAGAATATTCATCATAGTAAATGATGAAGTGTACAAATTCTCTTCCCACTCCTTCAAGTGGTCTTCCTCAAGATCATCATAAGTTGGGAATATGAGGATACGGAGTCCTCGAGGTACCCTCTTTTGTTCCATATAATTTTTGAGGGTTACACCATCCCCCCATTTACTCAATTCGGATTTACGAAGCCTCTCTAATTTCAAAAATTTATCTCTAAGACTAATTTTGGTGTCATTTCTTTTAGTACCCGCGGCACCATTGGGCTGTCTACTCTGAAAAACTTCTGCGGCTAGTTTATCTCTGTCATCATCCATGACTTTACAGGTCCCTGTGCTACTACAACCCCAATAATAATTTTATAACAAAGACTTTGGGACGACGTTGGGTTTGCTACGGTGCACTAGGGATAGTACACTGGAAATCACACTGATAGACACTCCACCAACTACCGGGGCACCGTCCCACCCCGGGTAAAACTGAGCTAATACGAAAAAAAGAGCTGGGAGTGCAATGTTTATGTCAGAAACCATTTAAGTGTTTTAATTTACAAAAAGAAACATAGATCAATCAATGATACAAGATCCTAAATTGCGAAAATACAGTCAAAATTCTTCTTTTTCTTGTTTTTCTGCAGCCGACGCTTTTCGTCCTAGAGGCAGGACGTCATCAGGGCTGCAATAGCAAACACACAATACAGATACATCAATATATGTATACAATATCACTCAATAACCTTAGTAACCTGTGAAATGAAACAACACATCTTCAGGTAACATATTAAATCCAATACAGCTCATTGTGCCGAATGGTACTGTCCGAAAATTAATTGACATAACAGTTCTACAGATAAACGGGAAAACATTCCTCAAATCATCCAGTTGGTTCCAGCAAGTACATATTTCACAACATATTTGTTGTGCCTATTTTAAACACTTACATATTTAATCTACATCCTGTGATGAAGTGCTAGCAAACTGTTGTACAAGTGTGAAAACAATCATTCATAGATAGTGGACCGCTCACCTAATATTGTTGAAATAAGACTCTTCTTTTATTATGGCTCCTAATTTTAAACCAGTGGTCTAGGCAACAGTTACTTCAAGAGGCCGATTCTTCATATGCACTCAAGTAATATTGTAAGACTGGGGTGAGGCAGAAAAAAGGAAAGACCCATAAGTTATCCAATCAGTTTCTGAATATCCACCCAGATAACCTTCACTACTCAGGTTCTCTTTTATCCTCTACTACCTCCATATGCCAAACCATAATAACATCCATACCTTTTCAAACTCAACGTTTCGTCTTCTCTCTAAATCGATTTAACCATTCTTTAAATCGAGAGTCTCTTAAAAACGATCCACCCGTGGCTTCTCGCACCTACGAGATGTCCAAAACACAATAATGTAATCTAGAGTTCTATATTTGCCCTCTTCAATATAAGCCCAGGGTGTTTCCCTATTAACTCACCGCTTTCCAATATAGTGTAGCCAAGCGGGAAAATAACTTCTATGTCTGCAGTCGCAATGTCCGTTTGTTCATAAACTGCTCATTCTAAAAAATATTTTTAACAAAAAAGGAACAGATGCTGTAAACTTGGCATATCTTATATTGGAATTTCTCTCTTGCACTCAACGCTACCTAAGTTTTTCGCTTACCTTCGTAATCTCGCCTCGTGAACCTATGACCACGCCAACCGGGTGCGATAAATCCCGGAAGTGCGGTTACTCCAATCTCCCTTTGTTAAAAAAGAGTTCAATAACCAATCAGAACTCTCAAAAATTACGCGCGCATTATCATGCCATTCACCTGTAAGTGAATGTGAGTTTCCATTCAGGTCCGCTACCTTTTCGTTGCCGCTTGTCGTTTCCGATCATGCGCATTTCGCTACCTCTGTTCTTTACCGATAATCATCCGGTCATGCGCAATAGACTATTCTGCAAGTCAATTTGTTCACCATTGTGTTTCCGGTCCTGCGCATTCGGTGTGCATAAGTTTCCAGTCTGGTCCGCCATGTATAAAAAATCTTGATGTATACTAAAAGGAGATTTTCCCTGGATAATCCTTGTAATCTCTGCATGATGATAACCTCTAATAATGCGCATATGCGCACTCATCTACAATCATGAAAAACCGTCTACACGTACTCGTCTGCAGTACAAGCTACTAACGCCGACACCACCGTGCACCATTGTCCTTTCTGCGCGAGATTACATCTTTTCATATACACTAACACGTTCGTTTAAAATCTCCAAAACCAATTAGCAAACTCTCATCAGCAGAGAAGTATATCTATCCAATGCCTCCGTGTACCAGCACACTCATAACAAAAATACCGTTGCGACCTCTACCTCTTCTTATTATTGCTATGCTTATGTATTCCCCTTTGAGTCAATAATTTATGAGTATATCTTCATATAAATGATTATCACACCGGGGCACATTTATGTAATGTTTCCATGTTATCTCGGAAAGCTTATCATCTGGTTGATCTAATAATAGATTATATATGTCTACACTCGATAAGAGAGTTTCCCATAAGAAACCAACAGTTTGCCCGCTCAACATCTCAGGATGTGTACAATAGACACATAAAGTCTACACTTGATAAGGAAGTATCCATGAAGAAAACAATAATCAATCAAGATTTATGCCAAAAAATAGTGTAGTTCAGAATCAATATTTAGGCCATGAGTCATACTACGACATTTGATTATCCAACGTGCTTCTGTTTGACGGATTCGTAGTTCCCAATTCCCCCCCCTTACATGCTGCGGCACCTTTTGTATGCCATGGAATTTAAATCCCAAGTTGGCACCATGTTCCTTTTCCATATGCACGTAGAGTGGGGATCTAGTATCACGATTCATTATTGCTCGTCTATGCTCCTGCATTCTTATTTTTAAGGGTCTTTTGGTGCTGCCTATATATACTTTGTTGCAGCTACAGATGATGACATAGATTATTCCTACACTGTTGCAATTAATGAAATCATTGATGTGAAATTGCTTGGATCCATTGAATCTGAAAGTTTTTGTTTTATTAATGCCATACGAGCATATAACACAGGATCCACAGGTGTAAAAGCCTTTAGGCTGGGTGGATAACCAATCTGTCGTTGACTTCTTTGTTGGACGAATATAATTCGTCGAAACTTTGTCCCTAATGGTCGGGCATTTTTTGAACGTAATTGCGGGTCTATCATCCAGTATCGTAGAAAGACCCGGGACACCTTTCAACAGGGTCCAATTTCTACTTAATGCTTGTCTGATTTTTTCTTTTTGCACACAATATGCTGTGACAAAGGAAAGTTTATGCCTGACTAATTCTCTCTTTTTTGGAATTAAAGTGGTTGCTCTGTCAATTTTAGACACTTTATCACTAGCCCTTGCTAGATCTTTTTTTGGCATAACCTCTCTTACTTAGTCTCAGTTTCAGTTGGTTGAGTTCTTGAGTATAATCTTCATCCCGACTGCAATTTCTGCGGGTTCTGACCATTTCACCGTAAGGTATTCCCCCAATCACAGTTCCTGGGTGAAAACTGTCTGCTCTTAAGATAGAGTTGGTGGCCGTTGCTTTTCTAAATAGACTGCTGTTGATTTTATCACCAACTACTGTCAGTGTCACATCTAAGTATTCTATACTGGATGTACTATGATTCATTGTCAATTTCACATTGAAATCGTTATGATTCAAGTAGTGCAAATACTTTTTTAGCTCGTCCGAAGTACCTCTCCATATTATTAGGATGTCGTCGATGAATCTGGCCCAAAATACCACCAGATCCATCCACTCACCAGCTCTGCGGCTCCAGGCGTGCTCCCTCTCATACCAGCCCATGAATAGATTGGCATAAGAGGGAGCAAACCTGGATCCCATCGCCGTGCCCCTGATCTGGTGGAACCATTCATCCTCAAATAGGAAGTAATTATTTTTCAAAATAAGCTGACTCATTTGAATTATCATTTTGGAGTGGTGTCTTAAGCTCGCACTTCTGCTGCCCAAAAAGTGCTCTAGCGCTTGAATACCCTTGTCCATCTCGATGCAGGTATACAGACCCACCACGTCTAATGTTGCCAAGATCATCCCGTCTTCCCACTTAAAATCCTGCAATTTATTAAGAATGTCGGTGGTGTCCCTTACGTATGAAGGTAAGTTCACCACTAACGGCTTAATAAAGCCATCAACAAACTCTGACATGTGTTCTGTGACACTGCCAATGCTGGAGACTATGGGCCTGCCTGGTGGATTAGCTCTGTCCTTGTGAATTTTCGGTAATGTGTAAAGGAAGGGAGACATTGGATGACTAACATTTAAATACTTATATTCTGAATCTTCTATCAGTCCTTCCTCCTTCCATACACATAAGTGTTCCAAAATATTTTGGGAAATCTCTTTCAACGGATTGGTTTTAACTTTTTTATAACAGTTCTCATCCTTGAGTTGTTCCCGTATCTCTGCCACATAATTTGCCCTATTCATCACAACGATGTTCCCCCCCTTATCAGCTTCCCTGATGATTATTGAGGGGTCTTGTTTTAAATTTGATAGGGCTAATCTTTCTTGCCGGGACAGATTATCTTTATAATGGTGGTTCAATGTATAATTATCTTGTAATTTGAAAAATTCCTGTAAAGTCTTTTCCATGAAAAGGTCAATTGCTGTGTATTGGCTACCATGGGGAATGAACTTAGATTTACTGCGCAATCCACTAGTGCATTGATAATTTGTTTCTATTTCACATAGACTTGCAACATCGTCTACAGTAAGATCCATTTCCCCCGACAAAGTCATTAACAAATGAACATCTTCTAACTCAGATAATGTCATTTCAGAGTCTTTATTCAGTATTTTATTCTGCACATTTACATCCAGTGTTGAAAAAAAACTTTTCAATTTTAAATTCCTACAAAATTTAAACAAATCAATGTGTAACTCAGTGTAATCACAATTGTATACAGGACAATATTTCAATCCCTTTTGTAATACTGAAACCTCATGTTCATTTAGATGCCTATCCGACAGATTAATGACTTCCAATTCCCCAGGGGCAGCCTGACACTGTTCTAGTTCTTGTTCCTGTTTTGACTCCTGGTACCCATCCTTGTATTTGTGGGATTTCCTCCTCCCCCTTCTAGTCCTCCTGTGAACTTTTTCCGACCTTTCTTGATCATTTTTAGTTCGTCGCAAAAAGAAGAGTTCTTTTTTGGTGCTCCTCCTGCAGCACCCATCGTATTATCCTCAATGGAGGAGATACTAGAACTACTATAATTTGTAGATGTGCTTAAATCACCTGATTGTGCTGCCCCAGCCATTTGATTCGATTTCGGTTTAGGTTTGGCCACCTCATCATACCCTCGGGCAAAAGTAAAGATTCTTCCCTCATTGTAGTCCCGCTCATCTCTTTTTAGTTTACTTAGTTTTTTATCCTTGATTTGCAGTTGATGTTTATTAATAACATCTTTAAGAATAAGATAATTTTTATCTGTAAGTTCAGGTAGATTCATCTCTTTGATTTCCTTTTCTAAATCAGCTATTTGTAGTCTTAATTTTTCTACTTTCCTGTCCGAATTCTTAATCAGAATATTCATCATAGTAAATGATGAAGTGTACAAATTCTCTTCCCACTCCTTCAAGTGGTCTTCCTCAAGATCATCATAAGTTGGGAATATGAGGATACGGAGTCCTCGAGGTACCCTCTTTTGTTCCATATAATTTTTGAGGGTTACACCATCCCCCCATTTACTCAATTCGGATTTACGAAGCCTCTCTAATTTCAAAAATTTATCTCTAAGACTAATTTTGGTGTCATTTCTTTTAGTACCCGCGGCACCATTGGGCTGTCTACTCTGAAAAACTTCTGCGGCTAGTTTATCTCTGTCATCATCCATGACTTTACAGGTCCCTGTGCTACTACAACCCCAATAATAATTTTATAACAAAGACTTTGGGACGACGTTGGGTTTGCTACGGTGCACTAGGGATAGTACACTGGAAATCACACTGATAGACACTCCACCAACTACCGGGGCACCGTCCCACCCCGGGTAAAACTGAGCTAATACGAAAAAAAGAGCTGGGAGTGCAATGTTTATGTCAGAAACCATTTAAGTGTTTTAATTTACAAAAAGAAACATAGATCAATCAATGATACAAGATCCTAAATTGCGAAAATACAGTCAAAATTCTTCTTTTTCTTGTTTTTCTGCAGCCGACGCGTTTCGTCCTAGAGGCAGGACGTCATCAGGGCTGCAATAGCAAACACACAATACAGATACATCAATATATGTATACAATATCACTCAATAACCTTAGTAACCTGTGAAATGAAACAACACATCTTCAGGTAACATATTAAATCCAATACAGCTCATTGTGCCGAATGGTACTGTCCGAAAATTAATTGACATAACAGTTCTACAGATAAACGGGAAAACATTCCTCAAATCATCCAGTTGGTTCCAGCAAGTACATATTTCACAACATATTTGTTGTGCCTATTTTAAACACTTACATATTTAATCTACATCCTGTGATGAAGTGCTAGCAAACTGTTGTACAAGTGTGAAAACAATCATTCATAGATAGTGGACCGCTCACCTAATATTGTTGAAATAAGACTCTTCTTTTATTATGGCTCCTAATTTTAAACCAGTGGTCTAGGCAACAGTTACTTCAAGAGGCCGATTCTTCATATGCACTCAAGTAATATTGTAAGACTGGGGTGAGGCAGAAAAAAGGAAAGACCCATAAGTTATCCAATCAGTTTCTGAATATCCACCCAGATAACCTTCACTACTCAGGTTCTCTTTTATCCTCTACTACCTCCATATGCCAAACCATAATAACATCCATACCTTTTCAAACTCAACGTTTCGTCTTCTCTCTAAATCGATTTAACCATTCTTTAAATCGAGAGTCTCTTAAAAACGATCCACCCGTGGCTTCTCGCACCTACGAGATGTCCAAAACACAATAATGTAATCTAGAGTTCTATATTTGCCCTCTTCAATATAAGCCCAGGGTGTTTCCCTATTAACTCACCGCTTTCCAATATAGTGTAGCCAAGCGGGAAAATAACTTCTATGTCTGCAGTCGCAATGTCCGTTTGTTCATAAACTGCTCATTCTAAAAAATATTTTTAACAAAAAAGGAACAGATGCTGTAAACTTGGCATATCTTATATTGGAATTTCTCTCTTGCACTCAACGCTACCTAAGTTTTTCGCTTACCTTCGTAATCTCGCCTCGTGAACCTATGACCACGCCAACCGGGTGCGATAAATCCCGGAAGTGCGGTTACTCCAATCTCCCTTTGTTAAAAAAGAGTTCAATAACCAATCAGAACTCTCAAAAATTACGCGCGCATTATCATGCCATTCACCTGTAAGTGAATGTGAGTTTCCATTCAGGTCCGCTACCTTTTCGTTGCCGCTTGTCGTTTCCGATCATGCGCATTTCGCTACCTCTGTTCTTTACCGATAATCATCCGGTCATGCGCAATAGACTATTCTGCAAGTCAATTTGTTCACCATTGTGTTTCCGGTCCTGCGCATTCGGTGTGCATAAGTTTCCAGTCTGGTCCGCCATGTATAAAAAATCTTGATGTATACTAAAAGGAGATTTTCCCTGGATAATCCTTGTAATCTCTGCATGATGATAACCTCTAATAATGCGCATATGCGCACTCATCTACAATCATGAAAAACCGTCTACACGTACTCGTCTGCAGTACAAGCTACTAACGCCGACACCACCGTGCACCATTGTCCTTTCTGCGCGAGATTACATCTTTTCATATACACTAACACGTTCGTTTAAAATCTCCAAAACCAATTAGCAAACTCTCATCAGCAGAGAAGTATATCTATCCAATGCCTCCGTGTACCAGCACACTCATAACAAAAATACCGTTGCGACCTCTACCTCTTCTTATTATTGCTATGCTTATGTATTCCCCTTTGAGTCAATAATTTATGAGTATATCTTCATATAAATGATTATCACACCGGGGCACATTTATGTAATGTTTCCATGTTATCTCGGAAAGCTTATCATCTGGTTGATCTAATAATAGATTATATATGTCTACACTCGATAAGAGAGTTTCCCATAAGAAACCAACAGTTTGCCCGCTCAACATCTCAGGATGTGTACAATAGACACATAAAGTCTACACTTGATAAGGAAGTATCCATGAAGAAAACAATAATCAATCAAGATTTATGCCAAAAAATAGTGTAGTTCAGAATCAATATTTAGGCCATGAGTCATACTACGACATTTGATTATCCAACGTGCTTCTGTTTGACGGATTCGTAGTTCCCAATTCCCCCCCCTTACATGCTGCGGCACCTTTTGTATGCCATGGAATTTAAATCCCAAGTTGGCACCATGTTCCTTTTCCATATGCACGTAGAGTGGGGATCTAGTATCACGATTCATTATTGCTCGTCTATGCTCCTGCATTCTTATTTTTAAGGGTCTTTTGGTGCTGCCTATATATACTTTGTTGCAGCTACAGATGATGACATAGATTATTCCTACACTGTTGCAATTAATGAAATCATTGATGTGAAATTGCTTGGATCCATTGAATCTGAAAGTTTTTGTTTTATTAATGCCATACGAGCATATAACACAGGATCCACAGGTGTAAAAGCCTTTAGGCTGGGTGGATAACCAATCTGTCGTTGACTTCTTTGTTGGACGAATATAATTCGTCGAAACTTTGTCCCTAATGGTCGGGCATTTTTTGAACGTAATTGCGGGTCTATCATCCAGTATCGTAGAAAGACCCGGGACACCTTTCAACAGGGTCCAATTTCTACTTAATGCTTGTCTGATTTTTTCTTTTTGCACACAATATGCTGTGACAAAGGAAAGTTTATGCCTGACTAATTCTCTCTTTTTTGGAATTAAAGTGGTTGCTCTGTCAATTTTAGACACTTTATCACTAGCCCTTGCTAGATCTTTTTTTGGCATAACCTCTCTTACTTAGTCTCAGTTTCAGTTGGTTGAGTTCTTGAGTATAATCTTCATCCCGACTGCAATTTCTGCGGGTTCTGACCATTTCACCGTAAGGTATTCCCCCAATCACAGTTCCTGGGTGAAAACTGTCTGCTCTTAAGATAGAGTTGGTGGCCGTTGCTTTTCTAAATAGACTGCTGTTGATTTTATCACCAACTACTGTCAGTGTCACATCTAAGTATTCTATACTGGATGTACTATGATTCATTGTCAATTTCACATTGAAATCGTTATGATTCAAGTAGTGCAAATACTTTTTTAGCTCGTCCGAAGTACCTCTCCATATTATTAGGATGTCGTCGATGAATCTGGCCCAAAATACCACCAGATCCATCCACTCACCAGCTCTGCGGCTCCAGGCGTGCTCCCTCTCATACCAGCCCATGAATAGATTGGCATAAGAGGGAGCAAACCTGGATCCCATCGCCGTGCCCCTGATCTGGTGGAACCATTCATCCTCAAATAGGAAGTAATTATTTTTCAAAATAAGCTGACTCATTTGAATTATCATTTTGGAGTGGTGTCTTAAGCTCGCACTTCTGCTGCCCAAAAAGTGCTCTAGCGCTTGAATACCCTTGTCCATCTCGATGCAGGTATACAGACCCACCACGTCTAATGTTGCCAAGATCATCCCGTCTTCCCACTTAAAATCCTGCAATTTATTAAGAATGTCGGTGGTGTCCCTTACGTATGAAGGTAAGTTCACCACTAACGGCTTAATAAAGCCATCAACAAACTCTGACATGTGTTCTGTGACACTGCCAATGCTGGAGACTATGGGCCTGCCTGGTGGATTAGCTCTGTCCTTGTGAATTTTCGGTAATGTGTAAAGGAAGGGAGACATTGGATGACTAACATTTAAATACTTATATTCTGAATCTTCTATCAGTCCTTCCTCCTTCCATACACATAAGTGTTCCAAAATATTTTGGGAAATCTCTTTCAACGGATTGGTTTTAACTTTTTTATAACAGTTCTCATCCTTGAGTTGTTCCCGTATCTCTGCCACATAATTTGCCCTATTCATCACAACGATGTTCCCCCCCTTATCAGCTTCCCTGATGATTATTGAGGGGTCTTGTTTTAAATTTGATAGGGCTAATCTTTCTTGCCGGGACAGATTATCTTTATAATGGTGGTTCAATGTATAATTATCTTGTAATTTGAAAAATTCCTGTAAAGTCTTTTCCATGAAAAGGTCAATTGCTGTGTATTGGCTACCATGGGGAATGAACTTAGATTTACTGCGCAATCCACTAGTGCATTGATAATTTGTTTCTATTTCACATAGACTTGCAACATCGTCTACAGTAAGATCCATTTCCCCCGACAAAGTCATTAACAAATGAACATCTTCTAACTCAGATAATGTCATTTCAGAGTCTTTATTCAGTATTTTATTCTGCACATTTACATCCAGTGTTGAAAAAAAACTTTTCAATTTTAAATTCCTACAAAATTTAAACAAATCAATGTGTAACTCAGTGTAATCACAATTGTATACAGGACAATATTTCAATCCCTTTTGTAATACTGAAACCTCATGTTCATTTAGATGCCTATCCGACAGATTAATGACTTCCAATTCCCCAGGGGCAGCCTGACACTGTTCTAGTTCTTGTTCCTGTTTTGACTCCTGGTACCCATCCTTGTATTTGTGGGATTTCCTCCTCCCCCTTCTAGTCCTCCTGTGAACTTTTTCCGACCTTTCTTGATCATTTTTAGTTCGTCGCAAAAAGAAGAGTTCTTTTTTGGTGCTCCTCCTGCAGCACCCATCGTATTATCCTCAATGGAGGAGATACTAGAACTACTATAATTTGTAGATGTGCTTAAATCACCTGATTGTGCTGCCCCAGCCATTTGATTCGATTTCGGTTTAGGTTTGGCCACCTCATCATACCCTCGGGCAAAAGTAAAGATTCTTCCCTCATTGTAGTCCCGCTCATCTCTTTTTAGTTTACTTAGTTTTTTATCCTTGATTTGCAGTTGATGTTTATTAATAACATCTTTAAGAATAAGATAATTTTTATCTGTAAGTTCAGGTAGATTCATCTCTTTGATTTCCTTTTCTAAATCAGCTATTTGTAGTCTTAATTTTTCTACTTTCCTGTCCGAATTCTTAATCAGAATATTCATCATAGTAAATGATGAAGTGTACAAATTCTCTTCCCACTCCTTCAAGTGGTCTTCCTCAAGATCATCATAAGTTGGGAATATGAGGATACGGAGTCCTCGAGGTACCCTCTTTTGTTCCATATAATTTTTGAGGGTTACACCATCCCCCCATTTACTCAATTCGGATTTACGAAGCCTCTCTAATTTCAAAAATTTATCTCTAAGACTAATTTTGGTGTCATTTCTTTTAGTACCCGCGGCACCATTGGGCTGTCTACTCTGAAAAACTTCTGCGGCTAGTTTATCTCTGTCATCATCCATGACTTTACAGGTCCCTGTGCTACTACAACCCCAATAATAATTTTATAACAAAGACTTTGGGACGACGTTGGGTTTGCTACGGTGCACTAGGGATAGTACACTGGAAATCACACTGATAGACACTCCACCAACTACCGGGGCACCGTCCCACCCCGGGTAAAACTGAGCTAATACGAAAAAAAGAGCTGGGAGTGCAATGTTTATGTCAGAAACCATTTAAGTGTTTTAATTTACAAAAAGAAACATAGATCAATCAATGATACAAGATCCTAAATTGCGAAAATACAGTCAAAATTCTTCTTTTTCTTGTTTTTCTGCAGCCGACGCGTTTCGTCCTAGAGGCAGGACGTCATCAGGGCTGCAATAGCAAACACACAATACAGATACATCAATATATGTATACAATATCACTCAATAACCTTAGTAACCTGTGAAATGAAACAACACATCTTCAGGTAACATATTAAATCCAATACAGCTCATTGTGCCGAATGGTACTGTCCGAAAATTAATTGACATAACAGTTCTACAGATAAACGGGAAAACATTCCTCAAATCATCCAGTTGGTTCCAGCAAGTACATATTTCACAACATATTTGTTGTGCCTATTTTAAACACTTACATATTTAATCTACATCCTGTGATGAAGTGCTAGCAAACTGTTGTACAAGTGTGAAAACAATCATTCATAGATAGTGGACCGCTCACCTAATATTGTTGAAATAAGACTCTTCTTTTATTATGGCTCCTAATTTTAAACCAGTGGTCTAGGCAACAGTTACTTCAAGAGGCCGATTCTTCATATGCACTCAAGTAATATTGTAAGACTGGGGTGAGGCAGAAAAAAGGAAAGACCCATAAGTTATCCAATCAGTTTCTGAATATCCACCCAGATAACCTTCACTACTCAGGTTCTCTTTTATCCTCTACTACCTCCATATGCCAAACCATAATAACATCCATACCTTTTCAAACTCAACGTTTCGTCTTCTCTCTAAATCGATTTAACCATTCTTTAAATCGAGAGTCTCTTAAAAACGATCCACCCGTGGCTTCTCGCACCTACGAGATGTCCAAAACACAATAATGTAATCTAGAGTTCTATATTTGCCCTCTTCAATATAAGCCCAGGGTGTTTCCCTATTAACTCACCGCTTTCCAATATAGTGTAGCCAAGCGGGAAAATAACTTCTATGTCTGCAGTCGCAATGTCCGTTTGTTCATAAACTGCTCATTCTAAAAAATATTTTTAACAAAAAAGGAACAGATGCTGTAAACTTGGCATATCTTATATTGGAATTTCTCTCTTGCACTCAACGCTACCTAAGTTTTTTGCTTACCTTCGTAATCTCGCCTCGTGAACCTATGACCACGCCAACCGGGTGCGATAAATCCCGGAAGTGCGGTTACTCCAATCTCCCTTTGTTAAAAAAGAGTTCAATAACCAATCAGAACTCTCAAAAATTACGCGCGCATTATCATGCCATTCACCTGTAAGTGAATGTGAGTTTCCATTCAGGTCCGCTACCTTTTCGTTGCCGCTTGTCGTTTCCGATCATGCGCATTTCGCTACCTCTGTTCTTTACCGATAATCATCCGGTCATGCGCAATAGACTATTCTGCAAGTCAATTTGTTCACCATTGTGTTTCCGGTCCTGCGCATTCGGTGTGCATAAGTTTCCAGTCTGGTCCGCCATGTATAAAAAATCTTGATGTATACTAAAAGGAGATTTTCCCTGGATAATCCTTGTAATCTCTGCATGATGATAACCTCTAATAATGCGCATATGCGCACTCATCTACAATCATGAAAAACCGTCTACACGTACTCGTCTGCAGTACAAGCTACTAACGCCGACACCACCGTGCACCATTGTCCTTTCTGCGCGAGATTACATCTTTTCATATACACTAACACGTTCGTTTAAAATCTCCAAAACCAATTAGCAAACTCTCATCAGCAGAGAAGTATATCTATCCAATGCCTCCGTGTACCAGCACACTCATAACAAAAATACCGTTGCGACCTCTACCTCTTCTTATTATTGCTATGCTTATGTATTCCCCTTTGAGTCAATAATTTATGAGTATATCTTCATATAAATGATTATCACACCGGGGCACATTTATGTAATGTTTCCATGTTATCTCGGAAAGCTTATCATCTGGTTGATCTAATAATAGATTATATATGTCTACACTCGATAAGAGAGTTTCCCATAAGAAACCAACAGTTTGCCCGCTCAACATCTCAGGATGTGTACAATAGACACATAAAGTCTACACTTGATAAGGAAGTATCCATGAAGAAAACAATAATCAATCAAGATTTATGCCAAAAAATAGTGTAGTTCAGAATCAATATTTAGGCCATGAGTCATACTACGACATTTGATTATCCAACGTGCTTCTGTTTGACGGATTCGTAGTTCCCAATTCCCCCCCCTTACATGCTGCGGCACCTTTTGTATGCCATGGAATTTAAATCCCAAGTTGGCACCATGTTCCTTTTCCATATGCACGTAGAGTGGGGATCTAGTATCACGATTCATTATTGCTCGTCTATGCTCCTGCATTCTTATTTTTAAGGGTCTTTTGGTGCTGCCTATATATACTTTGTTGCAGCTACAGATGATGACATAGATTATTCCTACACTGTTGCAATTAATGAAATCATTGATGTGAAATTGCTTGGATCCATTGAATCTGAAAGTTTTTGTTTTATTAATGCCATACGAGCATATAACACAGGATCCACAGGTGTAAAAGCCTTTAGGCTGGGTGGATAACCAATCTGTCGTTGACTTCTTTGTTGGACGAATATAATTCGTCGAAACTTTGTCCCTAATGGTCGGGCATTTTTTGAACGTAATTGCGGGTCTATCATCCAGTATCGTAGAAAGACCCGGGACACCTTTCAACAGGGTCCAATTTCTACTTAATGCTTGTCTGATTTTTTCTTTTTGCACACAATATGCTGTGACAAAGGAAAGTTTATGCCTGACTAATTCTCTCTTTTTTGGAATTAAAGTGGTTGCTCTGTCAATTTTAGACACTTTATCACTAGCCCTTGCTAGATCTTTTTTGGCATAACCTCTCTTACTTAGTCTCAGTTTCAGTTGGTTGAGTTCTTGAGTATAATCTTCATCCCGACTGCAATTTCTGCGGGTTCTGACCATTTCACCGTAAGGTATTCCCCCAATCACAGTTCCTGGGTGAAAACTGTCTGCTCTTAAGATAGAGTTGGTGGCCGTTGCTTTTCTAAATAGACTGCTGTTGATTTTATCACCAACTACTGTCAGTGTCACATCTAAGTATTCTATACTGGATGTACTATGATTCATTGTCAATTTCACATTGAAATCGTTATGATTCAAGTAGTGCAAATACTTTTTTAGCTCGTCCGAAGTACCTCTCCATATTGTTAGGATGTCGTCGATGAATCTGGCCCAAAATACCACCAGATCCATCCACTCACCAGCTCTGCGGCTCCAGGCGTGCTCCCTCTCATACCAGCCCATGAATAGATTGGCATAAGAGGGAGCAAACCTGGATCCCATCGCCGTGCCCCTGATCTGGTGGAACCATTCATCCTCAAATAGGAAGTAATTATTTTTCAAAATAAGCTGACTCATTTGAATTATCATTTTGGAGTGGTGTCTTAAGCTCGCACTTCTGCTGCCCAAAAAGTGCTCTAGCGCTTGAATACCCTTGTCCATCTCGATGCAGGTATACAGACCCACCACGTCTAATGTTGCCAAGATCATCCCGTCTTCCCACTTAAAATCCTGCAATTTATTAAGAATGTCGGTGGTGTCCCTTACGTATGAAGGTAAGTTCACCACTAACGGCTTAATAAAGCCATCAACAAACTCTGACATGTGTTCTGTGACACTGCCAATGCTGGAGACTATGGGCCTGCCTGGTGGATTAGCTCTGTCCTTGTGAATTTTCGGTAATGTGTAAAGGAAGGGAGACATTGGATGACTAACATTTAAATACTTATATTCTGAATCTTCTATCAGTCCTTCCTCCTTCCATACACATAAGTGTTCCAAAATATTTTGGGAAATCTCTTTCAACGGATTGGTTTTAACTTTTTTATAACAGTTCTCATCCTTGAGTTGTTCCCGTATCTCTGCCACATAATTTGCCCTATTCATCACAACGATGTTCCCCCCCTTATCAGCTTCCCTGATGATTATTGAGGGGTCTTGTTTTAAATTTGATAGGGCTAATCTTTCTTGCCGGGACAGATTATCTTTATAATGGTGGTTCAATGTATAATTATCTTGTAATTTGAAAAATTCCTGTAAAGTCTTTTCCATGAAAAGGTCAATTGCTGTGTATTGGCTACCATGGGGAATGAACTTAGATTTACTGCGCAATCCACTAGTGCATTGATAATTTGTTTCTATTTCACATAGACTTGCAACATCGTCTACAGTAAGATCCATTTCCCCCGACAAAGTCATTAACAAATGAACATCTTCTAACTCAGATAATGTCATTTCAGAGTCTTTATTCAGTATTTTATTCTGCACATTTACATCCAGTGTTGAAAAAAAACTTTTCAATTTTAAATTCCTACAAAATTTAAACAAATCAATGTGTAACTCAGTGTAATCACAATTGTATACAGGACAATATTTCAATCCCTTTTGTAATACTGAAACCTCATGTTCATTTAGATGCCTATCCGACAGATTAATGACTTCCAATTCCCCAGGGGCAGCCTGACACTGTTCTAGTTCTTGTTCCTGTTTTGACTCCTGGTACCCATCCTTGTATTTGTGGGATTTCCTCCTCCCCCTTCTAGTCCTCCTGTGAACTTTTCCGACCTTTCTTGATCATTTTTAGTTCGTCGCAAAAAGAAGAGTTCTTTTTTGGTGCTCCTCCTGCAGCACCCATCGTATTATCCTCAATGGAGGAGATACTAGAACTACTATAATTTGTAGATGTGCTTAAATCACCTGATTGTGCTGCCCCAGCCATTTGATTCGATTTCGGTTTAGGTTTGGCCACCTCATCATACCCTCGGGCAAAAGTAAAGATTCTTCCCTCATTGTAGTCCCGCTCATCTCTTTTTAGTTTACTTAGTTTTTTATCCTTGATTTGCAGTTGATGTTTATTAATAACATCTTTAAGAATAAGATAATTTTTATCTGTAAGTTCAGGTAGATTCATCTCTTTGATTTCCTTTTCTAAATCAGCTATTTGTAGTCTTAATTTTTCTACTTTCCTGTCCGAATTCTTAATCAGAATATTCATCATAGTAAATGATGAAGTGTACAAATTCTCTTCCCACTCCTTCAAGTGGTCTTCCTCAAGATCATCATAAGTTGGGAATATGAGGATACGGAGTCCTCGAGGTACCCTCTTTTGTTCCATATAATTTTTGAGGGTTACACCATCCCACCATTTACTCAATTCGGATTTACGAAGCCTCTCTAATTTCAAAAATTTATCTCTAAGACTAATTTTGGTGTCATTTCTTTTAGTACCCGCGGCACCATTGGGCTGTCTACTCTGAAAAACTTCTGCGGCTAGTTTATCTCTGTCATCATCCATGACTTTACAGGTCCCTGTGCTACTACAACCCCAATAATAATTTTATAACAAAGACTTTGGGACGACGTTGGGTTTGCTACGGTGCACTAGGGATAGTACACTGGAAATCACACTGATAGACACTCCACCAACTACCGGGGCACCGTCCCACCCCGGGTAAAACTGAGCTAATACGAAAAAAAGAGCTGGGAGTGCAATGTTTATGTCAGAAACCATTTAAGTGTTTTAATTTACAAAAAGAAACATAGATCAATCAATGATACAAGATCCTAAATTGCGAAAATACAGTCAAAATTCTTCTTTTTCTTGTTTTTCTGCAGCCGACGCGTTTCGTCCTAGAGGCAGGACGTCATCAGGGCTGCAATAGCAAACACACAATACAGATACATCAATATATGTATACAATATCACTCAATAACCTTAGTAACCTGTGAAATGAAACAACACATCTTCAGGTAACATATTAAATCCAATACAGCTCATTGTGCCGAATGGTACTGTCCGAAAATTAATTGACATAACAGTTCTACAGATAAACGGGAAAACATTCCTCAAATCATCCAGTTGGTTCCAGCAAGTACATATTTCACAACATATTTGTTGTGCCTATTTTAAACACTTACATATTTAATCTACATCCTGTGATGAAGTGCTAGCAAACTGTTGTACAAGTGTGAAAACAATCATTCATAGATAGTGGACCGCTCACCTAATATTGTTGAAATAAGACTCTTCTTTTATTATGGCTCCTAATTTTAAACCAGTGGTCTAGGCAACAGTTACTTCAAGAGGCCGATTCTTCATATGCACTCAAGTAATATTGTAAGACTGGGGTGAGGCAGAAAAAAGGAAAGACCCATAAGTTATCCAATCAGTTTCTGAATATCCACCCAGATAACCTTCACTACTCAGGTTCTCTTTTATCCTCTACTACCTCCATATGCCAAACCATAATAACATCCATACCTTTTCAAACTCAACGTTTCGTCTTCTCTCTAAATCGATTTAACCATTCTTTAAATCGAGAGTCTCTTAAAAACGATCCACCCGTGGCTTCTCGCACCTACGAGATGTCCAAAACACAATAATGTAATCTAGAGTTCTATATTTGCCCTCTTCAATATAAGCCCAGGGTGTTTCCCTATTAACTCACCGCTTTCCAATATAGTGTAGCCAAGCGGGAAAATAACTTCTATGTCTGCAGTCGCAATGTCCGTTTGTTCATAAACTGCTCATTCTAAAAAATATTTTTAACAAAAAAGGAACAGATGCTGTAAACTTGGCATATCTTATATTGGAATTTCTCTCTTGCACTCAACGCTACCTAAGTTTTTCGCTTACCTTCGTAATCTCGCCTCGTGAACCTATGACCACGCCAACCGGGTGCGATAAATCCCGGAAGTGCGGTTACTCCAATCTCCCTTTGTTAAAAAAGAGTTCAATAACCAATCAGAACTCTCAAAAATTACGCGCGCATTATCATGCCATTCACCTGTAAGTGAATGTGAGTTTCCATTCAGGTCCGCTACCTTTTCGTTGCCGCTTGTCGTTTCCGATCATGCGCATTTCGCTACCTCTGTTCTTTACCGATAATCATCCGGTCATGCGCAATAGACTATTCTGCAAGTCAATTTGTTCACCATTGTGTTTCCGGTCCTGCGCATTCGGTGTGCATAAGTTTCCAGTCTGGTCCGCCATGTATAAAAAATCTTGATGTATACTAAAAGGAGATTTTCCCTGGATAATCCTTGTAATCTCTGCATGATGATAACCTCTAATAATGCGCATATGCGCACTCATCTACAATCATGAAAAACCGTCTACACGTACTCGTCTGCAGTACAAGCTACTAACGCCGACACCACCGTGCACCATTGTCCTTTCTGCGCGAGATTACATCTTTTCATATACACTAACACGTTCGTTTAAAATCTCCAAAACCAATTAGCAAACTCTCATCAGCAGAGAAGTATATCTATCCAATGCCTCCGTGTACCAGCACACTCATAACAAAAATACCGTTGCGACCTCTACCTCTTCTTATTATTGCTATGCTTATGTATTCCCCTTTGAGTCAATAATTTATGAGTATATCTTCATATAAATGATTATCACACCGGGGCACATTTATGTAATGTTTCCATGTTATCTCGGAAAGCTTATCATCTGGTTGATCTAATAATAGATTATATATGTCTACACTCGATAAGAGAGTTTCCCATAAGAAACCAACAGTTTGCCCGCTCAACATCTCAGGATGTGTACAATAGACACATAAAGTCTACACTTGATAAGGAAGTATCCATGAAGAAAACAATAATCAATCAAGATTTATGCCAAAAAATAGTGTAGTTCAGAATCAATATTTAGGCCATGAGTCATACTACGACATTTGATTATCCAACGTGCTTCTGTTTGACGGATTCGTAGTTCCCAATTCCCCCCCCTTACATGCTGCGGCACCTTTTGTATGCCATGGAATTTAAATCCCAAGTTGGCACCATGTTCCTTTTCCATATGCACGTAGAGTGGGGATCTAGTATCACGATTCATTATTGCTCGTCTATGCTCCTGCATTCTTATTTTTAAGGGTCTTTTGGTGCTGCCTATATATACTTTGTTGCAGCTACAGATGATGACATAGATTATTCCTACACTGTTGCAATTAATGAAATCATTGATGTGAAATTGCTTGGATCCATTGAATCTGAAAGTTTTTGTTTTATTAATGCCATACGAGCATATAACACAGGATCCACAGGTGTAAAAGCCTTTAGGCTGGGTGGATAACCAATCTGTCGTTGACTTCTTTGTTGGACGAATATAATTCGTCGAAACTTTGTCCCTAATGGTCGGGCATTTTTTGAACGTAATTGCGGGTCTATCATCCAGTATCGTGGAAAGACCCGGGACACCTTTCAACAGGGTCCAATTTCTACTTAATGCTTGTCTGATTTTTTCTTTTTGCACACAATATGCTGTGACAAAGGAAAGTTTATGCCTGACTAATTCTCTCTTTTTTGGAATTAAAGTGGTTGCTCTGTCAATTTTAGACACTTTATCACTAGCCCTTGCTAGATCTTTTTTGGCATAACCTCTCTTACTTAGTCTCAGTTTCAGTTGGTTGAGTTCTTGAGTATAATCTTCATCCCGACTGCAATTTCTGCGGGTTCTGACCATTTCACCGTAAGGTATTCCCCCAATCACAGATCCTGGGTGAAAACTGTCTGCTCTTAAGATAGAGTTGGTGGCCGTTGCTTTTCTAAATAGACTGCTGTTGATTTTATCACCAACTACTGTCAGTGTCACATCTAAGTATTCTATACTGGATGTACTATGATTCATTGTCAATTTCACATTGAAATCGTTATGATTCAAGTAGTGCAAATACTTTTTTAGCTCGTCCGAAGTACCTCTCCATATTATTAGGATGTCGTCGATGAATCTGGCCCAAAATACCACCAGATCCATCCACTCACCAGCTCTGCGGCTCCAGGCGTGCTCCCTCTCATACCAGCCCATGAATAGATTGGCATAAGAGGGAGCAAACCTGGATCCCATCGCCGTGCCCCTGATCTGGTGGAACCATTCATCCTCAAATAGGAAGTAATTATTTTTCAAAATAAGCTGACTCATTTGAATTATCATTTTGGAGTGGTGTCTTAAGCTCGCACTTCTGCTGCCCAAAAAGTGCTCTAGCGCTTGAATACCCTTGTCCATCTCGATGCAGGTATACAGACCCACCACGTCTAATGTTGCCAAGATCATCCCGTCTTCCCACTTAAAATCCTGCAATTTATTAAGAATGTCGGTGGTGTCCCTTACGTATGAAGGTAAGTTCACCACTAACGGCTTAATAAAGCCATCAACAAACTCTGACATGTGTTCTGTGACACTGCCAATGCTGGAGACTATGGGCCTGCCTGGTGGATTAGCTCTGTCCTTGTGAATTTTCGGTAATGTGTAAAGGAAGGGAGACATTGGATGACTAACATTTAAATACTTATATTCTGAATCTTCTATCAGTCCTTCCTCCTTCCATACACATAAGTGTTCCAAAATATTTTGGGAAATCTCTTTCAACGGATTGGTTTTAACTTTTTTATAACAGTTCTCATCCTTGAGTTGTTCCCGTATCTCTGCCACATAATTTGCCCTATTCATCACAACGATGTTCCCCCCCTTATCAGCTTCCCTGATGTAAAACACAGTACATGTGAGAGTTGACATATATAAATAACTGTGCATAAGAGCCAGTGAATGTGTGAGTGACTGTATGGATCATTATGAAATTGTATCAGGGATTGTATAAGAGAGTAAATATGTGTTAGTATCTGTTTGAATAAGTAAGGTGTGTATAACTGTATAGTTGAGGAAATGGAGGTGTGATTGATTCTTTGCATGACTGACTAGGTGTGTGAGTAACTCCATGGATGAGTGACAGTCTGTGAGTGTCTGTTTACACTGAGTGTATATAAGGTTATATTAGAGTCTGAAGAAGTTCATCGTATTATCACATGAATGATGTCATCAGTGATGTGATCAGTCATGTCAAATGAGATGTCATCAGTGATGTCATCAGTGATGTCATTTGAAATGTCATCAGTGATGTCATCAGTGATGTCACTGACCATGTCATGAATGATGTAATATGTGACATCATCAGCAGTGGATTGCGGGTGCGCGAAATATATAGTTAGTGCAACTAACTATATATGCGAATTTCAATGGTTTTGTGTGAGTAAAATAAGGTTTTATAAATGCTAATTCCTAACTATGGGGCCGATTAGGATGGCGGTTTTTCCGCATCCTCCGGGCCGGCGGAAGTGTCCGCCGGCCTGGAGGATGCGGAAAAACCGCGGCGGAGACTCCAAAGACCCACCGCCGAATTAGGATGGCTGGTGGGTCTGATAATCTGTCCGCCGCTTTTCCGCCGCGGTCGGAAGGCGACCGCGGCGGAAAAGCACTAACATGTCTGGCGGTGTCTATCAGACACCGCCAGGCATATTAGGATGTCTGAAAATATATGCTTTTCCGCGGCGGCTTTACCGCCGTGGAAAAGCATACGGACCTTCACTTCGGGGGCCCGTTGCGGGCCCCCTGGGTGAAGGTGGGGTGGGGGGTGCACATGGGGGGTACCTATGGTACCCCCCTGCATTTGCGTGCACAATGCAGCAGGCACCGCGCGGTGCCTGCCGCTTTGTGCACGCAAATGCTGTGCATGGATTTTTTACATTGCGGCGGGTGCAGCTTCAAGCTGCACCCGCCGCAATGTTAGAGATAGAGGATGTGACCGCCACCCTGGCGGTCACATCCTAATTTGATCGGAGGGAACGCCGCAGCCCATGCGGACGTTCCCTCCTCCTCAGGGGTCGCGGACGGACTCAAGTCCGTCCGCGATCCTAATCGACCCCTATATATGGTCTATAACCTATGGTTTTTTCAGTGAATTTTCAAGGTTTTGTAAATGCTAATTCCTAACTATATATGGTCTATAACCTATGTTTTTTTCAGTGAATATATATATATATATATATGTATATATATATATGTGTGTGTGTGTGTACCACGACTTGCTCCTTGTGACTGCCAGTGGCCCCACGGGAATTGGCGTACACACCCGCGGATCACGCCAGTAATTAATCCTCATGTCTCTTCGCAAAAAGTATCGTACGCTCTCAGTAAAACGTCCAGCAACCGAGCATTGATTCCAAGGGTGTTTATTTAAAAAAAATACATGTTTCGGCTTCCCAAGAAGCCTTGTTCACGTTAAAGAAAGCAGTGCTCAAACCATCCTGATAAAGCATTCGGCTACTGAATCAGCACGACACATGTAACAACATAAAAGATGGACTGAAAGGTTATAACGCAAAAGCCTGTGAATCTGGCGGCCATCTTAGTCTGGTGCATACCAAGGTAGAAATGTACTGTGATTTACTTATTTAGAACTTGTTCCCCATATTCACATATCCATAATAAACGAACTCGCAAGCGCGGTTTTCACCAAAGTGCAAAAGAAAATATATCTATACATTCTGCAATCTACCACATGTACATAATTTAAAATTCAAAATGATGTCGAAAACGTACAAGTGCAAGCATCTCAATATTTAGGCTCACCAGGGTGCCCAGTGTCGAAAATATGATATGCGACACTTCATAATGATGCGCTGCATGCCAGGTAATACAACAGGAATGTTAAGGGACACTGGCATCTCAGGTGAAATATATATATATATCATTTTTACTTACTATTAAATCAGAAAAAGTCTGGACAGTTAATCAATCTAATCTACTACTCCGACTCCAGTCAGTATAAAGTCAGGGAAGGTGCTGGACACTAAAGAGATGTCATTTACTATTCACACTCCAGTCAGTATTAAGTCAGAGAAGGTGCTGGACACTAAAGATATATAATTTAATATTACCACTCTAGTCAGTATTAAGTCATGGACGGTGCTGGACACTAATGATATATAATTTACTGTTCCCACTCCAGTCAGTATTAAGTCACGGAAGGTGCTGGATTCTAAAGATATATAATTTACTATTCCCACTCCAGTCGGTATTAAGTCAGGGAAGGTGCTGGACAATAAAGATATATAATTTACTATTCCCACTCCAGTCAGTATTAAGTCATGGACGGTGCTGGACACTAAAGATATATAACTTACCATTCCCACGCCAATCAGTATTAAGTCAGGGAAGGTGCTGGACACTAAAGATAGATAATTTAATATTCCCACTCCAGTCAATATTAAGTCAAGGAGGGTGCTGGACACTAAAGATATGTCGTAATTTGGCAGTACCTGAGTTAGCGTTTTCTTCAGCTACACAAGTTTTTCTGTTAACTTGACCTAAAAGTACGGGGGCCATTTTGTATTTTGTGGCTTCCATTTTGTACGGACATGCGGCCTCGTGGTAGAGTGCCCTTTTGTCCTTCCTTCATGCCAATGAACCTTCACTTTGCCCAGCAACAGGCTATTTTTAGCGATGGTCAGTTTCATGCATACGCACACACGATCTCTGGACTAGTGAGTGGTCACTCCTTAGGAATGTTTCCCAACTGACCAGTGGTATTAAGCTCCTCCCACATGCTGGCTGTGCTCCAAAAATGTCCTTATATGTACCTAAAACTGTTCAAATGTGTACCGCCTATCTTTTTATTACCTTTAAACTGTATAAAAGAGGTCGCGCACCGATGTTCGGTGTGATACTTCTTGCATCACCGAAGGGTGCTGTAGGAATGTACCACCACCCCATGGGGTCCTAATAAACTTGTCTCTTTGCATTTTCAGTTTCCGTGCCAACTTCTGTTTATGGTGTTCGAGTGTTTTTGCAGAGTATGTAGGCCTGACAGAACCCATACCACAAATTGGCGACCACGAAGGGACTCATCGGCGACTCGGATGCCCGAAGGAGAGGACACGACGAAGGATTGGAAACTCGCTATGGACGCGTACGCTGCCACTGAGTGACCCGAGTCTCGGCACCCACGGTGTTTCTTCCTTTCCTTCTGATCTGACCTTCCAGGTGGCGCCGGTCCTCGACTGAGATCCTGATCGTTTGGTCTGTCGTGTAGTGCCCGCTTTGGCTGATTCGGCTACGGAACTTGGCAGTTGGAATCTGGACACTTTTAAATTTCAAATTTGTTTTATTAAGTTCAAGAGCAAGAATAACAGGCACAGTAAGGCGGTAAGCATGCAGTAGGGTTATGTAGCGAGCGAGACAGACAGGCACGTCTTCTCTGAGAGGCCATTCAGAAGCATATAAATCACACCTACACAGTATGGCGATGCCGGCATATAGTTGAAGGTGCCATGTAAGAATTACAACCAAACAAAACCAAAGGAAGAACTCAACCCCCCACCCTCCACCCAACAGCCCCTCCATCCTCCCCCCTCCCCGACCAGTATGCCAGTAGTTCGGAGTCTCCCTGAGTGCACTCTCGGGCTGACAAGTAGCAAGGTGTTTAAGGTTGTGGCGGAGCCTGTGGTGGGTCTGTGAGCCGCAGAATGCGAAGGTATTTGGGGCAAGTGATTTCGTGAAATTCCCTGGATAAGAGGGACAGGAGCGGGTGCCAGGTCTTCTGGAAGGAGTCAGTCGATTGTGTGAGTGTGGCCTGGATGCGTTCCATGCCCAGTGTGAACCACAGTTTGTGTAACCAGCCAGTGTGGGTGGGTAATGTGGTGGAACCCCAGAGTGACAGAACGTGTTGCGACGCTGCTTGCATGGCGATTCCCATCTGTTTGCCTCGCAGTGACCTTAAGGGAAATGTGAGCGCATTGGGTAGCCCTAGGATAGTGTATGCAGGAAAGCGCGGGACTTCAGTTTCAAAGGTGGAATCAATATCATCCAGTACCGCTTTCCAGTACCCTTGCAGAGCGTCGCAGTCCCACAGGAGGTGGGTCAGAGTGCCCCTTGCGCCGCAGCCTCTCCAACACAGAGCGCTTCGGAGAGGATTGCCCTGATTGAGTCTCGCCGGGGTAAGGTGCCAATAGATGGCCAATTTTATCGCCGACTCCCTGGCCGCAGTGTTACGGGTGGTGTGTGCCGCTCTATAGAATACAAACCCCCATTCCATGGGCGAAAGTGTTCTTCCGAGCTCCGATTCCCAGCGCCTTTGCCCCGCCGTTTTAACTGGGCCGGCCACAGGTGATAACATTTTGTAAAGGTCCGATATCAGGTGCCTATCCGAGTCTTGCGTGATCAGCCATTTCTCAAACGGCGTCATTGGTCGAGCAACTAGGGGAGCGTGGTCTGGGTGCGTGAGCCAGTGGCGCAGCTGGAAGTATTGGAACATGTGAGGTTTAGTCACTCCGTAGCCTTGTGTGATGTCGGCAAGGGGGAGGAAGCCCTCTAGGTCAAAGAGATGACCGGCTGAGCGGCAATCTGTGCTCCGCCACTGCAGGAAGGCACGGGGATCGGTGCCCGGCGGGAAGTCCGGGTTATCAAAGAGCGGAGTGAGCGGGGAGGGGAAGGTCGTCAGGCCCCGCCTGACCGCCACCGTGTCCCACGTCCTCATGACGGTGCGAGTAACCGGGGAGCGGAGAAGGCATCGCGGTCTATGCTGGCGGGCAAGAAACGGTACCTTCCACAGCGACATCTGAGCCATCGCTCTGTCTTGAAAGAGCCATCTCTTTTCCGACTCTGGCCTGTACCATTCCACCAAATAGCGGAGCTGTGAGGCCTGAAAATATTGCTTGAGGTTAGGGATCCCGAGTCCCCCCTCGTCAATGCGTCTGTGCGCCACCTGTTTGTGCAGTCGTGCGCGTTTCTTTTCCCAGATGAACTGGTGGAAGGCATTTTGCAAGTCAGCAATCGTACCTGGCGGCGGCGTGACCGGAAGGGTCTGGAAGATGTATAAGATCTTGGGCAAGGCTGACATTTTTACAGCCGCTATGCGGCCCAACAAGGAGAGGGGTTGCTTTGACCAGCGCGCGAGGTCGGCTCGAATTTGAGAGGTAAGTGTTTTATAGTTAAGGGTCACCGTTGAGTCCGTGGAAGCAGTGAGGGTAATCCCCAGGTATGGAAGCTGCGCGGAGGATTGCAAGTCGCAGCCAAAATCAGGTGGTGGGGTAATAGGGAGGGCGTTCTTGCCCAGGGGTAAGATCAAGGATTTCCCCCGGTTGATTTTGAAGCCCGATACCGCTCCGAAGCTCTCCACTTCCTCCAGGAAAGCAGGTATAGAGCTGGACGGTCGGTCCAAAGCAGCGATGATATCATCGGCGTACAGTCCCACCACGTGGGGTTCATGGCCAAAGGAGATACCGCTAATGCGAGGGTTATCTCGGATTTTCTGCGCCAGGGGTTCCACGTACAGGGCGAACAGAAGGGGCGAGAGGGGGCACCCCTGACGTGTGCCTCGTTGAATTTCGAAGGGGTCCGATTTGAGGCCGCCCAGCCGGACCCGGGCCATAGGATGGTGATAGCAGCTCGCGATCCATGCTTGGAACCGGCCGCCCAGTTGGTATCGCTGCAGGACTTTTTGTAGGTAGGTCCAGTCGACACGATCGAACGCTTTTTCCGCGTCGATGGCCAGAAGCACCGAGTCCGAGACCTGAAAGTGAGATTTATCCACGAGGTGCAGTAATCGTTTAGTGTTATCACTGCATTGTCGGTTCGGGACAAAGCCCGATTGATCCGGCTCGAGGATACCCGGAAGGCAGGGGCCCAAGCGGGCCGCCAGCACCCCACTGAATAGCTTTAAATCCAAGTTGAGTAAGGAGATTGGACGGAACGCAGAGCAGTGCGTCGGGGATTTGCCCGGTTTGGGCAGCACCACTACGTCAGCTGCCAGCATGTCCGGCGGGATGGAGCTTGGGCCTTCGAAAGAATTAAACAATCTCGTGAGTACCGGAGCTAGTGTATGGCCGAAGAGCTTGTAGAAGCCCGAGGAAAAGCCATCAGGGCCCGGTGATTTGAGCGGGCGGAGGCGTGAGATGGCGGCCAGGACCTCATCAGGGCGGATGGGAGCATCTAAGGCCTCCACTGATGCTGGGCATAGTGGCGTGATTGCCGCCGATTGCAAGTATGCGTCAATGTCGGACGGCGAGACTCTATCTTCACTGTACAGAGAAGCGTAAAAGGAGCGGAAGGCGTTAGCTACCTGCGCGTCTTCAGTGAGCGCGGTACCGGAGTCGTCCAAGAGGGTAGTGATTTTTGAGCGGTGAGTTTTGGCTTTTAAGGCACTGGCAAGAAGGCGTCCGGTGCGATTACCTCCTACGTAGTACGTATGGCGGAGGCGAAGAGCGGCAAATTCTGCTCTGTCTGTATCGATGCCGGCTAGTTGGGCCCTGGCGGCTTTCAGTTGACGCCAGATCCTCGGGGCGCAGGTGCGGCTATGAACTCTTTCAAGTTCAGCTACTTGTGCTGAGAGTTCAGCTCTCTTTTCTTTGCGGACCTTGGCGTCAGCGGCCGCGATGGCGATCAGCTCCCCCCTGACTACTGCCTTCAAGGCGCCCCAGAGAGACGACACCGAAACTGCAGGGGTGTCATTGGTGGCGAGGTAGTCCGAGATGCATTTGTGAATTTGCCGAACAACAGCCGGCCTCTGCAATAGGGGTTCGTTGAGTCGCCAAGAGCCAGGAGTGCGTGGTACCATGGGTATACGGAGCGTCAGTTCCACCGCGTCGTGATCTGTAAGGGCCGCTGGGACAATGGAAACGTCGGCTACTTGAGGGAGCAGTTCCGAAGAGCCTAAGAAGTGATCTAGACGCGCGTATGTATGGTGTACATGGGAGTAGAAGGTGAAGCGCTCTGCGTTGGGGTGCGCCGCCCTCCAGAGATCAAGAATGCCCCTTTCTTGCAGCCAGGACCCACCCTCCTCCGAGAGAGCGCCAGTATCTCCATAGCAGTGCCCGGATCTGTCCTTGTTCGTGTCCATGACTATATTGAGGTCCCCCCCAATGAGCAGTTTAGAGGGAGGTGATTGTAGTGTCTCGGAGAGTGCAGTTTTTAGAAATGGTTCCTGACCCGTGTTGGGGGCATATATGGTGCCTATTGTCAGCGCGCTGTTCCCAATGAGGAAGGAGTAGGCCAGGAGGCGTCCCTTAATCTCCCCTACCTTGGTCCCCACCCGGCCTCTGAAATGTCGGGACACTAGGATGGCCACCCCAGCTTTCTTGGACGGAAGGGAGGAGAAGTACTGCTGAGGAAAAGCCCGGGAGCGCATTCTGTGCCAATCTTTGATCAGGAGGTGGGTTTCCTGCAGTAGGCAGACATCAGCCCCCGAGTTTTCGAGATATGAGATGACAGCCCTCCGCTTGATTGGATTGTTGAGTCCCTTTACATTGAGGGATAGTACTTTGAGTGTGTCAGTCATATTGTAAGAGTACAAAAAAACCTAAGCTGAGCATTGCGTATCGCCGCCGTGCACGACATGCCTTGGTCAACATCTGAATCCAGTAGGAGTCCCTTGGCATACTGGTCCCCACCCACTCCCCCTCCCTTACCCCACCCACAACTTCGTACCCCCCCATCGTCCCTCTCACCCCCCATCCCAAAAAAGCCTCCCTAACCCCAACAGGATGCGCCCCTCTAGGTACAACATAGCCTCCCTCCCCCCCGCTTTCCGTCCCTCCCTCCTCCCCGTAACAAACCCCAAAACTGGAACTAGTCAAAGTCTCGGGCCTAATTGTGTATGACACAGGTCCGTAGAAAGTCAATAGAAGGGGTACCATGGCAGTGGCCGAATTAGCGGCTCCCCGACCTGTCACCCCAGGTCATTATAGCGTGAGAGAAAACCCCCAAGAGTTCTTAAGCTTACAGATCTGTTGCGGTGTTGTCCGCCACTTCTTGCACCGCTGCCTCCCGCTCCTGAGCGACCGTGGCGGGGTCCGGCTTCGGGATGTTTCTCGGGGAGCGCCGTCTTCGCACTGTCTGCCAGCTGCCCCTCGGCCGCTGCGACGGGTCGTCCTGTGATCTACGTGGGGATGCATCTCTGGATTCAGACCCCTCCGGCATTTCAATGTTCAGTAGGGCACAGGTGTCGTGGAGCGACCTGAGTTGATGAAGCGAGCCGTTCCATTTAAAGATCAGGCGGAACGGATGGCCCCAGGAGTAGGGTGTTCCATTGTCTCTCAAGAAGTTTGTCGCTATCCGGAAGGATTTGCGCTTCAGCAGAGTGATGGGAGAAAGGTCCTGGAAAAGAGCCACGGGTTCGTCGCGGAATCGAATAGGCTGTGCCCTGCGGGCCTCCCGAAGAATGCGCTCCTTGAGGGGAAAGTCCGGGAGGAAAGCCAGAATATCCGGTGGAGGGGCCGGCTCTCGACGCGCCAGGCCAACTCTGTGCGCCCTATCGATTCGTATCTCAAAGTCTGGAGGCTCGCCCAGAATCTCCCGGAACAGTGCTTGCAAATAGTCTATTAGATCATTTTTTACAGCTTTCAACGGGACTCCGCGGACCCGTATGTTGTTCCGCCGAGAGCGGTTCTCAAGGTCCTCAGAATGCGATTGTAAGTCTACCTGTTGGTCCTGTAGTCTAATGATCTCTTGCTGCAGCCTCTCCACCTCCATGCTGCGCGATTGGTCCGACTCCTCCACCGACGCCACCCGTTCACCCAGGCCGTCCAGGTCTCGGCGCAGTTCCCGCTGTTCCCCCGTCAGCTCTTGTTTCAGGGCTTGAAAGTCCTCCCTCAGGGTGTTGAAGAGGGAGGCCAGGAAGGCTTTGGTGATGGGGGCATTGTCCTCTTCCTGTCCCCGGGGGCTCCCCTGGGGCTTCGGGGAGGCCGCTGGTTGTGACTTCTCCACTTTCGGTGCAGATTTATTCAAGAGGTCCACGATGTTCCGATTCCCCTTCCGGCTGGAGTACGCCATGATGTCCAAGTCAGGATCTCGTAGATACGGACAGAGGAGGTGAGGGGCGCTCTATTGGCGCGAGGTGCAGGGTTCGCGAGGCCCGGCAGCTACTCCGGTGGAGTCGGGAAGCAGCGCCTCGGCAGACCAGCTCCTAGAGCGTTGCAGTCGAGATGCAGGTTAGGCGCGTTTCCGTGGGAGGCGTTGACACCTCACAGGCGTGGGCAGGCCCCAAGCCGGGGAGTAGGGTAGCAGGCCGGCCATCCGCCGGGCCCCGGCGTCAGGGGCACAGTCCTCCACCACAGGGGCCTCCGGTGTGCTCTCTTCCAGAGCGCGTGCCGCGTGGCAGCGCAGGGGCGTCTTCAGGTCGGAGCTGGGGGACCACAGTGGCAGAGCCCCCTTAATGGTCCCACGTGACTCCCATGCGGCTCCTGTTCCCCAGGGGGCCAAAGGCAGCGGGCCCCGCGGTGTGCTGAGCGAGGACGCTCTTCTGTGTGACTAAGATAGGCCTCGCGCCGGGGCCTCTAGTATGGCGCTGTCCTCGCAGGCAAGCCAGTAGCGGCGGGCAGTGTTCCAGCTCCGGGGCGGGCCCCCTCCCGTCACAGAGCTCCAGGCGTGGGGCCGGAGCCAGATGCCGGTTGCGGGGCAGTCAGCAGGTGAAGCGCGGCCGGCCTGGACGGACCCGACCCCCAGGGGGGGGTCCCTTCCGGTCGAAGCTGAGGCCCGAAGCCGGGGGCTGGATTTGAGGGTGCCCGCCGGACCTTCGTGCGGGTCCCGAGCGCGGGCCCCGAGTGCAGAGGGTGTCAGGTACTAGGTGCGCAGCCGCCGCCGGGGTCCAAGTGCCTCTCACCGTCTCCGGCTGGGTAGCGCCGCAGATCCGCCGGTTGCTCCACCTTCTCCGGCCCTGCCGGGCAGCCTCAGCTCCGCGCCGCCATTGCGCCGGTCCCCTCAGCCTCAGCAGCCGTGGACGCGATGAAGTGTCTCCGCCGGTCCGGATTCTGGCCAGGGGGGTGCTGCGGCGGGGTGCCCCTCAGCGACACCCGTGTAAGCTAGGTTCTGGGGGGGTTTTCGCCGTTTACACCGTGCTCTGGGGCATTGGGCCGGGGAGCCTCACAAAGCACGTCCGTTCAGGCCGCCATGTTAGCCACGCCCCAATCTGGACACTTTTGAAGATATTTGGTAAGCTTATGTTTGGTAAGGTAGTCTACTGACACTTACTGTGGCTTTTTTTTGAATTCGCATTTGAATTTGAATTTGTATGAGTTAGCTAACGTTTGGACCTATGATTTGAATTATATGTGGAGTGCACCTCACATAGGCAGGCATGTAGGGATATTTCTCTGATTTTGAATTTGTTTGAACGGCACATTGTGCGTAAGTACCTTTAAGTGCCATTTGTTGTAATATCAGGTTTCCGTGATATTTTGAACATGCCTGTTCTCAGCACACTCCGAGGAATGTGCTGCTTTGGAAATGGTACCAGCTATCGATTAAATGAATCTCAGCCGGCTCCCCCAGAGGGGACTCCTAATCGCGAAATGTACATTAAATTTGGCCTTCCTCCCATAATGTATAGCACGTTATGGCACAAATATACAAAATCTGATCGTGAATTGCAATGGCCACTACATGGGTCATACGACTTGCGAAAAGTTCAGTATGTGGAGCAGTGTTTGTTCCAGCGCAGGTCTAGACAGGACATGTTTGATTGTGTGCGTATGTGGGAGAAAACGGTGCGTGAACGAATGAAGCATGAAGAAGCCTTGGCGGACAAAGAGCAGCGAAAGGCTGCTCGGGATAAAGCTTTACAGCTACAGAAAAAGGAATTGCAGGAACAGAAAGAGAAAGAGAGTCGAGAACGTAATTTACAGGTTAATGGTCAGTTTCCTATTAGACGTTCTCTCTATCCTGTCCTTACTAATGAATTAGATGATTTTTCATTGTTAGATCGTTGCCCGCCTCCGTACGTTCAGCCTACGGCTCCGGATGTGGAATCGGACGAGGATAATCAGGATAAACAGCGTACGAGGTTACATGCCGAGCGTATGACGGAATTGCGTTCGATTGCTCGTAAACTTAATGTAAATTCTATAACTGTTTCAGAGGTTGATGATTTTATGAGTAAGTGGTCCGACAAAGAACGATTGTATTTTTTAGATCATTTTTCAGGTGAAGTTGTTGAGCGGTTTAGAAAACAATCTCCTGAGTTTGAACCTAAGGATATATCAGTTGGTCGTGAGAATTTACGTAAAGGTGTTTTTGCTCTTTCAGATGCAGAGGAATTTTTCCGACGGTTGATTTGGTTACGGGATGAGGCGACACGATTGCGAGCGGTGAGAAAGGCATCGAACCCACCAGCGTCTGGATCGACGGAAAACTTCTCGAGTGTGCCCTATCTATGGATCAGATAAGAGTGTTGCGATTAATGTTTTGCCTATGCGGGAAGCTGCACCTTTGTATGTCCCTCCTAAAGGGGACGGTACGGACGATGACAAGACGTCTAAAGATTCAAAGGGCTATTTTGTGTATAATTGGGTTTATACGCCATGGAATAGAGCAGATGTTATGGCACTTAAGAATGCTTTGCCTGACCCCCGTAAAAATCCAGCAGCTTTCTATGAAGGTGTGGAGGGCACTATTTCTTCGTGTATTATGACGTTAGTTGATATTGATCTTTTCTTTGGGTTAATATTGCCTCCTGATATGTGGAGGGCGATTCGTAAGTTTGACGATCGAACGATATTAGGTGCAGATTGGAAGGACATAGTGAGAGCTGATTTAGATAGGGAACCTGCATGTAAGCCGTGCCAGTTAATTGTAGAATTACCGACGGCTATCTTGAATAAATTAAAAACGCTTGTTCCTCCTAAGAAAATAGATTGGACAGTATTGGCATCTTGTAAGCAAAAGTTAGACGAATCGGTTTCTGACTTCTTTTCACGTTTCGAGGAAGCATTCAATGATTACAGTGGTCAATCATTAACAGAGGACACGGGCAGGCACTTGTTTGTAGACAAGTATGTGGCTAATCTCCTACCGGAGATTGCAAAACGATTAAAGGCTAGTGAAAGTTCATGGACTACTGCAACTCCCGCTTCTTTATTAACTATGGCTCAGTATTATGAACGACAGGAATTAGAGGCAAAAGAAAGTAGTGATAAGAAAGCGAAGGACTTAAAAACGAAGGTGATGTTGGCACAGGTTCATGCTACGCAATCGAGAGGGAATGATAGGGGTAGACGAGGATCGTACGTTACGTCTTCCCCTCGTTCAGACATTTCTGAGGATCAGTGTGCATACTGTAAACAGTTTGGACATTGGGTTGCAGATTGTCCGGTACTTCGTGAACAGCGTAGTCAGAGGGGTCGAGGAAGTGGAAGGTCACAGAATAGTTATTCAGGACTGAGAGGAGGAGCGAATGACCGTGGTAGGTTCGAGGAGAGGGGTCGTGGTCAGATTGAACATAATACTTTTGATCGGCGGAATCAATATCAGATAGCTGAAGGAGAAAATACTGAGTCTCAGGATAACAGACATGCATAGGATTGCGTAGGATGGGGTGTGGAATCGGTTGAGGTACCAGTCGATCAAAGGGGTCCATATATATCAGCACATGTTTTGGGTTCTACTGATCAGTTTCTGGATGACACAGGAGCTACTCGTAGCGTTCTGTCCAAACACCTGGTTCCAAGGGCTCCCCTGTCTGGCGAAACGATTACAGCAATAGGGTTCGATGGAACACCTTCTTTAAGCCCATTGTCTCAACCTCTTACATTTCATGTTGACAAATTCACTGCCCCATGTCCGTTTCTATTATCCCCAAATACACCAGATAATATTATGGGACTAGATATGCTAAAGCATTTTCGTGCAACAATACGCTGTGCCCCTGAAGGGGTGCGGGTTATTTTGAATGAGAACTACCCAGAAATAGAGAGATCGTGCTTCATGCAAGAGGCCGATGCATTAGCTTCCCTTCCAAGCACGTTATGGGCTACTTCCGATACTGATGTGGGTCAAATGATTATTCCCCCTGTGCGCATTACTGTGAAGGAGGGAGCGATTTTACCTCGTGTTCCTCAGTACAAGATCTCTAGAGAAGGCGAAATAGCTTTGGTACATATTGTGAATTACTTGATAACGGCAAGGGTGGTGGAGGAAGTTCCCTATAATGTTTGCAACAGCCCAATTCTTCCGATCCTAAAGAAAGATACAGATTCTAAGATCTATCATTTTATTATTGATTTGAGGGAAATTAATAAGATAGTTGTACCCCAGTATCCAGTAGTGTCCGATATCACCACATTACTTACTTTGGTTCCACCCACAGCTACTACATTTACGGTGATCGACTTGAAAAATGCATTCTTTTCGATCCCTATTCATCCTGATAGCCGATATTTGTTTGGCTTTACATTAAATAATAAATCTTATAGATTTTGTCGAGTTCCTCAAGGTTACACAGAAAGTCCTAGCATTTACAGCCAGGCTTTGAAAAGACAGCGTGATTCTTTTGATTTGCAGTCTGGGGTGGCGCTTATCCAATATGTCGACGACATTTTGCTTGCGGCAGACACACACGAGCAATGCGAGGAGAGTACACTCTCCCTGCTTTCTTTCCTTGCTGAACACAATCACAAGGTTTCACGGAAGAAGTTACAATACTGTAGACCAAAGGTGACATATATTGGTCATCTTTTGTCTAAGGAGGGACGTGCATTAACATCAGATCGAATTCAAGCAATTTTAGATACAGCAGTCCCTTGCACACAGAAGGATGTTCGCGCTTTCATAGGTTTGACGTCCTTTTGCAGGCAATGGATATTAGGATTTTCATACATTGTAAAACCTTTGTTAGCATTGCTGTCCAAAACTGCACCAACCTCCCTTGAATGGACGGATGAATGTCAGAATGCCTTTGAACAATTGAGACAAGCTCTTTGTTCTGCACCAGTGCTAGGTACACCAGATTATACAAAACTCTTTACACTGTATGTACACGAAAAGGATGGGTGCGCATTGTCAGTTTTAGTACAATTGCACGGAGGCAAACAGAGACCCTATGCATATTTTTCAGCGGTACTCGATCCTGTGGCTCGAGGACTGCCTGGATGCCTCCGAGCAGTTGCAGCAACAGCAGTAGCTATACGGCAGAGTGAGGGAATAGTTTTATCGCACAAATTGCTAGTGTTAGTTCCCCATGCAGTAGATGCGCTATTGAACCAAACGAAAACGCAGCATCTAACCAGTGCCCGTTTAACAGGATACGAGCTAACACTGTTGGCGCCACACATTACATTGAAGAGGTGCGCCACTTTGAACCCCGCCACTTTATTGCCATATCCTGTTACTGAGACCCAGGAAGAAGAACAACATGATTGTGTTTTTCTGACTGACGAACAAACAAAGGGTCGTGTCGATTTGCAGGACACGCCACTTCCTGATGTAGATGGGGAACTGTGGGTTGATGGATCGTGTGTGAGATTGCCAGATGGTACGGCCTCCGCG
The DNA here is from genome assembly GCF_964261635.1 of Lissotriton helveticus. NCBI lineage: Eukaryota > Metazoa > Chordata > Amphibia > Caudata > Salamandridae > Lissotriton > Lissotriton helveticus. The sequence goes on from NC_136063.1 coordinate 1,025,550,234, forward strand.
GCCTATGCGATCACGACACTTAAGACAGTGGTAGAAACAGCACGGATACCACAGAAATCGGCTCAAGCAGCTGAATTGATAGCCTTAACGAAAGCATGCAAGTTAAGTGCTGGTCTATGTGTGAATATCTATACTGATAGTCGTTACGCCTTTGGAGTAGTGCATGACTTTGGCCTACTCTGGAGGGAACGAGGGTTTATGACTTCACACGGAACACACATTATGTACGGAGAATTGGTATGCGACCTCCTAAATGCACTATTATGCCCAAGGAAGGTGGCAATAATAAAATGTAGTGCACATAAGAAAGTGACAGACAAAATAGGGCAAGGAAATGCTTTTGCAGACCGCATAGCGAGAGAGACTGCCATGTTGCAAAATGACTCCCCTATGTATGTGGTGAGATCGCAAGCCGAGCGATGGAATGATGCTAGAGAAGAAGTTTTAGACATACAGAAGTCAGCATCTGAAGTAGAACTTGCAGCATGGGCAGCAGAGGGAGTATTGGATGATGAGGGTTGCTGGAGAAGCAAAGACATGAGAAGATGGAAATTACCTGCTGCTTACTTGCAGGCAATGGTTCAAATGACACATGGGCTGGCACATATTGGAGCTCTTGCGATTACTAAATCACTTACACGAGTTTGGGAGCATCCTGAGATTACCAGCACGGCTAGGAGAATAGTACAGACCTGTCAGATATGCCTACAGTACAATCCTGCTAAAAGGGACCTCTGCTCCTAAAGGAGGGTTTGTTCCACCTACTGCACCATTCGAAGTACTGCAAATGGATTACATCCAGCTGGAGCGCTGTAATAACCTCAAGTATGTCCTAGTGGTGGTGTGTGCTTTCAGTAAATGGGTTGAAGCCTATCCCACGAAGGATAATACAGCAATAACAACAGCTAAGGTGTTACTGAAAGAGTACTTCCCACGTTATGGTGTTTGTAAATTTTTGTGGAATGATAATGGTCCTCATTTCGTTGGGAAAATAGTGGAGCACGTCCTGAAAGGATTGGGAATAAGACAAAAGTTCCACGCTGTATTCCACTCGCAGTCAGCAGGTCTAGTAGAAAGGTATAATGCGACTCTGAAGCTGAAGCTAGCAAAGATCGTGGCATCCACGTCTTTGAAATGGCCGGACGCTTTGCCATTGGCATTATTGTCTATCAGATCAGTGCCACACTCTCGAACTGGCCTCACACCCTATGAGGTGGTGTTTGGAAGGCCCATGAATATCTGGGGAGTTCCAAAGCCTCGTTTGATACATGATGTGCCTTGTATAATGATGAACGATTATTTGGCACGATTAACAAATGCTTTACTTTCTATTCATCAACAGGTTCGAGAAGCGCTCCCCGACAATACCATTGGAGAGGCTCACAATCTTCATCCTGGCGACTTCGTGATGATCAGGGTGTTTGAGAGATCCAGCAGCTTGGAGCCGAGGTGGCGTGGCCCTGAGCAAGTGCTGCTGGCAACGCGGACGGCTGTGCGAGTCACGAATAAGAAACCGTGGATACATTCAACGCACTGCCGACGTGTCTCTCCGGATCTGGTGAACCCTACTGTGCTGTCCGACTACAGAAACATCTTGGATGTGGAGAAGAGCCCAGCTGTTACGTCTCACGAGTCGGAGGGAGCCTTCCCGGACCACACTGTTTCTGGTGGAGTGAAGTATAATCTACGGCCAAGGAAATAACATTTTTGTATTTTACATGACTGGTTGGTAACCGTTCCGAGGTTTGTGAAACGGAAGCCGGGAATATCAAGAGGGGGGGATCAGTTCTGTCCAGTGTAGCGACACCCGTCTTGAATCTCGGAGAAAAACTCAACGGCAGCCTCGGTTCTCAGCACCATATTTTTTAATTTTTAGTTTGTTTCTTGAGACTTTGTTCATTGTACTATGGCACCTATGACATTGAGAAACAGAAGAATTCTGGGTGCGGTTCTTTTTGCTACAACAATAGTGGTAATCGCAGTAATAGCTTGGACTATAGAAAGACTATTTCCTGCATGAGACTATTTACTGCCTACCACCCCAATTCCATCTGAACATTTCCATTTTACTTTGCCTTATCATGAAGAAAGACATAGACAGACTTATTTGAATAATAGTTTCATTCAGATATTACATCACACGCATAATATGACCAACACATCCAACTGTTGGGTATGTGGGATGTTACCTGGGCATCAGAAGAAAGGAGGAACCCCACTTATTCCTCTTCCTTTTTCTCACAATGGTTCATGCAATGCTTGGTACACTCTTCTTTTTACTTTGAGATGGCCAACAAAAGGTGGACTACTTTTCCGATTGAACAAGGTCTGCTATAATGATCGAGATGGCTAGCCACAAGCAGAAGGAACTAAGTTCGAGTGGGAAGGATATCGGCCGGACAATGTATCTGCGCCTCGTATCTTCACTAATCAGAGACTTACAAATATGTCCAGTTTACATGTAATTACGGTTATTGATACAAAGGCAGATCTCTGTATTAGGAATAAGGGAACAATTCCGGTGGGGAAAAGTGAATGCAATATTACTCTCGCTTTAATACTCCCAATGGTATTTCATTTGTGGCCTCACGAAACACTTATTTTATCTGTGGTAATAAAGGTTATCATCGTCTTCCTCTTGGATGGTTAGGCACATGTTACATATTCTTTGTATTACCCCCTGTGTTTATTGCTCCTCCTATGTACCATAATGATTTTGTATTATATCATGATTTTATTTTGAATAGAGTTAAGAGGACATTGGACATTGATGGTGTTGATCAAACTGGACTTTAATTTAGGGTTATTTTCCTTTGTGGGCGCTGCTCTAAACAGCAGGAAAATTAGGCGGCTAACACGTGTTGTGGAGGCAGTTGCTAATGAAACTGTCTCTGCTTTAGGGAATATAACTGAAGAGCTCCAGATTACTAGAATTGTCACGCTTCAGAACCGGATGGTTCTGGACGTAGTGTTAGCTGATCGTGGGGTGCATGTCGCATCATCGGGAGTAGTTGTTGTGTTTACGTCCCAGATAATTCGCCATCTGTGTATGATGCCATTTCCAAATTGCACAAAATCGCCTCTGAAATTCACACTGACAATGGTACTTGGACTTTTTCGGGTTGGTTTTGGACTATGCTCAGTACATGGGGCTGGAAACTGATAACGATTCTATGTGTAATTATTGGAATATTCTTCTTTTGCTGTTTATGTATTCAATGTGGTCCTACTTTATGTTCTGTATGTATTACAGCCTGTATCCCCTCCAAACGAGCTATTGCTAGAAATGTACAAATGAGTAATGCTGAAGTGAAGCAAATCATGATGATCGATATCGAAGATGAACATTCGGATTATTTCCATTATGAGGTAGCTTCAGCTAAACGCTAAAAGGGCCGTCTGTCGTAATTTGGCAGTACCTGAGTTAGCGTTTTCTTCAGCTACAGGAGTTTTTCTGTTAACGTGACCTAAAAGTACGGGGGCCATTTTGTATTTTGTGGCTTCCATTTTGTACGGACATGCGGCCTCGTGGTAGAGTGCCCTTTTGTCCTTCCTTCATGCCAATGAACCTTCACTTTGCCCAGCAACAGGCTATTTTTAGCGATGGTCAGTTTCATGCATACGCACACACGATCTCTGGACTAGTGAGTGGTCACTCCTTAGGAATGTTTCCCAACTGACCAGTGGTATTAAGCTCCTCCCACATGCTGGCGGTGCTCCAAAAATGTCCTTATATGTACCTAAAACTGTTCAAATGTGTACCGCCTATCTTTTTATTACCTTTAAACTGTATAAAAGAGGTCGCGCACCGATGTTCGGTGTGATACTTCTTGCATTACCGAAGGGTGCTGTAGGAATTTACCACCACCCCATGGGGTCCTATTAAACTTGTCTCTTTGCATTTTCAGTTTCCGTGCCAACTTCTGTTTATGGTGTTCGAGTGTTTTTGCAGAGTATGTAGGCCTGACAGAACCCGATACCACAGATATATAACGTACTATTCCCACGCCAGTCAGTATTAAGTCAGGGAAGGTGCTGGACGCTGAAGATATGTCATTTACTGTTCCCACTCCTATTATTATTAAATCAGGGAAGGTCATTGCCAATAAACTGATATAATTAACTATTCATACTCCACTTTCTATTACATGAGGGAAGGCAAAGGACACTAAAGATATTTACTTCAATATTCCCACTACAATTATTAATAATTCAATGAACTTGTTTGACTTTAAACTTTACATTATCTAAATTATTTAATCATTAATACTTTTAGATAATATTAAAATAACCAAAATAGACTAAATATCAAGAATTCATACAGTATTTTATAAATAAAATTGTTTTATCTTCTAATTTCCATTCTAAATTTAAAAAAATCCAAATTTAAATGTAATAATTATGAAACAAAATGTATAAATTCAATTCTAAATTTAAATGAATATTTCAAATATAAATTTACTAATTACAAAACAAATTTTCAAATTTTAATTCCAATTAAAATAAAATTCACATTTTACATTAATAATTATAAAACACTCCCCACCCTTATACCCTAATAACTCAACATCCCAATCCTAAAACAACATTTCTGATTTCAATTTTATTTTAAAATGTATTTTTACATTTTAAACTAATATTTTAAAAATACTCCCCACCCTTATCCCCTAATAACCCAACATCCCACTCCTAAAACAAAATTTAAAATTTAAAATGCAAATGTATTTTTAAATTGTAAACTAACATTTTTAAAACACTCCCCGCCCTTATCCCCTTATAACCCAACATCCTGCTCCTAAAACAAAATTTCAAATTTCATATTTTGAATTTAAATTAGAATTTTAAATTTAAATCTTATATTTTTAAAACCCTCCCCACCCTTATCCCCTAATAACCTAACATCCTGCTCCTAAAACAAAATTTAAAATTTCATATTTCAAAATTATTTTTAAATTGTAAACTGATATTTTTAAAACACTCCCCACCCGTATCCTCTAATTACCCAACATCCTGCTCCTAAAACAAAATTTCAAATTTCATATTTTGAATTTGAATTTTAAATTTAAAACTAATATTTTTAAAACACTCCCCACCTTTATCCCCTAATAACCAAACATCCCGCTCCTAAAATGTATATTACAATTAATATTTTAATACAATTTACTCCAAATATGAATACAAAAAGCAATATTTTTATATTAAAAAATACTATTTTGACATTTTCAAAAACAATATTTTATACATTCTATATCATTTTTTCCCGATATTTTGTACTACACTAAAAAATGATATTTTCTTATAACCATAATTTGGACTCGATATTTCATACTACGATATTTATTTATTTTTAAACGTTATTTTTGTCTTCGTAATTAAACACATTGATATTGTGGTATAATCGATAAAAAAAAATCGATAGTATGGTCAGTCGATATTACATTTTTTATATAATGACCATTTACTGTAATTGTATCCTTTAGCTTTAACATGTAACTATCATGGCCCATAGCAGTGACAATCTGGGTTAACGAAATGGCAACTTGTGTTTGATTTTAATGTAGGCTTCATCCGTCTTGGTTAGAGTACCATGACCTTGTATAGGCACTCTGGAAAAGTAGTCAGCAGGGTTCAGATCCTTTCCTGGTCAATGCACAATGGTATAAATGTACTCTTGTAACCATAATCCCCATTGTTCAATGCGAGGAGGCATTTTGGCCTCTGAATTGCAAATTATAGTCATTAACGCTTCATGAACAGTTACCATAGTAAAATGGCTTCGGTACAGGAATACATGGAAATGTTCACAAGCCCATACTAAGGCTAAACTTTCTTTTTCTGGTTGTGAGTAAGCATGTTCGTTTTGAAACAAACTCCTGCTTGCATATGTCAAAATATGACTTCTAGGTGTTTGCTATGCTATGCCAGGATAGCGCCTTACCCAATTGGGCTACTGTTAACAACATCCTCTGTATGAAGCTTCAAATTGAAGTATGCAGTTTCAGTAGCATTCTCAATGGCTTGTTTGATTTTCTTGAAACTATTCTCACATTCATGCAAACAATGAAAGAAAGCATTCTTTTTCGTCAAGTCTCTCAACGGAGTACTTACATTGGCAAAGTATTGTATGCATTTGGAACAGCAACTGGACATGCCAGGAAATGAACGCACCATAGGAGCGCCTTCACCACTCCCACCCTTCACCACCATCCTCACCACCCCCGTCATACCTGGAACAGGGCCACAGAAGATCATCTCATCACCTTCCTTAGCACTACTAGACCGCCAACACCTACATATGCCAAAACCGCAGCACGCCTCCTTCATCGACGGATCTCGAACTGCGCAAACACTCTGGCACACCACAAGAGTGCACCAGGCAAACAACACTAAAAGAAAGCCAGCTGGTTCACTCCCACCCTCCACGAGTCCAGACGCACCTGCAGAACACTGAAGAAGAGATAGAGGAACAAAAAAACCTCGGAAACCCAAGCAACCTTCAAAACTGCTGTCAATGCATACCACCTCCTCCTCAAAACCACAAGGAAAACGACCCTCCAAGACAGAATCAATGCCAACTAGCACAACAGCACAGAACTCTTCGCCATTGTCAAGGAGTTCGTCAGGCCCAGCAGTGACACCACAGATGTCCCACTCTCCCAAGAACTCTGCAACAAACTTGGCACCTTCTTCCACCACAAGATCAGGCAAATCTTTAGCAGCTTCGACACCCAAGACCCTGCCACAATGCCTGTCACCACCACATGCAACCATGCAGTACCCCAACAGATCCTGCTGAGTTGGACTCCTCTTACCACAGACAACACACTCAAGACCATGAAGAGCATCCACTCCAAAGTCCCATTGGACCCTTGTCAGTATCACATCTTCCATAGAGCAGCCACTTTGATCACCCCAGACCTTTGCTACACCATCAACTGCTCCATTGAAGCTGCCACCTTCCCTGATGACTGGAAAGATGCAGCGATCAACCCCCTGCTGAAGAAGCCATCCGTTGACCTGATAGACCTCAGGAACTTCAGACTCATCCCCCTCCTTCCCTTCCCAGCCAAGGTCATCGAGAAGGCTATCAAAGAGAACTTCCTCCTGGACATCTCTCCATCTGGCTTCTGAAGTAACCACAGCACCAAGACTGCACTCCTCGCTGCCACCAACTATATCCATTCCCTCCGTTGCCACAGCAAAACTGCAGCCCTCATCCTACTGGACCTATCACCCATCTTCAATACCATCTACCACTGCACCCTAATCATGAGACTCCACAACACCAGCATCCACAACGAGACCCTTTACTAGATCCACTCTTTCCCGCCCGGCCAAACACAGCAAGTAAGACTACCACAGTTCCGCTCAGAACCTACACAATTCAGCTGTGGAGTGCCCCAGGGATCCTCCCTGAGCTCCACCCTCTTCGCCATCTACATGGCCCCCCTCGTAGTGATTGTCAGAAACCACAGGCTCAACATCATCTCCTATGTCAACAACACCCAGTTAATCCTCTCCCGCGAACACACAGCCAGCAGGACCAACTTTTGCAGCACGATGAAGGTTGTGGTCACCAGGATGAAAGATAGCTGCCTTAAGCTCAACTCTGACAAGACTGAAGTACTCATCCTGGGACCCGCCCCCTCAGCCTAGGATGGCTCCTAGTGGGCCGCTGCTCTGGGAACCCTTCCAACCCCAGGTACAATGCACGTAACCTCTGCATCATACTGGACTCCTCGCTCACAATGAAACACCAGATCAATGCTGTATCCTCATCCTGCTTCCACACACTCTGCCTGCTTCAAAAGACATTCAGATGGATCCCCACAGAATCCAGAAAGATGGTTAACCACGAACTTATCACCAGCAAACTCGACCATGGCAACACACTCTAAGCAGGCATCACCCAGAAACAGCTCAGGAAACTGCAGAACGTTTAAGCGCAGCACTCAGACTTGTTCTCAACATCACGCCGCCACAGCCACATCACACATCATATAACACCACGGACAACTCCACTGGCTTCCGTCAACAAGAGAATCACCTTTAAACGGGAAACATCCTTTACAACGCAACTTTTACCACGCAGTGCCTTTATGACGCAACTTTTACAACGCAAACCATTACAACGCATTGCGCTGGGGGGCGCTCTAGGATAGGGAATAGGTTTAATTTACTATCCAACACCTTCCCTACTATCCATGGGGACTGGAGTTGTAATAGTAAATTAAACTATTCACTATCCAGCGCCCCAAAGCACTATGCGTTGTAAAGGCATGTGTTGTAAAAACAGCGTTGTAAAGGCATGCGATGTAAAAGCATGCGTTATAATGTCATCCATCCCCTTTAAACTCCTCGTGATTGCCTAAAAAGCTCTCCACAATGCGGAAACAGTATATCTGAACCACCGCCTCTCATTCCATTTACCTGCCATATAACTTTGCTCAGTTCAGCTTGCCCTGCCACCATGCCACTGATTCACAAAACCATAACCTGAGGAAGATCGTTCTCTTACCTCATCGCCAAAGCTTGGAATGCCCTGCTCCTCCATGCCCAGATGGATCAGCAGCCCCCACCCCCTTAGCACCTTTAGACCCTCTGGTGAATAGCCGGGCTATACAAACTCCTGATTGATTTATTGATAGATGCTGAAATATAAATCCTATTATAGTCTATGAAATTTATATTTTGACATAGAGAATCACTGATTATTTCCCTTTTTATATGATTTGATTGTCCAGTTCCAAGAGAAGGCTATATTAATTGTAGCTGACGAATTTAATTCTTCATTTGAACCCACTCAATCTCTGAATATGATTACAGATAAGAAGGATGAGCTATGGGGCGTCTCTGGCCTAGACGGTAAATCTGTTGAGTGTCTTTCCAATGTTGCCCTACAAATTGCATTTATGGTGGTCGGCCATAGCTTGAGAGCATGTAACTAGAGAGCCTGCTCTGACCAAAAGAGAGCAGCCACATTTAAGAGGGTAGGCACTACTAGTGTGATTGATTCTGTTTTTCTGGAGGTCAGTCTCTGGCCACTTCTTCTTGATATGGAGATTTTGCAGTGTACAGATAGTGACCACACCCCCTGATAGTCACAATCAGGGGAAATTACCTAGTGAGAACGGTGCATTTGTATAGTACTTTGGTCCCTGAATCAGTTCTGGCAAACAACTACAGAAGGTTCTTGAACTAAGGTTCTGGCAGATGAGAACCTTTATGCCGAGATATATGAATGGTTTATATATTCTTCATCTATTTATGAGAACTCACCTGAGGAGGCTATACTAATCGTAGATATTCATGGTAAGATTTTTAACAAACTGCAGAGCACTTTTTCTAAAAAAATCTAGCATCATCAAACAAGCCCATCACCTGAAATGTCATTCCCCTGAATGTGAGCAAGCTAAGAAAGCGCTGAAAAGCCCAATTAAGGACCGTAATCAACTTATGATTTACACAGCCCTACGGGAATAGAAACACGTAATTGATTATGTAAAAATGATGTGGGAGGATACTAATAGGCAAGACATGCTTCAGACCCTTAAAATGAATGGTGCCAGGACATTTTAGCACATTATTGCTCAATGGGCAAAACGTTTTATACGCAGAAGGAATAATATTCCGCCAGAGAGATGGGAGGAACATTTTGCAAAACTATATGCTGAGGCTCCACTCACAAAATTGCCCCTCAATGTGATTTATGAGTGCTCAGAGGGTGATATTACCAAGATGGGAATTAGGGAGACAGGTTAGATCTTTTTCAGCCTAGAGGATATTCTTTCGCCTATTAATAATCTCAAAGCTTTAAAGGCCTCAATCGTATTCCGGGTGATTTATAGAAATCAGAACCTGGTCTGTGGGCTAGTAATGCAAAAATCCTCTCTAATGCAATAGCAAAGGGTGAGGAGATCCTGGACACCTGGAGAAGGGCGGAAATAATTCTGATATTTAAAAAAAGAAGATGCTAACTGTCTGTTAAATTATAGGCCCATTAGCCTAGTAGATAATCTTCAAAGAATATTTGCCAGGCAGGTCTTAAATAGATTGCAGGAGAGGACGGAACATCAGACAATTTTAACTCCCTTTCAAGCAGAATTTCATGGTTAAGTTAGCACTTAAGATCAGATTTTTTAATTTGCCCTCCTTTATTGGAAATATGTCCTGTGGGGCAACCAGAAATTTTACGTGGTATTTGTCAATCTGCAGGCTGCATTTGATCAGATACCCCGGAAAGCCTGTGGATAGTACTGGCAGTCATGAGAGTTGCACATGAGTTAATTGAGACACTAAGGGGCATAGTAACAATGGCCAGCGATAATCAGCGCTGGCCGTGCTTAGCGATAATTATATTATCGCCTTCCATCTCTGGTATTTATTGCCCTGGTAGCGCGTAATTAACAACGCAGTACTCCGGAGTGATAAAAATTCCAGAGATAGCGAGGTTATCGCCCTTTTGCAGGGAACATCGCTGGTTTTCCAGCGATGTTCCCTGCAAGAGGGCAATAACCTTGCTGATACGACCCACAGGGTCGTACCAGCATAGTCCACCCCCTATGTTAGGGATGGCTAAGTCAGGATTTTAGCAGACGTTAGATTTTGGCGAAAATGGTCCTTTTCGCCAAAATCTAATGGGTGCTAAAATCATATGGGCTGCCTTGTAAATATCACGATGTAAATATCAGCGATATTTGTAAGGTAGTCCATCTGGGGGACGCCCAGTAATGTATGTAAACAAAAATTCCCAGGCATGCACAAACGTAACTAGCAAGTACACATGTAGATAGAATTATCTACAACAACATTCGACAACTGCTTTCTCCAATAAAATTGGTTTTAATTTCTTTCAAATATTCATAAGTAATTCATATGATAAAAATACATTACAATGTTCAGAGTCAGTGCAAACTTCATTGTATCTATACATGATATGTCAAGATTAAAATTTCAATAAACATTATAAAAACTGATGGTTTCCTGTCGACGCGTTTCGACACGTGAGTTGTGTCTTCTTCAGGACTGTACCATCGATATTCTTTTAATATGTCACAAAAATGGCGTAGATATATATTGGGTTTAGTTCTCTACGGGCGGATTTCCCAACAAAGTACTCCGATTACAGGAATATCAAGGCACTTAATGTCTTAAGTATAGTGACTCGTGACTGGTGGCATGTGTTAATCTGATAAAGGTTAAAATATCTTCTATCCACTCTATGGTATATCAGGACGCTGGGGACGCTGTGGGATGCTCGTATTGCCGACCCGACTTCACTTCAAAAGGCCCCACCTGCTTAGAGGGTTCAGTATACCGTGTGGACAAGCAGGGGGCCGGTCAGACTTGACGGAAATGCAAATCGTCCGTTTGATGGCGGGTCAGATAAGAAACCGCTCTATGTAAACACCGGCAGCGGTGCACTCGCAAACATCTAGCTGATTGGCTGGAGCGGTGCAGCATGTAAGTTGTTCGCGTTGCCGTTTGTCTATACGTTCTCCCAGGTCTGTGAGTCACGTCTGTCGTCTTCCTTCGTTCGGTCAAGGAACGAGAAAGCAGTTGTCGAATGTTGTTGTAGATAATTCTATCTACATGTGTACTTGCTAGTTACGTTTGTGCATGCCTGGGAATTTTTGTTTACATATATTCTCTACCCTGACCCAGGATTGCTATTCGCACCAGGGGGCTCCTGTTACTTTACATAGGGACGCCCAGTAATGCCCACTTTGCCTCTCAATGGAGATGCAAAGGGAGGCGTTGGGGAAAATGGTGCTAATATGCGATTATGCATGTTAGCACCCTCTTGTAAATAGGGCGCTGGTTTTATCTCGTCTTTTTTGACTTTGTAAGCCAAAAAAGGGGAGATAAAGCTCGTGTAAATATGCCTCTAAGTAGGCTGTACAAAAACTATGAACAGGTTAGGGGAGATGATAGAGGTGAGTTGACAAAGCGCATCCCAATCTCAAGAGGGGTTAAAGAGGGGTGTTTTTTGGTTCCCACCTTGATCACCCTACATATAAATGATATGGGTGTGTAAATGAGTCCGGAAACCCTTAACAAGGCAAAAACACCTATACTTTTGTTTGCAGATGACTCATTATTGTTGTCTAAGTCGATGATGGGATTACAGAATCTGCTAAATACATTCTTGGAGTTCTACGGCCACAGAGGTTTAGAATTGAATGCAGCAAACACCAAATTCATGGTCTTTGGCAAGAATGTTAGCAAGAGCTGTCCAGCTATGGTGGGGAACGACCATTTGATTATCTGGGAGTGACCCTGTCAGGCAAACAAGGTTTGGGTCCACCAAATAAATAAAGGAGCCCTCATGATATCACATAGATCTAAGGCCATCATACGCTTTAATTAAAATACATATTTTCGATGAATCTCCCCTGCCTTGGAAGTTTATTGAGAGAGGGCCCAAAGCGCTGCACAGTATGGCAGTGAAATTTGGGGTAACACTGACACCTCGAGGCTCACAGTGCTGGAGAATTCATTTGTCAGAGCATTGCTCTTGGTCCCCGCATATACCCCCTTGGCCCCGCTCTATTTTGACACAGGGATTAAAAGAGTATCTGATCAGGTGTAGTTAAAAACCACTGCTGTTTCGGATTCGTATTTGGACTACTTCTGAATTAGGTGAATACAGAGATTTCTTGAGTGGCTTAAAGAATTTGGGGGCATATTATCAAGGACAGGCGATACATTATCACCACTTTTATAGGCAGGAAACTGCCGATAAAGCGGCGATAATGGCCTTGATAATATGCTCTATGAATTCCAATCAAAGCCCATGTTAGATGTGAACACATCAAACATGGGCTTCGATTGGAATTGATAGAGCATATTATCAAGGCCATTATCGCCGCTTTATCGGCAGTTTCCTGCCGATAAAAGCGGCGATAATGTATCGCTTGTCCTTGATAATATGCCCCATGGATCTCCCCATGGAGATTCCTTGGTTAAGGTTTGTATGTGACTGGTGAAAAAAATTGGGTTTGATCTGTAAGTGTGATTCACCTGAATTACTTTGTAAGGTGGATAAGCAAATTTGAAAATCGACCTATTGGTCCCGAATGTGGCAAGAGACCACTTGGGCCTCTCTGTGCTACATTACTGAGCGGTTCTTAGCATTTACACCTATTCCAACTTTTGAAAACTATATGGACATCATTATGTCACAGCTGGCCAAGAGCTAGTTAATTAGATTTAAAATTAGATTTAGTATTTGCCCCTTCGATCGTTCAGCAACATTTTTAATAAGTACCCCTCATCTGATTCATGCCCGGATTGTGGCCGGAATCATGAGACCCTTGATCATGTGATGTTTGTATTTCCTGAATATCGCGGTGCACACAAAAAATGGTTGCGCTCGATCTGTTTGTCCCTGTGGGTACTACATTTTAGAGAGGCGAAAAGAACATTAACAACTGATATATCTGGTCCGGTGTTTATTTCTCTGAGCCAGTTCTTGTTAAACATCTGGATTAAGCGGGAGAAGTTTTTAGAAGTATTATACATTCCACTATTCTCAGTGCATGGGCTGTTTTTGAGGACCCAATTTAAAGTATTTTTGAGTCATGTACACAAGTTTGACAGTTATTATTTAATGGCTATTTCTCTCTAAAAACACTTTTCTGAACATTGCACTTGTTAATGCATAATGAGTTTTATCCATTTGTAACTGGGGAGAATATTAAATTGTTTTGCAGAAATAAGATTTTAATTTGGGGATTATTTTGATAGTTTTCAGAGCAACATCGTTAAAGACTCATATTGTGTGTGATTGCTGGGGCTAAGTTTAATGCTTGCATTTCATTGCCTTATTTGCTATATTTATATATCAAGTTACTGAATGAAGCAAAATGTGTTGTATGCATTATATGGACTTTTTGTTCCTTTGATGGTTTGAAACCGAATAAAGAATCTTGAATAAGTGAGTGGAGCGGAGTTCACCGCCCAGGCTTACCAGTGGAACGCTCCATAATATAATTCTTAAGGAATGCTTCTAGTTCTTTTTTAATAGCTTCTTGCAGATTTGTCTATGCCTCTGAGCAACAAGACGGACATCCTCAGGTATATGTTACTTTACTTTCATACTCTTAAGCTTGCCCAAACCATAAAAAAATGAAGGGAACAGACTTACTATTTTGTGATGAGCACTCATGTTGTAATTCACAGGAATCAGTCCCATATCAGCGGCTGTGCTGAAACTAGGTAGACTGACAGTCAACGCTGTTCCTTGAAGTACATGGATGGGTGCTTGCACCTTCGTTTTCTTGTGTTTCATTGGTGCTATAAATGAAGCTTGATGTTTTAAGGGTGTCAATGTAGCCCATGTATACACTTTGATTTTCAATGGTATAAGTTACCCCAATGGAGATCATTCATTATATTTCTCGTCAGGCATAATGTTTATCGATGCAGACTGTCGATAATGAAAGGTATTGAGCAACCATTTACTTCAGGTGTAATCTTTGGACAATGTTTGAATGACTGTTTTGCTTTGGCATGTTGATCTTTCTTTGACTAATGTTTTTCTTGACAAGTGACCAAACAAACGTGCACACGCTTTTCTCAGGTAAACATCGACATGTCACAAACAATTTCTTCACTTTTACTTTGTACTGATACAGAAGAAGAGTTGGACAATGAATTAGATGACGATCAATTTAGTGTCAATTTGTCTTAACTGATGTCCCAACTTGGCATTGTGGGCGTGCGTCGAACATTGCTTCAGGAACGTTCTGGTAGCCATTTTATCTTAGCACCGTGAAAATATTTACTTTTTTCTTCACTTTGCAAACCATCACAGAATGGTTTTCCAACTACAGCCTTTACATATTTGTCCAAGAGTGCGACATTTACCTTCATGTGGAAACGTCCACATCTAAAACACTTCTTTTTACGTCTAGATATCACTTAGTGTCCTTCAGTTTTTTTGGCTTACTTTTCACACTCATGATGGAATCATTCTTGGGACCTCCAGCCTTCATGTCAATAGCTTGTCTATCTGCACACTGTTCAGCTCTGGCAGCCATGAACACTTGCTCCAGATTAGGAGTTTCTCCCAGCCTTCATCTTCTGAATTACTCTGACAAGCACTGTCACTAACTTTCAGATGCATACCTCATTCATTTGTTAAATTATTGAACTTGCAATGTCTGATGAGTGTGTTGAGTCTCTCCATGAACTCCTCAATTGTCTCATCACATTTCTGGCATTGTTGGTTGAAGATGTATCGTTCGTAGTCAACATTTGGCATTGGATTAAACTTGAGATTCAACTCTTCTGTAATACGATGATATGTGACTTCTTCATCAGTTTGCAACATTTTCCTTATGACTTCTTTTACACCATCACCAGCAAGATTTTGAGGATACTTGATAATCTTTTTTGTATCAGTGTGATCAAGTGCATCATTTAAATCGTCAAATTTCTCTATCCAAGCAGTTCATCTATCGCCAGTATTTTGCTTTATGGCAGTCTCGAATGGAGGTTGTGGTTTCAAGAAAGCGGCAGTGTTGTAGGCATTTCTGGGAGTGTCTGGCATTGAGTGTGAAACTCTCTGCGGCCCCCTTGGCTGTTCATTTTGAACCTGCTCAAGTGAGTCTTCTCTGGGGCTTTGGCACATGCTGGCCTCTGGATTATCCTCAGAACCATTTGGAAAGACATCCTCTGTCTTTGTCTCCATCGGAAAAGCAGTGTTTCACTATTCCAAAATATCTTTTACTGTTCTGATTGGTGCCCACTGCCAAATTCCTGTTCCGACCACCTTTATGGCCCTTCAGTTAGCTAGGCTAGACTCACCAGCATTATAAGCTCAACCCCTGCACTCTGCCTAGGTTGCTGCACCTGCCACTGAGGTTATACCAACTTATTTTACACATATTCTGGTGAGTAAATAACCGTTTAAGTCTTTGGCATCTCTGTGGATATTCTGAAACCAAGCTGATCTCGGCCTTGCAGCACATCTGATTGCAGCGTTATCTTGGAATTTGCTGTTGCTACTTGCTGTTCTTCCAAACTCTGGTTGCATCCCCCTTTAGAGTTATCGCTCCGTATTTTATAAATCAATAAATCAACCAGTATTTCTCAAGTGCCTGTATTCATCTGTGAGTTTCTCAAGGCCTCTGGGGGGGGCTGCAGGTCTAACTAGGCACTGAGGCTCAGTCAAAGAGCCAGGTCTTGTGACCGTTCCTGAATTGGGTCAGCAACCCAGGTCTTGGCAAGGAGGTAGGAGAAGGATTTTCCTCCAGTCCCGGTATTGCGGATCCAAGTGACGGTGGCAAGAGCCAGTTGGGAGGAACGTAGTTGTCTGGTGGGTATGTGGAATTAGAGAATAATTATATTAATTATAATTATATTTTATATCAATTTCAAGGTTAGAGGTTTGTTAAGATAGTTACTAAACATGTATATTAATAAATAAAAGTTATTAAAATCTTTTAAATAATAATTTCAGGAGTCACAATATGTCCGGGTAGATTGCAACTTCCGTATTCCAATACGGGACGCAAATCCAATGTTTAGAAAAAACATTATTATATATTAATATCGCTTTATTTAATTTATTTGAAATAATGAAATACAGTTGCGAAATCTCGTCCAGTACGCAGTGGCACCGCGTAGGGGTTGGCACCCCATGTCACACAAAACTAAGAGATTTGATTGGTTAAAGATTCTGTCATCCTTAAGTTTGTTAGATCCTGCCCACTCTCTTCTAATTTTGGGTGTGGTTAGCAACAGCTATACATACTGAGGAGCCTTCGATTTTGCTGGTTTTTTGGGGGTTTTGGAGGTTTTACTGTCAAAATCGAAAATGGCAAATGCACAGGATCTGCAGGAGGAGGAAGAGATCCTTCAAGAGGAAGGAGAAGAGACACGCCACAAAAGAAAGGAGAGTGTGGTATGGGAATTCCTTTCAATACCTGAAGGACAAAAGAAGGGGAATGCACTAAAAGTTACATGCAACATCTGTAAAAAGGTGCTGTCCTGAGAATCAGACAAAAAATACTCCTGCGTGCATCGTTGATGTACAAACATCTCCGAACAATAATTGAGAAGAGGCTTACAAGAGCAGAACTTGCCAGACCAAATGAAGGCAGCCAACATCCTCAACCTTCAACTTCTGAAGTTGGTGACAGTTTGTAGTCCATACCACCGACTCTTCCTGATTTTGTGAAGGCAGGACTTTTTTGTCCAAAGTGCATCACTGTGCTGAGCATTGGGGAACAAGTTGTCCAAACAATGTTGGACACAATCAACAATCACCGTTGTCAATTTTTTATTTCCCCCATTTATTCACACTGTTATGTGCTTGTTTTTTCGTTTTTTCTTTACATTTTTATTGATGTAATCTTAAAAACATCAAAAAACACAATATTGTTAAAAAAAATATAAAATAGTTTTAAAGAAGAAGAAAAAAACAATTCTTACGGAACCACCTAGTTTGGTTTAAAAAAGAAAAGCTATATGTTGTATGAATACATGAGTGAATGGATAGTTTCTGTGTGATTACATGAGTGCATATGTACTGTCTGAGGGATTGGATGAGTAAACGAGGAGAATTTGAGACAATAGTTGACTGCAAGAGTAGTGTCTGAGTGACTCAATGAGTGCATGTATAGTGCCTGAGTGAATGGTTGAGTGCAAGAGTAGTGTCAGAGAGAATATATGAGTGCAGCAGTAATACCTAGGTGATTGCATGAGTAGTGCCTGGGTGCTTGAATGAGTGCATTGGTAGAGCTTGCGTGAATGGATGAGTTCATGAATAATGCCTGACTGAATGGATGAGTCCATGGATAGTGCCTGAGTGAATGGTTGAGTGCAGGAGTAGTGCCATGAGAGATTTCATGACTGCAGGGGTAGTGCCTTGGTGATTGGATGAGTGCATGGGTAGTGCCAAAGTGGATGGATATCTGTAAAGGTATGCCTAGGTCATTGGATGAGTATATGGGTAGTGTCTCATTGAATGGATGAGTGCATGGGTAGTGCCTCAATGAATGGTTGAGTGCAAGACTAGTGCCAGAGTGATTGCATGCGTGCATCTGTAGTGCTTAGGTGATTGCATGAGTACAGGGGTAGTGCCTAGGTGATTGTATGAGTGCATGGGAAGAACCTGAGTAAAAAGCTAATGCCTGATTCATTACATGAGTCCACAGGTAGTCCATGAGAGAATGGATGAGTGTATGGGTAGTGCCTTAGTGAATGGTTGAGTACAAGAGTATATTCAAGTGATTGCATGACTGCATGGGTAGTGCCTGTGTGACTGCATGAGTGCAGGTGTAGTGCATGGGTGATTGGATGAGTGTATGGGTATTGCTTGAGTAAAAGGATGGGTGCAAGGGTAATGTCTGCGTCATTGGTTCTTTGGGTGAGGGCATCGGTAGTGCCTTATTGAATGGATGAGTGTATGGGTAGTGTCTGAGTGAATGGTTTAGTGCAAAAGTACTGCCTGATTGATTGCATGAGTGCATGGGCAGTGCCTAGATGATTGCATACCTGCAGGGTCACTGCTTTGGTCATTGAAAGAGTGCATGGGTAGTGCCTGAGAGAATGAACGAGTGCATAGATAAGCCCTGACTGAATGGATGAGTGCAAGAGCAGTATCAGGGGGATTGCATAAGTGCAGCAATAGTGGCTAGATGATTGCATGAGAGCATGAGTGGTACCTGAGGCGTGATTGATGAGTGCATGGGTAGTGCCTGAGTTATTGCATGAGTGCAGAGGTGGTGCCTGGGTGATTGGAAGAGTGCATGGGTAGTACCTGAGTGAATGGATAACTGTAAGGGTAATGCCTGTGTCACTGGATGAGTGTATGGGTAGTGCCTCAGTGAATGGATGAGTGCATGGGTAGTGCCTCAGTAAATGTGAGTGCAAGACTAGTGCCTGAGTGATTGCATGGGTACAGCTGTAGTTATTAGGTGATTGCATGAGTGCAGGGGTAGTGCCTAGGTGATTGACTGAGTGCATGGGAAGAACCTGAGTGAAAGTATGAGTGCAAAGCTAATGCCTGGTTCATTAGATGAGTCCACATGTAGCCCATGAGGGAATGGATGAGTGCATGGCTAGTGCCTGAGTGAATGGTTGAGTGCAAGAGTATACCTAAGTGATTGCATGATTGCATGGGTAGTGCCTGAGGGATTGAATGAGTGCATGGGATAGTGCCTGGGTGATAGGATGAGTATGTGGGTACTGCTTGAGTGGAAGGATTTGTGCAAGGGTAAGTCTAGGTCATTGGAGGAGTGCATAGGTAGTGCCTGATTGAATGGATGAGTGTATGGGTAGTGCCTGAGTGAATGGTTGATTGCAAAAGTGCTGCATGATTCATTACATGAGTGCATGGGCAGTGCCTGGATGATTGCATAACTGCAGGGTTACTGCTTCAGTCATTGAATGATTGCATGGGTAGTGCCTGAGTGGCTGTATGAGTGAATAGATAGCGCCTGAGTGAATGGGTGAGTGCAAGAGTAGTGCCAGAGTAATTGCATGAGTGCAGCAGTAGTGCTTAGATGAGTGCATGAGTATTGCCTGAATGATTGCATGAGTGCATGGGTAATGCCTGAGTTATTGCATGAGTACAGAGGTAGTACCTCTGTGATTGTATGAGTGCATGGGAAGTACCTCAGTGAAAGTATGAGTGCAAGCTAATGTCTGGTTCATTAGATGAGTCCACGGATAGTCCATGAGGGAATAGATGAGTGCATGGATAGTGCCTGAGTGAATAATTGAGTACAAGAGTATACCTAAGTGATTGCATGACTGCATGTATGTTGCCTGAGTGATTGCATGAGTGCAGGGGTAGTACCTGGGTGATTGGATGAGTGATTGGGTAGTGCTTGCATGGAAAAATAGGTGCAAGGGTAATGTCTGGGTCATTGGATGAGTGCATAGGTAGTGCCTGATTGAAAGAATGAGTGTATGGGTAGTGCCTCAGCGAATGGGTGAATGCAAAAGCACTGCCCGATTAATTGTGTGAGTGCATGGGCAGTGCCTGGATGATGCAGAACTTCAGGGTTACTGCTGGGTGATTGGATGAGCGCATAGGTAGTGCCTGAGTTACTCCATGAGCACTAGAGTAATGTCCAGATGCCTAAATCTGTGTATGGACAGTACCTGAGTAAAAGCATGACTGCAAGACTAATGCCTGGGTCATTGGATTAGTTCATGGTTAGTGTCTGAGAGAATGCATGAGTGCATGAGTAGTACCTAAATGGTTGCATGAGTGCAAGAATAGTGCCTGAGTGGATAAGTGCATGAGTAGTGCCTGTGTCAAAGAAAGAATACAAGGGTAATGCCTGCATTAAACTATTAGTGCAAGACTTGTGCAGAGAATGGGTGATACATGGGTAGTGTCTACATGAAATGATGACTGCCTGACTGATTACATTAGCAACATAATGATAGTTTTCAAATAGTATAAAGGATCAATATTAGTTATATTAGAAACAAATAACATATAATTAAACTTGCATATTATATTAGGTAGTCCTACCTTTACAGTAATTTAGATACATCAGTCAGTAGAACTATTTTAGAGTAGGATTCGCCCAAACAGCATTAAAAATCTTTTCAAATTTCAACAGTACCTACTATAAAGAAGAAAAATAAAAAAATGTTTTTCAACGATAATATATTACAGAAATTATATTATATTTTTTGAGACGTCAAAATAAATTTTGAATTGCATAACATTTTCAGATTCCCTTTTTTGTTGTTCTCTGATTCCACTTAACTTCACCATACATAGTGATTTCAATGTAGTATCATCAGTGAACAGCGGTGAAAAAAAACAAAAATCGATTGCAGAAAAGAAATCAGCATGGAGCATCATTTTCAATATCTGTAGCTATGTGCTTTCCTTTTTACACTTTCTTAATTACTTCCTTCATCTACATTAACTCTATTACTTATTTCATATACATTTGCCAAAAATGTTGTCTTTCATTTGCATCCGGTCCAATATATACTATACACAACAAATATATAAACTATTTCTCTTTAAACACAACTTTCCACATGCAATATCAACTAGCTCAAATAGTATTCCAAACACTAATTATAAATACTAATAGTTGCCACTCCTGTCTACTCTCTGATCACATAATCCCAATAGGCTGAATGATGGCTTCAAAAATAACAAGTATGAATT
This sequence comes from Lissotriton helveticus, assembly GCF_964261635.1. Taxonomy (NCBI): domain Eukaryota; kingdom Metazoa; phylum Chordata; class Amphibia; order Caudata; family Salamandridae; genus Lissotriton; species Lissotriton helveticus. The sequence continues at coordinate 1,025,571,391 of NC_136063.1, forward strand.
TTGATAATTCATAAGGAAATCTAGGTTTGGATTCCAAGTGGGCATCATTTCAATGTATCCATCCTTTCTTACACTTTAAATAAACAGTATAGTGTCCAGAAGTTGTAGTAGGCCCAGCATGGAAAATAATAGGCCCTTCTGTAAAAGTTCTACCTGAAATAGATATTTGACTTACTTAAAAAGTTGACATTTTTGTTTGCAATTTTCTTCCATTTGCCATACAACTTTGTATCATAAAAATTAGATATTTTCCAAATCGTTCTATATATAATGTAGACAACATCTCTGATCTACAATGTAAACATATCATGTCCTGATTAGCTGTTGTTATATTTGTTAAAAGATACTGATTTGCAATGTGGTATTTTTTTTTCCTCATTGGCCTTCTCGCCGCCCATTACTCTAACGAAACCACCCATGGGCATTTTATCTCAGGTACTGGCTGTATAGGAAAGAAACAAGGCTTGTGCAATGCTATTTAGAGTGAGACACTTCTGTCGAGATGCCCACCTTGTATAGGAAATGAAAAGAGTCCTCCTCCAGAGCATAGCCACCTTATCCTCCAATCTCCCCCACCTGGGGAGACTCTACCAGCGAGATAGGCGAAGGCTTAATCATTGGATTTATGTTATTTAGCTAACAAAAAGTCATGAACCAAACCCTCTCCCTCACCCGAAACATAACAGAAAAGGTGACCAAAATCTGTGCCTTTTCTTGGTCTGATCCGAGATATCTAATTTGGCAATAAATCTCATGGCTCGTAACCAGTCCAGCTCTGTCGGAGATACCGGGGAGACCCATAATTTACATATCTCTCTCCGGGCCAGCAATATAGCATAAAAAATAAGTTTAGCGCTGTCATCTGTGCCCTTACCTTGCAGATCCAGTCTCCCGGTTATGACTAATTCAGGGCTTACTTCGATCTGCTGGCTTAAGGCTTTTGACAGACAGCTACTCACGGACACCCAAAATTCTCTTATCATCGGGCAGAACAAAAACATGTGAAGGTCGTCTTCATTGGGGCTCTTGCACTTTGGGCAGATCACGACACCTCCAATCTTGAACTTCGAAAGTCTGCGAGGAGACCAGTACGCCCTGTGAACTGTAAAAAAATGATTCCGCCTTAAATTTGCAGGTTTAACTATTTTATATAACATAGCCATAGTTACTTGCCATTGATCTTCTGTTGCGATCTTCGGCAAGCAGTCGCCCCAAAGAGACTCAGGAAGCATAAAGGGATCATCTTCCATCTCGAGTATCAGCCAATACCAGAGGGCAACTTCTTTTTTAAACACACAGTTCGAAAAAAGAGTATCCTCGAATTCATTATAAACTTCAACTAAGTTCTCCATTTCGGTTGCCCAACTCTGAATCTGCAGGTACTTAAACCTCGAAAAACTCCGGCCCCATTCCTGCTCACACTGTCCCCAAGAAATCAACTTGCCATATGGAAATAGCTCATTCTATCGCTGAAGTCCAGCCTCTTTTAATGGTATAGCCAGAGCATCCTTTGACCAGAGAGGTGACACTGAAGCATCCCAGATCAGAGCCCTATGACTATAGTATGGAATTTTTAAAAGACTCCTGATTCTAAACCAAAGCTCTGCCAAATATCTTAGAACCTTTAACCTGACCTTTTTAAAAAATGTCGGATCCGCAAACTTATACAAATAGCCATGCTAAATATAGTTTCTCATTCTTAGCATTGCAACAAACATTTCTCCAATAACAGAACAATTTTGAAAGTCAGGGGCCTCTAGTCCACCCTTAACCAGTTTTCTTCTGAGCTTCTTCCAGGAGAGACGGGGCCCCTTTGAAGCCCATAAGAAAGAACTAATCTTTCTCTGTAACTTTGCAAACCAGTCCTTCTTAAATGCCAATGGAATTGTTTCGAACAAAAAAGTTATCTTCGGTAAAATCATAATTTTTAACAAGTTCGTGCGACCAAACAAAGACAGCGGTAGATGTGCCCATCCTCGAAGAGTGGCAGTCTGGTATTGTCAAGTATATGAATCGTTCTGTTTGTATTTCAGTGGTAGAAGTAAATGAACACTCTTCACATTTATGATCCCATCTGTAACTTAGTTCAAAAAGGTTTTCAATCTGTATTCCTTCATCTTCTAATTCTCCAAGCATAAGCATTAGAAATTTGTGTGCATCTTGCTGTATTTATAGAGTAAATGTTAAAGAACAAGTACATATATCCAAAAGATGCCAAACACCAGAAGCAGTATGTATTTTATTTCTATCAGCTACTAACTGTTGAAATACATGACGTAGTAAAGAACAGAATCTTGTTCACGTTTTCTCATGATTTCATGATGAAGATCTTATAGATAAAAGACAACATTCAGAATCACTTTAGCATAACAGTTGATACCTGAACTATTTTCCAACTGGTATCCTACAATGTCATCAAAAGTTTCTATTTTCTTTCTTTACACCTTTACATTTCTCTTCATTTGTTTTCTTTTTTTTTTAACCTCAATTCCATCTTTGACATATTTCCATTTTGGACACACTACACATTTCTCATATTTGGGATATTCACCTAAATCAGGTGTTTAATGTTTTCTTAAACTATAATACTCTCTTACACAATTTGCATCAGCATTAACCTTTTTCTCATTGAAATCTATCAAATACAAACCAGGCAATGTTCTTACTCGAGACAATGCAACATATGCCATTCCCTCTTTGAACACTGTTCTTCCAATGTTTACAAAAGAATGGTCTAAATTTAAACCATGAGATTTATGAATAGTTCCTGCATATGCTAAAGACAGTGGAAACTGTTTTCTGGGAACATACAAATCTTTTACAATCATACCTCTTTAATCTGGTCAGAGATTATAATACAAAGTTCTATACCGTCTCAGTTCGGACATTTTACAAAATCAATAACTTTTCCCATTGCTCCATTTACTAAACCTTCTTCTACATTCAAATTATGCCATAAAATTACCCAACAGTTTACACATATATGTAAAGTCTTTTCTAAGCTGGCAGTTTTAGATACAGCCTTCTCCAAAGACTGCAATTCAGCCTGTAGTTTCTCTGTAAGGAGAATAGTCACTTTCTGGAGTTTAATTTTATCAATAGCTCCAATTTCCACTATTTGCTGTTTTTCCGGTTTCAAAAGTTCTTGATTTAATGTAGAACACTCTTGCAGTGTAGGCATTAGGCAAACTATAGACTTCTTTTCTCCAAGCTATTGTATATTATTTCAGCCACTTTGTTTCCAGTTGTAAACAAGTTCCTTTGTAGCCAACTTTCTAAAGCTTGTTTACCATGTTTCATCAAAACACTAATTCTTATGTCTTGAAGAATATTTCCGTAATCTTCATCACTTGCTTGTCGCATATTCTTAACAAGTTCTTTATGTTATGTTATGTTATGTTATGTTAGTAGTATTTATATGGCGCACAGCTGCCCCAGCCAAGGGGCGTCCTGGCGCCTGATCAAACACCACCACACAACAAGTCGGAACTGAAAAAGGAAGAAAACTCAATCAGCAGTGGGGAACAAAAAGGTTTTTATGGCGCGCCTAAAAGAAGTAAGGCTGTTCAAGGCTCGGATATGGACAGGAAGAGAATTCCACAGTCCAGCCCCCAAAACACGAAAGGAGCGACCTCCCATCCTACTTAGTCTAAACCGTGTACCAGCCGCCAGATGGAGAGATTCTGATCTAAGAGACCGTGTAGGAACATAGGAGGAAACGAGCTTAGCGAGGGCTGGGGGAGAAGAGAGCTTCAAGATTTTAAATGTCAGGCAGAGGGCTTTAAATTTAATTCTCTGTCTGACCGGCAGCCAGTGAAGCACGGTCAGAACTGCAGAGACAGAACAGTGTCTCGGGAGGCCCACGATAGCACGCGCCGCAGCATTCTGCACCCTTTGCAATCTAGTAGCCTCCGCCTGGTTCACTCCAAGCAGCAGCGCACTCCCATAGTCCAGCCGAGAAAGAATACAGGCTTGGACCACCAGTTGCCGAGTAGGGGGATCGAAGAATTTAAGAACCGGTCTCAGCCCACGCAGAATGCCATAGCATGTAGCCGAGACCTTCTTCGTATGGCTGGTAAAGGAAAGTGAAGAATCCAGCCAGACCCCCAAGTTCTTAACTTCGGCAGCTGGGATGGGAGTTACCCCCAATTCTGGAGGCCACCACTGGTCTCCCCAAAGCTCCGCCTGCTTTCCTAGAAGAAGGACCTCAGTTTTTTTTGCATTTAACTGCAAACAGTTGGTACGCATCCAATTTGCCACGGCAATGAGTCCTGCGCGGAATCTGGGAGCGTTCACCTTGGGGTCACCGCTGAGTGTCACCGCCAGCTGCGTGTCGTCGGCATACGATGTCATGGTAAGGCCACATTGTCTGACGGCTGCAGCCAGCGGTTTCACGTATAAGTTGAACAGAGTGGGGCTCAACGCAGAGCCCTGCGGAACCCCAAGCCCCAGTGGATGAAAAGTGGACTGACCAGGTGGAATAGCCACTTTAAAAAACCGGTCCGAGAGGAAAGAGCGAAGCCATTGGAGAGCGGTCCCCTCAATTCCCACTTCCTCCAAGCGCCGGATCAGAATGTCATGGGACACCGTGTCAAACGCGGTGCTCAGGTCTAACAAAAGGAGCGCCGCTGTCTGCCCAGCATCCAGCACCGATCGCAAGTGCTCGGTCATAAAGAGCAGTGCTGTTTCGGTGCTGTGTTGTGAACGAAAACCATTCTGGCTCTCATCCAAAATGTTGTTACGAGAGAGGTGGGCTGACAAGATGGAATTCACGTGTGCCTCAGTAACTTTCGCGGTCCAGGGCAGGAGGGAGATGGGACGATAGTTTTCTGGTAGTAGGGGGTCAAGGTTAGGCTTCTTTAGAACAGGGCTAACCACCGCCAGCTTCCAGGTAGAGGGGACCACACCCGATGTGAGCGACAGATTGATAATATCCAGGATAGGCTCGCGACAAAGGGGAGGGAGAAGTCTGAGTAACTCTGGCTTCAGTGGATCTAAGGGAGAGCCAGATTTAATTTTGAGGCTCAGAGAATCGAAAACCTCCTTAGACATTACTGGCAGGGAGGATAGGGTTTCATACACCGTAGTCGCTACACCAGTTTGTACAGTCCCGGGCACAGATGACGTGAATCCTCGGTAGATTGCCTGCACTTTCTCCACGAAAAAGGATGCCAAACTTTCACAGTGTGAGTCCGTACAGATTTCTGCCGAGGTGGCCCGTTTCCCCATAAGGTCTTTAAGAACCTTAAAGATTAATTTAGATGGGTTGGGGCTATTCTGAAACTCAGAAGCATAGTGAGCGGCCCGGGTTTGACAGATTGTCCTATGGTAGATCTTAAGCTGGGCAAAGTAAACAGATTTCAAAGTGGGGTCAAAGGATTTCCTCCACGCCCTCTCAGCCTGCCGGCACGTTCTCTTAAGCTCGGCAAGGGTATCATTATACCATGGGCTGGGAGCTTTAGCATGGCATTTCGACCAGCGCATCGGTATAAGAGAATCAAGGGCGGCAAGGACCCAGTTACAAAACTGCTCATATCCTTGTTCCACATTCAGCAGTTTGCCCAAAGGCTGAGCCTCCAAGATCTTACCAAACTCCTCCAGCTTGAGCTTATGCCAGTTTCTTTTACGAATCAATCTGTCCACAGGTTTAAATTGTGGGTCATCTATAGGACAGGAGACTTTAATCAACATATGATCAGTCCAGCCTACCATCATCGGGTCAGAAACACTAGCCCTCTCCAGTGTGGTAAAGAAGGGGTCAAGAATATGACCTCCTATGTGGGTCGGGGAGGTGACTAGTTGGTTCATTTGCATAGCTTCAAGGTCCGCTAACAAAGAGTTAATAGGTGCTGATAAGCTCTGATCAAAATGATGTTAAGATCGCCTACGATGTTGAAATTGGCACATCTAGGAGCTAAAGAGCTGACCACGTCAGCGAGAGCGGCCTTGAAGGCAGTGTCGTTCCCGGGCGGGCGGTAGATAAGCACACCGCTAAGGGTAAACTGATGACTGAAAGTAACCTTAAATGACGCACTCTCACACCCTGGTAGATCGAAAGCCTTCCAATCAGCCGGGAAGCAAGATTTTAGCGCCATGGCTATGCCACCCCCTCTGGAGGTGCGGTTAAGAGTGAACGCTGTGTAGTTAGAGGGGAATGCCAGATTGATTATAGCAGTGTCCGCATCCTGGAGCCAAGTCTCAGTGAGAAAAATGAGGTCCGGAGAGTCCTTTTCGATCATATCACGTAAGGACTGATGGTGCTTGACCAACGATCTCACGTTCAGGCTCCATATACTAAGTACACGCTCAGAGGTGTTAATGCGTGTACTTGGGTCAATCATTTCCGCAGAACGCACCCCGGATGGGGTATCGAGTGAAAAACTGCCACAGGCGCAGTCATAAGGACCTGATAACGGGTGCACTGAGTCATGAGCACACAGCGAGAGCCTCTCTCTGATGGAAAAAAGAGTGGCATGATTGTACCTGAGCGGCAAGGAATTCTGCATGATGGTATGATGGATAAATGCCAGAGTCTAGGCCCCGCTCACGCTTCCTCGACGCGGACGAGCGCAGACGGGCAAGACTCAGGCTAAGCGACGGCGTCCCACTGCGTGATCCCGCTGCGCGGGAGAGGACGACTTTAAGTAGGCGTCGCAATGAGCAGCTCGAGCGTCGGGACGCTCCAAGATGGCGCCCGCCTAGCTGTTCACTCACCCAAGCCAAGATGGCGCCCAGAAGTCCAACCCCGGGACCCGGACCCGCCAAACGGCGGTGCGTATTCCAAAATTATATGCAGGTAAGGGGCGAGTACCAGGCTAGGTGGTAAGAGAGGCAAGGAAAGTTCCACACAAAATAACAAAAGTACAAAGAAGATCTTAAAAACACAGCGCACTAACAGTGCGACCTGCGCGAATGCAGCATCCAATCAAAGTGATAAAAAGCGAGTCCGCCTTAAGTAGGCGTCGCAATGAGCAGCTCGAGCGTCGGGACGCTCCAAGATGGCGCCCGCCTAGATGTTCACTCACCCAAGCCAAGATGGCGCCCAGAAGTCCAACCCCGGGACCCGGACCCGCCAAACGGCGGTGCGTATTCCAAAATTATATGCAGGTAAGGGGCGAGTACCAGGCAAGGTGGTAAGAGAGGCAAGGAAAGTTCCACACAAAATAACAAAAGTACAAAGAAGATCTTAAAAACACAGCGCACTAACAGTGCGACCTGCGCGAATGCATCCATATTCAATGAGACAAAATGTTTCCATTTCCAATACTTCCCAAAGATTTCCTACTGTCTTCATGGACAAGTGTTTTAAAAACAGGTTGTCCTTTTACAAGAGTAAGTTGTAGTAGATCTCCAAACACAATTAAATGTTTTCCTCCAAACAGAACATTTTTAAAATCTGTTGCCTTCTTAAATGTAAAATGGCAAGCATTATTTTTGAGACCATGCTCACCTCATCACTGATTTAAAGTTACATTTTCTTCAGTACTCTTGAGACTTTATAACAAGCTTGTCCAGATATCTTTTGATATTCCAATATATTATCATGTTCAACTAGAAGCATAAGTAATCAATGTAACATAATCCCTTTCATGGTGTGTGCTGTTAATCCTGTTGGTGCTGTTACAACACAATATAAATGTGATTCTGTAGGTAGGTGTAGATAACTGGTCGAATCTTTATGAGGAAAAATCTTCCTGTTCCAGCTGGACCGCTGATGTACGTTAGAATAGGTTTAAATGATGAACATTAGCATTCTTTCTTTCAATGTAGCAAGCCATGTTGTATCTGTTCTTTCACTTGTAGATATATTTCTTTATGTTCAATATTTAGTCGTTCTTCGAACTTTTCCAACTGAATAATATCCTATTGTGCTTGTTGCATTGCAGTTTCTACCTCATTCATGGCTATTGCTACTTCATTTTCGATAATTAGTTGTTCCAGTGGATCTTAACTTAGTGGACCAGAACGTTGACTATCTCGAGGAACTTTCTCTAGCTATTTTAGCTGCAATAGTATTTTCTTGTTTAATCTCATCATTTAACATTTGGAGATATATAGGGAAAATTGTGCACTGAATACTATCTTTACTTGCAATAAAAGAATCTTCATAGCAGTCAAAATCACCAAGTAATTCAGTTTCACTACGCCAAGGCTTGAACTGTTGCAGAATTGCGAAATAGAAATATTCCCACTTATCTGGCCTTTCACAACTGAGTTTTCTGTGCTTAATAAGATTTCTTTTTGCACTTTTTACCAAACACCCATCACATCCAATTACTGCAAATGTTTCCTCTTTTATATTTTGTGTAACTTTTCTTTTAAATCTGTAATGTTTCAGTATTTCATATATACATCGGTTTTTGAGATGTAGACTCCTTTTGGGATAGCATTTAGCCAACATATTAGTTTTAACAATACTAATACATTTTGTGGTTCATTCTGTGCTAAGTATTTGATTTCTTGTAATGTTTTCAAAACTCTATTTCATGTGGAGGCAAGACCTAAACTTAGCCAAATAATTCCTCTTGACTTTGAAAATAAACTGGCATGGCTCAAGTGATCCCAACATTCATAGCATCCAATCTCTCGATGGAAAAGCATTTTCAAGCTAAAACTGTACAATTTCTTGCTAAGACTCTTCTCTTGTGAAATTTCTTCCCACATTTCTTTCATCTCTGTCTTTTCAGATTTGGTTATATGATTTAACACAGCAATAAACAGCAACTAAATTATCTGCAACATATTGAATATCCATGTTTGAATTCCACATTTTCAAAATAACTAGATTGTAGTCTATAATATACTTTGAATCTTTGGTTCTTTTTAAGTTGCATGTATTCTTCAGAGATTTCTGAGTTATTGTATGCCTTACTGTTGTCCAAAAACGATTTATTCTTACTTTAGAAATTATTGGATGTGGGAATCCAAATCGACATTTTGCATACAATTTCCCTTTAGACTTGTATTTTCGTCAACAGTATTTTCCACATTGATGACTTGGAAACTGTAAAACTTGTTGTCTCAAGCTACATTCTCCTCCTTCTATTGGAATGGCACTGGTAACATGCTGTTTGATGAAAGACAAAACAGTTTCATCAGTATCAATTCCAAATTTTGGAGCATTCTTTATCCATATTAGCATGTGTATATAAGGAGCACCTCGGGCTTGGTACTCCTTTCTCCAAAAAATCTCTTAGTTCTCCAAGAGGTGGATTTTTTTATTGCAGATAAATGACATCATAGCTTGAAACCTATGATTAAAATATCTGCACACATTTACAGGATCCAAGAAACACAGTTCTCCAGCTGTCTTCCATTCAATGTTTTTAACATTTGAATTTGCTTCTTATAGAAATTCAAGTAAATCGTCTAAGCATATTCAGCACAACAAGGGGGTCAATTCCGATTCGGGAAAAAAAATGTCCGTACGATTTGTATCCGGAGCCCTCTCCGTATGAATCGTACCCGTCCGTCCGAGTCGCGTAGTACGATCCGTATTCCGTGAATCCGTCCGAATCATCGCGATCCGTACGTATTACAAGTCTGAAACCGTGATCCGTACGACTCGTACACATGCCGTACGACTCGTACACATGCCGTATGACCCGACGAGTACGGTCCGGACCGGGGTATGAGGACGTGATTCGTACGGTCCACGTCAGGTAAGGGCGAGTCATACGGAAAAGCACACAAACACATACACACCGTACACCTAATGATCGCAGGGGTACGGTGCGTACCCCTGCGATCATGGGGTGTACGAGCCATACCCCATGTACTATGGGTGTATGAGCCGTACCCCATGTACGATGTATGTATCCATCGTTCATGGGGTACGGCTTGTACACCCATCGTACATGGGGTACGGCTCGTAGACCCATCGTACATGGGGTACGGCTCGTACACCCATCGTACATGGGGTACGGCTCATACACCCATCGTACATGGGGTACGGCTCGTACACCCATTGTACATGGGGTACGGCTCGTACACCCCATGATCGCAGGGGTACGCACCATACCCGGGGGGGCGTTCCGTACCTGTTTCGGTGCGAACTCTGCTTTTACGGCTGTTTTCAGCTCCCGTAGAAAAAGGGTCGTACGGTGCGTACCCGACACGTATCGTACTTGCTGGGTCGTAAAAAACAGCCGTGAACCGTACAGATGTCGCGTACAGCGGGTTCCGAGGGAGAATCGTACAGAGATTAGAGTCGTATGGTCTCTGTACGACTCGTACGGAGTACGGCTCTTGGTACGAATTGTACTTCGTCATACGTACGGGGGACGTTGCAGGGTACGATTCATACGGGAAAAACGCTCCGACCGGCTATTCGGAGCAGTTTTTCCTGAATCGGAATCGGCCCCTAAGTGTTACAAACCATGTAGGAGTACCTAAGTTTCTTCACATACATTTAATTTTCCATGACGATGATACCAATCTCCATTGGTACCCCATTGACGTGCCATCAAATTAATTAACTGAGATTTTAATTGTTCATCTCTTTTTAGAACTTTGTCCATGAATTACTTTGCAGAAACATGTGGAAGATGAACTCCTGTTTTAATATGTGGTTCACTGCATATGAAAGTGCAGACAAATCACTTTCAAGCAGAAGATGAAATATATATGCAATACACTGTCCAAATCTTGGATTTGTATCTTCAGAGTACAATCTTGTCAAGCGGTATTCTAAAGCTGTAACCCGTACAGCTCGCTTATCAAATCATCCACCTTCTCCAGTGGGAAATAGCTGTGGGAAACAAGCTTCTAAACTTTTTTCCCATACATTGATGGGAGTTCCATTTGCTTCCTTTATTTGAAATAATTCAATACAGTTTCCTATCACTTCTTTTGAATGTAGAAATAGTATAGTATAATGGTTGTAAATCTCTTCACTCATAGACTTGTCCACATTTCCTATTAAACCACTTGAAATTTCTATTTCATCTTCTAAGCATATTACCTGTTCATCAACATTTGCATACTTATAAGAAATATTATTCTGTACCAGATTTAGGGGCCGATTATGATGGCGGACGGACCTGAGTCCGTCCGCCAACATAGAGTAGGGGGGAACGTCCGCATGGGCAGCGGCGTTCCCCCCGTGAAGATTAGGATGTGACCGCCAGGGTGGTGGTCACATCCTCTATCTTTAACATTGCGGCGGGTGCAGCTTCAAGCTGCACCCGCCGCAATGTTAAAAATGCATACTTTGCATTTGTATGCAGAAAGCGGCAGGCACCGCGCGGTGCCTGCCGATCTCTGCATACAAATGCAGGGGGGTACCATAGGTATCCCCCATGTGCACCCCCCACCCCCCTTCACCTAGGGAGCCCGCAACGGGCCCCCGCAGTGAAGTACCACATGCTTTTCCACGGCGGAAAATCCGCCGCGGAAAAGCATCTTTTAAGGCATTTCCTAATATGGTGGACGGTGTCTGAGAGACACCGCCACCATATTACAGCTTTTCCACCGCGGGACCGTGGCGGAAAAGCTGCGTACGGACTTCCAGACCCCCCTGCCATCCTAATCTGGCGGGGGGGTCTTGTGAATCACCGCAGCGGTGAATCCGCATCCTCGGGGCCGGCGGTGGCTTCCGCCGGCCCCGAGGATGCGGATTCACCGCAATCATAATGGGCCCCATAATGTAGCCTTTTTGAAGTTTATTAACATCTACAAACTCTTGTCATATGTTTATACTCTTTGTGGGTACACCATTAACTAGAATAACTACTGGCTCATTTTCCTCCCTATCTACACCAACAGTTTCAATATTTTTCTTAAAACCTAAAGGTAAGTGCACAACTCTTCCTTTCAAATCTCTTTGTATTTCTGTTGGGTGCAGCTTACCTGTTTTAGGGTCCATGCAAACTATAGCCTGAAATGGGTGCATAGATTGAATAAGAATGGACTCATATGTATTCAAATCTGGCAGTACCAAAGGAATAGATACCAACTCTAAGTTATGTACTGCTCTAGCTGGTATTTTGTTCTCTTGTAATTTGTTGTACCACTATTTACAAATACATTGATCAGTACCCAACTCAAACCTACCTCCTACCAACAAATAAACACCACATTGCTGCCACTTATCATTGTTTTCCTCTTCACTTTTTAAATATAAATCAGCATTCATAGTTTGACTTGTATAGTGAGTACGTCGACAACAAATACGAACATAATTAGGTTTTTTCAGATGAAACTGTCTTAAACTTTGCAATTTCTTTGTCAAACTCATCAATACTAATCATAATTTGACTTGTATAGTGAGAACATCGACAACAAATACGAAAGATAGTTCGGTTTTTCAGATGAAACTGTCTTAAACTTTGCAATTTCTTCGGCAAACTCATCAATACTAATCTCTTTCACCTGTTCTTCAACATCTACACTTATCAAGCTTTCACTTTCTCCGCACTTCTCTTGTGAACCAAAAAACCGAAACTGTATATAATCACAAACTTTTTGTACATCTGATACTGAACTGTGCAAAAGAGATGTGTTCATTTCATTTAAACAAAATGCAGGACTTTTTACATAGTAGAGCCTCCTTACTAACTTCCGCATTTCTGAGTGGTCTACTGCAAACATTCTTAAATGATGAAAAGTTCTTTGACACACTTTTCTTGAAAGAAATGCCAGAGAATGACCCTGCAAGTTAGTATATAATCTTTTGTATAATTGCATCGTGTCTTTTTATGGTATTAATTTATCGAATAAAAGTAATTTGACTGACTGACTGACTGACCCTGCAAGTTAGTATATTTTCGTACTTTACATGGATCTAATCCTTGTAACATCTTAATCTTCTGTTTAACCCCTTCAGCGCTGATGACAAAGCCAGCTCGTCATGGGCGTTACCTGCGCTACACGGATGACGAGCTGGCTTTGTCACAAACCGCGCAATTTTCAAATTTCAGCGCACAGCGGGAAAACCCGCTAGCGCGGTAGAGGTTAGGACTTTTTTGGGCATATTCTGGTAAAACAAATTCTAATATGTCAATAAATTCCCGTTGAATACTGCAAATACTACTACAATCCCACTTATATACAGGAGCTTGTGTCCACTTCCCTTGAACTTCTTCAGCTAATATTTCTTCCTCTCTCCTGACAACCATTTTTTCTTTTGGATAGGACAACCATCTTTCATCTCATTGACCACTAGTATCAACTACATTAACTAATGTGTTTTGTTGACAACAGCTTTCTTCATTAAAGAAAGGCTCAGTACTACAAGTGGGCTTCCATTCACCAGTAAATGTTTTACAAAAGTTACTTCTATTAACCAGTCTTTTTCTTTTGGCTTTTCTCATTCATAAATGCATTGTTTTATTCAATGTTTTCATTCTCTTCAATACTAATAATAATAATGTTTATTTCAATTCAAAAAAAGTATCTACCACACTTTCAATGTGTTGCTTCTTCTTATATGCTGCTGATCTTCTATTATACTGTTTACAATCTTTAAATACATTTTGAATTACTCTATATCGAAATATTTGTACACAAATCTCTTTAAATTGTTTTTGTCTTTCTGCGACATGTTTTTCCAAAAATTATTATTTTTTTTCCATTACAAGTGTTGTTTCCTTCTGCTTTGTTGTAAAAAAAAAAATCCTTATATTATTATTGTCTTTCTTTATTCGCTCTACAACTGTTTTAAGAAATTGTTTAGTACACCTACCAGAATAGACTTAATTCCAAGTAACATTTTGTTCTTTTTGTAGTCCACATTTTTTTGTTAGGTTTTAAGTACTTCTCTTTACTTTGTTGTCTTCTCTTTTCATGTGTTCTTGCCATTTTCAATTTCTAATTCAAACTCAATAATTTTCTAAAAAAGTAAAAAGAGGTGAAAAAACAGTCAAGAAAAGTGCAGAAAGTAGCAACAGAACGTCAGAAATGCAAAACAGCAATCTTTGCAATATTATTAATTTAAGTCTCAGCATGTTTCTAAATGTATGCATACATGTATCTCTACCTTTTGATGCTGGCATTACACGTAAGAGAAACATACAAATAGTTCTATTCACTAATCGGCAAGAACTCAAGGTGTTGGGCCTACCCAAATATAAAGCAGCAACTCTTCGCATATCTCTGTTGTAAGTTTCACCATGTTCCTAAAACCATGCATGCATGTGCCTGTATCTTTCTCAAGTGGCATCATATATAAAGAGACATACAAATAGATGCATACCTGTGTTTTACGCATCTAAAATCTTTAGATACATAACACGTATGAGAATACATGCACACGTGAAGACATACCTCATTCATAAGACCATGCATACCATAAAACTTCACTGACTGCATTTACCATTTCAAGCAGACACCTAAGATTTTGTGGCGTATTTGTGGCATATTTCAAAGTAAAACGATACCTCACTTGTTTGGCTGTCTAATGCAGAATCAGCTAAAAACATTTTTTTTTTAATGTAGCACTCAGAATTAACAGTGCTATCCCCTTATTTCATATGTTTTTGGCCCTTGCCCCACCCATGCATGTGAGGTATCATTTTACTTGGGAGAACAAGGGGAACACTAGGTGGTAGGTCATTTGTGCTAGCACGGTGATCCCATACAAAATAGTGTGGAAATAGTGATTTTTCAGCAAAATCTGGGGTTTGCAGGGGATTCTGGGTAGGGAAACATTTGGGGATCCACACAAGCCACACCTCACTGGATTCACCAGGGTGTCTAGTTTTCAGAAATGGGTGGGTTTGGTAGGTTTCCCTAGCTGGCTGCCGAGCCCGGAGCCAAAAACTCAGGTGACCCCCCTTGCAAAAACATATTGTTTTGTGATGGGTAATTTTGATGTTTACACAATAAGTTTTGGACTCTATCCTGTCGTGAGTACTTGGCCCACCCATATGAGTGAGGAACCATTTTTATAGGGAGATCTAGGGTAATGCTGGGTGGTAGGAAATTTGTGTCAGCCCATTGATCCCACACTTGACTACACAGACATTTTAGGTTTACAGGGGATTCTGGGTAGGGAAACGTTGGGGCATCCATGCAAGCATTACCTCACTGGACTCCCCAGTGTGTCTAGTTTTCAGAAATGTTTTTGTTTGGTAGTTTTTCCTAGCTGGCCACCGGGCTCAGGTGACACCCTTGCAAATACAGGTTGTTTTGTGACAATAGGTTTTGGGCCCTATCTTAACGCTGGTGCTTGGCCCACCCACACGAGTGAGGTACCATTTTTATCGGGATACCTTAGGGAATGCGGGGTAGGTGGAATTTGTGGATCCAGACAGATTCCAGAACTTTCCATCAAAGTTTGAGGTTTACAAGGGATTCTGGGTAATAGAACCTGGTGAGAGCCAGACAAGTCACCCCATCCTGGATTCCCCTCAGTGTCTAGTTTTAGAAAATGTATAGGTTTGCTATGTTTCCCGAGGTCCTGGCAGAGCTAGGGTACAAAATTTACAGCTCTGTCCTTTGCAAAAGGTGTCAGTTTTCACTGTAAAAATATGGTGTGTCCACGTTGCGTTTTCGGTTGTTTGCTGTCGCAGGTAATAGGTCTGTCCAAACAAGTGAGGGACCATTTTTATCGGGAGACTTTGGGGAATGCTGAGTTGGTGGAAGTTTGTGGATTTGCACAGATTCAAGTACTTTCCATCACAGAACTTTGAGGAAAATGTGTTTTATTTAAAGAAAGTTTGAGGTTTGCAAAGGATTCTGGGTAGCATAACCTAGTGAGAGCCACACAAGTCACCACATCCTGGATTTCCCTGGGTGTCTAGTTTTCAAAAATGTATAGGTTTGTAGGCTTCTTTGGGTGACAGCTGCTCTAGGAGTTAAAATCTACAGGTAGGCAAATTCAGAAAAAAGTCAGTTTCTAGTGGGCTTTCTCTTGCCCTGGGGAGGGAGTAATCAGGGCTACTGCCCTGATATACTTCTAAGGGGGGCAGAAAGACTGTGGCTATTTCTGAGGGGTAGGGGCATTGGGATGCCCATTCTGGGCAGCCCCACTCCTATGTATAAAAGTCAGCATATTCGCTGGCGCCAAGAGGGCTCTCTGCTCTCCCCCGGGGGCATATCAGTGGCTACTGACCCCATCTGCCTCCAGGGTGCCAGAAAGACTGTGGCATCTTTTGGGGGGGTTGAGAGCATTGGCATACCAATTCTGGGCATCCCCCAATCCTGAATTTTAAATAAAATATACCCCTGGTGCCTAGTGGGCTTTCTGCCCCCGAGGGGGCAGAAAAGGGGCTTTTGCCCCCATCTACCTCCTGAGGGGCAGAGAGACTGTAGCAACTTTTTGGGGATGGGGCATTGGCATGCCCATTCTTGGCAACCCCCACCCCTACATATAAAAAAAATCGCTGCTGCCCAGATCAGGTGCTACTGCCCCCATCTGCCTCCTGGGGGGACAGAAAGACTGTGGCATTTTTTGGGGGGTGGGGGTGGGGGCATTGGCATGCCATTCTGGGCAGCCCCACCCCAAACTTTGAAAGTAAAACATTTCTGGTGCCTTGTGTGCTTTCTGCCCCCCAGGGAGGCTGATAAGGGGCTATTGCCCCATCTGCCTCCTGGGGGGGGGGGGGCAGAAAGACTATAGCATTTTGTTTTTGGGTGGGGGCATTGGAATGCCCATTTTGGGAAGCCCCTGACCCTACGTATATAAAGCCCAAATTCCTGGTGCCTTGTGGACTTACTGCCACCCCCGAGGACAGATCAAGGGCTACTGCCCCATCTGCTGCCTGGAAGGGGGCAGAAATACTGTGGCATTTTAGGGGGGATAGGGGCATTGGCATGCCCATTCTGGGCAGCCCCCATCCCAAACTATGGAGAAAAAAAATCCTTGGTGCCTAGTGGGCTTTCTGCCCCCGAGGAGGCAGATATGGGGCTATTACCCCATCTGCATCCCCGGGTGTTGAGAACGAAGACAGACACCAGAGGTGGAACTGGATTAAATCTTTAATAAGATTCTGAATAAGGGCTCACAAGAAGCTATAAGAAAACGAAGCGTTCCGGTCAGAGCCGAGATGGCATCTGCCGGGCGCCTCGGGTGACATCACATAAATACTCTCCGAACATTTGGGGATGACAGTCCAAGACGTGGTACAATAAACATGAAAAACATACTACTATTTGCTAACAGAAACATAATAGTGATACTACTTAGTACATTCTCAACATCTCCCTTTGCCACAATGAAAAAGGACAGAAAAATATAGAGTCATTCGAACACATAATCCTCAAAACGCCTTGGCATCCTGATTTCCCTTCCAGCCCTAGTTTGTGTGAGCCTGGTAGTTGACCTGTTGTCATAAGTGTTTTGATCATCCCTGTACTCTGCCCCACACGTGGGCCTAGGTTGGCTTCTGGGAATCATTTCAGCAACTGTATTCTCATCAGCATTTCTCACTTCTCTCTCGCCTTCATTTGTAGACATGTTGAAGCTTCCATTTAAGTCCAGGTAACTTTAGTTACCTGACACATCTTCCCATTCTAGTATACTATCATCAGGGCCTTCATTATTTTCAACTTTCCCTTTCATTATAATTTTCTCTTGCCCTTTCTTCAATTTGACTACATCATCTTTGCTTCGCCAACCTTTCCCTTCAATACAAATAGCACCCCTGGATGCTTCTTGCACACGAATAGGATCACTAAAGACTGACTCCCCCTTCGCTACCTTGAATGGTTTCTTTACAATTACCCAATCACCTTGTTCTATTTCCTTCTCTTTAGCTTTGTTAGTCATGTCAGAATATCTTTTGGTTTTCTCCTGCTTTGAAACAATACTCTCCCTGACTTTGACTGCATCATCCCTTATTTCATCTGGTGCCACATTATCTTTGTACCATTTGTTGAATTTAAGATTAAGTTCATTGTAACATTTTCTTCCCCTCATCAAGTAAAATGGTGTGTGTTTAATTGCATCATTTGGGGTGTTATTATATGTGTTTATTTTTTCCAGTATGAACTCTTTGGCATTTAAGTTAGATGCAACCGCTTGCTATATACCTTCCTTTATAACCGTTTTCATTCTCTCCACCTGTCCATTACTTTTAGGAGAAGTGTGGCTCACTGGTGAGAGGAGGCAGACCTGGAAGCAGAGGTCAGCCCAGGACCAGGGTTCAATTCCCGTCTTGGCGGGGTCTTGAGTCCTAAAATGTCCATGGACTCGACAATTCTCGCTCCGGTGCCTACTTGATTCACGAGTTCACACTCTGCGACTCTGGGCAATAGCTTGCTTAATCTCCACAACGGCCCCTCGCGGCGGGATGCCTGGCTTTCACCTTGCGGATACCCTGCCGGGGTTATCTCTCAGGGGAATACCAAGACGGGTTCCCTAAGCAAGCGCTTAGAAACCGCTTGGTGATTGGCGCTATATAAATTCCTGTACATTTACATTTACATTTGACTATATAATGGCGTCTTTTCTTGCCTAATGCCTACGTTCTCTAAAAATTCTGTCATTTGTTTAGACACAAGTTGCGTACCATTGTCAGAGACAATGATTTTTTGTTGTCCCTCCATTGCAAAAGTTTTCTGAAGGAATTGTATTACATGTTCTGTTGTTACTGTACGCACAAATTTATAATACACCCACTTAGAATAATAATCAGTCAGTACAATTATATACTTGCAATCTTCATGTAACACATTAAATGGTCCAGCAAAATCTATCGCGATTTTCAACCAAGGTCCATTTGGTATTTCTACCATTTGTAACTCCTCCTTGCTAACTTTCCAGTGTTTGTCTGCTTTTAGACATTGTTTGCATCTGTCAATGTAGTTGCTTACATCACTGTCCATTCCTGGCCACCAGTAGTGCATTCTCAAAATGTTTTTAGTGGCGCTGCTTCCTGGATGACCCTTGTGAGCAAGTTTTATTAGTTTTAATCTTAATTTTGCGGGTGGTATGAACAGCTCACATCTTTTCAAGAATCCGTTCTCAATGGTTAGTTCCTTACTTATCTGTTGGTAACTTTTCAATTCATTTAGCAGATTTCGGATGGGAGGCCATTTTGTTTTGATGAGGTTCATCGCTTTTCCCATTATATTGTCCTGCTTTTGGCAGTTTAGCCATTCTTCTTCCGTTATTGATCCACTACACATCACTGTGGCATCTATTAAAGCTACAACACACTCCGTATCATCTAGTGAATCTTCTTCTTGTTCACTCACAGGCAGGCGTGATAGACAGTCAACTCTGTAGTTTTGACCTCCTTTAATGTGCCGTATATTGAATGTATACTCTTGCAATTTGGATAATAGTCTTATTAACCTTGAACTTGCCTTACCATTCCCACGACCTTTCCCATCCATCATGTACACCAACGGTTTATGGTCCGTGGCTATCTCGAATTTCTTGCCCCACAGACAGTTTTTTAGTTTCTGCACTGCCCAAACACATGCAAGGGTCTTGCGTTCTATGGTGCTGTAGGTTTCTTTCGTTTCACTTAATCTTCTGGATATGAATGCAACTGTATTCTCTTTTTTACCTTGAAGTTGGTAGAAAACTGCTCCTATTCCTTTTGCCCTAGCATCTAAAGTGATTACATTTCTCAAATCTGGGTCATAAGGTTTTAAAGCTGGTGCCACAGTAATATCCTTTTTTATGTAGTTGAAAGCATGGCTTTGTTCATCAGTCCACAGATAATTCACATTTTTACGTAGTAGTTTCCTCAATGGCTCATACTTGCTTGCATACCCTTGTATGAATTTAGAATAATATTCGCTCAGGTCCAGGAATGACATCTCTTATTGCTTCTACAAGATCGTCTTTAGGGGTTATTCCTTCCGAGGTTAAGACATGACCTAAGTATTCAATTTTGCTTTTCATGAACTTACATTTGTCTTTTGAGACTGTCATTCCTCTGCTTGCTAATATTCCCAACACCTTATTGAGTATTTCAAGATGTTCTTGCCTGGTTTTGGAGTGTATCAGGATGTCATCCTGAAATGCCTCAACACCTTTTATCTCTCCGAACAGGATATCCATTATTTTTTGGAATACTCCAGATGAGGAAGCAAGACCGAATGGTAGTCTGGCGCGTGGGACACCCCTGCGCCGCACGGCCACCAGCTGCTGCGTGTGCCCCCCTGCTGTGCCCTCTGCCTCGCTGCCAGCCGCGCTGCCGGCCGACCCTGCTATCATTGTTCTGTTTGTTTTTATAATCACTTGTGCTTGTTTTTTTTCCTCGTAGCTTCTGCCCGTGTTTTGTGTTTCTGACCATCATTTTTGCTTGTTTTTCTCCTTCGTAGTCTTGCCCGTGCTAGGGTTGCTTTATCCATCATTTGTGCCTGTATTTCGTAGTCTGCCCGTTCCCCTTCGTGTTTCCCGCCTCCACCGCCGACCCCGCCCCTTTTTTCTTCTGTTCCCTCCCCGCTCCCGCCTCCCAGCTGCTCCGCCCACCCGCGCACTTCGCCTTAAATGGCGACCGTGCGAACGCGCAGCGTTGACGCGCAGCGGGCGCGCCGATTGTGCGCCGAAGGCGCGCCAAAGGTAAGCCCGTCTGCGCCCGTCCGCGCCTGGACCGCGCCCAGTGCCAGGACCCCTGGCCCCCACCGACGGAAGCCGACCCGACGAACCTACAACGCCGCCGATCTCATCGCACTCAACACCGACCGCATCCCTGTATGTCACCGAGCCGCCCCGAAGCACACCCACGGACCCTTCAGCTGCCACGCCTGCAAGTTCACCTGCACCCAAACTCATCCTGCACCAGCACTCGCCAAGCCGAACACCAGCAGCAACCACCTCAAGTGCATCCTGCTCAACACCCGCTCCGTCCACAGACACGCAGTAGAACTCTGGAACCTCCTCGACACCACCGCCCCTGACGTTGCCTTCCTCACCGAGACCTGGATGAACGCCTCCTCAGCCCCAGACATCGCCATCGCCATCCCGGAGGGCTACAAGATCATTCGAAGGGACCGCATCAACCAGACCGGAGGAGGCATCGCCATCATCCACAGAGACACCATCCGCATCACGACCAACACCGACGACACCCTTACCACCGCTGAACACCTGCACTTCCAGATCCACACCAACCCGAAGACCACCCTCAGAGGCACCCTGATCTACCGACCCCCGGGTCCACGCACACGATTCAGCGAGGACATCGCCGACTTCGTCAGCCCGCATGCCCTCCCCTCCGCCGACTACATCCTCCTGGGGACCTCAACTTCCACCTGGAGAACAACAGCGACCGCAACACCATCAGCCTGCTCGACAACCTCGCCAACCTCGGACTCAGGCAACTGGTGACCACCCCCACCCACCTCGCCGGACACACACTCGACGCCGTCTTCTCATCCAGCAAAGACGTCACCTTCAGCCACGCAACAGGACTCCACTGGACGGACCACAGCTGCATCCACTTCAGCTTCAAAAGAACGACGATCCACCACCACCAGCAACAGGTTGCCCGAAGAAGCTGGAACAAGATCACAGCCGACCAGCTCACCGCTTCCCTGAGCCAGCACCCTCCTGCCAGCTCAGCGAACCCCAGCCAGGCCGCCGACAACCTCACGAAGTGGATCAACAACGGCGCGGACGAACTCGCCCCTTTGAGAACCCCACCCAACAGACCCTGCAGCAGAAAAACACCATGGTTCACCGACGAACTCAAGAGCTCCAAGAAGAACTGTCGAGCCCTCGAGAAAGTCTGGAGAAGGGAACCAACTACGGACAACATGACCACCCTCAAGCTCGCCACCCGGAAACACCACCAACTGATCCGCGCCACCAAGAAAAATACATACAAGGACCGGCTGGACAACAACGCACACAACTGCAAGGAACTCTTCAACATCATGAAAGAGCTCTCCAACCCCAGCGCCGGAAACAATGACATCACCCCGTCGCAAGACCTCTGCAACTCCCTCGCGTCCTACTTCCACAACAAGATCGCGGACATACACAACGGCTTCAGCAACGAACCAACGCAAGCCACAACCGCAACAACGCCACCCACCACCACCCTCCGCACCTGGACTCCGATCAGCACCGAAGACACCATCCGCACAATGAACTCCATCCATTCCGGATCTCCGACTGACCCCTGCCCCCACCACGTCTTCAACAAGGCCGACGCTGTCATCGCACCCCACCTGCGGGACATCATCAACACCTCCTTCGACACCGCCACCTTCCCGGAGAGCTGGAAGCACCCCGAACTCAGCGCTCTTCTCAAGAAACCCACAGCAGACCCCACCGACCTCAAGAACTACCGTCCCATCTCGTTCCTCCCGTTCCCGGCCAAAGTCATCGAGAAGACCGTCAACAAACAGCTGGCCGCCTTCCTTGAGACGAATGGATCCCTCGACCCCTCACAGTCTGGCTTCCGAGCGAACCACAGCACCGAGACCGCCCTCATCGCTGCCACCGATGACATACGAACTCTGATGGACAACGGAGAAACAGCGGCCCTCATCCTCCTGGACCTCTCCGCGGCTTTCGACACTGTCTGCCACCGCACCCTAGTACAGCGCCTCGGCAGCATCGGAATCCAGGACAAGGCACTGGAATGGATCACCTCCTTCCTCGACGGAAGAACACAGAGAGTCCGCCTACCACCGTTCAAGTCAGAGGCCACCAAAGTCATCTGCGGCGTCCCTCAAGGATCCTCACTGAGCCCCACCCTCTTCAACGTCTACATGAGCCCCCTCGCGGCCATCGCACGCCAACACAACCTCAACATAATCTCCTACGCCGACGACACCCAGCTGATCCTCTCCCTGACCAACGACCCCGCCACCGCCAGAGCCAACCTGCACGAAGGGATGAGAGAGGTAGCCGAATGGATGACGACCAGCCGCCTGAAACTGAACTCGGACAAGACGGAGGTCCTCATCCTGGGCTCCTCGCCCTCCGCCTGGGACGACTCCTGGTGGCCCCCCACCCTGGGCACCGCACCCAAACCAACGGACCACGCACGCAACCTGGGCTTCATCCTGGACTCCTCCCTCTCCATGACCAGACAAGTAAACGCCGTCTCCTCGTCCTGCTTCAACATCCTGCGCATGCTACGTAAGATCTTCCGGTGGATCCCCACCGAGACGAGGAAGACGGTCACCCAGGCCCTCGTCACCAGCCGACTGGACTACGGCAACGCCCTCTACGCCGGAACCACCGCCAAGCTCCAGAAGAGACTCCAGCGGATCCAGAACGCCTCGGCCAGACTCATCCTCGACATCCCCCGACGCAGCCACATCTCCGGACACCTGAGAAATCTGCATTGGCTCCCGGTCAACAAGAGAATCACCTTCCGTCTCCTCACCCACGCGCACAAAGCCCTACACGACCAAGGCCCGAGCTACCTCAACAACCGGATCAACTTCTACACTCCCAAGCGCCTCCTCAGATCGACCAGCCACGCCCTCGCCGCCGTCCCCCGCATCCGAAGAGCGACAACAGGAGGAAGGTCCTTCTCCTACCTGGCCGCCAAGACCTGGAACTCACTCCCAACCGACCTGCGCCTTACCCAAGACCACCTCTCCTTCAGGAAGAAGCTCAAGACCTGGCTGTTCGAGCAGTAACGGCACCCCCCCCCCATCCCAGCGCCTTGAGACCCTACGGGTGAGTAGTGCGCTCTACAAATGACCTGATTGATTGATTGATTGATATACCTGTACGCACCAAATGGTGTTATAAATGTGGTTAATTTTGTGGACTCTTCGCTTAAACATACCTGATGGTAGACTGCCTTTAAGTCTATTAAGGTAAAATACCTTGAACCTGCAATAGATGTTAGGATGTTCTGTATTCTTGGAAGTGGATGACAGTTTATGAGAATGCTTTTGTTCAGCGACCTGAGATCTAGGCAGTCTTATTTCTTCTGATCTCTTTTTTTTAGAAACCACAATTGCTGACACTCACTCAGATGCATCAGTTTCCTCAATCACCCCTTCCTTGCTTTTCCAGAACCTTTTTCAACTCTCTTTTAACTTATAATGGTACGGTTCTTACTTTATGTTTAACAGGTTCTGCGCCTTCTTTTAATTTTATCTCATGCATAAATCCTTTTACACATCCTATCTCATTTTTGAAAACTTCTCCATGCATTTCCAATACCTCTTCCAATCCTTCCTAATTTTCCTCTAAACATATATTGTTCACGAACTCCTCTTTTAGTATAATGGGATCTTTTGCACCTGGTTGCAAAATAACTCCTAATTTCGCTAGGTCTTTCCAGCCCACCAAAATTCTACCTCTCTCTGCGACATAAATTTTGGTGTTAATTACCCTTTCTTTGAACGTAAGTGTATCGCAAAAATAACCGACCATATCTATATCCTGTTCCCCAAATGCCTTTGGGTTAACATCTGTTTCATTCAATTCTACATTTTGCTACTTGTCCTCAAACATTCTGTCAGAAATTATCGTTATTGGTGACCCAGAATCAGCTGTGAACTGTAGCTCTAAATCTCCAATCATTACTGTACCTATGGGTCCTTTTATCTTGCCATCAATAATTTCAACTGACAGTACAATATTGGCACACATTTCTTCATCATAGTCACCTACAGCATTTATTTTTACGCTTCCGGTTGTTTTCTTTGTTTTGCACAGAGTAGAGTAGTGACTACATTTTTTGCACTTCATGCACCTTTTACCAAGAGCTGGGCATGTCTTACAGTCTGCTAAATGCTCCTGTGATCCGCATCTGAAACAACTCAAATGTCACCCTCCTACCTTTTTGTCGTTCCAACTCTTTTCATTGCCTTTATGTTCTCCTTTCCTTTTCTCCTGTAAATAAACCACGTTAGAATTACTACTTGTACAAGATAAGTGTTTTGTTGATATCAGCGACCTTTCTATGCCTTTAGCAATGTCCACTACTTCTTGCAGTGTGGGATTCCTACATGCTAATAATCGCTCCTGTACTTTCTTAGAATAACAATAGAATACCACCTGGTCTCTTATATATATATATATATATATATATATATATATATATATATATATATATATATATATCAGTGATTTCGTCAAATTCGAAATCTTTTGCTAAAACTCGCAAACATGCTATGTATTCTTCAATTGTTTCTCCTTCAACTTGCTTTCTCAATGCGAATTTGTGCCTTCCTACCATAATGTTGCTTTCTTCCGAATACTGTTTCTCAAGTCTTTTAATAGCCTCTTGGTACTCGTTTAACGGTATGAAAACCCCCGGTGGGCTCTCATACTCCGGCAGGCTGTCAAATACTTCTTGTCCTGCTTTTCCTAGAAGACCCAATAAAAGCGCTTTTTTCCTTTCTGCATCGTATCCTTTGCCATCAATTGACATTATGTAATTCTCAAATGCTCTCAACCAACTCTTCCACTTCATAACAGGTTTCCCAGGTTCCTCAAGGAAAAGTGGTGGCACACATATGTTATTAGCTTTCCTCACCAGCACACTTTGCGCTTGCATATATTCCTTAATATGTGCTTAATTATTCCTTTGTAGATCTCCTACACGTAGCGTTTGCGCATGTATTCACTGTCTTATTACTTGAACGCATGCAGTGCTTACATCTCCTTCACGCTGCCAATTGTCAAGTAGCTCCCTGCGCGCTATTTACTTCTGTCAGGTTTTTTTGGTAGTCCAAAATGGCTGCACGTACACTGCATCGGTATGACGTTTCCAGCTCTACTCCAATAGACATTTAGAGCGCCAGCCTACGTCGTTCCTGACCTGCATCACGCGTGTTCTGACAGGATTTCTCAACGCGTCTATAATGCTAATTGCACAGCAGGTAATGTTGTTTTACACTTACTTCGCTTCGTATCTTTTCCCATGCATTACCGATTTTCTTCAGGTTTCCTTACATCTGTCTTGCGCGTATAGCGGTATTTTGCAAGGGAGGTCCATGAGCCCTCTTTTGTTACCCTCGTCGCCAAATTGTTGAGACCGAAGACAGACACCAGAGGTGGAACTGCATTAAATCTTTAATAAGAGTCTGAATAAGGGCTCACGAGAAACCATAAGAAAACGAAGCGTTCCGGTCAGAGCGGGGATGGCACCTGCCGGGCTCCTCGGGAGACGTCACATAAATACTCTCCGAACATTCGGAGATGACAGTCCAAGACGTGGTACAATAAACATGAAACACATACTACTATTTGCTAACAGAAACATAATAGTGATACTACTTAGTACATTCTCAACACCGGGGCAGAAAGATTATAGCATTTTTTATGAGTGGGGCATTGGCATGCCCATTCTGGGAAGCCCCCGACCCTAAGTATATAATGCCAAAATTCCTGGTGCTTTGTGGGCTCTCTGCCCCCCCACCCCCAGGACAGATCAAGGGTTACTGCCCCATCTGCCTCCTGGAAGGGGCAGAAATGCTGTGCCATTTTTGGGGGGGATGGGGGCATTGGCATCACAGGCACCCTTGCACAATGGTGCCAAGTTTGACTTGGACTGGTGGAGAACTTCAGGCATGGCAGGTATGGACATGACGGAGCTTAATTAGCCTATGCAATGTGCGATTAGCCTGTCTCATTTACTTTATGTGGGGTTACATGGAACAAGACCCAGAACACAACCCATTAAGCTGCACACAGCACACTGGGGCATAGGTACATAGCTAGCTGAAATCAATAGCACAACCTATGACACGCATATTTCCACTTATTGTGACATACCCAATGACTCTTGTTGGTTTCCATGTGTTGCACTGTCCTGTCCAGAGATTCCAGTCACCAACTCCACTGGGATGACAGCTGCCACACAATCCTCCAGGGCATCCAACTCCTCTTGGTCTGTTGGGCTTCCCCCTCTGGTAGGCAATGCTTCCGTGAGGTTTGATTCTAATTTGGCCTTTGTGCTTTTTTCAGTCAGTAACTGTCCTCTTTGCCTTGGCCGATACAGTTTATTTTCTGCATGATGGACTTCCATATCGCCTCTTTGTTCCATATGGCAACTTGGTGCTCACAAACAGCTGATGTTGATGATTGGTGACTTCAGTGACCAGTATATCATTTTCCTCCTCACTGAAGTGTGACTTCCTCTTTCTCTTTTCCTGGCTGTCTACGTGTGCATCCGGACTGGTATTGGGGTTGTTTGGTTGGTTCTCCTGAGCACTGCAGTATGCTCCCTTGCAGACTCCAGTATGGTCCCCCAAATTGTTTTGGGGTAAAATGTATCGCTTTTTCCAATGTTTTTCCCACTTGACAGAGTTGAGACTGTCAGAGGGTGTTGGTACTCGTGTTACATGACGCAAGTCTGCCTTCCGTCCCTTTTCCGACAGTTTCATCAGGTTGACTTGCAGATATTTTGTGGCAACTGCTTCATTTTTGTACGATGCAGTTTGCTGCCTTCCGTAACGGTCCGCCAAATTGTAAAAAGGCACAACCGTAGCATTTTGCGTTGTCGCACTGTAGCGGATTACATTTTCACGCATCGCTGCGTTGTGGCACCGATGCATCAAATCTAGTAAATAAAGCCCTTACTTATGCCTGTTGCCACCGCAAATTGTTTTCACTGCATAATTATATAGGCAATCAGTAAAACAAAATCCTGAAACTTAGCACTGCATCACTAAAGTCACACTAGTGGGGGTCTGTTACATTACAAAAATAAAAAACATGAAGTTTTTTTTATTCTAATACTGTTTTTTTTTCGTTATTACTTTTCTTACATTTAGCCTCTGTTTGAGAAGAGCTAACCAGTTATGAATCCAAACAGATGAACTCAAGAGAAGTAGAGAACAGCTCACATCGCACGCTTTCTTTTTAAAAGTATTTGGGAGGTTTACCATCTGTTGTGAAAGTATTAAGATACGAGTATCCTCTCAGGACTTTGCCGTTTGATAATAGGCCTTCTCCCCCATGGTCTGCTTTCCATGTGTGGTTTGCATTAGCTTACAGCCATGATAGATTGTCTGAATTATGTATTAATGGGTCAGGAAATGGTTTGGATCGTCAGTAAATGTGGTGTTCTAAACTTTACGGAAAGTCTTCTGAGATCTAATGGAATAGGCCAAGCATTACATACTGCCGACCCTTATGTCATGTAATAATTGAAATGGACGTGTATTACAACTGGGCACTGCATTACTGTGGATATTAAATAAATGCAGATCATTTCGTAAAAGAAAATACAAAACTCTCACCAATGCCTAGCCCTAATTGAAGAATTTCACTCATTCTAACTCTCAAGAACAAATTGTTTTGATTTTTATGTATCAGTTCTGATTTACTGATCGAATCTTACTCTTTTACCCATGCTTTATTGTAAAGGAGGAATGCCCTTATTGTCATAGTTATTTGATATTACACAAGAAAAGGCAACTTAAGACGAAACGCTTTATGTTAGTGCTAAGTATTTCCAGGAAGAGTCGATATAAAGGTGCAGCTGTAATTTTGAATAAGGAACTAAAATCATGAAATCTCTGCAATATATAGAGAATCATTTAATCTTGCAGAATTGAGCAAACTGTATTTGAGTGTTCGAGTAATTGATCATTATTATAATAAATTCCACGGAAAGCAGAAGAGGAAATACACATTATTTTCCCCATAATGGAATCACAGGAAGGAGCAATGCAAGACCTTTAACCGCTAATAGCATCAATGGTTGTTATTTCCTGTGAACTTGGGTCCTGAAAATATCACAGGGAATGGCGTCAAGTGCATTAAAAAGCCATGCAACCAATGCTGTACAATGACCTAAATTGCGTGAATGATTAAACAAGCATTTGCAATGCAATAGGTCTCGCAATAGAAAAGTTTGAGCTTTTGGTGTGTAAAATGTAAATATTTTTTAATTATTGTTTATGCTTTTCAAAATATAAAAGTATTAATTTTGTTATTAGAAATGCCAATAGTTATAAAGTTAGCAAATGTTACATCTATAGCATTAGTAAAGGTACATGTTTAGTTTTCCCCTGTCTTACATGTATTGTTCTGACAAATCACTATGTTTTAACAAGAACAGAAGTGCAAACATTGAAAATCTTTTTATGACATTTGTAATAAAGCTTGAAAATTGACAGTAAATATTTGAACCAGTTGTTGTTGAAGGGTCGCACAGATTGATGCTGTGGTGGCGCTGAGTGATGTTGTTTTGGGGACAAGTGATGCTGTGGCGTTCAGTGATGCTGTTGTAGCGCATAGTGATGTTGTGGTGCCCCTGAGTGATGCTGTGTTGGTGCTGAGTGGTGCTGTGGTGGTGCTGAGTGGTGCTGTGGTGGTGCTGAGTGGTGCTGTTGTGGTGCTGAGTGGTGCTGTGGTGGTGTTGAGTGATGCTGTGGTCGTGCTGAGTAATGTGTGGTGGTGCTGAGTGGTGCTGTGGTGGTGCTGAGTGATAATGTGGTGGTGCTGAGTGATAATGTGGTGGTGCTGAGTGATAATGTGGTGGTGCTGAGTGGTGCTGTGGTGGTGCTGAGTGATGATGTGGTGATGCTGTGGTGATGTTGAGTGATAATGTGGTGGTGCTGAGTGATGCTGGGGTAGCGCTGAGTGATAATGTGGTGGTGCTGAGTGATGCTGGGGTAGCGCTGACTGATGATGTGGTAATGCTGAGTGGTGCTGGGGTGGCGCTGGTTGATGCTGTGGTAGTGCTGAGTGATGCTGTGGTGGTGCTGAGTGGTGCTGTGGTGGTGCTGAGTGATGCTGTGGTGGTGCTGAGTGGGGCTGTTGTGGTGCTGAGTGATGATGTGGTGGTGCTGAGTGATGCTGTAGTGGTGCTGAGTGGTGCTGTGGTGGTGCTGAGTGGTGCTGGTGGTGCTGAGTGATGCTGTAGTGGTGCTGAGTGGTGCTCTGGTGGTGCTGAGTGATAATGTGGTGGTGCTGAGTGATGCTGGGGTAGCGCTGAGTGATAATGTGGTGGTGATGAGTGAGGCTGGGGTAGCGCTGAGTGATGTTGGGGTAGCGCTGAGCGATGCTGGGGTAGCGCTGAGTGATGCTGGGGTAGCGCTGAGTGATGCTGGGGTAGCGCTGAGTGATGCTGCAGCAGTTATGTCATACAGGGACACATTCTTTTGTAGCAAGCAAGGGGTGAGTAAGTGATTTGCGCTGAATCACAGGATGTTCAGCAGACGTCCAAATCCCGGAGCCGGCAATTCTGAGCGTTAAGCCACACCCTGTCTTGGATCTGTAATGACAGCCAGAGCAGAGAGCGAGAGAGAGGGGGCTTGTACCTGGCTTAGATGCTTGGTATGTTGGGCAGATCAGTGTTTTAGGGTATAACTTACGGCGACAAGCCCTTAACCGTGGGCTGCACGCATGCCCCTAGAATCATGTTCTGACTTCTCTGCATTTCTTGCTGGGGACACAGATTAAGTCGCCGATCCTTTTAATATCTTTCCCCTGCCATATAAAGATGTGTTTACCGAGTCCCACGATGTTTAAATGTAAACAATGTAAGTATGCTTCAGCTCACAAGTATGAATCCACGCAAGGCCAGCTCTGCCTTCCATCCTTCAGCGCACGCTACGTTGGGATTTAGTCCAGTTATTCGCAGCGCTTAGCATTTGTAAACTTGCGAAGTGAGGCCGTGGTCACGATCTGTATTATTTTCAGTTCTTAGAAAAAACAGCAGTGCGCAATTTAGCGCTATATAGCTATATAAAATCAAGGAGCTAGATTTATCAAGAAGCAATTCCCATGGGAAGTCGGCTTTTAAAGCAGATACCTGTGTTTTCCCACAAGGAAATGTCACCTTAAACTGTGATGTTTGTGTTTTTCACTCCGATGTCGAAATCAGTGGAATTCTTCGCCTGGTTTCCATGGGAGTGCAGTAATCCTCCCTGTCCGTGGACAGCTGATAAGATTTCACCGGGTGCTCGTGGCTGGAAGTGGGTAGACTTTGCTTGCTTGTGCACACCCCCGGGGCGAGGCAGATTCCAAAGTACACACCCTGCTCGTTGCGTCTAGCCCCCAGCCATTCATTCGCATTTACAAATGAACGTACCTTGTAATGAGACTCAATGAGTGGATTTGTAAGAGTTAAAAAACTAGAGTCAGTGAGAGCTGGGCCCAACGGACGGTTGTATGTATAGTGTCCTGGTGAGATGGTGAGCTAGGCGTGTATGAAAAGAAGGTAGGCACTATACTTCTGTGAGGGCAGGATCTGAAGCTGGGGAGAGAGAGAGCAAGTTGCTTAAAGAATTGGAGTTTGTAGTATTTCTTTCAAACATGCCCCTAGAATTACTGAGTCCCACGCTGTTTAAATGTAAAGCGACGTGCCTCACGCGGCAGCAGGAACGGACGGTTGTATGTATAGTGTCCTGGCGAGATGGTGAGCTAGGCGTGTATGAAAAGAAGGTAGGCACTATACTGTTAAAATGTGGAATTTCAAACCATTCATTAAGCAGGATGGCTCCGTCTAGTGGTCCTTGTGCAGTGTGTACTGAGCCATGTGGTATGATGTGATGTGATATATTTTCTGCCAATGTGCAGTGTAAAGTCCAGTAGCCTTGCTAATACATGATTATGTGATCGAATCTGGAGTGATAGGGTATGCTGGGTTGTTTTTGGGGTTGACGAGTGAGAGGAAAGTGTGAAGAAACCTGGCGGGAGGATCCTATTTGAAATGCTAACTTTGTTCAGCTGTGCATGGATGTGTTTCGAGGTCATAGATGGTTGGTGTGAGTCAGTGGCAGAGACAGTAAGGTATCATGCAGATGAGGCGAATGATAACTGAAAGGGGACAGGAAAATGAAAGAAACGGAAGGAAAAAGACAGAAGGAAGGAAAAGGTGTAGAGAAAGGAAGGTGAAGGAGGAAGATAGTCGGAAACGAGGACGGAGGAGGGGAAGGGGTGAGTAGACTTAAGAGGAGAGGCAGGAGGATGAGAAGGAAGGAAACGAGGACGGAGGAGGGGAAGGGGTGAGTAGACTTAAGAGGAGAGGCAGGAGGATGAGAAGGAGTAGAGAAGGGTGGGAGGGAATTAAAGTGGGAACAGCTAAAGGAACAAGGTTTGGAGATGGTGGGCAGAGAAAACTGCAGGACGAACACTGGGGGAGGGCTATCAAATGAAGTGGGCGGAGAGGAGCCGAAGCAAAACAAGCGGCCGGGGGGCGGGGAGCGGATCACCGTGAAAGAAGTGTAATTAGAGGGAGGAGAAGTGAGGCCGGGTGTGCTGGGGGGAGTAGAGATGCTAGTCACGGCCTGCGGCCGTGAAAAGAGAAGTGAATAATTAGGGGAGGAGAACTGGCAGAGGCCGGCCGAGCGCACGCTGGGGAAGCCTGTGGGAGGGAGGCTGATGCCTTTCATGTGGGGAAATGCGCGAGCTTGTAGTCACGTGATTCTCGTGAACTGTTGGTAATCCGCTGTTTGAGAGCCTTTTGAGAGCCTTGGGTTTAAGTCTTGGTTTAGCGGTGGTTTAGCGGCATTAGACTCGCATATTCATTCCTGCGGAATGGAATAGGCGAGACCTAAAAAAAAATAGTTGCACTGTTAATGTCGAAACGTTAAAACAATACTAGGACAGATACGTCTATTCAAGTCAAAACTCACATATTAACTAATGTGCTTCTGTTATGTACACATGGTGCTTCCAAACGTGTTGCAGCCGCATTGATAAATGTTAGTAAACCTGGGCCCCAATGCCCAGACTCAGCACCAAATCAGAAGATACACAGACTGACAGGAAGGAATGGATGTTTTTAATTGTATACTGCCAAGGAACACAAATGCAGCTCACAGAGTTTAGAACTATGTACTTCCCCTGATCTTCATTTCTATCAATTCTCCTACCGTTTTTAGCACAAAAAAATGAAATGCAAAACAATAGAATTTATTGTAGTAGGTAGAGTGGCCATGGGGCGTATCAATGATGGGCTTTTCTCGCCAGAGTAGAGCTGTGCCTCTTTTATGCACCTGCAGAGTGTAAAGTGAATTAATTTAACGCAATATTTCTCTGAGTTAGGCCCTCATTTGAGATAAGAGCTAAATTCCGATCCCTGCGCAAACAACTGTTCACATAGGGATCGCAATTAGGAGTTGTATGATAATTATCATGCCCACACAGTTTTCTTTTTTTTTAATAGATAAATTCGAGCTTGTCAAACCCGCAGAAAGTCATCAGGAAAAAAAGGCCTTGAGAAAAGGGCAAACGTGCAGAATTAGGCCTCTTAAAAATGACTGCATGTTCTGCCCCGTTTTAAAAATTACGGAATAGCAGATATTTTGATTTTGTCACCACATCACAACACATGATAGTTTTAGGTTTCAATTGGAATTCCAGGAGACCATGAGAAAGAGTGAGCTTCACAATTTTTTCATGATAAACCAAGAGCTATGCCTTCCTTTGTTTCGCTGGACCTTCATATACCTTCTGCTTTTGTACCTCTGTCGGCCCTGAAGTATTGGTTTTTGAGCAACATGTATTGGAAAAAGTAGCCACTTTGAAAAATTCAAATATCGGGTGTTTTCAAGATATCACAAGGGATGAAAAGAAGGTGATCGAAAATCTACAGACGGTTATCCGGTGGACAAGGGTGATGTGATTGTGATCGTGAATGCCACCAATTATGATACAAGGTGATCGGTCTGTTGGGGATGAGGCAGAACTAAATCCCATTGATGAGAGATCCCACCCCAAAATTGTAAGACATGATCAAATCAATTGGAAGATGGTGCTGTGGAAAAACGGTAAATCCCTAAAAATGAGTTAGATATTCTTTTTTTAAGTTCAAGTTTATTGGTACCAAGCAAATAAACAAATGATAACAATGCATCAAAAGAGAATAAATGTACATGAAAGCAATAAAGAATGCAATGTAGAAATATAATGAAATAAACATACATTGTAAAAGAAGAGAAAAAAAAGAAAAAGGGGAAAGAGAAGACTAAAAACGGGGGGGAAGTAACGAGATAATGTAACATATGCAAATATAACATCGTATGCATTAACACAGCAAGAACAAGGTAAAGCACATAACAGTGCATATCAATGTAAGAAAAAAGATAAGCGAAACATTATACTAAAAATACAACTAAGGTAAATTCAAGGAGGTTTGCGAACTTCATCGGATGAAGTGGTAACATTAGTAGTGTTGTTGGAGGGAAAAGGGGAGGAGAGTGTGGATAAATAGGAAGTAAGAGGAATCCAGAGCAAATCCCTTTTAACAGCAAGGGAAACAGGTGTAACGTAATTGGTATCTAGTCTGTGATTAAAGCAAATAGCACTCCACCATGCAGAATAGTTGACTTTTGTGGAGTCTTTCCAATTGGAGGTAATCAAGTGGAGAGCTATGGCAATAAATACATCTAGTAATCTGAAGTGAGAAGGGGATTGGGGCAAATCCGGAGATAGGGAACCCAAAAGGACATTAGAGGGGTAGAAAGGGAGTTGTAAGTTAAAAATAATGTTTATACGGGACCAAATCGAGTTCCAAAAGGAGGTAATAATGGGACAATGAATTAACATATGAGATAAATCAGCTTGAGGAGAGGGGCAGGACCAACATTTAGTGGAAAGATCGGGAGAGAAGGAAGCCCATTTAGCTGGAGAAAACAATAATCTTTGATAAATGAAATAGAGAGTTTGAGTGGTGTTGGCAGTTCTTGACGTTTTATGAATCTTTACCCAAAGCTTGTCCCATAAGGAGACTGGCCACAATACTGATAAGTCTTGTTCCCAGGCCAATTCAGTTTTTGTTTTAAGGTGCGTAGGGGGGTAAGTAAGGAGTTGTAAATGCGAGAAGCCGAGGGGGAAGAGCCTAAAAGAGGAAAAATAGTCAGACCTAGGGGAGGTAGGTCAGAAGATGTAGGGAGAGATTGAAGATATTGAAGAAGCGCTGGAAGTAAAAGATCATATTGTTTCTGAAAAGAGTTGGGAAGAAGAAATTGAGCTTGAAGTTCAGCAAAGGTTAGGGGAATATTATCAACAAGAAGTTGGGTAATCCACATTAAACCTTTAGATTTCCAAGATTTCCAGAAAAAAGAACGATTTTTAATGCGAAGTAATTTGTTGTGCCAGATAGGTTGAAGAGATAAGGACGCCAGAGAGGGATAAGAGGAGGGTAATAAGGGAGTCAAAAGATGGTAAGGGTGGGCAATGATGGGAGAATGCAAAACAGCAGTATTAGCAGAAAAAGTTAGAACTTCAGGAAAGTCAAAAGGCGAAATAAGTGCTTTTTCCATAGACAGCCAAACCGAGGGGTGAGTAGGGATATCTGTAGACAACCAACGGGAAGCTTGTTTAAGGATAAAAGAATAATGGTAGGATTTAAAATCGGGGAATTTGAGGCCTCCATTAATAAGATAAAGCAATCCAAGGAGGTTTATTTTTCCAGAGAAACTTCGACAGGAGGGAATCTAAACGCTTGAAATAATATCCAGGTATTTTAACCTGAATCATGGAAAGAGAGAATAAAACGATAGGAGCCAACATCATTTTGATTGAATCCAGCCTACCCCACCAAGAGAGAAAGAGAGGGTGCTTTTTAGAAATGGAATCAGATAATTTCTTGATTATATAATCAAAGTTTGTTTTCAGAGTGTCCGAGATAGAAGGGGTAAACCATACGCCTAAGTATTTTACCTTGTCCGGTTGCCAAGAGAAACCAGATTGGTCAAAGTAATGGCGAAGACATAAGGTATTAAGGGGCAATATTTCGCACTTATCACGGTTAAGGCGGTAGCCTGAGACCAACGAGGAGGCATCGACCTGAGTGAGAAAGGAAGGCAATGAGGATTCAGGATTGGAGCAATACAAAAGAATATCGTCCGCTTAAACTGATAATTTGACTTGATTAGGGCCAGGATTATAACCAGTAATTTGAGGGTCTTGCCGGATCTTGGTAAGAAATGGTTCTAGTCCCACAATAAACAATAAAGGAGACAAGGGACAGCCCTGCCGAACCCCCCTAGAGAGACAAAAATAATCAGAGATCTGCCCATTGGCAAAGATAGAAGCTTTGGGACCAGAATACAAGAGGGAAATAAGAGAAATCAATTTAGGAGGAAAGCCAATCCAAGTAAGAGCGTGAAACATGAAGTCCCAACTTATCCTATCAAACGCCTTTTCGGCATCTAAGGTTATGGCCGCAAGAGGATAGGAAGCAGAAGAAGCTTTCCTAAGAACATTAAAGAAAACTCTAGAATTGTCCGAGGACAGACGGCCCTTGACAAAGCCAGATTGCACAGGACCGATAAGTTCAGGTAGTATGGGATCTATACGTAGGGCGAGCAATTTGGCAAAGATCTTATAATCCGTATTCACATGAGAAATGGGACGGTAATTCTTACAATATGTGGGATCTTTGTTTTCTTTAGGAATCAGACAAATCATAGGTTCTTGAAAAGTGCCTCGAGATGAGCCATTGGAGATAAAGTAGTTAAAAAGAAGGGACATATGGGGAAGAAGGGTTTTTGAGAAATGATTGTAAAACTCAATAGTGAAGCCATCTGGGCCAGGGGCCTTTCCTCTTTTCAGGGCCGAGACAGCGCGAGAGATTTCAGCTAAGGTTATATCATCCTCAAGTGAATGAAAATCAATATGGGAAGAAGGAGGAGGGGTAATTGATTGGAAGTAAGAAAATAGATCGGACGGAAGGGGAGTAGATTCGGGAGTATAAAGTTGCTGATAAAAGGAAACAAATTCTTGGAGAATATCAGCATCTTTAAAGAGAGAAGTACCAGTAGAATCAGTGATAGAAGCAATCCGGGTCCTTTCTTGTCGAGTTTTTAAACAATGAGCTAGGAGTTTCCCCATTTTGTTTTGACCCCCATAATATCGAGCACTACTCTTCAGCAGATAGGAAGCAGCAACATCAGTAGACATTTTATTAAAAGCAACCTTGGCTGAAATAAGATCTTTTAAGGAAGAGTCCGAGGGAGAATGGAAATAGGAGTATTCTAATTTTTTTATCTTGGTTAAAAGAATAGATGATTGACGTTCAAAACCTTTTTTCTTCCGAGAAACATAGTTAATTATGAAACCTCTAGCGGTTGCCTTGAAAGAATTCCAAACCATGGCCGGGGAAGATTCAGGAGTGGAGTTAGTAGTGAAAAAGTCTTCAGCAAAAGAACTGAATTGGCCAGAGAATTTAGGGTCAGCAAGAAGGGAGTTATTAAAACGCCATCTACCAGAGGAAGGAGAGAAAGGGATTAGGGCAAGATCAACAAAAACAGGGGCGTGATCCGATATAAGGATAGAGCCTATCTCTGAGGATAGGACACACTGAGTAAGGGATTTACTGAGAAAAAGATAATCAATACGGGACTGTGTTTTATGTGGAGGGGAAAAGTAGCTGTATTCCTGAAGGTCTGGGTGGCAAAGCCTCCAAATATCTGTCAGGGATTTTCGACGAATGGTAGAGGTGAATTGAGAGTGCATTTTAGACCTGATAAATTTAACGGGGGAATGTCTATCAAGAATGGGGTCATGAACTTGATTACAAACACCGCCAAAAATGATATAATTGTCATCTAAAGCAATTAGTTTATCTGAAAGAAAAGGCCAAGAATTATTGTCAACAGAATCTGGAGCATATACATTGAAAATAACAATGGGAATGTTGTCAATCAATAGCTTAACGTATACCCAATGACCCTCAGAGTCCACTTCTTGATGAGTAGCTGAAGCAGTGAACTTTTTGTGAACTAAAATAACAACCCCATTCTTTTTCCCTAAAGCTGGGGAAAAGAAAACATGGCCGACCCAAAGACGTTTCAATTTAGAGGCTTCAATATCAGAAAGATGGGTCTCTTGCAACATGGCAATATCGGTCTTCAGTCTGGCCAAATGGGAGAGTACCCGTTGTCTTTTAATTGGGTTATTCAAACCTTTAACGTTCCATGAGGTGACTCTGAATGCAACTGGAGGGAAAAATTATTCTTGCACAAACAGCATACAATGCAATAAACAGACGAAGAGCTGAATTATCTTGCAAATAAGAATAAAAATCATTAGAAGAAGAGAGGCATAAAATAGAATAAGAGAGAAAGAAGAAAATAAACCATGAAAATGAGGGAATAGAAAAAAGAGAAAAAAGAAAAAGACAATGAGGAAGAAGAAGAAAATAAGAATTGAGAGAAAAAGGTTGAGGAACGAAGGGAAAAAACGAGGGTAGAGGAAGAATAGGCAAAAAAGAAGAAGACGGTAATAAAAAATTAGAGAGAAGCAACCAGAGGAAAACAAAAACAATGAACATACCTACGAGGAGGGATCCAAGGATACAGGGGAGGGGGAGAACCAGGCAGGATGGAGGACACAGCCGGGTTCAGGCAAAACGGAGTATCGGGAGGCATCACATCAAAGGAAGGGGAAAACTGTGGGAGATAAAACAAGTACAGGATGAGGGTAAAAAATTGAACCAACCAGAGGAGGAGAAATATAACATTCAACAGGTGAATTAACAAACAAGAACAGCAAAACGACAAGCATAAAGGAGAGACAAGAGAGAATCAGCCAGCATTGGAGGAGGAGGCATCCATAGCATCAGTGGGATGAGCGTTGATGAAACTCTGGAGACGGAGCGGATCTGTTGTCGTCCTGTTGTTAAAGGTAACTTTAAATAGGCACGGATGGAAGAGTCCATATTGAGCGCCCATTGCACGAAGAGCAGGTCTCCTGTTCAGAAAGGCCTTCCGCCTGTTCGCGGTAGCTTTAGCGTAGTCCTGGGCAAAGAATAAGGTGGATCTCGACCAAGTAACACGTTGAGAGGACTTGACAGCAGATAGAACTTTCAATAAGTCCGTGTATTCTAGGAAATACAGGATCACACCCCTAGGTCTTTGTGAGGGAGAAGCAGAAGATGATGGGCGGCCCAATCTGTGCGCTCTTTGAATATTAAGTATAGTACCTTCAGGCATATGAAGAACCTTGGGAATAAAAGATTTAAAGAAAGAGAGAGGGTCAGCCCCCTCCTGTCCCTCCTCAAGGCCGTAAATACAAAGGTTATTGCGCCTGTTGCGATTTTCCAACTCCTCCACCTGTCGCTGAAAAAGAGACTTGGGATTGAAGAGGAGAGTTTTTTGCACAGGTATCAGAAATGGAAGAAATGGATTGTTCCGCTGCAGTAAGTCTATTATCAAGTGGAGTCCAAGTATCAGTACTTGAAGTTTGGCGTTAGTGTCCTCCATGAAGGGACAAAGCGCTCTAATCTCCTCTAATAATACCTCCATTGAGACAGGTGAGGTTGATTTGGGTGTTGACGAAGGATTCTGCCGGAGGCGTTTAGTAAGGGATTTCCCAAAAGTCGCCATCGCAGGATCAGAAGCCGCCATGTCTTCTGCTAGCTGAAGAGAGTATTGCAAGCGTGAGAATTCAGTAAAAACCTTAGAATTCTTGATAAAAATGTGGTTTTTTGGAGGTACTATAGAAAGGGAGCCTTTGGATCTGCCCATATAGGAAAAAACGAAAAGAGCGTGGCCAAAAGTCAGCAGAAAAATAGTGAGAGAAAAAAGAGCACAAAATGGCCACCGCAGTTAGTCAGTTCAAATGGGCAAAATGAACAATGCTGGAGATACGCGAAGAAAGCATGCCACTATTTAAGGAAATGCAAAAAGCAAAATATCAGGAGGAACAAGTGAAAGAAAGCCACAGTAATCCATTGAAAACGCTGAAAATCGGCAACTCAGCACGAATGGGAAAAACAAAATGGCGGTCGCAATGCAGCGACTGTGAAGGAGAAACTCACATAGTCTTAAAACCAGCAAATTGCGGTGAAAAGGGAATCAGAAGAGTCCAGGAAGAAGGAGCAGATGTTCCGACACCTCTACATTGAAGAAGTAGCGCTGAAGGAGCCGAAATGGAAGGGAGCCGCCCGAAGCCGCCGAGGAGCCTCACACGGGTGCCGCCATTCCCATCGGGCGCTAAGCCACGCCAAAGTTAGATATTCTAAAATATACGAACCCTTGCATTCCAGCATTTTAGGTTCTTCCTAAAATACACAAGCCTCAGTATCCACCATCAGGCAGGCCCATTGTTTCTTGAATTGAATTCCTCCTGGAGCCATTGTCATAGTTTGCTGATTTTTTCTCATGTTAAAGCATTATGTCTCAACCAGCCTATTTTAAGAACATGATGGACGTCATACTGCTGGTACATGACACGAAATTTGATCCCACCAAGCAACTTATGATCACCTTAGCTATTGAGTCCCTGTATACGAACATTCCTCAGCATGCCTTGTTGGGGGCTACAAAAGCAAAAGGAACAAATGATGGACGGGGATGCTGAACAATGCAAACATTCACCCCAGTCACAAAGATCTGGGTTTAATCCATCGTTCTTTTACTCACCCTAACACCTCTGTTTGGACCCATTTATTTATGCAAATCAGTCTTGACCCTTTTCCTCATGGGAGCAGTCCAGCCCAAACTGCCAAGCCAGGTCCCCCTGGACCGGAAACAAGCATCCTAGTACTGGTTTAGGAGCATCAACCCTCAGCAGCGAGAGCATTGGCAGCACAGTAATGCACAGGAATGATTTTACAACACACCCCAGTGTTTTGCGCAAGCATTAGCAAGGATGCTCTTTCAATATGAGGATCAACTGTACCTCCAAGTATCGGGGACTTCTATGAGGTTAGCTTATGCTCCCAGTCTAGCCTGCATCTACGTGGGAATGTTTGAGTTTCATTATATAGTCACTGACTCAAGCCCATTTGGATCAGAGCTAATTCTGTTGAGATGATCCATTAATGATATGTTGTAAATTCTGACTGAAACAGAAGCTGAACTGAATGCATTTCTGGGTTGGCTGAATGGTCTTGACAAACACCTACATTTCAAGAGGAATATTAGCTCTCAATCTATCACTTATTTAGTCTAGAAGATAGAGGCCGAAGATGCACTCTAAAGAAAATCAGTGCAACAGAAGCCAATTTACAGAAACACCCTACTGCACTATAACTCTTTCCACCCAAGAACATCGAGGGTTAATCTCCCAGTTGGCCAATTTTTTCAGTATCACTGCAATTGCACAGAGACCACTGCATTTTTCAAACAATCAGATGGTTTACAGGACCACTTTGTTCAAGGAATCTATCCTAGATGTATTGTGAAACAAGCAATAAAGAGAGCTCTGAGTACCCCTAGGGCTGCACTTATGGAGAAATACGGATGTATGACGTTACATCGCATACTTTTACAACGCATACCTTTACAACGCATTTTTTAAAACGCAACATCCATTACAACGCATTCCATTACAACGCATGCCATGACAACGAATTTTTAAAAACTACCTTTACAACGCATTCCATTACAACGCATACAACCTTTACAACGCATACCATTACAACGCATACCATTACATTGCATGTATGGTAAGTATTGGATAGTGTAGGGGTAAAAATTACTATTCTAACTCCAGGGGTTGCAACAGTAGGGTAAGTGTTGGATAGTGTAAAGGTACTATGTGTTGTGATGGTATGCGTTGTAATGGTATGCGTTGTAATAACTGCGTTATAATGACATGTGTTGTAGTGTCATGCGTTGTAATGGTTGCGCTGTAATGGCATGCAATGTAATGGATGTTGCGTTGTAAAAGTTTCTGTGTAATGGTAGTGCGTTGTAAAATTTGCGTTGTAAAGGTTGTTTCCCGAGAAATACTCTAACCCGCGTCTGATTGTATCATTGTGGTAATAACATGATTCTCTAGCAACTAAAGTTTGAAATATCAGAAATAAATTGCGTATTCTGAATGTGGATTCAAACTCTGACCTTTACCATGGTTTGCGTTCTGGCAGTCAGCACATCGTAGGGACAAACTGGTACATACCAGGACCAGGCCTGTAACAAGAAAGTTGGATAACTGCCCACCTTCAGGAAAAGGGCAGTTCCAATGGGGTGGATGTAGTGTTTGTAAACTGACAAGCCCGCCTCACGAAAAATGTGACACTGCATGAAGGAAGGTTATGGTAATTGTAATTCCTGCTTTGCTATTTATAGATAAATGTGTCCCTGTGAACTCTTCCAAATTGGTGTAACCACAGAAAGGTTAAGATCCGAATGCAGGGTGATAGCAGCACTTTGAAAGTCTGGAAACGCACTATCGAGTCAGTACAAAGGTTTAAAGATGCCAGACGTGGACCTACGGACTTTGAATTGACAGATCTAGAGAAGCTGGAGAAGGGTCAGGGTGCAGCATAGGTACCTCTAGTAAGGTAGAAGACTCAATGGATTTTTTTCTGAGTAGGCTGTTAAATATGGTCTTAATGATTTAACCTAATGGCATAAGATTTGTTCCTAATTTTGCAGGGTTGATGTGAATTTACCATATTAGTTATGTTTCTTTCCCACTTATTGTGCCCTTCTGGCGGAAGTCCACAGCAGGGGCTGATGTGAAGTGATTGCGTTTTTAAACGGTCATTGGTTTCTTGAGCTCGCTTTCTGTTGGGGCCAGCATGGGCTATCAAGCTCTATATCTTGCAAATTGTTTTTGTGGGGCTGAACAATGTGGCCCTTCAACCTGGACACACAATGGGTAATTTTCAACTTGATTATGGGGACCAGCACAAGGGACTTGTTACATATTGAGGATTTTTTTGATAGACACCCAACTTAACAGTGCCCGGCGGGGAGGCGTCCTCCCTCCTACATATGCTGTGTTTTATTAGGTTGGTTTTGCATTTTGCATTTGCAGTTGGGGCTATATCAACAAAATCTTCAATATGCAACAAGTACCTCGGGCTTTTGGGAGTATGATAGTAAGAGAATGCAATGTAAAACACTACTGGAGGTCGCACAGATGTGGGCTCTCCATGACCACGTGCTCCCCAATAACAACCGGTCCATTCAAAGGTGGGCCTTCCAGAGCCTCTTTTTTTCTCTCATAATGGCAATAAGGGGCCACAACAAAAAGACAATAAGATAACAAGACAATGGAGGAAATAAAAGAACAACACTAGAGTTCTTATTGAGGTGGACTCTCCGTGACCAGGATCCCACTTATAGCGACTGGCCAATTGGAGGTGGGCTCTCCAGGCCTGTGTCTTTAGGATGACAACAAGTAATGAGGGGCCACAATAATTTCCTCCTTCCCCCGCCCCCCTACCACCACCCCAAAAAGTAGAATTAAATAAGAAAGACAAACTACAACGTTCAGACAGTAACTCTAAGTATGTACTTGTCTACAAAAAATGCTTATACGTGACCTTCTCTTCTTAAATGTGTGACTAGAAGACGGTACCATCCTGCACGATCCGCATCACTCTTGAGGAGACGCACTAGCGGGTAAGTGTAAATAGGACAAATGTGAGTGACACTGTATGCAGGTGGCCGTGAGTGACTGCACTAGGTAGACCGTCCTCTCCACACTCGAATCACTATGACATCTGGAACCTGACACTATATCACGATATAGGAAAGGAACCAATTGCCTGAATTTTTTGGGGTATGTAATCATACCTACAAAAGTTCATGTTCACTGGGGAGCACAAAAGCTTCATTGCTATACAAT
The DNA here is from genome assembly GCF_964261635.1 of Lissotriton helveticus. Lineage (NCBI taxonomy): Eukaryota > Metazoa > Chordata > Amphibia > Caudata > Salamandridae > Lissotriton > Lissotriton helveticus. Next base: position 1,025,614,706 of record NC_136063.1, read on the forward strand.
ACTTATTCAAAAAACAAAAGGGAAGTTAATATGAGATATAAAGAACTTTGCCCAATGCCATTTGCTTAGTACTCCAAAATGGTCCACCATTAGTAATGCGTTCAGACATATGTAACGAGTAAGGATGGATGACTGAAACTAAGTCCCCTCTCCTTTTATTTGATTCTTTTGTTTTGCAGAAAAGACCCTCTGAAGCAAAGAAACAAGACAGGTGAGAGCATTAAATTTGGGTAACTCCATGGCATTTTACAGATGTTCACATATTTAGAATTTGCCCTGAAAATTGTCCTAGTGGATTCCCTGTTACTGGCACTCAAATCCAATTCAGCGGACCCAGAGGATCTTATTTAGGAGATTTCCAAGACATCCTTTACAACAGGGATTAGCCAGCACATACATCAGTCACCCTCAGAATTACTCCCAAGGGGCATCTTATTCCTTAGGAGACACTCTTATCTCTGAGAAATAGAATCTTTAAAGGTTGAATTTTTTTCATCTTCATTCCTAGAGGAGACCTCAACTGAAAGAAAGAAGAAAAAAACAGGCTAATCAATAGGACTAATTTCCATCATCCATCTACACAGGAAGTGACATCACTGGATTTCCTATCATCCATCTGCACAGAAAATAAAATCACTGGAGTTTCCATCATCCATCTGCACAGAGAGTGACATCTTTGAATTTCTCATCATCCATCTGCATAGGAAGTGACATCACTCCTCTCCCTCCCAGAACCTACTTAATGTCTGCAATAGTGTGGACCCACAGCGGATGCATGCAGTGGATGCACTGCTGGCACGAAACTGGCATGTCAAAGGCAAGCCGGTTTGCACCTGTCTGTGACTGGACCACGCCCAGCATCAGGAACATTGGTCATCCCACTGCTCCTACGTTACAACCCTCCACACAGCGAACCCCGATGAGCACTTCACCCGCTGTTGCCTTGTCGCACCCCACAAGACCAAGGGAGCATTTTTATATTCACAGTGGCAGCAAGTCTGACATTCATACATATATTTCTCCTATTTTCATCTATGATGTCCTTGCTTGCCTACATGACAGTTGCACAGCCTTAGATTAGTGTGCATAAGTGTTCATGGCTAGTTACTTAGCACATCCTTACTCGACATGTAACATGGATATTTAAATGGTGTTTATTCACACAACAGCTATTTTTTTTTGCATGGCAAGTTGTCTTGCAGAACCTAGTAAGACATATACGTATGGCAATGTAGCCCTTTTTCAAATGGGGCAACATGATGTTGAAATAAGTGACTGGGTTCTACAGACCTACACACAACACTTTCTGTGTTTGCATGTATGTATGTGATTTTGCCTTGTGGGTTAATATGTAGTTATATGCCTTGACCCCTAGATGATTTCTTTAGCATGAGACTGTTCACTATTTGATTGTACATATAGTGTGCTAACTCACTTTGGTTACATTTCACCTCGGTTAATTCCTAGTGTGCAACTTATTTCCAGAAGCAGCCCTTCCCCTGCAAAAGTGGTGGGTAGTGGGGCAGGTCGGAAGAAGGAGCTGGGGGGGGGGGCACCAGGGGTGTTTGGGGGACAAAATAAAATACAAAATAATAAAATAAAATTACCTGATTGCCGCCGCCTCCCCCATCTGCTCCATCACGCTCTTCCTGCTTCTGGGACAGGCTCCCAGACTGCACTGCGGCCAATCATAATGCTGCAGGAAAGCAGCATCAGGATTGGCCTGAGTGCTTTGACTTAGCGCTCCTAGGCAGACTGAGAGCCTAGGCCTGCATTTTCCAGCCACAGCAACGCAGCTGGGGCTGCAGAAAGCTTCACTGCACATGAGATGTTTGGCTGGCCTGAAACAGCCGGCCAAATACCTCATGCGCAGTGAAGGAACAAGGGAGTGCACTCCCACTCCCCCACCACAGTCATCCCCCTGGACCTGCCTCCAAGACTCGCCTTTCCTTTCATATTAAATAGTATTGTGGGCCACATTATTTGTCAGTTGATGTGTTCGACATTGCATAAATGGGACATCATTTACTACATGTTAGAGTGAGATACTCCCACTATGTGCACATAACACTAGATCCAGACAGAAACACAGAGATGGCTATTAAGTCATACCTTATAACTTCTTAGTTTGTATCATGTATATTTCTGATATTTCTGATATCCTTACCAATGAGTAGGCCATTACTAAATCTGCCATTCTGAAACCACTCATTGATGGTACTGTGGCAGAAGATGTATGCATCAATTGCAATTCCTGAAAACTGTGCAAGGACATTGATGACAATTCCTTGATGGTCCACCATTGCCTGGACATTTATTGAGTAGTTGTGCTTGCGGTTTCTGTACAGTTGGGATGTTGCAAAAGGAGGCACAAATTGGATGTGTGTGAAATCTGTGGCATCAAGCACATGAGGAACTCGAGCACTGGTTTTAAAGCTTTGCTTGGTATCCATTCATTCATTCATAAAACTTTATTCGATCTTAAGAATAAAAGTTCATAAAAGCACAGTACATGATAGTTAAAAACATAAATTCCACAAAAATGTGCAGTCTAAAATATAAGAAATTCCAAGTACATCATGATCTTGCCAAAATGTCTATGGAGTAATTTCTCTTTTCTTTATACAAGTCCAAAGGAATCTAGCTACTGCAAAACTAATAAACGGATTACTAAATTGTTTAAGAAATCTAAGAGCCACTCAACATTGTCTAAAATTATACTGTCTCAGTATCAGAAGTATATATCTTACTCTTTCCGCTTTATAGAAATCACAAAATAGGATAATATGAAGGTCTGATTGTTTCGAAACTCCATTAGAAGAGCTTACAGACAGATCACAGTGCTTAGATTTTCCCACCGGATAGTCCACCATCAAAGCGAACAGATTCATACGAAATCTTGCTAGGATGTATCGGTGCTATAAATGCTGAATTTCTTCTAAATAGGAATAATCTCCCTCTGCTAATACCAGGAGGTTGCGATATATCCTAACGGTTTATTTATCTTTATTTATCTCCACTCTTTCGCACACCATCTTTGCGAAGCGTTTTTCCTTTAGATGCTTCTTGGACACTTGCAGGCATTCACTAGAGCAACTAAACAAATCCTCCAGGCCTAAAGAATTCAAAATTAACCTTGTATGATTTAGCCATTCTATTAAGGGCACATTGTCTAATTTAAGGCAATACTTTATAATGGATTGTGTTAAAATTACTGTGTTCCTCCTCCAAATTGAGTGCCATAATGCTAATGGAGCAACCTTACTAGATCGCTGATATAGGGGAAATCTAATTTCGCATGACAATCAAAATTGGAGGATGATACCGGAAGAGAACCAGACGCTTCAGAAATTTTTCCTCATGAATCTGTAACTGCCCAATTGGGGACATCCCCCACACCCCTGCTCCATAAGTAGTAGCTGAGATTGTCTTGACATTGTATATTTTCTTCATAGATCCTATTGGTTTTGTACCCAGTTTCTTCACAAATTTAGAACAGATGCCATACTACTTTCCGTCACTACCACTCTATTTTTTACCATATTAGCCCAGGTATGACCTTCTTCAAACATGACTCCCAAATAGAAGAAAGAGTCTACTACCTTTAATCTGCGGGCCCCTTGATAAAAAAGTGGTGCTTTCCCGTGCCCAGTAGGATCTGCTATTAATACAAACGTTTTCGATATGTTGAGCCTTAGATCAAGGGAAGTCATAAAAGAGGCGTAAGCCGTTATCATGCATTGCAAGGCCCTAACTGTTCTAGTGACAAGGATAGTATTGTCAGCATGGGTGAGCAATGGGGGGGGGGGGTTAAATAACCAGAATTCAGAATATCCGGTATAGTATCTGCCAATGCTCCTTGACCCTGTTTGTATATAATGAGAACAGGAATGGGGCAAAGACACATTCTTGCCTAACCCCCCTTAAGATCCAAAAGGAGCGGGTGCATTCCCCTTCCTTATCACACCGCACAGATGTGGTAGCCTGAGAATTTTTACTTCAGGATGAATGTACGAATTGGCAGATCAACCCCCATGGTCTCCATTATCTCCCATAGTTTACAGGGATTCACACAGTCAAATGCTGCGGAGATATCCATGAAGGCCATGTAGATTTTTCCCCCTTTTGCCCTGGTATATTCCTCTATAATGAGGCTCAGGTTCAAGCATTGGTCAATCGTGCCCCTCCCATGCTGGAAGCCATGTTGGGCCAGAATCACTATGTTTCTCTTAAGGGCCCATTCTTCTAGCCTTTCTTTAATAGCCGTCCCATTAATTTTGAGGTGCAATCTAGCAAGGTTATCAACCTGTAGTTGCCTGGGTCATTTTTAACTCCTTTTTTATAGCTCACTATAATAACTCTTGTGCTCCACTAGGTCAGGGGGCCAGCCTTGGCTATAGCATTAAACATGTTCTTTAAAAAGGGGGCCATAATCTAAGACCAGTGTTTCTATAACTTTAGTTTGGTTATTCCGAGGAGGACCCAGAGTCAAGGAGAGGGAGAGAATGGCGTGGTCACTGAAGATAGTAAATGTTGACTCCACTTGTGTCAATTTCCCACCAAGAGGTTCTGAAGTCAATACGAAGTCAATAGTTGACTCGTAATAATTACGTATAAATGTCTTTATAAACTACCTGGAAGATACTCCAGTCTATTTCTTATCTCCAAGTTTCTGATTGTGACTATTCTGTTCAGACTCTTACCATAATCATGGTGGGTAAAATGGTTTACCGCGGTCCCTTCCACAGCCACAATACCACAAACTAACTTACACAAATGTGCATTAAAGTCGCCCACCCATACAATATTAAAGTTCTCCCTGAAGCCACCCCCAATTTTATCAAGCTTGCTTGAGCCACCACCACATGCATAGTAGCTCCAAAGTTGTTATTGAAAAACTATATCAATAAGCAGTCCTGCCATCCTAAACCCCCTAATAGAAAAAAATGGAAATATGGGGACACCTTCAAAAATATCTTTACACTTATTGGGAGGGTATTGGATATATGCGTTAATAAACCCCCCCTAGCTCGTCCTGATTGTGCAGGCACTGCCTCTGTCTGTAACGAGCGATACCCGTCTACAGTGATTTGATCAGTAGCCCAGGTCACCTGTAAACAAACTATTTCATATTTTTGCCTGACATCCATCCATTGCGTATTACCCACCTTCCCTTTAATACCTTCAACATTCCAGGAAGCTAGTTTCAACCAGCTTCCATTATCCCTTTCCATGACTCCTGGGGAAATTACTTCCTCACATGTTTTTCTCTTGGTGTGGGCCGATCCTATTTGGATTAGTCCAATGTGGGTAGTCAGTCACAGGAATCAAGCCCTGCTAAAGGAGCAAATCTGTTTACTGTCTCCCACTTAGAGCTTCCAGAATTGGGCAGAACAGTTGAGGTAAATTGTTGGAATTTATCCCTTCCATGTGCATAGCTGTAAGGACCCAAATTACCCAGGGGAACTAGAGGGTACAAAAAGTCTAGAGAAAAAGCAGAGATCTGGGTGCCAGAGAGTGCAACATCGTGAAGTTGATGTCTTAAATGGGTCAACACTTGCCGATTGTTAACATTGAAAACTATACAATCTCCTTCACAAGTTTTTAGTGTGGTACCCACCCAATCCACTCTTCTTACCTTTATGATGTGGCGGGCTAAGCCACCATGTCTTTCTGTCCCCTTTCCTTCGTACTTATTCAGCCAAAACAGTGATTTGTCCTTCAGCTCCTATGTGAATTCTTTCTGGCCCTTCCTCAGTACTGGGACTTTTGCCAAACACAGCACCACTGGGAAGGCAGTGGTGGGAAGATCTAACGATAGGTGGTGCTGCTGCCCATTAGACCTTCTCTCATCTTCCACCAAAGATATTGCCCTCGCCTCATGTATTCCCTCCCTCTCATCCTTATGGGAAAGGAATCTGTCTAACTGCGGTGCCCCTCCCTACAGTTGGCCTCTTGAAGAGCCCACAGGGTGCTTGGTCGAGACCAGCAGGGAAAGAAATAGGAACAGGGGCACCGTTGTAGACGATGACTCTGGCTCGATGGGGATGTTTCCCTCTCCTTGCGCTCCCCCACTTGTTGGACCTTTTAGCTTTCCCAATCTTTCTGCCACACCACTCCCTAGAGCACCTACTGCCCCAAAAGTACTTATACACTGTCTGTATATTAACTCTTCCCTCCTGCATCATCAATCATGACCGAACAAAAGTTAATAGAAGGTGTATGGGCCATGCTTGGTACTCCTTCACTTATACTCAGGAGTCTTTTGGATCTTAAGTCTTTTTATAGGTTTTGTTTTTATTCTTTTCCACATTTTTCCCTCTTGGCAGCTGGTTCAGTGTTACTCTTCAATGGGGGCCAATTTTGATGCATAGTCTGTGGTCAGGAGCACTTCATCACAGGCCTGGAGTTAAGATGGGGCTATGTTGCAGAGTTCAGGGCCAGTCTGGTGTAGTAATAATGTAGGAGCTAAACAGCCTCTACCTTCTACTAGGAAGAGCTGCTGTTCCGTGAGCTCCATTTCTTTTGACAAGACATTAGCAGCCCGTATCAGAAATGCATTGAGTGTATTCACAATTTTCCCCCTGAGCTTCACTTGTTGCCTTTCTCTTGACCTTTATAGGGGACACTCCTTCCCACAAAGATCGTAGAGCTGGATTCTCCCCAAAAAATTAAAATTAGGGGGGTGGCCCATCCCAGCCTCCTCCGGGCTCTGACGGGCGTTGATGGGCCATCCCTTGGCCCAGGCACAGCACAGGCGTGTGCCGCTCTGCATTGCGGTGACGCTCTTAAGAATGGAGTGGATGGGCAGTGGGTGATAGGAGTAGTATTTCCCAGTGGGGGTGAGCAGCATCGGTTCCTCCTCACTTTCTCTTCCTCAAATGACAGGCGGCTATACAGGCCACGTTGTGGGGATGCCCTTAAGAGCACAGTGGATGCGCAGCGGGTGATGAGAGTAGTAGTTCCCCAGCACGGTGAGCAGCACAGCTTCTTCCTCCCTTCCTCCTGCCCCAAATGACAGGCGGCTTGGTATCCATTTGTTGTTTGGTTGTGTTTGGGAAGCGAATGTACTGGGATGGGAGTTTTATGATGGCATCCAACAGAGATGGGAGAAAGTCAGAAAATGCTCCTTGAGAAATGCCAGCCAGTCTGGCCGCTGTGATTTGCAAGGATCCTGAGGCCAACATGCTTGCCACAGGTATCAATTTTATGTGTGCAGAGATGGCATTGGTCCTTGTTGTTGGAGGCTGGAAAGTTGGCACTATCTTCCCCAGCAATTCCATGTTGGACTCCCTCTTCAGACTGTGGAACTGCATAACGTCATCCTCCCTGAGGTGAATGAGCGATATGAGCTGAAAAACACACTCCTTCCTCCTTCACTGCACATGTGGTTGTCTCCTAGATACTCCCAGTTGCATTATGATCAGCTGCGGCCCATGTAGGTAGGAGTAGTGGGGCCGGGTTAGGGGGGTATGCGACAGACAACTACGAGGGAAAATTAAATAAATAGTTAATTTTCCCCTTTTGTCCGCTGTCAAAATCACCCCCCCCCCCCCGCCCGGCCTCACCGCTCCTACCTGCATGGCCCATGCTGATTATATTAACCTCCATGGCATATTTCACCTTGACAGAGTGTACAGTGATGGTGAGGAATTTCTACTTTAGTCACTGCTTCATTTCCAATGCCTGTGATGCCTGGCTATTCTAAGACAGACAGAAGGGCAGCATTTAGTTACATACTTTTAGATCATACTACCTGACAAGTCCCATACAAAGGTAGGAAAGAGTACACTTACCTACAAGCCAGGCCTTCTCCGTAGTAGTTGTTACATCAGCTGGGGCATGGTGCTGTTCTGCAGTACGTAGGCATCATGGGCAGATCCTGGGATCCGGGCACAGGCATTCAAGATATACAAATCCATTAGGTAGACAACTTGCATAGTGATAGAATGTTAATGCTTCCTGTTCCAGTAGGCTTGCTTCCTGTCATGTGGTGGTACTAAGCCAATATGGGTACTATCAACAGATCGATTCACATGTGGGATGTGTCCTAATCCATAGAAATTCACCTTCACAGTGGCTAGATCATCACTTTTGTGGAACTAGATGCAGCTGCCCACGTGACTCAGTATTGTTGTAAGCACCTCTGTGAGGACCCAACTTATCTTTGGTTGTGACATTCTACCAGAAATAGCAATGGCGGATGGAAATGAGACTGTGGCTAAAAATTGGAAAACTGGCATGAATTTCACTAGTGGGGGTAATGATGTAGCAATATTTAAGTAAGGTAGGAGGTCAGGCTCCAACTGATGACATAGAGCAACGATTATTTGACTATTCAAATGGAATGATTTGATGATGTGACGTTCTTCCATGGTGTGTATCCATGGTGTGTAGGTCTGGGAATGAGTGGTACACAGACGACTGGCATCTACTCCCTCTCCCAGTGTACCTATGTACGGAGTAACACAAATATTAATTTTGGTCACACAGTAACATATGTGAAAATAAGTCAAAAAGTTATGTGTCTGAACCTTAATGCTCCATGAGCAGTACACATTTTCCATTATCATTGTCAATTCTTGAACATCAACCTTTCATCACCAAGGTGGTCTTCACAGGTCTGTAACAGACCTGTGCACATCATAAATTCAGAATTTTGTGAATTCTCACTATAATGAGGGTATCAGACCATGTAATGTGAAAATTCCACCAACCACAGTGTAGAGTGTGCAGTGCACATTTGACTTATGTACAGCTTTCCCAACCGCTAACATGGCAGCTGCCTAACCTCGCTAATAGGACATGTCGAAATTGTCCGCCAGTAGAATTCAACCACGTGGTGGGCGGTCGCATGCACAAAGATCACATCCATTGGCTAACATTGCAGATAGTGACGACTGTAGGGGCAATGGCTGTGTACGCCCACGGTGATGACCACATACATGCATACACATACGCGGTGGCTGGAAAATAGATCACTTTCCTTATGAGATTGCTTCTATCAACACTTCCTACATTATAGCTGCTGTTATAAACCTCTGGGAGTAATAATGTCACAGACTACAGGGGAGAGGGCCAGTCCATTCACTCCAGAGAAGCAGGAGACCCTAATAGATTAGACCCTTCCCATGTATTCTTAGCTCTATGGCTCAGCAGCTAACAATTTTAAATACAGGTATTTACTCTGTTCAATGTATTCCTTTCTGTTCCCCTAGGCTACAACGTGGCTCTGAGTACAGTAGCTACAATGATCCCTGAAGTATCATCATGGTATAAGTGAATGTGTACTGTATGGGTTCACACCATGAGCCATGTCTGTATAGTGATAGAAGCATTTGAGGATGATGTTAGCCAAGTATACCATCCCATTTATCACCCTGCACATGTCAGACTTTGTGAAACAGTTTGCTGGGAGGGACCTAGATATCACAGACACCTTCAGAGTGCAAAACAACATTCTTTGCATATTTGGAAAGGCCAGAAGTATGAACTTTCAATATTGTTTTGGATAGGACAGTGAGGTTCATGTGGGATAAGTAGCCTCATCCGGCGGAGAGCATGGCCTGACATTGATATGTGGGAAGTCTGGGTCATGGCCCAGCCTAGGCCAGAGTTACTGTGGCTCGAGAACTCTTAGGTTTATGTGGATCTGCTGATCCATGGATGTTCCCAGAAAGAATGATCTATCCCACTAGTAGCCCAGAAAACTCATACATGGATACAATGAGGCATGGTGACTGAGATGATCCCCTGATCTGATACTTCTTCCCATTGGACAACACTGTCAATGTGTGTTTGTCAACAGTGACTGTCCCTTTAGTAACACAAGTATGTTGACACCTTTCTAAGGGTTTTGCTTCCACTGTGAAGCCTATTGCACATCGGAGACATGAACAGTGTAGATAGCGGGTTACTATAGAAGATATTTTGAAGCGTTAATCATCTGCTTGGCTATGATCTTCCCAATCACACAACACATACAATGATATGTGTATTGTCATCCTTGCTACAGTGCCTCATGTGGCCATAGGAGTGTGCTGTTATGGCAGTACATACCACACACACGTATGTAGACTTACTAAGATCCTCAAAACTGTAGTCCACATATCCACACAGACCCAGAGAAGTAGCTCTCAGTGTCACACAGCCCTTACAGTGTGACCTTAGTGTTAGAATGTTATGCATACTATGGTACTTGCCTATATGGACCATATGCATCAATACAATAGGCCTGGGAGAAATGGTATCTGGACAGTCATGCACAGGTAGTTTACCCTTCAGAAGATCCAAATGGTGTGCTGTGTGTCATAGTACCTCACATCACAGCCCATGTTGGATGGGCCTGGCCTACATGCTGTTAGCGGGCTGCCTTAGACAGTGTAGGTAATGACCAGGTTTGGGCTTAGTCATCAAAAAATGTTGACTCGATGAAGGCTTATGCTAGATGTCAACATGAGGGGTTCACTGACAGAATATCGACCCCCAAAACATTGCCTTGCAAAAATATTGTGATCAAATATTGATGTAAAAAATATCATCATCCTATATTGTTGTAATAAATATTGTTGTATTATATATAATTGATAAAATATATTGACATTAAAATATTTAACATTAATTATATTAAATAGTAACATTAATAAAAAATAGATTTAATACATATTTTGAACAAATATAACAAATAAACCTAATTAAAAATGGTTAAACACATACATAATAATTAATAAATAGAATTTCATATATCTACTTTACATATTCTTAAACTAATATTTGTAATTTATATTATAATTTCAAAATGTGTAACTAATCGAAAAATATAATAAATACCTAAATATATATATATGCGTATACATGCACACACAAATAACATAACATCTTTAAAAAACAAATCATTCTAATTAAATTAAAAATGTAAACAACTTAAATTGTAATAAAAATATTTTAAATATCAAAAACATTCATAATTACAAATATTACAATTTTAAATAAACAAAAACGTATTGATATAGATTATAACAATATAAAATAAAATATAACATTGCATACATAAACTATTCCTACTGCAATTTATACAAAACTACGCAAACTTGTATATTAAATATATGAAAAATGTACTACTCTCACTACACACAATGCAAAAATAATACATCTGAGTAAAATGTCCAAATCTCCCTCCAGTCAATATAACTGTAAGGAAAGTTTTGGATAGCTGAAGGGTAAAATTTACTATCCCCACTCCAGTCAGTACAACACTAGGGAAAGTGTTGTATTGTGGAGAGGGAACATTTAGTATTCCCACTTCAGTCAATATAACAGTAGGTAAAGTGTTGAATAGTGTGGTAGCAGTATGCTATTCTCACTCCAGACAGTACAACAGTAGGGAACGCGTTGGATTGCGAAGGGGTAAAAGTTACTGTTTCCACTCCAATGAGTGCAACAGTAGGGAACATTTTGGATTGAGGAGGTGCAAAATTTACCTTTTCCACACCAATCAATACAACAGTAGGGAAAGTGTTGGATTGTGGAGAGGTAATATTTAATATTCGCACTCCAATCAATACAACAGTCAGTAAAGTGTTGAATAGAGGAGGGATACAATGTTCTATTCCTACTCCAGTCAGTACAACACAGGGCAAACTGTTGGGTTGGGGAGGGGTGACATTTACTAGTACCACTCCAATAAGTGCAACATTAGGGAAGCTATTGGATAGCATAGGGGTCATATTTACTATTCCCACTCCAGTCAATACAAAAGTATGGAAAGTGTTGGATAGGGGAGGGGTCAAATTTACTATTCCCACTCCAATAAGTGCGACAGTAGGGAAAGTATTGGATTGCAGATGGGTAAAATGTACTATTCCTACTCCGGCCAATACAACAGTTGGGAAAGTGTTAGATTGCGGAGAGGTAAAATTTATGATTCCCACTCCAGTCAATAAAACGGTAAGGAAAGTGTTGGATAAGGGAGGGGTAAAATTTACTATTCCTATTCCAGCTATTTCAACAGTCGAGAAAGTGTTGGATTGCGGAGGAGTAAAATGTACTATTCCGACGCCAGTCAGTGCAACAGTAGGGAAAGTGTTGGATTGCAGAGAGGTAAAATGTACTATTCCCACTCCAGTCAATACAACGGTAAGGAAAGTGTTGGATAGTGGAGGGGTAAAATTTCCTATTCCTATTCCAGTTATTACAACAGTAGAGAAAGTGTTGGCTTGCGGAGGAGCAACATTTACTATTCCTACGCCAGTCAATGCAACAGTAGGGAAAGTGTTGGATTGCGGAGAGGTTAAATTTACTATTCCCACTCCAAAGAGTTCAACAGTAGGAAAAGTGTTGGATTGCGGAGGGGTAACATTTACTATTCCCAATCCAATGAGTGCAACAGTAGGAAAATTGTTGCGTTGTGGAGGAGTACAATTTACTATCCCCATTCCAGTCAATACTATAGTAAGGAAAGTGTTGGATAGTGGAGAGGCAAAATTTACTATTCCCACTCAAGCCAGTCCAATATTGGAAAAAACATTTTTTTAACAAAATAAAATTATTTTCAAAACAAAGTAAATAAAGAAAAATATAAATATGCACAAAAAACTACAAATATATTGATTAATAAAAATAAAAAGGTAAAAAAATATTACTATGTTGAATACATATTACACATTTCTAACAATATTATTAAAATAAAATACAAAAATAATTTTCATGCAAATATTTTGTTCATTTAGAAATTATTTATTAACAAGAAAATTTAATACATACATTTAATTTAATTTCTTCTCACCCTTTTACTCCACAGAACACACAACCTACTCTTCAGTCAGTCAGTCATATATCTTTTATTCGGTTGCCATAATTTTTTAGGAACCACAAAAAGTACATATAACAATCAGCATACAGTTATAAAAGGAGAGCGAAGTTAATTATACAATCTTAATAGCGACATAAAACATTCATATATTAAAAAGCAGACTGTACGTAAGTCAGTAAAGTGCTAGGGTTTTAAAAAACAATTTAGTCATAATTACAGCAATATTTTATACACATTTTAAGAAAACAGGGAATACATTTAGCACTAAATTCGGAATCTAAATATTGTAGAGCAAGGAAAGCGGGGCGACAGCTTCTCAAGCCCATAGATAGCAATAGTGGGACAATCCATCGCTTACGTGGTGACTCATAAAATCTGCAAAATAGCGTTACATGGATTGTGGACTGTTCCGAGATGTCATCACATGGGCACCTAATATGCGTTTTTGACCAATCTTGCTTCTTCGGAAAGGTAACAATGCAGCAAAATGTGTTGAAACGGAACCGGGTCAACAGATGTTTTTCGTAGGAGTTCAGATGATATGTGAGATACGGTTGAATACCTGGTGCAGTTTGGACAGTTAGGATCTGGCAATTTGTGACTTCATTGATTTCTTGTGATAGGCGCAACTCCCTTAGGTGAGATAGGCATAAGATTTTTAGCTTTTTCCTTGAAATGGTTACCATAGTTAAGGGCTCAAGAAAGTAGGAAGAAAGATCTAGGTCCTTAAGGAAGTTGCTCACATATGTCAGCCACGGTATTTTTATCCAATTTGCAAGGCCCATACAGTCCGTGATAAGAGAACGAGTCAGTTTACACTGTTCTGTCGTCCAAACACGGTGCCATAAGAGAATGGGCTGGGTTTTGATGTTATCTGTTATATAGTCCATACCCAATTCAATGTGGCAACCGTATGTCAGAGAGCTCTGCGGAACTGCCAACATATATCTGATAAATCCATTCTCTACCCTCTGAAGAGCATCTACGGCAACGTAGCCCCAGACCCCTGCACCATATACTGCTACGCTATGACATTTTGCGTAATATATTTTCATCAATTCTTCAGGAGGAGGCTTTCCTAGTTTTTGTGCAAAAGCAACCAGGGCAGTCATAGCTCTTAAGAATAATAGTTTCCTGCTACAGATGGCCTGTTTCCAACATGTTTTATTGTCAAATAAAATGCCTAAATAAGGGTACATATTTGTACATTCCAGCTTGGTTTCTGCGATAAAAATAGGTTTCGGCTTCTTCATCCTTTTACCAAAATGCATAACAAAAGTCTTTTTAATGTTAACCATAAGATCCAGAGATGCCATGAATCTACAATAATGTATAGATAGAGAGGAACCCCTTGAAACAAGCAAGGGAATTGGGGTGTTAGACCTAAGTAAGAAACAGATTGATTCCCTTGGGTAATGTGCACAAAAAGCTAAAACATTAGCTATAACAAAGTGAAATTTTGCTCCTCAAATTAAGAATATAAACAACATTCAAAGTACATAACAATTTATTGAGATATTAAAAAAGCTTACAATACATTTATAAAATAGTATAAACACACAATTGAAAACAGATATATCTTTTTGTGACCTGCACAAAAATATATAGGACAGACAAAACTAAAATGTAAATCATAAAATTTGAAAGTTTTACAAGGCATACATTCACAGAAAAAGTTTCAAACTGCCCTGGTGTTATAACCTCACAATCTTATATGCATCAGGGAGGAACAACATGAATTGTACTTAAGCTTGCGTCGACGCGTTTCGGTGGATTTGCGTTTGATTCGGTGCCACCTTTATCAAGACTGTAATTTTCGTTGTCTGTCATACAGTTGGATCCTCATAGGTCTCCTGTATGTTTCTTTAACGTATTGTTTCTTATAAGTTGTAGTGGCTGTGATTCTCAGGTAATCAAAAGATGTTTTTACCATCTGCGGACTATTATAGTCATTCCTATCCAATAACGATTGTAGAATTTAGTTCAGGTCCGTCGATCTGTGGACGTTTTTGTATAATTAGCCGACCGTTATATCTGGCAAACGTCAGGGAGTGCTGCTGGGCCAATTCTGGGGATGGGCTAAGTGAACCATTCAATATATGTGGACCACTTGTTGTCAAAAAAACGTTTACGAAGGCGCGGTGTGCTGCCTTGTTCTAGTTGCAAACGGGGTATTTTGGATAGTCGTATCCCCTGTTTTTGCTGTAGCCTTGCTTCACTACGGGTGTCTGTTCTTCAAATGAGAGATGAGAGATGGTCCACATATATTGAATGGTTCACTTAGCCCATCCCCAGAATTGGCCCAGCAGCACTCCCTGACGTTTGCCAGATATAACGGTCGGCTAATTATACAAAAACGTCCACAGATCGACGGACCTGAACTAAATTCTACAATCGTTATTGGATAGGAATGACTATAATAGTCCGCAGATGGTAAAAACATCTTTTGATTACCTGAGAATCACAGCCACTACAACTTATAAGAAACAATACGTTAAAGAAACATACAGGAGACCTATGAGGATCCAACTGTATGACAGACAACGAAAATTACAGTCTTGATAAAGGTGGCACCGAATCAAACGCAAATCCACCGAAACGCGTCGACGCAAGCTTAAGTACAATTCATGTTGTTCCTCCCTGATGCATATAAGATTGTGAGGTTATAACACCAGGGCAGTTTGAAACTTTTTCTGTGAATGTATGCCTTGTAAAACTTTCAAATTTTATGATTTACATTTTAGTTTTGTCTGTCCTATATATTTTTGTGCAGGTCACAAAAAGATATATCTGTTTTCAATTGTGTGTTTATACTATTTTATAAATGTATTGTAAGCTTTTTTAATATCTCAATAAATTGTTATGTACTTTGAATGTTGTTTATATTCTTAATTTGAGGAGCAAAATTTCACTTTGTTATAGCTAATGTTTTAGCTTTTTGTGCACATTACCCAAGGGAATCAATCTGTTTCTTACATGAATCTACAATAGCTATTGAGGAGGTTCTGCAATTGAATGGGAGTTCTTGCCATGATCACCGCATCATCCGCGTAAAGTAATGCGGGAATGGGGTGGTGATCAATTGCCGGTAAGTCCTGGCTCCCTTCCAACATAGCCAATTCGAGACCATTGGTGTAAAGATTAAAAAGAAAGGGAGCCAGGACACAACCCTATCTGACTCCCTTGCTGACGGCAAAGGGGGTGGTAAGTTCACCATTCACCCCATATCTAACTCTGGCTGAAGCTTCTGAGTATAATCCACGGAGAAATATGACCAAAGGAGGGTCAACACCCAGTACCGTGAGAATTCACCACAGTCTTGAATGTGAAACGCAGTCAAACGCCGCGGTCAAGTCCATGTAGACTAAGTGCAGATTACCATTCTTTGCCCCAGCGTATTTTCCTATTATAAGGGAGAGATTTAAGGCCTGCTCAACAGTTCCCAAACCCTCCCGAAAACCATATTGCAAGTCGGTCATAATGTTGCTTGCTTCAGCCCAAGCGTTCGAGTACTAACCGACCAGTGACTTTGCCAAGGGAATCCAGGAGGGATATGGGCCTGTAGCATGCTGGGTTGTTGCGATCTCCCTTTTTGAAGATGGGAAGCAGGGTTGATGTTGACCATGATTTAATAAGCCTGTTCGATGTAGCAGCTTCAAGAACACGGGTTAAAATCGGTGACCATAGCTCCTGATTGTCGGTGAAAATATCCAGCGGAACCCCATCTGAACCAGGCGCTTTGCCGGTCTTAGAGGTTGACCGGGCGTTGATTACTTCGTTATGGCCAAATACTAGTTGAATGGGATAAGTTTTAGGGTTGGAGAGTACACCCTCCCCAGCTTTCCGACTATCAGTCTGGGTTATGCTTTCTCCAGAATTTTTTTGGAGAAATGGTTAACCCAGCCTTTTGCAGAAACTGCTACTTCAATTCGAGGAGCAGAGTTTAGGTCCGAGAGGAAAGGAGTTTTTACCACTCGCCAAAAGGTGGAGCTATCCTTCTTTTGACAGCTCTCATGGAGCTGTTCCCACAGGCCTTTTTTAATTTCCTGTCTACATTTCTTTATGGCCGGGTTATAATCCTTTCTCAGTTTTCTAACTGCGGCTTGATCTCTGTTAGTTTTGCGTAAAACCGCCTTTAAGGACGAGAGGGCCTTCCGACATTCAGGGTTAAACCAGCCTTTATCAAGAATATTAATACGCTTCTGCTTACGAAATAGCTCCTCTCTGATTATTTTAGTGATGTTAATAAAACTAGTTAGAATCAGCTCCTTGGGCGACTCCACGTTTAAACAGATTTCCAACAAGGGAAGAGCTCTTTTTATTACCTTAGCTGTTAATGCATCAGGGTCTACTTTGGACCATTTGACCGAGTATCCGTTCATCTTATCTATACTCAGGGCTTGTTGATTTAATAAACTGACTGTACCAGTTTTCCTAGTTGCAATCTGGACTGAAACAGTAAAACTGTTGGGGAAGTGATCACTGCCAATGTCGTCTCCCGTTTTAAATTTAGACAGCTGGTCCTTCATGTTATGTAATATCAATATGTAATCAATGACACTCGAACAACCCCTTCCATAAAATGTGGGAGAAAAATCTATGGATGGGTCTACCAATTCATTCGCGAAACCCAACTCTAAGGAAAACAGGTGTTCATTGAGACAATTCCCATTAATGGAGTGTGTAAAATCGGTTAGAGAGCACCCACATTCATCTAGGATACCACAATTAACATCTTTGTATTCTTTGCATAGTGAGATGTTAAAATCACCACCCCAAATCAAATTAAAAGGGGTAGTGGAATATCTAATCCGCTGCTCCATTAAGAAAGACAAGATGTCATTTAAAACATTAACAGATTCAGATAATGACAGGTTATTATAAAAATTAACCAAAAAATAAGTAGACCCTTTGTTCACTATTATTTTAAGGATTTGGTAGTTCTCATCTATTTTTAATTCAGATATCTCCTTAAGTGGGAGGTCATTAGATACATATATTGTTAGTCCTCCTTTGGGTCTGCCTGAAAGAGTAGGGTGTGTGCTTGAATTATACGATTTGTACCCCTGGAGATGGATGGGGGAGGTCAACCACGTTTCCTGGAGACATACTATATTGTGTTTTCTAATTGTTTCTAACCAGGAATACTGGTCAATTTTAGTACGTAAACCTGCTACATTCCAGTATATCGTATTAAAGTTTAAACAAGACACAGTTTGAACAATTGGTGGTGGTTGAAGTTGGGGTGCATACATTGTAACAGGGGGAACTTGGTCAGAGGAGGGAAAATTTGACAACGGATTCAAAAACCCATCAACCGCTAAGCATCCATCTGATTTCGGAGTTAGTGAATTACTGACTGGGAGAGTTTTTTAAGAATGTACTTCAGTGATAAGCTCTTTGTGTTGATCGATTACCTTGCTGGGTATAGGGGAAATGGAGACACCCAATTGGATAGAGTTATCAGTTAGTCATTCAATATCGTCCAACCCTGACAGGATGTTAAATCTATTCTGGGTGGAGATCAATAGGGGTTGGGGAATGGTTCTTTGGTTAATCCTTTGATCTCGGGTATTCACATTTTGCCACACCGGGGGGTAAAAATAACTCAATGGCAAGATGTTGATCCCATACTGATCCAGAAAATCATTCACCCCTGCTCTCAAAATTTCGCTAACCAGAAGGGGGGAAGCAAAGGTCATGACTATACAGTCACCACTAAGTGATGTTACCCTAGTGCCCACCCATTTTACACGCCTCACCACCTTAAATTCCTGAAAGAGGTACTTATTCAGGCCTACCTTGGAACCTAGCCAATGTAGTGACTTGTTTTTTAAAGAGGTCCAATTTTCGCCAGCAGGTTTAGCTAGCTGGGGAACGTTAGCCAGTACTATTGTGTATGGAGTGGCTTCTGGGGGCCGGTCTAAATATTGATCGCTTATGGTTAAATTACGTGCTCTTAATGAGTCCGAAGGATAGTAGCGGTCTGAGCCCATATCTCTCATTATTTTAGCGGCAGGACTAGGGCCAACATCTTGCATTCTTCTGGATGGTACTTCCTCTTTTTTTTCCGACTGCTTACTCAGGTGACTGGGTAATGGGGGAATTATGATCTTAGCCGTGAAACTAGAGGTAGAGGCCTGAATAGATGGATTTATCCTGGTGTGAGGGTAGGAAGCAGGTACACTGGTGCAATTAGCAGTCGTCGGGCCAGAGTTACCTTTTGATTTGTCGCTAGTCTTGTTCGCTTTTGGGATATTTTCAGTAAGAAGTTCTTCAACGTATGTTAGTCTTGAAGTTAAATGAACAAGACTTACCCTAACATAGAGATCCAGGCGTTCTACGCACGAGACCAAAGACTTCATGTCCTTCTGTAAACTGTCGTTAGTTCTTGATTGGGGTTTATGCTGGCCTGAACTGGGCTTAGTTTTAGGGGGCAACTCAACTGCTCTAGAGAGTTTTGGGTGGGGGTGATCAGAAGCTAGGGAGGCATTTTTGCCTGCCTCTGACAGCAAGCTGACTACTGTGGTAGGATTTTTTTTAGCTCTTTTGGGGAGGTTGAGATGCGGAATCGTTTTCCAGAGAGATAATCTCATCCGGGCAGTGGGCAATACAACCATTTAGAGGGAGTTCACCAATTGAAGGGGAGGAGTTTTGACTTAATCTAGAGGACGTACCCTCAATAGATTCCTCAACCGAGAGAATTTGTTTGTCAAGTGCACCCACCGCCCCGGACAGATAATTCAGTAAGGTCTGCTGAGAATTATTAGTGGTAACCCCCTGGGCTTTTGGTCGTTTGGGGCTTATATGTTTACTTTTCCCCATAGTTCAAAACTATTTTAGATACAACAGGACTAAATATTTTACAACATATAAATAAAAATGAACAACCAAGGATTTGTATTCTCAGTGTTAGTCCTGACTGGCTGGAGGCTATCCCAAAGGCCCCAAAAGGTACCAAAATGGGCTTGCTTTATCAGATCGGCAAGCAAAACCCTACACTCTTACTGTGTTAATTGCTTGAGCTATATCTGGACCGCAACAACCAACCATAACAAAATACAGGACATGAGACAATGGGGAGGAAGAAGTAAGCAGACACTGTACCTTTTAAGTATACACAGTACTACAAGTCAAATCCAAGCACAATTATGAAAAGGCACTAAGCGAATGGTAGATTACGTCAGTATATCATTTAACCAAGGTCTCTGGCCCTGCCCGGCCTCTTCTGGCCTCTGAGGGCCTAAGAGGGCCCGCCCTTTGCCCGGGCTTATCCCGCGTGCGGACCCGCGACGCGGGGGCTGCGATTGATTTTATGCACCTCCAGGCACGATGGTGACGATTAAAAATACCAGGAGCCTAGAGGGTAAAGCTGGTCATAGGTCGCCCTCCACTCACGATGCAATTAATACACAATTGACCTAGACCTTATAGGCACTTATTAATTAGTCCTTTTTGGGTATACCGTATGTTACATGAACATTACAAATTTACTCCCCTTCTTTTAATTATTGGGGTAGTAGGTATATCCAGAATTGGTGCCTCCTTAAACATTCGCCCATTCCCTGAAAGTAATAATCCAGTTGCGAGACAACAAAAACACACACACCCTAGTGTCAAATTCTAACACAGAGAAAACGAAAAAAGTGTGTGGGAGCGAGATGGCACCTCACGGGCGCACCACCAATGGGAACCTGGCAGGTACTCACCAGGATTGCCCTGTTCTCATCATTGGAACCATCAAGCTCGGAAAGGAAAATTGTGTCCAAGAAACACAAAAGAAAAGTATTTTGTGAAAGTATGCAGTGAAAAAAGACCACAAAACAACCACTGAAGTGTCAAACAACATATAAACCACACAGCAACACAGATATGCAATTTTATTCTGTCTCTTGTGTTGGGTGTGGAATCTAAAAAACAGTGAGTGTGGTTACTAACTATCCAACCAACACCACTTTACTTGCCGACATGTTTCATTGCCATCACATTTTTTGGCAATTTCTTCAGGGCGTCACACATATTAAAGCCACTGCATAAGGACAACATAGTCTTCACAACTGAAAAACAGATAAAAACACTTGTGTAACACCCTGCCTTTAGAACGTGTACTGCCTCATCCCAAACGCATATAACTCAACCTTATTTACCCTCACTCGGCCATCTGAACTCGTACCAGCCGGGAGGATAGTACCCTCATGGAACTGCAACCCCGAACGTGGGTCATTGATCCTTCCCCTTCGATTTGCTGTGAGGGATTAAACAGAGAGATAGTGCATGCGCTTAACTCCTGTGTTCCTGTCTCGTTACGAAAGAAATGAAAGACCTCATATTCTCCCCAGTCCTTCAAGTGTGTTTGTCAGCTGAAATGACTCGACCGGTCTTCTCGAGTGCCGAGCCACCCTCTCAAAGTCATAAACCACCCCGGAGCCCTTATTCCTTACCGCTGTGGTGGAGGACGTCTAACGTGGACTCAGCCCATGTGTAACTCAAACAGATCCCTGTTCTATTTACGTTGGTTTGCTGGCGATTTCTCGCGAGATAACGCGGCCGCCATTTTGGACCGGGCAGGATCTCTTTGTAATCAATGCTTATGCCGGACTCGGGACTCAATCTCACGGGATCTCGACTCGATGTCTAAAATTTATAAGTTCCTATAAGGTCTAGGTCAATTGTGTATTAATTGCGATGGTGACGATGACAACTTCCGCCGCTGGGGAGGCTGGGAGTTGTGGTCCAGGGTCCCCCTCCACACTGCGGCCGCGATGAGGTGGTGACTGCGGTGGCGGGAGGGAGATGGCCAGCGGGTGCAGCGGCGGAAAAGGGAGAAGCAGCAAGGTGTGAATGCCCAGAGTAAAAGTAGCAGCAAGGCAAGGGAATCCAAGAAGCGTCGTCAACCTACTCTTAAAACCTAACATTAAAAAAGCTAAATATTTACACTATTAATATAAATATGTATCACCAAACTAATTATCGTTAATTAAATATTAATTAATTATAATTAATTCACTTCCCACAATATACCCCCACAAAACACACAACACACTCATAACATTTTACAGTAAATTATTTACATAATTATCAATTTGACACTAAGGGGCTCATTAGGATGGCGGTCGGAAAATCACCTCGACATGGAAGCAGAAAATTAGGATCAACCCCCAAAAAGACCGACCGCTGCGGAACCGGCCCAAGAAAAACTGCCCGTCGCGGGCAGTGATGGGCAAAATCCGACCGTGGCGGTCGGAAACGCAGCGGAAAGTCAACAACCCGCCACAAGCATTGCTGAGACACCGCATGAGAACACACTGGAATGAATGGGAGAGCTGCAGCATACCCACCACTGCGAACGATCCGTACAAAACGTGACTGACGATACAAAAACCCAACAATAAAACCAAACATTGAACTATTCAAAGTAGCCATGCCCCCAATACACAGAATCACATCCCAATGAAACAAACACATGCCAAACACAAACATACAATTCCCAGGGCAACACCCACAACACACCTGATGAGAATACCCCATTTGGACATACTCACAAAGCTGAGTATAAAACCAGCCCCTACCCTGACCACAATCCTTTGCAACACTTTACAGTAGGAGTAGTGGAGTAGTGTGGCTCACTGGTAGAGGCGGCAGACCTGGGAGCAGAAGTCGGCCTGGGACCAGGGTTCAATTCCCGACGCGGCAGGGTCATGGTCTTGGGTCAGCGGACTCGATAATTCTCGCTTCGGTGCTTACTCTAATCAGGGGGTTTCACTCGGCAACTCTGGGCATTAGCTTGCCTAATCTCCAAAACGCCCCCATCAATTCCGGGGATGCCTGGCTCCACCTTGGGGACTCCCAGCAGGGACCATCCCACAGGGAAAGCCAGGACGGGTTCCCCAGAGTTATACAGCGCCAGGAAACCTATGGACGGGTAGCAGTGCGCTTTACAAGCTCAAATACATTTACATTTACATTTACAACACTCCAGAAGAGAAGGGCATTCACCAGATCTGAGAGGAGAGAGCAAAAAAACAGAGCACACACACATCACCACCAACATCATACCAGTACCAACAAGCCCCCAGCACATAACATACCTCAATCACCACCACCACACACACAACACACACCACCCACACCCCTGCACCCACAAATATGTTGCACACCACACACCATGTCCACACATAAAATGCCAAAATTCACAGAGAGTGAGTTGGCAGTCATGGTAAATGAGATAGTCTGAGTGGAACCACAACTGTTTGGTAGCCTGGTCCAACATACACCATTAGCCACAAGGACTCAAATGTGAGAAAGGATAGTACAAAGGGTCAATGCAGTAGTGACAACCCCGCGATCAAAGGACAAGATCATGAAGCGGTGGCATGACCTGAAGAGGGTTGTCAAAGAGAAGAGGAGCAAGAACGTGGAGCTGGCCAACCAGACTGGCAGTGGCCCTCCCATTTCACAAAAAACATTTACACCATGGGAGGAGAAGGTGCTTGCCATACTGCATCTAGAGAGTCTCACAGGACTAACCGGGGGAGTGGAGGCTGGTAAGTACAAACAAATGACTACCACCGCACTGATGTGTACTGTCTTGCACAACTACAGAGCTACACCACCTAGGATAAATACCATTCATATGTACCACACACTCATAAAAACATGTCTCACAGATCAAACAATCACCCACTCCCATTCAGCCCAATTGTAGCCACCAACATCACCATGGGGGCATGAGTACAGGCAGCCAACACTATAATTTCCACCATGCCCCTTGTCCTACAGCATCATCCAGATGGATCCCTCCCCCACCCCACCCAGAAGCACTTGGCAGCCATTGCATAGTTCAGCTTCACCTAACAGGTAGGTAGCCATCTTCCCTGGGAGGGCTGTTTGGGAGTAGGAGGCCTGTACCACTACTCCCACCATGCCCCCTGTTCCACAGCATCATCAAGACAGATCCCTCCCCCACCCCGCCCAGAAGCACTTGTCAGCCATTGCAGTACACCAAACGACATAACAGGCAGGTATCCATCTCACTGGGAAGGCTGTTTGGGGGTGGGAGGCCTATACCACTACTCCCACCACGCCCCCTGTCCCACAGCATCATCAAGATGGATCCTTCTCCCACCCCACCCAGAAGCACTTGGCAGCCATTGCATTGTTCAGCTTCACCTAACAGGTAGGAAGCCATCTTCCCTGGGAGGGCTGTTTGGGGGTGGGAGGCCTGTACCACTTCTCCCACCATGCCCTCTGTCCCACAGCATCATCAAGATGGATCCCTCGCCCACCCCAGCCAAAAGCACTTGGCATCCTTTGCATTGTTCAGCTTCACTTAACTCGTAGGTGGCCATCTTCCCTAGGAGGGCTGTTTGAGGGTAGGAGGCCTGTACCACTACTACCACCATGCCCCCTGTCTCACAGCATCATCAAGATGGATCCCTCCCCCACCCGACCCAGAAGCACTTGGCAGCCATTGCAGTACACCAAATGACATAACAGATAGGTAGCCATCTCACCTGGGAGGGCTATTTGGGGGTGGGAGGCCTGTACTACTACTCCCACCATGCCCCCTGTCCCACAGCATCATCAAGATGGATCCCTCCCCCACCCCACGCAGAAGCACCTGGCAGCCATTGCATTGTTCAGCTTCACCTAACAGGTAGGTAGCCATCTTTCCTGGGAGGGCTGTTTGGGGATGGGAGGCCTGTAACACTACTCCGACCATGCCTCCTGTCCCACAGCATCATCAAGATGGATCCCTCCCCCACCTCACCCAGAAGCACTTGGCAGCCATTGCAGTAAACCAAATGACATAACAGGTAGGTGGCTATCTCACCTGGGAGGGCTGTTTGGGGGTGGGAGGGCTGCAATTATACTCCTACCATGCTCCCTTGTTCTCCAGTACAGCAAGATGAAGCACACCATACCACAAGATGCATGAGTCATCTAATGGACCATCTCAACCAAATCACTAGGTAGGTAGACATATTCTCCGGTCCCATAACACTATTGAGCAGAATGTAATCCTCCTCCACACGCACACAGATGTGCCACGCCACAAAGCCAAATGTGAGGATGTCACAAGTAAGTAGCCAGTGCGTGCACCCACACATTTGTCACTAAAGAAATGGCGCCATATGCCATGTGACGTCTGCCAGGGTAGACAAATCAACAAGGAGTCAACAATGAAAAAAGGGTGCGCTGGTCCCTACATGGCAACAGGTCCCAGTGAACATGATTCCTGCACGAGTCACATTATAGTGTAGTTCCTATATTCCCAATAGGCTCTGCGCATTGGAATAATATATCCTATAGATTAGACGTAGGACTGAGGTCGACTAGGTCTCTATCAAATATATTAAACTTAATAGTGAGTGCCAGTTAGCTCAGAGGTCACTAGAAACTTTCTAAAATTCACAAGAAGGGATTAGTTTCTGACAACCGCATAAACATGAAAACTTTGTTTCCCAAGAATAAGAAATATATCTCTAGAGTCGCGGAAACAAACAATAAGTATTTCACTCAGTCAATCGTGCATGCTTCGTTTCTACAGAGTTGCTGAGAAATAGAGAGACGGGCGTTTTCAATAAAAGGATTACTGAAAAGTTTTCTTTCTCATGCAAGAAAAGTGAACTGCTATAATCGTAATGCAGACTGCAAAGTATAATACGTACAGCGAGAACAATATTATAAAATAATACTGTAAGAGCATTATATGGGTTCTGAACCATGTAAAATACATACATAAATAACAATGACTAAAAATACTCAACTAGGTGCTTCTAAAATACGCCTACCCCAATGTACCTAACGTAAGTCTAGTACGAGGGAAGAAGTAAGTATTGTGTAGCATAGGTTTGGTTTTCTTTGCTAAGAATCTTTCCAAGGTTTCTCTAGGTTCTAATCAGCTCCATACCTTGGTTTTGAATGAAGGAGGTCTGGTATCTCTCTCTCGGGACTCGATTTCCCAATACCCCGCAAGGGGAGCTTGGAAACACTGGAGCTGGATTCTCGGCGAGAGAAAGGCAGCCTCTTGATCAGTGTGTCAGCTGGAGGGTCGGCTTCCTTTGGCACTTGCTGTAGCGAGCTGCATCGGGCAAGTAGATAGTCGAACTACTCCGAACCACCGTGTCTTGCTAGAGCAAGTGAAGGTATATTTATACCTTGAAGGTGTCTAGGGAAGCTATAGTTTGACATGAAGTCGGGCATAATAACGTCAGGAAAGAACCCCTAGGGAATAGTCGTTCTTTGCAAAGTACATGAGTTCTTGGACAAATCATTATTCAAGCAAGGGAAGTTCCCTAACTGCTTCAGTTGATTTTCCAAGAAATCGTTGTGACGTTTGGTACAGGTGGAAATAGCCATGCCTGTATTTGATCTGCATGGGCTATGTCAAAATAAGGGGTTGATTTCTATGCCTATATTAGGGCAATGTGAATTTTACTTATATAAGGGCATGAATCGGGAAAATACACTCTGAGCCTAAAACGCCACACAACAGCATGGCATGCATCGATACCTCACACCGTGTACAAGTCTTGTATGTACCACTGCATCATGTTAGGAGGCACAGTAGTGCACATAGTAAACGATGTGAAGATCAGTCAATTGTGTAGTGTAAAGACAGTGGATGGCACACAGCAATGCCTGCAGAGTGCACTACAATGACCATTTCCCATCTAATCCACAAGTGACCAAGAACTTACTGCAGACGACAACACCAATGACCTGCAGAGCCAGTCTCCCCCCTGGTACATGGAGTCTCGGATGTAGACTCCCAGGATTTTCAGCACCATGAGCTCGAGGCCGGCCCATCTGGTGTGCCAGGGAGCAACAGGTTCCTGGACCCCATCCCCAACACCACCACATCTGCTGCAACCCCAACTGCACAGCAGACCCCTGCTGTTATGGCCTGTGCGTCCACCACCGCAACCAGTGTCACCTGCAACACCCTCCCTGTCGCAGAGTATGACCAACCCAGACCACTAACTTAGGACGGCAGGGAGAGTGCGCGGTGACCCACACTGTCAAGGCAACAGGTCCATGGCAGCAGGGTAGGTGGGAGGGCCAGGGTCACCCCAAGACACCAGGAGGCTGGGACAGAATCCCTAGACCACATCACCTGAGGAGGAGTGTAGGAGAGTAGGGTCTGCAATCCTATGATCACTCAGATTTTTGCTTTTTGCTGCACTGGCTTACGACTTTCCCTGGCTGTGGGCCTGCTAATCAGACCCACAGCTTAGCTGTTCTCTCTATCCAAATTGTACTCAGATACTGGATTGGCACTGGGCCCTCTCCAAGTCCCTGTACCCAGGGCTGAGGTGCACCCAGAAGTCTCCCAGGGGCTGAAGCATGTATTGTGCCACCCCTGGACTGACTAACTAAACTGACACAACTGGCTGCACGACAGCTGGGGCAAGGTGGTGTACTCACCCTTTGCTTTAGATATAGTATACCTATATCTAACCCTAAAATGGACACACAGATCTCCTATCAGTCACTCCTATGGCAGGCCTTAACAATCCTGAAGGCAGAGTGCTTGGAATCGTGTGAGATGGTGCTCTGGCATGAGCTGAGCCTGTCTGCGGCTTTCGGGATCTATCCCTTAGCCGTTTCCATGATATCGCATACCATATACTCTTAAGTGCATTATAATCCTCGCGGTTATATGCCAACTCTGGTATCGCTTTATCAAAACATGTCGAGTAAGGTGTCATACGAATTGGAATACTAACCCCTCGCCAATTCTGGCGACAGGGTTAGCATTCCACCCTTCTAGAGGGACACGACATGTATGTAACCTCTAACCCCGGTTAAAGTCAAACAGAGCCTCAGCTCCACAAAATGGATGCTGCCACCGAGACACAAGTCTGCCCTCCTGCTGCTGGGAGTCCTCCCAGAGCAGGAGATAAGGACAAAGGGTTTCCTGCCAGGGGCGGTGCCAGCACCGTCCCAGACAGGATTTTGTGTATCCTAGGTAGGCAGGGCTTCAGAGGAAGGTGACTGCAAGTGGCACCCCGGTGCTCACTGTGCATAGGCCGGCTGAAACCAGTTCCAGGGGCACTCCAGCCCCTGGCCTGGGGAAAGCCCGCCAAAGGAGAGGGGTGTAACCACCCCCCTCCTGGTCCCACCCACAGGGCAGGACTTAGTCGCGTGCCAGCCCCCTTTTCTCAGATAAAGGTAGGAGCAGGCCCCCTTCCAAATTAGATCATCTTTGGAATCAAGACACGACTTTCTGCGAAAGGACTTCAAGATTTCTTCTTCAAGATTCTCCCTTGTGGCTAAGGAGTAGTCACCCTGCATCCGCAGGCACCATCTTAAGAACACTGCGGTCTGCTGTAAGTCCTTCCTCCGGAATCCGACTGCCCAGCTCGACAAGACCCGGCTTCCCTGGCACCTCCGACCTCTACTCACCTCTACAGCCAAGCTGAGAACCGTGAGTGCGACGAGACCTCAAGGGACCGACTATTGCCAAGACTGCACGACTTCTTCACAGCAAGCCCGCCGAGTAATCTCCTGGCGAGTGCTTTGGGGTCCGAGAAGCCCCGACCCTGAGCAGCTCCAGCACCGAAGATCAGCCCCCCAGCATCTCCACGATCGGCGTGGGGCCCTTCTGCTTTTTGCTGCTCACCGCGTTGTTTGGCTACTAGCCCGCTGGCTTGTGGCCTTCTGAACGACGCCCGACGACATCACTGCTGCTGGTCTGGTTGCTCCAGACTGGCTCTTGCTCCCTTCCAGAAGAGGAGCACCCCGGACCCTCCTGGTCCACTCAAGACGCCATTTTGAGTCCACCGCGTGGGCTTGAATTAGCCAAGGCTTTGTTGCCCAATCCTGGGTACTTCGACGCCGACAGCTTCATCCATCGTGGGACAGCTCGCCTCTCCATCCTGGTCGCCGACAACGCCTCCTGGTCCGTGAGATCTGCAGAGCACAGCGTCGCCCACTCACCTAGTCGAGGTGACTACCATCCGGTGCCCTCCTGGTGCCCACTGACTACTGGCTAGTAGTCACGAACTTGGTCCCCTCTGCTTTCAGGTGTCATCTATCTTCCAGATCCAGGCTTGGATCACTTCGAACTCTCTTCACTGGTCGCCTGCCAGCATCTTCCTTCCAGGCTCCTGGTTCGTCAACGAGGATTCCTGACGTCTTTTGAGACATATGCAGCTGCAGCCCCTGGGCTAGGTAACTTCGGCATTTCGGTGCCCCAGCATAGCCTCACTATCCAAGGGTCAGGATCCACTCTCGTTTTCTCCCTACCAGGTCGGGTTTGCCCGTGAACACTAACTTTAACTTTACTAGCTATCATAGACTTTGTCCCGCATCCCGCGTGAGAGTGCACACTCTGCACCCGAGTCCCCTGGGCCTCCTAGAAGTAATCTAACGATTCTATAGTCAAGTCCTAGCGATTCCAAAGCCTATTAGTACTGTACTTACCTGCTAGTAATTTCGCATTCCACTTTTAGAGTATATGGTTTTTCGTGCCCCTCGGGCATTTGTATATACTGTGCTAACTTAAGTATTTTCGTAAGAGTTTTGTTGTGTGCCTAGCACCCTGTCCTCATAAAGAGTACAGGGCTGTTGTGATTCTAATAAATACACTGTTTATTTTCATAACACTTGTGTGGTGTCCTTTCACTGGGTGTTCAAGGGGTAATGTGATGGTAAAACAGCTGGCTTAACACGCCCTCTAGAGTCTTAGCCTTAGACTGCTCGTATCCATGCTACTAGGATAGCTGGTCTATAAGGTTGACTTACAACCAATCATCAATAAGGGTTGTTTGGACTGATATATAGTGATCACTAGAATAGTGAGCACTGCACATCAGGCCAACTTCTCACATTGGTGGCAGCGGTGGGATTTGAGCTTGCTGTTGTTTTACCACACATATCCTAAGAATATCTTGTGAAAGATCACATAAGTACTAAAGGTACATATAACTTAGCTTAGAATACTCTGAGTTCTACTGAACCAGCTGTTGTAGCTCCTAGGGCCTAACACACCCTAAACTACAACTCTAGCAAGGGATCAGTAGGCAAACATATAGTGTAGGTAAGTGCACCACTTACACCTCACTAGAAAAGCATGTCTAACCATGGAGAGTCCACTGAGACTCCCCTGGTGAGCGTTGACCCTCCACAGGTCACTTCAAGATATGCAGCTCTCAGTTTCCAGGAGATGAGACAAGTCTGTACCTCCAGGAAACTGAAGCAGGGGTCTAACCCCACCATTCCCTTTCTGATAGGTCTCTTAGAGACATATGATGCCAGAAAGATTTCTCAGTTACATGAGAATATGCCAGCCTTAGAGGGAACCTCAGGGGATCCAGACCTCCCCAACACTGCTACTGCAGTTGAGGAGGAGGATCAAGAGGAACTCTCTGGGGATGAGGTAGACAAAGGTCTTGAGGTAGTCAGAAGGCTAACTAGGGCCAACTTAGACTTACTTGGGCTAGGATCTGGGGGACCCCCAGTACTAACCCGAAGTGGGCCTAACCTTGGAGTTAGGAGAGATAGATCTCTTTCTAGGGACTCCAATAGATCTCTGCACTCTAATGCCTCTTCCCAGAGGAGGTGGAACTCTCCACAGAGGAGAGTGACTTCCCCTCAGAGAATAGAGCATGAAGCTAGAATGAGACAGGCTGCTCTGAGGATTGAAAGGGAAGAACTTGCCCTGGCCAAAGAAAAGCTTGCCTTTGCTAGAGAGCAGCAGATGAGTGGGCTAGCTCCCACTGGTGGCAGCAATCTCCCAAGAGATAGAGAGAAGGGTTTAGATACTAAACACCTGACTAAGATAGTGCCCCCCTTTAAGCAAGGGGATGATATCCAGAAATGGATGGCTGCTTTGGAGAGGGCCTGCACTGTGCAGTGCATTCCCCGAAGTCAGTGGGCAGCTATACTGTGGCTCTCCTTTGATGGTAAAGGTAGAGATAAGCTCCTCACTACAAGAGTGGAGGATGCTAATGATTACCAGGTTCTGAAAAATGCACTGGTTGATGGGTTTGGTTTAACCACTGAGCAGTACAGGTTGCTGTTCAGAGACACCCAGAAAACTCAGTCTCAGGACTGGTCTGACTTTGTGGATTGTGCCACTAAGGCTTTGGAGGGCTGGTTGCTGGGTAGCAAGGTTACAGATTACACAGGATTGTATAATCTTATGATGAGAGAACAAATTTTAAACAATTGTCAGAACCAGTTGCTGCACCAGCACCTTGTTGATTCAGATCTGACCTCTCCCCAAGAATTGGGAAAGAAGGCAGACAAATGGGTCAGGACAAGGATCAAGCAGAACCAGAACCAGAACCAGGGTGGTCAGAAGAAAGCAGACCAGAAGGGTAATGTTAAGAGTGAACAAAATGACCAGAAGTCTTCACCAGGTCCCCAACAAACCAAAGAGGGTGGGGGTCAGGCTTCCCAGAAGAAGAAGACTCAAGAAGGCCAGTCAAAGAGGTGGTGCCAGTACTGTAAAAGTAAGTCTCACTGGTTTAGTGAGTGCACCAAGAGAGGAGGACAAACTACTGCCACTACAGCCCCTAAGGCAAATGCACCCCCTAGTACAGTCAGTAGTGGTAGTGTACCTCCCAAGGCATTAGTTGGGTTAACCTTGGGAACTGAGGGGTCTGACAACTTAGTTGGCACGCTCACTCAGGCTGTCCTTGTCTGTACAGGGGATATGGATATGTCCCCTGATATAAGTCCCAATACTTTGGGCAAATACAGGCAGACACCTTTGATTAATGGCAAGATGGCTCAGGCCTATAGGGACACTTGTGCCAGTGTCACCATGGTGACACCTAACTTTGTGGACCCTGGACAGATCATGCCAGGTACAGATTTCCTGGTGACCAATGCCAGCAACGTCACTACCATTCATAGTATGGCGATTGTGGCTTTCTCCTGGGGTGGAGTGAAGGGTCAAAAGAAAGTTGTAGTCAGTTCAGACCTCCCAGTTGATTGTTTGTTGGGCAATGATTTTGAGTCATCACTATGGTCAGAAGTGGAGCAGAGGACTCACATGGAAATGTTAGGCTTGCCAGCACATGTGCTTGCTGTGACTAGGTCACAGGCCAGAAGATGCCCCACTGAACAGGTGCTGGATCCTGAAAGTATGGACCAGACACCTTCCAAGAAGAAGAGTAGTAGGGTTAAGGCTTTGCCTTCCCCCTTGCCCCAGGTTGAGGATCAAGTCTCTGAGGAGGCTGATCTGAGAGAACTGAGGGAAACTGAGCCTAAAGAGCTTGAACTTGATCAAGTTGAGTTTCTGGGCTCAGGGGGACCCTCCAGAGCAGACCTGGGGAAGGCACAGTTAGACTGCCCTTCCCTTGAACCCCTCAGACAGCAGGCTGCTGCGGAGGCTGCAGGGAATGCCACAGGTACCCACAGGGTATACTGGGAAGATGGACTCCTGTACTCTGAGTCAAGAGACCCCAAGCCTGGTGCAACCAGGAGGCTGGTCATCCCCTTGTCTCTGAGAGGTTTCCTTCTCACCTTGGCCCATGATATTCCCCTTGCAGGTCATTTAGGTCAGACAAAGACGTGGGACAGGCTTGTCTCACACTTTCACTGGCCCCACATGAATGAGAATACCAAGGAGTTTTGTCGCTCCTGTATCACTTGCCAAGCCAGTGGTAAGTCAGGTGGCACAACAAAGGCCCCCCTCATACCACTACCTGTGGTGGGGGTTCCCTTTGAAAGAGTGGGGATTGACATTGTTGGTCCAATGGAACCCCAGACAGCATCAGGGCACAAGTTTATACTGGTGGTGGTGGACCATGCCACCAGGTATCCTGAAGCTATTCCACTTAGGACCACTACAGCACCTGTAGTGGCAAGGGCCCTAGTTGGAGTGTTCTCCAGAGTGGGTTTCCCTAAGGAGGTCGTTTCTGACAGAGGTACAAACTTCATGTCAGGATATCTGACTGCAATGTGGAAGGAGTGTGGTGTGAACTACAAGTTCACCACACCCTATCACCCACAATGCAATGGGCTTGTTGAGAGATTCAACAGGACCCTCAAAGGGATGATTCATGGGCTACCTGAAACTCTTAGGAGAAGATGGGATGTCCTGATCCCCTGCCTCTTGTTTGCTTACAGAGAGGTCCCACAGAAGGGGGTTGGCTACAGCCCTTTTGAGCTTCTGTATGGGCATCCTGTAAGAGGACCCCTGTGTTTGGTGAAGGAAGGATGGGAGAGACCTCTCAAAAAGCCTGCAACCAACATAGTGGACTATGTACTTGGTCTCCGCTCCAGGATGGCTGAGTATATGGAAAAGGCATCTAAAAACCTGGAGGCCAGCCAAGAACTTCAAAAAGCTTGGCATGACCAAAAGGCTGTTCTGACTGTGTACCAGCCAGGACAGAAGGTGTGGGTGCTGGAGCCAGTGGCCCCAGCAGCTCTGAAAGACAAATGGTCTGGGCCCCACACCATCATTGAGCAAAAGGGAGAGGTTACCTACTTGGTGGACCTTGGAACTCCCAGGAGCCCTCTCAGAGTGCTCCATGTAAACAGACTCAAGGCATATGTTGACAGGAAGGACATGAGCTTGCTCATGGCCACAGATGAGGGACAGGAGGAAGAGAGTGACCCTCTCCCAGACCTGCTCACTCAGAATCCTGATGATGGATCAGTAGATGGTGTTGTCTTTTGTGGCAGCCTCACTGAACATCAGCAACAGGATTGCAGGCAAGTTCTGCAATCCTTCAGACATATGTTCTCTCTGACACCCAGCCAAACTGATTGGTGTACCCATGATGTTGACACTGGAGACAGTCTGCCTGTCAAGAGTAAAATCTACAGACAGCCTGATCATGTTAGAGACTGCATCAAAACTGAAGTGCAGAAAATGTTGGAGCTGGGAGTCATTGAGCCCTCAGATAGCCCTTGGGCTAGCCCAGTAGTTCTAGTGCCAAAGCCTCACACCCAGGGTGGTAAGAAAGAGATAAGGTTTTGCGTAGACTACAGAGGCCTCAATGCAGTCACTAAGACTGATGCCCACCCAATACCAAGAGCAGATGAACTTATAGATAAATTGGCTTCTGCCAACTTCTTAAGTACATTTGATTTGACAGCTGGGTATTGGCAAATCAGGTTAGCTGAGGAGGCCAAACCCAAGACAGCATTTTCTACCCCTGGTGGGCATTATCAATTTGTGGTAATGCCCTTTGGTTTGAAAAATGCACCTGCCACCTTCCAAAGGTTGGTGAATCAAGTCCTCACTGGGCTGGATGACTTCTGTGCAGCATATCTTGATGATATTGCTGTCTTTAGCTCCACCTGGGAGGATCACCTGGTCCACCTGAGGAAAGTGTTAGAGGCTCTGCAGAAGGCAGGCCTCACTATCAAGGGCACTAAGTGCCAGATAGGGCAGACACAGGTTGTATACCTGGGCCACCTTGTAGGTGGAGGCCAGGTTCAGCCACTGGAGAGTAAGATACAGGCCATCAAGGACTGGACTCCTCCAATCACCCAGACTCAGGTTCGAGCTTTCTTGGGCCTGACTGGGTACTATAGGAAGTTTGTCAGAAATTATGGGTCCATAGTGACCCCTCTTAATGACCTGACAAGCAAAAAGATCCCAAAGAAAGTTCAGTGGACAGCAAGCTGTCAGAAAGCATTCAATGACCTAAAGCAGGCCATGTGCACAGCACCTATCCTAAAGAGTCCAGATTACTCCAAGCCATTCATTGTCCAAACAGATGCTTCTGAGTTGGGTGTGGGAGCTGTTCTGTCTCAGCTGAATTTTGATGGTAATGATCAGCCTATTGCTTTCATTAGTAGGAGGCTGACCCCCAGAGAGAAAAATTGGTCAGCTATTGAGAGGGAGGCCTTTGCTGTGGTTTGGGCCCTGAAGAAGCTGAGGGCCTACTTGTTTGGCACTCACTTCACCATTCAGACCGACCATAAGCCCCTCTTGTGGCTAAATCAGATGAAGGGTGAAAACCCCAAACTGCTTAGGTGGTCCATTTCCCTACAGGGGATGGATTTTACAGTGGAGCATAGACCTGGTACTGATCACAGCAATGCTGATGGGCTCTCCAGGTATTTCCACTTAGAGCAAGAAGACTCACCTGGTCAAGGTTAGTTTATTGTCCCAAAGTTTGGAGGGGGGTCATGTAGGAGAGTAGGGTCTGCAATCCTATGATCACCCAGATTTTTGCTTTTTGCTGCACTGGTTTATGACTTTCCCTGGCTGTGGGCCTGCTAATCAGACCCACAGCCTAGCTGTTCTCTCTATCCAAATTGTACTCAGGTACTGAATTGGCACTGGGCCCTCTCCAAGTCCCTGTACCCAGGGCTGAGGTGCACCCAGAAGTCTCCCAGGGGCTGAAGCATGTATTGTGCCACCCCTGGACTGACTAACTAAACTGACACAACTGGCTGCACGACAGCTGGGGCAAGGTGGTGTACTCACCCTTTGCTTTAGATATAGTATACCTATATCTAACCCTAAAATGGACACACAGATCTCCTATCAGTCACTCCTATGGCAGGCCTTAACAATCCTGAAGGCAGAGTGCTTGGAATCGTGTGAGATGGTGCTCTGGCATGAGCTGAGCCTGTCTGCGGCTTTCGGGATCTATCCCTTAGCCGTTTCCATGATATCGCATACCATATACTCTTAAGTGCATTATAATCCTCGCGGTTATATGCCAACTCTGGTATCGCTTTATCAAAACATGTCGAGTAAGGTGTCATACGAATTGGAATACTAATCCCTCGCCAATTCTGGCGACGGGGTTAGCATTCCACCCTTCTAGAGGGACACGACATGTATGTAACCTCTAACCCCGGTTAAAGTCAAACAGAGCCTCAGCTCCACAAAATGGATGCTGCCACCGAGACACAAGTCTGCCCTCCTGCTGCTGGGAGTCCTCCCAGAGCAGGAGATAAGGACAAAGGGTTTCCTGCCAGGGGCGGTGCCAGCACCGTCCCAGACAGGATTTTGTGTATCCTAGGTAGGCAGGGCTTCAGAGGAAGGTGACTGCAAGTGGCACCCCGGTGCTCACTGTGCATAGGCCGGCTGAAACCAGTTCCAGGGGCACTCCAGCCCCTGGCCTGGGGAAAGCCTGCCAAAGGAGAGGGGTGTAACCACCCCCCTCCTGGTCCCACCCATAGGGCAGGACTTAGTCGCGTGCCAGCCCCCTTTTCCTAGATAAAGGTAGGAGCAGGCCCCCTTCCAAATTAGATCATCTTTGGAATCAAGACACGACTTTCTGCGAAAGGACTTCAAGATTTCTTCTTCAAGATTCTCCCTTGTGGCTAAGGAGTAGTCACCCTGCATCCGCAGGCACCATCTTAAGAACACTGCGGTCTGCTGTAAGTCCTTCCTCCGGAATCCGACTGCCCAGCTCGACAAGACCCGGCTTCCCTGGCACCTCCGACCTCTACTCACCTCTACAGCCAAGCTGAGAACCGTGAGTGCGACGAGACCTCAAGGGACCGACTATTGCCAAGACTGCACGACTTCTTCACAGCAAGCCCGCCGAGTAATCTCCTGGCGAGTGCTTTGGGGTCCGAGAAGCCCCGACCCTGAGCAGCTCCAGCACCGAAGATCAGCCCCCCAGCATCTCCACGATCGGCGTGGGGCCCTTCTGCTTTTTGCTGCTCACCGCGTTGTTTGGCTACTAGCCCGCTGGCTTGTGGCCTTCTGAACGACGCCCGACGACATCACTGCTGCTGGTCTGGTTGCTCCAGACTGGCTCTTGCTCCCTTCCAGAAGAGGAGCATCCCGGACCCTCCTGGTCCACTCAAGACGCCATTTTGAGTCCACCGCGTGGGCTTGAATTAGCCAAGGCTTTGTTGCCCAATCCAGGGTACTTCGACGCCAACAGCTTCATCCATCGTGGGACAGCTCGCCTCTCCATCCTGGTCGCCGACAACGCCTCCTGGTCCGTGAGATCTGCAGAGCACAGCGTCGCCCACTCACCTAGTCGAGGTGACTACCATCTGGTGCCCTCCTGGTGCCCACTGACTACTGGCTAGTAGTCACGAACTTGGTCCCCTCTGCTTTCAGGTGTCATCTATCTTCCAGATCCAGGCTTGGATCACTTCGAACTCTCTTCACTGGTCGCCTGCCAGCATCTTCCTTCCAGGCTCCTGGTTCGTCAACGAGGATTCCCGACGTCTTTTGAGACATATGCAGCTGCAGCCCCTGGGCTAGGTAAATTCGGCATTTCGGTGCCCCAGCATAGCCTCACTATCCAAGGGTCAGGATCCACTCTCGTTTTCTCCCTACCAGGTCGGGTTCGCCCGTGAACACTAACTTTAACTTTACTAGCTATCATAGACTTTGTCCCGCATCCCGCGTGAGAGTGCACACTCTGCACCCGAGTCCCCTGGGCCTCCTAGAAGTAATCTAACGATTCTATAGTCAAGTCCTAGCGATTCCAAAGCCTATTAGTACTGTACTTACCTGCTAGTAATTTCGCTTTCCACTTTTAGAGTATATGGTTTTTCGTGCCCCTCGGGCATTTGTATATACTGTGCTAACTTAAGTATTTTCGTAAGAGTTTTGTTGTGTGCCTAGCACCCTGTCCTCATAAAGAGTACAGGGCTGTTGTGATTCTAATAAATACACTGTTTATTTTCATAACACTTGTGTGGTGTCCTTTCACTGGGTGTTCAAGGGGTAATGTGATGGTAAAACAGCTGGCTTAACACGCCCTCTAGAGTCTTAGCCTTAGACTGCTCGTATCCATGCTACTAGGATAGCTGGTCTATAAGGTTGACTTACAACCAATCATCAATAAGGGTTGTTTGGACTGATATATAGTGATCACTAGAATAGTGAGCACTGCACATCAGGCCAACTTCTCACAAGGAGCTACTGTAAAATCTCCTGGTTTAGGGATCACCTTTTTGGTGAAAATCCCCAGATAAATCATAAGACCCTCACCACTTCATCCACCTTACGAAATATGGATATACCCTCTTTCTACAGATGTTATGGAATTCATCTTTTGTTCACAACTCACCGAGTTTGATGCACCGGGAACGCGGAGTTGCCTGGCTTGTCTTCTGATTGCAGCTGCACCCGTCTGTGATTGCCCACCGCTGGCTTCCACCCCACACGGCTCCTCGAGATCCTTGAGCGGAGCTCAGATCCTGGAGTCCGATGCCCGCTGCCCTGCTGCTCTCTTCTGGTAGATGGTCACCCGGCCCCGCGAGTTTCTGGGGCCGAACTCGGAACCTGGAGTTTGCCGTCCGCTGTCCTGCTGCTCTCTTGCGGTGGTCGACCGCCCGGCTCCTCGAGCTCCTTGAGTTGCGTCTGAGCGTGGAATCCTGGAGTTTGCCGCCCGCTGTCCTGCTGATCTCCTTGTAGACGGTCGCCTGGCTCCTCGAGCTCCTTCAGCTGAACTCGGAACCCGGTTTCCTCCACACGCTGCTCCCGGGTGCGGTGAGGCACGCTGTTACCGACCAGCCCAGATCTTGATGTAATTACGCTGCTACCGATGCGGAGCCGGATGGGAGATCCCTCCGCAGTCCTACATATTGCATCGGCCGCCTGCCCTCACGGACCTGAGGTAGCAGAGACGGCCCGACCGTCGCGCTCTAGGGGCAGGAATCCTGATCTCTCCTTGTTGTTGCCTGGGGTTTTTTTGTGTTGAGCTGACCCGACGCCTGCCTGCACAGCCTGAAAACTGTGGCTGCGAATCTTCCGGTAACGCTTGTAACCCGCGGCACGACATTGATGCGCTGAGTTGCTAGTCCGGTCTCCTGAGCTGCCTCACCCTCGCAATCGAACTCGGTAGGGGCTCTGCTATTTGCCGCACGCCCACTCGGCTCACACGTCAGTCGGATATCGACTCCAGCTTGCTCTTATTATTTGAAAGAAAAAAAAACATGATGAAAGAACTAACTTGTTGAACCCATTTTGTTTTTGTTTTACTCTCGGTCAACAACAACTTTTTATTGAGCCACCATTTTGATGCTCTCCACTTAGCTGACAATGATCTCCCCCTGCCCATCTGTGATATTGACACTGTGAAAGGACTGGTATCACCTACACTAATTCGGCGGCCATCTTGAAAGTAGCCCGGATCTCACTTTATATCACTTAACTTTCTTCTCACAACCCTGCTCATCTTTGAATGTAGCCCTGCTCACTTATAACCCCCTATATCTTTTCTTTGCCATTCCTCTCCCCATTTTTCACCTTATTTTACCCTGCTCTCCACCAGTTATCCTCACTGTATGTCATACCTATTTATTTGTTATTTTATCGCTACCCCCTACTAGACTGCCCTTTGATCCGCACACTACTCTCTACATTGTTACTTCGTGCACTTTTTTAATTTGTGTTTGGATTTGTTATTTCACTGTTGTTCCTTTTCAATTTGCACTGCATATTTTTCATCATCTTTAATTCTTTTATTTTATGACTGTGTATTACTATTAGTCCTTCTTCAGTTAGGTATCTTATTTCTATCATGTTCTTTTAATTTACCTGTCATTCTTTTCAATTTCATTTCTCCAATTTAAGTGACAGTTTTTGATGTTATGTCCCTCTTTCCTTTGCATTATATCTTAGTATATATTATGTAGATACCTGCTCCTTCCCATTCGATGTTCCTCTGCTCTGCTATCTACATTAATAACCCCTCTTTCCACTTACTCCCCCTTTCTCTTTCTCTTTCTTTCTTTTATTCCGCATTTTTATTATTCTTCTCCTCACCCAATTACACTACTTATTTTATTAATTTTACCTTTACCGCTTCCCTCAATTTTATTACCCATCCGATTGATTCTCTATTCTAGGTTGCCCTCCTATCTATACCCCCTCTATACCAGTTATCTTCACTATTTACCACTTCTTTCTATCTCCATCCCCCTCCTGACTAACATCTAACCTATCACATACAGTTTATATTGTTTTATATTTGCACTTCATTTTATATCGTTTGGATATGTTATTTTATTGTGACGCTTTTTTAACTTATTTCAACCTTAACTGGACTGTTGATTATGGTATATCCTCTTTTCATTATCTATTCTGTTATATTGTATACTTTGATATTCCTCTGTTTAGTTCACCCTCATTTCCGTTCATTGTAATCTGTCCCAAGTTACTGTTGAGACTGCTCTCTATGTTTAATCCTTCTGTCACTTTGCCTTTGTTCTCAATGCGTATCCTTATGTTACTAGGTGTATTTCATCATTATGCCCTAACTGTATAATTAGTTCCTTCCCCTGCTATATAACCCTATCTTCTAATTTCTCTTGGCTGCCCCTCCTTCATCGTGAACTGTAATTTATATGCTTACGTCGACACCTCACATATTGTGCTTATGTTTACATCCTCACATGTTGAAAAGGTATCTCCTATGATTACGTTGCCCCCTCACCTTTTGTGCTTAACTGAAACACCACCCACACCTCTCTCTGTATGAGTCAGCTTTGATTTAGCTTAATTTATCCCCCCTCTTCCCATAGTACCACCTCCCATACTCCCTTGGAGGACCTGTGCGTACTAACTCCACTGTGCTTTCTCTTCCCCCCTTTTTTTCTCTAAACCATGCCTCCACTCACTCTTCCACTGTCAATCTCAACCCCACACATCTCCAAATTTGGCCCTAACTCTTGGTCCATCATCTACCCAACCCGTCTCTCTAAACATGGTAAAAAAAGAACTCAAACACAAACTTATCTGTCTCCACCCTGAAACCTTATTTACTGATCACCATAACAGCCTTATCTCCTCACTTGTCACCAACTTCATCTTCTTCACCAAACGCCCTTCTAAATGGAAAAGCTTATTCCTAGGTCACTTCCTGATCTCTAATTCACGCAACATCCCATACGGTCTTAAACTCTCCACCACACCATCTTCTTCCTTTCCTGGCGAAATAGATATCTCCATCTTCAAATCTGAAACCATACTCATCCAAGCATCCGAAAAGCACCTCGACATCTTTGAACAACATTTTAACGCCTTACCACAAACCCTCACAAAATCCCTGAATCCTCCTCTCTCAAACCCTCTTCCCCTAGACTCATCACCCCCCCTCTCATCCATGTCACCAATATCTTATCTCTCTGACCTACCCCAATTTTTAGTGCCTGCATCTCCCTTCATCCCCCTCTCCCCCTATCGCTTCCACCTGAATCCCCCCTCCCTCTCCTACTTTCAATGAACAAAATATTAGCACTTTATCCCAAACAATCACTCAATCCCCGAATCCTGCCCTCTCACCCCATCTACCCCTAGATTCATCACCCCCCATTTCGTCCCCTTCCCTCTTACCTCGCCTCTCTGACCTACCCCAACCTTCAGTGCCTGCATCTCCCTTCATTTCTCTCTAACCCCTAGCACTTCCTCCTGATTCTACCCCTCCCTCTCCTACTCCCAATGAACAGCACATTAGCACTTTATCCCAAACCCCCACTCCATCCCCCTCCCTCTTACCTCGTCTCTCTGACCTACCCCAACTTTTATTGCCTGCATCTCCCTTCATTTCTCCCTCCCCCTATCGCTCCCTCCTGATTCTCCCCCTCCCTCTCCTGTGCCCAATGAACAACATATTAACACTCTATCCCAAACCCTCACACAATCCCTGAACACTGCCCTCTCACCTCTTCTACCCCTAGATTCATCACCCCCCATTTCATTCCCGTCCCTCTTACCTCGTCTCTACAACCTTCCCCAACTCTTATTACCTTCATCTACCCTCACTTCTCCCCCCCTTATCGCCTCTTCCTAATTCGCCGTCCTCTGGTACATACGCCTCTCCTTTCACCCTCCTCCCCAACATCCCCTCTCCCTGTACCACTTCTTACATCCACACAACGTTACCTCCTACATCCCCCTCTTACCCCCTGATCTCCCCCGATTCCAAAAACACACTCTACTCCGCGCTCCTCCCTCCACTCGACTCCCTTTCCCCCCTCCAGGCTTTACACCTCATCCTCCACACTTTATCCCCCCACTAAACAACCCTAACTCAACAAACAGCCCAATAAACACTGATTCTGCGCACTCATCAACTCACACACTAGCTTCCCCTACCATTGAACTTGTCCTTTTGTCCCTCATCTTAGAACTCTCCTCACTTAGAAGCGATATCTCACTCCTTTCTAAAACTATCTCTTCATACACTGACACCATCCTCAGCACATCCAACAGCTGTCAGCCTAATTCTATCACCCACAGAAACACTCCTCCTTCTAGCAACTACACAACCAGCACATTACCCACCCAACCCTCACTAATCGTGCCCCCCTACAATACCAACATATCCACACATAGCCACAACTTGGTACTCCCCCAATGACCTCTAACGCTGACAGTTCCTCTAATCTAACTATCTCTCCATCGCTACCCTCTAAAGCTAACAGTTCCTCTAACTTAACTATCTCTCCACCACCACCGTCGTCCAATATACCCTCTAGTCATAAATCTTCTATCCCAGTTCTCTTAGGAACAAGAAGACTCCTCCTTCCTCTTTCCTCCCCCAGACCACCCCAACAACTTAGATCTATCCCACCGTGTCCCCCCTCCCAATCGCCCGATCCTACTCCTCTATGTTGCATGATAACTAACTGCTGATCCGCCTCCTGCCCTACGCATCTGTCTACTATCCCAGTTCTTTTAGGAACAAGCAAACTATCCCTTCCTCCTTCCTCCCCTAGACCACCCCAACTACTCAAACCTATCCCCACTTGTCCCCCCTCCCTATCGCCAGTCCCCACTCCCCTCTGCTGCATGCTGATTAACTGCAGATCTGCCTCCTGTCATGCTACTGAGATCGCTGAAACGATTCTTAGTGAAAACATTGACATTGCCTTCCTAACTGAAACATGGC
This sequence comes from Lissotriton helveticus, assembly GCF_964261635.1. Lineage (NCBI taxonomy): Eukaryota > Metazoa > Chordata > Amphibia > Caudata > Salamandridae > Lissotriton > Lissotriton helveticus. The sequence continues at coordinate 1,025,657,312 of NC_136063.1, forward strand.
TCACCTCCCACTCCACTCCCATCCTCGACTTGCTTATCCCCCCTGGTTATTCTATCATTAGAAAAGTCAGAATCGAACAAACAGGTGGTGGACTCGCCATAATTTTTAAAGCTAAACTTAACATATCACTCATCAATCTACAAGACCCTTCATCCTTTGAATACCTTTGCGCCGATCTCATCATACATGACTCCCCCACCACCCGGTTGCACTCTATCTACCACCCCCCTGGAAATAACATCCCCTTTACTGAAGAGTTGACTTATCTTATCATACAATCGTCTCTCTCACATTCTAAAAATCTCTTCCTTGGTGACTTCAACATCCATTGGAACAAAAGTGTTGATCCTGCTGTCATCCTACTTAATGATACCATGGACATCACCAATATGCCCAGCTCTGCCATTCTCCCACATACAACAAAGGTGCCACCCTTGATGCTATTATAACGAACAACGATCTAGCCTTCCTCTCAAATATACTTCCAGTAGATTGGTCTGACCACTACCTTATCCTTTTCACCATGACTAAATCCATTACTCGCCCTGCCCCCAGCAGCATATTATCTAAGAAATCCACACGCAACCTTCACCTTATTCCTCCGGGCGAATTGGAAAACACAATTAAGGCTCACTTATTTCTACCCCTTCTCTCGGACAGCACCACCGACCTTACTAACCATTATAACAATTCTATTCTTGAAGCCCTCGACCAAATTGCTCCAATCAAACTCAAACAACAAAAAAAGCATTCCTCCTAAGTCTTGGTTCAATTCTGAACTCAATAATAAAAGACGGTCCCTTAGACATTCTGAACGGGTCTGGAGAAATCATCCAAGTGTTGACAATCTGGCTCTCCTTAGAACTACTAAAGCCCAGTACAAAAAACACATATTTAACGAAAAAGCCTCCTTTTTACGATCTCAACTTGATCAGGCCAGAAACCGCCCTAGAGAACTCTTTAACATTGTAAAAAAACAAAGCTCCACCGGCCCTCCATATTAGCCTCCATTGACAAATGCGAAGAAATTGCGAACAAAATCAACACGATCGAACTATCCTTCTCTTCCCTCCTAATCTCACTTCAACCCACCCCCATCCTGCACACCCTCCCCAACACTCCTAACTCTCCTTCGACCACTTTTTCCACACCGCTCGATACTTCTGATCCCCGCCCTGCTCTACTCCAACAAGATACCTTTCCGAAAATAAATCCCCCTGCTAAAAACAATGCCTCATGGAGTAATTTCAGTCCAATATCAGAATCTATGATCACTAATATCATTGGCAAACTAAAACCTTCCGCCCACTCCAAAGATCCTCTTCCTGCCCTTCTGGTTCAAGAACTTAAATCTACCATTGCCCCCATATGGACTAAAATTATCAACTTCTCTCTTTCCACTGACTCTGTCCCTGCCTCCCTTCAACTTGGTCAAATCTCGCCTATTCTCAAAAACACCACAGCTGACCCCAATGACCAAAACAACCTTCGGCCAATCTCTAACCTTCCATTCCTCTCCAAAGCCCTTGAAAAATGTGTCCTATTGCAACTAGAGAAACATATCGTCTCCTTCAACCTCCTTGATTTCTTCCAGTTCGGCTTTAGAAAGGGATGCAGTACAGAAACTGCTATGCTAAATATTATTGATGACATTCATCGTTCCCTTGACAAAGGGGAATCCTCAGTACTAATCCTTCTCGACCTCTCAGCTGCATTTGATACCGTCCACACCCCACCTTTCTCAGCACTCTCAAAGATCGATTCGGTTTGGAACGCACGGTATTCAAATAGTTCTCATTCCTACAAAATAGATCACAACAAATCAAGCTCAGCCATTTCCTCTCTAAACCTCAACCTGTCTCACTTGGCGTCCCTCAAGGATCCATCCTCTCCCCAACCCTATTCAATCTGTTCATGGAACCACTCACCCTCATCCTCAAACATTCTAATATCAATTACCACCTCTATGCCGATGACACCCAATTATACTACAAGATCAAATCTCACAAAGACATCCTTCACCTCAATAAGACCCTGACCAAAATTCAAACCTGGTTCCATCTGAACCATCTCAAACTGAACCGGAAAAAAACAGAAATCATCATTTTCTCCCCCAAAAACAATTCCCTTCCCATTCAACTTTGGTTAAATGACATCAAAGCTGTAAACTGCCCTCTCTCCACCTCTAATTCTGTCAAATCCCTAGGCATCAGTATTGACCAGAATCTAAATCTCACCCCCCACATTAAAAATGCATCCAAAGGCGTGCTTTTCACCCTTCTCCACCTTAAGAAACTTAAACCTTTTATTCCAGCAGAAGATTTCAAACTTGTTGTCCAATCGCCTGTCCTTTCCAGGATTGACTATGGTAACGCCACTTTGGCTGGAACCCCTAAAATCCATCTTGCGCCAATTAAATCTGTCCTCAACCTTGCTGCTAGACTAATCTCTGATTGTAAAAAATTTGATCACATCTCCCCCGTCCTCAAAAATCTCAATTGGCTCCCAATAGAAGGTAGATCCACTTTTAAGATTGCCTGCATAACTCACAAAGCTTTTCATCAAAACACCCCTTCTTACCTTGCAACAAAACTACATAAAGCAGGTTGCTCCAGGTCCCTGAGGAGCACAAACTCCCTTATCCTGATCCCACCTAGACTCAAATGTCAAAAGACCCAATCCTGTGCGTTCTCTGGTAACGCTCCTACAATCTGGAAAGGATATCCGTTGCAACCCCTCTTACCCTCTCTTCAAAAAAGAACTAAAAATACTTCTTCTCAACAAGTATTGGGGTATCTAAAGTTACTGACACTGTACATGTTCCAAGTATTGGGGTATCTAATGTTTCTGACACTGTACATGTTCACTCCTCTCTCTTCTCTTATGCACTCCTCTTCCCTCCCCCTCTCAATGCCTTCATATGCCTACTCCCACTCTCTTCACCCCCCTCGCTCTCCTAACTTTCATTATCCATTTCCATCTTAATTTTTATCTCTATGTTTCTTTGCCCCATTAGCCCTGCTGAATGCACTATCATTTGTAACTTGTTCTCGCTTAATTTTTAAGTTTATCTCATTTTTGTTTCACCTGCCTTGTAAAGCACTCTGATACTCTTGGGTCCAGTAGCGCTATATAAAACCTTTGAAATAAATAAATAAATAAATAAAGAAAGTGGGCGGTCGGACGAACCCTTACGCAAGCTCATCCTGCTGATGAGGTCCATGAACACCCGCATTGGACAACTGGTGGACCTCATGGAGCAGCAAGTGGTGTTACTGAGGGACAGTCCTGCACCACAAACAACACCTCCACCTCCCACCTGTCCTCTCTTTTCACAAATATAACATGAAATAAAAATCACGCATGTAAACCTTTCAAAGAACGTTTGACTTTTCCTTTTGGACTACTGTTGACAAATCGTGAGGGCACAATCCTCCATTTTCCTCTATACTTACCCTTACAGTGGCTCTTGGGTGAAGCCTTTCGCAAGGAATGTGCCACAACACAATTGGGCCCTGACAATTGTAGCACCAAAACCCAGAAATTTCCACCCAAACAGTTACCCACTATTCAAATATAGCCCTTCACAACAACAGCAAGATCACCAGACAATGGTTATGTTGTACATTGGCACACACCTTCAAGTGAAGTAGCGGGTGATGAGCTGTTGACGCATGCCACCACCTTCCTCCTCTCCAGTGTCCTCATCATTAACCTCAGGTTGTTGTGCAGGCGGGGGCCTTGGGTCCTCATCATCATCCAGGAGCAGGGGAACCTCCTTGCGAATGATCAGGTTGTGGAGCATGCAGCATGCCACTACGATCTGACACACATTCCTGGGCAAATATGCCAGTGAACCTCCTGTTTTGTCCAGGCAGCGGAAACATGACTTGAGCAGACCAAAAGTGCGCTCCACCATACGACGTGTCCTCCCATGGGCCTCATTGTATCTGATATCAGCCGGGGTCCTGGGATTCCGCAGTGGGCTCAGCAGCCATGGATGGTTGGGATATGCAGAGTCACCTAGGTATGACAAATAGACATTGCAATGTTGCACAGGCAGAGGGCAGCAGATCATACAACCAGCATGCCATACAACTAGGCATACTCACCCACAATACATGCACGCTCTGGAAGCAGATTAGCCATCAGCCGGGACACAATGCTATTACGCAGGATGTACGAGTCATGGGCTGAGCCGGGGAATTTTGCACACACATGCGAGATGATCCTATCACACCACTTGCACATTGATGGAGTGGTAATGTTTGCGATTGCGAAATATGTGCTCACTTGCCTGTGGTGGCACAAGAGCGACATGTGTGCAATCAATGGCTCCAACAATATGGAGGATTTGCCCAAGGGGATAGAAGTCCCCCTTCACAGCTGGCAATTCTGTACCCCTGGGGAAATGGATATATCTGTCCTTGTATATCATCATGGAGGACAGAACATCATGCAGCACCATGCTGAACATCGTTTGAGATACCCACAAGCGCTGGCCACTGTCTCCTGGAATGATCCAGTGGCAAATGGAGTGCTGCCATCACTTTATAAGTTGAGGTGAAAGCTGTTGGATATGTCCGGTGAGGCTGCAGGCGGGCTTCAACATATCACAAAGGTTTTTCAGGGTGGCTCTATCAAGATGGAATTTGCAAATGATCGCCACATCCTCCATTTCCTCCAGCACTGTCAAGTGACGAATCAGATTTGGCCGCCTCCTAGTTGAGATGAAAGTGGATACATGTCAATGAAATACATCATGAGATGGCCACAGCATATCACGTTCTGAATGACACAGCAAATCCAAAGACTGACCTGATTATTGAGTGACACACCAGTTTACATGGGTGGATGTTTGAGCTACACAAAATGCACACCTCTCTATTTACAATACACAAGTCCCTCAAACAACACATAGGTCAATGTGAATGCATATAGTGATATGGCCACATTTCACATGTGCACGCCTGGGAGCGTGGCATCCAGCCAAAGTGTAACAAATCAACACCACTGTCTCATACTTAGCTGCTGTACCTGTCACACCTCAATGTATCTATCAAACTTGGCACACATCCACAACACAATGACCATAGTTGGTGGTAAACTGACAATTGCGTGTATGAGCAGACAGAAGAGCACATGTAAGTAACTACATCATACAGTGAGACAAGCATTGACAAGGTCATCACTGCACCTCAACACATTGATGTGTGTACACATTGTAGAGTCGACTACTACACTGTCCTGCCTCATTGACCATCTGATTTATTTTTGACATGTGAGGGACCACAGACCAATCTATGTCACACATACACAACCATTGCATGTGTAGGCACCAGGGGAGTCAATGGAACATGGCATTGTGTGCACGATGATGTGCCCTTCACCATGTGTCCACTGTGCACTGTTGAAGTGTGCACGATGTCCCTTGCCAATGTATGTCCCCCAAATCGCTGTAGCTACCGCCTGTCCCCGGCGGTGTGTCACCAGCACCCCCATTCACACAGGTGCAGTAATCATTGACATGGAGACATGCCCAAATGGCTGTGGGCATGCTCCGCCACCCTAATCGCAGTGCCTCATGTGATTATATGGCACCCAAATCCCGGTAGCCACCGCCTGGCCCCGGCGATGTGTCACTGCCATGGAGCATGCCCTAGAGCCAATGGGAACGATGATTGCGGTGGCATAATGCAATTTTGAAAATCGTGGTAGGCGTGCTCCAACACCGCGGAGGCAGACATTGGATGCTTTTGAAAGATGCACCATCGCGGTAGCCCACAGCGGGCCCCTGCAGTGTATCACCACCTTGAAGCATGCCCTAGAGTCAATGGGAACGATGATTGCGGTGGCATGATGCAATTTTGAAAATCGCGGTAGGCGTGCTCTGCCACCGCGTAGGCGGTCAGTGTATGATTTTGAATGAGGCAGACCTGGACCACCAATTGCTGCAGCTTGCCACCTTTGAAACGACCCCAGGGGGCTATATATGTGTGGGAGGGAGCCTTACATTCCCACTTCTCACAGAGCCTGCTGCCAGAGACCTCTGACCAGCTGCTCCCTCCAGGGACTGCTGCCTGAGACCCCTCACCTGCTGCTGCCTCCAGGGACAACTGCCTAAGACCCCTCATCTTCTGCTGCCTCCAGTGACTGCTGCCAGAGGCCCCTCATCTACTGCTGCCTCCAGGGACTGCTGTCTGAGACCCATCACCACCCAATTCCACCACAGGTGTTTCATGTTCACAGGGATGGCAAGGACAGATAAGATCCGTACCAGTTCATTCACAAGCGAGGAGCTGGAGGTCCTGGTGGACGAGGTGCTCGCACAGTACCCAAGGCTGTATGGTGCCCCAAATGTCGTGGTAAGTCATCAAAAGCGGAGGTGTAGGGCAGGGTGGGCACACATGTAGTTGGACTGATGCAGTACATGCCTGAGGTTGTGGGGTTGTGTCATGACCAGCCGCGGCCCGTGGAGGGAGTTACGGTGGGGCAGGGAGGCGGGGAGGGGGAGGGTGCAGGGTGGAGAGTGCTAAAAACCGGCATATGGATAATTGCAGGTAAGTAAACAATTTAATTCGTAAAACGAATTTCGTAGTGTGCACTTCATAGCATTTTGCAATGCAGTGCGTGCTACGAAATTCGTTTCATTAATTAAATTGTTTACTTACATGCAATTATCCATATGCCGGTTTTTAGCACCCTCCACCATGCCCCTCCCCCTCCCCGCCTCCCTGCCCCACCGTAACTCCCTCCACGGACCGCGGCTGGTCATGACCTGACAAACATGCTGTCTCCAGGGTGAAGGAGTGTGTGTACCAATGTCACAGGTCTCCCTGCTTGCAGTTGTAGGTATGAGTGAAGTGTGTTGCATTGTCAGCCATACAGTGACACACTATGTTGGTCATGCAGGTGCCAGGACAGTGATTGCTTGGATGAATGGCTGTGTGCCCCTGTTGTCCATCCCAGTGTGAGCCCAGATGCTCAGCACAGTGCCCGCCCACCAAGACGAGGTCACATCACTTCACTTACTGTGTCCTCACTATTGTGTTTTTGACGGTCAAATCCAGCTATCCACCATCTCAGCACTGTAGATTGCACACAACCACACTTGTGTGGATCAATATTTTGTTTGTGAGTTAATGTCCCTCAATGCCCCAAATGTGAAATACTGAGATATTCACAGGACATGATCATTGAGTGCTGCACAGTCTTGCACACAGTGAGACCACCCCCAGACACAGGTTGATATGTGATGTATGTGTTGCCCAGACATGCAAAGGAAGGGAGATATGTGCAAGCCACATAGGGGGTTCAGTGCTGGCACCCTGCATGTGTGTGAGATGTGCAGGGACTGTGTACCCACTCACAACTGCATGCAATCACATCAGCTTAGCCCACGCAGAGTGCCAATGTGAGATGTACCCCAGTGTGGGATGGACAGATAGTAGATTTTGTAATGTGTTTGTGTCTTTCTACTATACTGATAGATGTTGGTACATGACACTGTGTCACAAATCATTTCCCCCTCTTGTCTCCCATGCCTGCAGCTCAAGGTATACCAGTGTAAGGCCGTGTAGAGGGCCATTGCAGCAAAGGTGCGAGCTCTGGGGGTATCTAACCGATGGCGCACCCACTGCCACAAGAGGTGGGACGACATCAGCCGGCTGGCAAAGAACGCAGCAGAGATGACCTCAGGGCTGCTTCCTCGCACTGGGCGGTTGGCATGGCGCAGCATGACACCACTAATGGGCCGCATCTTGGCGGTGACTCATCCTGGGCTGGATGCATGTCTGAGAGAGCAGCAGCAGCAAGGCTGGGCTGAGTATTTGGTTAGGTTGACTTTGGCTGGGAGCGGCTGCATGTGGACAGGGCCTGTGCCAGCGCTGGCCTATGAGTTTTGGTGGAGTCGTGCAGTGTTGTGTAAATGGCTGCTGGCCTGGGTGCCAGTGTCATGCATTTGCCCAAACTGTTCTTACGATAGTATGCCTCCATGCTCTGCATTCCCATTGCAGTCTGAGTTGTGCTCTTCAACTTTTTGCAGCATTGGGGTAGTCGTGGGAATCAAATAGGGAGTGAACATCAGTGTTCCCAATCTGAGTGTGAGCTCATCAATGTGTCCATTGCTTGCACCCTGAATGTTGAGGCCTAGACATCTGACAACAATATGCACTAGTCTTTGGGCCCCATAGTGCAACATGGTGGTTGGCATGGGCTCTTTGCCATTACTGACTGTCATGTTGGCATCCATGTGTGGGTTATCCCCTCAGGTCTGTCAGTGTGCCCCCATCATGTCCGTAGGTGTGGGCAGAGCAAGTTGTGTGTCTGGTAGACTTCAGCCACGGCAGGGTGTTGTGCTGTGTGGCCTTAACATGGCTCAGTCATGACAGATAATCAGGGTTACATGCACTATTGGGGTCTATGTAGTGAGTTGCCGGAATGTGATTGCAGAGTGTGGTGTGCAACAGGTAGATTTGGACCTCTTTTGTACTGCATTGATTGCATTGCTTTGTCCTGTTGCTGACACTAACCTGACCCTGCATATCTCTCTTATGCAGATTCACCAGTGGTCACGGAGGGACAGGAGCCAGACACCAGTGGGGGTGAGACAAGCACTACAGCTACACAGGAGCCCAGTGACACAGATTTTACCAGCACCTCAGAGGGGGACCAGAGTATGCAGGAGGAATCCATGCCTGAAACATAAAGTACCACATCATCTGATGCCACCGGGGATGCATCCATGTTGGCGGGCACAGGGAATGGAGACTCTGCATCATCTTCTACCACACAGTAGCCAGTGCCCACCCTCCCATCCACTTCCTCTGGTGCTGCCCGTGTCCATGTCAGTAAGAGGGGACGAATTTCATTCACACCTAACACCACTGCTCCTGTCCCCCCTGCTGCCCTTAGTGCTGAGTCTGTTGAGCTACTGCGCCACCTTTGTGTGGGCCAGACAGCTCTACTGAATGCTTTCAGTGACCATGACAAAAACTTAGCCCAGGTGGTTGCCTACATGGAGGGCATACACTCCGACGTGAGTGGGCTGAACTGTACTGTCCAGGCTTTGTCGTCCACAGTGACGTCTACCCTTCAACAGGCATATACTCCCATTCCTGCTCCAGGGCCTTTGTCCACAGCCCAGTTAGTGGCCACGTCTGATGATAGTGACCACGGTTCACATGCGTCACAGTCACGATACAGCACACAAAGCACCCATCAGAAACAATCCCCACAGAAGAGCAAAGACAGTCCAGAATGCAAAGACAAAAGCCCATGAGGGAAAAGCAAGGCCCAAAAAGCTAAGACGCAGACCTCAGTCTCACATGCCTCAGAGGCATCCCAGCTAGGGGGTTCTGTGTGTGTTTCAGTTGTGTTTTGTGTTTGTGTGTTGTTTGTTTGTAGACATCTGTTCTGGCATCCCTGTGTGTGTGTGTGATGTTTGTGGCTGTACTCAGGGTGTGTGTTTGTGTGTGTATGGACTGGCAAGTATTGTCAGCCTTCAGTGTGTTTGGCACTGGCGTTGTGTGCTGCTGGTGTGAGGGGGGTATGTGTGTACATTCCTCCTGGTGTTTGGCAGTCAAAGAGTGTGTCAATGGGCCCTGTGTGTTGGACTGCTGTTGTACTCCTGTGAGGTGGTTGTATGCACGTGTGGCTGTTCCCAGTTTGACTTCCAGGCCTTCCTTTGTTCCTTGTGCCTTTCCCTGGTTTGCCTTGCTGTCTCCCTGCATTGTTGCACTGTGGTGCCTGTGGTTTGACTCCACTGACTGTACCAGCCATGTGTGGTTTTGGTGGTCTGAGGGGGGTGTTCTGTGCTCCATGTCTTGCACTTTGGCTTTCCTATTTGTTGGGCTCCCTTGCTGTTGGCATTTGGTGTATGTGTGTCAGTCTGTGGTATGTATGTGTGACTATGCAAGCTGTGTGTCTATTTGATCCTTGTATGTGTTCATTTGGTGCTTGTACTCATGTTTGTTTCCATATATGTGGTGGTGTTGTGGTATGTGTGTTTCCCTGGCCCTGTGCTACTGTGCTGTGTGTTGTGTGTTCCTGTGCAGCCACTCCTGGTGTGCTGTCTCCCTGGTTGTTTTTTGTGTGGTGCAGGGTGTGGTTTGATCAGGCTTGTTGTGCATGGGTGTGCGCAGGATGGGTACATGGCTTGTTCCTTCATGAGGTGTGCTCAATTGTGGTGGGGGAGATATGGCCCTGGGATCTTTGTGTGCCCTGCCCATCACTTGGACTGGCCCTGCCTCCTTCATTGTGCGCATGTATTCCCTTGTGTTTACCACTGCGGTGACGTGTCAGGGACATTGGTGCATGATTGCGGAAGATGTGTGTTCAGGATGCAGAGGGGTGACTTGGTGGCAGGTGGGTCATGTGTGGGTGCCCTTGTGGATGTGTTCCTGTCCCCAGCAGGGTGTCTGATGTGGATTTGGACCCTGTGTCAGCCTGTGTGTTGTGTATTGTATTTGTGTAGTTGAGTACCTGAGGCGGCATCCGCGGCGGTCCATGAATTGCTGGTGATGTAGCAGGTACAGCACTGGAACAACGTGTAGGGCATGGTCCATGGCAGTCGTGACCGGGTGGTGTGGACCGGGAGTCTGGTTTAGTGCTCCGCTGTTGAGCCTCCGCCGTCTCTGGTTGGGCGGTGTCTCCGCTGCATCTGCTTGTTTGGGGCATCCAGATTTGTGGAGCAGGGCAGACGTCATTCCGCACGGCGGTGAGTCTCCATTGGCTCCCACCACCGCGGTGGTGGGTGCACTTTGATGGTGGTGCGTGTTGCTCCGCGGCGGATGGGAATTGGCCTATGTTTGGCCATACTAATATGGCGAACGTGAGTTCCGCTGCTCGCGTGCGGAAAAATGCATTTTTCTGCACCACCAGCACCGTGGTGGTGCCACCGTTCGACATCCTAATGGACCCAATATCAGTTAAAAAAAATAATTACTCATTACTTAAAATGAATTTACTTCCCACTCCATACCCTTAAAAAACTCAAAACCCTCATTTCAAATCATTAAAAAATAATTGCACAATTAACTTAATTATCAATTTAACAAATATCACTAATTAAAAAATAAATACAAATTCTTTCAAATGAATTTACTTTCCACCCTTTATCCATATAAACCCCACAACCCGCACCTAAAACTAAACTTAAACAAAAATGAATTACACACTTAAAAAATGTATTGTCAATTAAATAATTAATAGTATTTAACAACTAAGTATTAATCAATTTCGATTAATTTTCTCCCTTCCCTTTATGCCTATAAACCCCCCATCCCGAACTTTAAAAAAATCAATTAACAATTAACATAATTAATTATCACCTAATTAATATTAGTTAACAACTAAGGGCACGATTCCAATCTCGTGCAGAAAGCCAACAGAACGACTCGTGTCTGGAATTCTTTCTGTATGACTCGTGTCAGAGTAGTCCGACCGAACACGTACGATGCATTTCAATGCATCCGGATACGATTTGGTTGGACTCCTATTGACTTCAATGAGAGCCTGTGTATCAAACGCGTACAAAGACTCCCATTGTCAAAAGGGGTGTTTGGGGATCATTGTGCACCCTGTGGCAGGCACCCCTTGGTGCCTGCTACACTGTGCATGGTCTGAAGGGGTGCCCATGGGCACCCTCACGGGCACAAATTAATCTTTTTTTGATCGGGGCAAAAGGAATTGTAAAGGCTGCCCGATTCATTCATCGTACTTGCTGGTTCAGAATCCAGCTCCATTGCGCTGCATGATTCCGCAACACACGAGTCGGACGCACAGGTGTGGGTTCAGAAGCAATTGGGTCAACGCGGCCGAGATCTTCTCATCGTACTCGGTCGTTTGTAACGAGGGACGATACAATAAGAAACATAGGCTCCCAATCGGATTTGCACATTCCAGAACCCATCTGAAGGCCTTCCTAATGACTTCGGAATCGAGCCCTAAGTATTAATTTATTAAAAACAAATCACTTCCCACTCTTTACCATCATAAACCCAACAATCAACACTTAAAAAAATAAACAATTAACATAATTATTTATACATTATTATTAATTAACAACTAATTATTGATTTAAAATAAATTAATTCCCACTCTTTACCACTGTAAACTCCACAACCCCCACTTAAAAAAATACACAATGAACATAATCCATGTTCAATTAATTAATATAAATTAACAACTAATTATTAATTATTGAAAAATAAATTACCTCTCACTCTTTGCCCCTATAAACCCCAAAACCCGCATATAAAATTACTCTGGTACTCTGCCAACTTTGTATGTTACAGGTACGCATGTCCATACCAAGATTAGTGGTGGCCCATGTGATACACACACATTGGTGTGAGTGTGGTAGTAGGTGCTTGCTGCTGGGCTGTGGCTATTGTCTTTTTGACCTGGAATAGAGCAGAGTCATGTCAACATCCAATTCTCTCCTTTTGAAATGACACCTGGCTGAATGACATGAGGAATCATCTTGTGTAGTCAGTGAATTTAGGTGACAATTGTACCACACAGGCAACTGGTCAGCCTTGTGCGAGCAATGATGTACCCTCACTACTGACTCTCATTTGATGGTGGCCCTATTGCATGTGACATGACATTTGAGTTCACAGTACATACAGTGACTGTAAAACAGTTCCCATTGGCAAGTCCTGACTCTACAGTAAAATGAGGGTAAAAACATCACTGGTGCCATTAGAAATAGTGCCTACATGCTGGCCAGTGTGCATTTGCCAGTTAGTGGTTCATCTGCAATAGTGTTCCTAATCTCTCATTCAATTAATGGTGAGCATGCATGAGTGAGGAGTAGAACTGTGGGGAACCTATGTGTCTGTCTACACTGATCCTTCCAAGCGAATCTGAGTATGTAATACCAAAGAGTGGTGTGATGTGCCTGCCCATTGTGACTCTAGTGATCCCACATCTTCATGTCATAGATGTTCAGTGACATCCAACACCTTCAAACGTGTATTGGTTTGTGGATATACAACCTGTGACTGGCGTCATCACCTGCACCAAGCAGGGTTGGGGATGTTTATATGGCTATATGGAGCCTTGTGATGTGTGAATTCAGAGTAGATCTGTCCCAACTGTTTGGACCTCAATGTTTTCATGGAAATTTATCTCTGAAATGATGATCAAAGGATGTAATTTGGAGTCCAAAGTGTCATCAGTGTGCAATGATCATTTGTATGTGACACGATGTCTGCCTCAACAGAAATTGATGGTACATTGTTGTTCAACTAGACCTCCAGGACATAATGATGTGTTTTGAGTACGGAGCTGGCAAAGTGCCTCCACACAGAGTTCCACTGAGTTGGGAAAAAACTCTGTTGAACCCCACTCCACTCTGATCCCTCCCTTCTCCCTCATTAATTATAATTCTCAAAAAAGGCACTTACCTGCTGTGGCTGCCTCCTCCTCACCATGGCCACTCTCCTTCCTCATCCTCGCCGTCCTTGTCCATTGGAAACCCCTTTGTTGTACGTCTTGCGCAACTTTATTTTTGTCTTCCCCCCCACAGTTCCATCAACACACACCCAGTTGTCCCCCCACAAGTTGGCCGTTCCCACTTCCCTAAAAGTGGATGCCTCTCCTGTTCAGCAGGCACCTCAGCCCCTGCCCCTGTTAGCCCCGCTGCCTAAGTGAGGAGGCTAATGACCTCCTGAGGAGTATCTCAATGGGTCGGACTGCAGTGCTGAATGCCATCCAGTGGCTAAATGCCCAGATGACCCAGATGGTTGCCTTCCTGTAAGGCATTTTGCACTGCCATGGCTGGACAGTGGAGATTTTTTCAGACTCTGCCCTCTTCCCTCGTGGCAGTGCTTCACACATTGCAACCTTCCAACTCCCCTCCTGTCCCTCAACATCCACATTCCACCTTCCTAACCTATCCCAAGCACATGAACACATAAGCGTGCATACACTTCAACAGACCTAAGCAGCACACACAAACATAAGGCATCCAGGACACTTAAACATGCACGCACACAGCAGGCACTAACCTCCCTAACCACCACCCCAGCATACCCCCAGGCACTACAGCAACATGCACTGCCCACTACACAGACACCCATGCCTGCAGACACCACAGTAAACACATTGCCCCCTCTGCAGACATACCCATGGCTGCAGACACCACACCAACACACACTGCCCCCTCCCCTGATACACCCATACCTGCAGGTACAACACCAACACACAGTGCTCCTCCACAGACACAGCCATACCCATATACATCACATAAACAGTCACAAACCCCTCCACAACATCTAGCACAGCCACAATGCTCCCACCCAAAAATGCAAACAGCAGACCCAGCACACACTTCCACTCCCTCTTCCTCTCAATCCGAACTCCATTTCAAACTCCCTACCCGTTTTCCCTGTGAATATCCCTTGTTTGCCCTTGCCCTTAACCCTCTGAGACCTGATCCCCAAGTCCAAAAACCTCTTTCACACCCATCCCTTCCACTTACCACGCCATCACTGAAAAATAGCCTCCCCACCTCATAAACCAGCCCTAAAGATAAAAAAGAAAAGAAATCCTTCTAAACCCACCCTAAAAAGCCCAATACCTAAGAAGCCCCCTCCCAAGGAGAAACCCACCCCAACCCTAAACCTCTGCCCCTCTGCCAAGTACAATTTACAAGTTCCATGCTGTGCCCAATGGATGCCCCTTTGTGGGGAGTTTCCCTCCTTGTGCTGTGTGATATTTGGATACTATGGGCAGGCCATTGGCTTTGTTTCCCTTGATAGGCTGTTCGGGATTGATTATAACATATCTTCTTTTGGAAGGCATTGGTCCTGCCACTACATTTCAAATTGATGTTCTTGCATAGTTAGTGATATGTGAGTACAGATGTGTTTGTTTGGTCCATGATTGCTGATCTAGTTGATGTGGTAAGCATGATGTGCCCTTGGGGCCAGTGCTGAAGTTAGACAGTACAGGGGGAAATGTTGGATATATGTCTATGTGGGTTGGCATCTAAATGGGGCACACATTGCACGGGAAATGTTATATGGTAAGTATTTCAGCTTTGCCTGGCCACTGTCCACATCATGTAGGTTGCACTTCTCCCTATGATGCAGGTTGGCTATGTGTTTGATGTATTGTAGTTATACATTTGTGTATCCATCCACACATGGAGTGTGTCAACTTGTCATATCTTTGTGTAGTTCTGCATGGTCATGTGGCCATTTTTCAGTGTGTACCTTACAGCGACTTTATACAGATTTGTGCCACATGCTGTAGGTGCTGTGTTTGCTTTTCTAAGCTGTAGTTACCCATTGTCTATACATGCATGTCACTTGGTTATGCTATTGGTTGTCCCTAAAACACTTAAGTTCCCTGGTCCAGTGCACATAGAGTTTATCAGGTATGTGTCAAATGTATTGTGCCCCAGGTCCCCAGCCTTTCAGGGTTCCCCCTCACACTGGCCTGGCTATCAGGCAGAGGGTGTTTCCATTGTGCCCTTGAAATGTTTCTCACACTGATTGCATGTGATTCCATTGACTGACATTGGCTTTTCATGTGGGTGATGTGTGAGGGCCTAATACAAAGTTCCGGTACAAAAGGGGGTGGTGATGGACGGAGCATCTGAACCAATCAAACACTCACACCCAGTCAAAAGATCTGGGTTTAATCCATTACCATTCTTTAGCCCACTCTGCCACCCCAGTTCAGACATGGCTATATGCAAATCAGTCTGACCCTGTGCCTCATGGGAACAGTCCAGCCCGAACTGCCAAGCCATGCCTTCCCTGGACCGGAAACAAGCTTCTGAGGACCGGTTTCTGGCATTACAGTCTTCTTCAGCCCGGCTTGCTTGAATCCAGTGGTAAAGTGAGCAGCAGATAAGGTGTGTGCGACTTGCTGACATATCCATACATATGTTTCTTTACATCACAGCTGAACTTGGGATTTGTGCAATGTGAATGTGTCACATTCATTATAGCACCTGGATTGTCATTGGAGCGAGAGTGCCTCATGGTATTTGTAGTGAGTTCAATGTCAGTTTAGCAACATTTGAGTCACAGTAAGTTGCATCAGTAATGAATTTTAGAGTGACATGGTTGACAAGTGAGAAAGGGCAAAACAAGTCTAGTATCTTAGTTAGTGTTGGGGTGAGAAGGCCTCATGGTAATTGTCATCAGTTTAATGTCACTTTAGCAACATTTGAGTCATGGTAAGCTGCATTATGAGTGAAGATCAGTAGTGACTTGTGAGACAAGGGAGAAAGGGCAAAGGTTTTGTGTGACAGAGATTAATAGGTGTGATATTGTTGAAGAAGTGGTGTTGTGGGACACTAAAAATTGCACAAATCAACATCAGTGGACATGATTTGTAATCACATGTTGATTTGTGTACAAAGTGCCAGTGCAGTACAAGTGTTCCGGCCTAGAAGGGCATCCTACAGATGTATTTGTGATGAATGACAAGAAACAGTCCCAGACAGGTTCCCTGTATATTTGTAAATTACTTGGAGATCCCGCCTCTCGTGCCTGGTCCATGGTGGTGCATCATTTTAAAGAGGAGTCAATGGCAACAGGTAGTTGTATGATTTACCACCAGTTTCGAATGAGATGGACTTTGAAGGTGGTCGAGGAGGTAGAGTAATTGCAGGAGAAGCATGATGTACTTCATGTCGCTAGAAGATGATTAGAGATGAGTTTCGGTGAGTTTCAGCATTATATCACTCCCTTTCCGCCATCTTAGATACAGTGGTTGGACCAGGGTCACTCTGGCTGTAAAGCAACTCATAATTGGGCAGGTGGTTTCAGTGGCAGTCCGAGTCCCCCACAGCCTCATTGACCTGCTCTGCAGCTTACGCTCTTGTAGTTGGCTGGCGGTGTCGGTGGTTCGGCAGCGGGCTTTAGAAAGCCAACCCTCCTAACTCGTAATACAGTGATCGGACTGCGGAGCTCTCCATGCTTGAACCACCACACGGGTACTTTGTCAGTCCACAGGACCGGCAAACTCGTAATAAGGCCCTAAATGTAATTTAAAACACACTAATCAAAACTTCAAACCTATTTGTCAGTGGGGCAAAAGGCCAGTGAGAGTACAGCCAGAAACCTCCTGTTTCCTGTTTTGGTGACGTCAGTGAGGTCAGCACAGAGTGGAGTGGAGTGTGAGCATGAAGCTTGCTCCATTGTGATTGATTCGGGGGCCCTCAATCCCAACACCCACGCAGAGGTGGCCTGGTGAGGAGAGGACTGGGGGGGCTTGCAGGCTCCTACGATCAGTGATCCAGCTACAACATCTGGTTTGTTGACGTGTGGAGTGGAGCACATGCTTGAAGCCTGCTCCCTTGTGCCATTGTTATTGTTTTGGGGCTCTCGACCCCCACGCCCCCCTGTAGAGGTGGCCCAGTGAGGCTTGCAGGGTTTGCAGGTTTGCGGCTCCTATGTAGAAAAAACTCTGGTTTGGCCAGTGAATCAGCTACGGCACCGTGGGAGGGCTGTGAGGGTCCAGGATCACATATACACCACAGTGCAGCCATCTGTGTGCCTGTGTGAATTGGGTCCATGCAAAAGTGGACAGCCTGACACCAGGATCTGTTTGCAAGATGCAGCACCCAGAGACGTTGCTACGTCCTGTGAAGAAAGGGGGGTAGTACGCATCTTATGCTTGGAAGTACATCCCAGGCTGTGCGTAGGATACAATGACACCACCAACATTGAGTTCAAGGCATAAGGCATTTCAATTCTCCCGTTTGAGCTCCTCCAGAGCCTTCCAGAATAAGAGACTAAGGCTTGCTGGTGGTCAAATTAATTTAATTTGATTTAATAGTCAGCTGAGCAGGGTAATCAGTTTAGTCAGCTTGACCAGTGGAATTCTAGGCAAGCATACATGCGAGTACCCCCTCCATCCCTCCCTCAATAGTTATGAGAGATTCCAATAATACCAGCAGACCTGCCCAGCTATCTACCTGTTTGGTAAAAGTACAGAAGTGATTTGCAGTGACAGAAGTATCTAATATTGTACACCTTCTATCTCCTGTCACCCATTATTCTGATGCTAGAAATGGGGTCTCAAGTTGACAATGGTTTGCACCTTTGTCCAAATAGGGGCCCTTATTTCTAGCCAGGATAAGGGGAATACACTCCTAAAATAACCCCTGCTCACCCCCTTGGTAGCTTGGCACAATCAGCCAGGCTTATCTCAGAGGCAGTGTATGAAGCATTTGCACATCAACAACAGTAATACAGTGAAAACATTTCAAAAGGACACCACAACAGTTTTAGAAAAATAACCAATATTTATCTGTCCAAACAAGACCAAAATGATAAAATACCAACGTACAGTAATAAGAAAAAAATAGGTTCTTTGCAAGTATGATTTAAAAATGCAGTTCCTTGAAGTCGGTAGCTCCGCCCGGTGCTGAAAACAACAGACTCCAACA
The DNA here is from genome assembly GCF_964261635.1 of Lissotriton helveticus. Lineage (NCBI taxonomy): Eukaryota > Metazoa > Chordata > Amphibia > Caudata > Salamandridae > Lissotriton > Lissotriton helveticus. The sequence goes on from NC_136063.1 coordinate 1,025,675,730, forward strand.
GTTTTGGCCAAATGCTTCAGTGTGGAATGACGTTAGTGTCAGCAGACTCGTAAACAATCCCTTTGGTTCTGGCCGACCACGTATGTGCCGGCTGTTCGTGGCAACCATTGCAGTCGCAATGTGAAGGGTAGTAGTGCAGTGTGCGGTGCCTTCAAGTCACGATGCAGGCAGTGGCTCGGTGATGGTGGTCCAGCAGCGTCAGTGAGACCAGGGATGTGTTGCGGACTGAGGTGGTGCTTGTGGCAGTGCTGACAGGTCACGGTGCAAGAGACAGTGCCGATTGATGGGAGCTGGCGTCGGTCAGCCCAGACAACAGTGTGGGATAGGACAGTGCATCATGTAACTTACGAGCGATGCCCCCAAACCACAGTGCGCTCATGGGTGTCGTGGTCAGCAGGCAGCGACGTTGTCGGTGAGAACGGGGCGGCGAAGAGAAGCTTGGTGGTGCAGAGTGCGGTGCCCACAGGTCGCGGAGAAAGCAGTGGCTCGGTGGCAGCAGCGGTTGTCATAGTCGATAAGACCAGGGTTGCAGTGTAAAGTGCGGCGCTGCCCTCTGCGGTGCCTTCAGGACAAAGAGCCTGTGGTGGTGTCATTGACGGTGTTGGCTGCTTTCCCCCTCTATGGCAACTGAAAACAACGGTTCCAGAGGCAGTATCCAGAGGTAAGGGAAGACTTTGCTGTCCCTGAGACTTAGGAACAGGAGATAAGCTTGATTTCGATCCCTTGAATATACTCAGCACAAGTAAAGAAAGTGCAGTCCAGTCCTTTCAGTGTACAAGGTATTTGCAGCAACTGCAGGCCAACCCAACAAAGCAACAACACAGCAACGGGGCAGTACTCCTCATAGCAGTTCTTCTTTATTGCAGGTTCTTTGATTCCAGCAAAATCTAAAGCTCTAGGAGGTTGGCAGACCAGGCCCATTCAGATGCAAGGAAATCTCCTCCCACTACTCTAAATGCAGCCCAGGTCTATTGAGCCCAGACCCTACTCATCCAGGAAAGGCAGGGCACACCTCGACCCTCCCACCCCAGTGGCTGTCTGAAGAGAATGCACAGCCCCAGCTCCTGTCACTCAAAAGCTAGACAGTCACTCCACCACCCAGCAGAGGCACACAGGAGGGCTAAGCAAGAGAATACCTACTTTCTAAAAGAGTTATTTTCAAACCCAGAATATAAAAATCATCTTTACTAAAAGATGCATTTCTACATTCTGAATTCAAGCATTCTAAACTCCATTTCTCTATCTTGTCCCAATGGCAAGATAACTTGTAAGATGTTACAACATTTTCCCCATTCTATCCTATGGGACAGATAGCCTTTCAATAGTGAAAACGAATTACACTATATTTCACTATCAGGATATGTTACACATATCCAGTACATGTCCTGCCTGTCACATACACTGTACCCATCCCATTGGGGTACCTTGGGCCTACCCCTTAGAGGTGATTCACATGTAATAAAAGGGAAGGTTAGGGTTTGGCAAGTGGGTGCCCTTTCCAAGTCGACAGGGCAGTAAAAACCACGCACAGACACTGCTGTGGCGGGCCTGAGAACCCCTTGAAAGTTTGCTTGTGTGGGTGGCACAATCAATGCTGCGGGCCCACGAGCAGCATTTGATTTACAGGCCCTGGCACTCTCAGTGAACTTTACTAGGGACTTACTAGTAAATCAAATATGCTAATCATGGAAACACAAATTCATAATCTGATTTACAATATGAGCACTTGTGCTTTAGCACTGAAACGCAGCGAAAAAATATGCAGATATACTAAACCAGCAAAAACAGAATCAAAACCTGGAGGTCATTAAGCACAAAGACAGGGGAAACATGCCAAAAGATGCCAGGTCTAACATCCGACTACTACAGGAAGCTGGAGAAAATAAAAAAAATATTAAAAAGAGTAAAGAAGATAAGCCAGGCTAAAAGCTGGGCAAAATAATTACAAATACAGATTCAATAGAGAATCAAACATAAGTGCCATAAGAGATGCAGGAGACAAGGAAGAGATTCAACTGTGGGTACTTTGGTGTGCACGTACCTTCCCGTATCGCATTGACCTACCCCTGTCCAATACTTACCTAACGGCGATCTGCGGTGCGGGCGATGGCGGCACCATAGCAGCTAAATATCAGCTTAAAAGTGAGCAGCACCACAGTAGCTAGGTATTAGCTTAAAAGTAGGCGGAAGACCAAAATACGAACGCTATTGAACTGGTAAGAAGCTAAATAGGCGAGCTGAAGTAGGCAATGCAGCTGTGTCAGTGTGTCAGTTCCTTCCTGAATTTTTCCCAGAGTAGGCATGCACCAAAAGTTAGAAATTGGTTAGTCAGCTCCAGTAGCATAAGAGAGAAGGCAAAGCAAAGGGGCACAGTGAATACGCAAGACTGCAATGAGGTCTGGTGACTTGCGCAGGACTATATATCAACAACAAACAAAACAATCGAAAAAGAGATTGGGCAAAATAGTAATAGAGGCAATAAGCATCAACCCAAATATGCTCCTTGTAGAAAGGGTTAGTATCATAAAATCAGCTTTGGCCTATGCCCTGATTGCTTATGGGAGGTATTCTCCAAAACCACACAGTGGTGCTGCTTCGCAGTCAACCATTGTGGATCACTTTAAATCTTCTGTGAAAACTGAGGAAACCAATAAAGATCTTGGCATGCAATTAAAAATGTCTAAAACAACCACAATGACAGAGACAAGCTATATAAAGACTCATGCAATACCAACCAATCGCCCAACATCCCTAGGGAAAGAGGGGAGAGGAGTTGGCCTAACGGCTAGGGTGCACGACCTCGGACCTGGAGGAACTGGGTTCGAGTCTCGGTAACGACGCCACAACCTCCTGTGATTCTGGGCAAATCACTTAATCTCCCTGTGCCTAAAATGAAAGTAACTGGAAAATGTAAAAATGTAAAGTAACTGGAAAAATATGTAAAGCGCTCTGATACCTGATTCGGTTCGGGTCAAGTTCGCGCTATATAAAACTCTGCAAAAAAAAAAAAAATTGGAAATAAGCCCTGAAAAGTCTGCCCAAGTTCTAGAAAATTACCTAAAGACAACAGTGTAACCCCTGCTCCAGAGGTGGGTTCCAGCTCAGTGGAATAAAAGCACAAGTACATTCTTCTTGCCACTCAATAACCACAATTCAGCCAAGAGCTGTATCTAGTGAGGACAGGCCTTTGAAAGGGCTGGTGGCAGATACTAACACTGACATAATTCCAGACATATAATCCCAAAGCAAGAGTAGTTCTGGCTAAAGACAGCTGCACAGGTGCTAGTTCCATTAGGTAATGGTAGTCTTCACTCACCATTTAATGGTCCAACTGCTTCAAAATCATAAATACAGTATACCAGTAAAAACACACAAAAGAGAGTGCCTCAAGAATCCAACAATTGTATTGTAGAGTTTGTTCTCTTTGTTTCTTCTCTCCTACTTTCATGAAATTGTTGTAGGGAAATACCGGGTGACCGTACATAAATATCACACCTAAAGAACCACAACTGGTTGGTTTCTCTAAGCTGAGAATGGATAATCTTTGTCTCAGGTCAGTCACGTTGTGATGTGTCGTATTATCCGGTCTGAGCTTATAGAACCCAATAAGGTGTGGATATTAAGCTGTGATTTTTACCGGGAATTTCCCTGCAAGAATAAAGGAGCAGTACTAGTGTTCCAAGAATTTTTTTGAGAACTGATCCGTTTCACACTTAGGGGCCTATTACGATCTTGGTCGGAAAGCCTCCGACCTTAGGTCATAGACTTTCCGACCGAGCCCGTCGTTTTTTAATTCCAACCCCATAATTACAATATAGGCGGTCGGAATTGAAACCGGACGGTCATTCTGGCTTCTGACGGGCTCAAAGAGCCCACAGGTCAGTCGGAGGCCGGCCCATATTCCCAATGGATGGTGTTTCCACCGTTATTAAAATGCTCGGTTTCCCACAGGCTTTCCATGTGGAGGTTTCCAAAATGGAAAGCCTGTTGGTAAGTGAATTTGGGGGCTTCCAGCAGGGCCCCCTTCTCTTTACAGCATCCAGTTGGTGGCCGAGGGAGCACCTATGGTAAAATTGTAGAACTGAAATAGCTCCTTTTTGCCCAATACCAGTAATAAGAAGAATCCAACCTGACCTGAAACTGACCCTGATTCCCAAGATAATAGATATTGAGTGTGCATTTACTGCACAAGGTTAAAGTGAGGTAGAGAATGCAGACTTTATTAATAACTCACTTAAGTTGGCCGATCTCTACCTTCTGGCTAAATATGATTAAAACTTTTCTGCATGAGCAAGCTCCCCAGCAGATCCAACACAGGCTCAAACAGGAATATGGGGTAGCTTGCTTAAAACCATGGATACTATAATTAATGCCCTCAATTATCATTCAGATAAACTGAATATACAGGTGGAGTTGCTTAACTCCTTTGCCCTTTACGTAGCTGGGATCGATTCTAAGTTACTTAATAAAATGAGGGAGTAAATCATAATGTATCTCAAGAGTATAAAGATCAGCAGCAAATAATGACACACTCTATCATGCAAGCTGAAAGTGATAAAATCCTCACAGCAACACAAAGAATCCCATGAAAGTATACAGGACTCTCTGGTGCATATAAAAGAGAATGAAGCCGCACAAATATTATCAGCCCTAGATGGTGACGATAACCAAGCAATAAACAACTCAGATTTCTATTCTACTTCGAAAACAATTAGACTAATCAACAGATCAAGGACAAGGCAAAGAAAAGCCCATCATAAATCAAATAAAATGAAAGAACTAGTCAAGACAGGTATGGCTGACAGAACAAAGGAAAATTATCCAATCTTCAATCCAATCTTAAAACCTGTGCGACAAGTGAAATTAGTAGATAAAAGGCTGACTGCAGCACTAAGCAGTCAAGACATGCTAATCACTAATCAACTATAAAATCATTGAATTGAAACTTCAACTAGCCATTCTTTCAGAATCGATAGTAACCAATGGCATCCTCGAGTAAGCAGAGATGCACAGTTATCTGTGCTAGGTAGGGAAAAAGTAAGGCGTAGCACTACATCAATCTCTCAGCAAAATAAATCCGAAAACTCAACGTCGACTTCTACTTACTAGTCCGGTAAGAGTTTACCACGAACACACACAAAAAACCCTAGGAAAAAATTGTGCTTTTAGCTTAACTTCCTCAGCAGGAGACCTTCGCAGGTGTTTAGTGTCACAAAGTGCAATAAGCTTTTCTAATCATCTTAACATGAATAATACAACAATCATTTTGGATAAGTGTTCCTCTTCAAAACTTCTATTTATCCCACGGTACAATTCGAGTGGGCCATACAATATATTAAATCATACTAGTATATTAAAATTATTCGCTTCAATCCCAGCCCTTAGTCATCTAATATCAGATGATTTAGAGTCAGTCAAATTTAAACAGAATATCTCCGTAAGAAATAACCTGTACTACGTGGCATTGTGCGGAGATCGTCAATAAGATACTGGTAAATAGGTTACACTTTCAACAATGGGGGATTGATACTAGGAAATGTAACGATAGCCAATGTCTGACCCTATTAATTCCTATGGCAGCTTCGAAGAGAAGCTTTCAGACAAATCCTATAAAAATTGGAAAATGTGGAAGGTATGCTAACGTTCTAAAAGGAGCAATTAGCCCACTATTCAATCTCGCATTATCATCTGGTATTAAAATGTCTAGTTGTAACCCGGGCCCACGTATTTGTAAAGAAATATAGCAACATTCAGTACTAAGTAACGATTGGGCTTGGTTACCAAACATTCTTAGTTAAATTTAGGGAACGACTGATGCTTGAACTGATGGGTTAGCTTGAATAAAAAACATCAATATTTGCTCCAGAAATGTCCATGGCCTCTCCAGACTGTTGGAAGACCGAGAAACGTAATCGTTTTACAGAATTTTAACATTTGAATGTTTCAGAAATCTTGGAAAATGGATAATAAAGCCATTATTGGTTACCATCTACACATGGCCGAACGAAAGGTGGGGTTTCAACTTATGTTTCATTGAAAATAGATGCCGAGCATCAGGAAATTGATTTCCAACTAACATGGCTATTATGAATTAAAATGCACATACAAACCTCGATTATTTTTTTCAATGTATATTTCAGCACAAAAAGATCAGTCAAAATAAACCAACTTACCATCAAATGGGAAATAATTAAAACTCTGACATATCAATACACTGCTACTAGTCTAATTATTTCAGGTGATTTTAATATGCATCTGGTCTCTAATAATGCCTCAGATAAACCAAGCAGGGATACAATCCTAAAATGCTATTCCCAACTACAAAATGCGATCTCATGTTGCTACAAGAAGATTTTCAACATAATAACATAGGTGTTCCAACATTTAAAAAGTCAAGGCAAAATTCTATAATTGACTGCACCATAATGTTAAATGATTTAACATCTGCAGTTGATGAGTACCCCGAGCGGAAAGTGACCACAACCCACAAATTATAACATTGTTTCTCACAGTTGACTATCTGCCAAATTTAAAAAATCTTGAACATATGCTGATTGCTTATAATTCGATAAGGCTGATATGGCACTCATCTAAACAACTGGAGATCCTGGCCTTTGAATAACAACTCGAAATAAAATCAGCCCTATGTGATGTTCAATGTGGAAAATCCATAGTGGAATTAGGCCATGTTTATGATCCTTATTAATAGATCACTTTTCGGTTAAAACAACAGCCTGGGGTAATCTCGTTAGGCCAACAAACAACAGGCCGTACTTACGTAGGCCATATCTCCAAAAGAAGGATCATAATAAAGCATCAAGAGCTAATTTTAGACAACCAAACTGTGCTTTTATATTTTCCAAATTGTGTTAATTGAAATGCTTGAGAAGAATATATAAAAATGAGATTTGAAAGGAAAAAAAGGCCCATCATGAAGAAATATGGGCAAAGTTGCACTACTTCTGTAAAAGCAATTCATTGAAAGCCTATTAGGGAAAAATTAATGACTTTATTAATTTTTGTTCTTTCAGAAGCTATAGACAATGTTCATATACAATTACATTTCTCTCACAAAACAATTGATACAATGAACATTCCAATTGTAAACTCAGGATTATAGACTTATACTCTCCTCCAGAGAGGTTTCCCTATCAGACAAGATTTTGGTGTGCAGTAACCAAACTTTAACTAAACCCACCCCCGAACTCCCCCCTCATCTACCCCAACTCACCCCCTTGCCGGATCCATGCAACTTGAGGTCCAGTTATCTTAAGTACCGTCTTGGGTCTCCTCCTGACTGTGGGTCACCGTCTAGTGGAGTGCGTCTCATTGGGTGATACCTCTGTGGAATGTGGGGCCTGCCCCTCTATCCCCTGTACCATCATCATCCCCCATGCCAGCAGTACCTCAGGTAATTTGTCATCTCTTCTAGTGCTGCGCATATGCCCCTCCTCAGCCAGTGCCCACTCTCTCAGGTCTGTTCTCCAGGTTGCTGTCTGTGGGACCTGCTGAGCCAACCAGTGTATTGCTATACGCCGCCTAGCTATTATGAGCCCCAACACCAGGAACTGTCTACTCGTCTTACATTTAGGATCACAGGGGATTAGACCGAGCAGACATAAGCGTGCCTCCATGGCAACCGTCCATCCCGTTATTCTATGTAGGTCCTCTAGGACCTCCGTCCAGTACCTCTGAATTGTTGGACAGGTCCATACCATATGTGGGAAGTCCACCTGAACATGGCGACATCTGGGGCATGTTGGATCCCTAGAACTATCAATGGCATGGAGCTGCCTGGGTGAGAGGTAGGTCATATGTACTATATTATACTGTATTTGCTTGAATCTATTACACACCGATACCTTGCGTATGCTCTCGTGGATTTTCTCTCAGTCCCACAGTGTAAATTCCTGCAGACACACCCGCTGCCATTTCTCTTCTACTTTTAAAGTTCCAGGTTTTTTATCTTCCTGCAGTGCCCTATATAGATGTGTGACAAATTTCCGCCCTCCAGCCATAGCGATCTTCGTGACCAGGATATGGGTTTGTTCCGAGGCCTCAGGGAACGAGGGCCATAGCTGCTGTGCTGTTGCCGCAATCTTAGCATATTGCAGAATTTGCCCTGGTCCCAACTCAAAGGTAGCTACAGACTCCTGATAGGTAATGAACCTATTTTCTAGGTATAGGGCAGACAACATTAGGCAGCCCCCTTCCTTCCATTTGTCAGTCGACATAACCCGCTCAATTTGAGCGAAAGGTGGCATAAGCCAGCAATCTACCTCTGGGGCAAACGGCCACTCTCAGATAAGTCTCTTGATCACACGATTCTATATCGCCTCTAGTAGCCGTACTAATGGAGGACATGGCTCCCGAGACCCCCGCCCGCCCAAGAAGTGCACCCACTGCCGACCTCAAGTTCTAGGTCTGGAAATTCTAAACTGCCTTTGCCCCACTTACGTTTCATCATCTGCAGGCTGACCCGACACCATTTCCCGTACCATGGCAGTTGTATGAGTGGTGCATCTATATCTTTAAATACCAGATGCGGGATTTCAAAGAAGGAACCCTGCATCGTAAAGAGGCATCTAGGAAAACCAGCATTTTTTATAAAGGCAATCTTCCCCATCAGTGAGAGCTTGAGTGTGTTCCAGAAGGTAATACTGCCCTGGAGACCCCTAATAAGTCGCCCCATATTGTGATGGTAGAAGATGTCCTTATCTCTGGCTATCCATATCCCGAGATAGAGTAGTGTGTCGGATACCCAGGGAAGCCCCATCTCAGGGAGCCGGGCATCATCCCTTTCTTCTACCGGCCTGATTGCATATAGTTGTGATTTTAATTTATTAATGTAAAGTCCGGAGGCCTCAGCAAATTGCTCCAAAACCGCAAATAACACTGGCATGGACTGGGTCGGCTGCCGCGGGTACACCAGGTGCGTCGTCGGCGTACAATGATACAATATGTTATGTTCCACCCACTCAAATTCCCTGCCCCTGAAGCACCCCACGGAGATGACAAGCCAATGGCTCCATTGCCAGGGCAAACCACAAGGGGAGAGCGGGTACACCTGTCGCGTCCTCCTTTCAATTGTGATTGTATCTGACACGTATCGACCCGTGTGATCCCTTGCCATAGGGTGAGCATATAGTCATTTCACCCAGTTCACAAAGCCTTCTCCCATCCCCATCTTTAGAAGCACCTGCCACAAGTATTCCCAACGGATCAAGTTAAAAGCTTGTTCGATATCAAGGAATACTAGGGTACTCTGGTGGACCGTACCCTCCAACGATTGCATAACGTGAGCAAGATGACGGATGTTCCTCAACGCATTCCTGCCAGGCATAAAACTAGATTGGTCATCATGTACCAACTGCCTAAGATACGGAAGGAGCCTGCTGGCGAGCACTTGGCTGATAATTTTAAGATCCATGTTCATCATTTAGATTGGCCGAAAAGAACTGAGGAGCATGGGGTCCTTCCCTGGTTTGGGGATCATAACGATCAATGCTTCGTGCATGGAGTCAGGGAGCATGCCAATCTCACTGGCTTCCACCGTGATTTCCAGAAGTTTAGGAATTAAGACCCCCCATACTCCTTGTAGAGCTCAGCTGCCAGGCCGTCCATCCCAGGGGACTTCATGGTCTTCAAATGGGGGATGCCGCTCTGATCTCCTCCCCTCTAAAGGGGGCCCCAAGTGACTCCTGACTCTCTGAGTCTAGACAGGGCTGTTCCAGCTCGGCAAGATAGGTCTTACAACCTGAGGTGCAGTGGGGGGCTGGGGTTCAGAATAAATCATTTGTAAATGGGTGGGAAACGCTCTGTTGATCTCGTGTTGTGTATATACCATATAGTCATGCTCCCTTATGATTGCCAAAGTCGGGTGAGGCTGTGTCTCCATCCTAATCAGGCAGCTAATAGGCGTCCTGCCATATCCCCCTCTATGTACCAACGGTGTCTACTTGTGGTTCCAATGTATTTTCCCAGTGAGTCCCAGGTGTCCCTTATCCTCCGTCATAGTTCCGCCCACTTGGCCGGCCTTTTCTCATCAGTGGGAAGCTCTCTTTCTAGAACCGCCAAGTGCTCCTCTTGGCGGTTTAAATCCCCTTTCAGCACTCTCCTCACCCCCACCTATATGGACATACACACCCCATGCAACACATCCTTCATCGCAACCCATTCAAGCGCCCTAGTGCAAGCTGTATCCAAATTCAGGTCAAAATAGTCATCTAACCCTTTCGTTTTCGCATCTTTGTATGTCGGGCCCTTAAAAGCCTCGGTGCTTAGTCTCCATACCGGTACCTTGGATCCTGGCCGGCGTAGAGTGTACGATATCATCAGGGGGGAATGGTCAGACAGATAGCGGGCCAGATACTGCGTCTCCTCTACCTGGGGAGCCGATGTCATCTGGACAAAAAAGTAATCAAGTCTACTGTATGTGTTAGCAGCAGGTGTGTGGCACGAGTACACTTGCCAGCGGGGGTTGCAGTGTCGCATACGTCCAACAGGCAGTAGCTGTGGAGCATCTGCTGTATGGCCTCTCTCGCTTTAGGTTTGGCGTCCTGTCTGGGGGGGTGTCTGTCCAGCGCTCTGTCAAGGGCACAATTAAAATCTCCTGCGATAATCAGCTCTATCTATGGATCCAGAACTAACTGACCCAGGACCCGTCCCAGAAGCTCCCCATCGTCACTATTTGGGGCGTATATATTTACCAAACATATGCATCGTCCATCTAGTGTCCCCTTTGTAGGAGAGTACGGTCTGCTTCCTATGGTCACCCCCACTTTTTGCTGTGGTTTTCTGGTTTTTCGACTTTAGTGTGGCTGTGGGCCTGCTAATCAGACCCACAGCCCAGCTTTTCTCTCTCTAAATTGATACCATGTACTTTAGGTACATACCTGATTGGGTATTGGGTCACCTCTGTGAGCCCCTGTATAGTGTACCATAGGTACCCAGGGCATAGGTGCATCCAAGGCCTACCAGGGGCTGCAGCATGTATTATGCCACCCTTGGCTGGCCATTCAAACTCACACCACAGGCTGATCACTCAGCTTGGGTAAGGTGGTGTACTCACCCCTTACTTAGATATAGTATATCTATATCTAACTTATATATAGACACATAGTAACTTATAAGTCACTCCTATGGCAGGCCTTAACAATCCTGGAGGCAGACTGCTTAGTGTTATGTGAGAGGGTGCCCTAGCATGAGCTGAGCCCCTCTGCAGCTTTCAGAACCATCTCCTTATAGCTGTTCTATGATATAGCCATACCATATACTCTTAAGTGCATTATAATCCTCACGGTTAATGCTAACGTTGGTTTGGCTTTATCAAAACATGTTGTGTAAGGTGTCAAACACTTTGGAATACTACCCCCCCCCGGCCAATTCTGGCAGCAAGGGTAGTATTCCACCCTTCTAGAGGGAAAATACATGTATGTTACTGCTTTACCCGGTTAAAGTTAAACAGAGCCTCAGCATCACAAAATGGATGCTGCTGCCACAGACACGAGTCTGACCTCCTGCTGCTGGGGGAAACTCCAGCAAGGGAGGCCTGGACAATAGGTTTCCTGTCGAGGGAGGTGCTAGCACCTCCCCAGACAGCCTGTAGTGTATTGGGGCAGGGTGGGTTGAAAGGAAAGGTGCTCCATGCACAGCCCCGTTCAAACCAGTTGCTGGGGCACTCCAGCCCCACTCTGGCGTGAAACTGGACAAAGGGAAAGGGGTGTAACCACCCCCTTCCCAGGTCCACCCATAGGAGGGGTCTAGTAGGTAATCCATCCCATTTTCTTACTATTAAGATAGGTGCTGTGTCCCCAGGACTTTAGATTATCCTGGAACGAAACTCTGAAATGAAACTCTTGGACCTTCGACGTTCTATTCTGACTAGAAGACTGAAGACATCTCCCTTGTGGTCAAGGAGTGACCACCCTGTGCAAACAGGCACCAACAGTAACTTGCCAGTCTGCTTTGTCGATGCTCCCGACGGATCCTGAAGACTCAGCAACACAGGAACCAGACTCTCAGACTTCTCAGACTTCTCTGACTTTGACCCACACCTACAGCAAAGCTGAGACCCGTGGTGGACACGAGAGACGTGGGACCAGACAGCCTGGACATCCTGCATTTCGCTAACAGTGCAACTACTGAGACACCCTTGCAGTTGTGCATTGGGGTACGAGAAGCCCCAGACCCGAGCGCCATTCTCACTGAAGCTCAGCCCTCCACACTCCACGAGTGCCGCGTGGGGCCTGCTCTTGCATTTCAGCTCAATGTGTCTTCCCGGTTGCTAGCCGGCTGGCTAGTGAGCCCCCTGAAGACTAACCTTTAAAACCAAACTACTTTCCTGGTTGCTCCAGGCTTGCTCCAGCTTTCCTGCAAAGGAGAAGCTCCTCAGACCTTGCTGGTCTGCTCCGAAGCCAATCTTCCCTTCCTGTGTGGATTGCATTTGCCAAGTCTTGTTGGGTCCAATCTGGATACCGATAAGAAAAGAAGAGGTTCCCTTGAACAGAGTAAAATTTGTAAAACACAATAAATGTAGGGACGAAAACAATTACAAAATTTGCATATATAAAAAAACACAATTTATTGGTTACACAATAGTTAAAAAAGTGGACGATTTGAAAACCACTTAACACAGGTTTAAAAAGGAATAACAATAAAAATACCTGACATTCAATATTGACCAGCAAGATTGATATATAGAGACAGAAAACAGTAAGACATTGAACTTGTACAATACTAAGTGTATATTCAAACTCAATTTCTGACACCAATGTTATGCACACCACAATACAGTGTATCAACAGGGATATCCGAGCTGTAAATTATACTGAAGAATGCGTTTGACCTACCTCCCTCCCACAGGCAGTAGTACTGCATTCTCACAACCCAACTGTGGTCTGAGGTCTCAGGACTCCTCAGCGCACTACAGTTGGAGTGTCTGAACTGTAGAGTGGCGGAATGGTGCCCATCCCCTGAATAACATTTCCGCCTCACCCTGTCATCCCTGGAGCTTGGGCCCTCCAAGTAGGTGCTCCATGGCCAGGATCAAACCCATCCCGGCCAAGTCCTGTACTTACAGTTTCAGTGACCATTTACCCGCATGCTTCAGTTGATTAGCTGGCCTTCAAATGTCTCATGAATCCCCATTGACTGGGCTGGCGGCACCCACCTGCTCCGACTGAGTCTCCTGCACCAGACACAACGGGGAAAATTGGTTCTGTGTCAGGATTGCCACCCTTTCCGTTAGTAGGGTGCCATCCGGCCCTACCGTACTGCGACCTCCGTCCGATAGGTCCCATTGTCTGAGTCGTTGTTCTCCAGTGGGGCACTGTTGGTTCCTTTGCCGTCCACTTCTCCTCTTCTGTTCCTATCAGTCATGGTTGTAGTCCTGTCCAGCCAGGCCCAACAAGTCCATCCAGTCCGTCACCTCCTGCGGAGTACCAAAAAAGTGAACCCTGTCTTCATACTGTACTCGGAGCCGGGCCAGAAACATTAGGCTCTATTTGATATGGAGGTTCCGCAGTAGTCGCTTGACACCTAGGAAGTCATTCCTCAGGTCTTGCACCAGGTAGATGTGGATATCATGATTTTCGAACCTGGGTGGACCGAGGGTGCGAATAAATTGTGGGATCGTGTCCCAGTCCCTGAAGTTAAATAAGCGTGCGATCAGCGCTCCGGGTGGGGATCCCGGTTTAGGTAGGGACCGAGGGAGCGATGGGCCCTCTCTATCATGAACATCTTAGAGAGCCTGAAGTTTGGGAGTGCAGAACCAATCCATTCTTCCAGAAATAGATCCGCCGCCTGCCCCTCAGATTTTTCCTTGATCGCCCCTCTGCGTCATCCGCCCTGTCTTCTGGACGTGATGTATGCTCTTGGAGCGCAGATACTGTCACACGTAGTTGTTGGACTTCGGTCTGTAGTGTGCCCAGGTCTCCTTCCGTGGTGGTAACTCGGTCCGCCACTTTTCCTAAATTCAGACGCAGATCGTTGATGTCCATGGCCATCCTGTCCATTTCCAACTCTAGTGCAGGTCGCAATTCTCTTATAGCCGCCAAAATGACGGACATGTCGCGGGACACTGAGCCGTGATGAGGCGCCTGTTCCAGGTTTGGTCTAATGCGGTCAGCGGAGGTCGGGCCTGGCACTGTATACTGAATGATTTTGTTTGATTGGGCGCCTCTAAGGGATCTATCTCTCCCCATAGCCGGTGAGAAAGTTGGAAGGTTGTCTCTAGTGTCTTCTCCCTTTCTTGCCAAGGGTGCAAGGACCAGCTCAAGGTCCACTCGGAAACTGGGGATATCCGCACACTCGTCCTGCGCTACCACTGGGTTAGGACAATCTGTCACAGGAAGGAGATGTGCCTCCCAGTCCACCACACTCAACGCCTGAAGTGCACCAGCTGCACCCCCAGCCCCTTCTCTGCTCTGGCCCCCTTGTCTGCATCTCAGACCGTCAGACCGGCTCCTCAGTTCCGTGGCTGGTCAGGGCCTCCACCGAACTGGGGAACAAATGACCCAGCCGCCGTCCACCACCCCAGGCCACGCAGTCAGCCACCACAGTTGACATCCTCACGGGGGGAGACTCACCTCCAGAACTGGGGCCCCCAGTCCCCTCCACCAAATGTCCGCCGGGCAGTGCTGATGTCCCCCAGTGACGAGGTCAGGCATGCTCCGGTCAAGTTCAGGGCCTCAGTTCTCGTCTCCCTCGCAATCCGGGTCAGCCTACAGTGAGCCGTTATTATTTGGGACAGGCCGGGGCCACCATCTTGGTGTTCAACACACCATGGGGACTCCAGGGGTCCAAATCTGGTTTCTCCTGGCCTCGGCCCTGCCCTTCAAGTGTCCGCCACTCAGTGCCGCCATCGCGCCATCCCCAGTGCCAGGATCGGGAGCATGCGGCAGGGGGCCGAGAGGGCCGGACGTGGCACTCGCGCAGCCCAGGGCTCATGTAGATCAAACACCCGGGCTGCTGGCGTCCCCTCAGCCCGGCGGTCTGCGGCAGCCCCCACACCACCGGATCCATCTTTATGGCCCCCAGTAGTGGCAGCACGGGTTAAGGCTCTGGTGATGTCCCCGGCATGAACCCTTGCCCCCTCCACACTCCGGATTAGGTTACAGTGCCCGCTGTACCCTGGGGCAGGCCGGGCCTCCATCTTGATGAGTAGGACTCCAGCCGGCCTCCGGGGGATAAAAGTCAATTTCTCCGGCTGAGGGTCTATCGCACTCACCCCAACTGGGATCCTCATGGCGGGGGGTACTTCGATGCCTGATGGTGTAAAATGGGCCACAAGTCCGCCAGGTTATTAGAAGGTTTCCGGCTGGTGGGGCTGGAGCTACGCCGTTATGCGTCTAATGGGCCATGCTGTCAGGCCACGCCCCTCACAATTAATGACTTAGAAAATGTCAGTAGGAGGGCAAACAGTGCCAGTATTTCCAAGTATGGCTGGGATTTCTTCATCTCCAAACTGTATAGCCCCCAACAGTATTCCGGATCCTGCTTTTAAATTTTAAAGCCAAAATAAATCTGTGGACAATAATTGTAACTCCACTGTTTAAAGATGTAGTAACAGCGAAATTGATTATGGGATCCTGGCATGGGAGTATTATAGAATATTTACCTTTACTATGCCGATTTTACACCGCAATACAATCACAACATGGTTGTTACAATGGCCGTATTGCTACCACGCAGGGCCATTAGAACTCAAGTTTTTACAACGACTTGTACTAGATGGCGCGCTGGACTTAAGAATAGTATGATTTACTATTCCAACTCCAGTGTGTGCAACAGTAAGGAAGGTGTTGGAATAGTAAATCATACTATTACTTTGTCTAGAGCGCCATCTAGCCCAAGTCGTTGTAACAGCTTGAGTTGTAATGGCACTGCGTGGTAACAAAGCGGTCGTTGTAACAACCGCATTGTGATTGTATTGCAGTGTAAAATCCACGTAGTAAAGGTTGTTTCCCTTATTATCAGAGTGGTGCGCCGGATAACCTGGCCAATTATCGGCTAATAGCCTTAACCGATGTAGAGGCAAAAAAGTTTGCAACATGTCTACTTAAAGACTTGGAAGAGTGAGCCACATCAGCAAATAGAATATACATTTTTCAAACCGGATTCCATGAGGTCAGTCAACAATTACAAATTGACTCTCTCTTACACTGCTAGAGGTGAGGGCAATACGCAAAAAACAAGTTATACATTTGTTTATAGAGTTGAAAGCTGCTTTTGACTCTATTCCCCACACTTTACTCTGGGTAAATTTAGCAGTGTAGGGTGTATGGAATCAATTATTAGATATGATCATACTGTTATACTCAAACACATGGGTGCAGTTGAAATTGGGGGATGGTAACCACACTTCTCTCCGTTTTGAAACCCATAGTGGACTGAAACAAGGCTGCGTACTAGCACCATGTCTTTTTAATCTTTTTATGGCTGTTTTACCTCTCCATATGCATAACATTAATTCTCATTCCCCAAACTTGTCAGGTTATAATATAAAATACTTGCAGCATGCAGATGACACTAAATTGCTCAGTCACATGCCAATAGGTTTACAACGATTAATAGATTCATTTAACAATTATATTTTAGCTAATAGTTTCCAAATGAATATACAAAACATATCAAATATGATAATGGGATTATTTAAACCTGGTATGAGAGTATGAAAAATGAATGGATCAATGATTGAAACTGTAAAATGTTAAAAGTACCTATGAATCAATAGTGTCTTTTAAATGTTATTTTACTAATCTAAAGGCCAACCAAAGCCACAGTACTTTGATTTGCTTTTATAACACTACGAGATAAGCTTTTATGTCCTAGTCATGAGCACTTAGTTAAAGTGATGACAGCAATGTTGATCCCTTCCTTGGCCTATGGGTCAGTAATTTTCCAAGGGAAATGTAAGTTTTTAGGTCTATTTTTAAGGTTTGAAAAACACCAGACATGCTAATGTCCGACTGGAGTTTGGCCTGACCAGCCAAACCTTAGTGAGACAATCAGTGCTTTTATCTGACCCTGACACTCTTACACATATGTGTGGGCAGGAACTTATAAAATGTGATTATGCAAGTGTTTGGAGATCTTACTTACTTGAGAGTTTACATACATTTAACTTCCAGCCATTTGATCTTTTGGATAGCCATAAAACTGCTTTTAAGCCGGTATTAAATTGATCCACACATTTCTTATTATTGGATAGGAGGGCCATTGGAGTAAAAAAAGTATGCCTGGCCGGCCATCAATTCATGTCATAAAATAGATCCCCAACGATACTTACTCTATTACTTAAAACCATTTATAAGGGCCAAATTTCTTAGGCTAAGATTTGACCGATACCCAACAATGAAACTGGGGTGAGAATGTGTTGTCAAGCTATTATACTTTGCCCCTCTGGG
Source organism: Lissotriton helveticus (assembly GCF_964261635.1). NCBI lineage: Eukaryota > Metazoa > Chordata > Amphibia > Caudata > Salamandridae > Lissotriton > Lissotriton helveticus. Next base: position 1,025,693,138 of record NC_136063.1, read on the forward strand.
AAATCTATCCACTTAACAAGACAATATGTTAAGTTTAGCCTCATAGTCGATACCCAACAATGAAAATGGGGTGAGAATGTGTGGTCAAGCTATTATACTTTGCCTCTCTGGGAAATCTATCCACTTAACAAGACAATACGTTAAGTTTAGCCTCATAGCAGATAAAATGTTAAATTCAGACCCAACACTGTCAGACACATATGGAAAGTAGTAAGGACGTGCATGCACCATTATCTATGCGTTCATTGATCGACCGTGTTAATGGATATTTGAGACGTAAGTATGGTGATATTTTATTAATTTGGCCTCACAATTTCCACTAAGCTGATTTTGAAGGTAGTAATGGCCCATATGCACAAAAACACTTTATTTAACCGTTACCTGTTATTTGACCCACAGTGTATATTGTTTTACTATTTGACTAATGCGGTGCGATTATAACAATACATTTTTTTATTGAGATGTAAGCACAGAGGAACTTTTTTGATATAGATGCATTGTTTGATATTTATTGATTCCCTTTTCCATGGAAGTACTTATTGAATTGTGTCATTTTGATTGAACTACACGGTTTATAGTTTTATCTGACTTATGAAATATGACTTTAACAAAGCACTTATCAAATCTTGTCATTTTTTTATTGAACTAAAAGGTTTATAGTTGTATCTGACTTATGAAATGTGACTTTAACAAATGTAGTTCAGTTTGGAGAAGTAAGCATAGAGGTACCTTATAGATCTCGACTAATACATTCTACTAACTATGGAGTCTTAACGATCTATTTGCATGGAAGCACCTTATTGAACATCTATTTATTCAAAGAATAACAGTGTCTTAGTTCTATTTGATAATGAAATGTAATTCTGAGAATGTCCCACTATGACGTGTAATTAGTGGAACTAAATGGTACTTTAATGATGTTTTCACGTGATAGCAATGATCCAGTACGCCATGTCATCCGTAAATCATCAAAATATTTGTAGTATAATTGTTTTGAATTTGATTAACCTTTTTACTGGCTCTTTGACTCATTCTTTTATGAAGTAGTGTGCATACTTATTTATATTTTCCTTTTATTCTAATGATTTGTGTTAATCAGACAGTAATGATTTATATATTTAAATATACAAACCTATATATTCACATTCAAACAACATATTAAATAATATTTTTATCACTGTTAATAAATAACATATTTTTAAAAATATGTACTACTGTTCCTAAACTTTGAACCATAAAATAAAAAATACATCATAATCCTACATTAAGAATCATAAAATTGAAACAAAACATAAAAACAATTTTTTTTACATAAGAATTAATGATGATCTATTTTCACAATGACAATATTTTTTTGTACATTTCAGTTCTTTTAATCATGATGTTTTTTTCCACAAAAGTATAATATGTAAAACTTTAAAAATAATCCAGTTCTTTTATTTTATTTTATATGTGTGTTTAAAATATAAATGTGCAATTTAAATGTTTATTTTAATATCTAAAAATATGTTTTATATTTATTATAATTAATATATATTTTAATCAAATATATATTACAAATGATAATGTATACAAATATTATTGTCCAAAATTAATTTTTGACAATATTAATGTGCATAGCATTAAAATATGTACCATAATATTTAGATTAAGACATTCACTTTTTAAAAATTACCCATCCTTTCCCCCAAACAACCCAATATTCCACTGCTAAAACAACATAATACATTAATACAACTAAAAATACAAATTGCATAAATGTTACAAATAAGACATTATCTTACTAAAAAGATAGCTCCCTTTGCAGAGAACATTTTGATTACGGCTGATGTTCAGAACACTCAATGTTCATTCTGGTATTGAGACATTGGAATCCTGTTTAAAGCGTCCATGAAATTAACATCAAGATATTTGACATTTTTTATGACAGCAACAAGTACCTTGGGGTTAATAATAATCAATCCCAAATGTTTGTGGCAGTCATGGCTAAATTATTGTGGCACTGTTTTACATTTTGATTCTCAGAACTGTGTGATCTCCTTCTGGCCAACTATGGGCAGACTAGTCCCAGTTTTTAATTTCCCATAGTTAATTGTGGAGCTGTAGCACACATCTTAATCTTACCATGCTTTATATTTTATTTGGTCTTCTACTTTTAATTAATTACTCAGATTTGATTTTTATTGTGTAAGAATGTGTGTTCTATATCCATCCCCTTGGCCTTTCTAGCCACAGTTTGGGGCTGATCCTCCTTGAAGCTTTGAATTGATTGTTGTTGATTTTCAATTATTAGAACCTATTGTATACATGTGCCTGTATGATAATGTTTTAACTCAATTACGGCAATGGTTTTTATTATTTACGTCAAATAAAATCTTATCTAATCTTACTAAAATGCAAATAAAAAATAAATAATATATAGAATTAAACATTTTACAAACAATTACACATTAATTAACATTTACAAACGATATTACAGGCAACAATATTTTCTAATTATATCTTTTTTACAATAATATTAAAAACAACACCTAAAATAATATTTTTGCATTCAACGTTTCTGTTGAAGATATTTTTTACATCCCGATATTCTTGACACAATGTTTTTGAAACCCAATATCTTGTTATGATATAATTCACCACAAACTTAGAGATTCTTCCTCAGTGAAGTTCCTCTTCCTATTGAGTGAAATGGCTGGGGTCCACAGTGGCAACAGGTGGATCTAGCTCTTCAATAACTTGCAGTAAAGAGGAAGGCGGTAGAGCCCAGGTTGTATACTCTATTATATGTGCTCCCAGCATTAATGGTTTTCAGCTGTGTGCTATTTCTGAGTGTTTCATGTTTTCTACATTTTCAAATTCATATCTTTACATAAAATAAGCACAGATCTCCACTAAGATACGTATAACATATGTTCCTACCACTATTATGTCCCTGTCTGGAGTGGCTGAATTGCATTTAGGAAGACATTTATATTTAGGTGTAGGCGTATGTGACAGTGGACACATCCACTTGTTAATTTACCTTTCTGAATTGGGATCATAATTTTAAAGAACATTTACATTCACATTTTGGTTACTTATATTGCAGACACATTTTGGAAATATTTTTGAAAGTCTGATCATAGAAAAAATGAAAAGCCGCAGAACACATTTGGCATGTTTAGCAATAGCAGAATGTGATGTTAGAGAATGGAATTTAAATTTTGTCGGTTAAAGATGTGGTTTAGAATAAAGGGCCTGAATATATTGGTGACCGATCTTTCATCCGACTACCATTTTGTCAGGAACAGGACCGAATGACAGGGAGTCAGCGGTCCAGCAAGACAGATTATGATACGACCAACATGCCTTGTAGCATTGAGGCTTATGCTGCAGCCCGAAAAAGGGCTGCAGCACAAGCCTCAGTGTTACAAGGCATGTGGTGCCTGTCACATGGTACATGGATATTTAGGGGGCCCACGGTGGATGACCAGGGGGTAAGGAGGGGCCAGCTAGGTCCCCAAAAGTAACTTTCTGAGATCCTTTTCATGGTGGGTTAACCGCTGTGACACGGCCGGCGGAAGGGGGCATTGTAATCCCTACAGTGGTGCATGAGCAGGAACCGCCACCATTGTATGGATTACAGACCGTCCAATGGTCTGGCAGGCTGCTTGAGCCCGTCAGATGCGTGGTGGACGGTCTACACGCCCGCCCGCCATTCACCCACCATCTGAATGAGGCAGGCAGTCCTATATGGTCGATGGCGGTGGGACCGCCACCGACAGCCTGAAGGTGGTGGTGCAACTGCCATCATAATCAGGCCCAAAGTTAGCAAAGGTGTTGGTCTGAAAAAATAATCTGCCTTTATGTGTTTTTTCCATAGGATACCTTAGTTCTTTTTTTATCTCTGTTGTTGCCTATTAAACAGTCCGTACCTTCATGTTACTTGTTAAATGATATGGCTTTACCTCCTCAGTATAGATACTATTATTGTACTTCTCTATCATTTATCAATTCCAACAGCAGTTAGAAAGCACTTAGGCAAGTAATGTTTTACATAGCAACAGCTACACAGTACCACTAGCGGCTGGTATCTGGCCAATGTGGCGGGGGGGAGGGAGTGCAGACCTGGGGATGGACAACTAAAAAAATAACTGATCTGAAACTACAATCAAATCTGGCTTAGATGCTCTGATCTGGCTCCATGCACTGCAGGCACAGGTTCCCAGAATCTCCTGCGGCCAATCCAGGATTGGCCTGAGCACCGTGGAAGTGTGCTCCCAGGTAGACTGGGAGCCTGTGCCTGCTCTCTCCATCCCAGCAATGCAGTTGGGGATGGAAAGAGCTTCAGTGCGCCGCTGGCCAAACCTCCATGCGCACTGATTACAGTGCAAAACACTCCACCACCAGCCTGTCAACTCTGGCCCCACGCCCAAGCCTTGGCTTCGACATACAAAATAAAATGACAAAAAACAAGCATTTCTTATTGTTTTCTTTTTTTGTCGCTGCTGGCGGGGGTTTAATGCTCCTACGCCATGGTGGAGGATCCGCTGCTGCAAAGAACACAGGCAATTGTAACGATTGTTAACAATGATAAGACAATAAAACACAAATAAGTAATCATCATCTTTACACATTAACTTATTTACAGAGCATGATGCATTCAGAAGTGGAGGAATACACTTGGGGTTTAAGATTTACCTGACAGGTGATCCTTGAGAGCAGACTTCAGAGTTAGCAAATACTTTTCGGGTTCCAGTGAATAAGCCAAAGTGAAAGGAAGGACTTATATCTTGAGCTGCACATGCAGATTGGGGGTTATTAGGAGCTTAAGTCTGCGCCTAGGTTACGAGTTGGTATGGATCTGCAGAGGACTCAGGGAGGAGCTTTGTATGACTTCGAAGACTAGGATCAGTTGCTTCTAGGGAACTCTATTATTAACTGACAGCCATCCAGCTTGATATTAGTAGATGATGGAAGGACTGTGCTTTGAAAGTTATGAAGCATCCACGTGGCAATGTTTAGTATCCTGTTTAGTAGGGAGAAAGAGTACAGTCCTAGACCTACAAAAAGACCTCTGCTATATTCAGGTTTCCAAGAGCAAGTAAGGATTTCATGGACCTGACTGTGTGGAAGGAACTATGTGGTTGGATTTTCCAAATGTTCAATAATTGATGTCTGGCTGCCTTGGGTGTGTTAGATATAAATGTTTCCATAATCATGGAAATATTCCAGCTTATACCAAGGTTTCTGTTTGAGGACGTAAGTGATAGGATATCAGGGTGAGAAATGGAGATCGGAAACGAAGCGACAATGAGCTGCTAATACATATTGCAGAGGAATTCAACAAAAGTTATCAGATTGCCATCCAGTTACGGGTTGCTCACGGCAGTTAGAGATCTTTGTTTGTGGAAGGGGTGATGCTGGGATAAAAAGAAATGTTTGTGTGTCATCAGCATAGACATGATAAGAAAAGTAAAGGGATGAGATGATTTAGCTGAAGGTTGAGTTATAGAGAGAGAATGGAGTATGTACCAGGTCATAGTCCTGTACTATAACTGACTGTCCACATGCGAGAAAGCAGTAAAGGTGCAGGGAAACCTGTTTTAATGTTGAGGTAATTCATAGGACAGTGGAGCAAGATCACCTCCACAATTTGGAACATGTAAGACTGCATACAAGCTGCACTGAATTGATGACGGCTCTGCAGAGTCTCATTTCAATCTCAGTCAAATAAATGAAATGTCAATATTAATTTACACTTGACTATCACTAAGTTCATGGTTAAATGCACTTTGTTCTGAAAAGCTGAAGGGCAAACGATTTTTGAGTCGCTTGTCGTGGTGTTGTGACTTTTGAGACCTGAGATATTTTATTCTTGAGACAACTCTTGTGGCATAATGAGATCTATCTTTGTGACTTGGGTACTTCGTACCTATGCACATTACCTTCTGATTTTTCTTTAGGATTAACTTCCAGCCTATTATTCAAGGATAGGGGGAAAAGGAGTAGACAAAAGCTTGTTGTCCAGTCTCTAATGCCCTATAGGACATCTTACCATAAAGTAAGCAGAAGATGCAAGAATGAATTTGGAATTGACAGGGCTGAACCCGGCTGGTTGTGGATGACACCGAATTAGCTGCTTAGTCAAACAACTGCCCCCAAAAATCTCTGTTGTTAAAAAAAAATTTAAGTTTGCCAATGTGAATAGTGCTAATTTTTGCCAACTTTTTGGGGAACCAGCTAGGGTCTCATAACATCTGCATTCTATTCACAAACTTTCCTCGGCCCACTGATATCTCAAAACCAGAAAGGACCCAGAAGAAGAAGTGAGTCTTCCTGACTCCTGCAAGCGTGCTTGTAGATATCTGACAAAGAAACACTGTAATATGAAGTATCCCTATTGTTCGGAGAATAGGGAGTAGACAGAATCTTGTTGTCCAGTTTCTACTGCCCTATAGGATATTTCACCATAAAGTCAGCAGAAGATGCAAGAATGAATTTGGAATTGACTAGTCTGCACCGGCTGGTTCTGGGCGACACTGAAGTACTTAATTAGTCACAAAACTGCCCCCAAAAATATCTGTTAAAATTAATGGAGTAAAATTGTCAAGGGGAATAGTGACAATTTTTTGGCTACTCTTTGAGTAACCAACTAGGGTCCAATAACATCTGAATTCTATTCACAAACGTTTATTTAGCCCACTTATACCTCAAATCCAGAAACGACACAGAAGAAGTAGGTCTTCCTGACTCCTGCAAGAGTGCTTGTGGATATCTTACAAAGAAACACTGTAATGTGAAGTATCCCTGCTTCATGGAGAGGTGCATTTATGTTACTGACATTTAATAAGGGACCTAAGTACAAGAGGTTGCCATAAATTAGCATAAGAAAACCCTTGGGGGGTCATCTTATGACAACAAAGAAAAAAAGAAGCTTGAAGGGACTGTTTGTTGTGGTGTTCAAATTGCTTCAAAGGGTTAATGCAAAAGAGGAGTGCAAGAAAGAAGAGTATGCGTTGGCATGCCATTCTAGGGTGCTAGTGAATATTGATATTGGAGCAGAACATTTTTTATTTATGTCAGCATTTTAAGAAATTGGGTTATATATTGTGCGTGATGTGAGCCCTGCACACACATTCTTCACAATTGTCTCCTCACTAGGAACCATAATACTCCATTGTAGCACTTAACTCAGCACTTGAGATGACTCCTGCTCTGCCCCGCTGGCCCCCTGCCTAGCTGACACTAAGCTGTGTTGGCTCGGGAGTCAGCATTCATTCTCTCTCCTGCCTGGAGACCTGATGGCAGGATGGCTGCTATTGGGTCCTGGGGTTGGGTCCTGGGGCCTTTCTTTTTTTCAGGGGCCAGGGATAGTGTCTGGGTCCCCATCATTGCATGCACCAGCCCCCCCAGGGGATGGGTCCCTGTGCCTGGTAGGGCTCTGGGGAGGGGACATAAATAGTTGATGAACCTTGTGCTGACCCACCAGGCAATAACCTCAAGGATAATTCAGGGTGCCCAGTTTCTTGGTATAAAGCAAACAAAAGCAGATGAGGCACAGAGTACTGCAACATTTCAGACACTCAACCCCAGTCACAGATCTGTGTTTGATCCATCATCATTCTTTAGCTCACTTCGCTACCCCAGTTCAGACCCAGCCATATGAATATCAGTCTAGACCCTGTTCCTCATGGTGACAGTCCACCCCGAACTGCCAAGCCAGGTCTTCCATGGTCTGGAAACAAGCATCGTGGGGCTGGTTTTGGAGTAACAGCCCTCATAAGCCAGGCTAGCTTGAATCCAGTGGCAAAGTGAGCAAGGGACCCACGTCTAGGTATACCCTCCCAACTTAGGGCAAGCAATAGAAGATAATAGACGGAGCACTGAAACTTTTCAGACACTCACCGGTAGTCAGACCTGGGTTAAATCCATCATCATTCTTGAGCTCACTTCGCCACCCCAGTTCAGACCCAGCTATATGCAAATCAGTCTTACCTCATTTGAACAGTCCAGCCCGAACTGCCAAGCCCGGTCTTCCATGGACTGGAAACAAGCATCCTGGGGCTGGTTTTGGGGTAATACCCCTCATCAGCCAGGCTAGCTTGAATCCAGTGGCAAAGTGAGCAAGGGATCCACGTCTTGGCATACTCTGTCAACTTAAGGCGAACAAAGCAAACACAAGGAGATGATTGACGGAGTGCTGAAACTTTTTAGACACTCACCCCAGTCACAGAGCGGGGTTAAATCCATCATCGTTCTTTAGCTCACTTCACCATTCCAGTTCAGACCCAGCAATATGCAAATCTGTCTTGACCCTGTTCCTCATGGTAAACACTTGCAGGCCAATCAGCATGCAATAAACGCACGTAAGATTCAAGTAATGAGTCTTGCCTATACTACAGGTCCAGAAACCAGTTGATCAAAAAGTGAACAAATTGGGTGGACTAAATAGGCGGACCCCATTTTAATGCAGGCATGTATTATGAAAAGCACCTGGATAGATGCATTGCCGTTTTAAAACATATGGATGTCATAAGGAACACCAAAATAACATTTGAAGGGCTTGCACAGGTTTGATTTGACGAGGAGTTCTGGGCTCTACTGTCCCAAGATGCAGAAGAGAAATTAGTGTATTGGATAATGATTTGTGATTGCACAAAATGGCACCCATCAGGTCAGCACTTACTACTTACATGGCGAGCAGTTTGCCTATGATATATCAGCACTTTCCTGGTCACCTCACCCAGCCAGGTGTGAATATATTGGGTATCACCTGCTCTTATGACAACTGACAGTAGTCATACCAGCTCCTTCAACCCTCAAAGCCTCCATCCTCTGCCCCTTTGATGGTGACCCACTGCCTCTACATAGAAGTATTGGAAGGAAAGGGGGCCTTGGGCACCAACTCTTTGAACCCAGGAACACTAGGGTAACAACTGCTGTGCCCACGCCATACTAACTGAGGCTATCTCCTCCCCAAGTGCTACTCTGACCAATCCTGGAGTGTGCCCAACAGTGTGTGGCTGTCCACTTGGCACGTAGGATATCCCTTTTTGTGCCCAAACGTGAAGCACTCATAGCCCTTAGGACAAACCTTCCAATGATCTTATCCACAAACCAATTTTTGCTGTGGTAAGATTCAGACAGGATCCGTTTCCCCTGTGAACTGGTTTGGGGGCCTTCAGAGAACACCTTTTTTGTATTTATCTTGCTCCTCTTTCTTCTGGTGAGAACCCTGACCATCCTCTAGAGGAGTCCCCCAGATGCCTTCTTGGACACTCTGGTGGTGACCCACAGGTCCACCTCCATAGCAAGCTCCCTGAGGTCAGTGAGCTTACTATGAACCAGTTGTTGGTGCAGCTCTATGAAACAGGTACTGAGCATGTGCTCCCTCAAAATTTGATTGTACAGCCCAGTAAAATATTTCACCTTGCTGCTGTCACCTACCCACTCAGTGCCGTGCTGGAGCAGTCCAGGAAATCCATCCAAGGCTGGTTTGGAAGTTTCTTGCTGACCCTGAACCACCTGCTGTTATACTTATTAGAGGATAGACCAAACTTAGAGAGTAGAATGCCTTTCATAGGTGTGTATCTCATCTGACCCCTCATATCTAATGTAAGAGGGGTATCCTTTCCCACTGGGGGCATATGCTTCCAAGGACTAGCCCCCCTGTCCTTGTCTGTGCTCTATGCATCTTCTGAGCTATCTCAAAGGCATAAAAACATGTATCTATATCATCTCCCACCACATAATTGGGTACCAAGTCTTGTGGTATGCAGACCCTCACCACTCCATAGGGCAATGGACTACTTTTACCATTGCTGCTGGAGTTTGACACTTGCTTAGCTTTCAGCTCTGCTTTTTTCATGCTACTCTCATGAGCCCGCTTCTTCTCCTCTAGTTTAATATTAGCCATCTGTATTTGGAAATCCCTCTCAGCCTTCCTGTATGCCAGCTACTCAGGGGCAGGTCTTGGGAGCATACATTGTTCCTTGCTTAGAAGGGGGCTCCACTCCTTCAGGTAATTTGTCCTCCTCAGCATGGAGTTGCAGCTCAGGGTCCTGGGCCAGACCCTCGTCATCCACCTCCTCTCATTAAGTCCTACTCCCTCCTCCTTAGAGTTCTCATCTTCTGGCTACACAGAGGTCGACTGCATATTTTTGACCTCCTCATAGGCTGGGGGGGCTACCTGAAGGTCCACCTTTTTGGCCGTCTTCCCCACATTCAGGCCCCTCTCTTTGTAGTGATTCTGCAGTTCAGCTTTGCCGAGGTCATTAATTTTTATCAGTTCCATCTCCATTGTAGCAAAAATGAGGTGAAATAAACTTTCATTTGAAAAAAGAAAAAAATTGTGTATCAAAAAACTAAGGAGTATAAAGAAAATAATGGGTCAAATCTGATGTCAAATTATTTAACTGAAATTTTAGCGTTACACTAATCACTTTGTGGCAGTGTAAAAAACACAAGTGCTGAATGCTGTCCACTGAGCACCATGTGAAAAATTGAGTTGTTGGTTTACGGTGGTGTGGGCCCTTCTCAAGCAACAGACATAATCCTTGTCAGGATGAACCACAAAAGTAGCTACATTAACCTGCGCCTAATCCTGTGGTAGCTTGACACAAACACAGTCAGGCTTAACTAATAGGCAGTGTGTAAAGTACTTATGCAGCTCTTAAGCAGTAACTAAATGAAAATACAAAAGAAGAAGAATCCTACACCAATTAAAAAAAATAGAGTAAAGGTTAATAATTTTAATAATTTTGTTGACACCAAAAGGTGAATCAGTAGAACTGGAGTTATGTATTTGTAAAATTTAAAGTATAAAATAGCGCCTAATAGATCAAAGAGCCAACTGTGAGCATCTATCCATGCACAACCAGGGAAAAGTTATGGCTGACCATGATGGATTGAGGTTCGATATACGAAGTGTTTTGGGCCCGGTTTCGCTTACCGCCAGACTTAAAGGAATTTTTCAAGTTGGAGGTGTTATTCCAGTAAGCCACTGGATGAAGTCGCTGTGAAGATTATGAGTTTGGTGGTCCAACCGCCAAAAGCCACATCTGTGTCCTCTATGACACAGCTGCACTGGAAATCTACCGCCCTCCATATTGTGAGTTGTGCTGTCTGCGTAAGACCTCTGCGATGTGCGCTGTAAGAAACACCACAACAGTGACTACTGGATGTATTTAAAAACTACACAGCTGATGTGCTTTGACAAATGGACATGCCTGCAGATCACACCATGAAACGCACCCCATCCCTGACCAGCATAATTTGCTTCCCAGCTGCAGCCCACTGGACAGGCAACCCTTTTCTCAGCTACCCATTTTCAACTTCCCATTTAGCTCTCTCCACCACCTGTAATTTAGTTTTGCACCTTTTCCCTGTATCACTTGTTAGTTTTTCCTTTCATATACTCACTCACATTTATTTTTCACATCCTGCCTGGCATGAAAAAAACACGCTTCACTGAGCAAGAGCTGATAGTCATGGTGGATGAAATCATTATAGTAAAGCCCCAACTTTATTGGTTCCCATGTCCAGTATACTCCTCTCAGTATGAAAATGGAAATGTGGGACAGGATAGTCAACAGAGTGAAGACTGTTGGCACCACCCTGCACACACAGGCCAAAATTAGGAGGAGGTGGACTGACCTCAGTTTGAGGGTGCGTACCAGGTACAGCAACAATCACCTGGAGTCCCAGAGGACTGGCGGAGGCCATCCCAGCTCACCATTACAATGCTTTCCCTGGGAGGAGAAGTTTTTGGCCGTCTTGCATTCTGAGGGCTTGACAGGAAAAGAGTGGACTCTGGTAATTTTCACATCAATAGGTGGAGCACTACCATATTGTCCAGTTTGCTCTCATCTCTGCTATTCCTACTGTGTTCTACATCTACTTTCCTTACATACAATACTAAAAGTATCTGAGATGTTGGTTTGTCTGTGCCAATGTGTATTGGTGCACATAAGGCCACATGGCATGCCACATGTAATGCTGTATGTAAGTGGGCTACCATAAAAATGTCAATCCCGGACCCATCACAAATGTGAATATTTAAAAGCATGGTCCATACCAAATACATTTTGCCAACATGTATGGTATTATAACCGTTTGTCATGTGTTGGTAAAAATTGATTGAAGTGACTACAACTACTAAGAAGCCCTAATATTGCAACTCTAGCCAAGATGCAGGACTGCTTTTGCCCCTTCTCACTTCTCTGCCATGTTAGAGCTGATCTTCACTCATTATGTAGCATACCATTTCTTAAGTATTGGTAAAGTGAGATTGAAATGACTGCAACTATCATCAGGCCCTGTCACTCCCACTCTAACCCAGATGCTAGACTCCTTTTGCCCCTTCTCATGTCCCTGCCATGTGACAACTGATCTTCATGCATCTTGGACTGTGCAATGTACAGACAATACTCCACTCAGATATATGTCTGAATACTTTGCTTGATGGTGTCCTGGTCTCATCAACTGAAACTATTGATGGCATGAATGACACAATAACAACAGTGTACCCCTAACATATGTGAGCCATCAAGTAAACTCAGCTGATTAGCAGTGGCAGGTGACCCCTTAAGTCTACTTTTCACATGATAAACAATGCTAAATATACAAAAAAGCTGGGTGTTTGCCTGTTTTTCTACACAACTCGGCCTTGGAAAGGACAAATACACATGTTATGACTACACTGTGATCGTAACCGAGTTTTGGAGATGTCATGTCTATTCCTACAGCCAAAATGCCACATATCTGTACATCTAATGAGCAGATGAAATCTACTACATCTATTGAATGTCTACAAATGTCTGGTACTTCAACTCCACACAAATAGCTGACAATACTAATCTCTAGCTATTATATTCTATTTTAGATCCCCATTTACTTTGAAACAAACAACGTGAATGTAGATACCTCACTTCCATCAGTAACAATGTTCTCTATTTTTCAAGAGATGGATCAGGCACTGCACGTGCACAGGGGTTGGAAACCAAACAGAGTTCCTCTCCACCCCAGGAAGAAGATCTCAGTGATTGCAACATTCCTGAAGAGGTGGATGACGATCCTTGCCCATCTGGTCAGCCTGGGCAGATGCCAATAGTGGGGCTCACTGTATCCACAACAACACCTCACACCACAGACTCAACAACACAGCCAACCACTGTCTCCCTAACCTGTGGACCGAGCACAGTCAGTACTATCCTGTGTCCTCCAGTCCTGAATTCTGAGCTGGCTAAAACCACCCAAGTCACTGAAGAACTTGGAGGCAGTGAGAGGGTGCAGTCTGTGACAAGGGCAGCACTGGCCTGATGGGGTGGGCGTAGTGGTAGGGTAGCTGTGGGCCTGCAGAGTTAGCCCACCGGGGCCTCGGACACCAAGGCAGCCATCTACCAAGTCCAGGGAGTCTACCAGGACTCCTAAAGTGTCATTAGCCAGATATTGACTGAAATATGGAAAATGAAGCAGCTGCACAGGGAGACATACCAAGAGGTTACTGGCATACACACCAAGGTTTGCCGATCCTAACACCAACATGGCCTCTTTGCTTGGAGTACTGCTGGACATCAACACCACCGTCTGCAGGGCTTTTCCACCTGAATCTACCCTTTCCTGTGATCCAAGTACCACCAGACTGTTAACATCTGCCCCGGCCGCAGGAAGGGAGGCACTGTGAGAGGAGGACATGCCTGCACTCCCCTGTATCAGCAGCTGCGTATCCCCTCTCTCTCAGAAAGAGGGACATCAACCCAATATTCCAGGAAATCAGGATGGCAAGACACCTACCACTGACAGGAAGAAACCTTGCCCCTACTGTCCCCCTGTGTGTGCTACACATTTACTTTGTCCCCTATTCCTGCCCACTTTTCCATATCTGATGGGAGGAGTATGTAGGACTTTCGATGCCTAAAATTTGGACTCTTCTACAATGGTTTCGTCCACAATGATTGAAGACATAACTTTTTTTTGTCACTGTGTAATATTTAGTTAATTTCTTATTATTATCCTTGTTCACTTGTTCATTAAAAACACATGTCACCAAATCATTGTCTCCTGTTGTAATTCTCACATTTAACAATGTGATTGTATTACCATGTGAACTTTGCAATGTCCAAACTTGGGATTTGTCAATGCATGGGTATGTTGAATGTGAACAATTTCCAACTCAGGGTCACTACCATGTCACAACAACACATACCTACAAGTGTCTGGTCTGAGAACATCTTTATTCCACTGTTCAAATCATAGGCTGACATAATGTCAGAACATTGCAAAGAAGACATGCTTCAGTTATTCTATGTCAAAGATCACATAATCAGTTTCAGACTTTCATAACACGGAAGGAAGGGATACATTTGCCAATATTCTATACAACAGGCAACAATAACTTAGGGCTACATCATCAGCTGCAGCCATATTGCCTACCTCACAAAAAGAATCCCACATCAAATGAACAAATAAACAGACATGACAGTACAACAGTTTCTGACCACAGGGTCATTTCAATGCAGTGTTGCTTCCATCTGGTGGAATGTCACAAACAACTGTCTGTGATGGGCCACAAGTACTTTGGCCTACAATGAGGAGACACATCAACAGCTACATACAGTTCATACACAATGAGGATTTAGCCAATGTGAAGGAAGAATAGCCTGAATTGGGCCCTTCACAGCATTGTGTTGGATCACATGCTGATCCACATATTGCACTAGGACCAACACACCACAAGGAGCAAGTCCAATGGAATCCAGGTAACTTCAATCCTATCACGTGCAAGCTTTCTTGGTACCTACTTTATACATCCAAACTCTGTGACAGTCATTCTCAGGAACAATCCATGTCCAGTTCATTTGGCTGAACAACATCATATATCTGCTAATGTCACAACTCTGAAATGTCCAAATCAAGATGCCATGGAGAACAAATCTAAAACAGACCATCACTAGAGAGATTAGCTGAGAAACCATATATTATGGCACACATCAAATTGCCAACTTCTAGAGAACACAGTCAAAGACAACATTTACAGCTGAACAAATCTACTCTTAGAATACAAACACCTTTCCCTAGATATTTCCAGACCCATAAATTCCTATTATGCACCATGAACATCCTCCTCACAGCATCACTACAAGAGTTGCAATATTAGTCAAAGTCCTTACATCTCACACTATAATTATTCGTCGGAGAAGTAGTTTTTGATGATATCTTGACAAAAGTCAGTTCCGTCCTCTTCACCATTATCCTCATCATCATTTGGCATTTCAGGTTCCTCAGCTGGCAGGCCCTCATGGCCTGCATTCTCTGCGATGTAAAGGGTGTTCCATTAGAGTGCAATGTTGTGGAGCAAGCAGCAGGCCACAGTGATCTTACACAACTTCCCGAGTGAGTAGAGGAGGTATCCCCAGACTTGTCCAGAAAATAATCTGGCCTTCAGGAGTCCAAAAGCCCACTCCACTGGCCGCTGTGTTGTTTCACGGGCCTCATTGAAGCGAACTTCCCCTGGCATTGTAAAATTCCTCAGCGGTGCCAACAACCATGGCCAGTTGGGATACGCTGAGTCTCCTAGATGGGAGACAGAGAGAAGGACAACATTTAGTTACACACTTTCAGATCATATTACCTGATATTTTGCACACAAACCTCAGAAAGATTACACTTATGTATCAGCTAGGCCCTCTTTGGTAGTAGTTGTGACATCAACTGGGCTATGGTGCTGTTCCGCATTAGGAAGGAATCATGGGAAGATCCTGGGATGCAGGCAAAGACGTTTGAGATGTGGAAATCCGGTAAGCAGACAACTGTTGATAGAATGGAAGAGCTTCCTGTTGTGATAAACTTGCTCGCTGGCTGGTGGTGGGACCAGTGATGGCTCCTCTGCAATGGTGGAGGAACGTCGCGTCACTGTCTGGTGCAGAGCCAGCAAATAAAAAATAAAATAATGCTTTAGCATTGTTTTATTTTTTGTTTGCCGGCTCTGAGGCAGCTTGAGCAGGCAGAGGCGGGTCATGGGGATGTGGAGTGCTTGTGCACTCCGTATGTACGAATATGTGTTTGGTCGGATATCTCAGGCTGACCAAAACACACATGCACACTTAGGTTTCTCCAGTCCAGGTGCATTGAGCAGCTGGGCTGGAGAAACCCCACAAACTCAACGACCCAAGTGGAGCATCTTTCCTGCCTGCTCAGGCCAATCCTCATGCTCCTCTGCAGCATAGGGATTGGATGGGAGTCTGTGTCCCAGGGTCTCCAGGGAACAGGAAGAGGCCATCAGGAGCGACGTGATGCAGGAGAGGGACGGCGGCTTCAGGTAAAAAAAAATATTATTATTATAAACGCATTCCCACCTACCACTCTCCCCCCCACCTTACCCCACTCACCACATGTTGTTAGTGACAGCCACCACTGGGTGATACTAAGGCAATATTTGTGCCATCAAGGGATCCAGTAACATGTGGAATGTGACCCAAAGTATAGAAATCCACCTTGACAATGGCTAAAATCCTCACGTCTAGGACCTGGATGTATCTGGCCACACGCCTCGAAAATGCTGCTAGCTGCTCTTGGAGTACCCGACTGGACATAGGTTGTGACATTCCACCTGAAATAGTGACAGTGAATTGAAATGATCCTCTGACCTAAAATGTAATACAGACATGAGTTTCACAAGTGGTGGGATTGATGAAGGAAGTGATGTGAGGTTTGAGGTCAGGATCCAACTGATGACATAAATCCAGTACTGTTTATCGAGTTAAACGAAACGTGTGTATGACATGTCCCTTTTCCATGGTCTGAAGGTCTTGAAATGGGTAGTAAACTGAAGCCTGGTGTCTCCTCCCTCTCACAGGGTACCTACGTGAGGAGTAACTCAAAATTGTATTTTGGTCACAATGTGTAGGGTAACATATGTGAAGAGGAAGGCAACATTTATGTTTCTGAACATTAATGCTTCATTAAGCATTACACATTTCAATACATCGTTGACAAATCTTGAACATCCACCAGTCCTCCCCAAGGTGGCTTTTACAGGTCTGTAACAGAACAGTGGACATCATCAATTCTAAATTTTTTAATTGCCACTATAGTGAGGGTAGCTTAACCTTTTATGTGAAAAGCCACCAACTGCGGTGTACAGTGTGTGGCACTCATTTTGCCTATGTGCACAGTAATGCACTACACAGATGAAATTTTGCACTGGACATGATATGGGAATGTAGCATTTCAAATGTAAACAAATTTGCCCTCATTTGCAGTGGTGGTGACACTCTTAACTGTCACCAGTACAGTTTTCCCAACCGCTAACACTGCCGGCCACATTAATAGGACATGTCGAACATACGCCACCAGCGGAAGTTGACCTCGAAGTGGGCTGTTGCATACACAACAGACACAGCCATAGGCTAACTTTGGTGATAGTGAAGGCTGCAGTTGAATGGCTATGTGTGCAGATGCTGACGACCGCATACGTGGTGTACATGTACGCGGCAGTTGGAAACAAATCTCATTTGCCTCCTGACACTGGCTGCTATCAACACCTCCTCCTTCATTTTAGCTGCTGTTTACCATCTCTGGGAGCAATCATGGCATGCACTTCAGGGGAGAGGGCCCGTTCCTTTAATCAGAGGAGATGGATGCCCTGATGGATGAGGGTTTTCCCTGTATTCTCCACTCTATGGCTCACCAGAGGAACAAATAAGATTCTTAAATACATATTTAATTCCATTTCACTGCTTCCTTTCTATTCCCATAGGCTACAATGTGCCTCTGATTGTCAGGTTGTAATGTTAGGTTGATTTCATACATTGTGTAGCCCTTACATAGGGCACACATGTAATGGATTATGGGACTCCGGACTTTGTAGAGAGAAGGCGACTATTGAAATGTGTGATAAAATTGATTTCTACTTGTGTTACATGTATATATCTATGCAGGGCTCACGTTCATAGTAGCTATAATCAGTTCTTAAATCATATCATGGTATATGTGTATTTCTATGTATAGGCTTCACACCATGAGCCATGTATGTATACTGTTATAAACACCAACCAAAATTAACAGTGAGTCCAAGAACAGACAATGTACCCAAAAATATAGCAACAACAGGGAGTAGTTTAATTATAAACAAGTTCCCATCAGTCCACCATCGAGACCGCCCTTCATCATCTGGGATCTTTTATGTTTATAAATAACACATAGAGGGTAAAAAAACCTGTGCTGGCAGATGACTAAGCCATGCGCAGGAAAAACCACAGTGTTATTATAGATGTGCGAAAAAGGCGTGTATACTCGGGGAACTGAAAAGCAGTGCAAAGAAAAAGTGTGTGTGAAAAGAGAGAGAAAAGCTCTAAAATTAGGTCGTGGTCGGGAAAACAATTTTAATAGACACCCTCACACTCCTAAATCAATAAAAACAGTGCAAAATTAGTGGTGTAACAAATGACCACTAAAAGAGATGTAAGGTCGACATGTTTCTGCAGACAGTTGGAGTCTAGTGATCTCCTGCTGCTTCTTCAGGACCATTAGTGCTACTGCTGAATTAAAATAACAAAGACCATATCACCTGATGGTGTATGTGTGTTCATCTTCTCATCCTAGGAGAAAAATATGTATATAAGAGGGTACAATGTCAAGGATACTTGTAACAAAAAACAACATGCACTGTGTGCCATCATTTTAATGTGCTGGTCGTAAACAATTATTGACCAACATCTCGGACTGTCAAGGTCAGTCACAATCACCACTACAATCAATGTGTAGAAGTAAATGCACCGCACTAAGAAAAAAACAACAATTAAACAGATGTATCTACACCTGTAGTCCTCCGGGTGGGACGCCGTGTGTGGCGTTTGTTGAGACCAATTGGGCTAGGACTACAGGTGTAGATACATCTGTTTAATTGTTGTTTTTTTCTTAGTGCGGTGCATCCACTACCTGAGCTCGTGCCAGGTGAGGTGGGGCAGTTCCTTCCCATCACGTGGGTGAGTGAATTTACTTCTACACATTGATTGTAGTGGTGATTGTGACTGACCTTGACAGTCCGAGATGTTGGTCAATAATTGTTTACGACCAGCACATTAAAATGATGGCACACAGTGCATGTTGTTTTTTGTTACAAGTATCCTTGACATTGTACCCTCTTATATACATATTTTTCTCCTAGGATGAGAAGATGAACACACATACACCATCAGGTGATGTGGTCTTTGTTATTTTAATTCAGCAGTAGCACTAATGGTCCTGAAGAAGCAGCAGGAGATCACTAGACTCCAACTGTCTGCAGAAACATGTCGACCTTACATCTCTTTTAGTGGTCATTTGTTACACCACTAATTTTGCACTGTTTTTATTGATTTAGGAGTGTGAGGGTGTCTATTAAAATTGTTTTCCCGATCACGACCTAATTTTAGAGCTTTTCTCTCTCTTTTCACACACACTTTTTCTTTGCACTGCTTTTCAGTTCCCCGAGTATACACGCCTTTTTCGCACATCTATAATAACACTGTGGTTTTTCCTGCGCATGGCTTAGTCATCTGCCAGCACAGGTTTTTTTACCCTCTATGTGTTATTTATAAACATAAAAGATCCCAGATGATGAAGGGCGGTCTCGATGGTGGACTGATGGGAACTTGTTTATAATTAAACTACTCCCTGTTGTTGCTATATTTTTGGGTACATTGTCTGTTCTTGGACTCACTGTTAATTTTGGTTGGTGTCAATTTTGTGTAGGGGGTTTAACAGTTGAGGTCGATAAATTTACCCCTAGGACCTTCCTTGTGTTTAGTGTATACTGTTATACGCATTTAAAGTTTATGTTAGCCAAGTGTACCATCCCACTGATCACTCAGCCCAGATCAGACTTTGCAAAACAGATGTCTGGGAGGTAGCTGTACCTCACAGACCCCTTCAGAGTGCAACACAACCGCATGTTCACATATGAAATGCGCAGAAGTTTCACTTTTTTTGTATTGAATTGGTAGAAATGTGAGATTCATGTGGGATAAGTAGCTTCAGCCTAAAGAGAGCAAGACCTGGCATTGATATGTGGGCAATCAGGGCCATTGCCCTGCCTTGGCCAGAGTTACTGTGGTAGGAGAACTGAGGCACAAAATAATGTCCCTGTAGACCTGCTGATCCATGGATGTTCCCAGAAAGAGTTCTCTGTACCAATAGTAGCCCTGATAGCTGTTACATAGATAATATGAGGCATGATAATTGAAGTGATCCCTTGACCTGATACGTTTTTCCATTGGCTCACTGCGTCAATGTGTGTCTGACACTAATGACAGTCTCCTTACTCACACAGGTCTGTTAACACTTTTCTATATATAGTGTTGCTCACACAGTACAGGCATATTGCACATCTGAGACATGAACAGTGTAGATAGTGGGTTACTTTTAAATAGACTTAGAAATTGTAACATCTGCTTGGCTACAATATTCCCTTTTCTCACAACACATACAATGGTATTTTGATTTGGATCCCTATTACAGTGCCACATATGGCAAAAGGAGTGTCCTGTGATGGCAGCACAAACAACACAAACTTATTATGCCTTACTAGAGTATTCAAATAAGTAGTCTACATGTCCACAGAGCCCCCAGAGAGGTACTCTCAGTGTCACACATACCAGCCCTTACCTTGTGATCTTAATCTTAGACGGTTGTTCATTGAACTTCTCATGGACATCATTGTGAACAATGCAGATTTCCAAGGCACTCAGATCTTCTTGGGAGATTTCAATCTCCATTGGAAAGATGGAAATGATGTGGAGGTCAATAGCCTCAAATCCTTCCTTTCTGATCTCAACCTAATTCAACTCTGTGACAGTCCGACTCACATAAAAGGAGCTACCTTAGATCTTGTCATTGCCAAACCCAACTCTATCCTTCTGGAGTCTATCCTTCCTTGTGATTGGACAGACCACTTCTCCATCACCTACTTAACCCTGACTTCGGGAAGAGCAAGTGGAGCCAAGACTAAGAACCCAAAACAGATGAAAAGATGTCTAGGGAACATCAACTCACAAGATCTGACCGACCTCTGTGATAACATCCTGCCCCGCCCTCAAACATGTCGGACGTCCATGACCTTACGGACCATTATAACAATGCTATGCTTAATATACTAGACTCGGTTGCACCGGTACAGCTTGAAAGACAGTCTGCCAAAACATCCAAACCTTGGTTTAATGAGAGTCTTAATTCCAAAAGAAGAAACTTAAAACTGGCAGAAAGGTGGTGGCGATCCCATCCCTCCCTCGAACACCTCCACCAATTGAGATTCCGGAGGTGCCTCTACAATAAACACATCAGGTGCTCAAAGGCTACCTCCCTCAGAACTTAACTTGACCAAGCAAAAAAACTGCCAAAAAAACTGTTCGAAATCATCAAGGCTCAAACTAACCTCCCACCACTGGTTCAAGGATCGCTGCTGAGTTGTGAACAGTTTGCGGATTTCGGATAAGTCTTTGAAGATTGAATCTGACTTATGTGCAGCCCTTGAGCAACTGTTGAGCAGTCCACAGACCTCCCTCTGTCACCCGAAAGAAGAGACACTCCCTGCACCCCTACCTCCGTAAAAACAATGCTTCCTGGAGCTCGTTCTAAATGGTTGAGGAACTCACTATACGCAAAATACTGTTGTCTTTGAAATCTTCTAATCAATACAATGACCCTCTACCTGCGAACCTGTTCCCGGAAGTCAGATCCTCCCTACTAACACTCTGGACTAGGATCATAAATGCTTCTCTCAGTCAAGGCGGGAGACGCTGCACTTTGTTACTGCCACTGACCAGGAGCCTGAGAGCCCACGAGGACTTCAACGCCCAGAGAGCCGCGGGGCCACCTGGAGACGGCCCCACCCCTCCTTTCTGCACCAGAAGCACTTGGGAAGCATCTGATTCCGCAGCGCGGATGCGCGGACGTGCGCCGGTCGAAGCCCGGTCCAAGGGCGGGCCCGTTTGAGCCCGTTCGAGGCCGCATGAGGACGGGACGGGGCTCCCTCTTTCACCCGCAATTCTACCACAAGTTGGTGCCACC
Organism: Lissotriton helveticus; assembly: GCF_964261635.1. Lineage (NCBI taxonomy): Eukaryota > Metazoa > Chordata > Amphibia > Caudata > Salamandridae > Lissotriton > Lissotriton helveticus. Next base: position 1,025,715,170 of record NC_136063.1, read on the forward strand.
ACAAGGATAATCTAACCCCGCCTGTTTGTCTGCCTTTTATTTTATCAGGTACTCTTTTTGCTGTTTCTGGGAGCTACTGTCGCAATTAAATTTTGTAATGGCGTGCTCAAAAGCAGGAAAAGGGGAAAAATCGCACCTAGGGGGTAGTTCGTAGGCACCATGGACCAATTTCTTATTAGGGCATCCTCCATGTTGGCACGCCAAATTGATATTACTGAAATGAGGTTTTCCCTGGACCCGACCTTTGACAAACATTCTTCCTTGGGACTCTTGGCGCAGGCACCATCGCCTACCATAGAAGGACCGTCTGTTATTACTTCCCTAGGTGTTGGGAATCAGGGCTTTCACCAGGACCAAATTGAAATTAGACCCCCGGATTTATCAGATAGTGAGGATGGTGCCCCTATTGTTCATTGCGCCCCCGCCCAAAATCCAGACTCATCGGGCTCGCTTCCCTGGAAATTGCAGACCCGCTCTGCTACTAGCACAAAATCGGGCCCTGAATTTTCTGTGCTCACTACTAAAAGGAAGCGCGCCGGTGCCTCCATTAACAGAAGGAAAGCTAAAATCCAGAAATGCAATAATGCACGGGATGGACAAATGCCACCAATTATTGGCAGCCCGGCTGCTGACCAAAGAACCGAACAAGTGCCACTGATCCAACTGGACCCTGAAGTTGTACGTTCTGTGGTACTGGGGGATGAGTTCTGGGCCAAACTGGAAAACATCCTCACTAAGTTCAGCCTCCCTCTGTATGATAGACTTACAGCTATTGAAAGCAGACTTTTATGCCTAGTACACCAACACGTGGTTGTCTCTGGGGAGGGGGCTGTTTCTCAGGCTATTGATGCTAATGTTATTATTGTTGGGTCACAAGAGTGTAACAATGTACCTTCCCATCCGCCTGTGTTCCCCCCAACAAACAATTCAGCAGGTCTGACTACCCAAAGTGTGGTGGGAGGGGGTCATGTGGTGCAGTCGAGGGAAAACATTGTAGGCAGTAATCGGGAAGGGATCAGCGCCAATGTGAACAAGGGGGGCAGAGGGCTGCTTAACTTCCAAGCCTTACCAACTAGGGAAAATGTCTGCGACCCTCTAGCGGTAGTACCAAAATGCCTACACCTTCCCCCCGAGTCCGCCCCGTATGTAATAGTCCTTGCCGGGGTTCCACCCTTGGACCGGGAGAAAAGGGAAGATTATGGAGATCTTACGAACAAGTGTATCCACTGGTTGAATTCCAACAGACCACTATCCCCGCACGCAACTAGCGAAATTATTTTTGCACGTCGCGTGGACTGGGTAGGGTCAAGGGGGAAAAGTATAGAGGGTGACTGTGTAGTCATTAATTTCAGGAGTGGACGGGCATGGACCATATATGTAACTGGCCCTCGGCCACCCCTGGTACGCAAATCTGATCTCTCCCTCTGACTTATTTCTACCCTACCCCAAGTGCTCCTAGAGGGCTTCCCTCCCGGGGAAGTTAAGACTCGTGGGGTTATGGGATTCGGGTTCCCCAAGGCACCCGTGTAGGAAATAATTATAATATCCCCAGTAGTGATTGCTCCCTTTGTGCAATAGATTTAGTGTCTTGGATCAGCTTGACTGACAGCCAACCCCCCAACTCTCCTTTGCTGAAGGGAAGAGTACATCCGACGTACGCCTTGGATCTGATGGTCTTAGTTCTCTTACCAATGTAACTGGTCTCCATTGGGGCCAGTTTCCCACCAAGAACCCTTGGCGCACGGGCAGGGGGGAACCAGTGAGAACCATAGGGCAAATGTAGCACCTGGTACTCCCCAATCAATAATTTTGGGGGATGCTAGTGTCCCTGCCCCAGCGGCGGATGAGGGTGGGTCTAGGGAAGGACAGTTGGAGGAGATGGGTCAAACTCCGAGTGATGAGGTCTTGCCTGCCTGTGACAATCGATCCAATTTTGTGCAACCCATAATCAGGGTTAGGGTTGGGGAGCCTGTGGAACCAACCAGCCCCTCCCTATTATTAAGGCAGGTGAATACTAGCTCCTTAGCCTCTCTGGTCGAAGAGGGTGGGATGCACGAAGATGAGTTAGTGGCGTCGGGACCACTTTTAAGTGGGAACAACGTCGAGGCACGCCCTAACACAACTCAAAAGGAAACAGGGCTGGGGGAGCCAAGGGAATCTATCAAAATTCTTTCTTGGAATGTGGCAGGGATCAAAAATAAACTGCTGTGTCCAGAATGGGGCTCTTTTGTGGGGGGCCTTGGGAGACATCCAGAGGAGTGGGTTTTCCACCTTTAACATTCCGGCAACCATGAGGGGCAGGGGCAGACCGGGGGTCTTAGAATATGGGTAGGTACCCATTTGGGGGCCCAGGCAGCGCATATTACCACCGACTCGCTGGATGTGCAGTGCGTTCTCCTCACTCTCCCGGACAGTAGACAAACGGCCCTGATAAATATCTATTCACGACCAACCCCAAGTGGGAAGGAGTCTGCCGTTATTGACCAACTCAGGCAGTTTATTTTGACCCTTAACCACGTCACCACCTTAATAGTTTGTGGCGATTTCAACTGCCAGTATGAGCCACTCACAAATGTAACCGAAGAGGGCATTGACGGTGAGGACCAGTACTGGCATATCCCTGAACCACAGATCTCGGTAGTCAGAGACTGGACCCCACTGGTTCTCCAAATAAACTCTCTCACCCTCTCCTCTTCTCTTAGAGCTTGTAACGGACGGACACACTCGGACAGACCTGGACGAATGACTTTTAATAGAGCAGGCCATACTTCTATTCTTGATTACATCATGGTGGAACCCAGAACATGGGGCTGGTTCTGGATTTTCAGACTCACACCAGGGATGACAGTGACCATAACCCCTTGGTTCTGACTCTGAAACCAGGGAGTCTGGGCCTGTCCAAATGTGCCTCTGACCTCAACCCAATAGACCCCCCCGCTTCTATTATCTAACAACAGGAGGAGAGTCAAATGGCCACAGATATCAGGATCCCCTGATAAGCTTGCTGACTTATATCAAAGGGCCTTGCCGTATTTAAGTGACATGGGGAATTGAGAGGCCAATGCTCCGGACCTTGGTTCCGGAGATGATCCTTTGAATATTCATCGGAGGCTCCTCCTGAATCTAGCTGAGGTTTTTCATCCGGTAGGAAGCTCTAGGCCTAAAACTGTTTCCGCACACCCCTGGTATAACGCCAACTGTAGGAAAGTCAAAAAGGACTTGATCCAAGCGGTAAAATCATATGACAAGACAAGGACCAAGTACCTACGGCACCTCTATAAACGGGTTATTGAGAAAGAAAGGAAAGAGTGGGAGGCGGAAAATTGGGAAGAACTTAGAATTGCCCTTAAGGCAAAGGATTCGAAAACCTTTTGGACAATTGTCAGCTGTGGAAGCAGGGTGGGCTATCAAGCCACCGAACCTAATATAGCCACGTCTGTTTGGGAAGCCCATTTTGAGGCTTTCTACGTTTCTCCGCCCGACGATGGCCCAGCAGTTCCTCTCCCATGCCTCCTCCACGAGTATCGACTGGAGGGGGGCTGGGAGATTACTCTTCTGGAGGTAGAAGGGGCTATTTCTAAATTGGTTCCCAATAAGGCTCCCAGTTTAGACAAGTTACCGGGGGATCTATTTCGGACCCAACCGAAAATTTGGGCCCCCCTATCTATGTGTTCATTACAATGCCATACTTAGTGGCATGAATCCCCCAGATTCCTGGTGTGGTGCCGAAATAGTTCCTATTTTTAAAAAAGGATGTCCACTCAAACCGTCTAATTACAGGCCTATCAGCCTGATAGACGTTACCCAAAAATTGATGGGCAGGATTATTTTAGATAGAATGCAGAGCTGGATGGAAGAGAAAGAGATTATATCTCCTTTCCAGGCTGGTTTTAGGCTGGGCATATCAACTGTGGATCAGCTATTCAGACTCCAGGTCCTTCATTGGAAAACGGTGATTGTAGAGGTTAGCAGCCTCTACATGATCTTTGTGGACCTGCGGTCAGAATTTGACCTGGTTCCCAGGAACAAATTGTGGGGGGTACTACTCGAACTTGGCCTCCCGGGTTACCTCTTGAATGTCCTAATGAGGCTTCATATTGGTACCTATGCGCAGGTCAGGTGTGGTAGGTTAGGCGACCTGTCAGCCCGCTTTCCGGTGAACCAAGGGGTACACCAGGGATGTGTTTTGGCTCCAACTTTGTTCTGTTTGTATATTAATGGATTAATTAACCATCTCCTTGGAGTTAAAGATATTGATGCTCCGAGGTTAATCACTGGACGGGTGCCCGCTCTGATGTTCGCGGACGACACTCTGCTGTTGTCCAAGACATCAACGGGCATCCAACGAACCTAGGATGGCTTTGCCGACTTCTGTGTATCCAGGGGTCTGGAGAAAAACCTGGATAAAACCAAGTTCATGGTTTTTAACCCCTGATGCAGACACGCCCGAATCCCCTTCTGGGTGGAATCCAGCTGGAGAGAGTAAAGATCTTCGATTACTTGGGCATCACTCTGGGTGAACACCTGGACTTGGATTCGCAGTTGGCGAAAGCTGCACTTAAGTTAACCAAAGTGGTGGGGGGATCCAGAGACTGCACAGAGAGTCTGAGTTCAAACCGGCGGCGCCAGTAATTGAAATCTACAATGCCCAGGCTAGAGCAGCAGCCTTATATGGGGCCGAACTATGGGGTCATCAGGAAATCTGAAGTGAGTGTCGTCTCTCCGAGCACAACCAAATGGACATATGTACGTCTTGAAAAATATAATCAATTTGATTATATTTTTCAAGACGTACATACGTCCATTTGGTTGTGCTCGGAGAGACGACACTCACTTCTGGTGTCGCAACCTGTTGTTTGATTACCACACCTTGTCGGGGAGTGATATCTCTGGTGCACACCACAACCTAATTCACATCTACAACTGCGGAGTGCGTAACCTTCACCTCATTTGTCATCAGAAATCTCCCAGTCAAGCCAAGGTAGAACATGGATTCATGAGAAATATATTGGGCCTACCGGTGAGCACCCCTCTTGTACCCCTTCGCCTGGACCTGGGGCTACGCCCCATTGAGGAGGTTATGACATTTTGCCCTCTAGCATATTGGAAGAGATTATGGCCCGTGCCTCAACTCATGTGCTATAAGAGCAAATTCAGGGATATTTGGGGTTCACTGAAAAGGAAGAATATCCGGTGGTTGACCCATATAAAGACTACTAGTATTCGTATTGGCCTTCCGGAATTGTGGGAAACTCCTGATGTAACCTGTTTGGAGCTAACCAAAGCTGATCTGGTCACCCACTTTAGGTAACATAACCTAGCAACCCTACACGCGAGCACCGATAGGGGAAGATTGACCACTGAATTCCTCCAAGTTAAAACAGAATATAAAAAGGATGGATTCTTAGACCTGATATACCCTGCTTTAGCCAGGAAATTATACATGCAATTTAGGATGGGCACTCTCCCTCTAAAGGCATTTACTTGTAAATGGGATACTAACAAGAGTACGGATTGCCCCACATGTGGATCCTACCTGGAAACCGAAATTCATGTTTTCTTTTTCTGCCCAGGTTACCAGGCTGCACAGAATCACTGGGTGTTAGCAATTTTTAGGAACCTAGGCTTCCGTGCTTAAATATGACACTTACCCGCTCATCGTTTTTGCCGTCTCACGCTTTTTGAATGCTATGTGGTACAGACGTAGGATCCTGATTAATGCAGCCATTGGCCAGTAGCTCCCACCCTTTTAATGATGTTTGTGTTCGATAATATAACCTATGTTTAATCTACTTTAAGCCTGATACATAATTGTAGTTTTAATCGGTATTTTCCCTATTTTTAATGTCTTTCGTATTTATTATCTTATCTTGTATGTATCTATTTTATTCTGTACTTTTATGGTCTTCAGTGGCCGAAAAAAAATGATCGAACGAACGAACTATATTCATGATTGCCTTAAAGCAGGCCAAGTTACCCCGAATCTAAAGAAATCATCCTCGGATCCCACGGATCTTCATAACTTTCACCCAATTTCCAACATCCCCACCTTAGCAAAGCTCCTGGAGAAATGTGTGCTCGCCCAACTGTGTAACCCCATTGATCATTTCCACCTCCTGGACCATTGTCAATCTGGTTTCCGCGCGGACTATAGTACAGAGTCAGCATTGACGCACATCGTAGATGATGCACTTACAATGTTGGACCATAATGAGGCCTGCCTTTTGATCCTTCTCAACCTGTCGTCAGCCTTTGATACGGTCAAACACGATAACCTAACTGACCTCCTGGAACACAGGATGGGGTTGTCTGGGCCTGTACTTAACTGGTTCTTCTCTTTCCTTCACAATAGATCACAATGCTACCTCCCACGCTCTTTAACTTGTTCATGGAGCCTCTGACAGAAATCTTGAAATCATCCAACATTCATTATCACATGTACGCATACGATACTCAACTTTACCTGAAGATCGCTTCTGCAGAGGACATTCAATCCCTTAACTTAATCCTATTAGAAATACAATGCTGGCAGACACACAATCACCTGAAGTTAATGCTTTAAAAACTGATTTCCTCCTAATCTCTCCCCAGAAAAAATTCCTGGACATGGACCAATGGCTGTCTCAGATTACTGCCTTGAAATGTAGACCTCTCCTCGTGGATTAGGCATCCTCTCTGGGGATCATTTTAGACAAAAGCCTAAACATGCAAAAGCACATCAGTTCCCTCACCAAAGGAGCGAACTTCCAACTCAACATCCTCAGAAAACTCAAACCCTATCTTCCTGCTCCTGACCTTAAGGTTGCGGTGCAAGCCCTAGTGATTTCAAAGCTGGACTGTGGAAGTGCTACACTGTGTGGCTTGCCCAGAGTGAAGACGACTCCTCTTAGGGTTGCCCTCAGTTCTGCTGCTTGGCTCATAACTGGCACGAAAAAAGTCAAAAATATCTCTCCGGACCTGTTATCCCTTAATTGGCTCTCTCATGAAGCCCAGATACACTTAAAAATCGCATCCATGGCACACAAAGCCATCCACTACCAGACTCCTCAATACCTTGCGCAGAAATTGGAGCCCTCATGTAGTTCGAGAGCCTCCAGAAGTGCCAGCACCCTTTTACTCAAACCCCATAAATTCAAGAAAAAGAAGACCTACAATCGTGCCTTCTCTGGTATGGCTCCAAGGATCTGGAACTCCCTCCCTCCCGAACTCAGGACGAATCATTCCACGTTCCTCTTTAAGAAAGAAACCAAAAGGCTCCTAATGGAGAAATTCTTACCTCAGTGTGGCCTTGCCACTTGATGTCATGGCCTAACCGTCCATCCGTGACCTGGCGGCCTGGACCATTTGAATGCTCGGTCTTTTCGTGTCTGTGAATTTTCGCTTTGTATATTACAGACTTGACATTTTATGACTCAGGAGAATGTTTGATCACTTTTGACTGTGAAATTTTAGCTGTGATTACCATGTTGGACATTTAAGGGTCATGAGGATGCCTATGACTGTGTAATTTTCACTTAGTTTATTTTGCCCTGCTGAGAGGTTTTATGTTTTTTCTTCGCTCTCTTTGGTTACTCTTGGTTGTTTACATGTACCCTCTTGCCACATATATTGTAAAGCACTCTGATACCCCCGGTGGTCATGTTCGCGCAATATAAAACTTTATAAATATCGCCTCTATGGACCATATACATCAATTCAATGGGCCTAGCTTTAAAGGTGTCTGGACAGTCATGCACCGATAGTTTACCCTTCATAAGGTAAAAATGGCGTGTTGTGTCATGGTACCTCACATCACATTCCATGTAGGATAGCCCTGGCCTACATTATGTTAGTGGGCTGCCTCAGTCAGTGTAGGTCATTACTAGGGTTGAGGTTAGTCATCAAATGACCACAAAAGTGTGTATCTAGGCTTTAGTTGTGCTTAGTATGTGCCATGGACACATGTAATATGTTGACTCTTGATCAAAGATTGTGCTAGATGTCAACGTAACGTGTATCCAGCTGACAGCTATCCTCAATCTTCCAGTTACAATCTATTGCATCCAAACAGGTCAACACCCAACAGAAGAAGGCCATTTGGAGTTCCATCAACTAGAAGATGCGGACCCTGGGGTCTACAACCGGCGTGGTGCCCACTGCAGAAAGAGGTGGGGTGACCTGCAATCCTGGACCTGGAAGATCACGGAAGTCAAGCTGGGGAAGTCCTCTCTATGTGGAAGGGGCGCATGCCAGACCATGACCCCCCCCGATGGCCCACATATTGGCAGTTGCATACCCGGACCCTGATAGGCAGTCAAGGGCCCAACAGCAGCTGCTGGCCAGAGCCATACATGTTATATTGTCAGCTATGAGTGTTACAGACAAGCATTTCTCCAACAATATTGGTGGTGGCCCATGTGCCTCACACAAGATGAGTCACAGTTAGTGTAAGTGTGGTAGTAGATACATTCTGCTGTGCTGTGGCTATTGTCTTTCTGACATGGAACACAGCAGAGTCCTGTCCATATCCAATTCTCCTTTTAAGCTAACACCTAGCTGAGTGAAGTGCGTAATTATCTAATGTTCTTAGTAAATCTGGGTGACAATTGTACCACACAGGCAACTTGTCATGCATGTGTGAGGAGTGATGTACCCTCACTACTGTCTCTCATTTGATGGTAGCCCTATCACATGTGACATGATGTAGACATCACAGTATATGCAGTGACTGTACAACAGTTCCCATTGGTAAGTCCTGGGTATACAGTGAAATGAGGTGCACACATCACCGGTGGTATCAGCATTAGTGTCTACATGTTGGCCAATGTGCATTTGCTAGTTGGTGTTTCATCTGCAATAGTGTTTCAATACACTCATTCAATGTCTGGTGACAGGCATGAGGGTGTGAGATGTAGAACTGTGTGGATCATATGTGAGTGTCTACACTGATCCTTGCAAGACAATCTGAGTTTGCAATACCAAAGAGTGGTGTGATGTGCATGCTCATTGGGATTCTAGTGATCAGGCATCTTCATGTCATAGATGTTCAATGACACCCAATACCTTCAAGGATGTACTGGCATGCGGATATGCAATCTATGACTGGCTTCATCACCTGTACCAAGCAGGATTGGGGATGTTCATATGGCTATATGGAGTGCTGTACTGTGCAAATCCAGTATATGTATCTCTCAAATGTATGAACCTTAATGTTTTTAGGGCACTTTATCTGCTAAATGTGATACATAGATAAACTAAATGTGTACAGCTTTCATTTGACTTTTCAGGTAGTAAACATGTGAGGTAATTTGGAGTCCAGTGTCATCAGGTTGCAATGAGCATGTGCATGTGACATGATGTCTGCCACAACAGTAATTGATGATATATTGGTGTTGAACTTGAAATCATGAGGTGTCAAGAGTAATAGTTAGATTTGACTCTGGGCCTTGTGTGAGCATTGTGTAAATCTCACACTTGGATCCATCCTATTTGATTACATCTTTTTACAATGATGGAGTGTAGACAATTCCATCAATGCACTTGGACCTGTCAGGGGTTATGACATAAGTGGACCCAACTGTCTGCAGGTTATGCAACATGCTTGCATGTTCTCATGCTAAATTTGAATTATATGGAGTGAACCATGAAGGTGGTGTGATATGTGGACTTCTTCAATGTTTTCTATTCATTTGTGATAGTCAGGTGTGGAAACACAGTTGCAATAAACCCATGTTACATGTCATTTCAGATACAAACAGGGCAAATGGAGGAGAAGGGGCCAATGTCTGTGGGGACGCAGCTGGTCATTGTGGTTCCAGTCATCAGACACGGAGGGAACCAGTCACCAGGAATGTGTGAGGAGTGCCCCTGGGGACAGCATCTCAAGCTCGTCATCATCTGAGTCATCCTTTGGTGGACTCTCCCAAGTGGTGGTGGGCCGAACAGGATTGGTTCCACCTTGATCCTTGTCTGCCACCCCCAGTTCTATCACTGCCCTCCCTGTTGTCGTCCCACCTCAGCCCCTGTTAGCTCTGCTGTCCTGAGTGAGGATGCTTTTGACCTCCAGAAGAGCATCTCTGTGGGTCAGACTGCAGTCCTGAATGCAATGCAGGGGAAAAGCAACCAGCTAACTCCTGGAAGGCATGCAAACTGTTACGTCTAGCTTCTTCCCTTATGGCAGCCCTCCACTGATTTTAACCTAACACCCAGCTCCTGCCCCATTCCCATCTAAATTAACTATTCCTATCCCAAGCACATGCACACCTAAGCATGCACACACTTCATCAGACACAAGCACTAGACACAAGCTCAACACACCAAAAAAACGAAACCATACATGTACACAGCTGACACTCACTTCCCTCATCACCCCCCGCATAAACACAGGTACCACAGTAACACATACAGAGCCCTCCACAGACACACCCATACCCGCATACACTGAACCTCCAACAATGGACCCCTCCAGAACACCCAGCATTTCTGCATACACCAAACCAACAGCCACAGACACCCCACAACACCCAGCATTCCAGCAGGCACTGCACCATGAGCCAGAGACCCCTCCATAATACCCAGCATCCCAACAGGCATCACCCCAACATCCACCGACCCCCCACTACACCCAGCATTCCCACAGACACCACACCAACAATCACAGACCCCTCCACAACAAACATACACCAAAAAAATACAAACGCTCACTGTCACCCACACAACAGACACCAACACAACACACAGTGCAGACAGCAGACCCAGCTCACACTTCCAGTCCCTTCTTCCTCCCAATTTGAACTCCATCCAGAACACCCTCCCGTTTGCCCCGTGAGGGTGTCATGTTTGCCCTTGCCCCTCTGTAACCTGACCCCTCTCCCAAAGCCCCAAAAACCTCTGCCACACCCAAACCCATCTCTTTCACTTCCCACACCAACACTGAAAAAAAGAATCCCCATACCTGTGAACTCAGCCATAAAAAGAAAAATAACATAAAAAAACCATTCCACACCCACACCCATCCCTTCCACTTCCCACTCCACTTCTGAAAAAAACATCCCCGCCCTGCTTAACCCAGCGCAAATGCCCCAAACCCAAGAAGACTGCTCCCAAAACTAAATCCACAACTCCCTAAACCTATGACCCCCTTCCGAAGTACCATCTTTGAGGTGCCTGCTATGCCCAATGGATGACCCTTTGTGACGAGGTTCCCTGGCAGTGTCAGTAATGGCAAGTTTGGTGGCACAGCATTCTGCTGTGACACATGGACACTGAATGCACTGGCCATTTGGCCTTTGCATAGAATCCCGTTGTGATATACTGTCATTAAAATATTTTAATAAAATATTTTAATAGACATTGGTCCTGCCATTACGTTTCTAACTATTTGATGCTATTGTATAGTTAGCAATGTGCGACTCCAGTTGTTTTTGTTTCATCCCTGCTTGCTGATCCAGTTGATGTGTTTAGTATGATGTGACCTTAGAACCAGCGCTCAAGTTACACAGGGCAAGGGAAAATGTTAGATGGATGTCTATGTGGGATTAAATCCAAATGGCATAGACATTGCATTGATTGAAATGTTATATGGTAAGTATTTCAGCTTCGCCCGGCCACTGTCAACGCCATTTAGGTTGCACGTCTACCTAAGGTTGAATGTGTTTGATGTGTTGAAGTCAGATATTCGGACATGTGTACCTTACACCTCCTGTATCCAGGTTTGTTCCATATGCTGTTGGTGCTGTGTTTACTTTCATAAGTTGTACTTACACATTCCTTTAACATGCATGGCCCATGGTTATGCTATTTGTTGTCCTTGATACACTTCAGTTCCCAGGTCCAGGGCACATTGGGTTTGTCAGGCAAGTGCAAAATGTACTGCTCCCCTTGGCCCCAGCCTTTCAGGGTTCCCCCTGAAAGAGGCATAGCCATCCTGCAGAGAGTTCTTCCATTGTGCCCTTAGAATGGTTCTCACACTGATTCTATATAATTCCATTGACAACACTACCTTTTCATGTGGGTGATGTATGAGAGTCCAATACAGAATTGTAGAAGAGAAGTTGTGTTTCACTTTAATGACACATCCATACACAAGTTTGTTTGACATCAAAACAGGACCTGGCATGTGTGCAATGTGAGTCAGTCACATTCACCATAGCATATTGGTTACAGTTGCAGTTATAAGGTCTCATTGTAGTTGTAGTGACTTCAATCTCACTTCACCAACACTTGAGACTTGGTAACCTGTATGATGTGTGAAGATCAGTTGTAACATGGCAGAAAAGTGGGAAGGGGCAAAAGGAGGCTATCATCTTGGTTAGTGTTGGAGTGAGAGAGCCTCATGGAAGTTCTAGTCACTTCAATCTCACTTTACCAATTGGTAAAGTGAGACCAGTGGTAAGCTGCATGAACAGTGACCATCAGTAGTAACATGGCAGACAAATGATAAAGGGCAAAATATTTGAGTCTAACCCACCAAAAACACTAAACACTTTAAACTTCTGGTGACAGAAATTCGTGGGTTTGTGCACACTTTCACAGTCCCCAACACGTTAGTTATACAAATGTATATTTCTGTCCCAGTGTTTTATTCCAATAAGTAAAAAAGGGTAAATAAGTAAAAAATGTGTCAAATACTATCAATTCACCACACCATTCATCCAATTGAAAAAATGTGGAGAAAGAGAGAAAGCACCTCACGGTAGTACCACCAATGGGGTTGCTGGCTGACAATTACCAGTGTACCCACTTATCATCATAGGTAACTTCCTCTCTTGTAGTGGAAACAGAAAAGAGACAGAAACAAGAAAAAGACCATACACCATACAACAGTGCTTTTTCTTCACGAAAACCAGAAAGCATACTGGTTAATCATGCAATAGCAAAACCCGGAAAACCAGGTTTGCTATTGTGTGTACACATACACCTATATTACCCCAGTGAGAAATAATAAATGTGAATCTCACCACTAAATAAAAGTTAAGAGCTAGCTGGCCCCTCCTTATTTTATTCTGGGCTGCGAGCTCTTCAAATTAAAACCGGTTCATACTGAACCAATTTTCACTATAGCCAACATGATTTGTTGCTTTATTTTGTGCAACTTCTTCAGGGCCAACGAGGGGTTATCTTCTCATAGTTCCACTTCAATATTTACAACACCTGTGATGGTAAAAAATTTACACAAAAATTAATGAGGCCAAAAATCCCGACCCGCGTGCAGCGGAGGGCCAGGTCAAGTCAAACTTACAATGTTGTGGCACTTAGATTTATTAAAACATAATCACCTGGAGGTTGCGTCGTGGTAGCATACCTGCAAACCTCTCACTTAGGACTCCAGTGTCAATTGATCACATGTCCAACAGAAAACCAACTGCAGTCTGGTCTTCAAAAAATATACATAAAACCGGTGTCAGGTAATGCACGAATATAACCCAAACCGAATGTCATACCACTCCCATATCTTCTCAAATCTCGTGACAATATTTTAACCATTACACATTTTGTACTTCGAAGAGTGTCAGCTGCACTCGACGTGCAAAATGCCAATGACCGAAGGCTAGCCGAATTCCAAAGTTCAGCTCTGCTGAGTTACCCTCGGTACTCCATCTCACTCACACAGTCCTAACCAGCTCTTACCGACCATCAAAGTCGCTTACCTCAGCCGATACACACCAGCGTCATGAACTCGACCCCATCTACGGGTTCCCATTCGTGTGTTGATTTAACTGTGTGCATAGTACCGCCCACTGAACCGAGCCCGGCGTGTTACGTAATTTCAGCCATCCTGGGTATGAAAGCAGCGGCCATCTATAAGTGGATCGCAATTATTGTGCTGCCTTCCGTGCTCAGTCTGAGTATACAATGCTTTGCACACTATGCCCACTATTTTATGACCGTGCATGAACAAATTCAATTAAACAAGTTTAGGTTCAATATTGCAGTATTCATATCGAACCTCAAAAACCGCAATAACCTTCAAAACCCGTCAATATGGGTAACACTCGCTCCAGCCAGGTTCTACCTGGAACAACCATTGCCATCAAAATCAACTTGCACACTAGAGCACCCTGCTCATCAAGATCGTATCAGGGCAGGTGCTCTCGCACCAGATCATCGGCCTCGAGACCTATTTGCACACTAGAGCGCCCCGTTCATCAAGATCATGTCAAGGCGAGCGCCCTCATCCCATATCAACGGCCATCTTGGAACAGGCTCACAATGTCAATAAAGTTCGATTCCGAAAAAAACAGTGCCATTCGCTATATTGAATCCATATCTATTAGTGCAAGGATTTTGGGCTGATAACACAAGCCTGATGGCATCCACCAACTATATAATGTCAATCGTGGTATCTTATAGATCATAATGCATAAGACCCCTTAGTTTCAATCAGCATAACGTGCGTGCAGTTCACAAATTTTCAAGTTTTATGCAGGCACCAAATTTTTAACCTGAATACCTTCTCCAAACAGTCATCAACGCATCACAATCTACACCAAACCTATGATGTCAATCACGGTATCTTGATGTCTTATAATGTCAAACCCTCACCTCTTCATCTCTGCAAACATGGTGTTTTTGTCTAAGGCTAGCATATAGACATGAAACCCACTGCTCCTTATTTCAGCATGAGAAATTCCACGTGCTAGGGAGGAAAAACGGGGCAAGGGGGAGTTTTGACAAAGAACTATAATACCATAGCCCTTTACTCACCCCCTGTAAATGACAACAAAACTAGGGCTTACTAATCTTGTTCCATTCGTTCGAATCGTTCAATCCATCCCTGTCAACCTGCTCTTGATAAATCCATCGGGCTTCCTTTCTGGCCAATATATTCTCGATGTTATGGCTTTCCCCGGCCACCCTCTCAAGGACCACCCATTTGAGATCCCTGGGGTCATGTCCCTTCTCACTGAAATGTTGTACCAAACGTGTGGTCAATTTCTTTGCTTTTAATGTACTGAGATGTTCCTGTATACGGGCCTTCACTTTCCTTGATGTTAGACCAATATAGTGAAGTCCACAGGTACATGTTAATCTGTAAATCACATTCACTGTATTACAGTTGCTAAACCTGGTAAGATACCAGGTTCTCCCGTCTCTCAAAGTGACCATCTTTGTTTTTTGGGTCAAGCTACATACTGAGCAACTAGCACAGGGATGATGCCCCGCTGGCAAAGTGCTCACAGGCGGGGCAATGCGGGTCCGAGTGTGGACCAATTTATCTTTGAGATTGGTGGCTCTCTTAAAGGCAAACCGAGGAGATGGCATCTTACTAGTGCTGGTGTCAAGAATTGACCAGTGTTCCCTCAGGATATGTCTTATTTTGGTGGACAGGGGGTCAAAGGTTGTCACCACTGGTACACAGTCTTGTTTCACCTTATTATTCCTTTCCAGGAGTGCCTCACAGGGAGTGTTCAGCGCTCGCTTATGGGCTTGCTTCACCACTCTCATCGGATAAGCCCTCTCTGTTAATTTATTGACAAGTTCTTCAGATTGTTCCATAAAAGATTCAGGTCAAAGCTGTGGACAATCCTATTGGACATGGGGATTGATTCTGGCTTGGTGCTTTATATGGCGGATCTTCATCGGGAACTTTATGCCAATGTACAAATGACGCATGAGGGCTCTTGTACTAGATTATTTAAATCTGGGAGAGGGGTGAGGCAAGGTTGTATCCTTGCCCCTCTCCTTTTTACACTGTACATTAATGCCCTGGAAACAACATTGTTACCTGCTACATTGGACGTCCCGCGTATAGGTAGCACCGCTATCCCGGTGCTCCTATACGCGGATGACGCGGTTTTGCTAGCTCGTACCCCCATTGCCCTCCAACAGTTACTGAACTCCTTCGGAGATTTTATGTCTTCTCTGGATTTGGTCGTTAATTCCTCCAAATCCCAGGTCATGACCATG
The DNA here is from genome assembly GCF_964261635.1 of Lissotriton helveticus. Classification (NCBI taxonomy): domain Eukaryota; kingdom Metazoa; phylum Chordata; class Amphibia; order Caudata; family Salamandridae; genus Lissotriton; species Lissotriton helveticus. The sequence continues at coordinate 1,025,731,058 of NC_136063.1, forward strand.
GGGCAACATGTTAAGAAGCAAAGAACACTCTTTTGTAAAGGTATTGAACTACAAAGAGTAGTGGCATTCACATATTTGGGGGTTTTATTTGATAGAAATTGTTCCTGGGCCCCCAAAAAACTGCTAAAAGAAATGCCCTAACTCGTGCAGGATCTGCCCTGCTTAATCTGACTCATCGCCTAGGGGGAAAGCCATATGATGCAATTTTAAAAATATATAAAGCCAAATGCATAGCATTAACCATCTATGGTGCTGCTATTTGGGGTTATACCTCAATGACTGAGATACAAAGGGCTGAAAATAAGGTATTTCGGTGTCTTCTCTCCGTCCCTCAATCTACTGTCACTTTTGCAGTACACCAGGAATTAGGCATGGGGTATGTTGAAGACCTGATAAACTTGGCCCCCCTCATACAATGGATAAAAATATGGCTTAATCCAGACTTAATTTTAAACCAGCAAATCATGAGGGATTGTATTTGCCTAGATAATGCCAAAGATATCAAATGGCTTTCCTATGTCAAATCTGTTTTTATCCAGCTAGGAAGACCAGAAATTTACGAAAGGCCAGATTCCATTATGAAAGGAGACATAAATTGGGTCAAAACGCACTTTATGGCTCTAAGGTCACACGAGCGGGAGGCTGATGAATTGCTCAAACCCACAGTAAGAGCCCATTTTTTAATTACCACCCCAGATTCCTTGGAATTATATTTAAAGGTAGTCACTAGACCTTTCCATAGATGGCTAATAACAAGGTTTAGGTTTAATCAAATCCCTTTTCTGTTAGGAACAAACCAGGCATGGAATACTGCTGACAAGGTTTTACCCTGTGACTGTGATAATTGTTCTGACCAGGACACTACTCATTTTATCTTTTTCTGTAAACAATATTCAGTAATAAGGAAAAAACACATCATTCCATTACTTAAGGGCACAGGGTTACGTCAAGTTAAACCTCCTCTAATGTTCCTGCAATCGTTGCACAATGTCTGGGTCATTTTTAATATTGGGAGCTACTTGGTGGCAGCTGTTAGATTGAAAAAGCTAAGACCTATTAATATCGCTGAAGTATGATGCTCTATGTTTTAATGTAGTCCATTGTATCTGGTTATGCATTTTGCACCATAGGGTGTAGTATTTGGCTTTTAAAATTTATGAATGAATTTTATTGATTTTATATTGTGTTCACCCATCGATAGAATGTATTTATATTGTATGTTGTATTGTGTCCTTTTATGATTTTAATTTAATCGAATAAAGTGTACTGAAATGAAAAATGAAATGATTCAGTCGTAGAACAATTCATTGATGACGTCCTCTGTATCTGGACAGGTACAGAGGACCTTCCTTTGAGCTTTCTGAACTGGCTCAATCAGGCTGATGACTGCTTAAGATTTACGTGGTCTATCAGTAATACTTCCGCTGTATATCTCGATGTGGACATCATGGCGGTCAATCAGCGATTGGCCACTAATGTACATCATAAGAAAACCGACAAGAACTCCCTACTCCATTATCGGTCATTCCACCCCCGAGCTCTGCGGGACAATCTCCCTGTAGGGCAATTTTTACGCTATCGGCGGAATTGTTCTATGACTGAATCTTTTATGGAACAATCTGAAGAACTTGTCAATAAATTAACAGAGAGGACTTATCCGATGAGAGTGGTGAAGCAAGCCCATAAGCGAGCGCTGAACACTCCCCGTGAGGCACTCCTGGAAAGGAATAATAAGGTGAAACAAGACTGTATACCAGTGGTGAGAACTTTTGACCCCCTGTCCACCAAAATAAGACAAATCGTGAGGAAACACTGGTCAATTCTTGACACCAGCACTAGTAAGATGCCATCTCCCCGGTTTGCCTTTAAGAGAGCCACCAATCTCAAAGATAAATTGGTCCACACTCGGACCCGCATTGCCCCACCTGTGAGCACTTTGCCAGCGGGGCATCAACCCTGTGCTAGTTGCTCAGTATGTAGCTTGACCCAAAAAACAAAGATGGTGACTTTAAGAGACGGGAGAACCTGGTATCTTACCAAGTTTAGCAACTGTAATACAGTGAATGTGATTTACAGATTAACATGTACCTGTGGACTTCACTATATTGGTCTAACATCAAGGAAAGTGAAGGCCCGTATACAGGAACATCTCAGTACATTAAAAGCAAAGAAATTGACCACACGTTTGGGACAACATTTCAGTGAGAAGGGACATGACCCCAGGGATCTCAAATGGGTGGTCCTTGAGAGGGTGGTCGGGGAAAGCCATAACATCGAGAATATTTTGGCCAGAAAGGAAGCCCGATGGATTTATCAAGAGCAGGTTGACAGGGATGGATTGAACGATTCGATCGAATGGAACCAGATTAGTAAGCGCTAGTTTTGTTGTCATTTACAGGGGGTGAGTAAAGGGCTATGGTATTATAGTTCTTTGTCAAGACTCCCCCTTCCCCCGTTTTTCCTCCCTAGCACGTGGAATTGCTCATGCTGAAATAAGGAGCAGTGGTTTTCATGTCTATATGCTACCCTTAGACAAAAACACCATGTTTGCAGAAATGAAGAGGTGAGGGTTTGACATTATAAGACATTAAGATACCGTGATTGACATCATAGGTTTGGATGTAGATTGCGATGCGCTGATGACTGTTTGGAGAAGGTATTCAGGTTAAAAATTTGGTGCCTGCATTAAACTTGAAAATTTGTGAACTGCACGCACGTTATGCTGATTGAAACTAAGGGGTCCTATACATTATGATCTATAAGATACCACGATTGACATTATATGGTTGGTGGATGCCATGAGGCTTGTGTTATCAGCCCAAAATCCTTGCACTAATAGATATGGATTCAATATAGCGAATGGCACTGGTTTTTTTTCGAAATCGAACTTTATTGACATTGTGAACCTGTTCCAAGATGGCCGTTGAACATTGATATGGGATGAGGGCGCTCGCCTTGACATGATCTTGATGAACGGGGCGCTCTAGTGTGCAAGTTGATTTTGATGGCAATGGTTGTTCCCGGTAGAACCTGGATGGAGCGAGTGTTACCCAGATTGACGGGTTTTGAAGGTTATTGCGGTTTTTGAGGTTCGATATGAATACTGCAATATTGAACCTAAACTTGTTTAATTGAATTTGTTCATGCACGGTCATAAAATAGTGGGCATAGTGTGCGGCATTGTATACTTAGACTGAGCACGGAAGGCAGCACAATAATTGCGATCCACTTATAGATGGCCGCTGCTTTCGTACCCAGGATGGCTGAAATTACCTAACACGCCGGACTCGGATCAGTGGGCGGTACTATGCACACAGTTAAATCAACACATCAATGGGAAACCGTAGATGGGGTCGAGTTCACGACGCTGGTGTGTATCGGCTGAGGTAAGCAACTTTGATGGTCGGTAAGAGCTAGTTAGGATGGTGGGAGTGAGATGGAGTACCGAGGGTCACTCAGCAGAGCTGAACTTTGGAATTCGGCTAGCCTTCGGGCATTGGCATTTTGCACGTCGAGTGCGGCTGACACTCTTCGAAGTACAAGATGTGTAATGGTTAAAATATTGTCACGAGATTTGAGAAGATATGGGAGTGGTATGACATTCGGTTTGGGTTATATTCGTACATTACCTGACACTGGTTTTATGTATATTTTCAGAAGACCAGACTTCAGTTGGTTTTCTGTTGGACATGTGATCAATTGACACTGGAGTCCTAAGTGAGAGGTTTGCAGGTATGCTACCACGACGCAACCTCCAGGTGATTATGTTTTAATAGATCTAAGTGCCACAACATTATAAGTTTGACTTGACCTGACCCTCCGCTGCACGCGGGTTTAGATTTTTGGCTCATTCATTTTTGTGTCCATTTTTTACCATCACAGGTGGTGTAAATATTGAAGTGGAACTATGAGAAGATAACCCCTCGTTGGCCCTGAAGAAGTTGCACAAAATAAAGCAACGAAACATGTTGCCTACAGTGAAAATTGGTACAGTATGAACCGGTTTTAGTTTGAAGAGCTCGCAGCCCAGAATAAAATAAGGAGGGGCCAGCTAGCTCTTTAATTTTAGTGGTGAGATTCACATTTATTATTTCTCACTGGGGTGATATAGGTGTATGTGTACACACAATAGCAAACGTGGTTTTCCGGGTTTTGCTATTGCATGATTAACCAGTATGCTTTCTGGTTTCCGTGAAGAAAAAGCACTGTTGTATGGTGTATGGTCTTTTTCTTGTTTCTGTCTCTTTTCTGTCTCCACTACAAGAGAGGAAGTTACCTATGATGATAAGAGGGTACACTAGTAATTGTCAGCCAGCAACCCCATTGGCAGTTCTACCGTGAGGTACTTTCTCTCTTTCTCCACATTTTTTCAATTGAATGAATGGTGTGGTGAATTGATGGTATTTGACACGTTTTTTACTTATTTCCCCTTTTTTACCCATTGGAATAAAACACTGGGACAGAAATATACATTTGTATAACGAACGTGTTGGGGACTGGGAAAGTTTTCACAAACCCACGAATTTCTGTCACCAGAAGTTTAAAGTGTTTAGTGTTGTTGGTGGGTTAGGCCTTATTTTGTACATTACAGTTTGAGTGGGGGGCGGCCTTTTCCCTTTTATTCCCCCTTGTGCTCCCATTATTTTGACAAAATATTTGTGTGACAGAGATTAATAAGTTGGATATTGATGAGAAGGTGCTGTTGTGAAAAACAAATTAATACACACATCACTATCACTGTATATATATATATATATATATATATATATATATATATATATATATATATATATATATATATATATATATGTGTGTATACTCACACACGCTGGCTATAAAGCAACTCGTAATTGGGCCAGCGGTTTCATGGTTCGAGTATCCCACAGCTTCATTGGTCATTCCACAGCCACCGCGGTCAGAGTCGGCCGGCAGTGTCGACTATTCACCAGCGGTCTTTGCAAATGCAATCCAACCATCTTGTAATATGGCAGTCGGACTGCTGAGTTCACGATGTTCGGACTGCAACCACATGTATGGCTGAAATCGTAATTAGGCCCTTAGTCTCTTTTTTAGAAGTCAGGAATCTACAGCTGGACGAAGCTGCAGGCCGTTGCCAATCTGGGTTTACCTTGGGCGGATCGGCTAGCAGGTATGTCCCATTCGCCTCTCAATTCTCGTTTTTTTTTTCATCCAAAGAAACAATACAAGTCGTGGCGAACAACATTTACACAAATACATACATCAGACAACAAAAATGGAAAGAAACAGTGCTAAGAAAAATAGATTCATGGGTAGGGTAATGCAAAGAAGAGAAAACCAAAAAAAGGAAAGACATGAAAAGATACATGGAACTGTGAGACCAAAATTCAATACCATAAAAAAGATAATTCAAGTAATGACTGGCAGCAGAGTAAAATCAGAGCGGTTCAGATTGGAAACAGGTTGATTATGCACTTTTTTAAAAAGCTTTTATGACTTAACTAAGATAAACTAATCACTACTTTAACCATTCCTCGAACGGAGCCCAGATCTTACAGGCCAACTCCCGCCTCCGCCTGCCCTTTAATGAAAATACTGAGAACTCCAGATGGTATACAGCGAGCAGCCTAGCTCTCCAATTGAAAAACGTGGGTGCCTCTGGGCTTAACCATTGTGAGGTGATACACAGCCGAATCATTGCCATAGCTATGAACAAAAATGTGGACGCATACCGCGTATTTTGAACCACTGCTATGCCTTCAGACCCCATTATCACCATCTCCGAAGAGATGGTGAGCGGGATATTAAGCGTAGAGTTTATGAAGCACTCCACATCAGACAGAAATTCACGCAAATTCGGGCAGGAATAAAACATGTGAATGGAATCAGCTGCATGTAGCCCACACCTCGAACAACGGTCACCCTTCCTGCCCCCCCATTTTGTTATTTTGTCAGGCGTATAATAAAGATTGACCATTGTCATATAGCTTTGAGTCCGGAGGCAACCGGAAACTAGAGCATAAGTGGCTAAGTCCAGTGCGGGCCTGATATCTACACCAGTCTTTCCAAGTGTACCCTCCCACTTAAGATTTTGTACCTCAAGATCGTCCAAAAGGTCAACAACAAGTGCTGATAAATTGTACCTATTCTAGCCTTCTTTAAGTTTGAATATAATTAACTTGCCTAACATTAAGGGGGTTTCGCATAGGTGTTTATAGATGAAACTTCTAACCTGGAGATATTAAAAAAAAGTAATGAGTGTTCAGCTGGAACTTGTCCCGCAAAAAAGAAAAAGAAAAAATTTGCCCACCCACAGCTATATCGCCTATAACCTTAAGACCAGATGACTGCCATCTAAAGATGGTCTGGTCCTGAAAAATAGACGGCAGGAGTCGGGCGGCTTTGAATGGTGTATAAATATTAACATTAGGGATAGACAATTTCTGCCGGATTTTCTGCCAAACTAAAAACATAGCAGCGATAACCTTAAACCTACTCTTCTTGAAATAACTCGCCTCCAGAACTTGCGTCAAAATGCCCTTAGCGGCCGCGCCCAGGCCAATCTCATAGATAGTAGGTCTATTAAAAGGCGGAACCTCAGCGCTATCTCCCAGCAAAGGTACTCCTAAAGATTGCACCATAGCGGACCAATAGCATAATACCAGATTTGGAACTGCCCAGCCACCACGGTCCCGGGGGAGACACATCCATTTCGTGGCCCTACGCGAGCGGCGATACCCCCAGAGGAACCTATGACAAATCCTTTCAGTCCTAGCCAAGCTAACTTGTGGCAGTTCCAATGGAATAGTCCTGAATAGATATAAAAACTTTGGGAGAACCAGCATTTTAAGGACAACACAGCCACCACATAGGGAGAGGTGCAAAGTATCTAGACGTTCCAGCTTGGTGTTTACAGATTCAACTACCAGAAAGATTTTCAAATCAGGAATAGTGTCAACAGCAGCAGAAATGTTAACCCCCAGATAAGTTGCTTCGCTGACCACTCGGGCGTTGGAGTGTTGCATATTAGTTGATTGCACGACCTGCGTTTTGGCAATGTTTAGCTTATATCCTGAAACCACCAGACCGAATTGTTCAGCACAGACCTTTAGGGTAGGGAATGCAGAAGGAACATCAGACGTTAACACAACAATGTCGTCCGCATAGGCCAGGGTCCGGTACTCTGTACCATCGATCCTTATCGATAATATTTCCAAATTTTCTTCAATTTTACTGAGGAACGGATCGATGTACAGTGCAAAGAGCAAGGGTGAACCGGGGCACCCTTGTCTAGTGCCTCTACTGATATTGAAATACCCTGATTCCTGACCAGAAATGCGCAATGCTGCAACTGGGGAAATGTACAGTGCTTGGATAGCCTGAATACATTCAATGCTGAAGCCCTTCCAACGGAGCACAGCCCACAGGAACCCCCAGGAGACCCTGTTGAACGCCTTCTCGGCGTCCAACAGGATCACACCGAGGGGAGAGGCAGTGACCTGAGCCCAGTCCAATAGGGCAATGATGCGCCGGACGTGGTCTGCCGTGTCCCTACCCGGGATAAACCCATGCTGACGCAGGGAAACCAATGGGACGATCACCTCAGCGAGCCTAGATGTTAAAATTCTGGAGTATATTTTGCTATCACTGTTTATCAGTGAAATTGGGCGAAAAGATGAGGGATTTAGCTCAGGCTTACCCTTTTTTTTAACAGAGCAATTGTGGTTTGGCGCAATGAGTCGGGAATGATGCCGCCCTGCGCTGCCCTGAGAACAGATAAAAAATCCTGACGAATCTCTACGAGAAACATCCTGTAAAATTCTAAAGGAACAGCATCTGGGCCAGCAGGCTTTCTGTTAGCTAAAGATTTTACTGCCGGCTCAACCTCCTCCCACGTAATAGAGGCAGATAGCATCTCGTTCTGTTCGGTTGTTATCTGGGACGTATCCATTTCCTGAAAGAAACCCTCAACCAAGGCCTCAGTCAGGGTGTCCCCAATGTCTTCGGTGTAGAGCGCCGCATAAAACCTTCGGAACACATCAATAACTCCCTCCTGTGTGTCCTGGACCACCCCATATTGATCTTGGACTTTAGTGTTGCCATTCTGTAAGCCTTTCTGTTGGAGCCTCCTAGCTAGTACTCTGCCCGAGTTTTCCCCATATTCAAACATCATTGTACGATATTGGAGATACTTAGCAGCAAGCTCCTGCCCAAAAGATTCCAAGAGTTTGGACTTGATTATAGCAGCCGTCTGCTGACTCTCCTCTATATTAAGGCTGTCCTTATTCTGCATGTTAGTTTCAGCTCTGCGAGCCTAAGCTACTCAATGCAGCTCTTCACCTGCTCCTGTCCTGTCTTCCAGTGAAAAGAAGCAAAACTCTTGGTCTCACCATGCACTGCGGCCTTTAAAGCATCCCAGACCATAGAATCAAATGTAGTCCCCCTATTGATATTTAAGAATTCAATTAACCACTTACGCTTGTGGGCCTGATAGGCCTGGTCCAGCAAGAGTTTTCTTTCAAAAGTTCATGCCCTAGGGACTCTACCTAGACGAGATCAAGGGCATACTACAATCAACGGATTATGGTCCGATAAGATTCTTGGGGGAGTAGAGATAGAGGCTACTTCTGCCGCCTGGTCAGAGACAAAAAAATAGTCCAAACAGACCATTTTATTATGGGGGGAAGAATAATATGTAAAACGGTCATCATCCCCGGCTCTTCCAGATTTTTGTCTCTGCTTGAAGGGAAAACGATGTGCTCGTTGCACCTCAAGCTGCCAGTCCCACTGCTTTACTTCTGAGAATGCCTCAGTAAAAAGTTCAACGACAAACTGCCTGCCGTCTCCCCCTCGCGACCTTCCGGAATCCCTAGGATCCTAAGGTTGCTTCTTCTGACCCTGTTCTCTAGATCAGTCAACTTCCAAAGTATATCATCTTTTTGTACACCAATCGTGTCAGTCAAACCCTTCTGCGTTGCCAGGGCATCCTCTAAATTAGAGATCCTCTCCACAGCCTCTCCGATTCTGGCAGCAATATCAGAACATGTTTTGGCAACTCTGCTAATTGAATTTTGGATCCTGCGACACACACCCTGTGTACGAATGCTCCCCATGCGAGATTCTTCACGATGATCCATAATGGTCTGGTAATGGTCTGGTAAATGGCAGAGAGTGTGATCTCTCCAGGGGGCACCTCCGGGGGATTGGCAAGAGGAACAGAGCCCTTAGCCGAGGCATTGCCCCCTAAGCCAGGCTGCGTAGAGCAAGAATAGTCCCAGGACAACAAGCCGGATGAGCCTGTGTCCTTAATAAAGGCACCTTGATCTTTTGTGCTAATAGCCTTACGAACAGTGCGAGGGCCGCGGGGTGAAACCTCATCATTGAGAACTTCATTAAGTCGCCAATCTCCGATGTCGCTGCCATCGTCGGTTCATTCTCTATCCTGGTCTTCATCCTCATCTGCCGATGAGCCAGTGTGTTCAGATAAAGAATACAATTTGTCCCCCCTTCGAGCTCGCTAGAGGACTCCTTAACTTCAACAGGACAGGCAGGGAGAGCTATTTGTTCAGCCATTTGTTCAGAGATGCTTACGGCAGCGACAGAATCACTTTGTACGACCATCTCAGATGGAGGCTGAGCAGAGATAGATGCGCTTTCCATCTGTTGAGCTACAGCTTCCATAGTTCCATTCACTGGGAGTCAAAGCACAGATTGTAGCACTCTAGTTGCTGAACCATCACTATCGCCGGCGACTGCTGAGCTTAGTATACTGAACCCCTGTGGGGGGGTTGACCCCGCTCGGATGAGGACGCCAGTGCGGCACCCCCGCTTGCGGCAGAGACACCAGGAGTAGGTGCAGGATCCGGGAGAGTGAAAACAACTCCTACCGGCTGCAAGGGCACATCATTAACTGTTTTGGTAGCGTTTGAATGTTCACGTTTGCCAGTCCCAGCATTAGCAGGGGCTTTCACCTTACAGCCGGAGTTTTAAAGAAAGCGGGTAAAGTCTGTTTTGACTTACCGCTTGGAGCGGACGCCGCTTGGTTGTTGCCCGGTTCTCCCGCTATGGTGGCGTCTCCTCTTCCAGCTGAATGTGGCGCCTTGCTTGTGCTGGAATGATCCGTCAAGCTGCAGAGGATCGGGTCATTGCCAAGGCATTTTTAGAAGGGAGTTTCGGAGCCATGTAGCCACGGGAAGACCTCAAGGAACTGTGAGAACTGTGATATCCAGCACGGTAGGAAACCGATCTGAGCCAGATCCAAGATGCGTTGCTGAATACAGTGTCCGAAACAATCCTAAACATGGCAATCTGTACCTTGTGGTTCCACTGCAACTTGCAAGTCCTGAGCCAAAATCACGCAGTTCCAGCGCCCCAAATTCTTTGAAAACTTAGAGGGGGTGAGTCGACCAGGAGAGAAACAACACCAGCTCACTCATCTGAGTGCTCGGCCGCCATCTTGCCCTTGCCTCTCAATTCTCAGAGAACTTCATGACAGAAAATGTCCTAAGTCCAGAGATTTGGATTTGGGATATGTGGGCACCTTTAGCACCATTGTCAAGGTCCAGAACTGGAGAGACACCACCTGCAGGGTCAGGACTCACTGAGGCTTGTTCCAAGTATGGGTTCAAGATATTATTTTCTGTCCCTGAGGCTCTGATCAGAAGGCCAGCCAACTAGCCCTAGAAGTCACTCTGGAAGTTTAGGGCAGTTCTCTGAAGTAAACAACAGGCCACATGCAGCAGGACAGTTCTCTAAGAGCACTTAGGCAGGTCCAGAAGGGAACTGAACAGTGGTTCTGAGGGTCCCTTTTTTATTCCTGGTGCCCCCTTTGAAGTGGAAGAAACTTCTGAGGTTTTCCTCCTACAGAGGTGTCTGACATTACCTGCCTCTCTGCCCTGGTTTCAATCTGCATAGGCTAGTGTGAAGTTATTTCTGTGTTAGCTGAAGCAGTGTCTTTTAAGTGCAAATGTGACGGTTCACAACTCTGTCCGCTATCCTACCTTGAATCCCCACATCCTGCCAACACCCATCTTCTATATTGTGCAGCTGTTTGGCAGGAATGTATAAAGCGCAGCTGACAACTACACTTAGTCATGTGACTCAGAAAACAGGCTATAGTCACCAAATTAAACATAATATTTCTACCTGCGCCCACAGAAAAGTCATAACTTGTTAAATGTAATAAGGTGACTCATTGTTATTCTGTGAGAGAGGTAGGACTCACAGTAGTGAGGAAAATGTTTGGGAGTTTTTCACTACAAGGACATGCAAAACTTAAAAGCACCTGGCTAACGTTTTAAATACAATGCACTGTCTTTTAATGTTGACAATATGGCAGTAGTAAATATAGTCAATAGGCAGTATCCAGGACTTAAAAAGTCCTGGATTTTTTAAGTACTACAACTCTTGTGAGTTTTTTGTTAGACTTGTTGACAACACTTTGACTTTTGATACATGGCACGTATAGGGTCAACATGACATTGCAGATGCTCTGTCTTATTTGCAGTGGAAAAGATTCTGTGGTTTAGCACCAGAGGCAGACATGTTGAAAACAGGCTATGCCGGTGGAGCTGTGAAGTATAGAAGGCACAGAGTGATGAGGCTGTTTGAGGGATCATTAGCGCCTTTGACACAAAGAGCATACTTCCAAGCAGCCAAAGAGTTTGTACAAGCTGGAGCAAAGAGAAGGTCAGGAGTCAAAATAGGTATAGTTGGCAGAAGAAATTATGTCATGAATTTTATTACGTATTTGCAAGAATGAGAGTTATTGACTATTTTGATTACAGGGAAGCTGTTTGGAGTGACCTTTTATGGCAAGCTGTTCTAAGAGTTTTTGAAGGCCAGCTGAGAGACCATAATGGGTCAAGAGACTACGGAGACCCATTACGGTGGATATCTTAAGGAGTATTGCAAGGGTGTTGGGTAGGGTGTGGGTGTCGTAAGATGAAGCTGCCCTGTTTTCTTTGATGATGGTGTGGCTATTCTTCAGTGGTTTTTGTATTTCTGAATTACTTGGGGAAAGAACAGGGAAGGGCTTGCTCAGAGTTAAAAACGTATATGGACACCGAGATTGAGGTGCAAGTCAGAAAAGGTAAGATAGATCAGAGAGGATATCTCAAACAGGTAATACTAAGAAGATTCCTGATAGTGCCCAGTTGTGTGGTGGCAGAAGCTCCAGGACAGTGCATAAGTAGGAGGGTAGATGTTTTCAGACATGTGGTTGGGACTAAATTATTTGGTTGTCAGGGTCTGGTAAATTTAGTGAAAGCTCTTAAATTCTTGGGGCTAACCGCAGAAGGGTTTAGAATACGCTTTCTCATGACTAGGGTGGCTACAAAAGCGAGCATGAGAGGATGGAACAAAAGGGCAATTAAGCAGCTTCGGAGGTGGAGGTTCAATTGTTGTGGGTTTTTATGGGAGTAATTGGCTCTTTGTTGGTTGCTACCTGAAAGAGTGAATGGAACACAGCAAGGTTTCATTTCAGTCAGGATTGGTGGACATTCCTTCGTGAAATGGGCTGAATATCAGGTGCCACAGCAACGTGATGGCTGCCAGCTGGGCTTGGATGATATAAGAATACAATTGAAATGTTTTGAAAAAGGAAGAATAAGATGGGGGCAGTAATTATCAACTTTGGCAAAGCTGCAAGGATGCTCAGGTTGTCCGGACTACTATTATTGCATTTAGGTGAGAATGACTTGGTGAAATTGTGATAAAATAGGCTATGAGAGAGGCGAGACAGTTTTGGTCGAGCACCTACATAGTGTGGACAAAACTGATGCCCAGGAGAGAGTAGAGAGGAGACAAGAAGCCTGCAGCAATAAACTTCTTATAAAGATTGATAGGGCATTGTGATACTTTTCCAGAGAGAACGTATAAACTGAATTACACACGAAGAAATAAGGTACAAGATTAAAAAAAAAAAATCGGCGACAATAGTGTCTATTTTTTCATTGTAAGGATGGAATTATATTTGTTGCAGTTGAGAGAGACTTTGGCGCAATTGTTGGGTGAAAAGATGTAAGGGTGGTGGGGCAGAAACGTTCTGTCAGACTTTTTCTGAAAAGTACATTAAGTTATGAAATAAACAAGATTGATTATGTCACTTAAGGGACAATCAACTGGGGGGAGAGTGGTTGGCGAGTTCAAAGTTGCTCACAGGTTAAGAGTTTGAGTGGGGCATAAGATGTTGATTGCAGAAAGGAACAAGCATTTACAGTGCAATGGTTTTGCCTTTTGAAAAGTTTGAGCTATTGGCATTGTAAATGACAAAATTTGTATTTATACGTTGGTTTTGAAAACAGATAAATAAATGGCATTGTCATTTAGAATGCCAATAGTTTAATCTCTGGCAAATGCCACACATAAACACACAGACCCACACACACACACAGAGCGGCATCAGCCCGCCAGGTAACTAAAGTCTGACGTCTAGCTCTAGTCATCCCATCTCAGAGCCCTGCTTTCATTTTCCATGAAAATCTTGTGATGCTTCGAGCCAGCGTGTGTTAAGTAGGTGCATGCCAACACGGGGGCATATCAGATTCTTCGCAGCCTGGCACCAACACCTGGGTGGGGCGCATGAGCTCATTGAAAATCCACTGAACTAGGCAAGCCTGGGAACTGAAGGCAGGGCCTATGGGGGCAGGGACAGGGGTGTAGCTTTGCCACGTGACACCGAGGGTCGGAGATGCAATCGTGGACCCAAGTTCAATGCGCCTAATGCATTATGGGAGTGGTAGTTTTAATTCATGACTCTTACGCATATTTTATTTAAGTAGTACAATAAACATAAAAGTTCTGTCTATTAAAGTGACACAGTACAAAAGCTTTCCAAAGCTTTCCTTCGCACACCCAGAAGCTCCACCTGTTGTTTGGCACCGCCGTGTACCCGCAGAGGCTGCACAGTAACAGAAGCATGTGTTTCGGTTCCCACTCGTACAGTGGCGAATCTCGCCCTCAGCCAACCCAGGCCTACAGGAAGCTGCGTGCGCCTCGGCTGGGCACCGCGTGTGGTTGGTCTCTTAACATATGTTCACACTTTTCCAGGAAAGAGTTCACACACCGAGTCCCACAAGCTGGATTTTAAGGTCAACCACAGGGACCCATTTTCACCGTGTACAGAATTAACAATAATCTTTTATAATTGGAATTTTGTCCCACCCGCTCTGCACTTTCAAAGAAAAGAACGTAAGTTAATGCACAGATATCGAGCTTTTAAGGCACCTCACTGCCTCCTCGTTCAGGCCCCTATCGACTGCACCGTTCCTTGCACGCCCTCTCTGTTTTGCATTTCCAGATTTGCTGTTTGAGTTACATCCACTAATTGCTAATTACAGCCTTTCAGGCTTAATGACCAATTTGGACAGGGCCTCAGACTGGCTTGAAGTAAACACAAAGAGACAAAAGTGTCTATGAGGCTGACTTCACAGCAGCCCGCAGACTGTGGTTTGCAAAAACAACCTTTGTTCCGCCTAATAAGAAAGCAACGGATCATGGCGGCCGGCGGCCTGCGGGGGTGTACCGTCCAGGAAGGTCTGCGTCTGCGGCCTGTCGTCACTTCGCTGGAACGAGCGTCATCCTTCTGAGATGGTGCAAGATTTCTTCTATATCAAGCACCTGATAATCAAGGAGTGGTGTTTAAACGAAACATCTTAAATTCGTATTAGGAAGATTTCATCATAAAATATCTTGCATGTAAGTTTTTTTAGCCCCGAGACTTTCGCATAAGGTTTAGGCAATTTACAGTCCAGAGTAATGTGCCATAAAAAATTTCATAAAATGCTCTCCCGGGCGTTAACGGAAACATGGCTACAGTGTTCAGTTTCAAATAGCATAATACGAGGAAAGTAAAAAAACAAAAAAAAATCAACGGAGAGCAGGCAGTTGGGGCATTCACGTGTTAATTTAAGAAGCTCTTGCTAATCTTCTGATAAGCTGTTCAGAGTGACAGCTGGCAAAAGATTATGATCATCTGTGCACCCAAACAATGCCACAAGTGTTCAAAAATCCGTGTTTCCATAGTCCATGCCTCGCAAGTGCAAGAAATGTAAACATTTTATAAAACATATGTTTGATTTTATAAACAGCATTTTGTATACGGTCGAGAAACATTAACGCCAACCCTACACTAAACGCCACCCAGAGCCTTTGAATAAGATATTCCACACCAGAATCAAAGCCCGCGGAGAAGCAAATGTTAAACAAGCATTTACAAGGGGCCGGAGACACGGACAGCGGGAGGGGGGCTGGAACGGGCACACGGACAGCGGGAGGGGGGAGGGAACGTGCAAACAGAAACATTCACAACACGGAGCATGTAGAGACGACAGCAACGAAACACACAAAAACGTAAAACAAACAAGGAGACAACATGAGACGGGATAGACGAAACGATGTACACGTACAAACACGGGGCATGTGTTAGAAACAAAGAGAAACATTCACAACAAGGGGCATGTAGAGACCACAGCAAAAACACACACAAAGACGTAAACAAACAGGGAGACGACATGAGACAGTAATTATAAACAAAATGCTGCTTACCTCATCGGAAATAACAACTTCTTCCTGGCAACTTAAATCTCGCCGACCACTCCAGCAAAAGGCACTTCCAAAAAGACGAAAACAACACGGTAAAAAAAAAAAAACCAACAACACCCGCCCATCGCCGCAATGACGTGCTAAAAGGGGCTGGATGAGTAAAAATCGCGGGAACGCCCACGAATCTGCTCGCAGAATGACGAGCAGATCTCTCTTCCAATGGCTAGCCTCCATTTATGGAGCTAGCCAATGGAAAGAGAGGGTGGGACAACACACACATATTGTAAACATTAGATTTCGCCTGCGCCGAAAAGCTGCGTGGTGCGCAGCTTTCGACAGGCGAAACCTAAAAAGGTTTGACTGCAGGGCAGAGATGTTGAAGTCAAACAGGGCTGCGTTTAGGGAAGGATAGAGGGACAGGTTGATGATCAGGGAATACCGATGTATTAATGGGGCTTTTAATACGAGATGAATGGTGTTGCCTAAGATTTATATGAAGTGGTGCATATCTTTGTCATAAAAGTTGCTATTTTCATGTTTCAGTAATTATGTGTATGCACTGTCTCACCCAGTGGGGTCTTGAGGGGGCAGGCGACTTTGGTACATTGTACACCAGGGATTTTGGGCTGCTGGAGCATGAGACAGTTTGGGAGCCCAGTTTGAGTAAGTGCATGCTGGCCACCAGGAGTCATTGAGGGGACAGGTGCCCTCCCGCCCTGTAAGTAGGTGTTTGCGAGTATTAGATCTTGGTCTGTGCTGGGTTACAGCTGTTTGAATGGGACAGCTGCATATTTATTGCAGTTTACTGTAATGAGTTGTCGCTTATGAGCAGGTGAAGGCATGTTTTGGACATGAAGTAAGGACGTAATCAAGTTTAGTTATGCCACTTTATGAGCACCGTTTTAGGGGTAGAGGGATTATAGATATTAACAAATTAAATGGTGCATAAGATGTTGGTTTCAGAAGGGAAAAAGCCAAGGTTTGGTTGGGGGGCCAAAGTTGTTGAAATTAACGAGTGCTGCGCTTAGGGGTGGGGAAGGGAAATGATAACGATCAGGTAAAGATTATGTATTAGTGCTGCTTTTATTACAAGCTGTATGGTGTTTGCTCAGGTTTACACAATGTAATGGCACCTGCCTCAATAAAGCCCCCTTTATCGCACATATACGTTTCAAAAGTTATTGTAATGCACCATCTTTTTTAGAATGCGGTGGAGAGTTCTTCCAGAAACCTGAAAGGGAAAAGAAAGCTGTGTTCGAAAGATTTCACAATTAGAGGTCCTGTACAGCAAGAAGGAAAGGTTTATTCAGTCCAATAAAATGATAATTAACTTCTGTGAAGACCACAAAGGCTACTTGAAAAGAAATATGAGCTTCATTTTTGAACGATGAACAGGATCAGTTTATAACTCGACTAAAGCAGGAGACCCGAAGTTTAAAAGAGCTGGTAGTACACCACCTTAGAGTAGCAAAATATGCTATGGAGAATCACAAGCCTGGAAAACCATCAACGTCATTTTTGCTAGGGGTAGCAGATACGACTCCTAGCATGCCCTGTGTGACCCCTGGCTGTGCCTCTGTGGCCCCTGGCTTCAGCTCTGATGCAGGGATCAGAAAGGACTTGGGGCCAGATGTCAGATTGTATTTAGCACCTGCAAACAGAGATTCGGGTTGTTTGTGATCGTTAAAACGGCTTCTGGCATGTACTAACCCTATTTTGCGAGACCGTAACCTATTACTGACTCGCAAAATAGGGTTTACAAGTCGCTATTAGGAAGGAGCATGCCAAGAGCACTCCTTCCTAGTAGCGAGTCACAAGGACATGTAGAATTGTTTTGCAACCAGAATGCATCTGGAAAACAATTGCAGTTCACTGCTTACTTCAAGTAGGTGGTAAGCCAGTCACAAACGGGAAGGGGTGCAGAGGGGATCCCTTCCCCTTTGTGACTGGCAGCGGAAACATTTTTTAAGACCAGACAGTGACACTGTCTACATTTGAAAAATTAAACAGAAACGTTTTATTTTTCCGTTTGGAACACATGCTGATTTCCATTAAGGAAAACAGGCTGCTTTCTGGAAAAAAGTTGCTCTATTTAAAGCAAATACAGACATAGTGGTCTGCTGTCCCCAGCCACCATCTCTGTGTTATTGTCCATTCCCAAAGGGTCACACATTGCGACCTCCCTCGAGAATATTGATGAGGCAGGTCATTTGCAACCCCATTGGGAATCACTAATGTGTCTTAGACACATCAGTACATTTCATATTGCGACTCGTAAATTGTGAGTCGCTAAAAATCTCAATTTGCAAGTCGCAAAATGTGATGGGTGTACATCTGGCCCCTCGGTGATTAATGTTTTCTGAAGAGGAAATGTATGGTACTCTTGTTTTACAACCATTTAATAAAGACAGTGATGTTTTTTTTCACTTTGCACGTTTTAGACAAAGGAGGAGTATGAGGTGAAACACCCTCTCAGTGTACATTTGCTATCAGGTCACATGCCCTGTGAGGGCCGACCTGGTATCACCGTTGTGTTTTACTATGGTGAACATTGCAGCAAGCCTGTGTTTGGTGAAAATATGGCCCAATGAAGCTGGAACACTATCATATTTTAAACTACTTGTTTGTCGTGTCCTCTCCATATTCTCACCCACAAACGAGACTCATCACGCAGGTTGGTGTCATTATATCTTTATTCATCTGTCATACAGCTCAGCCCTTTCATGTCTTCTCTCATCCCCGATCCTCGTATTCTGTCCCGTTTCCGCCCCCTTGACCGGATGTGGTGTCCGGTATCTCTCGTCTGTCCAGCCTGTGCCCCATGGTCCTAATGCCCCCGTACAGGGCATGACATCTCCCCCCTTGTTGCGAACAAAACATTTCTTTGCCTTTGACCTGTGGCTTATACTCCTGTATGAGCAAGATACAATATGTGTATATATATATGGAGAGAGAGAGAGAGAGAGAGAGAGAGAGAGAGAGAGAGAGAGAGAGAGAGAGATATACAACTTTCCGTCTGTCTGGTCGACCTGTGTCTACAGGCTCTGCGTCCTGATCTTTCATCACTAAACCTTTTTTTTGTCTTTTTTCCCTTCCTCCTTGGTCGCTATTCTTCATCACCAGTTTGTGCTTCTGCTTGTTGTCTGTCCTCCTTTAATTCTTCTTTTGTCAGACTCTCTTCAGTTCTTTCCAGTTCCTTGCGATGTGAGTCATTCCAGGTGCTGTGGCTCGGGCCGGCTGGCGCCGTTGTCCTTGGCTCCTTTCTTTCTACTATCACCGCTTGGGCCGGGTCGATCTCATTATCATATGCTCTCACCAGCTTTCGTTGTGGCCATGCGGTGCCTCCTGCCTTCATCTTCCTTGGTGGCGCCTGTCTGCTCTGCTCATTGTATGCTTTTGCCCTTTCTTTTGCTGCTGTGTCTCCTGCGCCAATGTCCTCTCGTTTTACTCTTTTCACCCCTTTTGTTTTGGGTAATTTCTTTTTGCTTGGGCACTTTCTTCTCAGTTTCACGAGGCCTCTGCTGGTCCCCTTTTCTTGTCTCCGTCTTTGTTGCTTTGTCACCCTCGCTGTCATCTGCATTGTGAGATCCCGTTCGGTCTCTCCTTCTTGCTCTTCCTTCGTTATTGTCGTTATTTCGTTCTGTCTTAGCTCATGCTTTAAGTGTACCTCACTTTTAGTTATTATTGTTGGTGACTTCCATTTCACTACCTCTGTCCAGCATTCTCCTGCCGTCGCAGTCAGCTCCAGTTCTTTGCATGTGGCGTTGTCATCTCCCGACATGTGATACAGCCTCCTGCCTTGTGCGCTGGGCTTTGGGTCTGCCCTTCTTCTCTTTGTGTTTTCTTGTTGTGCCCTTGTTGCTCCCCTTCTTTCCCTTTTTCCTTTTTCAGTTTGTGTCTTCTTTGTATTTCGTTCTGTCTTTCCTTTTGTTTTCTTTCCTTTCGTGTTCTCCTTTCCTTTTTCTGCTTCTTTGTTGGTCTTTGTCCCTTCTTTCCTTGTTATTTCCTTTTTCTTTCCTTTGTTTGGCCTTGTCTCTGGCTTTCTTTCTGTCTTTTCTTCTTTATTTTTCTTCCTTTTATTTTTCATTCCTTTGGTGTTTCTTTTCTTTTCCTTATTGTGTCTCTTTTCTGTCTTTTATTTAGCCTTCTCTGGCTTCTTCCACTCTCTTGTTCTTCTTTCTTATATATGTATGTATTGTTTCCTTCTTTCTCTTTCTCTATTTGTCCTTTTGTTATTCTCTGGTAATCTCTTTTCTTATTGCACCATCATCTTCCTTTGCCTTATTGCTCTTTTTCCACTTGTGCGCTCTTTTGCCCGTTATTTATCCTTTATTCTTCAATCAAGACATTTAATTCCTTTGTCTCCCTTTTCAGACCTTTTCCGTGCTTATCTTCCTTTTCTTCTTTATCTTCTTTTTCTTCCTGTCTTTTCTTCTTGCTCGCGTTCTCCTTAATTCACCTTGTCTTATGTTCTTCTTCTTCTTCTGTTATTCTCCTTTTCTTTTAGCCTTTTCTAGGCTCTCCTTGTCCTTTTCTCTTGTGTCCTTTTTTTCTTCTTCTTCTTTTATTCTCCTTTTCTTTTAGCCTTTTCTAGGCTCTCCTTGTCCTTTTCTCTTGTGTCCTTTTTTTCTTCTTCTTCTTTTATTCTCCTTTTCTTTTGCCTTTTCTAGGCTCTCCTTGTCCTTTTCTCTTGTGGTTCTTTTTCGTTGTCTTTGTGTCTCCTTTTGTTCTCTTTTTCTTTTATGTTCTCCTTTTCTCTTTCCTCTTTCTTTCGTCCCTTCCTTTCTTCCTTTCAGCCTTGTTCGGCCTTAAAATGGCCGCTCCGCTTTTTCCTATGTGTATTTCTCTTCCTTTCCTGTCTTAAGATGGCCGCCGCTGTTATCGCGATATTACGCGGTCAAAGTCTCATTTCCTGTCCTTAACATGGCCGCCAATGCAGTTCTCAGTGCTCATTCGTCCCAATTGCCTTATTTCAATATGGCCGCCTCTCGCGAGATCTCGCGCTAGTTATCTCAATACACGCGCTTAGTTCGAGCGCTTACCGCGTTCTTGCAGATCTTCGGTGTTGGCAGTCGGGGTGTGTTCCCGCTTCGCTGCTTTTGCAATTCTCTTTGTTTGTTGTCTTCCTGTTGCTTTCCGCCTTTGTCCACGCTTGTTCCCTCGTCGAGATGGCAATTGCTGGAATCTGCGTCGATCCGTCATCCCACCCTCGTCGCCAGTTGTCGTGTCCTCTCCATATTCTCACCCACACACGAGACTCATCACGCAGGTTGGTGTCATTATATCTTTATTCATCTGTCATACAGCTCAGCCCTTTCATGTCTTCTCTCATCCCCGATCCTCGTATTCTGTCCCGTTTCCGCCCCCTTGACCGGATGTGGTGTCCGGTATCTCTCGTCTGTCCAGCCTGTGCCCCGTGGTCCTAATGCCCCCGTACAGGGCATGACATCGTTGGCCTCCTTTTCCTTCATCAATACATTGTTGCCAAATTAATTTACAACAATGACCTGACGTTGAAACTGTTCATCTTGTTACTGGACCATGTTGGTGCTCGAGAATTAGACCAATTTACTCTAGCAAAGTCAAGACAAGTTTCAAAATTGTCTTTTCCAGCAGACTTCAGTGCATGGCATTCATCAGATCTTTGTAGTAGCTACAGCGCTCAAGACAGACAATGAGACACAGACTCCAAGTAGTTGGGTCTTAAAGTCCCTGCAGCACTTTTATTTCAGGTTCAGTGCATTCTGTCACCACCTGTCTGTGCCTGCACTTACAGTTATCACATGGCCACCAGGCTAGTAGCATCAGGGCCTTGCTTATGATGCAGAATTCCTCCCAGGTATCTGAAGACAGGGCCAGGAGTCCACATCATGAGGTAATGATGTGCTGCTTTTGTAGTAGCACTTTATGTCTCAGTATG
This sequence comes from Lissotriton helveticus, assembly GCF_964261635.1. NCBI lineage: Eukaryota > Metazoa > Chordata > Amphibia > Caudata > Salamandridae > Lissotriton > Lissotriton helveticus. The sequence continues at coordinate 1,025,752,500 of NC_136063.1, forward strand.
GCTCTAAACCTCTGAAAATAGTGGGTATTTATGGTGCCCATGATGTATAGACTAGAAGATTAATGTGCCTAATAACGAGTTCTGCATGTTAAAATCAGTCATAGATTTTTATTTTTCATTTTATTTTTACAGTTCTAAGAAAAATGATTTTAATATAAATGCAAATGCAGAGTTTCAAAATCAGTGCCTCGCTTCATTTCATTACACCTCTATCACAAACTATGTTTATCTTTTAACTGTAGTACTCTAGCTCATCCCCAATCCCAGGTGTAGGCTTAGAGTGCCCCAGTAGTACAGCCATCCTTACACATTATTGTACTTGTATGCCATGCTGGGTCATTGACAGGCCTGGACAACGATGGGTCATTTACTAACTAAAATAGAGGGAGTGAGAATAAGTAAAAGGTGAAGAGTGGGAAAGAAGGTTCAGCTAAAGTAGAACGGAAGATGAAGAAAGAAGATGTGGTGCTTATATTTCCATCCCATTTGTGGAAACAAGGATGGGGAAGGTGTGGTGGCTGGGCGAGTCAGTGGTACCATTGGAAGTAACCACGAAAGAGTCCACAGAATATTTCCTACCTGTAGACCATTTCTAGGTCCATAAAAATCAGGTACGTTGCCTCCCTCTTTGGCCCTTGTTAGAAGTTAGGGGTGCAGGGAATACAAAACTGTTGGTGCCAGAAATTGGTCCATCTAATACAGGGGCGTAACACAGGCCCCCGCAGCCCCCTCGGTGTGGGGGGGGCCCGACGCTCCAGGGGCCCCTGCCCCCCTCACTCTCCGTAAGATGTCTTGAAGGCAGCAGCAAGCCTATAAAATAACCTACAGTGCGCGCGCCGCACACCACGGAGTCCGTGGCACGGACGGTGAGCCTCAATGTATTGTAACAACCATTAATTATAGGGGCGACGGGCATGGGCGTATTAACACAGGCACCTGCAGGGGACACTACGCTCCAGCCAGGGGCCCCCTCACTCTCAGCAGAAGAAGGAAGACACGCTGCCTACACAGTAAGCAAGGCAAGGCAGGCCTGTAAACAGTGCCTGCACACCACGGACTTGCCCAATGTCAGTCGCCCTGTCTTCCATTGCCCGCCCCGGCGCTTGCCTTCAAAGGAAAGCTGCAGGCTAGCCAGCCAGGCCTAAGGTGAGCGACGAGCGTGCGAGACTCGAGTATGTCGTGTCCTGCTAAGGACTACTTGGATCTAATGATTATGAAGCCTGCCGGCATTAGAGAGGGGCGCATATTGCAGAAGGGAGATGACGGGAACGGACCGTTGAGGAAATATTCATTTTAGCACTGGCAGGGGCCAGGCTGGATGTCCGAGATGATGAACGAGTACCGCAGTAGCATCATATAAGTAAGTCAAGAAATGCAAAACAAGATCCTGATAACTAGAGCGGCCTCTTACAGACTCAATATATAACCGACCGAAGCAGAAAGCGATGGGTGTCAGGATCAGTTATGTGTTCACTGGGGGCGGGAGTGCTGTCCTGATGGGCCTGCAGAATGCCGTGTAAATATTGCCCACAACACTATAGGACCTATTTTAGAATCGATTCATTTCACTATTTCCAGTTACCACATAGCTCGAGTGATGCATAGTCTTCCTTGTAGTCTTTCCTTGTCCTAGGCATCTGGGACTAGAGCACAACCTGCCTGCTTCTAGCTCACCAGTTCCACGCATGTGCTTCTTGATAGCTGAGCACTCTGAAACTGAGGGCATGTGCCATCCTGGTTCTACCTGTTTCCTTTGCCAGCTGGGCACTATTTTTCTCTACCTGTTGGCAATGCGAGCTAGAACAACAGAATGGTAGGTGTGGCACCATCAGCCAGTCCTCGTTTTTTCATAAATGAGGCCCTTGCTGTTTAGGCCTCATCCATTTGCATATGTGGTGCTGCCTGTTGTTGCCTGTGAGTTCATCCGGTATTAATTTTGTGTGCTCCTTGGGGTGATTTACCTTAATTTCTGCTTACCTCTGTCCTGAACTGTAAACGTGTTATACAAGTGCTGTGTTCTGTCCTTCGAGACCAGCCGAGAGGCGCGAATGTGAGCGAGACAAATTACCAGTGGCTAATCTCTATTCAAACAGTCAACCCATCTATCACATGTGTGTTTTTCTCAGTCAGACACCCATGAGTCCCATCGCTTGCAGTGTCACAGGGCTCGAGCTGCAGCTCGCTGATGTGGCCACACAATGCCTTCTGAAGTGTGGGGCTCCATGTGTTCCTTCCTGCTCGTGTGGCCTAACAGTTCAGGGTGCACTGCAGCCTTCCTATTAGAGTAGGACAGGGCTGGTCCCTGTCTGCAGTGGCACAGTGGGGAAAACCATCATGCACTGGAGTGTGGTGTAAAGTATTTAACAGTGACTGAGATAAATTCAAGCATGCCACTCCTCACATTATAACTTTTCTCAGTGGAATGCCCTTCCTATGACATGTATGCCCAGTCAAGGTTGGGCATGCACCTAGCTCACTATCCCACAGGACCCAATCGGTACCTCACTAACAATTCCAAAACAGGCCAAAGCTGATCTGAGTTTGCTTGTGATCCATTGCAGCAGGGATGTGGTCTGGTCTGCCAGTTTAGGTTGGACTGTTCCTGTTGGATCGAGGCTGATTTGCATATGATTGGACTCTGTATTTAGTGGCACAGTGAGAATAAAATAAAAAACTGAAATATGCCTCAGAGTAATTAGCAGTGACTAAGATTAAGTCACATGTATCACTTTTCTCTTTTTTTGTGTGTACCAACTTCAGAAAGTTCAGGATTTTTATCTCAGGACTTGTTAGACCATAGCGCAATGCAACCACACAGCCATAGCAATGGCAAGTGCCCGTTACACAAATTCTATGCACCACACCACACCTCAATTTTCACCATGCCATACCATGTTGTCAAGAAAGACGTGGGCATTAGGCATCAATGCAACTTGACCAGGTTTGCATCTACCCTTCTCAATACCAGTTTGCTAATCTCCTCTGATTGGACCACATTAGTACTTGTAGTTTAGTCGCATTTCCTGTGCAGCCTGATTTTGCTTGTTGATAATTAATCCCGTGTTTCCTCTCCAAGATCTCAAGCGATTGAGCTGTCATTTCTCTGATCTCCACCAGTATCTCCATAAAAATGGAGGAGGAAGCAAATGTATGACGTGTACTTTTGATGGCAAGAACACTATAGCTCAACAGTAACAGCATCACAACTGTTTAATACACAAATAAGTGCCTCCTCTTTAATACAGCCCATAAGGCACACATGAAACATGCTCCATGGTCCTATTTAATACACCCTTTCTCCAGTGCTTAGGTAAATACTATCATAATATTGAATCCACTGCTCAAATGTTTTCAATAGGGGAAGCTAGTCAGAATCCTCTAATTAGTAAACCGTTGTACATTACATTTTGCCACATGAGCCCAAATGTAGTTTAACTGAGCAGCATAAAATGTTGCAAACCCATTGAACAAAACCCCAAGCGCATATGAGTTATAGCTAATATTGCTTCTATTGAGGCAGCATTCTTCAGCCCTTCGGCTCATGTTACCTTTTTATGTGCATAGTATTTGTTACCCTTTTAGAAACTGTTGGGACCACTAAAAATCTGATGGCAACTAGGACTAGTAGAACATAATATGTGCTTACCTGAGGTCCATGTCCCCTCAATCCGTTAAGTGATGATGTTGTAAAGGGTGCCCCCGGAGCAGATCCCATGATGAGAATAGAAATGGCCTGCGCCTGCTCCACACAGAATGCAGTTGCCAGTACATAAGCTGACAGAGGCATACACCCAAACTGGCACAGCATTCTCACAAATAGTGGCCAAGGTTTCTTAATGTGATACTGATAGTAGTGCTGAGCCCGAAAGCAGTAGAGTAGGTGGACCTGGGATGGGCCAGCAAAGCTTCAATGGTTCCCTCATTCATTCTTTGTGGATGAGAAATAAGAAAGCCCAAAACATAATTTAAATTAAAACCTGAGGTATTAGACTATAATGATTAACTGATGCTCCTTGGAGACTTGTGTGGATGTCATTGTAGCTCATTGACATCATGCAGTCATTAGGTAGCGCTTCCTTTTTGCCTGGCTGTGCATCAAGCAGTTTAGAGTCATATTTCTTTAAATTACAGTTGATTCGTGTCACGGATGTGTCTTACACCTCTCTTTACTTACTGTCTTAAATTCTTTTTTCCAAATTGTTGTGAGCCCCATTGCCAGTCTGACAAGTGGCATCAATAAATGACTTAACAGAGATATAGGGTTTATTAAGCTAGTTAATATTAAAATATTAATCGAGCTGTTAATTAGATATGACACCAGAACAAAACATTGCTAAATGATTTATGACAAACCCTTAGTGGGTGTCTGCTGCACTTCAGATGAAGCTGGGCCAGACATACAGCTACGTAACAAGAGTGGGAGGGAAAAAAGAGGGGTGGGGGAGCTTAAAGATAGAAAGAGGGGAAAGGAGAGAGTGGAATGGAAGGGAGGAGAGGTGGGGAGACAACAGGAAAGAGAGTAGAAGGAAAGGAGGAAGAAAGGAAAAGGGAGTGGTGGAGAGAAGAAAGGAGGGTGAAAGGTAAGTATGGAAGAAAAGGTCTAAGAAAGATAGAGATGTGGTAAAGCAGAAATGAAGGAAGGTGAGAAGGAACAAAGCTTGCAAGGAGATGGGGAGAGAGTGATGGGGTAAAGGAAGAAGGTAGCAAGGGAGGAAGAGAAGGAATAAAGAAGGACAAGAAGAATGGAGCTACAGAAAGGGTTGAGGGAGAAGGAAGACAGGGGAAGAAATGGAAAGAGTGAGAAGAGAAGGAAGGGAAGTCAGAAAGAAGAGAATAAGAAAGGAAATAATAAAAGAAAGGTTGGAAAGAATGAGCAAAGGTCAGAGGGAGTGAATGTCACCCGTTTTCAGTTGCCCATTCTGTAGCCTTAGTGTGGAAAGGGGTGATCCAAGGGCTCAGCGAGCGTACTTTCATTTTCTAATGCTAATAAAGGCAGATTGAGGGTCCTATTGACAGAATATGTGGTGGTCAGCAGGAAGCCCCCCAAGGAGTCACCAAGGATAGCCTCAGCCATTGTAGCCACCCTTAATGTGGTAGAGGTAGTTAGTTTTTTCCTGGATGGCAGGGCTCAGCATGGTTTCCTCTCCTAAGGCTGATAAAGGCAGATAGCAGGTCCTGTCGCCACAATGCCAGGGGTCAGCAGGATGGGGCCCACCGCCGAAGGGGGGGGGGCTCCATATGCTTTGCAGGGGGCCCACTCAAGTTTCGTTACGCTACTGATCTAATAAAGAAAGTGCTTTAATTTACTTATGGAACATGGCAGCTTTGGATTTCATGCTACGGGAAAAATACAACGTTATGTCTGAATCCAACAGGTTGTCTTTCTGGAAGAAAAGGGTTTGTGTTTGTCTTCCTACTGTTCTATGGCGTAGAGCCCTGAGTTTCCGCATAGGGCAGTGATGTACTGCTTAATTGCTCATGTCTGTGAAAGTGTCAAAAGCATCCATTATACTTTCCACTGTGTTATTGTAGTCATTGCTGAGCATGCAGTTGTGAAAGAGTGAGGTTGGACATACTTTTGAGGATATGCCTGTGCAAGGGAAAGCTAATTGAGCAAGAAGAGAAGGTTGTCAAAGATGTCTCAAAAAACATTCAGCTCTAGAGGCAGAGGTGCGGTCATTGTTAAAGTCAAACAAGCACCGTGATCATATTTTGCAAGAAATGACCGTCACTATTGTCAGGAGGTGCCCCAGCTGAATACAATAAATGCTGAATATGTATAGAGGAAGAGGACGATAATGCAAAGGATTTGTCTAGCCTTCCATGTGTACCGCCAGAATTGTTTATGAAACTCCTGAAAGAAGGAAATCTGCACAACTCTTAAAATAACGTCTATGATATGTACATTTTCAACTATCAAAAGCTTTGTTATTCGTCCCTTAAGTTGCTACCATGTATGTAGAGCAGCAGAAGAACAAATAAACCATGTCAACATCGGAGTGGAATGTATACTGACACCATACACTGTTGAATACAAAGATAGTAATATGGTCGGTTTAGGTCCGGTATTTTATTCTCTTATTAATCATATGAAATAGTGTTTTAGAACAGGCTCAGAAATGTACCTCTGTGCCCCAGATTGTGGCTAAAAATCCCTGGCCATGAGTCTATTATTAAAAAAAAAATCTTACTTCGTTTTTTGACACATTGTCATATCCTAACAAATTAGTTCTACTTTATTCTGACCCTGAATCAAAAATTCTTTTGAACCCAGTAGTATAAGTCTTACCAAGATAACAACAGTGTAATGAGAGTGTGGGTTATTACACATGAAAAAATGTCAAAAAAGAAATATGATTAAGCGAGTAATTTCTTTAAAGGGCTTATCAAACATTCAGTAGGAATGAAAACGACCTTTCGAAGCTGCGTTTGTATCTAAGATCTTTGTTTTTTCAATTGCTATTCCGGTTTGCTTTGAGCCCCTTCTGAGCAGAACATAGATATGCTAACTTACAGAACATGTGAAGCCGAGTGATAAAATAGAAGCTACTATTTGTCTTAATTGAATCTGTTAAATTGGATTGATAATTAGATCGCTGCGTATCGGATGCGATTCCCTTTGATGAAAAAGGACTATAACATGAATTGGAAATCTGTGTGAAGTGTTATTTTGTTGGTGGGCTGAGTATTCGTGTGCCTATTTATATACCTATGTATGGAAAAACTAAAATGTAACTTTGCATTTTGATTCAACATTGCCTTCGAATGATTCCCGCGACATAGACAGCGCAGTCAAGTGAGTATGTAAAGTAAATAAAAATGTTGTAGAGTGCGCAACTGCTAAGGCATTCTAGCACTAGTGTCCCGGGGGGCACATTATCAACGGCCAGCGACAATTATCACTGGCCGATAGATTTTTTATTGCAGGCTATCGCAGGAAGTTAACGCCATGCTAGCGCTGTATCAACAACGCATAGCGCAATGGCGATAATTATTCCTGCGATAGCGGTGTTTTCCATGAAACATCGCTGGTTTTCCAGCCATGTTCCATGGAAAACGGCAATAACCTTGCTGATACGACCCTGTGGTCGTATCAGCATAATCCCCCCCTATGTTGTGAATAGGTAAGACAGGATTTTAGAAGACATTAGTTTTTGTCGAAAACCGCAGTTTTCGCCAAAAACTAACGTTTGCTAAAATCCTGAGGGCCACCTTGTAAATATTGCGATGTGCATTTCGCGATAATTTACAAGGTAGTCTGTCAGGGGTATACCCAGTGATGCCCACATTGCATCCTATTAGAGATGTAAAGCGAGGCGTCGCCAAAACGGCTGCTAACATGCGCTAATGCATGTTAGCACCGGCTTGCAAATGGGCGATAAGTTTATCTCCGCTTTTTTGGCTTTTAAAGCCAAAAAAGCGGAGATAAGGGTCTTGTTAATATGCTCCCAATTGAGTGGGCAGAGATATTTACTTGGTATGGATGGAAAAAGGCAAGTTTTGAGTATCTTCTTGAAAAGCACCATGTTTGAATGGAGCTTCAAGTAAAGAGGTATAGTGTTCCAAAGCTTTAATACTCGGAGGAAACTTCTACCTCCTCATCTGGCTTTCTTTCTTTTTCCGAAATGCCACTAATGTGGCAGTGCCTCATCTCACTTAACCATTAGGGACATGACAGAAAAAATCTTCCGGAAACAGATTGGACTCACATTGTGTAACGCCTTATAGATCATACACAAAGCCTTACGTTTGACTCTCTCGCTAACAGGCAGCCAATGCAAGTACATTTTTTTTTAATAGAATTGAATTTGGGTATTTTCAAGAGCGAATGGGCTGCCGCATTTTGAAGAGACTGAAATGGAATTGAATCTGGATTCCTAGATGTAAAGCATCGCATTCATCTATCTCTGCTGTCACAAGAGCCGCAATGACCATTTTCTGCAGGGTTGAAAGAATGAATGGGAACACTTTCTTTATGACCCTGATAAGGTGAAAGCATGACGAGGTAAGATGATTCTTTTGACTAGAAAAACAAAGGGGCATATTACCAACAACTAGCGATAATTATCGCTATGTTGGTTTAGCGGCGATATTTTTATCGCCGAGCTGCGGCGATTTTTATCGCTCAGGAACCTTGCTATTATCAAGGTATATCTCCTAAGCGATAAAAATCGGCCGAAATGCATGAATATCGCTGAAAAGTCCGCGATATTCATGCATTACCGAGCTAATGCTCTTAGCCATGTTATCCACCTACCATTGGATAACATGGCTAAGAACTGCTCAGGGGCAGGTGTTAGCTTTTGGAGATATTCGCGCTTAGCGCGAATATCTCCAAAAGTTGGTAATAGGAGATAGCGATGTTAGCGACTGTTTCCAGTCGCTAACATCTTGGCACGCCCACTTTGCATGTCATTAGTGATAAATATCACTGGCATGCAAAGCGGGGCCCAAGATGGTCGCTATCTCCTACTAGCTGTCGCTAACTGGTGTTAGCGACAGCTAGGTAAGAGGGAAATAATTGTATCTCCGCTTTCTTGGCTTTTAAAGCCAAAAAAGCGGAGATAAACCCCCTTGATAATATGCCCCAAAGATTTTTCACTTTCTGTACATGACAAGGAAGAAGGTCAAGATTTAAAGGCCACCAAGAGGAATTCCAGAAGATACATTAGTGCCAAAAAGGATTACCTCTGTCTTTCTAGAGTTTAATTAAGGTGGTTTTCCTGCACACAGATTGCAGTATCCGCCAGACAGTTTTTAAATTTGCTAGCGACCTCTTCAACATCAGATAAAATAAACACCACTATTTATGTGCCATCTGCATATGATACTGCAGAGAAGACGTGATTGAATACATTTTTGACAAGGGGGTGATACGGATATTGAACAGTAAGGGGGATAAAGAAGAGCCCTGAGGCATACCACAGGGTTACGAAAAAGGATTTGAGACAAAATCTCCAAAGGTAACAGTCTGTTCTCTATTAGAGACAAGCATTTGCAATGCAATAGGTCTCGCATTAGGAAAGTTTGAGCTATTGGTATTGTAAATGACAATTTTTTCATTTATGTATTGGTTTTGAAAATAGCGAAATCAATAGCTTTGTCATGTACAATGCCAATACTTTTAACTTTCGCAAACGTGACACCTATAGCATTTGTAATGCAATATGTGTTGTATTTACGTGACTTAGATGTATTGATATTACAAATAACAATGGCTTTTAATTTTTTTTAATAATTAATACTTAAATAAAAGTTATTGTAATTTATGGCAATAGCTTAAACTTTTGTAAATAACTTTTGCGAAGATTATGTTCAGTGTATTTTGTTGTGACGAAAATCCAAGAACAGAAGTGAAATATTAACATCTTTTTGTGACATTTGTAATAAGGCTTGAAACATTGAGAGAACGTATTTGAACCAGTTGTTATTGAATGGTTGCACAGAGTGATGCTGTGGCGTTCAGCGGTGCTGAGTGATGCTGTGGCGTTCAGTGGTGCTGAGTGATGCTGTGGCGTTCAGTGGTGCTGAGTGATGCTGTGGTGTACAGTGGTGCTGAGTGATGCTGTGGCGTTCAGTGGTGCTGAGTGATGCTGTGGCGTTCAGTGGTGCTGAGTGATGCTGTGGCGATCAGTGGTGCTGTGGCGATCAGTGGTGCTGTGGCAATCAGTGATGCTGTGGCGATCAGTGATGCTGTGGTGTTGAGCGATGCTGTGGCGTTGAGCGATGCTGAGTGGTGCTGTGGCGTTCAGTGGTGCTGTGGCAATGAAAAATGTAGCAAGGCGAGAGCTGGAGGGGCCTTGTGAGGAACCAGAAACATTTGAAGCTAACGAGGATAGCAGAGAGCTGATGAAAGGGTCGATTGTGGATGCCTGACGCTTGTGGATGTCTGATGTTTGTCGATGTCTGATGCCTGGTGCCTGATGCTTGTGGATGTCTGACGCTTGTGGATGCCTGACGCTTGTGGATGCCTGACGCCTGTGGATGCCTGACGGCTGTGGATGCCTGACACCTGTGGATGCCTGATGTCTGATGTTTGTGGATGTCTGATGTTTGTGGATGTCTGATGTTTGTAGATGTCTGATGTTTGTGCATGCCAGGCGCTTGTGCATGCCAGGCGCTTGTGCATGCCAGACGGTTGTGCATGCCAGACGCTTGTGCATGCCAGACGCTTGTGCATGCCAGACGCTTGTGCATGCCAGACACTTTTTGGATGCCTGACGCTTGTGGATGTCTGATGGGTGATGCTTGTGGATGTCTGATGCTTTGTGGATGTCTGATGCTTGTGGATGTCTGATGCCTGTGGATGTCTGATGCCTGTGGATGTCTGATGCCTGTGGATGTCTGATGCCTGTGGATGTCTGATGCCTGAGGATGTCTGATGCCTGTGGATGTCTGACGCCTGTGGATGTCTGACGCCTGTGGATGTCTGACGCCTGTGGATGTCTGACGCTTGTGGATGTCTAACGCTTGTGTCTGACAATTTTGGATTTTTGACGCTTGTGGATGCCTGAAGCTTGTGAATGCCTGACGCTAATGGTGTGTGTGTGCCTATAAAGCGTGCACTGACGGCTGTTTGTGTCTGCCTGGTGGAAGCGTTCACTGACGGCTAGTAATGTGTGTGCATGGTGGAAGCGTGCACTGACGACTGGTGATGAAGGCATGTGGTGTGGGTGCCTAGTGAAAGCGTGCACTGACTGCTGGAGTGTGCCTGTTAAAACGTGCACTGACAGTTCGTGGTGTGCGTGTGCCTAGTGAAAGCGTGCACTAACTGCTGGTGGTGTGTGCCTGGTGAAAGTGTGCACTGATGCCTGGTGGTGTGTATGCCTGGTGGAAGCGTGCACTGATGGCTGGTGGTGTGTGTGCTTGGTGGAAGCATGCAATTATAGCTGGTGGTGTGTATGTTTGGTGAATATGTGCACTGACGGCTGGAGGAGTGTGCCTGTTAAAACGTGCAATGACAGCTGGTGTTGTGTGTCTGTCTGGTGAAAGCGTGCTCTAACGGATGGTGATGTGTGCCTGATGGAAGCGTGCACTAACGGCTTGTGGTGTGTGTGCATGATGGAAGTATGCACTGACTGGTGATGTGTGTGTGCCTGTTGGAATCATGCACTGATGGCTGGTGGTGTGTATGCTTGGTGGAAGCGTGTACTGACGGCTGGTGGTGTATGCCTGGTGAAAGTGTGCACTGACGGTTGGAGGAGTGTGTTGGTTGAAACGTGCACCGACCGCTGCCGTTGTGTGTCTGCCTGGTGAAAGCGTGCACTGACGGCTGGTGGTGTTGTGCCTGGTGAAAGTGTGCACTAACAGCTGGTGCTGTGTCTGCCTGGTGGAAGCATGTACTGACGTCTGGTGGTGTATGCCTGGCGAAAGTGTGCACTGACGGCTGGTAATGTGTGTGCCAAAGAAAAAGTGTGAAACTAAAATAACGAGTGTAAAATGAAAGTGTAGAGTGTGAGACAAAGAGACCAAAGATGTGAGAGCAATTTTAATCTCCATTCAAGATACATAATGGAAAGTTATATACCTTTTGCGCTAATGTGACAGAAAAAACAAGCATTAAAGACGAGGGGAACATATATAAGTATCAGAAATTACACCAATCTGAGCAACAAGAAACTCTAAGAAGAGTCACATCATAGGTCACAGCAGCAGCGGTGCGTCCATTGGGGCGTAGGGGCGTAGCCCCACTAACCCTGGACGCACCGTGGCAAGCACACTGAGTGACATTGAGTAATAGTAATTATCTCAAAACAATAATAAAGCGCCGCAGCGCTTCAATCCGGGACGCATCGGCGATGATGGAATGCAGAGTGCGCAGGGGGTGTGGGCGGGGCTGCTGGTCTGCTGCAACTTGAGTGACAGTCTGCAGCAGGCCAGCAGCACTGTGCGCATGAGGATGTTAGGGCTGTGACTTGCCCGAGCATGCGCGCTAAGCTGGCCAAACACCCAGTGAAGTGGGGTGCTGCTTCAGCCGGGCCCCGGGGTTTACATAGGGCGCCAGGGCGAGTACTCAGTGGGTCCCCCTACCCAGGATTGGCTGGTCCACCACGCAAAATCCATTATTGGATGCCGCGCGTGGGTTGGGGCACACTGCTCAGCTCACTGCATGTCATGGCCAATCACTGTGTGACTTCAGCATGAAGCCACGCAGTGATTGGCCATTCGGGACGCGCGCTCCGTGACGTTCTTTAGTTTACTGTTTCACTAGTGTCTGGACTGTTTCTTAACTTGCTTTGTAGTAGGGTCCTGGCTTGAGTCATCGTCGCAGCAGCAGTAGCCAGCCAGCAGACCTCCGACGGCCCGCCCGGGTCCACTGTCCAGAGACAACGGGTCAGTCACGTCACACAGAAGTATTGAGGTGCGTGCTGCTGAGCTGCTCTCTTAAAAAGTTGAGTTGAGTAAGAAAATAAGTTACCTCAGGTACCCTCCCCAGTTCGATATCGCAATTATATATGTTCATAGCATTCGGGCTATTTCCCACCCGTTTCTTATCACTAGATTGTAGCATTGTCAGATGGGGGTCTGCCAAGCGCTGTGATATCACTTATACACTGCCTATCTTGCTTAAACGCCCCCAATTATGTTTTCTAAGTCATCCCCGACCCCTCCAGCTCTAACCACCAAAGCCAAAGTAAACACGTCATGGAGGAGCCATTCACTCCTTTCTCGTGTTACCCACAACACTGCTGCCTGCAATTGTTTGTTTTCAATTTTTTTGAAATACATCGTCTCAAAGAAATTAACCTGAATGTACATTTTTCAGTCGGTTTTCCTTATTTTTTTTTAACTACATAAGGTCAACTTCATTACGTGTTTTCTTTCTTTCTCCCTCTTAAGGCAGACGGTCCTTCCCGGGACACAGGCCTGCTTTCAGGGTTTTTTGGGGGGACGGGGGCGTTTGGGGTCTACAGTGAGCATAAACCCGCCGCACCCATTCACTTCCAACTGCCCTCCCGAAGAATAGTTTCACTATTGAAACATTTATTTACATTTTATTTTTCGTGTTTTTTGAAGTGCGCTGTTATTTGGGGTTCTAATCTCTAGCTGACAGCCTAGTGCAGTAGGTTGAGCTCATGCTGCAGATGTTTGTGTAATCTGCTGGTCATAAATATAATACTCAGATTGACCCAGTCTTTCGTCTTTGCCTGCCTTTTTGCATTTGTACTGTTCGGTAATTATCTGTTTTCTTACAAGAGGCCTTTTTTCGCTTTGCAACATGTCACGGTGGTACGTCACCAACATGCGTACCGCCTACATGGCTGTGAAAGAAATTATGAGAAATGACTGCCTGCCAGAAGAGAAAAAAATCCCAAGGGTTGGCTGTTTGAAGCACAAGCTATTTTTGGAAACGTAAAATGCGTTCCATTCTATGTGGAAATGCAAAAACAGTGCTGGCCACAGACTGCCTTTGCTGTTTTCTGTTCCCAAAAAAGTGTTGGAGGGAAAGGGGGGCAGTGGGGGATTGGGGGGGGAATCATTTCAGGTAGCGCATCCACCCACCATTGACTTCAGGAGGGTTGTTTCAGGAGACAAATGATAACATCAGGGGAGTAGAATTAAATAATGGGATTTCTTCCTATTTTAAGGCAATGTGCTGTAGTTGTAGTGCTGGTTCTCTGGGGGCGGGGGGGGGGGGGTGTCAGCTTGTGGTATGTGTTTGTGTGCCTGGTGTGATTTTTAGGTGGGTGATGTATGTCACGGTGGTATGTCTCGAGTGGTGTGTCTTTTCTCATCCAAGGATTTCATTGCGTTGTTTGCGTGTAGAGCTGTGTGTCGCCTGTGTGCGGATGTGATGGTTTGTGTGGTTCCTCTTTGTGGCTTGGAGTGTTCTCACGCAGAGGCACTTTTAGTATAACACGTCGTTTCAGGGAATCTGCCTCACATCAATTCACCAGCAGGCAGGTATGGGGTAACGGAAGTGACATCACAAGCCATTTCACCTTCAAGTAGGTGTTGGAAATTCTGGTTTTTGACTGTTTGGGCTTCTTATGAATGCACACTGTTATGTAAATTGTCCTGGCACTACTCTATTTATTCACAGAAAGTGTGTTTTACCAAGAGGTTTCCAACTTAGGTCTCGGGAGCTAGGTTCATGCTGTGCCAATAAAGTGATACTTTGATTGAAAATCTAGCATGGAATGTCCCCAGTGTACGTAGGTTTCACAAGTGTGTTTTTAGGCAAAGGTGGTGTTGGCCCTAGGGAATGATGATTTTTAGGTCTGGCTTGTGAGCGTTTGTTACCAATTCTTTAAAATGTACATAGTGGCCTTGGCTTCCCTGGTGCATGTGCTACCTGTGCATCGTGTGTGGTGTGTCGTCGTGTGTCTGCGTCTTTTTCTGCGGAACAATTTCCCAATATACAAAAGCCACATTTATTGGCTTTGTCAAGTTTTACTCTTGACAATTACACCTGGAGTAAAGTTCGAGAATCCAGAGGGATTGGGTTATCTTCTTAAATTGGAATTTCAGTCGAACAGCTCTAAGCAGTTTATAATAGACCTAGTTGCAACATATGGGTTTTTGGACACTAGAATGCAAATGACTGAGGGTTGTGTCTCACCATATGGACTCCTGAAATATCGATCTGCAGATATATTGTGACCCGTCACCCGACCGTAACAAAGGTTCCCAAAATGACGTCAAGGTAGGTGAAGATGCATATTATGAACTCCACTGTGACAATATTTCAGAAGATGATAATATTAGGAGTGTGTGAAATTCCCGTCATTTGATTTTGCATAATTAGCGCAACACTTCGATGAAATGATACCCAATAATGTGAAATGCAAAGCTGATATTTGGTGCTTTATTTTAGCACAAAATAAGTTATTTCATCAATTTTTGGCGCACAAATACATTCCACGCTTAGCTCCAGAATAATAACAGAGTGGTTTGAGCCAGAGAGGTAGCAGAGACACGCCACATTAGGTTTGCAGCAATCTTTAATCTACACTCGATAAGTGTTTTTCATATCTTCCTGTTCTGACCTTGCATCAATATTGAGCCGACCAACCGGCAGATTGGCAGAAATGTTGTTTTTGCACTGGTGGTCGGTCTGTGGAAATGGTGGTTTTCACGTTGCGGACAATGTTGGGGCACATTACCCCGGCATGGATTTTAATCTTTATTCTAAGGTTTATTTAGTCGTTAATGGTAATGTAACGAAACTGGTGCTCATGTAAAGCGCTCTGATATCCGATGTCTTGGGTCTAGTTCGCTATTTAAAACAAAAAAATAGAAAAATCAGTTGTTGGCCACTTGGCCTATATATGGAGGTGCGTTGGCAGTCTGGCTTTGTAAAGGCTGTTTCCCAACTGCTGTGCAACTTCTTCTACTCTTAGAGCTGAGATTTTCGTGAAAGTCTTATAGCCTGAATTCAGCACCTGAGCGTAATAGGACGGAATGTATGCAGCTCTGTGGTTATACTGAATAAGCAGCTACCTATGTTATGCCATCTATTAATGTAATAACTGCACTTCCACAATTGCTTTTTTAACCTTCCTGCTTTCTCAAATTTGCTTGAACATGCACGATTTTTTCCCCTTTTAACTAGCTGGAGACCCTTGTGGTTGTTTAAAGATTTAAGATCAGCCTGTAACTCAGTCTTGAGCTGGGTGGGTGACCTCGATTACAAAGTGGCTGTGCCAGATGTCCCATTATGACCCCTTTTGCCTGTCTCCCCTTCAGACGCAGAGGGCATAAAACTGGGGGGGTGCTCAACCCTGCCAAAAAACTGAGGGGTGACCCTAAGAGCACAGCTGCCATCCAATCAGGGGTGGGGTGCTTTGGTGTGCTGGTCTGGTTTTCTGGGTGCATTGGCTCAAGTTTTTCCCATGTAATTGTTTGGGTGTCCTGGTAAGTTGCTTTTATGTGAATGTCTGACTTATGACTGCTCTTTCCTTTCAGTGTGCACTTGCTTCAGTTTACTTTTTGAGTCCTGTCTAGTTTGCTGGATGTATTGCTTTCATTTTTCTTTCATTAAACTGTTTGACTTGCTTGGTGCTTTTATGTTGGTGCCTGCATGCTGAAGTGTACTCTTCTTCAGTTTAAATGTATGTGACTGGCCTGTTGACTAGCACCCTGCTTTCAAAGTGAAGGTTCACAGGTTCACACTTGCTTTAGTTTACTTTTGTATGGTTGACTGCATGCACTGTTTTGCTGGATGCATTGCTTTAAGTTACTACTTGATGCATTGCTTTCAGTTTGCTTTCAAGTAATTGCCTCTCATTTTCCTAATGCTTTGTGAAGGCTGTTTCCCAACTGCTGTGCAACTTCTTCTACTCTTAGAGCTGAGATTTTCATGAAAGTCTTATAGTCTGAAATCAGCACCTGAGCGTAATAGGACGAAATGTATGAAGCTCTGTGGTTATACTGAATAAGCAGCTACCTATGTTATGCCATCTATTAATGTAATAACTGCACTTTCACAATTTCTTTATTAACCTTCCTGCTTTCTCAAATTTGCTTGAAAATGCACGATTTTTCTTCTTTTTTTTCAAAATTTTCTTGGGAGGGTTATCCCCCTAAACCCCCCTTTTGGGGTTCGGGCTCGCTCGCTGCGCTCGCTCGCTACAGTGCTGTATGCAAATCACTTTGCGCCCCACCACTTTGAAATGTCACCCACCGCCCCTGGGTCACAGGCTGTATTTAAGAAGAAAAGCGAAGAAAAGAACATTAAAAACAATGTGGCACAAAATAAACACGAAGGACTTAGTAAAGAAAACAAGAAGCAGCACCAAGACTAGTTGAGAACATAGATGAAGCCGATTGATGGCGACTTTTTTCATTAAATTGTTTTCCTGTGGTTCCGTACACTGCAATGTAACATCACACAGTGAGCCAGTGCAAGATCTGCTGCCGAAAAACACGCTGCATGCAATGCAGATGGACATTTCTTAGAGACCTCAAGCAGCATGCTAGAGACTCGGAAGGAGTCCACTTAACCATGAAACCCTGCCATCTCAGAGTATCAATGGAAAACCAATATCAGTTAATGAGCTTATTTCCGCCCTAAACCAGCCATAACATTTACGTTATTACTTCCAAGTTCTTTTACGATGCTGGTAGACTGGGACAAAGACCAACAGTGGTTTCTGTAACTAAATCCTTCTAGATCGATGGAAACAGGAAAACACAGAAGGATACTGGGAATGCCAGCATTTCTTTATACTGAAGTTTCATGTATAAGAGTTGTGACCCTCCTTGTACTTAAGGACTGAAAAAGGAAGGATGGCGTGCAAAGCCCTTTCGGCCCTAATCCTTAAATAACAAATCTATACTCTTAGAATTCAATGAATGCGACATAGTTACCCCACCAAATGTTATACGAACACAAAACAGTTTCCACATCACCATAAGCTGAATCAGACTGTGGTCTGCTACAAAAACAAGTCTTTGTGGGGCAGCACTGCTTTCATATCATGTTTGACATGGGCACCATGAGCTAGCATTGAGCTGTAGGCCCATCTCTTAATTCTGCCTTTAAAGGATTGGTTCTGTTGAAGCCCAACGTCGATGACCGCTGAGCTTTTCTTGATGCTCTGCTGGTCCTACAAGCAGGCTGCCTCGTGTTCTCAACGGTGTCCAGGGGTGCCTGCATATACGGAGGCCCTTTAGACAGCTTGCACCCTGCTGTCCAGTTTCATAATTCGTAGTGTTAGTGCAGTGAGCGGCAAGAGAACTCTACTCTGAAAGGTGACCAAGAGGGCCCTGAGCTGTGTCTATGGTGGCATGGGAGTGGCAGGAAGTGTCTGCTGCAGCAAGGTAGTCTGATGGGAAGCATTGAGTCCCTTCTGTGGAGGCAGAAGGAAGTCTCTGCAGCATGGAGTAGTGCGCACCTACTGTTGTATGAGGACTGGAGGTGTCTGCGATGGAGTAGTGCGCACCTACTGTGTAAGGGCTGGAGGTGTTTGTGATCGAGTGATGGGCACCTACTGTTGTGTGAGGGCAGGAGGTGTCTGTGATGGAGTGGTGCGCACCTACTGTTGTGTGAGGGCTGGAGGTGTCTGTGATGGAGTGATGGGCACCTACTGTTGTGTGAGGGCTGGAGGTGTCTGTGATGGAGTGGTGCGCACCTACTGTTGTGTGAGGGCTGGAGGTGTCTGTGATGGAGTGGTGCGCACCTACTGTGTGAGGGCTGGAGGTGTCTGTGATGGAGTGATGCGTACCTACTGTTGTGTGAGGGCTGGAGGTGTCTGTGGTGGAGCAGGCAAGTGGTGAGTGCATACTGTTGAGACTGCAGGAAGTGGCAGAGAGGTGTCTACGCAGGGATGTAGTAGTGCGCACCTACTGTTGTGTGAGGGCTGGAGGTGTCTGTGATGGAGTAGGCAGGTAGTGCGCACCTACTGTTGTGTGAGGGCTGGAGGTGTCTGTGGTGGAGCAGGCAGGTAGTGAATGCCTACTGTTGAGACTGCAGGAAGTGGCAGAGAGGTGTCTCCGCAGGGATGGAGTAGTGCACACCTACTGTTGTGTAAGGGCTGGAGGTGTCTGTGGTGGAGCAGGCAGGTAGTGAGTGCCTACTGTTGAGACTGCAGGAAGTGGCAGAGAGGTGTCTCCGCAGGGATGGAGTAGTGCACACCTACTGTTGTGTGAGGGCTGGAGGTGCCTGTGGTGGAGTAGACAGGTAGTGTGCACCTACTGTTGTGTGAGGGCTGGAGGTGTCTGTGATGGAGTAGGCAGGTAGTGAGTGCCTACTGTTGAGACTGCAGGAAGTGGCAGAGAGGTGTCTCCGCAGGGATGGAGTAGTGCGCACCTACTGTTGTGTGAGGGCTGGAGGTGTCTGTGATGGAGTAGGCAGGTAGTGAGTGCCTACTGTTGAGACGGCAGTAAGTCAGAGATGTCTCCGCAGGGATGGAGTAGTGCGCACCAACTGTTGTGTGAGGGCTGGAGATGTCTGTGATCGAGTAGGCAGGTAGTGAGTGCCTGCTGTTGAGACGGCAGTAAGTCAGAGATGTCTCCGCAGGGATGGAGTAGTGCGCACATACTGGAGTTCTGCAGTCTGAGGCTCCTCTTTCAGGAAGTGCCCTGGCCTTGGGGTGAGGGTGGGCGGGGGCGCAGCAGCCCCTGAAGGTGTCAGTCCGGCTCCGGCCACGCGGCGTCGCCGTGGGGTGCCCGCCGGCCTGATCGAGTTCTAGAAGAGGGCTCCCCAAGGTACAGCGCCTGATGAATCAGATGGTGAGATAGCTCGAGAGGTTAGGTGCTTGCTGCTGACATCTATCGAGCCTGCGGCTGGGGGGCCGCCTTTCATCCTTCGGAGGTGGTTGGATTCAGTAGAGTTCAGACATTCATTGCCCCGCTCTGTGCTCTCCCAGGGATGGAGTGGCTTGTCGCAGACCCTGCCTCCTGGGTTCCTGCTTCTGCGGCTGGTCTAGTGTCCGGCCCGCCTTGTCGGGCGACCATTGCTGGCTGCTTTTGGGGGGTCGGTGCTTCACTCTTGCTCTCAGCCCAGCAGTCACGTGGGGAGACCGTTTCCCAGAATGGGTTGTGCTTCCAGCCTTGTGGTCAGCCTCTGAAGGGGTGACATGGCTGCCTCGAGATACCCACGTGCGCCATTTGTTGCCTACCAACTTATGATCTCCAGGCCAACTCTTCCTCAAACAAATCCAAAAAAAAGGAGAACCACGAACGTTTTCCTAAGCCTCTCCTTAGCACAGAATACTTTTACACCTCCACAGAGAACACGAGAAAGGGCAGCAATTTACATTTTTTTTTTTACCAAAGAGTAAATGGTTAAAAAAAAAAATACAAGTAAGCCATTGAATATAAACTCAGCACGTTTCACATAAAGCGTCCAGGAATCATTAGTAGGCCAACTATTTCTCAGCAAAAGTCGTGTGCAAGATGTCGCCGTCGTTACTGCTGCTTGCGCGCCCGGCTTTTGTCAATAAATTACACTCCTGACGAAGAGATCCAACTGTAACGAGCGACTAACAGTGTTGGCTAGAAGAAACAAGAGTCGGTAACCACGGGGAAGAATGCCCAAATACAAAAGAGGGTCTTTGAAGTACATCTGGAGCAACATCAGCGATTACTAAAACAATGTGGTTGATGTGGGCCAGGGGCAAAGTGTTTTAACAGCTACGGGTGAGGGAAAGGACATAACAGAAAGCGAAAGCGCTCGTACACATTCACAGCAAACAGCCAGCAGCAAAAGCGCGCTCACAAGGACAAATCTGACACAGAAAAAGCGCGCGTCCGACTCGTGTCCACATTCAAGTAAGCAAGAGGTATACTAAAGTATACAAGAGGTCTCGAATGCTCGACCTAAAAAGGACATAACAGAAAGCGAAAGCACTCGCACACATTCACAGCAAACAGCCAGCAGCAAAAGCGCGCTCACAAGGACAAATCTGACACTGAAAAAACGCGCGTCCGACTCGTGTCCACATTCAAGTAAGCAAGAGGTATACTAAAGTATACAAGAGGTCTTGAATGCTCGGCCTAATAAGCAAGAGGTATACTAAAGTATACAAGAGGTCTCGAATGCTCGACCTAAAAAAAATCTAAGGATTGTAAGGGCTTCGCCTCTGATTCCAAAGCTCTCTAGCCGGTTGATAAGCAAAGAGTAATTGACAGCATCAAATGTGGAAGAGAGATCAAGAAGAATTAAGCACAGCCCTACCCTCAGTATCTACCTACATTCTAATTTTCTCAGTAGCCACTACTAAGGCAGATTGAGTACAATTTTGTCGTCTAATATCATGCTGCAAGCATTAAAAGATGTCAATAGTGTGAAGAGATGACATAAGATCTTCATTTAAGGCTTTTTCCGAAATTTCTGCAGGTAGAGGTAATCTAGATATACGTCGGTAATCTTTTGTGTCATCTGGGTGCTGAGAGGCCTTTTTCAGTGAAGGGAGCACTGACGCCTATTTCCAAGCTAATGAAAACGGACCTACCATCAAAACTTAATTAAGTAGTATTGTAAGGTGCTTGACAACCATATTGGAGACCATTTGAAGCACAGAAGGTGGATAGGGGTCGTTGGGAAGCCAGACTTAGAGGTCTCCAAAAGCCCAGTTTCTCTGCCTTCAGTTAAAGGAGAGAAACTGTCCTTAATATTTTGTACCAATCCATCATTAGCCTGCAGCCCCCTATAAAGATATAAGGGAGCTTAAGGAAGTGCCAAAACAATTTACATTTCTGGTGGAGGAAAATTCCTCATAAACACTATTCACCTTTTCTTGGAAGAACTTAGCCAGCCTATTTCTAAAGGCTTGATCTGGTGTATAAGTATGATTATTATTACTATTACAGTTTGAAAGAGAGGTAACCATTTTAAAGAGTTCTGTTTTTTAAGACTTTAGCAGCATTGATCTTTCCTGTAAAATACTTAGGGCCCAATCATGATGTTGGTTGGAATGTCTCCCGTCATAAGCCAATCCGGCCGGTCATTCTGGCTGGCATCAAGGAGCCCGTCAGCCCGTCACAACAGCAATATAATCCCTTTAGGATGGTCTTTCTGCTGTTGGGTTTACGATGTCGGTTTGACACTGCCTTTCCATGCCGGCTTTTCCAACATGGAAAGGATATTGGAAATCGGCTTTGGGGCCCCCAAGAAAGACCCCCTTGCCTCCGCGGCCTATGGCTGTGGACATGGGGGGGCACCTACGGTGCCCCCGGTAAATCCCTGCACTCTGTGGCAGGCACTGTGAGGTACCTGCCACAAGGTGCAGGGATGTTCACAAACTCCCATTTCTCTATGTGAGCTTGTGCTGCGGCCAGTTTCTGACCACAGCACAAGTTCCCATAAGAAAATGGGAGCTTGCAAATGCACCATGTGTGGTTGCATTGTAATAATGCAGTCGGGACTGCCGACCAGAGGTCGGTTGGTCGCAATTCTGCGGCAATGTTGGTCGGAGGCAACTCCGACCGACATCGTAACGAGGCCCTCTCTTTTTTCTGAACAATTAACATTTTATTTTCTTCAATAACTAATTTGGATTTATTTTTCTCTTCAGAGCAGTAGTCTCTTCTCCATATCCATTCTTTCTTGAGCTCTGCCTTTTTGTTAAGGTTTTTTCAATTCTGAAGAATACCAAGGAGCAGATGGATTTTGCCTATGACTTCCTATAGTTTTTCCAGGTGCTACTCATGTGACAGCGGTATCTATTCAGTTAGTGAAGTTTGTTCTAGCAATTTCTATAGTATTATCTAAATCTGGAATGTGATTTTTCAACATGCTGTTGAACTCAAGACTATCTATGTGCGGCAGGGGGTAAACCTTTATGCCTTCAGGATGATTAGTTAAACAAGATGTCTTATCTGGAACAGCAAGTTTAAAGAAAATTGCTCTGTAATCTGTCTAGATTAATGGTATGGCTTAACCAAAGGTCAATGCAGGATTATTTGTAAAAATCCCATCTATTGTATGGTTGGTCTTGTGAGTAGGTTCCTTCACTATCTGTCTCAGATAAAAACTGTGTAGACGGTCAACCAAGTGTTCTGTGTCTGTATGTTCACAGAGCTTCAAATGAAAATTAAAATCCCCCAATACTGTGAAGTTTGGGAACTCAATACAGTACTTCATAGAAGTCTGCACGGATGACACAAAACTATCTTTTGGGCGGGGTGGACATAACAACAGGGAAGCATTAAAAAATATGCTAATGTAAATTTTAAAAGCAAACATCAAGGCTTTACCAGACACAGTCCGAGTAGGATTCCGCACAGCCATGATGTAATTGTGGTAAATCACTGCAACCTCGCCCCCCATTTACCTTGTCTATCTATTCTCTAGATATCATACCATTCTGGAAATGTGACTTTCAAATCTGAGTTTGACAAGTTATACATCCATGTTTCCTTGATGAATACCAAATCTGGAACATAAACCACCATAAAGTCAACTAATTAATGTTTATTTTTTACAAGAGATCTAGTATTTTATAGCACGAAGCTGAAAAAGATAGCTTTCCATTCCGTAGCCGGGAGAACACCTATACGATACACGTAGTCGTTGCCTCATTATCAGTTTTACCAGTTGAATTGCAGCTAAAAACATAACTATATTTATAACATCGACATTGCCTCTTAATCTCATTACAGTAATATATTTCACATCCATATGAGTTACCATGTTGTCAATATCCATCAGCTCATCCCTGGTATAGCTTAAATTAGAGTCAGGGGTTCCAGTGTTTGGGGCTGTCGAGCAGAGGACAAGCGCAGGCGGGCTTGCCTTAGGTGTGCCTTCGGCACGCCAGCGGTGCAGATGCACTTTTTAGTCCTCTATAAGGGCCAGCTTAAGGGGCATAGTGTGGGAGTAGGCAGCCTCAGAGGCATGCTAACATGCTTCAAGGTCAAACACTAAGGGATAATCAAAAATAACAAACTGGGGTCCAGCAACGTCTTCTCTTACGTAAACAGTCTCTCCTTCAGTAGGAATACTGCGAAAATAAAACTAAAAGTGAGAAAGCACAAAACATATACCAATTAAAATGGGCCTTATGAACCTAGGAATCAGAGCAATTTAAAACGGGAGCCAGGTACCTCCCAAGATGGCCAAAATACGCGTCCGTCACGAGAAACTCAAATTGCCAATGTTTACAGCTCAGCTCAGTCAAAGACGTGGTTTCTAAAGAACTCATAGATTGTATTGTTTATTTTACTTATTTATCTCAAAAACAGTATTTTTTCAGAGAAACATTTAATGAAAATATTAAGTGAAATACTGTACTAATCTATTTTGTTGTATTTAGAAGAACTGTTCTGAATATCTTTGGACCCCCCCTCATTGCAGATCCCAATTCTGGTGACAGCAATGGCCTCTCCCTCTCCCTACCCGAAGCTCTTCTAAGTTGTTTTTTCAAAATATTTTATTCTCTGCCAATAAATCAGGTGAGCTGGGACCCAAGAGAGTTCAAATGCGTCCAGGGGGGCTAAAATGTTTCATTGCTGCTTACCAATTGCATCAGTAAAAGCCAGGATGCACAGGGTTGTTTACTATGCAGATCTTTGGTATAGATTAAGTGTCAAGATGTTTCTGCCCATGCTATTGGCCAGGAAGGGCCAAGAGCATTCATCAGGATGGGTTCCATTTTTGTATGAAAACAAACTATTTGTCTACGTACTCCCTAAAGTCCTATTTTAGTGTGTCTGTTGAAGTCAGGCTTGTTCACATAATGGTGTGAGACATTAAGGGGGAAAAAAGAGGCATAGACATGCATATTTCTTCATGATGTACCCAAAGGTTGCCACATATGTTGTATACAGGGTGACTAGTAACAGAAAGATGTGATCCCTACACAACACGCATGTGCCACCTTAACACATAGCAAACAAACTTTTTAATGTCTAAGGTTGACTCTTTCTCATTGTTAAGGCCTTCTTTATGGGTACAGGGTCTATATAACCAGGGTTGTTCCAATTTTATTAAAAAAGGCATTTATCTGATTTAGGAACTTTTTTAGATATTGTCTACTGATGTCTCTTTGAGTGTGGGTTCTTAGTTTAAAATAGGACACCCGTTTGCTTGTAGTTTTTCTGGATCTTATATTGCTGCGATATTCAATGAGCTTTGTTTTGACCTTTCTGCTAGTCATCCCTATAGACCGAAGATTACATGGGTATGTCAACATGTATATGACCAATTTAGTGTTGCAGTTGTAAAGGATTTCTGTTTCTAGGGGTATAGTAAACCCAGGTTCAAGTCAGTGCTGAGTTTTGTGTATTTACTTATACTACAGCTACCCCATGGATGGTGTCCAAATACTTATGGGAGTGGTCATAATGTACATTCATTAGTGTGAATTCTTTCTTGGTGGAGGGTCTGGTATTAATGTGAATGTTGTGCAGATTTCTGATTGCTTATATGTGAAAAAAGGTCTCTCTAAGGTAGAGTCCCCAAGACTGAGGATCCACCAATGTTTTAAAATGGTTTTCTCTAATTTGTTGGAGATCAGAGAGAAAGCTTTGATGCAGGCCAATCTACCTGGGGTTTGTCAGGTATTAGGTTCCAATAAAGCATCTCCGTTGGTATTACAAGCCCAACCTTTTTGACCTACTGATAAGGGCATAGAGAGGGGCTCTAAGTAGTGAAGTAGATAACAAAACTACTCACAGGAACCCAATTCTCCTATATAATAGTCACCATCCAAAGGCCTTGAGTAGTAAATTACACTTTAGTTAGATCATGAGGATTCTAAGAAACTGAAGAACTTTCTAAAAACTGCAACAGAGAAACAACCCACAGTAACTAATACAAAACTTCTATAATTTGGCTAATAATAGCAACGAAATTACGTAATTAAAAAGGAATACACAACAAGTTAGAAACTGCATACTTTAAAGTCCAGTCAAATGATTGGGAAAGAGCATATACTTTGACGGTCACTTTCACTCCACTCAAATAACATAACTAGCTGTTAATAACTATGCGAGTTCACATGCATATTGTTTAAAAAGGGTCAGAGACCGAGCAGAGCAGCAGATGAGGAGAAAGCAGCCTCCTGGTCACAGGAGCTACACGGGGATGGCGCTCGGGAAACTCATGGATGCAAAAATACGTTTGGCACAGGACCCCAGAATCCTTCAGATCTCCAAGATAGCTCTGCTGCGCATGTTGGTACAAAGCCATTCTGATCTTGCTCAGTGGGTTCAGGCATATGCAGCTGCTGCTGCTGGACAATGTCCCATCTCATACTAAACTGCCCCGTACAGCCATATGCTGGCGCTGGGCAGTAGGGTGCGGTGGCATGCGGGTGTTCCACGCCTGGTACATGCGATACCGGTGCCAGGGGGGACACGTGTTTATTGGTGCTGTGTAGCCAGTTATGACTTTACATTTTAACTGCAACAGACGGTGGTACCACCTACACGTATCAGGAGCATCCATGCACCAGACTTCATGGTGCAAGAGCATAATGGTGCTGTGCGGTACGGGTATATATGTACTGGGGGCAGGGGGACACTTAGCACAACGTGTGCTCACACCCAGAGGGCTCCCAGTCAATTGAGCATGAATGATTTTCACACTGAGAGGGCTCCGGGGCAGCTCAGCAGCATGGGGGCTCACACCCACTGGGCCCAGGGCAGTTCAGTAGCGCGTGGCTCACAACCCCTGGGCAGCTCAGCAGCGCAGGGTGTCACACCCACAGGGCTCCCGGGCAGTTGAGCAGCACCACCCTCTGGTTCATCACTGCCACCCTCTGGTCCATCACTGCCACCCTCTGGTTCACCACTGCCACCCTCTGGTTCACCACTGCCACCCTCAGGTTCACCACTGTCACCCTCAAGTTCATCACTGTCTCCCTCTGGTTCATCACTGCCACCCTCTGGTTCATCACAGCACCCTCTGGTTCACCACTGCCACCCTCTGGTTCATCACTGTCACCCTCTGGTTCATCACTGCCACCCTCTGGTTCATCACTGCCACCCTCTGGTTCACCACTGTCACCCTCAGGTTCATCACTGTCACCCTCTGGTTCATCACTGCCACCCTCTGGTTCATCACAACACCCTCTGGTTCACCACTGCCACCCTCTGGTTCATCACTGCCACCCTCTGTTGCATCACTGTCACCCTCTGGTTCATCACTGCCACCCTCTGGTTCATCACTGTCACCCTCTGGTTCATCACTGCCACCCTCTGGTTCATCACTGCCACCCTCTGGTTCACCACTGCCACCCTCTGGTTCATCACCGCCACCCTCTGGTTCATCACTGTCACCCTCTGGTTCATCACTGCCACCCTCTGGTTCATTACTGCCACCCTCTGGTTTGCCACTGCCACCCTCTGGGTCATCACTGCCACCCTCTGGTTCATCACTGCCACCCTCTGGTTTGCCACTGCCACCCTCTGGATCATCACTGTCACCCTCTGGTTCATCACTGCCACCCTCTGGTTCATCACTGCAACCTCTGGTTCACCAGTGCCACCCTCTGGTTCATCACTGCCACCCTCTGGTTGATCACTGCCATCCTCTGGTTCATCACAGCACCCTCTGGTTCATCACAGCTCCCTCTGGTTCACCACTGCCACCCTCTGGTTCATCACTGCCACCCTCTGGTTCATCACAGCACCCTCTGGTTCACCACTGCCACCCTCTGGTTCATCACTGCCACCCTCTAGTTCATCACTGCCACCCTCTGGTTCACCACTGCCACCCTCTGGATCATCACTGTCACCCTATGGTCCATCACTGCCACCCTCTGGTTCACCACTGTCACCCTCTGGTTCATCACTGCCACGCTCTGGTTCATCACAGCACCCTCTGGTTCACCCCTGCCACCCTCTGGTTCATCACTGCCACCCTCTGGTTCATCACTGCCACCCTCTGGTTCACCATTGCCACCCTCTGGTTCACCACTGTCACCCTCTGGTTCATCACAGCACCCTCTGGTTCACCACTGCCACCCTCTGGTTCACATCTGACGCCCTCTGGTTCACCCTTGCCACCATCTGGTTCATCACAGCACCCTCTGGTTCACCACTGTCACCCTCTGGTTCACCACTGTCACCCTCTGGTTCATCACTGCCACCCTCTGGTTCATCATTGCCACCCTCTGGTTCATCACTGCCACCCTCTGGTTCACCACTGCCACCCTCTGGTTCACCACTGCCACCCTCTGGTTCACCCCTGCCACCATCTGGCTCATCACTGCCACCCTCTGGTTCATCACTGCCTCCCTCTGGTTCACCATTGCCACCCTCTGGTTCACCACTGTCACCCTCTGGTTCATCACAGCACCCTCTGGTTCACCACTGCCACCCTCAGGTTCACCCGTGCCACCATCTGGTTCATCACTGCCACCCTCTGGTTCATCACAGCACCCTCTGGTTCACCAGTGCCACCCTCTGGTTCATCACTGCCACCCTCTGGTACATCACAGCACCCGCTGGTTCACCACTGCCACCCTCTGGTTCATCACTCACACCCTCTGGTTCATCCCTGCCACCATCTGGTTCATCACAGCACCCTCTGGTTCACCAGTGTCACCCTCTGGTTCATCACTGCCACCCTCTGGTTCATCACTGCCACCCTCTGGTTCACTACTGCCACCCTCTGGTTCACCCCTGCCACCCTCTGGTTCATAACTGCCACCCTCTGGTTCATCATTGCCAACCTCTGGTTCATCACTGCCACCCTCTGGTTCACCACTGCCACCCTCTGGTTCACCACTGCCACCCTCCGGTTCACCACTGCCACCCTCTGGTTCACCCCTGCCACCATCTGGTTAATCACTGCCACCCTCTGGTTCACCACTGCCACCCTCTGTTTCACCACTGCCACCCTCTGGTTCATCACTGTCACCCTCTGGTTCATCACTGTCACCCTCTGGTTTAGAACTGCCACCCTCTGGTACATCACTGCCACCCTCTGGTTCACCACTGCCACCCTCTGGATCATCACTGTCACCCTCTGGTTCATCACTGCCACCTTCTGGTTCATCACAGCACCCTCTGGTTCACCACTGCTACCCTCTGGCTCACCACTTCCACCCTCTGGTTCATCACAGCACCCTCTGGTTCACAACTGCGCCTTCTGGTTCATCACAGCACCCTCTGGTTCACCACTGCCACCCTCTGGTTCACCACTGCCACCCTCTGGTTCATCACTGCCACCCTCTGGTTCACCACTGCCACCCTCTGGTTCATCACTGTCACCCTCTGGTTCATCACTGCCACCCTCTGGTTCACCACTGCCACCCTCTGGTTCATCAATGTCACACTCTGGTTCATTACTGCCACCCTCTGGTTCGCCACTGCCACCCTCTGGATCATCACTGCCACCCTCTGGTTCATCACTGCCACCCTCTGGTTTGCCACTGCCACCCTCTGGATCATCACTGCCACCCTCTGGTTCACCATTGTCACCCTCTGGTTCATCACAGCACCCTCTGGTTCACCACTGCCACCCTCAGGTTCACCACTGCCACCATCTGGTTCATCACTGCCACCCTCTGGTTCATCACAGCACCCTCTGGTTCACCAGTGCCACCCTCTGGTTCATCACTGCCACCCTCTGGTTCATCACAGCACCCGCTGGTTCACCACTGCCACCCTCTGGTTCATCACTCACACCCTCTGGTTCATCCCTGCCACCATCTGGTTCATCACAGCACCCTCTGGTTCACCAGTGTCACCCTCTGGTTCATCACTGCCACCCTCTGGTTCATCACTGCCACCCTCTGGTTCACTACTGCCACCCTCTGGTTCACCCCTGCCACCCTCTGGTTCATAACTGCCACCCTCTGGTTCATCATTGCCAACCTCTGGTTCATCACTGCCACCCTCTGGTTCACCACTGCCACCCTCTGGTTCACCACTGCCACCCTCCGGTTCACCACTGCCACCCTCTGGTTCACCCCTGCCACCATCTGGTTAATCACTGCCACCCTCTGGTTCACCACTGCCACCCTCTGGTTCACCACTGCCACCCTCTGGTTCATCACTGTCACCCTCTGGTTCATCACTGTCACCCTCTGGTTTAGAACTGCAACCCTCTGGTACATCACTGCCACCCTCTGGTTCACCACTGCCACCCTCTGGATCATCACTGTCACCCTCTGGTTCATCACTGCCACCTTCTGGTTCATCACAGCACCCTCTGGTTCACCACTGCTACCCTCTGGCTCACCACTTCCACCCTCTGGTTCATCACAGCACCCTCTGGTTCACAACTGCGCCTTCTGGTTCATCACAGCACCCTCTGGTTCACCACTGCCGCTCTCTGGTTCATCACTGCCGCCCTCTGGTTCATCACTGTCACCCTCTGGTTCATCACTGCCACCCTCTGGTTCACCACTGCCACCCTCTGGTTCATCACTGCCACCCTCTGGTTCACCACTGCCACCCTCTGGTTCATCACTGTCACCCTCTGGTTCATCACTGCCACCCTCTGGTTCACCACTGCCACCCTCTGGTTCATCAATGTCACCCTCTGGTTCATTACTGCCACCCTCTGGTTCGCAACTGCCACCCTCTGGATCATCACTGCCACCCTCTGGTTCATCACTGCCACCCTCTGGTTTGCCACTGCCACCCTCTGGATCATCACTGTCCCCCTCTGGTTCATCACTCCCACCCTCTGGTTCATCACAGCACCTTCTGGTTCACCCGTGCCACCCTCTGGTTCATCACTGCCACCCTCTGGTTCATCACTGCCACCCTCTGGTTCACGACTGCCACCCTCTGGTCGATTACTGCCATCCTCTGGTTCATCACAGCACCCTCTGGTTCACCACTGCCACCCCCTGGTTCATCACTGCCACCCTCTGGTTCATCACAGCTCCCTCTGGTTCACAACTGCCACCCTCTGGTTCATCACCGCCACCCTCTGGTTCATCACAGCACCCTCTGGTTCACCACTGCCACCCTCTGGTTCATCACTGCCACCCTCTAGTTCATCACTGCCACCCTCTGATTCGCCACTGCCACCCTCTGGATCATCACTGTCACCCTCTGGTTCATCACTGCCACCCTCTGGTTCACCACTGCCACCCTCTGGTTCACCACTTCCACCCTCTGGTTCACCACTTCCACCCTCTGGTTCACCACTGCCACCCTCTGGTTCACCACTGCCACCCTCTGGTACATCACTGCCACCCTCTGGTTCACCACTGTCACCCTCTGGTTCATCACAGCACCCTCTGGTTCACCACTGCCACCCTCTGGTTCACCACTGCCACCCTCTGGTTCACCCCTGCCACCATCTGGTTCAACAGAGCAACCTCTGGTTCACGACTGTCACACTCTGGTTCACCACTGTCACCCTCTGGTTCATCACTGCCACCCTCTGGTTCATCACTGCCACCCTCTGGTTCACCACTGCCACCCTCTGGTTCACCCCTGCCACCCTCAGGTTCATCACTGCCACCCTCTGGTTCACCCCTGCCACCATCTGGTTTATCAGAGCACCCTCTGGTTCACGACTGTCACACTCTGGTTCACCACTGTCACACTCTGGTTCACCACTGTCACCCTCTGGTTAATCACTGCCACCCTCTGGTTCATCATTGCCACTCTCTGGCTCATCACTGCCACCCTCTGGTTCACCACTGCCACCCTCTGGTTCACCACTGCCCCCCTCTGGTTCACCCCTGCCACCATCTGGTTCATCACTGCCACCCTCTGGTTCATTACTGCCACCCTCTGGTTCACCACTTCCACCCTCTGGTTCACCACTTCCACCCTCTGGTTCACCACTGCCACCCTCTGGTTCACCACTGCCACCCTCTGGTACATCACTGCCACCCTCTGGTTCACCACTGCCACCCTCTGGTTCATCACTGGCACCCTCTGGTTCATCACTGCCACCCTCTGGTTCATCACAGCACCCTCTGGTTCACCACTGACACCCTCTGGTTCACCACTGTAGATTATGGGGAGAAAGCACACCTGCCCAGCCTCAACCGGGGGCTGGTTAATGTGTTACTGAATTTGAGCTTCAAGTCCGGCACCTGCTTCCTTATCTGTAAGTGCTTCCTCTTGTGGTTTAATTTTTGTGACAGCCTGGAGCATTGTGCCATACTTGTAAATATTCTCTGACCCTGCTTCAAGGGTCAGAGCAGGGTCAGAGAATAGTTGCAAGTAGGCAACAACTCTGGAGGCGCAGCTCAGGAAGCACTTACAGGGTTACAGCAGGTGCTCAAGTTGAAGTTAATTTCTTTGTAACCATTTTGTAAATGGTTACAAAGAAATAAGAAATTAGCTTCAACTTGGGTGTAGGAAGGTGGATACCTGACTATGGTTACCCCAGATTTTTTGCCTTGTGTTTAGCTGGTTTTCGACTTAGTTGGCCTGGGATCCTGCTAATCAGGGTCCCAGGCTATCTGCTCTCTCTGTTAAATGGACTCCATGTA
The DNA here is from genome assembly GCF_964261635.1 of Lissotriton helveticus. Classification (NCBI taxonomy): domain Eukaryota; kingdom Metazoa; phylum Chordata; class Amphibia; order Caudata; family Salamandridae; genus Lissotriton; species Lissotriton helveticus. Next base: position 1,025,784,305 of record NC_136063.1, read on the forward strand.
CCTTAGGTACATCTCCATTTGGGAATTGGGTCACCTTATCAGCCCCTGTAGAAGTGCGCCCTAGGTACTCAGGACATAGGTGTAACCAAGGTCTACCAGGGGCTGCAGCATGTATTATGCCACCCCTTGGAGGCCACTCAAACTGACACAACTGGCTGAACACTCAGCTGGGGCAAGGTCGTGTAATCACACAGTAACCTATAAGTCACTCCTATGGCAGGCCTTAACCGCATCGCTGCGGCGGCTTTTCCCGCTGTGCGCGGCAGTTTGCGGAATCCCGCTATTCATGGCGAGTTCAGCTCGTCATGAGCGCACGGCAGATAAGCCTCATGACGAGCTGAGCTCGTCATCAGCGCGGATGGGGTTAACAATCCTGAAGGCAGAGTGCTTGGTTATGTGTGAGATGGTGCTCTAGCATGAGCTGAGCCTGTCTGCAGCTTTCGGAACCATGTCCTTATAGCTGTTCTATGATATTGCCATACCATATACTCTTAAGTGCATTATGAACCTCACGGTTAAATGCTAACTTTGGTTTGGCTTTATCTAAACATGTCGTGTAAGGTGTCATACGCTTTGGATTACTACCCCCTCGCCAATTCTGGCGACGGGGGTAGCATTCCACCCTTCTAGAGGGGGAAGACATGTTGTTGCTGACTATCCCGGTTAAAGTTAACCAGAGCCCCAGCGTCACAAAATGGATTCTGCTGCCACAGACACAAGTCTGACCTCCTGCTGCTGGGAGTCCTTCAAGCGAGGGAGGCCTGGACAATAGGTTTCCTGCCTGGAGAGGTGCGAGCACCACCCCAGACAGGATTTTGTGTATTGGGACAGGGAGGGCTGAATAGAATGAGACATGCCTGGGGCACACTAGGTGCTCCATGCATACCCCAGTTCAAACCGGTTGCTGGGGCACTCCAGCCCCAGCTCTGGCACGAAACTGCACAAAGGAAGGGGGGTGTAACCACCCCCCTTCCTGGTCCCACCCATAGGAGGGACCTAGTGAGTAACCCAGCCCCCTTTAGTTGAATAAAGATAGGAGCTGACCCAGGAGACTTTAGATTTGATCCTGAACTGAAACTTGAAACGAAACTCTGGACCCTTCGACATTCAACCGACTTGAAGACTGATATATCCCTTGTGGCCAAGGAGTGACCACCCTGGGAAACCAGGCACCATCCAGCAACTCGACGGCTTGCTTTGTCCTTGTTCCCACCGGAACTCGAGTGCAGAGGCTGACAAGACCTCGACTCCAGGACTCCTCTGACCCCACTGCACGACTCCAGCACAGCTGCACTCCCGTGGAAGGCGTCGGAATCTGTGGAACCAGGCAAGTTGGAAAGTCTTCAACTAGCTAACAGCGCAGCTCCTGAGGCATCCTCGAAGCTGTGCACTGGGGACTGAGACACCCCGACACGGAGCTCCACCTGCACCGAAGACCAGCCCTCCACACTCCACGAGATCTGCGTGGGGCCCTTCTGCTTGTGTTCTGCTCGACGCGTTGTCCGGTTGCTGGCCCATTGGCTAGTAGCCCTCAGACGGTGACTCCTTTGAAAATCCATCGCTGGTCTGGTTGTTCCAGAATGGCCCTCGCTTCCCTGAAAAGGTGAAGTACCTCAGACCCTCCTGGTCTGCACCAGGATCCTTTTGTGTATCCTGTGTGGGTTGCCTTTGCTTAGGCTTGTTGGCTCCAATCTTGAAGTCGACCCCTCCATCTGCGAGAACCTTCGTGGGACAGCTCCTCTCCCGTACCTGGTCATCCTCGACGCCTCCTGGTCTGCCTGACTGCAACGACAAGCTTCATATCCGCACCTGATTGCTCCTCGACGACGTCTGGTTCCTCCCTGGTTCCACCCGGTCACTGGCTAGTGACCTAGACTCTGTCCCCTCTGCTTTCAGGTCCTCTTCATCCTAGATCCACCCTTGGATCCACCCGACATCTTCCTCCTGGTCGCCTGGAGCATCTTTCTTCACGGCTCCATAGAGAACAACGACGAAACCCGACACACTTTGACACCTATGCACCCGCAGCCCGTGGGTGAGGTAACGCGAGTACTTCGGTGCTCCAGTAGGGATTGACTATCCTAGTGTCCAGATGTACTAGTTGTTTCCTCCTAGCTAGACCGGTAGTGTCCTAAATCTTCATTTACTTACCTTTAAAGTTCACATTGACTTTCTATTGACTATCGCGTGAGTGTACTGACACTGCACGCGCCGCCTGTGGGCCTCCCACTCCTAACCTAAGGGTCAGATAGTGTAGCCCCAGCGATTCCCAAGGCCCTAGGCCTTCTACTTTCCCAAGTCGTGGTTCTTATACCACTTACTTAGTATATGGTTTTACGCGCCCCTAGGGCCTAACTGTAAATTGTGCTATTTAAAGTATTTCTAAGTGCAACTTGTTATGTGCTATTGCCTCTGACCTCATAAAGAGTTCAGCGGAGTGTGTTAGTAAATAAATACATATATATTTTATATATATCCTGTGTGGTGTCCTTTCATTTGGTATTCAAGGGGTTACATATGGTAAAACAGCTGGCTTTACACACCCTCAAGAGTCTTTTAGCCTAAGACTGTTTTGTCCACGCTACCACTAGGATAGCTGGTCTATAAGGTTGACTTACAACCATCACCATAAGGGTTGTTTGGACTGGTGCAAGGAGCTCACTAGAATAGTGAACATCATATACCAGGCCAACTTCTCACATTGGTGTGTAGCGGTTGGGATTAGAGCTTGCTGTTGCTTTACCACTTGTAATCTTGAGATATCATTTGAAAGATCACATAGGTACCTGTAGGTACATATAAAAAAGTATTAGTATACTTAAGTTCTACTGAACTTAGCTGTTGTAGGGCCTGGGCCTAGCACACCCTGACTACAACTCCTAGTAAGGTTCTGTAGGAAAACAAATAGTGTAGGTAGGTGCAACACCCCACCTCACTAGAAACCATGTCTCATCCAGTGAACCCCAGTGGTTCTCTGCCTGCAGAAGTGGATCCCTTGGGAAAGACTTCAAGATATGAAGCCTTAGCCTTCCAAGAATTGAGACAATTGTGTACTTCTAGAAGGCTAAAACAGGGTTCAAACCCTACCCTAAAGTTCTTAGTTGAGCTCTTAGAAGAGTATGATGCTCAAAAGACACCTGACTCAGGTGCTTCAGGTAGCTCAGATAAATTCCTGCCGTCCACAGAAGATACCACTGATACTATAGTACCAGATGAGGTAGAAGAAGTAGAGGAAGGTGATTCTGATCCTGAAACAAACAGTCAGACCATAGTCAGAAGACTTAGTCAGGCTAACTTAAGCATACATGGGAGTCAGTATGGGCAGCCCTCATACAGACCCCCAAGTGGGCTTAACCGGAGGCAGAGAAGAGGGAGATCCCACTTCAGGGACTCTCTCAGATCTCATGCTTCAAATAGCTCTCATGGCCTTACTCAGAGAGGGATGACTTCCATTTTATGGATGACCTCCGAGGGAAGGAAAGAGCTTTTTGTTCGGCTGCAGGACTGAGCTCCATCCACAAAGGGATAGTGGAGATCGAAAACTACATAAGATGGATTGTTAATATAACATCACTCTGGACTCCAAGATGCCGAAGGATCTAAACATTGACGAACTATCTTCTCATCTTTACAAGTGATTGAGTGGAGAAGACACCCTGTACATCGAATTTCGCAGCACAGGTGCGGTATTATCTTCTGGACCCTGCATGACGAGATTTTCCTGCCCTGACGAAGTTCCCTCTGGCAAGAAAACTAGAACGAAACGCGTTGGCTGTGTGTGCTGGTTTTAAAGATTTATTGAAATAAAAAGAAGTACTTTTGGAATATATTTTGACTGCTGCCTCCCGACTCCGCAACGTGTGCACCTTCTGCTTTCTTTGAAAAGCCCCAACCCCACAGCAGCCGACTGGCGCCTGAGAATATCAAGAATTGTTCTAGCAAGCAAATTCTGTTGTACTGCCGGTTTGTGCTGACTGCTAATGTTAGAGTCCAGATAGAGGGGTTTACAAAAGTCCAATTTGGACATAACCAGAGCTAGTGCAACCCGCTTTTGTGCTGGCAGGGGAATAAAAGGAAATTGTTTCCTAATGAAAGCCCTCCTCTATGTCTAAATTCATAATAATTTCGAGAAGAATGGGCGACCTTACAGGCCACCCGTCGGACAGCTTCTCTTTTGGAAAAGAAGGTCATGTGCACATGACAACACCCTGAAGTTTCACAGCTATTGACATTTTCCTGTGTCACCCAGTGCACCTTGGTATATGTAGACAGTAATTTAATTTGTATTACTTTCATCAGTCATTTTGGACATTATTAATGAGGGCCACTTTTTGAAAAATATATTGTATGGTACATTCAGGTGCGGGACATGAACTATGATATATTATAGATGCAGGCACATAGGCAAAAAGTTCCTTGAGGAAAACAATAGCTGTTCACGGTGACCGTCCTGACTCGTTCAGAAGCGGTCGCTCCCCACGCTCCCTGTTCACCTGGTATCGTAGCGCTTTACTGCTCATTGCTGCAAATGCCTAATTGTGCTCTGCTCTCATTGATTGTAATTTTAGTAGTGCCTGATTAATAGCGTAGCGCTATATTGCATAGCCCACATTGCGTGTATTATCATTTGTGCTTGTTTGATCTGGTAGCGCTATATTGCAAAGTTCGCATTACTTGTTAATATAATGTGTGCCTGATTGTGCCGGTGCCTCTGCCCACATCATAGCGATATTCCTGCTTGTGCCCCAATCTCGTCCTGTTTCGCTTTTGTTTTGCTGCCATTTTGTTGTTGTGCCTCCCAGCCCGTCTCTCCACCCCGCTCTCGCCTCCCAGCTGACCCTCCCTCGCTCCGCCCCCTCACTATCCACTTATGTCAGAGCAGCTTACGCGCAGCGTTCACGCGCAGCGAACACGCCCCATGCGTGCCGAAGGTGCGCCAAAGGTAAGCCCGTCTATGCCCGTCCGCGCCTGGACCGCGCCCAGCGCCAGACCCCCTGGTCCACACAAATACCACTCCACCCGCATAACGTACGACACCGCTACCCTCTCAGCACTCAACTCCGGCCATCTCCCAGACTGCTACCAGGCCGCCCCAGGATACACCCATGGACCCTTCACCTGCCACTCCTGCAAGTTCGACTGCATCAGGACCCACACCAAATCCACTAACTCCAAACAGAGCTCGGACACTAACCACCTGAAGTGTATCCTGCTCAATACCCGCTCGGTTCACAAACACGCAACTGAACTATGGAACCTACTAGACACCACATCGCCGGACGTCGCCTTTCTTACAGAAACCTGGATGAACGCCTCATCAGCGCCCGACATCGCCATAGCCATCCCGGACGGCTACAAGATCATCCGAAAGGACCGCATCAACAAAACAGGAGGAGGCATCGCCATCGTCCATAAGAACACCATCCACATCACAACCAGTTCCGACGATAACCTCGCAGCCGCCGAACACCTTCCCTTCCAGATCCACACCGACCCTAAGACCACACTCAGAGGTACCCTCATTTACGGACCCCCAGGACCCCGCACACAATTCAGCGAAGACATCACTGACTTCATCAGCCCACACACCCTCCCCTCTGAGGACTACATTCTACTGGGAGACCTCAACTTCCACCTGGAAAAGAACAACGACAGCAACACCTCCACCCTTCTGGACAACCTCGCCAATCTCGGCCTCAAACAACTTGTTGACACCCCCACCCACTACGCCGGGCACACGCTCGACCCAATCTTCTCCTCCAGCAATCACATCTCCTTCAATCACGCCACAGGACTCCATTGGATGGACCACAGCTGCGTTCACTTCAACTACAAAAAGACCGCGACCCACAACCACCCACTACCAATCCCCCGCAGAAACTGGAACAAAATTACCACCGACCAGCTCTTCACATCGCTTTACCAAAACCCTCCTGCCAAATCATTGGACCCAAATCAAGCAGCCATCAACCTCACACAATGGATCACCCACAGCGCTAACGATTTAGCACCCTTGAAAAACCATCAAATCAAGCAAGGTAGCAAAAAAGCCCCCTGGTTCAATGACGACCTTCAGAAATCCAAGAAGATCTGTCGCACCCTCGAGAAAGCCTGGCGAAAAAACCCAACCACTGACAACTTGGCCACTTTCAAGAACGCCACCCGCAAACACCACCAGCTGATCCGATCCACCAAGAAATCAGCATTCAAGGATTGACTCGACAACAACGCCCACAACAGCAAGGAACTATTCAACATCGTCAAAGAGTTTACCAACCCCACCGCCTGCACCAACGACATCACTCCCTCTCAAGACCTCTGCGACTCTCTAGGCTTGTTCTTCCACAACAAAATCGCTGACATACATAACAGCTTTGGCGACCAGTCCACCCCACCCACCTCCGAACCAAAACCCCCCTCCAACAACCTTTGCGCCTGGAACCCTATCACCACTGAAGACACCATCCGCTTGATGAACTCCATCCACTCCGGATCGCCAACCGACCCATGTCCCCACTACATTTTAAACAAAGCAGACTCCATTATCACACCCCATCTCCGAGATGTCATCAACTGCTCCCTCACCTCCGCTACCTTCCCGGAAAGCTGGAAACATGCCGACCTCAGCGCCCTCCTGAAGAAACCCACAGCAGACCCCACCGAACTTAAGAACTACCGCCCCATTTCGCTCCTCCCATTCCCTGTCAAAGTCATTGAGAAAACCGTCAACAGTCAGCGCGCCGCCTTCCTCAAATCCAACGGCTCCCTCGACCCATCACAGTCCGGCTTCCGAGCCAAACACAGTACCGAGACCGCCCTCATCGCAGCAACAGACGACATTCGAACTCTACTGGACAATGGAGAAACAGCTTCCCTCATCCTACTGGACCTCGCCACAGCCTTCGACACAGTCTGTCATAGCACCCTTATACAATGCCTCAACAACGTCGGAATACAAGGAAAAGCATTGAACTGGATCATCTCGTTCCTCGCCGGAAGAACCCAGAGAGTCCGCCTCCCCCCCTTTCAAATCGGAGGCCACTGAAGTCATCTGCGGCGTAGCACAAGGATCATCACTCAGTCCCACCCTCTTCAACGTATACATGAGTCCCCTCGCATCCATCGCGCGCCAACACAACCTCAACATCATCTCCTACGCAGACGACACCTGGTTGATCCTCTCCCTCACCAAAGACCCAAACACCGCCAAAACCAACCTACACGAAGGAATGAAAGAAGTAGCCGAGTGGATGAAGAACAACCGTTTAAAACTGAACTCGGACAAAACGGAAGTCCTCATCTTAGGATCATCCCCCTCCGCTTGGGACGACTCTTGGTGGCCACCGGCCCTGGGCAACGCACCCAAACCTACGGACCACGCACGTAACCTGGGCTTCATCCTGGACTCCTTCCTCTCGATGACCAGACAAGTCAACGCCATCTCATCATCATGCTTCAACATCCTACGTATGCTCAAAAAAATCTTCAGTTGGATCCCCACCGAAACAAGAAAGACGGTCACCCATGCGCTGGTCACAAGCCGACTGGACTACGGAAACACCCTTTACGCCGGAACCACAGCCAAATTACAGAAAAAACTCCAACGCATCCAGAACGCCTCAGCCAGACTCATCGTAGACATCCCCTGCCAAGCTCACATTTCCGGTCACCTGAGAGACCTCCACTGGCTCCCAGTCAACAAGAGAATAACGTTCCGTCTCCTCACCCACGCACACAAAGCCCTCTACGACCCAAATACCTCAACACGCGCCTGTCCTTTTACACCCCCACCCACCTACTACGATCGTCCAATCAAGCCCTCGCCGCGATTCCACGCATCCAAAGATCCACCATGGGGGGAAGATCCTTCTCCTACTTAGCAGCCAAGACCTGGAATTCTCTCCCCACCCACCTCCGCCTTACACAGAACCACCTCTCCTTCAGAAGACAACTAAAAACTTGGATATTCGATAAGTAACGTACCCCCACTCCCTCAAGCGCCTTGAGACCCTCTGGGTGAGTAGTGCGCTATACAAATTTTAACTTGACTTGACTTGACCCTCAGAGAAGGGAACATGAGGCAAAGATGAGAGAGGCTGCTCTTAGGATTGAAAAACAGGAACTTGAGGTTGCCCTGGCCAAAGAGAAGCTTGTTCGTGCTAGAGAGCATAGAGAGAGTGGGTTAGAACCCACTGGTGGCAGCCATATCCCTAAAGATAAAGATAGGTCCTATGAAAATAGACACCTAAGCAAGATTGTGCCCCCTATAAAGAAGGGGATGACATCCACAAATGGATTACTGCTTTGAAGAGGGCCTGCAAAGTGCAGCAGGTACCCCAAAGTCTGTGGGCAGTAATCTTATGGCTCTCCTTTTCAGAAAAAGGTAGAGATAAGCTCCTCACAGTTAGTGATGGGGATGCTAACAACTACTCTGTCCTGAAGAGTGCTCTGATTGATGGGTTTGGCTTAACCACTGAACAGTACAGGTTAATGTTCAGGGATACCCAGAAGACACAGACTCGGGACTGGACTGATTTTGTAGATTGTGCTACTAAGGCTCTGGAGGGCTGGTTATTGGGCAGCAAAGTACAAGACTTTACAGGATTGTATAATTTGATTATGAGGGAGCAGATCCTTTGTAATTGTCAAAACCAGCTTCTACACCAGCACCTGGTGGACTCAGATCTGACCTCTCCACAAGAATTGGGTAAGAGGGCAGACAAATGGGTCAGGACCAGGATTAGGCCTAAAAATCAGGGTGGTGACCAGAAGAAAGATTCTACCAAGCCTCAAGAGAAAGGTGGGGATAAATCAAAAGACAAGTCCTCCACAGGGCCCCAAAACTCCACTGGTAGGGGTGGGTCCTAAAACACTTCCTCTAACCAAAAGAAACCTTATTGCCTTGTCTATAAACAGCCTGGCCACTGGAAGACTGACAGCAGTTGCCCAAGGGCCAACAATAAGGAAAATATTCCCCCAAGTAATACTCTCCGACCTCCTGTTACTGTTAGCAGTAATCCCCCAGGTGGTGGGAGTGCCCCCAAGAATTTGGCTGGGCTTACTTTGGGAACTCAGATGGACTCTGGCCTAACCAGGTCCCCTAACATAGCTACTCTTGTCTGTGAAGATGGCATGGGGTTTGCCAACTTCACTGCTTGCCCCAACACTTTGAGCAAGTACAGACAGGAGCCCCTCATCAATGGTCAGAAAGTTGAGGCCTATAGAGACACAGGGGCTAGCATCACTTTGGTGACAGAGAGCCTAGTCCCCCCAAGGCAACTTTTACCTGGAGCCACATACCAGGTGACCAACATTGATGGAGTACAGAAATATCATCCCATGGCAGTAGTTAATCTCAGCTGGGGAGGTGTCACTGGCCCCAAGAGAGTGGCAGTGTCTACAAACTTGCCTGTAGATTGTCTACTGGGAAATGATCTGGAAATCTCAGCCTGGGCTGAGGTAGAACAAGAAACCCATTCTAAAATGGTAAATCTCCATGAAAAGGTTAGTGGGGCTGTGATGGCCACAGCCCCAGCTCAGGATATCCTCCCTGAAAAGGTTGGTAGGGTTGTGCTAATCTCAGCCCAATCTCAAGCAGACTCCTTCCTTAGACAGATTGACAGGGCTGTGATGGCAACAGCCCAGACCCAAGCTGAGTCCGTTCCTGAAAAGGTTGGTGGGGCTGTGATGGCCACAGCCCAAACTCAGACAGATTTCAGTGTTGTGAAGCCTGAAACTATGGATCACTCCACTCAGACAGAGAGCATTGGGGAGGAAGACACGTCTCCCCCCACCAGACATTAGGTGAGAGTCAGCCTCCTCAGGGAACTGACACTAGCCCTTGTGAAGAAACTGCCCCAGAGGTAGCCAGGCCTGTCCTGACAGAGCCTCTGATGTCAGTGGACCCTTCCAAGGTGGGACCCAGTCTGGAGCAGGTAAACTGCCCCTCTCTACCCTGCCTCAGTCAGCCCAGGGCTGTAGAGGTCAGGAAGGCCAGGGGACCCCAAAGGGACCCCTGTCCACAAGAACTCCCCCATCAACATATTAAGGGCACCAAAGCTAGAAGCCCTAGCAAGGTGTAAGTTTTAAAAACCCCTGAGGGATCTCCCTTACATTTAGTTAGGAACCTCCCCCAGATGGACACTGTTGGGCACAGCAAAACCTGGGACCTAAAAGCCCCAAACCTGACCTGTCCCTCCAGTAAGCCAACAAAAGGGACCCAGCCTCCAGCTGTAGGCAGCCAGAGGTTGACCCCGAGAGCACAGTGCAACTCAGTCCTGGAAAGAAAGGCACACATGGTGGAAGGTGATTGGAGGAAGCTGAGCCCTACATTAGAGGAGTCTCACTTCAGTACTCCATCTCAACACCAGCCTTTTATTTTGCCAAAACACACCACAGGTAGAGATTCCCTATGGTGGAGACCCTATGATACCCTTAGGGTGAAGGGATTGCTTAGTGGACCATGAGACAGGGGGTAACCATGCTAGTGCAGGTACTTCCTTATATGGCCACTTATGCAATATAGGCTTACCTGGTCAAGGATAGCCTTATCTCCTTTCGTTTGGGGGGGTTGTGAAGGAAGGTAGATACCTGACTATGGTTACCCCAGATTTTTTGCCTTGTGTTTAGCTGGTTTTCGACTTAGTTGGCCTGGGATCCTGCTAATCAGGGTCCCAGGCTATCTGCTCTCTCTGTAAAAAGGACTCCATGTACCTTAGGTACATCACCAATTGGGAATTGGGTCACCTTATCAGCCCCTGTAGAAGTGTACCCTAGGTACTCAGGGCATAGGTGTAACCAAGGACTACCAGGGGCTGCAGCATGTATTATGCCACCCCTGGCTGGCCACTCAAACTGGCACAACTGGCTGAACATTCAGCTGGGGCAAAGTTGTGTAATCACCCCTTGCTTAGGTATAGTATTCCTATATCTACCCTTAAATATAGACACACAGTAACCTATAAGTCACTCCTATGGCAGGCCTTAACAATCCTGGAGGCAGAGTGTTTGGTTATGTGTGAGATGGTGCTCTAGCATGAGCTGAGCCTGTCTGCAGCTTTCGGAACCATGTCCTTATAGCTGTTCTATGATATTGCCATACCATATACACTTAAGTGCATTATGAACCTCGCGGTTAAATGCTAACTTTGGTTTGGCTTTATCTAAACATGTCGTGTAAGGTGTCATGAGCTTTGGAATACTACCCCCTTGCCAATTCTGGTGACGGGGGTAGCATTCCACCCTTCTAGAGGGAGAAGACATGTTGTTGCTATGCTGACTATCCCGGTTAAAGTTAACCAGAGCCCCAGCGTCACAAAATGGATGCTACTGCCACAGACACAAGTCTGACCTCCTGCTGCTGGGAGTCCTTCCAGCGAGGGAGGCCTGGACAATAGGTTTCCTGCCTGGAGAGGTGCGAGCACCGCCCCAGACAGGATTTTGTGTATTGGGACAGGGAGGGCTGAATAGAATGAGACATGCCTGGGGCACACTAGGTGCTCCATGCATACCCCAGTTCAAACCGGTAGCTGGGCCACTCCAGCCCCAGCTCTGGTGCAAAACTGCACAAAGGAAAGGGGGTGTAACCACCCCCCTTCCTGGTCCCACCCATAGGAGGGACCTAGTGAGTAACCCAGCCCCCTTTAGTAGTATAAAGATAGGACTTGACCCAGGAGACTTTAGATTTGATCCTGAACTGAAACTTGAAACGAAACTCTGGACCCTTCGACATTCAACCGACTTGAAGACTGAACAATCTCCCTTGTGGCCAAGGAGTGACCACCCTGGGAAACCAGGCACCATCCAGCAACTCGACGGCTTGCTTTGTCCTTGTTCCCGCCGGAACTCGAGCGCAGAGCCTGACAAGACCTCGACTCCAGGACTCCTCTGACCCCACTGCACAACTCCAGCACAGCTGAGCTCCGTGGAAGGCGTCGGAATCCGTGGAACCAGGCAACTTGGAAAGTCTTCAACTTGCTAACATCGCAGCGCCTGAGGCATCCTCGAAGCTGTGCACTGGGGACTGAGACACCCCAACACCGAGCTCCACCTGCACCGTAGACCAGCCCTCCACACTCCACGAGATCTGCGTGGGGCCCTTCTGCTTATGTTCTGCTCGACGCGTTGTCCGGTTGCTGACCCGTTGGCTAGTAGCCCTCTGACGATGACTCCTTTGAAAATCCATCGCTGGCCTGGTTGCTCCAGACTGGCCCTCGCTTCCCTGAAAAGGCGAAGTACCTGAGACCCTCCTGGTCTGCACCAGAAGCCTTTTGTGTATCCTGCGTGGGTTGCTTTGCTTAGGCTTGTTGGCTCCAATCTTGAAGTCGACCCCTCCATCTGCGAGAACCTTCGTGGGACAGCTCCTCTCCCGCACCTGGTCATCCTCGACGCCTCCTGGTCTGCCTGACTGCAACGACAAGCTTCATATCCGCACCTGATTGCTCCTCGACGACGTCTGGTTCCTCCCTGGTTCCACCCGGTCACTGGCTAGTGACCTAGACTCTGTCCCCTCTGCTTTCAGGTCCTCTTCATCCTAGATCCACCCTTGGATCCACCCCGACATCTTCCTCCTGGTCGCCTGGAGCATCTTTCTTCACGGCTCCATAGAGAACAACGACGAAACCCGACACACTTTGACACCTATGCACCCGCAGCCCGTGGGTGAGGTAACGCGAGTACTTCGGTGCTCCAGTAGGGATTGACTATCCTAGTGTCCAGATGTACTAGTTGTTTCCTCCTAGCTAGACCGGTAGTGTCCTAAATCTTCATTTACTTACCTTTAAAGTTCGCATTGACTTTCTATTGACTATCGCGTGAGTGTACTGACACTGCACGCGCCGCCTGTGGGCCTCCCACTCCTAACCTAAGGGTCAGATAGTGTAGCCCCAGCGATTCCCAAGGCCCTAGGCCTTCTACTTTCCCAAGTCGTGGTTCTTATACCTAACTGTAAATTGTGCTATTTAAAGTATTTCTAGGTGCAACTTGTTATGTGCTTTTGCCTCAGACCTCTTAAAGAGTTCAGAGGAGTGTGTTAGTAAATAAATACATATATATTTTATATATATCTTGCGTGGTGTCCTTTCATTTGGTATTCAAGGGGTTACATATGGTAAAACAGCTGGCTTTACACGCCCTCAAGAGTCTTTTAGCCTAAGACTGTTCTGTCCACGCTACCACTAGGATAGCTGGTCTATAAGGTTGACTTACAACCATCACCATAAGGGTTGTTTGGACTGGTGCAAGGTGCTCACTAGAATAGTGAACATCATATACCAGGCCAACTTCTCACACTTGGGCACCTGCTGTAACCCTGTAAGTGCTTCATGTACTTCAGTTTTTGAAAATCCATCCCGAATGCGATTTCGCAGATTTTTCTGCAATTTCGCGAGATTCGCGGACCGTGAAATTGCAGAAAATCCGCAAATTCCACGAACGGAACGAATTATACGCCCATGCTTAATTGTAGTACCACAATACCTCGTGGTTTCTAATATAACAACACTTCTTACTTTGGTTCCTCCGACAGCAACTACATTTTCTGTTATAGACTTGAAGAATGCTTTCTTTTCAATCTCTATTCATCCTGATAGCCTATATTTGTTTGGCTTCACTTTGAATAATCGATCGTCCAGATTTTGTAGAATTCCTCAAGGGTATACTGAGATTCCTAGTATTTACAGCCAAGCATTGAAAAGACAACTTTATTCTTTCACTTTGCCTGAAGGAGTGGCTCTCATACAATATGTCGATGACATCTTGTTGGCAGCCGATACACCTGAGCAGTGTGAAAAATGTACTTTGACCCGGCTCTCTTTTCTTGCTTCACACCACCACAAAATGTCACGGAAGAAATTGCAATATTGTAGACCGAAGTTTATCTACTTAGGTCACCTTCTGTCTAAGGAGGGCCATGCACTTACACCAGATCACATTCAAGCAATTTTAGACACACCAGTACCTTCTACTCAGAAAGATGTCTGTGCATTCATTGGTCTTACTTCTTTTTGTAGGCAATGGATATTAGGTTTTTTACACATCGTTAAACCCTTGTTAGCACGTTTGACTAAAGACACTCCAATGCCCCTTCCATGGACAGATGAATGCCAGAATGCTTTTCGTCAGCTACGAGAAGCTCTTTGTTCTGCACCAGTGTTAGGCACTCCAGATTATACGAAGGCTTTTACACTCTATGTACATGAGAAAGATGGGTGTGCGTTGTCAGTTTTAATACAGACACACGGTGATAAGCAGCGTCCATGTGCATATTTTTCAGCTGTCCTTGATCCTGTTGCTCGTGCATTACCTGGGTGTTTTCATTCAGTTGCAGCAACAGCTGTGTCCATACATTAAAGTGAAGGGATAGTTTTGTTGCATAAGCTGTTAGTGCTAGTACCCCATGCGGTCGATGCCCTTTTGAATCAGACCAAGACACAACACTTAACTAGTGCTCGCCTGACAGGATACAAATTGACACTGTTGGCCCCTCACATTACTCTGAAGAGGTGTGCAACTTTAAACCCAGCTACTTTGTTGCCATATCCAGCGACTCAGCCTCAGTCGCAGAAGTCTCATGATTGTATATTTCTTACTGAGAAACAAACAAAGGGTCGCGTTGACTTGCAAGATGCACCCCTTTCAGATGTAGATGGGGAACTGTGGGTTGATGGGTCTTGTTTGAAGTTACCAGATGGTACAACCTCAGCTGCATAGGCAATTACGACACTTCACACAGTAGTGGAGATAGCTCGTATACCACAGAAGTCAGCTCAAGCAGCCGAGCTAATAGCTTTGACACGAGCGTGTGAGCTTAGCACTGACTTGCGTGTGAACATCTATACAGATAGCCGCTATGCTTTTGGAGTGGCCCATGATTTTGGCCTGCTTTGGAAGGAAAGAGGCTTTCTTACATCCCATGGGATGCAGATAATGCATGGAGAACTGGGGCATAATCTTTTGACTGCACTGACATATCCAAAGAAAATAGCTATTGAGAAGTGTAGTGCACACAAGAAGGTGACTGATAAGACAGGACAATGTAATGCCTTTGCAGACCACGTAGCTTGTGAGACTGCGATGCAGTAAAGCACTACTTCTATGTATGTAGTGAAGTCACAAGCTGAACGTTGGAATGATGCTAGACAAGAAGTACTAGACATACAGAGTTATGCTTCTGCGAATGAGCTTGAGCAATGGTCTAAAGAGGGAATGTTGGATGATGAGGGCTGTTGGCGAACCAAAGACATGGATATGTGGAAACTGCCTGTAGCTTATTTACGGTACAAAAGGAGGTGGTGATGGACGGAGGATCCGAACCAATCAAAAACTCACACCCAGTCAAAAGATCTGGGTTGAATCCATCACCGTTCTTTAGCCCACTCTGCCACCCCAGTTCAGACATGGCTATATGCAAATCAGTCTGACCCTGTGCCTCATTGGAACAGTCCAGCCCGAACTGCCAAGCCATGCCTTCCCTGGACCGGAAATAAGCTTCCGAGGACCGGTTTCTGGCATTACAGCCGTCTTCAGCCCGGCTTGCTTGAATCCAGTGGCAAAGTGAGCAAGGGACTCACGTCTGAGCATACCCTGCCACACTTATGGCGGCCAAAAGCGGTACAAAAGGAGGTGGTGATGGACGGAGCATCCGAACCAATCAAAAACTCACACCCAGTCAAAAGATCTGGGTTGAATCCATCACCGTTCTTTAGCCCACTCTGCCACCACAGTTCAGACATGGCTATATACAAATCAGTCTGACCCTGTGCCTCATGGGAACAGTCCAGCCCGAACTGCCAAGCCATGCCTTCCCTGGACCGGAACCAAGCTTCCGAAGACCGGTTTCTGGCATTACAGCCGTCTTCAGCCCGGCTTGCTTGAATCCAGTGGCAAAGTGTAGCCTATTTACAGCCTATGGTTCAGATGGCACATGGGCTGGCACATGTTGGAGCTTTAGCAATAACGAAATTGCTTACGCAACTTTGGGAACATCCTGAAATTGCCAGCACAGCTAAGAGAGTTGTACAGTCCTGTTTGATCTGTTGGCAGTACAATCCTGGTAAAGGGACACAAACTCCTACAGGAGGGTTTGCTACACCAACTACACATTTTGAAGTTTTGCAAATGGATTATATCCAACTTGAAAGTTGCAATAACTTGAAGTACGTTCTAGTGGTGGTATGTGCCTTTAGTAAATGGATAGAGGCGTACCCTATGAAGGATAATACAGCTCTTACTACAGCAAAGGTGCTTTTAAAGGAGTTCTTCCCTAGATATGGTGTTTGTAAACTTTTGTAGAGTGACAACGGACCTCATTTTATTGGGCAAGTTGTTGAGTATGTCCTGAAAGGATTAGGGATCAAACAGAAGTTCCATGCAGTCTTCTACCCACAATTAGCAGGGCTAGTGGAGAGGTATAATGCTACTTTGAAGCTAAAACTAGCGAAAATACTGGCTTCCACATCCCTAAAATGGCCAGATGCATTACCTTTGGCATTATTGTCTATTAGATCGGTGCCACATTCACGATCTGAGTTTACACCATATGAAGTGGTGTTTGGGAGACAGATGAACATTTGGGGAGTTCCTAATCCACGCCCCATACATGATGTTCCATGTGTTCTGATGAATGATTATTTGGCACAGTCAACTGATAGTTTGATTTCTATTCATCAACAGGTTCGAGAAGCGCTTCCTGACAGGTCCGGAGGTGAGGCCCATGAACTCCGACCCGGTGATCACGTGATGATCAAGGTCTTCGAGAGGTCGAACAGCTTGGAGCCAAGGTGTCAAGGACCAGAGCAAGTGCTTCTAGCCACGAGGACAGCAGTTCGAGTGACGAACCGGAAGAACTGGATCCATAGCACTCACTGCAAAAGAGTGCTACCTACCTTGGTGGAACCTGCTGTGCTGACTGACCATCGAGAGATCCTGAATGCGGAGAAAGGCGATGCCATATCACCTGACAAATCTGAGGAGGTCTTCCCGGACCACACGATTGCTGGAGTAACCCGATATCAGTTGAGACCAAGGAAAGAATCTGCTTTGCCAAAAAAGACTGGTTGAGCTACCGCCCTGGGTTGCTGAAACGGAGTGCCTATGTGGCAAGGGGGGGATCAGTCCTGCATAGTGTAGTGACACCCGTCTTGACCCTCGGTGAAGAAATCAACGGCTGCCCAGGGATAAGAGCTCCAACAATTGTTTCTACGACGAGCTGATCATGTCTACAATTAAATCAACTGTTGCCAAGAGAAAGATCATTTGTGCAGTAGGATTTTTTGTTGCTATGGTGGCTGTAGCAGTGACAACCTGGGTTGTTGAGAAAGTGGCTCCTGCGCGAGAGCTTTTGATCGCCACAACTCCAGCGCCAGTTGAACATTATTACTTTACGCTTCCTTATCATGAGCAGAAACATTGACAATCCTACCTGAATAACACGTTCATCCAAATGCTGCATCACACCCACAATGCCACAAATACTACCAGTTGTTGGGTGTGTGGTATGATACCTGCACATCAAAAGAAAGGAGGAACACCTTTTATTCCTCTTCCATTCTCGCACAATGCTTCTTGTCAAGCTTGGTATGCGCATTTGTTTGCATCTGGAAAGCCGTCAGTAGGAGGGATTATTTCACCTTAATAAATTATGCTACCAAGATAAAGATGGTTATCCTCAAGCTAAAGGGGCTAAATGGGAATGGGAAGAGCATCAACCTGACAATATTTCGACACAATATGTCTTCACGAACATGAGAACTATTAAGAACAATAGACTATTTGGGATTTCTGTTACTAGAGCTAAAGCAGATTTGTGTATTAGTAGTGTTGGGAGAATTCCAGTAGGAAGGAGTGAGTGTACAGTGGTACTGACTATTGAAGGTGCCAATTACAGCAGTTTTACAGCCTCACATAATACCTACTTTGTTTGTGGTAATAAGGGATATTATCAGCTACCTGCTGGTTGGTCTGGCGTATGGTATGTGTCCTTCCTGTTGCCCCCTGTGTTTTCTGGTACCTGCATCGTATCATCGGGATTTTAAACTATTCAACGATATTTCCAAAAATAGATATAAGAGGACAATAATTACTAATGTAGTGGACCAGACTGACACCACTCTGCAACAATACGTTGATTTCAATTTGGGTTTGTTTTTCTTCATCGGTGCTGCATTAAACAGTAGAAAGATAAGATGATTGACAAGAGTTATGGGAGCTGTTACCAACCAGACAGCTATGGCACTTGGGAACATTACAGAAGAGCTACAAGTTGCGAGGATCGTAGCTCTCCAGAACCGAATGGTCCTAGATGTAGTTCTGGCTGATCGAGGTGGTGCATGTCGCATCATTGGGAGTAGTTGCTTTGTTTTCATCCCGGACCACTCACCTTCAGTGTTTGATGCAATCTCTAAACTGCATAAGATTGCTGCAGAAATTCATCCAGAGACCAGTACATGGACTTTTGCCAGCTGGTTTTGGACACTCTTTTCCGCTTGGAGACACAATCGCAATGGGCCGCACACCGCTAGCCATGGACCACAATGCTTTGGGGCAACACGCTGATAGGACAAGCAGTGTGCGACCAATTGGACTTTCTTTTATATTCAAGCTCTCTTGAGCTGGTGGGGCTGACGAGCCCGAGTTACACACCTGCGTGCCACGAATGGTACCGGACCTGAGGATATTTTTTGGCAGCCTACGCAGCACCCCTACATATATGCCTATTCCCTGCTGACGAGAGGTAACAACCTCGAAACACGTGTCCTGGGATGGCCAACGCGACAGTGATTTTTTGCTCAAGACCCTGGCAGAGGCGCACCCGCTGATGTTTACTTCATGGACCACAATGCTTTGGGGCAACACGCTGATAGGACAAGCAGTGTGCGACCAATTGGACTTTCTTTTATATTCAAGCTCTCTTGAGCTGGTGGGGCTGACGAGCCCGGGTTACGCACCTGCGTGCCATGAGTGGTGCCGGACCTGAGGATATTTTTTGGCAGCCTACGCAGCACCCCTACATATATGCCTATTCCCTGCTGACGAGCGGTAACAACCTCGAAACACGTGTCCAGAGATGGCCAACGCGACAGTGATTTTTTGCTCAAGACCCTGGCAGAGGCGCACCCGCTGATGCTTACTTCATGGACCACAATGCTTTGGGGCAACACGCTGATAGGACAAGCAGTGTGCTACCAATTGGACTTACTCTTTTCCGCTTGGGGCTGGAAGCTACTGACTATCCTGTGTGTAATAATTACAATACTTTTTACATGCTGTGCATGTATACAATGTGGTCCAATGCTTTGCTCAGCTTGCATTACTGCCTGTACAACTGCCAAGAAGAATATTGCCAAAATTAGAGCCCAACGTATGTTGAATGAAGAAATTACTGAAATGATGAAAATAGATATATAAAATGTGAATTCAGATTATCCCAAATGAATGAATGTCTTCAGCTAATGCTAAAAGGGTCGTCTGTTGTAATTTGGCAGCAACTGGGGTTAGCATCTAGCTGAAGCCATTTTGTATTCAGCAGCCATCTTGTCTGCCATGTGCTCACCATGTGCTCTGTCCTACATTGCTGTCAAGTCAAGTCAAACAAGCTTTATTCGGATCATACAAAATGTCCATAAAAGCATATTATACAATTTTACCTTGCTGTCATTTGCTCTTGTATTCTGCCTATGAACAGACTATATTTAGGTTCTGCTACTCTGCACATGCGCAGAGGAAAGCTGTAACTGTCCTAAACATCTGTTCCTAATCTGTAACTGTCAGGTTATTCTTACCAGAATCAGCAAACGGTTAGCTCCTCTCTATTGTTGACTGTGCAATTCTGTAGGACCTCTTATGTATGTAAACTTTCTTTTGTGTACTTGTACCGCCTTCTTTTGAGCCCCTGTGTGGGTATAAAAGGACCATGCTCCTTCTGTTCAGTGTGCTACTTCATACACTACCGAAGGGTGTTGTGTGAATGTAGTTCCACCTCAAGAGGTTAATAAACTTTGTCTTTTATATTACAGTTTCCATGCCAACTTCTATACTATTGGTCTAAGGACTTGTGCAGAGTAGGGCAAACCCCTAGCAAATGTTGGCTTAGCTGAAGCTTACTCCCACATGCTGTGTGAGCAGATCAGTGATACTTGGGATAGGCTGGACAAATACACACTTTGTCATTGGCTACATGCTGAAGGTGACAAGGCCAGGTGCCTTCTGGCCTGGATTTTACATAGGGAGCTGACTCTCCCGTTGATGACATGCATATGTAACTCTGAGTGAGACATGGTGTATTCCAGAGTGGGAGTGCTGATAGTGGTCCAACAGCACCTACAGTAGGTATATTCAGCAGCCCAAGCTGTCCGGGCGGAATGCTACGTCCCATTCCTGAAGGGACTCCAACTGAGGAGACTCCCACTGGTGGCCTGGCGGGAGTTGGAAATGCAGCTAACAGCAAAGGAGATACTTGAGGCGTTATCCAAAATACCTAAAGCCAAAGCTACGGGGGAGGGATGTATGACGATACATCGCGCACATTGAGATCGCATGCTTTTACCCCGCGTCTATTACATCGCACCGAACATTACTTCGCGTGCGATAACATCGATATCTGTTGCAACGCGATTGCATTGCTTTCTATTGGCCAGAACATTACTCCGCAGAACATGAAGTCGCAGGCCATAACAACGCGGTTTGTATGTTTCTTACAACAGCGTTTGGTATTGGCACGACGTGGGGTGTATGTGTTGCTAAAGGCAAGCACCTCTCTAGAGTATGGATCAACTCGTCATACTTAAGATGGGTTTCGTCTGCAAGTCTGGCGTTGGGCAGCTGCGTTCTGTGTCCGTCTCCCTGACGATTCTCTTCCCTTCTCTCTCGCTGACACTCCCCTCTCTTACCCTGCAGGTTCCAACTTTCATCTCTCCCTTTCTCCGCATCGCCCCCCCCCTCAATGCTTGCTAAGCATATTCTGTTTGCTGTCTCTCCTTCGAACTCTCAGTCTCTCCTGCTTTCTTATTCGCCTTCTGTTTTCTTTTTCTGCCCTGCTGACTGTCCATCTCTCTCGCTCTCTCCAGTTCTTCTTCCCCCACCCTTCCCCCCTGTTTCTCTCGCTTTCTCTTTCTCGCTTTGAGCCTGACCCTTCTCTCCCGCGCTTTCTCTCCTGTTGCTCTGTCTCGTTCTTAATCTCACACTCAGGCCATTTCACTCTGCCGTCCCCTCGTTGCCCGTGGCAAACTTTGTCTCGCTCCCTCTCTGTTGGGTCTGTTTGTCGTTGTCTCCTTCCTCCTGCCCTGTTACTGCTCTTCCTTTTTTGTACTACCTTTATCCATTTATCTCTCCTCTCACGCCTGTGGTCACACCTGAGGGGACAGAAGTACACCGCGTGCCTTTGTGTTTCCTAATCCGTGAGCAGACACGTTTGTCCCGTCCCCACTCTGCTGGCTGCTGCAAGCGGCCTGAGAGGGTCAAAATACAGGGTACCGGACTGCGTGAGAGGGTCACACTAGACTAGAGGGTACTGGAGCTGCCGAGAAGGTCAAACTGCAGTTTACTGGGGCTGCTGAGAGGGTCAAACTACAGTGCACTGGGCCTGCATCTGGTTAAAACCCTTTAAAAACCAATAACAATTTTTCTAAAGATTCCTTGTATACTCCCTTCCCCCAGCAAGCCCTCTCTTCACTCTTAGAAGGACCTGCCCTCTAAACGCTACTAAAAATATCACTAAAAGGCAGTCACGCCGCACAGCCCGGGTGTGCGTGGGGGGAGGACATGAGGTTGGGGTGGCGGGACAGGCAGCCACCAAAGCAGCTCAGAAGATGTTATACAGAGGGACTCTTTCTCTACAAGGAGGTGTAAATGATGCATCCTTCTCCCAACAGCTGTCCAAAATATTTAATATAAGCTGGCACTTTCTAGCGAAAAGCATATCGCAGCATCTGCCTGCTGTAGCTCTGGGGCGTGGGGGGTCGTTAATGGTCAAATATTAGAAAGTTTAACTACTTCATCCGCATTGATCTGTTTGTGAAACACAGCCATGTGTTTAAGAGTCATAAGATATACCCTTATCCCCAAATCACCCAGAAATAATATGAAATACACACACCGGATTCTCAACACACACACCCCAGAAGAAATCACACTGCACCATTCAGCGTAATATACATGGACCGCCATCCAAGAATGCAAACTATATGCACACATTCACACACTAACACGCACGTGTCACAGAATATATACGACAAACATGTATCACAATGAAACAATCTACACTGAGCGGAAATCACCAGAGATAAACTACACTCCTTACCAACAGGAATTAATCACTATTACCGTCACCACGAAACACAAACTTCTCACAGAAGAATAAATATAAAAGGCACGCGTCATTACCGAATACAAGCTACAATCAAATGTAATCACTCAATAGTAACAATGACACGCACATCTTCGTCTCGAAATATGTGGTGCACACGCATCATTTTCAGAGCAAATAAGTTGCGCGGCTCATTGTCAACAGGATCACACATTATGCACCCACCGACCCATCCATCCATCCATCCACTCACCCACACATCATGCACCCATCCATTTAGTCCATATATTATGACATTATTATGGCATATATTATGCCATTAATATGATGTATGTGTATGCGCCCAGCACCCATCCATCCACTGACCCACACATGTCACTCGCCATGGTCAGTGCCCTATTTAAACACCGGTTGAAGCAGCCCACGTTCGTTCCCTGTTGCCGCATGTATTTTCGCATGTCACTCGCCATGTTCAGTGCCCTATTTAAGCACCTAAGCACCATGCAACTCACCCTATTTAAGCACAAGCACCATGCCACTCACCCTATTTAAGCACCTAAGCACCATGCCACTCACCCTATTTAAGCACCTAAGCACCATGCCACTCACCCTATTTAAGCACCTAAGCACCATGCCACTCACCCTATTTAAGCACAAGCACCATGCCACTCACCCTATTTAAGCACCTAAGCACCATGCCACTCACCCTATTTAAGCACAAGCACCATGCCACTCACCCTATTTAAGCACCTAAGCACCATGCCACTCACCCTATTTAAGCACAAGCACCATGCCACTCACCCTATTTAAGCACAAGCACCATGCCACTCACCCTATTTAAGCACCTAAGCACCATGCCACTCACCCTATTTAAGCACCTAAGCACCATGCCACTCACCCTATTTAAGCACAAGCACCATGCCACTCACCCTATTTAAGCACCTAAGCACCATGCCACTCACCCTATTTAAGCACAAGCACCATGCCACTCACCCTATTTAAGCACAAGCACCATGCCACTCACCCTATTTAAGCACCTAAGCACCATGCCACTCACCCTATTTAAGCACCTAAGCACCATGCCACTCACCCTATTTAAGCACAAGCACCATGCCACTCACCCTATTTAAGCACCTAAGCACCATGCCACTCACCCTATTTAAGCACCTAAGCACCATGCCACTCACCCTATTTAAGCACCTAAGCACCATGCCACTCACCCTATTTAAGCACAAGCACCATGCCACTCACCCTATTTAAGCACCTAAGCACCATGACACTCACCCTATTTAAGCACAAGCACCATGCCACTCACCCTATTTAAGCACCTAAGCACCATGCCACTCACCCTATTTAAGCACAAGCACCATGCCACTCACCCTATTTAAGCACAAGCACCATGCCACTCACCCTATTTAAGCACCTAAGCACCATGCCACTCACCCTATTTAAGCACCTAAGCACCATGCCACTCACCCTATTTAAGCACAAGCACCATGCCACTCACCCTATTTAAGCACCTAAGCACCATGCCACTCACCCTATTTAAGCACCTAAGCACCATGCCACTCACCCTATTTAAGCACAAGCACCATGCCACTCACCCTATTTAAGCACCTAAGCACCATGACACTCACCCTATTTAAGCACAAGCACCATGCCACTCACCCTATTTAAGCACCTAAGCACCATGCCACTCACCCTATTTAAGCACAAGCACCATGCCACTCACCCTATTTAAGCACAAGCACCATGCCACTCACCCTATTTAAGCACCTAAGCACCATGCCACTCTCCCTATTTAAGCACCTAAGCACCATGCCACTCACCCTATTTAAGCACAAGCACCATGCCACTCACCCTATTTAAGCACCTAAGCACCATGCCACTCACCCTATTTAAGCACCTAAGCACCATGCCACTCACCCTATTTAAGCACAAGCACCATGCCACTCACCCTATTTAAGCACCTAAGCACCATGCCACTCACCCTATTTAAGCACAAGCACCATGCCACTCACCGTATTTAAGCACAAGCACCATGCCACTCACCCTATTTAAGCACCTAAGCACCATGCCACTCACCCTATTTAAGCACCTAAGCACCATGCCACTCACCCTATTTAAGCACAAGCACCATGCCACTCACCCTATTTAAGCACCTAAGCACCATGCCACTCACCCTATTTAAGCACCTAAGCACCATGCCACTCACCCTATTTAAGCACAAGCACCATGCCACTCACCCTATTTAAGCACCGGTTGAAGCAGCCCACGTTCGTTCCCTTTTCGCATGTCATTCACTTTGCATTTCATTTGCCTTTACATCGCATTGGCGTTCAAATGCCTTGCGATGTAACTGTAAACGCGCATTAACCGCATGCGTTGAGAAAGCATGCGATCTAACCGCCACCGCGATGCAAAGGTCGCGATGTGATGGCACCACGAAGTAACACTGTCGGTGTTATGGGTGTTTCCCGGGGGGGGGGGTGGGTTCTTAATCAAGTTTTATCAGGCTTATCCTGAAAAACTGGTGCAGCCTCTGCTGCAAACATTCAACAGGTCACTTCTGATATCTAGGTACACAAGTGACACACGGGGACACACAAATATTACACTTGAATGTGACTAGAGCGCTTGAATCCCTGAAGCGTTCACCTTGCTACTGTCCCTTATGGGCAGAATTGCTATGGCCAGAATGGTTGTCCTGCCTCGTTGCCTATACGTTCTTCAAAACTCGGTATGTAATATACCCATGGTGGCATTCAGAAAGCTGAACTCAGTGCTGGGGTCCTTATACTGGGTGGGCAAGTGCAGTAGGGTAGCCATGCAGATATTAACAAGGCAATACGAGGATGGGGCTTGGAAGCACCCAGACTAGACTTATACTGCTTTACGGCACAGCTCCAACATGCAGCCCGGTGGCTGGACGAGGGAGCTAACTGGAAGAAGTGCCTGCTCAGAGGGCAAATTCAGCTGGACAGACTATGAACAATTTTGATGGATGGGGCGGGTGCCCCCACACCCTTACCATAAGTGGGTAAGCAAACAGCATACCTCTGGAAACAGATTTTGGATCGAATACTCAAGCATGCACCATTTCACTGGCAATTAAATATCTAAATCCTAGCCCCAGTGCATATAATGATGGAGAAAATGTCATTTCAGGCTTGGAGAGAGGGTGGCTGCCGGGTATTGGTGGATCTATACTTCAGCTACACCCACCTTTATCACATATGAACAGGCTTGTGAGGGGTTTGGGGCAGGGGCAGTATCTGCAGTATGCGGGCCTCACTGGCCTGGTCAGATCAAGGTGGCCCACAAATCCGAATGCCCCTCTATCAACTGGAACGCTTGATGTATTACTCACCTGCAGGAACTGGCGCTGGTTGGTCTCGTTGTATAAGGCCTTGAGGGCAGATCAAAGGTTTCTTCAGCTAGGGCATGTGCCGCCTAGGATGGAGATTTGCAGGCGCCCGTAGAAGATAAGACTTGGAAAGCAGCATGCACTCTAACACGCACAGTATCCTGTAATGCTCACCTCAAGCTAATGCACTTTAACTTTCTGCATCAGGTATATCTGACTCCCATGAGGATGACTTGTTTTGATCCAATCGCTCACATGAGTGTCCTAGATGTAATAGGGAAAAAGCTGATTTTCTGCATTTGGCAGGCATGGGGATGTGTGGAGGTACACCAATACTGGCTACGAGTGATAGAGCAAGTGATAGAGCAAGTGAGGGTGGGAACTAGTCTTCTAGTGGAGGTTACCCCCATGCATTGCCTGTTGGGACAAGTACCAAGACCCAGGAAACGCAAGATGGCATATACATTGCTGCAATTAACTCTGGTATTAGCAAGACGAAGGATAGCCATAGTATGGATGAGGAAACAGTCCCCCTCAGTAGACAATTGGTGGAAGGATGAGCGAGAGTGGTTGCTTGCGGAGGAGATTCACATGAGTGTATGCTGGAAAGCTGAGAAACTGGAAGAGGACATTAGCATGTGGAGAGATTTATGTAAGGAGGTACTAACTGCAGATGTGAATGCAAATTATCAAAGCGGTTCAAATGCTAGAGAGAGAGGGTTACACAGTGAGGGGAGCGATGATTCATAATACTGCTATGTATAAGCCTCCCTGACAGCAACATGTACTTGTAAATATATGATCATTATTATTGCTTTCCTGTGGTATAGTGAACATATGCTGATATGTGGTCGCTGTTCGCACGTCTACCCACTGTGTCTTTATCTTAAAATGAAAAATAAAGTTGTTAAGAAAAAAAGTAGCATTTCTTGAGTCCTTCTGTACTGCTTTCTCGAATTCTTGGTGGGGCAGGTCAACCTGACATGGAGATTCATTATCCTCCATTGAATGTATTCAATTGTTGCACTATTGGTTACAGACCTTTTACTATATTAAGGCGAATTTCTAAGCACACTCATTGAGTGATGTTCTTTCTTTGTGAAAAACACAAGGTAGAATTAAATATTAGTATGCTATTCGAATGCAAATGGCCCTGAACAATCAGTCAGGAAAACGCAGCACAATTACAATGTACAGTTTGGACAATAATCAGGGAGTGAACCCAAGCTCCTGTTTATTAGATGTATTTTATGTTGTTAGGTCCTAGAGCTTTAAAATAATGTGTCGTTCTTGGTATTTAAGGTAACCGTCCCTGCTCTACTCTGAATTGCTTGCTCAACCTTGCTGCTGTCCCATTTTGGTATTATACTAACACATGTCCTATAAGGAGCAGCACTGCGTGAAATTAGCACCTGATTCGAAGGAAACTGGTCTTTGCTTTTTCAGCGTTTATTTTCTTTTTTCACATGGAAGGAATTATGAGAAATGCCAGCGGCTTGACACGGTTGTTCAATCTGTAAAATTAATGACAAGGAATAGCTGTTAGACAAGAACAGGGATGGAGTTAAATTAGCTGCTAGACTGCGTGGATGCCATTTCTATTTGTCACCCTGTAAGTTTAAATAAATAGCTGCTCCAGTTAATTACTCCTTGTTAATATAACACCCATTGGAGCCAGGAGAATGACTATGTGTGGTGGTTACCAATATCGTCTCTGTACAAGTACTAAAACAAAAAGTTGTTAGTCTGATTAGTGAATGCTTATATAAACAGTTGGTTTTACATACAATGGTGGATAATGATATCATTGATAACAGTACTGATATACAGTCATTTAAAAGACCATCTAAAACGAAGGAAGTGTACTTCACCCTATACATAATAGCATCATTACTCCGCAAAACGACTTGGAAGTTCTTTTTTGCGTATTTCTTACTGGTAGTAAAGCTATCATTAGTGCAGTGGCTTGTAGGCGATAGGCGTTAGAGCCCACTACACACAAATGATGTCCTTTTTATTACCTAGCTGGGGGAAATGACATTCACTTTCCTTTGCTTGCAGGAGGGCCTGTCGCACCATTGCAGCACCACTGCCTGTTGTCACTTGGTTTCATAAAAAATGCTCTCCATTGTGCCTTGAACCCCGGACATCCCACCAACCTCCGCTGACAAGCCACACCACACAACACAGAAGGAGCTTTCACCCACTCCTTGTGCTAGACTTCCCTACCAACATCCCCGCCAGATACAACCTCACCAAACCGCTTAAACAGGCCTGGAGGAGGAAGCGCTATCGTCAACAAAGATATCTTCATCTGCCCCATCTCAGCTGAATCCAGAACTAAGTATTTGGAACACCTCAATCTTAAATTACAAATCGCATCACATTTCACCCTTGGTGAAACTCTGATCTACCCCTGCAAAGGCCCCCTAGCCAACTTTGTACGCCACATTATGGACTTCATTGCCCCCATAGTCCTTGTCTCCAGTGCTTTCATCCTCCTTGGAGACCACAGTTTCCATCCAAGACTGCATCAACTCTAACTCAGCTGCCCTTCTTTACAACCTCAGAAATCTGGGACTAATGCAAAGTGTCAGAGAGCCCACTCATGCAGCTAGACACATCATAGACCCAGTCTTCGCATCTTTCAACAACATCAAGATCAACGCACCAAGATCCATCACCTGGATAGACCA
Source organism: Lissotriton helveticus (assembly GCF_964261635.1). Lineage (NCBI taxonomy): Eukaryota > Metazoa > Chordata > Amphibia > Caudata > Salamandridae > Lissotriton > Lissotriton helveticus. Next base: position 1,025,812,668 of record NC_136063.1, read on the forward strand.
CTCCATAGTCAGTTCACAATCAACATCCATCAACTCAGAAGCACCCCAACAGCGGGCCCAGCATGCAGACAGTAGAACAATATGACAGAGTCAGATTGGATGACTGCCCTCAACAAGAACAAACCAGAACCCACAGCCTCGTAGCAAGTGATATCGACAACTTCAACAAGTGGATCGCCAACTGCGCTGACACTCTGGCCCCCATGCAGCAAAGCAAAACAGAAAAATGTAGAACATGATCCAGCTGGTACACAGAAGACCTCAGAATGACCAGGCGACATTGCAAACAGCTGGAATTGAAATGGAGGGGCAGCAAAGGGCAAGTGGACAAATACACTTTCAAAGCAGCCCAGAGAAGTACCACCAGCTAACCCTAGAAATCAAGAGGAAGGCCCTAGTGAAATAAATAAACACCAGCTCCAACAACAGCAGAGAAATGTTCACAATTGTCAAAGACTTCACCACACCCACAGCTGCCACCAGCAACACTGGCCCATCACAGGTTCTATGTAACGACCTCTCAAACTTCATTTGCAGCAAGATTGCAACCATATACAGCAACTTTGCCCCACAACCAGACCCCTTAACCTGCTCCAGAAGTCTCCCAGTGAAAAACTAAGACAACACAATCACCACTTGGGACATCATAATCACATGAGAAACCATTACAATTCTGAAAACCATTCACCCTGGAACCCAGGCGGACCCCAGCTTCCACAATGATGTAGACAAAGGAGCTATCCCTATTAGTGAGGCCCTCATCCCCATCCTCACTACCTCCATCAGTACAACCACCTTTCCCGGAACCATGAAAACAAATAGCCGTCAATGCCCTCTTAAAGAAACCATGAGCAGACACAACCAAACTCACCAATTACCGATTGAAATCTGTCCTTTCCTACCCAGCCAAGGTTTTGAGAAAAAGCCATCAACACGTGTCTCTCCGACTACCTCACCAAACACCAGTTTGTTGACTCTACACAGCATGGAAACCGCAATCACAGCAACAATGGATGACATCTGGATGATCCTCTACAATGGGGAAACCACAGTCCTCATCCTTCTAGGTCTATTAGCAGTTTTAAAAAAAGCAAGCACCAGGGACACAACCTTGAATAGATATGCTCTCACCTCACCGGTAGTGCTCAAACCATCACCCAGCCCTGCTACTTCTCTGAAGCATGAGATCCTCACTCAGTCTGATGTTCTTCAACATCAACATTACTCCATTGGCTGACATTATACAAACTTAAAACATAAATATTTCTCACTTATGACAATGACACACAACTGAAACTGTTCCTCTCAGACAAAACACCCAACACCAGGAACAAGTTTGCCACATGCATGACTGAAGTGGTCACCTGGATGAAATCCAGCTGCCTCAAACTGAACTAGGACCAGCCAGAAGTGGTGTTTATTGGGAAAAATGCCTCGCCACAGACCTTGGCCCTAGCCCCACACCTTGCTACGCAAGCAAGAAACCTCAAAATCTTTACGGACAACACACTGGACATGACTGTCAAAGTCAACTCAGTGGTCTTGTACTGCTTCAATACCCTAAGGATGCTAAAGAAAATCTTCAAGTGGCTTCCAGACAACACCAGGAAAATGATCAGTCAAGCCTTATCACCAGAATCCTAGACTATCGAAACACCCTGTATGCAGGAAAAACAAACTAGTTCATGAGAAGCATACAGACCAACCAAAATGCAGCAGCCAGACCCCACATCACACCACAACTCTGGGAACTACAGTGGCTCCTTACAGACAAGGGCTCACACTTCAAACTCCACCCACACCTAAGAAGCACTCCACAACACAGACCCTGCCAACCTGAAAGGCCATAATCACTTCCAACTACATTACAGACACCTACACTATGCCAGTCTCTCACTAGCACACACCCCATGCATACACAAAAGAAAGTCAGGGCATTCCTCTCATACGTGACCCCTGAAGCATGACATGACTTCTCATAACACATCAGAGCCTCCTCCTCTCTTCTTTACTCTTGCAAGAAGCTAAAGTCCTGGCTTTTTGAATAAGCCCTCCAGGCCTGACCTCTAACACCTGCTTAAGAGGCAGAGTGCCTGGATACTCTCATGGGTGTTTAGCAAGCTATAAATACATGAAACTATACAATATCATAACATCAGGTGCAGTATTAAAAACACATACACACATGGGCATGCAGAAGTTTTAGACCTGATACTCTTCATGGAGTGTTTCCCTAAACGTTTTGCTTTTTTCTCCTGGGTTTAGCTCATTCTCTTGTAGTGGCCTTAGGCACTTTCCTACTGAAAATGCATCGTGAAAGTGTGTGTGCTCTTCCTACACACGTTAGGAGCGGTGATTCCCTGATGTTTTTAAACATGTGTCCAGCCTGCCATTGCAGGCCGCTGAGCGCACTTGCACCTATGGTCTTCTAAAAATGTACCCAGCCTGCCATTTCAGATCTGTGATTGGGCAATTGTGCTTCAGCTCAGGCTGGCCACTCTAAATCACCAGCCATCCTGACAGGACCTTTCACTACAACTAAAGACCCCATGAGTATATCTTATGGGGTGAAACAAGTGGTAGATGAAAGGCCGGGCAGGTACACCTGTGTGTTCCCTGGCCAGGTAGCGAGGAATTCCCATGTGTGTTTTCACTACCTATGAGGTTTGCTCTTCCCTTAGGCTAACATGGGAACATGGTTGAAATTACTTAAGGCTGCAATAATGGATTGCAGTGGAGCAGCCTCATTGTGTTTCCTATTATGGGATTCACAATTGCAAACCCTTCCTGGTGGTAAATGTGGTTTTGTCATTACTAGCTTAGAAATGCCTCTCCTAGAAAGTGGGCATTTCTCTGCTCTAAAACTCTTTTGTGTGCCTTTGAGCTTGACTCCAGTCCACACTGAAGGATGGTGGAGCACATCTGGGCAGTCCATAGTGACATCTATAAAACATTGGGCATGCAACTGGATTGACAGATGTTGGACTTGGCCCTTTTTGCAGGGTCGTCACTGAACTTTTTGCCTTCCTCCTATATTTCTTCTGACCTGTTGTTGGCTATTTTATGACTCTGGGCACTTTACCACTGCTGATCATTGCTAAAGTGCATATGCTCTCCCTATTGTAAATTGATGTATTCATTGGTGATTCCATGATTGACTATTTGGTTTACTTGTCAGACCCTAGTACAGTGCACTGAGTGTGCCCAGGGCGTGTAAATCCAAATGTTGCTAGTGAACTTGCAGCACTGGTTGTGCCACCCACAGAAGCGGCCTTGTAAAATGTGTCTAAGGTATGCCATTACAGAGCCTACCTGCAGTCTGGTACTATCATGCTGACTGGGCAAGTGTACCGACTTGCCAGTCCCTAAAACTCCCCTTTTCTTCATATTAGTCACCCGTATGGTAGGCCCACGTGCAGGGTGCATTGTAAATATAATACAAGCCCTGATGTGTGTGGCATGTCCTAATAGTGAATTACAGCCATTTTAGTTTTTCACTATTTTAAGGCTACCTGTTCTCCATAGGCCAGAATGGGCTACTAGATTATTACATGTTTATAAACCTAGCAGACTCAGAGAACATGGTAGAAATTCGAGTTTAGTATACCTGGACTCAGAATAATAAAATACACCTATTAGTGAAGTTTATTTTTATATTCTTTTGTTTGCAAATACCACTTTTAGAAAATAGGTACTTGCTTGCCTAACCATTTAAGCCTGCCTCTGCGAGGTTGTGTATTCCTTGTCTGGAGTTTGAGTGGCAGGGTTGGGGGATTCCAGGAGACAGAATGAGTCAGCCCAGTGGTGAATAGAGAGATCTGCATCTAGATGGGAGAGAGGAGTTGCACCTGGAACCTGAAAAGGACTGTGCCCGCCCCCCACAGTGCAGGCTCCACCCCCTGTGGTGCGTCTGATGTCTCTGCCCTGCACACTGTAAGAAGAGAAGGAAGACTGTCAACAAAGTGCTCCAGGACTGTACTTGCCTTCCACAATGTTGGCTCCACCTCCGGTGGGGCATCTGATTTGCCTGCCCTCCGCTGTGAAAGGAAAGGAGAAGTCTGGTAAACAGAGTTTCAGAACTGGTTTTGACTGGGCACAGGCTCCTCTCCGCTCAGAGAACAAAGGATTTTGGGGTATAAATATTGGCACCCTGATCCCATGAAATTAGATCACTTCTGGACTTACAAGACAAACCCTCTGCTGCGGAGAAGGAACCTGAAGAAACGGAGGAGAGACTATTCCCAAGCTGAAGTGCTGCTTGGGGGATTGGCCTGCAGTGGTTGCCTGACTGCCAAAGAGTGGAGAAAGAACTTTGTGGACTTTTCTTTCAACTTGTGCAATGATCTCCAAGGGCTTGGAAGAGAGCTTGCCCCCTGACCGAAGTCCAGGGAACAGTGGACTTCACCAGCCTTTGTGAATTGCTGCTGGAAACAAGTGGCTACAGAGGCATGGAGCTGTGACCAACTCTCACGACCGGCCCGGTGTCCTGTAGGCACCGCATCAAGCAACGTCCGACTCGACCAACACAAAATCTGCGCTCACAGACTCCGTCCTGACGCCGTAGCCTGCTCCTCGCCTGGGAGACACCGCGACGCGCAACGCCTCGCTACACCGAATCAAACTGGTCTGACCGACGCGGTCACTGCTGCTGACTTCGAGTCCTGTGACCGCACCGGAGTTGGGCACTGCCTCGCATGCTTCGCAACGCACCGCCTGACTTGCACCGCTGTCCGGACTGATCATCGCCAGCTCCCGAACTCCGGCTCGCTCGCCGCACTGCAAGCACCGCATCGAAGCACCGTCTCACCCTGCAACGCAATCCTTGGATCCACCGACTCTGTCAACGGCCCGCTGCCTGCACCGCATCAAGGGACAACGCATCCGGCAACGCTTTCCTTCTGCTCTGCAACGATCACCGGAACCAGCTCGCACATCCGTGCCGGCCGCCCCAAGTAAAAGGTACTGTGACTGAGTCTGTCGACCATTGAGTGGGCCCGTACCGACGCGGTCCGCTGGATTTGCTAGACTCAACAACGCTGTAGCCCGTCCGGGCTACCGACTCGCACAGAACCTTGACTTAAGCCTTTTTAACAATAACTCTTGAAAGCTAATAGTATTGTGGATTCTTTTTGTCGTTCATTGGTCTTGTGGTAACTCTATATAAAATATACCTTTTTTTGATATAATACCTGGTGTGGTGTCCATTTGTAGTGTCGCGGCCCAGCAACAAGAAATTTGGGTAGCTCAGGAAGTGAGCTTTGTTGAGTTGGAGGTGGAATCCAGCTCAGAGGGTGGCAGCAATATTCAGTTATCTAGTGCTGAGGGAGTAGTACACATGCCCAGAGATGTGGCACCTGACTTGGAGGGGGTTAACATACACCAGGAGGTTCAAGTACATGAGTTAGCTCCAGTAGTGCGCAGTGTCCCTGAGGGGAATAGGGTAACTGGCATAGGGGTTCATAGTCCTAGTGGTGGGAGGGACACTCTACTGACTCTAGATGAGAGGTGCAGGGAGAGGAGTTCCCCCAAAGCTGAAGTCCTGTTATGTGAGTATGAAGACTGGCAGGAAGAGTGTGGGTTGTGTGACAGAGACAGTCAGATGCTATCTTGCCATGCTCAGGAGAGTGGTGTGGAGTATGTGTGTGAGGTACTGGATGGTGAGGTGAAGGATACTTTGGTTAACCCCTGTGGGGGGCTTTGTGATTCAATTGTGGGAGAGCATATTGTAAGTCCCTGTTTTCCAGAGCTATGCCAACACCTGTTGGAGATTGAGTTCTCTGAACCCAGGGAACTCACGTTGGAGGCAGACTTTTGGTGGATTCCAGAGGGTCTGGAGAGGCATGGGGGAGGGACCCTCTTGGGAATGGCTCAGGTATCTTCCAGTCCTGTGTGATGGAAGAGGTTCAGTGTAGCCCAGCTAGGTCCCAGTGTAGTGGGAGGGGTGTAGGGGCTCACGTCCTGTCTCAGAAGAGGAGGAGTGAGTGTGGGTTCTATCCCAAGGTACCCGAAACCCAGTCTCAGGGCCTGGATGGTTTCTTAAGGGAACATCAGGTTGGGGCCTAGGCTGTACTTGTAGGCCATTTGAGGAGGATCTCCTAGTGTCTAGAGAACGTGGAGCCACTGTAAGCAGAGCTCCAGTAGTTCTGGTGTCTGGAAGTGCCGCTCCAGTTGGGAGGGTGCAGAAGTCCAGCTGGAGGGGCGAGAGGCGGAAAGCGTCCCCAGTGGAAGAACCAGTGGGTCAGGGGCCAGCCAGAAGGACTGCATCACCAGTGAATGACCATGGTAACACCACTTCTGTCCTGGGGGATCTTCGCGCACTGTCAGATGGACAGGGGACAGGAGATTTGCACCAGGCAGACTATCACACAACACAGGAGTTAGGGGGGGCATGCGTGCTCCCAAGGAAGTCCTGGTGCACCAGGCAAGTGTTCAACTGAAGGGTTTGGTCCCTGAGTTGGGAAGCCGGGTACAGGTGTTACCTGACCTGGAGGGAGGGACATCTGTAATCAGTGTCCCTACCAGTCTGTCTTCTTGGTGTACCACTCCATGTGGGAGGGTACAGCCATCTGGAAGGGGGTTCAGAGGAAGGGAGTCCTCCCCTCTGACCCTGGTGCAGCCTGAGGCTTTAGACCCTAGGTTGGAGAGCCAGGTTCAGGTGATGTCTGACCTGGAGGGAGGGACAACTGTAAACAGTGTCCTAACCGGTTGGTCTTATAGATGTACCACTCCAGTTGGGAGGGTGCCATGCTCTGGAAGGGGGTGTAGAGGGATGGAGTCCTCGCCTCTTACCCCGGTGCAGCCCGAGGGTCTAGACCCTGGGTTGGAAGGCCATGTTCAGGGTGTCCCCCCTGACCTGGTTGCCCAGTTGCAGGATATAACCCCTGAACTGGTGGGTGAATTGTGCAGGACACCTGCCACAGGTGCCCTGACAATTCTAGAAGGGGGTACCGCTCCAGGTGGGAGGATACAAAGCCCCAAGGAGGAGGACCAGGTGTGGGAGAGCCCATCCCAGTATCTGGTCCAGCCGTCGGGTACAGGCCTGGGGCTGGTGGGTCAGTGCCAGGATGTCATACCTGACCTGACAGGAGGGAGAGCAGACAAAGGGTGGCAAGCACCTGGGGCTACTGCGCCCTGCTCTTGGATGCCACAGAGGTTTGAGAGCCCTGAGAGGCATAAGGCCTGGGTCTCATCCCTGACTACTGTCAGTGGCCACTGTGACTTGCTGTCTGTCTGTTGGGACACACCTGTGAGCAAGTTAAGGTTAGATGCTGCACAGGTGGTGTCCACAGGTGTGGAAAAGGGTTCCCCCTGGATTAGCTTGATAGACCCTGAGAGTATGGACAGAGGATTTGAAATGGGTTCAGATTGGCGTAGAACTGGAATATACCCCTGCTGTTGCGGGCCAGGTCCAAGTTCTAATGCCCTAAGCAGGGAAGCCCATCAAGGTAGTGATTGGTCTACCCTGCGTTTTGGCTGGAAGGGGGTTGTGTTGGACTTGGCCCTTTTTGCAGGGTCATCCCTGAACTTTTTGCCTTCCTCCTATATTTCTTCTGACCTGTTGTTGGCTATTTTATGACTCTGGGCACTTTACCACTGCTGATCAGCGCTAAAGTGCATATGCTCTCCCTATTGTAAATTGATGTATTGATTGGTGATTCCATGATTGACTATTTGGTTTACTTGTCAGACCCTAGTACAGTGCACTGAGTGTGCCCAGGGTGTGTAAATCCAAATGCTGCTAGTGTGCTTGCAGCACTGGTTGTGCCACCCACAGAAGCGGCCTTGTAAAATGTGTCTAAGGTCTACCATTGCAGAGCCTGCGTGCAGTCTGGTACTGTCCTGCTGACTGGGCAAGTGTCCCCACTTGCCAGTACCTTAAACTCCCCTTTTCTTCATATTAGTCACCCCTATGGTAGGCCCACGGGCAGGGTGCATTGTAAGTATAAGGTAGGACAAGCCCTGATGTGTGTGGCATGTCCTAATAGTGAATTACAGCCATTTTCGTTTTTCACTATTGCAAGGCTACTTGTCTTCCATAGGACAGAATGGGCTGCTAGATTATTATATGTTTATAATCCTAGCAGACTCAGAGAACATGGTAGAAATCGAGTTTAGTACACCTGGACTCAGAATAATAAAATAGATCTTTTAGTGAAGTTTATTTTAATATTCTGTGTTTGCAAATCCCACTTTTAGAAAGTAGGTATTTGCTTGCCTAACCATTTAAGCCTGCCTCTGCGAGGTTGTGTATTCCTTGTCTAAAGTTTGAGTGACAGGGTTGGGGGTTTCCAGGAGACAGAATGAGTCAGCCCAGTGGTGAATAGAGAGATATGCATCTAGATGGGAGGGAGGAGTTGCACCTAGGACCTGAATAGGACTGTGCCCGCCCCCCCCCACAGTGCTGGCTCCACCCCCTGTGGTGCGTCTGATGTCTCTGCCCTGCACACTGAAAGAAGAGAAGGAAAACTGTCAACAAAGTGCTCCAGGACTGTACTTGCCTTCCACGATGCTCGCTCCACCTCCTGGGGGCGTCTGATTTGCCTGCCCTGCGCTGTGAAAGGACAGGAGAAGTCTGGTAAACAGAGTGCTTCAGAACTGGTTTTGACTGGGCACAAGCCCCTCTCCCCTCAGAGAACAAAGGATTTTGGGGTGTACGTTTTGGGACCCTGATTCCATGAAATTAGATCACTTCTGGACTTACAAGGCGACACCTCTGCTGAGGAGAAGGAACCTGAGGAAATTGAGGAGAGACTATTCCCAAGCAGAAGTGCTGCTTTGGGGATTGGCCTGCAGTGGTTGCCTCACTGCCAAAGAGAGGAGAAAGAACTTTGTGGAATTTTCTTTCAACTTGTGCAAAGATCTCCAAGGGCTTGGAAGAGAGCTTGCCCCCGGACTGAAGTCCCAGGACCAGTGGACTTCACCAGCCTTTGTGAATTGCTGTTGGAAACAAGTGGCTACAGAGGCAGGGAGCTGTGACTGACTCTCACGACCGGCCCGGTGTCCTGTAGGCACCGCATCAAGCAACGTCCGCCTCGAACAACGCAAGCTCTGCACTCACCGACTCCATCCTGACACAGTCACCGAGCCTGCACTGTGACTGGGAGACGCCGCGACGTGCAACGCCTCGCTACACCGAATCAAACTGGTCTGACCAACGCGGTCACTGCTGCTGACTTCGTGTCCTGTGACTGCACCGGAGTTGGGCACCGCCTCGCACGCTTCTCGACGCACCGTCCGACTCGCACCGCTGTCCGGACTGATCAACACCAGTTCCCGATCTCCGGCTCGTTCGCCGCACCGCAAGCTGCAAGTACCGCATGAAAGCACCGTCTCGCCCTGCGACGCAAGCCTTTGATCCCCCCACTCTGTCAACGGGCCACTGCCTGCACTGCATCGAGGGACAACGCGTCCGGCAACGCTTCCTTTCTGCACCGTGACCATCACCGGAACCGGCTCGCACATCCGTGCCGGCCTCCCCAAGTAAAAGGTACTGTGACTGAGTCTGTTGACCATTGAGTGGGCCCGTACCGACGCGATCCGCTGGATTTGCTAGACTCTGTTATTTTCAACAACGACTCACACAGAACGTTGCCTTAAGCCTTTTTAACAAGAACTCTTGAAAGCTAATAATACTGGGGATTCTTTTTGTCGTTCATTGGTCTTGTGGTAACTCTATATAAAATATACCCATTTTTGATGTAAAACCTGGTGTGGTGTCCATTTGTAGTGTTGTCACTGGGTTACTGTATGTGGTCACAAATGCTTAACTTACACCGCCTCTGAAATAAGTCTAGACTGCTTGCGCCACGCCACCTAGAGGGTGAGCAGGGGTTATTTTAGGAGTGTAATCCCCCTTACTCTGACTAGAGGAGAGGGTCCCTATTTGTCACAAGTACCTACATGTGCCAACTAGAGACTCCCAATTCTATCAACAGACCTCTGCCATTTGAGGGCCTGGCTGGATAGTTTTGAGGAAGAGGTTTTGACAGTTGGCCTGTGGGAGCCGCCATATCATGGCCCCACTCAAGATTAAGATCTGCATTTCATGGCCCCATGGCAGACAAGATGAACATTTAGGAGAGATATCTGTGGTTCAAACAGAAAGGCACACTACACTGGTGCAGGAAAGAGATACACTTCTGGAGACGTGGGACCAGAGAACCTGGGACTGCATGGTACAGGCTGCCAGAGGAATCTTGTGCACATGGAGGGTTGCTGCCAGTGAAAGGGAACGCACGCCCTTCCTTAATAGTGGTAGGCCTGGGCTGACTACCTGCTGCTGTGTTACACCCTGAAATGCACTGTCCAATGGCTTGTTGGCTTGCCCCCTAGTCATTCCGAGGTCTCGGAAATATCAAAGATCTCCTACGTGCCACACTGTCTACTTGTGGCACCTAGAGAGCACTGCCCTCTTAAGTTCACACTTCATCTGCTGGATCCCAACTGGTAGCGCGGCATGAATGTGGAACTAAGACTTGTGCCTTGAGACTGAATTGCCATGTGCGGAGCCCCAGAAATCTCATCCACATCTAAGGTGTGTGGCCTCTGCATCGTGAGGGCCTCAGCACGCAAAAGCATCTTGTTGATGGTGAGCGGATTCACGTTTGTTGGATCTAGCATGTCCTGCTTCGTCAATTGTGCTGCATCTGTCTTGTGCGACCAGCGACTGCATGCTCATTGCGTGCAGTATCCGATTCAAAGGTTACGACCCTCGGAGTTGGGGATGTAACCATAGTAGTGTCTTGTTCTACCTAGTGAGACACTGCTGAATTTGCACCTGTGTGTGCAACCAGAATTGTCTAGTGCGATCCATATCAATTTGCACTAGAGGTTGTGCCTTATTTCCAGAGAGGTACGGAATCTGCAACTCTTCATTGTGTGTGACCAGAACTGTCTGGCGTGACCCATATCAACGTGCACCAGACATTGTGCCCAGATTGCCTGGTTGCGGCTTTGATTGGTGTTGTCCTGACGTGACGCTTCTTCCTTCTGAGAGGCTCACCTGCTTCATTCCCCATTAATCGATAGTTCCCTTTCTGGCACTCAGTGCAGCAGACCAACAGCCCTCTCCTCACCTGGCTCCCAACGACATTATGACTGGGCTGGAGGAACGCTTCAGAGAGCGATCAGAAGCGGGTCAAGGGACAGCGTGACCCCCTGTGCTTCGCAGTACTGGGCTGGTGCTAAAAGGCCCTTTCGGTACCTTTATGAGTGACCAACTATTGCTTTCAGTACACTTCTGCTCTGCATCCTGTGGGTGAAAATCCAGAGTGGCTGCCAAACCCCCATTTGATAACTGCCTCCTACTTATTCCTGCTACCTACCCCCACCTGCTTCCTTGGGGTCCTGACTAAGTGTGACTTCAGCTGTGTGCGGCCTATTATTCAGTGGGAGAGCTGGTTATCTTCCATCTGTAGGCGTAGGACAGTGGGGTGACATGGAGGGTGGAGGGAGCCTTGGGCCACTAGGTCTGCAGTGTGCTATAAATTGGTCACCTGGATATCAGTTGCAACACATAACAGTGCTGAATGTGTGTGTGTGTGTGCGAACATGTTCAATACGGACCTGCCTGAAATCCGTTGCACAGCGCATCAGTGCAGAGTGAGTGTGTTTGTGTGGGAGTGACAGTCTACTGACTGCCTGTGATGATTCACAACACTGGCTGGCGGTGTTGCCTTACACGTTGATTTCTTGCCAGAAGAACACTACAGTTGACATTGGTTGGACCCGTGCAGCCTCAGCCCACTGTGCCCCTAAAAAGTTTTACCATTCTTTGTATGTACATATTTCTGACATCGATGTGACCTGGGATGCACCCTATTAATGTGTGGGATTGAACTATAATAAATACTGCGGTGAGCCTTGGGTTGACAACGCGGGAGTGGTTAGAATAGGATCTGTCCCAGTGTGAGAATTATTGATGTAATTTCAAAACAGTTGGGCCTATTACTGCTAGTAATATTTCCAAGTGTGATTTATGCCCTTAAATACATGATATACTGATATACATGTTGTGTTCATTATTGTGTGTGTTTAAATACAAACGTTATTTACATACATCTCGTGTGAGTTCTGTTTTGTGATGCTCATTGGATTTATCGTGATTGAGCACTTTGTCAATGCTTTACCTATTGCCTCTGTGATAAGCTTGGCTACTCAGTGCTAAGCTACCCAAGGGTGAACGCAAGTTATACAGTGTGTGTAATCACCCGCCCCTGACAGGAGTGATAGATTTTGCATGGCTGGGGCATCGCCTGAGCCAACCAGAAAGTGCTTGTTCCAACAGAAAGTCTTTTCAAGAAAGTGTGGTGTGTGCAGCACACGTTCTTTCAAGCTAACTCCAAGTGTTAGAGCATGTGCTGCAGACATCTCATCATATGAACATGGAGAGGCAGCAATGTTTTGTGTTTCCTGCAAGCTTCATACATTTCTTACAAAATAAGGCTCTTTTTCTAAATAAGTTTAGAGAATTGAGGGGATAATATATCGAGAAAACAGAATTGATCATATATTGTCAAATAGGTTAATTGTTTATAATTATATTTCTCATTTATATCAAAGCCAAGGGGAAAACATCTAACGAAAATATCGAAGGAGGGAACGCTGGATGCAGAGCTGGAATTTACTAATGAGAACTAGCCTTAGGTTGTATAATTGTTATATGGGGAAGTTAGTGCATCTTGAATTCAATGTAATCAGTATTTTCCAATGTTACGAAAATAGAATACTCCTCCGGGCACATGCATCAAAACTGAAAATTGCGATTCCTTATTTGCGAAAAATAAGGAATCACAAATAAGGAATCAAAAATAGCCATGCATCAAAAATTCTGCGAATATTTTGCAATTCACAATAAATCGCAATTGCAATTTGCATATCACACGTAGCGAAATCGCTAATTGCTATATCGCGAGAAGCGAAATCGCTAATTGCGATATCGCAATTAGCGAGATCGCTAATTGCAAATGCATCAATCGCTAATTGCGGTTGATGCTTACTGATGACATCATAACCAGGAAGTCAGTCAGCACATGCCTCATTCAGTGCACAGTCATAGTGAGAGGAGGAAGCTGACTGCAGGAGCTGATCAGTAGTGGAAGCAAACCTATGAACAACACCTGTCACTTGTCCAAAATGGATGCAACTACAGCAGAGGACAGCCAAGCAGCCATGAAGCGCAACATGACATTTTCAGAGAAGGAAATAGAGACACTAATTGAGGATGTGGTCACCAGCCATGACAAGCTTTTTGGCAAATTGTCTCTGAAAGTACCTGAGCAAGAAAAAGGGTAAATCTGGATCCGGATCCAAAATAAAGTAAATGCTGCGGGGATCACACACCGCTCCATTGACAAATTAAACAAGCATTTGCAATGCAATAGGTCTCGCATTACTAAAAGTTTGAGCTGTTGACTTAGGAAATTAGAATGTTATTTACATTTGTTTTTTTATTTGTAGTGTCATAAATGTATTTGCATAGCGCAATTGCTATTGGTCTAAAAAGCTAAAGTAAAAAACATTGTCATTTTTAACGCCAACAGCTGTAACTTTAAGAAACGCAAGAACTATTGCATTGCAAATGCTTGTAGAAAGCTACTGATAGGAAGAAGAGAAACAGGAGTGAGCTTAATGTGTAAGGCAAAAATCGGGAGGGGAGAGGGTTATAAGAGAATGAGAGAAAGGCGGTTAGGGAAAAGAACAACGGTAAAGAAGATAGTAAGGAGTAGAGACAAGGGAAAAGAGAAGATAGGAGGTCAAAACAATAAAGAAATGGGAAGGAGACGGGAGGGAGAGACAGGGAAAAGGAAAGAAAAAATGGTATGAACGAAAAGGGGAAAATAAACAGGTGGAGGAATTAGTGGAATTTAGTACTCTCTTGCAATATCCTTCCAGCAGTGGTTGATGATGGCAAATGGTCGTGTCTAGATAGAGTGCGATGAATCATGATGAAAAAATAAATAGAATTTTTTCATTTTGTACTGCAGGGTTCTGATATAGTGTGATTAGATAGTTTTCTATGCTAACTCCTTTCTTTGCATAATGGGAACAAGGGACTTGTGCCTGGCCCTACACACAGTAGCCTTCACCACAGTGTGAACAAATAGTACGTGCAAATATTAAAAGTGTGATGGTTATTGTATAGTTTCAATAAAATGGTTTATGGCTGAAATAAATAGGCCAAAATGCTTTTCAAACATTGTTTCAGTCAGTTGGTTTGTGTACTTTTATGGGTTTACATCATTACTAATACTACTATTAGTTAGACACAAGGATATTTAGCCATCTCTACATTGTGCAGGGATTATCACATTTCTCTACATGCCCATGAGGTTTCAAGACATTTTAATGTGGATTTTTATTAATAATACTGTACATGTTTTAGGATTTGTAGACATTCGTGGGGAAGCACTGAGTGGCTTTTATACTTTGTTGCATAAATTGGTTGGGTATGGCGCCAACCCACAACTGGTTTTGTTTGCCTTTCTACCAGAGTTGGACGTCTCTAGACTTTTTTCACACTCGGTGTTTTTTTTAGATGTGTTTTTTTAATCTGTATGTACATGAAGGAGGCTCGGCACTTACATTTCTTGTAAATATGCCTTCTTTCAATCTTACCATGTTGTCTTCTATTGTTTTGGTGCTTTGATTTATATTTCTGTCACTCTTGACTCATAATAAGTTTTGCTTGCAGTATCAGCTTCGAGTCTGAGAATATGCTGACATTAGGTAGTTATTTAGGACACACCTAAAAATATCTCTATAACTTGAAATACTGCTAATATTTTTGTACTTAAGGCCACACTAAGAGACATAGACGAGACGCGTTTGTGGCAATTACACAGTGGTTTGTCATTCTTATAGATTTCACCTCCAAAGAAACATACAAAGGGCTCCTTTCTGAGTGTGGTACTGTCTGCAATGCACTGTACAGAGAGGCACAATGGCGGAAGTGTGCTGGTTGCGAGTTGTCTACTGCAGAGAGATGGGGTTTAATCACACTTGTATGTTGGTATTTGAAAGCTGTTGTAATGTGCTAGTAATTATGCACTGGTGTTTAAAATACTCGCTTTCTTTGCAGTAAACAGGGCGGCCTTAGTCAATGGTGTTAACGTTAAGTTGTTTCTAGTAAATTGTGTCGAGAGTCCGCATTGTGGCCTGAATGACTTTACAAGCCATCCCGATCACTGGTGCAATCAAGGGATAGTGACAGTTGTTCTACAAAACACGTGTGTGCTACTGTGCTCACATTTCTGACCAGGGGAATGTAATGTTGGGCCCTAGGCCCGCATTATGGTGATGAATGGATACAACAGACACCGGGATAGTTGGCTAGTGAATGGCCAAGAGCACGTGCGCTCCTCCCCCTTTATTGACTGGGTCACCTGACTCGTGACACCAGTGGTGGGTGGGTGCAAAGTGTAGATTACATCAGTAGAACAACAAGACCATGTCCAGCAGGACACTACATTTCACCCAAACTTTAATAAAAGTTGAGACAAAACAAAGTCCGAACCTGTGGGAGGAAAACACAACATATGCAATCTCATAACTTTAGAAGGAGTCTCTTCAGCTGCTTGCTAGATGACCCCAGAGGAGCTTGACGCTGAAATGTTAGTTTTCTTGGGCTCGACGTTCTGGTTCTCGGTGGGCGTGCTCTTCAGGACTTGCAGCCTCACTCTTGTGGTGGCGACAAACAGATGACAAGATGGTAGATTGGATGGATGTTGTTTTCTACCAATCAGTCCTGGTTTCTTTAGTGTAGGCAGCGTGGCTTCTCTTTGCAAAGGAGGGAGTAGTGGAAAGACATCCTTCTCACTAGGATGCCCCTCTCGCGGGTATTCTTCTGCCACAAGATATTCCGGAGGCCCTCTTCATCGGGTTTCCACTGGGCCGGGTGTTCTCCGCAGCGTTGCTCCAACTCCACAGTCTGCGTGTGAATGGAGGAGACGATGAGAGTGTCACCACAAAGTCCGTAGCTTCACCTGGAGAGTGGTTATTTGACTCCTGCCTTTGCGCACAAGTTCCTCTTCTTCCCGGGACGTGCAGTATAGACGGCGATGGATCCATCTCTCTTGTCGGGACCCTCTGCCACCGGTGTCCCTGAGGCCCTTGCCCCTTGGATATCCACGGGCTGGTGTGGAGTGGTCAGTTCTCTTCCTGCCAGGACATCTGGGCGCTCTCCCCATCCAGACTTCCGCTCTATCCCATAGGTGGGTGTTGTCAATGGTCCAGCCTGTTCATTCCTGCAGCTGACGGGTTGTCAGAAGACTTGTAAGTAGATGCCTGTTCTTCTCCTTGTGCCACCGATGTTCTCCTGGACATGTATGTCACTGTGCTCGATGTTGTGGCGCGTGTCACCTCTTCTTCTGGTTTGTGGGTTGACCTGCCACACCTCTCCTCATCTTCCTGGAGGTTGTTGTTGCTGATGGTGTTATGCCACTTGACTCCTTTCTTCTTTCCATTTCTTCTTCGTGCCACTCGTTTTCCATCTTCCTAGACGTTGTTGTTTCAAGTGGCACTATGCCCTTCAATTCCATTTTTCTTTTCTTTTCTTCCTCGCGACGTGGTTCGGTCATCTGGCTTTATCTTCCTTGTGACCAGACTGGGTGGTCTGCTTTCTCATCTTTGCGAGCGGACTGGGTGGTCTGCTTTCTTTCTTTGCGACCAGACCGGGTGGTCGGCTTTCTTTCTTTGCGACCAGACCGGGTGGTCGGCTTTGCCTTCCTTGCAACCAGACTGGGTGTTCGGCTTTGCCTTCCTTGCGACCAGACCGGGTGGTCGGCTTTTTTCTCCTCGCGACCAGGCTGGGTGGTCGGCTTTGCCTTCCTTGCGACCAGACTGTGTGGTCGGCTTCCTCTTCTTTGCGACCAGACTGGGTAATCGGCTTTGCCTTCCTTGTGACCAGACTGGGTGGTCGGCTTTCTTCTCTTGCGACCAGACTGGGTGGTCGGCGTCCTCCTGGTGAGTCTTCATGCTTCCGGTGATCTGCGTGATCACTGTTCTTTTCTGTTGCAATGCTTTTGCTTTGGCGCGCGTTTGTCTGCGTTCTTCGGGTGCATCTCTGTGTCCGCAGGGTTAAGCCACCGCTCCTGTGACTTTCGCTGGCGTCGTCGCGCTACTCAACATGCGTGCTGCACTAGGCGCCACCCGGGCGTGGCAGTGTTCTTGCGCTTTGTCTATGGGTGCTTCGCTGCCTGTGATCCGCTGCTGGGAGTCTGCTTTACTTAGCTGCAGTGTTTCCTGGGTTGTTAAAGGCTTGTTTGTCCCTTTTAGCCTGCAGTTCTCGGAACTGGCCACTAGGTGGCAGTGTTGGATAGCTTTTATGACAGTCCACGTCGTTTTGTGCTTTTCTGGAGCTTTCCTCCGTTCCCTCTGATGGAGCTGCCAGTGCAGCGTGGATGCAGGAGGTGCTGTAGCCACTCTGGCTACACTGGTGCGCTGGGACAGGCCTCAAGGATGCCTGGTAAGTACTTTTATTTTATTTGTACATCCGAGAGGCAGGAGGACACAGGCACTTCCTTTGTGATGCCAGACAGAGAGGTGGGGCATCTCTCGAAATGTTCCTCCTTGTGGGGTGGGCACCCACGTTAGGGACAGTCAGCACTACCGCGCTCTGCCCCACGCTGCTAAGCTGCACCTTTTTAGGGCAGCGTAGCAGTGCTGGCGCTGCTTCGGCCATTTGCGATTGGGCTCCGCTTTGAGTATTGTACTTGGGCTCTGCGCCCTTCCGCCATTGCCACTTTCACCCCGTCGCCGCAGCTCACCTCACATTTGCACGCTGCTCGGCGGGTGAGGTTGGGGCTCTTGTGTTTGCTCGCGGGTGGGCTCCGCTTGGTCTCTTGGTGCCCGGCAGCTCTTCGCACGCTGCTGCCGCTCCTCTGAGAATCCCTCACCCGGCTGCCGCAGTTTCACAGCTTTCACGCTGCGAGGCGGGGGAGATCAGTGCGGGCACAGACTGGGTGCAGCGAGGTGGGCTCTCGCTGGCCTGGGCGTTCTTTGGGGCACTTGCAGACAGCCTCCATAACCTCCATACCTGCCACAACTGGTGAGCTCCGCTTGCACTCTGTTTCCGCCCGGCAGCTCTCCACCCGCTGCGGGCGCTTTCTCCTTTCTTTTCAGTTCAACTCACCCCGCCGCCGCAGCTTCACACCACACGCGCTGCGCGGCGGAGGACAGTGGGCGCTGCAGGCAGGCCACGGGTGGGCTCCGCTGGCCCTGCTTCACTACGGGGGAGTATTGGCCGGCTCCAGTGTCAGTGATGCGCTGGTGGGACCACGTTTGTCGCTTGACAGCGGGTGGGCTCCGCTTATCGCTACAGTGTCAATGGGGGGCGCTTCTGGCTCACGTGACCCCTGAGGGCCTTTTCAGCGTGAGGGCTCACCTCCGGCCTACAGGTCTTTCTGCCTCACGGGTAGGCACCGCGTCGGTCTCCACGCGGTGGGGGCTCAGTTGCGCCCGACACGGGTGGGCTCCGGTCGGTCCGCTGTGGCTGTGTGCGCCCTCCTCGGCACTAGGCAGGGCTGGAGAGGTGAGGGGTGGGCTCCCAGTCACCTCCTCCTTGACGAGTAGGCTCGGGCTAGGCATTTTCTCCGCAGGCCTCTCAGCGGCCGTCGCCGACCATCGCAGGGGGGGTGCCTTTAGGCAGGCATCATTCTCTCCCCCTTCTTCCTGGGCTGTAGCACGCCAGGGTACAGCCACCTCGTCGCCAGTGTAATGTTGGGCCCTAGGCCCGCATTATGGTGATGAATGGATATAACAGACACCAGGATAGTTGGCTAGTGAATGGCCAAGAGCTTGTGCGCTCCGCCCCCTTTATTGACTGGGTCACCTGACTCGTGACACCAGTGGTGGGTGGGTGCAAAGTGTAGATTACATCAGTAGAACAACTAGGCCGTGTCCAGCAGGACACTACAGGGAACATGCTTGGAAATAACAAAATGCCAGACATCGGCTCGTCCCTTGCATGAACCATGACACTGAGCTCTGCCTGACCTAAAACACAATTCAGGCTGGAGGGAAACAGCCTGGACACGCACACACACACACACAGAGGCACGCGCACGCACACACAGAGGCACGCACACGCACACAGATGCTTTCACATACACAGGCAAACACACACAGATGCTTTCACATGAGGGGGCGCTAGGTGGTGCTGGACCACGATGGCCGCCCTGGTGTAAAGCTCCCGCCGAGCCAGGCGAAAACTTAAACATCAACCCTATCCTGCCATCCACTACTGGCTTCTTGAGCCCACCGATCGAGAGCGGAAGGTCCGCTGGGGACACTGGTGAAGTTTCGTGGCAATGCACCGCCGCTTTCACCATCATCGCGCTGATTGTTGCTGAGGCGGGGTGCGACGGACCAGTCCCGGGGACCGGCCTGGGGAGCACGCACTAAGTGAAGCCGGGGATTTACAGGCCGCACAGTACCCTGCCAGGGGACACGGGAGGTAACTGATTGCCTGCACAACTGGGGGCCTAACGCTCACGACTGTGGCATGCTGGGGACCGTTCCCACGCACCTGATATCTTTGAATCTGCTGTCCCCACAGTGGTACGACCCCCTGCACACGGAGAAGGACGGCGCCGAGATAAACAAGCATAAAGCCCCTTATGCTGACCCTGAGGACCGGGCTTCACACAGCAGGCTCCATATGCCATACACTGCGGTGAGAGGGGGTACTGGAGACTGCGAACGAGCTGGGAAGACGGGGGGGACCCCTGTGGTGCCGGGAGGTGCGCGAACACGGAGATAGCCGCCATTTTAAGACACCCAGGATATGCTGAGGACACAGCTGGCGCTATCAGCAATACCCGCCGACTGGGAAGGGGCTGCCTCTGGTGCATTGGCCTTTCGCCCCCTGCTCA
This sequence comes from Lissotriton helveticus, assembly GCF_964261635.1. Taxonomy (NCBI): domain Eukaryota; kingdom Metazoa; phylum Chordata; class Amphibia; order Caudata; family Salamandridae; genus Lissotriton; species Lissotriton helveticus. The sequence goes on from NC_136063.1 coordinate 1,025,832,539, forward strand.
TCATTTACCATAGTGAGAGCCCCCGCATTACTTGGGAAGGTGACTGCCATGGGCGGAGCAAGGAGAGACTACTAGGCACTCCAGTGACATAGAGCCGCCATTTTGAGCACGACCCACCGGGTCATACCAGCAGAGTAGTTCGGGTGCCCAGCCCCGCTGCTGCATAGAGTGAGAGGACTGCTCCGGAGCCGACGGTGAGGGGCTCCCAGCTATTCACCCCCCTGCAGGCTACAACCCCTGGCACACCATGGGGAAAACTGAACCCCGGCAATCGAAATTGCCCTTTGACACCCGCAAAACGTCCAGCAACGCTGCCACGCCGCCGGGCGCAGAGGGCCCTCCGGACAACAGGGATGAGGAGTGGAAGGCTATCCTAACGGGGTGCAACGCAGCCTCACATCCATTGACGCCAGAATAGACTCCATGAACACGAGATTGGACGGAGTGGGGGTGAAGCTGGACAATCACGAGGAAAGGCTGAAGGACGTGGAACAGAGGGTTTCAGACCTGGAAGATGGTGCAGGAACGAGCCGGCAACACACGCTACAAATGGATAAATTACTCAAAGTCATTGCAGAGAAGAACGAGGAGTTGGAGGCCCGCTCTCGGCGGAACAACGTCCGCATGCTAGGCATGGCAGAGACGACCAACACAGGGAAAATGGAGTCTTCATGGAAAAGTTGTTGGTGGAGCTGTTTGGACAGGAGGCCTTCTCTGCTCACATGGTCATCGAATGGGCGCATAGATCCTTGGCGCAGTGCCCTGCCCCGGGCCTCCCCCCTCGCCCGGTGATAATGCGGTTCCTGAATTACAGAGCCAGACACTGTGCTACGATTGACGCGCGAGAAGGGAGAAGTACGGTTTGAAAACACCACCCTGTCCTTCTACCCTGACTTTACCCAGCAGGTACAGGATGCTCGCCGCAAATTTGTTGCGGTCAAAAAAAGCTGCAAACTCTCGGCATACAGTATGCCATGCTTTATCCTGCGAAACTCCGGATCCACCATCGAGGAGCGCCCCACATTTTCACCAAGCCGCAGCAAGCAGAGGAGTACCCCAAACACGACAGGCGGTCGGCCTCCAGGGAGGAAACCATACGTAGGCGCTCAAGATCACACTCGCCGCTTTATGAACCCGGCTGATGGTGATACATTATCGGGGCTTGACTATTGCAAGAGGGTGCCCCATGGCTACAGATGGGCGCTCCGCAGATGGGTGATGCATAACTGTTGATGTTTGTTAAGGTGGCACAGCTCCGTTGCCTGGTCTCTCGCCTCCGTCCCGTCATACAGGCTCCTCGTGATTGAGGGGTCGCGGATGAGTGCGACAGTGAGGACGAGTAGTAAAGGCGGGAGCCCCTAGTGGCTCCCAATTGAGGGCATTCCCCTAGTTACATTTGGCTATGTTGCGGGATCTTGGGTTACACTGGCCCCTGTTGGGCAAGGGTACTGGGGACGGGGGGACGGGGTTTTCTTCTGGCCTGTTGGGGTGCCGGAGTGGGTGTTGGAGGGTGGGGGGGACTGGCAGGCGGGAGGGGGGTGCGATACGGAATGCGTGGACGGTTGTTTGAGCATGGATGCATGAATGAGGTACTGAATGGTAGGTGAGCGAGACGCACACACGGATAGACCAGCTTTGACCATTGTCTCATGGAACGTAAGAGGCCTTAACGACCCATGGAAATGTAGGCAAATACTGGGCTATTTAGATTGTCATCAGGTTCACATCACTCTCCTTCAGGAGACCCATATAGCTCAGGGTACCACTCCTAAATTAGCCTCCAGATGGGCCTCACATCGCAGCATTACCACTTACTCCAACTATTCTCGAGGAGTGGCTATTCTATTTAAGCGAGGGACCAATTTCGTAGAGGGAGGGAGGGAGGTAGACCCCGAGGGACGGTACTGCCTAATATGGGGCAGCCTCAATTCACATGATATCGCCATTGCAAACTATTATGGCCCAAATGTCGATGACACGCACACTCTGCTCACACTGCGCAGCAAACTGCTTACACTGGGGTGCAGGCAGGTGATATGGGGGGGATTTTAATACTGTAGTTGACCCCAACATGGACAGGTCCTCGGCCACAGCTACTCACTTCACCATGTCCCAACGCACGCTACATGACATTGTCCTACAGGATAATTTGATTGATACGTGGCGCTTTTTACACCGACCATACGGGAAGGGACGCATCACTCCACTTTTCATAACACTTGGGCTAGATTAGACTATCTCCTTATCTCCAAAGGTATGACACACTGGGTGGAGGCGGCGAGTCACCTCGCCAAAACCTTTTCGGATCACTCCCCGGTCTTGATCAGGGTGACACCTCCAGTAGATTTCGCCCCCTATGCTAGCTGGAGACTGAATCCCATGCACCTCCAAGGTGCCGTATTTAAGGTTGAACTGGAGCAGGAGATACTAGATTTTTTCCCCAGAAATACTGGCTCTGTAGCCAGGATGCTTGTTTCCGGTCCATGGAAGACATGGCTTGGCAGTTCGGGCTGGACTGTTCCCATGAGGCACAGGGTCAGACTGATTTGCATATAGCCATGTCTGAAATGGGGTGGCTGAGTGGGCTAAAGAATGCTGATGGATTAAACCCAGATCAGTTGACTGGGGGTGAGTGTTTGATTTGCTCAAATGCTCCGTCCATCATCCCCTTTTGTATCGCTCTGTAGCCAGCCTCACCACCGTATGGGAAGCCTTCAAGGTGACGGTACGAGGTTGGTGTATTTCCAAAGGGGGGGGGCATCTTGCGGGACCTCAGACGGACTCTGACCACACTTGAGGGTGAGATGAAGGGGCTGGACGGGACATCGCTGTCGCAGGGGATGCACATGGCTTGTATGCTCGCCAGATGGAGAAACTCTCTGAATACACTGAAGCCGCTGAGCGGGAATGCAACTTCCGGGGGAAGCATTGCAGGGCCAGAATATACAGGGAGGGGGACAGGCCAGGGAAGTCCCTAGCAGGAGCGATTCGCCCACCTAGGTTCAGGAACTATGTCACTGAACTAAGAAATGAGCAGGATGTTATTTGCCGGTCCCTACAGGATCAAATGGCTGCCCTGACAGGGTATTACCAAAATCTATACACAACCCAGAGGCGGCAACCACTAAATCTTGGAGCCTACTTTGAAGATGTCGCTTTAGCATGGTTGGGTGACGTGCAACGCAAATTCCTCTCACTGGATCTTGAGGTAGATGAGATCACTGAAGCAATAATGGGGATGAAGTCAGGTAAAGCCCCAGGGTCGGACGGCATCCCTATTGAATTTTATAAAACGTATGTTACTATCTTGGCGCCCATTCTCAAAGCTGTTTTTTATGAAGCGCTGGAGGACGGCACTCTCCCCATCACGATGAGGGAAGCGCAGATCCTCTCCCTACTTAAGCCTGGGAAACCCCCAGACAGATGTGAATCCTACCGTCCCCTATCACTCCTCAACAGCGACACGAAAATACTAGCCAAAGTCCTTGCAACTCGATTGAATCTCCTTTTGGAGCGGTTAGTGTTGCCGGACCAATCGGGCTTTGTACCCAACCGAGCCACCACACATAACCTGAGAACCCTCCTTGCCATTATTCAGGACATAGACCCGAAGAGTGACACGGTGGCAGTCTTTTTAGACGCCACCTAGGCGTTTGATTCGGTGGAATGGGACTATGTGCTGGGTACACTGGCTTATATGGGAATGCCGGAAGCCTTCCTCTGCCTGATCCGCCTATTATATACGACGCCGTGTGCTAGAGTGCTTCTTAACGGGGCACGCTCTGACTCCTTCGCCATCACAAGGGGGATGAGGCAAGGTTGCCCCTTGTCCCCTGTCCTCTTTGTCATTGCGGTAGAACCCCTTGCTGCTAAGCTGAGACAGCACCACAATCACTGCGGTCTTATATACCCCTCCAGGCAAGTCCTGGTGTCACTATACGCGGACGACATCACGCTATACGTTCACAAACCACGGGAGAATCTCAACCCGATTTTGCTGGAGATTACCAAGTTTGGGGCCATAGCGGGAGTCCAAATTAACTGGAGCAAATCCGTGGTTTTCCCCTGACGAACACACTATCCCGCACCCCCTCGACTACCCCCTGCACTGGGAAAGTGACGCCTTTAAATACCTCGGGATCTACATCATGAGGGATAAAGAAACCCTGATGAGGACTAATTATGGGCGGGCCATGACCAAGGTGACTGATAACGTTGCGGCCTGGCTCAAACTCCCCCTTTCGATGGCTGGGAGAATCTCCCTGATAAAAATGGTAATAGTTACAAAATTTCTCTACTCATTTATCAACATACCCTACCACCTGGGCGCACACTTCTTTAAAACCTTGCGTGCACAACTGATTTGTCTTATCTGGGGGGGTAAACAGGCTCACCTGAAGCTTAATACTCTCTCCCTGCCGTATCGATATGGGGGCTTTGATGTACCCGATTTCGAGCAGTACTACTACAGCGCCCAGGCACACTTCGCTGTGTACTGGTTCCCCCCCCTTATATGCCTCAACTGGCTGTGGAGGATGGCCACATGTCTCCGATCCCTCCCACAGGCTATATGTATGCACCGTTCAAGGAGCGGGACAGTGACCCCACTACTGTTGATTGCACAGTGAAAGCACTGCACTGGCTGGCTAAGGCCGAGGGGGTGACTCAGCTATACTCTCCCAGAATCCCGCTAAAGCACTGCCCCTTGTTACCTGTCACCACTGAGAAGATCTGTCACAATCTACTTGATAAATTACACTATGTGACTTGGGGTGACCTATACCTGGACGGTAAATTCCGTACCAAAGATCAGTTTTTTGGGGAGACCCCTTGTTCCTTTATGGATCTCTTTCTCTATACCAGATTGAGGCAGAGCGTAAGAGCCAAGACGCCGGAGTTCCCGGCGGAACCGGTAGTGTTCACTTCTTTACACCTCCTACTTCAATCAGAGGCCCCTGCACACGTCACCTCCATGCCATATGCACGGGTACGATCGGCTCCCCCGGACTCTATAGTCAAGGCCAGAACTGATTGGGATAGTGATCTGGAAGTTCCACTCACAGATGATCAATGGGAACAGGCGTGTTTACAAACGGACGTAATTTCGGGGAGTAGCATTCTACGATTAATACATTATAAATTCTTCCATCGTCTATATCATACGCCAGCGCGCCTCCATAAGCTCTGCCTTCGGGATAATGATAACTGCTCGAGATATGGATGGAGTCCGGCTGATTTCATGCACCTTGCATGGACGTGCCCCCGGGTGGCTACCTTTTGGGAGGAGGTCACTAAGGGACTGGCTGACATGTTGGGTACTCCCGTGCCATTACAGCCCGTCACAGCCCTGCTGGGATTGGTGGGAGACATTAACACACCACATCGCAAACTCCTGCTTCTGGGATTCATATTGGCTCGCCGTCAGGCTGCTTGTAGGTGGGGTAGGGGGAGAGCACCTACATTCAAGAGCTGGATCCAAGACATGTGTACTTGGCAGGAATACTTGCATATATATGCGGAACAACTCCCGATGAAGTCTTGGCCGAGGGATATCTAGGGACCCTGGATAGCTTACCTTACAGAGAGACAGGGGGGGGGGAGATGAGGTGGTTGGGGAACAGGATGAGAGTGTACGAGATGATTGAGGAGTGTGCATGCCGGGAGCTGTGGGATTTGGATGGCGGAAGGCTGGCCGGATAGGCTGGAGGGGAGGCACGTGGGAGGTGAGACATGGTATGATAATGCTCGCATATGTGGTGGGGGGTGCATCTCCTCTGCAACGGGACTGAAATTGATTCATTGCACTCAGGACTCATACACGATCGCACCACGGACTTCCGTATCATAGAATGATAGACCATTCCTGCAACTTGAATACGAAATGCTGGGTAGGGATTGTTGGGGAGGGAAGGGTATGGGAGAAGGGGAGTTCTCTGTTGGTTTGTAAATTGTATGTGGGAAGGACCACAGTTGACCTTGCCATGATGCTGGATTGCACTGTGATGGCTACTTTGATAAAACCTATAAATAAATAAAAAATAAAAATAAATAAATAATAAAAAACAGATGCTTTCACATACACAGGCATGCACACGCACACAGATGTGCGCACACATGCCCAGGCACGCACATAGATGCGCACACACGCCCAGGCACGCACATAGATGCGCCATCATGCCCAGATACGCACACACACAGATGCACACGCACACACGCCCAGGCATGCACACACACGCCCAGGCATGCACACACACGCCCATGTACGCACACACATGCAGATGCGCACACATATATAGGCATGCACACATACACAGGTGCTTTTACATACACAGGCAAACACACTCACACATACACACAGATGCTTTCACATACACAGGAAAACACACACAGATGCGCACACATACCCAGGCACGCACACACACACACTGATGCAGACACACACAGATGCGCACATATGCCCAGGTACGCACACACACACAGATGCGTACACATACACAGGCACACACACATAGGCAAGCACACACACACAGATGCCCGCACACACACGAATGCACGCCCACACACACACACAAATGCATTCACATTCACAGGCAAACACACACAGGCATGCACAACTACATAGATGGGCACACACGCCCAGGCACGCGCGCGCACACACACAAACATTCATGTTTCCATCTGCGAGAAAGAGGTAATTCCAAACTGCCTGAGTGTTCACATCTAAGACTCTGTCCATCACCACCCCCGTTACATCACAGGTAGTGAAGGGGGGCACTGCTGCAGTGATTTTTTTTTCACCCTGAGGGTGAGGCAGAAACGGAGAGTTCGATAGAAACTCGTCTTAGCAGCTGCTTTTTGGATCTGCCATTGCTGTGTACCAGCAGGACCCGGCTCACTTAAAACACTGGGCTCATGGTCAAAAACAAAAGCTCTAACATGTTTACCCAAGTTTCACCGTCCATATTTGTCAACAGACCTCATTCAGACGGGAAACTCCAGATTTTCTAAGCAAAAAAAGTGGTTAATTGTGTCTGTCTCTTGCATGCAATTGCCTCTGCTTTAACAGAATTCAGGAGGACGGGAGCATTTTCCCTATTCATTTTTTGTTTTTTAAATCTCCCCCTTACCTCATCTGAAACGTTGGCATGTGTTCCCATTGGTTCCCGACCTTCAGCCATGCTCTTAAACAAAAGCTGCTCTCTGGAACCTCTGATGCCAACTCTGCTTCTCACCAGGGCGGGAGACAGGTGCAAGGACTACTGGACTCTGCTTTTCACCAGGGCGGGAGAGCCTGAAACTAGGACTGGTGGTATAGCGCTAAACGGGTCACGAGGATCGGGCAGAGGTTGCACTTGAAGCTACCCAGACCGGGGCCATGACCCCAGCAACACGGACCGGGCAGAGGTTCCAAACCGAGGAACCAGGACCGGACAAAGCCCGCGAACCAAGCGCGTGTACAGGTGAGATGCAACCCACAGCACCGGGAAGTGGTAGACTGACAGACAGTGTGTGGAAAGAGGTTTAGGGGAGGCGCATAGGCCGCCCACCGCGATGGTGGATCCGTGAAGGCCTCGCATAGGCTTTCGGCACTGGTGGGTGGCAGACACCGTGCACACTGGAGCTTTTATCCCATGGGTCGGGGCACGAATTAGAGTAGAAGCAGGGTCGGGGCACAGATTCCATAGTAGAAGCAGGGTCATATGCACTCTCAATGTGCATAAAAGACATTGTTGGGGCCCGCCCCGCATTCTAGCTAAGAGTCCAGCCATGCCGGGGCTTGGGGCCAGGCCGGTGCTTCTCGCTCGGCCTCTCGGAGGCAGCCTGGTGCAGATACTGAGCCGCGAGGTGGCGCGGACCCCCCAACCCTGCTCCCACTGGCTGCTGGCATACTGCGACGAGTGTAGGGTGCCCTTGGAGGACCCTGAGAGCATGTACGGGCAGTACCGGATGCATCTCCTGCCCAAAATCTCCATCCCTGAAAAGCAGGTGCTAACGATTAACCCCTCCCTGCCAGTAGAAGAGGCTGTCTCTGATTACAGCAAGAAGCTAAAAAAGGAGTTCTCTGGCCAAGAAATTACGGTCTTTGGTCTCCTAATTTTGGGTATGGGACCAGATGGACATACTGACTCCCTTTTTCCAGATCACCCGCTTTTACAGGAGACACAGAAAATAGTTGCTGCTATCAGTGATTCACCAAAGCCAGCGCCGGAGCGGATAACAATGACTTTACCAGTTCTCAATGCAGCACATACTGTGGTATTTGTGGCAGTCGGCGAGAGCAAAGCCTCCATTGTCAAGCGAATCCTAGAGACAGAGGAAGAGAACCCTTTGCCAGCGGCACGAGTCCGGGAAGCTGTTCTGGTTCCTGGACGAGGCTGTTGCCAAGGAGCTGACTGAGCCAGTGGAGAAGCACTCAGCCCTGTAGAACCAGTGATTGCATCCAGCAGGGGATGGGCAAACCAGAGCATTTCCTGCCGAAATGGTGCACCACTTGCTTCGGAACGTATCGGATCCAGGGGGCCCGAGCAGCAGGCCCACGAGCGGCAGTAACCTAGCACTCGTCATTCCGATGTTTGTATGTGTGTATTTTTTACGGATCAGAGGGTAGCACTTTGTGGGATTACTTTCTGTGTGTGATGCTTAGGATCAGGTGGAGGGAGGGTGGTTGTGTGATTAGGCGCATAGTCCTTCTACCGCTCTGTAGTAACGTGGGAGGCTGCTGGGAAGGTCTGCAGCCATTTGGTGTGTGACTGTTACCGTGATGTAAAGTGAATGCCAAAAATAAAGTGCACATAGAATGTAAAAAAAAAACAGCCGCAATGGCGGAGGCGCTCTAGCGACACTCCGTCTCTTTGCCCAAGAATTTGGCATTTCTCTTGCGCTACACGCCATCCTCTGAGTGCAGACCCCGGTTTACTGGGTCCTCAGAGTGAGCTTGCCGAAAAAAGAAGCTGCCCAGCAAAGAAATTGCCGCCCGCATCATGCAGCCGCTATTCGGCCGCGTCTGAGGCCAGGCGCTACTGAGAGGCACGTGCCCTCTGGTTCTTCCCCCACCTGCGACTTTACGGTGGAATTACTCGCTGTTCTCTTGGTGCTGTGAGTGAGCCAGCACACAACAGTTCCATTATTTGCCACAACTTACCGCCAGCTACACCGCAACCCCTCAATTTGGCAAGCTGCTTGGACGGATGCAGATCAATGCGGTGTACTTGACCCAAGCCATGCACAGCGTGGGGGGCCTGAGCGTTGGATGCTGGTGCACAAGAGTGTGTGGACGCTGACTGCATGAGACTTGAAGGGAGCGGCTTGACGCCTACCCTGACCTACCGATGACCTTCGGGGAACAAGCACGTGTGCCTCGCAGCAGGGGGAGGGGAGAGAGGAGGGGCCCTGCGCGATTCACTTGCAGGAGGGAGCTGCTGGCACCGTGATAATTGCTGCCATATGCCAGCTGTTACCTCCCGCGAGGAGATCGCCAAATGTGCATACGTTGCAATAGAAAGCAATGCAACGTGTACAAGTTTTTTCATCCATGACATGAGGTCCTCTCCTCCCCTATGCAGCGCATGGGCGTTGCGTAGGCAAGACCAAAAAAGAGATGGTAAGACCTGCGCAGCCGTGCCAAAGAAAGGATTCCCGAGAGGTTGAAAGAAGCCAGGAAGACAGGAGGGGGAACAACCACACAGACTGGGAACTCACCCATGGATGGCCATGGTGGAGTCCACACTCCAGCCTGAAGCTGTTGTTGGGGTGATGCAGCTGAACATCTCTGGAGCGGCCAACACATCTCAAGGAAAGGTGCATGCAAGTGACATTTGGTATACATATGAAAATTATCACCTCAGTACAGAACAACACTGCACTGCTGGCACGTAGGTCTGTCACAATGCAGACTGAGATGTCCCATTGGAGTGGGGATGTGGCCAAGGCACTGGGCCAGGTAACAAATGCAGTGGAACAAATGCTTGCTGCGACGATGATGGGAGTGAAGAGGCCTCAAGCCTCAGCAGTCTGTTGATGCCTGTCACCACTGCAGGAAGGCACAAAACTCTCAGCAGTACACCCTCTGTAGCCAACATAAGGGATGAAGATGCAGCAGCCGAAAGGAATCTCGGTGTGCGTGGGAGGAAGAGATAGACTGGCATGTCCACAGTCATTCAGACATGGTGATGTAACCATTGACGAAGACAACAGTTGTGTCTGACTTTCAAGTCATAATATAATTTCCAGATTTATTTTGTTCATTAATGCTATTTATGTGCTACTAGGCACCTGCTTCAACACTAAAATCATTTTAATTTGGGATAAACAAACTTTGATCGAAAGAGCCATGTATTGTCTCATCATTACTCACCTCAGAAATAATTATGTGTAATTTCTGTGCGTCTCCTGCGCCCTTCTGCTATGCCTGCCCCATGTGCTGTACGTCGGTGTGGCCCTTGCTGGTGGTCGTCATCTGACTCGCTGTCAGATACCTCTATAGGAATGCTTCCCCTTGTGGCAATGTTGTGTAATATGGCAAATACAGCCACTATCCTGCAGCATTATTCTGATTTGTATTGTAATGCTCCACCTGTTTTGTGTAGGCATCTGAAGCGGCTCTTCAACAGCCCAAGCGTGTGCTCAATTTTGTTCCGGTTGGAGATATGCACAGCATTGTACCTCTGCTGATTGGGGGTTGTAGGATTTAGGTACAGCGTCATGATGTAATTCCGCAAGGTGTATGCGCCATCACCTACATGGAAGTAAGCAATGGGTCATTGGTGGTAATGCATTGGCATACGTACAATGTCTGTGAGAATAAATAACACATGTTTACCAAACAGATGCCCCTCTCCAAATTCAGCCCTGACAAGATGAGTGTGTATGCCACTCTGGCGGGATATATAGGAATCATGGGAGCTTCCTGGGTATTGAGCCACAATGTTAGTAATTATGTGCTGCGTATTGCATACCACCTGTATGTTTAGGGAATGAAAACATTTCCTATTCCTATATATGTATTCACTACCTGCAGGGGACATATTGCTATATGGGTGCAATCAATGCAACCTAAGACTTGTGGGAAGCGGGCTATCTGATAAAATTCCTGTTTGGTCTTGGTCAGGTCATGTGCGGTTGTGGGGAACCTAATGTGGGAGTTGATCCGGGAGATCATGGAATTAAGGAATGCTTTAAAGAAACTTGAAAGAGCGCTTTGAGACATACCTCCAGCTACTGCTTTGACTCCCTGAAAACTGCCTGACGCCAGTAGGTGCAGGCAACAAAGGACCTGCACATGTGTGGGTGTTGCATTGGTCCTACTTGTCTGGCGCTGCAAAATGGGATCCAATTCATTGATTAAATCAATGATCATTGCAGCGTTGAGCCTATACTTGTCGTATATCTCCTCTTCTGTTTGTCCTAGCAATGTAATGCGGACTCTGAAGATGCGCTCCTGTAGTCTTCTGATTCTGTGTGCTGCGGCCTGGAGCCTCATCCTCCTCGCCATCAGGTAAAGCGCTGCCATTGTGAAATTTTCAGGGGCATTCTGGGTGTGTTTAAGTAAGTTTCTGTTGAATTTCAGCAGTGTGTGATTTGCACTCATGATTATCACCTGGTTGTGATCCTTCTTATTTTACACTTGCTAAATTGCCATTTTCAAGGACAGCGCAATTAGCGATTTTTCATGCATTTAATTGCGATTATGGGACTTTGTAGAGCTCCTTGAAAGACGCTGCCAGTTTTTCTCATATCACAGATACCTGCAATAAGTTGCAGCCTTTTAGAAGGTGGTAGGTAAATGATCTGCGCAGGCAACTTTAATTTAAACTAATGGAAAAAAAAAATATTGCACCCTGTTAGCAAAGATAAGTTTGCATGTGTGGATATTCTGAAATATAGAGCTATACCTACAACTAGATGTAAATGATCTCATGAATGGAACTCACCATTTCCATATGTAGAATTGCACCTAGATGTAGTCATATAAGTGTCCACACCTCAAATGAGGGTTGGCGATTCTTACTACTGGAGTTAGGACTTTAGAGTTGGTACATTTTTGTTTTACTAAAGGCCTATTTGGAGAGGTCTCTGGTAGTGGGGCAGACATATCTGCCACCAGGCGGACTTCTCAAAAAGGATGTGAATAGGGAAATAGTCTACACATGAAGTACATCACGCACATGACACACATCCTATGTTCCCTGTAACATGTGTGCCGGCACACGAGCAGTATACATTTCCTCTAGTGCCCAGGGGCTCTCGGTGACCACACATGTCTCTCCTCTCACCAAGAGAAGGACTTTAACAGGCGCTCATTTAGAAATAACGTATGCGTTTAAAATCACCTGCTGCAGAGTTCCTAGAGTGTCCAGTAGTTTTCAGTGAACAATAAAAATGTCAATAAAACTCTGGTGAATAATGCTCCTGCTAAAGAGAGAGCTGAATGTGTACTATGCTGATCACAGAAGTGTATTGCATGTGGATAGCTCACTGGGCTACTGCTTTTGACACAGATCCTTTTGTTACTTGCAGTTCATAAGTTACAATCCTAGTATAGCGCAGTGAGCTATTGATAGAGTGCGGGCTCACCTGCTCGTTTTACCATTCTCACCTGGGCCCATAAAACGTACACACTTTGAACAGGTAAACCAACGCTAATCAGCAATTTTATTTAACCATTAAGGACCTATACCAGTTATCTTACCAATCCTTGTCACCGGTACCTAGAGTCCTAAGGGATCAAGGGTGTTACCATAATAGGCAGTAAATAAACATTTGCACTCATAAAATAACCACAGACTCGGGAAAGGTTAAAACACTTTATCTATGTAAATTCTTAAATGTTAGAGTCCATACCAATTCAATCAAAGCTTGTTCAATTAGGAAGAAAATAATCAAAGCAAGATGATGTGCAAATATTATGAGACTTTCTTTAAGCATTGAAACGTAGGAAGGGTAAGAAAAGGGAAACAATACAGTAACATACCCACGCAACTTTATATTTACGTAGAATGGTGTGAAGACCAACCCGGGCCATGGGCTGGGGTAAAGGACAGGGCTCCCGATAGTTCAGGCGCCAACAGGACAGGAAAGGTGTAGACCAGAATCAGGATAAGTACGGACCAAATTGGATCAGGAGAGGACCACCGCAGGCCAGGACCGGCACCCACAGCTAAAGTGCAACACCAGCATTGCAACCCTCTGTGCAGCTAACAGACGGACCCTGATTGGGTTATCGAACCTTCTCCCACAGATCCCCGATTGGGTTATCAAACTCCTTCCCAGAACCCCGATTGGGTTATCGATTCTTCTGACAGAGTGCTCCGCCAGCACCTCTGCTCTCGATCACCTATTGAGTGTGTTGGGTCAGTGACAGGTCAGCTACTCGGACAAGTCGGACAATCTAACTAGGTAAGCCTACCTTAGATATACCCTTTTCCAGGGCAGTGTACCACCCCCCAATGTTGCAAGTGTGTGTGTTCCCTCAATTTGATTCGTCAAAAGACAAGGAGAGGTCATCATACCATACCAGTTATGATGTCACTTGATTCAAAAATGCAAAATATCTTCCCGCCCATAACTTTATTTTCCCATGCATTTTATTCCACCCAGCAATGGATGTTTCAGTAACAAATACATTGTATAACTTTAGGTACATCCGAGCTTCCTTTGAGAAGTCGAAGGGTGAGTTTCTCACGAGTTTCTCAGGCAAGTCTGTTGCTGGCATTGATTCAATGTCATGGCTTGTGGACTCGGAGATTTTCTATACATGCACAGTTACGGGACCCAAGATGGAGCAACATTGTACTTGATTGGTCCAAACACGAGCTAATAGCAAAGTAAAAAGAACAGTTTTAGAACAAAGAATAAAAGAATGCACTGTATACCACTGTATACCACTTATCTCTACTCTATTCCCATTACTTTATTTTAACTACAGCATTAGGGATTAAGCAGAACCAACTATTTAGTAAAAGCAGCAATGCAAGCGTTAGCAAGTGAAAACATAGAGCAGCCATCTTTAGTTCCAGTGCGCAGAAGCAAAGTTTTTCCACCAAGCAAAGAATACGTCACATCACGTGAGTGTGACAGACGCATGCACAGAAAAGTTCCCGCGTTGCGGCAGCCATATTAGGTCACTCGACTTACGGTTAGTAGAAAGCACATTGAAAAGCTTCCCTTAATACTAGAAATGTTGTGTGGTGCATTATTAGTAAGACGAAACATGTTTATTAGTGCATTACGTTTAATTTCGAGAGGGTTGAGTCCGAGCAAGTCTCTTTACGAGTGAAACCTTGCTCCATCAATCCCCTCTTTGATGATATTTTATATCATCACAAATTACAGAAACAGATGCCAACTTTTCATAATGTACTCATTTCTATTTCTTCAAACACTCTTTTAGGGTTTTCCCCATTATTCATGTGGAAGTTTTTCATCCTTTTATACAAATCCCCATTTAATTCTTCATGCTCAATTTCATAAAATTTTTGTTTTCTCCCTTTCTTATTTACTGTATATGCCTTTTTATGTTTGCGGCATTTGCCACAAATTATTATCCCTAAAATCAGTAGGGCTACTCCCATCATTGGCATCAGTATTTTACCTACAAAACTCTTTTCTACGTTAGAGAACCAATTACCAATTGAAGAAAGACCACTAATTAGTCTCTTCCATGTACTGTCAACCTCCAGTGGTTTTATTTCTTCACTCAAATGTGTAATATTTCTTGCATACTTCTTAATTTCTATGCTTTCATCTGGGATATAAGTGCAAAAATGTTGCGTTTTCAGCATTCTACAGACTCCACCCTCTTTTGCCAATAATATATCAAGAGCAAGTCGATTTTGTAAAACCATTGATCTTACCGCAACTAATTCGGTATTGATCATCAAAAATCCACTAGCAGTGTCAGTCGATAAGTGATCCACCACTGTTGACAATTTGCAAATGATGCTCTTTTAGTACGAGTTATTCCATTAGTTTTTTCATTGCTTCCAGTGTTTTTCTCTACATGGTACACCTTTAGGAATACTATTCCAAAATAGCAACTCCCGTACCAATGATCAGGCAATTTAAAATAGGCCTTATTCCCAAAATGTAATAAATTCCAGGGAATACTGGTTCAGTTCCATCTTTGAAACCCCAACCCCCAATAACTTTGAAATTATGTTCACATTCACTGGCAATGAATATATTGTTATAATAATCTGTTTTCTCTCTATGGAGACAGAGTTCCCCTTTCTTTTCGAAATCCAGCAACATAGCAGCTTGAGTCTTGCCATTAGGGTTAAACTCTTTATTTTCAGCCCATTTAGGAATCTTTAGTTTATGATTAGATGCTTTCTTATGACAATCCTGTCTCCTTTTCTCTACTAAGTCTATAAACATCTTTTCTTTCTCCTTTAATGTACATGTTAGATTGTTTTTGTGTGCTTCAGCTATGTCTATTGATCCTACTGTTAGAAAATAGTCTCCCATGAAGTGTGTAGAGTCTCTAATAATACTGTAATTTTCCAGTTCTATAAAACAGACTAGCTAAAATGCTAAATGAAAGACCATATATAAGGGGTAAGTGATGATAGGTGACCCCTTCAGCTACTGATGTGGCAACTTCATGCACATATTGCAATCACTGATTTCCATTGCTTTTACATAATCTACTAACAAATTAGCAAATACATTTAAATGAGTTCTATTTCTAGCTCTCCTATAGTGTAAATCTCCCTCATCTGGTGCTTCTAAACCTACTCCAGGTTGCTTAAGACTAACTGCTCTCTCATGTGTATGTGAATCTAGTTTCTTGAATTTACTTGCTCAGGTATATTAGTGTTATTCTGCATTTCTTTGCTCATTAGGTATGGTATAGCTAATGTCTACCCAAACCATACTATAACTCCTATTACTATACTACTTGTGCATATTCTACAACATGTTTTTAGACAATTTCTTTTCAGTCTTCTGTTAACATTATAATCAGCCAATTCTGACTAAGGAGATTTTATCCCCTCTTTGTAACTTTTCCACAGCCTTTAACCTGTAAATTTTCTAAACTTGGTCTCACTTCTTCGTCAGCCTGATCAACAATCAGTTCGTCATCACTTAGTTCTAGATTTTCGAAATCTTCAAGTATGACATACGTCCACTCAGGTCCTTTGAACTAGTTATTAAGTCTTTTCAGACGTGGACTTCTCCTTCTTGGTTGCTCTGTGGACGGTCCAGCTTGGCTTGATATTTCATTTACTTGCTCTGGTTCTTCATTTATTGTTTCAAGGCGAAATTTCAGTCTTTTGACAAAACCAGGCCACTTATCTCCCTTCCTAAGTCTTTTGGCCGGCACTGTGCTTTGACTTTCTTCAGATGTTCTTTTATTTTCGTTCAGTTGTGGCACTACTTGTTCTTCGTCAGCTTCTGAATTCCTAACTATCTGACTTGGTCCAGGGCTTAATTTTGTTTCTTCTGCCTGGATACTAATCTGGCCTTGTTCAGGATTTTGCTGTATTTGACTTTGACTTTGAGTTCAAGTTTATTCGCTTTCTTCCTGAACACTCTTTTCTACACCTATCTGGTCCTGCTCAGTTCTTTGGATTTCTTGATTGTCTTCTGCCTGAGCTTTCACCCTAATACCTATCTATCCCTCCTCAGACTCTGGAGTTCTGACTGGAGTTTCAAATGTCTGAGTACATCGATCTTTCCTTATCTGATCCTCCTCAGAATTACTATTGACTTAGATTTCTGTAATCTGAGTACATTCTTCTATTCCTGACTCGTCCTCACTATCACTCTGTCTATCTAGATAGGTTTGGCTTCTGGTTCTCACAAATTCTGCAGGTATGTTGACTATTGGAATCCATTCATCCGGACTGGTGCTCGGTTGCTCTTCATCAACTACTTCTGGATCAACTTCTCGAGACCCCTCAGCTGCACTACCTTCAGCTTCTACCTCATCAGGTTCTGTCACCCTCTTGGTATGACACGTGTGGATCCAGTTTGGAATTCCCCTGCACTTTCCAGATGTGGTGGTAACCAGTATCACTTGATGTGGTTCTCCCCACCTTGGTGCTAGGCAAGATTCTCGAGTATGTTCTTTTATCACTACCCAGTCACCTGAATTCAGATCATGTGCTGGAGTTGATTGTCTGGCGACAGCGTCTTCCCCGAACCTGGTGGGAGATAGAACACACTTGGTTAGCCAGTTCTTTGCAGTACTCAAGTACTAAATCATCAGGTATATTTATCAGCTTGTGTCCTGGTACCCATGCCTGCCT
The DNA here is from genome assembly GCF_964261635.1 of Lissotriton helveticus. Lineage (NCBI taxonomy): Eukaryota > Metazoa > Chordata > Amphibia > Caudata > Salamandridae > Lissotriton > Lissotriton helveticus. The sequence continues at coordinate 1,025,849,791 of NC_136063.1, forward strand.
CATTGCTCTTCCCATGAGTATTTCATGGGGACTCAAGCCTGTTTTTCTGTCTGGGAAACTTCTGAGTCTCATCAGAACAAGAGGTAAAGCATCAGGCCACTCCAATCGGGTAGATTCATACATCTTTCCCAATCGTGACTTGATTGTGCCATTCAGTTGTTCTACCACTCCAGAAGCCTCTGGGTGGTATGCACAGTGCAGCCTTTGCTCAATTTGGAATGCTTCACAGATCAGATGAATTATTTCATTATTAAAATGAGACCCTCGGTCTGATTCAATTGTTACTGGAAAACCGAAACGTGGTATGAGTTATTTCAGTAGTAGTTTAGCTACAGTGATGCTATCATTCCTGCGGGTAGGGTAGACTTCCACCCATTTTGAAAACAGGCAGACAATGACAAGGACGTACTTCAGTCCTCTGCAAGAGGGTAACTGGATGAAATCAATCTGGAGTCGAATGAAGGGACCTTCAGCCTTTCCAATCTTTCCTGGCAACACTACAGTTCTCTTACCAGGATTCATTCGTTGGCAGGTTATGCACCTCTGGCAAGGACTCTCTGCTACATTCCTGAATCTCACATTGAACCAACTTTGTCTAAACAATCGTATCATCGCGTCCCTACCTATGTGTGTACTTCCATGATACATCCTAGCCTTAGGAGCAAGCATACAATCTGGTAACACAGGTCTCCCATCAAGGTAAACAATGACACCATCCTCAACCCTTTTCCGACATCCTATTTTCTCCCACTCTTCCTTTTCCTTTATTTCTGCCTCATTTTGAAATGTCTCACTTCTTCCCATGTTTTCACTCTTTCAAGTAACATAAGTTGGCAGCTGTTTCCACATGCATCCGTTTTCTTATTTATTGCCATTTTATGTTTGGCACAATGCTGGGCTAGTAGGTCAGCATATCGGTTACCTGCTATCACTTTATCATTTCCAGATTGGTGAGCAGCACACTTGACCACAGCCACTTCTTTTGGTAATTGAATTGCTTCCAGCAAGTCTTTTACATAATGTCCATTTTTAATAGGAGTACCCGAAGAAGTCAGAAACTCCCTTTGCATCCAGAGTTGGCCAAAGTCATGCACAACCCCGTAACCATCAGTGTATATGGTTACTTTCCAATTTTTCCCAAATTTACAAGCTCTTGTCAATGCAACTAATTCAGCTACTTGTGCAGACTTGACTCCAGGTACGTAGGATGCTTCAACTGGACCACACAAAGTACACACAGCATATGCAGCACTTAATCTACCTTCTTCATGTCTCATGCATGAGCCTTCCACAAATAGTTCATATTCTGAATTTAATACTGGCTCTTCTTTTATGTCTGGACGGGGCTTAGTGCTGTATTCTGTGAGGTTGATGCAATTATGCTAGACTTCCCCTTTCACCTCTTCAAAGTATGAATCAGGTAACCGTGTAGCTGGATTTAAGACAGTATATCTGGCAATGGTCACATTCCCTGCACCGAGAAGGATTCGCTCATACTTAGTCAGCCGACTAGGACTCAAATATTGAGTATGTGTTCTGGTTAACAGGATCACCACTGAGTGTGGGGCATACACAGTTATAGGGTGTCCCATAATGATGGATTCACTTTGCTCGAGACTCATGCCACTGGATCTAGCGTGGATGAAAAATATGCCACAGGACGTCTCATTAAACCATGAGTTTGGGTCAGAAGAGGGAGTTGTACGACATTACAACGCATGCTAATACATCGCATGCCATTACATCGCGGTTTTTACAACGCGAGTCATTACAACAACTTGCGTTGGAGGGCGCTGGACTTAGGAGTAGTATCATTTACTATTCCAACTCCAGTCTACATACCGTAGGGAAGGTGTTGGATAGTAAATGATACTATTCCTTGTCCTAGAGCGCAATCCAGCAACGACTTGCGTTCTAAAAACCGCGATATAATGGCATCGCGATGTAACGACCGCGTTGTAAACGACGTTTCCCGAACAGACAATGCACAATTGTCACCTGCCTCACAAAACAACAGTGCAAATTCTTTTAAATAATCAGCCATCCCTAAGGCTGGAGCTGGGCAGAGACAGTCTCGCAGCTTCAAGAAGGCAGTCACACTTTCGTCATCCCACTCTACTGGGTCTTTTGCTCTCTTCGTTGTCATTTGTATCAGAAATTTAGCTAGGACTGCAAATCCCACAATCCACTGCTTGCATTAACCTACAACTCCAAGAAACATTCTGATTTCTTTCAGTGTTTGAGGTAGATTCATGTTTCTGATTATTTTGATTCTTTCAGAAGTAACTCGTCTGACACCTCTCTCTATCTGGTGCCCCAGATTCGTTACCGATGTGGTGCAAAATTGTAACTTTTCAGGTGACACTTTATGCCCTCCTTCAGCCAGATGATTCAGCAATGCAATGGTATCAACTACACAATCATTTCGAGTTTTAGACGCCACCAACAGGGCGTCTATATACTGCACGAGGACAGACTGTCCGGGCAAGATCGGAGATTCAAGACATTTTTCCAATATCTGATTGAAAATCGATGGACTTTCCGTGTACCCCTGAGGCACACGGTTCCAAATGTAAACATGGTCGTCAAATTTGAACGAGAAAATAAATTTGCTATCCGGATGTAATGGTATGGAGAAAAATGCATGGCACAAATCAATTACCGTGAACCATCCGGCTCCCCGCGGTATCTGGTACAGAATCACTGCAGGATTTGGCACAACTGGACAACATGGGACGACAATTTTATTAACTTTGCGGAGGTCTTGTATGACCCTATCTTTCCCGCTCGTTTTCTTTATGCCAATTTTAGGTGAATTACATGGACTGCTCATGATTTCTTGTAAAATGCCTTGCTCAACCAAACGCTTTATTTCTGCTGCAACACCTGCTTTTATTTCTGGGCTCATTTTGTATTGTCGAATATTTGGGTAAACTGCACCTTCTTTCACTGTCACTTTTACCGGGTCAACATTTGCCATTAATCGTACATCTTTTCCAGTGAATTCCCACACTTCAGAATTCACTGTATGCTGCAATTCTTTTGGGAGGTCTTCCACTAGCATCTTTTTATTTTCATTTTCTTGTTTGGCTAACATTAATTTATAAACTCCATCTTCATATGGGGCTTGAATTTCAACACCACTTCGGGTACAAAAGATTGTGCAGTTCATTTTACACAGTAAGTCCCTACCTAAAAGGTTCACTGGACTGGAGTCGCACACCACAAATTTGTGCATTTCTTTAAAATTACCTATTCTGATTTCCATAGGTTCTGTAACAGGGGTACTAATTTGTTTATTAGAAACGCCCACTACTTGGATCGCTTCTCCGGAGAGGGGTAGGTTTGGAACGTTTGCTGTACTCAAAGTAGAACGGGTAGTGCCAGCATCCAACAAAAAAGTAACATCATTTCCCTCAACTTTCCCCTCAATGTATGGACTTGACTGATCTACCGGCAAGGATGCGCCAAGCACACACTCCTCGTCCTCCCCTCTCAGTCACCGTCAGTAACTATCATGCTCAAAAAATGCATCACTCAAAAGAAATTGTGATGTCACTGCTTCTCTCCTTCCACTTCCCTCCCAATTTGTAGTATCCACTTTGTAATTTTCTTGGCTCCCTGAATCTGGCATAGGTGCAAGTGGTAACTGGTTCTGTATTACCTGTTGCTGTGGCTTCCTTGACACCCCATTCTGCGTCTGTGGATTCAAATTGTCAGTTTGCACATTGTTACTCAATGTAGCCTTACACTCGTTTCTCCAATGCCCCATTTTTCTACACCCATGACAAGGGAACTTTTTCTATGCCTCCTCCCTGTTCGTTCTTCCTCTCGGTTTAACCCCCATTTCCATCTCCTTGATTCTGAATATTTTTCCATTGGCTTAACTGGAGTTCCTGTTGCCCTGCCAATTTTACCTGTGCCCACATTACCTTTTCTTCTAAATTCTTTCGTTTGTTGTCAATTTCATCCCCACAATATTAGGCATATTTGAGTATCCCATCAACAGGCTTGGCCTGCAAGCAAATTTTATGGTCTTTAATCATTTTTTTTAATACATCTTTTTATTAGGGTTTTTCTTTACAGGTTCCCATAAGGGACATCAGACAAGTCATAGGCCAAGTATCACATACGTTAGTGATTACACATCATCTACAATTATAGCACATCGTTATCATTCGGGTTCTGGTCCTCCAAATATGGTTACACATCATCTCTCAGGTATCTATTACTAGATCGTCTCGTTACATGATGGTGTGCCGTGTTACGTCCGGTCCCTTGAGTTGTATACTGACGAGGAATGGTGTGCCCTCCTCCCCGTTACCTGTGTATGATCACCCTTTAGTGTATGTCCAATCAATGGTAGTCCGCGAATAGGTCTGCTTCCGAATCGCCCCCAGGAACTGAACTGGAAACTGTTGGAAGAAACGTCTCCCAAAAGAGAGGGGATTGGGGCAGTATAAGGGGTGGGTGAGGACAAGAGACCATGGCGGGCGGTATGTGAGCTGGGTACTGGCCTGGGGGTGGGGTCGCATGCGGCCCGGGATGGGGAATGAGTAATCTGTCATGGGGTGGACTGTAGCCTCTGTGATATGGACTGCCTGCCCTATTCTATCCTCTCACCGGGGGCTTCACTCAGCTGGCATTGGGGCCTGTGACCTGGGGTGTTGGGAAGCATTGCATGGTAGGGGCTGTGTCAGCTCCGGTGTCTCCTCTGCTGTTGTCTCTTGTTTGAATTGTATTAATAGTTGCGCCCACTCCATAGAGATTGGGTATTAACGTGTGCCTTTCACCTCTTCTTCTCTCAAGGTCTCTTCTTCCGCTGCCCCCCATTTGCTCACTGCTCCCACCCAAGCCACCTCTGGGGGTCCCGCGGGGGCCCTCCAGTGCATGGATGTGCGTCTTTTTGCTAGGAGGATAGCTAGGGATGCGAAACGCCACTGCAGCTTATCAGACTTTTTGTTCCGATAAATTCCTAATGCGCACGCCTCCCATGTGGTAATGTGGGGCAGGTTGACTATTGATTGTAGTGTGCGATGTATTTTGTCCCAGTAATGGTGTAAGGATGGGCAGTCCCAGAACATGTGTCTGAAGTTCGCCTCCGGTGTCTGACATCGGGGGCAATTGAATTGTGTCCGGGTAGTATCGATGTAGTTTATCTGGTGTGAGGTATGCACGGTGCAGGATATTAAACTGTATGTTTTTGAAACGTGCATTCCTGGAAACTTTTTAGGGTATTCTAAGGCCTGGGACCATTCTTTGTCATGGAGGGCTCGACCTACATCGTCCTTCCACGAATGCCTCAATCCGTCCAGGAAAACATTGGCCAGTTCCTGGATCGCTTTGTAATGCCATGTTACCAGGTGTCTGCCCGTCCCCATTCGTAGTATCGTATGTAGTACTGGGTGTGTTGCAGGTTCCCCATCACGTAGGTCCCAGCATTGCCGACCACAATCCAAGAGTTGCCTATGTGTTAAAAATTGCCCTTGCGGGAGGTCGTATCATTCTATCATTTGCTCAAATGTTTTTAGTTGCCCTTCGTGGAACAGAGCTTCTACTTCCATCACGTCGTGATCGGTCCACACCTGCAGGGCCCTCGCGGTGTAATAGTCTGCCTTCGGGGAGGCCCACCAAGGGAAGCAGTGGGTAGTATAGCGGTCGTCCCCTCGACATTCTGTGTACTCGCATCATGCATTTGCGGGCTATGGCAAACTGTATCGGGTGCGTGCAGGCCGGCTTGGTGCCCGGTAAGAGCAGTCTCCTGATAGCGGGAAGGGGTAACCTACCAGTCTCGGTGGTTGTTTCACCCATGTGTTTCTCTGCTGTTCAGTGGGACAGCCACTGAAGTTACGCAGCAATAAAGTACGATTCAAAGGATGGGGCTCCCAAACCTCCGCACGTCGTGGGCAGATACAGCTTTCGCAATGCTACTCTATTTCGACCATCCCCCCATATCAATGTTGTGAGGAGCGTGTCCAAGTCCGAAAGAAGGACCGAGGTGGGATCACAGGAAAGGTTCGTGAAATAATACAGCATCCTGGGAACCACAATCATCTTAGCTATAGCTACCCGCCTGATAGGCGCCAGGGGTAGTGTCTTCCAAAAGCCCACCGCCACTCGAAGGCTTGCTAACGCTTTGCAATGGTTACCTTCGTAGAGGTCCTCCAGGGAGTGATATAGGCGTACACCCAGGTATCTGGGGGCCGCTCCGCTCCACTTCAATGTCTGTGTGCCTATGTCTATGTTCTGTGGCACTAATTGGGGACCGAGAGGGTAAACCGTTGACTTTTCCCAGTTGACTTTGAGACCGGAGGGCTCTGCGAATTCCTGTAAAGTCGCCCATATGGAGGTGAGGTCGCCTGTTAAGCCCCGAACGAATATCAGCAGATCATCTGCGTATAACGATACGCAGTGTAGTGTGTCCGCTATCGGGATACCCCATGCTTCTCCCTCTTGCCATAATCGTATGGCCAGGAGTTCCACTGCCAGTGCAAAAAGGAGAGGAGAGAGGGGGCACCCCTGCCTTGTCCCCCTCTCCACCGGGAAGGGGGCTGAGATAAGTTTGCTGACTCTCACCCTAGAGGTGAGGCCTCTGTATAGGAGCTTTGTGTACGCCATCAGTGTGGGACCAATATTTTTTTCCGGAGGACCTCGAATAGATTAGACCATGTCAGGGTAGCGAATGCCCTTTCTAAATCGAGGATTAGGCACGCCGCAAGTGGTAATCTGTTTTTCACCATATACTGTATATGAAACAGTCTACGTAAATTATGCGAAGTATTACGTCGTGGCACGAAGCCGCATTGGTCAGGATGCACCAGGGCTGGGAGATTTGGACTGTAGCATTCGGCCAACAGCTTTCCCAGGATCTTGCAGTCTGCATTCAAAAGTGTTATCGGCCTGTAAGAGGCCGGGAGTGTGGGGTCCCTATGGGGTTTCGGAAATGTCACCAACACCGATTCGCAGAACGACTCCGGTAGTATGCCTCTAGCTAGGGCATCATCGTATGAGGACGCTAGGTGCGGCACTATCTGGGCCGCGAACGTGCTGTAGTACTCAAGTGGGAATCCGTCCATACCCGGCGCTTTTTTCTTTGCTAACGACCCGATTGTATGCTTTATGTCGGAGGGTTTAATTTTGCTGTCTAAATCTTTCCTATCTGCCATGGAGACTATGGGCATGGGCGATGGGTCCATAAATTGTGCCAGCTCACTTGGTGTCTCCGGTTTCGGGGCACGGTATACTTCTGTATAGTAGTCCTGAAATATGTGCAAGATGTCGATTTGGGAGTATTTGAGGTGCCATTCCTGTCTGTGAGCTCTGTAATGGGATGTGACGCTGTGTCGTGTTTGACTACCCATGCCAGCAACGCTCCCGTTCTATTGCCCTCTCTGTGTGCCCTGGCTGCATATGCGTGGAAGTTGTATTTGCGCAAGTCTCATAGCGCCTCTGCGTGTGAGAGTTTCGCTGCTGAGAGCTGCCCTAGTGTGGCCCTCCCCTGATCCGTGTCTTGGGACAGGTCTGCTAATGTTTTCTCTGCTCTATTTAGTGTCTGTTCTAGTGTTCTCCGTACCCCCACCACCTGTTGAATACAGTGTCCCCTGGCATTGACCTTATATGCATCCCATTCTATTGCTCTGGAGGAGGCAGAGCCAGCGTTCCGTAGAAAATGTTCCTGAATATATTCCCCATGGACGTGGTGAAAGGCCTGATCAGTGAGACAGTCCCAGGGCAGTTTCCTTGTTGGAACTGGGGGGTGGAGAGGTCTCCGTCTAAGTGTCACTATGTGTGCGTCGTGGTCCGACACTATCCTCCCCATATAGTCAGCGTAGTGTATCTTGGGTAGGAGGTCTGTGGAGCACGGGAACCTATCAAGTCTAAATCACAAGTCGTGAGGGATGGAGTGAAAGGAGTACAGCCTAGCCTCGGGGTTCGGCGCCCTCCAGGCATCTACTAGTACCCAGTGCCCTACCTATCTACGGAAGCGGTCAGTTTGCTTTTGTGCAGGCGAGTGCGGTGGTGGGGGATGCGACCTATCTAGGTGTAAATCTAGTACGCAGTTGTAGTCTCCCCCCAGGAGCCATGGGATGGCTGTGTGATGAGCCAGCACGTTTGTAAGCTTGTCCCAGTACTGGTCTTGTTCCACATTGGGGGCGTATATACATCCTTTGAGTATCGGTTGTCCCTCCAATAGCCCTGTCATGATTACATATCTCCCTTCCCTATCTATGTGTCGAGTTTGTTCCTTAAAGGGCACCCCTGGTCTTATCCATATAAGTGTACCCCTGGCGAAGGCAGATTATCCCGTGGCACAGACTATGCCCCGCCATTTTTTGTGCAGGCGGCCCACTTCCTGTTCTGTCAGATGTGTCTCCTGCAGGAGGGCCACTTGGGCCTGCTGTCTCTTAACATAGGCATAGACAGAGTAACGTTTATTGGCTGTATGCATACCCCTGACATTCAGTGTGATGAATTTTATGTCCGTGTTTGGTGCTTTAGGTGTCATGCGTCACACAAGCAATCCGAGTTCTTCTCTAGATGTACTGTCCCCTTCTCCTCCGTCACCCCGCCCGCCCCATTGCTCACCACTTCTGAGAACTCTGTATTGTCCAGTCTCTTCACACCTCACCCGCTTTAGGATATCTGGGAAATTTAGGAAAGAAAGGGGGACAAACTGCAACTCTGAGGAACAGTCCCAACTTGGGGGACCTACTGCATGAGGCAATACATCCAAACTGGTCATCATATGTAGACTTTAGTTCGTTGTTGTGGGGTAGTGGCGGTTTCTCTCCCCGACCTCTGCCGGTGTGGCCGCACATTCATAAAGGACTACGGGACTGTGCCCCCTCACATCGCAGTCGGTCTTGATTGTTCGCGCTGGGTTGGAGTGACTATTTGCGTTGTAATCACCGCAATAAGTCCTGACGATCGCTGCTCCGTATCCAGGCGACTGGATGGCATTGCGCCTACACGCATTTCAGTTCTGGGACATTCAACCTCCACTGTACGACCTGGGCCCCTTCTATACTATTATATCAACGTGTCAGCTGTTTGAGGAATCCCTATTGGAGGTGTCATTGAGCCTTCTCCGGACGCCGGCGCGTCACTGCCCTCATCTTCGGAGCTGAAGAGGTGTGGGCCTCCCTCTGCGCCCGACCCTCTCTCCGCGGGGTCTAGGGTTGCCACCGCCCACAATGCCCTTGTAGTGTAGTTCCTATCATCCCAATAGGCTCTGCGCATTGGAATAATACCTTCAATAGTATAGGCCTAAACCAGACGTTAACTAGGTCTAATACTGTCGATATTAGACTTAAAGTTTTGGGTTTGCCAGCTTAGCTCAGAGTTCACTAGAAACTTTCTCGAATGTTCAGGAAGGAATTAACTTCCCTGATTAGACAAGAAGGGATTTAGTTTCTGACAACCATAGAACATGACAACTTTGCTCTCCCCTAATCAAGAGTATATCTCGAGAGTCGTGTGAACAAAAGGCAATTTATTTTACTCAGTCAGTACGTGCATTCTTAGTCTCATCAGATTGTAGAGAAAAGGAAGAGACGGGCGTGTTCAATAAAAGGTGTTATTTATTGATCAGTCTCTTTTCTCATACAAGAGAAATGGATCGATATTATCGCAATACTTATGGTTAAGTAAAGTGCATACATTAAAAGCAGAAGTATAAAATAATACTGTAAAAACATTGATATGGTTTCTAAGCCATATGAAGGTTTAAAATGAATAAAATATATACATACACATATACATTTGACTAATCGTACTCAACTGGTGTTTCTAGCTACGCCTACCCCGTGTACCTGACCTAAGCCTAATACGTGGGCGGGAATAGAAAGTTACAGTTTAAGTTAAGTTTGTTTTTGCCAAGTGACTGACTAAAGAATTCTCTGTGAGGGGTTATTCAGTTCTGTACCTGGAAGTTAGGATGAACGAGGGATGGTATCTCTCTCTCTGGTCTCGATATTCCAGGCTGCCTGCGAGGGCTACCCGGAAGCGCCGGTGCTGGATTTCTCGGCAGGAGAAAAGCAGCGTCTCGTTCTCAGCGCGTCAGGAAGGCGGGGCTGCGCCAGCGGGGTCTGCTCTGCTCTGGGCTTCGGCAAGTATGGCTGCTCCGTCTCGTCACCACCGCGTGTGTTTGCATAGGGCAATATCGGTAATATTTATACCTTTAAGGTGCCGAGATTGACGTAAGGATGGACATAGATACGTCAATAAGGATGTCATACGACTTGGTCGTTAGCACATTCTTTTGCTGAAGTTCTCGGTGAAATCAAAACAATGGCCGCAGGGTTTTTCCAGGTCTGTCATAGGTTTGATTTGTTTAGAGAACTCCGTATGCCTTATCAGGGGCTGGAGGAATATCGCTTGTCTAATTAGATCGCAAGCGTTATGACCTAATCAGATAACATGTTCCTGTGCCGTAGTGTGGCTTCGTCAGATAACGGTATCTGCATCATGGGGGTTTGCTGCCTCATGGGCTGACTGCTAGTTAACTTGTTGGTTTGTTAACCAGAATAGGGTCAGGAATAGGGGGATCGATTCAGAACCTATAGGAATACATCACACCCACTCCACGCTAACTATGGACATATTTACTAATCTAGGCATAGTAAACATAGTACAACATACTATAGAGTATCGTGTATACCTTACCACCCCAAAATACATAAATGCATTTTGAAATTTTTCAAATATACGGAAAAAATTGCAGTCATAAGCAATATATGCACTCAAGCTGTAGAATAATGCTAAAGTAATTACGCATTTGTATACATTATTGCTATTTGGTATATGAGAATTTACACATGAAATGGCTCTTAATACAGAAAAAAGGTTCGAGACCATTTCATCACAAAATAAAATATTTATGAACATACCAGCGGGCAGCTAATGTCTATAAGTATCTAAAATTAGGAATTTTAGTTCTCTAAAAATAGTTCTTACTTTAAGCAGAAGATAAGTGTCCCGAAAAATATGCAAAAATATTTTGGGGCTGCTGAAAAAAATTGCTGTCCGTGAACTGGAGGGAAAATTGTTCATGTGACTTTATTATTAAAGTTGAAGGCCAAATTCAGGGTGTTGGGAACGCCGTGTGCGAGCTTGCTCAAAAGTCTCTATTTCTGCTCTGGTGAGAACATCATATCATTTAGGCTTTCGAAAAAGCTGTCAACAGCTTCCTGGGAAAGTTCCACTAACTCGGAAAAAGGTGTAACCATGCATTCGTGCGCATGATTGTCTCCATTGACATTCTGATTTGGATTGCTGACAGAAGGTCGTACCTGATCGATGCTGCTTTCATCTTGAACTTCACTACCCCTTAATCGTAGTGGTGAAGCTTCCACGAATGCCGTCATCAGGATTGGTAGCCGTTGAGGGCAGCACAAAGCATGAGCCTTTGTTGGACTCAACAATGTTTCTGCATCCATTGGCGCATCCGATTGTAGCGTCAGACAGGTGTCTAACACGCATTCTTCTCCGCATAGCAGGCACCTTAATACAGGTAAAACACATCGTTGCCACATTGGTCGAAATGATAGAAACCAAGTCATGTTCAGGTCTCTAAGCCGGGATAGTCCCAGGATTTTTGTTATCCGGTCCCGGTATCCAATGGCTAGGATTGTTTCTTCCCTTGTCGCAGGTGTTTTGTCTGTGACATGGTTTGCCATAACGAAAAATAAGGACTAGGAATAGGATTCCTGCAATCAGTCCTAAAATGAGGGGAAGTCCGCCAAAAATCGAATGGACGAAATCTGGAAAAATACCCAGTATGGCTTTGAATGGTGTTAATGCCATCGAAAATACTGTCTTAAATACCTTTGAGACCCCATTGGTATCAGAAATATTTAAGATTTCGTTCAGGATTTCTGCGAAATGTATGGGGGAATTAGTTGATAACAAAGAATGTATCTCTGCAGTCGTCCTTGCGACTTGGAGATCATACGTTTCTTTTGATGACGTGAGCCTGGTAGGCATCTGAAGAAGCACTGTTTTCATTCTGCTTAAAGTATCTATTCGAATAGAAGTAATTTTCAAGTTGGGCCATGCCCTTGCCTCCCTGTCTGGAAAGGAGCTGGGGAACAATGAGTGTCCACAGCACTTGACCTTCGCAGTCGTAGTTACGAGATAAGGAGTCCCGGGCATAAGACTACAACATCTGCGATCTACAATTAGAATGTAACTCCCATTATAGAGTCTTTGAAAGAATGGTTCTATCTCTGTTGCAGGTGCGCCTTGCTGGTGACATGAAAGGTTATTTGAGTTCCCTTCACAGGCTCCGTGCAAACTAATTCCGTTACACAGAAGTGTACCGCTTAGTGACATCGCACAATTATTGCCACTAAGAAACACTTTCTGTCCTTTATTACTGACACATGCATGTGAATAGGGCAGGTTCCATGTTGTTTTAATGTACCCCTTTCCCAATTTCTCGTACATGCCAGCCTGTATATATTTTTGGCAGTATTGAAACCTGAAGGTTGATATTGGAATATTAATTATCCCATGTATTATCCATTCACTGACAGGTCGTTCTGACATTGTCACTGGTAATCTTTCGAGTTTCTCAATGCTCAGGATTGTATAATCAGCACCCTTTTGTGCCATACTGATTTGTCTATCAGTAAGGTTAAAGATATGGAATAGTGACGTTGTGTTGATTAAACGCCAAGGCACATAGCCTGAACGCAGATTTTGTAACGTCCAGCCAAGCTGTACAATAGAACGCAATTGAGACTGACCGTGTTGTAACAACAGTAAGTCCTGCGATAATATGTCGATTGCTGAAGACACAATGCTGTCCAGAGAAAAAATTCTGGAGGACAGAGTCATTAACCCATTGTCCACTACAGAAAGTGATTTTTCCAAATTAATACGGTCAATTTCCCGTATTCTCTCTGCTGTTTCAATTTGAGTAACCTTCCAGGCCTCATTGTATGCTGCATATACAGAGGCTGCTATGAAACGTTTTTGACGCTGTTTGCGTGGTCCCATAATGAAATCACGCAAGTCAGCACCATCAGTAAGTAAAGTTAGGTGTTGCTTAATTTCTGCCAGTGTGGAAGTTTGTAGCCATTGAAGGCATAATTTGCCCACACTGTAGGTGGTTATTATCCCTGGGTGTTGTCTTTGAGGATATCTAGGGTCTGGCCTGGTCATTTTGAACCCCTGTGATTTGTTCAGGAATCTGTCTTGACAGTTATTAGTATCTGTGTGCCAGATCAACCACTGTTTCCAATCTGGATGTGTTCTGTTTTGGTTTAATACATAGTTTACGTCTATCTCTTCATCTGTAGAGCTATTGCTGTTCATTGTTGGTTTTGGAATAGACGGTTTATTTAAGTCTTTGATTTTGGCTAAGCCAAGACAGGTGGTTTGTTGAACAGTGTCATTTAAAAATATAATTTGTTCTGGGATCATGCAGGCTCTAAACAAAGATTCTATACCTTGTACTTGCCATTCTTTTGTGCCCCAAACACTTTTCAATTCAACATGTTTGTCCCAATAATCAAAACCAAAAGTATTCATTTTTTCAAAGAATGAGTCTGAATATATCAATTTCGTGTTTGTTATCATGGTCTTTGTCCCTGTCTTATTTGACAATTTGAAATAAAATGTTTCAGCATTACTTATGTTAAACCCTGAAAAATATGAATATTTGTCGTAAACGGTTCTTGAGCTTCCTTTTGGAGGGGTTGCACAATGTTCCCATTGATTATAATTTAAAACATTTCTAGGTTGTGCAGATTTATGTAAAAAATGGTTACCATAGTGGTTGTAACAATACATACTATCATAATTTGTTGAACCCTGCAAATAATCATGTTTGGTAAATTTAGCAGACATTACTAAGTCAGACATCATATTATTAATGCTTTCGAAGTCCCAATCATCAGCAAATGTGCTTGGTTTTACAAAGTCACTCAATGAGATCTTAATTTGGTGTGGATATTTCAGGATTTCAACCGGACCATAGATTTCGTAGTCAGTGTTGTCCCATGCTACCCCACCCGGTATAGGATTGGCTGTGAAGTTGACTGAAGAAAGTTCTCTTTTCTCGACGTGTGAAGATGTGTGTGGTTTGAGGATCAAGTTGATTTTCTGACTTGCTATGTCCATTTTAGCATATTTTCCCTCAATGAAGCGTCCCAAAGTTAGTATCATGATGAGCCAAAGTATGAGGATAAATGCACCAAAACCCACCCACAATTCAATCCATGGAGAAATCAGATATGTTTCTTTCAGTTGTTTCAAAAGTTCTTTAGCTTTATCTTTAAAGGTTTTTGATGATGGCTGTGTTTTTGATTCATTGAAGCCTTCAGAGGAATCATCGAAGTTTATGAAGTAGCCGGATGCAGTTCTGTCAATTGTTCCAATTGCTTCAGGATTAATGTTCCTTGCATTATCGTTTGGTACTTCATTATAGATTGGTGTGTCTCTGCTAAATGTTTTTATTTGGGTTTCCAGAGGTCTAAGTTCCATTGCATTGTTGCATAGTCCTTGTTGTTCTTCTGTAGGCGTTTCGAATGTGATTAGCCTATTTGTTAGGACCTCTGTACTGGTAGCAAACCTTGGTGTTCTGCTACTTATTGGGAGTCCACTTGGCCTACTGTTTGTTATCGGCCACATGATTGTGGTTTTACCAGGTCGATGGATACAACTCGGTTCTCCTTTTTACCAGCAAGCGGCGGTAGTACAACTGATCTTGTCCCGTTGACAGACAAGACAGGAACTGCTTTTCTGTAAGAAGGCCCAAATTCCTTCTTTACCGCGATCTTTTCTCTGACTAGATCCCCGACTTTTGGAATCCAGACAGGTCTTGCTGGGACAGGTGGTGGTTCTTCAGTGGTTGTTGGCTGCTATTTCAACTTTATGTTGCTCAGGTCTTTTCTTGTTTTGTTTAAGTCCTGCAAAATAGCCAAACGATCTTTGATATCAAAGCTTTTTTCCTTCACCACTGAAGTCTGACTGTCAAGGTCAGAGATTAACATCCTAGTTCCAAATAATAATTCGTACGGACTGAATCCCTTCAGAGAATTTCTTGGCAAGTTATTTAGACTACGTTGGACACTTATTAGATGTTTGACCCACCCAGCTCCCGAACCTAATACCTTTGCCGTTATAGATTGCTTTATGTCACGGTTTTTTCTTTCAACAATTCCGTTCCCCTCAGGGTGAAATGGACAAGAGTACCGCAATGTCACGCCCATGCTGACCATGGCCTCCTTATAAGTCCGAGAGCTAAAAGCAGGACCGTGGTCTGAATGCAGCATGCCAATTGCGTATGTGCCGATAAAGACTCGCAAATCTTTTATAACAGTTCTGGCGTCAGCCGAGTGCTGGTGATCTACATTATAAGTGGAAACTAGCCTGTATATGTTAATCGCAAGCCTTGCTTTTTACTGTTGATTTTTTCTGCCGTGAAACGACACGGTATTACACCGTTTCCCTCACCACTGCGATTCCTGTTGCAGTTTGGGCAGTTTTTTACAAACATGGTAGGATGCAGGCTCATGCCTGGCCACCAGTACCTTGATTGTAATTCTTCCAGAGAATCTTTTAGTTTGAGGTGTCTGAGACCCTCGCCCATATGTGCGTCTGCGATTAACAAGTTTCTCCTGTCCATGTTTGGAATCACTCTATCCCCCACTCCAGGGATTCGAGCAAAAGGGACGGAGTTTGCATCGATTATGTATGTATAATTGAGTGGATAGTTAATGGGTAGCGCTGAGCAGTCGCCTTTTGATGACGTTTTCACCGCCAGCATTGTTTCACCGTCAATGTATTTTAATGTACGCTTTTTTCGAACTACGGGAGCCGATTTAGTGGCTGCCGCTGTGGCTGTTTCAGCCAATGAATTCCCTGCAACGTGAACGCCATCACGTTGATGACTCAGTGTATGTATCACGTGAGTCTTTGGTAGTTCTTTTTGTAAAAGAACTACTTGTTCCCAGAGCAGTTTCTGCTTTATTGTTGCATCTGTGTCATCTTTGTAACCGTTTTGAATCCATGTCTGCAAATCCTTGTTGTATGATTTGACGCAGTAATATGAATCGGACACTATAAGTGTCGGGAATTCGCGATCCGCATTATCTAGCGCCATTTTCAATGCCATTATTTCAGTCTGTTGTTCTGAATTAGTTTCTACTGAGTGTGTTTTTGTTAATAGAGGTCTTAGTTTACCTCCGCGCCACACTTCTTTTGTAATCCCACATGTGGGGTTGTATGCTTGTTCTCCCCAAACGGGGGGTTGAGCATGTCCGTCTGTATAGATTACACAGGCGTAATGTCGTAAAGGCAGAATGTCGATTGGCAGAGGGAATGTTCTTACATATTCTAGATTTTTTATTTCTTTTAATTCTGGATCAAAGTAGTTGTATACTTTGTCCGTTGTGATTGAATTCACCCATTGTATCCATTCCGGATTCAATGTTGTTGTTGGTAAATTACACGGTGTTGTTAATGCCTCAAAGGCTGATTCTGCTGTTCTGACTGTGATGTGTCTACCGTCCGCTTGATCTTTTTCTCTAGCTATTGCGGTTTGAACTGCATGAACAATTTTTTCTTTAATACTGAACTTCTTTTCAGCCTCTGTGTACAAGTGTGATTTGAATGCAATTGGTACCTTTTCTCCCTCATTAGAGGTCAGGTATGTGAATCCGCATCTTCCTGGGATGACTCGAATCACAAGATTGCGTGTGTTATCACGTGTTTCTAATTTTGTTTTAATTAGCATGTCTGTTTGTAAGGATCTCAGAATTTCTGTGTGTATTTGAGTCCAATTGGTTCTTTTAAAATCTGGTTTAATTAGATCATAAAGGGGTTTGACCCTTTCTGCGTAATTTGCAATGTATGTTCTTCCGAAATTTAGGAAGCCTAGAATTGACTGTAGGTTTTTTAGTGTTCTAGGTGCTTGGAGTACGGCACATTTCTCTAGGAAATTGTCAGCCAGGCTTTTGCCTTCACTTGATAATTCATATCCTAAGAACAGGACTGTCAGATGGGCAATTCTGGATTTTTTAAAGTTGAATTTGTAACCCTCTGCTGCGAACCCAAGTATTATGGTGTTCACTCTCTTCAAGTGAGTCTCCAAGTCATCATCTGTTAAGTATATGTCGTCGACATAAGATAATGCTTCATCATCATATATTTGTAGTAATTCTGTTACTCTCGCTGAGAATACTCCCGGGCTGTTCTTGTACCCCTGGGCTAACCGACAGAATTGTTTTTGAGTGCCATTTATTGAGAACGCAGACAAATATCTGCTCTCTGGTGCTATGTTTTGACAAAAGAATCCATTAGATATGTCTAATGTTGTTTTGTATTTTTTGCGCACTATGTTATTCATTAGTGCAGCACTATGCGAATTTTGCACTGCAAAAGTTTTGCAACATGAGTTAAGGTGTCGGTAATCCAAAACTAGACGATATGAATTGTCTGGTTTGGAGACCGGAAACAAAAGGTTGTTCATTTGTGAGGTGCAAGTTTCAATCACCCCTTGGTATTCTAGCTGATCTAGGATTTCTTTTACCTGTTTTTTAGCTTCTTGCTTAATTGGGTACTGCCTTTGTGCAGTAGGTTGTGATTTTAACTGGATTTTGTGAGGAGGAGAGTCCTCATCCCATCCTACGTGATTTTTATATAAAGCAGGAGCTTGAGCTACTGCCCACTTTCTAGCAAGTGTGTATTTTTTTATGAATTGGGATATGATTTGAGAAGGCAGGCATAATTATTTCTTCGCCATGAGGGCAATCCCTGACAAACTCTGGTGGCCAGTCTTTTTCAGCTAGAAGGATGTCATAGCCCTTGGAGAGATTATCCCAAAATAGTCCCCTTATTTTCCTAGTCTTATCCCCCTCTATACGTAATGTTATTTCATATATTTTGTGAGGTTTGCTAACTCTGGTGTCTGCAGTTTCCACTTGAAGATATTAATTCGTGTCCACTGTCTCCAGATGATTCATAAGGACTTTGCGAGCTATGCTCACTTCTGCTACGCTGTCTAGCATTGTCTGAGCCCATTCTCCATTTTTCAGTTGTGTCCTCAGTATTCTCGGCATTGTTAACTACTTTAATACTGGCTACCTTCTTTTTTGGAAATTGTAATTTCTTTTTTAGTTGAGCAGGTTCCTTGTCTTTGGACTTGGCATGCTCTTCTCTTTGTTCTGATCGTCCTCTTCTTTCCGATTTCTGCGAGGAAGTCTGAAAAGATTGAGAGGGACGTGTATCAATGTCTTGATATCTATCAGGCTTCTTTATATTATCCCTATTTCTAAGGTTATATCTTTTCCCAGAGGGGTCACTCTGAGGTGACCTGTGTCTTTGGTTCGGAGATTTTTCTCTTCGCCTAGGAGACCTTCCTCTGGACTGGAATTTCTTTTCTTTAGGATTGGATTGTTTGTTTCCATCCCAGCTTTTTTTCTGTGATGTTGAATTATTATTATTAAAAAATATTTTTTCAGGACTTTCAATCAGTTGTGGTTTTACTGGTATTCCACCTAAACTATCTCTACCTAGTTCCTCATAGGATTTTTCTATGATTCTGGCAATTTCAGCTGGTTGGTCTGCTATATCTGTCTCTTTTAACCTCTGGCGGATCGCCACGTTTGCTGCTTCTCCCTTTATGTTGGCTAATAATATAGCCGAGACCTGCTTGAAGTCTTTCAGTAATTTCATACCAAGAGTTAAAGCGGGTTCTGGACCATATTCGTCTTGAATTTGTTTTAGCACATCTGGTATTACCGAGATGGATGGAACACCGTGCGTTTTTGTATAACTGGAAGCAAAGACTGTACCCCAAGTGTCACAGTCCTCAATGTGTGGTGCGATTCCCATTGGAAGACAGATAGTCAGAATCCTGTGTTTTTCTAACGGGGTGGTGTCTGGAAACACCGCCTCTATTTGGGTGATTTTTTGTGCTAGCCAGAATGGTATTTGTTCCCGTTTAGCCGGTACTTTACCTAGGCAAGATTGTATGTTCTGTGGTGTAATTTTATTTGTGTTCCCCTGGTGAGGGGTCAGCTGTGGAATTTTAATTGCTGGTTGAATTGTTGAAGTCCGCATCACATAATGGACTAATTGTCTGTGTATTTTTATTAGTTGTTTTAGCTGTGTTAAAAGGTTTGCTGCAGACATCCCGTTGATGTCTGGATGTGGTGTGTATCCGGCTAGGACCGGCCACGTTGCTCCTGGTCTACCTAAAGGACCGAGCCTGGTGATGTGATTATTATGTTTTAGGGCGCCATCAAATAAGAGCAGGTGCTCTTGAAATTTGAGTGGTACTTCCACCTCCTCGAAAGGAGTGTACGCATCAGGAGGTTCCTCTATTTTGTAATAGTGGAAGTACTTTGTTACAGGATTTGCTGCTGGAAAATTTATCCATGAATAGTATACCTCTGTCTGCCGATATTCGTGTGCCTCAATTACGAATATGACTGTGCCACCTCTAGGTGTCAGTCCGTTTTCTATAAGTTTTAAGGTTATAGATTTCCTTTTGATGACCGGGATGAGTATTATATCCTGGTCTGCTTCCTGCATAGTAGCATCAGCTTCTGCGAGTTCAGTTGCTATTCTAACTGCCTCTCTTTCATCACCGCTGTCTACCATTTTTCCGACAGGAAGGTTATTCTGTTTGTTTGCAGATCAGGTTTCTTATGGAAACAAAGATTAGATGCACAATATTTTGGAACAGTGTATCCTTCAACGTTGACTATACCAAGAACCATACATAGGAGTTCCCTCCTGCGAGGTTTTGGAGATTATTACCTTTTACCCACTCCAGACGTCTTTGGAGTATTATGGGAAAAAAGGGGTCTGAATGAGAAAGCACGACTGAGTTACTCTAAATGTCTTACGTTAGTTTTATCGCCCTTTCCAAACGCGTTGGGCGCCATGTAGTGTAGTTCCTATCATCCCAATAGGCTCTGCGCATTGGAATAATATCTTCAATAGTATAGGCCTAGACCAGACGTTAACTAGGTCTACTACTGTCGATATTAGACTTAAAGTTTTGGGTTTGCCAGCTTAGCTCAGAGTTCACTAGAAACTTTCTCGAATGTTCAGGAAGGAATTAACTTCCCTGATTAGACAAGAAGGGATTTAGTTTCTGACAACCATAGAACATGACAACTTTGCTCTCCCCTAATCAAGAGTATATCTCGAGAGTCGTGTGAACAAAAGGCAATTTATTTTACTCAGTCAGTACGTGCATTCTTAGTCTCATCAGATTGTAGAGAAAAGGAAGAGACGGGCGTGTTCAATAAAAGGTGTTATTTATTGATCAGTCTCTTTTCTCATACAAGAGAAATGGATCGATATTATCGCAATACTTATGGTTAAGTAAAGTGCATACATTAAAAGCAGAAGTATAAAATAATACTGTAAAAACATTGATATGGTTTCTAAGCCATATGAAGGTTTAAAATGAATAAAATATATACATACACATATACATTTGACTAATCGTACTCAACTGGTGTTTCTAGCTACGCCTACCCCGTGTACCTGGCCTAAGCCTAATACGTGGGCGGGAATAGAAAGTTACAGTTTAAGTTAAGTTTGTTTTTGCCAAGTGACTGACTAAAGAATTCTCTGTGAGGGGTTATTCAGTTCTGTACCTGGAAGTTAGGATGAATGAGGGATGGTATCTCTCTCTCTGGTCTCGATATTCCAGGCTGCCTGCGAGGGCTACCCGGAAGCGCCGGTGCTGGATTTCTCGGCAGGAGAAAAGCAGCGTCTCGTTCTCAGCGCGTCAGGAAGGCGGGGCTGCGCCAGGGGGGTCTGCTCTGCTCTGGGCTTCGGCAAGTATGGCTGCTCCGTCTCGTCACCACCGCGTGTGTTTGCATACGGCAATATCGGTAATATTTATACCTTTAAGGTGCCGAGATTGACGTAAGGATGGACATAGATACGTCAATAAGGATGTCATACGACTTGGTCGTTAGCACATTCTTTTGCTGAAGTTCTCGGTGAAATCAAAACAATGGCCGCAGGGTTTTTCCAGGTCTGTCATAGGTTTGATTTGTTTAGAGAACTCCGTATGCCTTATCAGGGGCTGGAGGAATATCGCTTGTCTAATTAGATCGCAAGCGTTATGACCTAATCAGATAACATGTTCCTGTGCCGTAGTGTGGCTTCGTCAGATAACGGTATCTGCATCATGGGGGTTTGCTGCCTCATGGGCTGACTGCTAGTTAACTTGTTGGTTTGTTAACCAGAATAGGGTCAGGAATAGGGGGATCGATTCAGAACCTATAGGAATACATCACACCTGTCGGGCTAGATGGTGTACTGAGCTGCGTGAGGGTAACTCTTCGGAACTGCCAACCCGTTCGCCTTACCGGTCGGTCCTGTTGTGTCTCCCCGGCATTCACAGGGCGTGAGGTGTGCTGTTCTACCCAGGCGTCCGCGTCTTTCGGGTCCGTGAAGAAGTGCGTGGTGCCGTCGTGGATGATCTTGAGCTTGGCAGGGAACAGAAGGGCATATTGTATGTTCTTTTGGCGCAAGGTGCGCTTGATCACCTGAAAGGTGACCCTCTATTGTTGTACAGTCCGGGAGTAGTCCGGGAACAGCATCACCTGCTTATCCTCTATTTGCAGCCTGCCATGCTCCCTAGCTGCCCGGAGAATAGTGTCCCTGTCTCGATAATGTAGTAGTTTCATCAGGAACGGCCGGGGCGGCAGACCCGGTCTGGGTCGGCGTGATGGGACCCTATGTGCTCTTTCAATTGAGAAGTAAGGGGTCAAGTCGTTGGCGGGTGTGAATGTCACAACCCACACCCGGCAGATTCATAACTCAAATATTGCTCCTCCTAAAGCGGCCTTCCAAATCATCCGTTTTATGTTCCAGAGCCTTGATCCGGGATTGCATTTCCTTGATAGCGTGATGGTGTTGCTGTACTTGAGGTTCCACTGCCTGCATTGTCTTTTCGCCTTGCGTTACTTTGTCCGTTAGCTTCCTGTGGTCATCTCGAAGGATGTTGAGATCAGTGACCAGGGCGTCAAATTTATTCTCCATCGCCACTCTAGAGTGCTCTATGGCAGCAAGTACTTGGTCCAGTTTTCTGGAAATGGGGTCTTCTTTGGTGGGTTCCTCACGTGATCTAGTCGCGGCTGAAGTCTGGGGTGTTGTTTTGTTCTGCTCCATGGTGTTGGTTGTCCCCACCGCACGTTGACAACCCATGATGGGAGGCTTTGCGGCTGTCCCATAGCCCCCGGCAGCTGATGGCGCCCATAGTTGGTCTCTTGTGTCCCTGCATCCGTTTGCAAGCGTCTAGCCCTCCCGCGCCCGGCTCGGTCCTTCTTCCTTTGTGTCCCGCCTGCAGGGTGGGCTAGCGGTGGCAGTCCGGGGTGGTCCCTCCACGTGGGTGGTTATCGCCCATTCCTTGGAGGTGGCTCAGAACTTCAAAGGGGCAGCGGCGCTGCAGTGTCAGACCTGTTCTATGGGACGCTCAGTGCTGGTGGGTCCCTCCCCGCACCTCTGTTACATCAGCTTTTGAGTGTCCCCTAGGGCGGAATCAGGAGGGTGTTCGTTTTGAAGCCCACCACTTTAGGGGGCTCCTGCCCAGTCTCTGTGCCTCCCGGATTGGTGGCCCTATGGCGCTGTACTGTTCGGTTCTCGTCTGCCAGTCGCTGTGGTATCTTCTTCTACCCCCCCGACGCCACAGGTCTCAGCGCGAAGCGAGGTAGGGGAAATTGTGGGTCCTGCACCTCAGTACACTGCCCCCTCATAGCTGGTAAGGCTCAATGACCCCGGGCTACTCACGGCGTTGGCAAAGCGGTGTGCCGTGCCTCCTCACCTGGTTATTCCTGGTTGTCGCCTGGGATGTGCGTGTGTGTCCGGGGCCTAGGGGCCACAGGAGCGGCCCGTACAGTTTGCGACTCCTCGGGGCACCCGGGGTGTCCTCTCCTCTTCTCTCCGTTGACAGGGGGCACCGAGTGCTGTTCGCACCGTCGAGGCAGGACCTGTGTTGTTCGCTTCGCGCACCCGCCACCGGGTCGCCCCCTGGTTCACAACGCTGATATCACCGGCGGGAGCAGGGGCTCTCCCTTCCCGCCCGGCTTCGCCGCAGATCACCCTCGCGGCAAGGGCCTCCGCCACTCCGTGAGCCGTTACGAGCCTCCCTGTCTGCCGTCCCTGACACCTCCGCAAGCATAGAGGAGACCTGGGGGGAGCGGGTCCCTCACTCTGCCGTCTGGCCCAACCGGGGTCGCCACCTCTTCACCTGGTGTCCTCGGATTTCGCACCAGCACCGGTGCACTTCGCCTCTTGGATGTAGCCGTTTGCCCCGGTCCTCAGCAGTCAAGATCGCCCCCCCGTGGGCCTGCCATTTTGTGCGGTCGTCGTGAGGGTCGCACAGGGGGTGCTCCAGGCGTGCCGCTGCAGCCTGTGTCGGGACTTCAGTCACCCCAGCGGGATCTCTGCATTCTCCGGAGTCATATTCTCCCCATTGTACTGGTGTTCGATGCGAGAGGCCCAGATGTTTTAACTTTCGTGCAGGCCGGCAGCCTTAGCCTTAGGGAGAAGCGCCAGCCATCTTGGCTGGCTTCGCCACGCCCCCACCTAATGATCTTTAATCATTTGTGAAATTTCTGGCTTTAACCATGACACAAACCGATAAATAAAATGTGTCATGTCTTTCGTATCAATGCTTTCCAAACCACTGTACTGCCTGAATACCTGTAAAAGGCTTTCATAATATGCATGTACTGATTCATCCTTATTTTGAGTAGTTCTGTCTATTCTCGTCCAATCTATTTCTTTCAGGGGTACCTTCCCTTTTCAGGAAAGTAATGACTTGATGATATTTTTCCATCACGTCATCTGATGGTGCTCCTGTCTTTGGGTCTCTTGGGTACTCGTCATTAGGCCAATCAATGGTCATTTTACAATTGGCAAACAGGAGCACAGTGGATCAGTGCCTTAATCTTGAACTCCTGATAAATAGGTACTCGATCGCCAGGGGGGTTCTTTGTACATGGCCTTTATGGGCCTCTCCTCAGCTTTCGACCTTGTCAACAGGGCGAAGCTGTGGAGGGTCCTCTTGGACATGGGCTTTGATCCCCCACTGGTTAGCTATATAGCCGAAATTCATTGCGACCTATCGGCCTCGGTTAGAGTCACCAAGGAAGGCAGGTGCACCTGTCATTTTAAATCAGAGCAGGGGGTTAGGCAAGGATGCATCCTAGCTCCCCTCCTCTTCACACTCTACATTAATGCCCTTGAGCCAGTCGTGGCGGATGCATCCCTGGACATTCCGCGTGCAGGAGAGACAAAGATCCCGGTCCTCCTGTACGCGGATGACGCCGTCCTCCTGGCACGTTCAGGGGTGGCCCTTAGCCGTCTATTGGACTCTTTTGGTAATTTTATGGCCTCCCTAGATCTGAAAATTAACACCCAGAAATCGCAGATCACGATCACTGGAGCTGCAGGCAGAAAAAAGAAAACTAAAACCTTTTTTGTACTGGGCAGGAGCTAAAGAGAGTCCCATCCTTTCCATACTTAGGAGTCTTATTTGATGATAGAGGAACTTGGGGGCCCCAGCAACTTTCAAAAAGCAACACTGTAGCTAGAGCGGCTGCAACTTTGCTTGGATTTACGAAAAGGCTGGGAGCCCGCCCAATGGAGACTATTATAAAGGTATATAAAGCAAAATGCCTGTCCATAGCCTATTATGGCTCCGCCATTTGGGGACACACGAACCATGATAAGATTCAAAAGGTGGAAAATGAATTCCTGAGATCGTTGCTTTCTGTCCCTAATTCCACCCCTATATTCACTACACGCTGAACTGGGTCTGGGTTACGTAACAGCCGCATTAAAGTTAGCCCCAGTTACTTGCTGGCTAAAAACTTGGCTTAACAAGGAGATTTCATTAAATCATATAATTCTTAAAGATTGTTTAGCCTTGGATAGAGCCTTAAACATCCCATGGGTGAGATATGTAAAGTCACAACTTACACAAGCGGGCCGTCCTGACCTTTTTTTCTCACCAGAATGTATTACAAAAGCGGATGTCAACACAGTGAAAAGTAGCTTGGCAAATATGTATATATTAGAAAGGGAAGAAACTGAATTAAAGAAGCCACTTGTCAGAAAGAATTACACACTAACGACAGTCCCGGGCATTGAAACCTACCTTATTTTAGTAACCAGACCATTTCATCGATTTCTCTTAATCAGATTCCGTTTTAACCTTATTCACTTAATGCTTGGCCAGTATCAAAATTGGGATATACCAGAGAATGCGAAATCCTGTGACTGTGATCATTTTTCCGTTCAGGATACTTTACATTTTATTATGTTTTGTGGTCACTATACCATGATAAGGAAAAAATACTTGCTACCAATTTTGCGTGAGGCAGGCTTTGTACAGGTTAGGCCAGCACTTATGTTCCTGCAACTTTTACCCACTGCAAAAGTAACATTCCATGTAGCAAATTTTTCAGTCGCAGGAGTACGCATTAACAAGAATCGCTTAAACTCAGGATCTTTACTGTTTAATATTTGATCATTTTTAGCATAGATGATGTTTTTTTACTACTTTTTATAACTTTTTATAACTTTTAGATACCACCCATATGTATTAATTTTATGAAATATGGTCGTATGAATTTCTTGCATTTTTTAAAATTTGTAACCAATAGATCAATGTACTGTGCATGTAATGTTGTAATGATGTAATGATGAAATGTATTATGTGTCCATCTTTTTTTATTTTTATTAATCGAATAAAGAAACTTGACTGACTGACTGACTGACATTTGGTACATAAATCTGCAGGTACTACAATGTCAAACAACCCATCTAAATCTTTTAACAATACTTTTGAAACTTTTACAAATCTTTCGACCTGTCTGTACCACTCTACAGGTTTCTCTCTGAGTTTTGGGAAGTCATTTGTAAATGATAAAATATCCTGTCGGGACCATGGAACATGCACATAACCTCCTCCTGGCACTTCTCTCATCGGGCATACCCTTTCCACTTTTTTTGGTTCTTTTAGTAAATATTCAGATGCAGTGCTTTTCCCCTGGGCTTCCTCCTTTTTCTTTATCCATCTTGCTTTCCATTTGTGTAAATCACCCCATTTTTGTAACAATGACAGCAACTCTTTAATTTGCAATTTACGTCCTGACATATTCATGTTTTCTAAATCTTTATCAGAAAATTCAGCTCTGTAAGGTTTCTGTAACACTTTAGATTTACCAATGTCAATTCCCATCTCAGAAGCCAAACTCATGAACTTTTCATGATATGTTTTTGTATTTCGAGTGATACTTTGACATGTAAATACCAATTCGTCTTCACTGAAAGTGTTTAACCTTTCCAATCCCACATTTCCAGCAATCATCTCTTCTAATTCAACTCTTAATTTAAAAATATCCAATACCTTCGGCTGTGATTTTGGCTTTTCTATTTCACTGGACCATCTCTCTATTTCTTCCGTGGATACTACAGTAGCGCTTCTTGTCCCTGAGGATGTTTCCATCCATACCTCTCTAGAGCTTCCTGGAGTGTTTTTCCTGATCTAGTCACCCACCGGCTCCATTATAGGTAAATCCATCAGGGAAATCACTGACTCGCATTCACTTGCTTGATCATTAACTATTAAGGGTTCCCTTCTTGTTTGCACTACAGGTGCGGTCAGAACGGGAGGTTTAGGACAGGACTGCTTTTCTTCATATAATGGAACAACGGGACCTATAGTTACCGCAATGGTCAAGGCTTCAGGACTCGTATTTAATTGTGAGATTTTCTGAATTAATTCATTTTTTTTTGTTGACATTTTTTATTCACAACTGGTTGGCATCAATCATAACATTACATTCATTATTTTCGAGTGTTACAGCTGGGTTTTATATTTTCTCCCCAACTCAGATCGCCGTTTCTTACAACAGTAATCGTCACATAGTGCATCAGAACATTACATAGGCAATCGTCTCAAATTGTCACGACAGTCACTGTATAAGGTAATGAAATATCCGCAATCAAACAACCCTCCATCCACCCACCTCCCCCCACCCTCTTTCAACCAAAAAACTAGTCGTCTCCCGGCTATCCAGCAGGAGCAATCATTGAGATGAAAAGTTGAACATGGGTCTCTTCCCGGTAAGCATAGGTGCTAATGTGTGTCATTACGTGGGTCACTCCACCGTATAGTAGTGTTTCATATAGGGGAATGTGAGTGGGGTTCGGACCTACTGTTGTGTGCCAAACGCAGCGTAACTATTCCCATCTAATTCTCCTGTTCAGTATTCCCCAGTTGTGTTTGGTCTTCCCCCTCCAGTGTAATGAGCATAGCCTCCCATTCCAAGGAGATAGGGAACTTCCTAAGGCCTCTTGCTTCTTCCCTCCTGAGTGTCGTCCCCTCCACCCGTCCCCACCTGAGTACTTCTGAGTGCCAGAGGTGTGCAGCGGGCGGCCTGCGCGACTTCCACCTCATGGTGAGCATTCTAATTGCAAGCAGCAGTGCCATATCCAATAATTTCAACTGAGCCTTCAGTTCTTTCGTGCTTCTGCGCAACCCCAAGAGGCAGCATTGTGCCTCCTCTGGCACCGGAAGGGTCGTGACCGTCCTCCGTGTCCGGCACACTTCCATCCAGTAACCACGGAGTCGAGGACACGACCATAGCATGTGGATGAGCCCGGCCTCGTCCTCGTCACAACGTGGGCAGGTGTGGGGGGAGTTGGGGAACATTTTATGTATGCGAGTAGGGGTCAGGTATGCTCTATGCAAGATCATTCTTTGGATAAATCGGAACCGGACATTGCGGGAGACTCGCCTGGGATGCTCCAGCATTGCGGTCCACTCCGTATCCGAGATGTCTCGGTCCAGATCTTGAGCCCAAGTGTTCCGGTGAGTAATGAGTGATACCGCAGCGTGGACCCTAACTCCCACATACAGCCAACGCACCAAGTGCCCTCCCAATCCCATAAGATACATTAAGTGTACCAGTTGATGTTGTGGGGGCTGAAGGCGTTGAGGCGCCCATCTATGCTGTACATAGTGTGTGACTGTGGCGTGCAGTAAGTACATTCTGGGGGGAGCTCCCGTGGCTTTAGGAAGTCGGCATGTGTAAAAAGATGGTCGTCACCAAACAAGTCGCCCACCACCTCCACGCCCGAGTCAGACCATGGTCTCAACGCTCTGTCCGTCAGTCTGCCCTGTGGTGTCGGAATGCCCAGTAAGGGAATGTTGGGCGCATATGGCACCGTTGCATTCGTATACGCTAGTGCCTTCCGCCAAACCTTCAGTACCGTGTGGAGAAGTGGGTGGCAGTCCGCTGGGATGCGGCTCCTAGGGAGGAGTAGGGCATGGAGCTCCCCACGTTTCAGTCTGTCGGTCGTGTACCCTATTTCATGGAGGTTCCGTCCCGCTACCCAGTAGGAAAGCCACTGGAGTTGGCCAGCGTAGTAATACCCCCGGAAATCTGGAGCGCCCATCCCGCCGGCTCTGGTCCCCAGCTGCAGCTTTTGCAGTCCTATCCGTCGTCTACCCGTCCCCCAAGTCAGATTGGTTAGCAGAGAGTTAAGGGCGTCAAAGATGGATTGCGGTAAAAACACTGGGATATTCACAAAGAAGTATAATAGTCTAGGGAGCATCACCATCTTGGAGAGCGCAATTCTGCCCGCTACGGATAAGGGTAATGTCGTCCAGAACCCTACAGAGGCTCGAAGTTTTGCCCCGGCCTTCTTGACGTTTCCCTCTATCTGATCCTCCTGGTGGCGATAAACCTGTATCCCCAGATACTTAAATGTGTCCGGTGCGATCGGGAGAACATCGGCGCCAAACCTCAATACACGGGGATCTGGGGTAGCTGTAAAATAGAAGCCAGTGGACTTCTCAGGGTTAATAGTAAGGCCCGATATAACAGAAAATCTCTCAAAGATGTCATACACTGGGCCGTAATCAGCATCCAAGTCCCTTAGGAACAACATGATGTCATCCGCGTAAATGGACAGAAGGTGCAGAGTACCACCACTCGGTATCCCCCTGTGTTCCATCATGGCCCCCAGGGCTATGGCCAGGGGTTCCAGAGCCAGTACGAATAACAGCGGCGACAGCGGGCATCCCTGCCGCGTGCCACGATGGATTGCGTATGTTCCCGAGATATGTCGTCCCGTTCGTGCCCTAGCCGTGGGGACGGTATAGAGCAATCTAATCCATGCTATGAGAGAGGCCGGGAATCCGAACCTCTCCAGGGTCGAGAACATGAACGTCCAGGCTATAGAGTCGAAGGCTTGGCGGAGGTCCAAGGCTATGCAGCCCGCCTTAGGGAGTTCAGGGTTGGCAGATGCCATAAGAGCGTGCAACCTGCGTATATTCATAGAGGTGCTCCTGCCCGGCAGGAACCCGCATTGATCCCTGTGAACCAGCGTTGGGAGGTATTGCTGTAGTCGTCGGGCTATCACTTTACTAAGTATTTTATATTCCGTTGCTAACATGGACAGTGGTCTGTAGTTCGTCAAGTCCAAGCTATCCCTCCCGGGTTTCGGCAGGGAGACAACCAATGCCTGCATCGTGGTTTCAGGCAGATGGCCCTCCGTCAGTGCCTCTCGGTAAATTCTCCCCAGTATCGGCATCAGGGTGTCCGAGTACGTCGCGTAGAACTCCACTGGGAGGCCATCCATGCCCGGCGTCTTGTTGCGATTCAGCGACTTGATAGCCGTCTGGATTTCTTGTCGCGTTATGGGGCCTTCGAGATCCCTCTGGGCATCTGCCGTCAGGACAGGGAAGGGGAGGTCAGTCAGGAAGGCTGTGATCTGGTCAGCGTCGACTACCTCCGGCTGAGCATATAAGGCAGTCAGGTGGTCATAGAATGCTTGGTTAATGTCCGTCTGTGTACCCACTATACTCCCATCGCGTGCCCGTATCCTAGTTATCACAGGGATGTCTGGGTGCTCCCGCACCAGGCGAGCCAGCAACGCTCCCGATCTATCTGCCTCGGCGTGCTGGCGGCGCAGATACTCCTTATGGTCTATGACTCGCAGCGTCTCGAGCCTGTCAGCATGTTCTATATTCACCAGCCGCAGAGCATCTCGTTTAGTAGGGTCTAGCCCCACCTCAGTTTGCAAGACCTTCAATCTATCTTCAATATCCTGAAGCTTCTGATAGGTTTCCTGCCGGGCCCCCACTAGCTGTCCAATCGATGCACCCCGAATTACCGCCTTCATGGCGTCCCAGACTACCAAGTTCGAGGAGGCAGTGTCCCAGTTCTCCCAAAAATATTTATCCAGCGTCTCAGCTATGGACGTGCGGAAAGGCCCATCCTCCAAGAGAAGCGGATCTAGCCGCCAGGTGGGGACCGGGGACGGGACCCTGCCCCAACGAAGGGTGAGCATCAGGGGTCTATGGTCAGAGAAGGATTTTGCGAGGTATTCGGGACTGTCGGTTCTAGCTATCAGGCCCTCAGAGCATAGAAACCTGTCTATCCTGGTATGGAGCGCGTGTGTGTACGAGTAATGGGAATATTCTCTACTCTCTGGGTAAGATGCCCTCCAGATATCCCTCAAGCCCCAGCCAGTCGCCCATGTGCAGAACACTTCCGTTAACTTGGAGACCCCCGCCATTTGCAAGGGGGGCTGCGACCTATCTTTGTCAACATCCATGACCATATTCCAGTCTCTGCCCAATTTCCAGGGAACGTCCGTCCAGTCTGCCAACGCCAGACTTACTCTGCAAAAATTTGTCTTGGTTGTAATTCGGTGCATACACACATCCAAGTACCACTGGAGAATTATCTAGTGTGCCCCTCACTAAGACATACCGCCCCTGATCATCCACTCTCCTGTCCACTTCAAGAAAGGGTGTGCCGTGTCTGATCCAAATTGTCGCCCCCCTAGAGAAGGCTGAATACGTTGTGGTCTGTATCGTACCCCTCCATTTCTTCCTCATTTTGCTAGCTTCAGAAGCCGTGAGATGGGATTCTTGTAGGAACGCGATCTGCATGTGGTGACGCAGTAGGAATGCGTGTATTCTGTGCCACTTCTGGACCGCCCCCAACCCTCTCACATTCCAGGTCGTAATGTTATATTTCCCCACTACTCCAGCCATGGTCACAGTTGTACCTGACAAGTACCTGCACCCGCCCGCCGGTTCTTACCCCACATGATTGCCGCCCAGAGACTACCCTCCCAAAAAACTAAAAAGAACACTAACGGCGCAGCCCAAAAACCAGGCTGTGCCCAACAATGTAACAAAATAAAAAAGGATTAGGAATCCTGTGCGTTCGCCATCGGGGGGGTGGTCGAGCGCCATCACGTTCTGTACCTGCTGCTCAGCGAGCGCCGCCGGCTCCACGGCTGCCGTCATGGGGCCACGTTACCAATATGCAAAGGGGAAATGAATATGTAAGTCACCCGTGTGTCAGCTACCTACTACCTGTGGTTCAACCATACCAAAAGGACAAAACATTAGGATAAGATCCATAATTATCATTGGTCCCCACGTGTGCTACCCCTGCCTCCCTCCGCAATGCAATCCACAGCAATCATACAATAGTCAATCAGGGTAAGCAGGGAATACAATACGGTTCTCGGGCTCTTCAGCTACCGCCAGTCTGGCCATCTCCACCGCAATTGTCTATCAGGTCATCTGCTGTGCCAGGCGTGACATTAGGGACCAGCAATACACTGAGGTCCGAGTCCGAGTGGACCGTGCTGTCCTCTGAGTCTGTTAGTATCTTCTGGGAGTCTTCCCGAAACGACCCCGCCACCTCCAAGGCGTCCCGCTGCTTCTCCTTCTGTTGTGTCTTCGATGGGCCCCGGCTCCTTCCATTCCGTCGTGGCTTGGGGGCCTCCGATCCGCCCCCGTCACGATGCCTTCTTGGTTTCCGGCATCCGACGTCTGCGTGGGTCCCCGGCTGCCATCGATGCCCATCACCTCTAACCATTGCTCAGCATCGGCAGGGCTCTCGAAAAAGTGTGTTTTCCTGTCGTGCATGATTTTTAGACGGGCCGGGAAGAGCAAGGCATACTTGAGATTAGCGGATTGTAGTTTCTTCTTCACGTCCAGGAAGGAGGATCTGCGCTTTTGGATCATGTTGATATAGTCCGGGTATGGGGAGATCTTGTGGTTCTCATATTGGATAAGGGACTTTTCACGGGCCTTCTGCAACAGGATGTCCCTATCTCGGTAGTTCAAAATCCTCACTATCAGCGGTCGTTGGGGTCTTCCGGGATCTGGCCTGCCCGTCGGGATCCTGTGTGCCCTTTCCATGCAGAAGTGTGGGGAGAGTCCTTCCTCCGCTATGTATTCTCGGAACCACTGCTCCTTGAAGTCCACCGCCCGAGGGCCCTCACATCTCTCCGGAAGGCCTATGACGCGGATGTTGTTGCGGCGGTTATGTCCCTCCTCGTCCTCCACCCGGTCTAGAAGAGTGGCCATCTGAGTCTGTAGTTGTCTTATGGAGGACGTGTGTTCCGCCACCGTTGGCGTGATCTCGACGATGGATACGCCCTGTTCCTTGACCTTGTCCGCCAGTTTGCCATGGTCCGCCCTTAGGAGGGACAGGTTTGTCGTTAGGGTGCCCATCTGCTGCTCCAACACCGCTCTGGAGTCCCTGATTTCCTGTAGGATAATGTCCAATTTATCCATGTGGGGTCCCTCCGTCCCAAGCTGCGGCGGCGTCCCTTCCTCTGCTACCGGTGGCGTCGTGGTGGCCATCGACTGTCCTCCAGGGTTCTCTGGTTGTTTCGCTCCCTTACGGACCATTGGTGCAATGAACTTAGACCTCAATGCGTAGTGCTATGTGGAGCCTACCATAGCTGGCCCCGCTTGACTTGCCGTGTCCAACTCTCCGGAGAAGTTCCGCCTCAGCAGCAATACATACAGGGTTAGACCAGATGGGGATCCTCAGGTCAATCTCTCACAGGGTGAAGGAGTCGTCGCAGCCTCCCACGCGGTTTCCCGCCAGATTGCGCTGCCTCTGTGCGCCACTGTCAGCTCACCACCCACGAAGATAGGGGGGAGCGGGGGGGGGATGGGGGGCCCCCAGGCTGGGATCGCCCCCAGCGTCTACCTCCATCCACGCTAGGCGACGTCCACACTCCTCCGGTGCGCGGTCTCCTCCCTTCAGGGGGCGAGTCGGGCTCCCCAGGCCCGTGTGGCAAATCCGCGGTCAGAGCTCCGCTCTCCTCCGGGCGGCGCCTCCGGTGTTCCTGTAGTGCAGGGGGGGCAAGAGTGAACCCAGGTCCAGGGGGGCAAGCGCACCGAGGGGGGCCGCTCTCTCACCCCCGATCAGGCAGCGCCGCACCGCACAACAGTCTCCCCCACGTAGTCGGGGCCTCCCAGGCGCCCCGCGGCTCAGCCGTACCTGCAGTGGCGTCCGTCTCGCGCCTCCTCCCCATGCTCCGACACCCCTGGGGGGGGTCCTCCGATGATCCTCAGTGACGCCCCGGGCACTCCCCGATCTCTGTGCGACCATAACCGGGGCTCCCCGGCACTTCCGGTGTTGGTAGACTCAGTTCAGGCGGCCACGCTGTGTACTGCGGGTCCCGGATTCTCAGGGCCCACCTTCGCCGAGGGCCGCACCGCCGCAGCCTCCGCCCTATGGGCCGTTTCCCCGCACTTCCATCCACCGCAAGGAGGCAGGGGATAGGTGCTCGCCTCCGGTCCGTTTGGTAGCTTGCTCGGGTGTCCCCAGGGTAATTACAGCAGGATTATGCCCCGATCGGCGCCGGAGCTCTAGCGGCGCACGTCCATGCGCTTGGCTAGCAAGCCACGCCCCCTTCTGAATTAATTCATTTCTCTTTATTTATTGCTTCTCGTTCCCTATCCTGTAATACTTTTTCTAACGAGGTTTCATGTACAACTTGAGGAACCAAAGGGGGTTTTAGGAATGGGGCACTAGGGTTAACTCTATTTGCTTCTTCATAGTAAGGTGGCGGATTTTTCATTAATAAATCCTCCAAGTAATCTTGATCTGATTCACCACTAGTCATTAAATTTCTCGTTTTCTCTGTGCACTTACTTCCTGATGGTTCTTCCAAAGTCAGTACAGGATATAATCCTTCCACTAACATGGACTGTCTCCATTTCTTCATTTGCTTATCTCTTGCCTCTTTAGGAAATCTGGGATAACATTTACTCCAATTTCTGTCACTTCTGGGTCCATCTCACTCAAAAGCTTCAGTCTCCCATTCTTCTAATGCTTCGTATTGGGTTAATCTAGGTCTGGGATCTAATTCATTCATGCATGTTCTCAAATTGTACAAAATTCTTCCATTAAAGGTACCATGTTCTGGAAATGCTAAAACACCATCATCTTTTATGTACTCCATCCAATTTTCTAACCACACACAAGTGTGGTAGCCCCTTTCTACCATCATGCATGATGCTGGCGTATTTGGTGGTGGAATAATAATTCCTACTCTTGTTTTAATCATTTTATCTTTCTGAAAGAAATTCTTAATTTTCCTAAAAGCAACATTTTTCTCTCTCCTTCGCACATGATATGAGGTCTTCCTCTTATGTATTGCTCTTGCGCAAAACCTAAGTACCTCCTATCGGGTCTATTTCCTATAACTGTTGGATCTAAATGCCACATATGAAGAGGATTTTAATATGCAGCTACACTCAATTGTTTACTAAATGCTTCACCAATACCAGCGCGTTTCTTATTTTCAAAAACCAATCAGTGATTTGAATTCAAATAAATTTCGACCACTAATTGCGTGGCTTTTCTCGTGAGACAAGTTCCCACGATCATGCACTCACCCCTCCTTTACAATTATTACCTCAGCTACACACCCGCTGTCTCAACCAATAACAGCGTGGCTCTTGGTGACGTCAGTTCAGCACCGTTCAGCACCGTCTTCCTTTGCAAGGTAATACGAGAGCTTATTTCTTTTCACTTTTAAATGTAATATTCATTAATTAACAACGTAAAAAACATTTGCCACTGTGCCTAAGTGACTAAATTCAAAGGAAAGAATAATTTCTCTTACTGCAGGTAAATCACTTCTGCTTACTCTTCATACACTGCGAGTAGATCCCTTCCGCCTATTCTTCATACAAACATTAGAGAACCTGTTACTCCCTCGGGCTTACCCTTTCTAGGTGATATAAGGCCAAAGTTTCACAAGCGAACCCCTTTGCTATCAATTATTCACACATTTATACAGAAAATTCCTAATCAGTGCTTCCAGTTTTACCTAACCATGCACTTACTTCCTTAGGCATGTGACCTCACCGCTGTGTTGCTTCCATTTACCACCCGCTATTCTGCCCCCGGGGATTCCAAAATAAACATAGAACAAAACAAAACAGGTTTTGGTTAATAAATAAATCAGTACAAATTTAAAATAAGCAATATGCGACTAACTACCTTTCTTGACTAAACCCTAACAACTGCTCTGCTATCAAAAGAATACTGATAGAGCGGGGGCTCACCTGCTTGTTTTACCAGACTCAACTGGGCTCATAAAACGTACACACTTTGAAAAGGTAAACCTACGCTAATCAGCAATTTAATTGAACCATTTAGGACCTATACCAGTTATCTTACCAATCCTTGTCACCGGTACCTAGAGTCCTAAGGGATCAAAGGTGTTAGCATAATAGGCAGTAAATAAACATTTGCACTCATAAAATAACCACAGACTCGGGAAATGTTAAAACACTTTATCTATGTAAATTCTTAAATGTCCATACCAATTCAATCAAAGCTCGTTCAATTAGGAAGATTATAATCAAAGCAAGATGATGTGAAAATATTATGAGACTTTCTTTAAGCATTGAAACATTGGAAGAGTAAGAAAAGGGAAACAATACAATAACATACCCACGCAACTTTATATTTCCCTAGAATTATCTGAAGGCCAACCCTGGCCATGGGCTGGGATAAAGGACAGGTCTCCCGATAGTTATGGGGCAAACAGGACAGGATAGGTGCAGACCAGAATCAGGATAAGTACGGACCAAATTGGATCAGGACAGGGCCACCGCAGGTCAGGACCGGCACCCACAGCTATAGTGCAACGCCAGCGTTGCAACCCTCTCTGCAGCTAACAGTCGGACCCCGATTGGGTTATCAAACCTTCTCCCACAGAACCACGATTGGGTTATCTAACTCCTTCCCAGAACCCCGATTGGGTTATCGAATCTTCTGACAGAGTGCTCTGTCAGCACCTTTGCTCTAGATCGCCTATTGAGTGCGTTGGGTCAGTGACAGGTCAGCTATTCGGACAAGTCAGACAATCTAACTAGCTAAGCCTACCTTAGATAAACCATTTTCCAGGGCAGTGTACCACCCCCAATGTTGCAAATGTGTGTATTCCCTCAATTTGATTAGTCAAAAGACGAGGAGAGGTCATCACACCATTCCAGTTATGAGGTCACTTGATTCAATAATGCAAATTATCTTCACGCCCATAACTTTATTTTCCCATGCATTTTATTCCACCCAGCAATGGATGTTTCAATAACAAGTACATTGTATAACTATAGGTACATCCAAGCTTCCTTTGAGAGGTCGATGGGTGAGTTCCTCACAAGTTTCTCTGGCAAGTCTGTTGCTGGCATTGATTCAATGTCATGGCTCGTGGACTCGGAGAATTTCTACACATGCGCAGTTATGGGACCCAAGATGGAGCAACATTATACTTGATTGGTCCAAACACGAGCTAATAGCAAAGTAAAAAGAACAGTTTAAGAACAAAGAATAAAAGAATGCACTGTATACAACTTATCTCTACTCTATTCCCATTACTTTATTTTAACTACAGCATTAGGGATTAATAAGAACAAACAATTTAGTAAAAGCAGCAATGCAAGCATTAGCAGGTGAAAACATAGAGCAGCCATCTTTAGTTCTAGTGCGCAGAAGCAAAGTTTTCCCACCAAGCAAAGAATACGTCACGTCACGTGACTGTGACAGACGCATGCACAGAAAAGTTCCCGCGTTGCGGCGGCCATATTAGGTCACTCGAGTTACGGTTAGTAGAAAGCACATTGAAAAGTTTCCCTTAGAAACGTCGTGTGGTGCATTATTAGTAAGACGAAACATGTTTATTCGTGCATTACATTTCATTTCGAGAGGGTTGAGCCCGAGCAAGTCTCTTTACGAGCGAAACCTTGCTCCATCTCTATGAACTGTAACCAAAGAGCTGCATGTAAGCTGCATGGCACGGGTTAGAGCATTGTTTTTTTCCTCACTCTTTTAATTATCATTATTGCAACAAAAAAAAGGATTGTTTGGATAGAAATACATTCCTGATAGTATAGCCAACCCTAACCACTGTGATATGTTTTAAATCCTGAGTTTGTGCTTCTCCATACTAAACACTCTTAAAATATACTGCCTAATATTATGGATGACATGTAATTCCTACACCTTGTAATCCTCCTTGTCTTATGTAACATTTCCTATAGACTGATTTACACATGTATGATTCATTGTCTCTCTATAACCTGTGTGATGTAAAGTGCTCTGACATCCTACACTGGTGTGGGTAGTACTATAAAACAAATGAAATGCATGTGAGAGAGGGGCTAAGGAGAGATGAGTGGCTTTGTTGTAGGGTGGTAGTAAGGGAATCTGTGGGGAAGGAGCTCATTGTGGGGGCGTTCAAAAAGATTGCCGCACCAGGAAACATCAACACTAAATCTGGTCCTGTTACAAGGGATGTAGTGGCTACTCCACCTATTGTAAGAAAGGTGAGTCTTTGAGGGGGATGTGGAGTGGGAGCAGAGGCACAACTAGAGCCAAATTCCAGGGGGGAGGGATTCTTCCAGCAATATACAGAGTGGAGATACAGGGGCTCTAAGAAGGGGTGAAAAACAAAGCCTCGTTAGCATGTGAATGGTCTTTTAAAGACCTGTAAAGTACTCAGGTGCGGCTGTGTGTGTGTCCAGGAAGCTGTCTCAGCTTGGCTGACACACAAGACCTTTGAGGCCAATGGGTATTGTGCGACTGAGTGGGAGGGGCACACTTTTATCCTGGGCATCTGGAAGGGCATTTTATGAGGGGCGCAGGCCTTACACCGCTGGCTCCATGTATTGCAGAATATGCTTTTTCCTGGGAATTAGGCTCCTAGCAGGCAGCCGTGAGCACAAAGCGACAAGGATCTCCTCTGGAGCATCAAGGAGCAGTGGAAGTCAGGGTGAGGTGAGTGCTGTCAATAAGATATTCTTTTAGGCTTCTCGCTGTGTATGCTTCTCCATCACTGCTGATAAATACTTACGTACTTGTGTAGCTATTAGGCTTTAGTTTGGTCCTGTGGCACCGCCAGTGCAGCTAACAGTTGGCAGTTGTGCAATGGTGATTGCCCTGACAGTCAACTGTGTTTTCCAAAGTGTTTGTTATTTTATGATTTCATTTGCTGTTCCGGGACTGAGAGTGGAGTCTTTGCTAAAAGCAGTGTGAGGACTATTGACATGAAAACAACTCTGCTGATGCCACCTGCCAAGTACATCCTGTAAATGGACATAAAACACTATCACCGGTGTGTAGAGGATCATTTTTTAAATGCAGCATTGAATGATCTGATGATTGGCAGGGATGCACCTTTAGCGATACCTGGTACTTCATACATTCAATGGCATAGAAATGGTGGAAAGTCATTTTCCAGGAATACATTTGATGGATTTCATATGTAGTGAAAGAATGTTTTTTGACTTGTGGGCCCAGATGTAGGAAGCCATTTAGCAATTCTTTACAGGCGGAAACGCTATTTAGGCATGTTAAGAAATGCTAAATGGCCTTTTCCGATGGGCAAAGGGCCAAAAACGGTCACAATTTGCGATTTCTACACAATAGAAATCACAAATTGCAATCGCAATTTAGGAATCACAAATAGGGAATATCTATTTGCGATTTCTGGAGCACTTGTACAAAGTACTTCCGAAATAAGAATTGGACATTTAGGAAATTCAATCACCAATATCTTTAAGTCAATGGTAATCATACGCAAAATTTAAAATATGCATAAAAAATGTTTTTTATTGTGATATGCTGCACTCATATGCCCCCTACAGCATATGTGCACTTACATGTGGACTAGGACATTCGGGGTGCCTCCAGGGGGGCCTTAAGCCCAGAGTCACCCTTGGCTTTGCATTTCTTAAATTGCAATTTCCTATTAGGAAATTTTACTTTAAGATATGCAAAACATTTCCTATTTCATTCATAGGTGGGAATGCAATGGCATTTCCAATTTGTGATTCGCTAATAGCAATTCCTAATCTGAGGAAGTGGTATTAGGGAATCGCAAATTTGGTACATATCCTTTTGCATTTCTTAAAAAGTGATTCCTATGAAGCCGCTAATTAAGAAAGGCCAATGGAAACCTTAGTGCATCTGCCCCATCTGTTGTTCTGGGCAGTTCACCATTGTCTACAAACAAGTCTCGACTACCCCACAGAACCTCTTTGGGTGAGGTTACCTCATTATTTTTATAGCCCCATGTTCATCACTGGGCGTCTGCACAGCACTGAATGCCACCTCTGATTAATGTTTATTAAAGTTGCTTTCTTAATGGTGTTCTACCTACTGGAATACAGTTCTCATTTTTTGCCCCCTCCAGGATCACCTCAGAACGTTTCCTGGAATCTCTTGGAAATAGTATTCTCTTCCTTCACTGTACCGCTTAGGTGGTATTATTAAGCAAAGGTCAGTGACAGGATTAACTAGCTTTCAAGGGTTTCTCAAAATTCCTTCGTCATTGTGTGGTGATGTGTATTACGCAACATAGAACCATGTTATGTCACTGAGAATGTATCCCTGTGAGTGTTCTCGTGTAGGCAGTTATTATCTGTGCCGTCACCTGTCTGCTGGGACGGCTCTCCTTATCTCCGAATAAACTTCCTACAAAGACTATTTGTTCAGTGTCAAGCATACATCATTTCATTGGCGACTGAGGACGGGATATCCTGCTGTGCTTCACCTGTTCTGTCGTGGGACTTCCTCCATTCTACAGCGTTTTTTTGTTGTTGTAACTCCATACAACTGTGAGTACATTTTTCATATTGTTGGGAAGAATCCATTAATGATTATTAGAGCGGAGAGCTGTGCCCCTTCAGCAGCACTCATTAACGTTTCTGTGTGAGCGTTCTCTTTTTACATATTTAAAATAGGAGAACGTAGGATTAATCTCAAGAAATCCACTGTTTTAAAACAAAGGAAATACTGAGCACAAACTGACGTTCACAAGTAGACTTTTCGACTTTTCTATTCATTGCAAACTACTTGCTACGTTTGATCTCTTACCCAACGTTGGTTCCTGGAGAGATACTTCGTGAGCGATATGTCCTTGCTACTGATGACGTAGTAGAATATTACTTAAGCGATGCAGTCTCCAGCTAACCGTAGGCATCCAGCCTATCACAGTCTCTACACGTCATTGCGCTTTGACGTCCTACGTCTGGCTCAGGAAGCCATTTTATTAATCCTTTGTTGATGTTTCCATAGCAACCGAGGCAGCTGCAGCCGCACTTATTTCACCGAAGCTGACCGAAGCAAACTGATTCAACGAAGAAGTTTTTGCCTTCGGCCCACGCAACCAGTCAGCTTGAGTAAGTGCATCTCTAACAGCAGTCTCCTATTTATCACAACGAATTAACTTTTACTCTGATACACTCAGCAACTGTGTGTCAGCATCTACATCGATTTTTGTGTATTATCAACATCTCTCTGGCACGCACTTTTACACTGTGAACACAGATTATATAAACGGATTTCTTATTCATTGTACTCCTCATATTCTGCCATCTAGTGGTTATTTTGAAATTGACATTCATTATCACAGGCACAGTACAGAGTTACAAAAGATCTGCATTGGAAAACGACAGAGAACAATTCTTTCCTTTTCTTCAATTCTGCATCTGTGTGTTTCTGCTGTGACACACACACACGATCTTCAAGCAAGTCATAAAAGACACATTTTTTTTCTCTTATTATAAATATATATATTTTTTAAAACATGCAGAGTGTTACTCCACCTGCACCATTTTTACAAGTACCTGGTGATCCTCCATTAGAGTGGAAATTATGGATCAGGTCATTCATGGCATATTTAGGTGCAATTGATGGCAAAGGTACCCCAGAAAGAAAAAAGAACCTTATGTACTATCATTTGGGGGTTGAAGGTCAAAATGTTTTTGACCATTTACCACCATATGATCCTCCTGAAGGTGAAGATCCAGATGATTTTGATACAGCAATAGCAAAGTTAGAAAAGTATTTTACTAAAACAAAATATTTAGTGGTACATAGGTATAAGTTCTTCACAAGAACGCAAAAAAGTGATGAGAACATTGATTCCTTTATAACTGCTTTAAAGATGTTGGCTTCAAATTGTGAGTTTGACAATTTCACATCACAACTTATTAGAGATCAACTTGTTGCACGATGCTATTGTAAAGAAATTCAAAAGAAACTACTTACGTGCAAAGATCCAACTTTAGATAAAGCAATTGATATTGCTAAAAGCATAGAAACGTCTATGGAAAATGTAAAACAACTAGAAACTGCTATATCTAATACCACTGTCTCTGGTGCTGTTTCTAGTACTTCTGCAACGAAAACTCCCTTTGTTTCACGTAGTA
This sequence comes from Lissotriton helveticus, assembly GCF_964261635.1. Taxonomy (NCBI): domain Eukaryota; kingdom Metazoa; phylum Chordata; class Amphibia; order Caudata; family Salamandridae; genus Lissotriton; species Lissotriton helveticus. The sequence goes on from NC_136063.1 coordinate 1,025,891,345, forward strand.
ATTTCAGAAGACCTAACATATCTAGGGGTGGTAGGTTCTCTGCAGAGAGCAGACAATTTGATTCTAGGATGTTCAGTTATAGATGCGGTTCATCTTTTCATGTTTCCTCTTTTAAGAACTGTCCTGCCATTAATCAACAATGTGGTCAGTGTGGTAAAATGGGACATTTTGCCAAAATTTGCATGAGGGGTAGTAGAGGAAATGTAAGAGGAAATGTAAGATGTGTTGTTAATGACGAGAGTGACAATTTTTCAAATGAAGGTGATCTTTCACATGAGGACATCATGCATCAGGAATATGTTGTTGTTGTCAAAAATTGTTATGATAAAGAAAATTTTCAACATATTTCTGATCCTGAAGTTGATGTTATCATTGAGAAAGATCATGTTCAACTGCCTGATGACACAGGTGCTCATATCACCATTGTGTCACAAGATAAGTACACCAAATTTTGGCCTGGTAAAAGTTTATTGCCTCCGGATGTTCTTACGGTAGCATTTGAGGGAAGTAGGATTGAATTACTTGGATATTTTTGGGCTAACATTAATGTTTTAGGAGTGACCATCAAAGGGAAAGTGTATGTAGCCAGACGAGGAATTAATGTTCTTGGTCTCATTCACCAAGCTGAAATTGGTTTGACTATTAAGCCTGGATAAGCAAATCCAGTCTTCATTGACAAACAGTTCAAAGGAGATGTTGCGTCGGTGACTGACTCTACACCTAGTACTCATATCGATGGTGATTGGGAACAAAAATTTGGAAAATATTTTTGAAGATCGACTTGGAAAGATCACCAATTTTCAGCATTCTATCAGAGTTAAGGACAATGTCATTCCTACCGAACACAAGTTACGCAATGTCCCTTTAAGTATCAGAAGTGATCTTTCAAAACATTTGGGGACTCTGTGTGATCAAGGGATTATTGAAAAAGTTGAGTCCACCCTCTGTCTTTCCCCCATTGTTTTAGCCAAGAAAAGGTCAGGCGATTTGAGAATGTGTGTTGACTTACGTACTCTCAATGAGGCCATTTGGGTTGATGGGTTTCCCCTACCGCGAATCGAAGATCTTATTGCCTAAGTGGGGTCATCTTCGTGGTTTACGAAACTTGATCTTAAAGCTGCCTATCACCAAGTAGAATTACACCCTCAATCTAGACATCTCACTGCCTTTGTCACTCCTGATGGTTTTTTTCAGTTCTGTCATCTTCCTTTTGGACTAGCATCGGCAGCGGCAGTCTTTCAAAGACTCATGTCAGAAATGTTCGCTCACAATCCTAACGTAGTTGTCTTTCAAGATGACATTCTTATTTTCACAAAAACAGAAAGTGAACATAACCGGGCAATTGGTGAAGATTTTAAAGTGCTAGAGAATAGAGGTTTAACACTACAAAAGAGTAAATGTATTTTCAAAACTAAAGAAATTGAATAGCTTGGACATAATATTTCTGAAAAGGGTATTAAACCTAGACCAGGTTTAGTTAAAAGCATCATTGAAGCACCTGCTCCCTAAAATAGAGAGCAGAGCAGCTCATGTCCTTTCTCTGTTTATGTGAGTTTTATGCCAAATTCATGAAAGATTTTGCAAAAACCACTGAGGGTTTCAGGTCCTTGTTAAAGAAAGGAGCTGTATTTGTTTGGTCAGAAGAATGTAAAAAAGGCTTTCAAATGATCAAAGAACATATACTTTCAGCTCCGGCCTTAAAAGCGTTTGTTGAAGGTAGACAAACTTTTGTCAGGGTTGATGCTTGTGAGTACGGACTGGGTGCAGTTCTTTCTCAATGTTCGGAAGGGAAGGAATACACAGTTGGGTTTGCTTCTCGCACTCTCCGTCCTGTTGAACGGAAATATTCCGTCATTGAAAAAGAACTCTTAGCTTGTACATGGAGTGTAGAGAAATTCAAGCCGTATTTATGGGGTAGGTCATTTGTTCTCAAAACTGATCATCGACCATTAGTCGATATCTTAAATGGAAAAAATGTTAAACGTACGACAGCTCGTTTGGCAAGATTGTCTACAAAATTACTTGAATACACCTTTAGCGTGGAATACATACCAGGGGGAAGAAATAGCAGGGCAGACTGCCTTTCTAGACTTCCTATTTCTGATAATGATGAACAAGATTGGGAGACGGAAGTAGAGGAGTGTTTTGTGGCCAATGTTCCTCAAGAATCCTTATCTTTTCTAGAAGATGATTGGATTATGGAACTTGATGATGATGTTGTTCTTAAAGAAGTTTCCTCACTTATAAGAAGAGGATGGCCGAAGGAGAAATGTCTTTCTCCTGATCTTCAAATGTTTTGGAAGATTAGTACTGAACTCTCAATGGAGAATGGTATAATTGTCCGAGGTGATAAATTAGTCCCTCCTTCGTGCTACAGAGAAAAAATCATTTTACAGCGCATTCTGGTCATCTTGGTGCCACTATTACCAAAAGAAAAGTGGGATCTAATTTTTGGTGGCCTAAAATGGATTCTCGGGTAGATGAGCTTGTCAAACAATGTCCACGTTGTAATGCCAGCGACAAAGTACTAGTTTTAGAAGGCGTTGTGGAATCTAAGGTATCTATTCCTGGTAGAGCTTGGCAGAAGTTGGGAATGGACTTTTTGGGACCGTTTCATGTTCTCCCTAATAACTCAAAATATTTTTTAGTTCTTATTGATCACTTGTCAAGATGGGTTGAAGTTGAACCAATTAGTATACCAAATTCTAAAAGTGTTATTGATTGCTTGAACAGAATTTTTCTGAGAGAAGGTTATCCAGAAGAAATTTTGACTGATAATGGAGTTCCATTCATTTCACATGAAATGAATTCTTTTTTGAAATCATGTGGTATCAAACACACCAGAACTCCTCTATATCATCCACAAAGCAATGGCAAAACAGAAAGATTTAACAGAGTTGTTGTAGAGTGTGTTCAAGCAGCTTTCAAGTCTAAGAATTGTGTATTTAAGGCAGTTAAGGATCTAGTGTGGTCATATCGCACTTCTCCTCATTCTGCTACTAACTACACACCATTTGAACTCATGAGTGGGAGAAAAGCTTGTTCTCAGGTATATGCTTTCTGGATGGTTAAAAATGTTCATAAAGGTGACGATATGAGCAATATGTGGGAAACTGCAAACAAAAAATCTTCTGATGCTTGTTCTAAAAATGTTAAACCTGGAAAGAAAGTTTCTCACAATATTCAAATAGGTGATTGGATTAAAGTTAAGAACCCTGTATCAGTAAAAAAAGGTTATTCAAAATTTTTAGATTCCCGACAAGTAGTGGATACTCGTAGAAATGCTGTTAGATTGTCCAATGCAATTGGTGGTGCACATCACAAATTGCAAAAGACCCTTCTGGCTCTTCAAGAAATTTAAATTTCAACAATGTTTCAGAGGGGAATGAGGTCAGGAAAAGTACCAGAGTGTCAGTCAGACCAAGCAAATTACGAGAGTATGTTTAATATTTATTTGTTCTTTATCTAATCTCTCTCAGTTTATATTTTGTATTTATTTATTTTGTTATCTATTGTTTTTCTCATTAAAAGGGGGGAGGTGTGGTGATGTGTATTATGCAACATAGAACCATGTTATGTCACTGAGAATGTATCCCTGTGAGTGTTCTCGTGTAGGCAGTTATTATCTGTGCCTTCACCTGTCTGCTGGGACGGCTCTCCTTATCTCTGAATAAACTTCCTACAAAGACTATTTGTTCAGTGTCAAGCATACATCATTTCACATTGACTCTATTTTTATGCAAATGTGACAATCAGGCATATTACCAATACATTATTGTAAAGTGCATGCGGTCTGTCTCTCACTCCTCTTCTTACCACTGCACCCCTAAGCACAGAGAACTAAGATAGAATAACAGGAGCCTGCGGTCACTTCATCTAGCTTTGGCCAGAACAAAGCGTATTAAGAAAGTGAGGACCTGAGGGTGATCATTCTCTTATCTGGCAGCTAGGAAGTGGAATGAGCTACCTCTGGACCTACGTCTCACTTCCAACTATGTACTGTTCCGAAAAAAACTAAAAACACATCTGTTCCCCAAGTACTGATACACACTCTCGCAGCCATACCAGGATATTGCACATGCACAAGAAGAAGAAGAAGAGTACCAAAGCAACATTCTTCCAACCTACTTTTAGCATACTACCCATCCATTAACGCACTTGATCCTGCCTTTAGGGGTGTTAAGTGCTATATGTATGCAAATAGAATACCATGTCATGTCAGCTGAGCGGCCCACTGGGAATGCTGGATATGATGTTTGAAAAGATGCACATGAGGGTCCACAGTTTATTTAGTTTATTTACAAATGACTGCGGGGGACGGGGGGGTGCTGTAGCAGATAAGGAGTCCTGCTAAATAGAGCTATATTAATGTGTTTTTACTTTTTACTACCAGTCTAACACAACACCATCAGATATTCACAAGAGGCGCTATTAACTCTTGCGCATAACCCAGGTAACAACCTCACACAGTGTGCCTTAGCCCACCCCGGACTCACGTTTGGCCCGATTTCCTGCCGCTCCTGTAAATGGTCCAGTATGGGGCATAGTCAGACAGGCAGTCAGGTTGCTTCAGACCACCCCAAACTATCCTGTATCTACCTTAACGCGAGATCCTTTCCTAAACATTCCCCCGACATCTGGGACCTTCTTAACGAAAGGAATCCCAATCTTGTCTTTATCACCGAAACCTGGCTGGATGACAACAACTCCCCAGATGTGGCCAATGTATTACCAGCTAACTACAAAATTATCAAACAAGACAGGCATGGCCGTAAGGGAGGGGGGTAGCAATCATGTTCAAAGATCATCTGATTTGTCAACCAGTTCAAATGGCACAACAGAATGAACATGAAATGCTTCCCTTCCAAATACTTCATTAAGGTCTTATCATTCTGGCGGGAGCGGTGATCTATAATCCCCCAGGTCGCCAAGCAGATCTCAGTACCAGGCTACTCACTAAACTTTTTCCAGTTTGCCTGAAATACAAGAACTACCTAGTGATAGGGGATTTTAATGTGCACTACGAAAATAAAGATAGCCCGGTCGTCTCTCAATTGGAGAGCGACATGCAGATACTTCAACTCAAACAGTGGACTGTGGGGCCCACCCACATAGCTGGTCACACGCTCGACCTACTCTTTTCTAATATCGAAGCTACTCGCATCCATGAGATCAAGCCATTACTCTGGACAGATCACTCGCTTATAGCCTTCATACTGGGTCTACCAGTTAAATCAATTAAGCCCTGCAAAACTTATCAGACATCGAATCGAGCCTGGAGGCTAGTTACTGAATCTTCATTCCTAGCACACTTCACACGTTCCAACATACATACCTTAGGTGATTTTCCAGTATTTATGGGAGTCGCTAATCTTGAGTCAGAGATTCGCATAACTTTGAACACACTGGCTCCTATACAGAAACCTAAGCAATTGCAAAGACCACATAAGGAAAAATGGTACAATCCACAACTTAAAAGACTCAAGAGGAAATGCCAAAACCTTGAACAACTCCCCAGATGTGGCCAATGTATTACCAGCTAACTACAAAATTATCAAACAAGACAGGCATGGCCGTAAGGGAGGGGGGTAGCAATCATGTTCAAAGATCATCTGATTTGTCAACCAGTTCAAGTGGCACAACAGAATGAACATGAAATGCTTCCCTTCCAAATACTTCATTAAGGTCTTATCATTCTGGCGGGAGCGGTGATCTATAATCCCCCAGGTCGCCAAGCAGATCTCAGTACCAGGCTACTCACTAAACTTTTTCCAGTTTGCCTGAAATACAAGAACTACCTAGTGATAGGGGATTTTAATGTGCACTACGAAAATAAAGATAGCCCGGTCGTCTCTCAATTGGAGAGCGACATGCAGATACTTCAACTCAAACAGTGGACTGTGGGGCCCACCCACATAGCTGGTCACACGCTTGACCTACTCTTTTCTAATATCGAAGCTACTCGCATCCATGAGATCAAGCCATTACTCTGGACAGATCACTCGCTTATAGCCTTCATACTGGGTCTACCAGTTAAATCAATTAAGCCCTGCAAAACTTATCAGACATCGAATCGAGTCTGGAGGCTAGTTACTGAATCTTCATTCCTAGCACACTTCACACGTTCCAACATACATACCTTAGGTGATTTTCCAGTATTTATGGGAGTCACTAATCTTGAGTCAGAGATTCGCATAAATTTGAACACACTGGCTCCTATACAGAAACCTAAGCAATTGCAAAGACCACATAAGGAAAAATGGTACAATCCACAACTTAAAAGACTCAAGAGTAAATGCCAAAACCTTGAACATCAATGGAGATTTTCAAAGAATGAATCAGACAAACTGAGGTACAAGTCTGAACTTAAATCCTATAATCACGCCATAAAAAATGCAAAAAAGTCCTACTATGCTCTTCGAATCAATGAGAACTGCAACTCTGCTAAATAACTTTATAGAATAGTCAAAGAACTTAGCAAACCAGCCAGTATGTCCCAAATTTTACCCCCATCAGTAGACTCCTGCAAAAAAATAAGTGACTTCTTTCAGGAAGATTTATTTCACCTTCAATTCTTCCACAAAAGCCAATATACCAAATAGGGATCTCTTGACTCCTCATCCAGAAGCCACATCAGTTATGTGTAACTTCACCCCCTTACAGAAAATGAGGTCCTAAAGGCTATGGGTGAAGTAAAGTCTGGATCCCCGCTAGACCCCTGTCCTCACTTTATTATTGCTCAGACTGCCACCATTCTGTGCCCATTCGTCACCCAGCTCTTTAACAACTCCCTCAAAACTGCCACCTTTCCTGACATATGGAAACACACCTCAGTAATCTCTCTGCTGAAAAAAGCTGGAACTGATGTTCTCAATCCCGAAAACTACCGCCCAATATCCCAACTTCCCTACCTCTCCAAAGTTTTGGAGAGACTGGTGAACAGGCAATAATCTGACTTCCTAGAAACTAACAATCTTCTAGACCCATCACAGATAGGATTTAGGACAGAAAATAGCACAGAGGCAACGCTGCTGGCAGTGTCAGACAATGCTAGATCATGTACTGACCAAGGAGGGGCAGTTGCTCTGATATTGTTGGCCATGTTGGCGGTGTTCGACACGGTCTCTCACAACAGTTTGCTGGAAACCCTCTATGGAAAAGGAATCTACTCCAACGTGTTGGGTTGGCTCAGCTCTTTTCTAATTAACCGAACACGATCAGTCCGCCTCGGTCAATTACAATCCAAATCTAGCCACATCAGCAGTGGTGTCCCGCAGGGAGCATCATTAAGCCCCACTTTATTCAATGCCTATGTTTCTTCACTGGCTAAAATCAGCAGGAAGTGGGGCATCGGTATATGCTCCTATGCAGATGACACGCAGCTGATGGTGGCCCTGGATGAAAGGCCAGAGGTCACTAAATCAAAGCTACATAACTGCCTTACAGAGATGGCTCAATGGATGCATGAGCACTGTTTAAAACTGAACGCAGGGAAATCCGAGATCTTACTTTTTGGGGATGCCAAATTAGTTTGGGATGCCACATGGTGGCCACACACACTTGGCACCTCCTCAATTCCCAAACATTGGGCAAAAATCCTGGGACCATGTATGGTCCCTTTGTGGCAAAGATTTTGCTACCCAGACACTCTTGGCCAGGCTCTTCCCCTGGATACCATTGAACTGCAGAAGATCTGTCACGCAAGCATTGCTGATTAGTCAAATGGATTATGGGAACGCACTATTTGTAGGCATGAACGAGATCCTGTTCACGCGACTACAGGTGCTTCAGAATGCCGCCGCCAAACTTGTCTGCAACAAGGGCAAGCTAACTTCAGCCTCAACGTGCATGAAGAACTTGCACTGGTTACGTATGCGCCAAAGAGCAGCATTTAAGCTACTCAGTCACGCTCATAAGGCTCTGTACCGAATTCGCCCTAAAATACTCCAGGAGAAATCCGAGTTTTATGTCCCTACAAGGAGCCTGCGGTCACTTCATCTAGCTTTGGCCAGAACAAAGTGTGTTAAGAAAGTGAGGACCTGAGGGTGATCATTCTCTTATCTGGCAGCTAGGAAGTGGAATGAGCTACCTCGGGTCCTACGTCTCACTTCCAAATACGTACTGTTCCGAAAAAAAACTAAAAACACATCTGTTCCTCAAGTACTGATACACACTCTCGCAGCCATACCAGGATATTCGCTACTAGCACCTTAATATCCCCCGGGATGAGTGTAGCGCTTTATAAATAAATAAATAAATAAACACTTGCATCAAAGTGGACTTTAATCAGCACAAAAGCGGCCCTAAAGTCTTTAATGGATCCCAGCCTATCTGGCAATTGCCCTGTGGAATCCATTGTCTGGGGCAGAATCACAAACCTCAAGCTAGTATCTCTGAAATGCATGTTGGGAAGGTCCAAAATAGGCTTTTGAAAGGTCAGTCACACAATGGGTTAATAGAGCAAAATGCGTATTAGGGTGACTTCTAAAAGGCCAGTGGGGCTGGGCAGTGAGTCACATGAATCAAGCCAGTACCTCTAGAAGGTACCTTCTGTTGGGGAGGAATCAGTCCATTCAAACAGACGAACATTTTGGAAGGGCCCCAGAGCCTGGGAAGGATCAATAACAGCATTGATGAAGACCAGGAAAGCAAACACAGCTGGGAAGCTGAGCAAAATGCACATTAAGATAACTTCTACATGTCTCGTAGGGCTTAGCTGCCTGTCGCTCTCTTGTTATATTGAGACTGATGTATTTGAAAGGCCAGGACTATAGGTGTAGAGTTAACCATGATCCAAACTGCTACTGTCTGTATGCGTGAGGAGAAATGTACAATGCGCTAAAGCTATGGGCCCTATTTGCAGCCCTCTTGCGACAGAGTCCTACCAGGCACCCTCTTGCATCCCCTACAGCAACGGTTCTTAACTTTAAGACTTTTGTGGCACCCCTCTGAATCAGTACTGGAAGTTGAGCATCTAGCCCATGCAATTGTCTACGATTTGAACCTCAAAACAATACTTAAAGTATAAAAACAAGTATACATAAAACAAAGAATAAGAAGTTATGAACTATTGTATTTAATTCACATGCAAACAAATAAAAAAATCAACTTTTTAACGGCAGGTTGCAGCTTCTTAAAAGCTACATGCTAGACTCTAGACAGATACTGCCTTTTTTGCTTCTTCAGCATGCTCTTTGTCCAGTGTATTCCAGTGCTTCAGTGGAGCCCACCAATGGTTCAAACTAGATGCTGTTTGCTCTACCTGTGCTGCTCCAGCAAATGAAGCTAACCTGATCATTTGAATTTTGGGCTTCCAAATTCAAATTCCTACATATTTCCAGGACAATATAAAAACGTTATTAATCCCCTAATAATATTTAGTTTTTCCAAACAGATCTCCTGAGTAGGCATTGTGATCCCCCAGGGTAAGAACCAACGCCCAACAGAGTAGCAGTCACCCATTACTAGAACGAGACAGAGATGAGGCAGTGCTGGTGCTTTGTGGCCTTGTGAGTAAAGCACAAGGGAAGATTTCACCCTCTGCCAATGTGACTAGTTCTACTGAGTGCCCTTGTTGTTTGTTCTACAGACCATGCCACTCAGCACAGCTTATTACCATCAAATGTATGGCAGTTATGAATCTTCTGGGGGTTATTGCATTTCAGTGTCTGTCTCTAGTGTTACATAAGAGAAATTAATGGTTTACTGATCCTAGATGGCTGTAACTGGGAAACAATGTTATTGTTAAAAACTTCCTATCCAGGTGTCTTTGGAAGCCTCTGTGCCAAATAGTGCAGATGGCAGCAAAAAGGAAAGAAGGATGAGGACGCCAACTAACAATGGGAAAATCACACCTCTCGTTCTCTGTCCACTCTAAGGATCCAGCATAGATTTCGGGATGGCTTTATTATTAAGGAAATTATTGTGTTCTTCTGCTCTGGAACACCATGTCTCTGCCCATTGTGTCTAATCCAGTACTATGTCTCCACCTTACTCTCGCACTCTTTGCTGTACCATTACCGGAGAAACCACAAGTTCTTCAGGTGTTTCTCTCCTCCGATCTTCGCAGGCACATCTTCCCAGTCTGCCACAAGTACTTTCTTCTCCACCCCCATCAAGTATCATTTATCTCTCTAAAGCAACCTTCACTCTTTCATTATTTTCCTTCATAATATTCAGATATGTTCCAGCCCTTGCAAGTCCCTTCAACTTCACTTTGTTATCTTCACGCCCCAGATGCCTTCCACCCTCCGTGTTTTTATTATTCAGCCTTCCTCTGAGACAATTCAGCCTGTCAGGATATCTTCTTCACTATCCCACTTGAGAGTCATAATTTCTCTTATATATTCTTGTCTTCTTGTCCACACCACTCTGGTACCTATGTGCCTTCCATCCTCCATAAGTAACTGACATCTGATACTGTTTGTTCTTCTTCAGGTAAGCTCTTTTAGCTGACCTGTGCCAATGTGTGCACCCAACCTCTATCAAAATGTTTCAAGTAACAAACACCACTGTGTAGTAATAAAACACTACTCAAATGAGGTTTCCTTGAAGTACTTTTATTCAGTCTTGTTCAACAGGTGCTCCCAGCTTGGCGGCATAAACCCTTCTCCCAACGTTCTAACCTGCACTCCCGGAGGAGCGCGGACCATACCAAGTGGGCAGCAAGAGGAGGGGGAGAGCGGGGAGTGGGATAAGAGTGAGGTTACAACACACCTTCCACCCTAAGGAAAATGGAGGGAAGGAATGCGTTAGAGCTCCCAGCAGAAATGGGTGCTGGAAAGATAGGGAGAAAGAGGGAGAGAGAGAGAGAGAGAGATGGGGAGAGGGAGAGATATATGTGAGGCACAAAACAACAGGGTCGGGAACAGGGGACCCCATGCCAAAGTCTAAATGGAAAAAACTCATGAGACTACAGTTGACTATGGTACATGAGATGTGAAGGGTAGGTTTTACTTGACGTGACTGAGGATATAATTATTCGATCTCCTAGCATATACGGAAGGATTGCATGAGACACTAATTGTCCAAATATGTGTCTGCAGCACACAGAACAAAACTCTTAAGAATTCAGGTTGCAGCAATTAAAGTTATGAGATACAATCAACCCACGCATAAACAACTGTAACATTATGGTGCCACAAGGGTGTGCCCAGTTAAGATATAGGCTGTTCAGTTCAATGGATGCACGGTTACGTGCTTAGGCGTCCTGACATGGGTAGACCACAGGTGTTGGTATCACATCCTTTACACCCTTGAAATCAATCAACGCAAATGACACTTGTGAATGTCTGGTGCACCATGGATGTGCACCTCTATGATGTGGGCAGTACAATTAAGGGATTCACGAGTATGTACTTTAGGCATCCTGTCCAGGGTAAAACCTAGGTTTATGAATCACCACCCTTTGTTCCCTTTCGTCAGAACTTGCCCACAGTTTATTTCTCCCTTGGATTCCGAACTTCTCCTGCTAATATTACCCTTTCCATCCGGAAGATTGATACTGGCTGTAATGTTGCTCTTACATTTTATCCTTTTCCATTTCTTAACAGTGGAACTGATGCCTTCTTCCTTTCTTTCGAAATCTCTTTCTTCTCCACCTATTCCTTCACAGTTTTTTTTTTCTTTTTTTTTTTTTCCTCATGTTTCTTACGTATTTCTCTCTCATCCACCAAACCCTGATAAGATTCTAATCCTCCTTTCAGTTTGCACATGGCTGTATTCTCCACACGTTCTTTCAAACTTGCTGCACCTTTACATCCGCGTTTTCCTCTCAGTTTGCACCTGGCAGTTTTTTCCTCACGTTCTTCAAAACTTGCTGCACCCTCACAACCGCCTGCTACTTTTACACACGTGTTTTTTCCCAGTGCCTTCTCCTTCATTTGTTCTCTTCTTCTTCCCTCGAGAGATATTCTCAATTCCTTTTGATCCTCCCACCCCAACATGGTGGGTCCTCTTTCTGTTACGTATACGGTACTCCTGGTATACTTTCCCTTGTACGTTAACTCCATGACTAGGTATCCTATAACCTTGACGTCCTCCCCTGTGCAAGTCTCCAGGAATATGTTAGCTTCTTTCAATTCGTTTCCATATTTTTTAGTTAATTTTTTATTCCAGTCACTCCTGCTTATCCCACTATGCGGCGATCCTGAATCTAATAGCATATCTGTCATCACTCCTCCTATGCAGATGGTCCACCCCTGGTATACTTTACTTAGCTTTAGATGCTCGTTGCTACTCATTTCATTCTTGAAAACTTCTACCCTTTGTACTTTTTCCAACAAGGCATGTGCAACATGTTCATTCATCACTCTCACGATATCCACGTAAATATTACAGACCGTTCCTTTCATGAATGTTTTTTTTTTCATTTTGAGGTACATTTTACGCCCTCCTGTTCCTAAGCTGTACAGCAATACCTCAGCCTTTTCCTTAGGCACCAAGGATACTGCCCCTTCCTCCAGTGCTGTAATGTAATGTTCAAAATATACTTTCCATTCATTCCATTCTGCCATGGTTTCATCATCCCTCTCCATAAACGGCACTGGAGGCAGAAAATCATACTTCTGGCCCCACTCCATGTTAAATGTACAGCTGTATTTTGGAAAATCACTTGAGAATGCTTAACTTCCTAAGCAGGAAGATGGGATCAGGGTGAGCTTGGAGGGTAACACGAGCGTCCCCAGGCCAGTAACTGGAGACGTGCCAAAAACAGCCACTGGGATATTACTTTGAAAAACACTGTTTCCGAATACTATATTTTTATGGCTTGACTTTCTATGATCCTTAAGTCTGCTTAGCTCACACCGTATATGGGTTGGGAACCCTTGGGAATCCTAATTCACTTGTGCAAAGGGATGCTTAACCCTTACCCGACGAGCTGCTTCTGAACTGTATTGAATATTCCTCAAGGTGTACTTGCACTATAGGCCCTTCTTTGGTTCCCACACACTGCCTCACTTCACAGCCACTATGAGATTTTCAACTCTGAACCTCGAGGGTTGCCTCACCATATGTTCCTCTGGAATATCCTCAAGCTGTTCCCACGCCTTGTCGAGATCCTAAGCTTAACCTCCCGCTGCTTCAACACCTACCGTGGATGGGTCTACAACGCAGAACCCTGATGTTTAGTCACAGTCCCAAAGTCTCCACACATCGCTTAGGGATGCTGCGTCAGTTCTAAATTTCCCTTACGCTGCTTCAACCCCGCAGTGGTGATTTACTTCACAGGGCCCAGATGTTAATCTCGTTCTCTCAGCTCCTTCTATACCTTCTCATCAACTAGCCAGCGCTGCCTCAAATTTAAGATGTCCTTGTGCCGCTTCTACATGGCGTTACGACTGAGTTCACCTCGCCTGAATCTTCTACGCGCTGCTATAGTTACAATTCCCAGGTTAAGTTCAGAAGGTAATGTCGCTCAATATGCTGCCACCATTGATCTTCAATCCCAGGAAGAGAGGCAAGCTACACAATCTGTAATTCTGGTTTTATATTTTATTTCCAACCTTTTCTCTTCACCCATCTGCCCTGCACGGCCTCCATTCAGTGTCTTGAGACATAGGCACCATAAGTTACGCTCTGCACACCTCTCAAATTTTCAGAGGACCAACTCAATAATGCAGTCCAGCCTGTGTCCCCCACAGTTAATCTCCTTCCCCCGAAAGAACATGTGAATCCAGCTGGATTCTCCGAGGCTTTCAGATACACACCTCCTATACTTCTAGGAGTCAGGGAAAGGCGTCTTCCCCACGCTGTCATTCGCTCATGCCTCAAATGGTTGACGCTCACCTCAAATCAGTTCCTTTCACGTTGCTTCAAATGCGACCTTAATGCACGATCCGCTCCCTTCATTTCTCGCTCACCTCAACACAGCTCCTTTCACGTTGCTACAAGAGCGCCTGGAATGCACGCTCCACTCACTTCACCTCACGCTGTATAAATGTCTCGCGCCATAGATTTGTGCAGTTCATTGACCAATGGAGCCCACAGCCTTACTTCCTTTCCTCAGGCTCTTTTGCACCGCTGGCTCCGGTATCACTGTGTGCTGATTGCTGCGCGTCACTTTCTCCTGAAGACTTCTACCTCCTGAGCCGTTGCGACATGAGAGGGTTAAATTCACCTCACTGACGCCGTCCTTGCCTTCTCGCTCCACCTCTTCGCCTCCTGTGCCCGGCGTGACACTCGACTTGCACACTCTCGCGTAGGATGCGAATGTGCTTATAAATTCTACTTCTCACTCCCAATGGCAGGACAGGAACTTCCTGTCAACGACTCCGCGGCGCTTCTGGGCAAGACCAGATCCGTCTTGTTGCCCACTTGAATTCCCTGCTATCACTGACAGCCGGACAGCCTTCCGTTCCTCAAAGGGGACTACACCGGAGGTCCTGTCTTCTACTTAATGAGCCCCAAAGAATGACGACACTCCTCACACTGCTCCGACAGTTGAGTTCGATTCCTTGCTTAATTCAGCAGCAATTTTTCTTCACACGCACTGCCGCTCGACGTCTTCACTCGCTTTAATGGCAGTTCCTAACACCTCTTCCGGTTCACACACAACCTTTACGCGTTGTGCCCGGCGGCTTCAGCTCAACATGCCGCTGCTAAATTACAGGTCCGTGCACCTCTTCTGGACCACTCACCAAATCGCTCGATGTGCCCCGTAGCCTCAGATCAACGTGCCACAGCTAATTACGGTTCCTTTCACCTCTTCAGATCGTTTCATTAAATAACGCGTTGTGCCCAGCCTCTTCCGCTCAGCCTGCCGCTGATTCTTGGTAAGTCCTCCGTCACACCAACGGGACTGTACACACCGGCTCCACCAACGCCTGTGACATCAAACGAGGAGGCAAACTTCCTCTCCTCCCCTCAGCACCAGCTCACCGACTCCCCGGCTAAAACCACTTCCGACTTTTAGAAGCGAGAGCCTGACATCCAGCAGAGACGCTCTTCGGTTGATTATATCTGGTGCTGGGAAATCCACAGTTCACTCGATCCGCAACGTCCGCACAAGCATCAAGTTCATCCCGGGGAGGGAAAGCACCTCACTGACCCCGGCTCAGCTCCCGGTCCTCGTCGCCAAAATGTAGTAATAAAACACTACTCAAATGAGGTTTCCTTGAAGTACTTTTATTCAGTCTTGTTCAACAGGTGCTCCCAGCTTGGCGGCATAAACCCTTCTCCCAACGTTCTAACCTGCACTCCCGGAGGAGCGCGGACCATACCAAGTGGGCAGCAAGAGGAGGGGGAGAGCGGGGAGTGGGATAAGAGTGAGGTTACAACACACTGATTTTGGTAGTTTGCTTGCTGAGCTCGCTAGTAAGTGATCAGCACATGTAACCTTGGATTCAGTGCACAGAAACCAGTCAGTCCCTTACACAGAAGGAAACAAAATACAGGAAATATTGCATACATCAACATAGCAAGCATATAAATGCATCCCATACATACCATAGGCTCTGCTCGCTCACTTTTGGTTTGCCTCACCACCCGAACACCACACTCCATGATGTAGCCTTCTCAACTCAGGAGGACGATAAACTTTGCTTAAGAGGAGGCAAGTCTTGTGCTTAATTTTGTTCTAAATCACTGGAGGCAACTACATAGTCTGCCTCCACCCAACCTCAGGAGAGCAGAAAAGGCAGACGTTTGGCAGCAACTTACAGTCTTACTTAATGCATTGGGAAAGGAGGCCACATGGTGGGGTACATTAAGAGCAAATGGCAGTCTGAGAGGAGGTAGACGAAGGAGACATCCTTCAGGATTCAGATGGCAAAGGTCATTCTTGGTAGGTGAACAAATAATTAAAATTAGACTTAAAGGGAATGGACAAAGGAAGATAGTATACTTTTTCAAAATTAATAATGAGGCAAACATAAGTATGTTACAAATTGGGTTTCCTAGATAACCACAATTCTCAGTGGAGGAAGAAAGCTCGACATAAAATAGAAAAGGAGACAGCAGCCTTTCTCTAGCTGACAGCAGACGAATGTCAATGCATGCTGGTTGTAACAAGTGGAAAAGGGAAATATTTAGTACCAGCTTTCTTGTTTTACTTCAAAAATGTTCATATTGCTCTTGCAAGCAATAGGGATACAGAACCTGACAATTAAGCTGACCCATCCACAAGAGGAAGATGGCAGATACACCTAGGAGAAAATCCTTATACTAAGTAAACCAGCTGTTTCCGTGGCTGCCACTGCAGAAAAAAATGAAGCAGGAGAGTGTAGGAGGAGGACATTGTTGGTTCCACCTAGAAACCACCATCAAAGGCTAACTCAAGGGCAGCCAGCAGACTGCCGCTCCTGAAGATTCCTAGTCTCGAGCCACCAGTTTAGCAGCCACAAATGTTTTTTCCAGCTACAAAGGACTCACTTCCACATGGCGCTTAATGTATGGGTCCCTCTCACGACTCACCAACACATTCCTTCCCTGACAGTACATCTCTGGTCTTCACACAAATAGAAGGACAATCATGTTAAAGGAACAGCTTTTCCCCATTTATTGATCTCCCCTCAATAGTCTTCCACATGGCAACACTCTCCATGATGGACAACTGGCTGGTGAGGTCAGACAAACAGGGGAAGTTGGCATGGGAAAATCCTCTCCTCTGGGAGGACCAGATTCTTAAATATTAGCTATCTGCTGTCTGTGGTTAGTCCAAATGTCAGTATAGTGGTTGAAGCATAACAAGATGTGATGGAAGGTGGCAGATGGGATGACATCCCAGCACTTTGAAAGTGGAGGAAGGGTAGTATTTTCACATCAGCAGGTATAGCCTGAGAGCAGGCTGCAGGTGATTCAAGCTCCTGCTCCAGACTGCAACAATATCAAGGATATCTTCCGTAAAAGAGCAGGATCTGAAAATGACTGCTTCCAAGGGCATACCAACATTTTTGGTCCTTCGAAATAAAATCTCTCTCTCTCCTGAAATAAGAAAAAGAGTCGCTGTTGGGAATGCACGCTCAGCAAACAAACCGGAAGCATGCATAAACAGGATAATACTTTACATGCATAGTAATTTCTTTATTTCAGTTAAAAATGTATGACCATAAAAGAACATCGAAAAATATCTCAGATGAAGCAAAAGTACATGCAACATCTATCTTAAAATGTCAGCAGTCCAGCAATTATATAAAATGCCAAATGCAGCATTCGAAGAAAGTGAAAGTTCTTGTTAGCCCAAGGGTCGAAAAGCTGCATAAACTAAAAGCCTTTCGAGCAGAATTTACAAAGTGCAATTATCATAATTAGAAAGACAAAACTAATAATCAGTTAATGAAAAAAATCAATTAAGACAATGCATTAATTATTAAAATAGCAAGTGCAAGAGCCTGAGAGTAGAGAAGTATTGAAGTGTGCAATAATCACTTCTGCTTGGCCCTGTAGAGTCCCTCTATTGTGGCCTCCAGCGTCAGGGGTCTGCATAGGCCATTTGGGGACATTCTAATTGGCAGTTCTTGACCTTATATACAGAGCCCAATTTGAGAACCTTGGTAATACTAAGGCAATTATTTCATTTGTGTTATGATTAAATAGGCAAGGCGCTGTGGCGCAGTGTCTGACCCCCAGGCAAGGCAGTAACCGTGCCTAAAGGAGAGCAGAGGTAGTAAACTTATAATAACCTAACTTCCTTGGGCCAGTGCTGCAAGGATGGCTCCTACGGTGGAGGAGCGTCGCCCCACTGCCTTTCAGCACAGCAGAAAAGGAAAAATAAAATGTTAATACAAGATGTTTTTACCATTTTACTTTTCTGTGCTGGGGAAGTTTTGTGGGGTGGGGCTAGGCTTCACAGGGAGGCGGAGTTATAGCACCCTTCTAAGTGCGCATACATGATTGGGTGGTCCTCTGGGGCCGGCCAAACATTAATGTCCCCTTTTGCATGTTCTTAACCGGTGGACAACATGCCCAGGCTTCTATTCCCCATCTGAGCACCAAACCACAACCAATCACAACGCTGCATTGGATCATTGTGATTGGCTTAGGGGAGCCTATCCTGCTTCCAGTTCCAACAGAAACCACATAGAAAGGCACAGCAAGCCTGCCAGCAGGTAAATGATTTTTTATCTGCCCCCCTTTCTCCCCCCCCCCCCCCCCAGTCCCACTACTGATTAGCAGCCAAGACTGCAGTGCTGTGATTAAATGACAGGTTCAACCATCTAAAAGTGACACAGAGGACAGAAGGCACTTTTGCTGAATCCACAAATTCCCTCTACTATGACGTCCAGCTAGGGAAGGCAAGTGGTAGTAAACATGTAACAACCATACTCCATTGAGCCAATGCAATGATCGTAAAAGCATTGTAAAATGATGTGCTGCGACCTAAAAGTGGCACAGTGGACAATATCCGCCTCTGCCAGGTCCTATGGGCTTCCTCGGTGATAGCCTCCAGCATCTTAGACATGGCGTGCACAGCTAGAAGGCATATTACTTGAGGGTTCTAGATCTTACATGCCAGGCCCAGTTAAAGAACCTCGATAATGTGAAAACAATTGGTTCTTAAGTGTCATATTTAAAAAGACTCAGGGGCATATTACCAAGCAATAGCGATAATTATCGCTATTGCTTGGTTAGAGACAAAAATTTACCGCTGAGCTGCGGCGATTTTTATCGCAGATAAAGCTTGGTATTACCAAGGTTTATCGCAAATGCGATAAAAAACGGCCGCAATGCATGAATATCGCTGAAAAGTCAGCGATATTCATGCATTACTGAGCTAATGCTCTTAGCCATGTTATCCACCTCCCATTGGATAACATGGCTAAGAACTGCTCAGGGCAGGTGTTAGCTTTTGGAGATATTCGCGCTTAGCGCGAATATCTCCAAAAGTTGGTAATAGGAGATAGCGATGTTAGCGACTGTTTCCAATCGCTAACATCTTGGCACGCCCACTTTGCATGTCATTAGTGATAAATATCACTGACATGCAAATTGGGGCCCAATATGGTCGCTATCTCCTACTAGCTGTCGCTAACTGGTGTTAGCGACAGCTAGGTAATAGGGAGATCATTTTATCTCCGCTTTCTTGGCTTTTATAGCCAAAAAAGTGGAGATAAACCCCCTTGATAATATGCCCCTCATTAGTGCCTCTACATAGTGTCTTATACCCAACTAATCCACTTAGAGCATGATGGGTGACGCCGCGGCCAGGGCGACTGATGTTAGAATCTGGGGATCACGGTTCGATCCCCAGCGCCGGCGGCAGATTAGCCCAGCACCATGTGACTCTGGGCAATAGCTTGCTTATTCTTCCCGACGGCACCCAGCGCCTAGAGACACTTACGGGTGATTGTTCACTGCTTTACAAAATGTGGATTTATTTTCCAGAGTACCTGGGCGAGATGGGCATTCGCCTGCGACACCTTTACTCCTGTTCCAATTTGCTTTGCGCATTTTTAGGAGTAACAACCCGATTCTAAAACGAATGTGTAGGGTTCGGGCAGCAGGAGGAATAATCATGTCCATAAATATTTCAAACTTGGGAGAGCATTTGTGGGAGAGAAATTTATCAACCATGCCATCCGGAAGTGATTCACGCCACACTTCAGAAATAATGTGATCCCAATATAAGCTCTTTATCTGAATAGAAGCATTTTTTCTCAGATTTGCCGTCTCTTTCCAAACGTCCTCTTGTTTTTAGCTTGCCACAGAGATATTTCACTGCCTTTAGCCAGGGCGTGTAAGAGTTGTTATCTATTACAATTGCCTCCTCCAGGCCGATTCTATAAGGGCCCACTTCCAACATTGTCCATATTCTAACTCAATAGTTTATAATTATTAAGCGGGCAACGTGGTCCATTCTTTGGATGTTCAAATGTCACTTTAGTGGTACTAGGGATGTGTGTGGAGAATAAATTAAGACGAATCAAACAGTGAGGAGAAGGAGAGGTACTTTTATTCAAGTCTCGTCACAGCAACTCCAGGAGGCAACTGCCGACCTGGAGGAGAACATTCCAACCGTCACCAGTGGAACACCAAACAACCAGCGTTCCACACAGCGCTCACCATAGACCAGTGAGCTACTACAACATCCCCCTTTTTCCACACAGAACATAAATGCAGGAGAATAAGATTAGCAAAAAAACAAGATAAAATATAGCACCTGACATATAGAATAAAAGGGTTGAACAAATACCCCTTGTCCCTAATCCCTCATCCACACACTGGAGAAAAAGAAGAACCAACCCCAAAAAAATAAACCCAGGAAATGAAATGTAAACTAAATGTATATATCAGCATAGAAATAACAATATAACCAAACAGGTTCGCTCCATTGGTATCTTACAGGTTTTTTCATGATAATTTTTTCTCGCTCCTTTACCCCGGGAAGAATAGCTCCCTTCTGACACTTTTCACTTTCGTCTTCTCCATCAGACAGAGGGGCATATTACCAACAACTAGCGATAATTATCGCTATGTTGGCTTAGCAGCAATATTTTTATCGCCGAGCTGCGGCGATTTTTATCGCTTAGGAGCCTTGCTATTTTCAAGGTTTATCTCCTAAGAGATAAAAATAGGCCGAAATGCATGAATATCGCTGAAAAGTCACCGATATTCATGCACTACCGAGCTAATGCTCTTAGCCATGTTATCCACCTACCATTGGATAACATGGCTAAGAACTGCTCAGGGGCAGGTGTTAGCTTTTGGAGATATTCGCGCTTAGCGCGAATATCTCCAAAAGTTGGTAATAGGAGATAGCGATGTTAGCAACTGTTTCCAGTCGCTAACATCTTGGCACGCCCACTTTGCATGTCATTAGTGATAAATTTCACTGACATGCAAAGCAGGGCCAAGATGGTCGCTATCTCCTACTAGCTGTCGCTAACTGGTGTTAGCGACAGCTAGGTAATAGGGAGATCATTTTATCTCCGCTTTCTTGGCTTTTAAAACCAAAAAAGCGGAGATAAACCCCCTTGATAATATGCCCCATAGTTTTATGATGAACTTTCACTACCCTAGAACTATCCCACCACTGATTACCTTTCACTCTTAAACAGTGTCCGCTAACAGTCTCTACCTGCACAGGTTCTCTGAATCTGGATTGCCCTTTGGGAACATGAGAAGGTTCTTTTATGCAAATCCAATCACTCTTACTGATATCATTAACATGTTTTTTTACACCGGGTTTATTGTCAATATATAATTTAGTCTTGCTGTGTGCTGTCTCTATAAATGGACAAATACATTTGTAAACTTCACTTTCATGGGTGGTACCAGATTTGTTTTCTTTCAACCAAGCTGGAAAGAAAACATTGCAGGAATCCAACCTATAATTATCTCAATAGGTGTCTTGTTTAAAATAGCATTAGGACTGGTGTGATGGGCAAAAAGCATTTCCTCTACTACATCAGTAACCGCTACACCATTACACATTACACCAAAGCACAATTCATCCGTTTGACCATACCATTGGCTTGAGGATGATAGAGGGCCACTCTTGTGTGTACAATTCCTGCCCTTGATAGGAAATCCCTCATCTCACTAGACACAAATTGCACCCCATTGTCAGAGAGAAGTTCTTTAGACAAACCTTCTCTCCGAAAACTTTGAAAAAATGTAATCACTGTATTAGTCGTGTTATATTCCATATAGGTATCATAATATAGGCCCGGTAATCTCATTACCCTTCACCTATACTCTCTCCATACATTACACTTGTCATCGTTTACAGAGACTGATCTTTAATCTAGATATTGCACTGCATTCAGAACTCGGGTTTTCCCTAGTTCAAATTTCCTACATTATGCATTAGGATTCTTGGAAGCACAGCAGGACTACCATCCTGTATAAACTCTATGTACAAACTACATGTCTAACGTCATCCTTAGGCCGGCATAGTAATACAGCAAGGTAGGACCCCGGGGGACACCTATGGGTATATATATGCATCACATCTTGCTAAGATAAGACTGAGGAGACCGAGACTTCCTGGCCAACACACTGACCAGAGACGCTGAGGTTGCTGCATGCAGACACTCCATCTCGCAGGGGTCTAACATCCCTCGCGGGGTGTCCAACTTGAGACCAAGATGGGGTCCCACAGTTTCTCAATTCAGGTAATGGGTTTGGCTAAATCCTAGAGGGATTCTTGGCTTAACACCTACAAACAGGCAAGGTACTCTTAGGTACATCTAATTAGGGAAGCATTGTAGGAGTGCGCATCTTTTATCATGTGTTTTATATATTCTTATGTATTCATGATTATAGTAAGATGGTAGAGCTATAGCATCCATTTACCTTTATCGTACTGCTAATCATTTATATCTTATACTGCCTAACGGTTGTTACAGCTCATCTATTTTACACCAGAATAACAACTGTTCAATAAATTCTTATTGAAAACGCCCAGCCTGTTTATTCTGTGTATTTCCCTGAGACAGACTATGTAAGGGCGAGTGACTGAGCGAAAGGTAGTATATTGTTTTCACAGTCCTGAGGGTCAGGATTGTCATGTTCGATGGTTGCCAGGAACTATTCGCTCCCTGGTAAAGGGGATTCTAGTGGCACTGTGAGCTAATTGGTACAAAAGGCCAACATACCGGTGGGGGTGATCAGAGTTTGCCTGACACCAATCCTACAGTGTATGTTGTCTAAACGCATGCATCCTGTATACTTTTTATAGGAACTACATGGCAGAGTTAGGTTCTCTTACAAATTCCACCTCCCACCACTTGGTGTAATAGTCCACTAGAATAATGGCATGCTTGCATGTAGTTGGCAGAACACCAAACAGTCCAATGAAATCGACAGCAAGTTTGGACCAAGGCCTGTATGGCAAATCTACTGGGTGTAAAGGAGGAATTAGCAACTTGTCACTTGTTGCACATATGACACAATTCATAACGACCTCAACAATTTCTTTGTACATACTGGGCCACCAATCCACAGACCTTACCCTTCTTTTGGTGACCATTTGACCAAAATTACCTTCATGGGCTGCCTGTATTATAGAGCATCTCATAGACTCAGGAGTAACAAACTTGTCGCCTTTCATGATGAGATCGTTCTCTTCCAGCATTAACTCTAAAAGGTTGAACACCAGGATGAAGAGTGGATTCTCTCTGCCACCCGCCCATCACATACGCTTGTACCTTCCCCAAAATGTCATTCTTGCTCATACCGTGCATACAATCTTCCTTATCAAAAGCACTCTCCAGACACACATCCAAAGCAGCTATTGGCACTCCTTGTCTTCCTCCTCCTGTTCAAAATCCAGCACTTTAGGAGGAGACCTAGAAAGGAAATTCGCCCTGACATTTTTCCTCCCGAAATGTGCTCAACTTCAAAATTATATTGCAGAACTTTGCCACTAAGTCTCACAATCCATGGAGTCAAATCTCTTATAACATCTGCATTCAAAATACTGAAAAGTGGTTTGTGATCTGTCAA
This sequence comes from Lissotriton helveticus, assembly GCF_964261635.1. NCBI lineage: Eukaryota > Metazoa > Chordata > Amphibia > Caudata > Salamandridae > Lissotriton > Lissotriton helveticus. Next base: position 1,025,914,733 of record NC_136063.1, read on the forward strand.
AATTCAAACTTTCCTTCCCCACACAAAACATTTGAACCGCTCAACAGCCCAACAATATGCCAGCAACTCTTTCTCTATAACAGAGATTTTTTTTTCATTTTCCCTAAGAACTCTAGAAGCGAAACCGATAGTGCGTTCACACTCATTATTCTTTTGTGACAAAGTGGTCCCCAACTTACTATTGCTGGTATCAACAATCAGAATTTATATCCTTTCAGGATTGAAAGGTGCCAGAACCTTTTCAGACCCAATTTCAGCCTTCAGTTTATCAAACTCTTCCTGACATGCATCATCCCACTTGAAAATACTTTGTTTTTTAAGGAAACATCAGAGGTTTTCTGTCATGCTTGCAAAGTTGTTATAAACGTAGCATAAAACGTGCATACCCCCAAAAATTATGAAACTTGTTCTTTAGTGTGTGGTGCAGGTGCTCCTACAATAGCCTTGACTAAGCCAGGACGAGGCTCAACACCTTTGGATGACAAAAAATGCCCCAATCAATACGTGATTTTGCAAACTCTAATTTTCATGCATTCTCAAACACCCCTGCTTGCTCCAGCCTTTTAAAAACAGTATGCATGAAATCATCATGTTTCTGGATGTCACTTGCTGCTACCAAAATATCATCCTGAAACACAACTAAGCCATCAAAACCCCTGAGAATGGATTCCATAATGCGCTGAAAAACTGATATGGCAGATGCCAATCCAAACGGCATCCCTCTAAACTGAAATGTGCCAATGGGTGAAACGAAAGCAGTGAGATGCCTGCATGATTAATCTAGTTCCACTTGATGATATGCAGATGCTAAATCAATCTTGTTGAACACTGTGGCACCGGAAAAACTAGACACAATGTCATCAATATGAAGTAGGGCATGTGAGTCCACCCAAATGACTTTGTTCAAACTCCTTAAATCAATGCAAACCCTAAGGGCAGCAGTTATTTTTTGTGTTTGTTTTTTGTGATGACTAACGGAGACAGCCAGAGGGAGAACTCAATGGGCTCAATAACACCTTGGATGCACATCTTTTCAAGAATGTTAGCTAATTCATCCTTGATGCTGAAAGGCATCATCCTAAGTTTATGTTTGATAGGAGCGACATTGTCACACAATTTGATTTTGTGCCTGAACCCATTAATTTTACCCCAAACCCTCATCAAAAACTTTTGGAAATTTCGGCATCTACTCATTGCTGGCCTCTAAGCAGATCTCATAGGCCAAATACACTTGTACCTTTCTTCCTGGTCGTAATGTGAGACCAAATAGCCCTTGGTGATACCATCCAAGAATGTTAAGTCCTTTTTTTGCCACATATACTTTTCCCAAAATTGTTTTCTCTTGAAATTGAAGGGTGGTTTCAAAAAACCCAACCAACATACGTTACAGGACACCTATCAGAAGGCAACAGCGCTTTATCATCCCATGTGTTCTTAAACAATTGCTCAATTATTATGGTCATTTTAGCACCTGAATCCACAAGTAATTTCAAAGGCTCCCCATCAAACCTGAAAGTAACTATACGGGACCCTACATTCATGTTCTTCCTCATCTTGTAAGACCAAAACCATATCTCTGGTACCATCCATCACACTCACCATGTCTTCACTAAACTCATCGGCACTGACGTTCACCTTATTATTACTTTTCTTAGCTTGGCATTGTTTTGCGAAATGGCCTAGTCTGCCACAACTCCTGCAGGTTAAAGTTTTTGCAGGACAAGGCCGCCAGTTCGCAAAATGTTGTGCATGCCCACCCCTAAAACAAATGTTTTTTTGTTTAAAGAAACCGTTCTTATCTCTTTAATTAGTGTCACCTCTCTGTTTTTGATCTTGTAAATTCACATTGTCCCTGTTTGATGACCCTGATCAGATACAGCCCCTACATTCTCTTTCTTAACCAACTCTCTTGAACTCTTCTGAGAGATCTCAATACTCTTGACTATATTGTTTATCTCACACAGAGATGGATTCTTGTAAGTGAGTAACTTTTCTTGTACTTTTTTGTCATAACATCTTACTACAATTTGATCCCATATCAACTGATCCATAAAGTCTTCAAAATCACAGTCTGCAGCAAGCACATGTAAAGCTGTCACATATGTATCTATAGACTTCGCCTGGTGATGCTCACGCATGAAAAATTTGCGTCTATTCACAATGAAACTGGGTACTACATCAAATTGCTTTTCCAACTTGCGAACCACCTCTTGATATTCATCCAACTCCTCTTCATCATCTGTGTTTCTCTGAATCGGAGGGAGATGTTCAAAAATAGTCTGTCCCGCAAACCCCAAATTATCCTCAAGCAGAAACTTTTTCCTCTCTGGGCAGTAGCGATTTCCTCCCACAGCCCCTAGGTACTTGGTAAATGCCCTATACCAAATCTTCCATTTAATAGGAGGATTACCTGGGGATTGTAGAAAAGGCTTAGGTGGATTTACTTATTGCATGTTAATACCACCCACAAATTTTTACATAAAACCTTGAAACAGAAGACAAAAAATATATAATGGTGAATAAACTTGAGTGTTCAACTTTGTTGTGATAATACTTGAGAGCAGCTTTAATTCTGTAACACCTGCCGTCCTTTTTTGAAGTTTAGCTAATGTTTCATATGCGAGGCACAGATTTAATTAGATTACTTCAGAAAGCTTTCTCTTTAAATTGACATGCTCTCACAAATTGTTAGCACCGAAGATTAAAGTGTACGTGCCACTGCAAGCACTGTAGACACGCCCCTCTAACTCTGACACAGACCTTAGAGTTTGAAGAGAAAGGCTTGATCCGTATGTACTCCCACAATGCTCACCTACGTAGTGCACCGGGAGGTGGGCATGCGCACACGTTGACAGATAGTGTGCATATCACTGAAAAAAAATGAGTTTCCTGTGACTTGTACAGATTTCACCAAGCGCGCCTCAGCCAACACCAGATAAGACGATGCGCAGAAGAAAGAACACAATGTGCGGATCACTGAATACAGCGCCTACTCCAGTGACAGGCTGATCTTTTTGGAAACGGCAACCAAACACATGTGAAAATGTCACAGCAGACGTTAGAGGAGTTTCACGCTCCATCACATAAAATCAACTCGCTCTTGTTCCGGATGTGCAGCAGAAAATCTCAAGGTAAGACCTTCTTTAGTACAATTCCGCACACATCCATCGGAAATGTCTCTTTTCTCACAAACACTTCAAAGTATTCCTTCCTCCATGCAATCCGCATCTCACCTCAGCCGAGTACAATCATGTATTTCTCACCGGCTACACAGCGCAAACTGGGTATGTCAGTACCCGGTAAACAATTGTCAGCCACTGTCCCATTCCCTCAATTAGTCCGGTGCTCCGATCGTTGGCAAATTTGTGGAGAATAAATTAAGATGAATCAAAGGGTGAGGAGAAGGAGAGGTACTTTTATTCAAGTCTCGTCACAGCAACACCAGGAGGCCACTGTTGATCTGGAGGAGAACATTCCAACCGTCACCAGTAGATAACTGAACAACCAGTGTTCCTCACAGCGCTCACCATAAACCATTAAGCTACTACAATGTGCTATTCGGAAGAATAAATAGGGACCTCATAAATGTGTTTCCCATACAGGTTATCTGACTAGAATCCCCATTGGCCCAAAATTCGGCCTGAACAAGGACCTACCCAGGGTTACCGCTCTGTAAACCTTGAGGACCAGAGAAGCAATCCTACTTGGTGTTTGTTTCTACTTTTTCAGGATGGCTGCTATCTATCCTGCAGAGTGGTTTTGCTTTTGTCAAGTTGGGCTTTCCAGGATAAATTATCAAGGAGCATGATTCCCAGGGGCCCTATGATGTATAGGATGCACTTTCCCTTTTTTTCCCCGGCGCACCTTAAAACAGGTGCACCGGGCACAAACAGGGAAAGTGAGCCATATTATGCATGCCCCCGTGGTAGCCATGAACTTGTGCTGCCCTGGGGGGCCATTTATGCAGGTGAAAAACAGAACTGAATTGAAGTAGCCTCTCTGTATTTCACTGAGCAGGCGCCAACCCGCCTGCATTTTCAAAGGGGATCTCTGAGGCGTTCATAGGACCCTCTTTCCCCCCTCCAGAGGGCTTCTATCAGGGGCACACAGACAGCCTGCAACCTTTCAGGTGATGCACTGTCAGTGCGTCCTGACAGCTTCTTCACCTCTGCGCCCGTGTATATAATATGGCACTGGTGCAGAGACAAAGGGATTTCCTCATTTGCATGGGGCCACGCCCCCATGCACATGAGGGGACGCCCTCTTAAGAAAGCGCTGGTGCTGTATGTGCACCAGAACTTTCAGTATTACAGAAGGGGCTACAGAATCATCTGCAGTCCCCTTATATAATACTAAGTGCCCCGTGGCGCGCACAGCGGGCACAAACACCAGTTGCATCCCCAGGACTCAAGTAGTCAAAACTCTTCACCCTCTCAATTAGGGACCCATCCACCTCTATTTCGTTTCCGAATGAACTATAGGGATTTAGGGCCAAAAACATGGATATATCGGCATTTATATTGAGTTCCCTACTCTAACAGGATTGTCAGCAAACAGCTGCACTAGGGTTCTGACGTTTGCTAGCTTTGGAGCATCAGGCTGGCAGCTGTTCACCCACCCTACAATACCATCAATATACAGACAAAACAATGTGGGTGCCAATATGCTGCCTTGTCTAACCCCGCCTTTTAATGTGGATACTGTTGGTCAATGCCCCTTGGCTGTGTGCAATTAATCAATCAAGGGTTGGTAAAGTGCAACTACTCACCTGATAGGGTCTCAAGGCGCTGGAGGGAGTTGGGGTGCAAATCAGTATAAGTGTTGGGGTCATTGGAAGAGCCAGGTCTTGAGGTCCTTCCTGAACTGTTCCACCATACTTGCGCATAGGTGTCTGTATGCAATGTGATCAAAATATTTCAGAGATCTACAGGGATAGTGTATAGTGTAAACACTTTCCACAAGGGGTTCCCTAGGAACTATATCAATTGCGACCCATAAGTCCATGAAGGCTGCATATAGATGTTCTTTTCATAGGGTAAGGTACTTCCAGCAAATAACTGAGAACCGAAACACCTGGTCGATGGTACTTATTTATCCACAAAACCCAGCCTGAAAATCCAACGGGATTTGATGATCTTTCATCCAACAGTGAAGACGAAAAAGAACTTGCCTACAGCAATAGTTTTGGGTGTTATTGATGACAATAATTGGTTCGTAGTTTACTGGATTATCTTTAGCCCCTTCTTGTGAATAGGGACAATAATGGCACACACCAGGTCTTAGGGAATGCCTCACTGCCAGCTATAGCATTGCTAAGGATGTACAGGTAGGAAGTCCATAGAGCAGTTTCAGAGAGGAACAAGTCATCTGGTATACTATCAGGTGCAGGTTCTTTTCCCTGTTGCATCTGTTGTAAATCTAGCTCAGTTTCTTTGAGTGAGAATGTGCATGTAAGGAGTTCAGGTGTGGGTAATTGCATCCATTGCAGAGCTAAGTTGTACTTATTGCCACCAAATGAACTTGGCGAACAGATATCCCTTTCTTTAAAGAGATCAGTGAAATGGGGTACACATTGCTCAGCTGGGATGAATGAGTCAGGCTGGTGTTGATGCGACCGGCTACCAAAGGCGATGATTCTACAGAAAGCTTGTATCACCTTCCTTTGCAGAGTGTCTGTTAGTTCAACCCACTTAGCTTCATCACAGTTTTTCCTATTTGCCCTCTTATTTGACTCATAAATCTTCCTAGCATGACTTGTTCCAAATGTATCACCCTTTTTAACAGCTTTAATTAGACCCAGTTTTGTCTAGCTGCATTCTTTTGTAAACCATAGGCAAAGTATATTCCTGTTTATCGTCGTCTTGGTGTGGTTCTTAAAAATTGGTTTTAAAATATCAAAGAAACCTAAGTGGGTTGGGGCAAATTTGGGCCTGCCAAGATTAGTTTGAGCATACAATTTCAAGAACTCCAAAAAGGCTTGATACATTCTGCCCAGAGCTTGATTATAGTTGATTATCTTAGCCCACTTTACATTTCTAAAGTTGTAAGCATCTTTATTTGATTCACAAAATCATCAAAGCAATTAAAACTCTTCATTTTCATTTAAAAAAATATATAAATAGCATAAAAACAATATATGTAAAATACAATGTTTTAACAATATATTCTTTTTCTTCTTTGTATGCAATTACCAAGAATGATTTCTTTAAATATTTACAGTTACGAGATTTCCTACACAAACATTGTAGATCGCAGGGTATTGTATGTAATGAATTTATTGAAGCTTTGTTAAGAGGGGCAAAGATTGGGTTGCTATATGAAATATTACTTTCTAAGCAACAAGACGATATTGCTATTCATGATAGAAAGTGGCAGATTCGACTGGGTAATGCTGGTCTAGTGATGCAAGAGTCAATCGATATGGCGGGTGAAGTAATTCTGTCTGCAAATTTACGCACTCAACATTATAAAACTCTTTTTAATCTATATAACACGCCAGCTAAAATGATGAAGTGGGGCGGTATCCATGACGGAAAATGCTTTAGATGCCAGATGGAGGAAGCTGATATTGTTCATATATTTTTTGATTGCGATGCACTTACTCAATTTTTCTTATCGATTGAGCAATTCGTGCTAGAAACAACCAAGGTGCAATGCTCTATAAGTCGGGAAATGCTGCTCTTTGGGGTAGGCAAAAAGGGAGAAAGTACACAGATCTGCTACCCTTATCGCTATTTTATTTTTATGGCAATGGCGGTGGCTAGATTATGTATTGCCATGATGTGGTTGAAACCAGAGACACCAGCATATGAAATGTGGCGAGCTAAATTTTATAATGTGTTCCATCTTGAATTTAATTTGTACCGTATCAAATCTTTGAAGAAGAAACAATTACGGCTGAAAATATGGCAACCTATGCTCCAACATTTAGAGATTTTGTGGTATAAATGATATATCTATCTCTTTGCCTTGAATAGCACTTGATTTGAATGTTATTTGTCTTATTGTTTGTGTTTTTGTGTATGCTATGAACTGAACAATAAAAAGAATACAAAAAAATAAAAAATAAAGAAATATATATATTCAATGGTTTATAAAGTGCAGTTCCCTAGCATTCTTATCATAAAGTGCATTTTTAATTAATTTTAATTTTAGCAACATATAATGGATGTTTATATAGGCCTACAATTAGTTAATAATAACAAAACTATAAGTTCACAATTCCTAAATACATTACTGTTTGTGGTCATGGTAGAATATAAGCATTAAATCATCTACAAGATCCTTAATTCCTAAGGTGCATATACCCTAAAATGTTTCATCATAATTGTAGGTTTGACCTTTTGGCTATAAATATTTAGTACCAAGGTATGCAAACACGAATAATTGAAATAAGATTCCTGAACAAGACCTAGCATCATATGTTAGCATATACCCTCACTTATTAAAATTTTAAACCTCGTTTTAATCTAATAAAGTTGGCTGATAATAGGAATCTACTTAATACAAATACAACGAACCTAGAGGTGTCTGTTTTGAGGATACGTAACATTTCAATGTACTGCCTAATACCAAGGTTCCTGCCCAAGGAACGTATCCATTTTTTTCCTTGGGATTTCATAAAGAGTACAAAAAAATAGAACATGAGCTAGGTATTCTTGTCTGCCAAAGGCACACTTGGTACAAATAAAATCATTACCCTGTCAGCCCTTTTTCCCCACCTAGATGTACATTTCTTAATTTTTCTAAAGTTGTTAGTGACAGTCAATGTCGCTACACATGTGTTATTGGCATTCTTGTAGTATATAGAGAAGAGGTCAGTAAGAAAATCTAGTGCAAGAGCATTATGGTCTCTGTCTGGGTGAAGTATTACCTTCATATCACCCAGAAGGTGCCATAATCTTAGATCAAAGACTCTATATGAATAATGGACCTGCCCCTTTTTAAAGGTTTTTTTGCAAGGTGGTCTGATTTAGTGTGCCTATTGGTTGCTCTCCTGCTGTGTTCCAGGGACAGATGGAAGAGTTGGTTAGCCACTTTTGTCTATGTTTACACCGGATTGCGAGGAATTCCCCACTCCTCATCTGCTGTCAGCAGAGATGATGAGGGCTCAAAGTGTTCAAAGTCCCCTCCTACAACCACTGCCAAAGCGTGCTGTATTGGCTCTAAAAGAATTTGAAGTACATGTCAAATTTAGGATTCTGTGTTGTCTGGTACAGAGCAAATGTATACATTTATCACTACAATGTATCTGTAAAACTTAGTGGGAGTGTTTTACAGGGTTATTTTAACACCCAGAAAATGTCTAGACTCTTAGTGGAATACTTTGACCTTGCAGGGAATCATTGACTTTACCCATATTAGTTAGCCCCCTGAGAGCTAGCAGAGATAGCATTGCTATAGAATGTTAAATAGCCTGATCTGTACACTGGTTACTTTGCCCACGTTTCCTGGAATAGGACAATGCGATCCTTGAAAAGAAAGTCACCACATTCTGAGTCATTTAGTTTTGTATGGATACCAGCTAGGTTCCAAGGCAGCAGTTTGACTTGTCCACCCAACCCACCATCCAGGACCCCAGGGCTTATAGAGTGGGTCAAAATTGGGGAAAGACTCCACCATCTGCGTCAGCTGTTCTCCACTATAGTTTTTTCCATTTCTCTTTAGCTGGACCAGCTGAAGTCAATCTATATCTGAGGCCACTAAGGAGCATGATCTTTCTGCCTGATTGCTTAGCACTTCAGCGGGCATCAGACTGGAAGTGGTACTATCTTCTAGTGATAATTTGGCGGCTGGGTGAAGCTTTAGGTGGATATTTGAGCCATGGGTCATCACAGATCTCAGCTCCATGCCAATTAGACCTTCAGTTAATGAACGGCTCACAAATCTTACACCAATTCAATCAGTTCTACTGTGCTTGTTGGCACAGCATTTTACCACAGCAATGTCTTCTCAGATTACTGATATGCAGTTGCGAACATGCCAAAACTAATGAATTATTTTGATTGATAATGATTCTCTACTTTCAAACGCCTGAGGCGGGAAGTTTGGAACATTTATCATAAAGATTTCTCTACTCAGCTGCCTGCTAAATATCCTGCCTCTATTGACAAATGGTTGATGGGAGTTAATCATTCTCTGTGGGATCACAGGGTACACTGTCAACATTGCCAACTTCAGAGCAATATCTTTGACCATACTCCTCGGTGGAGGGTTCTCTCAATTTCTGGGGTTCAAAAGGTACCTAAGTACAGTAGACCTGTGCCCCATATCTCTACGCTCTGCTAAGACAGGATCCCTTGGCCATGAGAGGACTCAATTGCCCTGGACTGAGGGTTGATTCTCAGAGAAGCTGAGGTTTCTAATCTGCCCTTTCTTTATTTGAGTTTCAAGTAGTATACCCAGCTTCTCCACTTTCACAGAAAGGAGCTGTGTACGAGAGGTTATGGAGTTTCTTAACCCCGTATTATCAGTTTTCATATAAACTGATCCACATTGAACCAACCTGTTAGTTGTTGTGTATGAGTGTCTGATTGATAATCCGTGTGTAAAGGGACTTCGGGCAGCACATCATCATTCTCCAGTTCCCCCAGAGGTGGAAATCTATTCATACACTCCACTGTTATCACATCTGGAGTAATAAGCCTTTCTTCCATGACTCCCTCTAAAATCCCTGGGCTTGCTAGTTCACTAAGTGGGACCTTCGGTTTGTCTTAATGCACTAAAGAGCTCTAACTGTATTGTACCGCTTATCTCACAATTGATTTGTCAGGTAAGACTTAATGTTTCCCCGTCCCCCTTCATTTTTTGCTGGGCTTTTTTTCTTTTGTTTGTTTTTCCTGCTTCTTAACCTTCCCTTTCTCAGCTAGATTGTCCACTGTTTTACTCTTCTCCATTACTGAGATAAATTGTCAACCTGCGTAACTTTTTCTAAAAGTTATCCTCAGCACTTATTTTATACCCGAGAAATGGCAGTGCAGTTTTGTGCTAAGTTCACAGCAGCAAGGCTGTATACAATAAATTGTCAGTGCTGCCGAGTGAGCCGGTGTGCATTGGCCATTAACTACATCATCAACAGTTGAAATAAAATGAGCTGTCTAGCAAGCACATCCTTAACCAGTAGTTAGAAAAATAGATAAAATAGAATGAACTATACATCAACTAACAAAAGACTGTTGGATAAGTAAAACAATTCAAATCCAGCAGTAGAGGGTTGTTTGAAACCCCACTGGTGTAATGAACAAATCCTCAAATGCATTATTAAAGCAGAATGAACCCAAAGTTGAAGGCAGCATCTTAGCCTGGACACCTCAAAAATTTAATTAAGCAACAAGAGTCAACAGGAACTTTGTGCGGGAATGAAGGAGGGTGGCCCAGCATCTTCCAGAATCTGACAGACACATACTCCTGCCAGGTCTTTGCCTGGGCCATACCCGGACACTGGCCAGGGTGTCAGGGTGCGATTTGTAGGGCTTCTCATTTCCAGGCCCCTCCTCTAGACAAACACAGGGCACTCTGGGAGTTGTGGTTCCAGTTCCAACTCCTCACTGCTGCTGTGTATGTGCCCCGTGGGCAGTGGTGTCAGGATGCACTTTATAGCACTTCTTGTTGCCAGGTCCCTCCTCCACACAAGCACAGGGCACTCTGGATGTTGTGGTTCCCCTTGCAACTCCCCACTGCTGCTCTGTTATTTATATACAGTTCATATATAAAACGATATAAAAATATAAATAATTATTAAACTCATGATAGAGGTGGTGTCCTTAACAACACACAGACGAAGCATGTCATAGGATGGCTGGATAAGTATGAATACGGCCTGGCACTGGTTGGACAAAGGCAACAGGGAAGACAGAGCAAGGATCTTTCTCTAAATCCTAATACACACAAGCTCTCCTGAGACCATAACATCCTAACCCTCCTCTCTAATTTGGTACTTCTATGGTTTTACATTATTATCTCATATGACAGTATCCCAAAACATAGGGTTCCTTAGGTCACTGAGCCGTATAACTCAAACTGCACCTCACTGAAGAAGCCCACCAAGCCTGAATCCAGTGTGGGCTTCAGTGTGGCTCCAGTGTGGGCTTGTGATCCCATTCAGAGGACATATGATCCGGCAGTCTCCGCAGACTTCCTCTTGTGGCAGGACCCCAGCTGATTTGTATACCATTTCTCCTGGAATGGAGAGCATAGTGAGCACAAAAAAATTAACTGAAATGTGTACATATGACTGACTGAGAACAATTGAAGCATTCCACCCACTGCTTTTTATTTTTCTTGGATGCTCTCACACAGCAGTCATTTTGACTCAGTTTTCTTCTCATCAGTCTCAAATGTTCTGGGGCACTTTGGCCCACTCAAAAATGTGAGGAAAAGGCTGACTATCATGCATTATGTTCTTTTCAGTATCATGCCATGACCCAAAAACAAACAAATAACCTTCTATAAGTTGAAACATTTCAAATTAAAGGCTTCATTTTGGGCCTGATTCACAAAAGTAGCTTACACTTTTGAGTAATGTACAAATTTGAGTAAGTTCACTACTTTTTGCTCATTCACGAAATCCATGCGTAAGTTACTATAAAAAACAGTCAAAGGGTGAAGCAAGCCAATGGCCAGAACATAGAGCGTGCTCTGTATGCCTTCCTTAATGAATATCATCTCATTCCTCATGCCGCCACCAGGGTGAGCCCTAGCTCTCTGTTTACAAACAGGATGGTGGGTGACACCATGCCTCGTGTTGTGGAGCCGTCGACACTCAGAGATGAGGTAATAGAAGCATTTGTGCCAACGGAAAGTACAGAATGACAAGACGTCATAAGAAAAGACGTGCCCGAAAGAAGCATATCTGAGTTGGATATTTGGTACTTGTTAAGAATAGATATCCGGGGAGCAAGTTTCTGCTTTATTTTGAATCGACTCCTGGAAAGTGTGTGCTGTGAGAGGAACAATGATCACTGCCAGGAAAGGTGGTGAAACCATAACTAGGAATATCCAATTCTTTAAACTGTACAGACAGTCAAGTCTCAGACCAGCTAGCAACCAATGTGCATCTACAGTGGAGGACTTAGTGTGTGATGATGATACCATAGGAGGTCAAAAGTGTTTAGTTCATTCTTCACCTCTGTCACATCCAGTGGAGGTCAAGGGTCCCCAACAGCCTCCAGATTCCCTCACATCACGTGGGGATGGTACGAGCAATTATCCTAGTGAAAGCCCCATTACTGGAGTGTCTCTCCAACAGGGAGAGCCCATTGAGGCCAATTCTGGTCTATGTCAACAAGGGATGACAAGATATGATCTCAGACCTGTGGTACTGAAAATTCTAGACCCGTGTCATAAACATCGTCGTATCATGACGATTTTGGTATCAGCAGACCGAAAATGACGAGTATACTATATACAAGCATTTTCACCGTATTCTAATGGCGAGATCACCCTGAAATTAGGGGTTCCGTCTTGAACCCTCGGGTTCCATTTTGTGTGCAGCAGCCATTTTAGAGTTGCCCTCACATAGGCCGATGACTAAGGCCAAAATCGAGCCCGAAGGACACATACACCTTTGTTGACTTCTGTGTGACCTGGGCAAGCTGACTCCACTGCCTGAAGCCAAACCTGTTCGGTCAGTTCCTTTCCCAGTGGCCGATCGAGATTAGTATCAAGGCACAGCATACCATAAACCTTTCATCGCACACAAACCACGCCTAATCTTACACACACCTGTCTCTGTTTCTTACTTTATGACCTGCTTTACGAGGAGGAGGTGCCCGATTTTATTAGGGGTCCATCGATATCTGATGAAAAATGTTGGGCCTTGCCGGGTAATTGATTGTGGGCTGGACAAACTGAAAATAAGCTTGTCATCATGATTCTGCTTTTTCTTTGTAGTGAAAATATGTGAATGGTCAACTGTAAAATAAGGAATGTTTGCCTAAAGCATAATATTTTGTATAAAAGGGTTGGCTGACTTTGTAAGATTGAGCAGTCTCCTGAGAATATACACCGAGTTGTACTTCTAGGATACCTGTTACTGGCTGCAGCCAATAAATTCGATCTTTGACTTCACCAAGAAGACTCTGTGTTTCTGTAGTCTAGGACAGGAAGGACTCGAAGTCTTAGAGTGTGTTCCCTGGCACCACTGGGTTCTGAAAAACCCAGTACTACAGTTGGCGCCCAACGTAGGGCGATTTCAGCGGTACCGGTCCAAGCCAGAGGTTCGTGAGGAGCTTTGTGTGACATTCTGGAGGAAGGCCAACCACTTCATCGACCCCTGCATGTCGTTCGTGGTCCGAAAGTCTTTTCTGCGAGGTTCCCCGCTTCCCGACGGCTACAAAGGACTGCTGCCCTGACTATCGCCCTGTCTTGGACCCTTTGATGATTTGTAGAGCGAAACGATAGACAAGTCTTCTGGTGACGTCATCGACACCTCAGTTAAGTATAAGTGGAACGTCTCCCAGTCCTTAGTTTGGTTCTTAGTTTGGGTATCCCCTTGGGATCTTTGATTTGGAACTTGCAAGTACCAAAGCCGAGGGACTCGTGTATTCACGAGACTATCGTATTCGATAATCCTTTGAAGTTTGAAGCTAGACTAGTGAGCGAAGATGCCTGGTCTTAGCAGACTTGGAAACTTGTTTTGTCTTGGTTGCAATAGGGATTCCCGATTGGAGGACTCGTGTCCGGTTCCTCCGATTGGAACTCCAACCTATGGACTGTATGTGAAGCATGGCGTGGGCCCTATCACATATAATGAAGTATGGATCCGATACACCAGGAAGGATGGTGTTTTAAAATGGCCCCAATATGGTAGTTTTGACACAGAGATTTTAGATAATCTAGAGGTTAGACTTTTTAAGAAGAAAGCCCTGACGGCGATGTTTGACTCTTTCCGCCTATGGCGAAAGGAAGCCAAACAGAAAGAAATTAAATTAGCAAAGAAAAATAAAAGAGAAAAGGGTATCTCGATAATGCAAGCTGCTATGCAGTTTAAGGATAACGAAGAAGAACAGGCAAGTGAGCAGTTGCACAGGCAACGTAAAATGGCGATTGATGAATGCTATCCAGTTTTGCCGCCTCTTCAGCACGATGCAGCAAAAGAACTTGAAAAAGATCCTTTAATGTCACATTTATTAAGTTCTCCACCCCCCTATGCGCAGAGTGCTACTGCACCTCCGCAGCCTTTAGTTGTGCAACCTCCGGTTGTTTTGCCTCAAGTTCTTCCACAGCCGCCAGCTCCTCTTCAGTTGGCTCCTATTCCTATGGCGCAGCCTCCTCAAGGGCCGCCGACTTTGCTACCTGCTCCACCTATGCTTCCTACGACTTTGCCTACTGCATCGACTACCTTTTCTGGTATTCCTCCTGATACTGCCTCTGCGTCTGCATCTGCATCTACCTTGCCTCACTCTGTTTTTCCTCCTGTTCTTTCGTCGACTTCTCCTTCTGTTCGACAAAGAATGACTGATACAGTTGCTAGTCTTCTATATCCTCTTTTTGGAGCAACAAGTATGACCCCTGTTTCAACGCGAAAACAGTTGCGTAGTCAACTGCCTGACTCTAGAGAGCAGGAAACATTGGATTATTTGGCACATAAATGGGTCACTGACCCCACAAGATACGAGCTAGAGTCTGTTATGGATGTCTTCCATCAGTGGGAAGCACCAAAGCAGAGATATGTTTTTGAGAAAATGTGTGTTTTTCTTTGTGAGGATTTAGAGGAAAATGATTTGGAGCCTAATCCGCCTGATTTATGTCGTGTACGGTTCGAGTTTGCAAAAGGCACGATTGTGGGTTCCGATGTTAAGAAAGCAGTTGCGACATTGTTATCGTTTAGGAGTGGAACTATTTCTCAACAGTTGTTTGAGCCTGATCTTTCTGTTAAGAAGAAGGTGAAACAATATCCAATGAGAGAAGTTCCCACAGTTTGGAGAGAAGGGGACCAAGCAGCTAATCCACCTGCTCCGGGACACTTTCAGCGTGTCTGGGTACATGTTCCGTGGAAAAGAGCTGAAGTCTTGGCTCTCAAACAGACATTACCTGACCCCTGTAAAAACCTTGCAGGGTACTATAAGGAGTTATCTCAGACGGCAGACTCATGTATTATGAATCTAGCTGACATAGACATGTTGTTTGGAAATGTTGTTCCGCAGCCTTTATGGGGATTGATCCGTCATACAGATCATGCGCAAGAGTTAGGTGATTCATGGGTTAATATCGCTGCTGTAGATGGTCGACAAATTGGTGGTGCTAAACCTGAGCCTTTAGTTGCAGAACTTCCTGGTAGGATTGTTACTTATATGAAGACTTTAATGCCTGCGATGCGTGTGAACTGGGACAAATTGTCTGCATGTAAGCAGAAGAAAGATGAGACAGTGTCTGATTTCTTCACTAGGTTTGAAGAGACGTTTATTGACCACAGTGGTCAAGATATGAGTACAGAAGGTGGTCAACGGTTGTTCGTTGACAAGTTTGTGCACAATTTGCTTCCCGAGTTGTGTAAGAAATTGAAAGATTCAGAGAGTTCTTGGGCCGTTTCCTCTTCAGCACAGATATTGGCTACTGCACAGTACTACGAAAATAGGGACAAAGATGAGAAGGATAGAGCAGACAAGAAAACTAAAGAGTTAAAGACGAAGGTTCTTTTACAGCAGGCGTATCCGCCTCATGGTGGTCAGAGTAACTATCAGCAACCTCAACAATTTCAGAGAAACTCGCAAAGGTTTGAGATTTCTCGACTACGTTTTCCTGTAGGTCCTAATCAGTGTGCATAGTGCAAAGAGGAAGGTCATTTTAAAAGTAGCTGTCCTGCTTTGTTACAGCGTATGAATGGTATTTCTAGCACGAGAGGTCGAGGTGTTCAACAAGCTCCTAGAGGTAGAGGACGTGGAAATTTTCCCCAGAACGCACGCTCTTTTCCTCCTCAAAATTCAATGAATAGTTTTGATCAGCAGAATAACGCGTCTGGTAGGACGACTCAGTACTATGCTGATGACTACTATGCAGAAGATGAGAATATGGAAGGTAATAATTGCTAGGACAGCCATAGACAAAGAGAGGGAGTTGTTTCAGTTTCAGTAGATCAGAGTGGACCTTATGTTGAGGTGATTACATCAGGTGTGTCAGAACCTTTTCTGTTGGATATTGGTGCTACAAAGAGTTCTATTATGCACTCTAAACTCCCTGGCGCACCTTTGTCTGGCGAGACGAATGTTTCAGTAGGTTTTTCTGGCGCCCCGGGTTAGGAACCCGGTTTCTAGTCCTATGTCCCTTTCTGTTGGTCCTTGTGAATTGGAAGCACCCCTTATTCTGACGACAGGTTGTGGTGAGAACTTGTTGGGATTGGATCTGTTGAAAAGATTGTATGCGACATTGTATTGTTCTCCTTCGGGAGTACAACTTACACTGCGTAAGAAAGTGGTCTGTATTTGTCGAAGGATAAACTTCCGACAGAATTGTCGTTTCTTCCTGATATTCTGTGGGCTACTGGTCCTAATGATGTGGGTCTTTTGGAAATACCGCCACATGTTGTGACATTGAAAGCCAATGTTAAAATGCCACGCAATCCCCAATATAAAATCTCTAGTGAAGGTGAAAAAGCGTTGCTAGCGATCATTTATGATTTGATTGAAAAAGATGTAATTGAAGAGACAAGAGGCAACGTTTGTAATAGTCCTGTTCTGCCTGTTTTGAAACGTACTGATCCTTCTCAGCCACCTGTTTACAGGTTTGTGATTGACCTTAGAGAGGTCAATAAAATAGTTGTGCCACAATTTCCAGTTGTCCCCGATATCACTGCCCTATTGACTATGATTCCAGCTTCCGCGATTTGGTTCTCGGTGATTGACTTGAAGAATGCTTTCTTCAGCATCCCGATTGCCGAGGAGAGTAGGGATATTTTTGGCTTCAGTTTAGGAGGCCGAAGCTTCCGCTTCAAACGCGCTCCCCAAGGCTACTGTGAAAGCCCATCGATATATAGTCAGGCTTTAAAAACACAACTTGATACAATTGTTTTACCTGATGGCGCCACCCTTATTCAGTACGTTGACGATTTGCTTGTCGCTGCAGATACTGAGGAAATCTGTAAAGAAGCCACGTTGTCATTGTTGCGTCATTTGTCTGATTTACATCACAAAGTGTCTCTTTCAAAATTACAATATTGTCAACAAGAAGTGACCTACTTAGGTCAGCTCTTATCGAAGGAGGGAAGGAAACTGACCCCAGAAAGAATTCAGGCAATTGCAAAATTGAATGTGCCAAAGACACAGAGAAGTGCGTGCTTTCTTGGGTATTACATCATATTGCAGACAATGGATACCGAATTTTTCCTTGCTGGCCAAACCTTTGGTAGCATTGACTTGTAAAGATACACCAAATCCCCTTCCATGGTCTGAAGATTGTCAGAAAAGTTTTTCTGAATTGCGTGATGCATTGTGTTCGGCTCCTGTGTTGGGTACCCCCCGACTACAGTAAGCCCTTTACACTGTATGTCCATGAGAAAGAAGGTTGTGCATTGTCAGTATTGACACAGTCTTTTGGAGACAAACAGCGTCCATGCGCGTATTTTTCGTCGACTTTAGATCCGGTAGCTAAAGCATTACCGAGTTGTTTAAGGGCCACAGCGGCAGCAGCTGTTTCTATTCGACAGTCTGCTGATTTGGGATGAATAATACATTGATTGTGATGGTTCCACATGCAGTGGACACTTTGTTAAACAGGACCAAGACACAGCACTTAACTAGTGCTCGATTGTCAGGTTACGAGTTGACACTGTTAGCGAGTCATGTGCACATAAAAAGATGCAACACGTTGAATCCAGCTACGTTGTTGCCAATTGTAGCAGAGACAGATGCTTCTGAGCAGCATGATTGTTTTCTCAGGACAGAGGAAGAAACAAAAGGGAGAGTAGATCTTGAAGACACTCCTCTTGTGAAGTGTGATGGTACCTTATGGGTGGATGGTTCATGCTTCAAGCTTCCGAATGGTGATACGACTGCGGCATATGCTGTTACGACTTTGCATACGATTGTTGAAGCTGCACGTATCCCACATAATTCAGCTCAAGCAGCAGAGTTGATTGCACTTACGAGAGCGTGTGTGTTATCAAAAGGACTGAAAGTGACCATATATACCGACAGCTAGTATGCATTTAGTGTGGCTCATAGTTTTGGACGATTGTGGAAAGAACGTGGGTTTCTGACTTTGCATGGAGCTAAGATACAGCATGGTCAGTTGGTGAATGAGCTTCTTGAGTCACTTACTTTGCCGTTGCAAGTTGCGATTGTGAAATGCAGTGCACACAAAAAGGTTACGGATGATGTTGGTCGTGGCAATGCATTTGCTGACGAAGTCGCAAAAGAAACAGCAAGGGATGTGATGAGTCGAATGTATGTTGCAGGCCCTGCAAGATGGGTTGGTGACGTTGGAATGTGTGAAGACACGATAGAAAATGTGAAGTCTATTCATGCTGAAGCTACAGAGAAAGAGTTGAGTGTGTGGAGAGAGAGTACGGGTAAAATGGATGCAAATGGTTGTTGGGTTGAATTGTCAGAGCATCAGCGATGGTTGCTACCCGATGCGTATGTGCTTGCAGTGGTTGCAATGGCCCATGGAATGGCTCATATCAGTGTGAAAGGGATTTGTAAGTGGTTGGTTCAAGTATGGCAAAATGTTGGAATTCCTAAGTGTGCAGAGAATGTGGTCAAGAATTGCATGGTGTGTCTGAAATACAATCCTGGTAGGGGAACCCCAACTCCAGCTGGTTATTTGGCGCCTCCTACGTATCCGTTCGAGGCTTTGCAGCTAGATTTCATCCACATGGAAAGGTGCAACAATTTGAAATACGTACTCGTTGTTGTTTGTGGCTTTTCGAGATGGGTAGAAGCATATCCCCTGAAAGACAACACTGCCTTATCCACAGCTAAAGCCCTTGTCAAAGAATTTTTCCCTAGGTTTGGAATGCCGAGAATGGTCTGGAGTGATAATGGGAGTGAATTTGTGGGTCGAGTGATGAAGAAAGTATGTGAAGGGCTAGGTATCCAGCAAAAAGTTCACGCTGCAAATCACCCCCAATCAGCTGGACTAGTAGAATGCTACAATGGCACACTGAAACTGAAATTGGCCAAGATTCAAGCGAGCTCTGGTCTTAAATGGCCTGACGCTCTGACTTTAGCACTCCTATCAACAAGAATGTCTGCATTCACGAGTGGGACTTAGTCCTTATGAAATCGTGTTCGGCCGTCCGGCCAACAAATGGGGAGTGCCAAGGCCGACAAAATTCAGTGAGATTGAACACCCTGTATTGCTTGATTATTTGTATAAATTGACGGCTAAATTGCGTGTTTTACACCAACAGGTTCACGATACTCTGCCTCAGGTCTCTGAAGCTCCAGGACATACAATCGATCCTGGTTCGTGGGTGCTGGTCAAGAATTTCCAGCGGACAAAGAACGATCAGCCCCGTTGGACCGGCCCCCACTAGTCCTTTTGTCAACGAGGTCAGCCGTTTGGGTGGAAGGAAAGAAGAACTGGATCCACGGCGTACACTGCAAGAGGGTCCCTTTGAGTCTGCCATACGACCGGTGGGTCCAGGAGGGTATTGCTGACTCTGAGACTGAGACTGTGCCTTGTTTTCTGCCTTTCAGTGATGCACGTGTAAAAGGAACAATTTCTGAACGAGAAAGTGACAATCTTTTACAAGAAGCTGTGCCACCATCAATTCGATTGGACACTACTGAGCCTGACCTCTTGTTTCAAGATCAGACATTACCTGGAAAAAGACGTTATAACCTGAGGCCGAGAATTATGGACAAATAAAAAGATTTATTTTTCGTTACTATTTTTAAAAGTGCAGCTCTCTCATCTGAGAAACTTTTTTATTTTTGTTTTTCGAACCACCATCCGGGTTCAGCTGTAGGGTCGCAGTTGCCGATGTCTTTGGAGTGCAGCCGTAGACGTTAGGTCGACGGTTCTGGTTGGTCTAAGGGAGTTGCCCTGGACTGACAGAAGCATTCCTTAGCATAGAACACCCTACCATCGCGAGCAGCAATTGGAGAGGATGGAGTTTTTCGAGATGGAGAGTCCTGCCAAAGAGATGAACTTTAAAGCTAAAATTTGTAGAATGATGACCAAGAAATGCTTTTTGATATTATGCATTTTCATGTTGTTCAGTGTAATGATGTTTTTAATAGGATATGTTTTATTCTCTTTTCGAGTGACATTTGCACCCACTACACAGCCCATACCTCCTTCTACTGTTTCCTCACATTCTTTTCACCCTCTGCCTGAACATGAGTCCGCTAGAAGATTAGAGTTCATTAATAACTCCTTCGTTCAGCTTTTGCACCAACACCAATTAGTAGTGAACACGACTAACTGTTGGGTGTGTGGTCTTATGCCTCATACTACTGATAAAGGTATCCCTTATCTGGTCCTGCCTTTCAGCCATAATGGTTCTGTGTGGGCATACAGAACGATGTTCATCTATGCACATGAAGTCCACCCCCTACGTTCTGTAAAAGATAATCCAAAGAATAGTGCTCTAGTTAAGGGTATAGTAGATATGATTAGGGAAGATACCTCCTATGAGACTATCCCGAGAGATGAGACACTAGCATATATTGGATGGAACGTGACCGGATATGGAGTTACTCTGTGTGAGAAACAGCAAGCTAAGAGATCCTCCCTGTTTTGGATTGTACCCCATCAGGGTCACCTATGTCTGCAAGGTAATGGCAAGAATCCCAGAGCTCAGTTAGGGAAGAGTATCTGCACGGAGACATATGTTTTTGCGTCCCAGACTTCCCCTTTGTTCCTAGCAGCTAGGGGTACCTATTTCATCTGTCATGATAGAGCCTATACATGGTTGCCCCCTGACTTCTCGGGCACATGTTTTGTTTCATTCCTGTTGCCTCCCACCTACACAGCTGCGGCAGATTACCATAAGACAAGGATAGTTAGAGGTGTCTTCAGTAAAGAAGACACTGCAGGACAAGAATTTGGAGACTTCTTTAAGGGTTTTCTGCCGTTTTGGGGTCCCATGGTTAACGGCAGGAACATAAGGCAATTGACGAGAGTGGTTGAATCCACCGTAGTTGAAACCGCCGGTGCCCTTAGTAACTTGACTGCTGAGCTCCAGTCGGATCGTCTTATGACTCTTCAGAACAGGGTCGCGTTAGACGTCATACTTGCAGACCGAGGTGGGGTAAGTAAAGTGATCCAATCGAGTTGCTGTGTTTTCATTCGAGATTACGCTCCGACAGTGTACCAGGCCATTTCCAAACTATATAAGATCTCTGAATCTATTCATGTGGATAAAGGAGATTGGTCGTTGCTGGGGTGGTTCTGGGAACTGATATCCGCCTGGGGATGGAAGATTCTGATGGTCATTGGGATGATCTTAGCCATTCTTTTCCTGTTCTGTCTGTGCATACAGTGTGCTCCTGCTATATGTAGCCTCTGTGCTACATCATGTGTAAGGAAACCTGTATCGCGGGACGAGCTAAGTAATAGGATGATGCTACAGCAACATCTCAATGACTTTATGAATATAGACCTGGACTCAGATTAGCGTGAGTATAGGTTAATTGCCTATGTAAGGGCAAAAGGAGGGCCTGTGGTACTGAAAATTCTGGACCCGTGTCATAAACATCGTCGTATCATGACGATTTTGGTATCAGCAGACCGAAAATGACGAGTATACTATATACAAGCAGTTTCGCCGTATTCTAATGGCGAGATCACCCTGAAATCAGGGGTTCCGTCTTGAACCCTCGGGTTCCATTTTGTGTGCAGCAGCCATTTTAGAGTTGCCCTCACATAGGCCAATGACTAAGGCCAAAATCGAGCCTGAAGGACACATACACCTTTGTTGACTTCTGTGTGACCTGGGCAAGCTGACTCCACTGCCTGAAGCCAAACCTGTTCGGTCAGTTCCTTTCCCAGTGGCCGATCGAGATTAGTATCAAGTCACAGCATACCATAAACCTTTCATCGCACACAAACCACGCCTAATCTTACACACACCTGTCGCTGTTTCTTACTTTATTACCTGCTTTACGAGGAGGAGGTGCCCGATTTTATTAGGGGTCCGTCGATATCTGATGAAAAATGTTGGGCCTTGCCGGGTAATTGATTGTGGGCTGGACAAACTGAAAATAAGCTTGTCATCATGATTCTGCTTTTTCTTTGTAGTGAAAATATGTGAATGGTCAACTGTAAAATAAGGAATGTTTGCCTAAAGCATAATATTTTGTATAAAAGGGTTGGCTGACTTTGTGAGATTGAGCAGTCTCCTGAGAATATACACCGTGTTGTACTTCTAGGATACCTGTTACTGGCTGCAGCCAATAAATTCAATCTTTGACTTCACCAAGAAGACTCTGTGTTTCTGTAGTCTAGGACAGGAAGGACTCGAAGTCTTAGGGTGTGTTCCCTGGCACCACTGGGTTCTGAAAAACCCAGTACTTCAGATCTTGTCCAGTGGTTTCCACATGTTTGAAGGATATTGTCCTGAGCTGAGGATGTGCACCATCGAGATGTATGACTGTATCTTTTTGGTTTATTCGTCCTGTTGTGCAACTTGTTTCAATCATGCTGTGCATGTGGTATTGAAGATGTTTGCTATGCATGCACGTCCTGATGTGCTGTTTGTTCTGTTTTGTCTTCTTTGAGATAAGGAGGAATGTTGTGTTGGGATGGGACATCCCAACATATGTAATGAGAAAGGGGTATTTATGTGAAAGTCTCCGTTACCGCTGGCCACAATGAAAATGGCTGTGATGTGCACATTGTAGATAATAAAGGGCCCGGGGCCCAGACCATGTGGCCAGAAAGTGAAAGTACATGCTGTCGGCAACTTTATGTCCAGTGCTGCTAATATGGGGGAACATCCTTTACCACAAAACTTTTACAACGTGGTACCATTACCACGCAACTTTTACAACGCAATTCGTTACAACGAATTGTGCTGGGGGGCGCTCTAGGATAGGGAATAGTTTAATTTACTATCCAACACCTTCCCTACTATCCACGGGGACTGGAGTTGGAATAGTAAATTAAACTATTCACTATCAAGCACCCCCCAACGCAAGTCGTTGTAACGACTTGCATTGTAAAACCTGCGTTGTAACGGTACATGTGGTAATACCACGGGTTGTACCGTCATACATCCGCTAATATGATAAGGCCTTGCTAGCAAAGTCAATACAAGGCAATCAACTTAAATTGGTCAAATACAGAAACATAACGAAGGTTAAGACATTTTGGATGATATGGACAGTTTGCATTTATGCACCATTTATGCACCAGTAGGCTATTATTGAGAATTCGCGGTTGATGACTGTTTCATGAAGGCATTAGGACTGAGCAGTATTGCACTCAACTAGTCTCCAAATCTCTCACCCCCTTTAAGATAAGCTGTACCCACTCATCCACACAGCCTTGCCACTGGGGGCGAGCTCACATCCACATCAGAAGACTGCATACGTGTATTAGGGCATAAGAAACCCTGGGGCCAATAGTAGGGTGTAGCAAGCCACACAGCAAGGGTCTCCAAGAAAAACAGACTCCATGCATGGGGATGGAAGCTGTTGGCAAATTATGCCTTCAATGTACAATACACTGAGGTGGAGTCCGGCCTCTGTCTCCCAAATCCAGTCGTAGGATGTGACACCAATTAGCAATCAAAGAAAGGTCTATGAAAAGGACAGAAACACAGGGGTATTGCCTCAAAAACACTATCAGTATGAGAGTTGGCCTGATCCTGTTTGACCATATCTAATCCAGCTTTGCTGTCTTGACTCTTCAGGTGTTTAGGTTGTGCATTAACCTTGTTCCAGATCATGCTTTATTATTATTCCCCTACAGGAAGAGAGACACTGACCCCTCAGAAAAAGGAGAACAAAGAAAACAACAACCACTGGTTTTACCCTAGGGAATAGCGTCACACTGCAAATTATTGTACAAGTTTTTTTCATCCTATTTAGAAATCCATTTGACCAATGTAAAGGAAGTCTGAAACGACTGAGGCATTATAAATTGTACACTAAACCCTCAAATTGTGGGTTACACCAACAGAGAGTTACAGTTTTTAGTACATTTTTTCTCCCAAAGGGATTGAGATGAATCTTGGAAGGATCAATGTTGTTCTCTGTTGGCTCCTCCATCAAACCTAAAAGCATTATAACATTTTTCAGCTTTCACTGATTTTTCTTTGTGTTTCATACTAATTATTCAAATTTGGTATTCAATTGCCTCAGCTCCTTCAAAAGAATCAACCATAGCTCTGGACCTCTTTTTATCAACCTGTCAAACTTTAAAAGGACAACTTATTACAGCCCCATCCTATAGCATCCATATCTTTATGATACAGAGGAGGCTAAAGCCTCCAGTAAAGTATTGGCAGCAATCCCCTCACAGAGGGACCCGGCTACACATTTGCTCCAGCCCATAGATTTATTCTCATGAAATTAAAACATATATAAGAAGAACTACATGAACTTCGAAAAAGAAATCCTAGGATTCTAAGAGGCATATATGGAATGGGACTATTATCTTGAGGATGTACAACTTTATTGCCATTCTTACAAACGATATTGGATTCTGGAAAACAGTCCAAGCCAACTGTCAGTGAAAGACCTGTTGAATTCACTTTGTTTCTTACTTTGACTTCCTTCTCACCTTCAAACCTGGTATACAGTATATCAAAGCCGCCAATGCCTTGTCAAGGTGCCACATTTGTTTAAATACAGAAGGTCATAGCCATCCTATCTAATCTTGTTCAGGACAATAAATGTGCCAGAATATTAATGGATCAGCCTTTCTGAACTATGCAGTTTATCATGGATTTACTACCATGAAAGCTGCATATAAATCCTCACAGTAAAAACATCTCTTGAAATAATGCCATCAAGAATACAGAGATGGCCATTTTAGTATACGCAAGACCCATGACTTACTAAATGCATATGCCTGGTAAGAAACCTTATTAAAAAATGTAAGGGAGTAAGGGAATAATAGTGTGGCTTTCTCACAGTCTGAAGCCACATTTGTGGTTCTTAAAGGGTTGCTTTATACGATACAGATACCACCATATCCATGGCATACCTGTTCATTTAATTTTATCTGATATTCAGTTAAAAAATGAATACACCACAATTTGGACTATGGAAGATCTCTAAACTAAGATTAATGATTAACCTTTTGAGGCTCTTCCATCTGCCAGTCTTTTGTCCAACACACATATATGCACATGGATTACCTAACAAATTTGACTTCGACTGAGGAATCCTATTTTGTCCTAGGTTCTGGAGACAGATCCATAGACTGCTAGGAATCCAATGATGTCACTCATCTGCTTATCTCTTTATTATTGCCTTTGCCTTCTCCTCTTCCAGATGCTAGCTATTTAACACTGCAGATAGGGAGCATTGTTCACTTTCCATTCCTGGGTCTGCCATGTTCCAGGCCAGGAAAGTATGCATCATGACAATTAGGACGGGCGTCCCAAAGACTGCAAGTCGGAGACTCTGCAAAGGATAGGGTACTACTTTTTATTGACAGCAAATGGAGCACGCACAGGTTCTACCAGCAGTCAGTTAGCAGTTCCACCATCTTTAAATTAGGCAGGACAGGAAAACTGATTTAGAGAGCTTCGCCCATCGTTATCTATGACTGGCTGGTAACGCCAGCCAACAACAGCCAGAATGGATCTGCTAGTGCAGTGTTAAATTTAAATCAGAGGCATACTCTAGCTATATTTCCATCACCCTCCACGCTCTCACTTGCACCCTTAGAACAAACCCCCATAATATTCGACCCACGGTCAGACTCAAATATTATTACTTCACCAGACATGGTCCCTCAAATAACTTCTATGTGGGGAGATACAGTGAATAGTATAATAGAAGTTAATATGTTGGCCATAGTATCTTGGAATATAGCAGGATTTGGGAGAAAAATGCCACAATAGGATTGGCATGCATTTGGTTATTATAGTAAATGATACAGCATAGGTTACTGTTAGACTTTCCTGTTTTCAGTTTCTATTTTTGGTAAATTCTGGTGGGGTTTTTCAGTGTTTTCAATATATTAAAAAAACAGTTGTTATCAGTGGTTACACATTTTCGCCCCACTAAAAACAACAGAAAAAGTGTTTTGTCTGGTGTTTATGGAACGTTTTGCTTTTATTATTGCTTGCTTTCTGCACTGAAAGAACATGGTATATAGACAGTGTACTTTTAGTGTATATGAGGTCCAAATAGATTTTTGAAAATTAATCTTATTGTAGTACACCATACAATACTTCTTCAGTGAGTCTTTGGGTCATGTGTGCTCGCTCTTTCCTTCCCATGTAAACTTCTGTGAAAAGGCTCTCTCAGCATTCTTAGCCCATTGGGCTGAGAACCATCAGCTAAGGGACACATTTGGGATGACTCTTTCTTTGATGCCACATAAAGCACAAAATGATAAATATTTGCGTTTTAGTTCCAGTGCATTAGAAACCAGTGCACCAGAATGGACTAAAAAGTCAATAACATCCCTCATTAACTCTTAAGATTGTAAAGATTCTTTCAGCATACCATCTAACAAGTGGCAAGGATCTACTACAGGGAATCACTTCAGCTCAGGTATCAATTTTGACAGGTCATCACACAACTTTTTTATATACGTAGCTGAATCACTGCAAATACAAACAATATCACTCCAATCTTAGTTGAACTTGGAAATAACCTTTTTTGCAGAGCATTACAAGTGACACTGTGTTCCATGTTTTCCAGAAGTCTGGTGTCATGTTTTCACCACTATCCCAGATGCTTGGTGATATATACTTGTCACTATACCTTGCATTGAATGTTTAAAGTCTGAAGTGTTGGCAATTCACCTACTACCAATACTGACCCACTTAAAAACTATGGTCGGATGTATTAAGGGTTTTTACCCATTCTCTGTGGGTAAATGTGATGACACATTTTAGGAAAGGTTTTTATTAAACCAGCCATTTTACCTATCGGTGAAAGAATCAAATGCAGCCAAAATATTAAATATGAGTTTGATATTTTCTGATTCTCTATAGTTTATAAAATAATTAAACGAGACCTAAAACATGAAACTAAACCCTGCATCTTTAGAACAAAGACCACAAAACTGAAAAAGTAAAGGGAAGAAGAAACAATATTTTAGTGGCATCCCTAAAGAACAAAACTCAAGCAGAATAATGTTAGCCAGTCTTTCTTACTGCTACTTCTATAACAAAGTTACATTGTATTGACCCCTTCAGGAAGAAAAAAATGACTTTCACTCTCTTTTTCCTTTCTTTGAATGGCATTTAGTTTGTGCTTGTCCAGGTGTTTTTTCAGTGTTTATATGTTTTCACCGGTGAGGGCTATTTTTCTTTCTGTGGGGTTTTATCAGTTATTATAGGTTTAAACCTAAAACCCCACAGCCTAGTTACTGTTTAAACACCTTCTTTTAGTTGGCTCCAGCATCACAGGGTGGTAGACCATCTGGGAAAATTGTGATATGGGCTAGCAGTCTAATTGGATGCCAAGTAAAGCGATTAAATATTAATTCGCTTGACGTACTAAGAGTAGAATTTTTTTATCAGAGGAACTGGAAAAAAACTTTCATCCTATAATATTTCCAACAGAAGTTCCAACAAGTCAGTTGAATCTCAGGTCTAAGCACAATTGACAGGATGCATTGTGATGAGCGATAAAGACCATCGCTGTTGTAGTTGGGTGAGATTTTAATTTATATTTTGAGCCTTCAACCATCATAAGAGATATAGCTTGCGACGAGGACCAGTAGTAGGGTTTTTCACACTTGCAAGGTCCCTGTATCCTGTTAACGTCTGATTGTGATCAGTCACTTCCACATCATTTGAAAGCATGTAATGGACGTACAGTATGGGATTTGATTCATGCGGGATGCGGAACTGAGCCAGGGGCACTAAACAGAGGGCGACGATCCTTACCTTCCGTCACCACACAGACCCACGGAGAACACCGGGTCACCTCCGCTGTGCTCGCCGACCGGGGGACTACAAATCCCGGCAACACTTGCGGCCAGGACGCCGCTGACGCTGTGCCCGCGCCCGCCGGCGCATAAATCAGAAAGAGAGCTCCTGGGGAGCGGGGGATGCGGAACTGAGCCAGGGGCACTAAACGGAGGGCGACGCTCCTTACCTTCCGTCACCACACAGACCCACGGAGAACACCGGGTCACCTCCGCTGTGCTCGCCGACCGGGGCACTACAAATCCCGGCAACACTTGCGGCCAGGACGCTGCTGACGCTGTGCCCGCGCCCGCCGGCGCATAAATCAGAAGGAGAGCTCCTGGGGAGCGGGGGATGCGGAACTGAGCCAGGGGCACTA
Source organism: Lissotriton helveticus (assembly GCF_964261635.1). Lineage (NCBI taxonomy): Eukaryota > Metazoa > Chordata > Amphibia > Caudata > Salamandridae > Lissotriton > Lissotriton helveticus. The sequence goes on from NC_136063.1 coordinate 1,025,943,100, forward strand.
AACAGAGGGCGACGCTCCTTACCTTCCGTCACCACACAGACCCACGGAGAACACCGGGTCACCTCCGCTGTGCTCGCCGACCGGGGGACTACAAATCCCGGCAACACTTGCGGCCAGGACGCCGCTGACGCTGTGCCCGCGCCCGGCGGCGCATAAATCAGAAGGAGAGCTCCCGCGTCCCGGGACGCGCGCGGGCGTCGCCGGGCTAAGCCCGGGCAAAGGGGCCAGAAGAGGCCGGGCCGTGGCACATCCCTAATATCTACAATGGGCAAGAGGAAACAGGTATGTCTCAGGGATGATGAAGGGACTAAGCGAAACACCCTAGAAAGTCGGAATCAATCATCTCGTACCTAACTTCAGCAGTGGGGGTTCTGACTAAAGAGATCGCTAACGCGGAGAAAGAGCTGGGTCTGAATCTAGGGGAGGTCGACCCAGCCCTATCTCCAGATCATAGCCGGGTGATACCCTTGGAGCCAAACATTGTGATAACCAATCGGGAAGCGAATCCACCCCACACTGCATTATCCCCCCCACAGGACGCTTCCTGACAGCTGCTGGGTACAGTGCCTGCTGTTCCCCCACACAAGACGCACAGGAAGCAAAAGCTTCTAAAAACAGTGGGCAGAAGGAAAAAAGCCACGGTTAATACCAATCCAATAGACCATCGTCTTAAGGACCAAATTGGGAAAATCGTAGAGGACTTATTTATTTCACGTCTGGAACCAGCACTCGTGTCCATTGCTAAAGACATTGTGGACACCTTAAATACCTGCGTAGCTGGGCTTCTGTCCAAATGTGAGAAAATTGATGTGCTGCTTAAACAACAACACATAGGGGCAAGGGGGGGTCCCACCCAGTCAGTGGCCTCAGTTGTTAATTTGCCCACGGCTGACACCGTGATTATGAACCCTATATCTTGTAGGCCTGGTAGTTCTGTAGGGGCAGGAGACACAGTTGGGCAGCCATCTTTGAGGGATGGGGTAGGGAATCGTTTGACTGGAGTAAATTCTAGGCGTAGCCAGGTATATGACAATAGTAGGCGTACCCAACAGCCTGGCTGCACCCTGGAGTTGCCCTCGGAGGCAGCCCCTCTGGTGGCTGTTTTTACGGGGGTGCCTCCGGTTAGGGGAGGCACTAGCGAATCAACCCCTGACCTGAGGAATCAAGCTAGACAGTGGTGTCTTCAGTTTGCACGGGTGGAGCCGATATTGTACATACTGTCACCATGGCAAGGAGGGTGCGCTGGGTTGGGCACTGTCCCAAGAATATCCCGGGGGATTGTGTGGTGGTGAATTTTAACAACAGGGCTAGCACTGAAAGATTATTTTGGGATGGCTCAGACCTTGACAACAAAGGTATTAGACCACTCCCTCTGGGCTTTTTTTATCCCCCTGCTAAGGCCTATAGTCATCCACAGCCACCTAACCGGGATCACACCCGCCCTAATAACAAGTATACACCATCGTATCAGGGCATGATAAGCGCACAAATGCAATCTGCTCAGGGACAGCCACGGGGGGGATACTGCCCCCATAACTAGACCACCAGCACCCCCGGTACATCTTCAATCTGGGGGGGAGGTAGGACTCTTTAATCGATTCTCGCCTCTGTCCCAGATGGAGTCTAATGATTGACTGTGTCCTGAAACTCTAGGGCAGGGAATTGGCATAGGTGGCATAACCCATACAATAAGAAATCAGACAGCCTCATGCACAATCCTAAGCTGGAACGTGGCAGGTACTAGATCTAAAAGCACTGACACCATTTGGTTACAATTTATAAGGCAGTTTGACATCCTCGCCTTCCAGGAAACCTGGGACTCAGAGTCTAGCTTTATACTGGATGGTTACCAAAGCTTTACTATTCCTGCGGTTCGAGGGACTGTGGGGAGACCAATTTTTGTCAGTCTATAAGCTTAACAATTCTTTTGTGCCAGAGATGTTTTTAATGGGAGATTTTAATACACATCCTTGCCAGTGGGATTGTTACGATGGAGACGTTGCTGGGCATTCGAATGGGAGGGTACCCCATTTCGAACATAGCAAACAGGGTGATGCCTTGGAGGAACTACTTTCCAATTTAAATCTACTTGAACCAGGCAAGGAAGATGGCAGAGAGAATGTTCCTACCCTCATAGGATGGGGAGCCAAGTCTGTTATAGACTATATCTTTTTATCCCCCCTAGTCTTGATTAAGACCTTGAAGTATAGAGTATTGATGTCAACTTTCAGCGATCACAATCCGCTTGTTTTGGAAGTTGAACTGGGGGGTAAGGTTGCCATCACTGACCCAGGAAGAGAGGCACCGCGGAACTTAGCTACAAAAGACCAAGGTAGACGGATAAAGTGGGACGCCGTAGTCCCGGAGGCCTTTTTTGAGGATCTAGCTGTTAAGGTCGAGGTCAATCTTGGCATCTGCCTGGATGAATGTGCCATGGGCGTGGAAACTATAACCTCCTTTACAGCAATTTGTAAGCAAATTGCTGAAAATTTACATAGGGGGAGTAGGCCACATATTAGGAAGGCACACAAATGGTTCGATTCCTCGTGTTCAAAGGCCCATGGGGCTCTTCTTAAGGCCCTCAAGGGGATCCCGAGGGATAGGGCTCTAGTCTCCTCTCTCCGCAAGGAGTATAAACAGGCAATCTCCACGCGGAAACGTAAAATCAAAGAGGAGGTCTGGGACAACCTGCAGTCTATTGATGTATTAAGGGACAGCAGAAAGTTTTGGGCCACTATAAATCAGCCATTCTTTTCGGAAAGTGATAACTTAGACACGGAATGTGTAATTCCGGACGACACTTGGCTCCAAAACTTTAGGAGCATTTATGGCGATAAGGAGCAACATGAGTTAACACCAGGAAGAGCCATCATGGGACGCCCCACAAACCCGGTTAAATTCGAACTGGCCGAGGTAGAAAGGGCCATCCGATAAACATCCAAAAATAAGGCCCCAGGACCGGATGGGGTTCCTGCCGACCTTTACATATTGTATCCTAACTTCTGGGCAAAGATCTTAACCAATGTGTTTAATGCATCTTCTCTAGTGGGTACCCCCCCTTCCTGGGCCTCCTCCATTATTGTCCCCATTTTTAAAAAAGGGAGCAGAGGGGACCCCGCCTGCTATAGGCCAATCTCCCTGTTAGACTCTGCTGTTAGGATCATGGGCAGAGTCATCTTACAGAAACTAGGAGATTGGACGTCTGGCAGGGGGGTACTCTCAAATCTCCAGTACGGTTTCAGGCAACACAGAAGTACCATGGACCAATGCTTAAATCTACACCTTTTGATAAATAAATACACAATAGCAAAAGAGGGTTTTCTATACCTCGGGTTCATGGACTTATCATCAGCGTTCGACCTGGTGAACCGTACCAAACTATGGCGTATTCTACTCGAAATGGGCATAGAGGCATCCCTGGTTTATTTCCTTAGTGACCTCCACCAGGACCTTGCGGCAGCCGTTAGGGTCACGCAGGACGGCAGGTGCACGGATCAATTCAGCTCCAGGCGAGGGGTCAGACAAGGCTGCATTCTGGCCCCTCTTCTTTTTACAATCTACATTAACGGCCTGGAAAAATCGCTGGCTGGGGCAAGTGCGGACACTCCGCGTGCCGGGGGATCGGGTATCCCGGTCCTCCTGTACGCGGACGATGCCGTACTTATTGCTCGTACAGGCCTGGGCCTACAGAGGCTGCTGGATAACTTCGGCACCTTCATGGAGTCCCTCGATTTAAAAGTAAACAGTAAATAGTAAAAGTAATAAATCTCACGTAATGATCGTTGGGGCCCATAGGAAGATCAGTAAGGTCAACACTTAAGATGCTTGGGTGCGGAGGTCTCTAGGGTCCCAGTGTTCAACTACCTGGGAGTGCTCTTCGATGAGAAGGGCAATTGGGGCCCCCAGCAGAAGCAGAAGTGCAATGCTGTTGTAAGATCGACAGCAGCCCTTTCCAGCTTCGCCAAAAGACTAGGAGCTAGACCCATGAAGGCCATGCTTAAAATATACAAGTCCAAGTGCTGCGCGATTGCCTCCTATGGGGCATCTATATGGGGCTACGCATCAGTGGGTAAAATTCAATTGGTAGAAAATAGGTTCCTTAGATCTTTGCTAGCGGTACCCCAGTCGTCTCCGACCTTGTCTGTACATTCTGAATTAGGTCTGGGCTACATCACAGACTACCTAAAAGCAGCTCCATTGACCTGTTGGGTAAAGACGTGGCTCAATGAGTAAATCACTCTTAACCACCTTATCCTAAAAGACTGCTTAGCCCTCGAGAAGGCAGATAGAATCCCATGGCTGGCATACGTTAGAGCGGCGTGTGTCAGACTGGGACGACTTGAACTATATACAGCCCCGGAGGGAATTAAGAAAGAGGATTTGGAGTGGATTAAATATAATTTTCGGATTAAGTTGGAGGCGGATAGGGAGGAGGAGGAACTTAAAAAATCAGGAGCAAGAAGTAGTTACGTCTTACAGACCTCTCCATCTATTGAACCTTACTTGAAGATCGTCACTAAGCCTTTCCATCGCTTCTTGTTGACAAGATTTAGGTTCAATCTAATTCAATTTACACTAGGAATCTTCCCGCAATGGGGTAAACCGGAAGAGTCTGCACCTTGTTCTTGCGATAACTTCTCTACACAAGACACTCTCCACCTCATTATGTTTTGTGAAAATTTTTCCAAGATGCGTAAAAAATTCCTATATCCCATACTACGCGAAGCTGGTTTTATGCAAGTAAGGCCCGCACTTTTATATCTGCAACTGCTGAATAGCGTGCGCGTCATTTTTAGTGTAGCATGCTTCTTGGTGGCCGCAGCCAGGGTGAACAACAAAAGACGCATTTGTATGCATTAGCACACCAGGTTGAGAGGGGGGTACTCCTGTTTTTAAATTGTGGAAATATAAAAGATGCACTTTAGTTTTTACATACTGTAGTTTCTATTGTGGTGCTACAGGTCTGTTGTAGACATTTGCTTATCAACTGCTTTGTCTAAACTGTGAATTGTAAATAGTGTTTATTCATGAATGTTATCAAACGAATGCATATCTATTTATTTCTATCTATTTTATCTATTTTTATGCACAATGGATGTATGTATTGTTGCTTCTTTTATGATTTTAATTAATCGAAATAAAGATTTTTGACTGACTGACTGACTGATTCATAAACCCACCTTTAGAAGGAATAAATACTCGAGCAGTATTGATTATAGTCTGTTAGATCGGCACTCAAGGGCAGATCTGATTGACATGGAAGGTATATACCATTTTGATAGAGAACATTTCCCCCTACTACTTACCCTTAGGGGTAGCGCAGATGTGTGCCATCCTAGATATTTAGAGCAGCCATGTGGTGACTATTGCTAGCAATAGGAGCAATGTTAAATTTGATACACTAATCAACAATGATTTCACTTGTGGTCATTCATACCAACACTTAATTTCAACCTCAACTGCCTTTGACAGCCCAGGTCTCACACTGCACACCATTATGGAATTCCACAGTAAATGCTTTTCAGGATGTGAAGAATCTCTTCTTTACAAAACCTGTTACAGAAGGGTTTGCAAAGAAGCTAAGACCTCCTTGATTAAAACCAATAAAAGTGGTACATCGCCTGAAATACAGTCTGCCAGATCAAACAACAAGACCCAAAAAAAGCAAAAACAACCTGCAAACACTTCTATGGGGGACATTTTGGAAGCCGTTCAGACAGGAAATCAGACAATATTTTGACACATGATTAGCCATAGTGGCAAATCTAAAATGATGAGACAAGTGTATCATATCCTACCACAGGACTGAGTAGTTAATTTTCTGACCCTTTATACTAAGAGAAAAGATGCCACCACAGCACATATAACATCAGATAAAGAAGTACTGGCTACTGAACTAGATAATAACTCCTCTAGAGATAATATTGCACCCCCCCAGAGGCAGCAAGCACTAAAGTGTTCTTTACCCTGGAAGAAACACATAGAGTCATTCATGCAAAGAAAGTGGGCAAGGCCCCAGGCCCAGTTAGAATCCCTAGGGACACATTCAAGACCGGGCCAGATGTTTGTGCACAATACTTAAATCATTTTGCCAAAGCCATTATGGCGGTTGAACCAATCTCTGCACCCTAGAGAGGAGCCAAGATTATAAAAAATTTAAGGCAAGCCTAAGATCTAACCCGGCTAATTATTGCGCAACCAGTCTGGTGGATACTGTCCCCAAAAATATTTTTCAAGGAAATTTTGGACAAATTATTGTCCTGGGTGGAGGACAACAACTTGTATCAATATCAATCTGAGTTTCAATGCAAAACAAGCACAATAGATCAAGTCTTTAGATTCCAACTAATAAGATCGGAAATGGTGGACATAAATAGGGGTAGCCTTTACGTACTATTTGTTGACTTAAGGCTACCTTTGATATGGTCCCAAGAGCAAAACTTTGGAGTATTCTAAAAGATGTTGAGCTATCGCCACCCTTGATGGACATCATAGTCAGCCTCCACACAGATGACTACGCAAAAATTAGATGGGATGTAAATGGAGAAGCAACAGACCGACTAATGGTCGACAAAGGGGTTAGGCAGGGCTGTGCCCTTACCCCCACCTTTTTTCTGCTATCTATAAATGGATGAGTATATTTTCTCTTAGGCTGTGATTCCGATTCTCTAGTATTGGGTGGCCTCAAAATTCTTAGTCTTACTGTGTGCTGAAGACACCCTAATGGTGCTGAAAACTTCAAAGGGCGTTGAGACATTTCTTGCCATGTTAATGTTTTTTGTACTAACCACAGCCTGCTTGTCAATGCAAATAAAACTAAATTCATGGCAATAAATTCCCACAGACAATATTGAGGGTCCCTGAGACTGGATAGAGTAAGCTTGGAGAGGGTATCAGATTTTGACTACCTAGGTGTTTGTCTTTAAAGCAGCAATACCTCGGGTAGCTCGATAGCAGAGAGCACGCATGTATTTAACCACCAATTGGCAGCCAAGCTAAGCTTTGTAAAGAACACTTCCCCCCATCCAGTATCTCCCGTAATGGAAATTTGGAGAGCTCAAGCTGTGGCTACTGCTGTATACAACTCCGAATTTTGAGGGCATATTAATGAAATAGAACCTCCAATTTCTAGATCGCTTTATATAAAATTCAGGATGAGGAGTTTACCATTGGCAACCCTCATTAGCAAATGGAGGTGCCCCTCAGAGGGTTTTCCTCTCTGTCCTGTGTGTAGTGAGTCAAAGGAGGCAGACAAACACCGTCTGTGTTTTTTGTCCTGCTTACACTAGCCAACACAGGTGCTGGATTGCGTTGCTCTGCCAATTCCTGATAGTTTGTCAGTACAAGATGGCCCTAAGAATTTGTAAGTCTGACACTATATCGTGTATAGTTTTTTCTATCGTAAAATACCTCGAATTCGTATGGCCCATTAGAACTAAGATCCCGACCCAACTGGCATCTTATTCTGATCCAGCCTAGTAGCATTATAGGCTGCTAGTCTGCTAGATCGCTCCTCTGACTTTTAACAAGCACACTTTTGATCATTGCACTTCATTTCCAAGGGGTCTCCATCATTGTTCCTACCATTAAGTTTTTTTTCTACTGACGCAAGAAATCTCTATTTACCAAAACACTCTAGCACGAAATTGGTTAGTTTAGAATATTTTTATACTACTTTTATGTTGCATTTTATGCTCAATTCGAAGGTACCCCTGGACAAAAAATCTGGTTCAATATGGAGTGTAGACGGATGAGCAACCTATTGATCAAGGCGAATAAAACTAAAGATACACTGCAGGTCCATTTGGCAAGGAAGCTCTATGAACTAACTCAGGCTCGGGCCAAAAGAGAGTGGGAAGATGAGAGGTGACAAGAACTTAAAGCGTCGTGCTCTGCCAAAGACTCTGTAAGATATTGGTCCCCGGTTAAGCGGGGTACAAATAGGAAAGCACCCCTCCGCATAATCACATCCCTCCTTCTGCTTGGGTTGACCATGGTTCACGTTTGTACTCTGATGCTCACACCCTTAATGCAGGGGTGACCCAATTGCATCTTGCTCCCCTGCTTCAGTTGTTCCATTTTTTGAGCCAGATGCAGTCTCCCCCTAGATGCACAATCACCCCAGATGCAGTTACCAGAAGTAGGGCACCAGGACCAAACTATACATCTGCTGATATGTTTTTGCAGGACTGAGCTAACTGGTCCAGGTATATATTAATTCTTGCCAATGCTATTGCCGGTGAAGTCCCAATCCTGGATTCCTGGAAGGGTGCTGAAATGATCTCAATCTACAAAAAAGGAGATATTTGTTTGCCTGGGAACTACAGGCCAATCATATTGATCGAATGCTTCCAACAAATTTTCTCACGGCTTGTTTTGGCCAAAATACAGGAATGGATTACTAACAACGACAGTCTATCATCCTGCCAAGTGCACTTTCATAGGAGAATACGCACTATTGACCAGGTCTTTCATTTCTTGCTTTTATACTGAAGGATAGTGTTAATTGGCAAAGCCAGCATGTACATTGCCTTTGTCAATCTCAAATCGGCCTTAGATCTAGTCCCCGCAAGAAGCTATGGCTGGCTGTCCTCGAACTGGGCATGTCTTAGTCTCGTTAACTTAATTAATCAGTCTGCACGAAGGCAATCATGCCCAAGTTGAATGTTGTGGCCAAGGTGAACTCATTGACCAGTTTTCCATTGACAAAGTCGTTTGCCAAGGCTGTGTTTTGGCCCCCACTCTTTTGTACTTCTTTCTTAATTACATTGTTCTTTTTCTTTCTCGTTTCCCTACTGAGGCCCCGCTTCGGATGGCACAAAAACACACATACTGTTCTTTGCGGACAACACTCTATTGATCTTACAAACAGCTGGTGGTCTGCAGTGCGCGTTGCTCCACTTTGATGAGTTTTGCAGAGAGTGAGACTTTAGGATCAATTTACGAAAGACAAAATGTATATGTCATTCAAACAAAACAGATCATACAAGGGAAGACAAGCCAGATGTTTTTAACTATTTGGTTGTTACCCTGTCCTCAACCATGTGATGGAAACCTCAAGTGGACACAATGTCGCTTAAACATAGACAGATACTGTTACCCTAGTTAAAGAACATGGTAGTTAATTTAGTAAAGTAATTGGTCACGTTTTATACACCTACGATGTAAAAGCCTTGGGCTCAGTTTTAAAAGCCTCAGAAGCATGGGCGGATCTAGCGGATCTCGCGTACGCAAATTTGCGGATTTACGGATTCGCAATCCGCGAAGATACGCGAACTCTCGCGAATGTGCGGATTTTCCCGTTTTTTGTGTTGGCACGCGTTCGCGCCGATTTTGGGACAATTTCGCAATTGCGAACTTACTTTTCGGCTCGCAACGGCCGCGACTATGTTGTTTCTACGTCTGGTTTATCATCACAGGTTCACAGCACCCTCTGTTTCACCACTGCACCCTCTGGGACACCCATGCCACCCTCTGGTACATCCTCACTGCCACCCATTAGGTTTGTTTATCACTGTAGTTTATGGGGGGTGAAAAAAGCAAGCACACCTCCCCTACTTCAACTGCCATGAATTAATTTGGGGTTGATTAATGTGTCAGTTATTTAGAAAGTTCCAGTCTGGCTGGCACCTGCTTCCTTCCTTATCTGTAATTTGCTTTCTGTTGCAGTGAAATTTTTTTTCACAGGACCTTTATGGTCTACTTGTAGCTATTCTTGAGCCTGCTGTTTGGGTCATAGCAGGGTCATAGAATAGTTGCAAACTCTGGAGGGGCCCCTCAGGAAGCACTACAGTGAATGTTACAAATGTTAAGTTTGAACTTTTGCACCTGCTCATTGCTTTCAGTTTAGCAAAAATAGTTTTTTCTGCAATTTCGCGCGTTTTTTGCGGCGCGAATCCGTGCGAGATCGATTTCGGAAGCCGCGAATGCTTGCGAATACACTAATTTTTTTTGCGACGTGTATGTTCGCGTGATTTTGTGCGTGTTCGCGAGGCGCTTGTAGCTATACGTTTGCCAAGTTACCCTAGCGGTCGTACACGGGCGCGGCCATCTTGTTTGCGTGACGTAATTCCGTTTCCGGCCGCTATGTGTAATCTCGCAAAGTGTGCTGCTCGCTAGTACAATTTCGCGCGTGCTCGCGGGGAAAATCTCGCGCGAACTTACCCACGCGGTCGGGAACGGGCGCGGCCATCTTGTTTCTCATTCATTGCTATGGTTCTGGGCATGCTTTCTGTATCCTCTCTGAATCTCTGCCATCCTTTGCTTGTTTGAAGTTTATTTGATCTATTTTACTTATTAATCTATCCCTCTATTTTTCTAGCTCTATATTTTTGTGTTTTCTGCTGCTTTTAGTTACTTTTAAACTACTTTTTTAAACTCTTTTCTTTTCTTCTTCACTATTCTATTTCTTCTTTATCATTTAACTTTATTTCTGCCCAGACCATGGTAAAGGGAGCCGGGAAGCACCCTGAGAAGGGGAAGGGTCCCGCACCCCGTGACCGGCTCCCGTGCGGGCGTTTGAGGGGGGAGCAAGTGGTGCCACGGGAGATCTTTAGCGCGGAGGAGGTGGCCGCACTCATCTTCCACGTCCAGCGCCGCCTCCCCAAGACGATCCTGGGAGGCGGCAAGATCGCAACCGGCTATGGCATCCGGGAGCGCCGGAAGCGGTGGGAGAAGGTGTGCCGGGCCATGTTTCAGCTCTCTGGGGTCCGGCGCACATATAACCAGGCCACCCACCGCTGGACAGATGTCATGGACCGGGAGCGGGACTTGCTGGACGCGCTCGGCGTAGAGGTCCCAGGGCTTGGTGAGTAGTAGTAGCTATTCATCACTACTCTGTTTTATCCAGCTCTGTTATTTGCAAATCTTTGTTCTTTACCAAGAGCAATAATGCTGCCGATTACATTGTAGGTAAATTATATTTCAAAATCTTCTATGCATTTCAGGTGCACTGCTCTCCTTCTCAGTAGCCTTGCTTGCTACTATGCTTATTTGTTTTGTAAATTGTGTTCATTTCATTGGCCTGAGAAATTATGTATGAGTGTAGTGTAAAGATAAGAACTGCGTAATGCTAGACACTAAGGGTCATATTTTCAATTACCGGCGCATCCCTGCAAAGTAGCAGGGATGCGGCAGTAATTGTGTGCCATGCCACCACCACCCATTGGCCCAAAACGTCACAGAAGCCTTACGCATCTGTGCCGTAAAGGCGGCGCATTGCTGGAGTTGCGTGCCAACGATGGCGCAGCTCCAGCAATGCTCTGGGGTACCCTATCTCCCCAATGCTGCATCAAGCCGTACGTCGGCTTCAAGCGCGCAGGGTTTGACTCATGCATCATTGTCTTAAAAGTGACTGATTGACATCTTGTAGATTTCCCTCAGCCACTTTTAGGATTCGTTCCTGCGCAGGTACGCCCTCCCTTGCGCCGGAACGCCCCCTGATGGCGCAGGGCTTTACAACGTGATGCATCGCCCATAATTTTTTTTTTTAATATATACGCCGCACCAACACCATGGCGAGTCTTTTGTTCTGCCGCTGCGTCACAAAAGTCACGCAACAATGGAGGAAAATGAGCCGCAAGGGACTTCTAAATCAGCCCCAACAGACTGAAGTCCAGTCCTTCCTTTAGACACATGGCTATAAGAAGAAATAGTGGTGGTGGTGGGTGGATTGATAGTTTGAGTATTCACTGATCTGCAAGCAGGATGGACTTTGTCTGTCACTTCGCGTGCTGCGGACTGCTGCCTGCAGTGCCAGGCCTAGGCAAACCTCTTTAGTAGTCTGTTTATTGAGTTACATAGGAACTTTCTAAGTCAACGGTCCGCAAATCAGGCAATACGAATAACGTAGTATACCACATGAGATAGATCCCGTGGAATAGTTGTCTATCTATTTGCTATTTCTCCAAAAAATGTTGTTATTGTTCTTTTGAAATGGTTGATTTGGTTGACAAATCTCATCCATGTTTTCTGGTCTTTCTTTCTTTCATGTTGTACATCAGCTCCCCCCAAGGGCAAGAGGACACAGGAGGAGGAGGGTGCTGTTCAGGATGCAGGCCAGGATCGGGCAGGCGAGGGCTCCTTTGCTGGCCCCAGTAAGTTTTAATTGTAATAAAGAGTACCTATTTTTTCCTAGCGTTCCTCATTCGATTTTTTCTAAATCGTCTTTGATCTTCTTGTAGACTGGATATAAATTCTTATCCTGGCTCGAATATGACTCCCTGTGGTATTACTAGATTATTCTTATTAGTGTGTCTGTGTAGCTAACTAAGATTGGACATTTGGCAATTCCATTGGACTCCCATTCTATTCAGCAATAGCTCTATGCACTGTCTCCTTACTGACTAGATAGTGTGGCAGAGTCATTTAGCTCCCGAAGTCACCGATGATTGATCCCCAATGATCTCTAGATTATCGTACGCAGGACAAGAGAGTACGGAGTCACAGCACAGTCAAGAAGTGTCAGAGGCACTCATGCTTGCAAAAATTCCAAAACCTTTAGCTCATCCACTCTAGTCTGGAGGACCAAAAACCACAGAGTCTATTTAAGTTTAAAAGCTTTATTAAAAGTAAACACATTTATTAAAATCTACTTTGTCATAAAACTATTTAACTGAAAACGGAAAAGTGCTTAGTGCTGACGATTAATTGGACACATTTCTTGTGGTCGAGCCGAGCTCTCACCTGGTTTGAACTTGATCCTGGTCGTGTTCTTAGGAGTCAAGTTCTGTCTGTTAGGAGAAAAAGTGGTGCGTGTTAAAAATAAAAAGCAAGCATTCATCAGTTGTGCATAAAAGTGCAGCAAGACAACAGCCTTCCCTGGAAAAAGGGACATTTTTACTTTAGAGTAGACAGTCACAAATTATTACATTGTATTCTGTTTTTTTAACATTTCTCCTACACCAAATATTATATAGTAGTGAGTGGTGTATTCTAACATTCTTAAATGTACTTTGTAGGTGTAACATCTGGTGACGGGGCCAGCGCGGAGGTGGCGGTGTTGGGCGAGGACTCGGAGGACTCTGGGGAGGAGGCGGTGCAAGAGCCGGCGGACGGTCCTGTGGGGGTTCGCACGGTGGTGGCGGGAACAGGTAAGCTATATATTCCTTACTTATTGAGATTGAAGACTGCATAGTGTGCTTTCTGCACAGGTGTATTACAAATCAACCAGGTAGTAGCCTCCTCGAAATGTACTTCGACTTAGCTGTGAAGTTTTTGGTGAGAAGAATCCCAATAAGTTCTTAGACGAACGTGATGGATGGGATGAACGAAAAGCGAAAGAAGGGTGTAAGTAAGTGGGACGCGAAATTGTATGATGGCTGGCAAAGAAGAACGATATGTGTTTGCTTGGCCCCCGAGGTGGCTGGGAAGGAAAGAATATGGTATGGTGCATGGCTGGGTCAATGATGAAGCAAGGATGGGTGGAAGGACATCAGCCTGGGTGGGTGAAACAGAAACTGTATGTGTGCGTATACTTTGAATGAATGGATGCCTGGAGCATGGTATTCTCTGACTCTTAGATAGCACATGTGTATCTAGAGAGAGTAGATGGTCGCTGGATGAACTAAGTGTTACCTTGAAGAGCATGTACCACCGCACCCGCACGTCTGTTCCAGTGTAGGGAAGGCAAGGAAAAGAAATTGTAAATGTGTCCAATACTACCATGAATAGTAGCAGTACTTTGTATTGCAACTGCAAGCACAGCATATATCTGGTTATTACGGTGGACACTCCGTACCTCTCTTAATAACTTTAGTTTAGTTGTAGTGCGTCATTCATGTGTGGGTGTATCAATGTTCACTCAATATTAAGCAAAGCACCTAAAGTCATCCCATATGTCATCAAATACGTCCCATGTGAAGTGATAGATAATCAAATTATTTAGCTTCTTCATTTTCCTTTTCTAGTACTCATTTGCACTGTAGGGTGAAAGGTAAATTAATTAAGCAGTAGCCCTTGTAACAGAGTATTCTCAGTGCCACCCGTAATAGAAAAGTAATAGCTTCACCACCCGCATGTACTGGACGGGTACAGTAACGCAAGTCTGTCTCACTCATCATGGTGTGCAACTGTTTTTCTCGGGTGCAAGTTCACTGTGCTGCCATTCTGCCGGCTTGCATAAGATAACGTACCAATTTTCCTAAACAAGAGAGAAGAAGAAGAATAAGACTGGTGTACTGTCATAGTCGACTGTAATGGAAGTCCATAGTGGTCGTAGAATTTGTTCATTAAACTACCACTAATGTTAGAGCAAGGATGCAGAAGTGGGAGGTTACATAGATACTGTCCTCAATAGTTATGTACTGTGCTTTCAATTTGCTACTTGTACTGTGACCCAACTTTCGGCTCAATCACTTTGTGTTATTAATGCTAAGGAGCATTGGTTACAGACTATGTCTTTCTTTCTTCATATAGTTGCTCCTTCCAAATCAACATCACGGAGGGAGCAGGCTCGAATGGCCCGGCAACAGAGGCTGGATGCCACTGTCGCCGAATATCGGCGGCTGGTGGCCCTGGAGGAGGAGGAGGACACGCAGTCGACCGGTGCAACAACAACATCCTCGACTGGGACCGCTGCATCCTCCTCCGTGACCCCACGGGACGCCAGCATGCGCAGTGCTCCAGCGGGACCGAGCCGGGCTAACAAAGCCAACCGCCACCGCCAAGCAACAGAAAGACCAGCTGCCCCCCACAGGAGCTGCAAGGCACGCCAACGCCGCCTAGGAGTCCGAATGTCCTACCTGGAGCAGGAGGTCCAGAACTATAGGAACTTGGTGGAGGGCCTCCGCTTCGAGCTTGCCACCCTCCGCAAGGAGTATGATGCCCATGCCGCAAAATGCACCAGCACCCTCCAGTAGTGGAGTGTCCCTTGCCCTTTTTTTATAGACTTTTGGGGGGTGGGATTTGGGAGTTGGGATCGTTTTGGGACTTTTCAAAGACAATCGTTGGGGTTAGGGTGGGTCTTGAGGGAGATTATTTTGTTAGGGCTACATAAATATACATTTTTAAACTTTATCTGACCATACCTGTTTTTTACTGCTTTTCAGTCTGGTGGGTGGGGGACGGGGGTGTAACAGTAAGTTTGTTTTCCTGAACAGTCGTAGGACTTTAGTAGTACTACCGTCAATCTCTCGTCTAGTCCTAAATAATACTCCATTATACTACCTCCCACCAAACGCTTATCTTACCTGTAATTTGTGTTAGAAATTAGGGCTAGGCCCAGGGCTGGCTCCACGTGAAATGGGGATTAACGTTGGCAATCCTGGGCGGGTGAAATTTCCTCATTGCGGTGATACTAGTGGTGTGACACAGTGGCAGTTGCATGCCTATGGAAAAAAAGAAAACGAAACCTGGTTTGTCCTTACTGTAGCATTACAACGGTTACGGTACGATCGAGAATATAGCAGGTGACAGTACACTAGAACAGTGCCATAATGTAGCCTAACAAATGGTAAAGTATTTGCTTGCAAGTATAACTAGTACTTGCGTTGAATTTATTTGACATTGGCTCCTACTACTAGAAGATATAGTACTGAAGCTGAGTAAGTCTAGAAGATATCCTCGTATTCCTTCCCCAGCCTGTTGCTATGACCTTATCCTCCCCAGCAAGTGTGTGGAATTATTGATGTCGTTTTAGTCAGACATCAAGCAAAACAACACAGCCCGGGGGAAGAGGGTTAGGGTTTGGAAAATGGATGGGAATGGGGGTTTCTTTTTGGGTAGGTTTTGTTGAGAGAAGAAAAAAAAAGCACAGCATGGACAAACAATAATTGAAGATAAAGAGAATCTTTGGGTACAAACTAAAGCTAAGCACATGCAGTCACACTCATAGAATAAAACAATGGATACTGTATCTGTATTGCGTATGTTGTTGGAGTTGTCCTGTTGAATTTGGTAAGTAAGTTGCATGCAGCAAACAATTCCTCTTATTGGCGGCACTCCTCCATTCCAGCTGACGCTTCGTCCATCAATGTTGGTGACCACTGACAGAAGACACCCTGTCCACTGCCTGCCTGGCGGATGTTGACTGAAACCCGGCCTGTAATTATTGAACGGAAAACAGGAAGTGCTATTACAATACCACTGATAAATAAATAAAAGGTATGTACGCTGTGTGGTGCAAAAAGTGACACTTTGATTTCCCTAATAGACAGTACAATATTTTTGAAATTGCGTGCTCTGTCTGAGTCACCTTTTTAAGGATAAATAAGTATGGCCAAAATATTATAGCGGATCTTTCCCCTCAAGGTAGGTGTACTGTAAACTGTGTTTTAGAACAAAATGTGACCTTCCCAGCAATGCTCCCACCAAGACCCTTACTAAAGCCAGTCGCAAAAATGTAGAAGACCCCCAATCAGATCTCCAAAAACGATGCCTAGCAGAAAAATGGTGACAAAACGTACTTTGAAAGTAACAGTAGGCCCAAATACAGACCGTGGATTGTATTCAAACCACTTGCAAGCAAGCAAAAGTATCCATAGCCAGCATCGCTCCAACAGTGCTCTAAAACCCCAGAACTGCGTTGCAATAGAACCCCCCGAAACACATGCAATCCTGCTGCTAGGGCGAACCCTAACGAACCCTAACTTACAAAAAGTGCCAAAACTGGTGTTTCCTTATGGATTTTGTCCAAAACACTTCTATCCCCCCAAAACGCTACATTGAGCAAGATGTCAGAAGAAATAGCAAAAAAAAGGCTGTTCCTTAAGGATTTTGTCCAAAACACTTCTATCCGGTATTAGACCTTCCCAGGAATGCCCCAGGCAAGACCCGCCAACCCACCCGCAAAAAAACACACGACAACACCCCCAAACAGCGAAAAAGCTAAATCTCATACTTACAATATCTCTCGGCCTTCGGTCCAAACGCGGCGCTGTGCAGCTAGGTCATCATCATCAATCATCATAACTCCTGTTTTCCACCACGGATTTCCTGAAAAGCAAATGCAATCAAGATTAGATTGTCGCAGCAGTGCTTCGACAGAGACCCCGGCCGCAACCCACCCAGGAACAGCAGGAAGCCCCCCAAAACGCTACATTGAGCAAGATGTCAGAAGAAATAGCAAAAAAAAGGCTGTTCCTTAAGGATTTTGTCCAAAACACTTCTATCCGGTATTAGACCTTCCCAGGAATGCCCCAGGCAAGACCCGCCAACCCACCCGCAAAAAACCACCCGACAACACCCCCAAACAGCGAAAAAGCTAAATCTCATACTTACAATATCTCTCGGCCTTCGGTCCAAACGCGGCGCTGTGCAGCTAGGTCATCATCATCAATCATCATAACTCCTGTTTTCCACCACGGATTTCCTGAAAAGCAAATGCAATCAAGATTAGATTGTCGCAGCAGTGCTTCGACAGAGACCCCGGCCGCAACCCACCCACGAACAGCAGGAAGCCCCCCAAAACGCTACATTGAGCAAGATGTCAGAAGAAATAGCAAAAAAAAGGCTGTTCCTTAAGGATTTTGTCCAAAACACTTCTATCCGGTATTAGACCTTCCCAGGAATGCCCCAGGCAAGACCCGCCAACCCACCCGCAAAAAAACACCCGACAACACCCCCAAACAGCGAAAAAGCTAAATCTCATACTTACAATATCTCTCGGCCTTCGGTCCAAACGCGGCGCTGTGCAGCTAGGTCATCATCATCAATCATCATAACTCCTGTTTTCCACCACGGATTTCCTGAAAAGCAAATGCAATCAAGATTAGACTGTCGCAGCAGTGCTCCCAGACACCAAAAATCACCCACAAACACCCGGAACCCCGCCAAAGAGCACCTCAAAGGCAAGCAAGTCAGCAAAAACGGCAAGAAATTTCCACCTCATATTTGGTCCAAAACACTTTTGTCCATTATTAGAGCTTCACAGCAATGGGCCCAAATCCGTCAACTCACCCGCAAAGAAGTACAACACCCCCACAAGTGCTGAGTCTTTCTTCATTGGGCGTAATCCAGCACTCTGCTTTGAGGGAAATCGCAGTCTGGAGGAGGAGGATAGAGGAGCATGTTCTTCAGAACTTGTGAACCTGAGGAATGTAGACTGCGGCACCTTCAAATCAATAAGCAAACAAGTGAAGACAGTTCTGCTGATGGTCTTGTTTTTGGGATTAGGTGATTAAAGTTTGAATTAAATTAACTGTGCAAAACAAAGAAAGAGAGACACACAGGAATAAAAGTGAATAAGGACGAAAAAGAAAGTTATTGATTCATTGTCTCATTTTCAGGGCTCGGTGTCAGGGAATAAGAAGAAGATTTCATCATCATACTCTGCGAATTCAGGCAGGATGGGGTCAGTGCCACCAAACAGAGAACAAATCCCCTCATCTACGTTGCCGTCCTCCTCGTCTTCATGCGGCGTGCTTTCTCGTACTTTGTAATCTGGTGGTATGAGGTGCTGATTCATCTTGATCATTGTCAGCCGCTCCACATTTTTGGGCGAGAGCCGGCTCCGTTTGGGAGTTACAATGCCACCAGCAGCACTGAAAACACGCTCAGAAGACACACTTGCGAGTGGGCAAGACAAATAGTTTATAGCCAGGTTGGAGAGCTGTGGCCACAATTGTTTTTTGCCATGCCAATACTGCAATGGCTCATCATTAAGAAAGACCTCTGTTGAGTCATTCAGATAGTCCTGCACCATCGCCTCAAGGTCATCAACGGTTCCTCCACTTTGCTTACTTTTTGCCGTGCCTGTGACATTTTTTCGAGAACCATAACCCATCAAACTTAGCCAATCCTCCTCCGCAGCCACTGTTAGTGTTGTCATTGTGTGTGGTGCAGATGATCCACTTGCCGGTGTCTTTAACGGCTGAGAGGTCACTTGTGCCCCAGCCACAGGTGCAGAAGTGGATTCTTGTGACTGGGGATGGCCTGCTGATGCTGATGTACTGTCTTCTCCTTCAATAACCTGCCGTTCTTTTTCAAACCTCTTGGCTGCCCAGGCTAACCAATGTTTGTACTTTTGAACATCTGCATCAGCAAAAGGAAAGAATGCTTCGCCTGCCAGCGACTTTTTGTAGCGTGGATCCAGAATAGTAGCACAAATGTAATGCTGTTCTGACTTGATCTTTTGAAGACGTTCATCACCACGTAGGCGCTCTAATAATTTCTCAGACAAAATAAAATGGTCTTTTTTTTTTCATCTTTTTCAAACTCAGAAGACACCGCCATCAGTTGGTGCTCCAGCATGCACAACAATGGGATAGCTTTTCCCAAATTACAGTCCTCCTGGCTGACTGCACGCGTGAAGAACTCAAAAGGACGAAGCATGTCTGTCAGGCTTTTAACTATGTCCCATTGCGCTGCACCCATCCGCATGTCCTCCTTCTGAGATGTACCCTCTGTGAAGAAATAGTGATCGAGTACCGTATACTGCTCATACAGACGCTCAAGCATGTAGAAGGTTGAGTTCCAACGTGTTGCCACCTCCTGGATGAGTGCTTTCACTGGTATTCGACTTTGAAGTAGCAGCCTCCTCAGATGCTTCCGGGCCTTAAAAGAATGGCTGAAATGGTTGCACATTTTGCGGCAGGTGGCCATTACCGCGAACGCTGCACTGTCTCTATCACTCAAGAATTTTTGAACTACCAGGTTGATACAGTGCGCCAAACACGGCACTCTAAAATAGCGACCCAGCGCCATGGCCTTAACTACATTGGCGCCATTATCCGTGGAAACATAACCAATCTGGCGTTTTTTTGGGGATAGCATTTTCAAGACCTTTTTGTCAAACTCGTCCAAAATGTTTTGGGATGTGTGACTTTTCTCCAAGCCAAACATGGCTAGTGTTGCATGTTTCCGAGCAGCTTTGAAAACTTTGTCCGGGTCAACACCTGCGTTTAGCTTTGCTTTAACACCTGAAAAAGAGACCCAGTGTGCAGTGATGCACAT
This sequence comes from Lissotriton helveticus, assembly GCF_964261635.1. Classification (NCBI taxonomy): domain Eukaryota; kingdom Metazoa; phylum Chordata; class Amphibia; order Caudata; family Salamandridae; genus Lissotriton; species Lissotriton helveticus. The sequence continues at coordinate 1,025,962,990 of NC_136063.1, forward strand.
GTAATCAGCGCCTGCGCCACTGGTCCACATGTCTGTTGTCAGATGTATTGTGTGAACAGCACTCTTCTGCAAAGCTGCCCCAATCGCCTCCAGCACATCTTCATGTAGTGCTGGAACCGCAACTCTGGCAAAATAGAACCGGCTAGGAACCTTCCATTTAGGGCAGAGCGTTGCCACTAATTCTAGAAAACCTACCGCTTCTACAAAAGAAAAAGGGAGAAGGTCCACAGCTAGCATTTTAGCCAGCTTAGTGTTATACAGACGCGTCAGTGGGTGGTTGCGTTCATATGGCACGTCTGAAGTAAGCATTGTTCTAATGTTGCCCTGGACCAAGCATTTACGGGCTGATAATGACTTCGTTGACCCAATTTTGCTCGCTGGTGAACTTTTGTGCGTTGGTGTCTCACTCGCTCCAACACTCTTAGTGTGCCTCACATTGGGTGTGCTGCTGACAGGGGTACTGGGTGTAAGGGAAGTGTTTGACACGTCTTCTTCCTCCTCGTCATCATCAGATGCAACATCAACGTTTCCTTGAATTCGGCCTTTCTTGATCGCATCTAGGTGCGCAAACCATTGGACAGTGTGCTGTCTCCTAAGATGACCTCTCTGGCCTCCGGTACCATAGTTGGTACCTGGCTTACCACGACTAACTGCAAGCTTACAAAGGGTACAAATGGCAAACTTTGGATTTTTTTGACAAACAGTAAAGAAGTCCCAAACTGGGGACTTGAATTGTCTGTGGGACCTGGAGGAGGTGGCGATACTGGTGGTGGTGGTCATGAAGCTAATGCCAGATGAAGTGGAGGATCTGGATTGCCCAACTTTTGTACGTTGTGCACTTTCACCGCCACTAATTAAGGTCGAGGTGGATGGAGGTCTCTTCTTGCCAGAAAGAAATATGGAAGCGGGACGAGTTGGTGTACTACTTAACTCCAATGATTGTGGTGTTTCCACTGCCTCCTCATCGACAACATCATCATCATCACGCTCAGCAGCTCTTCGGGCTAGGGTCAAAATGTCTGTTTGCTGCATGCCCGCTGGGGCTGCAGTGACCTTTATGATGACTGGGTCGTCGTTGGCAGAGTCTTCATCAGCAGCAGTATCCGCCACTTCTTGTTGAGCCTCATCACACTCCATAACTCTGAGACTTTGGACGAGCTTCCTTTTACGCTTAACTACCTTTGTCGGATCATGGTGTGCCTCACTCTCAGACGGCAGTGGTGCTGGTTCCCAAGTTTGATCCGTATCATCAGAAGGAGGTGTGCTTGAAGAAGATGTAGACACCACCCTTGATCTCTTCCTTGCTAGGGGTGTGGAAGACAATGAAGGATCATCAGGAGGAGTGGCTTCCTCAAATGATACCTCGCCTTGATTGTCGATTTCCTGATGTGCCCCTACTTCGGGAGGAACAACTATTGTGGGCACTTGTTGTGACCCTCCATGCACCTCTGCTTGCGCATCTCCTTGCGCTGCCTCTCCTTCCACATGTACTTGGGCTTGTACTTGCACATGTGATTGTTGTTGCGGCTGTGGTTGTTCAACACTCGTCAGATGAGCTACAACAACCTGTGTTGATTGAGGGACATTGCTGCTGCTTTCTTGCGATGAGCCAACATCACTGGTCGATGGTGATTCAAGAACTATACTGGCTGCCTCTGCAGCACTCAAGGGCGTGGACTTAAGTTGGCGTGGTGGTGGTGGTGGCACTGAGCCCAATGGAGCGGGGGTGCTGCTGCCAGCTTGGTCCCCAGCAGATCCCGCTGCTGCTGCAGGCATACTTTTTTTTTTACTCCCAAAAAAAGGGGCGGGCGGCACACCAGTCTCCTTGGTAACTTGCTTCTTCTGCTCCTTACTGGCACCTTTCTTGCTAGAGGAGCTACGGGTTACTTTTTTTGGGGCCATCTTCTTCAGAGCAGGTCAGAACAGCAGGCAGCAGTTGCACGAGTTGCAGAGTTGTCTGTGTCCAGACGTGACGTCGCGTGACGTTATGCTGCACAAACACACCGCTGCAGGACTTCTTCCTGGCACTGGTGGTTCTCTTGAGTCTTGTGCACCTAAAAGCAATGGAAGACAGAGGAACATCAGTTCAGTTATACACCCCAAAAAATCGACAAAACACAGAAAAATTAGCACAATCCCATGCCATCCATGATGTTTACATTGAAGACACCCCACAGAAAGACTAGGGACATGCAAGTATGCAACACTGACTACCCCTGGGCATAATGGATGAAAAGTAGGCAAAATAAGTGCAGGCCTCAGACACTGCCTCTCTTCAAAATGGCCCCTTACACCCCAAGCACATGTTGTTGCCTGTACCAGCCAGCAGCACTCAAGATGGCCACCACCACCACCCACATGGCCAGTCCAAATCAACAGTACACCCCAAAAAACACAGAAAAACAGCCAAAAATCACCACAAACCAATGCCATCCAGGATGTTTACATTAAAGAGAGTGAGACCACACTACAGGCACACTCAGTCCATGCACCACTACTACCCCTTGGCAAAAGGCCCCACCAGCAGCCCCAAAAAAACGACAAAAAACAATAAAATCAGCACAATCCCAGCCCATCCATGGCCTCAATGGTGTTTAAATTCAAGAAGACACCCCTCAGAAACACTAGGCCCATGCAACACTCACTACCCCTGGGCATAATGGATGAAAAGTAGGCAAAATAAGTGCAGGCCTCAGACACTGCCTCTCTTCAAAATGGCCCCTTACACCCCAAGCACATGTTGCCTGTACCAGCCAGCACTCAAGATGGCCACCACCACCACCCACATTGCCAGTCCACATCAACAGTACACCCCAAAAAACACAGAAAAACAGCCAAAAATCACCACAATCCAATGCCATCCAGGATGTTTACATTAAAGAGAGTGAGACCACACTACAGGCACACTCAGTCCATGCACCACTACCCCTGGGCAAAGGGCCCCACCAGCAGCCCCTAAAAACCACAAAAAACAATAAAATCAGCACAATCCCAGCCCATCCATGGCCTCAATGGTGTTTAAATTCAAGAAGACACCCCTCAGAAACACTAGGCCCATGCAACACTCACTACCCCTGGGCATAATGGATGAAAAGTAGGCAAAATAAGTGCAGGCCTCAGACACTGCCTCTCCTCAAAATGTCCCCTTACACCCCAAGCACATGTTGCCTGTACCAGCCAGCACTCAAGATGGCCACCACCACCACCCACATGGCCAGTCCACATCAACACTACACCCCCAAAAAACAGAAAAACAGCCAGAAATCACCACAATCCAATGCCATCCATGATGTTTACATTAAAGAGAGTGAGACCACACCACAGGCACACTCAGTCCATGCACCACCACCCCTGGGCAAAAGGCCACACCAGCAGCCCCCAAAAAACGACAAAAAACAATAAAATAAGCACAATCCCAGCCCATCCATGGCCTCAATTATGTTTAAATTCAAGAAGACACCCCACAGAAAGACTAGGCCCATGCAACACTCACCACCCCTGGGCAAAGGGCCACACCAGCAGGCCCAAAAAAACGACAAAAATCAGCACAATCCCAGCCCATCCATGGCCTCAATGGTGTTTAAATTCAACAAAACAGTTGTATCATGCACCCCTAACCAACCCTGGTCCTACTGGATACTGTGGCTACCCACAATATAATTTATTTAATGTTCTGAAAAAGTTCCAAAATTGTACTTGCAGCAACTGTAATGCCCCAAACAAACTTACTTGTGAAAGTTGATTTCTAATCCAAAAGTGATCCAAAGACAGTCAAAAAGGCCTCAAATCCAAATATCCAGCAGCACCCACAAAAAGTAATCCTTCCAGCTCCAGATCCAAATGAAAGTGACCAGGAGATGGACAAAGCACTGGGAGGAGCCTGCTGGACAGGAACAGGAAGTTGGAGACTGTGGGGCACTTCCTTCCCCCCCCCCCAAAAATGGACTCCTTGCAAAGAAAAAGGCCATGCAAATGTCAACCTGAGGAGTGATTCTGATAAAAATCATAATTTTCTGAAGGTTTATCCTGTTTGCTGGTGATTTTCTTGTGCAGAATTGCAAAATCTCTATTTCGCGAGTGCGAGATTGTTCCTTTCCGCCGCAACTACGTGTTCGCAATTGCGAACTCTCGCGAGGTGTGCTGTGCAAGGTGGCAAGCCGCGATTACGTATTCGCGGGCGCCAAACTCCCGCGGGATCACGCAGCAAGATCCAAAATGGCGCGGCACTCGCAAAGAAAAACAACTCGGCAAACGCTAAATGACGGAAAGTGAACGCCGTGCACCACGCCGCGCGCCGCAACCAAGCAAAAAATCCGCCGCGAGCGGATTCACGGATTTTCGACAAATTCGCGAGAGTTCGCGTATTGCGAATTTGCCGAAAATCCGAAAAATCCGCGATCGGAGCGGATTTTACGCCCATGCTTAGAACTCTCTGGGGGATTTCTAATATCTCATCTTTAAGAAAATGAAAGATAAAGTTCCTGAGAACCTTGGATTGCCTCCCCCCTAGTACCCAGTTGAACGTTTTGCTGCCACATATGGGTAAGAAGGCGCTAGCAACTAAAGTTAGACTGCTCCCATTACTATTCTGGAGAAGGCTAAGGCTAAGGTCTACACCAGAGTTAGTCCATCATGCCATGGCCTTAAAGATGGTTAGACAGATCCAATAACATTGAGTGGCTTCAGCGTGTCAAAAAGCTATATTTAATAAAGAAATGAGGAAAATTTGGGAAAATCCAATTTGCGAACCCATTACCTCAGCAGAATTGGTGAAAAAATATTATTTGGCTATGGACTTCCCAATGTGAGGCACGTGCCGCGGTGAGTTTGACATTGACTGGAAGATTCCTGGAGGGTAAATGTTGAAGCTCTTTGGAACCCTAATGGGACACTATCACTGTGCCACTACATACGACACTCTATTTTCAGGTCAGGGTTGGCACCATGCCGCTGAAAACCTTTGCTGCCATATGGAATTCAGGTGAGGGCGTCATGTGTCCTATCTGCATTAGTTCTGTAGAAACTGCTCCTCATGTCCTGTTTGCTTGATCTAGTTTTGTTGGTTCTCGTTTGAAATAGATCAAACCTGTCTGTAAGTTGCTGGGACCAGAAGCAGTTGTAGTCCACTTAAAATCCTAAGAGCTGACTCCCATTCATTATATGCATGTTCTGTCGCCAGGTTTTCGGGTCGGATGTGGGTGTTAAGAACCACGATGTATATATATTCCAAGTGTGACTAATGACACCCTTGATGTGTAAATAAAATGGGTTCCAGTTGGGGGTCCCTTCGCAGCCCTGTTTCATCAACAGCAACCAAAGTACTGAACAATATAAATGATATGCTCAGCCTTCATCTGGGGCTCTAGCTTTGGTACAGTTTTTTTACATATAGCAACTAGAGCATCATCTGTGCGGATGTTGTAAGTTTACTTACTTCAGCGGACTTGACCGAAATGCTGGAACCTGTGCCAGCATAACAAGCGGCCCTCTTGCTGTTCTGATGCCTTTTTAGATTCAATTTCTGTCAGCGCTGCTCATAACTTTCTCTTACTGTAATTAATGGTCCATTACATTTTGTTTTTAGCATCGATGTTGGAGTATCTTTAGTGGAAGTAGGATGATGGAATGGGTTCTAATTAGTAATCAATTGTTGTGATGCTTTTGCTCTCATGCGAGGATGAATGAATACCTCGTTTATGATATGTTTTTATCGTTTTTAATATATATTGTATGTATTTATATATATATTGCTTTGTATGGCACGAGTTGTCAAAATAAAGCTTGTTCATTGACTACTATTGTATTTTATGGACGATTACTAGGTGTTGTTTTGTAAATTGAATGAATTGTAAAATGTCTTATCATTATGCTGCTTTTGGTCTTTTACTGAAATAAAGTATTTTGAATTGAATTGATTTAGAGTGCTTCGCCCATTATTATAATTTCACTCATGCCTGTTTTTTTGTCGATGTGTAAAATCAAGTGCTATTAAGATAGTAATTGAGAATAAAAAATAACATGAATAATATTTTTATATTTATTCTTCAGAAGACCCAATATATATGAAAAGTACTAAACACAGACGTCATCCTTCGGGAGTGTCTGTCAGTAGGTACTAAAGATGTATAATTTAGTTACCAAAACACAGTGGTTTGTATATTAATATTTTATTAATCTTACCCAATGTCTACCGGTATGCATATTTGAAGTCTAGCATAAGTCCAACATGATCAAATTCTTGTCCAGTACTCATGAGTAATATGCTCAATTGGATATCATCACTGTCTACCTCATCAAGCGAAATGGCCGCTTTGCAGGCAAATCTCTCCCTGCAGTGTTGTAAGCAAAAGCAAATTCTGGGTGAATCAGGTTATTTCATGTGATCCTCTTATATGTACAATGGACTGAAGTTGGCACAACCTTTATTTCAGTCACTTGGACTTTATTCGATTTCACAATAAAATCATACCAGTAACGTGTAATAAAAAAGTCCAACATAATTATAAAAATACAATAAAAAGACATACAAAAATTAAAATCATCAAGACCCAATTGTCCTCAGGATCAACTCTAAAGCACAGAACTATAGAAGCTTTGACACATTAAAACGGACTTTATCTTTGTCTACTACTAGCACATATAAAAAGGCAGGTTTAGCCTGATGAAAATCCAGGGAGCCAAAAAGCGGTTTTAGTTACTTATACCGAGGAGATTTGTATAAAGTGCAAATCAGGACAATGTGCAAAGTATCACATTTATACGTCAGATCACACTTGTAAGTGGGTAGTTCAGAGTACTTAAACCAAAGTCCCTCTGGGTAGATCAGCTGATGGAAAAAAAAAAAACTAAAATAGGTCAGCAAATGCCGCTGGTGGAAAGGATATCAAGGAGGAGTTATGGCTGTGTCCCGGGAACTGGTCTTCCCAGTGTTTTAAAGCTCTCTTTAATAAAGACCAGCCAGGGAATATTAACCATATTATCCAACTACATGCAGTCATACATGACTGATCTATTAAGAATGAATTCCTCCTTGAGCCAAACTGTGCACCACAGCAAAAGAGCTTGCAGCCAAATGTGATCTACAATGTATCTCACACCTCACTCTTCGTGTAAAATCTCAGTGGGTGTACACTGCTCAACTCCTTCGGAGCCACCTAAAAAAATGTGTTCTCTGCCACCCCAATTGAGTTTAAATTTACGTAACCCCAGATCTCACAGCCAAAAGTGGAAAGTGGAATACAGTTAGCTTCATAAATCTCTATCATAGTTCTCAGTGGCTTTTGTCTGAGGCGCCTGAAAAAGTCACTAACTCCGGCACACGCCCTGTTAAGATTTCCTATATTCTTCTTCATTGGGGGTTGCTAGCAGAGCTTATGATCTATTAGAATTCCCAGATAGGTCAAATGTTCTACCTTACTTAGAATCTGACCTTGGACTGAAAAACGGGCACTTTTTGTATTTTTTTGACCCAAACCATGACGTGTGAGTTTTTAAAATTAGTGAGTAAATCCAGACTACCCATAAAACCAACAAAGAGATCCAAAGGTCGCTGCAGACTTCTAGCAGTGCAGGCAAGTGGAACAGCGTCATGTGCATAAAGGAGAGCCGGGAGCAATCTACTCCTGTCTCATAGGACATCACCATTCCAGCTCAATGAGAATATACTCCAGACAATGAATGTACATGAGGAAAAGGAAGGGGCCAAAATATGGCTCTGCCGTAGCCCCCTGTTAGGCGTAAAGTGCTTGGTGCATTCTCCATAACTACTATAACGGACTATTGCGTCAGCCAAATTTGGGGGCATATTATCAAGGACAGGCGATACATTATCGCCGCTTTTATCAGCAGGAAACTGCCGATAAAGCGGCGATAATGGCCTTGATAATATGCTCTATGAATTCCAATCAAAGCCCATGTTAGATGTGTTCACAGCTAACATGGGCTTCGATTGGAATTCATAGAGCATATTATCAAGGCCATTATCGCCGCTTTATCGGCAGTTTCCTGCCGATAAAAGCGGCGATAATGTATCGCCTGTCCTTGATAATATGCCCCTACGTTCTACCCCCATGTAGATCAGCTCTGCCCAGAGCTTCTCCCTATTAACCTTTTTAAAGGGGGAACTGAGGTCCATGAAGGCAAGATGAAGTGACTCCTTCTTAGCCCAGATGTATTTAATAATAACCAGGTGACGATTAAGCATCTATTCCACCGTACCCTTCCCAGTATGAAACCCATATTTAACATCGGACAGTATTTTCCATTCCTCTGCCCAGTAAGTTAACTTTTTCAATAAAAGCCTGTTTATAATCTTGAGCTCAACCTCAATACGGGAGATTGGCCTATAACATGTGGGGCCACTCTAATTTCCCTTTTTAAACACAGGTACAATGCCAGGGGCCAGGAAGCGAACAGCTAATGACAGCATTAAGATAGAGTGTAAAAAGAGGTGCCCGGAGATTCACAGAGGAATCAAATAAATCCCCAGGAACTCCAAGAGCATGGGGTGCTTTCTCCAAAGGCAGAGATAAAACTGCATCTCTTACTTCCTCCTAATACAGCGTCAGCTTCTTTCCCTGCATGGGGGGAGATGAAGGCTGAGAGTCATCCCCCGATATAAAGATGAGAAATGGTCCTCCCAAACCAGAGAATGGACTAGAGCGGCTAGATCAGAAATCTTGTCTACCTTAAAGTAAGGGTGGTTAGCCACCTAACAGAATACCACGCTATCTTTCAGATTGCTTGCCTGGAGTAGATACTCCCAAAGCTCCTTTTTTAATTCAATTTTCCTGAATTTAACTGCGGCTTTGTTCATGGTCCAACACTCTCATATCTCACCCTTGTCCTGTGGTTGTTTTTTCAATGCCTGCAAAAGAGCTTTACGGGCAACTGTGCAACCCTTATCGAACCAATGACAAGGCAACTGAGAATCAGCCCTTGCCGACATAGAGAGAGCGGATTTAACATAAGAAAATATTTTATTATATGCCAAAATGATGTTATGTTGCGGGGCCTCTATATTGAGGCAGATTTGAAGCTCCAGATGGCAGGTTGAAAATAGCTTTCTGATAAAAACCTCCGGTATAATATTACACCACTTCAATCTTCATTCCTGTACCATTGCAATGTTCCATTTCACAGCGAATGATTTAAGAGAAGAAAACCACTCCCCAGAGACATGGATGTAATCAATATAAGATCAGCAACCCTGATACAAAAAAGACTGGGACAATGTTGCCTATAAGCAGGCTCTTACGCCTCATAAGATTAACTAGGTTATCAATAGGCAAGAGTTCATTCATCACATTCCCCTGCGTAGTATGCTTAAGATGGATTTGAGCCCAGGAATCATCATCCCCTTGATCACCTGCCTCATAAAGATAACATCCACTACCAGGTGGAGATTGAAATCACTAAGTACCATTAAAACAGTGTCGGAGCTATAATAACCAGAAAAGAAACAGCAAAGGATGGTGCTGTGTAAGTCCAGCACTTCCTCAATTGATGAACCATGAATCTCATTATTAATATTCAAACACAATATATCATAAGGGTAAACGATATTGACCAATTTAGGATCATCAAATTTCTCCCTCAGGCTAGCAATATCCCAGAACATAACTTGGAAAACCCTGGATAGAGTGGACATAAATACATTGTTAGTAGAGATAACATCTTTCCCCAGTCAGCCTTGATCATTCAAACAGAACACCAGCATTCATAACCAGCAGACTGGACTATGGGAATGCACTATACGGCGGAATAAACAAATCTCTAGTCTGCAAACTCTACACCATCCAGAATGCTGCTGCCAGACGCGTCTTCTGCATCCTGTGGCAACACCACATCTCCCAGCACCTACAAGTACTCTACTGGCTCCCTGTCAATAAGAGAGTGACCTTCATGCTCCTCACGCACATGTACAAATCCCTCGACAATATTGGACCCCAATACCTCAATGAAAGAATCTACCCACCAAAGAGAAGCCTCCACTCTGCTAATCTTGCCCTGGCCATAAATCCCACGCATTTAAAGAGCAAGAGTGAGGGGGTAAGCCTTTTCCTACAATCAAGACTTGGAATGAAATCTCCCTCAGCATCAGATAAACTCCCACACTGCAAACACGCAGAAAGAGATCCAAGACCTGGCTCTTCAGATGAGACTGAGCCACTCAAATCCCCCCCAAATGCCTTGAGACCCTCACGGGTGATTAATGCGCTACACAGGCCCCTGATTGATTGATTGTTTGATTTAACCACTGAAGTGTGAGAATCAATTCAACAGAGCAAGATTTGAGCCATGTTTCCAGCATAACCTCTGATGGGGGACTTGGGAACATAACAGGAAGGGCCCCCCTTGTGAGGCGGCCCCATGAACACTGATTTATTAAAATAGACCAAGCGTAAAACTGTGATACCGTTGGAGGTTGTAAGGTCAGACCCAAGTTTTGATAACAGAACACCAGTCCTGAAGCTATTACAAAAGTTAACTACAATACAGTCCCCTTGAAACATTTGAAGGCACTACCTATCCAGCCCACTCAGCAAACCAAAATTATTTCCTCATATAGTTCTTATCTGTAATTTGGGGGAACCCTTTCTGCCGGCTAACATTCAACCTTGTTTTTGAGTTGTCGAAAATCCTACTGGACCGATTTTATCACAGGTGGAACATTAACCAAGACTACAACATAAGAAGTATAATCCGTTGGAAGGTACAAAATGGCAGGACAGGTGGAACAAATTTGGGGATTTTCTGTGATGGACAAGAGGACAGCTGCAGGGGGTGGGTACCTGTAAGGCCAAACCGGACTGTCCCACCAGGATAGCACTAGCACCACTCCCTGGGTGTAACCCCTGAGGTTCAGCAGAAATTGCTGGTAAGGTGTGCGTTACACACATTCTAGCCGCAGGGGTAAGGCTTACGAACGGGCTGTGATGTCTAGTTGGGGTGCGCAAAGAATAGATGGGGGCTACTCATGATATTTTCAAGCTGTTTTCTAAGGGGCCCAATAGAGCTTATCACAGTTTCTACCAAATCTTCCAACCTGGCGAATTCAAGAGTTATACTATCCATGGCTGTTAATATTATTATTTTCAAGGCACTAGCTACATTTTGTGGGTAGTACCCATCTGTAGTGGACACCTGACCCTTCTTAGATCTTCTTATAATAGTTGAACTAGGGCTCGTGGTAAGCTAAGTGTTCCTTTACCCGTTCTACCCTTAGGGTTGGAACTGTGTGTCGGAGCATTCTCCCCTGATTTTCCCCTGTCCTCTGTGGCTGCCGATCGTCGAAGACCACACCGTTCCCCAGGCTTCTTTCAGTCGATGGATCTTGATTGGCATAGTCTAGAACTGTTCCTGATACAAAAAGAGAAGAACCCCCAAGTGTTGCTAAGGATTCCAAACCTTGTCTGGAGTGAGTAATCTGTTCTTCAACTGACAATATTTCATTAGCAATTACTCCAAAGGCTTGATTTAAAAAAGATAAGATTGGGCTTCTGGTTCTAGGGCGCTTACCAAAGGTGTTCCTGGCCTCTGCCTTCCTCTTCCTATTGTACTTGTACCAGATGGCAGACTACTAACAGATAGAAGGTACTAGCCCCTAGTAGGGCAGGGCAAATCAGGACTGGCCTGTAGACAGAGGGACAGATAGTCAACACAGAACAGTACCTGGATCTTGGGAAGACAGCTCAAAACACCAGGGGCTGGATAAGAGTTTAAAAAACAAGAGGGGGGCCCAGCCTCTTCCAGGCTATGATGGGCTAAGGCTGGCCCATCTTGACCTGGTCTTTGCCCATCACATGGTGCGGGTGGAATCCAGCACTTTTAAGCGTGTGGTTGGCCAGCTGACCCCTCCTTCAATGAGTCTATGCTGGGGGATGCGGAGAAAAACCTGAGCACACACAAACTTAATACAAAATTGTAATAAATTCTTTAGTCTTGGTTTCACAACAACAACGAGGGACAGTTGGTAAGTGCAGCAATAATGTTTATTGCGCCAGCCGACACGTGTGGGATGCACTCCAAATCTTCAGGGCTAAATCCAAATGGAAAGGAAGGTAGTCCCCCACGACTGGGGATAATTCCAACCCAGTCCGGGTACAAAGGATCTTGTGGTGGTTCTAACCACAATCGAGACCGTCGTAAATTACGAGGTAGCGGCTGTATTGGAGCAGTCCACGAGGAAGCCTCAATGGGCGAAAGTAGCCGGCACCGCCCTTCACTGTAGTTCCGCCTTGCTAACACGAGTGTCACGGCTTGCTCCGGGTCTCGTAATTTATGACGGTCTCGATTGTGGTTAGAACCACCACAAAATATTTTTGTTGTATCAACACTACCCTTGCCGTGCCTGGCGCATAGAGCTCAGAACTATTCTTCAAGAATTGATTACGAAGTGTATTCCACACTCGATTGGCGCGCCTCATCAGAAGATCCTTTGTACCCGGACTGGGTTGGAATTATCACCAGTCGTGGGGGACTACCTTCCTTTCCATTTGGATTTAGCCCTGAAGATTTGGAGTGCATCCCACTCCAATGAAACACGTGTCGGCTGGCACAATAAACATTATTGCTGCACTTACCAACTGTCCGTCGTTGTTGTTGTGTAACCAAGACTAAAGAATTTATTACAATTTTGTATTAAGTTTGTGTGTGCTCAGGTTTTTCTCCCCACAAATTTATATGTATGTGCTTGGCGCATTACATTGTCAAGGGGTTGTGCAGGTCACCCCTTTTCCTAGCAGCACCACTCCAGCATAAACATTGCATAAAACCATACCAAATACCCGTTGGTGCGCAAAGTTCCCCTTCAGCTAAGTACCTGGCCCCTTCTTTGAAACAAGTGTATGCTGGGGGATGTAGTCTCACCCCAGCAGTGCCAACAAAAAACAGTTAAAATGCGGGCTCTCGCCCTGCCAAGACAAGTAGCACACACCGCAGGTGGAATCCGGTGCTTTTAAGCACATGGTTGATCTGCTGGCCCCTCTTTGAATGGATGTATGCTGGGGGACATTGTCGCACCCCAGCAGGGCCACCAAAACAAAGTCAAGGTGTGGGCTCTCACCCCGCCAAAAGAAGCGCCCCGCGTCACGGGTGAAATCTGAGGCTTATAATCACGTGGGTGGTCAGTTAGTCCCTTCTTCAGTGAGTGTGTGCAGGGGTACATGGTCCTACCACTGCAGGGCCTCCAAAACGCAGTCAAGGGGCGGGTTCTCACAGTGCCAAGGGAAGTGTCCTGAGAAACAGGTGGAATCTGGCGCTTTTAGGTAAGTGGGTGTTCACCTGGCCCCTCTTTCAATGAGTGTATGCTGCGGAATGTAGTTGCACCCCACAAGGACCACCAAACACAGTCAAGGTGTGAGTTCTTCCCCTGCCAAGAGAAGCGTCCCACCAATTTATTTATTTATTGTTTCTCAAAGTAAACCTTTAAAAACATACCTTGTTTCATATAAAATCATTATCTTGAAGGAAGAAGTAAAGCATTGCAAACAAATAGAATTGCATTATTTTCCCAAGTATTTCCTGAGGCAAACATAGCTTCTAAACTATGAATTGCACCTAATTAAATAGTTCTTATTGGCAACACTAGACATGACATTTTAAAAACTCTAGGTGCTAATTCAATCTCTGTGCAAGTGCAAAAAATGTACAATTATGCAAAGATACAGCAATAAAAATGTAGATGTTATCCTATATAAACAAAACCCTTAAGTCCAGGGTTTAACATATTCTTCAATTACATATCTGGAGATATATTCTTCATTCAAGAAACTCCTTTTAATATTCAAAAACATCAATCAAACCTATATAATCTCTTGCTAAATAGATCAAGATGTTGTCACTCTATAGTGTCAATCTTTGTGAAACATTTTGATTGCAGTGTACGAATGATATATCCTTTGGTTAGCAACACCTGATGAGAGAGGAACAATAAAGTAAGAGAATATTTAGTGTATAATTCAATTAAAACAAGTCAACTGTACTTTCCCCAAAAATACTTTTTTGCAATCTGAGTTTTTTATCATCCAAATGGAATTTCTACTATGTAGCACATGCAGATATTCCACCACCAAATTAGGGACACAGAAAGTTGAATATGAGCTGATGTTTTTAGCAAGCTTCCTAAAACCTAATGTTCAATCTCGTTTCTCTTATTGATTTCAAATGTATAACACCTGTATAATACAAATAGAGCTGGTGAGCCAAGAAAATCTTAAGAATCAATACGATTTCCCTCCCTTAAATGAACAAAGCTTTTCTCAACTTCTTTATTCGCAAAACATTCATTGAAAAGCACCAGATGATTATCCAGTAATTTCCAAGAGAATATTTTCCAAGATCCCATGGTTTTAAGAAGAAACTATGCGCTAGATGTAGGTAGGCTATTACCTGTCGGTAACGGCCGAATTCGGCCGTTACCGACCGGTTATAGACTTTTCTTATGTAGGAGGCTTTTTTACCGATTCTGTAAATAACAAATCAGTATTTACTGATTCGGTATTAACCGAATCATCATTTACCGATTCGGTATTTACTGAATCGGTAAATGAGATGTAGGAAGCACTGTAAACAGTGCTTCTGGGCTTTAATGATTCGTTATTCACCACCAACTATTAGTTGGTGGTAAATAACGAATTCCTATGTAAATGCAAATATGTGCATTTACACCTGTGCCATGTGACAGACATACATGTATGTGTGCCACATGTGCACACAAGCACTAATCAGGCGTGCAGCAGGGTGTCGAAGTGACACCCTGCCACCCTTGACTCTTTCCCAATTTTACCGAAACGGTATTTACCGATTCGGTAATTGACATTCATTCCTATGGGCCTCCAGGCCCATAGGAATGAATGGCAAATTACCGATTCGGTAAATACCGAATCTTACCAATTCTGTATTTTTTACCGAATTATTATCTACATAGCAATTACCAATTCGAAAACACCGAATCGGTAAAATTTGGTATTTTCGAATCGGTAATTTACAATTACTTACATCTAGCCCATAGTCCCCAAAGATATTCTAAAAGTTTGAATCATTCTTCTAGGTCTACCTACAGTCAGATTAAATCAACTCAACCAGGAGTAAAGTCAAGCAATATTCACATCTACAAGCATCTAAATCAGACCAAAGATTGTTCAAAGCTGAGCTATATATTGCATACTTCGAGTGATGCATTTGTAGCTTCACTGTAATAAATATTTTTAACATTCCATTTTGTAGGCAAATCTAGAGTCACAGTTAAACCCTGACTACAAGACATACGTACAAAACCAATTCTTTACAATTTCAGTAAAAATGAGAGTTATTAACACTTCTGGGGTCTTACTTCATGTTCTCTGGGGGTTAGCGTATTAAACATCATCTATCCTGGCAGCTGAGAACTTGTAATAATACAAAGGCCTCAGATACATTTGGGCAGGTCACAAACAGTCGTTCAACTTGCACACCAACATTTTCGTGTCCTGCCTATAATTTTGCATTGCAATTGTTGAACTAATTAGCTTCATCTCAAAATATATAATAGTAGGACACCAAAAATGTCTTCAAACCCCCCTGCCTTGAACAAAATAATGAGACATGCAGCATTTTGAGACTATCTGTGAATGGCTACGGACACATTATAGAAGCCTCTGTGGAACAGCAGAACTCCAACCATTCAGTTCACATTCCTTGCATGTGAGTATTTTGTTTTAAAGTAGCCACTTACCATTAAAGGAACAGTTGCTACTTTTTTTAAAACAAATGTTTACATACAGGGGGAATGTAAGGGAAGCATACAATGTCCCGATGAATCACTGCCTGGTCCCCACCAAGGCCGCCAGAACAATTTCCAAAGTAGAAGCTGTTCCACATAGAAAGTTCCCCATTGCAAATAATTTAGCTTCCCAACAGTGTGGACAGTAACTCATCAATTGTCTGCACCCACAACGGGTGTCTCAACCCACTGATATATGTGTTTGTGAATCACAAGGCAGGCAGCCTTGAGCTATACAAATTGGCTTCATGTCACTTTCACCAAATTAGTTGCCTACAAGACAGCCTCCAAAAATAGAACTACGAACTCAGCCCAGTGGTAGTCAGAGGACTTGAGGCTCGAGAAACAGTGTTGTAGGAATCAAGTGAGACGCTGGCATCAGGATTACGATAGCCGGGAGAAATTTCTCTATAAACAAGCTTTGGCCAACTACAAGCATCTCCTTTTTAAAGAGAAAATCAGCTACTTTATAAGAGAAATTGAAGCTGCCCAAGATTCTTCCAAACTCTTATTTCAGGTGGCATCCAAACTCGGGACCCCGCCTTGTAATCTGGCCAATCTAGCGACTCAATCATTTTTCAATTCCTTAGCCCTTAGTTTTCAGGCTAAAGTAGATTCCATCTATTCCAACTTTAATGCCTCTCTCGTCTCTCCAACCAGTTCAGACTGCCTTACGGAATCTTTAGGAAATTTCTCTCTCATAGAGTTCACCCTTGTCTCCTCGGAGCTAATAACCACCTGGTGAGGGTGATTAAATCAGGATCACCCTTGGACCGGTGTCCGCCCCCCACCCTTAAGGAGTCTTCTGAGCTAATTGGGCCAGTTCTGGCCAAAATCTTTAATTCTATGTTTACAGTTGGTGTCTATCCTTCACAATGGAAACAAGCTTCTATTCTGCCCCTATTAAAGAAGTCAAACCTTGACCCAAAAGACACAAAGAACTATTGGCCTATTGCACATCTGCCTTTGCCAGCTAAATTCGAGGAAAAAATTATAAATTACCTATTGACCCAATATAGTCAGGCCCACAATTTGCTAGATGAAACGCAATTTGGCTTTAGAAAAGCCATAGTACAGAAACAGCGCTCATCAAAACCATGCATGAAATAAGGTTTGCCTTGGATAATGGAGGCACAGCGGCGTTTGTCCTCCTGGACCTATTCCCAGCCTTTGATACGGTTGATCACTGTCTCCTGATCAACCGTATTTCCTCCCTAGGCATCAGGGCATAAGGACAAAGCTCTTTTGGCATCCTTCTTAGCCAACAGAGCCCATTACGTTAGGTTGGGTGATTTTGAATCCCCTCCTTTTTGTCTTCCGTGTGGAGTCCCAGAGGGCACCTCCATCAGTCCTGCGCTTTTCAATATCTATGTGACCGACCTGGCACGTGTGATTAAATCTGCTAGACTAAGCCTTATCATCATATGCAGACGATACTGTTTTCGCCATCCCTAAGGACGGAGATTGCGTCTCCGCTAATTTTGATGATAGTATGTTGGAGGTGAGTACCTGGATGTCCAATCACTGCCTCAAATTAAATTCCGCCAAGACCAAGGTGATGGTATTTGGTAACTTCTCTCCGGCATGGTCCTACCGTTGGTGGCCTTACAATCTTGGACTACCATCTGTCCCAGTCACCAAGGCAAAAAATCTCACGGTCGTCGTTCTACATACTTAGTATGGCTAAGAAACGGTTTCTTTTCATCCGTATTGAAGCCAGGTAGACAACAATATCGGCCTTGGTCCTGTCTAAGGTAGACTATTGTAACGGTCTACTGGTGAATGCTCAGCAATCAATCTTAAATAAACTGCAGCTAATTCGAAATGCTGCTGCTAAACTGCTGTCTGGCACACCAAACTTTCATTCCGTGTCTGAAGTGATCAGACAACTGTACTGGCTGCCTATCAGAAATGCAATAGAATTTAAGGCGCTATTCATTGCCAATAAAGCCACGCATAATATAGCACCCAAAGTTTTGAAGAAATTGTTAAAGATTTACTCCCGGAACAGGTCACTGCGCTCGACCGGCGCAAATCTACTGGTTGTTCCCAGAACATATAGATCTAATTGGGGCAACAGAAGCTTTGTGGTGGCTACTGCTAAGCTCTGGAATTTTCTTCCCTGTCAGATTAGAGACTTGCCTTCACTTTTTATGTTCAGGAAGAAATTGAAAACCTGCCTTTTAATAATTAGGTTCCCTTCAACTGTCATCTTTCACTCTGTCCAGTCTGAGGAGTAGCTAGCGCCAAGACACCTTTTTTGGTATTTGTGCGCTCTATACATTGTTATAACATAACATAACAAATACAAGAAAATGCTTCTTTCATCCCCTCATCCATGTGCTGCTGGTAAATGGTTGAAACTGCCCTTTTCCACTCATATAATAGCTATTGTGCATGTAAAAAGGCATTTTTTTGTCACCAAGCCTGTGATTTTGTGAACCGTAGGCTTTGAGAACCACAAGTTAACTTTGTACATAGTGTTCATAGTTTCCTAAAGTAATATAATCTGTTTTCAATGTGTTTCTTTGGTGTATTTTGTACTGTTTCTTTTTATTTTAGATCTATTTTAAATAAAAACATTTACACTAATATTCACAAATACTTTATAATTTTTTATAATAAAGATGCCCTTTACAAAAATAAAGAGAATAATACATTAATAGTGTAATTTCGTTTTTTATCAATATTTAATAGAATAAATAATAACATGTAGAACATAGTAATATTTTTAATATTTGGTACTTATTGCTTATCAAAATAGCATTTCATGTGGCATTTCAATAAGCCACAAACATCTTTTTACACTTTCATCATTGACTCCAATGTAAGTAAAGCCTTTGTATACTCCCATTTCAGTACCATTTTTGCTGCTAAGACTTTTCAGAATTTTTCGGTTTTTGATTATGTGGTGGTAGTCAGCAAGGATGTTTGTTTCAGGGATGCAGGTTCCACTTTTCAGCACAGATATTTCTCCTTCTGTATTTAACATGTACCAATAGGATAGATAGGTCTGTCGTTCAGTTAACTAAGATTGTTAGGTTCTAAAAAGTTTGGGAACCACTGGTATAGTGTGTTTTGTTTCAAACTTGAAAGGAGATATGCCACCCTTCCCCAGCGATAATAGATATGGCTTCTAGCTTTAGAGTAATAATACACACATTCCACCAGGGAAAGTGTAACTCGGGTTGGAGTCTGTTCCCTCAATGGTACATGTAGCCAATCCAATCTAATCTAAAAAGGGGGTTAGTTTTTCTTCATTAGTTTGGAAGAATGATGATTTTCGGAGTAAGTTATAATTTTGTGTTACTTCAGTTGAGGAACAATTGCTAAGGCCACAAGGTTTTTTTGGTTCAAAAGCAAATTGACTTGTAGAAGCAAGGTTGATGTTTAATGTAGATTTTAGTAGATATTTCCATAGGGTTTGATTCAAATGGAATTAACATTCTTGATTTTTGTAAGAGAGTCTATTTTAAGCCCTGTTTGAATCATTGCTTCTTAAAAATTCATTACCATTTTTGAGAGGCAGGTATTGATATGTTATCTTTTCTTACTGCTAGTATCAATCAATCAATCAATCAGGCGTTTGTTAAGCGCTCTACTCACCCGTAGGGGGTCTCAAAGCGCTGGGGGGTGCATCTTCCGGTCCATCATGGAGGGGGTCCATCGAAGAGCCAGGTTTTGAGGTGTCTTGGGAAGATGGGAAGGGCATGACAAAGCTATGAAAGTATGACATGTGTTGCCTTGTTTATTGGGTACGAGTACGTAAATTATTGGAATGTTAGTATTAGGAGGTAGCCCTGGATTATGCATTAATGGGTAAAGTGGTTGACAGAATTGACATGTACCATGCATAAGTTTGATAGTACATTGTGTTAGGGTTAGCTTACTGTTGGCAATTCAGAAAACTATAATCCTTATCTCAGTTATATGACTTGTATAATGTTACAGTGTATAACAGGTTCAGTCCTCTGGATCACGTTGATTGACTTGAAGTAGACAGTAGAGCAATGATATGCCTATCCGGAAATTTTATGGGGCAGCACACCAGAAGGAGGTGCCTGATTGTTTTAATGGTTTTAATCCTGTTGGAATTACAAGCCCGAGACCATTATTGTCTTCACGGTAAGAAGACATCCCAGTAGTAATGAGAGACCATACAGCCTTGGTTAATGAGGAAAGGGTGTGTATGGACACATCTAATTGCCGCAACTCCTACTCCAATCCTTGGTTCTTTGATAGTCTGGCCACATTGCGTAAAGCCAGTAAAAAACTGGAGCGGAATTGGAGAAGGGATTACGATCTGGCAGCTAGGAGACCCTACGAGGCCGCCATTAAGAGCTACCATCGGGCCATACAATCTGAGCGGGCTGCCTACTATGCTAATGAAATTAAGTCCAGCAGCAACCCAGCCAAATGTATGTTCAAAATACTCAACGATCTTAAACTAAGGAAAACCCCTACAGCGTCTGTGATTACATCTTAGCAGCACTGTGTGGAACCTGCTACTTTTTTCGTTACGAAAGTGGAAACTATATATAAATCCTTCCCTTTGGTTTGAGCCCGTCTTAGTCCTATACACACACCCCCTTCTACCCATACTCTTACAGCCTTTTCCTCGATCTCTCAGGATGAGCTCCATCTGCTATGCAGCAAAGTTAAGTCTGGCTCTCCTGCAGACCCTCTAAAGCCAAACCTGTTCATGAACTCGCTGCCTTTGCTCTTGGCACCTCTCTGCCAGATGGTTAATACCTCGCTCTTTACTGCTGTGGTCCCTAGGCAGTTGAAACAGGGGATGGTAGTCCCCCTTCTTAAAAAACCATCACTGGATCCAGCCAAATTAGAAAATGTCCGTCCTATTTGTCTCTTACCTTGAGCGGCTAAGATTACAGAGGCACATATTAATTCCACTCTAACGGCATTTCTGGACAGTCACGGTGTTCTGGATCTCACGCAGAACGGTTTCCGCCCAGGTCACAGCACTGAAACTGCTCTCCTTGCTGTGTCCGAACATCTGCGAACCGTTCTGGATGCTGAGAACACTGCAGGTCTGATTCTGTTAGCTCTTAGCGCTGTATACGTGCTCCCATCAGATTCTACTACAGAGTCTAGAGGAGGCCGGTATCGTTGGCTCAGCTCTAGAGTGGTTTAGATCTTTCCTCTCTGAGAGAACATTTCAGGCGACCGCTCCGCCTTTTCTCTCTCGTGTCAGGTCCATCGGACAGGGTGTGCCGCAGGGCTCTGCTTTCAGTCCTGTACTGTTCAATCTGTTTGTTCAACCTTTGGCTGTGGTGGCCAGGGACTGGGGTCTCTCAATTTTCTCTTACGCCGATGACATGCAGTTGGGAGTGGTCCTCTCCGACAACATTATACGGGCTGCTCCCAAATTTAAGAGCGGTTTGATGGCAGTCGCGGAGTGGATGACCGCCAACTGCCTCCAGCTCAATGTTAACAAATATGAGGTGTTGCTGGTTAGGAGAGGCACCGAGTTCTAGTGTGAGCGTTGGTGGCCCAATTTTCTTGGGTGCCCACCCACCCTTAAGTTGGTGGTGAAAAATCTAGGGGTGTGGATGGACTCGACCCTCAGTTTTCAGGATCACACCAAGAAAGTGGCTGGCACATGTCTTGGCTTACTTCGATGAGTGAAACCCCTGTTAGGGTACTTTGATCCGTCCACCCGACTAAAGATTGTCCAAGCAGATATCTTGTCAAGGCTGGACTATGCCAGTTCACTCTACCTGAGGGCTAATAAGGCTGAGGTCACATGTCTGCAAAGAGTCCAAAATGCGTCAGCCAGAGCCCTGCTTTGGCTCCCTAGAAGCTGCCCGACAATCGGTGCCATTTGACGGTTACATTGGCTACCTGTGGCCAAGCGTATCGAGTTCAAGGCCCTTTGCCTGGCCTTTAAAATTCTGAAGACCTCTTCCCCGGGTATCTTGGCAAATCTGTTAGTGCCTTATACACCTGTGCGCCTTTTGCGCTCCTCGGGGTAATGCCTGGTCACCGTCCCTCAGGTGAAACGTGTACGTGCCGGTGGACGGTTGTATCCCAGCCTAGCGGTTAAACTTTGGAACTCCCCCTGGCTTAGGCCTTAGCCTCTATGTCGTGTTGCTGGCAGCACCGGGACGCTTCTTTGCGGAGGCAGCTGTTGCACTATATAAGTGGGGTTAACATAACATAACATCCCTGGGGCCCAGGACATATCTCAGTGCTATTTCTGCTGGTTTTAACATGATCGATCTGTAATAGTTTACAAGACATTAGATCAAGTAGGAGGGAGTCATATAGTAAAACCTGAGGGTGCAGAGCTCAGTACGCATGTATCCAATGTAGAAAAGTAAGGCTAATTTCATGAAACCTAGTAGGCTATAGCTCCAAGCTGGGGAAACCAAAGGGGGAGCTTATTTAAACCTTTTTGATATCTGTCTGTTCCAAGAAACGTGGCAAACCCAGGAAATTAGTCGTTCGGACTTTGCCACATATTGGGGTCGATTCCGATCCGGTAAAATGCGCTCCGAATCGTCGTACGGAGCGTTTTTTCCCCGTACGAATCGTACCCGTAAACGTCCCGTACGTACGACGAAGTACGATCCGTACCAGGAGCCGAACTCCGTACGAGTCGTACAGGACTCCGTACGACTCAAATCTCCGTACGAGTCTCACTCGGAACCCGCTGTACACGACATCACTACTGTTCGCGGCTGGTTTTTACGACCCAGCAAGTACGATTCGTGTCGGGTACGCACCGTACAACCCTTTTCCTACGGGAGCCGAAAACAGTCGTAAACGCAGAGTTCGCGCCGAAACAGGTACGGAACGCCCCCCCGGGTACGGCACATACCCCGCATGATCGCAGGGGTACGCGCCGTACCCCTGTGATCATGCGGGGTACGTGCCGTACACCCAGCGTACATGGGGTACGCACCGTACCCCATGTACGGTGGGTGTACGGCACGTACCCCATGTACGCTGGGTGTACGGCACGTACCCCGCATGATCACAGGGGTACGGCGCGTACCCCTGCGATCATGGGGGGTACGCGCCGTACGGTGTGTAGGTGATCGTGCGCTTTTCCGTACGAATCGACGTGTACCTTACGAATCGCGATCGGGTCGGACGATCGGGATCGGAATCGTCCGGTCGTACGGCGTCCGTACGAGTCGTACGGAAACGGCTCCGGATACGAATCGTACGGACGGGGATTTTACCGGATCGGAATCGACCCCATTGTGTTATTACTAGGTCATGGGGACAGGGAATACCATCTGGTGGTTTAATGATATTGATTGGGACACACTTGGGGTGTGCTGTGATAGGGGCTGAAACAGTAACTGAAGACATCTTATGCGTACCATTAAGCTTCCCAATAGATGCCTAGCAAGCACTTATAAAATCTATTTACGACCATCTGCTACACACCAGGAATCTGCCTCCATTGACGTATTAATTTCACATCTAGCATCCATCCAGATACTGTAAAAATATTAGGGGGTAACTTTAATTGCCAGTTTGAACCCTTAGACTTAGTCAAACACTATCCCCTGTTGGAGGAAGACAGGATTTAGTCAATCCCTGCTCTCACTATCCCCCTGTCAAGAAGTGGTCCCCTTGGTGGTACAACTAAACTCTCTATACCCGAACTGCAGTTTTCAAGCGTGTAATGGAAGAACAAAATTTGATAGAGAGGTGAAAAATATCTTTAATAGATCAAGAAGTACTAGTCTAATTGATTACATCTTTTGAGATGCTAATATTTGGTCATTCTTAGTGGCTATGGTTGTGTTGTCTAGGCATGACAGCGGCCATAAGGCGCTTGAGAAGGACTTAGAGTTTTCAGCTGCCCAAACACAGTTAGCTTTTTCTCAAGCTGCTGGATGATAGGTGCAAGCTCACCCACAAAAACGTACAATTAATTGGCATGTCCTGTCTAGGTCAAAGAAGTCATTATGATCTATGTATGCTAAGGTGGGACCTGCACTGGAAGAATTTAGCAGCTTTAACTTAGTATCAAACCAGGAGTTTGTCTTACAAAGGATCAAAGATGTACACAACTCCCTCTTTAATGGCTTGAAGATTATCTTCTTTAGAGAAGCTAGTTGCCAAGGACCAATGAGTAGTGTACCATCGTGGTTCAATGAACAATGTAGGTTGGCTAAAAAGTGCTCTAATTAACTCCATCAAGAGCAATAGGAGGACAGAGATCCAAGAAAAACGAGCCTCATACAAAACAGCACAATGGAAAAAAGGAATGGGATAGCCATATTTGAGGACTCCTCCTTGTAGCAGCAAGGGAAAACAATCAAAACCTCTTCTGGAACTAAATTGCTACTGGTAACAGGGAAGGAAAATCTAAAATTGACAATAATGTTACCGCTGAGGACTGGATAGCACACTTTACTAAACTATATAAAAAAAGCCAGGTGAGAGTATAACCCCTAAATTACCATCTCTTCCCTTGTACATGGAATCAGTGAGGGATCTATGAGGATTTTCCCCAATATCGTGCATAGGGGTCGAAGAGGCAATTAGGATGATAGCACCAAGGGAAATAAATATTTGCGCACCCTACGTTACAGTGCTATTTAAGGCTGTTTTAAACGGAGCAAAAATCCCTAAATCCTGGACTGGTGCTGATATTCTTTCAATTTACAAGAAGGGTTGTCCCATGAACCCTGCCAGTTACAGGCCTTTTAGCTTAATAGACACAGTACAAAAAACGTTTTAGTAGAGTTATACTTAGTGGGGTTCAGTATTGGATTGAAGAGAATGACATACTTTGCCCTCTTCAAGTGGGCTTTCAATCCAATACCTCCAACATTGACCAGTTATTTAGACTGCATATGATATACTTGAAGACCATCAGAAAACTTTCTTTGTTGATCTTAGAGCAGCATTTGACATACTCTCCGGACCCCTTCTGTGGAAATGTCTTGCTAAAATGTGGCATCTTAGCATACTTGTGCAGCATAATTGAGAGACTTCTCCAGAATAATGACATGCACATTAGATGTGGCAAGCTGGGGGAAGTAACTGAACCCTTTCCTGTAAAGCAAGGTGTAAGACAGGATTGTGTACTGGCCCCCACCCTTTTTGCCCTGTTCTTAAATGATTTAGTTGAAATAGCTGCAACTATGACGCCCCTAAACTAGCAGGCATGGGGGTTAAGGTGCTCATGTTCGCTGACGATACTCTTATTGTCAAAATTACCAATGGGGCTCCAGAAACAACTTGATCAATTTAGCAGGTTTTGTGAGTAGAGGAGGTTGGGAATTAATATAAACGCAAACTAAATACATGGTTTGCAACCATTTATTTATAAAGTTTTATATAGCGAGACCAGATGGTGCTCCTTTAGAATAAGTACACCTTTTTGATTACGTGGTGATTGCCCTAGATGAAAAGCTGGATTGGAAAGATCATCCTATAAAGAGAAGATTAATACTGGAGCAGCAAAACTAAATGATGTTGAAGCTACACAAGGGGTCTCACTGCAGATTTGTAGCACCCGTGCTCCAGTTATACACATACCCCACACTTGCAGTTGTCCTTTATTGTAGGGAGATTTGGGGGCATAAAAACCTGAAATCCTTGGTAAAGGCAGAAAATAGGTATATAAGGCAGCTGTTGTGTTTACCAGCTAGCACCCCTCTAGTACCGCTGAGGTTAGATCTGGGTCCTAGGCCGATTTCTGATAGGATTGAACTCCGGCTGCTAACTTTCTGGAGACACCTTTGGGCTGTGCCCGAACTTTTGCTTTATTGAAGTGGGCTGGAGGAAATCCTTAGACACCCAACTGCGATAAAACTTCCCTGGATTACATTTGTGAAAGATTGCCTAATAGTAATGGACCTGACTAACCTTTGGTGGACTTTTGCATTTTAATCACAGCGTAGGAGCAAAAAAAACAATTTAGCAACTATAAAAAAATGTAATGCACGCACAAAGCACTTTGGGCCACAGGTATGACTCTATTTTGTGTTCTCAAATGCGCCAATTCACAGAACTGGCCCGTTTGCGAATTCAAAACAGGCATTTCCTATGTATCAAACCCTATTTTGCGATTCTGTAACCTATTAATGAATCGCAACATGGGTTTGCGATTTGGTATTTGGAAGGGGCGTTTTAGTGCATCCCTTCCAAATACCGAATCGCAGCGGTATGTATAAATGTTTTGTGACTGTCAATGCGGTTGAAAAACATTCAAATTTTACAACCAACTTCAAGTTGGTGGTAACCCATTCACACGTCTCCAAGGGACCCCTTCCCATTTGGGAATGATGCAAAAACGTTTTCTAAGAGCAGGCAGTGGTCCCATGGACCTACTCTTAAAAAATGAAAAGAAAACTTTTCATTTTTTTCTTTTGTTTGAAGTCTGTTTTATTTTCCAAAACAAGAAAGGAGCAAGGGGTCATGTGTACACAGCGTTAAGCCTAAAACCCATTCAGGGCCGGCAGCGTTATTTGCAATTATTTCTCAGCAAAGAAACAAAAAACTGCGAGAGGCCAATTTAGACACAGCATGTCGCTTACAACCCATGCTGGGCCGGCCACGTGGTCAAGGATGTGCAGTGATAACAACTTATTGTAGGGTTTCATGAGGCCTTTCTACAAGCAATAACATTAAGAATAGTGCAATTCAGGTCTCGACATACACAGCGATAAGCCTACAACCCACTTAGGGCCGGCCGCGTCAATTGCAAACGTTTCTCAATGTAGACTCAGGCAACTGGGAACCTATGACGAAAGGATATGTCGCCAACCAGTCATGGTAGGCCACCTGCTTGAACTAGTAGATGTGTCAATAATGGCAGGGTGCGGTACATTTCAGGACCCATTAAAAGAAGGACAGTAACATTATAAACATGGGCGATAAGCCCTAACAAAGTGGATAGTGAGAGACAGACAGAAGCAAAGCAGGTATAGATGGTGAAAGGAAGGATGGGAGACAGAAACAGCTGTCTGGGTAGGCGAGTGAGCAGACCATAGGTAACACTCAACAATGGCTAACCGGAGACACTGTGTAGGCCGCTGTGAGCGCGCTGGGAGATGGGAATTATAATCAATCTGGGCATGGAAGAAGCATGTTAGGATTTGGTGGGAGCAGGGCATCCTCAAAGAGACGCAGCGCTCTAAGCTTGACAGTTTTTAACCGCATGCGTGCGGGCGGAATTCCGCTCGTACGCTGAGATATGCGAAAGCGCATGTTACGTGACGAGCTGGGCTCGTCATCAGCGTAGCAGGAGGCTACCTCATGACGAGCCCAGCTCGTCATCAGCGTCGAAGGGGTTAAACACAACCTATTTTCCTTTGAGGAAAATGGACTGCATTTAAAAAAAGATATTGCTTTATTTAAAAACCGGTCATGGACACGGTGGCCTGCTGACCCTAGCTGGTCACAATCCCGTGATTTTAGCGATTCCTAGGGGATCGCAAATTGCAACCTACCTCATTAATATTTATGAGGTAGGTCAATTTGTGACCATCTATGAATTGCTTAATGAAACCCCTAGAGTTTCATATGTTAGGAGTAGCGATAACCTAATTGTGACACCCAGAAAATTGTACTTAGGTAATCGTTATTACTAATGTTGATACATGTGGCCCTAAATCTATCTCGTTTTTAGTGGCAAAGGACAATTGGCAGTTTGAACATTTTTGTGATGAAGTAGAACCCAATTTAGCAAAAAAAAATATACGTTCAGTTTAGATATGGAAATCTACCTCTAATTGGATTTATGTCGAAATGGTCAGGACCACTAAATAATAGTGTACAGGGGTGTCCGATGTATGGGTAAAAGAAAGAGGATATAACCCATTGGGTATTTTATTGTCCAGTGTATTGAGGGTCATGAGTAAAACAGCTGTTTCCTATCTGTAGAAAGCTTGGTAGAACTAGGAATGAGGAAGCCTAACGTATTCTTCAAACCGACATGACCCCACATCTGGCATTTGCTGCATCTAGATATTTGTTTCCTGTTTGGCTGAGAAGGAATAGACAGGTAGTTAAAACTAATTAAAGCGGCTTCTTTGAAAAATATGTCATTACTTATTATTATATACTTATATTAATTAATGCTTGGTTTTATCTTATCTATGGACTATGAAAAGAACATTCCCTGTTTACAGACTGTATTTTCCTTTTATCACAAATTAGGTTGATGCTGATAGTTACTTTTCAACATGCTTAATAATTTTAAACTATGATAATTATTGTACTTTTCTATCTTGCATCTCTTTTATGGTATATTACAGAAATGAAGAGCATAATGACTGATAATCATGTTTTCATTGTTTTCAATGCCATGAAGAATAATGTTCAATTTTGTAATTGTTTCTTTTAAATTGTCAGGTTTATCTCTTCAAATCATTTTGGAGCAGTCATAGCATGTCTCACTATTATTTTAATATGGAATCAAGGGCAACTGTCCCATTAGGGCAACTATTCCATTACTTCTTCAGGAAAGCTAGAAATACATCTATTTAATTTTATTATGAATTTGCACTTCAGTTATATAAGTTGGATGATTGTACTTTTTCACATTTTCAATTTTATTATTTACATCAATTGCACAACATAACAGAGATTTTGTGCATTTCAGTGGGCTCACTCATTGGTAGAGATTTCTTCAGTGTAAGTTTAACCCATATATGTTATTAGTGGTTTGCCTTTCTCTAAGGTCATGTAGGTAGCTACATTAGACAATGTGGTATCAGTGAATGCTGTAAATATGTGAAAAAATGCCCCTATTTGAGTGGTCACTCCCATTTATTTCTGACTTTTGTAGCAGTTTTCCTTTAAAAGTTTTGCACAGTGTGGTACGGCTACCCAATCTCCAGTGTATGTGCTCTAACCACAGAAACATGGCAAAATAGGCTAATCCTTAATGTCAGTATTTACCTTTCCAGTGAGGAAATAGCATCTGTTGCAGAAAAATACACCAATGGCAATAGAAAGTTTATTGTCACTTATAGACTGTAAATCATAATCTACCATCCATTAGGATTGGCATGGAAAACATGGCTCAAGGCTTTTCCGTGTAGCCTTATTGCTGCAGCTTTTAAACATGCAGGAAAACTGGTCAAAAAAAGACCTTTTGACAGGAGAGAACCCTACTTTATTAAATAAGTCATCCCTAAGTAAGACTTGTTGTCCACCAAATATGGTGCCTAGCAGTTAAAGGTGGTGAATACAAAAATTTATCGTTGGCATGTTCCTACAGTGACCAACCCCCAGAAGCTATTTTCACTGTACAGGATCATAGCTGATCCTCTGAGGAAAACTAAAGTGAAACTAAATTGGCCAATGTACACCTACTGGGCTCTATTATACATCACTGCCCTCAGGGTCTTGGAACATAGGTGGAGGAGATAGCCCCCCCTCCCTCTTCTCCAGGAAGTGTTCCTCAAGGTCATGATAAGTCTGTCATGACAATAGGTTCCTGGAACATCGCAGGACTCTTATCCAAAACTGCATAAAGGTGACTGGGCAGTGTTTGTTGAACAGTTTGATCTCTTGGCATTCCAGGAGACCTGGTCTATTGATCAGGTCTACCATCCTGTGTTTTTTAACTTTTTTAAACCCACACTAGGGGGGCGGAAAGGTCTCAATTCTTGGGTGAGACGGCAAATTGGGTTAAGGGTCGAGGAGGTCTCTATCGATAGCCAAGAAATCATGGTATTACGGCTTTGGGTGAACCACGTCCGCGATACCTTGGTAATTATTGTTTATGCCAGAGGACAACCGGGCGGGAGGCGATCTGAGGCTTTTGACCTCCTTGACAGTTTTTTAGACAACCAGAGGGCTGGATGCAACTTGCTAATCATGGGGGACTTCAACTGCACCTTCGAACCATTGGACTTAGAGGATGGTAATTTAAGTGCAGATGAGGATATGCAGTGGAACATTCCGACCCTAGATCTGTGCCCAATTAAAAAATGAACAGAAGCTGCCTTGCAACTCAAGGGGTTGTGTCAGGGATGGGGTGTGCGAGCAGTGAATGGGAGGTCCCACTCGGACAGGAAGGGTGTGCATACTTTTAACAATGGCATTAGGAGTAGCTGTATTGATTTTATTCTCCTTAATGTTGAATCATGGCATTCCCTAATTGATATAAGGGTCCAGGAATGCACAGAAAGTGATAATGACCCATTGATTCTGACAATTAAGGCACTGATTCCACAGGATGCCTCCAATAAGGTGGTAGGTGAACTCCCTCCCGTGGTATTACTCTCAAATGACATGAGGAGAGTAAGATGGACCAGGCTCATTAAGACTGGAGGGGAATTAGGTGCAATGAAGGCCCTGGTTGCCCACTCAATATCCTGCCTCAAAGCTGCGCCACACGGGCAGATATTGATCTAATAGTCCCTCAGGTCCACCGAAATCTGTTTTCTAATCTTAAAACCTTTTTTATTAAGACTAGTAAAAAAGAAGACAGAGGCTGGGGCATTAAAGGCCTCCTGGTATAATAAAAACTGCAGAGAGGCGTATCACTTATTGTCCAGGGTCATTAGTTCCAAAGACATGGGCGAAGTGAAATATGCTAGGGCAAATTATGACGCAACCCAACTTAAGGCCAAAAAGGAGTAGGATGACAACCGCTGGCATAACCTTCTCCTAGCTAGTAAAGAGAGGAGTATGAAAACTTCTGGAAGCTAGTGAAATGGGATGGGGGAGTAACGGGACACCTTTCAAACCAGTTAACTATCTTCCAGAAACAGTAGGTTTGGTAGAGAAGGAGTGGATTGCTCATTTCTCTTTACATCCCCTGGCTAGGACACCAGTCACCTCCTAGAGTAGAAAGGTTTCTGTCATGTTGTATTAAATCCAGAATAGTATACTGGGAAATAGTTTTCAGTAAGGCTAATAGGGTGTGCTTCAAATATGAGAACGTTTGCTCTTGGGAACTTTTTCCTTAATGTTTAGTGTGTTCAGGACTCACCCCACACAGTGGCTAGGGAATGCTACCAAAGTGACATCTCACTATCAGCTCATCAGAGCATGTCTTAGCCAACAGAAGAACAGAGGAGGACTGGACCTGTTGTCTGTGACCTGTGTGGAGTCCTAAAAAAGTTGACCTGCTCTCACATGCACCCAGGACACTCC
Organism: Lissotriton helveticus; assembly: GCF_964261635.1. NCBI lineage: Eukaryota > Metazoa > Chordata > Amphibia > Caudata > Salamandridae > Lissotriton > Lissotriton helveticus. The sequence continues at coordinate 1,025,993,858 of NC_136063.1, forward strand.
AATGCTCAGTTATGTACCCTCCTGTGTGGCTACAGGTACACAACAAGTTCAAGAGGCTGAAACCTGCTGGTGGCCTCTGCTGGAGTTAGTGCGGGCCCCTAGGTGTTGTCTCTAGGGTCCAGGAGTCTTAGAAGTGATTACGAGGAACTGCTCCAGATGTCTAAAGAGTAGGGACTGTAAAATGTTTGGGACTTCAAGACTTTCAAGACCTCCAGACCTTGAGTGGGACCTTGCTGCAAATGTAAACAATTTCAAGAGGGCTGCATCAGGTACAGCTACAGTCTTCCCGCTGCAAGACTGTGAGCTCCTACAAAACAGTCTAAGTCCAAAATAAGTAATTATCTTGACAGGGTGATGGTGTAAAAAACATATCTACCAACATCAAAAGACAATGGGCCATCTCTGTATCCCACAGAACCTGAGTTAAGTCAACAGTAGAAACAACATGTTTCTTAGGGATTAGTCCGAACATTTTCAGTTTATATCTTAGGAGAGCATTAGTTTAATCCACTGCGGGTATTTAAATACATTAGACAGGTAAGCAGAGAGTTCAAAAGATAGTGTGGTAACAAGCATTATTACATATAAAAGATATAACAAATATATTGTGAATAACTGAAACAGTTGTTTTAGAGAAAAATGCTCTCAGGACCAGACATAAAACATGATGAGGTGATACTTTTGACACTAATAACTAGAAATGCAGTATTTGCCAACATATTTTGACATGTTTTTATATTTATACCAGTAACACCTCTAAATAATACAAAGCAGGCAAACTCTCAGTGGTTAGGTGAGTTGTGCATTTTGCACAGCAATGGTCATATTTATCATTTATTAATGACCAGGTATTGACAACACAATATTTTCTTTTGTTTGACCACATATTTTAGTTGAATTCCACCAGGTCATATTTTTGTAAGCCCTAGTGTGTAACTACACATTAGTCTCCTGAATTTCTAATTAATATAAATCTTTTGATGTTCTATTATTCTCTCTATAATTTCAATTAATAACAACTAATTCTTACCAAACTTTTGCCAAAAGAAGGATGAATAATGAACTTTGCTAAAATCCTTTAATATGACTCATGCATTTGACAGCATTTTGTTTGTTATTGTTATCTTGAGTTGTTTGGTCCGCACATCTTCACTACCCACAATTCACATGCACTGTGCCATCACATTGTATGTCTTTTCCTAAGAGCCTTTTCCTCTAATACACTTGTTACTGCTTTTGCTAAACATTGTTATATCTTCTACATATGTGATTAATTTTGTCATCATACTTTTTTTTGGACTCCGTGCTTAGCTGTCAAATGTATTGAATATCTGGAGAGGATCAAGCTTACACACCCCTACAACACATACTGAACATGCTCTGATTAAATCTGAAACAACCACTATTATTTATGCTGATGAGAGGACATCCGCAACCATGAAATCTGAACTTTCATGCTCATAGTTTTTGCTGCCAAAACCAATTACTTCGATACAAAAGGGGATGATGGACGGAGCGCTTGAGCAAATCAAACACTCACCGCCAGTCAACTGATCTGGGTTTAATCCATCACCATTCTTTAGCTCACTCAGCCACCCCAGTTCAGACATGGCAATATGCAAATCAGTCTGACCCTGTGCCTCATGGAAACAGTCCAGCCCGAACTGCCAAGCCATGTCTTCCCTGGACCGGAAACAAGCATCCTGGGACCGGTTTCGGATTCATAATCCTCATCAGCCAGGCTATCTTGAATCCAGTGGCCAAGTGAGCAAGGGACTCACGTCTGAGCATACCCTGCCACACTTAGGGCGAACAAAGCGATACAAAAGGGGATGATGGACGGAGCGCTTGAGCAAATCAAACACTCACCCCCAGTCAACTGATCTGGGTTTAATCCATCACCATTCTTTAGCTCACTCAGCCACCCCAGTTCAGACATGGCAATATGCAAATCAGTCTGACCCTGTGCCTCATGGAAACAGTCCAGCCCGAACTGCAAAGCCAAGTCTTCCCTGGACCGGAAACAAGCATCCTGGGACCGGTTTCGGATTCATAATCCTCATCAGCCAGGCTATCTTGAGTCCAGTGGCCAAGTGAGCAAGGGACTCACGTCTGAGCATACCCTGCCACACTTAGGGCGAACAAAGCAATACAAAACCAATTACTTCAGCAGAACCTCGTCAAAAGGCTGTTTGGCTTTCAGAGACCCCAAATACAGCCTTCAACCTTCCCCCGTGCAACATTTTGATTTCCTTTCATAGATTAAGCTAGAAGCTAGAATCCTGACAAGAAGACCAACTTGATGAATCCAACCTTCAGTCCATCGCCTTTGGTCTGAAATGAAGCATAGGTCTTAGTCAGTCAGGAACAAAGACTACCGTTTGGTGCTTTATTTTGTCTTGGTGCATTGTGCCCTAAAACATTAAACATTCATATCTCTGGTTTGCCTTCTTGGATGTTTGAGGCTGATTTATTTTTAGAATCCATTTTTAGAAGGAAACTCAAGACTCACCTATTTGGAAGGTAGTGATGGCTGCTTGGACTGCTTACCCCACTTACCATAGCGCGGGGACACGCCGGTGCGCGTAACCAGGCGCTCTATAAATTTCCCTAATAATAAGAATAATAATAATTACGATGGAGGGCACCGACAATCTGTTGGTGGCGGTTTCACCACCATCGTAATCAGGCCCTGAGTCATTTTAGAGTCATTTTTTTACTCTAAAATTTTCTCAAATGTTTTTAACTTAGTTGTGGGATTTTGTATTTCAGCTTTTTAATTGTTTTGTGCTGCTAAATACTTTACACACCTTTCCTCAAGATATGTCTGCCTTCTCTGCTACTGAGTCCAGACTCAAGGTTTATTTCCTGAACTTGTGTGTTAAACGTGATGATATTTTAGGTTTATTACTTGGGAAAGACTGAGCTCCTCCTCAACTAATAAACCATTTTCTTACTCATGAGAAATTTGATAGTTTACATTTTTCTACAGCCTTTATTTTTTACTTATAGCTTTATCTCTTCTTTTTGGTGTGCTTTTGAGATGTGCAGCAATTCAGACATTTTTCTATTTTTTGTGCTTGGGTTTACTTATTGTCACATTTCAAATCTGTATTTGAAAATATTTAAAAAAAGAAATAACATTTAGTTGGCTTTCTTACTTTTTTTGGTGACTGAGTGAAAAGGTTCTAGATCTGTTACCACAATCCCTGAGGGGTCAGGGTTGTCATGTTTATTGGTTGCTAGAAACCATTCGCTCCTTGTTTGGGTTAGGGGGCTTATGGTGGCACTGTTAGCTAGATGGTATCTAGGCAAACATATACTGTGTTGGTGCATGGAATCAGTCTAGGCACCTCATCCAAAGTTTATGCTGTTCACAAACACGCAGATACTACAGATTAGTGATAACTAAATTAGAAACTTGTTTGGAGTACACTAATTAAATTGGTACCTATGTTTGTAGGATTTTTTAGAGTGCCGTATTTGAAGAGTAAACTTTATTTTGTTTTTCATAATTTTTTGTGCATTTATTTTATTTTTGTTATTTAAAAAAAATGGTCACCTGACTTTTATTATAATAATGTATCGATATTTTAAAACTACACTTTTGATCTAAGAAATGTTTTATTTCTTATATTGCCAATACCAATGTTTGATATTTTTGTAGGAGTGTAAGAAAAGAGATTTTGGTATTCTGGGTTTTTACAGTAAAATGATGGTATCACAATATTTTGGTTGCCGATAATGTCACATACAACCATAACAGAGCTAACATTGCTAGTAGGAATAATCATTAAATCTCTGCTAAGACATCATTTCACTGTGAAGTTTGGGAGTGTGAAATTAACATGCTAAATAGACCTCTATGGCCAGATGTACAAACATTTAGATTACTGATTTCCTGATTGCGATTCTCTTTGAATTGCAATTAGGAAATCAGTATACCTGATGTATTAAACTTTTGGGGCATATTCTCAAGAACATGTGATAATCATTGCAAAAGTAACTCAACGCAACTCCCAACATCGCAGTCTGTCATGGGAAAATTATGCTGTGTTAATACCATGCGATAATCACCAGATAACGCATCAAATGTCCGTGTTAAAACCAATGCAAACCGCTGACGCAATACATTCTGTGAAGAGGCCAATTGCTGTACAAAAAGCAGTGAAAACCAGCGACAGGCCTGCAAATCCCATGCGTCTGGTGGGAAAATGCACTATAAAAACTAGAGAAACAACACACCAGAAACAATCCAAAGCACGTAGCACCATGGATGCACCCTGGTCGAGCGCAGAGGCCAACGCTAACCCCACAGACCACCAGCAAGGACCAACGGGGACGTTGACAGCCAAGGAGAAGAGGAAGACAGGGTGCAGTCCGCAGCAAAACCAGATCAGCGTCACGGAGGTGACAGAACACCACTATCAATTGACCTACAAGTAGACCAACGGGAATGCAGTTGAAGTGTTGAGGAGGCCAATCGAGGAGGCCAAGAGGCGATGGCATGAAGTGAGAAAGGAAACCAGGCACAAACACGCTGCCAACAGGAAGGCAGCAACGGCGACAGGAGGTGGGAGTCCTGCGCCACAGGAGGAGCTGGAGGAAATGGTGGCCACAGTCAACAGTGTGGAGACGGTGCAAGGAGTAGGGTGTGCGGACATAGCTGTGGAGGACCTGACACAAAATCAACGGGGTGAGTGACGACCTGGAACTGGGGGACAGGGGGAGATTTGCACAATGGCACGCATGTACAATGATGTGTAGCACACTGCACACCTACAATGACCCTGGATAATGTCCCTGATCCCCGTGGCACACTGCAGCACACAAACATTGCAAGAACAGCACACCCACATTGACTACAATGTGGTATAATGCCCAAACCCGACACTGCAGAACAGAGGACACAACAGGCTCCGCACACGCGCAAAAATAGGCCCACTACATCTGAAAAATTTGGAAACTGTGAAATGGAAATGTACGCGTACAAACTCCCATCCGTCATGTAGTCCTAATGTACACGGTCCGGCATCCAAATCTTGCACCTCCCAAATAGTCACAATGTACATTGTAATACAGTCTGCATGTGAACAAGAACAATGCGCCAACATACATGTCAACACAATGTCAACATACATCTCCCCTTCACATTGCAGAGGGACACAATACACCTCCAGCAGAGCAAAGAAGACCACACATCTGTGATTACAAAGAGGACCATCACACCTTCGACACTAACGCCCTACAACAGCCCATGGACATCCCACGCAACCCAACACCATGACCCGGGCAGCAAAGCTACTTAGAGGAGAACACAGACTCTGCAACAGACCTCACAGCAGGAAGCACCCGCAAGCACATTAGGCTCACGACACTTCACCCACCCACACATAGCACCCCAATGCCAGGTGTCAGAACGCCAAAAGGAGGTGGCCGAACAGGTGCGGGTAGGGTCTGAACCCATGGAAGGCGAACTAGATCACATACGTTGGTGTCTATTATCCTTCAGGGACCACCTACACCCCACAAAGGAGACCCACACTGCCATAGAAACACATGCAGATGCACATTTACAGTATAGAACCATGCCCAGGGGCACGCAAATAGCAGTCACACACCCACATTGGCTCTGCGTACGACGGCCCAGGCCACTCCCCTTACGAATTGAGTGGGTGATGACAAAGCTACATGTCCAAGCTCCAACCCGCTGCCTGCTGTGACATGTCTGCGCCTGCTGTACACAGCACTATGTAATGTTGTAGGGCCCAGGACCCTCATGCATAAGAACACAGGGACACACGCAGATATTATTTGAACTGGCTACAGGCATGTGCACCCAGCCCCTTTGTTGGTAGGGCCACATGTACAGTGACACCTGTGCTGGATGTGTGTGGGGTGAGTGTAAGCCAACCCGCACAGAGTGCTTGGTGCTGGAAACAACTTGAACAGTGGACACCAGTGCAACGTAAACTGAAAAAACAGCATAACAGAGTCAACTGCTGAGCAACATGGAGGGAGCCAGAGCAAGTACAGAGGTCACCCAATATTCAAACAGGAGTGTTCATGAGCTTCAGCGCAATGAGGTTTGGGCACTAGAGCTGAGAACAATCATGTCAAGAAAATGTCTAGGATTGTGTCCCTTCAAGATATTCCTGATACAGATGCAGTGGGTGTGTTAGACCTGCATCATCTTCCTCATCAACGTCCCAGCTCTCCCACACTGCTTGAGGTGACATTGCTGCGCAATCTCTCCACAGCACAAAACTCAATCAGTAACGGTCCATGGGTTGTAAGTGGCACCTGGAGTGCTGAGCAGGTGATCAGGTAGATGATGGCATCCACAATATGTGTGAGCAACTCCGTCAGTGTGCCAGTACCACTGTTTCGACTCTGGCCGATGGTGGTTGGAGGTGGTCCTGGCAATGGTGGCGTGTGCCTCCTGCGGTGATGCGACGTCCGGGCCGGTCAGGACTCGATTTGATGTGTGAGCCTTGGAGGGCCACAGTTGAGGCCGGAGGCAGCGGACAGAGCAGGGCCACAGACACATGGCGCTAATGACTCTAAGGCTATCGCCTCAGAAGCCATCCAATATCTCAGAAGAAGGGGTCCTGGACCTGACCAGCACAGAGTTAGTGGCCTCGGATGCACAGCAGCAAGCACAGGCACCCTGCCACGGGACAGTGACTTGCGGTGCACTGAGGTAGGGCCATGCGAACTGGGCGGGTCCGCATCGATGTCGAAGGTGAATGTGGCAGAGGGTTGTGGGGGACAGTGGAAGGTGTCCTCCAGGGCGTGATGCGGATGGTCTGATGTTATCCGGAAGCAGCAAATAGTGGAGTGGAAAGCATCAGCCTCGTTGCCACAACCAATTCGGTATCAGTTACATGAGGATGTAAACTACCCCTAGTCCATAGACTCAGACACCACCAATGAACGACCAGAGAGTGCCCATGAATGTCAGGGAACAGACTTAGTGGCACCGGGGCTGAGAGGAGATGCAGTCTGCGATGATGCCGGTACACTGATATGAACTCCGTTATTGCTAAATCAAGACTCTGTGACCTACTGGACCGCAGTATAGGCCAGAGGCAGCGGTTAGCAGTGGCCCACAGCCATGTGTCGTAGCCACGCGATGCACAGAGTTAGTGACACCAGGGCAGTTGTCGGTAGTGTTCGTTCACCTCCGTAACGATGATCCTTTTTTCCGCCCAAATGCAACACGTCAACCTCTTACGTCTCTCCTTGCGTGCAATGATATGAACTTTGCCTTCACATAATCGATGTTCAGTTCCAATTATGTGATCTACTCGAGCGCAGCGTAGGCCGAGAGTAGTTGTCCGCGTGGGCCCACAGAATCTTGTGGTTGTGATGTACTACTAAGGCCTGGTGGCACCACGTTGAAGAGTGTATAGTGACATACACTCAGTTGGTGTAATCAAGACTCAGTTCCAAATGTGTGACCTACTTGTCCGCTGTGCATGCCGGTGGAGTACTTCAACGAGAAAGGAGTACTGCGAGCCTGTGTTGCTGAGGCCGTGATGGTCTGAGGTGGCTGCCAAGGTCGCAGGCCTAAGGCTTGGAGATTGCACCGGCACGTGGTGGGCCCTTTTCGACACACGCCAGTGTCGGCAGGTGGGCATTGAAGCCTGGGTGCGCAGGGCTGGCAAAACTGGTTCGAGGACCAGCGTCCCGGGGTGCAGCAGGCGACAGGATCGCTTGCAATTCCGCTCATGGCGTCATCCTGATGGCAGAGACGTTGGGCATTCCGGAAGCGGACCACGCCCAGAGTTACATGCCTTTTATTCTCATCCCTACGCTGGCCTGGCATACTCCGCTCAAGCTTACGGGGGGATGTAACAAGCTACATTTCCGCATTCCTCCCCACTGGCTGGGGTGACATGGTTGCGTCTACTGTCCACTACACTCCAAACACCAGCGGTGTGTGTGTCGACATGGATATATCTGTCCAGCACATCCACGCCACACTTGGCATTGTGTACCCTCTCATTCATGGGTCGCTTGCCTCCTTTGCACATGCCTGGGCCCCACCTCTTCACACATTCTGCTATTGTGTGGCTGTGGTGCCATGCCGTTGATGGCTAATGTACATGGCTGGCCCAGGTTCCCACAGAAAGTTGTTCTGTTATGTCTGGTGGGTGTGCATGTTGTATGTGTGCTTGTGACATGTGCATTTCCTGTGTTGTGAGTTGCATGATTGTGGAGTTGAGGTGTGTGGTGTATTCATTTTGTATTGGCCAATTAGCAGTGCATTTCTGTGGGTGCCAACCTGGTAGCGCAGGTTGATGATGGACTGTCGGAAGGTGTAGGGCTCATGCACACTGCCTGGGGGTTGGCGACGACGTTGGTGCAGATACCTTGGTGGTCGAATATTGCCTGGACATTGGTGGGATACGTGCGCTTTCTATTGCGCTTATTGTGTGCAGTGTTGCAGGAAGGTATGGCTTGCATGGATCCCTTAACTTTTCCCTACCCAGAATCCCCTACAAACCTCCAATTTTGATGAAAAATCTAATTTTTCAGAAATTTCTGTGGGGGAACGTTGTAGGATCACCTGGCTGACACAAACTTCCTACCACCCAGCATTTCCCCAGGTCTCCCGATAAAAATGATACCTCACTCGTGTGGGTGGGTCAAGTACCCGCGAAAGACAAGGGCCCAAAACGTATTGAGAAGACATCAAAATTATCTATCTCAAAACAACCAGCTTTGCAAGGTGGGTCTCCTGGTTTTTGGCCTTGGGCTCGGTGGCCATCTTGGAAATCTACCAAACCCACACATTTCGAAAAACTAGACAACCTGGGGAATCCAGCAAAGTATGGTTTGTGTGGATCCCCCAATGATTCCCTACTGAGAATCCCCTGCAGACCTCACATTTAGCTAAAGAAACACATTCTCCACATCTTATTGAGCGGAGTCACTGTGCCAGCACAAATGTCCCACCCCATAGCGTTCCCTTTAGTCTCCAGAGTAAAATGATACCTCACTTGCGTGGGTGGGGCAAGGACCTGTGACTAGGAGGAGCCAACAACATAGGGAATAAGGGTATAGCCCTGAGAATTCCAAGCGCTATATTTTTTTAAAAATACGTTTTTAGAAATTCTGCATTGGACACCCACACAATTGAGATACCATTTTACACTGTAGACTGAGGGAAATGCTGTGGGGTAGGAAATTTGTGCCGGCACAGTGAGTCCACACAAACAAATGTGGAAAATGGGGTATTTTCAGCTAAATTTGATGTATGCAGGGGATTCTGAGTAGGAAAACGTTGGGAGGCCCATGCAAGCCATATCTATCTGGACTCCCTAAGGTGTCTTGTTTTCAGAAATGTGTGGGTTTGGTAGATTACCCGAGATGGCCGCCGAGCCGGGCCAAAAACCCAGGTGACCCCCTGTGCAAAACCCGGTTGTTTTGTGATAGATAATTTTGATGTCTCCTCAATATCTTTTGGGCCCTTGCCTGTCGCGGGTACTTGACCCAACGATGCGAGTGAGGTACTATTTTTATCTGGAGGCCTGGGGGAGCGCTGGGTGGTAGGAAATATGTGTTTCTATGCAGATTCCAGAATGTTCCACCACAGAAATGTGAGGAAAATGTGTTAGATTTATTTTTACAAAGGTTGAGGATTGCAAGGCATTTTGGGTAATAGAGCATGGTGAGAGTCAGGAAAGTCACCCTATCCTGGATTCCCCTGGGTTTGCTAGGTTTCTCTAGGTGCCAGCAAAGCTAGGGTTCAAAATCTACAGCTAGGCACTTTTCAAAAATAGGGTCCGTTTTTACTGTGAAAATGTGGTTTGTCCACGTTGCGTTTTGGGCCGTTTCCTGTTGCGGGCACTAGGCCTACCCAGACAAGTGAGGTACCATTTTTCTCAGAAGACATTGGGGAATGCGGGGTGTGTAGAATTCTGTGCATCCATGCAGATTCCAGAACTTTACACCACAGATATGTGAGGAAATTTTTTTTTTTTTTTACAAAGCTTGAGGTAACAAGGGATTCTGGGTAACAGAACCTGGTGAGAGCCAGACAAGTCACCCCATCCTGTATTATCCTGGGTGTCTAGTTTTAAAAAATGGATAGGTTTGCTAGGTTTCCCAAGGTGCCGGCAGAGCTAGGGTACAAAATATGCAGCTAAGAACTTTGCAAAAAAATGGATCCGTTTTCACTGTGAAAATGGTGTGTGTCCATGTTGCGTTTTTGGGCTGTTTCCTGTCACAGGCATTAGGCCTATCCACACAAGGGATGAACCATTTTTCTCAGAAGACTTTGGTGAATGTGGGATGGGTGGAATTATGTGGATCCACACAGATTGCAGAACTTTCCACCACAGAAATGTGAGGACAATGTGTGTTTTTTACAAAGTTCGAGGTTTGCAAGGGATTCTGGGTAACAAAACCTAGTGAGAGCCAGACAAGTCATCCCATGCCATGCTGTATTCCCCTGGGTGTCTACTTTTGAAAAATGTATAGGTTTGCTAGGTTTCCCTAGGTGCCGGCAGAGCTAGGATTCAAAATCTACAGCTAGACACTTTGCAAAAAACGGGTCAGTTTTCACTGTGCAAATGTGGTGTGTCCATGTTTTGTTTTAGGCAGTTTTCTGTTGTGGCCACTAGATCTACCCACACAAGTGATGTACCATTTTTCTCTGAAGAGGTTGGGAAATGCGGGGTGGGGGGAATTTTGTGGATCTACGCAGATTCCATGACTTTCCACCACAGAAATGTGAGCAAAATGTATTTTTTTCGACAAAGTTTGAGGTTTGCAAGGGATTGTCGGTAACAGGGCCTGGTGAGAGCCAGACAAGTCACCCCATCCTGGATTCCCCTGGGGTCTATTTCTAAGAAATGTATTGGTTTCCTAGGTTTCCCTAGGTGCCTCCAAAGCTAGGTTTTAAAATCCACAGCTAGGCACTGTGAAAATGTTGTGTGTCCACTTTGCATTTTGGGCCACATCCTGCCACGGGCACTAGGACCTCCCACACAAGTGAGGTGCCATTTTTAACTGTAGACTTAGGGAAATACAGAATTGTAGAGCAAATTTTATTGCCTAGTGACTTTTGATGCATTTCTGCCTTCCAATTGAAAGACAATTTGTAAAAAATAAGTCACTTTGAAAAATGTCCTATAATTCTCATGCTAGTATGGGAACTAACAATTTCGGAAATGTGCAAATAGCTACTGTTTCTAAATTCTATATTTTGTTCCAATTTCAGAAATACATAGGTGTCTTTCATCCTTATTTTTCAATGTATATATTTTCCCAAATTAATTAGTATATATGTAATACATAATAAAAAACCATTGCAGGATGCTGCTCAGTTATTGGCTCTAGCTTTGTAGCGTTCTTGGTGAACCTAGAAGTCTTATATATCCCCACAACCAGAAAGGTCCCGCAGATGTAACGGGATATTGCTTTCAAACATCTGTCATAATTAAAAGTAGTTACAGGTGAACACGTTGGCACAAATGGCTGTTTTTTTCAATTCATTTTCAATTTGTCCTATTTCAACTGTTAGTTTCCATAAAGAAAGCTTGAAGGATCCACACAAATGACCCCTTGATGAATTAATACTTTTGTCTACTTTTCCGGAATGTATAACTTTCTAGGATCCATTATTACCTTCATACCCATTTCTACCATTAACTTGAAGAAGTTTGAAAGCACAAAAAATAGCAAAAATAGGCTATGCCCGAGTTAAATGCCAAAACAGTGTAAAAAATGTTGGTTTTCTGACAAAAGTCTGTCAGTCTCTGAAAGCTGGCAAAATGGTGATTTCAGCCCCACACACCCTTTGTTGATATCATTTGCAGGGAAAAAACATACGCTTTCATTTGCAGCACTTTTTCCCTATTTTTCAACAAAAACAAACCTAGCTATATTTTGGCTTATTTCTGGGTCCCCTCCTAGGGAATCCACAAACCCAGGGTATCTTTAGAATCCCCGTGATATTGGAAGAAAAGGATGCAAGTTTGGCGTGGGTACCTTATGTGGTCAGAAAGTTACAGGGGCCTAAGTGCGAACTACTCCAAAGAGCCAAAAAAGGCTTAGCACAGGGGGGAAAAGGCCTAGCAGCGAAGGGATTAAAGGAAAATGAGATGCATTTAAAAGGAAAATATGAATCCTTAAAGTCCATGGGACCACTGTCTGCTCTTAAAAAATATTTCTATTTACACTTATTACATTTATATACATTCTCGATGGTGATTCCCAAAAAATTGTGCATATTGCAATTACTTGTCAAAAAACAGACTGATCCTGGCCCTACCCTATTTGATCTCTACATTATGCCACTGGTCAGAATCATTAGAGACTCCAGCTTCTCAGTTGTTTCTTTTGCCAACGATACTCAGCTTGTGGTTTCAGTATCCTGTAGAGAAACAGCAGATTGCTGAAATAAATGCATGACTCAGGTAAATCAACGGGTGAGATCCAACTGCTTAAAACTAAACGGTGGGAAAACAGATGTTCTCCTCCTGGGTACGGACACTTCCTTCTGGTCACTTAGCTGGTAGCCGACAGCTTTGGGCAACATCCCATCACCTGTGAAAAATATGAAAAACTTAGGCTTAATCTTTAATGATAGACTCACCTTCAAAGATCAGATTAGCACCCTTGCTTCTACAGTCTTCTTTAGCTTAAATATGATTAGAAAAATCTGCCCCTTTATAAAGCTAGACCTACAAAAGCCACTTGTGATAGCACTAGCCGTGTCCAAATTGGACAATGGAAATGCCCTTTATGTAAACTTAACAAACAAATATCTGCAAAAGCTACAGTGGCATCAAAATGCATCAGCGCGCTTGCTGCTGGATATCCCAAACTATCAGTCCGTGTCCCAAGGCCTGAAAATCTTCACTGGCTTTTAATCAATAAAAGGATTACATTTAAATCGCTGTGTCTAGCCTATAAGGCACTGCATGGCTCTGGCCCACAATACTTGAAAAAACGTTTGATCTGGTACTCACGCGCTAGAAATTTACGCCCTCCTCCAGTAAACTGCTACTGATCCCCTGAACCAAGAGAGCGCTCTGGGGTGGAAGGAGCTTTATTTTTGGAAAGCCAAAATTTGGAACACACTCCCTGTAGACATAAAGACCTGCCCCAATTTATGTTCCTTTAGAAAATCCCAGAAAACCTGGCTCTTTAGCAACTAAGTAACACATACTTCTGTCATAGGTAGCAAGCTGGCATTTGCTGGGAAGCAAAGCCAAGACGCCCTGGGGCATTTGAAAGCTTCATAAAATTTCAAATCAAATTGCATACAGATTAGTGAAGGAGTAAGAAATCATGCTAACTGTCACTTTTATCATGTTTGAAATAGTATTTCTAAAGAAAATGAGGATTTGGATATGTTTTGATACCAAAAGGTAGCCATTATTGCTGATGTCAATAGTCATTTTGGATCACATGCTCACTCTTGTTTGTGTAGAATCCCAACTTACCATTGTGACGTTTGGTATAACCACTGTATTATATGTTTCTAGTATGCTATGTCAAATGGAATAGGGCACCTATTACTTCACCCACATAAGCTTAGGAGCATCACACCTCACAGAATGAACACTATTGGCCTGTTTGGTACAACTGTCCATAATGACATCATGATGTATATGTGGTGTCATGAATCTGATCAGAACAGTCCATTGGTTGTAAACATGAATCGATTGGGAGCCTTTCTAACAAATGAATAGACAAAGCACATCATCATACACATTATGCAAAACTTACACCCCTAAGAACTCCTCTGGTGCGTTGGGCATGGGTATCTCTTAATGTTGATAGAAAAATCCTAGCTTTAACAAAAAAATGAGTCATGCAACGTGTGAAACTCTGATAAGAACTTACCCCATTATTGCCGCTGCTGGGCCCTAAACTGCCCATCAAGCTCCAGATAGGCGACCTCAAGAATGCTGGCCATTAGGAGGTTTAGGGTGTGGCACGCATGCTTCACACATAAGGAGAATTGCCCCAACCGGATTCAGCTGACTGTCAGGTCCGGTGTCATAGGTCGTCCCACCTCTTGTGGCTATGGACTCTACACCGCTTGTAGACCCTCAGGGTCTGCACCTTTGTGGTGATGGTCTTCCATATATCCCACTTTTGATGGGCGTTCTCCTGTATGGATATAAAAATGACAGAAAAATAAATGGTTTGGTGATTTGTTATTTGTATTGATGTAACAAATTGTTTCTATATCTATAACTAGCAGAACACATAAATTAGCATACAACGTGCATTGTCACATGCAGACCAACATCAATATCTTAATACACACTTTTGTTCTTGCCTACCTTCATCCCATGTAATGGTCTGCACTCGCCAATCCTTGCCTGTGACCTTATATAGCTCAGGAGGTCCCTACATATTCTGTCAAGGAACCTACTTCTGATCAGTGCATTAGATGTTGAATTACTGAAGGCTAAACATGTATACTTATGGCACAGTGAATAGAGGCCACTGTGCGTAAGGGGCCTGCAGTTTGGACATGACACCCTTTAAAATGGGAGAAAAAGGAAATGAAGTATTAACTCAGTAAGTTGGGTAACTCTCTCTTTCAGCTGTCATCCATTTAAAAGCATTCAGAGACATATTTTTAAGCACATCTCAAAATTTGACCTGGCAAGAATATATCTTTGACAGATAGCTTAGTGCTTCAGTTGTTAGTTGCTGTGACCAAAGAAGTAGCCAGAAAAATAAAATACCCACCATTTGACACATACATAGTAATACATTTGTGAGTAATGTTAGTGATCTTAACCCTTCCTATGAAGTATCAAGGGAATTTTACCCATGGGAAACATTTGCAGAAAATGGTGCAAAATGATGACTAATATAGCATGTTTTAAAAAAGATTTGGCCAAAAACATTTGCAAGTATAGACCAATTTCTCTCATTCATCCTTTCCATCTTCTTTTTTTCTTTTCATGCTTCTTTTGCTTTTATTTGCATTTCATTCTTTCTTTCTGTATATTCTTATCTCATTCCATCAGTCCTATTTATTAGCTTTCTATCCACCTTTATATTAGTTACATTTTATGTTGCTTCTGGCATTCTTTCACAACTTCTTGTATCTTTCCCTATGTATTCCTTACTTTCAATAATTCTTTCTTTCTCTTCTTTCCTTCAATCACAAATCCTTCATCGCACATTTTTTCTTACTTATTTCATTATATTTGTCTGCTTTAATTATTTCCCTCCTTTCATTTTTTCTTTTGTATGTCTTTGATGCTTCCTTTTCTTCTTTCCAACCTTCATTCTTAATATTTCTTCCGTCCTTTTCTTGCACCTTTTTTCATTTGTACCCTTTTTCCTGCGTGCTTCCTTTTTCCTCCCTTCAATATATGCTCATTCTCACTCCATTGGCCTCTTTTTTCTTTGTCATTTTAATAGTTTGTCTTTGTCACCGTTGTAGACTGATTTAGGTTTTCATTTGGTCCCCAGCCCACATCTGTGCTAATATAGTTTATTTTTGCAGATTGTTTTAGTTTTAACTTCTGACTTACTGTTGACCTGCAAGGCCAAATTAAATAGTTAGAATTGTAATAAAACAATGTAATCTGCCTCAGTAGCACCCCTGCTTAAGTTGGTATAGCAGATGGTTCACTATGCCCTTGCCTGTGACTCAGCCCCAGCCTGGCCCATTATCCTGACTGAGCACTGCTAATTATCATGCCCTGTTATCTGCAGCTTGATTATACTGATGTCACATGAACACAGCCCTCTCTTAACTTTTGCATGCAAAAATGAACTTGTGCCCTTCTAATAAATGACCTTAAGGCTGTGTGCTACTCTGAAGGGGTCTGGGAGCTACTGGTAGCTCCCTTACAACTGTTTGGAAAGCCAATATCAGCTGAGGGATTTGTGGGGCCATACACATAGCTAACATAAATTCCATTTGTTTTGTACAGAAAAACTTTTTGTTCAGTTGTAAAGAGCATACCAAGTGTTTCCTCATTTCCATGATGTTAGTTTTTTTACTTAGCATATGCAGTTCAAACATATACATGGATACATCTCTCCATACACACCAATAAAGAATCTGGTGTTTTAACCCTAAAGTACAACACTGGCTTTCTGCATAATGTGCTTATACCTGATAGGGGGGTTAGGCGGAAGGATGATCTATGAAGTAATGCACCCGTGTTCATGAGGATGCCTAGATATTCATCTGGTTATGGCTACTTTGATTTATACTAAAAGGGACATTGCTAAGTTCATGGACTCGCCAGTAGGTGCTGGATGTTACACATTTACTACGGATGGTTCTGGCAGCGGCCCGATTGGCGCTGCCCTGTATATAATCCCCTGTAAATTGCTACCTGGCGACAGTTGGGCGACAGTTGGCACAGTGTTATAGGTGCCTGTGATTATGATTCTACTGTGTTTGCCTAATACACAAGTTATTTTTACACAACCTGGTGTGGAGTCTCTTTTGTAGTGTGCCTGGTGTGTCGCCTGTAAGTGTGGACTGCGCAGATGCTTTACACATTGCTTCGGAGTTTAGCCTACCCACTCTGCGCCAATCTACCCTGTTTCTAACAGTGGTCTTAACTTTTATGTTGTCTGGTATTGCTTTAACTTAGCATACATATCTAGGGAAGTTTCTACTACTTGTTCTATTTCAATCAGGAGCTGAGCAGAGATTCACTTAGAACTGTGCTGTGATGTAATTGGAATACGTCCCACTAGGGTCAGCGGATCACCAAGTCTGTAATTGCCTTTCAATAAAGTATTTTTTTTTTAATGCAGCCTATTTTCCTTAAAGGAAGTGGGGCATTGTTTATAAAAGTTTACTTGTGTAAAGGTTGTTTGACAATTTGGCCGTACTCTCCTGGACAAGTCACAAAAGGGACCCCTTCCCTTTTGGGTATTAGATGGTTCTCCTCATTAATTTTCTAGAGTTTAAATTTCATTGGAAGTCAAACATATAAACTGTTTCTATATTTATTTGATGGCATTTAATTGTTTCCAATATTGCTAATGTACATACATATTTTGGGGCTGCTCCTGATCTAGTTACCCTTCAAAGTACAAAATAATATTTATTGAATTGGCATTTATCTTCCTTACACTGAAGACATGACATTTTACTAGTAGCAACATAATTAGGTGCATCCATAGTTCTCTGATGATCTTTCCACCTTGTAGTGTACCTTTTAAACATTATTTCCAGTTCTGGTACAGCATGATGTGATGTAGAGATGGCAAAGTGTGCGACTTTTTTGCCAGACATCAGGAAATCAACCCAGGAAACAGGAAATCCAGGGAATTGGGCTCCTAGATGTAAGCCCTGGAGGGTGTGTGAAGCCCCAAGCTAGAAGTCTATCTGGCAACTCCAGTGTGGAGCACGCCCCATGGCTCTAGCCGCATACCACATGGCACATGCCACATGCCACACGCCATTTGATGCCAAGGGAAGCCGCATGAGGTAAGGTTTATGGTGGCAGAATGCCACCCGTCACTTTTTCCTGACTCCTTGCCTTCCTGACTTCTTGCCCTGCAGATTGATACACCACTACACCGCTATATGGTTCCATGGCCTACTCCTGCAATGTGCCCCTGCAGCCTTCTGTCCCCCAGTCACATCATTGTTCATCCCGTGGGGCTTCCTATTGTCCCATTGAACTTCTGAGCTCCCTTCTTCCAGCCAACTAGTTGTGCTCCTGTCAGCTGGCTTCAGTTTACCCAGTTTGTTTTTCCAGCTCTGAAAAACCACTCACTTGCATGCAAGTTTGTAAACTGACACAACCAAATTAATTTCTGATGGATCCCTCGCATCTCAGCCTCCCTGCACTTTAGCCCCCTCACTCTATGCAATTCATCAGGGTGAAAGGAAGAACCAGGATTGATAACAGGCGCCCAGACACAGGGAAGATTGGATTTAACAGTTTCAGTTCTATACTCTGTTGGCACATGCTCATGCACAGTGAACCACAGTCAACTACACAGCAAGAATTATTATAGATAAATCAACATGCATCTCCTTCTTGAGCGATCGGTGGCTAGCATGGTCACGGTATTAGAGGCTGCTGCCCTAGGGTTGCGACAGAGTGGTGCATAGGCGGCTGGGGTAGGTCCCAGTGCGGCTAGCTTCACTCTGTGTGCTCTCTTGCCACTCCATTCCGATCCTGCTAGGTGTGTCTTTTGGGAAAGCACTTGGAGTGCTCATCTCTGCAGTGCCATCTTCACCTTTCATCACTCACAATCCACTGTGCTCTGTCCATTCTCTCCTCTTCCCATAACAACCATTGAAGCCACCATTGACGCTTCTTCTACGTTCTTTCACATTGATTCAACTTGCTGGCAAATCCATTTTATAATGAGATCCGGTAGACATAGGGGTAATCCCACTCCGATCCAACTCAAAAAGAAGGGCCAAAAAGCCCACAACACAGTTTCTCAAACATCTAATCCTGCACAAAGCCTCCTTTTATCCCCACCTCCAAAGGTCAGCCTAATAGTATCGCTGTTTACTTAACATTCAACCAGCATGTTTGCTGCACGAGCTAAGGTTCACACATTTTTTTTCTTCAAACTTCTCCTTCATAAAAGATGAGGACACCATTCTATATCTATCTCGGGAGAAGGTCAAAGGGATAGTCCCAGCATAACACCCCCTTTCCCATGACTTCTCAATCTGGTCCATTGGACAATAATGCTCAGCAATTACACTCTGACAACTCAATCATCTAGCACCCCTTGCTCAGCCCCTCTCTCTGTCTTTAACCTTTCTCCTGAGCAAGTCAGATCTTTGCCTGTTCTTCCAACGCACAAAGCAAATATTAAACAAGTCTCCCCCGTAACAGGTAAAACTGTGTTTAACTTCAGACTGGGTTTTGCCTAAAGCCTTAAATGACACAATGCACATCACAAACCGCGATGCATTTGAAGACATATCAATCTTCCAACTTCAATCTCCTCAGCCCAAATAGAGTGCCTCATGCCTAGCTTTGGCACTCTGCAGGCTTTAAGATGTCTGCCAACAACAGGCGTGGACGGGGAATTCAGCAACCCCCTCTTTCACCTGTGAATGATATCGTCACGCTTCTTCCTCATATGAATCTAAATTTGTCAGAGATTTTCATGTCGAGTACTCGATTCAAAATCATAGTATAAATTCTCATATCGATATAAGAACCTGGCAACAAATATTCAATTATCTTGACACCATTGCTAAGGCTTTAGAATATCAATCAAACAAGTTTGATATCCAAATTTCATTATTACAGACGTTAGCCCAATACACATCATCCATAGACTCTCATTTTGAATGCCTCAGTGCCACAGTTAGCAGCTTGCTTTTAGATGCACACAATTCATTAGCTGCCAACCCACCAATGTTCGCAACGTCCAGCCCACAGGAATGTGTCTGCTCAACTTTGTTGGGCAAGTTACTAGCCTTACCCACTATAGTTGACAATTTCCTTATGGAAGTCAAATTGATTGGAAAAGCCCAGTCTCTCCAGATGAACACTCAAAGTATTTCCCCTTCAACAGTACCACTAAGCCCAGTCTCATGCATATCAATGCCAGCAACAACATTGTCCCCCCCCAAATGCATCTGACCTCAAACAATGTTTTGGAACTCAGTGTGGAAATTCATCCTTTTCCCTTGTATCTTGAACTGTCAGACAATACCAATAGGGCAAAAATCAATGTAGCTGAAGATGCAATTGTGTTATCCAACATTGTAATCAATCAACCAAGAAATGTGGATTACGTCTCTCGATCAGTGCAACCAGCACCCCATCCCCTCAACTGTCAAAGAACAAGAGAAAGCAACACAGGAAACTGAATAAAAAGTAGGATAACATTATGAGAGCTGCAAATCAGGCCTCTAAGATCAAAAAACATTTTCCAGCACATAAAAAAGAGATCCACATAGAACCAGTTTCAGCTCCCACCCCAGATACTCACAAAGCAGACAATTGAGCATTCTCTCAGCCTCCACATGTTCCATCAATGCCTCAAAAAATGACATGTGCATACATTTATGTAAGGCCGGAGAATGGTAACTTAGCTGCAACCAGCCCACAGGCACAACAGACACAGCCCAAGACTGATATGCCATTCAGTGGGGCAGCTTCCGAGACCCTCCCCTCTACAGGTCCCTCTCAATCCCCAAGTTGGAATGACCAATCCAATAGAGCAACTGGGCACACTAACAATACTCACTCAGCTGGGATTCCCAACAAACAACTGCATGGTTTGTCCATGCCCTAGATGCACTGCGGCATAGTTTCTGCTCAAAATAATACATCCCAAGTTGCCCCACTCTAATGATAATCTGGTTCCCAGAGTTCACTTCTCAAGGTTATAATGATATTCTGAATTTAGGAAAACATTGTCCAACTTCTGCCTTTTCACCCAAACTTTTGCCATTTAAAATTTAACAACATCATTGGCAAACGGTTTATTTCCTCAAATATATTGCTGTGACTTTGTCCACTCAATCAATAGTCAACACAATATGTGAACATCACACAATATTAGAAGAATGGGGTATACTGTTAACACTATCAACAAATCCCCAATATCCACCAGCACTTATTTAAAAGAATCCTGAGCATGCTAGCCTCCAGTCCCACCTTGACCAGGATAAAACCTAAAGTCTCCACAGGCCTGCTAAATCCATAAGAACATCATCTTTCCTCAGAAGTTCAATTGGCCTTCTTCACTGAAGAGCCATTAATAACTCACAAGCCACAATCATTTCCATTCATACCCAACTAGTGAGACAATTTAAGTTTGCTACTTCTCCCACGGAAATGCCTCAAGAGGACTGGAGTTGGCATTTTGCCACCCTGGACTTACTCTCATCCAACTTACTTTCATTCAAAGGATATACCTCCTTAAAACCAACTTAAGGAATGAGCACAAGTTCAAAGTCTACTTTCCTGGAATGTGACAGATCTTGAAACGCTCCTAACAGATTCGTACACTCTCCCCTTTTTAATAACGTATGACATTATATGCATCCAGGAATGGTGGCTTGATGTGGAAGCCCTGCTTAATGGATAGGATACTATGTGTTTTTCTCTCCCGCCTCTGAAAAATCCACCAAGGACCATGCAATGGGTGGCCAGTCCATCTTTTTATTGGCCCACTGAGACTTTGCGCCTCCGCATAAGCCACTGGACATCACAATTTTTATATGAGGAAGTCAAGAATTGGAATCAGAATTCCTCTAGGGACAAACTATTCTTGTTAAATGTGTGTATTCATTTGGCAGCCTCAGAGAAAAAGCAAATGGTAAAGGATCTGGAGCTCTTGATTTTAGATATCAGGTACACTCATCCTATAGCTCATCTACTCTTGACTAGAGATTTTAATCTAAACATACTTCATGATCTGTTTGACAGCCTCTCCATTGAAATAGCGGACTTCCATCGCAGGTCACAATTCCACAAAGATCAGATTTCATAGGACATACTCTGATAGCTGCGTTGGAGGGGATGTCCTTGTGTGAACTGAACGGGTGCTTCCCTGAAGATCAACCATCTCATTTCACACATCTCCCCCGAAAAGACCCGCTGTGTGAGGTTACACCTTCTGTTCAATCCCACTGATCAACACAATCAATTGTTTTTCCATCATCTTGTGCTGCGGAAGCAACCACATGACCCAGAGCTTGCTTATAAAACATTGTAATAAACTACTCAGCATGTAAAGGAGCGCTGGTTCAAAGGGCACTCACCAAAAACGGAAACGTGTTAGATGGTCCTTGGAAGTCACTGGAAAATACACAGCCTGGAAAACAACACTGCCTACTCAGAGTACCCACCTGAGGCATACAACCCATGACTGGGAACTCTTTGTGCAACATGGCCTCTTTGCTCTTTTCACATCCAACACCCTCGCCCAGCACCAAGGAACCCTAGACTCACTTTGTTGTATCCTTGGTTCACAAAAATTTCTCTAAGATCCTGAAACGATCTTTAAATAAAATGATCAGATTGCTGAAATCTGGGTCCACCGCCATTTCCTCACAGGATATACATAGCCTACAGGTAGGCACAAAAGCTAATATGGCAAGCAAAACAGCACTATAAGGAAGCAATCCATATTGAGCTTTAACCTGGGCTGTCAAAGTAAAAAAATCAAATGAGTTTTTGATCAATAATAGTCACTTCAATAGTGAGACTGAAATAGTTAAATCAAATGGAAATAACATCACCTTACAAAATTGGTCTGCGCATATTAGCACCTTTCTTAAAAACCAACAAGAAAACTCCAATCTGCAACTCAGTTATTGTAAACCAAGCCTGATATGGGGAAATTCTAAGGTAACAGAAGTAGAAAGCCTTCAATACACTTCTATTATCAAGGCCAAAAGAATACCAACTTTGATTAAAAAAAGCTGCGCCGATGGTGCCGCCGGCCCAAACGCCATTCCCGCCTCAGTATATAAGCAGGACGCTGAGTTCTGGGCCGACTGATGAAAAAGTGTTCATAACTTGCCTCACTACTGATGGCATCCCCTCGTCCTGGCAAGGATCGATAGTGCATCTTATCTATTAAAAAGGGTCCAGTGGTGAGCCTCAACAGCTATTGTCTCAAAGCCCTTTGGACGTTGAAGCCAAAAACTTCCCCTCGCTACTATTAGAAGATGTGGATGCATGGGCAACCAAAATCTAATCCCTCTTAACCAAACTGGATTTAGACCCATGTTGGACGCCACTGACAACCTTGTAGCCATCACAATGCTGGTGCTAAAGCAGCTCAGGGAAAAACTGCTTCCTTATTGTTGCTTTGTAGGTTACAGCAAGGCTTTCAACCATGTCAAAGGCCAGCTGCTCTGGTCTAAGCTCAAAGCCGGGGATATGCCTGAGACATTACTTCGTGGCATTCAACTGCTTTACTTAGACACATGGGCCAGAGTAAAACTGGAAAATATCTCGGCAGTTTCCCACACGATAAAAATGGAACAAGGCATTAAACAAGGATGTTTTCTAGCCCAGCCCTTTTAAAGTTGCTCATGTGCAATTTGTTACCTGCATTGGATTCAGTAACCAGCGACACACCAAAACTAGTGAATCGCCCTATCACCTCATTCTCTTCGCCGATGATAAAGTCCCCCTAAGTCAAACAGCGATGGGGCTTCACAGGCTGATTGACGTTCTAAATCAGCATAGCAGCTCAAATGGAACAAGATACATTTTGAAAACATTAGTATTGTGAAATGTAGTAAGGGTGGGTGGCGAACGCAACTCTGCCAGCGGAGTTTGCAGAGTTTACACAACTCCACGCTCTGCTGGGAACACAGAGTTCAGCAAAAACCAGGAGGAGGAGGACAGCCGGGGCATGGCAGAGAACACACCAGGTAAGCCAAGCAGGTGGCAGTCTCTGGGTCAGGAACCCTACAGGTCAGCTACCTGCACCATGCTGCATGCAGGGGTCGGAGTGGAGCGGAGGGGAATTACACTGAGTTTTTAGGCAACTCTGTGGAATTCCTCGTATTGGCACTCTGCAAATTCCTGAAATTTAGGAACAAAATGGAACCTGGTATCTGGCACCCCTTGTCAAAAGCACTCCCTCTCCCCTTTTTGGGGAAGGATCCAGTATGTAGGCCTTGGAGCCTCAGAGACCCCTCTGAGAGATCCCACTGCGTAAAGGGAACTTCTCGCTACAGAGATGGGGAAATTATACCACTTTCCCTGGGATCACAACTTACTGGACTTTGGACGCAGCTTTGACTTGTCAACCGGTTTGTGTCCCCGTCACCCTCCCCCTCTTCTTTCCATGCTGTGTCTCTCACCCTCCCCACCTCTTTCCCTCCTTCACTCTCTGTCTACCTCCCCTGCTCCCAGCCCCCTCCCTTGAATCTCTCCGCTTGCCTGCTTTTTCCCTTACGTATATGTCATTATTGTCTATCTCGCCCTTACATGTAACTATGTTGCCATGCTCTAACAACTGTGTAACCTTTATAACTGTGTAACCTGCAACTTTGATCTGATACTCATGTAAAGCGCTCTGATATCTCCGGGTCTAGCCAGCGCTATATAAAACCTTATAAATAAAATAAATAAGCTCCCGCAATTCTCATGATGCAAATTGCACTTGTCATACCGTTCTATTAAGAAGCTGCTGGGTGTACCTATCTGCGCATTTTCATCTTCAGCCTAAAGCATAATGGTCATATTTAGCATTCACTTATAGCCTTTTGATTTCATAGGGAATGCTGTATATTTAACAAAACGTCCTGCATGAATTTTCCACGTCACTATATATTTATTAGTATACACATAAAATCCCATGTTTTAAAACCTTTTATTTTTCAGCTTATCATCTAATTAATCTTTCCCACTCCTCTCTGTTATTAAGGCCCTGGCTATATGTTTTGAATTTGGACATGAACAATTGCTCTCTCTGTTTCCTTTTTTTATCTATATTTCCTCCTCTTACAGAGCCCTTCACTTTTTCAAGAATGAACCATTTTAGATCTTGCTCATTATGCTTTTTTTCTAACCAGTTGTTTACTACTGGGGCATTCTTTTTCCTTGTTTTCAAGGCCGATCTGTGTTCATTAAGTCTTGCTCGTATTTCTTGGCCTGTTTCCCCTACATAACCTTTTTGGCAGGGACATATAACGAGATATACAACACTTTTTGTCCTACAATTAACCATCTCATTCATCCAATGTCAACCCCATTGAGTTCCACCTTCTGTTCTTTGATGATTGATTTACAATGCGTACAAGAGCTACACGGACAGTTGCCCCTCACTTTTGAGCATTCGTTATGCTACTCTGATGTTTAGTGGTTAGTTCTTCAGATGTTCTCACTAAGTGGTTGCAGATTGTTTTGTTTTTCCTGTACACAAAGATTGGTTTCTCAAGGGGTATTTCCCCTGGATTGTTTAGAAGAAACCAATTTTTATTTATCAGATATTTTAGTTTGTTAATCATGCTGTTAAAATTGGTTACCATTACAATACCTTTATCATCATTTTTGGTGTTATTTTTCTCTTCAAACAGGCTATCTCAATCATAATACTTTGCTCTCTTGTATGACTCTTTAAGTAATCTTTTTGGATAGCCACGGCCCAAGAGTTTGTTTTGTTGTTTTTTTTGCATGAATTTGAAAATCCTTCCTGTCACTACAATTACATTGAAAACGTAAAAACGGGCTAAAAGGGATACTGTCCTTTTGACATTTCGGATGATTGCTCGTATGATGTAGGATTGTGTGTCTATCAGATGGTTTGGTACATAATTCTACCAATAGAGTAGTATTGTCTTCTTTTATTGTTATATCTAAGAAATCCACTGAGTTCTGACTCATATTAGATGTGAATTTTAAATTGATGTCTCTGCAGTTCAACCAGTCTATAACAGAGAGCAAATCTGTTTGTTCACCCTTCCAGGTAAAAAAGACATTGTCAATAAATCTTGACCACTGCTTCACATTTTCATAATAGGGGAAGATTTCATTGTCCATATGTTTTTCTCAAACATACCAACTTAGATGCATACCAAGCTGGGAGCACAGGTAGCTCCCATGCTGGTCCCCTTAATCTGACAATAGAAATTGTCGTCAAAGAGGAAAATATTATTCATTAGAATTATTTCTGTGCATTCTACAATTAATTCATTTAGGGGAGATAGATCACCTTCTTCATTTTTTAATAAGTCCTTAATCATTTCAACTGTGTCTTTCTGTGGTATATTAGTATTTCAGGACTCTATGTCCAAACATACTAACCATTCTTGGCCCTTATTGAAGTTTAGACCCTCTACCTTTGAGATCATGTCTGTCGTGTCTTTAATAAATGAGGGAAGCTGTTTGACAAGTGGTCTAATAAAACAGTCCACATACTTACTTAGTGGCTCTGTAATCGAGTCAATACTGGACACAATAGGTCGCATAGGGGATCTAAAAGGTTCTAATGAACCTTGGAAAGTCTGTGTAGGCAGGTATTGTTGGATGATAGTTTTGCATGAACTTGTATTCTTCTTCACATATTATATCATCTTCTCTAGCTAACTGTAACATGTTATCTACTCTCCTTTTTAAATTGTTCCACTCCTCCCTGTTGGATTTTCTATAATGGGATGGAACATTTAACAGTACTTGCATATGTCCAATATAATCTGCTGTGTCCAACACCACTATGCTCCCGCCTTTAGCTCCAGGTTTAATCATTACAGAATCACAGTCTTGTAGATTCTTTAGTGCTTTACGTTGTTCTTGTGACAGATTGTTGTTTACCCATATGTTGTCATTTAAAAGGTTTTCTAATCCCTTTGCTATCACTTTCTCAAAGTGTCTACTTCCTGACCCACTAGATGGTTAGCTGGGGTCCATATTAATGGCGGTTTAAAACCAGATTTATAATTAGTGGGAATCTGCTCCCTATTTTCAAAGAATTTCTTTATTCTGATCTTTCTAAAGAGATTACGTACATCCTTTTTAATTGAAAACCTACAGACTGGGGCACTTGGAGTGAATCCTAATCCCTTTCTAATAGTATTATTTCCTCTGTGGTAAGTATTTTGCCTGAAAGATTTTTGATGGGTGCTTTCACATTGTCTACTCCCATTCCATCTGGCTCCGGGTTTTCATATAGGGTCTTCTCAACCCAGTTTCTCTTGATTGATTTGTCAATGGCCTTCTCCCTCGTGTTCTGAATGTTTGGGGATGTCTTCTTTGTTGTTGTCCTAAAAAAACGGATAATCTCTGCTATGTCCTGCTGTTTCTTCTCTAGGGTCATTCCTATTTCTCATATCTGAGCTCCTTTCACCCTCTGAGTCTGAACTATTGTAAGATGTGTCCAAGAAGGTAACATTCTTCTTAAAGTACTTATTCCTATAGTAGTGAGTGTTCCTAGGTGTATGCCCCATCTGTATAGGTTGGTCATAACAATCCTTTTGAAGGTACGGCTATACTAACTCTGCCTTAAAGTTGACAATGTCTTTTTTCAATTTGTTTGATTTTCTATTAATTAAATACTCTTTGTATCCAGTTATATCCTCTTGGATTTTATCTAATTTTTGTTTCGCCTCGTCAAGTGCTACACTCTCTTTAATCGTTTTTCTAAATTCTCTATTTCATCTCTTTCTATCATAATTATTCCCTAGGCCGTTTCTGTAATTAAAAGCATTCAGTCGCGACTGCAACGGTTTGCTATCAAAGTCCAGCTCTCTTTAAACTTTTCATTTTTAACAAAAAGTCCAGGCTCATTCTTAATTTGTAGCCCTTTAGGGATGATTCCCTTTTTGCAGTATTCAATTATAAAATCTGAATGTAATTCCGTACGGATTATTTTCTTTTTTAAGTTCCATAGGTTATTCCACCCACCTTTCATCAGCGTTTTTTGATAAGGTGACTGTATTGATGGTTTTAGATGTACCATTAATTATTTTATTAAATTGGTCTTCCGAGAAACCAAAGGTACGTAGAGTGTCCATGTCACTCTCTATCACTCTCCAGCTACAGGAGCTGTCAACAATTCCCAAAATATGAGAGAGTTTACCCTATTTGGACCAAAAGGGACCGGTTAGTGTTACACCTATCAAAAAGGAAATTCCCTTCTGTGTCAAATTCACTAGAATTAAATAGTTTGCACTGAACCCAAATCTGCACTCAATCATTAAGTGTCATAACACAGTGTTTGAACAAAAGTTCTTTATTCCACAAAATGCAAAAAATAACGCTTTAGATTGTATTTAGTTTAAAATACATTTAAAAATTATCATAATGATGTAACTAGTTCACAGTGACTGTAGCCACGATTTTTCATAAACACTTCACAAATATAAAATAATCACATATATTATACATTTCAAATCAAACAAAGCAAAGTATAACACTCCATCCAATATTTTTACTCCAGTGGTTTTGCGGTCCAAGAAACAGTAAACATGTCAATCCAATTTCATTGGTAATATTCTCCTTCTTCAGTTTGTTTTAGGGACATGTTTCCATGGTGGGTCGTCCCTGGTTCGCCACAAAAGAAGACAAGACGAGTAAGGTAAGAATTTCAATCTAGGAGATGTTGTTTTAAGGGATAGAGACCATTACCACAGCCCGGAGTGTAGGGGTGAAGCAAGTACCCCCTTCCTATGGAGTTATAGACTTCTTTATGTGGCAGCCCCCGCCTTTTCACTAGGACTTTGGGAAGGGAGAATGTATTGTGGGAGAGTGTATAAGGGAAAGTAAACACGAGCAATAGTGTCTCAGTCGAAGTTGTTGTTAATTCACTTTAAACGGTGCATGATTGGCTGTGCCCCCCTTGTTCTCTCTTTCGTTCTTCAGCTGTGCCCCTCTCGTTCTCTCACTCTGTTTAAGACATTTCTTTCTAACCCATTCTCGGGTGTGCCCTCTACCCTGAATGGCATAAAACAAATTATCAAGCAGAATAAATAAAATGAAAAGCACTCAATGGGCCGGGTCACAACCTCTAGACGCTGGCACCCTCATGTTAAAGCAACAATACTTTTCTTTCTGATTCCCCAATTCTCACGAGTCTCACTTCGCCCCCTCCCTTTTCTACAGTCCTGTACACCTCCCTACCCTTCCCAAACATGTACCAGGAAAGCCACAACTCTCCTGAGTTGCGGCGAGGGAGTCACGCTTCCCAGAGAGACCACCACTTCTCGCTCCAGGTCTCCGGAGCCTCTTGTCCTCTCGCTCTGCCTCCTGTTCCTGTTCAGTTGGCGGTGGGCTGTCAACTCCGGTTCCCTGTGCGATGACTCCAATGTACTTGAACCCGATGGAGCGGGCCCCCTCGCTCCTACTCCGGACTGTGACTGCCACTCACGCTCTTCGCTATGGTGTCTTCCGGGTCCCGCCCCCTTTTCTCCACTCTGTTTGTCCTCTCTTTATCTCCGCTCCCCTCCGTAATTAGCTGCTCTCTCAGGAAGACCAGCCTCCTCCCTTTGTCAGTGGGTCTGTGTCAATGGCATTAACCCTCTCCCCTTCTATTTTGCAGGAAAGTAGCTGTTGGTGCTCTTCGCCGTGCTGCGACGAAAGAGGTAGGTGTGGGCTAATTATGGACTTTAGGTCGGGGTCCCCTAGGGAATATAGAGTTTTCTCAGGGAGCAGTGTCTGACCCCTTCCCCACACCAGAGTAACGCTGAAATAATGTGAGAATGTGCTTTACTCTGTCTAGGATGGGGACTTGGTCAGAGAGATAAAGCAGAATGTCGTCCGCAGATTAGGAAATATGGTACTCCCAGTCTTCTGTCCACTTTAATCCTCAGATCAGGGTGGACTGCCGAATCCATGCCACCAGTGACTCTAAAACCAAGGCAAATATGAGAGGGAAAGGGGGAAACTCTGACGGGGTTCCAGCTGCATATGAAACACAGAGGATGTACCCCCACTGACCATTACCTGGGTGAGAGGGGTGGTGTATAGCAATCGTATCCATGCCAAAAAGCGTGGGCCGAAGCCTAGCCTGCCATGGGCCTCGAACATGTATGGCCACTCATTGTGTCTACGGCCATATGTGTATTGAGGGACATCATGAAGGCAACCTCCCGGAGTCCCCATTATGGCCCAGGACCCCATGTAGGTGATGCAAGTTGAGTAAGGTGTTACATGAAGCCGGATTGGTCCGGGTTTATCAGTGGCATTATTACCTGAAGTAGTCTGGTGGCCAGTAATTTCACTAATATTTTCACTTCAGCTTTTAGCAGTGAAATAGGCCTATATGAAGCACAGACATCAGGGTTTTTTTCCTCCTTGTGTATTACCACAATACTGGCTTTTATCTGGTCTAGGGTAATAGGCCAATGGCCTGGCTCTTCTTAAACATATGGAGCAAATGCGGCGCTGCCATATGGGCTGTGAGTTTGTATAGTTTGATAGGTACCCTGTTATCCAAAGCCATACCGGGGATAAAATCCAGGATTGCTTGGACGACTTCATCCTCAGTGATATCCTCCTCCAGGAGCACTTTGTCCCCTGATGCAAGCACAGTCAATCATATATTCGCCAAGAACTCACAAGACTCCTCGGCAGATGCCGTTAGTGTCTGGTTGTAAAGGTGTGCATAATAGGACGTGAAGACATCTGCTATTCCCTGGTGAGTATCAGTTCATTCTCCATCATCCTTTGATATATTCTGGACCCACCTATTTATCTTTTCTTTCTTGTCTAACCATGCAAGGAGCTTCCCAGCACTGTCTCCCACCCCATAAAGACGCCATTGGGTGGCTGGGTAGTTGGCCTTTGCCACCTCCTCTGCGATATCTTTCAACTCTTGTTGTTTTAGACTGAGATCATGTTGGACTGCAGCTCAGCGTGGGGTCTGAGTTTATTATGTCTATCTCTAGGTTCTGTATCTCCCTCTCCAGCATCTCCATGTGAGCCCTCTTTTGTTTTTATGTCCTGCATCCAGGGAGTGTCCCTGGCGCCTAACAACTGTCTTATACTCTTCCCATAGGGTTTGCGCTGAGTCAACAGAATCCCAGTTCTTGTTGAAGTAGTGCTCCGTGGCCTCACAGAGGCCCTTACAAATGCAGGGCACTTTGTAATACCAAGAGTTAAGCACCTTCCTGTTCTGAGTGTGTTGCTGAAGCTGCCCACACACATCTCACACCATGGTCAGAAATGCCCCTAGCCAAATGCTGTTCGTCTGTAAAGCATGGTAGATGCAATGACAGGGTAAGGATGCAGTCAATATGTGATAGGCTGCCATGTGCCCCTGAGTGAAATGTGAAGTGTTGAGTAATGGGGTTTCAGGCACGCCAAGTGTCTATAAGTTCCAGTGACAAGAGAAAGTCAGCCAACAGTTTATGGGAGGGCCTCAGCACCATAAGGGGACAGCGGTCCCTACAGTCGTCGAGAGCCAGATAAAGTCGCCACCCATGATCAGCCCCCTCTCATACGCAAAGCAGGAGAGCTCGCAAGTCCAAGAACAGAGCTTCATGTAGTCTTGGGGAAGCCTAGACCGAGATGATGTTAATCACCTCTCCATCCCAGCATCCAGATAGCGCAGTATATCTACTGTGTGTGTCTGGCCAGGTACTATATATGGTGAGTGGTAGGGATTCTGCTATTAAGATATCTGCCACTCTCGAGCGGGACATGAATCCTGCATGTGCCACGATTCGGTACTCCCCCTTGTCCAGGTCACGAACCGTGTTACCCTGGAGATGAGTCTCCTGAAGGAGCATCACATCCGGGGCATGTCGTTTAAGATATTGGAGCACAACCCCTACTTCATTTTGTCAACTAGTCCATTGACGTTCCAAGGAAGTATGTTATATTGTGGAGGGGCTAATCTGGTAGCCATGATCGAAAGTAGTAAGGCGCCGACCAGGAGACGAGAGAGACTCCTCCAGGAGAGTTGCGATGTCTTTCATGGCTGTGTGCTACCAAAAATGGAACAAAAGCGTTCAACAAAAAATAAACCAACCCCAGCCCCCAACCATCCCCCTCTTCCTGCTTCCCAGCATGGCGGGCTAGAACGCACCCACCCCCTCAACTGTGCGGCGTGCCTGTTGCCCCATCCCAACATGTATAATTTAGTGAAAAACCAGTCAATACAAAGTGCCCCCTACCCAGTCCCCCCTAGATAAAAAGAGAGGTGTTACCAATGATATCAAAGAGAAGTGGTTGAGGACAAACCATTCAGGTGTTTGTCTTTAGACACTGGTTCACTTAGTAGCCAATACCTGCAGTTCGTCATCTAACAGTATCAGTTCAGGTGTGAATGTCCCTTCTGTTGAATGTGAGGCCACCCATTGATCCAAGGCAATTTGTGCGAGGCAGCTACCAGTGAGTGATCACTCCCTGTGGACAGTGGGGGAATCATGTTCTTTTGAGCTACGGCCACCATTGTTCTGCTGCATCCGCGCCTCAATAGGTCCAGTCCGAACACCAGTTTGGGCCCTCTGTAAGGGCCTTCCCACTGTTCTCCAGCGCTCCATCTAGTCCCATGTTTCCTCTGGGTTGGAGAAGCGTCAGATACTGCCTTCCACAGTGACTTGGAGAGTCGCCGGGAATATCGTTGAGTACTTGATCTCTCGATCTCTAAGTGCTCTTGTCATTTAAAGGAAGCTGGAGCACAATTTCTGTACCTTCAGCGTGAAGTCCAGGAAGAAAGAGATGGTAGTATTTTCATACTTGAGTGGTGGGGTGATGCAGGCCATTTGGAGGATAACATTGAGGTTGTGAGAGTTAAATATTCTGACAATAAATGAACGAGGTGGAGCACTCAGTCTCTGTTGAGTTCCAGGGACCCGGTGGGCCCGTTCCACTGATAAATAGTTAGCAAAGCCTCGGACTGAAGTATCTTTAATACCTAGTTCTCCACAAATAGGTCTACCACCGGATTCTCTGCCCGCTCAGGCACTCCAAAAATGCAGAGAGTGGCCCTCTTCATCTTCCAGCTTGTAATTTTCTGACCTAGGCCTGTAGCACCATCGTGTCTGTCTTGAGAGTGGCGGTGGTGTCTTCCACTTCTTTCTATCAGGTTCCCATGTTGCGCAATTCCGCTCTCAGTAGTGAGACTTCAGTGGTTACAGAGTCAATTTTAGCTGTCAAGTCAGATTTAACCCCTTGAATGGCTGTTGTAATGTTGTGGAGTGTGGGTAAGTTAGAGTAGGGGGACTGTGAAGCCTGTGGCTCAGGTACATCCAGCGGGTCCTCAGTGGAAGGTGCCCCCCTGGGGAGCACATATTTGTCCAGCTTTGTTTGCTGCATACCCCGCTGCCCCTTGCCTCTTGTCATTGCATGGGGTCATTGAGTAATCCGGATACACCACTGCGAGTCCCACTATGCAAGTAGCATGGGGGGCAAGGCTGCACCTCTCCGCTATGGCGGTTCAGCACTGCAGACCCACTCTGCGCAATGGGGAGCCACTGCCACTTTACCTGGGCCTCTCCCATGCAGTGTAAATAAGACAAAGCTGCGCAGGACGCATGGTGGCTCACCGACAGGCCTCGGGTCACGCCCTCTCATGGTGCAGATCCCTCCTTGTTCGCTGCATCTCGCTGCCTTCCTCACATTTTGTTGTTGGGACAGCACTTGCAGTCGTTGGCATGGAGCATCACCTAAGGCAGAGGTCTTCAAACTGTGGGGCTCTCCCCCCTGGGGGGGCGTGGATGGGTTCCCAGGGGGGCGCGAATGCCTCTGCAATTGCATGTAAATGAAGATGGCCTGGAAGTGCGGCGATGTTTATTTGCATTTCCAGGTTGTCTTCATTTACTTCGAGCCCTTGTGAGGACGGTGATCAGCATGCCATGGGGGCAGAGGTCAGGAAGTGTGCTGGCGGGGTCAAAAAGGTTGCTAAAAACAGAAGACATTTATGTATTTTTATTTTTGCCCCATTTCAATTCCTGACCTATGTGAGGATTGCTCAAGAATGTATTTAACCAACATCCTGCTAACAGCATGAGTACCAAAATAAGTGCTTCAAAACCCATTAAATGTCACTGAGTTAACAACTGGCTGTATTTATTATGATGCATAAACATCAATAATTTTCAAAGCACCTGATGCCACATTCCTTGCCCCAGCAATTTTCGAAGTATCAATAAAAATGCCAGGATAACTCCAGTGATTAATGTTCTTTCTGGGGAGAGACCGGAGCGTTGTCTGGAAGTGGAAGTTTCTTTTGACTCATCATAGCGTAGAAGGTTAATATGCCTGCTGCACAGAACATGTCCGATTCAGATCACAAAGTACATACACTATAAATAGGTCAATGGGTTATGGTTTTCTCAGAGAGATCTTTTTGTTACTTGCAGTTTAAAAGTTAAAATACTAATATATAGCTGAGTGCTATTAACTGTCATCAAAGAGCTACATGCAAACTGCAAGGAATATATTACAGCGACATATTTTTTTGTCCAGTTTTTCCTTACCCTAGTATTGCAAAAAGGATTCATTTGGGTAGAAATCAAGTCTTTTTATTAAAGAAAACCACTCACAATGGTGTTACATTTTAAATTCTGAATTTGTGCTTTTCCAGACCAAGGACTCTTAAACTATACTGCCTACCAGTATGCATGACATGTGACTCCTACAACTTGTAGGCCGCTGTCTTATGTAACATTTCCCATACACGGATTAACACTTGTATGATTGTCTCCGTGCAATGTTGTGTGATGTAACGTGTTCTGACACCTTAAACTGGTATGAGTGGCGCTATAAAACTAAATTAATCTAAAAGACAGTGGTAATGGAGACTTGAAGGGCATTGTCAAATGGTGGTAGTGAGGGAATCCGTGGTGAGGTGGTCATTGGGCGGGGAAGGGGGCGTCACCAAACATTGTAGCACCGGGGGCCAACAGGACTAAGGCCGATCCGGAGGCCTTTATTACAGAAATTTCCTTAGTCCCGAATCTTGTGGTAGCAGTTTTTTTCTGCTTGAATCATGATTATAAGAAATGTGGTAATTACAGAACAACAGTGTTGGTAAATTCAATGTTTTTGTTTGATGCATTTGCTGTTTTGTAAGTATCATTCTTAGTGTGGTTTGTGAGCTATAGAAAAAGTATTCCTGAAATCATCTCATAAGCCTGTCCCTTGCACACAGCCATGTCCCTCCCGCTCCACCAATCATTGCCTTAAAGTTTTGTAGGGGGGCCCGACCCCAAAACATTTTGCTTAAGGGGGGCTGGAGCAAAAAAGTTTGAAGACTTCTGACCTAAGGCCTGCAACGTCAATGGGGGCAGAAACCATCAATCCTCGGGGTGGGCCCCCTCTACGTGACGTTAGTTCTTTGGGGCCCGCAAATAGGGGCCAGGGATTACCACACAGGGTATGACGCTGTACTGTGCCGGCTTGGGCCTCGATCCTTCTGACCTCAAAGGACACTGTTGGTATCGGCACGGTGAGTGGAGCTTAGGGAGATGCCCCTCACCATCGCTGAAGGATAGTAAGGTAGATTAATGGTGGATCGCCAGAGCCACTCTAAAAAGCGACCATCTTCCTCCACAGTCGGCCACATCCCCCCGAAATAAAGCATTTTATACTTGAACTGAAACACTATTTCTGTACCTACTAGGAATTCCTGATTGATTTTTATTCACTTGAACTTTGGGAGTAAGCTTGATGTAATGAATCTGTGTTAGTTGATATAAAGAATGTTTATAAAGTGACATTCTTACATCGTGCATGTAAAACTTTGTTCTAGTAAGATTCACAAGATGTTGTCACCTTGGAGAAGGTCTATGAGAACATAATATAATAAGTAACACTGCATCTACCTATTCTAACCTGAAGAATTAGATGGCAGTCAGATCCAATGATGAACGTGTTGGCTTGCTCGAGCAAACACACACTTAATTTAGTGATAGTAATTTTCCAAATGCATAGACTCCATACTCGTGGCCGACATTCCACACAAAACAAAAATTGGCAAGATATTTCTTTTTATGTGTGAAGTTAGTTCTTTGCTTAGGACTGCAGAGTCTCCACAGTTGTAAAATGACTATTAGTAAAATTAAACCCATAGTTTGAGAATAGAAAACAAATTAGTAAACATACACTAAAGTGTAACGTAACCCTGGCAAATCGAACCCTCTAACTCTTTGCTTGTTTGTAGTTATCGGTGGCAATTTGATTCATTTCAGTGAAGTTGTTCTTAGCACCATGTGCACTTTAACAAGTTCTGCCAGATACTCAGGACATCTCATTACACATTTAATGAAACAGTTACAAAGAAGAGTATGCAGAAGGCAACTGTACTTCCTTAACAGTGTGAGAAATAAAGAAGGAGCCAGCCCTGGTTTTAGAGAACATATTCAAACCAAACTCGATCTCTGGGCATTCTTCACGGATCTCAAAAGTAATAGGTAATGTTTTAATGAACTTTTGTTTTTGCAAGCCAAGTCAAATTCTTTTATCCCAGTGGTATAATTGACTTTTGTTAGCAAGTATTAATGGGGCTGCCTTAATACCCCTACCCCTAATTTGATTTCTGAGATGCAGTAAGCAATCTTTTTAGACATTTTGTTCTAAGCCTGTAATTGTCAACATAATCTGCTAATAGCTCATTTGGCTAATGAACATTTAATTTGATAGTCTAAAGAAAATAGTCCGGGGATTTAATAGACAGAATGATTAATACCCTCCCTTTACAAATAGCCTTTCCCTCAGAAAACAAGGATCTTTTCATTATTGCCTGTAGAGCGCTGACATTTTGAAAGGTGTTATTGCTTTATTGGATGAAGTGATTGTGACATCATTGCACAGTAATCTGTTTAGCATGTAATGACATGGAGAGGACATGCACCAAGCTCCTAACTTGTAGTTGGCATGCGTATATGATGGCTGAGGAAAGTTCATTTAAAAACGAATTTGTGCAATACATGCTAAGATTTCTATTGAACCTGTAAACAAGAACATGAGTGACCGTGACCTGCAAAGCCATAAGTGCTGTAAAACGAACGAACTGTGAAGGAATTGCTGAAGTCAAACTCATGGTGAGGCTAGTGTGGTAGTGAGGTGAAGTGTTTGTGTGCATGCAGTTCAGTAAATGTGGTTTGGTGCCAGATTTTCATCCCAACACATTTTTCTGCTCACAATTAAACCACGGGAACCTTTCTAAGGGGCCAATACCAATGCGGGCCGGAAGGCCTTCGACCATCTGTCGGAGCCCTCCTGCCCTAACAGAATGTGCTGTTGTTCGGATTTCTTTTTGACCGAGCCATTCTGATGGGCTCCGCCAGAAACAAATCAAACTCGGTTTTTCGGATGACTTACAACGGGCTCGGAGAGCCCATCTGCCATCGGAAACCCTTCAGTACTCCCCTGGCCAGCTCTTTCCGGCCGAGGTAGTACAATGGCAGTTTCCCACTGCCTTTTTGTGCCAAAATCTGCCTTTGGTGGCCCCCAGAAGGTCCCCCATGGGCGTGTGGCAGCCAAATGTGCCCCACTGCTGATCCCTGCACCCGGTGGCAGGCACCTTGAGGTACCTGCCAGGGGGTCTAAGGATGAACTGCACCCCTGCTCTTTCAATGAGAGCATGCCTTCTGTCGCGAATGCATGTTTTCATTGAAAGGTATAGGCATGCGACACGAACAGGGTTCATCTCATCCTACTTGCAGGTCTGTAACCGACGACAGGAGATTGTTCGTTTAAAGCTCCTGACCGATGTCAGACGGAGTCAGGTCCGTCCGACATTGGAATTAGACCCTAAAATGTGTATTATTCTTGTCAAAGTAATCAAAAGGAAACCACCCACTTTGGGTGCCATTTTAATCAACCTACAGAAATGTAGGTTGATTAAAATCTGGCCCAAAGTTGGTGATTCACTTTTGAGTCCTTTCCCAAAATAATTCAAA
This sequence comes from Lissotriton helveticus, assembly GCF_964261635.1. Classification (NCBI taxonomy): domain Eukaryota; kingdom Metazoa; phylum Chordata; class Amphibia; order Caudata; family Salamandridae; genus Lissotriton; species Lissotriton helveticus. Next base: position 1,026,031,122 of record NC_136063.1, read on the forward strand.
TTATAGTAGTTTACTGAAAAAAAGTATAGAGTTACTTTTTTCTGCAAATGGACGCTTCTCTCCTGATGGCATAAGTGTTCATGCCTGCCTTGAACACTTCCCCGGGACCCCCAGTCTTGAACTAGTGTTCCATATTTGGCTGATGCTCTTCCTTATGCACCCAAATACTTCCTGCGTGTCACCTTCTCTAGTGTTTGTCACCTCCTTGCTCTGTCCTCGTTATACCTGTAAGACCAGTGAAGTAAATATATGTCCCACCATCAGCAAAATTTTAATGAAATCTAAGTTTGGTCATATACCAATAGGAGAAAATGTATGGATCAAAAGGTGGGGTGCCTATTTGTATCCAGGTTGTCAATATTGTAGCGCTGAGATACAGGATATAGACATGTTTTATTCTTCTGTCCAAGACTTTTTAATATGCAAAGAAAATGTTTTTCTCCAGATATTTATGAATATTCATTAGTAACGCACAAGCAAGCACGTTATCTATTTTTAAACCCACCTACTGTTAATATCTGCCATCATTTAATTACATTTTTCAGATCTTTTCTTGCATAATAATTTTTAAATGGATTAATTGCCAAATACTGATGCATATACATTTTCGCATTTTTTTGAATAAATTAACTGTGGTTTAAGTATCATCTGTGGAAGCACTATTCTGAAATAAATAAAATATACTTGGAAAACATCCCTTTGCATGTCACATTGGTCCTCACAAATTTTTCTGTCCACCTTGCAGGGAAAATGTTTGGTACACCTGATGTAACCAATACCCAAAATGTCCCTTTCTTGTCTGCTTTGGTTTTTTCACCTTAACCCACAACACTGACAACTATTTCCGCATCGCCTTTCAACATGAGGGTACCAAGGAACATCAAGCAGAACATATTGGGGTCCCACAGAGATGTGCTTATCATATAACTTGGGAAAAGATAGCCGGAAATATGTGTGCCTAATAATATTTTTTACCTACATTCCTACACCATCACCTGGACCAAATCTCTATTAACCTTTTTGCAAACACTGCTCCCATTAGTATGCACCCCCATAAATAATTTCTGTATCATGCCAACACTCTTTCCCATAGTAGTCTTCTCTTCTGCACCATTCTCCTTCTATTAAGTCCATTAGCAACCTTGTTGTATATCTCTTTTTCTTATGTAACTTATTTTTGATACACTTGAATGTCCACCCATGGCTGCCTCTAATATTTCGGAATTAGATTTGGATAAGGTACTTTTATCTAGTCATAGCACTCTTACGCTCACGCTCTACATCTGTCAGCTTGGACTGGGGTTACCCTTGTGTCTACATTTACAGCCTTCACAACTGGGAATGAGGCAGAGCACAGGTTTAACAGTTCCCCTGCTCAAGGATGTGCTGAGCTCTAAAGATAGTGTTTCATTTCAGCGTGACACAGGCAATAACCGGTGGTAAATTTTGGATAATCAATTCACTATGGTTACCTCTTCCTTGTCACTCTATGATGCTGCAATTCTAGACCCCCAAAAGTCACTGATAAAACAGCTTGGAGGAATTCTAAGAATATGAAGCTGTTCCGGCTGACCATTCTCGAAATTGCTATGTTTCTGTACGGTAACAACTCTCCCAGAACAAGCTGCATCCATCTGCAACCATGGCTTTTGAGAAAAACTTCAGCCTCTGCTGCTATGGTCCTTCAGTATCCTTCGCTTTCACTTCATGTACCCATTCACTCTGCATTGTTAGTTTGTCTTCCTGTAGCTGGGTTCAGTGGGTGCTGTATGGTTCAGTGGGGGCTGTATCTAGTTCAATACACAGGAATTCCAATCTGATACGTTTTACTCCCATTTTTTTCTTGTGCTGACATTACACGGAAGTTCTCAAATTCTGTCAACAATCCTCAAATTCTTCCCTAAAACTCATATTGCCCACAAACAGGACTGCATCAATGTAGTGCAGTATATGCTCAGACCCTGAATTTTCATGGTTCCCCATACCACAAATTCTCCAAATATTTCAAAAACTGGTTATGCTATCTAACAGTCCACTGGAATTTCCTTCTCTTACCTATCACATTGCATACTTTTTAGGTGGAAGTCATCTTGATGCACTTATAACAGACTAAGCACCGACTTAATGATGCCTTTGGCCATTTTATATTGCTGCACCTCTCTCCTGACCAACCCTGAGGTCCTATCCAGTTCTCAAATTGACAATGAACATTTAGCATTGTTAATGAAGTTACTCTCTAATTGTCCATCTGGCCAAGCAAGGTGATGAATAAATTTGAAGAATACAATTTTTCACTATCTTTTTACTCAAGTTCAAGCTATGCTCCAAATGAAACTGGATAGCTTCGGGTCCCAGCTGACACCAAAGAAAAGAAGTTTTGGTTAATCAGCAGCACTGTCCTGTGCTTCAAAGAATGTATTTCAAAGTAAACCATGACAGCATGGCAACGGGTCTGCCTCCTGAAGAATGTGAAATATGTTCTCAGTTAAACACACTTGAGAACAATATTAAAAGCCCTCTTTCTCTCACACAGCAGTCCCCTGGCCCCCTGAAAGAAGGTTGTTTCATAAAAGCCTGGATACATTCATCCATTCATCCATTCAACCATATAACCCATCTCTCAAGGAACAAATGTGGCTGCAACTCCTCAGCTCTGCTTGAGAACCTCACCAACCTCGGACTTAAACAGCTCGTCATGACCCCTACCCACACCGCCGGTCACACCCTTGACCCCATCCTCTCAGCCCGCAACCATGTCACCTTCAGCCACACCACCGAACTCCACTGGACCGACCAACGCTGCATCCACTTCACTTTCAAGAAACCCGCCACGCACCACCACCCGCCAAGGATCCCCTACCGCAGCTAGAACAAGTTCGCGGAAGACCAGCTCATCACCACCCTCGATCGGGACCCAAGGACAAACACCGCAGACACAGATACAGCTGCCAGCAACCTCAGGCAATGGATTGACGACTGCGCCAACACTCTCGCCCCGATCAAAAAAACCTCCAACAGGCACACCAACAAAAAGGCCAGCTGGTTCACCACCGACCTCCAGGAAACTAAGCGGACTTGCCGAAGACTCGAGAAAAGATGGCGCCACGAAAAAACACTGGATAACCACAAAACCCTTTAGAACGCCATCCGCAAACACCACCAACTCATCCGAGCCACCAAAAAGACCACCTTCAAGGAGCGCATTGACAACAATGCACACAACAGCAAAGAGCTCTTCAACATCGTGAAGGAGCTCTCCAACCCCAGCTCCAACTCCAACAACATCCCACCATTGCAAGACCTCTGTGACTCCCGAGCCACCTTCTTTCACTGCAAGATCACAGACATCCACGACAGCTTCAACACCCAGACCTCCCCAACAGCTGCCAATGCTGCGGAACGAATGCCCCCCAGCCTCACCAACCACCTGCTCTCCTGGACCCACGTCAATGACAAGGATACCTTCAAGACAATGAACACCATCCACTCCGGCTCACCAACCGACCACTACCCTCACCACATCTTCAACAGAGCAAGCCACATCATTGCCCCCAACTTTGGAACATCATCAACAGCTCCTTCGAGACCGCCACCTTCCCAGAAAGCTGGAAGCATGCTGAGATCAACGCCCTACTCAAGAAACCCACAGCAGACCCAAAGGACCTCATGAACTTCCGTCTCATCTCCCTCCTCCCGTTCCCGGCGAAAGTCAACGAAAAGATCGTCAACAAGCAACTGACCCATTTCCTCGAGGAGAACAACATCCTGGACCAGTCCCAATCCGGCTTCCGCAGCAGCCACAGCACCGAAACCGCCCTCATCGCTGCCACAGACGACATCAGGACCATACTGGACAACGGCGAAACCACAGCCCTCATCCTCCTTGAGCTCTCGGACGCCTTCGACATCGCCTGCCACCACACCCTACGCACATGCCTACATGATGACGGACTATGCAACAAAACCCAGGACTGGATCACCTCCTTCCTCACCAACAGTACCCAGAGGGTCCGCCTCCCACCCTTCGCTCCGAAACCACCAAGATCATCTGCGGAGTACCCCAAGGATCATCCCTCAGCCCCATCCTCTTCAACGTCTACATGGCTCCACTCGCCAACATCATCCGCTCGCACAACCTCAACATCGCCTCCTACGCTGACGACTCTCAACTGATCCTCTCTCTCACCAATAACCCAGCCACCGCCAAAACCAACCTCCACAAAGGAATGAAGGCAGTAGCCACCTGGATGCAGACCAACCGCATGAAACTTAACTTGAACAAGACAGAAGTCCTCATCCTTGGATCCACCCCCTCTGCCTGGGACGACTCTTGGTGGCCAGCCACACTGGGAGTCGCACCCACACCCACCGACCGCGCACCCAACCTGGGAGTCATCCTGGACTCATCGCTCTCAATGACCCTGCAAGTCAACACCGTCTCCTCCTCCTGTTTCAACACCCTTCGCATGCTCTGCAAGAACTACAGATGGATCCCCACCAAAACCAGGAGGATGGTCAGCCAGGCCCTGGTCAGCAGCAGGCTGGACTATGGCAACGCCCTCTACGTGGGAACCACGTCGAAACTCCAGAAGAGACTCCAACGCATACAGAACGCCTCCGCACACCTCATCCTCGACATACCCCACCACAGTCACATCACTGCCTATCTGAGAGTCCTGCACTGGCTCCTCATCAACAAGAGGATCACCTTCAAGCTCCTCACTCATGCCCACAAAGCACTTGACAACACCGGACCAGCATACTTCAACAAGCGTCTCACCTTCTACACACCGAATCACCAGCTGCGCTCTGGGGACCTTGCCCTTGCCGCCGGCCCATACATCCACAGGTCCTCCACCGGTGGCAGATCCTTCTCCTACCTCACGGCTAAGACGTGGAACACCCTTTCCACACAGCTGCGACAGACCCAGGACCTGCTGACCTTCAGGAGACTCCTCAATACCTGGCTGTTCAAGCAGAAGCTGCACCCTCACCACCTCAGCACCTTGAGACCCTCACGGGTGATTAGTGCTCTCTACAAATATTGTGGTTGATTGATTGATTGCTGTCTTTGCAAAGCAACATTATCTTGAAGATCAATGCCCATCTCATATAAGACCACCAGAAATAGAATCCCTTTGTATGTAGTTGAAATGATTAGACTCTCTAGTGGACAGCATCAAACAAGAAACAGACACATCACCAGACTGGAAATGAGAAATTTCAAAAAGGAAAATAAAAGTGGAGCGTTCTCCAACAAAGTCTCCAGGACCTGGGAAAACATAACTTTCAGGATCAGATATGCCTCAACCCTGAAGCAATTTAGGAATTTGTGATCCATAAATAGTCCGCCTCATTACGAATTATTCTGAATTATCCTATTGGACAGCTGCTTATGTTCAGTGCTCTGTTACTTTTAAGTTATTGAGTTTTGAGTTTCACTCTATGCGTTTTCCCGCGCAGAGTGAAATTGCTGAGTAAATAATCACGCATAAGGATCTTGTGTGGCCACGGCGTGTTGTTTTTTGCTGAATTGAGGAGACAATGCTGGGTTATATATATATGACCTACTGGCTGTCGCCTGTAGGTATATATGGTTAGGACCTAGTTTCCATAGGAAATCCGCAACATTCTATTGGGAATAACTTTGGCACCGGTTGATGAATCTCCGCAAATTTCTCAAAGAAGATGGCCCGCTTCGCTCTGCTCCTTCCCTGAAAGTTTTGGGGGGATTCGACAAGTGGGGGCTGAGAAAAAAGGGGGGGTCCCAAAACATGTTTTCCCCCTGTTATTTTCCATAGGACGATGAGACACGGCTACAGCCCAAACCGCTGAACGGAATTACAAGAAACTTGGCAAAATGGTAGGGACTGGTACGCAGTAGGGCCTTTTGTTTAAATGGTGTAAATCCCTCCAGTAGTTGTTGAGAAAATTGAATTTGAAAAAATATATATATCTATATAAGCTTACTGTAAGCTTACTGTACTCTGTACCTTCCCGAGTATGAGCTGCATTCTGATTGGCTGCCAATGTCTGTCAACACTCCAAAACAGAAATTGTTGGCAGCCATCTTGTACCTTGGTAGACTGAGGCACAGGAAAGCTGAAAAACAAACGTGTAGAATTCAAAAAAGGGGCAGGGTAGAAGCACCCTGACCCCCTAGGCCTGCTCAGGGGGTCCCACAAAATCGCGGGGTACGCTCACTGTACGCGTACCGTACGAGTACTGTACGAGTACGGTACGCGCACCCCACGTATGATGAATGATCTAATATGTGACATCATCAGCAGTGGATTGCGGGTGCGCAAAATATAGTTAGTACAACTAACTATATAGGAGCAGTTTCAATGGTTTTGTATGAGTGAAATGTCCAGCTAACTATAACACCGCTAAAACGTATAGTTTTTTGTGAATTTCAAAGGTTTTTTAAATGCTAATTCCTACCTATATAAGGCCTGAAACCTATGGTTTTTTCAGTGAATATATATATATATAATATGTCCAATGTTCCTCGCACCTCCACATGACAAAAATTTCACTGCACCATAAAGAGCAGGCATTCTTTTAAACGTGTTTATTTAACATACCATAGTGTAAAACAAATAGTATAGACGGTCTACGGGTTTCGGCTTCCAGCCTTCTACTGGACAATAGAGTCCCTTAATTTAGAGTGTCATTTAAAGTGCTAGAGTGCTTTAATCCCTCATTACTTTCTATTACAAATCAGTTACTAGACTACTAGCCCTCAAACTGTGGCAACCTTGCTCAGCCATTTGTTAGTTTACTTTGTGAGGCAGAAAGTGCAGGTGCATACATTTCTTCATTTCTGATGGGGATTTTAATTCATAATTCATACAGTGAGAAATTTTACAAAGTCTTTTTCATATATAAAGAAAAGAAAGATGATGTATCAATCTGAATGACTTTTTATTTGTCTGAGTGACCATTAAGTTCATATACATCTATCAGTTATGGAGGAATTTTAATATCGTAAAATTGACCTGTACATTTTAAGTATCATTGGTTAGATTGCTAAAAACATTAAATTTCAAGTAAAGTAGAAGTTGAATGAAACCTAAGTCATATATGTACATCTGTCAACTCATGAGAAAATCTCAATACCATAAAGTGATCTATCAAATCAAATCAAATCATAAAACATTTATTGAGTGCACATATCACTCGAGAGTCTCATGGCGCTGGTGGATGTCTCTGAAAGGATAAGACTTTAAATGCAGCTGGATGTCAAACAACTATGTCTTTAGATTCCTACGGAAACAATTGTGATCACTGAAGGTGCGTAGGTGTAAGGGTAGTTTATGCCTAAAAGACGGCGCTAGGTAAGAGAAAGATCTCCCTCCACCTATGGTAGTGCGTATTCTGGGAGACACAAGTAGCGCTTGATTGCTGGATCTCAGGATTCGACCTGGTAAATACCAGGTTCGTTTTTTGGCCCAAAAAGCAGGTCCCTTTACATACATGTTCTTGTGCGTCTATGCATTTATACATTTGATATTGCTTCTTACTAATATAATATAATATGTACTCCACGTATTTGGATTCACAGATGATGTAGTCTTGAATAGGCTCAATTTTCCCATTTTGAAGATTGTATGAAAATGAATGTTGGCCATGTTCGCAGGCTTTGCATTTTGACCATTTCCAGAAACCAGGAGTGTTTACCCTGGATAATGTTTTTGGTTGCTTGATTTCTAAATGGCTTTGTGTTAGGGTTTCTCCCAGGGAAGCTGTTTTCCTATATGTGATGCTTGGGTTTGGGGACAATTTTCTCTTTAAGGTCTCATCTAGCATTAGTATTTTCCAATTTCTTTGTATAATTTCTTTTAATTCTTTGTTTTCGTTATTGAAATCTATGATCAGCCGTGTTGTCTCATCTTCTTCATTGTTTCGTCTGGACCTTCTTGTTGTGATGTTAAAAGGTCTTTTCTTGATTTCAGTCTGTCTTTAGTTTTTGTAGTCTCAAGGACTTCTATTGGGTAACCTCTTTCGAGAAAGCGAGTACTCACTTCATCCAGCTGGAACTCAATGTCAGAAGTGTCAGAGCAATTTTTTTGCTCCGAGCATTTCTCAGTAAGGTTTGCTCCACTTTAAGTTCTTTGGGTGTCCAATATTTGCGTGGAGGATACTGTTGCATGAGGTGGGGTTTCTATGCATTTTGGTGCAGATTTTTTGAATTTTGATTAAAACTTCCACATCCAAGAACATGGCATTCGAATCACTGATTGTGTTTGTAAATGATAAATTATATTTATTGTTATTCAATGATTTGATGAAGGTTTCAAGATCTGTGTGATTTCCCTCCCATATTACAAAGAGGTCATCAATTAATCTTGTCCAGATTTTAATGTTAGAGTTGTATTGGGTGCTCAAAATGTTGCTTCCCACATTGCCATTACCCATTGCGGTCCCCTGTCTTTGTCGGCAAAGGTCCCCATTGAAAAGAAAATGCTGAGGAATAGACAGTACGTTAGCATTTCCAATAACATGTCTGACTGTTCCAGATAGCTTATAGATCTAACTGGTAAGAAGTGTTTTATGGCCGATATTCTATCTGCGTGGAAAATTGAGGTATAAGTTTATGCGTGCCCCAGTTCAGGGAACATCCCCTTAGCCCTATCAATGTCCCTAAGCGGGATTAATCCATTTCAATAGGAGTTTTGACCCCAATGTTGTTGTGAGAATTTACATCTTCTTTTTATTTGTTCATATAAACACTGGTATGCATGTTGCTCAAACAGAGTTTTTCTTCACTCTCAACATGTTATACATCCATCCAATGCATTTGGGTAGTAATACCCTTCATCAGGAAACATGTATCTGTGGATAAGTAAGTGTGTTTGAATGCACGAGGAGGCCATTATAAAGTGCTAGTAATTGTAACCTAGGAATTGTGAATTTAATATGTGGTACAACGTCATGTCCTACTCCGTGCGGGCCGTTAGAAATGTGCACATGATTACGTGAAGTAACTCAGTGAGTGTTAAACGGAACGTGAGAACTGTGCGCTTATACATAATTAAGTGAACCAACTGAGTAGGTGTTCGAGGGAACTTTCAGCTTACTGTGAATAAATGCCAAATTCAGATAAAAGTGCCAAGAGAGCTCATCTGTGACGGTGCATGAGGAATAAGAGTTGAGTAAATGGCAAAGGAGACAAAGAAGGGGAGACGTCTTGTGCAGAGTGAGTGTAGGTGAATTGGGCCCCTTCTTGTCTTCCTAAAACAAATCAAAATAATAAAACATTGTTAAAACCACGATAAAATGTTCCATCAAGACAAAATTGCTCAAATTACATTTACACAGTATATTTACAGGAACATGAAACTAACATTCTCAAGGGAATATAGGCTCATAGGGAACACATTAATCAAGCAGACATCAACTATTACAAATTACTGATTTTTTAAATGAATTGACAGTTCCTTATCCTGGTTTAAACCCCCCGGGGCCTTTGTTTGGAAGTCTATGATCAACCTTGACTCCCTCTGTCTAAGCGTGAGAATCCTATTGCCCCCTCTGGGGTTTTTTGGCACCTGTTCCAAAATAACAAAGCTAAGATCTTTGACATTCAAGCAATGTAATTCTCCGAAATGTCGTGCCACTGGGTATTTCGGATCAAAATTAGTGATGGCCCTAGTGTGTTCAAGTATACGTTTTTTAGTCATACACGTCGTGCTGCCAATATACCATTTGTTGCAAGTGCATATAATTTCATATACAAAAAATGTAGAGCTGCACGTGAGAAACTGTACAATCTTTTTGGTAATCCCATTGTATGAGACCTCTGTATAAGATTTACTATTAGCACAGGCCTTGCAGTGGCCACACGGAAAAAACCCATCAAGGCCCTGAATGTTGATCACAGGATAAGATGTAATGTCACTATGAACCAACATGTCCCTGATACTCCTGCCACGGCGGTATGTGATGCTGGGTCTTTCAGAAATACCATCACCAATGACAGTATCAGTTTTTAATACTTCCCAGTTGTTGGTGATAATTTTCCTAATAGCCTGAGGATCTGAACTGTATGTGAGTATTAATCTTGTGGTGTCATCATCTTTCACACTGTCACTATCCTTTTAAGTGATGGTTTCTGCCCTATCTATTGCCTTTTTGAGCATCCAATTAGGTAACCCCTTTCTCTGAATCTGTCAAGAATGATGTTACTTTCCTCATAGTAAGCCAGGACAGTGTTGCAATTCCGCTTTGCCCTCAGCAGTTCCCCGAAAGGAATGCTCCATTTGAGATTCTCGGGATGACTGCTGAGGGCATGTAAGATGCTATTGCCAGCGGTAGCCTTATGGAAAAGTGAGGTGTGAACTTTATTGTTCTTTATCTCCAGCTTGACATCCAGATATTTAATACTGGTTTTGCTCTTGATGCCACTAAGAACAATGTTCCAGTCATTTTGATTCAGTTTATTGATGAAATTGTCGCTTCTTCAGTCGTACCCTTCCACACAATGAACAGGACATCGATGTAGTGAAGCCACATCGACACCTTCATGAACTCTTGTTGTAGAGAGGGATCTGCTCGTATATCTTTCTCCCAGCTCCCCAAAAACAAATTCGTGAAATTGGGCAAAAAGCATGAGCCCATGGCAGAACCACTGACCTGACGAAACAGTTCCCCATTAAATAGAAATATGTTGTTGTATAAACAATACTTCACCATGTCCAATACCATCTGGGTATGTTCTCAGAATCTGATGTGTCTATTCCTGAGAAAATCTTTGCATGCATCTAGACCCTGATGATGGTCAATAATGGTGTACATTGCACATCCAGTGTGATAAGTAAAAAGTCTGTATCCCATTTCATATTCAAAAAGTCCTTGGTGTCCCTGACATAACTGTCTAAGTTGACCACAAACTCCCTTAGGAAATGGTCGATATATTTGGACACTTTCTCTGATACACTGCCACGTGATGAGACTATAGGTCTTCCTGGAGGTCTGGTGGCATCCTTGTGTATTTTGGGTAGCAAATAGAGGACGGGGAGAACCGGATAGTCAGACTTCAAATAGCTGAACTCCTCCCATGTGAGAATCCCCTTCTCTTTCCATTCAAAAAGGAGATCCCACAGGGTGGTGATGCTTTCACTGTAACGTTCAGCACCAATCGGTTCATAAAATTTCCCATCAGATAATTGTTCAGCGGCTTCCTCTATATATTGTTCTCTATCAAGGATAGCAATATTCCCCCCTTTTATCTGCCGGACGGATGATAATCCTATCATCCTCCATGAGGGACTTTATAGCCTGTCTTTGTTTAAAGGTCATATTTTTATCTCCCTTGTGTCTGAATTTGTGTTGTCTGTGTATATATATATATATATATATATTACCTACTGGCAGTCGCCAGTAGGTGGTTATAGTTAGGACCTCGTTTCCTTTCAATAGCAGTTCTTCTTTTGCCAATATCTTTGGCGCCGTTTGATAAATATTCGTGACATCTTTAAAACTAATGGCCCGCTCCTGTCTTGAAAGTTTCAGGGTGATTCATGAAGAGTCGGGTCACAAAACGCGTTTTCCCCATGTTAATTTCCATAGGAATTTTGAAACAGGTTACTGCTCGAACTGCTGAACGGAAGTTTGGCAAAAAGGTAGCCCTTGGTTCAGAAAGAGGCCTTTTTTTAAATGGTGTAGATACGTTCAGTAGTTACTGAGAAATTAAAAAAATAAAAATACCAATATCTGAGCACTGAGGAGGGTTCGCAAACCCTCCCAGGCATGAGCTGCACTCTGATTGACTGCCAACAATACAGACCAGGAACTGTTGGCAGCCATCTTGTGACTCAGTAACCAAATCACAAGAAAAAGGGTGAAACAAAGATAAAAAAAACATGAAAGGGGGCAGGGTACAAAAACCCTCAGGACTAAATTGGACTTCATCCCCCATCCCGTAGTCTACCAGGAGGTGCATTTGCAGAGCGGCGGAGAAAGGGGGGCCTGGCCTCTGAAGACGTCTTAGCAATCCCACTGTGTGGGACTTACTGGGGGTAACAAGAGGGGTAGTTGGCCCCAAGAACATCCTTGAGGGCCAACTTCCCCTCCTGTTACCTCCAGTAAGTCTCACACAGCAGCATTGGTAAGTGCTGTTACCAGGCCACGCCCTCTTTGCCCACCACTCTACAAACGCGCTCCCTGGCGTGCTCTTGGATGTGGATTGAAGTCCCATTTGTTGCTGGGGGTCCTTTAGGGGCCAACTAGTCCTGAGGGAGTTTGGGGGCCAAGAAGACCACCTGGTACCTCCTGTAAGTCCTACACAGCAGAATTCCTGAGCGCTGGTTGGTGGACCAGCGCCCTTTCTCCACCACTCTACAAACGTGAGTTCTACTTAAAGAAGCAACTTTCTGCACCGCTGACTTACAGGTTGTTTTAATCCCCCTGTCCTATTATGTACTAGTGCCTTACAGAGGAGTTCATGCCAATCACAGGGGTACCCCAACCCATAGTGTACCCTAGTGTATGTAGGTGTTTTCACTGTATTCTTAGTGTCTTTCAGGATAACACTTGTTCCGGGCCTGGTTAGTCAAAGTCAGTTACCACCTGTACCAGTCAGCAAAATGTTGTGGGCACTGCTCGAACTGCTGAACGGAAGTTTGGCAAAAAGGTAGCCCTTGGTTCAGAAAGAGGCCTTTTTTTAAATGGTGTAGATACGTTCAGTAGTTACTGAGAAATTAAAAAAATAAAAATACCAATATCTGAGCACTGAGGAGGGTTCGCAAACCCTCCCAGGCATGAGCTGCACTCTGATTGACTGCCAACAATACAGACCAGGAACTGTTGGCAGCCATCTTGTGACTCAGTAACCAAATCACAAGAAAAAGGGTGAAACAAAGATAAAAAAAACATGAAAGGGGGCAGGGTACAAAAACCCTCAGGACTAAATTGGACTTCATCCCCCATCCCGTAGTCTACCAGGAGGTGCATTTGCAGAGCGGCGGAGAAAGGGGGGCCTGGCCTCTGAAGACGTCTTAGCAATCCCACTGTGTGGGACTTACTGGGGGTAACAAGAGGGGTAGTTGGCCCCAAGAACATCCTTGAGGGCCAACTTCCCCTCCTGTTACCTCCAGTAAGTCTCACACAGCAGCATTGGTAAGTGCTGTTACCAGGCCACGCCCTCTTTGCCCACCACTCTACAAACGCGCTCCCTGGCGTGCTCTTGGATGTGGATTGAAGTCCCATTTGTTGCTGGGGGTCCTTTAGGGGCCAACTAGTCCTGAGGGAGTTTGGGGGCCAAGAAGACCACCTGGTACCTCCTGTAAGTCCTACACAGCAGAATTCCTGAGCGCTGGTTGGTGGACCAGCGCCCTTTCTCCACCACTCTACAAACGTGAGTTCTACTTAAAGAAGCAACTTTCTGCACCGCTGACTTACAGGTTGTTTTAATCCCCCTGTCCTATTATGTACTAGTGCCTTACAGAGGAGTTCATGCCAATCACAGGGGTACCCCAACCCATAGTGTACCCTAGTGTATGTAGGTGTTTTCACTGTATTCTTAGTGTCTTTCAGGATAACACTTGTTCCGGGCCTGGTTAGTCAAAGTCAGTTACCACCTGTACCAGTCAGCAAAATGTTGTGGGCACAGGATGACTTTGCAACAAGGCCTCTTTCTGCTCCTCTGTTGGTTCTTTGTGCACATCTCTTGCTTCTTTCTACACCTTTCTTCGTCTTTCTGGACTTCTGTTGCCTCTTTCTGCATTTCTCTTGCTTCTTTCTGCTCCTTTCTTCCTCTTTCTGCACATGTCCTACCTCTGTAGGCATAGTTAGAAATTCACTGAAAAAAAAACACAGTTTTCAGGGACGTTATAGTTAGAAATTAGCATTTAAAAAACCTTGGAAATTCACTGAAAAAAACATAGGTTTCAGGGATGTTATAGTTAGTTGGACATTTCACTCGTACAAAACCAGAGAAATACGGCTGTTATAGTTAGTTGAGCTAACTATAACTCGCGTTCCCGCAATGCACTGTTGATGATGTCACATATTACATCATTCCTCTCATGGTCAGTGACATATGGGAAAAAGCAAACACTCCAGGTAGACTGAACTACATTGAGAGATGGCTGTCTCATTACATGATTAGAGAAGGATTGCTGATGATCTAAGAACGTTTTAGAAACCGAGTGGATTGTGTGGAGAGCCTATAATGAGTTAAAATAATTGAAGACATTGGAAGAAGGAAGCTTGGTAAATAAAATGGAAGGAGGAGGGTTGCTGGTTTATTTGGCTTAAGTTCTCAAGCCTACAAGCAATTGTATATCCTTCGGGCCTACTAACATAATTAATGTATACTATATACATATCTATACAGGGCGGCCTTGCCGCATGGGGGCGGAACACACCATATAAAGCCCAAAATAACCTTCTAAATCTTTGGAAAAGATGAGTGCCGCACACCAGATTTGAAAAACACCAGGCAATTTAAACAATAAACACCCAAGTGACAGCTTGCTTTAAATCTTCAACCTAACGCATTTCAGCTAATTAATAGCCTTGTTCGCAGGTAAGTCATATGTGGCTGTGCGGTGTGACAGCGTGACTTTATATGCCCTTGACAATCCCCAGGATGCACCTTGCAAGTACAGACTCAATTATTATTGTGTATCACTGCAATTCTATATCCCTTTAACAGTATTTCCTTACAGGCACATTCCAGTCTTTTAAACAACATTCTCGAGTCCTTTCGTAATGTTAATGTTTCAGCTCATGATATAGCAATGCTTGAACTGACATGTCCAATTGCGGGAGTGCCTGGATATCTTGAAATCCTTTGTAAAAAGAACTAGTGTCCCTTTTATATTCCTTGCCACGCAATCATGCCCACATAACAGGTTGGGCATTTCCATACCATATTCAATTTGGTGAAATGCGGCCGGATCAGGCTCTCTTCAATGTTACATCCATCAAACTTTAGCCGCAGGGAGCTCCGACCTCAACAGGGCACGGTGCATGGGAGCGGAACACCCCATATAAATGCCAATATAACATTCTTAATCCTTGGAAAAGAAGAGCGCCGCACACCAGATTTAAAAAATGCCAGGCGCTTTCATCAGTAAACAGTCAAGTGACAGCTTTCTTTAAATCATCAATCGATTGCTTTCAGCTAATTAACAACCTTGTTCACAGGTAAGCCATCTTTGGATTTGCAGCATGAAGTGGCTTTATACGACCTCAACAGGCTACAAATTCTGGTGATTGCAGTTTGCTAAGACTATGTCGAGATTTTTTTGTAGTCTGTCAAGGGGAAATTTTGCAGTGAAAATTTTTATGCGGGAGCACAAGTTATAGTTACCTTAGGGCACAAGTTATACTTACTTTAGATAACTGTAGCTACTGAATATCTTTTCTTATTATTGAAGGACCTTGTTTCCATTGAAAATGCATTTTTTGTGTTGCTAATAAGTTTGGCCCTGTTTGATGACTCTCCATAAATCTTTCAAAAGAAGTGCTACTTTTTTATTAGTTTTAGGGTGATCCATGAAGCAGGGGTGGTTCCCAACACCTGTTTTCACCATTCATTTTTTTCATAGGAACTTTAGACACTGCTACAGCCCAAACTGCTGAACAGATGTATATCAAACTTGGCAGAAAGCTAGTTTGTGGTCCAGAAGGTTTCCTTTTTGTTTAAATCCGTCCAGTAGTATGGAAGAAATTAAGGTTTAAAAATTGTATATATCCCGCCATGGGTCTCAAACTGAGATCTGATTAGCTGCCAACACCTCCACCTGGAAGTGGTGGCAGGCATATTAGGACTCAGGACTCAGTCCAGAGACTAAAACTTATAAAATAGAGCCATAAGGGGGCAGGGTGGGGATACAAAGAACCCCTAGACCTCGGGCAAAACACTTTCTTTTTTCAATTTTGCTGCAAATCCGTGGCAAAATATTAAAAATGAAAAAAGCACAGGCTCTCGCACAAAATTTTCAAACCCCCTGGGGTCGGTCAGGGTCCAGAGTGTTGATGTATGTTTATTTTTGGGGCGAGACACCCACCCCAGGCCCTGGGACCCCTGCTCCTGGGGTCTGAGATTATTTTTAAGGGGAGGTGAATGAGTGGTCCCACTCCCCGATTCACTTTGAGACCCTTGGACCCATCTCCCAGTGCGTGATTTAAATAATTTGGGGAGGGGGTTGCCCCTCCCGAGCCACATTTGGCCCCAAAGTCCCCATCCCCTGGGGTCTGATTAAAAACATTTGGGGGGGACATACAGACCCCTTCCCAACCCCTTAAAAGGCATGTAGGTTCCCATTTCTTCACTTATGCCGCAAATTGTAATAAAGGGAGAAGGGCCGCACGGCCCCCCTCCCTCAGTCATTAATTGCCCCAGCTCACTTTCTGTGCCCCTGGGAGTCCACTCCCTGGACACAGCAGGTTCGCGGCCTGCACTGGCGTGAGTAGGGAAATGTGCTTGCTCCTGTCTCACAGGATCATTTTTAAAACTCCCACCAACGGTTGCAAACACAAAATCTGCTCCCATTGGGCGGGAGTTTTACAAATGCTACTGTTGGCTGGTAGAAGATTTGTGATCCGTTTTCCTGCCTGCACTGATGTGGGTTGGGAAACAGATCATACAGATTGCTCGTGCCCAGGAAGAGCAGCGTAAATGCTGGCTCCTGCAACATGCAGGGAGCTGGCTTGGTCTGCGGGGCTCTGGATGGGCCACATGCCCCAAGCTGGCTATGGTTGGCTGCATGCGGGGGATTGGCTACAGGCACAAGGCCCAAAGGCTGTGCTCAGGGTGGGGTTGGCTGCATGTGAGGGGTTGACCCCAAGACCTGGCTGCAGCCCACACTGTGCAGGACTGAAGGCCCTGCGCAGCATGGGATTGGCTGCCTTTGGAAGGTTGGCTACAGGGTAGGCTGCAGGCCAGGCCTTGTTGATAGCCCTCACTGTGTACAGCAGAAGGCTGTGTGCAGCATGGGGTTGGTTGCATGCAGGGGTGTTGGTTTGCATGGACTGGCCACAGGCCATGCCCTGGAACCAACTTTCCTTCAATGCATAGACTTTGGCCATGCGCCGCAGGGTGTTGGATTTAAATATGGTAATCAAATAATAATCTACATTAAAAAAACCTAGAAATTAACGGACAAAACCAAACATTATAGTGAGGTGAAATGTTCAGGAACAATGTAACATTTGAAACTCTAAAAACCACAGAAATTCGCCAGTTATAGTTATGGTTTTCTCAAGTAACTATAACATGTGCTTTAAGGCAATTATAATTTACCCCCTTGCCATGCACTGCTAATTATTCCACAAATTACATCACTCATGTCATCTTCTATTCAATCATTGATGATATCACTGCAACATATGCAATGAAATTATTGATAAGAAAACTGCGAATGGTGGGGGCACGAGTTTTAGTTACCTTAAGACAGGAAACCTTCAAAAGAAGTTCTTCCACCTCAGCTCCTTTCTTGAATGTTTCAGCGTGATCTGTAAAGTGGGGACCCAAAAAAAGACGTATTTTCTCCATTCATTTTCCCATAGGAAGCGTAGGCACAGTTGCAGCCCAAACAGTTAAAAGAACTTAAACCAAATGTGGCAGGAACCCAGATCTTGTTCCAAAAAGTGTGCCTTCTGCAATTCAGTGTAAATCCGTTCAGTGTTTTTTGCGAAATTAAGCCTCAAAAACTTTGTAGATTTCACACTGCAGAGGATCTGCAGAGCCAACAGATCTCAAGAAGAGGTCCTATTGGCTGCTATCACGTCAACAACTATGTGGCTATAGCCATCTTAGGACTCTGGACACAGAGTCCTAGAAAAAACATAATACAATATATGGGGGGGGAGGATACTCAGCCCACTGTGCATTGTGGTGAGCCAGGGTATGGAGTGTGGGGCATTTTTATATGTATGGGAGAGGGCATGTGGCCCCTCTCTCCATGCCTCTTGGTGGCCTCAGAGACCCCATCATCCAGTGCTGACATTAAATTAAAGGGTAGGGGGCACGTGGCCCACCCTCCCCTCCATGAGCCTCTCTGAGGACCACATTCCCCTGGGCTGAATGAAAATTAAAGGAGAGCGCGCAGCCCCCTCTCTAAACCACGAAAGGCCTCAGGAACCCCATTCCCTTGGGTTGACGCCATTGTTGTGTCCCAGGGAGCCTACCCTGCACACAGGAGCACAGGCAGGGAAAAGAAGCTGCAAAAAATGCGTCCGCCAGGAGGGAGAACACATAATTTCACTCCTTATCGTGGAATGATCTCCTGAGTTTAGCATCTCAGATGTCCTTTGAATATGGATGGGTGGGGATTAGTTGGTTTTGTTGTGCCTAGGAAATTCAACTTCAAAACCCGAGCGAAGTTTCACTCCTTAACCAGACTCACAGCTTGATCTGTGAGATGCTTTTGTGTTCAAACGTTTCTCCTGCAGCAGATATGCCCATCCAGGCCTTTTTCTGGGGCATGCTAGAATACATAAAACATCCTCAGTCATAACTCTTTTGTTCTCTGAAGCCTGGGAAACCGGTTATCGCTCACACTACAGCACTGTTCTCTGGCATTAATCTTCTACCCCTCCTGTCTTTCGTCCTTCGTGCATGTGGTCAGCCCTCACTGTTTCTCTAGCTAACTTTTTTAAATGCCTGCTATCTTCTTTGCTCTTCCCAGGCAGTGGAAAACTGATTACAATGCTTATCTTTAGGGTCTCTTTATATGATTTCTCATTATTTTGGCCTAGAGAGGACATTTCTCCTTTATATTCACTATCCCAATCGATCCTCCTTTCCCACCTTCTTTTGCTAACCTTCTCATCTCAGAGAATTAATGTGGCTTCAGATAATGTCATCCTTTGTTGGAGCACAGTGCTTGCACTTCAGTTTGCTGCTGCCCTGAAATAAAAATCTATTTCTCCTCATGGCACAAAACACATCATGGCTGATGCTTTTGCTGGCCTAGCCCACCCCCAAATTCTCAACATATGGAAGAGGGCTCCCTCTACCTTGTACAAGGTCCCTTTTTTCAGAAATGTGAAACTTTATAACACCTGGTCAATTTTACATTAACTGTTTTTACAAATAAACCCTCACAATGAACAGCTATGTGCCCTCCCCCAAAGGGACAGAAAAATTGCTCCAGCTTCCCCAAATATTGAGTTTCCCAAAAGCAAGTGCCCCATCTCTACAATAGAGTCCTGAGAGGGATGAGGTGAGTCAGGTGTCTGAGTACTTACAATTGCTTAACCATACGCTCACTCCAGAGAATCGCAAAAAGGTCTAATGACCTCAGGAGTATCCACGGGTAGTCAGCTTTGGGAATGTATGAGTAATGGCCACC
The DNA here is from genome assembly GCF_964261635.1 of Lissotriton helveticus. NCBI lineage: Eukaryota > Metazoa > Chordata > Amphibia > Caudata > Salamandridae > Lissotriton > Lissotriton helveticus. The sequence continues at coordinate 1,026,050,432 of NC_136063.1, forward strand.
AGGAATTTCCTGTGCTGTCATAACTGGAAACTCTCACTTGTTTTGATATGTTCTTGGAGGAAGGATGCCAGAACACTGCCAGCCGAAAGGAAGCAGGAGACAGTGGAAGACTCCCTCATGAGCCCAGAAGTTCACTGCATTGTGTAGAAAAAGGGGAGACCTCTCTGCAACATGAGGAGATGGCAAAATTGACTAGAGCCCTGCCAGGTTGAGCAGCAAAGCACACAGCACTTTGTCGGGAGTCCCTGGAGGTGGGCGGCACATATAAATCATCAGAGCAGGTCCCGTAGCACGGGAGACCTCTCTGCAACACGAGGAGACTGCAAAATTGGCAGGAGTCCTGCCGGGTTGGGCAGCAAAGCACACAGCACTTTGCCAGAAGTCCCTGGAGGTGGGCAGCACCTATTAATCATCAGAGCAGGTCCCGCAGTGTGGGGCGCGTGCGTGGCATGCCCTGGCTCGGCCCTGGCCAAGACCGGGCTAAGACGGGCCTGTCTCAGCCCGACATAGGCCGGTGGAGGCTGGGCTGGTCCACGGCCCTTTGCAGCACTGTGGTAGGCCTGAGGACTCTCTTCAAGTGGACCTTCCTGATTAAATTACCTTGAACGCTAGTCCACGATCTTGATGAGCCCGTAACCTTGTACAGTCTTTTTGTCTCTTTCTATTATTCTCTATTGAAGGTTGAGCCTATCCTATGTTGTAGCACTGAGATGGAGAAAAGGAAAATCTTGAGTGGCCCCAAATTAGTCCCATAAGGAGAGGAGGGGGCCTTCAGTCCCTTTTAAATTACCTTACTGGGGCAATGTGAGCGATAGAGCAACAGATCACTTCGGTGGAGGAGGCCATTAACACTGAAAGATCTGGATCGGTCTTAGGTCCTTTCACAGGTAACGAGGACCTTGGAACTCTTGCCCTTACATCGGCCAGAAATAAATCCCCGATTAGTGGCGTAATTATTAACGGTAGTGCCTTGAATCTCTCAGACCACATTTCCGTCAGTGACTTAGATAGTGATTCTCAGCCCCCAACTAAACATTCAAGAAACACAACTAATACCCTCCCCAGGTGTCCAGAGGCCGAGGTAACTGAGAACAGACAACCCCATGTATAACGCTGAGAAAAACAGCAATTAAGGACAAGCTTTTGTCGGTCCCGAAACAAGGCTGCAAGGGAAATGCGACTAATGGTCCCAGATCTAAGCACCCCAGTGTTTTGGCGCTACTCAACAGCAAGTTTGATTCACTAGATCTCTATCTGAAAGAATTTTTAACTCATTTAACTAGTAGAGTGGGCACAATAGAAGAGCTTTTAACGGAAGTCCCCGATTCTCTACAGCCCTTTAATCTTGTAGCGAATAATGCAGGAGCGATCATACTGATGGCAGCGCCAATTATCAGACACAGAGTGGGGCGACTACTCCTAGTGACCAACCGGCAGTATCGGGGCGAAACTGGGGAAAGGATCGCATAAACCAGTCCACTAATCCATCAATACCTCCTGTTGATCATTTAGGTAGTTTCCCTAAGCCCATCCAAACTATTGTAGCTAAGTACTCCCTACATCCCCCGGAAGCAAGAATCATTGCTTCTAAGACAGGCCATCAATCTTTAACTCATTCAGGAATCTTTAAAACCTCTAATCCTTCTACATTAGCCCCCATCTATAATCATGATATTGACCCGTCGACGATAGTCCTGGACCTACCTCCGACCGTGACTCCATACACGGTCATTTTAGCGAATGTTCCAGTACTAACGGTGGGTGTAGTAGAATCCTGGGAGTCATTTAGGAACAAATCATTATCTTGGTTGAGCTCAAAAATTGGCTCTTTAGATAGCCTCTTTTCAAATTTTAAAATGGTCAGACATGTCAGCTAGCTAGGGAAAGGGCAGAAGTAATTACCAGGGGACTGCGTGATTCTGACCTTCAAATCCCCACAACTGGTACATAATATCCTGATCAGGGAAGGTACCCACTCCATCTCAAATCATGAGATTAATGTGATCCCCCTAGGGTTTTCTATAAATTTTCTCGCCTCAATCGTCCAAATCTTTATAACGAGGCATACCCACTGAATCCACCACCTATGTACAACGTCCCAGTCCATAAGCGTTTTGACCTTTTCCCTCGCCTAGATCAGGTGGATTGACGCCTCATCACTCCCTCAAGTGAGGATGTGTTAAGTGGGAGGGCACTTATAAATGCAGGCACTCTAGCCCCAGGAGTATAGGTTAATAGTATATGTTAATGTTTCAGATAGCGCCCAATTAGCATTAGACTCTAGCCCAACAGGTTATCAGGGGTACAGCAATTATTTTCTGATAGAGACTGTAGGAGTTGAGATTAGGAGCAACATTCTGACTCCTGTTGCCTCCCCTGTCCATATCCCAGCTGATAGCTGAGTTATCCCTCCTGTGGTCTCCATTGTCTCTCCCCTTGGAAATAGTACCCGGGTTACTACTGGAATTAAGAAGGATATCTCCTATTGATAGAGCGTGCGAGGTCACCCAGCCAATGATTTCGCCGTTTCCGGCTTCAGGGCCCATATACTTTCAATTCACACTATTCATTGACCAGGCGACTTCACGGGCTGCTACCAATTGTGTGTGTTCCCTACTGTTATTACTTAGTGTACCCGACTTACCATCCACCGACACGGGTACCTATGACTTCAATGGATCAGGGGCCTAGCTGTAAAAGGAAAGGCAGCAAATGCAATTTCAAATGACATTCAATACTGTTGGAAATGACCACGGACAACTGGAAGTTTTAAAATGTTTATCTAAAGTTCGTTTTCTGAAAGCATGAGATTTACAAGAATAAGGCAAACGATAATCAAGATAATGAAAAGTACATAACTATAGAGAAATAAAGTCAGGGTAATCATAAAAATGCAATAATGAGATGCAAAGGAAATATGCTATGCATTCAAGGCAGGAATTCTTTAGAAAAACTAAGTAAGGTCGTTCTAGACCATATCAGAAAATGACAAACTGCAATGCAAAATATGATTTCTAGAAGATAGGGTAACATGAGAACATATCAAGAAAATTATGCAAATGACTTTACGTTTCAATAGTTTGCGGTAAAGCATGGAAAAATCAACATGTGCAAGATGTCTTTTATTAAAGCAAAAGACTGAAATATAGAAAGGTGCAAGTTTTAAGGAACTTAGAGCAGTATTTACCTAGACTGGTGTGGAAACCAAACCCTGGCCACGGGTCAGTTAAGGACAGGAAACCCTCAAGGAAGGATACCCCTCAAAGGACAGCAGGTGCAGAATGGATACCCCGGACAGGACAGGATACCCTCAGATTAGGAATCAGGACAGGACCTCAGGACAGGACAGCAAACCCTCAGGACAGGACCGCTCAGGACAGGACCGCACCCGCAGTTTGGAAGCAACGCCTGGGCTCCACCCTCTCTGCAGCTATCGATCAAGACCCCGATTGGGTCAACGAACTCCCAGCAAAGTGCTTCGCCAGCACTTTAAGGTTCAATAAAACCTTAGTCTATGGTCAATTTCGGACAGAGTGCTCCGCAGCTCTCTGTATCTTCAGTCACCTATTGAGTACGATGGGTCAGTGACAGGTCAGCTAAACCAGACAAGTCGGACAATTCCCTAGGTGAACCCAGGGTAGATATACTCTTTTGGGTCAGTGTACCACCCCCCAATGTTGCAAGGTGTCAGAATCCCTCAATTTGGATTGGTCCTAAGGTAGGATTTGGGTAACACACCAATCAGAATACACGATTTATATGCCTACTTTACATATTTGGGTACCGCCTAGCAAAATTGGGGTTCCCATGAGAAACCGTGCAGAAATACGAGCGACAAATTAACAATGTAACACATGAGGAGCAACATTCTCCGTTCTCATAGCGCAGAGGTGGCTTTCCCAGGCGCATCTTGACTGTGGCTGCCAGCTGGCTGAGTTCCACTGTCCAAAGTGGCCACCTTTCAGTGCTCCCTGGTCATGCGCAGAAGAGACCGTCAATATGGCTCCCAATCAGTTCGGACCCCCATTCCCCGCGGTACATGAAAAGTAAGCGAGAACAAATTAATACACAAACATAACGTTCTGAAATCACATCACAGGGTTGTACTTTCGACTTATCATCATAAAATATACTTATGCAGTCTAAATGTTAGCTACATAGAAACGGTGACAAGAGCAGTGGCACGAGCAGTACCACATTATGGGCCAAGCTATGTATTACGCATGCGCATAATTTTCCCTCCAACTCTGCAGACGCGTCAGGACACGTGAGTGTAACTGACGCATGCGCAGTAACTGAATACAAGCGGCAGACATTTTAAATGACTTGAGTAAATTATTTTAGTAAAACACATAGGCAAGCGTCTGGAAACCTCGTTTAACATAAAATGAACATTAGTAAGACGTACACTTATTACCTTGTTACACATAAACGAGGTTCATGACTTCGGCAAGGTCGCAAAATATGCGAAGCTTTGCTTCATCAATCCCCTCTTTGATGATATTTACTATCATCACAAATATAAATGGAACCAGATGCCAACTTTCTCTCACACTTTATACAATTCTATCTCTTCTAGCAATCGCTCCAGCTTTTCTCGTTCAGTTTTGGTAGGGTGAGAATTCTTCACCTTTTTATAGATCTGATTATTCATCTCTTCTAATTCGAGCACAATCACACTCCGTTTCACTCCTCTTGTATTTACCTCTCTCGCATTCACCTCATACTTCTTTGTGTGCTTGCGGCATTTGCAACAGACAAATATGAAAAATAGGATGAGACCTATAATTCCAATTGGCATCAATACTTTGAGCAATAAGCCTTTACCTATACTAGCGAACCAATGACCTACATTTGAGAGACCATCTACCAGTCTCTTCCAGGCACTATCAACCTCGAGTGGTCTGAGTTCCTTTGCCAAATTAGTAATATTTCTCACATATCTTTTGAGCTGCACACTTTTGTCCGGAATATAAGTGCAACAATGTTGCGCCTTCAACATCCGGCAGACTCCGCCCTCTTTCGCCAATAAGGTATCAAGAGCAAGTCGATTCTGCAAAACCATTGATCTGATCGCAACCATTTCGGTATTGACCAGCAGAAATCCATGAGCTGTCTCAGTCGACAACACATCCACTATAGTGGACAATTTGCAAATTCTGTGAGTGTTCAGAACCACTCCCACTCCAGGTATCAGTGCACTGAAAATACTACCCATTATTTCACCTATGCTTTCTCTTTTACTACGCACTAAGCCATTAGTATTTTCACTGCTTCCAGCAACTCCATTCACATGGTATATTTTCGGGAAGACAATGCCAAAATAGCAACTTCCATACCAGTGATCCGGCAATTTGAAATAAGCCTTGTCCCCACAAATATAATAAATTCCAGGAAACACAGGCTCTGACCCATTTTTGAAACCCCAACCTCTGCCCACTTTGGCTTTTTCTGACTTTCGTCATTAGCCTTCTTTTGTATTTTAATTCTCCTTTTCTCTGCCATGTTTAGGAACATCTTTTCCTGCTCATGCAAAGAACAAGTCAAGTTATCTCTGTGTGCGTCCGCTATGTCAATGTTACCTATAGTCAGGAAATAATCTCCCATGTATCGTATTGCGTCACTTTTGGTATGTACAGGATTCAAGTTCCCACGTATAGGGAGCTCAGAAAAGATCACGTCATTGTTAGAGTAATAGTACTGTAACGGTCCTCTTTTGTAAAATAAACTAGCTAAAATGCTACAGGAAATTCCGTATGTCAGTGGCAAGTGATGGTATGTCACGCCTTCAGCTACAGAAGTAGGTAGCTTCATGCAGACATAGCAATCTTCAATTTCCATAGTCTCTACATAGTGTATTAACAAGTTTGCGAAAACATTTAAGTGTGTCCTGTTTTTGATTCTATGATAATGTAGTTCTTCCTCATCTGATGCTTCTAAGTCTTGTTTTGTTTGTCTCAGTGCTCTCTCATGTCTAGCTACACTCTGTGTTGTCAGCTCTTCACTGTCAGTATTTACAATTTCAGTAGGGACAATATTAGTATCTTTGCTTACAGCAAAGGGAATGAAAATGGTTAGTCCTATCCACAGTAATATCAGGACAACTATACTACAGACACATACCTTGCAGCATGTTTTGCAACAGCTGCGACTGGGTCTACCATTCACGTTTGAATCAGACATTTTGGCTTCAGAAGAAGTTTGTCAACCCCTCTTTGTGTCTTTACACAAGTATCTTACTTTGTGCAAATTCACGGTGGCTCTTCTTCCTCTTCGTCAGAGTACTCAGGGACGGGCTCTCCGTCGCTTACGTCAGTGATATCGAGATCTTCAAGTTCTTCTAACACAAGTGTCCATTCAGGTGACTTGTACTTTTTGTTTTGTCTCTTTATCCGATCACTCCTTCTTTTGGAAGAGTCTTCTGGTTGTTCTGCTATACGAGCACTTCTCCTTTCTTCTGCACGTTTTTCTTCTACTGTTTTTATTCTCAATCTCAATTTCTTTATGTATTTAGGCTCAAGATGCTTTCTTTTCTTAAGTCTTTTGGTTGGTACTTGGACTTCGTTTCCTTCTCTTGCCCTCTTATTTTCATTAGCTTGTGGCAATTCTGCTTCAGTTTCTTCTTCTTCTATCTGACTACTTCCAGGGCTAGCATCTGTTTTTTCTGCCTGGGTACTAATCTGGCCTTGTTCAGGTAATTTGTGTGTTGGCTCTTCAAGTGTCTTTGACTCTGTTTCCTGAACACGTTCTTCTAATTCTATCTGATCCTGTTCAAGCACTTCGATCTCTGGACTTTCTTCTGCTCAAACTATTACACTATGTCTAGTCTGTCCCTTCCCGATATCAGGTGTCAGTGGAGGAGTATCAATCACTTGTTCTGTATTCCTCTCTTGTTCAAGATCCTTCACTTGTTCAGTATCGGGCACTTGTTCAGTCTTATTCACTTGTTCTGTATCAATCACATGCTCTGTCCCTGTCTGACCTTCTCCTTCCTCAGTTTTGATGTGAATCTCAACAGTCTGAGGTTCTTCGCCTGTGCCTTGCTTTTCCTCTCTAGTCCACTCTCTACCTTCCCAAAGTCGTTCACTTGTTCGGATGGGGTCTTCGGTGAGATCAATCAAGGGAATCCACTCTTCTGGCCATATGCTTGGCAGCTCGTCTTCAGCTACTTCTGGCTCAGCTTCTTGGACCCCTTCAGCAGGCTGGACTCTTGGTAGTTTGTCATCAACTATCCTTGGGCCAACGTCTGCTGATTCTTCAGCTTGACTGGTACTGGGCTGTACGTTGTCAGCTACTTCTGGTCTGGCTCCTGCAGAGTCCTCTGCTGGACGTCCTTCTGCTTCAGGCACTTCGTCTGGTGGTACCTTCTGGGTGTGGCTGGCGTGTATCCAACGCGGAACCCCGGCACACTTGACTGCTGTGGTAGTAACCAGAATCACCTGACGTTTTTCTCCCCACCTTGGCTCCAGGCAGCTCTTCCGAGTATGCTTCTTTATCTTCACCCAGTCCCCCGGGACCAGTTTGTGGAGAGGAGTCGTTGGATTGAGGATGGCGTCTTCTCCGATCTGGCGAGAGATAGAACGCACTTGGTCACCCAATCTTTTGCAGTATTCAAGCACCAAATCATCAGTAATACTCAACAGTTTGCTTCCAGGCACCCATGCTTGTCTCATCACTCTTCCCATAATGATTTCATGGGGACTTAGGCCTGTCTTGCGATCAGGAATACTTCTGAGTCCCATCAGGACCAAGGGTAGGGCCTTCACCCAGGTCAGTTTAGTTGCATCACACAGTTTTGCTAGTCTGTTTTTGATAGTTCCATTTATTTGTTCCACTACTCCTGAAGCCTCTGGACGATAGGCACAGTGAAGCTTTTGGGAAATTCCAAAGGCCTTACAGAGTTCGTCGATCACTGCATTCTGAAAATGTGAGCCTTGGTCTGATTCAATAGTGACTGGAACCCCGAACCTAGGTATCAGTTCTTTTAATAAACACTTAGCTACTGTTTTTGCGTCATTTTGGGGAGTAGGGAAAGCTTCCACCCACTTGGAAAATAAACAGACCATGACAAGGACATATCTTTTCCCTTCACAACGGGGCATGGTGATTAAATCAACCTGTATCCTTACAAAGGGACCCCCAGACCTCCCAATTTTCCCCAGTTCCACCACAGTCCTCTTCCCTGGGTTCATCTTCTGACATGACAGGCACCTCTGAACAGAGGGACTCTGCTACTTTCCTGAACTTTTTACTGTACCAAGTCTGTTGGAACACTAGAATCATGGCGTCCCTACCAATGTGTGATCCTTCATGTATCAACCTCGCCATTGTGCTAAGTAAGTGTCTAGGCAATACAGGCATACCAGTTGGACCTAAAATGACACCATCCACACGTCTTGGTCTACACCCATCGTCCTTCCACTTCTCTCTTTCTTGCCAAGGTGCCGCCTGCTGCCATTCTTTCACTTCATCCCATGTAGGCACTTCCTCAAACACTTGAAGTTGGCAGCTGGTTCCTGGCCCCCCTCGTTTCGGATTTACGATATACCGATCTCTTGCGCACCATTGGGCCACTCGATCAGCATAATCGTTTCCCAGTGATACCTTGTCCATGCTCTTCTTATGAGCAGCACATTTTACCACTGCCAGTTCCTTTGGTAACTGGATTGCCTCTAAAAGGTCTTGAACAACTTTTCCATTTCGAATAGGGGTACCTGATGAAGTCAGGAACTCCCTCTGTAGCCACAACTGGCCAAAGTCATGCACAACCCCATAACAGTACTGACTGTCAGTATACACTGTTATGCGTATGTTCTTCCCAATTTGGCAAGCTTTTATCATAGCAATCAATTTGGCTACTTGTGCAGACTTGATGTGATATAGATAACCTGCTTCCTCAATTTTCTCTAGGGATACTACTGCATAGGCAGCACTCAGGCCTCCTTGTTCATGCCTTAGACATGAACCATCTACAAATAGTTCTTTATCATGCACAGGCAATGGCGTTTCCTTTATGTCTGGGCGTGGCTTGGTATTGAATTCAGTTAGATCAATACAATCATGTTCATCATCCACCCCCCCTTCCATATCCTTTGGGTCGGGGAGTAAGGTGGCTGGGTTCAGAATACTGCACCTGACAATGTTTACATTTGCAGCACCCACAAGAATCCTCTCATATTTAGTCAGCCGACTAGGGGTGAGATACTGTGTTTTTGTTCTGGTCAACAAAATTACCACTCCATGCGGAACATACACAGTTACCGGATGTCCCATGACAATTGACTCACTCTGTTCTAAACTGGCACAGGTAGCAGCTACTGCTTTCAGACAACCTGGTAATCCAGCAGCCACTGGATCTAAGGTGGCAGAGAAATATGCCACAGGCCTTCTCGTTGTGCCATGTTCTTGAGTTAGGACTGACAATGCGCAATTATCGCGAGAGTCACAGAATAGGGCAAACTCTTTGGAATAGTCTGGCATCCCCAATGCAGGAGCAGTACACAGACAATCTCGTAGTTTGGTGAAGGCTGTTAAGCTTTCATCATCCCATTCTACAATTTCGGGTGTTCCTCTTTTAGTCATTTTTATCAAGGGCCTGGCTAGGACTGCAAATCCCAGAATCCACTGCCTGCAGTATCCTATCACACCCAGAAACATTCTTATTTCTTTCTGAGTACGGGGCAACTGCATCTTTTGAATTATCCTCACTCTCTCCGATGTCACTTTTCTGACACCTTTTTCTATCTGGTGCCCCAGATATTTCACCGATTTTGCACAAAACTGTAACTTGTCAGGGGACACTTTATGTCCCTTTTCACACAGGTGATTCAGTAGGGCAATGGTGTCAATCACACAATCCTTATGACTTTTAGACGCCACCAAGAGGTCGTCTATATATTGCACTAAGACAGAGTTCCCAGGTAGGACTAAAGTTTCCAAACATTTTTTCAAGATCTGATTAAAGATAGAGGGGCTCTCTGTATACCCTTGAGGGACCCGGTTCCAGCAATACACGTGACCTTCGAAGGCAAATGAGAAAAGAAATTTGCTATCTGGATGCAAAGGAATGGAAAAGAATGCATGACACAAGTCTATCACCGTGAACCACTCAGCATCCCAGGGAATCTGATACAGGATCACTGCTGGATTCGGGACAATAGGGCAACAGGGAACTACTATTTTGTTGACTTTTCGTAGATCCTGTACTACTCTGTACTTGCCACTAGGCTTCTTAATGCCCATAATCGGAGAGTTACATGGGCTACTCATCACCTCCTGTATGATGTTTCCTTCTAACAATTTCTTTATTTCCACAGCAACACCAGCTTTCACTTCTGCATTCATCCTGTAGGGTTTAGTATTGGGGTATACTGCATTGTCCTTTATTGCTATCTGTATGGGGTCCACATTTTTCATTAACCCTACATCTTTCCCGGTAAAGTCCCACACCTCTGGCTTTACTGCTTCTTGGAGTTCTTTGGGCAAATCCTGCATGGTCATTCGTTTAATTTCCGAGTCAGGTCTGACTAACATTAATTTATAAATGCCGTCTTCATCTGGGGTCTGAATTTCCACACCCTTTGGTGTGCAAAAGATGGTACAGTTCATTTTGCACAGCAAATCGCGTCCCAGTAAGTTCACTGGACTGGTGTCACAAACGACAAATCTATGCATTTCCCTAAAATTTCCAATTGAGATCTCCATGGGCTTGGTAACAGGAGTACTAATCAATTGATTAGATACACCCACTACTTGGATGGCTTCTCCCGAGAGGGGTAGGTTTGGAACGTCCACTGTTCTCACAGTAGAACGGGTAGCGCCAGTGTCCAACAGAAAGGTGACATCGTTTCCGTCAACCTTTCCTTCAATGTATGGTCCGGACTGGTCTACCGGCAAGGAGGCGCCAAGTACGCACTCCTCGTCCTCCCCTCTCAGGCCCCGTCAGTACTGGTCATCACAAAGGAAGGTATCATTTAGAAGATACTGCGAAGTTGCTGCATTTCTGTTCTCATTGCTTTCCCAGACTTCTATCTCATCTCCCTCTGCCTGTTTTCCCCTGTATACTTGCTTTGGTGCTCGGGGCACCTGAACTGTTTTTACCTGTGGTTGAGTCTTTCTTGGTCTCTCTTTCTGCGTCTGTGGAGTTAAATCAGGAGTTTTGGGGTTATCTTCGGGCAAGTAAGGACACTCGTTACGCCAGTGTCCAATTTCGCCGCACTGATGGCAGGGAAATTTCTTCATAGCCTCCTCCCTGCTCATTTTGGGCCGGGGCTTGCCTCCTCCCCCTCCCCCTCCCCCAGGGCCTTCGTTCTTTGCATTTTTGACCATGTTACTCAACTGCTTTTCCTGCTGTTCTGCGAGCTTCACCTGAGCCCACATCACCTTTTCCTTGAGAGCCTTTTTCTTTTCTGCCATCTCGTCCTCGCAGTACTTTGCGTACCGCAGGACCTCGTCTACCTTTTTGGAGTGCCAACAGATTTTGTTATCCTTTATCCACTGACAAATTTCAGGTCTTAAACCGTTTACAAACCTGTAAATGAAGTGCGTCATGTCCTTCATCTCGATGTTATCTATACCACTGTATGTTTTAAACACCTGCAACAGCATTTCATAATAGGAGTGCACTGTCTCCTCTCTTTCCTGCGTTGTTCTATCTATCCTGGTCCAATCAGTTTCCTTAGCTGGCACCTTTAGTTTCAAGTGCTGAATTACTTGTTCATACTTTCTCATGACTTCCTTCGAAGGTTCCCCTGTTTCTTTATCTCTTGTATACTCCTCACTAGGCCAGGCTATGGCTATTTTACACTCGGTCCATAGATCGACTGGGACCACAATGTCGAAAAACCCATTCAGGTCTTTCCACAGGCATTTCTGCACCTTTATGAACCTTTCCACTTGTCGGTACCATTCAACCGGCTTCTCGCGCAGTTTCGGGAAATCGTTAGTAAAGGACACAATATCCTGTCTGGACCATGGAACGTGCACATACCTCCCACCTGGTACTTCCCGCATGGGGCATAATGTTTCGGGTTTGTCTACTTCTCTCAGAGGGAACTCAGGGGTAGCCTGTCTTGATCGGGCCTCATCTTTCTTACGTGCCCATCTCGTTTTCCACCTTTCCACATCTCCCCATTTTTGCAAGACTGCAAGCAACTCTTTAATCTGCAACTTCCTCCCTGACACATTCAAGTTCTCTAAATCCTTATCTGAGAACTCAGCTCGGTATGGTTTCTGCAAGGGCTTCGATCTCGATATATCTATCCCCATACTAGCTGCGGTGTCGGTCAGTTTTTCGTGGAGCACCCTAGTACTTCTGGTAAGACTTTTACACATAAAAAGCAACTCTTCTTCAGAATAGGTGTTTAATCTGTCTAACCCCACATTTCCTGCCATCAATTCCTCTATTTCTACCCTCAGCTTGTAGAGGTCTAAATGTTTCGTTTGCGGAACCTGTTTTTCTAACTCACGACTCCAATTTTCAATCTCTTCTGGCGTTACCAAGGAAACACTCCTAGTCCCTGTTGCTGATTCTAATTTAATTTCTTTCGCATCAAAAGGATTATGCCTCTTCTGCACTCCCTTTCCGGTCTGTTTGTTTGGTAGATCCAAGAACACCACTTCGGACTCACACTCACTGGACTGATCGTCTATCAGTAGGGGCTCTTGCCTCGGCGGGGCCATTATCGGGTTCATAACTGGAGGGTTCGAACTTCCTTGACTATTCCCGTACAACGGAACCACTGGTCCGATTGTTACCGGAATAGTCAAAGCTTCAGGACTGGTATTTAACTGGGAGATCTTCTGAATTATTTCTGTCCTCTGTCTAGCTAGGGCCTCTTGCTCCCTTTCATCTAGTACTCTTCCTAATGTCCGGTCAGGTATCATCTGTGGGGTCAAGTGAGGGGTAAGACTCGGGGCAGTAGGATGCGTTTCACTTGGACCCCCACCATAATTTGGTTTCGGGAACAAAGTTCCTGTCCCAAACGACCTGCGCTCTTCCCCATATGGAGGCTGCAAAAAGGGCACCCCTGAACCTACTGGTTTTTCTTCGTTCTCATAAAGAGGTCTGGGGCAAAATGTTCTTTCACGAGAATATTTTTCCTCTGAGCTCTCGGGCATTCTAGGATATATATTGCGTACCTCCGGGGGCTCGGGCTTCTCGAAATAGGGCAATACCTGACCCACTCCCCCCCTACATAGGGATCTGTCCTCCTCCTTAATAGATGGACGCTGGGGATTCTCTCCTGCACTGGAAGGTCGGGCTCCCTCATTATAAGGGGGCGGACTTCTCGTAAAGATGTCATCTAACAATTCATCATCTGACTCTCCAAGGGCTCCCCAATGCTTACACTTTTCTGTCCTTTTTTCTCCCCCTGACGGGGAACATGCTGGCATCATAGGAAACAGACCCTCAACAATCATGCTCTGTCTCCACTGTTTCATCCTCTTGTCCCTTGTCTCTTGTTTCAGCCTGGGGTACCACTTAGTCAGACCTTTGTCCATTCGGGGTTTCTCTCTTTCAAAAGCCTCAATTTCCCATTCCTCTAATGCCTCATACTGCGTTAGTCTCGGTCTGGGATGTAATTCATTCATGCGGGTTCTCAAATTAAATAAAATTCTGCCATTAAAAGTACCGTCTAACGGAAAAGCCAATACTCCGTCATCTTTTGTGTACTTTACCCAATTCTCCAACCACACACAGGTGTTGTACCCTCGGTCAAACATCATGAATGAGGCAGGAGTATTCGGTGGCGGGATAGTAACACCCTCTCTAGACTTAATCGGGTTGTCCGTTTTGAAGAAATTCTTTACCCTGCTTACAAGGGACATCTTTCTCTTAGCTCCGTACATAATATCGTATCTATTAGCTTTCCACTGATCCCTTTCAAACCCTTGGTTTCTTGGATCGGGTCTAGTCTCTGGACAATACGAGTGCCACATACAATTTCTACGCTTAACTCTGTTTACAAAGTCACCTCCAATCAGCACGCGTCTTGCAATTCCGTGCGACCAATGAGGTGCACGCGTTCAAGTATTTTCGGCCAATGGGTGCGCGGCCCCTTCGTGAGACTGTTCTCACGCTCCGGCGCTTTAGCCCTCCTTCACAATTCCAGCCCCACTACCCGCCCGCTGCTTCTACCAATCCCAGCGCGGCACGGAGTGACGTCAGAGGCGCTTCGCGACTGACTCCCTCCCTTCACAAGGTAACGAAAACTTTCTTTCCTTTTAAAGTGCTCAGTGCTTGGTTAATTTACAACAAATACACATTCGCCACAGTGCTCAAGTGTCTAGACAGAACAGATTTCTTTTACTGCAAGTAAACTACTTCCATTTACTTTTCACACGCTGCGAGTAGATCTCTTCCGCCTACCCTTCACTCTAGCATCGGTGAACCTGTTATTCCCCTAAACTCATCCACTTCTTTCCGGGATATATCCGAGTCTAAGGTTTCCCAGCGGACCCCTTTGCTTTCACCCAAGCTCCGATGAACCTACTACTCTTCCGATGTGACCCTTACTAGGTTACGCCACTATGGGAATTTTGCCAATGAACCTCGTTACTGACATTTATTCACACATGTATTCAGAAAAACCCTAGTTAGTGCTTCCCGGTTATCCTAACCTGCACCTAACTTTCCTTAAGCCTGTGACCTCAGGACAATGGATTCTATTCACCAGTTGCCCTTTCAATTCCCCGGGGAGTTCGGACAACACAATACGAGACGGTTTACAAATGCATGGATTAATACATATAACAATATAAGGACAAGAATAATAATGAAAAAACAATTCATTGATTTTCAGCAGCGTATTCACAAGAGATTGATCGGGTCCCTCGGAACAGCCGCTCTTATAGCAGCATTAATGTACTAGCAGCTACCGACTTAACTAGCCTAACTAATCCTGCCTAACCTTTAGCTAGTCCCTAACCATCCTCTGATCTACCAAAAAACTGATAGAGCGTGCGAGGTCACCCAGCCAATGATTTCGCCGTTTCCGGCTTCAGGGCCCATATACTTTCAATTCACACTATTCATTGACCAGGCGACTTCACGGGCTGCTACCAATTGTGTGTGTTCCCTACTGTTATTACTTAGTGTACCCGACTTACCATCCACCGACACGGGTACCTATGACTTCAATGGATCAGGGGCCTAGCTGTAAAAGGAAAGGCAGCAAATGCAATTTCAAATGACATTCAATACTGTTGGAAATGACCACGGACAACTGGAAGTTTTAAAATGTTTATCTAAAGTTCGTTTTCTGAAAGCATGAGATTTACAAGAATAAGGCAAACGATAATCAAGATAATGAAAAGTACATAACTATAGAGAAATAAAGTCAGGGTAATCATAAAAATGCAATAATGAGATGCAAAGGAAATATGCTATGCATTCAAGGCAGGAATTCTTTAGAAAAACTAAGTAAGGTCGTTCTAGACCATATCAGAAAATGACAAACTGCAATGCAAAATATGATTTCTAGAAGATAGGGTAACATGAGAACATATCAAGAAAATTATGCAAATGACTTTACGTTTCAATAGTTTGCGGTAAAGCATGGAAAAATCAACATGTGCAAGATGTCTTTTATTAAAGCAAAAGACTGAAATATAGAAAGGTGCAAGTTTTAAGGAACTTAGAGCAGTATTTACCTAGACTGGTGTGGAAACCAAACCCTGGCCACGGGTCAGTTAAGGACAGGAAACCCTCAAGGAAGGATACCCCTCAAAGGACAGCAGGTGCAGAATGGATACCCCGGACAGGACAGGATACCCTCAGATTAGGAATCAGGACAGGACCTCAGGACAGGACAGCAAACCCTCAGGACAGGACCGCTCAGGACAGGACCGCACCCGCAGTTTGGAAGCAACGCCTGCGCTCCACCCTCTCTGCAGCTATCGATCAAGACCCCGATTGGGTCAACGAACTCCCAGCAAAGTGCTTCGCCAGCACTTTAAGGTTCAGTAAAACCTTAGTCTATGGTCAATTTTGGACAGAGTGCTCCGCAGCTCTCTGTATCTTCAGTCACCTATTGAGTACGATGGGTCAGTGACAGGTCAGCTAAACCAGACAAGTCGGACAATTCCCTAGGTGAACCCAGGGTAGATATACTCTTTTGGGTCAGTGTACCACCCCCCAATGTTGCAAGGTGTCAGAATCCCTCAATTTGGATTGGTCCTAAGGTAGGATTTGGGTAACACACCAATCAGAATACACGATTTATATGCCTACTTTACATATTTGGGTACCGCCTAGCAAAATTGGGGTTCCCATGAGAAACCGTGCAGAAATACGAGCGACAAATTAACAATGTAACACATGAGGAGCAACATTCTCCGTTCTCATAGCGCAGAGGTGGCTTTCCCAGGCGCATCTTGACTGTGGCTGCCAGCTGGCTGAGTTCCACTGTCCAAAGTGGCCACCTTTCAGTGCTCCCTGGTCATGCGCAGAAGAGACCGTCAATATGGCTCCCAATCAGTTCGGACCCCCATTCCCCGCGGTACATGAAAAGTAAGCGAGAACAAATTAATACACAAACATAACGTTCTGAAATCACATCACAGGGTTGTACTTTCGACTTATCATCATAAAATATACTTATGCAGTCTAAATGTTAGCTACATAGAAACGGTGACAAGAGCAGTGGCACGAGCAGTACCACATTATGGGCCAAGCTATGTATTACGCATGCGCATAATTTTCCCTCCAACTCTGCAGACGCGTCAGGACACGTGAGTGTAACTGACGCATGCGCAGTAACTGAATACAAGCGGCAGACATTTTAAATGACTTGAGTAAATTATTATAGTAAAACACATAGGCAAGCGTCTGGAAACCTCGTTTAACATAAAATGAACATTAGTAAGACGTACACTTATTACCTTGTTACACATAAACGAGGTTCATGACTTCGGCAAGGTCGCAAAATATGCGAAGCTTTGCTTCATCACTATCATTTCATGTTTTGGAACATTGCTGGCCTAAAGACGAAGATTTTGAACCTACTGTGGTCAGAGTTTGTTATGGATTTTGATGTATTTTGTCTACAAGAGACCTAGACGATAGATCCCATCTACATTAATGGCTTCAAAACATTTCATACGCCTGCGGTAGCATCAACCCATGGGAAAGCAATGGGGGGTTGAGCATCTATGTTTCAAATCACTTAAACTTCGGGATTACTGCAACCCTGGTGGTAAATCAGGTAAGCGTGCCCGGGGTAGACCTGTGAGCAACCGAGAGTGGCTCTCGCTCCGGGTCCTGTGCCCGCCTGCGGCTGTTTGCGCCGGTGCTGGCGATCCCCTGTATTTTTTGCCGCATGATTCTGCCGCCTCCCTCCTTCCTCGATCTACCCGACGCGAAAGCCTCTAGCGTTGCATTGCCACCACGGTGGTGGCGCTGATCATTGTCTCTCCCACAGAACACAGCCCTGCCACGACCTGACCTGGCTCCTGCTTGCCAGTTGCAACGCCTGCCTTTGTTGCCGCTGATTGCAGGAGAGGACTCGTCTTGGGTGCTGCTTGTTGTGTGCAAGTTACGTCGTGGTCGTCTAGAGACACTTCCACCCGCTGCATGGTCCCGGGCCAAACTCCTATGGTGCTACAAAGTGCACTTCAAACTTCCCAACGCTCCTGATAACCATACCTTCAATGGTGCAGAAACACAAGCGCCACATATAAAATATGAATCAAATGCTTTTCTGCCCTCGAATGTGTACTGGCCTGAGATTTTCCTGTTCACTTTTACCTGCACACTACATGCCAAGCATTGCCTTATTCTAAGATGGAGATGATTCCAGTAAACCTAACTTCTCCTTAAGGTGCCTGGCCTTAAGATGGCGCTACCTCAAACTTTTTTTTTTCTCATTGTTTCCCTGAAGTCTCACCTACCTTTAAAAGTGTAGATCACTTCTTCATCACATCCCTACTACACTAAGGCTACTCAGGACTCATCTACACTCATACAGAAGACCTCCCTTAAAGACCAGACTTTACACCTACTAATCACACCAGTGCCTTTCCCTAACGATCATGCCACATCCTGACCTGACATGGGCTGCGGAAAACTCCTACACTCTGGTCTACTCCCCTAACGCTCCAAAACCGCTACTAAATCCTTCAAACACGGCACCCTAAAATGACAGCCTGAAACACTGATATCCGACCTGCGCTTCAACACGGACAGTGGCACCTGCATAAATGACCTCATTTTCTATTCTAGAAGAACTGCCGCCTGGCGCAATTCTTTAACGCACCTCCTTAACGTTCACTCAACCAGTAACATTCCTTACGGCACCAAACTCCCAATCGCTCCCTCCTCTACCCTACAAGCAGACCTCACCATCACCCTCAACAAAAATGGCATGGTTCTGATCCAGGCCTCAACCAATAATCTGAATAAATTTGCAGATCTTTTCATCCTCCTCAGAAACTATGTTCAAGACACTAATAGGATAACTAACACCTGCACCACTGACCCACCGTCCAACCAGCTTACTATGCCCCGCCACCCGCTTACCCCCATCCCAAGGGCTCCCACTGCAGATCCTCCTATTGCCAATGACCCACCGTCTGACCAACCAACCTATTATGCCCAACCACCCGGTTACGCCCCTCCCAAGGGCTCCCACTCCAGTTCCTCCTATCTCCCCCAGCATGCCTACTGACCCCGAATATAGACACTCCCCTATACCCTTGATCCCCTCCCTCCCAGCACCCCACACCAACAGGGAGACTGATACGCCCACACTGACCCCGGTCTTAACTCAAACTATTCATCCTTTGTCTCCCAACAATGTTCACCCTCACCGCTATATCTCGCCCACCGGCACATCTAACAGAGCCGTTTCTAGACCTCTGACCTCCCCCCACCAGTCAGCCACCAAAATCGCGAGCTAGGTATGCCACTAAAGACTCTGGAGTCTACTCAATCCTACCTACCTTCCCCCCCACCCTTACTTACCCCTGGGACTGCTCCCGAACCTTTGCCCAAACCTTTGCCTCCTTGTCCTCTTGCATCCCCTGCTTATAGTGATCTAGAAACTCTGCACTCCAGAGCAACTAAAGTCACTCAGAGCATTCATAGATCCATTCTGGACCTCATGAACCTCCTTCACCTTGTCGAGCTCTCTCTTGCCAACCTCAAGTCATCTCTTACATCCCCCCTCCGCTCTTTGAACCGCCCAAACAGCCACTCCCGCTACACCTGAGACATCTTCGCTCACGCAAACAACACTGCCACCTCTCAGAGGAGGAATCCTGAGCTCTTGCACTCTCCTACAACTCTACTGCTGCCTGCTCTAACCCTCTAGACCTCACGGAAAACAAAGTCCTCGACATCCTCCAAGATCACAACCATGCCCAAGCCATCCCGTGCCCACTAGACACGAATCCCGGATACCCCATCAGCACGGTCATCATCAACCCCAACAGGCCTCCAACCCTCCTCCACAGAAGTCTGATGAAAAGCTACCTCGCACCTGTAATCCTGACCGTCCAGACTCCCGACAATCCCGCAGACCCCTCCCTATCTGGTCTCTTAATCAATTGCCGCTCAGCAGTCAAGCATGCAGCTGATATTGCTGACCTCATCCTGAACAAAAATTTAGAACTAGCTATATTTACAGAATCGGGGCTCAATGAATACTCCTCCCCTTGCCTGGACTTATTAGTCCCTCCCAATTACAATATCTCCAGACTCGACAGACACTCCAAAAGGAAAGGAGGAGGCATTGCCTGCATCTACCGTTCCTCCCTTCTTGTCATGGAACTCTTGGCGGATACCAACGACTCCTGCGAATACCTCGCACTCTCCATTTGCAGCAACTCAGTACATCTCTGTAACTTGCACATTTTTTACCACCCGCCAGGCTCCAATGACTCTTTCACCGATCACCTCCTAGAAATCATCACAACTAAGATCTCCTCCAATGCCAAAGAGATCTTCCTAGGTGATTTCAACCTGCACTTGAATGACACTAAAGATCCCTACGTCAACACCATTAAAGACCTCCTAACCGACCAAGCCCTGACTCAAGACTGCTCTCTACCTACCCACTCAAAAGGGGACATCCTTGACTGGATCATCTCCAATGAATCCTCAGTCAAGCTTATCTCCATAGACCCTTGTGACTGGTCTGACCACCACTCCCTATCCTTCATCTTACCTGGGACACACAAATCAAAGACACCGCAAACAGTGATTCTTAAACGCTAGAACAGAGACACTAAGAACCTCGACCTTACAAAACTGGAGGCTCGCTGCAAATCTGACCTCCTACCCCCCTCGAATTTGACCACGATCAGTGACCTCAATGATCATTACTCGTCATCTATAGCAAACATTCTGGACAACCTGGCCCCTCTAAAACTAAAAAGAACTCAAATCAAAGACAGAAACCCCTGATTCACTGGTCCCCTCAACACAGAAAGGCGAGCCCTACGGCAATCCGAAAGAAACTGGAGACAACACCCTTCTGCTACACATCTAAAACTTCTCCGCCAGGCGAGAAACTACTACAACAAACACATCCTCAACTCAAAAAAAGAATATATCCGATCGGAATTGGAGAACGCCAGGAATAGACCTCGTAAGCTATTTGACCTGGTCAAACACCAATCTAATAAACTGGCCAAAACACCGAAAGAATCCCCCAAATCCCTAATATCATCGGAATAATTCTCCTCTTTCTTCGCAGATAAAATCACGACATTAGGAATTGAACTAAATGCCGCCACTTAGTTTGAACCCTTCCCGGACCTACCCCCTCTTCTGCACCACTCCCTATGGCCTCTCCTAAAAACCAAGCCCGCTGGACTGACTTTGAATACTATGACGAAGACTCAATCTCCAAAATCCCCTCCTCCTTAAACCCAAACAACCATTTCAATGACCCGCTACCTTCCAACTGCCTCGCTGCTGCCTCCCAATCCATCGTTCCTTACTGGACTGCAATGATCAACACCTCCCTCCAGCAGGGTACGATTCTGGACCCCTAGAAAGCCGGCCAAGTCCTTCCTATCTTAAAAAACCTTCACTGGACCCAGCCTCGCCTGATAATTTCAGACCTATCTCCAATATCCCGCTATTAGCCAAAGTATTGGACAAATGTGTACAACAGCAACTAAGCCACCACATCAACAACTTCCACCTACTCGATGACTTCTAATCTGGATTCAGACCGGGACACAGCACTAAAACCACTATGCTCCACATTGTTGATGATGCCCTCCAAGCCCTAGACCAAGGCAAAACTTGCCTTCTAATACTCTTAGATCTATCCTCAGCCTTCGATACGGTCAACCATGACAAACTACTCAAACTCCTTAAACTCAGAATAGGCCTGGATGGTGTGGTCCTAGAATGGTTCCGGTCCTTCCTCCATAACCGTTCTCAGAGATTCCTCATCAATGGCAACCTATGAGCTCCCACCCCGGTCATGGTTGGAGGCCCCCAAGGCTCAACCCTGTGCCTCACCCTCTTTAATCTTTACTTAAGCCACTTACCGAAGTTCTTCACACCGCCAACATCTCTTACCATATGTACGCGGATGATACCCAAATATACATCAATATCTCTTCGGTCGAGGAGATCCTCTCTCTGTATGAGACCCTGAAACTGACTGTCCAATGGCTAGCCGCTAACCAACTCAAACTCAATTCAAAGAAATTTCTCCTAATCTCCCCTTCAAAAGCCGACCCGGAGATTCAGAAGTGGATCAAGGCCATCACCGCCCTAATCTGCCCGCAAACCATTGTGAACTCTGCCAAATCCCTGGGCATAATCCTTGACTGTAACCTAAATATGTGAGACCACATCAACTCGATGGCCAAAACAGCCAGATTCCACCTGCGTTACCTATGGAAGCTGAAACCTTTCATCGGTGCTCCTGACCTAAAAATGGCAGTTCAAGCTCTAGTCATCTCTATACTGGAATATGGGTGTTCCACCCTTACCGGTCTACCCAAGATCTCTTGAGCACCTCTAAAAGCCTGCCTCAATGCGGCCGCCAGAATACTCACTGGCGGTGCGCAGTCAAAATATCGAGTCAATGATGTCGAAATGCAGTAATATTGACTCCTAAATATTGAAGGTAAGAAATATCGATGTAATGTATATAGATGTTATAAATGTCGTTTTTGACTAGTTTGTAAAATATCGAGGCAAGTAATGTCGACATTAAAAATATCGAAAAGTAAAAATATCGTTTTAGTATGTTTTAT
The DNA here is from genome assembly GCF_964261635.1 of Lissotriton helveticus. Lineage (NCBI taxonomy): Eukaryota > Metazoa > Chordata > Amphibia > Caudata > Salamandridae > Lissotriton > Lissotriton helveticus. Next base: position 1,026,072,656 of record NC_136063.1, read on the forward strand.
ATGTTATATTTTTGTAATTTTGATGTATAGTATTTTTTTAAGGTTTATTGGATTAAGTTTACATTTTATAATTGTTTTAGGAGCGGGATGTTGGGTTGATAGGGGATAAGGGTGGGGAGTGTTTTAAAAATGTATATTTAATTATGTATAAAATAATTTGGAAATAGGAATTTAAAATTTGAAAATTCAAAAATAGTTATATATTTTTGGAGTGGGATGTTGGGTTATTAGGGGATTAGGGTGGGTAGTGTTTTAAAACATCTTATTTCATTATTTAAAAAATTATTGTGAAATAGGAAATTTTAATTTTTAATTTTTAAATATTTTGGATTTGGAATAGTAAATTAATTAGGTTCAGTGTGCAGCACCTACCCCAATTTACTGTAGATTGGAGTGAGAATAGCAAATTAATTAGGTTCAGTGTCCAGCACTTACTTCAATTTAATGTATATTGAGGTGGGAATAGTAAATTAATTAGGTTCAGTGTCCAGCACCTACCTCAATTTAATGTAGGTTGGAGTGGGAATAGTAAATTAATTAGGTTCAGTGTCCAGCACTTACTTCAATTTAATGTATATTGAGGTGGGAATAGTAAATTAATTAGGTTCAGTGTCCAGCACCTACCTCAATTTAATGTAGGTTGGAGTGGGAATAGTAAATTAATTAGGTTCAGTGTCCAGCACCTACCCCAATTTATTGTAGTTTGGAGTGGGAATAGTAAATTAATTAGGTTCAGTGTACAGCACCTACCCCAATTTAATGTAGTTTGGAGTGGGAATAGTAAATTAATTAGGTTCAGTGTCCAGCACCTACCCTAATTTAATTTAGATTGGAGTTGAAATAGTAAATTAATTAGGTTCAGTGTCCAGCACCTACCCTAATTTAATGTAGATTGGAGTTGGAATAGTAAATTAATTAAGTTCATTGTCCAGCACCTACATCAATTTAATGTAGATTGGAGTGGGAATAGTAAATTAATTAGATTCATTGTCCAGCACCTACCTTAATTTAATGTAGCTTGGAGTGGGAATATTAAATTAATTAGATTCAGTGTCCAGCACCTACCTTAATTTAATGTTGATTGGAGTGGGAATAGTAAATTAATTAGGTTCAGTGTCCAGCACCTACTTCAATTTACAGTTGATTGGAGTGGTAATAGTAAATTAATTAGGTTCAGTGTCCAGCACCTACTCCAATTTAATGTGTATTTGAGTGGGATTAGTAAATTAATTATTTTTAGTGTCCGGTAATTACTATAAATTAAATTTAGATTGTAGTGGGAGTCATTTTTTAGTTAGGCTTTTTGAAAAATATTTTTTATAGTTAAGTATATAAAGTGTTTTATATTTAATTTAAATTATATTGTAAGTAATATTAAATATATTAATTTATAAATATAATGTTATAATATGTGTTAAGATAATTATGATTGAAAACATATTTTTATGTTTAAATAAAAAAAAAGATTTATTTTTTTCTTTTAAAATTTTGTAATATATGTATTAATTGTAAAAAGAGAATTTTTCATACATTGGAAGTAATAGTCATTTTAAGGTAGTCAAAAGAAGTTACACAGTTTATTTGTAATTTTTTTATTATATAATTCATAGAGTACATAAGTAAAAGAAAATATTTATTATAAAAAACAGTATAAATGTCATACCAATATATAAGCATTTGTATTTGTTTATTTTATACAAATTAATTTTCATTTGTATAGATGTTGAGACAAGTACATTATAACAACATAGAAATAATATAGTGAATGTAAATATATTTCATATTTGAATATATTTTGTACATATAGTTGGATGCATTATTATTTTTCATTTTTACTTTTTTACATTAGTACATATTTTGTTATATGTTTAACATATTAGATTCATGTTTAAATCATGGTTTACATTTTAATATAAATTTAAAGAAAATTAATTACATTATATACTGTTAATATTTTACTATACAGTTTTTCAATAATACAATTTTAGCATTAGAATATGAAGTACATGTTTGTATATTATTAATATTAATTATTATTTATTAATATTAATAATGTCTAAATGTTTGCATATTTATTTCGTTGAAATAAATCAAGTTTATACATTGCTTTTGTAATTTATTTTTTACATACATAATTTCTTTAATTGTAATATTAAATATTATGATGTAATAATGTTTAATATTATAATTGTACAATACATGAAGAAAATAATATATTTTAAAAAAAATATATATACAATTTAAAAAAATTGGAAAAATGTTTTTTACAAATGTAAATTATTATTTAGGGCTCGATTCCGATTCGGGAAAAAAAAACGTCAGACGAATCATATTCGTAGCCGTTTCCGTACGAATAGTAGAAATCCGTCCGAATGGTGTAGTACGATCCATTTCCGAAATATACGTCCGAATGTCTCCGAACCTTATGAAAAACGAGCGAAGCTCCGTACGATACTGACTCAGGAATTGAACCGTACGATTTGTAAACATGCCGTACGACCCGCAAAGTACGTTCCGGACCGGGGACCCACAACGCCATACGTACGGGAAAACAACATCGCGTATTAACTGTGATTTGTACGGAAAACATAGCATATGAGCGAACCACGCTATCAAATACCAAACGAACCCTTCCACAACGAAGCGCACGTATACTCCGTAAAACGTCATGTCAGAGAGAGCTACACAGTAAATAACAAAATGAACCCCCCCAACCAAGCGCACGCATACCACGCAAAAACGTTGCGCTTGAGAGAGCTACACAGTTAATCATGAAACGAACCCCCCCAACCAAGCGCACGCGTACCCCGCAAAAATGTCACGTTTGAGAGAGCGACACAGTAAATCACGAAACAAACCCCCCAACATAGCACACGCATACCCCTAAAACAGCACAAGGAAGGTGCAAAGTAGTCACACAACACTCCAAAGCATGTCTCATAAGTACTAACCATTGCAAAACAATGTCCTGTTCAGATCAAAACTGCCAAACAGAGGGCCCAACTCTGACCCACCCCATATAACACACCCACCAAAAATTCAAAATAAGCCACACCCACAAATGGACCAATAAAAAGAGCCCACACACACACAAACCAGCATCCTTTGCAACATACACATTTTACAACAGAGACTGACAACATGCCAACAACTGCACACATCCACCTTCACACATACCACCAATCATATTGAGACCCACACACCCCCTTCACACTCAGACTCACACACCCCCATCCATACACAGCATCACCCCCCAAACACAATCACCCCACAACATGTCTGCACCAAAGAATCCAAAGTTCACAAACCTGGAGATGGAGATCCTTGTAGATGAGGTCATCAGAGGCGAGCCACAGCTGTTTGGCGCATTGGTCAGACAGACCAGCATAGCTCACAAAACACGGCTGTGGGAGAGGATCGTCAATAGGGTCAATGCTGTTGCACCCATCAGGCGCACCAGGTCGGTTTGCCAGGCCAGGTGGTACGATCTGCAGAGGATGGTGAAGCGCAAGATGGACGAGGACTATGCCCAAAGCCAGTACACTGGAGGTGGTGGTCCCCGCAGACCAGTACAGTACCATCCCTGGGCAGAGAAGGTCATGACCCTGCTACCACCGGTGGGAGTACATGGAATTGAAGGAGTTGTGGAGCCTGGTGAGCAGGGCCGGACTGGGAACTGAAACCAGCCCTGGCAAATTTTCCTAGACCAGCCCCCGTCCAGCGTGCAGCGAGCGAGCGCAGCGAGCGAGCCCCACCTCTACTAGGGGGGTTTGGGTGGATTACCACCCCCAAGAAAATTTTGGAAAACGACAGACCAAAATGGTGAATTTTACAGCACATTTTTCATTACATATTCCAATTGTATCAACTTTCAAAGCACAGTAAATAGCAGATGATGACCTTAAAGAACATCAGGTTACCCACCCAGTCATATGTACCCATAGGCATTCTTTCAGAGAGCACCAAAAATAAACTCAATCTAATCCCCAACATCAATTCCATTGCAAAGTCTGCTCGATACCAACTGCGCCTTCTTTGGGGAATCCGTCGCTTCTTCCCGGAGCAGGACCTTATAACCCTGGTGCGATCGCTGGTCCTCTCCAGATTGGACTACTGCAATTCTCTTCTTACTAGCCTCCCCAAATCCCACTTGTCCCCCCTTAAATCTGTTCTCCATTCAGCAGCTCGTTTCATTTATGGGGCCAAAAGAAGCGACCACATCACACCGATGTTATCCACCCTCCGCTGGCTTCCCTTTGAGGCTAGAGCTATCTACAAGACTGCCTGTATCACCCACAAAGCCTTGCACTCCTCCTCTCCTCACTACCTGTCGAATAATCTGAAACTCTCTGGAGGCTCTAGACCATCACATAATGCAGAAAATCTACTGCTTGAACCTCCCACTTTCAAGAAGGAAAGATCGATGGCCCAATCCTTTTCAGGCAACGCGGTAAGAATCTGGAACTCCCTTCCGCCTCAGCTCTGGACCACCGCCTCCTCCCAGGCCTTCAAAAGGGACCTCAAAGTTCTCCTCCTCCAAAGACACCTCCAAAAGTAATTCACGTCCTCACTATTATCTGAAGGAAGACCTCCCATTACTGAAAATTCTATTCTCCATGACTATGGAAGTGCCTTCCCAGTGTGTTCTTGTGGTTGGAGTGTTTGCCATTTATTGCAGTATTATCCTTGTACCTGTATTTGGTACTCTTTTGTAACATGCACACGCCACTTTTCTCTTGTAACACACTGTTTGCTACCTCTCACATTTTATTTGCCTTTGATATTTGCACAAGTGCCACCATTGCCTACGTAACGCTTGTTCTTGTGCCTGAGTGTCTAGCATATATTGTAGTATTATAACTCTAATTGTACCTTGTTTTCTCTTGTAACCTGCACACTTGTCACTTTTTCCTCCTGTGCACTGTTTGCTACCTCATGTATTTTGTTTGCTCACAATTGTCACTTTTATCTCATGTAACTTAACGTCTGCTTTTGTAATCTGTTCACATTTAATGTTCTCCTCATGTATCAGCTCTGTTCCTATTGTGAAGCGCTCTGATGCCTTCGGGTAAAGTCTGCGCTACATAAAAACGCATAAATAAAATAAATACCCCAACCCCCAGGCGGATCTGCCAAGAGGTCTGAACACTCATGAAAAACAAATGAAGACGTCTGCATAATACATTCATTGACAAAAAATATAGTGTAGAAACGCTGGGAGCATGAACAAGCACTGACTGCGGCAATAGGTCTGGCTGTGTTTTTACGTGGAAAGGAGAGAGGGGGGAGGAAGGGGGAGAGAGAGAGGAAGACAGAAGAAGAGAAAGGGAGAAGTAGAGGGAAAAAAAGAGGAAGAGAATGAGAGAGAGGAAGGAGAGGAATGAGAGAAAGATGGGGAGATGGATGGAAAGAGATAGAGGGAGTGATAGTGACAGGGAGGGGGAGAGAGAGGAGAGATAGAGAGAGGGGAGAGAGAGAGGGAGGGGAGAGGGAGAGAGAGAGGGGGAGAGAGAAATACAGGGATAGAAAAGAGAAAGGGAGGGATAGGGAGAGATGGAGAGAGAGAAAAGGATAGAGAGAAAGGGATAGAGAGTGGGAGATGAACCATGAGAGATATGGGAATAGAGAGGGAGACAGGGGGATAGAGGGAGGGAGAGAGAGGGGAGAGAGAACAAGAGAGGGATAGGTATAGAGAGAGTGAGAGGGATAAATAGAGAGCGCGTGAAGGAGCGTGATAGAGGGATAGAGAAATAGAGAGACAGGGATAGGGATAGAGAGAGAGAGAGGGAGGGAGCAAGAGAGGGAGAGAGAGAAAGGAAGAGAAAGGAAGTGGGAGGGAGAGAGGGGGAGGGGGAGAGGGAGGGGAGAGAGAGGGAGAAGGAGAGAGGGGGAAAGAAGTACAGGGATAGAAAAGAGAGAGAGGGGGGAGAGAGAGAAAAGGATAGAGAGAAAGGGATAGAGAATGAGGGAGGAACCGAGAAAGATATGGGGATAGAGAGGGAGGGAGGGAGGGGGGATAGAGGGAGGTAGAGAGAGGGGGAGAGAGCGAGGGAGGGATGGGTATAGAGAGAGATTCAGAGGGATAAATAGAGAGCACGTGAGGGAGCGAGAGTGAGGGACAGAGAGAGAGGGAGGGAGGTAGCAAGAGAGGGAGAGAAATAAAGGGAGAGATGGGTGAGAGAAAGAAAGAGTGGGAGGGTTGGAGAAGGAGGGCAAAAGAGGGGGCGCGAGCCACGAGAGGGAAAGAGACAGAGAGAGAGAGAGAGTGGGAGAGAGAGAGGAATAGAGAAAGAGAGAGGGATACAGAGATGTTTACTCCATTTCGTTATTACACAAATAGCAAAATGATGCTAATGTATTTCACAAGCCAAGTGGAGTTTGTTAACGCCAGCAGTAACAGTTCCAACACTTAGTGATCTGCACACCACAGACTTTCAGAAATGGGGGCCTAAGTTTTTTTTTTATTTCAGTAAATTTTTATTGAAAAATATATTTACACAGTGCATATCATATACATGGGAAGCAATAAGCCAAGAAACATACAGGTGAAATAAACATGCCCCGGGTGGGGGGGGAGGGGGGAGGTCGGAAGGGTTTCCAGAGGTAGCCACAAGAGGGTAATCATAAGTAACATAGCATTGTCCTTTGGCGTTGCGGTCTTGACATAGAGTCCTGTAGTACGTTTGCTCTTGTGGTTATATCCTTTGTTTTGTGCCCTTCTACCCCCCCCCCTCCCTCCTGGCGATTGCAGTTGTGTGCGGTCTTGTGGTCTGCGGTTGTGTCACACACGCGGTTTTGTTGTACGCCCCCTCAGTGACAGGCAGGAAGAAAAAGACAGAGGAGGAAGCACAGAGTTGAGAGGTGCAGGGAGAGTGCAGTTTCGTTGTGACTTGGCCCTGGCTTTGTTAGGGTCTTCCTATTTCCAGCGGCTTTTCTTCTGCCTTGGCTACGGCGGTTTGCGAGCACAAACTAGACAGCATCGAACTATACAACTTTCTAAAAATCAGGGTAGCAATCAGCAAGGCAGGCCTCAACAAACAAACACCTTCGATTCTGCAATACGCCGCCAGCCTAGACAGACTAGGACATCAGGTAGCACACCTCTACAAAGCCCTGAGCCCCAAATCCACCAAGCTTAACAACAAAGTCACAGCCTACTGGGAATCCCAAATAGGTAGGAAGCTCAGCGAGGAGGAAAGGTCCGACCTCTGGAAATCCACGTCAAGAAAGAAAGTAACGACCACCCTAGACCAAACCAAATTCTGGCTCATTCATTAAGCATACTGGACCCCCGCCAGACTAGCCTCCATGGGTATCAGGGAGACTGACACCTGCTGGAACTGCCACACACATAGAGGAGATCTTGCACACCTGATCTTCCGCTGCCCTAAGGTGAAGGACTTCTGGCACAAGATAGGCACACTAATAAACGACATAACAGGCACCAACCACCAACTTGAATTCCAAAGCCTAGCCATAGGGTTCATGGATCCCACAATAAAATCCAAAGAACATAGGGATCTGGTTGACCTCCTACTATCGGCAGGGGTAAAGACAGTAGTGAACAATTGGAAGGATACAGGGAAGGCGTCTTTCCAAACGTGGTTCAACTGGGTAACATTCCTCAGGGGGGCAGACAACATCACGGCCAAACACACACCGAAGACACATAAAAAGTGCGAAATGTGGCTCTCCCTTGACAACTACCTGTCCTCGCACAAACCGCCGTAGCCAAGGCAAAAGGAAGGGGGCCTAAGTTTTTAAAGGGAAGACTTCTTTACAGTGCTTGTCACGCACAGGTCAAAGCTTCAAAGGGACAATACAATGAAGGGAATGATATTATTAATCCCAGCTTCTTAACTTTGCTTGGACTTCATTCCAGGTCATTGTTTTTCAAAGTCAAAGTCAAAGTCAAAGATCTTTATTCGGAAAAAAATAAATCCATAAAAGTACACAACAATTATTATGACATGCAATACAATACAAGAAATGAGACAACTGGCAAATATGATATGTCTGATGTACAAAAAGTGCAAGAACATTTTTTTTTTTAAAGAGACAAGGCAATATATACAATCTAAAAAATTTCTTAAAAATAGCGACAATTATCCATACAGATACATATAAATATATATATACACAACTTAAAACATATAACAAACAAAGGTGATATAAGGTGCAATATGCAGATTGTGAATTCCTATCAATCAATACTCAAAGTAGCTCGTGAGCGAACAGCAGCCTTTAAAAAACAGCTCACTCTAAAAATAATTTCATCAGTACCTAACATTAACAGATTCCTCATAGCAATCTTAAAATCAACCAGATCGTGTTTCCTGCAATAAGGCATTAAAAAGTGCATAGTAAACAATTTATAAAAATCACAGAAAAACATGAAATGCATGAGGCTTTGTTTCATACACGGGTTACAAGGACAACCTAGTGTTTCCAAATGTTTATGATAACCCAGTGGAAAATTTAACAAATTTACTATACTGCCGTCCCGGAAACGGAATAGTAAACTTCTATTCCACCTACCAAGATTCAAACGTAGGTATTTCCGGGGTGGGGCAGTGTAACTAGAAATGAGCTCTGAATAGCCCAAGTATTTGGCAACTGTACATTTAGGGAAGTGTATCCTTTCCCGTTTCTCTCTGTACAGATTAAACAAAGCCCCTTGAATACACTTCTTATGAGAACGATCAATAAGGTTGGGGGATGTAAACAAATAGCCAGACCCAACATCTATTAAGCTTTCTTTTACTGCTTTTAACCATGGTATATAATGTGCCCTATCACATTTTAAGCAGTCTAATATTATGTCTTGAGTCAATATGGCTGCCGGGTTCGTCCATAGTTTTAACCAAAAAAGGGCAGGCCTTGATCTAACAAAATCCTCAATGTAGGGGATGTTTAATTCACTATGACATATGTAATTTGAAGCACATATAACTCCTCCCAGCGATTTCCGACAGAATCTATTTTCTTCCATCTGGATATGGAGACAATTTGTATATCCCCATACCTCGGCACCATAAGTGCCGGTAGGGATGCATTGTGTTTGGTAAATCTTAATTAATGGTGTTATTACATCCGCATGGTTGGGTTGGCGTAAAGAAATTATGGAGTTAATGGCTTTACCAAATTTGTTTCTGGCATAAGAAACATGCGGTTGCCATGAACCGCTGTTCGAAAACACCAGCCCCAAATATGGAAAAGTGCATGTGCTATGTAAAACATTCTCCCCTGAGGTTATCCTTGTAATTTTATGCTTCTTTGGGCCACAGGACATAATAAGGGATTTTTTAAAATTTGTACTTAAACCCAGATCAGCCATAAAGCTAACGAACCCTGAGATTAGAGTACGCAGGGCCTTTGGAGTGCGGCCCATTAGGACCGCATCGTCAGCATAAAGAAGGGTGGGTAACGGCATGCCCTTAATATAAGGTACATCTTTAGTTAGGATACCTATTGAGCTGCTCAATTCATTAATATATAAGATAAAAAGCAGCGGGGCCAGGACGCAACCCTGTCTGACCCCCCTGTCAATTAAAATATCATCTGAAACTTCACCATAACAGTTAATGCGCACACGGGCTCTTAGGTTGCTGTGAAGGTAAGATAGGAAATGCACCAAATTTTCATCTAGACCATAAGTAAGAAGGGCAGTCCATAAACGGGAGCGGTTTACAAAATCAAAAGCAGAACTCAGGTCCATAAAACCAAAATATAAGGGGGATTTTTTGGCAATTGTATATTTGGCCATTATCAGGTTTAAATTTAGGCACTGTTCTACCGTGCCCACCTTACTACGAAACCCTAGCTGACTTGGGTGAAGAATAGAACTTTCCTCCGCCCAAGTTCTAATTCTTTTAAAAATTACCCTGCCCAATACTTTCAAGGTGTTATCAATCAAAGATATTGGGCGGTAACACCCAGGGTCAAGCCTATTACCTTTTTTAAAGATGGGGACGATAGTGCTATTTGACTAAGTTTCAGGGATGGATTCATTTGTTAAATTGTTAAAAACATTGCATAATAATGGAGCCCAGAAATTAATTTCACATTTTAATTGGTCGTTGGAAAGACCATCTGGGCCGGGTGCTTTATTACTGGCGGATTCAGTAATAGCATCCTCTACCTCAAGCAATGTGATGTTTAAGGGAGTTGGAGGAGGAAGGTTTACTACAGGGTGATCAGGTACAGTATAAATCGATGAAAAATGCTCCACCCACGCAGGTCCCAGGATATTACAATTGATCGATGTTATATTCGAACCAAGTGATCTTAACTTCTTTACCTCCTTCCAGAAACCCGGGGTGTCTTTTAGGGCGGCTGAAAGTGCTAAAGATTCCCAATGACCTTTAACTAGTTCATTTGATGAGTGCGCAGCGTGGATTTGTATCTTGCTCTCAGAAGCCCTACCTGGGAAATGTCCCGTGGTTCGGCCATGAGAGCAACCCTTAGATCCCGGTTTGCCTTTGAGCAAGAGGCATCAAACCATTTTGGGGCTCCCTCAGCTTTCCTTGATGTTGGCTTGGAAATTTCGCTTTTTATTGCGGAGCAGAGTTCCCCAAAAGATTGAATCAAGTTGCCCCCGCAATTATATATCTAGACAGTCCGAGATCAATACAGGATATTTCCTAATTACGGTGCCCAAAACACCTCTGTTATCCACACCCCTCCAAACAACCCTTAATCCATCCGTTGTCGCCGCCAAGTTAGCTGCCAAGTTGGCTGCGCCGATTTCCCTATATGATGTTTTCCCCCTTGATAATTTCAAATAAATCACAATTGGGTAGTGATCACTATATACACTGCACACTACCTCTGCCTTTGATAAAACATCGGCAAGGGAAGATGAAACAAATATATAATCAATAGTTGTTGCACTCCCATGACCGATGTATGTAGGGATGGTTTAGTGCTTGTGTCATTACCAGCAAATTCCATAGAGTTTAAGAGTTCTCTAGTTGCAAGGAGATCGGATAATTCTACACCTCTCCTGCATGGGGGATTCTTTAAATGGATATGAGCATTAAAATCCCCTCCTAAACAAATCCCATCAAACTTCCCGTATTTATGCCCCTCTATTATATCATTAAAAAAATTAAACAAGTCTAAAAAATTACGGTTCGGATGGGATAAAAAATCATTATTATAAAAGTTTATCAGACATAATTTTACCTCTCTTACATATACCAGTGCCATAAAACTTGGGTTATTAGTTTGTATTGCTTCTATTTTTACCTCTGCTATTATTTTTATCCAAATTGATAAACCCCCACTTGGACGGCCTAAGGGTGGGGATGGCACAATACTGTTGTGACAGCTATACCCTTCTAATAATAGATTAGTTGTACTCCAAGTTTCCTGGAACATTAAAACATCATAACAATTTACCCAATCCTTCCAAGCTTTGTTTTCTAATTTTGCCCTTAGCCCTGCAATGTTCCAACTTACAATGGACAAATTCTCACAAACACGAGGACAAACATCATAAGTGACAATAGTTGTTAAATTAGACACTTGATCACATTGAGGGTTTAATGGCAGAGGAGGGTGGGGCAATGACAAGACCGTCCCAGAATCTACAGTCTTTAAAGAATCATCAGCAAAGGGCAACACTGCAGCAGAATCTTCCAGAATTGCAGGCAGTCAATCTAAAGTGCCCTGGTCTGATAATGCTGAGAATCTATTATATAACGGGAATGTTGGTGGTGATTGCCACAATCTGTTGGGGGGTCTGTAAAAATAATTTAGAGGTAAGGGGGTCACCACGGTAGATGGACCATTCTGAGTATTCTTCCTGTTTAGTAAATATTTTACTACGCCTGGATTCCTGAAGTTAATTGTGATACAGTCCCCATTGATATTTTTAAACAGGGGACCGACCCAGGTCACCCGGCGAGCAGAGAGAATTTCATTTGTTATGTCGTAGCCAACCCCCTTGTGCTTAGTTAACCAGTCAATACATTTGTTGTGTAACTGTACCCAAGATTCGCTTTGGCCCTCCCTAAGTGGTGGTATACCGGCCAAAACCAAGACATAAGGGCACGACTCAGGAGGAAGATGTAAAGCTGGACCTTGATGTTTTATTGGTCTATTATCCTCAGGTTGAGCCCTGTGCTGGCCAGGTCTGGTAGGTACTTTCTGCTTAGCTGTACCAGTAGGGGAGATGCTCTTTTTGGTAATGTTTGTGGTTTTAATCAGACCGGAAGATGGTGGAGGAATGGGAGGCGGGATTTTCAAGATTTGTGGAGAATCATTTTGCTTTGTGTTAGCTTCCGCTGGTGTCAAGGAGGGAATGTTAACAATTGGTACCCCTGTGGCCCCTTGAATTTTAGCTAAATCACAATTTTTATTAGGCTCTCCGTTGGATAGAGTACTAGTAATAGACTCTAAATCTTTTAACAAACGGTCGCCTCTAATTTGGTCTAGACAGACCATCCCTTTCCTCTTAGCTTCATCATTTTTTACAAGAGTCTCCAGTCTGTCAAACCTTTTAAAAATAATATTAAATTGTTTCGTCATTTGACCTTCAAAAAAATTGTATCTGCAACAGTCTCTATAAGGTTTCCCTGTGATTTAAATTGATGAACATTTTCAATAGGAAAATCCGTCTGTGTGCAGATTGAATTAGTACCATCATTTGTTATCACGGTATCACAATGTTCCCCTATATCCAAGCAAACTGTTGGGGCTTCTGTTTGACGCTTTTTCCCCCTAGACCACATACTCTGTGGGGTAGGCTGATTAACACTCCTAGGGGGCTGCTTCCTCTTGTTTAAAACAGTCTTTGCTGGGCCCCTTTTACGTTTTGCTCCTGCAGTCTTAATATTTACAGTTGAGGGTGCAGAATCGCTAGCAACATCAGTAGCTATAACAAGGGTGTTTCCTTCTTGCGATGCAATAGATGAGCTCGCCGCAGAGCTAGATTTTACTATAATTACTTCTGGCAATAGGGGTATAGTGTGATTAGGACTTATAACAATGGTCGATTGGCCATTACTTTGAGAGGCCAGAGAAAATCTCCTTTCAGTCTCAGCGATCTCATTAAACACATTTTCCAGGAGACTCTGAAAGGAAAGTTGTAGTGATGCAGGGGCTTCGATAATCTTCACATCCATATTAATTGTACTAGTGGAGGTGTTGTTACGTTCCCCCATAATGGACGATAAGTCTCACCTTCCAATGGAGGTTAGATGGGTGGCCCGCCCGACCACTGCTGACCTCTGAGGGCCTCAGAGGGCCCGCCCTTTGCCCGGGCTTAGCCCGGCGCACGCCCGCGCGCGTCCCGCGACGCGGACGAAGCCTACGCCTTTTGAAGCGCCTCCGGGCGCGCTGTCAGGCGGAAGTGGGCGGAAGTGATCGCCGAGCACTCTGGGAGCTGTAGTCTCCCCGCGGCGTCCACAGGCTTCACTGGACCGCTGCGGCGGGAGAGAACTGCAGCGTGAGCACCCCAGAGGCGGCGAGGCAACGAGCAGGTGAGTGGTCCCAGGTCTGGTATCAGCCGTCCGCTGATGGAAAATGCCCCCGCTCCTCAGATGGAGCCTACGCCTTTTGAAGCGCCTCCGGGCGCGCTGTCAGGCGGAAGTGGGCGGAAGTGATCGCCGAGCACTCTGGGAGCTGTAGTCTCCCCGCAGCGTCCACAGGCTTCACTGGACCGCTGCGGCGGGAGAGAACTGCAGCGTGAGCACCCCAGAGGTGGCGGGGCAACGAGCAGGTGAGTGGTCCCAGGTCTGGTATCAGCCGTCCGCTGATGGAAAATGCCCCCGCTCCTCAGATGGAGCCTACGCCTTTTGAAGCGCCTCCGGGCGCGCTGTCAGGCGGAAGTGGGCGGAAGTGATCGCCGAGCACTCTGGGAGCTGTAGTCTCCCCGCGGCGTCCACAGGCTTCACTAGACCGCTGCGGCGGGAGAGAACTGCAGCGTGAGCACCCCAGAGGCGGCGAGGCAACGAGCAGGTGAGTGGTCCCAGGTCTGGTATCAGCCGTCCGCTGATGGAAAATGCCCCCGCTCCTCAGATGGAGCCTACGCCTTTTGAAGCGCCTCCGGGCGCGCTGTCAGGCGGAAGTGGGCGGAAGTGATCGCCGAGCACTCTGGGAGCTGTAGTCTCCCCGCGGCGTCCACAGGCTTCACTGGACCGCTGCGGCGGGAGAGAACTGCAGCGTGAGCACCCCAGATGCGGCGAGGCAACGAGCAGGTGAGTGGTCCCAGGTCTGGTATCAGCCGTCCGCTGATGGAAAATGCCCCCATTGTTTTTCACACAGTGTGCCATTCTAGACAGAGACCACACATATGCAAATCAGTGTTGCCTAACACATGTTAGAGGCTAGAATGTTTGATAAAATAATATATTCAATGAACCAGAGAAGAGAAAATATCTAAGACTTAATTTGGGGGCAATGGTGATTAAGCTAGTCAGCAGATGTAACTGATCACCGGAAGTCAAGATTGTAAAATATATCACTTTAAATATATTTGGGATTTTAGACAGCTTGCCAACGGATATAAAGTAATTCTAACCAAAGTATAAACTTGTATGTTTGCTTTTGAGGAAGACTCAGACCATGCAACAGAGGAACATATTTTACAAAAGTTTGGATAGAATTCCTTTATTATTTTTGGAGTCAAATAACGCAATCAATTGTAATATTTTATAAGCTTGCACTGTCTATGCATTATATGCTTTTGAATGTCTGTGGTTGCAGTCTAGGAAAAAAACTGTGCTCGAGTTTGTCAGTTTATCAGCTGAGGGCACAGCTACGTGGTCCCCGTCTTTTGTTATATAGACATATAGTGACATCTGTAATTTGCTCTATGTTTTCATTTAGTGTCTGACGCAAAATGGGGCACATTAGAGCGATTTGGGCACACATCTGTTGTTTTCCGCCAAGATGAACATTCCTGCTTTTGATATTTTTGCTATATTTGACACAGAGGTCCGAAATGATAGCTTTCTCTCAACCAGTTGTTTTTGGCGGGTAGAACAGAGTCTGGGAAATCCTTTCCACTCATTCACTTTTCAGACAAAATGTGGACAGCTCACAAAATATTCTACTCATAAGATGAAGAGGGCCACGATGTAAATTTATGTGCAGCATATGCATTGCGCACTAAACATGCTCCTTGATGTTTTTAGTTTGTTTATTTGTGATTTAGAGGAGATATAAATAACAGTCTGAAACATAGGACCACTGAGGCCAGCATAACTGTGATTTGGCTTCCGGTTGCCCACTTTTGTGGAATCTACAGTCCTCCTCAATACTAAAAGCAAATATATGTTTTGGTTTAAATTAACACACATTGTCAGTCCCTGGCACTTAAATGAATGTGTGGATGTGCTCCTCGACAAAGGGCAGAATGCCTTCAATCCAGTGCTTAATTTGTGAAATAATAAGTGCCGGGGCTGCTCGTCAGAAAGCCACTGCACCTTTCACCACCCATAGCTCCTACCAGTGCTGCCAATACCAGTACCAACACATCTACTAACCACCACACACCTAGCAGTGTGACAATTCAGACTATTTGAGTCCCTCATAGCTATAAGAATGGATTGTGGCACATGTTTTAGACCTTTTTAATGTAAATTGAATTAATAAACAAACGTTGTTGTGCTGATATCTAAATTAGGGCAGTCTGCACCTGGTAGCGCAGTTTGTCTTTGTGCCGGTGTTGACAATTGAGTGCCGCCGGTGCTAAGCACCAGAAACCACCAGCTCAAATTAAGCACTGCTTCAATCTCAGTTAAGTTTGCCAGTGGTTGAAGCGGACTGCCACGTGCAGTGTGCTGTTGTGGGTGGAAGACAAATATGGATGACTTAATTACAGATATATAAATGAAGTAGGCTGGCGAAAACCTCTATAAATGTATTATATTTATGTCAGTAAAATCAAAATGCATTGACTAAAGCCAGACATAAGAAAGTGTTTGCATAGACTGAATGTGCGCTCCTTCTTACCTATGATGGTGGAGTGGTGGATGAAAACAATTGTATAAACATTGCACCCTTCTTTTTACTGTATTCCTTTCCCACGTATCTCAGTGTGATGTAGTTCACAATCATAAATTGACTACAAAACAAAAGATAATTCATGTTTAAGCATAATTTTTGTGCTTTAAAGTAGAATCCATAAGGAACAGTGATGTAGATCAAAAAATCTAAATATTTGTCCAAACTTTCCAAATTCTCAGTGTCTCAAAGTCGATCTGCATTGGACTGCTTACACCACACATGTAGATGCTGACTGGTTCAAGGTATTGTGTGGACCCAGTGAAAGATCAAGGTACATGCGAGTGGCAGGCACAGGTTGCGGGCAGAGAAAGAACAAAGGGACATTTTAGCTACCTTGTCATTTATGTAGGTTAAGCCCAGCCTCTTTCCTTTGCCACATGGAAAGCATGGGAAAATGTGTATGCAGATATGGCCCTTCATGAAATGAGGTCTCTCTTGTTGTTTTTCTCTGCGTCTCGCAGTCGCACACAAAGCGGAAATATAAAAGCCGTGCTCCGGGGGCTGGCACACACTCCCTCAAGCATACATCAAATTCGCTGAGGCTCTCACCAGTCACCAACCACTCTCCAGGCCTTTCAGAGACAACCCCTAGATGGTGTCACCTTCCATCACTCTCTTCCTTTCACACTCACTGACAGACAGGTTGCATAGGCTCACAGAAGCCACAAAGGGGTGCTCCAGCGCTTTATACAAAACACCTGCATTTTACAGGGCAATGCCCTTTGAAAAGAAGACCACATCCATCCCTGAAAGGAAAAACATTTTGGAAAACAATACAGGTGAGTGATACGATACTTCTATGCCACAAAACAACAAAAAAAGAAAAAATGCATCCCCAAATTCTTGTGAGAATGGCTCGGCCACACTTCCTCCTAGTACCCGTCCTTTTATCCAAACCTTTTCATCTCCCCTTTCCTCCCTCTCTGCGTGCCTTTCTCTCGGCTATCTTTCTTTCCCTCCCGCCACCACTCACACTTCTCTAACCCACAATAATTTTTATTCACACTTAAATCATGTCTGCCTGTGTCTCCTGCACCCCATCAGTCCGCCAATCATTCTCCTCACAGGAAATGAGCGAGCGGTGGGTGCTCTCTGTAATAGCGCCAGCCAGGGCCAAAGACAATGCGAAACCAGAGCACGCCTCATCTGCTGCGGCATGACAGGTCATCAGATTGTATTCCCAGCAGCTGCACGGTAACACTAGATTAACTGGGGTGAGGAGTCGGACGGTTCCAGGCCCCCCCCTGGCTTGAGGAACTGGAAGAGGCACTCAGGGAGGAGGCCTTAGGACACAGACCAGAGTCAGACCACCGCCACTAGGTGAGGCCCGCCAACTCTGTGCCACCACATCATGAACACAATCATTTGGTGCCGGGTGGAAAAACGTACTCACCTCCTGCACTACAGTCCTGTTGTTGAGGGCAGACACAAGGGGGCTACAGCTAGTCAGCTAGGCAGTAGAATAATTAAATTATGGCTGCTCCGGACAGTGAAGAAGTGCGCACCTCTGCTGACAACTTGTCTCCTGACTCTCGTCACTGCAGTCACTCGCAATTTTAATTGCTCAATGCGCTGTGCGCATGCGGGAATCAGGGAATTACATCATCAGCTCACCCTAGAGAGGCGCGCAGACGCGGAGGAGGAGACAGTGCATAATTCTGCGCGCTGCGCACAGGCACCTCCTCCTCCGTGTTTGGTTGCACAGACACCAGGCGGCGGGCGGTCAATCAATCAACCTTGCTGTTGCTGGCCTGGCGCTGCTGTTTTCCCTGCAGGCTGAGCCTGCAGCAAGAGCGGAGTGGACTCGTCTCGGTATTCAGGCCTGGTACAGTATTTGGCTGGGGGGCCGATTTTCAGTCCGGCCATCACTACATCAGAGAGAAGTCACCAGCCAGGTGTAGTGTCTGTCTGAGATTCTCAGACACGACACCTGGTGACCTCTCTCTGAAGTAGTGACGGCCGGAATGAAAATCGGCCCCCCAGCCACAAAACCGGCCCCCTGTTCCAAAACCGGCCCCCACCCCCATCCAGCCTACCGGGGGATTGCCGGGTGCCCGAAAGCACCAGTCCGGGCCTGCTGGTGAGTATTCCAACAACTCATGTAACATGGGGGGCCTCCCAGCAGTGGCCATACATATGAGGGGTGGGTGGATATGACTCCCAGCAGTACCCAGACATAGGAGGGGTGGGTGCAGAGGACTCCCAGCAGTGCCCAGACATAGGAGGGGTGGGTGGATATGACTCCCAGCAGTGCCCAGACATAGGAGAAGTGGGTGGATATGACTCCCAGTGCCCAGATATAAGAGGGGTGGGTGCAGAGGACTCCCAGCAGTGCCAAGACATAGGAGGGGTGGGTGGATATGACACCCAACAGTGGCCAACAGTATGGGGGTGGGTGGATATGACACCCAGCAGTGCCCAACAGTATGGGGGTGGGTGGATATGACTTTCAGCAGTGGCCAACAGTATGGGGCGGGTGGATATGAATCCCAGCAGTGCCCAACAGTATTGGGGTGGGTGGATATTATACCCAGCAGTGCCCAACAGTATGGGGGTGGGTGGATATGACTTACAGCAGTGGCCAACAGTATGTGGGTAGGTGGATATGACTCCCAGCAGTGCCCAACAGTGTGGGGGTGGGTGGATATGACACCCAGCAGTGCCCAGACATAGGAGGGGTGGGTGTAGAGAACTCCCAGCAGTGCCAAGACATAAGAGGGGTGGGTGGATATGACTCCCAGCAGTGCCCAGACATAGGAGGGGTAGGTGGATATGACACCCAGCAGTGGCCAACAGTATGGGGGTGGGTGGATAACAGTATGGGGGTGGGTGGATATGACTCCCAGCAGTGCCCAACAGTATGGGAGTGGGTGGATATGACACCCAGCAGTGCCCAACAGTATGGGGGTGGATGGATATGACTTACAGCAGTGGCCAACAGTATGGGGGTGGGAGGATATGACTCCCAGCAGTGCCCAACAGTATGGGGGTGGGTGGATATGACACCCAGCAGTGCCCAGACATAGGAGGGGTGGGTGCAGAAGACTCCCAGCAGTGCCCAGACATAGGAGGGGTGGGTGGATATGACTCCCAGCATTGCCCAGACTTAGGGGTGGGTGGATATGCCTCCCAGCAGTGCCCAGATATAGAAGGGGTGGGTGGATATGATACCCAGCAGTGGCCAACAGTATGGGGGTGGGTGGAAATAATACCCAGCAGTGCCCAACAGTATGGGGGTGGGTGGATATAACTTACAGCAGTGGCCAACAGTATGGGGGGGTGGATATGACTCCCAGCAGTGCGCAACAGTATGGAGGTGAGTGCAAGGGGCAGGGCCTGAAAGCCGCAAGGAGGAGACTGATAAGGGTGCAAGTGGAGTGTAGGAGGGTGCAAGGGGGATTGGGAATAATCTAAAAAGTTGCTCAGCCCTATCAACAATACTGTGTACATCCATGCATAATTGCACTCATCCCATATGGCCCAGGTACACACCAATGCCTCATGCCCAATGTACATGGAGTGTGAAAGTACTGATAACATAGCTGACACGATGCCCTGGTGTAGGCAGCACAAGGCCCTCCTGTGACCACTGCAAATACCAACACCAGGACAACAAGGACAGATATCTTGAACAGGAACTCCCAACCACTGTCATGGCAGCATGCCCTATGGGGGAACAGCCACACCACGAGGGATGCCCAGTTGCAAACCTGACTCAAACTACCAGCACAGCCTGTCACTCACACCCCTTACATATACATAGCCACCTAGGACAGGCAATGGAGTGCCCCACTGTCACAATCGTCATGTAACACAACAAAAACAGATCTGATGAAGCATCCAAGCTACACATGCACGGTGCTGACGCACAAGTCCCTTGCGCTGATACCACAACACCGTAGATTCACCTCAGTGAGGCAGTGGATGCAAAAAATCGTGCCATGGTGCTGGGTAATGTCAAGGTGATGCATCTTGGAGATGTGCCACGTACTAAAACCCTGCGCCAGAAGTCGGTGTACTGGTTGTGTTGTGGTGTGTGGTGTTTGCCTGTCATGGCGCAGCAACACCTCCTAAAAGTGGCTTACTGTAATCTTAAAGATTTCACTCAGTCACTTCTATGCCCATGCTGCCTCAAAATCCTGTGCATGCTTGAAGCAGACGTAAGGATTGACACAGCATTGTGCAGATAGGTCCACACAGAGCATAACAGGATCCGCCTCGTACCAGCTACACAACTACAGCAATGTGCCACTTCCATGGCACAGATGCGTGACACAGCTGTTCTGTTTTTCCACCATGGTGATCTGCAGTGTTAATGTGTTGCATCCATGCTGGCATAGCTGTGGTGCATGATGAATGCCAAATCACTGCTGCTATGCCTGGCTCTTCCAGTCATTGTAAACAGACCCTCACATGTTAATGATTCCTGAGCACAGATCAATCTGACCCCACAAAATAAACATCCACAAGTGATCAATAAGTAAAAACCAAAGCAGGTGGTACAGTGACAACGACAATGTATCTGTAAATTTGATGTTGCATTACATGGCATTAACATCTGCTGTCTCTGACACCCACAGGGGAACGTGCTGTATCTACTCCCAACCAGGGTGGAGATGGATCACAGTCCCAGGCTCCGCAGGATCCTGATCCCACCAACAGCGATGCCTCTCACCACTCCACGGATGACACAGACCAACCTGGCACCTCTGGTTCCCAAACCCGTGCAGCAGCTGGATCAGGGCCATCTGTGCCAACCACCACACCCATTCCTGCCACATCCCAGCAGACAGTTCGGAGGCCTGCCCACTATCCACAACTGAGCCAGTTTGACAATGAGGGCCAAGGTTCGCCAGACACCCAGGAGGTGGCAGACAACACCACCACTGTCAACCCTCAGGGGTCCCGGTGACCTGATGTGCCCACAACAGCAGGCCAGGCTCGTGTGGGCAGGGGTGGTGGGAGTGGCTCAAGGTGGAGGCGAGACCCGACCAGCAAGCTGCTGGGCCCGGTATATCTGAACTGAGAAACATCATGGAGGTATACCGGCGGGACACCAGGGAGTTCAGCCAGGGAGTGGGGGCCCTCATTGAATAAAAAAAACAGCAGGCCGAGCAATAAGCCAGTCAACAACGGCACCAAGGACGGATGGAGGCAAAACTGGCTGAGCTCTTGGCGGTGCAGAGGGACATAAGCCACTCACTCCGTTGGATTGCTGACAACATGCAGCAGCCTCCCTGTGTCACCAGGTCAGAAACATCAAGGCAAAGACTGACAACAGGCACAGGGAGGGAGGAGGGGGCGGAATTGTCCTACGGAGCGTCCCAGGCATCGTCAAGGCCTGCATATGAGGGTCCCCCAAGGAAGGTGGGTCGTCCACGGAGAAGACGTTGAGAGGCAGTGGGCCATGCGCATCTCCCAGGTCACCTGGTCTGGCATCTTGCCTTTCTGTGCAACAGCATCACCTTATTGACCTTCCAACTCTCCAACATGGCTTTGCTGGTCTCACTGTGACCAATGATGCCAAGCAATGTGTGCTGGACTCTGTTGACTCAAACTGCAAGGCATCACATCTCCCTTTGTGAACTTTGGATTCCCAACATTTTGTACAGCACCTACCACCTACTCACATTTCTCAGACAAGATGGTCAAATAAAATTGACAAGCACTATACGTATTGATGTACTAATTATTTTTCCCAGACTCAACAACCTACGTGTGGGGATATGTCAAAGTATGCCAGAGTGTAAAACAAACTAAAGCCATCCATAGAGTGGAGTCTGAGTCTGGTTGAGGATACACATAGGTCACAATGTATCATCAACTACATACATGGAGGGCAATATTCACCTGTGATGGTTAATATCTGCTGAGGGGGGGGGGTGGTGGCTTGCTATACTGCTATGACAGACAGTTATGGAACAGTCCCATAAATGTGTAGAGGTCATGAGTAATATGTAGGTGTCCAGGGAGGGAGTTCCAGGTCCGTTTGTTTAGGTGGGAGACCTATCACCCACATGCAGTTGAATTGTGGATGTGATGAATGGTCCCCAGGGCAACGGTGGCTGGACGGACTTTGGGCAACGGGGTGTAGGTTGGCAGATGTACATATTTCAGCTACTATTGTTTTGGGTTGTGGAGTGCCTACTGAGTGTGGCAGAGGAGTATGAAGGTGTTACTGCAGTTGACTGTGGGACTATTGTACGTATCCCCTGTGACAGGGGAATTTGAGGATGATGTGTGCGCATGCACCCTGTATGTGCACAAGTACTGCTGGAGTATGGCTCCTGTTCCTGCATAGATGTTGTTGCCGTAATACAGCTGCCTGGTGTCGTGGACCTGGGTGGCTGTCTGTCTTGACTAGGAGTGGATCTATCTGAAGATCATTTCCTGCATGTGGAGGGAATTGCAGCATGAGGTAGTGATGGTGTTGTCTTGGGGAATTGGATGCAAACGTTGACGTATCAATGCTGGATGTTGGTGTACATCTCATCCAGCCAGGACTTGCTCTACCTCTGACCCATGTAGTCTGTGTAGGTGCAGACCTGTGTGCTGATGTAGTACTCCAATGTCTGAGGACCAATCAGTTGTGTCGATTCCAAGCTCAGTAGTCTCAGATTTTGACACAATTAAAGGTGAAACCTCTCTGCTCGATTAGCAGATGTGTCAATCCAGTTCCCCTATGGACCCCATGCCCGCAAAGCAATACAACATCCTTGCTAAGATTCCCAAACACCATGTGTACACCATTTGTAACCTGTACCTCAGATTGGGCACTAATCCGGATGCCTGCAGACACCCGTTACTCCTGCCCATCTTGAATAAAGGCTAGAACAGCCCGTCGGGTTACATGTGCGCCCAATTAATGACTATTATTATGATACTAGATGGCTTAGCAGATATGTGGGTGTAGGCTTGGAGGGCTGTTGATGATAGTTACACTGAGGGTGGGCCGGGTGTTGGTGTGAAAGGTGAAGTGCAGAAGTTTGACAATGCGGAGTGTGTCCTTGGTGTTGTATGTGACTCAAAGGGTGTACCTCGTAGAGTCTGGCAAATCATACTCCTGGAATCTTGTTCTGGTCCCCGTGGGGGTTCCACTATCTGGCTTTGATGGCAATGTTGAAGTAGTGTCCTGAGGTTGTGTACAAACAGGTCACATGAATGAAAGCGATGTGTGGGGCTGTTGTGTTGGTGAGTTGACAGATAGCAATGGGCTGGTGGTGGAATTAGCGTGTGTGCAGTATGAGGCACAGGACCTCGTTGTACGGACATGCACTGTTATGTGGTGCAGAGTGGTGTTGGCAGTATGAGTCGCACACACAGCCTACAAATGTGTCATGTGTGCACCTAGGGGTTGCCTGATCACAGGTGGATGAATGTGTGACCTACACTGTGTTGAGCGTGGCTGGAGCATGAGTCTGTTGTGTTACCTGCGTCATGGAAGGCCTAGAGGGTCCTGCATTGTGCATGTTGCATGCGCTGATGGTCCTGCCTTTTGCACGTAGTTGGTGCATCAGTGGTATAGGCAAGTTATGGAATGCCGTAAGTATGGCTGGCTGGAGGGACATCTTGGAGGCGTGTGTGTTGCAGAATCAGGGCACTCTGTGATGTGGTGTTGGTGGTGAGGCAGCAGCATGAATGACTGAACACATGACGGCAGAAAGGTTGACACACCATGAAAAACTAGTACACAAAGAGAAGGATTATTGCAAGTCACCCTGTAACATGTGTATGCAAAGGAAGGAGTGTGTGGTTACTCATGGGTCACTGCACGAAACTTGTTGAACACTCACAAATTATGATGGACACAGGATCAGGCACCAAAAGGACAAGGGGGTCACAGGACACACAGCGTCATCTGGTGTTGCCTTCTCGTTGTGGTTAGCCAGGCAAACAAGACATACCCAGCCATGTACGTCATGCACTATATGGACCATTAGCCATTTAAAAAACAGCATGCATGTTGCCACATTACACATAACCACATATATACAAACATTGTAAAGAAAAACATAGATGACGCATGGAAACTGGCTGAAGATCTGCGGTGACAGTAATGATGCACAACGTACTCTGGGTAACACATTCACTACACAAAAATATCACGTTTGCTATGAGGCCATGCTGCTTTGCACAATGTACATGGTCAGTGGCATTGCTCTGTTGAAGATAACAGACATGCTATGATGTTACCTGTAATGCTGTTAAACCAATAGCCACACGACTGCCAGGGACTGTCGGTACCTTTGGCCCTCAGAGTTGTGCGATGCTGAAAGGGGTCCAACTCCCAATAGCCCCTTGGTCTGAGCATAAATGACAGACACAAAAGGGTGATCAGGCGAGGGAAGGGGAGGATGGGAACAGCAGGGAGAGAGATCTGAAACAAAGGTAAAGAAGCATAAGCATTCCACACTTCTTGTCACAGATTTACAGAATACCTCAGGACCTATACTGTAACATTTACACATGTGAAGTATGATCACAGCCACTGTATCCTAATTGGGATCACATATTTGGAAATGATACAAGATCAGAACATTGAACACGGACACATAAAAGGTAGCAGAGTTTGTGACCTAAATGAAGAGGGTCTAACGCTCACCAGGACAGCATCAATGCAATGAGATCCATTCGCTCATCTATTGATTCACAGGGTATGAATGAGGCTCAAACTTACAGTGAATATAATGTGTGGCAGTGCTACTCACACAAAGCCCATATTCTGTAGTCATCCCGGGGAATCAGTGATGGTCATGAAGGCAAATGACACATCATCCACAAGAGCCCTAAGAAGCTCAATCAAAGAGGAAGGGAATTATCTAAACACAAGGTAGCCCCGCAAGAGTCTGTAATTGGCTCGTCCAACTGTGTCTTACGATGCCTAACATGACAAGCAGGTCGCAACAAACTACAAAGAGAGAAATGATTAACAAATCCAATAAACCACCCCTACCATGACCAGGATATGCAACACAGCACAAAAGAATCCTGGGATTGACGTCACTCGACTGGTGCCATGGAAGTGTAAACATTAGCCACAGCACAACGTTGTGACATCATCAGTGCTACATACCTGCCATCATGGGTATAGAAAGTTAACATCAACTTACAGAGAAGGCTTGCAAAGCAGTGTTCTTCACCGGCACAGGGGTAGCGACATGACTGTGACATGACATACGGGCACAAGGGGCAATGCATCCCTACGAACAGACTCACAGGACAGTTGGCAGACCATGTGGAACATACACTGTCCCACAACTTCAGAACAGGTTTATTTGCAGATCAAACTGTACTGGAACACAGGATAAAGGGGATGAGCCAGACACATCCTGCCGCACACAGTGAGGCTGCAATTCCACACAAAGCCTGTTGTTGAGATGTCCCACGCTATGTCAACCGGTGTCAGCCGCAATGTGTCTGGGGCAAGGTATACACACATTGATGCATTCACCAGAGTCAAAAGACCCCAACAGATGACTGTCAAGAAGAGTGAGTGTTCTGTCATTGGAGTGGTGCAACATGCAATTTGATCCATGGGAATGAGACATGCAGGTATGTTTCAACAACATGCACAGAAACAGTTCACACACATTCGAAAACCATACCAACACAATACAGCCTGTTTGTATTTCTTACCAGAACTGACATTTCCACATGTCTGTGCATGGCACGCTGATTCGGCACACGTTGCAATCATCATGGGGAATAGCAGGAGGACTAAGATGACACGAACAGACAACAGGCAGAGCAACGTGCAAATAACAGGCACACAAGGCTTTACATTGAGAATCAATATCCTACGGGCATGGTCATGTAAAATACACCAACAATGTAGTACACATGTACATTTCACAATCACTCATTGTGTATATGTGTGTGGCAGAACATCAACACTTGTGTGACACATCACAACATACATCAAAGTGACTTTCCATAGAGTTGGCTCGACACACAGTTTGCAACACATGCCACTCTATGCTACAAGCTTGCACAATAATTCACAGTAACTCACCATTAAGAGAAGAAGTTGCGTATGAGCTGACTCCGGATATCATCCTCCTCCTCCTCCTCATAACTTTCATCGTGGCAAAGGCCGGCATCCTCAATGTTCCATCTCGTCAGGATCCAGAATGAGTGGCACAGCCTCCTAAACTGCCATGTTGTGCAGCATGCAGCACACGATGAAGATGTTACACACCTTTTGTGGGGCGTATGAGAGGGATCCACCGGTCTTATCAAGGCACCGGAATTGACTCTTCAGGAGTCCAAAAGTCCGCTCTATCACTCACCTGGTCTGCCCGTGTACATTGTTGTACCACTGGTCTGCAGCTGTTCTGGGATTGCTGTGCGGTGTCATGAGCCACTGCATGTTGGGATATCTCACGTCTCCTACAAGTAAACATCATGCAAAAAAGTGTGTAATGAGATGCCGCCATACATAAAACATAAATAGGACATACAGGACAAACATATTTTACCCACCAACAAAACATGCCCGCTCGTTGTGCAGCTGCAGCATCATCAGTGGTACCCTGCTACGCCTCATGATCAATGCATCGTGGCACGATCCTGGAAAACGTGTAAAACATGGGAAATCAGCATGTTAGCAAGACACACAACCAGGGCATTTATTGAGTGGTAATGTTTCCTGTTGCGGAATGCCTGCTCCTGAGCCTGTGGTGGCACCAAAGCCACATGTGTTCCATCAATGGACCCAATGACATGTGGCATCCCTCCCAGGGCATAGAAGTTACCCTTGATATCTGTCAACTCTTGTGCAGTTGGAAATTTTATGAACTCATCAATGTGCTGCAACATAGCAGCTAACACATCACGTAGAACACGGCTGAACATGGTTTGCGACATCCCCGCAACATCTGCTATGGTAAATTGCAACGTACCTGTAGCAAAGAAATGTAGTGCTGCCATCACCTTTAGCTTGGGTGTCAGCGCAGTCGGATACCTGTGTTGCGGTTGGAGATGTGGTTCCAGCCTGACCGTCAAGTTCTGAATCAACTCTCGAATGAATCGGTAATATGGGATGCAATCATGTTCCCTCATGGTCTCCAAGTCAGGAAAAGGCCTTGGTAGAGGCGGAGCCTTGCAGGACATATTTGGTAAGAATTGAGCACAACTGTCAGCCAACAACGATACCAATGTACATAGCACATGCAACACTGCAACTACACATCAATTCACTATGGGGTCTGGCATGTGCAAGACACCCAGGACACATATGGCATCTTGCTGGCACTCCAACATTTCATATCAGAAACATTTCAAATGAGGTGTGCATGTGTGAAAGCAACACCACAGCCATTGTCACGATGCAGACATGTATGCCTGGGCATAAATGATGTATGATGCCATCAGACACAAAATCCTTTGAAAAGCTCATGTGGCATGGTGTGCGTACATGGACAACCATGTCAATCACAACACAGACGCATGAGAGATGCACCAACAGCATATGCAGTTAATGCAACCCAAACAGCTATTGAAACTCTTATCATGACACACACATGACATTGTCAGATAGTGTCATGCTGAGCGTCAAAATGTCAAGTGAGAAGGGGCCCCGGTCACTGGCATAATGAGACAGCTGCCCATAGTGATGACTGTGCCATCCCAGTGCTGCTGTGCATGAGTAAATGCATATAATGATACATAGGGGACAAGTGTTAAGGTGATGTGTTACACTTACTGCCCCATCACACATGACAGGTGTCAATAGGTCGTCACACTGATTGAGGAAAGGGTCAGATGCCCTGTGCTATGTCACAGCCTGCTACACCTAGGCACTGCTCATGTAAGTATGCAATGACAAAAACCTGATATACATCCTTGTTTGAACTGTACCCAAACATTGGTGCAATGTGTGCGCCTCATAACACTATTGTAATGTTAAAGTACATGAGCGTGTGCAAAGCACCGTACCCCTGCCTTTACCACAGCGGGTGTAACGCACCGTACCCCGATCTGACGTGTGTGTGTGCACCTCATTTCACTATTGTCATCGTGCCATACACGAGCGAACCCTACCCCGACCTGACGTGCGTGTGTGTGCCTTGTTTCACTATTGTCATCGTGCCATACGCGAGCGAACCATACCCCGACCTGACTTGCGTGTGTGCGCCTCGTTTCACTACTACAATGGTGCCATACGCGAGCGAACCGCACCCTGATCTGAGGTGCATGTGTGCGCCTCGTTTCACTATTGTCATTGTGCCATACGCGAGCGAACGGTACCCCAACCTGATGTGCGTGTGTGCCCCTCCTTTCACTCCTACAATGGTGCCATACGCGAGCGAACCGTACCCCGACCTGACGTGCGTGTGTGTGTGCCTCGTTTCACTATTGTCATCGTGCCATTCGTGAGCGATCCGTACCCCAACCTGACGTGCGTGTGTGTGCCTTGTTTCACTATTGATAACGTGAAGCTAGAGAAACTCTAGTTTCATCCCTGAGTAGGCACACATTATTTGTCGACCTCCCTTAAGTAAAGAAAAGACGACTTTGATGAAGTTCCTTATGTTTCTTGGTTTTATTTCATTTTTCAGAATTTCTTTTTTCAAAATTTCTTAGAATGAGGCAGATTCACATAACTGTAATTTAAATCATTTTTCAACATTCCAGTTCAGGCACTGTCTAATGAGTATGTCCAATGCATTTCGGGCATTTAGAAACCTGCCCTTCATCAGGGACTTGACACTAGAAGCAAAATAAATATGAACACAATTTAGTAAATTATAGTGATTAGATAGGCAAACACACATGGTTGTTAACATTATATCCTGAACATATTTGTACATGAGGAAGGTTAAACAGCAAGCAGTATGCAATGCAGTGATCATGACCGTTGATGCAAAGTTACGCATATGACCGTTGATACAAAGTGACACATATGACAAAGAGAATGGCTCGGTGTATCACTTACATGCCTGTGTTCAAAGTATTGGATGAAATCTAAAAAAACAAAAGTTGTAAAAAACGGGGTTAGGACTACTACGCTAGATATGGGGTGGTTCAAGATGGGTAGTTTAACCTAGCAGAGGAATATGAACTGACCTGCTTAAGATCGGTGAATGCATTCGGTCCGGTACTCGTCTCCGCCAAAACGCCGGCTGAACACTTGGGTTTGCCGCGTTCATTATATTCAAAACAACTAAGTCATGTGACTAGTCACATGGGTATCAGGACACTGTGAAAAGACTATAGCGTAGGAAAATCTACTCGTATTGCAAGGAAAACCCTCACGCATGGAGTTTTTTTAAAAAAAAGAAATGTGGACAAATTGCTTGGATAAAAATATATGTTAAGTCCTATTCTCGAAGCGGGAGCAACAAACGTGTAAATTATTTTATTCAAAAAAGTGAGGGATAGACTAGGGGAGGGTTCGAACTACGGTAAGAGCAGTCAGGAGTCCTGTGCGCTATTCATGGAGCCATGGGGAGGGTAATAAGAATCGTGCTAAGGAGATCGTGTCAGTGTGTGTGATGGTGGGAAACAAACACAATGACAACAAGAAGGTATTCAGAGCAATACAATCATAAATAACATGAGAATTCGATCCTCTCATTGAGTCCTGTAGGTTTCTGGGTTGATAATTTATGAATCCAGTAATTCTCTCTTTGAAGCAGAAATTTATTATTGTCTCTACCTTCGATTTTCAACACAGTTTCAAGAACTATAAACTTAACTTGGGAGACATTATGCTGGGACTCAACAAAATGTGCAGATAAAGCTGATTTTGAGTTTTTCAGTCGAATGTTTGATTTGTGTTCTGTTAAGCGTACTTTCAACTTACGTTCAGTTTTTCCTACATACAGCTTCCCACAGGGACACTTTATGCCGTAAATCAAATTACTGGAGTCACAGGTTGCACTGACTTTGAGTTTGATAGGATATCCATGTGTAGGATGATTAATGATGTTTCCTTTAATAGTGTTATTACAGTTGCCGCAGTTTAAACAAGGCTTTGTTCCAGAGAATGAACCAGTTTGTCTTGGTTTATATTGAACTATTTCTCCCAGATTCTTGGCCCTAGTGAATGCAAAAATCGGTGGTTGACTAAATGAATCTCTGAAATCTGGTTCCATATTAAGGATGGCCCAATGTTTGGTGATGATCCGCTTGAATTTTTTACTGCTGGTTGAATATTTGGAGACCACTACTGTTCGTGATTGTTCTTTTTTGATGGTAGGTGTTAGGAGTTGGGCTCTATCCATATTCTCAATTCTCTCTTTAGTTGTTTCAACTAAGGTCTTCGGGTAACCTCTGTTGGTAAATTTGGTTGACATTTCTGAGAGTCTCTGTTGAAGGGTGGTTGAATCTGAGGTAATCCTTTTAACTCTTGCCATCTGAGAATATGGCAGATTACGTATCAAGTTAGGTTCGTGAAAGCTGGAATACAGTAGCATGTTGTTCCTATCAGTGGGCTTAACATACAGATCAGTAATGAATCCTTGTGGAGTTACTGTGATTCTCGTGTCAAGAAAGTTGACTGAGGTATCCGATATGTTCCAGGTTAGCTGGATACGTGGATCAATTGCATTAAAGTTGTTCAGTTCCATTTTCAATGATTCCTCCGTGTCAGTCCAAATGATGAAAAAATCATCAATGTATCTTGCGATCATTTTGAGATGTTTAGTCCAGTTTATGTTATTGAGAATATGTTGATTTTCATACCATTCCATGAAGATATTGGCGTATACGGGGGCCGCTGAGTTTCCCATAGCCATCCCGGTAAGCTGTTGGTACCATTCATTTTTGATCTTAAAGTAGCTGTGGTACAAAGTGTAATACATCAGTTCCATAAGAAATAGTTGAAATTGTTGGTCTAGATCTGTTTTCAATAGCGCTGATTCAATGGCCTCAATCCCCATATCATGGGGTATACTCGTGTATAAACTACAGACATCCGCAGTGCATAGGAGCACTTTTTCTGTGATGTTAAAAGGTATTTTTTGTAGTTTCAATAAAAAATCTGTAGTATCTTTGATATAAGTTTGTGCTGCTTGTACTGACGGTTGTAGGTATTTATCAATAAGTTGACCAATAGGTTGATGGAAACTCCCTTTGGTGGAGACTATTGGTCTCATGGGGGGGTTTTGGATATCCTTGTGTATTTTGGGCGTCATTCTTAGGGAAGGGCTTTTGGGATTTGAAGTGGTTAAGAAAGTTTTGGTTCTTTCAGTAATGGTTCCTTCTTTGTGAGCACGCTCAATGATATCTTTCAACGTGGTGTAGTACTCCATCGTAGGGTTAGTAGTAAGTTTGTTATACGTTGTTGTGTCATTAATGTGTTCCATCACTTTATGGTCATACATAGTAGTGTTCATTATAACAATAGCTCCCCCTTTATCAGCCTTCGTAAGGGTTATTTTTTCATTTGTAGATATTCTTCTTAGGGTATCCAAATCTTTTTGAGTGATATTTCTTTTGGATGGTTTGCGGTGTTTGATTTTATTGAGATCTTGTTTAACCATGTTTTCAAACAAATCTAGTGTTTTATGGCTCATTGGTGCTTGAAATGAGCTTTGTGGTCGTAATCCCAACAGTTGGTCTTTCTCTTGTGGTGGGCGTTCCGGTATGACATTATCAAAAAAATGCCTAAGTCTAAGTTTCCGCATCAACTTAAAGAAACTGACCTCCAGTTCCAACTGGTCGGTGGACGTGGTCGGTACAAAGGAAGTACCTTTTTATAGTAGCTGTAATTCGTGAGTATTGAATCTTTGGTCACTAATGTTAATGACTAGGTGTTCAGTGGTTGAGTTTTCTTCGGTTTCTTGTCTTTCTCCTTGGTTGTTGCTGATGTGCTTCGTGTATTGGGAGGTTCCCTTTCTTTCTCTTTTTCTTTTCCCTCTCCGGGGTCTCCTTTTTGGGATTGACCCTGTTCTAAAAAAGGACTCTTATCAGGTATTTTGCTGGAAGTTGGTTCCACTGTAATGATGGGTTCTTGTGGTACCCGTGTCGGTTGGGTTTGACGCTGTTTTTGTCTGGGGTCACTATCAGTGGATGAGGTATCAGTATTTGAATTATAAGGGCGGTTTCTGCGTTTCTGGGCATAAATGTCTGCCCATGTATATACCTCTCCCAGTCGGTAGTCCAAAGTGTCCCGTTTAAATTTCCTGATTTTGCGTTCATTAATTTCTCTTGTATGCCGATCAATCTGATTTTTAATATCTTCCAAAGTGGTGCTGAGTTCTTCTTCAGTCATCATCTTAGAAAGTTCAGTTGACGTTTCCTGAATTTCTATGGAAAGTTCCTCCAAGATGGTGGAAAGCTCTTGAATGATTAGGAGAATAAGATCCAATGAGCATTTGTTTAGAATCTCATACCACCGTTCCTGAAATTTTTTTGAGTGTTTGCATAGGGAAGGTTTAAGGGCAATCCTCAGTCCTCGCGGTATACGTAAGTTCTTATGATATTTGATGAGAGTACTGGCATGAAGTTGTTGATTAGTTTTCCTCTTAGATAAGTAAAGTAACTGTTTGATTGTTTGCTCTTTGGACCGACTTGTGGTTTCTTGTGTAAGTTCCTCCCTGATGAGAGAATATATTTGGTCCACATCTTTTGATTCAAATGCAAAGGTGGAGGCTCTGGCCTCAGTACTCTTAGAGATCTCTTCATAGTTGCTCATGTTTTAAATCAGTGTTTAGTCAAATTGAAAGTTCAAAAATGCGTGCTATCAATCCGGTGGACACAGAGGAGGAAATGCACTTGTTGTAGTTGATGCACAGCTCAATGTTTCAACAAAGGTTTAACTCAAATTGTAGAATTGTTTCTTATTGTTAGTTGGTGCTCTACCAGGAGGCGTCGCGGGTCCTACCGACGTCAAGTAAACATTGATAACGTGAAGCTAGAGAAACTCTAGTTTCATCCCTGAGTAGGCACACATTATTTGTCGACCTCCCTTAAGTAAAGAAAAGACGACTTTGATGAAGTTCCTTATGTTTCTTGGTTTTATTTCATTTTTCAGAATTTCTTTTTTCAAAATTTCTTAGAATGAGGCAGATTCACATAACTGTAATTTAAATAATTTTTCAACATTCCAGTTCAGGCACTGTCTAATGAGTATGTCCAATGCATTTCGGGCATTTAGAAACCTGCCCTTCATCAGGGACTTGACACTAGAAGCAAAATAAATATGAACACAATTTAGTAAATTATAGTGATTAGATAGGCAAACACACATGGTTGTTAACATTATATCCTGAACATATTTGTACATGAGGAAGGTTAAACAGCAAGCAGTATGCAACGCAGTGATCATGACCGTTGATACAAAGTTACGCATATGACCGTTGATACAAAGTGACACATATGACAAAGAGAATGGCTCGGTGTATCACTTACATGCCTGTGTTCAAAGTATTGGATGAAATCTAAAAAAACAAAAGTTGTAAAAAACGGGGTTAGGACTACTACGCTAGATATGGGGTGGTTCAAGATGGGTAGTTTAACCTAGCAGAGGAATATGAACTGACCTGCTTAAGATCGGTGAATGCATTCGGTCCGGTACTCGTCTCCGCCAAAACGCCGGCTGAACACTTGGGTTTGCCGCGTTCATTATATTCAAAACAACTAAGTCATGTGACTAGTCACATGGGTATCAGGACACTGTGAAAAGACTATAGCGTAGGAAAATCTACTCGTATTGCAAGGAAAACCCTCACGCATGGAGTTTTTTAAAATAAAAGAAATGTGGACAAATTGCTTGGATAAAAATATATGTTAAGTCCTATTCTCGAAGCGGGAGCAACAAACGTGTAAATTATTTTATTAAAAAAAGTGAGGGATAGACTAGGGGAGGGTTCGAACTACGGTAAGAGCAGTCAGGAGTCCTGTGCGCTATTCATGGAGCCATGGGGAGGGTAATAAGAATCGTGCTAAGGAGATCGTGTCAGTGTGTGTGATGGTGGGAAACAAACACAATGACAACAAGAAGGTATTCAGAGCAATACAATCATAAATCATAAATAACATGAGAATTCGATCCTCTCATTGAGTCCTGTAGGTTTCTGGGTTGATAATTTATGAATCCAGTAATTCTCTCTTTGAAGCAGAAATTTATTATTGTCTCTACCTTCGATTTTCAACACAGTTCAAGAACTATAAACTTAACTTGGGAGACATTATGCTGGGACTCAACAAAATGTGCAGATAAAGCTGATTTTGAGTTTTTCAGTCGAATGTTTGATTTGTGTTCTGTTAAGCGTACTTTCAACTTACGTTCAGTTTTTCCTACATACAGCTTCCCACAGGGACACTTTATGCCGTAAATCAAATTACTGGAGTCACAGGTTGCACTGACTTTGAGTTTGATAGGATATCCATGTGTAGGATGATTAATGATGTTTCCTTTAATAGTGTTATTACAGTTGCCGCAGTTTAAACAAGGCTTTGTTCCAGAGAATGAACCAGTTTGTCTTGGTTTATATTGAACTATTTCTCCCAGATTCTTGGCCCTAGTGAATGCAAAAATCGGTGGTTGACTAAATGAATCTCTGAAATCTGGTTCCATATTAAGGATGGCCCAATGTTTGGTGATGATCCGCTTGAATTTTTTACTGCTGGTTGAATATTTGGAGACCACTACTGTTCGTGATTGTTCTTTTTTGATGGTAGGTGTTAGGAGTTGGGCTCTATCCATATTCTCAATTCTCTCTTTAGTTGTTTCAACTAAGGTCTTCGGGTAACCTCTGTTGGTAAATTTGGTTGACATTTCTGAGAGTCTCTGTTGAAGGGTGGTTGAATCTGAGGTAATCCTTTTAACTCTTGCCATCTGAGAATATGGCAGATTACGTATCAAGTTAGGTTCGTGAAAGCTGGAATACAGTAGCATGTTGTTCCTATCAGTGGGCTTAACATACAGATCAGTAATGAATCTATTGTCATCTTGCCATACGCAAGCGAACCATACCCCGAACTGATGTGTGTGTGTGAGCCTCGTTTCACTACTACAATGGTGCCATACGCAAGTGAACCGCACCCTGATCTGAGGTGCATGTGTGCGCCTCGTTTCACTATTGTCATTGTGCCATACGCGAGCGAACGGTACCCCAACCTGATGTGCGTGTGTGCGCCTCGTTTCACTCCTACAATGGTGCCATACGCGAGCGAACCGTACCCCGACCTGACGTGCGTGTGTGTGTGCCTCGTTTCACTATTGTCATCGTGCCATTCGTGAGCGATCCGTACCCCAACCTGACGTGCGTGTGTGCGCCTTGTTTCACTATTGTCATCTTGCCATACGCAAGCGAACCATACCCCGAACTGATGTGCGTGTGTGAGCCTCGTTTCACTACTATAATGGTGCCATACGCAAGTGAACCGTTCCCCGACCTGACGTGCGTGTGTGCACCTCGTTTCACTATTGTCATTGTGCCATACGCGAGTGAACCATACCCCGACCTGACGTGCGTGTGTGCGCGTCGTTTCACTATTGTCATCATGCCATACATGGGGAACCATACCCCGACCTGACGTGCGTGCGCGCGCCTCATTTCACTATTGTCATCGTGCCATACTCGAGCGAACCGTACCCCAACCTGACATGCGCCTGTGTGCCTCGTTTCACTATTGTCATCGTGCCATACGCGAGCGAACCGTACCCCGATCTGACGTGCGTGTGTGCGCCTCGTTTCACTACTGTCATCTTTAAGCATGGGCGTAAAATCCGTTCCGCTCGCGGATTTTTCGGATTTTCGGCAAATTCGCAATCCGCGAACTCTCGCGAATTTGTCAAAAATCTGTGAATTCGCTCGCGGCGGATTTTTTGCTTGTTGATACAATATTGCGGCACGCGGCGTGGTGCACGGCGTTCACTTTCCGTCATTAAGCGTTTGCCGAGTTGTTTTTCTCGATCATATTTTGCGAGTGCTGCGCCATTTTGGATCTTGCTGCGGGATCCCGCGGGAGTTTGGCGCCTGCGAATACGTAATCGCGGCTTGCCACCTTGCAGAGCACGCCTCGCGAGAGTTCGCAATTGCGAACACGTAGTTGCGGCGGACAGGAACAATCTCGCACTCGCGAAATAGAGATTTTGCAATTCAGCACAAGAAATCCACCAGCAAACAGGATAAACCTTCAGAAAATGATGATTTTTATCAGAATCACTCCTCAGGTTGACATTTGCATGGCCTTTTTTTTTGCAAGGAGTCCATTTTGGGGGGGGGGAAGTGCCCCACAGTCTCCAACTTCCTGTTCCTGTCCAGCAGGCTCCTCCCAGTGCTTTCTTCATGTGCTGGTCACTTTCATTTGGACCTTGACCTGGAAGGATTACTTTTTGTGGGTGCTGCTGGATATTTGGATTTGAGGCCTTTTTGACTTTCCTTGGATCACTTTTGGATTAGAAATCAACTTTCACAAGTAAGTTTGTTTGGGGCATTACAGTTGCTGCAACTACAATTTTGGAACTTTTTCAGAACATTAAATAAAATATATTGTGGGTAGCCACAGTATCCAGTAGGACCAGGGTTGGTTATGGGTGCATGATACAACTGTTTTGTTGAATTTAAACACCATTGAGGCCATGGATGGGCTGGGATTGTGCTGATTTTTGTTGTTTTTGTCATTTTTTTGGGGCTGCTGGTGGGGCCCTTTGCCCAGGGGTGGTGAGTGTCGCATGGGCCTAGTCTTTCTGTGGGGTGTCTTCTTGAATTTAAACATCATTGAGGCCATGGATGGGCTGGGATTGTGCTGATTTTTGTGTTTTTGGTCGTTTTTTTGGGGCTGCTGGTGTGGCCTTTTGCCCAGGGGTAGTGGTGCATGGACTGAGTGTGCCTGTGGTGTGGTCTCACTCTCTTTAATGTAAACATCCTGGATGGCATTGGATTGTGGTGATTTTTGGGTGTTTTTCTGTTTTTTTGGGGTGTACTGTTGTTGATGTGGACTGGCCATGTGGGTGGTGGTGGTGGTGGCCATCTTGAGTGCTGGCTGGTACAGGCAACATGTGCTTGGGGTGCAAGGGGCCATTTTGAAGAGAGGCAGTGTCTGAGGCCTGCACTTATTTTGCCTACTTTTCATCCATTATGCCCAGGGGTAGTGAGTGTTGCATGGGCCTAGTCTTTCTGTGGGGTGTCTTCTTGAATTTAAACATCATTGAGGCCATGGATGGGCTGGGATTGTGCTGATTTTTGTGTTTTTTGTCGTTTTTTTGGGGCTGCTGGTATGGCCATTTGCCCAGGGGTAGTGGTGCATGGACTGAGTGTGCCTGTGGTGTGGTCTCACTCTCTTTAATGTAAACATCCTGGATGGCATTGGATTGTGGTGATTTTTGGGTGTTTTTCTGTTTTTTTGGGGTGTACTGTTGATGTGGACTGGCCATGTGGGTGGTGGTGATGGTGGTGGCCATCTTGAGTGCTGGCTGGTACAGGCAACATGTGCTTGGGGTGCAAGGGGCCATTTTGAAGAGAGGCAGTGTCTGAGGCCTGCACTTATTTTGCCTACTTTTCATCCATTATGCCCAGGGGTAGTGAGTGTTGCATGGGCCTAGTCTTTCTGTGGGGTGTCTTCTTGAATTTAAACACCATTGAGGCCATGGATGGGCTGGGATTGTGCTGAATTTTGTTGTTTTTGTCGTTTTTTGGGGCTGCTGGTGGGGCCCTTTGCCCAGGGGTGGTGAGTGTTGCATGGGCCTAGTCTTTCTGTGGGGTGTCCTCTTGAATTTAAACACCATTGAGGCCATGGATGGGCTGGGATTGTGCTGTTTTTTGTGTTTTTTGTCGTTTTTTTGGGGCTGCTGGTGTGGCCTTTTGCCCAGGGGTAGTGGTGCATGGACTGAGTGTGCCTGTGGGGTCTCACTATCTTTAATGTAAACATCCTGGATGGCATTGGATTGTGGTGATTTTTGGGTGTTTTTCTGTTTTTTTGGGGTGTACTGTTGATGTGGACAGGCCATGTGGGTGGTGGTGGTGGTGGCCATCTTGAGTGCTGGCTGGTACAGGCAACATGTGCTTGGGGTGCAAGGGGCCATTTTGAAGAGAGGCAGTGTCTGAGGCCTGCACTTATTTTTCCTACTTTTCATCCATTATGCCCAGGGGTAGTGTGTTGCATGGGCCTAGTCTTTCTGTGGGGTGTCTTGAATGTAAACATCATGGATGGCATGGGATTGTGCTGATTTTTCTGTGTTTTTCGATTTT
Organism: Lissotriton helveticus; assembly: GCF_964261635.1. NCBI lineage: Eukaryota > Metazoa > Chordata > Amphibia > Caudata > Salamandridae > Lissotriton > Lissotriton helveticus. The sequence goes on from NC_136063.1 coordinate 1,026,110,818, forward strand.
TTGGGGTGTATAACTGAACTGATGTTCCTCTGTCTTCCATTGCTTTTAGGTGCACAAGACTCAAGAGAACCACCAGTGTCAGGAAGAAGTCCTGCAGCGGTGTGTGTGTGCAGCATAACGTCACGCGACGTCACGTCTGGACACAGACAACTCTGCAACTCGTGCAACTGCTGCCTGCTGTTTTGACCTGCTCTGAAGAAGATGGCCCCAAAAAAAGTTACCCGTAGCTCCTCTAGCAAGAAAGTTGCCAGTAAGGAGCAGAAGAAGCAAGTTACCAAGGAGACTGGTGTGCCGGCCGCCCCTTTTTTTGGGAGTAAAAAAAAAAGCAGCAGCGGGATCTGCTGGGGACCAAGCTGGGAGCAGCACCCCCGCTCCATTGGACTCAGTGCCAGCACCACCACCACGCCAACTTAAGTCCAAGCCCTTCACTGCTGCAGAGGCACTTAGTCTAGTTGTTCAATCACCATCGACCAGTGATGTTGGCTCATCGCAAGAAAGTAGCAGCAATGTCCCTCAATCAACACAGGTTGTTGTAACTCATCTGACGAGTGTTGAACAACCACAGCCGCAACAAAAACCACATGTGCAAGTACAAGCCCAAGTACATGTGGAAGGAGAGGCAGCGCAAGGAGATGCGCAAGCAGAGGTGCATGGAGGGTCACAAGTGCCCACAATAGTTGTTCCTCCCGAAGTAGGGGCACATCAGGAAATCGACAATCAAGGCGAGGTATCATTTGAGGAAGACACTCCTCCTGATGATCATGCATTGTCTTCCACACCCCTAGCAAGGAAGAGATCAAGGGTGGTGTCTACATCTTCTTCAAGCACACCTCCTTCTGATGATACGGATCAAAATTGGGAACCAGCACCACTTCCGTCTGAGAGTGAGGCACATGATCTGACAAAGGTAGTTAAGCGTAAAAGGAAGCTCGTCCAAAGTCTCAGAGTTATGGAGTGTGATGATGAGGCTCAACAAGAAGTGGCGGATACTGCTGCTGAAGAAGACTCTGACAATGACGACCCAGTCATCATAAAGGTCACTGCAGCCCAGCGGGCATGCAGCAAACAGACATTTTGACCCTAGCCCGAAAAGCTGCTGAGCGTGATGATGATGATGTTGTCAACGAGGAGGCAGTGGAAACACCACAATCATTGGAGTTAAATAGTACACCAACTCGTACCGCTTCCATATTTCTTTCTCACATGAAGGGACGTCCATCCACCTCGACCTTAATTAGTGGCGGTGAAAGTGCACAACGTACAAAAGTTGGGCAATCCAGATCCTCCACTTCATCTGGCATTAGCAGCATGACCACCACCACCAGTATCGCCATCTCCTCCGGCCCCCACAGACACTTCAAGTCCCCAGTTTGGGACTTCTTTACTGTTTGCCCAAAAAGGGAAAAGTTCGCCATTTGTACCATTTGTAAGGTTGCAGTTAGTCGTGGTAAGCTTGGTACCAACTATGGCACCGGAGGCCAGTGAGGTCATCTTAGGAGACAGCACACTGTCCAATGGTTTGCGCACCTAAAGGCGATCAAGGAAGCCCGAATTGGAAGTCAAGAAAACGTTGATGTTTCATCTGATGATGACGAGGAGGAAGAAGACGTGTCAAACACTTCACTTACACCCAGTACCCCTGTCAGCAGCACACCCCATGTGAGGCACACTAAGAGTGTTGGAGCGAGTGAGACACCAACGCGAAAAAGTTCACCAGCGAGCATAATTGGGTCAAAGAAGTCATTATCATCCCGTAAATGCTTGGTCCAGGGCAACATTAGAACCATGTTTTGTTCATACGCGCCATATGAACGCAACCACCCACTGACACGTCTGTATAACACTAAGCTGGCTAAAATGCTAGCTGTGGACCTTCTCCCTTTTTCTTTTGTAGAAGCGGTAGGTTTTCTAGAATTAGTGGCAGCGCTCTGCCCTAAATGGAAGGTTCCTAGCCGGTTCTATTTTGCCAGAGTTGCGGTTCCAGCACTACATGAAGATGTGCTGGAGGTGATTGGGGCAGCTTTGCAGAAGAGTGCTGTTCACACTATACATCTGACAACAGACATGTGGACCAGTGGCGCAGGCGCTGATTACATGTGCACCACTGCACACTGGGTCTCTTTTTCAGGGGTTAAAGCAAAGCTAAACGCAGGTGTTGACCCGGACCAAGTTTTTAAAGCTGCTCGGAAACATGCAACACTAGCCATGTTTGGCTTGGAGAAAAGTCACACAGCACGAAACATTTTGGACGAGTTTAACAAAAAGGTCTTTCACTGGCTGTCCCCAAAAAAACGCCAGATTGGTTATGTTTCCACGGATAATGGCGCCAATGTAGTTAAGGCCATGGCGCTGGGTGACTATTTCAGAGTGCCGTGTTTGGCGCACTGTATCAACCTGGTAGTTCAAAAATTCTTGAGTGATAAAGACAGTCCAGCGTGCGAGGTAATGGCCACCTGCCGAAAAATGTGCAACCATTTCAGCCATTCTTTTAAGGCCCAGAAGCATCTGAGGAGCCTGCTACATGAACGTCGAATGCCAGTGAAAGCACTCATCCAGGAGGTGGCAACACGTTGGAACTCAACCTTCTACATGCTTGAGCGTCTGTATGAGCAGTATACGGTACTCGATCACTATTTCTTAACACTGGGTACAGCTCAGAAGGACCTGAGGATGGATGCGGCGCACTGGGAAATAGTTAAAAGCCTGACAGAAATGTTTCGTCCTTTTGAGGTCTTCACGCGTGCAGTCAGCAAGGAGGACTGTAATTTGGGAAAAGCTATCCCATTGTTGTGCATGCTGGAGCACCAACTGAAGGCGGTGTCTTCTGAGTTAGAAAAAGATGAAAAAACAAAGACCCTTTTGTTTTGTCGGAGAAATTATTAGAGCGCCTACGTGGTGATGAACGTCTTAAAATGATCAACTCAGAAAAGCATTACATTTGTGCTACTATTCTGGATCCACGCTACAAAAAGGCGCTGGCAGGCCAAGCATTCTTTCCTTTTGCTGGTGAAGATGTTGAAAAGTACAAACGTTGGCTAGCCTGGTCAGCCAAGAGGTTTGAAAAAGAACGGCAGGATATTGAAGGAGAAGGCAGTACATCAGCATCAGCATCAGCAGGCCATCCCCAGTCAAAAGAATCCACTTCTGCACCTGTGGCTGGGGCACAAGTGACCTCTCAGCCGTTAAAGACACCGGCAACCGGATCATCTGCACCACACACAAGAGTAACATTGGCTGCTGAAGAGGATTGGCTATCTTGGCTTGGGTATGGTTCTCGAAAAAAGGTCACAGGCACAGCAAAAAGTAAGCAAAGTGGAGGAACCGTTGAGGACCTTGAGTCGATGGTGCAGGACTATCTGAATGACTCAACAGAGGTCTTTCTTAATGATGAGCCATTGGAGTATTGGCATGGGAAAAAACAATTGTGGCCACAGCTCTCCAACCTGGCTATAAACTACTTGTCTTGCCCACTCGCAAGTGTGTCTTCTGAACGTGTTTTCAGTGCTGCTGGTGGCATTGTAACTCCCAAACGGAGCCGCCTCTCACCCAAAAATGTGGAGAGGCTAACAATGATCAAGATGAATCAGCACCTCATACCACCAGATTACAAAGTACGAGAAAGCACGCCGCATGAAGACGAGGAGGACAGCAACGTAGATGAGGGAATTTGTTCTCTGTTCGGTGACGCTGACCTCATCCTGCCTGAATTCGCAGAGTATGATGACGAACTCTTATTCTTATTCCCTGACACCGAGCCCTGAAAATGAGACAATGAATCAATAACTTTCTTTTTCGTCCTTATTCGCTTTTATTCCTGTGTGTCTGTCTTTCTTTGTTTTGCACAGTTAATTTAATTCAAACTTTAATCACCTAATCACAAAAACAAGCCCATCAGCAGAACTGTCTTCACTTGTTTGCTTATTGATTTGAAGGTGCCGCAGTCTACATTCCTCAGGTTCACAAGTTCAGAAGAACATGCTCCTCTATCCTCCTCCTCCGGACTCCTATTTCCCTCAAAGCAGAGGGCTGGATTACGCCCAATGAAGAAAGACTCAGCACTTGTGGAGGTGTTCTACTTCTTTGCGGGTGAGTTGACGGCTCTGGGCCCATTGCTGTGAAGCTCTAATAATGGATAAAAGTGTTTTGGACCAAATATGAGGCGGAAATTTCTTGCAGTTTTTGCTGACTTGCTTGCCTTTGAGGTGCTCTTTGGCGGGGTTCTGGGTGTTTGTGGGTGACTTTTGGGGTCTGGGAGCACTGCTGCGACAGTCTAATCTTGATTGCATTTGCTTTTCAGGAAATCCGTGGTGGAAAACAGGAGTTATGATTATTGATGACCTAGCTGCACAGCGCGTTTGGACCGAAGGCCGAGAGATATTGTAAGTATGGGATTTTGCTTTTTGGCTGTTTGGGGGTGTTGTCGCGTGCTTTTGTGCGGGTGGGTTGGCGGGTCTTGGGGCATTCCTGGGAAGGTCGAATACCGGATAAAAGTGGTTTGGACTAAATCCATGCAGAATTTTTTTTTGCTATTTCTTCTGACATCTTGCTCAATGTAGCGTTTTCAGGGGCCTGTTTGGGGGCTTCCTGGTGTTTGTGGGTGGGTTTTGGTGTCTCTGTCGGAGCACTGCTGCGACAGTCTAATCTTGATTGCATTTGCTTTTCAGGAAATCCATGGTGGAAAACAGGAGTTATGATGATGACCTAACTGCACAGCGCGTTTGGACCGAAGGCCGAGAGATATTGTAAGTATGAGATTTTGCTTTTTGGCTGTTTGGGGGTGTTGTTGCGTGCTTTTTTGCGGGTGGGTTGGCGGGTCTGGGGCATTCCTGGGAAGGTCTAATACCGGATAGAAGTGGTTTGGACAAAATCCATAAGGAAAAGCCTTTTGGCACTTTTTGTAACTTATGGTTCGTTAGGGTTAGCCCTAGCAGCAGGATTGCATGTGTTTCGGGGTGTTCTAGATTTTTGCAACTGGCTATGGATACTTTTGCTTGCTTGCAAGTGGTTTGAATACAATCCACGGTGGGTAAGGGGGTATTTGGGCCTACTTTTACTTTCAAAGTACGTTTTGTCACCATTTTTCTGCTAGGCCTCGTTTTTTGAGATCTGATTGGGGGTCTTCTACATTTTTGCGACTGGCTTTAGTAAGGGTCTTGGTGGGAGCATTGCTGGGAAGGTCTAATTTTGTTCTAAAACACAGTTTACAGTACACCTAGCTTGAGGGGAAAGATCCGCTAAATTAATTTGGGCATACTTATTTATCCTTCAAAAGGTGACTCAGACAGAGTACGCAATTTCAAAAATATTGTACTGTCTATTAGGAAAATCAAAGTGTGACTTTTTGCACCACACAGCGTACATACCTTATATTTATTTATCAGTGGTATTGTAATAGCACTTCCTGTTTTCCGTTCAATAATTACAGGCCGGGTTTCAGTCAACATCCGCCAGGCAGGCAGTGGACAGGGTGTCTTCTGTCAGTGGTCACCAACATTGATGGACGAAGCGTCAGCTGGAATGGAGGAGTGCCGCTAATAAGAGGAATTGTTTGCTGCATGCAACTTACTTACCAAATTCAACAGGACAACTCCAACAACATACAGATGCAGTATCCATTGTTTTCTTCTATGAGTCTGACTGCATTTCTTGGATCTCTCTCTGCTTCTAAATTGATCCCTACAGCCATTTCTTTATCTTCAATTATTGTTTGTCCATGCTGTGCTTTTTTTTTCTTCTCTCAACAAAACCTACCCAAAAATAAACCCCCATTCCCATCCATTTTCCAAACCCTAACCCTCTTCCCCCGGGCTGTGTGGTTTTGCTTGATGTGTGACTAAATGACATCAATAATTCCACACACTTGCTGGGGAGGATAAGGTCATAGCAACAGGCTGGTGAAGGAATCAGAGGATATATTCTAGACTTACTCAGCTTCAGTACTATTTCTTGTAGTAGTAGGAGCCAATGTCAAATAAATTCAACGCAAGTACTAGTTATACTTGCAATACTTTACCATTTGTTAGGCTACATTGTGGCACTGTTCTAGTGTACTGTCACCTGCTATATTCTCTATCGTACCGTAACCGTTGTAGTGCTACAGTAAGGACAAACCAGGTTTCATTTTCTTTTTTTCCATAGGCATGCAACTGCCACTGTGTCACACCACTAGTACCACCGCAATGAGGACATTTCATCCGCCCAGGATTGCCAACCTTAATCCCCATTTCCCGTGGAGCCAGCCCTGGGCCTAGCCCTAATTTCAAACACAAATTACAGGTAAGATAAGCGTTTGGTGGGAGGTAGTATTATGGAGTATTAGGACTAGACGAGAGATTGACAGTAGTACTACTAAAGTCCTAGGACTCTTGAGGAAAACAAATTTACTGTTAAACCTCCACCCACCAGACTCAAAAGCAGTAAAAAACAGGTATGGTCAGATAAAGTTTAAAAAAGTATATTTATGTAGCCCTAACAAAATAATCTCCCTCAAGACCCTCCCTAACCCCAACGATTGTCTTTCAAAAGTCCCAAAAAGAACCCAACTCCCAAATCCCACCCCCCAAAAGTCTCTAAAAAAAGGGCAAGGGACACTACACTACTGGAGGGTGCTGGTGAATTTAGCGGCCAGGGCATCATACTCCTTGCGGAGGGTGGCATGGTCGAAGCGGAGGCCCTCCACCAAGTTCTTATAGTTATGGACCTCCTGCTTCAGGTAGGACACTCTGAGTCCTAGGCGGCGCTGGCGTGCCTTGCAGCTCCTGTGGGGGCAGCTGGTGTCTTTGCTGCTTGGCGGTGGCGGTTGGCTTTGGTAGCCCGGCTCCGTACTGCTGGAGCACTGCGCTGGCTGGCAGCCCGTGGGGGCACGGAGGAGGATGCAGCTGTCCCAGTGGAGGATGTTGTGGTTCCACCGGTTGACTGCATGTCCTCCTCCTCCAGGGCCACCAGCCGCCGATATTCGGCGACAGTGGCATCCAGCCTCCGTTGCCGGGCCATTCGAGCCTGCTCCCTCCGTGATGTCGATTTGGAAGGAGCAACTATATGAAGAAAGAAAGACATAGTCTGTAACCAATGCTCCTTAACATTAATAACACAAAGTGATTGAGCCGAAAGTTGTGTCACAGTACAAGTAGCAAATTGAAAGCACAGTACATAACTATTGAGGACAGTATCTATCTAACCTCCCACTTCTGCATCCTTGCTCTAACATTAGTGGGAGTTTCATGAACAAATTCTACGACCACTATGGACTTCCATTACAGTCGACTATGACAGTACACCAGTCTTATTCTTCTTCTTCTCTCTTGTTTAGGAAAATTGGTACGTTATCTTATGCAAGCCGGCAGAATGCCAGCGCAGTGAACTTGCACCCGAGAAAAACAGACGCACACCATGATGAGTGAGACAGACTTGCGTTACTGTACTGGTCCAGTACATGCAGGTGGTGAAGCTATTACTTTTCTATTACGGGTGGCACTGAGAATACTCTGTTACAAGGGCTACTGATTAATTAATTTACCTTTCACCCTACAGTGCAAATGAGTACTAGAAAAGGAAAATGAAGAAGCTAAATAATTTGATTATCTATCACTTCACATGGGATGTATTTGATGACATATGGGATGACTTTAGGTGCTTTGCTTATTATTGAGTGAACAGTGATACACCCACACATGAATGACGTACTACTACTAAACTAAAGTTATTAAGAGAGGTACGGAGTGTCCACCGTAATAACCGGATATATGCTGTGCTTGCAGTTGCAATACAAACTACTGCTACTATTCATGGTAGTATTGGACAAATTTACAATTTCTTTTCCTTGCCAGTTGCCAGTTGCCTTCCCTACACTGGAACGGACGTGCGGGTGCGGTGTTACATGCTCTTCAAGGTAACACTTAGTTCATCCAGTGACCATCTACTCTCTCTAGATACACATATGCTATCTAAGAGTCAGATAATACCATGCTCCAGGCATCCATCCATTCAAAGTATATGCACACATACAGTTTCTGTTTCACCCACCCAGGCTGTTCTCCTTCCACCCATCCTTGCTTCATCATTGACCCAGCCATGCACCATACCATATTCTTTCCTTCCCAGCCACCTCGGGGACCAAGCAAACACATATCATTCTTCTTTGCCAGCCGTCATAACATTTCTCGTCCTTCCACACTTACTTACACCCTTCTTTCGCTTTTCGTTCATCCCATCCATCAAGTTCATCTAAGATCTTATTGGGATTCTTCTCACCAAAAACTTCACAGCTAAGTCGAAGTACATTTAGAGGAGGCTACTACCTGGTTGATTTATTATACACCCGTGCAGAAAGCACACTATGCAGTCTTCAATCTCAATAAGTAAGGAATATATAGCTTACCTCTTCCCGCCACCACCGTGTGAACCCTCACAGGAACGTCCGGCACTTGCACCGCATCCTCCCCAGAGTCCTCGTCCAACACCACCACCTCCGCGCTGGCCCCGCCACCAGATGTTACACCTACAAAGTACATTTAAGAATGTTAGAAATACACCACTCACTACTATATAATATTTGGTCTAGGAGGAATAAAGAAATGTTAAAAAAACGAAATACAATGTAATAATTTGTAACTGTATACTCTAAAGTAAAAATGTCCCTTTTTCCAGGGAAGGCTGTTGTCTTGCTGCACTTTTTGGCACAACTGATGAATGCTTGCTTTTTATTTTTAACACACGCCACTTTTTCTCCTAACAGAAGCTTGACTTCTAAGAACACGATCAGGGTCAAGCTCAAGTTCAAACCAGGTGAGAGCTCAGCTCGACCACAAGAAATGTGTCCAATTAATCGTTAGCACTAAGCACTTTTCCATTTTCAGTTAAACTTTTACTTTTATGACAAAGTGTATTTTAATAAATGTGTTTAGTTTTAATAAAGCTTTTAAACTGAAATAGACTCTGTGGTTTTTGGTCCTCCAGACTAGAGTGGATGAGCTAAAGGTTTTGGAATTTTTGCAAGCATGAGTGCCTCTGACACTTCTTGACTGACTCCGTACTCTTGTCCTGCGTTGGATAATCTAATCATCATTGGGGATCAATCATCGGTGACTTTGGGAGCTAAATGACTCTGCCACACTATCTAGTCAGTAAGGAGATTGGGGGTTCTTCAAAGTCTGATATCACTGAGGTATGTGGAAAGAAAGTCTACCTGCGCCTATTATAATTGATAAACAATGCACTATTTAGTGTTCATAGTTCGGTTTGTGCAGATTTGTCCCTGCAACAGTAGTAGAATGGATTGTCCTCCTATCCAAACCAAAAGTAAAGTAGTATCTTATTCTTTCTTGGTGGTCTTTCACCTTTTTATTGTTGGCAATTGTCAAAGCATAAACATTTAGAAGACTTGAAAAGACATTATGGACAATCCCAGAGGACTGCACTCAGTGCATAGAGCTATTGCTGACTAGAATGGGAGTCCAATGGAATTGCCAAATGTGCAATCTTAGTTAGCTACACAGACAGACTAATAAGAATAATCTAGTAATACCACAGGGAGTCATAGTCGAGGCAGGATAAGAATTTAGATCCAGTCTACAAGAAGATCAAAGACGATTTAGAAAAAATCGAATGAGGAACGCTAGGAAAAAATAGGTACTCTATATTAAAATTAAAACTTACTGGGGCCAGCAAAAGAGCCCTCGCCTGCCCGATCCTGGCCTGCATCCTCCTGAACAGCACCCTCCTCCTCCTCCTGTGTCCTCTTGCCCTTGGGGGGAGCTGATGTACAACATGAAAGAAAGAAAGACCAGAAAACATGGATGAGATTTGTCAACCAAATCAAACATTTCAAAAGAACAATAACAAAATATTTTGGAGAAATAGCAAATAGATAGACAACTATTCCACAGGATATATTGACCAATCTCATATGGTATACTACGTTATTTGTATTGCCTGATTTGCGGACCGTTGACTTTGAAAGTTCCTATGTAACTCACTAAACAGACTACTAAAAAGGTTTGCCTAGGCCTGGCAGGCAGCAGTCCGCAGCACGCGAAGTGACAGACAAAGTCCATCGTGCTTGCAGATCAGTGAATACTCAAACTATCAATCCACCGACCACCACCACTATTTCTTCCTATAGCCATGTGTCTAAAGGAAGTACTGGACTTCAGTCTGTTGGGGCTGATTTAGAAGTCCCTTGCGGCTCATTTTACTCCATTGTTGCGTGACTTTTGTGACGCAGCGGCAGAACAAAAGAGGCGCCATGGTGCGGCGTATATAAAAAAAAATGACGCATATGGGAGATGCATCAAGTTGTAAAGCCCTGCGCCATCAGGGGGCGTTCCGGCGCAAGGAAGGGCGTTCCTGCGCAGGAACGAATCCTAAAAGTGGCTGAGGGAAATCTACAAGATGTCAATCAGTCACTTTTAGGACAATGATGCGTGACTGAAACACTGCGCCTGCTTGAAGCCGACGTACGGCTTGATGCAGCATTGGGGAGATAGGGCAACCCAGAGCATTGCTGGAGCTGCGCCATCGTTGGCACGCAACTCCAGCAATGCGCCACCTTAACGGTACAGATGCGTAAGGCTTCTGTGACGTTTTGGGCCCATGGGTGGTGGTGGTGGCGCACAATTACTGCCGCATCCCTGGGATGCGCCGGTAATTGGAAATATGACCCTTAGGGGCAGATTTATGAGGCACTTGCGCCACGTTTATGCCGCTGTTGCGTCACGCAAGGCGGCGTAAACGTGGCGCATCCCTACGAACGATTTACAACGTGACGCATCTAGGCAGATGCGTCACGTTGTAAAGCCCTGCGCCGCTTGTGGGCGTTCCGGCGCAGGGTGGGCGTTCCGGGGCAGGTGCGCCTCACAAAAGTGGCTGAGTGAAATCTATAAGATTTCACTCAGTCACTTTCAGGCCAATGCTGCGTCAAAAGCCTGCGCCTGCTTGAAGCAGGCGCAGGTCTTGACGCAGCATTGTGGAGATGGGGCACCCCATAGCCTTGCTGGAGCTGCGTCGCGCTTGCGACACAACTCCAGCAATGCGTCACCTTTACGGCACAGATGCGTCATGCATCTGTGCCGTTTTTGCCCCATGGTGCGCCGCATCATAAATGCGGCGCACCATGGGTGGCGGAGCTGTGGCGCACTGTGGCGCATGTTAACTGGCGCATCCCTGGGGATGCGCCAGTTAACATAAATCTGCCCCTTAGTGTCTAGCATTACGCAGTTCTTTACACTACACTCATACATAATTTCTCAGGCCAATGAAATGAACACAAAATACAAAACAAATAGGCATAGTAGCAAGCAAGGCTACTGAGAAGGAGAGCAGTGCACCTGAAATGCATAGAAGATTTTGAAATATAATTTACCTACAATGTAATCGGCAGCATTATTGCTCTTGGTAAAGAACAAAGATTTGCAAATAACAGAGCCGGATAAAACAGAGTAGTGATGAAATAGCTAGAAATAGCTACTACTACTCACCAAGCCCGGGGACCTCTACGCCGAGCGCGTTCAGCAAGTCGCGTTCCCGGTCCATGACATCCGTCCAGCGGTGGGTGGCCTGGTTATAGGTGCGCCGGACCCCAGAGAGCTTAAACATGGCCTGGCACACCTTCTCCCACCGCTTCCGGCGCTCCCGGATGCCATAGCCGGTTGCGATCTTGCCGCCTCCCAGGATGGTCTTGGGGAGGCGGCGCTGGACGTGGAATATTAGTGTGGCCACCTCCTCCGCACTAAAGATCTCCCGTGGCATCACTAGCTCTCCCCTCAAACGCCCGCACGGGAGCCGGGCACGGGGTGCGGGACCCTTCCCCTTCTCAGGGTGCTTCCCGGCTCCCTTTACCATGGTCAGGGCAGAAATGAATGTAAATAATAAAGAAGAAATAGAATAGGGAAGAAGAAAAGGAAAGAGTTTAAAAAAGTAGTTTAAAATTAACAAAAAGTAGCAGAAAACACAAAAATATAGAGCTAGAAAAATAGAGGGATAGATAATAAGTAAAATAGATCAAAAAAACTTCAAACAAGCAAAGGATGGAAGAGATTCAGAGAGGATACAGAAAGCATGCCCAGAACCATAGCAATGAATGAGAAACAAGATGGCCGCGCCCGTTCATGACCGCATGGGTAAGTTCGCGCGAGATTTTCCTCGCGATCACGCGCGAAATTGTACTAGCGAGCAGCACATTTTGCGAGATTACACATAGCGGCCGGAAACGGAATTACGTCACGCAAACAAGATGGCCGCGCCCATGTACGACCGTTAGGGTAACTTCGCAAACGTATCGCTGCAAGTGCCTTGCGAACATGCACAAAATCACGCGAACATACACGCCGCAAAAAAAATAAATAGTGTATTCGCACGCATTCGCGGCTTCCGAAATCGATCTCGCACGGATTCGCGCCCCGCAAATGGCGCGAAATTGCAGAAAAACGATTTTTGCTAAACTGAAAGAAATCAGCAGGTGCAAAAGTTCAAACTTAACATTAGTAACCATTCACTCTAGTGCTTCCTGAGGGGCCCCTCCAGAGTTCAGTTGCCTATTTGCAACTATTCTATGACCCTGCTATGACCCAATCAGCAGGCTCATAGAATAGCTACAAGTAGACCATAAAGGTCCTGTGAAAAAAAAATTTCACTGCAACAGAAAGGAAATTACAGATAAGGAAGGAAGCAGGTGCCAGCCAGACTGGAAGTTTCAAAATTACTGACACATTAATGACCCCTAAATTAATTCATGGCAGTTGAAGAAGGGCAGGTGTGCTTGCTTTCACTGCAACAGAAAGCAAATTACAGATAAGGAAGGAAGCAGGTGCCAGCCAGACTGGAAGTTTCAAAATCACTGACACATTAATCAACCCCAAATTAATTCATGGCAGTTGAAGCAGGGCAGGTGTGCTTGCTTTTTTTCACCCCCATAATCTACAGTGATAAACAAACCTAATGGGTGGCAGTGAGGATGTACCAGAGGGTGGCATGGGTGTACCAGAGGGTGGCAGTGGTGAAACAGAGGGTGCTGTGAACCTGTGATGATAAACCAGACGTAGAAACAACATAGTCGCGGCCGTTGCGAGCCGAAAAGTAAGTTCACAATTGCAAAATGGTCCACAAATCCTCACGAACGCTCGCCAACACAAAAAACACAAAAATCCACAAATCCGCGAGAGTTCGCGGATTTTGCGGATTGCGAATCCGTAAATACGCAAATTCGCGTACGCGAGATCCGCTAGATCCGCCCATACTTAGTCATCTTGCCATACACGAGTGAACCGTACCCCGACCTGATGTGCGTGTGTGCGCCTCGTTTCACTACTACAATGGTGCCATACGTGAGCGAACAGTACCCCGACCTGACGTGCGTGTGTGCGCCTCGATTCACTATTGACATCATGCCATACACGAGTGAACCGTACCCCGACCTGACGTGCGTGCGCCTCGTTTCACTACTACAATGGTGCCATACGCTAGCGAACCGTTCCCCGACCCGACGTGCGTGTCTACGCCTCGTTTAACTATTGTCATCGTGCCATACGGGTGCGAACCATACCCCGACCTGACGTGCGTGTGTGCACCTCGTTTCACTATTGTCATCGTGCCATACACGGGCGAACCGTACCCAGACCTGATGTGCGTGTGTGCGCCTCGTTTCACTATTGTCATCATGCCATACGTGAGCGAACCGTAACCCGACCTGACGTGCGTGTGTGCGCCTCCTTTCACTATTGTAATTGTGCCATACGTGAGCGAACCGTACCCCGACCTGATGTGCGTGTGTGCGCCTCGTTTCACTACTACAATGGTGCCATATGCGAGCGAACCTTACCTCGACCTGACGTGCGCGTGTGCGCCTCGTTTCACTATTGTCATCGTGCCATACGCTGGCGAACCGTACCCCGACCTGATGTGCGTGTGTGCGCCTTGTTTCACTATTGTCATCATGCCATACGCGAGCGAACCGTACCCTGACCTGACATGCGTGTGTGCGCCTCATTTCACTATTGTCATCGTGCAATACGCAAGCAAACTGTACCCCGACCTGACGTGCGTGTGTGTGCCTTGTTTCACTATTGTCACCGTGCCATATGCGAGCGAACCGTACCCCGAACTGACATGCGTGTGTGCGCCTCGTTTCACTATTGTCATCATGCCATACGCGAGCGAACTGTACCCCGACCTGACGTGCATGTGTGCACCTCGTTTCACTACTACAAGGGTGCCATACATGAGCGAACTGTACCCCGACCTGACGTGCGTGTGTGCGCCTCGTTTCACTATTGTCATCGTGCCATACGCTAGCGAACCATACCCGGACCTGACGTGCATCTGTGCGCCTCGTTTCACTATTAGGAAAAACAGAACAAAGTGGCTGGACAGGATTATTCTCAAAACAATTCCCCAGACACACAGTCAATCTGTACCATGTGACCACTGGATTTGATTTTCCAAACAAATGTATTTTTCTTTTTTATACATTTATCAGCAAAAAAATTTTGAAAAACAGGCACAAACAGAACCACTGTCAGATCAAAGGGTTCATATATACAGTATCTACAAATGTACACATTTACAAATTTGAAAAAATGAATCAAACAAACGTGGTTAGACACACCAAAAGAAACCAATAACATATATAATAATCCACATGAATGGCAATTATATACAGTGCAAAGATTAGTCCATAAACAAAAAACAGGCACCAGTCCTAGGGATTGAAAAACCAAGTGACAGGCGGGATTGAGATCGAAAACAAGCCTGCCAGTCAGCGAGAGCCTGTGGTATAATGTTTGGTAGGGTTGCGGGGCTAGGGTACAGAATGGTGATATGATTTACATCCTAGCGGCACCCTTTGTTGTAGCCACAGGGTGGTATTGTCGACGCGTTTCGAACCTCAGTATTCAAGGTTCTCTTCAGGACGGGGACTGGGAAAAAGATTCTGCAAAAAAGTACAGAATTGGTGTGAGGAAAGTACATTAACGTACTGTAAAATGCCTACTCAGACTCCAAAGAGAGTAAAGAATATTTACCTGCACGAGGGCACAAGGATTGCCGTAGTGTAGGTATAGCGTGATTCGTATTCGCACCTATAAGACATATGCAAAGGTGCTCAGTGCGAGGAGAATAAAGGAGTCACATTGAGATTGGCAAAGGGTGTAGCCTATGTATGAATCATACCTGCACTTAACGCAGAGCAGGACTTTGGGCGTGGTGTCAGGCGTCAGAAGCGTACAGGGATCAGGGCGGCTCACATTATTTTTGCGCGTGTTGGTCTGGATAGGTGATAAAAATCATAAATGGAGTGTGTATATAAGCGTGAATACACAGAGTATCACACACCCCACTCGCCAAGCTCAAATAGCGCGAGGTTCCTACCTGGCGTTGTAGACCACAGGAGGGACAGACCGGTCACTGCCTCAATTCAGGCCGGCAGGCAAAGTAGGCCCGCTGGAAAAAGAAAACAACCTTCTTTGAGCGCCAGGGTCGAAAGGCTGCAGCGGAGCTGATAACAAAACGCTGCGCAAGAAATGCTTACTTCTGTGGGGGAATTAATCCAGCCTCAGTAAGATCGATATTCCTCACTCTCACCCAGTAACAAACAGTCTGTAGGTGGAGCGCCGGGACACCATTAGGTATTTTAAATCCGGTTCAAAGTAACTGGGGGTGTGGTCAGAAAACGGAGTGAGGCCCCTTGGAATGCTGGTATCTGTAGTTTGTAAGGAACCTGAAGTGAGGCATGTCAACTGATTTCATGCTTCGAAGCCTGCCAGGAGCATTGCAATCTGGCCAGTATACAGCTTTTTCCACCGATTTACGTGACATTCCTCCCCGCGTATGCGCATATTTACAAGGCCAATACAATGAAAACAATTATAATCAGTCTAAATGAGCAACATTAACACAAAAGTACTGCATGTCATCATACCCATTGTTTTCACTACAATAGTACATGTCATTACGCTCATCAGAACATGAAAACTCTGAGTTCATTGTACAATGTATTATTCGGAATGACGCATATTTACAAGGCCAATACAATGAAAACAATTATCATTAGTTAATGAGCAACATTAACACAAAAATACTGCGTGTCATCATACCCATTGTTTTCACTACAATAGTGCATGTCATTATACTCATCAAAACATGAAAATTCTGAATTCATTGTACACTGTACTGTTAGGAATGACAGTTATTGCACTTGGAGTTCGTTATAGCCATAGGTGACACCATAGCTCAATGTCCAAGGTGACTCAAGATTAGACCAATAGTACCCAGCAGATAGTATTGGAAGGGTGAATGAGAAAGTGCTCAGTGAGAGTTATGATGATGCAGCACAGCCAAACTAAACAACATCGGTCAAGGGCGAGTTCATAGATTAACAGTTTCAGACATCTCGTTCAAACCAGAATTAGATGTATCAAACTTCAGGATAAGGTACGCCTCTTTTTGAGAAAGGCGAAGGTCAGGATCTCCACTGCCACCCCTGATAACCGCCAGAACAGTCCATCTTATATCCTGACTAGAATGTTTTTGTTGTAGGAAATGGGAAACAAGAGGAGCAGTCAAGTTCTTGTTATTGATCCGTGAGCGATGTTGAATAATTCTTTGGCGAACCTCCTGCGTGGTTTTGCCAATGTACAGTTTTTTGCACGGACATTGGATAGCATACACAGTGTATTTTGTCTTACAGTTCGTGTGTTCATTGTGGCGCCAGAACTTATTGCCATCTGTAAACAGGGATCCTTCTATTGTTAGGTCACTATTGTCATCGTGCCATACACAGGTGAACCGTACCCAGACCTGATGTGCGTGTGTGCGCCTCGTTTCACTATTGTCATCATGCCAGACGTGAGCGAACCGTACCCCGAACTGACATGCGTGTGTGCGCCTCGTTTCACTATTGTAATTGTGCCATACGTGAGCGAACCGTACCCCGACCTGACGTGCATGTGTGCACCTCGTTTCACTACTACAAGGGTGCCATACACGAGCGAACCTTACCCCGACCTGATGTGCGTGTGTGCGCCTCGTTTCACTATTGTCATCGTGCCATACGCTAGCGAACCATACCCGGACCTGACGTGCATCTGTGCGCCTCGTTTCACTATTGTCATCATGCCATACGCGAGCGAACCGTACCTCGACCTGACGTGCGTGTGTGCGCCTCGTTTCACTATTGTCATCGTGCCATACGCGAGCAAACTGTACCCCGACCTGACGTGCATGTGTGCGCCTCGTTTCACTACTACAATGGTGCCATACGCGAGCGAACCATACCCCGACCTGACGTGCGTGTGTGCGCCTTGTTTCACTACTACAATGGTGCCATACGCGAGCGAACCGTACCCCGACCTGACGAGCATGAGTGCGCCTTGTTTCACTACTACAATGGTGCCATACGCGACGTGGAAAGCACCGTAGATGTGTGTTGATCTCAGAAACTAGCTAGGGTACACCTATGGGGCGATAAATAGGCCCAGAATGCAGCCTGGTTGTCATGGACACTGAGATTTGATTGTGTTCTACAGGTGTCCTGCAAAAGTCAGTTCAGCAGAATATACAATGTTGCAATTAGTATTTGGAGCTGAAGCACATTTTTTAAACCATGCAAATGTGAGTCAGGGCCGTATGTTTGAAGGGATTGCATGAAACATAGGATGCAAAGTATTCTGGCCTATCACACTGTACTCCAGAAACAGAAAGCCCCTCAGCAGCACAGATTTAAGGCTGCATGTGTCTGTGAGTGTGCACTTGCCTGCACAACATTGGAGTGGACCTCACTGCTGTTGTCTCTGCATTCCCTGGACTCTGAATTTGCTGGCCATGGAGAGGGTACCTGCATTCAGTGAGGAGGAGAACCAGGCCCTGCTGGGTGCCCTCCTACCAAACTACAGCAAGCTGTATGGGAGACCAGGGGAGCAGGTGAGTAATGACTGCACTTGCTTTGACTGTTCACCTGTTGTGTAAGTGGCACTATGGCCATTGTGTTTTTGTGGAAAAGACATGCAATGTGGTTTGGCAGTGAGTGCCGGGTGTGTACATTGTGCTGTCTCCCATGCAGAGCATTTTGTAGTTAAAGTGTGTTTCTTCCTTACTTGCATTATTCTAACTGGGACATTCAATGCATACTGATTTACACATTCTGCTGTGCCACACCTTGCAGGTTTTTTCCCCATAATTTACTGAGCTATAATAGTGTTCACCCCAGAGTGACAGCTGAATGTACTCACTGATGTTTATGACTTTATGGACCTGTGGTGATGTCGTACAAATGCTGTGTTTGAACTCATGGACATTGAATAGTGTGAATGTTCCTTGTCACCTGGCTGAGTGTGTATGCGATGTTTTGCACCACAGCCGCATGGCGTATGCAGCAGCTGTAGCCATCTGATGTGACAAGTATGCAATGTTGTGTGCCTGACTTGCACAGTTAGCACAACACCAGTGGCACCTCTTTGTCAAGTGGGACATGTGCAAAATGAAGGTTTTATACACTGTTGACACTGACAGGCGAGTGATCTGTGCCAGGGTGTGTCTTACTGGTCTGCTGAGGGTTCTTAAGTGGAGTAGGATATGTAACACGTTGTCACGTGCTGTCCCACAACCTGCATTTGCATGTGTTGTACAGTGTGTGCCATGATCAGTGAGTGTGTTGTACCCCTTATGCCATATGTTGACTTTCAAGGGCATGAGGTGTGTTGGGGTTTGCCCATATTCCTAATTCACATGGACAATAATGCAAGTCCTGTCAGCATCCTATGCCCTATGCACATTATCAATGGTGTGCAAGTGTGTGTCTCTGGGACATGGATCAGGTGTACTGATGTTGATTCACTTGTTCTTCCTGACAGGTATCTGCCTATGAAAAGGGAGAGATATGGATGGACATCGTCAGGGCTGTCAGGAGTGTGGGGGGCCATCGCTGGCGGCTGAGGAACGTCAGGAAGAGGTGGCAAGACATCCGATGCTGGACCCAGCGTATTGCCCGGGTCCAGCTGAAGATTGAGGCCCCACGCCGGCATGGTGGAAGCCGCCACCTCACCCCCCAGATGCTCTGGGTCCTGGCAGTGGTCTTTCCAGACCTCCATAGGCAGTTGCAAGAGGGACAGCAGCAAGGAGGGGGTAGGTACATGTTTGTAGTGTTGTGTGTCAGCTGCTACTTGAGGTGCTCTAAATCCTGGAAACACTCCCACGGTTGGGGTGTCTGGTCAGACAGGCTATTTGTGCATTGTATTTTCAATTGCACATATTCAGCTGCTGCTCTTTTTCATCCCTTCCCTTCCTCCACAGGTGTCCCCTGGTATGTGTGTTTTAACATTTGCACATGTTCCTCTAGGGTGCAAGGTAATTAGACTGCACATTGATTAGCGCATCATGTGTGAGGGACGTTTGTGACATGTGTTGGCACCTTGCCTGTGCCCTGACCCGTGCACTGTGTTTGACCTTCACATGTGTTTGCACTGATGATGAGTCTCAACATAGGAGTGTGCGGTTCAAAATGCACACACTTGCAACATGCATGACCCATGTTGCATTCTCAGACATCATTTGTGAGATATGCATATTGTCATGACGGGTAATCCTGAGACAGTCAGCATTTTCTAGACCCATGGATCTACAGTCCCGAGACAGCCTGGTATCCAAATCATGTGTGTCATGCAACACTGTGCCCATTCTATGTGTGTTCAGGATGTGTCAGCGTCTGTGGGATTGATGCCTTGCATAGTTTGTATTTATCATGTGTCTGCTACATGTGCACACTGGCCATGGATACAAGATTTGGCGTGTGCATGCTCACACTGGACAGTGCCTGTGTGCCTATTCAGAACAATCTGTTGTTGGTTGGTTGTGACTAATATGTATTGCCAGTCCCACTAAGTGACCTTGGTGTACTATTTGTGAAGTTGCTGCACTGTTTATGTTACCCTGATTCTGAGTTCTCATTTCTTGGGCTGTATCAATCACATAGACTGAGTGATGTGGGTGTTGTGCTGGAGTGGTGTAATGGGCCTGCCTGTTTGGCCCTTGGCAGTTTTGACCTGTGGATGTAAATTGTGTATTGGAATTTTTGACTAGGCACTTCCCCTGTGATGGTGGACAGTGCTCTCAATAGGGGCTTTACAGGCTATGTCATTTGCTTCCAGAGATGATTGTGCCTCAATATGTTTAGCCACATGTATGTATTTCTGGTGCAACACTGTTTTGTCTTTGTGTGCACACTAAGGTGTTGACATTTAGCATGTAGATAAGGGTGTGTACATGATGCAGCAGTGGTTTTGGACTTCACAATTGCAGGCACATTAGCTTACCTATTGTCCTGATTTGGGACATGTGGGCAACTTCACATGACATCCAGTGGGTCTTATGTGCTAGCAACTGTATGATCTGGTGATAGATGCCCCTGTGTGGACTGACACATTAGCAGTTGTCTCACATTGAGGTATGTACCTTGGCACTCCCAACACTTGTTAAGGGTTGTTCATGTTTTGAATGTGTTCATATGACAAATTGTTTATGTAACACTTATGTGTCTGCATTATAGTTGTCTCACAAGTTAGTGCACACCAAAATACTTTTGCAATGTTTTGGATTAGCAGGCAGCTTTTGGAGGAGGCCAGTGTTCGTGATTGATGATGTGCCTTGATCGACATAGACATGTCCACACAGTGTTCTAGAGTGCTTGAGAGTCCTTTGTTGGCAATTGCACAGACTAAATGCGTGTCAAGCCATCAAGACCTCCGTTGGAGCATGTATATGGTACATGGTCCACGCCATTTGTTTGTGACAGTGTATCATTGAAAGGGTGTCAGCTGTTTCAATGAATGTGTCTATGTTTTTGGTGTGCATTTCCTTGTGAGAGATCTTTCATGCAGGCACCTACGTGTTATGTTCACAAGATGGCAAATTTACACATGCAATGCATGTTGAATGTGTATGGTGAGCCCAAGATGCCAACAATTTGTGACATTATTTTTCACCAAAATGTACTTACAGGGCTCAGAGTGTGGTGTCACCTTGGTGAGTGAGGGGCAACACAATTGTTTATTTCTTTGTGAACTTGAGGTGGCATCACTTCATTGTATAGATCTGCTCTCCTGTAAACAAACAGAAGCTACTCAGTGTGACTCTGATTCAAGTTGTGGCCTGGTCTGTTATTTGGATCCTTGTGTCCAAGTAGAATTGTGTCTATACGAACTGGGCAGTACTAGTATCAATTCTGTGCTGAGATATCTGGCTATTAATCATGATGCCTGCCATGATTTGCAGTGTGACCAAATTATTTTGTGCTCATGTGTCAGATGTGCACAGGTGAATGATGCATTTTTGTTTCTTCTCCTTGCCCACAGCATCATCAACCGACACAGGAGGAAACATCAGCACGGACCAGGAGGAGGGACCCAGCTGCAGTGCCACCAGCGCAGAGGAGTTGGAGGGAGCTAGTGGCACGGAGGGTGAGGGGAGTCAGACGGCTGGACCTTTGGAATGCGACACCTCTTACCATGCGAACAGCTCGGCTTCTGACTCCCAGGAGGAGGGGGAGTATGCGGCAACAGCATCTACCATCACTGTGTCCGTCCCCATCTCCTCCAGACCCATCTCCACCCTCCCAGTTGCTCGGGTCCCTTCTGTCCATGCTACCCCCATGTCTCCTTTGTCCCTGGCACCGCAGCCCCTGCCCCGGTCTCCCCTGCTGCCCTCAGTGCCGAGTCTGTGGACCTACTCCGGCGGATTCATGTTGGTCAGACATCAATGCTGACTGTCCTCCATGCCCACACTGCTATTCTGACACAGTTGTTGTCATTCATGGAGGGCATGTCAGCTGCGATGTCTGACCAACGTCGGATACTAGCATCCATGGACTCCTCAGTGACGGCAGCAGTTTCATTCATTCATGAAACTTTATTCGACAGTTAAGTCATAAAAGCACATTGTACAAATACATTTGAAAACCAAATTTTTAAATATCTAAAATTTTACAATTAAATCATTCTATAACCATTGAATATAAAAGATTCCATTAAATCACCTTTAAAATTGTTATTTTTTTAGAAACGACCATTAATTAATTTCACAAGTATTATACAAAAATTCAAATCTTGCATTTTATAAGGAGATGCATTGCTTAATTCTAATTCTAATAGGCAGAACATATTGCAACAACAAGTCCTGATAAACATTAAATATGATTGGTGGTCACTCATTGAAACCTTGGTGCAATATGTTCAAACGGATTCGCCAGGCCCAGCTTAAGAACTTCGCAACAGCTATAGCAATTGGAGGCGCAGGATCTGAGCACAGTATTCGCAAGGCTACTGCGTATCTCCTAGTGCCCATTGCCCTACAAATCGGCTTCATCCAGACATTACAGGGCGCAGTGTACATGGGGCAAAAAAATAATATGTGACCCACAGTTTCACGTTGTTCTTTGCACTTGCCAAATTTGTCGTTACTAAAACCTCATATATTAACAACAAGAGAGTAAGGATTATCATAGGTCACTCCTATATCCCTGGGTAATTATACAACAACAACTAAAGAGTGACACGTAGGTGCTGTGGTCAAAACTTAAAACCCAAGCTCCCAACAGAAAAGACTCAAACCAATAGTGATGAGACCTTATTAAAGAAAATCATAAGTGAAACACACACAATGGGAAAGATAACTTATTTTTAAGAATAACTTAATCATAAGAAGAACCCTCACTCACCCTAGTGGTGACATACTTCATCATGGGGTTCCCACTGGAGGAACCGTATGTCCCTCCAGTGTGCTTCAACGCCTGATTTACAGCGGAGCTCGTTGTTGTGAAAAAGTGTTTTCAGTGTGTTTTATGTGAAGGTGATAGTGAGATTAAAAAATACCAGCTGTGCTAGAACCAATTTTATTCAGTGGTCAGCTAATATCGTTAAAAAACTGTGTTGGGATATCTTAGAGGTAATATTATTGACCCCTTGTATCCTATCAAAATAAGGTCGACATGTTTCAGCTGTCCAAGAGATTAATGCAGCTTTCTTCAGGACCAAAAACAGTGAATATCCCCAGTAGTCCACGCTTGCTAAGGCGCGTCCAAACCGAATGGATATAATGTGTGAAAAATTTAAAAACTAAACATGTCGGGCTTTTTGTAGACCACTTGGGGTCTTGGAGATTATTAGGGTGTCATCCGCAAACATAAGGATTGGAATATGTAACCCTGCCAGCACCGGAGCGTCCGTGGGCGTCAGGGATAGAAAGTCGACCACCCTGTTGACAAAGAGTGAGAACAGGGTAGGCGCCAGAACGCATCCCTGTCGAACACCCCTGTCAACAGGGAAGTCTTCCGTCACCTCTCCCCTACCCCCCCACCGAACCCGTGCAAAGTTATCCTCGTGTAAGCGAATGATTAGGGACAGCAGCTCTGGAGCCATCCCCATTTCTCTCAGGACCTGTCATAGCTTTTGTCGCAGGACTAAGTCGAAAGCTGCCCTTAAATCGACAAATACCGCGTAAAGGCCTCCCTTACCTAAGACCACCGTCCTCCAGTACAAAGTGATGAAACGAAAGACTTGGTCTATCGTACTGGTTCAGCATCGGAAACCGGCCTGCATGGGACTCAAGATATCGTGGTCCTCTATCCATGTCTGGATCTTGTACAGAACCAGTCGGCCCATGACCTTCTGCACCGAATCTATTAAACTGATTGGCCTGTAATTGCCAGCTAATGACTTATCGCCCTTTTTGAATACTGGGACGATTTCCGCACCCTTCCAAGAGGGTGGGACATCTGCTCCCCGGGCAATTGCATTAGCAATATGCGCAATGTAATGTCGGCAGGTTTGCTTGTCATTAACAAAAACATCTGCCGGAATGCCATCCATGCCCGGTGCTCTACCCCGGGTCACTGCATCCAACGCCGTATCAACATCTGCTGGGGTGAAAACAACCCCTTCATAGTAGGTATGGGGGAGCAGTTCATAAGACTCATCTTCACTACTCCTTGCATACTGTGGCTTGAAAGAGTCAACCCAGGCATGTTGAGCCACATTATTCTGTGTGTGATCAGGACAACCTCCCCTATCCCATTTGAATATGTCCCAAAACAACTTGGGATTCTTGGCCGCACAAGCATCTTTAAGATCCCTCCACTTCTCTTCATCCCAGCTCTTTTTTGCCTCCAACTTTGCTTTCCTATAGCAGGCCCATGCTGACCTTACTATAGATATGTCTTTTGTCTTTAGGGCACTGCCAAGACTAACCCGAGCTTTTCGGCAAGCTGAATTGTTCCATTCCTCCGGTTTACTTCCCCTTAAGCTCCTTCCTGCTTTGGGCTTACAAAAATAGGTATTTAGGCCTTCAAAAAGTTTAGTATGGATGTCCGTCATGTTAGGGCTGGTTTCCATACTAACAGTAGCAGAACCCAGCACTGACAGTGCGTTGATTACATCTTTGAAAATTGCAGCTACTATTTCGGGATTTTCAACGATTCTGCTCCATTTTAGATGGCGCAAGTCGTTGGCTAAAACATGGTCGGGCGCTAATACTTCCTGGGTAGATGGTGCGCCCTCGGCGAGGGACAAGTTGAAAATGGAGGTGAGTGGGTGATGGTCACTCTCATTGCGATTAGTAACCTCCATGTCTATAGATAGGGCCATAGCCTTAGGTGAACAAGCAAGTAATCAATACGGCTAGACCTAAGGCCGTTGTCGAAAGTGGTCCTACCTAGCTTATCTGATACAGTACGCCCATTAGCTGCCCTCAAATGGTTGCCCATGCAAATTCCTTTCAACTGGATTGCTGTCTCTGTCCACTTTTTTATTGGAACTACCTCAAGGGCCGGAACACCCCATCTAGAATCGTCCTCTTCCGTAAGCTGGTGGTCGTCATACCCTAGGGGCTCAAAGGTTGTGTTAAAGTCCCCCGCTACAAGAGACAAGGTATTCGGGGGCAAGGTCACTATCAGTTCTTCCAAACCAGTTACAACCTCAGATTTTGTCCCCCCTGGCTGACCTCGTGCATAGACATTAAAGATTTCTAGCCATATTTCTAAGGGAGTTTTAACTCTTACTGCTAAAATATCGTTATTGCATACTGGGCTCTGCTTGATTTTACACCCTAGATCTTGACTCACCCATGTGATTAATCCCCCAGCTGGGCGACCCCTGTCTTTTTTCATTGCTGGAACATAAAAGTTAAGATAGCCAACATGGAAGACAGGATCTACTAACCATATCTCCTGAAAGAGGCATATGTCAAATTTTTCAATGAAATCCGACCACTCAGGTGAGACTAATTCTGAGCTTAAACCCGCTAAGTTCCAAGATATCATCGAGGTTGTCCCGTTACCTTGGTACAACCCACCAGCGGATTTTAGTCTTTCCAATAAGTCACACTGGCTTTCCTCATTATCAGAGCCCGAATGGTTCCTTAGAACGGTGTCCACCCTGGGTCAGAGATCATACTGGCTATCCCTCTTATCGGGGATAGAAGGAAGAGTCAAAACTAGTGCCCCTCTAGACAAATTTATTTGGCTCTCTCTTCACCTGCTGGTAATAGGACGCTATTTTCTAATTCAACTGTCATATTGTTATGGCTAGCTGCTGGAGTATCATCATCACATTTGCCACTACCCACAAGTAGATCAATTCCCCTGCTTTTTGTACACTGGGTGAGTTCTAGATGGTGAGCCCCAGTTCTGGGCAGGGAAAACTGTCAATCGCAATCATCCAACCCAGAAAATCTGTCAAAGCCGTTGTGGATCCTTATCCCCCCTCGTTAATAGCACGATATTCTAAGTCCCTTGTCAATGAGTTGTGTAAAATGTGCTGTTGTGGTGCATGATAGAAAAAGGTATGGGGTAGGGAGCGTATTGAGGTTCTTAGGTTTGCCTCATACCAGTCACAAATGTATTCAGCGGCCTTTCTGTCCCTAAAATTAATAATTATGAAATCCCCCTCAATAGACTTGCTTTGGGACCCCACCCAGTCAACACGCCTAGCAAACAAGATTTCAGCTGATACATTCGGGGGCAGGGGACGATTAGAATTGAGCCAATGGATGCACTTGTTCTTTAGATCCCTATACTCCTCCCTTTTGTCCTGACTCAGTGGAGTGACCCCCGCAAGTACCACCACATAAGGGATAAATTCCGGGTGGAGATCAATACAAGGAAGCTTTTTAACCAATGGCATTCGGGGGGCATCCAAATTTAATTGGGTAGTGTGTGATGCCTCCCTTGTAACCTCCCTCCTCCCACCCCCACCATTCTGCGGGAGTTGACTAAGTATAACCTGGGCTCACAAACACGGTAAGGGGGGAGTGTGCTGAGGAACAACAACAGCTGCAACGTCCACAGGTTTAACAATGAGTTTATCAATAGGTTTGTTGATTGCCTGGCAATTACTAGGGCCTTTGGGCCGAGACATGGTCCGTGCCTGAGCCAAAGCATGTGATAATTCGAGACATGCTAACCTGCTCTCGATTATGTCTAACCTATCATAGATAGGGAGACATGTTTTTTGGAAGATGGATTCCAGCTTTGTCCAAAAGTCCCTCCCCGTTTCCACAGGTAGCTCTTCATTAGGAGTCGAAGGCAAGGTTATTACATCATTAGTGGGACAGTCAGAATCTGATCCCAGATGCGCTGGCGATGTGACATTCCTGTTTACTGCGTTGATTTTCCGGGTCTTTGGATTTTTCCCCTTAGCAATAGCTCCCCCTCGTTTCCTTTTGGAACTTTTATTCTTGGTATCTTGATCAATGGATTGACTGGGCAAGGCCTGCTTGGCGTTAGATGCAGACTGTGTCGTAATACACTGGGCCTTTAATCCTGTATTAGTACTGTTGGGTTGCCTCGGTACAGTCCTACAATTAAGATTTGCTTCATCAGATGCTGGAAGGCAAGGGTGGCTTTCTTCGCGCTGAAGAGCACAATTTCCTTCCCCCCCATGAGCACTTCTTGCTTGGCTAGATTCTAAGGTTTAAGAATACACAGGTGAACGTGCCTGTGCCAGTAATCCCAATGAGGAGCGCTTTTCCAATGCGATACCCAAAGACAGTCTTTTTTCTGTCTGGACAATTTAATTTTCTAGGATTGTTGACGCTCTTATAAGAAAATGGTCTAAGGTTCCCACTATGGAGCCGCTGGCCAACGATTTTCTTCCTCTCCCCGGAGGTGATGCCATTATATTAATTACAAGTTTTGCAAGTACAGTCACAACCTTGCTTTTGACTTGCTGTAGAATACGATAGCAACAATAATATTTAATACCAGTTATTTGGCTTCACACTAACCTCTTGGCAAAATGTTAAGGGGGGCCCCGTCCCGTCCTCAAACGTTCTCAAACGGCCTCAAACGGTCCCGCCCTTGGACCGGGCTTCAACCAGTGCCCGTCCGCGCAGCGGAGGCGGATGCTTCACTAAATACTTCTGGTCCGTTGCAGAGAGGAGGGGCGGGCGGTCTCCAGGCGGCCCCCACGGCTCTCTGGTCAGTGGAGTCCTCGGGTCAGTGGCAGCAAGCAAAGCGTGTGGCAGCACAGCGTCTCCCGCAAAGCGGGAGACGCAAGGAGCTTTTGAGGCGGCCGGGTGCAGAGAGGAGGGGCGGGGCGGTCTCTAGGCGGCCCCCACGGCTCTCTGGTCAGTGGAGTCCTCGGGTCAATGGCGGCAAGCAAAACGTGTCTGTAAATATCAAATGAAGTGCCACTCCTTTGTCTGTACAAGCTCAGCAAAGCAGTTTCACTCCTGCAGCGGTCAGTACCCCCCTCCTTCTGACCCATCCACACCCCCCTCTCCCATACCTGGCCCAAGGACACGCCGATGCACAAGATCACGCACGCCAACACCCACAACCAGCACACCACCACCACCACCACCTAAGAGTAAGCGCAGATCTCCTGGCACACAATCTCAGAGGGATGCAGGCACACCCACAGGTCCAGGGGTCAGACGGCAGCCACGCAGCCACAGAGACAGTACACCTGACTCACAGCCCTTTACCTCCACTCCCATTGTGTCCCCGGGTGCAGGTGGTGGTCTGGCGGAACTGGCAGCAGTGTGCAGCGCTGAATTTCTATCCACCTTTGGCGCTGCACAAGCCACTGAGGGGGATTCCTCCCCCCCCCTGCACCTACAACACCTACCCTTTCCTCAACTGTCCCTGCGGTGCCAGGCCCTGACCCTGATGATGCCCCCAACGGGTCAACCCACCTTTAGCTCCAGAATGTGCAGGCAAGTTGGGGGTCGTCAACCTGTCCAACATCCCTCAAACAGACTTGAAAATGGACTGGCCATTGGCCTTGTTTGAGACAGGACTCATTTTTAAATTAATTTTACTTTGGAGCTGAATAAAGCATTTTATTTTTCATTCTAAACTATTGCATTTCAGGTACTTGCTTTAGGTGCTGTGTGCCTAGGAGTTGATGTCATGTTAATGTTTAGAGATTGTGAAATATGTATATTTTATGATGTTAATGAGGTGGACCATGGTATCTATGTGCCATCACAAAGTAGCAGCAATTAATCTTTGGTTGTGTGTGTTCAGTTTGCCTACAGACATTGTCCCAAGGAGTGTCCATTCCTCAGTTATACAATGAGAATTTCACTACAGAAAGTTGCATAATGGTTGTGCTGACATGTGTGCATATTCCCTATGTTGTTAAACGTTCCCTCAACAATGGCCATGCCTGCTCACAGATGACTACTGATTATGACTGTGTGCCATCCATGCTACTCACTGTACTTGTATTTAGAGTATGTAGAAATGCCTTCATGGACACATTCACCCTTTTTCCCAATATGCAGATGAATAATCACAGCCTTACCCTTATGTTTGTATTGGTTCTGCAGGGTATTTGTGCACATGACTCACAATGTTGTGCATTGTATCTAAGTTCTTTCAACCGTATTCCTTCCATGAACAAGTACATGTTGGTGGTCTGACCAGCACCTAGACATCCCTATCAGCCCAGGGATGTAGATGACACTGTGTGTTCCCTTTTGCTGTCTTTGTTTGTTGGGATGTTACATAACTATACACTATTGTGTCATGATGGTAGGGTGTGTAGGTTGCCTGCAACCTCCATGGGTGAATATGCAGGTGGGATCTGACATCACACCCACATGTGGTGTGTCACGCTGTGTGTGACAGAAATCCATCATCCGTATAGTGTGACACTGATGTAAGTGATGTGTTGCTATGGCACTATCAGGACAATCACAGGTTAGGGTTGTAAACATACCCCCATGTACTGTGGTATGATGATGTCCTGTGCACCCACCCCTCCTATGTCTCGGCACCACTGCTGGGAGTCATATCCACCCACCCCTCCTATGTCTAGGCACTGCTGGGAGTCATATCCACCCACCCCTCCTATGTCTTGGCACTGCTGGGAGTCACATCCACCCACCCCTCTTATGTCTTGGCACTGCTGGGAGTCCTGTGCACACACCCATCCTATGTCTGGGCACTGCTGGGAGTCCTCTGCACCCACCCCTCCTATGTCTGGGCACTGCTGGGTGTCATATCCACACACCCCTCTTATGTCTGGGCACTGCTGGGAGTCATTCATTCATTCAATAAACTTTATTTCGGTTTGGTTGTAACCATCAAAGCACATAAAAATACATTTCCATTTTCCGACAGTTCATTGATAATTGTAAGTGTTAAAATACATCATATAGGATCAAAGGGAGAAGACTGCTGGGAGTCATATCCACCACACACTCAGATGTTACGCACCGTACCCCAACAATATTGACGTCTGTGCGGCTCGTGTCACTATTGCACAGGTGCCATACGCGAGCGTGTAACGCACCATACCCCTACATTGATGTCGTCTGTGCGGCTCTTATCACTACTGCAATGATGCTGTACACGAGCGTGTGACGCACCGTACCCCAATATTAGAGACGTCTGTGCGGCTCTTGTCACTACTGCAATGATGCTGTACGCAAGCGTGTGACACACCGTACAAGTACACTTCCGTTATTGAGGTACGTTGTACTCACTGTATGCGCCGTCGTCAATTTCTATGCACCAGGTCGTAGGGGTACAGGACTGGGATGACACGGCCGTGGGGGTTCATGGCATGTCTGTCGCGTACCGGGGTGCGGTTCGGGCCGGACTCTGCTTTTACTGCTGTTTTCAACTCCTGTAGCAGAAGGGTCGTACAGAGTGTTATCAACACGGATCGTCCTTGCTGGGCCGGAAACTGCTGGCTGCTTACGTACGGACGGCGCGTACTGCGTGACCCGGATATGAATCGTATGTTTTTTTGTGCCGTATGGTGTTTGGTACGATTCGTATGTAGATATGCTTTGTGGTAGGATCGTACTTCATTGTACGTACGGGGACGTTGTAGGTGTACAAATCGTACGGGAAAAACGCTCCGTACAGCGAATCGTGGGGATCGGAATCGGCCCCTTAATGTTAAATAAATTATTTAATCATTTATTTAACTATTTTTGGGTTGATATCATTATTTGGGTCTTTTATTTTGTAACCGCTCCTTGGCTTTTTGGGTCATTTGGGAAGATTCAAGCTCGCGGTGGGCAGCTGCTTAGCGTCTGAGAAGGTAAGAGTTATTTTCTTTATATTTTAACTATTTTAAGTGTGTTTGGAAGGTAGTAGTGTTGTATTTAGGGTGTGTGGAGTTATGTTTTCAAAGTTATGGTGTTTCTAGTCGTTTTTTAGGTATTCATTTTTATAGGCGTGTTTTGGATTTACGGCCTAGTTAGAATCCTTGTGTTTGTATGTATTTAGTTATTTTGTGTGTTAATGATGTATGTAATGGTGTTTTAAATTGTATAGTTTTAACTTTTATGTGGGTGGGAATGTTTATTTTTCTATTCTAGGTTTTTGGAGAAAGCGTTTTCGTTTTTGGCAGTTTTGCTTTTTTTACTAAAAGGAAGTGTATATTAGTTGTCTCAACTAATATTTATTTTACACTTCCTTTATTATTCGGGTTTCCTGGAGCGTTTTTTAAAAAAAAAATTACGTTTTCGGGTTTTTGATGGATTTTGGATTATCGATTTCTTCTAGATGTTTGATGGATTGGCACAGCTGTATTTTTGCATTTTGTTGGGGTCTATTTTAACACAATATGGATTGGCACAGTTGTATTTTTGCATTTTGTTGTGGTCTATTTTTATAAAATATGGATTTATAACTACCTGGATTATTTTGGAGAAGTTGGATTTTCTTCTTACATCATTGCAAAAGGTAAGTGTTTTTAAAAAGTATTTTGTTGTGGGTGGGAAAATGTGTTATTTTTATATAGTTGTTGTTTTGGTATGTAATTATTATGTCTATAAATTTAAAAAAAATGTTATATACATTAGACTAAAATAATTATTTCTTTGATTAAAGGAAAAGTGTATGTTTATATTTCATATTTTTTAAGTTGGTTTTTAGTATAGTTTGTTTGTTTAGATTAAGGTTTTGGCAATCATTTTTAAACAGTGCTTAATTTGTGCCGGTGCTTGCTTTTCAGGGCCGGGTCTACATTACAACCATCTGCAGGACTGCATGCCACAATATAACATGTTAGCTAACTTAACTTTTACTGAGTGCTGTTCTATCTTCTCGGTCTCCCTAGTCCCTAGTCCCGGTGAGTGCTTCTTCTGACTTGTGAGCCGGAGACTGCATGGAGCAAAGATTACTTTACTGCATTCAGACAGTGCCTCGAGCATCATCATATATCATTCTGATGGATGGCGTCATGGCGGAGGCCCTTAGTTCAGTCTTGCGAGTGGTGGGCGGGAGTCAGTCAGACACTGATTGGCTGGGCGTGGGCTGGATTTGGTTGTGCGCGCTGCTCGCAAATATTTGTCCGATTGCCACACCCCGGCACTCGACCACGTTGAGGGCAGGCAACGCAGTGCAGCAGTAGCAGAGGGCGGCCTATCATTAGTTGAAAATAAAGACAGTACCCCGCAGTCCCAGCCGACCATTAGTGTAACCGTAAGTAGTAGTATGCTCGTACGCCACTAAGCTCTGAGCAATCATTATGCTATGCATGCCAATTGTTGCCAAACCAACGCATGTTACTTTTTTTTTAGCATGGTGGCTTCACTGGCGTGTCGGGCACCGCCACCGCGCGGTAGCTCCGGTTCCATCAACAATATTTAATGACGCACCGTGCCTGCCCCAGCCCACGGTACACTTACTACATTTGATTTATGTATATCACAATAGGGCCGGCTGCCCTCCACCGGCCGGGGTTCAGTTGGAAGAAGGCCCTACCTACCCCTTGACGTATTACGATAGGGCCGGCGGCCGGCCAGGTTTGAAGTTAAAGGCCCTGCCTGGCCCCTGCCTTTGAAAACAAAAAAAATAATTTGTATTGGGCAGGCAGGCAGCGCGGCGCTCACAGATTTCTTTCCGATTGCCACTCCGGCCCAGGCACACCCGGATCCCAGGAGCCATCAGACCTTGGGATGTTGAGAGGGCAGGCCAGGTACGCAGGCAGTAGCAGCACCACGCAGGCCTACCTAGCTATATCCGGTTCGGTCAGTAGTATAAATAACTAAGTACTAAGCAGCTCATTCCATGAGCTGCTTTTTTTTTGTTGTT
Organism: Lissotriton helveticus; assembly: GCF_964261635.1. Taxonomy (NCBI): domain Eukaryota; kingdom Metazoa; phylum Chordata; class Amphibia; order Caudata; family Salamandridae; genus Lissotriton; species Lissotriton helveticus. The sequence goes on from NC_136063.1 coordinate 1,026,143,354, forward strand.
TGAGCCGAGTGTTGGCATGTTGGGCACTGTAATAACTCCAGTGCCAGCTCCACGGATTCAGTGACGCCTTTAGCATTCAGTACATATTTGCAATGTGTTCATAACTGGATGCCTGTATCTGCAGATGTGTGCTGAAGCGTTTAGGCCAGTAAAATAATATTAATCGACTAACAGGTTCTCTGTGTTCTGACCGTCGTCCAGATCCTCACACATGGTCCATAATGACATTTAAAGCCTTCTGTGCAATCAGGCGGACATGTGGGCATCCTTTCATTTATGCATAGATTTTATATAGCGCCTACATGATCCAAGGTCGCCAGTGCGACTTACATGAATTGTATAATCTATGCACAAATAATGCAGTGACAGGATCAGTATAACATTTTCGGGAATCGACTGGAAGTTTGGCAGTCATACCAAGGAAGTGATGTAAAGATGTATACATATGATGCAAGTCCTCTTGTGACCAGCGGAGATGTATCACTGTGTGATGTCGCACGGGGGTCGGTGACTTGGCGCTTCTGGGCACTAGGGGAACTTTAAATGAGAATAATGTGTGCACAAGGGCATCAACCAGGGCTCCGCATGCAGTGAGAGGGCGACGGGCCCTAATGTGGAATACAAGCCGCACAGGAGCCCAGTGACCCCAACACAGCACCAGCTGGACACCAGAAGCGCCCAGCGGTGCCCTTCCCCCCCAAGGGGCCTCAAGGGTGTGGTCCCCTGACAAACAGCAGACTGTACATCGAGGCTACTGCCCCCTGGGCTGCTGGGGGTCACGGGTGGGCTGCTGTGGGTGGCTGCTGTCTCTCATGGATGGCAGTGGGCGGGTTACCAGGAAGCACATGGTCACACCTCGCAGCTGTGCCATGATGTGCGAGGAGAGGGCTGGGAAGTTACTGTAGGGAAACTCGGTCTAGGCAGAATCTGAACATCCCCATAAGGGTCTGTTTCTTGGAAAGAACCTCTGTTTCGTTTCCAAACATTCCTTATTGCTTGAGTGGGCATTAAAAGCACACGCACCCACACTACGGGGCCGATCCAGAACACCAGTGGACCCTCTTGAAAAACAAGCATTGGCATAGCCAATAGGTCTTGCCTTAGGGACCTTATAAGTGTTTAGCCATGCAACAGTTGATGTTGTTGCACCAAGGATATTGTGCTGCATAACTAAATACTTATAAGGTCCCAAAGGCGAGACCTATTGGCTATGCCAATGCTTGTTTTTTTTGTTTGAGCCGAGTGTTGGCGTGTTGGTCACTGTAATAACTCCGGTGGCAGCTCCACAGATTCAATGAGGCCACTACTGGATGACGCACTCTACTGTGCCTGCAGCCCTCCCTGGCCTAGTAGCGGCTGCTGCAGGCCCACATACACATTTATTCAGTCACTCACAATACTAGGCCAGCCAGGGTTAAAAGATGTTAAATAAAAGCCCTTGAAGTATCCTCGGCTGCATTCCTTCCCTAAAAGTTCCTCTCAAGAGTGGCCAGTAAATCAAAGCCATGATAAGATGTTAAATAATCCAGTTCATTACTTTCTTTTCTATCAGGCAGTAAATAGTTGTGCACACGCACAAACCCGGGCGACACACCACCTAATAAATGAGCCCATAGACGTAAAGATCTTTAATCGTGCCATTTGTGCATGTAAAGTAAGGAAGTGATTGTAATTGTGCCCTAATATATATATTAAAGAAGATGATGTGCAAAAATAACTGACCGGATTAGGTCCGTCTGCGTGCAGTGTCCTCCATTAATTTAATTAGTTATATTGCGCAACGTAGTGGCTTCCAGCCCTAGTCTTGGTAGTGGGAGGGGTTTGGAGATATGCTGGGGGGCTAATGAATACCGCACCCACCTGAACATAATAGCATTTGAAAGATAGTGGACTCTTCGTGCCACTGGCTTTCTTGGATTCTTTATATTTGGAGGAGACTGGCAAAGCTGGAGTGTCTTCAAAAGAAAAACCGGGGGCAAAATTAAGTTTATTTCTTCACTTTATTATTACTACCAGCCTGGTAGAAATAATAAATAGTGCAGAAACAGTACCAGAAGCATTGTAGCAGGAGGGAGGTCGGAGGTGAGGTGAAGAATAACTTAAGTTAGAAGAGGGTAGGGAGGTAGGGTAGGAAGCAGAGAGAGACAGAGGTAAGGAGGGGTGAGGTCAGATACCAAAGAGAGATGACGAAGCAAGAGATGGGCAAGGAGAGAAGGGAAGATATATAGAATGACAGGGTGTTGAGGGAGGAATAGGTAGAGAAAGGCAATCAGAGTTAAAGGTAGGCAGGGGGTGGGGTGAGAGATTTAGAGAGAAAAATTGAAGCAAGTAAGACAGAAAGAATACCAGGGATGGCCTTGGGAGGTGGGGGCCAGATTAATTGCCCACTTTGCCTTGAAGAATCTGTGGGTGAAATTGACAAACCACCCCAATTACGTATACAACGTTGTAATCCTCATCCTCTCTTCTAATGCAAGTGCCGTCCAGGCCAGTTGATGAAATTTAAACCCTGGTGGCATCAGCCATGCATGAGTGCATTTGTAGTCTGTCAAGAGAAGGCTGCAGTGTTGTTTAATGCTGTGCAGCAAGCAGCAGTATTTATGTACAAACCTGTATGTTCATTATTGATTTATAACTTTTAAAAGTTTGCAAGCGCAAGTAATGCACATAAGGTGAAGGCAGCACATGGCAGTGGTGGCAGGATGGCCACGGCTTGAGATTCACACTTGGGAATCTTGCGCTGCTGTCACTGCTTCCTCAGAGTCTTGTTGTGTAACGTATTTGCGTTAGGGAATCTTGCGCTCCTCTTGTCAAAGCTATACCTGTGTTATATGCTGCTGAAGCCCAAATTATTGTATGAGGGAGGGAGAGGGCCCAGGGTGAGCCGGTGCGGGGTGCAAAGAGGTGGAGTACGTGTGCAAATATGAGTAGGTTTCCCTCCCACACACACAGCGGTGTGTACAGGTGGCTGTGTGCATGTTGTTTGTGCATGTTGGCTGTGCGTGTTGGTTTGTGTCTGGCTCGGGTACTTTGAAGCTGAAATTTGAAAGAGGGCATAAGGAAAAAGCTAGTAAAGCCTATGTCTAATTCCCACAAGCCCAGCTGTTCTGCTGCCTCAAATTTCCATAGAGCCATTTTTTTACACCGTGGCATGTAAAATTTTCTGTATATGTGATACAATGTTTTTCATCCAATCCTGACCCATCTTGCACTTAATACAATGAAATTCCACTTACTGGAATGCCGGGAGCTCCTTTTAGGACAATTGAATGCTGATGAGTAGTAATGACTTGTATAGATCTACAACATTCCAATATTTCCACTATTCCAGTGTTTGCCTATTGTTCCTTCCTTTGGTTTATTTTGTCACATAAGCTATGTCAAAGTTGTATCTTTGATCTCATAGACTCTATTAAAAAGGGCAAACCCTGTTCACAGGGCAGGGGACCTCCTATCAAAACCTTACTATGAGGAAGGCTCCCTTGCTGAAATTCACCTGAATTTTCGCAGTGGCAGTTGAGGTTGTGGGTGGAGCTAAAAGAGGAAGTGGGTGGAGCCACTGGAGGAAGTGGGTGGAGCCAGAGAAAAGTAGGTGTGGCATCGGACAAACATTTGAGCACCTGCACTTCATATTTTACAAATTAAGCAGTGTTTTTAAGCACTCTAGTCCTCTTGTTTTAGGATAAAGTTGCACTTGTTGTAAATATTGGTACATTTGAGCAGTATGTCGAGATAGTTTAGGTTTTAATTGTAAGACAGATTGCTCCATTCTTAACTCTTGAAAACTTTGTTCTTTTTGTATTGCCATTAGGAGTTTGTGTAGGGTAGGAGTTGTTCGGCCAGTTGAAGCTAGGAAGTCATTATGCCAACCCTCCACTGCATTGTTTGTCTTGGCTTCTTGGTTTAGGGTTGGTAGATATACATTCCACCAAGGGATTTGGAATTTTGGTTGGCGTCTACGGCCTGATCTGTGTAGTCTCCCCACCCAGGAGTCATCGAAATAATCTAAAAGGGGAGCTAGTTTTTGTTCATTTTTGGTGTAGAATGGACTTTCTATTAAAATGTTATAGTGTTCAGCCATGTCTGTGACGGGCACATATGCAAGGGCTATTAGATGTTTCATTTGGTATCCAAACATGATGTTGGTTGCATAATCAACACTAAGGGGGTCATTAGGATGACGGGCAACTTAGTGGGCGGACTTTGTGTCGGGTGGTTCTCTCAGCACCGCCCGCCACAATGCTAAAAATGCATGTATGCATTTGCATACACAAAGCGGCAGGCACCGCGCGGTGCCTGCCACATTGCGTATGCAAATGCAGGGGGGTACCACAGGCCCCCCCCCCATGTGCACCCCCCACCTCGCCTTCACCATGGGGGCCCGCAGGGGGCCCCGAAGTGACAACTGCCTGCCTTTCCGTTTGGGCCCATGCTAATATGGCTGGTGGTGTCTGATAGACACCGCCACCATATTAAACCTTTTCCGCCCCGGTCGCAAGGCGACTGGAGCGGAAAGCAGCGGATGGTCTTTCCGTCCACCGCGGTCCCCCACCATAGTAATATGGCGGGGGGAAATGGGTGGCGGGCGGGTAAGGATGTCTGGCGGATCGCCACCGCCCGCATGGCGGTGGCGATCTGCCAGACATCCTAATGGGCCCCTAAGTGTTGTTTTTTGTAAATGTCTCCATAGACATTGGTTGAAGTGGAAATACCATCCTTGTATAGCTGTGTGTGGGTATATTTTAAGGATGGAATTTATCATGGCTTGTTCAAAGTCTATTACTATTTTTTGGGGAAAGAAGTCTGTTGTTTCTTCTCTTATTTTATTCAACATTTCTGTATATGTTGAAGTTTGTTTGCTTGGTAATAAACAACAGATAAATGGAATGCAAGTGTTATGGTATTGCCCATGTATAGTATATAATTGATAGAATGGTTTAGGGCATATGCTAAAAGTGCCATCCATCATCCATGTTTAGCTTTCATTTAATTTCTTTATATTGCTTGCTCTAGCAAACATAATTATCCTTTTTTCTTTATTATTGTTATCATAGAAGAGAAAAGGTTCATCATTATGAGTTATGGTAAGTTCAGGGGGAATTATTACCTCTTCAAATGTTTTAGTTGTGGGTATTGTTGGTCTTGTAGATTCTTAGTTCTAGCTATAGTTCTTTTAATAGAAGATATTGTTGGTAATTGCCCTCTTGCTTCTCTAGGTACTTTAGGTAGTAGTTCTTTAAGTATTACACTTGTTGGTAGTTCCGAGTTGCTACTTAATTCTTTAATATTTTCTAGAGTAGATCTAATCTCTATTTCAGAGATATTAGGTGGATGGTTGTGTTCAGTAATATGTATTACACTTGTTCCTCTGGTTGTTGCACGCCCATAACATTTGTTTGAGTAATACTTAGAACATTTCCAGTTTACTCTAAGATCTGTTTATTTTTCTTGGGTATAAATGTACTCCATATAGCACAACAAAAATTTCCCTTTCTGAGATGTAATACATTTTGCAGGAGAGTGTACCAGCCTATTTAATGTGAAAAGGGGCATCCGTCAGGGATGCATACTTGCACCATTTTTATTCTCACTGTTTATTAATCATGAGGACAGTACACCAAAACAAATCCCTGCTGATGCCCCCTCCATTGAGGGTAGGGTTGTGCCCATTTTATTATATGCAGATGATGCGGTTTTAATTTCACGTACCCCGATTGGTGTTCAACGTCTTATAGATAATTTTACTCTTTTTATCAAAGGCAGGAAACTTTTAATTAATAAAACAAAGACCTTTGTCATGTCATGTGGGAAACCTGTGAACAAACCGGGAAGAGCCTTTTTCCTAGAAGGAACAAAAATGCAATCTGTTAATTGCTTTTGTTATCTTGGGGTAACTTTTGCGGTAAATGGGAAGTGGTCACAAGAATAGGCTAATATCCGCCTTAAAATGAGCAGGAATGTGAACGGTATCTTTCGTTTTTCCGCAAAAGTTGGCACAAGAAGAATCAAAGACATGGTAACCATATATAATGCCAAATGTGTTTCATCTGCACTCTATGGGGCCGGAGTTTGGGGCCACCATTTTGAACAGTCTTTACAGCAGGGTGAAAACACATTTATTAGACGACTGCTGTGTACCCCACCTTTGGCCTCAACAGTAATAATACACCAGGAAGTGGGTTTAAAACATATTTCAGACTTGGCTGGCCTTTGCCCACTCATGTTATGGTGTTCCATTTGGGCTAAACCAGAAACAGCTTTTACCCAAAGCATAATAAGAGATTGCATTGCGCTTGACCACAATTCCCGCATTCCTTGGCTGAGATACATTCGTTCCTGGTATAACCTTTTATTTAAATGCGATATTTTCATTGACCCTGAGCACGCAGCTTCTATCTCTAAAAAAGATTTCAAAGAAGCGTTTTTAACTCATAAAAACGTGAGCAGGGGAAACCTAACCAGGTCTCAGCCCACGGTTGCATTTTATAGAGATCTTAACCTCACAGTAGGCTTCCAGGCATTTCTGAATGATGTAACCATGCCTTCCCACCGGTTTGTTTTAATACGCTTACGGTTAGGGACTGTGCATCATTTAGTGGCCTTCCCGGAAATGAAGAGAAGTACAAGTTTGGTATGCCCATGTGACAGTATATCCATACAAAGTTCCTGCCATTTTTTATTGTTCTGTAAATTTTATCACTTCCTAAGGAAATTTTATTTGAAACCACTATTTTTAAAATATAATGCTATCCCCACCAAATGCACGATGAGGTTGTTATCCCTGCTTGAAAACACCGATGTCTGTTTTTTCACTGCGTCTTATATTTTAAAATGTATTTCTTTTAGGAAATCAATTGTACTGTAAAAATAATACCTGGGAAATCCCCTTTCCAAAGAAACATGCACTTTATTTTAAATGTAACTTTGCACTGTTTGCACTATTCACCCTTGATTTGTTATTCCTGCACACTTTGCACATGTTTTAAATATTTTAATTATCTTTGCTGATATTTGTAACGCGATAATTTAAACTGTACTTTCATGCCATTACCAAAATCCGGTTAAAGAAGGATCATATGTACAATTGTACTGACTAAGCATATTTTATGCCATAAGCACAAGTCACTTTTCGGTATATATTGTATCATAACTGTACCCTGTTATTTAATCGTTTTTGGCTCTGATGTTTAGTACAACATGCAGTATGAAAAAGAAATGTAACCTATGGTTTATGTATGCTTATATGGATGTTTTATACAGTGAATAAAGCTTTTGAATGGGAATGGCATCTTCAGTCATTGTTGAGTTTTGAAATCTAGAACAAATGTATATACCATTATGAGAAAATCTATTTTTATTTTAGGCATTAGTAATAATATATGCACTTTTACTATATACTTACCAATTAGAATTTAGTTGAATTTGAATGTAGCTTTAGCCTTGTTTGGTGAATGTTTTTCTGCATTTTAGTGGTCTGTGGAAGTAAAGTTAAGTATATTTTAGTGCATGTTTAAATTTATATGTGGTGTTAGCATTTTGTAGGATACATTATTTTATGATTAATGTTACTTTTATTTAAATAACATTGTATACCAGTATTTAAAAACGTGAAAAGATATTTAATCAAGTTTATTTTAAACATTGTTGTACTGTAAGCATGATTAATAGTACATGTGCATTTATTATATACTTACCAAGTGTTGTTTATTTGAAGTTGAATGTAGACGCTTTCTTAAGTTTTTGCTGCTGTTTTTCAGTGGTCTGTGGAAAGAAAGCAAAGTATATTTTATTCTATGTTTTTTATTTATATGTGAAGATGGCCTTTTTTTAGGACTAAGTTTACAATTTCTATGTTTTACATATCTATTAAAAAATTATGACCAGTTTAAAAGTCAGAATGGAGTTTGTTTGATGGTTAGGATATTTTAGCAGTTTTCTCATCTTTTAGTTAGTGTTAAAAAAACATAGAAAAGTATACCTACTTTTTTTTGTTGCTGTTTTTGCAGGTTGAAAATGTTCTTCTTTTTCTTATAGTTGGATCTGTTGTGGCAATATAAAGAGAGAGATATATACTTTAGTATTTTTGGGTAGATTATAAAATGTAGGTTACATTTAAATTGACAGTTTATTTAAAAAGGTTTATTTACTTACTTTTTGTTGCCTGTAGTTAGCTTTTATTTAGATGAGTCTTTAAGGTTGTAGAGAATCTGGCAGAGTTTCTCCTTGCTGAATTTTTCTTGAAGGTGTTAGAGTTTTCAATTCAGTTCTTTATATAATGAGTATTTAATTAGTTGTTGTATGTTATTGGTCATATATATTTAAATGTGTTTCTATTGGTTAGTTTGAATTTTTTGTAGTTTGTTAATTATTTTAGTTGAATGTGAATTGCTAATGTGAAGATTTACTGTGTTTTTCTCAATTTGATAAAGGATGTTATGAAGGTATATTGTTTTAAAAAAGTATATAATTTATTTTAAGTATTGTAGATATTGAGTGTGTTTATTTTAAATGTTTTCCTTTCTTTAGTAGATTTAATTTATTTTATTTTGAATAAATCCTTTGAGTTGTGTTTGTTATGTGTTTTGAATGTTATATGAGTGTATATGTTTGTCATGATGCTATATGAAGCCACACGTATGTATGGCTCAAATTCTAATTTGAAGATTTTTTTGAAGATTTTATAACTGTGCACTGCTAGTTCAACCAAAAATCCTTAAAGTGGATGCCGTGCTCCTTGGGATTACTCCCCGCTCGGGAGTAAATATTAAACTTTATAGATAGCACTGTCGCAAACCATGCGAGAGTGTCTCCCAGGGTACTGGCAATAACTGCTGAAACCTTCAGCTCAATTTCTCAGTGAAGTTTGTCAATAAATTCTAATTTGACACTATTGCTGTAAAAACCCACCCCTTTCCCGTGCACCTGCACTCCATAGGTATGTATATGTATGGTGTGAAGGCGTGTTTGGTGCAATATGTGATGTATAAACATTGTGACCTTGGTTGGTAGCATTTAGGAATATGAAGCCACTGATTGCCGTTTTGTTTTGGTATTACATGATACTCCATTGGATATTTATTGTGCCACTTTGTTTTCCGACCCTTGAATGGCCCTCAAGATGTATATTACAGTATTGTTTCAGGATAGATCTTTTGAGTTAGTCTCTCGCGTGCGCCAGTGTAAATCTGGCTGAGCGCACGCATACACGGCCAAGCGCACGCATACGTAAGGTGCGGCTGGGTGCGGTCCGGTATTTAAACCGCACCCAGCCTTCTGGAAGGCGCTTTGCCTTCCGCCAGCGCAGAGAAAGGACGTGTGAAATCCCAGTGCAAAGAAGACGGCGACAACTTACCTGATTAACGACCTTGAGGCCTTCAGTCTTCCCCGGAGTTCAAGCCTGGCATCTTCTTCTTCGTGAGAAATCTGCAAAGACAAAAAGATAAGTTTATTATTATCTAAGTTAAGGCGCTCTTCGTGAAAGGAAGTCAGAACAATTTTTGGAACACTTCTTTCTTCAAGAGAATTTACAGGACTTCAGGATACAAACATTTAAAAACTTGATTTAGGTATTTTAGAGTTTGTTAAATTGAATCAAAGGTCAGGAGGTGATTTGGAAAGGTGTTATTTCCGAATGTTATGTCTTTGATCCCATGTGTTAGCGCTTGTTTCTTCTTGCCATAAAAGCCTTCTATTTTTAGATCTGGAAACCAAAGAATACAAGACACAGAAAGCAATCTAAGTAAGTCAAGAAAAGGAGATAGGCACTAGTTTATTAAAGTAGGAAAGGGGGATTTCCGAACAAGAGAAAGAGAACAAAAGTCTTAATCTTTTTATTTGTTTATTACAGAAAATAACTTTTAAAGCTTGAATCCACAACAAGACTACACAACAAGACGCGATAACAGAACCCCTCCCGACAATACAGAACAACAAGACAAGAAAGACATACTGGACGGAAGACTGAAAACAGCTGATCGCAGGTAGGCGAGAGGTAGAATTTATAGCAAGAGAGATAGGAATCGTTGGAGAAGTGTCTATAAAAAGATTAGAATCAAGGGGAAGTAATTTAGTTATTCGTGTTGTTTCGCAGGTCGACAGCAAGAACAACTACGTCCAGTACCAACTCTCCTCCCCTTGGTCTAGCTCATATCTTGTAGTGTTTTATACTTCCTCCAGGAAGGGGTTAGTCTTTAGGGAGGTTGGTCCCTTGCGTCCCTGCGAATTCACTACGCGTCTCATATCAAGACACGGTAAGGGGGGACGTTTTTAAGTCCTTGACAGAAGGCAAAGCCCAAGTAGACTCATTCGCCTGGACGCAATGGACCAAGTCTCTCTTCAAGATATAGCCGCCATGTTATCAGAGTTAAAACAGGAAAATGTAGCGTTACGTAGGGACATGGTTTCTCTCCATAACACAGTTCACCAATAAAAGCCAATGTTAAAACCAGCCACCTTTTCGGGGGGAGCTTCTTCTTCTTCTGAAGCTCAAACTCAGATCCAGGTAATTACACCTGTTCCGACGCCTTTAGCCCAACCAGAGAGGTTTTATGAAGACCCTAATAAATTCTCCATCTTTCTTAATCAGTGCCATTTAAATTTTTTGGCCAAAGTCACAGCTTTTCCAGACGATTCCTCCAAGGTGGCTTTTATGTTGTCCTACTTAGGTGGGGATGCTGCCTTGTGGTCTGTCCCTCTGGTAGAAAGAAACGATCCGGTTTTGTATAATTTTAGAGCCTTTGAAAGGTCATTAAAAAAGATTTTTGCAAAACATGTCTTTGTTCAATCTGCTGACAGTTAGCTCTTAAATCTGAAACAGGGTTCGTCTGATTTACTACATTATATATCAGTATTTAACCGTTTGGTTCTAGAAGCCGATTGGCCAAATCAAAAAAGAGTGTCTTTATTTTATAGAGGTCTGAAGGACGAGCTCAAGGACATGGTAGCTCAAGTCTTAGAACCTCCCGAAGAAATCGGTGTGTTCATAGATTTAGTTGTAAAATTAAATCATAGATTATCAGAAAGGAAGGGAGAAAGAGGTAAAGTGGATCATAAAGTAATTTTTCAGAAAGATAGAATCTTTACTCCTCGAGAATCAACCCAGAAATCAGATTCTGTAGAACCCATGCAAATAGGCTCTATTCGAGGGCCTTTAACTAAGGAAGAAAAAGAAAAGAGACGAAAGTAAAATCAATGTCTTTATTGTGGGAAAACGGGACATTTCGTGAAAGACAGTCCATCTAAACCAAATAAGGGGAAACCTAAGTCCGTACGTTTAGCCTTAACATCAGAGGAAACGGAAAACTAGAGCACTCGATAAAAGGGGAGGTCAGTTTATCGAGTGTGTGTTCCAGTTCGGCCTCAATGGTCCCACCCAAGGGGTGTCGACACTTTTGTGTTATTGTCGAATTGAAAAGTCTAGCCAATTCAGGGAGTTCTAGAAAGATAGAAGTAATCATTGATTCAGGAGCTACTGGGAATTTTATTGATACTCAGTTTTTAAGACACCTAGGATTTAGCTCCCTTCTAAAAACTCACCCAGAAACAGTTAGAGCAGTTGACGGAAAATAATTGACTTCAGGACCTATTAAAAGACAAACCGAGGTTTTAATTATGGACAGTTCCCCTATCCACAGGGAAAGAATAGTTTTTGATGTTATCGATGCTCCACAATTTAAACTGATCTTGGGGCTTCCCTGGCTTGTTTTACACAACCCACTTATTGATTGGCAGGCAAGAACAGTGACCTTTAAATCTCACCATTGTTTGAGTCAATGTTTTTTGTTAAACAGGACTGGAGACACAATTCAAGGTTTTGAATTACCCATCGTATCTCCAAGCATTCTAATCCTAGAAGGAGTGCCTACTGTATACTCAGACTTACAAGATGTATTTGATAAAAAAAAGGCTAATACCCTTCCACCCCATAGGGATTTTGATTGCAGGATTGATCTAGTGCCAGGGGCTACCTTGCCGTGTAGCAGAATCTATGCTCTAACAGAGAAGGAAAACGAACACTTACGAGAATATCTGGATGAATATCTTGCTAACAGTTTCATCAGGCACTCTAAGTCTCCTGTATCATCTTCACTTTTTTTCATTCCGAAACGTGGAGGGGAATTAAGAGCGTGCATAGATTATAGAGCCTTAAACAATGTCACAATAAAGAACAGGTACCCTTTGCCTCTCATTCCTACTCTTTTAGATCAGGTAAAGAATGCAACCATTTATACTAAATTGGATTTGCGCGGAGCTTATCATCTTGTTAGAGTCTGGAAGGGTGATGAGTGGAAAATAGCATTTCGTACAAAATTTGGCCTTTATGAATACCAAGTCATGCCTTTCGGTCTCTGTAACGCTCCTGCAGCTTTTCAATTTTTTATAAAGGAAGTATTGCATGAGTTTATTGACATTTGTGTGTGGTCTATATTGACGACATTTTAATTTACTCTCATTCTGAAGACGAACATGTACAACAAGTTGGCGCCATTCTTCAAAAACTGCTTTCCAACTCCTTGTGTGTGAAATTGGAAAAAAGTCTATTTCATGTGTCCAAAGTAGATTTTTTGGGATACATTATTAGTCCCTCAGGTATTGAAATGGACCCTAAAAAAGTTGAAGCTGTAACTTCTTGGCCTCAACCCTCATCTGTGAAACAGATGCAAAGTTTTCTAGGGTTCGCACATTTTTATCGTCGATTCATTTAAGACTTTTCACAAACTATAACTCCCATTACCAAACTGCTGCGAAAAGGGGTGAAATTCGACTGGACGGAATCAGCTGATAAGGCTTTTCACGACTTAAAGAAAAAGTTTACGTCAGCCCCTATTTTGAGTCACCCAGATTCTAATCTCCCATTCATTGTCGAGGCAGATGCTTCTCAGTTCGCTTTAGGTGGGATTCTGTCTCAACGAAACTCTGAAACTGGTCAAATGCATCCCATTGCCTATTATTCCAGGAAATTGTCCCCTGCAGAAGTAAATTACGCAATAGCTGATAAAGAATTATTAGCTATTAAAGCAGTTTTCGAGGAGTGGCGACACTACTTGTTAGGGGCTCGTCACCCCATCACTATCTATACTGACCATAGGAACCTGCAAGCCTTACAAAAAGTAAAGGCTTTGTCAGCTAGACAATTAAGATGGTCCCTGTTTTTCAATGATTACAATTTTGTGATAACTTACCGACCTGGGAAAGAAAATTTAAAAGCTGACGCTCTGTCTCGTTTAGGAGAAAATTGTTTGAATAAAGAAACTGTTGTTCATCCTGTATTACCCACTACTTTCTTTCAAGCTTGCTTATCAATCAAGAGTATTTCTGATGAAATACAGGAGGAATTAAAAACAAAGAGTCTTGAAGAATGGAGAAAAGAGTATCCATATCTTCAGGAAAAAGATACGTTTCTTTATGTACATGATCTAATAATGGTTCCAACTAAAGCCTCCAGGAATCAATTATCCACATTTTTCATGATTCACTTCTCTCGGCTCATCCAGGAATTGCCAAAACATACGAACTGATCAAAAGACAATTTTGGTGGCCAACAATGTTCATGGATGTACAATTTTATGTAACCACTTGTAGTGTTTGTATCCAAAACAAACCCTCTCATCAGTCCCCTAGTGGTTTAGTAACACCTCTTCCTATACCTCCTCAACCATGGCATTCTATTTCTTTAGACTTCATTGTGGAACTTCCTTTGACACAAGGAGGATATACTACCATTTTAACTGTAGTAGACCAATTTTCACGTATGGCACATTTTATTCCACTGAAAAGACTTCCTACAACTATGGAACTAGCCAAAATATTGATTACACATGTCATTCGTTTACACGGAATTCCATCTGTAGTAATTTCAGACAGGGGATCTCAATTTATTTCTCATGTTTGGAAGAATTTAAGTTCCCTTCTCCAAATGGAAATTCGTTTGTCATCCAGCTATCATCCCCAAACAGATGGTTTAACTGAACGCACAAATCAAACCATAGAACAGTATTTACGTTGCATGTTAACCACTGTGTCAAAAGATTGGTCTGATCTCCTGAGTACTCTGGAATTTGCATACAATAACGCTGAACATACTTCCACTAACATGTCTCCTTTTTTCTGTAATTATGGCTTCCATCCTAAAAGTTTTCCAGAAGACATTAAGATAAATAATTCTGTTCCAGCAATTCATGATTACATCTCTGAGTTGTCTTCTATTCATAAGGAAGCTCGATATAACTTGGCCCAAGCTAAGGAATGCCAAAAGAGGGCTGCTGATAAACACAGAAGAGAACAACCCCAGTACCGTCCTGGAGACAAGGTTTGGTTAAGCACAAGAAATTTGACCATAAAGGGAACCAAGAAATTTAATCCTAGATTTATTGGTCCATTTCCCATTGAAAAGATCATTAACCCGGTTTGTGTAAAGTTACTTCTTCCTCAGACTTATCGGATTCATCCGGTGTTCCATGTGTCTGTAATCAAACCTTTTGACCCTCAAACTAGGTTAATTCGTCCTCCATCTTCCATTTCAATTGATGGTCACACAGAATTTGAAGTCAAGAAGGTTTTAGATTCCAAAAGAATTCGTGGTAAGCTGTTCTATTTGGTAGATTGGAAGGGGTATGGCCCTGAGGAAAGATCATGGGAACCTATCACTCATCTACAAAATGCTCCAAAGGTTCTAAGAAAATTCCATATGCTGAACCCCTCAATACCTAGGCCTATAGCAACAGTCTTAGGGGGGATCTTGAGGAGGGAGTACTGTCATGATGCTGTATGAAGCCACACGTATGTATAGCTCAAATTCTAATTTGACACTATTGCTGTAAAAACCCACCCCTTTCCCGTGCACCTGCACTCCATAGGTATGTATATGTATGGTGTGAAGGCGTGTTTGGTGCAATATGTGATGTATAAACATTGTGACCTTGGTTGGTAGCATTTAGGAATATGAAGCCACTGATTGCCGTTTTGTTTTGTTATTACATGATACTCCATTGGATATTTATTGTGCCACTTTGTTTTCCGACCCTTGAATGGCCCTCAAGATGTATATTACAGTATTGTTTCAGGATAGATCTTTTGAGTTAGTCTCTCGCGTGCGCCAGTGTAAATCTGGCTGAGCGCACGCATACACGGCCAAGCGCACGCATACGTAAGGTGCGGCTGGGTGCGGTCCGGTATTTAAACCGCACCCAGCCTTCTGGAAGGCGCTTTGCCTTCCGCCAGCGCAGAGAAAGGACGTGTGAAATCCCAGTGCAAAGAAGACGGCGACAACTTACCTGATTAACGACCTTGAGGCCTTCAGTCTTCCCCGGAGTTCAAGCCTGGCATCTTCTTTCTTCGTGAGAAATCTGCAAAGACAAAAAGATAAGTTTATTATTATCTAAGTTAAGGCTCCCTTCGTGAAAGGAAGTTAGAACAATTTTTGGAACACTTCTTTCTTCAAGAGAATTTACAGGACTTCAGGATACAAACATTTAAAAACTTGATTTAGGTATTTTAGAGTTTGTTAAATTGAATCAAAGGTCAGGAGGTGATTTGGAAAGGTGTTATTTCCGAATGTTATGTCTTTGATCCAATGTGTTAGCGCTTGTTTCTTCTTGCCATAAAAGCCTTCTATTTTTAGATCTGGAAACCAAAGAATACAAGACACAGAAAACAATCTAAGTAAGTCAAGAAAAGGAGATAGGCACTAGTTTATTAAAGTAGGAAAGGGGGATTTCCGAACAAGAGAAAGAGAACAAAAGTCGTAATCTTTTTATTTGTTTATTACAGAAAATAACTTTTAAAGCTTGAATCCACAACAAGACTACACAACAAGACGCGATAACAGAACCCCTCCCGACAATACAGAATAACAAGACAAGAAAGACATACTGGACGGAAGACTGACAACAGCTGATCGCAGGTAGGCGAGAGGTAGAATTTATAGCAAGAGAGATAGGAATCATTGGAGAAGTGTCTATAAAAAGATTAGAATCAAGGGAAAGTAATTTAGTTATTCGTGTTGTTTCGCAGGTCGACAGCAAGAACAACTACGTCCAGTACCGGCCCTCCTCCCCTTGGTCTAGCTCATATCTTGTAGTGTTTTATACTTCCTCCAGGAAGGGGTTAGTCTTTAGGGAGGTTGGTCCCTTGCGTCCCTGCGAATTCACTACGCGTCTCATATCAAGACAAGGTAAGGGACGACATTTTTAAGACCTTGACAATGTTAATTATTGAAATTGTAGTGTGTAAAATAATATTTTTTTTGTATTTTTGAGCTGTCGATATTTTGGTTTTGGCGATATTGTTGATGTCTATATTTTAGTTTTCGATATTTTTGATATGTGCTATGTTTATTTAAAACTGTCGATATTTTGCATTTCGATATGTATGTTTACGATTTTTGTGTTGTCGATGTGTTTGCTTTACGATATTGTTAAATCGATATTTTTGTTGTTTTATAAATAAATATACAACGTCGATTTTTTTGTCATCAATATTTAGTACATGATATTTTTGTATGTCAAATTTTTTAGTTTCGATGATTTGTCAGTGATTCTCACTGGCACCAGAAAATTCGACCACATCTCTCCACACATGAAAGCTCCTGCTAGAAGCCAGAATACAGTTGAAACCGGCAAAGGCCTATACACAAACTCCCCTACCTATCTGGCACAGAAACTAGTGGTATCTGGAGGAAGCAGAAATTCCCGGTCCGCCAGAAACCTCTTACTCCAACCTGTTTTTTCAGAAAAAAAGAACCTACAATAGGGCGTTCACTGGGGCCGCACCAAGAATTTGGAACTTTTTCCCACCCGACATCAGAAAAATCCCATCTCTCGCACGCTTCAAGAAGGAGGCCAAAACCTTCCTCATGGGTAAATTCCTTCTCTAATCCCTGCCCTCACCCATCACATTTTGCCTGATGAATCTAAGCCTTTCACTCCCGGAAGAAGCTAAGACTATTGCCTCCTCCCCTGATCACTAATTATCCTGCAAAGAATATGAGGGCCGCTGTTTTTACTGTTTCTAACTATGATTGTAATCATTTACATGTAGGAGTAAGGGTTAGATGTGTTAGTATTTCTCAGCATTTTATGTTGTTTTGTAGACCTTGTATACCATGTACAGCGCTCTGATACCCTCACGGGTCAAGTCGCACTCTTTAAAACACTAAAATAAATAAATACAATGTCCAAATACTGGTGGCTGATGTGGACAAAATAACTGGCTTTGTATTGGTAGATTTTTACAAAAAATGCGCCACATGATGACCTAGCTGGTCTATTGAGGGAAACAACTTCCCACATTAACAAGCTACAGTCAGCTACCTCAAAGGACTTACTCATCATTTGGGGGGGGAGATTTTAACATCACCTTATGTTAACAGGTGGATAACGGGGTCTGCGGATTTGAGTAGGATAAAGACCCAAGCTTTCCCCTTTTTAATCACTCCATCCAGTGAGATATGACAAACGAAATAATGTTTACAGAGGACTTGGAATTTGCAAATAACTTATGCAGTTCGCCAATCCCTATCAGTTCGACTTTCAAGGGGTGAGGGATGTTTTCCATAATTGATTTTATTTTAATTTCAGCTAGACACGCCTCCAGAATAGTGAATTTTCACATCCATGATATTTCTCTTAGTGACCATTTTGCGCAGAGCATTAGTGTCAAAGTTGACCGTAAGTCGGTCAGCAGGATGGTTCCTACCACCCTTCCCGCCGCGGGTATCACCCTGGCAGACAAAATGGCGATGCCTTGAGCTGGAAAAAACTTGACCCAGGTTTATTTATGAGCAAGGTTATTACAAAATGTATCGAGGCTATTAAGAAGTGTCCAGAAGTTGGCAACCCCCAGAACGATATTGTGGAGGGTTTCTCTGAAATTGTAGTTTGTCAGCAATGCCCTCCATATAAAATCAAGTAAGAAACTCCCACAAAAGAGGGGATGGTTTGACACCAGTTGCTCTAAAGCTCATTCCATACTTAAACTTGCCTTCCACAGAGCTGTCAAAAACCAGTAAGAAATTAAAGAAGTTAGATGGGAGTATAGCCGCGCACTAAAATTAAAGAAAAAACTCTTAAAGGATGAAGAATGGAATTCCTTGCGCGAAGCTTCAGAGCGGAGAGATTCCTCAGCATGCTGGAACGCGGTTAATGCCCCCTTTTTAGTAGACCCTGAGAAGGCAACTATAGAGATAGTAATAACAAGGGTGAATGGGTATTACATTTTTCTAAGCTTAATAATAAACCTGGCCCAGAACTAATTAGTAGCGAACTGGTAGGGCCAGAGAAAAACCCCAGTCTCTAAATCATCATTTGCATTTCCAATTTGAACTAAGTGAAATAATGAAGATGATTACATTGAGCAAGGGGGGTAAGGCCCCTGGGCCAGATGGCATACCTGTGGAACTTTTTTAACATAATATTGTGTTCTGGGGCCCCATTTTAACACAGGTAATTCATAAATGCAGTACGCTTGGTTTCCTCCCAACCTGGAGTGAATCTATCTTGGTCCCTATGCAAGCGCATTGAGCGGAGCGGGAATTCAAGTGCTCGAAATCCTAGTGAAACCAAGGGCTTCTTGCGCTGCGGTTTTCATTAAGTTCACGTGAATCACGTGAGCAAACAAGCACGCGCATCAGCCTCCCTCCCTCCTAATTGCTTTTTTTTTAACGGCCGCACAGCACATCAAAGGGCTTCGCCCAGCGTGCGCTGTGCAGCTTCTCCTCCCCTAATTATTCATGGCTGGCCGGCCACGGCTTCTCCTCCCCTAATTATTCATGGCTGGCCGGTGGCCGGCCGTACTTTCAGTTTCCCGGCCGCTCTTGTTACATGAGGAAACATTCCCTATGCAATCAATGTCTCTTACGAACATTAGCTGTATCTACAAAATTAAACAAGTTTCACGCATCTGAGATGGAGCATGTAAGTAAGTGTTCACCTCCAATGCTTACGTATATGTTAGTTCTATTAAACAAGTCATTAAACAACCCCTTGCAGGTCGCTCTCCTTCCCCCTGCTATCTCAGACTCTCCTGATTTCATTCTGCCCTCTCCTCACAGCTCGCTCTCCTTCCCCTCCTATCTTAGTCTCCCCTGGTCCTGGGGCAGCCCCTCTCCCCTGCCTTTGGAATTTCATTCTTGTTTACTTTTGACGCCGTCTCCTTGCACCAGATCACTCCGTGACATCCCAATTGTTCGCACTATATTGCTACGGTAATTTCAGTCTACATTGCTTTTCTCACTATCTGCTGACTCCACTATTGCTCTCATGTTTTTACAGTCGGACTCCATCTTAGTTTACAATTAAAGAACGAAGCTTGCTCCACCCACTGGGACTTTCAAACCACAGCCTTCACAACGCACGGCATGAGGTATAATGTGTTAAAGCGTACACAGCTAGTCTCCAAAGACGTTGTTTGCTCCTAATAACTTAAGTCAGCTTTACTTGAGCGCTGACACTTGCCTTTACAATACTGGTTCCCCAGCCGCCTCATCTGTTCCAATAATCCCTCTCCTGTTCCCTTCTACGCTCCCACCATCTTTCCCACCGCAGTTAATTCCTTCCCTGTGCTCAGTCCCTGACTATCCTATTTCCTCCTCCTTTATTTCCTCTACTGGTCATTCCTTTTGTTCTCTCGTTCCTCTGTTCCGCCGCTGTTCTCTCTTTCCGTTCTGTTCCCTCCTTGCCTGTCCTGTTCTATCTTGCATCTTTCGTCCATTGCTCTATCTTCTGTTTCTCTCTAGTCTCTCTTGATGCCTCATGCCTTCTGTCCTCCCTCCTTGGCTCTAACATTCCCTCATTTGCTCTCTCCTGTGCCCCCCATTCCCTTTATGCATGTCCTGGTCTCTCTTTTCGTCTCACATTCTCCCGTTTTCACTCTCTCATACCCCTTTCCCATCAACAGTTTCTTCCTTCTCCTTCGTCTCCCTCTTCTTTCTCCTGTTCCCTGTCATGTTCCCTCCTTCAACACCTGCTGCCTCTCGGTGCTTCGAAGTGTCATTTTGTTGGTATAAGCGCTATTCCTCCCATGAGGGGAGAGGATCTGGCGTAACGACCAGAGCTGCCGACTTTTTAGTTGGAGCAGCAGGTTCGAGTCTCGGCGGCTGCTCAACATACTGTGATTCTGGGCAAATCACTTCATGTCCCCGCGCCTACCAACAATGAATATGCCCTTGTGTAATATAATTAGTGCTAATGTAAAGCGCTTCAATACATTAGGGTCGAGTTTGCGCTATCTAAAACTACAGAAAACAAGCATTGGCATAGCCAATAGGTCTCACCTTTAGGACCTTATAAGTGTTTAGCCATGCAACAGTTAATGTTGTTGCACCAAGGATATTGTGCTGCATAAATACTTATAAGGTCCCAAAGGCGAGACCTACTGGCTATGCCAATGCTTGTTTTCTTCATTCCTTTTAACATCCTATGCCCAATTGAAGCAAAATGCAAAGTGGCTGTGTGCGCGTTATATGCACCCGGTCAAAAAAACACTTATGTTATGGTGTACATCAGTGCAACGCATTATGCAGTCTTACAGTTCTTCCCTGTCCTTCTATGTAATCAACTTAAAATGGCACGTCATGGACTGACTTTGTTAAGCTACTAGGGTGAATTAAGTATTGTAAATATTTAAACAAATTAGAATAATTAGCGAGCGTGAAATGTGTTCACATGTCGCATGCCAGTGCATTTTCACAAAACTAAACTTTTGTATTTACAAGCCTGTTTCTTTTTATAGGCAATACATGTTTATGCTTTGATGCACTTTCATTCCCAATAAATAACACGCCGTGGATGCCATGTACCAAATGCTATTTACGTGCGTGATCTTTGCTTATGTTTTCCAATTCACGTTCACTTACTCTCAATTGTATGCTATGTACCCAGTGTCTGACTTTGTTAGGCTAGTAGAGTAAATTACCTCCTGTAAGTATCTAAACAAATCAGAATAATTTGCCAGCGTCAAATGTATTCACATGTAGCATGGCTATACATTTGCACAACGGTTTTTGGGTAAAACAATTTTTCTTTTTAATGCCTTATTTAAAGTGATGGGAAAAACAGCTCTAGTCAAAATGGACATATTGCCCCACTTCCTGTACCTTATGCAAAGTTCGTTATATGAAATCCTTTGTCATGTTTTCGCGTGCTGTACAGTTTTATGTGGCATGATAATGGTCTGAAAAACGGAAGACAATTAGCCTACAAACTCTATGAACAATAGTACAGCACAAGCAACAGCAGTGCAAGCTTCCAGCATATGAAAATAGTACAGCACAGGCAGCAGCACTGCAAACTTCAATTATATAAAAAATAGTACCGCAGGCAGCAGCAGTGCAAACTTCCATCATATAAATATAGTGCAACACCGATAATATCAGCTCAAGCAACTCTAATACATAAAACAAAAACACCACAAACAATGGCACAGCAAGCTTTCATCATATAAAACAAAAGGAGAGCACAGATAACAACACAATTCCAATGCAATAAGTCGGACATTACTAGATCATTAAGCTGCTACTGTTGCATTATTATTAGCAATACCAACAGCTCAAACTTTTATAATGCGAGACCTATTGCATTGCAAATGCTTGTTATAAATGTTTATTCAAAATATGAAGTGTTAGCCAGCAGCTGAGTAGGAATAGTTATGCGTCTATTGAAAAGGTGGCAATAGAAAACCTAAGACACTCCCTCCACCCCCACTCCCCACCCCACACACACATTCCGTTATAAGATAACGTCATGGTTATCACAATTGTGGTGTCTGCTGTTTCCTCCTGCTGTTTCCAGCAATGTATTCCCAGCTGGACTCTGCTTCATCCACGGTGTGGGGTCAGGTATCTGGGAGCCGAGGAATGCACTATTTTAATTTCTTGTATCCTAACCTGGCTTTGATTTTATTTTTATATTATATCTAGTTTTCTATTTTAACCTTTGAAATCCTCTTTCTGTGTGTTAAAATGTGCACTGGTTTATTGTCTTCTCTTCGTTCTGGTAAGTTTTTAAACTCACCAGCGAGGGCCTTTCTTTCGGAGTTTGTGATGTTTTCAAGATGTGGCTGTGTTACCCATTAATTAAATAAAAGAGATGACTGAGGTAAGAATAGGGGGGGCACTGGGATAAAATGTGTATGTACACCTGGAGACAAGGAGCTCGATTCACAAAGATTTTGCTGTGACTTACTGTTGTAGTATAGCTGCTTTACGCCTGGAATTTACAAGTAAGCCGTGATTACTACAGAAGTCACATCTACTAAAAGAAACTCTGTTAATTTGGTCACGTATTTCGAAGTGCGCAGTAAATTGCAGGTCTGGGTGGGTCTGGTGGTGTTTATTGTGAAGAATACTGTCTTCATTTGTGTGTTTACATTATTAATAACGAGCTGGTTTTCTTACCTTGCCACCTGTTTTGTAGCAAGGGTACCAGGGGTCCTGCTGCAAACATGGAAACTGCACCTTCTGGCCTTGGTTGGGTACTATATTTGGGGTGCAGGAGGCCCCACACTTCCCTATTCCCCAGTGCCATGGCACCTGCTGCACAAATGAAAGCCACATGTCTGCTTGCCTTTCACTCTACCATTTCCTGACTTCTGGGTCAGTGCACATAGTAGCCTATCTGCAGGTGGGGGCTTCACCTCCATTGTGCAGTAGGTGTAGTGATACCGGGGCCCACTGAACCTTGATTATTGCTGTATTTTATCATTGAAACAGTAGCAAGGGGGGCGTTTCCTTTTTTACGCTACTACCTGCAGGGGAGTGCAGGGAATGGAAATGCATGGTATCCCTTGTGTTGCGATAGTAATGATTGTTCTTGTGGCTCCTCTGCACCCTGTGTTCTAGTTGCCATACCAGGCATGCCACTGTATCTCTACCTCCCAACATTAAATAATGCAATCCACTGAGATATTTACCCATGCTGTGAAATGCTCAAGGTCTGTTCCTCTTCAAGAAGATGTCTTTTCCAATAAGGTTTTTGGAGGAGTCCATACTGAACTCAACTTTTCATGAAGAAAGTAACACGAACAAGAGAAAAAACATACATGTACCACAGAGGAGGGCTAGCCATATAGCAAGACCCCTTCTATCAGCCTCCCTTGGAAGTGATATAGGGGGGTGCTTTCCTAGTATTGAGGGGGCCCCAAATCGTGCTTTTAAAAGCCGGCACTGGTTAGACTCTTTGCGAGAGACAGATACATATGGAGGCCATAGCGCTCATCTCTTCGTTGCCCTTCACACAAATCCACTGGGTACCACAAATGTGCCTTCTCTTCTGGCTGTTTTTTTCTTTTAGTCTGGTGTTGTTTCTCTGCTTAGCTCAGGATGAGTCATACGAACATCTCGAGTCTCTGGCACCACAGTGAGTCGACAGTTTCCTGCGTGTTCCCAAAAACGTCGTAACTATGTTATATTACTTTTTTTTTTAATTATTTGGTTCGTTTTAAAAACGTCTTTCCCCGTATTGACTCTTATAAACTCTGCTTCCTCTATTTATTGCCACATCACCTTCTTCCGATTAGACCCCCTCTGTCCTCGTGGTTGAAGCAAGGAAGGGAGAATTTAGTGAAACTTTAGGAAATTCAGTGATCAGAGAGGCGAGAGATAACCCTCTCTTCCTCAAGCACCCTCTAACTTAGGGGTCGATTATGATGGCAGATGGACCTGTGTCCATCCGCCACCCCCGAGGTGGAGAGACCGTCCGCAGGGGCAGCGGCGTTCTCTCCATTGGTATTAGGATGTGACCGCCACCCTGGTATGTATAGCAGGGGTGTTCATCACTGGTCCAGGAGGGCCCGCCCCAGGCACATTTTCAGGATAAATTGACTTTGTAAATAATTCCTATTCAGATTAATTGTAGGGACATTATTTGCCGTATCAGTCCTGAAAAGATATCATGGTACGAGTGCTTAATTTGTAGAAAAAATAAGTGCAAGTGACATATATTGGCAGTGCCCAATAATAAGGCTGCCAGCGCTCCTTAGCAGAGACGTACACGAGAGGCCGTAAGAACATAGATAAAATGCGATTTTCAAAGCCAGTAGCATGGCTGTTAATTGTATTGCTTTCTTATAAAAGCTGCTGACTATTCATGCTTTGCAAAACATAACAAGCATTTGCAATGCAATAGGTCTCGCATTTGCGAGAGTTTAAGCTATTGCCATTGTAAATGACAATGTCTTTCATTTATGCTTTAAAAACCAACACGCAATTAAAAGGCATTGCCATTTACAATGCCAATAGCTCAAACTCTCACAACTGCGAGACCTATTGCATTGTTATTGGTCATATATATTTAAATGTGTTTCTATTGGTTAGTTTGAATTTGTTTTAGGTTGTTAATTATTTCAGTTGAATGTGAATTGCTAATGTGAAGATTTACTGTGTTTTTCTCAATTTGATAAAGGATGTTATGAAGGTATATTGTTTTAAAAAAGTATATAATTTATTTTAAGTATTGTAGATATTGAGTGTGTTTATTTTAAATGTTTTCCTTTCTTTAGTAGATTTAATTTATTTTATTTTAAATAAATCCTTTTAGTTGTGTTTGTTATGTGTTTTGAATGTTAAGTGAGTGTATATGTTAATTATTGAAATTGTAGTGTGTAAAATAATATTTTTTTTGTATTTTTGAGCTGTCGATATTTTGGTTTTGGCGATATTGTTGATGTCTATATTTTAGTTTTCGATATTTTTGATATGTGCTATGTTTATTTAAAACTGTCGATATTTTGCATTTCGATATGTATGTTTACGATTTTTGTGTTGTCGATGTGTTTGCTTTACGATATTGTTAAATCGATATTTTTGTTGTTTATAAATAAATATACAACGTCGATTTTGTTTGTCATCAATATTTAGTACATGATATTTTTGTATGTCAAATTTTTTAGTTTCGATATTTTGTCAGTGATTCTCACTGGCACCAGAAAATTCGCCCACATCTCTCCACACATGAAAGCTCCTGCTAGAAGCCAGAATCCAGTTGAAACCGGCAAGGGCCTATACACAAACTCCCCTGCCTATCTGGCACAGAAACTAGTGGTATCTGGAGGAAGCAGAAATTCCCGGTCCGCCAGAAACCTCTTACTCCAACCTGTTTTTTCAGAAAAAAAGAACCTACAATAGGGCGTTCACTGGGGCCGCACCAAGAATTTGGAACTCTTTCCCACCCGACATCAGAAAAATCCCATCTCTCGCACGCTTCAAGAAGGAGGCCAAAACCTTCCTCATGGGTAAATTCCTTCTCTAATCCCTGCCCTCACCCATCACATTTTGCCTGATGAATCTAAGCCTTTCACTCCCGGAAGAAGCTAAGACTATTGCCTCCTCCCCTGATCACTAATTATCCTGCAAAGAATATGAGGGCTGCTGTTTTTACTGTTTCTAACTATGATTGTAATCATTTACATGTCGGAGTAAGGGTTAGATGCGTTAGCATTTCTCAGCATTTTATGTTGCTTTGTAGACCTTGTATACCATGTAAAGCGCTCTGATACCCTCACGGGTCAAGTCGCACTCTTTAAAACACTAAAATAAATAAATAAAATGTCCAAATACTGGTGACGATGTGGACAAAATAACTGGCTTTGTATTAGTAGATTTTTACAAAAAATACGCCACATGATGACCTAGCTGGTCTATTGAGGGAAATAACTTCCCACATTAACAAGCTACAGTCAGCTACCTCAAAGGACTTACTCATCATTTGGGGGGGAGATTTTAACATCACCTTATGTTAACAGGTGGATAACGGGGTCTGCGGATTTGAGTAGGATAAAGACCCAAGCTTTCCCCTTTTTAATCACTCCATCCAGTGAGATATGACAAACGAAATAATGTTTACAGAGGACTTGGAATTTGCAAATAACTTATGCAGTTCGCCAATCCCTATCAGTTCGACTTTCAAGGGGTGAGGGATGTTTTCCATAATTGATTTTATTTTAATTTCAGCTAGACACGCATCCAGAATAGTGAATTTTCACATCCATGATATTTCTCTTAGTGACCATTTTGCGCAGAGCATTAGTGTCAAAGTTGACCGTAAGTCGGTCAGCAGGATGGTTCCTACCACCCTTCCCGCCGCGGGTATCACCCTGGCAGACAAAATGGCTATGCCTTGAGCTGGAAAAAACTTGACCCAGGTTTATTTATGAGCAAGGTTATTACAAAATGTATCGAGGCTATTAAGAAGTGTCCAGAAGTTGGCAACCCCCAGAACGATATTGTGGAGGGTTTCTCTGAAATTGTAGTTTGTCAGCAATGCCCTCCATATAAAATCAAGTAAGAAACTCCCACAAAAGAGGGGATGGTTTGACACCAGTTGCTCTAAAGCTCATGCCATACTTAAACTTGCCTTCCACAGAGCTGTCAAAAACCAGTAAGAAATTAAAGAAGTTAGATGGGAGCATAGCCGCACACTAAAATTAAAGAAAAAACTCTTAAAGGATGAAGCATGGAATTCCTTGCGCGAAGCTTCAGAGCGGAGAGATTCCTCAGCATGCTGAAACGCGGTTAATGCCCCCTTTTTAGTAGACCCTGAGAAGGCAACTATAGAGATAGTAATAACAAGGGTGAATGGGTATTACATTTTTCTAAGCTTAATAATAAACCTGGCCCAGAACTAATTAGTAGCGAACTGGTAGGGACAGAGAAAAACCCCAGTCTCTAAATCATCATTTGCATTTCCAATTTGAACTAAGTGAAATAATGAAGATGATTACATTGAGCAAGGGGGTAAGGCCCCTGGGCCAGATGGCATACCTGTGGAACTTTTTTAACATAATATTGTGTTCTGGGACCCCATTTTAACACAGGTAATTAATAAATGCAGTTCGATTGGTTTCCTCCCAACCTGGAGTGATTCTATCTTGGTGCCTATTTTTAAACAAGCATTTGCAATGCAATAGGTCTCGCAGTTGTGAGAGTTTGAGCTATTGGCATTGTAAATGGCAATGCTTTTTAATTGCGTGTTGGTTTTTAAAACATAAATGAAAGACATTGTCATTTACAATGGCAATAGCTTAAACTCTCGCAAATGCGAGACCTATTGCATTGCAAATGCTTGTTATGTTTTGCAAAGCATGAATAGTCAGCAGCTTTTATAAGAAAGCAATACAATTAACAGCCATGCTACTGGCTTTGAAAATCGCATTTTATCTATGTTCTTACGGCCTCTCGTGTACGTCTCTGCTAAGGAGCGCTGGCAGCCTTATTATTGGGATCTGCCAATATATGTCACTTGCACTTATTTTTTCTACAAATTAAGCACTCGTACCATGATATCTTTTCAGGACTGATACGGCAAATAATGTCCCTACATTTAATCTGAATAGGAATTATTTACAAAGTCAACTTATCCTGAAAATGTGCCTGGGGCTGGGCCCTCCTGGACCAGCGATGAACACCCCTGCTATAAATACCAGAAGCACATTGTCTTCCAGTGAACTTGTGACAAAAATATGTTTTCAAGAGTTCAGCTGTCAGGGAAGGCACAGCCCAGACACTGCCACCTACTTTCCGGAGACTCAAATTACCATTTGGGGAGGAGGACATGGTGGAGAGGGGCTCATGCACTTTGCGGTGCCTGCCGCTTTGTGCATGCAAATGCACAGCATGCATTTTTTACTTTGCGGCGGCCGCAATGTTAAATATACAGGATGTGACTGCCAGGGTGGCGGTCACATCCTAATACCAATGGAGGGAACGCCGCTGCCCCTGCGGACGGTCTCTCCACCTCGGGGTTGGCGGACGGACACAGGTCCGTCCGCCATCATAATCGACCCCTAAGTTAGAGGGTGCTTGAGGAAGAGAGGGTTATCTCTCGCCTCTCTGATCACTGAATTTCCTAAAGTTTCACTAAATTCTCCCTTCCTTGCTTCAACCACGAGGACAGAAAGGGTCTAATCGGAAGAAGGTGATGTGGCAATAAATAGAGGAAGCAGAGTTTATAAGAGTCAATACGGGAAAGACGTTTTTAAAACGAACCAAATAATTTTAAAAAAAAAGTAGCAGTAGCGTAAAGAAGGAAACGCCCCCCTTGCTACTGTTTCAATGATAAAATACAGCAATAATCAAGGTTCAGTGGGCCCCGGTATCACTACACCTACTGCACAATGGAGGTGAAGCCCCCACCTGCAGATAGGCTACTATGTGCACTGACCCAGAAGTCAGGAAATGGTAGAGTGAAAGGCATGCAGACATGTGGCTTTCATTGGTGCAGCAGGTGCCATGGCACTGGGGAATAGGGAACTGTGGGGCCTCCTGCACCCCAAATATAGTACCCAACCAAGGCCAGAAGGTGCAGTTTCCATGTTTGCAGCAGGACCCCTGGTACCCTTGCTACAAAACAGGTGGCAAGGTAAGAAAACCAGCTCGTTATTAATAATGTAAACACACAAATGAAGACAGTATTCTTCACAATAAACACCACCAGACCCACCCAGACCTGCAATTTACTGCGCACTTCGAAATACGTGACCAAATTAACAGAGTTTCTTTTAGTAGATGTGACTTCTGTAGTAATCACGGCTTACTTGTAAATTCCAGGCGTAAAGCAGCTATACTACAACAGTAAGTCACAGCAAAATCTTTGTGAATCGAGCTCCTTGTCTCCAGGTGTACATACACATTTTATCCCAGTGCCCCCCCTATTCTTACCTCAGTCATCTCTTTTATTTAATTAATGGGTAACACAGCCACATCTTGAAAACATCACAAACTCCCAAAGAAAGGCCCTCGCTGGTGAGTTTAAAAACTTACCAGAACGAAGAGAAGACAATAAACCAGTGCACATTTTAACACACAGAAAGAGGATCTCAAAGGTTAAAATAGAAAACTAGATATAATATAAAAATAAAATCAAAGCCAGGTTAGGATACAAGAAATTAAAATAGTGCATTCCTCGG
Organism: Lissotriton helveticus; assembly: GCF_964261635.1. Lineage (NCBI taxonomy): Eukaryota > Metazoa > Chordata > Amphibia > Caudata > Salamandridae > Lissotriton > Lissotriton helveticus. The sequence goes on from NC_136063.1 coordinate 1,026,172,250, forward strand.
CTCCCAGATACCTGACCCCACACCGTGGATGAAGCAGAGTCCAGCTGGGAATACATTGCTGGAAACAGCAGGAGGAAACAGCAGACACCAAAATTGTGATAACCATGACGTTATCTTATAACGGAATGTGTGTGTGTGGGGTGGGGAGTGGGGGTGGAGGGAGTGTCTTAGGTTTTCTATTGCCACCTTTTCAATAGACGCATAACTATTCCTACTCAGCTGCTGGCTAACACTTCATATTTTGAATAAACATTTATAACAAGCATTTGCAATGCAATAGGTCTCGCATTATAAAAGTTTGAGCTGTTGGTATTGCTAATAATAATGCAACAGTAGCAGCTTAATGATCTAGTAATGTCTGACTTATTGCATTGGAATTGTGTTGTTATCTGTGCTCTCCTTTTGTTTTATATGATGAAAGCTTGTTGTGCCATTGTTTGTGGTGTTTTTGTTTTATGTATTAGAGTTGCTTGAGCTGATATTATCGGTGTTGCACTATATTTATATGATGGAAGTTTGCACTGCTGCTGCCTGCGGTACTATTTTTTATATAATTGAAGTTTGCAGTGCTGCTGCCTGTGCTGTACTATTTTCATATGCTGGAAGCTTGCACTGCTGTTGCTTGTGCTGTACTATTATTTATAGCGTTTCTAGGCTAATTGTCTTCCGTTTTTCAGACCATTATCATGCCACATAAAACTGTACAGCACGCGAAAACATGACAAAGGATTTCATATAACGAACTTTGCATAAGGTACAGGAAGTGCGGCAATATGTCCATTTTGACTAGAGCTGTTTTTCCGATCACTTTAAATAAGGCATTAAAAAGAAAAATTGTTTTACCCAAAAACCGTTGTGCAAATGTATAGCCATGCTACATGTGAATACATTTGACGCTGGCCAATTATTCTGATTTGTTTAGATACTTACAGGAGGTAATTTACTCTACTAGCCTAACAAAGTCAGACACTGGGTACATAGCATACAATTGAGAGTAAGTTAACGTGAATTGGAAAACATAAGCAAAGTTCACGCACATAAATGGCATTTGGTACATGGCATCCACGGCGTGTTATTTATTGGGAATGAAAGTGCATCAAAGCATAAACATGTATTGCCTATAAAAAGAAACAGGCTTGTAAATACAAACGTTTAGTTTTGTGAAAAAGCACTGGCATGCGACATGTGAACACATTTCACGCTTGCTAAATATTCTAATTTGTTTAAATATTTACAATACTTAATTCACCCTAGTAGCTCTACAAAGTCAGTCCATGACGTGCCATTTTAAGTTGATTACATAGAAGGACAGGGAAGAACTGTAAGACTGCATAATGCGTTGCACTGATGTACACCATAACATAAGTGTTTTTTTGACTGGGTGCATATAACGCGCACACAGCCACTTTGCATTTTGCTTCAATTGGGCATAGGATGTTAAAAGGAATGAAGAAAACAAGCATTGGCATAGCCAATAGGTCTCGCCTTTGGGACCTTATAAGTATTTATGCAGCACAATATCCTTGGTGCAACAACATTAACTGTTGCATGGCTAAACACTTATAAGGTCCTAAAGGTGAGACCTATTGGCTATGCCAATGCTTGTTTTCTGTAGTTTTAGATAGCGCAAACTCGACCCTAATGTATTGAAGCGCTTTACATTAGCACTAATTATATTACACAAGGGCATATTCATTGTTGGTAGGCGCGGGGACATGAAGTGATTTGCCCAGAATCACAGTATGTTGAGCAGCCGCCGAGACTCGAACCTGCTGCTCCAACTAAAAAGTCGGCAGCTCTGGTCGTTACGCCAGATCCTCTCCCCTCATGGGAGGAATAGCACTTATACCGACAAAATGACACTTCGAAGCACCGAGAGGCAGCAGGTGTTGAAGGAGGGAACATGACAGGGAACAGGAGAAAGAAGAGGGAGACGAAGGAGAAGGAAGAAACTGTTGATGGGAAAGGGGTATGAGAGAGTGAAAACGGGAGAATGTGAGACAAAAAGAGAGACCAGGACATGCATAAAGTGAATGGGGGGCACAGGAGAGAGCAAATGAGGGAATGTTAGAGCCAAGGAGGGAGGACAGAAGGCATGAGGAATCAAGGGAGACTAGAGAGAAACAGAAGATAGAGCAATGGACGAAAGATGCAAGATAGAACAGGACAGGCAAGGAGGGAACAGAACGGAAAGAGAGAACAGCGGCGGAACAGAGGAACGAGAGAACAAAAGGAATGACCAGTAGAGGAAATAAAGGAGGAGGAAATAGGATAGTCAGGGACTGAGGACAGGGAAGGAATTAACTGCGGTGGGAAAGATGGTGGGAGCGTAGAAGGGAACAGGAGAGGGATTAATGGAACAGATGAGGCGGCTGGGGAACCAGTATTGTAAAGGCAAGTGTCAGCGCTCAAGTAAAGCTGACTTAAGTTATTAGGAGCAAACAACGTCTTTGGAGACTAGCTGTGTACGCTTTAACACATTATACCTCATGCTGTGCGTTGTGAAGGCTGTGGTTTGAAAGTCCCAGTGGGTGGAGCAAGCTTCGTTCTTTAATTGTAAACTAAGATGGAGTCCGACTGTATAAACATGAGAGCAATAGTGGAGTCAGCAGATAGTGAGAAAAGCAATGTAGACTGAAATTACCGTAGCAATATAGTGCGAACAATTGGGATGTCACGGAGTGATCTGGTGCAAGGAGCCGGCGTCAAAAGTAAACAAGAATGAAATTCCAAAGGCAGGGGAGAGGGGCTGCCCCAGGACCAGGGGAGACTAAGATAGAAGGGGAAGGAGAGCGAGCTGTGAGGAGAGGGCAGAATGAAATCAGGAGAGTCTGAGATAGCAGGGGGAAGGAGAGCGACCTGCAAGGGGTTGTTTAATGACTTGTTTAATAGAACTAACATATACGTAAGCATTGGAGGTGAACACTTACTTACATGCTCCATCTCAGATGCGTGAAACTTGTTTAATTTTGTAGATACAGCTAATGTTCGTAAGAGACATTGATTGCATAGGGAATGTTTCCTCATGTAACAAGAGCGGCCGGGAAACTGAAAGTACGGCCGGCCACCGGCCAGCCATGAATAATTAGGGGAGGAGAAGCCGCACAGCGCACGCTGGGCGAAGCCCTTTGATGTGCTGTGCGGCCGTTAAAAAAAAAGCAATTAGGAGGGAGGGAGGCTGATGCGCGTGCTTGTTTGCTCACGTGATTCACGTGAACTTAATGAAAACCGCAGCGCAAGAAGCCCTTGGTTTCACTAGGATTTCGAGCACTTGAATTCTCGCTCCGCTCAATGCGCTTGCGCGCATTGATAGGACGCGAGACCTAAAAACAGGACGAACGAAAGTCTGGTAGAGTGTGAAATGTCAGCTTGACATGCCAGCTGAGAAACGAAACAGGCAAGATAATTAAGTGTTTGACGATCGCCACTAAAGATAGTAATCTCTTCGTTACCAGCATCAATGAAATGCAAATAAGTAAACAACTGACGCGAAAGGTCTTTGTTTCATTAGTTTTTTACAAAATGAAAAGGTGCACGCAAAAGTGAAAACAAAAATCCACAATCAAGTTTAAATCACTATACCACAAGCAAAAGTTCCACAGAGAATACTTTTTTTTTTTTAGCAAATGCAAAAAACAGCCTAAAAGGATAATAAAAACGACAGTTTTGTATACATAAATATGTGTCACTTGCATAGTGCTCCGATGCCGCGGCTGAGACCTTGCAGCGCTATCCCCATGTCAGGACGCACTAGGAGCTATGTAGTAAGGTCATCAGTGTAGCACATAGCTATGGATTCGTAGAGCTCCATATTTTTTTTTGTTGCAAACTTTTATATAGCGTGAACTTGAACCGAACTGGGTATCAGAGCGCTTTACATAGCATCAGTTATGTTACACAAGGACACACAGTCATTTTGTTAGGCACGGGGATATTAGGTGATTAATCCCGGATCACAGGAAGTTTAGCGACATTACTGAGACTCGAACCGGGTTCCCCAGGTCCGAGGTCGAGCGCCCTAGCCGTTAGGCCAACTCCATAATCCTATGCTTGGAACTGTGTATTGAAATGGCCAAGAAAGGCTGTGGCTCATGAAACACAGTGTTGTGTACATTAACACACCATGACGGGAGAATGATCTGTAGAGGAAGGGGTGTCAGAAAATATTCAGAGTGGGCGAAAGAAGAATGAAGAGGTGGAGAGGGGATAAAGAGAAAAGAGGGGAAGGGAAACGAGAACAGGGAAAAGGGATAGTTACGGGGGGAGAGAGTGGAAGGAGACACGGGAAGAAAGAGGGAATATGGAGACACACGTAAATGAGAGAATGAAAGAAGTGGGGACTGGTTGAATGAGAGAGAAAGACGTGGCAGACACTTCGAATGAGGGTTGCGGGAGAGGCAGGTCAGTGGGTGTCGGGCGAGAGAAAATGAAGAGGTGTTTATAGAAACAGGGAAAGGGCGGAACATGAGGTGCAGTGAGAATAAGGAACAGAAGAAAATAAGAGGCAACCGTAGATGTGATGATCACCACCCATGCAAGCACCCCACCATCCAACAAAAAACGTAAATCACTCCCCGTCGTAGAGGCGTCAGTAGTCACTGGCATCAGCAAGGTGCTGATGTAGGTGAGGAGACACGAAACGGCGGGCAGAGGATATAAAGGGAGGGAGAGGTGCACTAATGAAGGGCGAGGGTGCAGTGAAATGATCTGTAGAGGAAGGGGTGACAGAAAATATTCAGAGTGCGCGAAAGAAGGACTTAATCGGTAACGCGATTTGAGAAAAAAAACACCTTGCATGATTGTTTAGAATGCATTTCCTTGCTGTGCATGAAATTTATTTCCTCAGAAAGAAGGGAAAATAACATTAAACCTATCCAAGGAAACATTGCAAGCCCCTGTGCTTAATTCATAAAAAACAAGACGTGTGCAAAAACGAAACCTGCCGTGGGGCGGGACTTCCATCTTCGGAAGCCCGCGCACGCGCCCACGGAGAGAAGCAGTGCTGATGACGCGGGGCTCCCATGCCCGAGGGAGAGCCCCGCGGAGGCTGCAGAGTCCGGCAATGCGGTGAGTGGGGTTAGTTTGGGGGGGGGCGTCTCTGTATGTGCGCGCGTGTGTGTGTGTGGGCGGGGGGGATTGTCTGTGTGTGTGCGCTCGTGTGGCGGGGGTGGGGCGGGGGGGCTGGGGGGGTTGGGGGGGCCGGGGGGAGGCTGGGGAGGTGTGGTGTGTATGTGTATGTGTGCACTCGTGTGTGTGTCTCTGTGCGTACGTGATCCATGGTGACTGAAGAGCCGGCCGGAATCGGAGCGCGCGACCTGATCCGATTCCGGCCGGCTGCGTGCGTGCGCGTGCCAGTCTGTTGTCCCAAACCTCGTTAGTCCTTGAAAGCCAGAATGATTACAATAGGACTCCACTGCGACAATCGCTTTCGCGATTGCGTCGCAGTGCGAGCCCTAAAAACGAGTGGCTCTAAGGATTACCCTGCTGCTATGTTAATGTTACATGTGCATCTGTTTGTCATTACTATTGACCCTTTGTTACTGAGTTTAATCCTCCTGCACACACTCGAATTTCAGATTTACCTAAGGTTTAGATTTCCCCACTTCCTCCTTCTTAACCACTAGACATTAAAGCTTTTAAGAGAACTTGTAAACTCCACTTTCTTTGCTCGTCATCTCCACGCAGTGCTTGTTTATTTTAGATTGTGACCTGTGCAGCGCTTGACAGTTCCACATACTATAGCCTTACAGCCCGCCGTAGAGGGCTATACCGGCTATTAAAGGCCCTCTCCAGCGTTAAAGGCCCGAGCCGAAGGCAAAGGCCTTTAACAAGGGAGAGGGACTTTAATAGCCGGTATAGCCCAGCTACGAAGGGCTAAAAGGCTATTAGAACATTCTGCCAATAGATGGCAGAATGTTCTAACAAAAAAGAACAAAGCCTTATGAGAGGGTGAGGGGATTGGAATCCCCTCAGGCTCCCTGAAGTCTTTGTTCACAGCCAGAGCTGTGAACAAAGAAACATTGGAATGTTGGAGCTCCAAGCCTACATCAGCCATTATAAGCCCGGAGCACTCCATTGTTTTCAATGGAGCTCCCAACATTCCAATGTTCTAATACAGGAGATGTGATCCAACGGGTAAATTATAATCCTGCTTGTGTGATCATGGGCAAATTGTACGAAATCTATGTACCTCAGACCCTAGCTGCTGCCAAAACTGGGAGTGGCTAGAATTAAGTTCACCCCAAGTAGTAAGAGCCATATTAAACAAGCACACGCACAGCCCCGTGTCCCCCGGCAGTCTCCCTAAAATAGACGAATGAAAAATACGAGCCCGGGAGGCAGCAGAGCTCGCGGTGGTTTAAGAGGGGCAGGAGGTTACCTCACCACAGCTGCTCAGGAGGGAAGCGAGACTGCGTGCCCTTCTCTCTCCACCTAAACTAAAATCTGTCTGAGATGCAAGCACGCTCCACAGAGCACTCCAGGGATCCCTCTGTCCTGCCAGGGAACCCCGGTGCCTGTGAGCTCCGTGCCTGGCTGGAGTAGTTAACACAGTAATAAATCACGCCTCCACTGATAAGAAAGTTAGTTACCCCATCCATAAAGCAGTCCACGGTGTCCGTAGGGGCTGTCTGAAAAGCGGATAGGGTGGCACCTGAAAATACTCCTTTCCATTGGGAAGCCAGCGTTTATCATAAACGCTGATGCTACCCAATGGAAAGGAGGGGCGGGGCTTACAGACCCTGTTAGAAATCTTGTATTTACAAAATCTCTTGGAGAGGCGTGGCAGCTTCGCTGCCCACGCCCAGCCGAGACCTAAAAAGGGAATGGGCACAACCCCGCATGTTATAGGCCAATTTGTTATTGGACTCACTGGTCAAAATAATTGGGAGGGTTCTTTTAATCAGACTACAGGACTGGGCAGATGACCATTTAATTATTAGCGATATACAATACGGTTTTTGCAAGGGACTTGGAACGTTAGACCAATGTTTAAATTTGGACCTAATAATTGGCAAATACACCAAGGCCAAAAGGGGTAACCTTTATTTGGCTTTTGTGGACTTAATTGCGGCCTTCGACTGCGTTATCCACAATAAACTCTTTCTGATTTTGGAGAGAATGGGAGTGGATATCTCTCTTATTTCCTCCATTAGACAATTTTATATTAGGGCCAGGGTTTGCTAAGGTACAGGGAGTGAGCGCACTGATTCCTTCACCGCTGGAAGAAGAGTGAGGCAAGGTTGTGTCCTGGCACCTTTCCTATTTACTCGGTATATCAACAACTTAGGAAAGGCTTTGACAGACGTGTGCCAGGACCTATCATCAGTGGGGAAGCGCTCACTCCCTGGGCTTCTGTGTGCCGGAGACGCGGTCCTTATGGCACGCACCCCGAACAGCCTGCAGAAACTAATATCCACCTTTGCCAATTTTAAGTCCAACTTGGGCCTTTCAGTTAACACCTCCAAAACGTTTATTTTAAAATGCGGTTCAGGGCGCAAGAATAGCCGTACGTTCTTTTTAGAGAAGAACTGTTTAGAATGTTCTTGCCTTTATTACAAGGAACTGTTTCTACATTTGTAAAAGTCTGTTTTTTCTTGTAGAAAGGCCACCTCTATGTGATCATCTCACTTAAATTGTATAATATAACTATTAGTCCTTTTTACGCTGCTGCTTACTTAGTCTTCCCGGTTAATGTATTACTTTTTAACATGCCATTTTTAATTGTGTTTTAATGTGCTTTTATGAATATTTTACAAATAGTCGAATAAAGCTTAATTTGATTGATTGATTAATTTATATGCTCTTGGCCTCCTGGGTGAGGGATCTCCATTTCAACGTCCCTGCCATTTCACTACCATGGGAGCAGCCTACAAGCCCACCTGTAAACTGAATAAAGAGTCTTTGTACAGATAGGCTCTCCTTCATGTTTTTTTTATTTCGTATACATTCGGAATGCTCCCAGACATTGTGAAAAAAACGTTATGCAAAATTGATCATCAAAAGTCGTGCACATTGAGAACGATTCACAAATAAAACATAACTTAGGGGTATCTATAGGCATTTGTGAATATTTTATTTTTGTAAAATAAAATAAGGTTTCAGGAGGAAGATGGCTGCTGTCCACAAAGGACCCTTCTTACTCTGATGATTGTTGTTCTGCATACTATCACGAGGGATTGTACAAGGTTTTTCATCAGAGCAGCCTCCTTGAATATGTAGCTTTTGGTCTGACCTAGGACATTTAACACAGTAATATAGATTCTGAAGAGAGGACCTTCCCAGACTACCCCTTGAATGAGGGAAACTGTATAGGAGTGCGATGCGTGGATTCTGTTGGATTCACTGAATCTGATTGGCTCTGGCTTGGTGCCATTAGAGAATGAATTTATTAAAAATGAAACAATGTCTATGTTGCTATAACCATACTAATAGATGTGATATCACCATATCACCAAATCTCCATTGCTTCTTCCTGTTGAAACATGTGGATCAAAAGGAGTTCTTACACTGAAGCATACTAAATCGAATATAAAGGATTGTGATAATATACCAATAGTACAGGTGCCTCTCTTATTCTCATGATCACTGCCCAACTGTCCAATCATGCACACTCAAGCCGGAGCTTCCCTCTAATTTTTGAACACCTTAGGCCCTGTGGCTGGATGCGCTTGGACCCTGTTGTTGTTTTACCTTCCAGAACATGTTGCTGAGTGCTATCATTTCCTGCTGGGTAACGACACGTCTGTAAGCTCCTGTTGAACCTCGGCTTGATTCCTGTACCGAGAACCCACTCAGTATAAGGAGTACAGTGTGTGGGACACAGAACCTTGAAGCCCTCTGTATGCCTCACCACACACCGGAGGAGGCCTCACCAAGTAACCTGCTACAACTGCAGGTGGGCCGAGTCGTAATTGCCTAGTAAATGTGGACGCAGATCCACAGTAAATAATGTGTGCTTTAAGTAGTACTAGAGAGGTGCAAATGTAATAGTCATATGGTGTTTAAAACGACAAAGTCCTGTAGTTGGCATGAGCTGGCATAGTGATGTTTTCAATCTGAACTTTTAAAATGTGTGTGAGGTGTGATGATTTTAGGCACTAATGTGTTTTCTACCTCCTTGCCTGCCCACGGAAAAGCTTCAAATATGACCTTCAGCATTATATGAATTGTACTAATTTCAGTTAGCTTGAAGTCCCGCTTGCACAGAATCCATTTAAAATGCTGCTTATGTGTGCTTTAAATGTTCCAGAAGGAAGCAAGGAATAACTACTCAAATGAAGGCCATTTTCTTTGACTGAACAGAGGTGTTGATTACATTTTTTTATCTGCTTTTCAAAGTTAGAAAAGTGGATTTATGCTAAATTAGTTAAAATCATTGCAAATCATCTCATGATAAACAATACAAACAGTAACCTAGGAGTATAAAAACAAAAAGATATCTACATAGGGAGCGTATCATAAATTACATGTCACTGATATCAGAGTTAGACACTTTGGTCTTGTTTACGCCCAACATTCCATAAAATACATATCATAAAGGCCTAAAGTTAAGATCATTATACACCTAAATGAGTAAATGGTGAAAGGGACACACGGGAAGGCTAACAGAACCTACATTCATTTGATGTTTAAAAATCGACCGTTTAATTGAGCATGTTAGCACAGGTGGGACGCATCGACCTTTTTAATTCCCCAGAGAGCATAAGGAAGGAGGATGTTAAAATAATCAAGGAATCACTGATTAACCTTTTTATCACAGAGCGAGAGGAAACTGAACTTAAGAAAATTACAGTGAGAATGAATTTTACACTCAAAACTGTTCAAGGCCCAGAACCTTACCTGGTATTTGTAAATAACTCATTCCACCGCTTTCTTTTAATTAGATTTCGTTTGAATTTAATTCACTTCTTATTGGGCACATACTACAGATGGGATACCCCTGATAATAACAAACCTTGTGATTGTGACAATTTTTCACCACAGGACACTTTACATTTTATCATGTTCTGTGAACATTATGATAAAAATCAGAAGGAAATATCTTGTCCCCATCCTTAGAGAGGCCCGTTTCTTACAAGTGAGGCCTGCACTTCTATTCCTGCAACTTTTTGCACAATGCACATGTCACTTTCCATGTTGCAAATTTTTTAGCAGCAGGAGTACGCATTAATAAGAAGCGCAGTAAAAGCAATAATGGATTGATTATAAACGAAATTTCTTAAATGTAACCTCTATATGAATATAGATATATTGATGTTTCAAATGTTTTTAAATGTATTTTTTGAATCTTTTTGATTGTAAATATAAATTGTTCACGCATATGCCACTTTACAATACCTTGATGTTATGATCGATGAACTATTACGTATATATATTATGTAAATATTCTTTTAGTGATCATTTAATTTTCTGTATGTGTAATTCTTTTTTTTTTGGTTAAAAACTTTTATTGAGCAACAAAATCATGTGTACAGAGATGGGCCTACAACCACACGGGCTGGCCGCTAAGATCGGAGCATAACACGGTATAAAACAGTGGTCGCCACTCTGGCGGTCAGGCACAATCCGGATACAAAATGTCGCCCACAATATGGAACAGGATAAGACATTTTTCTTATTTTAAAGCACACCAAAAACAACAAACAACAAAAACAAGGCGAAGGAGTAATACACAGAGAGTCAGCCCTGGAGGGGGGGGAAACGTCTCTAAGCAGGAATACAAAGTCACAATCAGTAGGCTAAGTCAAGGCGGGGGGACAGCGGGGAGGTCAATCAAACCAAAGGACAGTATACGAAAGTTCAGGAACGCCAATCTAGGGTGACAAGGGAATATCAGGGGCCTCCACCAGGGGAGGAGCACAAATACATCAAACCAAAGGACAGTATACAAAAGTTCAGGAACGCCAACCTAGGGTGACAAGGGAACATCAGGGGCCTCCACCAGGGGAGGAGCACAAATATCCCCGCGATAGGCATTCCACTGACACCAGATCTTCGTCCATGCCCTAGGTCTGCCCCTGGCTGTGTAGACAGTCTTTTCGCGGAACATAGACCAGTCCATGTTTTCTTCCCACACGGAGACAGTGGGGGGCCTGTGCGAGCCCCAAAGTTGCTCTATGTCCCGCTTCGCCACCATATACCCCATGGTCGCCCACCTGGTTTGGGCCACCGAACAATCTGTAGGTTCCCAAACATTCAACAAATATCTCCTTGCCTCCGGCACCAGGGCAATTCCAGTCACAGCAGCCATCACCGCAAGTACCCCCGTCCAATAGGCAGCCACCCTCGTACACTCCCAAAGAATGTGAAGAAACGTGGCACTCATCCTACATCCACGCTTGCAGAGGCCATCCGGGGAAAAACCCATCACAACCAAACGAGGACCAGTAACATACACCCGGTGGAGGATCTTGAGCTGAACAAGACGGAGACGGGCCGGAATGGCGACCTCTTTCGGAGAAGATAGCGCCAATTGCCAATCCTCGTCATCCAATTCCAGCCCGTCGCCGACCCATGCCTCCCGAAGTCGAACGAGCAAGTCCGTGCGATTGTGAATAAGCTTCTTATAAATCAAGGAGATAGTGCTATCAGGGATATGACCGTCCAGGATACGATCTTCGAGGGGGGAGGACTCGGGGACAGCGGTACCGGAAGGCAGAACAGAAGTGAGGGCATGACGGACCTGTAAATATCTAAAAAATTCCCTATCACTCAGGTCATAATCATTCCGAAGGGCCTCGAAGGACTTCACCGTTCCATTCGCACACACGTCACCCACTCTACAAATCCCAATCATGTCCCAGCGGTCAAACCCCTTCGTTGTCCACAGACATCCCAAAAGCTCAGACGCGAAAAGCAGAGTCGCCAGCGTCACTCGTTCATCCCACCCTAAGCTCACATTCGCAGCGCGCCACACACGAACCGCGATCCTAGTCGGTCCCGTAAGGTGGAGCCCAGACGACCTAGAGTAAAGCGCTCTATTAAAGTCACCACCCGGTAGCTGGAGTCTGTCCATTTCAAAGGCCGGATCCGGACCCAGGGAATACATCGAATGGTTAATTGCAGACAGTTGCGTAGCCCAATAATATCTCCTGATATCAGGAAGTGCTATGCCCCCGTCATACCAAGGGATGGTGAGTTTCGCAAGTGCAATACGTGGGCGCCCGTCCCAAATCAGTTGCCTTTGTAGACTCTCGACCTCTCGGAAATAAGTAGCGGGGATATCGTCATAGCAATTCTGGAGCGCGTAAAGGAATCGCGGCAAGGACATCATCTTGAAAAGGGCGGCCCTGCCCAGCGGCGACAAGGGTAATTTACGCCAGCGAGCCACGTCCAGCCTCAATCTATGAAGCGGGGGAAGGAGATTACGTTCAAATCTGAGCGACGAATCCAATGTAATAAAAAAAACCAAGTATTTGAAACCGGACTGAACAACCTGGATGGGAAATCTATTCGGCAACGGGGGCAGATCACCCGAAATAGCATAGACGCAGGATTTAGCCCTATTTTCAAACCAGAATTCTTACCAAACGAGGCGAGAACGTCAAACAGGACATTCAAAGATTTACGCGGGGAAGTAAGATAAAGAAGAATGTCGTCCGCATAAAGCGAAACACGGTCCTCAAAATCTGGGGACCAACGTATACCCTTGAGAGAAGGTTCCCAGCGAATCCACGCAGCTAGCGGCTCTAACGCGAGAGCAAAAAGTAGTGGAGACAAGGGGCACCCCTGTCGGGTCCCCCTACCAAGGGGAAAGGGAGCCGACACTCGACCGTTAACCACGACCTGTGCCAGGGGGTCGGTATACAGCAGCTTCACCCACCCGATGAACCCCGGGCCAAAACCAAACTTCTCAAGAGCCGCCCAAAGGTAGGGCCACTCTATCGTGTCGAAGGCCATCGAGGCATCCAACGAAGCCAAAATGGCCGGCTCCGTCAGAAGCCCCGCCCTCGCGATGGCTCCATGAAGGCGACGCAGATTAAGAGCTGTGTTACGGTGCGGGATAAATACGGATTGGTCCGGATGAATCAAGTCACTAATGACCGTTAGGGGGCGAGTAGCCAGGACCTTGGCAAGAACCTTAGGCTCGACATTCAACAGGGAGATGGGTCTATATGACGAACAAAGATCCCGGGGCTTACCATCTTTAGGAATTACCACAATCGTGGCCAGACGCTGGTCATAAGGGAGAGCACCCCGCTCACGGGACTCCGAAAACATTGTTCGAAGATAGGGCGCAATCGGATCAGGGCGCAGTTTGTATAACTCGATTGGCAAACCGTTCGGGCCCAAAGCCTTGCCCGAACGGAGAGAGCGAATAGCAGTCGCGATTTCGTCCGTAGAGAACGGGGCCTCCATGGAGGACCGCTCCAAGTCGGAGAGGCAGGGCAAAGCTATGTCGCGCAGCAAGAGGCGAGAGTCGTCTTCATCCCTTACCGACACTGGGGAGTAAACCGCACGAAAGTAGTCCGCAAAACATTCCACTATTCCAACCGGGTCCGTCACCCGCACACCATTCAAAGTCTGAATCACAGGCACCACTCGATTCGCCCTCTCTTTCTTGTCCAACCAGGCAAGTAACTTACCCGCTTTGTCCCCAACATCATACAGACGACCCTGTTGCTCCCTAAACATCATTTTGGCCGCATCTGTGACCAGAGACTTATAGGCAAATTGCTTCAGACCCAGGGCATGGAGTTTGGCACGAGTGACACCCGATTCCAGGTCAGCCTCCATCTCAAGTATTTCCATCTCAAGATCCACCACCTCCCGATTCCTTGCCTTTTTGGCTTCAGCAATAAGGGACAGGGCCTGCCCACGAATTACTGTCTTAAAAGCCTCCCATAGGGACACAGCAGAAGAGACAGACCCCTCGTTTTCCAGAAAGTAATTGTCCAGGGACGTAATCAATTGACCACGGGTCTCAGGGGAGGCCAGGTACCAAGGGTTGATAGGAGCCACCCGGCCTGCCGCCTCCACCCCCACATCAAAACAGAGCCAGAGCGGAGAATGGTCCGAGATGCCCCGGGGGAGGTGCCTAATCTCCCGGACAGCCGACGACTGTTCAGCTGGCATGAGGAAGTAATCTAATCTAGACAAACTCCCATGGGCCCCAGAGTGGAAAGTATACTGAAGTTGAGTGGGGTGCATAAGTCTCCAGCAGTCCACCAAACCAAAGGTATCCAAAAAGCCACCCAGCCATAAATGGGTCGAAGGAATATCCCTAGGGGGGTAACGATCACTCAGACCAGAGAGAACAGAATTAAAGTCACCAGCCATGAAAAGAGCACCATCAGGGAATCCCAACAAAACTCGGCCCAAATCAGAGAAGGTAGAGGTCTGCAGGCCAGGGGGCACATAGACGGTGAACAGGGAAAGGGTCTTGCCCTCATATCGTCCCACGAGGACGGCATAGCGCCCCCGATCATCGAGGATCACATCATCTATCGCAAGGGGAAGAGAAGCCCGGACAAGGATGCCCACCCCCCTAGAACCCGTTGTAAACCCTGAGTGCGCAACAAGACGATAGCCCCACCTATTCATCGCGCGACAAGTATTGCCCACTAGGTGTGTCTCCTGCAGAAAGACAATATCGGGAGACAAACGTCGCAGGCATCGCAACACCACCCCTCGCTTTATACGATCCCCTAGACCATTGACATTCCATGAAATAAACCTCAACCCGCTACCCCCCATCCCACGAAGTAATGCAGAAACCACCCCCCAATGAGCATGACACTGAAAGTACAAGTAGCAAAATAGAATCGCCTTGAAAAAACAAAACACAAACTACAAACGCCCCAACAACCCCCCCCAACACCCAAGGAAACACCCCCCACCCTGCACCCCTGCAGTAGACAAAAAAGCCACCCCAACATGCAGTGTGCCTGTCGCCCAAAAACCCCCATTCTACAAAAAGACCCCGGAGGAGGAAAAGGCCCTGTCCCACCCGCCACCCCGACAGAAATAAGGGGAGAAGAGAGTACACAGAAAACAGATCACTCAAGTACAGAACCCAGGAAGAAATTACATGATACGGAAACCGGGGCCCAGATAACAAGTTCAACTCTCCACGCCACCCTCGGCACCACCCGGGTGCTCGTGGGATCAGCAAAATTAGGCCGGTCCGGCAGAGAGTCCAGCCAGTCATTTACCGAATCAGGTCGATCAAAGAAAAGGGTCCGTTCATTGTACTCCACTCGCAGCCTGGTAGGAAAAAGCATGGCGTATCGCAGACCCAGGTCCCGAAGACGCTTCTTGACTCCACGGAAGCCCATTCGCTGCCTCTGCACCAGCTGTGAGAAGTCCGGATAGAAGTTCACCGTGGCATTTTCGAAGGCCACCGGGCCCTTAGCTCTCGAGGCCTGCAGGATAGCGTCTCGGTCCCTATAGTAAAAAAGTTTTGCGACAATGGGCCTCGGTGGGGCGCCCGGCTTGCCCTGGCCACCGGGAACACGATGGGCACGTTCCACCGCAAAGAATTTGCTCAATCCGGATGGAGAAAGGTAGTTTTGTATCAAGTCCTCAACCAGGAGATCAACAGAATGCGGATCAGGATTTTCCGGGACACCAATAACACGTACATTACAACGCCGTGCCCTGTTTTCAAAATCCTCCAAGCGCTGAGTCATGAAATCGTTCACCTTTCTGAGGTTTCCGATCTCCGTCTGTATCTCCGAGACGTCGGCCGTGAGGCTAGATGACTTGAGGTCCAATGACTTCACCTTCTCATTGGTTTTAGATAAGTCGGCCCGAATCAGGTTCACATCAATAGCCACAGTATCAATTTTGTGGGCCAGAGCTTCATACTGTTGGCCGATGGTTTCTCTCATACCCGAGATGGCGCCCATGATGTCCTGCAGGGACGGCTCCGCCGAAGCCTCCGAAGGGTGCCCCACTGCACTCTGGCCAGACAAGGCGGCACCGGGGGACACCTTCGACTGTGTGTACCGGTCCATGATATTAGACTGGACCGGGCCCCCGCGAAGGGGCGTCTTGGTCTTCCGCCGCTCTTGGTCCCCCCTGCCAGTCATATCGGAGACCGCGTCCCCACGGGACCCACGCGACCTGGTGAAAATGGCCACAGGAAGACAGGGCGCCGGAGCCAGAAGTCAGCAGCAAGGGCAAGACGAGGTGCGAACCGGCCCGGAGGGACACGAAGCAGACAAAAGGCTCAACTGCAATCTCGCGCCGCTGGACTCAGTACCGGCCAGACACCTCCGTTGGAAGACATAGCCTGAGTCAGAATCGAAACCGAAAGTTAAGAGGGGGACCCATGAGTCGAGTCCCCCTGCCGCTGTTGTTCAACTCCGACACGGCAACAGAGCCCCACCAAGACCCGGGCGCGCCACCAAGGCGGGCCCCGAAAGTTTGAGTCGATGTAGCTTCGGTGCCCCTTGTCCAATTCAAAATCCGAAAACAATATTAAGATCAGCCCAGGTTCCTCTCCATTAATCCTTGTGAGAAATCAGGATATGTTCAGGATATCATGCCGGGAGTGGCGGGGGTCCGGAGAGCGCTGTGCTCACGCGGCCATCACGGATGCCCGCCAAGCTCCTCCCCCTGTATGTGTAATTCTGAAATGTATCCTGTGTCTTTTTATGATTTTTTTTTTTAAATCGAATAAAAGTGATTGACTGACTGACTGAATTGAGCATGCTGATTTGGACCATGCATGACTAAACAGGCTGATTCGGCAACTAATGACTGATCTTATTGACTTGAAAGGTTTAACTTGCTGCTAGAGCTATTTGGCCGCTGCCTTCATCATGTATACTAATGCCTTTATGTATTTTGTAAATCTTCCGACCAATTGGCCCGTACCCTCTTTTACACACTCCTCCTCTGCATCTCTACAAGTTCTAATGTTTTAAGTTCAGAAAAAATGTATTAGGACAAAAGAATTACAACAATGTGAAGAATATAAAAACAATGAAGGCAGTAGGTTCATATACAATGTAACAAGTGGGTTTAGAAAATAAAGAGAGTATAAAAATAACAAATAAGAAATGCAAATACAGTCAAAATAATGATAACATAAGCAATATTGTACAAAAGAAGGTATAAATAGAAATATAAATTAACACAGAGGAAGTAATGGAGGTTTAGTAACTTCTTGCTGCAGAGTTTTAGGGGTAGTAGAGCATTTAGCATGAGCGTCAATGAATAAAATTACCGGAGCCCATAAATCAGAGCGCTTGGATGCCAAATGTGATGGATATACAAATGTAGTGTCTAGCCGGTGATTGTAACAGACCGCATACCACCATGCTTGATATGAGAGCTTAGTGAAATCCTTCCAGTTTCTCGTTATTTGCTGGAAGGCTACTGCTATTAGGAGGTCAATTATTTTGACATTAAAGTTAGAATGTTCCCAGATGGAGGATACGCTACCTAAAAAAATATGTAATGTAGAAAAGGGATGAGTGGACTGAAAAATCAAGTTTAGTTGATTCCACACCTTTTCCCAAAAAGGGCTAACAAATTTAGAATTAAAGAGTAAATGGAATAAATCAGCATGTTGGGCCGAACAGGACCAGCATTCATGTGAGACATCAGCGTGGAATGAGTGGAGAGTAAGAGGGGAGAATAGAAGTCTATTCTATATAAAGAAGAGCGTTTGCATCGTGTTTGCAGCCCTGGAAGATTTCCTAAATTTAAGCCAAATTTTATCCCTGATGTCGACATTCCAGGAGGTGTCAAAGTCCTTTTCCCACAATAATTCTGTCTGAGTTTTGTCTCTTGGTGTGGATGAGGTATGTAAAAAACTGTAAATGATAGAAGCTTTAGAATGAGCAAGCAAAAGAGAATGCAGTTTAACAGTATGAGTCGAATCAATAGAGCTGTTTAAAGGATGTGGTCTAAAAGTCAGGGAGGCAGATTGGATAGCTTGTGTTAGGAGGGAATATTTAGAGCAAAAAGATGAGGGAAAATCAAAAACAATACGAGCCTGTGCAAAGGGTAGAATTAAATCCCGATTATATAATTGATTGACCCAAATCAGTCCACGTTGTCTCCAGGTTTTCCAATAGAAAGGTTTATTGTTAATTAAGATGTGTGAATTATGCCATATGGGAGAGTTAAGAAAAGATGAGGAAGGTGTAGATGGAATGAGTTTAGAAGTAAGTTTAAGTATAGGAGTGGAAACGGATTTTGGTTTGCGTGTAAAAGATAGGTATTCCTGAAAGGAGAAGGGAGAGATGAAAGATCGTTCTAATGTAGTCCAGAGAGGGCAAGGTTCAGAAGGGTCAGAGAGCCATTGTGACGATTGAGTCAGCATGAAAGATTTATGTTAAAGAGAGAAGTCCGGGAAGTTCGTCCCACCTTCCGATTTAGGACGAATTAATTTACGAATAGACATGCAGGACTATTTTTTTTTTTAAGTTCAGAAAAAGTTTATTAGGACAAAAGAATTACAACAAGTTCTAATGTTTAACTGTCTAAAAATCAGAACTTGTTTTTTCTGGTGTAAGGCATAATATGCCTTATTCAATTGACATAGAGGGCAAGTCATCAAGTGAAAGGGCCGGGCCCATAGTTCTAGATCTGTTCTTGAGTCACAAGTCGATGGTTCTTTTTCTCAGCATCAAAGTGTGGAGGGGAGAGAAATCGTTAACAATGTCAATCAATTCAAATGCAGTTTCTCTAGACACATAATAACCACAGTCCACTTAGTACGGTTAGTTAATTTATTATGAAGCCAAAAATAACTGGACATAAAGACACCTCAAGACAAGGGTGTAGAAATACATGAGAATCAACATAATGCCAAATCTGCAGATGAAGTTGAATCAGTGCAACATGCACAGGACGATCAATTTAAGAAATAGAATTCAGAGAATCAAAAAGCATTGGTACATATTCCTCTACAAAGAGGGTTGATGAAAATAAAGCATAAATTTATCCCTACACTAATGCTAACGTGGCATCCCTACTAAAGCATTCTTCAGGGCACGATCGAAAAAGGTTTTAGCATGTGGACTCTTACTTAGAAGTCTCTCCACAACTATGGGTCAAGTGGCATAAACAAGACAGATCTCGTTCTGAGATGCTCTCTAAGCAAAGTCACATCTAATAGTACGGTCATAGGTCTTTTAATGGTAACATGGTTTTAAATGGAGAAAAAATAGAACATGTTTCTAACTTTACGTATTTGGGTGTCTCAATCGATTCAAAAATGTCCTGGAAAACCCAGATTGAAAAGAGCAAGCTTTTGCTCACTCAGAATACACTATGAATCCTAAAAAAACATGGTAACAGTCATAGTAAAGCAGTTCTCGCTGCGCTTGAGGTTTTCATGTTCAAAGCGCAATCTGCTGCCTTATATGGCGCAGAATTGTGGGGACCAGCATGCAAAAGGGAGTTCGAGCTGAGTGAAAATAAATTCTATAGAGCATTGCTTAAATTACCAACCCGTACCCCGTTGACGCCACAGATGCTGGACCTCAATGTGAAGCGAACAGATTACCATGTAATCATTAGACCTCTAATGTTTTGGGTCAGGATTTGGACAACGCCTGAGCTAATGAATTATAGGGCAGCTCTAATTGAGGTAAAGGATTTAGACACCTATAGTTGTCTCACATGGTTTAATCATGTTAGGATATGGCTGATAACGATCGGCCTTGCACACTTTTGGAATAATCCATTCATAATGACAACAAGCTCAAGGAAGATTTTAAAAACATCTTTTTGGGCTTATATGGAAGGAAATAGACTGAATGACAGAGCAAATGGATCACTGGTCAGTGAATTTCTATTGTTCAAAGCCAGCCCAAGTTTTGAATCCTTTTTAAATGAGGTAAATCCCCCCCTTGCCAAATCATTGTACGTGAAGTATAGATACGGTATATTAATGTTAAAATCATGTGTGGCAAGATGGGCAAAGGATATCAACGATTCATGTACTTTGTGCTCCGGGGGTATACGGGAAGATATTACCCATGTTCTTTTCTTTTGCCCAGCCTATGAGATGGCAAGGAAAAGATGGATAAAACCATTGTGTAGAAATATAGGTGTGAGATCGCACCGAGAGGCACAAAGACTTTTTACTATTTATTGTATTATTGTAAAACTTTGTTTTTCATCATCCCTCCTTATTGTAAAATCATATTAGTAAGAAGTTGTATCATTATGAAAACGTCTTTGGATGAAATGTATTTTTTAATGTACCTTTTATGATACTAGTAGCGAAATAAAGAATTGAATTGAAATTGAATGAAGAAGTGGGGCTCTTTCCCTACTTACAACGTTCCAATATCACAGGTATCTTCCCAGAATTCCTTTCAGGTCACGCCATCCACTCGGTCCACGTTCTCATAGATAATTTTCCACAAGACTGCAATGTTCCTGAACAGCAACATAATTACATTGATTCCCAGGCCTTTTCCGGGGTGAAAATACAACAGTCTTCCTTACAGACCTTAAATCTCAATGTACCCTCTTCTCTCCTTGCCTAGCTCCTAAAACAAAGACATTATTCTAGCTAAAAGGGAGCACGTATTCCATCTGCAACACAAACGTGAGAAAGAACAAAATCCACAGAGCACATGAAATTCAAACTGTTAATTCTAAAAGCGAGAGTTTCTAAGGTCATGCATTTCAGGCCTACAAGATTCAGCTAACATAAGAGAAATGGAGCATGAGCTTTACAAAACTGCATAGAAAATAAGGCTAATATTCCTACCTACATATAAAATGACACAATTAAATGAACACATTTAATAATGAAT
This sequence comes from Lissotriton helveticus, assembly GCF_964261635.1. Taxonomy (NCBI): domain Eukaryota; kingdom Metazoa; phylum Chordata; class Amphibia; order Caudata; family Salamandridae; genus Lissotriton; species Lissotriton helveticus. Next base: position 1,026,192,982 of record NC_136063.1, read on the forward strand.
GCTTTTCAGTTGCACAACACACATTCGTCATGTTAGTGTTCTCTGCTAGCTACATTTGGTTGACACATTAACTCTATACATTTAATATTTAATGTCCTAAATACAACACGTTTATGTTATTACATTGCAGAGTCCTGAGACCTCATTCATGAGGTTTTACCGTAGGGCAGCACCGCAGGCCTTCCAGCTGTGCTGCCCTATGGTAAAAGTAAAGGGCAGGAATTAGCTATATCTATGAGATATGGTGCAAAGGTGCCGGCATTGAGGGGATGATTGTTTTTGTGCAGGAAGGTAAACCTTCCTGTACAAAAACAATCACAAGAGGCGTTTTCCTTTTTCTATGTGTGCTGCATAGAAAAAGGAAAAACAAAGAGAAATAAATATATTTCTCTTCGTTGTGCCACGGAGCCGTAAGTTTTTTGCGGTGCCCCAGAGTTACGATATCTCGTAAATCTAGGACAATGTCAAAAGGCCATGTATGTTGCTGGGAACGTCCCCAGCAACACCCATTGCATGCCCCTTTAACGCAGAAAACTGTGTTAAAGGGGACAATATTTACGAGGCAGCATTAAGCCAACAAAAGTAGCTTAGTGCTGCCTTGGAAATATGGAGCAGGCTCCTGCGCCACGGAATGTCACAAAAAGTGAAGTTCCGACAGTGCAAGGGGCTTCATAAATGAGGCCCCAAACTCTTTATGTTAACCCGTCAAAGGATTTTCACTTGCTTTCCTTAGAGCAGACTTCATGCCAAACGTATTATTATCTAGCACTTAAAATATTTATAGGAATTCCTTCTGAATCCCCTTGCAATGAGCGGATTTCCCGTTAGTCTGTTTAACAATTTGTACGTAGAACATTTTTTAGATTTTCTCACTCTAGTCTATGCTGAGCAGTCCTATTAGCAATTGCTTATTGGCTCATTATTTGGCTTATGCTAGACCATAAGAGGTTCTGGCTAGTGACTAGAATAGGGCTCAGGTTTCACTACCACTGATGAATTTCTTTTATTTAAATCTTGAGTATTTTAAAATGTTTGACCAACCATTATCCTTTTTCCTTTTGTAATGATGTTTACATTTTAAATAAACTTTCATGATTTCTATCATGAACCATGTTCCATGTGGATTATCCAGTGTGGATTTTCTTGTGCTCATTATTCTACGTGGGTTTCTCTTCGTGTTAGTGTGATTTGTGTTTAGGGCTCTCATCTTAAAGAATCACAACACGGATCCCTAGTCCGTCAATCAACCCTTTGATGTAAAACAAAAAGAAAAACTGACATGAGCACACTCCCTCACTGTTGCACTTTTTGTTATTCTCTGTTCTTCATTTGACCCTATACTTGTTGAGCTGACTCAGCACTTGTGTGGCTTGCAGGTTTAGAGCTACCAGCAAGGCCTCTGAGAAGCCATATGTGGCTGTTGGATGGGACCTATTTCTGCGGGATAGTTTGTGGTCTGCACCCTATCATCAAGCAACATCAGACCTGGACTCTTTGGGTCATCAGGTTTTTTCGATATTTCCGCTTTGAGGAATTTACACTACTAACCATAAGCACAGGATGCAGGCTTGCTTCCTTGGGTTCATTAAACACAACATTCGAACACATATATTTCACGAACACTGTTTTGTGTTAGCTGTTTATTATGTGGCTGTATTTCTGTAACGCTTAGGCGCTTGAAAACTCGAGGGTTTAAAATAGAAAAACGTTCCATCTCATAACAATGTAACAGTGTATTAGTGGATAATTTTAACTTTTATATTTCCCTGCCCAAAAATACATTCAAGTATAACTACAATCCTCTATATGCCTAGTTTTACGTTTCCAAATCCAAATCTAAATGTTATCAGTTTTCATATTTCGCTATTCACTCTATTTAACTCTGAAGTAAATAGGTTTCCTTACATTTTAATCGAACTGACAGTTTTACTAAAGTTACCAGGACATGGGCTGTTAGTAGCCCGAGTATGAAGGAGAGAGCTAATGAGAACAAGGTGAGAAAGGAGACCTGGACAACGTGATGAATTACAGTGATCTCATCGGTGACAGTCTTTCGATCTTCCCAAACCCCATGGATTTGATAAACCTGCTGAAAAGGCTCACTATAATTACTGTTTGGCACGGAAAAGAACCGATGCGCTCCGCAGACTGCAGCACACAGGGATGGAGAATAGAACGTTCGACGCGTTCCGTAATCACGCGGGGCAGGTCAGCAGTGGCGCGAGGTGGAGGAACGCTGAGGGCGGTTTTGATGGAGTGACACCAGCTGACAAGCACGCCTTTACACGTGTTTCATGATTATAGGATATTCTATATCCCTGTTTATCAACAGCTGGAGCATGATTTATTCGTTCCGCGCGCATGTTCTGAAACCCATGTCTGGGGCATTTCCCTCAGATTCTTACTTATAGTGAGGTGCTAGCGCCAACTGAGCAATAGGATATTACTTTAAACTGGTGACATGCAACAATAGTGGGATGCTGCCTTGTCTTCGACACTCTTAATTTACAGCAACAGCACATGCAATTTTATGTAATTTTAGATTTTAATAGCTGCAGGGTACGTACGCCTGGGATGGGAGGGGAACGTTGGGGGGGGGGGAGTGGGTGTTTGAAGGGATGGCAGAGATCTCCTTATCCATATTCATGTTTACTTCTATTACTCAAAGAAACCTCAGGAGAGGAGAGCTCTTTGAAATTTGGGAAAGCAGAGGGCTTCTGCGCAAAGGTCACAGGTACAACAAGGAAATACTCCCCGCAGTGAGGCCCAATTTGAACAGATTATTAATTTGACCATCTCATTGGCCGCATTGTCAGGAACATCATGTACCTCCCATAAATGTTTCCAAGGCAATCAACCTAGTAAAGCGGCACACACCCTTCAAAAAGCTCTCTCTCTTGGGGCGCCAACAGAGCCACTGCCAAGCATGACTGGCTACTATGCGGCCTTGAAAGCGGGGAAGAGAAGCTCAACATTTAGGTTGTCAGATTTTGTGAGAAGAAGTGATAATAGAGAGTTCCTGAAGCCATATTGTATTTAACTATCATCAACTGAAGAAGGAATAAGAAGGGCGTAAGTGGAACATTTGAGCGCAGGATTAGCCAGATTCTTTTTAGGTTTCGCCCTGGGCGTTGCAACTGCGTAGCAGTTGGCCCGCCCATGGCGAAACCTCATGATCCTACATAGCGACTTTGGTTCCGCCTCTGTCTCTCATTGGCTAGCTGCATAAATGGAGGCTAGCCATTGGGAGACAGAGGCTGTCAATCACGTTTTCTGTTGAAAACGCGATTCGGCGGCATTTCTGGGACTTTTTTTAAGTCCCGCCCCTTTGTCCCGGGCCGCGCTGTCATTGGCTGCCGGCCCGGGACACCCCCGTGATGTCATTCCCCGGGCCGCATTATATCAGTCATGTCTCCATCAATCTCACAAACTGCTTGAAGTCTTGCGGATGAAGGTGATGTTGTGGAAACGCCAGTGAATGATTCCTAGTCACAAATCTTGAATGTGGGTCACTTTTGTGTAAACTTTTATTTACAAAAAAAAAATCGGGGATCTCTTTCAGGGCAACCCTTGGGATGATGCATTGTAGTTGTCTTTAAGTTTAGAGATTCGGACTCCATGGTACCAATTTCCTCGCGGTCCTTTATGCCAGAGGAGGAGCTATACATAAAATACACATTTCGTCTGTCTTTTCGCCTCACCCTGTTAAATGCGTCAAATAATGAGTATCCTTATGCCCTAACCATGGTTTCAACCCCCTCTCGCGAACGCTCTCTCCTCTCTCTAGGGTCCGTATATGCCCTCTGCGGTGAAGCGCCGAGAGCCCTACCCCAGCTGTTTTAAAGTAAGGCGCTTTACCGAATTCCGCCAAAGCCTTCCACGCGGCCTTACAGCGCCATTTATCGCTGGAATCTTTCACTCGTTCCCACTTCCCTAAAGCGTGTCGCTGTTTCCGGTTTAACTGAGTTTGTGTGCTCACCTCACTGGTACACCAGACAACCGATCTATAGCGTGTAGAAGGCGCATAGCATCGACCGCTGTGCTGAAAGCTCTGCATGTACGCGCACGAATCACAGCGGTGCTTTATTAAAGCGGTGCTGCATCCGTGTTTGTCGCGAGGCGGGTCCCTCCCGCACCCCCCACCGTACACGAGCAGCGCTGCGTGTTCATTCACGATGGGAATATCTGCCTGCGCAGGGCACTGGCCGTGGACTCGCTGTGGCATTCAGTGTGTGGTCTGGCTGAGACGGTGAACTTACCACAGAACTACTGACCCACCCACCCACCCACCGGGGGTGCAGTGGACTGACTTCCCATATTAACACGTGGGAATGCTGAAGAGTGGCGCACGGGGCAGTGCGGACACCAGGCTGACCCCGTGTGATCCCGTGCACCGAGGGTTCAGCCACATGCCGCCGGTTCTCAGGCAGCGCAGAGAGGGCGCAGACAGCATCCACAGCCCACGCAAGCTGTGGCACTTTAAAAGTCACACTCAATGAAAGCCCCTCGGCTTCCGGCTGGGGAGGGCGTGGTTGAAGATGCAGTTTGATGCACGCACAGAGAGAAGAGGCCGCGGCAGAGCAAGGGTGGCGAAGGCCAAAATATATATAAATAGAGTTTGTCCTCCCGTTTTTTTCAATAAACAGCAATTCATTGGGGATAAGTGAGTTCTTCGGCCCCGTTTTGGGTGCCACTACACCTGTTGCACTACTGTTAACTATGCCTCTGAGGCGAGGAAGGAGCCTGTACCCTCAGAGAAAGAGAGGTATGAAAGGACCTGGGCGAGGAAGTTCCGCACTCCTCCCCAGCTGATTCGTTTTACACCCTTCCATGGTGCACATGCACACTGATGCACAGGCGGTCTGCAGAACATGTATGCACTGTCGCTTCCTTGCACACACCGAGGCAGGGGTGCTCGCGCCTCCTCCTGTGCACCAATATGCTCCAAACGCAGCCAAGGGCCCTGGCGAAGATATTGGCAGCACCAAAGAAGCGCGGATCAGCCTTCTGACATCTGGCAGGAAGAAATAATAATTCTTTATATAATATGCATTCAAACGCTTTGCTGCAGAGGAGTGCGCCCTTGATAGGATGTCGTGTTTGCTATGATCCTCTGTGGGAAGTGTTTGGAGTCGTGTGTTAAGATGCATAGGCTCAACATGTCTGGGCTTACAATTGATAATAATGCATTGAGGACTAAACGGTTTTTAGTTTTTTTTAAGTAGAATGGATGCACATTTTTCATTTTTTGCCATTCCAACTATATAGATATGGTGATTTAATTATGTATCTTTTATAATAAACGTCACTTTTTCCTATGGCTACTTAAGTTAATTGCCTGTATCTTACCTGGAATACCCTTTGATGGACTGAAATATATCAATTTAAATAATTCTTTCTAGTGCCTGGCCTCCTTTAGCCTGAGCGGTCGCCAGGTGAGGTGAGGCTCTTCATCCCTAAAATTTGGGTAAGTTGCCAACAAGAACACATTGGACAAATCAATGTATATGTACATGATGACTGTTATAATGACCATAACTTATTGTTGTGTGGTCCTTTTTTTGTCCTGTTCTGTTTTCTCTTTTTTCTCTTTTATATCTTTTGACAGGAGAAGACATACCACCCGTAAGATTGTCTGTAGTTTGTTATTCACAGAACACGAAGTAAGTGTTGCAGTAGTGATTCATAGGTCCTGACGAAAGCCTCTTAAGGCTGAAACCTGTGGCATCTTCCGTGTGTTGAAAAGTATAGTTGGGGGACAAGATGCTAGTAGGTCTATAAACTCATTCCCCTCAGGCCCATCCTTACTCTGCTGTTGTATGTCGTGTGTGAGGGACCAGAGAGGTGTTCACCTTGTCTCTGAGGCAGCGCCTAGCAGTGTGATGGAGGCAGAGGTGTTAGTGATGGAAGTGCACGTTATAACTATAGTCTAAACTAAAATATATAGACAGCGACACAGAGAGCATGACCGTACCCAGAGGCAGAGGGGAGCGGTGTGCGCCACACCACTGCTGGTGGTGGGAGGGGAGTAGCCAGGGAAGGGCAGGATGGAGACATCCAAGGCAGAGATGCTGAGAAATACGTAAATGATGTGTAATGGGCTAGCGTGGGACCTGCTCATACTATTATTAAAGGCCTGGGCGCAGATACACCTCACGGGAGAAGAAAGCAGTGGAAACGTGAGCAGAAACGACTCCATCTTTCACAACCCAGTTTTTACCTGCTCCCTTAAGCCAAACAGGCCAGTATTGTTAAGTAGAGGTTCACGCTCCAAACCCAGCCCCGGCTTCCTCAGGTGGGCGAGCTGTGGTTAGATTGTGGTACAGAACTTAACTGGACTGGACCCTGCACGTGCACGGGTGGGAGTCTAAGCGCTTGGTAGGTTTCTACCCTGACAGTGAAAGAATGATCCAGCCGCACCCTGTTAACCCTCCATGCACTTTTTTTAGATCCGAGAGTCCCTTCTTCTCTCTAGGTTCACAGGGGGAGGCAGATTCCCGCCCTTCTCGAACATCCCTCGTGGCAGTGCCCGTGTCCACAGCTAGCAAGGACTGACCCAAGAGGCAGTGTAGTGCACAGGAGGAGACGTACCCTCCTCCAGGGGTTCGGCCAGGACAACAGCAAGAGCAGTCATCCCACCCCTCTGGTGGGCTGGAGCGCGGCAGAGGCACACGTTCTCTCAGTGTGTGTGGTCCAGACCTGAACTCAGGTATTTGAGGCTGCTCTCACTTGTGAAAATGAAGAAAAGGGAAGCTTGCCGAAATAAAGCATTTGCCTCAAATCGCATTATATGCGTGTGTGGCTGTGTGTGTGTTTTTGAAACATAAATAAAACGCGATATTTACAATGTCAATAGCTCAAACTCGCGTAAATACGTGAGATTTGCGAGGGATTAAGCTATTGGCATTGTAAATGACAATGCCATTTATTTATCTGTTTTGAAAACCAAAACATAAATAAAAATGTTGTCATTTGCAATGCCAAAAGCTCAAACTTTTGCAAAGGCGAAACCGTTGCATTGTAAATGCTTGTTTCTCTTTTTTGGGGAGAGGCTGGATTGAGATGGGTAGGAAAGAAAGAGAGACCAGGCGATTTGTTCTCTTGTGGGATTGGTTATCTCTGGAAGTGTGACTGCAGAATGTCTGTGTATTTTAAAGTGTCTGCAGTCCAATGTCTGCTATCCTTCCTGTTCATTAATTCGTACCATATTGAGGTCTGTAGGTAAATAATGCCCTTTAGGGACGCAGATAGTATAAAATACAGCATACCATTGTGACTGGAGAGATCAATCAAAGCTGATGTTTTTCATAGGGGCTGAGACGTGTACAGAGATATGTCACAATGCATTTATCTATGTTTTTTTTAATTGCCTATGCCCCATGCCAAAGGTAAGACAATGCACAATTCTGTATATCACGTTCATTCTCTCTTTAAGGAGCTGGGATTCTTATCTAGATTTTTATTTTATCAATCCCCCAGAATCCTGGAACAGGTCGACTGGACCTTTTTGTCTTGTAAGAAGTGTAGAGGGGAGGTTTCCAAATTCATAATTAAACAGCTTTGTAATCAGCAATCAAATCCAAATTAAAGAACCACTGACCACAAACTGAAGTTAAAGAATTTATTACAAAGCCAAAAATAATTGGACATATAGACACCTCAGCAAGAGGTTCAAAAGGTAAACTGGCACTAATACAAACATAATCCTACGAAGGAGTCTCAGACGACTCAGAATAAAAAGTACCGTTAGTTCAAGAAACATCAGGCATCCAATTACCATCCCTACTTGCAGTCTGGACTGCATTTCAATTCAATTCAATACTTTATTTTGGTCAATTTAGACCATAAAAGTACATAAAAAAAAATTACATTACATTAATATCAGTATCACAGCAATTTTACAAATTTGACAGTGATGGACCAAATAAACTAAACGGGGTCAGAGTTTCCACCAATTTATCATCAATTTGCAGTTAAAAGCAATTAATTACAAATCCAATAAATATAAGTTTAAAAACGTTAAAAGAATTTAAAAAAGGGGTTGCTCTTAGAAAAATCAAACATTCCACCACAGATCACAATATTACTGTTAGGTCGGATCACTAACAATTGATTGTCCACAGGTTTTCCAAAGTTAAAAACAAATCGGCATTTAAATTTAAATTAGATAGGCTAGTTGCATCCATTAATTGCTAGAGTCGTGTGCTACCGCTTTTACAATTTCAAACCATTTTTAGCTCTAAAATACATTACATTACAGAGAAATCTTGATACACAAAAAATCACCCATCGTGTGGTATCAGATCGTAAGATCCGCTCTGCCTGCCTACAATGTCTTAATTTTAGGATGTTAAATAAAGGTTTAATCCATCTTTTCCTTGGATGTTCATATGGAGGACAGAAAAATAAAATGTGCATATCATTTTCCTTGACTTGAGACGCATTTTTACAAAAAGTACACTTATCAAAGTCTGTATCATTTGCATTACTGCCCCATTTGGATTTTTTGTCATTGGTTTGCAGAACGAACCCCATATCTAAATTTCAGATATAGTGATTTCGCTACCGGTGGGTTTACCTCATCCAGCAGTGATTCAAATTGGGGGATATCTTTAAACAGGAGAAAAGATGTAGTGAAAGGTCCTAAACTGGTATCCTGTAGCAGAGTAATACTTAAGTAATTCCAGAATGAAGATTTTACTATCTTGCTACATGCCCTAGTTAATTCTATGGAATTATCCCAATAGTTTGTTAATACTATTTTTTTAAACCAGGTAGCGATATGTTTAAACCATGGGATTCCTTTTAGAAGTCCGAAGGGCATTATCTCCTGTAGCCTCTTTTTATAGTGGACAAGCTCATCCGTGGTCCAAATTCTTACCCAAAATAAGAGGGGCGTAATGCAGCAAGGCTATCAGTGCTCTTTAAGTTAATGTAAAAAAAAACGGTTTGGTAATGACAGTAGCTTGCGAACAAATTTATTTTCTCCAACTTCGAAGCTACGCTTACAATGCGGACCCCAAAGTTCTGCACCATACAAGGCTGCTGACTGAGCCTTGAATTTAATAACCTCTATGGCGGGAGAAAACGCCTTGGACATATTCCCACTGTGTTTCTTTATGATGGGAGTACAGTTTTGGAGCAGAACTAATCTGTTTTTTTCCAATTGTGGTTTCCAGGACAATTTGGAGTCCAGTGTAATTCGTGTGGCGCCGCGGCCAGGGCGACTGACGCTGGAATCTGGGGACCACGGTTCGATCCCCGGCTCCGGCGGCAGGGTAGCCCAGCACCATGTGACTCTGGGCAATAGCTCGCTTAATCTTCCCGACGGCCCCCAGCGCCTAGAGACCCTTACGGGTGATTGTGCGCTTTACAAATGTGGACTTTACTTTACTTTACTTTAAATAGTTGAAGCTGCTCACATACTCTATTCTTTCGCCTTGTAACTCTAATTTCTTTTTAAAAGCTTTACTTGAATTAATGGACATATATTTTGTCTTAGTAGGGTTGATCTCAAGTCCCTTTTTGGTACAGTAGAGATGGAAAGAATTTAGAAAAATTTGGAGGCCGCTGGGGGTTTGTGAAATTAGAATGGTATCATCTGCGAAGAGTAGTGCAGGTATTACTTCCCCCCTAACTTGGGTGAATCATTGTTACATCCCTCCAGGAAAGAGGGAATATCATTTACATATAAAGTAAACAAGGTTGGTGCCAACACACAACCTTGTCGCACTCCACGCTTCACAGCTATTTCTCTTGTAAGTTCTCCCCTCGGTCCCCATCTCACTTTGCATAATTACCTTCATGCGATCTAATTATCTGGACTAAGTGTTCGATTGGTATCCCTAAATTCCTCAGATGGCCCCAAAGGCTGGTCCTGGGAACCAAATCGAACGCAGCTCTTAGGCCCACAAATGCTACATATAAAGTACCTTGCCTTAACGTTATATATTTCCAGCAGAGGCATACAAATCTGAAGACTTGGTCGAGGGTACTAATCTTCTTTCTAAACCCTGCTTGAAATTTTGTTAGCAGATCAACCTGTTCGATCCAAGACAACAAACGAGACAATATGTAGCTGGCAAATACTTTCTGTGGAATGTCTATCAGACTGATTGGGCGGTAATTCGCCGGGTCAAGTCTGTTTCACTTTTTAAAAACTGTGACTATCTCTGCCCCCTTCCATGTATTTGGTATCGGATCAAAGTTTGCTATGGCATTACAAAGTAAATTTATATAAGGAGCCCAGATGGTCAAGTCATGTTTTAGAAGATCACCGGGATCTTTGTCCGGTCCTGGTGCTTTACCAGATTTTACTGTTTCTAAAACTTGATTTGTTTCCTTTAATGTGAAATGTAAATTGGCTGCCTTTGCTGCTTCAATCATATCCTCCGTCATTACCAATCTATCTCCATTGGATTCAGTATAAAGTGTGGAGAAATGGTTTACCCTGGTAGCCTTGTCTAAAAAGAGATATCTCTGGACTCTACCTGACCTGTTACCTTTGGGTATCAATTTCCAGAATCCAGCCTGGTCCTTAGCCTTAGCAGCACGTATTAGGTCTGCCCATATCTCCTCATCCCAAGCTCTCTTTGCGGCTTCTAGTGTCAGATTATAGGTGGGCCTTTTTCCCTCGTGTTTGCTATATCATTTCACTGGATGGCTTTGATTAACTCATACTTCGCAGTTCGACAGTCCTTACTATACCATGGTTTACCGTGGCTAGCCCTTTCAGATGTTCCTGGCTTCCTTTCTTTAGGTATTTTGCTTAATACGGGGCCTAAAGCATCTACCAATCTACCATGGAGGTTAGTCATCTTTATTGGATCTGTGTTACTCTCTATATAAGAAGATAGAGTGTCTGCGAAGATTAAATAAATGCTAGACATCCCTTTTTTGTCCCCTAGGATATTTGGCCACTTTACAGCACGATTATTCCTCTTCAGCATGATTTCATCATCTAGACTACCAGTATCAACGTTACCAGAGAGTACTACAGAAAAGATTTCTGATTAGACCCTCAAACTTAAAGGTAAATGATCACTCTCTGTTCTGGCATCTATTTTGAGGTCACTCAAGTAGCACCAGCAACCTAATGTCACCAGAATATAATCTATATAGCTTCATGAGTTACCTCTGTAAAACGTATGGGCTTTAGGTCTATCAGATGGGAGTCGCCCATTGCATGCTCTAAGGTTATGTGCCAATGTTAGTCCTAAGAGTTGAGTCACAGCTAGTAGCACTTAACTTACTTTTCGCTAGCCAATACTGGAATATTATATGCTTGATCTTGGGTCTCCATTAATTCACCAAATCCCAGTACAGGCTCAAAGTTGCAATTAAAGTCGCCACCTATTATTACATTTGGGACATGCCCTTAAGAATCAAGGACAAGATCCAACTGACTGTTCACCAGTGACTCACAGTGTGAGGTGCAAGGTCTATTATATATATTAAAAAGATATGTGGCTCTACCATCCTTTGCTGTTAGTTTTAGGCCCAGAATGTCTTTAGAAGTGGCGTCTAGAGGAACAATATCGATTTCCATAGAGACTCGAATCCAAATCACCAGTCCTCCAGAAGGTCCACCCTTTACTGAGGGAGTCACCCCCGCCCAGTATGTTTTATAGCCAACCCTGTGGGGACTATCTAAAAGCCAGAGATTCCTGAGGCGGAAGCCGGGAATCAGAGGAACGCTATTTTTAATTGTGTGAGAACGCTTTTCTTTTATTGTGTTATTCTTTTAAAAACCCACTTCTCTAGTTACCTGCTGCACTTGCTCTCCCCGGAGGTTTCTGCATTTCCAGGCGGTCAAATTAGGGCTGACTTGGGACGCGGGATCTCTTACTCGGGCGCATTTCCACGGGCGCCATCTTTGGGGGAGTGGAGATCGGCGGGATAGTGCTGCGGGCTACACTGGCCATAGACTACATATAGAGCCAGAAACACCAGCACTCATTGATAGAGATTCCTGAGGCGGAAGCCGGGAATCAGAGGAACGCTATGTTTAATTGTGTGAAAATACCGTGAAGGTTTCCTCACGCCGTGCAAGGACCCCCACTGTGGACCTGCATCCTAACTACTATCCGATCCTTGGACCAGGGCATCGCTCCCATTGATTCCCCGCAATTCACGCTGGCTCGACCTTGTGAAATTCACTCTACTTATCGCACATCCCATGCTGAGTGAACTTCAGCTTTACCCCACCGTGGGTTCAAGCGAAACTGTTAATTCTTTAGGCAATTATTTCTGTCCTGAGGATGAACCAATATTTTGTATGGTTCAAAATGTCGTCAACCAAAATGCATTAAATGCATAGTTGACATAAAATTGTGCATGCATATGTGTATACTGTGGATAATCTGCTTATGATTCATGATATTCAGATGACCCGATTTTGCCTACCATTTCTCTCAATTGTTTGTGTTGGCCCAGTGTGTTAGTCGGACATCGGCTGGTGTCCCACGTTCATCACACTCTGTGTCTTATTCCTCTTGCATTATTGGTATCAAGATATTAAATTGTCCGGCTGGACATTTCTTAAAAATATAGTTCTATTTAGTCTATATTTATTCCTTGAACATTTCTTTTCTTGTCTAAGGACCGCTGTTTGTGATAAAAAATAGACTACATATAGAGCCAGAAACACCAGTACTCATTGATAGAGATTCCTGAGGCGGAAGCCGGGAATCAGAGGAACGCTATTTTTAATTGTGTGAGAACGCTTTTCTTTTATTGTATTATTCTTTTAAAAACCCGCTTCTTTTCTAACCTGCTGCACTCGCTCTCCCCGGGGGTTTCCGTATTTCCAGGCGGCTGATTATCGGGCTCACTTGGGACGCAGGATCTCTTACTCGGGCACATTTCCACAGCCGCCATCTTTGGGGGAGTGGAGGTCGGCGGGCTAGTGCTGCGGGCTACACTGGCCATAGACTATAAAATTAACTACACAATGCGTACGCACAGCGGTTGCGCCGATGGCAAGCACGTCTGTGCCCGTCCGTGCCAGACCGGGCCCAGGGACAGGAATTCCTGTCCTACCCCCACCTCCATTATCACCTACTCGCGTGATTCACTCCTTAAATGGAGCCCGGACGTAAACGCTGCGTGCCTTTACTCACTTACTCCAGAGAGACCACACAGCCCCTGCACCTCATGCCAATATTCCCTCTTGACAAAAAAGACCCTTCCTTCTGCCGAAACTCGCATAAACATGGCTCTACTGGCTCTACTGAACTGCAGGTCCCTGCCTAAACACGCCCTAGAAATCCACTCACTGTTGCAGGACCAAAAATTAGACATATTGTTTTTAACGGAAACCTGGTTATCCACCAACTCTGACCTGGACATAGTCCAGGCCCTCCCCCAGGATACCTCATTCAGCACCGCAACAGACCAAGCGGCAAAGGGGGTGGGATCACGATTATTCATAAAATCAGTCCCTCCTGCCGGCTAGTTGACAGCTGCATCCTAGACTGTGAGAATGCTCACTTTATTATCCAGATCTCACCCACAAAAACAATCTCAGGTCTCCTCTTGTACCGCCCTCCGGGTGCCTTAGGGCAATTTTGTAGCTCGCTTCTAGAGACAGTCATTTCCCAAGCCAGTACTTCCTCCAATTTCACACTGCTGGGAGATTTAAATCTACACGTCGATGACCCTTTAGATAAAATGGCAGGCGAGCTAACACTCGACCTAAAGTCCTACGAGCTTCTCCTCAAAAGCCCTCACGCCACACACATAAAAGGGCATCTCCTTGACCCTATATTCTCCAATATTACCGCTCTACAACCCAAGGAACCACTGCCCATCCCTTGGTCTGACCATTTTCTAATCCTGTTCACCTGGCAAACCTTCACTGAGACTCCCCAAGCCCCGCTGACACGCAATCAAGAAAGACCCTGGTCCAAACTTCCGCTGGATAGCTGGAAAAGCCTATTAGAGCTCTCAACCCCTACACACGATCTGGACCCTTTAGTGGCGGACAAAAAATTCTCATTTTGGATTGAAAACTCACTTGACCACGTCCTACCTAGGAAAATTGTAGAAACAAAAAGCAGACCTTTCAAATCTCCCTGGTTCACCTCTGAACTCAGGGACCAGAGAAAGCTATGCAAAAAGTTAGAACGTGCATGGAGAAAAGATTGGGCCAATAACAAGAAAACTGAATATAGAACAGGCATTAGGTCCTACAAAGCCTCCCTCAAAGCTACCCGGACTGCCTTTTTTGATGAGAAAATTCGAGCCTCCACTAATTCATCTAGAGAGACCTTCCGTATTGTTAAGGAACTCCTTAAAGTCCCAGACCCGCCCCCAACTACTGACACCTCAGGGCTCAGATGTAACCAACTTGCGGAATTTTTCTCAACAAAAATTCAAAACATCTTAAAAAGTCTCCCAATCTCAGACCAGCTACCAGAACCCAGTTCTCCCAGTGCCCCAAATGTTTCGCCACACTTTGACTCCTTCTCTCCAATCACTAGGGAGGGATTCTGCACAATTCTCGGATCAGTAAAAAGTGGCTCCCCTGTAGACCCTGCACCACTTAACATCCTGAAATTAGTGACTTCAACCATCACCCCATTGGCTACTGACCTAATTAATTCCTCTTTCTCCCAAGGCACTGTCCAGCCAAGCTGGAAAAGAGCCATAGAAAGAGCCCTATTAAAAAAGCCCCAGCTAGACCCCTTAGAGATGTCCAACTACCGACCCTTCTCTCTGCTACCAGGGTTTAGTAAGATCGCGGATAAATTCGCCAATCAACAACTGTCCGCTTTCCTGGAAGCAGGTGAACTACTTCGCAGCTCCCTGACAGGCTTCCGTCCGGGCCAAGGCACAGACACAGCCCTAATAGCGGTGGTTGAAGAGGAAAGGCAGGTTTTGGATTCAGGAGGATCAGCAGCGGTGATCCTCCTGGACCTAAGCGCTGCCTTCGATACAGTTAATCACCGTATCCTTATCCAACGCCTCAGCAATTTAGGAGTCTCAGGCTCAGCCCTCGCAGGGCTAAAATCCTTCATTGACAACAGAACCTTCCAGGTCTCTGAAGGCAGCATACATTCCAAAACAATCCCTCTCCAGTGTGGCGTTCCACAGGGCTTGTCCCTGAGCCCGACACTCTTTAACGCTTACATGTCCCCACTGGAAGACATCGTCACCCCTTTCGGGAACAGGCTGATCACATACGCAGATGACACACAATTGGTCGGCTCACTTAACCAGTCAGACCATTCCTCTGAGAACCTACGATCCTGTCTATCAGAAATTTTTAGCTGGATGAATAAATCCCTCCTGAAACTTAATGGAGATAAAACGGAGCTAATGCTGTTGGGCTGCAAAACTATATCTATCCTTAACTCCATGTGGCCTACATTCATGGGATCAATTCCCATTCCAAAAAGTGAAATTAAAAGCCTTGGTGTCTGGCTCGACCAAGACCTTTCTTTTAGAACCCAAGCAAAGAAAACCGCCGGCGTGTGCTTTGGCCTACTTCGTACCGCATGGAAAATCCTCTCTCTCTTACCTCCATATTCCAGAAAACTCCTCATGCAGGGCCTCATCCTCTCTAGGCTGGATTATAGTAATGCCCTCTACCTAGGTGACCCAGAGACCACCATAAACAAACTACAACTCATCCAGAACTCTGCAGCGAGACTGTTGACAGGAACTTCAAAAAGACTCTCAACTAAACCCGCCCTTAGACCCCTTAATTGGCTCCCAATACGGGAAAGAATCAAATTTAAGTCCCTATGTATAATGCACAAATCACTTCAGGGCAAGGGCCCCCCATTCTGAGAGGTCTGATCACCCCCTACAAAGCCAATAGAGCACTAAGATCTGATCACCTTTACTTTGCAAATATCCCCAGAGTAAAGAAGGCACGAACAGGCAGACGTCGCTTCTCTTTCAACGCCGCAAAACTCTGGAACTCCATCCCCCTCAATATTCGGATAGAATCCAATCTCTTGAAGTTCCGCAAGCTCCTGAAAACTTTCCTCTTTCCCTAAAGCTTCTGTTCCTCTGTCAAAATCTATACTCATAGTGCTGGGACGCCCACGGGTAGCCACAGGCTCTACAAATCTAATTCCATTCCATTCCATTCCTTGTAAGAGTATAACATCATAAATCTCTATATATTCGTGCCAAGTGGGGTCCAACAAATTCTTATTTAACCCTGTGATGTTCCAAGAGACAATATGCAAGTCTAATGTATTACTATGATCTCTAGGGCGAAGTGGTTCATTTCCCGACATCCTTCTGCTTAGATTAAAGTCAGGGACAGTTGGTGGGTGAGAGGGGAAAAATTGGGTGTTGGCCCCCCAATATTCATCAGGATTTTTCGCTTTTACCATGGGAGCCTCCTTGGCCATATGATCTATTTGCTCGCTTATTTTGACCAGCCATCCCCATCTTTTGTCTCAATGTGGAGCCCCCGTATCTACACTTATCCTCTCCACTACTTGTTAGTAGCACTGGCTTAGTGTGTGTGGGCTTTAAATGTCAATCCTGCTCCTCAAGAGTGGATAGAACCTCATAACAGTTGTTCAGCTCTACCATTGGGTTAAAGTTAGTTGCATAGCCACTCTCCCTAGGTCTATAAAAATATCTCAATGATAAAGCACTGATACTTGTATATCCCCGATTAGTCATATCTTTAATTTTTAGGATTGCTCTGGTTATGTATGGCCGCCTAAAATTTACCACTACACAGTCCCCGCTGATGTTCTTCCTGGATTCGCCCACCAAGCATACCCTGCGTACCATCAAAATGTCGGCTTCTCTCATTGGATTCAATTGCTTGAATTTTGCTAGCCAGTTAGTCACTTTGTTTTTCAGGCTTGACCAATTCTCCTTCTGGTCTTTCCTAAGCACCGGTACACCTGCTAAAATTATATATATATGGACATGAGGCTGGCGGGAGGCTGAGAACTTCTTCATTCGGGATTAAGTCTGTACTTTTTGGGCTGTATAGAGGTAATTCATCAATCTTCCCCCTACCACTTCCTGCATTGGAACGTGAGCTACCTTCTGATGCCTGACAGGCTACTATATTGTAACCAGGCTTAGTCGCAGTTGATGCTACTCTAATTGCAGACAAGGGCTTGTTTTTAGAACTAGGGCTCCTCCCAACCTGATTCTGGCGGTTAATTATCTCTGGTTCAAGAGGAATAGGCCTGTGTTCTGGGCGTGTGCTAATTTTTTGAGGAATTCCTTGCTCCCTTAGTCTATCACCCTTAGCAGTACTGCTTGTGCTCCACTGCCCTATGGTGTTTTGAAAAAGGGCCAGCTTCTCTTCCAGTGGTCTTAGGGCCTCACCAATATGTGATACTAGATCAGTTAAAATGCCCTCTCTGGCAGATTCTAAGGATCTCTTTAGAATATACTCCAAGTCCCTTTTATAATCAATAGAAGCAGAATAACATTCATTATTGAAGGGCTCAGTCTGAGTAGACATGTTTTTCCCAGGAGCTCGGTTTACTTCTATTCTATTTGCTGCTTTCCCTCTTAGCACTGCAGCCCGGCACCCCTGGTCCTCGGTTTCCTGGGAACTGATATTTTCTTTTTTGCATTTTTTGTGTCCGTTTTTTTCCACAGTGCCTGGTTTTTATTTCTTGATCTAGTCTCCATTGATGAGCTTATTCTATCATTTGGTTCAATGGAGATTGAAAAATCAGTACAATCCCGGGATGGATCATCCTCTTTCTCTGCGTCTGGAACTGTCTGTGGTGGAATCAGCGGAGATGCTGAGAGCCGTGGTGAATTATTCTGTGTATAAACAGGGTCTAGGGACAGTCTTCTTTCGGCAATTTCAATCTCATGATTTAAAAGAGTTTCTGCCCTAAGGAAGAAGGCATCTAAGGTGCCCACAGGTCCCTTACGCTTGCTGAAAGTTTTAAACTCCTGCCCCCCTCCTCCTCTCGCGAGACCGCGCCGCACTGCCTCCTGGGTGATGTAGTTTGGCAGGCGGCAGTCCGCGGTGCACTCGGGGGCAGGGAAGAGCTGAGGGCCGGCGGCGGGAGCAGTCCAAGGAGCAGGGCACAGGAAAATCCAAGGTGGGTCAGAGCAAAAGGAATCAGCACCCACAAGACCGGTAAGGCCGTCCCGCGCTGCTGGAGCCCGCCGAAAGTTTTAAACTCCTGCCCCCCTCCTCCTCTCGCGAGACCGTGCCACACTGCCTCCTGGGTGACGTAGTTTGGCAGGCGGCGGTCCGCGGTGCACTCAGGGGCAGGGAAAAGCTGAGGGACGGCGTCAGGAGCAGTCCAAGGAGCAGGGCACAGGAAAATCCAAGGTGGGTCAGAGCAAAAGGAATCAGCACCCACAAGACCGGTAAGGGCGTCCCCTTACCGGTCTGCATTTACAAAAAGGAAAGGAAAAGTTAATCTGTCTCTACACAAACTCTAAGGTGACATCCCTACTTAACAATTCCCTTCAGGCAAGAGTAAAGGTGTCAGCTGTGAAGACTCCCTAAGAAGTACATTCACGTTTCCTAGATAAGTAGCATAAAGTACTGAGCTTGTTCTAGGATGCTCCTTACTACACCCCACTTTGCCCAAAGTTCCCTCAACGTGTCTAAAATTGCCTACATCCTGTCCTGGCAACCTTCTAACAAAATCTGCTCTCCACCCTCGGGTACTGTCCCTAATACAAAACTCCCAAAATCGTAGGTACGCCCCAAGGCACACCCTTCTGGGCAGGTGTCGGGTTTAGGATTTTTTCAGCAAGGCACTCTTCCATCCAGCGTCCGTTGAGGTGTCCTTGGATCCCAGGCACCTTCTCCGCCAAATGTTGCAGATGGACATTCCTCTGGCAGTTACTCGCCCTCACTCACTCCTACCGGCCTAACTTCTAAACAATGGATCTTTCTACCTAACGAGGTCCGTGGCCTTGCACCTGCAACTTGAATACGTGAGAAGCAATCTTGTGCACATTCAAGGTTACGATTCAATATTCTCTGAACACAGCATCTTTCCCAGCAAGAAATTATTTCACAAGGATAACCAAAGCTAAGTAAAGAAATCACGGTTAGGCCTCTACTGGCTTCTCTATGTCTCAGGCCTTTACACGTTTAAATGCATTTTAAAATGATTCTACATCATTAGCAATGCACTATATTCCATTATAAAACTACATTACATTTCAATTCTAAACGCAAGTTCTTTTCCATGTTAAAGCGTCACATTCTATCTCCTACACGTGCAACTCTCAATATGGCATGTTTACTAATTTAGCAATACACACGTTTAATAGCATTTCTACGTTATATAAAGCATCACACTTATGTTAGGGCTCTACATTAATCTGCAAACATTATGAATACACTTTTACATATTGCATCGATCCCCGGCCTACTATTATATTTCTAAAAGAGTACATTAGTATTTCCTCCAAATATGCGGGTGCCGACTACAAGCGATTATGATGACCCCATACAATTTTTTAAAAGTAACATGGTGCTCTCTCAGTTCCCCCCTTTGATGACTTGGGTCATCACACAATACACCACTCTTAAGGAAAGAACAGAGTTAAACAGAGCTTGTTGCCACTTTCCCTCTCTTGAGTAACTCCATGTTCTTAAGATTCTGATATTGACTGTCCTGCAGTCTCTCTATTCGTCTCTCTTGCACTCTCAATGATCTCTCCAATCTGCTTGATCTGTACCATTTATAAGCTCGTACCAAACCCCACAATCCAATCACACATGCCACAACAATAATAAGGGGTTTCAACACAAAACCAAGAAAACCCTTTCCAAGGTTTGCAAACCAAGACCCTACTTTGCCAAATCCTTTGCCAACCTTTTCCCACACAGTTTCCTCTGTCAGATCCTCAATTTCACTATGGATCGCAGTAATGTTGCTTATATATATATTTCTCCAGATCTTTGCTGTTGTCTGGTATATAAGTACAACATTCTTGGACCTTCAAAAGTTTACAGCCTCCTCCCTCTTTCGCTAGAAGGACGTCTAAAGCAAGACGATTTTGCAAAACCACAGTTTTTATCGATAACATCTCACCTTCAACCAACATCAATGACTTAGCTGTATTCTTTGACAACTCATCCACCACAGTTGCCAATCTTCTAATTTTCACATCATTCAAGATCACTCCCAAAGTCAGTATCATTGCTCCAAAAATGTCTCTAACTATGGCTACTGCACTTTCACCTCGCTTCACTCTCACATGTTACCCTCCCTCTAAAAGTTCAAAATCTTCCGTATGATAGATCTTGGGAAAAATGATTGCTAGATAACACGGTCCATACCATTTCTCAGGCAGTCGCACATATGCATTCCTCCCACAAACAAAATAAACAGAATAATCTGCACCACACCTTGCAAAAAGTCCTTTGAATAATACTGCAAAGTGAAAGTGATCCTCCTCAGGGTGTACAGTCTTAATATCGAGTCATTTATTTCGACTGGACATAATATCGACTAGAGAATATCGAGATGGCATTAATATCGAGGTAAGTAATATCGATTTTTTTTTATCGATTGTTATGTATGTAAAAAATATCGACATAAAAAATATCGAGTAAGTAATATCATCAGTAAAAAATATCGATATGTTTATTAGTTTAAAAATATCGAAAGTTGTGTTATCGACTGTCACAATATCGACTCTCATGATATCGAATTTTAATATGTATATATATAATATGTAATAGTTCAATGTACATTGTTTTAATGTTTTATAATAGCATTTTGTGTTAAAATGTATTAATTTTATTTATTTATTTATATAGAATTAATGTTAAAAATAATTAATAAATTAAAAAAAAATTATATTACTATAATAATTTCTAGGAGCGGGTAGTGGGTTTTTAGGGGAATAGGGTGGGAAGTATTTTAAATATAATTAATTAATTATGTAAATATATTAATTGGTATTAATTAATTAATTATGTAAATATATTAATTGGTATTAATTAATTAAATATGTAAATATATTAATTGGTATTAATTAATTAAATATGTAAATATATTAATTGGTATTAATTAATTAATTATGTAAATATATTAATTGGTATTAATTAATTAAATATGTAAATATTTTAATTGGTATTAATTAATTAAATATGTAAATATATTAATTGGTATTAATTAATTAAATATGTAAATATAATTATTAGTATTAATATGTAATTAATTGTTAAATTACTATTTAATTAAATATATAATATGTAATTGGTAAATATGTTATTTTAATAGCTTATTTGAGAATTATGCTTATTTAAATTATTTTTTTCATGTAGCCGGTTGTGGGATTATAGGGGATTAGGGTGGGAAGTAATTTAATAGTAAGTAATTAAATCTGTTAATTAATTAATTGGTAAGAATAAGTAAATACTTGTTATTTATCTAAAATATGTTAATTATATATAATTTAATTGTTAATTTATTTAAATAAATGGAATTATTGTTGAATATGTAAAATCAAACTTTTTTAGGATATGTAGTGGGTTGTGGGATTATAGGGGAATAGGGTGGGAAGTAATTTAATTGTAAGTAATTAATTATGTTAATTAGTTAATTGTTATGAATAATTAAATATTTGTAAAATAAATTAAATATGTAAATTATATTTTATGTAATTGTAAATTTATTAACATTAATGCTATTATAGTAAATTATGTTACATATCACATTTTTATGTTATGTAGTGGGTTGTGTGTTAATAGGGGTATAGGGTGGGAAGTTAATTAATTATAAGTAATGACATATGTTAATTAATTAATTGGTATTCATAATGAAATAATTGTTAAAGACTTAAAATATGTTAATTATATAGATATAAATAGATATAACTAATATTATAATGATTAAATATAAAATATATATATATGAAATATAATTGTCTAATTACATTTAATTACATATATATAATATATGTATAATTAGATATATAAAGATATATATAACATATATATATATAATTATAGATATTCTCATATATATATTATTTTGTATTTGGGGAAAGAGGTTGGTTTAGTCTTCTGGGTTACTTTTCTGTTTGGTTATTAAGGGGTATATGTTGTGTGCAGAGTCAGTTGTAAAGGGGTATTTTTAGGGGTCAGGGTCAGTTTTCAGTTAGTGGGTAAAGGGGTATTTGTAGGGTTCAGGGTCAGTTTTCAGTATTTGGGTAAAGGGTAATTTTTTTCTTTCAGAGTCAGTTTTCAGTTTGTGGATAAAGGTGTTTTTAGGGGTCAGGGTCAGTTTTCAGTTTTTGGGTAAAGGGGTATTTGTAGGGGTGAGGGTCAGTTTTCAGTTTTTGGGTAAAGGGGTATTTGTAGGGGTGAGGGTCAGTTTTCAGTTAGTGGGTAAAGGGGTATTTTTAGGGGTCAGGGTCAGTTTTCAGTTAGTGGGTAAAGGGGTATTTTTAGGGTTAAGGGTCAGTTTTCAGTATTTGGGTAAAGGGTATTTTTTTGGTTGCAGGGTCAGTTTTCAGTTTGTGGGTAAAGGGGTATTTTTAGAGGTCAGGGTCAGTTTTCAGTTTTTGGGTAAAGGGGTATTTTTAGGGGTTAGGGTCAGTTTTAAGTTAGTGGGTAAAGGGGTATTAGTAGGGGTCAGTGTCAGTTTTCAGTTAGTGGGTAAAGGGGTATTTTTAGGGGTTAGGGTCAGTTTTCAGTTAGTGGGTAAAGGGTTATTTTTAGGGTTAAGGGTCAGTTTTCAGTATTTGGGTAAAGGGTCTTTCTTTGGTTGCAGGGTTAGTTTTCAGTTTGTGGGTAAAGGGGTATTTTTAGAGGTCAGGGTCAGTTTTTAGTTAGTGGGTAAGGGGTATTTGTAGGGGTCAGGGTCAGTTTTCAGTTAGTGGGTAAAGGGGTATTTTTAGGGGTCAGGGTCAGTTTTCAGTTAGTGGGTAAAGGGCTATTTTTAGGGTTAAGGGTCAGTTTTCAGTATTTGGGTAAAGGGTATTTTTTTGGTTGCAGGGTTAGTTTTCAGTTTGTGGGAAAAGGGGTATTTTTAGAGGTCAGGGTCAGTTTTCAGTTTTTGGGTAAAAGGGTATTTTTAGGGGTCAGGGTCAGTTTTCAGTTAGTGGGTAAAGGGGTATTTTTAGGGGTCAGGGTCAGTTTTCAGTTAGTGGGTAAAGGGCTATTTTTAGGGTTAAGGGTCAGTTTTCAGTATTTGGGTAAAGGGTATTTTTTTGGTTGCAGGGTTAGTTTTCAGTTTGTGGGAAAAGGGGTATTTTTAGAGGTCAGGGTCAGTTTTCAGTTTTTGGGTAAAGGGGTATTTTTAGGGGTCAGGGTCAGTTTTCAGTTAGTGGGTAAAGGGGTATTTTTAGGGGTCAGGGTCAGTTTTCAGTTAGTGGGTAAAGGGTTATTGTTAGGGGTCAGGGTCAGTTTTCAGTTAGTGGGTAAAGGGGTATTTTTAGGGGTCAGGGTCAGTTTTCAGTTAGTGGGTAAAGGGTTATTGTTAGGGGTCAGGGTCAGTTTTCAGTTAGTGGGTAAAGGGGTATTTTGTGGGTTCTGGATCAGTTTTTAGTTTGTGGGTAAAGGGGTGTTTTTAGGGCTTTGGGTCAGTTTAGGGTTTTAGGTTAGAGGGATACAGGGTAAAAATATGGTCAATTTAAATGTCTATTAAATTAGTTACTTTTTCATATATTTTATATAAAATATTTGAATTAATATACATTAAAACAATTATTGGTATTGTAGGACTTTAAATATTAATACATTTTTAAACATATTTAAATGTATAAGGTATTTTTTAATAGATTATTTAATATGCAAATAATATTTATATACAATAATAAAGAAGGAAACATAGTCAGGGTTAAATGCCATAAATGATAAATTGTTTATTCACATATAAAAATTTATTTGTAAGTAGAGAATCATTTTTTATTTATAATCAAAAAATTTCATTCAATGTTTTTATTAACATAACAAAAATATGAAGTACATGTATATGTTTTTAACACATGAATTATATTAACATAATTAATTTATCTTTTACATATATTAACATTTAAATAGTTTCTGAAACAAATTGGTAATATGTACTTTTTATTTAATAACAAAATATTTATTCAGATACACATTGAATTTATTGTGATTGCAAATTATGTACATTTTTTTGTAATTGTAACATTTTTGTTTATTACCAAGTCATGTTATATTTTTGGAAATAATTATTATGAATATTGAACATATTTATAATATTCATTTTTAAATACATAAACACCAAAAACATTTATTATATACATACATAATGTTTTACATAATATTTGCAAATTTAAAAAAAACATTTCTTGTAACAAACTTATATATGCAATTTATTTTTACATTAACATTATTTACTAAATGTATTTATAAATCAAAAATTAATTTTTTAACTATAACATAACAGTTGAATAATTATTTCAAACTTATGAATATTTATGAAATAATTTTATACACTTTAAAAAAATATTTACACTTAATATAATACTCTGTGTATTTTTTAAAGTGTTGGAATATAGAAATTAAATAGCATTTAGCTGTATACAGGGACTACTTTTTAACCGCGTAATGTTACTTAGGCGTATTTGGTGCTTCAACAGATCGCGGTTGGGTGCTGCTTCGCGTTAGAGAGGGTAAGTTTGTTTTAATTGTGTTTTATAAGTTTCTGAACTTATTGCTAGTGTATGTGTGCTGTGTTTATGTTTATGTAGGTAGAGTTAATTAGAGAAGATTGTGTGTTCGGTGTTAGGTAGAGTGTACGATATTGGATTTTTACCGCGTTTTTGTTGTAGGTGTGTGAGGTGAGGTAATATGTTTAAATGTTACTAAGATAATATGTTTGATGTATAAATATGTGTTTTTATATATGTATGGGTGTTTTTATGTGGGTGGGTATGTTATTTATTTTTTCTAGGTTATCGTCGCGTTTCGCTGTTTTGGAGGACTCCCTTCTTTTTTGATCACAGCTGTGTAACGAGTATTATATACTCTTATTTTTGCACACTATTTTTTGGGTTTTTACATTTTCTTGGAGCGTTTATTTTTCGCCATTACGGATTTTTGGGTTTTCTATGGTATCTGGTGTCTACTGAAGTGGAAAGGAGTCGCTATGCATTTGCTTGTATTTTTGCATTTTTTTTGGGCTTTCATGGATTGTATGGGTTTTTGGAATGGTGTCCTATGGATTGCTTGGAATTGGATTACGTTTGAAGCTGCATCAGAAATATAAGTATTTTCTGGATTTTTAATGGGTGGGAAAACTGTTTTTAATTTTGCTTTACTTACGTTGTATGTAACATTTTGTAAATACATTATCTAAATACATTTTATATATGTTAATATTATGTATTTGATAATTTAATTGCAATTTGTTACATATTATAATGAAGAATTTTAGGAAAAATATGTTTAGTTTTACGTGTATAGTTATGTAATGTTTTAAAGAATAGTTTTGGCAATCATTGATAGATATTCTAGTCCTTTGCTAGTTGGATAGAGGGTAACTTGACTTTGGAGTGTGTTATACATTTTTTTAGTTTCTTTGGTGAGTTTAGGTCCAATCAAAGTTACTGATTGCTCCATTCGGAGCTCCTGGTAACTTTGTTCTTTTTGTAAGGATTGTATTAATTTGTGAAGGGTAGGCGTTCCTCGGCCTGTAGTTGCTTGGAAGGCATTGTGCCATCCTTCAACTGCATTGTTTGTTTTTGCTTCCTTATTTAGTGTGCTAAGGTAGACATTCCACCAAGCTATTTGGTATTTGGGTTGTCTTCTGTGGCCTGATCTGTGTAGCCTTCCTACCCATGTGTCTTCGAAGTAGTCAAGCATAGGGCTTAGTTTATCTTCGTTTCTTTTATAGTAGGGGCTGTCTATTAATAAGTTATAGTGCTCAGTTACATCTGTTAGTGGAACATAGGCTAGGGCGATGAGTTTTTTGATTTGATAAGCAAATGTGCTATCAGTGGCGTATTGGATACTCAAGGTTGATTTTTGTAGATGTCGCCAGATACATTGATTAAAGTGGTAATAGCAACCTTGTATTGCTGTGTGTGGGTATGTTTTAAGGATGCTGTTTATCATAGCTTTTTCAAAGTCAATGATAATTTTTTGTGGAAAATAGTTGTTAGTATGTTGCTTGACTTCAGTTAGTATTTCTTGATAGGTAGTTTGCTGTTTGTTTGGTAGAAGGGCATAAAGGAATGGAATATTTGCATTTTGGAAATGACCATGGATGGTGTATAATTGATAAAAAGGTTTGGGGCATACAGAAAAAGTAACGTCCATCATCCAAGTTTGGCATTGGGTAAGTTTTGTCATGTTGTTTGCTGTGGCAAACAGTATAATTCTTTTATCTTTAGATTTGTTGTCATAGAGTATAAAATTTTCTTTATTGTGAGTTACAGAGAGTTCAGGTGGAATTTGGACTTCTTCTAAAGTTTTTGGTGTGGGAGGAGTAGTGCATGTTGCTCTTTTTTGTCTAGCTACTGTTCTTTTAAGGGATTCTATAGATGGTAATTGGCTAGAAGCATGTTGGGGAAGTACACTTAAATGGTGTTTCAGAATAGCAGTTGTTGGTTGATCAGTGCTAGTACTAGCTTCTTTAAGGGAATCTAGCATTTGTCTAATCTCTATTTCTGTTACATTGGGTGGGTGATTATGTTCTTTAGTATAAGTAACAGTAGTTTCCTGAGTTATAGCTCTACCATAACATTTGTTGGCATAATATTTCGTACACTTCCAAAACACTTTCAAATCTTTTTGTTTCTCTTGAGTGTAGACATATCCCATGTAACAAAGAAGCATTTTCCCTTTTTGTGAATAAATGAATTTAGCTCCTTCAGTCATGATAGTATTGTAGTGCTAGGAGGTAATTAAAAGAGAATGTAAATATTTTTTAAGGAAAAAAAATGTTCTAATCACATTATACAGTTTCACACATTTGTATTTTACCTGTAAATGTTTTGATGCTTTCAAGTCGTTATTTTCAGCTGTTGATGTTCTTCAAACTGTTATTTTCTGTGTATATCTTTTTGTACCTGTGGAAGTTGAGAAAATGTGTAGATATATTTTATTACTATTTATGATAATTTGTTCGACGTTTTTTGCTAGTTTAGATTTAGTTACCTATCTATTAATTCTCGATTTTACATTTCTAATATATACTTACTTTTTTATATGTAACTTTTGATGTCCAGGTGTTGTGTAGGTCTTCTGTTATTTTTTTTCATCTGTAGGAGGAGTGCTAAAAAAAAAAGATATATTTGATGTATTTTGCTTTAAAATATAGGTGTGAGCTTTGAGAGTTACATTTTCGCTGACTAATAATGTAGTAGTACTTACTTTAGATATGTGTAGGTCTCTTTCTGTTGAAGTCCATCAGTTTTCTTCCAGAAATCCAGCAGAGTTTCGTCTTCCTTTACTTAGGAGATGTATACTGCGTTTTTAGTTACTTATTATTTCATTTATATAGTATTAGGTTAATTGTTTCAGAAATAGGATTGGTTGTTTAAATGGATAGTCTGTTTTTATTTGTTGATTTGAATTTTTTTTTCTGTTATGCTAATTGTTTTCCTTATATGGGTGACGCCAATTAACGTTTATTGAATGTGTAAGGATTTATTTTGTATAGGTAATGTTGTAGGTAATGTTATTTTGATATTTGTAAAGTGGAGGAATATATATAATTAGTTGTAAAAAATGTGTAGAAGGTCGAAACATTGTTTATGTATTATAAAATGTATGTTAGTATTTATTGTGTATTGTAAATGTTATGAAAATAAATAATATATGTCATCTATTTATATTAACTAAATCTGGTTTTTTATGATCAGTATGACTTAATTATTAAATAATAAAGTCATTTATTTTAGGATCTATTAATGTCGATTTTTTTACAATCGATAAATTTGCTATCTATGTTTGTGTAATCGATATTTTGACTGTTGTTATATAAATATTTAATAATCGGTGTTTTAGAAATCGATAATGTTGTGAGTCGATATTGTTGTAGTCGTTGTTTTTAGTAGTCGATATTGTGTAGTCGATATTTTTGATGTTTGTTGTGTAAGTATAGTAAATCGATAATTTTGTTGTCGATAATTAGTCATCGATATTTTGTCCAGTCGATATTCGGTCTGTCGAGGTTATGTCAGTGATCCCCTCCTCAGCTTGGTCTAGTGAGCACCCAGCTGCATCAGACACCCTTACAGCTTGGCTTGTCCCCTCCTGTGGCCCTGCCACATCAGCTGGATTTTCATTCGGGAGAGGAACTGTTTCTCCAAGGATGCTGAAACCTGACGGTTATGGGAAGCATGTATCCAGTTTGGCAGCCCCCCACACTTCACAGTACTGTTGGTAACTAGAATAACCTGGTAAGGGCCTCTCCACTGATCATCCAAGCAGCTCTTTCGCACGTGCTTCTGAACTAACACCAAGTCTCCCAGACTCAGGTCGTGACAGAGATCACTGGATGCCGGGACCACAGCAGCCTGCACCTGTTGAGACACAGAATGGACGGCATCAGCGAGTCCCTTGCAATAATCGAGGATCAGATCATCTGTGATATTAATCTGAGCCACTGCTGGCACCACTTGGAACGTCATAACCCTTCCCATCAACACTTCATGAGGGGAAAGACCGGTTCTCCTGTCTGGGGTACTGCGCAGACTCATCAACACCAAGGGCAAAGCCTCTGGCCACTTCAGAGACGTATATGAACACACTTTCGCCATTTGAACTTTCTGAGTCCCATCGATCTGCTCCACTATTTCAGAAGCCTCTGGACGATAACTACAATGGAGTCTTTGATCAATATTCAGTGCTGTGCAAAGCATCTTCATGATTTCGCTATGAAAATGCGTTCCTCTGTCCAATTCCAAAGAGGTCGGAATCCCAAATCGAAGGACAAGCTTCCTCAACAATAGCTTAGCTACTGTGAGCATGTCGCACCTGCGGGTCGGGTATGCCTCCACCTACCCCACCTTGAAAACACACACACACCAATACCAAGATGCACCTCAAGTGGTTGCACCTAGGTATCTCAATGAAGTCCAATTGCATTCTGTTGAAGGGCCCCCTGACCTCCCAATGTGACTCGTGGTAGCTGCAGTCCTCTTTCCGACATTTATTTGTTGACACGTAACACATCTCTGACACACAGCTTCTGCCACCGCACGAAACCGTGGATTGTACAATGTCTGTCGGAACACTCGCACCAT
Source organism: Lissotriton helveticus (assembly GCF_964261635.1). Classification (NCBI taxonomy): domain Eukaryota; kingdom Metazoa; phylum Chordata; class Amphibia; order Caudata; family Salamandridae; genus Lissotriton; species Lissotriton helveticus. The sequence goes on from NC_136063.1 coordinate 1,026,222,139, forward strand.
CGCATCTCTTCCTAAATGCACTGCACCATGAATCTGTCTTGCCATCGGACTCAGCAACTCATCGGGCAACACCGCTCTTCCATCACCAGAGACCCAAATATCCACATCCCCTTTCACGCAGCCTGAATTGATCCACACATTCTTCTCATGGTCTGACACCTGTTCTTGCAAACACTTGAGCTCATCCCAAGTGTCTGCCATTACCAGCATCATGATCAAATCGGTTCTCTGTTCGCCCTCTACAACATGGTTCTCACTGAAGATATAACCTTGTTCAGCACAGCATCGTGCAACTTCATCCACATAGCGGCTTCCAAGTGACACGAAATCTGTCCCTTTTCCATGAGCCGTGCACTTTACAACAACAATTTCTTTGGGACGTTATAAGGCCTCTAGAAGCAACCTCACAAACTCCCCATTACGGATGGGTGATCCTGACGATGTCATGTAACCTCTCTGGGTCCATAACTGTCTGAAGTCATGAACCACACCAAACCCATATTGGCTGTCAGTGTAGATGGTAATCCAAATCTGATCTGCTGCTATGCAGGCATGAGTCAAAGCAATAATCTCAGCCACCTGAGCGGAGTATACTCCTTCCAGGCACGCAGCTTCAACTACTCCGGTAAGGGTACATACAGCAAATGCTGCTCTCAATTGACCAACACTGTCCCTTAAACATGTACCATCAACAAAGAAAATTTCATCATGGTCAACCAATGGTTCATCAACAATGTCAGGTCTCGGTTTGGTGCAAAGTTCAGTCACATCAAGACAATCGTGGTCCGCACAATCTTCATCAAACGTGTTTGGCAACGGCATCAAGGTACAAGGATTCAAAACAGAACACCTCTTAAGGGTCACATTCTCAGCAGCACGTATGACCTACTCGTAGCGTGTGAGCCTATTGTTTGTCAGGTGCTGTGTCTTGGTCCTGGTCGTTAAAAGTTCAACAGAATGTGGTACATACACAGTAAGTGTCAGGGTTTAGTCAGCGCGCCTGCCTGAACTACAAATCCCATGAGCGTCTGGACCCGAACTACATCTCCCATGAGCCTCTGCGGCGGGCGGATATAGCGAGCCCAGACTGGAAAGTGAGTGTACTTGATTTTGCCCAGTTTCCCTGCGGGAGCGTCTTGCTCTCGTTCTCGGATTATCCTAGAGACAATGTCTTCTTGGGACCGCTGCCTCAGAGAAGACTTCAAACTGGTAAAGTTATCGCGCCTTTTGCTTGGGGCGCTGCTGTTACTTAATTAAAGAGCGGTGAGCTCTTAAACTTGGCCAAGTGATTTCTGTTCTCGTTTTGTTGGTGCTCGCCGAGGCTTTTCTCCGTTCTGGAGAGTTAATTGTTTGGACATCGATACCCTGAGGTCGTGTGGGTCAGTCCAGTGGCGGAATGCAGAGGGGGCTCCTCCGCATTGCCGTCATGAATATATGACGTTTGAATGACCATTTCTTGTTTGGATTACAAGTACCAAAGCGGGCGGCGGTGGTGCTGGAACTACGCTCTACCGTGTTTGGTTAAGCTTATCGCATACGTGCTGTTTGAATTCCATCAGTGTGGATAAGGAATTCTGTACAGATTGTTTAAGCACCTCCTTGGGATTTTCTTAGGATGACTTAATATTACCTTACCTAAAAGGACTGTGGACTTAAGTCACATTAGTGCCTAAACTATCGAGGACTGCTTTATGTTGGGGTTCTTAAATCCCCAGGGGTACGTCCTTTGCCGCATCACTTCATAACTAGAGTCATGGTACAAATGCACACAGTATAACCTAATGGTGGGTTTTTTGTGTTGTTTAAGGAAGGAAGGTGTATGGAGTGTTGCTGCTTGGAAGTTCAGAAGCATAAACAGAGCAGGTGACATCCCACTCTATTAGTGAGAATTTATTGAGAGTAGGGTTGAGGAAATGTATTAACCTGTTGTATTTTGTTTTACAGCTTCCCTTCCCCGCAGCCCCCTTCCTTTCCTTCCCGGGTTTTTTCCCCTTTTGGGTTTTTTTCCCTCACCGTATCACTTGAACACCCTGTGGTTACATATCAGGGTGTTTGGGAGGTCCGGAGGTGGAGCTTTATCACGGCGAGCTGATCCTGCGGAGTGCCAACCTTGACAGAATCAAGTACCCAAGTATTACACTCTGCCCGGTCAGTTCGTTGTGTTAAATGGCGTCCATGGAGGATGTGTTGCATGCGCTAGTATTGGTTCAGCAGGAGTTGGCTTCCTCTAAAGCGGAAACAGCAGCGCTGCGCGATAAGGTGGAACAGCTGTCTAAAAATCCATTCAATGCATCTTCTGCGGCATCTTCCATACAGGTGACGGTGCCTCCACCCATCCCTTTAGCCAATCCCGAACGATTCTCAGGGGATCCGTGTAAGATACAGGTTTTTCTGACTCAGATATTGCTGCACTTCTCGTGTAAACCAGCTTCGTTCCCCACCAACCATTCGAGTGTGGCTTTTGCCATATCCTACTTAGTGGGGGATGCAGCCAATTGGGCTGTGCCTTTAGTTAAAAATAATGATGCCATCTTGTCTGACTGGTCAGCGTTCAGGGCAGAATTTGAAAGGGTGTTCGATCGCAGAGCTACTACTTTTAGCGCAGACAAGGAGCTAATGGAATTAAGACAGGGAAGAGGCGAGTTGATCACCTATTTGACCAAGTTTAATAGATTGGTGGCTGAGGCTGAATGGCCTGAAGAGAAAAGAATGTCCCTTTTCCATCAGGGGTTGAAGGAAGACCTAAAAGATGTGATAGCTCAAGTAGATCCACAACCAAGAACATGTGTGGACATGGTCAATCTGGCGTTAAGATTGGATAGCCGGATGACAGAAAGAGGGGGCTCAAGGAGAAGATGGGAAAAAGGATCGTTCAGTTTCTATCGTTCCGCTCGCAAGGTCACAGTGGGGATGGAGAACTGCCCTGAACCAATGGAGATAGGAGCACTCAGACCCCCATTGTCCAGAGAAGAGAGGGAAGTTAGGAGAATGCAGGGATTGTGTATGTACTGCGGGAAGAAGGGGCATTATGTCAGGGAGTGCCCCTCTAAGCCAAAGACCTCCAATGTTCAGAGATACAAGAAAGTAGCCGTCTCGAACATAGGACTTGAGGCAGAACAGTCAGAGAACAGGAGACCCATAGTGGAGGGGGAGCAGGAGTGGAAACTCACTTCTCTGTCCACTATCGGAATAGGAGAAAACGAGTCACATCTCGTTACAGGCATGACACTTGAATGTGAGCAAGAACTCCATCAGGTTTTGGTCATGCTAGACTCCGGTGCCACCGGCAACTTTATAGACGATGGCCTGGTGTCTCGCCTGGCCCTACCATGTATCCCTAGAGAAAACCCAGAGGAAGTACTAGCAGTAGATGGGCTGCCGTTGAAATCAGGACAAATAACGGAGAGAACCAGCGAGGTAGGCCTGTCTGTTAAACTGCAAGGGAACATACACTCTGAACGGTTATCTCTGAACATCATTGCAGCTCCTCAGTATGAGGTAATCCTAGGCATGCCTTGGGTGTGTCACCACAATCCTGTTGTAGATTGGAAGTCTAAGACGTTCAAGTTTTTGCCTGAGTTTTGCAAAGATCATATGGTACCTGGTCCCCCTGCTCATGTTGCTGTCCTGTCCTCCCCTTATTCGGCAGCCACAGCAGTGGAAACAAACGTCCAACTCCCCGGAGAATACAGTCTCTACAGAGACGTGTTTAGCGAGAGCAAAGCTGAAACATTACCGCCCCATAGGGAGTACGATTGTCGTATAGATCTGGTGGAAGGGGCCACAATTCCTACTTGCAGGGTGTATGCTTTGTCTGTGCCGGAAACAGTTCATTTGAAGGAATACATCGACCACTACCTTCGATTGGGGTTCATTAGACCTTCCCGCTCCCCTGCGGCCTCCCCTCTTTTCTTCATAGCGAAAGCCAATGGGGACCTACGGGCTTGTGTAGACTATCGCGTCTTGAACAAGAACACCGTACGCAACCGTTACCCTCTTGTGATAAGTAACTAAGCAGCTTGTTAAACACTGTGGCTTTAATAGAATTTTGTTAGGTCATCAGTAATGTGACTTCATGTACATAGGAATGTTCTAAAACAGCCAGTTGATGTCTGCTGGGTTTGTTGGTGGATGAGATCTTTATTCCTGGATTAAACTTCATCTAATTCATCTATTTGAATCCTGGAATTATTTATGGAGAATATTTCACTGGCGTAGTCGGCTTGGAACCCTCCCAGGAACAGATCTCAACACAAATTTTTATGAGGAGAAGGATTAACCCTGACAAAAATGGCAATTTTGTCAACCCTCATCTGACTGCATAGCACCTTTAAGGCTACATCTTTCAACATCATGAACCTTCATCATCGTATATTCGCCTTGTGAGTAATACCATTACTTCAGCTTATCCGCCGTACCCCTGCCTATCTCCTCTTACACTTCCATTGCGCTAAGCTTTGATTAAATTCGGCTAAACCCACACTCTTCATGACTTTTCTGCCTTCCTTGATTAATTGCTTTCAACTTTATCAAGCGCTAGCAGTCGAGCCTGAAGAAACGTAACTACTATTTTCCTTAACCTAGCGCGAGCAGCCCAAGGTGCTGTTTTCATGCAAAAATAAACATTGCCGCCAGCGTTAGGAGATCTGTAGCGTGTGTTGTCAGGCATAATTTCAAGTGTAAAACAAATGGATAGTGAGGAGATCTGTAACGCGTGCAGCCAGGCGTACATTCAAGTGGAAAGCGGCTGAATTAACGCGTGCAGCCAGGCGTACATTCAAGTGGAAAGCGGCTGAATTGCAAGAACTGCGACGCGTGCAGCCAAGCGTACATTCAAACGAAAGCGAGAACTGCGACGCGTGCAGCCAAGCCAGCGCGAGCCTATCTGTGTGCGCAAGACTTCCCTGCGTTCAGTGATCAACATCTTTGACGCGAGCAAGCTGCCAGCCTCAGTTTCCCAAATTAAAAATAAACATTCTCAAGCACGAAGAACTCGACTGTACACGCTAATAAAGAGCCGAAGTCCAGAGCGTCTAGCGCGTGCAGCCAAGCGTGAGGCCAAGCGTGTGCAAGCCATCAATCAAAAATAAACATTCGAATTCCTTAGGGCGCCGCGCCGCATGGAACTGTCTTCAACAAAGAGTGAGCAGAACAGCTGTCTAACGCGTCTGAATCATTAATAAACCTTCAACGCTAAGGAGAGTGTTATAAAAATATGATTTACCTTGAGGCAATTTAAAAGCAAGGGTTTCTCCAGCTTAACCAAACCTCTCTCTGTGAATGTTGAAAGTACTAATTTAATTGGACCCTGAGTCTCACAGCTGATTGGTCCATACTTATAATCTTTCTAATTGGTTGATATATTTCCTGTATTTTCACACATACATGCTTATTATAATATGATCACTCTCTAAGGTTGTCATATATATATATAATTTTTTCCTACATTCTCTGAGGTTATTTATATATATTTTTACTACAGATTTAAAGTGTTTTTCAACAATGCAAAATGTTACAGCTGCACCGTTTTTTTTATCTTGTCCTGGAGAACCTCCAATTAGATGGAAAAAATGGAAAGTGGTTTTTGAACGCTATGCTAAAGTTTGTGGGACTAATCTCAGTGCTGAGAGAAAATGTTCATTATTACTACACTGTTTAGGATCTGAAGGCCAGGACGTCTTTGATGATTTGCCTGACCTTCCTCCTTCAGAAGCAAATGGTTTAAATGAATATGAAATAAGTATTAGGAAATTAGATTTACACTTCTTACCCAAAGTTAGTACCATTCTTGAAAGGTACCAATTCACCAAATGTATGCAAAATGATGAAGAAAGTATTGAGTCTTATGTAACTCGCTTAAGAAAACTTGCATCTTCTTGCAAATTTGGGGCTTTAATTGATGAACGCATTCGTGATCAATTTATGTTTGGATGTGGAATAGAAAAGGTTTAGGTTGAGTTATGGTTGAAAGATGAGCCTTCTCTTGATGAGGTTTTATCTGTTGCCAAGCGTATAGAGCATTCCCTTAAGTGTGTGGCTATAATAAAAAAAAGCACTGAGAAAGAGAATAAGGTTCAGGTAGTAAGATCTAAAAGTGATAAATATGTTAAGGATCCTACCAGGACAGACTCAAAAAAGAGTGGATATGAAATTAAATGTTTTAGATGTGGAAAACCTGGTCATCTAGCTAATGATAAAAAATGTCCAGCTCTCAAACAGACCTGTGGTAAGTGTAAATTAAAAGGTCATGTCACTGCTTTATGCAAAACAAAAAGTAGATCTAAGGTAAAAGAAGTAGAAATTTTTGAGAGAACTTCTTCAGGATCTGATTGCGATATTGAAGTGGTTCAAACCATTGGAGATGGTGGGGAAAGCCCGCGTAAAAGAGCTGATCCTATTGATGAAATATCTGTTGAGGGAAAAAAGACCAGGGTATTGTTTGACTCTGGTGCAAAAATTACAATTGTTTCTGATGAATTTTTCACTAAAAAATTAAAAGGGAAGGTGTCTCTTTTCAAACCTGACATCATTCCTTTAGGGTATGATAAAAAACCTATAAAGCTGCATGGTTATTTTACAGGCCTTATAGAATATAAATCTAGATTAGTGTCTGGAAAAGTATATGTCTCAAGGAAGGGTGACAGCATTATCAGCTGGATACATCAGGGTGACTTGGGTGTAATCTTAGATCCCAATGCCAATCCTTGCATTCAATTGAAAGATAATGTTCTTAGTGTTTTAGATGGGAAAGAAAAATCTGTTGGAGTAAAACCGTTAGAAGACAAATTTTCCTGTGAATTAAAAACAAAATTTCCTAATGTATTTAAAGAAACTCTTGGGTGTCTCAAAGGTTATCAACACAAGATACGTGTTAAGAGTGATTCCATTCCTGTGAGTTGTAAAGTCAGGAGTGTACCTTTAGCAGTAAAAGAAGATATGAAGAAAGAAATTGAGAAACTCATGCATAATGGTATAATTGAGGAAATAGAAGGTTGTGAATGGATAGCTCCTGTGGTCGCAGCCCGAAAACCTAATGGTGATTTGCGTCTATGCATCGACCTCAGGCAACTCAATAAGTGTGTAATCGTCGATAGATACCCTCTGCCTAATATTGCTGAGTTACTAGTGTTGTTAGGAAATGCAAAAATTTTTAGTACGATAGATCTTACTTCTGCATACCACCAGATTGAACTAGAAGAGTCTTGCAGAGATTTTACGTCATTTATTACACCTTTTGGCACATATAGATTCAAGAGGATGCCATTTGGATTAGTATCCGCTTCTTCTGTATTTCAACGGGTGATGGAAAAAGTTTTGAAAGACATTCCCAGTGTTTGCATATATCAGGATGATGTATTGGTTTTTGCAGAGAATGTATCTGATCATGATGTCACCCTGAATATGGTTTTGGAAAGATTTAGCAAACACAATCTCACAATAAAGGCTAGCAAATGTAAATTCAAATCTGACTCAATAAACTACTTAGGACATAATATATCTGGTGAAGGTGTGAAACCTAAACCTGAATTAGTGGACACTATAAACAAAATGGTGGCACCAGAAAATAAAACTGAACTCATGAAACTGTTTGGCATGATCGAATATTATACAAAATTTATAAAAGGGTTTGCTGAGTTGACAGTAAACATGAGGTGTTTATTGAGGAAAGGTGTAGAATTTCACAGGTCAGATCAGTGTGAGAGTGAATTCATCGAAATTAAGCGAAGGTTAAACAAGGCTCCTGCGCTAAAAAATTTTAATCCAAAGATTAAGTCTATATTGATTACCGATGCTAGTGAAAAGGGGTTAGGTGCTGTATTGAAACAAAATGGTCCTGATGGTATGCAAACCATAATGTTTTTGTCTAGAAGTTTGAGAGATGCGGAAACTCGTTATTCTGTTGTAGAGAGGGAGGCTTTGGCTGTGTTTTGGGCAGTAAGAAAACTAAAGAAGTTTCTTTGGGGTTTGGTTTTTGATGTCCACACAGATCACAAACCTTTGGTGGAAATTTTTAGTAAAAAAGGTTTGGATCTGGTATCTGGGAGAATATCGAAATGGATTATTGGATTACAAGAATATAGCTTTGGTGTTCAATACATTCCAGGTGTTGATAATGGTATAGCAGATGTTCTTTCACGTCTGATTTCTAAGAATGATGTGGATGATGAAGATCAGTCAGAGTTAGATGATGAATTGGTTTGTTCAGTGGATTATGAATTTTTGTCAGAAAAGAAATGGTCTGAAGAATTAGGAAATGATAGTACATTGTGTGAGGTAATGTCCTTGATTAAAAATGGTTGGACAAGTTGCAAGGATGGTTCTTCATTAACTAAGCCCTTTTGGATAGTACGCAGTGAATTATCTGTGGATAGCAATTTATTGTTTCGTGGAACCAGGTTAATTCCTCCATCTAGTCTTAGGAAAGATTTGATAGATTTGGTTCATGTTGCTCATTCAGGTTTATCCAAAAGTAAAGAGAGGCTTCGCATGTCTTATTGGTGGCCGGGCATGGATAAAATGGTGGAAAGAGTAATTAGGGATTGTATACACTGTAATGTTAGCGACAAGTCTTACAGTACACATACACAGCCCATGTTTTTAAGGGAAAGACCCAATGGTCCCTGGCAGGACATAGCGCTGGATTTGGTGGGACCTATTCAACATAAAGATTCTCAAGTATTCATACTGGTAGTCATTGATATGTATTCAAGATGGCCAGAAATTTTCTTTTTGTCAGGAACTGATTCAGGTAAGATTATCCAATGCTTGAGTGAATTATTTTATAAAGAAGGTTTGCCTGCAACTATCTTATCGGATAATGGGGTACAATTTGTCTCCAAAGAAATGGAACAATATTTATCTTCTAAAGGCATTAAACATAAAATGTGTTCTCTCTATCACCCAGAGGCCAACGGTATGGTCGAGAGATTCAACAAAGTGATCAAAGATACTATTAGTTTAGCAAAGAATTTGTCGTCTGATTGGAAAAAATGTGTTATAGAAAAGGTAGAAGAATACAGATACACTCCCCATGCTACAACTGGTAAGACTCCATTTTTGTTGTTTCGTGGGAGAATTCCCAACACACAGGTGGAACCTTATTGGGTTAATAAGCATGAAATGTTGAAGGGTAAAGAATGTGTGTGCAACAAAGATGATGTTGTTCAAAATGAATTGAATAAAGCTGAACGTAGAAAAACTTATTTTGATGTTAAGAAAAGTGTTAAGAAAACTATTGTCTGTATTGGCGATATGGTTATGGTCAAACGTCCTGGCATAGTGAGTAGCTCAGAAACAAAATTTATGAAACCCATTAAAGTGATCAAAATTTTGAATAATGCTGTACAAACTCAAGACCATCGCATATGGAATTTAAATCGAATTGTTGTTATCCGAAAAAAATTGCAAAATGGTGGATTCTTGCATTCCAATGGAAAACTTGTGGACAAAAGCATAGCAACGAGTTCTAGAAATATTAGATCTTCGGAGCGTATGTCTAAGAAGCCTTCATATCTTTCTGACTTTGTATAATTTCAACGTAATCTTATATTTACTTATTATCCATTTTAATTTTGTTTTCTTTTCTGAAGGGAAGGAGATGTGTGATAAGTAACTAAGCAGCTTGTTAAACACTGTGGCTTTAATAGAATTTTGTTAGGTCATCAGTAATGTGACTTCATGTACATAGGAATGTTCTAAAACAGCCAGTTGATGTCTGCTGGGTTTGTTGGTGGATGAGATCTTTATTCCTGGATTAAACTTCATCTAATTCATCTATTTGAATCCTGGAATTATTTATGGAGAATATTTCACCTCTCCCCCTCATTTCTGTGTTGCTCGACCAGGTGCGGGAAGCCAAGATCTATACCCGTTTGGACTTACGGGGGCCTTATCACCTGGTCCGAGTACGTGAGGGGGATGAGTGGAAGACGGCATTCAAGATGCGATATGGTCTATACGAGTATTTGGTGATGCCCTTTGGGCTTTGTAATGCCCCGGCGGCATTCCAATTCTTTATAAATGATGTGTTGAAGGACTACGTGGAACACTTTGTGGTGGTGTATATCGATGATATACTGGTATACTCTCAGGATGAAACATGTCATACGGATCAAGTGAGAAAGGTACTGGAGAAGTTGAGGGAACATTGTTTGTATGTAAGAGGTGTGGCTCCGCGGCCAGGGGTGGGAGAGGTGTGGCGCCGCGGCCAGGGCGACTGACGCTGGAATCTGGGGATCAGGGTTCGATCCCCGGCTCCGGCGCCAGGTTAGCCCAGCACCATGCGACTCTGGGCAATAGCTTGCTTAATCTTCCCGACGGCCCCCCAGCGCCTAGAGACCCTAACGGTTGATTGTGTGCTATACAAATGTGGATTATTATTATTATTATTAAAGCTGAGCAAATGCGAGTTTGGTGTTCGCGAGGTGGAGTTCTTGGGGGTGAATCTCAGCTCCAAAGGTTTGCAGATGTCAGACAGGAAGGTTCAGGCGGTTCAGGAGTGGCCAGCCCCAAGGAACGTGCGGGAAGTACAACGTTTTTTGGGGTTCGCAAACTATTACGGCCGTTTCATTGTGCACTTTTCGCAAACCGCAGTCCCTATAACTAGACTGTTGAGAAAAGGGGCAACATTCGTATGGACTAGAGAGGCCGATGAGGCTTTCCTGACATTGAAAAGAGCATTTATCACTGCACCCGTGCTGGCACACCCTGTGGTTGAAAATCCTTTCATAGCAGAAGCTGACGCTTCGGATGAAGCGATAGGAGCTGTATTGTCCCAGAGAGATCCACTCACAGGCCAACTCCACCCAGTAGCCTACCTCTCCAAAAAATTGAGCCCTGCTGAGATTAACTACACCATTGCAGAGAAAGAGCTCTTAGCCATTAAAAGGGCTTTTCAGGAGTGGAGACAATACCTATTGGGTGCTTGCCAAGCTGTGACGGTATACACCGACCACAGAAATCTGCAATATATGACTTCAGCTAGGCACTTAACGCAAAGACAAATGCGTTGGATGCTTTTCTTTGAGGAATACAATTTTGTGGTGACCTTCGACCTGGTGTAGACAACAGAAAGGCTGACGCTTTGTCCAGGCAATCGATAACCAATGAACAACAGAAGGAAGTCCATCAGGCTATCATCCCCACAGCTAAGGTGTTGTGTGTGGTTCGGGCGGAGACTTTCCTAGAAGAAGTCAAAGGCTCTAGGTCTTTGGCGGCCTGGGAGCGATGGGTTGCTGGTGATCCTGGAAGGGTGTTGAAACAAGGGTTACCTTTTCAGGGAAAAGGTTTGTACCTACCAACTAAAGAGATACAAAGAAAGGCTTTTGTTTGGTGTCACGTAGCTCCTATGGCAGGTCACCCTGGTATTACCAAAACAGTGAGTCTGATTCGAAGGTATTTCTGGTGGGATTCCTTGGCGAAGGATGTTGCCCAGTGGGTACGGAGCTACGAGGTGTGTGCCAGAGCGAAGGGGGAGAACTCTAGGAAAAAAGGCTTGCTTATGCCCATGCCCTCGCCTACTCGCCCGTGGCAGAACATAAGCCTGGATTTCATCACAGGTTTGCCCTTGGATCAGGGGTGTTCAGCTATATTGGTGGTCGTGGACAATCTGACCAAAATGGGCCATTTCCTTTCATGTAAGAATCTCCCCACAGCAGGACAAACTGCCCAGTTATTGGCTACTCAGGTTATACGGTTGCATGGCATTCCTCGGGTGATCGTATCTGATAGAGGTCCACAATTTGTGGCACGCTTTTGGAGGATGTGGTGTAAGGCGTTGGGTATTGAGTCGGCTCTCTCAACTAGCTTCCATCCGCAAACAGATGGGCAGACTGAAAGGCTGAACCAGACCTTAAAGAAATATCTGCGTTGCTATTCCAGGGAAGCACATGAATCATGGGTGGACTTGTTGTGGATGGCCGAATTGGCATATAACAATGCATGGCATAGCTCTACTGGTATGTCTCCTTTCAAGGCCAATTACGGTTATGATGCTAACACGTTGCCCATCGATATCCCTACAGGCCTACGTAACCACCCCACTGTACTGGCAAACATCCATGCACTGAGGAAAGTACATAAGGGTGTACATAAACACTTAATGAAGGCTAAAGAAGTGTACAAGCGTTGGGCGGATAAACACAGGAATCCTGGTCCCCAGTTTAAGGTCGGGGACAAGGTGTGGCTGTCTACCAAGTACATTCGGTTTAAGCTGAGAAGTGTATTCCACCCACGCTTCATCGGTCCCTACCCGATAGTGAGGCAGATCAATCCTGTGGCATATAGACTGAAGTTGCCCGGTTCTCTGAGAATTCACCCTGTTTTCCACGTCCACCTTTTGAAACGGGCTCTCTCTTCACGTCAAAGAGCGCCCCCGCCTGTGGTATGCGATGGAGGACTGGAATATGAGGGGAAATCCATTCGCGATTCCAAGATGCGCAGGGGGGTGCTTTGGTACCTGGTTTCCGGGAAAGGGTATTCTGCGGAGGAGGATTCGTGGGAACCGTGGAGTAACGTGCATGCTCCGAGGGCTATCCGTTCCTTTCATGTGAGGTGTCCTTCCAAACCAGGACCTAGGAGGCGCTTGGGAGGAGGGCATACTGTCAGGGTTTAGTCAGCGCGCCTGCCTGAACTACAAATCCCATGAGCGTCTGGACCCGAACTACATCTCCCATGAGCCTCTGCGGCGGGCGGATATAGCGAGCCTAGACTGGAAAGCGAGTGTACTTGATTTTGCCCAGTTTCCCTGCGGGAGGTCTTGCTCTCGTTCTCGGATTATCCTAGAGACAGTGTCTTCTTGGGACCGCTGCCTCAGAGAAGACTTCGAACTGGTAAAGTTATCGCGCCTTTTGCTTGGGGCGCTGCTGTTACTTAATTAAAGAGCGGTGAGCTCTTAAACTTGGCCAAGTGATTTCTGTTCTCGTTTTGTTGGTGCTCGCCGAGGCCTTTCTCCGTTCTGTTTGGACATCGATACCCTGAGGTCGTGTGGGTCAGTCTAGTGGTGGAATGCAGGGGGGGCTCCTCCGCATTGCCGTCATGAATATATGACGTTTGAATTACCATTTTTTTTTGGATTACAAGTACCAAAGCGGGCGGCGGTGGTGCTGGAACTACGCCCTACCGTGTTTGGTTAAGCTTATCGCATACGTGCTGTTTGAATTCCATCAGTGTGCATAAGGAATTCTGTACAGATTGTTTAAGCACCTCCTTGGGATTTTCTTAGGATGACTTAATATTACCTTACCTAAAAGGACTGTGGACTTAAGTCACGTTAGTGCCTAAACTATCGAGGACTGCTTTATGTTGGGGTTCTTAAATCCCCAGGGGTACGTCCTTTGCCGCATCACTTCATAACTAGAGTCATGGTACAAATGCACACAGTATAACCTAATGGTGGGTTTTTTGTGTTGTTTAAGGAAGGAGGGTGTATGGAGTGTTGCTGCTTGGAAGTTCAGAAGCATAAACAGAGCAGGTGACATCCCACTCTATTAGTGAGAATTTATTGAGAGTAGGGTTGAGGAAATGTATTAACCTGTTGTATTTTGTTTTACAGCTTCCCTTCCCCGCAGCCCCCTTCCTTTCCTTCCCGGGTTTTTTCCCTCACCGTATCACTTGAACACCCTGTGGTTAAATATCAGGGTGTTTGGGAGGTCCGGAGGTGGAGCTTTATCACGGCGAGCTGATCCTGCGGAGTGCCAACCTTGACAGTAAGCTGATGACCCATTTCAATGCTTTCACATTTTTCAATGCTGACACCTGTTGCACCAGTGGATTTGAGACATCTGGGTAAAGCTGAAGCTACTGGATATAAAGTAGCTGAGAAATAGGCAACTGGTCTATGGACACCTTCATGATCTTGTACCAGTACTGCCAAAGAGCAACCTTCTCGTTCACAGCAGAATAGTAAAAAAAGCTTATTGTAATCGGGCATTCCCAGTGCCGGAGCACGACAGACATCCTCTTGCAACTCAAGGAAAGCCTTCATACATTTGTTGTCCCATGGTACCGGATCACTCACATCCTTGGGCGTAAGTCTCTGCAAAGGCTTTGCCTTTAAGGAAAAGTTGGCAATCCACTGGTGACAGTAGCCAACTATCCCTAAGAACATCCTAACCTCTCTCTGAGTAGAAGGTACCATCATACCCATGATCGCCTCTATCCTGTCGGGTGACACCTTCCTCTTGCCTTTTTCTATTCAGTGAACCAAGTATTGCACCTCATTCAAACAGCACTGTAACTTGTTTGGCGACACCTTGTGTCCATTCTCTGACAAATGATTCAATAAGGAAATGGTATCAATCCTGCATACATCCTCAGTCTCTGACGCGACAAGGAGGTCATCGATGTACTGTTCGAGAACAGAGTTCTGCAGCAGTACAAGACTCTCAAGATTCTTCTTCAAGATCTGATTAAAGATTGATGGACTCTCTGTGTACCCCTGAGGGATACGACACCATGTTAAGACACGGTTTTCAAGCTTAAAAGCAAAAATAAATTGGCTCTCCTCATGCAGAGTGATCGAGAAGAAAGCCTGACGCAGATCAATCAGGGTAAATCACTCAGCTTGACATGGGATCTGAAATAGTATCACAGATGGATTCGGTACCACTGGACAACAGGGAACAACTATATTGTTAATCCGGCGCAGGCCCTGTACAATCCTGAACTTCCCACTCGGTTTCTGCAATCCCATAATAGGCGAGTTACAAGGACTGCCCATTACGTCTTTCAAGATTCCTTGCTTAATCATGGACTCAATCACAGGCTTTATCCCTGCAATTGCTTCTGGAGACAAATTGTATTGAGACGTTCTTGGGAATTCGCCATTCTGCTTAATCTGAATCTTAACTGGTTTAACTCCCTTGATTAATCCTATGGCCTCTCCAGTAAAATCCCACACTTCCTGCGAGACTGAATCTCTCAAGTCAAGTGGAATCTCTTCCACTGTCAAAACAGGATACATCTCTATACACACATGCTGATTTGCAACCCTAAAGGTAGCATCATCATCATTCGTTTGCAGTTCCACTCCTTTGGGGGTACAATAGATGGTATAATTAAGCTTGCACAGGAGATCCCTCCCTAGTAAACAGATAGGACTCGAGTCGCACACCACAAACTGATATCTGTCACGAAACAATCCTATTTTCACAGGAATCGGTTCTGTCAAGGGATTCGTCATCTTCCTATTTGCAACACCTACAACTTGGACTGTCTGTCCCGAGAAGGGTAGGTTGGGGACTACTGCAGATCTCACAGTAGAACGGGTAGCACCAGTATCAACCAGAAAGGTGGTGGGGTGACCATCAACATCCGCTTCCACAAATGGTCCCCTCTGGTCTTCCTCCAACACTGCCTCAAGAGTGCAGTCTTCCTCCCCTCTCAGGTACCGTCATGCCAACGGGTCTAAGTAACAATCATCACTCTCATCAAAAAGAGGCATGTGCTGGTATGTCCGAGTTCCTGACGGGATCCTCAGTGGCTCGGGAACCTGTACACGCTGAGCCGAAGTCCCCCCTTTGAACAGTTTTTGGCTTTGACACAGTTGTTGTCACCTGAGGCACCTGTATCTGCTCTACCTCTTCCCCTTGCTGGACCTGATATGCAGGATTCAAAGGACACTCACGTCTCCAGTGTCCAATCTGATGACACTGATGGCAGGCAGTAGTCCTTTTCAATGTGGCTAGGTCTACTCTTGGTCTGGAATCCTCTATATTTCCCTCTGCTTTGTTCTGACCATTCTGCTTCCTTCCCAGCTTACCTCCTCCCGACTATACCTGACCTTTGTCAGCCGTCTGCATCTGGACCAACATTAACTTGTCCTTCAGCTTTTTGTTTTTCAAGTCTATCTCATCACTACAGTACCTGGCATACCTCAAGATTTCATCCAACAGCTTGTTCTGCCAACAAATCAGATGCTGCTGGATCATAAGGCAGATATCAGGCCTCAATCTCAAAACAAACTTCGAAACAAACTGTCCCATGTCCTTACGATCCATTATATCCAACCCACTATACTGATTAAAGACCTGCAACAGTCTCTCGTAATATTTATGCACTGTCTCCTTCGGTTCCTGAACTGTCCGATCTATCTTCACCCAGTCAACATCCTGTGGGGATACCTTCGATTTTAGCCATGTGATCACCTGTTCATTTTTTTTCATGACCAAAGGCGATGGCCCGTTTGTGACAACGTCTCGGTCTGGTTCAGCAGTGGGCCATTCAATCACAACCTTACATGCAACCCACAAATCTCCTGGAACTACAATGTCGAACTGGGTGTTCAAATCGATCCACAATACCTTAGAGATCTTAACAAACCTCTCAACCTGCTTGTACCACTCAACTGGGTTCTCTCTCAACTTTGGGAAATCGTTCGTGAATGCTGCCAAATCTCCTCGACTCCAAGGCACATGCACGTATCCTCCATTGGCCACTTCCCGTAAAGGGTATGCCCCAACTCCTGCCATTCCCCCTCCTGGACTGGGTGTCTCTACCACACTCCTTCTGACACTCTTTTTCTTTGACCACCGTTCTTCTCATTTGTCAAGTCTGCTCCAGGCTCGTATTCCTATAATCAGCTCTTTAACGTGGGTTTTTAAGCCAATTACCCTCTTCTCCTCTAGGTCTTGATCATTGTATTGCAACCTATGGTTTCCCTGCAACATTTTCATCCTGGACAAGTCCACATCATATTTATTTGCCAATTCAGTCACTTTCTCATGTGTCGACCTCGCTTTGCGAGTCACATCCTTTGCTGCAAACAGCAACTCATCTGGCTCATAGAGTTCCACTCTCTCTAAGAGTAAATTTCCCTCTATTATCTCATCCACTTCTGCTTTTGGTCGCATCACATCAAAACTTTTTGCTTTCATTGCTGTTGACAGGGTACCTTTACTAGATACACCACTCAGTTCCCTGCAAGCACTGCCCTGTTCACAGCACCCATTCGCTTCGGGTGCTTCTCTAAAACCCGTCCTGTTCTCAGCACTCCCATGGTCCCAATCCTGTCTTGCTCCCTCGCTTTGAGCCCCTTCAACGGTCTCCCATCTTCTTAAATCTGACCTCAATTTGCCAAGAGATTTTGGTCTTGGCCCCCTCAAATACATCAGTCCTCTGGACGAATCTGCAGTAGCCGCAACGGAGTACTCGATTCCAGAGGCCTTGGCATTTGGCTCAACCCACTCACTACACTGTTCCTTACATCGCTGATGCCCCCTTCTATTCCATTCTGTGATGGAGTTACATTTTTCACCGGCTCTGGATTGTACACTGACACTATGGGATGGTAACCGGTACCTTAAGGGCATCTGGCAACCTCTGAGGACTAAGGCTTCCTTCATTCTGCATCTCCCCTGTTGAGAGCTTTCCCACTACTTCTATCCTATGGGAAACTTGTTGCTCTCCGACTCCTTCTATTGCAGCTGACTTCTCCCCTTCTGACTCAGGATTGTATGGAGGTGGTCTCTCTGATAACATCCTTTCTATCAAGCTATCATCTGTGTCACTGCCGTCTTCTTCAGCATCCTCTTTCTTGCCGTCCCCTGTCTTTACCAACAGCGGATACAACCTATCCCCCTCAATAGTCTGTACTCTCCATCTCTTCGCCAATGCATCCCACCTCACATCCTGGAATGCTCTGACCTACCGTTTTACTCTTTCCTGTCTCCTGTCCCTGTTCCTCTCGTGTGCCGCCCAAATCCACGCATTCAGTGCCTCAAACTGTGTTGGTCTAGGCAAAGGCCGCAAAGAAGCCATAATCGACTTCAACTGATATAACACTTCCAATGTGAAAGTTCCATATCTGGGAAAAGTACATTCTTCATTTCCATCAGTCATCTTAGCCCAATTTTCAACCCACAATATGGTATGCAACCCTACATTCGTAGCCATATAATGAGCTGGAGAATCCTCGGGTGGAGCCTCTTCTCCCCCCCGGGGTTCTAATTTATTTTCTCTTTTGAACATTTCTCGCAACACTCTAAAACATTTCATGATGAAACCAACCTTTTCTCTTTTCGCAGCGCTCCTCTACTTCCTGATGACAATCCACCATTCCCAGCGCGGCTTTACAGCAACCGCCCTATCACAGCGTTGCATCTTCTGACTTCACTCGCTTCCGCTTCGCAGCAGTTCCCCTCCTTTACAACTCAGCTCTCACTCACGCATACGTCCCATTCACAAACTGAAATGATCACTTACGACCAAGCAATCACTTCGCTGACTGAACGTCCACAGTCTGACTGTACATCCACATTCTCATAATTGTGACCAAACTGGCAACTGTCTGTCCACGAAACGACCGGACGGAAAATCACCTCAACTGATAGGTTACAAACACAAAGCAACCCACGACCAGCGTCAGTTACTCACGCACTCACACACTCGTTCCCCCATCTCGGTCCAGCGGGCGATCGGTAGTACCTCACGATCCCCTTAACAATGGTCGACAATTACTCTGGGTGTACGGTACACCTGAGCCACTTAAGCTACTCCTTGAGCCTAAGATTTTCCCGGGCTGCGCACGCTTACAGCCTGATCCAGTTTCATACAACAGGCATTTCAACTCCGCAAGACATCACAACACAACACAATGCAAACACCGCAATCTAACAACGTAAACCCCTATTCATACTCACTCTCCCACGAACTGCTGCTCTTTCCGCACCGTCACTCTCCGTCGCTTTCCATGAAACGCCGTCTTCCGCCGACAATCCAAGGAGCAATCATCACCTAATTTCTTTGGGCCTTGGAAAACTCTTATCCTAATCTAGATCTCCCCTCACTCTAGAGACAACCATCCTACTCTGCTACCATCTGAAGGAGCTGGGATTCTTATCTAGATTTATACCTTATCAATCCTCCAGAATCACAGAACTGGTCGACTGGAACTTTTTGTCTGCTAAGAAGTGTAGAGGGGAGGTTTCCAAATTCATAATTAAACAGCTTTTTAATCAGCAATCAAATCCAAATTAAAGAACCACTGACCACGAACTGAAGTTAAAGGATTTATTACAAAGCCAAAAATAATTGGACATTGTTAGAATTGGGGGTCTCTAGTTGGCACAGGTAATTACTTGTGACAAATAGGGACCCTCTCCTCTAATCAGAATAAGGGGATTACACTCCTAAAATAACCCCTGCTCACCCCCTTGGTAGCTTGGTACGAACAGCAAGGCCTTATCTCAGAGGCGTTGTAAGTTAAGTATTTGTGACCTGTTAGACCTGGTACAATTGGCGTGTGTCTCCCTTCCATTGTTTGCTGTTGCCTCATGTGTTTTTGCTGTGTTAGATGCTTTGGGCACTGTGCCACTGCTATCCAGTGCCACAGTGCAAGTGTTCCCTATTGTTAATTGATGTATGGATTAGTGATTCCATGTCTGGCTATTTTTGTTTACTTGTCAGACCCTAGTCTAGTGCACTGAGTGTGCCAGGGCGTGTAATCCAAATGCTGCTAGTGGGTCTGCAGCACTGGTTGTGCCACCCACAAAAGCAGCCTTGTAAAATGTGTCTAAGGTCTGCCATTGCAGAGCTTGTGTGCAGTCTGGTACTGTCATGCTGACTGGGCAAGTGCACCCACTTGCCAGTCCCTAAACCTTCCCTTTTCTTCATATCAGTCACCCCTATGGTAGGCTCAAGGGCAGGGTGCATTGTAAGTATAAGGTAGGACAAGCCCAGATGTGTGTGGCATGTCCTAATAGTGAATTACAGCCATTTTCGTTTTACACTATTGCAAGGTCGCCTGTTCTCCATAGCCAAGAATGGGCTGTTAGAATTGTTACACTTTATAATCCTAACAGGCTCAGAGAACATGGTAGAAATTCGAGTTTAGTATGCCTGAACTCAGAATAATAAAATACATTTTTTAGTGAAGTTTATTTTAATATTCTGTTTGCAAAAATCACTTTTAGAAAGTAGGTATTTGCTTGTCTAACCATTCAAACCTGCCTCTGCTAGTTTGTGTATTCCTATGTCTGGTTTCTGAGAGTGACAGGGCTGGGGAATTCCAGGAGACAGGCTGAGTCACCAGTGGTGAATAGAGAGATCTGCATCTTGATGGGAGGGAGGAGTGCACCTGAACTCTGAATTGGTCTGTGCCTGCCTTCCACAATGCTGGCTCCACCCCCTGGGGAGCAGCTGATGTCTCTGCCCTGCGCACTGAAAGAAGAGAAGGAGTCCTGTAAACAGAGTGCTCCAGGACTGTACTTGCCTTCCACAATGCTGGCTCCACCTCCTGTGGGGCGTCTGATGTGCATGCCCTGCACTGTGAAAGGAAAGAAAAAGTCTGGTGAGTGAGGAAGCAAGGTGAAGAACAAAATTTTGTTAAAACTTGCAAAGTTAATCTCCCATAATGAGTAATTGAATTAATAAGCATGTGGTGAATTTACTAATCAACTTAGTTTAAGAAATACTTTCATCAGTACACGCGGGATAAACTAATGTGCTTTATGCTGCAAACGCAAAAGAAAAATAATAAACTAACCTTGTCTATTTTCTTTGTCAGTATTAAATGCGGCTGTTTAACTAATGGCATGTGCTTATTTTGTGTGCTTATGTTATGTCTTCTTTGTGATAAAAGCTCTTGGAGATCGTGCAGTTCAAAGAAGAAAAGTAATTATGATGCTGCTTGTATGTGCTTCTGCTAGGTAACATAATTAACGGGATTAATTAATAAAGGGGGTGGGTAACAGAATGGGTTTCAATTCTCTAATTAATTGATGTCTTGTGTTTGTTTATTAATAGTTTCCAAAGTGAGGCCTGGAAAAATGGTTGACAGAACTGCAGATGCAAAGCCTTGTCCAGAGTGAAGCCTTCGCACATGCGTAGCTGTGGAGATTTTTGCTGCACAGTCATCATTAATTGAAAAAGCAGTTCTTTGGTTGAATAGAACGTGCTCTCGGAGAAAAAGGCTCAAGGATAGGAACTTAAAGTGTCTGCCAAGGCTAGGAAGTCAAAGTTTGAAACTCAAGGGAAAAGTATCTTTATTGAGGAAGCCGAAAGACGTGGAGGTGAAAGACAATAGGGCTTATGTGAAGCCTGGATTTGGTCAAGAATCGGACATGACCTAATATTTTATCATTGACTGACATTGGACAGCCAATGAAAAGCTTGGATTCTCTTGAAAGAATGTAAATTGTAGAAAGTTTAGCTAGAAAGAAGGGTATAAAACATGACATTTGGAGCAGGGAAAAATCCCCCTTGCTTTCCGATTCCAGAATGACGTGACATGCTGTTGGACGTTTGACGCACATAAGGACAGCAGACTTTAAATGATTTTTTTCCTTTCTAGGTGATGCAAGAAATTAGACAGGGATATAGATTTAGGGTATGGAAACTGTTTTTCTGCTAATGATCCATGTTTCTGAGCTTGCTTTGAAAATGTCAGTTTATTAAATCACTTCCTTATTAAAATGCTGCTTTCTTATTTGCCTATAAAATAAAGATTCTAAAACGTAAATGCTTTATTTCTTTGAAAAATAAAGTTAATAAAATTAGATTTGAAGTGACAAGCTGGTCTTGTTTATTCATGGTCTAGTTTCCATTAGCTGATCCAATGGCCTTTAGTGGCTTGTTTATAAATGATAAATGTTTTAAACCATGGTGAAAACAGTAAAACTGCAGTTGTATAAAATAGTGTAAATAGTATAAGTGTAGTCTTAATTAATCAGGCCACATGATTCAGTCGCTCAAAAATTGTCTCATTGGTATTATGGGCCTTGTTTGTGTTTCCTGATTAGTGGTGAGTATTTTGGTGATAGGTAGTGTTATTGAGACAGATTTTCAGTCAGAGCGCTGGATCATAAGCAAAGTGCTCAGGAACTGGTTTGGACTAGGCACAGGCCCCTCTCCCCTCAGAGAACAAAGGATTTCTGGGTATAAGTATTGGGACCCTGATCCCATGAAATTGGATCACTTTTGGACTACAAGAAGAAACCTTTACTGAGGAGAGGAACCTGAAGAAACTAAGGAGAGACTATTCCCAAGCTGAAGTGCTGCTTGGGGGAATGGCCTGCAGTGGTTGCCTTACTTCCAAAGGAAGGAGAAAGGAACTTTGTAACTTTGCTTTCAACTTGTGAAGGATCTCCAAGGGGTTGGAAAAGAGCTTGCCTCCTGCTGAAGTTTCAGGGACAACAGACTTCACCCCCCAGCTCCTCAGAGTTCTTTTGTAAGTGCCGGCTGCTGTTTTGGACCTTCTGAGGAACTGCGTGTCGCATGGAGCTGGAAGCGCGACTCACAACTCTGGAGAAAGGGGGGTGTCACCGCTGGAACTGTCACACTGCTCCGCATCGGAGAGAAGCGTGCCGCAACGAAGAGGAAGCATGTGGCCGTCGCTGCTGCTGCTGTCGCATCTCCGAAAAAGGAGGGTGTCGCCGCTGTGGTTGTCGCACTGCACCGCATCAGCAGAAGAATCTCGCAACGAGGTCAGATTGTGTCGCCGTCGCTGTGCCTGCCGTCGCAACTCCGGAGAAGGAGGGTGTCACCACTGGAACTGTCGCATTGCACCGCATCGACCAAGAGCACCTCACATCCCAAGAAGCGCACCGCCGTCGGAGCTGCTGCCGTCGCATCTTGGATGTGGCCGCTGTAGTTGTCACATCGAGCGGAGGCTTCACGCATCGTGGAGAAGAGTAACGCCGCTGGAGCTGTTGCGGTCGCATCGTAATGGTGTCGCCGCTGCAGTCCACGCATCGAACCGAGTGCTTCTCGCATCCCCGAGAAGCGTGCCGCATCTGGATGATCTTCACGTCTTTATTTCTTTGTATCTGAACTTTCTCGTATTTCCCATCGCTGCATTATTGCTTGTCGTGAAAGCGCAACGCAACTTAAGGTACATTGACGCTGAGTATCGCATCTAAGAACTGAACTGAACTAAGCTTAAATCTACCATCTTAAAGTAATCATAGTGTGTATTTTTGTCGTTCATGATCTTGTGGTAACTCTATATAAAGTCTACTTATTTTTTATAAAAAACCTGTATGGTGTCCATTTGTAGTGTTGTCACTGTGTTACTGTATGTGGTCACAACTGCTTAACTTACAATGCCTCTGAGATAAGCCTTGAGTGCTCACACCATGCAACCTAGAGGGTGAGCAGGGGTTATTTTAGGTGTGTAATTCCCTTTCTCTGATTAGAGGAGAGGGTCCCTGTTTGTCACAAGAACCTACCAGTGCCAACCAGAGACCCCCAAATCTAACATGACCACATACAGTAAGTCAGTGACAACACTACAAATGGACACCAGACAAGGTTTTATATAAAAAATAAGTATATTTTATATAGAGTTACCACAAGACCAATAAACAACAAAAAGAATCCACAGTACTATTAGATTTCAAGAGTTCTTGTTAAAATGCCTAAATCAAGGTTCTGTGCGAGTCGGTAGCCTGGTCCAGCTACAGCGTTGTTGAGATAACACAGAGTCTAGCAAATCGAGCGGACCGCGACAATACGGGCCCTCTCAAATGTCGACAGACTCAGTCACAGTACCTTTTACTTGAGGTGGCCGGCACGGATGTGTGAGCTGGTTCCGGTGTTCATGGCGGTGCAGAAAGGAAGCGTTGCAGGACGAGTTGTCCCTCAATGCGGTGCAGGCAGCAGCCCATTGACAGAGTTGTGGATCCAAGGCGTGCGCTGCAGGACGAGACGGTGCTTCGATGCGGTGCTTGCAGCATGCGGTGCGGTGACAGAGCCGGAGTTCGGGAGCTAGCGTCGATCAGTCCGGACAGCGGTGCGAGTCGGGCAGTACGTCGCGAAGCGTGCGAGGCGGTGCCCAACTCTGGGTCGGTCACAGGATTCGGAGCCAGCAGCAGGGACCGCTTCAGTTAGACCAGTACGAGTCGGAGTAGGGAGGCGTTGCACTTCACGGTGTCCATCAGTCGCTGTACAGGCTACGGCTCGGTGACGGCGTCAGGACGGAGTCGGTGAGCTCAGAGCTTGCGTTGTTCAAGGCGGACGTTGCTTGATGCAGTGCCTACAGGACACTGAGCCAGTCGTGAGAGTCGGTCACAGCTCCCTGCCTCTGTGGCCTCTGAAACAGCATTTCCAGCAGCAATTCACAAAGGCTGGTGAAGTCCACTGGTCCGGGAACTTTGGTCAGGGGGCAAGCTCTCTTCTAAGCCCTTGGAGATCTTTTGTACAAGTTGAAAGTAAAGTCCACAAAGTTCTTTCTCCTCTCTTTGGCAGTCAGGCAACCACTGCAGGACAATCCCCCAAGCAGCACTTCAGCATGGGAATTGTCTCTACTCAGTTTCGTCAAGTTCCTTCTCCTCAGCAGAGGTTTCATCTTGTAAGTCTAGAAGTGACCTCAGCAAGAGGTTCAAAAGGTAAACTAGAACTAATACAAACATAATCCTACAAAGGAGTCTCAGACGACTCAGAATAAAAAGTAACGTTAGTTCAAGAAACATCAGGCATCCAATTACCGTCCCTACTTGGAGTCTGGACTGCATTTACAAAAAGGAAAGGAAAAGTTAATCTGTCCCTACACTAACTCTAAGGTGACATCCCTACTTAACAATTCCCTTCAGGCAAGAGTAAAGGTGTCAGCCGTGAAGACTCCCTAAGAAGTACATTCACGTTTCTTAGATAAGTAGCCTAAACTACTGAGCTCGTTCTAGAATGCTCCTTCCTATACCCCACTCTGCCCAACTTTCCCTCAACACTGTCTAAAATTGCCTACATCCTGCTCTGGCAACCTCCTAACAAAATCTGCTCTCCACCCATGGGTTCTGTCCCTAACACAAAACTCCCATTATCGTAGATACACCCCAAGGCACACCCCTCTGGGCAGGTGTCGGGTTTAGGATGTTTCCAGCATGGCACTCTTCCATCCAGCGTCCGTTGAGGTGTCCTTGGATCCCAGGCACCTTCCCCACCAAATGTTGCAGATGGACATTCCTCTGGCAGTTACTCTTCCTCACTCCTACCGGCCTAACGTCTAAACAATGGATCTTCCTACCTAACGAGGTCCGTGGCCTTGCACCTGCAAATGAAATACGTGAGAAGCAATCTTGTGCAAATTCAAAGTTACGATTCAATATTCTCTGAGAACAGCACCTTTCCCAGTAAGAAATTATTTCACAAGCTAAGTAAAGAAATCACGGTTAGGCCTCTACAGGCTTCTCTATGCCCCAGGCCTTTACACGTTTAAATGCATTTTTAAATGATTCTACATCATAAGCAATGCACTCTATTCCATAACAAAACGACATTACATTTCAACTCTAAACTCAAGTTCTTTTCCATGTTAAAGCATCACATTCTATCTCCTACACGTGCAACTCTCAATATGACACGTTTACTCATTTAGCAATACACATGTTTAAGAGTATTTCTATGTTATATAAAGCATCACACTCCTGTTAAGGCTCTAGATTAATCTGCAAACATTATGAATACACTTTTACATATTGCACTGATCCCCGGCCTACTATTATATTTTCTAAAAGTGTACATTAGTATGTCCTCTAAATATGTGGGTGCTGACTACAAGCAACTATGATGCACCCCTACTATTTTTAAAAGTAACATGGCGCTCTCTAACTCTCTTTGTGACTTCTATTGTTTATCTAGCAGAGATAACCACATTCTGAGCCAGCTGGATCTTGGGGTCTACTTCTTAGTCGGGCTATAAGTGGGAACAGGTCCAGCCCCTCAAATCTCTACTCTGTTGCCCCAATCCTCTTCTGTTTTTCCACGGATCCAGAACGTTTGATGATGAGCTCGGGTGAGGTCTAAATTTTGTAGGATTCACTAGCCAGTGAGTGGGCGTGCACATGGACAGTTCAAAAACAATTTGAATTTTTTTGGAGCACATCTTGTTTGACTCACTGCAAACTATCTCAAAATGCACTATACAGGGTTAATACCAATGTGGAAGGTCTGTTCTGCCCCTCGGAGGTATATGGCTGGTCTTGTGTTTTTGTCCATTGTTTCCTGACTTTTTCGGTCTCTTCCACATCCCTAATTGTTGACTGTTCTTGAGTTTTTGCCATTGTTTTCTCTATCAATCAATTTACCGATCAGGGTTCTTATAGAGTGCAGCAAATCATCCGTTAGGGTCTCAAGGCGCTAGGAGGCGGGTTCTGCAGTTCAGTCGAAGAGCCAGGTTTTGAGGTTCTTCCTGAATTCAGGCAATGAAGGTGATTGCCTGAGATGTAGAGGTAGAAAGTTCCAGGTCTTCGCAGCGAGGTAGGAGAAGGATCTTCCTCCTGCTGAGGTCTTGCGGACCCATGGGATAGTGGTCAGGGCCTGTTGGGTGAAGCGAAGATGTCTGGTGGGTGTGTAAAAAGAGAGGCGGTGGTTGAGGTATGCAGGCCCGGTGTTGTGGAGGGCTTTGTTGGTGTGCATGAGGAGATTTTAGTCTATTCTATGCCTCTTAATTGTAATCTTTTCTCTTGTTTTGGGGTTTGTACCTCTTTTGCTTATCACACTGCTGCCGCACCCAACCACACAACATGAAGGGAGATTTCACCTTCATCTACTGAAAATTCTGATGCACTTTCCAACATCCTACACCCACCAATTCTGCACCCACAGCACCCAGCACCCCACTCTCTCACCACACATGCAGCACGCCACACTCACTTGCATGCTCAACACCTGCTTGCTCACCAAGCACACCACAACAATATGTGACCTGCATCACAACCACACCGCAGAATACTTTGCTTTCCAGAAACACGGCTGAGCCTACCCTTTTCACTAGACATTGCTAAAGTCATCCCTGCCAGCTACAAGATTTCCAGACAGGACCATCAGTACAAGCCCAGAGATGGAGTTGCCATCATATTCATAGAAACCATCAGCAGCACGACCTTCACAGATGCCTCCACCAGCTACATGGAACACCTCACATTCAAGCTACACATCATAGCCAACTTCTCACTGAACTGAACCCTTGTCTTCTAGCCCCTCCAGGACTCACCACCAACTTCGCCAGCAACATCACAAACTTTGTTGCACCGTCATCATTGACTCCATACCGTCATCCTCCATAGAGACATGAACTTTCACCTGAAAGACCACAGATTCCACTGCCCTTGATAGAAAACCTCAGAAACCTCTGCCTCATGTAGTAAATTACTGGACCAACCCCTGATGCTGGACTGCTATTGGACCCTATTTCACCTCACTCAGCAATATCAGTGCCAACAAGCTATCACCAAGGATCTGGACAGACCATGGCCCTAATCAGTTGCAGCATCCCAATCCAGCACCTCCACAAATCTACCAACAGTGGACCCACCTGGGGGGGCATGGCTAGCAGCCAACAAGAATGGCCGCAGCCTAACGAAGCTCCCATTTCCCACATCCCTATTCAGACATATCCGACAGCATCCCCAGTTTAAAATTGCCTGAAAGTCTCTTGATTCTTCCTATACCTTCATCCCCGGAAGACTGCCTGGTCCGGCAGGGCAAACGAGGATTCTAATCCCCCCTTTTACAGAGACCATGACCAGTGCCGTAATGGTGGCTCCCTGACAGCGATCGAGAGAGGAGTGGCCTCTCTGTGGCGGAGGAGCTTGTAGTTGACTGACCCCAGTGGAAGCCCGGCGGAGACCTGTATAGGAAAGCTGGGCTGGATTTACCTTGAGGCGAAGGAGCAGCGCTGCTCTTGGGGCAGCCGCCCGAGGTCCATAGTGCTGGTGAGTGATGGCGAGACATAGCTGCAGCCTGAGGCCTTGGGGGAACGAAATGGACGCGACCGCGCGCAGGGCAGTCGGTGCGGGATAGATAGCCACGGGGGCTGAGAAGCAGCACTGAAGAGTCTTCCCGGGTGCTGCGCGAGATTGATAAGCAGACCGGGGGCTCGGCCGGAGTCCCCGACCTCAAGAGGCAAGATGACAAGAGGAGGCGCGGCCTCCTGACGAAGCCAGTGGGTGGAGCTACGCCATGAACTGAGGCCCCGGCTTTGCGGCCTACCGCGTATCCTGCTGAGCGGTGAGGTGCGGGTGGCCGGAGAAGAGTAAATGTGGTGGGCCTGTGGCGCTGGGGGCACTGAATGAGGGGCGCCCAAGAGGAGGATAGCACTCTGTAGATTGACTAGCAGTGCTCGTTGGTAGAGACTACAGTTGCAAAAGACCACATATGCTGCCCAGGGTGCCTGTACTCGAAGAGCTGCTAGGCCTGTATGGGCGCATGGGGAGCCTAAGACAAGGAGTGGCATGTACTGGCGAACGGGTGCTTGAGGTGGAAGGTGAATAGCCCCGACGGCTCCCCACATTTGGACTGATTTTGTGCAGTGGGTCGCTCCCAACTCCTATGGGGTCAATGTACAGATAACTATTGTGTGTCAGCGTCAAAGTTGCAGGGGGGCCCAGTTACTCTTGAAACTTCCCCAACTTAACTTACAAAGGCTGTGCAAGGGGAAGCAGGGGATTTAGGACTGTGCTGCACCCGGGCGGCCTGGGGGAGAGAGGTGCTGAAAGCTCCTAGCCCAGAGGGAGATAGTGTATAAGAGTGTCACAATCAGAGTGAGGAGATGATTTCCAAAGTCAGTTGGCGCAGGCACACGCACCAGATGGCCGAAAATTGCGACGAGCGCAGAAGCCCAGCCTGGACAATCTGTGCATTGGGACTGCGGTGGCCCGAAAGTGACTGTAAGAGGGATCCCCCCGAGTTTGGCTCCTCTCGCCAGAGATCGGCGGCTCACCCATCGGAGCTATTTTGTGTTCTCCCCTAAGGGGCTATATAAAGGTGTACAGCCATGGCGACAGGTGGGAAGGGACCTAAGGCGAATGCCCACAAGCAACTAGCCAAATTTGCATGGTCTAAAGTGCGAGAAAAAGGTGACTTGCCGCACTCGGAGAAGTACCGGAGCCCACCCTACATGATGTAATGGCGGCTATTAACGGAGTGTGGGCCTCGGTGGCCTCGGTCACAGTAGAGGTCTCTCTAATCAGGGCGGATTTCCGAAAAATGGACGAGAAAGTCAAGGAGCCCAAGATAGTCCCTAGCGCCCTACAGACGGACACATCGGAACTTCAGACGCTGATGCTTGAAATGCAGAAGAAGCAGGAAAGGATGGCACAGCAGCCCGATGATTACGAAGGAAGGGCCTGCCGCAGCAACATTCGCATCTTATGGGTTCCCGAGAGAATGGAGGAGCGGCAGCAGACCTATATGTAGAGGACCTCAATCACGGAGCACCTGAAGCCTAAGACTCTGTCCAGCTACTTCTCCATTGAAAGAGCACACAGAGTACCAGGAGGTAGACCAAATCCGGGTGTGCCCCCGAGACCTCTGATTGCTAGAGTGTTCAACTATCGCGATAGAGACATTATCTTGCAGACGGTGAGATCTAATGCTCCGCTAAAAATAGACAACTACGAGGTGGCCTTCTTCCCTGACTTCACAGCTAAAGGTCCAGCCCAGCGTCGCAGCTTTCAGGCGGTGAAAAGGGAACTCCGAGACCGGGAGGTTAAATACGCAATGCTCTTTCCTGCAAGACATAGAGTTGAGTCGGATGGCAAATCGTGGTTTTTTGACTCGCCAGAGGCAGTCTGGGACTGGATGGAAGGCTGGAGCACAGTGGGAAGCCACAGACGAGGTCTCTCTGAAAGGACTAATCAGCGCAGAGGTAACCGAGAGAACGAAGTAACAAATGGCCTAGTGGAGGAAGAAGCTCGGTCAAAGGAGCAGGAGTGAGGACTCTTGGCTTTACTGATGGAGAGCCGGCGCCCACCTGAAAGCACAAGTAGGGAAGGACTGGGTGGGGGTCTGATATACCCATCAGGTGCTTGACTTACTATAAGGGACCTGATATACGGGTTAAGACTGGTGGGTTTAAATGATGTGATCTGAATTGGACTATTCAATACAAACAGTGGATGGCTACAAAACAAGTGAATTGTGATATGAACGGGCGGGGATGGGAGTTAAGTACCCCGTGCATTTTCAGCATTTCCGGGGAGGGAGAGAGACACTCTGCCATGTTTGGGAGTGGGTAGTTCTAAATCCACGGGCTGGGAGGGGGTGGCAACAGGGGGCGTGTGTAGTTTTGAATCCACGGGTAAGGGGCAGGGATGGGTGTGGGGGTTGGAGAGAGGGGAGAGGGGGGGTTTGAAGGTTCACTGTCGGGATTGGGGGAGGGTGGGTGGTTGAAGGTTCATTGTTTAATTGTGCGGCTGGGACATGTAATGCTAGACAGGATGCTGA
This sequence comes from Lissotriton helveticus, assembly GCF_964261635.1. Classification (NCBI taxonomy): domain Eukaryota; kingdom Metazoa; phylum Chordata; class Amphibia; order Caudata; family Salamandridae; genus Lissotriton; species Lissotriton helveticus. The sequence continues at coordinate 1,026,252,298 of NC_136063.1, forward strand.
GACGTTCAGTATTTGATAGGATTGTTCAATTTCTCTTGCTGACCTGTTCAATTGTTGTGCCTTTTGCTACTTGGGATGGGGGATAGGGATAGGACACTTTCTTTACTGACGTGGAACGTTAATGGAATGGGAGACAAGATTAAGAGGGGGATTTTGCAACAATATCTGAAATAGCACTCTCCGGATGTGGTACTGCTTCAGAAAACACATCTGGTGGGACAGAAGACGAAGGCCCTCAATAGATGGGGATATAAGCTCTTGGTACACGCTGATTACACTTCCGGGTCTAGGGGAACTACGGTAAAAAGGTCCGTACCATTCGTGGTCCATAAAGTGTGGGTGGACTCGGCAGGGTGATTTGCTGGTGTGGAGGTCTAATGGGATGGTAGCGGGCTTAATATAATTTCTATTTATCTGCTGCCTGCTATGGGAAAGTCGCCTTGGTGGACCTGGGTGGGAGGCTGACGGGGCTACAGGACGGAACTCTGATTATAGGGGGTGACTATAACCTGACGTTGGATGACACGATAGATCGCCACCCACCAAGGTCGAGAGCGAAATCTAATAACTTAATGGCAGAATTCACAGAGGCGATGGGACTAGTAGACGTGGAGTGGGTGCTCCAGACAGTGGATAGGCAGTTCACTTTTTTCTCTAACATACACCAGAGTTTATCATGTATAGACTACTTCCTCACACACCTAGCTGTGGTGGGGAGTTTTGTTAATGCCCTGGTATTATCGAGAGGTATATCCGATCATTACCCGGTCTGGTTGGAATACACCCACTGGGAAAGACAGACACGCACCACAATAGCCCTTAACCCTTGGCTTTTACACATACCGGACCTCAGAGGAGAACTTCGTACGCAAACAGGGAATTGCTTTGCTGAGAATGTGGGCTCAGTCGCGTCCGCCCAGACAGTATTGGAATCATATAAGGTGGTCTTGAAAGGGCAGGCCTTGTCCTTGAAGATAGGATACATCGCTAAGAAACGTGGACTTTTAATACAGGCAGAAACAGACCTTCTGGTTCTTGAATGAGAACAGGCACAGAACCCGTCACCTGAGACCGCGCATATGCTCCAGTTGATGCAAGATGAGTTTCGGATTAAGACTAGGGAACACATGAAAGGTAAATATCGCCATACCCAGCATAGAATATATGAAATGGGTGATAGGGCAGGCAGGACACTGGCTTGGTTAGAGAGGCGTGAACAGGGATCGAGGTGGGTGCATAAGTTGACGATGTCAGATAGGGGCCTTGTGTCGCATCCGCTGGATGTTGCGGAGGAGTTTGCGGCCCACTTAGAGTGGGTATAGTCCCCCTTTACTCTGTACACGGCTGAGGACTCGCGTCAGCTCCTGGGGGATAGTGATATCCCGACTTTGTCGGAGGAGGATAGGGACGCCCTGGATAAGGATCTCTCTGCCGAAGAAATTGGTAAAGATATAGGGCGGATTAAATCAGGAAAGGTGATGGGACCCAACGGTATCCCAGATGAATTCCTAAAGGTCACTGCCTCTCGGACTATGCCGCATTTGCAGGCTATGTATAAGGAAAGCTTGGAGGTGGGGCGGCTCCCTGTGGATCAGAGGCTGGCCACAATAGTCATGATTCACAAACCGGGCAAGTCAGCAGAAATGTGTGGCTCATATAGGCCTATCTCTCTGATCAATATCAGGGCTAAAGTTCTAGCAAAAGTGCTTGCCAACAGGCTGGCGGAGGTCATTACCAAGTTGGTTCATCCAGATCAATCGGGGTTTATGCCTGGTGGAAACATAATGTAATGGCCCGAAGGCCATATATTCAGGACGATGCCGCGCTGTTGTCTCTTGATGCATCTATGGCCTTCGATTCCATAGAATGGCCATACATGTTCGAGGTGCTTGAGAGGGTGGGTCTGGGACCGAAATTTATAGCATGGGTTTGGTTGCTGTATACGGATGTTTTGGGCCAGGTGCAAGTGAATGGCTACACATCTAGGACATTTAAGTTGAGGCGGGGTACCAGGCAGGGTTTGATATTCACTCTTCTTTTGGAGCCGCTTGCGGCATGGATATGCCGGGATTTTATGGTATGTGGAATGAGATGGGCGAGTGAAGTGGAAGACCGCATATCTTTATATGCGGATGATATACTGTTGTACTGGGCTTCCCCGTACAAATCTATATCCGTAGTACTAGACATTTTCACAAATGTTGGTAAATCCTCAGGGTACGCGATCAATTGGCATAAGTCTGTGTTGTACATGTTGTGGGGACAGGTCCCTAGACTTCCGGCGGGATGCCCCATAGTTGTGGCGAAAGACAGGTTTCGGTACTTGGGGGTGTATATCACGTCGGATCCCAATTTGTTCTATAGTTCCAATCTTGCCCCTCCACTGGCGAGACTGCGAGCTGACGTGAAACTCTAGTGGTCTCTCCCACTTTCACTGCTTGGCCCGGCAGCGCTTTTTAAGATGCTAGCCCAGCCTCAATTTTTACATATCCTTTAAAATTGCCCGCACAAAGTCCTGGATTCCTACTTCAAAATGGTAGAGGGGGAGGTCCGTACACTTCTGTGGGATGGGAGAGCCCCAAGGGTGGCATTAAAGAAGCTGCCAAAGAGTCAATATGATGGGGGTATTGCGCTCCCCGACCTGAAGCTCTATTATTGGGCAGCACAGCTAGTGACAATAGATGGATATACTGCCCCCCGGGGGATCCAGCGTATCCGCTTGACCGATACCAAACTGATCGCTCCGGATATATGGGGGCCCTAGATGTTAGTGACAGGAAGAACAAGAGACGATTTTTTTGGGCCCACCTTACACACGTTGCAGATGTGGCAGACAGTGAACCTGAGGCTGGGATGGGTGGGCGTCCTGACTAAGGTTGCTCCACTTTGGAGTGCACAAAAGCTGGGTATGCTATGTTATCAGCCTGGGTTTGACAAGTGGGACCTCATAGGTATCTCAGTGGTAAAAGATTTGGTTAAAAAGGGGAAACTACTTACGTTTGAGGAACTCCAGAAACAATACCAACTAGCTCAGGGGGAGACATATAGGTACCTCCAGATACGCCATGCTCTTAAAGGGGCCTTCTCCTCTTTCACAGACATTCCAGACTCCTCACCACTCGAAGATAGACTGTTAGATGGACCTCTAGACTCGAAAGCTATCTCACTCACTTACAAGAAATTATGCAATAATCTTCCAGATACCCTCCCAAAACTCGGGGAAATATGGCAAATGATATGGGGGTGATTAGTGACGAAGACTGGCAAGAGGCCCTGATGTCTCCTAGAGAGGTGGCTATCACGCAAAAGTTCATGTTGATTCAGCTCCGAATACTGCACCGCTTGTATATGACGGAACCGACTTTGGTGAAGATGGGTTCGTGGGCGAACGATCTCTGCCTGAGGGGATGCGGCCAACAAACCATGTTTTGCCATATGCTGTGGAGCTGCCCGTGGCTACGGTTCCTTTGTGAGGGAGCTACCGAACACACGCATAAAGCCCTACATAAGAAGTTGAACCTAACGCCACGACTGGGTTTGTTAAATATCTGGGAGGCAACCGACCTGACGGAAGTAGAGAAGCAATTTGTCACATTGGGATATACACTGCTTAAAAGGGAGATAGCGAAAGGATGGGGTGGAGCAACCATGCCAAGCGTACATGTATGGGCAAAAGAATTGGATAGATGCATGCTGGCGGAATCGGAAGTGTTTATAGCAAGAAGGTGTCCCAAGAAATGGGACCAAAAATGGTTGCACTGGAATAAGTACTGAGGAGATATTGTTGTGTCCCCAACAGTGGAATTGGAAATGCGTCAAAGTGCAGGAGGTGCTGTAGTTATGTAATGTATAAATGATGTCAGCTACTTGTCCAAATTCAGAATTCTGTAAGTCCTATAGTGATGTCCTTGTTTGCACATGTTCTGCTGTTTTCAATAAAAAATATTATAACAAAAAAATGGACCCACCTGCCACAGCTGGAAAAAACATCACTGAAAAGGATTGCATCTCTATCCTAGTCTCACACCAACCTGAGCATATCAACAGCCTGCCACAAGCCATCAACAATTTCAACTGCTGGATCACGGCATGTGCTGACACCCTGCTCCCCTAAAGCACAACCCAACAGTAATAGCACAACCACATGCCAGCAGGGACTCAAGATGTAAAAACTTCATAGCTAGCAACTGGGGCACAAGTGTAGAACAAGCAAAGACACTACAGACAAAGACACTCCCTCCAGAGCAACTGGAACACCAAGGGTTTCGCTCTCACTGACCACATTGATGCTGCATTAATAGCAGCAAGGACATCTTCAACATTGCCACAGAGTTCACCAGGCCTTCAGCCACCTCCAGCAAAAAACTGCCTCACAAGACCTCTGCAACAAGCTCATAGCTCCATATATGGCAAAATTTCCCCTCAACTGGACACCACCACCCTCACATAAACTTTCCATCACAACCAAGAAAAGAACTCTGAAATTGTGGTTTGACATCACCACAGATGAAATTGCCTCTACCATGAAGTGCATCCACTCGACAGCCCAATCTGGTCCCTCCCCGTACCACACCTTCACAAAGGACTCCTGATCAGCAAAGCACTACCATCCAATCTCAATGCCTTCATTGACTCAGTCACATTGCTGGACACCTGGAAACATGCCATTATCATTTCCCTGTTCATCAAAACATCTGCCGTCCTAATCACGCTTGCCAACTATGGACCGATCTCCCTCCAACCATTTCCAGCCAAAGTATTAGAGGAGCTGATCCACTGATGCTTCGTAGACCACCTCAACAACCACGAGATCCTCAACACCATATAGTCCAGCTTCAGGCCCAACTGTGATATAGAAACAGCACTTATCACCACCACAAACTACAGCGGTATGATCCTTGACAAAGGAGAATTGGCACCCCACATTCTCCAGGACATCTCTGCAGCTTTTGACACAGTCTCTCGGTCGGTCCTGATCAGACACCTGCACTAGTTTGCCACCCTACAGCCCACTCTTCACTCAATCTGTTTTTCGTAATGGAAAGCTTAGCACATTACTTCTCAAACGTCTGCACACTTATATGTGGAGTACCCTGAGGGTCATCCCTCAGCCTAAACCTCTTAACCTCATCCACACACATGACATCAATATCCTTTCTTATGATGATGACACACAACTCATACCCTCCTCCTCAGACACAACACAAGGAACAAGCTGATGGCTGCATGACCGAAGTTGTAAACTGGATAAAGCAAACTGTCTAAAACTCAACACAGAAAAGACAAAAGTAGTGATCTTCAGCAAAACACTTTGCCATGGTACTCCAACATTTACCATCTGAACCCAGACCCACACCCATGCCCAGCCCTCTTGCCAGGAACCTAGAAATTACCATTGACAGTAAACTGGACATGTCTGCACAACCTCCCAGCAACCTGAAAAATCATATCTCCTTACACTAATGAATCAGACCCCTCCACTTTGCAGGACAGCTTGTGTTCTTCCACACATCACACCCATTTAAGGCCAGATCGAAGTGTGTGCCTTCTCTTACATCACTCCTAACGCATGGAATGGCCTCCGACTTCACATCACTGTTCCAGAAAGAACTGATAGGGACAGCTGCTTGTAGGCTGATGCTAATTAGCAAGTGCAACTTCAGACAGGTAAAGTCTAACTTTTTAAAAGTTATTGTTCATGACTATTTGTGAAAAATCAAACTTCACATTTGAATTGGATTTTTATGAAATATTAAATATTAAAAACAGTGGTTGAATCATTTCTATGGCTTATTCTAAATCAGAGTTAGCTAAAATACGAGTTTTTTTGCACTTTAGCTTTCCTCATGGAAACAGCTACATGCCAACTTTAAATTCTTGCATGTACCACTTTTAAACAAAAGGCACCCCACCGTGTGGGCTTCAATTCTACTAAGGATCGACTTAGTAAACTTTTAAAAAATAGTGCACCCTCATGTAAAAAAAACGGAGTTTTTAAAATGCTACCCTGAAGGTTTCAAAGCTGAAGCGGTAAGGGTACACATGTAGGCCTGAAGTCACATTTTTGTTGTCAGCCCATTGAATGGCACACCATGTGCTGCAGTCCATAGGTGACATTCAACTTTCTTTGTCATTGGTGTATTTTCATGCACCTTACACCATGGCCTTCTAGTGATTTCCCTTCTTGGCCCACTTTGGTTCTCCCTTAGTATTGCATTTTACACGTTTTAGGGTGCCTATGCTCGCTCTACATAGCCACATATAACACATTTGTTTTTGCAACATTATTTTGAGAATACGCTGTACATGTTGTTTGTTATTCAGGGACTCTTGTTGAGATTTTGTCTACACATTTTGTACAAGGTTGCTGGGAATACATAACAACATTGTGTACTATTTTTTGCTCGTTAAGCCAACAGTTCCTAACATTTAGAGATAATATGGTTCCACAGCTGCATTTCCAGCGCAAAAGTTTTATCATATAAACTTTGCGGGTCAGGGAGAACAATTCTGATAGAGACAACTGTTCTGGAATGACAGCAGTGCCCGGCATGCAGCCCTGTGTAAACTGAGTTTACATTCATGATGCGAACCACCTAACTGCATATATCAAGTATGGGGTCCTAGTCCAATCCCAGAGTTCGCAAATATATCCCAGTACTCTTATGGGAAGAGTAGACCTAGACAGATATATAATGTGTCATGGCTGAGTAGTTTGTTCTATACAGTTTGTTAGTAATGCTAATTACTTTGCTTAGTTGCATATTCCAAATGATCGCAGCAAATTTGCTTCACAATAGACTACAATAGTTTCAATAAATGTGTTGGAAACTTCTTCATGTCTCTCTTATGTTTGTGTATGAGTAACAAAAGGGTAGGACCTGTTTCCAAAGTTCCTTTGGCGGCTAGAGGTTCATGTTATTCTGGAAAGGTTAGGAGTTCAGGTGAGGCCCTGTGAGATAGCCAGGATTGGGCTGACAGGTATTGATGATGTCGACAGACTCAGTCCCAGCACTCTGATGTCTGGTCGTCCTAACGCACAGTTCTGCATAACAGTAGAATCTGTGCAACAGCCTTATTAGAAGGTTAAATATGCCAATGGAGGATTAACCAATTTACATTGTTATAAGGGCCAGAGAACCTAAACTGGTGGCTGGACGTCACTGCCCCATTGTGTAGACTTAAATTATAGTTACTCATTAAAATACTTCAAAAATTGCCATCTGCCATTTTTGTGCTCAGTGTTATACTGATCTGCTGGCAGGAGAAGAGACAGAAGCAGCGTGTTTTTGAAACCCTGCCATCCACTTTGCTGTGTAAGTATTACAGAAATATAATGTCTGATAAATGTATTAATACTTATTGCGTTATAAATTCATGCAAAATATTTGACATTTCTGTACTCCCCGAGACACAATTTCTTTAGAAATAAATATATCTCATGGCGGATATTTTCTTACTATCAATCAAACACAATATCAAAATGAGTATGTTAAATGTCAAGTATATTTTCTTTATATTTAAGTAATAAATTATTTGGCATTTGCCACAATCATGGGAGACAGATTTTACGGAACTGAAAATAATCCTTCAGGGGATCCCAACGTATCAGGTGAGCTGGGCGGGCTGCTGTAACAAGTGCCTCAACAGTTCTGGTGTCTGGCATCACCACTTCAGTGGAGAGGGTGCATGATTCCAGAGAAAGAGGTGAGGGGGAGACAGTCCCCAGTTGAAGGACCAGTGTGTCAGAGGTTGCCAGCTCTGAGGTCAGAGCACCCTAGAACTGACCCTGGTGGGCCACTTCTGGCCTGGAGGGGTCTTCATGCACTGTCAGGTGGACGGGAGGCTGGAGACCTGTGCCAGGCAGACTCTTGCACTACTCATGAGGAGTGTTATTCCCTTGGAGGGAGTGGATGTACTCCCCTAGAAGTCCTGGCTTGCTAGGCACAGGTCCAGCCAAAGGCTACAGACCCTGGGTTGGAGGGCCAGGTTCAGGGTGACCCTGACCTGGAGGAAGGGGCGACTGCCGGCAGTGTCCCTACCGTTTTGCCCTCTGGGGGTACCACTCTGGATGGGAGGGTGCAGAACCCAAGGGGGAGAATCAGGGGGAGGGAATTCTTGGCCCTGACTTCTGTCCACACAAAGGGTACAGACGCTGAGCTGAGTACCCAGTTGCAGGATCAATCAATAATTGGTAAAGCACACTACATATCCGTGAGGGTCTCAAGGTGCTGGGGGGGGGCGCTACTGATCGAACAGCCAGGTCTTGAGTATCCTCCTGAAGGTCAGCACATCTTGGGTCTCTTGTAGGCTCAGTGGGAGGGTGTTCCATGTCTTGGCGGTGAGGTGGGAGAAGGATCTCCCACCGGTGGTTGTTCTTCGGATGCGCGGGACGGTGGCAAGTGAGAGGTCGGCGGAGCCTAGCTGGCGGTTGGGGATTTAGAAGGATAGCACCCATGAACTGGTGGGGGACCTGGGCAGGACACTTGCCAAAGGTACCCTGACAGTTCTGGAGTCTGGGGGTATCTCTCCACAGTGGAAGGTACAGGATCCCTGTGGGGAGGACAGGATGTGGGAAAGCCCACCCCTGTCTCCTGGCCAGCCACAGGGTATAGACCTTGGGCTGGTGGGCCAGTGTCAGAATGCCACCCTTGACCTGGCAGGGGGGAGAGTAGACAGAGGGTGCAAGGCACCTTGGACTATCGGCCCCCACTCTGATGCCACAGGGGTTCGAGAGCCCTAAGAGGCATGAGGCCTGGCTCTCATCACTGACAGTTGTCAGTGGCCTCCGTGGCTTGATGTCCTGGTGAAGAGAGTTGTCCCTGGGAGGGGGACAGGAGTCACACCCTGAGGGTGGACTGGGACACACTACTGTGTTGGCCATGTGTGTACTGTCTGCTTGCTGTGACACATCTGTGAGCAGGGTAAGTTTAGGTGCTGCACTGATGGGGTCTGCAGGCAAGGAGAAGGGTTCCCCATGGGTCAGCTTAGTGGACCCTGAAAGAATAGACAGAGAGATCCAATTGGGTTCAGGAAGGCATAGAAACAGAAAGTGCCCCCGCTGTTGTGGGCAAGGTTTTTGTTCTATCACCCCAAGCAGGGAAATCCATCAATGGATTGATTAGTCTGCCCTGGCTTTAGGCTGGGAGGGTGTTGTGTTACACTTGCTTTTTCAGCAGGTTCACCCCAGACTTTTTGCTTTTTGACCTCCTGTTTATGACCATGTTTTGTTGGGTTTAGGATTCGGGGCACTTTACCACTGTTATTCAGTGCTAAAGTGCATATGCTCTCCATTTAAATTGGGTTTATGGATTGGTGTTTCCATGATTGGCTAATTTGATTTATTACTAAGTCCCTAGTGCAGTGCACTATGTGTGCCCATGGCCTGTCAATCAATTGCTGCTAGTGGTCCTGCAGCACTGATTGTGTCACCCACACAGGCAGCCTTTTAAAGGTTTCTCAGACCAGCCACTGCAGTGTCTGCGCACAGTTTGTACGACCTTGTCGACCTGGCAAGTACAACTACTTTCAGGCCCAAACCTTACCTTTTCTTACAGGTAAGGCACCCCTCAGTCAGGCCCAAGGTATCCCCCATGGGCATGATGCAGTGTACCTGAAAGGTAGGACATGGACTGTTGTGATTAACATTTCCTGATAGTGAAAGACTGTGTATTTCATTTTTCACAATTGCAAGGCTATCTGTCCCATAGGCTAACATAGGAGTTGCTTTGTAACATCTTACAAGGTAACTTTCCATTAGGACAAGATAGTGAAATAGAGTTTAAACTTCATGAACACAGGATTTAAAATTCATCTTCAGTAAAGATAATTATGCTGTTGTGTTTTTCAAAATACCACTCTGGAAAGTGGGTATTTTTTTGTCTAATCATCTATGTACCTCTGCCTGTTGTGTGTTCGCGGTCTAGGTTTTAGACTGACAGGGGCTGGTTTGTGCATTCACACGAGACAGACATCAGGGGGGGTTAAGGAGTGTCCTGCCTTTCCTTGGTGACTCATTGCCAGGCTGAATAGACCTGGTTGCATTTAGAGTAGTGGGAGGAGATGTTGCTTGCACCTGAATGGACTGTATCTGTGTTCCACAATACTGTTTCAACCCCCCAGGAGTGAGCCTCGTCTGAGCCAAACAGAACTAGACTATGTATGCCAAATGGAACTTTGTTTGCACCAACCTCAAAGGAAAATGTCGTATAAATATTGTGGCCCTGACCCCAGAACTTTATATTACTGCTGGACTAAGGAAACTGCCAGGAAGAAGAGCTGGAAGAGCTGTGAGGAGAGACTACCACTTTGCTGTGGACTTTGCTGGGTTGGCCTGGAGATGCTACTTCTGTCTTGGGCAGGGTAAGGACTGGAATGTTAATTCTGCATTCTAAGTATGTCCAAGGGCTTGATGTAGAGCTTGCCTCCTGTTGGAAGTCTTAGGGAGATCAAAAACGTCAACATCTTCTGGGTATTGGCTTCCGGAACTGGACGTTTCAGCTGCCACAGAGGAGAAGGGTGACCCAACGGCATCAATGATGTCGCTGCTAGCTCCATGACCTGAAGGCTCGGCAGATGGCACTGCTGCACTTCGCACCGCAACTTTGGTCTCACTGATGACGGGGTCTGACGCCGTCACTGAGCCGCTGTTTGCACTGTGACATGTGGGCATCGCACTCCGTACGGCCTCGCTTCACACAACCACCTTGGTATCCCCAATGACACTGTCACCGATGCCGCTACCTGCACTATGCCCATGGACATTGTTGTGGAGAACACGGAGCACTGTCCAGCTACCCACCACAGCCCTGCCTCACCGATATGGCCACGCCAAGCTGACCTAGATGCCTTTGCTTGCACTGTGGTTTGGGGGCACCGCTCTTAAGTTACACGACGCACCTCTCGGTCCACACTGCAGCCTTGGCCCATCGAATCAAGTGCCATCGACTCCAAATTGTCAACCGACACACCTGTGGGCCCGGCACATTGCATTACCCCATCATGCACCTCAGCTTTGGGTCTACCGAAGACAGCACTTCAGCAATGGCGATGTCGCTGCTTGCACTGTGACCTATCAACACTGCAACGACCACTGCCCCGCTTCACAGCCCTGGTCTCACTGATGCCGCTGGACGACCATCACTGAACTGTTGCTTGCACTGTGACCTGTGGGCACTGCATGTCACAGCGCTCCACTTCACACTGTAGCCCAACGCCTTTCGATGCTCCTGACTTCAAACACAAGGAGTTTGACCTGTAACACGTGCAACTTCAAGGGCCCGATGACTCCTGCACTTACTTCTGGAATTGACGCCTGCCAACACCGGTCCTCCAGGGCTCACCACAAAGTCCAATGTCGTTTAGTGAACATAATCAAGTTTGCCTATCCCTCTGTTGGGGGAAGGTAGGCGAAGTGAGCTCCCAGAGGGTTGGAGGAGCCCTGAAGGTGACAGCCAGGGTAGACAGCTCAGGTGGACACAGCTAATTGCTGCTACCTTTAGATAAAGCTTGCGCTCATGCTTTACGGATGATTTCTCAAGAATGCAATAAGGGACTCAGCCTGTGAGAGTCTGTTAGAAACCAGTTATCTAAAAAATAGTACTAAATTCTGGAGCATTGTTAATCAGCCTTATTTCGACCCATCTGACAACTTCTCACTTTCACACCATATCATTGCTGTCACATGGGTCTCCCATTTTGAAAGGATCTATAATGGGGTAATTACTATGAAATACCCAGATGATACACTGCTCCTGGTGGGGGACTCAAACCTTCTGGTTATAATGGATAAGGTGAGGAAGTACATAGAGGTTTTGACTACAAATGAGGCTCCAGGTCTTGACAGGACACCACCTGACCTCCACATAAGTGACATCGAAACTTGGGCACTTTTACTGACAAACGCTTTAAATGCAGCTGTCATGGCCAAACCTCCCTTCTTATGGGCCATTTCCATCATTGTCCCAGTCTTTAAAAAGGTCTATAGGGATAACCCTTAATGCTACAGACCAATCTCCATGATCAATTCTGTGGTTAAGGTAGTTGGAAGGGTTCTTTTGGATAGACTTATGTATTGGGACACAGAATGCAATATTTTATCTGACCTTCAATGTGGATTCAGGTCTGACAGATCTGAACCTATATATGGTTGTAAATAAATACATAGTGGCATGTAAAGGCTCCATACATCTCGCCTTCATGGATCTTACTTCGGTTTTCGACTGGGTAAGTCAAGACAAACTATGGAGGATCATGCTGGCCACAGGGGTTGATCGGGACATAGTCTATTTTCTGAGGGACCTGCATGGCCACACAGTGGCGACAGTTAGGTACATTAATAAATCAAATTGCACCCGCTGTTACAAAACTGGAAGTTGGGTCAGACAGAGTTGTATTTGACCCCCTTTTAATTCACTTTGTATATTACCAAGCTAGATCAGCTTTTAGTGGATGTCTGAGCAGATTGCCCACAGACAGGAGCCTGTTTGCTGCCCGTCCTGCTTTATGTGGCTGACGCAGTGTTAATAACTAAAACTGCAAGGGGATTGCAAACCCTTTTGAATGTCTTTTTGTCCTAGGTAGATGAGCTTGATTTAAGTATCAATACTAGCAACTCTCCTGTGATGGTGGTAGGATTCAGCTCAGCTAAATCAAAAAACTTTAATGTAGGGTCTCTGACTCTTTCTAAGGTAAAAGCATTTTCGTATTTGGGTGTCATGTTTCATTCAGGCTTGTGTTTGAATCCTCTAGTATATGAAAAAAGATGGATCTAAAATTACCAATATATCTGTATGGAGGTTTGCCTCCAATTTAGACAGGAGAATTATTGGAGCACGTGTGCAAGTTTATTTGGCGAAATGTGTCTCCAAAGCATTATATGGGATTGGCATTTGGGATTACACCAAGCACAACCTGTTGTGTTTCTATCTAGGACCCTAATTCGATAGTCCTGATTTATGCCCTTATATGGTTATAACAAATAATATCCTTATAAAGGCATAAGAATCATATCATATTTAGTAATAGCCAATGCAGTCCAAATACGGCAAGGCTACTCCCCTAGACTCCTAGAAAGTACAATGCGTTCTTTAAACAAACCAAGCCTCCAGCAGCCCGGGAATTCCCCCTGCTCTTGTTTTGATTTGCACAAGAACTCCTGGAGTCCAGAAAGAACTGTTAGTTCTTAGTGACGTCTTATGTCCAACCTTACGTCATACCCGGCACCTTCCAGGTATAAATATACCAAAGTTGCCTTAAGCAAACACACGGTGATTTGGAGCAGAGCGGATATCTACTTGTCCAGAAGCCCAGCTGATGCGAGAGCCGAAGGAAGCCGCCCCTCCCCTTTGACACACTGAGAGAGACGATGTCTTTTTCTTCTGCTGAGAAATTCCAGCTCCGGTGTTTCCAGTCACCCTTGCGGGTTGCTGGGAGATCGAGTCCTGAGAGAGAGATACAAGACCTCCTACATTCTAGAACCAAGGTACGGAGCTGACTAAACCCTTAAGAGAATTCTTGATTCAGATCCTTGGCAAAAAACCTAACTTAACTTAAAACTGCAACTTACATACTCCTTCCCACGTATTAGGCTTAGGTCAGGTACACCGGGGTAGGCGTATTTTAGAAGCACCAGTTGAGTATGTTAGTCAATGTTTTTATGTATGTATATATTTTATCCGTTTTAAAGTATCATATGGCTAAGAAACCATATCAATGCTTTTACAGTATTATTTCATAATTTTTTTACTGTACGTACTTTACTTCATGATAAGTATTGGAATTGTGGCAACTCATTTCTCTTGCGTGAGATAGAAGACTGCTCAATAAATAACACCTTTTATTGAAAATGCCCGTCTCTCTATTTCTCTGCACTCTGGTGAAACTAAGTATGCACGATTGACTGAGTGAAATAACCGTCTATTGTTTCCACACGACTCTAGAGATACACTCTTTATTCTGAGGGATCAAAGTTGTCATGTTTATGCGGTTGTCAGAAGCTAATCCCTTCTTGTCTATTCAGGGAAGTTAACACCTCCTTGTTTACTCGAGAAAGTTTCTAGCGACCTCTGAGCTAGCTGGCAAAACTAATTAAGTCTAATATAGTCAGTAGAGACCTAGATGACCTCAGTCCTACGTCTACACTGCTGTTTATAATATTCCAATGCGCAGAGCCTATTGGGAATATAGGAACTACACTACAAACCTTAACAGGTGGATGAAAATTAATTCCTAAGACACCTTCTTTGTGGTCTACATGGATGAGTTTGATTTAAATATCAATCCTAGCAAATCTTTTGTGATGGTGGTAGGACCCAGCACAACTAAATCAACATTTTTTAATGTAGGGCCCTTCTTTGTGTTCCCCAATATAGTTCTTCATTTATAGTGCATGACGAACTGGGAGCAGTCTGCCTATCGGAAACAATAGCACTTTGTCCGCTAAGGAGGTCAGTTAGACTTTCTCTCCATTGATCATGCTCTACGTATCCAATGGATCAAATACATCAAAGAGTTGCTGAAAAGCCCAGGGAGGGTTGAGTTACTTACTAAGCCCAAATTATACTAACTGTTATTGCAATATATCCAAACTCCCAAATTCCAGGATTTTATTTCCACTTTTCCCAGGCATATTGGTAAAAAAAGTACAAAAACATCCTTAGCTGAGGATTACAATTTGAACTAAGGAAACAAATAGCTTTGAGTTTTGTACCTTCCGAATGTATAGATGACTTCTTCACATCAATTGTACAATCAGAATTTTTTACACAAAATGAGGAAAAATGTACACAACTTTTTCATTATTTTAAAGAAACGTAGATCGACCATCTAAAGAGGCGGAGAAAACCACATTTTCCGATTTAGTGGTTGAACTGTTACACAACCTGCTTAGAGGAAGGCGGAAAGAAGAACAATGCCATTGAGGGTTGGCATAACTCTGTTACCAGTTTCATAGGGAACCTTACCCCCAACCTGTGTCATTTCCTTGACATTTTGAAGAATGAACAACCTTTTTATTAAATGAGACAGGCACAATCCTTAATAAGCAGTTGGCATCCTCACAATTGGAGATCTAAAGTCAAACAGTATTCACTGTTAGGAGAGGCAGACCACCTTGACAATACTGCATAATGTTACACTACTAACAACATTACTGAATAAAAAGCATTACTCTCCTGTTTTCCACAACATACAATCAACCTATTTTCAAATAATATTACTCGTATTATTATTATTATTATTATTATTATTATTATTATTATTATTATTATTACTACCATTATTAATATACTTGTATACAATTGAATATATTATTATTATTATTATTATTATTATTATTATTATTATTATTGTTAGTATTAGTATTAGTATTAGTATTATTATTATTAGTATTGTTGGTATTATTACCATTAATATTAATAACATTATATAGAATAACATATACATAAATGTATATTATTATTATTATTACTAGTATTATTATTAATATTATTATTGGAATATTATTTAAAATATATATATATCTTTTGGCCAATCTTTTGATCTATTCTTTGTTTAACACTTGGTGATTACTTATCCATCCACTCACCAAGATTAACATGTTATCCAACAATCCATAAATATAATTCACAATCCACAACCAAAAAATTTCTAATTGTTTTTTTTATTTATGTTAAAAAAAAGTAACTTCCTGCATGGATTAAAATCTAAAGTATTTGATTCCATTCTTCATCTGTACCATTCTAAATAATAAAACATCGAAAACTGTAAAACAGTTGAAATTCTTTTTTTTTATCCCTAATCCACAATTCAAACTTCTATATTCCAATACTTTTCTTCATTGAATGGCTTCCAATATCAAAAACAACCTGAGAAGAGATAACTTTAAAAAAAATACTTTTCTAGATAGGAGTAATGTATTCTAAAGATTCTGTTTAATTTAATCTTTTAAAAAAAATTCCCTTAACAAATACACCCAATAAAAACCTTAGGAGAAAAATTAAGTTATTATGTTTACTTTTTTGTTTTGGATTTTTTTTCTTAAACAAAGCAAAAACCGACCCAATGCGCACATACAAACACACTCTGTATGGTGATGGAAAAACTGGTTAAATCACACAGTACATACAATATACTTCAACTTGTCATCTAACTACCTCCCTATCCCTATCCTTACAATGAATTCCCAAAGTATATGTTATTTTAGGTAATAGATTGTTCTTAACTGACCGTAATTCCAGCATGCTGCTGATCTTTACCACGATGCTCCAAAATCTGAAAACAATGTGCAACCAAAATTATACTGAAAAGGATTATTTCTCCCATGGAAAAAAATGGGAAACCATGAGAAAATATGCAAATAAAATTTAGAATACATATTAATGTATTTTTTACAACTAAAATTATATTGTTTTAAGATTTGGTTTTACATTTTGTTGAGCTAATAATTTTTTAATAAGATTTTAAAAGCGTGTGCATTTCTTTTTTAAATATTCAACTTAAATGCTTACTGTATATTAATAAGTAGTTATTCATTTCCTAAATGTAATTTATTATTTAATTAATTTTTAAATATATGTATCTAACTTTTGAATTTTTCCACAAAATTTTTTATGAAACATGTTTATTATTAGCATATGTTAATACACAAGTATTTTGATTAATACCCTAGTATTAAAACACTTCCCCACCTATTACCCCTCAGGCCCTTACTTCGCAAGAGTAAATAAACATTTTGCATATTTCAAACAAATATGCATTGTAAATTTAATAATTGTAAATGTATTACATTATTCATAAAAGTATTATTATACCTCACCACCCATTACCGATAGATCACTCACATCCCATTCCTTTAAAATTGTTTTAGATACTTTAAACGAATATGCATTGTAAGTTTAATAATTACATATTTTAATTAATACCTGAGTAATAATACACTTTTCCACCCATTATCCCTAGATCCCTTACATCCCGCTCCTACAAAAATATTTAGCATATTTTAAACACATACGCATTTTAAGTTTAATAATGATACATGTATTACATTTATTATGAGAAAAGTATTTTAATTATTATCTGAAAATAATACACTTCCGCACCCATTACCCCGAGAGTTTATACACCTGTCCCAAAAAAAGCATGTTGCATATTTCATAACATTACTGTCAATAAAGTAAATATTTTAAGCGTATACTTACCTATACTAACCATCAAGTGTGAAAAAGGCATGCATGGTAAAGTCATGTATGGTAATTGTCTTGGCGTGTTAAAGACTGCGGAGTAAGGGCTGTTCCCTTTTAAAGTGTAGCACTCTTCAAATCATACATTATACTTGATCTTATTTAACTAATATTCCAGCACAGGTGATTCCCTTGATTTCCAGTTTTGTATTATGATTGAAGAAGAAACCAGTGCTGGCAAACATAATAAGGTCTTCTTGAACTCTAACATTAGTAGTGACTTTGGGAAGCATTCCCAGCTATACAGCTCCATGGGACATTTCAATCACAATTTGCCATAACTGCCCTAAGAAATTAAAATGATTTCACCAATACTGTGCCAAACAAGAGTAGATGTAAAACTTATGACACCAATCTGCTTTATTTGAGCTGACACATTGAAGACATTCATCAGGGATATGGGGCAGGACTTGCTTGATTGTACTGGTGTGTGATTATATTTGCCAAATAGCGCTCTATTGCATTCTGAGATAAGCCTTACGTATGCAAGTGAAGTCACATATAATTTGTCTCACCTCCTAGTCCTCATCTTGATTCCCAGTTTGTGTTCCACTTCTTCCATATCAAGTTCAGTGCAATATTTCTAATAATGCCTATTATAACGTGGAAACAAGGTGTCAAGTAACAGTACCTATGCTCTGAAAAAGTTTGACTAGCATCAAGGCTCTGTAAATCTCAGATTTTCCCAAAGCTGTAGCTGTTTGTAGGTGAAATGTAGTTTACTACAATCTGGAGTAATAATTGATAAAAAACGAAAATGCCAAAGATCCCCCACCTCCTCCCCTCCCAGTCTAAAAACTCCCCTGTAGTCCTAAAACCGAATGCAGAGCATTTTCAGGTACTTTCGGGGTCGAAGAATTTACTAAAACATTCTTTTTCCCAAATTAGCGAACGCGTGAAAAAAAGGATATGACATTTTCTTGATAATTACTTGGGCCTTTTATTCAAAATTTGGGGGAATTTATATCACATTCCTTCATGAATATTTGAGATAGGGCTAGGGGGTCTGACTCTGTACACATCTTTTGAGTTAAACATAAAATACAACCTAATATTAGACAATGCCTATTTAAAGACTGGTATCCTTTTTAATGTGAACCCACGATTTGCAACCAGTTTAACCAAAAGTGGTAAACCTTTGTTCCACTTTGGGAACATTAGAGTATGTAGGTAGTGCTTAATTCGAGCAGTTGGTTGCAGACAGGGTCCACCACCACTCATTTTAAGCACTGGGACCCATCTTTCCATATCAGACGTTCACCCAGAGCAAGAGAGGAAAACATAAAAAGAGGAAGAGAAATATGGAAAAACAGTGACAGAGGGAGAAACAGGTATGAAAAAATAACCTGCAAGAGTGAGATAAAGGAGCAGGGAGTCGTTTGTGACTGAAGAAACAGGCAAGAGGTCAGATACAGACTATGCAGCCATGTATTCTGCAACCCTGATATTCATGGTACCAACCTCAGGCATATGAGAAAAACATTGCCCCCCCCCCCCCCCCGGCACTCATTATTTTACTGATTGAGCACCGTTTACAGCATAGCATTAAACATTTTGAAATAACAATAAGAAATGTGACACTTTTTCATTTTAATCAGATCAAAATGTATGACCACCAATAAGGGAAATGGTAGCCACCTCCCAGACAATCATGCTTTGAAATCAGGGATTGCAAACATTTTTGACCACTCGAATTACTAAGGAGTGTGAAGACAAAAACTAATTTGTGTCATGTGTGGATATTAAGGGGGTCATTAGGATGGCGGGCGGATTTTGTCCACATGCCATCCTCCCGTGGAATGGGACCACCCGCCATTGGTGCGGGGGACACGTTGCATATATTAGGATGAGCCCGCCATACAGGGGGGAGCATCCTGCATTCCTGACAATGCGGCTGGGGGTGCACTCATCACTGCCCGCCACAATGCCAGGAAGGCATGTCGTGCACTTCCATGCACAACATGGCAGACACCGTGTGGTGCCTGCCATGTTGTGCATGGAACTGCAGGGGGGTACCATAGATACCCCCCATGTGCACCCCGCAACCCCCCGGAGTCCCTGGGGGCCCGCAACGGGCCCCCGCAAGCAAACTCCGCATGCCTTTCCGTGGCGGCAATGCCACCATGGAAAGGCATGTTCCAGCCCACATCCAAATATGGCTGGCAGTGTCTAACAGACACCGCCACCATATTGAACCCTTTTCCGCCTGGTAGAGTTGTCGACCAGGCGGAAAAGCGGCAGACGGTCTTTTCATCTGCCGCGGACCCCCCAGCCATAGTATTATGGCGGGGGACTTGCTGGAAGGATGGAGGGCAGATCACCCCCGCCGGGCCGGCGGTGGCTAACGCCGGCCCGTCAGGGGCAATCCGCCCGCCATCCTAATGGGGCCCAGTGTCTGCAGAGAGTGTTTGTGGATACGATTGTAGAAAGCAGGTGTTAGAATGACAGAAAAAGAAGAATGAAACGTGAATTAGTTATAATAAGGCAAGTGGGCTAATGTAAGTGGAGTAGGGAATAAATTACTGTACAATGTTATTGTATTTGGTTGTTTACACTTTGTTAATAACCCCTTAAGTGCTGCCGTCGGCCAACGGTCGTCACGGGCACTACCTCCCCAGTGCTGCGTGCGACCGCTGGACGTCCAGTTCAGCACCGGATAATGGACAGCGCAGCACTGGGGAGGTTTGTTTACTAGCTCCCAAGTGGTTAATTACCGAATAAAGTACTTTATTACTACTACTGGAGTAATCAAAATTGTTATAAGATCCCAATGAAGTTTGTACACTGCTAAGAATGTCATTCATAGAGCGGATGCAAGCATGTAGATTTTGGGAATTTGACAGTGTTTAACAGAATAGGGGTGTGTGTGTATGTGTGTGTGTGTGTGCCTGTGGAGGATGTGTGTGTGTGTGAATGTGTGTGTGTGTGTGTGTGTGTGTGTGTACTGATAGATTGTGGTATGCCATCTTGAATATTCAGCACTGCGTCTTCCCATTTGTGACTTGGAAACTGTTAAGTGCACTAATGGCAGCAGAAAATTACCAGGATGACATTATAATAGTAGTTGGGAGATGCACTTCATTACCTGGGTGAATTCTATCCCTATCCTCCTAACTGTTAATACAGCAATGTTCTTCTCATTTGCTCTTCTCACTGCTCTCTAGGCTGTCCTCAACTTTTCAAAACACAGGGCCTCATTTATTTTTTTTGCAGTAGGGCTGCACAGCAGGCCTTGCTGCTGCGCTGCAATACGGCAAAAGAATAGGGCAGGAATGTGCCATATCTATTTGATATGGTGCATTTTTGTCCTTTTCCCCTGCGCCTACACACAATGAATTGCCATACACCAATGCAGGCACCTTTGCCCCGTGGTGCAAGGGTGCCTGCATTGTGGGGATGATTATTTTTGTGCAGGAAGGAAAATATTCCTGCACTACAACAATAACTAAAGGTTTTTTCTCTTTCTATGTGTGCTGCAGAATGCATAAAGAGGAAAAATGGGGAGAAATAAAGATATTTCTCCTCGTTGTTCCTCTCGTAAACCTCTCCTGGGAAGGCGTACATTTTTGGCGCTGCCTCAGACCTACGATTTCTCGTCAATCTGGGGCATGGTCAAAAAGTCATGGATGTTGCTGGGAACGCCC
The DNA here is from genome assembly GCF_964261635.1 of Lissotriton helveticus. NCBI lineage: Eukaryota > Metazoa > Chordata > Amphibia > Caudata > Salamandridae > Lissotriton > Lissotriton helveticus. The sequence goes on from NC_136063.1 coordinate 1,026,273,182, forward strand.
CCCAGCAACACCCATGGAACGCCGTTTTTGCGCAGTTTTCTGCGTGAAAGGGGCATATATTTATAAGCCCCTGAAAAGCCACGTAAAATAACTTAACATGGCCTGATAAATATGCCAGTGGCACATTGCCCCACCGGAATGTCAAAAAAGTGCTGTTCCGGCAATGCAAGAGTGCTGGTAGAGCCTCAATATTTTACCCTGATTGTTATGCGATTTAGTCACTTTGGTCACGATCCACCAGGTCATACAGCTACCAAAATTTGCGTTTTCAATACAGTTTCTCACATGTATCTGCCTTTCTAGAAAAACAAGATGTACAACATTTGTCCACTTAATCCAGATCCAGATCTAATATTTTGAACAATGAATGACTATGACAATGATCCCCATGTAGAGTCCAAGAAGGTTAATTACTAACGATTGTGCAGGCACTTGAGCACAGTTTTGCACTGCACCTACTCTGTGACACTTTATACCCCTTTGTGTTGGGTCCATATGCAAAACCTTAGTAAATAACCCAAGTATATCAACGGCTAAAAGTAACTGAAATGAGATCATACTACATTTGATCTCTGATTACCAGTCAGTGTTGGCCTCTTCTATCATCCTTGGCCAGCAAAAGAAAACTAACTGTACTTATTTATGTATTCACATTCTTAAATTGTGATACATTATAGGCAGTATGAGCATGCTTCCTATGGAACACTAGAGAAAGGGAAACATCATCTTACAAATAATTTTGGAAGAATGAAAACAAATCATTTAAATTGGACACTTGTGGTTAAGGACACAGTTTGAGTCAGGGTAATGCTAAAAGTGGAATTACAAGGTAACATGGTAGGAGTTCTTATAAGGCAATAACTTAAACAGTCAAAATCAGTTTTCAAAGGGGACTGACAAAGGTCCTGAAGGCCTGGTGGAAGGAGTGGAAAATATAGTAATATATTAATATATAATAGTATATAGTAAATGGGGCTCTTAAATCTACAACCTTAACCCTTTTGATGTGTCGGACGGCGCCCGGCCGTCTGAGGTCACGGTGGGCATGTGCCGAGGAAGGCCGGGGGGCGTTCAAACCATGCCCACCCTTAATTTCACCCGCACCGTGGCAAAATGTGCGCCGTGGTAAACGGGTTAATAACACATGAGACTTAGGACCTGCTTTAGAACTCTGAAGACGAGTTACTCCGTCACAACAGTGACGGATATCCCGTCCGCCAAAATATAAATCCCATTATACCCTACAGGATTTATCTTTCAACGGATGGGATATCCATCACAATTGTGATGGAGCAACCCGTCCACCAAGCTCTAAATCAGGCCCTAAGGGCCTGATTTAAAACACGGCAGATGAGTTACTCCGTCACAACAGTGGCGGATATCCGGTCTACATACCCATCCACCAAGTTCTAAACCAGGGCCTAAGGGTCTGAGTAAGAACTTCACAAATGGCTTACTATAAATATAAATCCCATAGAATATTTTGGGATTGATATTTCGGTGGAGGGAATATCCATCACCTTTGTAAAGAAGTAACCCGTCCCCTGAGTTCTAAATCAGGCCCTTCTGGCAACAGCAGCCTCAAGATTAACAAATAGCAAGCCAAAGGTAGCAGTGGCAACTCAGTGCTAATCCCAACTGACTTCCGTGTTAAATTGTTAAATTGATTGTATGTGATTTTATCTCACACAATAATTCTGTCAATCTTGCTCAGATTTTATTCATACTAACGTAGTTCCAAAAAACAAATCAATTCATAGTTATAATTTTAATAAAACAACCTTCTGTTTTAAGGTGCTTCATATTCTATTTTTTCCGATATTTAATTGTATTGCAAGTATATGAGCTAAGTAAGCTTAGTTTCCAAGTTAATGGTGAAAGAGAGGCCGTAGGAAAACCTACTGGAAGCTAGTATTTTCGTTTTGGACATGGTATGAGTCTATGCAGCTTTTATCTTGAATGTCTAAACTGTGATGATGGATGTTTGTTTTGTGTGGGTTGTAATTACACAATAGAAAAGATAGGACATGTTCTGTATAATGTGACAATCCCATTAAACATGTATTGTTCAGTTCCACAGAGCGATAAAGCTACATGAGAGGAAATCACGAAAACAAAAGATTTTCTATTTTGAAAGAGCACTTCAAGGAATGTTCCCTGCATCAACTGACACCTCATTACAACAGACGTTGTGTGTCTGTGATAGTATACATTTGATAATAAAATGTTGCTTTGGTAATCTCGTATTATTGCTGTCAGCTTGCAACTGATACTGCCAACAAAAGGTTTTCACATATGAAGCAAGTAGAATTGTGCATCTTTGAAGAACCTCATGAAACAATGCAGGTTGAAAGCCGATATTCTGGCAGACCATAAGCAATTCCTGTCGACGTACTTTTAAGCCTTTTATTTCTAAATAGGTTTCAAAACATTGATATAGATGTAAAAATAGAGATCTTGGATGCAAACAAGGGCTGCTAAGCTCATTCGAACTGACTCATTCACCTGCTCTGTGCTAACAGTATTAATTATACTCTGGCCCTGAATCTTGACGCATCAGTGCTACACAGTTGTGACGCACTTCGTCTTTGCGTTTTATGTTCACAATTGTGCGTCTGTTCCATCCTCTTCCGAGCAGCAGTACAAATGCACTTAGAATTAGCACACAAAGGTGTCCCTGGCCTTCAGTTGTACCATTCAGGCAGCACAGGGATCCATAGATGCTCTAGGAACTCCAAAAAGTAGCTCTTCAAGTTCCAGAATACAAATAAAAACAGAGTCCGATTACAGAACAGGTGCCCCTTCCAAAAGGTGCACATGACATAGACCGGAACTGTGTGCCTTATTATAATAATATGATGGGGCAGCTGCTTGGTGTTGATGCGCAGTAGTGATGGCAGCCGTTTGCACTTTAAAGGGGAGACAGAGACCCTCTGTAGTGAGTGACTGCACCTGCCTGCAGCAGGATGTTTGGGAGATTCATGGAGTCCCCTTTTCCACCTTTCCCTCTTACAGGGCTGCTCTCAGGCAATGCACCAACAATGTGCCACCTTTTTGTGACTCACCATCAGTGCACCTCCTAAGGGCCTATTTGCCTCAGTGCCCACGTCCGTATTAGGGTGGGCAAACACCCACGTGCAAATGATGGAACACCCTCTCAAGACAGCACTGTTGATACATGTGCACAGGCATGTGTGGGCCCTTCTGTAATACCATAGTGCCCTGGGTAGCAGTAGCACAGCGCAGGAGCACATGTAATTTGTGCACTCAGGGCACTATGCATAATACTGCAGGACAGGATGAGCTTTTCAGTAATGCACTGGGGAAATTTGGGAGTTCTGTGTCACAATGAAATTTTCTGTTGATAAAAAGAATACAATTCATCAATGTCAGAAGAATGGTGGGCCAATCCCAGACAATCCAAACAGTCACTCTGGTGAGTGAAAGTGTGAGAAGTCACCAGTATTTATTCTTGAAAAAATGAAGGTAAACTATTGAATAGGCACGAGGGTATGCTTTTTTATTAAATGTACTTTGCTTCATATATATGGTACGCAGACAGAATATCAATTTAGAAATGTTGACTTACACATATTCTTCTTTCTGAAGCATACATTGAAAAAGCAAATAACAAGGATAAATAAATACATTTAACTGATCTAGTCTCTCTGTGATAGGCACACCATGCTTGTGCAATCCTAGGTTTACTGCCTTCAGTAAATCTGGGGTTGTGTTAAAATCCATGGGTTGATGCACAGGAACATCCATGCTCTATTCATGGAACGCCTACCACAAAGAAATGTAGGACAAAACAGTGCAAGATGCTGCCTTCTTTACATTTCTTTACAAAGACATGGAAGGCGGCGCAAATCTTGTAAATCCAATTTAAGGGCTTGCATCGCTTGCGTCGACTTGCATCACACAAGTACAACACAGGTGCTTAGAAAATCACACCTTAAGTATCCCTACACATAGGTTGAGTATATCAGTGCAATTTTTGGAATGTGAGGGTGTGTCCTGCCTTTGATATCTGAAATATTTAAAGATGCAACAGCCTCATCAAAGTTGTAGTATTTATTTTAACAGAGTCTACAAGGAGGGGACAAGGGGCAAATGAAGGTCCAGCATACACGTCCCCAGACAGGTAAACCACAGGGTTTGCAGTTCCTAACAAGAGAAGAAGCAGTCAGGTGTATCTGAGACATCAGATCGGGGGATCTGAAACCTTAGGATCAAGAGCCCTCACACACCCAGATTGGTGTCATGCTTCATCATCTGCAGTCCCTCAAATCTTTTTATTTCAAATTATTTGCTCACCTACTATTTTTTAAGGGGCGTTGGGTAGTAAAATTTGGTTAGGTTATTATTTTCTATAGATAAACAGGCATGTGGCCAAACAGAGAGACAATGTAAATTGTTGTTAGATATGCGTTGATGAGGTGCTAGGGGGATCGTGACCAAGAGGGCCGCTTGAAGCTGAGGTCCGGCGATCCGGGACGTAAATCCTCTTAAACACCCCATACCACTTAAGAATCGTGCCCCTGGCGCTTCCCGATTTTTGCTGTAATGCTGCAGGAACTTCCCGATTTGTCCTGTGATTTATCAGCGGATGCCATGTGATGAGAGATAAACTGATCACCTACATAACCGAAGACAGCAACATGCTCTTTGGAGCCCCGGGGCAGGCGTCCCAACTAATTTAACTTACGGCTGAACAGAAGGAGCAGGTCGGTCTTGCCGCGAGACCTCCGCTTCATGTCCCAAGTGCAAGTTATGCGGACAGCGAAAATCTGACAGAGCCAGTGTTAGAAGTGGGCGGGAACGGAAGGGCACGGCGTGCCCCTACTTCTAAAAATTATGCTAGTCCGTTCCCCTACTTCTTGGTTTTGAAAGACCGTACCGGGACTGTAGGAAGAGCCATACTTTAAAATGACACCTTTTTTTCCCATGAGTGGTGGAATGTGAATATTGACGAAGGTCGGGCGCGTGGTGCAGCGTGAATATTGACAAAGGCCTCTGCAGTGCGCCCGACCTCCTCCCCTTCCCTGCTGTGTCTAGGGGCCTGCAAAGTGAGACTGAATGGGCCATCCGTGTAGCATATAGCGCGAAAGCGGCTACCTCTGATGGCCCTGCGACCGACTGCCGTGAGCCCGTGATTCACACCTCATTTGTGAGGACACTTCCAGGAGAAAGGCTTGCAGGAGAAAGAGACTGCTGAGCGGCAACGATTAAAAGGGTTGCTGGCATTAAAGCATATTCTAATTCCTGTATTAAAAGTGGATACGGACAACTTGTATTTCGTAAGTGGAATAGATACAGTCAAGTGTTCATAAAATAGTAACCATAGGCTATTTTTCTGTTAAGCCGAGAAACAAAGATTACCTTGAGAACACGAGATGCTTTCCTTTGACTTTACTCCACTCTAAGTACATAAAAGGTGTTTTTGATCTCAAACACTCGAGCTTTACATATAGAAGAATACATTATAATTATGGAGACATTTCCTTTTTACCTGCATACTATGCAGTGTGCATTTTGACTGTACCGTTATGGTAGTAAATGTCTTGTTTTATAACCTTGACTTTGTATGAGAGTTTGCTGCTTTTCATCTACATAAATGTACCCCCTCTACATGTATTCCTCCCTGCCACCTATTTTAATACGTTTCATCATGCCGGCAAAGCTGGGGTTTTCTTTTCTTTTTATTTTATGTTAAAATTGCTATTTTAAATGCCCTTTCCATAGCCGGCCACATCATCTTGTTGGAGTTATTACTTTTCGAGACAAGTATTATTTCTGACATTTTTGCCCTTCTCTCGAGCATACCATTTTACTGGTTTGTTTTTTCAAGTTCACACAAGTAACCAAATATTTAATACGTTGGTAATTCCTACATCGGGATTTTACCGATCGTAATTGACTCTTCAAAACGGCGTTGCCATTTCATATTGTCCTCTCAAGGGTTTAGTATCTTTGGGGCATATTATCAAGGGGGTTTATCTCCGCTTTTTTGGCTTTAAAAGCCAAGAAAGCGGAGATAAAATTATCTCCCTATTACCAAGCTGTCGCTAACACCAGTTAGCGACAGCTAATAGGAGGTAGCGACCTTCTTTTATCGCACATAAACCTTGCTATTAGCAAGGTTTATCGCAAATGCGATAAAAAACGGCCGCAATGCTTGAATATCGCTGAAAAGTCAGCGATATTCATGCATTATCGAGCAAATGCTCTTAGCCATGTTATCCACCTCCCATTGGTTAACATGGCTAAGAACTGCTCAGGGCAGGTGTTAGCTTTTGGAGATATTCGCGCTTAGCGCGAATATCTCCAAAAGTTGGTAATAGGAGATAGCGATGTTAGCGACTGTTTCCAGTCGCTAACATCTTGGCACGCCCACTTTGCATGTCATTAGTGATAAATATCACTGACATGCAAAGCGGGGCCCAAGATGGTCGCTATCTCCTATTAGCTGTCGCTAACTGGTGTTAGCGACAGCTTGGTAATAGGGAGATCATTTTATCTCCGCTTTCTTGGCTTTTAAAGCCAAAAAAGCGGAGATAAGCCTCCTTGATAATATGCCCCTTAGTTCCTTAATTTGACATCTGGAAGCAGTGAAAGCAGAAGTATGATTTTTTTTGATAAATGCAACATGCGGCCTACCTTGTAAGTTATTTGTGCCAATATTGCTTCTGATTTTAACACATTGTCGAGTAACATTTTACTTTAAGCCGAAATAACAATTATAAAAAAGTGAAGGTGTAAATCTGAAAATCCGGCACCACGTGAGAAATGTAAATAATGTGTATAAACTGTGATGGGATTAAAACAAATATTTAAAATCTCAGGGTGTTTTTCAGTAAAAGAAAAGCGAATGGTGTTTATAAGAAAAAGACAATAAAATAGCTATGTTTGAAGAAAAAAAAAAAAGGGTTGCTGGCAGAGCAGCTCTCAGGAGACATGCTCAGGTATTTTCTTTCTCTCGCGCTCGTTGTGCTAAATTAGCGCTGGGCAAGTCCTCTGCATGTCTTCCAGCTGTAAAGTTTCATACCGAGGGTTCAGAAAGTGTTGATCCCCCAAAGCTTGTCTTTACCATGTCTCAAAGTTTAAGCACTTTAGCTATGAGTTAACGTGAATAGACGTGAAGATTAATCTAAGAACTCCTAAAAAAACATTGTATATAGATAACTTGCACACTCCGTTCTAATGAATCGCATGCCGAAAGAACAATACACACCTAAAGACACCTGTGCATACCTAATCAACCAGGTTTATTCCAAGCAATGGTTGAAGCCCATACATTATGTGAAATGTGAGCCTAAGTGCAATCGGGGCTGAATCAAAAATGTGGTTACAACGAATAAAAAATTCTGTAACTATTTTTTTGGTATTTCATTTTTAGGTAACTGCATATAAATTAGCCCACATACTTTAAAGAAAAAAATAACAGAAAGTTAAACTAGTCAATGTGAAATGTACTCTTTAGTGTTACGAAACCTCAACTGGTTTATGCGACCATTACATATGTCTTTTTGTATAACCAAAGTCACAGAATTGAATCCTGGTTGGACTTGAATATTAATCGAGCACGAGGTCCATGCCCATGGAGAGAGACCACTGTGAATATGCAAGCGAACATTTTAAAACTGTATTACATACAGTAAAAGATATGCTGCCACAAAATGTGCAAACATTTAGTGTTAAAGATAAATGCTTTGAAAATATAGATTTCAGTAATACGCAGACTATACCTAGAGCAAATATTTTTCTGTTCAAAGCAGTGCTGGACTGGCTGTACCTGGCATTGGGCGTTTCCCTGGAGGCTGGAAGGGTGATGCCTGGTTTTGCAGCGGTGCTGCGATATCCGCCCCCAGTAACAAAAGCAGCAAGCGTTTCCAGCCTCCCGGGGCCAGACAGTGCTTCACCAGGGGATGGGGCCAGAAAATTGCCAGGGCTGGTTTGGTATCCCTATTCAGCCATGATTCGAAAGATCCAGTCCTGAACTCCTGGTAGCACCCTAACATTACCTCTCAAAAAGAATAAAACTTCGTAACCATAAAACTTCCAGTGATCTGATTAATTAAAACCCATAATGGCTTTAATTCCGGAGAGCATGGGTGGTGAGGGAGGGTTCAATGTGGGGACGTAGAAGCAGGGTAATAAGCGATGCAAGGAATTGAGGGTGAACAAGTGGGTATGCTAGAAGCAAGGTAATGAGGGATGCCAGGATACAGAGGGGTGAAGAAAGGGCTGAATCTAGGTATGAAGAAGCATGGTAATGAGTGGTGCTAGGAAGTAAGGGTGGAAAGAGGAGAAATGAACCATGTAAGCTAGAAGCTGGGGGAATGAATGATTCTAGGAAGTGGGGGTTCCGAAGGGAGGGCGAGATCCAACTATGGCTAGACCTAGGGTAATGAAAGATCCCGGGCAGTAAGGATGGCGAGAGGAGGGTGGGACCTGGGTGTTCTAGAGTAGGGCAATAATAAGCGGTGCAAGGAGGTAGAGGACGAGGGAAGGGCTGAACGTGTCTATGCTAGAAGCAGGGTAATGAAGTCTAAAAAGTAAGGGTAGTGAGGGGATGGGTGGATCTCAGTATGCTAGAAGTAAGGTAATTTGGGATACCTTGAAGTAAGGTTAGCAAATAGGGTTTAACTCTAGTAATGCTATAAGCAAGGTAACTAGCAATGCCAGGAAGTAGCGATGGCACCGGAAGGGCTGAATCACTCCTAGAACTAAGGTAAAGAGCAATGCCAGGAAGTAAGGGTGGTCAGAGGAAGGCTGTACCTGGGTATCCTCCAAGTTTTGTAGTGAGTGATTTCAGAAACTAAGCAGGACGAGATGAAGGCTAGATCTAAATTTGGTAGAAGCATAGCAATAAACTATAACATGAAGCAAAGGCGGTAAGGGAAGATCTGAAGCTGGGTATGCTAGAAGCAAGGTAATGAGTGCCAGGAAGTAAGGGTGGTGATGGCAGGGCTGTATTTGGGTATGCTAGATGCATGGTAATGAGCAGTGCTAGAAAGTGAGGATGGTGAGGGGAGAGCTGGCTCCTGACATCCTAAAAGTAAAGTAATTAGTGTTGCCTTAAAAAGGGGTGGCAACAGAATGGTTTGATCCTGGGGTGCTAGAAGTAGGATAAAGGACAATGCCAGGAAGTAAGGTGACAGGAAGGATATACCCTGTATGCAAGGAGTTGGGTAGTTAGCGAAGCAACAACCTAAGGGTGACGAGATGAGGGTTGGATCTAAGTATGGTAGAAGCATACTAACGACTATACCAGGGGCTAAGGGTGCAAGGGTAGGGCTGAACCTGGCTATACCAGATGCAGAATTTTGTTCAATGCCAGGAAGTGAGAGTGGGCGAGAGCAAAGCTGGATCTGGGTATGTTAGAAGCGGAGTAATGTGCGATGGCAGGAATTAAAATTGGGGAGGAGTAGATCTGGGTTTGTTGGAATCAGGGTTAAGAGTGAGGCCAAGATGTAGGTTGGCAAGAAGACGGCTCAACCCTGCTATGCCAGAAGTACGGTAATGAGAGATGCCAGGAAGTAATGGTGGCAAAGAGAGGACAGAACATGGGTATGTATAAAGCAGGGTATTGATCGATGCCAGAATGATGGTGGGAAGGGGAGGCTCGATCTGGGTATGTTTTGCTATTTTTAGCCACACCTCCGACTCCGCCCACGAATCCAATCCTCAGCTTATTCCTGCCCCCGAGTCTCCGCCCACAGTTCCCCTACTTTTTTGCCCCCACTTCGACCACTGGACAGAGCTGATCTTGATGTGAACCCCTGCTGCTGAAGAGGTGAGGAGAAACTGCCTCACGTGGTCTGGGAGAGAGAAAAAGACTGGCGTGGACAGCGCTCCCTGTCCCCCTGGCTGGGTTGGGAGATAAGACACTACAGTGAGACCTTCGTGGCTCCCTGCTCCCGCACTTCGACTGGGGTGCACAACAGTGATCTCCGCCCCTTACCACTTGAGCCTGCCGTGACACCGCCGCCTGGGGGTCCCAGATACAAACATCAGTCGCATTCATCGAGCCCCCTGGAGATCACAGGTTTAGTCAGGAAGACAGCGTTTGCCCCCCCTTAAACCCCCTAGGGGCCAAATAAAGGAGTGAGGAAGGGGGGCAGATATGCTGCGTTGCTGCTAGGCCAAGGACCCGGGACTTGGAACCGATTGTGTGGTAGATCTGAAGGAAGGCTAGTACTTGCTGTCCCTGTGAATCATTCCTCTCAGCTCCGGCCCTGAGCAAGTGTGAAGGTGAGGAGCTGCCCCCACACATTGGGGCGAATATGGCAAGGTGAAATAAACCTATCTCACAGAACACAGTTGGAGAGTGGACTAGCGCTGCCCCCCCTTCTATGCTTGGCCGGCCCAGGCCTCCCTGGTACCCCCTCCACAACGCTACTGCGGTTGCTGCGGCCTAGCCATAAATGAACTTAGCTGGCGCAGAGCACCCTCACGGAGGAATGGCACCAATTTTAGGAATAGTGCATTACACGTACTAATAACCCCAGCCATTGGACTGGGCAGCTGCCTGACAGGAAACGTTGAAAATGTACAGTGCTTTGTACGGTGGACTAACATAGACAGGATGGGGTGAATGGACAGAAAGCAGTCAAAGTTGCCATTCGAATCCCGTAAACCATCGTGATCACAGCAAGAGGAGCAATCTGAAGCAGGGCCCCCATGACGTTCAGGAAGATGACTGGAAAACAATACTTCCCACCATGAGAATTAGCCTGACCTCCATCAAATCCAAAATGGGCACAATGTCCACGTGTATGGATACGATAGTCCAGAAGATCAAAAAAATGACTGTCGGATCAAGGAAGCTTAGACCAGACCAGACTTGGAAGACACCACGACCAACCATAATAAACAGATCTCCCAGGTGGACAAAGTGCTGAGGGTAATAGCAGCAAAAATTGAAGATTTGGAAGCGCGTTCAAGCCGAAATAACGTCTGCGTGCTTGATCTGCCCAAATCGACAAACACGGGGCACATGGATGACTGTATGGAGCGGCTACTCTGTGATGTGTTGCATAGAACATTAGTGGCGAGATCCCCTCCGGGGGCACAACCAAGACCCATTGTCGTAAGATTTCTTAAGTACCACGACAGCGATGCGGTGCTGCGGTTGGCACGCGAAAAACAGAAGGTTGAATACGAAAACACCACCCTCAGCTTCTATTCAGATTTTACCAAAGCTGTCCAAGACGCGCTAAGGAAATTCAAAGTGGTGAAAAGCAAATTTCAACAGGCTCACTTAGAATATGCCATACTCTACCCAGCGTGACTTTGTGTTGTCCACAAAGGGAAGCAACATTTTTTCCAGAACCTAAAACCGGCTGAAGACTTTCGGAAACAGTACCAACGCTCGTCACCCTGTGATGCCCGCAGCCGATCCGGATCCGGATATTCATCACCACTATATAAAAAAATGAATTCGCAGTTTGCCTGCAAGGGTTGGGTCGATATGTACTGCACTATCCCTAAGTACACTTAACCCATCCTAATTACGAGTTGCTGCAAGCCTCAGATCAGTATGGGACATTTGATGCAGTGGTGAGGTTGTCATCGGTATGGTCAGATGTACGGTAAAGGGCATGGAACTCTCTGCATGAAGTAGAAGTGTCCCCTGCTATTTCTTCCATTTGATCGCTATAATCTTATTGTAATGTGGTTGTATTTATTCCTTAGCTATTAAATGGTACAGATTCGTACTAAAGGTCCGGATCTCCCCCCTCGTTCCCATGCGCCTCCCCTAGTTAGAGGTCACTCTCCCTGTTCATTGGGATAGAAGGCTGTTGCGCTTCCCCCCCTAGTGGTACCTCAGTGGGAGATCCCCCCTTGAATCACCTCTTTGATATCAGTGCAGTCAGTAATGATGCCTGTGCATAAGAAGCTATGTTCTGTTTTTAGCTTTCCAGATTGGGAATGGGTGGGACATGCATACCCAACAAGTTGGGGATGTCGGTGTGGGAGGGGGTGGGATGGGGAACACAGTTGCATCAGATCAGTACCCCCAGATGGGGGCTCAAAACAGGGCACGTTGGTTAAAATGCATTGTGAGACACAACCACCACACATTTTCCTATCACATTTATGGTATCATGAGTAATTCTGGAACACAAGTCAAAATTCAATGCATCACCTGGAATGTAAGAGGGTTAAATAACCCTCATAAATGGCGGCACATATTAGCATACTTGGACAGACACCAAATTCAAATAGTACTTCTACAGGAGACCCATTTCGACCAAGTTGCGCAGCCAAGTATCGCTGCTTGCTGTGCCTCGCACCACTACTTTTCATCATATTCCACATACTTACGTGTGGTGGTGACCCTCATTAAAAAAAAAAACATTTGTCCCTGGTAGGTCGATAATAGACCACCAAGGCCTCTTAGGCTCCCACGTAGTTACCATAGCCAACTGTTATGGCCACAACATTGACGATCCCCATTTTTTTGCTGCGTTATGGGAAAAAATACTCTCTATAGGAGCAACTTATGTTTTTTGGGGAGGTGACTTCAACCTAGCAGTTTTCCCAACATTGATAGACTACACCTGACAGCACAACACCACACTACCGCACAGACTCAATTAGCAGGATCATAACAGATAAATGCCTCTTCGACGCATGGAGATACCTACATCCCACCACGAAGGAGGAGACCCACTACTCAGCAGTACATTTGACATGGCCGAGAATCGACTGCTGGCTAATTATTAGAAGAATGAGTCCTTGGACAGAACAGACTGTACACTTAGCGAGTACATATTCTGACCATTCCTTAGTGCAATTGACACTTTCGGTCCCAAGGTGTGAACCTCCATATAGTAAATGGCGACTGAGCCCGGAAATTCTGTTGGATCCCGCCTTTAAAGAAGAAATGGGACAAGAGATACAGGAATTTTTTTAAAGCAATATAGACACTGTCCCCAAAGTCACCACAGTGAGGGAAGCATTTAAATTTACCATGGCAAGACACTGTATCGCGAAGGGTGGGGGGATACTAAGGGACATCCTGTTGTGTCGTAGTAAGGAGTTCCAGTAGACTTGGTTAGGTTACAGATGATAAGTTTATTGTTCTTAGATGGTTAGATAGGGTTTCCAGTAAAGATGTAATCAAACCCCACCAGGAGCAGCCTCTCTGCTGCTCAGCACAGGATCCAACTGACAGTCCCAGTCACAGCATACCAAACATTCCAATGACATCACATTCACACTAACATTCTATTCTCAATGGCTGAACTACAGAGGCAGAGAAACAGTGAAGATGTAAGATAGAAACCATGGAAATATAACACATCCATACACAACTTAACAAGCTGGAGAAGGACATAAAAGATATAGAACAGAAAGCAAGTGAGCCAAACAGTGAGGGACACATAAAAGCCATTTTGTGAGACAAAATTACAGAATACATGGACACATTTGATCGAGAGTGTAAATTCAGAAGTAAATATCACAGAGCCCGGGCATATGGGGAAGGGGATCATCCAGGGAAGGGTATTGCGGACCATGTAAGACAGCCTCAATTTTCCATGCACAGGAAAGCGGCCGACTTACTAAATATATTCACAGCATATTACTCCACCCTCTACACCTCACAGAGGACACAGCCTCTTGATCTTTCGCAATACCTTGCGGACCCCGGATTCCCAACAGGAATTTCTTGAGGCCGAACTTGAACTGGATGAAATCAGAACTGCAATTATGCAGATGGGCTCAGGGCAGTCCCCCGGATTGGATGGACTACCAGTAGAATTGTATAAGACATATATCATGCAATTAGCCAATATGCTCAAGAAAGTGTATGAGGAAGCATATGAAGATAGGCTGCTCCCAATGACAATGAGGGAGGGGATGATCACTTCTCTGCTCAAGGCAGGTAAACCGGCAGAGTACTGCGAGTCATATAGGCCACTTTCGCTGATAATCTGCGAATCCTAAATTCTCGCGAAGGTATTAGCCAACAGGTTAAACTTACTGATGGATAGATGTGTTCTGCAGGACCAGGCTGGGTTTATCCCAGGTCGAGCGACATCACACAATCTTAGAACCCTGTTTGCGGTCTTACAGGACATAGATCCTGATATTGCTGCGGTGGCCACCTATACATTTGACTCTGTGGAGTGGATTTTTCTCAGTGGAATACTGCAGCGCATGGGACTGCCCCCTGGCTTTTTATGATGGATAGAGCTCCTATATCGTAAACCTCTAGTCATCATCCCCCATACTATTTGCGTTAGTAATTGAACCTTTAGCAGCTAAACTAGGACAACACCACAAAGATTGAGCATTAGCGTACCCCACCAGACATATTCTCATATCTCTGTACCCAGATGACATTATTCTTTATGTAAAAGACCCTCAGGAAAACATGAACCCCTTGCAGCGAGAGCGCTCCCAATTTGGAGAGTACTCGAGCATCCATATAAATTGGACAAAATCAAGTATATTTCCTCTCACAGACAAAGTCACGCCCTATACACTGGACTACCCCATAGAATGGAACGAGATTGAGGTTAAATACCTAAGGATTTAAATGTGACAATGTATAAGAGCACACTGATGCGCATTAACTATGGTAGTGCCATAGACACTATAGCAGACTCCATATCTTGCTGGATTGCAAGGCCACTCTCTATGGCAGGACGGATATCGTTAATAAGAATGTCATGCTCCCAAAAATGCTTTATCTATTTACTAATATCCCATACAACCCCAGAAGAGTTTTCTTTAAGACCCTGTGAACACAAATGATCCGGCTGACATGGGGAGGCAAACAACCCAGACTAAAGTGGTAAGTACTTACTCTCCCGTACTCACAGGGAGCCTTTGAAGTACCAGATCTTTAATTGTACTATTACTGCGCGCAAGCACATTATGCGACATATTGGTTCCACCCACCACCCTTTATGCCTCACTTAGCAGTAGAGATGGGATATATGGAACCAAGTCTCCCATCAGGTTTCATTTCAGCTAAACATTCAAAACAAAAATGATCCCGTCGACTGCAGAATGCACCAGTGTTGTGTGGAGGAAAATAGCAACACAATTAGAAACGCATATGCTCTACTCCCCTTGCTTACCAATTGCGTACCACCCCGATTTGCAGGTTACTTATGAGAAGATGTGTAGGCAGACCCTTGATAATGCCCTTAAGAACACATGGGGAGACCTTTATGCAAGTGGGAAGTTTCTAACAAGTGACCAATTCTTTCGAGGCAAAACTCATGTAACAATGGAGCTTTTCATGTATGTGAGACTTAGACAAAGATTTCGTGCCCTCACACCGGAGTACCTCCAGGAAACCCAGACTTTATTACCATTACACAACATAGTTCAGAGATAGCCACCTCGCCATGTGACATCACGCATATATCACAATACACAAAACGCGATCAAAATGCCTCAGATATTGTCCCGACAGGCTTGGGAGTCAGATCTAAGCACACCAATACCAGACAATTAGAGGGATTTTTGTTGCAAACAATCAGGATATATCTCAGCAAACAGTAGGCTAAAATTGATACATTATAAGTTTATACATTGATTATATTAAACACCTGCTAGACTATACGGGCTCCGCTTGAGCGACGACGATAGGTGCGCTCGCTGTAGGCAGGAGGGGGCGGGGTTTCTTCATCTGGCCTGGGAATGCCCATCTGTTAATAAATACAGGCAACAGGTGTTTGAGGCCCTGGATCCCATGGTGGGCTCTTCTCTTGTTGTGAACGTATCTAGGACCCTATTCAAATATTCCCGATTTATGCCCTTATGTGGTTATAACAAATCATATCCTTATAAAGGCATAAGAATCATATCCATATTTAGTCATAGCCAATGCAGTTCAAATACGGCAAGGCTACTCCCATAGACTCCTAGAAAGTACAATGCGTTCTTTAAACAAACCAAGCCTCCAGCAGCCCGGGAATTCCCCCTGCTTCTGTTTTGATTTGTCCAAGAACTCCTGGAGTCCTGAAAGAACTGTAAGTTCTTAGTGACGTCTTATGTCCAACCTTACGTCAAACCCGGCACCTTCCAGGTCTAAATATACCAACAGCTGCCCTAACAAACACACAGTGGTTTGGAGCAGATCGACTATCTACTTGCCCGACGCCCTGCTGAGGCAAGTGCCGAAGGAAGCCGACCCTCCCATTGACGCACTGAGAGAGACGCTGTCTTTTCTCCTGCCGAGAAATCCAGCTCCAGTGTTTCCAGTCACCCTTGCAGGTTACTGGGAGATCGAGTCCAGAGAACGAGATACAAGACCTCCTTCATTCTATAACCAAGGTACGGAGCTGATTAGATCCTTAGAGAATTCTTGATTCAGATTCTTGGTAAAAACTATCTTAACTTAAACTGCAGCTCAATTACTCCTTCCCACGTACTAGGCTTAGGTTAGGTACACCGGGGTAGGCGTATCTTAGAAGCACCAGTTGAGTACGTTTAGTCAATGATTTTATGTATGTATATATTTTATCTATTTTAAACACGGTTTGGCTTAGAAACTATACCATGCTTTTACAGTATTATTTCATTATACTTCTTTTACTGTACGCACTTTACTTTATAACAAGTATTGCAATTATGGCAACTCACTTCTCTTGCATGAGAAAGAAGACTGTTCAATAAATCACCACTTTTATTGAAAACGCCCGTCTCTCTATTTCTCTGCGCTTCTGGTGAAACTAAGCATCCACGATTGGCTGAGTGAAATAGTTATCTATTGTTTCCGCGACTCTGGAGATATACTCCTTATTCTGGAGGGAGCAAAGTTGTCATGTTTATGCGGTTGTCAGAAACTAATCCCTTCTTGTCTATTCAGGAAAGTTAACACCTTCTTGTTTACTCGAGAAAGTTCTAGTGACCTCTGAGCTAGCTGGCATTCATAATTAAGTCTAACATATTCAATAGAGACCTAGTCGACCTCAGTCCTACGTCTAAACTATCGTTTATGTTATTCCAATGCGCAGAGCCTATTGGGAATATAGGAACTACACTACATGGCGCCCAACGTTTGGCAAGGCGATAATTTAACGCTAGATACTAGAGTAACTCAGTCGTGCTTTTCACACAGACCCCTTTTTCCCGTAAATACTCCAATAGACGTCTGGAGTGGGTGAAAGGTTAATATCCGCCAAAACTTAGTAGGATGAGAATCCTATGTATTAGTTTTTGGTTTAGTCAACATTGAAGGATACAGTGTTCCAAAATATTGTGCACCTAATCTTTGTTTCCTTGAAACTTGCTCTGCAAACTTTCAGTCAGTAAAAATGTCGGATGACAACAGAGAAAGAGATGAATTAGCAGCTTAACTTTTAGCGGAAGACACAAGTCTATGGGAAGATGACCCGGAGGCTATACTCATCCCAGTCAATGTAAGAAAGAGTGTAACTTACAAACTTATAAATAATGGAGTATCATCAAGAGGTGGTACAGTCATATTTGTGGTAGAGGCCCATGAATATCGGCAGACTGAGGTATTCTATTCCTGGATACATTTTCCAGCAGCACATGCTGTGACACGCGAGTTCCACTACCACAAAGTAGAGGAATCTCCAGAGGAATGCGTTCCTTTCGAGGACGTTGAAATTCCACTAACATACCAAGAGCACCAGCTCTGGTTTAATGGCGCCCTAAAACATAAAAATCACTTCACCAGGCTCGGTCCACTAGGTAGACCAGGAGCCACATGGCCGGTTCTAGCTAGCTATACACCACATCCTGACATTGAAAAGATGTCCAGCGAAGAACTTTTTGTTCAGCTACAGGAATTAACAAAAGCATATAGAGAATTAGTTCAATTAACACTTGGCGGTACTACCTGCCGCCAAAAATTGAAAGAAACAGATATAGCAGAACAACCTTTTGAACTTGTCAGAATAATTGAAAAATCATATGAAGAATTAGGTAGAGACAGTTTGGGTGGGAAACCACTAAAACCCCAACTAACTGAAAATCCTGAAAAAACTTTCATTAAAAATAATCTCATTACTTCAAAAAAGAAGTGGGAGGGTAACAAACAAACCACTCCCAGAGAAAAACAGTTCCAGTCCAGAGGAAAGTCACCCAATCGGAGAGATAGATCTCCAGAACGGGGGGCAGGTCTCCACAACGGGAGCCCTCTGAGAAAAGATACAACCTTAGAGATAGGGATAAATTAAGAAAACCTGACAGATATCAAGATATTGATACACGTCCCTCTCGATATTGTCAGACTTCCTCACAGAAATCGGAAAGAAGAGGACGGTCAGAACACAAAGAAGAGCACGTCAAGTCCAAAGACAAGGAACCTGCTCATCAAAGTAAAAAATTATAATTTCCAAAAAAGAAGGTAGCTAGTATTAAAATAAAACATGCCAAGGATTCTGAGGACACAACTGAAAAACGGAGAATGGGCCCAGACAATGCTAGACAGCGCAGCAGAAGTGGCCATAGCTCGCAAGATCCTGATGAATCTTCTGGAGACAGTGGACACGAATGAATACATTCAGGTGGAAACTGCAGACACCAGAGTTAGCGTGCCTCATAAAATATACGAAATAACATTACGTATAGAGGGGGACAAAACTAGGAAAATAAGAGGTCTCTTTTGGGAGAACCTATCAAAAGGCTATGATATCCTTCTAGCAGAGAAAGACTGGCCACCGGAGTTTGTCAGGGAGTGCCCACATGGCGAAGAAATGATTATGCCTGCCTTCTCAAATCACATTCCAATTCATAAAAAATACACATTTGCTAGAAAATGGCCAGTAGCCCAAGCCCCTGCATTATATAAAAATCATGTAGGATGGGATGAGGATTCTCCTCACCATAAAATTCAGTTAAAAAATCAACCAACGGGCCAAGATGGCGACGGAGTGAGACGTCCTTTCGAGTCCCTCCGGCGCCAAGCCCAGCTAAGCTTTGTTCCAGCATCGGAGGCGGCCTGCTCCTCGACCGATCAGGACCTGCAGTGACCCCTGGTACTGAGGTCCGGAGTCTCAAGTCTGAGCGACGGAGGCCTGAGAGTGGACTTAGCCGCGGGGGCGGACTGCGGCCTTACAATCCCCGGCCTGGCGTAGAGGGAGGGGCCGAACTTCCGGTCCGCGGCTGAGCGGAGAGGATGCTGCTGGAGGCGGGACGGAGGCGACGCTCCCGGCCCACGCTACACGGCGCAATACCCCTGCGGCCCACCGGGAGCGGCGACCGGCGGGAGAGCGTTGGCGAGGAGGATCGGCGGGACCCGGTGAGTGCGGCGGCCTCGCTGCTTCCCCGCCCCCCGGCCCCGCTCCGGCAGACCTGGCAGTGCGGCCCGGCCGCGATCTCCCCGCCTGCGTCTGCCCCTGGGGTGAGCCATGCAGCAGAGGGGTGGACGCCGGAGGACCGCTCTAGTCTAGAGGCGGCCTGGAGGAGAGCTCCGGAGCCCTCGCAGCTCGGGTCTCATGATCCACGGCCCTGGGAGCTTGGCGGCCTCGGGTTCCGGGCACAGCAAGAGGGGGTAGGAAACACTGAGATGGGATAGCGACGGAGGGGACTCCTGATCCTTGGGCTAGCGCCTACCCCCCGACGACCTGGAGAGTTGCTCCGTGCGCCAGAAGAGGGTGGCAGCGCACCGTGGCTGAGGCGTGGAGGCCGCAGGGGACGACTAGCAGCCAATCGGGGCCCTAGCAACAGCGCTGTCTCTCCCCCACTACGTCCCTGAGGTGACCAGGAAGTTGGGAAGGCCCTGCTGGGGAGCAGCCCCCTGAGACTCGAGCCCCTGGGGGGGACCCCCGGAGGGGACCCGGCGCCCCCCTGCCTGTGCCACACCTGTGTACCAGCGGTGCTGGTCCGTCGCGGACGTGACCTTCCTTGGGGGCCTGGCTGGAGAGCGCGGCAGTTCGGTGTAGTGAGAGGCGTGCGCTGTGCAGCGACGACTAGCCACGGCAGGGCCGGACGTATGCCTGGGCCGTGAGTCCGGGGGGTTCCACGACCTTGGGACAGTAGCTGTGGCATCGGCGGCGCAACCCCCCGAGGCGGAGTGCCAGCGGTGGATGCCTGAAATACGTGCTGGGACCTGCCTTTTGGAGAAACCCGGCCACGAGAGGACCGGTGCAAGATCTGCTTTACCGGCACTGGTACCGAGGAGACCTTGTGAATACCGAAGAGGAGTCTTCTGCCCTACCCGGAGGTGCCGCGATGTCTTCCACGCTGCGCAAGGGGAAGCCTGGGAAAGATGGCGCAGCGAAGAATTCTCAACAACCGCCGTCCCCCGGACTCAGCGGATCGCCCAAGAATTCGGACGATGAGGCCCCGGCAACCAAGGCCTTTATGACGGAACTCTTTGCCTCCATTAAGGAGGACATCTCTGAACTCCGCGCCCAATTAGCGTCGGACCTCCGTGAGGTGCGGAGAGACGTGGACGGCCTCGGGGAGAGAGTGGCCACGTTAGAGGACCACGACTTAAACGTGGCAAACGATGTCCATCAGCTGCAGCAAGACATAATCAGGCTCACGGAGCAGAACTTGGATCTCCAGTCCCATACGGAGGATCTGGAGAACCATTCCCGCCGGAACAACATCCGCATTCGGGCGTTGCCGTGGGACGGAGAAGCAGGTGACCTGCGGGGTTATGTCCAAGCTCTTTTCTTACAGGTTCTGGACGACGCTGATGTTCAGGAAATCAGGATGGACAGAGTGCACAGAGTCGGTCTCCCTAGAAGGGGCGGGGGCCCACCCCCGGACATCCTAGCCTGTGTACACGATTTCCAGCTGAAGGAGCGGATCTTACGGAAGGCACGGTCCATCCCTTCCTTGCAATTCAGAGAGCATCATCCACAGCTGTATCAGGACTTAGCGGCATCAACCCTCCAGAAGCGGCGGGAGTTCCGCCCAGTGACCACTTTCCTTCGGGAACGCAACATCTCCTACTCGTGGGGTCATCCCTTCCGCATCATCTTTCGGTGGGAGAACAGACTTGCGCAGATTCGATCTCTCCAAGTGGCAAAGAAGCTGTTGGGGCTGGATGATGAGACTTCCTCACAGGCGTCTGGCAGATCGCCACCGCGAAGACGCAGGTGTTCTTCCTCGTGGCAGAGAGTGGGCCCGGTCACTGATCGTGGGCGGCCTGATCGTGCGGCTAGCCTACAAGAGAGAGGGAATGCAGTGGCTTCGGTGGCCTCGGCGACTTTGGCATCGTCCCAGCAGAGCTCCGGTGCCGCTTGATCTTTGAACCGCCAGCTGGTTGGTGCTGGAGGGGCACGTGCTGACAGGTACCGTGGGTTTCATTGTACTTTTGGAGAAGACACCCCGTATCATGGCCTGTGGGGTCCCACCTTGGATGCCACATCCCCGACCCAGGAGGACCGCTACGAACTGTTCTCCGATGGGACTGCTAAGTACACTGTTTTGGTTTTGGTTTGGGGTTGGGGAGGGGGGGGATGGGAGAGACTTGGAGGACAGCTGGGGAGGGGGGCTGTTGGGATCCGGGATTGTTTCTCCACTTTTGAGGATTTTTGGGGTTGGGGAGAGTTGAATGCGGGAGGGATGGCTGGGGGGAAGGTGGGGTTGGGGGTGGGGATGGTCGGGTGGGTTGTTTGAGGGGGTGGTGATGACAGGAATGCTTGGATGGTTGTGCGTGCTGAATCTGCTGGGGAGCTCTTCCCTAGTCCCGAGAAATTGGGGGTCTGCGGAGGTTATAGATCATCTCTTGATTCTGCTGGCCCTGCTTGTGGGAGGCTTTCGGGGAGCCCCGGGGGGTGGGGGCGGGTAGGAGCTGGAGGCTGCAGGAAGAGGTGGTGGGGCATGTCGTTGGGAGGGACGCTGAGACTTGGAGAGGCTGGGGGACTTGGGCGGGTGTGCTGGCTGGTGCAGGGAGGCGAGTAGACGGGATGAATGCACTGCGGGTGAATCTGCTCTATTTCAATGCCACTTAATATTGCTACTTGGAATGTGAAGGTCCTGAATTCTCCACAAAAGCGCCAGAAAATTTGTAAATACCTGACTGATCATCAGCTGGATGTGGTGGGCCTCCAGGAAACCCATTTGGCGCGTAAAGATGAGCTTCGTCTTAGGCATAGGCACTTTCCCCTTATTTATAGGTCCTCGGCCTCCACCAAACATAGGGGGGTGGCCCTTCTGTTTCGTGCGGCCCTTCATTTTCAACCGATGGGGATGCAGGGTGACAGGGAGGGATGCTGGCTGATGGTCAAAGGGTTACTGCACGAAAGGCTCTGTACGTTTGTGGGGGTGTATGCTCCTAATTCAGGGCAAAATAGTTTTCTCCAGGATCTGCTGCGTAGAATTGAAAACTTTGTTGAGGGTCATTTGATTTTCCTCGGAGATTTTAACTTAGTGTGGGACAAAACCCTGGATAGTTCAGGCACTCTTAGAGCCGATGCCGGCTCGTTCTCTACAGCCACGCAGCGTAGGATGGGTGAAATGGGCCTGATTGAGAGCTGGTGCGTGCTGTACCCCCAATCCCGAGACTACACCTTCTTCTCTGCTGTCCATCGCTCTTATTCCCGTCTAGACCATATCTTTCTAAGCCAGGTCCTTCAGGGCGATGTCCGCGATTCCAGCATATTTCCACTCTCTGTCTCAGATCACAGCCTGCTGGTCCTTGGGTTGCGCTGGTCGGCGAAGGGAGACGGCTGGCGCAAATGGTATTCCCCGGCTGCCTTAATCCGAGATGACACTTCTTGTAAGGCATTGCGGGCGGCAATCCGGAATTTCCGGGCTCTAAACCCTGTCTCGGACACCTCTGTCTTCAATACTTGGGATGCCTGCAAGGCTTCCTTGAGGGGCACATGCCTCGCTTTAAACGCTAATCTTAACAAATTGCGAAAGGCGGAACGGGAGAAGCTAGAGGCGGAGCTTGCCTCCCTGGAATCAGCGCATAAATTGAACCCCTCCCGACTCACCCTTCACCCCCTTACGGTGGTACGGGGGAAACTGAGGGCCCACTACAACAACAGGGCAGAATTTACTCTACTACGGCTGCGACACACCTCATACGCGCAGGGAGACAAGGTAGGGAGACATTTGGCCCGTCAGCTTCGAGACAAAAGAGAAAGAGAATATATTGGGAGCATGCGGGACGGAGCGGGGGACCCACTCCACCGAGACGAGGAAAAGGCGGCCTTGTTTGGCCATTTTTATGCTGACCTCTATAGAAGCGACGACCTCGATCCTGAAGCACAAGGGCGTTATCTGGCAGACTTATCACTGCCTCAAGTCTCGGCTGACCGAAACGAACTCTTAACGGCCCCCTTCTCCCGAGAGGAAATTCTAGACGCCATCAAAGCCCTGAAACCTCACAACTCAAAACAACTGCCAGTGCTGTGAACCTCTTTGGTGTTTTAGGTTTATATCTTTAAAAAGAGGTTCTCAGCACTGGCAGTTGTTGTTGTTTTGAGTATTTAAGTTTGGCTCAGCCTTGCTGAGTTTAGAGTCAAGGCCCTTTGTGTTGTTTGACTGAAACCTCACAAGGCGCCGGGGCCGGATGGGTACACCGCCCTTTTTTATCAGACCTTTTCCACCGAGATCTGTGATTACCTGGTTGACCTCTTCAATGCGATGGCCGAGACTGGAGGCATCTCTGGCTCTATGGCCGAGGCGGTGATCTCTGTCATTCCTAAACCCGGGAAGGACCCCTCTCTTTGCTCCTCCTATCGACCGATTGCCCTTTTAAATATCGATGCAAAACTGTATTCAACAATTATTGCACGACGCCTTCAGGATCTAATGCCGAACCTCATCCACCCGGATCAGTCGGGGTTTATCGCGGGACGACAGAGTCACGATAACTTGCGTCGGGTGATTCATTTGATTGAAAAAGCCAATAGATTCCGCATCCCTGCGGTACTAGTGGGATTGGATGCGGAGAAGGCTTTCGATCGGGTGGACTGGGGGTTTTTGTTCCGTACTCTAGCGGCCTTTGGATTCTCAGATAAATTTATCACAATGATCCGAGCGAACTACAGTACTCCTAGTTCCAGGGTGTCAGTTAATGGCCACTTGTCCCCTTCTTTCTCCCACTCCCGCGGAACCAGGCAGGGCTGTCCCCTTTCCCCTCTGCTCTTTGCGCTGAGCATAGAGCCACTGGCGTTGGTGGTGAGGGAGCATGAGGGGATTCGAGGCCTCCCCTTCACCGGGGAACAACACAAGATTTCACTCTTCGCGGATGACGTTCTACTGTCCGTTGGGGAGCCAGCTCGCTCACTCCCACACGTCCAGAGGGTCCTGTCCGAGTTTAAGGAGGTAGCCGGATTTAAGGTTAACTTTGGGAAGTCGTATATCCTTAACCTCACATTATCGCCGGCTGAAATAGAGCGTGTACGGCTTTTGACCCCCCTGTCCTGGGCGACCGGCTCCCTCTTGTATTTGGGGGTCCATTTGACACCTACCATAGGTGGCCTATTCTCTGCAAATTTCCCTCCGCTGCTGACGTCCATACGGGCTGACTTAGCCCGCTGGAGGCCCAAATACATCTCGTGGCTCGGCAGAATACACGCCGTTAAGATGGTTCTCCTCCCCAAGTTCCTTTACCTTTTTCAGGCCCTTCCCATTCCGCTGGATCTAGACTTTTTTAGGCGCCTTAAAACCTTGATGCTCTGCTTCATCTGGCAAGACGGGCGAGCCCGTTTCTCCTTTTTTACACTGCGCCGATTACGATCGGAGGGGGGAGTGGGTCTTCCTGATATGCACCTGTACTATAAGGCAGCACAACTACGAGTCCTTGTGGAGTGGTCCCAGCAACTCTCAGAAAAACACTGGCTGCATATGGACAGGAGTGTCGCAGGTCGGTCCATATGGGATCTGGCTTGGAAGCCCAGGGGGGATAGGCCCAAGAATGCCTACATCAGTACCCCCACCAGCACGGTGCTGAAAGTATGGGACACAATCTCGGGCGATGATCGTTGGACGACGTTCCCGTCGCCCTTCACCCCCATTCATTTCAACCCGGCCTTCCCTCCAGCGTTGCAGGAAAGTCCCTTCCGATTGTGGCGCGAGGGAGGCTGTAGAGCACTTACTCATCTTTTCCACGGTACCGTCCCGCTTACCTTCGCTAATTGCATGAGAGACTATGGGGTTCCCCCGTCTGAAAGGTACCACCATCTCCAGCTCCTCCACTGGGCTACCTCCGCCGGGGTGGGCGATGCGGCTACGAGACCGCCGTCCGCCTTCGAGGCCTTCCTCCTGCGCACTTCCACCATGAAGGGAGCCATCTCCTTTCTTTATAAGTTGCTTCTCACTACGGCGGCGTCGCCCCGCCCACGTTATATGGGACACTGGGAGGAACTGCTCGGAAGAGACATCGCCGATGCAGAATGGGCGGGCCTCTGGCGGGATATCACGGCGCACAACCGCTCTGTGGCGCTGCGAGAAGCCCATATCAAAACACTGATGGACTGGTACTTATACCCATCCAAACTGCACCGCATCTTTCCGTCCTCGTCGGACCGCTGCTGGAGAGGTTGTGGTTTCCTGGGGGATTTGCGCAACATCTGGTGGGACTGCCCGATCATTCCCCCTTACTGGGAGGAGATTTTGTCCCACCTCAAGGACATACTTGGCTATCCAATATCTGACTCGCTGGAACATGTCCTACTTGGGCTTTGGGACCCGGATCTCGAACATCAGACGAGAGCCGACAAGCAGATTCTTTGGCTCTGCCTGGGAGCGGCAAAACTCACCCTTAAAGCAGCGAGGAAGACGCCAGCTGCTCCAGCGATCTTCCTCTGGCACGCGCGACTCTGGAGACTCCTGAGTGTGGAGCGAGTGGCGGACATCTTTCTGGGCAACTTTAAGAACTTCATCTTCCGCTGGGGCCCTCTAGTCCGATTCCTTTCACGTGGATTGCCTTCAGCAGTCTGCCCTTCCTCAGTGCACGCGCTCCACTTGTTTCAACTTTAATTGTGAGGAAGTATGTATGTATGTATGTATGAATGGCTGTCATCACCACGGGGGTGGGATGGGAGGAAGGGGGGGTTCTTGTTGGTTGGTCCTGATATACGACACCCCTAGCACCTTAAGAAGGGTTCAGCGAATTATACAAGAGATTGCTTGCTTCTGCTCCGGCTGACCTCCGTGGCAGAAATTAAGACTTTGACTTTGGACTGTTTATGCTACACTGCCATCGAGACTATTCCTTCTAAAGTGCTATGCCCATATGTAGTCTGTATTGCAGGGGTGTCGCTCGTTGTATTGTTTTCTTCCCTTTTTTTCCCACTTTGTATTTTGAAAACCGAAAAATAAAAATTTTACAAAAAAAAAAAATCAACCAACTGCACAGAGGCAGTATCCTGTTAAGCAGGAAGCTAAAAAACAAGTCAGGGAGATCTTAGATCAACTTGAATACCAGGGGGTAATTGAAACATGCACCTCACAAATGAACAATCCTTTGTTTCCTGTCTCCAAGTCAGACGATTCATATCGTCTAGTTTTGGACTACAGACACCTAAACTCTTGTTGCAAAACCTTTGCAGTATAAAACTCACACAGTGCAGCACTAATGAATAACATTGTACGCAAAAAATATAAAACGACATTAGATATTTCAAATGGTTTCTTCTGTCAAAACATAGCACCAGAAAGCAGGTATTTGACCGCTTTCTCCTGTATGGGGGCCCAATAGCAATTTTGTCGTCTCCCACAGGGATTCAAGAACAGCCAAGGATTATTTTCAGCCAGGATAACGAAATTACTACAAATGTATGATGATGAGGCATTATCTTATGTCGATGACATCTATCTTACAGACGATGACCTGGAGACACACTTAAAAAGAGTGAACACCATTATACTTGGGTTCGCAGCTGAAGGGTACAAATTCAACTTTAAAAAGTCATGAATTGCCCACCTCACTGTCCTAATTTTGGGATATGAGTTATCAAGTGAAGGCAAAAGCCTAGCAGACAACTTCTTAGAGAAGTGTGCAGTACTCCAAGCTCCAAAAACGCTGACAAACTTACAATCAATTCTAGGTTTCCTGAATTTCCCAAGAACATACTTTTAAATTATGCAGAGAGGGTTAAACCACTCTACGAATTAATAAAACCTGATTTCAAACCAATTAATTGGACACAGAATCACACAAAAATTTTAAGATCAGTACAAACAGACATGTTAACTAAAACAAAACTGCAAACACGCTAAAACGAACGCAACCTTGTAATCCGATCATCCCAGGAAGATGCGGATTTACGTACCTGACCTCTAATGAGGGAGAAACGGTACCAATAGCTTATAAATCACACTTGTACACACAAGCTGAAATGAAATTCAGTTCTACTGAAAAAATTCTGACTGCAGTTCAAACTGCTGTAGCAAAAGAAAGAGCCCTAGCCCAAGGGAGGAGCATATCTGTTTTAACAGCAGTATCAGTCCTTGAGGCAGTAACAAGACCAAGCATTCCGAATGCTAAAGCTTTAGATCCAAAATGGATACAATGGGAAAATTCTCTTGCTGCAACAGACGTGAAACACGCATTTGATCCGAAAATGAAAAAACTAGAAGATCTGGAATACGAACATGAATGTCCTCTGTCAATCGAAATTCTGTCGCTCGAACAGTACTCATGTGTAATATACACGGACAGATTTGCACAACACTATGGTGTGGAAAAACAAGTTTACAAATGCAGCATGCGTGATTGTTAAAGGTCGCTGGCGCTTAGGTAAATTCAGACCGATGGTCACCAAAACGGAATCACTCAGAAACTGTACAGCTCAGCGAGCTGAAATAAGATCTTTAAAGATGGCGCTTGACAATGCCTATCGCGAATTCCCCACACTAATAGTGTGCGATTCGCATTACTGCGTCCAGTCTTACAATAATGACATGCATACCTGGATCAAAAATGGTTACAAAGATGAGACAGGTGCCACAATAAAGCATAAAAAACTTTGGGAACAAGTAGTTCTTTTACAGAAAGAACTACAAAAGACTCACGTGATACATACACTGAGTCATCAACGTGATGGCATTCACGTTGCAGGGAATTCATTGGCTAACAGAGCCACAGCGGCAGCTGTCAAACCGGCTTCCGTAGCTACAAAAAAGCGTTCTAAAAAACAAATAGTTGGAGAAATGATACTAGCAGTAAAAGCCTCAATGGAAGGCAACTATGCAGCTTTACCTCTAAATTATCCACTCGGAAATATATACTTAATTGATGCGAACTCCGTTCCGTTTGCTCGAATCCTTGGAGGGGGGAGATAGGGTAATTCCAAACACGAACCGGAGAGCTTACTTGATTCAAGAAGCACACATGGGGATGGGTCTGAGGCACCAAGAGATCTTGAAATCTCTAATAGAATTACAATCACAATACTGGTGCCCGGGGATGAACGTGCAAAATTACAACTTTGCAATGAATTGTCAGGACTGCAATAGAGATCGCAGTTGTGAATCGGACCAGACACCAGCCCAGATACCTCTATTAGAAAGCATTAGGCTATCTATATGCAGACATCCAGACGTAAAAAGGCGATCCCATAAATATTAAGACGAGATTCATTTAGATGAGACCCCAGCGCTCGGCTGACGCCAAAACTGTTATAAAAGATTTGCGTATCTTTATCGGCACATACGCAATTGGCATGCTACATTCTGGGCATTGCATTGCGGTACTCTAGTCCATTCCATACCGAGGGAAATGCGGTAATGGAGAGAAAAAAACGTGACATAAAGCAACCTATAACAGCGAGGGTATTAGGTTCGGGTGACGGGTGGGTCAAACATCTAACAAGTGTCCAACGTAGTCTTAATAATCTGCCAAGAAATTCTCTAGGAGGTATCACACCCTACGAACTTTTGTTTGGTACCAGAATGATCATTCATGACCTCGATTGTCAGACTTCAGTGGTGGAACAAAAAATCTTTGATATAAAAGATCGTTTGGCTGTTTTACAGGACTTAAATGAAACAAGAAGAAGTCTAAGTAACATAAAGCTAAAGCCAACGGCCACTGAAGAAAAACCACCTGTCCCAGCAAGACCTGTCTGGATTCCAAAGATTGGGGATCTGGTCAGAGAAAGGATCGCGGTGAAGAAGGAATTTGGGCCTTCTTACAGAAAAGCAGTACCTGTCTTAGCTATCAGCGGAACAAGATCAGTAGTACTACCGCCCCTTGCTGGTAAAAAGGAGAACAGAGTTGTATCAATCGACCTGGTAAAACCACAATCATGTGGCCAATAATAAGTAGTAAGCCGAGTGGACTCCCAAGAAGTAGCAGACGACCAAACCTTGCTACAATTCAAGAGGTTCAAACTGAGAGACTAATCACATTTGATAAACCTGCAGTGAATAAAAAAAGACTATGCAACAAAGCCATGGAACTTGTGCCTCTTGAAACCCAAATTGCAACAGTTCGTCAAGAAACACCAATCTACAATGATGTAGCCTCTGACTACACAAATGCAAAGATTAATGAAAATCCGGAAGCAATTCCAACAATTGACAGAACTGCATCTGGCTACTTCATCAATTTCAATGACTTTTCTGATGATCCAAGTGAACATGAAGAAACGCCTGCAACTAAAACTTTCAAAGAAAAAATTACTGAACTCTTTCATCAACTCAAAGAAACATATCTGATTTCACCATGGATTGAATTATGGATTGTGTTAGGTGTACTTTTCCTCCTACTCTGGCTCATTTTGGTTTTAAGCTTGGGAAAATTCATTGATGGAAAATATAGTACAATGGACACAGCAAGTCAGAACATCAACTTGGTCCTAAAGCCTCACAGATCTTCTCACATTGAAAAAAGAGAACTATCATCAGTGAACATCACAGCCATTCCTATACCTGGTGGTGTAGCATGGGACACAACTGATTACGAAATCTATGGCCGGTTGAACTCTTTAAATATCCACATCAGTTCAAGGTTTCATTAAGTGACTTTGTATCACCTAGTACTTTCTCTTATGATTGGGACTTTGAAAATATTAATAATATGATGTCAGATTTTGAAATGTCAGCAAAATTCACAGAGCATGATTATTTAGAAGGCTCATCGAATTATGAAGAAATGTATTGCTATAATCATTATGGTCATCACTATTTGCATAAATCTGCTAATCCTAGAAATGTTTTTACTTATAATCAATGGGAACATTGTCCAACACCGCCAAAAGGCAGCTCGAAAACATTTTATGAGAAATTCCCATACTTCTCAGGGTTTAACAACACAGATCCAGAAACGTTTTATTTTAAAATGTTAAATAAGACAGGAATGAAAAACATGTTGACAAATACTAAATTGATATATTCTACAAAATGTTATGAAAAAATGTCTACATTTGGTTTTGAATTTTGGAAAAACAACATTGAAACAAAAACCATTTGGGGTACAAAAGATTGGCAGGTACATGGTCTAGAACCATTATTTAGAGCCTGCATGATCCCAGAACAGATAATGTTCCTGAATGACACCATTCAACAAACAACCTGTCTTGGCCTAGCCAAGATAAAAGATTTAAACAAACCGTCTATTCCAAAGCCCATACCTGATAGTAATAGCACTACAGATGTGGAGATAGACGTATCCCATATTTTACACCGAAACAGAACAAATCCTGATTGGAGAAAATTGTTGATCTGGCCCACAGGCACTAATAACTGTCAAGATAGATTCCTGAATAAAGGACAGGGGTTCAAACAGAACAGGCCAGACCCAAGATATTACCAGTGACAACATCCAGGGATAATTACAACATACAGTATAGGAAAGCTATGCCTCGATTGGCTACAGAAATCCACACTGCCTGAAATTAAGCAGCACTTGACTTTACTTAAAGAAGTTGCTGACTTGCGAGATTTCATATTGGGACTCGCAAACAGCGTCAAAAACGTTTCATGCACGCTGGTATATACGCTTCTTACAACGAAGCTTGGAAAGTAATGCAAATTAAAACTGCTGAAAAAATACGAGAAATTGATTGTATTAATTTGGAAAAATCACTGTCTGTAGTGGACAATGGGTTAACGACTCTGTCCTCCAGAATTTATTCACTGGACAGCATTGTATCATCTGCTATTGATATAATAGAACAGGATATGCTAATGTTACAACATGGCCAGTCCCAATTACGTTCTATTGTACAGCTAGGCTGGACGTTACAAAATCTGCGTTCAGGCTACGTGCCATGGCGTCTAATCAACACAACGTCATTATTTTCTATCTTTAACCTTACTGATAAACAAATCTCTTTGGCACAAAAAGGAGCAGACTATACAATACTGAGCATTGAAAAACTTGAAAAATTACCATTAACAATGTCAGAACGACCTGTCATTGAATGGATAATACATGGTACAATTACAATTCCGATAACGACTTTTCAGTTTCAATATTGCCAAAAATATATACCAGCAGGCCTGTATGAAAGGTTAGGTAAAGGATACATCAAGTCAACCTGGAATGTACCTTATACACATAGATGTTATAGTGAAGGGGAAAAAGAGGTATTTCTTAGTGGTAACAACTGTAAAAATTCACTAAGCGGTACACTTATGTGTCAAGGTATTAACTTGCATGGAGCCTGCGAAGGTTCATCAAATAACCTTTCATGTCACCAGCACGGCACTCCTGCAACACAGATAGAGCCTTTTTTCAGACAGCTTTCCAACGGCAGCTACGTTATAATAAGTGACCACAGCTGTTGTGGCATGGTGCCAGGAATAGCCTATCTCGTGAGCGTTACTTCCAGGGTCATTTGCTGTATGCAAGTATTGTATCCAAACAGCAAACCAGACAAGGAGGCAGCAATATGGCCTTCTCTGAATATCTCTTCTATTCGTATTGATACTTTAAGCAGAATGAAGTCTATTCTTTTACAGACAACTGTGCCTTTAACCTCGTCCAAAGAGACGTATGATCTGCAAGTTGCAAGGACAGCGGCAGAGATACATACATTATTATCAACCAATTGCCCCGTACATTTCGTAGAAATGTTAGGTCAAATTTTAAACATGTCCAATACCAGTGGCATCGCACATGTATTTAAGACAATTTTTTCGGGACTATTAGCACCCTTTGAAGCAGTCCTGAGCATCTTCCCGAATTTCGTGCACTCTGTGTTCGGCGGTCTGCTCCGATATGGCAAGTCAAGTCATAGACAAAGCCCAGGCAACCATGGAAGAAACGATCCTTGCGATGAGATACCGAGAAAGAATAACTAAAGTACTCGGCTTAGCTCGGCTAAGAAGTCTGAATAACACATGGTTTCTTTCATTCAGACCAATCTGGCAAGATTGCATCTTACCTGTTCTACGATGCCTGCTATGTGGAGAAGAATGCGTGTTGGACGTCTGTCTTACACTACCATCAGCACTACCTATGGATATCGATACTTTGCTTGGTTTGGTAACGGCTCATGCAACGTGTTGTCCCCAGCGGCTACCTATTCTGATGACGGCATTCGTTGAGACTTCACCATTACGATTAGGTGACGGTGAGGTACGAGATGAAAGCGGCACACGGGTACAACCTTCTGTGAGCATTGCTGGTCCAGACATCGATGATGGCAATGAGTCTCACATATGCACTATTTCTACTTTTTCGGACATAGTCCAACTTTCACCTACTGTTGTAGACGAATTCTTTGCCAGCCTATCTGAGTTAATGTTCTCTCCTACGAGAATAATTTTTGAATAACTTTTGAAAACATGAGCACACAGCGTTCCCTGAACTCTGATTTCGGCCTTCAGTTTTGATAAACAGAACTCCTAATAAACTATTGGAACTATTTTTTGCCCTGAAAGCGAAATTCTTTTCCCGTTCCCAAAATAATTACTTTTGTTTGGCACATGGTACTCTGCTTAAAGTAGAACTATTCTTAGAGAACAAGATTTCTATTTTTGAAACTCTAGAGACAATATTTTGCCTTGGTCTCTAGCACATGTACAGTATTGTATAAATATGTGATGAAATGGTCTCGACCTTCTCTTCTGTACTAAGAGCCATTTCATAAATGTAATTTTCGTGATTCATTCAGTCATCATCCAATGTACAATATATGCATAATCTGAATGATATCATTGCTTGAAAAGTGTACAGTACACTACTCATTTTCGTGTACATACCATTTCCAATGCATTCTATGTATTTTGGGGTGGGCTGGAAAACACATGCATAGGTATATGTTTAATATTGCTTAGTATTGATGGACATTATACGTGGAGTGGGTGTTGTGAACGTATCTAGCACCCTATTTAAATATTCCCGATTTATGCCCTTATGTGGTTATAACAAATCATATCCTTATAAAGGCATAAGAATCATATCCATATTTAGTCATAGCCAATGCAGTCCAAATACGGCAAGGCTACTCCCATAGACTCCTAGAAAGTACAACGCGTTCTTTAAACAAACCAAGCCTCCAGCAGCCCGGGTATTCCCCCTGCTTCTGTTTTGATTTGTCCAAGAACTCCTGGAGTCCTGAAAGAACTGTAAGTTCTTAGTGACGTCTTATGTCCAACCTTACGTCAAACCCGGCACCTTCCAGGTATAAATATACCAACGGCTGCCCTAACAAACACACAGTGGTTTGGAGCAGATCGACTATCTACTTGCCCGACGCCCTACTGAGGCAAGTGCCGAAGGAAGCCGACCCTCCCATTGAGGCACTGAGAGAGACGCTGTCTTTTCTCCTGGGGAGAAATCCAGCTCCAGTGTTTCCAGTCAACCTTGCGGGTTACTGGGAGATCGAGTCCTGAGAACGAGATACAAGACCTCCTTCATTCTATAACCAAGGTACGGAGCTGATTAGATCCTTAGAGAATTCTTGATTCAGATTCTTGGAAAAACTATCTTAACTTAAACTGCAGCTCAATTACTCCTTCCCACGTACTAGGCTTAGGTTAGGTACACCGGGGTAGGCGTATCTTAGAAGCCCCAGTTGAGTACGTTTAGTCAATGATTTTATGTATGTATATATTTTATCTATTTTAAACACGGTATGGCTTAGAAACTATACCAAGCTTTTACAGTATTATTTCATAATACTCCTTTTACTGTACGCACTTTACTTTATGACAAGTATTGCAATTGTGGCAACTCACTTCTCTTGCATGAGAAAGAAGACTTTTCAATAAATAACCACTTTTATTGAAAACACCCGTCTCTCTATTTCTCTGCGCTTCTGGTGAAACTAAGCATGCACGATTGACTGAGTGAAATAGTCATCTATTGTTTCCGCAACTCTGGAGATATACTACTTATTCTGGAGGGAGCAAAGTTGTCATGTTTATGCGGTTGTCAGAAACAAATCCCTTCTTGTCTATTCAGTTAAGTTAACACCTTCCTGTTTACTCGAGAAAGTTTCTAGTGACCTCTGAGCTAGCTAGCTTTCATAATTAAGTCCAACATATTCAACAGAGACCTAGTCGACCTCAGTCCTACGTCGAAACTATCGTTTATGTTATTCCAATGCGCAGAGCCTATTGGGAATATAGGAACTACACTACACTCTACAGTCCTCCCCGATCACAGCCTTACTGGGATACTCGGATGGGGCAGACACTCCACACAAGAAGCTTCTAGCATTAGGTCCACTGATTGCGAAACGCAAGGTGACCTGCAAATGGGACATGGGAAGAGCCCCTAAATTCAAAGAGTGGCTTTTAAACATTACAACATGGCAGGAACAAACCCTTATATATGCTGAACTACTTCCACTCTTATCTAAACCCAAAGACATATGAAACCCCCTTAAAACATATCTTCTCTCCATTCCAGAAACCATACCAGACACTTTTAGAGATGCAGGAGATGCAGCGGCCATGTCTGAAATGGGGTGGCTGAGTGGGCTAAAGAATGGTGATGGATTAAACCCAGATCAGTTGACTGGGGATGAGTGTTTGATTTGCTCAAACGCTCCGTCCATCATCCCCTTTTGTATTGCTTTGTTCGCCCTAAGTGTGGCAGGGTATGCTCAGACGGGAGTCCCTTGCTCACTTGGCCACTGGATTCATATAGCCATGTCTGAAATGGGGTGGCTGAGTGGGCTAAAGAATGGTGATGGATTAAACCCAGATCAGTTGACTGGGGGTGAGTGTTTGATTTGCTCAAACGCTCCGTCCATCATCCCCTTTTGTATTGCTTTGTTCGCCCTAAGTGTGGCAGGGTATGCTCAGACGTGAGTCCCTTGCTCACTTGGCCACTGGATTCAAGATAGCCTGGCTGATGAGGATTATGAATCCGAAACCGGTCCCAGGATGCTTGTTTCCGGTCCATGAAAGACATGGCTTGGCAGTTCGGGCTGGACTGTTCCCATGAGGCACAGGGTCAGACTGATTTGCATATAGCCATGTCTGAAATGGGGTGGCTGAGTGGGCTAAAGAATGGTGATGGATTAAACCCAGATCAGTTGACTGGGGGTGAGTGTTTGATTTGCTCAAACGCTCCGTCCATCATCCCCTTTTGTATGGAGATGCAGCGGCAGCAGGAGATACAACATAGGGGACAGATTGACCAACATCCTACAGGGTCAATACAGACATTACATTCTGCCTGGACTTAGCAAGAGTAGCCATGGTAGATGCGGGACACTGTCTGACCATGCCATAGATAGCTTCACAAAGATATCATGAACGTATACCTCCTGTATAATGAGTTGACCTTTACATAAGATAGTCATGAAATGTCAACAAACACGGTTGTTGCCAATGCTTTAAATCTCTCTCTCATGTGCTCCTTTCCCTTATGATGAATATGTAAAACACCTATGCTAACATGCTCTG
Source organism: Lissotriton helveticus (assembly GCF_964261635.1). Classification (NCBI taxonomy): domain Eukaryota; kingdom Metazoa; phylum Chordata; class Amphibia; order Caudata; family Salamandridae; genus Lissotriton; species Lissotriton helveticus. The sequence goes on from NC_136063.1 coordinate 1,026,308,909, forward strand.
AATGTAAGACGTGATATACAGACTGTGAAGTAACTTTTATGTATGTTGTTATCATATGAAAAACCGGCTGTGACTTAAGATTTTGAGAGTTTACTGATATATAAAGTAAAAAAAAAAAGATATGCTTCGATGTACATGAACTTATTTTTTAGAGAATAAGTAGCTAGCAGTGCATTCAAAATAGTTTAAATGGTAACACATACCTTATATTTTGCTGTGCTTTGTCTTGCTCTCCATCCACTTACCAGATACAGTGCCAGGGATTCGAGTACCAGGAACATGTTAAGTGATTTAAATGGAGACTTACAGGTGGTGGTACTCACTATCCTCAGGAACTTTTTGCTCCTGGGAAGTGCCCTACTCTCCCCTTAACCTTTTCAACGCTGATGACGTAACCGCTCTGTCATCAGTCGTGGTGGCGCTGTGCTGATGACGGAGCGGTTCCGTCATGGCCCGCCCGACGCTGATTTCACGCCTGCGCGGCGCGTTCTATTGAGCGGGCGGGGCCATGAGGGAACCGCTCCGTCATCAGCACAGCTCACCCGAGGCTGGTGACGGAGCGGTTCCGTCACCAGCGTGTGAGCGCCGCGCGGCCCCCCGCCCCATTAGCGCTGCGGCGGAATAGCCGCCGCAGCGAAGGTGTAAATGTTTTGGAGCAGTGCTGAGAACTGGAGGTACTCTGCCTTTCAAATTAAAGAAGCTCAAGTACTCAGATCCAGTCAGTGCCTGCCCATTTAAAGCACTGGATATGTTGATTGAGTCGTTTTTCTTGATATTATGGGCAAGATTTGGCTATTGATGCTTTTTCCTCCAACACAGGTGTGGAGCATGAACCTGAATGTTATTTAGATGAAAATTATGCATTAATTATGAGGGAAGGAGTATTGACTTTCCGCTGACGATGGAGAAATAAAAACGCAGCAGACAGATGAGGGACGTTCGTCATTCAGTCCTCCATGCTCTAAGTAGGATGGACAGACCTCCATGATAGCGGAACGTTGAACAGATGTTTTTGAGGTCCAGTCCGCCGAACTCTACATCAGTCCCTTAGTTCACTCTCCATGATAATGATTATAATAATAATAATGTTAATGTAATCCAGGCTTATTCCCAATTCTAATAAATGTAAAGACATTATTTGTCGAATTAACAGTGTTTTAGCCTATTTAACATGGCAGGGACTTAGCTAAGGTAATATATGAGACATTTCAGTACGAAGATCAAAACAAAATATTGGAAAAAATCGTCAGTTGATCCAAAACCCCGGAAAACCCAAGTTGTTTTCCTCTAGAAAGTGGATCCACGAGGCAGTACCCAGGGATTCCACGAGGCGTCAAAAAGGCAGGATGTCTGGAATCAAAGAGACTGTGTGCAGTGGGCTCATTAATGAGATAAACTACTCTATGATAGTAGTGTGTAATTTGTCATTTAAATGGACATAATAAATGTTTGAATTAAGGTTTGATTCAATTGACTATGGACGATTCAGATTCAGGGATAAATCATTCACAGATCGGTGTGATCTAGTCATGCTCTCCCAAAATTTACTTTTTTACATAATCATTTGGTTTACACACAAATCCAGAGCAGCCTTGCATGAAAAACGCTCAACAGTGTGTTGTCTCTGTATTCTTTCAGTACAAATTCTATGTCAGTTCGGTAGCAGGAAAAAGGGGTTTTATATTTTTGCTCACAGCATCCATGCAAACCAATCTCTCCAATTACTTTCAGGAGAAAATTAATGTATCGCGACAAAAACAGATTCGAACGAGATTTTCCTTGCAGAAAAAGAAGCAATGCATTTGATGGCCAGCTCTAGACTCATGTCCCTCAAGAGTTTTAAAACTTGCTGCAATTGCTTAAATAAACAAATTAATCTACTTATTTAAGCAATCTTTGAAATCAGGCATTTTTCCCCAGGTAAGAATGAAGGCACTAGTTCTTCCATTGCTAAAAGAGCTAAAGCAGATCCAGTCTGTTTGTGTAATTACAGACACAGGGGCATATTATCAATTACCGGTGTTAAAATTATCGCCGTTTTATCGGCTGGAAACTGCCGATAAAACGGCGATAATGGGCTTGATAATACGCCCTTGTTAATTCCCATAGAAGCCCATGTTCTGATGTTAACATGGGCTTCTATGGCAATTAACAAGGGCGTATTATCAAGCCCATTATCGCCCTTTTATCGGCAATTTCCTCCCGATAAAACTGCGATAATTTTAACACTGGTCCTTGATAATATGCCCCACAGTTCTCTCATTCTAGTACTGGGGAAAATGCTACAGCAGCTGGTTGACAGACAGTTATCCAAATTTATAGAACAAAATGATATATTGCACTGTACTCAGTCTGGTTTCCGCAAGGGTTTTACCATAGAAGTTGCTCTTTTGGAAATGTCTGAATATATTAAATCAAACTTGGACTCCCGGGAAGAAAGCAGTGGATCTCTTGGTCACTTTTGACACAGTCTCTCATGAGTAAGTAAGTAATTTATTGTTAAGCTACTTAAAACTCACAATATAGCTGACGTGAGCCAAGATGGCAGCCTAGAGCGAGAGCCCAGCGGAGGCCGAAGCAAAAAGCCCGATATATCCTGCCTTTCTCCTCCGGGGCAGGGTTGCAATCAACCGTAACGAAATGCGCCTAACTGCGACGAGCTGCACCCAGTAATGGCCGAGTTCGCCAACTGTTAAGCCGTGCGACCGAATGCTTGTGGCCTTCGGGAGGTAAGGGACGAAGCTCGAGTGGAACCTGGTGGGAGCATTCTGTGGAGGGCGGCGGCGGAACCGTCGCACAGAACTAGTGACACTGAACTAGCCAGCAGCCGCGGCCGGCAGTGGGAGTACCTGCAGGGCAGTGATGTGGGGAGGGGAAGGGGCAGGGTAGGGGGTAGTAATGTATGGATTACGGAGCTTCCCAGGTAAGTAAACATTTAAATAAATAAAACAAATTTCATTGAGTGCACTGCATCTCCAAATGCGATGCAGTACGCGCAACAAAATTTGTTTTATTTATTTAAATGTTTACTTACCTGTAAAACTCCGTAATCCATACATTACTACCCCTCACCCCGCCCCTCTCCCTCCCCACGTCACCGCCCTGCAGGTACTCCCACTGCCGGCCGTGGCTGCTAGCCAGAACTAGTGGCAGCCGGACTTGTGTTCCTGGGGCCCCTGCATCGTGCCCCTACCCTCTCCGTGGAGCTGAGGAGCCAGACGACATCGAGTGACTGAGGGATAGCGGGGTCATCGGAGGACCACTGTGAGTACCCCAGGCGGTCAGGGTGGACTGGGCACTCTGCCAAGTCGGAGGGACTCCAAACGCAGTCTCCACCAACAGTATGCAGTAGCATTGAAGTGTATACTAAAAGGGGTGACTCCGGGAATCCGATACACATCTCTGTCATATGAACAGGAACATAACTGTGTGAGGGGCCGCAGGGGACAAAAAGAGGGTGCGTGCCGGGCTCACAGCAGTGTTCCTGAGTAGGTGCACCCACCAATCGGGACAGGCCCCAACCAAAGTAAGAGTACCGATGGAATACGCCCAAGAACAAAATAGCGGCTTGCGACCTCGCCGCAGTGCCTGGCCCGAGGACCTGGACCCAGGAGCGGGTGAGTGGTTGTACTGGGGCGCAGCCACACCAAACGAACTTTGGCTTTCAGTAGGGGGCTACATCAAAGGCACCCATAATTAAAACCGGCCCACCACCTAGCATTCCTGTGAACCCCTCCTGTTTTGCCCCCAAGGAAGCTGTACGGGCTACAACCTCCCAGTACCATGCTGGAGCTAAGGCCCTGACCTATTGACTATGCTGCAGGGAGGATCTGGTAGGCGTCACACACTGTGGCGTCCCTTAAAGAGTTGCAGTGCAAGGCAGGCGGGAAGAGGCCCACATGGGTGGCCGAATTGAGGGGCACACCTGACTCTGAGCCATAGTGTCCTCGCTAAAGGGCCCCAGACTCCTGCGGCAACCTGATGGACTGGGGTGGTCTTGCCAGGCCGCACTGAAGAGGGTTACGTCGAAATGATCCACGGCGATTACCAGGCCCCCAGGGACATACATCTGGGCCTGGTGGTGAGTGATCAATGCAGTGGGAAGGGAAACGTCCATGCACATGGCATACGAAGTGGCCAGACAATAAGAGCACAGGGGTTCAATGATAGCCCTCCCCTCCCACAGAGGTCTTAACGTCATCAGTGACCTGCTGGGGCCATCCAGGAGGGGATGAGAGAGACTGGGATATGCTTCTGAGATATTGTGTACCGCTTACAAAATGTTTGGGACCCTCCCGCGTTGAAGCCGAAAGGGGCCTCCCAGGTGCAATCTAACAAACTGGACAAACATGCAGTCCCGAAACAGACCTCCTCAGATGACAGCACCTCAGAAGGTCTAGCTGGCGCTTCCGAGCCATTGCTCAGCTCAATTATGACAGCTCTTCAGGTCCTGGGAACAACGTTGGAAACAAAAATTGACAAAGTCTCGATTGAAATGAACCTCCTAAGGGCAAACATGAACAAGACATCGGAGCAGGTCACAGCAGCGGAGATGAACATTATAGAGTTGCAAACTACCGCACGTAATCTAGAGGAAAAAGTTCAACAATTGATCCACCAACACTGCCAGGTGGCCCTGAGGCTCGAAGTTCAGAAGGGGAGGGTTTGCCGGAACAACATCCGAGTGGTGGGGGTCCCGGAAGGGGTCAAAGGCCCTAGTATGGACCTTTTTCTCAAGGACTTAATCCTTTATCACCTCAAACCAAAGCGGCTTTCCACCTTCTTCACTGTTGAGAGGGTGCACAGGGCCCCAGTTCCCCTGCTAAAGCCTAGGGCCTCCTCAAGAACGATCATTGCCAAGATCCTCAACTATAGGGACTGAGACGTCATCCTGCAAGCCGCGCGACTTCATGGAGACCTCCTATATCGAAAACCCGACTGGGTTTTTTTTCCCAGACTTTACCCTCAAGGTGCAACAGGAGCAACGCACCTTCGATGGAGTGAAGCGAGCCCTAAGGGAACAGGGCATTAAATACATGATGTTTTTTCCGGCAAAACTCAAGGTCATGTCTAATGGAAGGTCTTGGTTCTTCACAAATCCGTCGGAAGTGCAGACCTGGCTGGAAGAAGGGAGCCCGCAGAAGGACAATCGTAGTGTTGGAAGTAGCTGGAGAGATACCCGTGAGCGATCGCCTGGCTCCTCAGGTGGGCGGAGGGACCGGATAAATGAAACCACTGGTCCTGGACTCCAGATCAATGAGTCCAGAGACCCTGGAGACCCACTGAAAATGATCCTGCTGATACAGTCACCTGGGTACCAGAACTCAATGCCACCTTCCGTAATGTAGATGGTTGGAGTTGGAAAGTGGGGAAATGTACTCTTGTTAATGGTTGGTACTGGGGATTTGCGGTACACTGCAACAGTATTCTCTTTAACTGGGGCTGTAGTGGGCCTCTGTGAGGCGACGCCCGACGACCCCTGCAAAAGTTGATTGTTTTTTGGGGTGACAGGCGCTCTGCAAATTGGGGATGTGGGTAGTTTCAAACCTACGTAGCAGGGTAGCAGGGAGGGGGTGACTGTTGATTGGGGTGTTAATTTTATAATGGTGTCAACTCCGTTCCAGTTGATTTTATGCATATGTATTGTTCAGGGTCTTGAGACACATTGAACCACATTGAACCTTGAGGGTGGGGGGCGGTTGTTCGTAGGGAGGAGGAGGGGTGGGGATTAGACAGTTGCACAGGGCACAGGGGACCAGGGAGGGGGGTTGTTGGGAAGGAGTTGGAAGGATACGACACACACAAATTCACTTAATGCGGCAGATCAATAGATGACGAGCACTTTACACAGACCACTTTAGATTTAATGACTATACAATGGGACAAGAGCCTTAAGCTCCTGAGTTGGAAGGTCAACGGACTCGGCGATAAAGTAAAACGTAGACAGTATTACAGTATATCAAACTACACACCCCTGATGTAGTGTTGCTCCAGGAGTCTCACTGGTGGGCAACAACTGCAAAGCATTGAATAGGTGGGGATACAAACTAGTGGCCCACTCCGGTTTCACCTCTGGATTTAGGGGGGTGGGTATCCTGTTCAAGCACTCTTTCCCACTCTACATACAGCAAACATGGATTGACAAATTAGGTCGGTACACCACGATCTTGGGGCAGTGGGAGATGCGTACACCCACAGTGATGGCGGTCTATGTTCCACTGGGCCTTTCAGGGCCGGACCTTTAGAGATTTGGGCACCATCATGCTCTCATTCCCAGAGGGGCACATGATTGTGGGAGGAGATTTCAACTCGATAGTCTCGGGTCCCCTCGATCGCTATCCGCTACACGAGACATTGGGGCCGCGAGTAGTTGGCTCCCTAACTTCTTAGAAGCGTTGGGCCTCACGGATGTCTGGAGGGCGTACCACCCATCCCAGCATCCCAAATAGCAAATGAACATGATATACAATACAAGGCAAGGGGAATATCGGACCACTCCCCGATGTGGACCCATCTGGTCCTGGGTGAAAAAAGATTGGGAAGCATTGCGCCCATAAACCAGTGGCACCTTCGTAACCCCACAGTGAAAAACGCACTCATTCAGGCCCTAGATCACTATTTTCAGGAAAACGAAGGGTCGGTCAGATCGCCCCTGAGTCTCTGGGAAGCATTTAAAACAGTAATGAGGGGACAGGCACTGGCGTTATTTGCAGGAGTGCGAACAGAGAAGTTCAAAGATCTGGCTTGCCTAGAAAACGAACTTCTCTACCTTGAGGAAGAGTTGGAAGAAGTAAACCGGCAGGAGCAACTCCATGCCCTGAAACTAAAACGAGATGAGTATAAAGCTATTGCCACAGATATGGCCAAAACTTTAGGGAGGGACAAGGATGGCAGACTGTATGACCAGGGAGATAAGGCAGGGAAATTGATTGCTTGTCTAGATAGGAGGGAAAGGGCAAGTAGGTTGGTACCAGAACTGATAAGCCACTTGGGTGACAAGATAACAGATCCCCAGGCTATAGTCAACGAGTTCGCAGACCACTATAAGTCAGTATATCAAAGAAGCTTGGATTTGCCAGAGGAAGATTCAAAAGCTCTTCTCACTGATATCAGTCTGCCCACATTGTCTGATGAGGAACTGCAAACATTAGACAGTGCCCTTACGGCTGACAAAATAGCGCAGGCAATAGGGAACCTTCAACCTGGCAAAGCCCTGGGTCCCAACGGCTTGCCCATCGAGCTATACACACTAAAGCCATATAAGTTAGCCCCACGTCTTAAAGCCATTTTCGAGGAGAGTAGGACATGAGGTCAGCTTCAGCAGGACGAGGGTAGCGACATTATTCACTGTACATAAGGAAGGGATACTGAGAGACGAATGCTCATCCCATAGGCCCATCTCCCTGCTGAATGCAGAACCCAAAATACTGGCAAAACTACTGGCTAACCGCCTGACCCAGGTCATATGTAAATTGGTATACCCTGACCAGTCGGGCTTCATGCCACACCAAAATACTGCATTAAATTTGCGACAACTACAAGGCGTGCTGAGTAGATTGGACACAATCCAGGAGGACGCAATAGTCATTTTGCTAGATGCCACAATGGTATTCGATACAATTGAATGGCCATACCTTTTCGCAGTCCTGGCAAAGTTGGGCTCCGGGCCCCGTCTTCATCAGGTGGGTGAGGCTTTTTCTCTACTCGGCCCCTCTGGCACATGTGGTGGTCAACAATAAGAAATCAGAGGTATTCACTGTGGGCCGATGGACCTGCCAAGTCTGTCCGCTCTCACCCTTACTATTCGCTCTCTCCTTGGAGCCGTTAGCGGCATGGATATGCAGAGATCCAATGATCAGGGGACTCAAGTGGAGGGAGGGTGGGAGGATCGCATCTCCTAATATGCTGATGACATTCTTCTTTATTTTGCCTCCCTGAAAACATCACAACCGCAAAGTACTCTACATTTTCACAATGTTTGGGAAAAACTCGGCGTACAAGATCAACTGGAACAAGTCCCTGCTCTATGTTCTCCAGGGGAATCCTCCCTCCCCACCCAGGGGTTTCCCTATTCAAGTAGCAAAAGTGGGCTTCAAATATCTAGGAATTTATATCACCTCTGATGCTAAACTCCATTATGAACGCAATCTCGTTCCCCCATTGCAGAGACTGATGCGGGATGTTGCAAGTTGGAAGACATTGCCATTGTCACTGCTGGGAAGAATTATGTCCTTGCCGCGCTTCCTTTATGCCCTGCAGAACTCCACAGATCTCGTCCCGGCTAGATATTTCAAGGAGATAGAGGGCCTCAAGAGAGAACTGCTGTGGGATGGCAGGCCCAGAATAGCTTTGCATAAACTTACACTCGAATGGTACCACAGAGGAATTGGGCTTCCAGAAATTAAAAAATATTATTGGGCAGCCCACCTCACCACCATAAATCATTGCACTTATCGCCTTGGGGACGACCCTGGGTATAGAATAGATAGATGAATACTCACTGGTGGAAACCACAATAGAGCGCTCTACTCCAGGCCCCAAAGGTATCCTTTAACAGGACCAACTAAACACTCAGTCCAAGTTTGGCACACAGCGAACCGTAGCTTGGGGTGGGACAGGAAACTCACAATAGCCACTCCACCATGGGCCTCGGAACAATTGGGCACCCTGGGGACGTCTAAGGGATTTGACAAATGGGACCTCATAGGGCTATCAAAGATTGGGGACCTATGGGAAGGAGGCAAAGTGGTGAAGTTTGCATCGCTTCAGCTTAAACATGAGCTGGCTGACACAGAATATTTCAGGTACCGGCATACCCTCTGAACGAATCTGCCAGAGGGAACCTCCCCCCTGGAATACTCCCCATTAGAGGACCAGCTACTAGATGGCTGTTGGACTTGGCCCTTTGTTCGCTTTTCACCCCCCTGTTTGAGGACGTCTCCCCCATGGTAGACAGTTGTATAGGCCATGTGTGGTGTGAGATTCCCTACGAAATGTACTGCAATGGTGTGTGCATGTGTTAACCCCCCATTGTCAGAATATACCCTGGTAACATGCTGCATTTAAAATGGATGCCATGGCTGTGTGTGATGCCATCTGACTGCAGTAGGTTAGCAGTCTAGATGTTCGGTTCCCAGCCATCCCTGCTTTTGGAGGGAAAGTCTGACACCCAGAGTGCTCTACTCCTCCCCCTGAGCCAGTTAGAACCAGTTCCCGAAAGGCTTCTAGAAGCTGCTGGCACTATCTGGTAGGTGGGGTGAGGGACATATAAATAAGGTGGCTGTGCCACCATGTGCTCAGACAGAGCAGGGACATGAATGTTAGGGGACCTGCTGCCAGGGGGTACCTCCTCTTGGGCCTGTGTGCTGGACCCTGCACCTAACTAAAACACTTCTGCTGTCCACAGGGCTAGTGAAAGCCCCACTGCAGGACTACAGACTTCTGCGCAGGAGGAGTGCCACGCTACAGTGGAGGATGGTTTGTCAAGCCTACCGCCCTGTCTTGATGAGTGCCCACAGACTGCTGACCTGGCCCAGTAGTGCCTGCTGCTCTGCTCCCTGGCCCCTGAAGAGAGAAGGAGCGCTACCCCTGGGCCCTGACTGCTGGCAAGGGCCTAGAAGAGAAGAGCGCGTTATCTGCCTGCCGACTAGCGCTTGGAGGGTGCAGCGCTATATCCCCAGCACCAGAGGTGAGGAGCGCTTCCACCCCAATCTGCGACGCTGGGTTAGGTAGCCATGGATGAGGGCTGCCTTTGGTCTGTCAGGGGAAGAGGAGCTGAGGCCTACAGCACTGGATTGAGGGAACCGAGCCCCCTTTTGCGGTGTTACTGAAGCGCTGCCATCCCCTAGGCGCTGTGGGGCCAGGGAGAACTGTTTTATTGGAAAGCGCTGTTCCTGCAAAGCACCATAATGCCTAAGTGCTATCTTTGTCCAGGACTTGTGTAGATTGCTGTTGTCCGACTTGTGTCCCCTGCGCTGGGCTCCTGCAGCGCTATACCCTAAGCGCGTTGTGGCAGCATGTGTGCTGAGTTAGAAAGCGCCGAGGGTGCCCATCCCGAGTAGTGGTGGAGCTTCATGCAGATTTAATGAGCGGGTGCCCACCCCGCATATCGCTGCACTTTGTTCTGGCCGCAAATCACCACCGCAGCGGGGGCAAGGAAAAAGGAGAAGGGCTGGCGTGGGGGACTCACCGCCGCTGGCCGGGTGTCTGCGTGCAAGCGCCTTGAATCGGAGGGATTCTGTGGCCGGAAATCACCGCAGCGGCCCGGGCGCTGACAAGTAGGAAGACCGCGTAATGGCTGCCTCCTACCGATGTTGAGAACTGCAGCAGGAGCCTACCCCGCACCACAGATTGCTGCCAAATCACCGCCGCGGCGCAGGGAGAAGGGGCGCCGTAGACGCGAAAGTACAGAAGCCCCCCTGGAGGTGGGTGGTGCCCGTGCAAAGGAAGCCGTCGCCAGGAAGCCGGAAGAAGCCAGCAGGAGGTGTTGCGGGGCTCCCGTGGTGAAGAGGGTGCCCCGTTCGCGAATTGGGACCGGAGCGGGAGCCCACCCCGCCGGTCAGCGCCCCGCGAGTAAGGCTGCACAGGATGAGAGAGGAGGGATGCCCCAGAAGTCGTCTGGAGCCTCGCACCCGCTTACTGAAGCCCCGGGTCCCAGGAGGGGGCCCGGGTGAAGACAGGAGTGGCGCTGGTGTTGGCGGGGCTCCTGTGTGCAAGGAGAGCCCCACGGGTGTAGGAGCGGCTGCGACCGGAAGTCCGGAATCAAGAGCCGAACCAAGAAATGGAGCCCGTGAGTGGGGCTCAGTTCACATGTGGTTGCGGGGTGTGTCGGGGCACAGGTTCCGTGCCCGCCCCCGGGACCAGTGTTTTGTTGTGGGGGCTCTCCCAGACCCCCAACAGATTTGGCTGGACACCACTGCCCCCCTGGATAGTGGGCAGTGGCAACGATTGGGGCCACACAGGACTTGGACTTGTGATGTTCTAGGCCCCATTATCGTAGGACTCTGTCGCAGTGGGTATGTAATGTGTTTCCACACCGCAGAGGAGGCCCACGCCATGTTCTAGGCCCTGTGCGATGAAGGGGATGCATGATGTAAGTTAGGTGGGGAGATACTGCACCAATGCCCATGTGATTTCCCCTAACTGACCCGTTCTGATGCCCTCAAGGATGGTTCTGTGCAGAAGGTGCCCTTATGCCTAATGCACCTATACCGCAAAGGTTGTAAGCCAATGTTACATATGCAGTGTGGTCTCTGTCCCCTGCTAAGCGTGCGCCAATCCGTTAGGCTCCACGTGAAATGCCCTCTGGGTTTATTCTGTTGTGGTTTTTTTTGTTGCCCATGCAAAGGCAGGAGGTGACTTACGCCCCAGGCTGCCAATGTGTTCATGCTACTGGTTTAGGCCCCCAAGTTGGAGGTGCTCATGCTAAGGAGGGTTTCTAGGCCCTGTGTTATGCCATGCACCATGTGTTGATGCTTCCCCTAAGGTGCATCCTGAGGAGTTCAAGCCTAATGTCTTATGCCAAGAGAATGCTTTATGTTTTTTTAATACAGCCTTGGAACTGATGGACTTACCTTTTTCATTTACCCTGTAAATAATCCCCTTGTATATATTGCTCTGGCGCCAGTTGGCTCAGTCTAGAGACTACTGTGGTTACATACGTGGTTATTCTTGTATGTTTTATACACTACAAAAGTTATTCTTTCCATCTAATCTGGTGTGGTCTCCTTTTGTGGTGTGCCTGGTGTGTCATCTGTGTGTACTGCGTGGATGCTTCACACATGTCCTCAGGAGTTTGGCCCGCCCGCTCTGCACCATGCTACCCCATTTCTGACAATGGCTACCTGCCAGAAAAAGCAATTTCCCTCACCTACAAAAAATGTATTAATAACTCGGCAAACCCCCTGGGACCGATACGAGAGCATTGAGAGAGGGATGGGTTGGAGCTGGACGATGAGGAGTGGCAGGAGGCGGTGGCCTCCCCACGAGAAGTGGGTATTTCATCCAGGCTATGCCTCATCCAACTAAAAAATGTAGCATATAGGCTATATCTCAGGACCCAGAATAGCGCAAATGGGTAGGGTGACAGATGGTAAATGTAAGAGGCTGTGTGTCCTAGATGGCACTTTTATGCACATTATATGGGAATGTGGGTGTGTCCAGAAATATTGGAAGATGGTGCAAGACTGTATGGGTGAGGTAGTAGACACTGTGATTAGGCCTGAAGCAAAAAGGTGTCTCCTAAATGTATGGGAGCCCACAGATCTCAGCACTAAAGACAAACTGTGGGTCACTCTGTCACACTAATGACAGCCAAAAGAAACATCGCACAATTGTGGGGGGCAGAACTGTTGCCAAAACATCCCTGAGCTCCTCCCTCACAGTAATGTAATGTAAATGTAATTTGTACTTGTAAAGCACACTAATACCCCAACTGGGGTGTCCTGGTGCTGTAACGCATACCGCTGTGGAACCCTTCCTGGCTTTTCCCTGTGAAATGTCCACTCCTGAGCACCCCCAAGGTGAAGCCAGGCATCCCAGCGCTGTTGGGCCCATTTGTGGAGATTAAGCAAGCTATTGCCCAGAGTTGCAGAGTGGGACCCATGATTAGAATAGGCACCGAGGCGAGAATTATCAGGTCCGAGGAAATTGAGCCCAAGGCCCGTCGAGGTGGGAATTGAACCCTGGACCTCTGCATCAGGGGTTGCCGCTCTAACCATTGAGCCACACTTCTCCACAGTGAGGGGTTAGTAGCCCTCAGCTGTACTAAGAGTTACAGCGGGGTGGAGATCCCAGATAATGAAGCAGTCACCTCAGTGAGTGATGGGATTCCGCCCTTTAATAAGGGCTTTCCTGTGTGAGATTCTGTAGATTTTACTTATGTTTAGGACGCCATAGGGCGCCAAGTAACACGCTAGACCCACAGATATTTCAGTTTGTTTCATAGTCTTCTAGGGAAAGTATCTGTGCAGGTCTCTGAATTTTCCTGTCGACCCTCCTACCCTCTGTTTTGCATTTTTTATCCATTTTTGGCCACATTGGTGATTCTTTCAGTTCATTTGAAGGAACAAAGTCTATGGGATTGCAGCTCTCAGCTGGCAGTCCTTGGAACTCTGATACTTCTTAAAATTGTTGGAGCTGGTGATGGATTTTCTAGAGTCCATATGGATATGGCAAATGGTTTACCTGTACAATATCTTCCTGATTAACCAGTTCAGGCAAAGGCTGTGGTCACACTTGGAGGCAACAATATCCATTTTGCTAGATTTGGACTATGTGCTGAATGGGGACAAATCAGAATTGTGCCCCAGCCTGACAATTGCTTTTGTAGTATTTATCTTAGTATCAATTCACAAAGACAAATGTGAACCTCCAGGCCATTCTGTAGTATCAGGGTTTCAATCCTTTATGCAACTGTATGCTGACTTTTTTTATCAACCCCTATGTCCCAACTGCAAAAGCATGCACACAGCAAAGTTTGATATTAATTAGTGGTATTGAAGGTTTTAAATTTGATAATACGCTGGCACTTTCAGTGACCAGGAACAGTGAACATTTGTGTACCAAAATATCACAAAAAGAGGGATTATATATCTTGGAAAAAATCATGGAACTTAGGACCCACCGACATCATTAATTTTAGATTGTGCAAAAATAGCATTAACAAAGAACTATTTTATTTTTAAGGACTATTTCTGTGCTCAATCGAAAGTAGTATCTGTAGGAGCTATGAATGCTCCCAATATAGCAAACACGTTTGCTGCAAATTTTTAAGAATCCAGCATTTGTCACAAGAATCTTACATCTTTTCAAAACTAACATTGTCAAGGGCCTTAAACATATTGACAATATTCCCTGAAATGGAGAGGAGCTGAAGAACATTTAAAAGCATCTCATCTGTGATTGGATTCCAGCGTAATTAATTGATTTTGACCCATTATGTCATGAACCTTCGTGATCTATATATTAAAGAGGAAGAAGGTACACACCATTGTAGTACATACACTAAACCAACCTCCCGTAACACACTACTGAAATTCAATAGTCCACAATACCTTAAATCTACGGAACAATTTACAGTTTGGGCACTGTTTACACCTGAAACGTAATTGTAGCAAACAAAACTGATTAGTTGAGAGAATTTAAGACATTGCAACTACATTAGAGACAATACACTCATTCCCCTTACAACAAAACTTCAAACCTGGGAGGCAGAGTCGCCCCCCTGTTTCGGGGGCTTAATTGATCTGGCCTAGATTAGCATATATGAAATGGGCCATCAGTAATATATTTTACCACTCATTTCCTGGCTGAGAGTAGGTGTCAAAATGAGGATGTGGTGCTCTAAAGAACCCTTGAAGTCCCTTGTCCAGACTTCTTATAAAGGATCACCATGGGGGCACTTTTACACTTTTGGGGAGACCTGGTTGCAAAGAAAATGTTGGTAGTCATGTGTATGATTGCTTCTTTTAAAAGGATACCTGAGCATAGCTGCAATGCCTGGCTTGTTAAATATGTTCATACCTGCTAATTTTAGAGAAGTGCAAGAAAATATGTTTCCAATTCTAAGGGACCAATAATTGTTTTTTAACCCAAGGGAATCTGCATTAAAAAGTTTGAAAACACCACTCATTAGACTTCTTAAACAGTCAATAAAAATAGCATGGTACAACAACAGTAAAAAGTTGTTACCAGTTAAAGAACGCAAAAAGACAAACATATTGTCTATATATCCACTTTTGGTACTGAGTCGAATTGTGTTAAAAAAAAGTTATACTCAAACATTGGTGTTTGTTAAATACCTATGACTTCCATGCTGATGAACCTCTCTATGCATTCAAAAGAGGTAAATACCTCCAAAACAAACCTATTTTTTCTTATAGGGAACCTCACAAGTAAACCAGTGATAGGTTGCTGTAGTTGTAACAATTGCAAAAAACACAGTTGATGGACAGAATGTAGAACAATGTCATACATTCACCCCAGTACAAGGATCTGGGCCTAAATCCATCGTTTTTTTGCACTCCACACCACCCTGGGTTAGACACTGGCTATATGCAAATCAGCTCTGACCCTGTGCCTCATGGGAACAGTCCAGTCCGAACTACCAAGCCATGTCTTTCCCAGACCGGAATCAAGCATCCAAGGACCGGTTTCTGGCTATCAGCCTTCATCAGCCTGGATAGCTTGACTCCAGTGGTGTGGAGAGCCTGGGACTCACGTCTGAGCATACCCAGCCCACTCGGGGTGAAAATTGCAAAAAACACAGTTGATGGACAGAATGTAGAACAATGTCATACATTCACCCCAGTACAGGGATCTGGGCCTAAATCCATCGTTTTTTTGCACTCCACACCACCCTGGGTTAGACACTGGCTATATGCAAATCAGCTCTGACCCTGTGCCTCATGGGAACAGTCCAGTCCGAACTACCAAGCCATGTCTTTCCCAGACCGGAATCAAGCATCCAAGGACCGGTTTCTGGCTATCAGCCTTCATCAGCCTGGATAGCTTGACTCCAGTGGTGTGGAGAGCCTGGGACTCACGTCTGAGCATACCCAGCCCACTCAGGGTGAAAATTGCAAAAAACACAGTTGATGGACAGAATGTAGAACAATGTCATACATTCACCCCAGTACAAGGATCTGGGCCTAAATCCATCGTTTTTTTGCACTCCACACCACCCTGGGTTAGACACTGGCTATATGCAAATCAGCTCTGACCCTGTGCCTCATGGGAACAGTCCAGTCCGAACTACCAAGCCATGTCTTTCCCAGACCGGAATCAAGCATCCAAGGACCGGTTTCTGGCTATCAGCCTTCATCAGCCTGGATAGCTTGACTCCAGTGGTGTGGAGAGCCTGGGACTCACGTCTGAGCATACCCAGCCCACTCGGGGTGAAAATTGCAAAAAACACAGTTGATGGACAGAATGTAGAACAATGTCATACATTCACCCCAGTACAAGGATCTGGGCCTAAATCCATCGTTTTTTTGCACTCCACACCACCCTGGGTTAGACAGTGGCTATATGCAAATCAGCTCTGACCCTGTGCCTCATGGGAACAGTCCAGTCCGAACTACCAAGCCATGTCTTTCCCAGACCGGAATCAAGCATCCAAGGACCGGTTTCTGGCTATCAGCCTTCATCAGCCTGGATAGCTTGACTCCAGTGGTGTGGAGAGCCTGGGACTCACGTCTGAGCATACCCAGCCCACTCAGGGTGAAAATTGCAAAAAACACAGTTGATGGACAGAATGTAGAACAATGTCATACATTCACCCCAGTACAAGGATCTGGGCCTAAATCCATCGTTTTTTTGCACTCCACACCACCCTGGGTTAGACACTGGCTATATGCAAATCAGCTCTGACCCTGTGCCTCATGGGAACAGTCCAGTCCGAACTACCAAGCCATGTCTTTCCCAGACCGGAATCAAGCATCCAAGGACCGGTTTCTGGCTATCAGCCTTCATCAGCCTGGATAGCTTGACTCCAGTGGTCTGGGAAAGACATGGCTTGGTAGTTCGGACTGGACTGTTCCCATGAGGCACAGGGTCAGAGCTGATTTGCATATAGCCAGTGTCTAACCCAGGGTTGTGTGGAGTGCAAAAAAACGATGGATTTAGGCCCAGATCCTTGTACTGGGGTGAATGTATGACATTGTTCTACATTCTGTCCATCAACTGTGTTTTTTGCAATTTTCACCCCTAGTGGGCTGGGTATGCTCAGACGTGAGTCCCAGGCTCTCCACACCACTGGAGTCAAGCTATCCAGGCTGATGAAGGCTGATAGCCAGAAACCGGTCCTTGGATGCTTGATTCCGGTCTGGGAAAGACATGGCTTGGTAGTTCGGACTGGACTGTTCCCATGAGGCACAGGGTCAGAGCTGATTTACATATAGCCAGTGTCTAACCCAGGGTGGTGTGGAGTGCAAAAAAACGATGGATTTAGGCCCAGATCCTTGTACTGGGGTGAATGTATGACATTGTTCTACATTCTGTCCATCAACGGTGTTTTTTGCAATTTTCACCCCTAGTGGGCTAGGTATGCTCAGACGTGAGTCCCAGGCTCTCCACACCACTGGAGTCAAGCTATCCAGGCTGATGAAGGCTGATAGCCAGAAACCGGTCCTTGGATGCCTGATTCCGGTATGGGAAAGACATGGCTTGGTAGTTCGGACTGGACTGTTCCCATGAGGCACAGGGTCAGAGCTGATTTGCATATAGCCAGTGTCTAACCCAGGGTGGTGTGGAGTGCAAAAAAACGATGGATTTAGGCCCAGATCCTTGTACTGGTGTGAATGTATGACATTGTTCTACATTCTGTCCATCAACTGTGTTTTTTGCAATTTTCACCCCTAGTGGGCTGGGTATGCTCAGACGTGAGTCCCAGGCTCTCCACACCACTGGAGTCAAGCTATCCAGGCTGATGAAGGCTGATAGCCAGAAACCGGTCCTTGGATGCTTGATT
The DNA here is from genome assembly GCF_964261635.1 of Lissotriton helveticus. Classification (NCBI taxonomy): domain Eukaryota; kingdom Metazoa; phylum Chordata; class Amphibia; order Caudata; family Salamandridae; genus Lissotriton; species Lissotriton helveticus. The sequence continues at coordinate 1,026,326,379 of NC_136063.1, forward strand.
CCGGTCTGGGAAAGACATGGCTTGGTAGTTCGGACTGGACTGTTCCCATGAGGCACAGGGTCAGAGCTGATTTGCATATAGCCAGTGTCTAACCCAGGGTGGTGTGGAGTGCAAAAAAACGATGGATTTAGGCCCAGATCCTTGTACTGGGGTGAATGTATGACATTGTTCTACATTCTGTCCATCAACTGTGTTTTTTGCAATTTTCACCCCTAGTGGGCTGGGTATGCTCAGACGTGAGTCCCAGGCTCTCCACACCACTGGAGTCAAGCTATCCAGGCTGATGAAGGCTGATAGCCAGAAACCGGTCCTTGGATGCTTGATTCCGGTCTGGGAAAGACATGGCTTGGTAGTTCGGACTGGACTGTTCCCATGAGGCACAGGGTCAGAGCTGATTTGCATATAGCCAGTGTCTAACCCAGGGTGGTGTGGAGTGCAAAAAAATGATGGATTTAGGCCCAGATCCTTGTACTGGGGTGAATGTATGACATTGTTCTACATTCTGTCCATCAACTGTGTTTTTTGCAATTTTCACCCCTAGTGGGCTGGGTATGCTCAGACGTGAGTCCCAGGCTCTCCACACCACTGGAGTCAAGCTATCCAGGCTGATGAAGGCTGATAGCCAGAAACCGGTCCTTGGATGCTTGATTCCGGTCTGGGAAAGACATGGCTTGGTAGTTCGGACTGGACTGTTCCCATGAGGCACAGGGTCAGAGCTGATTTGCATATAGCCAGTGTCTAACCCAGGGTGGTGTGGAGTGCAAAAAAACGATGGATTTAGGCCCAGATCCTTGTACTGGGGTGAATGTATGACATTGTTCTACATTCTGTCCATCAACTGTGTTTTTTGCAATTTTCACCCCTAGTGGTCTGGGTATGCTCAGACGTGAGTCCCAGGCTCTCCACACCACTGGAGTCAAGCTATCCAGGCTGATGAAGGCTGATAGCCAGAAACCGGTCCTTGGATGCTTGATTCCGGTCTGGGAAAGACATGGCTTGGTAGTTCGGACTGGACTGTTCCCATGAGGCACAGGGTCAGAGCTGATTTGCATATAGCCAGTGTCTAACCCAGGGTGGTGTGGAGTGCAAAAAAACGATGGATTTAGGCCCAGATCCTTGTACTGGGGTGAATGTATGACATTGTTCTACATTCTGTCCATCAACTGTGTTTTTTGCAATTTTCACCCCTAGTGGGCTGGGTATGCTCAGACGTGAGTCCCAGGCTCTCCACACCACTGGAGTCAAGCTATCCAGGCTGATGAAGGCTGATAGCCAGAAACCGGTCCTTGGATGCTTGATTCCGGTCTGGAAAAGACATGGCTTGGTAGTTCGGACTGGACTGTTCCCATGAGGCACAGGGTCAGAGCTGATGTGCATATAGCCAGTGTCTAACCCAGGGTGGTGTGGAGTGCAAAAAAATGATGGATTTAGGCCCAGATCCTTGTACTGGGGTGAATGTATGACATTGTTCTTCATTCTGTCCATCAACTGTGTTTTTTGCCATTTTCACCCCTAGTGGGCTGGGTATGCTCAGACGTGAGTCCCAGGCTCTCCACACCACTGGAGTCAAGCTATTCAGGCTGATGAAGGCTGATAGCCAGAAACCCGTCCTTGGATGCTTGATTCCGGTCTGGGAAAGACATGGCTTGGTAGTTCCGACTGGACTGTTCCCATAAGGCACAGGGTCAGATCTGATTTGCATATAGCCAGTGTCTAACCCAGGGTGGTGTGGAGTGCAAAAAAACGATGGATTTAGGCCCAGATCCTTGTACTGGGGTGAATGTATGACATTGTTCTACATTCTGTCCATCAACTGTGTTTTTTGTAGTTGTAACAATTGCATAGCTTGTAATACCACTTGTACTGTCAAATCTTTCATAGTAAACAACCAAGACTGGTATTTGAAACAGTTTGTTTTATTCAATTGTGCCACCAAAAAAGATATTACCTTATTAAATTGCCATATGGTTTAAGATATGTTGGTAAACCCCCTCAAGTAGTATATAGATGAATATTATAGAACGAGTTTAAGATTAAATTCCAGATACTCACTCCACTTTTGGTAGAACACTATGACCCAGATTCATCAGAATTTGATGCAATGCATCAAGACAGTTTACTGTGCTAGGCAGCATCAAATGGAGAGGGCAGGACTATGCCATAGATGTCAAAATATGGCACATTTCTGCTCTCTCCTTGCGCTGGTGCAGTTGTTGCTGCCTAGTGCCATGGTGCAAAGGGATTGTTTATGTGGAGATAAAAACACCCTCCTGCACAAAAACAATTCTTAGAAAGAGGAAACTATAAGGAGAAATAAAGATAGTTATCCTTGTTGCATCTCTATCGGGAAGGTGTATAATTTTGATGCATTGCCAGGTTTACCATTCTTACAGTACAAAGAAGACAATTGAAATTATAGGGAATTATTTTGTGCTCACTGCTATGCTAGACACAGCTTATGCTAACAGACACAATTTAGCCTGTATACTAACTGATGTGGAGAAGAAATTCATAGATCAAGTACAAGATAGATATAGAGATGTCTTAAGTGAGAGGAATAAACCTTACAAATCTCACTGGTCGAAAGAAGAATTAGGCCATTGTGCCGCAGGGAGTTCAGTACTTTAGCTCTGGATTGGCAACACAGGCGGAGACTATGCATGCACCAGGCTGAGAGTGGATATAGTTCTGTGTTTGTGAGAATGAGTGAGTGCGATCATACATTTCTGGGTTATGGCCCATGGAAAATGTTTTCGGACTACATCGCAAATGTTATCCCAGGAGCCTATTTTGTGTGTGGAAAGAAGGCCTATTTTAGACTGCCTAGCAAATGGCTTGGTGCATGTTATCCAGCTGTGGTGTCTCCAAAGATATACCACGTGGAGGATTTGGAGGACTTAGGAGGGAAAGTGAACACTGAACAGAAATGTGGATTAAGTACTGGGGAAGTTGTAGGAGGCATTTTTGGAGCCATGATATCCAGCTTAGGGGTAGTGCTAAATGATAAGAAGATTAGAAAATGGTCTACCATAGTTGATAACCTTTTTATAAACACTGCTAGATCTCTCACAAGATGGTTTAGATCATGGCTATCGTGATCCAGAATTGACTGGCTTTAGATGTTTTACCCTCAAAGGAAGACGGAATCTGTCGAATGCTGAAGGTCCAACAGTGTTGTAGTTATATCACTGACAGGAGTAAAAATTTGAAGAAGTACATTAGCAACAATACAGAGTTACACCAAGAATCGAGGGCCTTAGCTGCTGAAGGTATCTGGGATAAGGTTGGACAAGGGTATATGCAATTGGATGGTGGTTTACTAATCTAGGAAGTGGATTATTTGGCTATATTGTGCAGACAATATTAATTATTGCCATCTATGTCATTGTCTTGATTGGCATGGTGAGAGGACATAAGTGGTAAAGAGTGAGACAAAGGGAAAGTACTCAGATGGAAAAAGACAGTAATATAGGCTGCAAGACAATTATCACAATAATCTGAGGCGTATGGAGAAGTTTTGACAAGAGAGAATGGCAACCACATCTGTTTAGATCAGTCTTTCTGTTTAACTAATTTTCCTAAATGATCATTAGGTAGGTTTATCTAATGAGATAGGATGATTTGTGATGACTTAACGTCAACAGAGGAGGTATTGATGGAGCGGAAATTTAGTATCCTACATGGGGTACCTGTTAGGATTGCAGAGTAATCGTTTGTAGAACACACTCACATAATATGTTATTAAAGAAATTTAGATAGTAGAGTAAAAGTGAACCAAGCAACATGTACCAAAAAAATGAATGCATTCCAAAGTAAAGCTTAAAAATATATGCAAAGAACTTGTGCTGAATTATGTAGCCAATGTAATTTGTTTCAACAGGTCTCATTAGTGAATGTGATTCAGTGATGTATTTACTTTGCTTGGACGGTTCTTGAGCTAATGATGTAGATGTGATATACATATTAATGTAGTTAGGGGAAAAATTCCTATTGAACACTATTGTTTTATGTAATTTCTAATGTACATCAGGCGCGGTGCGTCCATTGGGGCGTGGGGGCGTAGCCCCCCCGCCCGCAGCTCCGCAGCTCCCTCGGCGTCTCAGTTTACTTAGTCCAAAGTGTGTTGTGCTGCTGCCTGTTGCCAGTGGGGGGCAACAGGCAGCAGCACAACACAAGTGCGCATGAGTGGGGACGGACGGTGAATTTTCGCACGTGCCCACTCATGCGCACTTGTGTTTTGACTTGTTTGCGCATGCCCATTAGGAGCCCTTCGGGCTCCTAATGGACATGCGGCGGGCAAAGAATAGCTGTGCCCTAAGACAGGCTGAGAGGGCCTGTATGAGCCAACGGACTAGGGGCGGCGCGGACCTCCTCAGGACCTCAGGTAGGATTTTAAAATGATATTTTAATAACCCCCCCGCGCGACACCCCCGCGCAACTCCCCCCCCATCCCGAGCCGCGACTGAGCAATTGTGGTGCAGTTTCCGAAAAAAGTGATGGCGGAGGGTTGGCACAAGGGACAGAGGGTGGGAGAGGGAGAAATGATTGTTAAAGGGAGGAGGATGATGAATGAAGAGAGAAATATCATGCGAAGGAAGGAAGGAAGAAAGACTGGCGAAGTGGGGAAGAAATTTAAAATACAGGAGAAGTAGGTAAAGAAAAACACGTCTGCCAAAACCCGGGCTCGAACCAGGGACCTTAGCCTTGGCGCTATCGGTGATACTTTTCAGGCCACAGTTTATAAAAACAGCAGCCAAAACATTTGGTCACGTTATGTACAGCTAGTGTGCTGGGTGACGTCACTGGTCATAGCCTGTCGCAACAGGGTCAGTCTGTGCAGTGACAGTCTATGAAATGACAGCCTGTGGGGTGGCAGCCTGAGACAAGACAGTCAATCAGTGTAGCGGGGTGCTTATCGGCAGACTTTACAGTGACTGTCTGTGTGGTGACAGTCTGTGGCATTACAGCCAATGCAGTCAGTGTCCCTATTGGCTGCCTTTTCCGTAACAGTGCGTGGGGTCATAGTCTGTGAAATGACTGTGTAGTGGCAGGCTCAGATGTCAGATAACAGCCCATACAGTCGTAGTGTTTATTTACAGTCTTTACAGTGGCCGTGCATGCAGCGACAGGCGGTAGAGAGACAGCCTCCAAAGGGGCATCCTGTGCAGTGACACAGTTTACAAAATGACAGCCTGAAACATACCAGTCATAGCGTTTATAGGCAGTCTCTACAGTGAGAGTGTAAGTAGTGGATGCCGATATAGTGACATCCTGTGCGGTTACATTCTATTAAAATTAAGACATCCTGTGTAGTGAGCCTGAAACCTGACTGTCTACAAGCAGCCTCTAACGTCACAATCTGCGCTGAGGTGGTGCTTAGTGTGACAGTGTGACACTGTGTTTAGGGACATTCTGTGGAGTGACTACAAATGACAGCCTGTATAGTGCAGCCTGTGACATGCCAGTCAGTGCGGGTACAGTGGTTACAGGCAGTCTGTGATGTCAGTGTGTGCCATGGCACTGTGCACCTCAATCCAGAGCAATACCACATTTTGCTTATCCATAGACCTGTCAAGTCTGCCAACCTAACTCTGTTGAGCAGCTCGGGCTCCTTTCCCAAGAGGTATGCGGCGATCCCTAAAATGCTCATGCACCCCAGGCATTCTCGGTAGTACCCCTGCTTTCCCTGTAGTCAGCACAGCTCTGAAAAGCCTATCACTTAGCTCTCTTGCACTCTGGCTTGTCTAAGTCACTTACACAAGGCCAGAGTGCAAGAGAGCTGGTGGGGAGGGTGATGAATGAGGAAGGCGTAGAGGTTACGGATCACAGCGAACTGTTCCTTTCAATCAAAGCTGAATTAAAGCAAACAGTAAAAGAAAGGATGGAAAATGGAGGGGTAGAGGTAGTTTGTGAGAGTGTTTATCCGGGAAAAAGGTCCCAGAGCGTGGAAAGGCTCTGTCATGCTGTTGGCTCACAGGGCCTCGTTCGCCTGCCAGCACTGGTGCTGAAGTGTAAAGTAATCGCTCTCAAAATGATGCTCATTTTCAATTTCTTTGTGCCGCGTTCGGAAAGTATCACCTTTCAACCTGTCAGCAGAATGCCTTGCTTGCCTAGCCCTACTTTGTGGTAGGAGCCAAGAGAAGCATGCTGGGCGTGACACACAGTCTAAGTGAAATGCAGTGTATTAAACATGCTAACATTTACTTACAGTGTTTCACACGACTATTGTTGATGCACGTGCTAATCATGCACCCTACATTTAGCATCTCCCTTCTAGGAGCACTTTATTTGAGTGTATTTCGTGTGCTCATTCAGGATTTCCATGTGCTGGGCTGTATTTGTTTACTGCACAAGCTAAAGTCTGGTTGATGGAAAGTTACAAACTTCCAAATTGATATACAATGGACAACAGGGATATTGTACAATATAATATTTCCGTTTCTTTGAAGAAACTGTGTGTGCGCATGTGTTTGTGCATGTGTGTGTGTTCGTATGTGTGTGTGTGTTCGTATGTGTGTGTTGTGTATGTGTGTTTATGTATGTGTGTGTTGTATGTGTGTGTGGGGTTGGCGGTGTTTTAGAGGTCTATTAGATGGCTTTGCTGGACTGTCATCTTGTCCATGCTGTATGTGTGATAGGTGAGTTTGGTAGGTGTTTTGACATTCAAGAGTAGGGGGTGAGGCTTGTCTTTCTGTGGATATGTGACCTGAAAACTTTCCTCAACAAAGCTGCCTTCTGATCTTCAAGGACAAAATGTAACTAGTGTAGGTTAGTAGGCCGTATCCTGTGCTCACTGTGGAAGCTCACACCATGTCTTTGTGGCTCACACCATGTCTTTGTGGTGTGTCCCCTGGGTGACAGTGTATGGGTCACAGAGTATATGTGAGGGCTTAGTGAGTGAACTTCACAAGCACACCCGCCATTAGTATATATTGCTCAGAGGTGCGTGGCACTGGCAGGGCCTTGCTTCAGAAACATTTCTATCTACATGTTGTTGTTATATGACATCCCTTTATTAATGTAATACCTGCACTTTCACAATTGCTTTAATAACCTTATTGCTTCTCAAATTTGCTTGAAAATGCACCATTTACCCACTCTTTTTTCAAAATGTTCTCGGTGAGAACCCCCCGAACTCCCCTTAAGATGTTCAGACTCGCTTGCAGCACTCGCTCGCCACGGTGCAATCCAACAGAAAGTTTACGCCTCACCACTTTCAAATGTCACCAGTCACCACTGATGTACGTAGCATTGCAAATTAATTATTTTAACTTAAGTCATAGTCCTGAATTTTGAACTGTCCTTGTTCATAAAACTAATATTTAAATTTTCATGTGAGTTTCGTAGAATGCTTTTTGTCCCATGTTTTCATTTCAGGTGGGCAACATTTGCTGGTAAAGAGTAGAAATATTGTTCTATTGGAAAATTCGTGGAATGAAGGTGTTACTGTAAGCTTGGCCTGGAGTAGATAAGTGGAGGGAGGTGTTTCCACATGGAAGAAGGAGAGGAGACCAAGGACAAACTGATACAGAGAGGCATGCATGAAGAAGGCCGTGAAGGGAGTCGACATTGTGGAAAAGTTTTTGGCTGAGCCCATTGTAGAGTACATGTAAGAAAAGCATCATGGGATATTTTTCGAATACAACTTTGAGTATTTGATGCATTGTAGTGAGGGAGAGACACTCCTTTTCCTGCTTCCTTTCCTGACCGAGGGCACCTGAGTGCTAACTTGCTCCCTTTTCTTGCTTGTAGCTTCATGCCCCATACCCATTTTATGATGGAATGACTTATGTGGAAGGCTCAACCCACTGACACCTTTCCTTTTGCAAATCCTTTGCTCATACGTTAACTTAGGGATGCCACTTGTAGAGTTAGAGCACGGAGAGATAGTTCTAAATGCTGCATACTGTAAAAGTGGCGATGCATGGGGGCCGGAATGTTTGCTTTCTTATCTCTTTTATAATCTTCATTGAACTTATTGTCCTTTTCATGTTGCGCCTAGTGAACATCTTCTGAATGTTTGAATTTCTTCTGTTTCCCCTGTATTTTTATATCCTAATGCTAAGATTTGTGTATGTCCAACTATTTTTGAATTTGCAATACATTTGACTAATCTTCAATTGGTGGTTGGCTTGTGTTTTGTGTAGCCTATCTTGTGTTTCACCGTACCTTTAATTGATTTATGAAACTTTACTCCCCTTTACACTTTCATGCTGCTAAAAAGAACCATCAAAAGACCGACAATGGAGCAGAACTGAACAGATGGGCACAGGCCCTTTGAAGGTTCTCCTTGTGTTGCCCGGGCCTCGTTTCTGCTATCTGCCACCTTCTCCTTGGTCCTGGCTCAGATATTGTATCTCCACTTATGGATCTCTTCCATTGATCTCTGTGTGACCCCCACAGATCTAATGCACTCCTGGAGGTTGAGCCATATTTTTGTTTCTGTTACAGAAAGGGATGTTTTGTCACAAAAGGCATCATGATGGTGATGGAGCAGGAATTTCGCTAAAGAAACCTACTCTACCAAATACCCCTATGATACGTACTAACAGTAAGTATTGTTAAGCTACTAACGTGCACATTTACACTACACGCAGGAAGTTTGCTTTGCAAAACTTATGAAATAACCCATGAATAATACGTAAATAACCGGAAATGTAGTAATCTTGTGTTTAGAAAGAATTAAGAAGGTTTACATGGCAAGGCTGCATGCGTATTTAGTAAAAAGCACGGTGTATGTTGCTTTAAACTAATGAATAATGCAGCTTTTCTGCTTATGCTATGCTAGGCTAACCATTAAAATGAAGCAGAACTGAAGTTGGGGGGTAAACAATGAAAATTACATTGTCATATAATTAATAAATGTTTGTTTCCTGTTCTTTTAGTAATGGATGAGTCCTCCATCTTTGAAAGTTAGCTGAACTAATGGGGGGGCGGAATTAGGAGCGAGCGAAAACCATGTGACCACGTGACTGAACTGCTGTTCAAATCTGAAAAAGCCTGACCTGGTGAAGGACATAACATTGGCAGCCCGTCCAAAGCCAGTGTCATCGTGGGAACTGAACCTGTAGTTGATGAAAAAATTAAAATGTACAATAAATTGTTGCATGTGTACTCATGAGAGAGAAGAGGTATTGATGACTGTATAAAACATTTTTTAGAGCAATGTAGTCAAAAGTAGATGATTTCATAGTGGGGTGACATCCCACCCCTAGACCTCAACCAATCCCTTAGGTAGAAAATGTGGATTTAGCTACTCTTGTGGGACAGACATGTATTTTTAAGGTATAAGAATAAGTGCTTTGGGGGTGTGGTTGGAAGGCTGCTGACGCTTAGGCTGAAGGTGTCAGAGAGAGAGAGGGGTGCGCCACTGCTCGTCGGTTTGCAGCGAGGCTTAGCTGTTCCTGTCCTGTCACTGTCCTGCTTCTTGAGTCTTTGATCCCTAAACTCTTGGTTCAGGGGTCCCCCACTTCTGCCTAGACCTGGGTGGCAGTTTTCTCTTACAGATCCCCTCTGTTTGTATTTTATCTAATTAATCCTTGCAGAAATATTTTTTGCAATTTCATTCTTGTCTTTAAAATCCTTATCTCTTTGTCTACCCCCTCTGAATTGTTTGGTTTGAATCAATATATGTTTATTTGGATCTAAGGTCTCTTCAGCTAGCCACTCTTTGTAACGTATATTTGAAATTATAATTTTGTTGTTTCTATGATTAGATTGTTTATTCTCTCTCATGAGGTTTCCTGTATTCGAAATTATGAGTGTAATTGCTTTGAGCATTTATTATTACTAGATAAAATTATTAAAATTGCACCGAGTTTGTGGTTATTTAGTCAGTTTCTATGATTAATTGTGTTTTGAGAATAACCATTTCTATCAACTCTTCAACGAATTGGTCCATCCAGACTATTTACATTTTGTGTCTGAGTAACAAGAGTAAATCAAAGTAAAGTAAAAAAAAATTGACCTCAGCGCATCAGGGATTAGGGGGAATGTGTATGGGCCAAAGTATGTGATGTTATTGAATATTTATCCCTGATAAATTTACTGGGTTTTTGCTGGATAAGTTTAAGTTTCTTGGCAGTGGAGGACGGTTTAATTATTGATTAGTTTGGTAATGCTTATTGAATATTGATTATAAATTTGATTAACATGAAGAGTTAGTGTCATGTTCTATGTTGTCTAGAAGTACAGCTACGGAGTAACCTGAGGAATCGTGGGAAGGAATTTGCCTAAAGTAGGCAGAAGAAGATCGTAGTAAAGAAACCACATTGCAGAAGTACTTTGTCTGTTGTAATAATACTGAAAAGCTACGTAGGGCTGTCAGTGTTATAAATAGGGAAAATGTGTATGTAAGTAAAGTGTCTGAAATAGCGAATGGTCCACCTTTGAAACTCTGGCAGTAATTTACGGGGGAGTAACAAGACACCTTTTTAATTCCAAAAAAGTCCTCTTGTGAAACTTTGGCTTTATCCCTTGAGGAGTAACAGGTCTCCCCCGAGCTTGTTAGAGAAGTGAAATAACGCTGATCCTTATTATTACTAGCAATGTAAGGATCTCTTGGAAAGGTGAAGACTATCTCTTTATTTAGCGGAACAGACAAAGTAGCATTGTCTTTTTATGTTGTTATTAACCGATTTTTGCTTAAGAAAGCTCAGGAAAATGCTGCTGTAAGATTTTGTAGAGTCAGTAGAAGGAGTGATACTGATGTCACAAAGTGCTGCGTTGGTATTGGACAAACCAGAGGGTACATATATTATGTTATGTTATTGGGTGTCTTATAAAGCGCTCAGCTACTCGGGCAGAGTGTCCCGGCGCTATACAGATCTGTAGAGGAGTGGCCAGAAAAACGCAGACAGACTATAGTCCGAAAAGCCAGGTCTTTAGTCCTTTCCTAAAGGACAGCAGATTATCTGATTTCCTGAGGGAAAGGGGAAGTTTGTTCCAGAGTTGAGGGCCCTGCAATCTGTATGAGCGACCACCAATGCGTGCACGTTTTGTGGCTGGGACAATGGCCAGTGCTTGCGAGGAGGAGCGAAGAGATCTAGAGGGAAAATAGAACTGGACTCTTTTCCTTAAATAGACAGCACCAATACCATGCAAAGATTGAAAAGCCATGGTGAGAGTCTTAAAATAGATACGTTTACGCACCGGCAGCCAATGTAGCGAATTCAGGAGAGCCGAGGTATGAGCCCTAGGGCTGAGGCCAAAAATGGCCCTTGCAGCCGAGTTCTGTACCGATTGGAGGCGTGCAAGAAGATATTCCGGAAGGCCCAAATAAAGTACATTGGCGTAATCTAGCCTGGAGCCGATCAGCGCCTGAACCGTGATTCTCCTTTGGTCATGGGAGAGAAAGGGAAGGAATTTCCTAAGGGTTCGTAACAGGGCAAAGCACTGGCCGACTAGATTGAGAATCTGGGGTTTGAGGGTTAATCCATTATCAATTTTTACACCCAGATTCTTTGCCAGAGAGGTGGCAGATGATGGAGGATGCATATCCGTAGGCCACCAAGCTTTCCAATGGGCGTCAGGAGGACAGCCAAAGAAAAGAATCTCAGACTTATCCGAATTGCACCTTAGCTGGTTCTGTTGAAACCAAGAAAAGACAGCCTCAAGGCAGCTCCTGATGGTATCGCCGACGAAATCTGTGTACTTGTCGCAGGTAAAGAGAAGCTGCGTATCGTCGGCGTAGGACACAATCCGGGCTCCATGAGATTCCACCAAATCCGCCAGGGGAAACAGATAAATATTAAAAAGAGTGGGGCTCAATACCGAGCCCTGTGGAACTCCCACATCCACCGGGGGAACAATAGCCGAGAAGGGAGGGGCCCAGATCGATTGTTGGCGGCCAGACAGAAAGGACTCGAACCAATTGAATACCGTCCCTCTCAGTCCGATCTCCTGGAGTCTTGAAAGAAGACGTCCGTGAGGGACGGTATCAAAGGCCGCTGATAAATCCAGTAGCACCAACTTCGCCTTGCCTCCACTGTCCAAAACCTCCTTAATAGACTCAGTGATTTCCAATAATGCAGTCTCAGTGCTCAGATTTGAGCGAAAACTGGACTGAGTATGATGCAGGATATCTCGGGTTTCAAGGAAGTTGGAAAGAGTGGAGTGAACATGCTTTTCCACAATTTTAGCCAAAGCAGGGAGCAGCGAGATCGGTCTATAGTTAGAGTGCTCTGAGGGGTCCAAATTGTTTTTTTTTAACAGCGGAACAATGTGCGCCATTTCCATGCACTAGGGACGGTGCCAGTTTCGAGAGAGGCATTGAGGAGCGGGTTGACAATAGGGTTGATAACATGTGCCATTTTAGCCAGGATTTTAGCGGGGCAGGGATCAGACGGAGAGCCGGACTTTAATTTCACAAGTAGATCCAGTGACATTTGTGGAGATAGTGGGGGAAAAATTAAGAGCATATGACTCTCAGGAAGGGAGCAAATTACAGAGAGATTTAAACCTGGATCCCTTATAGAGACAGCAGGTACAAAAGAGGCCTGGATGCTTAAGATCTTGTTAGTAAAGAAACTAGCCAATTGCTTGACCCAGGATTCTGAAGGAGAACATTTTAAAATTAAGGAGGAAGGGGAGGTGAATTCCTTGACAATTGTAAAAATTTCTTTGCTAACATTAACCGCCGAGTCAATTCTTTTAGAGAAGTACAATTTTTTCTCAGCAACAATAGCCCTGTGATAACCTTTAATGAGATCCTTGTAAATCACTTTAGATGGAGCATCGTAGCATTTGTGCCACATTCTTTCGGCTTTCTTGCAACTTCTTCTGGTCTCGTGAACCAGGGAGCCGATGCACTCTGGACTGATTTAGACTGAGTTGGAAGGGGTGCTAACTCATCAAGGTGCTGCGTAAGCCATGACTGAAAAAGAGCTAGGTCATTCATCAGCTCACCCGTGAGCTGGCAAGGGTGCGTAGCAAGAGATTGCTCCAGCATATCAGGCGTGACACGGTGATAAGGGCGAAAGGTCATAGACTGTGAGCCTACGCCAACACTGGCTGCTTTAGAAATGCCCAATATGTCAAAGTTAAGTAAATAGTGATCCGACCAGATCAAGGGTAACGGAGGAAAAGAAATAATGGGAATTGAAGAATAGATATGGTCCAAAATGTGACCTTTATTGTGAGTCGCAGAAAAAATATACGGAGACAGGCCAAATATGCTAGTTACATCCTGAAGTTTCAAGGAATCCGCTGCCTCAGCATCATCCATATGGATGTTAAAATCCCCTAAGAGTAAACAATGCTTAAATTTCATAAACAATGGGGAAATGGCCATATGCAGGTCATCATAAAAAGAGCCAGAATGGCCGGGTGGTCTGTATAGTAACTGACCAGCACACGAGTGATGGGGGAAAAAGACAAACAGAAACCAAGTGACTCCACCCCAGAGATATCTTCCGTCACAACCACTGAGCAAGAATATCGTCTGTCCACCACAATAGCAACTCCCCCTCCCCTACCTACAGCTCGATCTTTCCTCACCATATAGTAGTTTGGGGGAAGAGCAGTAGAGATGTCAGGGCTGGAAGAGTCACCAAACCAGGTCTCAGTCAAAAAAAGGCACGCTGGCTTACACTTGGTTAATAGATTAAAAAGATCCAGGGCATGTTTGCCCAGGGACCGAGTGTTAAGCAGCATGCAGGAGTGAGAACTTCCCTTGATCGAAGCGAGATCAGAGGAATCAGCCGCACGTACAGTGGCCAGACTGACGGATGCGGTCTGAGTCACCCATCCGCACCTCGCACAGTTTAAGACCGCAGCAGAAAGGTCACAGGGGAGCCTCGGGCAGTCGCAGCCAATATTTACCCTTAGGCTGCTAAGAGATAAAGAGTCATATTTATGTGTGATGACAGGGGTACTAGTTTGGAATTTATTAGCGTGGCCGGAGTAGATTGTAAAGGGAGTGTCAGTAAAAGGAGTAAAACTGACATCAGAAAAAGGCCGCGCTGACATTGGTCAGATAGTGGACACGAACAAAGCTCTGATTGGATAGATGGTGAAAGTCGTGCTGATATTAGTTGGGACTGTAGTTACGTTGTGAGCTGTGATTGGTTGGTTAGTGTGAGTCGCGCTGGTATAGGACAGGACTTATTGAATAGACAAGAAATAAATATGGAGAAGCTTTGTTATTCTGTTTGTTGAGAAATACTAATAAAAGAGTTTGAAATTGGGTTTGCTAAAGGCAATAAAGAATTTCTTTAAAAAAGACAAACATATTGTGACAAGAGAGGGAATTCCGATTCCACCCACAAAAACGCCTGCCTCTTATATAATGATGGAGCGAGGTTATCTTACGCGTGTTTGGTTAGAGAACTGGATGAAATATACGAAGAATGATGGGATGTTAGCTTTTCCTGAGTTTGGTACATTCAATGTAAGAATTTTTAAGAATTTGAGGGCTAGGATGAACTCGGTAGAGCCTAACCCTAGACTTATTCAGTATGAAGCGTTGGAAGAATGGGAAGTATAATCTTCTGAGCAAGAAAAAGATCGAAGTGGTAGAAGATTCAGAGGCTTCATGTCTAGATATCCATTTGAGAGGCAAGAAGATCAGATGAAAAGATGGAGAAGAGCTTTGGTGACCGAGGGTCTATATCCATTGACAGTAGGGTAAGTAAGTAAATATTTATTTGTTGATTAATTAAATTCATTACAATCGATAAAAAAACATACATGAACAATAAAAACAACATTATGACTTCAAATTCACAAAAAAAGGAATAAGATTTGACCAATTCCTGTTTTAAGCAGCCACAATGTAAAGTTTCTTAAGGTTAACATTTACAAAATCATTATATACACAAACAAACCACATAAGCCTGTTAATTTTGCAATGATAAGAAGTATGAGCAGTGGGCAATGTTCATGGCGACAATTCTTAACAGATAAAATATATATTACATATACCTCCAGATTAGATGATATCAGTAAAGTTGACAAATGAGGTAGATAGCAAATAGTAAAATGCAATTGTACTGACGTTATAATCACAATATAATATCACAAAAATTCTGTAAATATACTTATAACCACATTAATGGTTGTGCCTATTTTATAAGACCGCCTCATCACAAGATAGTCGTTTTTTTCAGCTATTAAAATAAATTTAACAAAACGAAAAATCATTTGTGGCGATACGCCAGTGAGACATGTGATGATGGCATTTCTACAGAATCTTACCCCCAGTTCATTACAAATGGATTTCAGTAGAAATGTCCGCTCATCTAATAATTGGGGACACAAAGTTACAATATGAACTAGTGTTTCATCAGATAATCCACACAACCTACATACTTTGGAAGGCCATTTTTTTCCCATTTACAGTAGGGAGTCAGACAGGTACTAAGTGTAAAGAGAAAAAGAAAAATATAGAAATGTCCGGAAAGGACTTGGATAAATCTGATGATGAATTGTTAGAAAATAGTATGACTAAAAGACCTCCACCATATGGAGAAAATATCAGGGGAGGTGATACCAAGTGCCCCACAAATGGTAACCCCTATAACTCCTCAAGTTACTGACAAAGCTAGAATAGTGAGAGAAAATGAAGTGAATTTGTAAATAAAACTAGATTAGAACAGGTACAGAAGCTAAATCAGTTAAATTTGAATGCAGAGGCTTTGACGGTACCAGTGACAATTGGTCCTGTGGTTCCATTATTTGGAGAAAAATCGAGCTTGGCAAAAATACACACATTGTCAGTTCCAAGAAGTAGTGTAAGGAGTGAAGTAGTGTCATTAACAAATGAAAATGGACAAGATGACTAAAATACTCCACTGTTAGACCTACCTGTTGGGTATGTATTACCAGAGACCCTGAGGAGAAGTATTCAGTTAGATCCAAGGAAAATAGGGCCAAATGTTATCCCTGTAGCAGGGAGTTCAGCAGGTCCCTCTCCAAAAGACTTAACTAATTGGATAAAAGAAATGATTAAGCCAAAGGCTCAACCACAAAGTATAAATGTGAGTCAATTGAAAGTAGATCTAGAAGAGATAATAATTGGAACCGTGAGTCCAGATAGACTGGGAACATATAGTGAGGAAGAGTTGCTGTTTTTCTGCAAAAGTATTATTTGGAGAGTGAAGAATATTCATGAAAAACTATTGGAAGTTGCTAGTGAGTTTGGTGTAGATATAGAAAAGTCAAAAGTGTTTCAGAAAATGTGCAAAATGGCTTTTACTGACAAGGATTTAGAGAGTTTGAAAATGCCTGGAAGAGATTGCAGATAAAAGAATTAATGAATAATTTGAAGAAATGGGGAAATGTAGAATGATGGAGAAGTAAATGGATGAAAAAGAAGGAAGAAACTACTGGTAAGGGAACTTCCATGTTTCCGTTAAAGTAAAATGAGCAAGTCGAAAGGGCATGTCCAAAGAGAAAGGTTCCAGGGGGTGGATATGTTCATGTACCTTGGATGAGACAGGACATATTGTCATTCCCAATAATTTTCCCAGATTGCGAGAGAAGCCAGTTGAGTGGTATAAACAAGTAGAGGGATTTGTAAAAGTTTCAAAGGTATTGTTGAAAGATTTAAATAGTCTGTTCGAAAAAGCGGTTTCGGCTGATTTGTGGACAGAATGTAAAATTACTGTTGACGGCCTAAGGAGGATTATCCCAGGGATGCAAAAACAGGTGCACCATCTAAAGAGGTAATGAAAAAGTATCATCAGGTCATTACCTTCTTGAAAGGGAACATTTCCCCTAAAGAAACCGATTGGGTTAAGATTGACAGGACAACCCAAGAGTGTAAAGAGTCAGTGCAGGCATATTATGAGAGATTGTTACATGTGTTTAAGCAGTATAGCGGGTTTGGGAATATTGGAGATAAAGATATGGGACATTTTGTGGATCGATTTGTCTATGGATTGAAACCAGAGATAGTTCAATGATACTGAAGGAGCTGGGATTCTTATCTAGATTTCTACCTTATCAATTATCCAGAATTCCAAAACAGGTCGACTGGACCTTTTTGTCTGCTAAGAAGTGTAGAGGGGAGGTTTCCAAATTCATAATTAAAACAGCTTTGTAAATCAGCAATCAAATCCAAATTAAAGAACCATTGACCACGAACTGAAGTCAAAAGATTTATTACAAAGTCAAAAATAATTGGACATACAAACACCTCAGCAAGAGGTTCAGAAGATAAACTGGCACTAATACAAACATAATCCTACGAAGGAGTCTAAAATGACTTAGAATAAAAAGCAAAGTCAATTCGAGAAACATCAGGCATCCAATTACCGTCACTACTTGAAGTCTGGACTGCATTTACAAAAAGTAAAGGAAAGGTTAATCTGTCCCTACACTAACTCTAAGGTGACATCCTAACTTAGAAATTCCCTTCAGACAAGAGTAAAGGTGTCAGCTGCGAAGACTCCCTAAGAATTGCAGTCACGCTTCATAGGCAAGTAGCCTAAACTACTGAGCTCATTCTAAGATGCTCCTTCCTACACCCCACTCTGCCCTAAGTTCCCTCAACGCTGTCTAAGATTACCTTGATCCTGTTCTAACAACCTCCTAACAAAATCTGCTCTCCACCCTCGGGGTCTGTCCCTAATACAAAACTCCCAAAATCGTAGATACGCCCAAGGCACACCCCTCTGGGCAGGTGTTGGTTTTTGAATTTTTCCAGCATGGCATCCTTCCATCCAGCATCCGTTGAGGTGTCCTTGGATCCCAGACACCTTACCCGCCAAATGCTGCAGATGAACATTCCTCTGGCACCTTCTCGTCCTCACTCCTACTGGCCTAACTTCTAAACAATGGATCTTTCTACCTAACGAGCTCCATGGCCTTGCACCTGCAACTGAAATACGTGAGAAGCAACCTTGTGCACATCCAAAGTAACAATTCAATATTCGCTGAGAACAGCACCCTTCCCAACATGAAGCCATTTCACGAAAATAACCAATGCTAACTAAAGAAATTACAATTAGGCCTCTACTGGCTTTTCTTCACGTTCCAGGCCTTTACACGTTTAAATGCATTTCTAAATAATTCTACATTATAAACAACACATTCTATTTTATTATAAAAACAACATTATACTTCAACTCTTAAACGTAAGCTCTTTTCCATGTTAAAGCCTCACATTCTGTCTCCTACACGTGCAACTCTTAATATGGCACGTTTTAGTTATGTAGCAATACACACGTTTAATAACATGTCTACATTATATAAAGCATCACACTCCTGTTAAAGCTCTACATTAGACTGCAAAAGCTACAAATACTCTTTTACATATTGCACTAATCCCCGGCCTACTGTTACATTTCTAAAACACATGGCAATATTTCCTCTAAATATGATGGTGCTGTCTACGGGTGATTGCGATGCACCCCTACAATTTTTCAAAATAACATGGCGCTCTCTCAGTTCCCCCCTTTGATGACCAGTGTCATCACACAATACACCACCCTCAAGGAAAGAACCGAGTTAAACAGAGGTTGCCGCCTCCTTCCCTCTCTTGAGCAACTCCATGTTCTTAAGATTCCGGTATTGACTGTCCTGCAGTCTCTCCATTCGTTTTTCTTGCATTCTCAATGATCTCTCCAGTCTGCTTGACCTGTACCATTTATAAGCTCTAATCAAACCCCACAATCCAATCACACATGCCACAACTATAATAAGGGGTTTCAACACAAAACCAAGAAAACCCTTCCCAAGGTTTGCAAACCAACTCCCTACTTTGCCAAATCCTTTGCCAACCTTTTTCCACACAGTTTCCTCGGTCAAATCCTCAATCTCACTATGAATCGCAGTAATGTTGCTTATATATTTGTCCAGATCTTTGCTGTTGTCTGGTATATAAGTACAACATTCCTGGACCTTCAAAAGTTTACAGACTCCTCCCTCTTTTGCTAGAAGGACGTCTAAAGCAAGACGATTTTGCAAATCCATAGTCCTTATCGTTAACACCTCACCTTCAACCAACACCAACGACTTAGATGTATTCATTGACAATTCATCCACAACATTCGCCAACCTTCTGATTTTCACATCATTCAGGATCACTCCCAAAGTTGGTATCATTGCTCCAAAAATGTCTCCAACTATGACTCCTGCACTTTCACCTCGCTTTACTCTCACATGTTGTCCTCCCTCTTAAAGTTCAAAATCTTCCGTATGATAGATCTTGGGAAAAATGATTGCTAAGTAACACGTTCCAAACCATTTCTCAGGCAGTCACACATATGCATTCCTCCCACAAACAAAATACACAGTGGAAATAATCTGCACCACACCTTGCAAAAAGCCTTTGAATAATACTCCAAAGTGAAAGTATGCTCACACGTGGTATGACCTACATACACATTCTCATAGTATGCCTGTGGTCTATGAATGCATAACTTCCCTTTCTGCACTTCACCTAGAGCTATCGGACCATAACTTCCCTTTGACTTGTGCAGCTTTTCTTCATCTGTCCAATCTATTTTACCCTGTCCTGAATCTCGCAACTGCTTTTGTTTCCGGTACCTATCTTCCACTTGTTCTATCAATTTCTTCTCTGTATCTGACAGCAAACATGTCAAATTATGGCGATGAGCATAAGACGTATCCAACTCTTGAGTCGGAATGAAATACATCCCAAGCCTGTCTATTGATTAGTAATAATCATACTTTTTCAAGTGCTTGTAAGCAGGAACTTCAGGAAGTACAGCATCATAATTTGAAAAGAAATACTCAAAATGATTACGTCCATAGAAAATGCTAAGCAGCAAACTACATGAAATTCTATAAGTCAATGGAAGGTGATGGAATCTAATGCCCTCATTTACAGAAGCAGGCCATTGCATACACACATAACAATCTTTGGCATTGTCGTGTATTTCTATAGGTTCTGAATCGATCCCCCTATTCCTGACCCTATTCTGGTTAAACTACCTAGCTAGTTAACTAACAGTCAGCCCATGAGGCAAGAAATCCCCCATGATGCAGATACCGTTATCTGACGCAGTCACACTACGGCACAGGAACGTGTTATCTGATTAGGTCATAACGCTTGAGATCTAATTAGACAAGCGACATTCCTCCAGCCCCTGATAAGGCATACGACGTTCTCATAACAAATCAAACCTATGACAACCTGGATAATCCGTGCGGCCATTGTTTTGATTTCACAGAGAACTTTAGTAAAGAATGTGCTAACGAGCAAGTCGTATGACATCTTTATTGACGTACCTATGTCCATCCTTACGTCAATCCCGGCACCTTTAAGGTATAAATATTGCCGACCTTGCCCTATGCAAACACACGCGTGGTGACAAGACGGAGCAGCCATACTTGCCGAAGCCGAGAGCAGAAGCAGACCCCGCTGGCAGCAGCCCCGCCTTCCTGACGCGCTGAGAGACGCGCTGCTATCTCAAGCCGAGAGACCCAGCACCGGCGCTTTCGGGCAGCCCTCGCAGGCAGCCTGGAATATCGAGAGCAGAGAAAGAGATACCATTCCTCATTCATCCTAAATTCCAGGTACAGAACTGAATAACCCCTCCTAGAGAATTCTTTAGTTATTCACTTGGCAAAAACAAACTTAACTTAAACTGTAACTTTCTATTCCCGCCCACGCATTAGACTTAGGTCAGGTACACGGGGTAGGCGTATTTAGAAACACCAGTTGAGTACGTTTAGTCAAATGTATATGTGTATGTAAATATATTTTAATCATTTTAAACATCATATGGCTCAGAAACCATATCAATGTTTTTACAGTATTATTTTATACTATTGCTTCTAATGTATGCACTTTACTTAACTATAAGTATTGCAATAATATCGATCCATTTCTCTTGTACGAGAAAAGAGACTGATCAATAAATAACACCTTTTATTGAACACGCCCGTCTCTTCCTTTTCTCTACATTCTGATGAGACTAAGAATGCACGTACTGACTGAGTAAAATAATTGCCTTGTGCTCACACGACTCTTGAGATTGACTCTTGATTAGGGGAGAGCAAAGTTGTCATGTTCTATGGTTGTCAGAAACTAAATCCCTTCTTGTCTAATCAGGGAAGTTAATCCTTCCTTGAACATTCGAGAAAGTTTCTAGCGAACTCTGAGCTTAGCTGGCAAACCCAAAAATTAAGTCTAGTATCGACAGTAGTAGACCTAGTTAACGTCTGGTCTAGGCCTTTACTGCTGTAGGTACTATTCCAATGCGCAGAGCCTATTGGGAAAATAGGAGCTACACTACATGGCGCCCAACGCGTTTGGAAAGGGCGATAAAACTAACGTAAGACATTTAGAGTAACTCAGTCGTGCTTTCTCACTCAGACCCCTTTTCCCAAATACTCCAAAGACGTCTGGAGTGGGTGAAAGGTTATTATATCCTCCAAAACCTCGCAGGAGGGAACTCCTATGTATGGTTCTTGGTCTAGTCAACGTTGAAGGATAAAACAGTTCCAGAATATTGTGCATCTAATCTCTGTTTCCATAAGAAACCTGATCTGCAAACTAACAAAATACCATCCTGTCTGTAAAATGGCAGAGAGTGATGATGAAAGAGAGGCAATTAGATTAGCTACTGAAATAGCAGATGCTGATGCTACCATGCAAACAGCAGACCCGGATATAATACTCATCCAGGTCGCCAAAAGGAGATCTATAACCTTAAAACTTATAGAAAATGGACTGCCACCTAGAGGTGGCACAGTCATATTCGTAATTGAGGCACACGAATATCGGCAGACAGAGGTATACTATTCATGGATACATTTTCCAGCAGCGAATGCTGTAACAAAGTACTTCCACTATTACAAAGTAGAGGAACCTCCTGACATTTACACTCCTTTCGAGGAGGTGGAAGTACCACTCAAATTCCAAGAGCATTTGCTCTTATTTGATGGCGCCCTAAAACATAACAATCACATTACAAGGCTCGGTCCTTTAGGAAGACCAGGAGCAACGTGGCCGGTCTTAGCCGGATACACACCACATCCAGACATCGATAGGATGCCTGCAGCTGAATTATTAACACAGCTGAAACAATTACTAAAAATTCATAGACAATTAGTTCAGTATGTAATGCGGACTTCAACAATTCAGCCAGCGATTAAACTACCACAGCTGACCCCTCACCAGGGGAACACAAATAAAATTACACCACAGAACATCCAATCCTGCCTAGGTAAAGTTCCAGCTAAACGGGAACAAATACCATTCTGGTTGGCACAGAAAATTACCCAAATAGAGGCGGTGTTTCCTGACACCACCCCATTAGAAAAACACAGGATTCTGACTATATGTCTCCCAATGGGAATCGCACCACACATTGAGGACTGTGACACTTGGGGTACAGTCTTTGCTTCCATCTATACAAAAACGCACGGTGTTCCATCCATTTCGGTGATACCAGATGTGCTAAAACAAATTGAAGATGAATACGGTCCAGAACCTGCTTTAACTCTTGGTATGAAATTACTGAAAGACTTCAAGCAGGTCTCGGCTATATTATTAGCCAACATAAAAGGTGAAGCAGCAAACGTGGCGATCCGCCAGAGGTTAAAAGAGACAGATATAGCAGACCAACCAGCTGAAATTGCCAGAATCATAGAAAAATCCTATGAAGAACTAGGCAAAGATAGTCTAGGTGGAATACCAGTAAAACCGCAACTGACTACAAGTCCAGAAAAAATATTTTTTAATAATAATAATTCACCAAAAAAGAACTGGGATGGAAACAAACAATCCAATCCTAAAGAAAAGAAATTCCAGTCCAGAGGAAGGTCTCCTAGGCGAAGAGAGAAATCTCCAAACCCAAGACAAAGGTCACCCCGGAGTGACCCCTCTGGGAATAGATATAACCTTAGAAATAGGGATATTAAAAAACCTGATAGATATCAAGACATTGATACACGTCCCTCTCAATCTTTTCAGAATTCCTCGCAGAAATCGGAAAGAAGAGGACGATCAGAAGAGCACGCCAAGTCCAAAGACAAGGAACCTGCTCAACTGAAAAAGAAATTACAATTTCCAAAAAAGAAGGTAGCCAGTATCAAGGTAGTTAACAATGCCGAGAATACTGAGGACACAACTGAAAAACGGAGAGTGGGCTCAGACAATGCTAGACAGCGCAGCAGAGGTGAGCATAGCTCGCAAAGTCCTTATGAATCATCTGGAGACAGTGGACACGAATGAATACCTTCAAGTGGAAACTGCAGACACCAGAGTTAGCAAGCCCCACAAAATATACGAGATAACATTACGTATAGAGGGAGATAAGACTAGGAAAATAAGGGGACTATTTTGGGATAATCTCTCCAAGGGCTATGATATCCTTCTAGCTGAAAAAGACTGGCCACCAGAGTTTGTCAGGGAGTGCCCTCATGGCGAAGAAGTAATTATGCCTGCCTTCTCGAATCAAATCCCGATTCATAAAAAATACACACTTGCTAGAAAGTGGGCAGTGGCCTTAGCACCTGCTTTATATAAAAATCATGTAGGATGGGATGAGGATTCTCCTCCTCATAAAATCCAGTTAAAATCACAACCTACTGCACAAAGGCAGTACCCAATTAAGCAAGAACCTAAAAAACAAGTAAATGAAATACTAGATCAGCTAGAATACCAGGGGGTGATTGAAACTTGCACCTCACAAATGAACAACCCTTTGTTTCCGGTCTCCAAACCAGACAATTCATATCGTCTAGTTTTGGATTACCGACACCTTAACACATGTTGCAAAACTTTTGCAGTGCAAAACTCACACAGTGCTAACATAGTGCGCAAAAAATACAAAACTACCTTGGACATTTCCAATGGATTCTTTTGTCAAAACATAGCACCAGAGAGCAGATATTTAACTGCATTCTCAGTAAATGGCACTCAAAAACAATTCTGTCGGTTA
This sequence comes from Lissotriton helveticus, assembly GCF_964261635.1. NCBI lineage: Eukaryota > Metazoa > Chordata > Amphibia > Caudata > Salamandridae > Lissotriton > Lissotriton helveticus. The sequence continues at coordinate 1,026,350,237 of NC_136063.1, forward strand.
GCCCAGGGGTACAAGAACAGCCCGGGGGTATTCTCAGCGAGAGTAACAGAATTACTACAACTATATGATGATGAAGCATTATCTTATGTCGATGACATTTACTTAACAGATGATGACTTGGAGACTCACTTGAAAAGAGTGAACACCATAATACTTGGTTTCGCTGCAGAGGGTTACAAATTCAACTTCAAAAAGTCCAGAATTGCCCATCTGACGGTCCTATTCTTAGGATATGAGCTATCAAGTGAAGGTAAAAGCCTGGCAGACAATTTCCTAGAGAAATGTGCCGTTATCCAAGCTCCTAAAACACTAAAAAACCTACAGTCAATTTTAGGCTTCCTAAATTTCGGAAGAACATATATTGCAAATTACGCAGAAAGGGTGAAACCCCTTTATGATCTAATTAAACCAGACTTTAAAAGATCCAATTGGACTCAAACACACACAGAAATTTTGAGATCCTTACAAACAGACATGCTAATTAAGACAAAATTAGAAACCCGTGATAATACACGCAACCTTGTGATCCGAGTCATCCCAGGGAGATGCGGATTCACATACCTGACCTCTAATGAGGGAGAAAAGGTACCAATTGCATTCAAATCACACTTGTACACTAAGGCTGAAATGAAATTTAGCCCAACGGAAAAAATTCTTACAGCAACACAGACAGCTATAGCAAAAGAACGAGCCCTGGCACAAGGTAAACGAATAATAATCGTGACACCAATACCAGCCTTAGAGGCGGTAACAAAGGCAAGCATTCCAAATGCTAAAGCACTCCATCCAAGATGGATACAATGGGCTAACTCTCTTGCTGCAACAGACGTGGTGTATGAATTTGATCCTTATTTAAAAACACAAGAATTTCTCCAATATGAATTTGAATGTCCTCCCCCAACCGAAATTCTGCCTCTAGATGACTACGGCTGTATAATATATACAGACGGATCAGCACAACCCGCAGTAGGGGGTAAACAAGCTTACAGTGCTGCGTGCGCGATTGTTAAAGGTCGTTGGCACGAAGGGAAATTTAAACCAACACTGACTAAAACACAATCCCTAGGAGATTGTACAGCTCAGCGAGCTGAATTACTAGCATTCAAGATGGCGCTTGAAAATACCGATCGAGAATTCCCCACGCTCATAGTGTGCGATTCGTATTATTGCGTTCAATCTTATAATGAATACTTGCAGATCTGGCTTCAGAATGGTTTCAAGGATGCGAAAGGTGGCACAATCAAGCATAAAATGCTCTGGGAACAAGTAGCTCTTTTACAAAAAGAACTACCAAAGACTCACGTGATACATACACTGAGTCATCAACGTGATGGCGTTCACGTTGCAGGGAATTCATTGGCTGATGAGGCCGCGAAGGCAGCTGTGCAAACGGCTTCCGTAGCTGCCGTCACCCGGTCAAAAACAAAAATAGACAGCGAAATATTACAAGCTGTCAGCGCTTCAGAAAAGGATTCGATAGAACCACTCCCTAAAGGCTTTCCAGTAAAATACTCATACATAACTGATACAAACAATGTTCCTTTTGCTCGAATCCCTGGAGTGGGGGATAGGGCAATTCCAAACATGGAACATAGGTTAGGACTGATAATAGCGGCACACGAAGGGCTTGCTTCTACCCATGCTGGCGTCTCAGCCACTGTATCATTATTAAAACAGAGATACTGGTGGCCACAAATGAGAAGACAAACAAGGAACTATGTTCTAGCATGTGAAATATGTCAAAAAATGAAAGTATCAACTGTGAGACGTCCAGCACAGACGCCCCTTCTAATCTCGGATAAACCATTAGCCTGTGTTTATCTAGACCACTGCGGTCCCTTACAAAGGGATGGTAACTATAAATATATCTTGGTCGCAGTGGACTCATGCACGAGATTCATATGGATGTGGCCCCAGCGAACGGCTGACGCCAGAACTGTTATAAAAGATTTGCGAGTCTTTATCGGCACATACGCAATTGGCATTCTGCATTCGGACAATGGTCCTGCTTTTAGCTCTCGGGCTTATAAGGAGGCCATGGTCAGCATGGGCGTGCAATTGCGGTACTCTTGTCCATTTCACCCTGAGGGGAACGGAATTGTTGAAAGAAAAAACCGTGACATAAAGCAATCTATAACGGCAAAGGTATTAGGTTCGGGAGCTGGGTGGGTCAAACATCTAATAAGTGTCCAACGTAGTCTAAATAACTTGCCAAGAAATTCTCTGAAGGGATTCAGTCCGTACGAATTATTATTCGGAACTAGGATGATGATCTCTGACCTTGATAGTCAGACTTCAGTGGTAATAGAAAAAACCTTTGATGTCAAAGACCGTTTGGCTATTTTGCAGGACTTAAACAAAACAAGAAAAGACCTGAGCAACATACAGTTGAAACAACAGCCAACGACCACTGAAGAATCACCACCTGTCCCAGCAAGACCTGTCTGGATTCCAAAAGTCGGGGATCTAGTCAGGGAGAAGATCGCGGTAAAGAAGGAATTTGGGCCTTCTTACAGAAAAGCAGTTCCTGTCTTGTCTGTCAACGGGACAAGATCAGTTGTAATACCGCCACTTGCTGGAAAAAAGGAGAACCGAGTTGTATCCATCGACCTGGTAAAACCACAACATGTGGCCGATAACAAACGGTAGGCCAAGTGGACTCCCAATAAGTAGCAGAACACCAAGGTTTGCTACCAGCACAGAGGTCCTATCAAAAAGGCTCATCACATTCGAAACGCCTGCAGAAGAACAAGAAGGACTATGCAACAATGCAATAGAACTCAGACCTCTGAAAACCCAAATAAAGACATTTAGCAGAGACACACCAATCTATACTGAAGTTCCAAGTGAAAATGCAAGAAACAAAAATCCTGAACCAATTGGAAGAATTGACAGAACTGCATCTGGTTACTTCATCAACTTCGATGATTCCTCTGAAGGTTTCAGAGAACAAAAGACACAGCCATCATCAAAATCCTTTAAAGACAAAGCTAAGGAACTTTTGAAACAACTGAAAGAAACATATCTGATTTCTCCATGGATTGAATTTTGGGTGGGTTTTGGTGCATTTATCCTCATACTTTGGCTCATCATGGTATTTACTTTGGGACGCTTCATTGAGGGAAAATATGCTAAAATGGACACAGCAAGTCAGAACATCAACTTGGTCCTCAAACCACACACATCTTCACACGTCGAGAAACGAGAACTTTCTTCAGAACTTTCTTCAGCCAACTTCACAGCAATTCCAATACCTGGTGGGGTAGCCTGGGACAACACTGACTATGAAATTTATGGTCCGGTCGAGATCCTGAAATATCCACACCAAATCAAGATCTCCTTGAGTGACTTTGCAAAACCAAACTCATTTGCTGATGATTGGGACTTTGAAAGTATAAACAATATGATGTCTGACTTAGTAATGTCTGCTAAATTTACAAAACATGATTATTTGCAAGGTTCTACAAATTATGATAGTATGTATTGCTATAACCATTATGGTAACAGTTTTTTGCATAAATCTGCACAACCAAGAAATGTTTTAAATTATAATCAATGGGAACATTGTGCTACACCTCCAAAAGGGAGCTCTAGAACCGTTTATGACAAATATTCATACTTTCAAGGTTTTAACACTAGTAATGCTGAAACATTTTATTATAAATTGTCAAACAAGACAGGGATGAAAACCATGATAACCAACACAAAATTGATATATTCAGATTTATTCTTTGAAAAAATGAATACTTTTGGATTTGATTATTGGGACAAAAATGTTGATTTGAAAAGTGTTTGGGGTACAAAAGAATGGCAAGTACAGGGTTTAGAAGCTTTGTTTAGAGCCTGCATGATCCCAGAACAAATGATATTTTTAAATGACACTGTTCAACAAACCACCTGTCTTGGCTTAGCCAAAATCAAAGATTTAAATAACCTGTCTATTCCAAAGCCAACAATGTTTAGCAATAACTCTGATACAGATGAAGAAATAGACATAAGCCATATACTTAACCAAAACAGAACACATCCTGATTGGAAACAATGGTTGATCTGGCCTACAGATACAAATAACTGTCAAGATAGATTCCTGAATAAAACACAGGGTTTCAAAATGACCAGGCCAGACCCTAGATATCCTCAAAGACATCACCCAGGGATAATAACAACCTACAGTGTGGGCAAATTATGCCTTCAATGGCTACAAACTTCCACACTGCCTGAAATTAAGCAACACCTAACTTTACTTACTGATGGTGCTGACTTGCGTGATTTCATACTGGGACCACGCAAACAGCGTCAAAAGCGTTTCATAGCAGCCTCTGTATATGCAGCATACAATGAGGCCTGGAAGGTTACTCAAATTGAGACAGCAGAAAGAATACGGGAAATTGACCGTATTAATTTGGAAAAATCACTTTCTGTAGTGGACAATGGGTTAATGACTCTGTCCTCCAGAATTTTTTCATTGGACAGCATTGTGTCTTCAGCAATCGACATATTATCGCAAGACTTACTGTTATTACAACATGGTCAGTCGCAATTGCGTTCTATTGTACAGCTTGGCTGGACGTTACAAAATCTGCGTTCAGGCTATGTGCCTTGGCGTTTAATCAACACAACGTCACTATTCCAAATCTTTAACCTTACTGATAGACAAATCGGTATGGCGCAGAAGGGTGCTGATTATACAATCTTGAGCATTGAAAAACTAGAAAGATTACCAATGACAATGTCAGAACGACCTGTCAGTGAATGGATAATCCACGGAATCATAAATATTCCAATCTCTACCTTCAGGTTTCAATACTGCCAAAAATATATACAGGCTGGCATGTACGAGAAATTGGGAAAGGGGTACCTTAAAACAACTTGGAACCTGCCCTATTCACATGCATGTGTCAGTAACAAAGGACAGAAAGTGTTTCTTAGTGGCAACAATTGTGCTATGTCACTAAGCGGCACGCTTCTGTGTAACGGAATTAGTTTGCATGGAGCCTGTGAAGGGAATTCATACAACCTTTCATGTCACCAACAAGGCGCACCTGCAACTGAAATAGAACCATTCTTTCAAAGACTCTATAATGGGAGTTACATTCTTATTGTAGACCGCAGATGTTGTAGTCTTATGCCCGGGACTCCTTATCTCGTCACTACGACGGCGAAGGTCAAGTGCTGTGGACGTTCTTTGTTCCCCAGCTCCTTACCAGACAGGGAGGCAAGGGCATGGCCCGGTTTGAAAATTACTTCTATTCGAATAGACACTTTAAGCAGAATGAAAACAGTGCTTCTTCAGACGCCTACAAGGCTCACGTCATCAAAAGAAACGTATGATCTACAAGTCGCAAGGACGACTGCAGAGATACATACATTATTATCAACTAATTCCCCCGTACATTTCGTGGAAATCCTGAGCGAAATCTTAAATATTTCTGATACCACTGGGGTCTCAAAGGTATTTAAGACAGTATTTTCGATGGCATTAACACCATTCAAAGCCATACTGGGTATTTTTCCAGATTTCGTCCATTCGATTTTTGGCGGACTTCCCCTGATCCTGGGACTAATTGCAGGAATCCTATTCCTAGTCCTTATTTTTCGTTATGGCAACCCATGTCACAGATCAAACTCTCGCGACAATGGAAGATACGATCCTAGCCATTGGATACCGGGACCGGATATCAAAAATCCTGGGACTCTCCCGGCTTAGAGACCTAAACATGACTTGGTTTCTATCATTTCGACCAATGTGGCAAAGGTGTGTTTTACCTGTACTAAGGTGTCTGCTATGCGGAGAAGAATGCGTGTTAGACACCTGTCTGACGCTACAATCGGATGCGCCGGTGGATGCAGATACACTGTTGGTTCCTACCAAGGTTCACGCACTGTGCTGCCCTCAAAGGCTGCCATTTCTGATGACGGCATTCCTGGAATCTTCACCACTACGATTGAAGGGTAGTGAAGTTCGAGATGAAAGCAGCATCGAACAGGTACGACCTTCTGTCAGCAATGCAAATCAGAATGTCAATGGAGACAATCATGCGCACGAATGCATGGTTACCCCTATTTCCGACTTAGTGGAACTTTCCCATGAAGCTGTTGACAGTTTTTTCGAAAGCCTGAATGATATGATGTTCTCTCCAGAACAGAAATAGAGACTTTTGAGTAAACTCGCACACGGCGTTCCCTGAATTCGGCCTTCAACTTTAAAAATAAAGTCACATGAACAATTCCAATCCAGTTCACGGACAGCAATTTTTTCAGCAAGCCCCTAAAATATTTTTCTACATATTTTTTTTCCGGGACACTGATCTTCTGCTTAAAGTAAGAAACTATTCCTAGAGAACTAAGATTTCTATTTTTAGATACTTTATATAGACTTTAGCTGCCCGCTGGGGTGTTCACAAATATTTTATTATGTGATGAAATGGTCTCGACCTTCCTTTCTGTATAGCTATATTAAGAGCCATTTCATGTGTATTTTTCATATACCAAAAAGCAATAATGCATAACAATGCGTGTTTACTTTTGCATTTAATTCATAGCTTAAGTGCATACAATATATATGACTGCAATTTTTCAGTATATTTGAAAATTTCAAAATGCATTTATGTATTTTGGGGTGGTAAGGTATACACTATACTCTATAGTATGTTGTACTATGTTATACTATGCATAGATTAGTAGATATGACCATAGTTAGCGTGGAGTGGGTGTCGTGTATTTCTATAGGTTCTGAATCGATCCCCCTATTCCTGACCCTATTCTGGTTAAACTACCTAGCTAGTTAACTAACAGTCAGCCCATGAGGCAAGAAATCCCCCATGATGCAGATACCGTTATCTGACGCAGTCACACTACGGCACAGGAACGTGTTATCTGATTAGGTCATAACGCTTGAGATCTAATTAGACAAGCGACATTCCTCCAGCCCCTGATAAGGCATACGACGTTCTCATAACAAATCAAACCTATGACAACCTGGATAATCCGTGCGGCCATTGTTTTGATTTCACAGAGAACTTTAGTAAAGAATGTGCTAACGAGCAAGTCGTATGACATCTTTATTGACGTACCTATGTCCATCCTTACGTCAATCCCGGCACCTTTAAGGTATAAATATTGCCGACCTTGCCCTATGCAAACACACGCGTGGTGACAAGACGGAGCAGCCATACTTGCCGAAGCCGAGAGCAGAAGCAGACCCCGCTGGCAGCAGCCCCGCCTTCCTGACGCGCTGAGAGACGCGCTGCTATCTCAAGCCGAGAGACCCAGCACCGGCGCTTTCGGGCAGCCCTCGCAGGCAGCCTGGAATATCGAGAGCAGAGAAAGAGATACCATTCCTCATTCATCCTAAATTCCAGGTACAGAACTGAATAACCCCTCCTAGAGAATTCTTTAGTTATTCACTTGGCAAAAACAAACTTAACTTAAACTGTAACTTTCTATTCCCGCCCACGCATTAGACTTAGGTCAGGTACACGGGGTAGGCGTATTTAGAAACACCAGTTGAGTACGTTTAGTCAAATGTATATGTGTATGTAAATATATTTTAATCATTTTAAACATCATATGGCTCAGAAACCATATCAATGTTTTTACAGTATTATTTTATACTATTGCTTCTAATGTATGCACTTTACTTAACTATAAGTATTGCAATAATATCGATCCATTTCTCTTGTACGAGAAAAGAGACTGATCAATAAATAACACCTTTTATTGAACACGCCCGTCTCTTCCTTTTCTCTACATTCTGATGAGACTAAGAATGCACGTACTGACTGAGTAAAATAATTGCCTTGTGCTCACACGACTCTTGAGATTGACTCTTGATTAGGGGAGAGCAAAGTTGTCATGTTCTATGGTTGTCAGAAACTAAATCCCTTCTTGTCTAATCAGGGAAGTTAATCCTTCCTTGAACATTCGAGAAAGTTTCTAGCGAACTCTGAGCTTAGCTGGCAAACCCAAAAATTAAGTCTAGTATCGACAGTAGTAGACCTAGTTAACGTCTGGTCTAGGCCTTTACTGCTGTAGGTACTATTCCAATGCGCAGAGCCTATTGGGAAAATAGGAGCTACACTACAGCATCCATGACCTCAATATACTCATACAACAACTTTGCATACGCATTAAGATTGAAATTACCTCTAGACAGATCTTTTGTCTCCTATTTTGACCTCTTTTCTGCTAGGAGTAGTAGGTGTAGGTTTTCCTTTACCTCCACTGCCTGCTCATGTGGTACTAAAAACGAAACTACAACTTGCCTACAATGCACCTAGCTCTACGATTCGGGTTTCCACCCTCCATGGTCTCAGGACGATTTACAGCTTTCTTGTTCAGCAACAAATTTCACAGTCTCCTTTCTCCACTTCAGTTGCTTGAATCAATTCGAACCACACCTTAGAAGACTGGAAGTACCCTTCGAATTTCAGTTCCTTTTTTTTACAGTTTTCAAAGACAACCCAAACCCTTCTCCGTCCTCTATGGAAAGCCCCTAAGTTTCTTCTTCTTCAACTCGGACCTAGGTTGTCGACTTTATTTACACAAAAAAAATCTCATTCGTCCACAATAAGATTTGTTCCAACTGCCTGTAGCACATTTTCCAAAAGTTCAAGACGAAAAATAACAATAGATTCATGAGATGGTATTTCAGGACCAAACATAGGAAAGAGCAGTCTACTCAAGATCAGATGGCGAATTCTGCTTAGTATCGGTGGATTCGGGACTGTGATGGTCAGTACACTCTCAATTTCAAGTCCTGGCACCAACAACAGCACATCCAACTTAACGTTAGGACCGGTACTGATCACTGTCACTGCCCTCACCCTCCCCGATCTCAGAATTCCTGGCATCAGTCATAAGGTAAGTCCACTCAGGAGTTGCATACCTCCTGCAAGGCACCCTCGTTTGTCTCGATCTCCTTAGACCTCCACGAGCTTGCCCTTCTTTGCCTTCATCCGATTCAGGTTCCTCAGACACAGGAGCAAGGTCTCTTTCAGAAACCAGTCTCAAGTTCAGTCGCCTTTGTCTCTCTCGCCACTATTCCTCTGCTCTGCTGGCTCTCGCACCTTCTGCTTGCTCACCCTGCTCACGACTTTCTTCAGCTGAGTTTGACTCTGGACCACTTTCACAGCAACTTCCCCTTTCGGAGTCAGTTTCGGAGTCGTTGCCGTTGTGATCCTCCTCAGCTTGGTCTAGTGAGCAACCAGCTGCATAAGACACGCTCACAGCTTGGCTTGCCCCCTCCTGTGGCCCTGCCACATCAGCTGGATTTTCATTCGTGAGAGGAGCTGTTTCTTCCAAGGGTGCTGAAACTCAACGGGTATGGTAAGCATGTATCCAGTTCGGCAGCCTCCCACACTTCACAGCAGTGTTTGTGACTAGGATGACTTGGTAAGGACCTCTCCACCGAACATCCAAGCATTTCTTTCGCACGTGCTTCCGAACCAACACCCAGTCCCCCGGACTCAGGCCGTGACAGAGATCACTGGATGCCGGCACCACAGCAGCCTCCACCTGATGAGACACAGAACGGATGACATCAGCGAGTCCTTTCCAATAATCGAGGATCAGATCATCTGTGATATTAATCTGGGCCGCTGCTGGCACCGCTGGCAACCTCATAACCCTTCCCATCATCACTTCAGGGGGGGAAAGACCTGTTCTCCCGTCTGGGATTCTGAGCATACACATCAACACCAAGGGCAAAGCATCTGGCCACTTCAGAGACGTAGATGAACACACTTTCGCTATTCGAGCTTTCGAGTCCCATTGATCTGCTCCACTATTCCAGAAGCCTCTGGACGATAACTACAATGGAGTCTCTGATCAATATTCAGTGCTGTGCAAAGCATCTTCATGATTTCGCTATGAAAATGCATTCCTCTGTCCAATTCCAAAGAGGTCGGAATCCCGAATCGTGGGACAAGTTCCCTCAACAACAGCTTAGCTACTGTAAGGGTGTCGCACCTGTGGGTCGGGTATGCCTCCACCCACCTTGAAAACACACACACCACTACCAAGATGTACCTCAAGTAGTTGTACCTAGGCATCTCAATGAAGTCCAATTGCATTCTGTTGAAGGGCCCCCCTGACCTCCCAATGTGAATCATGGTAACTGCAGTCCTCTTTCCGACAATCATTTGATGACACATAACACATCTCTGACACACAGCTTCTGCCACCGCACGAAACCATGGTTTGTACCATATCTGTCGGAACACTCGCACCATCGCATCTCTTCCTAAATGCACTGCACCATGAATCTGTCTTGCCATCGGACTCAACAACTCATCCGGCAACACTGCTCTTCCATCTCCAGAGACCGAAATGTCCACATCCCCTTTCACGCAGCCTGAGTTGATCCACACATTCTTCTCGTTGGCTGATGCCTGTTCTTGCAAACACTTGAGCTCATCCCAAGTATCTGCCATGGCCAGCATCATGTTAAAATTGGTTCTCTCTTTGCCCTCTACAACATGGTTTTCGGTAAAGATATAACCTTGTTTGGCACTGAATCGTGCAACTTCATCCGCATAGCGGTTTCCAAGTGACACGAAATCTGGCCCTTTTCAATGAGACGTGCACTTTACAACAGCTATTTCCTAGGGACGTTGTAAGACCTCTCGTAGCAACCTCATGAATTCCCCATTGCGGATGGGTGATCCTGACGATGTCATGTAACCTCTCTGGGACCATAACTGTCTGAAGTCATGAACCACACCAAACCCGTACTGGCTATCGGTGTAAATGGTATTTCAAATTTGGTCTGCTGCTGTGCAAGCATGAGTCAAAGCAATAATCTCAGCTACCTGAGCGGAGTATACTCCTTCAAGGCATGCAGCTTCAACTACTCCTGTAATTGTACATACAGCAAACGCTGCTCTCAGTCTACCAACATTGTCTCTTAAGCATGAACCATCAACAAAAAAAATCTCATCAGGGTCAAGCAATGGTTCATCAATAATGTCAGGTCTCGGTTTGGTGCAAAGTTCAGTCACATCAAGACAATCGTGGTCCGCACAATCTTCATCAAGCGTATTTGGCATTGGCATCAAGGTAGCAGGATTCAAAACAGAACACCTCTTAAGGGTCACATTCTCCGCAGCAAGTATGACCTGTTCGTAGCTTGTGAGCCTATTGTTCGTCAGGTGCTGTGTCTTGGTCCTGGTCATCAACAGTTCAACAGAATGTGGAACATGTACAGTCAAAGGGTGACCCATCACAATGCTTTCGCACCTTTCAATTCTGACACCTGTTGCAGCAACGGACAACGGAGACATCCGGGCAACGCTGAAGCTACTGGATCTAAAGTAGCTGAGAAATAGGCAACTGGTCTAAGGACAACTCCATGCTCTTGTACTAGTACTGCTAAAGTGCAACCTTCTTGTTCACAACGGAATAGTAAAAAAGGCTTATTGTAATCAGGCATTCCCAGTGCCGGAGCACGACAAAGATCCTCTCGCAACTCAAGGAAAGCCTTCATACATTTGTTGTCCCATGGTACCGGATCACTCACATCCTTGTGCGTCAGTCTCTGCAAAGGCGTTGCCTTCAAGGAGAAGTTTTATAACCCTAAGGAGTTAGGCCCATCGGGGCATGGGGTAGGCTGGATCCTTTATTATTGCAAAAAAACACACAATGTGCCTACACCACTATTATTTATACACAATCTTAATTATAAAGGTCAAACAACAACTTCCTTAGTTTGACCAGGTATTTTTATTTATACCATTTGTTTTTATATTTACTTTGAAAGCTTTTTAAACTCATTAATGCAAAAAATTAGACAACTGTACATTCATATATTTACACTAATATACAATGCGATTTACAAACATAAATGGAACAATACATATATACACTAAATCAAATGAATTTTCAACATCATCCATCCCAAAAAGAAACTTTTAAACAAAACAAGACATTATATATTCATGTATACTTGATTTCAGAGAATGAAGATGACCATTTTACTCCTTGGCAAATTTGAAGGAGTAAAATGGTCATCTACAGTATAAACTAGCAGTAGCTGGTCTAAAGATTATTGATTTGTTTCATTTATTGACTGCACTCCTTGCTCTTTGACTTTGTCTTTCATTCTCTGAAATCAAGTATACATGAATATATAATGTCTTGTTTTGTGTATATATGTATTGTTCCATTTATGTTTGTAAATCGCATTGTATATTAGTGTAAATATATGAATGTACAGTTGTCTAATTTTTTGCATTAATAAGTTTAAAAATCTTTCAAAGTAAATATAAAAATGAATGGTATAAATAAAAATACCTGGTCAAACTAAGGAAGTTGTTGTTTGACCTTTATAATTAAGATTGTGTATAAATAATGGTGGTGTAGGCACATTGTGTGTTTTTTTCAAGGAGAAGTTGGCAATCCACTGGCGACAGTAGCCAACCATTCCTAGGAACATCCTAACCTCTCTCTGAGATGAAGGCACCATAATACCCATGATCGCCTCTATCCTGTCAGGTGACACCTTCCTCTTGCCTTTTTCCATTCTGTGACCCAAGTACTGCACCCTATTCAAAAAGTACTGTAACTTGTTTGGCGACACGTTGTGTCCATTCTCTGCCAAATGATTCAGCAAGGCAATGGTATCAATCCTGCATGCATCCTAAGTCTCTGACGCGACAAGGAGGTCGTCAATGTACTGTATGAGAACAGAGTTCTGCGGCAGTACAAGACTCTCAAGATTCTTCTTCAAGATGTGATTAAAGATCGATGGACTCTGTGTACCCCTGAGGGATATGGCACCATGTTAAGACACAGTTTTCCAGCTTAAAAGCAAAAAGAAATTGGCTGTCTTCATGCAGAGGAATCGAGAAGAAAGCCTGACACAGATCAACCACAGTAAACCACTCAGCTTGACACAGAATCTGAAATAATATCACAGATGGATTTGGTACCACTGGACAACAGGGAGCAACTATATGGTTGATCCGGCGCAGGTCCTGTACAATCCTGAACTTCCCACTCGGTTTCTGCAATCCCATGATAGGCAAATTACATGGACTGCACATTACTTCTTTCAGGATTCCCTGCTTAATCATGGACTCAATCCTAGGCTTTATCCCTGCAATTGTTTCTGGAGTCAAATTGTATTGAGGCATTCTGGGGAATTAAGCATTCTGCTTAACCTGAATCTTGACTGGTTTAACTCCTTTGACCAATCCTATATCCTCTGCAGTAAAGTCCCACACTTTCTGCGAGACTGAATCTCTCAAGTAAAGTGGAAGCTCTTCCACTGTCAAAACAGGATACATCTCTGTACAAACATGCTGATTGGCGACCTTAAAGGTAGCGTCATCATCATTCGTTTGCAGTTCCACTCCTTTGGGGGTAAAATAGATGGTACAATTAAGCTTACACAGGAGATCCCTCTCTAGTAAACACACAGGACTCGAGACGCACACCACAAACTGATGTCTGTCGTGAAACGATCATATCTTCACAGGAATCGGTTCTGTCAAGGGATTTGTCATCTTCCTATTTGCAACACCTACAACTTGGATTGTCTGTCCCGAGAGGGGTAGGTTGGGGACTACTGCAGATATCACAGTAGAATGTGAAGCACCGGTATCAACCAGAAAGACGGTGGGGTGACCATCAACATCCGCTTCCACAAATGGTCCCCTCTGGTCTACCTCCTAGACTGCCCCAAGAGTGCAGTCCTCCTCCCCTCTCAGGCACCGTCATGCCAACGGGTCTAAGTAACAATCATCACTCTCATCAAACAGAGGCATATGCTGGTATGTCCGAGTCCCTGACGGAATCCTCGGTGGCTGGGGAACCTGTACTCGTGGAGCCGAAGTCCCCCCTTTGGCAGTTTTAGGCTTTGACACAGCTGTTGTCACCTGAGGCACCTGTACCTGTTCTACTTCTTCCTCCTGCTCAACCTGATTTGGGGGATTCAAGGGACACTCGCGTCTCCAGTGTCCAATCTGATGGCACTGGTGGCAGGCAGTAGTCTTTTTCAAAGTGGCTACTCTTGACTTGGAATCTTCTACATTTCCCTTTGTCCCGTTTTGGCCATTCTGTTTCCTTCCTAGCGTACCTCCTCCCGACTGCACCTGACTTTTGTCCGGCGCCTGCATTTGGACCAACATCAACTCGTCCATAAGCTTTTTATTTTTCGATTCTATTTCATCACTACAGTACCTAGCGTACCTCAAGATTTCATCCAGCGGCTTGTTCTGCCAACAAATCAAATACTACTGGATCATAAGACAGATATCTGGCCTCAATTCCAAAACAAACTTTGAAACAAACTGTCCCATGTCCTTAGTGTGAGAAGTTGGCCTGGTATATGATGCTCACTACTTCTAGTGATCACCTTGTACCATGCCAAGCAACCCCCTTGGTGCAGGTTGTAAAGTCAACCTTATAGACAAGCTATCCTAGGGGTAGCATGGACTAAGCAGTCTTAGGCTAAACTCTGTAAAGGCATGTGAAGCAAGCTGTTTTACCATACACAATCCCTTGAATACCAAATGAAAGGACACCACACAGATATATATTGAAAATATATATAGATTTATTTCTACAAATAACCCTGATACTCTTTATGAGCACAGAAGCAAATGCCTTAAAACAAAACACAGTTTAAATATACAAAAGTTGCACAATTATGGATGAGCCCTAGGGGTCACCTAAACCATATACTAAAATAGTGGTATAAGAACCACTATGGGGAAAGTGAAGAGGCCTAGGGCCTGGGGAATCGCTGGAACTGTTCGGGACTAGCAGTGAAGAAGTCCGGAAAGGCCCGCGGGACTTGGGTGCAGTGCCGAAAGTCCACGCATTACCAATGCAATGTCAATGGTGTGTAAAAGTTACAAAGTTAGTTATTAAGGAACCTTCCGAGTGACCTAGAAGGATGAAACTTTAGACAAAGACACTAGAGGTGTATACCAGTGTGGGAATACCGGCGTTGCTGAGTTACCTCACCCACAGGAAGCGGGTGCACAGGGTCGAAGTAGTGTCGGGTTTCGTCACGCAGGTCGATGGTGCTTGGAGCAGAAGATGCTGCAGGCGGCTCGATGTGAAGAGTTCCGGTGGATCCAAGGGTGGATCTGAAGAGGTGAAGACCTGAAAGCAGAGGGGACAATGTTCAAAGTCACTAGCCAGTGACTACCGTGGAACCAGGAAGGAACCAGGCGATGTCGGGTGCAAACAGGTGATGTCGTGAAGATTGTCTCTGCAGCCACGTGGACACGAAGAGGTCAAGGACGTCCAGGAGTCGGTCACGAGCTGTCTCATGTAGGCTCTCGTTGATGGCTGTGTCGGAAACTTGATTGGAGCAAACAGGCCTTGGCTAAAGCAAGCCACGCAGGAAGTGATTCAAGCTTCTCACTCGGACCAGCAAGGTCAGAGCGGGTGCTCCTTTTCAGGGGAGCAAGGGCCAATTTGGAGAAACCAGACCAGCAGTGTAGTTTGTCGTTTTCGTCACCAAGATGGCCGCTAGCCACGTGGCAAGTGGCCAGGATGGCGCGTCGAGTGGCACAGTGCAAAAGGGCCCCAAGCAGATCGTGGAGATGCTGGGGGGCTGATCTTCGGTGCAAGGGCTGCTCGAGGTTGGGGCTTCTCAAACCCCAAAGCACAGCATTGAGGGTGCCTCGGGTGCTGCGCAGTCAGCTTCTCGGGGGTCTTTCAAGAGGTCCGGTCCCACGTCTCTCGGTGCCTCCACGGGTCCCTTCTTTGCAGGGACTGTGGATCGGGCTGTGAGAAGTCTGGGAGTCTGGGTCTTGTCAGGCTCTGGGCTCGGGCTTCGGCTGGAGGCAGCAGCAAAGCAGACGTTGAGTTGCTGGATGGTGCCTCTGTTCACAGGGTGGCCACTCCTAGGCCACAAGGGAGATGCTCTTCAGTCTTTTGTGCAGCAGAATGTCGAAGTCCAGTCGTCTTCTTAGTTTCAAGTTGATTCAGGATGATCTGAAGTCTCAGGACACAGCTCCCACTCTTATTCGAATCTGGGGGGCCGGATCACCTACTAGGTCCCTCCTCTGGGTGGGACCAGGAAGGGGAGTGGTTACACCCCCTTTCCTTTGTCCAGTTTCGCGCCAGGACTGGGGCTGGAAGGCCCCAGCACCGGTTTCAACTGGCCTATGCACAGGGACACCTTGTGTGCCCCAGGCATGTCTGATTCTATTCAGCCCTGTCCTACCCAATACACAAATTCCTGTCTGGGGTGTGGCTAGCACCTCCCAAGGCAGGAAACCCTTTGTCCAAGCTGCCCTCGCTGGAAGGACTCCCAGCAGCAGGAGGTCAGACTTGTGTCTGTGGTGGCAGCATCCATTTTGTGATGCTGAGGCCCTGTTTAACTTTAACCGGGGTTCAGGTTAGGTACATGTCGTGTCCCTCTAGAAGGGTGGAATGCTACCCCCGTCGCCAGAACTGGCGAGGGGGTAGTATTCCAATTCGTATGACACCTTACTCGACATGTTTTGATAAAGCCAAACCAAAGATAGCATTTAACCACGAGGTTCATAATGCACTTAAGAGTATATGGTATGGCAGTTTCATGAAACAGCTAAAGGACATGGTTCCGAAAACTGCAGACAGGCTCAGCTCATGCCTAGGCACTATCTCACATATTCCCAAGCACTCTGCCTCCAGGATTGATGAGGCCTTCCATAGGAGTGGCTGATAGGGACATATGTGTCCATTTTAGGTTAGGTATAGGCATACTACACCTAAGTAAGAGGTGGTTACACCGACTTACCCCAGCTGAATGATCAGCCAGTTGTGTCAAATATGGAGGCCAGGCCAGGGGTGGCACAATACGTGCTGCAGCCCCTGGTAGGCCTTGGAAGCACCTATGCCCTGGGTACCTGGGTACACTGTTACAGGGGCCAATAAGGTGAACCAGTTCCAATTTCGTTATGCACCTAAAGTGCATGGGTAACAATTTAGAGAGAGAACAGCAGGCTGTGGGTCTGATTAGCAGGCCCACAGCCACATTAAGTCATAAACCAGTGAAGCAAAAAGCAAAAATGTGCTACTCTCCTACACTTAGGCTCCATTACATCCAACCCACTGTACTGCTTAAAGACCTGCAACAATCTTTCGTAATATTCATGTACTGTACTGTCTCTTTTGGTTCCTGATCCGTCCGATCAATCTTTACCCAGTCAACATTCTGTGGGGATACCTTAGATTTTAGCCAGGTGATCGCCTGTTCATATTTTTTCATGACCAAAGGCGATGGCCCGTTTGTGACAACGTCTCGGTCTGGTTCAGCAGTGGGACACTCAATCGCAACTTTACATGCAACCCAAAAATCTCCTGGAACTACAATGTTGCATAAGGTGTTTAAATCGATCCACAACACTTTGGAGATCTTAACGAACCTCTCAACCTGATTGTACCACTCAACTGGGTTTTCCCTCAACTTTGGAAAATCGTTCGTGAATGCTGCCAAATCTCCTCTAGTCCAAGGCACATGCACGTATCCTCCATTGGCCACTTCCCGTAAAGGGTATGCCCCAACTCCTGCCATTCCCCCTCCTAGATTGGGTGTCTCTACCACACTCCTTCTGACACTCCTTTTCTTCGACCACCGTTCTTTCCATTTGTTGAGTCTGTTCCAGGCTTGTATTCCTATAATCAGCTCTCTAATGTGGGTCCAATTACACTCTTCTCTTCTAGATCTTGATCATTGTATTGCAACCTATAATTTCCCTACAGCATTTTTGTCCTGGACAAGTTCACATCATATTTATTTGCCAATTCAGTCAATTTCTCTTGTGTCGACCTCACCTTGCCGGTCACATCCTTAGCTACAAACAGTAACTCATCTGGCTTATAGAGTTCCTCTCTCTCTAAGGGTAATTTTCCCTCAACTATCTCATCCACTTCTGCTTTTAATCGCATCACGTCCAGCCTTTTAGCTTTTATAGCAGCTTACAGGGTACCTCTGCTAGATACACCACTCAATTCCCTGCAAGCACTGTCCTGTTCTCTGCATCCATTCACTTCGGATGTTTCTCTAAAACCCGTCCTGTTCTCCGCACTCCCATGGTCCCAATCCTCTCGTGGCCCCTCGCTTTGAGCCCCTTCGACAGTCTCCCATGTCCTTAAATCTGGCCTCAAATTGCCAAGAGATTTTGGTCTCGGCCCCCTCAGATCCATCAGTCCTATGGATGAATCTGCAGTAGCCCGCAATGGAGTACTCGATTCCACAGGCCTTGGCATTTGGCTCGACCCACCTATTACACTAATCCTTACATCACTGATGCTCCCTTCCATTCCCATGTGCGATGAACTTACCTTTCTCACCGGCTCTAGATTGTACACTGACACTATAGGACCATTGGTAACCGGTACCTTAAGGGCATCCGGCAACCTTTGAGGACTATGCCTTCCACAGTCTGCATCTCTCCTGTTGAGATCTTTCCCACTACTTCCATACTAGGTGGAACTTGTTCTCCGGCTCCTTCTATTGGGTCTGACTTCTCTTGTATGGAGGAGGTATCTCTGATAACATCCTTTCTATCAAGCTATCATCTGTGTCACTGTCGTCTTCTTCAGCATCCCTTCTCTGGCCATCCCCTGTCTTTACCAACAGCGGATACAACCTGTCCCCCTCAATAGTCTGTACACTCCATCTCTTTGCCAATGCATCCCACCTCACATCCTGGAATGCTCTGACTGACCATTTTACTCTTTCCTGTCTCCTGTTCATGTTTCTCTCGTGTGCCGCCCTAATCCACACATTCAATGCCTCAAACTGTGTTGGTCTAGGCAAAGGACGCAAAGAAGCCATAATTGATTTCAACCCATATAAAACTTCCAATCTAAACGTTCTGTATCTGGGAAAAGTCAATTCTTCGTTACCATCAGTCATCTTAGCCCAATTTTCCAGCCACAATATAGTAAGCAGCCCTACATTCGTAGCCATATAATGAGATGGAGTATCCTCGGGTGGGGCCTCTTCTCCCCCCTGGGTTCCAATCTCTTTTCTCTTTTGACCATTTCTCACATCACCTTAAAACACTTCATGATAAAAACCCAACGTTTCACTTATCGCAGCGCTCCTCTACTTCCTGATGACAATCCACCAATTCCAGCTCGGCTTCACACCAACCGCACTATCACAGCGCGGCCCCTTCTGACGTCACTCGCCTCCGTTTCGCAGCAGTTCCACTCTTTTACAATTCAGCTCTCAGTCATGCACATGTCCCATTCACACACTGAAATGATCACTTATGACCAAGCAATCACTTTGCTGACTGTACGTCCACAGTCTGACTGTACGTCCACAGTTGCGTAATTGTCACCGAACTGGCAACTGTCTGTCCACGAAACAACCGGACAATCACCTCAACTGATAGGTTACAAACACTCAACTCCGCAAGACATCACAACATAACACAAACACAGCAATCTAACAACATAAAACCCTATTCATACTTGCTCTCCCCCGAACTGCTGCTTTTGGCGCACCGTCACTCTCCATCGCTTTCCATGAAACGCCGTCTTCCACCGACAATCCACTGGGCAATCTCATATAATTTCTATGGGCCTTAGAAATGTTATCCTAATCTAGATCTCCCCTCTCTCTAGAGACAACCATCCCACTCTGCTACCAACTGAAGGAGCTGGGTTTCTTATCGAGATTTCTACCTCATCAATTATCCAGAATCCCAAAACAGGTCGACTGGACATTTTTGTCTGCTAAGAAGTGTAGAAGGGAGGTTTCCAAATTCATAATTAAAACAGCTTTGTAAATCAGCAATCAAATCCAAATTAAAGAACCACTGACGATGAACTGAAGTTAAAGGATTTATTACAAAGCCAAAAATATTTCGACATGCAAACACCTCAGCAAGAGGTTCAGAAGATAAACTGACACTAATACAAACATAATCCTACGAAGGAGTCTCAAACGACTTTGAATAAAAAGCAAAGTCAGTTCGAGAAACATCAGGCATCCAATTAGTGTCCCTACTTGAAGTCTGGACTGCACTTACAAAAAGGAAAGGAAAGGTTAATCTATCCCTACACTAACTCTAAGGTGACATCCTTACTTAGCAATTCCCTTCAATCAAGAGTAAAGGTGTCAGCTGTGAAGACTCCCTAAGAAGTGCAGTCACGTTTCATAGGTAATTAGCCTAATTTACTGAGCTTGTTCTAAGATACGCCTTCCTACACCCCACTCTGCCCTAAGTTCCCTCAATGCTGTCTAAGATTACCTACATCCTGTTCTGACAACCTCTAACAAAATCTGCTCTCCACCCTCGGGATCTGTCCCTAATGCAAAACTCCCAAAATCGTAGATATGCCCAAGGCAAACCCCTCTGAGCAGGTGTTGGTTTTCTGATTTTTCCAGCATGGCATCCTTCCATCCAGTGTCCGTTGAGGCGTCCTTGGATCCCAGGCACCTTCCCCGCCAAATTTTGCAGATGAACATTCTTCTGGCACCTTCTCATCCTCACTCCTACAGGCCTAACTTCTAAACAATGAATCTTTCTACCTAACAAGCTCCGTGGCCTTGCACCTGCAACTGAAATACGTGAGAAGCAACCTTGTGCACATCCAAAGTTACAATTCAATATTCTCTGAGAACAGCACCCTTCTCAACATGAAGCCATTTCACGAAAATAACCAATGCTAACTAAAGATATTACAATTAGGCCTCTATTGGCTTTTCTTCATGTCCCAGGCCTTCACACGTTTAAACGCATTTCTAAATAATTCTACATTATAAGCAACGCACTCTATTCTATTACAAAAACAACATTGCACTTCAACTCTTAAACGTAAGCTGTTTTCCATGTTAAAGCGTCACATTCTGTCTCCTACACGTGCAACTCTTAATATGGCACGTTTTAGTAATGTAGCAATGCACACGCTTAATAACATTTCTACATTATATAAACCATCACACTCCTGTTAAAGCTCTACATTAGACTGCAAACACTATGAATACTCTTTTACATATTGCACTAATCTCTGGCCTACTGTTACATTTCTAAAACAGATGTTAGTTTTTACTCTAAATATGCGGGTGCTGACTACGGGTGATTACGATGCACCCCTACAATTTTTCAAAATAACATGGTGCTCTCTCAATACAGCAGCATTTGCTCTGCTGGCAAAGTAAGTCAATAGACGAAATTTTGAGATGTGCAAAGTATTGTAGTGATGATATTGATTCAAGGCTCAAAAAGTTAAAGGAGAAAATTATGTGGGCACAAGTGAAGATGGCAGAACAGCAACAAGAAAATAGTAATGTGTAACAAAGTCAGGGGCAGGTTGGTCAAGTGTCAAATGGAGGTAAAGGAAAATATAAAATGAGTAAAGAGGAAGCTAAAAGGAAATTTTCTTGTCATACATGCGGAAAATTTAGACATTGGAAGAACGAGTGTAGATCTTGGCAAAAGGGTAATGGAATTTAAAAAAAATTAAATCCACAGATGCAGAGTGAGGGGATTGGGAATCAACAGCAGCAGCAGCAGGTAGTTACTCCACAGTATACAATCACAAAAGAGGGGCGAGGGTCAAATAAGTTTAGACTCTACCACCCCGAACCCCAGGGACCTATAATTGTACACACACAAGGGGTGGGTAGAGTAAAAAACAAAACCATATATACTCATACAGCAAAGGAATAGAGCAAGCCCCAATAGGGCAAATCACTCTATTTGAGAAAACTGCCCTCACTCACATACCAAGGTATGTGACATGCTTCATCATTGGGCCTGCTTACAATACGCCCTGGTGTACCCCACTCAGGGCGGAGCATAGGGGAGGGGTAAAAATAATAAATTTCTCTTAACACAACATATAGTCAAAACAGACTGAACGAACACAACACTTAACACATCAAAAAAGGTGAAATAGTGCAAACACCAAGTGTTTCCAACCGAAAGGTGCGACAAAGGAATTGTGCAGTATGAGGATTGATTTAAAACTGATTAAAGGTGTCAACCAGAATACAAACTTTATTAGACTTTTCTTGGCACCTCTACCAGGATTAAAAATAAGCGAACAAAGGATGGGAAAGTGCCTTCAGGAGATAATTAGGAACCTCAAGGCTTCCCTCCTACCACTGCCAGAGTCAACATGTTTCGACCGCTCTTGATGCACCTGAAAGGTCACTCCGGGCTTCTTCAGGACCGTCGCATTCGGTTTCACAGGGTTCCCCCGTATTTCGGAGAAAAATTATTACCCCAACAGGGAAGTAGGTCCAATTGATCTATACCCCTCCTGTGCAATATATGGAGAGTGTCCCCTCAAATGCGGGAGAACAATCACGAGTTTATGTCATTAAAATACTCGTACTGGTGTCCGGTGTAGAGGACGCCAAAGAACACAATCGTTCCGAAGGCTTGTCCTGGCTGTATCTTACATGACCCGTGGCACCGCGTACAGTTACTCCACAGTCACAGGTGCCACAACCTCCAATAACCCAAAATGTAAATGCTCATATGCAGATGTACAGTGCAAGCACAGGATTCCTAGGAGAAGAGCGGTTTGGTGAGAATCCACTAGTTGTGTAGTATTTGTTGCAGTGCAATGAGAGTGATTTGGTACCTGAGTGGGGAGGAAGAGTGCGTACTTGACGCATTTTTAGCGATAGATCAGTCAGGTCCATTTGTTGATGGAAAGGTACAAGGTAAAGATATCACCTTCTTGTTGGACACTGGTGCTACCCGTTCTATTGTGAGAGCAGCAGAAATTCCAAACCTACCCCTCTCGGGAGAAATCATCCAAGTTGTGGACGTTGCAAATAAACATATTTAAACTCCTGTCACAGCCCCGATAGAAGTTTATATGCATCGAATTAGAAACGTCTTGAATTGGGAGAATGCACTGTTTGTAACATGCATGTCTGCCTGAGTTTTAGATATTTTAAATGTTTGGTTGCTGTGTATTTTATTATACATATTCTTATACGTGTTTTAGTCTCATGTTATATTTGGTTTTCCTTTAATCGCCATCGCTGCTACTCTCTAAAACTGACATTTCATTCTGTACCTCGCCTTAATTCTGAAAGCGGGACACAAACACCATTTCAGATTTAGCAGACATTTGAAATCTGTTCTTTGTACGCACAAGTCACTTTAGTGGAGCATTCTCCTACTACTCTTCCGGGTGGGCTGAAGATTGACAATAGAGGCCGCCATTTTAGGCAGGCAGCGTACTGGGGAATGCTCAGAAATAGACGCGCAGACGTGCGCAGTGGGCGCACCGCTGGCGCGCCTAAGACAAACCTGTACGCACAAGTCATTTTAGTGGAGCAGTCTCCTACTACTCTTTCAGGTGGGCTGAACATGTCAATAGAGGCCGCAATCTTAGGCAGGCAGCGCTCTAGTTATTACCGGGTATTGCTCACAAATAGGCGCACTGCGCAGATGCCAGTGCCATTAGAAACGGCTTGAATTGGGAGAATGCATGTGTGTAACATGTGCGTCGCCTGGAAAGCTAAACCGAGTTTTAGATATTTTAAATGTTTGGTTGCTGTGGATTTTATTATACATATTCTTACAAGTGTTTTAGTCTCATGTTATAATTGATTTTACCTTAATCGCCATCGCTGCTACTCTCTAAAACTGACATTTAATTCTGTACCTTGCCTTAAATCTGACAGCGGGACGCGAACACCATTTCAAATTTGCAGACATTTGAAATCTGCTCTATGTACGCACAAGTCACTTTAGTGGAGCATTCTCCTACTACTCTTCCGGGTGGGCTGAAGATTGACAATAGAGGCCGCCATCTTAGGCAGGCAGCGTACTGGGGAATGCTCAGAAATAGGCGCGCAGACGTGCGCAGTGGGCGCACCGCTGGCGCGCCTAGGACAAACCTGTCTGCGCCCGTCCGCGTCCCGGAAGCAACCAGCGCTAGCCATGCTGCCGGTTTGCTTGCGGAGGTGCCCGGTCCCGGTCTCACCTATAGTCACAAGGAGCTGCATGCTCTGCGCTATAGCGGCAGTAAGTGTGCTGGTGGATGGGTTATTGAAGATGATTTGTATTTGACCTGCAATAACTGTAATATCCACCTACATACTAAAGGGACTAATCCCAAATTTCATGGTCCTCGAACATCAAACCCTACTAGAGAGCACACCATACAGGCTGCATTAATTAATGCTCGTTCTGTGGTGAAACATGCCCAGGAAATATTTGAACAGCTCTCAGATGAACAATTGGATCTACTTTTTATTTCAGAAACTTGGTTCAAGGAGTTCTCTAACCATACCATTGAATTTGCGATCCCAAGCGGATATAAAATTTCCAGGGCCGACCGTAATACGGGAAGAGGGGGGATGTCACTGTGGTGCTCGGAGATAAGTGGGCCCTCCGGAGGGGCAAGGTCTTTACAGTTGGAGAAGGCGAAGCTCTTGACTTCTCCATTATTATTTCACCGCACTTTAAGCTGGTTTCATGGTGGTCTATCGACCCCCTTCCCCTCCCGGAGATTTTCTAAAAGCCTTTGATGAAATTGCTGTTCCTCAAACACTGCAATTTTCTATGTTTCGACTCCTTTGAGATTTTAACATTCATGCTGATTGTATAGAGGGGAGGGACACCAAGGAGCGTTATGACTCCCTGAACATCGCTTAACTCACTCAATGGGTTAATGCTCTTACCCATCAGGGAGGGTATATTTTAGATTTGATCTGCTGCAACTTTCCCATTTGCATTTCTGAACCCCTCCAAGTAACTTGGTCCGACCACTTTCTGATCAATTTCTCCTGGACCTTTCAGGTGCCCCATGCCCCCAGCAAGCAGGTCCAGGGGTATCCTATTCACAAAACTGATCCCTCGGCCTTCTGCTCAACCTTGACATATTCCAGTCTTACCCCTTCTACCAGCTTGGAGGGAGCGGTGAAGAATTTTGAGAGGTGGATTTCAGAGGCAGCGGAACAGCTGGCTCTGTCTGCCGCCGCAAAGTGAGTTAGAATCTCTCCATCAAAACCCTGGTTTTCAAAAGAGCTTAAAGAAGAAAAAAGACATTGTAAAAAATTAGAACAGATCTGGAGAGTGGCATATTGCCCCCTCGTGAAAATTGCACTTAGAAAGGCTACTATGCCTCTATAAACATGGCCAAAAGTCAGCACTATGCTGAACCCATAGTTGAGTCCGGCAATAATGCCAAGGAAATGTTTTCCATTGTGCAAAGCTTTGTGACACCGAGGGCAGAGGAGATATCATTGCCTTTGTCAGCCATCTGGTGTGAGAAACTTTCCAGCTTCTTCTTTGGTAAAATCCAGACAATACAAGCCAGTTTTGACCATGATCAGGATCTTTCTATTCAGCTGAACATGGCCAACCCTGGTCATGATGCTTCTAATACATCCTTCTCTTTGTCTGAATTTTCTGTTGTTGTTCACCTAGACTCGCTGACTATTTTAAAATCTCTGAAGTCTGGATCACGCACTGACCCTTGCCATACCTGCCTGCTGGTGGCTGTGGCAGAAGTTGTTAACCCGGAAGTTAATTCACTCATTAACTTATCCCGCAAATCTGCCACAGTCCCACCCGAATGGAAGCAGGCTAAACTCTACCCTCTGCTTAAAAAACCTTCCCTTGACCCCGCCAACACTGCCAACTACCGCCCTATCTCCCTCCTTCCAGTGGTTGCCAAGGTCTGTGAAAAGGTGTTTTTTAGGCAGCTGGTCATTTTGGTAGAGACCTCAGGATCCCTACATCCCACTCAGTCAGGGTTCAGAGCTACTTATAGCACAGAAACGGTGCTTGTGGAAATAGCAGAAGCCATTAGAGAATGCATTGGATGAGGACGGGAGAGCGGCT
The DNA here is from genome assembly GCF_964261635.1 of Lissotriton helveticus. NCBI lineage: Eukaryota > Metazoa > Chordata > Amphibia > Caudata > Salamandridae > Lissotriton > Lissotriton helveticus. The sequence continues at coordinate 1,026,376,018 of NC_136063.1, forward strand.
CTGATTTTATTGGACCTCTCTGCCGCCTTTGACACGGTGCCACACCCACTGCTATTAGCGCGCCTTGCGAAAATTGGTGTAATCTGCCCTGCATGGGATTGGATTAAATCATTCTTGGCTGACAGACCACAGCAAGTGTGGCTACCTCCTTTTTTATCAAACTCACAAAAGTTGACCACCGGAGTACCTCAGGGCTCTACCCTGAGCCCCCTCCTTTTTAATATATATGTCACCCCTTTGACTATCTGGCAAAGGATCTGGGAGCAAAAGTCATCGCATATGCAGATGACACCCAGCTCCTCTTCACTTGGAAGGACTCAGATATTTCACCACGAAAGCTAAAAATTGTCTGTCAGTCGTCTTCAAATGGCTTGCTGCTGCCCAGCTAAAGTGCAATGAAGATACGTCCAAAATCCTCTTATTCAGATCCTTTCCCCCACAGTTCAGGGAAGCACTTTGGCCATCAGAATATCCTCTCCCCGGCACCTCTGGACAGGCAGTGAAAAACCTGGGTGTCTGGTTTGAGGAAAATCTGAGGTTTTTCACTCATGTAACTAAACTGGCCAGTCAATGTTTTGGCACATTGAAGTATCTCAGGAAGTTCTTTTCTTTATTACCCAGGCCTGCCAGGGAGATGGTCATGCACACCCTGATTCTCAGCCACCTTGACTATGCCAATGCACTTTATATTGGCCTACCAGGATACCAGCTTAAGAAACTCCAGGTCATCCAGAATACTGCGGCCCGAGCTCTGATGGGTATTCTGGGCAGGTCCAGCATCAAACATCCTCTGTGGGATCTGCACTGGCTACCAGTAGCCCAAAGAGTGAAATGTAAGGCCCTCACAATGGCCCACTCAGCCCTTTATGGCCTCCATTTAAGGAAGCAGTTTAGTTTCTATACTCCACAAAGACATCTGCGTTCTGCCTCATAGTCCCTAGCTTCGTTCCCTCACTTTCGGATCCTTCAAAGGGGCTGAAGCATGGAATTCTCTCCCCCTTGAACTATGTAGCATCGACAACACCTCCATGTTCAAAAAAAGACTTAAAACCCCGCTGTTCACCTAATGACAATCTCCCCGGTTCCATTCTGTTTCTTTCTACTGGTTTTCCACGCCGGGACACTCATGAGTAGCCGAGCATGTTATAAATTATCATAACATAACGTAACATCGGTTTGTGGTATGTGAAACCAGTCCTGTTAATCTCTTGGGCAGGGATTTGATGAGCAAAATGAATTGCACCATTTATTGTACACCGGATGGTGTTGCATTTATGACACCTGATGAGGATGTAGAATACAAAGTCCTGATTGCCCAACGAGAATCGGAAGTGAGTGAATTATATTCACTCCTCACTGAGGAAGATTTGCCTGAAGAATAAAAAAGCACAGTAAGATCAGATGTTTGGGATTTCACTGGAAAAGAGATTGGGTTAAGACAAATGTAGATTTAATTCAGATTACAGTAAAAGATGGTGCTATATAGCCAAATACCCCACAGTACAAAATGAGTCCAGAAGTAATTTCACCCCAGTGATTGACCAAATGATTGAACAAGGAAGTTTAAAGGAAATAATGAGCAGTCCCTGTAATTCACCCATTATTGGAATTAAAAAGCCTAATGGAAAATATAGAATAGTTCAGGATTTGAGAAAGGTGAATAAAATTGTAGTACCATGTTGGCCAGTAGGGCCAAATCCAGCAGTAATCCATTACCAAATTCCCTGTGATGCTGAATGGTACACCATTATCGATTTCTGTCAGACATTTTTCTCCATTGCCTTGCACCCGGAAAGTCAATATTTCTTTGCCTTCTGGTTCGGAACTGTGTCTTGGCATGGTGCCGAGTTCCTCAAGGGTACAGTGAGAGTCCTCCGATCTTTAAGTAGATTTTGAAAAAATGTTTGGAGACTTTGGTCATGCCTGGAAATTCTGTTTTGGTTCAGTACATTAATACTCAAAAATATCAAAAAAGGGAGTGAAGAGGTGGTGCAACAAGGCACCGCGGTGGGCTAATCCTCCTCTTATGAACGCTTAAATAATCAACAGAGACCACCTGAAACAAATATACAATACATATTCCGATGGTGTTGGAATACACTCAGTGTGTTAAAATACCCCTCACACACCAAAAGGGCCCTTGGTGTCATGCTTCATCATCGGGGTCTTCCCGCCCCCGCTGCGGGACGGGGCAGTGCTGCGACAAGCGGCTACGCCGGAGCACCTTTTAATTGTGAGTACTATGTGAGTGATGATGGAGTGAGTGTCAGTGAGGTCAGAAGTGATAAACAGTGAAATTAAAATTAAAAGATACCTGGCCTGGTGTTTAGAAAAAATTATTTAATAGGCACTGGCTGGTATCGTTAAAAGGGGTGAGGCGGAGTGCAAGATCGGGTTACTAGTCTTGCTCTCCTGTGTGGGTCAACATGTTTCGGGGCGACATGCCCCTTCGTCAGGACCGGGATGTATAGATCCCCCTGTCACTCACTAATGCGCTCCCACAGATAGAGAGTGTTGTGTTTGATCAATGTGTATAAATAATTTAAATACACGTGAAAAAGCTCGGTCAGTAATACTGATGATGTAAGCTTATTGAATGATGATTATTTATACACATTGATCAAACACAACACTCTCTATCTGTGGGATAACGATACCAGCCAGTGCCTATTAAATAATTTTTTCTAAACACCAGGCCAGGTATCTTTTAATTTTAATTTCACTGTTTATCACTTCTGACCTCACTGACACTCACTCCATCATCACTCACATAGTACTCACAATTAAAAGGTGCTCCGGCGTAGCCGCTTGTCGCAGCACTGCCCCGTCCCGCAGCGGGGGCGGGAAGACCCCGATGATGAAGCATGACACCAAGGGCCCTTTTGGTGTGTGAGGGGTATTTTAACACACTGAGTGTATTCCAACACCATCGGAATATGTATTGTATATTTGTTTCAGGTGGTCTCTGTTGATTATTTAATCAGTACATTAATAACCTACTAGTGGCATCAAAAACACGAGAAGCATGTGTGACAGACAGAATTGTTTTACTGAACCATTTAGCAGTAGAAGGACATGAAGTATCACCATCTAAATTGCAATACTGTAGACAGGAGGTTCAGTATTTAGGTTATAAGATTGAAAAGGTGGTCAGAAAGGTGACATCAGAGAGAATCAGTGTGATCAAGAAAATGAATCCACCCAGAAATCAGCAAGAAATGCGAATGTTTTTGGGAATTGTTGAATACTGCAGACAGTGGATCTGTGGTTTCTCATTGATTGCAAAACCTCTACAAAAAGAGTGATTACAGACACCAGACTACAGCGCAAATTATCAAAGCAGCTTGGTCTTTCCTGTTTTTTTAACAAAGATTGAGACTAATTCTTAGGGATTAGAGAAAAACCGTCCTGAAGAAGGTGTCATATCCATTAAAGCACCGAAGAGCCGCGTCAACTTTTGGTTTTTTCAAAAAATAAAATGAATTGCATATGATGTATTGAAATATTTTTAATGAAGTGTAAATTGTGTTATTATTGTACTATGTACAGGGCTATGCCTTGCTTTTTAATAAATACTTGATGTTTTTAAAGTTATAACTGTTTCTTTTGAATAATCATTAGGTAACGGGTTCTACTCCGATATTTACTGTGACTTTGTGTGTAGCATCGACCACAGAGTTCCCTTAAGTGTGTCCTCATTTTTGATGTATTACCTATCTATTGGTGATGGTTGTTTCTGCCTCCTATATGGTTACTATAGCAGACGGTTACACCAGAGTAGAGATACAGTAGATCTTATTATCAGGATGTTCTTGATTACTGTCTTTCACCCTGTCCTGTATTGGCTTATAGGGTATCTCCCTTTTGGTTTTTGATACTTTTCTGCTACCCTGGATTCAGTGGCTGCAGCATTACCAGGTCTTTTAAAAGCAGTAGCTGCCACTTGTGTAAGTCTGGAACAGAGTGAAGCAATTGTGAAGGGCCACCCAGTCTAGGTGTACGTACCACATTTTGTTGAGATCCTTTTAACGCGCACACAGATTCAACGTATGACCTCAAGTCGGCTGAATAAACATGAGAGAGTGATTCTAGGTGCTAAAAATGTGACAGTGGTGAGGTGCCCTACTGTGAGCCCTGCTACATTGTTGCCAAATTCAAGATGTGAGGAGGTGAAAGAGGAAGTGGAACATGATTGTCTGGAAGTGGCAGAACTCTGTAATAAGCCCCATCCATATATAGAGGATGAACCCTTTTGCACCTTATCAAGAGCATTAGAAGCATCTTGTTTGAAGGGTATAAACTCTGCCCAAGCTGCAGAGCTGATTGCTCTGGACAGAGCATGTAGATTGGCAAAATGTCTAAAAGTAACCATCTACAATGACAATCAGTATGGATTTGGAGTCGTACATGACTTTGGTCAGTTATGGATGAAGAGAGGATTTCTGACTTCCTCAGGTTCCACAATTCGGAATGGAAAAACTATAAAATAATTATTGGATGCTTTGTAGTTACCAAAAAGAATTGCAGTTGTGAAATGTGCTGCCCATCAATCAGGAGATGATAATATGACAAAGTACAACAGAAATGAGGATCAATTAGTGTATTACTGTGCCCAAAATACAGTGGCCAAAAACAGATCAATTGAAAGAGGAAATACCGAATGTCACCTTATGTTCACAAACACATTTGAGACATGGGATTAGGTAAGGCAAATACAGGAAGAAGTCAGTGATGAGGAGAAGGAATAACGGAGTAGAATAGGTTGTAGGAATAATACAGAAGATATGGGTCTATTAAGATGGAAGACCAGTATTGCCGAATTCTTTACTTTCTCACATGGCTAGGATGTACAATGGTCTGACACATATTGGAAGAGATGCTATGGTTAGACTATACAAGCAGACATGGTATAATCCAAAGTTCAGGGTCATCGCCGAAAGTTTATGTCAAAGGTGCGGCATATCCCAAAAACAAAATCCAGGAAGAAAGACAGTTGTAAGTTGGGGTGTAATTAGGAAAACTGGAGGTCCTTTCACCAGACTTCGGATAGATTTTATTGAGCTTCCACCATGCAATGGGCTGAAGTACATTGTTGTCATTGTTTTTTTTTTTTTCTGGGTAGAAGCCTATCCAACAAGAAGAAAGGCGAAGTTGTTGTTGAGAGAACTGATCCCTAGGTTTGGTTTTCCAGTCACTTTGAAAAAATAATGAAATAATGTGGATGATTTAACAGCATTAAAAATTGAGCAGAAGCTGCATTGTGCCTATCAACTAAAAGCATCTGGTATTGTTGAGCAGATAAATAGCACAATAAAGTCAATATTATGGAAGGTAAGTGCATCCACAACACTGAAATGGTCTGACGCTTTATCCCTTGTATTGATGAGTCTTAGAAGTATTCCTGACAAAAAGACTGGATTAAGCCCCCATGAAGTGTTGATGGGAAGGGCCATGAGACAAGCATATATACCTGCGAACAAACTGATGAATATGTCTGATGATTGTGTGCTATAATATTACAAAGGACTGGCTTACCTTGTGTGTTCTGTTTCTTCAAAACACACAAGATGATGGACGGAATGTTGCACAATGGCATAACATTCACCCCCAGTCACAGATCTGGGTTTAGTCCATCGTTATTTTGCTCACCAAGCCACCCCAGTTCAGACATGGCCATATGCAAATCAGTCTCGACCCTTGCCTCATGGGAACAGTCCAGCCCTAACTGCCAAGCCATGTCTTCCCTGGACCGGAATCAAGCATCCTAGGACCGGTTTCTGGCTATCAGCCGTCTTCAGCCAGGATAGCTTGACTCCAGTGGCTTAGTGAGCACGGGACCCACGTCTGGGCATACCCTTCCCACATAGGGTGAACAGCAAAACACACAAGATGATGGACGGAATGTTGCACAATGGCAGAACATTCACCCCAGTCACATATCTGGGTTTAATCCATCGTTATTTTGCTCACCAAGCCACGCCAGTTCAGACATGGCCATATGCAAATCAGTCTTGACCCTGTGCCTCATGGGAACAGTTCAGCCCAAACTGCCAAGCCATGTTTTCCCTGGACCAGAATCAAGCATCCTAGGACCGGTTTCTGGCTATCAGCCGTCTTCAGCCAGGATAGCTTGACTCCAGTGGCTTAGTGAGCACGGCCCCACGTCTGGGCATACCCTTCCCACATAGGGTGAACAGCAAAACACACAAGATGATGGACGGAATGTTGCACGATGGCAGAACATTCACCCCCAGTCACATATCTGGGTTTAATCCATCGTTATTTTGCTCACCAAGCCACGCCAGTTCAGACATGGCCATATGCAAATCAGTCTTGACCCTGTGCCTCATGGGAACAGTTCAGCCTGAACTGCCAAGCCATGTCTTCCCTGGACCAGAATCAAGCATCCTAGGACCGGTTTCTGGCTATCAGCCGTCTTCAGCCAGGATAGCTTGACTCCAGTGGCTTAGTGAGCACGGCCCCACGTCTGGGCATACCCTTCCCACATAGGGTGAACAGCAAAACACACAAGATGATGGACGGAATGTTGCACAATGGCAGAACATTCACCCCCAGTCACATATCTGGGTTTAATCCATCGTTATTTTGCTCACCAAGCCACGCCAGTTCAGACATGGCCATATGCAAATCAGTCTTGACCCTGTGCCTCATGGGAACAGTTCAGCCCGAACTGCCAAGCCATGTCTTCCCTGGACCAGAATCAAGCATCCTAGGACCGGTTTCTGGCTATCAGCCGTCTTCAGCCAGGATAGCTTGACTCCAGTGGCTTAGTGAGCATGGGACCCACGTCTGGGCATACCCTTCCCACATAGGGTGAACAGCAAAACACACAAGATGATAGACAGAATGTTGCACAATGGCAGAACATTCACCCCCAGTCACAGATCTGGGTTTAATCCATTGTTACTTTGCTCACCACTTCTGTTTCTTGCCAGGTTTGAGGAGAAGCCACAACGCACAGCAGAAACAAGCACATGATTTGAATCCTGGTCAGTGGGTCCTAGTCAAGAAGCACGTAAGGAAAACATGCCTAGAACCCCGTTGGAGCTGACCTTACCAGATTATGTTGGTGACGACCACAGCAGTGAAGTATTTTGGTTTGCCAAATTGGATACATGTAAGCCAAACCCACCTAGGCCCAAGTCCAATTGAAAGACCTGAAGAACAGCAACTGGTAAATGAAAATCAAGAACCAGCAGCTGAAATTTGTGAAGCTTAAGAGTCTGGAGTGACAGATTCTAATGAACATTTTGATGATGAACAGCTAAGCACAAGTCAAGTAAACTGGGCACCAGATACTGGGACTGAAAAGACTGCTGTTGGGTCAGAAGAAGGTGAAGCTGCCATTGAACCAGATGGAAGTGAAGCAGCTGATGAGACAGAAGAAGGTTAAAAAGCTGTTGAGCCACAAGGAGGACCAGAGGAGAATGAGGTCACAAATGAGCTAGAAGAAGGTGAACTCACTGATGAACCAGAAACAAGTGCTGAACAAACAGAAACAGAGATAACAAAGAACAGTGAGAAACAGATAGAAAGAAGACTGAATAAAGAAAATGGAGAACAAAACACAGAAGGTGAAAAGATAGTACAGAAAAAGAGACATAGAAAAGAGGACAATTGGTCAAGTGGAGCAAGAAAACTAAAGTATAGAATAGTCATGAGAAGATTGAGGAAAAGACCAGAGCAAAGTGATGAAGTCTCAAGCCAAACAGGACAAGAAAATACAAGAAGAAAAGCAACCCGAAAATCAAAAAGAGCAAGAATTCCGTGTAGAAAATACAAAGCTCCAGAATGAACCTATGTCATACTAGAAGAATTTGAAAGTTTGGGTCCAAATGAAGAGCATGACAGTAGTGATACTGAAAGGGAAGATGAAAACAAACTGAGACCTTCTTAAAAGGAACTGTGAAGAAATTAAGGTGCAAATTTGTCAGTTGAATTTGAATTTAAGACTCAAGAAAGACCAAAGGACTGGATTAAAGAAAAGGAGTGAAGAAGAAGAAAGTCATTAAGTGTAGGATTACACAAAGATTTTATTTTTTAGAATTTTTTTAGAATAGAGACCACATAGATTTTTACCGATTTTTTAGATTATAGACTAGAAAAAATTGTTAGCTTTTTGTATTTTTGTAGTATACCAAAATGGCAGAGACAGAAGTGAATGAACAACCAACATTTTGACAAAAATGTAGATGTAATAAATCCTGCTTATGTCGTGTTTTTCTATTAATATTTATGTGGATATTGCTAATTGTTGTCATACCCATTTTTTATGTAAATAACATTGGAAATAATACTTATGATACGTTGAATGAAGGAATGAATGATGTTTCTAAATCATGCATGGATACTAATATAGAACAAATGGATGGAAATATTCTCCATCATGACAAATCAATTAGTGATTTTTCGTTAAATGCTTTTACCAAGTTGTTGTATGAATATACTAATACTATGAATGTGAGTGATTATTATGTCTGCATGCAATTACCTTAGTCTATCTCTGAAGGTATAACCTATCACCATCTTTCCCTAACATATGGTGTGTCATGTAGTGTACTCAGCAGCCTATTTTATGTAACAGGTAAGCTGGAGTATCAGTATACTGATATAGATTTAGTATTTTCAGAAGTACCAATTGTAGGGGGAATTAAATAAAGTGGTAAGTGGTAAAAATGCATGATATATGGGAGAATTATTCCATATTACTAAACCATTAGATGTAGAACATGCCTATAAAAATAACCTGACATGTGGCTTACATGTTGAAGAAAGATTATTCTTAGACATGGTAGAAAATAGAAGAGCAAGTTTCCAGAAGAAAGCTGATAAACAGAAATCACAGGTACCACCTTGGGCTATTAGAGAAGAAAATTATGAGAAGGGTGAGACATACGCTGTGATGTCCCTCGACGGGTCACAGGAAGGGAAACTATGTTTGTTTAGATCAAAGACTAACTACAATAATTATTTCATTGACACTAGTAAATGTGAGCATACTTTCTAAATTACTGGAGGATGGGGAGGATTAAAGGGTGCAACTGGTCCTGTTTTCCCAGCAATCTATTATGTGTGTGGTAAGAAACCCTATTATAGGTTACCTCCACATTGGTATGGAAACTGTTACTTTGGAATTGTTTTTCCAAAGGTCTATCATGTAGACAGTAAGGATAATAGTGTCATTGAAGTAAAACAAGGACTAATACGAAATAAGAGAGCAAGCTTTTCAGAAATAGTAGGTGATATCTTTGGTGCACTGATACCCTCAGCTGTTTTAAATTCACACAAAATTCGAAAATTGTCCACAGTGGATTGATCATTTATCAGCAGATACTGCTGGTGGTTTCTTGATGATTGATAACGAAATGGTGGCAATCAGAACAATGGTTTTACAAAATCGACTTGCCCTTGATATTCTTTTGGCAAAGGAGGGTAGAGTCTGTGACATGTTGAAAGTTCAACCCTGCTGTACCTATATCCCAGATAGAAGTAAAGGGATAGAAGGATATATTAACAATATTACAAAATTGCATAATGATTTAATACAACTGGAGGTTGACGGTGTATGGGAGAAACTTGGTAAGAGTGTTTCCTCTGTAAGTAAATGGTTTTCTACCTTTGGAAGTAGTTTATTAGGAAAAATAATAATGCCAATTATTTCAGTAGCAATAGTAGCTCTAGTGATATTAACAGCGTATAAGTGTTGCAAATGCATGAGAGAAAGGAAAACTGCAACAGGCAAAAAGAATAAAAGAAAACGAAGAAAGAGAGAAGAGATAGAACTAAAAGAGATACATGGAGAATACTATGTCATGAAGAAAGAGCTGGAAGAGAGTGCCATAAAGGAAGAAAGAAAAAGTAAATTCTAGATAAAATGAAAGGTGGCACTCGGTATGGTGAGTATTTATGATGGCTCCTAATGCTAGCAGAGGGGGTTTTGAGGGCGTGGCCAGAGGCCGATGGAGACGGGAGCCTGAATCTGAGCTCCCACCGGTGACCTCCTTCCCAATCCCATCCTGCCCGATATGGGGGCCCCCTAAGTGCCGAAATTGACCCCCCCCCCAGCATCGGAACCCCGAGGGACCGAGGGCACCAGTAATTTGTGCCGCAACTTGCCAGAGAACAGCCACGATGGGCGAGAGACCGCATGACCGGGAATCGGCCCAAGATAGCAGACACAACATTTTGGTGAAGGCCGGGGAGAGCCGATACGGAGACGGGTTTTTATGCAGGTTAGCAGAGCCTGCTCTGCATAGCCCCCAGGCAGCGACTTCCCCGCACAAGCGGCCCCGCAGCTACTTGCACGGAGACTCCGACCAAGCTGCGACTCACCGGAGGAGGCTGAGCGGTGGAGCGCGGTGAGTGTGTGGCCGCGACCATGGAGTACTGGCTTGACGAGCGGTGAAAGCCGCGTATGTCTGAGTGCCCCCCTGAACCCCGGGGACGGCAGAATCGGCATTGTGGGGGGGCAGCACACACTCACAGACGATAGACGGGGCTGAGGAGCTGGGTGATTGCAGCAGATCACGAGGGGCCTCCTTACGCTGCAGGGGCACTGTACTGCCCGCACTGCCACTGGACAGTAGTGCATTTAGACTGGTCCCCCCCACAGACTGGGGAAAGGGGACGCATACTAAGGGCATAGAGAAGCTCGGGCCCTACATTATGCTGCAGGGAAGAGACAGGGAGGCATTAGTGAGAGGAAGGCCGCAGAGGAACACGGCAACCATATTGTGTGCTTGCAACCATGAGGTCCGACTCCCCCCAAAAATGGCGGCAGGGAGCATTGCAGACTAAGAGAGGAGGGGCACACACCTCGAGCCAGGATCACCAAGCTACTCAGGAGATCTACACCTGGGGCTCCTGGGGCACTAAAGGTCTTGCCTGACATGGGGACAGCCCAAAGCTGTTGGACAGCTGTGCAGGACCGCCAAAGGTACGCAAGAGACACCAGCGCAAGGTGAGGAGAGGGAAATTGAGGGTCGCAAGGCCATCGCCTAGGAGGGGAGGGAGCACCCCACTACGCCCTTTGAGCACAAGGAGCACGGAGGACCCAATGTGGACCCCAGTCCCCAGCCGGAGAATATCGGCAGATAGCAGAGTGAGAGGACGAGCTCAGTGCTGAGCAATAGATTAAAGCTTGAACAGGTGGATTAACTAGCGAAGCAAGAATACAATATCGTAAGACCACCTACCTGTAGGACCCGGGGGTTTGGGAGAGAACCCATGGAGACACCTGAACTAAGGCCCTTTCCGATGCCGCATAATGAGACAGCAACATGGGGGCGGATCACCAAGAGATGTGACACTGAGCACCAATAATCCGCAAACGAAGATATTGTGGAGTCAAGATCACGTAGGGGGTCCAGGAATGAACATACGCCCCAGCAAGGGGAGATATCGCTCCAAGATATCCTGTAGGCTATAGAAAAATCGCAGGCTGCGGTGGAGAGCAAAACTGACACGATTCGGGAAGATCTGGGCCTACTACGAGCGGATCATAAGAAGCTGACGGACCGTGTTACAACTGTGGAGGCTGAAGTAGACAATCTGAGAACACCGGTTCAGGCGACTGCTCGCAAAGTCACCGACATACAAAAGCGCGTACTGGTACTGGAGCAGCGGGCGGAGGATGCCAAAAATCGAGCATGCTGGAATAACATTAGGTGCAGAACAACTATGGGTTGGCTCTATTCAGCAAGGCTGAGCCTGATTATCAAAAAACGAAAATGGGGTGCCAATGCTGATATGAATAATTTAAATAAACATTGTTATCAACAGATCCTGAAAAAGATTCAAGGACGGAAGATGCTATTTAATAGCTTTTTATTTCAATATTTTAGAAAAATCGATTTCTATTTTTACACAATCAAAACAAAGGGACTTATTCACAACACAGAGGACAAGTGCAATAAGAAAGAGCTAAATTTTTATCTTCAAACATTCATTCTTCCACCCATGTCACAGGCATTCAACAAACTTTCACACCATTCAGAAAAAGTGAGGATACGTATAATACTAAAAGTTATATATACATCAGAAAAAACATAAGGCCACAATACTGCGAAAACAATGTTACAAATAATCAACCAAGCAACTTTTTCATAAGTACATTCGATTTTAGTAGCTCATTTTACACTTTTGAGAAATTCTTCGTAATGTACAAAACGGGATGGAAACATTAATAAAATAACCAAGCCGTTTTCCGCAGTTGTAATGTTGTAAAGCTTGCCACATTACAACTGCGGAAAACGGCTTGGTTATTTTATTAATGTTTCCATCCCGTTTTGTACATTACGAAGAATTTCTCAAAAGTGTAAAATGAGCTACTAAAATCGAATGTACTTATGAAAAAGTTGCTTGGTTGATTATTTGTAACATTGTTTTCGCAGTATTGTGGCCTTATGTTTTTTCTGATGTATATATAACTTTTAGTATTATACGTATCCTCACTTTTTCTGAATGGTGTGAAAGTTTGTTGAATGCCTGTGACATGGGTGGAAGAATGAATGTTTGAAGATAAAAATTTAGCTCTTTCTTATTGCACTTGTCCTCTGTGTTGTGAATAAGTCCCTTTGTTTTGATTGTGTAAAAATAGAAATCGATTTTTCTAAAATATTGAAATAAAAAGCTATTAAATAGCATCTTCCGTCCTTGAATCTTTTTCAGGATCTGTTGATAACAATGTTTATTTAAATTATTCATATCAGCATTGGCACCCCATTTTCGTTTTTTGGGAATAACATTAGGGTCACCGGTCTGCCTGAAAAAGTCAAAGGAAGAAATATGGTGGCTTACCTTGAACATTGGTTGTGCACAGCAGTGGCGGAGGAGGGCCTATCGACGTTCTTCGCCCAGGAGGGGGCGCACAGAGTCCCCGCTCGGACACCCCTGCCTGGCATACCACCACACCGGTAGTGGCCCGTCTCCTCTTCTATAAAAACAGAGATCATATTCTGAATCAGGTTCGCCTCAAAGGGCAATTCAAGGTGGACAACAGCATTGTTAGAATTTTCCCTGATTTCTCCCGAGAAGTGCAACGCCAGCGAGAATCCTTTGTCACAGCCAAGAGGAAATTGCGCCAAATGGGAGTGTCCTATTCAGTGGTGTTCCCAGCCCGGCATCGTGTAGTATGGGAGGGGGGAACCACATTCTTCACCATGGCCTCACAAGGTCGGGAAATGGATGGAGGAACAGGACCCCAAGGACCGAAGAAGGGAGGACAAGAACCCCACGGAACCGTACCCAGCACGCTCCCCTGACAAAGGGCAGAAACGAAAGGGTCACCCGATGATGGAGGAGACACACAGAGACAGAGCGAGTGTGATTGCTGTGGTGGCCTTCATGAGCACAGCAAGCACCCGGGACACTCCCTCGCATTCTGAGGGGGAACACATAGATTTGGATTCAGAGACCAGCACGAGCATGATGGGAGAGGCTGACCAGGTCCTGCCACGCATTACACCCAGATCGGCTGAGGACCTAATGTGAAGCAGAGAGAGCACGCAAGTACAGCCGGGACTATATTGCTGGGTACTGGGAAATGACACCAGGGTCGCCCTGCACTAGGGCAGGGGGGCCTCTGTACACTGGTATGTGACCTGTACACGGGGAGGAGGAGCCGGGGGTGGAGAGGACGGCTGTCCTCCAGGTGAACATTGGCTTAGTCTCCCCTTTCGGACTAGGACTCTTAAGGCACTAGAGTGCTAGGTTTTGATGGGGGAGACGTTCTCACTTGTCCTGGGGAGGGGGAGTTGGGATGTTTATCTAGTTTTATTAATAACATGGGGGCGCTGCTGTCAACAGAGAGAAGGGCTATGGCATGACATCCTGCATGGGATTTCTGCGAGAGACACAAAGTGGATCTGGGTATAGGGGCACGAACAGGGGAGTTCATGAGCACTCATGCAACCAACAAAGGCTAACTATAACATAATATGATGGAAAAGCGATGCTCCAAGAGCCACAGAGAGGGCGGCACTGCGCAGGCGCTGGAGAGGCCAAGCATTTTACACATCATATTCAGCATTTGCCCGAGGGGTCCTGATCTGGGTATGGGCGGGGGTCCCCTTCCAACCTATTGAGCACAAAATTGACCCTGAGGGGCACTACGTGCTTGTCTGCGGGAGACTTGATGGGCAGGATATCACCCTTGTCAGTGTGTATGGCCCAAATGTGGATCACATTTGCTTTCTGGAGCAGTTGTCGGGTGCCCTGGCACCGTACATGACTGGAGCGGTTCTAATAGGGGGAGATTTCAATTGCATAGCAGACCACAAACTGGACAGATCACACCCGCCACTCTGAGACTCTCCTGTACATACTGTAGATTGATCCTTTCGCGACTGGCAAACTCACCGGGGGCTAGTGGATGCTTGGCACAGCGCACACCCGACTGACAGGGACTACTCGCACCTATCCCACACCCACGATTTGCATGTACGCCTAGACACTTTTTTAAGCACACCAGACCTCTACACCCAACTTGGGAGGGGCGGAGTACCTGACCAGAACTGTCTCGGACAATAACCCACTCATGCTCAGGTTAAAGGGGGGGACGCTATTACAGCCCATCCCAATGTGGCGCCTCAAGCCGGAAGCCCTGGAAGACCAAGTCTTCCAACACGAGACTAGGGAACATATCATACAATATTTTGCTGACAATGCAGCATCCACAGACTCTAGATTCACGGAATGGGATGCCTTTAAGGCCGGTATCAGAGGGCGGTGCATGGCAACATCTGTCGGGGTTCGTAGGAAGCTTACAGCAGACATAGAGAGAGTGGATGTGGCACTCAGGAACTTAGAGCGTAGATGGCCGGAACACCCGGAACTGAGGCAGGAACTGCTAGAGGCCAAAGTAGAGGTACAGTACAGGAAGAGCCTCTGTGCTGCTTTGACTACCAGAAGTACATAGATAGGACGCATGCTGAACGAGACAAGGCAGGGCGCCTGTTGGCATGGCTAGCCAACCCGTCCAAGCGGGGCAGCACTATATTGGCAATTCATGACCAGATAGGATGGCCCTTGCATAGGCAATAGGAGATTAATAGCCAATTCCGTGACTACTATGCCCATTTATACAAAAGTACTGGCAGCCGCAAAATAGATAGGATTCGAGACTACTTGTCAACCCTTCTGCTTCACACCCTTGAGGCGGGGGAGGCAGAGTTACTGGGGGCCTCAATAACAGAACAGGAGATCGGGGGGCGGTCAAAGCCATTGCACGAGGGAAAACCCCAGGCACCGACAGACTACCCCAGGAATTCTATGCCTTGCAGACCTAGCGCCTAGCGCCTAGATTAGTAGAACCATACGTGGAAACATTGGAAGGTGGGAGTCTACTACAGACAACACGAGAGGCGGTAATCATCCCCCTGCTCAAGCCCACAAGATCCCAACAGAGTGCACAGCATACCGACCGCTGTCGATGCTAAACTTAGATTTTAAAATCCTAAGTAAGATATTGGCCACCAGACTGCTAACACATATGACCTCATTGGTCCATCCCGACCAAGCAGGATTCATTCCTAGCAGAAATACAACCCTCAACATCAGGTGTCTTTTCACAATCCTACAACAGGGTACAGAGGAAGCCCCAGAAGGTGTGATCTTTGCTATTGATATTGAGAAAGCATTCCAAAGTCTTGAATGGAAATTTTTGTATGCTGTGATCACACGAATGGGGGTTGGACAGCGGTTCATCCAGTGGGTTAAAATACTGAATAAGGAGCCAGTAGCGAGGGTCCGTACAGGCCTCATCATTTCAACGCAATACCGGGTGGAGAGAGGCAGGAGACAGGGGTGCCCCCTCTCCCCCAGATTACTCGCTCTTGCAATAGAGCCACTTGCATGCGTAGCACGCTTGGGGACGCCCTATGAGGGTATTCGACTAGCTGATCAGACACACCACATTGCATTATATGCAGACAATCTCCTGCTATTTCTAAAAGACACCGTTACAGCTTCAAGGGGGGCCCGTTGCATGATGGATGAGTTCGGAACCGTTTCTGGACTACACGTTAACTGGCAGAAGTCGCGACTCTTTCCGGTGACAAGGGATACTCCGCCTCCCATGGGACTGGGAGACCTGCAGTGGGAGCTGCGCTGTTTTAGGTACCTAGGGGTGAAAGTATATCATGACCTCACTGATGTGCAGGAGGGGAATGTGGGGGGGCCCTACGATCGCTGAAAAGTTGCATGACTTTCTGGGGAACGCTACCCCTGTCGGTGGCGGGGCCAATTTCTTTACTGAGAATGATAGCTCTGCCCCGATTGCTATATTTCTTCACCACTCTACCAGTGTGGATCCCCAGTGCATTGTTTTGTTCGCTCGACTCTCTTATTACAACCTTTATCTGGGGGCTCAGCAGAAACAAAGTGGCCTTGGCCACGTTGAGAAGGGCGCAGGTTGAGGGAGGATTAGCGGTGCCGGATATGGAGAACTATTACCTGGCAGGACAACTCCAACGCTTCACGCAATGGGTGGCAGGTAGTCTAGATCTGGAACAGAGGAAGCCCCCATTCACCCCGAATAGGGCGGATGTCATGAACACATTATTGCCACTGACACCATAAATCACACTAACGTTTTTTGTAACACAGAAGTCCCTTTTATTGACTCTGTGCTTGTATTGTGTTTTTTTCTTTCTTAATATACTTTTTTACATTTAAGTATTACTTCACCTTATACACAACAAAATATCTTCAATATTCTGAATAGACGACATTTATACAAGAAACACGTAAAAACAATACATTACTCACTGGACTTACTTTTGGTTGTTAAACAACAATACACGTGAATACATTAAAAAATTTGAAATTCTTATACATTGCATCATCATTCTTTTATTTCATGCACAAGAATATATTTCACACTTTTATTATCAAGGAATATTAACACTGTGTGGTTTCCTAAAAAATCGTAGTGTTCTACTGATGTCCATCGTACTGGGACAGTGTCCAACTTAGTCCTCTGCACTTTTCTAATCTTCAGGTCCTTTTTAGTGGTCAGAAATCTTTTTAAGGATTTTTAATGTGAGTTTGTATTAGTCCAACTCTACCGCCTGAAGGAAGCAGCAACTTCTGTTTTGCTAAATAGAAATATTTAGCAAAACAGACTCACCTTAAAAATCCTTAAGTGGCACTCCTCCGGGCCACTAAAGTATCCCGTAATGCACGATTCGAGTTAATTAATTTTTACACCCTGCACAGAGCGTACATTACACCTGACAGAATTAATCGCTATTTCCATCGAGATGATGCGAGTTGCCCACGCTGTCAGGAGATAGGAGCTAGCTACATCCGCATGATGTGGAGCTGCCCACAGCTGGAAGGGTACTGGCAAGAAGTGGTAGTGAGACAGAACGCGTCACAGGGAAGGAGATACCATGCACCCCAAGTCATGTGCTGCTCAACCTGTTCCCCTACTCTGCCAGGACCAAGGTCACGGCGAGGTTCCAGGACCTAGCATATATATTAGCAAAGCATGAACTATCAAGCAAATGGAAGGCCCCAGCGGGTCCTGGGGTGCTCAGCTGGAAGCGGGAATTAGAGAAGTGGGCGGGCTGCGAACATAGAACACTGCTTCAGAATGCGCAATGAGGCATAGTCAGACCGGAGAGAGCGCAGGCTTGGGCAGTTTCAGTAGACGACCTGAAGAATGTAGACCAAGAGTCTACTCCTAGCACCCCTCAGGCCAGGTCTTGACCGGTTAGCCCTAATAACCAGGAACAGGAGCGGGGTGATGAGTCATCATAAGCTGACCATAGCGCCCTAACATCTACAAATCTGAAGGTTTACGTGAGTCTGGCCTCAGGTGTAGCATATGGAAAGTGAGACCCAGACCACTCGTGCGGCAGGAGTCATAGTGACAGGTTAGTCGACAGCAGTGAGGGGTGGGGGAGGCGGGGGGGACAGTTGAGGAGGAGATCATTATATTGGATGGAGGTAACTTACAACGGGTGCTGCATAGTACGGCGGAACGTAACACGGAAAGAAGGGATATAGACGAGTTGCCGACTAATCAGCTAGGAATGGTACTTTGAACTGTTAACCAGAGATGTGTATGAACAACAAACAACATGAATATGTATTGCTGATACCTAAATGCCAATAAATTATGTTTAAAAGAAAAAAAAAATCAGAGGGGGGGTTGGTAGAGCAGGAATTTTGCAAAAGAAACCTGCTCTACCGAACACCCTTATAATACGCACTAACAGTAAGTAGTGTTAAACAACTAACATGCACATTTACACTACACGCTAGAAGTTTGCTTTGCAATACGCATGAAATAACCCATGAATAATACGTACACAACCAGAAATGTAATAATCTTGTGTTTAGGACAAATTACGAAGGTTTGCATGGCAAGTCCACATGCGTATTTAGTAAAAAGTATGGTGTGTGTTGCTTTAAACTAATGAATAATGCAGCTTTCTGCTTATGCTGGGCTAGGCTAACCATTAATATTAAGTAGAGCTGAAGTGGGAGGGTAAACAGGGAAAATTGCATTGTCACATAATTAATAAATGTTTGTTTCCTCTTCTTTAATAATGGAAGAGTACTCCATCTTTGAAAGTTAGCTTAACCAAAGGAGGATGAAATTAGGAGCGAGTGAGAACCATGTGACCACATGCTGTGGTGTGTAAAGCTGAGAAGGCCTGACCTGGTGAAGGACATAACAGTGGGAGCCCGCAAAAGCCAGTGTCATAGTGGGAAAGAAACCTGTAGCTGATGAAAAAATTTAAATGTACCATCAATTGTTTCATGTGTACTCATGAGAGAGAAGAGGTATGGATGACTGTATAAAACATTGTTTAGAACAATGGTGTAGTCAAAAGTGGATGATTTCATAGTGGGGTGGCATCCCACGCCTAGAAGAGGCCTAGCTGTTCCTGTCCTGTCACTGTCCTGGTTCTTGAGTCTTTGATCCCTAAACTTTTTGTTCATGGGTCCTCCACTGCTGCCTAGGCCTGGGTGGTAGATTTCTCTTACAGATCCCCTGAGTTTGTATTTGATCTAATTTAACCTAGCAGAAATTATTTTGCTGTTGCGTTCGTGTCTTTGATAACTTTTGTCTCTTCGTCTATCCCCTCTGAATTGTTTGGTTTAAATCGATATATTTTTACTTGAATCTAATGTCTCTTCATCTATCCACTCTTTGCAACATATATTTGAAATTATAATTTTGTTGTTGCTATGATTAGATTGTTTATTCTCTCTCATGAGGTTTACAGTATTTGAAATTAAGAGTGTAATAGCTTTGAGCATTTAATATTATTAAAATTGCGCCAAGAGTTTGTGTCGCCCCCACGCTCCTCACCTCTCCTGCTGCCTGAGCCTCCTGCTGCCTGTGTCCTACGCCGCATAGCGCCGACGCCGATTTCAGCGCCCCAGCCGCCGCAGGGCCGCCCGCCCAGCCTGCCTGCCTGCACCCGCTTTCCCGCCGCTGCCTGCCTGCGGACCCGCCCCCACGCCTGCCGATTGGACAGCAAGCTCCCGCCTCCCTGCGGACCCTCCCTCCTGGCTCCCTTCTTAAGGGGACCTAGCCTGCCACTCGGGAGCGACCACTGCGCCCTCGGCCTGGTCGCCCCCACGCTCCTCACCTCTCCTGCTGCCTGAGTCCTCCTGAGCCTCCTGCTGCCTGTGTCCTACGCCGCATAGCGCCAACGCCGATTTCAGCACCCCAGTCGCCGCAGGGCCGCCCGCCCAGCCTGCCTGCACCCGCTTTCCCGCCCTTCTTATGACGCCCCAGAGCGACCGCACAGCGGACGCGCGCAGCGGGAGCACCGAATGAGCGCCGAAGGTGCGCCAAAGGTAAGCCCGTCTGCGCCCGTCCGCGCCTGGACCGCGCCCAGCGCCCAGCGCCAGGACCCCTGACCCCCGCAGAAACCAGCCCACCTGCCGGACGTATGACGCCACCGAACTCTACGCACTCAACACCGGAAGATTCCCGGCCTGCTACCGAGCCACCCCGAGATGCACCAACGGACCCTTCTGCTGCCACTCCTGCAAGTTCACCTGCATCCGGACCTGCACTTCTCCAGCACCGACCAAGACCAAGACGAGTAACAGCAGCAGCCACCTGAAATGCTTCCTGCTCAACACCCGCTCCGTCCACAGACACGCCGTCGAGCTCTGGAACCTGCTCGACACAACTTCACCAGACGTCGCCTTCCTCACGGAAACCTGGATGAACGCCTCTTCAGCGCCCGACATCGCCATCGCCATCCCAGACGGCTACAAGATCATCCGTAGGGACCGTATCAACCAGACCGGAGGAGGCATCGCCATCATCCACAAGAACACGATCCGCATCACGACCGACACCGACGACTCCCTCGCACCCGCCGAACACCTGCACTTCCAGGTCCACATCAACCCCAAGACCACCCTCAGAGGCACCCTCATCTACAGACCCCCGGGACCACGCACACAATTCAGCGAGGACATCGCCGACTTCGTCAGCCCTCACGCCCTCCTCTCCGCTGACTACATCCTCCTCGGGGACCTCAACTTCCACCTGGAGAACAACAACGACCGCAACACCACCACCCTGCTGGACAACCTCGCCAACCTCGGACTCAAACAACTGGTGACCACCCCCACCCACTACGCCGGACACACACTCGACCCCGTCTTCTCATCCAGCAAGGACATCACCTTCAGCCACGCCACCGGACTCCACTGGACAGACTACAGCTGCGTCCACTTCAGCTTCAAAAGGAACACGATCCACCACCAACAACAACAGGTCCCACGCAGAAGCTGGAACAAGATCACAGCCGACCAGCTCACGTCTTCCCTGAGCAAGAACCCACCCACCAGCGCAACGAACCCCAGCCAAGCGGCCACCAACCTCACCAAGTGGATCAGCGACTGCGCAGACGACCTCGCCCCCCTGAGGACCCCGCCCAGCAGACCCGGCAGCAAGAAAGCCCCATGGTTCACCGACGAACTCAAGAGCTCCAAGAAGAACTGCCGAGACCTCGAGAGAACCTGGCGCAGAGACCCAACACCGGACAACATGACTGCCCTCAAGCTCGCCACCCGAAAACACCACCAACTCATCCGCGCCACCAAGAAAACTGCTTTCAAGGAACGACTGGACTACAACGCACACAACAGCAAGGAACTCTTCAACATAGTCAAAGAGCTCTCCAACCCCAACGCCGGAAACAACGACATCACCCCTTCGCAAGACCTCTGCAACTCCCTCGCCACCTACTTCCACAACAAGATCGCGGACATACACAACAGCTTCAGCACTCAACCAACGCACGCCATGACCGAACCACCGCACCCCACCACCACCCTCAGCGCCTGGACCCCGATCAGCACCGAAGACACCGTTCGCACGATGAACTCCATCCACTCCGGATCTCCGACCGACCCCTGCCCCCACCACGTCTTCAACAATGCCGACGCTGTCATCGCACCCCACCTGCGGGACATCATCAACACCTCCTTCGACACCGCTACCTTCCCAGAGAACTGGAAGCACGCCGAACTCAGCGCTCTTCTCAAGAAGCCATCAGCCGACCCCACCGACCTCAAGAACTACCGCCCCATCTCGCTGCTCCCGTTCCCTGCAAAAGTCATCGAGAAGACCGTCAACAAGCAGCTGGCCGCCTTCCTCGAGACGAACGGATCCCTCGACCTCTCGCAGTCTGGCTTCCGGGCCAACCACAGCACCGAGACCGCCCTGATCGCAGCCACCGATGACATTCGAACACTGCTCGACAACGGAGAAACTGCAGCCCTCATCCTCCTAGACCTCTCCGCGGCCTTCAACACTGTCTGCCACCGTACACTAGTTCAGCGTCTCAGCAATGTCGGAATCCAGGAGAAGGCACTGGAGTGGATCACCTCCTTCCTCGCCGGAAGGACACAGAGAGTCCGCCTCCCGCCGTTCAGATCTGAAGCCACCGAAGTCATCTGCGGCGTTCCCCAAGGCTCCTCGCTCAGCCCTACCCTCTTCAACGTCTACATGAGCCCCCTCGCAGCCATCGCATGCCAGCACAACCTCAACATCATCTCCTACGCCAATGACACCCAGCTGATCCTCTCCCTCACCAACGACCCCGCCACCGCCAGAGCCAACCTTCACGAAGGGATGAAAGAGGTAGCCGAATGGATGAAGAACAGCCGCCTGAAACTGAACTCGGACAAGACGGAAGTCCTCATCCTGGGATCCTCACCCTCCGCCTGGGACGACTCTTGGTGGCCCCCCGCCCTGGGCAGCGCACCCAAACCAACAGACCACGCACGCAACCTGGGATTCATCCTGGACTCCTCCCTCTCCATGACCAGACAAGTCAACGCCGTCTCCTCGTCGTGCTTCAACACCCTGCGCATGCTACGTAAGATCTTCCGGTGGATCCCCACCGAGACCAGGAAGACGGTCACCCAGGCCCTCGTCACCAGCCGCCTGGACTACGGCAACTCCCTCTACGCCGGAACCACCGCCAAACTCCAGAAGAGACTCCAGCGGATCCAGAACGCCTCAGCACGACTCATCCTGGACATCCCCCGGCGCAGCCACATCTCCGGACACCTGAGAGACCTGCACTGGCTCCCGGTCAACAAGAGAATCACCTTCCGTCTCCTCACCCATGCACACAAAGCCCTACACAACCAAGGCCCAGGTTACCTCAACAGTCGCCTCAACTTCTACGCTCCCAAACGCCAGCTCCGATCGACCAGCCACGCCCTCGCTGCCGTCCCCCGCATCCGAAGAGCCACCACAGGGGGACGGTCCTTCTCCTACCTCGCCGCCAAGACATGGAACTCCCTCCCGACCCACCTCCGCCTGACCCAGGACCACCTCGCCTTCAGGAAGCAACTCAAGACCTGGCTGTTCGAGCAGTAGCGGACCCCCCTCCCCTAGCGCCTTGAGACCCTCTGGGTGAGTAGTGCGCCATATAAATGCTGATTGATTGATTGATTGATGGTTATTTAGTCAGTTTCTATGATTAATTGTGTGGGTCTTTTTTAAGTTTAAAGTGTATTGAATAAGAAAAAACATAACAAACATAAAAAGAATTATCATAGAAGAGAAATCGCATTGATAAAATAATGATTACATTATAACACAAGTTACAATCCATATCTAACAAATTCAGGGGAGAGAGAGGGGAAGAGAGAAAAAACGGGGGAGGGTAATATCGTATAAAACAGTATAAGTAAGAGTATTACCTGAATCGTACTTCTAAATTAACAACAAGAACATTGTTAAGTATACTATAAAATATAAACCTTGAAATAGAATATTTGTAAGGTAAAAAGGAGTAATATCATAAAATATTCAACTGGAATGTAAAATAAAAAGACAACAGGGAATTTATGGAGGTTTCCTAACTTCGTCTGGAGTATTAACTATAGGAGAAGAGGCTGAGGCTAAATCCGTTAGGTAGGAGGATAGAGGAAGCCATAAAAGATCTCTTTTAATGCATAGAGATACAGGGGTGACATTGCTTGTATCTAATCTATTATGGAAACAAACAGCATTCCACCAAGCTTTGAAGGTAACATTATCAGCTTGTTTCCAATTAGAAGTTATTAAGTGTAGAGCTATCGTTAATAACAAATCAATTAATGAGGGGGTGGGAGTTGGGTGTGGCCAGGCGGGTGATAGGGAGCCTAAAAAGATATTGGAAACGGAAAAAGGGATTTGGGTGTTGAAAATTTTGTTAATTTGAGACCAAACAAAAAGCCAAAAATGAGAGAGAGAGGGGCAATCAAAAAGCATATGTTTTAAATCAGCTAAGGTGTTTGTACATGACCAACAGGCTGAGGAGAGGGCTGTGGAAAAGGAGGCTAATTTCTTTGGAGTGAAAAGAAGGCGTTTGTAAATGAAATATAGAGTCTGAGATGTATTAGCTGCTCTTGATGTTTTATGAATTTTTAACCATAATTTATCCCAAAAAGGAATAGACCAACATTCTACAAGATCTTTTTCCCAGGCAAATTCAGATTTCCCCTTGGGTCGATCAGATGAGAAAAATAGATTTTTGTATAGAGAAGAGGCCGATGTATTGGTAGATAATAGAGAAAAAAGATTGGAACATGTGGTAGAAATAGTGGGGCTAGGAGGTAAAGAAAGAAGGTATTGTAAGAGAGGAGGAAGAAGTGAACCATATTGAGATTTACAGGAAGATAGTAAAGAGAAGTTTAGTTGAAGTTCTGAGAGAGAGGAAGATTATTAGACACCAGCTGCGAAATCCAGAGTAAACCCTTGATTCTCCACACTTTCCAATAAATGGTACGACCCTTAATACGTAATAAGTGGTTATGCCAAATAGGTTGATGATCTAACGAAGTATTAGCAGGATATGAGGACGGAAGAAGAGGTATTAATATTTTGCGAGTATGAGAGATCACTCGAGGACGAAAGGAGGAAATATTGTTAGTAAAAGCCAAAGATTCATTGAAATGGAAAGGAGCTATAAAGTGTTTCTCAATATTCAACCAAAGAAGAGGATCGACACATAGACCCTGAGCAAGCCTTCGAGAGGATTGTTTCAAAGAAATAGCATAATGATACGCCTTGAAATCAGGACATTTAAGGCCACCAGAGGCTTTATCAGCTTTGAGAGCAGTGAGAGCTATTCGAGGAGACTTATTTTTCCAAGGTGAATTTGTTTAGTATAGAATCAATTTTTTTAAAGTAGAAACCAGGAATGTGGACTGGAATCATAGATAAAAGATAAAGAATTGGCGGAGAGAGCATCATTTTAATTGAGTCTAATCGACCCCACCAGGAAAGGAAAAGCGGATGCCATCGGTCAATAGATGTAGACAGAGTTTTAGAAAGATTATCAACATTTTCTTTCGAGGTTTCTGGAATAGTGGGCGAGAACCATAAACCTGAGTATTTGATTTTAGAGGTTTTCCAGGAGAAGCCAGTAGAGATAAAATATTGTTTTAGACAAAGAATATTTAAGGGGAGGACTTCGCATTTATCTGAATTGAGACGATATCCGGATAACTGAGAAAAAATATCAACTTCAGAGAGAAAAGCTGGAAGAGAAATAGAAAGATTGGAACAGTATAGAAGGATGTCATCAGCGTAAATAGACATTTTGACATGGGTAGTATCAAGTTTAAAACCAGAAATTCTATCATCATGCCGGATTTTCATTAGGAAAGGTTCTAAAGCAATTATAAATAAAAGGGGAGATAGAGGACAACCTTGATGAACTCCTCTGGAAAGAGAGAAATATTCAGAGGTTTTCCCATTAACAAAAATAGAGGCTTTAGGTCCAGAATATAATAAAGAAATGAGAGAGATTAATTTAGCAGGGAAACCGATCCATTTAAGTGCTTGGAACATGAAGTCCCATCCAATTCTATCAAATGCTTTCTCAGCATCTAATGCTATAGCAGCAATTAGATAATCAAGGGAAGAGGCCTTACTATGAATATTAAAGAAAACTCTGGAATTGTCTGATGAAAGACGACATTTGATGAAGCCGAATTGTACGGGACGATAATATTTGGTAGAACGGGGTCAATACGAAGAGCAAGAATTTTTGCAAAAATCTTATAATCCAAATTAACTAGGGAGATCAGAAGATAGTTTTTACAGAAAGAGGGATCCTTATTTTCTTTGGGAATTAAACAGATCACGGCTTCTTGAAAAGAACCTGAAGAGGAACCTTCTTTTACAAAATATTTATAAAGCAATAAAAGATGGGGAAGTAATAAAGAGGCGAAGTGAGTATAAAATTCAATAGTAAATCCATCAGGGCCAGGTGCTTTACCTCTTTTCATATTAGAAACAGCATATTTATTTTTGGATAAAGTGATATCCGAGTCTAATGAGGCAAAATCCGTGTCATAGGCGGGAGGAGGGTGAATTGAGTGATAGGAAGAGGAAAGGGCAGCAGAGGACGGGTGTTGTTCCGGTGTGTACAAATTTTTATAAAAAGAGACACATTCATTTAAAATATCATTATCTTTAAATAATGAATCACCGGCAATATTACGAATGGATTCAATTTTAGTTCTTTGCTGGCTAATTATTAGATCATTTGCAAGTAGTTTGCCCATCTTATTCTGGCCTCCGTAATAACGGGCACTGCTTTTTAAAAGGAAGAGGCAATAAGATTTTTCAATGAGACTTCAGAATTAGATCGTTAGTAAGAATAATCAAGGTGTTTAATTTTGGCTAATAACTGAGTATTTTTGGCTTCAAAAAATGTATTTTTCTGTGAAACAAAACTTATGATAAATCCTCTAGCAGCCGCATTAAAGGAGTCCCAAATCATTACCGGAGAAGAGACTGGAGAAGAATTAATAGAAAAGAATTCAGACGCAAAAGACGTGAATTGGCCTGTGAAGTTGGGATCTGATAATAATGAAATATTGAAATGCCATCTGCCTGTATGAGGGGTAAAAGGTAATAAATCAAAGTCTACAAAAACTGTAGCATGGTCTGGTATTAGGATGGAGCCAATCTTAGCATGTGAGACGAGTTGGGATAGGGGCTTACTGAAGAAAAGATAATCTATTCTAGATTGTGAGTTGTGAGGAGGAGAATAAAAAGTATACTCCTGTAGATCTAGATTACAAAGTCTCCAAACGTCAGTTAAAGCTTTGCGACGAATAGCAGAGTTGAACTGTGCATGCATCTTGGTATTGGAGAATTTTACAGAGCAGTGTCTATCTAGAATAGGGTCAAGGATCTGATTACAGTCACCTCCAAAGATAACATAGTCATCAGCAAACATAAGGAGTTTATATGAAATCTGATTCCAAAACATATTATCAACACTAAAAGGAGCATAAACGTTAAACAATACCAAGGGTATTTGATTAATACGTAATTTAACAATTACCCAACGGCCCTCAAAATCATTTTCATGATGGGCTACTGACAGTCTGTGTTTTTTATGACACAATATAGATAAGCCATTTTTCTTTCCTAAGGCTGGGGAAGAGAAAACGTGACCAACCCAACCTCTTTTCAGTTTGGCTGCTTTAGCATCTGATGATGCATTCAACCTAGCTAAAAGAGTTAACGAACGTTGTCTCTTTATAGGGTTATTAACTCCTTTAACATTCCAAGTTAAGACTCTAAAAGAGAACCATTAAAACGAACATGCACAATTATTATTAAAAAAAGCAGCGAAATAGTATCTATGAAATATAACATAAAGAATAATTATGAGTATGTAAATTGTAGAAGAATTCAGGTTTATATTATTAACAAAAACATGCAACATTCTTATAAAAACAATTGAGTAGTATCTATCAAATAAGATTTGAACAGCTAGTATGCAAACAATATAACATTGCAGAGTCCTAATACCTAGGAGAAAGAGAATAGAGAAGAAAAGAAAGTGAAATAGATTCAGGATCGAGCAGAAAAACTAGAAAAGATGAAGCGATGGAAAGGCAAAAAGAGTATTGTAGAATGTAGAAGTAAAGAGACAGTAGAAGGGAAAAGGAAAGAATAAGGAAGAAAACAACTGGAGGAGAAAGAAGCTGAGAACAAAAACGAAAATCAATATTAACAGTTGATAATGAAAAGAGACATCAAAGAGACATACCACAAGAAAACATTGAGACTGGGGGTGGTGGAACCACATGAGGAAAGTAGCACACCGGGCCAAAAAGATCACAGGGACGCGTGCAGGGAGAACGATCTCCAAGCGAACATGAAGAACACACAAGTCAAGGGGTCACAAAACCGCGTCTGGAAGAGAAAAAAAGAGATACTGTTAACAAATTGAAATCACAACAGAATCAAAATACAATATAAAAAAGAAAATATAGAATACAAGATATAAAATACAAAATACAAAATGCGAAAGGGGAGAAATACAGAGAGGACAACATGACGCATCATCACTCCATTATATAGAGGCGTTAAACGCAGTGTTCATGGTCGAGGGATTTCCATCGATACATTCATACAAGAGTCTAGAAATTGCTGAAGTACAACTGGGTCTTCATATTTCGTCGTCTTGTAAGTAACTTTAAAAAGGCATGGGTGGAATAAGCCATAGCGAGCATTCAAAGAGCGAAGAGCAGGTCTCATATCCTGAAATTTCTTGCGACGATCTGCAGTACTTTTGGCGTAATCCTGTGCGAAGAAGAGATTGGAACCATTCCAAGTGATTCTTCCTTTTTGCTTGGCAGACTGAAGAACCTTGAGTAGATCAGTAAACTCCAAAAAGTACAAAATAACACCTCTGGGTTCAACTGTAGAAGATGAAGAAGTAGAGGTGCGAGATGGTGGACCCAGGCGATGAGCTCGTTGGATGTTTAAAGTCAAAGAATTTGGAAGACCAAGAAGTGTAGGTAAAAATGATTGAAAAAAGGAAATGGAATTCGACCCTTCAAGTCCCTCTGCAAGTCTGTAAATGCGTAGGTTGTTGCATCTGTTTCAATGTTCCAAATTTTCCACTTGTTGCTTAAGGTTTTGAATTTCTCTGCGCATACTAGGAACTTGGTCAGTAACAACTTGAACTGAAGAAATGTTTTTTTCAAGTTGATCAACTTTTTGCTCCGTAAGAGACCAATTGACTTCAAGACTTTGAAGGCGAGCATTTGTGTCCGCCATGTAGGGTTTGAGTGAGCAGATTTCCTCCATGTAGGGTTTGAGTGAACACATTTCTTCTAGTAGAAGCTCCATAGAGATAGAAGAGGCTGTATTAGTAGGAGATGGGGGATTTGTTTTAACTTGTTTCCCTGGAGTAGAAGCAGACACAGAAGGCTGTTTAGAAGCAATTTTTACGTTTGAACGAGAAGTATGAGGAGAGGAACACTTTATGGAAGGAGAGTCATTAGATGCATCCTCTAAGTTCTCTTGCAGGACACTAAAAGGGTTAACATCCTTCAAGGGTATGTTGGCAGCATTAACTTGTTGAGAAGAGTTTCGATTGTGGCGCAGCATTGCCATTGAGAAGATGAAGGATAAAATACAAAACTGCAACAAGATTCAAAAACCAAAGTAGGTATTCTGAGTACGTGAATTGATGATGCAGCAATAAACTGTATGAAAAATAGTTCCAATTCACGAAAAGGAAACCAACTGTTTCATTGTAGAAGAAAAACTGACCTAAAGATGTAATAACAGAATCATAGAGTTTCAAAATAGGCAGGTTGGCGAAGGAACAAATTTGATAGAGAGAGCAAAGCGTGTAAATTCCTTAAAAGCAGTCTTTATCCTTGAAAGTAGTTGTGGAAAACACACTGCGTATGCATTTTGTCATAGAAAAAATGTTGGTTACATTAGAATAAACAGAGAGAAATAAGCTTCAAGATGGTGAGGTAAAACCCACATCAAAATGGCGGTAATGTAAAGCCTTGTGTTGAAAAAATGAAGAAAATTAAGCAGCAATAAAGGTTCATTGTGTCCAAACTTCACTGAGGGCAAAACAGTCCAAAAATATAACGTTTTGGAGATGTGCAAGCCATGTTAGAAGGTAGCGTGAGGAAAACGATATGTAGCGCTTGTCAGAGTGACAGTAGTGGCAAAATGGCGGCCGCGGCTCAAGAGCGATCCGTCCGTGCCGAAAAAACGAAGATAAACATGTTGTCGCTCACCTCCCTCGGTAAAAAAGACAACAATGGAGACAGCAGGAATTCCGGAGTTGAAATATCCGAATTTGGGGACCACGTAGTCGTTGGGAGCACTTGGAAGACTACAGTCGCAACTATGTTCCTGCGGAGCCCACCGGACCAGCTGTCATTTCCTTCGGTGCCGAAACCACGCCCAATTAATTGTCTTTTGAGAATAACCATTTCTATCAACTCTTCAACTAATTGGTCCATCAACCAAGTAGATGAAAAGTCGATTATCATAGGATTAAAAGGTACAGAATATATACATTTTGCATCTGAGTAACAAGAGTAAATCAAAGTAAAGTTTACAAACTAGACCCCAGCACATCAGGGTTTAGGGTGAATGTGTATGGAAAAAGTAGGTGATGTTATTGAATATTTATCCCTGATCAATTTACTGGGTTCGCGCTGGATCAATAAGATACAGTCTTCAGTGAGAATTGTCAACTCTTTCACTGAGAATTGTATACTTCTCTTGCTTCCTCCAAGGGCCTTCTCATTCTCAGGATTCTGCTGGGACATTTTCCTGCTTTCCAATGGTGGATGGCTGAGATTGGTTCTGATACCAATTGGACGGAAATGGCAATCACCTGTCTCAGTTCAGTTCAGTTCAACTTTATTTCGGCTTATATAGCCATAAAAGCAGGAAGCACAAAAACAAAAAGAGAACATTTACAGATAAATATTTACAGTGCCCTGACCAACAATTAATCACATGAACAGGAGGCAATTAATAGAATGAGACTTGGTAACAATTGATTCAACACAAGTAAATTTACAATACTACATTAAAATCTAAATAATTTAAATGAAAAGGTTATTTCCATGATTAAAAAGCCAGACTAAAACCAAAGATTAAAACCTTTAAAACCACACATTTTACAAAAGATGAACTCAGTTCATTCTGCATTGGGTAATGCTGAATGGAGAAGGCTACGGGCTCCAATGTTGCATTACAGCTTGTATCCAAGTCGTTTCCTGATGAGATACACATTGAACAAAAACTTACTAATGCACAAAACTACCAGTTGTGAGGTGTTGGACCTAATGATACGCTCTGCCTCTTTGTACGTCCTGACACCCATATTTTTGCAGAGGGGTCTCATCCAACGGTGCCTAGGTGACTTATAGGCCGGACAGAAATAGAGGTAAATGGACATCGTCTTCCTTTGCCTTTAATGGACAGAGGGCACAGAGACCATTATCATTATTACCTCCCCAATTGCATGTTTTAGCATTCGTCTGTAATACCCCATATCGGAATTGCAAGTATAAAGTTTTTGCTAATGGTGGTCCTATCTCATCCATAAATGGTTCGAATGCAGCGTTAACCTTTATGATCAGAAATTTCTGAGTCAATGTGCCAATAGATGAATTATGAGATAGCTCATCATTGACATAGGACCAATGAGTAGACTTTAAAAGCTTTTTACACACCGGTGTCATATTCTGGGGTTCTTCCCAAAAATGGGACAGCCCTAGCCTGGTACACCAAAGGGAGATATGTTTTAACCAAGCGACTTTCTTGTACTCATCAATCTGTATAATTTCTATCAGTCCACTTTTATAGTTACACAGCTTCGGGGTTGTCCATAACCATACCCAATACAGCAATGGTCTAAGAGCTGCTTGGTAATCTGTCCGTTTAAGATCCAAATCCAAAAACACTGGAACTAGGGGAGTTCTGGTTGGTATTTTAAGTAATCTACGAAAAAAATGGTTTGCTTCCTTTTCAAAGTTGCGTTTACAGCAATGCCCCCAAACCTCGGCACCGTAAAGTGCCGCTGCTTGGGCCTTTGCCTTGAATACTTCAAGTGCCGGTGTAATGGCTTTAGAATAACTAGCTCCGTGCACTTTTAGGATGGGCATCGAATTCTGCTTAAAGGATAACCTACTTTTTACTAGGTGTCCCTTCCATGAAAGGTTACTATCCAGCATAATGCCTAGATAATTAAAACTCCCCACATATTCCAATTTTTGGTTATTTAGAACCAAGTTCTTCCTAAAGGACTTTTGTGGGTTTATGGACAGATATTTTGTTTTAGATGAGTTTATTTCCAACCCCTTCTTTACACAGTAACCATAAAATGAATTCACCAGATTTTGAAGACCCCTCTGAGTCTGTGAGATGAGGATTGTATCGTCGGCAAAGAGTAATGCCGTAATCGCCTCATCTCCTAGCTTCAGGGAGTCGTGGGCGCAGTCCCTTAGATAAGCAGGTATATCATTAACATATAATGAGAAGAGCGTAGGCGCCAGCACACAGCCTTGACGCACGCCACGGCTCACAGGTATGGGCTTTGAAGGTTCGCCTCCCTTCCCCCATCTAACTTTAGCATAATTCCCTGTGTGTAATCTGATATGTTCTTTAAATAGCTCGCCGGGGACCCCCATATCTCTTAGTGTGATCCACAGAAGATTCCGTGGAACGAGGTCGAAGGCGGCCCTCAAGTCTATAAATGCCACGTACAAACTGCCCTTTCTTATAATAATGTACTTCCAGCAGATGCACGTGAACCTGAACACTTGATCCACCACACTAATTTTTGATCTAAACCCAGCTTGGTATTTAGACAATATCTGTGTCCCCTCCATTCATTCTGTGAGTCTATTTAAAATATGTCTGGCAAAAACCTTCTGTAAAAGATCAATTAAACTGATTGGCGATAATTGCCCGGATCATAACGATCCCCTTTTTTGAAAATCGTTACAATTTCTGCCCCTTTCCAACTATCGGGGATTGGTGTTCCAGCCACTATAGAGTTACATAAAAAATTAATGTAAGGCCCCCATACTTCTACGTCATGTTTAAATAGATCTCCAGGGATCTTGTCCGGTCCTGGAGCTTTGCCCGCTTTAATCGCTTGTAGTGCCTGGGTAGTCTCCTCTATACTAAATCGTAGTGGCGCAATACTCAATTCTAGATTACTCTCTTTATTTTGTATAGGCGACCCGTGTTCATCAAATGAATAGAGTTTAGTAAAATGGTCACACCATGTTTTTTCATTTAGATAAAGGTCCTTAGCTGATCTACCCTTTCTGTTGCCCTTGGCTGTTAGGCTCCAGAAGGTACCTTGATCTCTCAATTTGGCTGCTATTAATAAATCATCCCATAGTGCATCATCCCATGTTTTTTTCGCCTGGGTCAAGGTTTTATTATATGCATGTCTACTTTCTTTTATAGAATGGGACTTTTTACTTTTGACAGCCTGGATCAAATGGTGTTTTGCTAGACGACATTCTTTATTGTACCAAGGGTTAACCAACTCTAGATGACCTTCATTTGAGATCTTATCCCTTTTATAGATTTTACTCAGAAAGGGGATTAAAGCGTCAACCAATTTGTAATGTAGATCTAAAACATCCTGGCTGCCCAATAGGGGCTCCTTGCAAGACGTGATAGTGTCAGAAAAGGTGTTATAAATATTTAACATTGTCCCATCTTTAGCCAAGATATAGGGCCATCTCAGTGCACGTCTATTATTTGATATCGGAGGTTCCCCAGGGGAACTATTTAGTGCAACCTCTTCGTCTCGTTTAGCTATAAAAGGTTGAGGGTTTAGCCATAGTTGGAGTGGAAGGTGGTCACTCTCTGTCCTAACGTCTATTTTGAGATCAATGAGTAAATACCATAAACTCAGGGAGACCAATATGAAGTCAATATGTGACTTATTGCCTTTATAAAATGTCGGTGCTGCTGGTCTATCCGATTGCAAGCGGCCATTACATGCCCTTAAATCGTGGCCTACAGTCAGCTGGAAAATTTGAGTTACTGCTACAGTACATTTAACTGACCCAGTAGAATCCAAATTTGGAATATCATTTGCCATATCCTGTTCTTCAAGGAAGTTATCAAGGCCCAACACAGGTTCGTATTTACAATTAAAATCCCCTCCTACTACCACTTGGGCGTTTGATCCTAAAGTATCTAAAAGGGAGTCTAGAAGTTCTATAACCTTAGATTCTTTATTTGCTGGGTGTGGTCTATTATATATATTTATTAAATATACAATTTCATTTTCCATTGTCACCACCTTTAATCCCAGTAAATCAGGGGAAGGGATTGTCAGTTGAGTAATTTCTATTTCTATATTAATTCTAACCCAGATCACCAGGCCCCCAGACGCTCTCCCTCTTACTGAGGGAGTTGCGTCACAATGAAAGGTTTTATACCCAAGCCTGTGCGGGGGTTCTAAAGCCCAGGTCTCTTGGAGGAGGATGATGTCATAGTCCTCAATATAGGTACACCAAACTAGGTCACGAAGATTCCTAGCTAACCCTGCTATGTTCCATGATATTAGTCTTACAGATAGTTTGTCCTTGGGTCTGGATGAGGGTGCATTCAACAGTATATCTTGAGTGGGTTTATCATCTAGAGGGACAGATTTAGTACTTATTACTTCCAGTGAGGTGTTACCAGCAATGGATTCCTCAGGCACAGTACTATCGGTACGATGTATACTGGCCTCTCCTAGGATACCAGTGTTGTCACCAACACGATTAAAAATCTTCTCCCTCACCACTGCCATTGGACTAGAGCCTGGTGTACGCTTATCATCATCATTCAACGTGGGTGCCACTATCTGTGGATACTCAAACTCTAAGTTAATCATATTTGATTTGCCTGCTTTAATAATTAAGGTTGATCCCAAGCCAGGGCTACCAATCGACACAAGTCAATCACCTGTCTCAATGCTATCCATTGTTCTTATGGCCTGGTGCCACTCTACTTCCTGCTTATGATGTCATTACTCACTGCCACATTAAAAAAAAATCTGACTCTACATTCTATTTTCCAAATCACTATTTGCGATTCCTTTAATTGCGAATGTGCCTCATACCAAAACAGTAATGGCCAGTCTATCACATTTGTACATACCAAATGTCAATTCTTAAATTGCGATTCGGTAAGATTATCAATTCACGAATCGATATTCATCTGCCTCATACATCTAGCCTTAGGTTACTTATCCAGTAAGTGAAAACAAAAAGTGAATGGTGTGTTCTCATTTTTTATTTTTACCTATGTGTTTGTGAAATTGTAAGAGGGTCCTCAGTATGATGAGTGCCACTATGTATGATTCTGTAATCACAGGATCAAACATTTATTTTTATCATTACATTACATAAGAAAGGTTACAATTGAATCCCTGCAGTAATTTAAATGGCACCGCTTTAAAAAAAACACCGGGTTTTAAACCTCGCTTCATATGTCTGCTGGTTTATGGCTCGCAGTACATTTTGGATCAAATTAACACATCAGTCATAGCAGCCCAGCAGCCTACTGAGCTCGAATACTTTTTTTATAATCGAATCTTTTTTGCCAAGTCTTCAATCTATAGAATGGCTCCAGGTGTTTCCTATTGAAAAGTTTAATGACATTTTAAACAGTGAGAAGCTAACAGTAAGATTGATTTATGAAATAAGCAGAAGGTACAAGGTGTTCGGTGTCCCAGTTATCAGCAATTAGGTTATTAAGTAATAAAAGACAAATGACAGCGCGCAATATATCACATTAAGACAGTGTTTCCCCGAGTTCATATGCTAGAAAAACGTGCGCTAAGTAACTTGTGGTGTTCAGAGACGGAGAAGAATGTTAGGGAAAGAATATTTTAAAATTGTAACATATGGTTATAGAAACACGCAGTTCCAAACGAATGCCTGTGCATTTTCGCCTATTCTGTGTAAAAAGACTTTTTTATGTAATCATAATCCTTCATGTCATAGGGGATGGCTGAGAGAGCTGGAACCATGAAACGACCAACCCGGAAAGGGATAAGATGCGATTTAAATAAGAAATGTATATGCTATGTTCTTATTCCTATAAAGCGCAATACTGCTTCAGGGCGTTGGCTTTGTTACGCTGTAATTGAATGACAAACCGCAAAGTAATAAATGTATTTTTTTATTTTTTTATATTTGGGCTGAGTTTATCGATTGGACAAATAATAGCATATGACAACCTGGGAACCAGTGGCGTAGCCTCGGTGTCACGCGCCTGAATGCAAGCAATGAAAATTAACCCTGTGTGACGTCACGCCCCTTACGGGAGTGAATGGGAAACACATGTGTGGGGATAAGCAGGGAGGGTCGAGATGTAATGGGTGGTGGCAGACAAGGGTGTTTGAGACACTGTTCCTGTGGTGTCCACAATCAACACAGAGCTGCAACTGGAGCCGAGGATTACGATTACGAGTCTGTTTCCACCAGGGCATGCCCCCCACCCTCCAACAATGTGACTCGGCTGCTGTAAGTCTCCTGGCCAGAGCCACTCTCTCCAGCTGCCTCCCCAATGTCTCCTCTGCCTGACTCAGTTGATGCTGAAAAAACAGTGAAACAGGTATGAGATATAAATACATACTAATCTCCCTAACATTTCTACAACAGTAACATCAAATAGGCATACACAACTGCATCAATTTTGGCCACTAGGGATCTTAAGTGACACTATCAGATCACACATAGATTTTCATGGCAAGAGACCACTACCACAATAATGGAAATGCTCATTGCACATAGGTCTCATTTGTAACATCATCCCCACAGTACAGCTACACTACACGGTATAGATATCAAAAGGCTAGAATGGGCTCCTAAGTCGTATTACCTGTTAAAGTGGCACACCTATAACTAAAAATAAAGGGAAATGAATAGCACATAACCTGTGCCCAAAAAAACAAATAGGCCCCACCATTGTATGGACAAACACATTACCAGACAACATCAATCTGAAATAATTCCTTTTTATTAGTGTCACCAGCAGCCCGTCCCGACATTGTCCGGGTATGAAATGTTATGTGTGTAATGTTTGTAATAGTAAACGTTAATGTGTGTACGCTGACAGTGCCCAGCGTGATCCCGTGTTTGCCCATAGGGACCATCCTATGATTGTATAGAGAAGTATTGATTAATGAATTACTTCTGCTTGACCAATGAGAACTGTGTTACTGTTTACCCTTTTCACTGAGTTCCCTCACGGCACCCCCCCCTCCTTCACTGTTCCATCATATGTGGGCATAAATAATCTGAAAAAGTAAATATCTCTGTTGATACATATCATATAACCTATGATAAGGTTTTTATAAGTACTCTGTGAATAAAAACATGGTACTTTTAATTTGTTTCTCCTTTTTTGATTCCATGCTTTAATTTCTCCTATCATCTCTATCTCTTTTCAAGTCCCGGACCCCTTGTCCATAACACTTATCTACCCAGGTCCCTGTGACTTCATTTGGGTTCAACCCTGTTGACTATAACATACTTCGAGCAGACAGTGTCTGCAAGGTTTTCGTTTTATTTAATCTTTGTAAATATTTTGGCTTTTGTAGCTACCACAGAATGGTAGACAAAGACATCCTCACATACACTGAGGACTATATCCAACAACTTCTTCATGACCCTTCACATAATTTTCTATCTCCCAACACACCGGCCATCGATTTTACACTCAATGACAAGATTAATAAATTGAAGGCCTTGAGAAAAAATTGATCAGGACCAAACTGCACGGCCACTTCCTTGCTCAGTGCCTACAATCCAATATCATACCTGTTGGGTTACAAGTAAAGATAGAACCGGCCATTTTTGTGGATATCCCGAAGTTCAGGGAAGGATTTAGCTTAGTCGCTAATAATTGTTCCCGACACTGGATGGTGTTGGGAATCGAGACGGCGGCAGGGCAGGTCCAAGTTCTGACAAAACAGATAGCTGATTTGAAAGCAGAGATTGCAGGCGACTCGACACTCACCAACTCCAAAGAAGCTCTGACCAAGTTGGTTGCGACACTCCAAGACTTTGAAACAGCCACTATCAAGAAGAAACTAGAGAAGCTTGCGCGTGATCTACGTTTCTATGATAAAAAAAAGACTTATCCGTACCTACAAGAAGACTACTACCGTCAAGACCCACAAGGGCGTTTCATCAGTCGGGGACGTGGAGGTTTCAGGGGCAGACAGAACTTTACAACATTTTCCGATTCATCGTACAGCTCTGGTGAAGACTCCGAACAGGTTGGCCCTAGTAGACCTTACGGTTATCAAGACTCATACGATCCATCATACCCACAAAACCCTTTTTTAGGACAGGGAGGATGGAGACCGCCACGGGGCTGTGGCAGCAATTGGAACAGAGGCACTGGCAGGGGCCAACAGAATTCGGGAGCAGAATGGGACACTGGGAGAGGGAGAGGAATGAAGCAGGTCCGTTTCCCTCCAGAGGAACAAGGGGAGAGGTCAACCCGTCGAAAGAATTACAGGTGGTGAAACCTGTGAACACACCAGTGATTAACATTTCATCTTATGCTCTAAAAGACGACTAAGTCAAGGTGCTCAGCCGAGGTTTATCATATGTACCTACTGCCCTACCGAACGTGTTTACAACAATAGCTGAATTGCACAGTTTCTTCAGGAAAATTAGACTTCAGTACTTTTTAAAAAATAAACCGCCACAGATGAACTCATCAACCACAGGTCTCCGAATACCATCGACTTTTGACCCTCCCACGTATGCAATGACCCAAAGGATTTTGCCGTATGAAAGTATTGTCCTAAGGGGCGTGGCTTGGGCGCCAATGGCAGAGGTCGCCTAGGAGCTCGGCTCTGCGGTCGAGCCTTTATTAATCCTGTCACCGGGGACTTGCTGGGGGCCCCGACCCCACACAGACATCCCCCACACCTTGTGGACCTCCCTGGCCTGGCCGTGGGTCTGCGGCGGCCTCTGGGACGCGGGGGAGCCATGGTGGAGGAGCCGAGCGGCGCGAGCTAAGATGGCGCCTGCTCCGCTTTGACCGCGGCGGAGGCGGCCGGGGGCCCGGGGACGCCAGAGATCGGGCGAACAGGGGGATCCTTCCCTGGGACGCGAACATCGCAGGATCTCCCCCTGACGGCCCCGGAGGCGATCGCGAACGCCCGGCGACCAATGAGGTGAGCCCTGGGGCTCTGCCGCGAAGAGCTGCGAGGAAGTGCCGGCGGGGGAGGGGCGGCCCGGCCTGCCCGCGGTCGGGAGCGGAGCGGAGGCGGGGAGTTGCGAGGAGGGTCCTGGCGCTCGAACTGGCCGGACAAGCAGACCGCACCGCAACACTGAGGAGGAGCCGGAGGCCGCCCGTATCGCTCCCTGCTGTGCAAACACTGAGTGGTGCGGAGTGGCGCAGATCAGTGGGCCTTCAGCTGGGGGGGCCGAGGGGCAGGCGAACACCTGGTGCAGGACCGAGGGAGAGGACGCCCCGGATCAGTGCTCTGGGGGCGCTGTGGCGGGACTGAGAGCAGGGGCAGTGGAAGGGCCCTCTCCTCGGCGGCAGAAGCTGGGATAGCCCTTGGCTTTCGCTGTCGCCCCGCACCACAGGGTTGAACACCGGAGTGGGACTACTGTTGCGACTAGCGGAGGGGGCTCCTCGGCCACACTTAAGGAGCCCGAGCTGTGCCTTCTGAACGGGAGCCCGGATAACGCGCTGGAGTCCTGGAACGGATGGAGTGCGCTCGGCTTCTCGAGCACTATCGGCGCCTCGTCAGGACGTCCCCTGCCTCCCCAACATTGACATTGCACCCACAAGTGGACAACCATTGCCCTCGTTAAGAACGGTCCTTCCGCCCAAAACGAGCCAACCAGTGGGCACCCGCCTTGACCACCTTGAGGCCCACTCGCCTAGAACCCAGCTGTTGACCGCGAGGGAGGTGCTTTGAGGACTTTAGTGGTCACGCCGTGCAGACTGCACTACCCCCCGTTTCTGAGGAGACCCTCCAGTGGCCTATCCACGACATGGGAAAGCCGAAGGGCCCCAAAGGGGGTGCCCAGACCGCCTCTGACGTAGAACCACCCGACGCGGAAGAGCGAGTGCACCAGGAAGAACCGAGTAATCCGCCAATTCAGGAGCGTCTAGACCAAATCCTACGGGCAATCACTGAGACTAGATCGGCCCTCCGAGAGGATATAGCCCAAGTAGCGACGGGCTTGGGCCTACTTAGAGCTGACCATGGTAAGCTCTCGGACAGGGTAAAGGAAGTAGAGGGTTCGGTGCGCCACCTAGAACCGGCGCAGAAAGCACTGGATGCCACGATGAAAGACGCCCTGTCCAGAATAGAAGCCCTGGAGAAACGCGCGGAGGATGCGGAAGGACGCAACAGGAGAAATAACATTCGGATAGTGGGCCTTCCGGAGAAAATTGAGGGAGAGGACATGGTGGCGTTCCTGGAGAATTGGCTGCGGACGACGGTGGCGCCGGAAGGGCTGTCACCCTTCTATACGTTGGAACGGGCACACAGGGTGCCGACTAAGCCGCCGTTGCAGGGTCGCTTCATTTCCGCGACAGGGACCTGCTGCTGCAGGCGGCCAGGAAGGGTGGACCCTATCAGGTGGACAATAGCCATGTGAACATTTTCTCAGACTACACCTACGAGACGCAGAGACGCCGGTCCTCCTTCCTGGCGGTGAAACGAGAACTGCGTGCTGAGGGCATCCAATACTCCTTGCTATTTCCGGCACGACACCGCATCATAATCGACGACTCCACCAAGTTCTTTGACACCCCGGACGAAGCGTGCAGCTGGCTTGAATTGTACAGAGCTGGCAAGGATGGTTTTGAGGCCTCTTCTCAAGCATCATTGGGAGACAGTCTGCCGCGGAGATCTAAGAGATTCAGACATCGCAGGGGCAAGACCACTCGCCCATCTACGGTGGAGACGGCGGCGGAGAGACGTGGAGTGTTGGAAATGGTCTCTTCCATATCTGGCCCTCAGGGAGACCTGGGGACAGCACAATCAGAGCCTGGTGAAAGCGGGGGCCGCTCGGACACAGAGGGCTCGGAAGTTGATAGCCTGAAACTCCCAGCTGTCACCCCGGAAACGGCAGAGGGCCTGCTGGATGAACAATGAAACTGCTGGGTGAGCCGGTTCTACTTGTGGGGACAGGAGACGGGAGGTGGGGGGGGCAATTGCATGAGGGGGGGATGAGACTCGACTGGGGAACTGTTGATTTACTGATTGAGTGTGGGGTTGCGGGGTTTCCCTATATGGTCCCGGAGGTCATGGGGCTCGACCGCGCGATAGCTTGCAGTGAGGTGACCCCACATTGTTGCTCGGCCCCCCACATCGCCCTTAAGGCATACCTGCGGTGGCTACCGCTGGGTTAGTTGAGGAGGGATTTACTGAGGGTACAGTTTGGATGGGGACTAGATGGTACTATTTGGAACCTGTTCTGGGGGGGAGGGCGAGGGATTCTTGTTTGGAAGTTAATTCATTGTTGTTGAAGGGGGAACTCGTCATTGGTGGGGGAGTGGCTGGGTACTTACCTGTGCCTGTTCTGCACTTAGAGAGACTGGAACGCGAAGTATGGGATAATGGCTGATATCTCAACTCTGAAATGCATCACCTGGAATGTGAGGGGTCTGCACACTATGACCAGGCGACATAAGGTTCATGCTTATCTAGTGCGCAGGGGAATACAGATTGCGCTCCTACAGGAGACGCATCTCACCAAGTCAGAGGGGCTAGCGCTGCAGCGCAGGTGGCGAGGTCAGGTATATAACACCACATACTCAGCTTACGCGAGGGGTGCGCTGATATGGATAAAGGCGGGAGTGCCCTTCCAGGTACATAGTCACACTATAGATCCAGAAGGGAGATTTGTGGCAGTTGCAGGGAGACTAGGGGGTCGGGAAGTGAACATTTGCTGCATTTATGCGCCTAATACAGACCAACTCGCCTTTCTGACTGGACTGTCGGGTTCATTGGCCCGCTACTTATCGGGGCCCATCCTACTGGGGGGCGATTTTAACTCGGTGACCGACGTTACTCTGGATAGGTCCCATCCTCCCCTCCCGGACTCCCCGACTTATCGGGTGGCCAGAGGCAGGATGGACTGGCAGGCCAAATGGGGTCTGGTGGATATTTGGCGAGCGCAACACCCGCACGCCCGAGACTACTCCCATTTCTCCGGCATGCACGAGCTACATGTGCGACTAGATGGTCTGCTGGGTTCGAGAGAGGTGGTATCTTCGATCTTGCGGTCTGAGTACTTGACGAGAACCATCTCAGACCACAATCCGCTACTGGTCTATCTCCGTTGGCTCCGGGGCACCCCTTGCGTACCAACCTGGAAGTTACGACCGGAACTCCTGGAAGACCAGGTGTTCCGTAGTGACTTGGAGAACAAGATTGCGGAATACTTTGAGTCGAACGAGGGCACGACCGCAGAGAGGGCCACGGAATGGGACGCCTTTAAAGTGGTTGTTAGGGGCTATTGCATAACACAGAAGGTTGGAGTGCGTCGTATACTCCTGGAGGACCTAGCGAAAGCTGATCGAGCCCTCCGCGACCTGGAAGTCACCCGCCCTGGCCGTCCGGAACTCCATCAGCAGGTCCTAGCAGCAAAAGAAGCTGTAGCCGTGGAAGTTGAGCGACTGCGAAGCTATGACTATAAAACGTACCTGACTAGGTCGCTAGCTGAGGGCGACAAATCGAGTACGCTACTGGCTTGGCTCGCCAATCCGGCTAGACGTACCTCGACGATTGTGTCCATGCAGACTGCGGAAGGCAGCGCGGTATATACTCAACCCGAAATACTTAACTGCTTCTGGAATTACTATGAACGGCTCTATAGTAGCCGTTTGGCCCAAGATGTCACTCCGACGGATACCTTCCTGAGAGACCTCCCGATCCCCACTCTGGAACCGGAGCAGGCGAAAGCCCTGGGGCGGGACGTGGAGATTGGGGAGATCAGACGTGCCATAAAAAACATGGCGCGCAATAAAACTCCGGGCCTGGATGGCCTCCCCATCGAGTTTTATGCTGTATACATAGAGCTCCTGGCCCCCAAACTCCTAAAGGTTTACAAGGAAGCGGGGACTCTGGGGAGATTACCGGGCACGATGAGAGAGGCCCTGGTGATACCTTTACTTAAACCTGGCCGCGGGGGTGGGGAGCCGGCGTCTTATAGACCGCTCTCGATGCTCACGGTCGATTATAAGATTTTGAGCAGCATACTGGCCTCACGACTGTTGGAACACATGAGCTCCTTGGTGCATGCGGACCAGGCGGGCTTCATCCCCGGACGTAATACCCTGATGAACATCCGGCGCTTGTTTCGACTGTTGGACAGAGATCACACCTATGCCTCAGACCCTATGGTTCTCTCGATAGATCTAGAAAAAGCCTTCGACAGCTAAGAATGGGTTTATCTACACAGGGTTCTAGAGCGGTTTGGCTTGGGCGAAGGATTCCTGGTATGGACCAAGGTATTATATTCCTCGGCGGTGGCTAGGGTGAAATCGGGTCCGCTGATTTCTCAACGTTACCCTGTGGAGAGAGGCACGAGGCAAGGCTGCTCCCTATCTCCATTGCTATTCGCCCTGGCAGTGGAACCACTGGCGATATCTATCCGCACTGGGGCCCATTACAGGGGGTTGCAGTCTCCGACGGGCCACCAGTATATTTCCCTGTACGCGGATGATCTGTTGCTGTTCCTAGAGGACGCTGGGCCGGCCCTGGCTGGAGCGGACTTAGCGCTCACGGCCTTTGGTGCGGTGTCGGGCCTCCGAGTAAACTGGGCAAAGACCTGCCTGTTCCCGATCCGAAGCGATAGTCCCGCACCGGACATTCGCAGGGAGCCGGTTTGCTTTAAGTACTTAGGGGTGCACGTTTACCATCGCCCTACTGACACACTTGAAGGTAACGTCTCATGGGGTATCTGAGCGCTTAAGGGTAGCATGGCCTTTTGGTCCACCCTACCCCTCTCAGTTACGGGAAGGATTGCGTTATTGAAGATGGTCGCACTGCCCCGCCTATTGTACTATTTCAGGACGCTGCCGATCTGGATCCCTAGATCTCATTTTCAGGGCCTGGAGTCCATGATAGTGACGTTCCTATGGGGCGTGGGTCGCCGCAGAGTGGCGCTCAGAACCTTGCAGAGACCTAAGGCGGAAGGGGGGTTGGCAGCGCCTGACTTTGAGAAGTATTATTTGGCTGCACAGCTGCAGACCTACACCCAGGAGATGGCGCGTGAGTTTCGGGGTCCGGAGGAGATCCGGGGTACTGGCATTCCCAGACACGTCTTGGCATATATTGCGTTACAACAGAAACTCGATCTGAGAGACCTCACTCTGGAGGAACGCACCATACGCTTGTGTTGGAACAGAACGCATCGTACACTGGGAAGCCCGAGACCTTATGCCCCGGAGATCCCGCTG
Organism: Lissotriton helveticus; assembly: GCF_964261635.1. Taxonomy (NCBI): domain Eukaryota; kingdom Metazoa; phylum Chordata; class Amphibia; order Caudata; family Salamandridae; genus Lissotriton; species Lissotriton helveticus. The sequence goes on from NC_136063.1 coordinate 1,026,419,795, forward strand.
GGAGTGCTCACTGCTCTACCCCACGGTGGAGACTGGTCACGACTAGGTGACTGGGAAGAGATGGGCATACAGACCGTGGGTGATCTTTACGAGGGCGGGACGTTGATGCCCTTCCGGGCGCTTCTGGACCGCTATGATGTCCCTAGAGGCGATTTTCTGCTCCATGCAGCGGTCACAAGAGCACTCCAAGCACATTGGAAGATGGGCCAGGAGGAACCGCTAGTATCGAAGGCGTGCCAATACGTCATGATGTCTGCGGGAACGGTAAAAGCAGTCTCATGCTTATATTCCAGAATGGTGGAGGATAGGCTGACCCCCTTGACGAATCTCAAGTCCAGTTGGGAAGTGGACATAGGGAAGGAAATCCCAGAGGCCACGTGGGCCCAGCTGGTGCAGCGGGCCTGGAGGGGCACGCGTCATGCCCGTTTCCAACTGGTCCACTTCTACATTCAACATCGCGCCTATTTGACACCGGTGAAACTGCAGAAATACTTCGATCTAGAGACGGCGGCCTGCCCTAGATGCAGGACGGACGGAGCGGACCTACTACACATGCTGTGGTCCTGCTCTATTCTGACTTCCTACTGGTTGTTTGTGGGAGAAACACTAGCTGAAGTGACGGGCAGATCGTTGCAGATAGATGCCGCTGTAGTGATCCTACATTGGTTCCCGCATACCCCCAAACAGAAGATTACTAATAAGTTTATAGATTTAGGACTGCTTCTGGCCAAACAAGAAATCACCAGACACTGGAAGGCGCGAGTTGGTCCTACAGGAGATAAATGGCGTAATGAACTTCTCAAGTGGGCGGGGAGTGAAAGCACATTGCGATACCAACAGGCGAGGAGGCGACGAGATGAGAAAGCACTAGAGACGGCGCAGGCATGGGAGACGTTGGTGCAGGCCCTGCGCGACCACAACACACATACTGACTCTGCATGTACAGACGGGGAGCGGCCTGGATCCCGCTAACGAATCGCTAGTGGGGGGGGCCCCCGAAGAAGAACCGAGTCTCTTACAATACTCTGCTAAACCACACGATACTCTGCCAATGACGAGAGGGGAGGGGGGAGGGGGACAGAGGAAAGAAGCACTGTCGACTTTCGTGTACACTAGAATGGGATACCGATGAGACTGACGAATTGCTCTTCTGAGGGGATAGGGATGTTTGAGTAAGGGAAGGGGGATGTTTTCGTTGGGTTGTTTAGAAAAGCAGGAGTGTTTCATTCTTTCTACCTACTGAACACTGCCAGAACGGAGAGTTATTACCTGTGTACCATTGGCACACGCCGCCTGACCCCCGGGTTGTGGGCTGAATGGCCGTGTATAGAGTTGGTATTTTTTTTTAATGTCCTAGTAGCTCTTCTTCTGTGTCAGGTGCCAATAATGTGCTCACACTTATTTCCTGCAATAAAAACATATTTGAAAAAAAAAAAATGAAAGTATTGTCCTAAGGGACGTGAAAAAGATTCTCGATGAGAAAAAATACACTAAATACAATATCAGTAAGGCAGAGAAGTTGGCATTGTCATCTATAAAAAACAACAAGGATGTCATCGTCAAACCAGCTGACAAGGGTGGTGCAATCATTGTCCAAGATTTGGACAAATACACAGATGAGATTATGAGACAGCTTGGAGATGGGATCAGTTATAAGAAACTGGCTGGGGATCCGTCTAAAGATCTTGCATTGGAAATCCTTAAGTAACCAATGCTGGTTTAGATCAAGGTTTTGTGTCCGAACAGGAATTCCAGTATCTCAACAAAAAAAAAAACAGCCTTCCTACTATACATACACTACCGAAAGTGCATAAGGACATGCAGAACCACCCGGGTCGGCCAATAGTATCAGGGTGCGGCTCGATACTTGAACCTCTGTGTCGCTATATTGATTTTTTCTTGAAACTATTTGCTGAGCATACGGAGACATATCGACGTGACACCACGCATACCATCAATATAATGGACGGACGTCCTTTTAACGCCAATGAAGAACTTCTGGCAACATGTGATATTGTGTCTCTTTACACCAGTATCCCCCAGGAAGAAGCTTTGGTTGTGGTTGCCATGGCCCTGGACAGACGTGAAGCACCGGTACGTGTGCCTACCCCATTCATCATTTTGCTTCTCAAAATGGCAATGATGAGAAACTTCTTTGTATTTCAAAACTGTTCCTTCAGACAAAGGGGGTAGCGATGGGGGCTGCCTACGCCCCTGACCTGGCAATTATTTTTATGTCAACTTTTGAAGACACCTTTATTCTTAACAACTCTAATCCTTTCAGGTCGCACATACAACTGTGGATGAGGTATATTGACGATATCCTCTTCGTCTGGTTGGGCACTGAAACCGAGATAATGGAATTTTATACCTGGCTCAACATGAAATCTAAGGATATCCAATTTACCATCAAATTTGACAAAAACAAAATAGATTTCCTTGATCTCTCCATCGTCGCTGAAGACGAAGTATTACATACTACTCTCTACAGGAAACCTGCGGAGCGGAACTCATTACTCCAGTACTCTAGTCACCATCCGAGAGGCCTTAGGGACAACCTGCCCTTTGGTCAGTTTCTGAAGATCCGCCGCAACTGCAGCAAGAAGGAAGATTACATGGAGAAATCGGAGAACCTAATGAACCGCCTCATTGAACAGGGCTATCCCAAACGTCTAACCAAAAAATCTCAGAAAAGAGCGTGGTTTAACCCACGAGAATCTCTGCTTCAACCTAGCGAAAGAAACAAAGAGGGCGACGACGCCTGATTTGTGTGACCACTTATTCCACCAAGAGCAATGCAATTAAAAAAGCCATTAACAAGCATTGGGACATGATTTCGGATGATTTGGATAGTAACAGCTTACCTTTGCATTTCTTTAAAAAGGCAAAAAACATTCGTGACCACGTGGTATGTTCATTTTTGGATACTACGACGGTGTCTACCCTTACTTCAATTTGGAACCTGCCACCAATTATGGGGCATTATAGATGTGGCAACTGTAGCCTGTCCATCGGCTATTCAATCGAAGGAATTTCATTTCAAACATCACTGCATTAGTCTAAAATCACACACTAACTGTAACACCACGGACGTGGTTTATTGTGTGGTCTGCCCGTGCGATCTAATATACGTTGGCCAAACTCAACAGCGCGCAAAAGTACGTTTTCTGCAACATTGCAGCTGCATTAGGTGCAAAGTGTCGAAAGTGGATTGTACTGGAACATGTAAAAATGGGACCCAGGGGAGGCAATATAGCTCCCATCCTTAATATCAGAGAACTCAAATGGATTGATTATTTTGATTCTGTGCAAAATGGTCTTAATGAGTTCGAGAACAGTTTTGCACAACTTGCCAATCTGTAATCCTTTGCTCTATGACCCTTTTCTGGCTTTTACTACCACTACCACTATCTGTGATATCATGTGTTTTACCACCATGTGGGGTAGGTACATACACGTAGCTCCAACCAACTTTACCTGTTGCTTATTGATAATGCCATGTGTTTTACCACCATGTTGGGTAGGTACACACACGTAGGTGATTGTATTTAACCTTTATCACCCTTTAACGTTTGTTTTCACTACGCTGTAAAACCTTGACACATGCACAGATGTCTTAATGTATGCACCGAAAGGTAATTTTATGTGAACCACTCAACTTAATAAGGTGTTTATACCAATGCTTTGACAATCCTCAACGGAGTTATGAGCCGTCTTCTTCTCCTTTAGATATTATTAACCTTGACTATATCGCAATTGGCAAATGCTATGCCGATCACTCGCAATATTTCGAATGGCGCCTCTAGTCACCTGGCAACCGAACCATGACATGGACGCTTAGTCTTTCTTTGCTCTTCATTCAATGTGTGATATGCGTGACCACACCCCCCTCTCTCACTTCCTGGTTACGGAACCTGAGCATCAGTTGCCTGCAAGTTACCGGGCGCGACTTTTCCGTGCATCAATACCAAGTAGATAGGTGAGTCGGTATGGAGCGTTTTTCTGAAACGCTCGTGCACCATAGCTATCAGGTATTGGGAACGAGTTACTAATTATGTCCCACCTCCACAGGTATTGCATTCCTGTAACCTTCAAGTCCCAGACCACGAGCATCGTGATATCCTCCTGCTTATGGGATGTGAGCATTGCTTGCTTTCCTGGTTTTCCATCGCAACTCTGCCGTGTATTGGATAGGTGAGTCGCTTATATGTGGTTCTTTGAAGCATGGATCGTTTTTCCACGTTTGGGGATCAATAAGTATATGGTACTAATTGAGTTTGTTCCCTTTTCCGACAATGATCTCCTCTACTCTCCATCACCTGACGTACGATCCTTAAGGTAATTAATGCAGGGCATAATGCTTTTATGACGTGTTTATTTCCTAATTCCCCGTAGTTTTGAGTGTAATCTTAGTGCAATTTGTATTCGGGCCCCCAGATTACCACGAGGTCCAGTGATTCTAAGTACGCGGTCCTTGATGCGCCCGCTACCCTATTCATTTCCTTAAGGTAATTCATACTTTTCTATTTTGTCTAGCAACACCGTGGCTTGGTTGAGACTTTCTAAGCCCTGTGGTGTGTTGTCTCTAATATGTCGTGATGAACCGTAATGGTCCCATAGTCCTCGTTTTGTGTATGTTTTTAATGGACTGTCCAAGCAGCCCTTCGCTGCTATGGCCAATTAGGGATCTTCCTTAGACCCTGAACCCTGATTAGTTCTCTCATTCTTTTTAACCCTAGGAGGTCAGCCCACCGCCCTCACTGTCCTGAAGAAGACCCGCGCTGTAGGGGCAAGCATCCCTACATGTTACTGGGTCGAAACTTAGACTGTTCTTTCGCCTATTTTACCAACTCCCATCGCCAGCAAGAATTGTACAGCTATATGGTTTGTTTGGCTTATAAGACCTGTAATGACATTCGCTATTTTCTCGTTTGGCCCTGACTCCAGGGGACCATCCTATGATTGTATAGAGAAGTATTGATTAATGAATTGCTTCTGCTTGACCAATGAGAACTGTGTTACTGTTTACCCTTTTCACTGAATTCCCTCACGGCACCCCCCCTCCTTCACTGTTCCATCATATGTGGGTATAAATAATATGAAAAAGTAAATATCTCTGTTGATACATATCATATAACCTATGGTAAGGTTTTTATAAGTACTCTGTGAATAAAAACATGGTACTTTGAATTTGTTTCTCCTTTTTTGATTCCATGCTTTAATTTCTCCTATCATCTCTATCTCTTTTCAAGTCCGGGACCCCTTGTCCAAAACACCCGTGTTTGCGAGGGCTGGTTTGAGGCCCCTCCTGAGCCCCAGACTAAATTTTAATTGTGAAGTGGCTTAGATCGTGTGGTACGCTGCCTGCCTTCAGTGTCCGCTGGAGCCGTTGGAGCGTGAATGTCACAGTGAGTGAATGGCGCGCATGTGCGCCCTTTTTGGGTTTTTTCCTGCACCCACTTCTGAGAAATCTTACGTTCCTAAAGGAGTAAAGTTTTGTTTTGTTAGTTTAATTTTGTAGGCAGTATGGCAAGGTCCGTCAATACAGCGCCCGTTGGTGTTTTGATATGGCTGTGTAAGAAGTGATCAGAACGCCAAGGCGGAGCGTGAATGTGCGCGCACATTTGTGGTGAAAGCCGCGCCCCTTTTTTTGTAAATTTTAGTGCATCCCCCTCTGACAACGCTGACGCCCACAAAGTTTGCGCCACACTATATATATATATCAGACAGTACCCTGATGACATGTAACATCACTGCCCAGAGCTGGTACAATCATTTCCTGGCCCTTTATACTGCCAATGAGGTGTCCCCACCGTTATCATCCTATGCCACCAACCTATTAGCTGACTGCTTAGGTGATCTAGAGGGAGACCCCTTCACTCCTAAAGAAGTGGAGGGTGTTATCAAGTCTTTAGTGCCATTAAAGGCAGCTGGGCCGGATGGGATTCCGGGTGATTTGATACGTGCTAATCCGAAAGAGTGGGGAAAATTGGTTTCAGCATTGTTAAACGCCATCCGGAGCGGCGCGTCCGTTCCTGAGTCCTGGAAGGGGGCAGAGGTTGTCCCAATATTCAAAAAAGGGTGTCGGGACAGCCCCACTAATTACAGGCCCATTAGCCTTATAGATTCTACCCAGAAGGTGGCAGGGAAGATGATCCTGGGAAGGGTGCTTCAGTGTGTGGACGATAATAACATTCTATCGGACCTGCAAGCGGGTTTCCGTTCTGGCACTGGAACCATTGAACAGGCCTTTAGATTGGCCCTTCTGTACTGGAAGGTTGTGGTGCTAGGCAAGGGCAGCCTTTATTTAGCATTTATAGATCTTAAGACTGCCTTTGACCTGGTTCCAAGGGAGAGGCTGTGGAAGGTCTTGTCTGAATCAGGGATGCCTCCATACATCCTATCCTTTCTTGTGAGACTTCACGCCGGCAATTTTGCGAAGGTGAGATGGGGTATGAACGGGGAAAAAACAGATAAAATCCCGGTGGGAAGAGGTGTTCGCCAGGGTTGTGTGCTAGCTCCCACTCTGTTCTCACTTTATGTGAACGGAGTGGTTGAGCATCTGCTAAAAACTCCTGCAGATGCTCCGTCTCTGGCGGGCAAACGGATCCCCACCCTGCTATTTGCAGACGATACCCTTCTCATTTCAAAAACCCAAACGGGCCTGCAAAGCCTCCTGAACAGCTTCCAGGGGTTTGGTCATCAATACTGACAAAACCAAGTACTTGATTATAAATCCCCCAAAGAAACCTGGGCGCCCCCGGCCCTGAATTATGTTCAATTGGAGAGGGTGGCTGAGTTCGACTATTTGGGTATCTGGCTCAATGACACTCTGAGTTGGAACCCCCACATCCAGAAGATGCTCCTAAACCATAAAAGGGTGGGGGGTGTTCTTCTTAGGGAACAACGCTCCTCCACAACCAAACCTATTGCCCCAGTAGTAGAAATATACAAAGCTAGAGGGGTAAGCGCAGCGTTGTATGGGGCAGAATTGTGGGGATCCTGTAACCTGGACATACTAGCAAAAGCGGAGAGCAAATTTTTGAAAGACCTGATGGCTCTCCCATTGAGTACACCTACAGTCCCTGTGCTCCTAGATCTAGGTTGTAGGTCGATTGCGGAACAAGTCCAGTTGCGCCCCCTGCTACTCTGGGCACGTCTATGGCGTGTCCCAGAGCTAGCTTCTTATGCCGAGGCGCTCCGAGAGGTTATGGAATTAGAGGGCTGGTCTAAGATCAAATGGTTGAGGGAGGTCAAAAGGTTGTTGGCGGAGCTCGGGCTTGGTGATGCGTGGGCCGCGAGATCTGCCCCCCCCTAAAGCCACTCTAAAGAAACTATATTGGAGTTGGGTTCATATTAAACTTATAACCAAAACCAATCATTGTAACTCCACTGTGGCTTTTGTGAGGGTTAAAGACATGGTAGCCTACGAGCCATATCTGGATATGATTTCTATCCCTTTCGACCGGGCTCTGTACTTTAAGTTCAGAGTGGGGACTTTACTAGTAGGCGAACTGACTTCCAGATGGAAATCCTCTCACCAGCTCTCACCCTTTTGTGCACTCTGCCCCAATCGAATTGAGTCTGTAGCCCACATTCTCTTCGAATGTCCCGATTATCAGGCACCGAGGAAGCGCTGGCTTAGACCTCTATGAAGACGGCTAGGAACACGTCAGCATACTGTTGCACTTCGTATTCTAATGTCTGACACATCAACCTTGATTGTTTGTGGTGTGTCTACATTTTTAAAGTGGTTTTGGTTGATTCGACTACGAAGGCTTTCATTGGCAATTTAATTCTTGTTTTATCTAGCCTTATTTTAACATTTGTAATACACTGTGATTGCTGTAAATATTGCCCTTTTTAAGGATCATATATTTGTATTGTGACTGTTGTAAATATTGTGTCTTTTTTAAATAATATGTAAAGCTTTTATGATATTTTTATATATCAAAATAAAGCCTATCAATCATTAATGTCGCGTCATCAGAACGCCAAGGTGGAGCGTGAATGTGCGCACACATTGCTGGCGAAAGGCGCGCTCCTTTTTATTTTAATTTTGGTGCAGCCCCCTCTGACAACACTGACAACACTGACGCCCACAAAGGTTGTGCCGTACTATATGTGATTAATGGCGCCGGAATGGGAATGTGCGTGAATGCGGTGCAGCTTGGTGTTTGTAGACGGACGTGTGAGACGCGAAGGTGTATCGTGAATGGGCGCGCACATTGTTTGTGAAAGGCGTGCTACTGAAGTACGGGGCCATTTTTTGTTTTATTCGTGGCACGCCCCCCTGACAACGCTGTTGTGCCATGCCCTTCTGTCAATGCTGCACGCCCACAAAGGAATAATGTAGTGGAGTTTGACACGCCCTCGCCAACGCCCAAGTGTACTTTGACACGCCCACACCAACGCCCACAAGGGACTACTTTACCCCTAAGGTTGTTTGACCTTTGTAATGCATATGGTGGGCAGCTGTATAGCCTATGTCCATCTGCTGCATCTCCCCTTTACAATGCTGTATTGGGTGTTGTGATTGGTGCTGTACTTCTTGAGTTTACCCGCCTCAAACGTTTCAGCTCTCTCTTTATAATAGTAGTACAGATTTGAGACCGACATCAACTTTGGAATTGATTACTCAACATAGTCATACAATATCACATACTACCCATAGATAACCAGAATGTAGAACACAATTCTAACTCCACAGTCTAAAACAGACATAGGCCCCACAGTAGACCATTAACAAAGGGAGATGACACCATTACAATGTTGAAATGATCAACTTACACATGACACACTGTTTGGGTGTACACTCATGTACACACAATCAGAGTGATAAAATAATGCCCTTCATTTATCTGCTAACACATGACTAGGTCACACAATCAAATTGAACATATATGTACAGTTTAATACACAGTGAAATGTACATGGCCATTTAAGGCTCAACATCTGATCATAGCTAAACAGACCAAGATATTTTCAACAATACATATGACAAGTGCATATTTGTATTTTACCTGTTTGCTTTTATGATTTTTAATGGCTAAAATCGAATAAATCATATTTTGACTATTTTGACTTTGACAATAGCTCATATACAGACTTCGATTCAAAAAGGGGGTGGTGATGGACAGAGTGTCTGAATTAAGCAGAACACTCCTACCCAGTCAAAAGATCAGGGCTTGATCCATCACCGTTTTTTAGCTCACTGCACCATCCCAGTTCAGAACCTGGCTACATGCAAATTAGTCTGACCCTGGCCCAGTGCATCATGGGAAGAGGGCAGACCAAACTACCAAGCCAATTCTTTTACTGGAAAGGACCAAGCTTCCGGGGACCGGTTTCTGGCATTACAGCCGTCTTCGGCCCGGCTTGCTTGAATCCTGATGGTGCAGTGAGCAAGGGACTCATGTCTGAGCATACCCTTCCACACTCGTAGTGGCCAAAACGATTCAAAAAGGGGGTGGTGATGGACAGAGTGTCTGAATTAAGCAGAACACTCCTACCCAGTCAACAGATCAGGGCTTGATCCATCACCGTTTTTTAGCTCACTGCACCATCCCAGTTCAGAACCTGGCTACATGCAAATTAGTCTGACCCTGGCCCAGTGCATCATGGGAACAGGGCAGACCAAACTACCAAGCCAATTCTTTTACTGGAAAGGACCAAGCTTCCGGGGACCGGTTTCTGGCATTACAGCCGTCTTCGGCCTGGCTTGCTTGAATCCTGATGGTGCAGTGAGCAAGGGACTCATGTCTGAGCATACCCTTCCACACTCGCAGTGGCCAAAACGATTCAAAAAGGGGGTGGTGATGGACAGAGTGTCTGAATTAAGCAGAACACTCCTACCCAGTCAACAGATCAGGGCTTGATCCATCACCGTTTTTTAGCTCACTGCACCATCCCAGTTCACAACCTGGCTACATGCAAATTAGTCCGACCCTGGCCCAGTGCATCATGGGAACAGGGCAGACCAAACTACCAAGCCAATTCTTTTACTGGAAAGGACCAAGCTTCCGGGGACCGGTTTCTGGCATTACAGCCGTCTTCGGCCCGGCTTGCTTGAATCCTGATGGTGCAGTGAGCAAGGGACTCATGTCTGAGCATACCCTTCCACACTCGTAGTGGCCAAAACGATTCAAAAAGGGGGTGGTGATGGACAGAGTGTCTGAATTAAGCAGAACACTCCTACCCAGTCAACAGATCAGGGCTTGATCCCCGGAAGCTTGTTTCCTTTCCAGTAAAGAATTGGCTTGGTAGTTTGGTCTGCCCTGTTCCCATGATGCACTGGGCCAGGGACAGACTAATTTGCATGTAGCCAGGTTCTGAACTGGGATGGTGCAGTGAGCTAAAAAACGGTGATGGATCAAGCCCTGATCTGTTGACTGGGTAGGAGTGTTCTGCTTAATTCAGATACTCTGTCCATCACCACCCCCCTTTCTGAATCGTTTTGGCCACCACAAGTGTGGAAGGGTATGCTCAGATGTGAGTCCCTTGCTCACTGCACCATCAGGATTCAAGCAAGCCGGGCCGAAGACGGCTGTAATGCCAGAAACCGGTCCCCGGAAGCTTGTTTCCTTTCCAGTAAAGAATTGGCTTGGTAGTTTGGTCTGCCCTGTTCCCATGATGCACTGGGCCGGGGACAGATTAATTTGCATGTAGCCAGGTTCTGAACTGGGATGGTGCAGTGAGCTAAAAAACGGTGATGGATCAAGCCCTGATCTGTTGACTGGGTAGGAGTGTTCTGCTTAATTCAGATACTCTGTCCATCACCACCCCCCTTTCTGAATCATTTTGGCCACCACAAGTGTGGAAGGGTATGCTCAGATGTGAGTCCCTTGCTCAATGCACCATCAGGATTCAAGCAAGCCGGGCCGAAGACGGCTGTAATGCCAGAAACCGGTCCCCGGAAGCTTGTTTCCTTTCCAGTAAAGAATTGGCTTGGTAGTTTGGTCTGCCCTGTTCCCATGATGCACTGGGCCAGTGACAGACTAATTTGCATGTAGCCAGGTTCTGAACTGGGATGGTGCAGTGAGCTACAAAACGGTGATGGATCAAGCCCTGATCTGTTGACTGGGTAGGAGTGTTCTGCTTAATTCAGATACTCTGTCCATCACCACCCCCCTTTCTGAATCGTTTTGGCCACCACAAGTGGGGAAGGGTATGCTCAGATGTGAGTCCCTTGCTCACTGCACCATCAGGATTCAAGCAAGCCGGGCCGAAGACGGCTGTAATGCCAGAAACCGGTCCCCGGAAGCTTGTTTCCTTTCCAGTAAAGAATTGGCTTGGTAGTTTGGTCTGCCCTGTTCCCATGATGCACTGGGCCAGGGACAGACTAATTTGCATGTAGCCAGGTTCTGAACTGGGATGGTGCAGTGAGCTAAAAAACAGTGATGGATCAAGCCCTGATCTGTTGACTGGGTAGGAGTGTTCTGCTTAATTCAGATACTCTGTCCATCACCACCCCCCTTTCTGAATCGTTTTGGCCACCACAAGTGGGGAAGGGTATGCTCAGATGTGAGTCCCTTGCTCACTGCACCATCAGGATTCAAGCAAGCCGGGCCGAAGACGGCTGTAATGCCAGAAACCGGTCCCCGGAAGCTTGTTTCCTTTCCAGTAAAGAATTGGCTTGGTAGTTTGGTCTGCCCTGTTCCCATGATGCACTGGGCCAGGGACAGACTAATTTGCATGTAGCCAGGTTCTGAACTGGGATGGTGCAGTGAGCTAAAAAACAGTGATGGATCAAGCCCTGATCTGTTGACTGGGTAGGAGTGTTCTGCTTAATTCAGATACTCTGTCCATCACCACCCCCCTTTCTGAATCGTTTTGGCCACCACAAGTGTGGAAGGGTATGCTCAGATGTGAGTCCCTTGCTCACTGCACCATCAGGATTCAAGCAAGCTGGTCCGAAGACAGCTGTAATGCCAGAAACCGGTCCCCGGAAGCTTGTTTCCTTTCCAGTAAAGAATTGGCTTGGTAGTATGGTCTGCCCTGTTCCCATGAGGCACTGGGCCAGGGACAGACTAATTTGCATGTAGCCAGGTTCTGAACTGGGATGGTGCAGTGAGCTAAAAAACGGTGATGGATCAAGCCCTGATCTGTTGACTGGGTAGGAGTGTTCTGCTTAATTCAGATACTCTGTCCATCACCACCCCCCTTTTCTGAATCGTTTTGGCCACCACAAGTGTGGAAGGGTATGCTCAGATGTGAGTCCCTTGCTCACTGCACCATCAGGATTCAAGCAAGCCGGGCCGAAGACGGCTGTAATGCCAGAAACCGGTCCCCGGAAGCTTGTTTCCTTTCCAGTAAAGAATTGGCTTGGTAGTTTGGTCTGCCCTGTTCCCATGATGCACTGGGCCAGGGACAGACTAATTTGCATGTAGCCAGGTTCTGAACTGGGATGGTGCAGTGAGCTATAAAACGGTGATGGATCAAGCCCTGATCTGTTGACTGGGTAGGAGTGTTCTGCTTAATTCAGATACTCTGTCCATCACCACCCCCCTTTCTGAATCGTTTTGGCCACCACAAGTGTGGAAGGGTATGCTCAGATGTGAGTCCCTTGCTCACTGCACCATCAGGATTCAAGCAAGCCGGGCCGAAGACGGCTGTAATGCCAGAAACCGGTCCCCGGAAGCTTGTTTCCTTTCCAGTAAAGAATTGGCTTGGTAGTTTGGTCTGCCCTGTTCCCATGATGCACTGGGCCAGGGACAGACTAAATTGCATGTAGCCAGGTTCTGAACTGGGATGGTGCAGTGAGCTAAAAAACGGTGATGGATCAAGCCCTGATCTGTTGACTGGGTAGGAGTGTTCTGCTTAATTCAGATACTCTGTCCATCACCACCCCCCTTTCTGAATCGTTTTGGCCACCACAAGTGTGGAAGGGTATGCTCAGATGTGAGTCCCTTGCTCACTGCACCATCAGGATTCAAGCAAGCCGGGCCGAAGACGGCTGTAATGCCAGAAACCGGTCCCCGGAAGCTTGTTTCCTTTCCAGTAAAGAATTGGCTTGGTAGTTTGGTCTGCCCTGTTCCCATGATGCACTGGGCCAGGGACAGACTAATTTGCATGTAGCCAGGTTCTGAACTGGGATGGTGCAGTGAGCTAAAAAAACGGTGATGGATCAAGCCCTGATCTGTTGACTGGGTAGGAGTATTCTGCTTAATTCAGATACTCTGTCTATCACCACCCCCCTTTCTGAATCGTTTTGGCCACCACAAGTGTGGAAGGGTATGCTCAGATGTGAGTCCCTTGCTCACTGCACCATCAGGATTCAAGCAAGCCGGGCCGAATACGGCTGTAATGCCAGAAACCGGTCCCCGGAAGCTTGTTTCCTTTCCAGTAAAGAATTGGCTTGGTAGTTTGGTCTGCCCTGTTCCCATGATGCACTGGGCCAGGGACAGACTAATTTGCATGTAGTCAGGTTCTGAACTGGGATGGTGCAGTGAGCTAAAAAACGGTGATGGATCAAGCCCTGATCTGTTGACTGGGTAGGAGTGTTCTGCTTAATTCAGATACTCTGTCCATCACCACCCCCCTTTCTGAATCATATACAGACTTCCCTATATAGATTAAACACCGTTATAGCAAGGCCAAATATGGAAAAGTATGGGTGTCAACAGGCCATTTCCAAACATGACATATGTGAACACTTAATACGGCATGCCACACACAATTGTTGCAGCAACTTCATGAACAACAACTTGTGATCTGTCATGAGTGGGATATCTGACTATCACAGCGTCACAAAATTGTACGCATCATGACACATCACTAAGCCATGTGATGGCTATAATCAGATTCCAAAATTAGATATGAGATTTCAAGAAAAATACATCCTTTTTACTATCCAGCCGTGATATAAAACACCAGCCTCAAGTGTGGAAAATTTCCATCACCCCTTCTACATGAAGATCAGTCTGGAAAGTGGGTAAAATGTTAGAGAACGTTAGGTAGACTACATTCACCCACTCAGAGCTGCCGTTTGGGCCCTCAACTGCCCATCAAGCTCCAAATAGGCCAGGGCACGGACCATCAGGGTAGTCAAGGGATGGCGCACGCCCCTGTGACGTGGAAAGGGCCTTTCCAGCTGGTACTCAGTGCTGTTGTGGCATCTACATCTGAAGTCCTCCCACCTCTTGCAACAGTGGATGCTACAACACTTGTAGACTCCCAGGGCCTGCAATTTCCAGGCAACGCCTTTCCAAAATGCCTGATTCTGATGGGCGTTGACCTGCACATAAATACAAAGATGAACCAAGTCAATGTCACCTTGATAGAGGAGAAGAATAAGGTATTGTCCTACAGCCATTAAGAAACATGCCTGAACACAGCGTCCTGGTACACATTCCACATAAAACATACATGTTCATGTTTATGCTCATCTTTGCCTGCTGGTGTTACAGAGGTACATACAAAACCATTGCAAACCGATGACGGACAAGAATTTTAGCCATGTCAGGATGTACCCTGTATCCATCTGGCATAACATCATCCAGCTAATGCCACATGCTGCCTGACAGTCAATATGATGTACTACATCAAAAATCTACAGCACAGGGTGTATGTTAGCATGTGTCACATTTTTATCTGACACAGTGGCAGGCAAAGGTCATGTAGACAAGGATCCGGTAATGTCAAACGTGTGTAACTTGATGTAAGGGATATGCAGAGCTAACACATGTATATACTACCTACCATCAATGTCACATGGAAGACCCCCCCAAATACTATGACATGCAGATACAATGCACACGTCTGAAGGAGCATGACAACTGGGCAAGTTCAGTTGTGCACACATGGACTAGTTAAAGGCATGTCAAACATATATATATAAGCAACAGTACATCACTTCCTCAGTCACAATATTGGTAAGAAGAACACACCAAAGACCACCCTGCCCAAACTCACTTCCAACACTTATCAACACAGTGTGGGACTACATGGAAAAGTCCATGGTCAGTGGCAGACATTTTTCTAAAAATCTTTTATCTACATGGATAAGAAGAATGGAGAGAGCAGTATGGTGAATAAGTCTGATTGAGAACAGTCATGTGATTTTGGTCACACCAGGTCCTTACAATACACTCAAATGGCCTGGGCATATATATCATGTAACCATGCTTATGTGGAGTCAGTCAATGGCTCTGCCTCCACTTGCAGCATCCCTCTTTGCCAGCACAAAGTGTGCTGTTCACATCACATATTTAGAAACAGGCTGATAACATGGAAAACGTCAAGCTACATGATCCTACAGCTTAGTGAGTCTCACTGATGTGACCATTGACATGTATGTGGTCATGGACATGTCATTAGAATCACTGATCTCAAATGAATCAACATTCATTTAACACACATGCCAAACATCATCATTATTTCTAAGTCACATGAGATATACACATGACATACAGAAAGCCCAATAACCATAATTGATCAGATACATGTCCACCTAAGATAATACATCATATCTCGTATCATTCATACAGATGATGCCCATTGTTAATGGAAACCAGAACGGACCAATGCTCATTGATATTGAACTTCAGTCTCTTTTAATGAACATTGTAGACATTCTCCATGTACAGGATATTGACATAGAGAGCAAATACTGTCACACATTCTCATTAATCATGATACATATAGCACACATGTAACACAGTTTTTAACGAGACTCTGAAAGGTATGCATCCTGACAAAGTAAGATATTCGAGCTGTCGTACACACCTGCTCCTCTGCTGAGCCATACAGCTGCCCATACATAGGGAAGACTTTCTCTTGTACCAGATGTTCAAGCTCTTCAGTATAGCAGGCAGGGTTCCTCACAGTGTCGTAGCATGGGGGGGGGGGGAAGTTCTGCAGCTGTCGAGGAGTATATAACACAGAAATCACCAGCCCGCCACAATTAAATTCGGCCGCGGAGACAAGTGCACAGGCTGCCACGGGTTGCACAAGGCCTAGCTATGCCACTGGTCCCTCAACCCTCTAGGACCTGCCATTATGGCCAACAGAGAAGGTAAACAGCGGCTAATGTTGAGGCGGTATGTATGACAGCAGTGTCAGTTGGCAAGTGAAGAGGTCAAGTCACTGCCCCCTTCATAGACGCCACATACTTAAACGTCATGAATGCACACCACTATTGGACCACAATGCTAAAAAATATCCAATCCTGTACAAAGGAAGTTCAAGCCATGGTCAAGATTGCCTATGGTGCATTGAACATGCCCTTGCAACATTTGAAAAAGAAATAAATGACATGCAAGGCAACACATGCACCATTTTAGGGGTCATCAACAGAGTCTACATCAAGCGACCCATAGAAACAGGCTGGCCACAGGCATTTAAAAGAAGCACTCTAGATCAAAGGAGGGAAGGAAGAGCACATTATTTTACAGAGGTCCTACACCTATGCTTGTCCCAAAGAACAGCATAATAATTATCAAAGTTGGGGTAGTTCCTCAAGGCATTGCAGCACCGGCCCGACGAGGAGCACCATCAATGATGAAGCATGGCACTTTAACAGGTGTGTGTGGGCACCAAGATCTAACTTTCCGTTCTTCGTTCAACAGTAGTGGAAGAAAAACGATTCAACCCTTGGTGACCACCTGGCATATGAGGAACTGCCCCATCTTTAATAACTTTAAAAAAACATACACAGATGCTTTAGAAGAATCCATATTTAATATTTCATCCACAGACTGATCTTCCCTCCACTGCCTCCTATGTCCCCATCTACTCAACAGCAAACAGTATCACCTTGTTTACGGCAAGTATTTACTCAAAGCTACTTATCTGAGAGTGGTTTTTTTCAGTTATAAATCTGCAGCTCCACAACAGATATCATGATGTGATGTACATAAGAGGATATCAAATTGACATGACATCCACTGTAAGGGTGACATCAATGCCCATTGTGATTTTACTCAATCATCTACAGTTTGCTGGTATGTCAGTGTACAAATTGGATCGATTGTTTGTGTTGCACTGGTATCACAACATAGTCATGCGGCCATTACAAGACGCACACAATGTGTTAAACGTTAATTCCCAGATTAGTGTCTGAAATTCTTGAGACCTCTCCATTTTCATAACCTGATTGACTCATCATGTATGTGAGCATAGTAACAAACCATGATACATATTACAAGGAAAAGTAGTTTGTCATGTTTCTCACTGAAGCATAGGGCTTTTTGATGGCTGTGACTGAAATGTCTACTGTCAATGCCCAATATTGTTTTCAAGCAATATATGTATCTATAGTGCCTTCATCCAGTATACAGAGAGAGCACATCTGTAATGCACCTTCAGACATGCAAACTCATTTAGATGTGTAACTGAACACATGATCTGCATACGAAACTGGTACTGGTTTCGTATATTATGAATTTAGATCAACCAAAACTGCATAATACATGTATGTACAGCATCACACATGTAGCCTTACATCTGTAGCCCGTCATACATTCCACCAAGCAACTGGATGCATGTTCATGACATCTCACATTTTCAACAATGCCATCACAGAAATACATATGATTGTTGAAGGTGAAGTTGTCAGAATGGTACATTTAATATAACTGGATTTTTTTACCTGCTCCTGTAGTTTTCCAACATTCACAACCTCATCAAATCTGGCTCATATCAGTCAACATAAATCAAGATGTGAGGTCCTCACATGTCACAAATTAATGAAATCAATATGTCAGATTTACAATTTTGATGATAAACATTGGCAGGACTCAAGGTGAAATTTGAAAGAAGTGCTTTAATAAATGAAACATCCAAATATGTACACCTAACAAGACCTTAGGCAAGTCCATTTGGCAAGATCTTTTGTACACTAGGCATCTGTGCCTAAACCATTGCCTACTGTTCTCTGCAAAAAAAATCCCACCTCGGGAGGGGCAACAGATAGGCACTTCAAGGACCACACAAGGGAGAAACAGACTACTGTTCAGAAAAGGGGGCTCAGGTGTTGGAAGGGATGAATGTTGCCTTCGAAGGTTTTTTTTTCAGAAGGCAGGCACACCTCCTCCTCCTACTTTTTCGGGGGGCTGATTTTGTACGGGTGGGTCTGGGCATGGTGGTATATAGGCTGGGGATGGTAAAAGCGGACTTGCTTGGCAGGTTGGAAGGAAGCTTTCCAACAGGGCAAAATCCAATACACATGAGGAACTGGGATTGGGCAGAGGGTCCAGGTAAATCAAGGTTGGGGTCAGCTTAGGAGGTAGAGGAAGTGGAATGAACTGAAATGTTGTCATGTGTTGTGTGTGGAGGTGTGGTGGATTGGATGGCTGTTGGTGGGGAAGGCTTGATGGGGGAAGTTGTGGTGGGTTGAATGTCTGTGGGTAGCCAAGGCTGACTGGGGGCAGGTGTGGTGGGTTGGATGATTGGGTGGGAATGGCTGTGATGTGCTGCATTTGCCTGTCTGTGTGCATGCATGGACATGTGTATTTGTGCTCTGGACAGGTAGAGGCTTAGAGATGTGGACTAGGGATGGGGAAGAGGAACAATGTGGGTGGGAGGGCTGGGGTGGGTGTAATGCTGCCATTGTTGTGGAGCCCAGAGATTGAAAAGATCCCTGTAGGACATACATGCCACACTATGAATGTCACCCAGGTGTGGGGGCGTGGTCAAGCACCTAAGATGGCGGTTGTGCTTTAATGGTGCTCCGAGTCCCGACCCCGGTTATCCTGTGCATAGTGGCGAAAGACGGCTGGAGACTGACCCTGCTGGACTGGAGGACGGAGAGGAGTCCTCGTTGGGTTTGAGGAGAGGTTCCTCTCT
Organism: Lissotriton helveticus; assembly: GCF_964261635.1. Taxonomy (NCBI): domain Eukaryota; kingdom Metazoa; phylum Chordata; class Amphibia; order Caudata; family Salamandridae; genus Lissotriton; species Lissotriton helveticus. The sequence continues at coordinate 1,026,438,581 of NC_136063.1, forward strand.
CCTGCATGTGTAGCTCTGGCAGAATTCTACGACTGTGGCCTGACACGCAGCTGACCGGGCTCCTCTGAGACGAGGTGGAGGACGTTGGAACAAGGGATGCGGAATGCTCTGTGCTTGGGGTGCTTGCAGGGTGGCGCCCTCCAGAGCTACGGGCACTCAAGGCAGACCAGAGTGGATGCGGAGCCCTGTGGAGCAACTGTAGCGTAAAATGAGGCTACAATAACGGTCCTGCCGCAGCTGTGACAGACAGTGGTGAAAGGCACCTGCTAGGGCGGAAGACGGAGAGGAGCCCTCTCGGGGTCTGAGGAGGGGCACCTCTCCCTCACAGATGTCAGCCGTAGAGCTCCGCAGGGCCGGCGCTAGGCATGGGCAGCGTGGGCAGCTGCCCAGGGCGAAGCACTCAACCCACCAGCATGGGGTCACGCACTGGTGATGTGTCCTGTCGGTTCTCTGGCGATCCATTTCAAAGAAAGGTGTCACCTTTCTTTGAAATGGAGGGGCCCCCCTCCCCGGGCTTCTCAGGGATGGTATCTGGATACGTAAGGGAGGGAGACGCTTCCTTCAATGGAAAGGAGACCCATTCACAGACACTGTGGGAGGCCCATTGTCCATCATTTTGGCGCCCCCATAGTTTTAACTTTTAGCCCACAAGCAATTCTCACACCTATCGGACTGAAGGTGTGAGAAATGCTTATGGGCTCAAAGTTAAAACTGTGGGGGGGCCACAAAATGCTGGACAATAGGCCTCCCACAGTGTCTGTGAATGGTCTCCTTGCAAGGGGCCACTTATCTACATTAGCGGGGCCTCACACATTCCCTTTTAGCCCAGGGCCTCGCAAATCCTAGAACCGGCCCTGGAGCTCCGCATATATTGCCGGATGAGTGACTCCCCTGGGACGAGGTAGTTGACGCCAGAGCCAGGAACGCAGTGCCCGTTGTGCTTGGTGTGCACGTAGTGCGCCCTCTGAGCCGCCGGAACCTGAGGCAGGCTTGAGCAGACGTGGCGGCCTGTGACAGCGCTGTGGAGTGGCAAGAAGCAGAGGTAGCAGTTGGAGCCCCTCTCGTAACAGAACACACCGTTCCAGGAAACCAGTTACTCCTTGTCTTGGGACACGACAGGTAAGCCTGTAGCAGTGGTGTTGTGATGTGGTGAAGGGTGAGGGCAGTCCAGGGGTTGATCAGGCCCAGCCCCCCCCTTGTGTGCAGATACACAGCGGCAAACTGATACCGGGTGGTGTATGGTGGCATAGGAACAGCTGCCTGACACTTACAAGCAGTGCGGAGGCCGTTTCGGGCCTAAGCTGACCCCCGCTTGATATCGGATCCTTAAAGAGACTCTGGACTTTGTGTTTGCAGGTGATCAACGCGGGGGAGATCCAGGGGCTGGTCGGGCCAAGACTCCCCTGCTTGATCATTCCCACGGCAGCCTCAAGTCGGTAATTGGCGTAGTAGAGGCCCGGAGGGTTGAGCGTGCTTGGGCCCTGCTAGGTAGCTGCAACATGCATATGAACAAAGGGGGCGAGGTTGTCTGGCCCTGTTTTGTGGGCATGATGAGTGGGTGCTGTCTCTCCCCTTTCTGATTGGAACCGTGGAAGTGACAAGTGGTGTGGTTGCAGTGAAGACGGACCCAGGTGGCCCATAGGTTCTAAAAGATTGCCAGGACTGTGGCCCAGCTTCCTGGGTAGTTCCCCCTGAGGAGCTAACACTTCAGCTTCATGGAGTGGGAGAAAAAAAGGGGCCCCAGCTTGACAAGGGACCCATTAGTGCTGCATATAGCTCCCTGTATGGAGCTGGTCTCTAGCCCCTTTTCCAGCATTAGGAAAACAATCTAGAACAATAGTGCTGCCGGCTGCATCAATAGAAGTGCGGTGTGGGGGTCGGCAGTCTGCTAGCCTGGGTGTGTAAGCAACTCATTAGGAACCTACACCGCAACCAGCCCAGAAGTTATAGCATGTCTTGAAAGTGGCTGGGAGGGGAGGTTAGTATAGTTTATTGCCGGAGTACCTCTCACGGAACCATGGCCACAGGCAAGAGTTGTGCACACTCTACCCCCCATGCCTAGCACACACCAGTTAGCCATGGGCTGTCTCTGCTCAAACGCCCACCAAGATTACCCGTCACATGAAGTGAACAGGGGAATGCCCAAGAGTGTTGGAACATCCACAGGACCAAACCAGCCTGACCTCGCAGCCAAGTTAGACTCAGTGCTGGCCGCAGTGGAAAAAATAGGCACAACACTGGAACAGACATGCACTTTCCTAGAGAGTTGGATGGACAGCATCACTTCCGACTTCAACCTCTTACAGTCTGACTAACACAAATTGGAAGATTGTGTACATGATAATGAAGTGGTGCTTGGGGACCTCCAGCCTAGATCCCGTAATCTTACAGCAGATGGGACTGAGAGATTAATCTTGTCATGCCATCATGTCCTGGTAAGACAGTTGTCCAATATGTACTCACACTTCATCGATTTTAGGTGAGCATAATCAACCAAACCGGAGGAGGAATTGTCGTCATCTACAGGAACACCATTGATGTCATGACCAACTCCAAACATGCCCTCACCACCACCGAACACCTCGTTCTTTCACCGCAAGATCGCCAATATCCACAACAGCTTTGGTGCCCAGACTCTGTCCCCAGCCACCGAACCAACACCCCCTACAACCACCCTCAGCGCTTCGACTCCCATCAGCACCGAAGACACCTCCCACGCTATGAACACCATCCACTCCGGCTCTCCTTCCGACCCATGCCCTCACCACATTTTCAACAAAGCCGACACCATCATCGCTACCCACCAGCGGAACAACATAATCAACTCCCTCGGGTCCGCCACCTACCCAGAGAGCTGGAAGCACGCAGAGATCAACGCCCTACTGAAGATACCCACAGCAGACCCTAAAGACCTCAAAAACGTCCGCCCCATCTCTCTTCTTCCCTTCCTGGCGAAAGTGATTGAGAAGATTGTCAACAAACAGCTGACAGCATTCCTTGAGGCCAATGGATCCCTCGACCCATCCCAGTCCAGATTTCGAGCCAACCATAGCACCGAGACCACCCTAATCACAGCCACCGACGACATCAGCACCCTACTCGACAACGGGGAAACTACCGCCCTCATCCTCCTAGACCTCTCAGCCGCCTTCGATACAGTCTGCCATCGCACGCTAATGACCCGCCTCCACAATGCCGGGATCCAAGGTAAAGCCCTGGACTGGATCACCTCGTTCCTCTCTGACAGAACCCAGAGAGTCCGCCTCCCTCCCTTCCACGCCACGGCCACCGAGATCATCTGTGGCATACCCCAAGGCTCATCGCTCAGCCCAACCCTCTCCAATATCTACATAAGCCCCCTCGCCACCATCGCATGCAAACACAACCTCAACATTATCTCATAAGCCGACGACACCCAACTGAAACTCTCCCTCACCAAAGACCCAGCCGCTGCCAAAATCAACCTCCAGGAAGGAATGAGAAACGTCGCTGAATGGATGAAACTCAGCCATCTGAAACTGAACTCAGACAAGACGGAGGTCCTCATCCTCCGACCATCCCCATCCGCCTGGGACGACTCCTGGTGGCGCACAGAACTGGGCTCCGTCCCGACACCCACTGACCACACACACAACATGGGATTAATCCTGGACTCCTCTCTCACGATGACCAAGCAAGTTAACGCCATCTAATCTTCATGCTTTAACACCCTGCGCATGCTCCGTAAGATCTTCTGGTGGATCCCTACCGGTACTAAAAAGACGGTCACCCAGGCCCTCGTCACCAGCCGATGGTACTACGGGAACGCCCTATACGCAGGAACGACAGCCAAACTTCAGAGAAGACTCCAACGCATACAGAACGCATCCGCATGACTCATCTCGACATCCCCCGCCACAGCCACATATCAGCCCATCTGAGAGACCTGCACTGGCTCCCCATCAAAAAAAGGATCACGTTCCGGCTCCTTACGCACGCACACAAAGCGCTTCACGACATAGGGCCCGAATACCTCAACAACCGCCTCACGTTCTCCACTCCAGCACGCAAACTCCGCTCTGCCAGCCTCGCCCTCGCCACCATCCCACGGATCTGCAGAACCACCGCCGGAGGAAGATCATTCTCCTACCTGGTGGCCAAGATGTGGAACTCCCTCCCCGCACACCTATGACTGACCCAGGACCACCTCACATTCAGGAAACACCTCAAGACCTGGCTCTTCGAGCAGTAGCGGCACTCCCTCCTCTCCCTCCCCCAGCGCCTTGAGACCCTCACGGATGAGTAGCGCGCTCTACAAATGTATTGATTGATTGATTGAATATATCAGTCACTTTACATTTCTACCATACATGATATCTCTGTTGTCAATGTTGGCACAATATATGCACAAGTCAGACACTTACACCAAACTGTTCTGAGCCAATATGCCTTCCAAATGATTCTACATACAAGGTATCTGTATCTAATTAAGAAAGCATATTTAAATTAGTTAAGTTTTGGCACTGCTGAGAACTGTGAAATCATAGACACTAGACACCTAATGACAAGGTTCAACTGACACAACAGTATCATGGTTATGTACCCCATGACGTGTACCCATACTTTATGTAATATGGACACACTATACAACATATGATTTAAGGCAGAGTATTTTGACTATTCTCATGTAATGTCATTTTCATGTCAAATACATGAGTAATGGCTGGTCACCAGTATGGAACATCTCATATTGAGACAATACTGATATACCTCTGACCATGTACATATCCTGGTCCCCATCAGCATCTCATGTTTTGCATTGAATTTAGTACCTTCCTTTACTTTTCAACACATTTATGATCATAAAAACCGGGCAATGATGCGGTCTAATATGTTTCTCTAAAAAAAGAGAGAGGGGTCCAACACTTCCAAAGGGACAGGACACCACAAAGACGATAAAGTCTAGAATAAACTCCCTTTGGGATATTCACTTAGCATACCAATCATGCAATCACACCACATATTCCACTTAGACACCACCGGGTCAATATGTCAGTTGCCAGAAATTCAAATCTTAATACAGTTTATAAAAAAAATATGTTGAATTTTATTAGAGTTCATTCCAAAGGATATATATATATGAGCACCTTTTCACATTAAAAATAATACAGCATAGTTATAGACATTAAAAACCATAAAAATAAAACATTCTAACATGATATCAATGAATCAACAATTCATAAAGACATAACCACAATAACTTGGACTCATAGGTTTAACATATCAATTCTGCATAGTTAATTTGTCACACAAATAAAATTATTAAAAAATAATTTTTGTATTGTTATGTTTCTATTAGTAGGCCAAAAAAAAGCGACATGTTTCGGAAGGTTACACAGGTCCACCTCCTCCTTCAGGCTTCTTAATACTTGGTTTTGACAGCAATAGCTACCAGGATGTAGTTGGATCGATATTCATATAGGAGGATTCTATTGATAATGAATCTCTCCTTCCAATGCTAAATGTCAATTGGACAGAAGGATTCGGCCACCAAGAAACAGAGGGGTCACAATTCCAATCTCTGCGCACCCAATAAAATAGGCAGACAGGGTTTATTCACGAGTGCCAGTCTTAATTGCTTAGAGCCTCACTAGATTCAAATTGTCAATCCTTCTCACTAAAGATGAAGTCCGCGAACTTCTATCCTCCTTATTGTTTTCATTCTTGTGTCAATGACGTTGCTTACGTGCCTGGGATTTAAAAATCTCCGGTGTCCACGCCGCAAATGTCCAAAGACGTTTCTCCACATAATACACCTTTGTGCTTAGCGCAATGGCTTACATTTGAAGACATCAGATTGACAGGAGCATAATTAGCAAACTTGACAATGGTAAGAGACGACTGTGCCTATGCTGACAACCATATCATTTTTTTGTTTAATTAGCAAAGCAGGCCAAACCATGATTAGCAATCACACTTCAGCTAGTTGGGAATGGCATTGCCTGTTACGTACAAAAGTCATTAAGCTGTATGTGTTTTGTGAAGTACACTACTCACAGCCTCCAAGCTGCTGTTTGGCTCTTAACAGCCCATCTAGCTCTGGATAGGCCACCACCAGGATACAGTCCATCATGGGATTCATGGTCCTGCTCGCGCTCCTACGATGTGGGTGGACCTTCCAAGCTAGAACTGTGCGATGTAGTAGCAACTCCGTCGTAGGTTCTCCCACCTTTTTTGGAAATGGATGCTGCACCGGTGACGGACTCCCAAGGACCCCGTATTCCAGGCTATGGCTTTCCAGTGACGTTGCCTGAGATGGGCATTGACCTGAATAGATACAACAGAGGGAGAGAATGAGTACTCAGCCCTTACTTCGCATAACAGTATCACTTACATGTGTAGGCAGTGTTCTGACATTTCACTGAGAAATAATATATCAAAAGTTCAAATGATAAAAATCATGTTTAAACACACACATATTGACTACTTTCTCACCATTGACATATTGACACAACAATGTCAACCTGTCTCTTACCTAGACCTTGCCGCCACCGCCTCGAGAGTCACTGGAGCAGAGTGCAGCAGGCGCGAAGGAGCGCAAACACCGACGCCGCCACCGCCAAGAGTCCCAGGGCACCGGACTCCGCGCCGCCGCTCCGGGAGACCACAAATCCCGGCAGGCCTCGCGGCGGCGCGTGTGCTGTGACGCGGGACGTCGTGCACCAGAGGGCGCCAGAGCCCTAGAAAGGGAGGAGAGCCCCCGCGTCGCGGGACGCGAGCGGGACGCCCGGGGCTAAGCCCGGGCAAAGGGCGGGCCGTCTGAGGCCGTCCGAGGTTGTCCACGGTTGGGTTGGGACTGGCCCCTTGGTTCCCTGTCCCGCGGTCGAGGCTTCCGTGCTTTTTCACGTAAGTGTTTGCAAAACTTTGATCGTGTGTCAACAGCACAATGCCTCCTAAAAAGGTAACCACACCCAGCAACTCTATAGAGAACTACCTGGTACAAGTCGTTGAAAAAATCAACTGCGACAGGAGAGCCTCGCTGGGCATAGACTCAGCCAATCAATCCCCCTTTATAGACATTGAGTCAGAGGACCCCTTTGGTCTTGTGAGCACCTTTAGTATAAACAATGATACACCTAACCCATTCCCGGACACTAGTATTATTCAGCCTAGTGGTATTGTCGTTGAAGAGTGTAGCACGCAGGAGACAGTGCTAGAGTCAACTACTAGTATTGAGCGTCATATTTCCCCACTAGTACCTGTTCCGGGAAAACGGGAATGCCTAAGATCAGCTAGAAATAAAGTGGCTAACCTCCCGAGGAAGCATTCTGAGGAAGACGAGTTAGACTTGACCAGTGAAGCTTATTTTACAAACGCCCAATTCAACAAATTATTGGCTATGATGGACACTAAAATCAAAGGCGTGGTTAAGCCTCTGGTCAGCAAAATAGACAAGCTAACATCGGAAGTCAACCGACTGGAAGGCCTATTACAACAGACTATGGCTGAGATAGGAAAACTCCCTGATAACGTCTCTGCTAAGATAGAGGAATCTTTAAACAAATCGGTATCCACAGCTATCAGTGGTCTTATACCTACCCCTGCTTCAAACCCTCCGCCAATAAACTATATCACTAATAGCACTCCTCCTGGTGCCCCCCTGTTCGCACCGACCTCTGCTGCTGTTGCTGATGACCCATCTACAGAAAAAGGGACCTTCGAGCTTGTGGTTGAAGCTTCCCCATTGGTACTTGTCCTCGCCAATGTTCCTCCTTTGGCTCAAGGTGAGCGGGAAACAACATCTTCTCTAATTAACAAATCCTTATCCTGGCTATCCAACAATATGGTAATCACTCCTTGGGGAAAACAACAACTCTCCCAAGAGCTCGTCAAAGCTAGAAGGGTCCAGTGGATCGGGGAGAGGGTGAAAAAGTTTCAAGGGGAGTGTGTCGTTTTACACTTCTCTGACCCTGGGGTTCTGCCTAATATCCTTCCTAACATCCTACCACCACAAAGGAGATCAACCTCTATAGTTCCATTGACTCTGGATTTTTTCTATCCCAGAAAGGGCAGTGGTCCTAACTCAAACATCTTGAGAACCAAATGGAACATTGTGACCAAAAGAGGGAGGAAGGATGTTGCGTCGGTGGATTGGGGCTTGGGGATGGAAAATCGCTTTTCTGCATTCTCTAATTTAGATGACTGCGATTGACAACCACATATCGGTAATCCCATCAACCTGCCCTGCTCTGACAAAAGAACTTCGGACGCAATCAGCAATTTAACAACAGGCTGTACCCAGGGGTATCTGTTCAATGACCCCCCAGGCCCATCAAATGTAATCACCATTAATCTGGCTAATGGTGACAGGGCATCACACAAGTCCACTACTCACCCCTGTTCTCCTACTATACCTATCTTGAAGGAAGAAACAGGATGTAAAATTATTAGTTGGAACATTGCCGGAATCAGTACAAAATGGAGCGACAACGAGTGGGTCACCTTTGTCGCAAGCCACGACGTTATCGCCCTACAAGAGACTTGGGACTTGTCTTCCAATCAATGGCTGGATGGCTTTGCTGGCTTCTCAGTCGCGGCTCGCCCAAGTGCCGCAGGTAGAGCGAGGGGAGGCCTCTCGACCTTTTTTTCTCTAGACTTTGCTGGCACGCTGAAAAAAATTGAGTGTGATTCCCCAAATTGCCTAATTGTGGAAAGGCAAATTTGCCCATCAAAGAGCATTCTGTTCATTAATTTCTATAATTCTGTCAATAAGGAACTCGGGGGCAATAACATCACCCAACTGGATGCATTTTTAACCGCCTTTACTCAAAATTCCCTCTCTAGCTATGAACTGGTGTTAATGGGTGATTTTAACATTCACCCCTGCAATTTGGGTTGCCCCGCCCTAGGAGTTACGGAGGCTTGGGATCAGGAGGGCCCACACTTCGAACATACTAGGCGAGGAGAGGAACTGGAGGATTTTCTGGCCAAATATAACCTTCTTGAATTCACAGCAGGAGAGGGGGCCCCTAGAGCATCAACGTTTAAGGGCTCCCCCATGGGCTCTGTTATTGACTATATTTTTGTGACTTCTGCCATTTGTAAATGCATTATTACCTATTGTACTGTGTTTTCGCCGTTTAGCGACCATAATCCTGTTTTCCTGTCCATCTGCTGGGGGGGTGCCTTAGGTCCAATGCCAGGGCATTCCAAACAGGGCCTCACCCTTCGCACAACAGATCAAGGCAGGCGTTTGAAATGGGGGAACGTGGTGGCAGAGGAGTTCTACACTAATATCGGTCAGCAGATCGAAGAGCACATCAAAATTTGCCAAGACCCGACCGTGCCAGGTAATGACACCATGTCCGCCTTTCAATCAATATGCCATGTAGTGGCCGAGAACCTTACGGTATTAAGGGGTAGGGGTGAACAAAAGCCGCACAAATGGTTCGATTCTGACTGCACCAGGGCCCTTAGAGCCTTAAAAATGGCCCTTAAAGCACAACCTAGGGATAGGGTTTTGGTTTCAGCCTTGAGAAAAGAGTACAGGGCCGCAACAAAGTCTAGAAGGGATAGCATTAAGCAGGAGGCATGGGACCAACTAAACGACATTAACATCTTGAGAGACAGCAGGCAATTCTGGGCTGTAGTAAATCACCCTTATTTTTCTGATTCTTCAAATCTAGATACCGATTGTGTAATACCCGATGAGAAGTGGCTGGCCCACTTCAGCTCTGTTTATGGCGAGTCTGGTGCCTGTTCGTTGCCACAAAACAATGTAGGTTTGGTGGCCACACCTATACAATTTAATAGTGGGGAAGTGGAAAAAGCAATTTGTGCTACAACAAAGAATAAAGCCCCCGGACCAGACGGGGTACCAGCTGATTTTTATTTACATTCCCCCAAATTCTGGGCTGGTATCCTAGCCAATGTGTTCACAGCCGCAAACACCTCGCCCCCTCCAAATACATGGGCTACGTCTACCATCGTCCCAATATTTAAAAAGGGCAGAAGGGATGACCCAGGGTGTTACCGGCCCATTTCTCTCCTGGACTCTGCCATTAAGATCCTGGGCAGAGTCCTTTTAGTGAGATTAAGAGATAGCCTGGAGGAGCGTGGTGGCCTGGCTGACATACAGTACGGCTTTAGGGAAAAAAGGGGCACGTTAGAACAGTGCTCAAACCTGCACCTTCTGATTTCCAAGTATACGGTGGCCAAGGAGGGGACCTTGTATTTAGCATTTATGGACCTCTCCTCGGCCTTCGACCTGGTAAACAGATCAAAACTTTGGGAAATCCTAACGAATATGGGAATTGACGCCGATCTGGTGGCTTTTATAGCTTCTATGCACCAGGATTTATTCGCTGCTGTAAGAGTAACCAAAGAGGGAAGATGTACGTCAAGTTTTCGATCTGTACGGGGCGTTAGGCAGGGATGTATATTGGCCCCCCTGTTGTTTACCATCTATATAAATGACCTAGGCAAGCATCTACTTGAGGCAGCATGTGACGTACCGCATGTAGGAGAAGCTAAGATTCCTGCTCTCCTATATGCGGACGATGCTGTACTCATTGCACGCACAGGGGTATGTCTCCAAAAATTGTTGGACGCTTTTGGGACTTTTATGGACCGGTTGGACTTGAAGGTCAATGCCTCCAAATCGCACACCATGGTTGTAGGGACACAAGGGAAAAGCGGCAAGAGAGGAATTAAAACCTTCTTTTGCAAAGGAGAGATTGTGTCGGGAGTTCCCGTGTTTTCATACCTGGGCGTGCTTTTTGATTGCAGGGGTACCTGGGGCCCACAGATACGTGCAAAAAGCCTAGCGGTTACAAGAACATCTAGGGCCATTTTAAGTTTCACCAAAAGGCTGGGACATAGACCCATGAAGGCCATCATCAAGGTTTATAACAGTAAATCCCTTCCCGTGGCCTTGTATGGTGCCTCTTTATGGGGTTATGCACGACTAGAAGAAATCCAGGTAGCTGAAAATAGTTTTTTACGCTCTGTCCTGTCCCTCCCCCAATCCTCCCCGGTGTTCTCAATCCATACAGAACTTGGTTTGGACTACATCCAGGACAAACTGAGACTGGCCCCATTAATATACTGGCTTAAGACGTGGTTAAATCCTGAACTTGTGTTAAATCACACGATCATGAGGGATGTGATGAGTTTAGAGTATAGTCACAAGATACCATGGATGGCGTATTTGCACAAATCTTTTACTGAACTAGGTCGTCCAGATTTATTTACCTCCCCTTCGTGTATCACTAAGCAGGATGTGAGTCTTATAAAAAAACAGTTTATGGTTAGGGCATACATGTTGCGTGAAGAAGTCGAATTGTCAAAACCTTCTGTTCGAATGCATTTTTTGTCACTCCAGTCACTTGCAATTGAACCCTATTTATGTTTTGTCACTAATCCGTTTCATAGATTCTTGTTAACAAAATTCAGATTTAACACTATTCATTTTTATTTGGGCCATTTTAACACCTGGATGAAACCTGAGTTAGCTCCCCCTTGCACTTGTGACAATTTTTCTGTTCAGGACAGTTTACATTTTGTTATGTTTTGCGATTTCTTTTCCGACCAAAGGAAAAAATACCTGCTACCAGTCTTAAGAGAAGCGGGCTTCTCCCAGGTGAGACCAGCCATGTTATATTTAAAATCACTGGGTAACATCTGTATCACATTCGCCATGGCCAATTTTCTTGTGGCAGCATCCAGAGCCAGAAGGGGCATGAATTTGGAAATTTGATGTACATAATGTGTTTTTTATCCAAATTAACTTGCTCGTAAATGAAATTGTTTAATTCTTTCTTAAATTGTAAATAATACTGTTTTTATGTACTTTGTATGATTTTAACAAATCGAATAAAGTTAATTTGACTGACTGACTGACACAACAAAATTGGGCTTAACTGACACTTGGGCATAAGTTTGCCTTGTGGTTTACGACTTCTTGAACTTTGCTAAATGCATCCTGAAGATCATGCATGGTCCTAAGTAGGAAGATGGTGCAAGTCAGACCCATTGTAGTATAAAGTGTGCAGGAGTTGAACATTCATACATCATCCACCACAGTCATTACATTGCCAGAGATGCTAAGATATAACATGTGGATATGTGTTTATCACAGATAATACTATTAAATTTTGTTAGAAAAAGACATATAGAGTTAAAGACACCATGGAGCAGCAAGCATCTTGCCTATCTCACTTGCTCCTCTGAAAGGTCATAAAATTGCCCATACAGGGGAAGGACCTCTTCAACTAGGATTTCAAGTTCCTCCGTAGTGAAGGCAGGAGCCCTCACACCTGTTTGCCCTGGCATTGTTACTCTCAGAGGTCGTACACAGCAGCTGATGGCAAGGAGGTGTGTGTGGCTGCAGTATCATTAGGCAATGGAGCGTAATTTCAAACCTGAACGTAGCTGTACCATGCAGACGTGGTCATGCGCATATACGTGCACAGTGATTGGCTTGCCGTGGTCACTTTCCACAAAGTTAGCCTTTGGGAGAGACTGCCGTGTTAGTATGCCCCAGATTCGCGGTCTTGGACAGCTGACGTTAGGAGCCTTCATGAGTCATTATCGCTATGTAGGGCATGCGCCATCATAGCGGTTGTATCCTTTCAATAAAATTGACTTTTTATTCAATTTATGGGACTTAATTTGCAAAATGCTTAGCTTGATCACTGGTATATCGTATTCACATACACCTACTAATTGTACAGTCATTACACACAATTGTTGTCAATCGCTAGCCAGTCCAGTTGTGTTGTTCATCAGACTTATTCAGCTATTCCTTGGTGAAAATAGTTGCACCCACAAGTAATGAAATTGACTCTTTAGTACTGTCAACATTTTGATTAGTAAAGTAACAATTATTGTCTGGATTCTGTCCTAAATATGTGAGATAGCCAAGTAATGTATGTTGAGCTAAGTAGTAATGTCATGAGGCCACTTTTGTTGTCCTTCATGTAGGTTTTAATACATTTCCATAGACATTCCTAATCCAGTTAACACATTTGTTCATCATTTTCCCCCTTCAACTTTACATGTTGATTCTTTCTCACCCCTAGGTACCGTAGGAGGAGGAGACATGTGCCTCCACTTTTTCGACCATTCCCTGATCTGCATACCATACAAGAAAGACATATCATCCAGAAATACAGTCTGGACCACAACACTATTTTGGATCGTACTAAGCACCATCAACTGGACATTTCACCTGGACTTGTGAATCCACAAAATATCACAGTTGTTGGCTGTGTTGTATTTCTTTGCCACAGGAACTTTCCAATTCACAGATGCCACATCTTGTGGAATGTCACAACCAAAGTTTAGTATGGTGCTCACAGAGGTCCTTGCAGCTCTATTGAAAAACATTGGCACCTAAATCCAATTTCCAGGACATGAGGATTTGGCCGACCTGAAGGCAAATTTTTATGCACTTGGTCACATCCCCAACGTAATCGGATCCATAGATGGCATACATATCGGCTTGGTTCGACCACACAACCGTGAGCAGGTATTTGAGAACAGGAAACACTTTCATTCCATTAATGTGCAAGTAGTTTGCCCTGCAGATTTGTACATCATCCACATCTGTACCAAGTTTCCAGGATCTGCACATGATGGCTTCATACTATGAAACAACAGCATTGCACAGCTGATGTCATGATTCAGGCCAGAGAGCACCTGGCTTGTGGGTAGGTGTCATGTCTGGTACCTCTCTAATGTGACATGTCTTGTGCAGTGTTTCAAGTTCATGTGGTCACATTGTACACTACTATCATTTTAACATCTAGGTGGCTCAGCATATACAAATATGCAATGGCTATTGATGCCGCTGGGGAATCCCACAACGCCAGGGGAAGTCCACTACCAAGAGGACCCTGACAGGACATGTCGGCCAGTGGAGTGGGCTTTTGGGCTCCTAAAAGCCACATTCGAATGCATGCATAAGATTGGTGGGGCCCTCCTCATTGATGATGATGCAGGCCACAAAATCCCAATGAGTGAGGCCAGTGAAATGCCTAATAAAGACAAGAACAGTGAGGCAGATGAAGGTGAAGATGTTAGACTGCATTGTATACAGCACTACTTCTCACAATAGCAGGTATGTGGTAAGGAGTGTGGATACATGATAAAGGCTGTATATGCTGGTAGGTTGCCCACATGTGATTTATACTATCATGGTCACCAATGTGCAACAGTAAAGTTCAATTTAGTTTTTCGCAAACCTATGTATGTAGATCTGAAGTATCAGTGTTGTTGTGTTCCAGGTGTCTACACCACGTCTTCTTCACTAGGACATTTTCAAGTAGTAACTTCAGTATGTATTTGCTGCAGTTCAGATGTACGAAGTGGAGATTGAAGGTTCCTGGGAACTGTGTGTCTTGTAGGTGTGCTGTACAGAATCACAAACAAGACAGTTTGCACACCAAATGGAGGCCTGGGACTTGATTTCTAAGGTACATCTGTTTTCACGTGCATTGGTTGAACAAGCCAATGTGTCTGATATGTGAAATCACATGTGTTGTGGCAAAAGCAGGGTACTCTGAAATTCTCATGTGTGCCTCCACAATGTCCAGGTCCTGGATGTTGTAGCTTCTGTGTTTTTCTATGTTGTTTGAGGTGATTGTATCATGCCACTGAAATGGATTTGTCACCTTCCACCTAATGCTGGACATTATGGATTGAGTTTAGCATGTGGAGCAAAGATGTGATAGATGTGTCAACTTCTAACATGTATTGTTTTGCTACATCCACAGATGTTTTGAAAACAGTGCATGACTGAGTAAAGTTTACTTTCTATTGAAAATTCTGACACCATCTCTGAGTGTGATTTCAATGTGAGAATGAAGATGGTACGAGTCCAGACACCTTTGTGTACATTATGCATTTACATCCTGTTTAATTCGTCAGGCAACACATTTTCGAGATTACTTTATCATGGTTCCAGTGGAATTGTATCATGAATTGGAGATGTTCACATCATACCACACCCACATGATCTATTTTGAAAAAAAGAGGACTTGAAACATAATGAAGTGACTGATACTTATTGAATGAAAAAATTGATTAGGTGGCATAAACAGTGCAAGACAGCAAATTAGGTTATATGTGAGTAACAAAAAATATGCTAAGTACTACTATCATGGCAGATGACATCAATAAAATAGAGTGCATGATTTCCTGAACAAAAGTCCTACATGCTAACCACATCAGTGCCAGGATTGGTGGCCAAGAACAGTCAACAGAATGGAGGTGTTGTACACACAGATAGACATCATGGTCAAGGTGGACCACTGGTGGGCCCTGAGGTCTTGGAAATCTTTCCTCCTCGATTCTTGGGTGGATGTCTCCTCTTCCTAACTTGGGTGGGATCTAAAGCTGGTGAATCTTGGGTCTCTGCAGGACAGTCCCCTTCTTACAGGCCATCACATCCTGTGGCTGCTACTGATGTTGAGGGCTGCAATGTACTTGGACCAGAGGATGTGATTGATATAGGTGGGAAAGCCTGGCAGAGGTTTGTATTGATGTCCCTCATGACACTGACCAGAGAGGCCACCTCTGTGCCCATCCCAGATAACTCCTGTTGTATGGCCTCAGTGGCCTCAGCTGGGCGGACCACATTTCTCCTTCCACCACTTCTGGCCCCACTGATCGCTGCCCTGGCACGAAACAGCCTACTGCTACTTAGTCCAGCCTCTTCAGTGTCTGTGGCAATGTTAGCCACCTGAGGAGGCAGGACTGGGAGAAAAGTATGAGCCCGCCTGTCCTAGGGGCACTGGTTGTGGCTCTTGATGTACCAGCTGTGGTGGTTGGAGGTGTAGGCCCAGGAACACCAACTGAGTGTGTCTGCTCAGCAGGCTTGGTGTCAGTCTCCTCAGTGGCCTCAAATGGGTTGGGCACAACTCTCCTCTCACCACGCATGGCCCCACTGTCATTGCCCTTGCACAGGACAGCCTACTGTCACTTGGTCCAGTCTCCTCAGTGTCTGTGGTGGTGTTAGCCACCTGAGGAGGTGGGACTTGGAAGCGAAGTATGGGCCCACCTGTGCTAGGGACACTAGTAGTGGATGTTGATGTACCAGTTGTGGTGGTTGGAGATGTGAGCCCAATGGGACCAACTGAGTCTTTCTGGCTACACTGCCCAGAAGTGCCAAGAGGGTCATCAGCGTCCACGTCTCCGAGGTCATGGTCATCATTGAGGGCTTCTTGGGAATCTTCCTGGCCTTTTGTTTGAGTCTACTCCCTGGCCTGACTCTGCCATGCAGCAGGGGTGGGATCATCTATAAAAAGATGGCACAACTGTTAGGTATGATACTATTGGTTTTTAAAGCAGGACATATATTACATTTCAGCTTGGATGTGGGTTGTTGCAAGAGGTAACTGCCAAAGCAGATTCGCCAACATTTTTGGGACTATTGCAACACAATGACAGTCCTGATTGCATGAACTCTAGTGAGGTATGTCATTATCAATTTGGGATATGAAAGGGCTGGTCAGTTCTTCAAATGATGGGACACACTTAATGAAGTTTCCTCATATGAACCTAAGCTCTTTGGTTCTTACAGACCTGCAATTGTTTAAGAGGAAGTACATCTTATTTTTAACCCCTAGCGTAGTGTGCATAGTGGGGCTACACGGAGGTCCACAGAGTTGCAAACAAACTACGTGGAGCTCCGCAACGCCACCCGCCTCCACCGCCCCTTTTATCACAAGTAATTATACATTACTAAAAAATAAATTTAAAACCACTTACTTGTACTGCGGTGCCCCAGGGCTGCTCTCCTCCTCTTTGTCGCCATCTTGTTAATCCGTGTGAAAACTGTGCAAGCGCGCACTCACGCAAGGGCATTTCTTGCTATGTGCTTATCATCATTGAGGCACATTTTTGGACTAATTTATTTTCATGTAAATGTCATAGGGTAACACATTTTGAGACTGAGCTTTTTCATATGATCAACAGGTGTAACTATCAGTTATTTGTGTTTGCACTTAATTGTTTGTTCCATGGGATGGCCTTCTGTTAGTCCCTGTTGATGTACTGAAGAGGTTGTTGGCACAAGATCAATGTGGGACTTTTTGTTTACATGTATGTGTTGACTTTCATCTATATTCATCAGCTCAGGAACTGGCATTGATAAATGAGCATACAATTAGCATATTGATGGTTGCCATTTTCAAATTTATGAAGTAAAACAAAAGGTTTCCCTTTCTGTAGTTTTATAACGTCAAGACCAATTACATCACACCTATTCGCTCATCTCAGGCACTCTACTTAAGCCAATAGCAAATTGTGAAACACTTACAAGGAAGAATTACTCTCTAAAATATATCAAAACAGATTTTTTGTTTTCAAATTAAAAACATGACCCCGAATGCACAAATGTATTAAAAATAATTACTTGAAGAAATGTAATTAAAAACACAGAATATATTCACACAAACTAACAGGAGAAAAATGAGACAATTGACTTTGTCTTACTGATGTTAATTTAGATTGACTTGGTACAACAGAGGCCTGAGTTTTCATACCCTGTCACCCGATGCTGTTGACCCCTTCAATTTTAACAAACACTAGAGCGTCGACGCGTTTCGGTGATCTTACATTGTTACAACCACCTTCATCAGGACAATTTATATATATTTCTCCTTAATATTGATGTCACCTAATGCAAAATAAAACAAAACATTTTTTTACCTTTCAAGCATGAAAACAATGTTTAAACATCAATGTTACAACATCGAATTGAGCCCGGCTGCTACAATCTCATCTGGACAGAGCTCAAATAAACATACACGATAGGGGAAATTCCACCATTATTATCAAAGTTAAAAACATTATTAAAACATCATAAGATGAAGGTTCACACCCCCACATATATATCTCTATGTACTGAAATTCATTGTCCCCACCCTTTCTTTCCCCTGTTTTTCTTTGTAAGTGCTTCACTCATAGTGCAGTATTAAGAAACACACTCTCTCCTTCTCAATAACCCGTTCACTCCACACTGTGTATATTTAGTAACTCACCTGTGCAATCGCACATGTGTGAGAATCATTCTCAATTTTCATAAGCGGGATATTTCAATGTAACAATAAAGCAATCTGTGAAATATAATACAAATACTATTAATGATCCAGGTATATTCGCATTGGACCATCATCAGATTTGCGGGTTCTTTCCCTATCGATTTTATACATAGGAGATTACCTTTAAAACGGCTCGAATTCGTTTCTTAAACGAGTTCACTTGACCATTTAGTTTGGTTAACTTCAAGCCGACCCTGTCGGTCAAACATAAACATACGAATGAGGCTCACTGATATAGACCTCGCATATGTCCGCTACATCATATTATTCTTTTTGTGGTTACCTTATTTCTTGATGTGCGGCGATGGTTTATATAAAAAAAGAACAAATAAGGCAACTCTGTATTTTTGATATATATATCCTATTTAACTGGCACAGACACCAATAGTCAATACAATCTCATTGGTAAGGCAAATAATATCTCACCTATTTGTCACGGTAACCGAAATTTAATATTGATTCTTGGACCCAGGGTATTTGATGGTCACATACATAATAATTAATATATATATTTTTTTATTTACTATAAACAATAAATAAACTATTAATTTAAATGTATTTTGACATTTTAAAATTATAAAAAAATGAAAAAATTTACAAATATATATATATATATATTACCTACTGGCGGTCGCCAGTAGGTAGTTATAGTTAGGACCTAGTTTCCATAGGAAATCCGCAACATTCTATTGGGAATAACTTTGGCGTTGATGGAGGGAATTGGCTGAATTTCTCCACGAAAATGGCCAGCTCCGCTACGCTCCTTCCCTGAAAGTTTGGGGGGGATTCGTCAAGCGGGGGCCGAGATAAAAGGGGGGTCCTAAAACGTGTTTTCCCCATGTTAATTTCCATAGGACGGTTGGACTCACTTTTAGCCCGAACGGCTGAATGGATTTCCACCAAACTTGGCAAAATTGTAGGGATTGGTAGCCCAATGTGCCTTTGCTAGGTCTCAATATATGCGGTCCAGTGGATTTTGAGAAATTAAGGTTAAAAAAAATATATATATCTGTAACAGCGCTCCGGGCAGCGCCCCGGTTCGCGTACTTGACGCGTAACGGAACTTCGCGAAGCGAAGCTGATTGGCTCTCCGGTGCCTGTCAACATTCTAAATAGTACGGAGCGGCCGCCATCTTGTCTCTCGGTAGGATCGAGAGACAAGAGGAGGCCAAAACAAAGGGGGAAATGACCATAAGGGGGCATAGTAGATCCTCCCTGACCCCCTAGGTTTGATGTGGAGGTTTTAAAAGGGCCCCGTGGGGCAAAAAAAAAAAAATAATTTTTTTTTTGCGTGGGGAGCGCCCGGTTCGCACACCGGGAAGCGGTCCGGGGAGCATACTATAAGGAAAAAAGAATGATAGACTATGATATTTTGAAATATTGTATGTTTATTGATTGTTCTTTTTGTTGTTTTTTTTATTTTATTTAAGTGGCAGTATTAATGATTATTAAATATAAATGTATTTTTGGAATTGTGCACAGTATACTATAAGTCTGACTTTACATTATAATCAATTTGGTACTAGTTTATGAATTACATATAAAAATGATTAAAGACTCAAACAATTTTTTAATATTAAATATAATTTTATTTTTCCGATTCTTTTTCAAAATTTAATAGAACGTCTAACATTTGACTGTCCGATATGTCCTCTTGTTGAGTGAACATAACTTCCCACATTTGACCGTCATCATAATGAAGTAAATACTCCACAGATTCTACACATTGTAGAAGTTCATGGTCTCGTGATTCATCCATGAATTCCAAGTCAATGGGTTCAATTATTTCCTCATTATTCATGTCTAGGACAATTTCAAAGGAAACGTTCTGTTCTCCTTGCATTTTTGTGCTGAAATTTGAATAAAAAATAAATATATCAGTAGAGATAGGGCACTGTTGGGTTTAAGTTCAGACAGGTACTTTTGAAGCATGAAGTAGTACTATTAAAAAGTGCCTGTGAGAAAGCCTATGTAAATTCATAATTATACCACAGAAACCTAAATCAATCCATACTTATAATAAACAAGCCTTTCTCAATGTCTAACTCTTACAGAGGGATAGTATATAACTATCTGAAAAAGTTTTCAAATTTATGAAATAATATCTTACCTTTTAAAAACAAGTTTAAGTTGTGAGTGAAAATGATCTTGCAATGTAGTTCAGGAAGTAGTAGTCAAAATGGCTGTGTTTCTCTCTCTTTTTTTTATATATATTCAGGTACATAACCAATCAAATGTCAGGTAAAAAAAGTAGAAAATGAAAGTAACATTTTAATTGGTTGTCAATTCCAACACTTCAGATGTGTTTTGTGAAGTAATTTACCTCAGGGTATTTAGAGAGGTCTACAGGCTAAATGGCTAAATGGAATTCCAACCAAATTTGTGAAAATGGTAGGGATTGGTATGTAGTATGAGCAAATCTATATTTGGGGAAAGTGTCTCCAGGGTTTCTTCTGTAAATTACTTTCCCACCTTTTTTAATGGAGCGCTTCCCGGTGAGCGCCCCGGTACGCGAACCTGCAGCGTTACGGGAGTCCACCATTTTGTGTTTCGGTCGAATTAAGATACAAGATGGAGGGCAAATAATATTCAGAATGGGTAGAAGGGGACACGGTAGACGTATTTTGACCCCCTAGGTTTTCTGAGGATGGCTGAGGAGGCCCATATGTGCGAAAAAAAACATTTTTTTTAAAAATTTCGCGCGGTTAGCTTCCGGTTCGCGTACCGGGTAGCGCTCCGGGGAGCGTACTTTGTTTAAAATTAGTGAAAAAAGTTAGAGTAAAATAATAATTGTGAGTGATCAGATGTAGGGTAGCTCTGAGAAGAGCTTTTGGGTTTATGGTACATTTAGGTACTTATAAGTAGGTACCAATGCACAGTCTTAAATTCAGAATGAAAACTCTGTTCCCTTCATCTGAGAAGTGAACTCCATCTCCTCTGTAGATATCTTGCATGTAGTAACGCAAGTTATTGTTGTACATGGAGCCCATTCCATGGTCTCTCATGTAAGCTGAAACAGATTTGTTTACATGCTTCCTCGATTTCTCAATTTGTGGACAAAATTGGTTTGACCACCTCCATTTCTGTCTTTGGCATATATTTGAATATACCAAGGCAGTTTGAGTAAAAAGTGCCATCAATTGCTCAAAGGTGTCCTTTAAAAGCATTTCCAGACCGACCCCAGTCAAAGTGCCCAAGTCATTACCTCCACAGTGCAAAATTAACAGGTCAGGTTTAGGCAAATGCATAAAGGTTTTCACCAATGGTATCAATTGGTGACATTTTAATCCTCTGTTGCCAATCCACTTAATTTCCACATTTTGTAAATTGAGGTTAGGTAAATTTCTGTTATCAGCATACCTCTGAGCCCAGTAGATGTAACTATGTCCAACAATCCAGACAGAAAACACGGTGAGAGAAGGTTCTGCTGCAGTCAGATGAAGTGTGGCAATGAAATGGCAGTTAAAAAAATAAGAGTTTAAAATGAAAAAAACTGTGGAGTTTCTGTGTTAAGGAAGCAGTAGCAGTGATTGGTGGATTTTGATTGCTGAAAACAGAAAGTTAGGGTGCATGGATGAGTTCTTTGAAAGATGTAATTTGAATGGTCAAGAAAAAATCATTTTATGAAAGATTGCACTGGATATGCAGGTGCACTGAGAGTTCAGAGTTCAATTGAAACATTGTTGTGTGAACTTGCAAACATCAGAGGTCTTTCAGGAGGTGGTTGCTATGCAAAAAAGGCAGAAAGGGCAGAGGGGGGAAGGGTGTTGATTTGAAAAAAGTGAGGGAAGAGTTTTGATTGGGTGACATGAGAGATATGTGTGATGAATTACAGCATTTCTGTGCTTTTTATGGCTGCAGACTCTGGAGTGCATACCTTTTGCTCTGCTAAAGACAAATTGGTGTGTTTCTGAGACTGTTTTGAAACTCATAAAGTATTTGCTAAGGTGAGAAAAGATTCATTTAATTTAGATAGAGAATAGTATGCTTTAGGGAGAAAATTATGAAGAAAGTTGTGTATTTAAAATGTTGCTTTGTGTCAAGTGTTTTACAAATAGATTTTGTTTCTTTGTGTTACATAGCCATGTTAAAAGTGACGCAAAAATAGTGCAAGGGTCTTACAAAAATGCTTTCATGTGTCTTAGGGTATTTTAACTCACTTCCCCATGAATGTATGATTATAATTTGTTTACAAGATGTGTTTAAAAACGTTTTTTGAAATCAATTAGGTTTCTTGATATGTACTGCTAGAGTTTCATAGGTTGCTTGGGGCATATTTTCAAGGCTTTTGAGTTCCTTTGATGTTATTTTTCCCATTTTAATTTAAGACCTTTCCCTGTGGTGCAAGCTCCTTGTAAATATGCCCCCATTTGTGCTTGGCAAATTTAGATTTTAATTCTTTGACTAACATAGCCATGTTAAAAGTGACCCAAAAATGTTGCAAGGGCCTTAAAAAAACGCTTTCATGTGTCTTAGGCCATTTTAAGTCATTTCCCCTTGAATGTAGGTATATAATTGATTTAGATGATGTGTTTAAAAACGATTTATGAAAACAATTAAGTTTCTTGATATGTACTGCTAGAGCTTCATAGGTTGCTTGGGGCATATTTATAAGGCCTTTGAGTCTCTCTGATGTTATTTTTACCATTTTAATTTAAGACCTTTCCCTGTGGTGGAAGGTCCTTGTAAATACGCCCCCATCTGTGCTTGGCAAATTTAGATCTTTATTATTTGACTTACATAGCCATGTTAAAAGTGATCTAAAAATGGAGCAAGGGTTTAAAAAAAACGCTTTCATGTGTCTTAGGGCATTTTAAGTCACTTCCTGATGAATGTAGGTATATAATTGATTTAGATGATGTGTTTTAAAACGTTTTTGGACATCAATTAGGTTTCTGGATATGTAGTGCTAGTGTTTCATAGGTTGCTTGGGGCATATTTATAAGGCATTTGAGTCTCTCTGATGTTATTTTTCCCATTTTAATTTAAGACCTTTCCCCGTGGTGCAAGGTCCTTGTAAATATGCCCCCATCTGTGCTTGGCAAATTTAGATTTTAATTCTTTGACTAACATAGCCATGTTAAAAGCGACCCAAAAATGGTGCAAGGGCCTTAAAAAAACGCTTTCATGTGTCTTAGGCCATTTTAAGTCATTTCCCCTTGAATGTAGGTATATAATTGATTTAGATGATGTGTTTAAAAACGATTTTTGAAATCAATTAGGTTTCTTGATATGTAGTGCTACAGTTTCATAGGTTGCTTGGGGTATATTTAAAAGGCATTCGAGTCCCTTTGATGTTATTTTTCTCATTTTAATTAAAGACATTTCCTTGTGGTGGAAGGTCCTTGTAAATACACCCCCATGTGTGCTTGGCAAATTTAGATTTTGATTATTTGACTTACATAGCCATGTTCCATACAGTTCTCACCTTCTGTGTAGTCTTTGATATGCTAGAGTCCATCTGCACTATGAGATACCTGAGCAAAGGAAACACAGGTGATGTGATTGTGAAATGAGGAAAAGAAACCCTGAATTTCATCTGCAACCCTGAGTAGGCCTCACCTCAAACAAACCTCTGGATAGGCTACACCTTATCGTCATCCTGAATCAATCATTTAAAATGTTAGGGACAGATTTATGATAGGTGTGTGCCTCTTTTGTGCCGCTGTGCGTCACTTTTGTGATGCAGCGGCGGTGCAAAACATTTGCTATGTTGTGACATATTTACAACTTGATGCATCTAGGCAGATGTGTTATGCTGTAAAGTCCTGTGCCACATGAAACCTGCGTCAGGTTTCATATAGGTGTTTTGTTGCAGGGTGGGCATTCATTTGCATGAAAGCCCTGTAAAACTAACACAGTGAAATTTAGAATATTTCACTGAGTCAGCTTTATAGCATTGCTGAATCAAATCCTTATGCCTGTTTGAAATAGCCTAAGGAGTGATGCACCATGCAATGTGTGGCTTCCTCCTGTGCATTGCAGTAGACATGTCGTGCTTATGACGTGATTCCTGCAATGTGCTGATTTATGATAGGTGTGTGCCTCTTTTGCGCCGCTGTGCGTCACTTTTGTGACGCAGCGGCGGTGCAAAAGATTTGCTATGTTGTGACATATTTACAACTTGATGCATCTAAGCAGATGTGTCATGCTGTACAGTCCCGTGCCACATGAAACCGATGCAGCAGTGATGCAATAGATGCACCATGTTGCAAGACAGGCCTCACTTCATCTCCAACAAGATAAGAAGCTGAATTTTCTGTAAATGTCAAAATTGTTGTATACACTGCTGAACTTCTGTGTACTCTTTGATATGCTAGACTCCATCTGCACTACGAGATACCTAAGCAAAGGAAACACAGGTGATGTGATTGTGAAATGAGGAAAAGAAACTCCACATTTTTCAATTACATCACCTGTGTTTCCTAAGTTTACGAATGACATTGTGCAGATGAGGTTTAGGTCTGTCCACGGACACAGAAGAGGTCTGGCCTTTGTTCAAGAGTGAAGTGGATATGACTCACTTCATTGGTAGGCCTGCACATGTATTATCTCCTCTGTATTCTTCAACAACCCTAAATTTCATCTGCAACCCTGAGTAGGCCTCACCTCAAACAAACCTCTGGATAGGCTACACCTTATCGTCATCCTGAATCAATCATTTAAAATGTTAGGGACAGATTTATGATAGGTGTGTGCCTCTTTTGTGCCGCTGTGCGTCATTTTTGTGACGCAGCGGCGGTGCAAAAGATTTGCTATGTGGCGACATATTTACAACTTGATGCATCTAGGCAGATGTGTCATGCTGTAAAGTCCCGTGCCACATGAAACCGATGCAGCAGTGATGGAAAAGATGCACCATGTTGCAAGACAGGCCTCACTTCATCTCCAACAAGATAAGAAGCTGAATCTTCTGTAAATGTCAAAATTGTTGTATACACTGCTGAACTTCTGTGTACTCTTTGATATGCTAGACTCCATCTGCACTATGAGATACCTAAGCAAAGGAAACACAGGTGATGTGATTGTGAAATGAGGAAAAGAAACTCCACATTTTTCAATTACATCACCTGTGTTTCCTAAGTTTACGAATGACATTGTGCAGATGAGGTTTAGGTCTTTCCACGGACACAGAAGAGGTCTGGCATTTGTTCAAGAGTGAAGTGGATATGACTTACTTCATTGGTAGGCCTTCACATATATTATCTCCTCTGTACTCTTCAACAAGCATAAATTTCATGTGCAACCCTGAGTAGGCCTCACCTTAAACAAACCTCTGGATAGGCCACACCTTATTGTCATCCTGAATCAATCATTTAAAATGTTAGGGACAGATTTATGATAGGTGTGTGCCTCTTTTGCGTCTCTGTGCGTCACTTTTGTGACGCAGCGGCGGTGGAAAAGATTTGCTATGTGGCGACATATTTACAACTTGATGCATCTAAGCAGATGTGTCATGCTGTAAAGTCCCGTGCCACATGAAACCGATGCAGCAGTGATGCAAAAGATGCACCATGTTGCAAGACAGGCCTCACTTCATCTCCAACAAGATAAGAAGCTGAATTTTCTGTAAATGTCAAAATTGTTGTATACACTGCTGAACTTCTGTGTACTCTTTGATATGCTAGACTCCATCTGCACTACGAGATACCTAAGCAAAGGAAACACAGGTGATGTGATTGTGAAATGAGGAAAAGAAACTCCACATTTTTCAATTACATCACCTGTGTTTCCTAAGTTTACGAATGACATTGTGCAGATGAGGTTTAGGTCTGTCCACGGACACAGAAGAGGTCTGGCCTTTGTTCAAGAGTGAAGTGGATATGACTCACTTCATTGGTAGGCCTGCACATGTATTATCTCTTCTGTATTCTTCAACAACCCTAAATTTCATCTGCAACCCTGAGTAGGCCTCACCTCAAACAAACCTCTGGATAGGCTACACCTTATCGTCATCCTGAATCAATCATTTAAAATGTTAGGGACAGATTTATGATAGGTGTGTGCCTCTTTTGTGCCGCTGTGCGTCACTTTTGTGATGCAGCGGCGGTGCAAAACATTTGCTATGTTGTGACATATTTACAACTTGATGCATCTAGGCAGATGTGTTATGCTGTAAAGTCCTGTGCCACATGAAACCTGCGTCAGGTTTCATATAGGTGTTTTGTTGCAGGGTGGGCATTCATTTGCATGAAAGCCCTGTAAAACTAACACAGTGAAATTTAGAAGATTTCACTGAGTCAGCTTTATAGCATTGCTGAATCAAATCCTTATGCCTGTTTGAAATAGCCTAAGGAGTGATGCACCATGCAATGTGTGGCTTCCTCCTGTGCATTGCAGTAGACATGTCGTGCTTATGACGTGATTCCTGCAATGTGCTGCTTTTGCGGCACAGATGCGTGACGCATCTGTGCTGTTTTTACTCAATGGTGCTCCACATTGTAAATGCGGCACACCATGGGTGGCAGAGCAGCGGTGCACGTTAACTGGTGAATCCCTGGGGATGTGCCAGTTAACATAAATCTGCCCCTTTACATTTAAGTATGTGCAGGGGACACAGAGTCGGTGAGGCTTATCCAAGGTTAAGAAGAGATGAGTCCTGTTCACTGAAAACTTGGACATAGGCCTCACCTCCTCAGCATCGCTGGACATGGCTAAATATTAGCTGCAAAATGTTACTCTTGTTAAACAATTTTACTATTATAGTCTCTGAGATTTGTGTCTTACTCTGCAACATAAAGAGAGACGTAAAGGTTACAAAAAGAGAAAAGGGCGGTGCACAACAGAATAGTTCAAAATTCGAATGAATTTAAAGCGCGGATGGGTGCTCTCCAGGGAGACGGTCCCGCTAGGATGAAGTGTCTGTTTGTGCGTTGTAAGGTCGGTTGCGTCGGCGTTGGGCGTATACCTCGGCCCAAGTGTACACTTCATCAAGCTTGTAATCAAGCGTGTCTCTTCGATATTTTCGGATTTTGCGTTCATTAATTTCTCTTTGGTGTTTATCGAGAATAGTTTTAACATCTTCTAGGGTCTTAGTGAGTTCTTCCGGTGTTATAGCATCTTGAAGTTCTTTTTGGATGTCTTTAATTTCGTGTTCCAGGTCCTTTAGGATGCCGGCGAGTTCTTCGACAATTAGAAGGATTAGGTCTAGGCTGCATTTGTTAAGTATTCCATTCCATTTATCTTTGAAAGACTTGGAGTTTTTGCATAGGGACGGTTTGAGTGCTATCCGTAAGCCGCGTGGAATTCTGTGGGCTTGATGGTATCTTAATAGAGTACTCGCATGGAGTTTCTGGGTGATGTGGCGTTTAGAGAGATACAAAAGTTGTTTAAGGCACTGTTCTTTATTGCGAGATGGGGAAATGAGGCTAATGTCTTCCTCAATGAGGGCATAAATTTGTTGGCGTTCGTCTTCATTGAATGCAAGGGTGTGAGCCCTGGCTTCGGTGCTCTTATTGATTTCTTCAAATTGCATGGTTGTAATGGCGTGCTACTTGCCCATGAGCGGTGAGGCGTAAAGGTTACAAAAAGAGAAAAGGGCGGTGCACAACAGAATAGTTCAAAATTCGAATGAATTTAAAGCGCGGATGGGTGCTCTCCAGGGAGACGGTCCCGCTAGGTGTCTGAAAGTATAACACAGATGAGTGTATGCAAGAACTTGCAAATACATCCCCTGTATGAGGCACTCCTTAAGTGTTCATCGAAATGATTACCAAAGTAAATGTAATGAAGTTAATTTATTCATCCATATTAATTCATAGAGAACAAAGTTCCAATGATATTTTCATCATATCATTAATAGATTCACAATACGGCTCGTACATATGCTCCAATGCATTTCGGGCGGAGCGCCCTTTGTCAAGGAGAACTAGAAAGGAAGAGATAAGCCAGAGTCAGAAAACAAAATTGAACAATGAAGTATATATGAAAGGGGACAGGGGGGTGGGGTAGTGATAAGTAGTGCCGGTGGTTTGGTTCCTGGGGTGTGGGACGGTGAAGTATTGTGATCGATGTGCAGTGGTGGTAGTAAAGAGGGATAGTGAAAAACGTGTGCCGGGGAAGGTGATAAAAACATGCAGGTAACAAGCATTATCGCGGTGGTCGTGGCAGATAAGAAGACGGTCTAAGTGTGGTCAGGTGCCGGAGCTTGTTAATCGGGTGATGGTACATGCGTAGAGTAAAATGTGAACTGTACTTACTTAGTAACGGAAAACCATTTCCTAGTCTGGTGCGAGCATCAGGTTAGAGAGTAGGGTTATGGTGGTCCCCGTGAGGAGATCAATAGAACGCTATGGTCGGGTGTGGAGAGGTAGAAAGCGGACAGGACGCCTAAGAGAGTGCAGGGGCCATGTTAGAATGGGATAAGGTGGATGAAAGGTGGCGTACATGATAGGGAGGGCAAGAGGAATGTTGAGTGAAAACAGTGGTAGGTGAAAAGAGAAAATAATAAAATTGATGATAAGAAATAAAAAACGAAAGAATGAGACAGATAAGAGAAAAACGGTTGAGAAATGAGACATGTAGAAATAAATCAAGCTAATAAAGAGCAATGCGCTGAATGGTGACATATGCTGGGTAGCATGTTACAGATAACAACTGTATTCGACGCGATCATTTAATCCATGTGGTTTTAGGGTCTGTAAGAGATAAATCCATTGTAGTTCTTTTCTGAGCAAAGTCCCACTCGCGGCTCCCACTCGTCGGAGCCGCGTGAAGAGGGAGGAAGTCAGGAAGCCCTGAGAGTAACCGTTGCCTCATCTGGCAGAACGGACCCCCCAACACGCTGTGGCTCATGAGGCCATGTAAACCTCTTCCCATAAGTGTCTTGAATCGCCAATTGGGCGCAACGGACCTTACTTTAAACATAGATAGGTACATTTTCACCATATCCATTTTTTGTAGAGCACACTTTTATATCTACACACATGTGAGTAAGGTGGGGATAAGTAGTGCACATCCTCGTCCTGAAGAAGGAGTTCTTCAAACTCCGAAACATGTCGACGCACTGACATGGTTGGGTTACCCTAATCAGTAGACCACAACCATCACAGCACTCTTTTAATAATACCAGCCGGAGACCTAATAAATTTTTCTGTACTCACGTGCCAGGTATTTTTTATTTTTTCACCTTCACCTCACCACTCACATTGTTTACCCACACACACCAAACACATAGTTCACCTTAAAGTGCTCCTGCGTAGTCGTGAAGTCGTAGCACGCCGCATTCCGTAGAGGTTTGCGAAGACCCCGATGATGAAGCATGACACCAAGGGGCCTGTTGGTGTGTGAGGGGTATTTTAACAACCCAGGTTGCTCCCCACCATTGTGGTAGCAACCACCTTCCACCTTGTGGATTCCTTTTGTTTATGATATTTACTAGGGGAGACAGAATCCACACCTTCCTCTCCCTCTCCCTCTTCTGTTAAGGATTATTGATCCTTTGGTTGACACGATTGGACGGAAAGGAGGATCAAAGAGGTTTTTGTGTATCTTGGGACTCATTTGAATTCTTGGGCTCCTGGGGTTTTCTTTGAGTAGGTAATTTTTAGTGCGATCCTCTATGGTGCCTGCTAAATGTGCCTTGGAAACTAAGGTTTGTAACGTACTTTGAAACTCCCTAGTGGGGTTGTTTTCTAGTTGCATGTAGATATTTGAATCCTGTATATGTTCATTTAGACGTTGGGTGTACAAGGTGCTGTTGAGGATCACAAGGGCGCCGCCTTTGTCTGCTTTTAGGCATTTGATGTTGGGGTTGTTGGCCAAAGTGTTAAGGGTATCTCGATCTTTTCGTGTCATGTTCTGGTGTTCATTGGAATGTTGTATGTTGAGTTTCGATAAATCATTGCGTACAAGTTTTTCAAAAAGATTGATGCATTTGTGGCTAGTGGGAGCCTGGTAGGTGCTGGGTGGCCGGAGGCCCTTGAGCTGGTCGCTTTTAGTGGTGGTTTTGGGAGGTAATACGTTGTCAAAAAAGTGTCGTAGTCTCAATTTACGTGTGAGTTTAAAAGTACTCACTTCGAGTTCCAAAAGGTTGGTTCTGGTGACAGGGACAAAAGATGTACCTTTCTCAAGAAGCTTAAGTTGATGTTGCGTAATGTTAGTGTCCAAGATGTTAATCACTAGGTTGGTTTTTTCGGTCTGGAATCCTTTTTGGTCATGGTGCTCCGTGTTTGTGGAGGGCTTGTCTCTAGATTTTTTCTTCTTGCTCCTCCGGAGTCTCTGGTTATGTCTGGGCCTAATCCTAAAAAATGCACATTGAATGCTGGGTCTTGGCTGGTTGTGGAGGAAGATGCCTGGTCGCTAGTGGGTATTGAGGTAGAAGGAACTGTGGTGGGTGTTTTCTGCGATGAGCGGTGAGAGGTATCACTGCCTGAGGATGAAGTGTCTGTTTGTGCGTTGGAAGGTCGGTTGCGTCGGCGTTGTGCGTATACCTCGGCCCAAGTGTACACTTCATCAAGCTTGTAATCAAGCGTGTCTCTTCGATATTTTCGGATTTTGCGTTCATTAATTTCTCTTTGGAGTTTATCGAGAATAGTTTTAACATCTTCTAGGGTCTTAGTGAGTTCTTCCGGTGTTATAGCATCTTGAAGTTCTTTTTGGATGTCTTTAATTTCGTGTTCCAGGTCCTTTAGGATGCCGGCGAGTTCTTCGACAATTAGGAGGATTAGGTCTAGGCTGCATTTGTTAAGTATTCCATTCCATTTATCTTTGAAAGACTTGGAGTTTTTGCACAGGGACGGTTTGAGTGCTATCCGTAAGCCGCGTGGAATTCTGTGGGCTTGATGGTATCTTAATAGAGTACTCGCATGGAGTTTCTGGTTGATGTGGCGTTTAGAGAGATACAAAAGTTGTTTAAGGCACTGTTCTTTATTGCGAGATGGGGAAATGGGGCTAATGTCTTCCTCAATGAGGGCATAAATTCGTTGGCGTTCGTCTTCATTGAATGCAAGGGTGTGAGCCCTGGCTTCGGTGCTCTTATTGATTTCTTCAAATTGCATGGTTGTAATGGCGTGCTACTTGCCCATGAGCGGTGAGGCGTAAAGGTTACAAAAAGAGAAAAGGGCGGTGCACAACAGAATAGTTCAAAATTCGAATGAATTTAAAGCGCGGATGGGTGCTCTCCAGGGAGACGGTCCCGCTAGGCGTCTGAAAGTATAACACAGATGAGTGTATGCAAGAACTTGCAAATACATCCCCTGTATGAGGCACTCCTTAAGTGTTCATCGAAATGATTACCAAAGTAAATGTAATGAAGTTAATTTATTTATCCATATTAATTCATAGAGAACAAAGTTCCAATGATATTTTCATCATATCATTAATAGATTCACAATACGGCTCGTACATATGCTCCAATGCATTTCGGGCGGAGCGCCCTTTGTCAAGGAGAACTAGAAAGGAAGAGATAAGCCAGAGTCAGAAAACAAAATTGAACAATGAAGTATATATGAAAGGGGACAGGGGGGTGGGGTAGTGATAAGTAGTGCCGGTGGTTTGGTTCCTGGGGTGTGGGACGGTGAAGTATTGTGATCGATGTGCAGTGGTGGTAGTAAAGAGGGATAGTGAAAAACGTGTGCCGGGGAAGGTGATAAAAACATGCAGGTAACAAGCATTATCGCGGTGGTCGTGGCAGATAAGAAGACGGTCTAAGTGTGGTCAGGTGCCGGAGCTTGTTAATCGGGTGATGGTACATGCGTAGAGTAAAATGTGAACTGTACTTACTTAGTAACGGAAAACCGTTTCCTAGTCTGGTGCGAGCATCAGGTTAGAGAGTAGGGTTATGGTGGTCCCCGTGAGGAGATCAATAGAACGCTATGGTCGGGTGTGGAGAGGTAGAAAGCGGACAGGACGTCCGGGGCATTTTTTGACACTCCACCACTTTTTGCCCACACTAGAGGCAAGAACATCAAGGAAATCCTCTCCTCCCCCACACGCACGACTCAGAACTACAAAGGAACTCAACCATGCCTCAACTGCAATAACTGTAATTGCATTATCAGAGGAAATCAAATCCAACACCCTATGAAGGGTCACGCCATCAAATTACACGTGAATGCCACATGCGATTCAATGAACCTAATTTATGCTTTGAAATGTCCATGCGGGAAAATGTACGTTGGGAAGACCGAGAGAAAAATTAAAGTTCGCATAAACGAACACAAGTCCAACATCCGCACCAAACAAGAAAAATCAAACGTTGCCATGCACTTTGTTGAATTCCGCCATACCATCGCCCAATTGCAATTCATTGTACTCGAAACCATTGTCCGCACCGAAGGCACAGACAACCGTAAGACTTTGCTCAGAAAAGAACTACAATGGATTTATCTCTTACAGACCCTATAACCACATGGATTAAATGATCGCGTCGAATACAGTTGTTATCTGTAACATGCTACCCAGCATATGTCACCATTCAGCGCATTGCTCTTTATTAGCTTGATTTATTTCTACATGTCTCATTTCTCAACCGTTTTTCTCTTATCTGTCTCATTCTTTCGTTTTTTATTTCTTATCATCAATTTTATTATTTTCTCGTTTCACCTACCACTGTTTTCACTCAACATTCCTCTTGCCCTCCCTATCATGTCCGCCACCTTTCATCCACCTTATCCCATTCTAACATGGCCCCTGCACTCTCTCGGGCGTCCTGTCCGCTTTCTACCTCTCCACACCCAACCATAGCGTTCTATTGATCTCCTCACGGGGACCACCATAACCCTACTCTCTAACCTGATGCTCGCACCAGACTAGGAAACGGTTTTCCGTTACTAAGTAAGTACAGTTCACATTTTACTCTACGCATGTACCATCACCCGATTAACAAGCTCCGGCACCTGACCACACTTAGACCGTCTTCTTATCTGCCACGACCACCGCGATAATGCTTGTTACCTGCATGTTTTTATCACCTTCCCCGGCACACGTTTTTCACTATCCCTCTTTACTACCACCACTGCACATCGATCACAATACTTCACCGTCCCACACCCCAGGAACCAAACCACCGGCACTACTTATCACTACCCCACCCCCCTGTCCCCTTTCATATATACTTCATTGTTCAATTTTGTTTTCTGACTCGGACTTATCTCTTCCTTTCTAGTTCTCCTTGACAAAGGGCGCTCCGCCCGAAATGCATTGGAGCATATGTACGAGCCGTATTGTGAATCTATTAATGATATGAAGAAAATATCATTGGAACTTTGTTCTCTATGAATTAATATGGATGAATAAATTAACTTCATTACATTTACTTTGGTAATCATTTCGATGAACACTTAAGGAGTGCCTCATACAGGGGATGTATTTGCAAGTTCTTGCATACACTCATCTGTGTTATACTTTCAGACACCTAGCGGGACCGTCTCCCTGGAGAGCACCCATCCGCGCTTTAAATTCATTCGAATTTTGAACTATTCTGTTGTGCACCGCCCTTTTCTCTTTTTGTAACCTTTACGCCTCACCGCTCATGGGCAAGTAGCACGCCATTACAACCATGCAATTTGAAGAAATCAATAAGAGCACCGAAGCCAGGGCTCACACCCTTGCATTCAATGAAGACGAACGCCAACGAATTTATGCCCTCATTGAGGAAGACATTAGCCTCATTTCCCCATCTCGCAATAAAGAACAGTGCCTTAAACAACTTTTGTATCTCTCTAAACGCCACATCACCCAGAAACTCCATGCGAGTACTCTATTAAGATACCATCAAGCCCACAGAATTCCACGCGGCTTACGGATAGCACTCAAACCGTCCCTATGCAAAAACTCCAAGTCTTTCAAAGATAAATGGAATGGAATACTTAACAAATGCAGCCTAGACCTAATCCTTCTAATTGTCGAAGAACTCGCCGGCATCCTAAAGGACCTGGAACACGAAATTAAAGACATCCAAAAAGAACTTCAAGATGCTATAACACCGGAAGAACTCACTAAGACCCTAGAAGATGTTAAAACTATTCTCGATAAACACCAAAGAGAAATTAATGAACGCAAAATCCGAAAATATCGAAGAGACACGCTTGATTACAAGCTTGATGAAGTGTACACTTGGGCCGAGGTATACGCCCAACGCCGACGCAACCGACCTTACAACGCACAAACAGACACTTCATCCTCAGGCAGTGATACCTCTCACCGCTCATCGCAGAAAACACCCACCACAGTTCCTTCTACCTCAATACCCACTAGTGACCAGGCATCTTCCTCCACAACCAGCCAAGACCCAGCATTCAATGTGCATTTTTTAGGATTAGGCCCAGACATAACCGAAGACTCCGGAGGAGCAAGAAGAAAAAATCTAGAGACAAGCCCTCCACAAACACGGAGCACCATGACCAAAAAGGATTCCAGACCGAAAAAACCAACCTAGTGATTAACATCTCGGACACTAACATTACGCAACATCAACTTAAGCTTCTTGAGAAAGGTACATCTTTTGTCCCTGTCACCAGAACCAACCTTTTGGAACTCGAAGTGAGTACTTTTAAACTCACACGTAAATTGAGACTACGACACTTTTTTGACAACGTATTACCTCCCAAAACCACCACTAAAAGCGACCAGCTCAAGGGCCTCCGGCCACCCAGCACCTACCAGGCTCCCACTAGCCACAAATGCATCGATCTTTTTGAAAAACTTGTACGCAATGATTTATCGAAACTCAACATACAACATTCCAATGAACACCAGAACATGACACGAAAAGATCGAGATACCCATAACACTTTGGCCAACAACCCCAACATCAAATGCCTAAAAGCAGACAAAGGCGGCGCCCTTGTGATCCTCAACAGCACCTTGTACACCCAACGTCTTAATGAACATATACAGGATTCAAATATCTACATGCAACTAGAAAACAACCCCACTAGGGAGTTTCAAAGTACGTTACAAACCTTAGTTTCCAAGGCACATTTAGCAGGCACCATAGAGGATCGCACTAAAAATTACCTACTCAAAGAAAACCCCAGGAGCCCAAGAATTCAAATGAGTCCCAAGATACACAAAAACCTCTTTGATCCTCCTTTCCGTCCAATCGTGTCAACCAAAGGATCAATACATGAACCAACTGGTAAATACATCGACAAATACCTCCAACCCATTGTTACAAAATCCACGAGTTACATCAAAGACACCACAGACTTCCTCAATAAACTTGCACAGATTCAAATCGACCACAACGAATCACTGATACTTTGTACAGCTGATGTTAACTCGCTTTACACGTCCATAACCCACCAAGGGGGTATTGAAGCTGTCGAACGTGCTCTACTTGACAGTGACATTGACCTACCGATGCAAACCTTCATCATGGAACTTATGGTATATACGCTATACCACAGCTATTTCCAAGAAACTGACAAATGGTACTTACAACTATCCGGAATGGCGATGGGAAATTGTGCGGCTCCAACATATGCCAACATCTACATGGAGAATTTCGAAAAAACCCATATATATTCCAATCAGCACCTTCAGGACAAAATCATAATGTATGTGAGAAACATAGACGATCTCTTCATCATGTGGAACGATTCACAAGAATCACTCAACAACGCCTTAACTGAACTCAATTCCAAAGATGAACGGATTACTCTTTCATGGCAAACCAGCGATAAAGTAATCGCGTTCCTTGACGTCTCGATTAAAGTCACCACAGAAGGCATCTCGACCGACCTATACCGCAAAAGCACAGACCGCAATAACACCTTACATTTCAACAGTTTCCACCAGGGATCGCTCAAAAAACACTTGCCTTATTCGCAGATGCTTCGCGTGAAAAGAATCGTATCAGACGAACAAACTTACCAGGCCCGCATCAAGGAATTGCATCAACGTTTCCTTGACAGAGGTTACCCTGCAAACATTTTGAATGAATCTCAGACACGAGTGGCTAAGATCACCCGACAACAAAGTCTCACCACACATTACAAACCAGCACAGGAACGCACAGTCCTTGTATCCAAATTCTCGACAGCTAGCCACAAATTCAAGAGAATCATTCTCAGCCACTGGCCGGTTCTACAATTAGAACCTGATTTCCGGGGCATTTTTGACACTCCACCACTTTTTGCCCACACTAGAGGCAAGAACATCAAGGAAATCCTCTCCTCCCCCACACGCACGACTCAGAACTACAAAGGAACTCAACCATGCCTCAACTGCAATAACTGTAATTGCATTATCAGAGGAAATCAAATCCAACACCCTATGAAGGGTCACGCCATCAAATTACACGTGAATGCCACATGCGATTCAATGAACCTAATTTATGCTTTGAAATGTCCATGCGGGAAAATGTACGTTGGGAAGACCGAGAGAAAAATTAAAGTTCGCATAAACGTACACAAGTCCAACATCCGCACCAAACAAGAAAAATCAAACGTTGCCATGCACTTTGTTGAATTCCGCCATACCATCGCCCAATTGCAATTCATTGTACTCAAAACCATTGTCCGCACCGAAGGCACAGACAACCGCAAGACTTTGCTCAGAAAAGAACTACAATTGATTTATCTCTTACAGACCCTAAAACCACATGGATTAAATGATCGCGTCGAATACAGTTGTTATCTGTAACATGCTACCCAGCATATGTCACCATTCAGCGCATTGCTCTTTATTAGCTTGATTTATTTCTACATGTCTCATTTCTCAACCGTTTTTCTCTTATCTGTCTCATTCTTTCGTTTTTTATTTCTTATCATCAATTTTATTATTTTCTCGTTTCACCTACCACTGTTTTCACTCAACATTCCTCTTGCCCTCCCTATCATGTCCGCCACCTTTCATCCACCTTATCCCATTCTAACATGGCCCCTGCACTCTCTCGGGCGTCCTGTCCGCTTTCTACCTCTCCACACCCGACCATAGCGTTCTATTGATCTCCTCACGGGGACCACCATAACCCTACTCTCTAACCTGATGCTCGCACCAGACTAGGAAACGGTTTTCCGTTACTAAGTAAGTACAGTTCACATTTTACTCTACGCATGTACCATCACCCGATTAACAAGCTCCGGCACCTGACCACACTTAGACCGTCTTCTTATCTGCCACGACCACCGCGATAATGCTTGTTACCTGCATGTTTTTATCACCTTCCCCGGCACACGTTTTTCACTATCCCTCTTTACTACCACCACTGCACATCGATCACAATACTTCACCGTCCCACACCCCAGGAACCAAACCACCGGCACTACTTATCACTACCCCACCCCCCTGTCCCCTTTCATATATACTTCATTGTTCAATTTTGTTTTCTGACTCAGGCTTATCTCTTCCTTTCTAGTTCTCCTTGACAAAGGGCGCTCCGCCCGAAATGCATTGGAGCATATGTACGAGCCGTATTGTGAATCTATTAATGATATGATGAAAATATCATTGGAATTTTGTTCTCTATGAATTAATATGGATGAATAAATTAACTTCATTACATTTACTTTGGTAATCATTTCGATGAACACTTAAGGAGTGCCTCATACAGGGGATGTATTTGCAAGTTCTTGCATACACTCATCTGTGTTACTGTGCAACATCTCATTGTTGTTCTCTTTTTTTAAAGATAACAACAACATCAAGCATGAGTGATAATGAGCAATCAGTTGATCTCGATCTTATCGTTGAACTTGTCATTGAAACGTCAGTGGAAGTAGATCCCTTAGATGATTTAACTCCTGAGGATGATGAAGAACATGATGAGGATACTGATTTGTCAGAATTGTATGACATAGGGTGGGAAGCTGACCTGCTTGAGCCTATGGAACTATAAACATTTATTTTTAAAATTTAACGGAAATAAAAAGTAAAAATGTAAACCGTTTCATTTAAAATTAAACACAACTTCAAAAACAGGTTATGTGTAGTGTCTTTAATAAAATAGTATAATATGCTCATAAAATTAGATCAGATTCACATATAAAACAGCACAGGTAAAATGTAGAAGCATTCCATTTCTTTGCTACTATTTGTGAATACTGAATTTGCTTATGCACTAAAAATTATTCTAAGTGAAAATGACAAGTAGTGTGTTAAGTTTTTGACCACTGTTATTGATTTACTGTTTGGTAATAGTGGTTAATAACATTTTTTATTATATTTTACCACAGATTCAACTGCAGATCATTTCAAAAGTAGAGAATGCCGACTAAGGATAGAATCAGAAACGCTACAAAACGTCAAAGACAGCAGGTTCATCAAT
Source organism: Lissotriton helveticus (assembly GCF_964261635.1). Lineage (NCBI taxonomy): Eukaryota > Metazoa > Chordata > Amphibia > Caudata > Salamandridae > Lissotriton > Lissotriton helveticus. The sequence goes on from NC_136063.1 coordinate 1,026,476,879, forward strand.
TATTGCAGCAGTCCTCTACAATAAAAAATCGTCAAGTCACCAAGAAAGCACCGGGTAAGACAACTAAATCATTCATAAGAAACATTTGTAGAAAAAAAAGTATTACTACAGAAAATGTTTCAGTCCAGAAAAAGAGAAGCATTTTAAACGGAAAGGAAAGGCCAATCAAAAATGTTACTGCTAGAGCAAGAGATAACTCTGTGCATGATAGTAGAAGGAAACAACAGTTTAGGGACACTCGTAAACTAATGTTCCGCAACAGGATAATTGGCAATTTGTTAAAAAATATTAAGAAAGGTCAACAGAAAGTGGTTTTTTATAAGAGAAAAAAAAAAGTTGAGAAAGTTATTGATCAGGCATTTGAAATTAAACGAAAGTTATTTATTTTGATAATCAATAGAATTAGGAAGCTAAACAAGGCAATTTATGATTTCAAAAGAAATAGTAGATGGAAGAGAATAGTTAATGGTAGTAATTTTTGTGAAGTTTTCTCCGGAGAATGGATGCATAGTTCAAGTTGTGAGGCATTTTTTAATGAGGAGAGTTATTTCCAGGATAATGATTTGGTGCATGCAGTTGACACCAGTGGTCGAGCTTATGAGGTGAAAGATGGTTGTCCAGTTGAAAAAGAAAAACTTGTGACAACAGAGACAGAAGAGGTGTTAGGTAATGAGGTTTTAGGAAGACGTCCTAAGGGTCCTGTGTACACCTGGAAGTGTAGTAGTATTTGCAGTGTATGACAGGATTCCATCAAATTGCTTTGTGATTTTGTACGGCCATTTAATAAGAAAAGTTTGAAGCAGAAAATGATGTTGTTGCAAGAATTAGATCCTTGCAGAGTGAGAGAAGTGACGGGTTTGCATGGTCATTCACTGGCTTGTCTTTCCAGGAGAGTATGCCAGAGTGTTTTTCATCATTTCAGGATGCTAGCAGTGCATCATAATAAAGTGAGGAAATTAGTTACAATGTTGTTTAACGCTAAGAGTCCAGCAATTATGCTTAAAAAAGTATGCGCTGCTCTTTTGCATGGTTCTGAAATAGATGTGAAGAATATTTGTGAAGAAATTGAGTTTTGTTACTTTGGAAGTAAAGAGGAGAATGTTGAAATTGACCCAGAAGAAGAGGGTAATGTGGAAGACAGTGTACAGGTTTCCAGTACAGATAATTTTCAGAAGGAAATTGCCACGTTTCAGGTGAAATCAAGTGAGAGGCCTAATTTCACTTGTGTGTGTTGTCGACGCACTTATTATAAGAATCAGACTAAGTTAGTGGATTTATATGCAAAAAGTGAAAGGGAAAATAATAGTGAATGGAAGGATTTTGCAACATACTTGATGGTAGAAAATTGTTTTGATTTGGGATCAGATCAACGTGTGTGTACTTATTGTTGTAACAAATTAAATCAAAACCAGATGCCTGCTAGAGCGGTTCATAATAATCTGGAATTGGTTGAGATTCCTTCTGAATTGAAGGATTTAAATACTTATGAATCTATTTTGATTCAAAGTATCCATCCCTTTCAGGCTATTGTAAGAATGGAGCCAAAGACAGGGAAATTGCCCCCATCAGATTTACAGAGAGGATTAAAGGGAAGAGTTGTTTATTTGCCTCTAGATTTGAAGAAAAACATTAATACAATTGGAGTAGAAAAAGTGGAAGAGGAACCTCTGGTTATCTTAGTTAATGGGGTTCCGACAAAGAGTAAGAAAATATGGCAAGATTTAGTGGATGTTAGGAAAGTAAAAAAGGCAACATTGTATTTGAAAAAAAATAATAAGTACTATAAGAATGTATATATTGCAGAAGAGGAAGTAAGTGAAGAAGAGGATAGCAATTTGTGTGCTGGTCAAATTGAGAAAGTAGAACCCTCTAAAAGTGAAGAAATATATGAACATTATAGTGTTCATCCTTTGCATTCCAAGGAAGTCATGGGGAATGCTATTGAGTTGTTTCAAATGAAACAAGCCAAAGGGAGTCCCATTAGTGTTTGGGAGGAAAGTTTGGAAGCTCGGTGTTTCCCACAGCTATTTCCAACAGGTCAAGGAGGAAGATATGATGAGCGACCTCATCAAATTCCTGCTTCAGAATACCGGACTTTACGATTGTATGCAGAAGATGCTAGGTTTCGACAATGCATTCCCTATTTGTTTCATCTCCTGTTTGAAAGTGAACTGTCTGGACTGTCATATGCAGTGAACCAGTGAACCACATCTTGAAAAGTGGTATACAGATGCAAAACATCTCTGCAAGTGACTTTATGGATAAAGTCAATGTGCAAGACAGTATTTTGGATTGTCACCTGATTAATCTCATGGCGTGTCAGCGTGGTACTAATGAGTACTAGTACCGTCGTCATGGTGATTTAAAATGTATGCTGAGGAACTTAGGAACTCCCACATGGTTCCTCACTCTGAGCTGTGCCGAGTATGGCTGGGAAGACTTACTTGAATTTCTACGAGAGGCAAATGGAAACATTGAAAATATCGAATTCAAGACACCCGGAGAACTGTGCTCTTTTGATCCAGTGAATGTATGCAGGTACTTCAATCATAGATTTGAAGCTATGATGTCTTTCATCATGAATAAGAAGAATCCACCTCTTGGAGAGGTGTTGGATTTCTTCTGGAGAAAGGAGTACCAAGCAAGAGGTGCTCCTCATATACATATGCTGCTGTGGATCAAGGATGCACCTAAATTTGGAACAGATCCAGAAGACTTAGTGATGAGTTTCATACAACAGTATTCTACGTGTGCTGTTCCAAACGCAAAGGAGAAGAAAAGCCTAAGAGAACAAGTTCTACGTTTCCAAAGCCATCGTTGTGGAAAGTACTGTCGTCGTAAATTCAGAAACAAGGACAAGTTCTACACCAAATGTTGTTTCGGCTTTCCACGACCAGTGATTTCTAAAGGAAGAGTAAACAGTTTGATGTCTTCGCTGCGACATAATGTGATGAAGAAATCACCTAAAAACACATACAATTTGAAAAGGAACGAAGAGTCCAAGTACATCAACGACTACAACCCAGTGATTTTGTCCATGTGGAATGCTAACATGGATATACAGTTTGTGGCTGATAACTGTATGGCTGTGGCTCGGTATGTGACATCTTACATCACCAAAAAAGAAAAGACAGAATTGAAGGATATGTGGGAGGACATTTCCCATGAAAAGAGCCTCAGCAAGAAGTTGTACAGTTTCAGTCTGAAGATGTTGTCACATCGAGAAATTGGAGCTTACGAATGTTCTGACCGGTTGTCTTCAGCAAGTCTCTATGCCAAATCCAGGAGTATCGTTTGGGGGAGTCTTGGTCTTGCTGCAACGCGTAATCAAGTTCTGAAACCTGTGCGGGAAATTGAGTATTTGGCGGAAAAGGAGCCGAACAGTACCGATATTTTGAAGACCAACATGTTGGATACATATTATCCAAATCGAAGCAGTCGAGAATGTTTGTCTGTATGAGGTTCTACAAAATTACATATTCAAGAGGAACATCAAAGAAGATATTGAGAAAGGAGGGTATGCTGTAATTGGAAGTGAGGGATGTCTGGTCAAGCAAAGAAAATGGCACTTGGTAAACCATCGAAAATTGAGTGGCGAATCTCCTGAAAAAAGGGAGTTTTTCTATTTAGCACTTTTGCAACTTTTCAAGCCTTGGCGTGCAGAAGAGGAACTGCTTGGAGATTTCCTCTGTTATGAAGACTCTTTCACTGCCGCCAAGGAGACCATAGAATGTCCTGCTTTTCCCAAATATCTAGAAATGTTGAATGCGGAAATCGAGCAGGAAGCAACGATTGCAGCCGAGATTGCCAGAGACAGTTCTCAGGACAGTCAGAGTTCTGTTTCATTGAGTCAGGATCCACTAGGAGGACCTGTTATCGAAAATGAAGCTGCCACTGCCATGAATGAAGTGGAAAGAGCCATGGCACATGCTCAGGAGGATGCGGTTAACTTAGAAGACTTGGAAAGACAACTCAACGTTGAGCAGAGGAAAATATATGACGAAGTTACCAAGCAAATTGATCATGGATTAAGTCATGAGAAGAAAGAGTGCTCATGTACGTCGTTGAAGCCTGTCCGACTGTACGTGAGTGGAGAAGCGGGAACTGGAAAAAGTTTCCTCATTAAAGCAATGTCATGTTATTTGCAGGAAAGGACTGAGTCATCGCTGTCTTGTGTTGTCACCGCTCCAACTGGACTGGCAGCACATAACATTAAAGGTATTACTTTGCATCGTCTACTGATGCTGCCAGTGGAGCATGACAACAAATTACAATACCACAAGTTATCTGGAGATGCTTGTTGTGAAGTTTCAAGAGTCTTGAGGAAAATGAAACTTCTTATCATTGACGAAGTAAGCATGGTTTCCAATGTCATGCTTGCCTTTGTGCATTTGAGAATGCAAGAAGTTCTTAAAACAGAGTATGATGTGTTATTTGGTGGCAAACACATCATTGTTTTCGGAGAACTTCTGCAGCTGACACCAGTGAAAGGAGAACCTGTGTTAAAAATGCTCACGCATGAAGATACCAGGAAGTGCCTAGGGAGCATTGGCAACGTCAATATATGGTTAAACTTCAATTATGCTGAACTGCATGAAAATATGCGTCAGGCGAAGGATGAGGATTACAAGAATATTCTACAAGATGTTACAATTGGAAAAGTGACCGAGCATGGGAAAGAAGCTTTACATGCACGATTACTGTCAAATTTATATCCAGAACAAGACGTTGTGCCTGAGAATATTTTTCAGAAAATTACTGAGAAGAAATCTGGAATATGTTTGATGCCAACTCTTGCAGAATGTGCCATCTTCAACAACAAAATGTTGCATTTAGAAAACCAAGAGATTGTGAAACTGGAAGCTATTGACAGAGTAGAGCATATGGGATCAACAATTATTTTGTCTGAGAATTTGAAAACAAAATTGGATTCATTAGAGAAGACTATATCTAAAACTGCAGGTTTTGAAAAGACTCTGAATGTGTGCTTAAACTGCCGTATAATTTTAAGAAGGAATTTACATGTTGAAAGAGGTCTGGTAAATGGATCAATGGGTAATGTTGTTGATTTTGTGAAATACAGAAATAGAGATGGAATTGAATTTTTAAAAATTAAATTTGATGGCATTGAGGAAGTACAGCTAATTGGTCGTTGTTCTGCTAGATTTTTGCTTGTAAAAGACTTATATGTTCGCCGTAAGCAGTTTCCTGTTTGCTTGGCATATGCGGTGACAATCCATAAATCGCAAGGTTTAAGTGTAGACAGTGCATTGGTGAATATTGGCAGTTCTGTGTTCAAGGAGGGTATGGCATATGTGGCATTGTCACGAGTTAGAACTTTATCGGGATTGTACTTGATTGAGTGTGATGTCACAAACATTTGTGCGGATCTAGATTGTGTTAAGGAATACAATAGGTTAAGAAGAGAGTATGCGCCACATTTGCCTCAATATCCTTTGTTTGAGAAACGTGTGGTAGGCCGGAAACGAAGAAATTTGACCAATACTAGGGAGGTTGTAGCAAAAAGACGAAAAGTCGATGAACCTGAAATTATAAGCAGAAAGAAAAAGGATTCTGTTGAAGATGTTGTTGGTTTTCAATTTGAAAACAGTTCTGGTGTCAACTGCTATGCTAATGTAGTGGTTAATGTTTTGTTTTCTCTAGAAAATGTAAAAGAAGAGATTGTGGTCAATTCTGATCAAAGATTTTGCAGTTTGTTAAATTCTGTGTTAGAGAAATGTAGCACTGATAGAACAAAAATAGAAAGTGTGTCGGAAATTCGAAATCTGTTAGACAGATGTTCAGGTCAAACACAATTCTCTCAAAATATTCAGCAAGATTGTCAGGAGTTTTTAATGTATATGCTTGATGTATTGCATGCTGAAGGTGTAGATGTAGATCACCTGTTTGGGCTTTCTTATCAATGGCAGCATGACTGCGAGAACTGTAGGGTATCAAGTACTACTAGTGTAGACTCAGAAAGATTTATATATTTAACTTTGCCAGACAGTAAATCAGTCTCCTTCAATAAGCTAGTAAAAGCAGCTGATCACAACATGGAGTGTAGCCAATGTAAATCTGAAATGATGTCAACATTATTTATACGAACATATGGCCAGTATGTCATTTTAATGTTCCAACGATGTAGGCCTGATGGAACAAAATTGACAACTTTAATTAAAAATTTTGTGGCTTTGCAGTTGTCAATATCAGGAAGGACTTTTGTAACTGCAGCAATTATATATCATGATGGTCCTTCAATAACATCAGGACATTACACAGCTTATTTGAAGTCTGGAAATGGCTGGTCATTCTGCAACGATTCTGTTTTAATTTAAAAAAAAAATTGCCTTTTGACCTTAAAAATTCTTACCTGGTGTTTTTAAAACCAAAATTTTAGAGAAGGAATCTCGGGATTTGCTCTGAGGAATTTCAAGAGGTTCTAATGGCTCCTACATGATTTGGCCTTGAGGATAAGTGTAGTACAGAGTCAAAAGTTATTTTTGAGTTCTAAATAGTTCCTGGAAAAAAAGAAGATTTTCTTACAGAAAGTGGTGGGCAGAGATTAGTTGAAGGACAACAGAGTATTTCCCAAAGCAAACGGTGTTCTTACCATAACACTTGACGTCATGGAAAAATAACTGCACTTTGAATGAGTTCAGAAAAACTGTTTCTTTTTATAAGCTAATTGAAGCAGCCAATCAAAACATGGAGTAGAGGGAATGTAAGTCTGCAATGCTGTCTAGATTATTGGTCCAAACTTTTGATTATAATGTCATTTTAAAAATCCAACTATATAAACCTGATGAAAGTAAGTCTTCAACTTTAATTACAAATGTTGTGGCTACACAGTCGTTGATTTTAGGAAGAACATTTGTAACTGCAGCTATTATATGGCATGATGGTCATTTGACAAGATCCGCTTATTACACAGCTTATTGAAAATGTAAAAAAATTTGCTGTTTCGGAAATTATTCCCATTTGACTACGATACAATGTTGCCTTTTTACTTAAAAATATTCTTACTTTCTGTTTTCAGAAAAGAGAATTTAGGGTCGGTAACTGGCGTATAATGATTCTAGGGGTTGATATAATTTTATCTACTGTTTTATATTGCTTTGTGATTAAAAGTGATGTAGAGAATTAAATAATTGTAGTAGTCATAGAGGTAGTGTAAGTCTGCTTCATAGTAAGCAGTATCAGTGTCATAGGAAATGTAGAACATGAGTGAGCAAGAAGGGTAAGATATTACTAGTCCAGGATTGTGAAAGTGATCTTGAACGTTTTCTTTCTGAAAGTTGCGGAAATAGAAAATGACGGGATTTGCTTACAAGAATTCCAAGAGTTATAAATGGCTCTTACATGATTTGGCCTAGTGGAAACGTGTGGTAGAGAGCGAGAAGTCATTTATTGTATGTAACATATTTTTCAAAACGATGGAGGTTTTCTTTCAGAAAGTGGCGGGCAGAAAATAAAAACAGCACAACCGAGTGTAAGCTGTTCATAGGACATCCTTCGACGTCATGGAAAGTAAGTTACTTTTGAGAAGTTCTGATTTCTGATTGGTTATGTTATATGGGTTTTTTAAACACAATCATTTTGATTGTGTTTTTTTCCCCCCGCTGTTATATGATGAATACCTTCAAGTCACTGTTTTTAGTGAAATTTGATACATTCTGAGAACAGCAAAAATAAACCATTTAACATGTATAATTAATTTTGTACTGTTTGTATTCATGATGTACATTTAGAACTGTGTAGGAGGTATGGAGAAGGTGAGGCTTCTGTAAGTGTCAAAGTTGTTGCATACAGTGCTCACATTCTACGTAGTCTTTCATATGATAGACTACATTTCCACAATGAGATACCTAACCAAAGGAAACACAGGTGATGTGATTGTGGAATGAGCAAAAAAAATTGCACGTTTTTCAATTATATTACCTGTGTTTCCTAACATTACACATCACGTTGTGTAGATGAGGTTTAGGCCTGTTCCAGGAGACAGAGGAGGTCTGACATTTGTTCAAGAGTGCAGTGGACATGACTCACTTCGTTGGTAGGCCTGCACATGTATTATCTCCTCTATACTCTTCAACAAGCCTAAATTTCATCTGCAACCCTGAGTAGGACTTACCTGAAACAAATCTGTGGATAGGTTACACCTTATCAGCATCTAGAAACAATCATTTAAAATGTTAAGGGCAGTTTTATGAAGGCTGTGTGCCTCTTTTACGCCGCTGTTCCGTCACTTTTGTGTAAAAGATGCACCATGTTGAAAGATAGGCCTCAGTTCATTTCCAGCAAGATACCGTCAGTTTAAAATGTATATAATTAGGACTGTGTAGGGGGTATGGAGAAGCTGAGGCTGCAGTAAGTGTCAAAGTTGTTGCATGCAGTGCATACTCTTTCATATGCTGGACTACATCTGCACAATGAGATACCTAACCAAAGGAAACACAAGTGATGTGATTGTGAAATGAGCAAAAGAAATTGCAAGTTTTTCAAATACATTACCTGTGTTTCCTAACATTACGAATCACATTGTGCAGATGAAGTTTAGGCCTGTCCAGGGAAACAGAGGAAGTCTGAACTTTATTGGTTGGCCTGCACATGTATTATCTCCTCTGTACTCTTCAACAAGCCTAAATTTGATCTGCAACCCTGAGTAGGCCTCACCTGAAACAAACGTCTGGATAGGACACACCTTATTGCCATCCTGAAACAATCATTTAAAATGTTAGGAACAGTTTTATGATGATTGTGCACCTCTTTTGCGCTGCCATTGCGTCACTTTTGTGAGACAACAGCAGTGCAAAAGATGCACCATGTTCCAAGATAGGCCTCACTTCATCTGCATCAAGATACTGTTAGTTTAAAATGTATATCTTTAGGACTGTGTAGGGGGCCTGGAGAAGCAGAAGCTTCTGTAAGTGTCAAAGTTGTTGAAAAACTGTTTGTCCTTCAATCTTTTACCTTGTCTTTTCTAATTTTTAAATACATGTTTTAATATTTTTCAAATGTTTGTTCTCTCTTTCACAGATTGAAAGTATAAAAATAACAAGTGACTAAGTTAACGACAATTATAAGGTAAATGTTTTGTACTCTTTTCATTACATTTCTATCACATTTAACTACTATTAGTTCCACTGCTTCATTTCTTTAACCCTCACGTTCCTGCCTTTGCTACTTCCCTCATTCCTTTCTCTATTACTTACTTACTCTACTCCTTCCACTCCTTTTCTCAGTCCCTCTCTTCTCATAGTTCCTCACTCTTGTTCACTCACTCCGTCTCTATTACTCTTAGTGTCTTTGACTGATCACTCTTTCACTACTTGTTCATTATGCTTTCTCTGTGTAGTTGAAGCACACTAAGGGGCATATTATGAACACAGCCAATAAAATTATTGCTGTTTTTATCGGCAGAAAACTGCTGCAAAAGCGGTTTTAGCGGCAGTTTTCTGCCGCAAAAGCGGCTTTAGCGACACATTTCTGCTGATAAAAGCTGCAAAACTTTTATTGCCTATGTTGATAATATGCCCCTATGTTATTTACATTTCTTTGCTGTTTCAATTATTCTTTTTCTGTTACTTCTTCTTTTCTGCTTTCTGTTTTTTCTCTCTGTTATTCCACATGTTTTAATCTTATTTTGAACATTCACTCATATTCTCTAAGAAACTCTTCTTTGTTATTCTTCTACTCTCCTTTTTTTCTTTCACTTCCTTATCTATTTTGTTTTTCACAATTATACCCTCTTCCATCTTTTCTTCGGTAAATAAATCTATTAAACAGTATCTCTGGTTTACTCCCTATAGCTGTCTTTCTTTTAACATTACTCTCTGTTTACTTCCCTTATACTTACTCTTTTTTTCTTTTTTTAATTTTTTTTGGTTGGCTCCCGGTTCGCGTACCGGGGAGCGAACCGGGAAGCGAACCAAAAGAAATAGAGGTTTCCAGAGTGCTAAACATTCTAGCAATTTTTTTATAAAGGGGAGGTAGTTCTGAAAAGAACTTTTTTTTTAATGTTTTTGTTGTTTTATATTTTTTTTATTTTTCTGAACATTTTTTGTTTTTTTTGGATTTTTTGAACAATTTTATGTTTTTTTTTGGTTTTTTTGGGGGGGAAACAACGAAAAACAGGCATTACAAAGGGCTCAACAGGAGCAAAAAAAAAAATTATTTTTTGGGGCGTTTAGAGCACTTGTGGTTTTCATATGCTCTGTTTATCAAATTAATACTCATATTGGCACATGAGAGTAGGTTACCGCAATATATACACACTATCTTCATGTGCACAAAGTTTTTTTGAATGTTTGGCACTGTTTCCCGTGCCTCTGGCCCCGACAGAGTTACCTGTGCCGATGTCCTGGCCACAGGAGTTGGTGGGTTGTCTTGGAGGTCACGCATCTCTGCCCTGCTGTAATTTAGTGGATGCCACCTCTGCATATGACGATGCATAGTATAGTTGCCGTAACTATACTTCTTATCTGTGCCTCTTGATAAATCTTCTTTGCATATTAGGCATGTCACATAGCAAGCATTCACTTTTTTTTGTCCTTCAGGAAAAGAAAAAAACTGCCAAATAAAACTATTTTTGTGGTGAGATACCCGGGGCTCCTCACGTAAAAACTGTGTTGGCTGTACTTCCTCTTCCTGTTCTTCATCCTCTTCCTCCTCTGTGTTGGGAATGAACTGTGGAGGTGGTCCTCTCTTACTTAGTGGTGGTAGTGGTGGTGGGGGTCCACCAGCTGCAGCTACTACTGAAGCCATTTTCTACTCAGCAAAATAGGTCTTCCTTTCTCAAAGTTGAAAGTCAGAGTGAGAAAAAAGGTGGGGGCTTTCATCATTTTGGAAAAAAAATAGTTCTAAACCAATGAAAAGTGTTATTTTTAGGTCACATGACCTAGCCTTACATCATTAGGAAACCAAAAGTGAAATGAACCAATGAAAAGTTTTATTAACAAGTCACATGACCTGTTACGCTTACGTTACGCGCTGCGTGCCGCGCCCCGGATCGCTTCCGGGGAGCTGCGCTTCGCGCCTCGGTTCGCGCTCCGGAGCACTTCCGGGTGCGCTAACGCGGCGCGTCATAAGACGCATTATGCGGCAACGCGATACGTCGCGCTTGCGCGACGCGCCCCGGATCGCTTCCGGGGAGCTGCGCTTCGCGCCTCGGTTCGCGTACCGGAGCACTTCCGGGTGCGCTAAGGCGGCGCGTCATAAGACGCATTACGCGACAACGCGATACGTCGCGCTTCCGCGACGCGTCACGATGTTGATTTCTAACGCGGCAGTTGCGCACACGGAACGTTTACCGGTTCGCGTACCGAGTCGCGGCACCAAATTGAGCTAACGGGAAGCTACCCGCTTCGCGAACCGGGAGCGAACCAAAACATAATAATAAAAAAAATTATTAATAAACATATAAAATATATTTTTTGATTTAAAGAAGAATACATTTTACAGCTATAGATATTAGCTTTTAAAAAACCAATGAAATTCACTGAAAAAACCATAGGTTATAGACCATACATAGTTAGGAATTAGCATTTACAAAACCTTGAAAATTCACTGAAAAAACCATGGGTTATAGACCATATATAGTTAGGAATTAGCATTTAGAAAACCTTATTTTACTCACACAAAACCATTGAAATTCCATATATAGTTAGTTGCACTAACTATATATCGCGCACCCGCAATCCACTGCTGATGATGTCACATATTACATCATTCATGACATGGTCAGTGACATCACTGATGACATCACTGATGACATCTCAAATGACATCACTGATGACATCACTGATGACATCTCAAATGACATCACTGATGACATCACTGATGACATCTCAAAGGACATCACTGATAACATCTCAAATGACATCACTGATGACATCACTGATGACATCTCAAATGACATCACTGATGACATCTCATTTGACATCAATGGTCACATCACTGATGATATCATTCATGTGACAATACAATGCATCTCCTCACACTTTAATATAACCTCTGTTACACCCAGTGTTAAATACAGAATATAATTTTTTAAACCATTGACACACCAATACTAGTTACTACATACGCACTCACTGATTCCTACATCTACACACACATTCACTCATTCACCCATACAATCATTCATACATACAATCACTCATCTTTACAACACTATCATATGCACTCATACACCTATACAGACACTCACACTCTGCCACTCATCCATGGAGTTACTCACACACCTAGTCAGTCCTGTAAAGAATCAATCACATTTCCATTTTCTAATCTATACAGTTAAACATAGAGTACCTTACATTTTCAAACATATACTAACACATACTTACTCTCTTATACAATCATTGATACAAGAACACATTGATCTGCACAGAGTCTCACATCTCCCAGCCAGCCACACACACATTCAGTCTCCCATACAAATACTTGGACAATCAATCAATAACCCATATAGTTACTCATATAGCTACTGATCAACACATGCAGCAGTTTACAGAACAACAGACATAATGATGCACAAATTAAGACAGTTTAGTCACTAACCCATGCATTCAGTGAGACACATTTAATCACTCACTCATACAGTCAGTCACGCACCTACTAAATCCTTCATCCAGACACTTCTACATCTACTCATTCGTCAATATGTAAAACATATTTAAACTTTACAGAAACACACAGTCACTGGATGATGTCATCAGTGATGTCATCAGTGATGTCATTTGAGATGTCATCAGTGATGTCATCAGTGATGTCATTTGAGATGTCATCAGTGATGTCATCAGTGATGTCACTGACCATGTCATGAATGATGTAATATGTGACATCATCAGCAGTGGATTGCGGGTGCGCGATATATAGTTAGTTATATATATATTCACTGAAAAAACCATAGGTTATAGACCATATATAGTTAGGGATTAGCATTTACAAAACCTTATTTTACTCGCACAAAACCATTGAAATTCGCATATATAGTTAGTTGCGCTAACTATATATCGCGCACCCGCAATCCACTGCTGATGATGTCACATATTACATCATTCATGACATGGTCAGTGACATCACTGATGACATCACTGATGACATCTCAAATGACATCACTGATGACATCTCAAATGACATCACTTTGCACCCCGCCCACAGAAGAGCTAATCCGTATCTGCGGGTCAATTAAATCTGGCTCTCCAAGAGACCCGACGACCCCTAGTCGGCTTAAGGGTAGCTTGCAGGTGCTTGAACCTTATGTTCGCAATCTACTCGATTCCTCTTTTTTGTCCCAGAGTGTCCCCAAGGCTTGGAAGCGGGCAGTTGTACTCCCCCTGCAAAAAAAGGCCAATGTGAATTTCGAGAAATTCGACAATCTCCGCCCCATCTCTCTTTTGCCTTACATGGCTAAAATAGCGGAGAAAATTGCTAACACTCAATTGATGCAGTTCGTGGAGGAGGCATCGCTACTCCACGACTCGCAATTTGGCTTCCGTCCCCGCCACTCAACGGAATCTGCACTTCTTGCGGCGGTGGAGGCACTCCGACAGGGTGTGGATGAGGGCCAGACTATGGCGCTGATCCTACTCGACTTAAGTGCAGCATTCGACACTGTAGCACATACCATCTTGCTACAGTGTCTGAGTGAAGGTGGGGTCACAGGCGCTGCGCTTGGCTGGATCAAGTCCTTCCTGTCTGACAGGTGCTTCCAAGTCAGGATGGGAGAATGCTATTCGAGGGAGATCGAGTTGGGCCAGGGCGTACCACAGGGTTCGTCCCTGAGCCCGACCTTATTCAATATCTACGTCTCCCCTTTAGCAGCCATCGCGGAGGGCCACGGTCTCCACCTGGTGTCTTACGCCGACGACACGCAGTTGGTCGTCTCCCTGTCTCGTTCCCCCGGCCTTGCGGCGGACATCTTCAGGAACTGCATGCAAGATCTCGCAGCCTGGATGTCCGCACACTGTTTAAAACTGAACGGTAGCAAGACCGAGGTGATCGTGGTGGGGGGCGGGCCCTCTGCGTGGTCGCCTGCGTGGTGGCCACCCTGCTTAGGCGAGGCCCCCACTCCCAGTCTGGAGGCCAAGAATCTTGGCATGTGGCTTGACAAGGACCTTGCCTTTGGCCCGCAGGTTGGCCGGGTGACGGGGGTGTGTTTCGGTGTCCTGAGAACTTTGAGGAAGGTTTTAGATCTGCTTCCCATTTCGGCTCGTAGGACGCTGGTGCACGCCCTGGTCACCTCGCGCTTAGACTACGGGAACCTGCTCTATCTGGGGGCTTCAGGCAAGGTCATGGGTCGCCTCCAGGTGCTCCAAAATGCCGCAGCACGGCTCGTGCTTAGACTCCCGAGAAGGTCACCTTCTAAACCCGCTCTTCAAGCCCTCCATTGGCTCCCGATGGAGAAGAGAGTTGAGTTTAAGGCCCTCTCAACGTGCCATCGCATTCTGAGCGGCAAAGCCCCTGTGCCGCTCCAGAATTTGGTGTCCCACTATGAGCCTACCCGCAATTTACGGTCCTCACAGACGGGACTACTGGTGGTGCCCAGAGTTAGGAAGGCACGGATGGGGGGGAGATCTTTCAGATACCTTGCTCCCAAATGCTGGAATGTCTTGCCCCCAGACCTGCGTCTTGAGCCATCAGAGGCCCTGTTCAGGAAAAAATTAAAAACTCACCTTTTTAGCAGGTAACTCCTGGGGGAGGGGGGGATGGCAACTGCTCACTTACCATAGCGCGGGGACACGCCCTCGGGCGTCACCAGGCGCTTTATAAATGTCCAAATAAATAAATAAATATGACATCACTGATGACATCACTGATGACATCATCCAGTGACTGTGTGTTTCTGTAAAGTTTAAATATGTTTGATATATTGAAGAATGAGTGGATGTATAAGTGTCTGGATGAAGGATTTAGTAGGTGCGTGACTGACTGTATGAGTGAGTGAATAAATGTGTCGTACTAAATGCATGGGTTAGTGACTAAACTGTCTGAATGTGTGCATCAGTATGTCTGTTGTGATGTAAACTGCTGCATGTGTTGATCATTAGCTATACGAGAGGCTATATGTGTTATTGATTGGTTGCCCAAGTATTTGTATGGGAGATTGAGTTTGTGTGGGGGTGGCTGGGAGGTGTGTGACTCTGTGCATAGATGTGTGAGCAGTTGATTCACTAGGTGTATGAGTTCAAGAGTGCATGTGGAAACAGCTACATGGGCGGTTGACTGTGTGCATGAGTGTATTGATGAGTGAATGGATATCTCAATGCTACATGTCATAGTAAGTACATATGTAAAACACAGTACATGTGAGAGTTGGCATATATAAATAACTGTGCATGAGAGCCACTGAATGTGTGAGTGGCTGTATGGATCATTGTGAACTTGTATCAGGGATTGTATAAGAGAGTAAATATGTGTTAGTATATGTTTGAATAAGTAAGGTGTGTATAACTGTACAGTTGAGGAAATGGAGGTGAGATTGTTTCTTTGCATGACTGACTAGGTGTGTGAGTAACTCCATGGATGAGTGACAGTGTGTGAGTGTCTGTATACACTGAGTGTATCTAAGGTTATATTAGAGTCTGAAGAGGTTCATCGTATTAGCACAAGAATTATGTCAAATGAGATGTCATCAGTGATGTCATCAGTGATGTCATTTGAGATGTCATCAGTGATGTCATCAGTGATGTCACTGACCATGTCATGAATGATGTAATATGTGACATCATCAGCAGTGGATTGCGGGTGCGCGATATATAGTTAGCGCAACTAACTATATATGCGAATTTCAATGGTTTATGTGAGTAAAATAAGGTTTTGTAAATGCTAATCCCTAACTATATATGGTCTATAACCTATGGTTTTTTCAGTGAATTTTCAAGGTTTTGTAAATGCTAATTCCTAACTATATATGGTCTCTAACCTATGGTTTTTTCAGTGAATTTCAATGGTTTTTTAATAGCAAATATCATAAGCTGTCGAATGTCAAGTACGTGGTAAGTAAAAACATTTTCGTGTTTATGCACACTGATCTGCTTTGAATGCTGCCCCCCCCCATCATTTCTATTAGGAGTACTCTCTCTTTGCAGATAGTGAAGGGTAGTTAACGCAGGCCTTTGCCCCCGTTGTAATCCGTCGTGCCTGCTTCTCTCTCCATTTGATTGATTGTTATCCAAGCATTTACTGTTTTAGAATTGGTTCTCTTTGGTTCATTCTCTATTTACAAACAAGCACAGAGTCGCAATACTCTGTTTAGTCTTTGCAGATAGTGAAAAATCGTGTGAAAAAACAAAAGGAATCGAGCAAAATCAGTAGGCCACTAATGGGATCTCTTTTTGACCTCGCTAAAATAGAAACATTAGGAACAACCCCTCATGAGAAATACGAAACTAGTGAGATGAACTGAGCTCCACGCCATGATGGCTGCAAGACAGCTCGGCTCCGCCACCCACCCCGCCCAAAATAACGATAAACTATATGCAAATATTACAAATATATACAACACACCAGCAAAGTAACAGGGTAAAACATTTTATTAAATAACTATTTACATAACTATTTTATACTTTTTGTTGCCCGATCCGGCTAGCTCAATCGATCGAGCATGAAACTCATGCACTCTGATAGTTCAAAGTTTTGAGGAGTGCTTGTTAGACTGTCTGAAGCTTATTTGCACCTGCTACAGCTTCACTATTCTCAATGTAAGTGGGGGCTGTTTGAGGACGTGACTGCATTTGAAAACAATGTGATGCGGTGCCTCCCTGAACCGCTTGACGGAGGCCCCCGAGGGACGGTGTGATGGCGCGGACTCGGAGGGGGCGCTTGGCTCCGGCCCCCTCCCCAAGTCGTGTTGCCCTGGTGTGGCCTGAGATCGCCCCTGACATAGGTGGCCGGCTCCCGGGGTCAAGCAGAACTTTTTGCCTTTTGGTGACTCTTCCATTCTTGACCTTGTCCCACAATCCGTTTGACCTAAAGACACGCTGTAGTGGGGCGCCCCTTTACCGTTTCAGTTGGCATTCCGCCCGGTTTTGCTACACTGTGCCTCTTCCGCTATTCAGCTGTTTACCGCCCGCTCTTGCGACTACAGCGTCTCGCTCACCATGTAGTTGAGTTGCTCCCGCTCTTGCTGTGCAGCGATAGGCGGCTGCCACAGGACTCTCAAAATGGCGGCCGGCTCTTCAGATTTGGGCGTGGTCCACTAAAATGGCCCTGCGACACCTTGGAACTCGGACGCTTGTCTGCTAGGGCTTGGGCTCCATTCTCGAAAGCGTCCCCTCAGCCTTGAAGATTCTACAAAAGTCTTGGGGGCCCCCGACTCCCGCAGGCTTCTGGTGGGGAGCGGCTGCCATGATTGCTCGTGGAATGGCCACGACGGAGCTACGAGATGGTGGTGCTCTCATGCCAGGGCCATTTCAGTGGACCAGGCCCAAAAAGGAAAGAGCCTGCCGCCATTTTGAGAGTCCTGTGGCAGCCGCCTATCTCTGCACCGCAAGAGTGGGCGCAACTCAGCTGAATGGCGGATTTTGGCACAGTGTACCAAAAGCGGGCGGAATGGCAACTGAAATGGTAAAGGGGCGCCCCACTACAGCAGACGAGCCTCCACCTGGGGAGGCCCGTTCACGCCGCCTCACCTCCCCCCCGGGGCGCCCCACGCCGTTATTCGGAGCAGCATTGTAGGATACCAAAACCAGTGCGGCAACTTACTGGACATCACCTGGGTGCCATCCACATCTCAGCGCGTTCTGCTGCCTTGGGACTATTCGCACAACAGACCGCTACTGACGAGGCCTCCCCCCGCACCCCCCGGGACGCCCCATGCTGTTTTTCGGAGCTGCATTGTAGGATACCAAAAACCAGTGCGGCACCCAGGTAACATCATCTGGGTGCCGTCCAGAACTCAGCACGTTGTGCTGCCTTGGGACTATTCGCACAAAACACAGCTACTGACCATTGTTGCTTCTTTTTTCAAAAATGTTTTTAAATGTATTTACTGTTTTTGTTGCGTTGTATATATTTATAAGTTATTAAAGTTTTATAATCCTATTACTTTGTTGGAGTGCTATATATTTTTAATGTGACACATAATTGTAAAAACTTTGATGTACAGAGAGGCATCCCTGGAATCTTCCGCTTCAGGCTCGGTCCCCTCCCCAATCACAATACAGGATGGTTTTCAGATAGTAGGAACGCGTGTGGTGTGACGGATCTCATCGGGTGGGGACCTTGATCTACTGTAACTCCTTTGAAGAGGGGTGATTCTTTACAGCTGGGGCCATAAACTACATCTACAGGGCTAGGTGATAGCCTGGGACCGGCCTGGACAATCGGACACAGAGGAAGAGGAGTGTCAGAGGGTGCGGTAGTGAATAGGGCGAAAGGGAGGTGTCGGTCGGGCACAGGGTGTGATTCTCAAGGAAGAGCAGCGCAGATGGGGGGAGGTTTATTGCCCATGCATAAGACAGAGAGCGGGGGTGACCAGTGCCTGGGGGAGATGCTTGCGAGGGTGGGGAGCCATGCTAAGGATCGACAGCGTGCAGAGAGTGGGTCTGGTCAAGGCATCTAAAATGGCTGCCGTGCACGACAAAAGTGTGGCATTTGAAAAAAGGCAAGATGGCGCAGACAATGTTTATCAACACTTCCTGATTTCCTTCGAATCAAACGTTAACAGACGTTATCCCTCCCACACTACCGGTCCCCCTGGGCTTAAACGCCAAGATGGTAGGGACTGCATCCCGTGGAGATAGGCCGAGACGTCACTCAGCATAAAAAAAAAAAAAAGTCTATAAACATACAATAAGTTAAAAGTCAATCATTCTTGTTTCCTTGTAGTACGCTCCCCAGTCCGCTTTCCGTTACGCGTACCGGGCGCACCCCACGAAAAAAAACAATTTTTATTTTTTTTTGCCCCGCGGGGCCCTTTTAGAGCCTCCACATCAAACCTAGGGGGTCAGGGAGGATCTACTATGCCCCCTTATGGTCATTTGCCCCTTCGCTTTGGCCTCCTCTTGTCTCTCGATCCTACCGAGAGACAAGATGGCGGCCGCTCCGGACTGTTTAGAATGTTGACAGACACCGGAGAGCCAATCAGCTTCACTTCGCGAAGTTCCGTTACGCGTCAAGTACGCGAGCCGGGGCGCTGCCCGGAGCGCTGTTACAGATATATATCTTTTTTTGAACGTTAATTTCTCAAAATCCACTGGAGCACATATATTGAGACCTAGCAAAGGCACATCGGGCTAACAGTCCCTACAATTTTGCCAAGTTTCGTGCAAATCCATTCAGCCGTTCGGGCTAAAAGTGAGGCCAACCGCCCTATGGAAATTAACATGGGAAAAAAGCGTTTTGGGACCCCCCTTTTTTCTCGGCCCCCCCTTGACGAACCCCCCCCCAAATTTTCAGTGGCTGCTCAGAAACAAAATGTTCCATTTTCCTGAAAATTTCAGCCAATTCCGTCCATAAACGCCAAAGTTATTAGACATAGAATTTTCAAAAATCCCATAGAGAAAAAATCCTAACTATATATACCTACTGGCGACCGCCAGTAGGTAATATATATATATATATATATTCACTGAAAAAACCATAGGTTATAGACCATATATAGTTAGGAATTAGCATTTACTAAACCTTATTTTACTCACACAAAACCATTGAAATTCCATATATAGTTAGTTGCACTAACTATATATCGCGCACCCGCAATCCACTGCTGATGATGTCACATATTACATCATTCATGACATGGTCAGTGACATCACTGATGACATCACTGATGACATCTCAAATGACATCACTGATGACATCACTGATGACATCTCAAATGACATCACTGATGACATCATGACACACCAATACCAGTTACTACATACGCACTCACTGATTCCTACGTCTACACACACATTCACTCATTCACCCATACAATAACTCATACATACAGTCACTTATTATTACAACACTATCATATGCACTCATACACCTATGCAGACAGTCACACACTGCCACTCATCCATGGAGTTACTCACACACCAAGTCAGTCCTGTAAAGAATCAATCACACTTCCATTTCTTCATCTATACAGTTAAACACAGAACACCATACTTCAGTGACATCACTGATGACATCACTAATGACATCTGAAATGACATCACTGATGACATCTCAAATGACATCACTGATGACATCATGACACACCAATACCAGTTACTACATACGCACTCACTGATTCGTACGTCTACACACACATTCACTCATTCACCCATACAATTACTCATACATACAGTCAGTTATTATTAGAACACTATCATATGCACTCATACACCTAGTCAGTCCTGTGAAGAATCAATCACACTTCGATTTCCTCATCTATAGTTAAACACAGAACACCATACTTTTCACACATATACTAACACATACTTACTCTCTTATACAATCACTGATACAAGTACACATTGATATGCACAGAGTCACACACCTCCCAGCCAGCCACACACACACTCAGTCTTCCATACATCCAGTCATTCTTCAATATGTAAAACGTATTTAAACTTTACAAAAACACACAGACACTAGATGATGTCATCAGTGATGTCATTTGAGATGTCATCAGTGATGTCATCAGTGATGTCACTGACCATGTCATGAATGATGTAATATGTGACATCATCAGCAGTGGATTGCGGGTGCGCGATATATAGTTAGTGCAACTAACTATATATGG
Source organism: Lissotriton helveticus (assembly GCF_964261635.1). Classification (NCBI taxonomy): domain Eukaryota; kingdom Metazoa; phylum Chordata; class Amphibia; order Caudata; family Salamandridae; genus Lissotriton; species Lissotriton helveticus. Next base: position 1,026,497,601 of record NC_136063.1, read on the forward strand.
AATTTCAATGGTTTTGTGTGAGTAAAATAAGGTTTAGTAAATGCTAATTCCTAACTATATATGGTCTATAACCTATGGTTTTTTCAGTGAATTTTCAAGGTTTTGTAAATGCTAATTCCTAACTATATATGGTCTATAACCTATGGTTTTTTCAGTGAATTTCATTGGTTTTTTAACAGCTAATATCTGTAGCTGTAAAATTTATTCTTCTTTAAATCCAAAAATATATTTTATATGTTTATGAATAATTATTTTTTTAAATATTTTTTTTTCTTCGTTCCCGCTTCGCGAATCGGGAACCTTACAGTAAAAAAATGTTCAGAAAAATAAAAAAAAAAGTTCTTTTCAGAACTACCTCCCCGTTATTAAAAAATTGGTACAATATTTGGAACTGTGCCAACCTCTATTTCTCTTAGTTCGCTTCCTAGTTCGCTCGCTGGTACGCGAACTGGAAGCGAACCAAAAACAGTAAGTATAAGGGAAGGAAACACACACTTATGTTAAAAGAAAGACAGCTATAGGGGAGTAAACTAGAGATACTATTACCCATAATCCACTACTGATGATGTCACATATTACATCATTCATGACATGCTCAGTGACATCATCAGCAGAGGATTGCGGGTTTTTTGGCAACATGCCTTATCGACGGTTTAATAACGCTGCCTTTTGCTTTATATAAGTTTTCAAATTGTATGAAATATATACCAATAGGTCTTTATGAACCTTTAGGTAGTGCTTTTGTTCATGAGGTCTGGTCGCTTCCATACACATACAGATGTTTCAAAGATGATCAAGAAGTTTATCTGAATGGAGAGGAATGCACTGAGACGCCAGATCATTCACTAATGTGTAGGCACATACAGTTACACGATTCATGCAACAAACAGCGACCAAATATGGCTTGCGTGATGCAAGGCACGCCAGTTCCTGCTATCATCCCCACGTTCAAGTTGTTGGAAAATGGTAGTTATTTGATGCTCAATAATGAAGATTGTTCTGAGTTAATTAAAAGTATTCCTTTTATCGTAACAGTAAGTGAACGGGTTATTTGCTGCAGAAATGTTCTATTTCCTCCCACACATGAACATAGGGAGTTTTCAATCTGGCCACAAATACCAACCTTGGGACACGTTTCAACAGCATGACAAGAATAAGAGCTCTTTTGTCTCAGAGAGAGGTGGCCTTGAGTTCGGCCCGTGAAACTTTCGTACTTCACATAGCGAACACCCGTACACAGGTTTGCCTTTCAATTTCAGCAACATGTTTCCGACTATCTTTAACGCATCCTCCACAAAATCCCTGGCACACTTTTTTAAAGTTGTTACCAGTGGTCTCGTGACTTCATTTGAGAAAATCTTTGGAGTCATCCCTGCTCCCTTTCATTCCATTTTCTCCACTCTGGTTCGTGGATTGCATTTTTACTTGCATTACCAGCGGACGCTCTTGTACTTTTTTACATTTTTAAATATGGATGTCCCTCCTATGCAACCTCCGACCCTGCAGCTGCTGACACTGTTCCGCAATCGCATGCTAGAATATTATGGCACAATGCCGTTGGCGATATTAAGCACGGCATATGGATTATCTTTTCGGTTCTCCTACTTCACCTGTGTCCAGCCTGTATTTCACTGCCTGACCTGTGATTTCGATTGGGCCATTGATTTGTGTCTCTGCGGACCGGTTTCTCCTGACGTCGACTTTAATCAGCTGATGACTCCTATCATTACTCACGAGTTGATTTGTCCTGGCGAAAGGATTATGGCTGTGGCATTGATGCATGGACTACTTGGTCCCTGGAATTTACTGGCGGCAGCACAGTCTTTCTTGGAACACAGCTTTCTTGAAAACCCACCGAGCTGTCCTCTGATGGTGATAGAGGATCCGGTGCTGGGAGAGCACGTATGTTCTTTTCCGCTTTTAAATTGGATGGCTGAACTGTTTTCGGATGAAGACGGTGACTTCCTGTTGGAGGCTGTTGCAGCTTATTTTGCATACACAGTTATGTCATAGACCTTTTTCATGTTTCATATGCTGAGTACTAGCATTTCATTGACAATTCATTGACTTAATTGTCAAGTTTTTATTATTTACCTTGCCTATTGGCTTAAGACTCGATAAAGTACTTGGCTGTTTTATTTTTCTTTAGCATTGAATTTTCCTAGTTTTTAATGCTTTACCTTGCGGACCGTCCACATATAAACTTGCAATCTGCTCTCATGAGATGGCACTTCTATTATCTTATTCAGTTCGTTTCCGGATCATGAGGAGGTGTCATCTAGGTCCTGGATATCTTTACACCGTGTTAAGTTAGCATGGGCTCATTACCGGTTTAAACGCCATTTTTCCTTTTTTGCAACTTCTGCACACGACATTTAGTTGTTGCTTTAGCTTTCCACCTAGTAGTTCATCGTGGTTTACATGAGAATAATATGTTATTGGTCTACTATCTGCTTTACTTGTTAAACTATATCTGTACAGCGAGTGCTAAAGTTTCAAGAACAACACGGTACAGAATTGTTATGAGGTCTGATCTCCACGACTTCATACTCATAACATAAGTGCAACTTCTGCCAATTCTGGGCATGAGGCGGGTTTTATATTGCTTTGCCGAACACACATACACAACAGTTGATGCGGTTCACATGAAGAGAGAGCTGGTGTATGCTGATGTGATTCCTTCAAATCTAAGACACTAAAGTATGGGCACGCCCTAAACCAACACAAAGAGACCTTCTTAGCAAATAATATAATATGTGTATTAGGGAGGGTGAGATATAAGCAGCCGCGGGCCGTGGAGGGAGTTACGGTGAGGCAGGGAGGCGGGGAGGGGGAGAAGCAGGGTGGAGCCCTCTCTACCTTGCCCCTCCCCCTCCCCGCCTCCCTGCCCCACCGTAACTCCCTCCACGGCCCGCGGCTGCTTATAAGTGTTGCTAACTCTTATTCATTTACAGCATGTTAACATACTGTCACCATTCGCTTTTTATGTACTAGTAACTATGCTGGTAATTTTGCTACTGATAATATGTGTACTTGTATTCTCCACCCTGCTTCTCCCCCTCCCCGCCTCCATGCCTCACCGTAACTCCCTCCACGGCCCGCGGCTGCTTATAAGTGTTGCTAACTCTTATTCATTTACAGCATGTTAACATACTATCACCATTCACTTTTTATGTACTAGTAACTATGCTGGTAATTTTGCTACTGATAATATGTGTACTTTTATTATCTAAGGTACTACGCCTGAGAAGACGGCATTAGTAAATAAACATTTCAAATACACATGTGTTCTTCTTAACTCCATGTTCTGGTTTCTAAGAAATATATAACGACCGACTGTTCATGAGTTCCACGTATCCTGAGGTACTATAAGTTCATATTCTGGATTGTCTAAACATTGAGAGTTTGTTATATCCAATGTGACACTGTACCTAGCTTGCTAAATAGTTTTTGATTACTAACGTGAGTTTTGGGACACCCTAATTCGCCGAGGTTCCAATCCTCTGTCCACAGTTCTGTGTGAGAACAGAAACCCTGCGACAGGGGCACCCCCGACCCTTGCTGGAGCTTCATCACACTTGCGATACAACTCCAGCAATGCGCCACCTTTACGGCACAGATACATCACGCATCTGTGCTGTTTTTGCCCCGTGATGCGCCGCATTGTAAATGCAGCACACCATAGGTGACGGAACAGCGGCACAGAATGACTAACACATCCCTGGTGATGCGCCAGTCATCATAAATCTATCCCTATGCTTCTTATCTTGTTAGAGATGAACCGCCATATGTATCATCAAAGTTATTTGCATTTCCTAAATAGCGAACTTTAAGGAATAAATAGCGATTCTTTACCATTCCTAGTTTGCGATGAGCTATTTGCTAATTAGCCGAATGTAGCCCAATGAAGCCCAATGTAGCCCAATGTAGCCCAAAGATGGCCGCCAGACACACAAAAAAACAAATGTAGCCCAAATATCAGCCAGATGTAGCCCAACTATAGCCCAGTGACAGAATGACCAATCAGCTTCGCAAACCTCCGTTACGCGAAGCGGAGCGCTGTTACAGATATATATCTTTTTTTGAACGTTAATTTCTCAAAATCCACTGGAGCACATATATTGAGACCTAGCAAAGGCACATCGGGCTACCAGTCCCTAATATTTTGCCAAGTTTCGTGCAAATCCATTCAGCCGTTCAATTATTATTTTTATTATTTTTTTTTGCCCCGCGGGGCCCTTTTAAAACCTCCACATCAAACCTAGGGGGTCAGCGAGGATCTACTATGCCCACTTATAGTTATTTCCCCCTTTGTTTTGACCTCCTCTTGTCTCTCGATCCTACCGAGAGACAAGATGGCGGCCGCTACGGACTGTTTGGAATGTTGACAGACGCCGGAGAACCAATCAGCTTCGCTTCACAAAGCTCCGTTGCGCGAAAAGTCCGCGAACCAGAGCGCTAACCGGTCCGCTGTTACAGATATATATCTTTTTTTAAACGTTAATTTCTCAAAATCCACTGGAGCACATATATTGAGACCTACAAAAGGCACATCGGGCTACCAGTCCCTACAATTTTGCCAAGTTTCGTGCAAATCCATTCAGCCGTTCGGGCTAAAAGTGAGGCCAACCGCCCTATGGAAAACTCAATGTTAAAAACACGTTTTGGGACCCCCCTTTTTTCTCGGCCCCCCCTTGACGAACCCCCCCCAAATTTTCAAGGGCTGCTCAGAAACAAAATGTGCCATTTTCCTGAAAATTTCAGCCAATTCCGTCCACAAACGCCAAAGTTATTAGACATAGAATTTTCAAAAAACCCATAGAGAAAAAATCCTAACTATATATACCTACTGGCGACCGCCAGTAGGTAATATATATATATATATATATATATATATATATATATATATATATATATATATATATATATATATATATATATGGACTTTTGATGCTGTAATAAACATCATTTCCAATTCATCATCATTGAGTCTGTGCCCTTGTATTGTGTCGCTGAGGCTGATCACTTTGGGATTTGTGCCTGGATATATATATTTCATGTGATCAAGTGCAGAGTGGGCTCGAAACAGGGAAAGGTTGAAGAAATAAACATCTACCTGCCTGAGCCACTTGGGGTCCGTTTCTCTCATTTTGCCAGTGTGGAAGTAGTGAGAGTTTGCTGTTTCAATATATATATATATATATATATATATATATATATATATATATATATATATATATATATATATACATATATATATATATTACCTATTGGCGGTCGCCAGTAGGTAGTTATAGTTAGGACCTAGTTTCCATAGGAAATCCTCAACATTCTATTTGGATTAACTTTGGCCCTGGTGGATGAATCTTTGCGAATTTCTCAAAGAAGATGGCTCGGTCCGCTGCGCTCCTTCCCTGAAAGTTTGAGGGGGATTGGTGAAGTGGGGGCTGAGATAAAAGGGGGCTCCCAAAACGTGTTTTCTCCATGTTATTTTCCATAGGACGTTTAGACACGGCTACAGGTCGAACGGCTGAATGGATTTATAAGAAATTTGGCAAAACTGTAGAGTCCGGCTCGCAGATTACGCTTTTTTTGGAATGGTGTAAATCCGTTCAGTAGTTGCTGAGAAAATTAAAGTTAAAGTCAATTATATATCTATAAGCGCGGACGGGTGCGCGCACTCAAGCGGCTGCGCGCGAGCGGAATTTTTTTTTGCTGCGTGACGTCTGTTAACGTTCGATTCGAAGGAAATCAGGAAGTGTTGACCGCCATTTTGTCACTGCGAGTAAATATATTGTCATTTCAAAGCGTTGGAACATGGAAAGGGGAGAAGATAGAGATTGTTTTGCTGCGTAGGTTTTCTCAGGGTGTGCAGTAAGGTCCTTAAAGGCGAAAATATATATTATTTTTTTTTTCGAAAAAAGTTGCGGGGTGCGCGCACTCGGGCGCGCACAGCTACTTACAAGAGTGTGAAAATGGAGATAAATCAGAAGTTTGAGTGCTTTGATATAAGGTGGCTCTGAAAAGAGCCCTTGTGTTAATTGAGTTGTTTCTGCATTTATAAGTAAGTACCGATGCAGAGTCTGATGTTGCAGAGGAAGATTTTGTTTCCCTCATCCGTGAAATGAACACCATCTGTCCTATAGATGTCTTGCATGTGGTAACGCAAGTTGTTGTGGTAAATAGAACCCATGCTATAATCTCTGAGGAAAGCAGAAACAGATTTATTAACATGTCTCCTTGCTTTCTCAATTTGTGCACAACGTTGATTGGACCAATTCCATTTCTGTCTTTGGCATATATTGGAATATACCAAGGCAGTTTGAGGAAAAAGTGTCATCAATTGTCTAAAGGTGTCTTTTAGAAGCATTTCCAGACCTACCCCAGTCAATGTGCCTAGATCGTTCCCACCACAGTGCACAATTATAAGGTCTGGTTCTGGGAGATGCATAAAAGTTTTCACCAATGGTATTAATTGGTGACATCTTAATCCTCTTTGCCCAATCCACGTTATCTGCACATTTGGTAAATCAAGGTTGGAAATTCGTCTGCTTGCTGCATATTTTCCACTCCAGTGAATATAGCTGTGTCCTAAAAGCCAAACCTTCATTTTCAAGGCAGATGCACTCGTGCTCCGATGGGTTCTGGAAGTGGAATGGCAGTTAGAAGCTGAAATTCAGGATAAAAAAATGGATGAGGCTTGGTGTGGTTGAAAAACAAAAGATGATTGGTTGATTCTAATACGTGAAGATTGAAGACTACGTTGCATGTTAATGTTATGTAAAAGAAAAAGTAGTATTGGGTGTGAAAAAAATGACATGTAACAGAGCTGTGGATAGGCAGGTGTTTCTGGAGGGAAAACAGTGTTGTTAGTTTGCTGTAGAACGTTGAGATATGAACTTTTGACCTGTGCCTTCAGCCAGGTGCAGAATGAGGTGTTACCATGGAAACAGCCAGAGATGGCAGTGGGTGATGGGTGACTTTTATGTGACATTGAAAATATTGTGAGGGACAACCAACTGAAATGTAAATTTGAATACAAAATTTTGCGGGAGGAAATATGATTGGCTGAAGAGACATATATGAGTCTGTATTGACTGGATATCTGTGCCATTGAATTTTGGTTGCAGTGATAGCAGCATAATTGAGACTTCCGTCAAACGAATATCTATTTTGTGACTGTCACTGTTGTACATCGTACAAAGCATTGGTAAAGGTAAGTCTGTAACTGTTTGTTTTGTCATGTACCGTAAAAGAAAGGGTTCACGGGCTGTTATAGGCCTGTGGGTTCTAGTATGAGTAAATCAGGTCGACAAAAGAAAATATTAAGTTAGTACAGCTGAAGTTACGTGGAACACATGAATACTGTTTCAATATACAATCATTTTAGTTGAGATTATGGATTATAAGAGAGAACGTGTATATTTGAAATATTTATTCAGAAATGCACTGTTTTCAAGGCAAGTTTCTTATCTAATACGAGTGCAGACATTGCAAAAAACAAAGTAATCGGTATAGCCACTAGTACATAAAATACAAACGGTATAGTTGATGAAAAATGAATATGGTTTAGCAAAATTAATTATACACTCTTATGAGGAAGTATATTGGGGCAAATTTATGAAGGCCTTGCGCCGCCGGTGCGTTACTTTTAACATAAATAAGGCTCATTATATGTTAATAAATGGATGAAGGTCTCTGGCCTTTCAGTTTAGGAACGATACATGAAAATGCTAGTGGTTAGACCAGTGTTTCCCAAACTGTGGTCCGCGGACCTCCAGGGGTCCTTGACCCATTCCCAGGGGGTCCGCAGGCAGCAGTTTTAAAAGCACTTCAAAGTTCCTTGCAGAATTATCAGTTTTGGAGCAACAATAAAAGTGTCAAGATAACACCAGTGATTAATGTACCTGCTGGAGAGAGAGAGAGAGGAGAGTTTTGTCCAGTGGCAACTTCAACTTATCTAATGTAGCACAGAGGGTTACTGCAAAGAACATGTACCATGTATTTAATTTAAAAAAATGTTATATGCATAGGTCAGTGGGTTACTTACTGCTTTTTTAAGTAACTTATTTTTCTTCCCAGATTGTCGTATCCTTGTGCATAATAAGGTCTTCATTTACTATTCTTTGAAAGCTAATAAAATTCAATCTGTAATGATAACTGTGTTGTAGACTGCACCATTGTTTCCCAAAAACCTTTGGGGGAGAGCATTCCAAAGCCCCCTCTGTAGTGGTCAGGCTCACTCATTGCACTTGGTATGCACCGTATGGGGACTGGTCTGAAAACATTTTCTAGGGCTGCTTTTGGTTTCCAGACTGGCCCTTGCAGGAGCAGGAGCCTCGAACAGCAAAATAAAACCAGCCATGTAAAGGTTTGTCACTGGGATGCAGCACCAATCTTCCCATTAAATTATTTAGTTTTTTGTAAATTCACAGAAGTGGAGGAGCGTGTCGTTATCCTCCTTGGCTTAATGACACGGTCCACCACTTCGGAAACGAGGGGCTGCGCCATATTTACAAGAATATGGTGCAGCCCTGTGTTTCCCCCTGCGCTTGCGCTACACTTAGCAGGGTAGTGCCAATGCAGGCACCCTTGCACCATAGTGCAAGTGTGACTGTGTGCAGGGGAAGATTGTTTATGTACAGGAAGATCCTCCTTCCTGAACATAAAAAATCCAAGGCGTTTTGCTTTTTCCATGTGTACTGCATAAGGCAGCACACATGAAAAAAGCTAAATCGAGGAGAAATAAAGCATTTCTCCTCGTTTCGTCAAGTTAAGTCCAGGTGTTTCCTGGTTTTAATTATGGCGCAGTCTCCTATTTACGCTGCCCTTGTAAATAGGAGGCAGCGTTAAAAAAACAATGGCTGTTGCAGTGGAACGCCCATCGCAACACCCACTGCCCACCTCTTTCACGTTAAGTATTGCATGAAAGTGGGTCTTATTTGCAAAGCAGCGTTAAGCCACAGTAAGTGGCTCAACGGTGCCTTGTACATATGGCGAAGCCCATATCGCCACGGGAATATCGCAAAAAGTGACGTTCCCATGGAGATAGGGGCTTGTAAATCTGCCCCAAAAATTGTTAGTAATTCGAGTTTTTCTTTTGTGTACACCTGTGTTTATTTTTTCGAATTACTTTTTTAATGTTTAAAATTTAAATCCTACAAATTGCTTGCGGGTCCCCGGATTCCGGTGGTGACTCAATGGGGGTCCACAGGAGTGAAAAGTTTGGGAACCACTGGGTTAGACAATATGTCTTTATCAATGAGCTCTCTGCATGCGAAGCACTATCACGTTTCTGTTATGGTATTGTGTAAGGGAAAAAAAACGCGCCAAAACCGACAAAATGGCGAGAGGTGCATGTATGTAATGTGTTGGATCGCTCGCAAATCAGTGTTGGGTTCAGAGAGTGAGTCGTTTCTAAGTAAGGGAGTATTATATCTATGCTTGTTCGTCGTAAACAAAGAGGCACCATGTTCAGACCACCTCTTTCCCCATTCCATCGGTCGCTCGATCATCACTCAAGTCGTACAAAAACATCTCTCTTATCGAGTCAACGCGTGCAACGTATAGCCTGTCGAGTTGTACACATTTGGTCATACACGCGTGCATTCATATCACCCAAAGTCGTCATGTCCTCAGGGGCAGTCCCCATGGATAATGTATCATTTTTCCCCGCGGAACCATGGCTCGTTGCTTAGGTCTTCTCCATACCTTAGTCGATGTTCCGATGTGACCTGCAGTGAGAAGGGGAACAAGAGGGGTTGGGGGCAGAGTTTTAAGACACATCCGCGCGCATAAACCCAAAAAGGTTTTTACTTACCGCGTACTCGACCTATCTCCCCGGGGTGCAGTCCCTTCCATCTCAGCGTTTAAAGCCTAGAGGGACTGGTAGTGCGGGGGGCATAATCATTGATGAACTGTACATTGCATAGATCGTCCACGTGTGGTATTGCGGATCTTGTGTGGGGGGGGTCTTCGACACAAAAGGGCAGTCAGTGTAGGGTGAGGTTGAACTCGTGTTCTCCTTCGAGGAGGCGGGGCGGTCTACAGTGGTACCGGGTCTGGTTTAGGGACATCTGAAACAATTTCCCTGAGATATGTGGCATACAAGGTAAAACAGAACACCGGGACCTTAACCGATTGCCTTATGTTGCACAAAAGAAAAAAATACACGTAACAGACTTGGATCATTTACATTTTCACTATTTCTGGGCACTTTGCCTTTTGACCTTTTAGTAACCGACTTGCTTTATTTCGCCTGTATTTTACGTAGATCGGAAACAATGGCTATGTATTCGAACTTACCAATCCAAGAGCTACTATTATATTTGGTTTTCACAAAATCTTTATTCAAAAATGATGACGTACAAATGCAGGCATACAACCACGTAAGTGATGACGCACAAATGCAGGCCTAAAACCACGTGGGCCAGCCACGGAGCAGACTGGGGCTGTACATGAGGGCATATTTATCTGAGGAAAACATAACTGAGTCGGTGGTCATTTTATTTCATCAAGGTACGATAAGTGCAATAGAATCATATCGAAAATTCATTGTGGGCAAGTACCATCAGTGTTGAAAAATCGACCTTTCAATAATACTGTAATTAATGATGCGTCAGAACTTAATATCAATTCATTGTCCGAATGTTCAAGCAATACTCATCCCCTCCCGCCATGTGCTTCAAGAACTGCATCCATATTTCATGATCTCAAGTCTGAGCATCCGGAACACAACGGGGAATTGCGAGTTTCGTTTATACCGGCGCCATTTTGGGTGGGGTCAGGCGGGCCCAAGTATAGTCAAAATGTCTCCACCAACTCGGGGTTGGACCAGAATCTCTTTCGGCAGTCCAGAAGTTCCGTTAAGGGGCAACAGAAGGGACCGGTGACATGAACCATCGATCAAAGAAAAGGGAGGGGCAACAATCTTTCCTACCGGGTCATACTGATGTTCCACCGGAACCGATCGAATCAGTAGTCTGCAGGATTTTTGGTCATTCAAACTGAGGCTGGCGTCAGCATGAGAGCGCCAACATCTCGTGGCTACGCTTTGGTCGTTCTGCGGGCAATCATGGCAGTCCTTTCCCATCGGGGGCGGTCGGAGGCCCGCGGAGGCCGAGGGCCCTCCGCAGCTCTCGTAGAATCTTCAAAGTTGAGGAGAACGCCTCTGGACAGGGGCCCATTTTCTGGTTAACAGGCGACCAGGCCAACTTTTCACGCCAGGCCCATTCATGCAAAGTCGACCGCCATTTTTAGGAGATCTGCAACCACCGGCAGTCACTGGGTTGCAAGAGCAGATGGACTCCAGCCTGTCGGGCGAAGCATCGTTGCACCGCCACAGTGGACGAGACCCTGCTGGGTGAGTGGAGCGTCGCTGCACCGCAAGAGTGGACGAGTCCTTTGCCGGGTGCGTGGAGTGTCCCTATACCGCCACAGTGGACGAGTCCTTTGCCGGGTGCGTGGAGCGTCCCTATACCGCCACAGTGGACGAACCCTTTGTCGGGTGCGTGGAGCGTTGAGGGTGCAGCTGAGGGGCCTCCACCTGGGGAGGCGGGAGAGGCTCGTCCGCGCCGCCTCTCCCTCCCAGTGCACCCCACGGCGTCTTGCTGACATTTGTTATGGCCGGACCAGGCGATGAAGAGAGGGGGGGGGTCGGAGGCATATGCAAGACATCCCCCCCTCGTGGCCTGCAAGGCGCCGAAAGAGGAAGGGAATGGGAAGACAACTACATCTCGGGTCGGGCCCATGCCTTCTCCGGCCGATGGCGGCCGGCCGCTCTTTGCCACGGCCCCAGGAACGGATCCCTTGGTTCATCCTGGGGACAGGCCTTGGCGCGTGGTGTCGCCTCCGGACTATTCGCGTAATGGTTCTCCACCCCAGGCCGTTGCCGATGGCTTTTGTAGACTTTCTGACGCTCAAAAATCCTACTAGAAATCAGCCCAAAAGTAGCCGAACATTGCTACTTTGGGGAAGGAGGGACAGGGACGGCGTCAAGTAGACGGCGAAATGCATTGTGGGTTTGCTGCTGCGGCCGTTTGTCATGTAAATAGTTGTTTTAATATATTTTTGTTCAAGAATAAAAACGTTTTAACCTGTTATTTTGCTGTTGTGTGGTATATTTCTAATATTTGTCGCTCTGATGTTGTTTCCCCTCCCAAATGTAACATGTGATTGTAATCTACAGCCGGACATTCCGACAGGACATGAGAGCAAAAGGGGGGGGGGGTCAGATCTGAAGTTGGGCAGGCGATAAGCTCACGTTTTGCTATGTGGGGCCAGGGGGGGTACATCCACGAGACCTAGGTTTATGACATGAGGCTGGGTCGAGAGGCTAGGTGTAGCCGGGGGGGGTGTCATCAGAAGAGAGGAAGGAAGTTCCTGGGAGGAAAGCAGGGGTGTCGGTCGGATCTAGGGGTGTGAAGGTCTTAATTAATCACCGCTACTCTAGTGTGAGGCGAGGTCCAACTGTAGGGAGCAATAAACTGCATCTGTTGGACTAGGTGATGACCTGGGATCAGGCCGGGCAATCGGGCAGGGAGGAAGAGGTTACCAAAAGGGCCTGGTCTATGAATGAGATGAAAAGGGTGTGGGGGGTTCCGCACGGGATGTGGCTCGGAAGCAGAGCCGCGCAGGAGGTGCATTTTAGGGCCCAAGTAGGAGAGGCCGGGGGCTGTCGGGGCACGGGGGGGGAGAGAGAAAGAGAGATGTAGGCTATTGGCAGTGATCAGAGAAGAAATGGCACACAAAATGGCTGCTATCTATGTTCGTGATGGGCCTAAAAGGGGGCAAGATGGCGGGGCCACTGTGCCGTGACATTCGCTTTAACTCCAACAGTGGTGAGGGTGAACACAAATGAACGCCGCTTATGTACATATACATTTTCATTTTCCACACCACATGAAACCTGCGTCAGGTTTCATATAGGCGTTTTGTTGCAGGGTGGGCATTCATTTGCATGAAAGCCCTGTAAAACTAACACAGTGAAATTTAGAAGATTTCACTCAGTCAGCTTTATAGCATTGCTGAATCAAATCCTTACGCCTGTTTGAAACAGGCATAAGGAGTGATGCACCATGCAATGTGTGGCTTGCTCCTGTGCATTGCAGTAGACATGTCGCGCTTACGACGTGATTCCTGCAATGTGCTGCTTTTGCGGCACAGATGCGTGACGTATCTGTGTTGTTTTTGCTCAATGGTGCTCCACATTGTAAATGCGGCACACCATGGGTGGCAGAGCAGCGGTGCACATTAACTGGTGCATCTCTGGGGATGCGCCAGTTAACATAAATCTGCCCCTTTACATTTAAGTATGAGCAGGGGACACAGAGTTGGTGAGGCTTATCCAAGGTTAAAAAGAGATGAGTCCTGTTCACTGAAAACTTGGACATAGGCCTCACCTCGTCAGCATCGCTGGACATGGCTAAATAATAGCTGCAAAATGTTACTCTTGTTAAACAATTTTACTATTATAGTCTCTGAGATTTGTCTCTTACTCTGCAACATCTCATTGTTGTTCTCTTTGTTTAAAGATAACGACAACATCAACCATGAGTGATAATGAGCAATCCGTTGATCTCGATCTTATCGTTGAACTTGTCATTGAAACGTCAGTGGAAGTGGATCCCTTAGATGATTTAAATCCTGAGGATGATGAAGAACATGATGAGGATGCCGATTTGTCAGAATTGTATGACATAGGGTGGGAAGCTGACGTGCTTCAGCCTATGGAACTATAAACATTTATTTTTAAAATTTACTGGAAATAAAAAGTAAAAATGTAAACCGTTTCATTTAAAATTACGGTAAAGGGGCGCCCCACTACAGCAGACGAGCCTCCACCTGGGGAGGCCCGTTCACGCCGCCTCACCTCCCCCCCGGGGCGCCCCACGCCGTTATTCGGAGCAGTATTGTAGGATACCAAAACCAGTGCGGCAACTTACTGGACATCACCTGGGTGCCATCCACATCTCAGCGCGTTCTGCTGCCTTGGGACTATTCGCACAACAGACCGCTACTGACGAGGCCTCCCCCCGCACCCCCCGGGACGCCCCACGCTGTTTTTCGGAGCTGCATTGTAGGATACCAAAAACCAGTGCGGCACCCAGGTAACATCACCTGGGTGCCGTCCAGAACTCAGCACGTTGTGCTGCCTTGGGACTATTCGCACAAAACACAGCTACTGACCATTGTTGCTTCTTTTTTCAAAAATGTTTTTAAATGTATTTACTGTTTTTGTTGCGTTGTATATATTTATAAGTTATTAAAGTTTTATAATCCTATTACTTTGTTGGAGTGCTATATATTTTTTATGTGACACATAATTGTAAAAACTTTGATGTACAGAGAGGCATCCCTGGAATCTTCCGCTTCAGGCTCGGTCCCCTCCCCAATCACAATACAGGATGGTTTTCAGATAGTAGGAACGCGTGTGGTGTGACGGATCTCATCGGGTGGGGACCTTGATCTACTGTAACTCCTTTGAAGAGGGGTGATTCTTTACAGCTGGGGCCATAAACTACATCTGCAGGGCTAGGTGATAGCCTGGGACCGGCCTGGACAATCGGACACAGAGGAAGAGGAGTGTCAGAGGGTGCGGTAGTGAATAGGGCGAAAGGGAGGTGTCGGTCGGGCACAGGGTGTGATTCTCAAGGAAGAGCAGCGCAGATGGGGGGAGGTTTATTGCCCATGCATAAGACAGAGAGCGGGGGTGACCAGTGCCTGGGGGAGATGCTTGCGAGGGTGGGGAGCCATGCTAAGGATCGACAGCGTGCAGAGAGTGGGTCTGGTCAAGGCATCTAAAATGGCTGCCGTGCACGACAAAAGTGTGGCATTTGAAAAAAGGCAAGATGGCGCAGACAATGTTTCTCAACACTTCCTGATTTCCTTAGAATCAAACGTTAACAGACGTTATCTCTCCCACACTACCGGTCCCCCTGGGCTTAAACGCCGAGATGGTAGGGACTGCATCCCGTGGAGATAGGCCGAGACGTCACTCAGCATAAAAAAAAAAAAAAAAGTCTATAAACATACAATAAGTTAAAAGTCAATCATTCTTGTTTCCTTGTAGTACGCTCCCCAGTCCGCTTTCCGTTACGCGTACCGGGCGCACCCCACGAAAAAAAACGTTTTGGTTTTTTTTGCCCCGCGGGGCCCTTTTAAAGCCTCCACATCAAACCTAGGGGGTCAGGGAAGATCTACTATGCCCCCTTATGGTCATTTGCCCCTTCGCTTTGGCCTCCTCTTGTCTCTCGATCCTACCGAGAGACAAGATGGCGGCCGCTCCGGACTGTTTAGAATGTTGACAGACACCGGAGAGCCAATCAGCTTCACTTCGCGAAGTTCCGTTACGCGTCAAGTACGCGAACCGGGGCGCTGCCCGGAGCGCTGTTACAGATATATATCTTTTTTTGAACGTTAATTTCTCAAAATCCACTGGAGCACATATATTGAGACCTAGCAAAGGCACATCGGGCTAACAGTCCCTAAAATTTTGCCAAGTTTCGTGCAAATCCATTCAGCCGTTCGGGCTAAAAGTGAGGCCAACCGCCCTATGGAAATTAACATGGGAAAAAAGCGTTTTGGGACCCCCCTTTTTTCTCGGCCCCCCCTTGACGAACCCCCCCCCCCCCCAAATTTTCAGTGGCTGCTCAGAAACAAAATGTTCCATTTTCCTGAAAATTTCAGCCAATTCCGTCCACAAACGCCAAAGTTATTAGACATAGAATTTTCAAAAATCCCATAGAGAAAAAATCCTAACTATATATACCTACTGGCGACCGCCAGTAGGTAATATATATATATATATATATATATATATATATATATATATATATATATATATGGACTTTTGATGCTGTAATAAACATCATTTCCAATTCATCATCATTGAGTCTGTGCCCTTGTATTGTGTCGCTGAGGCTGATCACTTTGGGATTTGTGCCTGGATATATATATTTCATGTGATCAAGTGCAGAGTGTGCTCGAAACAGGGAAAGGTTGAAGAAATAAACATCTACCTGCCTGAGCCACTTGGGGTCCGTTTCTCTCATTTTGCCAGTGTGGAAGTAGTGAGAGTTTGCTGTTTCGATATATATATATATATATATATATATATATATATATATATATATATATATATATATATATATATATATATATATATATATTCACTGAAAAAACCATAGGTTATAGACCATATATAGTTAGGAATTTGCATTTACAAAACCTTGAAAATTCACTGAAAAAACCATAGGTTAGAGACCATATATAGTTAGCTGGACATTTTATTGACATAAAACCAATGAAATTCCATATATAGTTAGTTGCACTAACTATATATCGCGCACCCGCAATCCACTGCTGACGATGTCACATATTACATCATTCATGACATGGTCAGTGACATCACTGATGACATCACTGATGACATCTCAAATGACATCACTGATGACATCACTGATGACATCTCAAATGACATCACTGATGACATCATCTAGTGTCTGTGTGTTTTTGTAAAGTTTAAATATGTTTTACATATTGAAGAATGAGTGGATGTATGGAAGACTGAGTGTGTGTGTGGCTGGCTGTGCATATCAATGTGTACCTGTATCAGTGATTGTATAAGAGAGTAAGTATGTGTTAGTATATGTGTGAAAAGTATGGTGTTCTGTGTTTAACTGTATAGATGAGGAAATCGAAGTGTGATTGATTCTTCACAGGACTGACTAGGTGTATGAGTGCATATGATAGTGTTGTAATAATGAGTGACTGTATGTATGAGTGATTGTATGGGTGAATGAGTGAATGTGTGTGTAGACGTAGGAATCAGTGAGTGCGTATGTAGTAACTGGTATTGGTGTGTCATGATGTCATCAGTGATGTCATTTGAGATGTCATCAGTGATGTCATTTGAGATGTCATCAGTGATGTCATCAGTGATGTCACTGAAGTATGGTGTTCTGTGTTTAACTGTATAGATGAGGAAATGGAAGTGTGATTGATTCTTTACAGGATCGGTGTGTGAGTAACTCCATGGATGAGTGGCAGTGTGTGAGTGTCTGCATAGGTGTATGAGTGCATATGATAGTGTTGTAATAATGAGTGACTGTATGTATGAGTGATTGTATGGGTGAATGAGTGAATGTGTGTGTAGACGTAGGAATCAGTGAGTGCGTATGTAGTAACTGGTATTGGTGTGTCATGATGTCATCAGTGATGTCATTTGAGATGTCATTTGAGATGTCATCAGTGATGTCATCAGTGATGTCACTGACCATGTCATGAATGATGTAATATGTGACATCATCAGCAGTGGATTGCGGGTGCGCGATATATAGTTAGTGCAACTAACTATATATGGAATTTCATTGGTTTTATGTCAATAAAATGTCCAGCTAACTATATATGGTCTCTAACCTATGGTTTTTTCAGGGAATTTTCAAGGTTTTGTAAATGCAAATTCCTAACTATATATGGTCTATAACCTATGGTTTTTTCAGTGAATTTCATTGGTTTTTTAAAAGCTAATATCTATAGCTGTAAAATATATTCTTTATTACGTGACGTATCACGTAGCCACGTGAGACGCCTCATGACGCGTCGCATAACCGTGACGTATCGGCTCTGCCGCGCAAACAAAACCCGTAACGTAAGCGTGCCGGAGCACGCTTACAGATATATATATTTTTTTTAACCTTAATTAGACAAAATCCACACGTGCACATATCTTGAGGCCTTGCAAAGGCACATCAAACAAACAGTCCCTACAATTTTGCCAAGTTTGCTGGAAATCTATTCCCTTAATTTTTTTTTTACTGTTTCTCTTGGTTTTCCCCTTGTTACGCTTACCGGGACGCTACCCGGTACGCGAACCGGACACTCCAAAAACACAAGATGGCGGACTCCCGTTACGCTGCCGGTTAGCTGCCCGGTTCGCGTACCGGGAAGCGCCTCTACCGCGAAAAATCGCGGGGGGCTTTAATATCCCCCTCATCAATCCTAGGGCGTCAGGAGGGGTTTACCTTGCCCCCTTTCCTTCATTTCCCCTTCTTTTTTCACCACATCTTGTCTCTCGAACCTACCGAGAGACAAGATGGCGGCCGCTCCGGACTGTTTACAATGTTGACAGCTACGCTGCCGGTTAGCTGCCCGGTTAGCTGCCCGGTGAGCTGCCCGATGAGCTGCCCGGTTCGCGTACCGGGACGCGCCTCTACGGCGTAAAATCGCAAAAAAAAAAAAAATTTATTTTTTGCCCCGCGGGGCACTTTAATATCCCCCTCATCAATCCTAGGGGGTCAGGAGTGGTCTACCTTGCCCCCTTTCCTTCATTTCCCCCTTCGTTTTTCACCACATCTTGTCTCTCGATCGTACCGAGAGACAAGATGGCGGCCGCTCCGGACTGTTTAGAATGTTGACAGACACCGGAGAGCCAATCAGCTTCGCTTCGCGAAGTTCCGTTACGCGTCAGGTACGCGAACCGGGGCGCTAACCGGAGCGCTGTCACAGATATATATATTTTTTTAAACGTTAATTTCTCAAAATCCACTGGAGCACATATATTGAGACATAGCAAAGGCACGTCGGGCAAACCATATCTACAATTTTGCCAAGTTTCATGTAAATCTATTCAGCCGTTCGAGCTAAAAGTGAGTCCAACCGCCCTATGGAAAAATGAATGGGAAAAACGCGATTTGGGACCCCCCTTTTTTCTCGGCCCCCCCTTGACGAAACCCCCCCAAATTTTCAGGGGCTGCTCAGAAACAAAATGTGCCATTTTCCTGAAAATTTCAGCCAATTCCGTCCACAAACGCCAAAGTTATTAGACATAGAATTTTCAGAAATCCCATAGAGAAAAAATCCTAACTATATATACCCACTGGCTATCGCCAGTAGGTAATATACATATATAAACATATATAATCTGCATATCTATATAAATATAAATGCATGCATACATATACATATATGCATACATATGCATGTTATTTACATGAAAGTTTTAAAAACACTAATAAAAGCAAAGCTAAAAAGCCACCTCATTACAAACAGAATGGCTTTAACTTAAACGAGGGCGAGATCTATTGCATTTTCAATGCTTGTTTACTTTGGTTCTATCAAGAAGGCATTCAGATGTGTCACACATTTGCCATAAATTCTGAATGTTAGCACTCTAGTTGCTCATTAGATCACTGTAGTAAAGCTAGTGCTCACCAGGGAAGTCTGCTGCTAATCATGGTTTGCAGCCATTTTCCCGCATTTTTTATCCCGCAGACTTTCAGTCCGCATACCATTATCCCGCAAGGTCATTGACCTCGCATACCATTATCCCGCATTTTTTCAAAACGCATGTGCATTTATCGCGCATGCCTTTACAAAGAATTACGTTTTAAAGGCATGTATGGTAAATGCATTTGCGTTGTGAAAACCACGATGACGAGAGAGGTAAGTGGGTTTGTGTTAATTTTTTCATGGGTTAGTGATTGTGTAGTGTAGTGTAGTGTTGTGTAGTGTAGTGTTGTGTTAGTGTAGTGTAGAGTTGTGGTGGTTGTTTAGTGTAGGGTCATGCTGGGGGTAGTGTTTTAGGGTTTAGGGTTGTGTTGTAGTGTTTGCGTAGTGTAGGGTCATGCTGGGGGTAGTGTTTTAGGGTTTAGGGTAGTGTTGTAGTGTTTGCGTAGTGTAGGGTCATGCTGGGGGTAGTGTTTTAGGGTTTAGGGTTGTGTTGTAGTGTTTGCGTAGTGTAGGGTCATGCTGGGGCTAGTGTTTTAGGGTTTAGGGTAGTGTTGTAGTGTTTGCGTAGTGTAGGGTCATGCTGGGCGTAGTGTTTTAGGGTTTAGGATAGTGTTGTAGTGTTTGCGTAGTGTAGGGTCATGCTGGGGGTAGTGTTTTAGGGTTTTGGGTAGTGTTGTAGTGTTTGCGTAGTGTAGGGTCATGCTGGGGTGTAGTATTTTAGGGTTTAGGGTAGTGTTGTAGTGTTTGCGTAGTGTAGGGTCATGCTGGGGGTAGTGTTTTAGGGTTTTGGGTAGTGTTGTAGTGTTTGCGTAGTGTAGGGTCATGCTGGGGGTAGTGTTTTAGGGTTTTAGGTAGTGTTGTAGTGTTTGCGTAGTGTAGGGTCATGCTGGGGTGTAGTGTTTTAGGGTTTTGGGTAGTGTTGTAGTGTTTGCGTAGTGTAGGGTCATGCTGGGGTGTAGTGTTTTAGGGTTTTGGGTAGTGTTGTAGTGTTTGCGTAGTGTAGGGTCATGCTGGGGGTAGTGTTTTAGGGTTTTGGGTAGTGTTGTAGTGTTTGCGTAGTGTAGGGTCATGCTGGGGGTAGTGTTTTAGGGTTTTGGGTAGTGTTGTAGTGTTTGCGTAGTGTAGGGTCATGCTGGGGGTAGTGTTTTAGGGTTTTGGGTAGTGTTGTAGTGTTTGCGTAGTGTAGGGTCATGCTGGGGGTAGTGTTTTAGGGTTTTGGGTAGCATTGTAGTGTTTGCGTAGTGTAGGGTCATGCTGGGGGTAGTGTTTTAGGGTTTAGGGTAGCGTTGTAGTGTTTGCGTAGTGTAGGGTCATGCTGGGGGTAGTGTTTTAGGGTTTAGGGTAGTGTTGTAGTGTTTGCGTAGTGTAGGGTCATGCTGGGGTGTAGTGTTTTAGGGTTTTGAGTAGTGTTGTAGTGTTTGCGTAGTGTAGGGTCATGCTGGGGGTAGTGTTTTAGGGTTTAGGGTAGTGTTGTAGTGTTTGCGTAGTGTAGGGTCATGCTGGGGTGTAGTGTTTTAGGGTTTTGGGTAGTGTTGTAGTGTTTGCGTAGTGTAGGGTCATGCTGGGGGTAGTGTTTTAGGGTTTAGGGTAGTGTTGTAGTGTTTGCGTAGTGTAGGGTCATGCTGGGGGTAGTGTTTTAGGGTTTAGGGTTGTGTTGTAGTGTTTGCGTAGTGTAGGGTCATGCTGGGGGTAGTGTTTTAGGGTTTAGGGTTGTGTTGTAGTGTTTGCGTAGTGTAGGGTCATGCTGGGGGTAGTGTTTTAGGGTTTAGGGTAGTGTTGTAGTGTTTGCGTAGTGTAGGGTCATGCTGGGGTGTAGTGTTTTAGGGTTTTGGGTAGTGTTGTAGTGTTTGCGTAGTGTAGGGTCATGCTGGGGGTAGTGTTTTAGGATTTAGGGTAGTGTTGTAGTGTTTGCGTAGTGTAGGGTCATGCTGGGGGTAGTGTTTTAGGGTTTAGGGTAGTGTTGTACTGTTTGTGTAGTGTAGGGTCATGCTGGGGGTAGTGGTTTAGGGTTTAGGGTAGTTTAGTTGTTTAGTGTATGCTAAAGGCATATTCGTTCTAAAAGTTTTCGTTATTTTAATTTGCGGCCTAATAGTACATGCGGGATTTTTTTTGCGGACTGACGGTATGCGGCATTTCGTCATATATTCGCTAATCATACTTTCTATGGCAAAATGAACCCCCTCATTTTGTTCCTTTTTAAATTAAATGTTTTAAGAGTTACCACTTTATTCCAATCAAGATGGCTTCAGGTGTGCCATACCTTTGTAATAAGTAGGACTGTTAGCACTCTAGTTGTTCTTTAGAACACTCTGGGACATTCTGTCATTGGGCTATAGTTGGGCTACATCTGGCTGATATTTGGGCTACATTTGTTTTTTTTGTCTCTGGTGGCCATCTTTGGGCTACATTGGGCTACATTGGGCTACATTGGGCTACATTTGGGCTCCAACATATATATAGCCCAATGTAGCCCAATATATATTTTTCAAAGTTAATTTTCGTAAAAACCACTGGAGCCTATATCTTGAGACATAGCAAAGGCACATCGGGCTACCAGTCCCTACAATTTTGCCAAGTTTGGTGTAAATCCATTCAGCCGTTCAGGCTAAAAGTGAGGCCAACCGCCCTATGGAAAATTGCATGGGAAAAACACGTTTTGGGACCCCCCTTTTTTCTCGGCCCCCCCTTGACGAAACCCCCCCAAATTTTCAGGGGCTGCTCAGAAACAAAATGTTCCATTTTCCTGAAAATTTCAGCCAATTCTGTCCTCAAACGCCAAAGTTATTCGACATAGAATTTTCAAAAATCCCATAGGAAAAAAATCCTAACTATATATACCTACTGGCTATCGCCAGTAGGTAATATATACATATATATATATTACCTATTGGCGGTCGCCAGTAGGTAGTTATAGTTAGGACCTAGTTTCCATAGGAAATCCTCAACATTCTATTTGGATTAACTTTGGCCCTGGTGGATGAATCTTTGCGAATTTCTCAAAGAAGATGGCTCGGTCCGCTGCGCTCCTTCCCTGAAAGTTTGAGGGGGATTGGTGAAGTGGGGGCTGAGATAAAAGGGGGCTCCCAAAACGTGTTTTCTCCATGTTATTTTCCATAGGACGTTTAGACACGGCTACAGGTCGAACGGCTGAATGGATTTATAAGAAATTTGGCAAAACTGTAGAGTCCGGCTCGCAGATTACGCTTTTTTTGGAATGGTGTAAATCCGTTCAGTAGTTGCTGAGAAAATTAAAGTTAAAGTCAATTATATATCTATAAGCGCGGACGGGTGCGCGCACTCAAGCGGCTGCGCGCGAGCGGAATTTTTTTTTGCTGCGTGACGTCTGTTAACGTTCGATTCGAAGGAAATCAGGAAGTGTTGACCGCCATTTTGTCACTGCGAGTAAATATATTGTCATTTCAAAGCGTTGGAACATGGAAAGGGGAGAAGATAGAGATTGTTTTGCTGCGTAGGTTTTCTCAGGGTGTGCAGTAAGGTCCTTAAAGGCGAAAATATATATTATTTTTTTTCGAAGTTGCGGGGTGTTGTTTCTGCATTTATAAGTAAGTACCGATGCAGAGTCTGATGTTGCAGAGGAAGATTTTGTTTCCCTCATCCGTGAAATGAACACCATCTGTCCTATAGATGTCTTGCATGTGGTAACGCAAGTTGTTGTGGTAAATAGAACCCATGCTATAATCTCTGAGGAAAGCAGAAACAGATTTATTAACATGTCTCCTTGCTTTCTCAATTTGTGCACAATGTTGATTGGACCAATTCCATTTCTGTCTTTGGCATATATTGGAATATACCAAGGCAGTTCGAGGAAAAAGTGTCAACAATTGTCTAAAGGTGTCTTTTAGAAGCATTTCCAGACCTACCCCAGTCAATGTGCCTAGATCGTTCCCACCACAGTGCACAATTATAAGGTCTGGTTCTGGGAGATGCATAAAAGTTTTCACCAATGGTATTAATTGGTGGCATCTTAATCCTCTTTGCCCAATCCACGTTATCTGCACATTTGGTAAATCAAGGTTGGAAATTCGTCTGCTTGCTGCATATTTTCCACTCCAGTGAATATAGCTGTGTCCTAAAAGCCAAACCTTCATTTTCAAGGCAGATGCACTCGTGCTCCGATGGGTTCTGGAAGTGGAATGGCAGTTGGAAGCTGAAATTCAGGATAAAAAAATGGATGAGGCTTGGTGTGGTTGAAAAACAAAAGATGATTGGTTGATTCTAATACGTGAAGATTGAAGACTACGTTGCATGTTAATGTTATGTAAAAGAAAAAGTAGTATTGGGTGTGAAAAAAATGACATGTAACAGAGCTGTGGATAGGCAGGTGTTTCTGGAGGGAAAACAGTGTTGTTAGTTTGCTGTAGAACGTTGAGATATGAACTTTTGACCTGTGCCTTCAGCCAGGTGCAGAATGAGGTGTTACCATGGAAACAGCCAGAGATGGCAGTGGGTGATGGGTGACTTTTATGTGACATTGAAAATATTGTGAGGGACAACCAACTGAAATGTAAATTTGAATACAAAATTTTGCGGGAGGAAATATGATTGGCTGAAGAGACATATATGAGTCTGTATTGACTGGATATCTGTGCCATTGAATTTTGGTTGCAGTGATAGCAGCATAATTGAGACTTCCGTCAAACGAATATCTATTTTGTGACTGTCACTGTTGTACATCGTACAAAGCATTGGTAAAGGTAAGTCTGTAACTGTTTGTTTTGTCATGTACCGTAAAAGAAAGGGTTCACGGGCTGTTATAGGCCTGTGGGTTCTAGTATGAGTAAATCAGGTCGACAAAAGAAAATATTAAGTTAGTACAGCTGAAGTTACGTGGAACACATGAATACTGTTTCAATATACAATCATTTTAGTTCAGATTATGGATTATAAGAGAGAACGTGTATATTTGAAATGTTTATTCAGAAATGCACTGTTTTCAAGGCAAGTTTCTTATCTAATACGAGTGCAGACATTGCAAAAAACAAAGTAATCGGTATAGCCACTAGTACATAAAATACAAACGGTTTAGTTGATGAAAAATGAATTAGGTTTAGCAAAATTAATTATACACTCTTATGAGGAAGTATATTGGGGCAAATTTATGAAGGCCTTGCGCCGCCGGTGCGTTACTTTTAACATAAATAAGGCTCATTATATGTTAATAAATGGATGAAGGTCTCTGGCCTTTCAGTTTAGGAACGATACATGAAAATGCTAGTGGTTAGACCAGTGTTTCCCAAACTGTGGTCCGCGGACCTCCAGGGGTCCTTGACCCATTCCCAGGGGGTCCGCAGGCAGCAGTTTTAAAAGCACTTCAAAGTTCCTTGCAGAATTATCAGTTTTGGAGCAACAATAAAAGTGTCAAGATAACACCAGTGATTAATGTACCTGCTGGAGAGAGAGAGAGAGGAGAGTTTTGTCCAGTGGCAACTTCAACTTATCTAATGTAGCACAGAGGGTTACTGCAAAGAACATGTACCATGTATTTAATTTTAAAAAATGTTATATGCATAGGTCAGTGGGTTACTTACTGCTTTTGTAAGTAACTTATTTTTCTTCCCAGATTGTCGTATCCTTGTGCATAATAAGGTCTTCATTTACTATTCTTTGAAAGCTAATAAAATTCAATCTGTAATGATAACTGTGTTGTAGACTGCACCATTGTTTCCCAAAAACCTTTGGGGGAGAGCATTCCAAAGCCCCCTCTGTAGTGGTCAGGCTCACTCATTGCACTTGGTATGCACCGTATGGGGACTGGTCTGAAAACATTTTCTAGGGCTGCTTTTGGTTTCCAGACTGGCCCTTGCAGGAGCAGGAGCCTCGAACAGCAAAATAAAACCAGCCATGTAAAGGTTTGTCACTGGGATGCAGCACCAATCTTCCCATTAAATTATTTAGTTTTTTGTAAATTCACAGAAGTGGAGGAGCGTGTCGTTATCCTCCTTGGCTTAATGACACGGTCCACCACTTCGTAAACGAGGGGCTGCGCCATATTTACAAGAATATGGTGCAGCCCTGTGTTTCCCCCTGCGCTTGCGCTACACTTAGCAGGGTAGTGCCAATGCAGGCACCCTTGCACCATCGTGCAAGTGTGACTGTGTGCAGGGGAAGATTGTTTATGTACAGGAAGATCCTCCTTCCTGAACATAAAAAATCCAAGGCGTTTTGCTTTTTCCATGTGTACTGCATAAGGCAGCACACATGAAAAAAGCAAAATCGAGGAGAAATAAAGCATTTATCCTCGTTTCGTCAAGTTAAGTCCAGGTGTTTCCTGGTTTTAATTATGGCGCAGTCTCCTATTTACGCTGCCCTTGTAAATAGGAGGCAGCGTTAAAAAAACAATGGCTGTTGCAGTGGAACGCCCATCGCAACACCCACTGCCCACCTCTTTCACGTTAAGTATTGCATGAAAGTGGGTCTTATTTGCAAAGCAGCGTTAAGCCACAGTAAGTGGCTCAACGGTGCCTTGTACATATGGCGAAGCCCATATCGCCACGGGAATATCGCAAAAAGTGACGTTCCCATGGAGATAGGGGCTTGTAAATCTGCCCCAAAAATTGTTAGTAATTCGAGTTTTTCTTTTGTGTACACCTGTGTTTATTTTGTTCGAATTACTTTTTTAATGTTTAAAATTTAAATCCTACAAATTGCTTGCGGGTCCCCGGATTCCGGTGGTGACTCAATGGGGGTCCACAGGAGTGAAAAGTTTGGGAACCACTGGGTTAGACAATATGTCTTTATCAATGAGCTCTCTGCATTCGAAGCACTATCACGTTTCTGTTATGGTATTGTGTAAGGGAAAAAAAACGCGCCAAAACCGACAAAATGGCGAGAGGTGCATGTATGTAATGTGTTGGATCGCTCGCAAATCAGTGTTGGGTTCAGAGAGTGAGTCGTTTCTAAGTAAGGGAGTGTTATATCTATGCTTGTTCGTCGTAAACAAAGAGGCACCATGTTCAGACCACCTCTTTCCCCATTCCATCGGTCATTCGATCATCACTCAAGTCGTACAAAAACATCTCTCTTATCGAGTCAATGCGTGCAACGTATAGCCTGTCGAGTTGTACACATTTGGTCATACACGCGTGCATTCATATCACCCAAAGTCGTCATGTCCTCAGGGGCAGTCCCCATGGATAATGTATCATTTTTCCCCGCGGAACCATGGCTCGTTGCTTAGGTCTTCTCCATACCTTAGTCGATGTTCCGATGTGACCTGCAGTGAGAAGGGGAACAAGAGGGGTTGGGGGCAGAGTTTTAAGACACATCCGCGCGCATAAACCCAAAAAGGTTTTTACTTACCGCGTACTCGACCTATCTCCCTGGGGTGCAGTCCCTTCCATCTCGGCGTTTAAAGCCTAGAGGGACTGGTAGTGCGGGGGGCATAATCATTGATGGACTGTACATTGCATAGATCGTCCACGTGTGGTATTGCGGATCTTGTGTGGGGGGGGTCTTCGACACAAAAGGGCAGTCAGTGTAGGGTGAGGTTGAACTCGTGTTCTCCTTCGAGGAGGCGGGGCGGTCTACAGTGGTACCGGGTCTGGTTTAGGGACATCTGAAACAATTTCCCTGAGATATGTGGCATACAAGGTAAAACAGAACACCGGGACCTTAATCGATTGCCTTATGTTGCACAAAAGAAAAAAATACACGTAACAGACTTGGATCATTTACATTTTCACTATTTCTGGGCACTTTGCCTTTTGACCTTTCAGTAACCGACTTGCTTTATTTCGCCTGTATTTTACGTAGATCGGAAACAATGGCTATGTATTCGAACTTACCAATCCAAGAGCTACTATTATATTTGGTTTTCACAAAATCTTTATTCAAAAATGATGACGTACAAATGCAGGCATACAACCACGTAAGTGATGACGCACAAATGCAGGCCTAAAACCACGTGGGCCAGCCACGGAGCAGACTGGGGCTGTACATGAGGGCATATTTATCTGAGGAAAACATAACTGAGTCGGTGGTCATTTTATTTCATCAAGGTACGATAAGTGCAATAGAATCATATCGAAAATTCATTGTGGGCAAGTACCATCAGTGTTGAAAAATCGACCTTTCAATAATACTGTAATTAATGATGCGTCAGAACTTAATATCAATTCATTGTCCGAATGTTCAAGCAATACTCATCCCCTCCCGCCATGTGCTTCAAGAACTGCATCCATATTTCATGATCTCAAGTCTGAGCATCCGGAACACAACGGGGAATTGCGAGTTTCGTTTATACCGGCGCCATTTTGGGTGGGGTCAGGCGGGCCCAAGTATAGTCAAAATGTCTCCACCAACTCGGGGTTGGACCAGAATCTCTTTCGGCAGTCCAGAAGTTCCGTTAAGGGGCAACAGAAGGGACCGGTGACATGAACCATCGATCAAAGAAAAGGGAGGGGCAACAATCTTTCCTACCGGGTCATACTGATGTTCCACCGGAACCGATCGAATCAGTAGTCTGCAGGATTTTTGGTCATTCAAACTGAGGCTGGCGTCAGCATGAGAGCGCCAACGTCTCGTGGCTACGCTTTGGTCGTTCTGCGGGCAATCATGGCAGTCCTTTCCCATCGGGGGCGGTCGGAGGCCCGCGGAGGCCGAGGGCCCTCCGCAGCTCTCGTTGAATCTTCAATTTAGAGGAGAACGCCTCTGGACAGGGGCCCATTTTCTGGTTAACAGGCGACCAGGCCAACTTTTCACGCCAGGCCCATTCATGCAAAGTCGACCGCCATTTTTAGGAGATCTGCAACCACCGGCAGTCACTGGGTTGCAAGAGCAGATGGACTCCAGCCTGTCGGGCGAAGCATCGTTGCACCGCCACAGTGGACGAGACCCTGCTGGGTGAGTGGAGCGTCGCTGCACCGCAAGAGTGGACGAGTCCTTTGCCGGGTGCGTGGAGTGTCCCTATACCGCCACAGTGGACGAGTCCTTTGCCGGGTGCGTGGAGCGTCCCTATACCGCCACAGTGGACGAACCCTTTGTCGGGTGCGTGGAGCGTTGAGGGTGCAGCTGAGGGGCCTCCACCTGGGGAGGCGGGAGAGGCTCGTTCGCGCCGCCTCTCCCTCCCAGTGCACCCCACGGCGTCTTGCTGACATTTGTTATGGCCGGACCAGGCGATGAAGAGAGGGGGGGGTCGGAGGCATATGCAAGACATCCCCCCCTCGTGGCCTGCAAGGCGCCGAAAGAGGAAGGGAAGTGGAAGACAACTACATCTCGGGTCGGGCCCATGCCTTCTCCGGCCGATGGCAGCCGGCCGCTCTTTGCCACGGCCCCAGGAATGGATCCCTTGGTTCATCCTGGGGACAGGCCTTGGCGCGTGGTGTCGCCTCCGGACTATTCGCGTAATGGTTCTCCACCCCAGGCCGTTGCCGATGGCTTTTGTAGACTTTCTGACGCTCAAAAATCCTACTAGAAAGCAGCCCAAAAGTAGCCCAACATTGCTACTTTGGGGAAGGAGGGACAGGGACGGCGTCAAGTAGACGGCGAAATGCATTGTGGGTTTGCTGCTGCGGCCGTTTGTCATGTAAATAGTTGTTTTAATATATTTTTGTTCAAGAATAAAAACGTTTTAACCTGTTATTTTGCTGTTGTGTGGTATATTTCTAATATTTGTCGCTCTGATGTTGTTTCCCCTCCCAAATGTAACATGTGATTGTAATCTACAGCCGGACATTCCGACAGGACATGAGAGCAAAAGGGGGGGGGGGTCAGATCTGAAGTTGGGCAGGCGATAAGATCACGTTTTGCTATGTGGGGCCAGGGGGGGTACATCCACGAGACCTAGGTTTATGACATGAGGCTGGGTCGAGAGGCTAGGTGTAGCCGGGGGGGGGGGTGTCATCAGAAGAGAGGAAGGATGTTCCTGGGAGGAAAGCAGGGGTGTCGGTCGGATCTAGGGGTGTGAAGGTCTTAATTAATCACCGCTACTCTAGTGTGAGGCGAGGTCCAACTGTAGGGAGCAATAAACTGCATCTGTTGGACTAGGTGATGACCTGGGATCAGGCCGGGCAATCGGGCAGGGAGGAAGAGGTTACCAAAAGGGCCTGGTCTATGAATGAGATGAAAAGGGTGTGGGGGGTTCCGCACGGGATGTGGCTCGGAAGCAGAGCCGCGCAGGAGGTGCGTTTTAGGGCCCAAGTAGGAGAGGCCGGGGGCTGTCGGGGCGCGGGGGGGGAGAGAGAAAGAGAGATGTAGGCTATTGGCAGTGATCAGAGAGGAAATGGCACACAAAATGGCTGCTATCTATGTTCGTGATGGGCCTAAAAGGGGGCAAGATGGCGGGGCCACTGTGCCGTGACTTTCGCTTTAACTCCAACAGTGGTGAGGGTGAACACAAATGAACGCCGCTTATGTACATATACATTTTCATTTTCCACACCACATGAAACCTGCGTCAGGTTTCATATAGGCGTTTTGTTGCAGGGTGGGCATTCATTTGCATGAAAGCCCAGTAAAACTAACACAGTGAAATTTAGAAGATTTCACTGAGTCAGCTTTATAGCATTGCTGAATCAAATCCTTACGCCTGTTTGAAACAGGCATAAGGAGTGATGCACCATGCAATGTGTGGCTTGCTCCTGTGCATTGCAGTAGACATGTCGCGCTTACGACGTGATTCCTGCAATGTGCTGCTTTTGCGGCACAGATGCGTGACGCATCTGTGTTGTTTTTGCTCAATGGTGCTCCACATTGTAAATGCGGCACACCATGGGTGGCAGAGCAGCGGTGCACATTAACTGGTGCATCTCTGGGGATGCGCCAGTTAACATAAATCTGCCCCTTTACATTTAAGTATGAGCAGGGGACACAGAGTTGATGAGGCTTATCCAAGGTTAAAAAGAGATGAGTCCTGTTCACTGAAAACTTGGACATAGGCCTCACCTCGTCAGCATCGCTGGACATGGCTAAATAATAGCTGCAAAATGTTACTCTTGTTAAACAATTTTACTATTATAGTCTCTGAGATTTGTCTCTTACTCTGCAACATCTCATTGTTGTTCTCTTTGTTTAAAGATAACGACAACATCAACCATGAGTGATAATGAGCAATCCGTTGATCTCGATCTTATCGTTGAACTTGTCATTGAAACGTCAGTGGAAGTGGATCCCTTAGATGATTTAAATCCTGAGGATGATGAAGAACATGATGAGGATGCCGATTTGTCAGAATTGTATGACATAGGGTGGGAAGCTGACGTGCTTCAGCCTATGGAACTATAAACATTTATTTTTAAAATTTACTGGAAATAAAAAGTAAAAATGTAAACCGTTTCATTTAAAATTAAACATAACTTGAAAAACAGGTTATGTGTAGTGTCTTTAATAAAATAGTCAAATATGCTCATAAAAATATTTCTAAACCAATGAAAAGTTTTATTAACAAGTCACATGACCTGTTATGCTTACGTTACGCGCTCCGCGCCCCGCCCCGGATTGCTTCCTGGAAGCTGCGCTTCGCGCCTCGGAGCACTTCCGGGTGCGCTAACGCGGCGTGTCATATGACGCATTATGCAACAACGCGATACGTCGTTGGGGCTCCACCGGAACTGATTGAATTGGTAGTCTACAGTGTTTCTGGAAGTTTCAGACTGAAGCTGGCGTCAGCATGAGAGCACCCCGTGGCTACGTCGTGGCCATTCTGCGAGCAATCATGGCAGAAGCTCCCCACCGGAACTCTGCGGGAGTCGGGGCCCCGGTGACTCTTGTAGAATCTTCAAGGCTGATGGGACGCTTTTGGGAATGGGGCCCATGCCGTAGCAGTGAAGCGTCCGAGTTCCAGGGTTGTCCAGAGCCATCCTTGCAGGCCAGGCCCAAGTCTGTGGAGCCGACCGCCATTTCCTGAGCTCCGTGGCAGCCGCCTGTCGCTGTACCGCAAGAGTGGGTGCAATTCAGCCGGATGGCGGGTGAGACGCTGTAATAGCAAGAGCAGGCGTAATTGAGCTGGCCGAGCGAGGCAATGTGCCGCAGGAGCGGGCGCAACTCATCTTGTCGAGTGAGGCGCTGGGGTGCAGCTGAGAAACTTCCACCTGGGGAGGTGGGGGAGGCTTGTTCGCGCCGCCTCTCCCTTCCAGTGCACCCCACGCCGTCTCCTGGCGTAGGTATATGTGATGGTTGGACCAGGGCACCGCAGGACGTGTCTTCAGGTCAAACGGATTGTGGGACAAGGTCCAGAATGGAAAAGTCACCAAAAGGCTAAAAGTTCCGCCGGACCCCGGGAGCCGGCCGCCTATGTCGAGTGAAGTGCTGGGGTGCAGCTGAGAAACCTCCACCTGGGGAGGTGGGGGAGGTTCGTTCGCGCCGCCTCTCCCTTCCAGTGCACCCCACGCCGTCTCCTGGCGCAGGTATATGTGATGGTTGGACCAGGGCACCGCAGGACACGTGTCTTCAGGTCAAACGGATTGTGGGACAAGGTCCAGAATGGAAAAGTCACCAAAAGGCTAAAAGTTCCGCCGGACCCCGGGTACCGGCCGCCTATGTCGAGTGAAGTGCTGGGGTGCAGCTGAGAAATCTCCACCTGGGGAGGTAGGGGAGGCTTTTTCGCGCCACCTCTACCTTCCAGTGCACCCCACGCCGTCTCCTGGTGCAGGTATATGTGATGGTTGGACCAGGGCACCGCAGGACGTGTCTTTAGGGGTGTTGCTGAGAAACCTCCACCTGGGGAGGTGGGGGAGGCTCGTTCGCGCCGCCTCTCCCTTCCAGTGTACCCTACGCCGTCTCCTGGCGCAGGTATATGTGATGGTTGGACCAGGGCACCGCAGGATGTGTCTTTAGGTCAAACCCTCAAGTATGGCACCCAACATCCAGGACTTATGCCATTTGTGGATGGCAGTGACATCGAAGAATCTCAGGGACCAAGCATATCCAGAGTCTTCCCCGGGGTATTTGCACAACGGTCCTCCACCCCTAGGCCGCCAGCTATGCTACCTTGACAGGAACAGTGTCATGCATTTGGATCGATGTTGCAGCAGGCTGCCATGTAAATAGTTATTTAATGAAACGTTTTACCCTGTTACTTTGTTGGTGTGTTGTATATATTTATAATATTTGCATAGGGTTTGTCGTTATTTTGGGCGGGGTGGGCGGCGGAGCAAATTTACTGAAAAAACCATAGGTTATAGACCATATATAGTTAGGAATTAGCATTTAGAAAACCTTGAAAAATCACTGAAAAAACCATAGGTTATAGACCATATATAGTTAAATATCTCAAGTCCATCTGTGCACTCGACGGAGATACAGGTCGTCGATCAGAAAATGTGCTGGCCACCTCTAATGGTAATAGCGTGGCCAGGGCTTTTGTCGATGCCTCTGCAAATTGCACAGGGTGCACTTGTTTGATATGCCGCACCATGGTATGTATGGAAAAGGAATATTTTTTTGTTGGATTTCCTCTTGAGAGAAACGAGTCACATATCGTGCAGGTTACTTTTGGTGCATTTACTTTCTTTTGATCTTTAGGATAAGTGAAAAATTGCCAGATGAAAATTCTTTTTTTCTTCTTAAAGGTAGTCGATCATTTTGTTCAGATTCGGAAGATGAATGAGATACGGTAGCCATTTCACCAAAGTCTTCAGAAAAATGTAGGACGTTGTTCTCTCTTGAGAGTAGAAAAGATAATGAGAGAAGTGGGTGGAGTGCTGCGTGTAAATTCCAGAATAGAAACTAGTAAGAACCAATTGGAAGTGTTGTTTTCATGTTGCAGCAGGCTGCCATGTAAATAGTTATTTAATAAAACGTTTTACCCTGTTACTTTGCTGGTGTGTTGTATTTATATATAATATTTGCATAGGGTTTGTCGTTATTTTGGGCGGGGTGGGCGGCGGCGCCGAGCTATGTTGCAGCCATCATGGCGTCGAGCTCGGTTTCTCTCACTAGTTTCATATTTCTCATGAGGGGTTGTTCCTAATGTTTCTATTTTAGCGAGGTCAAAAAGAGATCCTATCAGTGGCCTACTGATTTTGCTCGATTCCTTTTGTTTTCTCTAACGATTTTTAAGTTAAAGTTTGCTAGTACGATACAGCGGGTAGTCCGCATTTTATATATATGTCTTTTTTATTAGGGGTGTCCTCCGGTGGAGTCGGACGATCTACCTCTAATAAACGGTAAGTGTTCCTCTGAAGGAATGCGTCTTGAAAGTGGCTGACTGTAATGTATGATATTTCACTCAGTGACTTTCAGGCCCATGCTGTTTCAAAAGTGTGCATGTGTTTGAAGCAGGCGTAGGTATTGACGCAGCATAGAAACTACTAAGAACCAATTGGAAGTGTTGTTTTCAAGTCACATGACTTCACATGCGCGTCTCAGGACGTGTACGCGGTGATAGTATCTGGTCACGTACGCCATTTGGAAGTAGCGGTCTAATTCAGCGAAGTTTCAAAACGTGAAAAGGAGTAAATCCAAACACATCCGGATTTAATATATCTTCTGAGCTCGATTCAAGCATACAATTGTTAAAGTATAAAACCTTTTATATATTTTTTTAAAAATACCATGGTGTGTACATTCGGTCACGCACGAAAGTTTAAAAAGACATTCGGCTCCATTTAATGAAAATTTTCATAATAATAAAAAAGAAGCCTAGGTTTAGTGTCTTTGACGTAGTATAAGTTCTTTGATGGGTCTATGAAGAAATGTAATAAGTTGCAATTGTAAAGTTTTCACGAAATATATAGGCGGGTGCGCGCACACGGTCGCGCACGAACGAAAGCCAAAAAAGCGGAGATAACCCCCCTTTATAATATGCTGCTGGAGCTCTTTTTGGTAGAATGAGTTAGTTCTGAAAAGAACTTTTTTTTTTAAACAAGTTTTATGTTGTTTTTGATTTTTTAAACTTGCAACAACATTTTCATGTGTGACACAGGATCGAAATGAAATGAAGAAATGTATCTTTTCTCGGGGCATTTATGACTCTCAATTTTTAGTTTAGTAAGAATGAGGCTCTGCTCTCCGTACAGAAGAATTTCTCCACACTCGTTGCATTTCATATGCAACTTTGCAAGATATGGTCTCAAGTCCATCACAGCACTCGATGGAGATACAGGTCGTCCACCAGAAGATGTGCTGGCCACCTCTGATGGTAATAGTGTGGCCAGGGCTCTTGTCGATGCCTTTGCAAATTCCACAGGGTGCACTTGTTTGACATGCCGCACCATGGTATGTATGGAAAAGGAATATTTTTTTCTTGGATTTCCTCTTGAGAGAACCGAATTGCATATCGTGCAGGTAACTTTTGGCGCATTTACTTTCTTTTGTTCTTCAGGATAAGTGAAAAATTGCCAAATAAAAGATTCCTTTTTTCTTTTTAAAGGTAGTCGCTCATTTCCTTCAGATTTGGAAGATGAATGCGGGGCGGCAGCCATTTCAGCAAAGTCTTCCGAAGGGTGTTCAACGTCGTTCTCTTTTGAGAGTAGAAAAGATAGTGAGAGAAGTGGGTGGAGTGCTCCGTGTCAATTGCAGAATAGAAACTACTAAGAACCAATTGGAAGTGTTGTTTTCAAGTCACATGACTTCACATGCGCGTCTCAGGACGTGTACGCGGTGATAGTATCTGGTCACGTACGCCATTTGGAAGTAGCGGTCTAATTCAGCGAAGTTTCAAAACGTGAAAAGGAGTAAATCCAAACATATCCGGATTTAATATATCTTCTGAGCTCGATTCAAGCATACAATTGTTAAAGTATAAAACCTTTTATATTTTTTTTTTAAATACCAAGGTGTGTACATTCGGTCACACACGAAAGTTTAAAAAGACATTCGGCTCCATTTAATGAAAATTTTCATAATATTAAAAAAGAAGCCTAGGTTTAGTCTCTTTGACGTATTATAAGTTCTTTGATGGGTCTATGAAGAAATTCAATAAGTTCAGATTGCAAAGTTTTCACGAAATGTATAGGCGGGTGCGCGCAGTCGGTCGCGCACGAAAGCCTGGAAATGCGCTATCCATTTTATTGAGAACTGTTGCCGAGAGTGCGCACACCGGGTCGCACACGAAAGTTTAGAAAGGCTATTTTTATTTACAGACAAATTTTAATGCGTTCAAAAAAAGGCAAGGTACAGACTTTCTAATTCTGTATCGCTTTACAAGGAGTCTCTATGCAACTTGAACAGTGAAGAAAACGGCTTGTTTCCGAAAAAAATATTGCCAAGACTTTATTGACAAAAGTATAGGTTGTATACACGAGATATTTCTGAATTAGCATTTTAAAAACCAATGAAATTCACTGAAAAAACCATAGGTTTTACACACGTTATAGTTAGGAAGTAGCATTTACAAAACCTATGAAATTCACTGAAAAAACCATAGGTTTTACACACGTTATAGTTAGGAAGTAGCATTTACAAAACCTATGAAATTCACTGAAAAAACCATAGGTTTGACACCAGTTGTAGTTAGCTGGAAATTTTACTGATATAAAACCAATGAAATTCCACGTTATAGTTAGTTGGACTCACTATAACTTGCGCGTGTAATGCACTGCTGATGACGTCACATATTACATCACTCATGACATCACTGATGACACCTTCCTTGTGACACAGTGACAGACCTCCTTTCACTGTAATCCTACCCTTGAAACACATATTCAAAAATAGAAACTAAAATTTTCAAAAAAATGGAGATACCCATACCAGTTACAACAACCAATTCAATAATTCCACCATCTATATACACATGCACTAATTCACCAACAGTTATATATAGTCACTCATACATATATTCACTAATCATATGTAGTGATACACCTACACATCCTGTCACACACCGACAGTCATCCAAAAGTTATTCACACACATACTCACACATGCAAATAAACTATTGAACATCCATTTATTTGCATAAACAGCTATACACACACTACCACTTTACTTCTAAGGAAACTTACACATACTTACTCTCTTAAAAAATCACTTATAGAAACACATACTAATTTAAACAGGAACTCTTACAATCCCTCACTCTCACACATACTCACTTATATACATCAATATTCACATATACTAGATTAAAACATATGTAGTTACTGATAAAGACACTAATAAGACAGTCATTCACTCACTAACACAGACATATACACACTCATCCACCCATACAGTCCTGCACATATGCTGTCTTCAAAACACATACAAACAGAGACTCAGTCATTCTTGCATCTATGTACTTAGTAATACCCCCACCAAACCATGCAAACACTCATATTGATACTAAGAAAAACATCTAATAACCTATATACATACACATGTACCTACTCATCAACCCATGCAGCCACTTATACACAAAGTGAAACACTAATACATATATTTAAATATTTAAGTATTACTCAGTAATATATGTATTCACTAAGATATTCAATAATATATACATATATAACACATATTTATTTTTCAGAAAGACACACATTCACTGGATGGTGTCATCAGTGATGTCATGAGTGATGTAATATGTGACGTCATCAGCAGTGCATTACACGCGCACGTTATAGTGAGTCCAACTAACTATAACGTGGAATTTCATTGGTTTTATATCACTAAAATTTCCAGCTAACTACAACTGGTGTCAAACCTATGGTTTTTTCAGTGAATTTCATAGGTTTTGTAAATGCTACTTCCTAACTATAACGTGTGTGAAACCTATGGTTTTTTCAGTGAATATATATATATATATATATATATATTTTTTTAAAAATTTTTTTTTATTTATTTATATATATATATTACCTACTGGCGGTCGCCAGTAGGTAGTTATAGTTAGGACCTAGTTTCCATAGGAAATGCCCAACATTCTATTTGGAATAACTTTGGCACCAAAGAAGATGGGTTGCTCCGCTCCACTCCTTCCCTAAAAAGTTTTGGGGTGATTCGTGAAGCGGGGGCTGGGAAAAAAGGGGGTCCCAAAACATGTTTTCACAATGAAATTTTCCATAGGGTCCTTTAAATGAGGCTTCAGCCCGAACTGCTGAACGGAATTACACCAAATTTTGCAAAAAGGTAGAGTTTGGTTCGCAGATTACACTTTTTGTTAAATGGTGTAAATCCATTCAATGGTTCCTTAGAAAATCAAAGGTAAAATCATAGATATATATTCGAAGTTGTACCGTACGCATATTGTCCGAGGACAGTATGCGTTCCATTATGAGCACGAGCTAGAACCGAGGCACAAGACAACAGAGAAGGAAATGTGAAAAACGCTAAACGGGGGCAGGGTAGAAACACCCTTATCCCCTAGCCCTGCTTAGGGGGTCCCACAAGGACCCCGAAGGCCAAAAAGATTTTTTTTTTAAATCGAAGGGTACGAGTAGGTACGTGTACCTTGCCGATAAAAAATAAATTGCATATTTTTTTATTTTAGCCCCAGGGGGCCAAATACCGGGGGCAATTTACTCTTTCTACAGGGGTGGCCAGAGGGGCTGGCTTTTTTTAATAGGGTAGGGGGCTCTGTGGCCCCCCTCAGCCCCGGGGGCCGCCACCCCCCGGGGCTTCTTTTTTTTATAATTTAAGGGGGCCCAGAGGGGCCCCGCGGATTGCCACCCCCCAGGGGGTTCATGGCCGCCCCACAACCCCGGGGGCCACCACCTCTCGGGCTACTTTTAAAATAAAATAAACCTGTGTGGGGGGATTGAAACCCTCCCACACGCCCCGGGGACCGCCACCCCCGGGGCTTTACAAATGATGGGAGGTGGGCCGTGTGACCCCCCTCCTGGAGCCTTTGATGGCCCTGGGGACAGCCACCCCCCAGGGCCGGCTCCTGCAGTGTCCCGGGGTGCCTACCCCTGGGACGCGGCTCCCACCCTACCATTGCAAACTGCTTTCCTATTTGAAAGAGAGAGCAGCATGTAAGCTGCTCTCTCTGACGCAAAGCAGTGCCGGCTCCCGAAGGACACGGGGAGCCAGCTGGGACCGTGGGGGCGCTGGGGCTCCCCGCACGGTCACCAACATTTTATTTGAGCCCCGGGGATGGGGTCCCCGGGATAATAAAAATTAGTGATAGGGGCTATTTTTTTTACAGTAAATTTACAGTACGCGTACCAAGCGTATGGTGCGAGGTTCCTAAGTCGTCCCGTACGCGTACCTAATCAAGAAAAAGAAAAATATTTTTCAGTTTATGTGTTTAGATGTTGGGTGGCTCTAAAAAGAGCCCTTTTGTTTATTGGGAGATTTTAGTACCTACACAAGTAAGTACCGAAGCAGAGTCTAAAGTTCAAGAGGAAGACTCTGTTCCCCTCACCTGTAAAATGTACACCATCTGTCCTATAGATGCCATCCATATTGAAACGCAGATTGGTTTTGTAAATGGACCCCATTTTATAGTCTCGGAGAAAAGCAGAAACAGATTTGTTCACATGTTTCCTAGCTTTCTCAATCTGTGGACAAAATTGATTGGACCAGTTCCAGTTCTGCCTTTGGCATATTTTAGAATAGATAAAGGTAGTTTGGGGGAAAAGTGACATCAGTTCTGTAAAGGTGTCCGTCATAAACATTTCCAGACCTACCCCAGTCAAAGTGCCTAGGTCATTGCCACCACAGTGCACAATTATGAGGTCAGGGTGTTGGAGATGTAAAAAGGATTTAACCAATGGCATCAATTGGTGCCACTTTAACCCTCTCTGTCCAATCCATTTAATGTCTACATTTGGTAAACCTAGGTCTTTGTGAAATTCTTTCTGTTCTGCGTACGTTTGACTCCAGAAAATATAGCTGTGTCCCACAATCCACACTGTAAGCATGTTGAAGAGAGGTCTGGATGCACTCAGATGGTCTCTGTAAATGAAATGGTAGTATGAAAAATGTAAGATTTTTCTAAAGTGTAGTTTTGAAAAAAGCAAAGAAATGATTGGTTGTTTGGAAACATTTTACACTGAAAACTAGGGTGCAATTTTCTGATTTTAAAAGCTTGAAATGTATTGATTAACAAAAAGTGATAGAAAAGAACGTAACTTAAGATAAGCTTGTATATTGACAAGTCAAGCACACTTGCTGTTTTGATTTGCAACATTGTTTGATGAACTTTTCACCTGTGTGCTTAGTTAACTGTTCCCTGAAGTGTTTCTATGGTAACAGGCGGAAAGCAGAATGGGGCTAGGGTTGAAAGTTTAGTCAGTTGGAAAGGGTTCAAAAGTTCAAGGAATAGAAAAGTGTTTCATTTTGATTTAATGTGGGAATAAATGTGATTTGTTATTTATTTGTATATGTGTGTAGATGGAGTGGGTAGATTGACAGGAAAAGTGTGTCATTTTCTATAGGTGTTCCTGATCCCCTAGGGATGCTCAGGGGGTTTTACAATGATCCCCTAGGTCAAAATCTTTTTTTTTCCTTTTAAATCACAGGATACGTGTAGGGTACGCGTACGCCGTGAAGAAGAAAAAAAACTCGAAGCCCTCTTTATTGTTAATTAGCCACGGGGACCACCACCCCCGGGGATTTAATGATATGTATGTGGGGGACTCACGGCCCCCTGCAGCCCCGAAGACCGCCACCCCCGGGGTTTTAAAAAAAAAAAGAAAGTTGTGTGGGGGTCAAGCTTCCCCACATGCCCCAGGGACCGCCACCTCCCCGGGGCTCTAATATTTAAATATGGGGGTCTGTGATGGACCCCCGGGACCACTACCCCTGGAGCTTTACAAATGATGGGAGGGGGCGCGGCCCCCCTCCTGCAGTCTTTGATGGCCCTGGGGACCGCCACCCCCCAGGGCTGGCTCCTGCAGTGTCCCGGGGTGCCTACCCCCGGGATACTGCTGTTTGCTATGGTAGGGCGGGAGCCTCGCGGTTCCTGCCCTACCATAGAAAACTGCTTTCCTATTTGGAAGAGAGAGCAGGAAACCTGCTCTCTCTTCCAAATAGGAAAGCATATTGCTTTTCATCAGGGAGAGCAGCATGTAAGCTGTTCTCTCTGACGAAAAGCAATGCCGGCTCCCAAAGGACACGGGGAGCCGGCTGAGACCGTGGGGGCGTTGGGGCTCCACCCACCGTCCCCAATGTTTTATTTGAGCCCCGGGG
The DNA here is from genome assembly GCF_964261635.1 of Lissotriton helveticus. NCBI lineage: Eukaryota > Metazoa > Chordata > Amphibia > Caudata > Salamandridae > Lissotriton > Lissotriton helveticus. The sequence continues at coordinate 1,026,537,843 of NC_136063.1, forward strand.
GATGGGGTCCTCTGGGATAATAAAAATTAGTGATAGGGGCTCTTTTTTTTTACGGTAAATTTACAGTACGCGTACCAAGTGCGGCCGGATGACGTACGGTGCGAGGTTCCTAAGTTGTCCCGTATGCGTACCTCAGCAAGAAAAAAAGAATAAAAAAAATATGTTTACAGATATCTATCAAGCTTATTTTTTTAGATATTGGTTGGTTCTTAGAAGACCTTTTCTCTTTATTGGTACCTATAAGTAAGTACCTTTTGTAGAGTCTAAACTTGTTGAAGAGGAGTGTTTTACAGTGTGCTGAACTTTTGACCTCTGTGGACAGTTGACTTTTGCATGATCTGTTGGGGGTAGGGTTCAAAGTTATGTCAGTTGGAAAGGGTTCAAATGTTCAACTAATAGAAATTAGTGTTTGATTTTGAATTAATGTGTGAAGCAATTCGATTTGTTATTAATATGTATATATGTGTAAATTGAGAGGGAAAATGTGCCATTTTTTGGTTTTGCTGCGAACAATGAAGTAGAGAGATTCTGTATAAGAATATCTACTTTGTGACTGGCATTCTTCTTATTCTACAAATCAATTTGAAAGGGGAGTTGATAACTTGTAAGGGAATGTATGTGGTGCATTTTGTTTTTAGTATGAGAAATGTGTTTATCCTTCTAAAGTGTGTAGAATCACATTCTGAGTTTGTCTGCATTTGGATAACTATTCTGATAAAACCATTTGGTAAGTTAATGTGTTTAGTGAGTAAGGTTTGTGCAGTACTAAAAAATGTAGAATGTGTGCAGTCACTTTTTCAGTTGTAGAGTAGTTAACAGTGTTGCTTGTTTAGAATTAGGCTTGTGTTTAAATCTACAATTTTCCTGTCAGTATACATACACTATTGTAAATGCTCTGGGATATACTTACAAGCCTCTTGTGCGTCTTTGTGCTGCCATTGCGTTACTTTTTTGATGCAATGTTTGTACGAATAATGCAGTAAATAGTTTATGTATTTGCAAAATGACTCATGGTTGTACAGTAAAATGCAGTAATTATATTTCTGTAATGTGTGCACCCATATTAGCCCTTTAAGAGTAATTAATTGTGTTTTTAGTCTAGAATCAGACTTGTGTTTTAAATCTACAATTTCAGTTAGTATACATTCACTGCTGCATATACTCTGGTGCAGATTTACAAGCCCCTTGTGCCTCTTTGTTGTTGTATTGTGTCACTTTTTTGATGCAATGTTGGCACATCAAATGCATCAATTTGCTTATGTATTTGCAAAATGAGTCAGGATTGACCACTGAAATGTAGTAGTTATATAAATGGAATGTGTGCAGTCACTTAAATATTTCTAGACTAGTAAATGTGTTTTTCCTAAAAAGCAAGGTCTTATATTTTTTGTCTAGAATCACACTGTGTGTCTGTGTGCATTTAGGAATTGTTCTGAGAGAAGCATTGTTTCATGTTTTGTGTTTTCAGATTTATAAGTGCTTATAAAGCTATCCTTTTTTCTAGTTTTGATAGCATTAAAAAACGGTTATTGGTTTTGTATTTGAAAAATGACTAATGGTTGTACAGTAAAATGCAATAATTATATTTCTGTAATGTGTGCAGTGATATTAGCCCTTCAAGAGTAAGTAGTAGTGTTCTAAATGTACAATTTCCCAGTAAGTATACATACACTGCTTCATACACTCTGGAGCAGATTTACAAGCCCCTTGCGCCTCTTTGTTGTTCTATTGTGTCACTTTTTTGATGTAATGTTGGCAAAAATAATGCAGCAAATTGCAAATGTATTTGCAAAATGAGTTAGGGTTGTCCACTGAAATGTAGTAGTTATATACATGGAATGTATGCAGTCACTTAACTGTTTTAGACTTGTAAATGTGTTTTGGTAAAATGTAAGATCTTATATTTTTTGTCTAGAATCAGACTGTGCATCTGTGTACATATAGGAATTGGACTGGCCACTTTTTTCACATTCTCCCCCTCTCTCCTCATACTCCCCCTCTCTCCTCATACACACTCCTCTCTCCTTATACTCAGCTCTCTCTTCACAGTCCTCCACTCTCTCTCAGACTCTCCCTTCTCTCCTCATACTTCCACCTCTCTCCTCATACCCCCTTCACTCCTCATACTCCTCCATCTTCTCATACTCCTCACTCTCTCCTCATAGTACCCCTTCTATTCTAATACATCCCCTCTCTTCTTATAGTTCCCTTTTTCTCCACATTCTTATCTTCTCTTTTTTTACTTTCCTTTCTCTTCTCATACATACCCCTCTCTCCTTATACTCCTCTTTTCTCCTCATACTTGCCCCTCTTTTTCATACTCTCCCCTCTCTCCTTATACTCCTCCTCTCTCTCCTCATATTCCCCCCTCTCTCCCCATATTCGTCTTCTCTCTCCTTATACTCCCTCCTGTCACCTCATGTTCCCTTCTCTCTTCTCATTCTCCCCCCTTCTCATATTTCCCCCATCTCCTCTTACTGTTCCCTCTCTCCTCATACTCCCTTTCTGCTCATATTCCCTTTTCTCTTCATACACCCCCTCTCTCCTTATATTTCTTTTCTCCACATTCCCCCCCTCTGTCCTCTTACTCCCCCCTCTGTCCTTATACCTCCCTCACTTCTCATACTTCCCCCATCTCTTCACATTCCTCCCTCTCTTCATATTCCATCTTTTCTACATACTCCCCCTCTCTCCTCATACTCTTCTCTCTCCTCATACTCCCCCCTCTCTCCTCACACTCTCCCTCTATCTCCTTATACTCCCCCCTCTCTCCTGATATTCCCCCTCTTTCCTCATTCTCACCTCTCTCTCCTCATACTCCTCCCTGTCCTCATACTCCCCCCTGTCCTCATACTCCCCCCTCTCTCCTCTTACTCCTCCCTCTCTCCTCGTACTCCCCCTTCTCCTCATATTCCCCCCTGTCCTCATATTCTCCCCTCTCCTCATACTTCTTACTGTCTTCTTATAGTACCCCCTCTCTCCTTATACACTGTCTGCTTATATTTCTCTTTTGTCCACATTCTTCCCCCTCTCTGTTCATATTCCGTCCTCTCTCCTCATACACACTCTTCTCTCCTTATACTCCCCCTTTATCCTCATACTCGATCCTCTTTCCACATACTCCCCTTCTCTCCTCATACTCTTTTCTCTCTCTTCATACTCCCCCCTCTTTCCTTACACTCTCCCTCTCTCTTCTTATACCTCCTCCTCTCACCTAATATTTCCCCTTTTCCTCATTCTCACCTCTCTCTCCTCATACTCCCCCCAATCCTCATACTCCCCCCTGTCCTCATACTCTGCCCTCTCTCCTCTTACTCCTCCCTCTCTCTTCATACCTTCCCCTTAACAAATCTGCAGTTACTAAACATACACTGCTGCATACACTCTGGGGCAGATTTACAATCCCCTGGCGCCTCTTTGTTGTTCTATTGTGTCACTTTTTTGATGTAATGTTGGCAAAAATAATGCAGCAAATTGCATATGTAGTTGCAAAATGAGTCAGGATTGTCCACTGAAATATAGTAGTTATATACATGGAATGTGTGCAGTCCCTTAACCATTTTAGACTAGTAAATGTGTTTTGGTAAAATGTAAGGTCTTATATTTTTTGTCTAGAATCAGACTGTGCGTCTTTGTACATTTAGGAATTATACTAATCCATTATCTGCTCAAAAGTTCAACTACTGATAAATTGATTAAGGTACTCTTCTTCCAGATGTAGTTCTTGAAAGTTTTATGCAGTATGTATGCACTTCTGTTATCAGTTACACAGTTGTTTTTTATACTTAGTCATATTACATTGTATTTATTTAGTAATAGAATAGTATATTTAATATGTAAAACAGAAAAGATAGTGGAGCCTTCTTATTCTTAGCACCTAACCCAAATGACTCCTCAATATAAGTTACCCCTTATACCTGGTTGGGGGGTTTGTGTGCACACTGATTGGCACCCACCATCTCAATGCCAGTTCACAAAAGGACTTATACAATGTACATAAACGCACAGGTGCACACCACAATTAGACACAATTTAAACACTTATAGGTCAAAAAAATCAAAAAAATAAATTTTCTTAGTTTTGGTTTCTTTTTTTTTTATTCCAATCTTGGATAAAGAGACAGAAGATTGCACAGCCGACGCGTTTCGTCCACTAGGGACTTCTTCAGGGCGTTCTATTGTAGCTTAACGTGAACGTTCCGAGCTGTCCAATTTGTATTTTCCTGATGCTTCCAGTCAGCAAGAGGATCACCTTCAGGCTCCTCACCCACGCACACAAAGCCCTTCACAACCTCGGACCAAAACTCATCAACCACCGCCTCTCCTTCTACTGTCCTCCTCGCACCCTGTGCTCGACAGGACAAGCCCTGGCAGCCGTGCCCCGCATCCGCAGGGCCACCGCTGGGGGCAGGTCCTTCTCCTACCTGGCAGCGAAAACCTGGAACTCTCTTCCCAGCCACCTGCGCGCCACACAGCACCACCTCTCCTTCAGAAGGCAGCTCAAGACCTGGCTTTTTGAGCACTGACCCCCCCCAGCGCCTTGAGACCCCCACGGGTGAGTAGCGCGCTTTACAAATGCAAATGATTTCATTTGATTTGATTAGCGCTGGCGCAGAGTAAATATAAGATGTCCAGGACGTATTGCGGAGGCAAATGTAGTTATATAAGTATTAGATGATGGCTCCTGAATATTGTATGGTCCGGATTATAAAGATGTCCAGGTCCCAAGTGGCCTCCTTTTGTGTGCGACGGTCGCTAGAGGAGGCCACTTGGGACCTGGACGTCTTTATCACGAGTCGCCCATGTTTTAATGGCCATGATTTGTTCCCATCTCCATTTTTGGAGGCAAGAGGTTTCTACCATCCACTGAGACTTCACGTCTATGCTCTTTTGAAATAAAATTTGCCTGTAAATTGAATTACCGACAGGATTATATCCTGTCCAAGCGTCCGGACCATACAATATTCAGGAGCCATCTTCTAATACTTATATAACTACATTTGCCTCCGCAATACGTCTTGGACACCTTACATTTACTCTGCGCCAGCGCTACTTCTGGAAGCATCAGGAAAATACAAATAGGACAGCTAGGAACGTTCACGTCAAGCTAGAATAGAACGCCCTGAAGAAGTCCCTAGTCGACGAAACGCGTCGGCTGTGCAATCTTCTGTCTCTTTATCCAAGATTGGAATAAAAAAGAAACCAAAACTAAGAAAATTTATTTTTGTGATTTTTTGAACCTATAAGTGTTTAAATTATTTCTAATTGTGTTGTGCACCTGTGCGTTAGTATATTTAATATATTTATTTTTATAATGTTATATATATTTGTTATAACAGATTCTGTTTATCAACACTAAAAGAAATTCATCATGCCTTCAAAAAGTGAAAAGAGGAAAGAACATAATAACGCTTATTATTTAAAGAGAAGTCATCCACAAGATTTACCTGAACAACAATGTGTGAAGAAAAAGAAAAAAACTCCTGGTAAGACAACGAAGATTTTTTTGAAGAACTTATCAAACACTAGGGGGCATATTACCAAGCAATAGCAATAATTATCGCTATTGCTTGGTTAGAGACAACATTTTAGCGCTGAGCTGCGGCGATTTTTATCGCAGATAAACCTTGGTATTACCAAGGTTTATCGCAAATGCGATAAAAAACGGCCGCAATGCATGAATATCGCAGAAAAGTCAGCGATATTCATGCATTACCGAGCTAATGCTCTTAGCCATGTTATCCACCTCCCATTGGATAACATGGCTAAGAACTGCTCTGGGCAGGTGTTAGCTTTTGGAGATATTCGCGCTTAGCGCGAATATCTCCAAAAGTTGGTAATAGGAGATAGCGATGTTAGCAACTGTTTCCAGTCGCTAACATCTTGGCACGCCCACTTTGCATGTCATTAGTGATAAGTATCACTGACATGCAAAGTGGGGCCCAAGATGGTCGCTATATCCTACTAGCTGCAGCTAACTGGTGTTAGCGACATCTAGGTAATAAGGAGATAATTTTATCTTCGCTTTCTTGGCTTTTAAAGCCAAAAAGCGGAGATAAATCCCCTTGATAATATGCCCCTAGGAGTAGTGTGTACAATGTCAAAAATACAAACAGTGTATCTGCAACTAAAAAGAAAAGCAAGAGAAAAGAGAAAAACGATGGAAAATTCTTGTAAACAAACACTGTATAGTAAAAGGAGGAAGAATCAATTTCAGTAAATTAGAAAAAGAATGTTTTATAATAGAGTTGTGTCGAATTTAATGAAGGAAATGAAGAAATGGAAAAATTAACAGCATTTTATAAGAAGAAGAAGAAACGTATAGAAAATATAGTTGAGAAGGCTTTCGAATTGAGAAATAAGTTGTTTATTTTACTAATCAGTACAATTCAATCATTAGATAAGCCAATCCATTTAATGAAGGCCAAATGTAAGTGGAGAAGAGTAATTAACAGAAGTAATTTTTCCATTCATTTTGGGTGAATGGAAACATAGTTCAAGTTCTGAGACTTTTTTTAATGAAGATAGTTATTTTCAGAGTAATGATTTGTTGCATGCAGTTGACTCTATTGATTTTTTACGCAATTTCTTACGTGAGTATACTAAGAAAAGTGTTAAACAAAAGATTAAGATGTTGCAAGCACTAGAGCCTTGCAGAGTGAGAGAAAATACTGGTTTGCAAGGTCATTCTCTTGCTTGTCTTTCTAAAAAAGTATGTTGAAGTGTTTTTTACCATTTCAGGATGTTATCAGTACATCATACTCAAATGAGGAAATTAGTCAGAACATTGTATTATGCAAAAAGTCCAGCACTAATGTTAAAATAGTTGAACAGTGCTCTTTTGCGTGGATCTGTATCAGATGTAATGAACGTTTGTGATGAAATTCAGGTTAGGTACTTTGGTCCTGAGGAAGACAGTGCAGAAACTGATACATTAATAGAAGGAAATGTGGAAGAGAATGTACAACATTGTAGTACAGAAAATGTTGAGCAAGAAAGTATGAAGTTTAAGTTGATTTCAGGTGAAAGGACAAATTATTCTTGTATTTGTTGTCAACAAACTCATTATAAAAATCAGACCGGGACTGTTGATTTGTATTTAAAAAGTGAAAAGGAAAATAATGATGAGTGGAAGGATTTTGCAACTTATTTGTTGGTAGAGAATTGTTTTGATTTGGGTTCTGATCAGCGTATTTGTAAATATTGTTATAACAAATTAGACGATAATAAAATGCCTGCTAGTGCTGTGCATAATAATCTTGAGTTGGTAAATATTCCTACTGAACTGATGGATTTAAATACCTATTAGTCTATTCTTATTCAATGTGTGCATTCATTTCAGGCTATTGTTCGTATGGAGCCTAAAACAGGGAAATTGCCTCCTTCAGATTTACAGAGAGGATTAAAGGGAAGAGTTGTATATTTGACGCTAGATTTAAAGAAAAATATTGAAACAATTGGTGTAGAAAATGTAGAAGATGAACCTCTAGTTATACTTGTTAATGGTGTTCCTACAAAGAGTAAGAAAATCTGGCAAGAATTAGTGGATGTTAGGAAAGTGAAAAAGCAACGCGGTATCTCGTAAAAAATAATCAATACTATAAAAATGTGTATGTGGGAGAAGAAGAAATAACTGTAGAAGAAGATAGTGACTCGTCAACTGGACAAATTGAAAACGTGGATGTGTCCACAACTGAAGAAATCTACGAACATTACAGTGTTCATCCACTTCATTCCAAAGAAGTCATGGGGAATACTATAGAGTTATTCCACATGAAAGAAGCAAAGGGAAGTCCCATTAGTGTATGGGAAGAAAGCTTGGAAGCTTGTTATTTTCCTCAGTTGTTTCCAACAGGAAAAGGGGGACGATATGATGACCGACCTGTGTAGATTCCTGCATCTGAATACCGGACATCAAGATTGTATGTAGAAAATCCAAGATTTCGACAATGTATTCGTATTTGTTTCATCCTTTCTTTGAGAGTGACTTGTCTGGACTTTCTTATGCATTCAACCATATATTGAAAACAGGTGTACATCTGCAAAATGTTTCGGCAAAGGAATTTATGGATAAAGTACAGCAGAAAGATAATGTTTTGGAATCTCAGCTGATTAATCTCATGGCATGTCAGTGTGGTACTAATGAGTACTGGTACCGTCGTCATGGAGAACTTAAATGTATGCTAAGGAACTTAGGAACTCCTACATGGTTCCTTACTCTAAGCTGTGCTGAATATGCTTGGGATGATTTACTTCAATTTCTTCGAGAGGCAAATCCAAATATAGTAAATATTGAATAAATTGTGCTCTTTGGATCCAGTTAATGTATGCAGGTATTTTAATCATAGATTTAAAGCTATGATGTCTTTTATCACCAATAAAAAAAATCCTCCTCTTGGAAAGGTGCTAGATATCTTTTGGAAAAAGGAGTATCAAGCGAGAGGTGCTCCTCACATACATATGCTAATATGGATCAAAGATGCCCCCAAATTTGGAACAGATTCGGATGATACTGTGTTGTCTTTTATTGAAGAATATGCTACATGTGCTATACCCAAAAGCACAGAGGAAAAAGACTTAAGACAACAAGTCTTACGATTCCAAAGCCTTCGTTGCGGGAAATACTGTCGTCGAAAGTACAAATCTAAGGACAAATTCTACACCAAATATCAATTTGGATCTCCACGTCCTGTAATATTAAAAGGAAGAGTGAACAGTTTTATGTCATCTTTGCGACATACTATCACAAGAAAGGCTCCAAAAAATTCCCTACAACTTAAAAAGAAATGAAGAGTCAAAATACATAAATGACTACAACCCAGTTATTTTGTCCATGTCGAATGCTAACATGGATATTCAATACGTTGCCGACAATTCCATTGCTACTGCTCGATATGTAACATCCTACATAACAAAATCAGAAAAAACAGAATTGAAGGAAATGTGGGAAGAGATTTCCCACGAGAAGAGTCTGAGTAAGAAATTATATAGTTACAGTTTGAAGATGTTATCTCATTGAGAAATTGGAGCATATGAATGCTCGGATCGCTTATCATCTGCAAGTCTATACTCCAAATCTAGAAGAATCATTTGGGTGAGTCTAGGTCTTGCTGCAACACAAAATCGAGTACTTAAATCTGTACAGGAAATTGAATATTTAGCTGAAAAAGAGCCAGAAAGTACAGATATTGTGAAAACAAATATGTTGGATACATATTATTCAAATAGAAGTCATCATCTTGAGAATGTTTGTATCTATGAAGTGCTGCAAAACTATATTTTTAAACGGAATATTACAGAAAACATCAATAATGGTATATATGCCGTGATTGGTTCTGAAGGATGTTTGGTGAAGCAAATAAAAGCACATTTGATTAATCACCGTAAACTGAGTTGCGAAACTCCTGACAAAGGGGAATTTTACTATTCAGCTATTTTGCAACTCTTCAAACCGTGGCGTTCAGAATTGGAATTACTTGGAGATTTTGAGAGCTATGAAGATTCGTTCAACTCAAGTAAAGATACTATACAATGTCCTGTTTTTGCTAATTATGTGAAAATGTTGATCAACGAAATTGAGCAAGAAGCTACAATTGCAACTGAAATTGCTAGAGACAGTTCTCAAGACAGTCAAACTTCTGCTCTGTTGAGTCAGGATCCACTAGGAAAACCAATTATTCAAAATGAAGCAGCAACTGCTATGGGTGAGGTGGAAACAGCAATGTATCAAGCTCAAGAAGATGTAACAAACTTAGGAAACTTGGAAGAACAACTAAATTTTGAGCAAAAACAAATATATGACTATGTGGGAGAACAGATTGAGCATGGATTACTTCATGAAAAGAAAGAGTGCTGTTGCTCATTTCAACCTCTCCGAATGTACTTGAGTGGACAAGCTGGAACAGGAGAAACTTTTTTAATTAAAGTAATTACAACTTATCTACAGAAAACAACTGAGTTGCATTTGTCTTGTGTTGTCACTGCTCCAACTGGGTTGGCAGCACACATTATTAAAGGAATTACTTTACATTGGTTATTAATGTTACCAGTAGAGCATGAACACAAATTGGAATACCATCTGGAGAAGCTTGTTGTGAAGTTTCAAGAGTCTTGAAGAAAATGAAACTTCTCATTATTGATGAGGTAAGCATGGTATCAAACTTAATGCTTGCCTTTGTGCATTTAAGAATGCAGCAAATTCCTAAAACAGAGTATGACGTATTATTTGGAGGAAAACACGTCATAGTTTTTGGAGATCTACTACAACTTACTCCTGTAAAAGGACAACCAGTGTTTAAAACAGTGACGCATGAAGATATTAGAAAGTGTTTGGGGAGCATTGGAAATGCTAATATTTGGTCATATTTTGAGTATAAGGAACTTATTACAAATATGCGACAGGCAAATGATGCTGTTTAAGGAACTATTCTTCAAGATATAAGAATTGGAAAACTAACTGAACATGGCAAACAAAAGTTACAGAGAAGATTACTTTCCAATTTGTTTTCAAATGAAAATATTGTTCCTGAGAAAATATATATGAGAATAGCAGAAAACAAATCTGTAATCTGCTTAATGCCAACACTGCGTGAATGTTCTATATTCAATAAAGAAATGTTAAAGTTGGAAAATGAAGAAATTGTCAAATTGGAAGCTATTGATAAAATAAAGCATGAAAGAATCCCTATTATTTTGACAAAAAAGTTGAAGAGGAAATTAAATTCTTTTGAAAAATCGAAAAGTAAAACTGCTGGTTTAGAAAAGAATTTATATGCATGTGTAAACTGTAGGGTAATTTTACGACGTAATTTTAATGTGGAAAAAGGTTTAGTAAATGGAGCAATGGGCAAAGTTGTTGATTTCGTTAATTACGTAAATGGAATCGAATTTTTGAAAATCAAATTTGATCAAATTGAAGAAGTACAACAATTTAGTCGTTGTTCAGCTCGATTTTTGCTTGTAAAAGATTTGTATGTTCGCAGAAAGCAGTTTCCTGTTTCTTTGGCGTATACAGTGGCCATTCATAAATCTCAAGGTTTAAGTGTAGATAGTGTTTTAGTGAATATTGGAAGTACTGTGTTTAAAGAGGGTATGGCATATGTTGCTTTGTCTCGAGTCAGAACTTTATCTGGATTGTACTTGATTGTTTTTGATGAGAGAAAGATTAGTGCAGATGCAAATTGTGTGAAAGAATATAATAGGTTAAGAAGAGAATATGCTCCCAATTTAGGTCACTATCCAGTATTTGAAAAGCGTGTGGTAGGTAAAAAAAGAAGATATGAGAATATCTGTAGTGAAGCTGTAGAGAAAGAAAAAAGCAAGATGGAGTTGTGATTGCAAGCAAAAAGAAAAAGGACACTGTTGAAGAGATTGTTGGTTATCAGTTTGAAAATAGTTCTGGTGTCAACTGCTATGCTAATGTAGTTGTTAATGTTGTTTTTTTCTTTAAAGTTTGCAGCAGCAAATTGTTGAAAATCGGGAAAAAAGATTTTGTTTATTGTATTCTGTTTATGAGAAATGTAGTAGTGATAAATGTAAAATACAAAGTGTTTCTGATATTCGAAATGCTTTGGACATATGTTCTGATTCTACTCAATTTACGCAGAATATTAAGCAAGATTGTCAGGAATTTCTAATGTATATGCTTGTTGTATTGGAAGATGAAGGTATAGATATTGAAAATCTTCTTGGCCTTTCTTATATATGGCAACATGACTGTGAACATTGTTTGTTTACATGTAGTACTAACATAGACAGTGAAAGATTTATATATCTGACTTTACCAGACTGTGAATCAGTGTCTTTTAACAATCTAGTTAGAGGAGCAAGTCAAACATGGAGTGTAGCCAATGTAAATCACAAATGTCATCAAGATTAGTTATACAAAGATATGGACAGTATGTAATTTTAATGCTGCAACGTTGTAGAGTTGATGGAAGAAAATTGGAATCTTTAATTAAAAATGTTGTAGCTACTCAAGTATGAATATCAGGAAGAACTTTTGTAGCTGTAGGAATTATTTTTCATGATGGTCCTTCTACAACATCTGGACATTACACTGTTTATTTAAAATGTCTGAAAGGTTGGATATATTGTAATGATAGTAAATTGTTTTTTAAACAACGTTTGCCTAAAGAGTTACCAAATTCTTACCTAATATTTTTAAAGCCAAAATTTTAGGAACTAAATTTGGCCTTTCAGGATTCCTGTTGCTAACTTAGGCTAGTCTTGTGTTGTAGAGTACTTTGTGACTGAGGGTGATGAGCTTGAAAATGATCCTCTTGTTGACGTTGAAGCAGTGTAGGTGTATGAGGTGGTGAGTGATGTTGCTGCAGCAGGGGACATTGAAGATCAGTCGGGCGGAGGTGTTTTGGATTTGTTGTAGTCGTTGTAGGTGTTTGGCTGGAATTCCTGTTTAGAGTGTGTTGCCATAGTGTAGTCTGCTGATGATGAGGGCCTGTGTCATTGTTCTTCTTCTTTTGGCTAGGATCCACTTGTAAATGTTGCGGAGCATGCGTAGGGTGTTGTAACAGTATGAGGAGACAGTGTAGACTTGCTTACACATGGAGAGGGAGGAGTTGAGGATGAATCCTAGGTTGTGTACATGGTCGGTAGGTGCTGGTATTGTTCACAGTGTATTCGGCCACCAGTAGTCGGCCCAGGCTGAGGGGGTGGGTCCGAGAATGAGTATTTCCGTCTTGTCCGTGTTAAGGTGTTGAGAGCTGACCCTTATGCAGTTGACGATGGTTTTCATTCCCTCGTGGATGTTGGTTTTGGCGGTATGTGGCTCTTTGGTGAGGGAGAGGATGAGCTGGGTGTCGTCAGCTTAGGAGATAATGTTGAGGTTATGATGGCGGGCCACTTGTGTGAGGGTGGCCATGTAGGTGTTGAATAGCGTCGGGTTGAGGGATGAGCCCTGGGGGACGCCGCAAATTATGTCAGTGGTTTTGGATCAGAAGGCTGGGAGGCAGATTCTGAGGATTACTATAGAACAACTTCCAAACTAAGGATTTGACATATACTATTTGGCCATGAGGAAAAGTATGTAAAACTATTAAGGACTTTTTGTTGTATATTTTGTCAGTATATATTTGTAAGTAACATTATTTATATTTACAGTGTATGAACATTAATGATAATGTTTTGTTATTTTAAAATTGTCTGAGATGTCTCATATTTACGTAAGAAATTGCTCTTAGAAAAAAACATTTAACATATGTTTTATTTCTATTTTTCAGATTGTTATTGAGAATGTTGAATACGTTTTTTAAGATAATCTTATTGATTGTCTTTTTTTTTGCCCGCTGTTATGTGATGAGTACTATTGAACTCACTGTTTATAGTGAAATTCAATATATTCTGAGAACAGCAAAAAAGGCAAATGAAATGCTTTACAAATTATTTTGTGTTGTAAAATATATATCGTAACTGTGTTTTTTCTTGTCTTCAACAGATGCTAATTTTATAATATATACTTTTTTTATTATTTATTATGTTTAAGGTAAGTATAAATAACTATTACAAATGGTCAATGGGATGTGCTTCAACAGAGCTGAAGGAACAAGATATGGATGGAGTACATATCTGTGCAAAGATAGTTTGTATCTTTTAAAGACATTTGAGAAAGTTAACATATATACTGAGTCTACCTGAGAACCTACTATCTTTGAACATATATTGAAAAAATCCCAGAGACTTTTATTATAGAGATTTTTAAAATGAAACATGGCTTCAGAACAGCTTTCTGCAACGTACCAGTATGGTATTGAATAGAAAGACATGCTTGACTAGTAGAGACCAGAGAGTTTTAGGATTAAAAGAGATCATATCATTCTCCATAAAATATGTCACAGAGAGTGTTTTCAAATACTCTTTATGTTTAGAAGGACAGGATAAGTTTGTGTGTGTGTAGTTTGTCTTCTCTATGTAAATATGTCCTCATCATACACAATACTTTGTGTTGAAGTGTTGTTCTTTACCTGTTGCTGTGAGTATTTTCAACGTATATAAGAAATCACTACTTTCTTATTATGTTAAAAGGTAAGTACTGTATAGGTCTTTAAGAATTATTGTGTGTGAGAACACATGAAGTATTGAAAAACTAGTGTGATAATGGTACCTAAATATACACAGATACACATTGTTATTCTGGACAACCAACAGTATTCCATACATTTTACTAAAACACATTTACTAGTTTGGAACGGGTAAGGTGAATAGACATATTCTACATTTTTTTGTACTGCATTTTACTGTAACAGCCTGAGTCTTTTCCTATAGTCATAAGGAGTGACTGGTTTGAAAATTTAAGAAAACTTAAGGACAGGATATCCATATAAATAATTATATTTATATAACCTTATAAAGTACTAAAACTCTAATGTTGGAATTTTATTAGACAATGGTATTTATATAATATTTTTTTAAGGCCAAAATAGTTGATACAGCTAGTTTTGTGTTATGTATTAATAAAACTGATAACATGAAGTGTTTATGTTTTTGTACAAGAACCTACAACATAAGAAATTGATTATGGAAAGAGAACAGAACAATATCGAGGACACTTTGGAAATTACCAACAGTCTGATAGATGAACTAAACATACCTCTCACATGTAGCGAGAGTGAAGAACAAGAAATTAGTGCTGCCGATATGAGCTGTGATTTCCTAGATGAAAGCTTAGATACTGATTTTGTGGAAGCATTAGATTATATTGAATTGTTCGAACATATAAATTCCGAAATTGTTAACCAGGAAATTGATGTCAATGAAATAGCTGATGAACTTCTTTTAGAAGCTCTGTTAAATTATGAGATGTTAGAAGAATACAATTATTGTTTTATAATATTAATGGTTTGAGTACCATCTACTAATGCATTCACTGTAGTAAAAGTGAAGCACTTATAGATTCACTTATACATTCTTTACATTACTCTATTGATTCAAAGTATGCAAAGTAGGTCTCAGGGCATGGACTGCTTCAAACCCCTATACAGTATGCATGTACTCTTCTATGAACCTGAAAACTTGTCTTTTAAGCATTCAATTGCCCAGTCTGTATCCTCACACTTCCTCCAAACACTCTGCCACTGCTGTTTCACTATTGTAGTGAGCCATACAGCAGTATGTGCTTATACATACACTGTTCTAAAAGTGAAGCACTTATACATTCAGCTTGACAGTCTCCTTGCAGAACTGTAATCATTCAGTCAGTACGTAAGTACTCATGCAGCAAAGTAGGCCTTAGGACATGGACTGCTTCAAACCCCTATAGACTATGCATGCAATCTTCTATGCACCTGCAAACTTGCCTTTTAAACCTTCAATTGCCCAGTCTGTATCTTTACAGTTCCACTAAACACTCTGACACTGCTGTTTCAGTATTGTAGTGAGACATTCAGCAGTTTGTGCTTATCTATGCACTGTGCTAAAAGTGAAGTAGTTATACATTCAGCTAGACACTTTCCTTGCAGAAGTGTAATTATTCAGTCAGTACCCAAGTATTCATGCAGTAAAGTAGGCCTTATGGCATGGACTGCTTCAAATCCCTATAGACTGTGCATGTACTCTTCTAGGCACCTGAAAACTTGTCTTTTAAACATTTAATTACCCAGTCTGTATCCTCACACTCCCTTAAAACAGTCTGCCACAGCTGTTTCACTATTGTAGTGAGCCATACAGCAGTATGTGCTTGTCTATATACTGTGCTAAAAGTGAGCAGTTATAAATTCAGCTTGACACTCTCCTTGCAGAACTGTAACCATTCAGTCAGTACCTAAGTACTCATGCAGCAAAGTAGGCGTTACAGCATGGACTGCTTAAACCCCTGTAGACTATGCATGCACTCTTCTATGCCCCTGCAAAGTTGTCTTTTAAACCTTCAATTGCCCAGTCGGTATCCTTACAGTTCCACTAAACATTCTGATACTGCTGTTTCAGTATTGTAGTGAGATATTCAGCAGTATGTGCTTATCTATGCACTGTACTAAAAGTGAGGCAGTTATACATTCAGCTAGACACTCTCGTTGCAGAAGTACAATTATTCAGTCAGTACCGAAGTACTCATGCAGTAAAGTAGGCCTTAGGGCATGGACTGCTTCAAACCCCTATAGACTATGCATGCAGTGTTCTATGCACCTGCAAACTTGTCTTTTAAACCTTTAATTGCCCAGTCTGTATCCTTACACTTCCTCCAAACATTCTGCCACTGCTGTTTCAGTATTGAAGTAAGCCATTCAGAAACGCAACGCAGCTCTAGCAATACTCTGGGAGACCTATGCTCACAATACTGTGTCAATGCCTCCGCCTGCTTCAAGCAGGTGCAGGATTATGACGCAGCATGGGCCCAAAAGTGACTAAGTGAAATCTTGTAGATTTCACTCAGCCACTTTTAGGAGGTGCTCCTGCATTGGAACACCCCCCTCCCCCCTGCGCAGGAATGCCTACTTCTGGTACAGGGATTTAGAATGTGATGCACCTCTCAGATGCGTCACATTGTAAATACCACACACCATGGCGCATCTTTTGCACTAGCGCTGCATCACAAAAGTGATGCAACAGAAGTATAAAAGACGCAAGAGGGGATTGTAAATCTGCCCCTAACACTTACAAATTCACCCAGCCAGTTTCACCAGCAGTGCAAAAGGAAGCATAGACTTGTAACATATTTATGCACATATGTTACATTCAAGTGCTTTGAAAGTACTAAAGTAGACTATAATTAAACACCTTATAGATTTATGCTGTAGCACTTCCTTATAGTTCTGCACTTTCACTTTCACCATACACTACTAATGTATTCATTCATTCATTTATGCACTACACATTCATTCAGACAAAGTTTAACACACTATCATAGAAATATAGGTCTTTTTTTGACCAGTGAAGGTAGTTCTGAAAAGAACAGTTTTTTTTGTCTTTTTGGTTTTGTATTTTTTTTGTGATTTTTTTAACAGTTTTTTTTTTTAAACAAAATTGAACCTGCAACCAAAAAAGTGTTGAACTGGAACAAATGAAGAAATAAAATTAACGATGCGAGCAACGGTGCGCCTGTTTTCTTCGGATAATCAAGTCAATAGACTGCTCCCCGTAACACATCATCTCATTGCAAAATTTGCAATATATAACTAAATCTGCAAAATCAGGTCTGATGTCCGGGTGTGGACTGCTTGCTTGTGGTGGTGGTGGTGCAGTAGAAGTGCTAGGAACAGCAGGTGGAGGGTTATCCAGCAGCTTTTCTGAGCAATCTCTAGCACAATTGCGAGGATGCAGATTTTTAACATGGCGGACCATGCTCACTGTTCCAAATGAATATTTTGTGCTGGCGTCGCCGCCGGGCAGGGTAGTGTCACAGATTTTACATGTGAATTTGGGGGCATTCACCTTCTTTTGGCCTTCAGGAGAGATGAACAATTTCCATATAACAGCCTCTTTCCTCTTTTCCTGAGGCTGCTCTGCAACAAATTCCTCCTCTGAAGAGTGCTCTGAAGAGGATTCCCCAAGTTGAGCCATGTTGAAGTAGGTTTCTTAAATGACTGGAGCTTCACAGAAGAGATGGTTCTCCTGAGAAAGTCAAAGAAGAATGATTAAAATGGGTGGGGAATAGGAAGTGTTGTGAACCAATCAAATCTGTTGTTTTAAAGTCACATGGCTTTACATACGCGTACAGTGCGCTTACGGTGAGCATACGGACGATGTACCGCCGTGATTTGCGTAATTGCTTTTTGAAGTAATATACGCTTATTAAAAGTAAAAAAAAACTATTTTCATGATTATCCCAGATAATGTCTTCCCTTAATATTTACATTAAATACATAAATCTACCTTTTTAAACAATTAGAAACTTTTGCGGAGTACGCGCTCACGGGGCGGCGTACAATTTTACATGACATCACGCAGGAGCACTGACGCGACGCATAACGTCAAAACGTATTCGCAACGTATGCGCAGGTACGCGCAGAGTACGATTAACCGTACAAAGGATGGTGCGATCACCGTACGCGTACCGTACGATTACCCCCAAAAAAGTTTTGGGAAAAGAATATAAATAGAATTTAATTTCAATATATTGAAAAAAAAATAAAAGTAATAAAATAATTATTTTTTAATTTTGTTTTTTATTATTTTACACTAAAAATATATAATGTAACTTAAAAAATAAAATAACTAAAAATAATTATTATAAAAATGTAAGAAATTAGTATAAAAAGAAAGAAATATAATAATTAATACATTTAAAAATTATCATTCACAAAACCTTTGAAATTCACTGAAAAAAACATAAGATTTAGCCACGTTATAGTTAGGAATTAGCATTTGAAAAACCTTGCAAATTCACTGAAAAAACCTTAGGTTTCACACACATTATAGTTAGGAATTAGCATTTAAAAAACCTTGGAAATTCACTGAAAAAACCATAGGTTTCACACATGTTATAGTTAGCTGGACATTTCACTCATACAAAACCATTGAAATTCCCCCGTTATAGTTAGTTCAGCTAACTATAACTCGCGCACCCGCAATGCACTGCTGATGACGTCACATATTACATCACTCATGACATGGTCAGTGACATCACTCATGACATCACTGATGACATTTCAAATGACATCACTGATGACATCACTGATGACATCATCCAGTGAATGTGTATCTTTCTGAAAAATAAATATTTTTTATATATGCATATCTAAAGGTCAATGGAAGAATAAATGGGTAAATAAGTGTCTAAATTGATTTTTTTGTAAAATTGATTGTATAACTGACTGATTAAGTGTAGCTTAATGAATACATGTATTAGCGAGTAATGTTTAAATATGTAAATAAGTGTATCAGTGTCTCACTTTGTGTATAAGTGGCTGCATGGGTTGGTGAGTAGCTACATGAGTGTCTATATGGGTTATTAGTTGTTTTTTTTAGTATCTTTTTAGTATTTTAGAATGAGTGTCTGTATGGTTTGGTGGGGGGTATTACTTAGCGCACAGCTGCATGAATGACTGACTCACTGTTTGTATGTGTTTGAAGACAGCATGTGTGCAGGTCTGTATGGGTAGATGAGTGTGTATGGGTGTGTTAGTGAGTGAATGACTGTCTCAATAGTATCTTTATGAGTAACTACATATATTTTAAACTAGAATATGTGAGTATTGATGTATATAGGTGAGTATATGTGAGAGTGAGAGATTGGAAGAGTTCTTGTATAAATAGGTATGTGTTTCTAGAAGTGATTGTTTAAGAGAGTAAGTATGTGTACGTTTCTGTAGAAGTAATGTAGTGTAGTGGTGTGTATATAGCTGTATATGCAAGTAAATGGATGTTTGATAGTTTATTTGCATGTGTGAGTATGTATGTGAAAAACTATGGATGAGTATCGGTGTGTAACAGCATGTATAGGTGTATGAGTACATATGATGAGTGAGTACATGTATGAGTGACTATTTGGAACTGTTGGTGAATGAGTGGATGTGTATGTAGATGTTGGAATTACTGAATAGGTTGTTATAACTGGTATTGGTATCTCCATTTTTTTGAAAATTTGAGTTTCTATTTTTGAATGTGTGCATCAAAGGTTATATTAGGGTGAGAGGATAATAATAATTTGCTTTATTGTTTAGTTCGTTAAAACCCTAACAAATTTTGACCAATGTTAGATTCAAACAACCTGATTAAAAACAACGCAAACAGTAAACATAAATTTCAATAAAATTGCTTCAAAATGTTATCTTTCCTAAAACCTTAATAATAAGAGAGTTCCTTCAGGTTTAGTCCGCAGTGCTAAGGGGCTTGATAATGTTAATTTGTTATAGACTCGCTTGCTTTCAAATGCTTTTCAAAAGCTAGCAAAAACTTTATCATCTTGCAGTTCATTTGGGGATCAGTTGGATCCAGGCCACCAATAATAGCTGTCCTGCACGTACATATTCTCTTTACCAGAAAGGCATTCTTCAAAAAAAATACTCGCTCCCCGTGCAGCTTCTTACAATGGCATATTATATGGATTAAGTCTTCCTTTGTATTTCCACAGAGACGGCAATCTGTTGATTCAATGTGCTTCCAAGATGGTTCGTCGGCTAAAGTTGGAAATTTGCCAAAACGCAAGGCCATTATTCGTTTTTTAATGTAAATGGAATACGTTGTGTCCAAGTAGGCCGCTGGTATAAGAGTTTTATAATTATTGATCACAGTCCAAGAGTGGGAGCGATGAGAAAAAATTTCTTTATCTGTGAGCAACATATGAAGTTTGGTGGCTCTATTTAGTGCCTGCTTGAATGAAATAAATACTAGACCAGAAAGAAGTGCCTTAACTGATAGAAAAATGTAAACTACAAATTTACTCTACAAGGGAGAAAAACTCATTTCAACCTGAGACGTTGCTAATCGATAGCGATTTATTCATCAAATTCGAAATGATTATTTGACAACAATTTTTACATTTTATATACAAATACTACACCATTATTCAAGACACATTCAACTTGTCAGACATATCACAATCATTCAACATCAGACATACATATGTACACAAAACTGGTAAATAAAGATCTTTATGTACCAGTTTTGTGTGCAAAAATTTATTGAGATTGTTTTCACTAGCACTTTGCTTGATTCGATACCACACCTTTATGCATGTCTAAAGTCTACCCAGTGATTCGTTCATTAGACCGAATTCTAATCGCATTTGCGCTGGTGAGGCTGAGCTGGGAAGTTGGAGGAACTTTTTATAAATGTTAGTTATTAGGTTGTTAAGAATTTCAGAATCCTTGCCATGCATTGCAACACTTGCATAAGATAAGGTGGGTAGCGCTTTGCTAGCGATCACAGTCAGGAGAGGCCTCAAAGATGGACCTTCCAATTTTTTTGCCAATGAACTGAATGCAAATATTAAGGCCCCTGCTCTTTGTGTCATGTAATTTTTCTGATCTTTTAAGGCTAGCTTATCGTCTATGTAATATCCCAAGTATTTATAATAGGATACCTTTTCCAATGGTTTTCCTTCTAGCCAGATGTTATGATGTGCAGCTCGTCAGTTGGTAATTAGCATTGTTTTCGGTTTTGATGAGGTAAGGGCCAACTTGTTTGTAGACAGGAAATCTGAGAGTTCTGTTAGCAGCCTCGACAGTCCAACTTTTGTTAAACTCAGTAGCACAATATCATCTGCATATGCTAGGTGAGAAAGTTGTAGCTTGCCTAGTTTCGGGGAGTGAGCATTGCTGTTATCTAGTTTTCCGGAAAGATCTGATATGAACAGATCTCGGGTATTTCCCATGCTTTTAACTTTTAACTTTAACTTTGCCCACAGCTGATTTCGGTCCACGCTGTCAAAGGCAGCTTGTAGGTCTATAAAACACAGGTGCAAGTCCTGTTGTTCCCACTGGCCTTTTTCGGCAACCATTATAATAGATAGGATGTTCGAAGTTGTTCCAATTCCTTCTCTGAATCCAGTTTGGTTAATTGGAATCAGTTCTCTTTCTCCGGACCAATTTACCAGGTCTTTCAAAACTAATGATGCGAAGTATTTAGCTTCAACGTCCTGTAATGCAATTAGTCTGTAATTGAGTGGGTTAGTTCTTTCTCCACCTCCATAAGTGTGGAGCAAGGACGCAACCCTGTTTTAATCCGATAGTAGTATACACTTTTCTCGATAGGCGGGAACCATCCCCAAATTTTACTTGTGTCCAGGTGTCAGAGTAAAATATTAACAAACCCCTCAGTATGCTCTCGGGTATTTCCCATGGTTTTAACTTTGCCCACAGCTGATTTCGGTCCACGCTGTCAAAGGCAGCTTGTAGGTCCATAAAACACAGGTGCAAGTCCTGTTGTTCCCGCTGGCATTTTTCGGCAACCATTATAATAGATAGGATGTTCGAAGTTGTTCCGATTCCTTCTCTGAATCCAGTTTGGTTAATTGGAATCAGTTCTCTTTCTCCGGACCAGTTTACCAGGTCTTTCAGAACTAATGATGCGAAGTATTTAGCTTCAACGTCCTGTAATGCAATTAGTCTGTAATTGAGTGGGTTAGTTCTTTCTCCACCTTTGTATGTTGGCATAATTTTAGAGCCTTGCCAGCTGTCCGGAACTAGGTTATTGATCTGCACATCGGCAAAGAGTTTCTCAAAGTGTGAGCTCCAGTATTCTGGTGCGTGTTTGTAAATCGCTTGCGGAATGCCATTCGGCCACGGGGCCCTGTTTCTTTGACCCTTTTTAATTATTTTTGCTATTTCCTCTGCAGAGTAGATGACATAAGTTACTACAGACGTGGATGTTTTGCATTGGTCTATTGTTAAGGACTGACAGCGACTTTCTTCATCAGAGATAATTTATTTCAGATTTTCCGAAATGGGTTGTTTCCGTGGGAATTTTGATTGGTTTTCTTTAAATTTTAATGAGAGGAAGGGGGCCCATTCCGTTTCCTGGACATTCGATGTAAGTGTGTTTTGAGGTCTTGTTAATTGATTTATTAACTTCCAAAATGTATTTGAGTTTGGGTGCTTAATGCTAAATAGCAATTTTGACCCAAAACTCTCAGTTTTCCTTTTTTTTAATTCCCAGACCTTCTTTTTGTATTCTTTTCTTTGGAGGAGAAAAATCTCCAATTGTCGTCCTTCTTTGTCATTTAATTGCAACTTCTTTTGTGTTCTTCGTAAGACCCTTCTTAGATCTTGCAACTCTTTCGGGAGTTTGCTATTTGGACCAGGTCTTTTGGCCTTCATATCCGGGACTTTCATTTTTCGTCATTAATTTCTCCAGGAAGAGAGTCCATGCTTGAATCTTATTCGTTGAAGCATTTCCTAATTCAGCCAGTATCTCCTTTATTATCGAGAACCACTCAATTTTATTTTTATTTGTCCAATTTATGCGTTTTTGATTAATTGTGTCTATTTGGCCCTCCAGTATGTAATATGGTTGAAATCTTTCAATGCTGAAATTAAATTTGATATGTTGCATCGCATGATCACTCAGGGGGTTATAATCAATATGAAAACTGGATAGTAAAGAAATTAGCGAAAGACTTACGATCGTAAAGTCCAGTGTTGATTGGACCCACAGGCCATAGTACGTTTTTTTGGGCGGTCGGTCTTCATCAGTCCTTCCATTCAGGACTCGCATACCTTGATACTCAAGTTCTGTCACCAATTGGTTGCCCAGTCGGTCCGTTCGAGTCCTCGCCCCAACTTGAGACTGTTGTGGGACACACCAATACGTATTATCTGCTGTCAGTATTTCATCTTCTTCTGGCAAAAATATCAGATTTGAATTGAAGTCACCAGTCACTATTATATTCCACGATGGTTCAGTACTGCGAAGGCCCGTAATTACTTTGCATAGTAGAGCATTTTTTATCTTTTTAACTCGGAATTTGGGTTGGGTGTAGTAATTAATCAAGATTGTCATCTTCTTGTTAGTTAAATTTTATTCCGAAAATGTAATTAGTTGGATGCTTGGATCAGGAGATTTAAGCTGTTCCGAATTAATTTTTAAGGCTATAGATACGTAAACTGTCAGACCGCCTATTGCGCGACCGTAGTATTTACATTTTTCTGCAGCAACAGAGTAGTGGACGAAGCCGGCTAATGGGATATCTTCTTGCAACTATGTTTCTTGTAGGGCAATTATATCGCAATTAGTCCATTCTTCTAAACCTACTCCGTCCACTAGCAATTTTTTAGCCCCTGCTATGTTCCACGATAGTACATGAATACCGTCAGTTGCTACGTGTTTCACCTTTTCACTTTTTGGTCAGTTTTTCCTCTTATCGTTTAGCAAGCTGGGAAGCCAATTCCAGTGATCCGTTGTTTTTATGGACTCCCCTACTCTATCTACTTCCACTCCTTCCCAGGAGTGGACTGTCTCACTTCTGCCTTTAGCATTGTGTAGGATTGAGTAGACTTGGTTTTGAGGTGTGTGCTTATCCAATTTTTTGTTAAATTGCTGTCTGCAGGGTTTCTTTAAGGGAAACGGATAACGAGGAGTACTGGGCAATGATAATTGTATGCCCCATGTTTGAAATAGATCCGATCTTCCTAATATCGATTGCACTATCCCTGGGGTTTTCCAGGTGGTTAATGTTTATTCTTTTGTTTCATCCTTGTTCCCCCGAAGAAATTGTACTGATTCTAGATCTGTAGATTTAATATCGCTTAGTTCCTTAATTTCAGCCATAAGTTTCAAAATGTTGCTCCTATTCAAAGTGTCATGACAGCCCTGTGTCTCGTACTCCGGTGTCCAAATTATTTGATGATATTTATCATCAAGCTTTGGAGAACCTGTCCTTAAATCTTTTCCATCTAGATGATTTGGTTGCGTGTTTTCCTGATTTGATATACAAAAGCTTAATTTGCCTTGATTCAAATTGCACTGTGTTACTGATGTAGCTTTTGGTAATTGACTTTGTGGAGCTTCTACGACATCTTGGACTCCCATTTCTGTCGCTGTTTGTAGTGAAGAGACGGTCATTATCTTTTCCACTACTTCTGTACAGTGTTCCATGTGTGTTTGGATGATTCCACAATCTGATACCCTGATTATAGGTGGGTCCCAAGCTGGTTTATGTGCAATCTGCTGGATTTGAGGTTTTAATATTGTTATTATCTCAGTTGATTTTGTGTGCCCCTCTGTGTTATGGCTTCCCAAGACTAAAACTTTATCTTGAGGTTGCATGCTCTTATGGGTTTCTATTAACTGCATATGTTCTTCAATGCAGAGATACCTGTTAGGGGGAGAGGAGGTCTGCCACTCGTTCAAAAGGATGATATCATCAGTGATGTCATTTGAGATGTCATCAGTGATGTCATGAGTGATGTCACTGACCATGTCATGAGTGATGTCACTGACCATGTCATGAGTGATATAATATGTGACATCATCAGCAGTGCATTGTGGGCGCGCGAGTTATAGTTAGCTGAACTAACTATAACGGGGGAATTTCAAGGGTTTTGTATGAGTGAAATGTCCAGCTAACTCTAACATGTGTGAAACCTATGGTTTTTTCAAGGAATATATATATATATATATACATATATATATACACCGATAAAATATAATAAAAAAATAACATTATATTGTAAATTAAAACAAACTATTTAAGAATCTTTAAACTGAAATGTCCCACTCCAGTCAGTGCAAAAGTATGGAAAGTGTTGGATGGCAAAGGGGTAAAAATTACTATTCCCACTCCAGTGACTGCAACAGTAGGGAAAGTGTTGGATATCAGAGGGGTAAAAATTACTATTCCCACTCCAGTAAGTGTGACAGTAAGGAAAGTGTTGGATAGCGCAGGGATGAAAATTCCTATTCCCAATCCAGTGAGTGCAACAGTAGAAAAAGTGATGGAGAGTGGAAGGGTACAAATTACTATTCCCACTCCAGTGAGTGTAACAGTAGGGAAAGTGTTGGATAGCGAAGGGGTATAAATAACTATTCCCACTCCAGTGAGTGCAACAGTAGAGAAAGTGTTGGATTGCAGAGAGGTAACAATTAATATTCTCCCTACAGTCAGTTCAAAATGAAAAACAAAATATTAACAAAAATATTTAAAAAACAAAATCAATAATCAATATCTAAATATGTTCAAAATTAAAATACAAACATATTTAATATTTAAAAAACATATTATATTGTTCAATACATATAACAAATACCTAAAAATATTGTATTAAATAAAATAAAAAATAATTTTAAAACAGATATATATTTTAATATATATTTATAATTACAAATTATTTAGAAACAAAAACATTAATTATGACATAAATGTACTTTATTTATTTTCTACCCTATAACACCACACAATTCACAAACCACATCTAAATAAAAAAATGTACTTCCATAATTAACATAATTATTTACCATTTGAAGAAATATTATTAATAAGAAAATAAATTAAAACTCATTGTTGCGTCGCAACCAATGCCTGGAAAGAGCTCCCAGTCAACGTCAACGTCAGATGCTCCGCCACTCTGCACACTGTCAGAAAAAGCCTTAAGACCTGGCTTTTCGGCTGCAACCCCCCTGCACCTTGAGACCCTCACAGGTGAGTAGCATGCTTTAAACTCCCTGATTGACTGATTGGTTGATAAAAATTAATTAACTTCCCACACTTAACCATTTAATCCCCACAACGCACAACAAAACTTATCCTGTATAATAATTAATTACAAAATTAAAACTTCTTTTCAATTAACAAACTAATAGTATTTAACAACTAATTATAAAGTACAATTTATTTACTCCCCTCTCTTTACCCCTATAAAAGTAAAACCCACTTACAAAAAAATATAAACAAATGCCCAAATATCAATTAATTGAATAATAATAATGATCAACTAATTATTAATTGATTAAATATAAGTCTGCTACTCCCAAATTTTATACATACTCTTGACCATCAGCATGAGGGAGCACATGCTTTATGTAATTCTATTGATGATGAGGCAGCCAAGTCTGCAATTGCCACATGTTCAGTTAAAGCTGTGACCAGGTCCATGACTAAAATCGACAATAATATTCTTGCTGCTGTAGCAGCAACAAAGAATGGGACGTCATTCCCTAAAGTTTTCCTTCCAAATATTCTCATCATTTGTCAGCTGAACAAGTCCTGTTTGCACCAATACCGACCGTTGGGGATTGGCTGTTTCTCAGCTCATGAGCGCATGGCATCTGCGCAAGGTGGAGTTTCAGCAACTGTGTCCCTTTTGCAGCAGCATTATTGATGGCATGGCCTGTATGGACAAACACGTAATTCTGTTATGTCTTGTGACATTTGTCAATAGATTAAGCCGTCCACTGTTGTACATCCACCTCACACACAGCTTTACCTTTTAAATCATCCGTTTGTTTGTATATACCTTGATCACTGCGGTCCTTTGTCTTCAGACACTGCTTATCAATATATTTTAGTTGCAATTGATTTTTGCACGAGATTCCTTTGAGTTTGGCCGCAACGTTGTGCTGACACTCGAAATGTAATTAGAGACTTGCGTGTCTTTGTCGGAATATTTGCCTGCGGCACCTTCCATTCTGATCAGGGTCCAACACTTGCCTCTAAGGCTTACAAGGAAGTAATGAGATTGTTGGGGGTGCTGCTGCAATATTCATCTCCATACAGGCCTGAGGGCAATTCCGTAGTGGAGCGAATGAACCATGACTTTAAGCAGTCTTAGTTAGAGTTTTAGGTACTGGTCGGAGTTGGCCAACACATTCGTATAGGGTCCAAAGAACACTAAATAATCTCCCTAGAGGATCTCTGGGTGGGCCAACCCCTGCTCCTTGGCATTACAATGTTTTTGCCAGACCTTGATGGTCTAGATATTGCAGCGGCTGCCCCAACATTTCACATAGATAACCATTGTACTATGTTACAGGATCTACAAAACACTCAAGATTCACTTGCAAAGGATCATATGCCCTCATCTACAGATGCAGCGGTGCTGATTCCTGTAACTGGCTGGCTTCCTAAAGCGGGTGATCTGGTCCGGGAAAAGGTGGAGAACAAAAAATAATTTGGTCCATCCTACTGTGCACCAGCATCAGTTCTTGGCTTAAAGGGTACTCGTACAGTAATTTTGCCTCCACTACCTGGTGGGAAGGGGTAACGATATATTTCAATTGAAAATGTCAAATTACACCAGTTGGTGGAAGTTACCATAGTGCAAGAGGCACTGCGTCCTTGTCTGGAGGCGAGAGGAACTGATACCTTTGTAACAGTGGAAACAGCAGATATACGAGTTGCACCTCATGATAGACTTTATGTCATAATCCTTCCAATTGAGGGGGATCTCAGAGAGACAATTTGGGTGATCTTTTTAGAAAACCTTGCTTCCTCTTATGACATTTTGTTGGTGGAGGCAGGTTGACCTCCCCCCTTCGTTTTGGCTTCTTCACCTGGCAAGGACATAATTCTTCCAAGTGTGGTGTTGGGTTCAAATCAGGCCTACATACTCTGCTAAACTCTCGAACGCCTTAGTATAGAAGTTGGCACGGACACTGGAAAAGGCAAAAGACAAGTTTATTAAGACCCCATGGGGTGGTGATACATTCCTACAGCACCCTTCGGCAATGTAAGAAGTAGCACACCGAACATTGGTGTGCGACCTCTTTTATACAGTTTAATAGCAATAAAAAGATAGGCGGTTACAAGTTACACATTTTAGGTACATATAAGGTCATTTTTGGAACACAGCCAGCACGTGGGAGGAGTTCAACGGCACTGGTCAGTTAGTGTGAACATTCCTAAAGAGTGACCAGTTGATGCATAGTGCGCATGTGCGCTTGACCAGTACTAAAAATAGCCTGTTGCCGAGCAGAATAGTGACCATGGGTATCGAGAAAGGACGAAAGGGCACACTGACCACGAGGCAGCGTGTTCATAGGAAACGGAAGTCAGAGGGATTCAAAATGGCCCCCGTTCGTTTTGGTCAAGTTAACAGAAAAGACCGTGTAGCTGTGCTAAACGCTAACTCAGGAGCTGCCAAAACACGACAGACGGCCCTTTTAGCGTTTAGCAAAAGCTACCTCATAGTGGACGTAGTCAGAATGTTCATCCTCAATGTTAATAGCCATTATTTTCAATACTTCATCATTGATCAGTTTCTCTTGCTTATCAATAGCTCGTTTGGACGGAATACAGGCTGTGATACATACAGAACATAACGTAGGGCCACATTGAATACATAGACAAAGGAAAAATAGTACTCCAATAAAAACACAGAGAATCGTTAATAATTTCCAACCCCAAGTACTAAGCAGGGTCCAGAACCAACCAGAAAAGGTCCATGTTCCATTTTCTGGGTGGATCTCAGCAGCTATCTTATGTAATTTTGTAATCGAATCATATACAGAAGGTGAGTTATCTGGTACGTACACGCAACAACTACTTCCGATGACGCGGCATGCTCCGCCCCTGTCAGCTAGTATCACATCTAGAACCATTCGATTCTGGAGCGCCACAATTCTGGTAATTTGCAATTCCTCAGTAATATTCCCTAAAGCGGAGGCAGTTTCGTTAGCGACTGCTTCCACCACACGCGTAAGTCGCCTTATCTTCCTGCTATTCAGTGCAGCTCCTACGAATGAGAATAACCCCAAATTGAAATCTACATATTGTTGTAAAGTGGTATCAGTCTGGTCTATTTCATCAAGATCTACTGTTCGTTTGACCCTGTTTAGTATGAAATCATGGTACAGAACGTAATCATTGTGGTACATGGGAGGAGCAATAAATACAGGTGGTAATACAAAAGCTATATAACACGTTCCCAACCATCCCAATGGTAGACGATGGTATCCCTTATTTCCACAAATGAAATATGTGTTATGTGAAGCTACAAATGCAATTCCAATTGGTGTATCAAAGGTAAGTGTAATATTACATTCACTGCGGCCTACAGGGATTGTACCTTTATTTCTAATACACAAATCTGCTTTTGTATCAATGACTGTTATCATATGCGAGCTCGTCACATTTATAAGTCTTTGATTCGTATATACACGAGGTGTAGAAACATTGTCCGGACGGTACTCTTCCCATTCAAACTTAGTTCCTTCAGCGTGTGGATAGCCGTCTTTGTCGTTATAACATATTTTATTCAACCGAAAAAGTAGTCCACCTTTCGTTGGCCATCGCAGAGTAAAAAGAAGAGTGTACCAAGCATGACAAGAACCATTATGAGAAAACGGGAGAGGAATGAGTGGTGTTCCTCCCTTCTTCTGATGTCCGGGCAACATTCCACATACCCAACAATTGGACGTGTTGGTCATGTTATGAGTATGATGCAAAATCTTAATAAAGCTGTTATTCAAATAAGTCTGCCTATGTCTTTCTGCGTGAAAAGGCAGAGTGAAATGAAAATGTTCAGATGGACTTGGAGTGGTGGGCAGCAAATGTTCTCGTACAGGAAACAACAGTTCCATAGTCCAAGCTAATACTGCGATCACCACTACGGTCAAGACAAACAAAACAACACCAAGAATTCTCCCTCTTTGTGTCGAAGGAGATGCCATAGTTCACAAAACAATACTCTTCAAGAAAACAACACTAAGCGGGAAAAATAAAAACGATGGTTCTGAACCGAGGCTGCCGTTGATTTGTTCTCCGGGATTCAAGACGGGTGTCGCTACACTGGGCAGAACTGATCCCCCCCCTTGATATTCCCGGCTTCCGTTTCACAAACCTCAGAGCGGTTACCAACCAGTTTCAAAAACACAAAAGGAATCTTATTTCCTGGGGCGTAGATTGTACTTCACTTTATCAGAAACAACGTGGTCCGGGAAGGCTCCCTCCAATTCATCAGGCGTGACAGCTGGGCTCTTTTCTGTATCCAAAATCTTTCTGTAGTCGGATAGCACCACAGGGCTCACCAGATCCGGAGAGACACGTCGGCAGTGCGTTGAATGTATCCACCGCTTCTTGTTAGTGACTCTCACAGCAGTTCGCGTAGCCAGCAGCACTTGCTCAGGGTCATGCCATCTCGGTTCCAAACTGCTGGATCGTTCAAATACTTTGACCATCACGTGGTCCCCAGGGCGGAGATCGTGAGCCTCACCAGTGGAGTTATCAGGGAGCGCCTCTCGAACCTGTTGATGGATAGAAAGCAAATCATTTGTTAATCGTGCCAGATAATCGTTCATCATTATACAAGGCATATCATGTATCAAACGAGGTTTTGGAACTCCCCAAATATTCATAGGCCTTCCAAACACCACTTCGTAGGGTGTGAGGCCAGATCGAGAATGTGGCACTGACCGAATGGACAGCAATGCCAGAGGCAAAGCGTCCGGCCATTTCAGAGATGTAGATGCCACTATCTTTGCTAGCTTTAGCTTCAGAGTTGCATTGTATCTCTCTACTAAACCTGCTGATTGCGGATTAAAGTCAGAATGGAATCTTTGCTTGATTCCCAATCCTTTCAGGACGTATTCCACTACTTTTCCAGTGAAATGAGGGCCATTATCACTCCACATAAGTTTACAAACACCGTAGCGCGGGAAGTACTCCTTGAGTAACACCTTAGCTGTTGTCAATGCTGTATTGTCTTTCGTAGGGTAAGCCTCAATCCATTTGCTGAAGGCACACACCACTACTAGGACATACTTGAGATTATTACAGCGTTCCAGCTGGATGTAATCCATTTGTAGTACTTCGAATGGTGCAGTAGGTGGAACAAACCCTCCTTTAGGAGTATGAGTCCCTTGTCCAGGATTGTGCTGCAAACATATCAGACAGGTCTGCACTACTCTCTTAGCCGTGCTAGCAATGTCAGCATTTTCCCAAACTCGTGTAAGCAATTTAGTAATTGCGAGAGCTCCAATGTGTGCCAGCCCGTGTGTCATTTGCACCATTGTTTGTAAATAGGCCATGGGTAGTTTCCATCTCTCCATATCTTTACTACGCCAGCAACCCTCATCATCCAATACTCCTTCAGTGGCCCATTTCATACGTTCTGCCTCAGATGCTGACTTCTGTATATCTAGTATTTCTTCTCTAGCATCATGCCACCGCTCAGCTTGTGACTTCACCACATACATGGGGAAATTATTTTGCAGCATAGCGGTCTCTCTCGCAATGCGGTCTGCGAAAGCATTGCCTTGCCCTATTTTGTCCGTCACCTTTTTGTGTGCACTACACTTGACTATTGCAACTTTCTTTGGGCATAACAGTGCATTCAGGAGATCGCGTACCAACTCTCCATGCATGATGTGTACTCCGTGTGAAGTCAGGAATCCTCGTTCCTTCCAAAGTAGGCCAAAATCATGCACTACTCCAAAAGCGTAACGACTATCCGTGTAAATGTTCACACATAGCTCAGCACTTAACTCACATGCTTTCGTTAAGGCTATCAATTCAGCTGCTTGAGCCGATTTCTGGGGTATTCGTGCTGCTTCTACCACGGTCTTAAGTGTCGTGATCGCATAAGCTGCGGAAGTCGTACCATCTGGTAACCTCACACACGATCCATCAACCCACAGTTCCCCATCTACATCTGGGAATGGCGTATCCTGTAAATCGATACGACCCTTTGTCTGTTCCTCAGTCAGAAAAACACAATCATGTTGTTCTTCCTTCTGGGTCTCAGCAACAGGATCCGGCAGTAAAGTAGCAGGATTTAGTGTCACACATCGCTTTAGTGTGATGTGCGGCGCCAACAATGTTAGCTCATATCCTGTCAAACGGGCACTGGTTAGATGCTGCGTTTTTGTTTGATTCAGTAACGCATCTACCGCATGGGGAACTAGCACCAACAATTTGTGTGACAAAACTATTCCCTCACTTTGTCGTATCGCAACTGCTGTTGCTGCAACTGCTCGAAAACATCCAGGCAATCCTCGAGCCACAGGGTCGAGTACCGCCGAGAAGTATGCACAAGGCCTCTGTTTGTCTCCGTGTGTCTGCACTAACATTGACAATGCGCACCCATCCTTCTCATGTACATATAATGTAAAGATCTTCGTGTAATCAGGTGTACCCAACACTGGTGCAGAACAAAGAGCTTGTCTCAATTGCTCAAAAGCATTCTGACATTCATCCGTCCATTCAATGGGAATCGGTGTATCTTTAGACAACAATGCCAACAATGGTTTAACGATATGTGAAAAACCCAATATCCATTGCCTACAAAAAGACGTCAAACCTATAAAGGCGCGAACATCCTTCTGAGTGCGAGGGACTGGAGTATCTAGGATTGCTTGAATTCGATCTGGTGTCAATGCACGGCCCTCCTTAGACAAAAGATGACCGAGGTAGGTCACCTTTGGTCTACAATATTGTAGCTTTTTCTTCGAAACTTTATGATTATGTTTGGCCAGGAAGGAAAGCAAAGAAAAGGTACTCTTCTCACATTGTTCTGGCGTGTCTGCAGCAAGTAAGATATCGTCTACATATTGAATGAGAACCACTCCCTCTTGTAAGTCAAAGGAATCAAGCTGTCTTTTTAATGCCTGACTATAAATGCTAGGACTTTCAGTATAGCCTTGAGGAATTCGACAGAATCTGTACGATTTATTATTTAATGTAAAGCCGAATAGATATCGACTGTCAGGATGTACAGGGATCGAAAAGAAGGCATTCTTCAAATCGATGACTGTAAAAGTAGTTGCCGTCGATGGAACCAACGTAAGCAACGTGGTGATGTCAGACACCACCGGGTACTGAGGCACTACTATCTTGTTTATTTCCCTCAAATCAATAATGAAACGGTAAACCTTAGCATCTGTATCTCTTTTAAGAATCGGTAAAATTGGGCTATTGCAAACATTGTAGGGGACTTCCTCAACTACTCCTGCCAAAATCAAATCGTTCACAATGTGCATCAAAGCAAGTTCTCCTTCTCTGGAAATCTTATATTGTGGGACACGTGGTAGAGATACTCCCTCCTTTACAGTAATACGTACTGGAGGGATTAACATCTGCCCCACATCCGTGTCAGAAGTGGCCCACAACGTGTTTGGTAAGGAGGCCAATACTTCAGATTCATGGAGAAAACACACTCGCTCAAAGTCTGGGTAATTCTCATTCAACACAACTCGCACTCCTTCTGGGGCACAGCGAATAGTAGTTTGAAAGTGTTTTAACATATCGAGTCCAATAATATTATCTGGTGTATTTGGAGACAACAAAAAGGGACATGGGGCAGCAAATTTATCAACATGAAATGCAACTGGTTGAGACAATGGGCTAGAAGTAGGTGTTCCATCGAACCCTATTGCTGTAATTACCTCGCCAGACAGGGGAGCCCTTGGAACCAAGCATTTGGACAAAGCGCTACGAGTAGCTCCTGTATCGACCAGAAATTGATCAGTGGAACCCAGAACATGTGCTTCTATGTATGGACCCCTTTGATCAACTGGTACCTCAACCGATTCCACACCCCATCCTACGCAATCCTATGCATAATGCTCATCCCGTGGTTCAGCAGGACCACCCTCATTTATCTGATATTGATTGCGGTTATCAAACGTATTATAATCAGACTGACCACGACCCCTTGCTCCATATCCTCCACGATCATTCGTGCTATAACCTCCTCTTGACCCTCCATAATAATTCCTAGACCTTCCACTTCCTCGTCCCCTCAAATTACGCTGCTCTCGAAACACCGGACAGTCTGCAATCCAATGCCCAAACTGTTTGCAGTATGCACATTGATTCACAGAAATGTCAGAACGAGGGGGAGGAGCATTACTGTATGATCCTCGCCCTCCTCTGTTATTTCCTCTCGTAGCCTGAACCTGGGCTAACATTACCTTCGTCTTCAAATCCTTTGCTTTCTTTTCACTACTTTCTTTTGCCTCTAATTCCTGTCTTTCATAATATTGAGCCATAGTCAATAAAGAAGCAGGGGTTGCTGTGGTCCATGAACTTTCACTCGCTTTCAATCGTTTCGCAATCTCCGGTAGGAGATTAGCCACATACTTATCAACGAATAAATGCCTGCCAGTATCTTCTGTCAATAATTGACCACTGTAATCATGGAACGCTTCCTCGAAGCGAGAGAAAAAATCGGAAACTGATTCATCCGCTTTCTGCTTACAAGAGGCTAATATAGTCCAATCAATCTTTTTAGCGGGAGCAAGAGTCTTTAGTTTTGTTAGTATGGCCCCTGGAAGGTCTAATATTAATTGACACGGCTTACATGCTGGTTCTCTATCTAAATCAGCCTGAACAAGATCTTTCCAAGTGGCCCCGAGAGTCGTGAGGTCATCAAACCTACGAATCGCTCTCCACATATCAGGGGGCAATATCAACCCGAAAAATAGATCAATATCAACTAACGTCATGATACATGAAGAAATTGCACTTTCAACATTTTCATAAAAAGCCGCAGGGTTTTTACGGGGATCAGGTAAAGCATTCTTAAGCGCCATGACATCTGCTCTATTCCAAGGCGTATAAACCCAATTATATACAAAATACCCTTTCGCGTCTTTGGATCTTTTATCATCATCTGTGCCATCCCCTTTATGAGGGACATATAAAGGCGCAGCTTCTCGCATAGGTCTAACATTAATCGCAGCGATCTTATCTGTTTCAAAGATAGGGCATTCTTTGGATATCCCCGTCGCTCCGGACGTAGACGAATTCTTCGACTTTTCCAACTCCCGTAGTCGTGTCGCCTCATTACGCAGTTCAATCAAACGTTTGAAGAAGTCGTCCGCATCTGAAAGAACAAAAAGACCTTTACGAAAATTCTCACGACCCTTGGATATCTCCTTTGGTTCTAACTCAAGAGAATATTTTCTATACCGCTCAACAACTTCATCTCCAAAATGATCTAAAAAATACAGTCGTTCCTTATCAGGCCACTGTTCCATTTGTTCAGTAACGTCAGAAACAGTAACAGTATTAATATTTAGTTTTCGTGCAAATGAACGTAATTCCGCAGCTCGTTCCGCATGTAACCTGGTACGCTGTGTTCGATCACTATCCTCGTCCGAGTCCTCGTTCGGAGCCGTAGGTACGACGTACGGAGGCGGACAACGATCTAGTAATGAAAAATCATCTGTTTCATTAGTAAGGACTGGATAAAGAGGACGCCTGATAGGGAATTGACCATTAACCTGTAAATTGCGTTCTCGTCTCTCCCTCACTTTCTTTTCCTGTAATTCCTTCTCCTGTAGCTGTAAAGCTTTGTCATGTGCAGCCTTCCGCTGCACTTTCTCCGCCAAGGCTTCCTCACGCTTCGCTCGTTCACGCACCTCTTTCTCCCACATACGCACACAATCAAACATATCTTGTCTAGACCTTTGCTGAAACAAACACTGCTCTACATACTGTACCTTTCGAAGGTCAAACGACCCATATAGCGGCCACTGTAACTCACGATCAGTCTTAGTATACTTATGCCATAATGTACTATACATTATAGGTGGAATACCGAATTTGACATACATTTCACGATTGGGAGTCCCCTCTGGGGGAGCCGGCTGCTTTTCACTTAATCGATAATTGGTACCATTTTCAGAAAAGCACATCCTACGGAGTGTGCTAAAAACAGGCATGTTCCAAAAAAGTACCACGAAAATGTGATACTACAAAAATGTCACCTAACGCGGTGTACTGTTCAAATCAAATAAATCAGAGAAATATCCCTACATGCCTGCCTATGTGAGGTGCACTTCACATATTCAAATTCAAATTCAAAGATTCAAAACGTCAGCTAACAAATTTCAAATTCAAATTCAAAGTTTTAAAAAGCCACAGTAAGTGTCAGTAGACTACCTCACCGCTCAAAAGCTTACCAAATATTTTCAAACGTCCAAAGTCCAACTGCCAAGTTCTGTGGTCAAATCAGCCAAAACGGCACATCACGACAATCCAAGATCAGAATCTCAGTCGAGGACCGGCGCCACCTGGAAGGTCAGATCGGAAGGAAGGGAAAACACACCGTGGGTGCCAAGACTCGGGTCACTCAGTGGCAGCGTACGCGTCCATGGCGAGTTTCCTGACCTTCGTCACGACCTCTCCTTCGGGCATCCGAGTCGCCGATGAGTCCCTTCGTGGTCGCCAATTGTGGTGTTGGGTTCAAATCAGGCCTACATACTCTGCTAAACTCTCGAACGCCTTAGTATAGAAGTTGGCACGGACACTGGAAAAG
Organism: Lissotriton helveticus; assembly: GCF_964261635.1. Taxonomy (NCBI): domain Eukaryota; kingdom Metazoa; phylum Chordata; class Amphibia; order Caudata; family Salamandridae; genus Lissotriton; species Lissotriton helveticus. The sequence goes on from NC_136063.1 coordinate 1,026,574,429, forward strand.
GCAAAAGACAAGTTTATTAAGACCCCATGGGGTGGTGATACATTCCTACAGCACCCTTCGGCAATGTAAGAAGTAGCACACCGAACATTGGTGTGCGACCTCTTTTATACAGTTTAATAGCAATAAAAAGATAGGCGGTTACAAGTTACACATTTTAGGTACATATAAGGTCATTTTTGGAACACAGCCAGCACGTGGGAGGAGTTCAACGGCACTGGTCAGTTAGTGTGAACATTCCTAAAGAGTGACCAGTTGATGCATAGTGCGCATGTGCGCTTGACCAGTACTAAAAATAGCCTGTTGCCGAGCAGAATAGTGACCATGGGTATCGAGAAAGGACGAAAGGGCACACTGACCACGAGGCAGCGTGTTCATAGGAAACGGAAGTCAGAGGGATTCAAAATGGCCCCCGTTCGTTTTGGTCAAGTTAACAGAAAAGACCGTGTAGCTGTGCTAAACGCTAACTCAGGAGCTGCCAAAACACGACACAAGTTTTTCTAGTAACGTCCGAAAGGAGGCTAAACAATCTTACACATCAGAATGGGCTTTGACGCTAACGCCCGCTGTGTATCATAATCAGGTGGACTGGGACAAATCTTCACAGGCAAATGAGATACTTTTACGTTCTATGCCACAGCCACAAGCACAGTACCCCATCAAACAAGACGCCTAAGCCTCAGTGAATGAAATCTTGACCCAGTTAGAATATCAGGGTGTGATCGAGCCTTGTGTCTCATCAATGAATAATCTTTTTTTTCTGATAGTGAAACCAGACGGTTCCTATCGGATTGCTTTGAATTATAGGAATTTGAATAGTCATGTTCGCACATTTGCTGTCCAAAACCCACACAGCTCTGCACTGATCAATAACATAGTATATAAGAACAATAAGACGACACTAGATATTTCCAATGATTTTTACAGTCACAATCTGGCTCCAGATAGCGGTGACTTGGCTGCATATACCGGGGTTGGCAATCAAAATGGATTTACGCTTTTGCATATTGGCTAAAGAACAGTCCAGGTGCATTTGGGAAGTGTGTGGTCTCTCTTTTACATAACATTGACCTGGATGCTTTTTCTTACGCTGATAACATTTATTTGACAGATGACGAGTTGATACTGCATTTTGTATGCATGGATCACGTTATTATGTCTTTTGCTGACCTTTGATACTAATTTAATTTTGACAAGTCTCACATCTCCTGTTTGGCAGTGATCTTTTCGGGTTACAGAAATCAACAATGAAGGGAGGGGTTTTGCCCCTCATTTCTTGGAGAAATGTGCACAATTGCAACATCCATCCACAATAAAGAAGTTACAATCGTTGCAGTCTGATCTGCTTGCAATCAACTTTTTCTTAACATGTTACAATTCTACAAGTTTAGTCATACGAATCGTACCAGGTACAATGGGTTTCACATACTTGATGTTCAACGAGGGGGATACAGTCCCCATTGCATACAAATGTCACTTGTACACTGTGATGGAAATGCGTTTCTCTTCCACTGAAGAAATCCTTACTGATGTCCAAATGGCAATTCTTAAAGAATCCTAATGGTCTTGCCTGTGCCGGCTCTTGAGGCGGTCACAAAGGCGAGTGTACCGAATTCTAAGGCTTTACATCCTCAATGGATTTAATTGACCTGTTCCTTGACATCGGCTGATGTCACTTTCATCTTTGACCCATCATTACAGATGCATGAGTTCTTACAATACGAACAAATTCATCTTCCTCCGTTGTCATTGCTTCCTCTTGATCATTACAAATGTATCATTTATACCGACGTATCTGCTCAACCAGCAGTGGGCTCTAAACACGCATATTCGGGGGCCAGCACAATAGTGGTGGGCTCTATGGTTGACGGTGAGTTCAAATCTTCTTTGGTGCACACAAAAACTCTAGCAGATTGTACAGCTCAATTGGCTGAGCTGCATGCTTTTTATTAGCTTTAGAATTAGCTGATCCCGCAGTTCCCACTCTTTTAGTATGCACTTCATTTTACTGTGTGCAATCTTTTAATGATAATTTGTTCTTTTGCTCACAAAATAATAGTCGAGATTCTAAAGGCAGCGCAATGAAGCATAAAACGCTTAGGGTTCAAGTGGGGGCTCTTAATGAGAGTCTGCCACTCACACATGGTATACATACTCATTGCCATCAGCATGTGGGAGCACATGCTGTTGGTAATTCTATAGATGATGAAGCACCAAGACTGCAGTTGCCACATGTTAAGTTTCAGCTGTGACAAGGTCCATGACTAAAATCGTCAATGATATTCTTGCTGCTGTAGCAGCAACTAAGGCTGGAACGTAATTCCCTCAAGGTTTCCTTCCAGATATTCTTATCTATTGTCACCTGAGCAAGCCCCGTTTGCCACAATACCAACTATTGGGGATCGGCTGATTCTCACCAAGGACTGCAGGCTTTCCTTGATCATAGCAGCTCATGAGGGCATGGCATCTACACATGCTGTCATTTCAGCAACTGTGTCCCTCATGCAGCAGCGTTATTGATGGCGTGGTCTGTATAGACAAACATGTAATTCTGTTCTGTCTTGTGACATTTGTAAACAGATTAAGACGTCCACAGTTGCACATCCACCACACACCCATCTTTACATTTCAAATCATCCATTTGGCTGAATATACCTTGATCACTGCGGTCCTTTGTCTTCAGACACTGCTTATAAATATATTTTAGTTGCAATGGATTCGTGCATGAGATTCTTTTGGGTTTGGCTGCAACGTGTGCTGATGCTCAAAATGTAATAGGAGACTTGAGTGTCTTTGTTGGAACATTTGCCTGCAGCATCCTCCATTCTGATCAGGGTCCACTGTTTTCCTCTAAGGCTTACAAGGAAGTAATGAGGTTGTTGGGGGTGCTGCTGCAATATTTGTCTCCATACAGGCCTGAGGGCAATTCCGTAGTAGAGCAAATGAAACGTGACTTAAAGCAGTCTTTGACAGTTAGAGTTTTAGGTACTGGTTGGAGTTAGCTAACTCATTTGTATGGTGTCCAAAGTGCACTAAATAATCTCCCTAGAAGATCTTTGTGTGGGTGGACCCCATACAAAATGCTCTTTGGTATTACAATGTTTGTGCCAGACCTTGATGACCTAGATGTTGCAGCAGCTGCCCCAACATTTGACATAGATAACCATTGTGGTATGCTACAGGAACTACAAAACACTTGCGATGCCCTTGGAAAGGTTCATATGCCTTCGTCTACAGATGCAGTGGTGCTGATTCCTGTAACCGGCTGGTTTCCTAAAGTGGGTGATTTGGTCTGGGAAAAGGTGGAGAACAAAAAAGAATTTGGCCTATCCTACCGTGCACCAGTATCAATTCTTGGCTTAAAGGGTACTCATACTGTAATTTTTGCCTCCACTACCTCGTCGGAAGGAGAATAGATATATTCCCATTCATCAAGTCAAATTACACCAGTTGGCCAATACTGAATAGTATGACTAGAAGCATTCTACGGCAGGATGTTTCGCTGCAGCTGAGGTTGCCACCACAAATCCTGACATCGAGGATCGAGAGGTGGAAACCGCCCTGGATATTTTGCCTGTTTTGTCATTGACACGGTAGCTATACCCCATGAGCATGCTTCTCCACCACTTGAGGATATTATTGATATACCAACAGCTGCTGCTCAGTCATCTTTTCATGCTGATCAGCCCCCATTGTTTTGCCTGGGTACAAGTGGTTGTTATATGGACAGAGATAACTTTTGTTCGAGTTCTTCATCTTCTTCATCATCTTCCTCTGTGGCGCCTCCACCGATGAAAATTTGTATACTCTTTTCATGGTTTCAAAATAATTATTTGGTACCACCTTGGACATATATTTGGATGGTGCTAACAATGGTATTCTTCCTTTTAATAAATGGCCATTACTTGCATGAACACTCTGCTGTCTATTCAGTAGCTGGGGTATTAGCCCCACCTACTTCATCTCATAAAGTGAATTGGGACCAACCCAATGTTAATATCTCTGCAGTTGCTGTCAGTGATGGCATAGTATGGGATAAGGTTCCATTCAAAATTCATGGCCCGACGGAGTGACGTCATTACACCTGGTTTGAATTCCGATGAATGGGATATTGATGCCGTAAATTCACTTATATTATACTGCTTTTGAAAGTGAGGATTTGTATTCAAATTCAGCGAATTATGCTGATTTATTTTGTTTCCAACATTGTGGTCTTCACTTTTTGCATAAATCTAACACAGTTCATCCTCCTTTAATTTCACTCAATGGGAATATTATCCTACACCGTTTCATGGGAGTTCACAGACTTTGAAAAATAAGTTTGTCTACTTCTCAGGCTATAATCGTTCAGACCCAGGCTCTTACTCTATTATAAGTAAAATAATGCAACGACATATACGAAATTCATGCTGACCCATAATAAATTGATATATTCTTCAACTTTCATAACCGATTTGTCAATAAAGGGTTATGATTATTGAAAGGACACAATTGATTTAAAATCCATTTGTGATACCAAGGAATGCCAGGTGCACAAATCTGAATCTTTGCATTGTGCTTGTTTGATACCGACGCAGCTGATATTCCTAAATCAGACTGTGCAACAGACTGCATGGTTGAGTTGGCTACTACTAAGAATCTAAATTAGCCTTCATTCCCTTCGTTTGACAGCCTATGATAACTGACAGGAATATACAAATTAAACTTTAGAATAATTAAACAGTATGAACTGTAATGGGACTACTAATGAGTCTACGATTGATTCTTTGGGCTGGTTGATATGGCCACTTAATTCATAATGCTTGCCGCTTTACGAATGCGTCTGCTGGATTTACTCTAGATAGACGAGATCCTCATTCCCCACACTCACATTCGGTCACTACAAATCCGGTAGGTAAATTATGTCAACAATGGTTGGGGCAGTCATCTTTATCTTTTGTGAAAGAACATCTCTCACGTTTGTCTAGTGACATTGATCTAGCTGACTTCCTTTTAGGTCCAAGGTTCCCTCTCCCTGAATGTTTTGCATATGCAGCATATAATGAAGTATGGAAACAGTCCCACATGGAGGAAGATTTGAGGTTATGACAAGTTGGTCGACAACAGCATAAATACATTGTCTTCTCATATTCACACTCTGAACAATATTGTTTCATCTGTATGTGACATTGCGCAGAATGATGTGTCTGTATTGTATAATGGTCAGAATCAATTGTGCTCTGTAATGCAATTTGGTTGGACTTTGCAAACATTGAAAAATGGGAAAGTGCCATGGGACTATTTGAATGTTACTGCCCTTTGTTTACCTTTCAATTTGACAGATAAACAAAAACTGATGTATATGAAAGATTCCACATACACACTGTTACATATTGAGAAACTAGAGCAGTTCCCCATTTTCAATAGCAGAGACTGATTCTTCAGTATGGTTAATACACATAGTTATTTTTTTACCCATTTCTCTCTTTCAATTCACTGCTTGTATGAAACACTATCCCATCAGTAGATTGGAACCACTTGGGAATAATTTCCAGCCTAAATTGTGGTCATTATCATTCACATTTCATTGTCTTTTTTTTTATTTTTATTTATTTTATTACCACAGTTGGGTCATTTAACAAGTAGTACATTCACAGCGAGAGAAAATATATATACATACATATCTATAGTCTGCTTTTACATAAATATCTACATCAAACGGGAAGGACAGGATTACCAAATTCATATGAAAAATACGTAAGTTCATAAACTATGCCTCTAAATAACCTTTAAGAGCCCCCCATATCAATAAACCTAATCGTTTTTTTCTAACACCCTTTAAAGCGTACAAATTCCATTCCAATTCATATACATTGAACAGTGTCCTTCGCCAAAATTCAAACATCGGTGCTTCTGGTTGTAACCATTCCGTGGCTATACATAAACGGGCAGTGGGCATTGCTAAAAATAAGAAACTCTTAAATTTACATAAATTCACGTTGTTATTGACACATTGTCCCCCCCACTACTAACATTAGTGCGGGGAATATTTTAATGGGATGCTGAATAACTAAAGATATAAATCCTTCAATGCTGGAGATGAAAGACGATAATTTAGGACAGTTATAGAAGACATGAACAACATCTGCATCTTCCCCTCCACACCGAAAGCATTTACCATCATACTTAGGCCCCCATGTTGCCATTCGCTTAGGTGTATAATATAATCTAAATATGGTCTTATATACCTGCGCTTTCAGATTAGCTGACAAACAGATATCCTTTGCCATTATAATTGTATCTACAATATTTAAGTCGGTTGCCTCCAACTGATTCTGCCAATATACATTATATTTATTCAGGTCATCAGGTTTATATTCCGTCAACGCCCGATATATCCTACCAATCCTTTTTTTCAGTCGAATTGCTTCTATTAATTTGTTAGGAGTGGGTGTGTTTACTTTCTTTACACAAAAATCTCTAACTTGTAAATATTTAAAAAAAGAAAGATGAGATAACTGATATTTGCTTCCCATATCTGAAAAAGATCTAAATATTCCATCCAAATCAAATAAATCACCAATTCTGACCACCCCTTTCTTGCTCCATTCCTTCACAACACTATCCCAAAATATCGATGGAAGTACTTTCTCCGCTGAAAAAGGAGTGTAATATGAGATTCTCTCTAGCTTCATAATCCTCACTACCTTTCTCCAAACCTTATAAGCAGATTCAACCACCTTAAAACGGGTGTGCTTGTAGTAATTCCCCTCCAACTCTTTTAACAAACAGCCCTTTGCGTGCTCCCCCAATAATAAATAAAATATCGACGGTGATTCAGCTGGGTCCTCAATTGGTTTTCCAGTCAACAAAATTCTCATTCTTTGTAAAAAACAAACGTAATAATAAAACACAAAATCAGGAATCCCACTGCCACCTTTTTTTGAAAATGTGTTTATTTGCATATCAAGTAGAGCATCAGTGTGTTACAGTTGGTATAAAAGCGATCTCGTATTGGTACGCTCTTTGCAGTACAATAGTAACAGTTGTGACATAAATTTTCTATTTTGTTGCCTTGCAGTTAACTCAACATAACCCCCATGAAACTTTCCACCCGCCACCCCTCGTGAACCCACCCTAGGCACTCATACTCCGTAATTGCAGATATCTAATGGTATTTGGCTACTTCCGTAAACAGCTCCTTCCTCACACATTATTCTATACAATCAGCCATAGACATAAACAACAATGCGTGGGTTTCCCCGTCGCTGTGTTCCGAAGTGCACCAGTCATTATCGCAGCAAGTTGTGGCGCAGTAAGGGGGGCTCCCAGTTCAAGCTGCGGACAGTGAGACATCAGATCCCTCGTCCCCCTCTGCCTCAAAGGCTCCCAGTATGGCAAACCAGTCCAGCGATATCAGTGTCTTCCTGTGGCCCCTACGTTCCTCGTGCTGCAGCGCCTCTCCCTCTGCTCTGCCCCAACGTATAACCTCTGCTCCCCACATGTCAGGGTCAGGTGGTTTGGGCCATTTCCACCGCATGGTTATCGCGCGTTTCGCTAGTAGCATGGCCATGTTAGTGAAGCGTGTCGACACACTTCTTTTACGCGCCCTTGGCCCTAGCCCTAGTATTGTGTGTTCTAAGGTGCAGGTGGGCAAGGGAGCACCCGCTTTGGTAAGTGAGTTGTATATGGTGGTCCAATAATAGCCTAATTTCGGGCAGTCCCATAGCATGTGTATTAGTGAAGCATCATCTGCTCTGCATCGGGGGCAGGTGTCAACTGCGTCAGGGAACATAGCGTGGATACGACGTGGCGTGAGATACGCCCGGTGCAAGACCATCTATTGAATAAACTTGAACTTCGGGTTTCTAGCCACTCTTTTAGGAAATTGCAGGATTCGCTCCCATTCTTTATCCTCGAGTGGCCGTCCTATGTCGCCCTCCCATTTGACTTTAAGAGGCAGTAAGGAGGTCGCCCTCCCGGTTCTGATTCCAGCCGTAAGCCATCTGGTCAGGTGGCTTCCCGTTCCCATGAGGTATTGCATCGTCAGCAATGGGTTTGTGGGCGGCTCTTCGCCCTCTCTTGCCCACATCGCCGTCACGTAGTGTCGTAAATTAGCATGTAGGAGGAACGAGCCTCCCGGGAAATTATGTGTGGCCCTGAAGTCCTCAAAGGATAACATGCGTCCATCTACGAAGAGGTCTCCGATGTGCATTACCCCTGCGTCATGCCATGGTGCTGGCTTGTGAGTTGTGAGCGTACCCGATTCCAGCGGGATACCTAGTAGCGGGGTCGTAGGGGCGTACGAAGTCGTGGAGGACGTGTACTTTACAGCTTTCCGCCAATACTGTACAGCAAGTCGGAGAAGAGGGGGAGTGTCCCCAGGTAGCTCCGATCGGGGCAGAAGTAAGACAAGGAGTTTCCCCTTGGACCGGTCCTCCTCCGTCATGTCAAACTCGTGTAGGTTCCGGCCAGCCAGCCAGTAGGCCAGCCATTGTAACTGACAGGCATAGTTATAGGCCCTGAAGTCCGGTGCTCCCATTCCCCCCGCCCCAGAGGCAAGCTGTAGTTTTGCAAGGCCTATGCGTCTCCGCCCCGACCCCCATATAAGCTCTGTTAGTAGTGTGTCTAGTGCCCTAAAAGTTGAGGCAGGAATCAAGAATGGCAAGTTAGTGAAATAGTAAAGGAGTCGGGGGAGCACCACCATTTTGGAGACTGCCACTCTACCCGCCACTGACAAAGGCAGCGACAACCAGAATTGGATCTGTGATTTGAGCGCTCTCATTGCTTTGCCCAAATTGCCTTCTATCATTTCCTCTGCACCTCTGTAGATTTGGATCCCAAGGTAGCGGAAAGGGGTGTCCGCCATTTGGAAAGTGTACGGCGGGAAGAGCAGTGGCGCAGATGGTTCAGCGTCATTAAAGCAGTAACCATAGGACTTGGGTTCGCTTATCGTGAGGCCCGATAGCAACCGGTATTCCTCAAAAAGTGTGGGTATAGGGTGTATGTCACCCCTCAGATCACGGAGGTACAGGATGATATCATCAGCATAGACAGACACCATGTATGTCGTCCCGCCCCTCTGAATGCCACGGTGAGAAGCCTACTTCCGGAGCTTACAAAGCAACGGTTCGAGCGCCAGGATAAATAAGAGTGGGGAGAGTGGGCACCCCTGTCTGGTACCCCTAGCAATGGCTAACGGCTCGGAGATGCATCTGGACGTTCGCACCCGCGCCGTGGGGCGGGTGTAGAGCAGCCTGACCCATGCAACATACTCCGGAGGCAACCCGAATTTTTCAAAAGTGGCAAACATGAAATCCCATCTGAGGGAGTCAAATGCCTGTTTTAAGTCTAGTGAGATACAGCCCTCAGTGCTTCCATTCACCTGGTCTCGTAGCATCAGTTGAGCTAGTCTACGGAGGTTCATAGCCGTGCTCCTACCAGGTACAAACCCGCACTGGTCGGGGTGGATCAGTTGGGGGACGTACTGCGCCAGTCTAGTTGCCAGCACTTTGCTCAGTATTTTATAGTCAGTATTAAGGAGAGACAAGGGTCTGTAGTTAGCCAAGTGCAGCCCATCTCTGTCCGGTTTTAATAGGGAAGTTATCAAGGCCTGTAGGGATGATTGTGGCAGGGAGTTGGTCTGTAGTGCTTCGTGATAGATGATTTGCAGTCGCGGGGCGAGTAGGTCAATAAATGTCGCGTAAAATTCTACAGATATGCCGTCTGTCCCAGGAGTTTTATTCTTCGGGAGGGCGTGTATTGCCTGTTTAATCTCTGCCGTAGTGATAGCACGTTTCAGGTCATCTCGCTGTCTATCAATGAGCCGTGGTAGAACCAGGCCCTCCATGAATTTCGCAAGTGCCGTTTGCGAGAGGGGTTGGTGTGGGCCATATAGTGTGGCGTAGTAATCCTTGAATGCAGTGTTGACTCCTAATTGAGTCGAAGCTATTGAACCTTCCTGGTCTGTAATTTCCAAGATGGGGAGGTGTGTCGGGGAGTTTCGTATTATGCGGGCTAACAGTGGACCTGACCGATCAGATTGTGTGTGCTGTCTGTTAGTGTATTCGCGATAGTCCAGTAATCTTAAGTCCTCAAGTAGCTCAGCATGCCTTATGTGTGCTTCTTGTAGTGGCGTAAAGTGTAGGTGCGTGCCCACCGCTTCGGTCTCTAGCATTGCCAGTCTACCCTCTACTTCCTTAAGGCTATCCAGCACTTCCCTCTTCATGCCCACCCGGGTGGCCATCGCCTCTTCTCTAATGTAGACTTTGAACGTGTCCCACTCCAGCTGTCTGGAGCTAGCAGTGCCAGTATTCGTAGTAAAGTAAGCTTCTATGGTGTCCGCCATGGACGATTTAAAGACAATGTCTTCCAACAGGTCCGTGGGCAACCGCCAGGTCGGTATCGGTGTCAGTAGCCTACCCCATTGTATCGCCAGTTCGACAGGGTTATGGTCCGAGAGTGTCTTACCCATATGTTGTGCTGTGAGAACCGCCCCCAGTAGAGAGCGGGAGCAGAACACACGGTCGATTCTGGTGTGCAGTTGGTGTGGTGAGGAGAAAAAGGTGTATTCCTTGTCAAGCAGGTGTTTGCTGCGTCATGCATCTGCTAGGTCCCACCCTGCTGCCCACTGTGTCAGTGCAATCGCCTGTTTCCTGCTTTCGGTGGCGTGTAATGGTGGGTGCGATCTGTCCAACGCAACATCCAATACAGCATTAAAATCCCCCCCAACAACCCATTGATATCCTGCCCAATCCGCTAAGACACCGTTAAGTCTGGTTAAAAAATCTGATTGACTCGAATTCGGTGCATACACACATCCAAGCACAACAGTGGTACCATCCAGTACGCCCCTTACAAATACATATCGTCCCTCTTTGTCAATTCTCTGCTCAACTGGTTTGAAGGGTACAGAATTACGAACCCATATAACTGCCCCCCTTGAGAACGCAGAGTAGGATGTAGCAAAGAGTTGACCCCTCCATTTCTTCAACAGTTTCAAGTTCTCAGCACTGTTCAGATGTGTCTCTTGGAGGCAGGCTATCATGACCCCCCTACGGTTAAGTTGGGCCAGTATTCTGTGTCGCTTGTGGATCGAACCCATGCCCCGCACGTTCCAGGTGCACAAGTTGTATACATTAAGTGACCCCATGACTGATCGCATAATGTGGAAACGTTGAGCTCGTGGGTGAGCAAGCCAAGTATACCCGGTGGTGGTAGTGGAGTGCCATGTGAATTGTTAACCCCTGAACAGTGAGGTCCCCAGAGAAACGGACCCGGGGTCCAAACCATGATACCCAACATGGGTAACAGTCAAACACAACCATGTTCATATGATGGGGGGTGCAGTCTATTCGGTCTTGATTTGTGCTGACCTGCGGTGACCTAGCAAGCCCGTAGCACATACAACCCCCAGGCCACCCACCTGCGTGTGGCTATTTATGCTGTTCATACTTTACCACCCGTGTATTATTCGAGGCGCCGTCGTCAAAATTCGTCAGCCATTTGCGCCGTGATCTTGGGGAAGAGCTGTAAGCTGTCCGCCGACCCCGATACCTCTGTATGTGTGTCCGAATTGCTGGCCTCTTCTCTCCCTGTGACTGCATCGTGAGCGGCTAGCGCCTCCTCTGTTAGCTGCGCCACCGTCGCTCGTGCCTCCGGGCGGTTCGTTGCATCTTGTCCTTTCGGTGAGGTCCGTGTTGAGGGTCCTTGGCCAGTATCGGAGGTAGGGCGTCGTCGGTCTGGCCGATTCCGATGGCCGTTGTTTTCAACTTCTGCAAATGGGGCCTGTGAGGCCGGCGGCGTGAGCGTTACTTCCATCCATTCCTCTGCTTCTTCCTGTGAGTCAAAAAAGTGTGATCTGTTGCCATGTAGAATCTTGAGGCGGGCTGGGAATAGGAGGGCATATTTCAATTCCCGTTCGCGTAACTTGCGTTTTACCCCCAAGAAGGTGGACCTGGCTCGCTGCACCGCTGGAGTGAAGTCTGGGTACACAGAGATAGTCTTGTCTTCGTATCGGAGTGGCGCTTTCTCCCTCGCCGCACGTAGCACTGTGTCGCGATCTTTGTAATGAAGGAGGCGCGCGATCAGAGGGCGCGGTGGTGCTCCTGGTTGAGGCGGTTTCGAGGGCATCCTATGCGCTCGCTCCACGCTGTATAGGGCAGTCAGATCCTCCGGGTCTACCATCTGTTTGAGCCAGTCTTCCACGAACTGAGTGGGATTCCTCCCTTCACTGCGCTCCGGAATGCCCAAAATGCGGACGTTGTTGCGGCGGGCCCGCCCTTCCGCGTCGTCCACCTTGTCCCATAGCTGTCTAAGTTGTTTTTCCATGCCTTCCAGCTTCGTGGAGTGTTCCGTCTGTTGGGGTATTAGGTCATTGAGCGCGAGTTTCTGCTCCGACACCCTCTCCGCCAGTTTGTTGTGGTCCGCCTGGAGCAATGAGAGGCCCGTCGCCATGTTGTCTATACGTGATTCGAGCGCTTCTCTTGTTGCTCGTATTTCATTCAGGATAAGGTCCAGTTTGGCATCCTGTGTCCCTTTCCCGGTCGGTGGGATAACATCCACATTGGAGGTGGCCAGTGGGTCTTCTGAGCCGGTGGACTGCATATCTGTTGTTGCGCCCTGTTCCTGGGCCTTGCCCCGGTGTCTCCCCATGGATCTAGTGTGCAGGGCGACGCTGTGTCGATCACGCGCCCCTCTCGCAACCTCCACTGTGCAGTGGTCCACAATGTCCTGCGTCCGGGCTGTGCTTGTAAAATGTGATCTGAGAGGAGATAGGGCGTCGGTAGTACAGTAACCCACAAGGGGCTAGGGGGATCCACCGTTTCAGCGTCTCATGTAGCGCCTGTGTTGGATGCGACAGCACTACGAGCAGCGACCTCAGTGGAGCAGTAGCGTGTGCTTTGGTGGTGGTGGTAGGTGGTGACTGCAGGGAGGCACAAGAGGGAGGTCAGAAGCGCCGCGTGGCAGCCCCAAGAGAAGTATTCCCAGGTGCGGCGTCGCTGCCCCCGCACCTCCGCCCACGAGGGCGCTGGTATCCGTCTTCTGCAAAGGTGTGAGCGGGGCCTCCACTTGCGCCACGCCGTGCCCCCAGTGTCGTGGTACCGTAGTCGCGATCCAGGACTCCGGCGTTTGCAACACACTGCGCAGTTAGCGTGGCGCTCCCTGTAATCCTGGGGGGGAGGCAAGATGGCGTCCTCCAGTACCGCCGCAGAGCCGGCCTGTGTGATGCAGCCGGCGGTCGTCCCTGTCTGGTGTGGCGGTCCTTCCGGTTACCTCCGCATTTGTCAGGGTTCCGCAGCCCCTACGTAGTGCTCAGGTTCTGGGAGGCGTGCGGGCTGCGCGGTGGTGGAGCCCCACGCGGTAGTCCTCCCCGTGCGCGCCTCCGGTCTGGGTCGTAGTCAGGAGGGCAGGGCTGGTCGCACAGCGCGTCTCGGAGGGGATGCACCTGAGCTGGAGGGTCAAGGAGGGGGTCAAGTGCGCGATCGCGCTCAGTGTCCACGTTTACCTCTGGCGCCCCCGCAGAGTTCCGCCGGCAACAGGCAGTATGTCGGCCCCTCCGCCAATCGAGGTCGCGGCTCCACACGATGCAGCAGGCCTCAGCGGACACTGTAATTTTCCGGGTTCCTGACGGCGTCAGAGGACGGCAGGTCTTCGTCGCCGCTTCTCCTACCCTCGCCGAAGCTCCGGGTGTCAACTTCAGGTGGGTGGTGTTACTGGGAAGCAGGATATGTAGCTGGTATCGTGGGCTATGGACGGAGCTCAAAGACTACACGTCCGCCATTGTCGGCTCGTAGCCACGCCCCCCTCTCCCACGGCCACCTCTCTCTATCGGCAAAGTCAGCCATTTCATTGCTCGCCTAGTTTTACCAGGTGCCCCAAAAAATTTTGTACATAAAGTTTGCAACTTATAGATATGGTTTAGGGGTATCTCTAAAGGAATACTGCGATATAGATATAGCATCTTGGCTAACACATTCATCTTGAAAATGTTACCTCTCCCAATTATGGACAATTGAAGTCTCCCCCATCTGTCTAAAGATTGTTTGAGTTGTTGCAATATCTTATCCCAATTGGCGTCCACTTTCTCTTGTGTGTGGGATTTAATTATAATACCTAGATATGTTACTTCCGGAGTAACCCTATAGTCGTTAAATTGAACGCTATCTGAACAAAGCACCTGCGTTTTTGCAGCGTTTAACTTATAGCTGTTTCCAAAATCAATGGCCAAGCGTTCAATCTCTTTCATTGCCTGCCCAGGATCAGTGGTGATAATGGCTATGTCGTCCGCATATGCGAATATTGAGTGAGGTATGTTTGAAGCATAAAATGGTTTGATATATGGTGACTCTAACAGTTTGATTATAAATGGATTGATAAATAGCGTGAAGAGAAGTGGAGAGCAAGGGCATCCCTGGCGTGTGCCTATTGTAATAACTATCCTTTCCGAATTTCGGCCCATAACTACCACTCTCGCGTTAGGTGACCTGTACAATGCCTTAATAGCTCTCAAGAAGTTTTTACTGAATCTCATTTTATTCATTACTGCCCATAAATATGTCCACTCCACATGATCAAACGATTTCTCAGCGTCAAGTAATATCAGCGCTACGTCTCTTCTCTCGATTTCTGCGATATCTATCAAAGTAATCACCTTATTAACGTGTGCAACAGTTCCTCTGTTTGGGATGAACCCGTGTTGGCTCAATGATACTAGAGGTGTTATGACCTGAGACATACGGTTTGCAAGCATCTTCGAGTAAATCTTGCTGTCACAATTTAGTAAAGATATAGGCCGATATGAAGCGGGCTGTTCTGGGAGCGTCCCTTTTTTTGCGAACACTACGATTGATGCATTATCCCATGACTGTGGCGCTCACCCCAGTTGTGCTGCTCTAAAAGTCTCCAACATAAGAATTTTTAAGGGTTCAAAAAAACATTTATACACCTCCCCTGGAATAAAATCAGGGCCAGCTGCCTTCCCGTTGGGAATATTTTTGACTGCTCTTTCCAATTCTTCCATTGAGAAAGGCTGGTCTAGCGCCTCTTTCTCAGAGTATGATAATTTAGCAAAGATGATTTCTTGCAAGAATACACCAGGAGATAAAGTAGATTGATGAGTATATAGCTCAGTATAAAACTGATATAGTATCTCTAGTATTTTCTCTGGGTCTTCATGCATCACACCGCCCTTATCTTGCATTTTCGTAATTTGGCGAGCAGACTCCTTCATTTTTAATTTTAGAGCCAGTGCCCTTCCTATAGCCTCCCCATACTCATGAATATACCTTCTATGTATTAAATATTTCCGGGCTATCTCCTCAGACCAAACTCTTGTGATGTTAGCGCGGCATTTAGCAATTAACCCTTCATACTCCTGAATTTTAATCATGTTACCCCTCTTCTCTATTTCTTTAATCACATTTTCTTCAGCTTTACATAGCTGGCCATACAGGTCACGCATTTTTTCCCGCTGCTGATTTTGATGATAAAGTCCATAACTCACCGCTTCCCCTCTAAAACATGCTCTCCAAGTATCCCAAATTATCTCAACATTAGTGGAATTCCTGTTGTTCTGTATGAATTCTTCAATCCATTTTCCAATATATTCTCTGTATTGTTCATCTAAGCAGAGTTTCCTGTCAAACGAAAAGCTCCTACTTTGTTTCATTTCTCCAACATGAGTGATCTCAATTATCAGAGGGGAGTGGTCCGATGTTACCCTAGGATATAGCTGAATATTTATGTTAGATTGAATACTAGTTGAAGTAAAGAAATAGTCCAAACGGACAAACTTCCTATGTGGTGAGGAGTAAAAGGTATAGCCTGGTAATGTTGGATTATTTTTGCTCCAGATGTCAACCAACGCATAGTCCTTAACTAAATTGTATAATGCTTTAAAAACTCGTGGTTTCCGCCCCTTATAATTCTCTGCTCCAACCTCTAGCTCCCCAACCGCCAAGTTAATGTTCAGGTCCCCACACACAACCAGGGGAGAGCTCCAGTTAGCCAACTCAGAGTTTAAATACTCAAATACATCCCCCTCATCCAAGTTAGATCCATAAATTGAACATAGCGTTATGTATGTGCCTCCTATATTTAATGTCGCAATCACCCATCTACCCCACTTGTCCGTCAAACTGTGTACAAGCGTGCCTACACGCGGTCTGATCAAAATCATTACCCCTCTGATCAAGCTTGTTTGCTGAGATGCTACTAGCACCGAATACCCCAAATCAGCAGCTAAACCCCTTTTCTCCCAAGGGAGGTGGTCTCCTGTAAACACAAAATATCTGGTTTCAAAAAACGCATTTCTGAAGCAAAATTCTTCCTTTTATTTATATTATTGAGACCCGAAACGTTAAAAGAACAAATTTTGATATTCCTAGCCATCACAGTTCTTTCCCACCAACTTTACCATCTTTGCCTTCTCCCCTTACAAGGTTTACTGTTGTTTTAATAGATCCCATCCTATCCTGACTAGTACTATAATAATAAATCTGTAG
Source organism: Lissotriton helveticus (assembly GCF_964261635.1). Classification (NCBI taxonomy): domain Eukaryota; kingdom Metazoa; phylum Chordata; class Amphibia; order Caudata; family Salamandridae; genus Lissotriton; species Lissotriton helveticus. The sequence goes on from NC_136063.1 coordinate 1,026,590,910, forward strand.
CCTTCTTATCAATTCTATACAGTCATCTGACCCCAACGTGGTTTTTTCCCCCATTAACCCCAGTGCCGCCCTCCACCAATAGCCCCGAGACCCCCCACTCACCCTCCCCCCCCCCCTCCATTACCGAGGCTTTCGGACTCGTGGTCCTAGTGATGACAATGAGCTTTCCACCCCCCTGTCGTCGCCCCCACAGGTTTCTTTCCATTGTGTTTTTATCTTATATACAAACTACATATTATTTTTGTATCATGATTTCTATACCTTCAGGTTCTAACTATCAAAAAACCTAAAGATAAGCAGTAAATCTATTAGATGCAGAACCAATCCTTTTTTTTTAAAAACTGGAAAAAAAACTGGGTTTCCAGCAGCCTTTCTAAATTTTACATCATACAGTATATAAGACTAAATAAGGCTATTCTCTAAATCAGTAACTAATACATTAAGCTCAAACATGGATAGCATTCATTTAGCTTCTTTTTATATTAATGGATGATTACGTTAATCCAATCACTTTTATTCTATATGATAGGTCTAAATATTTAAGAGTCCTTTATAAGATACAGATATTCCTTCGCGGCTGTAACATTAGTGAAAAACTTAGTATTCTCCCTATGAATTACTTTAAGTTTCCCCGGGTTCATGATATAGACTTGTGCACCCTTTATTTGAAATTGATTCACCAGCTGCTGTAGCTGCCAACGGGTGTCCATTGTATATTTGCAATAATCTGGTGTTGCGAAAAAGGTGAACCCTTCACCCGTGCTTTTACTATTTGGGCGAGTGTGCATATATATGTCTTCTCTGGCACGAAAATGATTATAGGCCACGAGAAAAGGTCTAGCTTTAGTGGCATTTTGTCCCGCTCGAAGTAGGATGTTGAAAGGATATCTATGGGTACGCTCTATCTCTCGCTCCCAATCCCATTTATTCAAGTCCGGAAATGCCTTCTGAAACAGTTCAACTATATACTTGCGTGAATCCTGCCCTTCTTTACTTTCCGGGATTTGCATAAGTCTGAGATTGTTGCGCCGAGCGCGGTTTTCATAATCGGCCATTTTCCATAATAAGTCCTCTTTATTAGCACGTAAAGTCTCAGTGACCGATTTCTGTTTGACCAGTTCATCTTCAATATGAGATACTCGTGCTTCCACCTCAGTAAATCTTTGACCAAACTCAGACTGTGATTTTGCCAGTCTCCAGATAGAGCTTTGAAGCTTCCGACAAGAATTTTGAATTTTGTGACTTTCCTGCTCAGTTTTGTCCATATGACTTAAGATCGTCTGATAAATCATGGCTAAAGTGATATTGTCAGACCGTTCTTCTTGATACCCTCCAACAGCGCCCTCTGTCATAGACGCATCCCCTTCACCCCTCACAGTGATAGGGCTTTCTTCTGTATATTCATCAGCTTCATCATCATCAGCCTCTCTTTCAACTTCCTCCATACTCATTTGTTTAGAGTACTGAGTGGCCAAATCTTCGCATGAAGAGGCTGAATTTTCTGACACGGAGTAGAAGTCCATAGACTCTGCATTGTTAGCTACAGCCATATCCACCCTTACTGCCAAGCCTTTCTCTGCCGTAGTCAAGCCTACAAGAGATTCTATAACATTTCCTTCTAATGACTCTGAAATAGGCTCTCCGCCTGTCATTGTAACATCAGCGCTTTCACTCACAGATGAGGTGCCAAGTGGTGTGTTGGCGTTTTGTGACACCATAGTTTTTTTTTGTTTGAATTTGTTTATTGGGTTTTAGGTTGCATTTACATGAACAATACGACAGTGATCAATCAAGGTAAACGAGCATTACAAAAATTAACGCCATAGAGATACAATTGGAGACGCGGATTCTGTTAGGCATTTCACAGTTCGGGGTCATTGTCTATCTATCGTCCTTATCTGTGTGCTTTGGTATCACGTATCCCGTGGCATCCCATCATAGCGTATGCACCCCCCATGGGTAGAACCGTCTCGAACATGTTAGTCTGTCAACTGCTCCCGTGGGGGGGTGAACTCGTGCCGTGTCAGGTACTGTGGGGGTGGTGCTATGGGCATCAGGAATGTGGGTGTGATTCGCAAAAACATGTGGCATCGTGGTGTCTCTATGCGTGAAGTCAATCAGCGAATCATACGTACAAGTAGCACTCTGTCTAGTTCAAGCTTGCCTTCTTACCCAGGAACTATGGGGATGAACCGATGAACTTGGGTGGAAGTGAGGGAAGGACGGGAGGGGGGGGGTTTCTAGGTCACTGTGACCAATCACAGAGTGCATATTCTCGGGTCGTGAGGTATAGGCCTATAGCGAGCGTCGGTGAATTGTGTCTGGGCGTCGGAGGGTCGTTGATTGTGGTCGCTCACGACAAGTGTGTAGAACCCGTGATATGTTTATGGAAGCATGGGGGTTGGTGTTGTCGGTCGTACTTGGGATTGTGTGGCTGTAGGTGACTCCTGAGGGCGTGTCGCCTGTGTGAAGGTGTATAGTAGTTGGGCCCACTCCAGGGATATGGGATGTTTGCGGTGTCCCCGTACTTCCTCCTCCCGGAGTATTTCTTCCTCCGCCTTACCCCATTTATGTACCGCGCCGACCCACGCTGCCTCAGGTGGTCCCGTAGGGGTCCTCCAGTGCATGGCGATACCGCGTTTCGCCAGAAGGATTGCTAGTGAAAGGAATCGGTATTGCGTTTTCTCAGTTTTCCGTTTGCGGAAAATTCCGAGTGGCATGCCTCCCATGTGTTCATGGTGGCAATGGTCGTGACCTCTTCTAGGGTTCGGTGGATCGTGTCCCAGTACCGGCGGAGAGTGGGGAAATCCCAGAACATGTGCCTGAAGTCTGCCCCCGGGGTTCGACATCGGGGACATTCGAAGTGAGTGTCCGGGAAGAATCGTTGGAGGCGGCTCGGTGTGAGATAGGCCCTGTGGAGGACGTTGAATTGTATGTTGCGGAACCTTGCGTTCCTGGAGACTTTTTTGGGAAATTCCAGGGCTGACCTCCATTCCCCGTCATGGACCACTCTGCCGAAGTCTGTCTCCCACTTCTGGCGTAGAGACTGGAGGGATGGGAGGATTAACGTGCGCACTGCCCTGTAGAGCCATGTTACTAAGTGTCTCCCCACCCCCATGTGCAGGATCGTGTGAATCACTGGATGCGTCGCAGGTTCGCCGGCCTCTGGGTTCCAGTGCGTACCGCTGCTATCTACTAATTGCCTATCGAGCAAAAACTGTCCCGGGGGTAGGTCGTATCGGTCCATCATCTGCTCAAACGTCTGCAACTGTCCGTCTTCGAACAGAGATCCGACCTCCGTGATCGCCAGCTCTGTCCAGACCCGAAGCGTGCCCGGGGAATAATACAATTCCCTGCGAGGGAAACCCACCAATGGCAACAAAGGCGAATACGGTGGCTGTGTTTTGGACATGCGGTGTATTCGCATCATGCACGCTCGGGCAACGGACACCTGCAGGGGCCGAGTCCGCAGGGGTTTAGTGCCCGGCAACAAAAGTCTGACGATCGCGGCCTGCGAGAGAGGACCAGTAGCTGTGATAGTTTCTCCTGTGTGGCGTCCTGCCGTCCAGTAGGACAGCCACTGGAGCTGGGCCGCTAGAAAGTATGCCTCAAAGGCCGGCGCTCCCAGTCCCCCCTCCGTGGTAGGCAGGTAGAGTGTGGAGAGCGCTACCCGTCTTCGACCCCCTCCCCATATCAGGTCTATCAGAAGAGTGTTCAGTTCTCCGAAGAATGATCGAGGTGGGATCACTGGGAGATTCGCGAAGCTATACAGCAGGCGGGGGACCATAATCATTTTTGCCAGTGCCACTCGGCCTATGGGCGCCAGTGGGAGTGTCTTCCAGAAGTTGACCGCCGATCGAAGACCAGCTAGCGTCCTACGATGATTCCCTGTGTATAGGTCCTCTGGGGTGTGGTACAACCGTACTCCCAGGTATCGGGGGCGTCGGCCTTCCAGGCGAGTGATTGGGTACCCATTCGAATTTCGAAAGGGGCCATATGGGGGCTCAACGGGTATATGGATGATTTCCCCCAGTTGACTCTGAGGCCCGACACTGTCGCAAACTCCTCTAGCGTTCTCCAGATGCATGACAGGTCGCTCGTGGCATCCCTAACATAGATCAGGAGGTCATCCGCGTACAGAGATACGCAGTGCCACAAGTGCGCTAGGGGGATACCCCAGTCTTCACCCTCTCGTCTTAGGCGTATCGCCAGAGGTTCAACCGCCAAAGTGAACAAGAGGGGTGACAACGGGCATCCTTGTCTAGTTCCTCTGTCTACGGTGAATTCCGGGGAGATATAGGTGCCGATCCGGACCCTGGACTTGAGTTGTGTGTATAGGAGCTTGGTGTAAGCGATTAGGCGGGAGCCAAAGTTGTTCTTGGTGATGACTCCGAACAAATATGGCCATAGGAGGGTGTCAAATGCCTTCTCTAGGTCTAGTATGAGGCAAGCTGCATTTGGGAACTGGGCTCGAGTTATGTCTTGGACGTGGAAGAGCCTACGGAGATTTTGGGATGTGTTGCGGTTTGGTACGAATCAGTTTTGGTCGGGATGGACCAGTTGGGGTACGACCTGGGCATACCTCGTCGCTAACAGTTTACCTAGGATTTTACAGTCTGAGTTAAGTAACGTGATCGGTCTGTAGGATGATGGGAGTTGGGGGTCCCTGTGTGGTTTTAGGAACGACACTATTAATGATTCTCTGAGGGAGCGTGGGAGGATTCCCGCTTTGAGTGCATCTTCGAACATAGTCGTTAGACGTGGGGCAAGGTGAGCTAAGAAAGTCTGGTAATACTCGAGGGGGAAGCCGTCCATGCCCGGGGCCTTGTTTCTGGCAAGCGTCCCTATCGCTGTCTTAATCTCGGTCTGTGTTAATTTCCTGTCTAGATCCTTCCGGAGCGCTGGCGAGACTTGGGGGATTGGCAACGGGAGTAGGAAGTTGGACGCCTCGAGGGTGTCGCTTTGGCTGGAAGTCTGGTATATGTGCGAGTAATATGTGTAGAAAACCTGCATGATCGCTACCTGGGAAGTTTGGAGGTGACCGGCCTGGTCTGTAATTTCCGTGATAGGTTTCAAGTCGGGGTCCGGTCGAGCTAACCATGCTAAGAGTGTGCCACCCCTGTTGCCCTCCCGGTGTACCTTACTGGCGTATTTTCTGAAGTTGTATTTACGCAGGTCCCGCAGTGTCTCAGCGTATTTTGTCTTAGCCTCTGCTATTTGTAGCTGGGTCACCTCGCCGCGGTCTTCCGCTTTCAGTACGGTTGCTAGCTCCTGTTCTGTGGTGTGTAATGCGCGTTCTAGTACCTTTCGCACTCCTAGTACTTGCTGAATGCAGTGTCCCCTCGCCGTCACTTTGTGTGCATCCCACTCCACGAGACGCCGAGCCCGCATTGAGTCTGAAGTGTTCCTGCAGGTGTTCCCCGTGATCATGTGTGAATGCCTGGTCTGTGAGGCACTCCCGAGGGAGCTTCCAGGTCGGTACTGGGGGGTGGGGCGGTTTCCATCGGAGGGTCAGGGCATGGGCGTCATGATCTGATAGCATTCTGCCTAGGTAGTCTGTGTGTCTAACTTTGGCGTGTATAGCAGGTGAGCAGAGAAATCGATCAAGTCTCACTCGAAGGTCGTGTGGAATGGAGTGAAACGAGTATAGTTTCGTCGTGGGGTTCAGTGCTCTCCACGTGTCCGTCAGTGTCCAGTGTCGAACCCACTCATTGAAGAGTTCCGTCTGTCTGTATATTGGTGACCATGGTGGCGGGGGGCGAGACCGGTCGAGGGTCGTGTCTAAAACACTGTTATAATCCCCTCCCAGTAGCCACGGGGTGTGAGTGTGGTGTGCCAGTGTGTTCGTGAGGCGAGACCAAAAGGCGTTCTGTTCCACATTGGGGGCATAGATACTGCCTATCAGGATAGACTGTCCATCCAGTTGCCCTTCCAGTAGTACATAGCGTCCCTCCTTATCTACCACCCTGGATTGTTCACGGAAGGGGACTCCCGGCCTGACCCAAATTAGTGTGCCCCTGGCAAATGCGGAGTACCCCGTGGCACAGATCATACCCCTCCACTTCCTCTGTAGCTTGCTGACTTCTGCCGTTGTCAAGTGAGTCTCTTGTAAGAGTGCTATATGCGCCTGCTGTCTCTTTAGATAGGCATAGACTGCATACCGTTTGCTTGCCGTGTGCAGCCCCCTGACATTTAGTGTGATAAAGGTAAAGTCCGTGTTAGGGGATTTTGTCATGTGAGGATGTCAATCGTGTTGGTCGGTGCACCCGTCACCCCTCGGCTATACCCAGAGCCACTCTCGCTCGCATGACCTCCCACCATATACAGTTCCACCGTGACCAGATTACCATCTCCCGTGTAGGTATCAGGGTTGAAAGGGAAGGGACGTAACACGGAAACAACATATGGGAAACAGTCCCAACTGAAGGGGCCCATTGCAAGGCATGATGAGCCCAAACTGTACATCTCGTACTGTCTCTAGTTCGTTTGGTGTGAGGGGGTGGTGTAGCGGTGAAGCCCCGATCTCGGGTCAAGGCTACCCGCCGCATTGTGTCTCTGCGTGTGTGTATGCTACCACCCATACCTTAGGCGTGTCTTCCCGGCGTCCCTCATCGGCCGGTTGCTCCGTCATCTCAGTCTTACCGCTGGATGTGTCAGTCGCCATCAGATGAGTGTATCCGCCGTCTGCGGGGTCACCAGTGGCGGGGAGGCGGAACCATCTCTGGAGGTGCGGACGTCACTCTGACCCTCATCCTCGGATGTAAAGATGTGGGGGCCTCGATCTATCTCCTGTTCGGCGTCCAGTTGCCTGACCTCCGCCGCTGCCTGAATGGCTTTCCGTCGGTCTGCTATGATTTGTTCCAAGTCCGGGACGCGTTTGACGCTGGGCGACGGCGGTCGATTCATCTGTGTGAGAGTGACCTTTCTGGCCCGAAGTCGCCGCCGTTTATTGGACGCAGAACTCGACGGTGTATCCTCACGATCTGATCGAGGCAGACTGCGATGATCCAGCCAGTGTCTTGCCTCAGCGGGGTCCGTGAAGAAGTGTGCTGTATCTTCATAGATGATCTTGAGGCGGGCCGGGAACAGGAGGGCATATTGTATCTTATGTTGGCGCAGGGCTTGCTTTATTGCCAGGAATGTAGCGCGTTGGCGTTGTACTGCTTGAGAATAGTCCGGGAACACCATCACGTTTTTGTCTTCCACCTTGAGGACTTTCGCTTGCCTGGCCGCCCGTAGAATCGTGTCCCTGTCCTGATAATGCAGAAGCTTCAGAAGGAATGGTCTGGGCGGGAAGCCAGCTCGAGGTCATCCAGTCGGGACCCGGTGTGCCCTTTCTACTGAGAAGAACAGCGTTAGGTCTTGGGTCCGGGTGAACGTCTTTATCCAGGTCTCTATATATCGGATAGGGTCTTCTTTCTCCACTCCCTCCGGCAGGTTGATCAGACGTATATTGCTCCGGCGGGAGCGTCCTTCTAAGTCGTCCGTTTTGCGTTCCAGGAAATCGACCTTCTCTTGTAGGTCCTTGATGGCTTTTTGATTGAGCTGGACCTGAGGTTTCAGTTCCTGGAGCGTGTGACTCTCTTGCTTCACCTTATCTACCAGCTTCCTATGGTCGTCTCGTAGTAGGGTGATGTCTGAGACCAGTTCCCCAAATTTAGTTTCCATGGAGACTCGTGAGTGCTCGATGGCCGCCAGGACTTTGTCTAGCTTCGTGGACTTGTCCGACCCCTGTGAAGGACCTACGGTCTTCGATCCGCGTGAGGGGCCCGGGGAGGGTGATCTTCTCTGAGCTGGCGCCGGCGTCACGGGCACTGTCCGCTGTGTTCGCCCCATGGGTGGCGTGGGTGACCTATCGGTCCGATCCGGCCTGCCAGGAGTGATTTAGGCCCCTGTCTGCCACGACGCTGGGCAAACCGGGCCTCCGGGGTCTCTTCCGTCTAGTGTTGCTCTTCCAGTCTGGGCCCCTGACGCCCGGTTGCGGGGGGTCTGTGGTGCGTCCTCGATAGGGGAGGCGGGAGGTTCTCCGTGTGGACTCACCCCACTTGTGTTGCCGGGGCGGCCGGGGCGCTCCCCCACCGCCACCCGCTATTCCTGGTCCCTCTGCCGGGTGCAGCTACAGTAGGTCAGTGCTCACCAGAGGGCCTCGGATCTGACACCGGGGGCCCGAGTCGGGCATTGGAGCTCACCTCAGGGGCGCACGTGTTATTGCTCCCTGGCACCCTCCGCCGTGTGGTTCCTGGGCGGCACTCAGTGGTGTTGGCTCCTGGGCGCCAGTTTCAAGAGTCTCCGCAGGTTGCGTGTGCCGTTCCGTACCTCTCCCTCGCAGAATCACTCCGGCGGCGCCATGTTGGATTGGGGATTTCTCGGGGCGGCCTCTCCGGCGTCCAGCGCTGAGCGGCCGGGTCCGCACCGGTCTCCGCGTGCGTTTGCCGCGATGGGTCACCAGGGGCCGCACCCGTCCAGGCTCCCCGCGACGGCGGGATCACGCTCGGCTCTCAGTCCGCCATGTTTCCGCGGTGGGTCCGGGGTCCACGATTCCCCTCTGGATGCCGCTGCGCCTTGCGTTTGACAGCGCACTCCGGATGTGACAGCTGACCGGCGGGGCGTGAGGGCACTCCGGATCCCGGCAATGGTAAGGACCGCGCCGGCCACCCGGGACCTCTCGTGTCAGTCCCTGGGCGCCGCCATTTTGGGGGAGGGTCTGCCGGGGTCGTCGGGGGCCAGTGTGGGCGCGCCCCGGACACACCGTCGCTCTCCGAGGCTCCCCAGGTGGTCTCGGGAGTCTCCTACAGCAGCTGGAGGCGATAAAGTTGCGTGGTGGTAGCTTTCATCGTCGGCGTGGCGGGTAGCCGACCGGAGCTCTAAGGGAGCCCGTCCGCCATCTTGGCCAGCTTAGCCACGCCCCCCCTTGTGACACCATAGTTAATGCTAACTCTGACGATTTATCGTTCAGCATCACTTCTTTGGGTGCCAGCGTAATAATCTCTCCTGTAAAGTTATTTATTTGTGGTGCTGACTGTGGGCTGCGCGCCGCCTCCTTTCGTTTTTTCTCCTCTGCCGCCAAAACAGGGTAGAGATCGTTTGCTTAACTGCACCAGAGGTTTCAGAGATTTCCCCTGCCCCAGTTTTTTTTGCCGCAGCCCCACTTAAAGATTTCTCACCTCCGTTTGTAGTCAGAGTGGTATTAACCTCCGGGTCTCATTTTTTCTGTGTACCATTCTGCGCCATAGCGTCGGGATCTCTTGTTGCTCCTCTCACCACACGGCTTCCAGTGAGGCAGCGTTCAACCCGTTCGTAACGCAGCCTAGCAGCAGCACCTGTGAGAGTTGCCACCCACCAGGCTCGGCGGAGTCTCGTCAGCGCTGTATCTACCTTCAGCATCAGGCGTCGGCATTTCTCTTCTTAGTCGCGTTTGAAGTATTTTCAGCCCGGTGAGAGAAATAAAAGGCTGCACACGTTTTTTTTCTTTCCAGTTACTTTCCCGTAATTAAGTTTAGTCAGCTTATCTCCTTGCGCCGCTGTTTTTCCCCCGGTCTATCGCATTCACCAGCAGCTGCTCCATGCCATAAGCCTGTGGGTCAGGGAGAGATCAGCTCACATGTCCAGCACGTCCAGCCGTGCGGGCGCCATCTTACCTCCTCTTCCTCATTCTCACATTTCATTGTCAATGTGATGATAAGGAGGTTTCCCTGACAGGGAAGGACTGTGATTTTACAGTGGGACATGCTTTAGTTTGTACACATGCTCAGCTTCACTGTTCCTGCAGCGTATCAGCTCCTAATTTGGCCTGTATTCTGAAAGGAACACCGTCCCTTCAATTATTCCCACATTAGCTGTGCTTTCTAATGGGAGTTATCTTATCCTAAATAACCTCAACTGCTGGGGCTTACGGGCCAGTATTCCATATATAGTAACAGTTTCTCATCGTGTTACTTGTTGCAGCATGTGCTTCTTACGCTTCCACACAGGGGTGTAGATAGTTCACTGAGGCCTTCCATTTCCACTTTGAAAACAGACTTTAATAATCTAAGCAGACTCAAAGCACTATTGTTTCAACAAGAAGTCGCTCTCACTTCAGCTCGAGAGACCTTCGAATTGCAGGTGGCTAGAACATCCAGTGTGATTCAGTCACTTTTGAATATGAATCTCCCACTGCGTTTTGTTGATCTAATTCATCAAATATTTAATGCGTTTGATACCGAAAGTCTTGCACATTTTTTAAAATTGGTGGGATTGGGCCTTGTTCCATTGTTTCAGACAATTTTTGGAGTAATACCAGCTTTTATTAATTCTATTTTCCCAGCGTATTCGGAGTTTTACCATTGATCCTCTTACTGGCGTGCGGTGTGCTGGTACATGTACTCCTCTTGCATAATGGCTGCCCATCAAATGGTGCTGCGCATACTCATTCAATTGCATTAGTACCATTTTTGAATGCAACAACTATTTGGATGCTTGCCATTGGTGACTCTGGTAGTGAGTTATTGGCTTACCTACCGCTTTGTCTATTTTACTTGAATGCAACCGGTGTTCTATTGCAGACGGTGCACGTTCAACTGGGCCTTGGATGTCTGCCTTTCCAATACATCATGGGCTGTCCCTGATTATGATCTGGTGGTGGATCCCTTACTGGCCCACGGTCAGGCTTGTTCTGAGGATGGTGCTATGATGCGTGCAGCTGTACTTGGAATTATGGGGTAGTGGAATACCTCCGAGGCGGCAAAGCAGCTACTGCAACAGTTTCATAGAATATCAGGCAAACTACCCCGTAATGGATGCACTGGATTATGACAAGCACGTTTGCTCCTTCGATACGCTCAACTGGATGGCATCCCTATTTGCTTTGAATGATGGTGATGACCTTTTGCTATTTATTACTTTCCACGGTGCTCGTCATGTTTTAAAATTTGCAAGACTAACCATGGAGAACAGTTTTTTTGTGTGTTGTATTTTTACATTCCATATTACAAAACTTGACTTGCTTCAATTAGGCTTTTTTTCACAAGTGTCCTTGGATCTGCTTACTGTTGGTTTCTGTTTTGCTATTTGCTACAACCTGGCCAGTGGGAGGGTGTTACATGGCCAATAAGGACGTTGTCGACACCGCTAAGTTAGCATGGCTAGTGCCGCCATGATGATGCTTTTGCACACGTTACTACATAACTTTATTTTTGCAAGACTCTGTTTATGCCTTTCACTTGAGAACTGTCTGCTGTATTTTTGTTATGCATTTTTCTGCTTGTTGCGGCACGTATACTGCATGTTAGAGCACATTAGTTAAAATAAACATTTTAAACTATATTTGTGTCTCGGTCAGATCTTATTGTGGACAGGTGCAAGAGTGTGAGCGAAAAGGTGAGTCTTGTCACTACGATTCCTGCGAGATCCGGGGGTGTTGTATTCTGGGTTGTCTAATCATTTGCTCCTCTGTATTTGGGTAGGAGAGCAAGTGAGACACTATAGCTAGTCGGTCCTGGGCTCGTGGGTACTAAGGCGGTAGGAAGTCATAGCCCCTATACACCGAGGTCCCATAATCCTACACATAGTTCTTTGTATGTCCAGAATCCCTGCAACAGTGTGACTAATATATGTTTGGTGATAGGTCAGGATTAACCAGGCTTTAAATTTGTGAGGATTTTCTTTTCCTTTCCTAATATATTGGTGCTGCATTCGGCTATTTTACCCTTTGGTTTGTGTTCTCCCAATGGCTTACATTTGACTGCTTTGTGTTCTAGGAAAATATTGCATGCTATTTGAAATTCCTGCGGTCTTGATACTTACCCTGCTGGTCTGATGATCAAACAGTGTCTTATTGCATCTTCCACACGGGAAGATAGGGAGTTTCTTGTGGCCTTCCAGTCCTACCTTGCAAGTGCATTTCCTTTAAGCTAAGAGTCCTGAGTGCATTATTGTTTCAACCTGATGTAGCTCTCACATCTGCTCACAAGACCTTCATCTTGCAGGTGTTTGGAATATGTAGTGAAACACAGTCATTGTTGTACACAGTCATTTATTTTTAGCTTAAGAGATATGAGACATCAGTGTTCTGACTTATTAGAGAAAATGTATATGGGCTTTGTAAAATGTTATCTGTTCTGGCTATGATGATACTTATTAAGCATGGGCGTAAAATCCGCTCCGATCGCGGATTTTTCGGATTTTCGGCAAATTCGCAATCCGCGAACTCTCGTGAATTTGTCGAAAATCCGTGAATCCGCTCGCGGCGGATTTTTTGCTTGGTTGCGGCGCGCGGCGTGGTGCACGGCGTTCACTTTTCGTCATTTAGCGTTTGCCGAGTTGTTTTTTCTTTGCGAGTGCCGCGCCATTTTGGATCTTGCTGCGTGATCCCGCGGGAGTTTGGCGCCCGCGAATACGTAATCGCGGCTTGCCACCTTGCACAGCACACCTCGCGAGAGTTCGCAATTGCGAACACGTAGTTGCGGCGGAAAGGAACAATCTCGCACTCGCGAAATAGAGATTTTGCAATTCTGCACAAGAAAATCACCAGCGAACAGGATAAACCTTCAGAAAATTATGATTTTTATCAGAATCACTCCTCAGGTTGACATTTGCATGGCCTTTTTTTTTGCAAGGAGTCCATTTTTTGGGGGGGGGGAGGAAGGAAGTGCCCCACAGTCTCCAACTTCCTGTTCCTGTCCAGCAGGCTCCTCCCAGTGCTTTGTCCATCTCCTGGTCACTTTCATTTGGATCTGGAGCTGGAAGGATTACTTTTTGTGGGTGCTGCTGGATATTTGGATTTGAGGCCTTTTTGACTGTCTTTGGATCACTTTTGGATTAGAAATCAACTTTCAGAAGTAAGTTTGTTTGGGGCATTACAGTTGCTGCAAGTACAATTTTGGAACTTTTTCAGAACATTAAATAAATTATATTGTGGGTAGCCACAGTATCCAGTAGGACCAGGGTTGGTTAGGGGTGCATGATACAACTGTTTTGTTGAATTTAAACACCATTGAGGCCATGGATGGGCTGGGATTGTGCTGATTTTTGTCGTTTTTTTGGGCCTGCTGGTGTGGCCCTTTGCCCAGGGGTGGTGAGTGTTGCATGGGCCTAGTCTTTCTGTGGGGTGTCTTCTTGAATTTAAACATCATTGAGGCCATGGATGGGCTGGGATTGTGCTTATTTTATTGTTTTTTGTCGTTTTTTGGGGGCTGCTGGTGTGGCCTTTTGCCCAGGGGTGGTGGTGCATGGACTGAGTGTGCCTGTGGTGTGGTCTCACTCTCTTTAATCTAAACATCATGGATGGCATTGGATTGTGGTGATTTCTGGCTGTTTTTCTGTTTTTTGGGGGTGTACTGTTGATGTGGACTGGCCATGTGGGTGGTGGTGGCCATCTTGAGTGCTGGCTGGTACAGGCAACATGTGCTTGGGGTGTAAGGGGCCATTTTGAGGAGAGGCAGTGTCTGAGGCCTGCACTTATTTTGCCTACTTTTCATCCATTATGCCCAGGGGTAGTGAGTGTTGCATGGGCCTAGTGTTTCTGAGGGGTGTCTTCTTGAATTTAAACACCATTGAGGCCATGGATGGGCTGGGATTGTGCTGATTTTATTGTTTTTTGTCGTTTTTTTGGGGCTGCTGGTGGGGCCCTTTGCCCAGGGGTAGTGGTGCATGGACTGAGTGTGCCTGTAGTGTGGTCTCACTCTCTTTAATGTAAACATCATGGATGGCATTGGATTGTGGTGATTTCTGGCTGTTTTTCTGTTTTTTGGGGGTGTACTGTTGATGTGGACTGGCCATGTGGGTGGTGGTGGTGGCCATCTTGAGTGCTGGCTGGTACAGGCAACATGTGCTTGGGGTGTAAGGGGCCATTTTGAGGAGAGGCAGTGTCTGAGGCCTGCACTTATTTTGCCTACTTTTCATCCATTATGCCCAGGGGTAGTGAGTGTTGCATGGGCCTAGTGTTTCTGAGGGGTGTCTTCTTGAATTTAAACACCATTGAGGCCATGGATGGGCTGGGATTGTGCTGATTTTATTGTTTTTTGTCTTTTTTTGGGGCTGCTGGTGGGGCCCTTTGCCCAGGGGTAGTGGTGCATGGACTGAGTGTGCCTGTAGTGTGGTCTCACTCTCTTTAATGTAAACATCATGGATGGCATTGGATTGTGGTGATTTCTGGCTGTTTTTCTGTTTTTTGGGGGTGTACTGTTGATGTGGACTGGCCATGTGGGTGGTGGTGGTGGCCCTCTTGAGTGCTGGCTGGTACAGGCAACATGTGCTTGGGGTGTAAGGGGCCATTTTGAGGAGAGGCAGTGTCTGAGGCCTGCACTTATTTTGCCTACTTTTCATCCATTATGCCCAGGGGTAGTGAGTGTTGCATGGGCCTAGTGTTTCTGAGGGGTGTCTTCTTGAATTTAAACACCATTGAGGCCATGGATGGGCTGGGATTGTGCTGATTTTATTGTTTTTTGTCGGTTTTTTGGGGCTGCTGGTGGGGCCTTTTGCCAAGGGGTAGTGGTGCATGGACTGAGTGTGCCTGTAGTGTGGTCTCACTCTCTTTAATGTAAACATCATGGATGGCATTGGATTGTGGTGATTTCTGGCTGGTTTTCTGTTTTTTGGGGGTGTACTGTTGAGGTAGACTGTGGCCATGTGGGTGGTGGTGGTGGCCATCTTGAGTCCTGGCTGGTACAGGCAACATGTGCTTGGGGTGTAAGGGGCCATTTTGAAGAGAGGCAGTGTCTGAGGCCTGCACTTATTTTGCCTACTTTTCATCCATTATGCCCAGGGGTAGTGAGTGTTGCATGGGCCTAGTGTTTCTGAGGGGTGTCTTCTTGAATTTAAACACCATCGAGGCCACGGATGGGCTGGGATTGTGCTGATTTTATTGTTTTTTGTCGTTTTTTTGGGGCTGCTGGTGGGGCCTTTTGCCAAGGGGTAGTGGTGCATGGACTGAGTGTGCCTGTAGTGTGGTCTCACTCTCTTTAATGTAAACATCATGGATGGCATTGGATTGTGGTGATTTCTGGCTGGTTTTCTGTTTTTTGGGGGTGTACTGTTGATGTGGACTGTGGCCATGTGGGTGGTGGTGGTGGCCATCTTGAGTCCTGGCTGGTACAGGCAACATGTGCTTGGGGTGTAAGGGGCCATTTTGAAGAGAGGCAGTGTCTGAGGCCTGCACTTATTTTGCCTACTTTTCATCCATTATGCCCAGGGGTAGTGAGTGTTGCATACTTGCATGGCCCTAGTCTTTCTGTGGGGTGTCTTCAATGTAAACATCATGGATGGCATGGGATTGTGCTGATTTTTCTGTGTTTTGTCGATTTTTTGGGGTGTATAACTGAACTGATGTTCCTCTGTCTTCCATTTCTTTTAGGTGCACAAGACTCAAGAGAACCACCAGTGCCAGGAAGAAGTCCTGCAGCGGTGTGTGTGTGCAGCATAACGTCACGCGACGTCACGTCTGGACACAGACAACTCTGCAACTCGTGCAACTGCTGCCTGCTGTTCTGACCTGCTCTGAAGAAGATGGCCCCAAAAAAAGTAACCCGTAGCTCCTCTAGCAAGAAAGGTGCCAGTAAGGAGCAGAAGAAGCAAGTTACCAAGGAGACTGGTGTGCCACCCGCCCCTTTTTTTGGGAGTAAAAAAAAAAGTATGCCTGCGGCAGCAGCGGGATCTGCTGGGGACCAAGCTGGCAGCAGCACCCCCGCTCCATTGGGCTCAGTGCCACCACCACCACCACACCAACTTAAGTCCAAGCCCTTGAGTGCTGCAGAGGCAGCCAGTATAGTTCTTCAATCACCATCGACCAGTGATGTTGGCTCATCGCAAGAAAGCAGCAGCAATGTCCCTCAATCAACACAGGTTGTTGTAGCTCATCTGACGAGTGTTGAACAACCACAGCCGCAACAACAATCACATGTGCAAGTACAAGCCCAAGTACATGTGGAAGGAGAGGCAGCGCAAGGAGATGCGCAAGCAGAGGTGCATGGAGGGTCACAAGTGCCCACAATAGTTGTTCCTCCCGAAGTAGGGGCACATCAGGAAATCGACAATCAAGGCGAGGTATCATTTGAGGAAGCCACTCCTCCTGATGATCCTTCATTGTCTTCCACACCCCTAGCAAGGAAGAGATCAAGGGTGGTGTCTACATCTTCTTCAAGCACACCTCCTTCTGATGATACGGATCAAACTTGGGAACCAGCAGCACCACTGCCGTCTGAGAGTGAGGCACACCATGATCCGACAAAGGTAGTTAAGCGTAAAAGGAAGCTCGTCCAAAGTCTCAGAGTTATGGAGTGTGATGAGGCTCAACAAGAAGTGGCGGATACTGCTGCTGATGAAGACTCTGCCAACGACGACCCAGTCATCATAAAGGTCACTGCAGCCCCAGCGGGCATGCAGCAAACAGACATTTTGACCCTAGCCCGAAGAGCTGCTGAGCGTGATGATGATGATGTTGTCGATGAGGAGGCAGTGGAAACACCACAATCATTGGAGTTAAGTAGTACACCAACTCGTCCCGCTTCCATATTTCTTTCTGGCAAGAAGAGACCTCCATCCACCTCGACCTTAATTAGTGGTGGTGAAAGTGCACAACGTACAAAAGTTGGGCAATCCAGATCCTCCACTTCATCTGGCATTAGCTTCATGACCACCACCACCAGTATCGCCGCCTCCTCCAGGTCCCACAGACACTTCAAGTCCCCAGTTTGGGACTTCTTTACTGTTTGTCAAAAAAATCCAAAGTTTGCCATTTGTACCCTTTGTAAGGTTGCAGTTAGTCGTGGTAAGCCAGGTACCAACTATGGTACCGGAGGCCAGAGAGGTCATCTTAGGAGACAGCACACTGTCCAATGGTTTGCGCACCTAGATGCGATCAAGAAAGGCCAAATTCAAGGAAACGTTGATGTTGCATCTGATGATGACGAGGAGGAAGAAGACGTGTCAAACACTTCCCTTACACCCAGTACCCCTGTCAGCAGCACACCCAATGTGAGGCACACTAAGAGTGTTGGAGCGAGTGAGACACCAACGCACAAAAGTTCACCAGCGAGCAAAATTGGGTCAACGAAGTCATTATCAGCCCGTAAATGCTTGGTCCAGGGCAACATTAGAACAATGCTTACTTCAGACGTGCCATATGACGCGTCTGTATAACACTAAGCTGGCTAAAATGCTAGCTGTGGACTTTCTCCCTTTTTCTTTTGTAGAAGCGGTAGGTTTTCTAGAATTAGTGGCAACGCTCTGCCCTAAATGGAAGGTTCCTAGCCGGTTCTATTTTGCCAGAGTTGCGGTTCCAGCACTACATGAAGATGTGCTGGAGGCGATTGTGGCAGCTTTGCAGAAGAGTGCTGTTCACACAATACATCTGACAACAGACATGTGGACCAGTGGCGCAGGCGCTGATTACATGTGCATCACTGCACACTGGGTCTCTTTTTCAGGTGTTAAAGCAAAGCTAATCGCAGGTGTTGACCCGGACAAAGTTTTCAAAGCTGCTCGGAAACATGCAACACTAGCCATGTTTGGCTTGGAGAAAAGTCACACAGCAGAAAACATTTTGGAAGAGTTTGACAAAAAGGTCTTGAAAATGCTATCTCCAATAAAACGCAAGATTGGTTATGTTTCCACGGATAATGGCGCCAATGTAGTTAAGGCCATGTCGCTGGGTAACTATGTTAGAGTGCCGTGTTTGGTGCACTGTATCAACCTGGTAGTTCAAAAATTCTTGAGTGATAGAGACCGTGCAGCGTTCGCGGTAATGGCCACCTGCCGCAAAATGTGCAACCATTTCAGCCATTCCTTTAAGGCCCGGAAGCATCTGAGGAGGCTGCTACTTCAAAGTCGAATACCAGTGAAAGCACTCATCCAGGAGGTGGCAACACGTTGGAACTCAACCTTCTACATGCTTGAGCGTCTGTATGAGCAGTATACGGTACTCGATCACTATTTCTTAACAGAGGGTACAAGTCAGAAGGAGGACCTGCGGATGGCTGCGGCGCAATGGGACATAGTTAAAAGCCTGATAGACATGCTTCGTCCTTTTGAGTTCTTCACGCGTGCAGTCAGCCAGGAGGACTGTAATTTGGGAAAAGCTATCCCATTGTTGTGCATGCTGGAGCACCAACTGATGGCGGTGTCTTCTGAGTTTCAAAAAGATGTACAAAAAAAAGACCATTTTATTTTGTCTGAGAAATTATTAGAGCGCCTACGTGGTGATGAACGTCTTCAAAAGATCAAGTCAGATCAGCATTACATTTGTGCTACTATTCTGGATCCACGCTACAAAAAGGCGCTGGCAGGCGAAGCATTCTTTCCTTTTGCTGATGCAGATGTTCAAAAGTACAAACATTGGTTAGCCTGGTCAGCCAAGAGGTTTGAAAAAGAACGGCAGGTTATTGAAGGAGAAGACAGTACATCAGCATCAGCAGGCCATCCCCAGTCACAAGAATCCACTTCTGCACCTGTGGCTGGGGCACAAGTGACCTCTCAGCCGTTAAAGACACCGGCAACTGGATCATCTGCACCACACACAACACTAACAGTGGCTGCTGAGGAGGATTGGCTAAGTTTGCTTGGGTATGGTTCTCGAAAAAATGTCAAAGGCACAGCAAAAAGTAAGCAAAGTGGAGGAACCGTTGATGACCTTGAGTCGATGGTGCAGGACTATATGAATGACTCAACAGAGGTCTTTCTTAATGATGAGCCATTGCAGTATTGGCATGGCAAAACACAATTGTGGCCACAGCTCTCCAACCTGGCTATAAACTATTTGTCTTGCCCACTCGCAAGTGTGTCTTCTGAACGTGTTTTCAGTGCTGCTGGTGGCATTGTAACTCCCAAACGGAGCCGCCTCTCGCCCAAAAATGTGGAGCGGCTGACAATGATCAAGATGAATCAGCACCTCATACCACCAGATTACAAAGTACGAGAAAGCACGCCGCATGAAGACGAGGAGGACGGCAACGTAGATGAGGGGATTTGTTCTCTGTTCGGTGGCACTGACCTCATCCTGCCTGAATTCGCAGAGTATGATGACGAAATCTTCTTCTTATTCCCTGACACCGAGCCCTGAAAATGAGACAATGAATAAAGAACTTTCTTTTTCGTCCTTATTCACTTTTATTCCTGTGTGTCTCTCTTTCTTTGTTTTGCACAGTTAATTTAATTCAAACTTTAATCACCTAATCCCAAAAACAAGACCATCAGCAGCACTGTCTTCACTTGTTTGCTTATTGATTTGAAGGTGCCGCAGTCTACATTCCTCAGGTTCACAAGTTCTGAAGAACATGCTCCTCTATCCTCCTCCTCCAGACTGCGATTTCCCTCAAAGCAGAGTGCTGGATTACGCCCAATGAAGAAAGACTCAGCACTTGTGGGGGTGTTGTACTTCTTTGCGGGTGAGTTGACGGATTTGGGCCCATTGCTGTGAAGCTCTAATAATGGACAAAAGTGTTTTGGACCATGAGGTGGAAATTTCTTGCCGTTTTTGCTGACTTGCTTGCCTTTGAGGTGCTCTTTGGCGGGGTTCCGGGTGTTTGTGGGTGATTTTTGGTGTCTGGGAGCACTGCTGCGACAGTCTAATCTTGATTGCATTTGCTTTTCAGGAAATCCGTGGTGGAAAACACGAGTTATGATGATTGATGATGACCTAGCTGCACAGCGCCGCGTTTGGACCGAAGGCCGAGAGATATTGTAAGTATGAGATTTAGCTTTTTCGCTGTTTGGGGGTGTTGTCGGGTGGTTTTTTGCAGGTGGGTTGGCGGGTCTTGCCTGGGGCATTCCTGGGAAGGCCTAATACCGGATAGAAGTGTTTTGGACAAAATCCTTAAGGAACAGCCTTTTTTTTGCTATTTCTTCTGACATCTTGTTCAATGTAGCGTTTTGGGGGGCTTCCTGCTGTTCGTGGGTGGGTTGCGGCCGGGGTCTCTGTCGAAGCACTGCTGCGACAGTCTAATCTTGATTGCATTTGCTTTTCAGGAAATCCGTGGTGGAAAACAGGAGTTATGATGATTGATGATGACCTAGCTGCACAGCGCCGCGTTTGGACCGAAGGCCGAGAGATATTGTAAGTATGAGATTTAGCTTTTTCGCTGTTTGGGGGTGTTGTCGGGTGGTTTTTTGCAGGTGGGTTGGCGGGTCTTGCCTGGGGCATTCCTGGGAAGGCCTAATACCGGATAGAAGTGTTTTGGACAAAATCCTTAAGGAACAGCCTTTTTTTTGCTATTTCTTCTGACATCTTGTTCAATGTAGCGTTTTGGGGGGCTTCCTGCTGTTCGTGGGTGGGTTGCGGCCGGGGTCTCTGTCGAAGCACTGCTGCGACAGTCTAATCTTGATTGCATTTGCTTTTCAGGAAATCCGTGGTGGAAAACAGGAGTTATGATGATTGATGTGATGAATCTGATGACCTAGCTGCACAGCGCCGCGTTTGGACCGAAGGCCGAGAGATATTGTAAGTATGAGATTTAGCTTTTTCGCTGTTTGGGGGTGTTGTCGGGTGGTTTTTTGCAGGTGGGTTGGCGGGTCTTGCCTGGGGCATTCCTGGGAAGGCCTAATACCGGATAGAAGTGTTTTGGACAAAATCCATAAGGAAACACCAGTTTTGGCACTTTTTGTAAGTTAGGGTTCGTTAGGGTTCGCCCTAGCAGCAGGATTGCATGTGTTTCGGGGGGTTCTATTGCAATGCAGTTCTGGGGTTTTAGAGCACTGTTGGAGCGATGCTGGCTATGGATACTTTTGCTTGCTTGCAAGTGGTTTGAATACAATCCACGGTCTGTATTTGGGCCTACTGTTACTTTCAAAGTACGTTTTGTCACCATTTTTCTGCTAGGCATCGTTTTTGGAGATCTGATTGGGGGTCTTCTACATTTTTGCGACTGGCTTTAGTAAGGGTCTTGGTGGGAGCATTGCTGGAAAGGTCAAATTTTGTTCTAAAACACAGTTTACAGTACACCTACCTTGAGGGGAAAGATCCGCTATAATATTTTGGCCATACTTATTTATCCTTAAAAAGGTGACTCAGACAGAGCACGCAATTTCAAAAATATTGTACTGTCTATTAGGGAAATCAAAGTGTCACTTTTTGCACCACACAGCATACATACCTTTCATTTATTTATCAGTGGTATTGTAATAGCACTTCCTGTTTTCCGTTCAATAATTACAGGCCGGGTTTCAGTCAACATCCGCCAGGCAGGCAGTGGACAGGGTGTCTTCTGTCAGTGGTCACCAACATTGATGGACGAAGCGTCAGCTGGAATGGAGGAGTGCCGCCAATAAGAGGAATTGTTTGCTGCATGCAACTTACTTACCAAATTCAACAGGACAACTCCAACAACATACGCAATACAGATACAGTATCCATTGTTTTATTCTATGAGTGTGACTGCCTTAAACCGATTTTTATTAAGTATAATATTTGTACTACAGAAACTGCACTGATATTTTTATCCTCATTAGAGAATGAGGAGATTTGCTTTTTTCTGGCTACTTTTATTTTGAAGTGTACAGCTGCCAGGAAAAGTATTGTATTATAACATTTCTTATACTTACCTGTCTGTACCTATGTTATACAGCTGCCAGGAATTGTATTATGCTGCTATTACCTTTTACATTCCTGTCTGTATATATATGTTTCCAAGTTTTATATCAATTTTTGTAACTAAGGTATTATTTTTATCTGTTTATGTCCACAGTATATTATGATTATTTAAATTGTTATGTACAGCTGCCAGGAGAGGCCTACTAAGTAAACCCTACTGATTTCCTGTCTGCTTATCCATGAATGTCTTGCATTTTTGTAACAGTATGTTGACCTAAAATGGCAAGATTAGTTTTTAATTGTTGCACTCCAGCCTTTGCACATCTTCCTACCCCCTTTCTCATAAGTGTTCATATGGTGATTTTAAATATTCTAATTATGTATCTTTTTGCTTGTATGATTTGTATGTACAAATCGAATAAAAGCTTTTTGAATTGAATTGAGTGTGACTGCATGTGCTTACCTTTAGTTTGTACCCAAAGATTCTCTTTATCTTCAATTATTGTTTGTCCATGCTTTGCTTTTTTTTTCTTCTCTCAACAAAACCTACCCAAAAAGAAACCCCCATTCCCATCCATTTTCCAAACCCTAACCCTCTTCCCCCGGGCTGTGTTGTTTTGCTTGATGTCTGACTAAAATGACATCAATAATTCCACACACTTGCTGGGGAGGATAAGGTCATAGCAACAGGCTGGTGAAGGAATACGAGGATATCTTCTAGACTTACTCAGCTTCAGTACTATATCTTCTAGTAGTAGGAGCCAATGTCAAATAAATTCTACGCAAGTACTAGTTATACTTGCAAGCAAATACTTTACCATTTGTTAGGCTACATTATGGCACTGTTCTAGTGTACTGTCACCTGCTATATTCTCGATGGTACCGTAACCGTTGTAATGCTACAGTAAGGACAAAACAGGTTTCGTTTTCTTTTTTTCCATAGGCATGCAACTGCCACTGTGTCACACCACTAGTACCACCGCAATGAGGAAATTTCACCCGTCCAGGATTACCAACGTTAATCCCCATTTCACGTGGAGCCAGCCCTGGGCCTAGCCCTAATTTCTAACACAAATTACAGGTAAGATAAGCGTTTGGTGGGAGGTAGTATAATGGAGTATTATTTAGGACTAGACGAGAGATTGACGGTAGTACTACTAAAGTCCTACGACTGTTCAGGAAAACAAACTTACTGTTACACCCCCGTCCCCCACCCACCAGACTGAAAAGCAGTAAAAAAACAGGTATGGTCAGATAAAGTTTAAAAATGTATATTTATGTAGCCCTAACAAAATAATCTCCCTCAAGACCCACCCTAACCCCAACGATTGTCTTTGATAAGTCCCAAAACGATCCCAACTCCCAAATCCCACCCCCCAAAAGTCTATAAAAAAAGGGCAAGGGACACTCCACTACTGGAGGGTGCTGGACCTGGTGCATTTTGCGGCATGGGCATCATACTCCTTGCGGAGGGTGGCAAGCTCGGAGCGGAGGCCCTCTACCAAGTTCTTATAGTTCAGGACCTCCTGCTCCAGGTAGGACATTCGGACTCCTAGGCGGCGTTGGCGTGCCTTGCAGCTCCTGTGGGGGGCAGCTGGTCTTTCTGTTGCTTGGCGGTGGCGGTTGTCTTTGTTAGCCCGGCTCGGTCCCGCTGGAGCACTGCGCATGCTGGCGTCCCGTGGGGTCACGGAGGAGGATGCAGCGGTCCCAGTCGAGGATGTTGTTGTTGCACCGGTCGACTGCGTGTCCTCCTCCTCCTCCAGGGCCACCAGCCGCCGATATTCGGCGACAGTGGCATCCAGCCTCCGTTGCCGGGCCATTCGCGCCTGCTCCCTCCGTGATGTTGATTTGGAAGGAGCAACTATATGAAGAAAGAAAGACATAGTCTGTAACCAATGCTCCTTAGCATTAATAACACAAAGTGATTGAGCCGAAAGTTGGGTCACAGTACAAGTAGCAAATTGAAAGCACAGTACATAACTATTGAGGACAGTATCTATGTAACCTCCCACTTCTGCATCCTTGCTCTAACATTAGTGGTAGTTTAATGAACAAATTCTACGACCACTATGGACTTCCATTACAGTCGACTATGACAGTACACCAGTCTTATTCTTCTTCTTCTCTCTTGTTTAGGAAAATTGGTACGTTATCTTATGCAAGCCGGCAGAATGGCAGCACAGTGAACTTGCACCCGAGAAAAACAGTTGCACACCATGATGAGTGAGACAGACTTGCGTTACTGTACCCGTCCAGTACATGCGGGTGGTGAAGCTATTACTTTTCTATTACGGGTGGCACTGAGAATACTCTGTTACAAGGGCTACTGCTTAATTAATTTACCTTTCACCCTACAGTGCAAATGATTACTAGAAAAGGAAAATGAAGAAGCTAAATAATTTGATTATCTATCACTTCACATGGGACGTATTTGATGACATATGGGATGACTTTAGGTGCTTTGCTTAATATTGAGTGAACAGTGATACACCCACACATGAATGACGCACTACAACTAAACTAAAGTTATTAAGAGAGGTACGGAGTGTCCACCGTAATAACCAGATATATGCTGTGCTTGCAGTTGCAATACAAAGTACTGCTACTATTCATGGTAGTATTGGACACATTTACAATTTCTTTTCCTTGCCTTCCCTACACTGGAACGGATGTGCGGGTGCGGTGGTACATGCTCTTCAAGGTAACACTTAGTTCATCCAGCGACCATCTACTCTCTATAGATACACATGTGCTATCTAAGAGTCAGAGAATACCATGCTCCAGGCATCCATTCATTCAAAGTATACGCACACATACAGTTTCTGTTTCACCCACCCAGGCTGATGTCCTTCCACCCATCCTTGCTTCATCATTGACCCAGCCATGCACCATACCATATTCTTTCCTTCCCAGCCACCTCGGGGGCCAAGCAAACACATATCGTTCTTCTTTGCCAGCCATCATACAATTTCGCGTCCCACTTACTTACACCCTTCTTTCGCTTTTCGTTCATCCCATCCATCACGTTCGTCTAAGAACTTATTGGGATTCTTCTCACCAAAAACTTCACAGCTAAGTCGAAGTACATTTCGAGGAGGCTACTACCCCGTTGATTTGTAATACACCCGTGCAGAAAGCACACTATGCAGTCTTCAATCTCAATAAGTAAGGAATATATAGCTTACCTGTTCCCGCCACCACCGTGCGAACCCCTACAGGACCGTCCGCCGGCTCTTGCACCGCCTCCTCCCCAGAGTCCTCCGAGTCCTCGCCCAACACCGCCACCTCCGCGCTGGCCCCGTCACCAGATGTTACACCTACAAAGTACATTTAAGAATGTTAGAATACACCACTCACTACTATATAATATTTGGTCTAGGAGAAATGTTAAAAAAACAGAATACAATGTAATAATTTGTGACTGTCTACTCTAAAGTAAAAATGTCCCTTTTTCCAGGGAAGGCTGTTGTCTTGCTGCACTTTTATGCACAACTGATGAATGCTTGCTTTTTATTTTTAACACGCACCACTTTTTCTCCTAACAGACAGAAGCTTGACTCCTAAGAACACGACCAGGATCAAGTCCAAACCAGGTGAGAGCTCGGCTCGACCACAAGAAATGTGTCCAATTAATCGTCAGCACTAAGCACTTTTCCGTTTTCAGTTAAATAGTTTTATGACAAAGTAGATTTTAATAAATGTGTTTACTTTTAATAAAGCTTTTAAACTTAAATAGACTCTGTGGTTTTTGGTCCTCCAGACTAGAGTGGATGAGCTAAAGGTTTTGGAATTTTTGCAAGCATGAGTGCCTCTGACACTTCTTGACTGTGCTGTGACTCCGTACTCTCTTGTCCTGCGTACGATAATCTAGAGATCATTGGGGATCAATCATCGGTGACTTCGGGACTCGGGAGCTGAATGACTCTGCCACACTATCTAGTCAGTAAGGAGACAGTGCATAGAGCTATTGCTGAATAGAATGGGAGTCCAATGGAATTGCCAAATGTCCAATCTTAGTTAGCTACACAGACAGACTAATAAGAATAATCTACTAATACCACAGGGAGTCATATTCGAGCCAGGATAAGAAGTTATATCCTGTCTACAAGAAGATCAAAGACGATTTAGAAAAAATCGAATGAGGAACGCTAGGAAAAAATAGGTACTCTTTATTACAATTAAAACTTACTGGGGCCAGCAAAGGAGCCCTCGCCTGCCCGATCCTGGCCTGCATCCTGAACAGCACCCTCCTCCTCCTGTGTCCTCTTGCCCTTGGGGGGAGCTGATGTACAACATGAAAGAAAGAAAGACCAGAAAACATGGATGAGATTTGTCAACCAAATCAACCATTTCAAAAGAACAATAACAACATTTTTTGGAGCAATAGCAAATAGATAGACAACTATTCCACTGGATCTATCTCATGTGGTATACTACGTTATTCGTATTGCCTGATTTGCGGACCGTTGACTTAGAAAGTTCCTATGTAACTCAATAAACAGACTACTAAAGAGGTTTGCCTAGGCCTGGCACTGCAGGCAGCAGTCCGCAGCACGCGAAGTGACAGACAAAGTCCATCCTGCTTGCAGATCAGTGAATACTCAAACTATCAATCCACCCACCACCACCACTATTTCTTCTTATAGCCATGTGTCTAAAGGAAGGACTGGACTTCAGTCTGTTGGGGCTGATTTAGAAGTCCCTTGCGGCTCATTTTCCTCCATTGTTGCGTGACTTTTGTGACGCAGCGGCAGAACAAAAGACTCGCCATGGTGTTGGTGCGGCGTATATATAAAAAAAAAAATATGGGCGATGCATCACGTTGTAAAGCCCTGCGCCATCAGGGGGCGTTCCGGCGCAAGGGAGGGCGTACCTGCGCAGGAACGAATCCTAAAAGTGGCTGAGGGAAATCTACAAGATGTCAATCAGTCACTTTTAAGACAATGATGCATGAGTCAAACCCTGCGAGCTTGAAGCCGACGTACGGCTTGATGCAGCATTGGGGAGATAGGGTACCCCAGAGCATTGCTGGAGCTGCGCCATCGTTGGCACGCAACTCCAGCATTGCGCCGCCTTTACGGCACAGATGCGTAAGGCTTCTGTGACGTTTTGGGCCAATGGGTGGTGGTGGCATGGCACACAATTACTGCCGCATCCCTGCTACTTTGCAGGGATGCGCCGGTAATTGAAAATATGACCCTTAGTGTCTAGCATTACGCAGTTCTTATCTTTACACTACACTCATACATAATTTCTCAGGCCAATGAAATGAACACAATTTACAAAACAAATAAGCATAGTAGCAAGCAAGGCTACTGAGAAGGAGAGCAGTGCACCTGAAATGCATAGAAGATTTTGAAATATAATTTACCTACAATGTAATCGGCAGCATTATTGCTCTTGGTAAAGAACAAAGATTTGCAAATAACAGAGCCGGATAAAACAGAGTAGTGATGAATAGCTACTACTACTCACCAAGCCCGGGGACCTCTACGCCGAGCGCGTCCAGCAAGTCCCGTTCCCGGTCCATGACATCGGTCCAGCGGTGGGTGGCCTGGTTATATGTGCGCCGGACCCCAGAGAGCTTATACATGGCCCGGCACACCTTCTCCCACCGCTTCCGGCGCTCCCGGATGCCATAGCCAGTTGCGATCTTGCCGCCTCCCAGGATCGTCTTGGGGAGGCGGCGCTGGACGTGGAAGATGAGCGCGGCCACCTCCTCCGCGCTGAAGATCTCCCGTGGCACCACTTGCTCCCCCCTCAAACGCCCGCACGGGAGCCGGGCACGGGGTGCGGGACCCTTCCCCTTCTCAGGGTGCTTCCCGGCTCCCTTTACCATGGTCTGGGCAGAAATAAACTTAAATGATAAAGAAGAAATAGAATAGTGAAGAAGAAAAGAAAAGAGTTTAAAAAAGTAGTTTAAAAGTAACTAAAAGTAGCAGAAAACACAAAAATATACAGCTAGAAAAATAGAGGGATAGATAATAAGTAAAATAGATTAAATAAACTTCAAACAAGCAAAGGATGGCAGAGATTCAGAGAGGATACAGAAAGCATGCCCAGAACCATAGCAATGAATGAGAAACAAGATGGCCGCGCCCGTTCACAACCGCGTGGGTAAGTTCGCGCGAGATTTTCCTCACGAGCACGCGCGAAATTGTACTAGCGAGCAGCACAGTTTGCGAGATTACATATAGCGGCCGGAAACGGAATTACGTCACGCAAACAAGATGGCCGCGCCCGTGTACGACCGCTAGGGTAACTTGGCAAATGTATAGCTACAAGCGCCTCGCGAACACGCGCAAAAGCACGCGAACATACACGTCGCAAAAAAAAATTCGTGTATTCGCAAGCATTCGCGGCTTCCAAAATCGATCTCGCACGGATTCGCGCCCCAAAAAACGCGCGAAATTGCAGAAAAAACGATTTTTGCTAAACTGAAAGCAATGAGCAGGTGCAAAAGTTCAAACTTAACATTTGTAACATTCACTGTGGTGCTTCCTGAGGGGCCCCTCCAGAGTTTGCAACTATTCTATGACCCTGCTATGACCCAAACAGCAGGCTCATAGAATAGCTACAAGTAGACCATAAAGGTCCTGTGAAAAAAAATTTCACTGCAACAGAAAGCAATTTAGAGATAAGGAAGGAAGCAGGTGCCAGCCAGACTGGAACTTGCTAAATAACTGACACATTAATCAACCCCAAATTAATTCATGGCAGTTGAAGTAGGGGAGGTGTGCTTGCTTTTTTCACCCCCCATAAACTACAGTGATAAACAAACCTAATGGGTGGCAGTGAGGATGTACCAGAGGGTGGCATGGGTGTCCCAGAGGGTGGCAGTGGTGAAACAGAGGGTGCTGTGAACCTGTGAGATAAACCAGACGTAGAAACAACATAGTCGCGGCCGTTGCGTGCAGAAAAGTAAGTTCGCAATTGCGAAATTGTCCCAAAATCGGCGCGAACGCTCGCCAACACAAAAAACGGGAAAATCCGCAAATCCGCAAGAGTTCGCGTATCTTCGCGGATTGCGAATCCGTAAATCCGCAATTTCGCGTACGCGAGATCCGCTAGATCCGCCCATGCTTAATACTTATGTACTGTCTTTGTGTTGGATCAGAGTTTCATTAATTCAAGAGTTGACTGTGTGTATAGTCTCTCCATGCTGAGGCTGTTCCTAAATAAGGGTCTCCTGTTTGAATTTCTACTCTTCAACAATGGCTGCAGCTGCTATGGGCCACCTTGAGGAACTGGGATCCAATCGTGTTGTGATAGAGAAAGAGCCGGGCCCATAAGCTCTGAACCTGTTCTAGATACCCAATCCGATGGTTCTTTTAAGCAGCATGAAAGTGTTGCACACTCCACACATGTGATTCTAATGGACCCCTACGATAAAAAATGCAATTTCTGCTTTATCAACAAGATGCTGCCGATCTTTGGCATAATGGTTTTAAGAGATCTGGATCATCATTGGTCCCTAAGATTCAGACCTGCCTGGTTTGCGTGTAAGTAGCTAATGTTCCACTGTCTATAGTGTCTCTTTCATTGGGCATTGGATCCTTGCTTGTATTTACCGACCTCTGTTGCCCCGGACTTGGTACTACTGATGAGTCAGCTGCTGACCCAATATAGTTATTGTCCTTCTGGCTTGCGACTTCTACACAATGCGAGGTTTGAGCTTCTGGTATTACCTGAAGAATGGGCATCAGCACACGGAGGCCTGATTGTGTGGTCGACTAACATGAGTGCAGGTCATTTGTCACCTATCCCAGGATCGTCTGGGTATCAGGATCATGTCTATTTTTTGGAGTTTATACAAGGGGCAGTTGAATCTCTTATGGCAAATGAATCTGATTCTGGATTGGAGTCTCTGGCACTTCAAGTTGCCAATGTGACCATGGACTCATCATGGAGTCTGTGATAACGACATATATTTTTCATATATTTAGTTTCAATGCCAAAATGCTTGCCTGAATTGATTCGGCCTCATTGCATGCAAGTAAAATGACTGTTTGGCAACCTATTCAGATACACTGGTTATCTGACTGGGGGAGTTGTACTCTGGACAAGGTACATTCCGCTGTCATTGTCCCAAGATCATAATTTTATACATATCTGTATGCGGCTTTTGTTGTAGAAACAACTTTCACCAACATTATATTGCGAAGCTTATTAACTATCAAGTTTAATGGCCTTCGTAGATATTGAGTTATTTCAAAAATCACCAGGCAATTAGTATGCACTTATTCTAAGATTTCAGACAATATTGTTCCATGTTCTACATATTGATGAGGCGTTACCATCTTTATTAATTTTAGTGCTACCACAGTTATTAGAACATACACAGATGTTTGATGCCACATATGCCAATTTGTATGGAGCTCACATGTCTCAGTGCAAAAGTGTAGATGACAGACATTCTGCAACGAGTGGGATTTTGGAGTTGTATGTGTGCATACAGGGATATGGGGTCTGCTAGTGAGTCAGGATATATGTGGCTCTCCCTTTCCACGCATGCTTTCTTTCTGTATGAATGAGGAGGGGGAAGGGTAATCTATCCCATGCAATGACAGACCTGTTGCAGTTTATGTATCTTTTGGAATATAGACATATTATCAGTTATACATTAATCAGAATTATATGCCACATACACTGTATTCAAATCTACCCAATTTGGAGACATTTTCACATGTTGTTTGGTGTTTTCTTTCTGGGTTTTTTCTGAGATGTATGCAGCTATCATTTAAAGGGTGTGTCTTATGACCTCTATCCCAGGGTGTATTGACAGTGTTGTGTAATGGGGTGCCAAAGACTGTCTCTTCAGGTGATGTACAGGGACACGTGAAATACTTTAGCTATGATAATCCTGACAAACACATAACGAGGGGGGTATCTCTGATATGACTACAACTCCCAGGAGGCCATGTTACTCTCACTTACAGATAGGCTGTTGCAGGGACACTGCTCAGGAACATATTAATGCTTGGGACCAAAGAAACTCCACCTGTCGGGATGCTACAGATAGGTTTCAGTGGTCCCGAGCATCCACATTTTCCTGAGCAGTGTCCCTGCAACAGCCCTTATTTTAAGTGGGAGTAACATGGCCCTCTGGGTCTTGTGTTATATTGCATTTTCTATCATGCTACAAGCTTGAAAAAAAGTTTTGATTTGATTTTCATCACGTATATGTAACTAACATTTAAAGGAAAAGAGTGATATAGCATTATCAAGTAGAATGATCTTATATACAAATACATCCTGTGGGTTTCCCATCACTAGTATTGTTGGGTGCAAGGTATTTTTCTGTGATCGAGCATCGTATTTGTGTGGATGCTGTATTATGTAGATCATGTTCTATTGTGTGTGTATGCCTGTCTTATTGTGATGATATATGTGAAAGTGTATGATTGGTGTGAGATGTATGGGGGAATAACTTGTATTGAATGTGGGTGATCAGTCATGAACTGGGGGTACACTGAAAAAGTACATGATAAGGATGGTGTTGATGATGTGGATTGGCAGGTGGTTGAGATTTTAGTGTGTTTTTGTTCTTAGGGAAATGAGTGTAGCATGAACATCTTTTGTCTGGGTCTCAAAATAGGCTATTTAGGGTAGTTCTCTCGTTAGACTCTGTGTATGGTTCTAGTGAGGGTGCTATGCGTGGCTGTGAGCAGGGGGGTGTCAGTTGGCACTTGGAATGCTTGTGGTGATAGCGAGGAGGGTGTGGTGCTTGTGCTGATGCGTTTGAAGTATTGAAGGAGCACTGCTCATTGCGTTGTTTCCGTATTCCCTGGGCCTCTTCATATCGGGGTGCGTCTTCTTTGGATGCTCCCCATTTTTTGACCGCAACTGTCTATGCTACTAACAGGGGTCCTGCTAGTGCTCGCTAGTGCATGGCAATCCCACGTTTTGCTAATAGAAGGATCAGGGATGCAAATCATCTCTGGGCTTCGTGGTGTCTGTGAAGCCAATTTATACCAAGTGCACAGGCGTCCCATGTATTTATGTCGGTGGGCCCTGTTGTTCCTTGTATTGCGTTATGGTTTGTTCCTTCATGCTACACTTACTGTAGATTTAGGTGCGATCATAGGTGTGATATGTATTGAGGACTGACCATGCATCTGATGATTGGTACCTTTTAAAGTAACTTGTGTAAAAGTCACAAATGCAAAATATTGCTCCAAAGGTTAAACGGAGGAACAATCCTCTCACCTCTCAAGAATATCCCACTATCGAAGGATAGTTCGCACCTTACTTTCCAAAAAGGTTTAATATTGTCTGATATGTTCCTCTTGTTTGGCCCCCAGCTTCCAATACATTTAGCCACCTCTTGTAACACCACGCCATTTCTATATTATTGTTCCTGTTCCTCCTTTTTCGCTGCAGGTAAACCATTATCATGTATAAGGGCAACATGAACTTAATGCCATTTCTCATTTTCCCATTTCTCTAACTGCATTGGCATCCTAGAAAGAAAATCCACCACTACATTATATTTTCCTGGCATATACACAACCTTGCAATTGAAATCTTGCGTGCACGTTGGGATTTTAGCTATTATAGCAAACGCATTTACAGTATCCTGTAAGTCAATAATTTCACAAGTAGTTTATGGTCACAATGAATAGTGATTGGTTTACCCCACTCAAACTCTCTGAAATATCTAAAGCCAAAGTGGAAATATATAATGTCCAAGTGCAGGGTAAGGCTTCTTTATGTATACTAATGGACTGTTCCTCAGAAGATTTTAAAGACCTCAATGCAAACGCTATCATACCTTCTTCACCCTTGCTACTAACCTGTGTCAGCATAGCACGTGGGGCCAGATGTGGGAAGCCAAATAGCGATAGCAAACGCCGAAAGTCGCAGAATTTCAGCCTTTGCGATCGCAATTTGGCTTTGAACAATGTAGGTAATATTAAACCTACTCGCAAAATAAGGAATCGCAAAAATTTTGATTCCTTATTTTGCAATTGCATTAAAGGAATCACAAATTGCAATTCCTTAAATGCAATGTAAGTAGCACAAAATAAAGTGCACTTTAGCCTTAAGGAATCGCTAATTACCACCAACTTCAAGTTGGTGGTAATTAGCGATTTCCTTTAAAAAAACACTTTTTTGCTTTTTTTAAAGTGCCATGTGGCACACATTCATGCCCTTAGGGCATGTATGTGCACCATATGTGCACACATTCACATTTCAGGGGTGCAAGAGGGTGTCCTTTTGGAACCCTTGCACCCTTGAAATTGCACCCGGAATTTGCGAGTGCCTCTTGGTTACACGCAAATTGCGGGCGCAAATCCTATTCATTCCTATGAGCCTCTTGGCCCATAGTAATGAATGGGATGGTATTCCTTGATTGCGAATCTCAATTTGTGATTCGCAGTTAGGTAATATTAAGGAATCGCAAATATTTGCGATTCCTACCTACATTCAATTTACTGAGTCCTTCATAGCGATTCGGTAAAAATCGCTATTAAGGACTCGCTAAATTGAAGTTACATCTGGCCCCTAGTCTCTTGTTACTAACGTTGGCTGTTATGATGCAATCAGCACTGGGATCAAAGCTATACAATTTGGTTGCACTTGTTATGGATTCTTTAATATCAGAAACATTTTTCTCACACTGTTACGACCACACAAATTTGTTTCCATTTTTCAAAAGTTGTCTAATATGATAACACTTCTCAGCAAATATAGGTATAAAGCTAGCACAGTATTCAACAAGACCAAGAAATGACCTTATGTCATCCTCACTTTTGGGCGAGGCTGCATTCTTAATTGCATGCATCAAAGGTGGTTTAGGTTTGACTCTAAATTCATCAATTACAGGACCTAAGTACCTAACACTCTTTTCTGCTAATTTACATTTTGTAAATTCCATCATCAAACCTTTTGATTCTAAAATAAATAATATTTCTGTCAATTAAGAGTCATGTTTCTTTCTGTTCTTGCCAAATATACGGGTATCATCCTGTAAAAACATTATGCCATGTTCTTTACTATATAGATTAAACATTAAGCTCTGGAAGACGGCTCCAGCCAATGCTAGCCTAAAAGTCATATGTCTAAACTGAAAACAGCCATCAGGGGTAATAAAAGCTGTGTATTTCTTGGAATAAGGTGTTAGTGAAATCTGATGGTACGCAGATGACATGTCAATAGTCGAAAACCATTTAGTAATCTTGCGTGATGTAACCATTTCATTGATTTTGGGTAATAGAACTTTGTCAACAATAATGTTGTTATTTAAATGGCACAAATCAGGCCATAATCTCATTTTGCCATTGCTTCGGCGAGCCACAACCACCTTGAAATGCAGAATCAGTATAAATGCTTATTCCCACCCCACCAATTTTCATCAAACATTCTGGTGTGGCCCTGCATGCATCTATTATACTCAATATTCGCTTTTCTTTTACATCCATCACTATACTAAGCATATTATTATCCACATGTTGGTCTGACTCATCCTGGTCAGTATTCCCATGTTCCTCGTATATACACTTAGGGCCAAATGCATCAAGGTAACAATTTGCGATTCTGAATTAGCGATTTTTACCGAATCGCAGATTCAGAATCGCAAATCGTTATGTATGAAACAAATCGCAAATAAATAGCGATTCGGTACAAATCGCTATTTTTCTGCGAGAACCCAAAAAGCGATTCCTTAAACCCAGGAATTCGCAAATTTGCGATTCCTTAACGGAAAAAATCGCAAATTAGCGAATTTCGCAAATCAGGCAATCGGAAATTCTGGTGCAGCTTGATGACATTACTACCAGGAAGTGACTGACTACCCATGCTGCACCAGAGTTGCTGAGTGAGAGTCACAGAGAGGGAGAGAGGGAGAGTGAACAGTGCTACTAAATCACCATGGCTGAAAGTGGAAACATGCCCATGCCTGAAACACAGCAGCAGCAGCAGCAGCAGCAGCAGGAGGGAGAATGTGCTAGAAAAAGAAAACAAAAATTCTCAGAGGCTGAACTGGAGACATTGATCCAGGAGATGGTGCCAAATCATGATTTACTGTTTGGCAAGAATTCTCTGAAGGTACCAGAGACCCTCAAAAGGCGCATTTGGGCTGACGTACAGGGAAAAGTGAATGCGCTGGGAGTGACACACCGGAGTGTGGATGTACTACGACAGCGCTGGTATGACCTGCGCCAGCGCTCCAAAGAGAAGCTAGCTGCCAGGCTGGAGCAGTCACGGCACACCGGTGGAGGTACCTCAACTGTGCCGGACTCCACACCTCTGGGGGAACTTGTGGAGGGTACCCTGCTACCAGAAAGCGTGATGGGCGTGACTGACCTAGACAGCTCAGATCAACCAGCATCTAGACCAGGTAAGAAGCATGCCATCACACCCCTAACACCCCCCAGACACCCCCCCAGCAGCGACCTAGGGTCAGGGAAAACAATTTCAGGCCAGAGCAGGTACACAGGCAGACACAGCAATGCAGCTTGGGAGATGTAGTCACATGAAATTCAAAGTTGTGTTTATCAGCCATTCTAGTCAAATATTGCATGTGCAGGTCAGGGAAGGGAAATAAAAAAAGTAATATAATCCCAAACTGTGAAATATTTTATTTTCACATTGCAAAAGAGTACAGTTAATAAATGTGTGCTGTTCTGTCCAGAGTGACCAACAATAAGAAAGAAAAATTACCCAAACCTATGTTCGCGTTTAGACGCAATAAAACGATAAGAAATAGCTTGGTTCACACATACAGGGAAACCAAAATTGACCTACAATTAAGCATGAATAACGCCCCCCTCCCAACAGGGACTTTTCCATGTGGCAACTGTGGCAACTGTAAGTCAATAATTAAGGGTGCCTGTATAGATGTAAACAAAAACTCCCACAAAATTCAGTCAATGATGAACTGCAGGTCCAAAAACTTAATATACCTGATTAAATGCCCCTGTAACTTGCCATATATAGGCGAAACCTCTAGAGAGGTTCGTCTGAGACTAAATGAACATAGGTCCGCTATAAGAACTAAAAAGAAAGGAGCACCCCTGACCGAACATTGGCATGAGGCCAACCACGCACTGGAGGACCTATCCTTGTGTGTGTTGGAACAAATACATATGAATGCCAGAGGCGGTGACATTGAAACCAAACGCAGGAAAAGAGAACAATTTTTCATGTCTAAATTCAAAACAGTGAAAAAGGGATTAAATAACAAAGAGGACTGGGAGCGAATCCTAATCTAGCCTTGCCCCCAGAGACACACATGCTTTCCTGTGCACCTGTAGATTAGAATAATCTACAAATCTACAGGAACCAACACTGTATGCCTTTCAGGCATAGGTGAATTTGTGATGATAAGAATTCACAAAAGCACTATTGATTTAACAAAAATCTTTATTGTTGGTAGCCCATCATGCTTTAATAATGGTACTTTCACTTAAGTGACACATTTGGCCTATGCCATTAATTTCATACCAATACCGTGCGCTTAATTCTGTGGCAATGGCACACGCTGGATATAGTTCCAAGTAGTGTGGTAACAATATATATGTGAAAAAACCACCAGCTTAAATATGGGTTGCCAGAATATAGCAACTTGCAATTTTTGAGACGTCTTAGTAAATCTATAAAGATTCATTACATTGAAATAATATTCTCTTTATAAAAAATGAGGAAGGGACCGCTCACAGAAGGAGCGCTCTGAAACTTAAACGACTGATGCAGTCCGCTTTATCCAGGACTACTCTTGCAGTTCTCCGCGCTATATCACGTGTCCGGAATTGACGGTATCGCAGAAATGTGCCTATCTTGGAGAATACTACAGATCAATTTTTTACCCAATATTATGATGTATAATTAGATATGGCCGACTAGCTAGAATAAACATCAGCACTTGTTGCACCGCCCTCGATTAAGGGCTTTCACTATGACAGGAAGGGAGCCTTCCTTTGAGGAAGTAAGATAACACAAACTACACGAGTAGTTCCTTCTGCCCGACTGGAGCGGTCCAATGCGCGGCAGAAATCGCGCGGTAATTCATTATCTCAAATCAGCCGAGGTTTTCCAGCCTGACAGGAAGTGAGGCATTATTGTATATAGGAAGACAATCTAAACTACACGAGTAGTTCTTCCTCCAGAACTACTCGAGTAGTTCAATGCGTGACAGAAAACGCGCGCCAACTAATTATCCTTAACAAGCGCCGGCTGATTTAACTGACGTGGCGGTGTATAAGAAGAGTCTGCTGCCGCCCTGCTGCATTCGTGACCGGAGAGACGCGAGGTAGCAGGGAGGCCGAACTACACTTATAAGGTAAGCGATTCTGCCGGTAGGGCCAAACTATGGATTCCGCTAAGGTTAGACACCCGATGCGTCAATCAGCTGCCCCAAAACATAGTTCATTTAAAAGTGGAAAACTTTAAAGAGCGAGGCAAGTATGAGCGCCTCAGTTTAAGGAACAGTATAATTAATTTAAGCGGTGAGGAGTATGTTCCCACTAGAGGCCGGATACAAAGTAAATAATCCATGTTTGGCCCAACCCAATATGACCTGCAAATATGTGTAAACACTTGCAAATACCTGCTAAGAATGGTATGCGAGGAACTGCAATGACAAACAGGGCGGAATAAGACGCTAAAAAGAGCTTTAACCTACAGAGATCACTAGCACCTTGAAAATAAAAAAGCGGAAATTAATACTATGCACCTCTCTCTCTAGCCTGGTGATACAACGTACCCAGCGTGGAGATAAAACAGTCCCTCGCAGCAAGTTATTCCCTGTGACGCAACATCAGCAATTGGACTACTATTTCAAGGAATACATTAAAAATTATATATGCCTGGGTAAGTATCTAACAACCAGGACTTTACCTATATGAAAATGTGACAGAGGATAAATCACTAAATAGTGTCCATCAACCTTTCCCTAGAAATGACCAGTGAGCAATGAATAATCGGTGGCTACCTGCACTCTCCCACTTTGCTTCCTAATGACATAAGGTAACTACCAAAAATAATCTAGGACTATTAAGATGCCCATTTATTCCCAACAGGGACATTACATATTGTATATATTGCCTTTCCTACTACACAGGACGCCTGAGGACTTCCACAGAGAACTACTAACTGATGAAAGTAACCTCTAAAGAGATCCATTTTATCAACCTCAGCGGTGTTTAATATTTAAGCATACACCAAGAATACCAAATTGGTTTAAGGTAATTACACAAACTGCTTCCATCAGATACTCTTACTATAATAGTAGAGACTTCATATATTGGATATACTGTTTTTCCACATTACAGGACCCTCATAGAGACTTACCAATTGATGAAGGTAGCCTCCACAGAGTTCGTATTTGAACCACCTTATCGGTGTTAAGACTAAAGAATACACCACGAATACTAATTGTTAAGGTAATTTTGCATAGCGTATTCATGTCTAAGCAACAATCCCCATGACGACTTGATTTGAATAATATAAATATTCTCTAAAAAACTTTTAGAATTACCATATCATCCAAAGGAACGTGCCACCACAAGGTTGGATGTCACAACCCAAACATAGAACCCAATAGAGAGGATCTCGTCTTCTCCTTTTTAAGGTACTTGTACAATTCCATCATAATGGGTTTTGTAGCGGCAGGAAATTAATAATCCCTCACGTGCTCCAGTAACTAAAAAAACTGTTCGTAAGATCCTTGTAGAGATGGGCTACCCCCACTCCAGCCCCTGGGCTTGCGTAAATTGTATAAATCCTAGCCAATTTGTTCCCCCCCCCCTTTCTCAAGTCCATACCACATGCTTAATAAAAGAGGCGGAAATGTGCCCATCTTTGTTAAATGAAAATCTTGACACTGTACTTGTCAGTCAATCATGCTAGATAACGTGGGTCCTTCTTTCAATGATGTGAAGATGTGAACAAAATGCTGATCAAAATGTAATAGATCCATTTCTAAATAAGATGTTTCTTCTTTTAGAAACCCTGTCCTGATGAAGGTCAAATCCTAGATACCGAAACGCTGCGTCGACAACTTGTGTTCTTGTGTTTTTAAATTATTGCTTTGTACCCATGTACATTTCAAAGTACATTTTTATGTTTTTTAAACTGACATTATTTATTAATTTCTGTATACTGTGAATTAAAAATTTGTGCAAATACATACACCTTGTGTTTTGAATTGTGTCTCTGAAATTTTCCCTCATTATTTGTGATTTATTTTTCATGTGGTTATGGCATCTGCTGGCCGATTGGCTTCCCCCTCCCTCCCCCCTACCCCATCGTCAATCTAACTGAGAAATTTCCCTCTTTGCCTTATCTATAGGCCAACTAGGGACTACTTGTTCGTTGTAACAGTTCTGTCCACAGCACCATCTACGACACAGCATACAGGCAGTGGAACAGTGACCGAACTTCCAGACCCTGGAGACGCAGGGCAGGAGCAAGAAACAGATGGGGAGGACAGCCCTGTCAATCCTCGCAAAAAACAGAGGAGAAACATAGTAAGACCACTACCACCAATGGAGGACGAGGCAGAGGACAGCAATGGAAATTTGCACTCTGAAGACACACAGCCACAGCAAGAGTCCCGTCCACAAGACAGCCAAGTCCCACAAGGCACAGCCAGGCGCAGACATCGCACGACCAGCAGTTTTGGAGATCAGGGAGATGAATCTGTGTTTGCCGGCCTGGAATTGAATATGTTGTAGGTGCAGCGCCT
This sequence comes from Lissotriton helveticus, assembly GCF_964261635.1. Taxonomy (NCBI): domain Eukaryota; kingdom Metazoa; phylum Chordata; class Amphibia; order Caudata; family Salamandridae; genus Lissotriton; species Lissotriton helveticus. Next base: position 1,026,630,098 of record NC_136063.1, read on the forward strand.
GCAAGCGAAAAACATTAAGGCATTACAATGAGAGGTGAGGGCAGGGCTCAGGGGAATACAAGGTGAACTGAGGGGTGCCATGCATGCGCTTTGTGGTGAGCTGCGCGCAGAACGTGCTGCAAGGCGCCGAGAGCTGGAGCGCATGGACCGCTATACACGGGCCATCAACCGCTTGGCCTCTGCCACTAACATCCAGACCAGGCGCAGCATTGTAATGCAGCGGGAGTTTGCCCATGGCATCCAGGACATCGCTACAGTAGTTGTGCAGGCAACATCTGCTCTTGACGAGCTGCGGGCAGTCCGTACTACAGGCCCTGGAGTACTAACTCCCAGTGAAGAGGACGCACAGTCAGTGCGGAGCAGCAACACCCCACCACCCATCATCGAGAGGCGCAGTAGTGGCAGGAACAATAGGCCTGCTACGTACAATTAGGATTACGCAGTGCAACAACCAGCAGGGGCCTTAGCTAGGCTGCGCCGCATATGGGGGGATCATTGTGATAGCATTGGGAGAGGTCAACTACAGACTTGACTTTGCAATCACTCCTATATAATTGTAGCACTGTGAGAAAAACATGTGCATGATAATAGGAGTGTGACTAGTTGGCATGAAGGACGTATGGCATTGTTTCTCCTGCAATTAAGGAATTAAAACACAGTCACACACATAAGATTGGTCATTGTGTCATTATTTCTTACCTAGAAGCAGTTGCGCGTAACCTCATCACACCTCTGTCGCCCAGCTGCAGCACCAGCTACACCAGCTGCCATGCGTCCAGGTCCAGGCCCCTCCAGGTCCGAGGATTCAGATTCACTCAGCTCCACTGGTGTGCCTTTCCTGGTGGCGATGTTGTGCAGCATGGCACATGCTACCACTATCTTGCAACATGTTTGTGGGCTGTATTGGAGTGCACCTCCACTTTTATGTATGCATCGGAATCTGCTCTTCAGTATCCCAAATGTGCGTTCAATGGTGCCTCTTGTAGAAATGTGTGCTCAGTTATATCGCCGCTCCCCAGCATTAGCAGGATTCAGGTAGGGTGTCATGATGAAATCCCCGACTGCATAGGCACTCTCACCTATGGGTTGAAATGTCAATGGTTAGTCACTGAACTGCACATGGTAGTCAGTAGAAAAGTGCCCTATGTTTAAATGCATTTACCTAGTAGGTATCCCTCGCCAAAATCACCTCTTGAGAGTCTACAGTATAGCCCACTGTGACGGAAGATGATAGCGTCATGTGTGCTGCCTGGATACTTTGCTACTATGTCAGTGATTATGTTTTTGGCATCACACACCACCTGTATGTTTAGTGAATGGTAGCATTTCCGGTTCCTGAATACGTACTCATTGTTTGAGGGGGGGGTATTGCAACATGTGTCCCATCTATACATCCTATGACGTGGGGGAATTGGGCAATTTGGTAAAAGTCCTGCTTGGTCTGGGCTAGTTCCTGTGGGGTGGAGGGGAAGTAAATGTGGTGTTGCATCCTCTGTGCCATGGCATCGAGGAACGCATGGAAAAAGCGCGAAAGGTCACTTTGTGACACCCCTCCTGCTGAGGCTATCACACCCTGAAAACTACCTGAGGCCAGCAGGTGTAGTGAACACAGGACCTGGATGTGAGTGGGGATGGCTTGTGTTCTGCGTGTAGGGTGTTCAAGATAGGGTCGGAGTTCTTCAATTAAATCTAGTATACTGTCTTCCTCCAGTCTGTAGTGGGTGTAGATGTCCTCCTCAGTGCGCTGGTAGATGGTGATGCGCGCACGGAATATCCTCTCCTGGCTTCTCCTCCTCTGCGCAGCAGCTCTGAGTCGCATCCTCCTGGCTATCAAGTGAAGCCCCGCCATTGTTGCAAAGGGTCTGTTGCATTCTGGTACTCCTTATATAGTTTGCACCTGGTTACCACCTGCTCCCACTTGGTGGTAATTGCGATTCTGTATTTTGCGAATTTCCGAAAATCGCTAATTGTGATTTTTTCATACATTTCATTGCGATTTTTTTATGCGATTTTCCGTTTGCGATTTTCGCACAATGCGAATTCACAAAAATAGGCAATTGCAGGAAAATCGCAATATTTGTCATTCTCGCAATTTTAGGAATCGCATTTTTAGCAATTCCTTCTTTAGCACAATATTTTCCTACATACATGCCATTTTGCTAATTCGCATTCGCAAACGCAGAAATTCTGCGAATTTCGGCGTTTGCGACTGCGATTTAGCTTGATACATATGGCCCTTAATGCATTATTTCTCATACATACTTTGGCATAGTAACCTTTGATTCTGCAAGTGCTACATATCTGATTGAGAGCAGGACAGATTTTGCTGTAAGCAAAGCTTTCCTTGCTTTCACACCTATAACCTCTGCCCTTCTCTTTCACTGAAAGCTTGTCTTTGCTCTGCAAGGCATGGATTGGCACTATAACTTTTGAAAATCCTGTTCACTGAAATAGTTTCCATGTCACCTTGTCTCAATGCTACAGCACTTTTCTCAGAAATCTAAGCCTTCCTGACTATTGTCAAGATGTTTTCTACTGAAGAGTCACCATGTAACCATAAAGTTTCTTCTATAGCTGGATTTCTAGCATGCATTACAACCTGATCCCTTATCGGATCTTCCTGTAATGTACCAAATTTACAAATCGCTGCCTGGTTTTTACAGATTCGTAACATAGTCATCAACTGTTCCCACTTTGGTCTGCTTATGTTGCAAAAACTTGTATCTACTAATGGCAATACATACCCTAGGCACAAAATGTTTATCTAAGTCGTTAATAGCTCCGACAAAAATATTTATATCCCCCACCACAGGTGTGTTGGACATTCTAGATTACATTTTCAATCCCATGGGACCTAACAAATGAAGTAGGATCCTTTTCCTTTGTGTAGCTGACATTTGCCCTGCGTCATCAACAGCATTGATTCAATTTCTAAAAAAAAAACCTCCACTCTGTCCTTTTCAGGGGGGGTTCAGGACACCATGACCGGAATGGTTGAGGAGAACTGATGCTAACATTAGGGAACTCATGTTTCAAAATGGATTCGTTCAGTGATAATGACAGTGTCTAATCTTCACTTTTTAACGTTGTTAACAAATTACTTACTTAAGTTCAATGTTCAAATATGACTCCTTCTCTGTGGTCAAGAAAATTGCCAAAATTGCCAAAAAAGCCTAAACACTACTAAATAAACAAAAGGTATGTTCTCTGTACCTCCAATGTCTGTAGTGCACTGAACGTGCCAAAGCAAGATGGTGCCCACGTGGGATCATGCGCTGTGATCTTGTAGCAGGTGTCCTGATGTGCTTGGTAGCGTATGCATGTCTGCGCATTAGGGGTGTGAGGTCAACTCACGACAGGAGCATGAGATTTGCTCGCTGCTCCACACACGGCAGGGAAGAATGTACAGCACATGCACACTTGCAGCCGTAATGGTAAGCAAATAAGTAACGCGCGCCATGCTTTGCATTTCCCACCTCAAATAAAGGCTTCCTTCCCAACTTACAAAAGGGAACATTAGGAATGTCCGATAAATGGTAGAGGAGTCATAAAAATCAGTTTGGGCACGGAAAAGGATGTGGCCAGACACGACATCAGATCCCAGAAAGTTTGCTCCTTTCACTACTTCTTTCACACATCCCATTAAATGACTAATGCTCCTTCCTTCTTGAAAAGTTTAGGATGTTGACAGAGTGCAGAGGGGCTCGAGAAGGGAAACACTTTCACTCCAGTGCAGATTACAAAGCAGAGAAAGCGTTCCGTTTAGGCCCCAAGAAAAGCAAGTATTGAAATAAGACAGTTATCTGCTACATCCTACAGCTGAACTTGTGTGTGCCCAGGAACAATGCACCCTCACCTAGGGTTTTCTGACATAGGTTAGGCCTGGACGATAAAGACTGTTTGCTGCTCCTTCTTGGAGCTTGGTTTACGGCCTGGGTGACTCAAAAAGAGAGCATTAGGCATGTTTTTGTATTTTAGGTCTTGCATTAGCCAAGACCTCTTGATAAACAATTAAAAAAAACATTAAAACAATATACTAGTTTAAAGGGGCGTTCAGTCAGCTGTATTCATCCATTCTTCTGTTGGTGTTACATTCACATTTTGCTTCTGCCCATTTCAGCATACAGCATGGGAAAGGGGGTCAGCCCACTTCAGGCACTGGATAACTTTGAGTAACTGCATTTTGGTCTTTCACAAAAACACATCCACATTCACGAAGAGCACATCCGCACACAGTCTTGTTCCTCTCTGTGCCAATGTTTATTTTAAAGTATTACTTTGGTGTTGTCTTTGTATTTAGAGTCTGATGTGACAGCAGAACGGTACACAGACCATACTCTACCCTTTATTATTCCATGCCTTCTGCCAATGCTGTTGTAAATCCCTTCTGCTGTGTTCTTTATTTACTGTTTGACTGCTGGTATTTCACAGCATAACAGATTGCGTCCATTTGAAACTGTTCTGTATTAAGTTATCGAAAGCGTCAATATTATACATGTGAGTTCATAAGCTGCCAATTCTTCAGAACACGTTTATTCTGAACTCAATTTTGCCAATTGTTCTTTATTAAACTTTGCCCAGTAAGAAAACCTGCCTTTATTGTGTTAAATTTGCAGCACTTTTAGTACTTTTTTATTGCCTTCTTTCCTTCCTTCTTTCTTTCTTTCTTTCTTTTTTGATTGCTTCTTTTGTTTCCTCTTTCATTTCTCCATTTCTCTTTCCTTTTCCTTTCTTTTATTCCTTCTTTCTTTCCTTTCATTCTTTTATTCGTTTCAAAAACCTTTATTTTGGTCACTAGGACCATAAAAAGTATACACAAATCACTAAATAACAGACATACATGAGGAATTCATACCTTTCTAGATACACTCCATAAATAATACAATTTCTAATTATAACTCACATTAGTGGATTTTACCGGATAGATGGGGTGGGAGAAGGGGAGGCAAAAAAACTGGGCCTAGATGGGAAACAGTTGTATCAGTTGATATAGAGGACTCGGCAGACGAATAAAAAGTAACAGAAAATATTTCAATAAATAATTTAAAAATAAACTATTTACAATAAAATCACATTCATCATAAATATGTATGTGTACAAAAACAATTAAAAAGTCAATATCTCAAAAGACTAATCACATGTTAATCTCATTATATAAACGTTGGGTGCCGATATGCATTTCAAAATTGTTTATCCTTTTTGATGAAGACCCATCTCCTCCACCACATTGTGCTTAAATAGCGTGAAACAGCAAATACAATGGGTTTAGATGTGTCGTATATTAGAACTCGAAATGCCTCCCTACAATGCTCGAACCCCAGTTTCCGGCAGAGCTGTACTAACCAATAGCGCCTCGCTTTTTGATAACCTGGGCAAAAAAAAAAAAAAAAAAACATGCATTTCTGTTTCCTCTTGTGTGTTACATGCTGGACACCCCTCCACATCTGCCCAGCCCATTTGTTAGTAAATGCACGTACAGGCAAGGTGCTATATCTAAACTGGACATACAGTTTCCTTGCGGCGTGTGGAAGGATGTCATCCATAAAGGTTTCAAGTTTGTAATTATCCTTCACTGTGAGGAACTGAGTTGTGAGGGTGCCCAGTTTAGGATTTTAATACATGGTCTGGAGCTTTTGGATGCGGTAGGTCCTTGGTAGTAAAGCTCGAGGAACCAAAGGGCTGATAGCCCCTGGCATGTTCCACAAGGTTGGTTTGCCGAGCTTTTCACACTCTTGCTTCACATGAGCGAGCCATGGAACCTTTTTCAGCAGACCCGGATAGGATAAAAGCTCATTTATTTCTGCCTGGTAAGATGCTAGTTCGGGAGTTGCCCAGAGTCTTCGCCAAAAGTTTAGAGGTCTTAACGCGACCTCATGTTCGATCGGCGGAATACCCAGATCTAATCGCAAGGGGATTAGCTGAGTGTCTGCTGGGAGACCCATGAGTTGTCTTAGGAATCTGTTCTCCACTACGGCTAAAGTAGAGGATGAACAGTGTCCCCAGAGTTCCGCCACATACAGTGTCGCTCCCCACGCTTGCACCCTATACATTTCAATCGCGGGGCCAATGGGTTTAAATTGTTATTCCCTAGCCAATTTAGCTATGCTCCCAGCAATCTGGGATAACTTTTGTTTAGCTTTGGCAATTTGGGCCGCCACTGCATATCTTCTGAAAGAGTAACGCCTAGATACTCAAAGACAGACACCCTTTCCAAAGACATCCCGTTCAGTTGCGGATTGGGCTGTGTTACCTTAGGAGGATTGACAATCATAAATTTCATTTTAGTGGTGTTAATCGCCAGACCCCTGGTGTTGCAGAAAACAAAAAAGCTGTCCAATAACCTCTGGATACCCATCGGTGTCTTGGATAAGAGGAGGGGATCGTCAGCAAACATCAATGCTGACACCTTGGTGTTTGCTAACTTTGGGGCATCATTATTTGCGGCCTCAGCCAGCAGTGGGATTAGTGCGTTGACAAAGAGGCAAAACAGGGTCGGTGTGAGCACACAGCCCTGTCTTACTCCTCTGCCAACTGGGAGCCTGTTGGTTAGTTCTCCTCCCCTTCCAAATCTTACTTGGGCATAGGTGTCATCGTGCAGCTTGATCAACATATCAAGTAGATAGGAAGGGATCCCCATATCTCTTAAAACCCCTAACTATTTGGGTCTGGGCACGAGGTCAAAAGCAGTGTTCAGGTCCACAAATATCAAATAGAGGGTGCCACCCTCAAATGATACAGTCTTCCAAGTGATTAGTTGGAATCTAAATACTTGGTACAGTGTGGAGGTGTTCTTCCTGAATCCTGCTTGGTAGGGACTGATCATTTCATTTTCTTCCAGCCAGCCCTGGATTCATTCTAATATTACCCGAGCAAACAGTTTTTGTGTGACATCGATCAAACTGATTGGATATAGTTTGCGGGGTGTAGCAGGGAGCCCTTTTTAAATATTGGGACAATTTCGGCCCCGGCCCAGGTGTCAGGAATGGGCATGCCATTCATGATGACATTGAATAGCACCAACAAATAAGGGCCCCAAATTGACGGTTCTTCCCGGAACAAATCCCCGGGGAGTTTGTCTAGGCCAGGTGCTTTTCCGGTTGGTAATTTTCCTATTGCAAGGGTAACCTCGCATAATGTTATCCCTTCGTAGACCTCACTTGGCTGGTTACTACCTGATACTGGTTGGTCTTCTTGACAAGCAGTTTGTAAAGAAGGTATGCCCCTAGAATCTATTTGAGGATCCTGTTCTGTTTCAATTGCAAACAGAGCAGTATAATGCTCAGTCCACACTTCAGCTGGAAAATTGGGTTCTCCCACAGGATTACCCTCCTTGCAACCCGTTTTTATTATTGCCCAGAATGTTTTCATGTTCCGAGACAATAGGGCAGATTTAATGTTTAACCATTTGTTTTCTTCCCAAGACAGTTTTGCACTAGAGACAACTTCTTTGTACTGGGCCCGCCTGATTTTTGTTAGTGCCTTATTTTCCCCTTTAACATCCGCTAGCAACGCTGTCTTAGCCTTACATTCATCATTATACCACAGATGTGGTGAGCTTCTGTTTTTTTTTGGGCGACTAATGGGATTTAAGATATTAGCTAGATTGTCTATAAGCTGATTATGGAGTGTTGCAACCAAGTATGTATGGGCTGGAATAATTCCATCAATCATAGACGAACCCAGTTCCTGCAATATTGGAATGACCATTTCATACAATGCTTTCAATTTCTCTGGTGTTTGTTTCATTGTCCCCCATTTTATTCTTCTCCTATTATTGGTGAGAATTAACCTGTCATCAATGGGGGTCTTACTGGCCGGCAATATACCCGAATCTGGAACCCTATAAATTAATGCCAAAGCATTGTGATCACTATCGACCCCTGAGATAACCTCAAAATCCTTGACCCGATGCCAGGAACTACACTCAACCATAATATAGTCTATTTGTGAGGCCTGGCCGGATCTATTGAATGTGGGCTTGCTCTGCCTGTCTGAAGGAGTACGGCCATTACAGGCCCTCAAGGAATGGGTTAAAGCAATGGCATTAATTTGTAGAACCAGGGGTGACCAAGATTTAACTGGAGAAGTTTGGGGATCAGGTATAGCCCACTGTGAGTCCTCCTCATTGGTAATAACATCATACGAGCCTGAGAGGGGTTCGAAATGGCAAGTCAAATCTCCGCCCACTATCAGACCTGAATTAGTTGACACCCTCGAAATGAAAAGATTTGACTCCTCAAGAGTTTTGGATTCCTGGGCGAGGGATATAGGCCGGGAATAGATATTGATGATTGCTAGTTTCAATTTAGAAGGAAAGGTAAGCAAGACCAATTGAATATCTTGGGAGTAGGTATTCAGGGAGGTAGGATAACAGCCCACATGGGAGGCTACCCAAATGGATAGTCCACCCGACGGCCTTCCCCTCCCTGCTGTAATGGCTGGTATGTTATGGGTGACAAAACCTACCCTTGCACAGTCCTCTCTTGCCCATGTCTCCTGGAACAGGCAGACATCAAACTGATTAATAAACAAACCCCATTCAGGAGAAGACAGCTTGGCCTTAATGCCAGCCAAATTCAAGGATAGGATCTTGAGGACTCCACCAGGGCTAGCTGTTCCATCCAGTTGTCTAGCGGCAATTTCAGATATCATTTAGTAATTGGGAGACTTTATGGAATCCATAGGAGGATTAGTGAAGGTGGTTGGTATAATCTCCATTGGAAGAGAATAAATTTGACATGCCCCTGCCCCCACCCCAGGAGGCATACAGTCACATGACACTAATTCTGGTTTACAGCAGCCAAAGATGACCCCTGGAGATTCCCCAAATTTTTCGATACATTCCCTTCCTGATTATCCCTGCCACTCTTATCATAACACATGGCTTCTGTGGTTGTTAGTCAATCAACATCTTCTAAGGGACCATAGTGATTGTTTACTGGCATGTTATAAAACAGAGGCCTGTTGTTAAAAGGCCTACGGGTCAGAAGTTGTATCTCCACCCTCTGGTTATTGTGGCCTAAGAGAGTGCTTGGCCTCTCCTGGTTGGAAGAGTTATAGTAAAAGTAATCAAGGGGGAGCATTCTCACTCCTGTGTCGGCCTCAGGAGAAGCACTACTTCTGTTGAGTTGACAATCACACAATCGCCCCCGATATTTTTTTTGTTGGGTCCCACCCAATCCACTCTCCTTACCATCAAAATGTCCCCTGCCCTCTCATAGGGAAAGTGCCTGTGTGTTGCTAGCCAGAAAAAGCTCTTGTTCCCAAGTTCCAGCTGCGACTCCCTCTGCGAAGCATTTAAGGATGGAACCCCGGTTAGTACAACTACATAAGGTAAGGATTGTGGGGGGGATTTATAGTTGGCAAAACAACATCACCCTTACCCCTTGTCTCTTTGTTCCTTACATCCCGCTACTCCCCTGAATTTAGAGGATTGGGGGGGGACAGGCCGGTAGATGACTGCTCTCTGTCACAGCGAGAGCTGGTGTCTGTAAGCTATTTGTAAGCTGGTCATGCTCGAGTTGCATGGCCGGGGACTGTGGAATATTACTAGGGCCTTGGCTGGTGGGCTGTCTAACGGTGGATCTTTGCCTACTATTGGTCCTATGTTTATTCGTGGGATCCCCGGGACATACAATACGACTGTTAGCTGATCCTCCCCCCTGTGGTCCATTATTTTTGTCAAGAGGGGTGGTTTGCATCTGCCTCGCTATTACCATGTCTGTCATTAATTTCACTTGGTCAGCTAGTGGGGCGACCTCTTGCCTAATCAGATCACCAAGTTGGGACAAGAGGTCAGCGATTAGTGTCTGTGCCCAACTGGGTACTTAGATGCAGCAGTCGTAATAATAGGGGGCTCCGTTCCAAGATCCCGGTCAGTGGGCACTTCCTCTCTTAGATTACACCCTGTTCTTGCCTTCTTGTTTGTGGTTCCCCTCCCAGCTGACTGTTTATGCTTCCCCTTTTTGCGTGTGACCATACCCTTATTTGGCGGTATTGTTAAGTCCAAATCGGGGTCCACATGCGGTGGGCATAACATTATCTCAATTTCAGGGGATATCAGGGTACCAAGCGAATTAATTTCGGTGGGTAGACCTAAAATGGGGGAACAGAGCTCCTAGGTGATGGAAAGCCGCCTTTCAGTCACTTGGATTTCAGAGGTGACAACACCTAGAGCCCTTTGCAACATTTTATCAATTGATGTCACTGGCGGTGGTGTTGCTATAACTGTTTGATCCCGAACTGCATTTTTCTTCGGAATACAAGAGGGTTTCCCCATTTTTAGAGCTTTAATTATTTAGAGGAATCGCTCCTTGGCCTAGTTGCTGAATGAATACAGTTCTAGTTTCTAGTACAATCCAGCGGGCACACACACTAGTCTCATGATTTTGGTTAGTCACAAAAAAAATCCCAGAGGGTAATTGGCTCTCTGCCCAGCCAAAGATAACTGCACACTCTATGGGAAAGAAAAAAAAAACGACTTGCTCTTTGAGAACCAGACCAGCAATGTCTTCTAACAGGATAGTCTTTCCGTAGATGATTTCATAAAAAGAAGCCAAGGGGGGTGGCCCCGCCCTGCCGCTTCCTGTCCTGGCACTTTCTGGTGATGAAGGTGCTGGGTCCCGGTAGGGGGACGCTGGGAAACATAGTCCCACTCCTACTCTGCCCGGGACCTGACCTGCAATGCGGGCGTTGGCGCTACAGGAATTAGTGCGGCGTCCTGCGCCCCCAGCAACACTGGCCCCAAAGACTGCAGCAGGGAGCAAGGCCGGGTGGAAAGCTGAAGGTACCTTTTTTATTATTATCTGCGCCCCTTTAGTCTCAAGAATCTGTGGTTTAAGCAGCAGAAAACAAAACTTTTCTATCTCCTCCTTTTTAGGTTTTGCCTGGCGAAAGCTGCGCTCTGCGCAGCTTTTTCGCGCAGGCGAAAACCTAATGAGAACTGTAGTGTGGGTTTGGGTCGGCCCTCGTCATTCATTGGCTGGCTCCATAAATGGAGCCTAGCCATTGGACAAGGGGCCTGTCCGTCAATGCCGGACCAGATTCGGGGGCGTTCCCGAGATTCTTTGGCTTTTGCCGACGTCACGCGACGTCAGCCGAAAGCCGGGAACGCCCCCGAATCTGGTCCGGCATTGCCGGCACTTCTGCGTCTCTCCACCCCCCTTTCCCGCCCCCTCCCGCTTGTTTCCTGATGCTGGCCTCGCAATGGCGCTGCGTCTCTCCTCCCCCTTTCCCGCCCCCTCCCGCTTGTTTCCTGATGCCCGCCTTCCTGCTCCGGCCGTCGTGTGCACAGCCGTTTTGCCCGTGAAAATCACCGCCGCAGCCCCGGGGCCGCGGAGAAGCCGAGGGAACAACCGCTGACGTCACCCGGGAGCCGCGCTACCATTGGTTCAGGCTGCGGGAGGCTCGCCGGGCGACCTGCGCGGTGATTGGCTGCCTTTTTTCCCTCGGTTTGCGGTGAGTGCTGTGCTCGGGGGTCTGCTTGCGGGTGTTCTGCGATGGCGGGAGGAGACGAGGAGCGGAGGTTTTTTGGGACATTGGGAGGGAGAGCGGGCCGGGTGGTGTAGACGCTGGCGTTCGGGGCATTTCAACCGAGGCCGCGTTTCGAAGCGCTTGGCGAGCCTAGTGCGAGGTATGCATCCTCCGGTTAATGTGTCTGATTGGCCGGGAACGCGGTCGTTGCTTTGGGTTGGCCTCGCTGATGGAAGGCATTTGCAAGTTTCTTTGTTCTATATAAACATTCTTCTGGTGCCTGTGCAAGCTATCGTCGATGGCTGCCATCTCAAGGTCAGGCGGTAAAACTGCCGGGTTGTCAGTTTAATTGGTCACGCCCTTATACTAACGGAGAAAATGACAAACTAGAAAGCATTTGCCTGACTCTAACATGGTTATAGCGGTGGCGCGTATCCACGTCCATATGTGCAATCTGGTTTGTGTAGTTCCTGTCACAGTTCTCAGAAGCTCTGCGCGTTCTGCTGTAACCCCGCCCCCCTGCCTCCCTCATCTTCCTCCGCTGCTTCCCGGCCCCGTTCCACAGCCCTAGCCCCGCTGCCGTCTCGGTCGTTCCCCACCAGCACCATGCCGGCCGTGTCCAAGGGGGACAGAATCCCTCAAATTTATAGTGTGAGACCTACATGTATCCTGAGGTACAGTGCTAGACTGGCCATGCTATTTTGTATCTGCTGCTACAGAATTAAACTATTTAGCTATGGTTTCCTGAAATTTGGTTGCAGGTAAATTTCAGTGTTCTCTTAAATTGTACTGTCTCATTGCTGGCTTGTAATAAGGTTTTCAACTTGGACATGGGAGAGAACCTGCTTTATTTGATGCTGTGGATTAAATCTGCAGTACGTAGAAATTGGTTGCCTTGGACGCTGGGTTGTATTTAATCTCTTTGATGCAGTTGGTCGCGGGTGGCTCTATTAAAGTTTGTAGCTAGAGTTCAGTATATCTTTATGAAGTGGTTTGCTTGTGCCTCCGTGTGCCCCTGTTGCCCGCTTGTGCTGTGTGGGTGTGTGTGGAGGGCTCTGTGTGGCTGTGTGTGTAGGAAGCTTTGTGTGGCTGTGTGTGTGGGGGGCTTTGTGTGGCTGTGTGTGTGGGGGGCTCTGTGTGTGTGTGTGGGGGGCTCTGTGTGTGTTTGTGTGTGTCATTTGCGAGAGATAAAGCTAGTGGCATTGTAAATGACAATGCCATTTATTTATGTTAAAAAAACATAAATAAAAATAATGTCAAGAGAAATGCCAATAGCTCTAACTTTAACAAAGGCAAAACCATTGCATTGTAAATGCTTGTTTCTTTTTCCTCTTGCACCTTGGAGGACCAATACCAGAGTGCTCACCAACTCGATTTAAAAGATGCAGCTTAACAGTTCTCGCCCCACACTCGTCCCACTCTCCTTAAAGAGGCAACCATCAAAAATTACTGGCATTGTACTCACATTAAAGTCTCCTGCCTCATGTTCTTGCAATTCCTTCTCCTTATATTTCCTTGCAAATGTCCGACCAAATGATTAATAGGCAGGCTTCGAACTTTTACTGCCTTCACCTGCTCAGCAAACAAGTGACCGGCAGAGATGGGGGGAAAAAGGCGGACTTTTAACCTTGCTGCCCTTTAACTGCCCTTTAACTGCCCTTTATCAAGCCGTCACGATTTCCTCAGGTCTCCGCTCGATTTGGATCCATTTAATCGAAAACGGGACTGAACAGCATAACGTTTTGCCTCGACGAAAGGAAAAACCAGCAGCGTCCCAGCTCATCATCTCAGCGTCTCCGCACCTCCAAGCTCTGCTTATTTCCTTCTTTCGTGCTTTCTTCCCTTTTTTCTTTTCTTTCATTTCTTCTTTCCTTCTTTATTGCTTTTCTTTTCTCTTTCATTCGGTCATTGTTGCTTTCATTTCTTCTTTCATTCATTCTTTGTTTCCTTTTTTCTTTCATTCTTTCATTCCTTTTTTCCTTCTATCTTGCTTCACTATCTCTTTCATTCCATTTTCCCTTTCCATTTTAATTTTATTCTTTCATTCCTTTCTTTCTTTTTTCTTTCATTCTCTAGCTTTCTTCCTCATTCTTTCACTTTCTTTCCCCTTGTTATTCCTTCTTTCCTGCTGTCAATCCTATTTTCTTGCTTTCTGTCTTTCTATCCTTCTTTCTTTCCTTTTCTTTCTGTTTGTCTTCCTATCCTTCATTCCTCCCTGCATACCATTCTTTCTTGCCTTACTTATTTGATTTTTGCATTCTTTATTGTCTTCCTTCTTTCTATACTCCTTTTTGCCTTCTTTCTTGCCTTCTTTCTTTACTGCTTTCTTGCTTTCTCTCTTGATGTCCTTCTTTCATTCTTGCCTTACTTCTTTCTTGCCTTCTTTCTTTCCTCCTTTCTTGCCTTCCTTCTTGCCTTTTTTCTTTCCTGCTTGACTTCTTTCTTTCCTTCTTACTTGCTTTCCTTCTTTCTTTTTTTCCCTTTCTTTCTTTCCTTCTTTCCGGTTTTCTTTCTGAAAGGCAAGAGTCTGGCAGGCAATGCCACAACAACTGGTCTTTTTAGGTCTGGGTTAGCCAAGATCTTTTGTTTTTTACCAAAATTAGATGTATTGCATAGTTACTTATAGGGGTTTTCAGACACACTTCATCCATTTTTCTGTGATTGTGTCAATCAAATTTTTCTCTAATCCACTCGAGCATGCATCAAGGGGAAATGTGTCACCCCATTTCAGCCACTGTCTGACTTCACTATGAGTTAGGGTATTATGCCCTTTTACACAGAGCACATCTACACACAAAGCAGTTCCCTTCAGGCCCATGGAGTATTATGGTATTGTGGGCATTTCGAGACCCCAAAAACATTTTTACATTGGTCAATGATTATTTTAGATTGACAAACTCCAGGCAGCATCGTAAACATTAAAGTTTTGAAAAGGCAGAATTAATTAAAGGCTGTTAGACAACAACAAACCAGTTGGCTTTGCCAGTGCTCATTGCTGTCTGTTGGGTCCTCTGCCAATCATCTGGTACCGCCAGTGAATTATAAAGCCTTAATAAAACTATGACCCACTCATAAACTAAGGGGTCGATTCCGATTCGGGAAAAAAAACCGTCCGTACGATTTGTATCCGGAGCCTTCTCCGTACGAATCGTACCCGTCCGTCTGAGTCGCGAAGTACGATCCGTATTCCGTGAATCCGTCTGAATCGTCGCGATCCGTACGTATTGCAAGGCTGAAACCGTGAACCGTACGACTCGTACACATACCGTACGACTCGTACACATGCCGTACGACCAGACGAGTACGATCCGGAGTGGGGTATGAGGACGCGGTTCGTACGGTCCACGTCAGGTAAGGGCGAGTCGTACGGAAAAGCACACAAACACATACACACCATATGGTCCGTACCCCCCATGATCGCAGGGGTACGCACCTTACCCCTGTGATCATGGGGTGTATGAGCCGTACCCCCATTGTACGATCCGTGTACGAGCCGTATCCCCATCGTACAATGGGGGTACGGCTCGTACACCGATCGTACAATAGGGGTACGGCTTGTACACCCCATGATCGCAGGGGTACGGTGCGTACCCCTGCGATCATGGGGGGTACGCACCGTACCCGGGGGGGCCGTTCCGTACCTGTTTCGGCGCGAACTCTGCTTTTACGGCTGTTTTCAGCTCCTGTAGAAAAAGGGTCGTACGGTGCGTACCCGACACGTATCGTACTTGCTGGGTCGTAAAAACCAGCCGCGAACCGTACAGATGTCGCGTACAGTGGGTTCCGAGGGAGAATCGTACGGAGGTTAGAGTTGTATGGTGTCTTTTACAACTCGTACGGAGTACGGCTCCTGGTACGAATCGTACTTCGTCGTACGTACGGGGGACGTTGCAGGGTACGATTCGTATGGGAAAAACGCTCCGAACGGCTATTCGGAGTGGTTTTTCCCGAATCGGAATCGACCCCAAGATGTTGGGCTGTTTGTGCTGCAGATTATATTAAAGAATGTGTGTGTATGTAGCACAACTATGCCTCCTGCTATATTCTGAAATAAGGCAGCACAATTTAAAGTTTTGCTGGTGAAATACACATTTATTTCAGTGTATAAGGGTTGTGTGCACACCCTTGTCCAGTCTATTCTTTCAGTCAAACCTTCCACACAAGCTGGATTCTCAAGCGGAGTATTAAATATAAAGAAGTGTCTACTATAAAAGTAAACAAGTGCCCCAAAGACACTCTTGCCTTGCAGAGATGGTCTGCTTGACACTGTATGTAAATAAAGCACTGACCAATTATGTATTTGGAGGTCTACTACCCAGGTCACAGCGAGCATTTCAGAGAGGAAACTGTAACTCAGCTCATGAAGGAGAGAAAGGGAGAAAGAGAAACGTCATGAGAGGTGAAGACTGACTTACAGGGCTTGTAAGTCCCGTCCTCAGCTCTGTCCAGTTGGCATCCCAGATGCCGGACTTTTCGACAAGGTGCTGAAATACGCTCGGGCTGGAATCCTCTAAACAGATACAACGGATGCAAAAGCATGAGCATTGTAGCTGTATACAGCATGCTGCACGTGACCCGGCCTAACAGAGTCATGAGTTGAGTTTCATGATTCTGTGACTTCTGATATCTCACGGTCTGCAAGCCCTCTTGCAAAGGCTGTAAACCCTCCCTTTTCCAAATCGTCACAGGGTTGGGTGGGGTCAATTTTGTTTGCTTAGCACACCCACCTACTGGCAACTTGGGAAAAGATGGGTTTGGTGAGACGCAGCTTTGCAATTAAAAAAAATTATGCTGCATAGCGTGCAAATGCTGCACGCTAATCCTGGTAGATGCTGCCGTTTACTACTTAACTTTTAGCTTGTCAGACATTTGTTTTAAAAGTGAATCGCCGTATATCTCTTTTGTAATCGAAATCTGTGCTCAGCTTTCTAATTTGTTCTAAGCCTGTAATAGAATTGTAAAACAGTTTTACCTGCACAGTTGCACCCTCCGGTCCACTGAGGTTCTCCATTTGAGCAGAGAGGGTGTTTTAGCTCAATTTGCTCGGGGTCTCAGGCTGGGACTGTCGCCATCTTGTGGTGGTTGTTGGCGGTCCAGCTCTAAACTCACTTCCGGGTGGGGGTAGCATAAAGGGCGCATGGAAAAGCGAGCGCACAGCAGATGCGTGCAGCTGGAGCATCGCCAGCACACCGAAGGCTCGCCAAAGGCAAGCCCGTCTGGCCCGTCCGCGTCCTGAACCCGTCCAGCGCCAGAAATGCTGCCTCTTCCTCTTCAGGATAGGGACTTAACAAGGAATCCATCCTAGCCCTAAATAGAAGCCTGCCACACTGTAAAAATGTCTTGGATGTGGGAAACTGGAATGGGCCAATCTGCTGCAGGAACTGAAAACAGGTTTTTTGTCCTTCGCAGGACTCCATAAACGCAAATCCAAATCCAACCACCCTCTTACGCAGTGGGCTGATAAACGCCTGATCCATGTGTAAACATTCCCAACATATTTATGATCTCATAATAAATGACAAATGAGACTGCCTTTTTATAACTGAAACATGGCTGAAGGACTGGTGTAATCCAGATGTAGTTAATGCCCTCCCCCAGGCTATGCAATCCAGAGGGTAGATAGACCAGAACAACGTGGCAGAGGCTTAGCAATTATTTATCGTAGCTCCCTGAGGTGCACCACATCTCAACTATCGGAGTTAAAAGGAGCAGAAGGCATCAGCTTCTGCCTTCAAATAGAAGACTCTTTTGCATTTGCAGGAGCACTAATTTACCGTCCGCCAGGGTCCTACAAGACCTTTCTGGAAAATATTGGAGACACAATTAGCCCACTTATCCTCAGATACTCCAATTTCACCCTGCTGGGGGATATTAATATTCACCTTGATACACCTAACGACCCGGGGGCTATATGCTTTAAGGAAATCATTAAACACACATGGCCAAGAGCAGCGGATTCCATCCACCACACATACTGCCGATCACACGTTAGACTGTATCTGCTCTAACCTGAAAACCCTTTATTTATTTATTTTTATTTATTTACTTGAGTTTTATATAGTGCTGGCTAGACCCGTAGGCATCAGAGCGCTTTACAGAGTATCAGTACGAAGCAAGTTACATAGGTTACAGAACAGTTACATAATGTTACACAGTAGCAAAAGAAAACACGAGTTGGGAATATGAGAAAACTCGAGGATGTCAATGAGTGGACGAGTGATGAGGCAGAAAACTGCAGGAGATATAATGGTAAAAACGGAGGCAAGAAACAGCCTAAGGGGCCGATGAGGAAAAAGGGGGAGCACAGAAAGGAAAGGGGATGGAAAAACCGATAAGGACAGGGAAGTGCGAGGAAAACAAAACTGAAAAGGCACCAGAGATGTTAACAAAATCAGAAGAACGAGGAGTAGGTCCGTGGCGAACAAGAGAAAATTTGAAAGTCATCCAGCAGGAAACAGGGATTGCTAAAATGGCGGGTCGAGGGTAGGAGAGGCAGTGGAAAATAGTCCCAAAATGGCAGGGAGCATAAGGGTCCAAGAACCAAAAAGGCTAAGTCCGGAAAAAAATGAAAAATAAGCGCTGATTTCATGGAGAGGCACTAGAAGGGGAAAAAGATCCGAAAGTCACAGGTGCAGCAGTCTATTTTCGAGTCACAGCCATGCAATCCATGAGCAAGTGTTCTCGGCAGCGGTGTCCAATCCGTTGTCGATATGTCTTGAGAGGAACTGTTATGGGCGCCACGGCTGCAGATCAAGATAACAGGAGACAGCAAAGTTGGAAACCAGCATGGGTGCTTCTCCGGCAAGGACGGGGAGAGTAACTCAAAATGCCACGTAGCGCAGCGCCGATAGTTCTTACCTCCTGTAAGTCTCAAAAACTTCCCAGTTGACAAGCTGGAGGTGAGGTAATTGTAGGGGAAGGCAGCAGTAAGCGAGCCAAGAGGCAGGGGGAGAGTCAGGAGGGGAGAACCTCTGCCCGTCTCCTCTGCAGCCATCCAGAGCGATCAGAGAGGGATCGGCAGCTTTGAAAGGATTCCGCCGAAACGTTGGACACCAGGGACATCAGAGAGAAGGTGGGGGAGTAGGAAGCTGAGCAGCGGAGTTGAGAGAGGAGCTGTGCCCGATGCCCGGCTGGGTAGGTGTGGGTCGCGGCAAGATACCTGGGCCAGACTCCCCTATAGCTGAACAGAGCGGCTCCACCGGACATCGGCCATGCTGGTCCTGGAACTCCACGGGAGAAAGCTAGAAGCTCCACTTTTGATGAGAAATCTCATGCGCCCAAGCACAGGAATGGAACATCGAGGACCGTAGATGAGGACGGAAAACCAGGTGAGTAGGTTTATCCCCGGAGGAGGTGGGAATCTAGGGATATTTAGCCTAAAAGGCTGGACTGACCATAAGAAAATCCCTTTTGAAGTTGTAACCAAGAGCTCTCAAAACACAAAGGGGCATGCCAGAGTTCCTCAATCAGATAAACCTAGGTGGAAGGAGATGACAACACATCCTGACCTTCCTCCAGGGCCTCAAGCCTGTATACCTAGCCTGTCAGGAGATCCAACTGTAGATAACCAGCTTTTTACACAGTGGATCCTTACCCTTAGGGACCGGTTTGCACCTTCTGCTCCACAAAACAGCCACCCCAAAGAGAAGCCCTCTGCCCCATGGTATTCCCAATCTTTGAGAAATCTACAAACCAAGTGTAGAACACTTGAATGCAGATGGTGTCGGAATTATGAGCCCACCGAACTTACCAATTTTAAAAATGCTCTTAAAATATATCATACCCAAATCAAACTAGCAAAAAAAGCTTACTATACAGATGTAATTAATGCAATTAACTCTAATCAGAAAGTCATCTTTAATATTGTCAATACTTTCAACAATCCTAAAGCAGTACACCAAGAGATTCCCCCCCCTAGGAATCCCTCTGTAATAGCATAGCAGACTACTTTGAACAAAAAGTCTCAATACTACAAAAAGATTTTACAGCTCCTCTTTCCTCTCCCACCAACGACATCAATCTTGACAACGAAAGGCCTACACTACAAAATTTCAAACGAGTTAGCCATGAAGAATCACATCAGGTGATCCCCTTTTGATCCCTGTCCCCCCCAGATCCTACATACCTTAATTGACATTGTGAATTCCATCATAAACCAAATAATAAATACCTCTCTTGCAACTGCTAAGCTCGCAGCAGTAAAACCATTACAAAAGAAACAACTTGTGGACCCCACTACCCTCTCGAACCTACGACCAATTTCTCTTCTTCCTTGTCTTAGTAATATTACTGAAAAAGTTGTCAACCGTCAACGTACTACTTTCTTAGAATAGGCCAATCTGCTTCACCCTAACCAATACGGTTTTAGATCTCAGTACTCTACTGAGTCGGCCCTACTGTATTGTGCTGAATCCCTCAGAGCAGCTCTAGATCAAGGAAAATACGCTGTACTGGTCTTATTAGACCTGTCGGCAGCGTTTGACAAGGTCTCACATGTCATTCTGCTAGACCGTCTCGCTTCCTTTGGCATATCTCACACAGTTCTAGCTTGGCTAAAGAATTTCTTGCAGGACCGAAGACAAGTTATCACTTTAGGTCCCTATAAATCAGCAGTTAAATCAATGCTTTCCAGGATCCATCAGGGGTCAAGTCTCAGCCCCACTCTTTTTAATGCCTAAATGGCCCCCCTAATTATGCTGATATCGTCATTTAACATAGAAACTATATCATATGCGGCGATACACAGCTAATTCTGATCTTGTAGAATAACACTGCTTGGGCTGAAGAAAATTTACGCCAATGTCTCACTGCCACCTTCAACTGGATGAGGACCAACCATCTAAACTGTAATTCTAAAAAAACAGAAATACTACCGCTAGGAAAAGGGAACTTTTCTCTCCCAAGACCTGGTGGCCAGCTGCTGCCACACCCCCCGCCAAACACAGTGAATTTGGTTTGAAACTTAGGAATCAAATTTGATGCCACTCTTTCCTTTAAACAACAATCACTGGCAGTTGCTGAGACTTTTTTCACATTATAAAAACGCTTAAAAATTCTTTGACTTGCTCCCTATTCTTGCAGAAAGAGAGTTGCTGTGGCCTTAATAACATCAAGACTTGACTACTGCAACAGCCTGTATCCGAGACTCTCTTTAGGAAAGCGTTGAAAACTTGGATCTTCACAACATCTGACGCTGTATGTAGAACTCTAATATAATACCTTCTCCTTCACGTCACTTATACATCTAGTATAGGTTTATCAGTCAGGATTCTATGTTGCCGCTTAGCGCCATGATGCTCCTTTTGGAGTGGCAGTCGCGCTTTATATGTGTCCAATTACATTACATTACTGGGCGGTCCCTGAGGACCCCCCGCCCAAGTCTTGCAAACTCAGGCTGACATCATGTCAGCCCATAGGCTACTTCAAACTCACCACTTTCCACCACTTAACTGGTGCATGTACACTAGTGCAAGTGCCTCCAAAAGAATGTCTGACTGCCTGACCTCTGCTTCTGAGTGGGTGTGTGGAAATCGAAAATAATTGCTGTTAGCATGAGCTGAAGCCATCTTGTTTTGCAGCATCCATTTTTGTTAGCCTTGTGATTATGCCGTCTTCACTGTTGCTTGTCTTTCTTTTCTGCTCGTCATCAACTATAGTTAACTCCTTCTATTCTAAGCTCAAGCAATGTATGAGCTCAGAAATGCCTGTCGCTGGTTTAATGCACCTGCTAGAGAATGTGACTGTCCATCATGTCTCACCGATGTAAGCAGTTCTGTTTCACTTCCCACTTTGCTCACTAAGTGATGTTCATCTGTCCATGTTTGTCAGTATCTATTCCTGTCTAGGCCTGTACCTTCTATTTGTAACTACATGCTTACTCTGTAACAAACTGTGTATAAAAGACCCATGGTCTGTGCATTCAAGTCACTACCTCCTGGAACACCCGAGGGTGTTGTATGGACATGGTCTCACTCATGAGTGAATAAACTTATTATTTTGAATTGCAGCTTCAGTGCCAATCTCTACTTTGTTAGTCTAAGGACCCGTGGATAGAGAAGGGTGCACCGCTGCACCGCTGGGCCCCTGAAAAGGCTCCTTTCCACAGGTGGTGTTTGCTTCTTGTCCATTACTCGGAACTGCTACTGTGTTTGTGCCTGCTTCTCGCCACCTGGGAGGAACTTCATTAATAAAGAACAAGTTCACTAAAAAGACTGATTGTATTGTATTTTTTAGCTGGTGGTAAAGCTCCATACAGGACTGAGTTTGTAAGGTGAGGTGGCAAGCCAATGATCATGGTTATAGGCCTGTTCTGTTTGGGACATTTTATGATAAAGGCACTATGCCTGAAATCTGCACTGTGAAAATAACATGTCAAAGTCCATAGGCATTTAATTGTCAATTGCTAGGTTAGACTGTACACACATGCTCTGCAATGGCATGCCAGAGCCATGATAGGAGGGCTACCTATTTGGGAGGCACAATAAGTGCTGTAGGTCCAGTAGTGGAATTTAATATACAGGCACAATCACTTTAGCACTGATTCGCAGTGGTAAAGTGCACAGAGAACTAACGCTAACACAAATGAGGTCACAAAAGTGGAGTATTTAGGCAAAACGTTGTGGCAAGGAAGATCACATTAAGACTGTCAGTTGTAACAAACAGGAAATATGTTGAATGCCATTGGTCTGTTCTGTTTATTCTTCACTTATTAGCAAATGCAGTTGGTGTAACTTATTGTGAAAAACATTTGTTAAAGCCAATAAGCCTTTAACAATTTGTTAATATCACATTGTGATATAGACACGTATTTTGTTACATTTAATATCACATATTACCGTAGTAAGCCAAAGATTTTCCGTTGGCCACCGACCAATCCTGGGCGGTTTCACTGTGAAGATTTTCTTTAGGCCCTGTTGAAAGGTGTTGTATATTTTTTTCAAGCTGTATTTTTCTACATATTTGTAGTGTTATACCTGTATGCATGATGGTTGCCAGTTTATTTACACTTGAATATGCCAGTGTTGGGTAAGGTGTTAAGCCAATGGTAAAGTATAATGGCTTCATCAGTTTACTGGAACAGAAAAATTGCACTGAAATAATTCATTTTGTGGCTATCTTTGGAGAGCAAATATTTTGCTTTGCCAACTGTAATTTTGTATGCATTTGTAATGAAAACACTGTATGCTGGATGGTTGCTTGAACAAAGCTTACACTCACTACAGTAGTCTTGAGATGGCTATGGGACATTCCAGTGATAAATGTTATGGACCTGATTATTTATGATGCAAAGCTGTTATAAAAGCAGCAGACCTGGCATATTGATTGTGAAAATCATATGTTAGAGCGCAGAGGGATTAATGGGTGCATTTTTATTACTCTAAATCAACACCCGCAGACATGTTTTTATTACATGGAGTCTCGCAGATTACCTTAGCAGGCTAGGGTTTTGGCATTGGTTACCCCCTCTGACAAATCATCATTATAAAAAGTTTGCACTGTGAGAATCCTTGTTTAACCCTGCTGAGGAGAACGTTTTTTTCCAACTGTAATTTTGTATACATTTGCAATATTATGACAGTATACCTGATAAGCACCTTATAGGAAAGCTTACACTCAGTATAGTAGGCCTGCTTTTGTTAAGGTAACAAGCAATGATAATAACAAAAGGCTCAATTGGTGTGCAGGGAAATGTTATGCTATATTTCATAGGTCTACCCAATCTCCCCACCCACAACGGGCTCATCTCTCTCTCCAAACAAATCTTACCCTGTCCCTAACCAATGTCCAAAAGCATCTTCAAAGCAAAGTCCAACTTCCTGTTCCCTTCCCAATTCAAACTCTCTCCACCCTACCTCCCATCAAAGCAAACATTAAAAAAAGGACATCTGAGGGCATTATCGATGCGGGCATCAAGGCTTGCAATCTTCTGGTGAAGGCTTGCTGCCTCCCGGCGAAGTAGTGCCAGCTTGCAAAGCAGGCAGCATTGGAAGTGGTCTTCAGCAATGGCAGATTTGGAGGATCCCAGCTGTCAGCAGCTGCCAGCAGCGATGATGATGTTATGGCCGGGATGGAGGCGCTGATGGCTGGCTGCTTTCGCCTCCTCCAGAGACACCAGTTGATGATATTCAGTCTAGATGGCCTCCATCCGGTGCCGCAACAGCTGGGGTGCTATCGCCTACCGAGATGGTGGACCAGCAGGAGTAGCTATGTCAAGGTAAAAAAAGAAAATAGAAACATTGTAAACAATGCTCTGTGTAAACACTTATTTATACAGTGGCACACTATAAGTACATTGCTGGTCTCCTAGGGCCATTGGAATTTGTAATGTGATTAGTCACAGGCCCAAGTTTCCCCACACATGCCTCACATAAAATAAGTGACTGGCCTAAAGGAATGAAGCCAGAAAACCACCAGTCTAAAACTAAGTGATTTTTTCCTTTTAAAGGAGTTCCTAGTTAAAAAAAAATAAACAGACACTTTGGGGGTCATTAGGATGGCGGGCGGACTTTGTCCGCCTCAACAACGAAGGAACCAACTTTGGTCCCACCAAGCATGCACTGCCACGTCACTGCCCGAATCCAATGAATTTAATTCATCTCTTTTAAACTGCTTTTTCCTTAGTTCGTTTTTCTCCTTTACTTTTCATCCTGTCTTTTCTTAAGTTTCAATTCATTTTACTCAATGCATATTCACCAACACTGTTCGACGGAGGCTCAGAAGCATGGGGTGGGTTCCATGTCATGTTTTATTTATCAAGCCCAATGCATTTCGGAAATAACTTTCCTTTCATCAGGGACATCTGAAAATACAAACAAGTATGTGTGTTTTAAATTGTTTCTACCAATGAAGTTTAAACAGTAAATGCTATTTTTAACAATGGGTCTCACATTGAAACACTAGACTTTGTCCGCCTGCCATCCTATCGGGGAATGGGACCGCCCGCCATAAGGGCAGGGGTCCCGTGGGGGCCATTAGGATGCGCCTGCAACAGTGGCGGGCGCATCCTGCATTCCTGACATTGTGGCAGGCGGTGCACTTAGCACCGGCCGCCACAATGCCAGGAAGGCATGTTGTGCACTTCCATGCACAACATGGCAGGCACCGAGTGTTGCCTGCCATGTTGTGCATGGTACTGCAGGGGTGTACCATAGGTACCCCCCATGTGCACCCCCACACCCCAGAGTCCCTGGGGGCCAGCAACAGGTCCCCGCAAGCAATTCCTGCATGCCTTTCCGTGGAAAGGCATGTTTCTGCCTCCATAGTAATATGGCTGGCGGTGTCTAACAGACACCGCCCACCATATTAAACTCTTTTCTGCCCGTTCAACCTATTGACTGGGGGAAAAGCGGCGGACGGTCTTTCCGTCCGCTGTGGTCCCCCCTGCCATAGTAATATGGCGGGGGGAAATGGGTGGTGGGTGGGGACGGATCTCGGGCGGATCGCCCCCGCCGTGCGGGCGGTGGCAATCCGCCTAAGATCCTAATGGGCCCCTTTGTGCGGAAAAATAAAAATAAATGACCTCTCATTAATGAGTAAGGCATTATGCACTATGCAGCACAAGTATTCTTTATGTGCTAAATTAAAGGAGGAATGCTGGGTTTTTGGGTGCTTTGCTACTCTCTGCTGTATGCAGCTGGGAAAGCATTAATGGACAATTTATTATCTTACTTTAATTCCAATGGACTGGCTCTTTTCTGACTGCCTTTCAATCCTACTCTGATTCTAAAGAGGCAGATGAATAATAATAATAATAATAATACTACTTCACACAGGTCAAGTATACATCTGTTGTGGAAGCCATGAAATATATATAGATATACATAAGTCACTTGCCCAGAAAAATGTGTCACATGCCAATAATGGATTTTTTAATATTTTTGGTAGGCTGGGACAGAACTTAGGAAAGAATGAAGGAGTGAAGTAGGAGGTTTCTAAAAGGGCCTGGGAAACACACCTTGTTTTCAGTTTGTAATGCATTGAAAATGTTGTAAATGCTGCATTAATGTAGAACACGCAGATTGCACAGCCAACAAGGCAATGCTGAATTAAATCATGCTGCAGTTAGGTTACAGGTGGCAAAATGCCATGGGCAGGGAGGTGATGAATGATGATGGGTGTGATATCTCTCTCACTTAACAAATACAGTGAATATTCTTAATTTGTCAATGCACAATCAATGTGACTTACCCCAAATCGTCCTTGCCACCACTCAAACTCCCCCTCCAACCACCTCCTCTACTGCCTCCGGCGCACTGGTGCTACCGCAGGCCCCTGCACTGGTGATATGTGAGACTAGAATTTTTTTTACACATTTTAGATGCTAGATACACCTATTTTCTTTTTACAAATTACAACTGCAATACCTCGCTACAATTCAGTTAGCAGTATCTTCCATCAAAACTAGCATTTTAGGTTTTTTTTTGGTTGACAATGTTAGAAAAGCCAGGTATAAAAGCCAACCAAAAACATTTTGTAAAAGAGGGCCAGAGCTATGATGGCTCTGAGTCATTGAGGAGTAATGAAGGGGTGGAGTAATGGTCAATGAAGGGCATATGGTCTTGGTTGGCAAATGCACTGTGACCTCATACTTTCCTGCCATGCTGCGCTATCATTGAAACTGCTGGTATACTGTATAAATGAATCATACACATATTATTGAGGGGGGTCTACCATGAGCATAGCCACTCTCTCATTATAACTGTTTGAGCAATAAAGCTGTATCAGCAAACATGTGTGGTGAATAATAGCATTCTTGGGCCTGCCATCTTTACCGTAGAGTACCAGAAATCTTTTCTTTTAGTCTTACAGTAACAGACGATGTTTAAGGGGAGAGGGAAAGCTTACTAACAAAGCAGAAGAAAACTACTGACTAGTACAGGAAGGAGTAAGTCAGCTACAGAAACATGAAATATAGAAAAAAAGGATAATACAGAGATAACAAGAATTTAGCAAATACTAGATAGAGGAGTTGAAAAAAAGGAGTCACTAGCAAAAAAATAAACTGGAGCCAGCAGAGCAATCAGCTGTGGCAGCAGCACTTATGGTTGTGGTTCCATCCTCCACAGCACAGATGGTAGCAGCCCCTCCTTCACCCACCTTAGATGCCCTCTTGCCCTTGGGTGCTGATGTAAGAAATAAAGATATAAATATAGATTAGTGGTACAGATATTCTCCAAAAATATTTTGACAGTGGCATTGTACTTTTCTACATCAGATTGCCTATAGTACTAGTAGTATTGAGTGACCTATTCTTAATGTCCTAAACCTAAGCCCTCTTCCTAATTTCTAAACCTAAACTACATTTGTAACTACTAATGCTTTGCAGCAAATTATGTTTGCTACTCAACCCCCTTTGATGAGCTATCTTAGTGACAGGACAGAGGAGTCTGCACGACTTCTTAAATAATCAGCTGAAGTGAACGTCAACAAGTTCAATTAGGTAGCGCCGACCAGTGCAAATACATGGCTAGCTCAAGCTGGATCAAATAATATTCATAATGTAAACTTATCTTACCTCTGAGTGTGAGCAGCATGCTATTTGGAAAAATAAATTCAAACACTTAGTAATTACTCAGCGAGCCCCGCAACTCAAACACCCAGCAGGTCGAGCAGGTCCTGTTCCCTGTCTAGAAGGTTGGTCCAGTGGTGCGTCAGCTGTTGCATGGTGCACTTAACCCCAGTGCTCAGGCACGTGCACCAACGTACTCTTCCAGCAGCAGCCAATGCTCCCGCCAAGGCGTAACCACCCCCAGGCCTGTCGCCTACTGCCAGTATGGAGGGGAGTTGGCGTTGCACATAAAAAAACAAGTGCAGTCACCTCCACCTTGGAAAAAATGGGGCAGGGCTTCAAACCTTGGTGGCTTATAGCAGTCACAGTGATGCCGCCTCATGCTGCCTGTTGCTCCTCTGACATAGCACTGGGATGGAAGAAGTCACAAAAAGAAGCAAAAAGGAAGAACTACAGGATGTGAAAAGGAAAAACAAAAAAAGTGTATAAATAGTCAAGTAAAAAGTTTTAATAAAAGACAAAAATGTAAAATACACAAAAACAAAGACACAGACTGAGAAAAAAAGGTGAATGAGGGATGGATGAGTGGGATATGGGGGACGATTGGAACACATTTTAATTGGATAGAAAAATCAGGACCAGCACCATGAAGAGAACAGAAAGCAGGTAAAACAAAATGGCCGCTCCCAGGCAGACAGCATGGTGCTTCTCAGACTGATTTTTCAGTGTGGAAAACCCTACTGACCTGAAAAAAGCAGCACGAACTCTTGGGTGAGCATTCTTCTGCCCATTCGAGGAGTTCCATGAAATCTCATGGTGTTTTTTTGCAAAAAAAACTCTGCAAGTTTTGCCCAGACCTAAGCAAAAGTCAAATAACCACACCAATGGCGGCCATCTGAGCCGCAATTAACACTTAGTTGAAAAAATCATGGGTTGGTACACATCACTCCAATATCAGCTGTTGTGTGATATTACTGTATGGCAGAGTAAGATTCAAAAACAGAAACGGAGCGGTGCACCCAGATCAATGTAAACTGAACGAAACACGTTGGCTGTATGTTCTGGTTGCTTGGCCTTATACATTTTTAAAACAAGCAAATGGAAATAAAAAGGATTTTTTTCTGAAGAATATTCTTGAAGACTTATTGATTATCCTTAAGGTTGCACAGCTCCGTTTCTGTTTTTGAATCTTACTCTGCCCAGAACTAATAAATAACACTTACTCAAAACTCAGAATAATCTGTGGCACAGAATGTTCTGGGACCAATTAATACTCAAACGAGATCCCACACAGAAGCCATTGATATACATCAGACACCATCTCACCGTGTAGGAGCATGAATACTCCACTACTAACAACAATCCAAAAAAAGCAGGGTGGAAAAAAGTTGTTACTGCCATGTAATCTGACTCAAACAGTACAAACTATCACTGTCAAGAGAAGAAAGAGTCAAACAGTTAGCAATAGGACAGGGAGTGGTAAATGTACCTCTAGTTCATCTATTGATCCAGTGTGGTGGGCACCTACACTGAGAGGCAGCGTTGGAACACGTTTTCTGCCATAGAGGTCACCATCGCAGTGTAAACTGTCACTGTCAGGATTTAATTCTAATATATTCTATTTTAGGAGCAGTTATATAGTGCATGTCAACCCGTAGGCTTCCCGGCGCTGCTAGTGCAGCCAAACAGGAATTATGAAAGAGCAAGGTTTTTTACTGATTTGAGGAATAAGAGTTCATTATCCTAGAACGAAGAGAGAGGGGAAGGCTACGCCACAGCTTTGCTGCATTGTAAGAAAAAGATCTCCCTCCAAATCTTTATCTCCTGATGATGGGAAGTGTGACCAGATAGGCATTAGAGGAGGGCAGTGATCGTGAAGGTCTGTAAGGGGGAAAGCAAGGGCCAAGAGATCGGCAGTTCTTCATCAAGAAGTTCCCTAGTGCAATGCAGAGAGACCTAAATTCTCTCTGTCACTGGGAGCCAGTGGAGAGAATATAGAACATGTTGTGCAGATTGATTTCTTGGAAGGTTAAACAGCATTCGTGCAGTTGAATTTTGCACCACCTGTAATTTCTTGACCATGGCTTTGGGGGTTCCCAGGTAAAGTGAATTACCATAGTCCAGGTGAGAGAGGATGAGCGCCTGCACTACAATTCTTTTTGAGGTGAAAGGGAGAAGGGGGAAAATTTTCAACGTACCATGACAAATAGCAGCCAATTCTATGGCTTAAGTCTCATCCACCACATTACAAGGCTCTTTATAGCTGGTTTTGAAGTTGACGGAGGACTTAAGCAGCAATGCCAACCCAGATGTAAAAAGAGTGTGTTGTCCCCATTTTGTTTAAGAAATGAGTTCACCATCCAATTGGCCACAATCTCTAAACATGGACCTAGTCTGTCTTGGTTAGCGAAAAGGCCAGTTGCGTGTCATCCCCATATGAGATTATTGAAATCCTAAAAGGGAGGACAACATTCGCAAGAGGTCTCATATAAAAATTAAAAAGAGTAGGGCTCAATGATGAGCCATGAGATACTCCACATTTGACGAGGAAGCTCTCTGAAATACAGTGTCCCTCAAAAATCTGGAAGGTCCTTTACTCCAGGAAGGATTTAAGTCAGGCTAAGGCGGATCCAACAATTCCAGCACTTTGCAATCTCTACACAAGAATATTGTTGCTAATGGTTGCAGAAGCTGAATTGAGATCTAGGGGGAAAATTGCTGCGCAGCCTCCTCGATCCAGTAGTCTTTTAATCTCTTCCGCCACCACCAAAAGAGCAGTTTCCGTGCCATAATGGGGACGGAATACTGTCTACATAGAGTGCAGAATATCATGATATTATGGGAACTTCAAAAGTGACAGATGGTGTGTCTTTCCAACGTTAATTATCACTGGCAAAAGGGAAATAGGCTGAGAATTTGCTGAGTCAAGCGGGTTAAGATTTGTTTTTTAGAAGTGTTCACAATCTGGTGTGAACTCTGGTCACTCCCATGAACTGAGTTGTGGGACAATCAGCTTCAGAGTCTTGCCTGCTGTGACAGCCAACCTTTCAAGAGGGAAGAAGAAAGATAAAAATGTACACTCCAAAAGAATCAGAACCCCAGCATCAAATTTCAAAGACTCAGACCCTAAATCATATTCGGTGCCTGGAAAAGGCTTATAGAACGGGGAGGTAGAGACCCCAAAATGTTGTCATCTTCCAAGCAGCCAAATAGGCTGTCTGAAAAGTTGAAGCTCTGCAAAACTTTTGCCTGTGACTAGGACTGGAGGCAAAAGGCAGCTGATCTCCCTTCTGGGTGAGGAGACATCACCCAGGGACCATTGTGCTCTGCAAGGAAGAGAAGAGCATTGGAGGGAGCAAGGTCTAATGGAAAGCCCTATAGTGAGGATTCCCTTAGCGAGGTGTGAGCGAACGTCTGTGTATTGATTGGATTGTTGCCTGTGTGCAGAGTGATCCAGCTGCCCCTTCTGCCAGGAACAGTCCGCCGTGACCTGATCCGAGAAACGAGCGCTGTGTGGGAAGAACCAGGCTTGCATCGCTTCATTGGGGTCACTCTAGGCACATCAAGACTTTAATCGGCACCCTGTATGTCAGGAGGGGCTGCTGTAGTGAGGGCAACTTTATGTTATGTTATGTTATGTTATATTTCTTTTTGTATAGCGCGCGGCGACTCAAAAAGAGTATCCCGGCGCTTTAACAGCGAGACCTACGGCAGAATAACATAACACGGCAATAAAAACAGAGAGAGAAATGCAATAAAAAAAGGAAAAGAAAGGCCTATAGAGTAAACAACCAAGTCTTTAGACCCTTCCTAAAAGCCAACAGGCTGGTAGCGCCCCGGAGTGTCAGTGGCAAAGAGCTCCACAGCTGAGGAGAGATGTCTGAGCCTCAGCGGACAGTATCATGTCAACCCGACACAGGCTGCTGTTACTCATATTTTCAGAAGTTTGGGTTGTTACCTGGAAGGAAAATTGGGGCTGTGACCGGAGTTTCTTGTGCGAACACCAAGGCCTGCACCTGACTGAACTCCAGAGGACCACGGAGAATACTACCCGAGACATTACACCCTCACTAGGCTCCAGTTGGAAGCTGAAGGAATGAATTTCCATCCTGTGAGAAGAATAACTTACTTTGTCTTTGAGGAGCAGCTCTGATCACTGGGACGAGCCAGCAGTGCGGCTTGAGGGAGAGAGAGCATGCGAGTGCTGCCTTGTGTACTTCAGGCAGTCCGATTTTGCCGAACAGGACCCGGACATGTGAGCACCCATGAAGAGGGCACTTACTGCACCACTGAATGTTTCCACTGCAATGGAGCGGGTAAGACTAGAATTGGTCTTATGGAGCCACGACGGCCTCACTGCTAATGGTGCTTCTATGCCATAGACAGTTTTGACTAAATCCTGAAGAGTCAAAGAGAAACTCTTCAGTGCCGCCTATTAGTGAGCATTCCCTGGATGTGGCCACCAGTAAATGGGAAATAATCTCAACAATGTTATAAGGGAAAGAGTGGGACATGGATTTGCCGGACAGCTATTAGAGCCCCTACCTCAAGGAGATTGTTATTGCTGATGGATGTTGTTATTCTTTTGAATGTGTAGGGTTACAAATAAAATACTTCTTCTTCGTATAAAAGTATTGGACCAGCATTTATTTATTGTTCGTACTGTGTACATTTTGAGTTATGAATAAATGTTACTTACTTGTATCTATTCCTCTTCCCGAGGGAGCCTTTAATTGCTCAACCACAGCTACTACAGAGAGTCAAGCACAGAAGGGGCACTTGAATGAATGAATGAAGTGAAATTTATAGGGCGCAAACTTAGCCCATGGGCATCAAGGTGCCAGACAAAGCAAAATCGAAACTAACAAGTCTCCAAGGGTTACCGGGTCCAGGGCTTAGAAGTAGGCCTCTCAGAACAGCCTTGTTTTTAGCTCCTTGCGAAATAAGAGCAAAGATGGTTGTACCACCAGATCGGCCGGAAGGGAGTTCCACAACTTAGGAACCAAAGAGGAAAAAGCCCTCCCTCCCCACCTAGCCTTGACGAATCTGGGCACTTGGAGAAGGTTTTTAGAGGAGGACCTAAGCGCTCTAATGCGGGCATAGGGAACAAGAAGGGACCTAACGCCCTCTTACCCAGCGCCATAGATGGCCCCATGGGCTAAGCAAAGAAGTTTAAAAGAGATCCTGGCCTGAATGGGCAGCCAGTGAAAATCTTTCCTGGCCATGGACACTGAGGAGAGCCTGGGAAGGTTAAGCACCAGCCTGGCCGCCGCATTCTGAACCATCTGTAAGCAGTGGATCGAACTCTTGTTCATGCCCGCATACAGTGCATTACAGTAGTCCAACCTCGTTGATACTAAAGCTACCGTAGCCCGCTTTCTCGCATCGAGGGAGAGGTATGATCCTATCTTTTTCAGGATCCTAATGATCCCGCAGCATGTTGACACGGTCCTGCTGACCTGAAGATCGAATGATAGGGAGGTGTCAATCAGGACCCCTAGATTCCTGGCATAAAAAGAGGGAAGGGGACAGTCCCCAAGGGAGTCCGGCCACCAATCTTTAGACCAGATGTCATGGCTACCCCCAAAGATCAAAACTTCGGTCTTTTCTCCATTTAGTTTCAAGAAGTTTTGCACCATCCAGCGGGAAACTGCCTCCATACAGGTTTTAAAATTGAGGGCAGAGTCCTTCACAGACTGGGTAAGGGAGACCATGATTTGGGTGTCATCAGCGTAAGATAACACCTCGAACCCATAGGATCTCACCAGCCTGGCAAGTGGGGCCACATAGATATTGAAGAGGGTGGGACTTAAAGAAGATCCCTGAGGGACCCCACATTGCACCGGGGTGGAGGGTGACAGGAAATCACCCAGTTTAACTCTCTGCTACCTATGATGGAGGAAGGAAGCTAGGAGTCTGAGGGCAGGGCCCCTGACCCCCATCTCTCCAAGCCTGGCAACCAGGATGGAGGGGGACAGGGTGTCGAAGGCCGCCGTCAGGTCGAGTAAAACCAACAGGGTGATCTGGCCCCTGTCAACCTTCGAACGGATGTTGTTTATCACCACAGTCAGAGCTGATTCCGTACTGTGGGCTCTCCGAAAGCCATGCTGTGAGACATCCAATAATTTCGAGTCATCCAGAAAGGTGGTAAGATGTTGGTTGAGGTGGACTTCGAGTATTTTCGCAGGGGCAGGAAGCAAGGAGATGGGTTGGAAGTTTTTTAAGACCCCAGGGTCCAGTGAGGCTTTCTTCAAGAGGGGCTTAACCACTGCCAGTTTCCAAAGAAGGGGAAAAATCCCCTCCGTAATGGCCAGGTTAAGCACCTCTAGAAGAGGGGGCAGAATTGCCTCCCTACAGCTCTTCAGGATTTTCAGAGGGCAGGGGTCTAAAGGAGAAACCGATTTGATCTTATCTAAAAGAGGGTTTAACTCTTCCAGGGTGAGGAGGGGAAAGGTGAGAAGGCGGGGCCTGAGATCAGCTAAGAAGGGCGCTACCATAGTCGGTGAAGGGGGAAAAAAGAGGTCTGACCCCTGATTAGGTCCCTGATTCAGAATCTCCAGTGAGCTGTGAATGTCAGCGATTTTCGTATAAAAGAAGGTTGAGATCTTATTACAAAGCTCCTGGGATTCCACTATGGAGTCCACCTTCTGTGGAGCCGAGAGGACGACAACGATCTTAAAAAGCTCCCTAGAGGAACTCAGCGAGGTAGTCAGATTAAGAAAGTAGGACTTTTTCTCCTCTATG
The DNA here is from genome assembly GCF_964261635.1 of Lissotriton helveticus. Lineage (NCBI taxonomy): Eukaryota > Metazoa > Chordata > Amphibia > Caudata > Salamandridae > Lissotriton > Lissotriton helveticus. The sequence continues at coordinate 1,026,663,822 of NC_136063.1, forward strand.
ATAGCCATTTTCTAATCTTTCAGAAGCTGTTTATGTCGTTGTCTGTTCTCGATGGAGTCCAAATTAGCACGCCAAAGCCTCTCTTGCTTTCTGCAACCCTGTCTCAATCCTCTGAGTTTATCCGAGAACCAGGGTGCAGAAGGACTCTTCCTGGCGGAGTAGTGAGGCTTGGCGGGTGCTAAGTTGTCTACCGCCCCAGCCGGTCCGGCCCGGTTGTATAGTAAGACCCATTGTAGGACATCAGGCGTATAAGGCCTCAACCTCCACTACGTGCCCTGTGGCTCTCTGAAAAGGGTTCTGACATGCATCCACTGCAGGGTGGAGGTCTACCTATCAGATTGTCCATCACTCAATTATTTATCCTGTCCACATTGAGAATGTACTAAAATAAGGGGTGAGAATTCAATCGGATTTGAGGAAGAAGCCACTGTCATTTGCATTGAAGCACATATATAGTTAGTAGTGTGAAATTCAATCTGTATAATTTACCAGCTAGTACACGTATAGTCTCCAGGTTCATCTCAGTATGCACAGTTGACAGTATGTCCTGCTGTCCAGTGTCTCACATCCAGGGAAAAGCACAAGGAAGAAAAAGGATAAGCATGACCTCTCTATCTTTGAGAGATCTTATCACTTACTTTAATAAAAGGTGTTCCCCGACAACAATTCATCATGTGCCCAATGTCTATTTTAGGTGTACCTATAGATAGCTTAGCCTTCTTGCTGGAGCTCATGTCATCAATTGTCTGAAAAGTTAAAATAAGAAACATTTTCTTTATTTATTTATTTGAAAAGTTTTATAAAGTGCAAACATGACACAACAGGGTATTAGAGTGTTGTACATGTAAGCAAACCATAAAAGAAGTTAAGCAGACATGGGGTGTTCATATTAGATAGAAGGAAGAAAAGCAAAACATGGTTGAAAGGTAGATCTAAGCTGAAAAACATAAGATAAAAGTTAGTTTGGTGACTTCAAGTCTACAGTTGCAGGCAGATTTTCAGAAACAACCCTTTGGCTTCTTTTTTTAATGAGGTGGTAGAGGGGTTAGTTCTGATTTCGAGGAGAAGAGTGTTCTATATTTTTGGAGCAAGGCCAGAGAAGGCACGGTTGTAAGTCTGCTTCTCCTCGAATTTATGTGGTTTTAGACTAGATAGTTAGAGTTTTTTTGTCATGTAAATTGGAGTGTTATCATGAAGAGCTTTGTGCTTCAGGCAGGCTATCTTGAACTGGATCCTTGCTTCAAGGTTGAGCCATTTGAGTTAGATCTTGTGTGATGTGATCTAATTTTTGTGACCCTGTGATGAGTCTGGCCGCTGAGTTCAGTGTAGCCCTAAGAGGGGCAAGTCAGGCTTTAGGTTGCCCTGCCAAGGTTGCAAATCTGTAGTCTAGCCAGAAGACGACTAGAGCTTGGACTGCTAACTGCACGTCTTCAGTCGGCAGGAATGCTTTGAGTTTTCTTAATGTGTTGAGTTGGTAATTGGCTCTTGTGGTGGTTTCGCTGATGTGGTTTTGCATATTTAGGTGTTTGTCCAGAGTTATGGCTAATGATTTAGTGGAATCCACATGAGGAGTGCAGTTGAGCGCCGCTGGTAGTTTGAGCCAGTCTTGAATTGGGGCAGAGTGATTTTGGGGAGCAATCAAGAGGAATTCTGTCCGTTATGTAGGAATGAGGCAAACCAAGTTAATACTGGGCCAGATAGCCCCATCCTTTTTTCGAGGAGATAAATTGAGTTGTCATATTTGATTGTGTCGAATACCGATGAGAGATCGAAAAATATAAGAAGGCAGCGTTTGTTCTAGTCAAGTAATCTCAAGGCATCATTGATGAGGTGTGTTAGGGCAGTGCCGGTACTCTGTCCGGATCTGAAGCCCGATTTGAAGTGGTCCAGGAGTTGAAACTGTTCAATGTGATTACAGAGTTGTTTGTGAACGCATTTCTCATGTAGCTTGGATAAGATCATGCTATTAGATATTGGATGAAAGGTTTTAGGGTCAGATAAGACTGCATTAGGCTTCTTTGGGATGAGGGTGACTTGTCCTATTTGGGGGCAATCAGAAATCAGGCCCTGCATAAGAGATTAATTGACAATCTTAGACCAGAGTGGGAGCACGAACAATCTAAGCTCTTTGAAGCACTTAGCGGATAGTGGATAGTTTGAAAGATTTGAAGGTTTCAGAGAGCTTATAATTCTGAATTGGACGTCATCATCAGGCAATGAGAGGGTATTCCATGATGCATTCTTTTTTGGTGTATAATCACTGTATCCTGAGAGAGAGGAACTCACCAATGGTAAACATGGAGAGGGAGTGGGTTAGGTAGGAAAATTTGTATTCGGTATGGTGAGTTGTAGTTTGAGCTCATTTTTTGTTGTTTTGTATCTTAAGTGTGTAGAGGACTCCTCATCGCTGAGAGTGAGACGTTAGATGTAGAGTGCTGTTTGTTTGATTGGTTTGCTTGTTGTTTGATGATTTCAAAGAGTTTTTACGGTCTCTTTTTGGCATTGTCAAGTTGTGATTTAAAGTGATTGGCTTTGGCGCAACGGATGTGTTTGTGATACGCACTTCTTGTCTTTCTCAACTGCTTGAGGTTTATTACGGAAAGAGAGTTTCTCTATGATCCCTCTGACACCCTTAGTTTACGTCTTTCATTGTTAAGGGAGAGATTAAAGCAGGGATTGTATTTTTTGGTAGGAATCCTCTCACGCTGTTTTGGTGCAGTTTTGGCAAGCTAATTCGTCATTGAGTGGATGTAAACTTAGGTAAGGTTGTCAAGGTTAAGGAGGAAGGAGGTTATTACTAATGTGGGTAAGATCATTACCGTTGATGTTCTTTAGATCTCTTGCCCATTGTTTGCTTTTAAGGAGTTGACCCTGTCTAATCAGCACCCTTTTCAAGAGGAGAAAGGAGATTAGGTTGTGGTCTGACCAGTCACAAAAGTGATATGTCTGCCGGTTGTATAACTTTGTCTTTGGTGATGATTAAGTCAAGGGTGTCACCCTTGTTATGGGCTGGTTTGTTGCAGGACTCGGTGAAGTTTAGGTCAGAGAAGAAAGCCTTGAAAGTGCAGAGAAGTGGATCAATTGTATCATTCCAGTGTAAATTGACATCCACATGGAAGATATGGTTATGGTGTTGTTTAGAGTTAGAGGAAATTATCAATTATTTTTTCAATAACTGAAGATTATCACCTGGAGGGGTATAAATCGTGTGGAGTGCGCGGACTATTTTGTAATTGTTCAAGATTTCAAAACCCAAGTGTACGCAGGTATTCATCAGTGCAATTTTGTGCACGTCTCAGGCTGAGAGCGGATCGAAAGATGCATACTATGCCGCCCCGACTTTAACCATTCTGATGATGTCATATTTTGGGGGAGCCAAGATGTCCAGAATTAGTGAGGAGGAGTCATTCAGCCAAGCTTCGGTTAGGATCAGCAGGTCCAGTTTATGTGTAAATATGAGGACGGCAATATCGTCCACATGCCTTTAATGCTGATCTACAATTAAGGAGCATTGATTTGATGTGGGACTTAGTTACTACAATTTTGAGGTGTGATGGGGAGACAGGTAGTAAATTAGCCTTGTTCATAGTTCCGAGATTGACATTGGGTTCTCTAAGCGTGTTGGAGGGAATAGTTTGAATCTTGAATGAAGCATGCGATGAGATGTTACGAGAGGAGTTGTACAATAGGAGAAGGGCGTGAATGTCAGCCTCAATTAGATGGTCAGTAATCCAAAGGGGTCTGGACGGGTGATTGGAAATGGCTTTGTTTTCCTGTATAGTTCCCCCAGATTAACAGTGGTAAAAGTTCTATTCCAGTTGTGTTTGGTAAGTGAAACATCCTGCTGACATGGGACTGATATCTCTCAACTACAATATATGTGCTCAGTATGAAATTGAGTGTCAGTTCCCGTCATTGTTTCATGGCCTAGGAAGATTCAAGAAAATGAAAGTGCAACTTTGGTTAATGAGGACATTTGCCTTGTTGACCAACGTCTCTGCAGATTTGCTTTTTACTTGCAAGAAACAGTTAAAAAAGAACTAAAAACACTGCTGAAACATGACATCATTGAACGCTCCACTGGTTCTATGCTGTGGGTTTTGCCCACAGTCGTGGCGCCCAAAACGACAGTGTAGGTACAGTGAGCATTGGTGTTGATATGCCTCAGTTCAACAAAGCAATAGAGAGAGAAAGAGATCCTGGTCCTCACGTAGCGGACATGATAATGCAGCTGAACAAAGCCAAAGTCTTCCTCCATCTTGACCTGAACAAAGGATACCATCAGCTCGAGCTGGAAGAAAACTGTAGGCACATTACAACTTTATCAACTCATGTTGGTTTGTGCAGATACAAAAGACTGAGTTTTGGAGTATCTTTGACTGTGGAGAATTTCAGGATGTTAGTTGCCGAGTAACTCAGCCAGTCACACATGCTATCAATTAGAGTGATTACATACTGATATTTGGGACAACACAAAAACAGCTTGACAAGGCTCTTACACAAGTGTGCCAATTGCTTGCGGATGTCGTTTTCACTCTGAATGCAGCAAAGTGTGAGTTTCACAAAACCCAACTTAAATTCTTTGGGCACATATTCTCTGATCAGGGAATGACTCCTGGCCAATAAAGTGCAGGCATTGTCATCCACTAGTCCCTCACAAGATGTAACCATGCGATGGTCCTCCTTAGGCGTGGCCAATTATTGCTCAAGATACATTTGAGACTTTGCTACAGTGAGTGCCCCTTTAAGAGACTTAACAAAGTGGAGTGTCCCATTGCAGTGGTCTACTGAATGCGATCAAAGTTTGAGGGAACTAAAACATATGATTGAGAACGTAACTAAAATGGCCTATTTTGACCCCAAATTACATACTGAGATAACAGTAGATGCAAAATCGGTGGGGCTGGGGCAATTCTTGCTCATTACACTGGCTATCCAAATGATCAGAGACACATTGTAGCCTACGCCAGTAGGAGCCATATGAAGCAGAAAGTGCCTATTCACAGACGGAAAAGGAGAGCCTGACTGTAGTGTGGGCCTGTAAACATTTCCATGAGTTGCTATATGGAAAATGTTTCACTGTCATCACTGACCACCAGGCTTTGCTCACTATTTTTGGAAAACTGAAAGTTAAGATGCCTCCTCATATTGAGAGGGGGGGGTTGCGAGTGTAAGAGTACGACTATGTGATTGCACTCATGCCGGGGAAAGATCAAAACCCCACAAATTACTTTTTACGAGTGCCGCTGAATCGACACAGTTCAACATCCAAAGTGACTAAAGAGTATCACAACTTCATTGTGAGGTCCATCACACCAGCAGCTCTATTCATTTAACATATTATTGCTGCTACCACTGCAGATAATGACTGTTCTTCCTCAAAGATGCAATTTTAGAAAAAAAGCAGTCGAACCTGTGCTGATGATGTTGAATTCCCAAAAATAAAAGATGTACAGGATGAACCATCTGTCATCCAAGAAGGTATAATATTGAAATGCTCAAGAATTGTCAAACCTGTGAGTCTAAGACAGCAAGTAATTGAGCTGGCTCATGAAGGACACCATGGCATTATAGCCACCAAGAGGGCCCTAAGAGACTGGGTGCGGTTATCTAATCTAGATGAACACGTTAAGAAAGAGATGAAAGCTTGTCACCTTTGTAACTGCTTATTTCCCAAGGTGATACAGCATCCATTCACAATGTCTGACGTTCCCGCAAGAGTGTTGCAGTTGACTTCTTTGGGCCTCTATGAAATGGATATCACCTCATGGCAGTTATTGATAATATTTATCATCGACAACCCATGACAAAGTCTTCAAGTGGATTGATGACATATTCAAAGCGTGGGGCATCCCAGGTATTCTCAAACCTGATAATTGCACACCTTTCAATAGTAAAGAATTCAAGACGTTTCCTATTCAACCCAATGTCAAGCATCAAAAGAGTACACCTTTCTGGCCCCAAGCCAATGGTGTTGTTCATGGGCACCCTCAAGAAGGTAATTCAATCAGCATTGATGGAAGGAAATTGAGTTAAACTAAGTCCTATGTCAAGCTCTTTGTTCCTGTCGAATAACTCCTCACTCCACAACTGGTGAGGGTTCTGCCGCCTTACTATTTGGGAGAGCCATCTGAACCAAACTACCAAAATGGATATCGGACCGATCGATGGATGCCAATAAGGTTTGTGTCACAGACACTTCTTGAAAGTGAAAGAGGAAAACATATGCCGATCAACACCAATGCACCCAGGAAACAGTATTTGACAAAGGGAACTGGGTACTGGTCAAACAGAAAAGAAAGCGGAAAATGAACATTCAGTTTCATGTCAACGCTTTGAGGAGTGTAATGTGCAAACAACACATGGCGAAAGCGCATCGTACCAGAAAGTCTATAACAAAGGATTTGTTACACTTTAAACCCCTTCTTCTATGTTCATCAGTTCCTGATGTGATGAGAGAAATGGACCCTCCTAAATGTCCAGATTAAGCACCCAAGCCTATATTGTTGGCAGACCATCAAGGTGCATCTTAACTCCTTCATACCACCCTCTCTGGCAGACCAGTGTGATCGCCTCAACGACTCATTGAGGAATTATTATGCTAATGCTATCTGTACATTTTATTTACCAAAGGGGGAGATGTAGTGTGGTGATATTATGCATGTTAGGACCCTTGTAGTTGTGGGTAGACTTTAAACAGGAATTGCGTAATCTGCTTGGAGGTGTTAAGGTGTGGTTATAAAAGTTATGATGCAATGAGTGCAGTTTGTGGTTGTATGATGAGGAATAAAGATATCTGTTACACATTCATTTCTGTGAGTGGCATGTTAATTTGCATGCACCCAGTCTGGAGAAGATGCTACACTCAGCACCATGCCAGAATTTTATTTTGGAATTGGAATGGACTGTCCTCGCGCAGAGGAATGGAAAGAATTCTTGGCACAGGTTCAAGGTTGTGAACCACTCAGCAGCACTGGGTATTTGAAATAGTATAACAGAATTCAAGGGACTTTCAAATATCTTCTCAAATATACCCTCTCTCAGTCACGTGGGTAAGTCCAGCCACCACCACTGGTCAGAGACTGCAATGGGGCATTCAGGGATGCTCTGCATTCTGTTTGATTTTTATTCTCACAAGTTCAGCATTTGTGGTTAAGCAAGTACATTTGCCAGTATAATCCCAAACTTCCTCTTTCACATAGTCCTTTAAGTCAAGGGGTAAGACTCCTTTTGTCAAATCTGACACACTTAAATGACTTACCTTGGAGTGCTCAATTTAAACTCTGAATTATCATTGCATGTCTGAAGCTGAAACCCATCTGGTTTGAAATAGATCACACAATTTAATTTGCAGAGAAGATCTCTACCTAAAAGATTGACTAGACTAGAATCACATATTACAAACTTCTGACCCTCTTCAAGGGTACCTACCTTCACAGGAACTTTAGCTGAAACAGTATTTATGATCTGCTTAGATTTGTTTTCCCGAAAGGAGTAGATTTGGGACTTCTACAGTTTTTACAGTAGAGCGTGTAGCTCTTGTGTTGATAGGAAACAACACGAGGTAGCCCTTTACATCTCCAACCAAATAAGAGCCACTCTGGTTTTCCATAAAAACTGTACCAAGCACAATATATCTTCACTCCAAGGCATCATCATTGTGATTCATTAGAACCTGGACCTCTGAAACTGTAGAAGACCGAAAGCTGTTAATCCTTGTAAAACGTTTTTGTTGAACTCTAGGATTCAGATTGGCATTAAACCATAGACTATTTACATTTGGCTTTATCAAGAAGGCTTGGGGCATGTTAGGGATCTGGGATCTTTGCATTTCCGTATTTGACATCTGCATTGCATTCAGATTTGACATTTGACATTTGACTATCAATTTGCATTCAATTTGGATTCAACCTTCATTTCTGTTTCCAGTGGAAGACCTTGTTACAATAATGATAGGAAATAGACTTTTTCATCATGGTATATCCACCCCTAGATGTGGGTGCAACTTTACCTCTACCCAATGGGACACCATTCCCATTCGGCATCATCTGACCACCACCTTGGTGATCAACTCCCTGCATCCTTGCACCACCACTAGGACCATAACCTGCGTTTGCCACAAATGGGCCGTTCAGCAATATTTTCGGTGCTAACTTTCTGCTTCACTTCCAAATCATCACTGCAATACTTTGCATATCTCAGGACTTCATCTAGAAGCTTAACCCCTTGCCTGCGGGGCTGATTCCCCTGCTGTGCTGGGGGAAGAGGGGGCGCGCGCAGCGCCCCTGCGCTCGTGACGAGCTCAGCTCGTCATGAGCCACGGTGGTCGTGTGCTCATGACAAGCTGAGCTCGTCACGGCCACACCCGTTTCTGTAGAATGCCTGCACAGCAGGGGAATTAGCCCCACGTGTTCTAACGGTCATGATGAGCTCAGCTCGTCATGAGCATATGGGAACCGTGGCTCATGACGAGCTGAGCTCGTCATGAGCATGGGAGGGGTTAACTACCATTAAATCACAGTCTGCTGAATGTGCGAGCTAACCTCTGGACGCAAACCAAGAATTCCTGAAGCCATTATGCTCATGGAAAGCTTTTATCAGCCCGTCGCAATAAGCATGCACAGACACTTTAGACTCTTGAGTGGTTCTTGCTATTTTCAGCCAATCAGTCTCCTTCTGAGGAACCTCAGTCTTCAAAAAATTATTCTTCTGATTATACTTATCAATAACAGAGGGAGAAGGGGCATTCATTTGGGCAACTTCTCTGCGGTTCCTCAGACGGTTACTGCACCTTACATTCGGCTCACAAATCATTAGGAAAGAGAAAAACAAATAAGGTATTGAAATCCTCCCAAAGCATCTTTAAACTGTTCTTAAACCAGTGAATCTGAATGCACCTAAAGGCAAGTTTTCTCTCAATTTTCGAAACTGATATGTAAATATGAAAAGATCACATTGGCTCCAAGGTGCATGCACATATTCAATCCCATGCACTTCTCTCAATGGGTAAGGTCTGATCTCTGAATTGCTTTTGATGTTCTTCCCCTCTGGCCCTTCGGTTTCATCTTTTTTATTGCTTTCCCTTTGAGCGCTGCTATCTTTAATCTTTTAGATATCACGCCACCTTTGAATGTTCTCAATGAATTCCATCAAGTGTCATTTTAGTCCCGTCATTCGCATGTTCTCGAGAACAACATCCTAAAATTATTCTTCAAATTCTGACTCTTGGACATGTCAACGCCAAACTCTGTCACACGCATTATTAACAGCTTCTCTGCACAGAAACAAAAGTTCCTTTTTGTTGCTCCCATTTTTCCTTTAATAATTTCTTCAAATTCTTTGTTTATCCTCAAGACACCCAGCGCTCCTATTGGAGCATCCTAATCTGGGATTTCTTACTCAGGGCTTCCTTTAACTTCTACAATGGGCCCACTCACAAAGGGAGTTGCTACGGTTCAAGGTCTCGCTCCTCAATCTAAAGTAGTACGTGTGCTTGGTGTAAAGAGGATTTTTCTAACTGTGGAGCAATTCAGTAGTACTCAGGGCTACTAATCGTGGAGCTAGGTTGGGTCCCTCCAGCCTGTTGATTCCCTCCCGCCTGCTGACCCAAATTATATGGTGGGGGTCAGGAAACAAATAAATCAACAAAACATAATCACTGGTGTCACTCTTACAAATCTTATATTTTGTTTTCCTGATTTCCACCTCTAACCTACTTTCTTCCTCTGTGTTCTGTCTCTTGTTAATGCAGGATACATCCTAATACCCAAAATTGCATTCACTCTCAAGTCTTGCTGTTCTACATCTGATCCTGCTTTCATGCAGCTAAGGACCAATGGGCAGATTTACAAGCCCCTTGTGCCTCATTTACGCCGCCGTTGCGTCACTTTTGTGACGCAGCGGCGACGCAAATCCTGCTCCATGGTGCGGGGGTACTTACAACGTGACGCGTCCGGGAGATGCGTCACATTGTAATGCCCTGCGCCACATGTAGGCGTTCCTGTGCATGGGGGGGGCGTTCCGGCGCAGGAACGCCTCCTAAAAGTGGCTGAGTGAAATCTACAAGATTTCACTTAGTCACCTTAAGGCCCATGCTGCGTCAAAACCCTGCGCCTGCCTGAAGCAGGCGTAAGGATTGACGCAGCATTAACTAGATGGGGCCCCCAGAGCATTGCTGTCAGCAATGTGTCACTTTTACGACAGATGTGTGACGCATCTGTGCCGTTTTTGCACCATGGTGCGCCGCATTCTAAATGCGGCGCATCCATGATTGCGGAGCTGTGGCGCACAATAACTGGCGCATCCCTGCTGATTTGCAGGGATGCGCCAGTTATTATAAATATGTCCCCTAATGTTTTTGTTCAGGTCCAATACTTCTCCTACTCATTTGCATTCAAAGCATCATAATGTGCTGGCCTAGGTGGGGGTTTCATAGCATTTATCATTAGTCTAAAATTCTCAATGTTTCTCATATTAAAAGTATCATGTGGGAAAAACTGCAAGGACTTCATTTACTGTGATCCCATCCATTCCTTGATCCAAATTCATGTGTATAATACAATCTTGTTTGTCTTATAATGTGAGCGCGTGCCTGCAAGAGGGGCCTTCTCACCCTCACGCAGGTATTCTCACAGCATCTCTGAGAAACAATGTTAGGGGCTTATTTACAAGTCCCTTGCACCTCCAGTGCGTCACTTTTTATATGGGAAAAAGGGACATACTGGCGGCGCAAGGAGCTTGTAAAGAGGCCCCTCTTTTTCTTATGAAAAGTGTAATCTTTTCTATATGTACAGTACAACACAAAGTCACTAAACCTCAATTGAGATAACCAGCAGTACTAAGCAAGTCACAATGAAACACAATATCACAACCATTCAATATCAGCGCGACACCACTGGACTGACTACTCTCAGTGCAGCATTCTTTGACTTAATGTCCTATTTTAGAGCGGCCCTCATACCAAAGGACCAATATTAGTGCAGCCCCTCAGAGCAACTCACAGTACCTCACTGCAACTCCACTCAATGAAGATCATCTGCGCGATAGCAAATGATTCAACAATTTTTTTTTTCTAATATCCAAAAACAAAACAACAACTGTTGTGTTCCACGAAAAGATGTTCAAAGTCACCAGTCACTCTAGAAGAAATGGGAACTAACTCCATTCTGGTGCTATCTCATGCATATGAAGTGAATTCTCGACAAGCAGGAAATCACCCTAACTAATGCGGTCTGCTTCTCTGCGCAAAATAATTAACCAAACACTAAACTCAATTAGTACACCCTCACAACAGAAATGTAACATGTGCCTACCTTTTGTTTGGCTGATAGCGACTTACAGTCCAACACCACGAACCTCATTTATGAAAAGTGACGCATCGCTGCGTGAAAACAGCGATGCGTCACTTTTAACTGCGCACTCCTTGCAACACCAATGATGCGTCATATTTAATGTATGACGCATCATGTCGCAAGGAGTTACAGATACGTCAGTATTTCTGACGTATCTGTAAGCGCAAAAGTGACGCATTGCTGGAGCGACTGCAGAGCCTGTGTTCAGGCCTGGTCGCCCCCACGCTCCTGTGCTGCTCCTGCCTCTGCCTGCTGCCGCTTCCTGTGCATCTCGTGTCCGGGCGACCCAGCCGCCGCTGAGCCGCCCGCCCGCACCAGCTTCTTCCCGCCGCTGCCTCCCTGCGGCCCCGCCCCCCGCCAGCCCATTCGCCGCCCCGCTCCCGCCAACCAGCTTATCCGCCCACCCGGCTCCCTTCTTATGCTGCCCTTACGCACGCGCAGCGTTGACGCGCAGCGGGCGCGCTGATTGTGCGCCAAAGGCGCGCGAAAGGCAAGCCCGTCTGCGCCAGAACCCCTGGTCCCCACCGCCGATGCAAAACTACACGACAGACCTACGATGCCGCCACTCTCAACGCACTCAATACCGGCCAGAACCCTGCCAGCTACCGAGCCACCCCGAGACGCACCCACGGACCCTTCGCCTGCCAAGCCTGACGATTCACCTGCTACCGGACCTGCACCACCCCCGCCAAGTCCAGCACCAGCAGCAACCACCTGAAGTGCATCCTGCTCAACACCCGCTCCGTCCACAGGCACGCCGTGGAACTCTGGGACCTGCTCGATGCAACAGCACCGGACGTCGCCTTCCTCACCGAGACCTGGATGAACGCCTCCTCAGCGCCCGACATCGCCATAGCCATCCCGGACGGATACAAGATCACCCCGAAGGATCGTGTCAACCAGAAGGGAGGAGGCATCCCCATCATACACAAGAACACCATCCGCATCTCGACTAACTCTGACGAAACCTTCACCGCCGCCGAACACCTGCACTTCCAGATACACACTGACCCCAAGACCACCCTCCGTGGCACCCTCATCTACAGACCACCGGGACCACGCGCACAATTCAGCGAAGACATCGCAGACTTCATCAGCCCGCACGCCCTTCCCTCCGCGGACTACATCCTCCTAGGGGACCTCAACTTCCACCTGGAGAACAACAATGACAGAAACACCACCGGCCTGCTGGACAACCTCGCCAACCTCGGACTCAAGCAATTGGTGAACATCCCCACTCACTACGCCGGCCACACGCTTGACCCCGTCTTCTCATCCAGCAAACACATCTCCTTCAGCCACGCCACCGGACTCCACTGGACCGACCACAGCTGCGTCCACTTCAGCTTCAGAAGAACTACGACCCACCACCACCTGCAACAGGCTCCCTGCCAAAACTGGAGCAAGATCACCGCCGAGCAGCTCACCGCTTCACTCAGCCAGAACACTCCCACCTGCACAACGAACCCCAACAAAGCAGCTAGCAACCTCACCAAGTGGCTGACCGCCTGCGCCGATGAACTCGCACCACTAAAGAACCCTCCCAGCAGACCCGGCAGCAAGAAAACCCCCTGAAGAAGAACTGCCGCACCCTCGAGAAAACCTGGCGGCTCGACCGGACCACAGACAACAGGACCGCCCTCAAGCACGCCCCCCGCAAACACCATCAGCTGATCCGCGCCACCAAGAAGACGGCACTCAAAGAACGACTGAACAACAACGCCCACGACAGCAAGGAACTCTTCAGCATCGTCAAAGAGTTCTCCAACCCCAGCGCCGGAAACAACGACATCACTCCCAGACCTCTGCAACTCACTCGCCTCGTTCTTCCACTGCAAGATCGCCGACATACACAACAGCTTCAATGCACAGACCACGCACCCGACCACCGAACCAACGCCCGCCACCACCACCCTCTGCAACTGGACCCCGATCAGCACCGAAGACACCACCCGCACGATGAACTCCATCCACTCCGGATCACCAACCGACCCATGCCCACACCACGTCTTCAACAAAGCCGACGCCATCATCGCACCCCATCTCCGAGACATCATCAACTCCTCCTTCCACACCGCCACCTTCCCGGAGAGCTGGAAGCACGCCGAGCTGACCGCCCTCCTGAAGAAACCAACGGCGGACCCCACCGACCTCAAGAACTACCGTCTCATCTCGCTCCTTCCTTTTCCGGCCAAAGTCATCGAGAAGACCGTCAACAAACAGCTTGCCACCTTCCTCGAGACGAACGGATCCCTCGACACCTCGCAGTTTGGGTTTCGGGACAACCACAGCACCGACACCGCCCTTATCGCAGCCACCGACGACATCAGAACCCTGATCGACAACGGGGAAACAGCGGCCCTCATCCTCCTGGACCTCTCTGCGGCGTTCAACACTGTCTGCCACCGCACCCTAGTGAAGCGCCTCAGCAACATCGGAATCCGAGAGAAAGCGCTGGAGTGGATCATCTCGTTCCTCGCCGGAAGAACCCAGAGAGTCCGCCTCCCTCCGTTCAGATCCGAGGCCACCGAAGTCATCTGCGGCGTACCACAAGGATCTTCACTCAGTCCAACCCTCTTCAACGTCTACATGAGCCCCCTCGCAGCCATCGCACGCCAACACAACCTCAACATCATCACCTACGCCGACGACACCCAGCTGATCCTCTCCCTCGCCAACGACCCCACCACCGCCAGAGACAATCTACACGAAGGGATGAAAGACGTCGCCGACTGGATGAGGATCAGCCACCTTAAACTGAACTCAGACAAGACGGAAGTCCTCATCCTGGGATCATCACCCTCCACCTGGGACGACTCCTGGTGGCCCCCGGCCCTGGGCACCGCCCCCAAACCAACGGACCACGCACGCAACCTGGGCTTCATCCTGGACTCCTCCCTGTCAATGACCAGACAAGTCAACGCCGTCTCATCTTCATGCTTCAACACCCTGCGCATGCTCCGCAAGATCTTCAGATGGATCCCGACTGAAACCAGGAAGACCGTCACCCAGGCACTCGTCACCAGCCGACTGGACTACGGGAACACCCTCTACGCCGGAACCACAGCCAAACTTCAAAAAAGACTCCAACGCATCCAGAACGCCTCCGCACGACTCATCCTGGACATCCCCCGACACAGCCACATCACCGTACACCTGAGAGACCTGCACTGGCTCCCCTTCAGCAAGAGAATCACGTTCCGACTCCTCACCCACGCACACAAGGCTCTCCACGACCTGGGACCCAAGTACCTCAACGACCGCCTGACCTTCTACACGCCCGCCTGCCAGCTATGATCGACCAGCCACGCACTCGCCACCGTACCACGCATCCGCAGAGCCACCGCAGGAGGAAGATCCTTCTCCTACCTTGCAGCCAAGACTTGGAACTCACTCCCCACCCACCTTCGGCAAACCCAAGACCATCTCTCCTTCAGGAAGCAGCTCAAGACCTGGCTGTTCGAGCAGTAACATACCCCTCTCCCCCAGCGCCTTGAGACCCTCCCGGGTGAGTAGTGCGCTTTATAAATTCTGTGATTGATTGATTGATTGATTGATTGAGTGTGTCACAAAAGTGACGCAACTCCAGCAATGCTCCCTTTCACATGGGGCAAGCCCTATGTGAAAGGGCATGCGTCAGTCTTACGCCTGCTGTGAGGCAGGCGCAAGATTTTGACGCAACGGCGTCCTAAAAGTGACGCAGTGAAATCTCATAGATTTCACTGCGTCACTTTTACGACCCTTCCCTGCGTCAATACGCCCCCTTGCATACATTATACCTGGCGCAGGTATAATGTGGCGCAGGGGTTTACAAAGTGACGCATCCACCTAGATGCGTCACTTTGTAAATATGGTGCAACAAGGCACATTATTTACGCTGCTGGTACGTCACAAAAAGTGACGCACCGGCGGCATAAAAGTGACGCACGACCTCATAAATGAGGCCCCACATACCTTAACAGACAAACTGCAAATTCATATTCTCTGTACTTTACCAGGATCTTAGTTTACAATGCAACAATCAACAACACACAATTAAAGACACATAAGACTACTATATACTCCTGGGACCCTCTGCTTCAGTAATGCTGGAACATCGCCCAATCTCCAAACAACCATGGAACTTCAGGCAAATGGATTGGGTTAAATCAGTTTTTTTTTTTTTTTTTAGTTCAAGGAAAAGTTTATTAAGATAAGCAGGTAATGGCAGTACAATAAAGAAAGAGAAAACAGCAGGGATAGCATGGATAATAACTGAGAACATCATAAAAGTGTGATAAAATAAAATGAGGGAAGGGACAAAAAGGGAGGGAGGAGAGGGGAGAGAGAAAGGAAAGGGATATAGCTATGAGGCGTAAATTTTAAAAATTACATTCATTGAATCTACAAAACATTAGAGGCAATGCACAAATATGCATATAAATAAACAGTAATGAATAAGAGGGAACAAAAGGTTATTCAAGGGGGCTTCGAAACTTCTTGTTGAATTGGGGATAAAGGAAAGGAGCGCTTGGCACATGCATCTAGGTAAAGGGTAACGGGGAGCCATAACGCAAGCCTTTTTCCGGAGCTAGGGAAGTGGGATAAACAAATGCAGTATCTAGTCTGTGATTATAACATACATTGAACCACCAAGCTTTAAAAGTAATGCACTTGGAGTCTTTCCAGTTAACAGTAATTTGCTGAAATGCAACAGCCAATAATAAATCAACGATATGAACATTTGCTTCAACATCAATCCAAGAAGAGGAAAGTGAACCAAGGAAAATGTCAGTAATAGAAAAGGGAATGGAGGTGCAGAAGATAGAATTGATTTGATTCCAGACTTTAATCCAGAAAGCATGCGTGGGAGGACATGTGAAAAGCATATGAAAGAGTGTGGCATTGGGAGTGGAGCAAGACCAACAAAGGTCCAAAGTCAGGGGATAACGCTGGTGGAGGAGAGATGGCGTGTAAAGAAGTCGGTTGTAGAGGAAAAAAAGGGTTTGCGTGAGAGAGGCTGCCCTGGAAGATTTGCGAAGTTTGGTCCATATTCTGTCCCACAGGGATGTGGGCCACGAGATAGCGAGATCAGATTCCCATTGCTCTTCAACTTTGGATTTAGGCCTAGGTGACGGAGGATCGTGAAAGGAATGGTATGTAGAGGATGCCGATGGGTTAGAACGTAGTTGAGTGTGCAGAGAAGAGACGGGAGTAATAGAGGTTACAGTTGAATTAGAGTTAGAAAGAGAGTCATAGGCAGACATGACTGCATGTTTGAGTAGGGTATATTTATGAGCAAAGGAGGCAGGGAGAGAAAAGAGGCGACGAAGAATCGGAAAAGGGGTGAAGACAGATCCAGTGAAAAGTTGGGAAACCCAGATTAAACCACGTTGCCGCCAAGTTTTCAAGTAAAAGGGTTTCAATTTGATAAGAATGCAGTTATTATACCAAACCGTGGTGGCGAGAAGTTCTGTAATAGAAGAGGGAGGAGCCGGATTAACGGCTAAAAGTAATTTCGCTGTATATTTGTGAATCGGACTGGACAGGAATTGGGACTTGCGAGAAAAGGATAAGTACTCAGCAAAGGTAAAAGGAGAAAGAGAAAGGCGTTCAAGTTCAGCCCATAAAGGAAGAGGGTCATCCGGATCTTTAAGCCAAACGGCTGCTTGTTTCAGGAGGAAGGCTTTATGATAAGCAGGAAAATTTGGGAAGTTAACCCCGCCCTCCGATTTGGGGAGGCGAAGGCGCGATAAGGACATACGCGGTTTCTTACCAGACCATAAAAATACGGAAAGTGTGGAATTGATTTTAGTGAAAAATTTGGCAGGGATGGAAATCGGTAGATTAGAAATGACATAAAGGACAATTGGGGAGAGCATCATCTTAATAGTGTCAAGGCGACCCCACCAAGAGAGGTACAGGGGGTGCCATCTAGAAGTAAGGTCAGACAATTTTTGAGAACATTTAGTAAGGCATAACGAGATAGTATCTGGAACAGAAGGAGTAATGTGCAATCCGAGGTATTTGATGTGAGCTGGACTCCAAGTGAAAGTGGATGCAGCAAAATCGGGTTTAAAGGTGAATTTGGTGAGAGGCAGGATTTCGCACTTATCACTATTGAGCTTATAACCAGAGAGATGGGAATAGGTGTGAACTTCAGCGAGGAAGGCGGGAATGGAGACAGACGGATTCGAAAGGAACAGTAAAATGTCATCTGCATAGGCAGCTAATTTAATTTGCGAGTGAGCAAGAGGAAAGCCATGAATGTTCGGGTTTTGACGAATTCTGGATAAGAAAGGTTCCAGGGCAAGATTAAAGAGAAAAGGGGAGAGAGGGCAGCCTTGCCGAACGCCTCTACCGAGACGGAAGAATGAAGAAATGAGACCATTAGCACAAACCGCTGCTCTAGGATTTGCATAGAGGAGGGATATAAGGGAAATGAAATTAGGGCCGAATCCAAACCATTTTAACACGGAAAAAAGAAATGACCATTCTACCCTGTCAAATGCCTTCTCGGCGTCCAAGGCAATTGCAGCCAGGGAAGCATTGAATCGTGGGGACTTAGATAAAACATTAAAGAGGAGCCTGGTATTGTCGGAGATGAAACGACCTTTAACAAAACCTGATTGTTCAGGGCCAAGGAGATCTGGGAGAAAAGGATCCAGTCTAATGGCTAAGGATTTAGCATATATTTTATAGTCAATGTTGACAAGGGAGATTGGTCTGTAGTTCTTGCAATGTTGATGATCCTTGCCCTCTTTCGGTATGATGCAGATGTAAGCATCCGAAAAAGTGCCTAAGGAGGCATCGCTGGTCTTGAAGGAATCAAGAAGGCGGAATAGTTTGGGTAGGAGAAGGTTTGCAAAGTGTTGGTAAAATTCGACGGTGAAACCATCTGGACCGGGAGCTTTGTCCTTTTTAAGTGAATGAAGTGCAGTGCGGAGTTCGGGAATGGTAAGGGGAGTCTCAAGGGAGGTCAAATCAATGGGAAAGAAGGAAGGAGGATGTATGCTGGATAAGAAAGTGGAAATAGAGTGATCAGAGGGTTGAGTGCCAGAAGAATAAAGTGTAGAGTAGAAATGAGAAAATACCTCCAAGATGTCAGCATCTTTATGTTGTAGCATTAAATTGACATCAAAAACAGACTCAACATTCAACTTGTTTTGTTTGACCTTTAAATAATTGGCAAGAATTTTTCCCGCCTTGTTTTTCCCACCATAAAATTTCGAACTGGACTTCAGGAGGTACAGGGAAGCATCATCAGTGGATTGTTTATTATAATTCATTTTTGCAGTAATGAGAGCTGTCAGAGTCTCCTGAGTATGAGAGGTATAATAGGAATGCTCTAGGATTTTAATCTGAGATAGAAGATCATTAGTGCGTTGACGAGCAAGTTTACGTTTTGCCGCAACATGTCTGATGATATAATCTCTGGCTGCCGCTTTGAAGGCGTCCCAGATAGTGTGAGCAGGCAGGGATGGAGTCTCATTAATAACAAAGAATTCATTAGTGAATTCAATAAAGGAGGCGGTAAATTTGGGATCAGTGAGTAGGGTATTGTTGAAGCGCCATCTCCTAGGACCATTGGATCTAGGTAAAAGATCAATGTTGACCAGGACAGGGGCGTGATCAGAGAATACAATGGGACCAATCTCCGCCTGGGTAAGGGATTGGGAGATGTGGTGAGAAAGAAATATATAATCAATGCGGGATTGGGAGTGATGGACCGGAGAGTAGAACGTAAATTCTTTGTCAGTTGGATGACAAAGTCGCCATGCATCAATTAATTTGTGCTGAGAGATGGCGTGGGCAAAAAGTTTATGGGATTTATTAGGAACAAATGAAGATTTAGAGCATCTATCCAAAAAGGGGTCCAATGGTAGGTTACAGTCACCTGCTAAAATGAAATTATCATCCATGCAATCAGTAATACGAGAAGCAAACGCATTCCAAAAAATAGGATTCCCACCCGTGGGGGCATAGACATTAAGCAAGGAGAAGGGGACACCTTTGGAAGAAAGTTTGACAAATAACCACCTGCCCTCAGGGTCAAAGTCAAAATGAAGTACTGAATGAGTGAAAGATTTGCGAATTAACAAAACCACACCATTTCTTTTGCCATCACCAGGAGCGGAAAAAACCTTACCCACCCAACCTCTTTGGAGCTTAGCAGCCTCACTATCAGATAAGTGGGTTTCCTGCAAAAAGGCAATGTCAACATTAAATTTAGCTAAATGAGAAAGTATCTTTTGCCTCTTAATGGGCGAATGTAAACCTTTGACGTTCCAAGAGACAATACGGACTGACATCAAGAGGAAAGAAAAGGGGATAGTGCAGAGCAAAGGTGAAAGTAAGCCTCAAAAAGTGCGAGAAAGAAACAATGAGAAAAGGAGTGGAAATGGGAAAGTGTGAGGAAGAAAAGAGACAGAGAAGTGCGAAAAGGAGATAGCATGAGATAGAAAAATTCGATGAGAAAAGAAAAAAATCGTGGTAGGAAAGTAATAGGAAGTTGTGCACGAGAAAAAACAGTAAATAAAGGAGGGGACATAATAGAAGGGAAAGATGATATGTGGAAATGACCGGAAAAGGAGCAGAAAGGTAATAGAAATGATGTCTGAAGGGAAAGGAGAAGGGAGGATAAAAAAAGAAGAAGAATGAGAAAAGACAATGGACTGATAGGAAAGGAATTTGAGAAGAGAAATGAAAAGCAAAGCAAGAGCGATCTAAAGAAGATAGAGCGCATAAGAACCAGGAATAACAGGGAGACAGTGAAAACAAAAACTAGCGGAAAAGCAGGGGTCATGTCAACAATGGAGAGAGAAAACATGGGGTAGTACTTACAAAAAATGATGAGGGATGGGTGTGTTCAAAGGACAGGAAACAGAAGGGAAGCAATGGAGACGGGAGGAGGGAGGAAAGGCCAACCAACGGAGGACAAGCAAACGGGGTCACGGGACGTCCCACCGGAGAGACATGGCGGAGCACAATGAGACGATCTATGAGAAAAAGAAAAACAGTGAGGTTAGAACAAGCAAACGATTAAATAACAGAAAAAGGCGTAGGATTAAACAATCGGAGAATAAGAATGAGAATAAGCCAGAACAAGCTGAGACCAAAGAGGTCATGCAATAACTGAGGAACCTGTGGAGAAAAGAACATAACATTATAAGAGCAACAGAGTATCATAAATTCCAGGAAAACCAGTATATACTAGCAACAAAGTCACGGTGGAAATGAAGAGGAAGGACCAGAGAATTCCATATCAGCCGGACCACAGGAATTGAGGAAACTGCGAAGTCGGAGAGGATCTTCAAAAGTCATTGTCTTGTTGTTATAAGTGACTTTGAATAAACAAGGGTGAAAAAGTCCATACTTGGCTCCAATGGACCGTAGTTCCGCTCTCATGTCAAGAAATGCTTTGCGGCGAGAAGCAGTAGCTTTGGCGTAATCCTGGGCAATAAACAAGGTGGAATCCGACCATTTCAGATGAGGTATTGCTTTAGCTGCGAAAAGAACCTTCAGCAGATCTGTATACTCAAGAAAGTACATGATGACGCCTCTTGGCTTCGTCTCAGGAGAGGCATTGGATGGAGCCCTGCCAAGCCGATGTGCGCGCTGTATGTTAAGAGAGGTGCCTTCAGGAAGATGTAGGAGCTTGGGCAAGAAGGACTTGAAGAAGGCGATGGCGTCATTCCCCTCGCAACCTTCCTTCAGGCTGTTAAGAGAGGTGCCTTCAGGAAGATGTAGGAGCTTGGGCAAGAAGGACTTGAAGAAGGCGATGGCGTCATTCCCCTCGCAACCTTCCTTCAGGCCGTACAGGCGTAAATTATTGCGCCTATTCCTGTTTTCAAGGTCCTCCACCTGCTTCTGGAGGGTTGTGAGTCTCACATCCATATGTACCGACTTGGTGGCGGATTCCTGGAGAGTTGATACAGTCTTTTCCACCTTAGAGACTCTGGTGTCCATTAACGACCAGTTGTCAGTCAGAATTTGCAGTTTTGAATTGGTCTCCTCCATAAATGGGCGTAATGCCCGTATTTCCTCAAGGAGAAGCTCCATGGAGATAGCAGACGGTGATTTTGGGGGAGACGGAGGATTATGTTTCAGTCTCTTAGGAGTAGTTTTCACTCCTGGCACGTGGGCGGCTTCCATGTTGAGAGAGGATTCGCAGCTGGAGGAGCCTGCAGAGGCTTCTAATTGAGCCAATGCAGTAAATAGCTTTGAATTTTTAACAAAGTTGCGCTTAGAGGTTTTGCCAGGACCCTCCGCCATGGAAGCGACAGTGAAGGGAAGTCTCCAGGAACAGATAGAGCAGATATGCACCACAGGAATGAGGAAAGACCAACAGAGTCAGTTATATGAGGAGGTGAAGTAAAGTCCAGGACAAGCCTAGAAAAAATGAGAGAGAAATGAGCGCAGCCGGAGCAATACCCAGTGAATAGCAAAGATGAAAAATCAAAAAAGTTAATAGAAGGCTCAAAATGGCCGCCAAAGCTGAGGAGAGGGCTGAAAATCGAATAAAAACGAAAAAAAATAATTCCATAGGTAAAATAAAGTCACCTTTTGAAGTATGAGCGAAGCGCCGTCATTTCCTGTAATTTTGGGCTGTTTTGGTGAAGTGCGCCGACTGCTGTATGTGAAATGCGCGACAAGCGCGCTCCTCAGGCAGGCGCCGGCAAAGGCATCAAGATGGCGGTCGCGGCGGTGGCAGAGCCGCGACCGAAGCAAAACTGAAGCTGCCGGGTGAGAGCGAGGAGCCGGAGAACGCCGAGGGATTATGCAGGTGCTTGAAGCATTCCGCTATCGTTTGCGGAGAAGCATGGTGACAGGGGAAGGCTAGAACCGCCGAAAGTCTTCGGTGGAGACGGAGCCTCACCCCGATGCGTCCATCCGTCTTGGGCGCTTAGCCACGCCCCCCGTTAAATCAGTTTCTAACTGTCACTGGGGCGAATTCTAACTTCATACGCCTTAATGAGAACCTTACTCTGCTACCAACTAAAGCTGAGTGGGGTGAGGATCGTACCATGGAAATTTCTGGTATAAATTAAAGTACAAGTTGCACTCAAGTAGACAAACTTTTGCATCAATTCAACAAGAGTACATCAACAGCAGTTAGGCCCATTTGGCCAGTCGAGGATGACAGAAAGGAGTATGTTTGCAAGCCATGAAGGTAACGCATATTAGCAAAGTTACAACATCAAATCATTCAAATTATTGATAAAACAATAATCAATTCATGAAAGAATTGTTCGATAAAATCCAAAGTGATTAAAATTAGCAACTACAAAGGTAAGTTATTAAATACTGTAATTTGCGGATAGAATGAGATTTCAGTTTTCCCTGTAGGGAAACTTTCTAATGCTAAGCTTCGGATTCAAATGAGGTCGGGGAGAGTTAGCAGCAGGTGTCAACAACAAAAGCCTTAAAGGCAGAACCAAATGGAGGTTCAATCAGATAAAGAAGAATAGACCTGTTCGAGAGTTTAACTCTATGAGGAGGGGCAAACTAAGCACAGGGTCTCAAGAAAGTGGAAAGGGGCATTTGCTCTTGGAAGATGCAATGGAGCATCTGAAACTAACTAGCTCACCAATGCACAGTTAAACATATGATTTCTACAGTGAAGAAGAACTCGCTATGGTTCCTCAGAGGCGGACCAATCAAAATCCAACATTTTTCAAACAAGGTGACTTTATTTTTCTTCCCAGGTCTCGCACAAATGAAGCTAATCGGGGCACGGCCATCATGCGCTATCTCATACTGGATGGTGCATCACGGTCAGCCCACCTCCACCACAGGTGCAAGAAAGTTCTTATTATGCTTTCAGTGAAATTCAGAGAGGTAAAAACAGTTCTCATAGAAAGTAAACATTTTGCAGCAATCTATTACATTCAAACTACTGTAGCTCGCACCGTCCCAAAAAACATTTCAGTACCTGCAATGACTGTGGCTAACTTAACATGAACACACTTTAACTAAGGTCAAACATAATGTTAAAATCACGCTTTAGCTATAAATACATAATGTGCATTAATACATATGTTTGACAAAAACAAAAAATAGTGGCATCATCACCATAGTCCTATACATGAGTATCATGCTACACGCAAGCAGAGTCACAACAATACAACTAGTCCATTCGATTTAACAAGACACACAGCAATGTTTAACAAACAAGCCACAAAACAACAAGACAGGTAGTCTAGTTAGGTTAAACAAACACACAAAATGACACACAAAAGAAAGGTCGCTAGTTAGGTTAAACCTACTAGAATGCAGATGAAAAACTTTAGATCCTTCTTAAAAATGCCATAAGCATAAAAACATGTTGATGATCGAATTGTCATTGTCGTAACTTGGTCTTTTGTTTCGTGTGTTACATGAGGGAGACTACAATTAAACACAATCTTATGATACCTTAGGCAATTTTAGGTAGGGGACAACCGTAGAACAATTTTGGTGCCTGTAAAGGTGCGCACCAACACCAGATTTGTGGCTCACTTCTGGTATCAACTATGGGCATGCAGAAGGTCACACACACATAACACACAAGCACTCCTCCTGTTATAGGTGCGAAACCTTGCAGAAGCAAAACTCTTCAAGTGAGGAGTGTGACTATTGATTACGTATGTCACCTAGTAGGTGTGAGATCTCAGTGTCCTTTTGATAAAACCAGTCATGAATGGCTGTTCACAAGAAGTCAATTTTTGTGGGAGCTACACAGACCCCATTGTGGGTCATACCTGATTGATGTTAATGAGAGTGGCTAGGCAGTAGGTTGCAGAGATCTTTGAGTGCATTATTTAATTGCTCCTGGGTGTTGCCCCGGTTACTTACCGGTAATCTTCATTACTCCGAGTCCTTGTCTTCCTCGCCACAGTATTCACACATGAGCCTCCGGCTCCACACAGAACTCCAAGCATAAAAATTTCGCTCTAGTCTCCCTCTCCCTCCTCCAAGATGGCCCCCAGTGGCTCCAGCCAATCCCATAAAGGGATACAGAAACACCCAATCGACCTGAAAAACCAAGCCGCAGAGATGAAGCCACCACCAGGGCCGGGAGGGAAGGGAAACTATACTGTGGCGAGGAAGACAAGGACTCAGAGTAATGAAGATTACCGGTAAGTAACCGGGGCATTACCTCCTCGTCCGTCTTCCTCACCACAGTATTCACACATGAGCCGATACCAAAGCAATCAGCTTCATGCAAGGAAAATAGGCCACACCATAAATGTAGCAAAAACACAGTTTAATAACGAGAGGCATAACAACCAAAAAGGACAACCTCCTAAGGAACCCCTGCAGTCAGAACAGAAGAGGCAAAAGAAACAGAACCCCCACCCCCAATCTGAAGGCGGTAATGGGACATGAATGTATGAGGGGATGACCAAGTAGCAGCCCTGCAAACATCCTCCATGGATACCCCTTTGAAAGCAGCCCACTACACAGCAACAGACCGGCTGGATCGACCCTGAACAGGAAGGGAGGGGACCTCAGAAACAGAAGCATACGCTAACAGAATGGCCTCTTTGATCCACCGACTGACCGTGGAGAGCGAGGGTTTCAGTCCCTGACGCGATAGACCAAAATTGACAAATAAATTGTTCACCTTACAAAAGGAAGACGTGCGTGACAAATAAATCAATAAGGCACGACGAACATCCAAGAGGTGCAAAAGGCAATCCTCATCCGAGGAAGGATCAGGGCAAAGAACCGGAAGAATCACCGCCGCAGACCGGTGAAAATAAGAATCCACCTTAGGCACAAACGTAGGATGAGGGCGCAAGACCACACGTTCCGACAGAATGACCAAAAATGGGGCAGACCGCAGGAACGCCCCCAACTCCCCAACACGCCGGTCAGAAGCAATAGCCACAAGAAACACGACCTTGAGCGTCAAAAACTTCAAGTCCACAGAATCCAATGGCTCGAAAGGAGCCAACTGCAAGGAACGCAACACCAACGGAAGGTCCCAAGGAGGAGGACACAGGATAGGAGGGGGATACTGGAAGGACAGAGATTTAAAAAGATGTGCCACCAAAGGGGAAATAGAAACCAAAGGGAGGACATGAAATGCCCGAATGGCGGCCCACTGAGCTCGAAGAGTCGAAATGGCCAAGCCCAACACAAATCCATCATTCAAAAAATCCAGAATGCGAGCGGGGTCCAAAGAAGCCACCGACAGTTCGCGACCCACACACCAAGAAGCAAAATTATCCCAATGCTTTGCGTAGGACTTCAGTGTAGAAGGCCTCCGGGACTGCTGAATGACCCCAGCCACAGTCACTGAACAACCATCCCACATCAAAGAATCCCTCTCAAGAGCCAGGCCCGCAGACCCAGGGAATGGAACACAGGCAGAGGAAGAAGAGGACCCATCAGAGGATAAGGCACGAACGGTAAGGCCCACCCCGGAGACACAGCCAATTCCAACAGCAGGGGATACCAAGGGCGACGCTTCCAAACCGGAGCAATCAGAAGCACAAAGGACCCCTCCCTCTTGATCTTTTGCAAGACAGCCGGAATCAGGGGAACAGGGGGAAAGGCATACAACAGACCCCTCGGCCAAAGGAACGACAGAGCGTCCACTCTCCAGGCAGCCCGGCAAGGCATAACCGTGCAAAAGCAATGGATCTTGGCATCGTACTGGGAAGCAAAGAGGTCCACAATCGGAGAGCCAAACATCCTCTGTAATCTCCTGAACATCAATTGCGTGAGGGACAAAGACCCCATGGAAGGAAATACCCGGCTCAGACAATCCGCTACAGTGTTCTCCGGACCCGGCAGGTAAACGGCAGAGAGGGACGCCAGGTGCACTTCCGCCCAACCACAAATCCGACGGCTGAGGCAACTGAGGGAATGAACCCTGCATCCCCCTTTATGGCTCACATAAGACATCCCCACCTGGTTGTCCGTCCGGACCTGCACATGGTGACCCTGAACAAGATCCGAGAAATCCAACAGACCCAAAAGGACGGCCTTCAGCTCCTTGTAGTTGGAAGAACAAGACAATACCGACGGAGGCCAAACCCATTGAGTCGACAAATCCCCCAGAGTAGCACCCCACCCCAGCAGGCTGGCATCTGTAGTGAGAATTCGGGCGGGGACAATCAGAAAGGGGCGGCCCCTGGACAGATGACCCTCGTCCATTCACCAACCCAGGACCACCGAACATCCTCTGACATAGGAACCAAAATACTCATATCGAGGGAACAGGGGTCCCAATGCGACAAAATGTGGGACACCACCGGGTACATGTGGAGGCGAGCCCACGGCACCGTCAACAAAGACACCGACATCAGACCCTGAACCCTCAACCACAACTCACAGGATGAGAAGGCCCCAACAACAGGGAACGAACTGCAGACATCAGGGACAGAATCCGGGGAGGGGGCAGGAACACCATTCCCAAACGAGTGTCGAACAGAGCCCCAATGAAAGTCAATTCCTGCGCAGGAACCAGGGAGGACTTTGGCACATTCACGAGGAAACCGTGATTCTTCAGGACATGGCACACTCTCTGGACATGCAACTCCGCCTTAGAAAGAGAAGAATCAGAAATTAAAATGTCGTCCAGATAAGGAAAAACACTAATGCCCTCCCCATGCAGATGATCAATAAGAGGAGCCAGAACCTTAGTAAAGATTCGGGGAGAAGAGCAGAGCCCAAAAGGTAATACCTGGAACTGGTAATGACGACCCAGGACGCAAAATCGGAGAAACCACTGAGAGTGGGGATGAACAGGCACATGCAGATAAGCATCCCTCAAGTCTCTTGATGCCAGGAAATCGCTTTGAGACACCGGAGGAAGGATTAACTGAAGCGAAACCATTTTGAATTTTTGGTGAGGGATGAAAGTATTGACCCGTTTCAGGTCCATCACAGGCCGAAGATCCCCAATGCGCTTGGAAACCAGAAACAGGATGGAATACACGCCCAGCCCCAACTGATCGCTGGGCACAGGGATCACCGCATTCTTGACCACCAGGGAATCGATGCCGGCCAAAAGCGCCAACCGCCTTAGAGGATCTCTGGGACAAGGCGTGGATCTGAAACAGTCTGGGGGAGTCTGGGTAAATCCAAGACTTACACCTTCTGAAACCACTTGAAGAACCCACTGGTCGGACACAGTCTCTCGCCAAGAGTCCATGAAGCAAGTGAGGAGACCCCCAAACGGACCTACACCAGGAGCGATCCAGTCATGACTTGGAAGCGGGAGTGGAGGAGGTAGAAGCACTAGAGAACCGGGATATATCAAAGGAAGGAGCACCCCGGCCACGCCCCCTTCCACGAAAGGGCTGACCAGCACGGCCCCTCCGAGAATGACCAAAAGCTCGCTGGGAACCAAAGGCACGGAATCGGCCAGTACGCTAAGGAGCAAGGAGCTTACGGTCCTCCGCCGTCTTCTTCAACATGTCATCCAAAGGAGGACCAAACAGTTTAACACCGGGAAAAAGGGATGTTCATCAGGAGACTCATCTGCGCAGCATCAGCCTTCCAGGATCGAAGCCATAACTGACGCCTTGCAGCAACAGATGACCCAGCCGCTGAAGCCGCTGCCCCCAACGAATCAAAGGAAACATCAGATAGCAGGCGTACTTGCTGCTCCATCATCGCCAGAGTAGAAGAAATATCCTCCCCCTGATCCAACAATTCAGCCACCGATTGAAAATCTTTTAGCAAAGACTGGATCGTGTAAGATGAATAGGTAGCAGCCCTGATAGAAAAATTTGCAGCCGCAAAAGTGCACTTCACCGCACTATCCACTTTACGGTCAACCGGGTCAGCAGGAGAAGAATCCTCCGAAACAACAGTCCCATGAGAAGACATGCTGGCCATCAAGGAATCAACCTTCACCGAGGAAGGGTATTTCACAGCAAAATCCTGCAGCGGGTATCTCTTACTCAAAAAACACGGAAAGGAACCCTTGTCCACATCCTTCCATTCATTATCCAAAACTTTCAAAACAGAAGAATGGATAGGCAAAGAATCAGGCTCCGGACGCTGTTACTGTGAAAACAGATCGTCCTCCAGAGGTACAACAGACGTAGGAAACACCAAGTTTTCGCGAATGTGACCCAGCACCTCCTTCAGGTCGGCACCCTGCACAAAGCGACCCCGGACATCAATGTCCTCTTCATTGTCAGAATCAGCAGCAGCAGCGTCATCAACCCTCGCCTTTTTATCAGGAGGAACAGGCACCTGACCCTGCAAAGCTGCAGCCACAGCAGAATTAATCATTTGCTGTAACAATTCCATAGAAGGAATTGTCACCCCTGAACCAGAAGCCCCCTCCAAGGAACCAGGAGCAGGAATTTCTGGAGAACCAGCGCTCCATCACAGCCACACATGAGTGAACGAGTGGCAATAATACAGGCAATGAACAGGACAACATGCCCGGTAGAAAAAGGTCCCGAGGATGCTAGGCAACCATATAAACCAACCCACGTTCGACTCCCAACAACATAAATGCAACAGGAAGAGCCGCGAGCACGCACAAAGACAGCCACAGACCGTCGCAGGCGCTCCTACCGCAGCAAGAGAAAGCCCAGAATCGGCAGCAGGTAAGAATGCGACCGGGTGCCTCTGGCCCCCAGGGCAAGCGTACCCGGCCGCGCTACGTCCGCTCAGCAGGACGCGCGGCCGGGTAAGGAGTATAAAACAACCGGCAGAGCAGGACTCCAGGCGCCCTGCACAACGAGCCACCAAACGACCCCAGCCAAAAAGAAACGTCACGAAAGTCCGCTAAAGCAGGACTAGAGGCGTGGAGGCAGAAGAAGAGGGAAAATAAAATTTAAAGCCTACAAACAATAACCATGTAAAACATGAAATAAGAACATATACACTAAAACTACTTCTCCCAAACTTGATACCCAAGGACATAAGGGGACTGCTCAAGCAGGACCCCAGCCCCACTCACCTGACCAGCAGGGAACACAGCACTTGGAGAAGTGCAGAAAAAAAGAACAGGTCGATTGGGTGTTTCTGTATCCCTTTATGGGATTGGCTGGAGCCACTGGGGGCCATCTTGGAGGAGGGAGAGGGAGACTAGAGCGAAATGTTTATGCTTGGAGTTCTGTGTGGAGCCGGAGGCTCATGTGTGAATACTGTGGCGAGGAAGACAGACAAGGAGGTAATGAGAGACATCCTCTCCGTATACATTGCTTCTTTGCTGTTCTGGCCTAAATCAAGGCTTTTCCCAGACCATGACTTTTGGTAGCTATACCAGTCCAGGCAGCTACCCTGACAGGTGAATGGGTTCCATCCTCCATAGGTGGAAATTCAAACTTCACTATAGCAAAGGGTGCCCCTCATGATAGACTGACCTCTGTCCCGCTCCTACAGGGTCCATCCCTGAACATTTTTACAAATCAATGTTCTTTGAACTACAGTTATAATGAGAAATGTGAAACAATAAACCCATAAAATATGACCATTATAGTATAAGATTTTATTTGATTTAACTAACTTAAATGATTAGATTAACTTTAAGGCTTCCTCTTCTATTCCTCCTTTCCTTTTTGTCCTTTTCACTACACCCTTATCGACTTTCCAAAGATTGAAGAAATATTCTCATAGAAAAAAAGGCGGTTAATTATTGAAGCACAATACACAACGCGCCTTTTCAAATATTTAAATCGAATCTGCCATCCTGCAGTGTACATTCAAGTGTATTAGAATAAGAATGAGAAATGCAGTTGTCATATAAATAACTCGCCTATGAATCTTATAGGGAAAGGGAATAAAAGTACTCTGTATGCAGATAAAATCCTGCAATGTTCAGCAGAGACATGCTCAGATTTACAGGGAAAGTTGCAATCGGAATGCACTAAATTACAAGGCTGACGAAATTCTGGCATAGTGCTTTCGCTTATGGAAAGCAATATCCCTCACTACCAGAAATCCATTACTTCTCTTGGCCTGATGCTGAGGTTAAGGCCGAGTCCCAGAGCGAATGAAGTGCATGCTAGGGAAGTTTTTGATAAGAAGGAAATAATCGTGATTTTATACCTTAATAATGTCTCCATCATAGTAAAATGGGATTACAGCCTCAATAAACATTAAACACAATCACCATGTTACATACATTACATACATATAGATAATGCCTTCTAAAGAGCATCAGCAGCTCAGCTACAACGATCAATAGTTGATTAGTTGGTATGTGCTCTCAGTGAAAATACAGAACGGCGCAGCATCTTTGAAATTAAAGGTGGGTGTTTCCGATAACATGAGAAGATTGTTAGACGTCATCAAATTGTATTTTATGGCTGACCAAGGCAAGCGTTTTCACTAATGTCAGATTTAGCTACAAACATGAAAGGCTCGATTCACAAATCCATTTTTGCACACCTAAAAACAAGTTATGTGCGCAAAATCAACAAATGGCAAGCATTCTGATTTTAAAATAGAGATCCTTGGAATTTTAAATTTGCAAGTTGCACCTACAAAACAGAATCCGTAAATGTAGGTGAGAGGGACACTTTGCAGGCTTAGGTGATCACGTCAATTACTAGGTGTGTGTATCTTCAAATCCTTTTAAAAGTGAATTTCTTAACCTGGAAACAAAAGCTAATGTGTCAAGCGAAGCAGTACGGCAACCATTACGGATAGTCTCTTAATACTGATTTGGTTGGAGAATAGAGTTCTTCTCCAAATCAATACTCCAATGTATGTGTTGGTACCGCATGTGTTATTTATCACCAGAGATATTTCCTCTAGGTTAAAGTCTGTAGACATTTATCAGGACAATAAGACCTGCAATTTAATGATAACAAGGGGAAATCGTGTGGTAAGAAGTTTTACCCCTTGAAAAAAATAGAAAAAAATGTGAAACATTTTTCCACTATTTATGTATGCAGACTTTTCTCACCGACGGAAATTCTGCTTGTGTACATTTTGTGGATGTGAGAACTACTGGAAATCTTTGACGTTTCTAGATTGACTCCAAAAGCTGGAGTTTTCGTATTCCTATTGTTCATCAAATTCCAAATGAATCTGGCCATATGAGCATTTGAATGTGGGAGTTTTTGAGAAGTGGCTCATCGCTTTTAAGGTATCGCCTGCACAGCGGTTGTGCTTTGCTTGAGAAATCTATTGTTTTTAATATAAATTTAAAAGGGACTTACATCCTGCCTCCCCTCTTTCCTGGCTTTGCATTGGTTCCTGTGCGTGCAACTTACCATTTCTCCATTTCTATAAACTGTAACATATTTTCCAGCATTTGCCAATGCTTGTTCCTCCTTTGCTTCTCTTATCTGTTTCCCGCCACTGCAATACTGTTAACATCTGCTTTCATGCAACCATAGTTTCATAAAGATTTGCCTTCTACTCTTTCAGCATATTTATATAACAATTTATCAGCTGGAGAGATTAAGGACCCGATTTACAAAAGTAATCAGAGACAAAATCCTAACTTTACGACTTTCGGTATTCACAAAAGGCATTTAGGAGTAGTAAAGTTAGGCCTTGTTGAATCTCTCCACAAGAATGCTGTTTGTTTGGAGGTGATAGGGTGTAGAGAAGTTATAAGTTACTCCATACTCATCCCACATGGACTTCATGTACGCTGACATGAAGTTAATGCCCTTGTCAGATACTACCTCTTTGGGGAACAGCATACGCATAAAAACCTCATCAGGGCCCTGGCCACCGCAGGTGAAGTCACCGACTTCAGATGGGTGGCATCAGGGTAGGGAGTGGCGTGAACTGCCAAGACCAGGATGAATCTGTTACCTAAATCTGTCTTGGAATCCAAGGGTCCAATGTTGTTGATGCCTACCCCCTCAAAGGGAGTGCCAGGTAATGACGTCAGGGTAGCCTTGAGCTTTTCACTCTGACTTTCATTGGGCCTAGCGAATGCATCTGAGGCAATCTTTATCTTGGGCCAATAGAAGTGAGCAACAAGCCTGGCAAAGGTGTTATATTTCCCCAGATGTCCTGCCTGGGGTAAGTCATGAGCCAGTCTCTTTTGTATAGTCCTGTAACATTGGGGGATCACCAGCACATGGCCTGACTCAGAGCCAGGAACCTTAGGCTGGAGATATAGGAGGTCCTTCTCCGAATAGATCAGGTGATCTCCAAGGTTGTCACCTGCTGTCTGGTCCTCAGCTTGCCACCTCAAGCTCTCTAGAGTGTCGCACTCTTTCGGTGCCTTGCAGAAATACTCTATGGTGGGCCCACCCTCAACTTCCAAACAGCAAGCTCAGGTGGGTCACCCATGGAGGCAATGTTCCCCCCCCCAGTTGGCTCAGGGGCATCTGCCTCCAGTGCCCCATCAACCTTGACCACAGGAACTTCAGGGGCTGGTTTGCTGCACCATTTTCCCCTCTACTTCTTGGAAGTTGTCTGGGCCTTGGTTTCAGGCTCCAGACTCCCTTGACTCAGTTTCTGGGCAGCCATGGACCTTTTGGTCATACAAACCCATTCAGGCAATCCCAACATCCTCAAGTGTGACCTAAACTCTACCTCTCTCCAGATGGAGTGTTCCAGGTCATTGGCCAACAGAAAATCTACAGTACAGGCATGGCAGGGCTTACAGCTACTTTTAGAGAACCTGCGACTCCTTCAAACCCACTCAGAGGGAACCAGAGGCACTAGTAGATGAGTCTCATGATTGTCGTTGTCTATGACTTGGTGTAATGTGTTGGAAAGGGCCTGCTCTGAGGACTCTAGATGACACTTCACAGTAGTCATGCTGGCTCCACAGCCCCTCAGAGCCTCCACCCTTTGAAGTTGATTGTAAACCGTTGCTTATAATTAGAAGTATTAGCAGGCATGGGGGCTTTTGGCACCACCTCCTTATCCCCTATGGAAAGTAAAGTCACCTCTTTCTGTTCCTCAAATCTAACTGGGACTGCCTCCTCCACGAGTGCTACACTTGCCAACCCAGGAGTCTGCGCACCAGTGGTGAGCTGTGACCTCTTGAGACCTTTGAAGTTGCCCTTAGAGTGCCTATACTGTGCACTGGAATACAAACATCTCTGTCTGATACTCAAAGAACACATTCTTCTTAGACTCAGACTGGGACTTATTACCACCACTCCCCTGGGAACTGTTTTGGGGGCCTTTCAAGAACTCATTTTTATAATGTTCTTTTTATTGAACAGTTGTGACAATACATTGAGAGGAATTCGAAGCCACACAATATTTTAGACATGACAAGAGTAAAGCACAGATGATAAAGCATTGTACAAACTGAGCACATTATCTGTACACCACTAATTGGAGTCATGATCAATGTCCCCATGAGGCCTTCTCACATAAATCCCATCTTGATACATTCCATTTGGCCCATTTCTGATCCCATTTCTTCGGACAGCCCCTATGTTTAATTACCTCCTTTTTTGGCAATCATTGCAGTGACCATATCGTTAGCCCATCGCCGATACATGGGCAGATCTCCAGTCCTCTATATTTGGGCTATGTTTCTCTTAGCAATGGTAAATCCCAGTGAGTACCACGTGCATTCAGTCTGGGTGAGGTTGGTGGCCTGCCATATATTTAACAGACAGAGTCGTGGGGAGTTGGTTATAGTCTTCCCACCCACCTGTGCAAGTGTGCAGACAATTCTTTCCCAGAATGGGGGAATAGCTGGGCACTCCTTGATCGTGTGGAAAAATGTGCCTTTGGCGGCACACCTCCTAAGGCACCCAGTGTCAGGTCTACGCCCCATTTTGACCAACATGTGTGCAGAGAGATATGTTCTATGTAGGATTTTTAACTGACCTACCCATAGCCTCATTGGAATCGCCACCTCCTTGGGAGAAGAAAGTGACTCCTGCCAGTCAGTCGTCATCCTCCAGGTACCCAATATCCGATTCCCACAACTGCCGGAGACGTAATAACGGGTCCGGCTTATTGTTTATTAATTTGCGGTATGTAAGGGATATTTCCTTACGTGACATGGGGTCTGTTAGGAATCTATCCACTGAAGGGGACGCTTCGGGCAGGACATCACTGCTCGTGACAGCGGTAGTCAAGGCATGACAAATTTGTAAATACCAGTACATCTTTGACCCAGCCAGTTGGGATTCAGCTTGCAGGTCTTTAAATGGAACTATTGCGTTTCGCTTCCAAAGGTCACCAACTGAAGAGATGCCAATTACATCCCATTTGTCAAAGTCCGGGCAGTTAACCAGCAAGCCAAGCTGCTCGGTCTCCCATAAAGGGGTGGTTAGTGGTAGCTTCTTGTGCAGCTATCTGTCTGGAAAACTTTCAAGCCCCCTCAGAGGACCTTTTCAACAACTTGGCCCAAAGAATCACCTCGGTCTCCCCCCGGGATCCCCTCCTGCATAGAAACTGGAAAGTATCTGGGAAGGAAACCCTTCCCTGGCTGCGATTAATTTACAACCAGTCCTTGGAAGAAGGAGTGGTTCCGCAAGCATGGAAGCAGGCAGTAGTCACCCCTTTGCTCAAGAAACCCTCCCTAGACCCCTTGGTCCCGGCCAACTTCAGACCTATATCCCTTCTGCCATACCCGGTTAAAATCCTCGAGAAAATAGTGAGCAAAACTTTGTCAGGCTATCTAGCGGACAATCAGCTACTAGATAGGGATCAATTTGGCTTTCGCCCAGGCCACAGTACTGAGACTGCCTTAGCTACCGTAATGGATAATTTACCAATGCGTGCCGACAAGGGAGAATCTTCTGTTCT
Source organism: Lissotriton helveticus (assembly GCF_964261635.1). NCBI lineage: Eukaryota > Metazoa > Chordata > Amphibia > Caudata > Salamandridae > Lissotriton > Lissotriton helveticus. The sequence goes on from NC_136063.1 coordinate 1,026,698,807, forward strand.
AGTATTACTAGACATGTCGGCCGCATTTGATAAGGTGAGCCACACAGTACTGGTGAAAAAACTAAAAAACATGGGGATAAAAGGACGAGCCCTGCAGTGGATACAATCTTATCTACCAGGGAGGCAACAGGCTGTGACTATGCCACCATTTGAGTCCGGTCAGTCCTTCACGGGGTTCCGCAGGGGTCTGTGATAAGCCCCATTCTCTTCAATATCTACCTGCGCCCTCTACTCTCTCTTATCAATTCTTACCATATCGACCTGGTTAACTACGCGGACGACACCCAATTGGTGTTTTCCCTGGAAGGGAAACAGGCGGTGTCTATGGACAAGCTTCAGGAGCGTATGCTCCAGACAGTAGGCTGGCTCAGGCAAAATTCTTTGCAATTTAATGGGGGAAAAACAGAGGTGATATTCTGCCCATCCACCAGCTTGCACCAACATCAGATGCCAGAGTTTAAGCTCACCCCAGAGGATGATCCGCTGGTTCCTGCCAAAACAGTGCACAACTTGGGGGTACTAGTGGATGGTAGTCTCCAAAGGGAGTCCCAGGCAAATAAAACTGCTAACATTTGCTTTTCTCTGTTGCCGATGTTACGACAGATCCTCCCTCTTCTGCCCAAAGATACCCGCTCACTTGTAGTAAGGAGCGTAATTCTTAGCAGACTGGACTACTACAATGCCCTGTATTTGGGAGCACTGCAGTACATCTCACAGAGACTGCAGAGAGTCCAGTCCATGGCAGCAAAGCTGGAGCTGAATAGGCAACGTAGAGCCTCTATGACTGGAGCCCTGAGAGACCTACACTGGTTGCCTATTAAAGAGAGAATCTGTTTCAGATCTCTTTGTATTGTGTATAAAGCGGTGCATGACCTGGGCCCGATTCCACTACAAGAAAGGTTTACCTGGCATAACCCAAAAAGGCAACTCCACTCTGCTAATGTAAATCTGATAAGGACCATCAGATTCAAGAAAACCAGGATGGGGGGCAGAGCCTTAGGCGTGGCAGCTGCACGACTTTGGAACAACTTGCCCCAGACCATCAGACTGGCCAATTCACCCCCCTGTTTCAGAAAGATTCTGAAAACTTGGCTATTTCCATGGGTGGAAAACTAGACCTTATACTGACAAATTTAGGTTTGCTTTAGTGCCGACTACTCTGAAGTCTAAGCGCCGGGATACCCGTAGGGTGACAGTTTTGCGCTTTATAAATGCACAATAGAATACAATACAATACCCTAGTGTTTTGGTAGCTCAGTCCCAAATTGCGACAGTTTGAGCAGTGGGGCCTGGAAGGTGTTGGCGTTTGGGGTTAGAATAAAGTGCTCTTCGATAACCACCCAGGTTCATTATCCACATGTCTGTTTGATAAGCCGGTTCAGAGTGTGGGGCAAAGACCCAGTGATTAATGACTGTAAATTGGGAAGTGAGCACTCCTTATTTTTAAGTTTTTCTCTTTTCCCTCTTTCTTCTGCTGGGACCCCTGACTACCCTTGTGGGAGTCCCCCTGGATACCTTACTGGGCACTCTGGTGCTGGCCCCGATGTCTGTCTCCTTAGCAAGTTTCCTGGGGTCAGTCAGCTTCCTGTCCACTAGGTGCTGGTACAGCTCTGGAAAACAAATACTGAGCATGTGCTCTCAAAATTAGATCGTAAAAGCCATTATAATCATTAGTGTTGCTGCCCTTCACCCAACCATTCAGTGCCTTGCCGGAGTAGTCCATAACATCTGCCCAGGATTGGTTGGGGAGATTCTGACTGTTCCTAAATCTTTGACTGTACTTTTTGGGTGTCAGCCCAATTTTAGCAATCAAGATGGCCTTGATGGGAGAGTACCTGGTTTGGTCCCCAACCCCTAAAGTAAGAAGTGTGTGCCACTCCATGATAGGCACATATTTCCATAAACCACCCGCCAATGCTATTCTCGGATCCTGTGAACCCTCAGGGGTACCTCAGAGGCAGAAACCACTTGTCAATGTCTTCTACCACCACATAACTGGGCACCAAATCCTTAGGGTTGTGGACCTTTTTGTCTTTTCACACACTTTAGGTATGCTGCCACCAATGTTGCTGAAATCTGCCTGACTTGCTTTCAGTTCCAGCTCCTTACGGCTCCTTTCATGAGCCAAATACTCCATTTCTTTCTCCACCATGGCCAGTTTCTTCTTCTCCATCCTAAGCCATGGAAGGGAAAAGAAGAAGCTAGAGGCAAGTATATAATAATCAAAAATTCATGAATTTCAGAACAACATAATAATTATACATGAAACATTGAGCATTATTGTAAGCTAATGAACATGACCATGTTGAGTTATTTGTTATAAAAAAACTTTTGATTTGATTTAATTAATAAACAATGGAAAGGCTGGCGGTAGATGGAAGTTCATTTTTATATGTAGAGGTCCCCATTTTTTCAAACTACCATCCTGAGCCATGGCCATCTCCAGCCTGAACTCTCTCTTCTCCCTCCATTTCGCCAGCTCCTCTGGGGACAGGCTGCGGGAGGAGACACTATCTCCAGCCCTGACATGGAACTCCAAATTAGGCTCAAGCCATCCCCTTCCACAGGCTGGTGACCTCAGGACTGCGATTCAAATCCTCTCCTTGGCTGTCTATCTCCTCATCTACTTCAGTAGCTGTAGCAAGTGACTGGTGGACTTCCACCCAGGCTCTCTGCAAGTTTTGCAGTTCCACCTTCCTGTTGGTGCTCTAGATTGGATGTCCCCTCTCTTTACAGAATTCTTTGAGCTGGGCCACAGTGTAGGACTTCATGTTTGCCAGCTCAAACTCCATGCTTGAAGAGGTTGATTCAGCCACAATAAACAGACAGAGAGTGCATTTTGAAAAATCAAAAATGCCAATTTAAGGAGAATTTACTCAAATTGGTCTTAGATTATTATGTGGGGTACTAGTATAGCACAAAATTACTGTATGGCACTGCACAAACACAAGTCCAATTCCTCCACTGCCACAAGTGTTAGAAATTGGGTTGTTGGTTGGCTGGGGTGTAAGCCCTGGTCAAGCAATAACCACAATCATTGTCAAGGTAAGGCAACCACAACCTCCAAATTAGCCTGTGCTAAACCCCCTGATCTATATTTGATGAATTATATTTAATAAATAAAACAAGACAAAAATGACAAACACCCAATTAGTAGAATTGGAGATATTAGATTTTTAAAGTATTTAGGGAAAATAGCATCAAAAGGTGTAAAGCTCCAACAGTGTATATCTGGTTGCGCCAGACTAGGACAAATTCACAAGTTCAGGCTGACTGCAATGGAACACAGGCTAGCTACAGGGACCCGGTTAGCCCCACTGAAGAGAGTAAGTAAAAGTTAGGTTTGCAGAGCGTTACAAAGATCCATGTCAAAGATGCATTACACAGTCGAAGCGATGCAGCGGTTACGAGATTTGGTGAGGCTGCGGTACGAGGTCCTGTTGTGGCAATGTCAAGGATCCCATCAACGAGGGCTTGCAATGCAAAGTCTGAGTTGTGTTGCGATGTCAGGGAGATGTGTTGATTCCAATGAGCTGCAAGGCTGCAAATGCAGAGTTCATTGTCGCCATCGAGGGTGCCGTCAGCCAGAGATGCATGGGCCTGTGCCGAGGATAGATCACACATCGGCAGTACTGACCTCGATGCAGGCTACGGAGGTCATGCAATTCTGTGCATTGGGTCCAATCCATGCAACTGCGGAGATGTGTCTGTTTAGCTCGGGGTTGCGCTGCGGAGTAGAGGTGATGTTTCAGATCTGCTGGATCAACAGAGGCTGAAGAAGCACCTTAAGCCCACTTTCAAGAGTCCAGGTACAAATGCGAAGTATTTGGAAGACTATTATTTCCCGCTGGCGTTATGTCAGGAGGCCAGCCAACTAGTCCATGTAGCCACTCAAGGTTCTGGTTTCAAGAGATACAGGTCCAGTCCTGCTCCCCCTGGCAAGAGTGCAGCAGGTCCGCACAGCACTGTAGGAATCCAGCAGAGTGCATGTCCAGCAGAGTGGAAGTCCTTCAGCAGCCCAAAAGTACTTCTTCCTGCAGAGTAATCACAGGTCCAGAAGTGTACTGAAGAGCTGGTGCCTACAGGACAGTATTTATACCCAGATGTACCTTTGAAGAGGGAGAGGAGCTTCTAAAGGTTTCGCTTTGAAGTCCCCAGGCATTCTGCCTTCCATGTCCTGGCTCCAGACTAACTACAGTGGATTTCTCCCAGCACTGCACCGGCAGCAAGAGCTGAGGATCCTAGACCAGCTGGAACCTCTTCTGCAGAAGGCCAGACACAGAGACTACCAGATTTGTGAGCAGTGATGGCAGAGATGAGTCGCTATGATGGCGTGAAGACTCTGTGAAGCTTCGGGAGTAACAAAAGAAAGAGGAGGCTTGATGTGAGAGGAGGTAGCGGTCTTCCCTAGCCCACCAGTCCCTGGCACCTGATATCTCCTGAGGTAGTTCAGCTTACCTAGCCCCGAGCTCAGAGGTGCCTACACTGCAATTTGTGCTCATACGTCCAGCAGTTCGGAGGACTTGGCACACCAGGCATTTGACTGACAGCACCTCCCCCCCGCCCCTGGCAAATCATGTTGCAGTGGCTTGGGGGGGCAAGAGGGCCATATGAGAAACCAGTAGCCACGCAAGGGACAACGGATTGGAACCAACACTGGAGCAGTGGTCCACTAATTTTATATTCCTTTCAAACCAAAACTGCATACTTGATTACCATTGCAACGTATGCTGGGCACTGTAGTGCGGTTATTGGCAAAACTGGGACTATACCCACACAAACTTGGACACTGAATAAGAACAATGCACTGACATGTAATATATAAGAGTACTGTGTAAGGAAGTCATGGTATTACCCCAGGACTGAAAAAGAACAAATTGTGACCAGTGCCACTTTAAAACCAGAGAACTGCATATTATCGTCCTATTTCACTGTTTTCAAATGCAGTGTATTTAAATTCAGAGCTATCCACTCCTCACATGCATATGATTAAAATTGAGGACGGTTAAAACACGTCATGCTGCTATTATTGAGCTGCCTGCTTGAATAAATCGTGGTAAATGTAAATAAGGGGTCCCCGCAAGGAGGAGGTGTCGGGTCAAACACACGGCAGAGACGAGCCTGCTTCACCTAGACGTTGTGTAAGTAACCCTTCCCGATTCCGGCCCCACAAGACTTTTTGACTCGGTATTATGCGGGTCATATTCTTGCTTAGTCACGCTGACCGGCATTTCATGTCCTTTTAGAATTCATTGGCAACGCGGCTTTGTTGACGACACGTATTTGGTACGTTTGAAACATGGCGGTTCATGCTTGGAATTGAACAGGCTTTCCCGTCTAGTACAGTGTGTACTCTGCCTTAAAGACCCCCATACGAGGTATGTACCTATCGAATTGGGTATGGCTGTCCTAATACTGGGAACAGGTCGACAAATTTGTTTTTCGTTTTTTATCTCTTTTAGCGTATGAATACGCCACAGCATCACTTTTGACTCCACGTGATCTGAAACAGATATATATGAGAGACAAACAGGCTATTTAATGGAGGTATGATGGTTTGGCTAAATTGCTGCGGCAATTGTTTATAACTGACAACACGGGCCGGCCACTAATATAGGTTATACCTTTTTCAACAGTTGTAATCGACGAGTATTAAACACTACCTGCTAACAAATTTGATCACCAGTGATTTCATACCTGGATAGCCAATGTAAGTTGATAATCACACTGTACCATTGAGTGTAATTTGTATCTCAGTTATATATTAACGTCAATTCTATTATTATTCAATCTAGAGTTGGTGGTTTTCTTGGAGCAGCTAGTCTCACACGAAACAGTTATACAAATCTGATCCCAGACTTGAGCGGTCTTTTTATCGGAAGTGAGTTCACTTTTTGCAGTGTTTTCTAATATGTCCTTTTCATTTGTTGTTGGTTATAAGTGTCCTCTGTAGAATTTGACTCATCCCACCGAGACAGAGCATGATTAATTACGCGCTTTGTTCTTTGTTATCCTAGTCCTGAGGTTTGACGTGACCCGGACCCCATGGTTCATTCTGATTGCCATTCATGGGTACGATGATAATGATTGTGGTGTCGAATAAATTCAATTATTTTGACACGGGTTTTTTAATCTTAATTTCACAGATAGGACGGCCCCAACTCGTCCCTTCCCCGTTGCACCTGTCCTGATGAAGACCCCGTTAAAGGACTCAATCTAGCCTATATATTGGGGTCGAAACGTCGACGAGTTTCTTCTTTTGGCTCTTCCGGCACATTCCCTGTATTATAGTTATTCATATATGTGACCGTAGAATGTCCTATGAAAATTGTACTTACAATATATGCCATAATTGATGTTGGCTTCTTTTGCTTTTGCAAAACAATTCTTATTACGTTTTGATGATTGTCAATATGTATTCCTTTTGAATCTGTGTACTTTGCTAGACTTTCTCACTGCCTTCGAGCACTCCCCCCTCCTTTCCCTTTCCTTTTCTAACCTAGGGGCTTTATATTGTTTAGAGTTGAATGTAATAATACACTGATTTATACGAAGTGTTGTTAAATAAATGACAACACCTGTTTCTGATTAATTTTTGTTTACTGTGTGATTGTGTTTTTATAATTGTAACTGTGTGTGTGTTTGACCCGACACCTCCTCCTTGCGGGGACCCCTTATTTACATTTACCACATAACGCCCAGGTCCCCGCGACTGCATAGGTTCAACCCCCCTTTATTGTAATGTGCTTGAATAAATCAACTTGTCTCTCTTATTTGGATGGGCTTGCATTTGTGTGGCGAAGGTAGCGGATGCTGCATATGGAATATATATCTATATATATTCACTGAAAAAAACATAGGTTTGATACCAGTTATAGTTAGCTGGAAATTTTACTCGCATAAAACCAATGAAATTCCCACGTTATAGTTAGTTGGACTCACTATAACTTGTGCGTGCAATGCACTGCTGATGACGTCACATATTACATCACTCATGACATGGTCAGTGACATCACTCATGACATCACTGAGGACACCATCCAGTGAATGTGTGACATCACTGAGGACACCATCCAGTGAATGTGTGTCTTTCTGAAAAATAAATATGTGTTATATATGTATATGTAAAAGTAGATGGAAGAATAAATGGGTAAATATGTGTCTAAATGGATGTTTTTTTTATAAAAAATTGATTGGTTAACTGGCTTATTAAGTGTATCTTAGTGAATACATATATTAGTGAGTAATGTTTAAATATTTAAATATATGGATTAGTGTTTCACTTTGTGTATAAGTGGCTGCATGGGTCGGTGAGTAGCTACATGTGTAGGTATATGGGTTATTAGATGTTTTTTTTAGTATCAGTCTGAGTGTTTGTATGGTTGGGTGGGGGTATTACCTAGCACATAGATGCATGAATGACTGACTCTCTCTTTGTATGTGTTTTGAAGACAGCATATGTGCAGGACTGTATGGGTGGATGAGTGTATATATGTGTGTGTTAGTGACTGAATTACGGTCTCAGTAGTGTCTTTATCAGTAACTACATATGCTTTAATCTAATATATGTGAGTATTGATGTATATAAGTGAGTATATGTGAGAGTAAGAAATTGTAAGAGTTCCTGTTTAAATAAGTATGTGTTTCTATAAGTGATTCTTTAAGAGAGTAAGTATGTGTAAGTTCCCTTAGAAGTAAGGTGGTTGTGTGTGTATAGCTGTATATGCAAATAAATGGATGTTCAATAGTTTATTTGCATGTGTGAGAGTATCTTTTGGATGACTGTCGGTGTGTAACAGGATGTATGGGTGTATCACTACATATGATCAGTGAGTATATGTATGAGTGACTATATAGAACTGTTGGTCAATGAGTGGATGTGTATATAGATGGTGGAATTATTCAATTGGTTGTTGTAACTGGTATGGGTATCTCCATTTTTTTCGAAATTTTAGTTTCTATTTTTGAATATGTGTTTCTCAAGGGTTACATTACAGTGAAAAGAGGTCTGTCACTCTGTCACAAGGATGGTGTCATCAGTGATGTCATGAGTGATGTCACTGACCATGTCATGAGTGATGTAATATGTGACGTCATCAGCAGTGCATTGCACGCGCAAGTTATAGTGAGTCCAACTAACTATAACGTGGGAATTTCATTGGTTTTATGTGAGTAAAATTTCCAGCTAACTATAACTGGTGTCAAACCTATGGTTTTTTCAGTGAATTTTATAGGTTTTTTAAATGCTAATTCCTAACTATAACTGATGTGAAACCTATGTTTTTTTCAGTAAATTTCATTGGTTTTTTAATAGCAAATCTCTATATATGTAATACTATTTTTTTAATGTTTTTTTTTTTTTTGCCCCGGAGCGCTCCCGGGGCGCGTACCGATGCGCTCACCGGTGAGCGCAGTGTTACGGCCCGCCCCGGGGCGCGTACCGATGAGCGTCCCGTTAGCGCTATTGCGCGAACGAAAACAACATCGTGACGTATCGCGTAGCCGCGTGATGCGTCATATGGCGCACTGCGTATGCGCACCCGGAAGCACCCGAGCGCATACGATTGTGCAACGTAAGCGCCGCCAGGCGCGCCCCGGGGCGCGACGACGGGCGCTCCCTGGGGCGCGTAGCGTAAGCGCGTCGGGTCATATGACCTGAAAATAACACTTTTCATTGGTGCAGAACAGTTTTGGTTTCCAAATGATGAAAGTCCGGGTCATGTGACCTGAAAATAACACTTTTCATTGGTCCAGGACAGTTTTTTTTTCCAAATGATGAAAGCCCCCACCTTTTTTCCTTATTCTGACTTTGTCCTTTGACTGAGGAAGACCTGTTTGGAGATCTGTCACTAATCTTTTGTACTTTAAAATGGCTACAGTAGCAGCAGCAGCTGGAGCATCTGCACCACCACCACCACCACCACCAAGAGGGCCACCACAACATCACATTGGTGGTCAAGAAGAAGAAGAGGAGGAGGAGGAGGAGGAGGGGAGAAGGACATTCCTGCCAGAAGACAATACCCCATATAGGCCAAAGGAGCACATTTTATGGGAGTTTTTTTCCATCCCAGAGGGCAAGAAGAAAGTGAATGCGCCAAAGGAGACTTGCCGAATCTGTGGCATTTAACTTTCAAGGGGGAACCCTAATAAGAAATATTCATTTGGCAATTACACCATGATTCGGCATATGCAGCGCAAGCATCCCAACAACTATGCTGCTGCAGAGGTGAGAGAACTGGCCAGTAACCCTCCCCAATCTTCACCCAGCACCTCCAAAAGAAAGCAACCCACTCCATCGGGACAAGGGACATGATCCCAAGCATACAACCACCGTTTGGTGAATTCAGGATCACATGTATTTTTTGTGGTAAGACCATCACCTATGGTGGGCAGAGCGTAAAGCTCATCGTCCTTGCTGGTGACAACCACAATTGCCCCAAAATACCCTAATTTTTTCCTGATTTTTTTTTGCTCCAGTTGAGCCGTTTACAATTTCCTGTTTTTTGTTTCTCCCCATAAAAAATACAAAAAAAATATAAAACTGTTCAGAAAAGCCAAAAAAAGTAAAAAATGTTCAAAAAATATATAAAACAACAAAAAGAATAGAAAAACAGTTCTTTTTAGAACTACCTCCAATTTATAAAAAAATGCTAAATTTTTTAAAAACTCTGTCATTCTTTTTTCCTTAGGGTACGCGCACCGGGGCGCGCACCCAAAAAAAATAAAAAAAAATAATGAAGGAGTGAGCATGAGGGAAGGGGACATAGAGGGTGATGTTAAGAGAAAGAGAGCTAGAGGGATCAACACAGAGGGACTGTGTATTACATAGTAAGACAGAGAGAAGGTGTAATAGGGTGTAAGTGAGAAAAGGAAAATGAATAACGGAGCGAAAGAAGGGAAGAAGACTAAAGTAGAGGTACTGGGAGAATGTGAGTGGGTGTTGAAAGTAAAAGGAAGGACAGTAAAGGATGGGGAATGAGGGGTAGTGACAGAACCGGAATAAATGAACAACGGTGAGGGAGGGTGAGAAAAGAGCAGTGAGTGTAAGTAAAGAGGGGTGAAAGAGGGTGGATAAAACTGAATTAGGGTAAGACATGGGGAGTGACAGAGAGAAAGGACAGAGAGAGTAAAGGAAACAGTGATTGAAAGGGTCAGAGTGAAACAGCAAAGAAGGGTAAGTAAGGCAGTGTGGGTGACTTATAGGGAGTCAGTATGACAAAAGAGTAGTGACAGAGTGAGGGGACAGAGACAGCGAAGGTAAGAGAGACAGAGTGAGGGAACGGAAGTGAGGAACTGTGAGGACAGACCGACTGAGAGATCGAGTGAGAGGAGTGAAGTAAATGAGTAAGAGAATGAGTGAGGGAGCAAAGGAAGGGAAGAGAGTGTAAGGGAAGTAAAGCAGGGAGACTGAAAAAAGTTGAATGTGGTAGGACAGTAGGGAAAGAGGAGTAAACATGGAAGATAAGAATAAGTGAGGAAAGCAGAGTAAGGAAACAGGAGTGAGGTAGGGTGAGAGAATAGTAATGAGGTTAAAGCAAAGGGTGATGACAAATTACATTTTTTTAGTCATACTTACCATATAATTAATGTAAATTTAATTACCTGTTTTAACTACACTTTGTATCTATGAAAGAGAAAAAAAAGTTATAATTAGTAAAATGTATATTTTAAAATAGAAGATACAAGTCAAGAGGTTAAAAATCATAAAAGTGTACTAAGAAATAAAAAAAGAGTGACGGACACAGAAAGGGAAATAAAGTAATGTAGAAGGACAAAAAGAGGGAAAAATAAATAGAAGGAGAGCAAATTACTAAGAGTAAGGCAGATACGTTCCGTGACAGAGAGGAAGAGAAGAAGAGAGAAATGAACTGAAGGTAAGAAAGATACTAAAAGAATGTGAGTTACCAAAACGAAATCAGAAAACAGGAGTAAGTAAAAAGGGAATGACTGAGAGGGAAAGGAGTCTAATGGAGGATGCATTTACAAGAATAAGGAATGGAAGATGAGTGAGAGTGAGTAAAGGGGAGTTACAGAGTGAAGGGATGAAGGGAGAGAGGATAATATAGAAGGATTGAGGGAAAAGGAGTGAGGAACTTAGTAGACAGAGGGACTAAGGGAAGGACTGAGTGAAGTGGAATACAATGAGTGAGGAAAGGAAAATGAGTAAGGAAGGAAAAGAAGGAAAGAGAGGGAAAGAGGAGTAAAGCAGTGGAACAGAGAGAATGTGATTCGTTGATGAAAGTAAAGAGAAGGACACTGAATAATAGGAAATGAGAAGTAGTAATGAAACCGGAGTAAAAACAAAAAGAGATGAAGAACTATGAGAGAGGAGCAGTGAATTTGTTTTAAGAGAAATGATAGAAGGTAGATAAACATAAGTGACCATAAGACAAGGAGAGTCAGGGACTGAGAATATAGAGGTAGTGAAGGAAAAACAAAGAGAAGAGGACAAAAGAAAAGAGCATAGAAAGATAAGTCAGGGAGGGTGGATGAGTTATAGTGACAGACTACGACAAAAGAGCTGAATGAGTAAAGAAGAATTACTAAAACAGGAAAGAAGGAAAACACGGAAAAGGGAAATAAAACAGAGAGACTGAAAGCTGAAAAGTGGTGCAAGGGAGAGAGGGGATGCAGACAGTTGAAATGGGAATGAGGGGTTGTGAAAGAATTGGAGTAAAGGAACAGGGGTGAAACAGAGTTAGAGAAAGACATTATAAGTGAGTAAAAAGAGCTGAAAGAGGATGCAAAAAGCAAAGTGAGTGTGAGACAATGGGAATACAATTTAAATTACACAATATAAACTATAGAATAACTTGTACAACATGTTACATAGTTTATTTTTGCTGTTCTCAGAATATATTGAATTTCACTTAAAACAGTGAGTTCAAACTACTCATCATATGACAGCGGGAAAAAAAACACAATCAAAAAGATTGTGTTTTAAAAAAAACATATAAACTTAAAAATCACAAATGTACAAATGTACACTAATCTTTCATTCACTTACTTTTCCTTTAGGCCAAATAGTACATCATGAAGGTCCTTTTCGTTGGAAGGTACTCTGCTGTTCTCTAAAAATTCCATTTCATCGACTCTCTAGAAAAAAAGCTCCAAGAACATCTGAAATATGTTTTAATGTTTTCATATACTCCTTCTGTTCAGTCAGCACTGTTTGCTCATTCCTTCACCTTTCCTTTAGGCCAAATAGTGTCAGATGTATCAGTATATTTTCAAATGACTTAAAACAAACTCTAAAATTACCGTTTTCCCGACGTTCTGAAAGAAAGGCTCAAACAACATTTTCACAATATTTAAATATTCATAATTCCATCTCTGGCTCTCTCATGTTGAACATTTCCTATAATACTGATATCACTTACTATGCGATCCACTTACCATACCTTTATGAGAACTATAATTTTTATATTATCTTCATCACTTTTACTCACAATCTAATCTTAAACAGCACACTAAATTTTATTAACTTCTCCCGTCTTCATAGGGCAATTACCTTTACTTAAATTTTGGTTCTAAAAACACTAGGTATGAATTTTTTAAGTCAAAAGGCAAACGTTGTTTGAAAGTCAAATGAGTGTCATTACAGTTACTCCAACCTTTTCGACATTTTAAATAGCATGTGTAATGCCCTGATGTTGTTGAAGGACCGTCATGATAAATAATAGCTACAGTTGCAAAAGTTCTTCCTGATATTGATAACTGAGAAGCCACGAAATTTTTAATAGAAGTTGAAAATTTACTTCCATCAGGTCTACATCGTTGGAACATTAAAATGATATACTGACCATAATTTTGTATAAATAATGTGGACAGCATTGCAGACTTACATTGGGTACACACCATATTGTGATCAGCTGCTTTAACCCCTTCCATGCTCATGACGGAACGGTTCCGTCATGAGCGTCGGTTGGCCTGTGCTCATGACGGAACCGTTCCGTCATGAGCCCGTTGGCTCATTAGAACGCTCAGCACAGCGCGAAATTCGCGCCGCGCTGAAGCGGTTAGCTAGATTATTAAAAGACACTGATTTGCAGTCTGGTAAAGTCAAATATATAAATCTTTCAGTGTCTATTGTAGTACTACTTGATAAACTACAGTTGTCGCAGTCATGCTGCCATTGATAAGAAAGGCTAAATAGATTTTTTATATCTACACCTTCATCTGCCAATACATCAAACATATACATTAAAAATTCCTGACAATCCTGCTGAATATTCTGTGAAAATTGATTTTGACCAGAACATATGTCTAGAAGATGTCGAATTTCTGAAACACTTTCTATTTTTGCTCTATCACTGCTACATTTCTCAAACACAGAATTCAATAAACAGCAAGCAGAATGTTTGATCCCGATTTTCAACAATCTGTTCTTGTAAATTTTGAAGAAAAAAACAACATTAACCACTACATTAGCATAGCAGTTGACACCAGAACTGTTTTCAAACTGTTCAGTTCAAATCTTTTATTCGGTTAACCGTTTTGTTAATCATAAAAAGTACAACACATATAAACATTTCATCTTAAAATCACATTTACCGTTAATACACCTTAAAAATATAAAAATTAGAAAAATACATTTGTCCAGGAAAGTACAATTTTAAATCAATTTACAGCAAGGAAACAGATATCCAAGTGTTCAGGAAAGGTTCATACCCAACATTTTTCGAATGGTTATACATGATTTCAGAAAAAGAGCTAAGCTTTTTGCCACATACTGTGAATCAAGATGTTGGAGAGCTAAAAAGGCCGGGCGACAGGTCCTGAGTCCCATTTGACGCAGCAATGGTAAGACCCAGCGCTTGCGTGTTTCTGCGTAGTGGTGGCAAAACAATACTACGTGCATAGTTGATTGGTGGGAAACTTTGTCACAAGGGCACTTATCAAGGTCGCGGGACCAGTTTAAGATTCTAGGGAAGGTAACCAGTCTATGAAAAATATTAAAACGTAACCTAGTTAGTAGGTATTTTTCATAGTTGGAAATATGGTACGATAAGTACGGCTGTATTCCTAAGGACACCTGAACCATCAAAATGTTTACATTTGTTTGTTTGGGAATTTCATTACACAGACGGAGATCCCTTAGGTGGGAAAGGCAATGATGCTTCAAAGCTTTTCTACTCATTTCAGTGATGGATGAGGGCTCAATGATATACCGCGTCAAGTCAAGATCTTTGAGAAAGTTGACTACGTAATTCAACCATGGGATGTTTTTCCAGCCCGACATCTCAAAACAGTCTAAAATGAGTGCGCGGGTAAGATGACACTGTGGCTTTGTCCATATGCGATGCCATAGGAGCACTGGTTGACATTTTATATAATCTGTTAGATAATCAATTCCGAGCTCTATATGGCAACCATATATGGGGGCACTCCGTGGTAGGGCCAAGAGATACTTTAAAAAACCATTCTGGATTTTTTGCAGTTCGTCAGTATTTACATAGCCCCAAACCCCGGCTCCATACGTAGCGATGCTCAAGCATTTAGCTTGATGAATTTTAAGCAGTACTGAGGGGGATGGCTTACCCATTTTTCTTGAAAAAGACACGAGGGCAGAAGTTGCTCGTTGGTAGAGCAATCTCCTGGTGACCATCGCCCTTTTCCAAGTCAGCTTGTCGTCTACTAGGATGCCCAGGTAGGGGTATTCCCTAACGCGTTCCAGCTTTGATTGGTCAATACAAAGATGTTTAGAGCTTTTTACCTTGGGCCCAGATTGCATAACAAAGGTCTTGGTCTTGTTGACCTTTAGCCCAAGTGAAAGCATGAAGTTGCAATATTTATCAAGCTGCTTCTTGAGTTGAACTAGGGTCCTGGCAAAGAGTACGGAGTCATCGGCATAAAGAAGTGCTGGAATTGGGCGCCTGTTAATAGTAGGTAGATCCTGGCACCCCTCTAGCATGGCTGCTTCTAAACCGTTGGTATATAGGTTGAATAAGAAGGGGGCCAGGACACAACCCTGCCTTACTCCGCGATTTACTGGAAAGGCGGGCGTTAACTCTCCATCCGTACCAAATCTTACGCGGGCCGAGGCGTTAGAATAAAGCTCGCGCAAGAAGCTGATGATGGGTGGGTCAACGCCCAACTCTTCCAAAATGGACCAGAGCTTGATATGACTTACACAATCAAACGCCGCGCTTAGGTCGACGTAGACCATAAATAAGTTGCCCCCTTTTGCTCCAACGTATTTCCCAATTAAGAGTGTAAGGTTTAAAGCCTGTTCGACAGTGCCCAGCCCCTCCCTGAATCCGTACTGCAGGTCCGTTATGATGTTCTTTTCTGTCGCCCAATCCTGTAGACGATCCAGAATTAGGCGACCCGCAACTTTACCCAACGAATCCAGGAGGGAGATGGGCCTGTAACAAGCAGGGTTATTTCTATCACCCTTTTTAAAAATTGGGAGCAGTATGGAGGAAGACCAAGAATCCAATAGGCCATCTTTTAATGCTGCAGCGATTAGTTGAGTTATTAATGGGGACCATAAATCTATATTTTGGAGGAAAATATCTAAAGGTGCGCCATCGGGACCGGGGGCCTTTCCGCATTTAGAGGCCGATAGTGCACTTATAACCTCACCGAGGGAGAAGTTCAGATTGATTGGGTACACCCCTTTATCGTGTGTCCCTTGCGCTGTGGTGGAAGTTACAGCGCAATCCGCCGGGGGGTCGGTAAAGATTTTGGAAAAATGTGCCACCCACTCATCCGAAGTTACAGCAACTTCCAGGTGCTGATGGGATTTACCCTCGGTTAAAAAGGGAGATTTTATTATTTTCCAAAATAGAGAGCTGTCCTTACTGTTACTGCTCTCGTGTAGCTGAGCCCAAAGGTCGTTTTTATGGTCTCTCTTACAGCTTAGTTGGGCCTGTTTATAGTTGGATCTGAGGAGGGCTATTTTTGGTTTGTCTCTGACCGGTTTATGAAGCTCCTTTTTTAGTGCATTTAGGGCTTTGCGGCATGCTGAATTAAACCAGCCTGGCTCGGTGTGACTACCTGATTTACGAGTACGCAGAAGGACTTTCTGTATAACTTTCAAGATTTCTCCAAAACTAGAAAGGATGTCCGAAGAGGGCGTTGTCTCGTTCAAACATTTGTTTATCCAGGGGAGAGCTTTAGAAATCACGGAGGCAGATGTTTCTAGTGGGTCTATCCTTGACCATTTTACTGCATAGCCATTAGTTTTTGCCATTGATAGTGATTTTTGGGTCAGTAGGCTATTCTTTATAGTGTTTGACGCCCGCATAGGCAGTTTTAGCTCAATCATAATTGGAAAGTGATCACCTGAAAACTCTGTTCCCGTGTTAAACTTAATAAGGGTACCCTTTAAAGAGCCTGAACAAAGTATAAAGTCTATAATGCTAAAACAACCCCTACCGTGGAAAGTAGGCCTAAATTCCACGGGAGGGTCGGTAAGTTCATTGGCAAATGTTAAATCCATCGACATTAAAATGGCGTTAAAAGAATCACCCACCGGGGAGTGTGTAAAATGTGTTAAAGGGCATTCATTTTCATCAAGGAGGCCACAATCTGAATTCTTATAATGAGAACACAATTGTACATTAAAATCCCCTCCCCAAATTACATTCCAAAAAATTGATGCTAACTTTGCACTTTGCTCGTCTATACAGTGTGAGATTTCAGAGACTAACAGCCTGATTCATCAAGAAAGGAAACAGCGACTCTCAACTAGCGAATCACAGCGAATCGCAAATGGAAAGGCGCAGATCGGAATTCATCATAGATAGCGAGTAATCTAAGCGATTCGCACACGGGCGCTAAAATCGATAGCGAGAAAATGAAATCGCCGAAAAAGTCGCAAAAACCCAGATATTCCGTCTCTATTTAGCGCCACGCAAATCCACATTTGCGACATCTCGCCAGTAGCGAGAACTCACCAACGGGAAGTCGCTTTACGAGCGCCGTGATGACGTCGCAACCAGGAAGCAGCCAGTTGCCACACCCATTCTGAACTGCGAGGCTGACCGCGAGTCTGCAGCGAAACTGAGAGCTCCTACCGGGACACCTCCAAAGTAGCGCTAGTCACCCTTTAGCGACAGTAGCAATGACAGAGGAGACTGCACCCGGGCCCAGTGACAGCGGGCGCAAGAGAAAGCTCAAGTTTACCGAGCCGGAGTTGGAGCACCTCATCGAGGGAGTGGTTGAAAACCACGCTAAACTCTTCGGAAAGGACTCCCGGAGGGTGCCAGAGATGGAGAGACGTCGCATCTGGCTAGGAATTTCTGCCAAAGTGAACGCTGTGGGCGTGACACACAGGTCACTGGACGAATTAAAGAAGAGGTGGTACGACCTCCGAGGTCGTGCCAAGGAAAGGGTGGCAGAGAGGCTGGGTGAGACATCTGGTACTGGGGGCGGAGACCCTACTGTCCCTCCCAATACCCCCATGGAGGACCGCGTGGAGGACACCCTCGAGACAGAGGCATGCATAGGTGTCACCAACCTGGACTCATCCCGACCCAGCCAAGACAGCCAAGGTAAGTGGCATGCGACTGCGACCCTGTCCCCTACCAATGGCCATGGCCCTATAGCCTCCCATATGCATTCCAAGTCATACAAACAATGCACATGAGATCATGGCCACAAGCAATGTCGGACATGTACACTGCCCATAATGTAAAAAAAAATGTAAAATAACCCCAAAGCAGCCAGACGTAACCCAAAATGAGCTATCGCTAAGCTGTACGTGTGACAGATACATGGCATTAATGTAAGTCCAATTCCCCTCACAGGTGGCGGCGACTACAGCAGCGACAGCGACATGCTGCAGATCGCTGAGTCAGAAGAGGATGCGGAGGAGGTGCCAACACCAACACCTCATGCACCATCAGGCGTAACCCCACACACCGCAGCCAGGCCAACACCAACAGGTCCAGCACCATCATTGGCAGCACCAATCCCTGCAGCCAGGGCAAGACATACAGCGCCAGCAACATCCGGCGCTGCACCTAACCCTGCAGCCAGGGCCAGACCAACAGTGCCTGCAACATTCGGCGTTGCACCTAACCCTGCAGCCAGGGCCAGACCTACAGCGCCAGCAACATCCGGCGCTGCACCTAACCCTGCAGCCAGGGCCAGACCAACAGCTTCAGCACCATCAGGTGCTGCACCTAACCCTGCAGGCAGGACCAGACCAACAGCTTCAGCACCATCAGGTGCTGCACCTAACCCTGCAGGCAGGGCCAGACCAACAGCCTCAGCACCATCAGGTGCTGCACCTTTGCCAAGCACAACTCCACCACCCGTGGCACCATCTACTTCTGGTGCATCAACTGCGGTGACTGTGCACACACCCACTGTGGACAGCCAGCAGAGCAGCCATGTCAGGGCTTCCCACCATGACACATCACACAGCAGCAGGAGGGGGATGGCTGTGCGCAAGCCAGGCATGAGCACTGAGCGCCGGATGCTACGCATTCACCAACAGCAGGCACGACGGCAAGCGGCCATCCAGCTGCAACTACATAAAATTGGCCGCAATGTGGCCAATGTGGGTGATAGTGTTGAGCGCATGGCGGCGGCCATGGAGGCCAACACTGCTGCAGTTATATCGCAGCGCACCTCCGCCCGCCGACGCCACCGGCAGCTCCTAACGCGCCTGACAGCCTACACCCGCTCAAATTACATAATGGGGAATGCCACCTCCCAGCTATCACGACGGTGCCTGGCGCAGCAGCAGCAGCTGATACAATGTGTCGAGGATGTTGGACGGGTGCTGGAGCAGGTCACCACTGCCGTACTGGCACTCCATCCTACTGGTGAAGGCAATGTGGGGAGGGACGACACCAGTGAGTGCGCCTCCAGTGCCAGCAGCTTGTCTGCCTCAATGGTTGGCGTGTTACGCCGCAGCACCAGGCCCACTGCAGGGACACGTGCCGTCCCAGAGGAAGAGCCAGAGCGTCGTTTGGGGGCTGCGCGGCGGAGGCGCAATTGACTTCCTTGCAAGTTGCCTAGATAATGCTGATGATACAAGCATGTCCAGTGGCTAGTTAGGAGCAGTATGGCGCAATACTGCTGCAATATTATGAATGTATACTTAACGTTATTATTGTGGATTTAACAATAATATTTATTCATGCAACATACATGGGCCTCCTGTCATTTTTTACATTGCCATGCAGGAGTGAATGTTGGGTGAGTGGATTGTGGCCTTCAGAAACTGTTCATAGTGATGTGGTTGCGCCGTCTGTGTCCTTCAGCAGGGTTCTCCCCGCGTGCATGCCGCACATGTGCTGGTGGACGGTCGTCCCCTTCAGACTCACTGCCAGAGATCTCGACTGGTATCCGGCGCTTGGTTGCAATGTTGTGTAATATTGCGCAGACAGCCACAATGCGGCAGCACACATCAGGACTGTAGTACATGGCCCCACCTGTCTTGTGCAGTATGCGGAACCGGCTCTTGAGTAGGCCGAATGTCCGTTCTATACAATTCCTTGTCCGTATGTGAGAAACATTGTACCACCGTTGCTGTGGTGTAGCCGGGTTGAGGTATGGGGTGAGGAGGTATTCCCGGAGGGCGTAGCCGCTGTCACCTGCATGTGAGGAGCAGAGGGTGAGTGCCTGAGCTGCGCAGCTACATCATTGCAATGTGTAATTGTTGACAATGTGTACTTACCAAGTAGGTGTCCTTCCCCAAATTCTCCCCTGGCCAGTCGTGTGTGGAGGCCGCTGTGCCGGAATATAAAAGAGTCATGGGTACTCCCTGGGTACTGGGCCACGATGTCAGTTATGATAGTCTTGGCATTGCAGACCATCTGTATGTTGAGGGAGTGGTATGACTTCCGATTCCGGTACATGTACTCCGTCGCAGCTGGGGGGCAGATGGCAATGTGGGTGCAGTCTATGCATCCTATCACAGATGGGAAATGGGCCACATTGTAGAAGTGTAACTTTGTCAAGTCCAGTTCCTGTTGGCTGGTGGGGAATCTGATGTGTCGGTGTAGCTGTGTGAGCATTGCGTCAACAAAACTCCGGAGGCAGCGTGACATGGTGGGCTGGGATATCCCCCCTGCTGCGGCTACTATCCCCTGGAAGCTACCAGAGGCCAGGAGGTGCAGGCTACACAATACCTGTACATGTGTAGGCACAGCATTGGTCCGCCTTGTTGGGTGCTGCATCAGGGGGTCAAGGTCGTGTATGAGTTGAATTATCATGGCCCCATTCAACCGGTACTTCGCATAGATCTGCTCCCTGGTTTGTCCCAGCAGGGTGATCCGCTGGCGGAATATCCTCTCCTGTATTCTGCGTCTCCTCCGTGCTGCTCGCTGTAGCCTTCGCCGCCTGACCACCATGTACATTCCTGGCATTGTGAGACACCAACTGCTGCTGCTGTGTCTCCTTATGTGTGTTTGGTCAGCCCTGTCCCTGTTCCTGATTGGCCAACAGTTTTTCAAAATTTTCGCAAATCACTTTTATGGTTACCACCTGCTTTGGGTTGTCCTTAATTTGCGCGGCGCTAATGGAGATTTTGAGGTTTTTCGCTATTAGAGAATTTTCATGAATTCCGATTGCGCTAGTATTGCGAATTCGCTAACTTTATTCTCTAATTCCGTGCTTTGGCGCAAATTATTAGCGAATTCGCAATCTGTGTTTAGCGCTTTGGTTATTTTCTTCATGAATGCCGATTTGGGTAATTGCGGGCGCAATGCCATTTTCGCAGCTATTGCGCCCGCAATTTAGCTTCATGAATCAGGCTGTAAGCTTATACACTCTGTCGGTGGGAGATTATTATAGAAGTTAATCAAACTATATGTAGTACCATTTTTAAAAATAATCAATAAGATTTGATAACAGGGAGTGTTACACAGAAGGGAAATTTTCCTTACTTCTAACTTATTGGATATATATACCACAAGACCCCCCTTAGGTCTGCCATGTGTAGAAGGGCTAGCGGGGGAGTGATATGTTAAATACCCTTGAATGTGGAGAGGATCGGTAATCCAAGTCTCTTGAAAACACATTATTTCGTGAGAGGTAACAAAAGCCAACCAAGATGCCGATAACATTCTGGCTCGCAGACCAGCCACATTCCAGAATAATATAGGCATAGTGGGGGTCAATACTGGACCAATCGTGGGTAATAACCTTCTATTTTTAGACGTGTTTTGATGCATTGCTGGGAGGTCATGATTAAAAGATGGCAACAGACTGTTTTTGTGGTTATCGCGTGGGTTGGAAGGATGAAGCAGACAACCAGCATAGTCAAGTAAGTGTGTGTCCACTATAACAGGCAATGTGTCCAATATTACAGGGGACATAGGTATAGTTGGCAAATGAATCGGTGCGTGTGTCAGCACCGAAGAACCAATTTGCGCGCGAGGGGAAGGGCTTGGGGTGGTGGAATGACCACCAGGCATGTTAGTGCCTATTGGTGGTCAGTCCACCATCTCCAAGCAGTCGTACCTGTTGTAAGTCGGCACGCCCCTCCACTCCGACATGGGCATAGGGTTTCTGCCTCCTTGGCCCTGCCAGTTTATCCAATCCGCATTTCTAGGCCGGGTCCCTACTTGCGTCCAATTCCACTCTAAGGATGGTGCAGGGTGGTGGGTTGGAGGGTAGAAAAAAGCTAGCCTTTTAGTTCCTATGCCATCTGAGGATACTTGATCGTCCCTTGGGCAAATGTGGTCTACAGTCTGGGGATCTTCGAAGGTTATTATAATACAGTCACCCTGGATGGTTTTTTGCTCCTTCCCTATCCAGGGGACTCTACGAACTGAAATAACGTTATTATTAGAGAACGGTGGTAATGGTCGATTTATCGTTAACCAATGGAGTACCTTGTTTTTCAAAGACCATCCAGGTTCCTCAGAATTAGTAAGAAGTACCGGAACTCCGGTCATAATTACTACATATGGGGTTGCTTCTGGGGGGAGGTGAACAGAGCGGGTGGGTTGCGTCTTGTGTTATACGCCGCATTCTTAGTAGCTGTTGGTTTAGCTGAATGACGTGTCGATGGTGCAGTAGAATGGTTGGCCGTTTGAGCTGACGGCCCAGGCAGAGAGGAAATGGCGGGGTTTTTTACTGGAGGATTAGCTGGTGTTTGTTGTGTTTTAGCTGCAGGTATGTGAACAGGAGAGTGAGTAGAGGGGTGGTGAACTACCGCTGTGGTAGTTACCACTTTAGGGACTTGTTGAGTTTGTTGGGATGGAAGAGGCCCTATGTTAATCAGATTTGCATTTGACTGATGAGGCACGGAAGCAGCAGTAATAGAGGACTTGGTGTTATTAGATTTTAATTCAGATGATAAAGTCAATCAATCAATCAATCAAGTCATTTGTATAGCGCACTACTCACCCGTAGGGTCTCAAGGCGCTGGGAGGGGGGGGGTGCCGTTACTGCTCGAACAGCCAGGTCTTGAGCTTCTTCCTGAAGGAGAGGTGGTCTTGGGTCAGGCGCAGGTCGGACGGGAGTGAGTTCCAGGTCTTTGCAGCCAGGTGGGAGAAGGACCTTCCTCCTGTTGTCGCTCTTCGGATGCGGGGGACGGCGGCGAGGGCGTGGCTGGTTGATCTGAGGGGGCGCGTGGGAGTGTAGAAGTTGATCCTGTTGTTGAGGTAGCTCGGGCCTTGGTCGTGTAGGGCTTTGTGCGCGTGGGTGAGGAGGCGGAAGGTGATCCTCTTGTTGACCGGGAGCCAGTGCAGGTCTCTCAGGTGTCCGGAGATGTGGCTGTTTCGTGGGATGTCGAGGATGAGTCTGGCTGAGGCGTTCTGGATCCGCTGGAGTCTCTTCTGGAGCTTGGCGGTGGTTCCGGCGTAGAGGGCGTTGCCGTAGTCCAGTCGGCTAGTGACGAGGGCCTGGGTGACAGTCTTCCTGGTCTCGGTGGGGATCCACCGGAAGATCTTCCGTAGCATGCGCAGGATGTTGAAGCATGACGAGGAGACGGCGTTGACTTGTCTGGTCATGGAGAGGGAGGAGTCCAGGATGAAGCCCAGGTTGCGTGCGTGGTCCGTCGGTGTGGGTGCGGTGCCCAGGGCGGGGGGCCACCAGGAGTCGTCCCAGGCGGAGGGCGAGGAGCCCAGGATGAGGACCTCCGTCTTGTCTGCGTTCAGTTTCAGGCGGCTGGTCGTCATCCATTCGGCTACCTCTCTCATCCCTTCGTGCAGGTTGGCTCTGGCGGCGTCGGGGTCGTTGGTCAGGGAGAGGATCAGCTGGGTGTCATCGGCGTAGGAGATGATGTTCAGGTTGTGTTGGCGTGCGATGGTCGCGAGGGGGCTCATGTAGACGTTGAAGATGAAGACGTCGCTATTAATAACTCAATCTTAGATAACGCCAATTTAACAGGATCAAGATTACTTTTAATTATTGCTTCAAATGAAGCTAGGATATAAGGATCCTGCACCAGGGAAACCTGATCATTACCTATATTACCATTTGAAGCAATAATAGGCTGGTCGGAAGAAAGATTAATTATTTCCTATGTTATTAAGGTGGTAGACTGGTGAATAAAATCAGGTTGAACTAGGGGTTGAGCTAATGTGGGAGAATCATCGTTCGAATGGAACGGGGGGACCTGTTGTATATCGTTGTTAATAGATGTAGGGTTTTTAGTGTCTTTCTTACTCTGTCTCTTTTTTGGAATAGCACCTTCCCGCTGTCCCCTTGTATTGGGGGACTGCGGGATCTCCTCCATGTTGGAAAAAAGGATGGGAGTTCTCTCAATCGAACAGGAGGGGTTGGGCGCAGAATGTTGGGATGCTTGCGTGGTAGACAGGTCTATGGACACTGATAGATCCACTATTCCTGGAACTGACGGGGTCACGTGTTGTATTTCAGGGAGGGGGAAACGTTGCGGGGTTGTAGCAGCGGCCAGTAAGCCCAGCGACGAGCGCCTGGCTGCTGCTAGGTCTAGTGAAACCCTTCTCTCTAACAAAAGAACACCCTGGTTAATGGCGTCGTTAGCCTTTGCGATGAATTGGTCTATTGGACCTACTATCTGCGCTACGTGCGCAGCTTTGCTGTTTCTTGTGACTCTGGGGGACATAGCGATTACTTAAATACACAGTACACAGATTAAACGATGATAATAATAAGGCAGTCCAACTATTAATGAAAATGTTAGTGGTAGGATGGGTTGCGGCTGTTATGGGGCACCCTTGAAAAGATGTTAATAAGGTGGCCCAGTCCAGTCTTACCCGGTCTGTAACGGGCTAGAACGGGCCCGCCCTTGGCCCGGGCTTAGCCCGGCGCGGTCACGCGCGCGTTCCGCGACGCGGAGGAAGCCTCCTCCTTTTCTGCGCCTCCGGGCGCGCTTGTCCAGGAAGTGCCCCGCTCGGCCTGCTGGGAGCTGTAGTTCCCCGGCGGCCGTGAACCAGGAAATCACCGGCGGCAGGGGGAACAGGCAGCGTTTGGGCCCCAGCGGCGGTGTGTGGCAAGCGGCCAGTTGCGAGTGACCCAGGTATGGCCAGAACAAAGTTAGTGCAAGGTTAGTGCCCCCGCTCCTCAGTGGGAGCCTCCTCCTTTTCTGCGCCTCCGGGCGCGCTTGTCCAGGAAGTGCCCCGCTCGGCCTGCTGGGAGCTGTAGTTCCCCGGCGGCCGTGAACCAGGAAATCACCGGCGGCAGGGGGAACAGGCAGCGTTTGGGCCCCAGCGGCGGTGTGTGGCGAGCGGCCAGTGGCGAGTGACCCAGGTATGGCCAGAACAAAGTTAGTGCAAGGTTAGTGCCCCCGCTCCTCAGTGGGAGCCTCCTCCATTTCTGCGCCTCCGGGCGCGCTTGTCCAGGAAGTGCCCCGCTCGGCCTGCTGGGAGCTGTAGTTCCCCGGCGGCCGTGAACCAGGAAATCACCGGCGGCAGGGGGAACAGGCAGCGTTTGGGCCCCAGCGGCGGTGTGTGGCGAGCGGCCAGTGGCGAGTGACCCAGGTATGGCCAGAACAAAGTTAGTGCAAGGTTAGTGCCCCCGCTCCTCAGTGGGAGCCTCCTCCTTTTCTGCGCCTCCGGGCGCGCTTGTCCAGGAAGTGCCCCGCTCGGCCTGCTGGGAGCTGTAGTTCCCCGGCGGCCGTGAACCATGAAATCACCGGCGGCAGGGGGAACAGGCAGCGTTTGGGCCCCAGCGGCGGTGTGTGGCGAGCGGCCAGTGGCGAGTGACCCAGGTATGGCCAGAACAAAGTTAGTGCAAGGTTAGTGCCCAAACTGAAATCCAACAACATCTTCAACAGAATCCTTTTTCCTTCTGCTTACAATTACAGTTTCATCTACTTTTTGTCTTTTTGCTACTACCTCACTGCAATTATTCTCATTTCTTCTTTTTCGGCCTACCACACGTTTTTCAAACAGAGGATATTGAGGCAAATGTGGAGCATACTCTCTTCTTAACCTATTGTATTCTTTAACACAATCTAGATCTGCACAAATTTTTGTTTCATCACACTCAATCAAGTACAATCCTGATAAAGTTCTGACTCGTGATAATGCCACATATGCCATTCCCTCTTTAAACACAGAACTTCAAATGTTCACCAAAGCACTATCTACACTTAAACCTTGAGATTTATGGATTGTCACCGCATATGCCAAACAAACAGGAAACTGTTTTCTGCGAACATATAAGTCTTTCACAAGCAAAAATCTAGCTGAACAACGACAAATTTGTTCTATTTTGTCAATGCCATCAAATTTAATTTTTAAAATTTCAATTCCATCTCTATTTTTGTAATTCACAAAATCAACAACATGACCCATTGCTCCATTTACCAGACCTCTTTCAACATTTAAATTCCTTCTCAAAATGATACGACAATTTAAACACACATTCAGAGTCTTTTCAAAACCAGCAGTTTTAGATATAGTCTTCTCTAATGAATCCAATTTTGATTTCAAATTTTCTGACAGAATAATTGTTGCTCCCATATGCTCTATTTTATCTATAGCTTCCAGTTTCACTATCTCTTCATTTTCTAACTTTAACATTTTGTTGTTGAACATGGAACATTCTTTCAGAGTTGGCATCAAACATATCCCAGATTTCTTCTCGTTAATTTTCTTAAAATATTCTCTGGAAGAATGTTTTCATTTGGGTACAAATTTGAAATTAATCGTCCATGTAAAGCTTCTTTCCAATGCTGAATTACTTTTCCGATTCTTACATCTTGTAGAATATTTTTATAATCGTCATCCTTTGCCTGTCGCATATTTTGGAGTAGTTCTGCATATTTGAAATGTAACCATATATTAACGTTTTCAATGCTTCCTAGGCACTTCCTGGTATCTTCATGCGTGACCATTTTAAACACTGGTTGTCCTTTCACTGGAGTCAACTGCAGTAGATCTCCAAAAACAATAATGTGTTTCCCTCCAAATAACACATCATACTCTGTTCTAAGAATTTCTTGCATTCTCAAATGCACAAAAGCAAGCATTAGATTTGAGACCATGCTTACTTCATCAATGATAAGAAGTTTAATTTTCTTCAGGACTCTCGAAACTTCGGAACACGCATCTCCAGATAGCTTGTGGTATTGCAATTTGTTATCATGCTCCACTGGCAGCATTAGTAAACGATGTAAAGTAATCCCTTTAATATTATGTGCTGTCAGCCCAGTTGGAGCGGTAACAACACAAGATAGCGGTGATTCAGTCCTTTTCTGCAGATAAGTTGCAATTGCTTTAATCAGAAAACCTTTTTCAGTTCCCGCTTCTCCACTCACGTACAGTTGGACAGGCTTAAATGATGTACATGAGCACTCTTTTTTCTCATGACTGAATCCATGTTCAATCTGTTCTGTGACTTCGTCATATATCTGCTTCTGCTCAAGGTTTAGTTGTTTCACCAAATCTTCTAAGGTAACTACATCATCTTGAGCTTGTTCCATAGCTCTTTCCACCTCATCCATGGCAGTGGCAGCTTCATTTTGTATAATTGGTCCTCCTAGTGGATCCTCACTCAATGAAGTAGAACTCTGACTGTCTTAAGAACTGTCTCTAGCAATCTCTACAGCAATTGTGGCTTCTTGCTCTATCTCTTCGTTCAACATTTGCAGATAATTTGGAAAAACAGGACATTCTATGGTATCCTTGGTTGCATTAAAAGAATCTTCGTGACAGAGAAAATCTCCAAGTAGTTCCTCTACTACTGGCTTAAAGAGTTGCAAAAGAGCTAATTAGTAAAATTCCCTTTTCTCTGGATTTTCGCAACTCAATTTTCGATGATTAATCAAATGGCCTTTTCTCTGCTTCACTAGACATCCTTCACACCCAATGACAGCATATATTCCATTATTCATATCTTCTCTGATGTTCCTCTTATAAATATAGTTTTGCAGAACTTCATACAAACAACTGTTCTCAAGATGACTACTTCTATTTGGATAGTATGTATCCAACATGTTTGTCTTAAAAATATCTGTACTGTTTGGTTCTTTCTCCGCCAAATACTCAATTTCTTGTACAGGTTTCAAAACTCGGTTTCGTTTTGTAGCAAGACCTAGACTTGCCCAAATAATTGTTCTAGACTTGGCGTACAGACTTACTGATGATAAACGATCAGAACATTCATATGCTCCAATTTCTCGATGCGACAACATCTTCAGACTGAAACTGTATAATTTTTTACTTATACTCTTTTCATGTGAAATGTCCTCCCACATTTCCTTCAGTTCTGTCTTTTCTTTTTTTGTGATGTAAGACGTCACATATCGAGCCACAGCAATAGAGTTGTCAGCAACGAACTGAATATCCATGTTAGCATTCCACATGGACAAAATCACTGGGTTGTAGTCGTTGATGTACTTGGACTCTTCGTTTCTTTTTAAATTGTATGTATTTTTTGGTGATTTCCTCGTCACAGTATGTCGCAGAGAAGACATCAAATTATTTACTCTTCCTTTAGAAATCACTGGTCGTGGAAACCCAAAACAACATTTTGTGTAGAACTTGTCCTTGTTTCTGAATTTTCGACGACAGTACTTTCCACAACGATGGGATTGAAAGCGTAAAACTTGTTGCCTTAAACTGTTTTCTTCGGTAGTTTTCGGAACAGCACATGTTGAATACTCTTCAATGAAGCTCATCACTGTCTCATCCGAATCTGTTCCAAATTTGGGTGCATCTTTAATCCACAACAACATATATATATGAGGAGCACCTCTCGCTTGATACTCCTTTCTCCAAAAGAAATCCAAAACCTCTCCAAGGGGAGGATTTTTTTTGTTGGTAATAAAAGACATCATAGCTTCAAATCTATGATTGAAATATCTGCATACATTCACTGGATCCAAAGAACACAGTTCTCCAGCAGTTTTGAATTCTATATTTTGTATATTTGCATTTGGCTCTCGTAGAAATTGAAGTAAGTCGTCCCATGCATACTCAGCACAGGTAAGAGTGAGGAACCATGTAGGAGTTCCTAAGTTTCTTAGCATACATTTCAATTCCCCATGACGACGGTACCAATACTCATTTGTACCACGCTGACATGCCATGAGATTGATTAGATGAGATTCCAAAATATTATCTTGCAGATTGACTTTCTCCATAAAGTCCCGCGCCGAAACATTTTGCAGATGTGCTCCACTTTTCAGTATATGGTTTACTGCATAAGAAAGCCCAGACAAGTCACTTTCATACAGTAGATGAAACAAATCTGGAATGCATTGACAAAACCTTGGATCTTCAGCATATAATCTTAAAGTTCGATATTCAGATGCAGGAATTTGAAGTGGTCGATCGTCATATCGTCCACCTCGACCTGTTGGAAATAAATGTGGAAAACAACGAGCTTCCAAACTTTCTTCCCATACACTAATGGGACTTCCTTTTGCTGCTTTCATTTGAAACAAGTCAATTGCATCCCCCATCACTTCTTTGGAATGCAAAGGATGAACAGTATAATGTTCATATATTTCTTCACTTCTAGACACATCAACTTTTTCAATTTGGCCAGCTGAACAATCACTGTCTTCATCTACAGCTGTTTCCTCTGCTCCAACACATACATGTTTGTAGTACTCATTGTTTTTGACCAAATACAACGTTGCCTTTTTGACTTTCCTAACATCCACTAAATCTTGCCAGATTTTCTTACTCTTTGTCGGAACCCCATTAACTAGAATAACCAGAGGTTCCTCTTCCACTTTCTCTACACCAATTGTATCAATATTTTTCTTGAAATCTAGAGGCAAATAAAGAACTCTTCCCTTTAATCCTCTCTGTAAATCTGAAGGAGGCAATTTACCTATCTTAGGCTCCATGCGAACAATTGCCTGAAAAGGATGGACACATTGAATCAAAATAGACTCATATGTATTTAAATCCATCAATTCAGGAGGAATGTCTACCAACTCCAGATTATTATGAACAGCTCTAGCAGGCATTCTGTTTTGATTTAATTTATCATAACAATATTTACAAATACGCTGATCAGAACTCAAATCAAAAGAATTCTCCACCCACAAATAAGTTGCAAAATCCTTCCACTCATAATTATTTATCTTTTCACTTTTTACGTATAAATCAACTAATCTAGTTTGATGCTTATAATGAGTTCGTCGACAACACACACAAGTAAAATTCGGCCTTTCACTTGATTTCACCTTAAACCTGGTAATTTCCTGGTCAAACTTTTCTGTACTTGAAATCTGTACATTGTCTTCCACATTACCTTGAATTTCTGTGTCAATTTCTACACTGTCCTCTTTTTCACCAAAATAACAAATCTCAATTTCTTCACAAATCTTCTTCACATCTAATTCAGTTCCATGCAAAAGAGCACTGTTTAATTGTTTAAGCTTAAGTGCTGGACTTTTTGCATAATACAACCTTCTCACTAATTTCCTCATTTTGTTATGATGCACTGCTAACATCCTAAAATGATGAAAAACACTCTGACAGACTTTTCTAGAAAGACAAGCCAGTGAATGCCCTTGCAAACCTGTGTTTTCTCTCACTCTGCAAGGATCTAAGTCTTGCAACATCTTCATTTTCTGTTTTAGACTTTTCTTACTATATGTACCTAAGAAATTACAAAACAAATCGATTGATTCCTGTCGCACACTACAAATACTACTACACTTCCAAGTGTACACTGGACCCTTAGTACGTCTCCCTAAAACTTCATCAGTTAACACCTCTTCTGGTTCTCTAGGCACAAGTTTCTCTTTTTCAATCGGACAACCGTCTTTCACCTCATGTGCTCGACCACTGGTGTCAACTGCATGCACTAAATCATTCTCCTGGAAGTAACTCTCCTCATTAAAAAATGGCTCACAACTTGAACTGTGCATCCATTCTCCAGAAAAAACTTTACAAAAATTAGTCCGATTAATTACTCTTTTCCATCTACTGTTTGATTTGAAAACATCAATTGTCTTGTTAAGTGTCCTAATTCTATTGATTATTAAAATAAATAATTTTTTCTTAACTTCAAAAGCCTGATCAACAATCTTCTCTACACTTTTCTTTTTCTTATAAAAAGCAGATCTCTGTTTACCTTTTTTAATATTTTTTAACAAATTTAAAACCACCCTATTGCGAAACATTCGTTTACGAATGTCCCTAAATTGGTTTTGCCTTCTATTCCTATACATATTATTCTCTCCTGCTCCAGTAGTAACATTTTTGGGGGGCCTCTCCTTCCTTTTCAAATTTGCTCTCTCCTTCTCTTTTTCTACATTCTGTCCAACATTTTTTTTTATCTACATATGTTCCATAAGAAAGACTAGTTGTCTTACCAGGAGCTTTTTTCCTGTTTTTTGAAGTATTTGTTGTAGAGGAGTACTGTAATTCCGTTGCTGTTTTTGATTTTTCCGCTTGGCATCTTTTCTTCTCCTCTGCCTTGAGGGCATATTTCCTTACTATTAAAATCTTGATTTCAATCTGTGGTAAAGAAAAAAATAACACATTATAGACCACTATTACCAAACAACAAAGCAATGACAATAAGCAAACGGTCTATTCAGGGTTACAGATGAGGTGAGGATTGTCCAGGGGTGCAGAGGAGGTGAGGTCTGTATTGAAAAGTGTAGTGGAAGAGAGGTCTGTCTAGGGGTACAAAGGAGGTGAGGCCTGTGTCTAAGAGTGCAGTGGCGTATAGGCTTCATGAAGTCTAGTCCACTGCACTCTTTGACACAGGCTTCACCACCTATGCTCCCCTGGAAAGGCCTCTCTTCCACTACAGTCTTGAACACAGGCCTCACCTCCTCTGTACCTCTGGACATGCCTCACCTCATCTGCACAATCTACTTCCTAATCTGACATAACACAGGTGACATCATTGTGAAAGGTTGAAATATATTTATTTAATCATGCAGACACTATTTATTCCTTCTCAAAAATCTAAAAGTCATTGATTTGCCCCAAAATCTTTTTTTAAATAACATTTTAGACACAGAGCGCAGGTCCTATGTACAAGCATTCAGTGTCCATGAGCACAGTGGAGAGGACTGACCTCCTCTGACCCTTGGACAAGCCTTACCTCATCTGTGTCCTCTGGATAGGCCTCAATGTATTGAGTATAATTGATGGTAACTGGGTGCAGATGAGGTGACGCATGTCCAGGGGTGTAAATAGGCTGAGACCTGTCTATGGATGCAGATCAGTTGAGGTCTATTCAGGGTTGCAGATGAGGTGAGGATTGTCCAGGGGTGCAGAGGAGGTGAGGCCTGTATTGAAGAGTGTAGTGGAAGAGAGGTCTGTCCAGGGGTACAAAGAAGGTGAGGCCTGTGTCTAAGAGTGCAGTGGGGGATAGGCTTCATGAAGTCTAGTCCACTGCACTCTTAGACACAGGCCTCACCACCTATTCTCCCCAGGAAATCCCTCTCTCCCACTACAGTCTTGAACACAGGCCTCACCTCCTCTGTACCTCTGGACATGCCTCACCTCATCTGCACAATCTACTTCCTAATCTGAGGTAACACAGGTGACATCATTGTGAAAGGTTGAAATATATTTATTTAATCATGCAGACACTATTTATTCCTTCTCAAAAATCTAAAAGTCATTGATTTGCCCCAAAATCGTTTTTTAAATAACATTTTAGACACAGAGCGCAGGTCCTATGTACAAGCATTCAGTGTCCATGAGTACAGTGGAGAGGACTGACCTCCTCTGACCCTTGGACAAGCCTTACCTCATCTGTGTCCTCTGGACAGGCCTCAATGTATTGGGTATAATTGATGGTAACTGGGTGCAGATGAGGTGACGCATGTCCAGGGGTGTAAATAAGCTGAGGCCTGTCTAAGGATGCAGATCAGTTGAGGTCTATTCAGGGTTGCAGATGAGGTGAGGATTGTCCAGGAGTGCAGAGCAGGTGAGGCCTGTATTGAAGAGTGTAGTGGAAGAGAGGTCTGTCCAGGGCTACAAAGAAGGTGAGGCCTGTGTCTAAGAGTGCAGTGGGGGATAGGCTTCATGAAGTCTAGTCCACTGCACTCTTAGACACAGGCCTCACCACCTATGCTTCCCAGGAAAGGCCTCTCTCCCACTATAGTCTTGAACACAGGCCTCACCTCCTCTGTACCTCTGGACATGCCTCACCTCATCTGCACAATCTACTTCCTAATCTGAGGTAACACAGGTGACATCATTGTGAAAGGTTCAAATATATTTATTTAATCATGCAGACACTGTTTATTCCTACTCAAAAATCTAAAAGCCATTGATTTTCCTCAAAATCGTTTTTTAAATAACATTTTAGACACAGAGCGCAGGTCCTATGTACAACCATTCAGTATCCATGAGTGCAGTGGAGAGGACTGACCTCCTCTGACCCTTGGACAAGCCTTACCTCTTCTATGTCCACTGGAAAGGCCTCAATGTATTGGGTATAATTGATGGTAACTGGGTGCAGATGAGGTGACGCGTGTCCAGGGGTGTAAATAAGCTGAAGCCTGTCTAAGGATTCAGATGAGTTGAGGTCTATTCAGGGTTGCAGATGAGGTGAGGATTGTCCAGGGGTGCAGAGGAGGTGAGGCCTGTATTGAAGAGTGTAGTGGAAGAGAGGTCTGTCCAGGGGTACAAAGGAGGTGAGGCCTGTGTCTAAGAGTGCAGTGGGGGATAGGCTTCATGAAGTCTAGTCCAATACACTCTTAGACACAGGCCTCACCACCTATGCTCCCCAGGAAAGGCCTCTCTCCCACTACAGTCTTGAACACAGGCCTCACCTCCTCTGTACCTCTGGACATGCCTCACCTCATCTGCACAATCTACTTCCTAATCTGAGGTAACACAGGTGACATCATTGTGAAAGGTTCGAATATATTTATTTAATCATGCAGACACTATTTATTCCTTCTCAAAAATCTAAAAGCCATTGATTTTCCTCAAAATCGTTTTTCAAATCCCATTTAAGAAACACAGCACAGGTCCTATGGTATAAAAATCTTTATTTGGATAAAAGAGAAATATCCTTAAAAGCATAACAAATTGAATCCACAAATTGGTACATTGTAATTAAAAAACTACAAAACATACTTGTTCACAGTTAAACAATAAAAAACTATCGACGCCTGTTACTCGAATTATATTACACCGTAAAAATTAAAACAATTGAGTATTAGACAGCGATAACACTTTGCCGAAAGCAGGGAGAATTCATGTGCAGACGTTTAACAGCTAGGACTCATAATTCTATACTTAAAACTAGAGGCTTAAAAGCAGCTTGGTTTGGGTCACTGGGCAGAACAGCGCGGGCGGTTGCTGCTCCTTGCGCCTTTGCTGTAAAGATGCGATAAGCATCCCGAATATATGTTGTAATGGCGATATTCAGGGGTATGTTTTCTGGGCACAGAGAGGTGATAATTGCCTATCTACAGGTCCGAACACCCAACCTGTTCCACTCTGCTCTAAGTTTACGTCTGCGTTGGGACGTAAGTGCGGGGCATAAGCAGACCACATGCTCTAGCATTTCAGTTGTCATACCGCACCCTCTGCAAGTTAAATCTTCCGTGGTGCGCTGCCATGCGGGCAGGTCTTTTAAAAAACGCCAAACCCCCAATCTAATGGCCAGAAAACTCCGCTTTAAATACAATGTCCTATGTACAAGCATTCAATTTCACTACTGAAACCTCACTATTTCACAAAATACAAATCCTCTGTCTTGCAAATGTTGATACCAAGCATTATCAAAAAACATGACACAAACCAACAGCAAAGAAGCTCAATGTGCTTCCTAGTATGAGGTAACAGGTGACATCATTGTAAAAGGTTCAAATTTATTTCTTTAATCATGCAGACACTATTTATTCCTTCTCAAAAATGTAAAAGCCATTCATTTTCCCCAAAATCGTTTTTCACATCACATTTAAGAAACACAGCACAGGTTCTATGTACAAGCATTCAATTCCACTACTGAAACCTCA
The DNA here is from genome assembly GCF_964261635.1 of Lissotriton helveticus. Classification (NCBI taxonomy): domain Eukaryota; kingdom Metazoa; phylum Chordata; class Amphibia; order Caudata; family Salamandridae; genus Lissotriton; species Lissotriton helveticus. Next base: position 1,026,733,110 of record NC_136063.1, read on the forward strand.
CTATTTCACAAAATACAAATCCTCTATCTTGCAAATGTTGATAACAAGCATTATCAAAAAACATGACACAAACCAATAGCAAAGAAGCTTAATGTGCTTCCTAGTATGAGGTAACACAGGTGACATCATTGTAAAAGGTTCAAATGTATTTCTTTAATCATGCAGACACTATTTATTCCTTCTAAAAAATGTAAAAGCCATTCATTTTCCCCCAAATCGTTTTTCACATCACATTTAAGAAACACAGCACAGGTCCTATGTACAAGCATTAAATTTCACTACTGAAACCTCACTATTTCACAAAATACAAATCCTCTATCTTGCAAATGTTGATACCAAGCATTATCAAAAAAAATGACACAACCCAACAGCAAAGAAGCTCAATGTGCTTCCTAGTATGAGGTAACACATGTGACATCATTGTAAAAGGTTCAAATGTATTTCTTTAATCATGCAGACACTATTTATTCCTTCTCAAAAATGTAAAAGCCATTCATTTTCCCCAAACTCGTTTTTCACATCACATTTAAGAAACACAGCACAGGTCCTATGTACAAGCATTCAATTCAACTACTGAAACCTCACTATTTCACAAAATACAAATCCTCTATCTTGCAAATGTTGATACCAAGCTTTATCAAAAAACATGACACAAACCAATAGCAAAGAAGCTCAATGTGCTTCCTAGTATGAGGTAACACAGGTGACATCATTGTAAAAGGTTCAAATGTATTTCTTTAATCATGCAGACACTATTTATTCCTTCTCAAAAATGTAAAAGCCATTCATTTTCCCCCAAATCGTATTTCACATCACATTTAAGAAACACAGCACAGGTCCTATGTACAAGCATTCCATGTCACTACTGAAACTTCACAATTTCACAAAATACAATTCCTCTATGCAGTAAAAACTTTTTACCAAGCATTATCAAAAAGCATGACACAAAGCAACATTAAAAAACCACAATTTGCTTCCAAATCTTCTCCATAGAGTATGCAAGTCTCTATCTATATTAAATGAATCATTACTCACCTTTACAAATGCTTTAGGAGATTGAGAACTGTGTCAGACACACACACCAATATTTCTTTAGCAGAGCAAAAGGTATGTACTCCAGGCGGATCACTGAAATAATATCGAGGGACAGAATATCGACCATCAAAAATATCGTTGACAAAATATCGACAGTCAAAATATCGAGTTTCTATCTACAAACAGGTAAGTACAAAAATATCGAGTTAAAAATATCGTTTACAAAAATATAGTTGTAAAAAATATCGTATTTACTAAAAACAGTGTTAAATTAAATTAATATTAATAATTAATTACTAAAATATCTTTAAAATTACTTAAATTAACTTATAATAATTAAATAATTAATTAAAGTTAAATAAATATTTTTTTATTTCATATTTATTAAAACATATATATATAGTAACAAAATATAATAAAATAATACCCAAAAACTGAAAACTGACCCTGAACCCTAAAAATACCCCTTTACCCAAAAACCCAAAACTGACCCTGAACCCTAAAAATACCCCTTTACCCAAAAACTGAAAACTGACCCTAAACCCTAAAAATACCCCTTTACCCAAAAACTGAAAACTGACCCTGAACCCTAAAAATACCCCTTTACCCAAAAACTGAAAACTGACCCTGAACCCTAAAAATACCCCTTTACCCAAAAACCCAAAACTGACCCTGAACCCTAAAAATACCCCTTTACCCAAAAACCCAAAACTGACCCTGAACCCTAAAAATAAAAACGATTTTTTACTATCTATATTATATAGCTACATATTTTCACTTTCTATATTATTTACAGTCGATATTACTTCACTTACCTTAAAAACGATATTTTGGCTGTCTATATTCTGTCCTGTCGATATTTTGTCCAAACGATATTTTTGACTCGATATTCTGTCCAAACGATATTTTGGAGTCGATATTATGTCTGTGCACCACTCCAGGCACTGCAACCATTAATGGCACAGAGAACCTCTAATTCTACACACATATTCATCATGGTAACCAATCAAAACTCTTCCCTCTCTATTTTCAAACCAACACCCTTCCCCCCCTCAGCCCTTTCTGCCTGTTACCATAGCAACTCCCTCCTCACTGAGCTCTCAGGTTTAAAAGTTTATTCTACAATGTTGCAATTGAACTTAGCAAGGATGTTTGACCTCTCAATACCCCAGCTTATCCAGTGCAATGTTTCTTTAAATGACTTTTTCTTAACCATTCTAATTGCTTCTTTCACAAAACAGAACCATGCACCCTAACTTTCAGTTTTCAACTATCTGAATCCACCAATCATTGCTTGTGATTCAAGAGCACTGAAACACCACAATTGTTTTTTGCAAACTCCTACTGTTCCAACTGCCATTTCATTCCCACACTTCATCTGACTGCACCAGAACCTCCTCTTACCATGTATTCTGTCTGGATTATTGGACATAGCTACATCCACTGGGCTCAAAGGTATGCAGCTACCAGAAATTTTCACAACCTTGATTTACGAAATGTGAACATCAAATGGATTGGCCAGAGAGGATTGAGATGTCATCAATTGATACCATTGGTGAAAACGTTTATGCATCTGCCACACCCTCACCTCATAATTCTGCACTGTGGTGGAAATGACTTAGGCACTTTGACTGGGGTAGGTCTGGAAATGCTTTTAAAGGACACCTTTGAGCAATTGATGGCACTTTTTCCTCAAACTGCCTTGGTATTTTCCAATATATGCCAAAGACAAAAATAGAAGTGGTCCAACCAATTTTGTCCACAATTTGAGAAAGCACGGAAACATGTGAATAAATCTGTTTCTGCTTACATGAGAGACTATGGAATGGGTTCAATATACAACAATAACTTGCGTTACAACATGCAAGATATCTACAGAGGAGATGGTGTGCACTTCTCAGATGAGGGGAATAGAATATTCCTCCTGAATATAAGACTGTGCATTGGAACCTACTTGTAGGTACCTAAATCAGCCACTGAACCCAAAAGCTCTTTTCAGGGCTACCCTACCTCTGATCACTCAAAATGATTATTTTTCTCTAACTTTTTTCACTGTTTTTCACTAAAGTACGCTCCCCGGTATGCTCCCCGGTGCGCGTACCGGGCGCTCCCCCCGCGAAAATTAAAAAATAAATTGTTTTTTTTGGGCCTATATGGGCCTCCTAAGCTCCCCTTAGAAAACCTAGGGGGTCAGGGAGTGTCTACCGTGCCCCCTTTTACCCATTCCCAACGTTGTTTGTCCTCCATCTTGTGTCTCAAATCTACCGAAACACAAGATGGAGGACTCCCGTAGCGCTGCCGGTACGCGTACCGGGGCGCGCACCGGTACGCGTACCGGGGCGCGCACCGGTAAGCGCTCTAAAAATTTTTGGGAAGTCAATATACTTAAAAACCACTGGAGAGACTTTCACCATATATAGAATAGGCCCTACTACATAGCAGTCCCTACCATTTTCCCAAATTTGGTGGAATTCCATTGACCCATTTGGGCTATAGCCCTGTCTAAATATCCTGAGGTAAATTACATGACTAAAACACATATGAAAGTGTTAGAATTTGCAACCAATGAAAATATTACTTTCATTTTGTATTTTTATGTGCTGACATTTCATTGGTTATGAACATGAATATATATAAAAATGAGAGGGGAAACACGGCCATTTTGAGTACTACTACCTGAGGTACATTTATAAAGGATTTCCTCTGCAAACATCAACTGCTTTCTGAAAGGTAATTTGCTAATTTGTAAGGGGAACTATGTTCTGCACTTTAAGTTAAATTGGAAAGACGTTTTCTGATAGTTTTTTACTGTCCCTCTGTTATAGTTATAGATTCAGATAGGCTTCTCTGTTGTAGTTATGGATTGATTTAGGCTTCTCTAGTATAATTATGAATTTACTTAGACTTCTTCACATGCACTTTTTTATATTTCTACTTCCTGCCTGATAACATACACTGCCCAAAGATAACTTCACTGGTAAAAACTCAGAAGTACCTGTCTGAACTTAAACCCAACAGTGCCCTAACTCTACTAATATAGTTATTTTTTATGCAATTTACAGCCAAAAAATGGAAGGTAAAGAGGAGACCAATACAATTTCTTTTGAAATTATGCATAACAACATTCGTAACGAAGACTTTGATTTCATGGATGAGTCTGGGGATCAAGAACTAATAAACTGTCTTGAAGCAATGGAATCATGCAATGAAATTGTGGTGGAGATTCCAGATAATCTGATGTTAGAAGTTTTAATAGAGTATGAAAAATCTCAACAATACATTTTTATTTAATAATTAAAAATTGTTTCAGACATTATTCATTTTTATATGCAATTCTTATGTAATTCTTGAAGTCGTACCAAAAAGATTATATTATAAAGTGAGACTTATACTATACTGTGCAATTTTTTGGAGTTACATAGTAAGTTTGCTCATAGTTACTTCCTTTCTCCCACTATATTATCTCCAAAGTGTATTTGACATCTGTTTTTTATCTTCTGCCTCCTTTCTCTCACTGTCTGTCTCTAATGCACGATATCACCGCCAATTTTGTGTAGATTTAGAAGAGATTAAATGTAATACTGGAAAACATCATAAGGGAGCAGGATAGACTACCTATGATCCCTAGACCTTCTCAGGGTGTGCTTAAAGGATCTGTTTCTACTTTCCTGACAGACTATGCTATGGATTCCATATACCACAATAACTTCTGTAACAACATGCAAATTATCTACAAAGGAGACGGTCTACAATGAATTTAAAACTCTGCTTTGGTACCTACATGTTCGTACTTAAATCACCCACAGAACACAACAACTCTATTCACAGCTACCCTACCTCGAAGCACTTTCAATTATTATTTTACTGTTTCACTGGGTTTTCCCCTTAGTACGCTCCCTGGTACGCTCCCCGGTGCGCGTACCGGGCGCTCCCCCCGCGAAAATCGAAAAAAATTTAATTAATTTTTTTTGCCCAGCGGGGACCTTTTATGGCCCCCACATCAAACCTAGGGGGTCAGGAGGGGTCTACCCTACCCCCTTATGGTCATTTCCCCCTTTGTTTTTGCCACCTCTTCTGTCTCGATCCTACCGAGACACAAGATGGCGGCCGCTCCGGACTGTTTGAAATGTTGACAGACACCTGAGAGCCAATCAGCTTTACGCACGCGAACTCGCGTTACGCGCCTGGTGCGCTCCCCGGTGCGCGTATCGGGGCGCGCTTATAGATATATATATTTTTTTTAACTTAAATTACTCAAAATCCTCTGGAGCACATATCTTGAGACATAGCAAAGGCACATCAGGCTACCAGTCCCTACAATTTTGCCAAGTTTGGTGGAAATCCATTCAGCCGTTCGAGCGAAAAGTGAGTCCAACCGCCCTATGGAAATTAACATGGGGAAAACACGTTTTGGGACCCCCCTTTTATCTCGGCCCACGCTTGACGAATCCCCCCCAAACTTTCAGGAAAGGAGCGGAGCGCAGCGAGGCAAATTTGAGGAAAAGTACAGGCAGATCCCTCAATCTGCGCCAAAGTTATTCCCAATAGAATGTTGCGGATTTCCTATGGAAAACAATCCTAACTATAACTACCTACTGGCGACCGCCAGTAGGTAATATATATATATATATATATATATATATATATATATATATATATATATTAACTGAAAAAACCACAGGTTTCACACCAGTTATAGTTAGGAGTTAGCATTTTAATAACCTATTAAATTCACTGAAAAAAACATAGGTTTGACACCAGTTATAGTTAGCTGGAAATTTTACGGACACAAAACCATTGAAATTCCCACATTATAGTTAGTTGGACTCACTATAACTTGTGCGCCTGCAATGCACTGCTGATGACGTCACATATTACATCACTCATTACATGATCAGTGACATCACTCATGACATCACTGATGACACCATCCAGTGAAAGTGTGTCTTTCTGAAAAATAAATATGTTTTATATATGTATATGTAAAGGTCGATGGAAGAATAAATGTTTAAATAAGTGTCTTAATGGATGTTTTAAAAAAAAATTTGATTGGTTAACTGGCTTATTAAGTGTATCTTAGTGAATACATATATTAGCGAGTATTGTTTAAATATTTAAATGTTTGTATCAGTGTTTCACTTTGTGTATAAGTGGCTGCATGGGTTGGTGAGTAGCTACATGTGTGTGTATATGGGTTATTAGATGGTTTTTTTAGTGTCAGTATGAGTGTCTGTATGGTTTGGTGGGGGTGTTACTTAGCACATAGATGCATCAATGACTGACTCACTGTTTGTATGTGTTTTGAAGACAGCATATGTGCAGGGTGGATGAGTGTGTATATGTGTGTGTTAGTGAGTGAATGACTGTGTCACTAGTGTCTTTATCAGTAACTACATATGTTTTAATCTAGTATATGTGAGTATTGATGTAAATAAGTGAGTATATGTGAGAGTGAGAGATTGAAAGAGTTCTTGTTTAAATAAGTATGTGTTTCTATAAGTGATTGTTTAAGAGAGTAAGTATGTGTAAGTTTCCTTAGAAGTAAGGTGGTGGTGTGTGTATAGCTGTATATGCAAATAAATGGATGTTCAATAGTTTATTTGCATGTGTGATTATGTGTGTGAGTAACTTTTGGATGACTGTCGGTGTGTAACAGGATGTATAGGTGTTTCACTACATATGATGAGTGAATATATGTATGAGTGACTATATAGAACTGTTGGTGAATGAGTGGATGTGTATATAGATGGTGGTATTACTGAATTGGTTGTTGTAACTGGTATGGGTATCTCTATTTTTTTGAAAATGTTAGTTTCTATTTTTGAATATGGGTTTCAAGGGTTACATTACACTGAAAGGAGGTCTGTCACTCTGTCACAAGGATGGTGTCATTAGTGATGTCATGAGTGATGTCACTGACCATGTCATGAGTGATGTAATATGTGACGTCATCAGCAGTGCACTGCAGGCACGCAAGTTATAGTGAGTCCAACTAACTATAACGTGGGAATTTCAATGGTTTTATGTCAGTAAAATTTCCAGCTAACTATAACTGGTGTCAAACCTATGGTTTTTTCAGTGAATTTAATAGGGTTTTAAATGCTAATTCCTAACTATAACTGGTGTGAAACCTATGGTTTTTTTCAGTGAATTTCATAGGTTTTTTAAATGCTAATTCCTAACTATATAAGGCCTGAAACCTATGTTTTTTTCAGTGAATTTCAAAGGTTTTTTTAATGCTAATTCCTAACTATATAAGACCTGAAAGCCCACCAGGAATCTCCAGTATGCGCCAGGGGACTTCATTGCAGAGAGGTGTAATGAAGCCACGCCCCTTTTTACACCTCTCTGCAACGCAGCCCCCGTGCATGTTTGAAGAGGGGGAACTAATTCCCCTGGCATTCTGGGGGCCCCTGGGGGCCAACTAGCCCACCTGGAACCTCCAGTATGCGCCAAGGGGCTGCATTGCAGAGGTGTAATGAGTCTATGCCCCTTGTTACACCTCTCTGCAACGTAGCCCCCTGCCGCGTTTGCAGAGGGGGAACTAATTCCCCTTGCATACTGGGGGTCCCTGGGGGCCAACTAGCCCACCAGGAGCCTCCAGTATGCGCCAGGGGGCTACATTGCAGAGAGGTGTAATGAGGCCACACCCTTGTTTACACCTCTCTGCAACGCAGCCCCCGTGCATGTTTGAAGAGGGGGAACTAATTCCCCTTGCATACTAGGGTGATATTTGGGCTACATTTGGGCTCTTTTGTCTCTGGTGGCCATCTTGGGAGACTGCATGTCAGAATTTTTTTATGAAATATAAGAGGATTTGAGAAGTCACTCAAAATATGCCCTGATTTTTCTTTCTGCAGCACTAATCATACTTTCTACGGCAAAATGTACCCCCTCATTTTGTTCCTTTTTAAATTAAATGTTTTAAGAATTACCACTTTATTCCAATCAAGATGGCTTCAGGTGTGCCATACCTTTCTAATAAGTAGGACTGTTAGCGCTCTAGTTGTTCTTTAGAACACTCTGGGAAGCTGCAGTAGAGCACAAAGGAATCAACTGACAGTCTCTGTCCTTGTTGGATGTACATGTTTTACTGAGAATGTCAGACTTCATTCTCAAATGACTGAGAAAGATAATGTGAATTTACAGAAAATATGCTTTCAGCTTAGCTTATAGACCCCCTTCCAAACCACTGTGGGAAAAGCATGAGATAATAGTTTTCTTTCAAACATGATTCATGATATCCCAGCAGAAGGCTTTTTCACATGGTAAAATCACCTTAGAACACACCACAATTCTTAAAATTAGTATGGTACTATCAACAAATGATTTATAATGTAACTAAAGTCTTAAAACCTTCCATTAACTGCAATGCTTTTTAATGAGGTGCTATCACGTATATTGGTCCCAAGATGGCTGCCAACAGTTTCTGGTTTGGAGTGTTGACAGACAGTTGACAGCCAATCAGCATGCAGCTCGTGCTCGAAAAGGTAAGCTTACAGTAAGCTTACAGTAAGCTGCTATAGATATATATTTTTTCTCTTTTGATTTTCTCAGGAACTACTGGAGGGATTTTCACCAAATATAGAAAATGCACTTCTGCATACCAGTCTCTACCATTTTGCCAAGTTTGGTGTAATTCCGTTCAGCCGTTCGGGCTGTAGCCGTGTCTAATCGTCCTATGGAAATTAACATGGGGAAACACGTTTTAGGACCCCCTTTTTTTCTCAGCCCCCGCTTGACGAATCCCCCCAAAACTTTCAGGGAAGGAGCAGAACTGAGCTGGCCAACATTTTGGAAAATTGCACGCAATTTCCTCAATCGACGCCAAAGTTATTCCCAATAGAATGTTGCGGATTTCCTATGGTAACTAGGTCCTAACTATATATATCTACTGGCGACCGCCAGTAGGTAATATATATATATATATATATATATATATATATATTGCTTTATATTTGCGTTACATTGATGATGTTTTCATTATTTGGAGAGGGAGTCATGATAGTGCCAGGGCCTTTGTTGATTTAATTAATGTGAACGATGTTAATTTAAATTTTACTTCCAACATGAGTTCTGATTCTATTTGCTTTTTGGATGTTGAGGTTTTTGTGGAGGAGACCGCCGCGTGGAAGGGTGCTACCGAGCTCTCAAATCATTGCAGCGCTGCTCTTCAAGTTGGGAATTGTCAACTCCAACTGAGATCCATCACAGCGTGGTTTACCCTTCACATTTAGAATTGGGGATCACGACTATCATTCACCCGCCATCTCGGCGTATTCTTAGGTGGCCCCAGACATTTACAGAAATATCAACCGGCTACAATCCAAGTGAGTGTTAGCAGACACAGTCATTATCCGAAGCCCTTGTCAGCCTGGTTAAAAGAAAACATTACAGAATCGCCAACCAGTTAAAATCGGACTGAGAGTCTCTGGACAAAGAAATTATTCAAGGCTCTTCCTAGCCTTGCTAAAAGTATCAACTTGCATATACAGAATTCCTGAGGAAGGCTAACAGCCGAAACGCGTTGAAGGGGAATTATTTCTGTATTATTTGGAACAATTTATCTTGTGTTTGTTTTGAATTGTAAAGCACTAATGTGTATTATACACATGTAAAAAATTATATATTTAGTTATCAATTGTTTCAAATATCCGAACTAAGTTTATAATCATAATAAAATAAAAGAAAAATATTTTCATACAAAATTTAATTAGGCATTGACTTTATTACTTTTAGCGTTCACCAGTGTGATGTAAATATATGCACATAACCCGGTGTCAATTTCCTTCTTCCTAAACGAGGTTTTTGTGGAAGGCACCACTCTAAATACGAGACTCTACAGGAAGCCCAGCGCAGGGAACACTATTCTACACTCTAACAGCCAACATCCGGCTCACTTGATTCGGAGCATTCCGTTTGGAGAAATGCTCTGAATAAAAAGAATCTGCAGCACAGATGCCGAATGTGCGGCTGCACAGGAGGCATGCAGGTTACGTTTCCTTGCTAGGGGCTACTCGACTGAGAATCTCACCAAAGCGATCAGGCGTTCCAACTCAGTTAGCAGACAGGAGGCATTGGTTCCTAAAACTAGAAACATCAATTCAGATGTGTCTTTGGCAGGGGAGGTTCAAACTGGTTCCCCACGTGTCATTTTGACATATAATCGCCAACATGGGGCTCTTCGGAAGATTTTGAATAACAACTCGAATCTGGTTCGAAGTGATCCAGTGATTGGTCACAAAATGGACACCAAACCAGTATTGACATTCAGAAGATCCCCCTCGATGTCTAAGGCTCTAGTTAGTAATACCTTGGAGCCTAAAGCCTCAACCACTTGGTCAGATTTAAAGAGGGGTTTCAAGGTGTGTCCACACTGTAAAGCCTGTCGATTCGGCAGCAATAGGACGCACTTTAAAAGCCCCTTTCATGATTATCCTATTGCTATTTCCAAGTGGCTCACCTGTAAAACTGATTATGCTATTTATGTGTTGGAGTGTCCGTGTGGGCTCCAATATGTGGGCAGTACCAAACTGCCCGCCCACAAACGGATACTCCAACACATACTCGCAATATCAGGACATGATCAGAATTATCCGGTTGCCAGGCATTTTCAAGACAAACATCAAGGCATACCTGATAAGCTCCAATTCTTTTTAATTGATTGTGTCGAAGTCTCGAGAAGACGAGGTGACCATGAGGCCAAACTCCGTCTTCTTGAGACGAGATACATCTTGGAGCTTAATACAAAAAATCCTAACGGTCTCAATGACAGGGAGGATCTCTATACTTGTCTTTAGGATCAATCAGTATGCCCATAAGACCTGTCCGGATATACTAAATAATTTCTGTTCCCCTTAAGTAGTTCCCACTCTGTATAGATCAATGTATATACTTTTAACCAATAACAAAATGAACTCTTATGAGAAAAACTTTTTTAGATTGTATTTTGGAATCACTTGTCCTAATATTTGCACTTTATTGTTAAATTTTGCACAATCACTATATGCACTTTATATTTCTGGCAGACATGGTGACTGGCCCACTTGGGCTCTATTCAGAGGTTCTAGACATGTTGTCTCATGATTTTGGACTAACGCTGCTGTTTTGAATATGCGCATATCAACTTTACTCTTCACACAAACCGAATATTTAGATTCTGGGCCAACGCTTTTGTACATAGATGAAATTATTTATCGTGTATATACATTACTTTTTCTATCGGCTTGTGTCTTGTAAATATGCTTTTGTATTTATCAATTGTATATTTTGAGTTTATGAATTGTAAAACACTAGAGGACAAAAAAACTTGATGTTTTATGATGATATATTTATATATCTTTGGTTGATTGCACAAACGCAGCGTTTCATTATAAAGTATTTCTTCCATTTTAATGATACGTTTTCATGCACTGTCACTTTAAAAGTTCTGCTTACTGTCATGCAGTTTGTCATGTGATCAAGCCTTCTCGAAGGCGAAACGCGTCATGGCGGCAGTGCTGGCTTTATTCAATTAAAACCACCTTTGCACCAGCACTTTTGGGTCGACTCTTTGTTGCTGTTTACTCGGCATGGCGTCCTTCAAGCGACAAGCTTCATCATATATATATATATATTTCACAAGTTCCGGTGAGAGATCTTCTGCTGTTGTGGGCGGTCCCAGTATGGTCACCGGCAGATCAACGTATTCATTCCAGACAAAACCTCCCATTACAGGAAGAAACTAGGACTCTCAGAGCTTCTTGCAGAAACATTTATTGTGCAAGTGCAAGTGGAAAAACAACGCGTTTCGCCATTACAGCGTGATCAAGCAGTAAAGTCCTAGTTTCTTCCTGTAACGGGAGGTTTTGTCTGGAACGAATATATATATATATATATGTGCGGCTGATTTCTTCTGCAATGAGGATGTTCTGGTGATGTATTTCGGCGTGGTTCTGCCGCAGCGACGCACCTCCAGACAGAGCGCCGTTGCCTTCCCGCATTGAACCCAGGTGTGGATTTCGTGGTAGCGGAGTAGGGGAGGCTGGTGAGCGCCAAAGACTGCCTTTGGTATGGACCCTGAGTCAGCCTCGAAAATGGGCTGCGCGGGGCGCAACAGACTTTGCATTTAGAGTAACCGGTTTTAAAGTTAACTTCAATTATGTTACCCAATGGAGGGTTGATAAACTTTGGCAAATGTGAACCACTAAGACCACAATTCATAGCGCGCCAAGGAAGAGGCGGGGACAAAACTTTAAATAAATTAGCACAAGCAATGTGGTTTCACAACAATTAGAAGTGACGGCATACCTTTGAAAAAGTTCGAGTGAGAACGAAACATGTCAGGTGGACCGCCGGTTTGATTAAAGAAACAAGCTCCGTTGCTGGTGTGCGGCTGATTTCTTCTGCAATGAGGATGTTCTGGTGATGTATTTCGGCGTGGTTCTGCCGCAGCGACGCACCTCCAGACAGAGCGCCGTTGCCTTCCCGCATTGAACCCAGGTGTGGATTTCGTGGTAGCGGAGTAGGGGAGGCTGGTGAGCGCCAAAGACTGCCTTTGGTATGGACCCTGAGTCAGCCTCGAAAATGGGCTGCGCGGGGCGCAACAGACTTTGCATTTAGAGTAACCGGTTTTAAAGTTAACTTCAATTATGTTACCCAATGGAGGGTTGATAAACTTTGGCAAATGTGAACCACTAAGACCACAATTCATAGCGCGCCAAGGAAGAGGCGGGGACAAAACTTTAAATAAATTAGCACAAGCAATGTGGTTTCACAACAATTAGAAGTGACGGCATACCTTTGAAAAAGTTCGAGTGAGAACGAAACATGTCAGGTGGACCGCCGGTTTGATTAAAGAAATGCAAGCTCCTTTGCTGGTGTGCGGCTGATTTCTTCTGCAATGAGGATGTTCTGGTGATATATATATATATATATATATATATATATATATATATATATATATATATTCACTGAAAAAACCATAGGTTTGACACATGTTATAGTTAGAAATTAGCATTTAAAAAACCTTAGAAATTCACTGAAAAAACCATAGGTTTTACACCAGTTATAGTTAGCTGGACATTTTACTCATACAAAACCATTGAAATTCCCCCGTTATAGTTAGTTGTTCTCACTATAACTCGCGCACCTGCAATACACTGCTGATGATGTCACATATTACATCAGTCATGACATGGTCAGTGACATCACTGATGACATCACTGATGACATCTCAAATGACATCACTGATGACATCACTGATAACATCATCCAGTGAATGTGTGTTTCTGGAAAGTTTAAATATTTTTCATATATATCTATGACAAGGTGTATTGAAGAATGAGTGGATTTACAAGTGGCTGAATGGATTATTTAGTAGGTGCGTGACAGACTTCATAAGTGAGTGACTGAACATGTCTTACTGAATGCATGGGTTAGTGACTAAACTGTGGAAACATCTGTATTAGTCTCTCAGTTGGTGTTTAAGCGGCTGCATGGGTTGGAGAGTAGCTACATGAGTGTCTATATGTGTTATTGATTTGTTGTCTGAGTATCTGTATGGGTGCCTGAGTGTCTGTGTTGGGGGGTGGCAGGGTATGTGACTGTGCATAGATGTCTGAGTGGGTGATTCACTGGTTGTATGGATTCAAAAGTCCATGTAGTAAGGGCTGTATGGGTGAGTTAGTTTGTGTATGGGTGTCTTGGTGAGTGAACGAATGTCTCAGTGGTATATGTGTAAGTAACTACATATGTTTTAAGGCAGTATATGTGAGTGTTAGAATATATAAATGACTATACATGAGAGTAATTTATTTGAAGAGTGTGTGTATAAATGAGTGTCCGCTTGTATCAGTGACTGGATGAGACAGTACGTATGTGTTAGTATCTGCATAAATAAGTGATTAAGTGATGTGGTGTGTGTATAAATAACGGAGTTGGTGTGTAGAACTATATACATGAGTAAATTGGTATGTAATTGATTCTTTGTATGACTGACTAGGTGTGTGAGTACCTCTATGGATGAGTAGCGGAGTATTACTGTATGTATAGGTGTATGATTGCATGTTATAGTACTGTATTGATGAGTAACTGCATGTATAAGTGACTCGATGTTTGTACAGACCTAGGAAATAGTGAGTGGTATGAAGTATCTGGCATTGTTGTGTGTATGGTTTCAAAAATTGTAGTCTGTATTTTAGAGGGCATCAGTAGAAACATCAGATTTTCACGTGGATGATGTCATCAGTGATGTCATCAGTAATATCATTTTAGATGTCATCAGTGATGTCACTGACCATGTCATGAGTGATGTAATATGTGATATCATCACCAGTGCATAACGGGCACGCGAGTTATAGTTAGCTCAACTAACTATAACAGGCGAATTTCTCTGGTTTTATATGAGTCAAATGTTCAACTAACTATAATATCCCTGAAACCTGTGGGTTTTTTGTGCATTTCTAAGGTTTTTTAAATGCTAATTCCTAACTATAACATCTGTAAAACCTATGGTATTTTCAGTGATTTTCAAAGGTTTTTTAAATGTTAATTTCATATTTTAATGTTTATAAATCCTATACTTTTTCTAATATATTTTTACATATTTTGAAACTCTTTTGTACTTCTTTTTTTAACTTTAAAAATTATGTATTGTTTTATATCTTCCCCCAAAAATATGTATCTCTTTTTTTTTTTTTGACAGAACTGCACTCCCAGACTGGTAGCGTACCAAGCTCCATCACGACGCGAATCCGATCCACCATATTGCTAAACTCGTAAATGATGCGCATTTCGTATCCGACGGGTTCGTGACACCGCGTCCTGCTGAACATCATATACGCATGAAGCCGCCCCAGCTGCTACCTTGTTATCCGACGGGTATGCAGTACCAACCCACGCATTACGTCAAGTATGTATGGGGTCACGTCTGCTGCGCGTTGCGTATGCGATGAGTGCAGGCCGCCAGGCCCTAAGTTACGTCACAGAAGTATGGTGTCACACCGGTTACTAATGGATAATGGACGTGTACTGCGCGTTTTCTTTGATGCTGTTCACGTTTTACGTGCTCCCGGGTATCACTCCCTACTCTGGAGTGTGAAAGTAATATCGTGATTAGCAGATCCAACTCCTTGGTCTGTCTCCCTGGGCACTGTGTGTGCTGGAATTCCAGCTATTTGTTTATAATGATGAAACAAGAAGAAAGGAGTACTTTGCAATTTTTGTCTATAGTTCCATTTATTGAACGATTTTTTGTTGTTTCCGATGTTTGTTTCACATCTATCTTCACATTAACCCCTTCCACGCTCATGACGAGCTGGGCTCGTCATGAAGTAGCCTCCTCGCACGCTCATGACGAGCCCAGCTCGTCATGAATAATGGGAATCATCAAATCTCAGCACAGGAGGGGAATATGCTGAGCATCCATGGGGTTAATAATGCATATTCGTGCTTATATCATGTTCAACATCGATGCATATGCCACTTTCCCTTTCCCGATGCATTTCGGCGCCATGCGCCTTTATCAAGGGATCAATCTGTCAAAGAAATGATATAACATTCAATATTTTGCTATGCGTACTATTGCCACCCATAAATACATTGTTACAAGTTCAATGTGTTCTCACAAACGAATATTATGAAATTAAACATTTCTATATCTTCTCTCGCTCTTTGTACGTATTTAAACCAAAAACGTGACTATTGTATGAATTTTGCTAAATTGCAGTGAAATGAAACGTTCTACCCCTTCGACTCTGTGCTCTGAGAGATGTATAACCGCTGTTAGTTCATGGGCTGTTTAAGATGTATAAACCATAGGTACATTGCCTAATTTCTCTCTAAAAGTTGTTGTTGAATAGCTCTTCGACTTTTTAGTAACGTGTGGAGATGTTTATACCTCTAAGCGCTAGCCGCGTTAACTAGATGTATAGTCTAAGCCGTGCTTACCGTGGTGGCGTTCTGAAACCGTTACTCTGTTGCATCACCTGGTGCATGCTGGGGTATCTGCTGATGCGTCGCAGGACGCGTGTCTCTACATTTTATGTAAACCCGCGGCTATGAGAGCATTTGGTCTTAAAGCAACATCGCCAGTTTCGATGTTTGTGAAACTAACCGCATGGTTTATTTTAAAAGGTGTTCTCAACTGAGTCGGGGTGAGGGGTATCTTGCGTGTCTCGATCTACTCTACGCCTTCATGTTCTGATCATGAGCAGATAAAATAAGTGATCAACCATATAGTGTTACATATACTTAATGAATTACAATATGTTAATGTACAGATTATTAATTATAAATAACAAGTAAATTCAATCCTTTCATTTAGACCCATTGGTTTCATGGTTTGCAAAAAGTAAATCCAATGGTTTTCTCGTTTGAGCAAAACTTTACTATTGTCCATTCCTGCTTTTCTTTCCACGTTCTCTAAGATGCAGGCTTTTAATTGATCCGTTTGGTGTTGTGCTTCAATGAAGTGCGTGGCAATGGTGGACTTCATCATTTTGGTTCGTATATTGCTTTTGTGTTCATTGAGCCTTACTTTTAGTTTCCTTTCTGTTTGTCCCACGTTGCATTTGCCGCACGGACAACTTAAAAGATAAATAATGTTGGTTGAGTCACAAGTTCCGTTTACTCTTAATTTGATTTCTTTTCCAGTTAGGGGATATCGGATGCTGTCTCCTTTCAAAATGTTTGCACAATTATGGCAGTTTAAACAGGGTATTGTGCTTCTGTGTCTAATCATTGGTGGGTTGGAGTTGCTTGGTTTTAACAATTGTCTGATGTTTTTAGACCTTGTATATGCAAACAATGGTTCTTTTGTGAATGTCTCTTTGAAATCGAGTTCTGCTGTTAATAAAGGCCAATGTTTTTTTATGATCTTTTTGAAGTGGTGGCTCATGGTAGAAAATTTGCTCACGCAGGTAATTCTTTGCTCTTTGGGTTTTTTTTGTTGTGTTAATAGATCTTTTCTAGGTTTGTTAGAAATTCTTTGTTGGGCTTGTTGTAAAACTGTGTCTGGGTATCCTCTGTCTTTGAACCTGTTAATTATGGTGTTGGTGTGTGTCTCCAGATGTTCTGGTTCCGAGACGACTCTCTTAACCCTCATCAGTTGTGAGTAAGGTAGGTGTTTTTTTAGAGATGGAGGATGAAAACTCTCATATCTAAGAGTATTGTTTCTGTCTGTATCTTTTCTGAATAAGTTGGTTTTAAAGCCCGTGGGTGAGTTTGTTACTTCCACATCCAAGAAATGTATGACATCTTTATTGGTTTCCCACGTGAATTGAATCCTGTTGTCTATGGAATTTAGTTCTGTGATCTGCTTGATTAATATGCCTTGTGGTCCTTCCCATGCAATAAAGATATCATCTATGAAACGTACGTACAATCGAATGTATCAGGGTATGCTCAGACGTGAGTCCCTTGCTCACTTTGCCACTGGATTCAAGCAAGCCGGGCTGAAGACGGCTGTAATGCCAGAAACCGGTCCTCGGAAGCTTGTTTCCAGTCCAGGGAAGGCATGGCTTGGCAGTTCGGGCTGGACTGTTCCCATGAGGCACAGGGTCAGACTGATTTGCACATAGCCATGTCTGAACTGGGGTGGCAGAGTGGGCTAAAGAACGGTGATGGATCAAACCCAGATCTTTTGACTGGGTGTGAGTGTTTGATTGGTTCAGATGCTCCGTCCATCACCACCCCCTTTTGCACCACTTTTGGCCGCCATAAGTGTGGCAGGGTATGCTCAGACGTGAGTCCCTTGCTCACTTTGTCACTGGATTCAAGCAAGCCGGGCTGAAGACAGCTGGAATGCCAGAAACCGGTCCTCGAAAGCTTGTTTCCGGTCCAGGGAAGGCATGGCTTGTCAGTTCGGGCTGGACTGTTCCCATGAGGCACAGGGTCAGACTGATTTGCATATAGCCATGTCTGAACTGGGGTGGCAGAGTGGGCTAAAGAACTGTGATGGATCAAACCCAAATCTTTTGACTGGGTGTGAGTGTTTGATTGGTTCAGATGCTCCGTCCATCACCACCCCCTTTTGTACCGCTTTTGGCCGCCATAAGTGTGGCAGGGTATGCTCAGACGTGAGTCCCTTGCTCACTTTGCCACTGGATTCAAGCAAGCCGGGCTGAAGACGGCTGGAATGCCAGAAACCGGTCCTCGGAAGCTTGTTTCTGGCAGGGAAGGCATGGCTTGGCAGTTCGGGCTGGACTGTTCCCATGAGGCACAGGGTCAGACTGATTTGCATATAGCCATGTCTGAACTGGGGTGGCAGAGTGGGCTAAAGAACGGTGATGGATCAAACCCAGATCTTTTGACTGGGTGTGAGTGTTTGATTGGTTCAGATGCTCCGTCCATCACCACCCCCTTTTGTACCGCTTTTGGCCGCCATAAGTGTGGCAGGGTATGCTCAGACGTGAGTCCCTTGCTCACTTTGCCACTGGATTCAAGCCAGCCGGGCTGAAGACGGCTGGAATGCCAGAAAACGGTCCTCGGAAGCTTGTTTCCGGTCCAGGGAAGGCATGGCTTGGCAGTTCGGGCTGGACTGTTCCCATGAGGCACAGGGTCAGACTGATTTGCATATAGCCATGTCTGAACTGGGGTGGCAGAGTGGGCTAAAGAACGGTGATGGATCAAACCCAGATCTTTTGACTGGGTGTGAGTGTTTGATTGGTTCAGATGCTCCATCCATCACCACCCCCTTTTGTACCGCTTTTGGCCGCCATAAGTGTGGCAGGGTATGCTCAGACGTGAGTCCCTTGCTCACTTTGCCACTGGATTAAAGCAAGCCGGGCTGAAGACGGCTGGAATGCCAGAAACCGGTCCTCGGAAGCTTGCTTCCGGTCCAGGGAAGGCATGGCTTGGCAGTTCGGGCTGGACTGTTCCCATGAGGCACAGGGTCAGACTGATTTGCATATAGCCATGTCTGATCTGGGGTGGCAGAGTGGGCTAAAGAACGGTGATGGATCAAACCCAGATCTTTTGACTGGGTGTGAGTGTTTGATTGGTTCAGATGCTCCGTCCATCACCGCCCCCTTTTGTACCTCCCTCCATCCAAGCACATTTACATGTGTACGCTTCACGATAGCAACACTTTCAATAATACCGCACACCATTGACATGCATGTCTGCGCATATCCACAACCTTGACAACGACTTGTGATGTTCGTCATTCAATCTTTTCGAACAGCATCTCATTAGCGATAGTTGCCGCCCTCCCAATACATGCTACATTAATCTAAATAGCGCATTCTGCGACGTCAAAACTGCAAAAGAAACGCACATAACTACACTTCCTGGCCAGGCAGGAACTGAACAATGCCCAGATCCCCGGAACAATTATTCACATCCCTACACTGGCCTGGCGTACGTAAGCCCAGCCCACTTTGCGTACGTATAAATAGGATAACAATGACGCCACATGTCAATGTTCTTCCACACTGCCTCAGGTGATATGGCCACATCCACCTCGCATATCACAATGTGTAATAAAAAAAAGGGATCCATGAGTTGTACACCATCCTGACAATCAACACTGGTTCTAAATTGTGAACCCTACTGCCCGTCGTGTTTCCGAAGGGATTCATGAGGTGTACACCATCCTGCAAGCAACACTACAACTGAATTGTGAACACTGCTGCCTGTAGTGTTTGCACACACAACAAGGACAGCAGGTGAGCAGTGGGACCTGGGTGCACAGGGGCTGCAATTGAGTGCGGTGTGGCGGGAGGGGTGTGGTGCATCAGCCTGGGTGCGCAGGTGCGAATAAGTGGTGTTGCCGTGCGTAATGATGTGATCTCTGACCTCATTCAGTCACATCACTGTCTCATTTTAAAGACCTGTTGGACCGTACTGTAGGCCTGAGTCAGCGGCAGTGCTGCCCTACAGACACGTGTTGAACGCAGTGCTGCGGTAGGGGCGGGGTGCATCAGCCTGATTGCGCACGTGCGAACAAGCAATGTTGCTGTGCGTATTGATGTGATCGCTCACCTTATTCAGTCACATGTCTGTCTCATTTTAAGGACCTGCTGGACTGTACTGTAGGCCTAAGTCAGTGGGCAGCGCTGCCCTATAGACACGTGTTGAGTGCCGTGCTGCGGTAGGGGTGGAGTACATCAGCCTGAGTGCGCTTGTGCGAACAAGCGATGTTGCTGTGCGTAATGATGTGATCTCTTTCCTCATTCAATCACATGTCTGTCTCATTTTAAGGACCTGCTGGACCGTACTGTAGGCCTGAGCCAGCGGGCAGAACTGCCCTACAGACACGTGGCGTTGGCTTTTAGGGCACTGTAGTGAGCTCATTACTAAGTGTACATGCACACAGGCTTCCACCATTGCATTACATGCGCACATTATGCTTCTAGCACATGCACTGGTCCTTTGTATCTCCATCCTTGTTATAACATATTATTATTTAAGCTTGTGTGTTGTCGTGCACTCCAACGCCTCTTTGAACCACGATTACCACTAACAGTTGGTATATAGTATAAATCCACGATAGCGGTCAGCAGTTTGCTTCCCACTCCCTGTGTGGTATAAACACCTACGAACACTACTTGCACACGTATGCTACAAAGACCAAAGCACATCACTTTACAACAATGAGCTCACGGTTTAGGCTCTCGGTTTCATACCCGAGTGTAGCAACACATCATCTCACCCCTATGTCACTCTGAGCAACACCGCACTTTCAGACCGGTAGGAGTGACTACTTCGCTTCACACTTCCCCACAGAGCTCAAAGTGCTCCTACCCTCCTACCCTCCTTTCCTACTTTTTTTGCCCTTTTTTCCCCTTACTCGCTTCAACGGAATCACAAAATGGAGGCCAACACTTCCTAGTTGCAACCACTCGCAGCGCTCGCAACCAATAAGCAGCAAGCTCATGCTCGTAACGCCTCAGCCAATCAGGTGGCAGAATTCCCAAATATTGATATCTTTAAATTTTGATATCTCTCAAGACCTACTGAACAGATTCACACCAAATAAACAAAAGCATGCTTTCTAGACCAAGACCCTTCTCGCTGCCAAATTTGGGGTAATTCCGTTCACCCGTTCGACCAGTAGCCTTGTCTAAAGTTTCCTGTTGAAATTAACATGGAGAAAACATGTTTTGGGACACCCCTTTTTCTCAGACCCCCCTTTAAGAATCACCCCCAAACTTTCAACATAGGAGCCGATATGGACAAAAAATTGGTTTGGAAAATTTCATGAAGATTCATCAAACGACGCCAAAGTTATAAACAAAACCAAAAATGCTCTTCCTATGGAAACTAGGTCCTAACTATAACTACCTACTGGCGACGGCAGTAGGTACTTTATATATATATATATAAATACTATGGAAATTAATTTAAGAGCATCTGAAAAATAAACTGATGGAATGACTTAATCAGGGTCTCGTTGATGAGGATGAGTCAAAATATTTTACAACAGACCAACCAGTATTGGCAACTATATATTTTCTCCAGAAAATACACAAGAACAACCCTCCAGGAAGACCCATTGTTTCAGCAAAAGGATTAATATTAGAACCCGTGTGTAATTACATAACTTCTTCGTCGCACCATTAGTCAAGGATTTAAGTTCATACCTACGAGACACTATGGACTTATTGCAACCATTAGATGGAATCCCATAGCAAACCACCTTCAAACTTGTAACAATGGATGTGGTTTCACGTTATATAGGCATAGAACACTGGATGATTTCATTAGTGATGTCATCAGTGACATCATTTGAGATGTCATCAGTGAAGTCACTGACCATGTCATGAGTGTTTTAATTTGTGAGGTCATAAGCAGTGGATTGCGGGGGCACAAGTTATAGTTAGCTCGACTAACTAGAACTGCTGAATTTCACTGGTTTTGTACGGGTGAAATCTGACCCTAACATTAACAGCCTGTAACTTTTGCTTTTTTCAGTGAATTTCGAAGGTTTTTTAGCTACTAGTCGTGTTTGCAGAGTGGTGGAGGAAGGGGGACTGGGCCTGCGACCTGCTCTCAGAAATCCCGCTGTGTAGGACTAACAGAAGGTACCAGGAGGGCTTCTTGGCCCCAAGTTCCCTCAGCCGTAAAGTGGACATCATGCCCAACCAGTAGTTGCATTTGCAGAGTGGTGGAGAAAGGGGGCATGGCCTCCGAAGACATCTTAGCAATCCTGCTGTGTGGGACGCATTGGAGATAACAGGAGGGGTAGTTGGCCCCCAAGGATGTCCTTGGGGGCAACCTACCCCTCCTGCTACCTCCAAGAAGCCCCACACAGCAGGATTGCTAAGACCTGGTAGGAAGCCAGGCCCCTTTCTCTTTCATTCTGCAAACGTGCCTCCTGATGCACTACTAGTTGAGGGATGAGGTCCCCATGGCTCTTGAGGGTCCTTGGGGCTACTAGCCCTCCTGTTACCTTCACTAAGACCCACACAGCAGGATTGTTGAGAGGTAGTCAAAGGCCACACCTCCTTTTCCAACCACTCTGAAAACATACCTGCTGGTGTACTGCTGCTTATGGGAAGAACTCAACTTAAGTCCTGAGGCTCTCAGAAGGCCAGTGGACCTCATCCCCCACCAGCAATGCCCCTGGAGGAGTGTTTGCAGAGTGGTGGAGAAAGGGGGCATGGCCTCTGACCACCTCTCAGCAATCCCACTGTGTGGGCCTTAGTGGAGGTAATAAGAGGACTTGTTGGCCCCTAAGGACCATCAGCAGCCAAGGGTACTTCATTCCCAAACCAGCAGCGCACCAGTAGGCGATTTTGCAAAGTGGTAGCGAAAGGGGGCAGGGCCTCCAGCGAGTTGCCGGATTTTGTTTCCTCCAACTTTTGAGGAAGAGGTCCCGCATGGCCCTCCTGTCTCTGGGCTATTTTCAGCTCGGTGACCCCTTCCCCAGGGACATGACCCTTTTATGTTATATTATTTACAAAAATTAAAAAGGGATGGGGGGGCGCGATGTTTCAGATTTTTCCTATTTTTGTTGGTGGTTTGATTCTCTTCCTGTATTCCAGTAGGAAGACTAAGTTTCTCTGTCTTGATTTTGTATGTTTGCATTTCAGCCTCATTTAAAATATGCATTACGATCAGTTAGCTGCTTGTATTGTTAGACCTAACTTGACTGAAAATGGATGCAGCTTTGAAAAAGTCTAAAGTTCAAACTCATGAGGGAACTAAGGTTCCACCTGAAGGATCCTCTGCTCATGAAATGTTGATAAATGTGGGTCTTCATACTTATCAATGGCTTTGTGAATGGCATAAGATTACTGCTGATGATAAACATATACAATTTACTTTGAATGGTACTTTTGACGTGTGAATAATTGAGTATCTGAGACCTGGCTATATATGAGGCGAAACCACAGCCTAAACCTACACTGTTTGAAGCATTAAATGAATGGAATTTGGCAAATGCAAATGAGCGTGAGACAATGTTGAGAGGTCCATTTGGAAAAGCAGTGAGATATTGACTGATGCGAAAAGGGGTAGTCCAAAGAAAGCATGGAGAGGAGACCTGTAGGAGTATGAGTGTTTTCTACGATTGTTAAAGAGACAGACAAAATGAAAATTCCAAATAATGACACAAATTAATTCAAAAATGAGAAAGAGAGCAAGAAAAAGAATCAAA
This sequence comes from Lissotriton helveticus, assembly GCF_964261635.1. Lineage (NCBI taxonomy): Eukaryota > Metazoa > Chordata > Amphibia > Caudata > Salamandridae > Lissotriton > Lissotriton helveticus. The sequence continues at coordinate 1,026,756,727 of NC_136063.1, forward strand.
TTATTCTGATCTGGAGCATGGGTTTTAAAATGATTCGCTTAATTAGAGACCACCTCTATATAATACCGATCAAAATGTATAATTACAGAAGAGGAGCTCAAAAAACAAGATCTGCTTCATTGATATTAGTTCCTGGTGTTGGTGTAATACAAAATACTAGTGCAATGGTGGAACCAACTTTTTAGAGAGCCAGAAGAAATTAATATTGTAGAAATTAATATTATAATAAAATTGAATTAGGAGAATTTTTTTAAGGAACTAATAATCAAGCCAGAATAAAATTAGATACTGAAGAATTAAGATACTTGAGTCTAGAAGCAGAAAGACGTGTATGTGACACATGTAAAGATTGAAGAATTAGAAGTTGATTTTTATGTTGATTTGTGTAAAAAGAGATTGAACATGAACTATAGAATGGAAATGAGTTGCAGAGAACTATGACAAACGGTTAGTTTAAAAATAAATGTGACAATTAAAAAAGGTCATAAACAATTTGAAGAAAGGATACGGAGAAAAATGGTTGCAGAAGGGAGGAATCAGAAACAAAAGGAAAAATACAAATAAAAGAGAACTAGTCTAAGGGATTCTAGGTGTGACGTGGTGGCAGGATAACCATGGAGGGTAGTACATGGGGAGGCATGCATGTTTAAGGTCTAATCTCCTAGCATTTACAAAGTATTGACTAAGACATAGAAAAGAACTCCACAAGTAGTCTACAGAAGGTGGAAGAACTGGGATGATTTCAAAGGTTCTTTGGATTTTTTTAAAATGTTTGAAGTGAATATTCTTAAAGATTTGTAGTTCAAGTGCTAGCCAGTTGCAGATTGACCAGATAAAGAACCGCCACGGGTTTAGCACTATAATGGTCCATCTCTGAATGTGATGGATAAATATAAATTGGTTATGAAACATTTGAAGACTAAAATGTAGCAAAAGGAAATACATAGGTCCAAAATTATAAGAGCTACATAAGAGCCTAAAGAATCAGTGCATGTATATTATGAGAGATTGATGCAGATCTATGGATAGTACACTGGAGTTAGAAGCCTCGCAAAAAAGGTTGTCAGTGGACTTGTTTTGGCTTTCATGTTGGGTTTGCATCCAGAGATTAGTTCTCAAATGCCGCAGAGTACAATGTGTTGGCAAGCAAAATCTCTAATTGGGGCTTTGAAGTATGCCAAGTACTGTAGCAATTGTTTTTATGTAAAACAGAGGAACATTAAGGAAAAGATTTTGGTGCCTAGATGAAGTATTTTCAGAAAAGTAGTAGGAAACAGAACCCCTTCCCAATTGGCAAATCCTAGTTTTGATTTTGGTTTTATTTTAGATGCGAATTGGGATATGTAGAAAGTTGGTTGGGAGAGTAATGATGTTCAATTTGTGAAAGTTCGAAACAACATTCCTCAGTGCAGCAATAGAGGCTTGTTCAATAATTCAAATGTCCCTATTGCAATAATAATATACTGAAAGTCCACCTTGACATTTTTTATTGGAAAATTGGTCTTTGGAATTAAGATTGTAGATCTAATCCACATATAGTTCAAAATAGGTCACAATGGTTCCACAGAAGTAACAGAACATGAATAGGATGGCTCGGAATGGGATGGCTCAGTCAGCTCCTTCAGCCCAACTGAGTTCTATGCAGAACATGCAGAACTAAAGACTTTTAATTAGGATTTATAATATGCAGAATTTCCCACAAAATTCTAGCTTAAGTCAAATCCTTAAGTAATGAGGAACAATTGTCTTCAGATTGCATCTACATATTTACAAGCCCCTTGTGGCACTTTTGCACTGCTGTTGTGTCACCTTATGTGACACAGCGGTGGCGTAAACAATGCTCCATGTTGCGGCCCATTTACAATCTGTCGCATCTAGGAAGATGTATCACATTGTAAAGCCCTGAGCCACATTATACCTATGGTATAAACAAAACAATGGCCCTAGACTATTAATTAAATTGACTTAATCCATTTAGTGAATTTTAAATTAGAAATGCGATTCAATCTGCATTTGAAGAATCAAGCTGCATGGGAGAGAAAGGTTATTGAATAGGCAATGAACACCATACCCACATTTCAAAATTTGCATTTATCAGAAACGGAATGACACAGTTATTTACATTATCACGAAACAATAAAATAATACTTCGAATACACGGCGCAAAGACTGAAAGAGCTATAGTCAAAAGTGAGAAAGGGGTGCTCGAGTGATAAGAAGAAATATGGAAAAGATTAAGGCAAATGATTCAATTATTTACAAAAAACAAACAAGCGGTTCTGATTCCGCTGATTAACTAAGCCTGTCCAAATTGTTCTTGAAGGAAAACAGGGGGACAATGAGGGGTACAGGCGCAGGAAATAAAAATGTCGACGTTTCGACCCTGATGCTCTAAGGAGTTTCACTTCCTCGGCTGCGGGTCTTCATCAGGACTTGGGGGGGGGGGGGAGGAAGGGGAGGTCTGGCCGTGATCATACCCGTTGTCTGGATCAGCCACCTGGGGTATAAAAATAAGGGTGGATTTAAAATGATGTGCTTTTCGATGATGATAGTTATTATAGGGGTTGTATGGGTACATTACCAACACAGCTGGGTAGGTGCGACTCCCTCCTGGCTGGTTAGGATTCACCTATCAAGTAAATACAAAGGGGACATGAGTGTGAGCCCGTCTCCCAAGGGCTACATATTCATAGGTATCATGTCCGCCTCAAATGATAAATGGACTCACCTAGTTCTGATTTAGATGGTCACGTATTGGAGTTAACTAGTGGTATTAAAAATGAGACCTGTAAGGGACGAATGGAGTCAGTTACTCTCCACACTTAGATTAGTGGTTCAATGATGACAGCGCTCCACAATGCAATGAATGCCTCAAGGTGGCCCCCTGCACTTACCGATATTGAATAAAGCAGAGGTTTCCTACCGGCGCCTCCTGGGCAATCCGGTAATGCGAGAAGTTGTTAAGCCACCGTTTGTATAAGGGTTCCAAATATATATTTATAGAGATGGAACTGCCACTAGTTCGTTCCCGTAAAGATACAGGTCCTGGAGTTGCCTGTGGGTGAAAATCAATGTGACAGAGAAGTTCGATTAATTACTTCATTTGTCATTGTGAAATGAATCAGTCTATTTAGGGGACAGGCGGAAGGGCCAGTCGGTCCTTCGGATATGTCATACCTGCGTTAATTATCTGCGACGTGGTCTCGGGTCCGGGTGTCGGGCATTAGTCACCGGCAATATTCCCAAACTGGGGAGGAAGCAGCAAAAAACGGGTTCTACTTCCGTATATTGCATGCGGTCACATGGGGTGCCTCTCCTCCAATGGGGGAAGTCAAATCTAAGTTTCGACACTGAAAACGGACTTAGACGGAGCTAGTAGTCGAGATCGATCGACATAGAGATAGGACCACTCCGACTGTCTAAATGGATACATTTGTGTACCGTTGCCAATAGAAGCAACTTTGCATATTTCTAAATATAATTCATCACAATCATTTATGTAAAATGGCATAAGCATTTGCAATTTATGGCATCAATTTGTGAATGTTGGATCTGACCTGTTCGAAACATGTAAATACAGCCTTATTTCACAGTTCTTTACCTTGTAAATATTGACACACCGAAGTGTGTACACACATTAAATTACATACCAATGCATTACAAAAGACAGACAATTAGTTCCACGAACTGAATTCATCTACAGTATGTTTGAAAGATACTGTTATGTATAATAGTTACTATGTGTCAGATAGTCCGGGTGTTTACACAAATACTTATCAACCATTTTTGATGGATACCATCTGTCTCAAGACCTCTCAAGTTCCCACCATGCAAAACTTCTAAGTACTCGAGAATGCCGTTGGATGCACTTATTCGACACAGTGAACCGTGGTCTCAATGACCGGGAAGAGGTCTTGAGACAGATGGTATCCATCAAAAATGGTTGATAAGTATTTGTGTAAACACCCGGACTATCTGACACATAGTAACTATTATACATAACAGTATCTTTCAAACATACTGTAGATGAATTCAGTTCGTGGAACTAATTGTCTGTCTTTTGTAATGCATTGGTATGTAATTTAATGTGTGTACACACTTCGGTGTGTCAATATTTACAAGGTAAAGAACTGTGAAATAAGGCTGTATTTACATGTTTCGAACAGGTCAGATCCAACATTCACAAACTGATGCCATAAATTGCAATTGCTTATGCCATTTTACATAAATGATTGTGATGAATTATATTTTGAAATATGAAAAGTTGCTTCTATTAGCAACGGTACACAAATGTATCCATTTAGACAGTCGGAGTGGTCCTATCTCTATGTCGATCGATCTCGACTACTAGCTCCGTCTAAGTCCGTTTTCAGTGTCGAAACTTAGATTTGACTTCCCCCATTGGAGGAGAGGCACCCCATGTGACCGCATGCAATATACGGAAGTAGAACCCGTTTTTTGCTGCTTCCTCCCCAGTTTGGGAATATTGCCGGTGACTAATGCCCGACACCCGGACCCGAGACCACGTCGCAGATAATTAACGCAGGTATGACATATCCGAAGGACCGACTCGCCCTTCCGCCTGTCCCCTAAATAGACTGATTCATTTCACAATGACAGATGAAGTAATTAATCGAACTTCTCTGTCACATTGATTTTCACCCACAGGCAACTCCAGGACCTGTATCTTTACGGGAACGAACTAGTGGCAGTTCCATCTCTATAAATATATATTTGGAACCCTTATAGAAACGGTGGCTTAACAACTTCTCGCATTACCGGATTGCCCAGGAGGCGCCGGTAGGAAACCTCTGCTTTATTCAATATCGGTAAGTGCAGGGGGCCACCTTGAGGCATTCATTGCATTGTGGAGCGCTGTCATCATTGAACCACTAATCTAAGTGTGGAGAGTAACTGACTCCATTCGTCCCTTACAGGTCTCATTTTTAATACCACGAGTTAACTCCAATACGTGACCATCTAAATCAGAACTAGGTGAGTCCATTTATCATTTGAGGCGGACATGATACCTATGAATATGTAGCCCTTGGGAGACGGGCTCACACTCATGTCCCCTTTGTATTTACTTGATAGGTGAATCCTAACCAGCCAGGAGGGAGTCGCACCTACCCATCTGTGTTGGTAATGTACCCATACAACCCCTATAATAACTATCATCATCGAAAAGCACATCATTTTAAATCCACCCCTATTTTTATACCCCAGGTGGCTGATCCAGACAACGGGTGTGATCACGGCCAGACCTCCCCTTCCTCCCCCCCCCCCCCAAGTCCTGATGAAGACCCGCAGCCGAGGAAGTGAAACTCCCTAGAGCATCAGGGTCGAAACGTCGACATTTTTATTTCCTGCGCCTGTACCCCTCATTGTCCCCCTGTTTTCCTTCAAGAACAATTTGGACAGGCTTAGTTAATCAGCGGAATCAGAACCGCTTGTTTGTTTTTTGTAAATAATTGAATCATTTGCCTTAATCTTTTCCATATTTCTTCTTATCACTCGAGCACCCCTTTCTCACTTTTGACTATAGCTCTTTCAGTCTTTGCGCCGTGTATTCGAAGTATTATTTTATTGTTTCGTGATAATGTAAATAACTGTGTCATTCCGTTTCTGATAAATACAAATTTTGAAATGTGGGTATGGTGTTCATTGCCTATTCAATAACCTTTCTCTCCCATGCAGCTTGATTCTTCAAATGCAGATTGAATCGCATTTCTAATTTAAAATTCACTAAATGGATTAAGTCAATTTAATTAATAGTCTAGGGCCATTGTTTTGTTTATACCATTGATACCCAGGTCCTTTGATTTTGTGGGTGTTACCCCATTGATTTAATGCACATTATACCTATGTCAGGTATAATATATATAGAGGGGGTGATCCCAGGCAAGAAGCAATGTAGAACTGACGCAGTGAAATTTACAACACTTCACTGCGTCACCCCACGCCTTCACTGCGTCAAAATCCCTACACCTGCTAAGACCAGGCATAAGGAATGACACAGGGCTTTTTGAAGGCAACTCACCTATCTGTTGTGGCGCAGTGCTGGAGTTGCATCGCTGTCATGAGCAACTCTAGCACTGCATCACTTTTGTGCCAACAGATACATCAGAATTCCTGACACATCTGTTAATCCTTGCACCATGGAGCACTGTATTGGAAATACAGCGCATCCGTGGTGGTGCAAGGACATTTGGCGCTAGCCCAAGGAAACTGATGCATCTATGCAGATGCGTCAGTTCCTTGTGAATGAGACCCTCAGTGTTCCTGCTGGACTGAGTCAAATGCTAGGCACAGTGATGGTGCCTGAGGAGGGAGGAGGATTGCATGCTTCGTGCAGTCCTAGAGGTAGACCAGAGAGGGCCATAGGCAGATGGTGAGATGAATGACCATCCAATATCATTTTTGATCAATACAGGTAATACCCATGCCACGGTTAGAGCAATGGAAGTTCCCAACCTACCCCTTTTGTGAAAAAAGTCCGAGTTGCAGACAATAGTAACAGGCAGATTACTAATAAGGTGTCAGCAAATGTCCCTGTAAAAATCTGATTGATTCAGAACAACCACGGGGCCGATTCACAGAACTAACTTAACCCCTTCCACGCTCATAACGAGCTGGGCTCGTCATGAAGTAGCCTCCTCGCACGCTCATGACGAGCCCAGCTCGTCATGAAACATGGGAATGATCAAATCTCAGCACAGGAGGGGAATATGCTGAGCATCCATGGGGTTAAGACAAAATCCTAAACTTACTACTTTTGGTATTCACAGAAGGCATTTAGTAGTAGTAAAGTTAGGATTTTGTCTTAAGTTTTACTTAAGACAAACTTAAGACAGACCTAAGACAGACTTAAGACAGACTTAAGTTAGGATTTTGTCTTAAGAGTGTCTTAAGTCTGTCTTAAGTTTCTCTTAAGTTTGTCTTAAGCCTGTCTTAAGTCTGTCTTAAGTCTGTCTTAAGTTTCTCTAAAGTTTGTCTTACGTCAAACGTAAGACAAAATCCTAACTATACTACTCTTAAATGCCTTCTGTGAATACCAAAAGTAGTAAGTTTAGAACTTTGTCTTAAGTTAGTTCTTTGAATTGGGCCCCACCAGTTTAGAATTTGTAACACAAATCCAGTTATTTTGTTGGACTGGAATCTTTTGTGCAAAATGAAATGCGTAATGCTGTGGCAATTTAAACACTAGCTGAAGATTGAGACTTCAAGCTAAAATAACAAGAGTCAAGAGTGAATTTGTTCCCAGTTCTGACAAAGGGGGATTTGCCTTCTTATTTAAGGCATGCAGTAATGCTAGGAAGTCCTTGCAACTCTCCGATCATGGAACTTAAAAAATTGAGCAGAAACCAGGGAATATTGCAGGACGTGTGCAAAATAATAATATGGTAGTCCCACATTATTCCGTGATAATAAATCCTGCCATCATTTTGTTCCAAATACCTGCTGAAGTTAAGTGATGCACTATCATAGATTTGTGCCTAGCTTTTTTCTCTACATGTGAATAGTCAGTATATCTTTGCAGTTACATTTGTACATAGAATAATGGTTGGTAATAAGTTCCACAGGGATCTAGAGAGAATCCATTGATCTACTTCCAAATTCTGAAAAAAGATTTTGAGAGCCTGCACCAACCTGCACCTTAGTACTGGTTCAGTACCTTGACAACCTGATGGACTCATTTAAAATGAGAGCGATTGTAACTTTGATGCAAATGCACCACTAAATCTCCCTGCAGAACATGACCACGAAATGTCCCTGGAAAAATTGTAATACTACTAGAGACAATTTGTTTATTTAGGTCGTAAAATTGAGAAAGAAGTGAGAAAGGTGTCCACAGAATGCATCTCTGGGATTCTGAAAATAAACCCACTAATGACCCACAAATAGATGAGGATATTTTTGGGAATGATTGGCTACTGTTGTCAGTATATTCCGAAGTTTTCCCTGATTCCAAAACCTTCATAGTGAGGTAAATGGTACAGGGTCATGTAACAATGAACGCATGAATGCCTTCCTATAGCTCAAATATAGCCTCTGTACAGCACACACTTTTGAAATGCCTAATTATGACAAAAGGCTTTTATTTATTTTGCCATGAGAGAGAACATATTCTGCGGGTGTGTCTAGAATCAGTCTTCGCACCAAGCCCCTAGTTTATTTATTTATTTATTTATTTATTTCAATTTATATAGCGCGTTATCACCCCAGGGTCTCTAAGCGCTTGTACAAAGAGAAACCAACACTACAGATAACAGATGTCTAACTTATAACACTCCCCATGCTTCCCCGAAAAGTATTGTCTTTAACATTCGGCGGAAACGCAGAAGATTAGGCTCCTTCCGAAGGTTAATTGGAAGTTTATTCCATGCTGCAGGGAGCAAAGTGGAAAAAGCACGCCCAGAGTGGACAGGCGGAATCGTGGATTAGACAGAAGAGTGGCTTCAGAGGACCGTAGCACCCTACCCGGAATATATCCAGCCAGTCTGGTTTTAATGTAGCTGGGCGCATTACCGTAAAGTGCCTTGTGTGAAACACACAGTCCTTTGAACAGTGCCCTCTCTCTGACAGGGAGCCAGTGTAACTGATGCAGGAGAGGAGAAGCACGCGTTGTCCTAGGCTTCTTAAAAATCAGTCTCGCTGCCTCGTTCATGACCGTCTGCAGCCACGTAAGTAATCGCTGGGGTAGCCCTATATACAGCGCATTGCCGTAGTCCAGGCGTCCCAAAATCATAGCAGACACAACGCTTCTTAAGGTGGAAAATGACAGCAATTGAGAGATCTTACGAAGCTGTCTCAGAAGACCAACGCATGTGCCTACCACTACAGACACCTGTTTGTTCATGGACAACTTGCTGTCAATGTGGATTCCCTGGCTTTTCACCACGGTTGCTGGTTCCGGTGTCTTGCCCAACTCCCTGGGCCAAAAACCGTCATTCCACGGGCTGCCCTGGATGGCTATGGGCAGCACCTCGGTTTTGTCCGGGTTGATCTTCAGGGAGTTGGCGGACATCCAATTTACTGTAAACCTTAAGATATTATGCAACCTGGTTTGAGCACCTGGAGAGTCCTCTATTTGGATGATGATCTGCGTGTCGTCAGCGTAATAAAAAATCTGACAGTCCATCTGATTAAGAGCTGAAATTAGTAGCTGCAGGTAGATGTTAAAAAGGAGTGGTGAGAGGGCAGAGCCTTGCGGCACTCCACAAGTGATGGCCGCTGATGTTGAGACTAGGTCGGACAGCTGCACCTTCTGCGATCTATCCTGCAGAAAAGAGGTGAGCAAACCTAGCGCATGCCCCCTGATGCCCATGTCTCTCATACGCCACAGCAGTTGACTGTGACAAACCGTGTCAAAAGCCGCGGAGAGATCGAGTAGCACAAGGGCACCAGGGATCCTCTTATCAGCTCTGCGCCTTAATTCGTCTAAAATAGACACCATCACCAACTCCGTGCTGTGATGAACCCGGAAGCCGGCCTGATTTTGCTCTAGCAGATCATTTGTCTCCAAATGCTTAGAAAGATATGACAGCACATGTTGTTCCAAGACCTTTGCTAAGAAAGGTAGTTGGGAAATGGGTCTGAAGTTTTCTAAAACTTTTGTGTCCGCCCCTGACTTCTTTAACAGCGGGATCAGCCGGGCCTCCTTAAACATAACCGGAACTTGTCCAGTTTCAAGGGACTTATTGAGCAGGTTAAGAATATCCTCCTCCATCCCTGGCATAGCTAATTTAAAAACTCTCGGGGGACAAGGATCCACCTGGGAGCCTGATTTTACCCTCCCTATCAAGCTGGCTAGCATCTCCTTCGTAATCAAGGGGATGATGTTTAAGGGGTTATCAACTTTAGGCGTGATAGGCTTAACTTGGAGCGAGCATTCCAGGGCAGGGGTGCACGAAATTTCTAACAGAAGATCTTCAATTTTTTTAATGAAGAAGTCCTGGAAGATTTGGCAATCCTCCTGCGAGAAGTCAAGTCTCTGCTCCTTGTTTTTCCTCAATTCGGAGAGTACCTTAAAGATTTCTTTCTGCGGGTTGCGAGCTGTGGCAATCCTAGTCTCGAAGAACTCGGATTTTCGTGCTAAAATAGCCTTTTTATACATAGCCAGCTCATGTTGATATAAACTCCGTGCCATCGGACTGTAATCCCGCCTCCAGGCTCTCGCAGCCTTTCGCAGGGCCTGTTTCCTTCACCTCAACTCATCGTTGTACCAAGGTGCTCCTGCTCCTTTGTCCACCATTTTCACCCTTCTGGCTGGTGCCATTAGGTCAATGGTGGATTTTAGCTTGTCCACTACCATCTGGCAGATAACCTCAAGATTATCGTCACATGTGGTTGGAACGACGGGGTGTAGTAGGTTTCTCACCAGATCTTCCTCGTTTATGGAGTTCCATCGCCTCACAGTTCTCCACGCCGGCCTGGATTTCACTCCATGTTTAGGTGCTACTTTCTGTCCCCTAATCAGATAGTGGTCAGACCATGCACAGGGTCGACCAACTATCGTCCCATCTCCAGGGTCAGTCGACCACACCAGGCCTAACGTGTGGCCCTTGTCATGGGTGGGACCTACTACATGTTGAGTTAATCCAAGCGTTGTTAATGCTTCCTCTATGTGACTTGCCTGCCCCTCCTTGGGGGATACCTCCCAATGGAAATTAAAGTCTCCCATGACCAATAGGTCCTTGTAACGAGACCCAAGGTCATGGACCAGCTCCACAAAACCATCCACAAAGTCGGGGGTAGCCCTAGGAGGACGATACACCAGCAAGATGACCAGGCAATCTCTATCCGCCTCGAATTTGACCCCTAATATATCAGCGCCTCCCAAGCATTCGGCACAGATTTTTTCAACCTTCCAGCAGCTCTTATAGAGGAGAGCGACTCCCCCTCCTCTCTTGGCACTGACTCGATTCGGGCAAATTGCCAAGTAATTAGGTGGAAGGGAGGCCACAACGTCTGCATGGATGAGTCTTCCAGCCACGTCTCTGTGACCCCCAGAATGTCAATCTCCCCATCTTGTAAAAGCGTGAAGATTTCTAGATTATGTTTCTGCAGTGATCTGGTGTTTAACAGACCATATCTTAAAGTCCTTTCCGCTTTTCTACTCTTCACGTTTTTCTGCTCAGACACGGTCTTGAGTAGCCCTTCCCTCACTAACAATGTGTGACAATCCCCACTGAGCTCTAAGTTCCCCTGCTGAACGGCCATCAACTCTGATCTACTGTACCTGAGAAAGGGTCCAGGGTTAATGGCCCCGGGTCCCGGTAGGTCGGGGATGGGCGCAGATGGGCTCGCCTCTGGCAAGCCTCCGGCACGCCCACGGCGCGCTCGCTGCGCGAAATCGCTGCGCGTAAACATGAGAATGGTTTAAATAGGCGTCTTAGGAGACCGCCTGACAACTCGAATGTTGTCCCAAAATGGCGCCCACCCGGCGTCCAGACTCTTCCCAAGCAAAAATGGCGTCCAATATCATTCTGAGGGTGCCGAGGACCCGCTAAGCAGCGGTGCAAAACCAATTAACGTGCAGGTAAGGGGGCATTCGCGAGTAAAATCACTATTCTCTGTTTAAAAACAATATTCTCCAACTAGGAGAACAAATCCCTACCTTAAAATCTCGAAGCCACGCAATTGCACAGATTAACAAATTAACAGCGCAGAGCGCGTAAAGCGCGTTATAAATCACAGCCTTAATCGTAGGTTAAGTTACCTTGTACAGCCGAGCCTGCCGAGGAGCCCGTCTTAAATAGGGGTCTTAGGAGACCGCCTGACAACTCGAATGTTGTCCCAAAATGGCGCCCACCCGGCGTCCAGACTCTTCCCAAGCAAAAATGGCGTCCAATATGATCCTGAGGGTGCCGAGGACCCGCTAAGCAGCGGTGCAAAACCAATTAACGTGCAGGTAAGGGGGCATTCACTAGTAAAATCACTATTCTCTGTTTAAAAACAATATTCTCCAACTAGGAGAACAAATCCCTACCTTAAAATCTCGAAGCCACGCAATTGCACAGATTAACAAATTAACAGCGCAGAGCGCGTAAAGCGCATTATAAATCACAGCCTTAATCGTAGGTTAAGTTACCTTGTGCCGTCCAAACAATGTGCAGATCCTGATCCAGATCCTATGAATTTGTAGGAACTACACAACAGTATGTTCACTTTCAGTACTTTCTTGGCAGCACAAAGAAGCATAGTGCTCAATGGCTTTTTCAGCTACATTAGACTCAGTAGCCAGCATACTTCCATGTAGTGTGAACAGAAATACAGCTACAATTCTAGCCACAGAGCAAAGTGAAGGGATTGTGATGGCTTAGACACCCATTCTGTTAGACATTCATTCAGTTGAAATTTTGCTGACTCTTACTCAAACTCAGAATCTAACATACAGTCACTTGACTAACTACAACCAAATAATCTTTGAGACTGAAAATATTATTATCAGACGCTGCAGTACCCTGAATACCACCATACTCTTGCCAATACCTGATGGAGAAGATTCTGATGCTGGTAGAAAATGATTGTGACCATGACTGTATCAATGTAACAGAATTGTGTACAAAATCAAGGACAGACATTCAAGGTGTACCACTTAAATTGGCTAATTTGATTCATTTTGTAGATTGTTGTTGTCTGAGAGACTGTTGAGGAAATGTGAGAGCAGCATATGCAGTTTGCACAATAGCATATATTATTGAAGCACAATACTTGTGTAATATAACCTCTGCAAAAGTGGTCATTAATAGCCATCACGATAGCGTGATGTGCTGTCAATGGCTTGAGAGGTACAATCTACACAGTCAGCCAGTATGGTTTTAGAGTGGTCCATGATTTTAGCCAACTTTGGTAACATAGGGATTTCTTAACACCCTCTGGCACTCCAATTACGAATGGGGCATGAGATATGGACTTGTTGAGCGAACAACACTTACATAAAGAAGTTGCTGTGGTGAAATCAGCAGCACATAAGAATGGCAATTGATACATTGATGGAGTTCTGAAATACTGTCATCTTTTGTCCAGCACATTGGAATGGAATTATGAATTTTTTAATGATTTTCTTGTACCACGTTCTATTTTGAATAAAATGATTAGACACATGAATGGTCTCACACTTTTAAAAAGTGCCAGTATAATCCTCATTTCAGAACTGCAGCTGCAAACATTTTTAAAATGATGTAACATGTCAACAGTTAAATGTTGGCAAAAAGACTCCAGTGACATTTAATCACATATAAAAATCTGAAGGTGCATTAACTAGGCTGTAGATACACTATGCTGAGATGCGTAAGTATAATAATTTGCATTTAATTTTAGTGATTGTCAGCCTTTTCTATAGGTGGGTGGAGGCATACCCTACTAGGAAAAATGAAAGCCTGGCCTTAGGCAAGCTCTTGTTGAGGGTCTTGATCCCTAGATTGGGTTTGCCAACTTCTATTGAGTCAGAAAGGGGTCCTCACTTTAAAAGTAAATTAATGAGATTTCTGTGCTCAGCACTGAAAATTGACCAGAAATGCCATTGTAGTTATCGACCAGAAGCATCTGGAATTGAAGACAAAGTTAACAGTACTCTCATGTCAAAGTTATCAAAGATTTGCAATTTAACCTCAATGAAGTGGCCAGATGATTTACCATTGGCCAAAGCAAGCATGAGAAGCACCCCTAATACAGTGACCGGACTCTCTCTTAATGAGATCCTTATAAGGATAGTAATGTGAATTCCTGGTTTTCCTGTGTCAATATTTCAGTGACCTTGTGTTGAATTACTGCAAATGTTTGGCTGATGTAGTGCTCTTTACTGCTTACCATGTGAACTCAATCGAATCATACATTGACATTAATAATTCTATGATAAGAGGGTTTACTATAATGTGCCTATAACTAAATTGCATTAATTAAAATTAATTATAACATATATGCTAGCATGTTGAATGAGTATTTGGCTATAATGAATTTCTCACGTTATGTTAGCACATCTGCCTGTTTCTATTTCAGAGGGAGCAACCTCCAATGAACTATCCTTAGCCTATGTTTTGAGTTGCAGCATCTTGATGTAGACTCTTCATGATCAAGGTGTCCTTGAAATAAGCAATGCAAATTTAAATCTTCTCTTAACTAAAGTGCCCAATATTGGGAGCTTAGATTCTATTGCAGAACATATAACAATTATTAAACCTATTAGAATTACTAACACAAGTGAACAGTGTTTGTAAGCTGAGCAATGTGGAACTGAGTTTTTTTATAGAATTTAATGGAAGAAGAGTGAAAATGTGTGGAAATTTGGATGAAGCAAATGGAATTGAATTGCAAGAAGAGTCTGAAGAGAGATTCCGGCATTCCAAGATACATCTTAACATTCAGAATTCAGCAAGAGAGAAAAGGAGTTGTGGCACGACGCGTGAGAAATCTAAATATTTGCAGCAATTTGAAATGGTTAGAGAGTGTGAATATAGTTATAATTTTGATGTTGATGATGAAATTTTGAAGGGGGAAACCCCCATATATAGACAAATGTATTATGTATATGTCAAAATGGCTTTTTTTAAGCAAAATTGGGTAGATAGCTGCTATCATGCTTTGGTGTCCCAGACAGGGATGTACGTTGTTACAACGCATGCTTTTACCACGCATGCTGTTACAACGCAGGTTTTACAACGAAAACCATTACAACGCATTGCTTTGGGGGGTGCTGGATAGTGAGTAGTTTAATTTACTATTCCAACTCCAGTCCCCGTGGATAGTAGGGAAGGTTTTGGATAGTAAATTAAAACTATTCCCTATCCTAGAGCGCCCCCCAGTGCAATGCGTTGTAATGGTTTTCGTTGTAAAACCTGCGTTGTAAAAGCCCTGCATGGTAAAAGTTGTGTGGTAAAGGATGTTTCCCCTCAGGCAGTGTTTTACTTAAATGTACTGAGTGAAAATGGATATAAAATATTGAATGAGTGTGGTTTTAGACAAGTTCTTATGGATATTTTTGGTGTGTTAATTTCACCTTTTGATGTTGCTTTGAATAATGTGAAGATTAGATAGTTTTTGGCTTTGATTGATCGACTTGCAAATAATATTTCCAGTGCACTAGCCAAGATTGATGAGGAGATTATTGCTTTGCATGCCATGGTTTTAAAAAATCGGCTAACATCGGATATTTTTCTTGTAAACATAGGGTGGTGTATATCGTGTATTGAAATTGAGGCAATGTTGTGTGTATGTTCTTCATAATAGTGTGATTATTAATCAATGTATTGGAAATATTTCTATGTTTCACATGTGGCAAAGGTTTTTAAAGAGATTGGTGCATAGGAAAGGATTTGTTCATGGTTTAGTGTGATTGGAGATAGAATTTCAGAGGCTGGCAATTGGTTTGGTGATACCAAGGAAAATATGAAAAATTCTAATTATATTCATATTGTGTGTAATAGGTATAATTCTTATTCATGAGTTGTTTGGAGTGATATTTTGTATGAAAGGGTATAATTGTAGGCCCAAAAAGAAAAAAATGACAACTGGTAATAAAAGGAAAAGGAGAGATTATGAAACTGAGGACATTATAGCCAAGATTTTAGATGAATTGCGGTAATTGGAGAATTCAAGATGGAAAAAGTGTTGTGTCATTTATTAAATGGATTTGTATTGTGTTTTTATGATTATTATCATTATCAGAGGAAGGGGTTGTAGAAGCAAATTCCAAAATTAATAATTCTGCACTTAAAAGGTGAGATAAAATTCAATGTTCTTATTGACTTTATTAATGGAGTTTATTAAGTTACCAGACCTAGGGGCTCATTAGGATGGCGGACGGAAGAGCCACCGCGGCCCTGGAGTAGGCGGAAAAAGCCTTTTCCGTGTCCGCCTGCCGCGGATACTCCGTCCGCCATATCAGGATAGGAAAACGTGTCAAATTTCCGTCCGCGACGGAAAAGGACGCACCGCCGCCGAACTACACACGACCACGTGGCGGACGGAACACATCCGGAGGCCCCGCCGTACGTACTGACGTCTAAGACCGTCCCCCAAATCAAGATGGCGGAAAACACACATAAAAACGCAGCGGAAAAACAACCTGTCTGAACACGGCGGAATCCCCACAGCGAACATAGGTGACATAGCAGAGATACCCACCGCAAGCTGAGCACCACCATGGACCCAGCGCTACACGCTTTCCCGATGCTCTTCGCGATCCACCACGTCCTAGTCATGGCCCACTATGGACGACGACGCAGGTAAGGCACAAACCATTGGCTGTCTGGAGGGGAATACCAGCAAGGGACGTGACGTAGGGAGGGGGAGTGTCATGTTACCGAAACCACTGATGAGAAGCATATACGAATACACATTTGTAGTACGCAAGCAGGAATGACAACGACAGACCACGAGACTTGATAGACTACCTTTATTGTACAAAATAGGGGTATAATCACAGTGTATGCGTGAGCATGGGCAAAGTGGGCACCAGAGCAGCTACATCATTGGCAGTTAACGAGAGGGCGGAATGCAGTATCAGAGCATCAACAGGGCATTGTAGAGTACAGAGCAGGTACATCATAGGCAGGTAACGAGAGGGCAGTATGCAGTATCAGAGCATCAACAGGGCATTGTAGAGTACAGAGCAGGTACATCATAGGCAGGTAACGAGAGGGCAGTATGCAGCATCAGAGCATCAACAGGGCATTGTAGAGTACAGAGCAGGTACATCATAGGCAGGTAACGACAGGGCAGTATGCAGTATCAGAGCATCAACAGGGCATTGTAGAGTACAGAGCAGGTACATCATAGGCAGGTAACGACAGGGCAGAATGCAGTATCAGAGCATCAACAGGGCATTGTAGAGTACAGAGCAGGTACATCATAGGCAGGTAACGACAGGGCAGAATGCAGTATCAGAGCATCAACAGGGCATTGTAGAGTACAGAGCAGGTACATCATAGGCAGGTAACGAGAGGGCAGTATGCAGTATCAGAGCATCAACAGGGCATTGTAGAGTACAGAGCAGGTACATCATAGGCTGCACAAGTACGTGTCCCTACCAACCCGTCACAGGAACCACAAGAGTGCCACGCAGTTCTCAATGGACACACCATGTGAACTAACATTTGAGTGAAGTGTTCAGCACCTCACATCACAGAATCAGGGGGACTGCGTGAACTACCTGCCTCGGACACACTGGCAGCACCAGCAACAGGAGTGTGAGACACAGCCACAGCCCGAGTGACACACACATGGGCCACGGACCCAGACACACTGGCAGCACCAGCAACAGGAGTGTGAGACACAGCCACAGCCCGAGTGACACACACATGGGCCACGGACCCAGACACACTGGCAGCATCAGCAACAGGAGTGTGAGACACAGCCACAGCCCGAGTGACACACACATGGGCCACGGACCCAGACACACTGGCAGCACCAGCAACAGGAGTGTGAGACACAGCCACAGCCCGAGTGACACACACATGAGCCACAGACCCAGACACACTGGCAGCACCAGCAACAGGAGTGTGAGACACAGCCACAGATGTAGTCACTGACACGTGAGCCACTGACCCAGACAGACTGCCAGCACCAGAAACAGGAGTGTGCAACACAGCCACAGATCTTCTAACTGACACGTGAGCCATAGACCCAGATACACTGCCAGGACCTGCAACAGGAGAGGGCACAACCGTCACTGTGCCACCATCTGATACATGAGAGTCAACTGCACCAGCGCCACTGTGACAACTGAAATGATGAGCCACAGGGCTGTATGGGCCAGGAGGCAGGGTGGGCCTGGGAGCTGGGGATAGCTGACCTAGAGCCAAATCGGGGTTGGCAGGTGTCAATGGTGTGTGTCTGCGTTTCTTAGGGATGTGTGAGTGCACCCTGGACAGGACAGGACTGCCAAGTGGTGGGGACTCCAAACAATCACCACCCACCATAGGTGGAGCATCTGCTGCCGGGGATCTGGTTTCTGGGGACGTGCTGGAGCCTGCTTGTCGTTTGCTCTGTGCCTGCCGCCTGGACTCGGAATCATGTGTAATGGGGGATGCAACAACAGGGGACACCCTCCTCTGCTTCTGACTGGCCTGGATGGGAGTGTAGGTATGGGGGGACTCCGCCGCGGAGACATCAGTTTGGCGTTTAGTAGAAAACATCAGCCTCAGTGCAGCCAGGGGTGAAGTATGCCTGTCCTTGATTGCGCCATTGTCCATGCTAGATGCCTTGTCCGTAGGATGTGCCTTATCCTTAGGTGGAGTGTTGTCTCTGGATGTAGCCTGTGCCCTGGTCGCCGCCCTGTTCCTGCCAGCAGACTTGTCGTCTGTGGTGCACCTGTCTCCAGTAGACACCTGCTCTCTGTGTGTGTCCCTGCCCTTGGGAGATGGACCTTGCTCTGCTGTGGGCCTGCCCTTGGGAGTCTCCCTGCTCTTAGTAGGTGCCTTTGTCTTGTCACTGTCCCTGGGAGTGTCCCTTTCCTCTGCTGTGGGCCTGCCCTTGGGAGTCTCCCTGCTCTTAGTAGGTGCCTTTGTCTTGTCACTGTCCCTGGGAGTGTCCCTTTCCTCTGCTGTGGGCCTGCCCTTGGGAGTCTCCCTGCTCTTAGTAGGTGCCTTTGTCTTGTCACTGTCCCTGGGAGTGTCCCTTTCCTCTGCTGTGGGCCTGCCCTTGGGAGTCTCCCTGCTCTTAGTAGGTGCCTTTGTCTTGTCACTGTCCCTGGGAGTGTCCCTTTCCTCTGCTGTGGGCCTGCCCTTGGGAGTCTCCCTGCTCTTAGTAGGTGCCTTTGTCTTGTCACTGTCCCTGGGAGTGTCCCTTTCCTCTGCTGTGGGCCTGCCCTTGGGAGTCTCCCTGCTCTTAGTAGGTGCCTTTGTCTTCTGACTGGCCTTGTCCAAGGTACAGTCCATGGACATGTGAGTATCCCTTGCCTTGGGAGTACCTTTTGTGTTGAATGCCTGTGTAGCTCCTGAAGGCATGTCCCCCAACAACACTTGTGGATCCTGTGTGTGTACTCCAGTGTATCTGACGTCGTCTACTTGAACAGATTTAGCTGATCTAGGGGATGGGGTCTGTGCCCTGCGTGCCCTGACGTGCTGTCTGACGCTGCTTCTAGTGCAATAACCTGTATTTGAGTCCTGCTCAGAATAATCACTACCCCCTGAGACATCCAGTGGTGTAGATGGGGAAACCGAAGTAGCACCCTGTTCATGCGACTGTACTATTGCAGACGACACACTGCTTGCCAATGACTGCACTGTCCTGTGTAGACCTGCAAGATCGCCATGCATCCCTTCCATGAAAGCCACCACCTGCCCCAACTTCCTATCATGGTCCTGGAAAGCATTTGTCATATTGGTCTGCCCCACACACAGCTGTCGCAGCAGATCAACGGCCTCAGTACACAGTGCATTTTGGCTCACCGTGGCAGGGGCAGCGGTGCCTGCACCGAACGCCACTCTGCTCCCCCTACTCCTCCGGCCACGAACAGTACATGGTGCAGTTGGCGGAAGTGTGGGCCCTGTGTGCTGTCTTCCGACAGAAGGTGATGAGTGCCCACTCCCAGTCTGTGACAACAGTGCAGGCTCACCAAGAGTGTCCGACGAGGAGGACGATGATGTCTCCACATGCGAGTCCTCAGGGACGGTCCTGTCCCCCTCTCCGGCGCTGGCCTCCTCTGTGTCAGTCTGCGTGTGTGCGAAGTCTGAGCCGGACTCATTTCCTCGACTACTCTCCACCGTCTGTGGCTGAGTGTCCTCTGTCATAGCTGAAATGCACATAAAAGATGTGTGAGTCATGGGCAGACTGACGTACAGAAGGAACAGGATTGCCAAATTACATAGCTGACAAAGATTTTGTAGCCCTCATCCTGCACATGGCCCACCTCTACCAGTCATCCTCACAATTCCTGCCATGGGGCCATGGACCACTAGGGGATGTGCTTCAACACTCAACTACTAAGCAAGTGGCGTGTCAACATGGCGGACCTGGATGTCAAATGAGAACCACCCAATGGGACCAAAATGGCATCACAGACATACATACGCAACACGGAACTCAATAGTGTGTCTGTGCACCAATACATGCATAGCACTCACAGGTTTCCTACACAGACAGTATGCTCACCGCTAGTTTGCTGTTGATCGGCACTCAGACGTTCGGCCAGTTCAGGATGCGTCACTGCAATGATACGGTGCATGAGAGGGGTCATGGAGCGTCGGGCCAGACGGGGCGTCCTTGGAATCAGGCCCAGTGTTACTTCCGCTACATTCTTGCTTAGCCTGGAAATGTCGTCCCAGCGTTTGTGGCAGTGTGTATGTCGTCTGTTGCACACCCCCAATGCCCGTACTTCCCGTGCTATGCTCCTCCACAGGTCCTTGCGAAGGTGCAGCTTGACCTACCATGATGGGAGACAAAAGGGTTTAAGTCAGTGGACAGGTGGCCTGTCACACACATAGGGGCAAGACGTAACTGTCAGCAGCCATGCACAATCAGGAACATATGTCTAGCCCACACTACACAGCTAAGATAGAAATAGGCCAGATTATTTGGCCCCCTCACGCACACCAACATGTCCCACACTGCACTTACCACCCATCCTGGTGCGCCGTAGAGGCGTCCATAGTTGCGGAGTACACCGTCCACGAGGACATCAAGCTCCGCGGCGGTGAAGGGTCGAGACCGGATCTCTTTGCCTCTCGACATGGCAAGATCACGGAGTATGGGACTAGTGCAGCAGTCGGTGGTCAGCTCAGCAGCAGCAGCAGCAGGTCGAGGTGATGGTCACAGGCAGCAGTCGGTGGTCAGCTCAGCAGCAGCAGCAGCAGGTCGAGGTGATGGTCACAGGCAGCAGTCGGTGGTCAGCTCAGCAGCAGCAGGTCGAGGTGAACAGGCAGCACTGGTCCCCAGGGTAGGAAGTGTCATTTTGGCCAACACACATATATAGGGCCCTCAGCACGTGTCAGTGGCATACGTCGCCAGCAATAGGTCAGCCCTGGAAGCGTGATTGTGAAATGGGCCAATTACTGGCCCTGTTGTTGCGGTGCACAGCTTCCGCTACTTGCGATTGGCCATATGCGGCCAGCGTCCCTCTTCCCATTGGCTGCATGTGCAGGGACCGTCACGGGCACACATCGGCAACCGCACGTGCAAGCCTCAGGCACGGATGCTTCAGTTGCAACAATGTTCTATCACTGGCGCCTCCATGGAGGTGCACGTACTCAGCGGGGGAGGTGCAGGCCTATACACCCTGTAGATGTACTCAATGGACATGCCAGTTCATGACCCCCCTTACAGTCCCCTTGCATCATCCACCGTACACCGGCCGGAGCGGCCGGGCCTAGGACGGCCGTGCCCGGCCATGAACACAACCGCCGTGCCCGGCCATGAACACAACCGCCGTGCCCGGCCATGAACACAACCGCCGTGCCCGGCCATGAACACAACCGCCGTGCCCGGCCATGAACACAACCGCCGTGCCCGGCCTTGAACACAACCGCCGTGCCCGGCCATGAACACAACCGCCGTGCCCGGCCATGAACACAACCGCCGTGCCCGGCCATGAACACAACCGCCGTGCCCGGCCATGCGGTTGTGTACATGGCCTGGCGCGGCGGTTGTGTTCATGGCCGGGCACGGCGGTTGTGTTCATGGCCGGGCACGGCGGTTGTGTTCATGGCCGGGCACGGCGGTTGTGTTCATGGCCGGGCACGGCGGTTGTGTTCATGGCCGGGCACGGCCGTCCTAGGCCCGGCCGCTCCGGCCGGTGTACGATGGATGATGCAAGGTGACTGTAAGGGGGGTCATGAACTGGCATGTCCATTGAGTACATCTACAGGGTGTATAGGCCTGCACCTCCCCCGCTGAGTACGTGCACCGCCATGGAGGCGCCAGTGATAGAACATTGTTGCAACTGAAGCATCCGTGCCATAGGCTTGCACGTGCGGTTGCCGATGTGTGCCCGTGACGGTCCCTGCACATGCAGCCAATGGGAAGAGGGCCGCTGGCCGCGTATGGCCTTTGGGAAGTAGCGGAAGTTGAGCACCGCCATGGCGGCGCCAATTATGTTATCTTGTCAGACGCTGCACCGTGATGTGTTGTGTGCAGTTGCGTCATGAGGGATGTGAGCGTGATAGGGAAAGGTCATATGTCATACAATATAGCATGTGTGTCCATACAATGCCCATCGGTCGGCACACAATGGGCAACAGATGTGCATTTGTACGTGTTGACGTCGGGTGTGACCCTACAGACGTTCTTACTTCTTCACAACTACACAGTACATCACGGCTGTGTGGCCAAATTATGCATCTGTTGTCTGTGTCTTGTTCTGGCGAGGTGACTACAGTGGTGGTGGTACACATGCATTCCGTGTATGTGTTTTGTACGTTGTGTCACCATGCATGTAATTACCGTATGTACATCATTATTGGTGTTGGCATTTGTGCTTGATGACATGGCGTGTGTATAATTATCGTTTGTGTGCATGCAGTTGCATGTGTGTCTGTGATGTGGCTACTAAACATTAGGGTGAAGTATGAAGTTTTGTCAGTAAGGTTCACATGTGATGGAGTTGTACACGTATGCGTCGTTTGTAAGTTGACCTAAGTTACATCTCTCTCCCACACAGGAGGGCTACAAATGTGCATCGGCCATACACTGTGCTGGAGGATATGGTTGACGAGGAGGTGATTCGGAAATTCCGGCTGGATCGACGTCGGTTGCTGGAGCTTGTGGCTCAATTGTCTCCTCATCTGCAGCCACGTAGGACGTATCCTGGGTCGATTACACCCACTGCAAAGGTCATGGCGGTACTACATTTCTTTGCTACTGGCACATTTCAGTACACAGTTGGACATGCCGGGGGGATGTCACAGGCCATGTTCAGCACGGTTCTTCGGGATGTCTTAACAGCTATGATGCTGTACAAGAATGACTACATACATTTCCCACGGCCGGAAGAGTTGCCAGCTGTCAAAGCTGGTTTCTATGCACTGGGCCACATACCTCACGTTGTGGGCTCAATTGATGGCACACACATCGCAATCATTCCACCACGGGCACGGGAACAAGTGTTCAGGAATCGCAAACACTTCCATTCGCTGAACGTGCAGGTGGTGTGCCTGGCAAACAACATCATCTCACATGTGTGTGCAAGATTTCCTGGATCCGCACATGACGCCCACATCATGCGGAGCAGCAATGTCCCACGACTCATGGCTAATCTGCGACCCGGTCAAGCGTGGCTTGTTGGTGAGTGTGCAGTGGGGACTCTTGTGATCTCTGTGTTGCATGGGGTACCCACCATATCTTGTTGTGATGTTTGTCTCTGTCATCCCCCTACATAGGCAACTCGGCTTACCCAAACCGGCCCTGGCTCCTCAGTCCCCTACGTAATCCGAGAACAGCGGGTGAAATGCGGTACAATGAAGCACATGGAAGGACACGGAGAGTCATCGAACGTACCTTTGGACTGCTAAAGTCTCGGTTTCGGTGCCTCGATAAGACCGGAGGGGCCCTGCCTTACTCACCAGGAAAAGTATGCAGGATCGTGATTGCCTGCTGCATGCTCCACAACCTGGCAGTACGCAATGACATTGAACTGCTGTTGGACCCTGAAGACGAAGGAGTTCCTCGGCCTCCCATCCCACCCATGTCGACTGATGAGGATAGTGGTGAGGAGGAAGGTGTGGACCAGAGGCGCCAGCTCATAGATCGCTACTTCCCTTGAATGTGAGTAACTACCTCTAGTGGCGGTTGACAATGCCTCATGTATGTTTGCTGGTGTTGTGTGGATGTGGGGTTAATCAGCTGGGTGTTCTTGTTTGTGATGGTTGCTTATGTGTGTCTTCATTTCTTTGGACATACAAGTGTCCATGATGTGTGTGCTCTCATCCCATGCTTTTGTGATGGTTGTCGTTTGTGTAATGTTGCTGTGCATTGTGTTGTGATGTGTGTGAATCTGTTTCCTGACGTGTGTTTGCTGTCTCTGATTTTCTCTAGGTCACTCCCGCAGCGCCATGATCATGTACGACTATGATCCCTGAACCTGTTTACGTCTGTTTCTGAAGGCAATCATGTGAATAAACATGGAGGCAAAACATCATTGTGTGAGTAAGTGCTATTTATTTACAGGTTGTGCTTCTGTGCTGGTGAATATTTACAAGTAAGTGGGGTGGAGGGAGTTGGAGTTGAAGGTAATGGCAGATGAAATGTCCGTGCTGACACCACATTGGGGGGTGTCAGGGTAGTCCAGCAGACCAGTGGGAATGATTGTCTGTGGGACAGGATACTTAGCTGGGTGAATGTCTGGCACAGGCAGTGACATTGTCATGGTCGTCCCCTCTTGGAGCGTGTGGATGGCGCTTCAACACTGCTCTCAGCCACTTCCTGCCTCGGCCGGCCCCTCCGTCTCTGAGGTGGAACAGAGTCAGCTGGGAGGGCAGGTTGTTGATGGGCCACATCCGTCGCCAGGGGCACAGGTGGTGGTGGCGGCGGTGGAGGCGAAGGTGGCGGTGGCGGGGGAGGCGGAGGTGGCGGTGGAGGCTGAGGTGACGGTGGCGGTGGTGCTACGACACTTGGTGGAGGGGGGGTTGTTCCGGCCAACCCATTCCCTCCACATCGTTGCCTGCTGGCCCATGATCTGCAACATCTGGCCAAGGATGCCACAGATTTCGCGCTGGATGTTGGTGTTGTCCACTGAGTCCTGGTGTGCACGATCAGCGTTTGCCTGGGACCGGTCGTATGACGCCTGGCACCTGGCAAGGGCTTGTAGGGACTGTGCCACTGGCTGGGGTAGCTGTCCTTCCTCTGTACGGCGGTGTGTGGCTCGCCTGATTGGCTGATGTCCCGTTGCCTGTGTTTGTGGCCCACTCACCCTACTTGTGTGTGAGGCCGATGTACCAGCATTGTGCGCTGGGTTATGCTGGGTGGCACCGGCAGGAGTCGTGGTGCTGGTGGTGCTGGTGGTACTGGTGGTACTGGTGGTACTGGTGGTACTGGTGGTGGTGGGGACTGTGCAGATCACAGAGACAGGTGTCGCTGGAGTCACACATGCGACGTTGGTCGGTCCCGGGAGTCCCTGTGAGCCAGATGGCCCTGGCTGCGTGCTTGGTCCCGCTCCATCCTCCGCACCGGAGCTGCCTGTGTCCTCGTCACCAGAGA
Organism: Lissotriton helveticus; assembly: GCF_964261635.1. Taxonomy (NCBI): domain Eukaryota; kingdom Metazoa; phylum Chordata; class Amphibia; order Caudata; family Salamandridae; genus Lissotriton; species Lissotriton helveticus. Next base: position 1,026,781,861 of record NC_136063.1, read on the forward strand.
GTCCTGTAGGTGTGGGAGGCGAGGCTGGCGGCCGGGTACTGGTTTCCCCAGTCAGTTGACGATCACCTGAGGGACAAGATAGAGCTGGTCAGTGATGTGGACATTACATGGTTATGTAGATTTTTAGACATTTCTGTTTCCTGTCGCACACACCCCACCCTCCACCAACACCACCACCACCACCCTCCCCGTGGACATGGGGGCCTGTTGGGAGTTGTAGTTTGGTCCTCTCACACACCCCACCCTCCACCAACACCACCACCACCACCCTCCCCGTGAACATGGGGGCCTGTTGGGAGTTGTAGTTTGGGCCTCTCACACACCCCACCCTCCACCAACACCACCACCACCACCCTCCCCGTGAACATGGGGGCCTGTTGGGAGTTGTAGTTTGGGCCTCTCACACACCCCACCCTCCACCACCACCACCACCACCACCCTCCCCGTGGACATGGGGGCCTGTTGGGAGTTGTAGTTTGGGCCTCTCACACACCCCACCCTCCACCAACACCACCACCACCCTCCCCGTGGACATGGGGGCCTGTTGGGAGTTGTAGTTTGGGCCTCTCACACACCCCACCCTCCACCAACACCACCACCACCACCCTCCCCGTGGACATGGGGGCCTGTTGGGAGCCATGGACATGTTAGTGAGTTGGTGTCCAACGTGCATGGGTTGGGGCGTAGGAGATGTTTCTTCTCAGTTGTGTGAGTCTGACCATGTCGTGCTGATCGTGGTGCTTGGTTTGTACTCACCCGTCTCTTCTCCTTCGTCAAGTCCGTCTAGGCTCTCTGGGTGTAGTATCACCAGCACCTTCTCCTCCCAATCGGTGTAGGGTATGGGCTCCGGGGGTGTGCCACCGCCAGTATGATTGGCTCTGGCAAAGTTTTTAGCTCGGATGCCCTTGACCCTGGTCTTCAGGTGATGCCACCGCCTCTGAATGTCATGCTTCGTCCTCGGCACAGTCCCCGACGCATTCACCCGAGTGACGATCCTGTCCCACATGTGGTTCTTTTGCGCCACGGATGTCTGCTGGACTTGGGCCCCGAAGATGTGGGGCTCAACACGGAGTATTTCATCTACCATTACCCTCAACTCTGTCTCCATGAATTTGGGGGGTTTTTTGGGTGCCATGGTGTGTGGTGCTCAGTGTGTGAGTTGAGTGAGTTGGGGGGTGCAGGTGTGTGGTGTGTGATGTGTAGGATTTGTGTGGTGGGTGTTTGTGTGGTGGGTGTGGTAGGGTGGTGGTTGTGTGTCTTCTATGTGAGTTTGCAGTATCTCGAATTGGGCCTCTTGCTAGCAGCAATGCTGTGATGCAAAGGATTGTGGTAGCGTGTGGGTGTCATTTAATAGTCGTGTCTCAATGGTTGTTGGCAGTCAGGTGGTAGGTGGGCGTGTTGACTAGTGTGCATTATTGGATAATTGGGACGTGTCATGGCGGCTTGTGCTTGATGTTGGGGGGGGGGCGTTGACAATGTTCGTATGTTTGCTTTGGACTAGCGGTAGACTTCCTGACATTTGTTTGCCGCTAGGGATGTTGTGCGTGTTGGCCTTCCGCAGTGATGCTGTGGTTATCGTAGCATTCTTTCCGCCGCGGACGTGGATGGCTGTGAGTTCCGTGGTACGGGCGGATTTATCCTAATTGCGGCCACGGAGTATTCACAGGTATGGCGGTACATGTGTTATTTTCCGCGGTCACTTCCGTCCGCGGCAGTGGTTGTTCATTGGACTCCGTCCGCCGCGGACGGAGTTGGATGTGTTCCGTCCACCGCGGACGGTGTTGGTTATGATCCGTCCGCCGCGGTCGGAGTTTCGTGACATGATTATCCTAATCCCAACCGCGGAATCTCCGCGGCGCGGCCGGGAGTAAAATTTCCCCCACCATGGCGGACAGTACCCATTTCCGTCCGCCATCCTAATCGACCCCCTAGTTCTGTTTTCAAAATGCACATTTTAAATGTGAGTGAGGCAACACAAACTTGCTTTCTCATTTCCTACTTGAGCATCAAGAAGCCTCAAATGTGACCTTTATCACTTGAATAATTGTATGAAATTCAGTTAGATGTATGGTCTTGCTTGCACTGTAACATTCTTGAAATGTATTATTTCATGTTCATTGTGTTCCTAGAGACGGTGGATTTATAACGGTATACAATTAAAGACCACTTGTTTAGGGTGAATGGAAGTGTTTTTTATGAATGCGGAATTGTTTTCTCTTGAAGACAAAACACAGCATTGTTCATTAGATGAAGGGCAAAAGTAATTTTAAAACGTGATGTTTTTTCTATTTTTCTATTAGGTTATATGATGTAACTTTCTTCTTCGAACCACAGTGACTGTACGGATTATTCTCTGTCTGAAAAAAGTATACAAATGTACCTTTTTGGAGACAAACTCAGTCTTATCCTGTTTGGCAAAGAGGCAAACTCCATCTTAGTCTGTTTATCGGTCTGCACTTACAATAATATAGATTTTTTTCCTTTCCTGCTTTATTGAGCAATCTTTTTGACAAATGCCCCACAACTATTATTTTCCTTTGTGCTAGATGGTATTCTGTACTTGCAATTGACTAGATTAGGGCTTGGCTTCCGCTGCCAATGATATTTTGCATTTATTTACATTATAAATATTTGTGAATTGATTTCGTGATCGACTAACCATATACCATTTTGTTTTCTGTTCTGATTTCAAAATGTAAATAAACCTTCATGGTTTGTACTTTGAACCTTGTCATGTGTGGATTTTTCTAAGTTATTTCTCTGGATTAAATGAAATTGTGTTTATGGCTCTCATCTTTAAAGATTCATTCATAGCTCCAGCCCATCAATTGGCCCTTTTATGTTGCTTAATATGATATGATCTTATGAAATTGAGTCATCCCATTTGCAAAGATTTCCTTTGGTTATGTGCTTTTTCCTAATGGATCCTATAAATTGATGGTGGTGGGCAATCATTCCAATTAGCAATAGTAATCAACGACTGGGCCATCATTTCAAGTGTAAAAGTTCAGGAGTGCTTTTCTCAAACGCATGATTAGGTACCTCAAAGTAATTCCATGCTGGCTTTAGGCAGATCATGAAAAGGACAGATTCCTGAAGGGTCTTAGCCAATCCTTTTGATAGTTCATGAACAAGAAAGAGAGAGAGGGGTGTTGGTGATTCCAAAATTATTAATAACCCATGTTATTCCACTGGAAGTTTATCAGTGTCGCCTGTGTTAATAAAACCTGTCTTGATACCATACCATCCAATGGTTCCAGGATAACTTAACAATGTAGAAAGCACAATGAGGAGAAGGATCGAAGAAGTAAGCCAGTGAGAGAAAACAAAAACGTTGACTGTGTAAGTGGATGGTACCATTCATTTCAGAAACGTATGTGCCCGAGGCAAGCTGAGTTTGCACTACACCCAAGATGAATATCATGGTCACAGACATTTAAAAACAGTAGCCCATAAACAAGTCGTACATTTTAAAATAGTTACTCTGCTTTCAGCCAGCTCATAAGCCATCTCAAATCCATTCATTTCAGTCTACTGGGAACTGACAATATTCACATCGCATCTGAGAACATCAACTGACATCGAGTCCTCTGAAAACCATTTGACAAAATCTACATCTTGCAGCAGGGCATGACCACCCCCTTTTGAAACACCAGCATGATAGAGTCAAGCATGGAAATGTGGACTGTTATCCTGGAGCCCATGGATCCTTCAAACTAGAAGAATATCGAGGCTAGTTAGAGTTTGGAGGATGCAGCTAATATGGCAAAAAATAAGTGGATGTCCCGCCCACGCTATATATGGTGTAAAGGTACCCACACTTGCGGAGGTGTGTTGCAGGAGAAGGGGAGAGTAGAAACACACCTTATCTGCAAAGATATTGCACTGTCCGCTGTCACCTAGCACTGATACTCAATACGCAAGCCTAGCACCATGCATACACCTTGGCAACATAGTGATATGGTGTCTATATCTTGTCTAGCATAGGTTTTTACCTGGAAGGTAACTTTTCAGTTAAAAATGCTATGCCTAGACAAACTTTAAAATGATTCCCATTTTCTATGTGTGCTGTGCAGAGCAGCACACATGTAAAGTCTCAAACTTTTGGAGAAATAAAAGCATTTCCGCATTTTACGCCTGCCTCAAAGAGGCCTTATTTTTTGGGTGCAAACCCCTGTCTACCATAGTAAAAAAAACTCCACATTTGTAAAGCGCACAATCACCCGTAAGGGTCTCTAGGCGCTGGGGGCCGTCGGGAAGATTAAGCGAGCTATTGCCCAGAGTCACATGGTGCTGGGCTAACCTGCCGCCGGAGCCGGGGATCGAACCGTGTGTGGCATCTTGAGCTTCTTGGTTATGCAGCCTGTTGCCAGGTTGCCACATGCATTAGAATGCTCTGTACAGATTCTGTAGTTGTGATGTTTAGACTAGCTAGGCAGTTGAGCTTGGACCTAACTACTGACATGTTCTTTATCCTGTGGATGGGATCCTATTCTACAATAAATACTCGATACTAAATAAAGCTCGAGCGCAACACTTCTTCTCGCGCTCCAACGCAACGACGCAACTCGAGCGCAACACCTGTTCTCGCGCTCCAACGCAACTCCAGTCACGGCACTTCTTAAAAGATTACCGCTCGTGCTCAGCGTTTGTTCTCCAAGGCAACGTCGCACATTTCAGCTGTAGAAAGAGCGTCATCACGTTTACCACGACGCGACAACCATTTTATTGTTAGAAACTACAATTTCACCACAAGCAACACGAATTTAGTTTCTACAACAACAAATTCCCCACGAACTTGTCATTATTTTCATTTACATTTCAAGTGGTTTTCTTTACGGAGAAGTCCGGCATCAACAGGTATTACACTGGATATTTTTTTTTAAAAAGAAAGAAAGGAAATGAGACAGAGACTGTATCTGATTTTTGTTTAAAAGAGGAAGACAGACATTATAATTTTTTTTAAAAAGAGACACTAATATTATTTTAAATGTTATAACTGTATTAATAACAGAAATTTTATTTCCAGGTGTTGAACAGTTCTGTAACAATTTATTGTTATTTATCCTAAAAACCTAGTTTGGAGTGACATTGGTCAGATATATATAATGCAGAACGTCACTGCTCCTCCATTTTTTTTACAAACTCCTGGTGATCCTCCCATTAAATGGAAAAAGTGGTGTAAAGTATTTGAAAGGTATGCAAAAGTGTGTGGGGCCAACCTAAGTGCGGAAAGGAAAACAGCTCTGTTATTACACTGTTTGGGCACAGAGGGCCAGGAGGTATTTGATCATCTACCAGAGATACAAGATAGGAATCTTAATGAATATGAAATTTGTATTGCTATGTTAGATAAACACTATCTTCCGAAAGTTTCTACTATCTTAGAGAGGTATCATTTTGGCCGCAGAGTACAACATGAAGAAGAAAGCATAGAAAATTATATAACTGCCCTAAGAAAATTAGCATCTTCTTGTAAGTTTGCTGCCTCTTCTGATGAAAGAATAAGGGATCAGTTCATGCTAGGTTGTAGTATTGAGCGTGTTAGAGAGGAATTATGGCAAAAAGATGAACCTGATTTAGATGATGTGATTACCATAGCAAAAAGAATTGAACATTCCATTAAGTGTGTAGATGTCATAAAGAAGAATGGTGAAAGTAAAACTAATAGCACTGTTAATCTTGTAAAGACCCCAAATACTACTAAAGACAATACTAACCAGAGAGGTAGTATGAGAGATACAACTAATAACAGATATCTCAATGCCAAATCAGATAAGAAATTTGATTTTACACAAGTGAAATGTTTTAGATGTGGAAAAATGGGACACTTTGCGAATGATAGACAATGCCCGGGGTGGAAAGCTACCTGTGGCAAATGTAAAAGGAAAGGACATTTTACTAGCGTTTGCAAGGGGAAGGAATACAAAGGCAAGGTTAATGAGATTCATTATGATTTTGATGACACAAGTGATCTTGATGAGAATGTTGAGTGTGGTCAAGTTTTGGTTCAAGTAGTTTTCGGTCCTCAGCCAAAAAATTGTCCTGTTGATGAAATTTCAGTCAATGGCCATCCTGTTAAAGTATTGTTCGATTCAGGGGCAAAAATCACCATTGTGGCGAAAGAATTTTATCTTAAATATTTACAAGGTAAAATTAAGATATTTCGTCCAGATATAAGACCACTTGCATATGGTAGGAAACCCATAGAAATTTTAGGATACTTCCGAGGAAACATTAATTACAAAGAGAGACTCGCTGATTCAAAAATCTATATCTCACAAAAGGGGGACAATATTTTAAGTTGGTTCGTTCAAAAGGATTTGGGTGTGATGTTGGATCCAAATTCCTCTCCCTCCATCATCTTAAAGGACTTACCCTTTGTTAACACTAATTCTGTCAATATTAACCAGAATAGTGATGAGCCCTTCTCAGATAACCTAAGAAAGAGTTTCCCAACTGTCTTTACTGAGAAATTGGGTTGTTTGAGGAATTATGATCATCACATTAAACTAAAGAAAGATGCTGTGCCGGTTTGTTGTAAGGTACGTAGTGTACCCATTACTGTTAGAGATCAAGTTAAAGCAGAATTGGAGAAATTGGTCAAGGAGGGCATCATAGAGGAAGTTGAAGCAACCCAATGGGTCGCTCCAATTGTAGCCGCAAAGAAATCGGATGGCTCTCTCCGTCTATGCATAGACCTTAGGGAGTTGAATAAGAATGTGGTGGTAGATCACTACCCTTTACCTAAAATTACAGACATGTTGATGTTGTTAAAAGGGGCAAAAGTTTTTAGCACAGTGGATTTAAAATCCACTTACCATCAGATAAGACTTGATGAAGACTCAAAAGATCTGACCGCTTTTGTAACACCTTTTGGCACTTTTCGCTTTGTGAGGCTTCCATTTGGGCTAGTCTCAGCTGCCTCAGTTTTTCAAAGAGCTTTGGAAGGTGTCTTAAAAGGTTTGAAAGGTGTGAGAGTGTACCAAGATGATATTCTAATTTTTGGGAGCTGTGATGAGGAACATGATTTAAGATTAGTAGAAGTATTACAACGTTTGTGTGAGTCTGGTCTAACAGTTAAACTGGAAAAATGTAAATTTAGAAAAAATTCCATAGATTATCTTGGGCACACAATCTCGGGGGATGGTATTTCACCGAAAGCTGGTCTGATCAACACCATGATGAACATGCCCTCTCCCAAAAACAAAGAAGAATTGATTAGCTTTCTTGGTATGGCGGAGTACTATAACAAGTTTGTTTGTGGTTTTGCTTCTTTATGTGTTTGCATGAGATCATTGCTTAAAAAAGGAACAGAGTTTATATGGAGTGATGAATGTGAAAAAGAATTCATTGCCCTAAAGAGAAAATTGAGCAATGCTCCCAAATTGAATAGTTTTGACCCAGAGAAGAAATCTATTCTAATGACAGATGCGAGTTTGAAAGGATTAGGGGCAGTCCTGACACAGAAGAGTGAAGGGAATGAGGTTGTTATTTTGTTTTTGTCAAGGAGCTTAAGAGGTCCAGAACTAAGATATTCTGTGGTAGAACGTGAAGCGTTAGCAATATATTGGGCCGTAAAGAAATTGAAAAACTTCTTGTGGGGAAGTACTTTTGAAGTGCGAACTGATCACAAACCGTTATGTGAAATCTTAAAAACAAAAGGGATTGATGCTGTTTCCAGTAGGATTACAAGATGGGTTGTAGGATTACAAGATTATAATTTTCAGGTTAAGTATCTGCCAGGTGTTGAAAATAAGGTAGCAGATGCCTTATCTCGTCTTGTCTCTCAGGAAGCTTTGGATCTGGAGGAGGATTTGGAAGGAGAGGATGAAATGGTTTGTTCAGTTGATGAGGGTGTCATTGATAAGTGTAAATGGTTGCAGGCCTCGCAGGAAGACTTGACTCTTATGGAGATTTTGAATTTGATCAAAGTTGGATGGAATGTCAAGCCAAAAGATGGAGACTTATTAGAGAAATTTTGGCATGTTAAAGATCAATTATCTGAACATGATGGATTACTTATTAGAGGTACTAGGCTGGTTCCCCCGATATCTATTAGGAGTGAACTCATTTCATTAGCTCATAGTGGACATATGGGCATTTCAAAGACAAAAGGGAATTTGAGGATGTCGTACTGGTGGCCCAACATGGATTTGGAAATTGAGAGGAAAGTTAGGGACTGTATGGAGTGTGCTTTGAGTGAGAAGGTGGCGAAGCCCAAGATTCAGCCCATGATTATCAGAACGCTTCCAAATAGCCCTTGGGAAGAAGTTGGCCTGGATATCCTTGGACCTATATACTCAGCAGGGTCTGAATGGTATGTCTTAGTTTTAATAGACTTCTATTCAAGGTGGCCAGAGATTGCTATCACTCGTGGTATAGAGTCCAAACATGTTATACTCTTTTTGGAAAAACTTTTCGCTAGGGAGGGCATTCCCAACATCATTTTGACGGACAATGGTAGTCAACTTGTCTCTAGGGAGATGGAATTATTCTTGTCTAAACATGGTGTTAAACATAAGAAATCTTCTCTCTATCACCCAGAGACGAATGGCACCGTGGAGAGATGTAACCGTGTACTCAAGGAGACAATTAGAATGTCTAAATCTGCAGGTTCAGATCGGAAATCTGATGTTTTTGAAAAGGTTAAACTTTACAGGTTATCACCACATGCCACTACGGGCAAAACACCCTTTGAGCTCTTCAAAGGTAGATGTCCAAATACTTTGGTCTCCCCACCTTGGGTAAATGGTTTGCATCTCAAAGTTTCTGATGAAAGTGAGAATTGGAAAATAAGTCAGGAGAAAAAGCTGCAAGCTAGGAAAAGGATTCATGATTTGAAACATTCTGTAAAACACACGGTGGTGCATGTGGGTGATTGGGTTCTTATAAGAAATCCATATAAGAAGAACAAGATGTTATCTACTTCATTTTTGAAGCCCATTCAGGTCATCAAGGTTTTAGGTAATGCTATCAAAACATCTGATCATCGCATTTGGAACTTGAACAGAGTTGTGGTGATCAAGAAAGATTTTGTTGACGATTCCAAATCTCCTGTGTCAAGTTCTTCACCTACAGGTATCTCATCTCATCACCCTGTGATTGGCTCATCGACAACTACCTCATCTCATCGGGCTATGGCTGGTCCTGTCATCACAAGAAAATCTTCAAGGATTACACGTATACCTACTCGTTTTAATGACTTTGTAAGATAATGCTTTCTGTTTATATTTATCTGATATAAGGAGGGAGATGTGTGGCATCTTGAGCTTCTTGGTTATGCAGCCTGTTGCCAGGTTGCCACATGCATTAGAATGCTCTGTACAGATTCTGTAGTTGTGATGTTTAGACTAGCTAGGCAGTTGAGCTTGGACCTAACTACTGACATGTTCTTTATCCTGTGGATGGGATCCTATTCTACAATAAATACTTATTTCACCTTTAATCTACGTTTGAACTTCATTACACCGTGGTCCCCAGATTCCAGCGTCAGTCGCCCTGGCCGCAGCGCCACACCTCTCCCCAATCGTGTACACCATCGTGTCTACCATTGTACCATAGGATTTTATGTCTAAAACCATGGGCAGTTGCATAGTAATAATGCCTGTGTGTCACCAATGGAAAGCCCTTTTGACGCAAAGTAATGAAAAGCAGCACAAAGATCTGCCTAGTGTTAAGTCTCAGAAAACATTCATTGGCAAAACAAGTTTTGCACTGGAAAATAATTCCAAAATAAACATTTTGCTCAGGTTTGCGCCACATTTACGATGCAAACCCGGTGCAAAATACTTGTGCATCAGCCACTGCAATGTCACCATGGAAACAGATCTGTTACTTTCCCTACTAGAAATGAGAAACAATGAAACAAAGTAGGCCCCCTTCTATATAGATGAGTTGCAAATAAATCCACCCAGGCTCCTTGGGTTTCCATTTATATGTACTTATTCGATATTTTGCACGAGAAGCATTTTAAGTGATTGTTAATACCTTGCGGTAGCGTGCCATGAATGAAAAATATGTTTCCTGGGTCAATAAAAATGGTTTTGAGAGGTAATAAAAGGTGTCGAATTAGTTTTGAATCTGAAATGCGAATAGTATTGGAAACGGAAGCGTCTAACGCAAGTCTCAGTGCGGCCTGCACACTCAGCGTACTTACTGTCTGGTATTTCGGACAGTGATGCAGACCAAACATCATAAAGCCATTTTGCATTACATGTAAAAGCGATGTAAACAAGACAGGACCAATTTACCACTCACCATCGCATTTATCTCTGCCAAGCTTATTGCTTTTCTTCTCAAAGGTGATAAATGGCTTTTTTACTTTATGGTAAATGCCTCTTTGGATCTCATGGGGACAGTCACTAAGGACACACTCTGAAGTAAATAAACCGTTCGCACATAATGTGTTTGAAATGGATTAGCTTTTCATCTCCTGTAAGGAGCCTGTTGTGCATGAGATAAGTGGGGGCATGTGGGATTTGTTTCAGGTTGTATTGACAGTTTTATAATGCCACTTTTGAAAACGAGGGAATAATTTGAATGTTGGTGCGTCGACTACGTTCTCAGGTGACAGGGCCTGCTCAGGCGGAATACCAAACCTCCTAATTCGCTATGTTTCAGTGAACCTTGCTTATTTATCTTTTGCAGCGTAAAACAGCACAATGTTTTCTCTTTTTGATAAATCATACTCATAGAAACACTTTATTTCGTACAAAGGCCATAAAAGATTCATATAAAAACAAAAGTTAAAAAATACATTCGCTATCATCTTCCTATACAATGCACAGCTTTTGCGTACAGAGAAGTATTGCACACAATGACGCACTAATACCTTGGCGGCTCGGCGTTAAAGAACAGTAGATGATGTGCCTCCGAGAATATGGCTTCTGCCTGATGTAAAATACTGGAGCCAGTGCTTTCATTTTGTGAGGCCGAATTGACCAGGGAGGGTTGATCCAGCGTCGATGATGTTTTCTTGTTGGGGTTTTTCCCAGATTCCTGGGTAGTTGTCGGTGGAGGCTTTATTGAAAAAAATTGGCCAAACACCTTCCTACTCTGTTGGGCCAGGCTCTTTTGATGCAGATCCCAAGTCTGCTTTTGCTGCAGGCTTTTTCCCAATCAGTCAAGTCTCTGGGGCATATTATCAAGAAAGGGCGTTAGATTATCGCCGCTTTTATTGGCAGAAAACTGCCGATAAAGCGGCGATAATGGGCTTGATAATATGCTCTACGGAATTCCAATCAAAGCCCATGTTAGATGTCTTCACATCTAACATGGGCTTCGATTGGAATTCATAGAGCATATTATCAAGCCCATTATCGCCGCTTTAGCGGCAGTTTCCTGCCGATAAAAGCGGCGATAATGTAACACCCTTTCTTGATAATATGCCCCTCTGTTCGGCCCTTCATCGCTTTGGCTGCCTTAGCTGGAGACAACACCAGAGTGTTAAATGGGAGAGCTCCGCCCCCAGCAGCCACACCACTCGCAAGTGAGATTGCGGCCCCCGGGGGAAGTGAAGGTCGCAGACCAGTCTTCCTTGGGGGTATTCGCACAATGGCGAGAAGGACAAGGTGGGGGTGGGATTAGAGGGATTGAAGGAAGGGGTTTATAAGATGTCAGCAGAGGAAGATCCGGCCTCTTCCTGACACCTGATCACCACCGGGGGAGGTAGAAAAGTTTGTAGTTTGTAGAGACGGTTGGCGGGTGGCTGGGGCAGGTGGCCGATTTGTCGATTAGCGGGAGTTTCTGCATCAGCAGTATGTCAGGGTAGGGTTAGGAAAGTGACTCCGTTTGCTGTGCCCGACTGACACATTTGACACGGTGGACGGGAGGAGCGGTTGCGGCCAGGCATGTGCAACATGGCGCAGGCCTGGATGGCCTGCGTGCACAGATGGACGACGGTGCAGGCGCTGGTGCGGTGGTGGCTTGGGAGGAAGAGCCACCACCGGGAGCGAAGACTGCAGCAGGGGGAGGCATCATATTTCTGTTGACCCGGAGAAGAGGGGCAGGCGGAGGAGCCTCATCGCGTGACTGCTGCTGCCGCTATACATGCTGGTATACATGCTGTAGGGTATGTAATGCTGCCATCACCCGCAAGGGAGGGGATGGGCGGGAGTCCAGAGTGCGCGGCTTGGTGTGGCATGGGGGAGGCCCTGTATTAACAGGACGCGTGGGGAGGGAGGGCGGGGCGACTGTGCTCCTACACGCCTGGGCATGGAGGCAGGCAGTGAAGTGGAGGGGGAACAGGTGCTGCCCTGCAAAGTATTGGTAGGGAGCTGGCTGTCCATTTAGGGTTGGGGGGGATGCAAGCGTTGCTTGGCATTGTAGATCCTTTGTACGTTGCATTGCACCCCGGGTGGGGGCCCAGACAGACTTTGTGGGTTTTTTGGGGCCTCCCTACTGGCTGACTTGCACCCCATCAGGAGGGGGGAGGCCCCGGGGGGCTCTGGGGGTGGGCTGGTGTGCCGGGGGGGGGGGCCCTGTCAGTGAGGGCGAGAACGGGACCTGGTCGGGGGTTACTGCTTGGGAGGGAGGTGGGGGCCAGGTCCAGGGACGCTGTTGGGGGTTGCAGGTGGCACTTTTAGGGGTACTCAGGGCAGGGGTGAGAGACTGTGGTGCTTGGGGCCCACCTGGTTGGAGCGACCTGGTGGGGGAGGAACCAGGACCGGTGATTGAGCCCAGCAGTAAGGGGTGATGCAAGGAGGGTGCACAACAGCCTCAGAGTGCTGGCTGGAAGCAGTAGGGAGGTCCATGGCAGCCTGCCCTCCGTCAAGGGATCGGGTAGTAAACAGTACAACTTTCTGAATTTTGCAACGTTACGAATATAATTGTGAGAGATGGCATGGATGTTGAGGGAAAGAGCGTGGGTCGATTGGCATGGATGTTGTAGGACGAAGTAGGAGCAATGGGAAGGTGTGCGATGGGGTTGAGGTGTGGAATGGAAGTTGAAGATGTGAAGGGGGCTGAGGCTGAGTGGGGTTGCTAAAGGGGGTGGGGGGAGGTTCAGGTAACCGGACTGTTTCGTTGTTGCAGGAGTCACATGCGGCCACAGACGGAGCTGAGGGCACGAAGAAAAAGGGTAATAGCATCTCCGGGTCAGACGGAGGAGGTCCAGGATGGACACTCAGGTACAGGATCACGGCTGAGGCCTTGGGACGGGGAAAAGCAAGGCGAACGTAGGGAGTTCGGCTGGTCGGCCACGGTATGTATTGGGTGTGAGGGATGTGGGGGAGATACAGGTGCTGCTGCGGCAGGCTGCCAGAGAACTGATTGGGACCAAGCGATGGGTAGGCATGGGTCAGGACGGACAATATGGTAACCAGGGGACAGAAGAGACCACAAGGGGTCCCTGATCAATATTTTTTATATGGGAGGAGAGCGACACAAGGGGCCAGAGGTGACGGTTGGCACGCAAGTGGTCACTGGTATCAAAATCATTGGGGCAGCATATGATGGTGGGGTTCAGGGGCCGGGCACTTGCCCCGGCGGCAGCTGGGAATCACAGTGGAAGGGTGAGAGGAATTAAGTGTTTTTCCACTGGGCTACGACAGGTGGGATGTGGGTTTAGGTTGGTTCAAATTTGGCGAAGCCAAGGGGGGCGTCAACGCAATATACAGACACTACCCATGGGGGACCGGATACCCAGTGACATTACGCAGGAGGGTACAGGGGTGGATGTCGGGGCCAAGAGGTCCTTCCCAGTTAGCTGGAGACCATGGGTCCATGGCGCTCGATGTCTCCCGAGAAGAAGCTGGGCCTTCGACGATGCTGTAGGAGGTTGCATGCTTCACATCAAGGCTTACGGATTGCACGGGGCGGGCTTGACTGATAGGCTGTCCACACTTGGTGGAGGCTGGGGTTGCGAAGCACTGTGGGGCTATGGAGGTACCTGGGCGCAAGCTTTTTTGCAGCACGATGGGGCCTGCGATGTAGGTGAAGACTTGTAATTTGTCGAAATTGGGTAGGATAATCGGGGAGGGTTTGGCCAGACAGACTAGTAGGGGCCTCAGGGGGCGTCACAGTCACTGAGGCCAAGAGGGTGAGTCAGACGGGGAGCTTGTGCTCCAGGGAAAGGACGGGTCACTGCTTTGGGGAAATACCGGGTGGAGGAACCTCGGTGCAGCAAGCCTCAGTTGGGCCCAGGATGGTATCGAGGATAGCAGCAGGTGATATGTTGATATGTTGACAGGGGGTTGTGGTTGAGTACAGCAGTTTTTCTATGAGGGCAGGGGGACACTCCAGCCAGGTGCAGGATGGATGGGAAAATCTACGGCAGTATATAAAGGGTTGGAAAGTGGTACACAAGGGGTACGTGGGGAGAAGGTACCAGGGGGACAGGCGGCAGATGCCCAGGCATGGCTGGAGCAGGTTTGCAGTACAGTAGGGGGTGGGGCATTAGGCGGGGGAACAGGGGAAATACGGAATACAGGAGGCAGAGTGCAAGGGTGCATAAGGAGGCTCGGAGAGGGACGTGGTTTGACAGGTGCAAATGGTGCAAGTGGTGCGGCGTGGGCGTGTGATGTAGGTATGTGCGAAGATAGTGTCGTACAGGTGCTGCCAATATGATATATTTCAAGGGTTTTGTTGAACTGAGAGTATGGTAGTGCAAACCCTGGAGACGGGATGTTATGGTCCAGGTAGAGCAGCAGACAAGGGGGCAGTGGCTGAGGTGACAGCCTATGTAGCGCCTGGCGTTTTGGTAAGAAAGTGAAGGCTGATGGCTGTTGTTTTTTCCGAATGTGGACGGTCAGTTCTACAAGTCATTATTGGTATCATATGAAGGCCAGGCTTTCGTGGTGGGGCTATCTTACGGAGACATACGGTTCTTACGTATTGGGGGCTGTAACGGCAGTGGCGTCAGGAGGGCCCTGGGGGGGAGGCTGAAGACTGAGGATGACGAGAGTAAAGAAAGGTGTTTTCTGACAATATAGGTACTGGACTAGGGGTCTTTTGGATCGATTTGGAACACCTGCCGAACGAGGGCTAAGGGATGAAATTCTTGCAGGACTAATCATTCTTTTTCTACCACAGGACCTTCGAGTAGATCGGGATTTAGGGTGGTCGCCTGGATGGGTGGCCATTCTCCCGGCATTGGACAGCACAGGAGGCAAACTAGCAGGTCTAACAGACGTCACCGGGCAGGGACCACAGTCATCAGGCTGCAAAATGATGGGGGAAACAGTGGAATAAAAATGGGGGGGTTTTGTTGCCAGTATGGCTGACTTTGTGTCACAAGTAATAAGTATCATTCCAATTTGCGATTGCAAACGCCGAAATTTGCAGAATTCCGGCGTTTGCGATTGCAATTGGGCTCAATGGTATGGATGAAAGAAAAAGTGCCTCGCAAAATAAGGAATCGCAAATTTGCGATTCCCTAGTTTGCGATTGCATTTTAGGAATCACAAATTGCTATTCTTCAAATGCAATGTAAGAAGCACAGAATAAGTGCAATTTGGCCTTAAGGAATCGGTGGTAATTTGCGATTTCTCAGTTAAATGCACTTCTTTACATTTTTCAAAGTGCCATGTGGCCCTTAGGGCATGTATGTGTGCCACATGTGCATACATGCACATTTCAGGGGTGCAACAGGGTGTCCTTTTGACACCCTGGCGCCCTTGCAATTGCATTCTCAATTTACGATTGTCTATTTGAGAATCACAAATTGAGAATGTCTTTCCATTCATTCCTCTAGGCCCATAGGAATGAATATGGAGGTATTCCTTAATTACGAATCGCAATTTGCAATTCGCAATCAGGGAATATGTAGAATTTACAGAATTATTTGCAAATCCTGCATAAATAGCGTTTTGCGATAATCAAATAGCGATTTGCAAAAAAATCGCAATTTGAGAATCGAAAAATAAGAGTTTGATATATTTGGCGCTATATTTCTTTTATTTATTTACTGTTAATAAAGTCTAAATGATTGCAACCTTTTTCCTAATAAAATGGACTTTTACGCTTCAAGTAACAGCGTGGAGTGTAGTTATTGCGCGATGCGGCACCAGGGGGAAGTGAAGGTCGCAGACCAGTCTTCCCCCGGGGTATTCACGCAATGGCAGGAAGGACAAGGTGGGGGTGGGATTAGAGGGGTTAAAGGAAGGGGCAGAGGCTGGGAGGGCATATAAGGTGTCAGGAGAGGAAGATCCGGCCTCTTCCTGACACCTGAGCACCACCGAAGGAAGGTAGAAAAGTTTGTCCGCCCACCCTACAGGGCTTAAGCAAAGGGATTGGGGTGTTTTTTTAGTTCTGAGAGTGCCAGTTTAGGGTTGGTTGTGGAGCAGAGACATTACAGTACTTTGGAGGGGTGGTGAGTCACATATGGGCGGATCCACCCCTCGGGGGGAGAACGGTACACAGGTGACTGATAGCGGGGCGCGGGAAGCAATGAGCAATGAAGGAAAGTCAAAAAAGAATGCTTTGAAGGCAAGTGAAGGTGAGAATGGGGAAAGGAGGATGTTGCAGAGTAAATGGGGAATAATCAAACAGGTGAGATGGTTTTGAGAAGGCCGTATGGAGAATGTGTGCGTATGGGATGGAAAAGTATATTTCTTGCATTTATGTACTGTTATTAAAGTCTAAATGATTGCAACCTTGTCCTAATAAAATGGCCTTTTACACTTCAAGTAACAGCGTGGAGTGTAGTTATTGCGCGACAGCCGCCAAGCAAGACGACCTCAGATCCGGCAAGCCTGCGCTGCACGAAATGCTAGCAGACCGAGAATTGTTCTTCGCTGCTCCACTCGCCTAACGGTAGGAAACACGTGTTCCTTCATCTGGCATTGGCGGAGAGAATTAAAGTGCAGTTACGTGATGGAAAGGACCAGACAGCCGCCATCTTGCCATCAGTTGCCATCAGTTGCAATTGTGCCCACCACCACGGTAAACTTATACTTTGTGTAAGTTTAAGATTATCGGCCTTATGAAAGTAAAAGATGTGGAACTTCAATGGTGGTCACCATGAGGTCCATGAAAAACAAATGCAGTCAGTTATGTCCTGTAGTGGTACAGTACTGTGAAGAAATGTCTGACGCAAAGTGCTTCCTCCTGTGGTCCGTCCTGTGCACTGGTAAAAGCCTTACTTCTCTTTGGGACGTGTTACACTGGGAGACGATACACTGAAACTTCGCTGAAGGATTATCAAGGCTCCTACCAGTGCGCAGGACGTCCTCAGGAAGGACTACAGGAGGACACACTTTACATCAGACATCTCTTCACAGTACTCTACCACTACAGGAAATTACTGATGGCATTTGTTTTTCATGGACCTCATGTTGACCACCATTGAAGTTTCACATCTTTTACTTACATAAGGCCCTTTTGGATTTCTACATTACTTCTACTGCGTTAACTCGACGACTTAACCGGATCGCCTTTCTATGTTAACCGGTCTTTTTTCCGCTACCTTACCCTTGAAAAAGTCACTGGTGTGATGAAGCACATGTTGGCTGTACTTGTCATGATTCCCTTCGCACCCTAACCAACACCGGCACGCAGGACACGTTTCTCTGTAATTAGACACTTCCCCTATTAAAACCCTCCACTGTCCCGTGCCACAAAGCACTCCATAGGGTATCGAGTAAGCCTATCTCTTGGGGCTAATAGTCTGTATCATTCTTAGGACACCCTATTCTAAAGTTTGATAATATTGTGTGCTTAAATGTGCTTATAACTGTATTTACCGTTACTGTATTTTTCGCATGCAATGCTTGTTTATTTCTGCCAAAACGTTTGTTATTTGCAAGGACTTGATTACCGTCATTGTGTTGTCAAGGTAATGATAGTTATCGCAGGACAAGATGGTTTGAGCAATGCGGTAGAAAAAAGAACTCGCGTTTCACTTTCAGCTTGTTTGAAGTGCAATAGGAGAAAAAGGATTCGCGCTTCATTTCAGCGAGCGAAAAGCCGTTTTGGAAAGAATTAATGGGAGAACGCTGCTCGTCACTTCACGTACGATGGAACGGCCATTTTCGGTGTGGCTTGCGTATAAAATGCCACACCCAACTTCTGGAAGGTGCTTAGCCTTCCTGCAGATGTCACGGAGACAACTGTTTGCTTACCTGCTTTTTGATGCAATTTCCCAATGAAGCCTTCTTGGTTCCTGAATATCCTGGACTGCAGCTCGGCATCGCTACGATCTCATGAGGAAAAAAATACACACAAGCTAAGTGAATAATTCTTTTACCTATGTGCCCATCGCAAGACAGCACAGAACTGGAGAATACTTATTAGCATTTGTGAAAACAATAATTTTTGGAAAGTTTTTTCAAAATCAAGAAAAGACACTGAAAGAATTTAAAGGAACTTTTAAAGACATTTGTGCAAAATAGTGAAAACCTAATTCACTATAGGACTTTAGTATTGGTTGCAGAACTGTTTGTGTTTCCTTTTTAGCAAATCGTGATGGTACCAATGTTTGGGGGTCAAAGACAAGTAAGTGAATTATTTGCACCGTCATATTCCAAAACACATCTTGTTGCCTCACAGGTTGACACCAGGAACTCACCAGCATCCAGTACCCGGCCGTCCTCCATGAGGTCTATCACTTAGCCTTAGCATACTAACAGATCACGGGTTATCTGATAGGGTCCTGGGAAGTTGGCACATAGCATCTCTGCGAAACCCCAACCAAGCACCTTATAGGTGTTTGACAAACCTGACAGAAGGCTAAGCCCACGTATATAGTTTCGCTTAGACGCTATGGACCAAAATCCACAGATTTCGCTGCAGGATATCGCTGCAATTTTAACTGATATTTAGGCAGAAAATGCAGCTTTGAGCAGAGATATTTCTACTTTGCAGACAAACATGCAAACACCAAATGTTCAGGGTCCTGCTACATGAGGTTTTTCTTATACGGAGAAAACACTTTTATAGCCACCTAGTTTCAAACCTGCCATGCAAACGTTGCATAGTAGTACTACAACTTCTAACCCAACTCAGATGCAAGTAGTAACTCCAGTGACAGTTCCCTTAGCTCCTCCAGAAAGATTTTATGGGGATAGTGTTAAATTCACTATTTTTCTGAATCAATGCCATCTCCACTTCATAGCTAAACCCACTGCATTCCCAGCTGATTCCTCTAAGGTGGCTTTTATCTTGTCATATTTAGGGGGAGACGTAGCATTATGGTCTGTGCCCTTTGGTGAGCGGGATGATCGATTTTATACGAATTTAGGTGATTCAAGCATTCGATGAAAAAATTGTTTGCCAAGCATGTGTTTGTTCAATTAGCCGATCACAAATTGCTTAATTTAAAACAAGGATTGTCAGATTTAATACACTATATCTCCTTGTTCAATCTTTTAGTAATAGAAGCGGATTGGCCTGGGGAAAAGTGTATCTCTTTATTTTACAGAGGCTTAAGAGAAGAATTAAAGGATATGGTGACTCAAATCTTAGATCCACCAGATGATTGTGGAGAATTCATTGATTTGGTGGTGAAATTAAATCACTGATTAACGGAACGTAAAGGCGAGAAAGGGAAAACAGAACATAAAATGTTTATGTTTAAAGAGAGATCAAACCAAAAAGTAAACCCGTCCCTAAGGTAGATATGGGGGAACCTATGCAGATTGGATCCACTAGAGGCCCCCTTACAAAAGAAGAGAAGGACAAGCAAAGAAAATTAAATGAGTGCCTGTACTGTGGAAAAACTGGTCATTTGTTAAGGAATGTCCCACTCGTCCCAACAAACAGAAACCCGAGGTCAGTGAAGTAGCTATGATACAACAGTCAGAAAACTAAGTTGCTCGGCAAAAAATGGGGTCAGTTTGTCGCGTAAACAATCTAGTTTGGCCTCCACAGCCCGGGCAGCATCAAACCATCATCTTAGCATGAAGATAATATTACAGTCTCAGGAAGTTAAGGCTCGGACATGGTCAGTGGATGCTCTGATAGATTCTGGAGCCACAGGAAATTTCATAGATACACAATTTGTACAAGGTTTAGGATTCAAGCAGTTCCAAAAAGCCAACCCAGAAATAATAGGAGCAGTGGACGGTAAAGAGTTAACTTCAGGCCTCATACAATAGAACACTGAAACCCTTCACATGACTTTTTCAGATAAACATTTCAAGGACTTTTCATTTGATATTAGTGATGCACCACAGTTTCTTCTTAATCAAAGGATTCCTCAGCTTGTTTAACGTAACCCTCAAATAGACTGGATGCAAAAAACTATACAGTTCAACTCAGAACATTGTCAGTCAGAATGTTTGCAACATCAATGTCCTAACCTTCTGATACAGGGTTACTTTTTCCCCAAGGATTCCAAAAATGTATTAGTACTACAGGGAGTTCCGGTAGAATATGCTGATCTAACAGATGTATTTGATGAACAAAAAGCGAACACATTGCCACCACATAGAGGCTACGACTGTCATATTGACTTAATGCCTGGGGCAACCTTGCCATGTAGTCCTATTTATGCTCTCACTGATATCGAAAATGAACATTTAAGGAATTATCTAGACAAATATCTGCTAAATGGCTTTATTAGGCATTCAAAGTCCCCGGCTTCATCTCCCCTTTTCTTTATACTGAAGAAAGGGGGTGAATTGCGCTTGTGCATTGACTACAGCGCAATTTACAATGTGACTTTCAAGAATAGGTATCCCTTGCCGTTAATTCCAGCATTATTAGACCAAATAAAAGATGCCAACATTTACACAAAACTGGATTTGCGCGGAGCATACCATCTTGTACGAGTCAGTGAGGGCGATGAATGGAAGACCGAATTCTATACTAAATTTGGCATCTACGCGTACCAAGTCATGCCCTTCGGACTCTGCAATGCTCCAGCCACATTCCAGTTTTTTATAAATGAGGTCTTAAGAACATTTTTAGACATTTGTTGTGTTGTGTATATCGACGATATACTGATTTATTCTAAAACCAAGATGGAAAATGCCACACCCAACTTCTGGAAGGTGCTTAGCCTTCGTGCAGTTGTCACGGACACAACTGTATGCTTACCTGCTTTTCGATGCGATTTCCCGAAGAAGCCTTCTTAGTTCCTAAATATCCTGGACTGCAGCTCGGCATCGCTACGGTTTCCTGAGGAAAAAAAAGACACCCAAGCTACGTGAATTATTCTTTTACCTAGGTGCCCATCGCAAGACAGCACAGAACTGGAGAATACCTATTAGCATTTGTCAGTCAGTCAGTACCACTTTATTTCGGCAGATTACAGCTATAAAAGTACAAGATACAATATAATATTAATACAACAACTTCATCATAAGAATAGCAGTTAAGAAATTACAAAGTTTGAGAAATTAAAAGAACAGAATTAAAAACACTAGGGTATTGGTCAGCATTGTTTTCATTCCTGTCTTATTCTCATTTTTAAAATAAAACGTTTCTGGATTTGTAACATTAAACCCTGAGAAGTATGGAAACTTTTCATAAAATGTTTTTGAGCTGACCTTTGGTGGCGTTGCACAATGTTCAAAGTGATTGTAAGTAAAAACATTTCTAGGGTTTGCAGATTTATGCAAATAATGGTGACCATAATGATTAAAACAATACATTTGTTCATAATCTGATGACCCTTCTAGGTATTCTTGTTCTATAAATTTAGCTGATATTTCTAAATCTGTCATCATGTTATTAACAGTTTCAAAGTCCCAATCATCAGAAAATGTGATGGGTGAGACAAAGTCACTCAAAGAAACCTTAAACTGGTGTGGAATCTTCAGCAGTTCCACCGGGTCATAGATGTCATAATCAGTTCTATCCCATGCTATACCACCAGGTATAGGAACGGCTGTGATGTTCACTGATGACAGGTCTCTTTTTTTCACGATGAGATGATTTGTGAGGTTTCAGGAGCAAGTTGATTTTCTTACTAGCTGTGTCAATCGTACTGTATTTTCCATCTATCATCCTTCCCAAACTTAACACAAGTATGAGCCAAAGCAGGAGAAAAAGTACACCTAACACAATCCAAAACTCAACCCATGGTGAAACCAGATATGTTTTCTCAAGTTGATGAAAGAGTTCTGTTATTTTTTCTTTGAAAGTTTTATTTGCTGGCGTTGCTTCAGGTTCACTGGGATCCTCAAAGAAGGTATCAAAGTTGATGAAATAGCCAGAGGCAGTTCTGTCAATTGTTGGAATAGCATCAGGATTGTTCGGAAACGTTGGAGCTGCTTCTTCCTTTGTCATATTTGTATAGTCAGAGGCTACATCATTGTAGTGTTTCTTGATGAACTGTTATTTGGGTATCCAGAGGCACAAGTTCCATGGCTTTGTTGCATAGTCCTTCTTTTCCTACTGCAGGTTTATCAAAGGTGATAAGTCTTTCAGTTTGAACCTCTTGGATTGTAGCAAGATTTGGTTGTCTGCTACATCTTGGGGGTCCACTGGGCCTACTACTTATTATCGGCCACATGATGTGGTTTGACCAGGTCGATAGACACAACTCTGTTCTCCCTTTTACCAGCAAGGGGCGGTAGTAACACTGATCTTGTTCCGTGGATAGCTAAGACAGGTACTGCTTCTCTGTAAGAAGGCCTAAATTCCTTCTTTACTGCAATCTTTTCCCTGACTAGCTCCCCAATCTTTGGAATCCAGACAGGTCTTGCTGGGACAGGTGGTTTTTCTTCAGTGGTCGTTTGCGTCTGTATTGTGTTACTCAGACTTTTTCTTGTTTCATTTAAGTCCTGTAAAACAGCCAAACGATCTTTGACATCAAAGGGTTTTTGTTCCACCACTGAAGTTTGACAATCAAGGTCTTCGATTATCATTCTAGTACCAAACAGTAATTCATATGGAGTGATTCCCCCCAGAGAATTTCTTGGCAGATTGTTAAGACTACGTTGGACACTTATTAGATGTTTGACCCACCCATCACCCGAACTTAGTACCTTAGCTGTTATGGATTGCTTTATGTCACTTTTTTCTTTCCACTACTGCATTACCCTCATGATGGAAGGGACTAGAATACCGCAATACAACGCCCAAGCTAGCCATGGCCTCCTTGTAAGCTAGAGAGCTAAACGCAAGACCCTGGTCAGAATGTAGCGTGCCGATTGCGTATGTGCCGATAAAGACTCGCAAGTCCTTTATAACATTTCTGGCGTCAGCCGAGCGCTGGGGCCACATCCAAATAAATCTTGTCTTAATATTTGTGGGACCGCGTACGTCTATGGCAACGTCTGCGTGTAGAAAGCCAGATGCTGTTTAACAATGGTGTCTGGACTGGGCTGGCTACAATGTAGTCAGGTACCTGATGGTTTTCAAAGCTATGATCTTTGCAACAGGTGTAACAGTTAATTCCAAATTTGTAAACATCGACGCTCATTCCCGGCCACCAGTACATCTCTTCTAATTCTATTATAGATTCTAAGATCCCTTGATGTCTCAGACGCTCTCCCATTTGTGCTTCGTGAACCAAAGCACCTCTCTCGTTCCTGTTTTAAATTACTCTCTCCCCCACTCCAGGGATTTGAGCAAAAGGAACAGAGTTTGCATCAATTATGTATGTATTACCGAGTGGATAGTTTACAGGTAATGCTGCAGAGCTACCTTCCATTGAGGCTTTGACTGCTAGCATTGTTTCACCGTCTATTACTCTTTTAGAGTGAGTGATTGTAGCTACGGAAGCCATTTGCACAGCTGCCTTTGCGGCTTCATCAGCCAATGAATTCCCTGCAACGTGAACGCCATCACACTGATGACTCAGTGTATGTATCACGTGAGTCTTTTGAAGTTCTTTCTGTAATAGAACTACTTGTTCCCAAAGCATTTTATGCTTAATTGTGCCACCTTTTGCATTTCTGAAACCGTTCGAACCCAGTCTTGCAAGTGCTCGTTGTAAGATTTGACGCAGAAATACGAATCGTACACTATGAGTGTGGGGAATTCGCGATCGGTATTTTCAAGCGCCATCTTGAAAGCCAGTAGTTCAGCTCGCTGAGCTGAACAGTCTCCGAGTGATTGAGCTTTTGTGACCATTGGTCTAAATTTACCTTCGCGCCAGCGACCTTTAACAATTGCGCACGCAGCACTATAGGCTTGTTTACCCCCAATTGCAGGCTGTGCTAATCCGTCTGTATAGATTATACATCCGTAATGTTCTAGAGGTAGAATCTCGGTCGGCAAAGCACATTGGTATTCGTATTGTAGGAATTCTTGTGTCTTCAAGTAGGGGTCAAAGACGTATTCAACGTCTGTTACAGCAAGAGAATTAAACCATTGTATCCATCTCGGATGTAAAGCTTTAGCATTGGGAATGCTTGCTTTCGTCACTGCCTCTAAGGCAGGTACATGTGTAACAATCATTATGCGTTTACCCTGTGCGAGATCTCCCTCTTTTGCTACTGCAGTTTGAACCGCTGTCATAATTCTTTCTGTAGAAGTGAATTTCATTTCAGCTTGTGTGTACAAGTGTGATTTGTATGCTATTGGTACCTTTTCACCTTCATTAAAGGTCAGGTATGTGAATCCGCATCTCCCTGGGATGATTCGGATCACAAGATTGAGCGTATTATCGCGTGTTTCTAACTGTGTTTTTGCTAACATGTCCGTTTGCACTGAATACAAAATTTCTGTATGGTTTTGAGTCCAATTTGTTGGTTTGAAATCAGTTTTGATTAGTTCGTAGAGAGGTTTAACCCTTTCTGCGTAATTTAAAACATAAGTTCTTCCAAAATTCAGGAAACCTAGAATTGACTGTAAGTTTTTCAGCGTTTTTGGAGGTTGGAGCAGCGCACATTTCTCTAAAAGGTTTGCTGCCAGGCTTTTGCCTTCACTTGATAACTCATATCCCAAAAATAAAACACTGAGATGGGCAATTCGTGATTTCTTGAAATTGAATTTATACCCTTCAGAAGCAAACCCAAGTATTATGGTGTTCACTCTTTTCAAGTGTACGTCCAAATCATCATCTGTAAGATAGATGTCATCAAGATAGGATAATGCCTCATCATCGTACATTTGTAGTAACTCTGTTACTCTGACTGAAAATAACCCTGGACTATTCTTGAATCCTTGGGGGAAACAGCAAAATTGTCGCTGTGTCCCCATAATTGAGAAAGCGGTCAAATGCCTGCTTTCAGGTGCAATGCTTTGAAAGAAAAACCCATTCAAAATATCTAATGTGGTTTTATACATTTTAAGCACAATGTTATTCATCAGTGCTGCACTGTGTGCATTTTGTACTGCAAATGTTTTGCAACAGGAGTTTAAGTGTCTGTCATCCAACACTAAAAGATATGAATTGTCTGGTTTGGAGACAGGAAACAAAGGATTGTTCAATGACGAGGTGCATGTTTCAATCACCCCTTGGTATTCAAGTTGATTTAAAATCTCCCTGACTTGTTTTTTAGCTTCTTGCTTAACTGGATACTGACTCTGAGCAGTAGGTTGAGTTTTTAACTGCATTCTATGGTGAGGAGAGTCCTCATCCCATCCTGCGTGATTTTTGTATAATGCTGGAGCCTGGGCTACTGCCCGTTTCCTGGCATATGTGTATTTTTTATTAATTGGAATGTGATTTGAGAAGGCTGACATAATTATCTCTTCGCCATGTGGGCACTCCCTGACAAATTCAGGTGGCCAGTCTTGTTCAGCTAGAAGAATGTCATAACCCTTGGAAAGCTTATCCCAAAAGAGAGCTTTTATTTTCCTAGTTATGTCCCCCTCCATCCGGAGTGTTACTTCAGATAACTTGTGGGGTACACTAACCCTGGTGTCGGCAGTTTCAACTTGAATGCATTCATTCAAGTCCACTGTCTCTAGATGATCCTTCAGGATCTTGCGAACTATGGTTACTTCTGGTGCGCTGTCTAGCATTGTGTGGGCCCACTCCCCATTCTTGAGTTGTGTCCTCAAGATCCTCAGCATGTCTGATCTTTACACTTGCTACCTTCTTCTTGGTGAATTGAGTTTTCTTATGTTTATGAACGTGCTGTTCGTCTTTGGACTTCACGCGTTCTTCTTTTTGTTCTGATCGTCCTCTCCTCTCGGATTTCTGCGAGGAAGTCTGAAAGGTACGAGAGGAATGTGTATCAGTATCTTGATATCTATCAGGTTTTCTTAAGTTATCCCTATTTCTGAGGTTGTACCTCTTTTCAGAGGGCTCCCGTTGTGGAGACCTACCCCCCCGTTGGGGAGATCTTCCTCTGGACTGAGAAAGCTTCTCTTTAGGAAGTGTCTGTTTAGTATTTTCCTACTTCTTTTTAGGGGTAGTGAGATTATTTTTAATAAAAAAAATCAGGATTTTCTGTTAGTTGGGGTTTTATTAGTTTCCCACCCAAACTATCTCTACCTAGTTCTTCATAAGATTTTTCAATAATTCCTGCAAGTTCATATGGTTGGTCTGTTATATCTGTTTCTTTTTGCTTTTGGCGGATTGCCACGGATGCTGCTTCACCTTTGATGTTGGCTAATAGTAAAGCAGAGACCTGCTTGAAATCTTTTAGTAATTTTATACCAAGGTTTAAGGCAGGTTCTGGTCCGTATACATTTTGAATCTGTCTCAGAACGTCTGGTATTACCGCCATGGACGGAAGACCATGTGTTTTTGTGTAGATTGAAGCAAAGACTGTACCCCAAGTGTCACAGTCCTCCACATGTGGTGCTATCCCCATTGGTAAACAGATTGTCAGAATCCTGTGTTTCTCATGAGGTGTACTATCAGGGAATACTTCCTCAATTTGAGTAATTTTTTGAGCTAACCAGAATGGAATGTGTTCCCTCTTTGCGGGCAATTTACCAATGACTGACTGTATAGTCTGTGGTGTAATTTTATTTGTGTTCCCCTGGTGAGGGGTATGCTGTGGAATCCTCACAGTAGGTTGGACTGTTAAGGTCCGCATGACATATTGAACCAATTGTCTATGTATTTTAATTAACTGTTTTAGCTGTACTAACAGTTCTGGACCTGTCATGTTTTCAATGTCAGGATGTGGTGTATAGCTGGCTAGTACCGGCCATGTCGCTCCTGGTCTACCTAGTGGACCGAGCCTGGTTATGTGATTTTCATGTTGTAGGGCGCCTTTAAACCAGAGCTGATGCTCTTGGTAAGTTAATGGAATTTCAACGTCCTCGTAAGGAACGTATTCCGTAGGAGGTTCCTCTACTTTGTAGTAGTGAAACTCGTGTGTTCCTGCATCTGTTGGAGGAAAGTGAATCCATGAATAGAATACTTCTGTCTGCCGATATGCATGTGCCTCTATCATGTGCCACTATAACAAAGATTACTTTACAACCTCTCGATGATACTCCACTGTGTTTGAGTTTGTAAGTTATAGTTTTTCTTACATTTACCGGGATGATTATAACATCCGGGTCATTCTGTAGGAGATTTATGTCATCTAAAACTGCTTGAGCTGCCGCTGCAGCTAATTCTTCGTCACTATTCATTATTTTGTTGACTGAAGAGTTTTGCAGAACTAGTTTCAAGGAAAGAAAGATTAGGTGCACAATATTTTGGAACACTGTATCCTTCAACGTTGAACAAACCAAAAACTAATACATAGGATTTTCGTCCTACTCAATTTTGGCGGATATTATCCTTTCACCCACTCCAGACGTCTATTGGAGTATTTTACGGGAAAAAGGGGTCTGTGTGAAAAGCACGACTGAGTTATTCTAGTATCTAGCGTTAAATTATCGCCTTACCAAACGTTGGGTGCCATGTAGTGTAGTTCCTATATTCCCAATAGGCTCTGCGCATTGGAATAATATATCCTGTAGTTTAGACGTAGGACTGAGGCCGAATAGGTCTCTACCGAGTATATTAAACTTAATTGTGAGTGCCAGCTAGCTCAGAGGTCACTAGAAACTTTCTTGAATTCACAAGAAGGGATTAGTTTCTGACAACCGCATAAACATGACGACCTTGTTTCCCAAAAATAAGAAATCAATCTCTAGCGTCACGGAAACAATAGATAGCTATTTTACTCAGTCAATCGTGCATGCTTCTTTTCACCAGAGGTGCTGAGAAAATAGAGAGACGGGCGTTTTCAATAAAAAGTATTTATTGAACAGTCTTCTTACTCGAGCATAAGAAATGTACTGCTACAACTGTAATGCTGGTTATAAAGTACAAGGCATATAATACGATAAGTATTGTAAAGTAGTACGGTAAAAGCATGATATGGTTTCTAAACCATAAAATACCTAAAATACCTAAAATACATACAGTGATATAATAATGACTAAAAGTACTCAACTGATGCTTCTAAAATACCCCTACCCCGGTGTACCAAACCTAAGTCTAGTACAAGGGAAGAAGTAAGTGAGGTGTAGCCTAAGTTTAGTATTCTTTGCCAAGAATCTATTCCAAGAATTTCTCTTAAGGGTCTAATCAGCTCCGTACCTTGGTTTTAGAATGAAGGAGGTCTTGTATCTCTCTCTCAGGACTCGATTTACCAGCAACCCGCAAGGGTAGCCTGGAAACACTGGAGCTGGATTTATCGGCAGGAGAAAAGACAGCGTCTCTCAGTGCATCAGCTGGAGGGTCGGCTTCCTTCGGCACTTGCTGCTGCAGGGTGTCGAATCAATCGAAGGTCAGCCCAAGGAAGTGGAGAATGACCTCCTTTCAGGAGAGCCCGACAATGTGGGGGTCTGAGAAACGCCAGTCGGGTTAGGTTTGTGTGTTTTCGCATTTTTCTTCCTCTGGGGACCCCCGCCCCATTTTCTCTTTGTGGCAGATTCAGGTACATGGGCCGTAGCTTTGGGTTTGGCGCTACATATCGACCTTGTTGATAGACGTTGCAGTGGGATACCAACAGAGACTCATTGTGCTGGGGCAACAGGTTTAGGGTTAGCTGGGGGTTCCAGTGTGGGTGTGATATCGGCTATAGTTGATGTAGCATGCAGAGGCTGATCAATGGCTCCCCCCAGTGCTGGAATTTCAAAAGTCCCATCACGAGTCTGTCTGGGGACCTTGCATGCATCAGCCCTCCCAGGGATGAACGTTTGGGCTGAACTGACTCCAAAGATAGTCTCCGCTCAGTCATTGCAATCTCATGAGCCAATACGGAAGTTGCCCTTATTATCAACTGGTCTAGGGTGCCGGCGACAGAGCCGCTCATAGGTGGGGGCTTCCCCTTTCCACTGGCAAGGGCCATCATGGGGATTTCACTAGAACAGTGATATGCTAAGAAAGTTTATAAAGACAAAAGTTAGTTTTTAGAGACAAAAGCTGTGCTGATGCCTTTGATTAACAAAGCAGAAAGTATGAACTAACCTTTTCTGATGTAACAGGTTAGAGGGGGGGCCCGGCCAGTCCTCTTCGGTACTCGTACGGGCTCTAATGGGCCTGCCCTTGGCTCGGGCTTCGCCCGGCACGCGCCCACTCGCGTTCCTCGCAGCAGGTGCCGCGCGACTCTATGTAGTGGCTGGGGAAGGGGCTGGTGCGTCTCCTCTGCGTGGCCCGGTGTCTGCTGGAAGCAGAAGTCCTCAATGCGCCCCAATAAACTCGCACCGCCTGCGATGCGGCTCCCGCGCAGCGGGTACCGCGAGGCGCTATGTAGTGGCTGGGGGAGGGGCCGGTGCATCTCCTCTGGCATGGCCCGGTGTCTGCTGGAAGCAGAAGTCCTCAATGTGACCCGGTAAACTCGCACCTCCTGCGATGCGGCACAAAACAATTAAATAAAGTGCCCGTTTATACACCCGTTTTTGGACGTTTCTGCTATGACTTGCTATTGGTGAGTTAAACACACGATCGCCATGTTAGTTTTGTTCCGCATGGTGATGGGAAATCAGCTCGCGTTGTCTTACTTATTACTTCTTGCTGCTAACTCCAACTTCAATCTGCGCCCGAACTCCCAATCTTCCAGGATTCTGAATGTGAGGCGCCTGGTATGGTGCGAGGTGATCGGTTGTGCTGAGAGCTCCGTCTTCGCGTTCCTCTCTCAGAGGCAGTTCAGTGGTCAGCATTGTGAAAACAATCATTTTTGGAAAGGTTTTTCTAAATCAAGAAAAGACACTGAAAGAATTTAAAGGAACTTTTAAAGACATTTGTGCAAAATAGTGTTTGTAAACGATTAGCAAATCGTGATGGTACCTTTGTTTGGGGGTCAAAGACAAGTAAATGAATTATTTTCACAGCAAGAAAGGCTATGTTAATTAAAGTATGAGTAGAAGATTAAAGTAACTTATTCTGGTTATTTCCCACATTACAGAGATGCAAGGTCTATCAACATGACTTAACAACGCAACTGACCACGCCCCAAGATAAAGCTTCAACTCCATCACAAGACTACTAGACGCTACTCGAAACACCTGAAGATTGCATGTAGGAAACTTGACGTAGTTTAATAAGGGATAGGGATTTCAGTGCTAGCGTTTAGTCTAAAACTCAAAGAGTCATATTTCAAAATACATCACCAGCATCCAGTACCCGGCCCTCCTCCCTGAGGTCCATCCCTTAGCCTTAGCGTACTAACAGATCACGGGTTATCTGATAGGGTCCTGGGAAGTTGGCACATAGTGTCTCTGCGAAACCCCAACCAAGCACCTTACAGGTAAGAGTGTTTGGCAAACCTGACAGAAGGCTAAACCCACAAATATAGTTTCGCCTAGACTCTATGGACCAAAATCCACATATTTCGCTGCAGGATATCACTGGAATTTTAACTTATTAAGGCAGAAAATTCAGCTTTGCGCAGAGATATTTCTGCTTTGCAGACAAACATGCAAGCAACTAATGTTCAGGGTCCTGCTACATGGGGTTTTTCTTCTACGGAAAAATCACTTTTAGAACCACCTAGTTTCAAACCTGCCATGCAAACGTTGCATAGTAGTTCTACAACTTCTACCCCAACTCAAATGTAAGTAGTAACTCTAGTGACAGTTCCCTTAGCTCCTCCAGAAAGATTTTATGGGGATAATGCTAAATTCACTATTTTTCTGAATCAATGCCTTCTCCACTTCAAAGCTAAACCCACTGCATTCCCAGCTGATTCCTCTAAGGTGGCTTTTATATTGTCATATTTAGGGGGAGGCGCAGCATTATGGTCTGTGCCCTTTGTTGAGCGGGATGATCGATTTTATATGAATTTAGGTGATTCAAGCATTCGATGAAAAAATTGTTTGCCAAACATGTGTTTGTTCAATCAGCCGATCACAAATTGCTTAATTTAAAACAAGGGTTGTCAGATTTAATGCACTATATCTACTGTTCAACTCAGAACATTGTCAGTCAGAATGTTTGCAACATCAATGTCCTGAACTGCTGATATAGGGTTACTATTTCCCCATGGATTCCAAAAATATATTAGAACTACAGAGAGTTCCAGTAGAATATGCTGATCTAACAGATGTATTTGATAAACAAAAACTTAACACATTGCCACCACATAGAGACTACGACTGTCATATTGACTTAATGCCTGGGGCAACCTTGCCATCCGTCCTATTTATGCTCTCACTTATACTGAAAGTGAACATTTAAGGATTTATCTAGACAAATATCTGCTAAATGGCTTTATTAGGCATTCAAAGTCCCCGCATTCATCTCCCCTTTTCTTTATACTGAAGAAAGGGGGTGAATTGCGCATGTGCAAAGACTCCCACCCAATTTACAATGTGACTATCAAGAATAGGTATCCCTTGCCGTTATTTCCAGCATTATTAGACCAAATAAAAGATGCTACCATTTACACATCTTGTACGAGTCCGTGAGGGCGATGAATGGAAGACGGCATACTAAATGTGGCCTCTACGAGTACCAAGTCATGCCCTTCGGACTCTGCAATGCTCCAGCCGCATTCCAGTTTTTAGGGCTCGACTACAGCATTGCTTTAGCAATGCTTGTTTGTCGAGATTATAGTAAGGCTTTCAAAAGTCTACCCAAACTGTTGATTGGGTACAGTTCATGTGAGCCAGGCATGTGCACATCGCCAGCCACATCGCACATCGCACACCATATAGCTGCCCTTCGGCATCAGACCTTAAAGGAATCCGCTCCCCCGCCCCCGCATCACACTTCAAAGGAATGCGCTCCCCCGCTTCCGCCACAGCAATGCCGAGAGCTTGTTAAATAAACGTTCTCCTAAATGCATTGCAGCTTTCTTCAAAGGTACTGAAGTGTTTTTAAATAAACGTTCTCCTAAATGCATTGTTGTTAACGCAAGTGCCTGCCAGTGGGAACAAATAGTGTGATCTGATACCGGCATTAGTTTATTTGTTTTCTTCCCCGGAAAGACCACTAGCTTGTTTCTCAGATCTTTGTGTTTGTGCTTTACACTCTCATTTCTGTCTCTCCCTCCCGGACGGGCCATCTGGGTTGCTTTGATTGATTTAAAGAAACTGACCTTCGCGGGCGCGTCGCTTTCAGGGCTGTGCGGCCAATGCTTTTTCTTGCTACTCCTTGGGTCCCGACCTCCACACTCCTGGACACACGCCTCTCTATGCTGAGCACCCATCACAATCAGAGTAACCACATCTCCATGTGGTGCTTTAGGTTAGTTTTTCTTCATTTCCGTTCCCACCATAGTTAGTCGATGGATACTCAAGCCTGCCCGCCCCGGTCCGACTCGGTAGCCTATACCGTTGAGCGGAGGGCGGGGCAGGTAAGAGCAAGACCCGCACAGGAAGGCGAGCGGTTAGCGCTCCAGCTCTCCACTTCACAGGGCTATTTAGGCTGCGAGGAGGCACCGGACACTTGCGGTAAGGGACGACGGTGGCAGCATCTCCCGACCCCGCTTGGCGCCTACTTACATAGTTTGAGCGGAAGCGCTGCTACTTATTGTTCTAGCGCATGTTTGAAATTGAACTACTAATTTTAAAAGTCCCAGCACTGACCCCGCACCGATCATGCTTTTTAAAATTGATTGGAGAATTTTAAAAGTCCCAGCACTGACCCCGCACCGATCGTGCTTTTTAAAATTGATTGGAGAATTTGAAAAGTCCCAGCACTGACCCCGCACTGATCATGCTTTTAAAATCGATTGGAGAATTTTAAAAAGTCCCAGCACTGACCCGAATAGACCGTGTTTTAAAATTTATTTGCTAAATTTAAAAGTCCTTAGCGCTAAGTGTGGCCGAAGTTAAACTGTTAGTGATTATTTACTTACTGTTGTTGCACTCACGCTTTGACGGGGCTCAGAGGGGCTGCCACGGCATTTCCGGCTGTCTGTGCCCAATACTCAAGCCTGCCCGCCCTGGTCCGACTCGGTAGCCTATACCATTGAGCGGAGGGCGGGGCAGGTAAGAGCAAGATACGCCCAGGAAGGCGAGCGGTTAGCGCTCCAGCTCTCCACTTCACAGGGCTATTTAGCCACTCGTCGGCCCTAGCGCGCAGCGATTGCGCGCAGAGGGGCGCCTTAGCCAGCGCCGAAGACAAGCCAAAGACCAGCCCGTCTGCGCCCGTCCGCGACAGGACGGGGCCAGGGGCTAGGGGCTATGGCGCTATCCTCCCACTCACGAAGAACCTACTCCTCACAGGTATTACTAGGGATCCAAACCCATCTACCTATGAGGTGTGACAACAGGGTGGAGGGAAGTCTAGAGGGCCCATTTGCCTGTCGCTACTGCAAAGCTCAATTCCAGATAGTAGCCGGAGTCAGAAACACCTTTGATAATCACCCTGAGTGGGATCCACACGACAAGGCGATACTGGATCACAACTCCACCCCGACTAATATTAAGGGCACCAGAACACCACAGGGAAATAAAAACTTACTATGTAACATCAGATCGCTACCCAAACACGCCATAGAGGTATGGGATCTGATTTCATCAGAGGAACCCGACCTATGCTTCCTGACGGAAACGTGGCTTAAACCCCACTCAGTCCCGGCCATAACTTTGGGAATTCCAGTGGGCTACAAAATTATCAGGTTAGATTGTCCCACTAAAATTGGAGGTGGGATCGCTATTGTCCACAAACAAGAAATTAATGTTACTGTGCTGTACGAGCTGTGCACCCCCCGAGTTAGAACTCCTGATTTTTAAAATCCACATCTCATCTAAAAAGAGTAGAAAGGGAGGGAGCATTGGTCTACCGCCCCCCCCCCCGGTCCGTGCACCAATCTATCTGTTACATTGGTAGAGTCATTGGCACCCCATGTACATGGCAATACCGACTTCCTACTCTTAGGATTTTAATGTCCACAGTGAGTTAGAAAATTGTAACGAGGTGCAAACATTAATGGCGGACCTTAACTCACTGGTTCTAAAGCAGATAAATACCGGCCCAACTCATCAGGCGGGACACACCTTAGACTTAGTCTTAACCAACTCCCTACAGGTCGAGTGTTTACCCCCATATCAAGTAGAATGGACAGACCATTTCCTCATTGAATTTTATACTCCCACTTCGCATGTTACCGGACAGATTGCCCTACCCAGCAAAAGAAGACCATGGCACAAACTGACCCAGAAAGCCTTTAAAAAAGAGATTCGTAGCTCCTACTCCCAGCGCTAGTGAGAGCATTGAAAAGGCCCTAAGCAAATATGAAGAGATGGTACTCAAAACTATAGATGAGATCATTCCATCACAAACCTTTAAACTCAGACCTGCACACAAACAAGAAATCTGGTTTTCGGAACATCTAAGGTCGCTTAAACAGGCCACTAGAAAATTAGAGAAGAAATGGAGGGCTTCCCGTCAAGACAGAGACAAACAACTTTACAGGAACTCCTTGACAGTATACCACAAAGCTATTCGCGCTGCGCGAAAAAAAATCATATTGCATCAGAATTATCGGCGGGTGGCAATAACCCTAAAGTACTGTATCACATCTTACAGACATTCACGAAACCAGCAGCATGTGAGAGTCCAGAAGTGGCCTCACAGCAATTATGCGATGATACTTCTCTGTTCTACACACAAAAATTCGATGCAATTTATGACAAAATTATTCATTCTAACCAAACCAGTAGGAATGATAATGCCCCATTTTTAAATATGGAAATACAA
Source organism: Lissotriton helveticus (assembly GCF_964261635.1). Taxonomy (NCBI): domain Eukaryota; kingdom Metazoa; phylum Chordata; class Amphibia; order Caudata; family Salamandridae; genus Lissotriton; species Lissotriton helveticus. The sequence goes on from NC_136063.1 coordinate 1,026,816,746, forward strand.
CCTCCTGCCACTCACTCTCTCTCGGTATTCCCCCCTATCTCGATTGAGGAAGTATTATCACTTATCACTCAGATAAAGAGTGGTTGTCCAATGGACACTATCCCTGCGCGTATTATGCCTACACTGGCGAATGAATTGGGACCTGCGATCCAGAGGCTGGTAAACCTCTCGCTAACTACAGGAGAGGTTCCGCTAGGATGGAAGAAGGCGCTGGTCAGGCCGCTCAGGAAAAACACAGCTATTCCCTGGACTAAGCTAACCAACCTTAGGCCTATATCCCTGCTCCCTTTTCTAGGCAAAGTTATTAAAAAGTTTGTTAATAGACACCTATCTAAATACATCCAATCTGCAGGAGGGCTAGACTATTCACAGTCGGGCTTCAGGCCTAAACACAGTACCGAGACTGCCCTGATGTCAGTCGCAGACGATCTACACTTGTACCAGGATAAGGGCCACTCCGTTGTCCTGGTGCTGTTGGATCTGTCTGCGGCATTCGACACCGTGTCACATTCCATCCTGACTGCAAGGCTAGCTAACATCGGCCTGAAGCACGAAGCACTGGCATGGTTGAGGAGTTTTCTAACAAACCGCACCCAGCGAGTGACAATGGGTGCGTATCGGTCAGAGGAGGTTGACATTTCCAAAGGGGTGCCACAGGGCTCATGTTTGAGCCCTACGCTCTTTAACATCTATGTGGCACCCCTGGCTAACATCATGAGAACTTATGGATTCATCCCGGTATCCTACGCGGATGGCACTCAACTCCTCTTTCCCTTTAAATCCCTTACCACCGAGGTTAGAAACTCCTTCTCCCAGGGCATGAAAGCAGTGGCACACTGGATGTCGTCCAACTACCTGCAATGCAACGTCGGAAAGACAGAAGTCATGCTGTTTGGTGAAGCTAAACTCCTCTGGACTCCGGACTGGTGGCCACAAGATCTGGGCCCAGTACCTAAACCCAAACAAATGGTTAAGAATCTGGGAGTCCGACTAGATCACGAACTTACACTTAAACAGCATGGCAACCAGGTGGTGGGAGCCTGCTTTCATGTCATTGGCATGTTACGTAAAATCTTTCCCTTACTACCGGATGCAACTAGAAGAACGTTGGTACAGGCTCTGGTCCTGAGTCGAATAGATTATTGTAATGGCCTGCTCTTGTCTGCTAACGAGGGAGTCACGACTAGACTCCAGGTGGTTCAGAACACGGCAGCTCGCCTGGTTCTGAACGCCCCCCCTCGTACGCCCTCCAAACCACTGCTGACAAAATTGCACTGGTTATCAGTCAAACAAAGGGCCAATTTCAAAGTATGCTGCACAATACACAAAATCCGTAACGGGCTGGGTCCAGCATACCTGACTACAAAGTTCGTTCCCTATGTACCTTCCCGGACACTTAGGTCGAGTGAGCAAGGCCTCCTCTGTGTACCTAGACCAAAAAAAGCCAGACATGGAACCAAAGCGCTATCTGTAGCAGTACCCTCCCTATGGAACAGTCTCCCAAAGTCCCTCAGGCTATGTGTAGAACATCTTCCATTTAGAAAACTGCTGAAGACCTTCTTATTCCAACACTAGAACGACTGCTAAACTGGCTCTTCCCCAAACATATGCTGTAGATGCTTAAAGGCGCGGAGATACTCCTCCGGGAGTCGAATCTATCGCGGTACAAACCTGCAAATAAATAAATGGACATTTTTTGTGCGTGTAACCAAAGCTCGCTCTTTTTTGAGCTGCTGTGCACTCACGGGTGATGTCACAATCCACCACTTTTCTCTATGTACCCTTCATTCAGTGCCTGCGCTGACGCTGGCCACAGGCCACTTCCGCCTCCCCAAGACAACCCCCCAGGAGGGACGCATTCACACTGACGACATTGCAGCTACACCTCAGCATATGGGGAAACGTGCTTTGTGCTAAAAAAAAAAAAACTGAAAGAATACACAAAAACACTGAGGTGGATAAATGATTCTAATGACAGCGCATCTCTTACTTGCAGCAGCATAATTAATTTCCTTGGAAGGTTGTATTTTTCTTTGACGTACTTATGATTTACAAACAAATAATAATACGGAGGTAAAGTAACACTCAAGTATACGTTTATTGAAACTAGTATTTTATTCTACTCTCTAGGTTTTTCTTTTGTGTGATTAGCACCAGTCCGGGTTGAGGGAGGAGACATACTTATCAGTGCCACGGTGATATAGTGGACATGGGCTGATACCCTCCTTATGTGCCGAGTAAGGCTTGGCTCATCCGGGTCAAGTTAGACAGTCACCAGTTAAAGAGCGTTATTATCGCTCAAGGATGCCAAGTGTTCGGCCTCTGACTTAAAACATTTTTTTTTAAGTGCTGTGTGGAATGCTTGAATGTTGGGAGCCACAATCAAAGTCCATTGTTTTCACCACCATTTCACTCTGGATAGAGTCCAGCCATATGCAAATCAGAGATGGCCATGCTCCAATAGGAAAGCCCCATCCTAAACTACATGTCAAGGTCGCCTCCATCCAGAAAATCAAACAGCCAGTGAATAGTTTCAGCCGTTTGGGCCTCATCAGAGAGATACTGCTTAAGCTCACTGGCACAGTGGGCATGGGAGTAATGTCTGGGTGAATCCATCTCTTCCCACTTTTAAAAAACAAGCATTTATAATGCAATAGGGCTCAAATTTGCGAAGCCACTACCACGTCCACCACAACTATGACTACGTCCACAACCACTACCACCACACATCGACCACGACTACGTACACCACGACTACGTCTACCAACATCATGTCCACCACCACCACGTCCACCACCACACCCACCTCCACCACCACACCCACCTCCACCACCACCTCCACCACCACCACATCCACTACCACCACCATCTCCACCACCAAGTCCACCACCAAGTCCACCACCAAGTAAGTCCACCACCACTTCTACCACTACATCCACCACCACCAGGTCCACCACCACCATTTCCACCACCACGGCCACCACCACATCCACCACGAGGCCACTACCATGTCCACCACCACCACGTCTACCTCCACCACCACCACATCCACTACCACCACCATGTCCACCACCAAGTCCACCACCAAGTCCACCACCACTTCTACCACTACATCCACCACCACCAAGTCCACCACCACCATTTCCACCACCACGGCCACCACCTCGTCCACCACGAGGCCACTACCATGTCCACCACCACCATGTCTACCTCCACCACCACCACATCCACTACCACCACCACGTCCACCACAACGTTTACCACCACGTCCACCACCAAGTCCACCACCAAGTCCACCACCACTACATCCACCACCAAGTCCACCACGACCACGGCCACCACCACCACGTCTACCACCATCACGTCCACCACCACCACTACCATGTCCACCACCACACTCCACACAATACCACTCAGTGCCACATAATTATATGCTACATAATTAGACTGCACTCAATGCAACATACACTACAAACAATACCACTCAGTGTCACATAATTACACGCCACACAATTACACTCTACTGAATACAACATACACTCCTCATAATACCACTCAGTGCCACATAATTACACGCAACATAATTACACTCTACTCAATGCAACATACACTCTGAAAACCACTCAGTGCCACATAGTTACATGCCACATAATTACACTGCACTCAATGCAACATACACTCCAAATATCACTCAGTGCCACATAATTACATGCCCCATAATTACACTTTACTGAATGCAACACACACACTCCACACAATACCACTCAGTGCCACATAAGTATATGCTAAATAATTACACTGCACTCAATGCAACATTCACTCCAAATAATACCACTCAGTGCCACATAATTACACACTACACAATTACACTCTACTGAATACAACATACACTCCACACAATACCACTCAGTGCCACATATTTATATGCTACATAATTACACTGCGCTCAACAAAACATACACTCCAAATACCACTCAGTGCCACATAATTACACAGCACATAATTACACTCTACTGAATACAACACACACTCCAAACAATACCACTCAGTGCCAAATAATTATATGCTACATAATTGCAATGCAACATACACTCCAAACAATACCACTCAGTGCCACATAATTACACGCCACACAATTACACTCTACTTAATACAACATACACTGCTCATAATACCACTCGGTGCCTCATAATTATATGCTACATAATAACACTGCGCTCAAAGCAACATACACTCCAAATACCACTCAGTGCCACATTATTATACAACACATAATTACACTGCACTCAATGCAACATACACTTTAAATACCACTCAGTGCCACATAATTACACACCACATAATTACTCTATCTATCTCTCTATCTATCTATCTATCTATCTATCTATCTATCTATCTATCTATCTATCTATCTATCTATCTATCTATCTATCTATCTATCTATCTATCTATCTATCTATCTATCTATCTATCTCTCTATCTCTCTATCTCTCTATCTATCTATCTATCTATCTATCTATCTATCTATCTATCTATCTATCTATTTATCTATCTATCAATTGCCCTCACTCTATCTATCTATCTATCGCCCTCACTCTATCTATCTATCTATCTATCTATCTATCTATCTAACTATCTATCTATCTATCTATCTATCTATCTATCTATCTATCTATCTATCTATCTATCTATCTATCTAATTATCGCCCTCACTCTATCTATCTATCGCCCTCACTCTATCTATCGCCCTCACTCTATCTATCGCCCCTCACTCTATCAATCTATCTATCGCCCTTACTCTATCGCCCTCACTCTGTCTATCTATCGCCTTCACTCTATCTATCTATCTATCTAGCTATCTATCTATCTATCTATCTAACTATCTATCTATCTATCTATCTATCTATCTATCTATCTATCTATCTATCTATCTATCTATCTATCTATCTATCTATCTATCTATCTAATTATCGCCCTCACTCTATCTATCTATCTCCCTCACTCTATCTATCGGTCTATCTATCGCTCTATCTATCTATCTATCTATCTATCTATCTATCTATCTATCTATCTATCTATCTATCACCCTCACTCTATCTATCTATCACCCTCACTCTATCTATCTATCGCCCCTCACTCTATCAATCTATCTATCTATCGCCCTCACTCTATCTATCGCCCCTCACTCTATCAACCTATCTATCTATCGCCCTCACTCTATCTGTCACCCTCACTCTATCTATCTATCACCCTCACTCTATCTATCGCCCTCACTCTATTAATCTATCTATCTATCGCCCTCACTCTATCTATCTATCGCCCTCACTCTATCTATCTATCGCCCTCACTCTATCTATCTATCTATCGCCCTCACTCTATCTATCTATCGCCCTCAGTCTATCTATCTATCGTCCTCACTCTATCTATCACCCTCACTCTATCTATCAATAACCCTCTATCTATCTATCGCCCTCAATCTATCTATCTATCGCCCTCACTCTATCTATCTATCGCCCTCACTCTATCTATATATCACCCTCTATCTATCTATCGCCCTCACTCTATCTGTCGCCCTCACTCTATCTATCTATCACCCTCACTCTATCTATCTATCGCCCTCACTCTATCTATCTATCTATCGCCCTCACTCTATCTATCTGTCGCCCTCACTCTATCTATCTATCGCCCTCACTCTATCTATCTATCTATCGTCCTCACTCTATCTATCGCCCTCACTCTATCTATCAATAACCCTCTATCTATCTACCGCCCTCACTCTATCTATCGCCCTCACTCTATCTATCACCCTCACTGTATCTATCTATCGCCCTCACACTATCTATCTATTGCCCTCACTCTATCTATCACCCTCACTCTATCTATCCATCACCCTCTATCTATCTATCGCCCTTACTATATCTATCTATCTATCTATCGCCCTCACTCTATCTATCTATCGCCCTCACACTATCTATCTATCGCCCTCACTCTATCTATCGCCCTCACTCTATCTATCTATCGCCCTCTATCTATCTATCGCCCTCACTGTATCTATCTATAGCCCTCACTCTATTTGTCTTTTAATCGCCCTCACTCTATCTATCTGTCTATCGTCCTCACTCTATCTATCTGTCTATCTACCTCACTCACTCTATCTATCACCCTCACTCTATCTATCACCCTCACTCTATCTATCTATCGCCCCTCACTCTATCAATCTATCTATCTATCGCCCTCACTCTATCTATCGCCCCTCAGTCTATCAACCTATCTATCTATCGCCCTCACTCTATCTGTCACCCTCACTCTATCTATCTATCACCCTCACTCTATCTATCGCCCTCACTCTATTAATCTATCTATCTATCGCCCTCACTCTATCTATTTATCGCCCTCACTCTATCTATCTATCGCCCTCACTCTATCTATCTATCTATCGCCCTCACTCTATCTATCTATCGCCCTCAGTCTATCTATCTATCGTCCTCACTCTATCTATCACCCTCACTCTATCTATCAATAACCCTCTATCTATCTATCGCCCTCAATCTATCTATCTATCGCCCTCACTCTATCTATCTATCACCCTCTATCTATCTATCGCCCTCACTCTATCTGTCGCCCTCACTCTATCTATCTATCACCCTCACTCTATCTATCTATCGCCCTCACTCTATCTATCTATCTATCGCCCTCACTCTATCTATCTGTCGCCCTCACTCTATCTATCTATCGCCCTCAGTCTATCTATCTATCGTCCTCACTCTATTTATCACCCTCACTCTATCTATCAATAACCCTCTATCTATCTACCGCCCTCACTCTATCTATCGCCCTCACTCTATCTATCGCCCTCACTCTATCTATCTATCTATCTATCACCCTCACTGTATCTATCTATCGCCCTCACACTATCTATCTATTGCCCTCACTCTATCTATCACCCTCACTCTATCTATCCATCACCCTCTATCTATCTATCGCCCTTACTATATCTATCTATCTATCGCCCTCACTCTATCTATCTATCGCCCTCACACTATCTATCTGTCGCCCTCACTCTATCTATCGCCCTCACTCTATCTATCTATCGCCCTCTATCTATCTATCGCCCTCACTGTATCTATCTATAGCCCTTACTCTATTTGTCTTTTAATCGCCCTCACTCTATCTATCTGTCTATCGTCCTCACTCTATCTATCTGTCTATCTACCTCACTCACTCTATCTATCACCCTCACTCTATCTATCACCCTCACTCTATCTATCTATCTATCTATCTATCTATCTATCTATCTATCTATCTATCTATCTATCTATCTATCTATCTATCTTACTATCTATCTATCTATCTATCGCCCTCACTCTATCTATCTATTGCCCTCACTCTATCTATCGCCCTCACTCTATCTATCGCCCCTCACTCTATCTATCGCCCCTCACTCTATCAATCTATCTATCGCCCTCACTCTGTATATCTATCGCCTTCACTCTATCTATCTATCTATCTATCTATCTATCTATCTATCTATCTATCTATCTATCTATCTATCTATCTCCCTCACTCTATCTATCCGTCTATCTATCTCTCTATCTATCTATTTATCTATCTATCTATCTATCTATCGTTCACCCTCACTCTATCTATCGCCCTCACTCTATCTATCTATCGCCCTCACTCTATCTATCTATCGCCCCTCACTCTATCAATCTATCTATCTATCACCCTCACTCTATCTATCACCCTCACTCTATCGTCCTCTATCTATCTATCGCCCCTCACTCTATCAACCTATTTATCTGTCGCCCTCACTCTATCTATCTATCGCCCTCACTCTATCTATCTATCGCCCTCACTCTATCTATCGCCCTCACTCTATCAATCTATCTATCGCCCTCACTCTATCTATCTATCGCCCTCACTCTATCTATCTATCTATCGCCCTCACTCTATCTATCTATCTATCGCCCTCACTCTATCTATCTATTGCTCTCACTCTATCTATCTATTGCCCTCAGTCTACCTATCTATCGTCCTCAGTCTATCAATCGCCCTCACTCTATCTATCTATCACCCTCTATCTATCACACTCTATCTATCTATCGCCCTCACTCTATCTATCGCCCTCACTCTATCTGTCTATCAATCGCCCTCACTCTATCTATCTGTCTATCGTCCTCACTCTATCTATCTGTCTATCTATCACACTCACTCTATCTATTGCCCTCATTCTATCTATCGCCCTCACTGTATCTATCGCCCTCTATCTATCTATCTATCTATCTATCTATCTATCTATCTATCTATCTATCTATCTATCTATCTATCTATCTATCTATCTATCTATCTATCTATCTATCTATCTATCTATCTATCTATCTATCTATCTATCTATCGATCTATCTACATATCTATCTATCTATCTATCTATCTATCTATCCATCTATCGCCCTCACTCTATCTGTCGCCCTCACTCTATCTATCTATTGCCCTCACTCTATCTATCTATTGCCCTCACTCTATCTGTCTATCGCCCTCACTCTATCTATCTATCGCCCTCACTCTATCTATTTATCGCCCTCACTCTATTTATCACGCTCACTCTATCTATCTATGACCCTCACTCTATCTGTCTGTCTATCACCCTCACTCTATCTGTCTATCTATCGCACTCACTCTATCTATCGCCATCACTCTGTCTATCTATCCATCTATTGCCCTCACTCTATCTATCGCCTCACTCTATCTATCTATCACCCTCATTCTATCTATCGCCCTCACTCTATCTATCACCCTCACTCTATCTATCGCCCTCACTCTATCTATCTATCTATCTATCTATCTATCTATCTATCTATCTATCTATCTATCTATCTATCTATCTATCTATCTATCTATCTATCTATATATCTATCTATCTATCTATCTATCTATCTATCTATCTATCTATCTATCTATCTATCTATCTATCTATCTGTTCAGTTCAGTTCAGTTCAGTTCAACTTTATTCGGATACAATAGTACCCATAAAAGCACACAAACAAATACATCACAGCAATTTACCAAAAAGATTAAAAATGATTTTTTTAAAAATGTCCGTTGTACAGATACTAAAGTGACTTGTGCAAAGCTATTCATCATATCAATACATATAAATACTAAAAGGGAGAAACATTGCAGAGTCCATTTATAACAATATCAAGGGTCCATCATGGATCTTCGCACCCTTACTGCATATTTTAGGAAAGTGCTAGTGTGGAAAATAAGATGAACATTATCTAATTCTATCATGGATCGATATGCTGCCTCTAAACTGATTGGTCTTCTTTTATTAAAATATGGACATAAAAACTGTTTAAAATATTTGTTATGGTATTTGCAGGGAAATATAAAGTGCATAATAGTTTGCTCACTCCTCCCATCACAAGAGCACAAGTTAAAATTTGAATTTGGGCTATGTCCAAGTGGAAAGCAGAGTGCAAAATGAATTGTGCCAGCTCTTAGGCGAAACAGTAAACTCGTCTCCCAGGGGCTCATTGGTAAAGACAGACATTTGTGGAGTGGGTAACTGTACCGTTCGATGACCATATAGTTGCGCACAGTTCTTTTCCTAGCCTCAGCCCCCTCCCGCTCGATCGTATATAGGGAGTACAGAGTATTCTGCATTTCTTTTTTGTCGACTGAGGCAGCAAGTCTGGGATTCCGGAAAATGCTTTCCATATTTATACTGCACAGGCTGCTCAGCACACCACTCAACCATGGGATTTCTAAGTACTTAGCACAGCGTAAACAGTCCTTGATGATCAGCTGTGTCAAGGAAGCTGCTTCGTTCTTCCATACTGCAATCCACATAAGTACCGGGCATGCCCGAATAAAATCAGTTATAACATTAATATTAAGCTCTTTGTGACATCTGTATTGGTGGTTGAGATTGGGACGTTTAATAGTTTCCTAAAAAACCTATTCTCTTCCTGGCGTGAGCTAAATGCTCACTCCAGGAGTTGTTTGCAGCAAAGGCCAATCCCAAATAAACAAAAGATTTTACCGGGGTCATCTTATGGCCATCTATTATGATCGGGTGTATGTCATGCTTGCCCGGGCCACTGCTCATTAAAAATGATTTCTTAAAATGTACCCGCAGGTCTAAATTTTTCATAAAACTATGACCATTTTGGACAAGGAGGCGCAGTGATTTGGTGTGCGGCCTAGAAGAACTGCATCGTCTGCATAAAGCAGCACGTGGATGGGTTCTTTGTTAATGTATGGGACGTCATGGGTGGCCAGTTTCAAAGAGGCATTTAGGCCTTTTATATATATAATAAGAAGCAGGGGGGCCAGCACACATCCTTGTCTGACCCCCCTGCCAATATTAATGATGCCCGAAACCTCTCCACCCGCCCCAATTCTTACTTGGGCCTTAAGATCTCTGTGCAAAAAAGCCAAGAAATTCACCAGAGTTTCATCCAGGCCCCCCTCCCAAAAGGATTGCCCACAGCTTGGATCTATTTACTAGATCAAAGGCTGTGGACAAATCCATGAAAGCGATATAGACCAGGGATTTTTTAGCGATAGCATATTTACCAATAATTAGGTTCAGGTTAAGGCATTGTTCCTTAGTGCCCACCTTTCCCCTGAAACCAACTGACAGGGATCTAAGATGTTATTTGCTTCTGTCCTGTCCGCAATTTTATTATAAAGGACTCTGCCTAAAATTTTAAGGGTATTATCTATTAGAGAGATGGGACGGTAGTAACACGGAAGTGATCTATCACCCTTCTTGAAGATCGGGACTATTATACTAGTAGCCCATGGATCAGGTATTGTTGCCAACGTCAAGTTGTTAAAAATATTCAGAAGCAGGGGGGCCCAAAAGGCCGGGTTCCACTTAATTAAATCTATGGGCAGCCCATCAGGGCCTGGCGCTTTATTGCCTAGACTTTGATTAATAGCTTCTGTTACCTCTGAAATGCTGATGTCTATAGGTGTTGGATTACCTGGAATCGGAGTTAAAACGCATGGGGATGGAACAGAGTAAATAGTTGAAAAATGATCCACCCAAGCGTCGCTAGCTATATTGCAGCTAATTGGCGTCAGTGACTGGCCCATAGAGCGCACTTCCCTCACTGCCGCCCAAAAGATGTTGCAATTTTTTAAGTTGGCTGCATCGGACAGATAGTCCCAGCGTTCCTTCAGAACTCCATTCTTCCTATTTTTGATAGCCACCTTATATTCGTCTCTAGCCCGTTTGACTATCATGGGGCATCTCGGAATTGTAGTTAATGCCCTACGTAGGTTCCTGTTTGCTTCGGAACAAACATAATTGAACCATTTGGGGATAGATGCCACTTTTTGAGGAGGTTTAGATAGAATAGTTTTAATAGTCTGGCAAATCTTTCCGAAGTCCATAATTACCTGTACTGGTGGGGATTCACAGGAAGGGCAGGAATCGATAAGTGGCATATTGCCCTTTACCAATATCCTGAAGATTTCGGAGTTGTCGGCCCCCTTCCAGCATAGTCTTAGGTTATCAGTTGAGACCGATAGATTTGCTGCCCCTCATTCAGCCTGAAAAATAGGCCGTCGGGTTGTATATAATGATACCTTAATGGGATTATGGTCCCCAAAGTCAAAAGGTATGACTACAGCGGAAACCAACTGTTTTTCAATTAGAGGGTATATAAAAACATAATCTATTGTGGAACTACACCCCCTACCCCTATATGTTGGATGATTAATCATATCAGAACCTGCAACCAGGTCCATAACATTAGATAGATTATAAGAGTTGACCAGCCCTTTAGGTTCTCTACCTCCACTGAACGAGGGTTGTGCGTAAAGGGCTATACCCTTATCAGGACCTAGATCGTTAATTTTAGTGTTGAAATCACCGCCAACTAAAATACCCATGGGGTCTCCCTTGTCGGATTGATGATCTAAATCTGAAATAAAATCAAAAAGCTTTATAAAACTTTTATTTGGAACTGATTGAAAATCATTATTATAAAAATTTAGTAAGTAGAGTTGGATACCTCTTTTATACAATACAGCCTGAATATCTAGGCTATGAGTTAAGACTTTTTTTAAACTTCCCCCTGCTACCACATTAATTCCCAAGAATAATCCTCCCGATGGCCTTCCCATCCTGGGTTTTTATGAAGGGATGCTAAAACAATGGAAACCCTCGATATATAAATCTTCGGTGGCCCAGGTTTCCTGGAACATGAGAATATCATATTCCCTTATTGAATTTAACCATTAGATATTATCAAGTTTTGTTCGGAGACCTGCCACATTCCAGCTCAGTATACTCAAGCTGGCTCCATTGTCGCTATTTGCTAGTTCTATCGACCCTTGGGCACAGTTTGGGACCGTCAGTGTGTCTTCGGCTGGCATGATACTGACGGCCTCTGAATCCAAGGGCTTTGGTGGTCAGTCTTGCTGGTCTAAACTACAAAGAACTTGATAATTGTTTGACAGGGGTATGGCTGTTCTACGGTCTCTATTAGGGATGGGTGGTAGTTTATAAAAATAACCCAAGGGTAGTGCACTAATATCAGTGGGAGGGTTAAAAGTGTCCTCGATGACAGACAAAAGGTGATGAACCTGCTGGGGCCTTCTAAAATTTAAGACAACACAGTCCCCCTGAATGCATTTGTCTGAGGGGGCTATCCACCCTACTCTTCTTGCCATAATAAAATCCTCCCTTCTGTTTGGATCGAAATTTCTATGCTTATGGAGCCAGTCCACTGACTTTCTTTGCAAGTCGAACCAGGACTCCTTCTGGCCCTCTTTCAGTGCTGGAACACCACTTAGAACCAGCACATATGGTGCGGATGCTGGTGGGAGATGTAAAACATCCAGATTGCTTATGGCACTTGGCTCGCTAGAGGCTTGAATTTCTTCGTTACCACTATTGGGTGACTTTAGGGACTGTTTAAGGGATCCGCTTTGATTTGTATTTCTCTTATACATACTTTTGTTAACATTCCCTGGTAACAGCCTACCGCTTCTACTGGTATTAGTGGCATTTTTAGCAGTTAATGGTGTGGCCCCCCGTCCCCACCTGCGTTGCCCAGCATTACTTGAGGTGGTATCGTAGTAATGGCTGCGCATTGAGGGTGCGGGGCCTTATCACAAGTTATACAACCAGACAGCATGGGTTGCAAAGCGGTTATATCTTCTCCCACCCTTTTTATATTTACTGCCACATCATTTATTTTAGACATTGCTTTCCATAGGCCATCAAGTTTCTTTGTGAAGACCCCATTAAATCATCGAATCTCGTTTCGAAACCTTCCATTAGGGTGTCCAAGATTTCAATGCCCCTGTCAGTTGCGTTAATGCCCGTGGCAGGGAGGGATTCAGTCTGGGTAGAGATAGAGTTTGTGAACCTGGCCTCAGGTGATTCATTGCCAGCCCCTCCTTCATTGTTACCGAGGGTGTCTATATTTGATTCAGTTAACTTTCTTCTGCGTTCCGGCTGATTAAGTTTGGGTGCATTTTTCTTCCCACCCGGGCTGAAGCAATCGGTGTCCGCCATTTAATTGCCTTACCACGTGTATTACTGGCATGGGCATGAGGGTCCTGGATATTCGAAGAGGAGATAAGTGGAATGTTTATTACCTCTATATCCGGGCTCAAAGAGACGGGGGTCACTCTCAAATTATCCGATGAAGGAAAATCATTAGTGCGAGAGAGAGAAACTCTGTTTATTTAGACCGTAGTCTTTAAACAATGAGATCGAAAATAGAGATGCATCACATCAATAAACAAAAAAAAAAAGCCGTACATAATTTTAAAAGTCATAAAATCGTTAAAAAAGAATTTAAAACACATGCTATACATAATAAAATTGGAAATTATTACATTTAAAATAGGCGATTTTGATATGTTGCTCATTACAGTACTATCTGATGTCTTATGGGCTTGCAATTCCTCGTACTTTAGCTTTTGCTTCCAGCGCTAGGCGATTTACCTCTTTCAGGTAGGTACCAAGAGCAATTGCTATTTCCAGATTTTCCATTCCTAACAACAAATTCCTTGCTTGTACACGATGTCTTATGCCATATTTTATAAATAGAGGGCGTAGGAACGGTTGTCTCACTTTTAAATATGTCAAGCAATCAAGAAGTATATGTAACATTTCACACTTGGCTCCCAGGCCACATTTACATATGCCATCTGGGTATAACATTTCTGTCTTAACTCTCCCCTCCATTTGCCAAGGGAGGATGCCGAATTTTCAGTATCTCCCACCTACTAGCGTAATTTGGCAGGGTTTCTAAGTATGGGTACCCCATCTAATTTTCCCATGATTCTAACATATTTACCACAGATTTTTTGTTTCTTAGATATCCTCTATCATGACTTCTGGAGTACTCCCTCCCTTGTGCTCTGAGTGCACTCTTCGTGAACTCCACATCTAGAGAATTTTGGTTTACTCCCACTTTTAGGTTCCCAATTGTTTCCTTTATTTTTCTTTTAGCATCTAATGCCCATCTTAGGTTACTGTGGCGGATTTCCTCACTACACCAATGTGAGACCTTTTCCCCTACCCCCTGTGATTGGCGTTTCCAGAATCTTATCATCGCCATTTTGGCCAAGGTATTCCAACCAATCATATCTGTTTCCAGTCTAATAGCCTGTATCATTGATGACTTTGGTAGTGACAATAATGTTTTCAGGGCCTTACCTTCCTCCCGATCCCAGCCTCCCTTTCCGCTTAGAAGGAGCACCTCTGCACCATACAGTACCTGGGGTGGTATCATGGCCTCATATGCTTTTAATAACGGTTTGTGTGACATATCCCCATAGTTTTTATTGAATTTTTTCAGGCCACAGATGGAGGAAGATGCTTTTGCGTTTTGGTGTTCCAGATGTACGTCCCATTTTAATGAGGATTCAAACGAAAGACCTAGATATTTATATTCTTTTACCATTTCTAGTTTTGTTCTATCTAAGTACCAGCTAAAGTTCTTAGTCCCTTTGCCGAAGCACATGATCTTTGTTTTTTCCATGTTCACTGTAAGCAATTTATCCTTACAGTAATCATGGAATGCATTTAGTTTTCTTTGTAGCCCGAGTTCTGTCAAGTCAGTAATCACAAGGTCGTCTGCGTATAGCAAGCATGAGACCTTTCTACTATTTATTCTTGGGCTCGCGCTTCTTTCCACCTCTAGTGCTGCTGGCAGATCCGCTAGAAATATTGAAAAAAGGAGCGGAGCTAGGACGCAGCCCTGTCTCAGCCCGTTCCCTATTTCAATTCTCTTTGTCAGCGCCCCTTGTGTAACTTTAATGACTTGGGCCCAGTTCCCTTTATGTAATTCTTTCAAGATTTCTAGTAAGCACACCGGGATTTCATAATTGATCCGGCACTCCCATAGTTTCACCCTGTCCACTAAATCAAAGGCTGCCCGGAAGTCGACGAAACAACAAAACAGGTTCCCCTTTTGTTCTATCGACTTCCGGGCAAGAGCCCACAGGGCATAGCAGTGATCCACGGTGGAGTGCCCTTCTTTAAAGCCCCCCTGTTCCACTGGGATAATTAATTTCTCTTCCACCCAGTCCTTTAGTTTGCCGAGCACTATCTTTGAAAATATTTTCTCCCCGATGTCCAGTAGATTGATTAGTCTATAGTTTTTCGGGTTGCTCATTTCCCCTTTCTTATGAATTGGCCTAATTATAGCCCCATTCCAGTTATCGGGTAATTTCCCAGTATCTAAAATGACTTCAAACATATTTGCAAAGAATTCCGCCCACCAATCTACATGGGTTTTAATTATTTGAGCCGGGAGGTTATCTGGGCCTGCCGCTCTTGTGAGGTTCAAACCCTTTATCGTTTTTTTAACCTCTTGAGCGGAAAAAGCAGGTTTTATATCTGCTACCAGACCGCTCCAGTCTGTGTACAGATTTTCTTCCCGGTCTTTCTGAGGGCAATACAGGTCCTGTAAATACTCCTCCCATGCCGACTCTTCTACTATGCAGTTCATTTTCCCTGGTTGGTGGTCTGCTGCTGCGTGGACTAACTTCCAGAAGTTACGTATATTTTTTGTTTCGATTGCTTCGAGTAATTTTTGCCAGCATCCCGCTTTAAATTCCCTTTTTGCCCTTCTGATAAGCATGCTATATTCTCTTTTTATGCCCTCTAGGGTGTTTACACTATCTTGGTCTCTCTTTTTCTGAATGCGGCGGGTCATTCTCCTAACTTCCCATTTTTTTTCCTGGCATTCCCTGGTAAACCAGCCGGTGGGTTTCTCTATCTTCTGGTTTTTTACATTATTTTTATTTTTGCCTCTATTTATATTTTTTAGGCCTATACTAAGGGTTTGGACCACCTCTTCTATTTTTCGTACATACCAATCGAGGTTTCGGCCCCTGGCTGTCTTCAGGTCTAGGTTCTGTTGTAATTTTATTAATCTGGCAACATATTCTTCCGTGAGCCTAGTTGTCCGGCGTCTAGGGTAATCCACCTCTTGTTCCATAACCTTTTGGCTAGATTCAAAGTGCATGTCCGGGATCTCCATAGTTACCATGTTATGGTCACTTCCCTCTCTATTCACAATTCTGAATTCCGAGATTAATCTAAAGTTCCAAGGTGTGGTAAAGGCATAGTCTATGGGACAGAATTGGGAGCCTGGTTTAAATGTTTTTTGGCGGGGCAGTCTAACTCGCATCTTCCATTTAAATAGAACAGGTTTTTAGTTCCCAGGAGATTTCCCAACTGTATATCTTTTGCACCAAATATACATTCGGGGAAACTCGCTTGAGGTATTTCATAGGCCTCCAGTATATCTAGAAACCATTAATCTACCTTCTCAGGGTGAAGTTTGTGATTAAAGTCGCCCATGAGAATAAGCATATCCCCACTGTATTTTTCACCAAGGTAGTCTATGTCCTCCTTGAAGAGAGCCATTTCCTTTTCATATTGCTCTATGGTATCCCATTGCATGTACACATTTATCATTAGAATTGTATCCCTTTTTATACATCCTGAAAGTATTATTCTACATGCCAACAACCATTTGCATTTCACATTTATTTCAGTTACTTTCTTCATGATCTTAGTCGATACCAGAGTCATGATTCCACCAGCTGCGTGCCCGAATCTACATTTCTTTGCGGGTCGGTTTAGCTGGTAGAAGCCATCAAATATCGGGGTCTTGCCACATAGCCAAGTCTCCTGGATACACATAATTTCTGTACTTTTCCCCAGTTCCTTTATATTATTTTGTTTCAGGTTATTTCCTAGGCCATTTATATTCCAGGAGATTATCCTTATGATATGTGGCCTACCTTTTCCCTATTCGGTATCATCTAACCAGCCTTCCTCCCTGCAATCATTAGTATGTTTCGATGAGGGTCCTGCCTGGTTGGACTCCTTACTCCAGTTTCCCCATCCATATGCCACCTCCGAGTTGTTTGCAACTATTTTTATGTTTCCTAGTGGCATTTCCTCTTCATCCTCCTGGTCGCAAATCCTAACCTGTCTCTTTCCTAGCCCTGCGTGACATTTTAGAAAGTTGTTTCCCAGCCGTCCCTTTCCTTCTACTTCTACTAAGACTTCATTCTCATTTAATAGGCGGATACCTTCTTTTTGTAACTCGTTTGCTGCCTTTTCAATCGTGTCTTTTACCAGGTTTGAATATAGTGTGATTCTAGTAATCTCTTTTCCTTTTCTATTTTGTATAAAACCCACTACCCTAATGTCACTCGTTCCTATCGCTTTCAGCTTCTGGCATTTGGAGAAGCCTTGCAGGAGTTGAGACCTATTCAGGGGCCGCCTTTTTCCTAACTTTTTTCCCCCTAGCCTTAGCGGGATCTGTTCAAGGTAAAGATTCATATTTTCTTTTTCAACTTTCCTTGCCCTGCTGGGAACAGGGGGTTCATTCAATTCTGCCTTTTCTGGCTGGATTTTGGGTCTATTTACTCTCACCTCCCGTGTTACCCAAGCCTCTAGATTTCCTCCCAGTTTCTCCCCCCCCCTTAGGCTGGCCTATGTGTTTGTTATCAACTGTGTTCTTCTTGGGTTTGGGAGTGTTGTGTGGGCCTACACTTTTCCCCTGGAACTTTGTATTGTTCAATTTTGGGCTGCTCATCTGCCGGTAAGGACCCTTTATTTCCTTTCCTGTAATCCTTTCTGCCTCTTCCGTCATCACTACTTCCTCCGAGGGGGGGCACAACTTCCTTGCTGGTTTAATTCCTGCGCCTCTTACTCTATTTATTGGCCCACGTCTTGTCTTCTCCGCCCTTCCTATTATCCTCATTGGCCACTTTGAGATATATATCTGGTGGCCCTCATTGGGTTGTATATCAGTTTGGGGTTGTATGTCAATTTGGGGCGGGACCTCTCTCCACGACGCAGGATCAGGGTTAGGGATTTTACCTGCCATAGAAGGTGTATGCTCAATTCCCTTGGGGTTTTTTATGGTTTCACCCTGTGCCTGTTCTAGGGGTTCCGGATCGGGGATTTGTCTTATCATGTTTGGCATATGTGATTTAATCCCCCGCAGCTCCCCTTTTATACTAGCAAGATATGTTTTCTGAGTTTTTAGAATAGAGTTATTTGACAAAGTGACCTCTAAGAGGCCTTGCAAAGTTCTTTGTAGCAATAACATTAAGTCCAGCATTGAAGTAGCTGTCAATGATGAAAGATCGCGGTTAGGTTTGTGGTTTTGTTCCGATGTTTTATCCAATTCGGCACAGTGTCTTGAACTGATGTTTCCAGTTTCCACTTGGCATTCATTTTGGCTCCTATTCTGACTTGACTTTTTACTCGGGGGTGTTTCTGTTCCTTTCTCCGTTCCAACCCCGGGGTTTGGGCTGAATGGTGGGACCGGGCTGTCCAAAGATCCTCCCTCTACTTCATAGGAGAAGGATAGTCGTGGTGATGATCACAGCCGAGGCGAGGTTAGGCCCCCCTGATCTAGTAGAAGCTGTAGCGATTGATTAGCCAAATTGAGAGAGTTGGACTCATGTATCTCCAAGGGAAGGGAGGCACCTGCGCTCTTCTTCCCCTCTTGGCTTCCATTCAGGGATGCCACTTTACTTGTTGTAATGTCTTTGTCTTTTACAGGTGTAAACACCTTTTTAAAGTGCTTCCCCATAAACTCCTTTATTGAGTTTGACGCTGCACTGCCCGGGGTTTTGGCCGTCGCCTTTGGTTTTTTTGCTCCTTTATTTTTAGCTTTTGGGGTTATTTCAACGCACTCATTGCTCTCTTCCAGATCACCTGGATTAGTTGCATTTATGGTATTTGCAGCATTGAGTCTTGATCTCAGATTGTGTTCCATCTGTTTTTTCATTTTTTTCGTGACCATATTTGGCTTTCTCCCAGCGCTGTTATGGTTTGCCGAGGCTAGGTCTCTGGTTGGGGTGAAGTCTGAGGAATATTTACTAGTGTCTGCTGGGCCAGAAGATCTTTTTTAGGCTCTCTACTACACTAGGCGTGCCCTGTAGAATGTCTTTACTTGAGGGTTTACAACAGTCCAATCACCCTATATTTATTCATTTATTCAGTAAGCTCTCCAGGTCAGAGCTAGACAGAGTCAGAGTGAACAGGGTACAATGCTGTGTAAGTTCAGCGCTTTCACTGCCTCGCCGTTGCCCCACTTACCTCTGTGTGCCTGTGGGATTTAAGCTTTAAGCCATGAAGCCATGCCGTGCCCCGCGTCAGGTGATTATGTTGGGGAGCCGAGAGGCCCCCTCCAGGCTGTCAGTAGGCTTCTTTCCTACTTTCGATGGGCTCAGGGCGTACTTCTGCTTCTCCTGCTTCCTTCCTGATTTATTCGGGAGTCTAATCGCGGTACTTCACAGTGCTTCGCGGCACTCACAGCAGCCACGGCAGCCGCGGGATTCCTTGTTCCCTCTCCCTCAAAAGTTTGAAGACCTCTGCTCTACTCCGAGGCACTCCACTCCGCGCTCTGCTGCATACGATCAGCACACAATTAGCGGCAGCTGAGCCAAGCCAAGTTTGACATTTGGCAGCTCAGACTGCGTTACACAGCTGCGTGTGGCTATGGTTCTTGCGCTGGAGTTAAGCAAAGTTTTTGGCGGCTCCGACCGCAAGAGAATTATTTGAATTATTTGACGGCTCCGGCCGCAAGATAGGATGGACCAGGGCTCTAGCCGGGTTGGGAAGAGTCTCCGCCGCTCCTGTCGCGCCAGAAACTGTCTGTTTGTCTGTATGGCCGCTCCGGCCGCAAGGAAAAATGCCCAGAGGCTCCAGCCGCTAAACGAGGCCGCCAGCGGCTCCGACCGCACCAAGAAGACAGCAAACGACTCCTGCCGCGCCGAGAAGCAACCAGCGGCCCGGCTGCATTAGCAACTGCCTACCTTCCTACAGCTCCGTTCGCGGAGAAAATGCAGAGAGAAGTGCTCCGGTGTTTTTTCTGCAGCGGCGGCAGTTTCAGCGGCTCCCAGCGACTCCTAGCGGCTCCTTCGCAGGAACGAGTGTCTCTTCTGTGCGGCTGCGCAGTGATCACTGAGTAAGATACCCGATTGGATCATTGATCATTAGTGCCCCCGATTGACAAAAGTAGTTGGGGCGCGGAAAAGTCTAGGGATAACCGTCTCTCAGTTGCCTGGATCTCATGGATGAGCACCGATTCAGCCCTTACGATGAAGTCGTCCAATGTACCAGCTACCCCCTTCCGTTTACTCATTATTGACATGTGGCACTGAATATGCGTTGTGTAATAGAAATATAGCACTGATGCTTTACCTTGCTTTCAGGGTCAGTGGTCCTTTCAACGAAACGCCAAGGGGGATGGCCCAGCCCGGCCTCCTCTGGCCCCTGATGGCCACAGATGGTCCCGCCCTTGTCCCGGGATTCTCCCGGCGCTGCCCGTGCGTGTCCCGTGAGGCGGGATGCGTTCCGCTGTTTAGTAGTGCCTCCGGGCGCAGGCGTTGACGTCACGGGTGCGCTGGTGTGACGTCACGGGTGCGCTGGTGTTCCCCGGGGCACCTGGGATATGACGTTTTTAGCCGTTGCCCTCACGACGGTGGGTAAAGAAGCTCGGTGTTTTGGCCGTTGCCCTCACCGTGGTGGATAGGGAAGCTGCAGTGTTTCGGCCATTGCCCTCACGGCGGGAGCTTCAGGGTCTGCAAGATTGGCGTGCCTCGCCACCCACAGAACGCTCGGCGCTCCGCTGTTTAGTAGTGCCTCCGGGCGCAGGCAGTGATGTCACTGGTGCACCGGTGGTCCCCGGGGCACCTGGGATATGACGTTTTTAGCCGTTGCCCTCATGGGGGTGGATAAAGAAGCTGCGGTTTTTCGTCCGTTGCCCTCACGGCAGTGGGTAGGGAAGCTGCAGTGTTTCGGCCGTTGCCCTCACGGCGGGAGCTTCAGGGACTGCAAGATTGGCGTGCCTATCTATCTATCCATCTATTGCCCTCACTCTATCTATCTATCGCCCTCACTCTATCTATCTATCGCCCCTCACTC
Organism: Lissotriton helveticus; assembly: GCF_964261635.1. Classification (NCBI taxonomy): domain Eukaryota; kingdom Metazoa; phylum Chordata; class Amphibia; order Caudata; family Salamandridae; genus Lissotriton; species Lissotriton helveticus. The sequence continues at coordinate 1,026,838,188 of NC_136063.1, forward strand.
TATCTATCTATCTCTCTATCTATCTATCTATCTATCTATCTATCTATCTATCTATCTATCTATCTATCTATCGCCCTCACTCTATCTATCACCCCTCTATATATCTATCGCCCCTCACTCTATCTATCTATCTGTCTATCGCCCTCACTCTATCTATCTATTGCCCTTACTCTATCTATCTATTGCCCTCATTCTATCTATCGCCCTCGCTCTATCTACTTATCACCCTCACTCTATTTATCACGCTCACTCTATCTATCTATGGCCCTCACTCTATCTATCTGTCTATCGCCCTCACTCTATCTGTCTATCTATCGCACTCACTCTATCTATCGCCATCACTCTATCTATCTATCCATCTATCGCCCTCACTCTATCTATCTATCGCCTCACTCTATCTATCTATCACCCTCATTCGATCTATCGCCCTCACTCTATCTATCACCCTCACTCTATCTATCTATCGCCCCCACTCTATCTATCTATTGCCCTCACTCTAGCTATCTTTCTATCTATATATATATCGCCCTCACTCTATCTATCTATCTATCTATCTATCTATCTATCTATCTATCTATCGCCCTCCCGCTATCTATCTATTGCCCTCCCTCTATCTATCTATCGCCCTCACTCACTCTATCTATCGCACTCACTCTATCTATCTATCGCATCACCACAGCATCACTTAGCACCGCCACAGCATCACTCAGGGGCACCACAACATCACCATGTGCCACCACAGCATCACTGAAAGCCACAGCATCACTTGTCGCCATCACAACATCACTAAGTGCCACCACAGCATCAATCTGTGCAACCATTCAACAACAACTGGTTCAAATATGTTCTCTCAATGTTTCAAGCTTTATTACAAATGTCACAAAAAGATGTTAATATTTCACTTCTGTTCTTGGATTTTCGTCACAATAAAGTACACTGAACATAATCTTCACAAAAGGTATTTACAAAAGTTTAAGCTATTGCCATTCTAAATTACAATAGCTTTTATTTAAGTATTAATTATTTTAAAAAAATAAAAGCCATTGTTATTTGTAATATCAATACATCTAAGTGACGTAAATGCAAAACATATTGTGTTACAAATGATTTAGGTGTCACATTTGTGAAAGTTAAAACTATTGGCATTGTAAATGACAAAGAAATTAATTTAGCTATTTTCAAAACCAACACATAAATAAAACATGTGTCATTTACAATACCAAAAGCTCAAACTTTCCTAATGCAAGACCTATTGCATTGCAAATGCTTGTTTATAAATGAGGTCTTAGGAACATTTTTAGACATCTGTTGTGTTGTGTATATCGACGATATACTGATTTATTCTAAATCCAAGATGGAACATGTAAACCAAGTAAGAGCCATTCTTCAGCAGCTTTTACAAAATGCCCTATTTGTGAAATTGGAGAAAAGCATGTTTCATGCTACCAAAGTTGAGTTTTTGGGCTATATTATCATTCCATCTGGAATTGAAATGGACCCAAAGAAAATACAAGCAATACTCACTTGGCCTAGCCCTACATCTGTGAAACAAATCCAAAGTTTCTTAGAGTTCGCCAATTTTTATAGGCAGTTCATTCATGATTTTTCTAAACTCATAACTCCAATCACTAAACTGTTGCAAAAATATACTAAATTTGAGTGGGATAATGCAGCAGAACAGGCTTTTCAAACCTTGAAAAAACAATTTACCACAGCTCCAATCTTAATGCATCCTTAACCCACTCAGCCCTTTGTCGTCGAAGCAGATGCCTCCCAATTTGCTATTGGAGGCATTCTATCCCAGAGACAGAAAAATACTGGTCAGATGCATCCCATAGCCTACTATTCCAGGAAATTGTAACCAACTGAGCAAAATTATGCCATAGCTGATAGAGAATTATAAGCAATAAAAGCTGTCTTTGAAGAATGGCGACATTATTTGTTGGGTGCTCGTCACCCTGTTGCGATTTACACAGACCATCGTAATTTATAGTCATTGTTATCGGTCAAAGCTTTTTCCACACGTCAACTACGATGAACTCTGTTTTTTGATGACTATAATTTTCTCATCACCTATCGACCAGGAAAAGAAAACATTAAAGCAGATGCTTTATCACACATAGGGATAAGTGATAAACTGAGTACATTACAAGAAAATCCACCAACAATATTACCCGCACAATGCATTCATGTAGGTGTTGTTGATAATGATATCATACAGGATATCAAGTCAGAATTAAATACAAAACAACCTCAAGACTGGCAAAAGGATCACCCTTTACTACAATGGCGAAATGACCTCCTCGTTATAAATGATTGAGTGTTTGTACCATCTCCCTCATTACAAAATCAAATTATACAGTCACATCACGATACACTTATGTCAGCACATCCTGGAATTACAAAAACGTATCAATTAATTAAAAGAGGTTTCTGGTGGCCTTCCGTGTTTAATGACATACAAACATTTGTGAACACATGTTCTGTATGTACACAAAACAAAACAGTACATCATGCCCCTAGTGGACTATTGCATCCATTACCAATTCCTCTGCAAATATGGCGTGCAGTATCCCTTGATTTTGTTGTGAAACTCCCTCGTACTTCTGCTGGTTCTACCACTATTTTAACAGTTATTGATCATTTCACACGTATGTCTCATTTTATCCCTCTAAAAAAATTACCAACTGCAAAAGAATTGACTCACATTTTTGTGAAAGAAATTATCCGATTACGTGGAATTGCCTCTGTAGTAATTTATGACAGAGGTTCTCAATTCATTTCTCATTTATAGCAACAATTGGGAAAAGCATTACACATGGAAGTCCGCACCTCGTCCAGTTATCATCCACAATCAGATGGTTTCACTGAACGCACAAACCAAACCATAGAGCAATATCTGCGCTGTATGATAACAGATTGTGAACAAGAATGGTCAGAGATATTATGGGTTTTAGAATTTGCTTACAATAATACGGCTCATTCGTCCATGGGTATGTCTCCATTCTTTTGTACTCACGGTTTTCATCCAAAGAATGTGCCTGGTCAAGCTGCCCTTTCTCTAGCAAACCCTTCTGTATGTGATTATGTACAAAACTAGTGTCAATTCAACAACTAGCCCAGTACCATCTAGCAACAGCTACAGAATCTCAAAAACGTGTGGCGGATGCACACTGTTCCTTACAACCCCATACGCTATAGGGGATAAAGTTTGGTTATTCACAAAAAATTTGAACATTCTGTGTAACAAGTTTTGTCCCCGCTTTATTGGGCCATTTCACATAGAAAAGGTCATAAATCCAGTAAGTGTAAGATTGACACTTCCATCCAAGTATCGATTCCATTCTATATTCCACGTTTCATTAGTAAAACCTTTTCACCCACAAACCCGGCTAAACACACCTCCACCTGCTATTGATATTGACGGTGTACCTGAATTTGAAGTACGATCTATCCTTGATTCAAAAAGAGTATGAGGTAAATTACATTATTTAGTAGACTGGAAAGGTTACGGTCCGGAGGAAAGGTCGTGGGAACATCTTGCTATATTACAACATGCACCACGGCTTGTCAAAATATTTCATACCAAACATCCTAACAAACCAAAGCCTATTCCCATGGTCTTACAGGGGATTTTGAGAGGGGGGTACTACTGTCATGATTCCCTTCTTACCCTAACCAACAAAGGCGTGCAGGACGCGTTTCTCTGAAATTAGACACTTCCCCTATTAAAACCCTCCACTGTCCCGTGCCACCAAGCACTCCATAGGGTATAGAGTAAGCTTATCTCTTGAGGCTAATAGTCTGTATTATTCTTAGGACACCCTATTCTAACACCAAACTTCTGGAAGTTGCTTAGCCTTCCTGCAGTTGTCACGGAGACAACTGTTTGCTTACCTGCTTTCCGATGCAATTTCCCAGAGAAGCCTTCTTGGTTCCTGAATATCCTGGACTGCAGCTCGGCATCGCTACAATCTCCTGAGGAAGAAAAAGACACTCAAGCTAAGTGAACTATTCTTTTACCTAGGCGCCCATTGCAAAACAGCACAGAACTGGAGAATAATTATTAGCATTTGTGAAAACAATAATTTTTTTAACGTTTTTTTCGAAATCAAGAAGAGGCACTGAAAGAATTTAAAGGAACTTTAAAAGACATTTGTGCAAAATAGTGAAAACCTAATTCACTAGGGACTTTAGTATTATTTGCAGAATTGTTTGTATTTCCTTCCCTTTTTAGCAAATCGTGATGTACCAATGTTTGGGGGTCAAAGACAAGTAAGTGAATTATTTGTGCAACAAGAAAGGCTTTGTTAAGTAAAGTATGGGTAGAAGAATAAAGTAACTTATTCTGGTTATTTCCCACATTACAGAGAAGCAAGGTCGTAACACCACAAGAAGAATTCACGTCTGCAACATCCTTTGACTTCACAACACAACTGACCACGCCCCAAGATAATACTTCAACTCCCTCACAAGACTACTGGAGCTACTCTAAACAACTGAAGATCGCAGGTAGGAAGCTTGGCGTAGTTTAATAAGGGGTAGGCGTTTCAGTGCTAGCGTTTAGTCTAAAACTCAAGAGTCATATTCCAAAACACATCTTGTTGCCTTGCAGGTCGACAACAGGAACTCGCCAGTGTCCAGTACCCGGCCCTCCTCCCTGAGGGCTACCACTTAGCCTTAGCGTACTAATAGATCACAGGTTATCTGATTGGGGCCTGGGAAGTTGGCACATAGCGTCTCTGCGAAACTACAACCAAGCACCTTACAGGTAAGAGTGTTTGGCAAACCTGACAGTACTTTCCGGAATTGGCTGTTATTTGTATCAACTGAAAAATACAAACATCAGTGAAAAACATTTGACTCCGCGTTATAGAATATTTTTGGTGCATACTTAATGAATATAGTAACATTTGCAAATACCATTTATAGATTGTTGGCAGGGATGCAGACCCATATAAAGACCAGCACTAATATGAACAAGAAGGATTGGCAGGCCATAAAAAGCCTCCAAAATGATGTGTCCATAACCATTAAGCCTGTCGATAAAAGCGGAGCGGTGGTGGTGACGAACACAAAGCGCTATGAGGCGAAAGTATCTAAACTTCTGGGGGTCCGTCAATATTACCATCCACTAGTACGTGACCCCACCACTGAACTCCAGGAACCTATTACCAAGATGGTGGCAGAAGCCAGGGAGAAGAAGTGGTTGACCCATAAAGAGGCAGACTTCTTAATCAACAACAAACCCCGGACACCAGCATTCTATGTGGTGCCAAAGATCCACCAACCCCAGCGCCCTCCCCCGGGACGCCCAATAGTCTCGGGCATCCAGTCACTTCTTGAACCATTGTCCCAGTTCTCAGACTTTTTTCTGAGGGAATGTGTTATACCCTCATACATTCGAGATACAACTGATGTCATCAATATCATAGACACATTGGATTTTGACCCCACTCAGCAATTCCTGGTTACCATTGACGTAGAGTCCTTATACACCAGCATCCCCCAGGAAGCCACGCTGGTGGCAGCAGTGCGAGCCCTGGTGGAATGCGAATGGTTCTACGATGTCCCACAATCTTTTGTCCTACAGTGTACTGAAATTGCCTTAACCAGAAACTTTTTTGCCAACAAGGACCACCTTTATCTACAGGTGTCAGGCACTTCGATGGGGGCAACTTTTGCCCCCAGTTTGGCCTGTTTCTATGTGGGTTTATTTGAGGCTAATTTAAGTCAAGTCAAATCATACTTTATTCGACCAATTAAAATCATAAAAGCAATTACATTACATTTTTCAAGTATTAAAAACAATTCCAAGGCTAATTTAGTATATCATTCTGTAAACCCCTTCGGGACCAATCTTGGTCTCTGGAAGAGGTTCATAGATGATATCCTCTGTATCTGGAAAGGTTCAGAAGACGATCTTATCCAGTTTTTTAATTGGTTAAACAATCCGGACCCTAGTCTGAAATTCACGTGGACTTATAGTAGACACACAGCGGTCTATTTGGATTTGGACATATTCATAGAAAATAATACAATTCTGACAAATGTCCACCAAAAACCCACAGACAAGAACTCATTACTTCACTACAGGTCATATCATCCTCGCGCTTTGCGCGATAATCTACCAGTAGGGCAATTTTTAAGGTATTGCAGAAATTGCACCCAGGTTCAAACATTTGTACGACAATCTGATGAACTGGTTACTAAATTGGAGCAAAGGGCTTATCCCCCTAAAGTTTATTAGGAAACACTGGCCAATTTTGAATACAGCCACCATGAAGATGCCACCCCCAAGGTTCTCTTTTAAGTGTTCCTTCAACCTTCGAGACAAGCTGGTCCACACTCGTCTGATTCAAAACACAAAAGAGACAGGAATGCCCACGTGACACACTCCCTGTGGGGGGTGTTCAGTGTGTGAGCTAACTGAGCCCCTCAAATCTGTGACCTTGGCCAATGGCAGAATTTGGCATTTGAATAAAATGAGTAATTGTAACACTCCCAATGTGATCTACAGGCTAACATGCCCATGTGACCTCCACTATATAGGTCTAACAACACGCAAGGTGAAGGTGAGGATACAGGAACACCTTAGCACCTTAAAAGCCAAGAAGCTAACAACCAAATTGGTACAACATTTCATTGAAAAAGAACATCACCATAAAAGTATCAAGTGGGTTGTACTGGAGAAAGTGGGTGGTGACAAATTCAATATGGAACTGATACTGGTGCAAAAAGAAACGCGTTGGATTTATCAGGAAGGAGTGGACCAACGGGGACTCAATGATGTTATTGAGTGGAACAAGGTTGGCACATAAGTTCACCTAGATATGAGACTATAAGGAAACCATAGCAATATCTAGGACAGAACAGCTAGGTGTACATCCTTGGTGTCAATGATGATGGTGTGCAGGCACTATAATAGACCCCTGGTATTTTAACTTAAATGGGGCATTGGTGACTATGTAAGAAAAACATTGCTATAGTAGGCATGACCCCATATACTGCACAAATATATCAACATCAACATCATGCACACATTGAGACCAGTGTACTAACAGCATTAAGATACTTAGAATACTTGGGGTACTTTAATTAAAGTGCCTGATGGTTGAAAAATGTCCTTTGATGAATTACTTGCGAGACCTATACTTGTAACCAAGGAAAACGCTATAACAAACATCATAATAATATTAACGCAGAGGAATTATTGAAAGCAATCACGAATTGGAAAGGAGTCTTTTTCCATCAGCCATATATTCACATCTGAATAGAGGTGATCATTGTACTTCTTAAGGCACACCAAGATGGCGCCCACGTTCACTGCGCCGGTCTCGGCGTAGTCCTACCGGATGATGCAAATACATCACATCCAGTTGGACGTAGGGGCGGGATGCACAAGCCAGCGTCTCCGCTGCCTTCTTAATGGACACCATCACAACATATGAGGGAGCGGTTGATGTACCAGGCCGTTTTCTAATACACCCGGTAAGGATTAGCGGGAGGGGGTACTGCAGTTCCAAATAGTTTTAAAGTGACGTACATGTACTCTTAGAGTGGTGCATGGGCAGCACCCCAGAGGCATAGGTCCCGCGGCCCCAACCATGAGTATTTAATCTTTAAATATGTCTTTTTAACATACTAGCAATCCGCGATATAGGCGGGCGGATTATTATGGATCACCACAAATTTTGGCGCATCAGTTAACAACGGGCAGAAATAGCAGAAAAGCCCCACTTAACTATTTCATGATAACTATTTCAAGACTCAAGTTGGTTGCTGTGCCTTTTTAATGAATACACTTAGAGCGGGTGACACCGAGAGACGATGATGACATGGGCTTAATCAACAACCATTAGGATGACGGGCTGATTTTAACAATAGAAATGTTATCTCCACAGACTAACCGATGGTAGAAGGGGATAAAGACCGCGACAAAGATCACGGAAAAAGGGTCACCGGTATGCCTAACAAGGGCACCACAGCGGTAATCAAACAATGGCTAATTGTGTGAACTAATATGTGTGAAGAGGATTTACCACCCCGGGATGTACTAACTATCTGTTATCTGTGTTTTTAAAATTGTGTTCTCCAGGTACTCATTGGCTGTTGAAATCAAAGCAGAAAGGTGAGAACTGACCCTTGCCCTGAAGAAATTGCCAAAAATAATTAAAGGCAATGAAACATGTTGGCCATCTATATAGTTAGAAGGCAACTGAGTGTCTTTTAATTGAGCAAACCCACGGCACAGAATGAAGGATGATAGCTAGTGACGGTTTAGCTCATGTTTAATATAATGAGGTGGTCCTATTAGTAGTAGGTTCCACTTTGTTTAAGGTCAGGAATTAAGCAACAGGGAGACACGTCCTTTTGCTTACTTTACCAGTCAATAACAATTCACTGACTAGGTATAGTATTTGCTCACTACACCTGCACACTTTATTTACAAAATACTTTTTTGTCTTCACAATTTTTTGCTGGGTATGGAAGTGCTAATGATGATAACTAGAGTCCACTGGTGAGAACCTATCAGTGGACTCCCATGGGGTTACTTCCGTGAGGCACTCCATGCCTTTGTTCACTTTTTCTTGTGTTTTACATGTGTTGATTTTTTTACAACAGTGTAGAATGATAAGTGTCGCACCACACATCAGGATGAGTACAGTAAGGGAAGACAACGTATAAGAGAGCAGAGACCCATGTTGGCATATTGGGATATTGATGATTGCCAGTGCTGTACATAAAGGTTTAGTGACTACATTTATACATGAGGTCATAAGTAATCTGTTCTACATATTAGGGTCAGGTCACATATATTGTGTAGTAGGGATGCAATGGTTTCTTTTTTTCATGAGTAACATAGAAGCTGAGGCTAAAGTGGCTAAAAAACAACGCCCTCTAATTGAAAGAAGTTTGTCAGACAACATTTATGTAATTACACACAATGAAAGAAGGGTGATCCAATCCCCATCACTACCCACTTCCATTTTTTGGCATGTGATGTCCCTTCAACTCACTTTGACGTTTTGATGAATTGACATTCATGGTTGGAGGCACCATTATCAGGAGCAATTTTCATGTTATCTTGAATGCTCCTCCCACTAAACTGGTATGTCTTCCACTTGTATCAGCAAGGAACTAGTATATAACTCATTACTAATAGCAAAAAAACGATTTATGTGCCAGCTGACAGGGTTTTCCATCAGTACCCCTCTGCTCCTCCTTAGACAGGACCTTGGTCTTAGACCCATCTCAGAAAAAATAGGTTTAAGACTCATCCTCCATTAGAAATGATTCTGTGCCGCCATTGTACTGTATTCTTACCACCAGGGTTTAGAGAAGGCTAGTGCTGTTTCCATGATGCTGATCAAGGCCAACCGTTGGCTAACTGATGCCTTCCTCAAAGTGAAGGACTATCTTTTAGTAATCAATTTCTGGATTAGATAGAGTCTTTAGCAGCCAGGAGGCTGTATTTGTAGTTCCATTATGGAACTTTTCTGAATCATTCCTTTACCTGTAAATGGGGACGTGGTTCCAGTGCAGAGGACAGCCAGTGCCCCTCCTGTGACAATCCCAGAGAGACGTCGATCATGTCATAATTTTCTGCCCAGCCTATCAGAGCAGTAGGAAGACCTGAACATTACCTTTGTGCCACAATTTGGGTGTCAGGAAACATAAGGTGGCTCTGAGAATAATGAAATCTGATTCTATTCAACTGATGGCTTTTGCACTCTCATAAATTTGGAGAGTTATATAAAACTGTGCACACAGATTTAAGGTACTACTGTTATATGTACTGAACAAATTCTGATTATTGATTTTACCCACATACTGGCTATTTGGATAATCTTTTTACGTGACTGCTTCAAATTATGAATTATCTTATATAGGTTTATAGTTATGTATATGTTATGCCTTTAGATTGTCTATTTTAATCTGAATACATTTTTATATTGATAAATGTCATTTTTATTGATGTGCTTTTACGGCATTTTTGCCAAACTAAAGCTTTCATTGATTGATAGAATATTAACAAACAATCAATTAAACAAGCATTTAAAATGACAGATGGGAAGCCGTTAGTGTGAATACCAGATTCCCAAATCCAGGAGCTTTCTTCTGGTACATCACAAAAGTGAGAAATAGTTTTCCATTGTCATGGTGGCATGGGAAAGTGATCACTTCCCAAGCCTTCCCATGTCTCGCTCATCTCTCCCAATACCTGAGCAAAGCAGTGGAATAGCAGATGATGATGGGACGCCCTTCACCCTTTGACTCTTGCATCTTTGCGGACCTGAGAGAGTCAGTGGAAAGGTTGTGGAACTCTAACCCACAGTTTCTAATGTCAGCCACAAGCCTGTATAGGCCCACCTGTAATGGACAAAGTTCAATCAGAGCTGACCAGTCTCGCTAAGAGTGGCTGCCATCACAGTACTGGTTCTTCACTCACTCATTAAAAGTGAAGATTAGGCCAATTGAGTTGGAAGTGGGAGGTCCTTTTTTCAACAATTGTAAGTAAGGGTGGCAGCATGCAAAGTTTTGAGTGGAAACTTTTGTGAAGGGTAGGGGATGCGTTTGCCAAGGATGGTAGCAAAGGGCAGCAGAAAGTTAGGTCTTCTTTAGTTATGATTGTGGGGATAGTGGTGAGGGTGGTGGAGGAGAGTGTTATGATGCCATATGCTGCGTTTTTTTAAAAACCTATTTGAACAGTGTGGTGATGGATCTCCAATGGAAGGGAACGTGGCAGGTCACAGGTACATTTTTGTACAAATAATTTATAAGAGCGAGTAGCAGGAGAGTAGCCAAGGGTGATAGAGACAGGTTGAGAGGGAAATAGCCCAAGGGAGATTGGGCATAGTGATACACGGTGACCCAATGACTTCTCTCCTCTTATCAGCTGCTCCATGATATTAGCTACTGGAGGTGCTTATGGGGGCCATGCACAATATAAAATTGCAGATGGGTATTGTTAGAAATGGGGTCTCCTAATTGGTAGAGGTCTGCACCCTGTCCAAGTATGGACCACCACTCTAGTCAGGGTAAGTCAGATACACCCTCTTAATTACCATCTGCCCATCTTTTGGTAGCTTGGCACAAAGCAGCCAGGCTGAACTTAAGAGGCAATGTGTAAAGTATGTGTGCATCACCAGTAACTCAATGAAAACACCACAAAAAAACTCCACTCAGGTTTAGAAAAATAGAGAATATTTATCTGAGTAACTGAGTAACACAAAACCAAACTGACAAAAATTCCATAATTAGAAGTCGAGATACACATTTTTAAATGTGCTTAGAAGTCACTAGCGGTCAAAAGATTACTTGAGATCACAAAGGACTGATGCAAATCCAAAGTTCAGGCTGACCATGATGGAGGGGAGGCCATCACCAAGACACAGACAGGACCTGCTGAAGAAATACATTGGATGGAGCTTTTGCCAACATTGAAAGACCACTGCGTCATCGTTGAGTCGCACAAAGCAGGTCCTGCATCATAACAAGCTCTGATAAGTTAATGCAATGCATCATCAACATCGAGTCGCGCAAAGCATCGTCATGGTGCTGCGTAGGCTGTGGATCCTTTGTTGTGGAATAGCTTCTGCTGAAAGGCGATGAAGTGGAAATTCTCGCACAGTCAAGGCAATGCATCCATTATGGCAGAAATCAGCTGCAGAACCCACTTCCGAGGCCCAGGACTGGAGGGGGCACTTCAGGCAAGGGTAGGACTCACAGATGGGTGAGTTCAGCGGCACAAGCAGGTTTTCAGTTAGTATTTTTTGTCCCTGGGACTTAACAAAACAGGAGGTAAGTAGGCAATCCTTTGGAGCCACTCTGGTTCATGTAGGTTGGGCCCAGTCCTTGTCCTCAGCAGGGCAGAATTCAGCAAGCAGTGGGGCAGTCCTTACAACACAACAGTCCTTACCTTAGCAGAGTTCTTCCGGGGTCCAGTAGTGTACCAATTCGGCATGGGCAGAGCAATGGTACTTATACCCAAAAGTTCCTTTGATATAGGGGGTGACTTCAAAGAAATTCTCTGAAATGCACAAGGATCCCATTTAACCCAGCCATGTCTACCCGGCTATCTGTGGGGGGCAATCAGCTCTTTGTGTGAGGACATGGCACAGTCTATTCAGATGTAAGTATGAGCCACCTCTCCCCCTTCCTGCCCAGGAAGGCTGTCAGAATGAGGATGAATGTAGATGAGTCCTCTGTCACATCCAGCCCTTCCTGTGTATCTGGATGTCTAGAGGGAATGCACAAAATGTAGCTGTCACCCAGCACAGACATGTTTTGGGGACAGGCTGCAGGCACACAGAGCACAGTTGAGAGAGGAGAAATGTCCACATTTAAAAACTGGCACTTGCAAAATGGTAATGTCGAATCCAACTTTACCTCTATAGAGGATTTATCACCATTGTTCCAAAGATATGAAACATGATGTAGCTACTCCTTTCTGATCAGGAATTACAACTTAAAAGATAATTCAAGGAACTCCCAATGCTAGCCTATGAGAGGAGCACTCTTGACAGCAATGAAAAATGAATGTAGCTGTTTGTAAACACCAAGACATGTAAAACGTAATAGAACATGTCCTGCCTTTTAGTTACACAGCACCCTGCTCCTAAGGTCACTTAGGGTCTTCCTTAATGGTGAGTGAGTTATATATAATAAAGGGCGAGTTTAAGGACTGGCTAGTGGTTTTAAATGTCAAGTTGAAGTGACAGAAAACTGCCTACACAGAACCCGTAATGGCAGGCCTGAGACAGGTTTGGAAGGTTACTTGTGTGAGTGGCACAACCAGTGCTGCAGGCCCACGAGTAGCATTTAGATTACAGAAATAAATAAATGTAAATGTCGGAATTTGTAAAGCGCACAGCTACCTCCACCGGAGGTGTCCCGGCGCTGTCTGTATACCGCTTAGGAACCCTTCCTAGCTTTCCTGGGAAATGTCCACTCCTGGGCACCCCCCAGGTGCAGCCAGGCATCCCAGCGCTTTTGGGGCCATTGTGGAGACTAAGCAAGCTATTGCCCAGAGTTGCAGCATGGGACCCATGATCAGAACAGGCACTGAGGCGAGAATATCCAGTCAGGGGAATTAATGAGCCGGAGACCCACCGAGGCGGGAATCGAACCCTGGTCCCTGGCCAGATCTCTGCATCAAGGTATGCATGCTCTAACCATTGAGCCACACTTCTCCACAACCATTGAGCCACACAGAACCTGGGTATATAGTATACCACTTTACAATGGACAAGCTTTTAAACTGTTTCATTCTTTGAAGCTCAATTTATGTATTGATGTTTTTATTTATTTGCAAAAGAGTGATGTGTGTTGATTATTTGCACGTTGATGGCAATTATGCTGAAATAAAGATATGATGATGGTGATGAGGATGAGGATGACAAGGGACTTACAGGTAAACTAAATATGCCAATCAGGTATACATCAATGTCACCATGTTTAGGGGAGAAGCACATGCACCGAGCACTGGTCAGCAGTGGTAAAGTGCTCAGAGTCCTAAGGGCAACAAAAAATACACCAAAAATGGTCCGTCTGAATCAAGAAGTAAGTGCCAAATAGGTATGGCCGCAACTTCTTCAGTGCCCAAACCACAGCAAAAGATTCTCTTTCTATTGCACTCCACCTCTTTTCCCTGGGAAGTAACCTCCTTGATATGAAGGCTACATGTTTGTCCAGGCCCTCTTCATTGTGCTGTGATGATACTGCCCCTATGCCATGTTCTGAGACATCTGTCTGAATGATAAACTCCTAGGAGAAGTCAGGGGCCCTTAGCACAGGAGCTGTGGTTTGTTTCATGAAGGCACATTTTTTATGGCATGCCTCAGTCCAAATCATATTTCTGGTCTGCTTCTTTGAAGTCAGCTTAGTCAAGGGGTCAACAATGGTGCCATATTCAGTGACAAACCTCCTATAGTACTCAGTGAGGTCAAGAATGCCAACCAAAAATAACTTTCACTTCTGTAAATTATGGTGGATGAGTATAGGTATAGTTTACAAGTGACAATGGATATGTAGTCCATAAACTGGTAACAGATTTAGTGGGGTAACAAGCTGTCCCTTCTCCAAAAAATCTCTTATGCGAATGTAGAAATATGTTACGCAGGGCTGTCATTTTTTCCCTTGTTGGGGAGATAACTTCAACCTTGGTATATAAAGGCACATCTTGATCATTCTCCAGAACACATGACACCCCACATAATAATATTAACAACAAAACCACAAGAATAGCACATGTTATTTTCTGTTTGCGGGTCTACACCATAACATGTTGAGTAACAAGAAGCACTGGCTGCTCTTCCTCTGAAGCCTATCTGCCAAAGGGATGCATTACGAATGATGAAAAAGGGGCAAAGCGCAAATGTAATATACAAGTTCCCAGTGTCTGTCAGAGCTTCACTGGTACAGGCTCCTATTGTCCATCAATACGTTGGCGCTCTTGAGCACCGGCGGTGGAGCTTGCTCTGTCCTTAGTTTATTTGATGTATCCCAAGTTCATCACAATGGTATACCTCCCCGGTATACTTCATCCTTCCCTATCTAACCACGTCGGTGCGTCGGATGGCCCCCGACCATCTGACATCACGGTGGGCGTGTGCGGAGGACGACCGGGGGCATCCGAACTGCGCATGTGTGGAATTCTCCCGCACAGCAGGGGAATTCCTGCCGCAGCGAAGCGGTTAACGTTCAAGCAACCAAACTAAGGTAAAAAAAATCCATCATCAGGCTCAACAAATCTCTGTTGATCACTATAACTCAGTACAGCCCTTATCTTTTTTCGCCTTCGATGCAACTTCCCTCAGCCAAGGGGGCAATCATACCTAGAAGCCCCAGGCACCGTAGGATCAGGGAACAGAGGCTCCTGGATAGCTCGTATTTCTGGCGGAACAGCCTAGTTCAGTACACGCTCATTTTCTTCATCCGTTTGGGTCCACGTTAGATGGGCATCCCTGAATGGGACAAGCTGAGGCACCAGCTCACACTCGGAGTGCCCGATGCTGTTCTTGACCCACTGATCAGAAGGTAGAGGTAAAGGAACCCTCCATCAGTGGGTCGCATGTACCCAGCTCTTACGGCCATCAACCTTTATAGCAGTACGTGTCACCAACAGGACCTGTTCGGGCCCCTTCCAGCCCGGCTCTAAACTTTTCTTCCTCTGAAAGTTCCATATTATGATGTAGTCGCCAAGCTGGATATCATGGCCAGGTCCCGCACGTATGGAAGGGGGGGACTCATGCCCCTATTGGGGAATAGAACGTAAATTTTCGGTTAACTGGCCAAGGTAGTCAAGCAACATAGGGTACTCAAAATCTGAAAATGTACGAGGAGGCAGGACGCCCCAGAAATTTGTCAGGTGGCCAAACACGACCTCGTAAGGAAACAATCCTGTCAAATCAAATCAAATCAAAAATCACTTTATTCGGTTTTGCAAAGAAGACCATAAAAGTTCATAAAAATACATTTCATACATTAATTCAGTTTAAAAAGACTATTAAAAAGTCATGAGTTTAAAATGCATTTTGTAAAATCGTTAAAAGAAGGGGATAGACTCTTAGTACCAACCCTTATAGTCTCTTCATACATTTGATTTTTCAGAGGTTAGACCTATGACGTATGCAAAATTTCAAAAATCGTACAGTTGCTTTTGCTATCAATTCATTTTCTAGATATTGTAACGCCAGATAGGCTGGGCGACATTGGCGTAGGCCCCAATATTTAAATATGGGCAATAGCCATTGTCTGCGGGGTGCCTCAAAGAATTTACAAAATAAGACTGTATGTATTGTCGACTGCTTTGATTGGGAGTCACAAGGGCACAATGACATTTTTGATGTCCAATCATTTTGTATGGGAAAGCAGACCATTAAGTGGAACATGTTGAACCTGAAGCGTGTCAGAAGTAGTTTTTCAAATGGGGTCATGTTATACAGCAAATAAGGTTCAATAGATGATACTGTTTGAACTAATAGACTTTGTTGTACAGAGGATTTATGGATTTCTTTTAGCAGACGTGTTTGGTGCAAATGTGATAAGCATGCTTTCCTCAGATCTTTTTTGGAAATGCTGTATAAAGATAATGGATCTGTAAAATAATGTCTGTGTCCCATATCTGTAAGAAAGGCATTTACGTAGGCTGTCCATTTCATCCGCCCATAGTGCTCCAGCGTCTGAATGTCTTGAATAATCAGTCTAGTTAAATTGCATTGTTCAGTGACCCAAATTCTTCTCCAGAGCATTATAGGTTGTATTCTTATAATGTCCTCTAGATGGTCTATGCCCAGCTCTTCGTGACAGGCGTATGTAGAAGAATTTTTCGGCAGCCCCAATAGGTATCTTAAGAAGGCATTTTCTATTTTTTGTAAGTCAGTCACGTTTGCGTGTCCCCATATCCCTGCCCCATAGATAGCAGTACTAACACATTTTGCCTTATAAATTTTTAAGGTTTCTAGAGGTGGCTTGTGACCCAGTTTTTGGACAAATGTTCTCAAGGCCGCTGTTGTTTTTAGAAATGATAGTTTTCTCGCCGAGATTGCCGCTTTCCACTTAAATTTGTCGTCAATGACAATTCCCAGGTATTGGTAAGTGGGTGTTCTTTCCAGAGCTTCCCCTTTCACAAATAATGTTTTAGGTTTCATGTTTTTCCTCCCCGCATGCATAGTAAAAGTTTTTTTTAACATTTAAAAACAAGTTCAAGCTCAACATAAATTCACAGTATCTATCCAATTCTCGCTGCAGTTCCACAGATGTTCTCGCTAAAATGACTGCGTCGTCGGCATATAGCAGCGCGGGTATATGCCGACGACCGACAGAGGGGAGGTCTCTACTTCCCTCAAGCAGTGCTGTCTCAAGGCCATTTGTGTAGAGGGTGAATAGAAAGGGGGCCAGTACGCATCCCTGTCTGACCCCCTTTTCTACCCGGAAGCTATCTGACAGTTGACCCTTTGTCCTAAATCGCACTCTGCCTGTTGTTCCAGTATAGAGTTCTCGTAGGAAATCTACAATAGGGGGATCTACTCCCATATTCAACAGGATCGTCCACAGCCTTGAATGTATGACACAATCGAAGGCTGCGGATAAGTCCACATACACCATGTGAAAGGCACTCCCCTTGGCCTCTAAGTATTTTCCTGCCAATAGGGTCAGGTTTAGTGCTTGGTCCACAGTGCCTAGACCTTCGCGGAAACCATATTGTATGTCTGATATGACATTGTTTGTGACTGCCCACTCCTGGAGTCTCTCGAGAACTATCCGACCAGCGACCTTCCCGAGAGAGTCCAGGAGGGAGATAGGCCTATAACAAGTTGGTGAGTTTCGGTCTCCCTTTTTGAAGATTGGGACTAGTATAGAGGTCTTCCATGATTTTATCAGCCCTTCTTCTAGGGATGCGTTTAAAACATTTGTCAGGAGCGGGGACCAGAGTTCTTCCTCGTATTTATAAATGTCAACGGGAACCCCGTCGGGCCCCGGGGCTTTGCCTAATTTAGTGGATTTTAAGGCTTTCTGTACCTCGTCGTGCGTAAACTGCAGGTTTAGTGGATAGATAACTTGCTTCAGCAAGTCCGTTGTTTCCATATTATCTGGTGGACTTAAACAAAAGACATTTGAGTAGTGTTTTACCCATTCAGTGTTGGTAATCGCGACATCAATAGAGGGTATATCCTCCTTCCCTGTGAGGTATGGTGACCTTACTATTTTCCAGAACTCAACACTGTCTTTGAGTTCTGTACTTTTTTTTAGACACTCCCAGAGGTCAGTTTTTATCTCGTGTTTTCTGTTTTTAATTGCTAAGACATATTCTCTCCTTAGAGCGGTAATTTCCACCCTGTCTCTATCCTTACTGGCCAATGCTTTTTTTAGTTTTACATGTGCTTTCGTACAAGCTGAGTTGAACCAGCCTTTTTTATCACGGATAATCTGTTTGCAAGATCTAGTTAAAGCCTTTTTTATTTTTCTGTGATAATATTGAAGCTAGCTATTGTCTTGGAGCTTTCTGCCTCACGGTCTAAACAAAGTGAAATCTCATTTTTACAAGCTGTAACAATTGTTGAAGTGGTCGCTTTTTTATCAACGTTTCCCCATTTTAGGGTGTAGCCATTAAGAGACCCCATCTCTAAGTTTTGTTGATGCAGTAAGGAAAAAGTATCAAAATCTTTTTGTTTTCTTTGTTCTCTTAGACTGATTACTATCGGAAAGTGGTCACTTAAAGGATTTTTGGGTACTTCGAATAATTCTATATTTGGACCTTTATGTGCTGAGATCATAACGTAGTCTATCAGACTCGTCAGTCCCCTGCCATTAAAGGTTGGGGTGAAAGGTACTTGAGAGGTTTTTTGTTCGTTTGCAAAACCCAGTTCTAATTCGGTTACAGCCTCATTCATTTCTTCACCTTCATGTGAATGGGTAAAGTGAGTGATCATATTTCCATCATCATCTACTATCCCACATTTATCTGTATTATTATTGTCACATAGGTGGATGTTAAAGTCTCCGCCCCATAGAATGGTGCATGTTTTATTAATAAATTTCTCTTTTAGGTTTTGTAAAGTACCAGAGATTTCTTGAAGAAGGTTAGTTAGATCATCTAGTTTTTTGTTATTGTAAAAGTTTACAATGATGTATACTATCTGTTTAGTTGTCTTGATAATAACTATTTGGTAATTCTCCTGTAATTTTACTGGAACTATCTCTTCATATTGTAGGGTGTTGGCTATATAGATAATTAGACCGCCACTGTTTCTTCCAGATGAAGATTTTTTTGCTGAAGAAAGGAAAGTCTTATATCCCATTATATGTAGTGGGTCGATAGCCCAAGTTTCCTGAAGACAGATAATACTGCTCACAGTTACTTGGTTTAAAAAGTTAGGATTTGTTACTTTAGCCAGCAAACCTGCTATATTCCAGAAAGTTAAATGTATTAAGGAAGTGCTTTTATTATTATTGTTTGAAATTTTCTTAATTAATGAGTTCCCATGGTGTTGGTGGCTAATTTTTAATTGAGCTGAGTTGATTTCGTCATTAGGTCCTATATGTTTTTGAGTATTTACAGTATTCTCTGGTGTTATGTTCTGCGTGTCTAAACCATATGTATTAGAGGGGCTATCTGACATCTGGCCTGCTGGATTTAATGTAAGGTTCACTGAGTCTACAGAATTGAAATTTTCTTGTCAATCATTAAAATCAAGAGTAGAAAGTGCAGCAAACCTATTTTGAGTTGGAATACTATAAAGATTACCAGGAGCTGCGGCAACATGTTGCCAACGAGGGTCCCTGTATTCTTTGGTTGGCATTGTAGATAGATAAGGGTGAGAGGTGAAATGAGGATGGACCTGTGGATGATATCTTTGCATGTGGACGTTTGGGTATGTAAATTTGGGATACTGTTGTAAAAAGGGGGAGTTGTTTGCAAATATTGAATGTTGATCGAAGAAAGGAGTGGCTAGGTTAGATTCTGTTGTTGGTACATCAGTGATCAGATGCCTATAGAAGTACCCCAGTGGGAGTAAAGTAGTATTAAATTCCCATATGGATGGTGAAGGGGCTCTGGCCAGAGTTTTCTCGGCCCACTGTGGATTCTTAAAACTGATAGATACACAATCACCTTCAAATTTCTTTTTTAAAGGACCTATCCATCCTACTCTCTGTACATTGTTTATTTCTCCTGTACATTCTATCGGATAGTTACAGTTTGCTATCAACCAGTGCAGAATCTTATTTTTCAAAGATGAATGAGTTTCCTCTTGATCGTTCCTAAGCCTAGGCACATTCACTAAGATCAATACATAAGCACCACATTCGGGAGGAAGATTGATTCTTGACGGGATCTGCCTTGAGTTATATGGTGGATCGTGTGTTAACCGGGGTTTTTGAGAGTTTATGGTAGTGGATGTTGAATTATTTCGTCTCTTTTTTTGTTCTATGGATGATGTGGTCGTCTTTCCTGGAGTAGTGTTTACCGCCTGAATACTAGTGGCTGTGCTTGAAGTTGGGCCACTTCCTGCGGTAGAGTTGTTTGTGGGCTTATTTTTGTTCACTAGAATAGATGAGTTTGGTTGCGGTTTTGTTGTACTAGTTACAGTTGATGTACTTTTTTCTGTCTGTTTTGTAGTAATAGTTATCCCGGTGTTTGGTTTCCCAGCTATATTAGTGGGTACAATATCTCTCGTGAGAGTCTTTTTGTTAACAGCGACAAGTTCCTCAAGTTTCTTTTCAATTCTGGTCAATCTAGATTCGATTGGTGAGAAATAAATTGCCAGGAGATTGCCGACACTTTCTATCAGTTGATCATCTTTTATTAACTTTACTGATGCGTCAAGGTTATTTATGTACTCCTGGACCTTTTCCTGCGCGACTTCAGTTGAAGGGCCCGGTTGTTTAGATGTTCCATTGGCTATGGGGTACTTGGTTGTGGTTTTTCTAGATTGAACTTTGGAGTTTTCGCGTAATTTACCCACAGGAGGGATACTTATTGTTGGTTGTTGAGTCTGTTTACGAATGGCGCCCTCTTCGGTAGATCTTACTAGTATGGGACTGTTCGGTTCTATGTTATCCGGAGTAAGGTTTATGTTTAGATCTGGTGTTTTTTCAAGATCATTGCTCATGTCAGAGTCGCACTCTATCAGTGGGTCTGTGGCCGATAAATTAATTTCATTAGGAATGGTATGAATATCAGGCCGTGTTTCTAGCAGACAGCCTAGTTGTTGTTCATGATGTTTGACAGGAGTTTTTGCCAACAAAATGTCGCCAAGGGAGGAACGTTTAGTTGTTAGTAGTTCATATGAGGCCCTACGCTTGGCAGCTTCTAAGTCTTGTGAGACTCTTCTTTCAAGGAGAGAAATGCTTAAATCAATCGCGTCATGAGTTCTCGTGATAAAATTGTCAAGGGGGCCAATGATAGATGAACTGTTTGCAGCAGCAGCAGTTTTGCTCCTACTTCCCCTGGTAGTCATTATAATGTAATTGTGGGCCGGATGTGATGGCAAGCAGTGGTAGATAAAACCAGGGATCTCTCAGTCAATCTAATGCAGGGGAGGTCAATGTCATGGAAGCAGTTCTGGTTTCATATACTAAGGAGCGAGGGAGGATTTTAAACACGTGTAGGTAATAAGCAGAATAGTACCTGGAATGAGGTAGAGCAGGGATGATAGAGGGGTGTACCCAACCCAACCTCCTCGGCCTCTGAGGGCCTCAGAGGGCCCGCCCTTTGCCCGGGCTTCGCCCGGCGTCCCGCTCGCGTCCCGCGAGACGGGGATGATGGTTAATTTATGCGCCTCCTGGCGCCGAAATCTCGCGGTATGTCCCGCTAGGTCTGCTGGGTGTTGTGGTCCTGTGTCTGCACCACGCCCACACTCCACTCGTCAGCCGGACTCCCGAGATGGCAGAAGGGGTCCCACGGCGAGAGGCAGGAGGCGGGCGGGCTGGCAGGGTCCCGGAGAGTGTCCCAAGCGATGTCCCAGGGCAGTTTACAGGCAGCGCCTGTCCAGCGGCAGAAGGATTCAGGTATTTTGCTTCTAATGAGTCACCCCCTCGACCGGGATGATGGTTAATTTATGCGCCTCCTGGCACCGAAATCTCGCGGTATGTCCCGCTAGGTCTGCTGGGTGTTGTGGTCCTGTGTCTGCACCACGCCCACACTCCACTCGTCAGCCGGACTCCCGAGATGGCAGAAGGGGTCCCACGGCGAGAGGCAGGAGGCGGGCGGGCTGGCAGGGTCCCGGAGAGTGTCCCAAGCGATGTCCCAGGGCAGTTTACAGGCAGCGCCTGTCCAGCGGCAGAAGGATTCAGGTATTTTGCTTCTAATGAGTCATAGAATGTGCTGTTGTTCTTGTTGACAAAAGTGCTAATGGTATAGAATCTGGCCACTTTAACCCTGGGGTCTCCTGTATTTTTGGCAATTTCAGTTTGAGAATACCATTGTACTTCTCAATAAAACCCACTGACTGTTGGTGATTAGCAGCATGGAATTTCTGTTTCACATGAAGACCCTCACAAATCAACTGAATCACTTTGCATTAAAATGACTTCCATTGTCACTCCAGATAACTCAGGGCAAGCCGAACTCCTTCAGGAGTACCTTTGCAGTCGTAATGACTGTATTATCTTTAGTGGGATAAGCCTCGACCCATTTACTAAATGCACATACAACCTCCAAAACATATTTAAGATTATTGCATCTTTCTAATTTAATATAATCTATCTGAAGGACCTCAAAAGGAAAAGTGGGTGGTGCAAAATTACCAGGTGGTATTGGGGACCCTTCCCTGGATTATCATCATGCAGACCATACAATGTTTCACTAGATGCACAGTTGTCTTTGAAATATTATCATTCTGCCATATAGGAGCTAACAACTTATAAATGCCTTTTGCACTAATATGAGATTGACCATGTGCCATGGTTACAACAGGAAGAACATATTCATCTGGTAAGATGCATCTGTTTCCCTGATTTATCCTCATTGAACAGTGCTGTACTTTCCTGCCATACCACTAATTCTTCATTGTGGCTTAACTTTGTATCTCTTTTACACTTTTTTTTTTTATTTTATTTTTTTAAAGACCTTTATTACACATTCTTGTCAGGACACAGCTTAAGGCCTACAACCTCTGGGGCCGGCCGCGAGCACTCAAGTGTTAAATGTACAATGCAAATAATTTACACAGCCGTTTAGCCGGCATCCCTGGGGCCCGGCGGCAAATATACATAGTGTGTGTAAAGGAGCTGGCATCCTTGTCTAATGTTACTAAGGTCTGCTTTTTTTCTTTAAACCGTAAAACCAAACTGTTCAATAAAAACAAAGGCACAGGTGTAGAACAACACAGAGCTATCTCAGAGAGTAAACAGATCTAGTTCCTCGAGTAAATTATCCGCGACAGCAGGGGTGCATTCTTGAATCATTCCCCGCACCTCCCTCCCCCGACATGGTCCGGAGGCCTCCAGAACCACGCGACTCATCTACCCCCGCAGCCATAGTACAGCCTGAATCCTCAATCTGATACACACTCATCTGCATCCTCCCTCGGTGGATCACAAATGTTTCCCCTGTACTTGTTCCACGCCCCCCAGATCAGCCCCCATTTCTTGGGGCAGCCCCTCTGAACAAACAATGCCTTCTCTGCCACCATCGCATCATCCATATCGTTGCACCATGCTCTCAGTGTGGGTAACACAGGAGATCCCCACAATTTGGCCACATTGCGCTTCGCGACCATCAGACCTAACATCACCCAATCCTGCTGTCTATGGTTCAAGTCCGTTGCCTCCCATACGTTCAGTAAGCAGCAGCGTGGGTCGGGCAGGAGGGAGGTAGTCACCGTCTGAGAGATAGTTCGCATCACCGCTGTCCAATATCCTGCCAACCTCCCGCACTCCCAGATAGTGTGAAAGAACGTCCCCCTTTCTCCGCATCCACGGAGACAGTAATCGTGTTCAGCCTTCCCAATCCTGTGCAGGACCACCCTGGTATAGTATGTACGGTGCAGTATTTTCAGCTGCACCAATTTAAGCCTGGAGGGAATCGCTGACTCGCGCGGCGACGAGAGAGCCTCCTGCCACTCCGAGTCGTCTAGGTCCCCTATATCTGCCACCCAAGCGGAACGCAGTTTGGACAACATGTCGGGGAGATTATTAACTAGTTTCCGGTATGTATAATAGGTGGCTTTTTGGGGCATGTGTTCAGTTAACAGTCTGTCTTCTAGGGGGGTAGATTCCTGCAAATTTGTTCCCTCCGGAACAGCTGCCCTCAGTGCATGCCTTATCTGCATGAACCTGTAGTGTTCGGACATAGCCATGCCGTATTTGGTCTGCAGAAATTCAAAATCTACGACTTTGTGGTTTTTCCAGAGGTCCCCCTCCACTGAAATGCCTATTGCGTCCCATGCCCTGAACCCCTTAGTATTGCCCATGTAACCTAACCTGTAGGAGTCCCACAGGGGCGTCATCTGTGTAACGGTGTTTGCACATTGAAGATGCCTGTGTGCTTTATACCAGATTTGAATCGTGTGACGAGTCGGGCCCTGTAGCCCAGTCGGGATGGTCCGGCTATAAAGGTTTCTCAGCAGGCCCCTGGGTTCGATATTCTGTCTGTCCGCCATGTAGGCTGGCTCCGTTTGCGAGGCGTGTAGCCAGTAGTTGATCTGTTTAAGATGGGCAGCCCAGTAATATAATTCAATACTAGGGAGCGCGATGCCCCCGTCGTACCAGTCTTTTACCAGCTTGTCCTGAGCAATAAGAGCCGGTTTCCCGTCCCAGAGCAAAGTCGAAACTGCCGCTGCGATGGCCTTAAAATAGGAGGGGGGCACTGGAAACGGTGAGTTTTCAAGGAGGTACAAGAATCGGGGCAGTGTCATCATTTTAAACAGGGCGGCTTTGTCCAAAAGAGTGAGTGGTAGGGAGACCACACCTTGACATCTCCAATGAACCGGTCCAGGGGGTGTTTCAGGTTCAGGACGTGGAATTCGTCCGGGTTAGGAGTGACAAAAACTCCAAGATATTTAAAGGGGGCGGTAGTGTAATTTAACGGACAGTCCCTCGGTAGTGGGGGGGGCGGCCAGCAAGTATGTAAAGTACTGACTTCAACCAGTTAATTCGATAGCCAGACACTCTCCCAAACTTCTCGCAGACATTGAGCAGTTCCGGAATCGATTTCTTTGGGGAGGTGAGATAGAGCAGGACATCATCAGCGTATAGTGATATCCGATCTTCCCATGTCGGTGACCACTGGATACCCTTGATGGATGGTTCCCATCTGACCCAAATCGCCAGCGGCTCCAGGACTAGTGTAAACAGCAGAGGGGATAATGGGCAACCCTGCCTCGTTCCACGTCCAAGCGGGAAGTCCCTGGAGATGTGTCCATTAGCCGCCACCTGGGCCAGGGGGCCAGCGTAGAGCAGGCGGACCCATGCACAGAATTGGGGGCCGAAGCCCATGTGGCGAAGCACAGCGAACAGATAAGGCCACTCCACAGTGTCAAACGCCATAGTGGCGTCCAGGGAAAGCAATACCGCCGGTTCCTGAATACAGTCACGGCGAGCCAATACCGCTTGTAAACGTCGTAAGTTATGCGAGGTGCTACGATTCTGCATAAAACCGGACTGATCCGGGTGTACCAGAGTGGCAAGGTGGGGGGCCAACCGCAGCGCCAACAATTTGGCAAGGATTTTTGGCTCCGCATTGAGCAGGGAGATGGGGCGGTAAGAGGCACAATCCTCCGCTGCCTTACCAGGTTTGTGGATCGGGATGATTGTGGCGAGACGTTGATCAGCCGGTAGCATACCCACTTCCAGGCTGTCCTTCAACATGTTCAGGAGATGGGGGGCCGTCGTCCGTGCTGTTCGTTTGTACAGTTCCACCGGGAGACCGTTGGGTCCCAGTGCCTTCCCCGACGCCAGTGCCTCAGTCGCGTCCCTCACCTCCTCCACAGTGATATCGGCCTCAAGTAAAAGCGCTGTCTCAGGTGAGAGACAGGGGATCGCCAGATCTTTAATATATCCGTAAGCCTCCTCCACCGAGAACCCCGCCTGGGGAGAGTAGATCGCTTTGTAGTGATCAGCCAGTAAGTCAACTATGACCCCGGGGTCTGAGGTCGACCCTCCAGCAGGCCGCGTCAATTGAGCAATGACCCTTCCTGCCCTTTCCTTTTTATCGAGCCAGGCCAGCATTTTACCTGCCTTATCGCCCAGTTCATAAACCCTGTGCCGGGTGGCCTGAATCGATGATCTAACCAATTCCTTCTGATATGCCATCCATTCTACGCGGCATAGCCGGACTGCCTGGGCAGCTCCCAGAGAAGGAGTGGATTCCTGTCTAGAAATGGCCGTTGCAAGGGCCTCTTCCAGGGTGGCGAGTTCTTGCTGTTGCGTTCTCCTATGGGCCGTTACCGACGCAATAGCTTGCCCCCGTAGCACTGTTTTGAATGCTTCCCACAGGGTACTCCCGGAGTCCACGGAGCCTGCATATTCTTGGAAATAGTGTTCCGCAGTAGCAGTGAGGGATTTTAACAATGGGGCGTTCTGCAGATAATTTGCATGAACCGGAAACAGACGGCACGCATGGGAGCGGTGGTTCGTGTATGTGAGTAGTAGCGGGGAGTGGTCGGAGATTCCTCTGGGGCAGATTGTCACCTCTTCCACCCCACGTAGTCCCTCCCCTGACATTAAGACGTGATCAATCCGTGAGAGGCAATTATGTGTCGCTGAGTAGTAGGTGTATTGTCTGTCGCAGGGGTGTTTGTAGCGCCAGCAGTCCGTCAGTCCCAGGGCGTCCATCAGACCGTTGAGTCGTCCGCCACCCCGCACCGTCCCAGCCTGTGGGTGTCTATCAAGAGCCTGATCCACAACGTCATTGAAGTCGCCCCCTAAAACCAGTGTCGCCGTCGGTAGGGCCAGTAGAAAGGAAGCTAGGGCGGTGTGTGCCGCAGCATGCAGGCCAGGCGGGATGTAGACAGACACAAAGTTAAATAGCTGGCCCTCCCACAGTACCGTCACTGCTGCAAAGCGGCCCTGCGGATCTATCTTAGTTTGTTGACATACCAAAGGGAAGTTTTTTCGTACCAGGATCCCAGTCCCCCTAGAGCCGGAGGAAAAGTCCGCGTGAGTAATGAATTTATATCCCCATCTGTCCATTGCTTTAGAGACCGCGCCCACTAAATGGGTCTCCTGTAACATGACTATCGCTGGTTTGGAGCGCTTCAAATATTGCAACACTAGGCCCCTCTTCACTCTATCGCCCAATCCCCGAACATTCCACGTGAGTGCAGTAAGTGTCGGTGAACGGGAGGGGCGCGCCCTGCGGGGCTCAGGTTCAACCATTGAGGGAGTCGCCATCAAGGTGGGTGTGGTATGTGTACATGAGGAATAATTCCAGTGGAGTGTCGTTACAGATTACAGTGTCACCCTCATGTAGTGCCGCATACCCTGTGCCGTGCCATAAAATACTATAAGAAAACAAAACAACCAGAACCAAAACAACCAGCAACCCCCCCCCCCCCTACCCCCCTCCCTGCCTCCCTGCTGCACGGGTCGGAAACCGCCCGCCTCCCCCAACTGAGCAGAGTGCTTTGTCCCATCCCAACCCATTGTACTTGCTTGTCGGGGTGTGAAGCTCTGCAATCCAACGGCAGCTCTCTGTGACCTCAGCCGTTCAACCAGAGCAGGGCCCAAGTGTTCTCAGACAGTGTATTGGCGCATGATCGCCGGCCCTCACTCCTCGAAATACTCTCTCTCTTCCTGACCCGGTTCTGCAAATAGGTCCTGGCTATGTCCTTGTGATGATACCTGGTCCGATTGATGCATTGTTCCCCTATCGCGTTGACTCCTGCCGTCCCGTCTAGGTGCCTCCACACGTCTCCACCCATCCAGCCAATCCCTCGCCGCCTCTGGTGTATCGAAGAACCAAGCCTTGTGATTGTCTACGATTCTCAATCTTGCCGGGAATAACATAGAGTATGGTATGTCCTTGGCCCGCAGGCTTTTTTTAATGTCGATAAAAGTCTTTCGTCGTCGGGCCACCTCTGCCGTATAATCCGGGAAGAACGCTATAGTAGAGTTCAGTACCTTGATAGGGGGGGAATTCCTGGCGGTTTGAAGTATGGCATCTCTGTCTCTGAAATTAAAGAGTTTAGCCAGCACCGGCCGTGGTGCCGCCCCTGGCTTCGGTGTCCCCCCGGGGACCCTATGCGCTCTTTCAACGGAAAAGAAACGGGAGAGCCCCTTCGGTTGCAGCTTTGTCGCGATTAATTCTTCCACGTACAAGTCCATCGCGCGTTTGCCCTCCGACTCCGGAATGCCCAGGATGCGGACGTTGTTACGTCTCGATTTCCCTTCTTGATCGTCCAGTCGATCCTGCAGCTTCTTGGCAACCGCCTCCAGTCGTTCAGTGGCCAACTGCAGTTCTGAGGTGTCCTCCACCAGTGATTTAGTGACCACTTCCACCTGGGCTACACGCTCCGTCATTTTGTGGAAATCCGCCCTCAGTAGCCCAACATCAGTAGAGATTGCTCCCACCGTTGTCTGCACACTCGTAAGCATCTTCATTAAGTCCTCTAACGTCACTCGTTTGGTGCCCTCTCCCTCTGTGTTCTTGCCCGCAGAGAGGCGACCCTCCGAATTCTGTGTTGTAGTCTTGTTGAAGGCAAACTTCTCCAGCTTCGCTTGCGCCGCTGCGTTCCTAGGACCCCTGTTCGCCATATCGCAAGGCAGTCAGCACCGTTCAGACGGCAACAAGATGGCGCCGTTTGCCAAAGCTCCACCACTCCACTAGGTGCGTAGACCGGGTTCCGCGCGCAGGCCAGCCTCCGCTTTCTCTGAATGGGCTCTGCAGGGCCCTCACCCCCACGTTCCTGGGCAGCTCTTTGTGATCTGCAGGCTGATGCTGTCGTCGGGCCCAGAGGAGAGCCGCAGCGGTCAACAAGGCTGTGGATGCCCTCCTAGTTATGGGCGCTAGTCTGCTCTAGTGGCATATGTTCAGTGCAGCCGCCTCTGTACCCCGCACTCAGGGACCCCTGTGCACTGTCCGACGTGGGGGCCGGTGTCTCGCCACTCTCTGTCGTTACTGTCAATCAAAGGTGCCCTCCGCCTCTGGGCGCTTCACTCTGCGCTAAGCAGTCGTTTACATATGGGCTCCCAGGAGTGATACTGCACGCATTTTCTCTGCACAGCCAGCAGCGCCTCCAATCGTACTACTCACTCAGGCAGGTCGGGCGTTCATATGCCACCTCTCTCGCTCCCGCCGTCGTGCCCTCCGTGGAGCCGTGTACTGGCCGCCCGTTGGATCTCCCGAACTCAGGTCAGTGTGGGTGTGTAGTCAGAACCTCCAGGGCGGGAATCCACAGCCGCTACTTTGCGCCGCTGTTGCAGGGCCGAAATCACCTTTGGTGCGTCCCACTGTCGCCAGCGGACCTTTCCGGTCCAGTCGCCCGGCCCCCGGTCACTTCCGGTCGGGCTGTGGAGTTGCGGCAGGCCGGTGCGTGCACACGCGGCAGGGCCCTTTTCCGCCCGTCGGATCCGCACCGGCTAGCTTCTGTCGATTTTCGCCGGGGATGCGTCGGCCGGCGCCGCTTCACTTCCTTTCTCGGAATCAACGCCTGAAGGTGCACAATTTTCGGATTAGCAGCCGGATCATTGAAAAGAGAGCCGCGTCGGTGTCAGAGCACTCTCGCTACTGAGCCATCACGGTCGGCTCGTAGCCACGCCCCCCTTTTACACTTTTAAGGGTATTTTCAAACATAACTTCAGGAACCCACCTAGATGGACCTGCTACAAACATATGCTTCATCTTGTTCGAGCCGTTTGTCACCCTGGACAGGTAAAGATGGGACACTGTATACTTCGATATAATGGTCTTTATTTGTCAGGGCACATGAAACAATGAAATAGCAGGTTCCAGGTCGCATCGTCTTCAGGGGGATGGGGCTTTTCCTCCTTGTCGTCCTCTCTGGAATGGGATTAGTCGGGTGCTCCAATACGTAAGGGAAAGCAAACAAAAAGGGGCACTCCGATTAGTGCTACGGTCATTCTCAATCAGGGTAGAGGGAGGATGTGACACCCAGTCGGTTCTTAGGACAGTGCAGGGCAAGGGGCCGTCACCAAGGTAGATAGGGAATTACGCTGTGCGTAGTTCCTACGGTTTCCCTACTGGAGGGCTGCCTTCACTGCTCTCCCTGCCTCCCGGTAACACAGACCCCAGCCTCCCGGGTCCCTTGAAGCGGGCATGCACCTATTCTATAAATAAACAACAAGGTCCACCTCTAGAAGGTTTCCTGTGAGCCAGAATATATCAGGCATACACAGTATTTGTTAAAATACCCCTCACACACCAAAAGGGCCCTTGGTGTCATGCTTCATCATCGGGGTCTCCCGCCCCGCTGCGGGACGGGCGTGCTACGACTAGCGACTACGCTGGAGCACTTAGATGTTGTAAGTGCTATGTGAAGTGTATTGAGTGAGTCTGAGTAGGGTCAGGAGTGATATGGAAAATTGAGATTTAAAAGAATACCTGGCCTTATGAAAGCAAAAAATTATTTATTAGTCATAGGCTGGTATCGTTAAAAATAGTGTGGCGGAGACAATCTAGCTTAACAATGGACTAGTTCTCCTGGTGTTGTCAACATGTTTCGAGGCTGACTGCCTCTTCGTCAGTACGGGGTCAGATCCCTCTGTCACTCACTAAGGTTGG
Source organism: Lissotriton helveticus (assembly GCF_964261635.1). Classification (NCBI taxonomy): domain Eukaryota; kingdom Metazoa; phylum Chordata; class Amphibia; order Caudata; family Salamandridae; genus Lissotriton; species Lissotriton helveticus. The sequence goes on from NC_136063.1 coordinate 1,026,868,378, forward strand.
CAACAACGTGTGCTATGTGTATATGCAAGTGAATAGAATATAGATTATAATACAACTGCAATATGGCAATCAATTTTGAACAGTTATAGCCCTGTCAGTATTTCTGAGTCGTGGGCCTACAAAGATAAAGAAAGAGCACGTAAGTATTTACTGCGCGTCCCAATGCGCGTTCATATATCACCTGTGGAAGGAAGGATGGTGACATATATGGTGACTTTGCGATTTGCCGGTAAGATACACTTAGGTGCTGTGACCTGTAGGTGAAAGGAAAAACACTAAAAGACAAAACCAACACTTAACATAAAACACACTCTCTATGTCGTGAAGTTCTGTACAAGTCCATGGTGAGCTGTAAAATTAAAAGACTAAGGACTAAATACATACTGGAATAAATAGGAGTCAGTGCCCCATGAGCCGGTCTGGAAGAGGGGTACATGGAACTTCCTTCTGTTGGTAAAGTAAAAGTGGGACATGCCATGGTTTAGAGTAAGGTCATGTAGGCAGGTGTTGAAAGTCTAGGCATAAGGCTCCCTAAAGCGGCTATGCCGTACTTACTAGTTCACGAGCAGTCCTCGCATCCTCCCTCATCCGCGGCTTCCGTGGTGTGAAAGGAAGGAGAGGAGCATGCGGTTGTATTCTAGAGTCAATTGGATAATTACTAGCACCTGTACCTGGGAGGGGCGGTTGATTGAGCGTTGTAAGCACAGGAAGGTGGACGGAAACGGGAGCCATCTTGGAACAGTATCAAGGATCAAAAACACGGGCGCCATCTTGGAGAGGCCAGTGGTGAAACTGAACTGGTTGTGAAATCTGTAGGCTAGACAACTTGGCAATTGCATGCGGGTCTGTTAATGCAGAGATGCCTGTATGTGCTACGGGCTGTGAATCAGGATTCGAAAAAAGGAGGCGGACATCTTGCCTAGAAAGCGCAAAGTGGGGGTATTGGGGTGAAGGTGTCACATAGAAGAAACCTGATATTCAATTGTATAGTTGGGTCAGGTCTGGAGGGTGGCCTCATGGATCCAGTATCAAGCCTCACGTCAATACGTATTATGGGGCCGCATACTAGCCAAAAGATAATCAATCCTAATGTAGGGTAGGGAACACAGTGGGCCCATATTTTAGCAAACAGTTAATCAATACTAATGTAGGGTAAGGAACACAATGGGCCCTAACCTATTCAGAACGATCGCTGTGTGATTAAAGTGGCATGCCAACACACACGAGTGCAAAGTGGAGACAGATCATTGTGCAAATAATCCTTACTCTACAGTGGCATGCAGAGTGCAAACAGCCTATAGCTAGTGTGACCAGTTCAAGTTGGAGAGACCACAACCAGTCCTTATAGGGTGTTGATCTCCTGATAGAGGTTGTTACTGGCTCAGTTGGGCCCAGGGTATGTCATCATTCAGCCCTGTGATGTGTGTCCCAAGACAAAACACCCATCTTTGCTCTTTCTCAAGGAGATCTTTCTCGAATGATGAAGCATGACACTAAGCCTGAGAGCAGTCCAAACAGACAGTATTAGCAACAGTGGGCAAGCCGCTCCCCCAAGCCACCTCCCACTCTCTCCGTTCTGCAGGATGCAGACTAGGAGAAATGACGCGGTTAGGGCAGCCGGCCGAACCAATCAGCGCCGGCTGCCATGGAGGGGAGGGAGGCTGCCTGCAGCCTTCAGTGACGAGAGCCCACACCACGTCAGACGCAGCGGCGGCATTCAAAATACAGGACGGCGGGAGTCTGCAGTCTCGGGACTCGAGTCGGGAGTCAGCGCGGGAAGCCAAGGTACGTTTTTTATATGATGAGTAACCTAAAGCATGCTCTGCTGCTTCCTGATCTGTATGCTTCCTGATCTGTACTGCTTCCTCAGAATCTTTATTTAAATTGGCATTCCTTTTGTACACATGAAGCGCCGTCCAAGTGGAGACAAAACAAAGAACGTTATAAAAGAAAGGAGGACCCCACACAGACTTAATGGGGACTGGCGGGAAAGTTAATAAATCAAGAAGGAATGTCCCCACGAAAAATGGACAATACAAAAGTGTCCACATCCAATGTGAATTTCCTAGAAAAAACCTATTGTTTTCGCAGACAGCACGCCAACAAATGGGCGGGAAAGGCAAAGGTACAAGGTTTAGGCGTTATGTTTCTCGAATTCACATTTAAGCTGCAAGGTGTTGTCACTAGTACTGATACTTAAAAGAGACCAACGTGCAAACATCAATCAAAAAATACAGTGAATAAGAAAGGGATAGATGATTCTCACACTATGCGTTTTCTAAAACTCTGTTACAATTTATTCCAATACAAAAACAATTTCACATCATACAATGTTTAAAAACATGTCATACAATTTAAAAAAAAAACAATTTTCATGTTATATTAAAAACACAAAAGAATCAACAAAACAAAGAAGCCACTCCGAGTCACCAGGATGAGCTCAAGCCGGCCAGTACCTTCAAGGAAAGCTTCCTTAGCAAGCCTAAGCAAAGCCATCCAAAGAAAGGCTGTTGCAGCCCCACTTCCTTCACTATGGTGACGAGTGAAACTGGACAAAAATACAAAAGAAGGGTGAAGCATCCCAAATTAGTACTTGATTTGACCAAGCAACATACTTGCCCTAAAGAAACGGGGATATTTTAGCTGAAACCAGAAGTATGCATAAAATGCAATCATAATGTCACTCGACATATGTGCTACTACAAAAAAACAAATAATTTGGAAAATACGGGAAGGAGAAGGATAGAACCGTAAAAGTGACATACAAAATTAGATGCACACAAGTTGTAAGGGATTCACAAAATATAGGGAGTACATTCACCATTCAATGTGAACCCAATTAACAGATTCAGAAGTTTCAGAATCCTTGCATTTAACGTTCATCCCAAAATAATTGCCCCAAAACCAACATGCCTTCTCAGTATTACGCTGTGTGTCTGCGAGAACGGACCTTTGAACATTGCATTTTCAGCTTTCCTGGTCACTCGCTAGGATAGTCGGATCCTTGTGTAGCAAGTCATCTTCCATTGGTACAGAACGGGTAAAATCCCAAATCCCCCGCTACACGAGCACCACAGAGCAATGAGACTTCCTGATTTGTCCACTTCCGCTTAGCGATGTGTATCATATGGCTAAGGGGCGTTTCAGCTGCAGTCTTTATGCTGAGTCTGTTAAGCTTGTACCCCTGCTTTATGTGCTGTCTTTTCCATGTTTGAGTGTGTGGGAAGTCTGCAGGACTGTTATCTCGTGTGGCGCATATTATGAAATCACCGGCCAACTTTTCTCTAACATTCTAATAGCCTCTGGTGTTTGTTCCTGTATGGACTTTTCTCCACCGCCAATTTTACGCCACACCAATTTCAAATGTCACCAGCCGCCACTGGTCAGCACTTATTGTGCTACCCACTACTGTAATTCTAAGACTACGTCTCAGGCCTATACTCTAGCATCCTGCAAGGGCAGTTTTAAAACTACCATGTTGAGTTACCAGGATAAACATCTTCCAAGCCTTAAACCTTTCTTTTTATTACATGTAAGTCACCCCTAGAGTGGGCCATTTTATTTCAGAGGGCAGGGTGCTGTGTAGTTAAAAAGTAGGACATACGTAATTCAAGATTTACATGTCCTAACAGTGAAAATATCCCAAATTTGACTTACACTGTAGCAACGCCTGACTCTTCCATAGACTAACAGTGATTCACCTTTGTGCAAACCACTAAAGGCTAGAATCGGAATGGGAGCAGCTAGAGAAAAAAAACTTACACTAATTTGCATTAGAATGTAAGATCCTCTTTAGTGGTAAAGTTTGTTTTATTTTTAGCTCTTAATGTCAAAATACCACTTTTAGAAAGTTGTTATTTTTCTGCCCGAGTCTCTGGGGCCTTTCCTAGATGTAGTCTTACAGCCTGGCATGCTGATGACTGTCTCTCTTGGTTGTGAATTGGAACCAGACGCTACACAATAGGAGCTGGGTATGCTGTGTGATGATCACAGCAGAATGAGTGGGGTGAAGCTGACACTCACTCCACTTTCATTTCAATGGCCTGTTGTAGGAAACTGGCTCTTTCTATATACTGCACTAAAATGAAGTACACTGCGCAGAGTCTAGTAGGTCCCCAATTGGTTTGCAGAGGCAAAAGTAGATAACACTAATGCTCTCTTATGCAGTTGATACAATAGAAGCATTTCACTTCATCCGGACGCACAGCAAACTACGCGAAAAATTTCCACAATGTATTCCACAGTTTATCAAAATTCCTTAATCTTTATTCCATTGATTCCAAACAGTTTGTCCATGTTGTTCTCTATTTTTTCACTTTCAACTCCTGCCACATGTGAGGCGGTATTTGTATACTGATACTTCTTTTGAATCGGATATGCCCATCCAGGCCTTTTTCCGAGACATGCTGCATACAACAATCATCAATAGTGGATATCATAGACCCAATGCATTTCAGGCTCTAGGTAGCCTTTCTTCAGGGGTTCACTAAAACAATAAAATATTCACTTTAGTATATTTGAACACATTGATACAAAGCCAGTTAGTAAGTAATACCTGTATTTCTAAAACTTAATGCCTCTATTTGATGTTAGTACTTCAAACTGACGTATTCCCTCTAAGCGCGATGTTTTGCGCAAAAGCACATCGTGTACTAAAGCTCCTTCCCTCATGATATTCGTCCTCCCTTTCACCCGCTTTTCGTAGTTATCTCCTGACCCAAATCTAAGTGCGGTCTAATAATCCAATGCCTTCCCTGAAAAGAAGTCCTCCATACCTTAATAAAACTACCTCATTTTCTTCCTCCTTGGCATTTTCTGCTTCTCGCACGCGCCATTGCTGAATCCTTACTTGCTAATCCTCCCTTCCTCTAAGTATATGGCTGACTCCTCCCATCTGCTCTCGCCCAATTACTCAACGATCAGCCCAAATCATGTGCTAGCCTACATATCCCATCCGCCACTTAGAAAGCACTCATTCGAACCCTTTCTTCCCCTCAGTCATAGCTATCATCTACTGTGCCCCGCCCACCCTTTGCTGTTATCTACTACGTCAGTTTCAAGTAATTTTCTTCGTATTCCTTTTGAACATGCAGACCACATAATGAGTTCAAAAGCGCTTATTCGGCGCAAATACATTGCCATTTAAAATAACATTGTAAACATCTCCGTTGTGTTAAATGATTGAATGTTCTTGCCGTGACACATGTGGCTCTTTCCATTTCATCTCTCTTTTTCTGGATAAACGTAATCCGTGGGTGCAACATGGCTGCAAGGCAGTCAATTTAAAGTACACAACAAGGGGTTGCCAGGTGCACACCTTTCTTATGATATGTTCTGTTCTAATTTTTAAACCTTGTTTGTCCTAGAGCGTGCAGCCTCGGTCACGTGGCCTGCCTGGTTGCCTCGTGTAAAACATTACAACAAATACAATAGAAGCATTCCACTTCATCCGGACGCACAGCAAACTACGTGAAAAATTTCCACAATGTATTCCACAGTTTATCAAAATTCCTTAATCTTTATTCCGTTGATTCCAAACAGTTTGTCCATGTTTTTCTCTATTTTTTCACTTTCAACTCCTGCCACATGTGAGGCGGTATTGGCAACCCCTTGTTGTGTACTCTTATGCAGTTGGGCATATCAGAGGGTAGTGGTAAGCATTTGTTGTACTCACAGAAGCAATAAATGAGACACACACTCAAAGAATAAATCCTGGACTAAATTAGAAAAGGAACACTTCTTTTTATATCTGTTTTAAACTTAAGAACGTCCTTCAAAGGTAAGTAAAGTTTTCAATAGCAATATTCACAGGTAAGAAAAACGTTCAAGCCTGTGCACTTTTATGCACAATGCAATCCTATGACTGAAAAAGTCAAAGTTGCATAACGGTAGGTACAGTGGGTTCCAAGGGTTCACCTTCAGGGTTCGGAGTTGTAGTGGGCCGAAGTCCTCTGTACTACCAGCAGTTCTTCAGGAACCGCCTAGCTTCTATCAGGAGGAGGGTGCTGGTGAAGCAGCTAGCTGATGCGCTTTGATAAACGGGGGGGCACCTTAAAATAGGCTGCACATGGGAACTTGCGGACAACTCCAAGGGCCCCAAGCAGGGGCTTTGGTTGCAAGGGGTCTTGGAGCACGGAGGCACAGTTGGTTCATCTGGAACGGGCCAGGTGGCCCGAGTGCAGAGTATTAAGGGCAGCCAGGCTGGGTGTGCAAAGATGCACCACACGGTCATGGACAAACAGCTTGCAGGTGCAAAATCAAAGCAGCTGGGCCACTCTCAAAGTGGGTCTCAATGATACTGATATCCCTCGATGGCTGCTTAGTACTGGTGCAGTGAGAATCTGAACTGAACTCTCACTGTTGATGTTTGGTGTATCGGTACTCCGGGGGCTGGTGGTGCCCGGCTTTAGTTGGTCCTGGTGCCTTCATACTCAGTGGGGAGGCAGATCTGACCTTCCAGAGCATGCGTACCATCTCCTTGTTTTCTATGGTGTTGGACAGGCCAAAGTGCTGCAAAGTGGTAGACAGGACTCTGCTTGTCGGTGCCTGCAGACTGTAGGGGAGTAGTTCCTCTACTTTGGTAGTTATCCAGCTCACAAGACCGGTCAGTTTCCCATGATTTTCATGAGAGGGCTGGGGATGGCAGTGTTTCGTGCCAAAGTTCTGCTGCAGTTCTCGCCAGGCAGTGACTCTTCTTTATCCTTCTTCTGGTGATCCATCAAATCTGAGTTCTTGGTTTCAGGAGTGCTACATAAATTCTCAATTTAGGGGCATTTGCGGGGAGTGACAGGTAGTAGCCAACGGGCTACCTAGCTGCAGGGTGTCTACACCCTCTATTTGACCACTTCATGTGGGCATAACCCTGATCGTAGAATGCTAATTCTAAACATAACACCATGGAGGAATCTGAAAAGTGGGGTCCATATCAGCTGGCCCACCCTAGGGGTTGTGCTGGCTGAATGTGGACACACCTCCTAATCTTAGTAATTTTCCCACCTGACTTGCTGACAAAAAGTGGGGACAGGACACGGGTGGGCACTTCCACTATCTGGAGGGGCCTGAGGCTGCATAACAAAGACAGCAGGGCCACTGAAGCTTCCCAACCTGTAATCCCCATCCTGCTTAGTGGACGTGTGAACCCCTTGCCCAGAGGAAGCATTGTTCCCGTCCTCTGACAGTGAAGGCTCTCACCTCAGGAGGTCAGAAACCTGTCTATGGTGGGTGGCTGGTAAAGACCAGTGAGTCATCACACTAGTAATTGGTAGATTTTCAGGAGGCGCCTCTGAAGTTCCCTCTGGGTGCATTTAATATTAATCCCAGCACTGGCATAAGTGTGTGTTTATTAACACCTTGGAGTACAGTGAAGCCATAGCTATCCTAGTGGTGGCTGTGGAGAGCAGCCTTCAGGCTAAGACTTAGAGGCGAGTTAAGCTAGTTGTTTTACGAATTATAATCTCTTGAATGATCAAACCAAAGCACACCACACAAGGTATATATCAAATATATATGTATTTATTCTAAACACAACTCCTCTGGACTCTTTATGAGGTCAGAGGTAAAAGTTCAATACAAGGAACTTAATTAGCATATGATAAGTTGCACAGTATACGTTATGCCCTAGGGACTTCACAAACCATACACTAAAATAGTGGTATAAGAACCACGTGAGAGTAAGAAAGCAGGCCTAGGGCCTGTATAACTGCTGACGTTACCTATAACCACCCAAGGTTAGGATGCAGGGATCCCACGGGGGGCGCGTGCAGTGTCTAAACACTGCCGCGGATCACCATTGACTTTCTATGGGGAACGAACAAGTTACAATTTTAAAGATTAAGGGTGCTTAGAGGTGAACAACGATGGAACCCTTTTTGACTAGGAGACTTTGAGAGTCAAGACCCACGGGAGCGCTGGAGTACTCGTGTTACCTCACCCAGGGAAGCCGGGTGCATAGGTGTCTTTTGGTGTCAGGTTTCGTCGTTGACCATAGGAAAAGTGTCCGGGTGGATCCAAGGGTGGCAACAGCAAAACATGCAAGATGACAAGATTGGCTTCGGTGCAGACCAGCAAGGTCTGGGGGACTCCTCCTTTAGAGTGGAGTGGGAGAACATCTGGAGCAACCAGGAAAGCTCAAGAAACTAAGGATTGACCTTCGTGGGGGCTCAATAACCAACGGACTAGGAACTGCAAAGTTGCCTCGAGTTGCGGTGAAGAAAGGGGACTCACGGGTCACTCATGGAGTGCTGGCCTCTGTACTTCAGTGCAAAAGGAGCTTGGGGCAGGGGCTTTAAATACCCAAATGCACAACTTCGGGATACCTCAGTAAGTAGGTGCAGTCACAAAAATGCAGGATGTCCAGGAGTTCCAGTCCCACGTCTCTCGTGCCAGCTACAGGTCTCAGCATTGCTGGGAGCTCGGGTAAGCTTCAGAGATGTCTGGAAGTCTGTGTCCTGTGTCGCAGATTCTTGGGGATCCGGCGGGAGCCTCAAAAATGCAGACTGGCAAAGATACAGTTGGTGCCTGTTTGGACAGGGTGGTAACTCCTTGACCACAAGGGAGATTTCTTCCATCTTGCAGTCCATATGGAATGTCGAAGGTCCAAGGTATATGTTGCAGAGTTTCATCCAGGGTAATCTAAAGTCCTAGAGACCTCCCCTGCCGGAGTTTCGTAGAGCAGCAAGAGGACAGACTCGTGTCTGTGGCAGCAGCATCCATTTTGTGATGCTGGGGCTCTGTTGAACTTTAACCGGGTAGTATTCCAAAGGGTTTGACACCTTACACGACATGTTTTGATAAAGCCAAACCAAAGTTAGCATTGACCACGAGGATTATAATGCACTTAATATAATATAATCCACATTTGTAAAGCGCACAATCACCCGTAAGGGTCTCTAGGCGCTGGGGGCCATCGGTTAAGAATATATGGTATGGCTCAGCTCATGCTAGGGCACTCTCTCACACAAAACCAAGCACTCTGCCTTCAGGATTGTCAAGGCCTGCCAGAGGAGTGACTTATAGGTTACTATGTGTCTATATATGAGGAAGATATAGGTATACTATATCTAAGTAAGGGGTGCTTACACCACCTTACCCAGGCTGCAAGTGCAGACCTGTGGTGTCAGTTTGGAAGGCTAACCAGGGGTGGCACAATACATGCTGCAGCCCCTTGTAGGCCTCTGGAGTCCCTGTGCCTGGGATACCTAAGGTACCATATACAGGGGCTCACAAGGGTGACCCAGTAACCAACCTAGTATGTACCTAAAGTACATGGTAACAATTTAGAGAGAGTACAGCTAGGCTGTGGGTCTGATTAGCAGGGCCACAGCCATACTAAAGTTATAAAAAACAGTGAAGCACAGCAAAAAGTGAGGGTATCCATAGGAAGCAGACCCTACTCTGCTACACTCGTCAGCTGGCCCACCCTAGGGGTTGAGCTGGCTGAATGTGGACACACCTCCTAATCTTAGTAATGTTCACACATGACTTGTTGACAAAAAGTAGGGACAGGACAGGGGGTGGGCACTTAAACTATCTGTAGGGGCCTGAGGCTGCATAACAAAGACAGCAGCGCCACTGAAGCTTCCCAACCTGCAATGCTCATCCTGCTTGGTGGACGCGTGAACCCCTTGCCCAGAGGAAGCTTTGTTCCCGTCCTCTGACAGTGAAGGCTCTCACCTCAGGAGGTCAGAAACCTGTCTATGGTGGGTGGCTGGTCAAGACCAGTGAGTCCTCACACTAGTAATCGTAGGTTTTCAGGAGGCGCCTCTGAAGTTCCCTCTGGGTGCATTTAATAATAATCCCAGCCCTGGCATAAGTGTGTGATTATTAAGAGAATGTGTTTGGTATCAAACACCTTGGAGTACAGTGAAGCCATCATGTAGCTGGGAAACTCGTAATGATGATGTCTAGCCCATGCACTTGTTATGGCTTCCTTGTGCATTCGTAATATCTAAGGATGAACTGAGATACCACAGGGACACATCTGCTTAGGCAGATATGCCAACACATGGGTATAGTGCACCCAGCCTTAGGGCTGTAAAGCCTGACTGAGGGGTGACTTACCTATACCACAGGTAGTGCTGGCAGGCAGGAATGTGTGCCATGTCGACTCTGGTTTTCTCTGCACCAAGACATGTAGGCTGCAATGGCAGTTTGCATGAGCAGTGAGGGGTCCCTTATGGTGGCACAATTCATGCTGCAGACATTAGGGACTCTTCCTAGTTCCAAAGCCCTAGGTACCATGGGTACCACTTACCTGGAACTTGCAAGGATCCTAAATGAGTGCCAAGTGTGGAGCATTGTTTACGGAAAGAACACTGGCACTGGGGACCTGGTTAGCAGGAACTTAGTACACTCTCAGTCAAAGTTGCACCAAATACCAGACACAAAGTGGGAGGGAACTGCAACAAAAACCCAGCTGCCTACTCCTGTCTTCACACTCACACAATGACTACCACACCAGGGGCCAGACATCTTAGCATCTGTGAGGGAGGGGGGATGAAGTGAGCAGGGAAGACCTTGGTGTCAATCAGTGGAAGCTCACAGAGGGAGTAAGGCAGGTGGAGGAGGCAGGGTGGGGGGTAGTGGAGTTGGACATACGATGGCAAGGAGTAAAGTAAAAAAAAAAAAAAACTATTTACCTAGGACTCGCTGCATTGCCAACTCGGCGATGCAGCGAGCACAAGGTAAATAGTTTTATGGAATTATTTATTTACTTTACTCCTTGCCATTGTATGCCCAAATCCACTACCCTTCACCCTGCCCCTCCCCTGCCCCACCCCGAAGCACTCCCTCTCGAAGCCGCCACTGGTGTCAATAGTCTGCCCCCCACTTCAAACGTTTGTACCTAGATAAAAAGGACCATCTCAGAGACTCCCTCTGATCATCTTAACACTGGGAAACCATAAGACAAGACTGCACGTCTGTGTCATTTGCAGCATGAGATACTAGCCCTGCTCTCTCCTCCAAGACTTATGAGTGACTTCAAGAACCAGTTGGTTGGTTCCCTTCTTGGACTTTCAGGACTACAACAAGTTCCAGAGGCCTCATTTGCTTTTCAATGGCCAGAACCTAGCCTGGTCCTTGCTTGCTGCTTTCATGCCTCTGAAGGAGTGAATCCTTACCCCTCTGTACTTGTCCTAAAGGTCCAGGACACTTGGGTGGTGTCAGAGGGTGCTCCTCTCTGCAATTCCTGCAAGTTTCTGCTCATTGACTCTAAGCAAAGCCAAATGGCACTGAGATCTCAGCCTCCATCACAAAGGCAGTTTCTATCAATGACTTCTGAAGGTCCTGACACCCGACTCCGATCAAAGGCTACTAACAGTTCCTAAGTCCAGCGGCCTCCTGTCTGACTCAGATGACAGCAGCGGCCATTGACATCTCCCAGACTACAGTTCTGAAGCGGACGCTGATCCATGCCTTCAGTGGCTTCAACATCCAGCGGCGCCTGTCCAGCATTGAGGACAGCGACCCCGGTCCGACATCCACTTTAGCTCCGGAACCGTAGCTGCGGCTCTTCTCGACTCCAACAACAAGCGGATCCAGTCATCGATCACCTCAAATCCGACAGTGAGTGGCAATTGCCCGGCAGTGCTCCTGATTCAGTTCTCTCTTCCATTTTCTGCACCCAATCCAAAGGTAAATCTATCACCGGGCCTACCTTGGTCCTCAACACTTGTATGACTCCAGTGTATCCATATTGTAATTCTAGGCTCCGACCAACTCCAAGGGCTGCAGCGTTTTCCATTTCTAAGCACTATTTTTCTTTAATACTTTAAAATTGCATATCTCAAGAGCTACTGATTGCATTTTTGATGTTTTGGTGTAATTTCATTTATTAAAATATACTCTATATCCTAAATCTGTTTGGGACCATTTTTGTGTTGCATTTTCACTGTATTACTGTTTGTGCGTTGCATAAATACTTTACACATTGTTTGTAAGTACAGCCTAACTGCTTGTGTATACGTTACCAGACGGTAAAGCACAAGGTCTAGTTTATAACAATTGTGGTTCACCCTGACTAGGATTGTGGTGCTTGCTTGAAGAAGGCTCACACCATTCAAGGGCAAACAAAACCACAATTTCTTACACTGCCCTAGCTATTTTGTGCCTGCAGCCCATTCCTGAGTTACATGAGTGGATGTAGTTGACAATTGGACTTTGTTTATTCTTCCCAGACAGCCACACAATAGAGGATGCGATGCTGACTGAAGCTAGTTGTGAACCCTCAGAGGCCTGACCCACTGCTTGAGCCCAGTCCCATCTCTTGAACCCAGGACTCCCATAGTGACTCCAAAGGCTAGTTGGCTGTCCTCCTGATCAGAGCCTCGGGAACAGAAAAGGCTCCAATCATCTTGAACTCACACCTGTTCTCAGCTTGAGAGAGCTCTGACCCTCCACGTGGTGCTTCTCAAGTTGTGAACTCTTGGATATGGCTCTAAAGGTACCAAGATAGCCAAAATCCAAACTTAAGACTTAAGACATTTTTTACTTGAAAGTTCTATAGCTTGCAGCTTCATCCTACTGGAGTTTTTGGACTTTCAAAAAAGAAACTAAGTCCTAATACATAAATCTTCACCACATCTCCAGTGGTTTCCCGACGATAACGCCTCTTCTTTGGATATCGCTAGCAGCCTTGCACTGCTGGACTTTACTGTCTCAGACATTTTTCCACAAAAAAAAGTCTAAGTCCGAAGGTAAGAGCTGACCGGGTCCAATTATCGTCTTGTATCTCATCGCAGTTGGCCACATTCGGCCACTTTGACCCAATCTCGGACAACAAGATGTCCGTGGATGGCTCTTTGAACAATTAGATGTTCGTTTTTATCCTAAACTTTAAAAATTCATTACTCAGGTTCTACTGATTGGCTTTTTGTTGCTTTGGCGTTGAATAATTTGCTATAATATACTCTATTTTTTAAATTACATGGGATTTTACTTATATTGTGTTTTCATTTTAACACTGTGTGCTGCTGAAGTACTTCACATTGCCTAAAAGTTAGGCCTGCATGCTTTTGTGCCAAGCTACCATAGGAATAAGCACAGGTTAATTTAGTAACTTTTGTGGTTCACCCGGACAGGGATTGTGACTGTTGGTTGAACAGGTTTAACACCCCACTCAACCAGCAACCAGACGTCTCACGATTTGACATTATTATCTATGTGGTGTTATTTTAAGTCTCTCCATGTATTATTTTCTATGGTAGTTTGTTGCACTATCTGTGAGTGGCCATGTGAGGTACTTGATGTAATCCAAGGCTGGGCTGAAGTTCATTTACTACTGTTATATCACCTTTAGGACTAAAGCAATGTTAGAAGTTTCGGGGCAGATTTACAAGCCCTTTGTGACACATTTGCTCTGCTGTTGCGTCACTTTTGTGACGCAGCTGTGGCGTAAACCATGCGCCAGGTAGCGACTTATTTACAACTTAACGCATCTAGTCAGATGCGTCAGGTTGCAAAGCACTGCGCCACAAGAAACCTGAATCAGATTTCATCTGGGGATTCCGTAGCCGGGTTGGTGTTCCGTCGCAGGAAAACCCAGTAAAACTTACACAGTGAAATCTACAAGATTTCACTGAGTCAGTTTTACAACGCCGCTGTGTCAAACCCGTACGCCTGCTTGAATCTGATGTAAGGAGTGACACACCACGTTAAGTATGGGCAGCCCCTGTGCATTGCAGGAGTTGCGTCGCACTTGCGACACGGTTCCAGCAGTGCGCCGCCCTTACGCCACAAGATGTGACACGCACCTGCCCATCCTCGTGCCGTAATGCACCACATTGTAAATGCGATGCATTCGTGGTGGCGCAAGGGGAGAATTGCTTGTCGCATCTGTTCTGGCGCATCCCTGCTGATTTGCAGAGATGTGCCAGACATTGTAAATATGCCCTTTAGTTTGCAAATAGCAATGGGCTTTCTCTAATTCGTGTGGGTGTTTGTAGTAGCCTGCCTCCTTTCTAAACACCTCCTTTCCTTTTGCTAAACCCATTCCTTATCATAGTAGATGTCTCCCATTCACACACTACTCCTCCGTTCTGTATAAACACATTTTAGTCATAGAGAGGTATGCCATACTGCTATATATGAGACCACCACAATCTACATTGTTTTATGTCTCGCGTTTTCATACCCCAAAAATGATAGGATTGTATCGTAGGCAACTCCTAAGGATTGGAAGTCTCCAGCCACTAGCTGCAAACCAATGTATGCCTGCAACGGCTAATAAGGACTCTCCAGAATCCACTGCTCTGCCTCCAGGTACTCTACTGGACTTCAGTCCTCCATCCTGCACTACAGGCACAACTTTGCTCTTCTGCCCATCTTACTACGGAAAGAAAACCCCTTGTGAGGAGAATTTCACCTCCATTCAACAATATCCCTTCCACAACCTGCCAGAGGTCAACATTCAATGTAATGGAAAACCTGCTGGCATTGTAAGACAGCCATACATGCAGGTGTTACCATGGGAAATCCAGGAGGATCCGTTTTTCCAGCAACAAATCACTATGTGGGGCTATTCCTAAAAAATCTGTGGGGGGCGAGGGGGTCAGGGTATTCCTACCCTGACCCCTCTTTATTCCCTCTTTATTTAAAAACGTTTTAATAATGTATGTGCCCCAGGGAGGTGGCGGTCTCCGTGGCAGCGGGCTAGGCCTTAGGGCTCCCCACTCCTTTCCTTAAAAAAACAGTGTGCCCCGAGGAGTTGGCAGTCCTCGGGGCAAGGGGCAAGACTGATTTGCATATGGCTGGGTTTGCACTGGGGTGGCGAAGTGAGCTAAAGAACAATAATAGAGTCAACCCGTATCTAATAATGACTGGGGGTGAATGTCTGAAAGGTTTCAGTGCTCTGTCCATCATCTCCTTGTGTTTGCTTTGTTTTCCCTAAGCTGACAGGGTATGCCCTGACCTGGGTCCCCTGCTCACTTTGCCACTGGGTTCAAGCTATCCTGTCTGATGAGGGGGGTCATCCAGAAACTGGTCCCAGTATACTTCTTTCCGGCCCAGGGAGCATCCAGCTTGGCAGGTCGGGCAGGACTGTTGCCATAAGGAATAGGGTCAAGACTGATTTCCATCTGGCTGGGTCCAAACTGGGGTGACATAGTGAGCAAAAGAACGATGGATTAAACCCAAATCTGTGACTGCGGTGAGTGGTTGAAAAATGTCAGCATTCCATTCATCAGCATGTTGTGTATGCTATATATACTGACTCCAGCTGCTTTAAAATGTTCCAACTTATCCACAACTTTAGATTAGCATTAGGGAGTTTCCTTTAATGGAAATTGCACTTTATATCACTTTGCATATACTGGGCCTCATTTATGAGGATTTGGCGAAGGGCATTGCAGCAAGTCTTCTTGCTGTGCTGCCCTACACCAATGTGAAAGGGCAGGAATGCACCTTATTTATGAAATACAGTGCATTTCTGTCCTTTACCCCCTGCTCTGCCTAGAACCAGGTAGGCACCCTTACATCATGGTGCAAGTGCTCCTCCATTGCAGTCATGATTGTTTTCGTTCTGTCAGAATGGGAAATGGGAAGTAGTAAGTACCTCACCTGAGCAAGTTGGGACACTGCACTCAATTCTGGCGACCCACATGGATAGAATGTATGTCAACTGGGGAAAAACAACATGGTCCTAGCTGAGCACCTTGTGGACTTCAAGAAGCAAAGGAGTCTTCTAACTGAAAGGGGGTTCCTAAAGCACAAAAGGGATAGTTTAACCCCTTGGGCGCGGCCGCGATTCTGCGCCTGTGCGGCACTTCTAAAGAGTGGGCGGGATCATGACGGCCCCCAGCCGTCATCAGCACACGCCCACCGTGTTGCATGACGGACGGGGGCCATCATCAGCATGGAAGGGGTTAATGGGCAGTGCAAAAAGGCCACAGCAGATCTCTTGCAGGTTATAAAAAGAGGGGACTCCTAAGCCACCAGGAAACATAGGGTGAGCTACTGGGCAATTGTGAGTGCACTCAAACTAGAGTTGGATGAGGATATGTGGGCGGACCTACTAGACGACGCAGTTAATAATGACAAAACAAAGTTCCGGACCTTAGTCACCAGAAGGGAACTTAAGCAAACCCGCCGAAACTTCTATCCTCCCGAATGAGTGTGTAGCACACTTTGGGAGATTGTTTGATCCTGTTGTGGTTAATGAGAGCCAACTTGAGGGTGGGGAAATACCCAACAGATCGAATCAGATGCAGTACCCTTTAATCTACTCCCTTGAGGAGATGGAGTGTGCAGTTGACTCATTTAAGCCTGGAAAAGCCCAAGGCATTGATAAACTCCCTCATCAGATATTTTAAGTCTATTCAAGGGTATGGGTCTCCTATATGAATGTGGTCTGTAATGCGATTTCTGCAGAGGGTTGGATCCCCTCTCTTGGAAGGGAGAGGAGATTGCACCAAATTTAAAAACTGAGACTTCAGGGTACCTCCCAACTACCTTCCCATTAGTCTCCAAGATAACCTCCCGAAATAATTCTGCAAGCTGGTATTGGAGAGGCTGTTAGATTGTTGGGACTAAAAATAACACTCTCACCAACCTCCAGGCGAGCTTTAGGCAGAAGGTTAGTGCCATGGACCAGGTTTTTATTTTCTTCTTGGTCAAAAGGAAGGTAGATCTAGCCAAGGGTGTTTATCGATCTGCATGCAGCTTTTGACCTGGTCCCTAGAGGAAAGCTTTGGGAAGTCCTCGAGAGACTAGATATCCTGCCTGACCTTCCTCATCTAATTAGAATGCTTCATAAGGGGAATTTGGCTAAAGTAAGGTGTGAGGTAAAAGGAGAGCTGACTGATGACTTCCCTGTTAACCAAGGCATACTGCAGGAGTGTGTCCTTGCACCAACCCTCTTTCTCCTTTACATCAGCACCTGTATCATCTATTTAATGGGCTGTGGGAATGACTCCCCATCCATGGCAGGGGTAAAAATACCAGCACTCCTCTTTGCAGACAACACGTTGTTGTTGTCCAAAACTAGGAAGGGGCTGCAAAATGTGGTTAATAGTTTTAACCAATATTTCAGATATTTTGGCCTTGAAATCAGCACCTCTAAGACCAAATATATTGTGTACTCCAAGAAGGGTAAGGCTAAAGGTGGTCATAAAGCTGGATACCAAAGCACTGGAAAGGGTGCAAGAGTTTGAATACCTGGACATCAGGTTAGGTACGACAGGATCATGGAACCTGCAGATTGTAAAATGTACCCTAACTGTAAAACATCGGGTGGGTGTCATGCAAAGATTTGTGAAAAAAATGGCCTGGTCTCCTGCCCACTTAGCAGGAGAAATGTATAAAGTGCAAGCCAGAGGAGCAGCGGTTTATGGGGTGGAACTATGGGGTTATCCAGCACTGGTCCCCTGACTATCGCAGAAAACAACTTCTTCAGATGACTGTTAGGTCTAGGAAAGAGGACACTACTGGTTCCTCTCTGTCTAAATTTAGGAATCCACAAGTTAACAACATTGCTTTTGCTCAAACTCTTGTTGTACTGATGAATTGTGCCATTGCAAGGAGGGTGTGAGTTATGTCATATCGGTCAATGGTGCAGGGTGAGTTGGTTGGTTAAGGGCGCTTAAAAAAACCTTGCTTCATGTGTGCCTAGGAAAAGTTTGGCGTGCGCCCCAAGCTATTCGAGGAAGGGATGCTGCTATAGTAAACAAGCATTGGCATAGCCAGTAGGTCTCGCCTTTGGGACCTTATAAGTGTTTAGTTATCCAGCACAATATCCTTGGTGCAACAACATCAAGTGTTGCACTGCTAAACACTTATAAAGTTCCAAAGGCAAGACATATTGGCTATGCCAATGCTTGTTATTTAGAAGGCTGGGTGCACCAGGAGAGCTAATTACAGGTAGCTGGAGAGCTACCAGTAGCTCACGAGCTACTCTTTGGAGAAGCCGGAATGTTCACATAATATGTAAATCCTGCGGCTGTCCTCGTGAAACATTAGGAATCATAGAGAATTGCGTTTGAAACATCTCAAAGCTTAGAAGAACCAGCACAAGATAATCGAAGGAAGGAATGCAAGGGTTCTATGTGTGAGTAATACCAAATCAACAACAGAATGCTTTATCGGAGATTAAGGCCACCAAAGCAATCCAAGCCAATGGGAGTCACTGGGAGCAAGAACGAAATTTGCGAAGTACCACTTGAGGCTTTCACATCAAAATACTGAATACGCAATTGGTGTTTTTAGCCATGTTTTCCCTCCCCCTCCACGATGCATTAATATCCCAGTTGCTTAGATCACACTCTTGTCCTGGTTACAAGTATACCCCGCAGTGTGATGCTGCAGTCAGACCCGAAATAAGAAATGGCGGGTTAAAGTTTAAATGTGGAGTCACACTCATCACAGCGCGTGGCGGCCACCTGGTAGGAGCAGGCAGGACCGGCAGCGCCGGAGCGGCCCGCGTGCTCCGGGCCCTTGACAGGGGTTCCCCACTCACAGCGGTGTCACTTTGGCAGAAAGCTGGTTGATTGGTTAAGGATCACAGGGGTGTCAGGAAGGTGCTGGTAGACATTTCTTGGCTGCTGGAAGAAAATTGCTCCCTTTGCCACTGGATTCAAGCAAGCCGGGCTGAAGACGGCTGGAATGCTAGAAACTGGTCCTCGGAAGCTTGTTTCCGGTCCAGGGAGGGCATGGCTTGGCAGTTCGGGCTGGACTGTTCCCATGAGGCACAGGGTCAGACTGATTTGCATATAGCCATGTCTGAACTGGGGTGGCAGAGTGGGCTAAAGAACGGTGATGGATCAAACCCAGATCTTTTGACTGGGTGTGAGTGTTTGATTGGTTCAGTTGCTCCGTCCATCACCACCCCCTTTTGTACCACTTTGGCCGCCATAAGTGTGGCAGGGTATGCTCAGACGTGAGTCCCTTGCTCACTTTGCCACTGGATTCAAGCAAGCCGGGCTGAAGACGGCTGAAATGCCAGAAACCGGTCCTCGGAAGCTTGTTTCCGGTCCAGGGAGGGCATGGCTTGGCAGTTCGGGCTGGACTGTTCCCATGAGGCACAGGTTCTGAGCTGGGATGGGGCAGTGAGATAAATAACGGTGATGGATCAAGCCCTGATCTTTGGACTGGGTAAGAGTGGTCTGCTTAATTCAGACACTCTGTTCATCACCACCCCCTTTTCTGAATCCCATGAGGCACAGGGTCAGACTCATTTGCATATAGCCATGTCTGAACTGGGGTGGCAGAGTGGGCTAAAGAACGGTGATGGATCAAACCCAGATCTTTTGACTGGGTGTGAGTGTTTGATTGGCTCAGATGCTCCGTCCATCACCACCCCTTTTGTACCACTTTGGCCGCCATAAGTGTGGCAGGGTATGCCCAGACGTGAGTCCCTTGCTCACTTTGCCACTGGATTCAAGCAAGCCGGGCTGAAGACGGCTGGAATGCCAGAAACCGGTCCTCGGAAGCTTGTTTCCGGTCCAGGGAGGGCATGGCTTGGCAGTTCGGGCTGGACTGTTCCCATGAGGCACAGGGTCAGACTGATATGCATATAGCCATGTCTGAACTGGGGTGGCAGAGTGGGCTAAAGAACGGTGATGGATCAAACCCAGATCTTTTGACTGGGTGTGAGTGTTTGATTGGTTCAGATGCTCCGTCCATCACCACCCCCTTTTGTACCGCTTTGGCCGCCATAAGTGTGGCAAGGTATGCTCAGACGTGAGTCCCTTGCTCACTTTGCCACTGGATTCAAGCAAGCCGGGCTGAAGACGGCTGGAATACCAGAAACCGGTCCTCGGAAGCTTGTTTCTGGTCCAGGGAGGGCATGGCTTGGCAGTTCGGGCTGGACTGTTCCCATGAGGCACAGGGTCAGACTGATTTGCATATAGCCATGTCTGAACTGGGGTGGCAGAGTGGGCTAAAGAACGGTGATGGATCAAACCCAGATCTTTTGACTGGGTGTGAGTGTTTGATTGGTTCAGATGCTCCGTCCATCACCACCCCCTTTTGTACCGGAAGAAAATTAAGGCCATCTCTGAATCTGTCAAAATTATTAATAGCTCAGAGAGTCGGAGATGGGGGAGGTGGGGGAGTTGAAGGAAGGAAACAGCGAGAGATATGTGAAAGATGCAGCGATGGGTATATGCAAATAGAAAGAGGCGGAGAGGCACTGGTATTGCAACGTGTGAGGGAAAAGGAATAATGCAAACATACTAATTATTTATTAAGGTAAAGTAGGGAGTGTACCATCTAGGCCTATGCCATATCTGTGAAAGTGGAGAGTGTGACGTCATGACCGAGTTATGACAACTGAAAACAAGCCGGAGTGTGAATGCTAGCCGCTGACGAGCCAGCAGCCTTGTGGGAATGTGTCTTTGGTAAAAGATCTGAGCCGTCTACTATCGCCGTAGGGACACGCAGGGTTTACCTTGCGGGAGCGAGCGTGATAATTACTAACACATGGCTCCGCTCGCTCCCACAAGGGAATCGCCAAACGTGCATGCGTTGCCATTTAAAACAATGCAACGCGTGCACGTTTTTGCCTGCAAAGCCGGAGCGATTTCTAAAGGTCTCTTTCCCATGCAGCGCATGCGCACTGCATAGGCGAGACCTAAAAAGAGGGTAGAAGAGAAAGTTAGCCGTCTTAGATACCAAAGTTTAGCGGCAGGTAGTTTGGCAAACGCGTTCCACCTTCACAAGTATGTGTGTGAGGGTGAGGAGTTCTTTTATTTTAGACGTCCGGCCGCAAGCTCTATACCTACAATTTTGATATGGGTGCTTACCTGTAGCAGACTTCACTGCAAAGTGGAGGAAGGCAAACCAAGAATCTGACTGCTGACCATGCTGCCAAACCCGTTGTGAAAGTGATGAGCATGTGTTGTTCTTTTGCCCCCTTTATGCGAACCCAAGGTCTAAATGGATTGTCCCTATGTGCAGGTCTTTCTGCCTATTGTCGAGTGGAGAGGCATATAAAATATATAAAAGCGACAAAACCTCGGTTGTGGGGGTGTTTTTTTCCAAATTTCTGCATTCAGCATAGATAATCATAACTAAATTGTTAAAGGCTATACAGAGCTAGGTTGTGAATGCCCCCTTTTGCACTTATAGTGCTCTGATTGGTTACTGTATATGGGTTTTTAACAAATTTTTTGCTGTTTTTATGTTTTCTTAGCTTGTTTAAAACAGTTTTTAAATGGACGTATTTTTGGATTATGAAACAAATGTTTTCAAATATCAATAAACAATAATATACAACAAGTACATGAAAACACTATTACACATGTTATGCTTAACAATAACTTATTTTGATGTAACCTATGCACACATATGTTACGTGCAACTTAAATAGGAAGTGTCCCAGAAGAGACTATGAGACATATTTACAATAAAGTGGCGGAGCGTGGGTTAGCTCCAAAATAGGGACACATTCCTCCCCATAAACAATCATTCATGGCAATCTGCTGTTTCACTTGAGTGCAAATGTTTGTTCCTGAAAATAAACAGAAAAGCAAAATTAGCTTTATCTAAGATGCCCTAGACTTTCTAACAAACATTAATGTAATTCTCTACTTGCTCTGTTTTCTTTATTAGAGCATTTCAGCTGAGAACCTCTGTATAAAATAATTATGGCATAAAATGTGTGTAGTACAGGTTCGGATAAATAAACAAATGCTAAGTGGTGTTGCACCTAGAACGAATTCTCATCATCAAAGGTCTATTAGGATCACGCGTCTGAATGTAGAAAAATTATATCCCCTAATAAAGATGCCCTTGGGCACAGTCGCGTGAAACACATCCTATTCACATTTTCATCAGTACTTCATGGATTTACAGTGAGAATGATTGTGAATGTTAATACCTCTCAGAGGAAGACTTTTCACACATCTTACAGGAGGATAAACAAGAGAAGTCCTACTACTTCAAAGGTGGAATATCATATGGCAATTTTGAAATCTAAATCTGAAAAATACGACACAGAAAACCCTGGACGGAATATTCAGGCCCGATGTGATAGGCAGTGAGGCAAAAGAAGTCAATTGTAAATAAGTACATGTGCTGAGCTTCTTGTGGGCATTATTATCGTAATAATGTTTGTGTCAAGTCGTAAACGGTAAAAGATGGAAACGCCTGATTTGGCCTTGCATTAAAAGTTAGGTGAATATAATTCAAGATTAAGCAATACATTGACTCAAAATACACCTGATTTAATTTTCACTGGAAAAAAATGGAATCGGAGATATTCACGGCACCTTGTAAATCCTACACCCTGTAGTTACAGTATTTAAAGGGTGTAGTAAATATTTCACCCCCTCGGGTCCACTTGCAAACAGAGGGGAGCACCTGTATGGGTGTCCACCGTGGAGGATATTGCTTTCATATATTAGTTCTTGGTTAATTATCATTCACCCTTGGCTGACCTTGCTGAAGCTGTAGTCATTCATACGTTAAACAGCAAGGGTTCTTGTAGGATAATTTCCATATTCAAAGAGGAATGGCATCTCTTAATTTCCTATTTGCATCTCATTAAATGCAAGTCATATATAAATTAAGATCACTTTGCATTACGTTAAAATGTCATTCATCTGCCACTTTGGGTTTTATGCTATTATATCATTTACTGACAAGGAGAAATAATTTACATTTCTGGCTGGGATTCGGCATTGGCCGTTGATGATAACTGGGAGAGTGTGTCCTTTTTTTCCCAGTACTGTAATCTGTTATCCTTCTTTCAAAAATCAAGTTGCAACAATAGACGATGATATTGCATTGTTTTTTGGGTGTTTTTTTTCCCTTCTACTTGGAGGCCTAAAGAATAACTAATGTAAGATTTTATTCAACGGTTTAATTGTGTGTGCCTTTTTTTTTTTTTAGCTAAAACCCTGTATCAATACCTGTTGGTTTTCTTACTGTGCCATAAAGATATAACAGCTGTATTCTATCAACTGGTGTGCACATTCAATAATTACAAAGACCAGAGTTGCACCACAGATGAATAAAAAAACAATATATACACTTAAATGTTTAAAAAATGTATACCAGTAATTCTTGAATCGTCCGGTAATATTCTTCGTTTATTTGTGCCTCATATTGAAGTTCGTAAAAAAACCAGCCAACGCATTTCGTCCACTAAACATTCTTCAAGCAGTTATTTACGTTCGGTCTGTTAAAATAATAACGCATTTATGTGGGGAAATGTCCACCCTATATATTGGCCAATTGTTCCGGACGTCGAATCTCCGAGTTAGCTCTCAGTTTCTTTGCAATTGAAGTGCCATATATAGGGTAGGCATTACCCCACGTAAATGCCTTATTATCTTTACAATAGGGCTTTGGGAGGGGGCGGCCGACCAGCGGGAGGCCTGCCACCCCCAGGGGGGGGGTTTCTGGGGCCGGGGAGGAGGGGGGGTTTGAGTCCAGCACCGTATTTGGGCTGGTTTGGGGCTATTTTGGTAGCCTTGGGCTGGGGTGGACTGATTTTGGGCTGCATTTGGGCTGGTTTACTTTAAAACCGGCCATTTTTGTCATAGGCCACCATTTCGGTGGCTTGTGACACAGCAGCCGGGCGGGGGGTGTGGCAGATAGTAATTATTTTTGGCCACTGTGTCGCGTCGCGTTGGGCAAGGGCGTCAGTTTGGTTGTCCACGGGGGGGGCCTGTCTTAGTGCTGGGAGTCGCGGGTGTCAGCAGGAGTAAAGAGGGGCGGCGGGCGGATTAGATGGCGCGCTTCGCCGACCCGCGGGTCATGGAGGTGCTATGGATTTTGGAGGAGGCGGGCCGCATGGACTGGTGTGGCCTGCCGTAGAGGTGAGGCCGCTACGGATAGCGATGCCGCGGCAGCCGTCTTGGCGGTGGAGCCGTCGCGTGCACGCCCCAGGTAGGAGGTGGGTGGGGGGGCACTGCAGGGTCTGGGATGAAGGGCGGCGCGGTCGTGCCCGGGCCAGGGTGCGGGGCAATAAGGAAGGGGCGAGCACATCACGGGTGGCGGCGGTTAAGCCGCCTCTGCATTTCGTTGAGCGGGATGTGGCCGGGGGGCTCCGCGTAGGGGGGGCGCACGGATGGGGGGCTGGGTTTGGAGGTTGCACGAGGAGATGCCGGGGAGGTATGCAGAGGGTGCGGGGAGGCTCGGCTCGGCTTGGGGGGAAGGGGGAGTCTCCCCTGATTATAGATGAAGCTGAGCGGGAGGGGGGAAGGCTAGGGGGGGTGGGAGTGGCATGGGGGAGGTGGTGTCCTCCGAGGGGGAGGTGAGCATGGTGGGGCCTAGAAGGTCTCCATCGCCGCGAGCGGCCAGGGGGGAGATGGGGCGAGCTGGAGGGCGCTGGGGAGGGGGGTCAGAGGTTGAGAGCCTGGGGGAGGGTGGGGCTGGGGGGGTGTTTTGCGGCGAGGGTACGACGGGGGTACGGGTTGGGGAGGGGTGAGGAGTGGGAGGGCCGATTCGGGAGGTGGCCTTCGAGTGGGGGTGGGGGTGGAGTGCCCAGTGGGGGGTGGGGAGCGGGGGTTGGGCTGGTGCGGGGGAGGGTTGAAGGCACTACCGGCATGGAGGGGGCACTCGGTGGGTGGGGGCAGGAGTGGGGGGTGGGGGCGTTTGGGGAGCGGGGGGGCCAGGGGGGTGTTTTCTTCCCGTCATGCTGGACTCCACCTCTTGTTCTTGGCAGGGACACTGGGATAGGTGCTCGGGAGAGCAGCATGCGGCTCCACTCGACCGAGGGAATGGGCCGGCTCTGCCTGGTACGGGCGGTCACGCTCAACCGCGGGACCGTTCTTGGAAGCACACTGGGAGGCGGGCGGTGAGCCCCTGCCACTCCCACCCCGAAGGGTCGAGACGGCCGCCGGGGGCCGGGGATGGAGGCAAGAGGATGTTGATCAGAATGCGGAGTACTAGTCGGTCCATGAGAGGAGAGAGACCTTGTATCTGGGGGACTTGATGCGGGTTTGTCAGCTGAAGGCGGGGTTGAGTAGGATGGAGTCCCTAAGGGGCAGACTAGGGGACGAGTGGAAGGATGGGCCCAGTGCTGGGCAGGAGGACGTGGTGCAGGGAGGGGGATCCTGGGGTGCGCCTGTGGAAGGGGCAGTATGTGAACGATACTGGGTAGGCACAGACGGGGTGCTGGCGGAGGACGGTGAGGGGTCGGGGAGTACTGGGACGGGTGGCGGGGTTGGCAGCGTGGGGGTTGCGACAATAGGCGGGGCGCCACCGGAAACAGCGGTAAAGAGGGTTGTAATGTCCCAGTGCGTAAGCTCCCCTCTAGGGGCGTGGCGAACCCACTGGGGGCGCACCTGTCGCGGGGGACGGGAGAAAAGTTATGGAAAGGGGAGTATGTTGAAATCCTGACGCTCCTTCACAGGGAGCTCACGGCGAAGGAGGGGTCGAAGGAAGAAGAGCAGGCGCCCCAACGTTCCCTTGACTATCGATCACTGGTCGGCGGCGTTCTTGATATACGCCAGTATATATATTGCGAGAGGTACCCGGATAGGGCCATCGCTCTTGTCAAATACATGGATGTGATCAGGCGGGCGCAGGCTACACATGGCGGTTATGCCTGGTCACATTACGACGAGGAGTTCAGGCATGGCGTTGGACCCGGAAGCAAGATGGGGAGAGCTGGATTCCGATTTGTACCACCAGACCATGGGCGGGGCGAAGTTTGGCAGGACGATTTATACGGCCACCGGTTTGCCGCTGGCTTCGCCGTCCTTTTCGGCCCAACTCACCCGGGGTGGGGTGGGGCATAGTGAGAGCGCTCCACAGGCATCGGACAGAGCATGCTGGGTTTTAAATAAGGGCGCCTACGCCAGGCCGGTGTACCGTTTCCGGCATAAGTGTTCTACATGCAGAAAGAGACACCCAGTGGTGCGATGCTGGGGTGTCGGATGGTGGGCACGGGGATAGCAGTTTGGGGCGGCGGGGGTGCCAGGAGCGGTGCGGGGAGGTGGGAAAGGGGGTCAGGAGTTATGGGCATAGGCTCGTACACCGCTTAGTGTGGACCGTCTCGAGCCCCTCTTGGCGGCTTATCTGCGGACAGAGGATGCGGCCATGTTGCAACAGGGCTTTCGTGAGGGTTTTGGCTTGGGTACGAGGGTCGGCGGATTGCCGGGAGGGTGGAGAATTTGAAGCCGTCAATGCGAACTAAGGGATGGTGCGGGGAAGTTGTTGAAGGAGGTCAGCGGGGGCCGGGTGGTGGACCCCCGTTCCGGAGCCGCCGCTGCCAGGTTTGATTATTTCCCCTATCGGGGTGGTGCTCAAGAAGGAGCCCGGTCAGTTTCGGTTGATCCAGCATCTGTCGTGGTCGGGGGGTGCATCGGTCGATGACTTTGTTGCTGTGGAACTCTCGGGGGTGTCGTATTCGTCTGTGGATCTCGGCTTCGGAGGGTGAAGGTGCTCTCATGTCAAAGTGCGATGTTAAGTCAGCGTTCTGGCTGCTTCAGGGTCATCCAGAGGATCACCGGTGGTTGGGGATCCGGTTTGACGGGGGCGTTTTTGTTGACAAAGCATTGCCCATGGGATGTTCGATCTTGCGTGCGCTGTTTGAGCGATTCGGTTCCTTGTTGCAGTGGGCTTTTTCCTGGCGGACAGGCTCTGAGACGGTGACGCACTATCCAGATGACTTCTTTCTGGTGGGACGGCTGGGTTCGACGGACTGCCAGCGGCAGCTGGACGGTTTTACGGGCCTTGTGGGTTACCTGGGGGTGCCCCTGGTGCCAGAGAAGACGCACGGTCCCAGTACGGTGCTGTCCTAGCTTGGTATAGAGCTCTACTCCGTGGCCATGGAAGCACGCCTGCCAGAGGACAAGGGGACGGCAATGTTGGCATTGGTGGGCGACAGCATTGCTCATGGGATGTTCGATCTCGTGTGCGCTGTTTGAGCCATTCAGTTCCTTGTTGCAGTGGGCTTTTTCCTGGCGGACAGGCTCTGAGACGGTGACACACTATCTGGATGACTTCTTTCTGGTGGGACGGCCGGGTTCGACAGACTACCAGCGGCAGCTGGACGGTTTTACGGGCCTTATGGGTTACCTGGGGGTGCCCCTGGCACCAGAGAAAATGCACGGTCCCAGTACGATGCTGTCATTTCTTGGTATAGAGCTTGACTCCGTGGCCATGGAAGCACGCCTGCCGGAGGACAACAGGACGGCAATGTCATCGTTTGGGTCTGACGCTGTCCAGTTTGACTCTGCCGCATCATCAACTACAGTTGTCGGCGGGGACAGAGGAGGATTTAAGCATGTGGCAGGCGTTCTTGGGGCATTTCAATGGTGTGCCCATGAGCGTACATGGGTGGAGTTTTGGTGGTCGGGAGCGGTAAGGCAGGGGATTGGTGGCTTCAGGAGGAGCAGGTGGTGCAGTTCATGTTGAATTTGATGGACAGAGGGCAATCGAGGGTGACGATTTGCCGTCGGTGGAGGAATTGGGGACGCGGCTGTTGAAAGGTTGGGCGAGGGAGAAAGGAGCCAGGGTGGGTCGTCGGAGGCCCATCGCTGAGGGCATGCTCGAGGGGCTGTTGTACACTTTGCCGTTAGTATATCGCGGCCGGGGGGAGGTCACTTTGTTTGCCACCATCATATCTTGGATGTTTTTTGGGGCCTTTAGGGTCTCGGAGTTGGTAGGTTGGAAGGGTAGGCCAGGAGTGTTAGGGAGGAGGTGGACAGGAGAGGGCGTGAGGAGGCGGTGAGGCTTCGGCGGTCGGAAACTGACCAACGGGTCGAGGGCACGTGGGTGGTGTTGGGCTCGGTGCTGTGCGAGGCGGTCTGCCCAGCGAGGGGGGGGGCGGCAGTTGGCGTAGGCACGGCGGATGTTGGCGGGAGAAGTGTTTGGTCGAGGAGGAGGTGACAGGGTGTATGCGGCACGGGTATTGTGGGTCTTGCGGCATGCCCTACAGTCTATGGGTGAGGACCCGAAGTGGTTCAGGGCCCATTCCTTTCGGATTGGGGCGGAAACGGAGGCTGCGCATCAGGGAAGGACGACATCAAGCGTCTCGGGCGCTGGAGGTCGGACTGTTATTGGACGTATGTCAGGCTGTGGGGGGTAGGGGTGGTACAATGACATGAAGGACATTTCTTGCCTCTCACATGTGTGTCTTTTCAGCTGCAGGGGAGGGGCGAACTGCAGCGGCGCTGGAGATTTATATTGGTGGACACTCATTTATGAAGCGAGCAGAAAGGGGGACTAGGACAAGCACAGGAATCGGAAGTTGGAATGGGACGACAGGTTGTTTCGTTGTCAGTGACAAGGAAAAGGGGGCATGCGCTGGCATGCGTTATTGCCGGCTTTGTGTAAGGTGGTAAGGGGGAGAGTGTGTCCAGACGTGGTGTTGATACACCTAGGTGAAAATGACTTGGTGCTGTGCAAAGGTTTAGCGTTGGTTAAACAAGTGAAGAGGGACCTGTTACAGATATGGCGCAGGTGGGTAGGGTGTCATGTCATGTGGTCAGAGTTTGTTCCCAGGCAGGTTTGGAGGGGGGCAGAGAGGCCAGCGGCCATAGATAATACCCGGAGGAAATTTACAAGGAAATGAAGGCTTTTTGTGAAAAAGAAGGTTTTGGCAGGATGGAAGATCCAGAGCTTAGGTACGGGCCGGTGTATTTTTTCAGGGAGGATGGAGTACACCTATCGGTACGGAATGGAACTTTATATGGTGCAGTTGAAGGAGGCTCTGCATCAGGCCATTGGTGTACGAAGATACTCGAAAGTGCAGGAGTCCTAGGGGGGGGTCGAAAGCCGTTAGCACGTTTTTCGAGTGGCGGTTCTTCCTAATGTATGGGAGAATTGTAGGAAATCTGTTTTTGGATTATCGGGGGGTAAGTCAAGCACAATAAAGTATTTAGCTAGGTGGAGAGGCAAATTGATGTTTTTGCTAATTGTTTACTGTTTGTTGATTGGGGGAACTAGTTTAGGGGAGGGGGTTGTTAGGAAATTACATATTTAGTGAGGTCTAGTTTTGTACGGCGCAGGCCAAGGGTTTCATTGTGTAAGGTGTACCTGCTTCCGATAAAGTGGCCTTTATCACACCTAATTTTGAGTCTATAGTCGGTGCTGTATGCCCCCACCCCTCCCCCGTCGGGCCCCAAACCGAACAGAGATGACTGCTTGAAAAAGTTGTCGGTAAAGTGCGCTTTTATCATAACATTGAAATACTTGAATACAGATGCCACATCAGAAATGGCGTATATGTAGAACACTATGATGCTATGACTGGAAGCATCAGATACATGTGAATGTTCTGCAGAAATCCATTGTTTAGTGGACGAAACACGTTGGCAATTTTTTAAACATTCAAGTGTTTATATTGTTTTTTTCATTCATATTTAGTGCAACCCTGGTCTTTCTATTTGTACAGATTTTTCCCCAGTGTCGGGAGCACTTTGTGACAAGAAAGTGTATACAGAGTGGTGCACATAGACTCTTCTATGACTGTAGGGCTATAGCGTGTGATTGGATTGCTGGATCTGACTTTGGGTCCACTGTCCAGTTCAAAGTTTTATTGCACATTCAATAATATAAAGCTCAATTGACAACCAATTAGATGATCCAAAATCCTTTTTTCCATGAGTAAGTGTAAGTTATTCAAGAAATTCTAGATTAATTCACTGGTGGGTCAGTAATAAATAATGAACATAGGTGCTCCTTCATAAGTTAAATGTGAAGACGGGTCATGCAATACCCCTGCAAGGCATACACAGGAACATGTGGGAGTTCAGGGTTAGAGAAAAGGACATAGTTGACTTCTAGTGGTCACTTCCTGGAGGCCTGTAACACTCCAGTGGAATCGGAAATATTTACTTAGTGCTTTTAAAAGGCTGGAAGGTCTGGGGCAGAGAGAGATAAATACAATACTCTCCTCTGCTCTCACATGCCAGGAGCATAAGTATTTGGCATAAGGGGAAAGGGACTTGAAACAACAGTCGTAGAAATAGCCATTCAGTGTAATCTTGCAGGATGCTAGTGGACAGATCACTTCAGTCAATCACTTATCACGTTTTCTGTGCCACTTGGCGGCCGGTGAGATGTGCACACAGTTAATTTTAAATTAAATCACTGTTCCTGGGAAGCTTGCGTGGTGGGGCTGATCCAGTGTCATCACAAGCGGGTCAAATTTTTCTAAGATTCACTGTTGGGTTAGAAGACAGTTAGTTAAATGGTAGGCGTGTACCTCTGAGAAAGGGAAAAGATTTGGGTTGCAGCTAGTCACACATTTCTCTGGTGTCAGCAAAATATGACGATCCAGATTGCTCCCTCCACGGAGATGGCACAGTCAGTCTGTTGACTTTTTAAAATTGAAGGGGTTATGTTTGTAATCATTTACATATGGAGGTAATAATTGGGGAGCTGTGTGAGAGGGCTCTAGAGGTGTAGTGACATACCTGGTCAGTACTTCCGGATTGCTGGCAAAGGTGGGTTATAGTCACTTTCATTTTATGTAAGAACCTCTAGAAGGAGAACGTTGGAGTCAGTAACACATCAGATGAATGCCTGTGTATGACGGTCGCTTTAGGGCCAAGTCAATCACATGTCAGACAAGTGCCTTAGTTTGAAGGGTCAGAAGGTGAAAGGAATCAGGACAATCTGTGAATTTCTTGTGGTGTACAGAAGGGACAAAAGAGTATCAATCAAGATAGTGACTCATGCAGCTACTTTGAATGCTCAAACTACTTCTCTGTGTATTGAAAAATAGCATTCTGTTTTAAATCATTAGTATCTCTTTTCCTGTCTGTCTTGAAGCTACCTTTAAATCTTGGATGCACAGGGTGGATCCCAAAATCCGCTCACCCACAGCACTTTCCTTTTCGGTTCTCTGGAAGCAGTCCTGTTGGAGACTCATTCATTTATTAAGTGTTTAGCCTGTGTCTCCAAGATGATAGCCCCTACTGGAAAATGTCATAAACATAATTAAGTATACCACGCTTTTTAGGCACATGTGAATCTCCTGTAGCCCTGCGCACTGTGAAATTGGAGATTAGATGAAGGTTAATCTATCTCAACAGGAAGCCATATCCAGATTTCCCAGGGTTTATTTCTACAGGAAGTGGGATAATTGTTTTCCATTAGTGATTAACTGCCTTTTATCCTACTTTAGCCATGATTCAGGATGTTCCATCACCCAGGCATCCCCACCTAAAGGCAAACACAGACAGGACCATCACCTATTTCTACCTGGAAGGTTCTCAGGTCAGACTTCCTGCGCCAGGAAAACTAGTTTCCTCACATATCTTGTAGATATCAAATTTTACACCATTCTCACACTTACACTCAGACCATGCAAACACATTCACTCTTTCTGCACGTCTAACAGTTATAACTGCACTTACACACCACTCCAACAACACAGTATACCCAAATGATGCTCATCAATATGCACTCTGCAGTTATACATATACCAGACATCAATAGCATCATCATACAACACAACTTAGATGCACTCATCATCATTGAAGCCTGTTTTCACCATCCTCCATGCGCTTCTTGAAAGTAATCATCAACAATGGCTCCAGCACATAGATTGCACACTCAAAACTGGAGGGGACTTGCAGTCATACACAGGACATCCTGGCCCGCACTCTTAGCAACTGTACCAAATTTAAGTCTTTTGATGTCCTTTATTGCCACTTCGCTCTCTCTACCACCAAAACAACCAAACAACCATTTCTTGTCACAATTCTCAGTCCTCATCTCCTCTGCCTCTATCCAACACGGGTACACCAACTCCCCGGAGACTTTAAACTCTTAGGTAACTCCAAAAGAAATGCATGAAAAAAGCATTCTACACACTTATCGACACACTAGAAATAAAACAAAGTTTCAATGACCAGCACCTCTCCAAAGGCAACACAATGGACCATATCCTATGAGCATCAATTAATAGCAAATGCCCAACACTTAGGCAAGGGACTGGACTGACCACCGTGCTACCTCCTGCGCCTTGGTTTTACAACACTTCAGTGACAAGGACACCTAAAAGAGGAAAAATATTCATCTGCTCCATCAAAGACAAGCATCTGGAAAAAATACAATGAGAACTAAGCAACCTGTCAGGGCAAGTCTAGCCTACCTCCAATGCCAATACTCTCCTCGACATTTACCACACCATTATGAGAATGCATCAGGAATGCTATGCTCAACTGAAGACGTGATCTAGCAGTCCAAAGCCCTCAACACTCTGGGCCACTTGAGAGCCTAATGAAAACAAGCGTACCATACAGAAACAGGAAACTATTTTTAGAAGAATCAAAGCTCCTGGATGGCCTAGCGCACTATTCAAAACGCCCTGCAGGTATTGCTGACTCTTCATCATCACAGCTAAAGCCTTTTACTATAAGATCACCGTTAGTGAGGCGAGCAACAGAGGCAAAGCCCTCTACAAGGCTGCCGCAGCCAACAAATGCAATATCATCATCCTCTTCTTCATTTAGAATGCTGGCAAAATCAGATCCAGCATCATTGCCGCTTTCATAGCAACTTCTTTTCCAGGCATCCATATCACCTCACCAGCAAATGGTCCTCCATAATTCCAGTCTCATACATAGATCTTTCCAACATTTTTAACTCTCTCAAGAGAACCTCCTATGAAGACAATGCCCTTCCATTCTCAACATTGTCAACGTGTCCTTAAGCCAAGGAAAATTCAAAGGCTCCTTTCCACGAAATCAGATTCTTCACATGCTAAAGACATCATCTGTGGACTCAGCCACCCTTACTAACTTCCACTGTATTACCTACCTTCCATTCATAGGAAATATCATTGAGAAAGCAGTCGCTACGCAGCTACAGCAGCAAATTATCATCAATAATCTTCTATAAGGCTACCAATCAGGCTTCAGGCTACACCGCAGCACTCATATTGCCACACTTCTAGTAGTCAAGGACGCTGTCCTTTTTAACAATAGTAACGAACACTGCTTCTTGTACTCCTTGACCTCTCTGCAGTATTTGACACAGTAAACCATCCATCTCTGAACAAGACCCTCAAAACATGCATTGGTGTTTTAGACACTATCTTGAAATGATTCACATTCTACCAGTGTCAGCGCATGCAAATACTTTCCACAAAGACACAGACACTTCCATCTCCTGTGGAGTATCAAAATGCTCCATTCTTTCTCCCATCATCTTTAACTTCTACATGCAACCTCTATTGGTACATTCTTGCAGAAGGAGGCTGCAAAT
Organism: Lissotriton helveticus; assembly: GCF_964261635.1. Taxonomy (NCBI): domain Eukaryota; kingdom Metazoa; phylum Chordata; class Amphibia; order Caudata; family Salamandridae; genus Lissotriton; species Lissotriton helveticus. The sequence goes on from NC_136063.1 coordinate 1,026,901,486, forward strand.
ACTTCTGAGTCAATTAAAGTTATTTCGAACTAATCTTGGGATTAAACCCCAGGGCACAAAAGGAAAGTTGAGACTGCTGTTGCACTGTGCATACTTAGCATAAGGCAATAAAGATGCCCAATTGTCAGAAGTAGCATAAAAAAAGAATCCTAAAAATTGCTCTAAAGTCTGATTAGTATGTTCAGTCAACCCATTCATCTGTGGGCAAAACCCTGAGGGTAAGGCCTGAGAAATACACAAAGCTGAGCCGACTGTTTTCTAAAATGTAGAAAATTCAGAAATGTATTGCAGACTTCTATCAGAGACAAATAATGATGCAACCCATGCAAACGGAAAACATCTTTGACACAGCATAGGTCCATATCTTAGGCAGATAGTACTTGTACTTTCTAGTAAGCATAAAAATGTGCATATAAATAGAGTACATTTTATCAAATTGAGGGGCATATTATCAAGAACAGAGTTAAAAATTATCGCCGGTTTAGCTGCAGAAAACTGCTGCTAAAGATGCGATAATGGGCTTGATAATATGCCCTTGAGAATTCCAATAGAAGTCCATGTTCTGGTGTGAACATGGGCTCTATTGGAATTCTCCAGGGCATATTATCAAGCCTATTATCACCGCTTTAGCAGCAGTTTTCTGCGCTAAACCGGGGATAATTTTAACGCCGTTCTTGATAATATGCCTCAAAATGACACCAAAACAACAAAAATCCAATCAGTAGCACAGGAGCTATAACTTTTTAAAACTTTTGTTGAAAATAGCACCATAAAGCTCAACGCGCCACTTGCGTTTATGTGGTTACGTTGGATCACTGAAATAATATCGACTGACAGAATATCGACTAGCAAAAATATCGAGGAAAAAATATCGACAGACAAAATATCGAATTTGTATCTACAAACAGGTAAGTACAAAAATATCGAGTACAAAATATCGTTTACAAAAATATAGTTTTAAAAAATATCGACTTTATTAAAACCAGTGTTAAATTAAATTAAAATTAAATATTAATTACTAAAATATACTTAAAAATACTTAAATTAACTTATAATAATTAAATAATTAATGAAAGTTATAACAAAATTACAATCATATTTGTTCAAACATATATATATATATATATATATTAACATAATATAATTAAATAATATCCAATATTATTACCGTACGATAGCATAAGTGTAATAAATACTATTCCCAATCCATAGAGTGCAACTGTAGGGAAAGCATTGGATAGCGTAGGGGTAAAAATTACTATTCCCACTCCAGTGGGTGCAACAGTGAGGAAAGCGTTGAATAGCGTAGGGGTAAAAATTACTATTCCCACTCCAGTGGGTGCAACAGTAGGGAAAGCGTTGGATAGCGTAGGGGTTAAAATTACTATTCCCACTCCAAAGAGTGCAACAGTAGGGAAAGCGTTGGATAGCGTAGAGGTAAAAATTACTATTCCCACTCCAGTGGGTGCAACAGTAGGGAAAGCGTTGGATAGCGTAGGGGTAAAAATTACTATTCCCACTCCAGTAGGTGCAACAGTAGGGAAATTAAATACTTCATATATTATTTCAATAAATATAAATTAATATCTATCACAAATTACTTAAAAGTAATTACGAATTTAATATAATATAATAATTAATCAATTAAAATTACAAATTAAAATTAATTATTACAATTATTTAACTATTAATACAAATTAATTAGAAATTAACAATTAATAATTTCACATTTAAAATTTAATTCACAATAAATTCTAATTTAATACAATTAAAAAACAGTTGTTTTATTTATTTAATTATAAATAAATTACTTCCCATCCTATTCCCCTATAAACCCACAACCCACTACAGAAAAAAAAATATTAAATTAACAAAATTAGCAATTAATCAATTAAATAAAATTAATTAGCAATTCTAATTTAATTATTTACCCATAAAAAATTAATTAACAATTAATTCTAAAACAATACCAATAAATATGTTAGCATCTTTAATTAATTATAAATAAATTACTTTCCACCCAATTCCCCTATAAACCCACAACCCGCTACAGAAAATAAATTAGTAATTTTAACATAATTAGCAATTAATCAACTAATTAAAATTAATTGCCAATTAAAAGTTAATTATTTACCAAATATAAATTAATTAACAAATAATTAAAAATGAATAGCAATAAATAAATTTACATATTTAATTAATTATAATTAAATTACTTCCCACCCTATTTCCCTATAACCCCACAACCCGCTACAGAAAATAAATTAGTAAAATTAACATAATTAGCAAATAATCAATTAATTAAAATGAATTGCCAATTAAAAGTTAATTAATTACCAAATACAAATTAATTGACAAATAATTAAAAAGTCATAACAATAAATAAATTTACATATTTAATTAATTATAATTAAATTACTTCCCACCCTATTCCCCTATAAACCCACAACCCGCTACAGATTTAAATTACGCAAAAATAAAAAAATAAAAATGTCATTAATTAAAATTATTTATAACATAAATACACACTTTTAACACATAATAACATAAATATCACTATAAAAAATTCAATATTATCAAAAAATCGATAATTTTTTTAAACTATATTATATACTTCGATATTTTAAATGTCTATATTTTTAACAATCGATATTACATTACTTACCTTAATAACGATATTTTTGATGTCTATATTCTGTCCTGTCGATATTTTGTCCATTCGATATTTAAAACTCGATATTGTGTCCAGTCGATATTTTATAGTCGATATTTTGACTGTGCACCGGTTGCGTTGAACCGGGGCAAAGTCACAAGTTCAGATTGACTGTAATGGGGCATAGGTCTGATACAGGGACCGTGATCGTCCTGTTGAAGCATTACCTCCTCAAGTCCAAGTCCATGCCTCAGTATGCAGTTGCTCTTTCTCATTGGATGGAGCCACGAGGATATCGTTGTCGGCTCGAGGATCAGGTCGAGTGTCACAGACTGTTGCTGTTGCTGGGCAAACAGCCGGTCGTTGCTCAAGCTTCATGTCAGCTGGCGCTATGGATGGTTGCTGTTGGCTTTGAAGAGCCTGTTTGGGGTTGCAATGTGCCTAAAACCTCTAGATCTTAACCTGGCGTTCAGGAGGAGTACACTCTGGTGTCAGCCAAGGGTCCAGGACCTGGGAGGCACTTCCTGGGGATCAAGACTCACTCCAGCAGTGGCCAGCAGAAGGGCTCGGACAGGTCCAGTTGGAGCTGATGAGCTAGGCAGTTTCAGGAAAGCCCTCCGGAAGCCTGTTGTGTCTCTATAGCTCTAACACATGGTCAGCCAATAGATCCTTGGGGGAGCTTCTGAGGATCCTGGAATTAAGGCAAGTAGGTGCAGTCATTTTCTTGAGACATTAGACGTTAAGGCAGATCTTCTGAATTTTCCACAGGTCCAACATTTTTCTGATGAGAGATTCTGAAGGTGATGTTTTTATACCCAGTCCCAGCCTGTGGGTGGGGATGCCACCTTTGTTTAACCTTTCAACTTTCCTGGATTGTCTCAAATCTGTCTAAGGGAACAAAGACAGGAAGGCCTATGCTTGAGCTGCATTTGTCCATGGCAGGGAGGCAGACTTTGGAAGTCAGAAAGGAGGGGGACATAGCTCTGAGACTACACTTTAAAACTTTGGAAGGACTGAATACAATCCCCAGGACACCCTGCTCAGGAGAGGACCTCCCACCCACACCCAAGGCCGTTTTGAAACATGTCGGGAAGGAATTCTCTACTCACCACAGTAGAGCCGTTCACAGTCATGCGACCTTGGATACTGGCAGAGAGGCACATTGGGTTTCCAAATGTAGTATTTTCAAAATAGTAACTTAAAATCTGACTTTACCATTAAAGAGGATTGTAAATTACAATTCAAATGTGTGGAAGAAGCATTTCTTTATCTGTTCCCGAAGTTATCAATTATTAATTTTAATGAGGTAACCCAGTGTTAGTCTATGGGAGGGATAGCCTTACAACATTGACAACAAGTACACAAGTGTTTCACTGTCAGGACAAGTACAAATTAAATACACATGTCCTGCTTTTAAAGTACCATGTACCCTGCCCTCAGATTGATTATGGCCTACCATAGGGGCACTTATAAACATTATAAACATTAAAAAGGAAAGTTTAGAACTGTCAAAAGATTTATTTTGCCAAGTCAAAATGACAGTTTAAAACTGCACTACAGGCTGCAATGGCATGCTTGATACATGTTTTACACTCCCTTCTTAGTTAACGCCAATCCCTACCTCATGTTTAATCTATTCTAGGCATGATGTCAGCACTTGTAAATGAATACTCTGCCCCTTATTCACAGAGTAATGTTCCCTATTTCGCCCCCTCCTTCCCACTATTCGATGATGTTCTATTCCCTATCTATCATTTCAATCAAATATATGGTCCACTCAAAGTCTTTGCATAAAAGACCTACATCAAAAAGTATTTAACATAAAACTTTTAATTTCTACTCTGCGGATTACAAGTAGTAAGTGAGAATAACTTCTCAGTTTGCCATTCCTTTTCTAAAGTCTTTAGAAGAGCTGAAATGAAACCTAAAGAGGGTTATGACCCCTTAGTGGCTGTATACTTCGGTTTCTCCTCAGAATCCATGAAATGGTCATGGTTCTGCTCTGAGAGCAGTCACAACTTGCCTAATTGAAGGTGTCTGAATGCATAAATGTACTTTAGACTTTTGATATTACATCATTGACCTTTGCTCATGGGATTGGCTCATCCTGTTTCTGCAGCTTCTTATTGGCTTGAGCTCTGAGCGGGGCAGGCATTTAAGATGAACTAACTTCACACTGCCCACTACCTAGAACTAAGTAGTGCAGGGACAGAGGGCAGTGATATTAAGTGCTGGAATAGCTTGTATTGTATTGTAATTGCATTTTATAGCGCTTACTACCCCTGACGAGGGATCAAAGCACTTTTTCGGGGAGTAGCACGCTACTCCGGAACCCAAGAAGGATTAGTGTTGAATTATTATAGGGAAATATGAAAGTAATTTGAGTGGTGGATAGGTTAGTCAGTTATTTGGATTCAGAAGGATAGGTTGCTCTTTTTATGCTTTCAGACACCCAAGCTCCCAAAAAACACAAAGGGGAAGACTTAGTAAGATTTTACATTGTGTTTGCTTCACAAACATGACGCAAATCGGTGCAAAATAATTTTTTTACTTTCCTGTGCTAAACTTGTTTAGAACTAGAAATAATGTGAAAGTAACACAAAGCAGAGCGCTGCTGTGCATTACTTAGAGCCAAGTGTGCCTACAATGGGTTGTGCATGGGCATTCTCATGCAACCACCCAAGGTTTCTGACACTAAATCTTATTTAATAAATAAAGTAGACAGGGTTTCGCATTAGGAAAAGGTGCACTTTTGAAGTAGGCGCAACAAAGGAGAAATGCTTTAATTTCGCCTTCCATTTATGACTTTCTGTGTGTGCTGCACTTTACAGCACTCATACAAACAGGGAAAAGAGTTAAAGTCAGTCTATACATAGTATTTTGAACTGGAAAGCTATCCTTCCAGTACAAAACCTATGCTTGTCTCACATAGACACCCTAGCACTATGGCACAAAAGTTGTTCCGTGGCTCAAGGCAGCTGATTTCAGAGCCGGCGATAGGGAAAGGGAAGGAGAGAGCCTTATTTCTGTAAATATGGAGCTCTCTTCTACTCTCCATTTCGTGCAGCGCAGCATTTGCGGCTGCTGCACTGTGCTGCGTAAATGTTAATCTGGCCCAAAGAGCTTCTTTTAGACATTGGCGAGTGCCCGACTGCCACCAAGTTGTTGAAGATCTTTTGCCTCTGTATATCACAATATTTCCACCGGTATGGAGTTTACCTTAAGTGCCTCTCTGGGGACCAGATTGGGGCAGGGTGCTCTTAAGGTAGAGCTAAATGTTGAGCTGGTTCTTTCATGTTTTTGCTAAACTCCCGGAGCAGCATGGTGTGGTGAAATACTAAAAATACAATGGCCATGACGCATAGGTAGTTCCCTCCGACATTGCCTGTTTTCTAAGCCTAGGACCACAATGTGTTTCATGACATTATCTGGCATTGAAGTCGAGTGATAATATTGACCCCTGAATAGGTTGGTGCTACCACCACTGTGAGCTGGCACTACTGTGGCAGAGGAGCCTCTCTACCATTGGACATTCTGCAGTTACCCCATCTCTGGTGGGGGCCGCAAGGTTGTCGAACGCTGCCATTTTGTGGTGGATGTTGTGCATCTACCAACTGCTAAATGACTCTCTAATAAATATATATTTAATTAAGAATTAAGTTTTGGCAAGGATAGTTTGGTGACTCTGTATTACATTTAGAAGCACTGAGTGTTTTATGAATTTTATCTCTAAAATTATTCCTGAAAAGCCTTGAGCTAAACACGTTACAGGAAGTATTCTTTTGGAATCTGTATACATTTGATACATGTAGAATGACAAATTATAGCAGTATTGCCAATTCTGAAGCATCAGGATGTGGCTACTCATTTCACCAAAAATAGCTAGCCATTGCATAAAATACAAATACATAGGCCCCAAATTCTGTCAATCAGACGCTTTGGCTACAGAATGGGGAATAACTGCACAGACCTGGAAATATTTTGGGGAAAAATGCAGCAATATAAGTTTCAGCTGTAGCACTATTGGGCTGTGGTTGGGGATGTGGGTTATTTTCTGCTTCCTCATGCTGCTTTGGGGTCAAGTAGGACCAGGTCCTGCTGCTGCATTCAGTCCCTGCAGCAGCAAAGATAAAGTGTCTCTGGGCCGGGAAACATAAGATCTAGGGGTATATTCACAAGAACGTGTGCTAAACATCACCAAAAAATGCTAACGAAACTTTACACATTACAACACATCGCGGGAAAATAACCCTGTGTCAACGTGGAATTCACAACAAGGCAGTACCATGCGATAGTCTGCCGAACACGTGGCCAATGTCCACGATACAACCACCTCGACGGAGACAAAAACACAAACCACAACACAAAAAAAATTGCGAAGAGCCCATTCGCGATGAGGAAAGCAGGGATAAGCACCGCCAGGCCTGCGACACACACGGCAGGCGGGAATTAGTACAACAAAAGCCTGAAAAAGATAGACCAACTAAACAGAAAACAACAGCCAAGCACAATGGAGGCAACCCGAGCCAGTATACAACCCCACAAGCCCCATTGGCAACAAAACATTGTACATGGCAGGCCATCTTGGACAAGGTGAATGCAGCCTGAGAGCGGAGGAGGATAACGGAAGAAAACCAGAACATTCGGAATGATGCAAAATGCACAAACAAGCAGAAACACGCCAACAACAAGAAGACAGCAATACAAAATTGAGGGAGTCCAGCGCCACACCAGGAGCTGGATGGCATGGAGGAAATGGTGTCCACCACATCAGTCCGGAGATGGTGGCAGGACTTGGGGACCGGAAACTGCCCAAAACAACAGACACAACAGCAACAGGAAGAGGAACCAGCAGGGACAGGGGGGATGGGGGAGATGGGCACAATGGAAAACATGCACAATTAAGCACAGCACAACTGCAGACAAACCATACCCATGAGTAACAACATCAACCAAGAGCACAAGTCACACAACCCAGCAATATCACACCACTGAACAAGCACAGAAGTGAAAAACACACTGCGTGAAATGGGGAAGGGTGAGCCAAATCAGAGCTGAAGAGACAACTCACAAACAATGCAGCACACACACATAGGAAGTAGAGCACCCCATCATTGAACACAATGTGGTTCACACACCAACATTTGCACAACTGAACACAGGACACAAGTGCACCCGCCTTTGGCCGGTAAATGGCCATACGCATTTGACAAGGCATGAAACAGAGACACGATAATGCACTAGTACAATCCACAGTCTTGATGGGGTAGCAATGCACGTATGGCAGGGAGCCAGAGATTCAGTGACACCGATATTGGCATACAAATCAAGACACAACACAGCTGGAGACAAGTGAAAGTGCGGAAACTTTATCAACAAGTGCGTATCAGTACAGCTAAGAGAAGTGCTACAATATGCAGACCAATGCAGCAGCATGCGTGAATGAGGAACATAGGAAAGTGCCCATGTTCACCTCGGGCGGAGTCCATCACCAACACAAGTCAGTGCAAACCCGCGTTACTTGTCCGCGCCTGGATCATGAGTCCAGGCCAATGCAGCCATGTCCACTGTCATCTTGGGACATGTGACCAGATTCCCAACATCCAACCAGGCGTCAGGACACGTGCAATAGGTCACATCCAGTTGTGGCTGCAGGTACCTTGTCACTCGTCCATGAACGCGAGTGCAGCAGCGTAGGCCAACATCTCCAATGAGCGATCGTCATCCAGTACATCTGACATGTCATCAACGTAATCCATCAGCTGACCCGTACAGATGTGCTGACTCCAACCACTGCACCCAATGTGCACCAAAGCCCAATCGGGTAGTGGTTCAATGTGCTCAATGTACACGACGACTCGTGCAATCTCCCCGGTCCAGTTTCCAGCCTGCAAGCCAAACATCCATGCATGTCATAAACAGGCATTACGGTGACACTCCTGGTCGTGAGCCAACAGAGGAGCACACATACGTCGAAATCCAGGTCAGCTACCATTACATTGGAGAGGCAGACATCCATGGACCACTCGAATATGCACGAGCGACAATGCAACACAGGCGGAACCCAGGTGATGTCTGCAAGGCGGAAGCTCAGCCAGTGACTGATAAGCAGCACTGCCACTGGCAGTGCCCCCAGTTCACGCAGCAGACGTGCATGGTACAGGTCCACGAGACTGGAGTCGAGCATGTGTCCGGGATGGTCTGCCATTGCGTCAGTGGCTCTGCTTCAAGCGGCACTGGCTTGCCCTGCGCCAGTCCTATGGATGAAATGGCACAGCTTGGTGCAATGAGCAGTGTCTGTGTACAACGGGTGCAAGCCTGGGGTGGGGTGAGAGTATGTGTAAAGGCCATTTCATGCACGCTAACTATGAATACGGACTTCTGCATGTGGAATGTGTACACACCTTGGTCTCACGTCGGGCAGTGTGTAGTGTGGGAGTTGCAAGCAAATGCTATCGTATCTGTCAGGGCATGCTGGCCACATGCAAGTTCCTGCTCGGAGCTGCAGATGTGCTACCCCTTGATAGTTCAGACAAAGGACCTTTCATCCCTACAGTAACTTCACCATCTGCATGCATACAGGAGATGTACAGAGGCCTGCCGTGGGTGTGGTGGGATGTCTATGACCTTGGGAATCATGGATGATATGCCCTGCACGTGGCACATGAGCGGCACACCATTGTAATGCCTGTCCGCGCATGTCCAGCGTCATGCAAGCAACACCATGATGCTGGATTTGAAGGTGTGCGCAGCCGGCTGCTTTGTCTGAGGAGGGATGTTGGTTGTCAGCTGGGTTGGGACCATCAGAAGGTGAGGGATGTGAGTCAGGATGCGGGGGATGGTTGTATGGTTGTCCTTTTGGGCCTGCAGTGGGCAATGTCCTCGTTCGGCGTTGGGTCTGGGTGACAGGTGCGTTTCAGGTGGGTCCGCTGTCTTTGTGTACCCTGCCTCTGTGGTGCTCTGGGGGGGGGGGGCGCAGGACGGCTACTGGGGCTTGTGGCGGGCCTGGGGTGGTTGCGGTCGGTGTTGTGACTCTCATGGATATACGCGTTGCATGATCATTGTCGCCATGGCATCTGTGAGTCTTCAAGTGTGGCTCTTGGCTGGGCTCCCTTTTATGCTGCAGGTAGTCGTCCTGCTTAACACCAGCAAAAGGCAGATGTTAATTCCCTGCTGCTACCGTGGCTTATCGCCTGTTTTTGGTTCGCATAGCAGACCCGGCAGTTCGTTGTGAAAGTGGTGTTGTGGTTTTTTGTGTGTTTTTGCACAGGAACGCCTACTCTGTATCTCATTAGGGTTAGTTGGTGGTGTCTACCGTGTGAGTAAATTTTGGGGCAATTATCACGGGAATACTGGTGATGTCTGCAGTTTTCACCAGCTTGTGAATGGGGTGTTAAATCTATCTCCACTTTTGATGCGTTAAGGTGGAGATAAGTCCTTGTGAATATCCCCCCTAGAGTTCCCAGACCAGATAATTCTGGGTCCAGAGTCACTTGTATTTGAGGGTCTAACTAGATTTTATTACTAGCACTGCATGACAGCATTTAAAAAACCTGACTATTGTGCCCTCTTCATCAGTGATACTTGTATACGGCCCCGGGGCCACATGCGGCCCTCCTGATCTTTGCAGGTGGCCCCCTGGGCAGCAATAGCCCTGGCCTGCTGTTTTGGTGACTCAGGATTAACACTAAAAAAACTTTTTAATATACATAAAGCACTTATTTAAAGGTTAATTGCAGTTAGGGAAAGGAAGTAACTAAGCCCTTAACTTTATGAACACCTACATTTTTAAAGTCAGCAAAAAATATGGCAGTCTTCCCAAAATTTTAAAAGTGTATTTTTTAACCTGTGGAACCATTTCACCTTAGTAAATCAAATTATTGCAGTGCATTCATCCTATATCCCCCAACCATATAACCCTTAGTGCATCTAAAGAGACCCTTGTGTGGGCGCTGATACCAGTGTATAGCCAGCGAATCAAATGTCTACCTCTGCCCATGTAGTATACCATCTTCACCATCCCGTTGTTGGGGGGTTCTCTCCTCTTTGGTGCCCAGTACTTTTTAATGTATTGCAACAGGGCAGCATGCATTAGGTACAGATGAGTTGGGGCTCCCGTGTCATTAATGAAGGTGTCGTGATCAAGCAGCGTCTCATTACCACATAGATCTGCTACCGTGTTGATGCCTGCTTCAGACCAGGGTGCTAACTGGCAACGTGTGAGTTTGCCACTTGTTAATGGGATACCTAAGAGTGGAATGTTATCTGCGTATGCAGGGGGTGCATTTGTGTATCGTAATGCTGCTTTCCAACACTTAAGCGCAGTGTCTAGTAAGGGGGGTAGGGTTCTTTGAGGTGTATATCCTGGCAATAACAAGGCATGTAGTGCTCCACTATCGATGTCTGCTTCAGTGTCCCGCCGTCCAGTATGATAGCCATTGTAATTGGCAGACGTAGTAGTAGGCTCGGAAGTCTGGAACTCCCAGCCCCCATACGAGTACTCACTTGCAATTTCTTCAAACTTATACGTCTTCTACCCTTACCCCATATGAGATCTACTAGCAGAGTATTCAGTAATTTTAAGGTGAATTGCGGCACTATTAATGGTAGATTTGGGAAATAATACAATAAACGTGGTAGAACACAATTTTTGCTATTGCTGCTCTCCCTATAACCGACAGTGGGAGTGCAGTCCAAAAAGCAACACTGGATCATAGAGCTCTAATTGTTCTGTTGAGATTGCCATCTAGCATATCTGCATTTGTCCTGTATATCTGGATGCCCAGATATTTAAACGTGGTCGGTGCTATCTGGAGCTTAGTATCTCCAAAGTCAACTTCTGTGTCTTCGGCATGTTCCGTGAAAAAAAATGCATGCGATTTTGTAGTGTTTAAGGCCAGAGCCGAGATTCCTTTAAAGTGTTTATACATGTCAGATATTGGGTCCAGGGGCAATCGGAGATCACCTATGTATACAATAATATTGTCAGCGTAGGCCGAGAATAGATGTGTCATGTTCCCTATCGGTATTCCCAAGCCCAGGAAATCCTGTCTCATTTTCATTGCTAACGGTTCCAGTGCCAAAATAAAGATAAGAGGTGATAACGGACAACCCTGTCTGGTCCCTTTATGTATCGTATATTCTTCCGATATGTGTCCTCCCTTCCTGACCCGCGCTGTCGGGGCCTTGTAAATTAAACGCAGCCATGCTATGTACCCTTCCAGTATCCCAAACTTCAGTAAAACTTGAAACATGTATTCCCAATTTATTGAATCAAACGCCTGTCTGAGGTCTAACGAGATACAGCCCGCATGGGGGAACCGTTTAGGCACTTCTGTCATCAAAGAATGTAATTTCCTTATATTTAATGAGGTGCTCCGCGCCGGCAGGAACCCTGTTTGGTCAATGTGAACCAATTTTTACAGATGTGGCAATAATCTATTAGCCAGCACTTTGCTCAGTATTTTGTATTCAGTGGGCAATACCGATAGCGGGCGATAGTTCGCCATGTCCGCGTGGTTCCTTCCTGGCTTTGGTAAGGATATTACGAGCGCCTGTGCCATAGTGAGAGGCAAGGAACCATCTTCCCAAACTGCCTCAAACAGGTCCTTCAGTTGAGGCACTAGGGTTTCAGCATGTGTGGCATAGAATTCAATGGGGAGCCCATCTATACTAGGGGTCTTATTACATGGGAGGTCCCTCATAGCAACTTTAAATTCTTGTGGCGTAATGGGCCCGCCATGTCTTTTTGTGCCAATGTCGGGTGCACTGGAAATGTTAAAAAGGATAGGAAGGCCTCCATTTGCTCCCCAGTAGCAGTGTTTGTCACACCATATAGTTTGGCATTATACTTCCTGAAGGCATCGTTGATATCCCCTGGCTAGAGACCCTTGTTCCATCTTCTGTGCTAATTTTGCTTATCACTACCGTGGGAGGGGTATCTCGGATCAATCTAGCAAGCAGTGTACCTGCCTTATCAGCTTATGTGTGTGCACGTCTGGTATATGCCTGATAGTCTATGTCTCTAAGTGATTCCATTAATTCAGCGTGTTTAATTCGCGCCTCTTGCAACGGGCCCTTTTTTTCCCCATCAGTCGCTGCCTCCTGTTCTAATCTGCCCATTCGTTCCTCCACTTCTACTAAGGATCTATGGAGTTCCTGTCTCGCTCCCACTGTCACGCTGATCGCCTTACCCCTTATGACTGCCTTAAAGGTGTCCCACTCAACTACTCTACTCGTTGCCGTTTTACTGTTTTCTGCAAAGTAACAGTCTATAGTGTGCGAGAGATCATGTTGGAATACGGAGTCTTCCAACAACTGTGGCCACAACCGCCATGTAGGGACAGGGGTGGGTATTTTGCCCCATGTAATAACTATCTCCTGCGGGTTATGATCCGAGAAAGTCTTAGGCAGGTATGTGGAGTGAAGTACCTGCATGGCTATTCTATTAGTACAGAATATTCTGTTGATCCCAGTGTGTAGGTCATATACTGTAGAGTAATATGAATATTCTCTTTCCTCAGGATGTTTCATCCTCCACACGTCACACAGCTCCCATCCTGCTGCCCATCTAACCGATGCTTCGGTCTGTTTAAAGACCCCAGCTCTGCGGTGTGAACTGTCTAAAGGCACATCCATTACTGTGTTACAGTCACCTGCCACTATGCACGGGTATGTGTCCCATCCCGCCAATGCCCCACTCACTGTGTCCCAATACTTATCTTGGTCAAAATTAGGGGTGTATACTGTACCCAGTACCACTAATTGTCCATCTAGTGCACCCTTCACAAACACATATCTGCACACCACGACGTATCCAGATCGTGGTTCCCCTTGCATAATTAGAGTAAGAGGTGGAGAAAATTTGGCCACGCCATTTCTTTCTAAGTTTCACCACCTCACTTTCCACCATATGTGACTCTTGTAGGTATACAATCTGTCCTTTACAGCGTTGTAGGTGCGCATGGATCCTATATCGTTTTGTACAGCATGCATCCTGAATGTATTTCGAGTTCCATTTATATGTGATGATGAAGAAAAATGAGGGAAATTGAAATAAAACAATTGCCCAGAGTCACACAATTTGCTCATGTGGAGAAGCTAGGATTCACCCCAGGTTTTCTGGTTTAACTTTGCACAATTGAGTTCAGCACTAGATATACATACTGTGCTTCCCCTGTACCCACTTCACAACCCCCGCTGGCATCAGTGCGGCCCTCAGTCACACCAAAGACCAAACTTTGCGGCCCCCGGGAAAATGCTGTGAGTATCCACGCTCTACATGGACAGTATACATTGTTTTTAATGTGAGTAAATTACTGCTTTATGTTATTGACATTAAAAGCACAAGTCTGGCTTTCGATCTAAAAGATAGAAAGTATGGCGTGATATTATTTTTTTTCATTAGTTATCCGAATATATTGGCTGCTATTCAAACTTTGGATATATAACAGATAGAAAGGCAGGCGGGTTATACAGACATACAGACGGACGGACGGATAATATCACAATATGAAGATGGGAGAAAGGACTTATTAAAGGTGGTGTGAGTTCCATTAATATTCGAATTTTGCTCATGAAGTTTAATGAATTGTATCTGTTATCGAACTGCTCAAACATCAATAACCTTTTGCTGGCAGCATATTAACTACAACCTAACTACAGAAGATTAAATCACAGAAAAACTGTAAACAAGGCATCAAGATTGATGAATCCGTTTTCGTGAAATGTGAGCATTTGGTTAAAATACACTTTTCCCACTTTCTTTGAGAGATCAATCATGCCATAGGTCAATACCTGAGATTTCAGCTACAAGGGTTTTAAAAGTCCAATTTAGACCTCGGTCAAAATAAATCATAAATCAAGAAATCCGTCTGCCAGTGCTTCTGAAACTAACTTAATTCCTCCTGTTGAAAATGATGAATAGAAGTGCTGCAGGTTAAATTTGTTAAGTAGTCTAGCAATCACATTCGAGGTCCCAGAAACAGAGCCTGAAATGAAATCAAAGGACAGTTTTACTACAACTTCTCTTTACGTGACCTTTTATTCTCAAGATTTCTTTTTTTTCATGTATTTATTTTATGAAGTTTTATATCGCGCGAACTTGACCGGAAGGTATCGGGTATTAGAGCGCCTTACATAGCACTAGTTGCGTTACATGAGGGCACATTCATCATTTTTTTTTGTTAGGCACGGGGAGATGATTTGCCCAAAATCACAGGATGTTTCGCGTCATTGCCGAGACTCGAAGCCAGCTCCCCTGATTGGTGGTCGACCGCCCTAGCCATTAGGTCAACTCTTCTCCCGTGCGGTCCAAATCCTCTGCAAATAAAGCCGGGGTCTTCCAAGAACTCAATTTGTTCCGAACAGACCGAGTTCTCTGCTACTCTGTGCTTCGGTGTAAAGGCGTGGAAGACGTCAGGAGCTGCAGCAGCATCTGGGGCCAGATCGGGTCAATAGATTTGTGCAGGTGATAAATGAATTTGGCGTTAACAAAATTGTATTCATTGAAATGCCACTGTCAACAGTGAAAAATACACCAGGCAGAAATTCATCATACGGTGTAAAATGGAGCAAACTTCAAGCTCGAAGCAATCTGCTGTTGACAAACTAAAATTCTGCAGACAGCTTTGACTGCGAAATAATTCAAATTCCGATAACAGAATTATGTTTACGTGATACGATCACTGAGGCTGACAAATAACTGTTTATATGATACCAAAAGCTTTTTCTTGAATGTTTAGATTTTATAATGGCTATACGTGATAAATCAATTTTAAAATAATCTGCTATTATCCTCTAAACTGCTCCTAAATTGATTCCCTTCAGTATAGTCAATATAAACTGGTAAGGAGAAAGAGAATGTTTCATATACGTCATTATTTATTATCCTTAAAACTTCTTTACTATAGACAAACCAATCATGTCCCAGAATCATTAATGCTATTTATATTCATTCGTGTTTCATCACGCTTTGGGAAGTTATAGAGGAGAAGTAGAGGGCAAAGAAATATAGAAACAAGAAGAGAGGTCAATAGGTCTGGCGCTGAAAAACAGTCTTTTGGCTTTCTCAAAAACATGTATTGTACTGTCATGGTTTTTGCAAAACTTTATTGCTGGTGAAGCTACCCAGTCATCATCAATCTAAAAAAAGAAAAATGGCTAAAGGCAAAAATTTATTTTTTGTCTCACAAAAATGCATTTTATCCTATTAGCCCCTGGCAAAGAAAAAGACTACTTTGTGTGTGGATGTGCTCCTTATTAAAGGGCAGCATGCAGTAACTCACAGTGAATTCAACCAATGGCTGGAATTGACTGACCCATCGCTCTTTGCCTGCTACTGTGTGGGGTACTCGGCGTCTTAGAAGACACCTGCTTGAAGAGGTGGAGGAGGGGCATAGCAGGAGGCCCACACCTCACGGCACCGCTCTAAAAAAGCACAGTCTGCCTCCTGCGGCACGGAAATCCATCGTTCTTTGCCTGCTGCTGTGTGGGGGACTCGGAGTCCCAGAGGACACCTGCTTGAAGATGAGGAGGAGGAGCTCAGCAGGACGCCCACGCTGCACTGAAAAGAGCAATATGCCTCCAGCGGCGCGGAAGTCCTGTTAGCACCAATTCTTGAGAAGTTAGAGGTTTTGTCTACTGAAGTCAAACAGATTAAGACAGGCTATTCCATCACACTCCTGGGTCAAACTGAGGAGGGGTCTGAAAAGGCTGACAGGGTATTAGAAACATCCACAATCTCAACAACTAACTTACCAAGGGATAACACAACGAGAATAAGTGCTAATATAATTAAGACTGGGATTTCAGGCACTTCAAGTGAAACTATCTTCAGGGATCCATGGAATGTCTGATATCTACATCCTAAACACAGACCCAGCCTCTGCCAATTAATGCAATTACCACATATTCATCAGATGGTGAAATCCAACAAGCTCTCCAATTAGCAAAGGCTAGTATAGAAAACACAATAAAAGCAAGCTCTGCAGATGCCAAGACCACTATTAATTTACCCCCTGAATGTGCCCCCTTTGTAGCAGTCATAGCTAATGCCCCCCATTACGCCCAGGTCAAATAGAATCCTATGATTCACCAAAGAATAGGGTGGTTTATTGGCTCAACAGGAACTGCCACCTCCCGGTAAGGGATGACCAACACATTTTGTTCATGAGAAGAGTATGCTGGATTGAACCCTTGAGGAAAAACTATGATGGGATTGCATTCTAATCAACTTTAGGGAGCCTAGGTGCGCCAACGATGTCCTTATGTGGGAGGTACGTTATGCCCAATCTGAATATAACATGTCACTTCTGCCCTTGGTTTTTTTTCTACAGGCACCTCCAGTCCTCTGTACCTAATATGACCAGACCAGGCCCACTAGCTAACCATCCTGTCTGAGTATATCCCTCACCCCAATCACTGGTGGTTTCCAACAGATACCAGGTATTGAGTGACCTCCAGAATATTGACATGAGATGAGGATGTTTGGCAATCAACCAAAAATATAATGAAGGTGTCGGTACCCCACGAAGGGAAGGAAGATGATATGCATTTGGCCCCCAAGGACTATTGTGACACCGCTGTTACACTATCTGTTCCCTCACAGACTTGTGAGGGTGTAGCTGATCCTACATATATAGTAACTGCCCCACCCAATTTACCACCACCCAGTACTAGTGGTCAAGGGACGGCAGATGGGTATAGAATTGCGACCTGGAATGTAGGGGTTTAGCTAAGAAACAGGGCACTCTAGGATGGATGGAGTTTATACGCCACTTGGATATATTACATGTCCAAGAAACTTGGTGTACCAAGCCTGTTTATTTTGGGGGCTTTATGACACATTGGCTGGAGGCTGAGCCATTGGCAGCAGGGAGAGCCAAAGGGGGACTTATGGTCTTAATTTTAAACATACTCCTGGTAAGCTTAAAGAGGAAAATATCTACTGGCACTCATTAATTAATTTTATGGTAAACATTTAGGGGAGGTCGGGATTTAGTCATTGTTAATTTTTATAACAATGTGTTTAATAATACCTGGGGGTGCGTGGTTCTAGCTCTAGGAGGACGTTTGGGTACCTTAGTTTAGTCCATTACAAATAGTTTCATACTATTATGGGCCGGAGATTTTAATGCTCACAAATGCCACAACTCTGCTGTTCGTGTATGCAGGATGACCGATGAGGTTGGGCTTGGCTACTCGCATTTCCCCATAATGAATATGGTAATTTATTAAATTCTATGATCATTAAGTTTGATTTAAAATTGCTAGAAAGTGCCCGGGATAGCAATGGGAACCACATCCCAACCTTTATAGGGAGAAATTCCATCTGTTATCGACCACATTTTAATTTAAGCTAATGTATGTAATTGGTGTGCCACACCATGGGTAGCTTGTCCGGGTATGAGTGATCACAACTGTATTATTTTGACAGTTTTCTTTTGGGGCAGGTTCACTGTCACTACCCATAGCTGAGTTACAGACATTGTCCCATTTATACCGAATGGGACCTGTATTAGGTGGAACGGAGTGGATCAGACCCAGTTTTTGAAAGATATTTGTACTAAGTGCTACAATTTTTATCATGTGCTGTTTGGAAGATGTGGTTACCCCAGACCAGATACTCTATAATTATACTGGCCTCATTACTATAATTGATGCCCTCTTAACTCGTCCCATCAAAACTGGCCCAACCAGCTGTATAGGCTGGTTCGACCATCCATGTACCACTGTCACTAGGGATATGAAATTGTCTCTCTATAAACGACCCAGAGACAATTTATTGATCAAATCCCTTAGATTTAAACACAAAGAGGTACTATTAGTTGGGGAAAAAGAACTACAACACGAGGCATGGTTGAAACTGTCCCTAGCAGCAGATACAGAAGATAGTAAACTTTTCTGGGATACTGTTAATTCCCCTTTTTTAAAGGATGACTCTTTTCCAGAATTGCTGTCACGTTACTTGTGACACATGGGTTGCCCATTTTACTTGTATTTTTAGCCCGCCTATGGCATCAATGGTAACCACTCAAAATTAGGAACATGTGTTATATTCACCTGTACCTTTAGACATCAAGCCACAAGAAGTGACATGGGACTTGAAAGAAAACAAAGAGGGTAAAGCCCCGGGTACGGATGGGGTTTCAGTAGATGTTTTTAAGAACGAAGCTGAGTTATGGGTGCCAATTTTAACAAGGGTTTTTAACACGGCTGCGGATACGAATCCACCGACATGGGGCACATCTATTATAGTTCGTATTTTTAAGAAGGGCTACAAATTAGATTCCAAAAATGACAGACCTATTTCACTTTTAGATTCATCGGTGAAAGTGATGAGTAAAGTCTTGCTAAAAAGACTTGAAGAATGGGCCTGGGATCACTCAATACTTTCACCCGTCCAGTTTGGTTTCAGGAAAGGCCTGGGGACCTTAGAGCAATGCGTGGACCTTGATCTACTCATAGGCAAGTACACCTGTGCCAAAGGTGGCAGATTATACCTCTGCTTCACTGATCTGAGCACCGCCTTTGATGTAGTAGATCATACTATTCTTTGGTCCACTTTGCTTGCTCTGGGGGCACCCAGGCCAATCATTTATTTTCTGGCCTGATTATACGTGGATTTGACGAGTAAAGTCTGTTATGGCCCCAGGGGGGGAATGCACCAATACCTTTGCAGTTAAGGAAGGCATTCGGCAATGCTGTGTACTGGCGCCTCTGTTATTTTCTTTGTTTATTAATGGGGTAGACAAAACTTTACAATTAGTGCATGCTGATGCCCCCCAAGTGGCTGGGCGCCCTACATCTGTACTTTTGTATGCAGACAACGCTATCCTGCTGGCCAGAACTCCAGTGGGGCTGCAACATTTAATGGATGCTTTTAATGATATTATTGCCTCTAGGAAATTAATTATTAATAAAAGTAAAACCTACACTAAGGTCTGCGGGTGACGGAACAAAGAAAGCATGGATCAATCGCCTGTGACCCCGGTTGATACTTTCTGCTACCTGGGCATTACTTTCTCAGGTAACGGATCGTGGACTTGTGAAATTGCCAATGTCAGGAGCAAAATGGCTATAAGCACCCATGGTATTTTTAGATTTTCAACAAAACGGGGCTCTAGACCTGTTAAAGAGATGACAACAATTTATAGAGCAAGGGTTTTATCGATCGCAACTTATGGGGATGGTATTTGGGGTTTCCACAATAGTTCTGCCCTACCGATAGAGGAAAAAAGGTTCCTCAAACGCCTCCTCAGCCTACCAGCCTCGGCTTCTTCAGAGATCGTACATAAAGAAGTGGGACTACAGTATCTTATAGATATAGTTGCATATCGCCCATTACTGCTCTGGTACTTCATCTGGTCCAAGGAGGAAACCAGCTTTACAAAATCAATTGTTTTAGACTGTTTTTCTTTGGATAATGCCATGAAGATTCCCTGGTTAAGTTACATCAGTTTGCAGTATAGTAAATTATTTAAGATGTCCGTAAGGACCAATCCCTCTCAAGTATTATTACTTAGGAAGCTGTTTATCAGAGAAATCTTTATGAATCACAGGAGGGATGTTCGGCGTGATTTCGAATGCAGGAAATGAACCATAACGTTTTATCTAGCACTTACTTCTAATGTGGGCTGTCAAGATTATCTAACATACATTCCCAACCTTATGCATCGTTTTGTATTAGTCAGATTCAGACTGGGAGTCGCCCACTACCTAGTGGCTTTTCCCAATATGAAAATGTGCACTCCAGCCTTGACCCCTTGCCCATGTGACAGAGCAAGCAGAGCACCATGCACTTTATGCTGTTTTGCGGTTTTTATTCAGGTTTTAGGAATTATTGTTTAAAACCACATTTGCTTGCATATGGCAGTGGTTCGCATCTTGCCGCAATACAATACTTGTCTGAACTTAACAATGCCAAGGTTTTCCTTAATGTGGCACTTTTTATTATAAACGCTGTCAATGCACGCAAAAGTATTGTTGTATCGACATAGTGACGACCCCCTGATGATTTTTAAGAAATTGAGCTGCCTTTTTAAATATAATATTTTATGCAGTTTAAATGTGATTTATTTTGGCCCCATGTTCCAGACCAAGCGTCCCCTGCTTTGTTTTTTACTACTTACTATTTTCCATGTGTAATGCAACCAGTTTTAATGTATGCACTTTTTTAGATGTGATTAATGTTGTCCCCATGTTCTACATCAGATGTTATCTGCTTTGTTTTTTTATACGTAATGTAATTAGTCTCGATGTATGTACACTTTTATGGTTGTTTTACACATACCAAATAAAGTTTTTGAACTGAACTGACTGATCCATTGTCCCATTCACATCCTGGGAGAGTGCAAGAAATGAATTAAATGACATAACTACAGACATGAAGGCTGACTGAAAACCCCTGTAACTAACTCGGATAAACTCATAATTTTAGTAAAATCAAAAGGTCTTGGTTAACACTAAACCTAGAAAAGCCAATCAGTCGTCTGCTGGTTGCCAGCCTCTTGCCATTGCCAATGCATGTTGTCATGTTTTTGCGAAACTTAATACATATAGAGTTGAAAAGATAGATTAATAGGAAGGCATGAAAAGTCAGATAGAGAGGATTGAATACAGTGCTTAATTTGTCCCGGTGGTTTCCTGTGCTGGGCACCAGCACTCAATTGGTGGCACCTGCACTTAATTGCAGGAACCTGCACTTAGGGGTATAAGGTTTACTTTATTAGTAATGGCACGATCCAGAGAGTACTTGGAGATTACACAGCAAGCACGGGTCATAGGGTTATATTTACATGTTACATTGGGTGCTTTTTTTATGTTGAATTTTCATTTTATTTAGTTTCCTTTTTCGGTTGAATTTACTTTATTCTACCTCGCCAATCCAGGTATTCAGAGATATAATATATAGAATATTTTTCTATATTGAAATGTGCTCGTTCCTATATGTGTATATATTTGTGCATATGTGTACCTAATCTAGTTTCATTTAAAATACAGAGACAAATTAAGTATTTTTGATTCCATGGGTGGAATTGAAAAGTACGCACTCGACTGCCCTAGTCCTGATGAGGCCAACAAGTAGAGTGGCTGAAATGCGTCGACAGACATGTTAAGACACCATATAAAATCGAAATAAATTGTAAAATAAGTAGCGAAAGCCTAACATAGAAAAAGGGTTTGAATGAACAAAACCTTAAGGCGTTTCTAAGAATGGTGATCTAATAGAGAAAGGAATGCACTGGGTTTATAATGTGTGAGGTGCATCCTAATATATAATAAGGGATAAGAGAGCAAGAAAGTTCTTTACACTTGTGTTTGTGTTATATGTATAAATGTAAATAAGTGTATATATATGTTGTATCAATCTATTTGTGTGTATATTGATTTTGAAAATACGATGTTTTGCCTACAATGAAATACAATACAGATCAAGCTGAATTGAGACTAGGTGCACGTATATTGTTTGTTCATTGACTGCAGATATTGGAAATAGATGAGATTTATTGAGGAGATTTATTTTGATAGGAAGAGTTTAAATTAATTTTCTCTTCATCTTACTGTTCAGTATATCTATCGATCCCGAGGCATTGTGTTTTTTTCTGATTGGAACCTGCACTTATGACAACTGATACATGGTGGCGATGTTTGTGTAATTTAGAGATGACCAGAAAAACAGTTGTTTGTTAGTTCAATATACATTAAAAAGAACTAATGCCTGACACCCAAGCCATTCTTAAAGCTTTGGCTGCCTCACACAGTCTGAATTGTCACAGCTGTAGCAGTGTGATGGTTAGTAGTTGTGCAAGTACAGTTGCCATGTGTAGTGCGAGGACCCCAGCACTTTCTTGTTTTTTGTTTTTTTACAAATTAAGCACTGGTTGAATAGATAAATAGCTTTGCATAAATCGATAGACAGCTAGATAGATTATTATAAATAGATGGGTACCCAGATAGATACATAAAAAGAGGTGCACCAATAGATGGATAGAGAGATAGATAGAGAGATAGATAGATAGATAGATAGATAGATAGATAGATAGATAGATAGATAGATAGATAGATAGATAGATAGATAGATAGATAGATAGATAGATAGATAGATAGATAGATAGATTTTAAATTGGAATAAACTGCACAACTTAAATTAATAATTGAATAGTTAAATGTCTATAAATAGAACAACATACTAGAACACTGAAAACAAATAAAAAACTCTACAAGCAGGACATATAGCCTAAATTGGTTTGTAGTCATAACTGTACTCAACTAAAATACATACCAGCATGCCTTAGAGGGGTACAGTTGTAAATGTACTACTTTGTGTGCATAAAAGGAGGACACATTTATAAAGAACAGTTTCAAATAGACAAAATTTACTATGCTATGAAAAAGCAGTGTCAGATAAACAAAACCCACTCCAAAAGGAAATTACAAGAGCATTAGCAGAAGACAGGAACTGATAAAGGCGGAATGTGTCATGTGCTCACTTCAAAAACAAGGAGAGGTAGTAGAGAGTGCCTTGCGGGAACAGCAGGATCGAAACTCAAGAGCAACACTTAGGTAGCAGTAAAGTAGAAACAAAACCACCAGCACTGAATGGAATCACCCTGTGTGCGAATGTGCTGTTTGTGTAAGATCAAAATGCAGTCACACAAAGTGAAGTTACCCAATGGTGGCGGTAGGCTGACCCATTGCCTCATTGCCAGTGCTTTAGAGGGCGAAAGCAAAATGTAGATAACACAATGACAGACCAATGGGTGAAGAATGGTGGCTGAAAGACCCTTGAAGTAAGCATGTTATACATGTAATTTTAGTAAAATTAAAAAAAGATCCTGGCCAACGCCAGACCTAATAACACTGAACACATAGAACATTGACATCACCTATAGAAGACAATGTCCCACTGGATTGCCGGCACTATTTTATTAGCTCATAAAATACAGATTTAGAAATGTGACCTCACAAAATATCCAAAATGCTTGTTTTGTAGGAAGTTACATATTCCTTTCAAATGCGTAACTTTATCCACTCCTTCCATAGA
Source organism: Lissotriton helveticus (assembly GCF_964261635.1). NCBI lineage: Eukaryota > Metazoa > Chordata > Amphibia > Caudata > Salamandridae > Lissotriton > Lissotriton helveticus. Next base: position 1,026,925,185 of record NC_136063.1, read on the forward strand.
GCAATGTACAGTTAACTTAATTTGATTCACTTTACTGTAACATTACAGAGTATGCATTGTTATGACAGGCATTTGCAAAGTGTTAGACACATCTCGTAAGCCTATTTTAAAAATACTACATTTCTGTGTGGAGTTGAGAGCTCATATGTACGAACCACAATAAGTTCATTTTCTATAAAACCAATGTCCAGGCAGAGAAATTACAGTGTTAGGTCACACTCTGTTCCCCATGTGCCATGGGAAAGAGGGAGGGATTAATCATTCGAACAGAAGCAAGTAAGAAGTGAGACAGGTATACAGTTGGCAATGGAGGTAAACATCTGGTTATAAAAAGGCAATGCATTTGAAGAATTTAATATAGCCTTATAGCCCGCCGTAGAGGGCTATACCGGCTATTAAAGGCCCTCTCCAGCGTTAAAGGCCCCGAGCCGAAGGCGAGGGCCTTTAACAAGGGAGAGGGACTTTAATAGCCGGTATAGCCCAACTACGAAGGGCTATAAGGCTATTAGAACAATCTGCCACTAGAGGGCAGAATGTTCTAACAAAAAAGAACAAAGCCTTATGAGAGCGTGAGGGGATTGGAATCCCCTCAGGGTCCCTGAAGCCTTTGTTCACAGCCAGAGCTGTGAACAAAGAAACATTGGAATGTTGGAGATCTAGGCTTATACCAGCCATTATAAGCCCGGAGCACTCCATTGTTTTCAATGGGCTCCCAACATTCCAATGTTCTAATAGCCGGTATAGCCCAGCTACGAAGGGCTATAAGGCTATTAGAACATTCTGATACTAGAGGGCAGAATGTTCTAACAAAAAAGAACAAAGCCTTATGGGAGCGCAAGGGGATTGGAATCCCCTCAGGCACCTTGAAGCCTTTGTTCACAGCCAGAGCTGTGAACAAGGAAGCACTGGAATGTTGGAGCTCCAGGCATATACCAGCCATTATAAGCCCAGACCACTCCATTGTTTTCAATGGAGCTCCCAATATTCCAATGTTCTAATAGTAGGTACTGGTAGATGGAATTCTGCACAACGTCTAATTAATTCAAGTTGGATATCTTTGATTCCTTTCTTGACTTTTTGTTTCAGATAAAGCATATGCCCCGGCGGGGGTAATGCATTTCTGTAGTTTGAATACCTATAGCGATTGGTGCATGCTGATATTAGCACACATCAAAGTCACCTTGTTGAGATGAAATGCCAAATGCAATAATGGTAATCAGCATTACTCAAAATCCTATTTTTTGTCTTCACAGCCCTTACTTACAATGAGGGTGTCTGCTTTCCAGACAATCCTATCACCTAGAACGTATGTTATTCTCCCATGCTAGCTATCGTCCCACTGACTCAAGAGGCAATATCTCTTTCATACTATACATAAATTATAGTCAGAAAGGTGGTACTGGGACAAGACCAGTTTAGCATAACTCTACTTGTTATAGATAATATGCCAGCCCACCCTTCAAGTGAAACTACCTATGTCAGATGCACCCATAAAAGTTCTTGGAGTGTCCATTTGCCTAATTCAGTGATCACATTAGATTCAATTCCTTTAATGATCCAAACAAAACAGTTGTATGTTTGTCTCCAGAGAGCAGAAAATTATTACATTGACAGGTTTGTAATAGTTGTCTGAGCTTAAAATAACTGTAGGTTGGCTACCTGGCAAGGCAGCAACTGCCTTCTCTGATGGATTAGTGGGTGTGTTTAAAGAATCTGACTGTGGTTTTAGCAAACTATATTCTTTTTTACAAGTTACTGATTTTTTCATATATCCTATATGCACAGAAACAATCAGACATTCAAGAGACATATTCAGTTGGAGTATACATTCACTCTTGTTGGGTGGAATAATGTGGCCATGGCCTATACAACTTTTGTACTTAGCATAAAATGTGGTTGGATTAATGGAGGAGATGTCTACAAGTGGTGGGTATATCACACTAGATCTAAGAGTTAGAAAGTATTCTACTCTTTAGCAACAGTAAGAAAAAGGTAGGCATTCACTTTGGTTATTTTGGCAAAGGGTCAACTAGTGTGTATGTCTTTCTAATTGTCCTTTTAGCTGTCATGAATACAAACACATGGGGGGGAGACTTGACACCAATGGGGTTCAAGCACAATGCAGTGCTCCTGCCGGTGAATCCGCATCCAGCACTATCCTGCAACTGATGATTGGCTCAGTGGGCTCCAAAATGCATTGGTGGGACCCCTGATACCCTCGGCACATGAGCAAGAGGTGAAACTTGTCACTTGGGAATGATTTGAGTCTCCAGTAGAAAAGCGGTGGAACCACGCGGCCATGGCTCCAAGATGGCAGCCACAAGCTGACTGAAGGACGCTAAAAGGAACGTGGTGGTGAACAGCCCCCCACAGTGCCAGCAGCCACGATTGGCAGTGATGCAATAGCCGAGCTGACTACCTCACCCCGGAGCTGCCTGTGCTGTGTTGCACAGGTCACCCACCTCGCCATATAGAGCTGTGATGGAGAGGCATGCAAGATCCAAAGAGACAGGAGTGGAGAGTGGGGGGTTACCGCTGTACTGGCTGCAGACTTGGACTGGTGCCGGCCCCACACTAGGGGGAGCGGAGCAGTAAACACATGCCACACTCGGTGAGTGCAACCCCGCGGCATTCCCCCCAACACTACAGATTGATGCAGTGGTGCCACCGGTCTCGATCAGCAGTTGGACACCCGCCATTATAACAGTTCTCCTTTAACAGATAACTGGACTGAGAAGACCCAGGCTGGGATCAGTCAGGTTGGCGAGGGATGAGCTGCCACTATGCAGCACCGACTGGGCAATAGCGAGATACGGGCCCCCTTTCAGTGATAAGGTGCAGAGCTGTCATGTGCTGTGGATTAAGAGTGGAATACTGAGGTACCTTCCCACAGCAGGCGGCAGAGGACTACTGCGTGGGCGTGGACCCAGACCGGGCGTAGGCCCAGATCGGAGAAGGACTATGGCTAAAGACAGAGAAAAAATGTAACCCAGGAAGCCGCCACTGAAGCAGCAGATTTTTGCAAGAGGCCAGCAGGGGGTACGATGACATTGAAGTATACTAGCAATAGCATGGACTGTATTCTTAACGCCCCAATCTTTAATTATCGAATCAGCAAAATAACGGAGCTGGGCACTTACCTACTAATGGGGTTCTGGGGGCGACACTCACAGAGTGTTCGCCCTCTGGCTTTTTCGGGCAGTGGTATGTCCCTCTGCTGCTCGCGGGTAGAAGGTTCGTGGGGATTGGACTGGAGGGGCAAAGCGCGAGCGTGGAACATAACAAGCTGCGCACTTTCAGGCGGCAGGGAAGGAGAATGGAGGATTTTTGACGGCTCGTCGTGTGTTTTGTTGTAGTTATTCTAAAGCTTTGGCTACAGGTATGGAGCATACCGCAGCTTCCATCAGGGATGCGCTCCGAATTATAGCCGAGGCAGGGTGCGAGGATTTACTCGTGCCTGGTACACTTTCCCAGGCGTGGGTCGGGCTGGAGAGGGGGTGGGGCGCCAAGCAGCGAGGGGTGTATCCGCGGCTGTAGTCGTTTACGTTTCTAGCTAGGACTTACCGACACCATCCTCTAAAAGCGAACCCCTGTCTATTAAGGTTTCAAGGAGCGAGCAGTCTCCTGTTTCCTCAGTGCTGGCTCTGGAGGCCCTGCCTGTGGAAACAACTAAAAGGTCATCACGAGGGAGAGGCAATAAAGCGCGCACACGCTCAGTGCCAACTTTTCATATTAAAAGACAAACAAACTTTAAAAAACGTCCCATGCAGAGAAGAGTCTCTGTTAACAAAGCTACCAGTGTATCCAGTGCGCCATCTGGTGACCAGATTGGGGATAAGCCTGCATTACTTCCTGAAGTAAATATAGTTGAGAGGGACATTTATATTTTTGGTTTGAATAAGGTTGGGAAAAATGTCATTTCACCAACAGTAACAACGGACTGAGGTTTATCCCCTGTGATATCTCACGAAAATGGCGATGCTTTTCACTGTATTAAAGTTGTTTCACCAAATTCTGATGTTGTGCACACCTTAGCCATGGACAGCTGTTATGTATCCAGTAAGGGCGTCCTAGGTCCACAAAGGTCTCAGATTCCTCCTCCTTTGTTAGATAGGGCTACTCAAATGGGCAAGGATCAGGCTACTGCTCATAAGAACTTTGAGGGACAAGGTCAGTGAGTATGGATGCCGCAGGAAATTACGGATGGAAGCAGACTACAACGCTTGCAACAAAATAGCAACTTTTCAACTGCAAAATCTGTCGTTTTGCAGTCCGGCGAGGGCGAAATACTGCCAGGCAAAAAAAAGGGCAGTAAGAGCGCACCACCCAGGCATCAAACGTCCTGCACCGACAGAAGCAAGAAGACAGGGGAATTTTCAGCGAAATTTCCCACACCACTGGACAGCAAGAGACTTGACCATTTCAAAAGAGTTGTAAATTGGAGGGAATTTGATGGTGGTATTGGGGATGGGAAGCAACCTAGTGGCAGTGGCATGTGTTGTAGCCTTGGTAAGAAATGGGTGGTAAGTAGTTTTCCACAGGAGGGGGACAATGAGTCCTTGGAGAAGGGGGAGCTCTCAGAAACCGAGGACATAGATGGCGCTTTACCTAATTTTCAGGGCCACCGGGGGGGGGGGGGACACTAAAGAATTGTCCAGCTTATATTGTTTGCAGAACGAAGTATCTGAACCTGGCACTTGCAGAGTGGGTATGAAGAGACAGAGCAAAGGGGTGCAGCATGGTGGATTGACTGAATACCAAGCACAGCATAAGTCAGGTGAGACTTCAGTGCGGTCGGTGAAACGTGCAAGAGTGGATAAAGGCGTGGGTACCGATGGGACACATCTGGCATTAAATGCTAAACGAGATTTCGTCATTGACACTGAAGAGGGTGGGACAGTGTCTACTCCGGGTCAGGCATAAGTAGTGGAAGAGAGCTCAAACAAAACAGATCTTGAACAGAAGACAGTTGGCATATTTAAACGTTTGACTTATATAGGCGTTTCTATGCCTCTGGGGGCTCATTTGAGCAAGGTCACGAAGGATAGGATATGGAAAGGGGAATGCTTTAAACTTCTTCACAGGGACATACATGCAAAAGAGGGCTCCAAAGAAGGGGCTTGGGAGCTGCTCAAACGGCCAAGGGTTCCAACAAACATAGACTCTTGGACTTCTGCCTTCCTCATTTTTGCCAGTGTATATTGTGAAAAATTTGCAGACAGATCGGTATCTCTTTTTAAATATCTAGATATAATTAGGAAGACGGCATCTGAATTTGGGGGATATGCATGGCTTCATTATGATGAAGAGTTTAGGGCGTGGTTAGCATTATTACCGGACAAGCCATGGGGGGAGGTAGACAATGAGCTTTGGATACAGTGGATGTACCCCCAAAGGCCACCCCCATCTATGCACACAGCCAGTGGTTTGGCGGTACCTTACCGGCCCTTTCAGGAACTTCAACAAAGGATATTGTTTTCGCAACCCCTGCAAATAAAAACACAAGTGCTCCAGATGTGGGGGCAAACATGCTGTCACACAATGTTTCGGGGAACAGAATCAAGGGGGAACTGGTTTTCCTGGCAGGGGCAGAGGGCTTGCACCACAGTTTGGCAACAAGGGCTTTTACTCCCATCAAGGTTGACATTTTATGTAAATGGTTGCGGTGCTACCCTGACACGCAGGACGCCGCTCTCTTAAGCTGGGGTTTTCAAGAAGGTTTCAAGTTGCCTTATCATGGTCCTAGTGTTAAATATTGGACAGATTTGTTAGCATTAGCTGAAAGCCATTTTGTGTTTCTGGTGGCCATTTTGTCTGCCATGTGCTCTGTCCTACCTTTCTGTTAACTGCTCTTGTAGCCCGCCTAGAGACAAACTAGGTTTAGCATCTTCCACGTCGCACATGCCCAGAAGGGCCTAGCTAGTAGAATGCACCTGCCTCTCTGGTATAACTGTCAGGCTATTTTCGCTGCTGTATGGAGAAGTAACTCTCCTCCCACTTTGTTGAGCAAGTAGATCTTGTATGCCCATCTTAGTCATTTTGCATGCTTACATGAGCCAGGACTGCCCCTTGGTTTTATGCTGAGTATGTAACCCTCAAATATATAAGGCCCCAGTGTTCTGTACTCCTTAGACTGCCTCATTCAGTTGCTAAGGCTTCTGTGTGACGTAGTCTCAACTCATTTGAGTTTAATAAAAATGCTCTTTTATATTTCAGCTTCTGTGCCAATTTCTTCTTTGTTGTTTTAAGAGGACTAACTATCAGTGGAACCCCTGAGAAGTGGATTTTCGATTACTACAGTTTGGTGCTCCAACGTGGACCTCATCAGAAGTGACTATCTGAGGGAGTGATCTTGTCAGGAGACAGAAATCTACTGAGGAGGACAGGACAGGATTCTACTAAGGAGGTACCCTGTGCATGGAGATTCTGGGGATTCTCTGTCTCTGCAGCCCAGTATGTTTCTGATCTTCCTGATTTTGCTCCTCCACATGATGTCACCCCTGACTGCGAACCTTTTTGGCGTGAGTATATGTAAAAAAAAAGACCGTTAGGTCATTTAGAACTTGGCAGTTAGAATTTGGACAACCATTTGTTTGGTAAGAACCGTTTTGCGGCACTTGTTGTAGGTTTGAAACCCGATTGGTAAGGTAGTCTAGGAACACTTACCCGGGACCAAATCGGTAAGCTTAGTTTAGGTACACTTACCTGGGAGCTTGATTTTGAACATGAATATGATATGAATTTGAAATTGGCCAAGTATTGTATGAAAAACAATATATTTGTTCCAACATATATAGGCAGGTAATGAGGAGATTTTTCTCTACTCCTATGAAATTTGAACGGCTCAACGTACAAAGAGTACTTTAAGAGCTACTTTGAGTATAATACTGCATATGTTGTACTATTTTTGGCATGCCTGTTTCAAGCACACATAGAAGAAAGTTTTGCTTTTTTTGAAGGTACCATAGTGAGATATGTATTAAATTAGCCGGCTCCCTTGAGGGATCACCTAAATAGGTTTAGGTATAACAACATATTTCTTCCTTGGTGATTCTGCATCCCCAGGGAATTAAAATATGACAAAATACATACAAGGATCCTTTTTCTGCGCAATTTTATGAATGGAGATATGCAGAGCGATTTTTGGTGTTCTGCCAGCCAAGGTTAGTGAATTGGGTGTATTTTGGCTTCTTGGAAATAAAACAGTTTGTTGGGCTGTTTTTGCAGTCTTTCGGAATACTATTGAGAACCGTTTCTTGTAAATTTGACTTACAACTAGTATTTACAAATGGTTTGGTTTAAGTACAGTCTGTGGGCTGTCCTTTGTTTCTGTCCTAAGTGTTGATCTGTGGGTTAAATGTGTGTTTAAATGTCTATGTGGTTTGTGGTTTTCCCATTGGTGCATATTTATGAAATGATGGCTATTAAGCGCGCTGTATTGTGTGTCCTGAGTGTTTGATCCCTTTCTGTATATGTCTGAAAAGTGCTCAATATGTGTTTGGGCTCTTTCTTGTTGTCTTCAGTCTGTTATGCAAAATGTTAGTTAATCAATATTACTTAGAAATTAAATAAAAATTCAGAAATTAACCATATGATATGCTACAATAGCTATATGTTGCTATTTAATTTCTAGAGTAAGCAATTACGCACATGTACAAACTGTTAAATGCTTAAAAGATAACATTAAAAATCACATTCGATAGGGATAAAAAGGCATCAAAAACGAAATTGTGTGTTTTGTAATAGGTAGACAATTATAAAACATTTTCCTTGGATGCATTGTATTAGATATTAACAGGCAAACACATCATCTAAATAAATTGGATTTTGCTGTACTGCACACACATTTTAAAACTAGAAGTGTCTTATTTCTAAATAAGACTGCCACCGGGCTCATGTTTCAACACTGAGGAAAAGCTTTTACTGCCACAAAGCAAGCAGCTGTCGTTTTTGTAGGCCACGAATAGACAGGAATGTTTACTCAGCCAGGACTTCCTCAGTTAAACACGAGTGAAACTTTGCATTTCAGAATGCTGTTTTAAAACAGGTTACAAAAATAAGGTTCATTATTTGTATTACAGCAAAACATTTCAATTACGGTTTTCCTCTCTTTAAGCATTTTTGTAAGCATATTCTTGGTTCTGTTGCTAAATAATAATTGTCCTTTTAAAAAAAGTGGCGCAAAAATGTGTCATGTTTCAAGTTAGGCTTCTGTGCTTAGGCTTGTGAATGAATGCATCTAAATATGATAGGCAAGGGATGCAGCTTGCTTTTATTTGTGGAATTATCAAAAATGATTGGTTTTATTAAAAGAAAAATGATTAATTATGATAAAATATTTTTAAAAAAATAAGTGCTTTTAAAATCGTTTTTTAATACTCATACTGTGACCTCCTAGCATTACAATTTAATTTAAGTTGTGTTGTACTGCATAATGAGGACATTTGCATATGGAATTTCACTTGGCGCAGGCGTAAAAAAAAAATTTTTCTAAAGATTTACATGAGATATGTCTAATGTCCAATCTCTGCAATCTGTAATGAACATTATGAGGATGATTAATATGTACACAACAACAAAAAGAGAGGTAGGGAGAATAAGGAACCACTCTTAGTCCCCGGTTAAGTTTTGGCAAACAAAAAAAGAGTGTTCTATGGTACACAAAGAACCACACTTGGAGCAAAGAAAAATGCCACTGCCTCACTCAGGTCAGTTAAGAAAGCCCTCACTCACCAACCTTGTTGATGACATGCTTCATCATCGGGCCCCACTGAAGAGGCCGAGTGCCTCTCCAGTGTGCTGCGACGCCAGGTCTACTGCGGAGCAGGTTTTTTTGTGAGTTTAGGCGTGAAGTGAAACTAATTAGTGGTGGTGAGAGATAAAAATGTCTTAAGTGTTTCAAAAAATTATGTATTATTTGATCACTGGGACATAGATAAAATGGTGTTGGAAAATAGTCCAAAATTAATTGTTTGGTTGGTCAAGAAATACTTTATTCGGTTCAATTTTCAAAACCACAAAAGTACAAAAAACACACAAAATGGTCCACAGAACACCATGCAGCATAACAGTTTTAAGAACAGCAATATATACATCGTTACATGATTAAAAAAGGAACATGAGAAAATTAGTTTAAAATTTGATTCAGGTTTCAGGGAATGATCTTTACAGTAATTCATCTAGGACCAGTTAATCTTTTTGCTAAGTCTCACTGCTATGCTTAGGAAACTGGCTACATTGTAGATCTCCCAAATGTTTGATAATAGTTGTAAATATAATATAGCTGGCTTAACTTGCCTAAACCCCTTCCCCTTCAACAGGGGTATAATAAACTTTTTCCTAATAGTTTTAAAATAATTACAAAAAAACAGGAAATGTGCAGTATTCATGATTGAATGGCCATCACAATTACATAACTCTAGATCATATTGCTTAGTCCAACCAGGACGGCCAGAAATTAACAGATGAAATTTGTCTAACCGAAACCTTGTTAAAAGGAATCTATGATCTGGGTTGTTCACAACTCTTAAGTAGAGTTCCAGAGTATGTCCAGTGGATACGATCAATTGATGAATCCTGACCGATGGCTTTAACAGTTCCACCCCTTCTCTGTCCATCCCTCGGTTCAACAAAAAGGTGTTTTTAACTCACTTCAGATCTCCTCTAACAAGGTTAGATGGTTCATTAAACAATTCAGGCCGGCCTATCTTTACACATAGTTGATATACGTATTTCAACCAAGGGATCTTATCCCAATGATCTAATGTTAGGCAGTCCTTGAAAATTTCATGGTTCACTTCCAATTCCGAGTTAAGCCAAACTGAGATCCATTTAAGTAGAGGGGCAATGGCGATTCGATCCTCCAGGTAATCCACGCCGCATTCCTGATGAACTATGAAGCTAGCCGTGGATCGTGGCAGGGAGAGGATCGTTTTAAGGAAATTATCTCCCGTTACCTGGAGCATTTTAACTGGCCTAAAACCCCATAAATCTGCACCGTACATGGCGATTGCAATACACTTAGCGGCATAAACCTTTAAAACTGCCTCCAGAGGTTTCACCCCTAGCTTGCGTGAGAAGCCCAGCACCGCTGAAATAGAGCGTGCCAGGGCATTTCTTTTCTCCAGTAATTGAGGGTTCCACGTCGAACAGTCATCAAATACGACTCCCAAATAGGGAAATCTAGAGACCCTTGTTAGTTTATGCCCATTGCATTGCAATGTCATTACATTTTTCCTGACATTCCCTTTCTGAGCCACCACCATGACGTGAGATTTTCCATAGTTAACACTTAAATCAAGGTTTGACATAAAATCATAAAATGAATTCAACAGGCATTGGAGACCCACTGCAGTTCTGGATAAGAGAGCAGCGTCATCCGCATTTAATAATGCGGGTAGAAGATACTTCCCTGCTCTCGGGATATCCATGTTCGCTTCTCCCAAAACTCCACTCAAATCATTTATGTATAGTGTAAAAAGCAGGGGAGCTAAGATGCATCCCTGCCTTACACCGTTGGTGATTCTAATGTTATCTGTGCAGTTACCCTTTTTGTCAAATCTTACCCTGGCTGTTAAATCTCTATGGAGGTCCGCTAGGAAATACACAATATTAGGGTCTATTCCTATCTTAAGAAGCTGGCCCCATAACTTGGATCTGTTAACTCGATCAAATGCCGAGGACAGATCCATAAAGGCAATGTACATGGATCCTGGCTTCGCGATTGTGTATTTCCCTATAAGCAATTGCAGATTCAAGCTTTGGTCTATAGTACTACGCCCCTTTCTAAAACCATACTGTAAGGGAGAGAGGGTATTAGTATCCTCTAGCCAGTCAGTAAGTTTACATAGAACCACTCTCCCTAGGACTTTTACTGCAGAGTCAATAAGGGATATAGGGCGGTAATTGCCAGGGTCACCCCTATCCCCTTTTTTGTAGATAGGGACAATCACGGATTGAGACCATGTCTCTGGAATGCCTGTTTTAGAAATTCTGTTAAAAACATTTGCTAAAATTTTGGACCAAAATGGGATATTAGCCTTAAAAAGATCCGAGGGAACACCATCCGGCCCTGGGGCCTTGTTACTGGTCATTTTACCAATGGCTATGGCCACCTCACCCTCATCCACAGATAGGGCGTAAGGCAGTTTATTAAAGGTGGTCGCAGCCTCTGCCCCCAATGTTTCTTGTTCATAAACAGACTTAAAGTGCAGGTGCCATTTATCCTCTTGGATTCCACAATCCATTTCGTTATTACTAGAATTGGCAAAGTATGGTTGGTTGACCATGGCCCAAAACGTGGCGCTGCTTTTTAGTACATCTATTGATGTCAGCTCCGCCCAAGCGTCCTCTCTGATCTCGCGCCGTCTTTTTTCAACTACTGACTTATATTCTTTCCTAAGGGTGGCCACAAGCGATCTATCCACTGGTTTGGTTTTCAGGGCCATTTTCAAATTATGGTTGGCCGCAGAGCAATTCTTGTCAAACCAGCCTTCCTTCCCTCGCGCTTTACCTCTACCCTGCCGTGTCAGATTGGAGACTATGTCGAGGCAGATCTTTTGGTACGCCTCCACCACTTCATTGTCCCCCGCCTGTTCATCCATGCAAAGCTTTAGTTCATCCCGGCTACTACAACAGAGATTACTAAAAAACTCCTCAGGGACTATCTTACACCATTTAATTCTACGGCCTTGGTCAGTCAGTCGCATGTCACATTTGTCCACCAAGTTCAACCTACTTTCCCTGATGGCAAATACATTATCCATCCTTAGTACAACTGGATTGTGATCACTAAAATGGGACCGCACAACTGAGTAACTAGTGATATAGCTTCCACAGCTGCGGCTTAAAAAGATGTAATCAATTACAGACCCGTTACCATGTCCTGTAAATGTTGGAATATCCTCATCACACCCACAAGGTAGCGTTAACCCGTTATTGGCTAGCAAAGTTTCCAAAAATATGCCCTGGTCAGAATGCTCGAAGTGAATGCTCTCCTCATTCGGAGGGCCAAATAAGACATTTGAGGGACATTTGTCCTGACAGCTATGAACATTAAAATCTCCCATTAATATGATAGTACAATCAGACTCCGATGACTCATTAAATTTAAACAAAAAAGAGTTTAACATCATTAGATTACTGATCGAGTGGGCCCTATCAAAGGAGTTATAAAAATGTACTACCAGGACATTATAAGAGCCTTTGCGGGTAATTTGGACTGCAAGACAATAGCGGCATCCAGTAGCTATTTCCTTGTAGGTGCCTGAAATGTTAGCAGATACCAAAGTAACCAAGCCCCCTCGTGCGCGCCCCCGAGCAGAGGTGACAGCTGAAAGAAAAAATTTAGTAAAGCCATCAACAGTAAGTATATTTTGTGTGTCCCAAGTTTCCTGTAAGGCTATTATGTCCATAGTCGCTATAAAGTTCCTCCATATGGGATCATCAATTTTACTCCTAAGGCCAGCGATGTTCCATGATCCCACGATCATCTCACCCTTCCCCAGTGTTTGATCCTTTTTTTTTGGCAGTGAGTCCCCTCCTTCGGCGCCCTGATTGATTGTAGGAATTAAGTCAGTATTTGTCTCCTGCACAGCCTGAAAACTTTTTTCATTTTGTGATGGGGTTGGGGAGATATTTTGCAACCAATTGAACAATGAATCCTGTTTTTGTCAATCAACCCAATCTAAATTAGACAAGCACTCATAACGGTTAACCGTTGGGGTGTACAAATGGTTATCATACCCATTAACATTCTGTGGATAATTGTAAGGATGTCCATTCAGTGGCCCTACAGCAAACCCACCTTGAATAGACCTTCCTCTTCTTCTCTTAACCAGGTTCCAGTTATCATCACCGCCCTCCTCCCAACCGTAGCCTCGCTCCTCCCACGGTGCATTGAACCTGCGCCTACTTTTTTGGTCACTTGGGCCCCTTAGCCAACTCCATCTTTTATCCACTTGATTCTCAGGCAAGTAAAAATAAGAGAGCGGCCTCGCAGTGACAGTACTGGCTTGGTAACGAGAGGTTCCTCTGCAAATATGTTCTACCACCTGTGGATTCTCAAATGTTACCACAACACAATCCCCTTGTAAGTTTTTTCTATTCCCACCCACCCAGGGGGCTCTCTCCACCATTAGGATGTTACTGGGGATATTCGGTGGTAGGGGATGGTTGTTTGATAACCAGTGGCAAACTTTATTTTTCAATGTCTGGAAGGGTTCCACATAAGATGGTGATATTTCTGTTACCTCAGTCAAGATGACTACATAAGGACAGGCATCTGGGGGTAGATGGATATTTCTTCGGGCCTCCTCCTTAGCTCTTGGGGCTGAATCTAAATTAGGGGTCGAGGGTATAGGGTCTTTAAACTTAACTTGAGGGGTTATCTTGGGTTTAGCTAGATTAGGTGTTTGATTAGGGTCAGGAATCTTAGCCTTTGCACCTCCAGTATTTTGGGTATTGATCGGGTTTTTTGGTGCGGTGTTTTTACCCAGGGTGACATTTTTATCGGCCAAGAGTGGCTTGGTTACTTTGGTCGCAACCTGGGGGGCTATGTTAGTTAGACTGAAACTAGGGGCACTTATGTCTTTGTGGATGTTTTTCAGCACCTTTTCTAAACATCGTAGCATTGCCTCTATAGGTTCAAGGAGGATCTTTAACATTTCAAGGATGTTGTTATTCGTCACAAGTGCCCCACTTCCATGTAGCTGAGTTTCCACCGAGATAAAAATGTCTTAAGTGTTTCAAAAAATTATTTATTATTTGATCACTGGGACATAGATAAAATGGTGTTGGAAAATAGTCCAAAATTAATTGTTTGGTTATTTCCAGAAACTTTTAATATCAGTCAACATGTTTCTGCCTTAAAACGGTGTAAGTTTACCAGGCATTCATCAGGACGTACGAGTGGACTAAACCCTGGCGGTATGAGCACCCTAAGGCTCACCCTGACCTAGGGACGTGAATGTGAAAAGTAAAAGTAAAAAAGTGAAAAAAGTGCAAAGGAAAGAGCTTGCTCCTTCCCGGTTACTCCTGGTTTAGGTGGATTACCGACTTAAGGTTACTGCACCTGTGGAAGAAAACAGGGGACATAGACAAACATACAAGACAGGACAAACAGTTAATAATCGGTCTTGTTCTTATGAGTATGCTTGTAGTGCTCCAGTTGTTGTGGGAGGACAGTGGGTTGCAAATAGACAATATAGTTATCACCAACATCTGTCCCTGGGGGAACATATACTAGTTTTAGAGAGTGTGGTGGGCTACAAGTGAACTGATAGCCATAGTTAAAAGGGGAAATGCCTGTTCCTAGTCAGGATCAATGGACCAAAAGGTCTGTGACCCTGCATCAAATACAGTAATTTTTAAAATGTCTCACTTGTATGGTGAATGCGATCGACACCATGGGTCATGGGAGGGGGGTGGTAGCGTATTTGGCACACCCTTTTTAGATTGAAAAATGAAAAACGACAATCGAGATTAGGGATAGGCAAGATGTTACTCATCTCAGGTGTGATGCTGCGAAGGAAGATTCGGCCAAGCGCTGGTAAATTACTCACGCCCTTGACGCCAGGCACCCTCTCGGAACCTGAAACACCCTTGACCGGACCCCGACGATGAAGTGCGGGGCCGGTGAGGTTGTATAAATGACTCAGAGTGTAGCGCGGCTCACTTCCTGGATGGGCGTGGCCGTGTGTGAGGATGAGCGGTGTCTAATCCGTCGCACAATCGCATAGAATAGATTACGAGGGCGGAAAGACTCTGAGCTAGAGCGTTGCCTTCCGAATTGCTAAACCGTGTATGTTCAGAATTAATTCAACTTTATCAGTCAGTATATACGTGAACAGTAAACACGGAGCGCCTGAGCTGGGATAAATCCCAAATTGGAAAATTACCTAAAGTTGCTGTCTGGACGCCAATACATTCTTAGAAATACACCCTAGGAGTGTGCAGAGTAGCGTACAGTGCTACAGCTTCAGCGTAGTCTTGGGGGGATAATTCTATCGACTCATGGGCATGACATGGCATGTACATTGGTGATGGAGAACTCGAGTATATTTATTACATATACACCCTAAGAGTGTGCACAGTAGGCATACAGTGCTACAGGTTCAGAGGGATAATTATATCAATACGCTCAACTTGTGGGCATGGCATAGCATGTCCATTTGTGATAGAAGGGTTACTTGTCTCCGCAAATAATGGGGCATGGTTCACAAGAGTGATTGATCCACCTACTCAGCATTGGTTGTGAATACTAGTGTGTTCCAGTATTCGGTACCTAGGTGATACTGGTTTCAAAGACTTAATGACCTCAATGGGGTAGAATTACTTGAGCACAGAGTTCCACGGGATCTCATCATTGAGTCCCGTAAGGTGGGTCCCCAGTCTGTAGACCCACCTTTGTTCTTTCTCAACTAGCCGGTTGGCGATATTGTTGCCAGCAGTGACCTGTTCTATCACAGTCCACCGTAGGTCGTTGGTGGTGTGATTGCTGTCCAGGAAGTGTCTTCTCATCTTAGTGGTGGTCTTTTGATATCTGATGTTGCTCCTGTGCTCGCAGATTCTCTGCTTAATCTTTCGAGTAGTCATACCTACATAGCGGAGGTCACAAGGGCAGGTGATAAGATATATAACGTTAAGAGAGTTGCAGTTAGTATGCGCCCTTTGAGTCCATACCTTTCCATGTTCAAGTGTCAGTAATTTGGAGGTAGTTGTAAGGTGACACACGCTGCAATCTGAACAGGGAAAATGCCCAGTTACTCTTGGTAAACCCCATGAGTCAGTGACAGAGCGTGTTTCAAGTGGTGTCTTTTCCCTTAGACGTGTATGGACAAGTGCATCTTTTAGACTATGTCCCTTCTTAAAAGAAAACAATGGTTTGTCCCAAGTTTTTTTAATGCTTGATATGATTTTCCAGTTTTTATTTATAGATTTCTTCATGATGTTGGAAAGGCTACTATATGTAGTAACGCATGTGAGGGGAATTTCCTCGGATTGGCTGATCTTGTCCTCCAGGAAAGCCTCACGTGGCTGATTGCGTGCTCTCTTGTAACCCTTGTTGAGCGTTGACGAAGGGTACCCTCTGGATTGTAATTTCTCAGTTAGGTCGACTGACTGTTCCTTGAAATCCTTTACATCCCTGCAGTTACGCCTGATTCTCAGGTACTGCCCATAAGGTAAGTTCTCTTTAAGTGGACGCGGGTGAAAGCTCGTGAATTCTAGCAAGTTGTTTTTAACCGTAGGTTTATAGTGGGTCTTGGTTGAGAGACTGGTGCCAGTGACATTGATGGTCACATCTAGGAAGACAATTTCTGTCTTACTAGTAGTGTGGGTAAACTTCAGGTTTTGATCCAGGGTATTGATCCAAGTGAGGAAATCTTATAGCCGTTTGTCACTGCCCTTCCACAATATAATAACATCATCGATGTATCTCCTCCACAATTGTATGGAGGGGGTGAAGGGTCCATTCGATGGTAAAATGTGTTTGGCTTCGAAGTCTGCGACGTACAGTCCCGCCACACTTGGAGCAAAAGTACTCCCCATGGATGTACCGTGCATTGTAAGAAGAGCTGTCCTTTATATGAGAAGAAATTCTCCTTCAGGGCTATGGTTGCACATTCAATGATGAATGCCTTGGATGTCTGGTAACTCCAATCGGTGGAATCAAGAGCCGCCCACAGGACTTTGATGGTATCATCCTGGGGGATGCTGGTATACAGGCTCTCGATATCTAGAGTTACAAGTGTCACTGCATTCTCCGCAAAGGTGATCTCTTGTAGCAGCTGTAATAGGCTTTTCGTATCTTTGAGGTAAGTTGGAGTGTTCTGCACAATAGGTCTCAAGTATTGATCACAGAAACGTGACATGGGTTCTAGTAGAGAGCCTATGCCCGAGACGATTGGTCGTCCGGGTGGTAGCAGCCTATTTTTGTTTGTCTTAGGCAGTGTGTAGAAGTAAGGGATGACACCGTTGCTGGTACTTAGAAAATCCGCCTTATTCTTGGAAAGTTATCTGTTTTCTTCCGCTCTACTGACTAGATTAGTGATCCTTGTCTTTAGATCAGCTGTAGGGTCTCTGGTGAGAGGGATGTAATTCTTTCTCACATCCAGGAGATCCCGGCATGCTTTCTCATAGTCAGTCGTGTTTTGTATCACTATACCACCGCCTTTGTCCGCTGGTTTGATAGGGATATCCTGGTCATTCTGGAGATTTTGAAGAGCTTGGTATTCGGCGGTACTGAAAGTGCCAAATGTGGTTGGTTCCTGGCAAGTTTCCCGAGCCTGGGACTGACATATACCGAGTCAGAAATAGCAGCCATCTTGTCAGACTCCTCACTATTTGCGGATCCTGCAATATCGCAAGTAATAGCTCACACCTCCGAATGGGAGAAACTTTCAGAGTTGAAACGTGACCGAATCCGAACAATCCTCCACGGCACGATTCTTAAACAGTATTCACTCAAGAACACTGCTCCTAAAGGCCTCCTTGTTACTAATGCCCCCTGCATCTTCTTGAATGATGGCACCTTTCGTAAAGAATGGGCCATGATCGCGTGGCACTGTACCCGCGATTGGCTAGCACTGATAATGAAAACGGCATTGAGACTTTCTGAAGCCCTAATGGTTGAAATTCGAGAGACAGAGTCTAACTTCAAAACTACAGTCACTGGCTATAAGAAAAGGCTAGATGAAATTAACAAAGAATTAAACGAATATAAGGAGAACCTTATGCAATCTAAAGCCACCAAGTTTCAGAAAGACCTGAAGAAATTTGAATTTGAGAAAGTCTACCCCTACTCAGCTGCCAATTACACCCCACCCACAATAAACCCGAGTAACTCTGACTACTCAGATGAGGACTCATCGAATAGTAGCGGCTCCAGCAACGGTTCCTTTAAACAAGGGAGAAGAAGAGGCAACAGAGGTAACCGAGGCATCAGAGGAAGACCGGGCTACTTAAATCAACAGCAAAGATGGCCAATACCCCCGCAGATGGGAGGAGTTAACCATCAATTCCCCTTCCAACAACCCTTTCCATTCATGGGCTGGAACCCAGCCTTCATGCCACCACCAAATTTCCAAAATCAATACCAGCCACCTTTTTTAGAGAGAGGCCGGAGAGGGAGAGGAAAGAGGAGAGGAGAGGGACCAACCAGGTCTCATGGGAAGAATACGATCCCGTGGGCCATCACACACGCAGCAAAATCCCACAACCAGGGACAAGCGACAATGAGCCTCATAACCAATCTATCGAACAAGAACTTGACCCCGACGGAGACCCAGGTCCTTGAAAAAGGCCTTGGGTTCGTCCCCACTGCACGACCAGACAAATTTAAGCTTCATTGCGAGCTTGCAAGTTTCTTCCGCAAACTCAAGTTGAAATCCTTCTTTGAAGTTAAGGAAGACCCCAATGAAGCAGCTGGCAAAGGGGATACAGGCCTAAGGCTAAACTCCACTTTTACCCCGCCACCTCACACTGTCCCCGCAGCTATCATTGCCTTTGAGCAGGCTGTATTCCAGGATCTGGAAACTTGCCAGGAACCAACCACATTTGGCAATTTCTGTACCGCCGAATACCAAGCTCTTCAAAATCTCCAGAATGACCAGGATATCACTATCAAACCAGCGGACAAAGGCGGTGGTATAGTGATACAAAACACGACTGACTATGAAAAAGCATGCTGGGATCTCCTGGATGAGAGAAAGAAATACATCCCTCTCACCAGAGACCCTACAGCTGCTCTAAAGACAAGGATCACTAATCTAGTCAGTAGAGCGGAAGAAAACGGACAACTTTCCAAGAATGAGGCGGATTTTCTAAGTACCAGCAACGGTGTCATCCATTACTTCTACACACTGCCTAAGACACACAAAAATAGGCTGCCACCACCCAGACGACCAATCGTCTCGGGCATAGGCTTTCTATTAGAACCCCTGTCACGTTTCTGTGATCAATACTTGAGACCTATTGTGCAGAACACTCCAACTTACCTCAAAGATACGAAAAGCCTATTACAGCTGCTACAAGAGATCACCTTTGCGGAGAATGCAGTGACACTTGTAACTCTAGATATCGAGAGCCAGTATACCAGCATCCCCCAGAATGATACCATCAAAGTCCTGTGGACGGCTCTTGATTCCACCGATTGGAGTTACCAGACATCCAAGGCATTCATCATTGAATGTGCAACCATAGCCCTGAAGGAGAATTTCTTCTCATATAAAGGACAGCTCTTCTTACAATGCACGGGTACATCCATGGGGAGTACTTTTGCTCCAAGTGTGGCGGGACTGTACATCGCAGACTTCGAAGCCAAACACATTTTACCATCGAATGGACCCTTCACCCCCTCCATACAATTGTGGAGGAGATACATCGACGATGTTTTTATATTGTGGAAGGGCAGTGACAAACGGCTAGAAGATTTCCTCACTTGGATCAATACCCTGGATCAAAACCTGAAGTTTACCCACACTACTAGTAAGACAGAAATTGTCTTCCTAGATGTGACCATCAGTGTCACTGGCACCAGTCTCTCAACCAAGACCCACTATAAACCTATGGCTAAAAACAACTTGCTAGAATTCACAAGCTTTCACCCGAGCCCACTTAAAGAGAACTTACCTTAAGGTCAGTACCTGAGAATCAGGCGTAACTGCAGTGATGTAAAGGATTTCAAGGAACAGTCAGTCGGCCTAACTGAGAAATTACAATCTAGAGGGTACCTTTCGTCAACTCTCAACAAGGGTTACAAGAGAGCACGCAATCAGCCACGTGAGGCTCTCCTGGAGGATAAGATCAGCCAATCCGAGGAAATTCCCCTCACATGCGTTACTACATATAGTAGCCTTTCCAACATCATGAAGAAATCTATAAATAAAAACTGGAAAATCATATCAAGCATTAAAAAAACTTGGGACAAACCATTGTTTTCGTTTAAGAAGGGACATAGTCTAAAAGATGCACTCGTCCATACACGTCCAAGGGAAAAGACACCACTTGAAACACGCTCTGTCACTGACTCATGGGGTTTACCAAGAGTAACTGGGCATTTTCCCTGTTCAGATTACAGCGTGTGTCACCTTACAACTACCTCCAAATCACTGACACTTGAACATGGAAAGGTATGGACTCAAAGGGCGCATACTAACTGCAACTCTCTTAACGTTATATGTCTTATCACCTGCCCTTGTGACCTCCGCTATGTAGGTATGACTACTCGAAAGATTAAGCAGAGAATCTGCGAGCACAGGAGCAACATCAGATGTCACAAGACCACCACTAAGATGAGAAGACACTTTTTAGAGAGTGGCCGAAGAGGGAGAAGAAAGAGGAGAGGGACCAACCAGGTCTCATGGGAAGAAGACGATCCCGTGGGCCATCACACACGCAGCAAAATCCCACAACCAGGGACAAGCGACAATGAGCCTCATAACCAATCTATCGAACAAGAACTTGACCCCGACGGAGACCCAGGTTCTTGAAAAAGGCCTTGGGTTCGTCCCCACTGCACGCCCAGACAAATTTAAGCTTCATTGCGAGCTTGCAAGTTTCTTCCGCAAACTCAAGTTGAAATCCTTCTTTGAAGTTAAGGAAGACCCCAATGAAGCAGCTCGCAAAGGGGATACAGGCCTAAGGCTAAACTCCACTTTTACCCCGCCACCTCACACTGTCCCCGCAGATATCATTGCCTTTGAGCAGGCTGTATTCCAGGATCTGGAAACTTGCCAGGAACCAACCACATTTGGCAATTTCTGTACCACCGAATACCAAGCTCTTCAAAATCTCCAGAATGACCAGGATATGACTATCAAACCAGCGGACAAAGGCGGTGGTATAGTGATACAATACACGACTGACTATGAGAAAGCATGCTGGGATCTCCTGGATGAGAGAAAGAAATACATCCCTCTCACCAGAGACCCTACAGCTGCTCTAAAGACAAGGATCACTAATCTAGTCAGTAGAGCGGAAGAAAACGGACAACTTTCCAAGAATGAGGCGGATTTTCTAAGTACCCGCAACGGTGTTATCCCTTACTTCTACACACTGCCTAAGACACACAAAAATAGGCTGCCACCACCCAGACGACCAATCGTCTCGGGCATAGGCTTTCTACTAGAACCCCTGTCACGTTTCTGTGATCAATACTTGAGACCTATTGTGCAGAACACTCCAACTTACCTCAAAGATACGAAAAGCCTATTACAGCTGCTACAAGAGATCACCTTTGCGGAGAATGCAGTGACACTTGTAACTCTAGATATCGAGAGCCTGTATACCAGCATCCCCCAGGATGATACCATCAAAGTCCTGTGGACGGCTCTTGATTCCACCGATTGGAGTTACCAGACATCCAAGGCATTCATCATTGAATGTGCAACCATAGCCCTGAAGGAGAATTTCTTCTCATATAAAGGACAGCTCTTCTTACAATGCACGGGTACATCCATGGGGAGTACTTTTGCTCCAAGTGTGGCGGGACTGTACGTCGCAGATTTCGAAGCCAAACACATTTTACCATCGAATGGACCCTTCACCCCCTCCATACAATTGTGGAGGAGATACATCGACGATGTTTTTATATTGTGGAAGGGCAGTGACAAACGGCTAGAAGATGTCCTCACTTGGATCAATACCCTGGATCAAAACCTGAAGTTTACCCACACTACTAGTAAGACAGAAATTGTCTTCCTAGATGTGACCATCAGTGTCATTGGCACCAGTCTCTCAACCAAGACCCACTATAAACCTACGGCTAAAAACAACTTGCTAGAATTCACGAGCTTTCACCCGAGCCCACTTAAAGAGAACTTACCTTAAGGGCAGTACCTGAGAATCAGGCGTAACTGCAGTGATGTAAAGGATTTCAAGGAACAGTCAGTCGGCCTAACTGAGAAATTACAATCTAGAGGGTACCTTTCGTCAACTCTCAACAAGGGTTACAAGAGAGCACGCAATCAGCCACGTGAGGCTCTCCTGGAGGACAAGATCAGCCAATCCGAGGAAATTCCCCTCACATGCGTTACTACATATAGTAGCCTTTCCAACATCATGAAGAAATCTATAAATAAAAACTGGAAAATCATATCAAGCATTAAAAAAACTTGGGACAAACCATTGTTTTCGTTTAAGAAGGGACATAGTCTAAAAGATGCACTCGTCCATACACGTCTAAGGGAAAAGACACCACTTGAAACACGCTCTGTCACTGACTCATGGGGTTTACCAAGAGTAACTGGGCATTTTCCCTGTTCAGATTGCAGCGTGTGTCTCCTTACAACTACCTCCAAATCACTGACACTTGAACATGGAAAGGTATGGACTCAAAGGGCGCATACTAACTGCAACTCTCTTAACGTTATATATCTTATCACCTGCCCTTGTGACCTCCGCTATTTAGGTATGACTACTCGAAAGATTAAGCAGAGAATCTGCGAGCACAGGAGCAACATCAGATATCAAAAGACCACCACTAAGATGAGAAGACACTTCCTGGACAGCAATCACACCACCAACGACCTACGGTGGACTGTGATAGAACAGGTCACTGCTGGCAACAATATCGCCAACTGGCTAGTTGAGAAAGAACAAAGGTGGGTCTACAGACTGGGGACCCACCTTACGGGACTCAATGATGAGATCCCGTGGAACTCTGTGCTCAAGTAATTCTACCCCATTGAGGTCATTAAGTCTTTGAAACCAGTATCACCTAGGTACCGAATACTGGAACACACTAGTATTCACAACCAATGCTGAGTAGGTGCACTGGATCAATCACTCTTGTGAACCATGCCCCCTTATTTACGGAGCCAGTTAACCCTTCTATCACCAATGGACATGCTATGTCATGCCCACAAGTCGAGCGTATTGATATAATTATCCCTCTGAGACTACGCTGAACCTGTAGCACTGTATGCCTACTGTGCACACTCTTAGGGTGTATATGTAATAAATATATTCGAGTTCTCCATCACCAATGTACATGCCATGTCATGCCCATGAGTCGATCGAATTATTCAGCCTAAGACTACGCTGAACCTGTAGCACTGTACGCTACTCTGCACACTCCTAGGGTGTATTTGTAAGAATTTATTGGCATCCAGACAGCAACTTTAGGTAATTTTCCAATGTGGGATTTATCCCAGCTCAGGCGCTCCGTGTTTACTGTTCACGTATATACTGACTGATAAAGTTTAATTAATTCTGAACATACACGGTTTAGCAATTCGGAAGGCAACGCTCTAGCTCCGAGTTTTTCCGCCCTCGTAATCTATTCTATGCGATTGGGCGACGGATTAGACGCCGCCCATCCTCACACACGGCCACGCCCATCCAGAAAGTGAGCCGCGCTGCACTCTGAGTCATTTATACAACCTCACCGTCCCCGCACTTCATCGTCGGGGTCCGGTCGAGGGTGTTTCAGGTTCCGAGAGGGTGCCTGGCGTCAAGGGCGTGAGTAATTTACCAGCGCTTAGCCGAATCTTTCTTCACAGCATCACACCTGAGATGAGTAACATCTTGCCTATCCCTAATCTCGATTATGTCGTTTTTCATTTTTCAATCTAAAAAGGGTGTGCCAAATATGCTACCACCCCCCTCCCGTGACCCATGGTGTCGATTGCATTCACCATACAAGTGAGACATTTTAAAAATTACTGTATTTGATGCAGGGTCACAGACCTTTTGGTCCATTGATCCTGACTAGGAACAGGCATTTCCCATTTTAACTATGGCTATCAGTTCACTTGTAGCCCACCACACTCTCTAAAACTAGTATATGTTCCCCCAGGGACAGGGGTTGGTGATAACTATATTGTCTATTTGCAACCCACTGTCCTCCCACAACAACTGGAGCACTACAAGCATACTCATAAGAACAAGACCGATTATTAACTGTTTGTCCTGTCTTGTATGTTTGTCTATGTCCCCTGTTTTCTTCCACAGGTGTAGTAACCTTAAGTCGGTAATCCACCTAAACCAGGAGTAACCGGGAAGGAGCAAGCTCTTTCCTTTGCACTTTTTTTCACTTTTTTACTTTTACTTTTCACATTCACGTCCCTAGGTCAGGGTGAGCCTTAGGGTGCTCATACCGCCAGGGTTTAGTCCACTCGTACGTCCTGATGAATGCCTGGTAAACTTACCCGTTTTAAGGCAGAAACATGCTGACTGATATTAAAAGTTTCTGGAAATAACCAAACAATTAATTTTGGACTATTTTCCAACACCATTTTATCTATGTCCCAGTGATCAAATAATAAATAATTTTTTGAAACACTTAAGACATTTTTATCTCTCACCACCACTAATTAGTTTCACTTCACGCCTAAACTCACAAAAAAACCTGCTCCGCAGTAGACCTGGCGTCGCAGCACACTGGAGAGGCACTTGGAATCTTCAGTGGGGCCCGATGATGAAGCATATCATCAACCAGGTTGGTGAGTGAGGGCTTTCTTAACTGACCTGAGTGAGGCCAGTGGCATTTTTCTTTGCTCCAAGTGTGGTTCTTTGTGTACCATAGAACGCTGATGATTAATATGTAACACAATTATAGGATATTTATTTTTAAGTGCCCCAAATATCAAAGTCGAAATAGGGTAAAATAGACTATTTAAACAGCATTCTTGCCATTTACAGTAGCTTTAAAGTGCCTTAGGCTTCAGTAACTGCATACATTTAGGTATAATACAAATAGCTGACTTCTGGATTGTTAGAGAAGTATATTGCACACTGCTTCTGCTCTTGAAAAATAATGTCCACGTAGTTGCCTTAATTTAACAGAAAATAAAATGTTGCATTAGTTTTAGACAGAAAATAAGATGAAGCTCTTTCTTAGAATTTTGTGGGCTACATACCTAGGTAAAAACGATTAGCAAATTTAAATTTATTTTTCACAGGAAAAATTATGGCGCAAGGGACACACAGAGTGTCTGTGAAACAGTTTTACTTTTGGACAGTCAAAATTAAGGTGGCTTAACATGCTTACATGCTGTGCCTGCTGATCCTGTGTGTTAGAAGCAACACAGTAAGTTGTATTTGACAGCCAATCACCACTAAGGTGACCTGCTGTCAAAGGGGGGTGAGGAAAGTAAAGAAATTGAATATTAATTTTAAGCCTAACAAATAAAGCAGGCCAGAATATTGGGTTTTGGGCTGCAGGATCACAGTGCATAAAGTGCATGACATGATGTGGCGCGTCACCGCTCATTTACATATGCTATTGTAATTTGTCCATGCTTTCTGTGCTTGGTATACAGCAAGTATACCTGATGGCTTAGCATGTGTGTTTTTCTGTTATGCATGTCTTTGTTCCTATGTTTTTGTTGTTTAATACTATTACAAGCTCCTCTGTGTTGTGAGGGGATGGTCATGATGATGCCCATCGCTACGCAACAGTTGGTTGGACTTGTTCTGGTTACTAAATTTCACAGATATGATACTTCATGCTGTGAACATGACAGACAACACTTCATCAGAGTATGTCTATTTGGCTATAATGGTATGGAAGAAAAGAAAAAGAGATATATAGGATTAAAAGTGTGTCACCTACAGTTAGCCATGTTACTGCCCCTTCCCTGCCCCTTCCCTTAAGGAACAGGCAGCCCTTGATTAAATGTTCCATGATTAGACCCGAAGAAGGAACTGGAACAGTAGCCGATATTCCAGTATATGGTGTAGAGGCCGGTGGTAGAGTTAAAATTTGTGTACTACTTTGGTCTTTTGTGTACCACCCATACTCTTGGTGTTGTGTCACATGCCTGACAATCACCAAAGTAATTTCTTGTTCTTCCTATAGATTTTTCTTTTGCCGCTTCTCCCCTGATCAATGTCGCATTGTGCCTAGTTATTGGGGATTTTAGCTGTGTCCTAGTCCCATTTCCCCTTTTCCGTATTCCTTTCACCAGTCAGCCCTTTTATTATTGTCGGCGTATTGTTCAAGTTCACACTTCCAGACTGCAGTGATGTACCATGGACCCTCATATTATGTATAATTCCCTTTTGTATGACCAGACTGGTTTTCAAGAATTTTCTTTAGGCCCACTTTGATGTTTTCCAGTCTGACTGTCAGGGTAGTGATGGACTGGTTAACTGACTCAATACTATAGTAAGACAAGTTTTCCACCTCAATAGGAGATACCTTACATTTATTTTTTGAACATGACAAATTTTTAATGCCTATTTTAATTTGCTTTTTTACCCTTTTGTTCCTGCTGGTTTAATTTTTGGTGGGATCAGATGTGTTCTAATCATGGAAATACCAGGACTCTCTAGTTCTTGTCTTTTGTTTTCACATTTTGATCATTAGCCTGTGTATTGCATAGTGCACCTGATGCACAATTATTAAAGGGAGATATCTACATGTCCCTGATAATCTGTATCATGCGATTTCCCTTTTGAGGTGTTCTAGATAAGGAATTTAGGAACACCTAAACGTAAGCATTAAAAAAAAATGTGTTTACCCCATTAGAAAATGCCACTATGTGTGAGGACACACATTTAGATAGACTTCCCATGTAGCTATCTACCCTTAAATTGCAGAGGATAATGCTCCCACATTGAAGTTAGTAAGGATAATGAATGGTACCGAATTGAAGAGACTAGAAGTACCCTTTGCCTTTGAGAGTGACAGTGCATTCTAGACCAGAGTAATCCCATGGTGTATGGCCACTCCTTTGAAGTTTGCAGGCCACCTGCTTGCAGTCCCATTGTTACATACAATCAACTGTTTTTACGCTAATTTGAAGGAAACTAACAACTGTGTCACATTTCCTACATCACTAGGTTCTGCGGGATCTTCCAGAGTAAAAGGAAGAGTCATAATAACCTGCAGAAAACTGATTGAGTCCTAATTCCCATCAGTGACAGCTACAGATGAAGGGCAGATGTCTTGGACCTTCAGTCCCAGCACCCAGAAAGTAGCAAGGCTGGACAGCGATCGCCAGCACGCCATCAATGGTAGCTCCAAAGCATCGTGCTTGCTCCATCAGACGGCGTTGGACTTCAGACAAGAAGAAGGAGCTGGTTCCCTGTTTGCCACAGAACCAGAGTTTCAGTGCAAACGAGCGAAAGAGAAGGATCCCTGTTGTTGATGGCAGGGCGGGTTTGAGGCTTTAGTTTTCTACCTGTCATGTGCTGGTAACCTCTGACAGTGCGCGGTCCCTTGAGCCCCTTGGCCTGAGTTTTGGCCACCCCCCTTTTCTTTGCTCCAATGAAAGGGCAGTGCACCGGAGGATCCAAGATTGGCAAAAGGCACTCCATTGTGGTACCCATGTTGGAAGGAAAAATTAGAATGAAAGAGCAGCCCGAGCGTCCTCTGACACTGAATAATGAGTGTTGGAGCCTGAGAATGTAGACCCGGGTCTGCATGAGATGATCTGTGCCCACGACCAACAAAGAGCACAATATCTGTAGTGCCTGCCGCAGAGGAGAGACACTGGTGCACTGCATTGAGACATTGAGACCTTCGAGTGAGCTGTGAGTGTTTGCCAGGAGGGCACTCCAACAGATACTGAGAAGCATTATTTTCATGGAAGGCCTGGCTCAAGAGGCCCAACGCGGAACAAGACAACAGAAGCAGATTTGATGGACGATAGAAGCCTACCAAAGAGGCTTAGAACGGACTTTGGCATAGTTGCACAAGTGTTTCCAGTGCCACTGTATAAAGGGGGTGTAGGTGATGTTTCCATTTGACTGAATTGCCATGGAAGAGGAATAGCCTCTAGTGGCTCCGCCCTTAGCATCCAAAAATGGTCCAGCATAAGTAAATTTGTGTGACTGTTCTTACTGTCCTTCTGGCATCGTTTTAAAGTAATGTTCTGTCTGTACTCTGATAAAGGGTATTCCCATTTCACCTGAGAGCATTGATAAGGATCGCCACTATCTCACCTGAGTATATAATAGTCGCTGAAATGCATAGGAGCCCTGAAGGTGTTTACTAGATGATTTTAGGATCTGATTTTGCTTAGGACTAGAAAATGATAACTCTATAGTGGTCATTACTTTCTACTGCTATCTGAATTTTAATGATGACTAAATCCCCTGTTCCCTTTGTATTCCTGCTCATACAAGCTTAATGAAATGTTTAGAATGGAAAATGCCCACATAGCAATGAATTAGGAAATTGATAAAATTATAAAAATTGGTGTACAAATATTTTCTATGTTCTATGTTCCATGCAGATTTTGAGGTTTGTGTGAAAAGAGAGAGGTACCCCTTAATCTAGTCAAGGGAAGTGGGGTTATCTAACCCGAAGTATGGAGAGATTCCCTTGAGATGAGTTACAAGCAGGATTATATCAATGCACAATTCTGAGAAAATGATTCTTACATATATAACACAAACATATAGCAGTTAAAAAGTCATTTATTATAAATGCAAAGACATAACATTAAAACCAATTATTCTAACTAGCTAATCTAATCTGCTAATAAAAAACATGGATACATCACAATCAATTATGACCTGCATAATTGAAAAGCAAGACAGAAGTGTAAAACATAAAATTGTTGAATACAGTTTGCACATTCAGACTCCTTTATGGTTTCATCGATCTTATGTTACTATCGAATCTGTGAATCAACCATCGATGCTGGAGTCTTGAATTATAGCAAGGATGGCATCGACGCGTTTCGGTGGAATAAACAGATGAAAACCACCTTTATCAAGACTTTCTGTATATCTGTCGTGATAGGGAATTAGTTGAATCTCCCTAAAATATATATACACACAATTAGAATAAAATAAAAGTCTGGTACATCTATACACAGTAATGCACAATAGGGACATAAGTACATGGTTGACTTCCCTATCTCAAACCTATTTCTTCAGTCTAATTATCATAGAACTGACATTTGTTAAAAGAAGCAGGCATGTTGTTAATCTCTATGTTCCAACAATCTATAACATAATGTAGATGATAAATCCACTACACTGTATATACAACAAAAGTCATAATTCATCCTGTGGCTAAGCAAGACATGAGGTAAAAATATCAAGTGCTCACTCGCAATTGGTCTCCTGGAGTCTTACATTACATAGGCAATTTTCTATTGGTAGACAAATAAAATACTCAAGAAAGTCCAATGTTCAATCACAGACTTCATGAAAAACCACATCATAACATCCTAGTGTGATTTTTAGACCACTATACTTTTTTGTTTTGGGACTCACGGTGGCGTCAAAATTATTCGTTTGGGGGATGCTTACCCTAGCGAGACTGGCAGCTGGTCTATTGATGTCCAAATCTGTATCTTGTATATATTGCAACGATAAACTAGAATTCGGTCGATTTCCTTTCCTAAATAGGGGGTATACACTAGTTAAAGAGATGCATACACGTGACTTCTACCTTTATTATGAGTCATAGAAGATTGTAAAAAGCCTACCTATTTAAGCTTTTGCGGGTATTTTGATGTATTTTGCAATTATATGTCACTATTGACCTCCTGAAAGAGTAGTTCAATAATATTTGACCATTGTTTAGAAGGTTTCGCAGAACGTTGCGGGAGAATAGGAGAAGAGCAAAGGAACTCATTTGTTCTAAATGTTAAACATTCTATTATTAATTTTTTATCCTTCCAATTTATCTAAGAACATACCTGTAATTTGATAAATCTGAGCACAGAGTCTCCCTGGTATATACGGGTCAATTCCGTCTCGCTCTCTGGCCAACTCAACAGGATCCTAGTGGTTACCCTGCATAATGATAAGCAGAGTACCATATAGGTCAGACAAACCTAATTAACCGTTTACATATCTTATCTCTCTTTCAAGTATGACCCTAATGTCGCCGGGCTCGCTCTGGAGACAGTCTTACCTGCTGGTTTCTTCGTAGCATCTGTCGGTTCAGGGATTCCGCAGTGAATGCGCGGAAAGCCTTGTGGACATGAGTTATATGCATGCCAGTTTCCTGTGATTGGTCCATGGTTACCCTTCCTATTGACCTATTGAAATACAGCTCTTGAAGCTGAGCAATACGCATATTTAAGAGGCTTGGGAGGGCTGGCTTCTGATTCGTCCTTGCCGCCTAGCTGTTCCTCCCTCTTTTACAGTGAATGCAGTTCTCTATCTGGTCGGTGCCTGTCTTAAAGGTGAAGACAGATAAAGATCCAGCTTTCCCGTTATTTATATATGCGTGACTATTTGCATGTTCGAAAATTGACCTGTATATTAATAAAGAGTGAAATCACATTTTTTTAAAGTCCTATCGGCAATACGCTAATCTTAGAGGCTTGGAAGAGCTGGCTGCTGATTCGTCCTCGCCGCCTAGCTGTTCCTCCCTCTCTATCAATGGATGCAGTTCTCTATCTGGTCGGTACCTATCTTAAAGGGGAAGACAGATACTAATTCCGCCTTTCCGGTGTTTATATATGCATTACTGTTACATGCCCAAAAATTGGCATGTATGTGAATAAAAGGTGGAAATCACATTTATTGAAAGTCCTATCGATTTTAGGGAGGCCCTACAGATTGAAAATATAATTGTATTAAGTATAGGACTCTTCTACAGTATGCGACTCACAAAGTTCAAACGGACTGTATTACGCTATTAGGGACCGCAGAGCGATGTAATTTAAGCTCTCACCATTAAGGCAACTCACTATTCAGAATAGGGAAACTATGGTACAAAGTGCATGAGTAGGTACAAAATGGGTGGTGGATAGTTTAGTCTCGTAGAGGAAAACTACTTTATTAACATATGGGGTCAGCTCTTGTTCCCTGTTACAAACATCTGGCCCAATCTTCTCTCGTATTGAGACCTTTCAAGATGGTGTTAAGATGGCAAAAATACCATTGTTCCCTCGTTTTTCTTATTTTATCTATGTCTCCACCACGTCGATCGATCCTAATTTTTTCGAGGATGAACCACCTAAGGTCATCACACGAATGGTTAAAGGATTTGAAATGTTCAGTCAAAGGTGCATTACTTTGTTGGTGCGAATAGCTGATTTATGCTCTAGTACACGGGTACGTAGCTCTCGACTGGTTTCTCCTACGTACCCTAAGTTACAGGGGCAAAGGAGCAAATACACCACATTTTGGCTTCAACAGTTATTGAAGGTTTTGAAAGTTAACTTTTTGCCATTATATTCTATATCTTTACTGGAAATACAGTGGGGGCATATAGAGCATGTCCCACACTTATGGTTGCCAGATGCTATATTTCCAGTCAAGGTGAGTTGGGTATCTTTTAAGGGCTTGTAGGTATCCACTAGACAGTTTTTTATAGTCTTGTTCCTACGGAAAGAAAATAAAGGTTTATTCAGTTGTTTATCCGCATTAAAATTTACAATTTTCCAATGTCTATTGACTATGTTTTTAATTTGATTGTTCACATGTGAGAACTGTGTCACAAACACTACTCTATCCAGAGCGGCGTTGTTCCTGTTAGTGTGTTTATTTTGGTCTAACAAACTGTCTCTATCGTAAAAACGCGCACGTTTAAGTGCATGTTTTATCAGTTTGTTAGGGTATCCTCGTGCTTTCAGTTTGGATTTAGTCTTTTCAGCATGTTTGTAAAAGTCCTCCAAATTGGAGCAATTTCTCCTTCATCTAAGGAATTCCCCAAAAGGCACATTATCCTTTTGGGCTTTGGGGTGGTTACTTGAATAAAGGAGCAAATAATTCTTATCTGTAGGTTTAGTATATAGCTCAACTTTAAGAATCCCATCCTCATCCATGATACTGATATCCAAAAATTGTACTTTGTCGTTACTGTACTGTCCTGTAAATTTTAAATTTGGGTCACCCAGATTGAGCCATTCCAAGAAGGCTTCCAGATCCTCGCTGGCCACGCTCCAGATGAAAATAATATCATCAATGTAGCGGTGCCAGCAGGAGATGTTCTCATAAAAAGGGGCAATTTCGTTAAAAATGTGTTTATTCTCAAAATTGGACACATATAGGCAAGCCAGACTAGGGGCACAGGTAGCCCCCATGCTGGTCCCCTTTACTTGTAGATATAACTCATCCTTGAAGAGAAAAAAAAATTTCTTCAAGATCAGATAGATACAAGACATTATAAAATTATTGTCACCGCCTTTCAAATCTTCCATCTCTAAAATTGAGGCTGTCACTTCTATGGTATCATTTTGCGGTATATTCGTATAGAGGGCTTCAATGTCCAGGGCGACCAAAAATTGGGTCGCCCTGTTGAACCCTCTACCCTCAAAAGTAGTGATCGCGTGTGAGGTGTCTTTTAGATAGGACCTCTGTTTCTTAACTATTGGTTGCAAAAAATGGTCTACGTAGCGGCTAAGTGGCTCAAGGATAGAGCCAATTCCGCTAATGATAGGCCTCATTGGTGGGTCTGCTGTGTTCTTGTGTATTTTTGGCAGCCTGTAAATGGCTGGAATGACTGGATGCATGTTAAGGAGGAATCTATACTCATTGTCATTAATAGAGCCTTCCTCTTTCCCTTTTTGTAGGAGATTTGCCACTTCTGTTTTCAAGATGCTCAATTCTGTAAACCTGGATCTCTTATAGTGTTCTCGTATATTTAAGAGATCACAGATCTTGTTCTCATACACAGGAGTGTCGAAAAGAACTACACCCCCGCCCTTGTCCGCGTGTTTGATAGTTAACGCATCGCAGTTTTGTAAGTTAGTAAGGGCTGTTCTCTGTTCTCTAGAGTGATTGTTATTGAATTTCCTGTTCTCAGAGTTGGCAAATAGAGTTTTAATTTCAACCTCCACAACTCGCTCAAAAATCTCTACATTTTTGTCCAGTTGATGAAGGCTAGGGAGAAAGGTGGATTTAGGTTTAAAACCGGTGAGACTAGGGACAGGGTCATAATTCCTATTTTCAAAAAATCTATTTAGTCTTATCTTTCAGAATTTTTTTTTAAATCACTCTCCAAATTAAAAAGGGAATGGATGTTAGTGGGGGCAAAACTAAATCCTTTTTGTAATACATCCTGTTCTGTACTAGTTAAAACCCTCTTGGAGAGGTTTACTATTGGGAATTCTCCTACCTCCAATACTGTTTGCTCCTGGTTGCAATGTATTCCCTGGAGCTGTTTTGAGGTGGATAGTTCCGAGGGAGATCCAATCGGTTGTACCCTCTGTAGTTCCTTTGCCCTCGATTCGGTCGCCTCTCTAAAAAAGGCTCCCGATCGAAATTGGGGCCACCTCTATTTGCTTGTCGTCTCTCAAGATCATCTTCACTACTTGACCCAGATGTCTCTGAAAAGGTGATGCGTTTGTTTCCACCTCTTAAATATATGGGTCTTTGGTAATTGGGTCTATCGCCACGTGGTTCATTTTTATTTGTGAAATAATCCTTATGGGTGTAGGGGTATACTCCTTCCTCCGAATATTTTTCCACGTCTTTTTTTAATTTTTTTAAGTTTCATGTTGGAAAGATAGTCCCTATATCCTTCAACATCTAGATTAATTTCTTCTAATTTCTTTTTTGCGTCTTCCAATGCTGGTGATTGTTTGAGTGATGTCTCTAATTTATCTATTTCTTGTCTTTCCAACTCTATGATTTCGTGTGCTGTCTCTATTATCAATATGAGCCAGTCTCGGCTGCAACGGTTGGCTATCAATGTCCAGGTTTCTATAAATTTAGGATGTTCGATAAACAGACCCGGTTCATTGCGTACTTGCAGTCCTATCGGTATCACTCCTGCTTTGAGGTAATCTATTAGGAATTCAGCATGAAGTTCCGTTCTAATTAACTTCTTTTTCAAGTTAAGAATTTTAACTAACTGATCGTGACTGGTATTCTGCAGTCCCTTTGAACTATTGGTCTTTGAGTTAAGGTTCATCAGTCTATTGTACTGGTCCTCAGAAAACCCAAAAGTTTTGAGTTTCTCCATATTGATACAAAATAACGTGCCTTATCCACGTGTAGACCTCTAGAATTAGAGTCAAGAAACGAGACTGAACGCCTCTCCAGCCAGGCGGCTGTACAATCAATGTGTGAAAAGAGAGAGGTACCCCTTAATCTAGTCAAGGGAAGTGGGGTTATCTAACCCGAAGTATGGAGAGATTCCCTTGAGATGAGTTACAAGCAGGATTATATCAATGCACAATTCTGAGAAAATGATTCTTACATATATAACACAAACATATAGCAGTTAAAAAGTCATTTATTATAAATGCAAAGACATAACATTAAAACCAATTATTCTAACTAGCTAATCTAATCAGCTAAAAAAAACATGGATACATCACAATCAATTATGACCTGCATAATTGAAAAGCAAGACAGAAGTGTAAAACATAAAATTGTTGAATACAGTTTGTACATTCGGACTCCTTTAGTAACATAAGATCGATGAAACCATAAAAGAGTCGGAAAGTACAAACTTTATTCAACAATTTTATGTTTTACACTTCTGTCTTGCTTTTCAATTATGCAGGTCATAATTGATTGTGTTGTATCCCTGTTTTTTTATCAGCTGATTAGATTAGCTAGTTAGAATAATTGGTTTTAATGTTATGTCTTTGCATTTATAATAAATGACTTTTTAACTGCTATATGTTTGTGTTATATATGAAAGAATCATTTTCTCAGAATTGTGCATTGATATAATCCTGCTTGTAACTCATCTCAAGGGAATCTCACTTTGGTCTATGGACGACTAATTTTTCTGGCAATTAACAACTTTTTTCTGATGCTTCTGGTGCCCATGGTTTCAGCCTATTTTGGGATGGTAAGTGGTGTGCTGAAAAATGGCCAGAACACTGGTTTGCCGAAAAGAAAAGCATTGCCTTTTTGGAATTTTTTCCACTTATAGTGGCTCTTAAAATATGGGGTCACAAACAGGCCAATAAGACAGTGTTATTAAATGTTGACAACAAGACAGTGGTAGATTTAGTCAATGGCTAGAAGGTGAAAGATAGACAGATGTTGAAGTTGCTGCAGATATTTATGCTTGGATGTTTACAGCTTAACATTGTCTTCAAGGTTAAACATATTGCAGGCATAGACAATAATATTGTGGATGCCCTGTCTCGTTTTCAGTGGAAGAGATTCCGTAGTTTGGCGACCGGAGCGAATTCGCAGAGGACTCCTATTCCCTGCAAGATATGGAATCTGAGGATATGAATGCTTGACAGCTCGTCGAGAACTCTCTAGCAAAAAGCACCAAATTGTCTTACAGAAGAGCTTGGCTGGAATTTTTAGATTCAGGTGCTATGTTTAGATTTCGCACTGGATTGGGTTTAAGACAGCGTGGGGAGGACGTAGTGCGATTTATTATGTTTAATATCAAGAAACATGTTTCTTCCACCACTATAGCTGGCAAATTAGCAGGTATTTACTTTTATGGAAAATGTTTCTGGGGATACGCGCCCTCAGCAGGTGAGATGGGTAAGAGAATGCTTCAAGGTTGGGCTAAGCAACGGAAGAGGGGTTCCTACCAGAGAGATCTTATATCTTTAAAATTGTTATCCAAGATCCTATCAGTTCTCCACAAGATTTGTTTTTCTGAATTTGAGTTCCATTTATCTAAATTGTGCATGGTATGGCTCTTTTTGGGGGCTTTCAGGGTGTCAGAGCTCCTGGGTGCTGCCGTTAACACTGATTTGAAGACCACACACATATCACGATTTCATTCACACATTGAAATTTATCTAGAACATTCCAAAACTGACCAGGGAGGTAGGGGTTCCACGGTAATTTTGAAGGCCATAGGGGGACTTCTCTGCCCTATACAAGCTTGGTCCGATTTTTTAAACATAGGAGGTGCATTTTCCATATTTCTTTTTCGTCATCAAGATGGCTCGCAACTTAAAGCATCACAATTGTTAGCCATACTAAGAAAGTCCCTGGGGATTATTGGTGAGAATCCCAAAAGATTTGGTACACACTCTTTTTGCATTGGGGCAGCCTCAGAAGCGGCCAGGTGGGGTTTCTCTGTTGAGAACATTAAAAGATTAGGGCGATGTTCTTCCGATTGCTTTTTACGTTACATTAGACAACTGGAATATAATATTTAAGCTCAGGGTATTAATTGTTATTTCTTCGCTTCGCATGGTGTTGCTGTCGGACTTTCTGCCGCTCCCGAAGGACTACCATTCCCAGGAGCCTTAGCACTGCCCTCACCTGCCCTGAATTTGGCCATCAGCTGGGATAAAAGAGCTCGCGGTACCCGCTGCGCGGGTCCCGCTTCACATGGTGTTGCTGCCGGACTTGCTGCCGCTCCCGAAGGACTACCATGCCCAGGAGCCTTAGCACTTCCCTAACCTGCCCTGAATTTGGCCATCAGCTGGGATAAAAGAGCTCGCGGTACCCGCTGCGCGGGTCCTACTTCGCATGGTGTTGCTGTCGGACTTTCTGCCGCTCCCGAAGGACTACCATTCCCAGGAGCCTTAGCACTTCCCTCACCTGCCCTGAATTTGGCCATCAGCTGGGATAAAAGAACTCGCGGTGCCCGCAGCACGTGACGCGCGCGGGTGGGTGCTGGGAGAAGCCCGGGACAAGGGCGGGGCAGTCTGCGGCAGTCCGAGGCCAGAGGAGGCCGGGCCGGGGCCTTTCTCTTAGTCTTCATTTCAGAATAAGGTAGTCTTGATATATATCTGGGATGATTGGAACGCTACTGGACAATTATTGCTATAGTTGCAGATTGTTGTGTATGTTAAATGTAAAGGGTTTTACCTTTACTTAGAACTAGTTGGCAATAGAATAACTTGGTTGGAGGGCATATCTACGAGCATATATAATAGTAGTAGTGTATTTCTGCTGTTTTGGTTTGTCTGTGCAATTAAATTAAATTAGCTATGTCTACCATGACGATGAGTAAAAGGAAGGGAACCGCTGGGACCTTGGACGATTTTATCACGCAGGCAGAGATTGTTCTGCCCCGCGAGATAGAAATTGCACAAAGGAGACTATCGCTAGACGACTCCAAATTACCTACATACATAGCAACAGGAGGGCACTCCCCAGTAAATACGCAGGGTCCTAGCTTTGGCACCGAAACTCAGCTAGATAACTGTAACCTGAGTTTATCTGTAAATAACCCAGCAAACGATACAATGGGACAGCTGAGGGAAAATGTACAGCCAAGCCCAGGGATTGCAAGTAGACTAAGAGTACAAAAAACGATAGGGACAGTGGGCCCACCAAGTGGAGAAAAAAGCGAAAAAACACAGAGGGGAAAGAAAAACCTGCCAAAGAAAGGAAAAGCAGGGGAGGCAGGGAATCTCTGTAAATGGCACCCAATTACATTAGGAAAGAAAGGTACCAGCATGAGAACAATAGGGGTGCAAACAGATAACATCGATCAAATCGGTGCAAGTAGGGACCACGAGGTAATAGGTGCCATGGAGCAAACAGTGGCTGATATTTTTAAAACTGCCCTGGCTTCCATTCAGATACACATAAATGACTGTATGGATAGCAAACTAAGGGCTCTGGACACCGAGATTGCCCAATTAAGTGACATGGTGCACCACTTAAGTAAGAACATAACGGAAGGCAATGGTATTATTGCAGAAGGGGAAAAACTTATTGTTGATTTGAAAGCAGCTAAAAGGGTCAACACGGCTTGTGATGGTGTGGAACAAAACCTGTTACAAAAAGATGTAGGATGTTTAGATAGGGTACACTTACACAATAGAGAAGAATCTTCAGGGGCATATGAGCGTGGGGAGAGGGCCCATGTTAATCATAATAGTATTACATCTAATTTAGAACCTCTCACCCAGAGGGAAAGGACATATAGCTCAAATGAGACAGATCTGATCCCTAATCCAGACATCTTAAACTTGCCCCCCGCTACGTGTCCATATGTCTTAGTCTTAGGTGGTGTCCCGGCATTAAGAAGGGACCAAAAAGAAACCTGGCAAAATTTAAAGAATAAAGCGGTAGATTGGTTTTATCCAAACACAAAACATTTCCACCCAATAAAGCAAACGAAATCCTGATGGTACGCAGGGTAGGGTGGGTGGGAAGTTTGCAGAAAAACATACAGGGAGACTGCATTGTTGTAAACTTTAGACATCCTCATGTAATCCGTTCCCTTTTGCGAGCACACGATGCAACCCTAACGTGGAAAACAAATATATGCGCTCTACCATTGGTTTACTTCTATAAACCCCTAGAACAAGGAATGAACAAAGTATTAAACAAATCCAATGCCCCAGAAACATATAACAGATTCCAGGGAATACTTGAAGAAGTAGATTGACTACAAGGGTCAGGTGTACCCACAGCAAATGCTAGGGAGTTGACGATGTTGGGTAATAAACTACCAGGGACCATGGGTAACGGGAGTGGAGAGGACACAAATAGTTGTGAAATTGTATACACACTTTTAATATTAAATGGCAGTAACCAAAAAACTTCTGAAGACCCCATGAGAGTTCCAAATAACAAAGAGTGAGCTAATTTGAAAATTATCTCATGGAATGTAGCGGGATTAAAAAGGAATTCCAGGGACCCTGGTGGAATAGTTTCATTGATACGAGCAATATATGTACACTACAGGAAACCTGGTCAACTAAGACCCTACATAGAGTGGGTTATACAAGTTTTTATATACCAGCGGTACCGTCAATAAAAGGAAGACCCTCTGGTGGCCTAGTAATCTGGGTGAAAGTCAGCCTAAATATTAGAAAAAAACAAATAGTGATGGACTCACTAGACATTCTAGGCATTAAAATAACGACTAAGGTAAATAGGATAATGCACATTTATAATGTTTATAATCGGCCTGGGCCTGGGTCAAAGGAGTCAAAGACAATTGGGCAGCTGGATATTATATTAAACTCAGTAGATTTAGGCGTAGGAATAGTAATCTGTGGAGACCTTAACTGTAACTTCGAACCCATTAATGGGCTCGGTACAATCCTAGAAGATGAAGACCTGGCTAACAAAATCCCTGTTCTATCAAGTACAAAATGGGTCCCATGCGCTGCTCTAGCCCTGCAAATATTGAGACTAACTGTGACATATGTCTTAAGGGCATGCAATTGCCGTCTTCCCTCAGATGTGGGAAAACATCCCACATTCAGCAGAGGCCTCACCCAAACAAAAATAGATTACATAATGTTATCCTATGACATATGGCCATATGGCGTTGATTTTGTAATTGATTCGAGGACGGAGAGTGATCAACGCCCACTCACACTTGTTTTAGATGGTGGGTTGATGCCCTGTCCATCAAACAATATGAGCATTCCGTCCAATCAAATCGACAATGTCATAGTGAGCAACCATCGTCGCTCAGTTAAATGGGCGCACATTCTGGAGCGTGGTGAGATGTTGGCACAAATTTATGATACCTTGGTGAATACCTTTGGTCCATATAGTTTGGAACATGTGAATAGGGACAAATTTATGGAACTACATAGGAGCTACTCTAAGGCAATTGTCCCAATGATAACAAAAACAGCCAAAAAAGGGAAAGAAAATGGTAGCCAAATATCGAAGGGAAAAGCCTGGTACAACAAAGATTGTCGTAGTGCCAAAACTGAACTAGTACAAGCTATTAAGCACAAAGAGGGTCTAATAGTTAGGGAAGCCAGGACCAAATATAAGAAAGCATTAGAGAATGCTAAATCAACCTGGGATGAAGAAATATGGACAGGAATGTTGGAGGCAGCGAAAAATAGGGACCATAGGACCTTTTGGAACATTGTTGCCAATGGAAATAGGAAAGTAAGGGACTCCAGGGAAGTTTACTTGGATGAATCAACTTGGGTAGACCATTTTACTAAATTATACTCAGCTCCGGAAATAGGTAGCCTTGAAAGTGATGGGCTAGTATTAAACTTGAGTGCAGGTAAATTAGAATTTACCTTACAAGAAACAATTATGGCTATTAACTCAGTCAAAGCTAGCAAAGCCCCTGGACTAGATAAGATCCCGGGAGATCTATATAAACATGATACTAGCAGATGGGGCCCCTATATCAACTACCTATGTAATTCTGTAGCTGCTGGAGCAGAAATCCTAGAAACTTGGAGGGGTGCAGAAATTATTTGTATTTCTAAAAAGGGCAATAGGAGCGATCCTGCGAACTACCGCCCGATAAGTTTAATTGATATTTTACAAAAAAATATATGGAAGGCACATTTTAAATGGCATTAATCTCTGGATTGATGACGAGCAGATTTTAACCAAATTTCAGGCAGGATTCAGAACCAAAACCAGCACTATAGATCAGGTGTTCAGATTCGCTTGCATGTGCTGGAAATACGTTAACCTAAGGAAGGGCCACTTATACGTGGCATTTGTTGACTTAAGAGCAGCATTCGATCTTATCCCGAGACACCTATTATGGGAAGCACTTAACAGTCAGGGATTACCGGCCAACCTCCTGGAGCTACTAATCAGATTACATTATAGCAATTATGCAAAGGTGAGGTGGGGACCAGATGGTGAACAAACTGGTGCAATACCAATAAAGAGGGACGTCCGTCAAGGATGTGTTTTAGCACCAACCTTGTTCTTCTTATTTGTAAATGATATCCCCTGTTTTTTAAAAGGCTGTAGCAATGATGCCCCAAAATTGGGAGGTGAGACAATACCTGCTCCCTTATTTGCGGACGATACCATCTTAGTATCACAAACGCCAAAGGGTTTGCAATGTTTACCAAATACCTTTCAAATCTACTGTAGTAAAAAAGGCCTAGAGATCAACACCAACAAAACTAAGTATATGGCGATAAATCCCCATAGGTCTTTTAATGGTAACATGGTTTTAAATGGACAAAGAATACAATATGTTTATAACTTTACGTATTTGGGTGCCTCTATTGTCTCAAAAATGTCCTGGAAAACTCAGATTGAAAAGAGTAAGCTCTTGCTCAAGCAAAATACATTACCGATCCTAAAAAAAACATGGTAATAGTCAAAATAAGGCAGTCCTTCCTGCGCTTGAGGTTTTTAGGTTTAAAGCACAATCTGTGGGGACCAGCATGTAAAAAGGAGTTTGAGGTGAATGAAAATAAATTTTATAGAGCATTGCTTAAATTACCAACTCGCACCCTGTTAACACCATTGATGCTGGACCTCAATGTGAAGCGTACAGACTACCATGTAATCATTAGACCTTTAATGTTCTGGGTCAGGATTCGGATAATGCCCGAGCTACTGGACTATAGGGCAGCTT
The DNA here is from genome assembly GCF_964261635.1 of Lissotriton helveticus. Taxonomy (NCBI): domain Eukaryota; kingdom Metazoa; phylum Chordata; class Amphibia; order Caudata; family Salamandridae; genus Lissotriton; species Lissotriton helveticus. The sequence goes on from NC_136063.1 coordinate 1,026,966,259, forward strand.
TAATCGAGATAAAGGATTTAGACATCTATATATGTCTTACATGGTTTAATCATGTTAGGACATGGCTGACCACGATCGGTCTTGTAAATGTTTGGGAATAATCCACTCGCACTGACATCAAGCTCAAGGAACATTCTAAAAACATCTTTCTGGGCTTATAAGGAACAAAATAGACCGAACGACAGAGTAAATGGATCACTGACTAGAGAATTTCTTCTGTTCAAAGTTAGTCCTAGTTTTGAATCATTTTTAAACGAGGTAAACCCCCCTCTGGCCAAATCATTATACCTGAAGTATAGATATGGTATATTAATGTTAAAATCATGTGTGCAAGATGGACAAAGGATAGTAACGATTCATGTACTTTGTGCTCCGGGGGTACAAGGGAAGACATTACACATGTTCTTTTTTTTTGCCCAGCCTATGAGATGGCAAGCAAAAGATGGATTAAACCATTGTGCAGAAACATAGGTGTGAGATCGTATCGTGAGGCAGAAAGGATATTAAAAACAGATACCTGCCAAGTATTTGTCTTTGCTGTAAGTAGATTTTTGTTAGCAGTGAACTTCATTAGGATAAAGGCAGGCGAGAAGTTCTAGATCACGTATGTGAATCTAAACATAGTCCCAATAAAGAACTAGGGAATAATGTGGGATGTTGGGACCAAACTAAGGTTTGGGCATGATGACTGCCGAACTGACTGTAAATTTTATTGAAAACTGATTGATTTTAGTTTTGATACGTGCCTTTTTATTTTTTATTGTATTAATTGTAAAACTCTGATTGTTACCATCCCTCCGTAATTATTACTGTAAAATTATATTAGGAAGAAGTTGCATCACCATGGAAAAACGCCTTTGGATGGAAATGTTTTCTTTTAATGTACTTTTTATGATACGGTTGTATCGAAATAAAGAATTTTATTGAATTGAATATTTCTTTTCAGGTGTTGACATTTCTCACAAGCAAGTATGGCTCATTGGCCATTCATTCATCAAGTGGGCAGCCACCCAGGCAGAAAAGCGGCATTTTGGCAGGAACTTGGGTTTTTCATCAGATGCAGTTGTTTTCTCTTGGTGGGAAAAAAGTGGGATGAAATGGGGCCAGTTGCTACCACTGATACGTGAGTTTTTCATGCGGACCCACTTTTAATACACCTGGGGTAAAATGACCAATTGTCTGGTTTGGGGCTGTTGATTGACATGAAAACTGACCTTGAAATTTTATTGAAGACTTGGCCCAGATGTCGGATCATCTTGACAGCTCTTCTGCCCAGGAGAATATGGAAAGGGGCGGACAGTTCCACGGCTGTGGAACGGGCACGGAGAAAAGTAAATCGGGATTTGCAACGTTTTTGTTTTATAAATCGTATTTATTGGTTGGCGCATGATGATATTAACAGAGCAGATTTTCAGTTTTTTAGGCATGATGGGGTGCACCTCTCTTTCTTTGGCAATGAGATCTATCTGCTGAGCATAAGGGAAATGATTGCTGGAATTATAAGCATAAATCCTTGGTGTTGAAAAGGTGCTGTTTTAGCTACAGTATATTGGCACACGTTTTGGTTTTTTAGCAAGCTGTTTTTACAATTCACCTTTTCTGTGTCTCCATCCCTATCCCGTTTCCGCCCTTCTCTACCCTTGTTTTTTCTACCCTCGTACCCTCCCCCCTTTTTTCGTTCATTTTTAGAGATGTTCCAAACAGTTCTTTGCATTAGTAGCTAAGTATGTTTCTATTTCAGATTTTATTGGGGTAATAGTTTTTTCAATATATCCTTATTAAGATAGAGCTGTTTACTGTTATGGCGACAGTATAGGATCAAAATGTTTTCATGCTTATGCATTGTTTATGCTAGAATAAAGAGTTATCCTGTTTGAATCCTCAATGAGGTTGATCAACAATCACAGGTGGCCCATTTTTTGGTGATCTGGTCTGTTAGTTATAAATGGTAGTCACTTCCTTATCTTAATGTACTCAACTAGACATTATGGTAGCTCGAAAGAGATCCCAAATGGGTTTCTAGCTTAGACCTCTAAGTTTGTTTGTTGTATATGCTGTTCTTTCAGGGGATATAACTTAGGCTGGTCTTTAAATGTCCCTCTAGCCCTCCATTATCATTTTGTTATTTGTATATTTGAGCAGCCTCCAGCTGCGGGCTTTAATCTTGTGACCACATTTGTATAAGCGGTTTTGTACCATATTCCGTTTGGAACTGGGTTTAAGACTTACGCGTATTACACTGGTCCCAGGTTTGTCTTTACTCCCTTCGCATTCCCTAGCAGCTTGCAAATATGGCCGAACGCAGTGGCCTAGCCTATGACGACTCAGTGTATCAATCCATTTTAGACAATATGCCTAGTATTCTTGAAATACTCCCAGCACCTACTATAAATGTGATTGATGATTGGACCAAAGTCCTGACACTCAAAAAATCTCACTCTCGCACACAGGCACATGGGATCACCATGGCAGAGTATATGAGGGCAAGCTGTACCCCCCCCGGGGCTTACAGTGACTAATGCTCCTCGACTTTTTCTCAATGACAAATCTTTTCTTAAAGACTGGTCAATGATTGCGTGGCGCTGCACCCGCGATTGGCTGATATTAATCATCAGTACAGCCAAGCGGGTGGCAGACGGTATCCTGGTGGAGATACAAACCCTTGAAGGATAAATCCCGGCGACGGTTACCCCTGCTGTCTTTAAAAAACAGAAAGACGAGTCAGATAAAACCAACAAGGAATTTCTTGACTCTATACTTCAGACTAAGGTAGACAAATTTAAAAAGGACCTGGCCAAGTTTAAATTGGAGCGTATATATCCGTACACGAGTGACACCTACAAAGCTCCTGACTTCAGTAGAAGTGGGCGGATGTACGGATCCAACTATTCTGGATCCAGCTCTGACTGACTCAGGCAGTGATCCAGGAGCTACCAATCCACCTCCGCCTGCAGGGGGCGGCCGAGGTAGGGCCGGCAGATATCAGAATTACAGAGGACAGTACAATATGTCAGGACAACCATGGTGGCCTCCAGCACCATGGGGACATCCGGGTAATTTTCAGCACCCGTTTCATCCACCTATGGGCACATTTTCTCGCTATCCATAATACAATAACCAGCCTTTTTTACCGTTTGGCCCCCGACGATCTCGGGGCAAAACAAAGAAAAACACAAGGACAGCCACAGGTCCAGTGGGAAGATACGGCAGGTCCCCATGCCGGAACCCGGAGTCACACCAGACGGAGTTCTCAAGAGTAGGCTCAAAACCTGAGACGAGTCTGGTGGTCAATCTGAGTAGAAGAACTTTGTCCACCATTGAAGAAGTGGTTCTTAACAAAGGTTTAGGTTTTGTGACGACAGATAACGGTGATCCATTTCTACTCCAAATAGAACTAGCCCAGTTTTTTCAGAAACTGAGGCTATACTACTTCTTTAAAAATAGAAGCAATGAGGAGTCTGACATAGAGAAAGAAGTTAACACTGGTCTAAGGACAAAATCTACCTTTCTACCTCCCACACATGCTATACCATCTCAAGTATCCACTTTTGAGCAGGCGGTCAAAGATGACATAGACAAAATCCTGACCTCCCCTAAATCTGGCTATAATAATTTGTCAGGAATGGAGAGACAAGCATTGAAAACATTAACTGAAGATTCCTCAGTAGTCATCAAGCCTGCTGACAAAGGTGGCTCTATTGTAATGCAAGATGTGGAGACCTACAGGACTGAATGCCTCCGACAGTTGAACAACACCAACGCATATCGGCCACTTACTACAGATCCCACCCCAAGATTGATGAATGAGATCAAGGCCCTAGTTGAAGAGGCCATAACAGAGGGTTGGATAACTCCTTTAGAGTCACAATTCCTACAGGCACAGCATCCCATCATGCCCTATTTTTACACCCTACCTAAGGTGCACAAACCCCAGAGACCACCACCGGGGAGGCCAATAATATCTGCCCAGGGCTCAGTTTTAGAGCCCCTTTCGGCTTTCGTAGACAATTTCCTCAGACCCTTAGTGCATACCATGCCTACTTACCTGAAGGACACCACTGATGTCCTGAGGGTGATTCCGGATATTCCTTTCAATCAGGAGACAGACTATCTAGTCTCCCTAGATGTAGAGTCATTGTACACTTCTATTCCCCAGGATGAGACTTTGGAGACCATCAGATCCATCCTGGGTGATACAGAACTTGATTCCATCACTCCTGTACCCTTCATTATGTCTTTAGCCACTATAGCCATGAAAGAAAACTTCTTTATGTATGAAGACACGGTATACCATCAAGTCTCTGGGATGAGCATGGGCAGCATTTTTGCCCCGTCTCTAGTTAACCTGTATGTCCACATGTTCGAACAGACAACAGTGTTGAATCCAACCAACCTGTTCTTTTCATTTATACTGTGGTGGAAACACTATATAGATGATGTCATATTGGTGTGGAGAGGTGACAATGACTCAGTTGCCCACTTCCACCAATGGCTAAACAACCAAAATAGCTTCTTGCGTTTCACCATGGAAACCAGCAAAGAGAAGGTTTCCTTTCTGGACCTCTCCATTTACACCACGGAGACTGGTCTTGAAAGTGAATTATACAGAAAACCGATGGCAAGAAACTCGCTACTCCTATATGAGAGTCAGCACCTTAAATCCCTGCGTGACAACCTGCCCTTCGGATAATTCCTCCGAGTCGACGGAATTGTTCGACTCCAGAAACTTTTGTGTATCACGCAGAGGAATTGTCCAAACAGCTAACCACCAGACATTACCCTAGGAAACTCATCAAGCGGTCCTGGAAATGTGCTGCCAACAACCATCGGGAGGCACTTCTTGAGCCAAGAGTAGAGAAGGCCCCATTGGATCGCCTTACACTGGTTACTACTTACAACACAAAATCTAACTGTATCCAGAAAATTATCAGGCGACACTGGCGCATACTAAACAGCAGCAATGACAAGATAGAGTTTCCACTATTTGCATTCAAGAGGTCCAGCAACTTAAGGGACCGTGTAATACATACCCGCCCGAAAGAGACATCTAAAAGAGAGGTGGGCACCCTGTGGGACTTACCACCCGTAATGGGGCACCATCCATGTGGTGGATGCTCGGTTTGTCCTCAAACTTCTAAGACAACGAGCATAGACATAGGCACTAATCGCCCTTGGCAACTGAGGCACTTCACCAACTGTAACAGCACCAACCTGATTTACCAACTAACATGCCCATGCAATTCACGCTACATAGGCATGACCACCAGGAAGGTGCGAGTGAGGATGCAAGAACATAAAAGCACGTTTCGATGCAAAAAAGATGTTTCAAAATTGGGCTATACCTTATTTTCGTTTTTGTTTTCGGTTGCTGTTTTCACTTTGCCAACGTTTTTAGAGATAGACAAGTCAACCGGTTTACTATCTTACTTAACACTAGCAGATCCACTTTGGTCAGACACGAACATGGGATAATTCTTTGCTGTCCAACATTAGTTTTAATGGATTGAATGTTACTAACTGTTGCAAGCAGCAGCTACGGCTGTGAATGTGAGTTAAAGTCCTTACTTGGAGATAGGTTAATACTAATAGGTTTTGCTCTACGCGCAAGACATCTCTGTACCCTAGGCACTACTAGAGGACAGAGCAGGGTATAGTGAGCTCGCTCTATCCTTGTTAAGTGTGGGGTTGTCTTGTCCTTGCAGAGCGGGGTCTCACAGTTCCTGAGCCAGGTCCAGGAAGAAGTAAGGTCCTTTCCCTGGGCACACTGGGTGAGTACTCAAATACCTTCAAATTTTGAATAGATTTTAATTTCCAACAGACCACGTAAGCCTAATAGGGGTCCACGTATGTGCTTTGTTGTTACAGATTTTGAAAATACACCAGGTGCTAAGGAGGAATTCAAACAGATGAAGGAGAATCATATCCTTTACTGTTGTTATTTCACTTGTGTGTTTTTTATAATTTTTTCACACGGTTAATCACTATTTTGGCAGTAGCATCCATATAGAACAGAGGCCCTGACGAAAGCCTATGGTCCTTTTCCATGATAGGCTGAAACATGTTGGCCCTCTCGCAGCTATTTGTTTAAACTGCGATTATTTTGTTGCACTGTTCTTGTTTTTAAATTGGAAGGGGCTTACGTCCAATAAATAGTTTTCTGATAAGCTCCCTATCCTATTTTAATCATCACACTCATCTTTATATTTTTCGCACTGCACTTTCTCATCAGATCAGCATCATGTGGTTCAATCTAGTGATTGTGGGTCATTACCCCAAGCCAACTATGGGGGTATGCCGGATGTCTCAATGATCAAGAGACACAATACCCTGGCAGGATTACCAGATGAGAATATTGATCTATACAAGTCATTGATGGGAATCCTCAATGAGGTTGATCAACAATCACAGGTGGCCCATTTTTTGGTGATCTGGTCTGTTAGTTATAAATGGTAGTCACTTCCTTATCTTAATGTACTCAACTAGACATTATGGTAGCTCGAAAGAGATCCCAAATGGGTTTCTAGCTTAGACCTCTAAGTTTGTTTGTTGTATATGTTATCCTGTTTGGTGACAGAGGTTTTTATGTACAGTTTTTTCTATTATAGCAATTGACCAATGGGGGGGGGAGAGACAGGAAAAGCACATGTGATAGGGTTTTTCCTGGTGGCATATTTGGAGGAAATCAAGACAGGCAGGAAGGGTTGGGGGCATTAGGAATAGGTTTGGACAGAGGGAAGCAGGGGAGAGAAGTTGGAGTCAAGAGGTAGGCAGGAGAGGGACATAGGCTTGGGGAGGAGGTTTTGGCCAAACAAGGTGGGGAAATAGTTGACAGGGGTATATGGATTAGGGGATGGGGTGTTAGATCGGGAAATGTTGAAACTATGATATGTTATGTAATTATATTGTGTAATGCCTACCTGTTCAATAAAGCAGCCTTTTACCCCGAACTGGCGTTGCGCGTGGTTATTGCCAGATGGGGTCCTGGGGGCGCAACTCACAGAGTGTTCGCCACGGGGCTTTTTTGGGCAGCGGTATGCCCCTCTGCTGCTCGCGGGTGGGGGGTTCGCAGGGATTGGACAGGAGGGGCAAAGCGCGAGCGTGGAAGGTAACGTTCCAAGCTGCGCACTTTCAGGCGGCAGGGAAGGAGAGCGGAGCATTTTTGACCCGCCCTCCCACAATCTTTTTGTCCATTTTTCTATGCTTTTATTAAAAATTGTTTTGTTACTTACGCATAACGTTTTTTATTGTCTGTTGTCACTTGGACAAGTGGCAGATTAGGAGGAAATCAAGACAGGCAGGAAGGGTTGGGGGCATTAGGAATAGGTTTGGACAGAGGGGAGCAGGGGAGAGAAGTTGGAGTCAAGAGGTAGGCAGGAGAGGGACATAGGATTGGGGAGGAGGTTTAGGCCGAACAAGGTGGGGAAATAGTTGACAGGGGGATATGGATTAGGGGATGGGGGTGTTAGATTGGGAAATGTTGATACTATGATATGTTATGTAATTATATTGTGTAATACCTACCTGTCCAATACAGCGGCCTTTTACCCCGAACTGGCGTGGGGTGTGGTTATTGCCCGATATTATATTAGCTTCTGCGGCTACAACTGGTAAAACTTTACATTACTTGGACCCTTTCTGATTATTTGAGCTACTAGTGTGCACTTCCTAATCAGAATACAAGCATTACAGCCACGATGAGCCTCCTGGGGATCCAGACAACAATAGTCAACCCTCATTGACTGCTGGGACTGTACAGGACCACATTCGGGGACCAAAGTAGTTGGGTGGGAGGCCAAGAGGGCTCCCCCTTGCAAAGAAGCCCCATGAACTAAGAAGTATAATGCTTTGTGGGAACAGACCTGGATATCAGTAACTGGCTGCACCCTCTCTGATGAATGCTTTGCAAGCGGCGAACCGCTGTTGAGTTGCAGAGTTCGTGGGGACCGCATGACTGGTCCAATGCCCCGTCAAAAGAATACTGCTGCCCTTAACCCAATGGCCGAGGCAAAGAGAGAACACTTCATAACTTGGAAGGCATTTCCTACCCCCGCCACCATAAGGAAGATCACCAGAAAGAAGCAGAGGACGCTGAGGAGTCCCTGTGGGAGGATGGGAGCAATGCCTCATGGCCCAGACGGCCTGGAGGTCCCACTCTCTAAAAAACCCCACAGGCAATAACAGCCTCTCAGGAGGTACTGGAGACTAAAATAGACACCTTGGTGGTGGATTTGGGGATCTGGAGGGACGACCACCACCATCTGGCAGAGTGGGTCGCCATGGCAGAGAGAGACCTAGCAGAAGTGCCACCAGTTTTGATGTTGGTTAATGAGTGAATCGCGACCATTGAAGCAAAGGTCCAAATACTTGAACTGCAGATGGAGGCTGCAAGAAATAGATTGCATTGGAACCACATACGAGTCATGGGGCTGCCAGAGAAAGCTCAAGGGAATAACATGGTGGATTACTGAGAATTCTGGCTCCAGGAGGAGGTAGCGGTGGAGGGCTTTTCCTCATTTTTTGTCCTGGAATGAACACACAGAGGAGCAGCGAGACATCCACTTCCGGTAGCACCCCAGTGACCCGTTGTGGCCCACTTGTTGTACTATAAAGATTGTGACCACATTTTAAACCAGTCCAAACACAAAGGGGACCTCACAGTGGAAACAGCTCCGTTAGGATCTTCGCAGACTTTTGAAGGGAATTGCAGAAACAACGCTCTTCCTTCCTGGACGCAAAGAAAAAACTCAGGAAGAAGGGAATACCATATGGAATGATGTTCCTGGCCAGGCTGAGGTTGGTGACTTCAGAGGGCACAACCTCACAAAAAGTCTAGAACTGGCTTGATCAGCACCCGCAGCCTAGACCAAGTCAAGAATCCCAAAACTGCGATCTCGTAGGGCCAGATCACGGCACAAACCCAAAAAACACAACACGTCTGCTGCTTCTAAAGTGGAAGTTTAGCAAGAGTGACAGAAAGCAATGGTAGTGGTGGCCTTGATGAGTGGCAGCAGAGTTAGCCCTTCTTATCAAGGGAGGAAGATGGGGCGCATGAGACTCGGAGTCTGACCGCAGGTCAGGTACATGTGGGTCCTTCAGCTTTAAACTTCCTACGGTGACTCATGGGATATCAGATGAAATTATATGATAGACTTGACATGTTGGTAAACTAATGATGCAAACAAAAGGAGATGCCAGATAGTTTGTGACTGTGCAGGTAAACAAGGAGGGAGCGGGGAGTGAATGTTTCCTTCCTCAGGAGAATCCTCCTTTTTCTATTAAGCTGGGTGGGGCAACTCGGACATTGAGCACGGTGTCGCATTAACCTCTTAGGTAGAGTTGCACATGGGCTCTGCCTCGAGCAGTTGTAGCTTGACTGAACATTTGGATGGGGGGTCATTGCCTACTTGTCCTGGGGAATGGAAGTTGGTATGAATGTTATTTGATGTTTAAATGGGAGAACATGAGTTGTGACCCTTTGAGCTATATCTCCATGACCCACCTTGCGACCGGTGTTTGGGTCGAAATCAGAAGGTGGAGTAACCTATGTGATTATAATTTGGAGAGATAGCTACCCATGTTATGTTATCCTGCATTTGTAAAGCACAGCTTTCACTCAGATGAGCATCATGTCGCTAGGCGAGTCACTGACAGACAGGGTGGCTAAGACTGGAATGGAATTAAATGAGTGCTCTGCATAGGGCATCAGGGGCAGTACAAATCCACTTTTTCAGAGTCTTCCTGAAAAGGGTTTCTGACTGGATGAAACAAAGATGAGTATTCAGTTGGTTCCAGGCCTTAGTTCCTATCACTGCAATTGATTTCCTCCCTTTTGAGACATATCTGAAAACAGAGGGTTTTAGTAGGTTAGCGTTGGACGATCTGAGGGTACTCCTTGGCACATTGTGTGCAAACCTAGGCCGAAGGTAGTGAGGGCCTGAGTAATGAAAGATTCGAAACATAATTATCAGAATCTTAAACAAGATTCTTTTATGGATGGGTAGCCAGTGCAGAGCTTCCAGTGCAGTGGATGCTGAAGAGCTCCTGGGCCATTTAAGTACTAGTCGGGCTGCAGCATGCTGTACCATCTGTAGTTTGTCTGAGACTTATAAGCTTCTCTTCTGGAACATTAAAGGGATGCACACAATAATAAAATGCTATAATGTATTTTCCTATTTGAACAGAAGCGGTATCCATATAGCACTGTTACAAGAGAAACAACTAACAGTTAAAGAGGAGGCAGCACTGCAGAGAAGAGGGAGAGGTCAGGCTTATTACGTTACTTTCTAAACCAATGCAAGGGGTACACTGATCTGAATCCAAACAGGGGTCCCCTTCCAGCATACAGGAGACTTGATTGATTCAGAAGGTAGATATGTGGTGTTTGTGGGCTGTCTGGAAAGCCGAGACATAGTGTTAGTGAACATATACGCCCTGGATGTACAACAGGGAGCATTCCTGGCAAACTGATTGAGTCCTTCCCTGATGTTTACAATCTGGTACTTGACATAGAATATGTGGCTCGAACAATATCGGATCACAACCCAGTACTTCTCAAATTAATTGAGAGTGTCTTTTTGAATATTTGGAATGTTGCACCATAGAACTTCTTATCCAGAGTCAATAGGGTAATGGGCATGGACAGGTATTTCTTTTAATCATCTCTTTTATTAAATGAATTCAAGTTCTTTGCATCATCGCACAGCTGGGAGCGTCATAAACCATGCATCCCTGCATGGAGATTGAAACCCGAATCATTCGAAGATCCATTATACAAGATGTGATTAGGGATAATGAAAGGCAGTATTTTGAGGATAACAGCAACATGGCATCTTCCCCCAAATAGAATGGGACACCTTCAAGGCAGTGCTCAGGAGGAAGTGCACAGCTGAATCTATAGGTGGTAGAGGCACCTTGATGGAGGAAATCCTAGCAGAAGAACAAGAATTGAGGGAGGTGGAGAAGTATGGGCCTGGACATCTAGATTTACAACAAACTTTGATAGACAGTAAGAAGAAAGTGGCAAGTCAGGTCGAAAGACTTCGGTGTTTCAATTATACAAATTGCATGGAGTGGGCTCAAGCAGAGCGAGACCGCACTTGATCCTTCTTAGCCTGGCTTGCTAATCCAGCGTAAAGAGGCTTGTTCATAGTGGAGATTGAAGCTGAGAGAGGAACCGCAATATCTAGGCAAGGGATCAACCAACATTTCTACCATTATCATTCAGGCTTATTTACAAGTATTACAGATTAGGACGATGTGGGAATATAGGCTTTTGTAACACCATTGCCCCTCTTAACCCTCACAAATGAAGATGCTGAAATACTGGGTGAAGACATTATCCTACAGGAGATCCAGGCAGCAGAAGCGCTTACTGAAAGGTAAGACAATATGAACAGATGAGTTTCCTGTTGAGTTCTATGCCGCATATGTTGAAGATTTAGCCCCCAAATTGGTAGATAGCCATAAGATAGCTAGAGCAATGGGCTGTCAGGTCCCACCCAGGAGGTGCTTGTGGTGACCTTGTTGAAACCAGGAAATTGTGCTTATGACTGCAAGGCCTAAAGGCCACTGTTGATGCTCAATTTCCACTACAGGATTCTCTGCCAGATCTTGGCTGCCAGACTCCTTCTATTCATGACCAAACTAGTGCATCCTGATCAAGCAGGATTTATCCCCGTCTGCACCAGTGGGCTTAATGTTCAGCACCTTTTGACGTTGTTGGAGGCTAATGCCTATGACTACAGAGAGGCAGTGGTATTTGCTGTTGGTATAGAAAAGGCCTTTGACAGCCTGGGATGGGGCTTTCTATATGGAGTAATGGAGCACATGCAGCTGCGGCATGGCTTCTTGGCATGAACCAGGCACCTATATACAAACCCCACAGCCAGAGTCCATGTGGTCCAGACCATATCAGAGAGCTACAGGGTGGGCCGTGGGAATGCCAGGGCCTGTCACTCTTTACTACCAGGTTTTGTCGCTTCACATAGATAGGACTCTCTGTCTTTTGGTGGTTAACTTCTACAATAACATTCCCCCCAGTAGATTCAAGGAGGGAGTGAGATCCATCAACACTACTGTACAGAACATTCAGGCTGTATCGCCTAGGGAAGTCTGCATCCTATGGGGGAGGGGCGATTTTAATTGTAATATTTTTGACCGTGCAGACAACGGGTGTTGTGGTTTATCCTGGGATAAAGATCATCCCTTCCAACACTTTGCACAAATAAACCCGGGGATATCCTAAATGAAATTATGTTTGATATAGACCTGGGCTTTGCTAACATGTTATGCTCCAACCCTGTGCCTTTTAATCCCACCTATAATGGGCAGGGGAAAACATCAACAATAGATTTTATTCTGATGTCATGCAGGTATGCTACTAGAGTCAAAGATTTTGTAACACATGATATATCAGTGAGCGACCACTTCCCTTTGAGTATCTCCATTAGGTCTGAGAGAAATATAATAGATCACACATCTACATTTATGGGGAACCTCAATGTATCGAGGCAAAATGGATATGCCCTAAAATGGGATAAGCTGAACCCTGATTCTTTCACAAGAAAGGTTATTTCTAAATGCAAAGAGGAGGTCAAGGCGTGTTTAGATGTAAGTACCCTGAATAAAGATATTATTAGTGGGTTTCAAACTATTTTAAGGTTTATTAAACAGGAAATGTCTGTGAAACTCAGTAAATCTAATAAAACTAAGCATGGCTGGTTCGCTGCAACATGCTCTAAGGCCCATGCAAAGCTAAAGAGAGTACTCCAGTTAAAGCCTAGAGTGGTGGAGGATGTCAGGTTGGCACGTAGGGAGTATAATGCGGCCTTAAAATTAAGGAAAACAACTATTAAAAATGAGGCATGGCGGGACTTGCAGATAGCTTCCAAACTAAAAGACCCCTCTGCATTCTGGAAGGCGGTTAATGCACCCTTTTTGTTGGAGAAAGACAGGGCCACGATCGAGATAGCTATTAGCGAGGTTGAGTGGTTAGAACACTTTGAAAAATTGTATAGCAAAACAGCTCACATAACAAGGGCAGAAATGGAGCCTGTAGCCAATTTGGTTTTTACAAAAGGTACAGAGGACACAAATTTGAAATTTGAGCTCAGTGAGGTCATTTTAGCCATTGAATCGAGCCTGGGAGGTAAGGCACCTGGACCTGACGGCGTCCCAGTTGATCTTTTTAAGCATAATATTTTATTGTGGGGTCCTCTTTTAACTCAAGTGTTAAACGCTTGTAGCAAAATCGGCCCCCTTTCTTTCTGGTATGAATCGACCTTGGTCCCCATCTTTAAAAAAGGGAACAGGTCGGACCCTGCCTGTTATAGGCCAATATCTTTACTTGATTCAACTATTAAGATTATCAGCAGAGTTTTGTTATCAAGGTTACAAGACTGGGCGGAAGACTATTCGATACTTAGCGACCTCCAGTACTGTTTCTGCAAAGGCATGGGTACAATTGACCAGGGGTTAAACTTGAACATGATGATTGGCACATACACTAAAGCCAAATGGAGTAGCCTGTACTTAACGTTCGTAGATTTAACTGCTGCGTTTGATTCTGTAATCCATAAGGAACTCTGGAGAATTTTAACTAATATGGGGGTGGATAATTCAATAGTTTTATTTCTGAGACAATTATATGCAGGAGCAAATGCCATGATTCGTTATGGGATGGGAGGAGAGTGCACTAAGCACTTTAGGGTGAAAAGAGGTGTGAGACAGGGATGCGTCCTGGCCCCCTTCCTATTTGTATTATACATTAATGACTTGGGATCCAAGCTGGGGAAAGAGTGCCAGGACCTCCCACAAGTGGGCAAGTGACCTATTCCTACATTAATGTATGCCAATGATGCGGTCTTGATGTCACGTACCCCGGTAGGGATGCAGAAGGTAGTTGACTGCTTTGCTGATTACATGGCCAAATTAGGTTTAGAAGTGAATATCTCTAAAACCTTTGTGATGAATTGTAGGGTAGGGAATTGGCATTTCAGACCCATTTCAATAGGTAAGAAACCGATCGACTGTTGTATAAACTTTCTCTTACCTAGGTATAATATTTGATAAGAGGGGGACTTGGACCCAGGCATTAGGACTAGGAGGCTACTGTTTTCTAAAGCGGTAGCCGCACTTTTTAACTTTAGTAAGAAGTTGGGGAAATGGGCGCCAGAGGTCCTATTCCAGATATATAAGGCAAAATGCATTTCAATAGCTATCTATGGGGCAGGTATTTGGGGTCACGAGAATGTTAATTCACTCCAATGTATTGAGAACAGGTTTTAAAGATTTTTATTGATTGTCCTGGACAGCACCTCTACATAAATCTGCCACACTGAATTGGGCCTGTCATACATAACGGACATATGTAAAATTCAACCAGTACTCATGTGGCATAGAATATGGACTTCTGAAAAACTGGAACTCAATAGACAGTTACTTACAGACTGTGGCAAATTGGATGGGGCACGGAAGATTAACTGGTTAGAATACATTAAAAATGTTGTTGGTTACCTTGGCCACCCCAAATACTTTTTGGACCCCTTTAGTCTGCTAAATGTAAATAGGAAAGAATTAAAATTGATTGCCTATCCTATTTGGACAGTAAGAGAAGAGCAATAGAATCCCAAAAAGTTTCTGTACAGGCACATCAGCTAATAATGATTACCGATATACTGCAGCCCTACCTAAGCAGGTTTACAAGAGAGCACGATAGATTTTTGTTGACCCGTTTCAGACTGAATATTTTCCACAGGCTTGTCTCTTTTCCCACTGAAAACAACTGGTCGAAGGAGCTATGTAAATTCCCATGTGATGCGTGTCTTTTCAATCGACTATTCATGTTCTACTCTTTTGTAAATATTATTCTTATATTAGACATAGGTGGGTTTTACCAATTTTAAAAAATAAGGGCCTAAGACAATGTCGTCCTGCTTTTCTATTTCTACAATCGTTAGGAGGAGAACAATTGTTTGTATCAATTTTAATATTTTTAAAACCAGTTTTAAAATGTAGAAATTCAATCATGATGTAATTCATTTTCTTAATCTTCTTTGGAATTGTCTTGTCTTGTTATTTTATGAAGTGATAAGTGAATACTTGCATTGTTTACGTCCATAATTGTAGTGTGCTTTTATGATTATCTCTTTTAATCAAATAAAGCTAATTGAATTGAATTGAACTGTCACTCTTGCTTTTTGGGCTGGCCATGGGACCTCTGGCCAGCAATGCAAGAACAGGAAATAGAAATCAGGGTATACAGGTTGGTGACCATCATCGCATAGCCCTATATGCTAAAGATCTTATCCTCCTTTTGGACATGGCAGTGGAACTGGGGTGGGGAGCAGGGACACGCTAGAGGAGTTTAGCGACCTATCAGGTCTGAAAGTTAATTAGCAACAATCTAGGTCGTTCCCGAGAGAGGCGGGCCGCAACCATCCTCAGTGGTTGGAATCACTGCAGTGGAAACCTCGCTGCCTGTTATATTTGGGTGTCAAAATTATTCACAACGAAGCTGATCTCCTGGATGGGAATATGAGACTGGCTATTATATTACTTAGGGTGAGCATTGATTTTTGGAAAATGATTCCACAAAACAACTTCTTACTCCACGTAGTGATATTAACAAAGAGGGAAATCGGGGGGAGGAGCCAAGCTCGCGTCCGAGATGGCCGCGTTTTAGCTCGGCTCCGTTCGCCTGCCTGTTTTTATCGTATATCCTGCTGTTATCCTGCCCCGGGAAGTCCTCTTTGCTATGCTGTAGCGTTCAGATACCTTGCAGGCACTCACCTTTGGCTCTGGTTGTCCTTGGGTGCCGTGGATCCTGAACGGCGCTCCTGCTCGCTTCGGGGCCTCCGGAGCGGGCTGGCCTGGATCCTCTCGGCGGCGCCCGGACGGGGCAGAGCGCGATGATCGGCCCTTGATGGAGCAGTGGACGCGGTCGTAGAGGCCGTTGTGCGTATGGGCCGGCTGTGACTTGCTGGCCGGCTCCGGCGGACTGGTGGCCTTGGGTGGAGGCGCTGCCTTCCGTTGACGGGGCTGACCGTACATTCGGCTTGCTCCCCCTTTGTTCTCCGGTCCGGCCATTTTGATTCTTTCCGCCCGGACTCGGAGAACGGGGCCGGCGGCACTGGGGAGCCGGCGATCCCCCTTCTTCTGGTGGCCCCCCTTCCTGCTCTGGAGGTGCCCTGCTGCCGGTCGGCTGGTCTTCATTTGCCTCGCTGCTGCCCGGACGGGGGTTGACGGACGCCGCGGCCCCGCCGGGCTTCCAAGATGGCGACCGACCCTGAATGTCTCAGCCGGGCCTGGACGAGCGCTGGAGGCCCGCCGCATGGCCCGGGTGCCGGATACTGTAAAGGTTTTCCTACACTTGCCGACATCCTTGCCGCCCTACACTCCTGGGGAGCTTCTGTGGCCGCACCCGCTGTCGCCCTGGAGGTGGATCCTCTCTTCGGGCCGTTCGGGCCCCCTAAACTGGGTGTGGCTTCGCCGTTGCTGGGTGCGGCTGGAACTATCCTGAGAAGCATGGGCCCGGCGACTGCCGCCCCAGTGGGTGTGCGGAGTTCCGCTGCCCTTCATCGTCCTGTGCTATCTCCTGCGCCACTGATCCGGGGGCCGGGTCCCGTCCGGACTGGACTCGATGATTCTTTCTGCCTTTCTTCGACTCGAATGACCGACCCTGGCTCCTGCTCCGACCCCGCTGGGTCGACTTTCCTCGAACTGTCCCTGAAACTGTGCCTGCATTGCTTGCGATGTTCTTTGACTTTCCCGGATCATCCGGGTTCTACTCCACGTATCTTATCTGGACTGCCGTTTGATCTCCCTGTTCTTTGCCTTCTGTTCCTCGCGGTCTGGTTCTTAGTGAATCGGACGACTACCACTTTGGACAAACAAGGACAGGGCTGAGACGAACTTGCCTCTATGTACGGTAGTCTTGTAGTGGTTGGATGATCGGCATGTAACGGTATGACTATGTTTGAATTTGTGGTGCTCCTGGAGTGTATCCTTATACTTCTTTGACTTCCCGAGGGCTCTGCCTTTTTTCAGGCGGGTGGGTGGTCGTTGATGATCCTGTTCTATGGCCCTCTCCCGTGCGTTTTCTTCCCCTTTTTCCCTTTCCCCCCCTCCTTTTTTGTCTTATGTTTCTGTCTCGTCTTTGCTCTTCTATATTTCGGGTTCTAATTAGGGCGACAGGCACGCTGCTGGGGGGTAGGCCATAGCCTTCTGCAGGGGTGCAGGGTGGGCTTGCGGGGTGGGTGGGGGGGGTCTGTCACTTTAGGGGGTCTTTTTCCCCCTTTTTTTCCTTCTTTTTTGTTCTATGGCTCTTAAGTATTCTCTTTTTCGGGACCCCGTCTTGTCATGTGTTCCCCTGGGGTGTTTCGGATGCACTGGCCTTCCGATATTATTGTGATTACGGCTCACTACGTGTTCCTGTCACTGATTTCTAATGGTTGCTGTGTGCCGGTTGCTGTTTTCCTGCTTCGTTCGCCAGGGGGCACGTGTTTGAGGAGGAGTCCCTTCCTTTTTCTTTTTCCTTCCCCTCCCTCTTTCGTGGGGGATTTCTTTCCTTTTATTGGGGTGTGTAACGTATTGATTTATACGATGGGCTGTTTTACGTCTGTTTGTTAAGTCAGGTTGTAGCTGTGGTGGGTGGGCGCTGGACGGCGAGCGCAATTGCCTCTCCTAGTGGTGCTTCCGTTGGAATTGTTTTTACCAATATGTTTCGTCCTTGTCGGATTTATCCTGTACCTTCTATGATCGCCTGTTCGCGGCTCGCCACGGCCCTCCCCTTTTTGCTTAACTCACTGCCCGTCATGATCCTGTACTTCCTGTTCCCATAATAGAAAATCAACCTTCCCGTATCCTGTCCATGCTGGTTGCTCTATGGCTTTCGGCCTATGTCTCCTGTGTTCGTGTTGTCATATCCTGTGGGTACTTTTGTACTGCTAATTATGCTTCTGATATGTGGTGGCCAGCCCGCTGGGTTGTAGGCCCGTATTTGTGAGCACTTTCTGTACAATAAAGGTTTAAAAAAAAAAAAAAAACAAAGAGGGAAATCATACGGCATTGGAAGCCCTCATGGTGTAAAGAACTTGAGAGATGGAATGGACAAGAGGTGGGTAGTCTTGTTGAGAGAAGCTACAAGAGGTATGGACACGCTGGACACAGCCCGAGCTTTGAAGGCACTGATGGATTACTTAAATGTCGCAAAACCCCCATCAGAGGCACCATTGCAGAAGGGATCACCTGCCCCAACCTACTCCTAGAACTGGGTGCGTCTCGATGAGCTGATTTCTGGTACTGTGCATCCCAGTAACCCAAACATGGAGAAGGAAATGTTGAATTCTTACACAACTTGTAACTTCTGACAAGACACTTATGGATAGAATCTAATAACATAATGTTTACAATTGACTTGGGCACAACCCATGGTGGGGAGGGGGAAAGTTTAAGCAGTTTTAAGGAGTTCAACAACTCATTTTAATTTAAGAAAGATTTTATTGCCTTGCACACAGCAATACACTAGACGATGCAACTGTATACTGTGATATGCTGATGATATAACACTCAATAATATCTGTTTTTAAAAAAATGAATACAAACACATCCCAGTTTTATTATAGAAAAGGTCCTTCAGTACTATATGTGGATAATGACAAAGCTATGATCAAAATGATCTAACAATCCATCCTGTAAAAGTGCCAGTATTGTCAATAGCCCATTGAAACACCGGTTTCATGTATTAGAGCCAGTATTTGAAAAACACTTGCATATCCCCAATCATTGTAATAATGATGATATTGCTTTCTTGTGCTTGTGCTGGTTGGAATGATGAATGACTTTAGAGGAGTAATATAATGTACATATGGCAGCAGTGTGACTGGGATGGCCAGCATGGTAGATGTGTGGCTCTGGCAGTGCTGCCTAACCTGATTCTGATACTCGTCACCCTGCACAGCCAGTGTAGGGCCACCTACACAAACCTAGAGGCAGGCAATAGTCATTATTAATTGCCCTGTGCTGCTCCTGTGATTGGGTCAGCCCAGCCCAGCCGCAGTCCACTGAGTCTGGCGCAGAAGGCCTGGCTCCAGGCTGTCATCAGAGTTGCCTTTGCTGCTCCTGCTGATATGTGGGGCCTTCTGGACTAGACCACTCTCTCTGAAGGTTTTGGCTGCCGTTATGGGGTAGCTGGGTGCTGACTCCCACTCAGAGGTGGCTGTTGCTGACTGAAGCTCTGGGGTGGCTGGGGACTGGGAGAGGGCAGTGTCCAGCTGGGATCTCCCATTTGTGAACTCAATCACCAATGATGGGTTCTGAGTGGAGGCCATCGCATGCCAAAGATACACTTGGCATTGACCTTCACTATAAGATCAGGTGCTAACCTGCTGAAGAAACACATTTTTGTCCTGATTGGGTTTTCATAAAGATTGTGCACCATTAACAACATGGGTGCTCATGACAAGCTCAGCTCTTCATGAGGCACAGTGGCGCTGTGCTCATGACGAGCTGAGCTCGTCATGACTACCGCGGCACTCCCACGCGGGGATAATTCCCCTGCTGTGCTGAGCGTTCCATGGAAACAGGCATGGTCATGACGAGCTCAGCTCGTCATGAGCACCATGCCACCGTGCAGCGTGACGAGCTGAGTTTGTCACGAGCACCGCGGCGCCGTGTGCGGCCCCCTTCCCCTGCACCACGGGGGAATTAGCTCCGTGGTGAAGGGGTTAAGACCCTGCTTTGATGATGATTGCTCCTATGATGAGGGGCCCTCAATCTGGTTATCCATCCCCCTGTGTTTGCCTCTTGTACTATTGAGGCCTATATGCCCTAAGTCTACCCCCCCTCCCCACCGTAAGGGCCGGACTGGGACCCAAAAATCTGCCCTGGCAAAAGTGCTTGGCCAGCATCCATGGGGTTTGGGGGTGCGGCCGAGCTGTTTACCAGGGCCAGTTTCTGCCGATTTCGTTACATCGGCCGGTATTTGCTGCAAAAATGGCCCTGTAACAAAATCAGCCCCCAGGGGCCCAAAACCGGCCTCCAACCCTGGCAGCCCAACGGGGAAATGCCCGGGCCTGCTATGGCCAGTCCGGCCCTGCCCACTAGTGTGGGACTGCTGGGTTCTTGTGCTGCCCAGTGGGGGAAGATCTGAGCACTCCCATTTCTGGGTCACATGGCCCCACCCATATTTAAATACATACTTGCTGGGGTTCACTGTACCCAGAAGCCCTCTTCTGCTGCACTAAATATACTTCACAAATACTGTGTCTGCCCTGCCATGCCGTGACCTGCTCTGCCTGTTCTAGTTGAGCCTGGAAGCATGATGTGAACTTTCTGCTGGAGCAGCTGCTATTGATCTTCAATTTGCCCCGTTCATCGACCCCTTCTCTGAGTTGGCAAACTCCGTTGGGACACAACCGTTCAGACCACTAGCTCATGACCATCCCTGAAATGGGCTGCACTAAATCAGCCAGAGCTGGCCCTTTCTCTCCGCGTCCATCTTAGGGCATGGTCCTGCCCAATGCCTCCACAGCTCTAGCCAAGAAGCTGAACTCTGCTCTAAAAGTGATTGAGCCAAACTCCAAGAAGTAGGTAGCTGAATTACAGCAGCAAGTAGAGGACTTTCACTGACAAATATCCAACTGAACTGAAAGAATTCACTTTCTTGAGGGCAGAGCTGAGCACTTGGAGAGTAGTTCCTGTCTCAGCAACATCCACATTGTGGGCCCGCCGGAGGAAGCAGAGTGAAGCAACATGATGGCCTACTTGGAAACCTGGCTAACGGAGCTCTTGACGTTGCATTAACTCACACCTTACTTTTCCATTAACAGGGCCCACAAAGTACTGACGCACCACCCTCCGATGTGCGCCCCCTGCGACTAATGCGGGCTAAAATACTTCAAACACAAGGAGATGATGGACGGAACACTGAAACTTTACAGACAATCACCCCCAGTTACAGATCTGGGTTGAATCCATCAATATTCTTTAGCTTACTTTGTCACCCCATTTCAGGCCCAGCTATATGCAAATCAGTCTTGACCCTGTGCCTCATGGGAACAGTCCAGCCCGAACTGCCAAGCTAGGTCTCTCCTGGATCGGAAACAATCATCCTGGGACTTGTTTCGGGGTAACACTCCTCATCAGACAGGCTAGCTTGAATCCAGTGGCAAAGTGAGCAAAGGACCCACATCTGGTCATGCCCTGCCAACTTGAGTGAACAAAGCAAACACAAGGAGATGAGGGACAGAGTGCTGAAACTTTTCAGACACTCACCACCAGTCACTGATCTCGGTTGAATCCATCATTTTTCTTTAGCTAACTTTGCCACCCCAGTTTAGAGCCAGCTACATGCAAATCAGTCTTGTCCATGTGCCTCATGGAAACAGTCCAGCCCGAACTGCCAAGCCAGGTCTTCCCTGGAATGAAAACAAGCATCCTGGGACCAGTTTTGGGGTAACACCCCTCATCAGCCAAGCTTGCTTGAAGTCATTGCAAAATTCCCTCCATATTCTTAGATACTTGTCTAGCTTGTCATCTTTATGGCCCGCATTCATAATGACCTCCTCAGCCAGCATCCATTCACTCGCATCTTTCAGCCATGCTGCAATCTCGAGAACTGGTGTCCACATCAATGCTATCGCAGTTCTGTGCCGCGCTACCTCTATTTGCAACTGTCAAAGCTTGTGGACTATCTTGTTTTGTTTTGTAGAAATCTGTACCAGTCCCAACAAGCAATGTGAAGTCGTCAGTCTCTCACGCAACCCAGTGCCTCTCCGCACCCTCTCTTCCACCCCGGCCCAGAAGAGTCTAAACCCACGGTTATCCCAAGCCAGGTGCAGAAAGTGCGCCCCATCTTTACCGCAACTGGGGCAGGAGTCGGTTGGTTTGTGCAATGCGGTGCAACTTCACTGGGGTCATATAGGTGAGGTGCATGTAGTTATAGTGAATGAGTTTGAAGCGGGCGTTGCATGATACTGTGCATGTGAGCATGCCCACTGCCTCCCACTCCCTATTGTCCAGGGGCTGATCCAAGTCTGCGTTCCACGCTGTAAACACCCTGGGAGGGGGCCATCTGAGTCAGCATTCATTGCATTATGTAGGGAGATAGGTCCTCTGCCAGCTCCGCATGTAAGCAGCACATCCAGCATTTGGGAGGTCTCTGGTGTGGATGAATATGTGGGCCATATTACCTTAAATAAATTGGATAAGCTAGCGTAGCACAAACAGATATTGTCCCCTTCCCAGCCCAAATGCCCCACATGCTTAAGTGTTGCAGCTTTCGCCCGGTAAGTCTGCTAATACATTACACCCTCCCTCCTGTCAAACCTAGTAGGACATGTTTGACATAATTCTCCAGATCAGAGCAAGCACCCATAACAAAAGCTCTCAATGAAATGGGGAGCACCTCAGAATCCGTTCCACAAAGCTTTGCCAAATGCACATGGGCTGCTTTACCACATACAGTTCAATGTCAGAAACACTCACTCCCTTCATCAACAGTGCCGGCTGCCTGTCCAGCAGGACTCTTCCTCTTAGAAGTCTCTTCTCCCAGTTGTCCCCTTCATCTAGTCAACGTGAGGCATGCTGAAAATGCACCGTGGGGCCTCTAGGCCTCCCATCTCATATAACTGGTTCAGAGTGTCCAGTGCAACTCTGCTATTACGGCTGGCCCGGTTAAGATCTACCAGTGTAGAGTCCAGTGGCCTAAACACCCGCCTAGGCATAGAGAAATATCTAACACATATAGGCAGCAGGGCAACACTACCATATTGGCCACTGCAAGCCTGCCCATTAAAGAGAGTGGAAGGGTATTCCAGAAGCCCACCAAGGGCCTCAGAGCATCCAACATTGTAGATACATTGTATCACAGTATCTGTGCATTTTTAACCACCATCTGCATGCCCAGGTACCTAAAATGCTCTGTCTCCCATCGTAGTCCCAGCTGTGGGAGCTGCTCCCGAAGAAGTCCAGCCAACTTGGCCAGTGGGAAGATCAAAGAGTTACGCCTATTGAGCATCAGCCCTGAGTAGGTGCAACATTTCTCTAGTGTTCGGAGTAGTTCTGGCACTGCCTCCCGGGGTGATGAGACATAAAATAGAGCATCATCTGCATGTAGTAAGATCACATGTAGGATTCCACCCGTGCTAATGCCCCAATGTCCCAAATCCCTGCGTACCCAGTTTGTAGGTAGGAAACAATAAGGGCAGTAAATGGCCCCTCTCCAATAACCAATCCTCAGACGACTTAGTCCCAACCGGACCCTGGCCCTCGATACTGTGTATAATTGCTTGACCCAGCTGCAAAACTGAGGGCCACCCCTGCAGCCCGCAGGTCCTCCAACAGATACCCCAGTCAACCGTATCAAATGCCTTGTGGAGAGAGCATGAGGAACTAGTCCTAGTGTCCATAGATCTAGAATCTATGGACACCCGGGCTAGTTTCTCATCTCTGTGGTGCACCTCATACATGGTGTATCATTCTTCGAATGTTCATATCTGTGCTGTGAGTTGGTATGAACCCACACTGGTCTTCATGAATCAGGTGGGCCATACGTGGAGCCAACAAGTCTGCCAAGATCTTACACAACATTTTAATGTCAGACGTAATCATGTGAGAATTTATCTTTATGTGGGATGTTGAGGGGGGTTAATCTGAAATGATGTTACTTGTTTCCCAATGTTTGTTCTTACAGAGCTAGAATGTGTTGCAGGGAATAGGTCTTACTTGCACCTTATATCCTATACACGAGGCTGTATTGTGGGATTTATCCTTCTTGTGGGATGTTATGTGAGGGGGTCTTGCTCGCCACCATGACCAAGACACCGACATCACATAATATTATGGAACATCAAGGGGATACACTCTCCAACCAAACAATTCAAAATCCACTTGTATTTGAAATGCAAAGGGGTCCACATTGCACTGCAGCAGGAATCTCACATTACTAAACCGGAGTGAGGGAGGCTCCAGAGTAGATGGAGGAGCCAGGTTTACCCTACTAGGTATTTGGCCTTCGTTAGAAACACCTTAATATGGGTTAAGGCAGGTACGCCCCTTACAATCCTCTCTGAGGACTCTGACAAAGAAGGTGGCTTCGCCATCTTAGAGGCCAGACTTGAGAGCTCCCATAATTCTTGAAAGTATTTATGCCCCAAATAGTGATCAACCTAAAATTCTGGAGACTATCTCGATGCACCAAGCCAAATGGGTATATGTTTCTTGGCTGATAGACAGGGACTGCAATTGGTTCCTCAACTTGATGTTAGACCGATCCCATCCCCAATCCCTAGGACATCAAAAGTCTCTAATGTGCAAGCATGCTCTTCATGGCACAAACAGAGCTCCCTACGAGACGTGTGGAGCTAAATTAACTTTGAAGTCAGACTTTGCTCATTCTATTTTCCATTCATGACCTCTATCACTGGCTTGATAGAATAGTCTTCTAAGATCCCACATGTACGTCAATAGCCTCTCCAGACTACTTGGACAGGGAGCTATCAGATTATAACACACTATTGCTCACTCTATCATGGGTAAGGTGGCCTCTCCTATTCCCACCTGGTGCTTACAACCTGGGCATTAAAGGATTCCGCGTTTCAGGATATCCTAGTGGATGGCATCAAGGAGTACTTTTAAACCAACTTGGGGATGACCTCCTCCTTCACAATGGAATGGGTGGCATTCAAGGTTGTGGTCCAGGAGATCTGTATCCAGACTACAGTGGTGGGGGGGCGTAAATCCATACTTCTGGACTTAGACACCCTCAGAAAGGAGTATGGCGATGCTGAGATACAAGAAGTTCATGATCCGACTCTGCATTAGAGGGAGGTGATCATTTTGAAACACATAATAATGCCTAACTTACTCAGCCCACATTAACTGAGCGAAGGACAAATCTGGCCACCTACTTGCATGGGTACTCAAAACTGAAACTGAGTAGCCTCATGTGGAGGCCATCCTCAATGTGGACAGGGTACTGCAGTATTCCCAACAGTCTATCCTACAGACGTTCTACAATTACTACCAGGACTTATACAATTTGCCGCTCGCTACCACCTTAATCACAATAACGTCCTTTCTTGATGCAATGCCTTTCCTTCAGCTGTCGCTGAATGATTGTAATGAGACCGATGCCCCTATTACAGTCCAGGATGTCAGGGGGGTAATTACTGAACTGGTTGCTAAAAAAACTCCGGCCACGGATGGCCTTCGAGTTTTATATTTTAGTTGTTCCCACCTTGGCGCCTTAGCTAGTTGAGAAATTTAAGGAGGCACTAGAAGCCCGTTGTCTCCCAACTACTCTCTGGGAGGCTACCCTTACCTCGATATTAAATCAGAGGCAAGATCCCACAGACCCTGTCTCCTTTCATTCTCCAACCATTAATCCATAGGGGTTACAAGGTCTGCTATAAAATCTAACAGGTGCTCCAAAGGTTAGTTCATGCCAATTTAAATAAGTCATCCCTGGCAAAAGCACTTTCCTAAATATCCGATGGCTGCATAGGATTATGGAGGTGGTGTACCCCAACTGGCCCAGGGTGGCTGCCTTCCTACCAGACCTGGAGAAAGCGTTCGACATGCTGCACTGGACATATCTTTTTCTGGTCTTGGACCACTTTGGATTCCGAGGCCACACAATATGGATGATCCGGCTTCTGTACGCAGATCCAATTATTTGGATTTGCTTCCAGATCCAAACATCTCCCCCTCCAATTTGCACTTGCTATGGAGCTATTAGCAATCCGGGCACACCAGAGTCGTGGGAAATGTGGGGTTCCCACTTCTGGTCAGAGTCTATGCTATGTCACTATATGTTGATGATGTATCATTTTACCTCAATGACCTTACATGTGACCATTTTGACATTGCTCTCCTCCTCACAAAGTTTGGTGCGGTGTCGGGCCTCTACTGTTACCGCTCAGCCCCACTGCCCTCCCTCAACAGCTGGACCTAAGGATTGAGCTAATCCGATGGGAGGGAGTCTCTTTCTCGAAACAAGAAAAACTGTCACCCATGCACTGGCCTCGAGTCGACTGGACTATGGCAACACACTCTACGCCGGAATTACAACAAAATTGCAGAAAAAGCTCCAGCGCATCCAAAACGCATCAGCGAGACTCATATTAGACATCCCGCGCCAAGAGCACATCACCGGTCACTTAAAAAACCTCCACTGGCTTCCCGTCAACAAAAGAATTACTTTCCGCCTTCTTACCCACGCACACAAGGCCCTTTATAATCTAGGACCCGAATGCCTCAACACCCGACTGTCCTTCTACTATCCCACCCGCCAACTAAGATCATCCAATCAAGCCCTCGCTGCAGTCCCGCGCATCCGAAAAACCACCATGGGTGGCAGATCCTTCTCCTTCCTGGCTGCCAAGACCTGGAACTCACTCCCCACCCACCTCCGCCTTACTCAGAATCACATCACCTTCAGAAAAGAACTGAAAACATGGCTATTCGACAAACAGTGAACCCCTCCCTCTAGCGCCTTGAGACCCTCTGGGTGAGTAGTGCGCTTTATAAATGCCTGAACTTGAACTTGAACTTTCTGCTATCTAGGTATTCATATATTCCACTTCGATACAGACTTCTTAAATAGGTACCTGACATCGGCGGTTACGTCTCTCTGCATGTAGATTGCGTTCTGGTGTTGAGGGGATTCGGCACCTACACAGAATTATGAACAGAAAAACAGAACCTCGGTGTAAAGGGTGTAGTGTAGTTCCTATATTGCTAATAGGCTCTGTGCATTGGAATAGTATATCCTATAGTTTGGACATAGGACTGAGGTCGACTAGGTCTCTATCGAATATACTAAACTTAATAGTGAGTGCCAGCTAGCTCAGAGGTCACTAGAAACTTTCTCGAATACACAAGAAAGGATTAGTTTCTGACAACCGCATAAACATGACAACTTTGTTTCCCCAAGAATAAATGTATCTTCAAAGTCGTGGAAACAATAGATAAATATTTTACTCAGTCAATCGTGCATGCTTCGTTTCAACGGAGGTGCAGAGAAATAGAGAGACAGGCTTTTTCAATAAAAGGATTTATTGAACAGTCTTCTTTCTCGTGCAAGTAAAGTGAACTGCTACAATCGTAATGCAGGCTGTAAAGTATAACACGTACAGCGCGAATAGAATCATAAAATAATACTGTAAAAGCATTGTATGGTTTCTAAGCTATATACAAGTACATACATAAATAAACAGACTAAAATACTCAACTAGTGCTATCTGAAATACGCCTACCCCAATGTACCGAACCTAAGTCTAGTATGCGGGAGGGAGTAAGTATTATGAAGCATAGGTTTTGTTTTCTTTGCCAGGAATCTATCCAAGATTTCTCTTAGAGTCTAATCAGCTCCATACCTTAGTTTAGAACGAAGGAGGTCTGATATCTCTGTCTCGGGACTTGATTCCCCAACACCCCCGAGGGGAACTTGGAAACACTGGAGCTGGATTCTAGCCGAGAGAAATGCAGCCTCTTGATCAGTGCCTCAGCTGGAGGGTCG
Organism: Lissotriton helveticus; assembly: GCF_964261635.1. Classification (NCBI taxonomy): domain Eukaryota; kingdom Metazoa; phylum Chordata; class Amphibia; order Caudata; family Salamandridae; genus Lissotriton; species Lissotriton helveticus. The sequence goes on from NC_136063.1 coordinate 1,026,993,779, forward strand.
GCTTCCTTCGGCACTTGCTGTAACGAGCTGTGTCAGGCAAGAAGATAGTCGAACTGCTCCGGACCACCGCGTCTTGCTAGAGCAAGTGAAGGCATATTTATACCTTGAAGGTGCCTAGTTTGACGTAAAGTCGGGCATAATAACATCAGTAAAGTACCCCAAGGAAACAGTAGTTCTTTGTAAACTGTTTTGCACGGGTCTTTCTTATATGTGACTCTATTCGAGCTTCGCCTCTTGGTTGACTGGGTGGAGCTTGGTGCCCCTAATTTAGAATATTACTATCTGGCAACGCAGCTCCAATGGCTAGCCAGATAGCTGGTATGGCCCTCTCTGAATGAGATGGGCTGTTAGATCACAGCTCCCCCTTGGAAACATTCTGAAGCTTTCAGCCCCAAGAGTGGCCCTTGGCACAGATCTTCATCACCTTCTCTAAGTGATGCAGTGCTGCTTGGCATGGGGTACACAGATTACCAAACCTGCCACCACTGATGCCTTCGCGATACCACCATTGGGCCCACCCAAACCTGTGAGACACTTAAGGGCCCCAGCTAGGTTTTTGGGAGCAGGCTGGGATAATGACCTATTCCAAGATGGTCACGGCGTATAGTTCCCAGGCCTGATGGAACTTTTTAGCCTCCATGGCTAGAATACTGGAATTCCTGCAGGATGTCTCTTGTACTGCTAGGCTGAAGCGTATACAACTTTATATACCACACAAAGTTTACCTTCATCCTGCTTGCATCAACAGAATATTTCCCGGGACTTCAGACTCCTGCACTAGAAGCTCCTCTGCAGCAGCTGACTTTAAAAACATACTCTGAGATTGTCCCTCCCTAGGCACATATTGAGCTGAAGTGACAAGTTGCACTGAGTCAATTACCATTCCCCAAGCAGACTCCAGGGAAAGGCCGAGGGCTGGCAAGCTGGACCTCAAACCTAGTGCTTTGTGGCAGCTGGTGAAACTACAATCACAGAGCATGGGAATACACACATGCTGTGGGGGCACCTGATTCCCTGTCTCACATAAACCTTTTACCATAGCCAGCTGCTGCATCCTCACTAGAGGTATATCAGACCACACATCATTCATCCTTCAGTTAGGAGACACTAGAAAGGAGGATGACAAATGTGGTTTCTCATTGACTGATAGCTCACCAGGGCCTGGAGAAGGACCTAAAGGTCTTTCTGCATATCAACCGGGGGACTGTGAACTCACCAGGGCTGCTTTGGGAGCCATTCAAGGCTGCTATGTGGGGGATCACTCATTCTCGTATTTCAAGTCGGGCCCGCGAGACAGGCCTGAATAACGCAGTTGAAGACATTGATTCTAAGACTCGACCACAATGGGGGCAAATTGTCTGAGCTACTGAGCTGTCACCTGGCTGTGGAGAGGACTGACATGCATCAACTGTGTCTGGATGAAGCCAGCACATGTTGGGAAGCCTCTGCCTGGAGATTTTACGAGTGGGGGGACAAGTTGGGCAAGCTCTTTCACAATATAATTAACCTGTGCGGCACACGTGTCATGACCGGTCCTGCAGTGGTCAGCTCCTTTAATGTCTACTTTCAGTCCTTCTACACTGTGAGGCCTTGCCCCCATGTGAGACACATAGCCCATTACAAACATATCTCCTACTACCAAAGGTATCCCTCACTGAAAAAGAGGCTCTTGAACCTCACCTGATGGAGAAGGAGCTAAACACCTTCCTCTCGGATCTCAACTCGGGCAAAACCCCCAGATGGGTTCCCGCAGAACAGCTCCACAGGCTGTGAAAATACATGTTACCCCCATCCTGGGATGCTTCTCGAGGCGGTAGATCATGGCCATATCCCACTTGAAATAGAGTTAGCCACTAAAGTGGTCTTATTGAAACCCAGCAAGCCCCTGGATCAGTGCACCTCTTAATGACCTGTCTCCCTTATCAACACAAAGGTTAAACTGTACACTGAAATGTTGGCAAGACATTTGGCACCGGTGCTCAGCAGATTGGTCAATGGAGACCAATGTGGTTTTATCCCCAACGCAGCACCAGACACAGCATCCACAGGGTTCACCTTAGCCTTGCTAGATTCAAAGATTTACACTGCACCACAGCATTGATACTCCTCGATTTTGAAAAGGATTTTGACTCATTAGATGGGCCTTTTCCTGGGAGTGACTGGCAAAAAGGTTCCTGATCTATGTCTGAACCTTAAACACCAGGCCGCAAGCACATGTGTGGGTGATCAGAGTTCTTTACCACCGATACCCAATCCAACAGCATACCAGGCAAGGATGTCCCCCCTCCTCTTTGTCATGGCAACAGAGCCTCTAGCATTGTGGATATGATGTAATGCCCAAGTACCGGGATTTGACTGGGGGATGGCACTGGAGGATAGGATTGCTCTCTATGCAGATCACATCCTCTTATTCAGGTCAAGGCTGGCGGAGACCAGACCCCCCCTGATATCCATCCTCAATGCCTTTGGCGGAGCATGGGAACGAGGCTGAATTGGTCTAAATCACTCCTGGGTAGATCCCTTATTTAGGATGGAGGTATCATTGACAGACTTTAATAACCTCATGAGTATGCTGTATGACATGCCGATCCCCCGGGTGCTCCCAGAGATCACTAGAGTGGTCTTTGGGGCCTAGTGGGTCGCCCTGCAATGGATGGGGTGGGACCAGCGAGTGACGCTGGAGACTTCTCTATGGGTGGGCAGATGGCTGGAATGGGTGGCATGCCTTGAGGGCTTACAGGGATGGCACAATAACGGCATATCACAGCTGGGTGATATCTGGGAGAGTGACCATATGAAATCCTACCAAGACCTCCAAACAGAGTTTTACCTCCATAAATCACATTTTTCAGTTACCTCTATCTTTCACAGGCACTTTCCGGGCACCGAGAGGCACTGCCTGGACCACTGGATTATAACCCCTTGGAGGCAAGGCTACTCATGGGCCCACTGACCAATGGGGGCATCTCCCATATCTACAGAGCTGTGGTTAATCACTCTCAATCTCATGTACACTAGCACCTTTGAAGGAGTTTTGGGGGGGATGGCTGGGCCTGATGGAAGAGATGAAATGGTGGGAGGCTTGCTTGGCCCCTCAAACCCTCACCATTTCAGTGCAGCTGTGCCTTGTCCAATTGAAATACTTACATTGTACTTACTACACCCCCCAACATTTATGGAAAGCCCACAAAATTCCAGATGTAGCTTACACTATATTCCATGAGGACACAGGTGACTTCTATCGCATGGTATGGAGGTGCCCTAACAATCAGAAAAAGTGGCTGTCCGTATTTGCGACTTTCTCTGGTGTTTTGGGCCAGAAGCTTGAGGTCTTTCACTGAAACACAATACTCAGAGGAGAACAAGCCTTGGAGGGACAGGGCACAACTGGCAAAAAGATACATGGCTAAATTCTAGAGTCAAACAAATCAAACACAAGGAGATAATGGCCATAGCCTGAAACTTTTCAGACACTCACCCCCAGTCACAGATCTGGGTTGAATCCATCATGGTTATTTAGCTCACTTCGCCACCCCAGTTCAGACCCAGCCATATGCAAATCAGTCTTGACCCTGTGCCTCATGGGAATAGTCCAGACCAAACAGCCAAGCCCGATCTTCCCTGGACCGGAAGCAAGCATCCTGGGACTGCTTTCGGGGTAACCCCTCATCAGGCAGGCTAGCTTGAATCCAGTGGCAAAGTGAGCAAGGGACCCACGTCTGGCCATACCCTGCCAACTTAGGGCAAACATAAGGGGAGGATAAACGGAGCACTGAGACTCTTCAGACACTCACCCCGAGTCACAGATCTGGGTTGAATCCATCATTGTTCTTTAGCTCACTTCGCCACTCCAGTTCAAACCCAGTCATATGCAAATCAATCTTGACCCTGTGCCTCATGGGAACGGTCCAGACCGAATGTAAAAGCCAAATCTTCAAATATCTTTTAATACTAGAGTCAGCAGATGCCCCACCTCTGAGAGAATGAAGGTCGGACATGGACCGCGCTGCCTTGGTGGAGGTGCTGATTTACCTGACTCAAGGGTGCCCCCTGTAACACCACAAGATATGGGGGAAATGGTTGACATATTACGGGGGGAGCACTGCAGATGCGTGAGTTCAGGGGGTTGGGGGTGGGGGGAACACGGAAAACAGCAGTAACTTTAGGGGGATGCCTTATGAGGGTCTGCAATGTGTGTACTTCTTCTTTTGTGTAATAAAGTCTTATCAAATTTTTAAAAAGTCAGGGAACATACATAGGAACCACAGACAGAAGCAAGTTGCACATACACCTTTGTGCTACCCTATGATTTCAATACATTACCACAATAAAGTCAGACCCTATTGACTTTCCTAATGTTTTATAGTTCTGGTGCAGCCAAAGACGGTTTGTAATGAAAAAATAAAGTGGTGCATATTTACAAGACCCTTGTGCCGCTGGTGCATCACTTTTTGTACGTTTTGCTGCCCCATATTTACAAGGACGCGTTAAGCCCCTCTGCGTGGCTTTTCATTTCCTTCTAAATACATCTCTTTTTCACGCAGCACTTTGTGTGAAAGGGGTGTGCCATGGTTGTTGCAGTGTGTGTTCCCACACAACACCCATAGGTTTTCCAGCATTCCTGGATTTACAACCTTTCGTACACCTGGGAATGCGTCAGAATGCTACGACACCCGAGGGGAGGCATTGGGGGGGACAACAAGGAGAAATGTTTTAATTTCTCCTCATTTTTCCTCGTTCTATTTGTGCTGCATTCTACAGCACACATAGTAAGAGGAACTCACCTCTCGTGATTGTTTTTGTGCAGTAAGGTGTCCTGCACATAAACAATCTCCCCTAAAACGCAGACACCCTTGCACCATGGTGCCAGGGTGCCTGCGTTGGCGCATGGCAGCCAATTGAGGGCCAGTGCAGAGGAAAGCATAGGGATGTGACATTTCATTGTAAATATGATGCATCTCAGTGCTTTGAAAGTGATTCAGTGTGGTGCAGCTAAATGGCTTGTGGTGCCGTGATGAGTCACTTTCTTGTAGATAAGGTCCAGTATATATAGGACAACTGCTGTAGGTCTGACATTGGTTACTTTAGATCAGCCCCCTTCAACCATTGCTTTGAGAAAGTGTCAAATACAATTAGATCAAAACTGAGGAATATTTCAGTCTCACTATCTTGTTATTGGTTATTGGGTATGCTACTTCGCATCATAGAGAGTGCTTCAAATTTTACCATGGAGGTTCAAAAGCAAAGGGCTTCTTTTGCTGAAACTAAGAGGCATCTCTGAGACAAGAAGATCTTCTACCCTACGCTGTTCTCGGGTAGGCTTTGTGTTGCTTATGACCAGGAGACTCTGTTCTTTAGCTTCTCACAACTGCTTTCCGAATGGTTAGATCTTGTCCCCCAGGAAGAGGGGGTCCCTCCCAAAAACAAGAAGGTTTCTGCTAGTTGACCTCCTAAAAGCAGGGTGAAGAAGGGTAGAAGCTGACACTTTTACACTACAGGCTTGTCAAGAGCAGAAAAGAGTGGGAAAGGAAATGGCAGGACTAAATGGAGCGGGATTACCCTCCCTTTCCCTAAATACTAATGATGAGAGCGAAATAGAAATGGATGAATCCTCTGCTTCTAGTTCTGACTCAAAGGTGGTCCTCCTATATGTCACGCCAGGCACATCTAATGATAGATTTTAAAATATTGAAGCAAACCAGTGTAAATGTGTGCATATATTTTGTGATTTATTTGTGGGCTCCTACATCCTGAATTGTGTGCATATTATATTGTATGATTTATTTATGGGCTCTTACATTCTGAACAAGGCATAGGTGGTGTGAAGGCCAGCAGTGAGGTGAGTGAGTAGGTGCAACCCCTTACATGTAGTGGTCTGGAAGGGGTTCATTATTCAATTTGGATGGGGAGAGTGTTTTTTCTTGCCTGGGGGTTGGGGAGTTAAGTTTAATCTTTGTAGGTTAGGATGTCCAAAGGTCCCTATCGCACTATATATGGGTGGGTGGACACCGTAGGAGATGCACCTCGGTAGATTTCTCACTTCTCCTGGTTTGGAAAAGATATGGTGGCCTCCTTGACGTATCATTTTATTAGTTGGAGTGTGTGGGGACTAAATAGGATGATTTAAACCTATATAAAGTATATTCATACTTAGAAAGATGGGGAACGACAATGCACTTTTGTAGGAGACCCACCTTGCTACTTCTGAAAGGGAGACCTTACGCAAAAAATAGCAGGGTCAATTATAGACGATCGTCCAAGAGTACCTTTCCAAATAACAAATTAATTGCATGACCCAGGTGGACTTTATGTGGTTGGGTTGGGTTGCCTGGCTGGACTTGACTTGACTATAGTGGGGGTTTATGCTACAAATACGGACCAGGAAGGGTTCTCATGGAATTATTAAGGAAATTGGCATTATATATGATGCAAAATATACCTGTGGAAGGCAACTTTAATTATATTACAGAACTGGATCATGATAGATTGCACCCGCCCCATATAGATTATTTTGGCTATCACTTGTTAGGCTATTCAACAATTAGCAGCAATTCCCCCCATCGTTTTGACTGATGCTGTGGGTTTTTGTAGTATGTACACTTGGACCGGGCTCAACAGCCCCGAGCATGTGCTGTGTCCCCCTAAACACGTGTTGAATGGGTTAAAATGCCTGATTAACACCCTTAACCTACCTATACATCCCTAGTATATGGTACCCCGTGCTCCCAGGCCAGTAAGTTAAATGGCAATAGTGGACTGCAGTACTTCCTGTGTTGACTAAAGTGACCATGTAAAGCATGACTCTAGACCGGTCACAGAAGCCTAGTCTAATTTTGCCTAACTATTTCAGAAATAGTGACTTTACAATGTCACTATTTTTCTGCTTAAAGACTCTAGAAGCTGTTTTAGAGATAATCCACAACTGTCACCTAGCGGCCTGCTGAACCCCTGCAAAGAGGTGTGAAGGGGTTTCGGAAAAGTGATAAAAAAGGCCTTGAGTGGGAGGAGGTGGGACCTCGTACTGACAGGCCAGCTAGTTTGATGTGCCCACCAACTACACAAGTTTCAAAGGGGCATCACCGGTCACAGTCAGATGTAACTCATACCTAGACCTGAAGCTCTGTATTGTCCAGGACAGTGATACTCAAAGTATGGCCCAGGGCCACCTGCGGCCCTCCTGACCTTCAGATGCGGCCCCCTGGTTAACAGCAGCACTGGGCTGCTGTTTATTTCAAAGAGCACTAACATCAGAAAGATGTTAAATAAATGGGGAAGAGTTTATAATCAGGCTAACTGAAGTAAAGGAAAAGAAACTAGCAAATTATCCTGCAACATTTAAGGGCCCACAAAGCCCCACTCCCATCCTGTTAGCATCAATGCGGCCCTAGGGGTCACCACAAACTATACCTTGCAGACCCTCGGAAAATGTTTGTGAGTATCTATGGTCCAGGAAGTCTTCCACCAGGAAGTCAGAATGGCACCAATCCCAGTGGAGGGCGAGGCTGCTTGAGAACTGGTTTGCAAGAGAACCTTGTCATTTCCCTCAGGGGTATGCCCAAAACTCTACAATGGGAAAAAAGGTTCTGCTATGTTGAATTTTGGCAGGACAGTACACTGTGTGATTCTTTAGGGCCAAACCCTGAGGAAATGCTGTCAAAGAGGATTGGGTTACACCTAGGAACCTTTTCCCTATTAGTCAGAGATTCTCTACTACCCACAAGCTAGTTGCAGGCATTGATGTGGCACCCCTGAATACCTTCTTCAGAATAAATCTGTACTTGTGGAAGTCAGACGGAGACTGTGCCTGCTGTTGAACCTGAAGAGAGACACTGGAAGGGCTGGAACTGCTCCCACTTATACCCTGGACATAGAAGTGGACTCCAAGGGTCAGTTGACTGACCTGTTAAGCTACAGGGCCACAAAACCTGCAAGAAGCCTACCTTTTCCAATATCCCCATTTAAAACTGGGTTTGCATTGGACCATGCTAGTGGCTTCTGGAAGATTACATCCTAACCCCATGGGTGCCCATCAGGTTCCAGACCCATGGCTAATGTCTTCAGCCACACTAGACTTGAATTTGGACGGCTGGATGTGTGTGTGTGGAGAGTGTACTATGGTAATCCTAGTGTCTTCCCACATCTAGAACTAAAATTCTCCAGTTTTAGGCAGTCCTTGTACCCCCAACAAACTCAGAGACAGAAGACTGGTACTACAGAGCTGAGCTTTTGTCATTCAGACAGTGGCTACACACACAAATTGTTTTAGCATTCAAGTTTTAAGTTTATTGACAGATCAAACATAAAACAATAAATTAACCAGCAACTGCATTTAGACAAGTGCAAAAACATCCCTGAGTAGATACTGATCTTTGGTAGTCAAATGGACACTATGTCTAGTAGACTAGGCCTCAAAGACAAATGTGGATACAGAGGTCACTATCACACTGGTAGAATCATTTTTACAAATTCTGAGTGCATTTATTTGATTTGTCATGCCCAAAAGATGACATAAAGGTGCAATACTCCTAGCTCCAGGTCTGGCACATCTTGGGCAGAAAAATAGCAAGTGTTCCTAAGTTTCGTCAAAGAGCATACATGAATGGCACAAAGTAGACCCAAGCTTTGCAGAACCCTAAAGTGATCTATATGCAGCAGTTCCCAAACTCCAGTCCCTAAACAGCAAAACAAAGTGAGCGAGTATGTGCCAGTGAGATGTAGTTTAGAAATTTCCAGCCTTAGGCACAGATTTAGACAATAAAAAATGTCTTGCGAGGCTACCCATGGAACTAAGTGATTCATTGTGAGCAACAACACTCTCCCAATATATTGATTTAACCACACTGACCCCAGTGGATAGTATAGATGAAGGATATTCCCAAAGGGTAGGTAGGCCCAAATCATGCCTTAATTTTTTTAACATGGGCCAGCCACTTGATCTTCTTAGAACATTTGGTTTAGAATGTCTGCATGCCCCTCTCTAAAATGGTCACAATTGTTCCGTACCCCAAATGTGAACTCAGTAAAGTAGCAGCCTTAAAATGGCCAACTCAAAGATGGACTTACGGTCATGGTATGGTCTGAGGGGTGCCAACCCTGGTACGGCTCTGATAAAAGTGTTCTCACTAGTGCCCAATGGACCCGTGGACAGGAGCCTCATAATTTTGCACCATATAAAGCGGCACCCGTTGGTTGTGCCTTATAAATCTCCACTGCAGGAAGAATCGGGTACCAAGAGGCCTCTTAGGTAAATCGAAGGATTACCCAAGCTTTTAAGAAACTGAGGGAATCAGCCAAAAGGATCCCCAATTAATCATGTTCCTGTCCCCTTTCAAAAACCTCTCTTCCCAAGCTTATTGTGCCCTTCACCCTCTTACCCTTACAGTATGATCTTGGCTTTGTTTTAAAAGCATTATGTTCCAGGCCATACAAGGATCAAAACAGACAAAATCTTTACACAAGGGTTTGTAGGCCAACCCTAGTTCTGGCCAACAGGAGATTATCATCAGCAAAAAAAAAGAACAAGAACTTTCTGAAACACTAGCATAGGGCAGACATAGGCACCATTGGTAAAAAATGTGGTACAGTTAATAAACAAAAAAGTATGGGAGCCAGAACACAGCCCTGACGACTGCTCTTGCCAGTAGCAATGTCCTGGGTTACTTCACTATTTACACCACAGAGAAGCCTTGCAAAGGTCTCCTCATGGAACAGCACAGTCATGTTTAATAACTTACTAGGAATTCTGGTCAAAAGCCACACAAAGAGTGTTATATGCAACAAAAATAGCACCTCTTAATGGCTAGAGGACCCCATTGCATTGACATTCAGTTTCCCTCCTTCGAAGTCAACTCCCAATGTCGAATGAAAAAGTCCAGCAGACCTGTCAAGCAGGTTTTGACACTCCAGCAGGATCTGACACTGTGATGTCAACATGTGGCCCACCGTGATGGAAGCCACTGTAGCTGAAAGGATAAAAAAGGGTGCAGGCCTGGGTGTTAGCTATAGCTGCTTGTGACAGGATAGGTCTCTATGCAGTTAATTAAGTCATTGGACCCAGTTCCCAGGTAATCCTGTCAGGGGCAGAAGAACACCTCCCCACACCAATGGACTTCTGTCCCTGTCCTGGGAGCAAGTTCACACCTCATTCATGCCCATTGATATGCTAATTACTTGCTGGCAGAAGGGAGCTAGAAATTGTGATTTTCTACTGCAGGGACTTCAGGCCGGGAAAATTTGACTTTTTAAAAGTCATCATTCCAATATTTATTACAAATCCGACTTCACCAGTGAATTGGGCTTATAATACATATTTCAAAAAGTCCAAACATTTTAATTTATATCTGTTTCATTAGTGGATATAACATTAATTAAACATAATATTCTATTCCAAATCGATTCAATAAGTTTAATTCGGTTAAAGAGTGACAACCATAAAAGCAAATAAATACATAGACAATAATAAAAATCCAGTTACAACTTCATAAAAGACGAAAAAGTATAATCACAGTTCATAAAACGTTAAAACACCATACCTTTCCTTGCATGAACTAACTTTAAAATAAATGTTGCAGCATAAAAACAAATCTCAGGCTCTCTTAGTGTAAACAGCAGACTCATAGCAACATTAGTGGTTATGATGTTATATTTTTTAAAAAAGAGGTTTTAAAAAAGCAATTCGGAAGTTCAGATGCAAATCACATAAAAGGAGAAAGTGCAAGGTGCTTTGTTTAGTGTGCCCATCACATGGACAAGGAGAGACTGGTCGCTGTTTCATACTAGGAAACGCTACTAAATGGTGGGCAAGAAATAGTCTCATTCTTGGTAAAACATAGCGGTGTGAGGGTCTCGTAACCAGGGATAGATAGGGTTGAAAACCTTTAAAATCAAAGTACAAATGGCAAAACTGGTATGCCGTTTGCTTCCCTACAGATCTCAGTCTGCACTCCTTCTTATGGGTCAGAAAAGTATTCTTTATCTCGTGTTTAGACAGCCCTGTAACTTCAGTTGGATTTTCCAAATCTTTCCCATGGAACAGAAAGCCCTTCTACAGTGAAAATAGCTTTGAGATCATTTTCATGGTAAGTCCTACTTTTACATACCATGCACTGTGCCCTGAGGGCAATAAGACCTACTTAAGGGTGGTTTTAAATATGGATGAATGAACATTCTTTTTTAAATTATTATTTAATAATCATAAAAGAACAAATTGCATTTTACAATCCACAAAACACAAAAAAATCTAATATTATTAAAAAAACAATAATAATACAAATGTAATTCATAAGAACATCAAGTTTTAAAAACGACTACATCAAAATCATCTAATGCATCCCATTCATACAGATAATACCATCATCGTTATACTTTATACTTTTTAATGATGTTGTTTAAGAGTTCAACGTTACTTTCAGATACAGGGTACTTTTTAAAAAGGACCCAACATAGCCTACGTCAAATTGCACCCAGATTAAACTTAGCGAGCAAATATCTCTCCCACTGGTTTCTAGCTAGGAAGAGAAAAGGGCTCAAGGCCGACATTAGTTTGAAGAATCAGGCAAACTCTCAAGGTCGGCGTGTCCAGGGCAACATTCTCCCTTGCTTCAGCAGCACGCTTTAAGAACAGCTCTTTGACATTTAATCCATCCCCTTTGTTTAGCAACTGAGGAGCTTGATATAATTCTGGACATCCCAAGGAAGTTGCAACATTTTTTCTATAAACCAGCTATGGTATTTTGTGACCATAATTGCAGTCCAGGCAATCTTGAATCACATCACTATCAGTAGCGGCTGCTACCGTACTCGGGTGGTGAGGAGGGGCAGGGCATGGGGGTCGGGAGGTGATTTTTTTTATACCCACTTACCTGTGACGGCCAGCCTGACGCTGCCTCTCCTCCTTCCTGACTCTGGTTCCAGCAGGATACAGGAACCAGCTGGAAGCACCCGCCTCCCAGGCTCCCGATAGTCAATCACAATGCTGCAATGCAAGTTAACAAACACATCCACAAGGCCTCTAAACCTTATAAATGTTTAAAAGGAAAGTTTAGGCCTATCAAAAAGGGGTTATTTTGACAGGTCGAATTTGTAGTTAAAACATGCACAGCCAGGCTACTGATGGGCCTGAAGATGTGCTCTATGGTGCCACTGCAGTGGATGGCACAATGATTCATGCAGTCCACTAGTAGCATTTAATTTACCCACCCTGGGTAAATTGGGTACCATATACTAGGAACTAATAGGCTAATTAAATAAAACAATTAGGTGTATACCAATTTTACCCTGTTGAAAGAAAGAGAACATAAACTTTACCACTGGTTAGCAAGGGTAAAGTGCACAAAGTTCTATAGCCAGCTAAAATGATTTTCTGAAAAAAGGCAAAATACATTTTTGTTGACCCTGCAGAAAGGACAAATTAATAGACCCAGTACGTGAAAATAGGTTCTTGACCATCATGTAGCACGGTAAGAAGCTCCCCTTGTAATTTTTTTTCTTCCAAAAATCATATTTTAATCCTGGCCAGTTAGGAAATTCCACTTTTGGCAAAAACAAAAACCCTGCGGCTTTCACTTCCTTTTCTCTGTTTTTAATAAATGTACCGGTTACACATAGGCCCACAATACACCTCGTTACACAGTGTTAATTTCCCATCTTGTAAAACTACTTTTAACAATGCACATGCGTTCATATTGCAAAAGCCAAAGAATATAATTCCAATGTTGTATATGTTCACTGCTTCAGACCTCAAAATAATTGTTTCCAATGGTTGAATTTTAACAATGTTGATTTTTCTTTTTACAGTATACGAAAGTGAGGTTATCTATCAATGTTTTTTCTCTTTTGTTTTTAGAATTTCAGCTTCTGGCAGCGCCTGTGCTGCAAAGTTACCTTATGACACGTTTGGTTTCAGAGTGAACTTTCCAGCTGCTCGCTCATTAGTGCTGAAACGTACCAACGACCATCAATTCTACTTACAAAAACTTCAGCTCACAAAATTGCCTAGCCAGCTTTAATCACTGACAGTAACATATTGCGTTAGACACGCATTGAAGTGCAATACGGGTAGGGAGTGGACAGATAGACCATAAATCCATGCTGTCTCTGCGATGCAATAAAATTGATAAATACGTTTCTTGTGGCACAAAGAGTACTGCTGTAAAAGTGAGCAAGGGAGCAGATAAATATTCTAAATAGGTGGTTATATATTGGAGTATTCAGTAAAGAATGTGACTGATTTGATTGGATGTTGTTTCTGTGTTTGGAAATTGTCAACTCTAAATGTCGCTTAATAATTAACATTGCATTTAAAGGTTTCACTTTCCTTTGGTGAAATGAAGTTTGCGTTATTTCTTTGTTATACTTTACTGAAACGTTGCTTTGTGATTCCCATAGGAGTCCTCGCACACGGAGGCCAAATCAGTGCGAGCCGGCAAAGTCTACTTCTCTGTTTATTTACAAAACAAGGGGGCTCACTCAAATTCCATCTCACAAATGCCTAGTGGCTATTTAGCCTTCCTCCATGTAAATAGTGAATTTTCTATGCTATTTATTTGCCCTCGGGCTAAATAGTGGAAATTATTTACTATTTGTCTGATGGAACTGAAAATAGCAGAGAAACTTCTCTATTTCCCCGGCAGCTAGCTAAATAGAGATTCTGCACTGTATGACCGACAACCGTGCAAATAACAAGGAAACTTCATTATTACAGTGCCTCTGGCAAAATAGCAGAGGTTATGTACTATTTGGCCAGCTGTCATGCAAATAGCAAAGAAACGTTACTATTTACCTGGTCTGTGGCTAACAGACATTATGTAGTAGTTGGCTGGTGACATGTAATATAGCAAAACAAAATTACTATTTACCCGTCACCTCAGTAAATTGCAGAAATAAAGTAGTGTGTGATGGTAGACTTGCATATAGAAAAGAAAATTCATTATTCATTTGGTGGCTGGCTAAATAGCAGATAGTATTCACAACTTGGCCAGTAGCTGTGCAAATAGCAAGGAAACTTCTCAGTATACCTGGCTGCGGCCAAAACAGCTTAAAGTTGGTGTTATTATGCTATGTGCAAATTTCCACACGCACTTATCACCAAGAAAAACTGCCAACAAGGAGTGAACACAATTATCATCCATCTCCTTATGCAATGTAAGGTCCAGGTGTAGTAATATTTAATTGGCAAAAAGTGTTCACAATCTGCACACAGGCTTTTTGCGAATGGAATAGTATTTTGCACACTGTCCTATGTACTATTAGCAAAAAACACAGTTGATGGACAGAATGTAGAACAATGTCATACATACACCCCAGTACAAGGATCTGGGCCTAAATCCATCGTTTTTTGCACTCCACACCACCCTGGGTTAGACACTGGCTATATGCAAATCAGCTCTGACCCTGTGCCTCATGGGAACAGTCCAGTCCGAACTACCAAGCCATGTCTTTCCCAGACCGGAATCAAGCATCCAAGGACCGGCTTCTGGCTATCAGCCTTCATCAGCCTGGATAGCTTGACTCCAGTGGTGTGGAGAGCCTGGGACTCACGTCTGAGCATCCCCAGCACACTCGGGGTGAAAATTGCAAAAAACACAGTTGATGGACAGAATGTAGAACAATGTCATACATTCACCCCAGTACAAGGATCTGGGCCTAAATCCATCGTTTTTTTGCACTCCACACCACCCTGGGTTAGACACTGGCTATATGCAAATCAGCTCTGACCCTGTGTCTCATGGGAACAGTCCAGTCCGAACTACCAAGCCATGTCTTTCCCAGACCGGAATCAAGCATCCAAGGACCGGTTTCTGGCTATCAGCCTTCATCAGCATGGATAGCTTGACTCCAGTGGTGTGGAGAGCCTGGGACTCACGTCTGAGCATCCCCAGCACACTCGGGGTGAAAATTGCAAAAAACACAGTTGATGGACAGAATGTAGAACAATGTCATACATTCACCCCAGTACAAGGATCTGGGCCTAAATCCATCGTTTTTTTGCACTCCACACCACCCTGGGTTAGACACTGGCTATATGCAAATCAGCTCTGACCCTGTGCCTCATGGGAACAGTCCAGTCCGAACTACCAAGCCATGTCTTTCCCAGACCGGAATCAAGCATCCAAGGACCGGTTTCTGGCTATCAGCCTTCATCAGCCTGGATAGCTTGACTCCAGTGGTGTGGAGAGCCTGGGACTCACGTCTGAGCATCCCCAGCAAACTCAGGGTGAAAATTGCAAAAAACACAGTTGATGGACAGAATGTAGAACAATGTCATACATTGTTTAGGAACTCCCTCCCCACTCACCTTAGATCTTCCACCCAGTATCTTTCTTTTCGTAAGTTACTTAAAACTTTTCTTTTTTCCCAAGCTTTTCATTTGTAATTCCCTTCCCATTTCAGCTTAGCAGTCCTTTTTGTCTCCAACTATGCCTGTACTTATAAGCGCCAAGAAACCGCATGGTGTACGCTGCGCTATATAAATACTTTAAATTCAAATTCATTCACCCCAGTACAAGGATCTGGGCCTAAATCCATCGTTTTTTTGCACTCCACACCATCCTGGGTTAGACACTGGCTATATGCAAATCAGATCTGACCCTGTGCCTCATGGGAACAGTCCAGTCCGAACTACCAAGCCATGTCTTTCCCAGACAGGAATCAAGCATCCAAGGACCGGTTTCTGGCTATCAGCCTTCATCAGCCTGGATAGCTTGACTCCAGTGGTGTGGAGAGCCTGGGACTCACGTCTGAGCATCCCCAGCACACTCGGGGTGAAAATTGCAAAAAACACAGTGGATGGACAGAATGTAGAACAATGTCATACATTCACCCCAGTACAATGATCTGGGTCTAAATCCATCGTTTTTTTGCACTCCACACCACCCTGGGTTAGACACTGGCTATATGCAAATCAGCTCTGACCCTGTGCCTCATGGGAACAGTCCAGTCCGAACTACCAAGCCATGTCTTTCCCAGACCGGAATCAAGCATCCAAGGACCGGTTTCTGGCTATCAGCCTTCATCAGCCTGGATAGCTTGACTCCAGTGGTGTGGAGAGCCTGGGACTCACATCTGAGCATCCCCAGCACACTCGGGGTGAAAATTGCAAAAAACACAGTTGATGGACAGAACGTAGAACAATGTCATACATTCACCCCAGTACAAGGATCTGGGCCTAAATCCATCGTTTTTTTGCACTCCACACCACCCTGGGTTAGACACTGGCTATATGCAAATCAGCTCTGACCCTGTGCCTCATGGGAACAGTCCAGTCCGAACTACCAAGCCATGTCTTTCCCAGACCGGAATCAAGCATCCAAGGACCGGTTTCTGGCTATCAGCCTTCATCAGCCTGGATAGCTTGACTCCAGTGGTGTGGAGAGCCTGGGACTCACGTCTGAGCATCCCCAGCACACTCGGGGTGAAAATTGCAAAAAACACAGTTGATGGACAGAATGTAGAACAATGTCATACATTCACCCCTTCATCAGCCTGGATAGCTTGACTCCAGTGGTGTGGAGAGCCTGAGATCGGAAATCGGTGTCTGGAGGTTCCGAAGCTCCGCTAATGCTTCCACCGGCGGCTGGGGGCTCAGCTACGAGGGAAGATATGAAACAGACTTTGGACCAGAATTTAACGGCGGCCAAAAGTACAACGCTCCGTCAACCTACCTTGCTGGAGGTGTTTTCACCGAGGATCGGCAACTCGGAGCAGGTACAGCCTGGAGCGGAGTTAGAGACAGAGAGCGGCCTCGAGGACGCCGCGCAGAACGTTGCTCTCACCGCGGCTCCGGTGGTTGCTAAGCAACAGGCAGCCAAAGACTCTGAGGCTTCCGGGCAGCTCGCTGGCAGTAAGCAGAAAGAATCGGGGGCTGCTGATGGAGGTTCATTAGAGTCGATAGTCCCTGGTATCAGTATGGGAGCTGGAGGGACTGAACCAAAGGATGTTGTCTTAGGTGGGTACACCAACAGTAAAAAGGAAGTGCCCTGTGTGGATACTGGCACCTCGGACATGCTAGAGGCCCTAATGCAAGTGGAGGCCGAGCTGAAAACTGGGGATATTTCACCCATGGAAAAATCCCAGACAAGTATGGCCACCGCATCAACTGCAGGTAGGGCAGAAGGGGCAGAACGAGGCTCTATGGAGGGAGAATGCTTTTATTCTGTTGATGAAACTACTGACACAGACTTAACCTCTGAAAGCGAGACTGCGAGCGAGACTGGGATAGAAGAGGAGGATGAGGGGGAGTCAACCTCTACTTCTAATAACCTGGGGAAAGAGAGTACACAAAAAAAGATGCGGTTAAAGGCGAGGACAAAGACTCCTGGCTCAATACCTAGGGCTGGAGAGAAGCTGGTATGGGATTACTCAGCTACCTCCGTGACTTATGATGAGAATATAGCTGTACAACTACAGGGCCCGCTCGATGTGATCTCAAATACATTGAAGCAGATGCAAGGAGAAGCTAGGGCAGAAAGCCGGAGATCAAAAATACATAATACTCTGAAAAAGGTTAATAATATGTATGATGGGATGATTACCAGAGTGACTGAAGTTGAGGAAAGAACTGGAAGATTGGAGGATGAGATGGGGGCTTGGCAAGAGTTTAAGAGCAGTCAGGAGAAGAGGGCTGAGGACATGCTTTGGAAGCTGGAGGAGGTAGAAAACCGCCAAAGGAGGAACAATATTCGCTTATTGGGAGTGGAGGAGGGGGCTGAAGGGCAGAACATCATGCACTTTGTGATAAAATTACTGCAAGGGGCCTTCCCAGAATCAGACTGGCAGTGGGAGAAGGAGATCCAACGGGCCCACAGGTTTCCATTCACAATAAAGAAAGGTCGTACGATGGCTGGGGGGCAGGGGGAGAGAGCTCCCCTCCCTAGGGCAATTCTGATATATGTTGGAAATTACCTCCTGAGAGAAGAAATTATAGAGACAGCAAGACCAGATAAAATGCGGACTTTTGAAGATATCTCCTTTTTTGCCAGACCAGACTTCTGTCACGTCACCGTGGAGAGACGATGGAGATTGAGGCAGCTCATTAAGCCATTTCAGCTTCTGGGTTCTGAGGCTTACTTGCTTTTTCCGGCTAGACTGAAAGTAATCGCAAGAGGGAAAACAATGATGTTCTGGTCTGAAATAAAAGCCCAGGAGTTTTTGGACTACTTGAAAGCACAGAAGGGAGGATAAAGTACAATACTAGAATATGTAATATTGAAGCAATAAGTACTTGAAGGTTGGGCATAGACTAATGTATAAACTGTATTAAGATATATAATTATACATGACAAGATTTTGGTTTATTGGGTTGGTGGATAGGGAGCACATGGAATTTAGTTGGGGTAAAGGGAGGAGGGAGGCGGGAGGTTGCGACTTACACACACTGAAGTAGCCACACATAGGTCTGGTGACCTATTTGCCTTTAGAGGGGGGAGGGGGATGTTGGGGAGCTGGGTGGGTAGGGGGGGGTAGGGAGCATGGGGGGGTGGGGGGCGGAGAAACGGAGAGAAGGAGTGAGTATAACAACTTGGTTCAGCACAGAAACAGACAGAGCAAAGTAATTGTGAAACAGGAGACATATTATATGCCTAAGGAGTGTGTGTATATACAAATGTTATTTGCAAGACAGGACAAGAGCACAACTACAGGCGCAAGTGCAGGTGTAAGAGGATCTAGAAGGGGATTAGGAAGGTGGCTCGGAAATAAGAAAAGTTG
Source organism: Lissotriton helveticus (assembly GCF_964261635.1). Lineage (NCBI taxonomy): Eukaryota > Metazoa > Chordata > Amphibia > Caudata > Salamandridae > Lissotriton > Lissotriton helveticus. The sequence continues at coordinate 1,027,012,484 of NC_136063.1, forward strand.
CAATGAGCTGTAGAATTGCGAGTATCAATGTGTGTGGGTTAAATGAGGCCAACAAGAGAAACAAAGTGGCAGCATTGTTGAGTGTGCTGCACTTGGACTTAGTATGTTTACAAGAGACTCATGTGGAGGCGGCACAAGGATACCTTTTAGGGCAATTAGGATTCGCTGTTTTAGCTAACTCGAAACAAGGTTCAAGGAATAGAGGGGTGGCGATCCTAGGGAAAACTAGGGATATGGTAGTAAACAAAAAACAGGAGGATGAGTGGGGGCGTTGGGTTATGTTGGATTTGACATTTAGGGGGGGGGAATTCACCTTGGTAACAGTGTATGGGTCAACACAAGATGATCCTGAGATATTTCAGTATTTAGATACGGAGTTGGCGAACTGGCCTGAGCCGATAGTGTTATGTGGAGATCTGAACATACATGACTTTAGAAATCCTCTGTTACAGTCAGGGACCTCCTTTTCAGGGAGAAAAAAAAGAACCTATAGGGTATTATGCGATCTGGTTAGTAATAACTCCTTGTTTGATCCTTGGTTAGAGCTATATCCAGCCATAGACGGTAGCACATTCTATTCTGCCCCACACAAAGTGATGGTTAGGTTGGATTATTTTTTAATTTCTGGGTCCCTCATAAATAAGATTGCGATAGAAAAACATCCCCGCTTAATCTCAGATCATAGCCCGTTGGTTTTAACTATCAAAATAGGTCAAGATAGGAGGGAAATTAGGGAGTGGACATTTGAAAGGGCTTTACTGCAGGAGGAGGAGTATAAAGAGCGTATGGGATCCTGGGTTAGAAACTACTGGGATATTAATAGGGGTACAGCTAGCTTGGGGATTGTTTGGGACGCCTTTAAGGCTGTGATAAGAGGGGAGACGCTGAGTTACGTGCTAGCTACAAGGGCAAAGGAAAAAAATATGATGACGGATTTGAATAGGAAACTGCTGGAGGTGGAGAGGGGACTGGGAGAAGCGATTCAACAACGGCAGCCTCTTGAGCCATGTTTATTGAGAATTGTGTCACTCAAGGCAGAAGCTACAGAGTATTTGTCAAGGAAGGTGGTGGGGAAATATCTGGCTAAAAAAGAGGGGATATATGAATTCAGTGAAAAAGTTGGGCATTTGTTGGCGGCACGTACTAGGCAGAGAGCGGCTGCAGCTGACATTTTGGAGATGACAGATCTGCATGGAAATCGAATAGTAGGGGCTGACGGGATACGGGAAATTTTTAGGCAGTTCTACGCATCCCTATATAAAGAAGACACGGAGGGGGATTCTCAGGAAGTAGAGAGTTATTTGAGGGGTGTGGGTGCAGTAGGTATCTCTCCAGAAAGTAAGGAAGAGCTGGAGTAGCCATTTAAAAAAGAGGAGTTTATAGAGGCACTAAAATTTCTCCCTTCTGGTAAAGCCGGGGTCCTGACCAGCTACCTGTGGAGTTTTATAAAGTATTTCATGACGTGTTGGGTATGGACATGTTTGAGGTCATGAGTAAGGCACAACTGGGGGAAGCAGTTCCCGATTCATGGGGGGGGGGCGGACATAGTGGTGATCCTCAAAAAAGGGAAAACCGCAAATCAACCAGGATCATACAGACCAATTACGCTAATGAACGCGGACGTGAAAATGTAATCTAAAATCTTAGCTAGAAGGTTGGCAGGAGTTATTGAAAAGCTAGTTGTTAACTCCCAACATGGGTTTATACCAGGCAAGGGGACTACTCAACATACGAGGCAGGTAATAACATTTTTCGATGCAGCTGGTATCCCAGGAGACTCTATGGCAGCAATTATTTTAGACACTGAAAAAGCTTTTGATAGAGTCTCCTGGGATTACCTATGGGGGGTACTGAGGTGGAATGGCATAGGTAAGAAATACATTAAAGCAATGCAGACGCTCTATAAAAATCCTACAGCTAGAATTAGGGTGTGTAGGGGGCACTCAGCAGGAATCAGTATTCAAAGAGGAACAAGGCAGGGTTGTCCATCGTCAACCCTTTTATTTGCTCTATATTTGGATCCCTTTCTGCGTCGCCTGGAATTGAATTATGGGATTCCTAGGATGAGCCTGAATGGATGTGAAGCCAAAACATTGGCATACGCGGACGACGTGGCTATTTTAACGCCCTATCCGGAGGAGGCGATGGTGGAAATAGAGAGGGAGGCAGAACTTTTTGGACGAGTCTCCGGCTATAGCTTAAACAAAGCTAAGACCCAAATAGTCTGCAATCGATATGTACAATATGGTGCAGATACAAGGATGGTAAAATCTGCAGTTTATTTGGGGGTGGAAATATCTGCGGATTTAGAAGTAGTAGTGCAGAATAATGTTGCTCCCTTATTTGTGAAGGTAAAATCGGATTTGGAACGGCTTAACAATTTACATTTGTCCTTGGTTGGGTGTACAAATGTAATAAAAATGCTTATACTCCCAAAATATTTGTATTATTTTAGGGCAATTCCGCTATTTTTTGAGGCAAAATGGTTTTTGGCATTGGAAGGAATCCTCAATAAATTTATTTGGGCCCATGGCAAAACACGGAGGGCATATCGATACATGACACTCCCCAGAGAAAGAGGTGGTTGGGGGGCACCCGATTTTAAATTGTACTATTGGTCTGCGGCTATTCAATGTATGCAAGGCTTACTAGGGGGGGGAGAAGATCCAAGGGTAAGGGATTGGTCTTCTAGAATTTATAAGGCTGTACTTGGTGAAGAGGTGGAAAATTGCTTTATAGCTTGTGTAGAATATGGGCATCTTAAAAGGACTAGATACAAGACGGTGGAGGCAGGAGTTAAGATATGGACGGCATTTATGAAAAAAGTTGGATTAGGAAGGTTTAATCGATACACCAGGTTGTTTAAAAACAGGTCATTCCCAGATGAGGTGTTTGGGGACATAACAATGGAGAGATGGATGCAAAAGGGGGTAGTAAGTATTGGAGATCTTCGGGGGCTGGAGGGTTTAGTTACTTTTGTTGAATTGAGTACTAAGTTTGGGTTGAATAATAAGGACTTCTTTAAGTATCTGCAAATTAGAAGCTTTCTGGGGAATAAGCAAGGTGGGTCGGTTGGGTACAATAAAGTCGAGATTATGGAAAAGATAAGAGTAGGGGGGGATTGTTCAATAAGAAGCTTATACGCTAGTTTTGTGTGCGGTATGCAGGATGATATGGATAAATATAGCAAGAAGTGGGTAGAAAAACTAGAAGGGGATTTAGGATGGTTTCAGGACTCATTGGACTTAGGGCGCACAGTTCTTTGCTCAGCGTCTCTACAGTCGCAACACTACAAAACTATATATTCCCTATATTACACTCCAGCAAGGATAGCAAAGTGGGGAGGGACAGAAGGTACAACATGCCCGCGTTGTAATTCAGGAGATGCGGACATAATACATATGTTCACGTTATGTCCACAGCTACATACATTATTACGAAACCTGGAACACTTCTTAGAGTTCTCATTAAAGATTAAGCTGGAACTTAAGCCAGTACATATACTTTTAGGAATTGTACCAGAAGAAGGGGAAGGGCATCACAAGTTTGTTTTCCTAGCTATGGCACTATATAGATTATGCATCGCTAGGGCATGGTTAGACCTCAATCCTGCCGGCGCATACATCACGACGGACCAGCTCTGACTCCCGCTGAGAGAAGGCAACTTGCAAACTACAAGAAGTCGACCAACGATTGCGAGCCATTTATCAACATACCTACATTATATACATCGGTGCTGTCCCTGTAGTCACCTAGAGAGTTGGGCATATTTTGAACCCTCCAGACACGTATCAAGCTGGACATTTTTCTACAATAGCAGTCTACATTTTACCTATTACTGAACAATATGACTGCAGCAGTCTCTAACTAGAGCACCCCGTTTTCTGCAGAGACAGTATAATAAGATAAGGTATAATCATTTTGTTACTGGTTTGAGCGTTCAGCATCTTTTTAAGCAATACTGCGATACTAGCAAGTCTCAACGAGAAACATATTAAAAGTTAATCAGATACTAAGAAGACTAGTAAAGAAAAAGCTAATCTTCAACAAGAGCTGTCTAAATCGTATATCAACAGGAAAGTAGTGTGCCTTCAAATTTCGATTGTTGTGTCTAATTGTTTCACTGCAAATGACGGACTCCTGAAGAAGGCTAATGCCGAAACGCGCGTAGAGTTCCATCTACCGCTTTGCTAATTCCATCCAAGCCCCCTTTTTAACATCGGAGTCATCTTTGTTGTTCACTTTGTATTTTCATTTTTTCATTTGTTTCACTTTGAAGACAAATATGTTTATCACATACCTTTTAACTTAGAAATGTATATTTTTATAAACTAAATATGTTCTTCAAAAATGTTAAAAAAGATTGAAATAAAACAAAAATATCAATTTATACTACAATAACAAGTGTTGACTTTATCAGTTCTTCATTACATGTCACATTGTTTATGTAGTTAGGTAGTTTTCTTCTTGGGTTCATTGGCTTAACAATATATCTCACTACTTATTGTTTTGTAAATTAGACCTCAATCCTCCTACACTACAAGTATGGTTGGCTAGTTTGTTGTCCTCATATAATCTGGAAAAGGCAATATATGCAAGGAAAGGCAGGAGGGGAAGGGAAAGAGGGTTGCGTATTTGGAAGCCAATAGCAGATTGGCATAGTGGGATAGGATAGGATACATTTGAAGAACTAAAAACCTAGATGGGAATTCAGGGAACTGCTTTATGTTTACTGTTATCTGATGTTAAAATGTTTTCAAGTATGAATCACATAGGCTGTGTATGTACTACCTTTTTGTTTCTTCTTTACAAATGAATGGAGTTAATATTACTTTGTACTTTGCTCCGTCAAATAATGTGCTGAGTTGTAAGAAAAAAATAAAAATATAAAAAAAAAATTAAAAAAAATCAGCTCTGACCCTGTGCCTCATGGGAACAGTCCAGTCCGAACTACCAAGCCATGTCTTTCCCAGACCGGAAACAAGCATCCAAGGACCGGTTTCTGGCTATCAGCCTTCATCAGCTTGGATAGCTTGACTCCAGTGGTGTGGAGAGCCTGGGACTCACGTCTGAGCATCCCCAGCACACTCGGGGTGAAAATTGCAAAAAACACAGTTGATGGACAGAATGTAGAACAATATCATACATTCACCCCAGTACAAGGATCTGGGCCTAAATCCATCGTTTTTTTTGCACTCCACACCACCCTGGGTTAGACACTGGCTATATGCAAATCAGCTCTGACCCTGTGCCTCATGGGAACAGTCCAGTCCGAACTACCAAGCCATGTCTTTCCCAGACCAGTTTTCCTATGTACTATTAGGTCAGTTCACAAATACTGAATCGTATGGGGTTGCAGAAGGACCTGCCTAATTAATATTTATCAGGCATGTAGCGATTTTCAAACCTCTGTGGTTTGCTATAATCCCAGGGATGGTGGTCTACAAGGGACAGCACACCACCATCCATATAACTGCATTCCAAAATGGAAACCTTGTTTTTTTGCAGCCCGTGTTCATAAAGGACCCAATGATGCTTTCAAAAAATAGCGTTCCCTTTTGGAAAACTTCAGTGGGAGAAAGTAGTGATCATTTGGACCACCGCCTTCTCCATCCTGAGGCTGCCAACATGATTCGCAAAGGTAAAAGGATCCTTAGAGGATCCTTTTCCCTTTGCAAATTAGTCTTACCACCCCAACTTGGTAATGGTAATTCATCAACGGTTTGCAGCCACAACTGAAGCCATAAACTATCAACAAATTCCTTTCCAAATCGGAATTGGAAGGGGGAACGCCCTTTCACGACCTATCCTGTGTGCAATTTGGAAACAATTGCAATAGTCCTTTTACTAGTCAAAAGAATTTTCCAACGTGTTAATGGGCTTTTGTACATAATGATAATCACTTTTGAGGTTTCAAATTCTGTGATGTTGCAAAATTGAGGCCCTTAGTGTTAAAGTTGGCCAAGATGCAAACACTAACTCATAGGTCTACAAGTCCCAAATGTTTGTTTTCTTCTAAGTTATTGTGATAGCCATGACACAGAGTGCCACACCATTTCACCAAGGGCCAAGGCACACAGACTTTGAAGGTCCTTTATATAGCTGTCTCATGCCCCACAAATGCAACTATTTCTTTAAGCGTACCCAGAGAGGTGGCTAATGATGAGGATGATTTGAACCTTTGCAAGACTAGTTGAAGCTGTTTACTCTTCTACAGCCATGTACTTGTCTACTCACAAAGCCATGGGAATGTCCACAGCCAGATATAGGATTGCCAAAAGGCTCCATGCTATCAGATCACTTCTTTTTCTGCATCAAATCAGTGCATTTGGGAATTATTGCTTTTGAGTCGATTCAATTAAACAAATTAGACTAAAACCCCTGAAAACAATGATTTGTAAAAGCAAAGGATCCCAGTGACATGCAGGGGTGGCTCCTTCACTAAGGTAGAGGAGCGTCGCCACACTGCTTTCTCGCAGTGCGAGAAGGAGAAACATAAAATGGCAATACATTTTATTTATTACCATTTTATGTTTGGTTGTGGGGGGAGGGTGGGTGGTGCTGCTCTGCAACCAGGGCTGGGGAGGAGTGGTGTGCCCACTCCTGAGTGCACGAAGACTGTTTGATCGGCCCTCTGAGGCCGCCCAAACCAGTCATGCAGACTCTGCCCTTCTACATGCAGGCTGCAAAGCAGCCTGCATGGAGAACATGGCCTCCCCATAAGCCCCTGGCTGGGCGGCATCCTGACCAATCACAATGCTGCTTGCAGCATTGTGATTGGCCTAGGGAAAGGAGCCCAGCTACCTGCAGGAGAGCAGGAGCAGTGAAAACTCTGGACCTAGCCGGCAGAAAGGTAAGTTTACTTTTTTAAAATTATTATTTTTAAATTAACCCCTCGCATGTCCTCCCTGAGCAAACCTCCTCCCCGCACGACCCCCCATCGTTACTCACCCGCGAGCCATGCCAGCTGCAACTGGTGACACGGTACCATCTGATAGTTACAGTGATCTTATCAAAATAGAAAGAGTTGCATAGGGCCTCTTATGGCGTCACCAATATAGTGCAATTGAGAGGCTTCATTCCAATCTCATAACAGTAGAAATAAAAAATAAGGGCCTCATTATGAGTTTGGTGGACAGAGTTAGCTTCATAAGGATGGTGGAGGACAATACCTTTGCCATTCCTAGGGACATTTGCCTGCCAGATTTAAAGTTATCCTCCGGCTCTATGACAACTCTCTGCACCAACAGGAACTCCTGCCATGGCACTTTTTGTCTATGCATTGAAAGTTTGACAGACAGTACCATCAGATATAATGGCTGTTTGGCGAACTTTTCAAACATTTTCCTAAAAACAGGAGTTTGTTTTTGAAGAACAAAAACTAATATACATCAGATGCTAGGAGCTTTCACTCAGGAATTCAGGGTCACTATATTTTTTCTGTCACTTACAGCCAGGTTTGCATCACAGGGGATGTGGATCCACTGTTTCGATTTCAGAACTACTTTGGGGTGATTCTCTTTCATATGTCATTTTCTGTCTGTAGCTCAGACACAGCCTTTGTGTTAGGTGATTGCTCTCAAAACAGTAGCAATAATGCTGGCCCCAAGCAGGAATATCGGAAACAAGGACGCCATTAAATGGGAGGTCGCATCGACTGGCTGTCATCAGCCTTCTTGAGCAGTCATCAGGTGCAGACAAAGGGGAAGGCCCAGCTTAGAAACTGTGTCCCTCATAAAAAGAGAAACCTCTGGCCTACCCCTTACTCCTAAACAAACACAAGGAGATGACGGACAGAGCACTGAAACATTGCAGACACTCACCCCAGTGACAGATCTGGGTTAAATCCATCATCATTCTTTAGCTCACTTCGCCACCTCAGTTCAGACCCACCTATATGCAAATCAGTCTTGACCCTGTGCCTCATGGGAACATTCCAGTCCGAACTGCCAAGCCAGGTCTTCCCTGAACCGGAAACAAGCATCCTGGGAACGGTTTCTGGGTAACACCCTTCACCAGCCAGGCTAGCTTGAATCCGACAATCTACACTATTGTGTCACGCAAGAAGCACTAATCAGCGGCACTTTCTAACAAGAACCTCACAGAAATTCTGTGGGTAACCTTTTCTTCATAGTCGCTCACTTCATTTCTATGTCTCCACCCACCAGCCCCTGGGATGCAGTCAATACACTTCAATCCAGGGAAATTGTATACTACTCACCATCTCATTTCATGTTAAACCAGGGCCATCAAAATACATTCCACTGGTGCCAGCACTTAGCTTATAACTACACACTGAGACTTACTACTACACACTTGCTACATATGTACTGCTCACACATGTATGTGTAATATCAGCACAAAGGTTCGGGAGTCACAGAGTATCCAACTGATCTTGACTCTCTGTACCTTTTTGCTGGCCTTCCAAACAATTCTGCCACATATTGTAGTGGCGTTCCTATATTCCCAATAGGCTCTGTGCATTGGAATAATATATCCTATAGATTTGACGTAGGACTGAGGTCAACTAGGTCTCTATCGAATATACTAAACCTAATTGTGTGTGCGCCAGCTAACTCAGAGGTCACTAGAAACTTTCTTGAATAAACAAGAAGGGATTAGTTTCTGACAACCATATAAACATGACAACTTTGTTTCCCAAGAATAAGAATATATCTCTCAGAGTCGTGGAAACAATAGATAAGTATTTCTAGTAAATCGTGCATGCTTCATTTCTACAGAGTTGCAGAGAAATAGTGAGACAGGCGTTTTCAATAAAAAAGGGTTTATTAAACAGTCTTCTTTCTCATGCAAGAGAGGTGAACTGCTACAATCGTTATGCAGACTGCAAAGTATAATGCATACAGTGTAAGCAGTGATATGAAATAATACTGTAAGAGCATTGTATGGTTTCTAAGCCATATAAAAATACATACATAAAGAACATTGACTAAAAATACTCAACTGGTGCTTCTAAAATACGCCTACCCCAATGTACCTAACCTAAGTCTAGTACGAGGGAAGAAGTAAGTATTGTGTAGCATAGGTTTAGTTTTTGCCAATAATCTACCAAAGGTTTCTCTAGGTTCTAATCAGCTCCATACCTTGTTTAGAATGAAGGAGGCTTTGTATCTCTGTCTCGGGACTCGATTTCCCAACACCCCGCAAGGGGAGCCAAAAACACTGGAGCTGATTTCTTGGCAGGAGAAGGGCAGCTTCCTGATCAGTGCGTCAGCTGGAGAGTCGTCTTCCTTCTGCACTTGCTGTAGCGAGCTGAGTCAGGCAAGTAGGTCTTGGAACTGCTCTGAACCCCCGTATCTTGCTAGAGCAAGTGAAGGTATATTCATACCTTGAAGGTGTTTAGGAATGCCATAGTTTGACATAAAGTTGGGCATATGAACGTCAAGAAAGAACCCCTAGGGAATAGTTGTTCTTTGTAAAGTAACTGAGTTCTTGGACAAATCAATATTCAGGCAAGGGGAAGTCCCTGACTGCTTAAGCTGGTTTTTCCAAGAAGTCGTTGTGTTATTTTTTGTACGTGGAAGTAACCATGCCTGTATTTGGGTAGTGTGGGCTATGCCTAAATAAGGGCTTGCTTTCTATGCCTAAATAAGGGCAATGTGAATTGTACCTATATAAGGGCATGAATTGGGAAAATTCACTCGGAAGTTAAAATGCCACACAACACCCACTCCACTTTCCCATGTATGACATTACTGAGTTCTAAACACATAAAAACATATCTCAATATGATGTGTTAAAAACCCACTCAAAATACATAAAAATGCATTGGTACTGGTTGTACACGAAAAGAGCATTTGTGCTGTACGCATTTAAAGCAATGTTTCATTCAAAGCATAAAGATGACATTATGAAAATGCTATCTGAATGAATCACGAAAATACATTTATGAAATGGCTCTTAATTACAGAAGAAAAAGTCGAGACCATTTCATCACAGATTATATAAACTGTTTGAATGTGGACAAGGTCAAATATTGTCTCTGGAAGTTTTTAAAGAATTCTAGTTCTCTATGAATAGTTCTACTTTAAGCAGATTACTTTTGTGCCAAAACAAAAAATGAAAAAATTCAAATTTGTGAAAACATAAGTTGAATCATAAAAAAGAAAGAGTCCCAAAGTTAGATTTTTGTTTTGAAAAAATGAAGGACAAATTCAGAGTCTCTCAGAACACTGCATGCCAAATCAAAAAGTCAGTGTTTTTGTTTGGAGAAAACATCAAATCTTCTAAGTCCGTAAATAATTTGTCTACCATTGTAGGTGAGAGTTGGATTACCTTGTTAAGAAGATTAATTGCACATAGATGTGAAGCATCGCCGTCAGCGTTGGTTGCGTTAGCAATGTTTGAATTGGATGGTACCTGTGTGCCGCTTTCCTCTCGTACCTCACGATCAGCATTTTGAATCTGTGAGATCTCAATGAATGCTGTCATCAGGATTGGTAGCCGCTGGGGACAACACAGTGCATGAGCCGTCACTGGTCCAAGCAAAGTATCAACATCCGTTGGCATGACTGATGGGAGTGTGAGACAGATGTCTAACATGCATTCTTCTCTGCATAACAGGCATCGTAGAACAGGTAAGATGCAATCTTGCCAGATTGGTTTGAATTACATAAACCATGTGGTATTCAATTCTCTTAAAAGAGTTAATCCCAAAATTCGGACTATGCGCTCCCAACACTTCATCGCCAGTAGAGTATTTTCCACGGTGATCTGGGTGTCTGCTGTAGATTTGCTTGCCATATCAAAGCATTAGGAGCAAAAATAGTATCCCTGCAGCGAATCCCAAAATGAGAGGCAATACGCCAAATATAGAGTGCACGTAGTTTGGTAATATGCCTAGGGCTGCTTTAAGAGGTGCTAACAGTCCCGAAAAAACTGTCTTAAATAAATGTACAATACCACGCGTATCAGACATGTTTAAGATATGACCTAACATTTCTCAGAAACGTACAGGGCAATTTGTAGTTAATAGGGTGTGTATCTCTGCAGAAGTCTTTGCGACTTGCAGATCATAGGTCTCTTTGGCCAAGGTTAGTGGCACAGTTTTCTGTAAAAGAATGGCTTTCATTCTGCTTAAAGTATCAATTCATATAGAAGAGATGTTCAGTGATGGCCATAACAGCGACTCCCGGTTTGACTTGGTTTTTGGAAACAATACTTGTATACAGCAAGTGACCCTGGCTGACACACAGTTACGAGATAGGCTAAACCTGGCAACATGCCACAGCAGCTGTGATCATTCAACATAATGTAACTTCCATTAGAAAGTTGCCTAAAAATTGGATCAATCACTGCAGTTGGTGAACCTTGCAGGTGGCAGGATAAGTTGTTCGAGGAACCCTCGCAGGCCACGTGTAAATTAATACCCTGACAAAGGAGAGAACCGCTTAGTGTGTTTTCACAATTTTTACCACTAAGAAAAACTTCTTTCCCCCACTCCAACATTTGTGTGTGTATGGTAATTCCCAGGATGTCTTGATGTATTCTTTACCCAACCTTTAATATATGCCTGCTGGTATATGTTTTAAGCAATACTGAAAATGGAACATTGTGACAGACAGAGTGATTGTTCCATGTATTATCCATTCAATGGCTGGCTTTTCAGCGACTGTAAATGGCAATCTTTCCAATTTTTCAATGCTCAGCACTGTATAGTCTGATCCCCTCTGTGCCAGTTTGAACAATTTATCAGTGATATTGAATTCTGAAAACAGTGACGTAGTATTGATTAAACGCCAAGGCACTTAGCCTGAATGAAGGTTTTGCAACGTCCAGCCTAATATGTTTTATGTTTATGTTTTTGAGATTTTTTATTGCGCGCAAATACCCAAGGTTGTCTCGGCGCATGTCGGACTGCCTGTGACGGATAGCTACCAGGTGACTCATTGATTGAAAAACAGGTTTTCAAGAGTTTGCGGAAGATGGTAAGGGTGGGACTGGTTTTGATAGACAAAGGAAGAGAATTCCACAGCCTGGGGGTGGCTACTAAGAAGCGCCTGTCTCCCCAGCTGGTGGTTCTAGTGCGTGGGACAGAAAGGAGGTAGGTACCAGCCGAACGAAGAGAACTTTGCGGAGCATAGATCCGGAAAGCATCTTTGAGGAACCTGGGCCCAGAGTCATGGATGGCCTTGTAGGCAATGCAAAGTGCCTTAAACTTTATACGACTCTTGACTCTTAGCCAATGCAGATGACGTATGGCCAGGGAGGTGGGGCGGCGGCTAGGGATGCCAAGCAAGATTCTGGCCGCTGCATTTTGCACCGACTGTAATTTGGATAAAATTTGTTCTTGTGTGCCCAGAAAGAGGGCGTTGCCATAATCCATTTTAGAGAAAACGAGGGTGGTGATCAGGGTTTTCCCTGCCCCTGAAGGGAGATATGGCAACAGTTTTCTGATCTTCCTTAGCATGTAGAAAGACGATGAGACCACCGGATTCACGTGGTGTTTAAACAGCAGCTTCTCATCGAACATAACACCGAGGTTTCTGACCTTGGCAACCGGAGTGGGGGGTGGACCCATTTCACTGGGCCACCAGATGGGGGACCATTCCGGTGAAAGGTTGCCAAAGGTCATAACCTCGGTTTTGTCCGAATTTAACTTCAAGCAATTGCTTGACATCCATGAGCTAATGGTCCTCATCCCTTCCTGAAATCTTGCGGCCACAGCTGGTCCGTCTTTGTGTATCGCCAACACCAATTGGGTGTCATCCACATAGGTGGTTAAGCGGAGACCCTGTGCTTTAATGACTCTCGCTAAGTCCGCCACATATATGTTAAATAATGTGGGGCTTAGCGAGGAGCCCTGCGGCACCCCGCACGGAAGGGTGAAGATAGACGAATAAAATGTGCCTAGTTTTACTGCCTGGGTGCGATTAGCCAGAAATGAAGCAATAAGGTCCCTGGCAAGATGGGTCACCCCGAGGGCTGTGACACGGTCGATCAGGATGGAATGATCGACCGTGTCAAAGGCAGCGGAGCGATCTAGAAGTACAAGGACTGCTGCCCCACCCTGATCCAATATAGTCCTAATCTCGTCCAAGGCTTTTAACAAAGCCGTCTCTGTGCCATGACCCTTCCTGAAGCCGAACTGGGTGTCATCTAAAAGTTGGTGACAGTCGATGAAGCCCGACAGCTGTTTGTTCATGATAGCTTCAAATATTTTGGCCGGGAAACGAAGGCAAGCGATAGGTCTATAATTGGCTGAGTCCACGGGGTTCAGGAAAGGCTTTTTTAACAAGGGCTTGATGACCGCTTTTTTCCAGATTTCAGGATATATACCTGTTTGGAAGATGGAATTGCATAGGGCCGTGAGCGGAGGGGTGATAACCTCAGTTAAGGCACTCAGTGTAGAGGGGGGACAGGGATCTAAAGGAGACCCGGATTTAATGGAGGTGATTAACTTGCTAATCTGGTCTGTCGTGACCAAATGGAAGTTCGGAAAGGTGGGAGTGAGTGAGGAGGACTGAAGAAAAGGCTCAGCGTAGTCCGAACCCATAAGGGGGGAAAAAGATGAGTAGATTTTCATGACCTTAGTGAAGAAGAAAGTTGCAACGGCGTTGCAGAGGTCTTGAGATGGTTCACTGGGAGGCCCTGTCTGGGGATTGGAGAGAGACTCGACGACTTAAAACAGCCTTCTGGCAGAATTCTGGGCAGACTCGATCTGAGCAAGAAAAAAAGCGCTTTTGTGCTTAATGATGGCTTTCTTATATAACGCAAGCGCATCTTTATACGTTTGTTTGTCTAAGATCCTATAATGTCTGCGCCAACGCCTTTCTAAATTCCTGCAATACTGGCGTTGTAGCCGAAGGTCCTCTGTGAACCATTGGGCAGATGGCTTAGCCCGGCTGGAGATAATGGTTTTAGCTGGGGCTACTTTATTAATGGCGTCCGGGATCCAGTCCTGATATCTACTGGACAGTAGCGTAGGGTGCGGCGATGGCTCATAAGAGGATTCAGTCAGAATATTGGACAGAAGAGGATAGTCTACGTTTTTCCAGGCTCTGGTGGTAATGGGGGTACGGGAAGTGTGTTGCGGGGGATTAGGGTTATGAGCCAGGATAGTAAAGATAACTGCCGAGTGGTCTGACCATAATACAGGAAGACCAGTAGTCAGTACAATATTCGGGTTGTTGGTAAACAAGCCATCAAGCGTATGGCCTGCCTGATGGGTGGGGGCTTTCACCAACTGCTGTAATCCTACAGCAAGTAGGTCGGAAATCAGTTGAGTGGTGTCTTTGTCCCCTAGGACTTCCAGATGAAAATTGAAGTCCCCCAAGATGGTAAAGTCCGAATGGCCCAAAGAGAATTCCGTAACATCATCAAGAGTCGACAGGAAATTGACGTGTGGGCCGGGGGAGGCGGTAAACAAAAATTCCCTTGAAGACTTGGTTGTGGTACAGTGTAATGGAGAAAGTAAAGGCTTCACAATTCAGTCTAAGAATGGATTCGATTTTAGTTTGGAAAATCCCTTTATAAATAATGGCTAGGCCACCCCCTCTCCCCGTGTTCTGTCCTGTCTTACCACACAGTAACCCTCCGGTATGGCTGCACAGAAATCCGGGCCGGAGGCAGCGTCTCCCCAAGTTTCAGTTATGAACAAAATGTCCAGCTCCTGACTCCCGATAAAATCTCTAATTTCTAAGCTATGTTTTGGGAGGGAGCGGGCGTTGAGGAGCGCCAAACGAAAATTGAGCTTGGGTGTGGAACGAGGCTAAAAGCAGACAGAGTAGGGCAAGGGAGGGTGTACTTACAGCCAGGGCATGGGACAGGGGCGGAAACAAGGCAGCTAGGTGGTGGCAAAATCTGACAGCGCAAATTAGTAGTGGGTATATTAAGTTCTCGTAGCTGCGAGGAGGAGTAGCAAATGGGGGTAATGTGGGTATCGATCAGCCCGGGGCCAGGGGGGGTGGCCCTGGTCCCGGTCCAAGCCCGGATGGGCCCAGACGGGCTTGCCTCTGGCGCGCCCGCTGCGCCCGCCCGCTCGCTGCGCGGACGGGAAGATGGATTCATTATATCGTGTCCGGGCCCCCAATCGGCCGAACACTAGAGCGCTGTCCTTGCCCTCAACTAAGATGGCGGCCGCTGTGAATGCCGATGGGGATCGAGTGCGAAGGTCTCGAGAAGCCCTAAATCGGCTCCCAGAGACCCCGGTGATCCCAGTAAGGAAGCGCCCGCAGGTGGCAATGCGGCGTGAGGGGGGAATGAACAAATTTTAAGGGTGTTCTAGGGGTGTTCGAGTGACAGAAAACAAATCAGGACATGTGCCAATTAATTAAAAAATAACGATGCTAGCAAGTTATTGTGAAACAAACTAGTCCCTAACTCCCGGCTTCCGCCTCAGGAGTCTCAAATGCATTATAGAACGGAATTGCGACTGACCATGTTGCAACATGACCAATTCCTGTTCCATTATGTCTATGGCAGATGATACTATGCTATCCAAAGAATATATCCTGGACGACATAGCCGTTAACCCATTGTCAACTACAGAGAGAGATCTACCTTCAACATGCAAAAAGTCTGGTTTGTGGGTCATAGCTATGTCCACTGGAGTCAAAAATACGCAGCTAACAGAGGTATTTACAACCTTGATTTACCAAATGTGGACATTGTATGGATTGGACAGGGAGGATTGAGAAGTCACCAATTGATACCGTTGGTAAAATCCTTTATGCATTTACCACACCCTGACCTTATAATTGTGCACTGTGGTGGCAATGACTTGGGCACTTTCACTGGGGTAGGTCTGGAAATGCTTTTAAAGGACATCTTTTGGCAATTGATGTCACTTTTTCCAAAAACTGCCTTGGTATTTTCTAATATATGCCAAAGGCAAAAATGGAACTGGCCCAACCAATTTTGTCCACAGATTGAAAAAGCAAGGAAACATGTAAATAAATCTGTTTCTGCTTACCTCAGAGACTATGGTATGGGTTCCATTTACCACAACAACTTGCGTCACAACATGCAAGACATCTATAGGAGAGATGGTGTGCATTTTACAGATGAGGGGAATAGAGTTTTCCTCATGAATATAAGACTCTGCATTGGTACCTACTTGTAAGTACAAAAAACACCCACATAACACAACAGCTGTTTTCAGAGCTACCCTACCTCTAAGCACTCTAAATTATTTTTTTACCATATTTTTTTACACTGTTTTTCCCTGTGGTGCGCTCAGGGTGCGCGTACCGGAGCGCGCACCTGGAAACGCACCCAGGGCTTACCCCGCAAAAATTAAAAAAAAAAAAGTTTTTTTGCCCTTCAGGGTCCTTCTAGGCCCCCCTCAGAAAACCTAGGGGGTCAGGGTGTGTCTACTCTGCCCCCTTTTAATTATTTCCCCCTTTCTTTTTCACCTCTTGTGTCTCGATTCTACCGAGACACAAGATGGCGGACTCTCCGGACTGTTTAGAATGTTGACAGACACCCGACAGCCAATCGGCTTTCCGCTTGCGCACTCCCGTAGTGCGCCGGGTGCGCTCCCCGGTACGCGTACCTGTAAGCGCTCCAAGCGCGCATATAGATATATATGTGTTTTTGAAGTTAATTTTCATAAAAACCACTGGAGCAATTTTCACCAAATATAGCAAAGGCACATCTGCGTACCAGTCCCTACAATTTTGCCAAGTTTGGCGTAATTCCGTTCAGCGGTTCGGGCTGTAGACTTGTCAGACCGTCCTATGGAAATTAACATGGGGAAAACACGTTTTGGGACCCCCCTTTTTTCTCAGCCCCCACTCCACGAATCCCCCCGAAACTTCCAGGGAAAGAGCGGAGCAGAGCTGGCCAAAATTTGGGAAAATTACACGCAAATTCCTCAACCGGCGCCAGTTATTCCCAATAGAATGTTGCGGATTTCCTATGGTAGCCAATCCTAACTATAACTACCTACTGGCGACCGCCAGTAGGTAATATATATATATATATATATATATATATATATATATATATATATATATATATATATATATATATATATATATATATATATATATATATGTTTAAATAAAAGTTGTTATATTTGTCTAGGTTCCATGGCTAGAAATTTTGAGATAATATATAATCACAATTTCTAACAAAAGTGGGATTAATGGCTCTAATAGTCTTTCTATAAATATGATAAATATGATATCTGATATTATAAACAAAATGTCCAGCTCCTGACTCCCGATAAAATCTCTAATTTCTAAGCTATGTTTCAGGAGGGAGCGGGCGTTGAGGAGCGCCAAACGAAAATTGAGCTTGGGTGTGGAACGATGCTAAAAGCAGACAGAGTAGGGCAAGGGAGGGTGTACTTACAGCCAGGGCATGGGACAGGGGCGGAAACAAGGCAGCTAGGTGGTGGCAAAATCTGTAGCTAAGATACACTGAAGTAACATGAGAAATGCTTGCTGCATAATTTAGTATTTAGTATTAAGAATATAAAAAGTTCAGGATATCAGAATCATTAATGGTTTAAGCTTTTGCTTTGGGCTGGGCTCTTGTGCCAGCTGTAAATTAAACAATACTGTAATTTACTGTAGCCTTGAGAAGGTGATGGATTATTGCTTACAATCGTCACCTTAAATCTGTAGCCAATCAGTTTTAAGAAACACGTTTTGACTGTGTTGCAAATAGCTGCACTTTATACTCATCACAGAAGATGAAATAAACAAGTTGCTTACCTTTGGTAGCAGTCGTTCAGCTGGATGCTCTATCTACCTGCTCATACTTCACTTTGTGACTACCCTGAGCACCAGACTGGATTGGAGATATTTCATAGCAAGTCTCCCCTGCGCCAATAGGTGGCATAGTGTGACTGAGTTGGCTTTATCCCACCCAGAAATTATGCCACAGCCACATTTACTCGCCACTCCAGCAAGCTGTCAGTTTTTTTTTAGCTCTGTCTGCTCCATCATGACAGTGTGCAGATTCCTAAATTGAGACCTTTTTTAGGTGGGATAGAGATTATGCCAGAGAATTGGGTGGGGGATGGTTACTAGAGGGGGCGGTGAGGAATCTGTAGTTAGTGTATCCACCAGAAGGATGTTACTTACCATGCAAGCATCTGTTCTTGGCAAGTAGTGCTATAGATTCACATGCTCTACATACTCCTGCTATCTAGTGTTGGGTCCGGAGTTGTGTAAACTGTTTTTCTTAGAAGAAGTGTTTCGAGTCACAAGGTCGAGTGACTTCTTCTCTTGGTAATATTGCTCGGCATCGACTCCATTGTTGTTTTCCTGCAGGCGGGTGAGAAAGGAGTGTTCGGTATTTGTAAGAAAAGCAAAGTCCATGGAAAATTTAAATATATAATGCAGGTACAAAGACCGCAGGCGTCTGTGGGTGGCGCATGTGAATCTACAGCACTACATGTCACGAACAGATGCTTAGAGGGTAACATAATCTGTTCGATGGCATGTGTCCCTGTAGATACACATGCTGTGCATAGACTGTTAAGCAGTCCCTCCTGAGAAAAGGTGGTGGGCTTGTGGGAATTGAAGTAGTTTGGAAAAGGGTATGTAGCACGGCTTTACCTACACTAGTTTGTTGGTGTGCTAAAACATCTACACAGTGATGCTTGGTGAAGGAGCGTGGCGTAGACCATGTAGCTGCCTTACAATTGTCAGCTATGGGAATGTTTCAAAGAAAGGCCATAGTTGCTCCATTTTTGCAAATGGAGTGTGCTCTGGGAGAAACCGGTAAAGGTCTTTTGGCCTTAATGTAACAAATTTGAATACATTTGACTATCCATCTGGCTATGCCCGATTTGGATATTGGGTTGCCTTTACGGGGTGAAGAAAAGGCTACAAAAAGTTGTTTCGTTTTTCCGAGAGTTTCAGTTCTATCTATGTAGAACATGAGAGCTCTTTTGACATCTAATTTTGAAGAGCTCTTTCTGCAACACAATCTGGAGGAAAAAAAATACTGGGAGATCCGTGGAATGATTGAGGTGAAATTGTGAGACTTCCTTAGGTAGGAATTTAGGATTGGTACAAACAACCACTTTGTCTCAATGAATTTGGAAGAAAGGTTCTTCTAAGGTTACAGCCCGGAGCTCACTAACACACCTGAGGAGGGAATGGCAACTAAGAATGCCACTTTCCATGAAAGAAATTGAAGGGGGCATTAGTGAAGAGGTTCAAAAGTGGGACCCTTGAGTTTAGTGAGAACAATGTTAAGGTTTTAGGAGGCTGCTGGAGGAACCCTAGGTGGAATAACTCTGTTTAGACCTTCCAGGAACACCTTGATGACTGGAATTTTGAATAGTGAGAGATGTGGTCAGTTTTGGAGCTAGGCAGCCATCACAGCGAGGTGTAAGCTAAATTTGCTTTATGCAAGTGAGGCAGGTAGCATAGAATGTCTTGCACTGTGGCTGTGATAGGATCAACTTGTTTGGATTGGCAGTAGCATACAAAATGATTCCACTTTGCTGAATAACAGGCTCTAGTTGTGGGTAAGCATGTTTCCTTGAGAATGGCAATACATTCTGGTGGGAATTCAAGGTAGCCAAACTCTATGACCAACATTGCAGGGTTGAGTGTTTTGGGTATATTAATCAAAATAACCTGATCCTGATCTGAATAGGCGATATATTCCTTATCATCCTCTGTTGACTAGTGTGTGTGGTTATACTTAACCTAACACCCACTCTAAGAGTTACAACAAGGTGTGCCTAACTTTAAAAAAAACCTCATAAACTCTCTATGTGTCTACTCATGTGTGTCTACATTCCCTTCTCTCAATCAAGCTTGTACAGGTCCATGCAGAAAAAGAGAAAAGCAAGTCAGGAAAAAATGTGTGGGTGGCATGAAGGAACCTCACGGGAGCAACCACCTGGGAACTACTGACAGGTTCTCGTCAGTGTGTTCCACTTCTCATCATTGGCTCCTTCCCGCCAAAATAAACAAAATTTCAAAGTAGGAAAAATATGAAACTAAATCCTAAACAACTCAAAAGTGCGTGTCCCTATCACACTCATGTGCATCTACCCCCCGGGGTGTCAACACCGCTAAACAGTGTGGTACCCTATTATAAAACGGAGTTAGATATCCCTCGCCATTTGAATCACTTTATTCCGTGCTGGGTATCTACTCCCATTAAAACCAAAACTCTGCAGTTGTGCTTCGTTTTGAAAATATATGAGGCCAACATGTTTCGTTGCCTGTCTAGGTTGGTCGGCAACTTCTTCAGGGCTGGGGGTATTTTCTTTGCCACACAATACTGGACACTGCCAGCTTTCAAATCTTTGCGAAGGTGCCTACCGGCATACCTCGGGTTCTCCGTACACCGTATGCTTTACTGGTCTCCCTTCACGTAGAGCAGTCGCTTTTCATCAACCATCCGTAACTTCGGTCTCTGTCTCTGCTCGGGCTCCCGTTCCCGCTGAGTGTTTTGGGGTCTGGGTGTTGGATGTGTCCCGGATTCTGAATGAGAAGGTCCGACCTGTTGGGGAGCTTCTTGTGTAAAACTTCTGAGAGATCTAGTAGTGTTGCGAACCAGGGCTGACGCGCCCAAGTGGAAGCTACAAAGATCATGGTGAGAGATGTTTGCCTGAGCCTTCGAACCAGAAATGGAATGAGAGGAAGCGGTGGAAAAGTGTAAACAAATATCCTTTACCAACTCATACACAGTGCGTTGCCCTTAGATAGTCGGTGTTGGTACCTGGAAGTGAAGTTTGGGCATTTTGCATTTTCTGGTGTGGCGAAAAGGTCGATCTGGGAAAAATCTCACATTTGAAAGTAGGGAACAAGGACTTGTGATTGGAGTTTCCATTTGTGGACTTGTTACTGCATCCTGCTGAGCAGGTCTGCAAAGTCTTCTCCCGTTAGGGTGAATGTTGTGATGAAGAGCCTACTTCCATATGACCTGAGACAGTTGTGGTAGTTGTGAAGACCATCCCCTCCCTGTTTTTGTAGATAATACATGGCTGTCAGATTGTCTGTCCAGACTAGGACAACCTCATGAGACAGGTGATGAAGGAAAGCTTTCAGTGCTAGGTAAACCACATGAAGTTCCAAGTAGTTGATGTATAGAGATTGATGTTTGGCATCACAAAGACCTTGTATTGTCAAGTATTATAGGTGGGCACCACAACCCGTCTGTGGTGTTAGTGATATGAGGTGAGGTACAGTGTCCAGAAAAGGCTGCCCTTTTAACAGATTGTTGGTGTTCCATCATTGCAGAGAACGGTGAGTGTGGCGGTCTATCAACACCAGATCTTCCAGGTGACCCTATGACTGAGACCACTGGTGAGCCAGACTCTGCTGCAGAGGACGCATGTATAACCTTGTGTGGGGAGATATGGTAATACAAGAAGACACCATTCCTAGCAGACCCATGACAATCCGTACTGTGAGTGTGTGAATTGGCTGGAACTGGGGAAGAGATTCCTGAAAGTTCTGAATTAGAGCAGGATTGGGGTAGGCTAATCCTGCGTTTTCAAAATTGCTCCTAAGTAAGGTTGAACTTGAAGAGGTTGAAGGTGAGACTTGGGTACATTGATAGTAAATCCTAGTCTATGAAGTAGATCCACTGTAAACTGAGTCTTTTGTTGGCACAGCTGAAGAGGCTTTGATGAGCCAATCGTTCAGATAGGGAAATATGTGGACATGTTGTCTTTCCAGATGTGCTACAACCACTGTCAAATGCAAAAAGAACAATTGATGGACAGAATGCTGAACAATGTCAAACATTCACTCCAGTACAGAGATTCAGACCTAAATCCATTGTTTTTTGCTCCCCGTGGCCATTCCAGTTTAAACCCAGCCATTTGCAAATCAGTCTTGCCCTTGCTCTCCATGGAAACAGTACAGTCCGAACTGCCAGACCAGGTCCTCCACGGACCAGAAACATTAATCCTGGGACCGTTTTTTGGATATCACCCCTAATCAGCCAGGCTAGCTTGACTCTAGTGGCATGGAGAGCACGGGACCCACGTCTGGGCATACCCGTCCCACTCGGGAGTGACAAATGCAAAAAGAACAATTGATGGACAAAATAGTGACCAATGTCAAACATTCACCCCAGTGCAAAGATCTGGGCCTAAATCCATTGTTTTTTTGCTCCCCATGCATGGTGAGCAAAAGAATGATGGATTTAACCCATATCTCTTGACTCAGGGTGAATGTTTGATTTGTTCAGCATTCCGGCCATCAGTTGTGTGTCTTTTGCTTTCTTGCCCGAAGTGCGCTGGGTATGCCCAGACGTGGGATCCCGGGCTCACTGTGCCACTGGATTAAAACTAGCCTCACTGATGAGGGGTAACACCCCGAAACCTGTCCTAGGATGCTTGTTTCTGGTCCAGGAAAGACATGGCTTGGCAGTTTGGGCTGGACCTTTCCCATGAGGAGTAGGGTCAAGACTGATTTGCATATGGCTGGCTATAAACTGAGGTGGCACGGTAAGCAAAAGAACAATGGATTTAACCGAGATCTCTTGACTGGGTGTGAAAGCTTGATTTGTTCCACATTCCGTCCATCATTTGTGTGTCTTTTGCTTTCTTGTCCCAAGCATGCCAGGTATGCCCAGATGTGGGTCCCAGGGTCACTGTGCCACTGGATTCAAGCTAGCCTGGCTGATGAGGGCGCGATATCCCGAAATCAGTCCCAGGATGTTCGTTTCTCGTCCAGGGAGGACCTGGCTTGGCAGTTCGCGCTGGACTGTTCCAATGAGGAGCAGGGTCGAGACTGCTTTGCATATGGATGGGTCTGGACTAGGGTGGCATGGGGAGCAAAGGAACAATGGATTTAACTCAGTTCTATTGACTGAGGGTAAATGTTTGATTTGTTCCGCATTCCGTCCATCATTTGTGTGCCTTCTGCAACCCCTGTCAGGCATTTTGTGAAAACTCGAGGTGCGGCAGTCCGCCTGAATGGAAGCACTTTGAATTGATAGTGTTTGCCTGCTATGACAAATGGTAGATATTTCCAATGAGCTGGGTGTATTGGTGTGTGGAAGTAGGCATCCTTTAGGTCTAATGTCATAAAGTCGCCCTGTTGCAGAAGCGGAATGATATCCTGTTGAGTGATCATATGAGAAGTGTTCCGATAGTATGTAATCGTTTAAAGGTCTGAGATCTAAGATTGGTCTTAGAGACCCATCCTTCTTGGGAATTAAAGTATATGGAGTATACTCCTGAACCTTGTTGTTGAAGAGGAACAGGTCCTATGACTCCTTTGAGAAGAAAGGGCTTGGACCACTGGTTTGAGAAGTGTTAGCTATTCGAATGGTAACTTCTGAGTGCGAGGTGGAATTGTGGGCGGTGTGGTAATGAGCTCCAGACAATATACATGTTGGATAATAGCCAGTAGCTATTGGTCTGTTTTGATGGAATTCCAGACTGGGTGGAAAAACTGTCGTCTGCCCGCGACAGGTGTTGTGTGGTCAGGGGGTAGCATTGGGTAGTCACTGTTTGGCAGTGGGTGTGACTCTTGTGCAGAGGTACCCCTTCCTTTGTTTTTACTTACTCTGAAGGAACCTCTAAAATAACCATTGGTGTAGGGGGATTGAGTTTGTTTTGTTGGAAAGTATCTGTGGAGGTGGATTTATATGCCCCTGTATAGACTGTCTGGTAAAAGGAGCCTCTAGAAGTGTAAGTTTGTAACGCTTCCATCGCCTTAGCTGTATCAGTGTCCTTTTTCATTTTATCAAGGGTAGAATCCACCTGTGGTTTAAAAGCACAAGTTACTACTTGTGTAACGATATATCTGTAAGAGACATTAGTTAGTAATAAATTCCTTACCTTAGAATATCCCCAGGCGTCAGACTGGATTCAGAAAGTTTTTAGTCAGCAGTACCCCTGCACGTTGGTAGATGGCGCTGTGCGGCTCCGCGTCCGTCGCTGGCGTCGCAATCGACAAAATGACATCACATAGACTACTTAGGCTCCACCCATGTGCACTGACGTCAGTTCTGTACACGACTATCCACGTCAGGAACGCAGAGCCATGCAAGAAACTGACCACTGGTGCCATGAAACTAGGGCCCTGAAAGGGATGACCATAACCCTATAAATCAGTTTGCAGAATGGGGAGGATGGTTGGGACGGTAAGGAATCTATCACTCACTAATGTCTCTTACAGATATATTGTTACACAAGTAGTAACTTGTGCATCTGAAAGAGACACGTTAGTGATAGATTCTTTACCTTAGAATAGAAACCCCAGCAATACCAAACCAGTTGGTGGGTCTGCGAACAATATTACACCAGAAAGTCACGGAGAAGCTGTCTCTCCGGACTTGACTGTCAAGGCAATAATGCTTGGTAAACGTGTGCAGAGAGGCCCACGTAGCTGCTTGACAAATGTCCTGCAAGGGAACGCCGCGTCCCAAGGCAGTAGTGGCTGCCGATGCCCTGGTAGAATGGGCACGCAACCCCACAGGAGGCTCCTTCTTGGCCAACGAGTAACATGCTTTGATGCACAGGACGACCCACCGAGAGATGGTTTGTTTGTGCACGGCCCGACCATTTTTGGCACCCACGTAGCCAACAAAGAGTTGGTCATCCACCCGGAACTGTTGTGTGCGCTTCAGATAGAACAAGAGTGCACGTTTTGGGTCCAGACGGTGGAGCTGCTCTTCCTCTTTTGAAGGATGCGGAGGTGGAAAGAAGGTGGGCAAAGTGATGGTCTGCCCGATATGGAAGGGCATTTCAACCTTTGGCAAGAAAAAAGGACGGGTCTGTAAAACCACCCTGTCCGGATGAACAGAAAGGAAAGGAGGTTTGGAAGAAAGAGCCTGGAGCTCACTCACTCTTCTGGTAGAGGTGATAGCTTCCAGGAAAGCCGCCTTGAGAGTGAGAAGACTCAAAGGACAGTTATGAAGGGGCTCAAAGGGAGCGCACATCCGATAGGCCAAAACAAGGTTTAAGACCCATTGAGGCATTATGAACGACACAGGAGGAAACATGTGCGTAATGCCTTTTAGGAAACAGTTACCAACCGGGGACTTAAAAAAAGAAAGCTGATCTGGAAGCCGTAGAAAGGCGGAAATGGCCCAAAGATAACCTTTGATAGTGCCCAGAGCAGAGCCCTGCTTGACCAAAGAAAGAAGGAACAGGAGGACTTCGGAAAGAGGGGCAGAAAGGGGGATCCACAGCCTTAGCTATGCACCATGCCACAAACTTGTTCCATCTGCAGGCGTATACCGTTTTAGTGGAGGGACGCCTGGCTGCCAGAATGACATCACAGACTTCGGGAGGAAGATCGAAAGCTGTCAACTGTTGCCGCTCAATCTCCACGCATGGAGGTGGAGGCTGGACAAGTTTAGGTGGAGGACCGTCCCCTGCTGCAGCGACAGAAGATCCTCCCGAAGAGGCAGTCGGATTGGGGGATCGATTGCCATGTTGAGAAGCTCAGGACACCAGTATCTTCATGCCCAATCGGAGCCACAAGGATGACTTGGGCCTGGTCGCGCCGAATCTTCTTCAGCACTCTGGGCAGAAGTGGTATAGGTGGAAAGGCGTACAACAGACCGCAAATCCACTCGCGACGAATAGAGTCGCCAAGCGAGTGCCACTTGGAAATTCCAACGTGCAGACTGATGACATTGCGCATTCTCTTCGGTGGTGAATAGATCTAACCAAGGCTGTCCCCACTGCAGAAAGCACTGGTGGCTGAGTTTGTCCGCCCTGGTGCTCAGAGAACCTGCCAGGTGTTGAACCACCAAGGTGATGCCTTGGATGTTCCAGCCATGTCCAGAGGTGCACACAACCCCATCCGGCCCAGTTTGTTGCAATACCAAATGGCTGTGGTTTTTGGGGGTGATCACCTGCACAATACTTCCTCGGAAAGAGGGAAGGAATAGCTTCAGTGCAAGTCGGATCGCCCAAAGCTCCAAAGGGTTGATATGGACTCCGCCGGAGACCAGAGGCCTCTGATCTACACCTCTCCCAAGTGGCCATCCCATCGCAGGAGGGACGCATCCGTCACCACTGTGTGCTCCGGTTGGGGAAGGGAGAGGGATCTGCCATTGACCCAATCACGATTTGTGAGCCACCACTGCAATTGTCGTGCAGTGCCTTCCAAGATCTGGACATGATCTGACAGGTTGCCCTGATACTGTACCCACTGGAACTTCAGGTCCCACTGCAAAGCCCGCATATGCCATCTGGCATGTTGCACTAGCAGGATGCAGGAGGCCATGAGGCCCAGGTGCTGGAGGGTCACCCTGACTGAAAACGGGGATAGAGGCTGAAAGATCAGAATCATAGCCTGAACATCCCGGACTCGCTGCTCAGGAGGATAAACCTGAAACCGCGTCAAATCCAGAACCGCTCCGATGAAGGGGAGCTTCTGAGAGGAACTCAGGTGCGACTTCAGCACGTTGATGGAGAACCCCAGCAAATGCAGGAGGTTGGCCGTAGTCTGAAGGTGGGGGACTACTGCCTGGGGCGAGCCCGCCTTCAACAACCAGTCGTCGAGGTAGGGTAAGACTGACACCCCTGACCTGCGCAGATGAGCTGAGACCACCTCCATCACTTTCGTAAACACCCGAGGGGCGCTGGTAAGGCCAATAGAGAGCACGGCAAACTGAAAATGCTCCTAGCCTACCGTGAACCACCGCAGGTAAAGCCAGGGGGCCGGCAGGACGGGGATGTGAAAATATGCGTCCTTCAAGCCCAATGCTACCATCCAGTCTCCTGGGTCGAGGGCAGCCAAGATCTGAGCCAGAGTCAACATCTTGAATTTCTCCTTCGGGAGGAAGCAATGGACGTTCCGTAGGTCCAAGATGGGGCGCAGGCCCCCTTTGTCCTTCTTGGGGACCAGAAAGTATTGGGAATAACAACCATGTCCTACTTCTGGCCTAGGAACGCGCTCAATGTCCCCCTTGGGCAAGAGGGCCATTACTTCCTGTTAGAGAAGCGCAAAGTGATCCTCCGACATGCGGTGGAACTGAGGTGGCATGGCTGGGGGGCAGATTTGAAGGGGAGGGAGTAACCCCTTTGGACAATTTGCAGCACCCACCAGTCTGAAGTGACAGAACGCCAGTGGAGAAGGTGATGTTGAATCCTGCCGCCAACCGGCTTGAGGTGCATCCCAAAGCTCGGACTAGGAAGGCTTTGAGGCGGATGCTGCAGGAGCAGAGGTGGACTGACAGGCACGCTGGCCCGCTGTGCCGCCACGGTGACCCCCACACCCACAGCTGCACTGAGTTTGGTGCTGCGCAGACTTCTGACTGAACGAGCGGGCAGGGGCGCCCCTTCCGTAGCCACGAAAGGAACAAAAGGTAGATGTGGCCGGGCGTGAGGGGGAGAGACCCAAGGATTTGGCCGTAGCCCGAGAGTCTTTGAAATGCTCCAGCGCATTTTCTGCCTTATCGCCACAACAGGCGAGTACCATCAAAAGGAATGTCCATGAGGGAACTCCTCTCTTGGCTATATGCATACAATCTGCTCCACGGCCTCACACTGCACATGCTCCTATTTGAACTTGCCCAGCTGCTTTTTCACCTGACTTGTGCATCACATGCACTTTTTACATCGTACTGACCATTTAAAACATCTTACAATGCCCCCAGTAAACTCTTTTGGCAGCGCTAATATTTCCAACTATCTTGGTCTCTGCAATGCCAACTGAATTACGGGGCCGGGATTATCTTCCTTTATAATATCATCACACCAGAGCAGTATTTATTAATAATTGGGACCATTCCATTGTCCATGTGTAATATAATTCTCCCGGTTTTCTCTTTGGCAGTATTATCCTTATAAGGCAGAATTCTCTTTCCTCTGTCGGGTTCCCACACGGACCCTAAACTACAAGGAACAGGGACGGAACTACTGTTCCCATGATTCCCTGGCACGCATCCTCCCCTTGCCACGGTAACGCGATGACGCCACTTCCGGTTTCTGCAAGACGCGCCCTTCACTGCCAGGCTTTACCGCGCTGACTGCCCATTTAAACTCTGGCCACACGCCACGCTATCGCACAAGCCGAGGACCAGAACCGCAATAGGTAGAGATGCTGGGTGAGAACTTCAAGTGAAGTAAGTGAACTTACGGCCTGAGGGCACACTCGGTGTCCGCACGCAATGACATCTTTGTCTCCGCCCCCCGGGGCTACCTGCTCCTTACCCACCCACACTACCACGACCATTTTTTTTAATACCTTTCCTAGGACCACCCTCATTATCGCTCTGGTCCTGTGTGGTACGCGCAGCCCTCCCGCATTTGGTAAGTCACAATGACTGTTAATGGGGATGACAGGCATGAGTGAATGATTGTATATAAATGTGCATGGTGTGCTAAGAAGTCATGCATTTTTTCATGAGACGGTGCACTATATACGGCGATTTGAGACTGTTCTTCAATGGTGCTATTATATTACTTATGGCGAGTCTAACACGCAGATAGTGTTAGTATGCGAGTAAAATCGCCACTCTTAGTAGGTCTGTCACATATAATCAGTATGTCACAGGACCACAATGAATGAGTGGCACTATGAGGGAACTCCTCCCCTAATGTAGACATGCACACAATTGTAAGCATGCTCTCCACAGTATAATCACCATACACCGATTGGGTATGAAGCACTGATTAAACTTTTTAATGAAGAATCACGTTTGATGTATCTGTCCCCCATTTGATCTTTCAGGTGGAGTTTGGCAGCACGCTGACACATGTACACTTCACATACCATGAGGAGCAGCTACTCTGCCCTCGTTTCCCAGAGAAGATAGGGACTTCCCATCCTATTAGTATTCCTCACATAGGGGGCTGCCCATCTGCCCTGAATAAAGTCCGGGACCTTTATGGCCGCTCTGGACTGAAACATGTCATCACTAGGGTCTTAGGACCATAAAAACTCCAATAAGACCTGTTTTTAGAATTTTATCGACCCAGACAGACCCAAGAATAAAGAGAAACCCGGGGTCTGCCTGAGGTATTTTATTCTTTAACCCCCCTTGTCTTTATCTATCGAAAGAGCTTCCAATACTGTGGGTGAGCCCACCCCGATTTTTAGGGGTCGGGGTGACCCGATGATGAAGCATGACACCATTAGGGTGTGTGAGGGTAATTTAAATAAAGAGTGCTTTTTCCCCAGACACAGGATCGTGATTAGCACAACCTTACACTAGAGAGGCCCCCTCATCCTTTCTCCCCTATCCTTTGACTCAGGTAGTTTACTAACTACCCTGACCACTGATCGGTCATTTAGAGTATTTTTTGTGATTCAACTCTGGACGTCCCCCAAAAACCCAGTGGACCGCAGCCAGGCATGGCGACGCAGGGCCACTGTTGTGGAGATCGCTCTCCTTAAAGAATCCGCGGTGTCCAGCCCACACCGAATGGCGAACTTCGCAGCATCCTTCTCCTCCGCAACAGCTTGGGAAAGTATTGCCCGAACCTCTTCCGGGCACTGGGGCAGTGTCTGCACCACTGTGTCCCATACAGCGCGAGAGTAGCGACCCAAGAGGCATGCGATATTGACTGACCGCAGCCCCAAGCTGTCAAAGGAAAATAACTTCTTGCCAAACTGCTCCAGCTTTTTCGATTCCTTAACCGGCGGGGCGGTAGGGAATGCACTTTGGGACGTGGAAGCCTGAATGACCAGACTAACCGGAGTCAGATGATTTGTCAGAAAGGCCAGGTCATGCGGTGCCGGGCGATGACACCTGGCCACGTTCTTATCCACAGGAACCCCTGTGGCTGGCCTAGACCAGGTGCCCATTAAAACATCTGTCAAGGCCTCATTAAACAGGAGCAGAGGTTCCAAAGAACTTGCTGCCGGCTGAAGCACCTCAGTAAAGAGGTTGGTCTTGTGAGTGACAGTAGGCAGATCAAGGTCAAAGGCCTCAGCTGCTCCACGGAGCACCACAGTATATGTGACGCCCTCCTCCATGATTGCGAGAGGAGACATAAATCCAGGCTCGGAAGAGAGGTCAAGGCCACCTGCGTCCTCCGCCCACTCATGTTCAGACTCGCACTGTTGTGCAAGAGGGGCCTCCGACCCCTCCCAGTCATCCCCCTCCTCCACAGCCTGTGGTACAGGCGGCAGCGGCGGGGGAGGCACAGGGGAAAACAAATGCTCCAACGGCACCGTGAACAGCGCTGATCCCGCTCCATGTCCCAATTAGGGTCCCTAGCCAGAGCAAAATTGGCCGGAAATTTCGGGCAAGGGCGGAGGTGGGACAAACAGAACCCATGGCGGCGCCGGGAACGGAGGCGCCGGCGGAGGACCTTGCGGCACCTCCGGCGGAGCTGGTGGCAAGCAAGGGCCCTCAATAGGGACTGCGGGGCCCAAAGGCGCACCGGTGGGAGCCCTAGGCCTGAAAAGGAAGTCCATGGCGGCAAGAAACTCTTGCACCTGGGCCAGAGTCGCTGATGGACCCGGATAAGGTGGGTAGGCCGCGGGACTCTCAGGCTCCAACGGAACCATGGGGGAACAACCCCTGGCCGCCCTGGTCCACGTCCGGAGACCGACGGGGAGACGTCAGAGAACGAACAAGCTTCTTCAAGATTTTCTTGTGACGTCTCTTACCCGATTCTGAGGGTGAAGACTTTGACCCCGAGGAGCGATGATGATTGGTCCCTCGAGCGACCCCTGGACCTCAAACGGCATGGAGACAACTGCCTGGCCTCCAGCAGCTTTGGGGACAGCTCCCGCAAAGCCTTCGGAGCCATGGCCAGATAGTCGGAACATGACCGAGGCATCCCTACGTAGTACCAGAAGTCAAAGACTCAAAAGAAGTAGAGAGAAAAGTCTCAAAAAGTTAGTCAAAAAGTGACTAGGGTACGTGCTCTAACCGGATCTGCGCGCTTACGCCAGCGACGGACGCAGAGCCACACAACGCCACATACCGACATGCAGGGATACCGCTGACGAAAAACTAACTTGATCCAGTCTGACACCTGGAGATATTTTAAGGTAAGGAATCTATCACTAACGTGTCTCTTTCAGGTGTGTGATCTTTATCAAAAGCCAAATTTAAAGGATGCCTGCTGGACCTCTGGTTTGGAACCTAAACCAGCCTTGTGTGCCTTCTGAGAAGGACACTTGTTTTGATAAAGGAACAGGGGTGGGAGCACACCGCTTCACCTCCCAGCAAGGTTCGCCCCTGGCATTATGGTAAATGCAGTTTCAGTTACTTGCTTGCTTCAAGAGTGTTCGAGTGTTTCGCCACAGTTGGCGCAGATAATGCTGATCTCTAGACACATGTTTCTGGTTCTTTAACCGTCATCAGTAGAGATTACAGTCTTTCAAATTTGGGGTTTGTTGAGTAGGCTGCCATCATCTTTCTCAGGTCAGGTACCTCTCACAGGCATGAGGGTTTTTCATCCACGAGCTCGTCAGCTCAATGACTCATGGGAGTACTATTAAACAGGAACAGGGGTGGGAGCACACGGCTTCACCTCCCAGCAAGGTTCGCCCCTGGCATAATGGTAAATGCAGTTTCAGTTCCTTGCTTGCTTAATACCTCTGGCTGCTGTATCTGCTGCATCAAGGGCACAGAGGATGGCGTTTTTTGTGATAACCTGCCCCTCTGTGACAAGTCGCTGACCCCCTTTTGCGATGGTCTTCCAGGAGGTACTGCAAGAGTTTCTCCATCTCGTCCCAATGGGTTCTATCGTAACGGGCTAGAAGGACCTTTAAAAAAAGGAGTCCACATGAGGGGTGATGACCCGGGCAAGGACTGGCTAATTAAAAAAATTCTCAGCAAGTCTCATCATTCCAGGAAGAATGGGCAATAATTGGGTGTCCTTGTGTGTGGAAGAGTATCAACCAAAAAGTCTCGTTCTAGGGAGTCTTTGTGCAGCTCAATGTTATGAAAAGCTGCTGCCCTGGATAACATGATGGAAGGAAGTGGCATCTTCAGGAGGGGAAGGTTGAACTGGATAGAGGTTTGGATCGTAAGGGGTAGTGGGATCAGTGCTATATATATATATATATATATATATATATATATATATATATATATATATTGTTATACAAAGGTCCAAGCTTTTTGAGAGGCACACGACAGCTTTCCCATTTCCTCACTGTTGCAGCATGTTTGTAAGCCCTACGCGTTTCGAGGCCGATATGCCTCTCATCAGGGGCAGGCAGCTTTCCTCTCTGTCTTTTGAAAGTCTCCCATCTGCGAGCATAATAATTAATTGCACCCAGTGTGCTGCGCGAAGCGCGATATAAAGAGAATGCACGCTGGGACATGTGGTCCTGGGAGGAAAATCTTAACCTTTAGTAGGCTCCAAAAGACAGTCGATTTCGGCATATTGTTGTAAGTTTGCAATCCTGAGTTGCTCCTTAGTAGGTGCAGGTTCCGCTGTGCTGATCAAGTTGGACGTAGTTCCGACTCGCAGCTTCGTTCACTTTTCGATGGTGCTCTCTCACACGTCAGGACTGGCGTGTTATTAATTGTTATACAAAGGTCCAAGCTTTTTGAGAGGCACACGACAGCTTCCCCATTTCCTCACTGTTGCAGCATGTTTGTAAGCCCTACGCGTTTCGAGGCCGATATGCCTCTCATCAGGGGCAGGCAGCTTTCCTCTCTGTCTTTTGAAAGTCTCCCATCTGCGAGCATAATTAATTAATTGCACCCAGTGTGCTGCGCGAAGCGCGATATAAAGAGAATGCACGCTGGGACATGTGGTCCTGGGAGGAAAATCTTAACCTTTAGTAGGCTCCAAAAGACAGTCAATTTCGGCATATTGTTGTAAGTTTGCAATCCTGAGTTGCTCCTTAGTAGGTGCAGGTTCCGCTGTGCTGATCAAGTTGGACGTAGTTCCGACTCGCAGCTTCGTTCACTTTTCGATGGTGCCCTCTCACACGTCAGGACTGGCGTGTTATTAATTGTTATACAAAGGTCCAAGCTTTTTGAGAGGCACACGACAGCTTCCCCATTTCCTCACTGTTGCAGCATGTTTGTAAGCCCTACGCGTTTCGAGGCCGATATGCCTCTGATCAGGGGCAGGCAGCTTTCCTCTCTGTCTTTTGAAAGTCTCCCATCTGCGAGCATAATTAATTAATTGCACCCAGTGTGCTGCGCGAAGCGCGATATAAAGAGAATGCACGCTGGGACATGAGGTCCTGGGAGGAAAATCTTAACCTTTAGTAGGCTCCAAACAAAAGGTACAAAACAATATTTGCTTTTAAACACTGGACACAGTTTGAATTGTGACACGCATTTGGGAACTTCATAGCCCAGCATGCAATAGTGAATGCTCTTCAGCACACGCCCATTGAAGGGCGAGCATGTCAATAAAGCAGAGAAATGTTTAAATGCGTGCATCATTCTGTGTTCGGAAGCAGCCCATGAAGAAGCGGCGTAGGACCGTGAAACGCGTTGGCATTAATAAACACGTGGGGGCATGAATGCTAGCTGCGATTAATTGCCGGATGGCTGAGCGGTGTCGAGTGCCCTCTCATCTTGATGGGAACTTTGTGGAATAATTTTGCACGCTGCCTCCCTGCCGCGGAGAGGGAACCATCACCAGCATGGAAGAACAGATCCAGCTGACTGAGGCGGAGATTTCGAACTGTTCGAGAGCGACAGCACACTGCTCTAAATGTGCACATAAGCTTGCTGTTATGCCCCGACCCTTACAAAAGGTACAAAACAATATTTGCTTTTAAACACTGGACACAGTTTGAATTGTGACACGCATTTGGGAACTTCATAGCCCAGCATGCAATAGTGAATGCTCTTCAGCACACGCCCATTGAAGGGCGAGCATGTCAATAAAGCAGAGAAATGTTTAAATGCGTGCATCATTCTGTGTTCGGAAGCAGCCCATGAAGAAGCGGCGTAGGACCGTGAAACGCGTTGGCATTAATAAACACGTGGGGGCATGAATGCTAGCTGCAATTAATTGCCGGATGGCTGAGCGGTGTCGAGTGCCCTCTCATCTCGATGGGAACTTTTTGGAATAATATATATATATATATATATATATATATATATATATATATATATATATATATATATACTCACCTGCTTCCTGTTCGTCACACCCACGGCGCTGAAGAAGGCAAATGATGCCGAAATGCATTCGCCACTGCGGGTGTTTGTGAATTTCTTTGCCGGCTGTTTCGGAATAAAGCTGCTTTCCAAGTTTCCCCTGCTGTGGCCTTTTCTTCCTTTGGAGGAGTTCTTTGGATACAATTTCAGCGCGATTTCCAGTATCGCGTTTTAAAGATCCCCGCATCATTCAGTGGCTTTGGATTTACTGGTCTCCGCTTTGGTGGAACTTTTTCGCTATCCTGGATGCAGGAATGACCAAAGCCCACCCACACGCACAGGAGAAGAAGGAGCGGTGTAGATATCTTTGCTTAACAGCTTTGCCCCCGCTGAAACATATCCTGAGGCATGGTGGGGGATGCGGTTAGGGGATTCGAGGAAGGGGCTTGCTTCGGGACTACTGGACATTGGGGTTCAAGGCGGTACTGCTCCACTCTGCGCATTGCCTACCAGCATTTTCCAAATGCATGCTGGGACCTGTAGGCGCTGTTCAAGAGGCGTCTAGTAGGAGGTGAAGGCGATTGGAAGAGACCACGGAGGGCGGAGCAGTAGGTCAAGAAGCAGGATGAGGATGGACACTTATTCCGGGATACTCACCTGCTTTCTGTTCGTCACACCCACGGCGCTGAAGAAGGCAAATGATGCCGAAATGCATTCGCCACTGCGGGTGTTTGTGAATTTCTTTGCCGGCTGTTTCGGAATAAAGCTGCTTTCCAAGTTTTCCCTGCTGTGGCCTTTTCTTCCTTTGGAGGAGTTCTTTGGAGATATATATATATATATAGATATAGATATATATATAGACTATACTGAAGACTGGCTTGGTGACGCATATTTTGTTGCCTGCGTTCTGGTGAGCGTGCATGATTTCCAATGCACAGTGACCGGTTGGAGCTATATATATATAGATATATATATAGATATATATATAGATGTATATATGTGGACGGGGCGCTGGCCCCGTTCCAGACCTTGCAGGAGCAATTCGGCCTGCCGAGTGGTACCTTCCTGTTGCACGCGGCGGTTATTACGGCCCTGCAGAGGCACTGGGGGGGCGGATTGACGGAGCCGGAGGTGACGACGGTGTGCCAATATGTAGTGATGGCCGCGGGCACCGTTAAGGCGGTGACCTGCCTCCACAATAGGATGTTACATGAAGGCCTAGCCCCGTTGGCTGAACTGAAATCGCGTTGGGAGACCAGCGTTGGCAGGCAAATCCCGGACTCGGTATGGGGTCAGGTGCTCCACAGGACCTGGAAGGGGACGAGGAATGCGAGATTCCAACAGGTGCATTATTTTGTGCTCCATAGGGCATATTTGACCCCGGAGAGGTTGCGGCGACATTTCCAGGTGCTTGATGCCATGTGCCCGCGATGTCTAGAACCTGAGGTGGACCTTGACCATATGCTGTGGGGTTGCCCGAAATTGGGGGACTACTGGTCTGAGATTGGGGACCTCTTGAATGCAGTCACAGAGCGGGAGGTAGATTTCGACATGGCCGCATGCCTCCTTCTTTGGTTCCCGCATACTAAAAAGACCAAGGTTACGAGCAAATTCATTGGGTTGGGACTGATACTGGCACAGCGTGAGATCACGTGGCATTGGAAGTCTAAGGAGGGGCCATCTGCACGGAGGTGGAGGAATGAATTAGTGAGGTGGTCGAGCTGTGAGAGTGTGTTACGAATGCGCCAGGCGACTAGGGCTGGCAACGAGAAATGCTTGGAACTGGCGCGGTCCTGGGAGCTGGTGGTGCAGGCATTGAGAGACTATCTCACCGAAAGCGAGGACACTGCTTAGTTATACTCAAGGGTTCCGTGTGGCTGCTTGTTTATCGAAGCTTTCTGATAGTTGTCACCCGGGAGCAGTAAGGGGATGGTGGATCCCGCATTAGCAGCAGTTGGGGGGGGTGGGCACTGGGAGGGAGTTGTATGGAGGAGTGGTTTGCCAACTAGCGGCAACCTCCTAGACAGGACTGGCCCAGGATAGTACTTAAGAGGCTTTAGTGACATGACATTAGTGTGCCCTGGGCTCTGATGGAGAATGAGGGTTGGTTGTTGTGGGATAAAAGCGGAAACGAAGTGTTATACTTGACCTGTGTCCCGAATAGGGCATGCACCGTGGTACCTCCAGTGTATTGATTTATTGCTGCGCCGCCCAGCCTCCGGGATGTGGGCCGATCGGCTGTGTACTGTATGATTATTGCACTGTGTGATGGGGACTGTTGGTGCACGGGTTGGTTTGTTGGATGTTTTTCTTCCTGACTCCGCAATAAAAATATATTTAAAAAAAAAAAAATATATAGATGTATATATATATATATATCCCAAGGGTCAGGTTAACCTACTGGCCCCCCTAGTCCTCCAGTGTCCGAGTGTGGTGACTTTTGAGATGAAACATCAAGTAGGTCGTGTGAAGGAGATAGTGGTGGTGGGGATAAAGAGGGGATGGAGGCAGTGCCATGTCCTTTGTTTTCTTTCTGGGAGGAAGAAGGATATAAAGTGCCACCTCAAATGTTAATTTCCTCTTTGGAGGTGGTGAAGTAAGGATCTGACCAGTTCCCTCCTAGATTTGAGTTTTTCTCCGACTAATGTTTTTCCTGAATAGGCTTGGCAGGAGACGTGGAACCAAATAATGTTTTTTAATCTTTTGGCCCAAAGGTTTTAGTACAAGGGTTTTTGGCTTAGAAGTGGGATGCTTACTCGCGGTGGCGGCTGTCACTTAACGGGGCTGGCGTGGTGAGGTGGTAAATTATTATTATTTTCTTTAAACACTTACTTGCAGGCTGGCTGCTGCCTCTCAGTCCTCTTCGGCTCCTCGATCGACAGCAGGAATCACACAGGCTCCCCATGTCAAACACAATGCTGCCTTACAGCATTGCTGTGACTGGTCTCGGAGAGGGAGTAGGAGCCTGTGCATGTTCTCCACCCAGCTGTGCATTACATACATTGGAGAACATGCAAAGTGCGCATGACTATTTGGCCGGACCAAGACGCAAGGCCAAACTGTCAAGCGCACTTTAGAGTGCCCTCACCACTCCTCCCCCTGGCCCTGCTCTGGCCAGCCCCGCCCCGCATCCAAGCAGGAAGGGAAAACTAAAATGATTATAACATTGGTTAGTATCATTTTAGTTTTCCTTTTTAAACTGCTCACAGAGTAGTGAGGCAACGCTCCTCCGCCTTAGCAGAAGAGCCGCCGCTGCTTTGTCAGCACTAAGGAAAATGGGTTTGGCTGCCGAATCGGTGCCCAAGACTGGGCTGTTACAGAAGCATGTTCTCGGTCCAAGGAGGTTTATGCTGAAAGCTTGGCTTGGGTAAAAATCCTTGGCACCCGCCCTGAGGGCAGGGCGTCCAAAACATTTTTGAGTCCGACCATGGCCTTAAGGCAGTGGTGGTCCGGCGACCTCTATTAATGGGAGTGCCAACATTTTTGTTGGTTGGTTTAAAAAGAGGAGCAGGGGCTGGGGTCACAGTACTCTTGTACCTGCATCTCCATATCTATTTCCAGGTTGGAACAGGAGCTTTCGTTGATAGAGAAACCTCTTCTTCCTTAGCAGTCAGCTCCTCTTGAGCCCTGAAAAAGGTCAAGAGTGTCTACTGAGGCTTTGTAATACATTTCCAGATGACGAGCCCTTCGATCTCGAAGTTATTTTTAGACTGAAACACCTTGCATGCATTGCAGTTAGATTTTTATGGTTGGGTGAAAGGCACAAGTTGCACACAAGGTATTGGTTGGTGTGCGGGTATTTCACGTGGCCACATGGACAAAAGCTGAAGGGTGTACGCTCCATTAGAAACACATTTTTAATGGAGCCTGGGACACGTGGGAAGTTAGGCCCAAGAGGGGCAGCACCCTGAAGGGCAATCGGTCAAAGCTCAAACCAACAAAATTGGAAAGTAGTGCAGAAGTGGAAAGCGTGATCAAAAATAATATAGTGAAGGACAGTAAAGAAACCAAAGAATCGTACCGAATGGAGTCAAAGCGCTGAGTGGAGGCACACGCGGGGACCCCGAAGGCCAAGGAAAGACAATCTAACAATGGAGTCGATGCCAATGTGCAATTTTACGAAGAGGTGGATGCACTGTACCTCGTATCTCAATAGACTTCTTCAAAGAAAAACAACTTGCACAACTCCGGACACTAGATGGCAGGAGTATGCAGAGCATGTGCATCTACAGCCACACCTGCCATCGAACAGAATGTTACAGAAGATAAGTAACTTGTTCTTCTGATGGATAAGTCTAATCACAGATTACAAACCTTGTGGATAGACCACAGCACTACCTCTCAAGGTGGTGGGTCTGTGGAATGGATCACCAATCCTGCAGGAGTGAATGGATGAAATGCCCCATCCTGCCAGCCCCGGATATCAAGGAAGTAGTGCTTTGTGAACATGTGCACTGAACCCCATGTTGGTGCCTGACATGCCCAGAACGGGTACTCTGAGTGCTGACTAACTGGTAGCAGCCTTGGCTCTGGTCAAATGAATCTCAGCCCCACCTTTTGAAACCAGAGTCATCTGATCTCCACCTCTCACAGAAGTCCTCCCCAATACAGCAATGATGCGTCCGTCACCACTGTCTACTCTGTGTGGGGTAGGCAGTCACTGGTCCAATTGCAGTTGAGCAGTTACCCCAGCAGATCATTTGCAGTCTCTTCTCCAACACTGGGACTGGATTCGGACAGGCTGCCTTGGTGCTGAGCTCACTGAGACTTGAGATCTCACTGCATAGTCCACATGAGCCATTTGGCGTAATCGAAAAGAAGGCTGCAGGAGGCGAAGAAATCTCAGCGACACTGTCACTAGAACCAGAATTGGGCTGAAACCTCAGGATCAGAACCTGAATGTCCTGAACTCCTTGAACCACGGAGAAGGCTCGAAACTGCACCATATCTAACATGGCCCTGAAGAACAGGAGCCCCTGCAAAGGAGCCAAGTGTGATGAGTTGATCAAGAAACCCAAAGCGGTTAGGAGGTTCGCTGTTATCTGGTGGTGTGGTATGACAGGATGTGGCGAGCCGCACCATAAAATAACTGGATCAAAACATCAATATACTCCCTCTGATACCGGGGCCCTCTCTACAGCACCTTTGGCCAAAAGAGCCTGAACTTCCTACCACAGAATAGACCAACAGTTTCCTGAAAGCTTCACTGGTGTGGGTGGAATGTGGAGAAGGTTGGACAGATATGGCAAGGCGTAATATCCATGTGAACTATTTGGAGAACCCATTTCTTGGATAATAATATTAATACAATTTATAAAGCACACAGCTACTTCATCCGAAGTGTGCTGGCGTTGGCAGTCTAGCTACAGAGATCCAAAGCATAAAACAGTCCAGAGGAGTAGGAGAGAAACCTATCCGTATAACCAAGTTTTCACATTTTTACGAAACAGCATTTCAGTCTTTCCCTGTCCTAAGTAAAGGGGGAATGAATTCCACAGCTTGGCTGCCAAAAAACTGAAGGAACTGCCCCATGTGCAAACTTTCTTTACAGCGGGGACATGAGCCAACAGGGCCCAGATATCCTCAGGTGTTCGAAGGAGAGGTTTGCTTAAATAAAGGATGCAAATTGCGAGCATCTGTATTTGAGAAAGTCCTGTAGCAACAGCACAAAGCTTTAAAAGAAAGACACTTCTTTACGGGAAGCCAATGCAGTGTAGGGCCCATTGAGACCCGCCTTGGAGAGATTCAGCAGCAATCGAGCTGCAGAGTTCTGTAAACGCTGAAGTCTCATCATGCGAGATGGAGAAACGCCCAAGTATAAAATGTTGCAGTAGTCCAGCCTGGAAATAACCAGTGCCTGGACCACTGTTTTCTTAGCAGATTGAGGCAAAAAGCAGATGATGTTTTGGAGAGATCTCAGGATCTCAAAACATTTGCCCGCCAAGGCCGTAATCTGGTAATTGAATATAACATTTTCGTTAAACCAAATGACTATGTTCTTAAACTTAGTCTTTGGCAAAGGAAGAGACTCAAGCGAGTTTGACCACCAGGCAGGAGACCAAATTGAAGAATGCTTGCCCAGGATAAGGACCTCAGTCTTACCTGCATATAGCTTCAGGAAACTTAGGTCCATCCATTGGGAGACTTCTGACAAACACGCACTCAGAGAAGTGGCCGCACTGGCTTAATTCTGTGAGTGTGACAATAATCTAAGTTTCATTAGCGTATGATAGGATCTTAAAACTGTGTTGCTCGATGAGATCAGTCAGGGTGCGCATATGTAGGTTGAATAGAGTAGGGCTCAAAGATGAGCCCTGAAGCACCCCCTGCTGTAATGGAAGCACCTGTGATTTGAAGGGTTTCTGCAGGACCTGAAAGATATGGTCCTGCAAAAAGAAGGCCAACTATTTCAAGCCATTATCAATCAACACTGCCACTCCACAACCTCTCTAGTAAGAGGCTGTGGGAGATGGTGTCAAAGGCCGCACTCAAATCCAACGATGGATTAAACCCAGATCTGTGACTGGGGGTTAATGTTTTGCCATTGTGCAACATTTCGTCCATCATCTTGTGTGTTTTGCTGTTCACCCTATGTGGGAAGGGTATGCCCAGACGTGGGTCCCTTGCTCACTAGGCCACTGGAGTCAAGCTATCTAGGCTGAAGACGGCTAATAGCCAGAAACCGGTCCTAGGATGCTTGATTCCGGTCCCGGGAAGACATGGCTTGGCAGTTCGGGCTGGACTGTTCCCATGAGGCATAGGGTCAAGACTGATTTGCATATGGCCATGTCTGAACTGGGGTGGCTTGGTGAGCAAAGATAACGATGGATTAAACCCAGATCTGTGAATGGGGGTGAATATTTTGCCATTGTGAAACATTCCGTCCATCATCTTGTGTGTTTTTCTTATCTTGTGTATTTTGCACTCAAATCCAACAGCAGCAGTATCACTCTGTCTAGAATCTGCCGAATGGACTCTGAGGCAAGCAGCAACGCCAATTCTGTGCTATAGTGGGGGCGAAAGCCTGACTACATTGTATGGCGAAGCTCCGTGGCTTCAATAAACCTCGAAAGTTGGTTGGCCTACTTTTCGGCAACTTTAGAAAGAAAACGGGAGCAGCGATATTGGCTTATTGTTGGAACTGGGATCACCAGTCCCGTAGGGTAGCATGGCACGAGCGGGTAGGCATCCGAAAGCACATGTGTTAAGCGATCATGCAGCACACACTCACACTGAGACAGAAACCCGGGCACGCAATAAATGACTCCACTCCAAAGCTTGTATAAAA
Organism: Lissotriton helveticus; assembly: GCF_964261635.1. Classification (NCBI taxonomy): domain Eukaryota; kingdom Metazoa; phylum Chordata; class Amphibia; order Caudata; family Salamandridae; genus Lissotriton; species Lissotriton helveticus. The sequence continues at coordinate 1,027,053,669 of NC_136063.1, forward strand.
ACAAGTAATTTGTATTAAGATAAATAGTCAGATAGAGCAGGATTAGGGAAATCATAAATTCATTTAAAATTCATGTGTCTCAAAACTTGCAATCAATATTGGATGAATAAATATCCGTTCTGCAATAAATATTAAATATTGGATCAATAAATAGTTAAATACATTTTTAGTGGAACACAGGCCCGACCTACGCCTTGCTTCTTGGTCAGCACCTGAAAGGAATACATCTCAAAGCCATAAGAACCACACTGCATTAAGCATCAATATTCATTTCCTCAGGTACACAAAGGGACAGTTCCATAACGGAAACATCTCCCCGCTGTAGGAATAAACAATTCGTTAAGTGTAGTTCAAACATTTCCTTAAATATGAAACATTTCATTTGCCACAAAAGTATGTGGACGTAACGCTCCTCCTGTAATAGGAATTAAACATTTAATTAAGAATAATTATTCCATATAACAAGGTTGGACACCCCTTTGGGAGAACTTCTCATTGGGCCCAGATAACCATTGCATTAGCCAGCACTAACTAGGAGAAAACATTGCAATATAGGTAACCATCCCCTTGTGCAAGTATATCCATCTTCTTAATCAGAAATTACCAATTTATGCGTCTCTCCCAGTAGGAGTAGACAATCCCTTGCACAACATTAAGCATTTTAGCAAACCAGCCTGAGTTTAGTGGACTTGGCTTATGCATATAAAACCTTTTAGTAAATGAAAGCATTTCTTTAAAGCAAGGAGCACCTCACTCCATAACTGTGGGCATGTGCTCCACTTTTCAACCAACATGAATAAATGTTTCATTAGTCAGCAGACACAGTTCATTATGCGGCTGTTGGCGTTTCCACCTCCCAGGTCAGAATCAACATTCTAATACCTACATTAAGCAGGCCTAACCCTTTCAGCACCCAAGAGTAACCCTGTAGATAAGTAGAGGTTAGTACACTGGGGCAGGGGTGTAATAAAACTTCTATAGTTCAGAATAATCCTGGCTTCAAGCAGGAATAACCACTTCAAAACTCTTCCCCAATCATAGGTAAACCTCTCCTTAATCAGGAGTAAACATTTCATTACAGTGTAGCTATATCCTTAAAGCATTAACGTTTCCCTGCTCAGCAATCAACAGTTCATTAGGTCAGAGGACATTTCATTAACCATTATGCAATACATATTTTCAAGGCAAAAATAACCCTTGCCTAAGGTAAATGAGCCTTTCATTGAGGCAGAATATACATTTCTTAAGCCCAGAATAATGTTTACCTAAGCAGGGATCCTCTAGGCTGGAATAAAACCTTTCGTCAGGCAACACCCCTCATTTAGGGCTAATAACTCCTTTATGCCGGGCTACACCACTTCACTAACCAGGCAGCCATTTCCTTACGCAGGATGTAACATCTCATTAGGCACCTGCAGGTTTTCTGGTCAGAGTAGAAACCCCTTCCTTCAACAGGCCACTTGGGCTTACCAATAGATTAGGGGCAGGCTTATCCTCAGGCCTGACGGTCTCTGGAGGCTAAACAGGCCCCCAGGCATGCACAGTGGCGGGCACGGTTAATCTGGGGCTCAACAAGGCCTCACAACACTCGAGGCTCCTTGGGGGCCAACGGGGCCCAGTCCCAGTTTTCCCAGGGGAGGGGCGAACTCGGGGCCTCCTCCGGCCTTCCGCCCGCCTCCCCGGGGGGGTTACCTTACTTCTTCGGCCCTCCGGGGCCCTTGCGCAGGTTCTGGAGCCTCACGCAACCGGGCGCGGTGCAGGGACCAGCTACAGAGCACCAGCTCCGGTCGCGAGGCAGTTCCAGGCGTTGTGGGGCAAATCGGAGGGGGGCTCTCAGGCTTCCCGGCCCCCTCCGCGACGAGCCTTGGCTTCTCTCGGGCTCCTCCCAAGGCCTCCTACACGTAGGTTTCCTCAATGCAGTGCCGGCCGCCAGAGAACAATGGTGGAGCGGCTTCCGATGGGGGCGCGGCCTATGACGCGGCGCCCCCATCCCGCGAGAGGTATGGACCTGCTTCAGGCCTAACGCTGCCTAACTGGAATGCGCGGGGGCCTCCTCAGTGATTTACAATGCGGCGGCCCTCTCCTGGCACATGGGGGCTGCCGAGGGGGGTCACGATGATGGCGCCGGCTCTGCTGGGGCTCGGGGCTCAGCACGGTGGCGACAACGACGCCGGACGACCAACAGCGCCCCAGGGTTGTGACACAAGCGGCGCTGCAGCCGCGATCACCGGGAGGAGTTTCTTCAGGCGCCTCAGGGGGCATGAGCAGCTCCGGGCTTGTAGCGGTGAGTGGCGCCGGTAGCGCGTCTTGGGCACAGCGCTTTGGGCAATTCAGCAATAGCGCTTGGAAGTGACAGCGCTTTCAGGGGCACAGCAGATGACAGCCTTAGCGCTGGGGCCAAATTCAGGCAGTTCTGGAGGCTAGCGCTTCAGCAGTAGCTGACTTCAAACAAGGGCAGTTCACAGGTCACGCCACACAGCAGTGGCAGGTTAGCGCAGGAACCCCCCAGGTGACATCAGGAAACGCAGGGTCAGTACAGCGCCAATACCCGATTGCTTCTTCAAAAGTCCTGTAACGATTTAACTTCTTCTTAGCGCGTTAGATTTCTTGCACCCTTGTAAATGGAGGCTTAGTTTCTTCTTGGCGGGATGTTTCTTGCGCCCTTAGTTTAGTTGCTTGGTTTCTTGTTCCTTGAAGGGGTGAATAAATTGGTTGCTGGTGTTCCAAGTTCTTCTCAGCCAATCCCTTCAAGTGGTCCCTGGGGGTTCCCTGCCGCGGGGTTAGGTCAGTGGGGGGGTTACAAGATACCTCAACACTTGAAAGGCAACTCCCAGGCCCTGTCTCTTCCAGTATCATAAGTCCCTGTCCTGACCCTCACTGCCTATCCTCCTGCGTAGGTTCTTCCCCAGGTCTCCCCTCAGTTTCTCTGACAGGAAAGTCTCCCTCCCTTTCCTTATATACTGCCAGTTGACAGTTGGTGGTGGCAGTTGGTGTCACCTCACCTCTTCCAGCAGGTTCCAGAGGCTTCCAGGAGGTTCCACCATTCTACCTGTGGGCAGGCTGGCAGGCTAAGTTGATACATTGTTTGGAGGGTTCCAGCCAGGCCCTGGCCACTAGAATGCGCCCACTAAACCACGCTGCAGCAGCAGTGGTCCGTGGCAGCCATGTTAGGGGTATAAGTCACCTGCACCTTAACATTAGTTTTAAACTACACAGGGCATTCTCCACCACCCAAGGCCTATACATTGTTGTTACCATGAGGGCATTCTGATTTAAAAGGGAAATAAAAGGCGAAACATTTTGGGGAAAGGGCCAAGTCTCACACATCTTCCCCCCAGCCAAAAGCCAGGGTAGACCGATCATTCCCTTGATGGGCTTCCCTGCTTGGGGCGGAAAAAGGTGGACGCAGGCCCAATACCACCAGAACATTCTCGCTAATCCAACCACCCCACTGGTGTTCCTTAGTGGGATGCGGCCAGGACAGACCTCCAATCCAGATGTCTCTGGCCCTTACTCTCTGAGTGGGGGCCAGTAGCCCCAGGCCCGTGGTACCTTTTTCCACTCTCCTCCTCAACCTAGGGTCTAAACCCTTAAGTTGACCTGGTGACAGGGGCGAGTCCTCCCTCTCCCTGCACCCCCTCCCATGGTTCCGCACCCTCCCACCTGGAGTAGTACCCCTGAGAGTCACAACAACTGGGGGGGACTCTGAATACAGAGGTTCCTCCCGCCAGGTCAGGCAACCTCTGAACCTGGCCACCCAACCCAGGATCTGCGCCCTGTGGCTGGACCGGTGCCAGAGGAGAGTCCTACCTCCCTCTGCACCCCCTCCCAGAGTTCCGCACCCTCCTACCCGGAGAGGTACCCCTGGAAGTCACACTAGTAAGGTCCTTAGTTACCAGTACCCCACCCTCCAGGTCAGGCAATCCCTGCACCTGAAACCCCAGTCCAGGTTCTACACCCCGTGACTGGTCCAAACCCCGAACCTCGGGTACGCTGCCACCATGGAAGTACCTGGCACACATGATTCTAAGGTCTTCAGCTCTGACTCTGTTAGCTGAAGCCTGTGTGCCAGCTTCCTTTCATTCCTTTGCAAGGCTCACATTCTCCCTCTTATGCTCTAACCTCTCTGACGACGCACACCCCCTCTCAGGGTTCTCTGGTGTGGCCGCCTCCCTGGGTGTGACCCGCCCCTCCTGTCCCCATCCTCTCTCCCCTCTTGGTGGGTCCTACCCATGCCCCAAAAGTGGTACGGAGATCCTTCTTCCCTCCGCCCATCAGGCACCCCCATCCCCTGACAACTCTCCAGTACGCCAGGTGGGGACTCAGATAATTCAGGAAAAGGTTCTAGGATGTGGCGACAGAATGAGGTCCAACAGGCCCTGATACACTCACAGGCTAGACAGTGGAGGGGTCGATTACTTAGGCTTGCACACACAATAATTGTGCAGCCTAATTGCTGTGCACCCTGTCCCAATGGAGGGTGCTGCATGGTCACTGGTCCTGGATCCCACCGCTCGACACCAATATGTTGGAAGTGGGATCACCAGTCCCCTAGGGTAGCATGGCACGAGCGGGTAGGCATCCGAAAGCACATGTGTTAAGCGATCATGCAGCACACACTCACACTGAGACAGAAACCCGGGCACGCAATAAATGACTCCACTCCAAAGCTTGTATAAAAACAAGTAATTTGTATTAAGATAAATAGTTAGATAGAGCAGGATCAGGGAAATCATAAATTCATTTAAAATTCATGTGTCTCAAAACTTGCAATCAATATTGGATGAATAAATTTCCGTTCTGCAATAAATATTAAATATTGGATCAATAAATAGTTAAATACATTTTTAGTGGAACACAGGCCCGACCTACGCCTTGCTTCTTGGTCAGCACCTGAAAGGAATACATCTCAAAGTCATAAGAACCACACTGCATTAAGCATCAATATTCATTTCCTCAGGTACACAAAGGGACAGTTCCATAACAGAAACATCTCCCCGCTGTAGGAATAAACAATTCGTTAAGTGTAGTTCAAACATTTTCTTAAATATGAAACATTTCATTTGACACAAAAGTATGTGGACGTAACTCTCCTCCTGTAATAGGAATTAAACATTTAATTAAGAATAATTATTCCATATAACAAGGGTGGACACCCCTTTGGGAGAACTTCTCATTGGGCCCAAATAACCATTGCATTACCCAGCACTAACTAGGAGAAAACATTGCAATATAGGTAACCATCCCCTTGTGCAAGTATATCCATCTTCTTAATCAGAAATGACCAATTTATGCGTCTCTCCCAGTAGGAGTAGACAATCCCTTGCACAACATTAAGCATTTTAGCAAACCAGCCTGAGTTTAGTGGACTTGGCTTATGCATATAAAACCTTTTAGTAAATGAAAGCATTTCTTTAAAGCAAGGAGCACCTCACTCCATAACTGTGGGCATGTGCTCCACTTTTCAACCAACATGAATAAATGTTTCATTAGTCAGCAGACACAGTTCATTATGCGGCTGTTGGCGTTTCCACCTCCCAGGTCAGAATCAACATTCTAATACCTACATTAAGCAGGCCTAACCCTTTCAGCACCCAAGAGTAACCCTGTAGATAAGTAGAGGTTAGTACACTGGGGCAGGGGTGTAATAAAACTTCTATAGTTCAGAATAATCCTGGCTTCAAGCAGGAATAACCACTTCAAAACTCTTCCCCAATCATAGGTAAACCTCTCCTTAATCAGGAGTAAACATTTCATTACAGTGTAGCTATATCCTTAAAGCATTAACGTTTCCCTGCTCAGCAATCAACAGTTCATTAGGTCAGAGGACATTTCATTAACCATTATGCAATACATATTTTCAAGGCAAAAATAACCCTTGCCTAAGGTAAATGAGCCTTTCATTGAGGCAGAATATACATTTCTTAAGCCCAGAATAATGTTTACCTAAGCAGGGATCCTCTAGGCTGGAATAAAACCTTTCGTCAGGCAACACCTCTCATTTAGGGCTAATAACTCCTTTATGCCGGGCTACACCACTTCACTAACCAGGCAGCCATTTCCTTACGCAGGATGTAACATCTCATTAGGCACCTGCAGGTTTTCTGATCAGAGTAGAAACCCCTTCCTTCAACAGGCCACTTGAGCTTAACAATAGATTAGGGGCAGGCTTATCCTCAGGCCTGACGGTCTCTGGAGGCTAAACAGGCCCCCAGGCATGCACAGTGGCGGGCACGGTTAATCTGGGGCTCAACAAGGCCTCACAACACTCGAGGCTCCTTGGGGGCAAACGGGGCCCAGTCCCAGTTTTCCCAGGGGAGGGGCGAACTCGGGGCCTCCTCCGGCCTTCCGCCCGCCTCCCCTGGGGGGTTACCTTACTTCTTCGGCCCTCCGGGGCCCTTGCGCAGGTTCTGGAGCCTCACGCAACCGGGCGTGGTGCAGGGACCAGCTACAGAGCACCAGCTCCGGTCGCGAGGCAGTTCCAGGCGTTGTGGGGCAAATCGGAGGGGGGCTCTCAGGCTTCCCGGCCCCCTCCGCGACGAGCCTTGGCTTCTCTCGGGCTCCTCCCAAGGCCTCCTACACGTAGGTTTCCTCAATGCAGTGCCGGCCGCCAGAGACCAATGGTGGAGCGGCTTCCGATGGGGGCGCGGCCTATGACGTGGCGCCCCCATCCCGCGAGAGGGGTGGACTTGCTTCAGGCCTAACGCGGCCTAACTGGAATGCGCGGAGGCCTCCTCAGTGATTTACAATGCGGCGGCCCTCTCCTGGCACATGGGGGCTGCCGAGGGGGGTCACGATGATGGCACTGGCTCTGCTGGGGCTCGGGGCTCAACGCGGTGGCGACAACGACGCCGGACGACCAACAGCGCCCCAGGGTTGTGACACAAGCGGCGCTGCAGCCGCGATCACCGGGAGGAGTTTCTTCAGGCGCCTCAGGGGGCATGAGCAGCTCCGGGCTTGTAGCGGTGAGTGGCGCCGGTAGCGCGTCTTGGGCACAGCGCTTTGGGCAATTCAGCAATAGCGCTTGGAAGTGACAGCGCTTTCAGAGGCACAGCAGATGACAGCCTTAGCGCTGGGGCCAAATTCAGGCAGTTCTTAAGGCTAGCGCTTCAGCAGTAGCTGACTTCAAACAAGGGCAGTTCACAGGTCACGCCACACAGGAGTGGCAGGTTAGCGCAGGAACCCCCCAGGTGACATCAGGAAACGCAGGGTCAGTACAGCGCCAATACCTGATTGCTTCTTCAAAAGTCCTGTAATGATTTAACTTCTTCTTAGCGCTTTAGATTTCTTGCACCCTTGTAAATGGAGGCTTAGTTTCTTCTTGGCGGGATGTTTCTTGCGCCCTTAGTTTAGTTGCTTGGTTTCTTGTTCCTTGAAGGGGGGAATAAATTGGTGGCTGGTGTTCCAAGTTCTTCTCAGCCAATCCCTTCAAGTGGTCCCTGGGGGTCCCCTGCCGCGGGGTTATGTCAGTGGGGGGGGGGGTTACAAGATACCTCAACACTTGAAAGGCAACTCTCTTCCAGTATCATAAGTCCCTGTCCTGACCCTCACTGCCTATCCTCCTGCGTAGGTTCTTCCCCAGGTCTCCCCTCAGTTTCTCTGACAGGAAAGTCTCCCTCCCTTTCCTTATATACTGCCAGTTGACAGTTGGTGGTGGCAGTTGGTGTCACCTCACCTCTTCCAGCAGGTTCCAGAGGCTTCCAGGAGGTTCCACCATTCTACCTGTGGGCAGGCTGGCAGGCTAAGTTGATACATTGTTTGGAGGGTTCCAGCCAGGCCCTGGCCACTAGAATACGCCCACTAAACCACGCTGCAGCAGCAGTGGTCAGTGACAGCCATGTTAGGGGTATAAGTCACCTGCACCTTAACATTAGTTTTAAACTACACAGGGCATTCTCCACCACCCAAGGCCTATACATTGTTGTTACCATGAGGGCATTCTGATTTAAAAGGGAAATAAAAGGGGAAAATTTTGGGGAAAGGGCCAAGTCTCACACTTATCATTTTTAGGTTTAGTTGGATCAAGTGCTGTTTTTTCTAAAAAGGGGAATGACTAATATGTGCTTCCCGTGCAGAGGGACCTGTGCTGTCGCAAAGGAACTATTAGTCAATTCCCCAAGCACAGGTAAGATCTCTTCCACTCCTCGCTCCAGGATTGCAGAAGCAAAGTCGAGCAACGAACCAAATTTACCAGATGACATGAGGAGCAGTAGCTCGTCTTGTTCAGTCGATTGGCACTGAAGTAGCTTTGAAAGATCTCCTGAGGGTTCCAAAATCAAACATTAAGATGTGGGGCATTTTTAAATCCCCTGGAAAAGAAGAGTAAAGAAGCAACCTTATCAGCAAAGAATTTGGCCAGTGCATTATAGCTATCCTCAGACGATGGAGTGAGGGCTGCAACTCAGTCCAGCAAGGATAAAGATTTGGCAATCGAGAAAATTCTTGAGAATTCTGTGCTGCCTCGATTCTACCAGCATTAAAGATACAACCATGTCTGAGGCGACAATGGTAGATAGTCCTTCAGAGCCGACAGATAAATAGTCTTGCTAGCAGTATCAAATGTTCTACACCAGATGCGCTATAAATGCTTACAGTGCTTTTTAAGAGTGAGTCATTCTTCATTAATCCAATCGCCAATAGGTTTAGTTCTTTGGAGCCTTCTATCTGCCAATCGTGCAATCTGTTCTAGTGCCCCAGATACCCAGTTATCCACCTGCATATTAGCTGGATTAATACAGCCAGCAAGACTGGGGTGATTTTTGGCCAGAGCCTGAGTAAAACTGGCAGAGTTTACGGTGTTCTGACCACCTGTCCAGACACCGGGGTAGGTAAAGATTTAGAAACAGGAACTTGAAAAGGAATGGCCAGGTGATCAGATCATGGGATTCGAGAATCAACAACTACATTAGTTAGATTGAAAAGAATCTGGTCAAGCTTGTGCCCGCACCTGGGGGTAGAAGTGGAAACTAATTGAGGCAGCTGAAGAGCTTCCAGAACCCCAACCAAAGTAGCTGCCATGGGTAACCTAGGTTCCTCTAAAATGCAGGTTAAGGTTTCCAATGACTGTAAAATTGGAATAACGCAGAACAAGTGGAGTTAAAACATTATCTAGCGATGTGATGAAGCTAGGTGCCAGGCCCGGTGGGTGATAGATTAGTATTCCAGAGATGGAAGAGTATTGGACAGGGCAAGAGAGAGAAAGGCTGCCTCACAACCTGAGATAGTTAGCTATAAGAATGTACACGACAAAAACGATTTGAAAATGATAATAATTGCGCCCCCTCTTTGAGCCTGTCTGTCCAATGTTGCTATTGCATACCCAGTGGGAACAGCATAAAGACTAACCATCGTTGAGTTTTCAGTAAACTAAGTTCCCGTCACAAACAACGCACTTGGCATGTGATCAGTAAGAAAATCAAACATTTCAAGCTTATGCTGGACTAATGACCAGCAATTTAAAGAGTAAAACTAGGCATTGTCCGAATCCTTGACAGCAAGCATGCGGAAATGTAGCTCCCTGCTTTCGCAGCTCTAGAGAGCAATATTGTCCAAGGACTAATTCCGAACGTCCAGGTGTCCTGGCCCCCGGCACCATCCGGCACAGACGGGCTAGCCTTTCGCACGTCAGCGGCAGACCCGCGACACGCCGCATCTCCAGGCTCCTTGAATAAAGAGTCCTGGGCTAGAACTAGACCGCTACACCCAAACAATGGTGTCACTTCCAGCACCGAACATTGCCAGGAAGCACGAGGAGTTAACCACTTCAAATTATTGTGAAAAGCCTTAGCTTGCAATGTGCAAATACGTTAAGTATTTAAAACAATTTAAAAAACAATTACAAACACTTTAAGAACTCATTATAAAACGTATTTAATACTGTCACTCTCCTACTCTCTCCCCTGGTCCCCGAGTAGACGGATGTAATGCCAAGCCACCTTTACCCTGCCTCCACCAGGATGGACATGTGCAAACGGATGTATGATGATACATCGCAAACACTTACATCGTGTGCCATAACATCGCAATTCTTACATCGCATGTCCCCTTAGATCGCGAGTAATCACAACGCATACCATAACATCGCATTTGCATAGCAATGCATGCGCCAAACATTTACATCGCATACAGACACCCCGCATGCTTTTACATAGCAATTTTTACCCGTATGTGCAATTACCTTTATACGACCCTAAACCCTAATCCTTAAAACAGAAAACAGTACCCTACAATATCGCTAACACTTCCCTAAACCCTAAGCCCTAAACATTGAAGCAAGCGTATACTACGACCTCAGCCCTAAGCCCTAATCCCCAAAGGCCAAAACATTACCTATACTGCAACTAGCCCTAAGCCCTCACACAACCCCAAAACAGCACCTATATACCTAGTAGCCCCAACGCAACCCCAAAACTGTACCTATTCTCCTCGTAGCCCTAACGCAACTCCAAATCAGCACCTATTCTCCTAGTGGCCCTAGTAGCCCTAACGCAACCTCAAAACAGAACCAATTCTCCTAGTAGCCCTAACGCAACCCCAAAACAGCACCAATTCTCCTACTAGCCCTAACGCAACCCCAAAACAGCACCAATTCTCCTAGTAGCCCTAACGCACCCCCCAATAAGCAACTATTCGACTAGTAGCCCTAAACCCTAATCCCCAATACGATCGGCCTCCTTACCTGTCGCTTTGTCGTTGTTCCAGCGTTGTCTTCCTGTCGTCTGTGTCCCCCGGAGCAGACGTCCATTACATGTGTTGAAAATGCATGCGTTCTGAATGCGCATGCGACGTAATGGCGTGCGTAGACAACACACGCGTCGTAACGTCGTGTGCGTTGTAAGTGCACGCGATGTTGTAATGCATGAGTTGAGATGGTTGTTCCCCTGTGCAAACTAGCGCGGATTAGAAGATGAAAAGGCAAGGTCAAAAGACGGGGCATTATGCTGTCCCTGATTACCCCGACGCTGCCAGGTGGATTCCATACCCTGACCTGGAAAGACTCGGGGGGAGGGTGGGTGGGGTCGATTGCTGGGGTGGATGGGCCTTGGTATTGCCTTTGACCAAACCACTTCCGAAGCCTTCAATGGGGTGAAATTGACAGGGAAACTGCCACACTGGTGCAGAAATGCCAAGGATGAGCGCTGCAGCCCACCTTTCTTTGAACGCTCCAGTGCAGAGTCTGTCTTATCTCGGAAGCGATGGGCGACGGCAAATGGCAAATCCATCTATGATGCTTGGTCATCACCTGATAAGCTTTTGAATCTCACTCCTGCGTGGTGCCAAAGCACTACACTGTTATGGCTACCTTGCCTAAGCAGTAAGTGGTGTTCAGCCTAGAACAAATGACATACTTTGCCACATCATGGCTATCCTTTGAGATCTGTACTAAACTGGGGCGAAATTTGTCAGGGACTGTCAGCAAGATCTCACTGACCATATCCCACACTGCATGTGAGTATCTTCCTAAGACGCAGCTGACACTTACAGAATGAAGGGAAAGATTGACAGAAGAAAACATATGTTTTCCAAAACCCCTCCATAAGTTTAGTGTACCGACCAGGGAAGTTATTGGTAATGAGTTAGGGTTGAGCTGGCTCCTTTATGATAGACAACCAGGCTTTTATGCGCAGGATACCGAGTAAGGATGGCAGGGTCTCCTGAAGCAGGTCTGTGGTATTAAGATGCTTGCTCATTTACCGGCAGGGTAAGAGCAAGTTTAGTCTCAGGTGGCCATTACATGTCCGGGAAAGCTTCGTTGAAAGGGAGAAGTGGTTTTATAAATGTTTGTCCAGGCTGCAGATCTTTAGTCCTGACCTCAGTGCATGGAAACTGTAGGCGCAAAATGTCCTCTGAATACTGGATGACCACATCAAAAGAGGCTGATTCTTCCATTCAGGGACCAGCAGGGAACTAAACCAGTGCCAGGGAAATAATTCAATTCACTAGCCTTCTGTAAATCCATGCACAGGTTTTTGTCATCATAATAGTGAGCAATCTCACCATCATGTCTACTAGGCTATGCAAGGTTTTAACCGTGTGACCCAAACAGAGTATCGAGAACTTATGGGTGACTCCCTGAACACCAAGGGGGGGTCAAAGGCACAGACCGCATCAGGTATGGTAAACCGACAGGGGGCCTCCTCTGATGTATGGGTCCCCAAGGCGCACCAGAGGGAGCCAGAGGCATGACGAAAATTAACAACAAAGGCTCTACCTGTTGCGATGTCACAAACGCACACGGGAATTCAGGGTTCATTGGAATAAATTGAGAACTAGATTCATCAGTAGGGCACCGGGACTGAGACCGAGCAGCACTTTGATGGCCCCTGTGACTTCTCAGAATGACAATGGTGGGACGGGGAAGAATCGTGCTTTGTTTGCTTGCTTTTCTTTTTGGTCTTTAACTTAACCTGATGATTTTGAATGTGAGGAAGAGCTTTTGTGGGAACGGTCTCAAGTGGAGGAGTGGGTCAGGGCCCTTGTCTTCAACCAGGAGTGGTACTTCTGCACCTTACTTTGGTGTTTGGCGATAACCGTTTGGCTTTGTAGTTCTGTGTCACCTAGGGATTCTTCAGGAAGCAGTATTTGCAAGTCCTGGAGTGAGCTCTGTATCCACGTTCAGAAAGACATGAAGTAACATCAGCGCACAGGGGTGGCAAATATATGTGACTCCGTTATCACAGCTGGGGCAGAATGAAGCCAAAGCGGAGCCAATCAACGCCCCATGCAGGCTTGCTGGTGAGTTGCACCGAAAAGTCTCTGGATCCAGTCTGGTGCTTGACGTATTCACAAGGGGGGGAATCTGTGGTTACAGGTATCCATCAGAATGAAAAAAAATGTATTGGAGTTAAAAAGCATTCCAGACGTTTTGGTGGCATTCAACTGTGAGTAGGCTAGCACTGTGCTTATTTTCTCCATGGAAATCCTTAGAATTAATTGATAAATAGAGGTATTTTGATATACAAATGTAACAAAAGGCTCCTCTCAATTTTCAAACTCAAATCGGCTGGCTAATAGACAATTACATAATGCAAGTTTAATATGAGGGAGACATTTTTATTTCCATTAATATCTGTATTCTTGTTTCACTAGTTCATTTGGAATTTTCCCAAACTTATCACAATTATCTCTTATGTTAAAAAGGACATGAAACCAATGTCTAACATTTTGTGTTTTTAAATACTGATTTCACACGGTTTAAAGCTGAGGACTATCTTAGCTTTAGTACAATTTTAAAATAAAGCTCACAAGACAAAAGTGTTTGTCACTGTCACATCTTGCTTTCAATATTTATTCGATGATCTTAAAAAAACCACATGCTGGGAGACAAATTCGGATTTGCTCTCCAACTGTCCTACAACCAAGACTGATACGGTGGACTCCTGTTTTAGGTGTGAATTACAATGGAATTTCCAGTCCTGATTCGCAAAGCATTTTCTGTGAGAAGTTGTGTTACTCCAGGCATTCTTGAGGAAAAACGCCTGGCAAATCACAAACCCTTTTTTTCCTTTGCGTCATCGTGCCTGACTGGTAGAAATTCTGGGGGGAGACAGAACTACTCGTTTGCATTGCGGGATCAGCACCTCAGAGCTGGTCTTGCCTTGAATGCTAGGATTCCAGATTGTACCAAATGTCAACCAAAACAATAAAGCATTATCAGTCACCCCAGGTTTCTGCTCATGAAGTAGATTTTTAGGACACGTTTGCACGTTTATCCACCATATACATACAATTGTTTAATACGTTTCTCAATAATCCAATTACATTGAATTTCAAATTCAATACATTTACATTTTCTCTGCAAGGCTGACTGTGTTTTTCTTAATCCTGGTTGGACTCCATGGAAACAGCATGTCCGTAATTCTCCACCTCTTTGAAGCAGTGTTGGATCGTTTTGAAGCGTTTTGTGTGAGATGCTCGGTTCAGCTACTTCCCAAAACAGCAAGGGGTAAAAGTAATGTCTGTGGAAATGTATGCAAATGGTGTCATCAATGTATTAATTGTGGTTTAGCGAAAACCTTTTATGACTCATCACCAAGGAAGGTAGACACAGGTATTAAATCAATATGTCTTCGCTTCGAGACAAGAACATACAATTTGAACTTTCCTTCCACTGATCATAGTTTCCTAAAACTGGAAATTCTATTACACAGATATAAGCCAGCATGATGCATTTTAGAAAAATAAATAAAAAGATATTTTTTCTATTACAACATACAGATTATACATAGCTATTGTCAAATTCATGATTACTTAAAATACTTTTTGAGAAAAAGACATGGAGTTAACCAATGAATTAGGGAACTGCCGGTCAGTGAGCTTAACAATAAAACGCGTTCTCATGTCTGGTTAAAAAAAGTTACTTGTGCTTTCTGAATGCCCTCCATGTTAATTAAAAAAATGCTAATTTTCAGTAACGACAATTTTAAGACCACACATCCTGAAGATAACGTTTTTCCTCTCGTAATGTAGCCAAGGTTTTCATTGCTTCAAGTTTGTCAACAGTCAGTTCACTACTTATTATTTCCAGAAGTGCGTCATTCACATCTTTTGCCATATTCTTAGCATCACTGTAAAAATAAGGGAGAAACAAAGATGTTATATTCCAGCAAACAAATAAGAATGTGAGTTTTAGCGCATCGTTTGCAGTATTTGTCTGTTCAAACGGTTCTCAAGAACAAGAATTACTCAACGGAAAACTGTTAACCTGCAGTGTGACAATGTGATTTAGACACATACACACACACTCACCGTTCTGCATGGACAACGATAGGTAGATATTTTGCTCGAAAAAATCCTGGATTGCAAAAAGCAGACGAGTGGGGTGGAGACTTCTCACAAGCCTTTCAGACAGTGTCCAATTCGGGTAGTATCTGAAACAAGCATTGGCATAGCCAATAGGTCTCGCTTTTGGGACCTTCTAAGTGTTTAGCCATGCAACCGTTGATGTTGTTGCACCAAGGATATTGTGCTGCATAACGGCGAGCTGTGAACCTGATAAGTGTTAGGACAGTGCGTGGGGCAGGAGGGTAAGAACGGCGGGCTTTGAACATGATGATAAGTGTTAGGATAGAGCGTGGGGCAGGGGGATAAGCTGCTTTGAACATGATAAGTGTTTTGACAGTGCGGGGGGCAGCGGGATAAGCATGATGCGATTTGAACCAGATAAGTGTTAGGACAGAGCGAGGGCAGAGGGGGTAAGTACGGCGAGCTTTGAACCGGATGATAAGTGTTATGACAGAGCGGGGGCATAGGGGGTAAGCATGGCGAGCTTTGAATCTGATGATAAGTGTTAGGACAGAGCGGGGGCAGGGGGGTAAGCACGGCAAGCTTTGAACCCGATGATAAGTGTTAGGACAGAGCGGGGGGCAGGGGGTAAGCACGGCGAGCTTTGAACCTGATAAGTGTTAGGACAAAGCGGGGGGCAGGGGGATAATCATAGCGACCTTTGAACCTGATGATAAGTGTTAGGACAGTGCAGGGGCAGGGGGATAAGCATGGCGCGCTTTGAACCAGATAAGTGTTACGACAGAGCGAGGGCAGAGGGGGTAAGCACGGCGAGCTTTGAACCTCATGATAAGTGTTAGGACAGAGCGGGGGCAGGGGGTAAGCACAGCGAGCTTTGAACCTGATGGTAAGTGTTAGGACAGACCGGGGCAGGGGGGTAAGCACGGCAAGCTTTGAACCAGATAAGTGTTACGACAGAGCGGGGCAGAGGGGGTAAGCACGGCAAGCTTTGAATCTGATAATCAGTGTTAGGACAGAGCGGGGGCAGGGGGTAAGCACAGCGAGCTTTGAACCTGATGGTAAGTGTTAGGACAGACCGGGGCAGGGGGGTAAGCACGGCAAGCTTTGAACCTGATGATAAGTGTTAGGACAGAGTGGGGGCAGAGGGTAAGCACGGCGAGCTTTGAACCTGATTATAAGTGTTAGGACAGAGCGGGGGCAGAGGGGTAAGCACGGTGAGCTTTGAACCAGATGATATGTGTTAGGACAGAGCGGGGGCAGGGGGTGAGCACGGCGAGCTTTGAACCTGATGATAAGTGTTAGGACAGAGCGAGTGCAGGGGGATAAGCACGGCGAGCTTTGAACCTGATGATAATTGTTAGGACAGAGCGAGGGCAGGGGGGTAAGCACGGCAAGCTTTGAACTTGATGATAAGTGTTAGGACAGAGTAGGAGGCAGGGGGTAAGCACGGCGAGCTTTGAACCTGATGATAAGTGTTAGGACAGAGCGGGAGGCAGGGGGATAAGCACGGCGAGCTTTGAACCTGATGATAATTGTTAGGACAGAGCGAGGGGAGGGGGGTAAGCACAGCGAGCTTTGAATCTGATGATAAGTGTTAGGACAGAGCGGGGGCAGAGGGGTAAGCACGGCGAGCTTTGAACCTGATAAGTGTTAGGACAGAGCGGGGGTCAGGGGGGTAAGCACGGCGATCTTTGAACCTGATGATAAGTGTTAGGACAGAGAGGGGGGCAGAGGGGGTAGGCACTACGTATTAAGGGTAAAGTGGCAGCTTCTATGACATACCTAAAGCTGCTGGTTGAGAAGCTTGCAATGGACCCAGCCTCCCTTCCCCTCCCCTCTGAAAAGGGGGGGGGGGAGAAGGAGGAGAGAAGAGCTGCAGAGCAAAACTTCCATGGCATGAATAGTGGTGAGGCTTGCAAACAGGAGCAGTTTCCCTCCTTCCTGTCCCAAGAGAGAGGTCGAGAGGGGCTGGAGAAGGTCCGCGCTAGGTTGTTTTCAACTTTGGAGATAAGGAGAATGGAATGCAGAGGGAGGAGAGAACAGCCAGGGCCTGTGACCCAGGATGAGAGAGGAAAGCCATATGGCGCCTCTGCCCGCGCACATGCACGCATGCTCTAGGCCACAGTGGTTGCATTTTCTGAAGCCCTTACTAAAAGTCTCGCCAGAGCACAACGCATGCGGTGCTCTAGGCTCGACCTAAAAAGCAACGCTTTCCAGAACACTACACCGCAACACAGGGACAGTCCACTTACGCTCACAGAACACACCCACTAATTCAAACAGCCATTGATGGTATCTTAGAATACAAGACTGTGCAGTGCTCAGCTGCCCTTCCACTATGTTTGTACTAGGCAAACACCATACAAGCTACAGCAAGCATGGACCCACCTCCTCTCTGGCATTCACCAATGCAGGCTGTTGGAAAATAAACTGCCTAATCCATCAGCATGTGTGATTTGTATTTCATTCACTTTTGTTGAAAAGTTAGAAATTATTTAGGCCGCTACATAGGCATCGTCTTGGTAGATTTAACAAGCCAACTACGGCAGTTCAATATCCTGTCACTGATCCTACAGCTACTCGGAAACAGGAAACCTTGACAGGGTTTGCCAGGATGCCCACCTGTTAGCTTGGCATTTTCAAGCTAACAATAATGTCACCAGTGACGTTCATTCTCAAGGATGATCCAGCCAATGGACAAGTATAGGCTTGCCAACTCAGCGGGTAACCAGCCAAGCAGGCCTATTTTAAATTTTGCACAGCCATACTGTATATCACAAATTCTAATGTCTTACCCCTACATATACTGACTGAAAATAATATGGTCCCTCTCCAAAGTGTAAGTTCTGCTCCTCTCATGCGAGTGATGCACCCTTAAAGTGACAAACTGCACTGGCAAAGGTATCACTGTATGTGATATCCTGATGCTACCGCCCCATATATGATTATGTCCTTGTCACCGCTTTTATATTTTTCTCAAATGACAAAAAAATATTTCATAACAAATGGAAACAAGGCAAAATGTATTTGCTTTAGATTCTTATTATAAATGGCAGAATTAAGAAGTAAATGAGTTAATGAGAAAATTAATAGGTATTATTGCCAGTACTGCAGTGATTTCTGTGAACATATCTATCCTTCAATGCCATGCGAATAAATGAAATTCTAAAAGGAAGATGACGTAAATCCTCGTCTGGTTGAAGGCTGTGAGGATGGGATCTGAAGCATTCATCACTTGCTTTGAAGGATATACATTTAAGTTGTAAGGTGGCTTGTGTCAATTTGGGGATGCTTCATAAAAAACGTAATGATACATCCTCTGCATGTTTGAATGTGCAAGTTAAGAGCTCTCTAAAAAACGTTTTCTTGAGAAAAGTGTAAAAGTAATTCTTTAAATTTGTTCTAGAACTAGATCAACATACATAAAATCACAATTTTCTTACATTCTTACATCTGTAAGTGCAGTCATGCTCATATTTTAAATCTTATTTCAACGGTACCTGAAGATTATTGTTGGTATAGCAGTTACAGCTGACCTAAGCCTCAAATGTATATTTTGTTGAACAGGGTGTTCTGGTCGTATGTAATTCAAAACATGAAGGGGAACCATCAACGATGTAAATGTAATTGCAAAAGTAAATACTATTCAATAAAAATATTATATTTTGGATGAAGACATCGCTAAGAGATGACCAATAATTAATTAGTGTAATCTGAAAGTTTCATATTCGATATTATAAATGTTTGCAATAGTAAATATCTTTGATTTTTAACCATTAACATTTGTTTGATTTATTTTTTTAATTAATAAAACAATAGATTTTTCAATCATTCATTATTTTTATAAGTGCACATTCATTAGAAAGTCTCTGGACAAGTTAATACATATTTTGGGTTATGTCCTGTTGTATTAACAGGAAACAATGCTTAACACTTACCTTTAAAAAAGTAAGTATATGTCAAAGTTGCTCCATCGCCTATTCAATCCAGTTTTTTTTACAATGAATCTTCTACATCGGTCTCTTGCTCACTTACACAAATTGAAACTACGAGATAACGATCTGTACTGGAACTGTAATCTAGACCCGGGCACTCATCAACACATGTTTTTTAAATGTACAATATTAGACTGCTTTTGGGTTCCTATACAGAAGCACTTATCTATAATCTTTAATACACCCATCATTCGCTCTTTCACTAGGATTATGTTGGGTTCATTGGCTGCAGTTGATCCCCTACCACTTGACAAAATAGATCTGGAATTATTAGAATTGCTCTTATCCATTGCAGTCAAAATCATACTCACAGAATGGAAATCTTTTCATCTCCTGTCGTACCACACTTGGTGGGCATGGGTGTCATATCTTAAATAGCTCATACACTTATAGGGAGCAAACTATCTACACCTCAAATTGCTAGCATTGTATTGCGCTCCCTAGACAAATACATGGATCTGTCTGCTCGGGGTCTAGTGGCTCAGCATCCTTTTGGGTCTATTGCTTGATTTTATCAATATAAGTAATGTAATGTAATGTAAACAGGTATTTATAGAGCGCAGACTGTCGCTCCGGAAGGAGCATCCTGGCGCTAAAAAGTAGCTTCCATGGAGTATCCAGAGGAGTGCTAAATGGCAGAAAACACATATGAGTCTGGCAGGTTATATATCCAGGTTTTAAGTTTCTTTCTGAAGGCCGCTTCGGTGTGTTGCATTCTAAGGTCATTTGGCATGGCATTCCAGGCTTTAGGGGCAAGGACGCCAAATGATTTACCGCCTTTCATTTTAAGATGAAATTTAGGAACTTTAGCAAGATTGAGCCCTGCTGATCTCAAGACTCTAGTTGGATTATAGCGAGATAGTCTTTTCGACAGATACTTAGGTCCAATGTCGTTTAAGGCTCTGTAAGCAGTTACTAAGATCTTAAAGAGAATTCTTTTATGCATCGGGAGCCAATGCAAAGTTCTAAGGGCAGCCGATGCAGAAGATCTCCTAGGAAGTTTTAACACTAACCGTGCTGCCGCATGTTGGACACTTTGCAGCTTCTTTAATGTTTGCTTCTTTATTCCGGCCATTAGGCCATTGCAGTAATCTAAGCGGGAAAGTAGGAGTGACACTGCCACAGACTTTCTCGCTTCAATAGGAAGAAAGTCAAAAAACTTCTTCAGGGAATTTATCATATTGAAACAGCAACCTGCTAGGTTTCTCACATGATGATCAAAATAGAGAGAAGAGTCAAAGAGAATGCCAAGGTATCTAGCTGACTCAACCACGTCAGGAGGTGGAGAGGTGCCTTCGGGCCACCAATTACTGCGGCAAAAACTATTATTTTTCCCGATAGGCAGAATTTCAGTTTTATTTGAATTGCATTTAAGGTGGTTGGTTGTCATCCACCGAAAGACCTCCGTTAAGCAATTTTGAAAGTTTGCCTCTGGTCTGGTGGTGGTTTTATCTAGGGATAAAATGAGTTGCGTATGGTCGGCATATGAAGTGACGCATATGCCAAACGATTCAATGAGAGTGATAAGGGGAGCCATATAAATATTAAAAAGAAGAGGGCTCAAAATCGATCCCTGGGGGACCCCTGCATTTATTTGTTTTTCTTTTGAAAGAAAAGGTCCTAAAGATACCTTCTGTGTTCTATCTGTAAGGAAGGAGACAATCCAGTCAAGAGCGATGTCCGTTACACCATTCCCTCTCAATCTATTTTTGTTGTGAGATATGGTGTCAAACGCCGCCGACAGATCGAGCAAAAGCAAGACGGCGTTTTTTCCTTCATCTTGGATAGATTATATGATGTCAGCTACTTCCATTAGGGCAGTTTCTGTGGACTGCTTACTGCGGAAACCTGATTGTTGTTGATGCAGAAGGTCATGTCTTTCCATGAAATTCGAGAGTTCTTTGTAGACCATTGATTCCGTTATTTTCCCAAGAACTAGCAAAAGGGAAATAGGACGCAAGTTGGAAAGCTCTGAAGGGTCTTTATTTAGTTTTTTCATTAGAGGTTTCACTGTGGCCTTTTTCCAGTCTCTTGGAACGTTCCTTTGCCAAGAGAGCCATTAACTATGCTGTTAATAATGGGATTGACTATGTCCACTACTTGGTGGAGAATAAACGGAGGACATGAGTCCAGGGGTGACCCTCATTTACAAGACATTATGGCATCTCTAGATTGGGCTAAAGTGACAGGTGTAAAAGTGCTAAAAGCACTAAGTTCCTTATTTTTGGGGCTTTTCATTTCAGTCCCAACTATCAGCTCTGTCTGGGGCAAGTCTTCCTGAATCGATTTTATTTTTTCTTCAAAATAATCTGCGATTATACCATTATCCAACGCCCCACTATCATCCCCCTTGCCTTCTATTCTCTCGCACACTTTTTTTCATACCTTTCACGGTATACCTTGTTTATCAAGTGATACACACTCTGCCACACATGATATTATTGTTTTATATGGTACTCTGCGTCCGTCGTCGGCGTTGTGGTCGCTGGGATGACGTCACCGGAAGTTACTTAGACGGCGCCCTTGCGCGCTGACGTCAGTTCTGTACACGACTTTCCGCGCCAGGAATGCAGAGCCATGCAAGACATTGACCACTGGTGCACAAAAACTAGGGCCCTGAAAGGATGTCCTTAATCCAAAAAAGTTAGTGCGCAGAACGGGGAGGATGAGTGGGGCGGTAAGAAATCTATAACTAAACTATGTTTCTTACAGTTATATCGTTACCGAAGGTAAGTAACTTGTTCATCTGAAAGAAACAGTAAGTTATAGATTCCTTACCTTAGAATAGATACCCCAGCAATACCAACCCCGGAGGTGGGTCTGCGAACGAAGTTCACACCAGAAAGTCCTGGAGAACAGAACGGCCAAGGAAGCCATCTCTCCGGACTTGGCTGTCCAGGCAGAAGTGTTTGGTGAATGTGGCCACATAGCTGCCTGACCGGTGTCATTTAGGGGGACTCCCCGTCCCTAAGCAGTCGTAGCTGCTGTCGCCCTGGTGGAAGGGGCGCGCAGCCCCAGTGGAGGCTCCTTCTTTGCACGGGAATAGCAAGACTTGATGCACAGAACGACCCACCTGGAGATGGTCCATTTGTGCATGGCCCGACCTTTCTTAGTGCCAACGTAACCAACAAAGAGCTGGTTGTCCGCCCGGAATTGTCGGGTGCGATTCAAATAAAAGGAAATCGCACGTTTTGGATCCAGACGGTGGAGCCTCTCTTCCTCTTTTGAAGGATGCAGACGCGGAAAGAAGGGGGGCAAAGTGATGGTTTGGCCAATATGAAAAGAAGTGACCACCTTTGAAAGAAAGGAGGGTCGAGATCTGAGAATGACCTTGTCCGGATGAACAGCCAGAAAAGGAGACTTGGAAGACAGAGCTTGTGGTGATGACCATCAGAAGAGCAGTTTTCAGACTGAGAAGTCTGAGAGGACAGTTATGTAGCGGCTCAAGGGGAGCACACATCAGATAAGTAAGAATCAAGTTAAAGTCCCACTGAGGCATTACGAAGGGAACAAGAGGAAAAAGATGAGAAAAATATTTACAGCAGGGGACTTGAAAAGAGAAGGCTGATCAGGAAGCCTAAGGAAGGCTGAAATGGCTGAGAGGTAGCCCTTAAGACTGCCCAGTGCAGAGGCCTACTGGGTCAAAGACAGGAGGAACAAGAGAACCTCGGAAAGAGGGGCAGACAGGGGATTCACAGCCTTTGCTATGCACCATTCCACAAAGTCATTCCATCTGTAGGCGTATACCGTCTTAGTGGAGGGACGCCTGGCTGCCAAGTTTACATCACAAACTTCAGGAGGCAAGTCAAATGTCGTCAACTGCCGCTGCTCAATCTCCCCTCAAGGAGGTGGAGGGTGGACAGGTTCGGGTGGAGGACTGTCCCCGGCTGCTGCGACAGAAGATCCTCCCGAAGAGGCAGTCGGATTGGGAGATCGATGGCCTTGTTGAGCAGCTTGGCATACCAGACTCTTCGTGCCCAATCCGAGCCACAAGTATGACTCAGGCCCGGTCGAGCTTGACCTTCTTCAGCACTCTGGCAAGAAGTGGTACAGGCAGAAAGGCGTATACAAGAACGCTACTCCACTCGCGACGACAAGCATTGTCTAGCGAGTGCCGCCTTGGAAATACCAACGCGCAGAATTGCTGACATTGCGCGTTCTCTTCGGTGGCGAATAGATCTAACCAAGGTTCTCCCCAGTGTTGAAAGAGACCTTGTCCCACCTCTGAGTGAAGACGCCATTCGTGATTCATCATGCACCTGCGGCTGAGTTCGTCCACCCTGGGGTTCAGTGAGCCTGCAAGGCATTGAACCACCAGGGATATGCCTTGATGTTCCTGCCATGTCCAGAGATGGAGGGCCTCTTGACATAGGGTCCACGACCTCACCCTGCCTTGTTTGTTGCAGTATCACATGGCGGTGGTGTTGTCCGTGAACACCTACACTACTCTTCCCCAGACAGAGGGAAGGAATGCTTTTAGAGCAAGACGGATTGCCCGAAGCTAAGGTTGATGTGGCGCTCCGCCAGACCAGAGGCCTCTGATCTCCGCCTCTCCCATGTGGCCACTGCATCCCGTCATCACAGTGTGTTCTGGTTGGGTAAGGGTGAGGGTTCTGCCATCGACTCAATCCTGGTACATTAGCCACCACTGCAATTGTCGTGCAGAGCCCTCTGAGATCTGGACGCAATCAGACAGATTCCCCTGATGCTGCGCTCACTGGAACTTTAGGTCCGGCTGCAGAGCCCACATATGTCACCTGGCATGATCGACTAGCAAGATGCAGGAGGCAATGAGGCCCAGCAGCCTCCAGGTCATCCAGCCTCCAGGTCATCCTGACTGAAACCCGGGATAGAGGCTGTAAGATTGGAATCATAGCCCGAATATCTCGGACTCGCTGTTGGGGAGGATAAACCTGAAACTGTGTTGTGTCCAGAACAGGGGGGGTCAGGTGTGACTTCGGCACGTTGATTGAGAACCCCAACGAATGCAGGAGATCGGCCATAGTCTGGAGGTGGAAGACTACTGCCTGGGGCGAACCCGCCTTTAACAACCAGTCGTCGAGATAGGGGAAGGCTGGAACCTCTGTTCTGCGCAGATGAGTTGCGACCACCTCCATCACTTTCGTGAATACCCGAAGGGCGCTGGTAAGGCCAAAGCGGAGCAAGGTAAACTGAAAGTGCTTGTGGCCTACTGTGAAGCGCAGGTAATGCCGGTGAGCCAGCACAACATGGATGTGAAAATAAGCTTCCTGCCAGGGTCGAGGGCAGGCAAGACCTGACCCAGGATCAACATTTTGAACTTCTCCTTTCGGAGGAAGCGGTTGACGTCCCTGAGATCCAAGATAGGACGCATGCCGTTGTCCTTCTTGGGGACAAGTAAGTAGTGGGCATAGCAACCACGACCTACTTCTGGGCCAGGAATGCGCTGGTTCACTCCCTTGGCCAAGAGAGCCGTAACTTTCTGTTTGAGAAGGACCAGATGATCCCCCGACATGCGATGGTACTGGGGTGTCATGGCTGGAGGGATAGTCTCGAAGGGGAGGGAGTAGCCCCTTCATACTATCTGCAAAACCCACCGGTCCGACGTGATGGTGCACCAGTGGAGGAGGTGATGGTAAATCCTGCCACCCACTGGCATTCGATGGACGGAAAGGTCGGACTAAGAGTGTTTGGAAACTGCTGCAGAGGGTGCAGTGGTGGACTGACCTGCCCGCTGGCCCCCAGAATCACGTCGGTGGTTCCCACGTCCCCGGCCGCGCTGAGGTTGAACAGCTTGTGCTGGCCTGTGGCTCTGAAAGGAACATGCTGAGGCACCTCTTCCGTGGACACAAAAGTGGCGAAAAGCAGACCGTGCAGGGTATGTGGTGGAGAGGCCCAAGAACTTGGCCGCAGCCCGAGAGTCTTTGAAGCACTCTAGCGCACTGTCTGACTTGTCGCCGAAAAGACGACAGCCATCAAAGGGCATGTCCATGAAAGTGTTCTGAATATCCCCAGAAAAGCCAGTCGTTCTCAACCAGGCGTGACAGCGAAGCACCACCGACGTTGAAATGGTCCTACCCAGTGAGTTGGCAGTGCTAAGTCCACAGCGGATGGCGAACTTTGCTGCGTCTCTCCCCTCGGCAACAGCATGGGAGAGCACGACCCGGGCCTCCTTCAGACACTGAGGCAGCACTTGCGCCACCGTATCCCACATGGAGTGGGAGTCACAGCCCAAGAGTAATGCAGTGTTCGCCAACTGCACACGTAAGCTGGAGGTAGAAAAAACTTCTTCCCAAGCTGATGCAGCTTCTTGGATTCCCTGTCCGGTGGTGCAGTAGGGACTGCGCTCTGGGACGTTGAGGCTTGGACTACCAAGCTCTTGGGGAGGGATGTTGGGAAAGGAAAGTGGGGTCCCCCTGGGCCGGGTGGTGGCGTCTGGCAACCATCCTATCCACAGAAGCCCCGGTGTTTGGCCTGGACCAGGTGCCCCAAAAGGATGTCTGTGAGGGCTTCATTAAACAGCAGCAGGGGCTCCGAAGCACTCGCTGCTGGTTGAAGCACCTCGGTCAGGAGGTTAGCCCTGACTGCCACAGTAGGTAGCTCGAGGTGTAGGGCCTCTGCGGCCCTACGCAACACCACTGCCTAAGCCGCTCCCGCCTCCGTAACCACGGTAGGAGGAGACAACATGCCAAGGTCTGGTGAGGTATCCAGACCACTGGCATCCCCCAGGTCCTCTCTCCAGTCCTGATCGTACTCCAGCTGGGCAGTGAGAGGGTCCTCAGACCCTTCCCAGTTTTCCTCACCCTCCTCTGGCTGCCAAAATGGTTAAAAATGGCCAGGGTGGAATGCAGGCACAAAAGTACCCATCAGTGCCCGATCCGGCTTCGACCCGGCTAGGTATACACATCGGGGTGGAGGCCGGGGTCGACGCCGGCAGCGGCTGGGGACGTGGTGCTGGTGGAATCGGCACCGGCGGTGGAATAATGAGGTCGACCGGCGCTGATCGGGATCCAGGACTGGATCCAAGGGGGCCCTGCGGTGCTGAGGCGGGAACCGCTGGTGTCAAAGGTCTAGGGCCCCCAGCCAAGTCTGCGGGGCCCGAAGGCACACTGGCGGAGTCGGGCTGCTCAAAGATGGCATGCATCACTTCGTAGAACTGACGAAGCTGGGCAGGGGTCGCCCTCGGTCCCGGAAAGGAAGGGAAGGCCGAAGTGATGATGGCTCCGCGATCAGTCCCTCGACCTCCCACACGGCCGGGACCTTGAACAACGCAGAGCCAGACTATCATCCTCAGCAAAAAACTGATGGGAACAGAAAGTGCAAAATACCAGATAATACAGTCGGCTCTCAGCTCAAATTTGTCCACCAATCAATGTCTTTAAAAATGCCACAGAAAATGTTTGAGATACTACATTAATTACTGCAGATTCTTTCACATTCTGTTACTCACCCACACACAAAGAAGAATCCATTTTCTTTCAAAAGGATCCTTGCAACATCCTGGGCAGAGGCTCGCAAACTGTCTTGAACATACTTCAGTGGAACTTCTTTAGAGCTGTTCGGAGAGTTTCTTGAGAAGCAGACCTTAAGATAAGTTAAGGTGCCATTTTTAAGAAAACTGCGGAGTTCCTCCCTGAAACAGAAGAAAAATATTGGAATGATTTTGCTGACTAACATTCAACAGCTAGCAGCTACCAGATAAATCTAAAACTTTGGGAATCTAAGGGCTTGATTTAGAGATTAGCTGGCAGGTGACTCTGTTACAAACATGACAGATATCCTGTCCGCATTATACAAGTGCATTACTTCCCTTGATTGTTCAAAAATCTTGTGTATTTGCCTGCATTGAGCACTTCTCTTGAACCCATAACAATCTGGTGCATGGTTTCTAACAAAATTCATTTTCTATACAGAAGCAGAACGCCAATAGAATATTTTTTCTAAGACACTTAATGCTACAAATATATAAATGTCCAATAATGATTTTTACATACTACACCTTTTCAGGTAGAGTACAGTGCCAAGCATCAGGGGACAGTCATGCGAGCCACAGCTGCTCCACAGTCAACATTGGAATACGGGCATATTAGTGTCTTATGATTACAACTCCATACTAGTACATAAGGCCCAAAACAAAGAGTAAACATGATTTGAACCTATGTATGTCTTGTGGCCCTCAAGTAAGTAATATTTGGTAAAGATAATCTAGCACCATATGCCTCCGTCACAGAGTTGGAGTCTACAGCTTCAACATCAGAGGCTGAAAAATCAATTGTTTTTTTCTCATTCCGGAGTCTAACTCATGAAATCTCTTTCAAACACTCATCTACACAGGCCTTCATCCCGATTATCTGAAGAGTGCGGTGCAAAGCACCTTTGCTATTCTTGTAGGTCCATTTGCTCATTAACCTTGATGCAATAAATATTTAATACCATTTATATTACTAAACACATTTAGATTCAGAGATGAGCTAATTGTTTTACTTATAGTTATCCCTTTTCCAATTGTTTGATTGCCTTGGCAGACCTAGTTTACGCAAGCAATACTTCACAAGCCCACTGTGGTATAGTGGGCTTCTGAAGTACTACTTACCGGAGCTGTATCTTTTCAGGCAATACTTGTAGTTGGTGTGACTATTTTCACTGTGCATCAGCACAGCATTCACACAGTTGAACATCATGTTATTAATTCATCACAAAGTAGTTTATTATATGGTGTGGTTGTGCAACCTAACTGTGTAATAACATCTTCACTGTGGCACGAATTCAGCCGCAGTGCTGGACATTCCAATTGTGGGCGCGGCCCACCATGACTCATGACGGCCGTTAGCAGTCATGAGCATGGAAGAGGATAAGGGCACAATTTCATATCAAGTCCAGTCAGGTTTGCTGTATAACCCTCGCTCAGTCCTGGGTGGCTGTGGCTCAGAGCAGTCAGGCTTTAACAAAGGAGCAAGTGTAAAGCATTAAGTAGTACCAAAACAGTTGAATAAAAAGAAAACACAACAATAGAAATCTGACACCTATTTATAAACATCAAAACTTTTCACTGAATGCAGTAAATCATTGAGATCTTCTGTGACTTGCGGTTGAGGGTTGCCACGACAACGAACTTGAAAATCGCAATAAGGACACTTGAGGAGAGCAACTCCGAAAGTGAGCCAGTAAGGTCCAGTTTAACAGTTACCTCACTATTAAAGCAGTCTTCAGCCCAGTTCCAGGACCTCTGGGCAAAGTGCCACAGGAAATAAATAGAATGGTCCTGATGCAAAGGATGCATGATGCTCAAGGATACCGAGAATGCTGGGCCTGTGTAGAGAGTCTTCCTGTGGCCATCCCTTGGTCCACGAACAAAGAGGGGTGACTGGCCTCAGGGGTCGATGCTTAAAGTCCGGGTGACCAAACTGTACTCCGACGACTCTCCAGGGTCCAGCAGATCCAGGTGCAAATTTTGAGTACTAAGCCGCACCACAGCGGCCATCAAGCTTCTTAGCGGTGGGCTTTAAAAGTAGCAAGCTTCTGAGCCTTTATGGCCCAGTGGTGGTAAGAGGGACTCAGTCAACAGACTATCCGAGTCCCCTTCTCAGTCTGGGGCTTGAGAATGATGTTTCCTCAATCAGGACACCGCACAGGCATATCCTTTCTTTGCTAGCCCAAAATGCAGCAGGTTTCAGATTACTCTTTGGTGCAGCCTCTTTTTGCTCGGTCCAGGGAACAGCAAGGCAGCCCCTCTTCAGTCTTCTCTTCAGGGCAGACATGATTTGAGGTCTGGGTGCCACTATTATGCCCACTATGAGCCTAGGTGGACGTGGAGACTAACTAGCTAATGGGCTACCAGGGCCCCTCCCATCTGATGACTTCCTGCGAAGTGTGGTGTTGGAAATTGGGTTACTGGTTGACAGGGGTGTGAGCCCTGGCCAAGCAGCAACCACAATTCTAATCAGGGTAAGGCACATGTAAACTACAAATTAACCTGTACTCAAGCCCCTGGTAGCTTAGCGCAGAGCACTCAACAGGCTTAACTTAAGAGGCAATGAGTAAAGTATTTGTGCAACATGTCAAACAGTATAACAGTGAGAAACACCACACAAAAAGTTCCCACACCAGGTTAGAAGGATAGAGCTTAATATAATAAATAAAACAACACCAAAATGAAAAGAAATCCAATCAGTAGAACCAGAGTTATGAATTTTTAAGAATAAACTGCAATATAGCACCAAAAACAATAAAACCCCAACCGACGCTAATTGGTCATGCTGAACTGGGTCAAATTCAAACGTTCAGGCCGACCGTGATGGAGTGCAGGTCGGATAAAGTCCAACTGAAGGTTTACCATCTCGAGTTTCTTGCCAAGAGTCCTGTTCGCATTTAAGAAAGTCGCTGGGAGTAAGGAGAGCATCGCTGGCGGTGGTTGGTGTGGCGCGATGAGCAGGCTGGGTGTCATGGATGAGCAGGCTGGCACTTTGCGCTGCCGGTCTTCTGCGGGTGAACAATGCTTTCTGTGTGAGGAGATGGGCTTGCAGCAGCTTCCACTGGTTTTGTGTGCAAGCGGCACAGTGCCTGTGTGAACGGGTCCCTTCACGGTAATGAAGAGCCCATAAGCTTGACTTGAAGAGCTCAAAAGCCACACCAAGGGTCGAGGACCTGAGGGGCACCACTCGGGGGTTAGGAACTGCTTGAAGACAGGTCCTGAGCTGTGGAGAGTATGCTATGTCCCTGAGGCTCAGATTAGGAGGCCAGCAGACTAGCTCTTTAAGTAACTCTGGGGTCCTCAGGTCACAATGGGTTCCAGATCCAGTTCTTCCTCCCCAGGCAAGATGTCAGCAGGTAGCAGGTCAGCAAAGCAAGGCAGTAGCTCCTTCAGAGTAGCAGCCCAACAGAGTGGCAGTCCTTGTAGCAGCACAGCAGCCCTTCCTGGACAGCAGACTATCCAAAGGTCCAGAGGAGGACTTAAGTGGGGATGTCTGAGGTCCTTCTTTATACACTGGTGCTTAGGTCCTGGTAGAAGGGAGGAGCTTCAAAACAGTGGATTTGAAGTTCATGAATTCCCTACCTCCCGTGCCCTGACTCTAAGTTGGCTGAAGTGGCAATGCAGAATCTTTAGGCCCTTTGTGTGAAGACAGGACACACCCTATTCAGGTGTAAGTGAGGGTGGGTCCAGCTCCTCCCTCCCATCCTGCCAGTGATGGCCCATTCAGTGACACCTAAACTCCTATTGTGCGTGGCCGTCTAGGAGGAATTCACAAAGCCAACTACCAATTAGACGCTGTTGTGATCAGAGATAGGCTGCAGGCACCAAATGGTTAAAAGTGGCATTTTCAGAACTGCAAATTAAAATCCGACTTCCCCATAAGTTAGGATTTTACATTGTAATTATGGAGACACCAAACTTGAATGGGTTATCTCTTCCAATTAGGAAATTCAACGTATAAAATGCACCAAGGCAATGCCAATGTTAACCTATGGCAGTGATAGGCCTTGCAGCAGTGTACAAAATAATTTAAGAGTTTTTCACTACCAGGAAATGTAAAATTTAAAAGTATGTTTCAACCTTTTTAAATACACTGCACCTTGCCCTGTCGGCTGTCCTGGGTCTAACCTAGGAGTGGCTTATATGTATTAAAAAGCCTGGCAGAGGGTTTATTTTATGCAACAGCTGGAGCCTCTTTAGGTTCCCCAACCCACGAAGCATAGCCACTGTATATACTACACAATAAAATTCCAACCATAATGTCCATATTTCTTGTGTTTTTGTTCCAGCAATAATCCACAGTGATCCACAGTATAAACAAGTTTTTATTTGTTTGTTTTTTTCAGGTTCCACAAGCGCCTGTTAGGCTTTACTCCAAGACACTTAGAAATGCAAAATTCCTCATATTTAAAAGTGACGGTAACATTTCCAATGCATTTTGGGCTAACAATTGCCCTTCCTCAGGGGAACTCTAGAAAAAAACAAAAACCGCATATTAGCAGCCGTGATTGCATAATTAGAAATTAACTCTCATAATATGCATGTTTTAGGCCCTTCGCTGCAAGGGTTATTCCCCCGCTGTGCTGGGGGGGAGGGGGGCACACACAGCGCCCACATGCTCATGACGAGCTGAGCTCGTCATGAGGCACGGCGCTCCTGTGCATTACCTCCAGAGGAACGCTCAGCACAGGAGGGGAATCCTCCCCGCACCTGAGCGTTCCACGGCTCATGACGAGCTGAGCTCGTCATGAGCACCGGAGCGCCGTGGCTCATTACGAGCTCAGCTCGTCATGAGCCTCGAAGAGGGTAAGAGCTGAGAGTTAATATCTAATTATGCAATCATGGCTCCTAATATGCGGTTTTTGCTTTTTCCCCAAAATTTGATTCAGCCCTTAGTAAGATGATTCCAACCATTAGGTCATAAGGCCCCACCATGACAGAGGCTTCAATATCAAGGGTGCCCGTAACAGTTCACCACCCCCTTCTAAACCATAAAGAGGAAGGCTTC
This sequence comes from Lissotriton helveticus, assembly GCF_964261635.1. Classification (NCBI taxonomy): domain Eukaryota; kingdom Metazoa; phylum Chordata; class Amphibia; order Caudata; family Salamandridae; genus Lissotriton; species Lissotriton helveticus. The sequence goes on from NC_136063.1 coordinate 1,027,084,867, forward strand.
TTAAGCCGGTGGTGGCCTACCCTGTAATAGATCCTGTTAACTAGACTGTGGGAAACAGAAGAGAAAAAGATAATGACTGCAGTGGGGAGGGTTTAACTAGATGTTTGATAGGCAACAGGCAGTTACTTGGCCAGTACAAAAAAAAAAGAAAGTTGTACCATATTCCTTCAAGAGTATGAGCTTGCTCAATTGGAACACTGCCCAAATTCAGTAACATTATAATGGCTCTTCCTAGTTCTCTACGTGGTTCATTTTGTCTGCATGTATAAGGTGGGTTGGGGACAAAGCACAGATCTTTGGGGTAAGTTTTAAAGACCTTTGCAATTATCTATGGCTTTTTTGGGGTTCTACATTTCACATCAATACTGTTTCAGAGTTAGTTTTATTGTTGATGCCATAAGTCATTACAGTTGCCAAAAGGATAATGCTACTTACCCAGTAAGCATCTGTTCTTGGCATGTAGAGCTGTAGATTCACATGCTTTGCATACTCCTGCCATCTAGTGTTGGGTTCGGATGTTTGCAAGTTGTTTTTGTTCGAAAAAGTCTTTCCAGTCATGAGGTAGGCGACTCCTCCTTTCAGTGATAGTGCGCATGGGCATCAACTCCATTGTTAGATTGTTGTAGAGGGTGAGAATGGAGTAGTATGTGTAGAATAGAGATATCTATGCGTATGAATGTGAATTAAGAACTTACAGGAGACAGGGGAGGTGGGTGGGCGCATATGAATCTACAGCTTTATATGCCAAGAACAGATGCTACTCTTCCAGGGGATCCTCATCAATAGTCATAAGCATTAGAATATTCCCACCATGCGCGGGACCCTGGAAACACTATATTGTATGTGCCCCACATATATATACTCAGATATATATATATATATATACAAATAAAGAAAATCGGCAGTATTCAACATCGCCCACTGAAGGGATATTACTGTGAGGTTGCTTTGACTACAGGTACCAGAAGGCTCGTTATTGAAAGACATTGCCACACCCACTGGAGGGTAACTATGGATACTTAAATGAGCAGTTACTTGGCACCTGGTAATACAATCGCAGCTTCGTGATGTTGGCCGTGCTCCTCCTCTGATGAAGGCCTAAGTGGGGCTGAAAAGCATTAGGACAATTGGAGCGCAAAATAAACGAAATAAAGGTTGTAAACTTACCGCGATGTGTGCGGCTCACTTCTTTCCTTCTGGAGAGGTTTCGTGATATATACATATATATATATATTTATATATATATATATAAAAACACGCAATAGCAGCCAAATCACATCAGAGCTGAAATATGCTGTGAAGAATTTCCACCATACATGAATAATATGCATTAGAAACATGAGAAACAACACCAAAGCTTGCTTAGAAACTGTTTTAATGCTTAGGCAGCAGTAGAAATTCGTATAACTCACTGAAAGCATAGAAAGCTCCCAGGCTGCATTGCAAATACACAGTCTAAAAAGACTGAAAAGCTAACCTGTAGCTGTATACAAAAAACTGACACCATGCCTTTAAGGCACCCATGACCCCCGGTATCACATCATGCCTCAGGGGTGACAGTTAGGTCAGTTGTTCTTTCCGGCTCCTTCAGGAAGGATCCTGGCAACACAGCTCCACTAATTTCTGTTTTCTGACAGAAAATTACTTCATTTTTAACAACTTTTTATACTTACTTTGACGTTTTACATCTAGTCAAGTAAGGAACTGGCTTTTTGAGTCAGTTTAGTGAGCATTTTCAGCTGAGAATGCCTTCATTTTTTGACAAATGTCCTTCTTGTGGCAACAAGAAAGCAAAATCAGACAACCACGACGTTTGTATCCTGTGTCTGCCTGAAGAACATGATCCAGGCACCTATCCTCACTGCGAGCACCTGTCAGGAAGAACTCTCAAAGACACGGAGAGAATTCGCATTTATGGCCTGGCTCACAGGTCATCCAGAGGAAGGTCTCCGGTGAAGAAGGGCTCCAAGAAGGCTAGAACATCTTCAAAAGAGAAGTCTTCACACCCTTCAGCCTCAGCGTCAGGCTTGGCGCGGAGGAAAGAGCCACCGGTGGGTCAACTATCTTCAAAACTACCGTCGACGGCGGGCTCGCCGTCGAAAAGAAGACCAAGTACGTCGACCCAGCTCCGTCGCCGAAATCCCCTCCGCCGTCGTCAACCGGGCGACGACCGGCGTCGAGAAATGTGACTCCGCCGCCGTCAACCGGGCTACGGTCGGCGTCGAGATCCAAGGCCCCTCTGCCGTCGTCAACCCGGCGACGATCGGCGTCGAGGGAGGTCACTCCTCCGCCGTCGTCATCCAGGCGACGACCGGCGTCGAGAAGTGTGACCCCTCCGCCGTCGTCTAAGAAACGATGTTCGGCGTCGAGGACCAAGACCCCTCCGCCGTCGACAGCAAAACGTCGATCGGCGTCAAGGACGCAGTCTCTGTCGACGTTTCGTCGACGCTCGGCATCGAGGGTGACCAATACCCCTCTGCCATCGTCGCACAGACATTCGACGTCGAGAGAGAGAGCTCCGTCGATGGCTGGTCATCGCCACTCGACGTCGAGAGACCGTAGATCCTCGCATCGATCGCTGTCGAGGCATTCGAAGGCGAGATTGATGGACCCGCCGACTCCCCGGAGGCATTCGGTGTCGAGAGGAAAACATACGACGCCAGAACGCTCGACGTCGAGACATTCAGAAAGGGTTCGATCGTCGTCAAGAAACTCTGTGATCATGGTTACGGAGTCAGCTTCTCGTCATTCCACTTCACAGTCTTCTGGCTCCTCAACAACATCTTCAAGGTCCAGAAGTCCTGTCCTCAGATCTCCTGTGCGTCAGCCAGATCCTTCGGCTGCGGAGGTCAGACTGTCACCCAGATGGTACAAGTCATTGGACCATTGGCGAGACTCAGGGGCTACCAAACGTATGCACGAGTATGTCAGTCCGCAACACAGATCTCCTCTCCAGAGACTGGCGGATGAAGTGGACAGGCGTAGTCCTCCCAGGCGCCAAGCGGACAAATCACCTGTGAGAAGACCAACCAGACCTCGCTCTCCCAGAAGGGAAGATCCGATTAGATCTCGATCTCCCAGAAGAGAAGATCCGGTCAGATCTCGTTCTCCCAGAAGAGAAGATCCGGTCAGATCTCGCTCTCCTAGAAGGGAAGACCATTCCAGACGGTCACGTGAGAGGAGACACGGTGCTCACCGTAGACGTCGAAGAACTCCGTCTACTTCATCTACCTCTTCTACCAGGTCTTCCAAAAGGGATTACTCTCCCACGCTGACAGATAGTCCTACTTCTAGATCCTCTCCAGTGGATGACATCGGCACTTCCCTAGATGTCCTGCAAAGAGGAGCTCAGAAGCTGAGCATTGAAATGTCTGTCCCCCAGGTTACTAAGACAGTAATTTTTGAAACTTTGCACAAAAAATCTGTCTATCGTCCACTGCTGCCTTTAGTCCCGGGGATTATGGATCCTGTCAAGGACATTTTCCTAACTCCAGCAGCCATCAGAGCGGTGCCAGCCCGCATACAGAAGAAATACAAACCAGCTTCTTCTGACCCAGTTTTTGTAAAATCTGACCCTCCAGCAGACTCTGTGATAGTGGCAGCAGCAAGGAAGATGCATGCAGTTGCTGCTTCCTCTTCAGTATCACCAGATAAGGACAGCAAATCACAGGACTCGTGGGGTCGCAAAGTTTGCAATTCAGCTGCCTCCACGCTGAAGGTCTCCAGTGCGGCCGCACTGCTGGGTAGATACGATAGAGCCTTATGGGACTCCATGGAAAGGTTCAAGTCCAAGCTGCCAAAGGAGGACCAGAAGGACTTCGAAGAAACAATGACGGAAGGATGTCTGGTGGCGAACCAGTTGATAAGCACAGCAGCGGACGGTGCAGTGCTTGCGGCTCATTCCTACTCACATGGGGTTTGTGCCAGGAGATCAGCTTGGTTGCATCTCACAGGACTGAAGCCGGATGCTCAGCATCGCATCCTTAATCTTCCTTTTTCGGGTTCCTCTCTCTTCGGAGAACATGCTGACGAAGAGATGACTCGTATGAAGACAGCAAAAAACACAGTTGATGGACAGAATGTAGAACATTGTCATACATTCACCCCAGTACAAGGATCTGGGCCTAAATCCATCGTTTTTTTGCACTCCACACCACCCTGGGTTAGACACTGGCTATATGCAAATCAGCTCTGACCCTGTGCCTCATGGGAACAGTCCAGCCCGAACTACCAAGCCATGTCTTTCCCAGACCGGAATCAAGCATCCAAGGACCGGTTTCTGGCTATCAGCCTTCATCAGCCTGGATAGCTTGACTCCAGTGGTGTGGAGAGCCTGGGACTCACGTCTGAGCATACCCAGCCCCCTCGGGGTGAAAATTGCAAAAAACACAGTTGATGGACAGAATGTAGAACAATGTCATACATTCACCCCAGTACAAGGATCTGGGCCTAAATCCATCGTTTTTTTGCACTCCACACCACCCTGGGTTAGACACTGGCTTTATGCAAATCAGCTCTGACCCTGTGCCTCATGGGAACAGTCCAGTCCGAACTACCAAGCCATGTCTTTCCCAGACCGGAATCAAGCATCCAAGGACCGGTTTCTGGCTATCAGCCTTCATCAGCCTGGATAGCTTGACTCCAGTGGTGTGGAGAGCCTGGGACTCACGTCTGAGCATACCCAGCCCACTCGGGGTGAAAATTGCAAAAAACACAGTTGATGGACAGAATCTAGAACAATGTCATACATTCACCCCAGTACAAGGATCTGGGCCTAAATCCATCGTTTTTTTGCACTCCACACCACCCTGGGTTAGACACTGGCTATATGCATGGATTTAGGCCCAGATCCTTGTACTGGGGTGAATGTATGACATTGTTCTACATTCTGTCCATCAACTGTGTTTTTTGCAATTTTCACCCCGAGTGGGCTGGGTATGCTCAGACGTGAGTCCCAGGCTCTCCACACCACTGGAGTCAGGCTTTCCAGGCTGATGAAGGCTGATAGCCAGAAACCGGTCCTTGGATGCTTGATTCCGGTCTGGGAAAGACATGGCTTGGTAGTTCGGACTGGACTGTTCCCATGAGGCACACGGTCAGAGCTGATTTGCATATAGCCAGTGTCTAGCCCAGGGTGGTGTGGAGTGCAAAAAAACGATGGATTTAGTCCCAGATCCTTGTACTTGGGTGAATGTATGACATTGTTCTACATTCTGTCCATCAACTGTGTTTTTTGCAAATTTCACCCCGAGTGGGCTGGGTATGCTCAGACGTGAGTCCCAGGCTCTCCACACCACTGGAGTCAGGCTATCCAGGCTGATGAAGGCTGCTAGCCAGAAACCGGTCCTTGGATGCTTGATCAACTGTTTTTTTGCAAATTTCGTATGAAGACAGAGCTGATACAGTAAAAGCGGTGGGTTTGGAGAAGAAAAAAGAATTCAAACGCCGCTTTAAGACCAACAAGGGGAGAGGTTCTCAACAGAGGGTTCAAACCCCTCAGTGGTCCCAAAATAAGAACCAGGGAAAATCCCCGTTTCGAGGCAAATCCAGCAGGGGTAGAGGAGGTCACCAGCAGTCCTCTACCACCACGAGAGGAGGAAAGTCTTGAGCAGTGGCTTCCTCTGGCGCCGTTGCCCACTCCAGTGGGAGGAAGGGCTTCACAACACCTGGCAGAGTGGGTCAGCATCACAAAGGATCGGTGGGTGCTGAATATACTGCGCAATGGATACATGCTACGTTTCCGTGCGCTTCCGAAGAACATTCCTCCAAAGAACTCTTGCCCTCACCAGCTAAACTTGCTCCGAAGAGAGGTGAAAGTTCTGCTACAAAAAAGAGCTATAGAGGAAGTTCCTCCCTCTCAAAAGGGAAAGGGAGTCTACTCCAGATATTTTCTTGTCCCCAAAAAAGATCAGGAGGACAAGTTCAGACCCATACTCAATCTGCGTCTCCTAAACAAAGTCATCGTCAGAGAAAAGTTCTGCATGTTAGCTCTTCACCAAATATGCCCACATCTTCAAGCCGGAGATTGGATGTGTTCGGTGGATCTGCAAGATGCATACTTTCACATTCCGATTGCACTACAGCATCGCATGTACTTGAGGTTTGTCGTAGGAAGCAAACACTACCAGTACAAGGTGCTACCATTCGGTCTCAAGTCCGCACCACGAGTCTTCACCTAATGCATGGCAGTGGTGGCGGCTTTTCTTCATAAGAAGGGGCTCTTCATCTACCCATACCTGGACGACTGGCTCCTAAAGGGCACATTTATTTATTTATTTATTTTATATTCTTCTATAGCGCAAGAATAAACCCCCGGAGGGGTATCTCCGCGCTTTGCCAGTGAATAAGTTCTCAGATGTTAATTGGAGAGGACAATGGAGCATATAGAGAGAGAGAGATCAGTTACTGGAAAATAGATATGTTTTCAAGATCTTACGAAAGGTCAGATGATTGGTTAGAGTCCTTATCTCAAGAGGCAGAGAATTCCAGAGCTTTGGTCCCAGATGGGCCAGGGCTCGCCCCCCTTGTCTGGCCTTTTTTATTCTGGGCACCTGCAGAAGCTGTTGGTTCACTGAGCGCAAGATGCGCCCAGGGGCATAAGGTAGGAAGATGTTGGCCAGATATTTAGGGCCTTTACCTATCACACTCTTGTGAATTGTGCATAGGGTCTTGAAGTGCACCCGTTTCTTTACTGGTAACCAATGAAGTTTGGTTAGCAGGGGAAGGGAGGGAGTCCTGGGAGGGGCGTTGAGGACTATCCTAGCTGCCGTATTTTGGATTACTTGCAGTTTTTTTAACTGCCCTTCATTTGCTCCCAAAAGAAGGCCATTGCAGTAATCTACTCTGCTGATAATTAATGCCTGCACTAGAGTTTTTCTATGGCAGTCTGGCAGGTAGGGAAACACTCTCCTTAGCATGCCGATGGCTCGAAAACAGGTGCTTGCCACCTGGTTAACGTGGTCCTTGTAGGTAAGTGTTTGATCTATTAACACTCCTAAGTTTCTCACTGTGTTTTTGGGGCTAGGAACGGGGCCTAGTTCCAGGGGCCACCAGTCCGGTGTCCAGTGCGTTATTGCTTGCCCAAACAACATGACCTCCGTTTTTCCTATATTGCATTGGAGGCAATTTGCTGACATCCAAGCAGATATTGCTCTCATTCCCTCTGCGAAAGATTTTTTTATCGCAGGTGTCAGATCTTTAAAGGGGAAGAGGAGTTGGGTGTCGTCAGCGTACGACACTGGTGTAAACCCAAATGATCTTGCTAGGTTGGCTAGGGGAGCCACATACACGTTGAAAAGTGTAGGGCTTAAACAAGAGCCCTGTGGCACTCCCTTATTGAGCTCCCTATGGATGGATTTGTGGGAGCCCAGCCTAACCTCTTGAGAGCGTCCTGACAGAAAGCTTTCCATCCATGCCAATGCCGTACCCTCCAAACCTACGTCTTTTAGTCGCTCAAGAAGCACTTTGTGAGACACCGTATCAAAAGCGGCGGAGAGATCCAACAGCACCAGAATCATGGAATTGCCCCCATCCAGTGCCATTCTGATGTTATTGGTCACTGTTTGGAGGGCAGATTCGGTGCTGTGGTTTGGCCTGAACCCAGATTGAGAATAGTCCAGGCCCTCCGTCGCTTCTAGATGTTGTGACAGATAGGTGTTCACATGCTTCTCAGCTATCTTACTGATGTATGGCAAGAGTGAAATGGGACGCAGGTTGGAAAGGTCGGTCCATGGGGAAGCAGCTTTCTTGCGTATTGGGTTTACTACCGCCCTCTTCCACTCTGCTGGGACTTGTCCTTTCGTAAGAGATGTATTAATGACAACCTGTATAAAGGGGCCCAGGAGAGGGAGCAGGGGAGGAACCATCTTAGCTGGGAGAAGGTCATTTGGAGACCCTGATTTGATGTGGGTGATGAGATGAGAGAGATCTGCACTTTCAATAAGGGGGAAGTGTGATATAAAACTTCCACTGTCTTTATCTTTGGGCGGGTCTAGAGGTATAGTCCTGCTAGCTACATTCGTACTGTTATTGGCAGCCACTATTTTCTCGTATATAATATCAATTTCACTCTCAAAGAAGGACGATATATCGTCACATAAAGTCTGTGAGAACTCCTCTGAGCTTTCACATGCGGCAGGGTTTACAAAGTTTTGGAGAATTTTGAAAAGCTCCTTGGGACAGTTTGTGGCTTCTTCTAATTGTTGCAGAAGACGATTTTTCCTAGCCTGTCTGATGTTTTTATAGTACTGGGATTGAACATGATGAAAGACCGCTCTTGTTTCCTCGGTCTTATGTTTCCTCCATTTTTTTTCGGCTTGCCTACATTTTTGTTTTTCCTCCCTTAACTCCTTAGTGTACCAACTTTCTTGTTTGGAGGCAGGGTGTTCTTTATATAGTTTTAAGGGGGCCAAGGTGTCGATGGCTTGTTTGATTGAGCCTGTAAGCTTAGCCAATGCTGCATCTACTGTATCTTCTACTGATATGGTGGGTATTACCCACGTTTCCTGTAGATTGCTTAGGGAAATTTTATGCCATTGACGGCGCCAGGAGGGAAGGGAGGGTCCTTTATTTGTCGGTCTTTTGGGAGTTGAGAGTATAAATTCTAGAAGAAAGTGATCTGTCCATAATATCTCTCTGGCTGGAAAACAGATGACCTTAGGACCATTAGAGAGAACAAGGTCTAATGTGTGGCCACCATTATGCGTGGGTCCAGTGTTTTTGATCTCTAGACCTACGTTTAGCAAATCAGTAGTTAGGGTATGAGATTCAGGTAAATTTGGTAAGTCTACATGAATGTTGAAGTCTCCAAGAAGAATGAAGTCTTCATTTGATTTAAGTTGGGGGGCTAATAGTTCTTGGAGAAGGAGAGAAAAATCAGGGTTTGGTCCTGGTGGGCGGTAAACAAGGGCTCCTTTCCAAAAAGTGTGGCTAGGAAGAGCAATTTTAAAAAACATAACTTCTAATTGCAGACTTTGATATTGTGAGAGTATAGTGACCTTTAAATCATCCTTATGTATGATTGCTAGGCCACCGCCTGTCTTCCCTTCTCTGTCTAGGTGTTTCAATTTGTATCCGGTTGGGATCCCTATTGTTACAGCTGTGATGGTGTGGGGTTTCATCCAAGTTTCAATGAGGAAACATATGTCTGGTTGGATAGAGTTATAACCAGGTCCCATACCTCATGCTGGTGTTTAGGCAGGGATCTTACATTTAGGAGAAAAGCCTTCAGCCCGGTAACAAGGGCTCCTACCTTGGGCGGGGCGTTGTTACCAAGTAATCGATGATGACATTGGAAACATGAGAATGCTCCCACTACGGTGTGCCATGGTATTTTAGAACTACATGCTGTGTATGGTTTTAAATCTAGTAGAGCCTGAGTAGTATAGGTAATACGATGTACATGTACAGGTAACGCACGATCTGCAACTTTGCCTACACCAGTTGCACAGGCTCGGTCTCCATGTAAACCTGGAGAAGTCAGTCCAGCGGCCGACACAGTCCATCCACTACCTAGGCTCCGTTCTGGACACAAAATTGGGAAAACCGTTTCCTTCAGAGGAGAGACTTTTTTCCATGAGGCAGAATTGTGGGATTCTTTTAGAGTCTCGGCTTCCAACAGTCCAGCGGGTAGCCTCCCTGCTGGGTTCCATGGCGTCCTGCATTTTTCTCATCCCGAACGCCAGGCTGAGAATGCGGCCTCTACAACAGGCTCTCGAAGACCAGTGGGACCAGGCGACAGGTCATTGGGAAGATCGTATCACTCTTTCCCAAGCAGCGAAGGATGCCATCAAATGGTGGACTCTGACGAGGAATGTGCTGGTGGGAGTGCCTTTTCACCAACCACTACCAACCCAGTCTATAGTGACAGATGCCTCTCTACAAGGCTGGGGAGCGCACATTGGTCTCCTTCAGATTCAGGGTCAGTGGTCTGCACAGGAGCGGACGTACCACATAAACATGCTGGAACTCAGAGCGGTGTTTCTAGCTCTCAAAGCTTTTCTTCCAGCGATCGAGTCCAACTCAGTCTTAGTTCAGACAGACAATACAACCACCATGTTCTATCTGAACAAACAAGGAGGCACGCGGTCACGCCCTCTCTCCCGGGAGGCTCAAACCATCTGGCACTGGCTTCTCTCTTGAAACCTTTCAGTGGTGGCGGTGCACCTTCCAGGCGAGTTAAACATCAAAGCAGACGCACTCAGCAGGCACTTCGAAGATCAGCCAGACTGGGTGCTAAACGACGAAGTGGTAGAAGAGCTTTTTCGTTGTTGGGGTCGTCCAGCCATAGACTTGTTTGCGGACGAAGAAAACGCAAAATGCCACGCCTTCGCGTCCAGATTCCACTGGCCAGGGACGCAGGGGAATGCTCTCCTGATTGATTGGTCGGGAACATTTGCTTACGCGTTTCCTCCCCTATCTCTGATTCCGAAGATAGTTTCCAAGCTCCTCAGGTCGGACATGGAGATGATCTTGATAGCTCCGGATTGGCCACGACAGTGGTGGTACCCGGACCTTCTGCATCTGTCTGTGTGTCCACACAGACGACTTCCTTGCAAACCGGACCTTTTGAGCAAGATGAACGGGAGGATACTACATCCCAACCTCTCATCACTGAACCTGACAGCATGGCACCTGAGGTCCTGCAATATGGGCATCTGAATCTGCCTCCCGAATGTATGCACATTTTAAAGGAGGCTAAGAGACCTTCCACGAGAGCGTCTTATACGTTCAAGTGGAAAAGGTTCTACATATGGTGTAGGGATCATCACTTAGATCCGACTAAAGGGCAGGAGGAGGTAATCCTGCCATACCTCCTTTCCTTGGCAACTTCTGGTTTGAAATATGCTTCCATTAGAGTGCATTTGTCAGCCATAGTAGCGTACAGGAAATCACCTAATCAGATTTCTTTCTTTCAGGTTCCGGTGGTTAAGGACTTCCTCCAGGGGTTAAAAAAAGTGTATCCCCCTGTGCGAAATCCTTCTCCTCCTTGGGAATTGAACCTGGTTCTATCCAGGTTAATGTCACCTACTTTCGAGCCCAACCACAAGGCCTCTTTGCAACATCTCTCTTGGAAAGCGGCTTTTTTGGTGGCAATTACCTCAGCGCGCAGAGTAAGCGAAATACAAGCGCTCTGTGCGAAGGAACCATATACTGTTTTCCACCACAATAGAGTAGTCCTGAGGGCTCATCCATCTTTCTTGCCTAAGGTGGTTTCTGATTTTCATATAAATCAGTCCATTTCCCTCCCTTCGTTTTTTCCAAATCCTACGACCCCAGCCGAGGGGTCACTGCACTCCTTGGATCTTAAGAGAGTGCTCAAGTTCTATTTGGAAAAGACTAAAGGGATCAAGAAAACGGATCAGCTGTTTGTGAACTATGGTTCAATGAGAACGGGCTTTCCAGCGGCCAAGAGGTCCATCTCTAGATGGATTGTCTCTTGCATTAAATTGGCCTATCAGCTTGCAGGCAAGCCTTTATTGGTGTCACCCAAAGCGCATTCCACTAGAGGGAAAGCAGCTACAGAAGCTTTCTTACATGACATTCCAATGTCAGAAATATGCAAGGCTGCAACCTGGAAATCAGTTCATACCTTTACGAGACATTACTGTCTCGAATCTGATTCCAGGGCCGATACTCAAGTAGGGCAAGCCTCCTTGAGAAATCTGTTTGGGTAGCATATAGGCTGCTCAGGCTTGTTGATGAGATCACTGTATTGTCATTCCTTTGCCCGCAGGGAAGAGGAGTAGCTCGCTATTCTATTCTAATGCTTATGACTATTGATGAGGATCCCCTGGAAAAGAAGGATTAGTTACTTACCTGTAATCCTAGTTCTCTTCCAGGGGTATCCTCATCAAAGTCATAAGCAACCCTCCCGCCTCCCCGGGCAAAGGATATTCTTTAATAAGGAGATATTATTAACCTATTTTGTTACTGGGTTTGTTTCAGTCTCCGAAAAGAACAACTGACCTAACTGTCACCCCTGAGGCATGATGGGATACCGGGGGTCATGGGTGCCTTAATGGCACGTGTCAGTTTTTTGTATACAGCTACAGGTTAGCTTTTCAGTCTTTTTAGACTGTGTATTTGCAATGCAGCCTGGGAGCTTTCTATGCTTTCAGTGAGTTATAAGAATGTCTACTGCTGCCTAAGCATTAAAACAGTTTCTAAACAATCTTTGGTGTTGTTTCTCATGTTTCTAATGCATATTATTCATGTATGGTGGAAATTCTTCACAGCATATTCCAGCTCTGATGTGATTTGGCTGCTATTGCGTGTTTATATATATATATGTATATATTACCTACTGGCGGTCGCCAGTAGGTAGTTATAGTTAGGATTGTTTTCCATAGGAAATCCGCAACATTCTATTGGGAATAACTTTGGCGCCGGTTGAGGAATCTGCCTGAAATTTTCCTCAAATTTGCCTCGCGGCGCTCCGGTCCTTCCCTGAAAGTTTGGGGGGGATTCGTCAAGCGGGGGCCAAGATAAAAGGGGGGTCCCAAAACGTGTTTTCCCCATGTTAATTTCCATAGGGCGGTTGGACTCACTTTTAGCCCGAACGGCTGGGTGGATTTCCACCAAACTTGGCAAAATTGTAGGGACTGGTAGCCCGATGCTATGTCTCAAGATATGTGCTCCAGTAGATTTTGAGTAATTTAGGTTAAAAAAATATATATATATGTTTCTTAATATGTTCCGCAACTGTTTCGTAGGTTGGGCACCATAACACTGCTACTTTACTGGTACAGCTCAGTAGTAATACCTAATTGATGTATGGACTTACATGTATAGGCTTTAAGCAGACAAATTGTGATTGTGTCATAACAAAATGTTACTGAAGATGATTTTGTTCAACTGTTCCGTAAACCTGACTATGCCGAGTATATGTAATGTTCTCACTGAGTGCGCCACCTTTTATATTAATAAAAGAGAATTTAAAAAAAAAATATATATATATATATATCTATAGCCGCGCCCCGGTACACGCACCGGGGCGCGTACCAGCGCGCTACGCGAGTTCGCGCGCGGAAAGCTGATTGGCTCTCGGGTGTCTGTCAACATTCCAAACAGTCCGGAGCGGCCGCCATCTTGTGTCTCGGTAGGATCGAGACACAAGAGGTGGCAAAAACAAAGGGGGGAATGACCATAAAGGGGCAGAGTAGACTCCCCCTCACCCCCTAGGTTTGATGTGGGGGCTATAAAAGGGCCCCGCGGAACAAAAACATTTTTTTTTTCGATTTGCGCGGGGGGAGCGCCCGGTACGCGCACCGGGGAGCGGACCGGGGAGCGTAGCATGGGGAAAAAAGAATGACAGAGTTTTTAAAAAATGTAGCCTTTTTTATAAATTGGAGGTAGTTCTAAAAAGAACTGTTTTTTTTCTTCTTTTTGTTGTTTTATATTTTTTTCAATGTTTTTGAACATTTTGTACTTTTTTTGGCTTTTATGAACTATTTTATATTTTTTGGGATATTTTTATGGGGAGAACCAAAAAACAGGGAATTGTAAACGGCTCAACTGGAGCAATTTTTTGAGGCAATTGTGGTTGTCACCAGCAAAGAGGATGAGGTTTATGCTCTGCTCACCATAGGTGATGAGCTTACCACAAAAAATACATGTGATCCTAAAGTCACCAAACCGTGATTGTATAGAAGAGATCATCTCCCTTGCCTCAGGTCCCGATGGAGTGGGTTGCTTTCTTTTGGAGGTGCTTGGTGAAGATTGGGGAGGGTTACTGGCCAGTTCTCTCACCTCTGCAGCAGCATAGTTGTTGGGATGCTTGCGCTGCATGTGTCTAATCATGGTGTTATTACCAAAGGAATATTTTTTATTAGGGTTCCCCCTTGAAAGTTCCATGCCACAGATTTGACAAGTCACCTTTGGCGCATTCACTTTCTTCTTGCCCTCTGGGATGGAAAAAAACTCCCATACAATATGCTGCTTTGGCCTGTATGGGGTATTGTCTTCTGGCAGCCACCTTCTCCCCTCCTCCTCCTCCTCCTCCTCCTCTTCTTCTTGACCACCAATGTGATGTTGTTTTGGTCCTCTTGGTGGTGGTGGTGCAGATGCTCCAGCTGCTGCTGCTACTGTAGCCATTTTAAAGTACAAAATTTAACACAAAGATATCCAAACAGGTATTCCTCAGTCAAAGGACAAAGTCAGAATAAGGAAAAAAGGTGGGGTCTTTCATCATTTGGAAAAAAAACTGTCCTGAACTAATGAAAAGTGTTATTTTCAGGTCACATGACTCGGGCCTTCATCATTTGGAAACCAAAACTGTTCTGCACCAATGAAAAGTTTTATTTTCAGGTCACATGACCCGATGCGCTTACGCTACGCGCCCACGGGCGCACCCCGGGGCGTGTCGCGTAAGCGCGTCAGATGCTTACGCTGCACGATCGTATGCGCTTGAGTGCATTCCGGGTGCGTTTACGTCGTGCGTATCGCGCGGACGCGGCTACGCGATACGTCACGATGATGTTTTCGTTCGCGGCAATAGCGCTCACAGGACGCTCCCCGGTACGCGCACCGGGGCGCGCCGCAAAATTGCGCTGACCGGGGCGCTCCCCGGTACACGCCCCGGGGGAAAAAAATAAAAAATAAATAAAAAACAAATAAAAAAAAGTATTATATAAATATACAATATAGGATTCATTATATAAAATATTACATTTCATAGGTTTGAGGCCCTATATATACTTAGGAATTAGCATTTAAAAAACTTATGAAATTCACTGAAAAAACCATAGGTTTCACACTAGTTATAGTTACGAATTAGCATTTAAAAAACCTTTGAAATTCACTGAAAAAAAACATAGGTTTCACACCAGTTATAGTTAGGAATTAGCATTTAAAAAACCTAGTAAATTCACTGAAAAAAAACATAGGTTTCACACCAGTTATAGTTATCTGGAAATTTTACTGACATAAAACCATTGAAATTCCACGTTATAGTTAGTTGGACTCACTATAACTTGCGCGCCTGCAATGCACTGCTGATGACGTCACATATTACATCACTCATGTCATGGTCAGTGACATCACTCATGACATCACTGATGACACCATCCTTGTGACAGAGTGACAGACGTCCTTTCACTGTAAAGTAACCCTTGAAACACAGATTCAAAAATAGAAACTAACATTTTCAAAAAAATGGAGATACCCATACCAGTTACAACAACCAATTCAGTAATTCCACCATCTATATACACATCCACTCATTCACCAACAGTTCTATATAGTCACTCATACATATACTCACTCATCATATGTAGTGATACACCTATACATCCTGTTACACACCGACAGTCATCCAAAATTTACTCACACACATACTCACACATGCAAATAAACTATTAAACATCCATTTATTTGCATATACAGCTATACACACACTACCACCTTACTTCTAAGGAAACTTATACATACTTACTCTCTTAAACAATCACTTATAGAAACACATACTTATTTAAACAGGAACTCTTACAAACTCTCACTCTCACATATACTCACTTATATACATCAATACTCACATATACTAGATTAAAACATATGTAGTTACTGATAAAGACACTAGTGAGACAGTCATTCACTCACTAAAACACACATATACACACTCATCCACCCATACAGTCCTGAACATATGCCGTCTTCAAAACACATACAAACAGTGAGTCAGTCATTGGTGCATCTATGTGCTAAGTAATACCCCCACCAAACCATACAGACACTCATACTGATACTTAAAAAAACATATAATAACCCATATACACACACATATAGCTACTCACCAACCCATGCAGCCACTTATACACAAAGTGAAACACTGATACATATATTTAAATATTTAAACATTACTCGCTAATATATGTATTCACTAAGATACACTTAATAAGCCAGTTAACCAATCAATTTAATAAAAAAACCAAATCCATTTAGACACTTATTTAAACATTTATTCTTCCATCGACCTTTACATATACATATATAAAACATATTTTTTTTTAAAGAAAGACACACATTCACTGGATGGTGTCATCAGTGATGTCATGAGTGATGTCACTGACCATGACATGAGTGATGTAATATGTGACGTCATCAGCAGTGCATTGCAGGCGCGCAAGTTATAGTGAGTCCAACTAACTATAACGTGGAATTTCAATGGTTTTATGTCAGTAAAATTTCCAGCTAACTATAACTGATGTGAAACCTATGGTTTTTTTCAGTGAATATATATATATATATATGAGTATATATAGGTGGGGCACATATAATATAGTATTTCCGGGGTCCCGCGCATGGGCGGGAATATTCTAATGCTTATGACTTTGATGAGGATACCCCTGGAAGAGAACTAGGATTACAGGTAAGTAACTAATCCTTACTGGGTAAGTAACATTATTTGCTTGAGGCATGTGAGCTGTAGATCACATGCTTTGCATAGACTATATAGCAGTAAACTCCCAAAGTGGTGGCTAACTTGTAGCAGCTGCAGTTGTCTGAAATAGAGTTTTAAGCACTGCTTGGCCTACATTTGCCGGTTGTCTTGCCAACACATCTACACAATAGTGTTTGGTGAATGTGTGCGGTGTAGACCATGTTGTTTCGTTACAAATATCAGCTAAGAGAATATTTCCCAAGGCGGCCATAGTAGCCCCTATTTTGCAAGTAGAATGCGCTCTAAGGGTTACTGACAAAGTTCTCTTTGCTTTAACAGAACATGTTTGGATACATATTACAATCCATCTTGCAATACCAGACTTAGATATAGGATTGCCATTGTGAGGAGGAGAACAAGCAACAAATAGTTGCTTTGTATTGTCTAAAATCTTTAGTTCTTTCTATGTAGTAAAGTATAGCACGTCTAACATCAAGTGTGTGTAGGGCTTGTTCTGCTACAGAATCAGGTTGAGAAAACAACACAGGTTACTCAACTGATTGATTGATATGAAAAGCATAAACTACCTTAGCGAGAAATTTATGATTGGTGCGAAGAACTACTATCATTTTGAAGTTGAAAGAAAGGCTCTTGTATAGTTAATGCCTGAAGTTCGCCAACTCTCCTTAGTGAAGTTATCGCTATGAGGAAAGCAACTTTCCATTATAGGAATTGGAACTGACATTTGTGCATTGGTTGAAAAGGTGGACCCATTAGCCTTGTAAGGACTATGTTTAAGTTCCACTCTGGAGCAGGGGGAATTCTTGGTGGTATCACCCTTTTTAATCCTACCTTGAAGGCTTTAATCACTGGTACCCTGAATAGAGTGTTGTCTATTTTGCAAGTATGCATCTACCGCTGCTAGATGTAAGCCAATGGGTGTGTAAGCTAGTCCACATTGCTGTAAATGCAACAGATAAATGATGTTCTGTACAGAAGCATTAAGTGGATTGATATTGTTGTTGTTACAATAGACAACAAACCATTTCCATTTTGCTGCATAACATGCTCTAGTAGTAGGTCTTCTAGCCTCTTTGAGAATATTCATACAGTCTGGTGGCAGTTGTAAATAACCAAACTCTGACTTCAGGTGCCAAATCTCTAGGTTCAGTTCTCTGGGATTTGGATGTCTGATTTCTCCATGCCTCTGAGTGAGGAAACGAGGTGTGAGATGTAGTTTGATGTGGAACCCCTGAAAGTTCTAATAGGGGGGTATACCAAGGTTGATAAGCCCATGTGGGGGCTACTAAGATCAGTGTGAGGGACGTTTGTCTGAACTTCCAAACCAGTAATGGAATTAGTGGCAGAGGCGGAAAAGCGTAAGCAAACATTCCTGACCAATTTATCCATAGAGCATTGCCCTTGGATGCTAGGTGTAGGAACCTGGATGTGAAGCTTGAGCATTTTGCGTTGTGTACTGTGGCAAATAGATCTATTGGTGGAAACCCCCATTTTTGAAAGTAGGGAAGAAGAACTTGGGAGTGAAGTTCCCACTCGTGTACTTGCTGCCTGTGTCTGCTGAGCAGGTCTGCAATCTGATTGTCTACTCCTGGAAGGTGTTCTGCTAGGAGATAGATTTTGTGGTGAATTGCCCAATTCCAAATGCTTGGTGCAAGGCGCGACAGTTGGAGAGAGTGAGCCATCCCTGTTTCTATAGGTAGTACATTGCTGACATGTTGTCTGTGCGAACTAAGACAGGCTTGCCTACAAGTTGGGTGAGAAAAGCTTTGAGTGCTAGGAACACTGGTAGAAGCTCCAGGTAGTTGATGTGGAAACGTTTGTGATTGTCCGACCACAGTCCCTGTACTGTAAAATGTTGAAGATGGGAACCCCAACTTGTTAAGGATGCGTCAGTTGTCAGTATGGTCTGTGGAATCGGTTCTATGAAGGCCGCCATTTTGCTAAGTTTTGAGGGTTCCACCACTGCAGAGAGCGAGGAGCGCGGCTGACTACAAACACTTGATCGGTTAATAGACCCTGAGACTGATTTCACTGACTCGCTAGACATTCTTTCAGAGGACGCATGTGAAACCTTGCATGAGGTATGATTGCAATGCAGGATGCCATCATTCCCAGCAGTTGAATGAAGACTCTCGCTGCTAATGATTGGTTGGGTTGGAATTGTGATAATGTGGCCTGAATATTGTGCATTCTGGCTACATTGGGCGCGGCCAGAGCTTTGAGAGTGCTGAGGGAAGCTCCCAGATGAGAGTGCACTTGCGCAGGGCACAGGTGAGACTTTTGTACATTTACTGTAAAACCTAACTAGTGAAGTAGGTGCACTGTTGTCGGAGTGTGTAGAATACAGTTCTGGTAAGTGCCCGCTTTGACAAGCCAGTCGTTCAGGTAAGGTAAGACATGTATACATTGTCTTTTGAGAGGAGCAGCTACTACTGCAAGATATTTGGTGAACACCCTGGAGGCTGTGGTGCCGCCAAATTGAAGAACCTTGAACTGGTAATGTTTGCCTGCTATCACAAACCTGAGGTATTTGCAATGAGTGGGATGAATCGGAATATGAACGTGGGCATCCTTTAGATCTAGAATAGACAAAGTCGCCCTGCTGCAAAAGAGGAAGTACTTGTTGAAGAGTTACCATACAAAAGTGTTCTGACAATATGTTTTTGGTAATTTCTCTGAGATTCAGACTAAGTCTCAATAAGCCGTCCTTTTTGGGAATTAGAAAGTAAAGGGAATTAACCCCTGACCCTTTGTACTGAAGTAGGAATGGTTCTATAGCTCCTTTGAGTAATAAAGATTACACTTCTTGTTGAAGCAAGTGATGGTGATATTTTGTAAGATCAGGAGGAATGTTTGGATGATTGCTGATAAGCTCCAGGCAATAACTATGTTGGATAATTCCAAGCACCTATTTGTCTGTTATTGATTTCTGTTAGATTTGGGGGTCTCTAGTTGGCAGAGGTGGGTACCTTTGACCAAATAGGGACCCATGCGTCTAGTCAGGGTAAAGAGGTACACTCCTAAAATAACCCCTGCTTACCCCCCTGGTAGCTTGGCACGAGCAGACAGGCTTATCTCGGAGGCCGTGTGTGAAGCATTTATGAACACATACAGTAACCCAGTGACAACACAACAGATGGACACCACGCAAGTTGTAGTATAAAAATGAGTATTTTTATATAGACTTAAAACAAGAAAACAAACAACAAAAATCCACAATACTGTACTTAGGAATGGTAGAAATTAGCTTAGTTCTCTTAAGATGAAAAATGCAACACTCTGAGTCAATGTACCTTTGGATGCGTAACGCTATGCAACGAAAGTGTTGCAAGGAAGGTGATGCGTTGGTTCCTTACACACAGGAACGGTGATGCGTCGGATCCCTACTGCTGCGTAGGGGATGAGTCGGTTCTCCTCTGCGAGGGGAGGTGATGCGTCAGTTTCTTACTGTGCTTCCGTGGCGATGCGGCCCGCAAAGCAGTAATGCGATGAAGATCCAGTGCAATGAAACAAAGATGGATTCTTCTCTTGGATGCGACACGATGGGTGCACGCCCGACAGCCGTGCGGCGACTCAAAGATCCTTCTGAGCCGCAACAGGCCCTGCGACACATTTCCCGGTGTTGCGGCGGCATCTGATGCGACATCGATCCTCTTCTCCGACGCTTCAGCGATGATGCGACAGCTGCAGCGGTGGCAACGCGCTTGTCTGTTGATGTGGCGGCGTCTGATGAGAAGTCGATCCTCTACTCTGGCGATGCAACGACAGCGGCTGCGGCGGCAACACGCTTCTTCTTCGTGAGTCGCGCTTCCAGCTCCTTGCAACACGCAGTTCCTCAGAAAGCCCAAAACAACTGTAGGCACTTCCAAAGAACTCTTGGGGAGCTGGTGGGTAAAGTCTGTTGTCCCTGAGACTTCAGCAGGAGTCAAGCTCTTTCTCAAGCCCTTGGAGATCCTTCACAAATTGAGGAAAGTACACACAAAGTTCCTCTCTCCTCTCTTTGGCAGTCAGGCAAGCACTGCAGGCCAATCCCCCAAGCAGCACTTCAGCTTAGGGATAAGTTTCTCCTCAGTCTCTCTGGTACCTCTTCCTCAGCAAAGGTTTCTTCTTGTTTCCCAGTAGTTCTGGGGTCTTGTTCCCCTCTGGTATACACAGTTTCTCTTTGTTCTCTGAAGGCAGATAGGAATTTGCCTAGTAGAAACCAGTTCTGGTCAGTCCTGGAGCACTCTGTTTACATGACTTCTTCTTTCTTTTTACAGTGCAGGGCAGAGCCATCAGACACACCACAGGAGGTAGAGCCAGCATTGTGGAGGGAAGGTACAGCCCTATTCAGGTCCCAGGTGCAACTCCTCCCACCCATCTACGTGTAGATCTCTCAATTCAGCCCTGTGCTGGCTCACCCAGTATCCTGGAATCCCCCAGTCCCTGTCACTCAAACTCCAGATAAGGAATACACAACCTAGCAGAGGCAGGCTTGGATGGTTAGACAAAAAAATACCTACTTTCTAAAAGTGGTATTTTCAAACACAGAATGTTAAAACCAACTTCACTAAAAGATGTATTTCATCATTCTGAGTTCAGGCATACTAAACTTGAATTTCTACCTAGTTCCCTGAGTCAGTAAGGATTATAAGTGAAAATCGAAAATGGCTGTAATTCACTATTAGGACATGCCACAACACATCAGGGATTGCCCTACCTTATACTTACAATGCAAGCCCTGGGTACACTCAGTGCACTGTACTAGGGTCTGACAAGTAAATCAAATCAAACAATCATGGAGCCACTAATCCATACATCAATTTACAATAGGGGGCACCTGCACTGTGGCACTGGACAGCAGTAGCAGAGTGCCCAAAGCATCTAACACCAGCAAAAACACATGAGGTAACAGCAAACAATGGAAGTGAGACCCACGCCAAGGTGCCAGGTCTAACACGTGTCCCCTCCAGCTGAAATATGGGGAGTACTACCCTATCTCCTGGGAGTTCTCATCACTAAGGAGGAAACATGGACAGATCATCCGCATTGGCGTGTTCTGTACCAGGGCGGTGTTCCACCGTGAAATCCATTCCCTCTAGGGAAATGGACCACCTCAACAACTTTGGATTCTCACCCCTCATCTGCATCAACCATCTGAGGGGCCTGTGGTATGTCTGAACCCGGAAGTGAGTCCCAAACAAGTATGGTCTCAGCTTCTTCAGTGCCCAGACAACAGCAAATGCCTCACGCTCAATTGCACTCCATCTCTGTTCCTGTGGAAGTAACCTCCTACTGATGAAGGCTACTGGTTGATCTAGGCCCTCCTCATTCATATGTGACAAAACAGCCCCCACACCATGCTCTGAAGAGTCTGTCTGAACGATAAATTCTCTGGAGAAGTTAGGTGCCAAGGGAGCCGTGCACACAGCAGCTTTCAGGGTCTCAAAAGCTTTCTGACAGGTGTCAGTCTAAATCACTTTCCTGGGCTGCGCCCTGGAAATCAGCTTTGTCAAGGATGCAACAATGTTGCAATACCCCTTGACAAACCTCCTGTAATAGCCAGTGAGTCCTAAAAAGGCTCTCACCTCTGTCTAGGTTTTGGGGGGCTCCCAAGCCAGGATGGTTTCTTTCTTGGGCTGTAGGGGCGCCACCTGGCCGCTCCCAACCTGGTGTTCCAAGTACAGCACGGAACCCTGCCCGATCTGGCACTTACTCGCCTTGATCGTGAGGCCTGCCCTCCGCAGCGCCATCAACACTTCCCAGAGGTGGTGCAGATGTTCTTCCCAACTGGCGCTGAACACTGCTATGTCATCAAGGTAGGCGGCACTGAACTTGTCCAGTCAACACCTGGTTGACCAACCTCTGAAAGGTGGCAGGGACATTCTTCATCTCAAAGGGCATAACCCAGAACTGATGGTGCCCATCTTGTGTGGAGAATACTGGCCTTTCTTTTGCCCCATCAGTCAAGGGAGATCTGCCAGTACCCAGACGTACTGAGGTACCGTGCAGCCCCTAGCCAATGTCAATGAGCACATCAGCTCTGGGGATGGGGTGCGCGTCTGTCCCCGTGACTGAATTGAGCCCTCGATAGTCCACACAGAACCGGAGTTCTGGAGTGGCACCCGGTGCGGCAGCCTTTGGGACCAAGACCACTGGGCTGGCCCAAGGACTGTTAGAGGACTCAATCACCCCTAACACAAGCATCTTGGAGACCTCCTACTTGATGCAAGCTCTCACCCTGTCAGTCACCCTGGAAGTTTTGTGCTTCACAGGAAGAGTATCTCTAGTGTTTACATCATGGATGCACTAATCAGTGACACTGGGAATCGAGGAGATAGATCAGAAAACTGTCCCAGTAACTGGTGGGAGTCATTCTGTTGGTCAGGGGTCAGGGTGGAAGAGAGATTCACACCATCCACTGACCCATCTTGCTCTGTTGCAGTCAGGAGGTCAGGAAGAGGCTTGGTTTCCTTCTCCATTCCAGCATCTGTCGCTAGGAGCATGCCCACTTCGGACCTCTCCAAGTGGAGCTTCAGGCGGTTGACATCTGGACCCGCAAGGCGTTCCTGGGAGACCGCAAGTCCACCAAGTAGGTAACGGGACTTTTGCGCTCTATCACCTCAAATGGTCCGGTCCACTTATCCTGGAGAGCGGAGGGCTCCACTGTGGCCATGACCCATACTTTCTGGCCAGTCTGAAGCTCTACCAGAGTGGCATTCTGGTCGTACCACCACTTCATCACCTCCTGGCTAGCTTACAGATTCGCCTCAGCGAGTGGTCTGAAATGCCTAGTCTGGTTCCTGAAAGCCAGCATATAGCTATATACATCCAGGGGAGGTTTCCTAGGCGATTGCTCCCAGCCTTCCTTGACCAGACTCAGAGGTCCTCTCACTAGGTGACCATAGAGAAGCTCAAAGGGACTGAACCCTAGAGATTTCTGTGGCACCTCACGGTATGCAAACAATAGGCATGGTAAGAGGATGTCCCACTTACGCCTCATAGGTTTCTCAAGACCCATAATCATGCCTTACAGGGTTCGGTTGAATCTCTCAACCAACCCGTTTCCTTGGGGGTGATAAGGAGTGGTAAACTTGTAGGTTACCCCACACTCCTACCACAAGGACTTCATATACTTGGAAATGAAGTTTGTACCTCGGTCAGACACTATCTATCTAGGAAATCCCACTTGGGAGAAAATTCCCACCAGTGCCCGTCCCAGCACGGGGGCCATCACTGTCCTCAAAGGTATGGCTTCCGGGTACCGGGTCGCATGGTTCACCAGTACCAGGATGAATCTGTTGCCCATGGCTGTCTTGGGGTCCAGTGGCCCCACAATGTCAATACCCACCCGCTCAAAGGGGTTGCTGACCACAGGGAATGGCTGGAGAGGAGCCTTGTGCTTCCTCCCACTCTTTCCACTTGCCTGGCAAGTCTGACATGTTTTGGAATGAGTGTCTGAACTGTTGCGCATTTGGGGCCAATGAAAGTGGGTGACAAGCCTCTCAACGCTCTTGTCCTGCCCCAAATGCCCTGCCAATGGCACATCATGTGCCAGCCCCAGTAAGAAGGCTCTGAAGCACTGGGGTACCACCAGCACACGGGCGGACTCAGGCGCAGTAACCTTAGGCTCACTATACAGGAGACCATTCTCCTAGTATATCCAAAGTGATCTGATTGATTACCTGCGGCCTGGCTTGCAGCCTGTTGCCACAAACCAACAAGAGAAGGGCATTGTCTCTGCTCCTTGCAGAACTCTTCCCTGGAGGGTCCTCCTTCGTGCTGCCAATGGGTCAGCTCAGGCAGGTCCCCCAGTTCAGCTACCTATTCCCCTGTAGGCTCCAGGGCATCCCCTCAGGGTCTACCTCCTCCTGGACTGTGGGAACTTTGGGGCCGATTTCCCACGCCTCCGCCTCTTCTCTTTAAGGCACGTCCCTGGCCCCCCTCTAGGGCTCCAGGTCCTATTGAGCACCCTTATGGGATGCCATGGACCGTGTGGTTACGCACGCCTAGTCAGGCAGACCCAGCATCTCCCAATGAGTACTTCGCTCCACCTTCCCCCAAGGTGAGCTCTCCAAATCGTTCCCCAACAAACAGTCAACAGGCATGGTGGGCCTCACAACTACCTGAAGAGTACCAGAGACCACCCCTCCCCAAAGCGAACCTGAGCCACCGGACAGTGGCTCTCTGTGTTGTCAGCGGCAACAACTCGGCAAAATGCATGGGGGACAATCTGCTATTGAGATTCCAGGTGACACTTGACAGTTGTCACACTGGCTCCTGTGTCTCCAAGAGCCTCGACTTTATGGTCATTGATGGTCACCCATTGCCCGTATTTCTTAGTGTTGTTAGGCAGTTGGGTCCTTGGGACCACCTCACAGTCTCCTAAAGAGACAAGGGACATCTCTGCGGGCCCCCACCCACCTTGGACACCAATCTCCTCCCCCAGGGCTACACTCGCCATCTGCCGGGGTGGAGCACCAGGGGGTGCTGTCTTTCCAAACTGGGGGCACTGGGGATTATTTGCCTTATGACCCAGGTCCCCATACTTGTAACACCTCAGGGGTCCCCTATGAACAGGGTTACCTGTCAGGCCCCTTGCTTTCTCTCATGGGGAAGGCTGGGAACCTTTCCCTTGGGAATTACTTTGGGGCCCTTTCTGGAACTCCCTCTGTTTACCCTTGTCCCCACCACTCTTCTGCTGGGGACCCTGCCCACCTTTGGCTGAGTCTCCCACGTGATCCTCGTGGTCCCGGATGCTCACCCAGAGGTCTGCCTCTTCAGCAAGCTTCCTAGGGTTAGTCAGCCTGCTATCAATCAGGTGCTGTCGCAGCTCTGAAAAGCAATTACTGGACAAGTGCTCCCATGCAATCAAATCAAAGAGCTCCTGAAAATCATTAACGTTGCTGCCCTTCACCCAACCATCCAATGCTCTGTAAAATAAAGTGACATATTCCACCCTGGTACTGCCCTCTATCTTCTTGCAACTCCTGAATGTCTGCCTACACTGTTCAGAGGTCAAACCATACCTGGAAATCAATGCATCTTTCAAGTGGCTATAAGAAGTATAGACTTCAGAAGGCAAGTTTAACAGTGTATCCCGCCCCTCACTAAGTAACCGCCCCTACAACCCCGCTCCCCAATCCTTTTCAGGGACCCGGTGGGAAGACATGGCTACCTCATAGGCTTTGAACCACTGCCCAATATCATCATTCTTATAAAATTCTCTCACCACATCCTTCGGAATATACACTCTAGCTTACACAGGCATTGATGGTGTGCTGCCACCAGAGGGAGTACTTTCTAAGCTTCTTGCTTTCAATTCCATCTACCTCAAACTTTTCTCATGCTCAAACTGCATTCTCTTTTCCTCTAGGGCCAATTTCCTAATTTGCAACTCAAATTCTAGCTGCCCATTTAACTTGAGCTTGGCAAGCTCCAATTCATGCGTCCTGTTTTCTTTCCTGTCCACCTGCTCCTCTGGGGAAAGGCCTTTGGCAGAGGCACTGCTACCTGCTGGGGAGGTTACTCTCCTTCCCTCTGGACACAATGGCCCCTCCAGCTGCTCATCTGCATTCTCAGCCCCTTCCTCAGAGGTATTTCTTTCTCAGCGCCTTCTGGTACTCATCCTTCTTGGTGAGGGCGGTCATTGCAACTTTAAATCTCCTGCAGAAATGCTTAAGCTATTTTATGTTGTAGCATTCTAGTCTCTCCTCTTCCCAATCATAATCCACAGATGCTATGGATGCTGCTTTACTCATGGTGGTTAAACTTGGCAGTTCTTGGCAAAAATAGAAAATCCCAGAAAAACAATCTACCATAAAGTATGTGGTTGCGTTTTGGTCTGCACTCACTTGTAGTGTTCACCAATCACTGTATATGAATCACAAATGCAAGTCCAAATCCTCACCGCAGACCACCAATGTTAGATTTGGGAGTCTCTAGTTGGCAGAGGTAGGTAGCTTCGACCAAATAGGGATTCTTTCATCTAATCAGGACAAGGGTGTACACTCCTAAAATAACCCCTGCTCACTCCCTTGGTAGCGTGGCACAAGCAGACAGGCTTATCTCAGAGGCAGTGTGTAAAGCATTTGTGAACAAATACAGTAACCCAGTGACAATACAACAGATGGACACCACACAAATAGTAGAGACTTAACACAAGACCACAAACGACAAAAATCCACAATACTGTACTTGGGAATGGTAGAAATTAGCATAGCTCTCTCAAGTTGAAAAATCCAACACTTTGAGTCAATGTACCTTTGGATGCGTAACGCTATACAACGAAAGTGTTGCAGGGAAGGTGATGCGTGGGTTCCTTACACTCAAGAACGGTGATGCGTCGGGTCCCTACTGCTGCGTAGGGGATGCGTTGGTTCTTCTCTGCAAGGGGAGGTGATGCGTCGGTTTCTTACTGCGCTTCCGTGGCGATGCGGCCCGCAACGCTGTGATGCAATGAAGATCCGGTGCAATGAAACAAAGATGGCGTCTTTTCTTGGATGTGACACTATGCGTGCACGCCAGACGGCTGTGCGGCAACTCAACGATTCTTCTGAGCCACAACAGGCCCTGCGATACGCTTCCCGGTGATGCGGCGGCATCTGATGCGACATCGATCCTCTTCTCTGGCGATGCGAGGCGTTTCGGCGATGATACGACAGCTGCAACGGTGGCTACACGCTTCTCCGTTGATGCGGCGGCGTCTGATGCGATGTTGATCCTCTTCTCCGGCGATGCGATGACAGCGGCTGCGGCGGTGACACGCTTCTTCTTTGTGAGTCGCGCTTCCAGTTCCTTGCGACACGTTGTGCCTCAGAAAGCCCAACCCAACTGTAGGCACTTCCAAAGAACTCTTGGGGAGCTGGTGGGTGAAGTCTGTTGTCCCTGAGACTGACCCTGGGCGTAGTTCGCGTAGTAGTGATACGCGTAGTGACACGAAGTGCACTTCGCACTACGCGAGCTATGCGTAGCTATGTGAACTGCGTAGTGCACTGTGCAGAATGCTGTTCGCACTGATTGCACAGTGCCGGATGCTTGTCCGCACTGTGCAATCAGTGTAAATCACATCTTGCACAGTGCAAGCGGTTGTTTTCTGCCACTCGAGCGGCAGCTTTCTCAACGCGGACTAGTAGTTTCTCATCACGAGCGGTGGCGAGCATACGCGACCACTTGCAATGAGAAATCTGACCTCCCCGCGTTGAGAATCTCGCCGGGAGGTTTATTTTCCTCACTCGTGATCGGCAACTTGATGTTGCTGATCCCGAACGAGGAAAAAGTCTCGCCGGGATGTCATTTTGCTCGCTTGCGGTCGCCAACTTGATGTTGAGGCCTGCGAGCAAGCAAAAAATGACCGCTCAGCTACGCTACGCATGTTTGCAGTGTGCTATGTGCAATTTGCGTAGTGTGAAGTAGCGCAAACGACTCGAGCGTAGCGTATTACTTCTCCCAGGGTTACCTGAGACTTCAGCAGGAGGCAAGCTCTTTCTCCACCCCTTGGAGATCCTTCACCAGTTGAGGAAAGACCACACAACGGTCCTCTCTCCTTTCTTTGGCAGTCAGGCAACCACTACAGGCCAATCCCCCAAGCAGCACTTCAGCTTAGGGATAGTCTCTCCTCAGTCTCTCTGGTTCCTCTTCCTCAGCAAAGGTTTCTTCTTTCCCAGTAGTGATCTAAAGTTCTGGGGTCTGGGTCCCCTCTTTTATACACAGTTTGTCTTTGTTCTCTGAAGGCAGAGAGGCCTTTGCCTAGTCCAAACCAGTTCTGGTCAGTCCAGGAGCACTCTGTTTATATGACTCCTTCTTTCCTTTCACCGTGCAGGGCAGAGACAACAGGCGCACCACAGAAGGTGGAGCCAGCATTGTGGAGGGTAGGCACAGCCATTTTCAGGTCCCAGGTGCAGCACTTCCCACCCATCTACATGTAGATCTCTCTATTCAGCCCTGTGCTCACTCACCCTGTCTCCTGGAATCCCCCAGTCCCTGTCACTGAAACTCCAGACAAGGAATACACAACCTAGCAGAGGCAGGATTGTTTGGTTAGACAAGAAAATACCTACTTTCTAAAAATGGTATTTTCAAACAGAGTATGTTAAAACCAACTTCACTAAAAGATGTATTTTATCATTCCGAGTTCAGGCATACTAAACTCGATTTCTACCTAGTTCCCTGAGTCAGTTAGGATTATAAGATGTAATAATCAAATTGCCCCATTCTGGCATATGGGGAACAGGTAGCCTTGCAATAGTGAAAAACGGAAATGGCTATAATTCACTATTAGGACCTGCCACACACATCTTGTCCTACCTTATACTTACAATGCACCCTGCCCTTAGGCCTACCGTAGGGGTGTCTGACATGCAGAAAAGGGAAGGTTTAGGGACTGGCAAGTGGGTGCACTTGCCCAGTCAACATGGTAGAACCAGACTGCACACAGGCTCTGCAACGGCAGACCTGAGACACATTTTACAAGTCTGCTTCTGTGGGTGGCACAACCAGTGCTGCAAGACCACCAGCAGCATTTGGATTTACAAGTCCTGGGCACACTCAGTGCACTGTACTAGGGTCTGACAAGTAAACCAAGTCAGCCAATCATGGAGTCACTAATCCATACATCAATTTACAATAGGGAGCACTTGCACTGTGACACTGGGCAGCAGTGGCACAGTGTCCAAAGCATCTAACACCAGCAAAAACACATGAGGCAACAGCAAAAAATGGAAGGGAGACCCACGCCAAGGTGCCAGGTCTAACAATTTCCAAATGGAGAGAAAGTCTTGAAGTCTTCCTCCGACAGGTGTGTAATAGTCGGAGGGAAGTGTTGGGAAGTCACTGTTTGCTTGACGAACGGGAAGTGCGAGGTATGTTGTTTTTACCTCTACCCCTGGGACTGTTTCCTCTATAGCCTCCTCTGAAAAATCCTCTTGAAAAAGAGGATTGGGAATTGCCTTTGTAAGAAGAAGTGTTCTGGTCAGTGTCAGTGGACTTGGACCCTCCCATATAAATGAGCGACAAAAGGAACCGCTTTGGAGGGAGATTGAAGCGCTCCCATCGATTTTGCTACAACTGTGTCCTTTTTCATTTTTTTGAGTGCTAGATCCACTCCATGTCCAAAGAGATGTTTTTTTTTTTAATCAAAGGGTCTAGCCAGGATGGATTGTTGGACTTCAGGTTTGAACCCTCATATCCACAACCATGCGTGTCGTAGTAAGATGCTAGTATTTACTTCTCTAGCTGCGGTGTCAGCTTGATCTAGAGCGCATCTGAAAGAGGTTTTAGAATTTAGTTTGCCTTCCAGGACTAAATCCTGAGCCTTTGCCCCATGCTCCTCCGGGAGAAACTGATGTAATTGTTCCATTTCGTCCCAGAGGGCTTTATCTTATCTTGCTAGTAAGCCCTGCGTATTAGCAATACGCCATTGGTTAGCTGCCTGCGCAGCTACCCATTTACCTGAGCATCGATATGTTTCCATTCTTTATCTGGAAGAAGGGGCATCGCTAGATGCTTGAGAGCTAGCTCTCTTTCTAGCATTCGATACCACTAAAGAATCAACTGGTAACTGACCCTTAATAAAAATAGGATCGGTGGGGGAACATTTATATTTGTTGTCTACTCTAGGAGTAGGGACAGGATCTTTACCCGGTAAGATCTGGTAATCAGCCCAAATATCAACAGTGACAGCAGACGTGGCGGCTGCAGGTACGGAAGACTGGCCTTGTGAGACTATTAACAACATCCCAGCAGCCCCTGTTGCCAACAAGGGGGCCCGGGAGCACACCGTCATAGAAAGCGAGCCATGGAGGGGCCCCAGGAAGATAGTGCAGATGCTGCAGCCAAGAGGGGGTTCTTGCGCATACCACACGCGATGCCTGCAGTAAGCGGGGTGTGGCGAGCACCTAATTAATGGGCCTGAGAGACATTTGGGGAGGCTAAAAGAAAAGTAGAGCACGACACCAGAACAAAGATATCGACTTTGCCTGACCCCAAGATGGCGATCCCTTGGAAAAAACTAACTAGAAGGAAGCAAACGATCATACAGGTAAAGCTGATTTGACACGCAGTATTTTGCGGTGGAAAGTGACGAATCTCAGTTGGCAGAGGGAAGCATAGGCGGGAGAGCAACCACAGAAGAGTAGGAGAGGAGCCTCTCGGGGTGGTACCTGCCTGACGCTGAAGACCAGGGTCCACGAATTACTGATTATCTGCCGATGATGGAGCCAACTTCAGCACGGCCGATGCCCAGTGGAGATGTCTGGATAGCTGTGGTACCGGGGAGCACTCAGTTTCAGGTCAGCAGGAAAGATGAATAGCGGTGAGCGACAGCCATACCGCACAGAGGATATGAATACATCAGCACCTATAGTGGACTTCGACCAGACTTTCCTCATTTCCCCCACCCTCCACCCCCATCTGACTCACCCATCATGACATTGAACCTGTAAATCTTGCCACCGACTGTGGAGACTTAGCATTTTGGCCGATGCCCGGAGGAGCTAACTTGATAGCTATAGAGGAGATGGGCTATGGACCTCCCCCTTGGCCGTCACCTACCCAGTCGGACATTGGGCAGACTTTTCCTTCATCTCTCTGACGTATCTCCTTCCTCGTTACCCTTTTACATTACCCCCTTTACTCTTCTACACGCCCTAACCAACAGATATAAAGTGTAACTGATGTATCTTTTGTAACAATGTGTAACTTGTAACTGATGCAACTGCCCTCATGTAAAGCGCTCTGATACCTCTGGGTCTAGCCAGCGCTATATAAAACTCAATAAATAAAATAAATACATCTTTAAAAATATCGCCTGTGTGCCCTTGAGCATAGGCAGTGTATGACTAGACTTATGGGATCCTAGAGTGTCAAAGAGAAAATCCCCCTCTAAAGACTCTTTATGTAGCTCCACTCCATGGTATTCTGCTGCTCTAGCGATAAGCTGTTGGTAAGACAGATTGTCATCAGGTGGAGATGGCCTGGCAGGATAAAGATCTGGGTCTGTGTCCTGTTGAGGATTACTTGTGTAGTCCGTCCAATGATCTGGTAATTGTGCATCATCAGTGTCACCTGTGTGAAAATGAGGTAGAGGAGACTGACTCAGTGTAATCTGTAATGGATCAAGTTGTGGTGGAGAGGGAGGAGGAGGAGATAATGGAAGTGTATGAAAAGGACTAGTGCCTACACTTTTGATCTTGAGAGGAATTTTGCATGGGCTATCATCCTCAGAAAGCTTCTACTTGGATGGTGTTTTAGCATGGATATGCCCTGTGCTAGGGTGAATGTACAGCTTTTTCTGTTTTGGATCCAGTTTAGGAGGTACAGTGTCTAAATTTGGATCCAGTAGTGTTATAGTTGTCTTTGCTTTTTGGCAGCAAAGCTTTCGGAGTTGAACTGGAATGTACTTTCGGTGCCGATGGTTTCAACTCCGAGGGATGTTTCTTCATTTTCGGTGTCGGAGGTTCCGGTTCCGAAGATTTCGGTTCGGAATCCATCTTGGATTGCGAGCTGGAAGATTTAGGCTCGGAAGTGGGCTTTGGCCGACTCAGTCCTGAGAAGGAAGGCTTTTCAGAGAGTTTCTGTGCCGAGCCATGAGACGGAGCGTTGGAAATCTCTTCTTGGTCTCTTCTTGGTGCCGATCTTGGCCTTGAGGCGGAGGTCGTGCAGAAGGTGTCTTCTGTACTCATGTCCCCTTGTCCTTGTGGCACATCATCGTCCTCAAGGTCAATCTGTAAGTCTGATCTAGAGTCAGACGCAGCTGAAGCCATCTCCACCTCTGCCGCGATACCTTTTTTTTTTCTGAGTCTTAGCCGAGGAGGTCCGGAGTAACATCCAGCCGCTGTATCTCTCGGCGTCGAGCCCGACAATCACTGAGAGTTTCCGTTTACCTGAAGGTGCGGCACATGTCTTGCTCTTTGTGCTCAGGGGAAAAGTACAAATTACACACCGAGTGAGAGTCCGTATGCCGATATTACTCGTGGCAAAGGGGTTGAAATTTAAATGGAGTCTTTTCCATCGATGAGGACCCAAACGGACGCAGATGGGCCGGAAGGCCGCCCGCAGATCTTCCGGTAGAAATGTCGAAGTTCGAACTGAACCGGGAAAAGAGAAAACACGTTTGAGAACAATTCCATCATGGTAGAGAGAGTACGCAGCGAGTGGGAACCCGAGGATCGATTCCAAAGTGGAGAGCAGCAATACCGGTCTGAACCCGATGGCAGAAAAAACTATCTAACAATGGAGTTGATGCCCATGCGCACTATCACCGAAAGGAGGAGTCACCTACCTCGTGACTGGAAAGACTTCTTCAAACAAAAACAACTTGCAAACATTTGGACCCAACACTAGATGGCAGGAGTATGCAAAGCATGTGATCTACAGCTCACATGCCTCGCACATATATTTCTGAAGTTTAGTGAACATTAAAGTGTCTTTTTGATATATCCTGTAATGACGAACACTATTGTGCTTTCTTGTTCAATCAAAGCGGTACAAACGGGGGTGGTGATAGACGGAATCTCTGAACCAATCAAACACTCACACCCACTCAACAGATCTGGGTTTAATCCATCACCGTTCTGTAGCCCACTCTACCAACCCAGTTCAGACATAGCCATATGCAAATCAGTCTGACCCTGTGCCTCAATGGAACAGTCCAGCCCGAACTGCCAAGCCATGCCTTCCCTGGACCGGATTCAAGCTTCCTAGGACCGGTTTCTGGCATTACAGCCGTCTTCAGCCAGGCTTGCTTGAATCCAGTGGCAAAGTGAGCAAGGGACTCACGTCTGAGCATACCCTGCCAACTTATGGCGAACAAAGCGGTACAAAAGGGGGTGGTGATGGACGGAGCATCTGAACCAATCAAACACTCACACCCAGTCAACAGATCTGAGTTTAATCCATCACCGTTCTTTAGCCCACTCTACCACCCCAGTTCAGACATGGCCATATGCAAATCAGTCTGAGCCTGTGCCTCATGGGAACAGTCCAGCCCGAACTGCCAAGCCATGCCTTCCCTGGATTCAAGCCTCCTAGGACCGGTTTCTGGCATTACAGCCGTCTTCAGCCAGGCTTGCTTGAATCCAGTGGCAAAGTGAGCAAGGGACTCACGTCTGAGCATACCCTGCCAACTTATGGCGAACAAAACGGTACAAAAGGGGGTGGTGATGGACAGAGCATCTGAACCAATCAAACACTCACACCCAGTCAACAGATCTGGGTTTAATCCATGACCGTTCTTTAGCCCACTCTACCACCCCAGTTCAGACATGGCCATATGCAAATCAGTCTGACCCTGTGCCTCATGGGAACAGTCCAGCCTGAACTGCCAAGCCATGCCTTCCCTGGACCGGATTCAAGCTTCCTAGGACCGGTTTCTGGCATTACAGCCATCTTCAGCCAGGCTTGCTTGAATCCAGTGGCAAAGTGAGCAAGGGACTCACGTCTGAGCATACCCTGCCAACGTATGGCGAACAATCCAAAATTATTTGTTCACACTACAAAATAAGTTAAAAAGCAAAGTACAGTGCCTGTATAATCCTACTACAAATAAGTTCCACTTTCCCAATGGGAACCTGAAATTTCCAGAATCGCAATCTAAAAAGGGAGTCCGACACAGCGGGCCCTAGCAGCTGGGACATGCAGCGGAAAGGGGACTTAGAACCACCAATGCAAATTTCGCAATAATTAATTGGTTTTTTTCAAAACTTATTTTTACATTCTGCTTTCTTTGTCCAGATACACAGGAAAAGTTTACAGCATCCATGTATAAAAAACAGCAAGACATCAGCAAGAACAAAGAGCTGAGGGTAATGGGAAGGAAACCCAAACTAAAAGTAACCTCAGGCTTCAGCAGCAGAAAATCTCTGGAGGGTGTCACTGCTGGCGTTTAGATTTAGGGATCAACATCAGCAAAATCTGCTAAGAATGAGGATTACACTTCTTCACAAAATGAGGAGGTATACTGAATGGCATAGGAAGAGTTCTATTTCTACGTAGAAGTAACAATCTAAGCCTCAAATAGCAATAAAATGCAAACTGTAATGTTTTAAGGATGTGTTTATATGCTCTAATGATTCTTTGAATCGAAGAAAGATTTTTTAATATGAATTTGAATAAAATGCAAACAAAAGAAGATGATGGACGGAGCGCTGAAACTTTTCAGACACTAACCCCCAGTCACAGATCTGGGTTGAATCCATCATCGTTCTTTAGCTCAAAAGTGTTTCCCAAAACCCACTAGCTTATAAACAGCTTGCTCTTAAACAGAGATTTCCATTCAGTGTTGAAAGATGAGGGACTGAACAAAGGTATTCTCCCAGCACCGCCCAGCAAACCACATGTTTGAGCAAGAGTTACCAAAATGTTTGTGGAAGAGAAAGGATTTCCCAGATACTTTCCCATTGTAATGAATAGCAGCAAATGCACCGGTCTCATAAGCCATGCAGGCAGAATATGCTTCCGACTGTTGAATGCCCCTAGCCCACAGAGTGAGAGACCTAAAGGGAGCGCATTCAAATCTTTTGATTGAGTACCCATCTGTAGAGGCTGCCTGCGTGGCTTCAAACCTGTGGTGCCTGAAAAAATATGTAGGCCCTTGCGGAAAGTAAATCCCTATAGTCTCTAAAACAAGGGTTACAAAGTAGGTATTTTTCAATTAGAAAGGTGGCTACTAAGGATCACATATACTCTTAGGAGGCAAGAAACCTGAAAATTTACCATAAGAAGCTCATATTTGGGGGGGGAGGGGGTGCTGACAACTCAAAATGAGTTTGGGAATTTGCTTTCACAAATGTTTACTGTAAATCATATATGATATGTCTCATAGGTCAAGCACATTCTTGTGCAGTGTCTTACACAAGAGAAATATTGAGGAACATACTGAATGTCTAGATATCTGACCAAACCCTTCACACGGGGCAGGTAGAGCTCATGTAGCACTGTTCAGAAAATATGCATAATAATAATAATGTTTATTGTTTAGTTAGTTAAAACCATAACTATTGAAGACAATGACAATTGCAAAA
Organism: Lissotriton helveticus; assembly: GCF_964261635.1. Taxonomy (NCBI): domain Eukaryota; kingdom Metazoa; phylum Chordata; class Amphibia; order Caudata; family Salamandridae; genus Lissotriton; species Lissotriton helveticus. The sequence continues at coordinate 1,027,120,264 of NC_136063.1, forward strand.
AGAAAAAAACGAGTGTTGTAAAAGGAAAAAAGAAGAGCGAGAAGAATAAAAAAAGGAAAAAAAAGGAAAGAACATTAAAAAGAAATTAAACATACAAGAAAATATGCTTTCAGCTGAAAAGCCCTTGCTTTCTCCCCTAGATAAAACAAGAAGGCTTGAAAATACTGAAAGAGCTATGAAAGGGCACTAAAGTATTGGACAGGGAAAAGCTGAGAGAATTTGGTCTCAGAGTCATTGCTACTAATAATTATGAGTTTTCTGACTTTATTGGTGGCTTTGTAAGACAATGGTGGCTTAGTTAGAGTATAACACTTGTCCTCTCAATGGCAGCATCTACATTGCAAGGGTACCACACACCTGGCCCATTTCAAAATCATGTATCCTTGATTTAGAAAATGGCTCTTTTCTTCTGTCACATCCCTGGTTATTCGGTCATTTTTGCCAATTAATTTAGCTTACCACACAAGACTGGACATTCTTCTGTTTGTTCTCCCTTATTTTATTGTACAATAACTTTTTATTAGGGTCTCAGCCTGCTTCAACTCATGTTGAAGCTACTTGTAGTATTCTCTGGAATACGGTGTTGGAATACTCTTCTGGACTTGACACTATTAGACTTGGCCTTTTCTGCAGGGTCATCCCCAAATGTTTTGCTTTCACTCTCTTGCCTTTTGAATCCATTTTTGTTGGTGATTAGGACTCTGCGCACTTTATCACTGCTAACCAGTGCTAAAGTGCTCTCTTCCTTAAACATGGTAAAATTGCCTTGCACCCAAATGGAGCATTACATTTATTTGTAAGTCCCTAGTAAAGTGATTTTACATGTACCTAGGGTACGGAAATGAAATGCTATTAGTAGGCCTGCAACACAGATTGTGCCACCTACTTAAGTAGCCTTTTAAACATTTCTCAGGCCTGCCATTGCAGCCTATGTGGGCAGTTTTAAACTGCCTGTTTGACCTGGCAAAATAATATTTTTCTAGGCTTGAAACTTCCTTTTTAATACAAATACGTCACTGCTAAGGAAGGCCCTACACAGCCCGTAGGGGAAGGTGTAGTGTATTTAAAAAGTTGGACATGTACTTAAAAGTTTTACAAGTCTTGGTAGTGAAAAACTCAAATTAGTTTTTCACTACTGCAAGGACTGCCTCTCTCATAGGATAACATTGGGGTACCTTATTACAGTTAATAAGAGATAACTTACAATTGGGAGCAGGAAGAATTATACAGGTTGGGGTCTTAAGAATTGTAATTTAAAACACTCTTTAATGGTAAAGAAAGATTTAACAATTCTGAAAATGCCACTTAGCATTTTCTAGTTCCAGCTACTTAGTGCCTGCAGCCTGTGTTCTGAGGCACATGACTAGGTGTAGTTGGCAGTTGGTCTTTGTGTATTGATCAAAGACAGTGAGCTAAAGGGGGAATACGTGTTGGCAGGCTGGACCATCTCTGACTTGATCTACAGCATCTTTGGCGACGAAGCATCACCTTGCATCACAAGCCCCATCGACAGCTTCATCGGAATTGTCACTGTGCGACCACAACGCAGTATCTCGTATCACCGCCTGTAGCCTCTCATAACAGCCACTGTGAGACGCTTCCTTGACGCGGGATTTCGCAATGTTCTGCGCTCAGAATTTAAGGCATTTTGTTCCGCAAGCCTAACTTGCAGGCTATGTGGGCAGTTTTAAACTGCCTTTTTGACCTGGCAAAATAATATTTTTCTAGGCTTGAAACTTCCTTTTTAATACAAATACGTCACCGCTAAGGAAGGCCCTACACAGCCCATAGCGGAAGGTGTAGTGTATTTAAAAAGGTGGACATGTACTTAAAAGTTTTACAAGTCTTGGTAGTGAAAAACTCAAATTAGTTTTTCACTACTGCAAGGACTGCCTCTCTCATAGGATAACATTGGGGTACCTTATTACAGTTAATAAGAGATAACTTACAATTGGGAGCAGGAAGAATTATACAGTTTGGGATCTTAAGAATTGTAATTTAAAACACTCTTTAATGGTAAAGAAAGATTTGACAATTCTGAAAATGCCACTTGGCATTTTCTAGTTCCAGCTACTTAGTGCCTGCAGCCTGTGTTCTGAGGCACATGACTAGGTGTAGCTGGCAGTTGGTCTTTGTGTATTGATCAAAGACAGTGAGCTAAAGGGGGAATAAGTGTTGGCAGGCTGGACCATCTCTGACTTGATCTACAGCATCTTTGGCGACAAAGCATCACCTTGCATCACAAGCCCCATCGACAGCTTCATCGGAATTGTCACTGTGCGACCGCAACGCAGTATCTCGTATCACCGCCTGTAGCCTCTCATAACAGCCACTGTGAGACGCTTCGTTGACGCGGGATTTCGCAATGTTCTGCGCTCAGAATTTAAGGCATTTTGGTCCGCAGGCCTAACTTGGTCCTTGTATCCAGGTCGCGGTAGGCCTGAACATGTGATTCTGTTCCAGACCAGCGTGACCAGAAAATCACAGTTGCTGCTTTGTGCTTTTAGATACTATTTTCACTTTAAATGTTTAAAATTGCATATCTCCGATTCTGCTGAGTGGATTTTTTTCATTTTTGGCTCAAATAATTTATTATATTTTATTCTATTTTTCTAAACTGGTGCCGGATATTTCTTGTGTTTTCGCTTTATTACTGTTTAAAGAGCTATATAAATACTTTACATATTTGTTTACTGATTTGTGGTAAGCTACCCGAGGGTTAATTTGGGGTTTGCTTGTGATTTTACTTCAACAGGAAATGTGGTTGCTGATTGAGTAGGGTTTCACCCCCCTCAACCAGTAACCCAATTTCATACAGACACACACCCTTTGCACCTGTGGAAACCTAAACTTTCTCAGTTTCTATACATACACCTAAGTTGGAAGAAGCACTCCACTAGGGGAAATGAGAACTAAAGCAACAGACAAAATCCAGTAGAGAGGACAAGTTTTAAAGCTAGATCCACATTGGCAAATAAAACAAAATTCTCTGACCTCAAACTCCTGAGTGGACTCTCTCTATGGTAAACTCTTATCTGAATAAAACTCCATTCATAGTGTTTAAACCTCAGCTTCTCTTTTAGGAGCTAAAGTTGGTTTGGCTGTGGCTCTGCTTTCTGTGAACAGTTTTCTAACTCTCTTCCTAATGTCCTCAATTATAGATACAAAAATACCAAACAAGGAGGAAAATGTGTGTAAAGCTTTATTTCTAAGCAAACTGAGGAAGCCTTTTGTTTTCATTATGGTTTAAATTGACGTGGATGGACAGCGAGAATGTTTCCTTCACACAGTTGAGACTCAAATTATCATTAGACTCATATTCGGGATTTGAATTGAAGGTTGCACTGTGAGAACCTCAGCAACTGCAGTTTTGAGAGAAAGAGGAATCTTTAAATGCAAACATTGAAGAAACAAAGTGGAGTGTAGCATCGGACTTTGAATGATGAACAATGTTAAATAAAATAATTTCTTAGACAAGGAGCACCCAAAGATAGGGCATTGCAATTCTGGAATTGAACGAAAGGCAAGAAAGAAGGCAGGGCTTCAGCTTTCAGTGTTCTAGAAGTGAATCTATTGAAAACCCAGATGGCAAAGATGCGATATGTCTTAAGAAGGCTGATGGGCAAGTTTGTACTGAAAAGGTCTGTAAGATTATCCCAATATAAAACACTGCTAATACAGTAGAGGTTATCTCACTTTCTTTTGCTAAAGATGATAAATCTTAAAAGCCAGTTAAATTGAGAAAGAATTAAACGCCACTGTGTTCATGAACTGGGTGTGGACAAGAGAGGTGGACTGAGAAGAAAAGCCTGTTTTAAGGGACAGAAAATAACTCATCTTGCACTTGTATTAACCACGGCTGGACTGGCCATTCTGCCTCTTTCACATTTTCCCAGTGGGCTGCAGGCTTTGGGGCAGCTTTCAGACTAGTATGGAATGTCATAACCCAACCACGTCCTGTTGGACCCATTATAGGTGTGGCCTAATTAGGTTTTGTATGCACAGCGCTTGATCTATGCTTTTGAAATTTACTGTTTTTAATAAATTATTAAAACGGACCTCCACCATTTACCTAATCGCCCCACTTTATAATACCACTAGTGATGGCACAATATAAAGCCTTTTTGTACTTAAACACGTCATAACACTTTAACAGACTTTCTGTAACTTATATTGTACAACTACTCAGAAAGCTACAACTTACATCAAAAAAGCTTATTATTAATGACATGGGTAAAAAAAACTAATGCATTTACCAATGCTTGTTCTGTGTGGGGCTGGTTTGAAAATGTTTGCTCTGGCTGATTTTGGGGTCCAGTTCAGCTCTGGCCTCAAAGTACAATTATGCAAACGTGGAATGTTTTGACAACGGTTGTAAGAAAACATCTGAGAGGTTAATAAGCGAAGGCCCAAATATATCCAGGCAAATATAAAGGAAACTGAAACTACAAAGAAATATAATGCAATTATAGTTATTGGGCCCAGCTCCCTTTAACTCGCTACAAAACGGAAATGCCAACTTACTTGAATAAGTAATCTTTGTCATGATGCCGACAGCCAAAAAACAACCAAGTGTTCCCGAAGTTCCAATCCATATGCTGCTCTCGGAGCTTTGATCTGTCGAAAAACATAAAAGACTGTGTAGTCAGTTGTACATGAAAGCCTAAACCACCATACGCATGCACACACCTACTGGAGAAGTGCATGCAAAAAAGACATTTGTGCAGGAAAACCGAACAATCGCAACTTTATCTGTAAATATCAGTTCTTCGTGTCCTAGGCTCATAAACGTCTGATGCTCTCTGCATTAGCAGTAGGCTTAATCACGTGTCATAAATAACCAATTTATTAAACTGTGAGCGAGCATAAGAAAGGATTTTTCGGCCTTTCCTATTCAGGATACGTTTATTACACCTGTGTACATTACTCCAGATCCCAAAAGCGTTTAACACGTAAATGCACAGGATATACAACAATCTGATTGTTTTAGGCATAAGTATACCACCCAGTTGAAGTTTTCCATATATGTTGAACCGGTGGCAGTTCTCCCAGCTGTGTTAGAGTGCTCATAGAAATTAAAACGAAAACCGGTGAACGCTCCATTTGTCTGAAATATGCACGAATTAAAAACAAGGTAATGTGTGTAACATCCTCTCCCACGCTTTTCCGCTATTTCATGACAAATCTAGAATAAGGCCTGTGTTTTGAAGTATGCTTAAATTACGCTGATGTAAATTGTATAATTTTGTCAATTGGCTTGTACAAGGGTGCAACAAGACTCAACAGCATGCATATACAATCGATCGAGTGATATACGCCCACCATGTAGCCCGCCAAACCCGTTGTAACCCCTACGGAGCCCGCGAGGCAATGCTATCACTGTACTGTCTGTATGTATATATGAAAATTTGCTAATAAAAACTGTTGAAATCTAAAAGTACACGGCAAATAGGAGTACTTTAGTTTCTGTGAATCAGGCACGTCGAGTCAGCAGTGATTCATAAAGACTTAACAAAGATGTTTGCTTGTTCTTTGGAAATAGGTTAAATGAACCGCTCTTTGATAATGAACTGTAAATCTGTGTTGCAGCAAAACAGGCAGACAACTTTCTAGGGGCATCTGTCTTTTTCCTAATGAAAATTGCCTCAAAGTTGTTAATTTGTAGAATTTATAACAAAAGTATGTGGAAATCTCAGATAGGAGTTTCTACTACTGCACCAGGCAACTCTCCTGCAAAATCTGAATTAGTGACATTTGTCTTCGTTTGTCTTCGTAAAACAAATTACATTTCACTAGATAGGTAGGAATGTACACTAGAAAAATTATAGTTAATATAAGTCAGTCACTTTTTTTTGTAATAAGTTATTTGTGCTGGTACATCTTAGAATGGAACAGCTATTTTAGAAAGTTAACATACGGGGCCCATTCTACTTCCCGCAACATAACAGACAAAACAAAGAACCTTGGAGTTATTTTTTTTTCTGGGGTGGGAAAGAGCACAAACGGCTGTAATGTTTAACTTGTACGTTGTAGGTTTTGGAAGTAGAAAACTGTAAGTAAAGGAGAGAGGGCAAGACAATTTGGACGGAACAAGACTGTGAAACTCACACCAAGCCATCTAAATACTCGCCGGAAGTGGAGACTGATTTTCGGTGACAACTGATCTGTTAGGTTCTTCACAAGGACTAGCCAGAGCCACAAAACACACAAGATGATGGACGGAATGTTGCACAATGGCAAAACATTCACCCCCCGTCACAGATCTGGGTTTGATCCATCGTTATTTTGCTCACCAAGCCACCCCAGTTCAGACATGGCCATATGCAGATCAGTCTTGACACTATGCCTCATGGGAACAGTCCAGCCTGAACTGCCAAGCCATGTCTTCCCTGGACCGGTATCAAGCATCCTAGGACCGGTTTCTGGCTATCAGCCGTCTTCAGCCAGGATAGCTTGACTCCAGTGGCTTAGTGGGCACGGGACCCACGTCTGGGCATACCCTTCCCACATAGGGCCACGACATAGGATGTTTTAGTTTGCGTAACGTGAACAAAGAATTATATTGTTAAAATTAATATGTACTGCTAGAACTTTGACAGTTGCCACGCGTGAAAGTTGTTACCCTTCTTAGAGCAAACATGGGAGGAATCGCGAACATGTCCTTGAGTTCGGTTTAGCCATTATTTTGATGGAAGTCTTGCTCGTTTTGTACGTGAACTAAGTTGTTTTGAATGACCCAATAGAATCATTCACATTCCCTCGATTTTATATTTGTGTGCGGGCTCTCCCCTTATATGGTCATGCCTTTCTATGTTTCCATGACTCCCAGCTACTAGAATCCTGCAGAGATTGTTTGGTGGTAAATGTGATCCTAAATTGGCTCTGAGCACGCTCACCAAAAACTGTCCGCTTTGTAGTTCCTGCCTCTATATATTTATTGAGAAGAGCGACATTTTGGCAAAGTCCCTGAAATTGGCATTTTTAACAACTTCATTTCAGTTTAGGATATGGTGGTGAGACTGCATCATAAATCAGTAGAACACAGACCGTGCAGGACAAAGGACACAACAGGTTGAAAAATATCACATTGCTTTGGAAAAACGTAAGGGAATCTGAAATGGATCTCTAAACAAAGGTATTCATCATATATGACACCTTCAGAGGAGTAAGGACGAACAATTGTTACTTACCTGTAAACAGGTGGTTCTCCAGTATTGGTGTCTTTCATAGATTCACATGCTTGAATATGCCCCGTCGTCGGAGTGGGAGTCCCACGGTAAATAAAATAGCAATTACATACTAATAATATGTATATGTAACACATAACAGATAAAATATATATTAGAAAAAAGGCAGTAAATGCCTAGACATAATTCCTCATAGGAATACATGAACAGAGAAAAAACACTTGTAGCCTATTCCTGTCATTATGTTGGTCCAAACTGTAGCCAATCAGGCGCCAGCAGCCCTCCAGAACCTTCTCCTCAGAGCTCAGCACCTCAGATTTTCGTAGCACAAGAGTGACCACAGAGTCTACGAGAAGAAGAGAGCCTCTGAGGGGAGGAAGGGCGAGTCGCATGTGAATCTATGAAAGACACCAATACTGGAGAACCACCTGTTTTACAGTTAAGTAACAATTGTTCTTCTCCAGTATTAGGGTGTCTTTCATAGATTCACATGCTTGAATATGGAATAGAAAGCAATAATATCCGAAGAAAACTTCCCATAATGGAGGAGGGAAGACAGAGGCTCACCTTATTGAAAAAGAGTGCGAAACACAGCCTGTCCCACTGCAGTGTCTGCTTCGTTGATGGCACCCAGGCAGTAGTGTTTCGTAAACGTGTGCCTGCTTGACCATGTGGCTGCTGTGCAGATCTGATGCAGCGGCACACCGGCAAACAGGGCAGTTGAAGACGACATCGCCCTGGTAGAATGGGCCCTCACTGAAGACTGTAGAGGCTTGCCTGCCTGTTGATGGCAGAAAACGATGGCCGAGGAAACCCAACGAGCAATTGTAGGTTCGGGAACTGGACGCCCGTTGTGGAAACGTCCATAAGCTATGAAGATGGCAAAAGTCAGCAGCTGCAGAAATCCATCTAACTATGGTTTGTTTAGACACTGCTTGTCCTTGCCGTATCTTTCCATAGGCAATAAACAGTTGATCGAATTTGAGAATGACAGAGGTTCTTTGCTAATAGAATTTTAAACATCTTCTGATGTCAAGGGTATGTAATGCCCTCTCCGCAGGGGATTGCGGATTTAGGAAAAAACGTCTTTAAGATGACTGGTTCATTCAGGTGAAAATCCGAAGGCACCTTAGGCATAAACCTTGGGTTTGTAGGTAGCACCCCAGAATTGGACGTGAATTGTAAGAAAGGTGAATTGATGTTGAAAGCCTGAACATCACTGACTCTTCAAGATGAAGTTAATGCTGGCAAAAGAGAAACACTCTATGTTAAGAATTTGAAATACACCCTTAAAATTGTCTCAAATGGGTGGCGCATGAGCTGCGCTAATCCTAAATTAAAATGCTATGATGGAGGCAGACGACGTACAGGAGGAAACATTCTGAATAGTCCCTTAAAGAACTGTTGTATTCTTGAAGAATAAAGAGAGGTGGACCCATCCTGACGTTACCTTGAAATGGCTGCCAAAAAGACCTTCAACGTTGCATGAGATAAGCCTGATCTTGCCAAGTGCAAGAAAAAATGTAATATATCTGGTCCGGAGGTTGCATGAAATGGGTGAACCCCAGCAGATTAACACCAAATGCAGATTCTTTTCCATTACAGTCTGTACGTCTTTATTTTAGTAGGTGCTCTCGCGTAAGCCAGTACCTCCTTACAATCCGCCGAGATAGCCCGATGAGCTAATTCAAGGTGCTCAGACGCCAAGCTGCTAATTTTAGAGAAGCCGGATCCGGATGGCAAATTTGACCATTCTGAATGGAAAGGAGATTCGGTATTGGTCGAAACTGTATTGGATCGTACTCTGAGAGGAGAAGAAGTTTGGTGAACCAGTATTGGCGAGGCCACCTGGGGGCGATGAGAATCAAGCGACACGGCTCTTTCTTCATCTTCCGGAGAACTCTCGGAACCAACGGTATCGGAGGAAAAGCGTAAGCATATAATTGAGACCAGTTTTATCGAAAATGCCTTCCCCTGCGAGTCCCTGTGGGGATGCCAGCTTGCAAAAAAACAGGCATTTGTTGTTCTTTACTGTCGCGAATAGGTCCAGATCGGGATGACCCCACTGCTGGAAGATTCGATCCGCCATTGGCTGATGCAGTTCCTATTCGTGGTTGGACACCGTTGACCTGCCAAAGGGTGTCCGCCAGCACATTTGCAACTCACGGCACATGAACAGCCAAAAGATTGATCCTGTGTCGTATCGCCCAAGCCCATATCTCTTGGGCTTCCTGAGATAGAAGAACCAACCTCGTTCTTCCCTGTTTGTTTAAGTAATGCATCCTTGAAGTATTGTCTGTGCGAACCAATACTGTGGCCCCTTGAATGATTGCACATATGGATTTGAGGGCTAAGAAGATGACACCTAGCTCTAGCAGATTGATGTGCCAAGCCTTTTGTTGAGGGTTCCATCTCTCACGGACCTTCAGCCCTTGAAGATATGCTCCCCAACCCTCGAGGGATGCGTCTGTGGTGATTGTGTAATTTGGCGCTTCTTGAAGGAAACGCACACCCCTTCTACACATTTCTTTCTTGGACCCACCAAACACAACGGCCTCTTGCATCCGAGGAGTGATTTGAATGAGATCTTCGATTGAACTGGAGACATGCAACCACTGCTTGTCTAGCTCCTCTAGCAATTTTCTCATGTGTAATCTGTAGTTGGGAACCAACGGGATGCAGGTGGAGGCTGTGGCCAGGAATGACTGAGGATCTACTGAAACAGACTTTTTCGTACGTAGAAGAAACCACCAAGTGGGAGCTGCAGGCCCATCGTTCGTGTGAGACAAACACCTTTGCTAGGTTTGTATTGATTGATGCTCCGAGAAACGTTCATATCGGAGCTAGCACTAGTTGGGACTTGTCATGATTTATTGAAAACCAGGTTTTGAAACAGTGACTGACAAGTCTGGGTGTGCTGGACTGCCTGTAAATAAGAGCGAGACCTTATTATACAGTTGTCTCAGTAATGATAATTTGTATGCCTTGCAGACGTAGATAGGCTGCCACTGGCGCCAGGATCTACGTAAAGACACGTGAAGCGGCCCTAAGTCCAAAAGGTAGGACTTTAATTGAAAATGTTTTGTCCCTATTGTAAAGCGTAGCTAGCCACTTCCTGTGCTTAGGAAGGATTGGCACATGAAAATAGACATCCTGGAGGTTGAGAGTAGTTATAAAGTCGTTCTGGCATAAGAACTTTAGGACTTTCTTGAGGTACAACATTTGTAAAGTTTGCGCAAAGATCTAAAATCATGTGCTACTTTCCTGATTTGCTTGTTGATGAGGAACTGGGAGTAAACCCTAACGCTGTTGGAGAATCGGAACCACTCCGACGGTCCCTGTTTGTATCCATATAGACACTTGTGCAAACGACTCCCGTAGATGAGAAGGTGGAGGTCCCTTTGGAGGTGTAGAAAGGGGGAAATTTGACAAATTCTAGTGTGCCCTTGGGCATGACGTGTAAAAACCCCAACGGTCCTCTGTCACCTTTGACCAATTGGAATAAAAGGGAGATATTAGACCTCCGACGTTTTAGGAGGGAATAAAGGTGGGTTCAAGGTAGTCCATTGTTTCTTAGAAGAGTTGCCTCGGCTGTACGATGATTTTCTATGTAGGACCTGTTGGTACTTTGCCCATGTGACTGCATTTGATTTGAGTAACACAGTTAGTTCTGATTGTAGGAGCCAATACTGGATGGTACTCCCTTGAAAAAAGGACGTGGATCTACGTCCTCGGCACCACGAAAAGGCTGCAATTCTATATCCAGAGGGTGCGGGCAGTATCTGTGTTCTTTAAGATGGTCTGCAGTGCCTCATCAAAATGCTGGCCAGAAGGGATCCTCAATCAAAAGGCAAGTGAAGTATGGAAGTCTGAACCTCCTTGCGAAAGACGTAGCATTGAAGCAAAAATGTCTTTGCCAGACTGCTCCTATTGTGAGCTGTCGAAAACCTGTACACGCAATGTCCACTGCACAGTGTATTATTTCTGATGGACTTCTCTCTCTCTTTCCCCCTCCTGCAGGATCTTCAAAGCGTGAGGCTTGGAGGATTCTGGAATAAGTTCTACTAGCGCCAACATGTCAAGAGCACATCTGGCGGCATTCCTGCCCAACTGGCTTGCAAGATAATCACTGTGCCGCCTGAGTAATGACTGAGTCAGGGTAGGCTGAGAGACTAGAAAAACAGGGGAATAGTGGGGAGCTTCACATTACTTGTCGAGGCGTGGAAAAAACGCCGGCACAGAGTTTGGCCTCTGCATGAGTTTAACACCTTCTTTCTAAATAAAGTCTATGATAGGAACTGAACGAACTTGTTTCTGTGGTTTCCCCAGGACGAGGGGAAAGGGGAAAACAATTTGCTGCTCTCTTCATAAGGGGGGGGAAAACCTCCAATATTCACCGATGGTGAATGCAATAGAACTCCAGTTGTAAGAGAAGACGTATTCCCGCCCTGGTACAGGCCGTGGCAGCCTTGCTGTCAGAAATACATAATTCTGATCTGAAGAAAAAACATGCTCATACGGCTATGTGCTGTCCAAGAAGAATAATGGCGGAAGTAAAAAGCCTTCACGCCCTCACGTGGATGTAGCGGAAAGCTGCCGTCGACGAAATAAATAGTCTACAAAAGCACTGTGCATAAAAGTCAACAGTGGGTGAAACCAACTGTCAACGGGCTCAACCGCCGACAAATCCAACAGTTGACAGGGTCATCCGTCAGCGAAGTCAACTGGTGTCGAAGCTGAATGTTGACGAAGCTCCCCGTCTACAGAGCTCCCTGTCTACGGAGCTCACCGTCTACGGAGCTCACCGTCTACGGAGCTCACCGTCTACGGAGCTCACCGTCTACGGAGCTCACCGTCTACGGAGCTCACCGTCTACGGAGCTCACCGTCTACGGAGCTCACCGTCTACGGAGCTCACCGTCTACGGAGCTCACCGTCTACGGAGCTCACCGTCTACGGAGCTCACCGTCTACGGAGCTCAACGTCTACGGAGCTCAACGTCTACGGAGCTCAACGTCTACGGATCTCAATGTCTACGGAGCCCACCGTCTACGGAGCCCACCGTCTACGGAGCCCACGTCTACGGAGCTCACCGTCTACGGAGCTCACCGTCTACGGAGCTCACCGTCTACGGAGCTCACCCTCTACGGAGCTCACCGTCGACGAGCCCACCGTCGACAAGCCTACCGTCGACGAGCCTACCGTCGACGAGCCTACCGTCGACGAGGCCACCGTCGACGAGGCCACCGTCGACGAGGCCACCGTCGAAGAGGCCACCGTCGAAGAGGCCACCGTCAAAGACATTTTCCATCGACGGAACTCCCAGTGGTCGACGAGCCTGCAGTCGACAAGAGGGCACTGTCATCGACGAATGCCTGGAGGCATTGTTGTTGCAGAGCACCAGTGACGGCAGAGATTGTCGTCAGAGAGTACATCGACTGTATTGTCGACTAGCTGGCACATTTTCACGTAGAAAAGTGCGCAGAGTGAGTCTAGACGCCTGAGAGTAAATCTCGTGGGCGTAAATGTGGGAGGCACAGACTCAAAGAAGGCCAGAGACCCCTTAATTGTGATGTTACTTCAGCTGGTGAAGTAGAGGAGAACCGTGATGTGCAGGACAAACAAAAAAATCCTCCCACATCAGAAGGGGGGTATAGTCTAAGCACAAGAACAACCCTTTCTCCACCTACCATGTCAGAGACAGGCAGAGTGTTGGTCCATATACTCTTCATGAGGGTTCACAGGAAAAGGTCTCAGCTTCCCACAAGTGAATCAGGGTCTGAAGGTAGACTTCATGTAAGAAGACATTATAAAACTGTGATATTATGAAGAAAAAATTGAAGACAAATGAAGAGAATTGAAGAAAACTGAGCAGAGCTTAGGGAGATTCCCTTCACACGACGTGCAGTAGAAAATCTGAGGTGCTGAGCTCTGAGGAGAAGGTTCTGGAGGGCTGCTGGCGCCTGATTGGCTACAGTTTGGACCAACATAATGACAGGAATAGGATACAAGTGTTTTCTCTCTGTTCATGTATTCCTATGAGGAATTATGTCTAGGCATTTACTGCCTTTTTTCTAATATGTATTTAATCTGTTATGTGTTACATATACATATTATTTGTATGTTATTGTTATTTTATTTACCGTGGGACTCCCACTCCGACGACGGGGAATATTCAAGCATGTGAATCTATGAAGGACACCCTAATACTGGAGAATTGTGTATTGTATTCAGCAAACAAAGGACTCTCCATGCTGTGATGGAATCTTTCACAAAGGTCTTAAGCAACAGCAAATCTTTTTCACATTCATGCATTCACTTGTTCATTTTATAGGAGCTGACAAACTATACTAAGCGTATGAAAAATCAACAATTGTAAACACCACGTGGATATTGGTGGAGTAGTCTGTACCCTCTATGAATGGGCTATGATGATTCTGCAGCCAAAATTCAACCAATGTGCCCACAGGTGCTACCTTTGCCTGACTCAACTAACACCAGGCTCACAGGATTGTGTAATTTATTTCATATTGGATAAAATCCCTTTCAGATAGACTCTGAGTGAATGCATAACCACCAGGTCTATCTGAGAGCCAGTCATCCAGCATCCATTAAAGCATATGCTCTACCTAAGAAACATCACAATCAATCTTGTGGGAGTAAATTTAATATGATCCTGTACTTCTATTTATTGTGTGTGCATTATGCTAAGAACATACAGATGTTTTTGTGGCCTTGACCATATTGGGCCATATCTCATTAGGTATGTAAGTGTTCATATCTTTTCTCTATTAACTGTATAATATATTGCCTTTACTTTAGACTGTACAGTACTATCATGGTGAGGCAACAGCATCTACATAGATATGGACTGAATAGGCACGACATCGTCATACAACGAACTGTAAGCTGATAGATACGTGTACTTAAATTGCCTGCAGCATGTTTATCAACCTACTATTTCAATGTACTGTATTTCACGGTCGTGATGAATGGAAAAAACCCAATAAACACATTTGAACAAAAAAAACAGTATAATATATTGCATAAATGGTTGTAAAATGCTAATTAGTACATGGAGGTTGATAATCCCTTTTTCGTTTTTCAATGAATTAACAAAATACTCTATTTAGTCTTTCGTCTGCCTCTGATCTCTCTCATATTGATCCAATATTTGCATGAGACTGTAGTCATCAATATGTGAACTCGTAACATGCATTGTTATTTAATGTCTCCCTCCCCATTAAGGGTTTAATCTCCTTGTGTTGTAGGATCACGTTCCTTCACCTGCTGAAGCATAAATATACAACTGGAGGACAACAGTCTGGATTAAAGGTCATTCAAGGAATCCATGACAGATTTCTCATCATGGCTTTTTTCAAGGTATAAATTATCAACAGTTTAACAGGGAGTACAGTGAGAATAGATGCCTGCAGTTTAGAAATCTCGGTCTATAAGGCAACCATAAAATAGAGTGCACCCAAATTGTTAAACAGTTTTTTTTATTTATTAAGTAGTTTTATATAGCGCAGGCCAGACCCGATGGTATCGGAGCGTCTTACAACAGTTTTATTGCAAGAGTCACACAATAAGGCAGCAGTATACATATTGGTTCAGAAGTCCCAGCGCGCTGTGCAACATTGAGGTAGGGAAGTCCCGAGATAACCTCGGTGAGTGCACAATGTCTTAGGCTGAACCTCATCCAGGGAGGAGGGAACGAGGAAGGGGGCGGGGAGTGGGGAAGAGGTAGGTCTTAATGACACAGTGTCAGGGGGCAGCAGAGTGCAGGCTGTGCGCTCCGGAGGCGGCTATCGGTTCAGGAAGGCACGGTTAAGAAAGAGGTCTTTTAGGAGTTTTTTAAATTTTACAAAGGAAGGAATAGTCCTGATATCATCTGGGATGGAGTTCCAGTTTTTGGGCGCATTTCCAGCGAAGGATCGTGCAGCGTTTTTTTTGTATGCGTGTTTTCATAGGGATGAATAGTACAGTTTCAACGCCACTCATAGTTTTGTGCAGTGACAACTCAAATCAAGTTCAGGACCTATGCATGTAATTTTCTACACAGGAGAATCCCGAACCACAGTCAGGTCAATGCGTGTAAAGTGTATCCTTAGATACCTTAAGGGATTTATTATCCCAGTACAATTCAGTCATTTTGCCTTGCATATATATTATTGTATTTTTACGACTCTTGAGGAGGTAAAGTTTGATATACTTAATCAAGTTATATAATATAATTCATTTTATGCCCCACAATACTCCCCTAGCAACAAAACGTCAAGTATGCCACATCTATATATAAACCAATGTCTAGAGCATTCAAAAGCCATGTGTCATGTATTAATCCACAGAAATCATGATATTAAACATGAGTTTATTTGTAGATGAAGAAGCACTCTTCGCATACATCTGGAGGCTCCAGTCATTGGCAGTAACTGACCCTCGGTGACAGTTTATGCATACAATATATTCAATACAAACAGTAATGAGTAGCGAGACATACATGTTTAATTCATAACATTTCACGTGATGAATTCAAAGGGAAATACACGCGCGAGTCGCGCACAGTGAACAGACATTAGAATGGTGTTATGTGTGCGCGAGACACTAGAATGTAGACATGAGCGTGAGCGCGTGTATGGTTGTATACATAACACCATGGGACGATGCAACTGACTAGGGTTTAATTTAATTGGGGAGGTACAGTTTCAGTTTTTCATGGTGGGTAAAGTCCAACTCTTGATGTTATTTAGCAATAAGCCTTTCCACCTATTCAGCGGGTTTGAGACTCCTAGCCTTTGTGACTAAGGGCCGAATAATGATTTGTGCTAAACAGAATTCCTGTGTGGAATTCTACTTTTCATAATTATAAAGGGTGGTGGGGACAGTGTTCCTGCACCCAGACTTTCTGGGCGCAGGAACACCAGACACTGTTTTCCTGGCCAGAAAATACAGCATATAAACCACAAGGAGAAAGGGCTGCATTGGCCTGGCCCCCGCAATCAACCCCTCCAACTATCTTCCAAATATGCAGCATGAGCAAATGGCGCCATTATAAAAGTTAATATGTTCAGACGAAGTCACATCCTTGTGAGAATTTTCCTTAGAAATTGCCGCCTCTTTTGAATGCCTTCCCTGTGTCAAGTTCAGCTATTTCAATCAAATCCACAGCCAAGCATGGCGGGTAGTGTACAGAGAAATAAGTGAACGCCAGATATCATATTGTGCATACTGTGCATATTGTGATACTGTGACTATTCGAAAACGGTAGTTCAAACAGTCTTTGGGCCTATTAGAACTGCAAGATGTGGCATGCTTGTCTGGCTTCAATGTCAAAGACATCATGGGATCTCTCATAGGGTTAGTAACACAGAATGCAGTCAGATAAGCGACTAAGATCGCTGGATTGGCCTTGACAGTATGATGCCGAGAATCAATCGGGTCCAGGGCGCTTGCTTCATGGTAACTTCTCCACGGCTGACCTGATTTCATCAGTAGTGATTGGTTCTTCTAAAAATGTTAAATAACAACTTTGTAATGTCATGTAGGTAGGCATTCTATAGTCCACTATCTAAATTCTGTGACTGGTGGTAAAGGAAGGAATAGTGGGAATAGAATTCTCTGATAATGTCTGAAGTATATGTCTAGATATTGACAGCCGCAACAGTGATTCTATTGACTTTGGTTTTTCTAAATTATTAAGCATGGAGTTGGTTGGCTTTTTCATCTGTTTGTGAAACTATTTGTAGGTGTAACATGTCTGACGCCTCTCTCGTTAGCAGCTGTTCAAATACAGCCTTTATCTTCCTTGATTCTCGAAAGGTTTTTCATGAGCAGTGTACCTTATGCTGTGCTTGCATTTGTGCAAATTAGGACTCAAAGTCAACATTTTATAGAAACGGCAAGTTTCTTAAAGGTGTGAAAAGACTGCCTCGCAAAAAGGTCTTGGCAGCATCCCAGATTGTATCCCAAGAAATCTTAACATTATCATTCTCATTAAAAATAACGCTTGCGAGAGGCTCATAGGGTTGGGTCTCAAAAAACATCTCCTTGATGAACCGTGGTTTCCAAGCACCCACACCCCCAACCTATTAAAAAAGACTAACCATTCAGGCATACAAAGATAGCAAAAATAGCCCGTGAGGTCTTAGTTATAGAGGTCACATAAAAATGATAAATCCAATTGTAGATATCCAATACGTACTAGACATCGATATGTCAAAAGAGGGAGTATTCAGATCAATACGAAGAGGGAAAGAGAATAATAGTCACCAAAGAAGGCCGGACCTTGTCCGACATTGCAGTGAAAAGTGAATGCTCCTGAAGCCTTCCAGGCAACTATAGCTCCCTGCCGTGGGCGGTCTGTTCCACTGCCAATGTTACTCCTTTCTCTGTGACGTTACATCAGCATTTATAACAGTTTCAGGATTTGCAATGGTCAAGGCTTTTTTTTTTAATTCTTTTTATTAACAAATTAACAAAAAAGGGAAAAGAAACATCAGGTGAATTAACAGTTTTCTCATTGTACAGGTCAAAATACCGCACTTACAGAATCACGTGAAACAGTATATGATTTATAGGATCACGGGGATTTCTGCGCTTCTGCTTCCACTCGCCGCGCTGGAGGCACGCAGACCTCGCCGCAATGACTATTCCATGCCCCCCAGATCTTCCCCCATTTCTACGGACAACCCCTGGCCACGTATACAGATTTCTCCCTGAACATACACCAGTCCAAATCCTCCGCCCACTTGGAAACCCGGGGTGGCTGGCTTGCTCCCCACAGCTGAGCTATAGTTCGTTTCGCCACCATGCACGCCAGTGTCACCCATTGCCTCCGATACACAGTCAAGTCCGTGGGTTCCCACACATTCAATATGCATCTCCGGTCCTCTGGTCGTATTTCTTCCCCCAATACTTCTCTCATCTCATCATGGACCTTCGTCCGGAATTCCTGTACTTCCACACAGTGCCACAAAATATGCATAAAAGTGCCAAGCTCTCCACATCCCCGTCTGCAGGTCAAGGCTTTTTGCATCAATTTACAGAATGTTGATTTTATTGAAAGTAAATTATAAGCATGATGGGAAAGCCCATCTGTAAGGGATTTTGTCTGGTCACAGGAAGGCCGACATATCTTTAAAATCTCTGCATTATTTAGTGTATTTGCTGTCAGGTATTTTAAGTGTGTTACTGTCCCCTTTGCATACATTACTGTCTTGCAACTGCAATGATATATTCTTTCATTCAGAAAAATGAACATTAGAAAAAATATCTAGATCGCATCTTTGCACAGCCTAAGTGCAGAGAACACTTAGTCAGTACAATCTAAAACGATCTCAAAGGTGTCAGAAGCTTGGAGCAAGTGTCAAAATAAAGCTTGAACATGAAGAAAAAGTTACTCACCTTCGGTAAGGCTCTTTCTGGTGGATACTCTCCCTAACCCCAGATTCATCACCTTCTGACTACTCAGACTGTATCCGGGGATTTTTCTCAGCCATTGCCTCATGCCTCAGTAGGGGAAGTTGTGATGCTCGCGCCGGGTCTGTCGCGCACGGATGTCATGTTAGAGCCCTTACATAACAGCCAACTCCACGCAGTGATGTCAGTTTCTTTCTGATCATTGTCCGCTCCATCAGAAGCGGAGCCAAAGGAAATCAGATTGTACTAGTGTGCTGATCTAGATTGGAATCTACTAACATGGACTAGATTAGTCCATTCCACAGGATGGGAAGAGGGGTGGGTCAGTGAGGAAATCTGCAGTTATTTGTTAGAGTATCCACCAGAAAGAGTAAATGTTTTCTTCCGAAGGATACCTCTAACTGCAGATTCCTCATCTTGTGAATAGGCACCCAAGCAGAACCTCCCAGGTGGTGGGTTTGTGGAAAGGCGCAGACCAAGAAATCCTGCAGATGCCCCTCACACCAGACCGGGCTATTCAGGCAGTAGTGTTTCACAAATGTGTGAACTGACACCCACGTACCTGCCTGGAAGATGTCTAAGACTGGCACATTGTACACCAGTAGCATGGTGGAAAAAGTGCAAAGACCTTCTGGAGGCTGTTTCTTGGCTAGCCTATAAACGATCTTAATGCATAAGACAACCCATCTGGAGATGGTTCTCTTTGGCATAGCTTTACCCTGTTTCGCCCCAGAGAAACCCACAAAGAACTGACTGCCCCAATGTACCTTGGTGCAATCGATGCAGAAGCTCTGTGTTCTCTTGGGATCTAGGCGATAGAGTCATTCTTCCTCTTAGATGAATGAGGTAAGGCAATGAAAGCTGGCAGGGCAACTGCCCTAGGTGGAAGGGTGTGACAATCTTTCATAGGAATGCTGATTTCGTCCTGAGTACCAGTTTATCTGGGAAGAAGGTGGTATATGGCAGCTGGACAGAAATTCTTTGTGACTCACTCATGCAACAAGCGGACTTGATTGCTATGAGGAAGATGGCCTTCAGTGTGAGGAGGTGGAGAGAACAGCTGTGCATTGGTTCAAGTGGGCAAACATGAGATAAGTGAGAACCAAATTAAGGCCCCACCGAGTCATCACAAAAGGTGTTGGAGGGAACATCTGAATCAGCCCTTTCAATGAAAACCTCACAATAGGTGATGTGAACAATGATAGTTGATCAGGCAGGCGTAAAAAAGCAGAGAAGGGAAATAAATAAACCTTGGCTGAAGCCACAGCAAGGGCTTGCCGGGCTAACGAAAGATAAAATGACTATAATAATCCACATTTGTAAAGCGCACAATTACCCGTAAGGGTCTCTAGGCGCTGGGGCCGCCGGGAAGATTAAGCAAGCTATTGCCCAGAGTCACATGGTGCTGGGCTAATCTGCCGCCGGTGCCGGGGATCAAACCGTGATCCCCAGATTCCGGAGTCAGTCACCCTAGCCGCGGTGCCACACCTCTTCCTATACTCTTCCTATACCTATACTATATTCAAGCTAACTATACCTGTAAAGGCTGAATGTTGCAGGAAGAACACCAACAACAAACTTCTCTCAGACTGCCAAGATAACTACTTTGGAAGGAAGATCAAAGCCATCTACTGGTCCCGCTAAATTTCCACGCAGGTTGTGCAGGTTTGGGATCAGGACTCTCTACCCTGCTGCTGCAACTGGAGGTCTTGCGGGATAGCTAGAGTGGAGAACAAATGCTTGTGGCCAGTTACTCCTCGCCCAGTCTGGGGCCATTAGGAGGACTTGGGCTCAAACTTTACTGATCTTCTTAAGAACTATGGGCAGGATAGGCAGATGTGGGAAGGTATACAGGAGTTTCAAGCTCCGAAGCGGAAAGCTATTTTGAGCAAAAGCTGTCTTGGGAACTCAACTCCCAAAATTTTGGACAATGCATATCCTCTGTGGTGGCAAAAAGATCGACACACAGTCTCCCCATTGCTGGAAGTTACCCTGTGCCACCTTGGAGTACCACCCCATTCTTTATCAGCTAGGAAACATCAAATTAGTTCATCCGACCTGGCACTTAAGCAAAGTGATGTGGAGCTGAGCTTCCACAGGAGAGCAGAGTCCTCTGATCTCCACTTCTCCCAGATGACCTCCGCAACCCAGCAAGGATGCATCCATCACAACCGTTAGCTCATGAGAAGACAGGGCGAGTGGTTGGCCAATGGTCCAGTTGCAGTCTAGCAGTTACCACTGCAGCTCTTTTGCAGTCTCCTCTGAGACCTGCATGGAATACGAAAGGTTCCCTGGTGCGGACAACCCTAAGACCTCAAATTCCACTCCAGAGCCAGATGGGCCACCTAGTGTGGTCCACCAGATGGATACACGAGGCCAAAAGGAGAAGCAGCCTAAAAGCTGCTCTCACTGAGACCCAGGACAAGGATTGAAACATCAGGTTCATTGCCTGAATCACTAAGTCACTAAGTCACTTCCCCATTTTGATGAAACTGACATACCTCTGAATGGAGAAATCTAATTGTTTGTTTGTCCCTTCGTGTATGTCTTTGTCATTTCTTTTACAGGTGCATTTTTTGGTCTGCATAACTGAGAGTACCACAAAGGGAATTATTTAATTTCCTTTCTTTGCACTTTTTTCATTTCTTTTTTCACTTTCACGTCCCTAGGTTAGGGTGGGCCTTAGCGTGCCCATACCGCCGGGGTTTAGTCCACCATAGGTCCTGACGAATGCCAGGTAATTTGACACCAACATTGGCAGAAAAATATTGACCCACTCATAATTTTATTGGAAACAGCCAAACAATCTATTTGGTTTACTTTCCAACACATTGTTTTAATATGTCCAATTGATCAAGTAATAAATCATTTTTGATACAATTTAGACATTTTTAATCTCACTACCAACACTATCACCTAGCACTCACTATTCCACTTTACCCGCTCCGCACTAAATCTGGCTTTGAAGCACCCTGGGGAGGCGTTCGGCCTCTCCCAGTGGGGCCCGATGATGAAGCATGTCACCAACCAGGTTGGTGAGTGAGGGCCTTCTATACAAACCTAATTGGTGTTGTATACTTACCTCTCCTCTGCTCTGGTTGTTTAATTTAGAGTCTTTCTCCACTCTTTCCTTGTTTTGAACATTGCCTGAATATCCTGAACCCCGTTTGGGGAGGAGGGAAAGCTCAGAAGAGCATGGAATCCAGGATGGCTCCAATGAAAGGAAACCGTTGAAGGTGTCAGGTGTGACTTCGGCATGTTGATGGAAAAGCGCAATGATATCAACAGGTCGACCGTCATCTGAAGTTGGTTTACAACGGTTAGAAGCGAGCCACATTCAGCAGCGAGTCATTGAGGTATGGGAAGACTGGTATTCCCAACCTCCACATATGCCCAGCGACCACAAACATTACCTTTGTGAATATCCAGAGTGGCCTGGTATAGCCAAATGAGAGTACTGAGAACTGAAAGTGCTTGTGACCTACCTGAAACCACAGGTTGTGTCTGTGGGACTGCAGAAGGAGAATGTGAAAAGCAGGGTCCTTTAAATCATTTAAATCCAATGTCACCATCCAGTCGCCCTGGGTCCAGGGGAGACAGATCTTCCTGTAGAAGAAGTACAGAGGGCAAAGAATCTATAGTAAGGCAAAAGCTGTATCCCTTTTCATCAGCAGAAAAAATCAGGAATAACAACCAGTCTGAACCTCGGCTGTTAGCACCCTCTCTATGGCTCCCATTGGCCATGAGAGTTTGAACTTTTTCTTGGAGGATAGACACTTGTCCATCCAAATTGGTGTTATACTGGGGGAGGCATGTCAGGTGGTTGTAAGAGAAAGGGGAGGGAGTAATCGCTCTGCACAATTTGTGGCACCCACTGATTAGATGTGATGTTGCTGCGTCTGGGGTGGAAAAAAAGGATACTGCCTTCGATGAGGCGATCGTGTGCTGCGGAGGGTGACAAAGCACTTTTGTGGCAGCTGAAGGCGAGAGGCGGCTGATTGGGTAGACCGCAGTTCCTGGGGTCCTGGACAGTGGTGGCTGGATTCCAGATCTCTCCCTCACCCAAGCTGGACTGGTCAAAGGGTGGAGGCCAGACAATGCATGATCCACGTGTCCTCCAGGCTGGGCACAAGGTTAACAACCTTATCCCATAAAGAGTACTTGTTACGGAAACAGAAGCAAGAACCACTAAATCTTCTGGGCACAAGGGACTTCCAGGGTCTCTGTAGGAGCTATGCATGATTGACAGTAGTCAAAGACGCAAAGAAACTACTGACAGAATGATGGATGTTCTCAGTATCAAGTGCAAGACCAGAATTGGATTCTGGAATGTACAGACTATGTATGACACAGGAAAGCTGGATCAAGCAACATCTGAGAGGAGGAGCTAGAAGCTATATATCCAAGGGGTCAGCGAAAGCAGGTGGACCACATCTGGCAAAATGAACTCTACTACAGTAGAAATGGTACTGTACTCAGGAATAATCGATGGCCAACATCATGCAGAAGTAGCCATCATCCTTAGCTGGGGTACAGAGAAATGCCCGAGTGGAAGCCAGTCAACAACAGTCTCATGACAGCTAGGTTACATGGCAAACACATCAACACCCCCATTACCAAGTGTTATCCTCGAACAAATAACACAGGGGAAACTGTCAAGGACAGTCTACCAACAGATGCAAGCTGTGCTTGAAGCTATGCAAAACCATGAACAGAAGATTGTGATGGAAGACTTGAATGCTATAGTGGGAAATGACAACATGAGGTTGTGGAGCAATGAATGACAAAGATAGAATGTTGGTATTTCGTGGCATAAATGATCTGGTCATAGCATGGATACTCTTCCAGCAGCGTGATGTTTACAAACTAATGTGGTGTTCACCCAATGGCAGACACAGAAACCAGATTGACCACATGATGATAAGCAGCACCCGGAAACGTTCACTGCAAACCATCAGGAGGAAATCACTTCAATGTGGCAAAATTATAGGATCCCCAGACAAAGAAGCCATTCATCTTACAAATCAACAACTGTCTCCAACTACTGGCAGACACAGTAGATCAGTCAGGGCCAGCTGCAGACATAGTCATCAAGAACAGGGAACAGTTCTCATCAAAATATGTAAAGAGTAAGTGGTGAAACATGCCTGGGGACTAAGACAAGGAAAGAATGGATGCAACAAGACATGCAAGCTACTGGCGATGAGTACAGCAAAAAAAAAAAAACGTATGGAAGCCAAATCTGATAGGCTGCAGGAGAAGTACAAGCAACAGTACTACATAGAAGCAAACAGAGTAGTCAAAAGTATGACATGAGCAGACAAACAGGCCTCCATGGAAAATCTTGCTAGACAAGCAGATGAGGCAGCCAGTAGAGGAGAATGGGGGGAAGGTCTTGAAGATCACAATGATAGTCAGTGGTAAACCTCGTGCAACATACAACAATCCTATCGTGGAGAACCCAAGCAGACTGGTCACATGAGAGAAAGAGCAGGAAAAGCACTGGGCCGAGTCCTTCAAAGAAGTCTTGAACAGACTAGTACCAATAAGCGAAGTGGACATCCAAGAAGCAGAGATAGATTTGGACGTGATGACCAGCCCTCCAGAAAAAGAAGAAATTGTAACTACTACATGATCTCACATTAGTTATGTGACAGTCTGACTTATGGTAACGGCTCTAGCTGCAGCAGAAGAAAGCGTTTTTACACAGCATTTATTGTCTGAGCTTTTCTTCCTACAAATAGATTATGAGTGAAATGCAACCTTCTGCACCTTGATCACAAGCCAACATAAATTACAAAACTACGGAGGGCGCATCCTAACGCCTGTTTAGGAAAGTCCCAAAAAAGAATGTACCGTAATTACTTTGATTACTGCTCGAATTCTTAGGGACTGCACATGCGCAAACAATTCTGCGGTTGGTACTTGCATCCAAACGTAATTAAATATGAAAATGCTTCGCTGCCCAAGATCGTTTTTTAATGGCAACATAGGCCAATTCAATCGTCAATTAATTGCCTTCATTTAATTTCTAGCCGGAAATTACTGGTTTATGGTAAATTATTAGCGTCTTAAAGAGTTTACACTGTGGCTTGTACTGAAGGAAGAGATTAAATTGGATGCGGCTGCCACAGTGAATCATGAAACCTTACCCTTGTACATCATAGATTATGGCTTCTCTCGCTTTAATCAATGAATAATTTCCAGACAATTCAATACTTGCATAAATAGGCACAGGTTGTCACAACTAAACCGGAGAGCCATGATGAAGACAATGATGTGTTTTATTCCAATTCCAAACATCACTATTTCATGGCGCCATATCTCATAAAATTAAAAGCTTTCCGGGATTTTTACATGTGGTTATGTACCGATCCGAAAGGTCAAACAGTTTAAACACCTTAAAAACGTGAAAATATCCTAAAAGCATAGGCATATTAAATACAGAACCATGCTTTCCTGCAATTCGCTTTCTAGGTAAATCTGTAATTGAAGCTAACTTTTAAAGCAAATGTAATTCTCAATACAACAAACGGCATTCCTACATTACTGAATGGATGTCTACAAATTTTTCAAAACTCTTTGAAATATGTTAGTAATACTATGCGTTCAACACACTTTGATCAATTTCAAACACAACAATATTTACCAGAAAGATATGCAGCGAAATTGATCCGTTGATGTAAAATGCAGCCCAGCCGACACACATTTCGTGAGAGTTCCTTCACCTTTTTCATGGCTCGAACAATTTAATAATATGCACCCGATAAAGGCTGCAAAACTATGAAAATGTAGGACCAATCTTGTGTAGTCTGGTTTACAAGTACATGTATCCACTAAACAAGAAACTGTGTAATTTTCCACACATTAAATCGGTCCAGAAAAGTCCAACTGAAATCATTAAAGCGGGGGTCTTCAACCTTTTCTGTATTAAGAGCTAGTTATGTTCGATGAAAATCCTCCAGAGATACTAACATTACTAGTGTTGTATTCTATAGCAGGCAAGTTTACTATTCATCAACAGTGATCACCTCAGTGCATCAGGCAGGGCTGCAGTAGTAATGTAAAAATGCTTTATCTATTTGGAATGCCTCTATGCCACTACGGCCCCTCGCGGTGGGATGCCTGGCTTTCACCTTGTGGATACCCTGCCGGGGTATCTCACAGGGGAATACCAGGACGGGTTCCCTAAGCAAGCGCCTTGATGCCTTCGGGTGATACGTGCGCTATATAAGTCGCAATACATTTACATACATACATTTACATGGATAATAAATAAAGGCCATTGCTGCAACACCTCTGGCACCAAGGTATTACCATTAGTAATAGGTCTTTCCAGTGTTGCATTGTGTATCCCTCTAAAATCTGCCTTAAATATATTTGGTACAAAAAGGGGTGGTGATGGACCACTTTGTTCGCCATAAGTTGGCAGGGTATGCTCAGACGTGAGTCCCTTGCTCACTTTGCCACTGGATTCAAGCAAGCCGGGCTGAAGACGGCTGAAATGCCAGAAACCAGTCCTCGGAAGATTGCTTCCGGACTAGGGAAGGCATGGCTTGGCAGTTCGGGCTGGACTGTTCCCATGAGGCAAAGGGTCAGACTGATTTGCATATGGCCATGTCTGAACTGGGGTGGCAGAGTGGGCTAAAGAACGGTGATGGATTAAACCCAGTTCTGTTGACTGGGTGTGAGTGTTTGATTGGTTCAGATGCTCCATCCATCGCCACCCCCTTTTGTACCCCTTAAATATATTTGGGCCATTCAAGCATGTTTCTGCAAACATCAGCTTTTTAGATCTGAAAATACACACATTTTGGGGTTGAACACATGCTTTTCAGTTTTGGTATACATATATTAATTCAATCAAGCAAAAGCCCACAATTTAGTAGGCTAGGCAGGTGATAAGAGAGACATTTACAGTGAGCTGGAGAGCTATTAGTATCTTGCGGACTGCTCGTAGAAGAATCCTGCTTTAAAGAATGCTAATGTAGGGTGAAATCACTTCACAATACAGACTCAATGTGCTGAAGTTAGTCACTTTGGACTGTGGTATACATTAGATTGGTGCTTCCTGAACTTTTCAGAACCAAGACCAACTCTTTCGTACGACAAACTTTCATGGCCCATCTAGCTGTAATGGACATGAGCAGGGCAATTTTTTAATGCAGCTCAAGCATTGTTAGAAATGGGGGTCTCTAGTTGGCAGAGGTGGGTATCTTTGTGCAAGTAGGGACCCTTTTTCCTAGTCAGGGCAAGGGAGTTACACTCCTAAAGTAACCCCTGCTCACCCCTTGGTAGCTTGAAACGAGCAGTCAGGCTTCTCTCAGAGGCAGCGTGTAAGGCATATGCAAATAACCAACAGTAATGCAGTGAAACACTACAAAAGGACACCACACCTGTTAAGAAAAATATCCAATATTTTTATATATCCAAAACAAGAGCAAAACGATAAGAATCCAACATAAGTACTTAAAAATATATACTTTGCAAGATATCCTTAAAATTGCAGGAAAACCTCAAAAACACAGTTCGTACGAGTCGGTAGCTGCGTCCGGGGCTACCTTGATGCTGAAAACAACTGAGTCTAACAGTTCCAGCCGACCACATCAGTACAGGCCAGCAAAGTGAACAGACTTGGTAACAGTCCCTCTTGTTGTGGCTGGCATGTTGGTGCTAACCGGTCGTGGGAGCCATTGAGGTTGCATTGCAAAATGGAAACGGTGAAGGGTGTGGTGCCCTCTCGATGTGGGTCAGGCAGCGGCTCGGTGACAATTGTCCAGACGGCGTTGGTGAGGCCAAGGCTTATGGTGCAGGCCAAGGCGGTGCTGGCAGGTTGCGGTGCAAGTGACAGAGCCGGTTAGTGGGAGCTGGCGTTGGTTGGCCCAGGCTGCTGTGTGAGACAAGGCAGTGCGTTGGGAGACTTACGAGCAGGCCCCCAGCCCCGATGCGGTCACGGGTGTCAAAGTACGAAGCAGCGAGGGCGTCGGGAGACTAGGGTGGTGAAGTGGAGCGAGGCGGTGTGGAGTGTGGTGCCCACAGGTCACGGTGCAAGCAGCAGCTCGTGGTGTCGGTCTTCGTCGTCGTCACTGAGATCAGGATTGGTGTGCGAGATGCAGACAGTGCCTTCTGCAGTGCTGTCAGGACACAGAGCCAACAACGGAGTCGGTTGCGTTTCCCTTCTCTGTGGCAACTGAAACAGCGGTTCCAGAAGCGGTACCCAGAGGGTGGTGAATTCTTTGCAGTCCCTGAGAATTCACAACAAGAGGCAAGCTCTACTTCAAGCCCTTGGAGATACTCAGCACAAGAAAAAAAAGAAAGTTCAGTCCAGTCCTTTCACTGCCCAAGGCAGAAGCAGCAACTACAGGCCAACCCAACAAAGCAACAACAAAGCAAAGGGGCAGTACTCCTCCTGGTAGCTCTTCCAGCTCTTCCTCTTGGCTGGTACCTTGATTCCAGCGAGTTCTAAAGTTCTGGGGTCCGGGCGCCAATATTTATACTCCAAATTCGTTGTTCTCTCAGGCAGAGAGTGTCTGTGCTTAGTCCAAACCAGTTCTGTCTTCTCTGGCCCAGCTTCCTGGCAGGCTGGCAGGAGGGGAAGACAGCATTGTTCAAGGTAGCGCAGGTCCATTCAGGTGCAAGGAAATATCCTCTCACTACTACTAAATGCAGCCCAGGACTATTCAGCCCAGACCGGACTCATCCAGACTCTCTGGAGTCACTACACATTCCCAGCTGCTGGCACTCCAAAGCCAGATAGTCAATCCACAAACCCAGCAGAGGCACACAGGATGGCTAGGCAAGAAAATACCTACTTTCTAAAAGTGGTATTTTCAAACACTGCACATAAAAAACATCTTTACTAAAAGATGCATTTTTACATGCTGAGTCCAGTCATACTAAACTCCATTTCCCTAGTGGGAAGTTACCCTTACAAAATGTTATAAGTAAAACTCCCATTCTTTCCTATGGGACTGATAACCTTGATGTGGTGAAAAACGAAATACACTATAATTCCCCACCAGGACATGTCACACACACACACCAGTACATGGCCTAACTTTAACATACACAGCACCCTGCCCACATGGGTACCATGGACCTAACGTATATAAGAAAAGGAAAGGTTAGGGCCGGGCAAGTGGGTGCACTTGCCAGGTCGATATGGCAGTTGCAAATTGCGCGCAGGCCCTGCAGTGGCAGGTCTGAGATACCTTTTCAGGGCTACTCATGTGGGTGGCACAATCAGTGTTGCAGGCCCACTAGTAGCATCTGATTTACAGGTCCTGGCACACTCGCTGCACTTTACTGGGGGTTTACCAGTAGATCAAGTATGCCAATCATGGAAACATCAACCCATAATAACAATTTACAACAGGAGCACTTGCACTTTAACACTGAAGAGCAGTGAGAAAGTGCGCAGACACTAAACCAGCAAATACGGAGTCAAAACTGGGAGGTCAGAAAGTAAAAAGACAGGGGAATTTTTCCAAAAGATGCCAAGTCTAACAAGCATCGTGTGGAATTTAGAGTCAGCACATTTTCCACTGGAATGGTCAACAAAATTGCACAGACACACAGTTTTACTGGTAAGACTATATGGTACACAAATGATGTGTGGAAAACCGGTTTCAGTGAATATTTATTATGTCTGACTTACCAAGTAAAGTACCTTAATTTGTTCAGATCATATTAAAATCGGTTTCCATCACACTTCAGAATAAAAGAAAATGTGCCTCATCCTTGCTTCCTAACTTTTGAATGTGTACCATTAATTTGCAGGTATTTACATTTTGTTGTGTTTTATGAAAAAATAACATTCCACAGCGTTTCCTTTCAAACTTCATGTACCCAGCAAGAATGTCATAATTCACTTTATTTTTATTTTTCTGACTGTGAAATAAGAGGAGTTTGTAAACCCCAGTTCTTGTGTTAAAAAATAAGCAGCAGAAGGCTTAGATGGACATTTGACCTCTGTGTTGGAAAGGCAACAACAAACACAGAAGGCATCTTCGTTTGTTTGGATTTTCATGACCCACCAAAACTCGGAATGAGTCCCACAGTTTGAGAAACACTGCATTAGACACCAAGGTCAATGATGCTGGTAATCACAACAGCCTTGATAAGCTCACAGAGTTAAAGTTTGACATATAAATACTACCCACCTCGAAGAATAAAAACAACCCAGCTACTAAATTAACCTAAGGTCAACCACCCGATAGCTATGGCATGGAGCAGACAGGTTTAACTTGACACAATATGTAAAGTATATATGCTGTACCAAAACAGTAAAAATGTCAAAATGCCACACAATAAAAATTCCAAACCTAATTAGAAAAATAAGAGTAAAATGTAATAAACAATATAAACAATATGACACCACAGTTACAAAAATCCAATAAGAGGAACCTGGAGATATTATTTTTGAGAATTGTAAGTAGAAATAGCGCCAAAAAGAACGAAACCCCAATGGTAGTCAATGGTCGCGGTAGACCAGGACCTAGACCAGGACCAGGACCTAGACACAATTTGAGTCTGACCCCGATGGAGCTTGGGTTAAATACACCAAGATTTGAGCTTCTGAATTAGTCTGAATGAAGTTGCAACTAACCATAGCAGTACACTTCTAACGCCTCCAGTAGCTCAAGGGAGGCACTTCGAGACTCCGAGGATGTCAGGCAGAGGCAAACAGCAGGCTCCAGTCCAGGATCAGTTGCCACTGGCCAGTTGGATACTTCCAGGAAATGTCCTCTTGTAGCTTGTTGTTTTGCCTGAAGCCACACAGAAGGTTAGCCAAGTGACCCTTGGTGTCCACTTCTTTGTCCTGGGTGCAAGAGGGAGCAGGTCCAGTTCTTCAGGGATATTCACAGGTCAAAGACAACAGGTGCAGTCCTCTTCTGATCTTCCACAGTTCCAGGAGGTGTGCAGGAGAGGACCCTGTAGGTGCCACATTTCTGCATAGCACCAGCTAGTGGGTTGCGGTGAGTCCCATGCACTCCCTAACCAGTGGGGTAAAAGTTCCCAGGAACCAACACTATCCGCTTTCAGTAGTTCCTATTTGCTTTAATAAAAGTAGGCCTAAAATGGCATGTGCCAGCGAATTTTCGAGATGGTGAAACTCTTCAGCCACACTAAATTTGGGTTCTATAGATTTTGTGTGCGTGGACCATGTACAATGGGCATGTCAGCTGTGATCTTATGTTATTTGTAATAATGCTTTAGGAAAAGACTGAAAGATACCCAGCCGCACATCCATCAACCTGCACACGGTTGACCATCTTTGAATGTTTTTGTAACTAAACTCAAACAAAAAACATTCAAGATGGCTGCCGGTGCATGTGTATGAGCAACAATTCGGAAACTGTAGCGGCTATCAACATCAAAACATTGAAAAAGCTAGCACCTCTATATACACAAGCATGCGCATGGGAGACCATCTTTGAATATTTCTGTACCAAAAGTATAACAAAAAACAATGCATGTGTATGAGCATCCATTCGGAAACACTAGTGGTCATCTTTGAATGGTTTAAAGGCCCACTCAAAAATGGGTGTCCATTACAGTACCTTGGGGGGTCTGACGCATTAAAAGCAGCAGGGAGGACCCACTATCAGTGTTTGAAGGGATGCTGGACCCTCAAAGTTAAAACAAGTTAAAATACAACTATAAAAAGGCCAAAGGTCAACATGTCCCCAGCCCTGAAGAAGATTAGGAGAGTATTTTCTGTGATGGGTGACGAAATTGTGCTTGGACAGAATACCATCATGCACATTGAAAGGAACCAATGTCTGACATGGGCTGAACCACTTCCCCCTGCAGTGTTCTGTGGTCAGCGGCTGAAAAATATTAACACCACACTAATGGATGTACACAACTGACTGGTTTCTATTGTACCCTGTGCAATGTGTAACAAGACGGGCATTTCATTTTATTTTTCGCAGTGCAAACTCAGACAATCGGTAAACTCAGAAGCAGGTGATCCGTTGGACGATTTGGGGGCAATCTAGGTAATAGCATATGTCAGTGATTATCCTGCAATAATCGTGGCCTTACTATCTTTCGCTTAGCTTTAATAACTAGTTCACGATTAAGAATTGAGGTGGCTTTATGTATACAGCTGTATGATTTACTAGGCTTGTTCCTCCGTTGATTTTTTCTATGATATGATACAGACTTCACTAGGGTCTCCTTTTCCTTAGACCATGGGCTGACCCCTTGTCTATTAATTCCTTAGGCTCCTTGCACTACTTAGGCTTTCTTTGTGAATATTGCTGCCCTACGCATGAGAATCTTTGCACACTGATGGACGGTTGTTACATTGATTCCCTTTGAAGACTTTTTCCAGGTCAGTGAGTTGTGTTTATTACTATAGCTTCTGTAGGCTTACAATGGTGTGCGCTTGGTCAGATTATGAAAATTGTCTTTTCTCTTTTTTGTGTGGTTTTAATGTAGGAGTAGTACCCTTTGGAGTAGCTACTAGAAAAATCAAAACAACGAGACACAGTGTTGAATCGCCTCAGGTGAGACGCGCACTTTTGTATGCCTATTCTTGGAAGCTTATATCAGGGGATCGTCAAGTAGCTGAACTGAGGTGATGGGATGGCAGACTTTTTGACTACAGGGATACTGTGTGGTCCTGTTATTGATACCAGTGGAATATGGGTGGTTAGCTTGCGGCATCCTGTTTTCCTATTCAGATGGTGAAATTGGTCTGATGTGTATCTTGCCCTGATAGGATTTTGAGAGCGGTGCTTGTTATCAACTAGTTAAGAAGCGTCTGACCTTCAGACTTATACTTAGACACAGCAGTCTGTAGTGAATTATAGGACATTTGGAACTGTCCTTGTGGTAAGTATGCTCAGAGGATTAATTTGGGGTCCGGAGTGTGAAAGATGGATCTTATTTTAATTTTAATTTTTGTTTGGGAACACACAGCATGCTTGGTTGTATTGTTTTTGGGTGTAACTACACTGGGTGTTTTCACATTGTTCTCCACTATAGCCCTGAGTAGGTAGGTGCCTAGTGGTTATTCTTAAGTTGGCATGATCATATTTTGTGAACCTTTGTGCACATAACGTCAAAGCAATAAATATTGTTCCTTCAATTGTGAAGGTGGTCATTTGTATTGTAATTGTTCCTTTATAGCCAGTAGGCATTCTGTTCTCATTTTTTTAATATACTTTTCAGGTGGTATTTCTTTCCCGGGTGGAGTGGCCCTCGTTAGGGCACTATATCTGGCAGGTCCTAATGAAGATAGCATTACATCTTTCAGCCACCGAAACGCGTCGACCATTGTCCTGAGACCATCCTGCATTCTTACTGTTCTTGTCTTTGGTCCTTCCAACTAGGTTGCTATTCTGTAGTTGTGTTCCCCAGATATGTTATGAATGTGTTGGTTTGTCTGGGTATGTGCGAGTAGGTTTTGAATGGTTGTTGTGAAGTTGCATTGTTTTTCTCTACCTGGGCTCATTATTTAGTTGTATTTTTTGTGTTATGTTGATTTATGTATTTAGAATTTATGTTGAAAATGAAAATAAGTATTTAAAAATGTGTATAATCAATGAAAATATTTTTGATAAAAGAAATGAAATAAAATAAATATATTTTTATCATTGTTGTAAGAATTTGTTTAAGTGGGTTATTTATCTGGTTGGGGTGCTCACTGTATACAGGTGGATTAAATCCATTGAGAAGAATTTAGGTCTTGAGGGAGATTATCTTGTTGTGTTTGTATACGACTTGCTGAAAACCCATGGGACGCAAGTATGTATTGTATCTGGAATTTTGTTTTTATCAAAAGGTCTTCGGTTACGCCATACCTAAAAACAGATTAACTGAGTCATAGATGCGACTACTGGGAGCCAGTTTGAGTTAAACAGCTTAGATGTGGCTGATATATTTGGGGAAGAAATGACAACCATCCCCAAAGTGATCAAATTGTGTTTTTGTCTAGATTAATCATGCATCTGGTTAGAGAAAAAAGACATGTCTCATTGGGGCTAGTGGCAATCTAGAGAAAGGACATGGGGTCTGGCCAAAGTCCTATGACATCTGTTCTACTGCCTCTGAAGTCTAGCTTATTTCCCTAGCCCCTTTGTCTCCCTGGCATCTCCAAGAAGCAAATCTCCTCCCACCAAATGTCTGTATTGTTTCAGCCACAGGCCTCTTCACACGTACTCAGGGAGCAGCTTGGCCCAGGCTGTCAAAACAGAAGGTAGGTAACTTCAGGACAGTAAGTTCTAAAAATAATTTCCTATTATAGTTATAATGAATCTGACCCAGGCAAGTTGGTGGATTTATTGTAAGCATTATTTTGATGCTGTTAATGATATTGCTAGCTAGGTCCCAGGTAAAGTTAGACTATATTAAGTGTAATAAAGTCTTCCCCATGTTGCCTTTAGGGCTAGCAGCACTACAATAGGAAAAAACTACTTTAGCAGTTTTTCCCTATCAGGGCACGTAAAACAAGTTGTATATAGTCCCAGATTTTTTATAACAAGGCACCCTACCCTTGGGACACATATGGCACACCTTAGAGGTACTGTATAAGTCGTAAAAAGGCAGATTTGGGCTTTGAATGTACTTTAAATTCCGAAGTCAAATTTGGACATAGTTTTATTTTAAAACAAACCTGAAAGGCAGGTCTAGCTTTAAAATGACACCAGACACCAGAGCAGTGCACACTTAAGTGCATTGAGTCCACAGCGATCTCTAAACCTACATGCCCTTCCATACACTAGGAGCTTACAGGTAAGTTGTCCTGACCAATTATACCAATTACCATATACCTTTAGAGGACAACACACTGGCCCTAGGCCTGGTTAGCAGAGCCCAGGGCACCTACAGACTCCGTAACCACCAGCATCAGTTAAAAAATGGTGGTGATCAGGCAAAAAGGATGACTTTCCTACACAAACACTGTAAATAACAGTTTTTTGCCCTGAGGTTTATATGGTGCGAATAGACCCAAAGGTATCAGAGTGCATTACATTAGCAGCAGTTGTGTTACAGACCAGAACATTCATTTTTGTTAGGCACGGGGAC
Organism: Lissotriton helveticus; assembly: GCF_964261635.1. NCBI lineage: Eukaryota > Metazoa > Chordata > Amphibia > Caudata > Salamandridae > Lissotriton > Lissotriton helveticus. The sequence goes on from NC_136063.1 coordinate 1,027,154,912, forward strand.
ATTAAGTGATTTGCCCAGAATCACAGGATGTTGAGAGTCCCTGCCGAGACTCAAACTCGGTTCCCCCAGCTTCGAGGTCAACTGCCCTAGCCATTAGGCCACATCCTCTCACGGTTGCTACAATTAGTCAATATATGAACCTCAGAAGCATGGAAGGCTGAACTGTCTAGCTTGAATTAAAAACTGAGGCCTTCAGATCACTGCAGATGTGAGACGTAAGCATTAACTTGCAATTTTTTGATGTTATACTTCCAAATTATATGATGCATAAAAAAGGGCATAGAGGTACCAGCATAACAACTGCTTTGCACTCAAAATGCTATCTTCTAATTCACTTTCTCAAATGATGGTAAACATTTGCTCTTCTAAGGATGGTACAAAGAACTTTGTCTAGGTCGCCTCAGACTTGGAAAGTTCTTATCCTGGTTGCTGGACTTGGCCCTCTCTTCAGGGTCATCCCCAAACCTTTTATCTTAACACCGTCCTGTTTTCTGCTCCCTTTTTTTTTTAGATTTTAGGGCTCTGTGCTCTTTACCACTGCTCACTAGTGCTAAAGTGCTTGTGCTCTCTCCTTTAAACATGGAGAAATTTGCTTACACCCAATTGGCACATTTAATTTACTAGTAAGTCCCTAGTAAAGTGGTACTACAGGTACCTAGGGCTAGTAAATTAAATGCTACTAGTGGGCATGCATCATTAATTTGGCCACCCACTTAGGTAACCTTTTAAAACTTGTCCCAAACCTGCCAATACTTCCTGTGTGCAGTCTTCAAACCACCATTAGGACCTGGCAAAGTAAAGCTTTTGCAAGGTTTAAATATTCCTTTTTAATACACATAGAGCACCCCCAAGGTAGGCCCTAATCAGCCCATAGGTCATGATACACAGTATTTAAACAGTTGGACATGTAATTTAAACTTTTACATGTCCTGGACGTGAAAACCTATTAAATTTGTTGTTCACTACTGCAAGGCCTGCATCCCGCATAGGATAACGTTGGGTTATCTTATTACATGCAATAAGTGATTACTTTCAATTGGGAGCAGGTAGGAATGTTGCGTTTGGTCTCTAAAGAATTATAATTTAAAACCCTCTTCAATAGGAAAGTTGGATTTCAAAAGGTTTACCAGAATTATTCATTGCTGCTTTATGTCAGAGGTTGATTAAAAAGAGACCCGATTGGCCTGCATATTGATAAATTCTCTGGGCAGTTGCTAAGCACATATCTATTGATCAAAGTCTCAATTAAAGGGATTACTCACCCCTTCCTGGGCCACCTTTCCCTTTAAGATACTAATGAATCTTAAGTTTGAACGTCTCGAATGGTTTTCTAATTGATACAGTTTTGTTCTCAGTATGGAGAGTACTTTGCCAGCATCATCTACAAAGTGTTGCTGTTTAGTTGCAATAGCCTCAAAATCTGAGACCCGCTGTTCAATCTGGTTGAGTCATTCAGAAAAAGAGAAAGCTCATCATCAATTCAGGTTAAATGATCATGCAGAGATGAGATGGCTTGAGACAAACTTTTTAATGTCCCTAATCTCTGCTAAAGGAATTGCACACCAGTAACGTGAATGGCAGCTATAAAAATCCAGATGTGTTATAGAGGGTATAAACTTTTATCATGGAATACGTCAGGAGTACACTCTAAATTGACAAATGCTGATTGGCTAATGTTTTTAAACACATTTTATATAATTTGCCATCAGGAAACCAGGATGTTGGATTTTTTTATACTGCTGGCTTTCACTTCTTTTGTAATCCAGCAATTCCTTCTTAAGCGGGTAGAGCGAAGGGTGGCCTGGTAGTTTGGATTTCTGTTACGATTACTGGTATTAACGTGAAGGCCAAACCCACCTCTGTAAGCTATGAGCTGGGAACTTTAACACATATCTGTATATACATATTAGCCACCCAGTCTGTGGTCTTGAAGACCCTGATAGAGTTGAGATTACCCATTTTCATCATACCCGATATGGGGATACTATTAATAGGCTGATTATCAAAAATAATATGAAATTTGCAAGTGATATGTCCCCAAAACACAACCCTATATTTTCAACATATACAGGTATGGGCTATTCTAGCCCAATCAGCTTTATTTTATTATAAAAACACTTTATTTTCAGGCAGCTGATTTTAGAGTTAAAGCAAACTGTGTTAGCAATCATCATCCCCGGTCACTGACTATAAATATAAATCAAGAGCCTCAGACTCCTACAAAGGAGGGTGCCATGATAGAGTATTCTTTAAATAAGGGTATGAGAATTCAATGGGACGCAGTCAATCTGACCATATTCATGGAAAATGTGATATTAAAGATCAAGGAAGTTATTGTGGAATGTCTGCCCGTTGATACTCCTTCAAGTTCTATCATTAATCGTTTTGGTGCCTTATGTCATTTGATTTTGCAATCTCTAACCGCCATACCTAAAGTAAACCAGGAACCTCCTTGTCAATGGTTTAATTCTGCCTGTGCTGCAGCACACAAGCAACCCAATCTAGCTCTTAACAGTTCCAACAAAAAACAGGAAAAACATTTTATTATACGTACAACTTTGAAGGACAGAAAAGAAGAAATTCGAAGATTAGCCTTGGACGATTTAGAAGCAGCATGGAACACAAGGAATAGTAGACTGTGCTGGGAAATAGTGTATCATTCCTTTTTTTCTGATAGTTCCACTCCAAAACCAGAGTGTGTAATTATAGCTGACACTTAGGTCTCACATTTTTCAAAGGTATTTCATTGAAGCAGGGAATTTGGTAATTGGTCTTGAGACCACCCATTACTGCAAAGGAAATTGTATCAGCCATTAATAAAAGCCATGGACAAAAGGCCCGGGTCCTGATGGTGTACCAGTGAATATTTTTAAAGTAAACACTGAGTTTTGGTCCCCCTTGTTGATAAATGGGGTTCGGGAACATATAGTTGCCTCATTTAACCCAACCTGGTAGTAGGCAAGAATTGTCCCAATTTTTTAAAACGGGGACAAGATTCTGCCATGCTGTAAACGCCCTACATCCTTATTGGACTCCACACTAAAATGTTTGGGCAGGGTTCTCCTTTTGAGGCTGGAGGACTGAGCAGAGAGTAATAATATTCTTTCCAAAGTCCAATTTGGTTTTAGATCAGGCATTGGTACCGTAGAGCAATGTTGAAACTTATCACTTTTGTTTGTACAAGCAAAGAAGGACGCATTACATATGGCATTTATGTATTTGTCAAGCGCTTTTGATAACTAAAATCAATCGAAACTATGGTCCATCCTAGTAAAATTGGGTGTAGAAAAAGCACTAGTCACTTTGAGACGTTTACATTGGGATACCTCTGTGAAGATTTAGACATGACCCAAATTGAGAGTGCTCCAATTCAATAGGCTGCAAATGGGGTATCCAGAAGGCTGTATTTTGGTCTCTTTTTTATGTTTATTCTATATCAACGGGTTGGAAAGTTATTTATTGTCACATGCAAAGGACGTCTCAAAAGTAGGTAGCAGTTTCATACCTACCTAATTATATGCAGATGATGCAGTTTTAATTTCTAGGACCGCAAATGGTCTGCAAATATTAATGCTCTCTGTGCTTTTATTCATAATTTAGATTTGAAAGTAAACTGCACAAGGATGTTTACCCTGATTAGCAGGCCTAAATGCACAAACACCGAGGCCCATGTCACTGATGGGGTATTAGTCAAAGTTGACAATTTCAATTATGTAGGAATCCCCTTTGATTGGGCATGTAAGTGGGGGCGTTTTATTGACTCAGAGTGCAACAGTTCTCTAGAGTTGTTGAAACACTTTTTTGTTTCTAAACTGTGCCATAAGCCTGTGGGAACTGCTACTTCTTTAGAAGTCTAAATGTATTACGTGGGGGTTTATGGAGCAGTAGTATGGGATTACTCCAACCATGAATTTATTCAAAAGGTCAAAAATGATGGTCTTCGGAGACTCCTTGGTATCTCCCCAAGCACCCCAGCATACATCTGCCATGATGAAGTTGGATGTACTATATAGAGGACACCATAGGTGTGACCCCCTTCATGTTATGGCTTAAGGTCTGGCAAATACCAGAGGCGGGGTTTTCAAGACTGATTTTAAAAAATGGTTTGGCCATGGATAACATGATTAGAGTGCCCTATCTTTCTTGTGTTAAGGATGTCTTTGTGAAATTGGGAATCCCAGAGCTTTTCTCTACCCCGGAACTAGGAGAGAGTTTAGATAAAACCAGAAGCTGGTCCCTTTTTTTAATACTACCAATTTAAGGAACATCATGGTAAAGCCCAAAGATTGCAATCAGTAGCAAATTCCTTTTCATTGTTTTCCGCAACCAGTGTGGAATTTTATTTAACATTTACCCAAAATCTGCAATATTGATCATATTTAACTTGTATGCGTCTTGGCACTTTACATGTTCAAGTAGCATTCCCTGACAAGGAGCCTGGCTCCCATCTATCCCCAATTGTCCCAGTGGCAATCCGTCACACCAAAGCACTGATCACTTTAAGGTATTTTGTACACCATATACCACATAGCGATCCCATTTTTTAGTTCCTATCTTGCAAACTGCTAACATTAGAACTTATAAAATTGGCCTGATCTACCTGCAACAACTAAGATCTCCCAAAATGTGTAGCGCTGTGATAAGTTTCTTTAGATGTTCTTAGGAAACAGTATGGTGTCCCTATTACCTTATTACTGTAAGGTCTTTAACTTTAAAAAAATCCTATAAGGCTATGTTATGTTGATTTCCTTGCTGATCTCTATCAGAGCGAGCTTGAGGGTCGATTTTAAATGTTGTAATGGGAATTTTGTACTCCTGGGTATTGAATCTTTATTGCATTGTCAGATGTGATGAAAGTTTATATTATGCTGTGCTGAACTTATGACAATGTTGCCAAGCACATTTTAATTGACTGACTGAATCCCACACCACTGGTTAACAGGAGGCTCATTCTGAGGGAAGACTTTGGGCTGGGTATCCACCATGGATACTGTCAACTGCAGGAGAGAAGGTAATAAAGAATCTAAGAATTCTGAAACAATCGCCTCCTTATCAGTAACGTAAATTTAATGTCCAAGGGGAAATATTATTCAATATCCCTAGTGTTCTTAAGCACCTCCAGACTCTCACTCCCCATCTTAGGAGCAGATGTCATACTGCCATTGATGTGAGGTCTTAAAAGGGATACTTCAACTCACGATTCCAGTGACTAAGACTGAAGGATCGGAGAGCCAGGGCAAGAATCCTGAGTCTCGCATGGCCCAACCTACTGAAGAGAGGGCCCCCTCCCACTCCTTTAAGGCATCGCTATGTGGTGCAACCATCAACCCTATGTTCAGAGGAGCAGAGACTATAACTACATCTCCATATGTAATAGTCCCTGATAATTCCCCCATCTGCAGTACCCCTGGGTTAGAGCAAAGGAGTTGCAGTTTTTTCTTTGGAGGACCTACCTCCTGGTTTATTTGCCCCGATACCCCTGAACATTTCTTGTGAAGGGTTTCGGAAAGGCTTTTAGCTTTCCAGGGAGATCCTCTATAACCATTCAACTTCATGAGTCCCCAAGTAGAGAGGGCACCAAGCATCAAGATACATACCAAGATATACACAGCCAAGACATAATAGAAAAAAATGCCACACAGAAATTAAAGCTTAGGCTAGACTTGTGTAATTTGCCCCCGGGCCTAGCTCTTTTACCAATCTCGACTTCACAAAAGAGCCACTCTTCCAACAACCTTGAAATCACTGCTGCCCCTGTCCCAGGCAATGAGGCAGTGATGAGGGAGAAATGTGGGAAAGATGTAAAAGAAAAGCCAAGAGAGAGGGTTAGAGCACCAAAAAAAGCAGTTCACAAAGTGAATCCAGCATCCGCCGAGTCCACCAGGAAATAATCCTCGGCACAGTACCTCAGTCTCCCTGCTGCTCAGAGATCAGGGCTGTAGTGCCAGACCGGGGCTCCCACTCTAGTCCCCAGCCCAAAGACGAACCGTGGCCGATGACAATCATAACAATGTACTCCGCTGTCGCTAGCCAGCAGACTGCTGGCGGCAATGGAATCCAGCAAAGCTCTCAACATGGCCTCTGAATGTTGACGGGAGTGGACCTACTATGCCCCCCTCGTAGCCGGATTTTATGGTCAAGAAACCGATCAGTCAATATGAACGTTATTCGATTTTTCATGTGAAAATTATCAAAGTACACAAATAGATAAACATTTCATAAAACAAGGTCTAAAAACACATATGTCGGATACGTCAACAAGAAATGCAGCTTATAGGATACTTATGCAAATGGGCATTCCTTAAAACATAATCTAAAAGCAAGTGATTAGAATATAACCACACACGAGGTCCAACATATCACCCAAAGGACCTATTCATTTCATACTTAATACACCTGATAAAAACTGTGATAAGAAAATGTAGGCGTTTATAAACAGTGTACTAGAAGCTAAGATATTTATGGGGGAACTAGTGGAAAAGAAAATATCCCGCATCTATCAATCATTGGTTATTCACTGCTCCCCCTCTCTGGACAACCTGCGATCCACCTGGGAGAGAGATGTAGGAGAACTAGATGAAGAGGGTTGGAGGGAGGCTCTCGCAGCCCCGAGGGAGGCGGTCATTGCTGTACGACTGCGCTTTATCCAATTTAAATATCTACACAGAGCAAACAATACGAGAGAGAGAGACTGTGGCGAGCCGGTTTGATTGCCTCCCCCGACTGCCTGAGGTGTGGCCGTGAGGTGGGCTCCTTCATACACACGGTATGGTCTTGTGGGGCACTAGAGAGATATTGGAGGCGTTTATGGGATTGCTTGGATGAGGTGCTGGGTTGGACGCTCCCCCGTACTTCGCAGTTGGGCCTTTTACATGTCCCGGAACAAGTGGGTGGTAACATCTACAAACGACATTTACTACTTCTGGGCCTAACGGTGTCCAAGAGGGACGTGGCCCGCGCCTGGAAGGATACTAGGGCTCCTCCAATAGAGGTGTGGAAACAGGGATTGGATTACTATATGGGTCTGGAGCGTCCAGTGTTTGAAGCCCGTGGTTGCCCCAGAAAGCACTACAAAATTTGGCAGAGGTGGGCGGAATACAGGGGGTTGTGGCTAGAGCCGCCAACACCACAAGATGAGGCGGGTGAACATTTGTCTTGAGAACCTGGGCAAGGTTGCGAGTGTATTACCAACTTTCTACAGACTGTTTTGCATGGATCTGGGTGGACATCGTGAACGGGGCTGGGGTGGGACCCAGGTGGGAATGGTTCACATGGTTTGGGGGGGGGGGGTGAGGGATGTTTGATAACAATGTTTTATCCTGATTACTGTATTGATTGCTTTTCTTTGCAGTTTGATCCTATGCTCACAGCACCTCCGGTGTTCGGAGTACTGTGGATTAAATGCAATCTTACCCAAATAACAATAAGCCTTTGTTCTGAAAAACAGTGTAAAAACAATAGTGCCGGTCTCACTGTCTTAAATTCATAGTAAGTAGGAGGGTCTGTATGTATTTATGGAGTCAATTACTAAACCTGGGGCAGACCATGACATTGTGCAGGGTGTCGGGATTGAAATATTGTCACAAGCACATACTGGCAAATCAGATTCTTTTATCCAGCCCCAACTAGCAAACATCAAATGATGGATCAAGCTTAACCTAAAAAAGGTCAAGAGCCTGCGATGATGACCACACATGTCCAGGCTCAAATATGATTCCATCCCGCTTACCGATTTTACCAGAATAAAATGACGCATTGAGCACTTGGTCAGAGCCAAAGCCTCTTGCTAGCTGCCACCCTGGAGTAAAAGGTACAGATTCTTTCGAGGGCAATCCAGCAAAAAGTGTTTGCATTGGAGGATGGTTCAAAATTTCTGATTTACTCTGACATGTCCGTCTCAGCACCTCGCCGTAGAAGAGTTTTTTTTTTTTACAAGTCTTTTTTTTATTTTTGAAAAAGAACCAGAAGGATTTTCCTCATGTACACAGATAGAAGAGATTTTAAGGATATGATTGGACTGTTTAAAGCAGCTGGAGCACCAACTGTTGTCTATCAACAATCCAAAGGTCGCTTTTGGTTGTTTTCCATACAGCTACTACCTCTTGTAGTGATACTATTTTTTTATAAATCATTATTCTGCACTTTATCATTGATGGAGCAAGGATTTGCACGTAACGCGACTTGCTTGAATTCAGTCCTCTCGACATAATGTTAATGCGCTAACCAATATGTTTGTCTTATTAATATTGCATTTCACAACACATTGAGTATCTAGAAGAAGCTTGCATATGTGCATTTACTAATGTTAATCCGCTTGCAATAAAATGGCCGCTGCTACGCGGGATTTCTTACTGCGCATGCGTCTGTCACACTCACGTGACAAGACGTACTATTTGCTTTGGAGGGAATCTTTTGCTTCTGCGCATTAAAACTAAGATGGCTGCTCTGTGGTACAGCATGCATGAAGCTTGCACAGCTGCTTTTGCTAAGCTGTTTGTTCTGCCTAATTTCTAATGCAGTAGTTAAAATAAAGTAATGGGAATAGAATAGAAATAAGTGGTATACAGTACATTCATTTTTTTCTGTGTTATAAAACTGTTTCTTTCTATTTTTTCATGTAACGTAATCTTGGGCCTGGGAGATGCTATTACTCCATCTTGAAAACCCACATCGCCCATGTCTAACTCTACAGAGAACTGAAGTCATCCAACCTTGAAGCAATGGCAAGCTATTGCGCACTAGAAGATGCGCATGGGAAAACGAACTTTTGTACCCAAACGGAAGAAAATTTGTTAATATGTTATAACAATGCATTTGTTAATAGAACATTCACTGTCGGTGGAATAAAACATACGTGGGAAAATAAATTGATGGGCGGGAACGCAAACATTAATATTCATTCTAAAAGTTTCATTTGGTATGGTGTGATGACCTCTCCTCATTCTTTTGTCCAATCAAAATTGGGGATCCTTACACATGCAACATTGGGGGTTGGTACACTGACCAGGAAAATAGTATAACTAGGGTAGGCTTAGCTAGTTAATTTGTCCGACTTGTCCAAATAGCTGACCTGTCACTGACCCAACGCACTCAATAGGTGATCGGGAGCAGAGTTGCTGTCGGAGCCCTCTGTCAGAAGGTTCGAAACCCAGATCGGGGTTTGAGAGCTGAAGTGCTGGCGAAGTATTTTGTCGGAGAAATCGATAACTTTTACCGAGGTCTGGCTGTTAGCTGCAGAGAGGGAGTAACGCAGGCGTTGCAACTTTAACCGCGGGTGCTGGTCTTAGCCCTTGGTGGTCCTGTCCTGATCCAATTTGGCTTTACCTGTCCTGATTCCGATCTACACCTGCCTGTCTTTATGGTGCCTGCACTTTCGGAGTTCTGTCCTTTAAACTGACCCGTGGCCAGGGTTAGTTCTTCACACCATTCTAGGTAAATATTAAATGTGGGTATTGTCATTGTACTGTTTTCTTCGCTCTTCCCACCCTCTTGTCAAATGCGTAAAGCCTGCTTTATAAAAACTCTGCATATTTTCATTTTAATCATTATTTTCCTAATTGAGAATTTTCTAATATTCAATGCTTGGATTATGACATTTTAAAGATTTTAGATAAAGAGTTTAAACCTTTCCCGAGTTGTGGTTATTTTATGAGTGCAAATGTTCTATTTCTACCAATTATGCTAACACCCTGATCCATTAGGTTTTCAGGTACCGGTGACTAGAATTGGTAAGTCCAATGGTATAGGTCCTGAATGGTTAAAACAAAATTTGATATGAGTGTAGGTTTCACCTGTTCAAATTGAATATATATAAATTTTATGGGTCCAGGTGAGTATGGTAAATAACGGGCAGTTGAACCTGCGCTCAATCATCATACTCTCGCAGGGCCTTTGAAGGATGCCATCTCAAAGTTCTTTCCCCCTATCCAGTTTCCCAAGCTTTCGATCAACCAACAAGAGACCATAATTAAGCCATTTTCTTTGTTAGAATTTCGTGAGGCCTTGGCCGCTATGGCTAACGCCAGAGCAGCCAGTCCTGATGGCATCCCAATAGAGTTTTATAAGGAATTTGCCCCGTTTGTCCAAGATTTCTTGACTAAACTATTTAGAGAAATAATTTCCAGATGGCTCATTTCTATATTATTTACAGAATCCATTGTATTAAGATATAAAAAAGATAAACCTTCTTAATTCTAATTCATACAGACCGATTGATCTGCTGAATGCAGATTACAAACGCTTAATAAAAACTTTAACAAAATCACTTTGCTCCTATTGCTCAAAAATGTATTCATGGTGATCAGAAAAATTTTCTTCCCCATCAAACAACAAGTACTTATAGAGCGCAGCTAATCACCCATGAGGGTATCCAGGCGCCGAGAACCTGCTGCTTCAGGAAGGTTCCGCTTAACAGCCAAGTCTTGAGTTCCTTTCTGAATTCCATCAAAGAGGAGGAGGTATGGAGGTGAAGTGGGAGGTCATTTCATGACTTCACAACGAGGTTGCAAACGGAGCGTCCTCCACTGTTGCTTCGGCGGATGCGGTGTGTGTGATCAAGGGAGAGGGAAGCGGAGCGTAGGTATCTGGAGGGTTGGTCGAAGTTCAGGTGGTGGTTGATGTATGCTGGTCCTTGGGTGTGTAGGGCTTTGCACGTGTAGATGACCATCTTGAATTAACATCTCTTCTGAATGTGGAGTCAGTGGAGCTTCTTGAGGTGGGCGTGATGTGGGTTTGCTTTGGGAGGTTGAGGAGGCGTCTGGACCCTTAATCCTGTATTGTTGTATGGCGTTTTAGATTCCGAATGAATTTTCCCAGAATCAAGCCCTTATTTAGGCATAGCCCATGCAACCCAAATACAGGCATTGCTACTTCCATCCGTTAACCTAACGGCACAACGATATCTTGGGAAACCAGCTTAAGCCGTTAGGGACTTCTCCTTGCTTGAATTTTGATTTCTCCAAGAACTCAGTTAGTTTTACGATGAACATCTATTCCATAGGGGTTAATTCATGACGTTCACATGCCTGACTTTACGTCAAACATTGCATTCCTAAACACCTTCAAGGTATAAATATATCTTCACTTGCTATGGCAAAGCACGGTGCTTCAGAGCAGTTTGACAACCTAGCTCGCTACAGCAAGTGCTGAAGGAAGCCGACTTCAGCTGACGCACTGATCAGGAAGAAGCCTTCCTCTGCTGAGAAATCCAGCTCCAGTGTTTCTGACTCCCCTTGCAGAGTGTTGGGAAATCGAGTTCCGAGACAGAGATACCAGACCTCCTTCATTCTAAGGTATGGAGCTGATTAGAACCTAGAGAAACCTTTGGTAGATTCTTGGCAAAAAAACTAAACCTACGCTAAAGACCATACTTGCTTCTTCCCTCGTACTAAACCTAGGTTAGGTACATTGGGGTAGGCGTATTTTAGAAGCACCAGTTGAGTATTTTAGTCTATGTTATTTATGTATGTATTTTTATACGGCTTAGAAACCATACAATGCTATTAAAGTGTTATTTTATAATACTATTCTCACTGTACGCATTATACTTTGCATTCTGTCTAACGATTGTACTTGTTCACCTCTCTTGCATGAGAAAGATGACTTTTCAATAAATCTTTTATTGAAAACACCTGTCTCACTATTTCTATGCAACCCTGTAGAAACTAAGCATGCACGATTGACTGACTAAAATAGTTATCTATTGTTTCTACGACTCTGAAGATATGTTCCAGTCCTAGGGAAACTAAGTTGTCATGTTTATGCGGTTGTCAAAAACTAATCCCTTCTTGTGAATTCGAGAACGTTTCTAGTGACCTCTGAGCTAGCTGGCACTCACAATTAAGTTTAGTATATTCGATAGAGACCTACTGACATAATTCCTACGTCAAATCTATAGGCTATATTATTCCAATGCGCAGAGCCTATTGGGAATATAGGAACTACACGACATGGTGGAAAAAGTGGTGGAAAAACTGGTGACCAATCATTTGGTTAAATATGTGGAAGATAACCAGCTTCTACACCCTTCCCAGTCTGGCTTTAGGGCGAGGTATTCGACTGAAACTGCCCTCCTGTTTTCCACAGAACTGCTTCGTCAGAAAGCGGATGAAGGTCAGACGGCCGCCTTGATATTGCTGGACTTAAGTGCGGCATTTGATACCGTGTCGCACCCGAGACTGCTAGCCCGTCTGAGGGAAATTGGAGTGGCCGGCCCGGCATATGAATGGATGGCTTCCTTCCTAGCGGATCGACAATTCCAAATACATTGTCCCCCTTCAAATCCACTCCCCGAATTCTCAACCAAGGGGTCCCGCAGGGTTCCGTCTTCCTGTATTGTTTAATCTCTACATGGAACCTCTGGCAAGGTTGGTGGAATCGTATAGGGTGGATATCGTATCGTATGCAGATGATACGCAACTGGTGGTCACTCTATCTCACAACCCAGTTGAGACGGCCGGTAAATTTACAGAGTGCCTTGCGGCATTAGCAAGTTGGATGAAGTATAACTGCCTACGCCTCAACGGCAATAAGACGGAACTGCTTGTGAGTGGCCCCTCACCTTCAATCTGGTCATCAGCTTGGTGGCCTACTGATCTGGGTCCTACACCGATCCCCTCTGACACAGTGAAGAACTTGGGTGTTCTCTTGGATTCCAAGCTTACTTACTCCCAACACATAGGGAAGATAGCGGGGAGATGCTATGGCATCTTGAAAATCCTGCGGAAGATCTTGGATCTCTTACCTATGAAAGACAGGAAAACTTTGGTCCACTCATTCGTTACGTCCCATCTTGACTATGGGAACGTCCTGCTTTGTGGCCTCAGTAAAAGGGGATTGACCCAGTTACAATGCGTTCAAAATGCCGCGGCCAGGCTTGTGCTGAAGCTACCGAGAAGGTCTTCAGGTAAACGGGCGCTTCGGCGCTTGCACTGGCTCCCTATGAGGGAACGCATCAGGTTTAAGACCTTGTGCTTTAGTCATCGTATTGCACATGGCAGGGGCCCGGCCTATCTTCACAAGCTGCTAACCATCCATCGCCCTAGGTGACTTCTGAGATCTATGGGCAGCATGCAGTTCACGATACCTCGCATATATAAAACACGGATGGGAGGCCGATCTTTTAGATTCCTGGCCAGCAAACTATGGAATGACCTTCCTGTCGAATTGCGTATGGAGCCGTCGGAATCCAGGTTTCGGCAGAAGCTGAAGACTCATTTATTTCCGGATGAATAGCTTTTTTGTTCTCTGAGTCCCCCTCCTCTCCGTGGCCTGCTGTTGGCTCTCTATGTTGGACCGCATCTTAGCGCGGAGACGCACTGTTCTAGTGTATTCAGGCGCTTAATAAATGTTTTTATTATTGTTATTATTCATGGCGCCCAACGTTTGGTAAGGCACTTATTTAACGCTAGATACTAAAGTAACTCAGTCGTGCTTTTCTCAGAGACCCTTTTTATACCGTAAAACTCCAATAGACGTCTGGAGTGTGTAAAGGGATAATATCCGCCATAGCGGAGTAGGACGAAAATCCTATGTATTAGCTTTTTGGTTTCTTCGACGTTGAAGGATACAGTGTTCCAAAATATTGTGCACCTTATCTTTGTTTCCTTGAAACTTGTTCTGCATACTTTCAGTCAACAAAACGCTGCATAACGGCAACAACACCGAGAACGGTGGAGCTGAGGCTGATCCAGCTGATGAAGCTTTTAACATAACAGGTTTCCAAGAAACCGACGATGATGCCATAAGCATTCCTACAAATTTAAGGAAAACCATCACTATAAAACTTATAAAAAAAGGCCTAACATCAAGAGGTGGTAGGGTAGTTTTTGTGACAGAGACACATAAATATCACCAGACAGAGGTATTCTATTCATGGATAATCTTCCCTGAAGCAAATCCATTAACACATGTGTTTTACTTCTACAAAGAAGATGAACCACCAACGGAATACATTCCTTTCGAGGATATTGAAATTCCACTAACTTACCAGGAACATGCGCTCTGGTTTGAAGGGATGTATGTCATTACATCGCATACTAATACCACGCATGCCATTACAACGCGGGTATTACTACGCAATGTCAATGACATCGCATTCCATTACATCGCATACTTTTACCACGAGTATGCCTTTACCACGCATGCCATTACAACGCAGAGGCATGCGTGGTAAAGCTATACTCGTGGTAAAAGTATGCAAGGTAAGTGACAACCCTACCCCTATACCTACACAACACACTACTCCCACCCCTACACTACCCCTAACCCAAAAACACTACCACACTACACTACCCACACTACTCCCACCCCTACACTACCCCAACCCAAAAACACTATCACACTACTACACTACCCACACTACTCCCACCCCTACACTACCCTAAAACACTAGTACGCTACCCACACTACTCCCACCCCTACACTACCCTAAACCCTAAAACACTACTACGCTACCCACACTACTCCCACCCCTACACTACCCTAAACCCTACAACACTACTATGCTACTCACACTACACCTACCCATACACCACCCTAAACCCTAAAACACTACTACACTACCCACACTACTCCCACCCCTATACTACCCCAACCCAAAAACACTACCACACTACCCACACTACTCCCACCCCAACACTACCCTAAACCCTAAAACACTACTACGCTACCCACACTACCCCCACCCCTACACTACCCTAAACCCTAAAACACTACTACGCTACCCACACTACCCCCACCCCTACTCTACGCCAACCCAAAAACACTACCACACTACTACACTACCCACACTACTCCTACCCCTACACTACCCTAAACACTAAAACACTACTACGCTACCCACACTACTCCCACCCCTACACTACCCTAAACCCTAAAACACTACTACGCTACCCACACTACTCCCACCCCTACACTACCCCAACCCCAAAACACTACCACACTACTCCCACCCCCTACACTACCCTAAACCCTAAAACACTACTACGCTACCCACACTACTCCCACCCCTACACTACCCTAAACCCTAAAACACTACTACGCTACCCACACTACTCCCACCCCTACACTACCCTAAACCCTAAAACACTACTACGCTACCCACACTACTCCCACCTCTACACTACCCCAACCCTAAAACACTACTACGCTACCCACATTACTCCCACCCCTACACTACCCTAAACCCTAAAACACTACTACGCTACCCACAGTACTCCCACCCCTACACTACCCCAAACCCTACAACACTACTCCCACCCCTACACTACCCTAAACCCTAAAACACTACTACGCTACCCACACTACTCCCACCCCTACACTACCCTAATACACTACAATAAACAAACACTACAACACTACACTACCCTAAAATTAAATCACTACACTACATAAACATTACACTACCCTCCCTAATACACTACACTAAAGAAACACGACAACACACACTAAAATGTTTTTTAAAAAACACTACATTTAAACTACCCTAAACCCTACGAAAGTAACCCCCACCCCATGCACAAACCCCCTTACCTCTCTCCTCTCCAGCGTCGCCGCCGGATCCTGCTTCCTCCTTCCTGCTTGCTTCACGTCGTTGTGAGGAAACAGCCTAAGTTTCCTCACAAAGACGTGAATAGCCGCCCCAGTCGCCGCCGTCGCCATTACACATTACATCGCATGCGTTGTAAAAGCACATGCGATGTAATGGTATGCGTGGTTTTACCACGCGTTGTAACATTGCATGCGATGTAAAAGCAACTTGTGGTAAAACCCGCGTTGTAATGGTTGCTCCCCGGTTTAAAGGCACCCTAAAACATATAAATCACATTACCAGGCTCGGTCCACTAGGTAGACCAGGAGCAACATGGCCGGTTTTAGCCAGCTATGCTCCACATCCTGAAATTAATGAAATGACAGATGTGGAACTACGAGCTCAACTCAAAGAGCTAATCAAAATCTATAGACAATTGGTTCAATATGTCATGCAGACTCTTACAATCCAACCAGCAATAATGATTCCACAGCATCCTCCCCCACCAGGGAACACAAATAATATTACACCAAAGACTATACATTCGGTAATCGGTAAATTACCTGCAAAACGGTAACAAATTCCATTCTGGATAGCTCAAAAAATTACTCAAATCGAGGCAGTATTTCCTAATACTACCCTTCATGAAAAACACAGAATTTTAAAAATCTGTTTACTAATGGGGATCGCACCACATCTGGAGGACTGCGACACTTGGGGTACAGTCTTGGCTGCTATTTACACTAAAACACATGGTGTTCCGTCTATGGCGGTAATACCGGACGTCCTGAAACAGATACAAATCCGGGGCAGAGCCTGCTTTAAATCTAGGTATGAAATTACTGAAATATTTCAAACAGGTCTCAGCAATAATATTAGCTAATATTAAAGGTGAAGCAGCATCCGTGGCGATACGCCAGAAGTTAAGGGAATTTGATGTAACTGAGCAACCACAAGAACTGGCCAGAATATTTGAAAAATCCTATGAAGAATTAGGCAGAGACAGCTTGGGTGGGAAACCAGTTAAACCCCAACTCTCAGAAAGTCCTGAAAAGGTCTTTAATAAAAACACTCCTACTCCTTCTAAAAAGAAGTAGGGAAATAGTAAACAAACTTCTAAAGAGACGCGTTCTCATTCCCGAGGTAGGTCTCCTCAAAAGGAGCCCTCTGAAAGGAGGTATAACCTCAGGAATAGGGATAATTTGAGAAAACCTGATAGATATCAAGATACTGATACACGTTCCTCTCGTACCTTTCATACTTCGTCACAGAAATCCGAAAGAAGAGGACGGTCAGAGAACAAAGAAGAACGCGTGAAGTGTAAAGACGATCAACACGGTCAGAAAAACAAGAAACCTCAATTCACCAAAAAGAAGATAGCAGGTCTAAAAATCAGACATGCCGAGGATCTTGAGGACACAACTCAAGAACGGGGAATGTGCTCAGGCAATTTTGGACAGCACAGCAGAAGTCACCATAGCTCGCAAGAAATTAAAGGATCATCTGGAGACAGTGGATTTGAATGAGTACATCCAAGTTGAAACTGCAGATACCAGGGTTAGTTGTCCACATAGGTTATATGAAATAACACTCTGGATGGAGGGGGACATACCAAGAAAAGTGAGAGCACTCTTTTGGGAGCGACTCTCTAAGGGTTATGAGATTCTTCTAGCTGAACAAGACTGGCCACCACAATTTGTCAGGGAGCGCCCACATAGCGAAGACATCATTATACCAGCCTTCTACAACCACATTCCAATTCATTTAAAATATACCTATGCCGGGAAATGGGCAGTAGCCCTGGCTCCTGCATTATATAAAAATCATGTAGGATGGTATGAGGATTCTCCTCACCATAAAATCCAGTTAAAACAATCAACCCACTGCACAAAGGCAGTATCTAGTTAAGCAAGAAGCTAAAAATACAGGCCAGGGAGCTATTAGATCAATTTGAATACCACAGGGTGATTGAAACATGCACCTTGTCAATGAACAATCCTTTGTTTCCTGTCTCCAAACCAGACAATACATATCGTCTAGTAATGGATTACAGACATCTAAACTCTTGTTGCAAAACTTTTGCAGTATAAAATGCACACAGTGCAGCATTAATGAATAACATTGTGCATAAAAAATAAAAAACCACATTAGATATTTCTAACAGTTTCTTCTGTCAAAGCATTGAACCAGAAAGTAGGTATTTGACCGCTTTCTCAATTATTGGGACACATCGTCACTTCTGTCGTCTGCCACAGGGATTCAGGAATAGTCCAGGGTTATTTTCAGTGAGAGTAACAGATTTACTACAAACTTATGATGATGAAGCATTATCATATATGGATGACATCTATCTAACAGATGATGACTTGGATAGGCACTTGAATAGGGTGAATACAGTTATATTGGGATTCGCCTCTGAAGGGTACAAATTCAATTTTTAAAAATCGAGAATTGCCCACCTTAACGTCTTATTTCAAGGATATGAGTTATCGAGTGAAAGCAAAAGTCTGGCAGCAAACTTTCTAGAGAAATGTGCGCTGCTCCAACCTCCAAAAACACTGAAAAACGTGGTCGATTCTAGGTTTCCTGAATTTTGGAAGAACTTGCATTCTAAACTACGCAGAAAGGGTTAAACCTCTCTATGAATTAATCAAACTTGATTTTAAAACAGTTAATTGGACACAAAACACACAGAAATGTTGCGTTCACTCCAAACAGACATGTTCGCAACTAAACATTTGCAAACACACGTAAACGTACGCAACTTAGTGAGCCGAATCATACCAGGACAATGCGGATTCACATATTTAACTTTTAACGAAGGTGAAAAAGTACCAATAGCTTACAAATCACACTTGTACACACAAGCAGAAATGAAATTCACTGCAACAGAAAAAATTCTGACAGTGGTTCAAACTGCAGTAGCAAAAGAGAGAGCCCTCGCACAGGGTAAGCGCATTATGGTCATTACACCTGTACCTGCCTTAGAGGCAGTGACGAAAGAGAGCATTCCAAATGCTAAAGCTTTACATCCAAGATTAATACAAGGGGTTAATTCTCTTGCTGCAACAGACGTTTAATACGCTTTTGACCCATATTTGAAAACACAAGCATTTCTACAATACGAACAAGAATGTCCTCTGCCTACTGAAATTCTGCCTCTAGAGCAGTGTGAATGTATAATTTATACAGACGGATCAGCTCAACCTGCTACAAGCCTATAGTGCGGCGTGCGCGATCGTTAAAGGTCGCTGGAGCGATGGCAAATTTTGACCAATGGTCACTAAAACACAATCTCTAGGCGATTGTACAGCTCAGCGAGCTGAACTACAAGCATTCAAGATGGCCCTTGAGAATACGGACTGCGAATTCCCCACACTCATAGTGTGCGATTCGTATTATTGGGTTCAATCTTACAATGAATACTTGCAGAACTGGATTCAAAACGGTTACAAAGATGCAAAAGGTGGCACAATCAAGGATAAACTGCTTTGGGAACAAGTAGTTCAGTTACGACAAGGACTATAAAACACTCACGTGATACATACGCTGAGTCATCAACGTGATGGCGTTCACGTTGCAGGGAATTCATTGGCTGATAAAGCCGCGAAGGCAGCTGTGCAAACGGCTTCCGTAGCTGCAATCACTCGTTCAAAAACTAAAATAGACAGCGAAATAATGCAAGCTGTCAATGCTTCAAGCAAAGACAGTGGTAAAACATTACCGAAAGGCTTTCCACTCAAATACTCGTATATTACTGATATGAACAATGTTCAGTTTTCTCAAATCCCTGGAGTGGGGGATGGAGTTATTCCAAACATGGAACATAGATTAGGACTAATCTTAGCAGCACATGAAGGGCTTGCCTCTGCACATGCAGGTATTTCCACCACAGTATCATTATTAAAACAGAGATACTGGTGGCCGCGCATGAGGAAACAGACCAGAAACTATGTTTTGGAAAGTGAAATATGCCAAAAGATGAAAGTCTCTACAGTGAAATGTCCTGCGCAGACCCCCCTGTTAATTTCAGATAAACCATTAGCTTGCATTTACCTGGATCACTGCGGCCCCTTACAGAGGGATGGTAACTATAAATATATCATGGTCGCAGTGGATTCGTGTTCAAGATTCATTTGGATGTGGCCTCGGCGCTCGGCTGACGCTCGTAATGTAATAAAAGATTTGCAAGTCTTTATCGGCACACACGCAGTCGGCACGCTACATTCTGATCAGGGTCCTGCGTTTAGCTCTTGAGCTTACAAGTAGGCCATGGCCAAATTGGGTGTTGCATTGGGGTACTCTAGTCCATTCCATCCTGAGGGAAATTCGGATGTGGAGAGAAAAAACCGGGACATAAAGAAATCTATAATAGCTAGGGTATTAGGCTCGGGTGACGGGTGGGTCAAACATCTAATAAGTGTCCAACGTAGTCTTAACATTCTGCCAAGAAGTTCTCCAGGGGGTATCACTCCATATGAAGTCCTTTTTGGGATCAGAATGTTAGTATCGGACCTCGATTGTCAGACTTCAGTGGTAGACCAATAACCCTTTGATATCAAAGACCGTTTGGCTGTTTTACAGGACTTAAATGAAATAAGAACGAAACAAAGTAACGTGTTCCTGAAGTCAACCACCACTGAAGAGAAACCGACCGTCCCCGCAAGGCCTGTCTTTATTCCTAAGCTTGGTGATCTAGTCAGAGAAAAGATCGCGGACAAGAAGGAATTTGGGCCTTCTTACAGACAACCAGTACCTGTTGTAGCAATCCACGGATCAAGAATAGTATTACTGCTGCCCCTTGCTGGTAAAAAGGAGAGCAGGTTCGTATCCATCGACCTGGTCAAACCACATCATGTGGCCGATCATAAGCAGTAGGCCTCCGCCAATGTAGCAGACGCCCTAATCTGGGTACTATCCAAGAGGTTCAAACTGAGAGACTCATCACCTTTGAAGAATCTGCAGTGCGAAATAAAGGACTAAGCAACAAAGCTATGGAACTTGTACCTCTTGAAACCCAAATAACAGTTCTTCAAGAAACGCCTGTCTACAACGAAGTAGCATCCGACTACACAAATGTAACAAGTGATCCTGTGGTTCCAGCAATTTCAATGAATCCTGATGCAATCTCAACCATTGACAGAACTGCCTCTGGCTATTTCATTAACTTTGATAGATTTTCTGAGGATCCCAGCGAGCCTGAAACAATGCCAGCTAAAAGAACTTTCAAAGATCAAGCAACAGACCTTTTTCAACACCTGGAAAAGACTTATCTGGTTTCACCATGAATTGAACTTTGGATTATGTTGGGTGTGCTTTTTCTTCTACTTTGGTTGACTCTGGTAATAACTTTGGGAATGCTGATAAATGGAAGATATGGTAAAAAGGACACAGCAAGTAAGATCAACTTACTACTCAAGCCACACAAATCATCTCATTGTGAACAAAGAGACTTGTCATCAGTGAACATCACAGCCATTCCTATACCTGGTGGTATAGCTTGGGACAGAACAGACTATGAAATTTTTGGTCCGGCGGAGCTGTTGAAGATTCCACACCAGTTCAAGATTTCCTTGAATGACTTTGTTTCATCTAGTACCTTTTCTGATGATTGGAACTTCGAGACTGTTAATAATATGATGTCAGACTTGGAAATGTCTGCTGTATTTACAAATCATGAATACTTAGAAGGTTCATCAGATTATGAACAAATGTATTGTTATATTCACTATAGTCATCATTTCTTGCACAAATCTGCAAACCCTAGAAATGTGTTGATGTCTAACCAATGGGAACATTGTCCTACGCCACCAAAGGGTAGCTCAAAAACATTTTTGGGAAAATTCCATACTTTTCAGGTTTTAATGTATCCAATCCAGAATCATTTTACTTAAAAAATGTTAACAAGACAGGAATGAAAAGTATGTTGACAAATACCAAGCTAATTTCTTCTGCGGCCTTTTATGCTCAGCTGTCTTCACTAGGTTTTGACTTTTGGAAAGACAACATTGAGACAAAAACTGTCTGGGGCACAAAAGATTGGCAAGTGCAGGGGATAGAAGCTTTATTTAGAGCCTGCATAATCCCGGAGCAAATTAAGTTTTTGAATGACACTGTCCAACAGACATCTTGTTTTGGGTTATCCAAGATAAAAGATCTAAACAATCCGTCCATACCTACACCTGTTAGTAATAACACTTCAGAGCGGGAGGCCGACGTACATACTAATATTTTGCATCACAACAGAACAGATCCAGATTGGAAAAAACAGTTAATCTGGCCCACAGACACAAACAACTGTCAAGATAGATTCCTGAATAAAACACGGGGTTCACATTCACTGGGCCAGAACCAAGATATGTTCAGAGACAGCATCCAGGAATAGTAACAACATACAGTGTAGGGAAACTGTGCCTTGAATGGATACATAGATCTACACTTAAAGATGTAAAGCAACACTTATATTTACTTAAAGATGGCGCTGATCTTAGGGAATCCTTGCTAGGACCAAGAACACAGCGTCATAAACGTTTTATATATGCCGGTATCTATGCTGCTTATAATGAAGCATGGAAGATTACACAAACAGAGACTGCAGAAAGAATACGACAAATTGATTGTATCAATTTAGAGAAAACTCTCTCCGTGGTTGACAATGGGTTAACGACTCTGTCGTCCAGGATATATTCTTTGGACAGCATAGTATCCTCTGCAATAGACATCATGGAACAGGACTTGGTCATGTTGTAAAATGGTCAGTCGCAATTATGTTCTATCATGCTATTAATCAATACTACGTCACTGTTTTCAGAATTCAATCTCACTGATAAACAGATCAAACTGGCACAGAGGGGAGCAGACTATACGGTGCTGAGCATTGAAAAACTGGAAAGATTGCCATTTAGAGACGCTGAAAAAACAGCCACTGAATGGATTATACATGGAACAATCACTCTGCCTGTTACAATTTTCCATTTTTAGTAATGCCTAAAACACATACCAGCAGGCACATATGAAAGGTTGGGTAAAGAATACATAAAGACATCCTGGGAATTACCGTACACACACAGATGTTGGAGTGGGGGAAGAGAAGTATTTCTTAGTGGTAAAAATTGTGAAAACGCACTAAGCAGTTCTCTCCTTTGTCAGGGTATTAATTTAAATGGGGCCTGCAATGGTTACTCTAACAACTTATCCTGCCACCTGCAAGGATCACCAGCTGCGGTGATTGATCCAATTTTTGGCCAACTTTCTAATGGAAGTTACCTCATATTGAACGATCACAGCTGCTGTGGAATTTTGCCAGGTTTACCCTATCTAGTAACTGTGTCAGCCAGGGTCACTTGCTGTATGCAAATATTGTTTCCAAAAACCAAGACAGATCGGGAGTCGCCGTTATGGCCTTCACTGAACATCTCCTCTATACAAATTGATACTTTAAGCAGAATGAAAGCCATTCTTTTACAGAAAACTGTGCCACTGACCTCGGCCAAAAGAGACCTATGATCTGCAAAGATACATGCCCTCTTAACTACAAATTGCCCTATACATTACTCAGAAATGTTAAGTCATATCTTAAACATGTCTGATACGAGTGGTATTGCACATGTATTTAAGACAGTTTTTTCGGGACTGTTGCACCATTTGAAGCAGTCCTAGGAATATTTCCAAACTTCGTGCACTCTGTGTTTGGCTGATTGCCTCACATTTTGGGACTCGCTGCAGGGATACTATTTTTGCTCCTACTGCTTCGATACGGCAAGCCAATCCACAAGCGACACCCGGTTCACCGGGAGCCCACTACTGGCGATGAAGTGTCGTGAGCGCATCGTCCAAATTTTGGGATTAACTTGTTTAAGAGAATGAAATACCACTTGGTTTCTGTCATTCAGACCACTTTGGCAAGATTGCATCTTACCTGTTCTACGCTGCCTGCTATGCGGAGAAGAATGCGTGTTAGACTTAAGTCTCACACTCCCATCAGTCATGTCAACGGATGTTGATACTTTGCTTGAACCAGTAACGACCCATGCACTGTTGTCCCCAGCGGCTACCAATTCTGATGACGGCATTCATTGAGATCTCACAGACTTAAAATGCTGACGGTGAGGTACGAGAGGAAACAGGCACACAGGTATCATCCACTTTGAACATTACTAATGCGACCAATGCTGACGGCGATGCTTCACATCTATGTGCGGTTAATCTTCTAAACGAGGTAATCCAACTCTCACCTACAGAGGTAGACAAATTCTTAACAGACTTAGAAGAGTTGATGTTTTCTCCAAACAATAACAATGACTTTTGATTTGGCACACAGTGTTCTGAGAGACTCTGAATTAGACCTTCATTTTTCAAAACAAAGTTCTAACTTTGGAACTCTTTCTATGATTAACTTTTTGTTTTTCCAAATTTGTATTTTTCATTTTTTGGCACTAAGTAATCTGCTTAAAGTAGAACTATTCATAGAGAACTAGAATTCTTTGAAAAACTTCCAGAGACAATATTTGACCTTGTCCACATAACAAACAGTTTTATGTATTCTGACATGAAATGGTTTCGGCCCTTTTTCTTCTGTATTTACGAGCCATTTCATAAATGTATTTTCATGATTCATTCAGACAGCATTTACAAATGTCAACTATATGCTTAGAATGAGACATTGCTTTATATGCGTACAGCACTAATGCGCTTTTGTGTACAACCAGTACCATTGCATTTTTATGCATTTTGGGTGGGTTTTAACACATCATGTTTAGATATATTTAACGTTTTTAGAACTTAGTAATGTCGTACATAATAAAGTGGAGGGGGTGTTGTATGGCGTTTTAGATTCCGAATGAATTTTCCCCGAATCAAGCCCTTATTTAGGCATAGCCCATGCAACCCAAATACAGGCATGGCTACTTCCATCCGTTCACCAAACGTCTCAACGATTTCTTGGAAAACCAGCTTAAGCCGTTAGGGACTTCCCCTTGCTTGAATATTGATTTCTCCAAGAACTCAGTTAGTTTTACAATGAACATCTATTCCTTAGGGGTTCATTCATGACGGTCATATGCCCGACTTTACGTCAAATATGGCATTACTAAACACCTTCAAGGTATAAATATACCTTCACTTGCTATGGCAGAACACGGTGGTTCGGAGCAGTACGTCGACCTACTTGCCCGATGCAGCTAGCTACAGCAAGTGCCGAAGGAAGACGACTTTCCAGCTGACGCACTGTTCGGGAAGCTGTCCTCCTCTGCTGGGAAATCCAGCTCCAGTGTTTCTGAGTTCCCTTGCAGGGTGTTGGGAAATCGAGTCCCAAGACAGAGATACCAGACCTCCTTCATTCTAAGTTATGGAGCTGATTAGAACCTAGAGAAACCTTTGGTAGATTCTTGGCAAAAAAACTAAACCTATACTAAAGACCATATTTACTTCTTCCCTCGTACTAGACCTAGGTTAGGTACAGTGGGGTAGGCGTATTTTAGAAGCACCAGTTGAGTATTTTAGTCTATGTTACTTATGTATGTATTTTTATATGGCTTAGAAATCATACAATGCTATTACAGTATTATTTTATAATACTATTCTCGCTGTACGCATTATACTTTGCATTCTGTCTGTTCAGCTCTTGCATGAGAAAGAAGACTGTTTAATGAACCTTTTATTGAAAACGCCCCTCTCATTTATTCTCTGCAACTCTGTAGAAACGAAGCATGCACGATTGACTGAGTAAAATAGTTATCTATTGTTTCCACGACTCTGAAGATATTTTCCAGTCCTAGGGAAACTAAGTTGTCATGTTTATGCGGTTGTCAGAAACTAATCCCTTCTTGTGAATTTGAGAATGTTTCTAGTGACCTCTGAGCTAGCTGGCACTCACAATTAAGTTTAGTATATTCGATAGAGACCATCTGACATAAGTCCTACGTCAAATCTATAGGATATATGATTCCAATGCACAGAGCCTATTGGGAATATAGGAACTACACTACAGTATGGTTTGCAGTCTCTTCAGGAGGTGCAAGGAGATTCCTACGTAGAGTGTTTTGCCTTAGTCCCGTCGGCTGGTTGACTAGGGCTTGAGTGACGGTTTGTCTGGTGTTGAAGGGGAGCCATTTGAAGATCTTTCAAAGCATGCGAAGAGTGAGGAAGCAGGCGGAGGTGATTGCATTGTTCTGGTTTTGCATGGTGAGCTTGCTGTCCAGGATGATACCAAGGTTGCAGGCATGGTCTGTCGCAGTGGGCAAGGGTCTGAACTGGGTTGGTGAAGTGTGACCTGAAGATCGATGATGGATTAAACCCAGAACGAAACGCGTTGGCTGAGGAGTCTGTTTTTATGAGAAGTAATAAAATAAAAGAAATTTTGGAATAGGATCTGGAGCTTTCGAGTACTCCTTTTGGTGCACCGTCCCTACATATATGAACTTTGGGATCTGCTTTGCAAGAGAGTATTTGTGCGGCATACTCTGGACGTTTTGTGCACAACCTTTGAACTTTGACTTCATACTTTGGAATACTATGTGCATAACTTGAGTCAGCCGCCTCTCCTTTTTCAATTGAATATTATGGACTGTTATTGCACGTATTCCTACATGGTTATTGTGTTTCTTTAAATTATTGTGAAAATTCGAAAAATAAGTTTGGGAAAAAATGCCTAGATTTCAGGACAGACATGAGGAGCTGGCTCAGGATCTATTTGGGGCCAGCAGTACTAAGAACATACCAGTTCAAACACCAACAGTTACGACTAGTCTTAAGACCATGTTCATTAAACTTGAACGGCTACGCAAGCAAGAATTAAGCCGCTGGTGGGACGGGGTCACCCTCGAGCAATATATGAAAAATAAAAAAATCCCACGGGGCTTACGAATATTAATATTTCCCACTTTCGAGGATTTGAGTGGTGATCACTTGAAGGAATGGGAAAATAATTTGGAAGGGGCATCGATAAAAATGATGCAGATATTAGTCAGACATGCGGCAGAAAAGGGTGAAAAACTAGAATCGAAATTGAAGCCCTAGAAAAGGAAATTAACGATATGCCTCAGAAAGAACTCATAGAAAAGAATTATGCAATCTTGACGACTGTAATAGAGGGACATCAAACTTATCTCAAAAACAAGAAACTCAATAAGATCAGAAGGGATGATAAGGACTACAATGACGGTAGAGTTTACACTTTCGCAAAGACATTTGATAGTGTACAAGGGATGGAGGATGTAAATAAGAAACAGACTAGTGATAATAGAGAAGAAAGTGTGGAGACTGGCTCTATCAGCAATATTTCTACATCATCTGCTGGTAGCTCAATCTCCATCCTCACCTTACCTGATATCCCTTTAGAAGAAGGGGCCACCTCCTTTCAAAAGGAGCTGGCCAAGCTCAGATTAAGCAACAGACTACAAATGAAAAAGATACAAAAAAACAAGGAGAGGTAGGAGGAGGTCAAAGGGCAGAAACAAGAAGCACCTCAAACAACAAGCAGGGTACAGTGACGAAATCAAGGAAATAACAAATATACAGTGTACTACCCACCCCAGGTCTGTGATATCCATGATACCAACATGAGCTCTGATATTGGTACGTGTAATGATATGGGTTCTGATTTAAAAATTATCAATCTGTCTAATAAAGTGTTAACAAATGATGAAATTAATATCTTGAGCAGAGGTCTGAATTATTGTCCTACACAAGAGGGTGATCTAGAGGGTGATCTAGTCAATACACATATTGATCTCTTCAAATTTGTCAGGACATTGAAACTCAAAGACTTTTTTCATAATAGACCACATGAACAACATACGACACCACATATAGACCAACATACGGGATCACACACTATTGGGGAGGTCAGGGGAGTACATTGCCTATTAACATTTGATCAGGAAGAGGAGGGGATTGACATTCCGTCCATTCTAGAGGACCTTGAAATCTCCCGATGTGATGACACTGATAGTGGACTCCATCCAAAGTCCAAATTTATTCCAACACACTCATACCATAAAAACATCAATGTCTTTTTTGAGAAGGTCTCACAAGACCTATACGATTTGGAAACTCCCCAAAAATATGTCCCAAAAAGAATTCATAATATTAGCATGGGAGAGAGGTTGGCCCTAAAAAATCTTAGTCATAGTCATCAGAGAGGCCGACAAAGGAGGCAATATCGTAATTATGAACCACACCGACGATATGGGAGAGATCAGGAGACAACTAAAAAATCCAGGCTTTTATAAAAGAGTGGAGAACAACCCGATCCCCACTAGTACCATTGTGATCAATACGCAACTTCTTGAATGGAAAGACATGGGACTCCTTACTGAGGAGGAATACAAATTTCTGAGGGTAGATAGTCCATCTTTCCCCTGTATATATGTACTGCCAAAAGTACATAAGGGGGGTGACTTTCCCCCTGGAAGACCCATTATATCCGGGATAGGTTCGCCCACGGAAAAACTGTCCCAATTTGTTGACCAAAAACTGCAAAAACTGCTCCCCAACCTACCATCTTTCGTTAGGGATAGCAGGGACATCTTAACAAAATTTCGAGATTTTGAATGGTCTGATGAGTTACTATTTGTTACGTTTGACGTAGAAAGTCTATATACTTATATCAACAAGGAATACGGGGTGAGACCGATTCGGTCGTTTCTGGATAGAGAAGACGCAGGGTTGTATGAATACAACGAAATAATCATCAGAATGATTTAAATCATTCTCACAAACAATTTTTTCCTCTTTGACAACTGTTGGTACCAACAGATACATGGAACTGCTATGGGCTCCAAGTTTGCTCCCTCTTACGCCTGCCTCTTTATGGGGTGGTTCGAGAGGGAGCATGCTTGGGGACGTCGTGCCTACCCCTGGACCAATAACATCCTGTACTGGGGGAGATACATAGATGACGTGATATGTCTTTGGTCTGGCACTACTGAACAGCTTGAGCAATACTTCGCTCTCCTTAATGACAACACCTTCAACATCAAATTTACCATGACATATCACAAAGAATATATCAACTTCCTTGATATTAAGTTTTACGTAAAGGATGGTAGGATCAACAGTACTCTATATAGAAAGGAAATATCGTGCAACTCAGTACTGCACGCAGATAGTGCTCACCCACCCTCAGTAAAGAAGAACATTCCGTACGGCGAGATGATAAGAATCCGACGGAATTGTAGCGAAGAAGAGAATTTTGATGCTAACATAAAAGATACTGTTAGTAGGTTTTGCAAGAGGGGATATGATGGAGGTGTACTCAAAAGAGAATCAAAAATGTTACTAGGAATGACACTTTAAAAGAAAAAGCCATCGATAAAACTAATCATTCGAAAGTACGGTTCGTGACCCAATACACCACACGTAGTGGTGCGGTTTTCAATGTTCTCCGCAAACATTGGCACCTTCTACAGGATGTCTCAGGCCTAAAAGAGTGCATTGAAAATAGGCCAACGGTGACATATAGAAGAGGGGTCTCATTGAGGAACACACTATGTCCAAGTTATATAACCACGCCAAAATCAATTCCAAATTGGTTCCCTGAGAGGCCAAAAGGCTTTTTCACATGCGGGACCTGTAACATATGCCCTGTGGGTAAAAATAAGATTTCTAGGTTTTGTTACAACTCAAGTAAGGAGTATAGAATTGACTCTTTCATAAACTGCAACACGACACATGTGGTCTACATACTTGGATGCAGGTGCAA
This sequence comes from Lissotriton helveticus, assembly GCF_964261635.1. Classification (NCBI taxonomy): domain Eukaryota; kingdom Metazoa; phylum Chordata; class Amphibia; order Caudata; family Salamandridae; genus Lissotriton; species Lissotriton helveticus. Next base: position 1,027,184,143 of record NC_136063.1, read on the forward strand.
TATCATTTATGTAGGCAGCACAGTGCGCCCCCTTAAACTGAGAATCCAAGAACATGGACGCGCGATTCGAACCAGGGATATTAGATATCCCATCACGAATCATTACATGGCCGAACATGCTGATGACCTTGACTTTTGGTTCCACGCTATAGACCACATTCCAACCCCAAAAAGGGGTGGTAACACAGGGCTCGAAAAATTCACTCGACCGCTCGCATTTGCGAGTGAGATTGATTAAGGACGAGCTATTTTTAGGTCCTACTCGCCCTTCCTGGCGAGTAGGAATACAAACTTGACACTTGACCTCTGCCTCTGAAAGCAGAGGAAATGTGACAAGATAGCAAGATTTAAAGGCATCTTTATTGCTCATAAAGTAAATGAGCAATAAAAATGCTTTTAAATCTTGTTAACTTGTCACATTTGCGCAGTTTTCAGAGTTTGAGGTCAAGTTCATTTAAGTTAGGTCGAGGAGATTTTGTAGTCTACTAGACCTGCAGGTCTAGAGCATTTTTTATGATTTGTCGAGCCCTGTAACAGAGAACTCCTACTACGACAAAAAGAGGCAAAGTGGATTTGTCGTTTGAGGGCCATCAGTCTTGGGCTCAATACTGATGATGAGATGCATCATTTTCTGTAAGGCGTACTATTTATACCTATATCCCATTGGGCTCAATGGATACACTATGAAATTATACAATAAGAACGAAGTAAATGAATAAATTACCTACATGATGTATTTGATTTATTTTCCCATGACATGCCATGAAACTATGAAGTGAAAACAAAGTGAACCAACTTCTTGCAGATTGGTATTCAGCAAAATTTATTGGGTTTTATATTGCGTATAAATTATATATACTACATTGTCTGTTCTTTGTTCTCACTCAACCCTCTCTCTTGCCTGTCCCTGATTATAGCCTCAACGAACAATTGTTTAAACTTCTTGACATATTGAGTATACATTGACTCACTGGAATACCGCATTTATTCTTGTACCCTGGGGCCACTTCTTCTCCCCCCCCACCCCCCTTGTTTTTGTATGGAGAATTATTTTTATACTGTCCTTGATTAAACTTACCTAACGTAGTATTTTATTATGTCAATTTAAGTTTAAATAGGAGTATTTGTAAGATTGCCATATGTGATACACAGGACTTGGACTACTTTAAGATGGCGCCCCAGTTACTACTTGGTTAGTCCGTCTTCACGTTTGTGACCACCAACGATAGACGCATAAAAATAGTTCCCGCTATAGTGGTAGAGCTCACACATAAGATAATATATAGACGAATACCTAGACAAAATAGACATGCTTTGTATATTTGGCTGAACCAATTTGGGACACCATCCCTCGCGACGATATACCTTCGTCCATTTAGGGCTCTTCGAAGTTGAATATTCGAAATAATATCGGGACAATTCCCGTGGACTAACACAATAATTTAATCAAGCCCCTTTCTGCAATTTACACAAGTATTGTATAGTAGTTTCAATATGGTGCACATTCCAAGATGGCGCCGGTAGTAAAGCGGTAGAATGGATGGGTCATTTCCGCTTAGACGCAATACACAGGAAATTGGAATTGTGGCGGGTACAGCTAGGATATTTAAACTGGGGAACTAGTACGGTTCGGCTTGCGATTTTCTCTCCATTCGGCACACGGCGAATCATTCGGTAAGTGGGAAAGAGGGTGTTTCCCTCGTCGCTTTTGTCTGTTAGAAGGAGATTTCCCACTTAGATTCCCCAGTAATATTATGCGGACTCTGGATGGACAGATATACTGGGTTGTCATATATATTTTTAGCAACTAATTTCCGTCCCACCTGTCTCTTTATCACAATTGGGACCACATGGGGAAATGGGCAGTCTAATTCCGGTTCGTTTGTCGTGTTTTACTATATTTTGCCTTAAATTCGGTAAACATTATATATGGCCCTGGGTTAAATCTATTGACCACTCGGTAACTCTGAGCCCCCTGCTAAAATAGACCTTTGTATAATGAGGCTGTGAGTCCAACTCGATAATCATCGGCATATTTATGCGCTAACGTTTCACTGCTTTTAATACTGTTCTATGAGAATTTTGGTTTCCCACCCCCCCGCCCCTCTTTTTCTTTTTCTTAATATAGTTAGATTCTAATTGGTTTTTCCTCTTGTATTTTTATTTGCTCTTGAACCATGCATTAGAAAGGGCGGCCAAGACCTATGGCGGGACCCTCCTCAAGTTATCAAGCTTTTGGGAATAAGCCAGTAATTCTGTTATAGAGAGGTAAGACGATCTTTCTGTTTATGATAGAGTTGACACTGTAGATATCGAACCCTGACAGAAAACTTTCACAATGGACCCATAATATGTACGAACCATGGTCATTGTGAATGGTTGTACCTTAAACAACGATTTTACATAGAAACTCTATTATAATTGGTTTTTCTTGTTCACAGAACAGAAATACTCTTGATCACTAACAAAGCGATTGGCTATCTTATGGTGCATATTTGGAAATTGCCTACTGTGAAACTATAGTACCAGCATTAGGACAAGCTAAACACAGCGGATCTGTCCTCTCACTTCAATAGGTGAGAAGCTTGCTCCTGTCTCTTCTTCTCTTTCCTCATTTCTTTGCTTTTTTCTCTTTTACACAATTGACGTGTTTTGATGGTTGGGAACTGGAGATTAATGCAATTATGTAATATTGGAGGAATCAATGGACATGCTGTGTAGGTTGTTTCAAAATCATGTTTAAAATTGTTAATACTTGAAATCTATTAATGTGTCGAATCTGTGTTCCCTCGTACCCTTGAGATGATATATATATTTCTTTGAAATTCAGAATAATTTATTGGAGAGTGCTTTTCTCTGTTTTGTAGTGCGCTTCCCGGGGTCTCCCTTCCAAACTAGGAACCAGTGTAACACGATGTGATTGAAGCACATAGAAACATTTGTTTTTAATGTAGTGTGTTGTAAGTTGGTGTTTTTCTATTGTATGTTTTTCAAACTGTGTATTGATTGCACATTTTTAATTGTTTCAGCCCTGACGAAGTTCAGTGTGAACGAAACGCGTTGGCTGAGGAGTCTGTTTTTATGAGAAGTAATAAAATAAAATAAATTTTGGAATAAGATCTGGAGCTTTCGAGTACTCCTTTTGGTGCACCGTCCCTACATATATAAACCCAGATCTATGACAGGGGGTGAGTAGTGTCTGAAAAGTTTCAGCGCTCCATCCATCATCTCCTTGCATTTGCTTACATTTCTTATTGAGCTGCTAGCTATTCTTTTGCAGAATGATGATTTAATTTTACCTCCAGCTTTAGGTGTCTAAGTTAAAACGCTTCCCTGGTGATATTTTGTATTTGGATGTGAAGCAAGCAAATCTGCAAAGAGTCCTCAATAGATTTGATGAATTTTCTCAAATTGGAGGCTATAAGACCTTTTGAAAACTTGGAAATTTCCCCCCAAAAACTAGATATACAGTTTTAAAAGAAATTATTTTGAGAATTAAGTTAGTTTAAAATAGAATATATTTGCTTGTAACACATTTATTTCTTTGCAGTGTTGTAGTAGCCTGGGATTAAAGGTCCCAGAACACCTCAATAAAATTTGGAATAGACATGGGCTTGTTTTAGTATCTGATTTTGATAATAAATAGAAGTCAGAAGATCTTGCAACAGTTAACTCTCCATGACTATGAGTGCTTCTATCTTATGGCATAGTTTTGCACAAATTTCCAGTTCTTTGAGGGACAATACCCTTACTTTTTATACTTGAAAACTATTTTAAGAAATATATATGTTAGGGCTTGGTAGTTGTTATATGGTGTTACACCAGAAGATTCAGGAAGAAATTACACTAACATTTCTTCATAAAATATCATTAGTACTAGGGTGTGCTATTTCCCTGCAACAGTGGGTAGATATCTCTTCTTTTGCCTGTTAACTGATTAGAGCAGAAGATTTTAAAAGAATGGACATTTTTACTAGATGAACGCCTTATCATACTCTGCAGTTTTAAAAAAAATGTGTTCTCCCAATGTCCCTAATGAATGCTTATGACGCACTAGATCAGTGCAAGAAAATTGGGCGCATATTTTTTTTTATTACTTGTCCAGTTTTGCAACAATCCTGGGGCCTAATATTTAATTTTATAACCCAACAACGATTAAAAAGGGTGGTACTAGACTTGCTAATAGTTCTTTTCGGGCTGTTGGGTGATAATGGGGCCTTTTTGAGGGCGAACAAAAGTAAATGTTTTTGCTCTCAGCTGCAAGATCACTTATTTACAATCTTGGAAAACTTCTAGGTGTCCATCATTCCCTAAATAGCAAGCCAAAATTAATTGGATAGGATAGCTGGAGTGTGCTTATACCAAAACGAACAATCAACTGCAGTGTTTTTTTCCCCCTCACTTATTAAGGCGATAGGACATTGTCCAGGAGAGACACAGGTTTAAGCAACCACACTTTTTGTTCTCTCTTTCCACTTCACTAATTGCTGGCCTGTACAGGGATTCCTGCACTATATAGGCACGTTTGCACTTTCCACAATCATACTTTTTGTCTTTAATTGCGTTTTCACGCAATAATAGACTTTTCTGGACTTTCCAATTGTTTGACTATTGTGTCGCGTAAATAAAAATATATAAAAAGTTGGGTTTCAAGTAACAATTCAGAAAATGGCACTTTTAGAGAGTAGGCATTTTCTTGCCTGAACCATTTGGTACCTGCAGCCTGTATACTGTGTCACATTACTCTATGTAGCTGGCAACTGGTCTTTGTGTATTGCTCTTAGACACTGAGACAAAGGGGGAATAGGTGTTAGCAGGATGGGCCATCTCTGATTTGATTGGGGGCACGGGAGTGGACTGTCACTTACCACACTTGCACATCACAAAGCCTGTGCCTCAGCACACTCACATTTTGTGTCCCCGTAAAGCTAGTGCCAGGGCAGGGAGGCAACAAATTCCAGATACTTCTGTAAGGGAAGGACTCTAGAAGCTTCTCCCACTTCCAAGAGGGCACCAAGTAAAAATAGTGGACCTTCAGACGCAACTCTTCAGTGCACATCTGGACCAGTGGAGGACTCAGACGAAGGATTGCTGTACTGCCATGCTGCCCAAGTGAGAGAACTGGACCACTCTCTTGAACATAGGACCACCAGAATAACTCCAAGGACTAGTTGGCTGGCCTCTGATCAGAATCTCAGAGATAGAAAGGCTCCAACCTCATTGTACCCAGCACCAAGACTGCCTGCCTTGAGCCCTGCACCCCCATCCCCGCAGCAAGTGGTGCCACCCTAGTTCTTGACACTTGGAAGTGAGCCTTAAGGTGCTCTGCCAGCTCTACTGTGGTCCCACTGAACTGAAGCAGAGAAACGCATCGCCTCACAGCTCTGTATCAGAATCACTCCTATGTGACGCATCCCCAATGCAGGACCTCACCGCTCCCCGGAACTGCTGGTGCACGACTCATCCTCGGAGCAGGACATTGCATCACAACCCAGCAGCTCTTCTGAACTGCTTCTGCGCAACACATCTCCAACACAGAACCTCACATTGCAGCACCGCAGCTCCTCAGAACCGCCACTGCACAATGCATCATTGATGAGGGACCTCGCAATGCTCCACAACCGGAATTTAAGGTACTTTTTTCAGCGGGCCTACGTTGGAAACGGTATTCAGTCAGTACTCCCTCGCAGTCGGCCTGAACTTGTGACTTTGTCCTGGTCCAGAGTGAAGAGATAACCACCGTTGGCTCTTTGTGCTGTTAAGCACTATTTTTACCTACATCTTTAACACTATCAATGCTACAGCAATTCCTGCTTGGTGCTGGACTACTTTAAATCCCATTGTTCATGACGAGCTGAGCTCGTCATGAGCACACAAGCAGTGTAGTGCATGACGAGCTGAGCTCGTCATGAGCATGGAAGGGGTTAAAATTGCATATCACCGCTTCTACTAATTTGATTTATTTTTGTTGCCATGTCAAATATTTTTGTCAAATAATTACTTGCATTTCACTCTATTTTTCTAAATTGAGGTGGGTTTTTCTTGTGTTTTGTTTTCACTTTATTGCTGTTTTAAGTGCTGCATAAATACTTTATATATTGCCTCCAAGATAAGCCCGACTGCTTTTGTGCCAAGCTACGAGAGGGTTAAGAACAGGTTCTTTTGGAGTTTGCGTGTGTTTCATCCTAGCAAGAATTGTGGTTGCTGCTTGAGTAGGGTTTCAACCCACGTCAGCCAGTAACCCATTTTCCTTCACTGGTCATCAAGCCAACATGGCACAGTCCTTCTATAAGGCAGTTGAGAACTTCTTGAATTTAAACATTCCACCTGTCTTCCCATAAATGTCTCAATGTCAGAAGAGCTTTCTCACAGCACTAGAGATATGGAAGTTGTAGTCATACTGGAAACCAAAAAACAATCCAACGAAGTGTAATCTTTAAACACCTACTAAACAATCCATAACGGCTTCATCTGTCAAAGCTGGTCTTTGTTTGCCTTCTGTGACAAAGCGCTTTCAGTTTGTGATCCCTTGCTGAGAAGGGGTTGAGCCGCACTTGCTTCCACTGAGCTATGCACAGCAGAATGAGTGTTCAATGGTCAAGATCAGTCTCCATATCTGCTGCTACGAGGGAGGCCAAAGCAAAACACACAGTCGGGCACCACCAAACTGAAATACAGTCAATCCACAAAAAGCTTAGAAAATATAAGGAAAGAAGACTTGGTTAAGCCAAGACTATGGGACAACAACCCCACAGATCTCAGCGTGTCAGCCCTACAGTCAAGAAAGGAGCTGAAACACTTCTCTTCGAAGAGTAGCTCATCCATTTATCCAAAATCTATAAATGTTCCAGTTCCAGTTCCGCTAGCCCCTCAGGCCTAAGAGAACAGAGTCCTCCTCCCTGCAACCCACTTCGGAACCGTTCCCTCCTCTGTCCTGTTTAGCACTCTGCTGATTACCTATGTACGCTTTTATTGGAACTTATAAAGCGCAAATCTGATTGGCAGAGGGCAAAGCACTTTTTGGATTTGAACCTGCCAGGCACGTGCTCGCAGATTTCTGTCAAAAGCAGCCGCATACATTGGTGCCATCGTCTTCAATGGTGGGAAAAATAGCCCTTGGTATATTTCGTTGTAATGGTATAATAACCGAGCAGTAAAAGATACTCAATTACTGTAAACACATAAAAATGCATTGAAGTGCAAGAACATTCAGTAGGTATGACACTTGTTTTTCTTAAGCAATGCATCTATAGTCATCGTTAGCACATCACTAGGGAGGAATGCTGTAAAATGACACATTACTGACACGGGAACTTGAGAATCAATGCAAAACGCATGGGCAGGTGTAAAGCTGTCATTTTACCAGCGGGCTTGGCAGAGCCATAAAACTATTTTGCCCTTCAAAAACCATAGACATAAAACATGAAGAGGCTTTGATGACCATTTTTTCTTTTTTTGGTTTCTGTGAGTTGTCAAGCAGTCAGGTTATGTAAACAAATCACAGCGGCAGTAAGGTAGAGTGAGGGAAAAAGTGTGTGGATTATTGACTTTAAGGTAAAACTAAAACAGCTTGGCTGTGGTGCAGTGCTCCATATACAATAACGCTGCTCTGTGGAGACCACGGAGCGTCAGACGAAAAATGCTTTGGGAACATATACGCACAAAACATGTATTTTTTAATAAGCACAACAATTTAAAAACCGCAGCAGACGAAAATGTCCTTGTAAACCTCAGAGTCTCAGACTTTGAAGCACCGTACTAGCGGTGACGGAGTCTTCTTCCTTGGAGGTTTGAATCTGATGGATTAGAACTCTCATGTAGCTCCTGACGCCATTACGGGTTGTGTTCTACTGGCGGGCTCAGTGACGGCTGAAGGCCGACCTGCCCGAATGTTCCCTCCAGGGACATTTTAAGGCATGGGCAAAGTGGACCCTGAGAGAGCCAGCTCTGTTCTTGCCCTGATGACCTTAATAATTCTTAACAGATTTTTTAAATACCGCTTCCCTTTATTTTTTTTATGTGGGTGATGTATTTGAGTCTATTGCAGGCATTTGGCAGAGACATTTTTGTTTTTCTACACCATGCAACATCCATAAAAACAGTCTTATAAATCAAAACAGGACCTCCTCCCATATGAGCAATGGTGCGGGGTCTGAAAGATTTGAGCTTCTGCTGAATTAAAACATTGAATACACCCTGAATACTAGATGCAAATTGATTTAGAATTCGGACCAGTGTGCCTGTGCACTGTCAGTGACCTGGCCAAAGATGCAATGAGTGAGCAGAAATTGGATCATAAAGTCAAAGCTATTACGAACAAGGGCCCACTAAATACGTGTGGGCCATAACAATCCATAAAATGTCCCTGGTTCCCTCCCGTTCAGCTGTGCCTCATTAAAAGCCTTTCTACTTTAAACTATATCCAATAGTGGTTGCTTCTATTTTGACAACGAGCATGGGCGCTACTAGACACAGCTACTGCATGCCAGGACCAACCAGTGATCCCATATGTCATATTTGGTTCCAGTTCATCTCTTCATCTGTGCTACTGTTCCAGTCTTTGGCAGTGCAGTGACTAATTGCGCTAGTACAAATCGCTCAGGCATGGGTTATTTGGATTTCAGTCAGGTATTTTTTATATATTATTTGGCGAGGTGTGCCAGTACTGTTCAACAGCGGGGTATCACCTTTTATTGTTATTATACTAGCTCAGCTCTGTCAATGCGGTCGGCAAATTCAGGAGCCCGCCCAGCTCTAAGCAGTAGCGGCTCCTCCGCTATGGCCGAGGAGCTTCACCCCACTGCTTTTAAGCAGTGTGAAGAAGAAACATAAAATGATAATAACTTTTAGTTATTATCATTTTATGCTCCGTGCTGCTTTGGGGGCAGGCGGGGCTGCACTGCTCTTGGAGCAGGGCAGGGGAGGAGTGGTTTGCCATCTCCTAAGTGTGCATTGACTGTTTGGTCGGCCAATCGGGCCACCCAAACCAGTCATGTGCACTTTCCCTGTTCTCCATGTAGGCTGAATTACAGTCTGCATGGATGACAAGCCCAGGTCTGATTCCCTGGTACAGCGTCGAACCAGAACTAGGATGCTCAAAACCAAATACAGTGCTGCCCTGCAGCGTTGTGATTGGTCAGTGGGGCCTGCTTTCCTGTTCCTCGAGTTCCACGAGGAGAGCAGGAGCAGAGACGAGGGACCCGAAGCAAAGGTACGTTTATATATTTATTTATTATATGTGCAACCTCCCCCCCACACGCGCGGTGGCTGCCACTGGCCGTGAGAGGCTTGTCCCGAAGGCACTTCCTTCCACACTCTTCAAGAGTACAACCTGCTTCACAAATGCTGTCCCATGGATGCTGCCCTTTGGCTACTCCTTCCGGCAGTCTCGTTCCTGGTGTCCTGACGAGGGATGCCTCCACAGACTACCACAGAGCAGTGTTGCCAGAATTTGAGATCCGTCCGAAGCCCAAGCTGTCCAAGTCCAAGTCAAAAGTCAGTCCAACACAGAGCAGTGTCAGCCCAAAAGACAGCCCAAAGATGCAACTCTCAAATCATGTAAAAATAGCCTTCAGAAAACATTACGGATAATCCTATAGTCTGTGGAAAATTAGTACGGTTTGGTAAACATTATCTGCGCCATCTTGCCTTTTCCCCTGATGCCACACTTTTTGTCGTGCGCACCCGCCATTTTAGGTGCCTCGATCAGAACCACCCTCTGCACGCCACTGGCCCCCAGCACAGCCCTTCGCCCTCACAAGCCCCCCCACGCACTGGCCACCCCCCGCTCTCACATGCTTTGGGTCATAAACCCCTCTTCAGCGCAGCTCTGCCTCAGAACCCCATCCTGTTCCCAGCGCGACACCTCCCTTCGTTCCTTTCATGGTCCCAGACCCTTCGATACAAACCCCCTTTTCCTGTGTGCCCGTTTGTCTTCCCCGTTCCCAGGCCGCCACCTGGCCCTGCGGATACTGTTTATTACCCCCCCCGTACAGTAGGAAGCTTCCCCCATTAAAGGACCCTCGAATTGATCAAAGCTCCCACCCTATGATATCCGATCAACCCCACACATTCCGTGAATCGGCGGAATGTCCAGCTGCGCGATAATCATCACCTATTGTGACCGGGGTGTGGACTTCAACTGTAAATGTGTGTGGAAACGGGCCTGAAGGGGAGATTCCGAGGATGTCCTTTCATACTTCAAAGCATTGCAAGAATGTGTTACCTGCAATAAAGATCACAAAACTGTGTATAAGAGGCCAGGCCTCAGAGATGCGGTTAGAGCACCTCGTGACGATACTGGCTGTCCGAACTGATGTGTTCTCCTCCGGAGAGAATAAACCTTGTTTCCTGCCTTCCAGTCTCCAGCGCCTGCCTCTTCATTGATTAAGATTTTGTGGGTTAAAGAGGCGATACCGCCGGGCAAATATTGGTTGTCCTTGACCTGTTTTTACAATTGGCGTCCCAAGCGTGGGGCCCATCAGCGACACGTGGATCCAGTGGGAGAGGTCCTGACGACAGAGTGAACGACTGCAACGATCGGGAGAGCTCTTGCCCAATAGACCCTCGTCTGGCAGCCGATCATCCGAACTTCACTGGTTCCGAACAGACCTCTCTCGAGTGATCTACGGTCCTGACTGGGAACCATCAGGAGTGCCGCGAGGAATACGAGGAAAAGAGGACGATCGGGCGCTGGATTCGGAAGATAAGAAACTGTCCATACGGTCCGGGTAAGGTCGTGTAAACACGACGAATTGCGAAATGATTGTTTAATTGATCGGAAAATACTAGTATTACTCTTTGTTGACTTGTTTGGAGATTCACTGTCTGCAAACGGAGAAACAATAGGCTCTCTCTCTTTGCAAACAGTGAAGGATAGGTAACGCAGCCATCGTGCCTATCTTTCTCCCCCACTGATTGATTGTTTTGAACTCTCGGGAGATTTCCCTCTCCCACACTGATTAATTGTTTTTGACCCCGAACTACTGTTCGCGGATTGTTTTCTGGAGATTCTCTGTCTGCAAACAGGAAAGAACAGGTTCCTCTTTGCAGATAGTGAAAGGGTAGAGGACGCAGACCTTTTTGCGGGCCTACTTATTCTCCCCACTGATTGTTTATTGACTTTTTGATATTGGTTCATGAGGTATTCACTGCCTGCAAACAACGTAGAATAGAAATATTCTGTCTAGTCTTTGCACGCAGTGATAAGATAGGCAGTGCTGACTTTTTGTCCTCGTTGTGAGCCGTCATGTCTGTCTTCTCCCCACTGATTGGTAGTTGGTTCAGCCCGGACCGTTTATTAGAGGTGGACCATCTAGCTCCGCTGGAAGGCACCCCTAATAAAGACATGTTCACAAAGTATGGATTAGTTACCATAGCCTATAGTAAGCTGTGGCACAGGTATACCAAAGAAAATCAAGAGAAACAGTGGCCACTGATAGGATCCTTCGATCTTGATAAAATAGAAACGTTAGAAATAGCCCTTTGTAGTAATAAGACAACGCCTATTATGCTCGACAGTCTCGGTATGTGGCGCAAAGAAGCAATGCAACGAAAGAAAAGAGACGAAGTCAGAGTAGGTAAAGGAATATATCGACAGGACAACCCCAAGACACAACGACCCGAAAGTAATCCCCCGACACTACGCACAGGACGACCAGACTTAGGGCAAAACCAATGTGCTTTTAGTAAATTTTCCGGGCACTGGAAAGCCTAATGCCCGACTCTACTGAACGTGGGTAAGAGCAGAGGGCCGACAGAAATAACAGGCCGGCAGAAAGGGAAAAGGCGTGAGACAAAGATAAATCAGACTGACGCGGACAGGCCAGATAGAACCACCACGTTTGATTATGCCCGATGGCACAGATTTCGCCAGACCGATTTCAGCGACATGTTTGAGTCCTCATAGATCGAACAACGCTAAGACGGGAAACCCAGTCTAGCTCTAAGTTACCCGGTGACGAACCCCGTACTACCGCTACTGTTCCCTAACACAAAAAAGCCACCCTTTTTCGGATAACCTACAGAAACAATACACAGAGTAGTCTCGGACAGATTAGTATACATTCCATTAATGAACTCAAACTTCGAGTGCAATGGGACTGATTACTCTCTGTTGCCCCCCCCCCACTCTGTAAAAAAAAAAGGAGCAATTACAGGCCTGCATAGACAACCCCCCATTACCCAGACATGCCTGTCCAAACAAAATACCTACCCCCACTCCGGAAGTTCCCGAAATGCCGCAGGTCACCGGTCACGCCCATCCGGAAGGTGAAACACACAGCACGTGTGGGGCGGGGCCTGCTGACAGCCATCGATCGAAAAGATCGCCAGCGGGATGTCCAGGGGGCACCACGGGCCCAGCATGAAATGGCCGTCCCTTCCTCTTCTTCGTGGGGTGGCGTCCCCCGGACCACGAGTAGGGAGGGGGCGGGTGCAGATGACCCCCTCCCTCGTATCTCCCGGTCCGGCCATCACAAATACCTCTGCTGAAAATTGGTACAGGGTGGGCTGGGAGGGAGAGGCGACGCGGACGAGCCTCTCCCACCTCCCCGGATAGGAGGTTTCCCAGCCCCCGGCCCGGCGCCGAAATCCTCCAGCCGGGCGGCGCCCATACTTGCGCAGCACCGGACATGCAACGGCGGCGCCCATACTTGCGCAGCACCGGACATGCAACGGCGGTGCCCATACTTGCGCAGCACCGGACATGCAACGGCGGCCATACTTCCGCAGCACAGGACATGGGATGGCGCCGGCCATACTTGCGCAGCACAAGACATACGATGGCCCTCAAGAGTACTTGTGGAGCACGGGATGTGGAGTGGCCATCATGTATGCCCGTGAGAAGGGGCGGCGTGGGGTGCACTGGGAGAGGGAGACGGCGCGAACGAGTCTCCCTCGCCCCCCCAGGTGGGGGCACCACAGCTGCACCCTAGCCGAATGTCCTGCTCCTACGGCACGGTGTTCCATTTCTTTCACCCCAAAGGGCCTCTTCCACTCTTGCAGACTCGACGAAGGGCGGCTGCTGCGGGGCCTCAAAATGGCGTCTGGGCCCCCTGGAAGGCGGGTCTAGGCCGCTAAAGTAACTCTGACCAGCAGTGTAACTCGGACGCTTGCCCACCGGGGCACGAGCCCCCACCTCCGACAGCATCCCCACAGCCTTGAAGATTCTACAAAAGTCCCCGGAGCCCTCGGCCCCTGCAGGCTTCCGATGAGGAACAACTGCCTTGATCGCTAACGAAATAACCACGACATAGCCACCCCTTCTGTTAGCACGAGTTTTTTTTGAACTGCCGAAAAGGACTCTGGTCCAACCGCCGGTTGTGGGAAACATTTTGTCCCTGATGCTACTTCCGGACTAACCCGCCCCCGCCCAAAATGGCGCCGGTGTCAATAAGAACTTACGAACACCTCGTGGTGTTTTTAACTAATAAGACTTGATGTTCTGAGATATGTATATGATCTTTTGTACACTTGACGACAAAGAGGGAGGGTTCACTCGACGAACATGTAAAAGGACCCTGTTAAAAAAGTGTTGGTTTCAATGTACGATTTATTATGATATTATTGTAACTGATACATAACCTCGCTTGTGACACACGCCCACGGTATGCATTTAGGAAATTTGATTACAACTAGTCTGACTGTGCTTCCAATTATGAAATGAATGCCCCTTGATCCCTCACCTATTGATAGACCTTTTTAGTTTCCTGCAAATGAATAAATAAACCCTTTTAAATGTTTTTAATGCTGCAAAATACCCCCCTTACTGTACGTGCTTCAGCCATCGCCGTATCCGGCCAAATACGATTGCACTCTCATATCTACATGCTGAACGATTGTGCAAATAAAGGTTTTCCAAACTATGAACAGGTATTGCATGCTTTTCTTTAAATATGGGAACAGCGGGAGAGTTTTTCTGTGCACCCTGCTTTGCTCTCTTTTTAAGGTTATTAGAAAATGGTTGCTCAGCCCCGGATGGAGGATCGAATCTAAGACACGATACTCTGCCTCCAAGTATGCGACTGGCTCAGGAACTAACGCATGGAGAAGGACCTCGACTTCTGAGGACGGGTAAAGTGAAGCGGTGTAAATGATAGAATGTTATAAAGGTACGGCACTCAAAGGTACTAGGGAACAGAGTTGGCCGAAGAGCTGATATGCCTTAAAACATCACAGCGTTGGAAAAGATTTAAGGACCCCGATAGCTAGGTACATCTACCAACTAGATACCTCGCACTAAGTGCCTCTGATTTTTAACGTTTCCCTACACACGGCCTATAAGGACACACTGCCCCCCCCCCCAGGCTTCAGAAACCAAGACCCCAGGGATTCCATCCCGAGGAGATAAGACGAGTATGTGGTAAGTAAAGGACTTTCGTGCCCATGCATTTGATATGCTCGAATGTTGTCCCCCTCCCTTCCCCTCTTTTCCTCCCTCTACAGGTTACATTGGAATCACGACTGAGGTATGGTGAAGATCTGAAGCCTCGCCATGTCTGTTACATGAAGCGGACTAACGCTGCAGGGTGGCACCTAAGCACATCCACAAACTGCTCTTGTAACGAAAGAGCCAATAAGTTGTATGATATGATGAAACACGATCACTCTAATCCGTGTTGCGTGAATGGGCACATGTCACGTATGTCTGAGACTATGAGAAAATGTTTTTATGCGACTGAGGCGTTGACTTAACTAGTCAAAGGACCGAGAGTGCGAGAAGTGCGACACAATGGTGCCTTTTACTCAATGCATCTCCCCTGTACCCGGCCTAATGCTCGTCCGTCCCAAACTGCATGCTTTCAAAATTCTAACACAGACCCGTAATGTCTCATGTTGTGTGATGCGCTGAATAGCCTATCTTAATACACGGCCACTCCCCATGTCGCACGTGTACTATTTAGCCTATTGTTGCACATATATCTATCTCTCTCTCTCTCTCTCTCTCTCTCTCTCTCTCTCTCTCTCTCTCTCTCCTCCACACTCTCACTCTCCTGAACGACTAGCACCTAATTGGCAAACCGCCACCCCTGGTGCACCACCCAATTGGCTCCAGCTACCGCAAGTATTTGCGAAAATTTGTCTTAAATAAAAATCACCTTGATGCCGTGTCACTACCTCTCCTTTCTGCTAAATATTGATGAAACCTAGAATTGGCCAAAAAGGAAAGGACAGGTAAGACGACTGAGGTTCCCTAATCTGACCCGTAATAAGGGAACTACATGTCAGTGGCTTCTATGATAAAAAAAAAATGCCTCAGATAACGCGACCTTCCCCGTCCCGAATTGTCTCAATACCCAAACAGTAAAAGTGACCGAAAAATCCCCATCTTCCCAGAACGCCCTCGGTTTTGTATCAGCTGCCCCGGACGAGAGTTTTAAAAATGTCCCTCACCCCCGGTTCTAAGAGATGGGTCGACTTACGACTAACACAGGCCAGCCGTTGTTCCTAGAAATGATTTGTTGATGAGCAAGCTACAGAGTTTAGAATTCGAGAAATGTCACTGAACGCTTACCAACTGAACTGTGGCCTTCTGCTAGATAACGCCCTCATGACACAAAGCAAGACGATAGTCCCTCACCACAGTTTGCTATGTTCCTAGTTGTTTTCCATAAGACCTCGGTTTTTTAATGAAGTAGTCAGGTTGTAAGAGACCATGTAGGAATTAGAATGATGTTTGCAAAGTTAAGATTAGACCAAAATGAAGAAACTGTTGCAATAAACCCTGTTAGAAGTAAAATGTTTAGCTGAAAGGTAGGATGCATTGATCGAATGGAAAATTGTTTAGCCTATGTTCGTTCCTCAGAAAGATACCTATCAGACCATGGTGGTAGCACGTTGCACTTTTTCGTAAAATATAAAGCCCTGGAGAACGGTATAGCTTCGTAAGGCTCGTACTAGGAAAGTGGGTCTCTGCCAGAAGAACTGATGTGACTGTAATAAACAAAATGCAATGAATAGGTACCAGATCTCGTACCACGACAATGAATGTAACACCAACAAACACCAAAGAAATAGTTACGAAAGAAAGTTATAGGAAATCCAGCAAGCCCATCATCAATTATTTATATGTTGGTTGTGAACCCCAATGTAACGGATGTTTCTCATTTGCTTGGAGCTGGGAGAGAAATAGACTTATGTGATTACCTTCCTCTGCCAATTCTCTAAAGACTGTCTTTTCAAACTCATTTAAGGGTACCACTGTCGGAGGAGAGAGAGACCGGATGTGGGAGCACGCGGCCTGACTACAGATCGTGGAACATCTGCGACATTGGCCAAGACGAGACCGCAACAGTAAGGAGTCGCAGGACGAGGCACTGTTTCCGACAAAATGAGAGGAAAGGGCTGACCTGATGCCCCTGCTCGATGATCAACGTGTGCCGAAAAGTCCCCACTCTCTGAACTCGGTCATGGGCCCGCCTACCTAAAATTTTCCGTCCCCCTGGTCTGTTCCCGATCTGGCCCTGCTCCATCCCTTTTCCTCCGACCTACCCTAAGGACTACTCACACACCCCCCTTCTTCCACCTGAACTCTTTGACAATCGACTCATAAGGACACAGGGCGAAAAGGACCTTCTTGACCAGGAAAGCGAGGAAAAGGTCATGCCCTGCAACGCGGGACCTAGAATAGAGCTGGACACATAGCTCCACCGCCGGTGCTCCACAGTGCCAACAGAAGACGACAAAGAATGCTGAGAACTCACTAATAATGGTCCATGACAATAGGACTTCCCTTTCGAACAATGACACCTCTGATTATCGTTTTTACTACGTCTCATTTCTCTCCCAGCCACCATTATATTGATTACGCTCCAACCGAATACGAAAAGAACTTGCATATGTAATAACCTATCAGTTCATATTCCAAATGACTATAAGCATCTATGAAATGTACTCAACACTCTCGCTACAGAATCGTTTTTGTCCGATATTGCATTACTATGACTTTCCTGCAAACAAGCTTATCGATAGGCCCGCCTCCTAAGACGAAAGATTTTAAATGTAATGTTTATAGCTCCTTCACCTGGGTTCCTACTTCTTTACTTATGACCGCCACAGTAGACATGGATAGGAAATAGGCCAGCAAGATGTCTTGGGAATGTTAAAGGGGGGACTGTGGAAAATTAGTACGGTTTGGTAAACATTATCTGCGCCATCTTGCCTTTTCCCCTGATGCCACACTTTTTGTCGTGCGCACCCGCCATTTTAGGTGCCTCGATCAGAACCACCCTCTGCACGCCACTGGCCCCCAGCACAGCCCTTCGCCCTCACAAGCCCCCCCACGCACTGGCCACCCCCCGCTCTCACATGCTTTGGGTCATAAACCCCTCTTCAGCGCAGCTCTGCCTCAGAACCCCATCCTGTTCCCAGCGCGACACCTCCCTTCGTTCCTTTCACGGTCCCAGACCCTTCGATACAAACCCCCTTTTCCTGTGTGCCCGTTTGTCTTCCCCGTTCCCAGGCCGCCACCTGGCCCTGCGGATACTGTTTATTACCCCCCCCCGTACAGTAGGAAGCTTCCCCCATTAAAGGACCCTCGAATTGATCAAAGCTCCCACCCTATGATATCCGATCAACCCCACACATTCCGTGAATCGGCGGAATGTCCAGCTGCGTGATAATCATCACCTATTGTGACCGGGGTGGGGACTTCAACTGTAAATGTGTGTGGGAACGGGCCTGAAGGGAGATTCCGAGGATGTCCTTTCATACTTCAAAGCATTGCAAGAATGTGTTACCTGCAATAAAGATCACAAAACTGTGTATAAGAGGCCAGGCCTCAGAGATGCGGTTAGAGCACCTCGTGACGATACTGGCTGTCCGAACTGATGTGTTCTCCTCCGGAGAGAATAAACCTTGTTTCCTGCCTTCCAGTCTCCAGCGCCTGCCTCTTCATTGATTAAGATTTTGTGGGTTAAAGAGGCGATACCGCCGAGCAAATATTGGTTGTCCTTGACCTGTTTTTACAAGTCTATTCAGTATACATATAGTAAAAGAGGTACAATGTGCACCAATGGACTTCTGCAATCATGCACAAATTCTAATAAAAACATTCATTTTGAAGCCCAGTCCCCACTATGACCTTCGAATTGGAATATCTGTTACTACAAATCCCCAATTGAGTCTGGCATTCATGAAATAACTATACAAGAGCATATTATAATCAGCATTAGTGAAATCTAAGAACTGGAATGTAAAAGTTATTTCAGCTGTGTGCTTCCAAAACAGAACAAAGAATGGATTTTGCATAAGTAACACCACCCAATGCATATATGCAGACAGACCGATCCAGACGGGAGACTCCCGATTTTTAAGCCAAAAATTGGTTTATTTTGGCTATCTTCCATCTGAAATTGCCTCGGTTTCATTAGAAGTCAATCGGGGAAATGCATTCTCCCCATTCTTTTTTTTAAATCTCCCACTTTACTCTTCTAAAATATGGGCATGTTTTACAATGATATATGTTTTACAACCCTTGAATGTTAAATTAATTCCAGTAGGACTGGTTTGGCAGGGTTTGCATTGTATTGATTTGCCTGAAGATATTTGAACAAAAAGCCTCTTTTACAAGGCATTCATGACAGTGTGGGTAAACAATAAAAATAGATATTGCGGCAGAAAATTAAAAAGTGTGCTTAGATTTGAAGTGAGAGTGTGGAAACAAAAAAGACTAGAAGGAGAAGAGTCCTGTTCGACAGCTGTGAGGATCCTGATGGGGTCACACTTTCAGTTAAAATGTTACAAAAAGGCCTGAAAAAAGATGGGCACTTATCCTGACCAATTGCCTTCTCTGCCCTACACTCCAAAGTCCTTCACCATGACCACATAATTTTGCACTGAAAGTAATATAATAGCAACGTTGTTGCCTTAGTGTTGCAGAAAAAACAAGAGTAAAGCCCTCAGTCTAGGCATAACGCAGGTGTGTTTGTTGGGGTCAAGAAGACCCCATATCCCCTAACCTTCAACAACATCCTTCCCTCAACATTTGAACACTCTCTCAACTCTGTTGACACTGTCATCACTTCTGTTGTTCCATCCCAATCGATTCCACTTCAACATTTGAGCTGTCCCGCTATCATACCAACACTGACCTGGGTTATCGCATGAGCCTGTACATCTGCTTTGTACTGATCACTCACAATGAATGTTACATGAGGCAGGTCCAAAAACAGACTTGAAATGGCTACCTATATTCACGTTTTTAACATTAAAGGCAAGAGCACTGATCGATTTCTCAACAATGACTGCAATAACCCAAAGGTAATCCTCATCAGCAAAGCAGACCATGTTTAAATTTCACATACTTGACTTCATCCTTAAGAATATTTGCTTTTTCCAGATGATGTTTCTGTAGTTTTATTTTCATGCAACCATTTTTCTAACATTCTCCGTTTCCGTACATCACGTGTCATCTATTGCCTCTTCAGCACCAGTTTCTACTCTCTTTCTATAGGTATTTCATGTAATCAGCACAGGAAATGAGGGAAACCAGGTAGCTATTATTGATCTGGATCTGGGATAAGGGGTAACAGAGGTGAAACAGCTGATTTTGTCCTGGTGTAATTTGCAGACACCATGACTCTTTCAGCAACAGCTGCACATTGACTGCTTTACTTTCAGGACAGCAACCTATAGGGGGATTTCATATTCTCACTTCTATCTGGGCCCAAAACAAATGGCTAATTTAAAGGACCATTAGCCATCCATTTGTCGGAATCCCATCCTGGAACGATGCTATCTGGAGCCGAACACCTAGATATCTATTCAATGGATGGAGCCAAAGTCACTCAGCTTATCACTTCCAGCTTAAGAAACACTATGATTTTGACTTTATATAAGAGATATGCATGCACTGCCAGAATATCAAATGCATGTCTGTATCAGTAATTGCACCAATAACGTAAATACTACTTACTAATTAACTTTTTTATTCAATTTCTTTTATAAGGCTTTTTCGCCGTTATATTGAGTTGATTCACCACTATGGTACAGGAACCCAGCCAGGTATTGCGGCATCCTGAGAAAAGGGAAGTGCGGCGTCGACTGATGAAAGGGTGAGTGTACCATAGGAGCATGGAGGAACCCAGGGGCAGTGAGTTCAAGCTGTAGGAGCCTGAAAGGAGGGAATGCTACAAGATTATGAAGGGAGGAGAGGATAGAACACTCTTGTAGTGGCATGTTTGGGAAAGGAATAACCCTGAAGATTCTTTTTTCTGGATCCTAAAGGGAGGGAGGTCTGCACTACGACGAGTCAAGGCTGCATGATCTCGGATTAAAGCAGTCGGAGCTGAAGAAGCCTGCAGGGATAGGGGGGCTTCCGGGTCTGGAGGATGGGTCAGAAACTGCATCAGCTGTTCAAAATCAGTGTTGACATCAGATCTTTGATGATGGTTTTGGGAACACAGGACAGACACATTATTTTGAAAAGAAGACTTTATTGAAGTATATTCATACCGACCCCCAGAGCGGTCCTCTCAGCTCCACAGCCAAGCTTCTTCTGCTGGTCTCTACGATCCAGATTCCAACAGAAGAACCTAGTTGCTAGGAGCATATAAATCACATTACAGGTATGGGAACATAACAGATGGCACCGAATTTCTGGTACTGAGACAGACTGCACTGTACTCAGTTACTGCAGGAAGGAGTTCTGAAGGGTCTTATTTCATGTGATGACCTAGATCAGTTCAGGTTTTTAATTTTCATTTTGTCGTGGGAAGTACTTTTCATTCTAATATAAATGTAGGACTCCAGGTACGGGAGTGCAAAGGAAAGTTCTGTCCTGGATGAGAGCCTCACCTTGGAGCAAACAACCATCTCAATGCCTGTATTTACTCATGGCTACCAGTATTTTTCCCCACTCCGAAAATAAAAGGAGATTTTATGGAACCACCAGTTAGCTCCCCCGACTTTAGTCCTTTGTAAATGACAGGACTCACAAGGGCTCTCAGCAGGCTGAGACTGCCAAGACCTGTCTACACCACGAGTAACTCCATACCAAAGAGGCCTGCCTCCGGAGACCACATCGGTCCAGTCACTCTGGGGGCAGGACAGCGGCATGTAGCAGGGCCATCATAGGTAGTGCTCTTGCGCTGTGAATGATTGACGCCTCTGCTCTGCTAAGTCCGGGAGGTCTGCAACAGGGGCATAACACAGGCCCCCACAGCTCACGCGGTGCGTGGGGGGCCCTAGCTGCAAGGGGCCCCCTCGGCACTAAACCCTGGCCGGGAGAGCTCCTGATTGAGCCCGGAGGGGGCCCCCCTAAGTACCGTGCAGGGAGCCCCCCTCACTTCTCGTTACGCCAGCGGTCTGCAGTACTTTGGTGGCGGCGCTGCCGCATTCAGGAATTTTGCGCACACAGGGCAAAATAAAGCCCAACTTTGTGCACCACGCGAGGAGAGTTATTTCCAGCATGAATGGGAAAAATGTCGCCCATTTGTGCGGGAAATAGCCCAGTATGGCAATACTGCCACTGGGCCCTCCCAATGCATCACCTATCTTTTGTAGTTGGAACTGGCATGACATTCCATTGTGTATAATTTCTGGTTAGTGAAATGTATGTAATTTAATTGTGTTTTAATTCTATTCAGTGAATCATTTTTCAGTGATTCACACGCTGATTGTTTGCTGTATAATACACATTTAGGCCACTGACAATCTGAATTACGTGTTTGTGCGTCAGCAATACAAATTAATACTGCAGATTCCTTTCCAGAGATTGATTGGCTTTTCTTTTTTTCTATTTCGTTTGCATTGGAATATTATCATTAGGGCACAAAATGTAATGCCTTCACATTGTCTTTCGCGACACCATGAAATCCTGCCATTAAGTGATGTCCTTAGATCAGAACTTTCAACGCCTATCTAGGTGCTATCAGTGGTGAGCCAGATCTTTTGAATCTGTACTAGGGATGCTCTCCTTTTCTATGTACATTTGCTGCACCTTTCGGATTTAGTCTATTTTTAGATTTTGCTAATTAATTCCTATATTTCAAATTGTAAAAAGCCTTTATATGCCAATTGATTTCTGTCTTATGAGCGATTATTTGAACCTGACAATCTATTTGTCTTCTGTATTGTACTTCCTGTTTTAATAAATCTAATGATTTTCTAATTTACTGATCTCTAAATGGCTTTTTGGGTCTCGCCTTAAATGTGCATGCGCTATTGTGAGAGGTAATGTATACATTTGCTGGCTTGACTGTCAATCTTTTCAGCTGCCTCCTAATTGACAACCATGTACTTCACGTCACTTCCTTTTATTTCTCTAGAGCATTGACCAAGTACTAATTGATTTCATTTGATTAGTATATGTCCTCTGCTTGCACTGTGATAAAAGTTACTTTTTTTCATTCTTCTGTCCATCAATTCTACTTTTTTTGTAACGTCCATACCACGGGTTTGTTGTTTTCTTAATTTGTTTTGGAATTCGGTGCTGCCTTTTATAGCACCAAAGAAATGGCATGGAATATTCAAGTAGACCAAGGGACTGAATGTGTTTATAGGTTGTGCCTCTTTTCTATGTATACAAAGTATGTATCTGTTAAAAGTGACCACTAGTCAGAAACCAGACTTCCATAGTCTTTCCAGACAAGGAGTCCAGTCACATGCTTCAAGCCAGGCTGCCATAAGCAACATAAACATTTTGGATACATCTGTGGATAGTATGTGGCTTTTTGAAGTGCCCCAAATTTGGGCAGCGCTACAGATTATAGATTTCTCCTTAAAACCTGTGCTTAAGTTTCTCATATGTATTCCACTAAAAGCAATTCAGGCCCCCTATATTCATATGCATTTAGGTGCAAGAGATGTAGCCTAAACGCCACTACTCCACTCCAGTCCACTTAGGTCTATCCCATTCCATTGCATTCTACTCCACTCCACTCCAACCCACTCCATATACCCTACTCCACTACATTCCAATTTTCCTCAATTTATCTCACTTAACTCCACATCGAATCTACCCAACTCCACTCCACCTCACCCAATCTACTCCATTCTATGTCAATCCATCCCAATCCACTCCAAACTACCCACATCCACAAAACTCTACCTCACTCCACGCAATTCTACCCTAATCTACCGAACTACACTCCAATCTGCCCACCTCTACCCCTCTCCACTCAAATCTATCCCACTCCACTCCACTCCACTCAATCTACTCCAATCTGAGCTACTCCACTCCACCCCAATGTAACCCACTGCACTACACGCCAAACTACCCCACCCCAATCTATCATACTCCACTCTACTCTACCCCACTCCACTCCTATCCAATATACCCCACTCCACTCTACCCCATTCTACACCACTCCACCCAAATCTATCCTATTCAACAACAATACACCAAAATGCGCCCCATTCCACCCCACCTCAATCCAACTGTTAAAATCTACCCAAGTGCAACCCACCCCACTTCACTACCATCTATTCCAATTTACCCCACTCCACTTTCATCTACCCCACTCCCATCTACCCCACTCTACCGACCCCAATCTAACCCACTCTACAATACTCCAATCTAACCCACTCCACTCTAATCTAGCCCACTCAACCCCATTCTAACCCACTCCACCCCCACTACAGTCTCCGCCACTCCACTCCGGCCTACCTCAATCCACTCAAATTGACCCGACTCCCCTTCAATCAACCCCACTACACCTCAATCATCACCAATATTCCCCACTCCACACCAATCTACCACACTCAACTTCAATTAACACCACTCAACTCCAATCCAATCTACCAAACTCCACTTTACCCCAAACTACCACACTCCACTAGTCTTCCCCAATCCATGCCAATCTACCCCCTTCCTATCCAATATACCCCACTTCATTCTCTTGCAATCTACCCCACTCCACCCAAAACTACACCAATCCACCCCACTATATCCAACTTTACTTTAATCTACCCACTTCACTCTACCTAATTCTAACCCACTCCATTCCATGCTAATCTACCTCACTACACTCCAATCTACCCTAACCTACTCACTCCAGTACACCCCAATCGACCCTACTTCACTAAACCCTAATCAACCCCACTTCATGTAAATCCACCACAATGTACTAAACTCCACTTCAATCAATCCCAGTCCACCCCAATTTGCGCCACCCCATTCTCCACCTCTATCCATATACCCCACACCGCTCCAACCTACCCGCTCCAACCTACCCACTCCACTCTACCACACTCCACCTGAATCTACCCCAATCCACCCCACCCCAATATATCTATTCCAATCTACCCCACAGCAATACACCTCACTCCACTCTCACCAATCCCAATCTATCCTATTCCACTTTGCTCCAATCTAGCCCACACCATTTCACTCTAATCTACCCACTCTACTCCAATCTTCTCCACTTCTCTCCCCTATATCCCAATACATTCCACTCCACTGCAGTCTAGTCTACCCCACTCCAGTCTACCCCACCCCACTCTACTCTACCCCACCCCACTCCACTCTACCCCACCCCAGTCCAGTCTACTCCACCCCAGTCCAGTCTACTCCACCCCAGTCCAGTCTACCCCATCCCAGTCCAGTCTACCCCACCCCAGTCCAGTCTACCCCACCCCAGACCAGTCCAGTCTACCCCACCCAGTCCAGTCTACCCCACCCCTCTCCAGTCTACCCCACCCCTCTCCAGTCTACCCCACCCCTCTCCAGTCTACCCCACCCCACTCCAGTCTACCCCACCCCTCTCCAGTCTACCCACTCCTCTCCAGTCTACCCCACTCTTCTCCAGTCTACCCCACTCCTCTCCAGTCTACCCCACCCCACTCTACTCCACTCCAGTCTACCCCACCTCAGTCCAGTCTACCCCACCCCACTCCAGTCCAGGCTACCCCACCCAGTCCAGTCTACCCCACCCCTCTCCAGTCTACCCCACTCCTCTCCAGTCTACCCCACCCCAGTCCAGTCCAGTCTACCCCACCCCAGTCCAGTCTACCCCACCCCACTCTACTCTACCCCACCCCAGTCCAGTCTACCCCACCCCTCTCCAGTCTACCCCACCCCTCTCCAGTCTACCCCACCCCAGTCCACTCTACCCCAGTCCACTCTACTCCACCCCAGTCCACTCTACTCCACCCCAGTCCAGTCTACCCCACCCCAGTCCAGTCTACCCCACCCCAGTCCAGTCTACCCCACCCCTCTCCAGTCTACCTCACCCCAGTCCAGTCTACCCCACCCCACTCTACCCCAGTCTCCTCCAGTCTACCCCAGTCCTCTCCAGTCTACCCCACCCCAGTCCAGTTTACCCCACACTTCTCCAGTCTACCCCACTCCTCTCCAGTCTACCCCATTCCTCTCCAGTCTACCCCACTCCTCTCCAGTCTACCCCACTCCTCTCCAGTCTACCCCACTCCTCTCCAGTCTACCCCACCCCTCTCCAGTCTACCCCACCCCTCTCCAGTCTACCCCACCCCAGTCCAGTCTACCCCACTCCTCTCCAGTCTACCCCACTCCTCTCCAGTCTACCCCACCCCTCTCCAGTCTACCCCACCCCTCTCCAGTCTACCCCACCCCTCTCCAGTCTACCCCACCCCAGTCCACTCTACTCCACCCCAGTCCAGTCTACCCCACCCCTCTCCAGTCTACCCCACTCCTCTCCAGTCTACCCCACTCCTCTCCAGTCTACCTCACCCCAGTCCAGTCTACCCCACCCCAGTCCAGTCTACCCGACTCCTCTCCAGTCTACCCCACCCCAGTCCACTCTACTCCACCCCAGTCCACTCTACCCCACCCCTCTCCAGTCTACCCCACTCCTCTCCAGTCTACCTCACCCCAGTCCAGTCTACCCCACCCCAGTCCAGTCCAGTCTACCCCACTCCTCTCCAGTCTACCCCACTCCTCTCCAGTCTACCTCACCCCAGTCCAGTCTATCCCACCCCAGTCCAGTCTACCCCACTCCTCTCCAGTCTACCCCATCCCACTCCAGTCTACCCCATCCCCAGTCCAGTCTACCCCACCCCTCTCCAGTCTACCTCACCCCAGTCCAGTCTACCCCACCCCAGTCCAGTTTACCCCACCCTTCTCCAGTCTACCCCACCCCTCTCCAGTCTACCCCATTCCTCTCCAGTCTACCCCACTCCTCTCCAGTCTACCCAACTCCTCTCCAGTCAGTCTACCCCACTCCTCTCCAGTCTACCCCACTCCTCTCCAGTCTACCCCACTCCTCTCCAGTCTACCCCACTCCTCTCCAGTCTACCCCACCCCTCTCCAGTCTAACCCACTCCTCTCCAGTCTAACCCACTCCTCTCCAGTCTAACCCACTCCTCTCCAGTCTACCCCACCCCTCTCCAGTCTACCCCACCCCTCTCCAGTCTACCCACCCCAGTCCACTCTACCCCACCCTTCTCCAGTCTACCCCACCCCTCTCCAGTCTACCCCACCGCTCTCCAGCCTACCCCACTCCTCTCCAGCCTACCCCACTCCTCTCCAGCCTACCCCACTCCTCTCCAGCCTACCCCACTCCTCTCCAGCCTACCCCACTCCTCTCCAGCCTACCCCACTCCTCTCCAGTCTACCCCACTCCTCTCCAGTCTACCGCACTCCACTCCAACCCAGTCCAGTCCAGTCTACTCCACCCCAGTCTACCCCACCCCAGTCCAGTCTACCCCAGTCCAGTCTACCCCACCCCAGTCCAGTCTACCCCACCCCAGTCCAGTCTACCCCACCCCTCTCCAGTCTACCCCACCCCTCTCCAGTGTACCCCACCCTTCTCCAGTCTACCCCACTCCTCTCCAGTCCACCCCACTCCTCTTCAGTCTTCCCCACTCCACTCCTGTCCTCTCCAGTCTACTCCACTCTATTCCTGCCACTCACGGCCAGTGATCAATTAAGCTCCTTCTTGAGAAAGTGTGAGCTTTATGTGAAATTCATCGACAGGTTTGCAGATTTTATGTAGACATTTTAGACTCAAAATAAATGATATGTACAAATGGGATGCAAATGTAACCTGGCTTTTAAGAAGAGAAAAAATGTAGTTCTTCAGTACCTGTGTAGAAGGATATAAAAGTTGCATCACAGTAGGTGCTAGTGCATATGATTTGGGCCCTGTGTTAACCCAAATAGAGGGCCAGAATGAGTATACAGTTGAATTTACCCTTAGAACCTTGAGGACTGTTTAACAGTGTAATTCTGCAACCGGAAAATGTAATGCTGTGGTGTGTAGAATGGGAAGAAATGTAAATAAAGCCTATGGGGAAGACCTTTTGTGATCAAAGTTAATCATCTGCCTTTGGATGACATTCTACCTGGTACCAAAGTGAAGAAATCCACATACAGATCATCAAGACTATCTACAAATAGTATAATTTTAAAACCAAATACATCACTGATGACAAGAATGTATGTGGCGACTGTTTAGTGGCTAGTTCAGACTACCTATTGAGTAAAACAGCGGAAAATGCACGGCTGAGACTGAGGAAGGTATTATTGCTGGTTGTGATTTTAATGAATCCAAGTGTGGGAGTTGGGACTAATGGAAATCAGAAATGTCTTGTGACCAAGTTATGCAAGAGGTGCTTAATTTGCAAAGGTTGGCCCAGAGAAAAGGATTGCTCAGGAAATTGAACTATTCTGGAAAGTTGGAAATTGACAGGTTTTTGTTTAATGGGGAAACAGTGGCAGAACCTGCTGCTGCTCACGATGGCAGTTAGGGATGACACTCATGAAGAAGAAGGTCAGAGAAGAGTATTGATGGACTAGATTTCATAGTGAGATTGGAAAATATATACGT
Source organism: Lissotriton helveticus (assembly GCF_964261635.1). Classification (NCBI taxonomy): domain Eukaryota; kingdom Metazoa; phylum Chordata; class Amphibia; order Caudata; family Salamandridae; genus Lissotriton; species Lissotriton helveticus. Next base: position 1,027,211,889 of record NC_136063.1, read on the forward strand.
GAATGCAACAATTTTTATGTGTGTTATAACTACTTAGGGATTTGTTCTCCAACTGATTTGATAGTGCCAGTGTTTGTCTATTTTGGACACATTCAATATATTACCTACATGATTGAGTTTCATTGTAGTTCTTGTTGAGCATCTCATTAGGCGGAGGTTAGGTTTTTGCATAAACCCGCTGCTTATGCTGAGGTAGAGTGTCAGCTTGATACTAAGGAGGGTGTTCCTGAATGTGTACTCACTGACATCCGTATACAGATTACCTCTTTCATTGTGCAGGAGTTTTGTACAAAAGTGGGGTGAAACATCTTAGAACCCGCTGCACCCACACCAAAGTAATGGTATGGTTGGAAGTTTTTTTAATCACCTTCTAGTTGATTGTGTTCAGAGTGCTGTGAGAGCGAAAAGGGATGTTTCCGAGGTGGAGCATGAATTGCTGTGAGCTTACAGGATAGTGCCTCCTCTATCAACGGGTAAGTCTCCGCTTGAACCCATGCGTGGAAGAAAAGCAGGTTCTCGTCTGAATCCCACTTGCTTGTTTGCGTACAAAGCATGTGAAGTATCACTGCCCAAAGTTTGGCCTGAGGCACAGAGAGTGAATAACAAGATAAAGGCTAGTAGCTTGGGTACTGGACGGCACGAAGGTTAAAGTTCCACAGTTTGCTGTTGAGGAACTTATGAGGGTCAAACAAGCCATTTTCAAACTCAAAATACTGCGACCCTGAGAGTCTGCTGGAAGTGCAAGGTAATACGGTTTTGGTTGATGGTGGACAGTGGTGGTATGTGAGCCATTTGCCTACTTTGTAGAGAGCCACGGCTGGCAGGATCGGTAACCACTGAGAGCTGACCTGCCTGGGTGTGGTTACTTCAGTACATCAGTACACTTGAGGAGTTCATAGGTGTCAGCTATACGATAGTAAAACCCTCACAGACCAGTAGCCCACACAGTAGCTACAGAAACCAGCTGGAAGCAGAACTGGTGGGGGCAAATAAGTATACAGTTCCTGCAACCTTTATTCTCACAACAACAAATCTACATAAATTAGAAAAAAGGCTTCTCTTCTGCTTCTGCGATACTGACATGGTGGCCCAAGGCATCAGAGTATGCCTCAAATTGGATTGCGGTGGAGAGCAACGGAGCTGCTGCTGGTCTGCAGTTAACACAGAGATACAGAGCAGGAGTCAAAAGAGCGATGGCCGTAGCGCTGAAAAGGAAGGTGAAACCTTCACAAATTAATGACTCTTTGCCTGTCAGTGCCTGGCACTTCTGGCATACTCAAACTGGAGACAGGCCAACCATTCCTGGCACTTTAGTGGCCCACTTCGGAAGTCGATATGCCCAAGCAAAATGCCATCACTCACAGTGAAGATAGCCAATGGCAGTGCAAGTGGGCTCTCCCACTGATCGATTCTGTATAGTGTGGTGAGCAGAAGTTAAATGTGAATGACATGTCAACAGACAAATGGATGAGGAGGGCTGACGGACAGTCCCTCTATGAAAGTATGTTTACATTATGTTTCATTATTAATGTTTGGGTAAAACAAAAGATCTTGGCCAACACCAGATCTAAAAAAGGGCAGGGTCAGAGTTTCTCAAACACACAACATTGGGCAGCAAATAACCCCCACTGAAGAGCTGCAGAAACAGGTTACAATCCCTCACTCAGATATCTTTTGCCCACAAGTTGGTCATTTGAAACAGTAGATGGACTAGGAGCAACAGGTTCACCAGTAAGGCAACTTCATCCAGGCCCCCCGCAGGCACAGGCAACTTTTAATACCGTTTTAAATTAATTCACCTTATAACTCTCTGCCAGAAAGCAATTTGTGCAGATAGAATCCTGGAGACATCCCCCAATTACTGTTTCCTGTGAAGTTCTACAGGGTTTTACTCTTGCTCCAATGATACTCAACTTGAAGATGAAGGGACGGAATGTACCTAATAATCAACAATACAGGACTATCCACCAGTACACTAACAACACCTAACTATATGTTAAAGCATTGTGAGCTGAAGGAATCCTTAAACTCAGTTCCTGGCAGGACCTCATTCAAACTTGAATATCTACAGTTTATCTGAAACTCAAGACTGCAATTGTTCTCACAAATAGAGAAACCATTAATATTCATTCAGAAGTAGCATCAACATCTTACATGGTTCCTTACCTCCCCTCTCACCATCTGCTGAATCTCTGGATGTTTCTCCTTACCCTCTCTCTGCCCTTCAATGCAATAACAAGAAAGAAGCACAAACATCATGGTGCCAGCTTACATTCCTTAAAAAAAAAAGGAAACCCTTGCTCCCTTTTATGAACTCTTCATTTAAAGTCCAAACCCTCATCTTACCATCCATCGACATAGACCAGTGAGTAGCGACTGGTCTCTCAGAATTCACTGCAATCCTTTGCAACAGCAGATTTCGTCTGGCCAAGGGGCCTGGGCACACTATGCTGTGGACATGCCCAATACTATTTTCGACTATACAGTGCATCGTCTGAATAGATTTTTAATAACCATACGCTAAAACAGTGTTGTATCCAACTTCCACATAGAATGGTAATGTTTCACGACACAAAGCTAGTTTGAGTCGAACCATCCTGTTTTGTGCTCGCCAACAGCAATTTTCCGGAATATTGGAAATTCCTACTATACGTCATACGGCAAAGCTGGGGGGATGTTTACCTAAAGCAGCATTTGGGCGCCGGGAGATAGACAATAGAGGTAGACCAGTTTCGATAAAATCAGGTACTGGGTTATCCAACGGAGGCCAACAGCGTGGAAATCATTTAAATTGAGAATATGGGGGATGGCTCCTGTTTCTTAGCGCCAGGTTAGCAGCACGCATTGAGGCCTTTATTTAGGAGACTTAGAAAATATTACGGATCTTGTTGACAAATTATATGAAGAACAATTCTCTGCGAAGGGTACAGGATAATGGGCTAATTATATTAGGAATACCCCAAAAAAATTAACTCAGTTTGTAAATCGAGATTTGGGGCTAAGTCTGTAAATACAATACGAATACATTAAGAGGAGCTAATTTCAGGATGATACAGCTCTTTGACTCGTGGATGGCTTGTTATGGTCCACCATATCTTCAGAAATGTAATCATAATATATCTAGCCAGTGGCTTGATGCCAAGATAGCGGTGATAGGATGCAGATGGTATGAGCATCCCCAGCATTAGGAGGAGTGGTAGAAGTCAGTGTTTTCCCCACATATGGCCATGGGTGTGTGGTTCAAGTAAACCCAGATGGCAAATGCTCATTAATGGGCAGCTCTAGGCATTGAAGGTCAATCCATTCAAAAGCACAAAATGTGGTAGTACTCATCTGTCTGATCATTGATTTCAAATTGTTTTTATTGAATTTTCCAGAAAGAACAAATACATGATAGATACAGTAATAATATTAATAATAATCATCATCATAAAAATACAACGTATACTTATTCTAGTGCGAATGAAGATTGTGATATTCATAGAACACCTGTATATCTATGTTTCTAACATAATACCAACTCCTACTGCAATGCACTTGGATAGCTTGCTCCCTTTTCTTCTGTCTTCGTTGTTTTTTTTATTATTTACCTGTATTTTTATGATTAGTATTATTATTCTTACTGTCAGATCATTTATGACAGGGATCTGTTAAGCTAAAGAGCCACTGCTTTCGAATTATGGTTTAGAAATGAAGCAGGTTATGCCTTGGAAAATACGTAGTCTAAAAGAAATGGGGTGCAACAGAAATTTGACGTAATCTGGGTGTGGTTTTTTAGTCATAATAACATTATTGACTAGAGGTCGTACGAGGAAGTTTGCAATATGGATTGGGCTAACGATTTTAAGAAACACATAATTAATTGTTATCATAAACTTTCTTTCTATTTAAGAAAAAAACACAAAAGTTGATACAAAATACACACGGAGGTGAAGATAAAATATATCCAATTTGCCTCTTAAAATAAGTCATCTGAGGTTGGAACAACAACTCTAAAATTACTGGATTATACAACAAATATTTTAAAAACACTAAAAATTCACCCTAACAATGCGGTCGCTTGGAAAACCAACTTTCAATATTTCATGTTACAAAACAGTTTTTTGACATGCAATAACAGTGCAATAAAGTGCATAATGCCAACTAAAGAACATGAACATCTACCTAAGGCTCCTTTCTTTCCAACAAATTACCCACACCCACCCCAGAAACTTTGCAACAGCGATCACAATGGACTCTTCCATTGATGTTTTTAGAATCCTAAATGCCACGCTGCTGGACCTGGTCCCCAAATTTAGACATAGAGGTTTCAACCATCTCGACATAGGTTTTCTATACACTGGGCAAGCAAAAAAGATGTGTTTCGCTGATTCAATCGAATCCAGGCAATGTGGGCAATTACAGCTGTTCGAGCTACACTATTTATTGGTAAATGCATTGGTAGGGAGTGAACCCACCCTAAACTGATGATACAGTTTCCTATCTTTGGGGTTGGTAATTAGATCCCAATAGCCTTCATATTTTACTTCATGCTTGAACTCGAGGAAGGCTCTGGACAAAAAGGGTACAGTTAGAGCTGCAAACCGCCTCATGATTATCAAATTCCAATACGCTGCCTTAAGCTCAGTTTTAGTTGGAAATACACTGTCGGTGGGGGAAGTCCACAAACGGCCCATCCCCATCTCACGGAGTGTATTTCTAACACACCTTAACCATGGAATTTTGTTCGTGACATCAGCCTCTCTTACATTAGTTAAAGCCAGGGCATAGTGTGAAAGCGTCGGGGTCACCCATAGCCTTCTCCAGTATGCTACTGGCCTATAGTGTGTCACGTCCCTGATCGAATGACAACCCAGATCTAAGTATAGAGGTAGTAACGGGGTGGACTGTGGGAGGCCAATTATGGACCGCAGGTATTTGTTTTGTGCTAACACCAAAGAGTTCAAATTGGCTTAACCCCACAGCTCAGCCCCGTATAAGATTGAGGCGCCAATTTTGGTGTGGTAGATTTGTAGCGCAGGAGCAATTGGTTTGGTATATGATAATCTCTGCTCCTTTAGCAATGCACCCGAGAGTTGGGCATGCTTGACAGTGATCAATTCGATTTGGGGCTTCCAGCTTAATCTTTTGTCAATAGTTACCCCTAAATAAGAAAAAATCTCAGTTTGTTCCAGAGTACCTCCCATCATTTCGACTCTACCCACGATCTTCTTGTGTTTGTGCAAGACTATATATTTTGTTTTGTCCACATTGACAATTAGATCATGGTCCTCACAAAACTCCTCGAATCTCGAGAGGGCACATCGAAGGCCCTTTCTTGTCTTGGAGAGGATGAGGGTGTTGTCTGCAAACATGAGTAACGGGATCTTATACCCAGCTAATGATGGCGCATCTGTTGGGAGATTCTCAAAATAATGCACTACCCCATTAATGTATAAGAGAAGAGGGTGGGTGCTAGAACGCACCCCTGCCTAACCCCCTTCTCTACGGGAAACTTTTGGGTGGTGCTTCCCTGCGCATCCCATCTCACCTGCGCATAGTTAGCGGCATGTAACTTGACCAGAAGTGCCAGAATATCTAGCGGCATACCTAGCTTCAAAAAAGTGCGCCACATCTTGGTACGGGGAACGTGGTCGAAAGCCGACTTAAGGTCGACGAAGGCTGCATAGATGGTGCCTCCCCCTAAAACTACGGTACGCCAATAAATAAGAATAAACCTGAACACCTGGTCGATGGTACTAGTACCTGACCGAAACCCCGCCTGGAGGTGGGACAGGATGTCGCATTCCTCCATCCAGGTCTGAATTTTACTTAGTACCAACCTTGCCGATACTTTTTGTAAACAATCGATAAGGCTTATGGGCCTGTAGTTCCCTGGTTGAGTGTGATCTTCTTTTTTTTAAATGGGAAGTATTTCTGCTCCTGCCCAAGTGCCGGGCATAGATGCTCCATTAGCAATAGCATTCACGAGGAGCTGAATGTATGATGCCCAGATATGTATGTCGTGGAAGAACAGATCAGCGGGGATGCAATCAGGCCCGGTGCATTGCTTCTTGGTACTAGCAGAAGAGCATTTTCCACCTCTTTCTTAGTAAAGTATAGAGTGGAAGCGGGGGGTGGCATGTCAAAACAATCGTGCACATTCGCCAGCACATGCAAACTGGTTTTTAAAGTGTGAAACCCACTGGTCTGGCTCCACGTGGTTCGTAGGGACCTTACAAAGAGCCCCACTGCCCCACCTCACCAGGTGCCAAAAAGCAGTCATATTTCTCCCCGAACAAACTTTGAGCACTTCCGCCCAATGCTGTTTATCCCAGTCCCTTTTGGCACGATATTGCACTATCTAGTATTCTGCCCTCGCCTGGCGTATTTCTTCCCTATCTTTTGACCTGATTGCTAGGGCTAGGGTTCTATAAGCCAAACGGCAAGAAGTGTCATACCAGGCGGCGGTTTTAAAGCCAGAAAGAATCAAAGGTTTTTTGCTTTTGGAAATAAATTAAGCTTTTAAGCTGTGTAAAAAGGTCCTCATGGACCTGCACAACTTTAAAATTAAGCTCTTCCTGTGTTACGCAAGTCTGTAAATTACCTAAAGCATTAACTACCAAACTGCTCATTTGTTTCATATGCTCATCCTTTTTGAGCACATTTGCCCATTTAACTCGTCTAGTGTCATTTGTCAGTTGGGCCTCCACATAATCTATACGTGGGGCCAAACTGGCTCCACGGGATGTACACATGGGTAGTAAGGAGAGCAATAGCGGGTTGTGGTCACTCTCGGGTCATTCACAGATGACCATATTTACTAAATTGGACCAGAACTCTTTACTAAGTAGAAAACAATCTATTAGACTGGTGCGCAGTCCAGTGCTAAAGGTATGTGAACCCAGTTTGTCAGAGGGGGATCTCCTGTTAACAGCCCTAACCCCTTGTTCCAAACAAAAAACTTTTAATTGGAGTGCTGCACTCGTCCATCTTTTTATTGCAGGAAGTTCCAACGGGGGAATGGACCACTGGGCGTCCTCCTCTGCACTAACATTTACGTCATAAAGGTCCAGGGGGTTCAAATGTACAATTAAAATCACCAGCTATTATAACGTTGTTATCACCTCTATGTTCTAATAAAAACAAATCTAAAATGCTACAATTGGGGAAGCTTTCCCACCCTGCAGGCCCCTTGAATAAACGTTAATAAGTAGCAGGTCTGGGACATTTACCTGTTGCAACCTAATTATGAAGATATCCCTGCAATTAATGTGGAGCTCCTCTACCGTATATTGGTCACATTGTCTAACCCAAGTGGTCAGTCCCCCTTTAGGTCTGCCACGCTGCCCTTTTTCTGCAACCTTGAACAAATTGAAATAACCTTGACGAAATACTTGGTCCGTTGCCCAGGTCTCTTGAAAAAACAGTATATCGAACTCCTCAATGAATGTAGACCAATCTACAGAGACTGGTTTTTGTAAAAGCCCAGCGATGTTCCATGAAACTAGTTTGGGTCCTGCAAAATCACTGTGATTATTACCATAACCTGGCTGGTGGCATACACCGGTTATCACCCCAGGAACAGTAACCCCTTCATACAAATGGTTGTCTACGGTTCTCATGCCACAATCCCTTCCCATACCCATCCTGGATGAACCCGGAGCATTTTCGTTATTCGGCCCATCCGGTGTGCCTGGTAGTGAGATCCCTTTCATAATAGGGGCTAGAACCATTTCACCACCTCCCAGCTCATCGGTTAATGGTGGGGTCAATATCCTCCAGGTTAGAGAGGAGCTTGAATCTGTTGTGTGTTGGGACTACGTAATCGTAGGAACCGTGAGCCTGAACTGCATTCCTTGAACCGGCCCTTCCAGTTACTTGAGAAGAAGTATTGCGATAAAAGAAGCCTAGTGGCAGTATGTGGATATTATCCATACTCAAATACCTAGACCCAGCCCTCTCTAGAATAGTTTGGACTAACAGTGGGGACCCGAAACTCAGCACCACACAATCACCACTAAAGGATTTCGGGGATTTCCCTACCCATGAGATTCTGCGCATCATTTTAATTTCTTGAAATAGGCAGTTACCCAACCCAGTTCTAGTATTCAACAGATGGAGGGCTTTATTCTTAAGTGATGCCCAATGTCCAACGCTACCTGGAGAAAGGACTGGTACATTGGAAAGTATGATGGTATATGGTGTAGCTTCCTGCGGTAAATTGAGAGATTTACTAGGACTCTCAATCTCACCCTGCAATGTCCCTAAATTGTGGCGCCCAACACGTTCCCTACTATGACCGGCATTGGCAGGAATGGTGAGTGAGCTACATGGGTTTACATTAGGGGCTGGCACTGCAGTGTTAGCGCTACAACCAGCCTCATTGGTGGGTTTTCTTGTATTATGCGCTGTTACCGATCTAGATTCGATTGGGCCACCTAGCATTCCCTCTCTCAGGATGGGCGTTGGGGAAGAAAGATGTTGCTCTATTTGAGACAATCTCATATCAATATCAGACAGTTTTGTGAATAAAGGATCAAGCATAGCTGCAAATTTCTCTTCTAGTTTGGCTATGATGGAATCGTCAAAATCGCTAGACACCTGTCTAACATTGGCCACAACCCTATCACCTGAGGGGCTCAAAATACCTGGAGATAGAGCGACATTTGGGCCACCCTCATTACCCCGACAATTCCCTTTTGTTTTAGCCACTTTGCTGGCCTGGTGTGAGGTTTGGGGCAAACCACCCGCCTTCCTTTTTTTGTTTTGAGCCTCCCCACCCTTGTTCTGCACAGATCTTTGATGTCGTGTAAGGATCTTAGCGGGGGGAGAGAGAGCAGGATATAAAATACTAGCTACCATAGATTAATCATTTGGTTGGGGTATTTGGGACAGAGAAATCACTGGTGGCATACAATCAGTTGCTGAGTCTGGAATAAGTAGGGGACCGGATAAGTGGGCTTCGGAGGAGGCTCTGCGGGGATCTAATGAGATTCTCCTTTCAGTAAGTTCAATCTCATGGATAAGGACCGACTCAGCCTGTGTAAGAAACGCATCCAGGGTACCCGCAACCCCTGGACCTCCTGCCCCTTTGCGATTAACCTTGTTCATACTAACTTGGTAGGAATACAAGTAACACTACAACACTGCACAAATAACAAGGGATGCTGACCAGATCCTAAAGAACAGAGAGTTCGATGAAAGAGGGATGGCCCAGTCCTGCCTCCTCCTGGCTCTGACGGGTCCGCCCTTGGCCCAGGCTTCTCCCAGGCATGGCCCGGGCACGCCCGCACTGCGGGAACCCTGGCCCCCTTTTGAGCGCCTCCTGGCGCTCGACAGTGCGGTGCGCGGCGTGCGCTCCGCACGGAATGCCGGCAGATGTAGTCAATGGGGCTTGGGCAGACAATGGCGGTCCCCGGCGTCTCACTGGTCAGTGGCAGAGTTCCCAGGCAGTGCAGCAGGCGGGCGGCCTTCCTCAAAACAACAGGTAGGCAAAAAGTCAGTGGGCTCCCGCCCTGCCGGAGCCCTGGCTCCCTTTTGAGCGACTCCTGGCGCTCGACAGTGCGGTGCATGGCGCGCCCCGCACGGAATGCCGGGAAATATAGTCAATGGGGCTCGGGCAGACCATGGCGGCCCCCGGCATCTCACCGCTCAGTGGCAGAGTTCCCAGGCAGTGCAACATGCGGGCGGCCTTCCTCAAAACAACAGGCAGGCAAAAAGTCTGTGAAATATTTGATTTGATGCATTTTCAAAGAATGGTTACCTAATCTCTTCTTTGTACTCTTGGAGATTTGAACCTTTCCTAAGAAATCAATAAAATATATGTACGTATGTGACTTATACATCATTAGCTTAACTACAAAGTACCAGACCATTGCATGTGGCAGTTGTTTTGGAATGGGTGGGGGCGAGGGGAGAGTGCAAGAGCATCATATGTAAAGGTTTGCTCGGGTGGATTCCAGGGAGGTCTAGGGTGGTTCAGTAGATTCACGAGTGAAAGAGTGGGAAGAGGAGAGTGTGGTCGGCTGGCATCTGAGTGATTACGATGTTTGGGCACCGGGCAGAAAGGGAATGTAAGAGGCCCCTCTAATCTGCACACACCAGGGGACATTGAGGGCTGTTTTCATCTCTATAGATGGCCTTGCTCCTGCGATGCTGAAGGGTAGAAGGCCTGATTACAGCAGAAACCATACGAATAGGTCTCCTTCAACGGGGAACAGAGACCATCGCCTCTATACACCATAGCATGCCCCTCCTGTGGGCAAAATGGCAACACGACACCTTGCTCTCAATTAGATGAGCAGGGATCACAAGAGGACCAGTGTACAACGGTCTGGCTGTGGCGCACTGGTGTGAGAGCATGAAACATGTCGAAGAATATACACTACTGGATCATTGCACCAGTGTGTAATTCTTCCGCTCACTGTTTTTACCAAGGTAGTTAACCACACCATTAAAATGCTTCGTGGATTACCTAACCTTTTTTAACTATCACCCACTTTGCACGTCTACACTTCACCTGACACCCTCATACCCACATACACCAACTGGCAGGAACAAAAGATCTCCGATAAAGAGCCCCTTTATGGGTGCCCGTCAGACATTGCATCGCCAGTCTGACGAGGAGCAAAACCCAGATGATGAAGCATGACACCTAGCTTGCTGGGTGTGTGAGGGTTTTAGTTCCGAAAGGGGAATTTCCCCTTCTCCTCATTTGCTTGGTTCTCTTACTCCCAAGGAACCCCACCCCCTTTCTTTGGGGAACTGTGTATCTTCTTGGTTTAGCACTGGTGTGAGGCCCATGTTGGTGGACTTAGTGCAGTGCCCTGGGTAGATGCCTACACTGCTCATGCCTAGCGCCTGCCCTGGTGTAGGAGAAGAGCCGCTGATGGAGTGAGGTGGCAAACGCAAAATTTTGTTTACACCTCGTGAAATTAATGTCCCATAACAATAACATTTACTGATTGCATGATTTGTGAAATTAACCAACCATAGAGTAAAGTGCACACATTTTTTACACATGGGGAGAACTAATTTGCTTATATGGTGCAAATTAACCCAGCTAACATGTATTGTTATCGTGTTGTGAACTAATGTGCAGCTTATTCGTAAACAAACGCAATTTAAATGTGCTTATTGTATTCATTTATGTGATGGAGAGGTCGAAATGTGAGTATAAAATGCATTTATGTGGCTTATCTGCTAGGTAACAACTAATTGGGAAACATTAGTAAGGTGGGAGGTAAACAGAACAGGTTTAAATTCACAATTTAACATAAATATGTGTTTGTTTTTGCAATAGTTCCAAAAGTGGCCTCTGAGGCCTACTCAGAAAATGGACGGTCGGGTAAACTGTGAGCAAGAGCTGAACTGCGCAGGCGCGCCAAAACCTGCAAGTCAGCGTGAACTGCCTGTGCTCGAGGAGGTTCAAGGCTGATGTGGCCCGGAACCTAGGATGTGTGCCAAGCATGGATGATGTCGTGCTCAGAGCCTGGGAAGATATATGGATGTTGCCACTCAAGGAAATGCCTCGGCCAAAGACTGTCCTAAAACAAAGCCCCTTTCTTTTTTCGCTGACACGTTGTGAAATTAATGCTGTAATGGTGAGATGATGCTCTCCCACCCCGAAATTGTCCAATGAACAACTGAATAAGAGATGTTAGATACTTTTTAGATAGATTTAGTTAGGGAATTAAGGTATAAAAAACCCTGGATTTGTCTAGTTGTCGTCGCTTTTTCCATTTCCATCGGAGATGCTGCCCGATTGCTGACCGATTCCTGGATGTAAGATTTCTTATGAATTTATTTGTTTGCTTTGCAGGATTGAAGGATAAGATGAGGGTGTTAGTTAGGGATGTTAGGAGAGAATGACTTTGGAACTATCTGTTCTTTGCTAATAACTGTTTTTCTAAAATAAAGCGATTTTTTCTTGAGCTCAAATAAAAATGATCATTTGAAATAAAGTTTAAGTTTTACCGAATAAAGATTTACTAATGCATAAAATGTTAGACATGATAAAGTTTTGCTTTGAATAAAAATTAGATAAAATGAAGAACTAAGAGCTGGTCTTTGAATTCTTCCTACGCCTAATTTTCATTCTAACAGATCCATTGCCACTATGGTGGTGTGTCTGAATAATTTAATCCATGGTTAAATGTTAAATCTGCAGGTGTAAATAATGAATAGTTAAATAGGTTTAGACGCTCCACCAAAATGCAACAGCGTTTCTCCAGTGTGATTCACCAGAGCCGAGAAGCCAAGTGTAAGTGAACAGGGTAAATGCGCAGTGTTATGGACCCCACTGATGCATGATTTGTGAGTTTTAAGGTTTCGGGGAAATGGTGAGTATTGATTAGAAATGATTTCTGGAGCCGCGCTGGAGCACCGCCAGCTGTCTGTGGAAGCGGAGAAAAGAACAAGCATGGCAGATCAGGACGGGGAGGGCGTTCGAGATCCTCAGAACAAATCAAAGGAATATTCATGATCCCGTCTTTCCTTTCCAGTACTTCTTGACTTCCAATTTTGTGATTTTCCTGCTGTACATACTCCACTGGAGGCACAGAGAGGATGCTTGAGTTGCCTGTCTTATAGCTTGTGCAATTGTGGGAGGGCAAACAGTGGGAGACGGTGGAGTTGGTATGATCCTATTGTTCAATAACTGAAATAAGAAATACACATTTAGGGGTAAGAAATGTAAATTCAAACCCAAGCTGTGCACTGTGGGTCATTCAGTATTCAATACTGGACGCGGTCAGTGGCGGCTGGTGACATTTGAAAGTGGTGAGATGTAAAATTTGTGTGGGAGCGCACCCCGGTGAGGAAGCGTAGCGAGCGAGCCTGAAGAACCTAAAGGGGGCAGAACCAGGGATTCATTCTAAGCAGGGCAGATTCAGGCTTTCATGATTTTGAAGTTAGTAAATTGTGCATGACTCTGCTCAGTTATAGGCATGTATATTCTCACGTTGCTTGTATACTCCACTGGTATTTTAGGCCGAGTATGACTAATGCAGATTTATGTACAAGGATACAGTGTGGCTGGAATTTACAATTCTGGTTGGTGACCCAGTACATAAATCCGGCTATTACAAGACAATCACCACAGAATGGGGAATACCTGGGAAGACCGAGCTTTTCCTGGTCAAATTACACAAGGAATTGCCAATTCTGTGTAGACTACCGATTCCGTTTATCACCTGCTCCAAGCAGTTGGTAAATCGGCGCACGGGAGGAGGGGGCGGGTGTGTTCTGGGGAGGGGAGGGAGGCAGTGGGCGGGAGTATTACATGTTCCTCCGTAACCACAGAGAGATGTCTTGACATCCAGGTGCTCCATCCACAGGTGAGTTATCATTGAACGGACTGTCAGCCGCTCAGCAGTATCTGTCTCCTTAACATGTAGTCTGGTCCTAAACCGTAAGGCAATAGAAAGATGCTCTTCTCCTCAGGGCGCACACATGCTGCAGCAGTGACCAGAAGTGTAGACCGTACCGTACGTCTTCACCTTGAACTGGTTGAAGAGTTGGCCTCGGGGGAGGACTGCAAAACACACTTTTCAATGCCCCCGATGCTGCTTTCCCTGAGTCAGAAGCTTCAGCTCCGAATGCACTTCACAGATAAAAGCTCTGCCCCGGTGAAACCTTCCAGAGTCAGACTGGGCGAGTGCCTTTAGCCAGAGGTGAGGCGCTGAGCTTCCGCCTCCTGACAGAGCACACTGCGGCGGTCTCTGCCTTGGATTCCTGTCTCAAACTCTCTCATCAGTCTGCCTCCCACTGTCTCTTTATTACCTTTAACAAGTACCGCTATGTATTTCCAGTCGCGGCTCGCGGGGGTGGGGGCCGGGGAGATTAAAATAAAATTAAAATAAAGAAAACGTAGCTGACCGGATCCAACTCTGACTGCTCCTGGGCCGGGGTCCTGCGTTGGCGCCTTCCACGTTACCTCTTCTTCTACAGGAACAGCCACGTCACTGGACTGGCAAACCCTCTCAGCCAATCCTGACGCTGCTCCAACAGCGCCAGGATTGGCTTAACAGGGATACTCGCCGCCCGCCTGCCGATTAGGAGACTGAGGGTTGCGGCATTGATCAACCCTCGCTCTCCTAATGCGCAGCCGCCAGCCAGACTCAACACTAGTGCGCATGACTGGGTTGGTCAGAAAAATTCTTCAACCTAAACCCAGCATGCTCACTTGTGTTGCTGCCTGCTGTGCTCTCCGCGCCACCCCCTGGCCTGACAATGCATGCCAGTCAGGTGAGTCAGCATGACACCCGACCACCCGCCCTCTTCAGACTCTGAAGGGGTTGGGCGGTCCGGCGTCATGCTGATTGACCTGCATAGTCAGTTGACTTCGGTCAGAGCCGCCAAGGGAGCTGCAGGAGCGGGCTGCTTGTGGGTGAACGCCCCAGCGCCCTAATGGAAGCACCGCCACTGTTCACGCGGTGTTTCCAGTGCGGATACTGGGATCAGACAGTGAAGCTGAAACAGAAGTCACTTTTTTTTTAAAGAACAAACCCTGCTTCGCTCCAAATAAATGAGACACATTTTATTAAATAAGTGTTTTTTGCTGTTAAGTGCAATTTTGCCTGTCTTTTGCACCCTATTTTATTTCATATGTAAAGCACAGTGTTAATAGAATGAAGTTCTGTAATATCTTGCCAAATGAAATTATTAAGTGTTGGTGAGTAACATTTTTAATAAGGTTTCCTGAACGAATGTAGCATTAGAACTGAAGCAAATGTCAAACATCAAAGGTTTCAGGTGTAAAACAGGGTGGGGTGTAGTGCTGGTTGTACATAGACCAACAACAACAGTAGTAGTAGTAGTAGTAGTAGTAGTAGTAGTAGTAATACGTAGCTGTGCAGTTCACATGGTAATACAGAGATACAAAAGCATAAACTAAATAAGCCAGTAATTTCACGAGTAATGCGCACAAAATGGTTTAGAAATGTATATTTATATTATGCGTAACCTCTGCTGGTGTTAGATACAAGCGTTTTTGTACTGGACAAAATGTATTATCAGGCTAAACGTTTGTCACAATAAAAACATCGTTCTTACACACAGATTCGCAATGCATAAATAGAGTTTCAATGTCAATATTTTATTTTACGATTTTCCTGTACTACATTACTTTTTAGTACACTCGTTTCTTCCAAAGTTGCAACTTCATTGGACAAAAAAATGTAAAACAATACTTCCCTTCCTTAGAGTTCCTCAAACTTAAAATAAATAAATAAAGATGTTCATTCATTTTGGGAAGAATTACTGCGGGGACAATTAATGTATCATCCAAGATTGCCGCCGCTCCCCCCGCACCCCCACCCCCCCAAATTACAATACAAATCTAGGAACATTCTGAAAACGATAAAGTGCGTCATTAAATATGATTTCAATACACACTGCAATCACATATGATGAACTAAAATGCATCTCACTTAAATGCGGCATAGCAATTAAATTAGGCATAAAGATAACGTGATAATTCAGAACTCGATAACATAATAAAATTGTACATCAGTAAGAACCGCATGTTCATCGAGCTAGAGTAATGGGAATAAACTGATACATCTGCCAGTCCCAGATGAACAGAGCATAAGAGCAATTCACGGCGCCACCAATGTGGAGCTGGAAAAACTACTTTAAAAAACAAATGATGTGAGAAGCATAAAAAGAATGTAGAGACGGAACGTACATCCTTCAATCAGAAAAGTATGTCCTTTCTTTGCTTGACGTGAATAACTAGCAGTCGCGCGTTTAAAAGGCGAAGAGCAACACTGCCACCCAGTGGCAGCCAAATACAAATGAAAAAAGACGTTCATAATAAAATATCAGTAGTCTATATATATGTTTCCATGTCAAAAGGGAGGTACTGCAAGTCAGTTCAAACTTCTTTGGTCCTTATGAGGTTATGCGATCTTAAATGGAAAGGCGATTTTGTAGGCTTCCCAAAGCTCAGCTCTTAAAAGGAGGTATTTATATAAAGAGTCTACGAACTCGGTGAAGCGCTCCTCACCCATAGCCGTTCAGCAAACCACACACTAGAACGTGAAGCTAAGAGCTGTCCTTCATAGACTTAAAAGAGTGACTACGGCCCTCATAATAACATTTGACCCGTAAACATATAAAAAAGTGACTCCTACCTTCAAAGCCAGTAGGGGGCTTCTATGTTTACTTTATGATTCTGCACGAGAATGCCACGATCTTGCTACTGCAGTGAAATGACAGCATTCGCTTAAACCTGCTATGCCAACATTAAACCAATATAGACAAATTTATAATTTTAAAAGGCATGAAAGAAATATTAAGCTATACGTGGAATAGCAAATATCAAGCGTTGGTGCAATGGACATCTCTAACCTGAAGTATTCGTTAACAACACGAGCTCACCGCTAAAATCAAACAAGCATTAGAAATGCAATCGGGCTCGGATTTATTTGAGTTTGAGCTAATGGCATTGTAAATGCCAATGTATTGTTGCTATGTGTTATGGAGTGTGTTCATGTGGTGTGTACTGCCAGTGATCTCCTTGTGAGTGTGAGAATATTGCACCGTTACTGCCTGTGATGTGGGGGAACACCAGGACCAGTAAACTCACCGGACTCGCCAACGGGCAGGGGCGTGAGGTGAACGGCGGCACTTTCCATTACTGGCGGGAGCGCTGGGAGACTCCAGAACCACAGCCCCCAGCAGCCTCAGGGGCGGCGCGCCCGTGACGCGCTTGGAGCGCCCGAAGGCGCTAGATAAACGCTGACCCCACTCGAGCTCAAGGGGGAACACCAGGACCAGTAAACTCACCGGACTCGCCAACGGGCAGGGCCGTGAGGTGAACGGCGGCACTTTCCATTCCTGGCGGGAGCGCTGGGAGACTCGAGAACCACAGCCCCTAGCAGCCTCAGGGGCGGTGCGCCCGTGACGCGCTTGGAGCGCCCGGAGGCGCTAGATAAACGCTGACCTCCCTCTCGCCACGCGAGTCGCGCGCGGGAGAAGCCCGGGAAAAGGGCGGGCCCTCTTTGGCCCTCAGAGGCCGGAGGAGGTCGGGGCGGGGGCACCCCCCTAACATTTCCATTTTAAGGTACCGGATTGTACTTTTGACTATGTGCCTGGGGAGATGTCCTGTGAACTACTGACATCATTGTACCATATTTGCGCAGGTAACATTAAGCTAATGATATCTAGCTAACTGTCCTGCTGTGCTCGGGAACCTGTGTGGATATTCATATCCTTTCCCATATATTTGTTCACTGAACTACACAGCATATTTTGTTGTTTGATTCCACCTTGTGATCGGTTTAGTAATTACTTACTACTGTGACATGTCTCCAAGGGGTAGTGGCAGCAGAACAGCTGCTGCTGGGGGTGGTCCAGTAACCGGCCCTATTGATAATTTTATCATCAAAGCCAATGATGCCATAAATCAGGGTATCTCTCTCTTAGAACGGAGGGTTTCTCAAGATCTGGCCCACGCCAGACGTTCATCCCTTGGTCTCATTGCTTCTGCCACTACACCCAACCAGGTAACACCTAATAATATCAGACCTTTAGTGGATATACGCGCTGATATTCACACCATCCCTAGTGAGGTAAATCTATCTGCCTCAATTCCTTTGATAGAATCTGAGACAGATATTAGTATGGACCTAGAGAAGACCCCAGACCTGCACATTAATCCCACTCCTGAAGTAACACCAGCAGACAATACGAGACATTTAAGAGGTAGACGCGAGGGTGCCATCCAAAAACATAAACAACATGCACCGAAGCATTGGTCCCCAAAGGTTAGAAAATACGCTCTGCCCAAAAGAAAAACTAGGAAAGGCACTAACTCCAACCCTCATCTAGAAATGAGCAAAACAAAGGAGACCATTGATGAGGACGAAAGAGAGGAGGAGCAGCAGGGTGGGATACCTGATAAGGATGGTAAAATTAATGATAACACCGAGATCATAAATGATCATATGCTACAAAGGCTGGGTGAGTTACTTCGGATCGAAAAGCAAATAGCCGAATTGAGCATCCCTATCAATAGTCTATCTAAAGAAGGCGCTGTTAATGGTGTAATCAAATCTACCACCACTAAAACAGTAGGCACTAAACCTAATATCTTACAAACAACGACTACAAATACAAATACTGTCGCCAAACTCCCATTGGTTCCATCTAAAGGGACCAATGCTAGCGAGTCAACAGTTAATCCCAGTACCAATAACGTAGCCCCAGACACAAGGAGGGCCCAAAACACTAAACAGTCTAATGGGACGACTGTGAGCCAACTTCTGAATCCCGCAAGTAGTTCCCACATGGTCCAACCGCCACAAAAACAACAAGGCAAGTCCCCTCCCGTATTAACCTTCCACCAGAATGTGGGGCATTTGTGCTGGTTCTAGTTAATGTCTCTAAACTAAGGAAGGACCAAGATGAAACTCCCCTTATCCCTCAAAAACAAAACCTTACATTGGTTGATTGCAAATTGCAATTTTCCTATAGAAGGTGCAAGGGAGATTATTAACACCCAGAGAGTGGGCTGGATAGGCCCACTCAGGAAAAAGTTTGAGGGTGATTGTGTTACAATACATTTTAAAAATCCACAATGGGCATAGAAAACATTAGCAAGTGCCCCATTACCCTCACCACGGGAATTTAACACTACACTCCTCCCATTAGGTTATTTTTACAGACATTTGATACCACCTAAACAAGCCATGGTGAATTACCCCATAATCCCTTATCAAGATTTAAATTTTGGAGCAAGGATCAAATCACCACTCTTTACTCAAAATCAAGATTTTACTCTTAATCACATGAATGGCCGCAACTGGCAGAACCAGGCTCCTATGTCAGTACCTTTTCCCCATCCTTTGTACCATCAGCAACTCTCAACCATGCACCAATATAACCATAGAGATAGGTCCTATCCTGCCCCTGACTTCCATCAGTTCACCCCGATAACTGAAGGTAGGCCAGTATTTAATATCCCTACTCACAATCGGTTTGACTATTTTTCCAACTTGGATGAGCAGGACTGACTGGATATAATGGCTAAAAGTAATATTATCACCAAAGTCACAGTCAGCAAACCAGAGGGATACTCAGCACTAGCTGCTGATTCTCAGGACCCAATAGGCCCTGTGAAAACCACGCTCACTAACAGTACTTTGCCTGTCGTTGCTAATATAATTGATGATGAAGGAGGAAGTACTGGGGGTAGGCCTGGGAAACGTTGTACTTCCAATGATCTATCTATTCTAAGCTTGAATGTTGCAGGATTGGAATCTAAGTTACTTGACCCTGCATGGACTGAGATAATTAATGATGTGGATATTCTCTTGTTTCAAGAAACATGGGCTGTTGGGAATCTGTACATAGAGGGCTATCATTGTTTTAGTCTAACATCACCTAAACCCAGTTTTGGCCGAGTTGCGGGTGGCTTATTCATTGGGATTAAGATCTTGGCAGGAGGTACAATTAGAGACCAGCAGAGTGTTAATCCTGATAATCCCAATATTCAAATTCTTGAATATAAGTTAAAGTCAAAGACCACGGTTTATTTAATTAATTTTAATAACAACGATTTTTACTGTGTACCGAACAAGAACCTTCTGACACTATCTAAGGTTTTAAGTAAATTGGAATGTCTCTTATTAGCCGATACTGATTCAGGTATTCTAATAGGGGGCGATTTTAATGTGAAACTTACAGAATGTTATGGGCCGGGAAATAAGACCTATCTAGATTCAGCGGAACGCAGAGGTTTGGAATTGTCTAAAATATTAACTGAATTTGACCTTGTTGACGCTATGAAAGTAGGGTATAACTCTAATTTCCCCTATGTACCTACATTTATTAGCAGGGATAGCAGCTCTATTATTGATTATGTATTCACGTCACCACTGTTAACAGATTGTATAGTCAATACTTCTGTGGTACAAACATCTTTTAGTGATCATAATCCACTGGTTGTAATTTTAAACCTCGCACCAAGTCCGATCTTTATGAATTTAAATGGTGCTAGGGACATCACACCGTCAATTGACGGCCTCCGCCTGAAATGGAGGGGAGTTGACTGTGGGGCCATTCTAGACAGTGTACTAAAGTCACATATCAAATTTGATTGATTCTTGTTTGTTTCCAAGTGGTAATCATGATAAATTAATCGCTGACTTTGAAGTATTGTGTTCAACCATTAAAACCCTTTTGTCAGTTCCGTTACCCAGGGAAGGCAGAGAGCCAAAGTGGTTTGATTCATCTTGCTCCTTGGCAAATAGAGAGCTAAGAAAGGCACTTTCTGCCAAACCTAGGTGTAAAGTTACTGTCCAATCTGCCAGGAAAAACTACAAAGCTATAATATCTGAAAGGAAGGCTAATTTACTATCCGAACAGTGGGACTCTTTGGTGATCAGCGCAAATCTGGGTGGCAGCGGCCCATTCTGGTCTGCTGTTAGAAAAACCAGGGAAATGGAAAAAAGCTCACCCAAATTAGCTGTAACATAACAAGTGCAGCATGGGAGACCCATTTTTCCAGAATCTATGCAGCTCCTCCTGAGGAGCATCTTCCTTTGTCTAATTTAGGACAATCAGGTGGCCTACAGATTCGGGATTATGAAGTAAAAATAGCTATAAAAGAGAGTCTGGGCAACAAGGCCCCCGGACCTGATGGCCTTCCCCTAGATATCATTAAACATAATGTTGATTTATGGACACCAATACTTCTTAATATTTTTAACTGTCTTCCAAAAGCAGCCATGCCGGCCACATGGGCAACCAGTATTATCGTCCCAATCTACAAAAAGGGAGACAGGTCAGATCCTGCGAATTATCGCCCCATCTCCCTTTTGGATAACACCCTAAAAGTTTTGGGACGCATTATCTATAATAGAGTACTGGATTGGGCCATTGATACAGATTTTCTGGACCCTTGTCAGATGGGGTTCCGAAGTGGGGTGGGAACAGTGGAGCAATGTCTAAATCTGAAATTAATAATTGACAAATATAGTGTTGCCCGCTCATCTCCTACCTACCTTGCTTTCATGGATCTTTCATCCGCTTTCGATCTTGTGAATAGATCCAAACTCTGGTCAATTCTTTTACTCAATGGCCTCGATGACACTCTTGTAAAATTTTAAGCCTACCTCCATACTGACCTGAAAGCACGGGTACGTATCGGGATGGGGGGAGAGGTCTCAGGAGCCATTGACATAGGGAGGGGGGTGAGACAGGGGTGCGTTTTAGCACCTCTGTTGTTCATCATCTATATCAATGGTTTATCAAACTGTCTGAAAAAACCCACCACAGATGTTCCAACAATCTCAGGGAAACCACTACCAGTGCTTTTATATGCAGACGATGCGGTGCTTATGGCCCGTACTCCAAATGCTCTCCGTCTGCTTGTACATAGTTTTGTGAATTTTATGGAGGGTCTGGATCTGAGGGTAAATTAAAAAAAATCTTTTATTATGTCCTGTGGCCCTGGCAAAAGGAAACTCAATACTATACAGATAGGTACAGATAAACTAGAATCTGTCCCCAAATTCCCCTATTTAGGGTTGGTTTTCGCTGCGAACGGCTCGTGGAGTGGGCATTTGGCCCACGCCACGAGCAAGTTCTCGAAAGCCAACAACTCTGTTTTGAGTCTCCCTCGCCCAAAGAAAGTTGGTGCCACTAAGGCTATTTTAAAGATTTTTAAACTACAGTGCTCACCTGTTGCCTCGTATGGTGCTGAGGTATGGGGGTCGGGGAGCAGCGTTTGCATTCAAAGGGAAGAAAATCGCTTTTGTAGAAAAGTGTTGGGCGCACCGATCTCCTCATCTGATTTTATTTGTCATAGTGAATTAAATCTTCCATATTTAAGTGATTTTATTAGAGCTAGACCAGCACTCTTCTGGATTAGAATCTGGAGGAATGATGCTGCTACCCTTACACAAAACATTATAAAGGACTGCTTAAATTGTGACCATGGAATGGAAATCCCATGGCTCTCAGAAGTCCGCAAATCACTTAATGAAGTTGATAAAGGTACTTTGTTTACTAATCCTATGACTATTGAAACAAAGGATAAAATCGAGGTCAAAAATGCACTGTATGCACTTTACAACAACGAACAGATAGGAAGTGAATCAAAGAAATCAAGTGTTATGAAATACATAGGAAATGAATTATGTAGACAAACTTTGCCGCCTTATCTTTCCCTTCCCATGACCAGCTGGGAGCGATCATTATTGTTTCGCTTAAGGGCGGGTACTGTAAAATTTCTATTGTCTTTTCCTTTGGGATATCGGCATAGCGCTGATTTCACTCCATGCCCCTGTGATGGTGTGAGTACACAGGATGATTTGCACTTCCTATTTTTCTGTAAATTTTATCTTAGATTTATTAAAAGGTTTTTAATTCCTTATTTCAAAAAGCACAGACCACTCACACTCAAAGAATCATACATCATGTTGGTTACTTTGGGCAACGATGAATTGACTTTCCGCAACAGCACTTTCCTAAGATCGGCCATACGAGCCCGTAAAACGATGGAAAATCCCTGAATATAATTCGTTTTTTAAATGTTGTTACAATGTAAATAATAAAATGAAATGAAGCGTACTGCATTGTTATTGTATGGAATTGTATGATATGAAATCATGTAATACTGCTGTATATTATGAAATCATGTAACGCTGTTCTGTACAACACTGTCATTTGTTTGTATATTTTATCTAATGAATTGTTGTTGTCATCAGTACTTTTATGAATTTTATGAAATTCGAATAAAGGTCTTTTGAACTTGACCCTGTGATGTCCTTCTTGTGAGTGTGAGAAGCTTGCACCTCTGCTGCCTGTGGTCTCCTTGTGAGTGTAAGAAGCTTGCACTGCTGCTGCCTGTGATGTCGTTCTTGTGAGTGCGAGAAGCTTGCACCGGTGCTGCTTGTGATGTCCTTCTTGTGAGTGGGAGAAGCTTGCACCTCAGCTGCCTGTGGTCTCCTTGTGAGTATAAGAAGCTTGCACAGCTGCTGCCTGTGATGTCCTTCGTGTGAGTGTGAGAAGCTTGCACCGCTGCTGCCTGTGAGTATGAGAAGATTGCATTGTGCATCTCTGTGCTGTGCCTGTTCTTTGTAAGGGACTCTTGCTCTGTTGCTGCTGCTGCCTTGGCACAGTACCTGCTGTGAGTGTGTAAGGGAAGCTTGCACCACTGCTGCTTGTGATGTCGTTCTTGCGAGTGTGAGAAGCTTGCACCTCTGCTGCCTGACGTCTCCTTGTGAGTGTAAGAAGCTTGCACTGCTGCTGCCTGTGATGTCGCTCTTGTGAGTGTGAGAAGCTTGCACCGCTGCTGCTTGTGATGTCCTTCTTGTGAGTGGGAGAAGATTGCACCTCAGCTGCCTGTGGTTTCCTTGTGAGTGTAAGAAGCTTGCACAGCTGCTGCCTGTGATGTCCTTCGTGTGAGTGTGAGAAGCTTGCACCGCTGCTGCCTGTGAGTATGAGAAGATTGCATTGTGCATCTCTGTGCTGTGCCTGTTCTTTGTAAGGGACTCTTGCTCTGTTGCTGCTGCTGCCTTGGCACAGTACCTGCTGTGAGTGTGTAAGGGAAGCTTGCACCACTGCTGTTTGTGATGTCGTTCTTGCGAGTGTGAGAAGCTTGCACCTCTGCTGCCTGACGTCTCCTTGTGAGTGTAAGAAGCTTGCACTGCTGCTGCCTGTGATGTCGTTCTTGTGAGTGTGAGAAGCTTGCACCGCTGCTGCTTGTGATGTCCTTCTTGTGAGTGGGAGAAGCTTGCACCTCAGCTGCCTGTGGTCTCCTTGTGAGTGTAAGAAGCTTGCACAGCTGCTGCCTGTGATGTCCTTCTTGTGAGTGTGAGAAGCTTGCACCGCTGCTGCCTGTGAGTATGAGAAGATTGTATTGTGCATCTCTGTGCTGTTCCTGTTCTTTGTAAGGGACTCTTGCTCTGTTGCTGCTGCTGCCTTGGCACAGTACCTGCTGTGAGTGTGTAAGGGAAGCTTGCACCACTGCTGCTTGTGATGTCCTTCTTGCGAGTGTGAGAAGTTTGCACCTCTGCTGCCTGTGGTCTCCTTGTGAATGTAAGAAGCTTGCACTGCTGCTGCCTGTGATGTCGTTCGTGTGAGTGTGAGAAGCTTGCACCGCTGCTGCTTGTGATGTCCTTCTTGTGAGTGGGAGAAGCTTGCACCTCAGCTGCCTGTGGTCTCCTTGTGAGTGTAAGAAGCTTGCACAGCTGCTGCCTGTGATGTCCTTCTTGTGAGTGTGAGAAGCTTGCACCGCTGCTGCCTGTGAGTATGAGAAGATTGCATTGTGCATCTCTGTGCTGTGCCTGTTCTTTGTAAGGGACTCTTGCTCTGTTGCTGCTGCTTCCTTGGCACAGTACCTGCTGTGAGTGTGTGAGGGAAGCTTGCACCACTGCTGCTTGTGATGTCGTTCTTGCCAGTGTGAGAAGCTTGCACCTCTGCTGCCTGTGGTCTCCTTGTGAGTGTAAGAAGCTTGCACTGCTGCTGCCTGTGATGTCGTTCTTGTGAGTGTGAGAAGCTTGAACCGCTGCTGTTTGTGATGTCCTTCTTGTGAGTGGGAGAAGCTTGCACCTCAGCTGCCTGTGGTCTCCTTGTGAGTGTAAGAAGCTTGCACAGCTGCTGCCTGTGGTGTCCTACTCACTACTCTACTCTACTCACTACTGTACTCACTACTCTACTCACTACTCTACTCACTACTCTGCACTCACTACTCACTACTCTACTCACTACTCTACTCACTACTCTACTCACTACTCTGCACTCACTACTCTACTCCCTACTCTACTCACTACTCTCCTCACTACTCCCTACTCTACTCCCTACTCACTACTATACTCACTACTCTACTCACTACTCTACTCTCTACTCTGCACTTACTATTCACTAATCTGCTCACTACTCAACTCACTACTCTCCACTCACTACTCTACACTCACTACTCAACTCACTACTCTCCACTCACTACTCTACACTCACTACTCTACTCACTACTCTGCACTCACTACTCTACTCACTACTCTACTCACTACTCACTACTCACTACTCTGCACTCACTACTCACTACTCTGCACTCACTACTCACTACTCTGCACTCCCTATGCACGCTGCGCTCCCTATGCACTTTGCACTCTGCGCTCCCTATGCACTCTGCGCTCCCTATGCACTCTGCGCTCCCTATGCACTCTGCGCTCCCTATGCACTCTGCGCTCCCTATGCACTCTGCGCTCCCTATGCACTCTGCGCTCCCTATGCACTCTGCGCTCCCTATGCACTCTGCGCTCCCTATGCACTCTGCGCTCCCTATGCACTCTGCACTCCTTATGCACTCTGCACTCCTTATGCACTCTGCACTCCTTATGCACTCCCTATGCACTCTGCACTCCTTATGCACTCCCTATGCACTCTGCACTCCTTATGCACTCCCTATGCACTCCCTATGCACTCTGCGCTCCCTATGCACTCTGCGCTCCCTATGCACTCTGCGCTCCCTATGCACTCTGCGCTCCCTATGCACTCTGCGCTCCCTATGCACTCTGCGCTCCCTATGCACTCTGCGCTCCCTATGCACTCTGCACTCCCTATGCACTAGCGCTTACTACCCCTGACAATGCGAAAAAAATCTTTTTTGACAATGAGCACAATTTATGGATTAGGTCCCTGTGTTTAGTTTCTCAGCTGCAGGCGCACAACCGTACTTCTTTGTATAAGATGGAAGCAGAAGGGCGCATTCTCATTGCTAGACCCTACAATGGTCTGCAGATTAGATGGAAGAAGGGGTTACAGGGAGAGGGCAAAACGCCTTTGCTGAGCTGTGATACAACTGTGTGTAAGACTCAAGGAGGCATCAATAAATAATCACGCATTGGAGAGACACAGTAAAGTAAAGTAGTGAAATGAGGCCCGCATTTTAACAACAATGCCGCACCATTTCCCCGGAATCGCTGCTAAGAGTGGACTCTGCAGGCAATAAGCATTTCTGTTGGCTGAGATAAAAGGCATACTCAAATCCTATATCACTCTACACATAACGAGTCCCCCACACAGTCCTGGAAAATGTTTAGACGTTTAAGTGGCTCTTCGTAGACGCAGGAAGTAGCGACAATATGGAGACAGTTATTTACTGTTATTAAATATTAATGGACAGCATGTTGCCTTCACGGGTGTTCCTTGTAAACTAAAGTTACGAGCAAATAAGCGAGCATTTCACATCAGCAGAGCAAAGCGGTTCGTCATGCTGTGCTTTAGGCAAACTCTGCTGAGGAAGCAACTGCCTCTTACCATAGAATTATTAACACTGCAAACACACCATCTGGATTGCATTTGGAGGAGCACCCTGAAAGCTCCAAATTAAAATTAATGGACTTCCGTGCGCGAAAGGTACATGTTACACGCGCGCCTAATACATGCAATGCAAGGCTGAATGGTGAACGCGCTCCCACCATCTGGATTGCATTACACGGGCACTCTGACAGCTTCTAATTAAGATTAATATTCTGCCGTGCGCATAACCGCACACAAAATGCCATGAAAATTAAAAAAATGGCGGACGAAAAGTAAATATAGCCTATCACGTCAAGGCTACTAAATAGACACCACAGCGAAGACGAATCACTAGGCAGATGCCATAAAAAACACGCGCGCACTAAGGAATGTTGCAGCCCGGACCCCTAAAGAAACTTTTTTTTTTTTTATAACGTAAGAGCTCGGAGCTCCGTCTCCCCTGCTGACGCAGGGTTGACGTAGGCCGAGCCCTAAAAACGTACGAGTTGGAAAGCAGGCAGAAAAACGCAGGAGGAGTAGGATTAAATCTACTCACTATTGGGAATTTACACTGCTCCTTTTATTCACAAAGGGCAACGCTTGAAATGGACAGGTACTGACGGGTACTGGGTGTTAGACCTGCCAGGTTTAGGGCGGTCTTCCCCATAGCTTTTTCCCTTCCTCCTCCATTGTTTGCTGATCTTGTTTTTGCTGTCCTTGGGACTATGCACACTCTACCACTGCTAACCAGTGTTAACGTGCATGTGATCTTTCCTTAAAACATGGTAACGTTGGCTAACCCCTAATTTGCATATTTAATTTATCTGTACTTCCCCAGTAAAGTGGCACTACATGTGCCCAGGGTCTGTACATTGAATGCAACTAGTGGGCCTGCAGCACTGATTCTGCCACCCACTTAGGTAGCACTGAAAACATTTTGCAGGCCTACCACTGCAGAACCTATGAGTACAGTTTTTAACGGCCATTACAATTTAGCAAAGTAAACCTTTTGCCACACCCAAAACTTCCTTTCTAATTCAGTTGCCACCTCTAGGGTAGGCCTTAGTCAGCGCAAAGGACAGAGTGCAGTATATTTAAAAAGTGGGACATGTACTTTCAAGTTTTACATATCCTAGAAGTGAAGAAGTCTTACATTTGTGTTCACTACTGCAAGGCCTACCTCTCCCATTGGATAACGTTAGAGTTAGTGTCATTTCCAAATTAGTATTGGTAACCAGTTCATGTTTAGTGTCTCTGGAATCCAAATTTAAAATCCTAGCTCATGGTTAAGTCCGATTTTAAATTACAGTTTTGAAACTGCCACTTTTACAAAGTGGTCATTTATTTGCCTTAGCCATTTCCTGACTGGGTGTAGCCAACAATTGGGCCTTGTGTATTCCTGCTAGACAGTCACACACAATAAAGAGCTTAGGTGTGCTTGGATGGGCTATGTCTGACAGGATGGGAGATGGTCACAGCCCCACTTACACCTGAATAGGCTGAGATCTGCCTCCACACATAGGGCTGCATGCCCTAAGTAGTTAGTCTGGAGCCAGAACAGATAAGGTAGGATGCATGGGGACTTCTAAGGGAAACCTCCAGACGCTTCTCCCCCAAGTCAAAGGAACAACAGGGTTTAAATAGTGGACCTCAGACATCACCACTACAGTACACTTCTGAACCTGTGGATACTCTGCCTGGAAGAAGGACAGCTGTGCTGCTACAAGCGCTGTCACTCTGCTGGACTGCTGCTCTGAAGGAACTGCTGACCTGCTGTGCTGATTTGCTTCCCTTTGCCTGCGCAATATGGATTAGACCTGCATCTTTGATCCTATAAAACAGAGTGACTCCTAGGGCTAGTTGGCTGGCCTCCTGACCTGAAGCCTCTCGGACATAACAGGCTTCCAACAACCTTGCATCTGCATCTGGACTCTGCTATCTGGGAGTCTACCCTGCCAAGTGGGGACATCCCAGTCCTGAACATTTGGAAGTGGGCCTTAGGTGCTTGCCATCCTCTGTGGAGCCAGCAGAACTGATGCAACCTGATGCTGAGTTGGTTGGACCCATTGCAAAAATCTCATCCCCACCACAGCCCGCACCACCTTCGGAATCGCCACTGCATGACGGATCTTCGGTGTAGGGCTCGCATCCCTCGTCAAAGGCAGCCTCAACGTACAGCTTGCCTCACACACAAAGACCTGCATACAGGCAAACCAGAATATCTCGCCACCAAACTCAAAAGGGCCGGTCAGTCTAGGAACCTCAGAAGCTCCAACACGCTCTTACTCATTCCACTGAAATTACAGAAACACAAAACCTCAAGTAAAGCCTTTGCTGGTAATGCTCCCAAGATCTGGAACTCCATCCCCCCCCCCATATCAGAATGACCGCCTCCTTCCCGAAATTTAAGATGCTACTCAAAGCCCTCTTCCTTGAGCGCTCTGGATCATAAGGAGAACCCCACGTCTGACTGTGAAAGACCACTATCTCTAAGATCCCAGAGCCGGTTGATTCTCTCCCGATCTCCGCCCTGTAGTGAGCTCATGTTGTTATTGTGCAGACTTTTACTTCCTGCCTGTGCTCCTTGTGAGAAGTTGGCCTGATATGCAGTGCTCACTATTCTAGTGATCACTATGTATCAGTCCAAACAACCCTTATTGATGATTGGTTGTAAGTCAACCTTATAGACCAGCTATCCTAGTAGCATGGATACGAGCAGTCTAAGGCTAAACTCTAGAGGGCGTGTTAAGCCAGCTGTTTTACCATCACATTACCCCTTGAACACCAAGTGAAAGGACACCACACAAGTTGTTATCAAAAATAAAGTATATTTATTTATAACAAGACTACCCTGGCTCTTTATGAGACAGGGAGCTAAGCACACAACAAAACTCTTAAAGAAATACTGAAAGTCGCACAATTTACACAAATGCCAGAGGGGCACGAAAAACCATATACACAAGAAGTGGAATGCGAAGTTACTAGCAGGTAAGTAATACTTTTCTAGACTGTAGAAACGCTAGGCCTACAGTGCTGAACCCTTGGATTTGAAGCAGGGGGCCTAGGGACGCCGTGTGCAGAGTGGGAACTCTCACGCGTAATGCGGGAACAAGTCTATGGATACTAGCAATCACAAAGTTACAGTTCTCGGGCGAACCCGACTAGGTGGGTCGAAAACAAGAGTGGATCCGAACACTTACGGTGTTGGACTATGCTGGAGCACCGGAGTACTCAGGTTACCTTGCCCAGGGGCTGCGGCTGCATAGGGTTCAAGTTGCGTCGGAAACCCTCGTTGAAGAACCAGGAGCCTGAAGAAAGAAGTTGCTGGCAGGCGGCCAGTGAAGAAGTTCGTGGTGATCCAAGCCTGGATCAGGGAAGAAGAAGGACCTGAAAGCAGAGGGGACCAAGTTCTGAATCACTAGCCAGTGATTTAGGTGGGCACCAGGATGGCACCGGACGAAGTCACCTCGACCAGGTGAGTGGGCGCTGCTGGGCTCTGCAGTCTCTCGGACCAGGAGGCGTTGTCGGCGACCAGGATGGAGGTGCGAGCTGTCCCACGAAGGTATCTGCTGTCGACGTCGCTGGACCCAGGATTGGGGCAACAAGTCTTGGCAAATGCAAGGCCCACGCGGTGGACCTAAAATGGCGTCTTGAGTGGACCAGGAGGGTCCAAGGTGCTCCTCTGTTGGAGGGGAGCAAGGGCTAGTCCGGAGCAACCAGACCAGCGGTGTTTGTCGTCGTGGAGCATCGTAAGAAGGCCACTAGCCAATGGGCAAGCGACCTGGACAACGCGGTGAGCAGCAAAGAGCAGAAGGGCCCCACGCAGATCTCGTGGATGCAGGGGGCTGAACTTCGGTGCTGGAGCTGCTCAGGGTCAGGGCTTCTCTTACCCCAAAGCACTCAGTCGAGGGTCACTGGGTGGTCGTGCTGGACAAGCGTCGTGCAGTCTTCAAAGATGGCCGGTCCCTCGAGGTCTAGTCACACCCACGGATCACAGCTGGGCTGATGATGCAGGTTGAGGTCAGAGGTGCCAGGGAAGCCGGTTCTCGTCGTGCTGGGCAGTCTTGATCCGGAGGAGAGACTTACAGCAGACCGCGATGCTTGGTTGGTGCCTGCTGCTGCAGGGTGACTACTCCTTAGACACAAGGGAGAAATCTTAGGAAGAGTCTTGAGTTCCTCTCGTAGAAAGTCGGTTCAGGATTCAAAGATTGATCTAATTTGGAAGGGGGCCAGTTCCTACCTTTATCCTGAAAAAGGGGGCTGGCACGCGACTAAGTCCTGCCCTATGGGTGGGACTAGGAGGGGGGTGGTTACACCCCTCTCCTTTGGCGGGCTTTTCCCCAGCTCAGGGTCTGGTGTGCCCCTGGAACTGGTTCAAGCCGGCCTATGCATAGTGAGCACCGGGGTGCCACTTACAGTCACCTTCCTCTAAAGCCCTGCCTACCTAGGATACACAAAATCCTGTCTGGGACGGTGCTGGCACCGCCCCTGACAGGAAACCCTTTGTCCTTGCCTCCTGCGCTGGGAGGACTCCCAGCAACATAAGGGCAGACTTGTGTCTCGGTGGCAGCATCCATTTTGTGGAGCTAAGGCTCTGTCTGACTTTAACCGGGGTTACAGGTTACCAACATGTCGTGTCCCTCTAGGAGGGTGGAATGCTAACCCCGTCGCCAGAATATGCGAGGGGTTAGTATTCCAATTCGTATGACACCTTACTCGACATGTTTTGATAAAGCGATACCAGAGTTGGCATATAACCGCGAGGATTATAATGCACTTAAGAGTATATGGTATGCGATATCATGGAAACGGCTAAGGGATGGATCCCGAAAGCCGCAGACAGGCTCAGCTCATGCCAGAGCACTATCTCACACGATTCCAAGCACTCTGCCTTCAGGATTGTCAAGGCCTGCCATAGGAGTGACTGATAGGAGATCTGTGTGCGTATTTAGGTTTAGATATAGGAATACTATATCTACAGCAGAGGGTGAGTACACCACTCTGCCCCAGCTGTCAAGCAGCCAGTTGTGTCTGTTTGGTTAGTCAGCCCAGGGGTGGCATAATACATGCTGCAGCCCCTTGGAGACCTCTGGGTACACCTCAGCCCTGGGTACAGGGACTTAGAGAGGGCCCAGTGCCAATTCAGTACCTGGGTACAATTTGGAATAGAGAGAACAGCTAGGCTGTGGGTCTGATTAGCAGGCCCACAGCCAGGGAAAGTCGTAAACCAGTGAAGCAAAAAGCAAAAATCTGGGTGATCATAGGATTGCAGACCCTACTCTCCTACATGACCCCCCCCCCCAAACTTTGGGACAATAAACTAACCTTGACCAGGTGAGTCTTCTTGCTCTAAGTGGAAATACCTGGAGAGCCCATCAGCATTGCCATGATCAGTACCAGGTCTGTGCTGCACTGTAAAATCCATCCCCTGTAGGGAAATGGACCACCTAAGTAGTTTGGGGTTTTCACCCTTCATCTGACTTAGCCATAAGAGGGGCTTGTGGTCGGTCTGAACTGTGAAGTGAGTGCCAAACAAGTAGGACCTCAACTTCTTCAGGGCCCAAACCACAGCAAAGGCCTCCCTCTCAATAGCTGACCAATTTTTCTCTCTGGGGGTCAGCCTTCTGCTAATAAAAGCAATTGGCTGGTCGTTGCCATCAAAATTCAGCTGAGATAGAACAGCTCCCACACCCAACTCAGAAGCATCTGTTTGGACAATGAATGGTTTGGAGAAGTCTGGACTCTTTAAGATAGGTGCTGTGCACATGGCCTGCTTTAGGTCATCGAATGCTTTCTGACAGCTTGCTGTCCACTGAACTTTCTTTGGCATCTTTTTACTTGTCAGGTCATTAAGGGGGGTCACAATGGACCCATAATTTCTGACAAATTTCCTATAGTAACCAGTCAGGCCCAAGAAAGCTCGAACCTGAGTCTGGGTGATTGGAGGAGTCCAGTCCTTGATGGCCTGTATCTTACTCTCCAATGGCTGAACCTGGCCTCCACCTACAAGGTGGCCCAGGTATACAACCTGTGTCTGCCCTATCTGGCACTTAGTGGCCTTGATAGTGAGGCCTGCCTTTTGCAGTGCCTCTAACACTTTCCTCAGGTGGACCAGGTGATCCTCCCAGGTGGAGCTAAAGACAGCAATATCATCCAGATATGCTGCACAGAAGTCATCCAGCCCAGTGAGAACTTGATTCACCAGCCTTTGGAAGGTGGCAGGTGCATTTTTCAAACCAAAGGGCATTACCACAAACTGATAATGCCCACCAGGGGTAGAAAATGCTGTCTTGGGCCTGGCTTCCTCAGCTAACCTGATTTGCCAATACCCAGCTGTCAGGTCAAATGTGCTTAAGTAGTTGGCAGAAGTCAATCTATCTATAAGTTCATCTGCCCTTGGTATTGGGTGGGCATGAGTCTTAGTGACTACATTGAGGCCTCTGTAGTCTACGCAAAACCTCACCTCTCTCTTACCACCCTGGGTGTGAGGCTTTGGCACTAGAACTACTGGGCTAGCCCAAGGGCTATCTGAGGGCTCAATGACTCCCAGCTCCAACATTTTCTGCACTTCTGTCTTGATGCAGTCTCTGACATGATCAGGCTGTCTGTAGATTTTACTCTTGACAGGCAGATTGTCTCCAGTGTCAACTTCATGGGTACACCAATCAGTTTGACTGGGTGTCAGAGAGAACATATGTCTAAAGGATTGCAGAACTTGTCTACAATCCTGTTGCTGATGTTCAGAGAGGCTGCCACAAAAGACAACACCATCTACTGACCCATCATCAGGATTCTGAGTGAGCAGGTCTGGGAGAGGGTCACTCTCTTCCTCCTGTCCCTCATCTGTGGCCATGAGCAAGCTCATGTCCTTCCTGTCGACATATGCCTTGAGCCTGTTCACATAGAGCACCCTGAGGGGGCTCCTGGGAGTTCCAAGGTCCACCATGTAGGTGACCTCTCCCTTTTGCTCAATGATTGTGTGGGGCCCAGACCATTTGTCTTTGAGTGCTGCTGGGGCCACTGGCTCCAGCACCCACACTTTCTGTCCAGGCTTGTACACAGTCAGGACAGCCTTCTGGTCATGCCAAGCTTTTTGGAGTTCTTGGCTGGCCTCAAGGTTTTTTGATGCCTTCTCCATGTATTCAGCCATCCTGGAGCGGAGACCAAGTACATAGTCCACTATGTTGGTTGCAGGCTTTTTGAGAGGTCTCTCCCATCCTTCCTTCACCAAACACAGGGGTCCTCTTACAGGATGCCCATACAGAAGTTCAAAAGGGCTGTAGCCAGCCCCCTTCTGTGGGACCTCTCTGTAAGCAAACAAGAGGCAGGGTATCAGGACATCCCATCTACGCCTGAGCTTTTCAGGTAGTCCATGAATCATCCCTTTGAGGGTCCTGTTGAATCTTTCAACAAGCCCATTGCATTGTGGATGATAGGGTGTGGTGAACTTGTAGTTAACACCACATTCCTTCCACATTGCAGTCAGATATCCTGACATGAAGTTTGCACCTCTGTCAGAAACAACCTCCTTAGGGAAGCCCACTCTGGAGAACACTCCAACTAGGGCCCTTGCCACTACAGGTGCTGTAGTGGTCCTAAGTGGAATAGCTTCAGGATACCTGGTGGCATGGTCCACCACCACCAGTATAAACTTGTGCCCTGATGCTGTCTGGGGTTCCATTGGACCAACAATGTCAATCCCCACTCTTTCAAAGGGAACCCCCACCACAGGTAGTGGTATGAGGGGGGGCTTTGTTGTGCCACCTGACTTACCACTGGCTTGGCAAGTGACAGAGGAGCGACAAAACTCCTTGGTATTCTCATTCATGTGAGGCCAGTGAAAGTGTGAGACAAGTCTGTCCCAAGTCTTTGTCTGGCCTAAGTGACCTGCAAGGGGAATCTCATGGGCCAAGGTGAGAAGGAACCCCCTCTGAGACAAGGGGATGACCAGCCTCCTGGTTGCACCAGAGTACAGGAGTCCATCTTCCCAGTATACCTTGTGGGTACCTGTGGCGTTCCCTGCAGCCTCAGCAGCAGCCTGCTGTCTGAGGGGTTCAAGGGAAGGGCAGTCTAACTGTGCCTTCCCCAGGTCTTCTCTGGAGTGTCCCCCTGAGCCCAGAAACTCAACTTGATCAAGTTCAAGCTCTTTAGGCTCAGTTTCCCTCAGCTCTCTCAGATCAGCCTCCTCAGAGACTTGATCCACAACCTGGGGCAAGGGGGAAGGCAAAGCCTTAACCCTACTGCTCTTCTTCTTGGAAGGTGTCTGGTCCATGGTTCCAGGATCCAGCACCTGTTCAGTGGGGCATCTTCTGGCCTGTGACCTAGTCACAGCAAGCACATGTGCTGGCAAGCCTAACATTTCCATGTGAGTCCTCTGCTCCACTTCTGACCATAGTGATGACTCCAAATCATTGCCCAACAAACAATCCACTGGGAGGTCTGAACTAACCACAACTTTCTTTTGGCCACTTACCCCTCCCCAGGAGAAAGCAACAATCGCCATACTATGACTGGTAGTGACGTTCCTGGCATTGGTCACCAGGAAATCTGTACCTGGCATGATCTGTCCAGGGTCCACAAAGTTAGGTGTCACCATTGTGACACTGGCACAAGTGTCCCTATAGGTCTGAGCCATTTTGCCATTTATCAAAGGTGTCTGCCTGTATTTGCCCAAAGTATTGGGACTGACATCAGGGGACATATCCATATCCCCTGTACAGACAAGGACAGCCTAAGTTGTCAGACCCCTCAGTTCCCAAGGTTAACCCAACTAATGCCTTGGGAGGTGCACTACCACTACTGACTGTACTAGGGGGTGCAGTTGCCTTAGGGGCTGTAGTGGTAGGAGTTTGCCCTCCTCTTTTGGTGCACTCACTAAACCAGTGAGACTTACTTTTACAGTACTGGCACCACATTTTTGACTGGCCTTCTGGAGTCTTCTTTTTCTGCTGTGAAGCCTGACCCCCACCCTCTTTGGTTTGTTGGGGACCTGTTGAAGACTTCTGGTCATTTTGTTCACTCTTGTTATTACCCTTTTGGTCTGCTTTCTTCTGACCACCCTGGTTCTGGTTCTGGTTCTGCTTGATCCTTGTTCTGACCCATTTGTCTGCCTTCTTTCCCAATTCTTGGGGAGAGGTCAGATCTGAATCAACAAGGTGCTGGTGCAACAACTGGTTCTGACAATTATTTAAAATCTGTTCTCTCATCATAAGATTATACAACCCTGTGTAATCAGTAACCTTGCTACCCAGCAACCAGCCCTCCAAAGCCTTAGCGGCACAATCCACAAAGTCAGACCAGTCCTGAGACTGAGTTTTCTGGGTGTCTCTGAACAGCAACCTGTACTGCTCAGTGGTTAAACCAAACCCATCAACCAGTGTATTTTTCAGGACCTGGTAACTGTTAGCATCCTCAACTCTTGTAGTGAGGAGCTTATCTCTACCTTTGCCATCAAAGGAGAGCCACAGTATAGCTGCCCACTGACTCTGGGGAATGCACTGCACAGTGCAGGCCCTCTCCAAAGCAGCCATCCATTTCTGGATGTCATCCCCTTGCTTAAAGGGGGGCACTATCTTTGTCAGGTGTTTAGTATCTAAACCCTTCTCTTTATCTCTTGGGAGATTGCTGCCACCAGTGGGAACTATCCCACTCATCTGCTGCTCTCTAGCAAAGGCAAGCTTTTCTTTGGCCAGGGCAAGTTCTTCCCTTTCAATCCTCAGAGTAGCCTGTCTCATTCTAGCCTCATGCTCTCTTCTCTGAGGGGAAGTCAATCTCCTCTGGGGAGAGTTCCTTCTCCTCTGAGAAGAGGCATTAGAGTGCAGAGATCTATTGGAGTCCCTAGAAGGAGATCTATTTCTCCTAACTCCAAGGTTAGGCCTAATTAGGGTCAGTACTGGGGGTCCCCCAGATCCTTGCCCAAGTAGGTCTAAGTTGGCCCTAGTGAGTCTGCTGACTAACTCAGGACCCTTGTCTGCCTCATCCCCAGAGAGTTCCTCAAGATCCTCCTCCTCAACTACATTTTCAGTGTCAGGGAGGTCTGGATCACCAAGGTGCCCCTCTAAGGCTGGCATATTCCCATCTCCCTGAGATGCTTTCCTAGCATCATAAGTCTCTAAGAGACCTAACAGAAAGGGAGTGGTGGGGTTAGACCCCTGTTTCAATTTCCTGGAGGTACACAAGTGTCTCAGCTCCTGGAAATTGAGAGCTGCATATCTTGAGATGACCTGTGGAGGGTCAACAACCACAAGGGGGGTCCCTGAGGACTCTCCCTGGGTAGACATGCTTTTCTAGTGAGGTGTAAGTGGTGCACTTACCTACACTATATGTTTACCTACTGATCCCTTGCTAGAGTTGTAGTTTAGGGTGTGCTAAGCCCTAGGAGCTACAACAGCTGGTTCAGTAGAACTCAGAGTATTCTAAGCTAAGTTATATGTACCTTAGTACTTATGTGATCTTTCAAATGATATTCTTAGGATACGTGTGGTAAAACAACAGCAAGCTCAAATCCCAACCGCTGCTCACCAATGTGAGAAGTTGGCCTGATATGCAGTGCTCACTATTCTAGTGATCACTATGTATCAGTCCAAACAACCCTTATTGATGATTGGTTGTAAGTCAACCTTATAGACCAGCTATCCTAGTAGCATGGATACGAGCAGTCTAAGGCTAAACTCTAGAGGGCGTGTTAAGCCAGCTGTTTTACCATCACATTACCCCTTGAACACCAAGTGAAAGGACACCACACAAGTTGTTATCAAAAATAAAGTATATTTATTTATAACAAGACTACCCTGGCTCTTTATGAGACAGGGAGCTAAGCACACAACAAAACTCTTAAAGAAATACTGAAAGTCGCACAATTTACACAAATGCCCGAGGGGCACGAAAAACCATATACACAAGAAGTGGAATGCGAAGTTACTAGCAGGTAAGTAATACTTTTCTAGACTGTAGAAACGCTAGGCCTACAGTGCTGAACCCTTGGATTTGAAGCAGGGGGCCTAGGGACGCCGTGTGCAGAGTAGGAACTCTCACGCATAATGCGGGAACAAGTCTATGGATACTAGCAATCACAAAGTTACAGTTCTCGGGCGAACCCGACTAGGTGGGTCGAAAACAAGAATGGATCCGAACACTTAGGGTGTTGGACTATGCTGGAGCACCGGAGTACTCAGGTTACCTAGCCCAGGGGCTGCGGCTGCATAGGGTTCAAGTTGCGTCGGAAACCCTCGTTGAAGAACCAGGAGCCTGAAGAAAGAAGTTGCTGGCAGGCGGCCAGTGAAGAAGTTCGTGGTGATCCAAGCCTGGATCAGGGAAGAAGAAGGACCTGAAAGCAGAGGGGACCAAGTTCTGAATCACTAGCCAGTGATTTAGGTGGGCACCAGGATGGCACCGGACGAAGTCACCTCGACCAGGTGAGTGGGCGCTGCTGGGCTCTGCAGTCTCTCGGACCAGGAGGCGTTGTCGGCGACCAGGATGGAGGTGCGAGCTGTCCCACGAAGGTTTCTGCTGTCGACGTCGCTGGACCCAGGATTGGGGCAACAAGTCTTGGCAAATGCAAGGCCCACGCGGTGGACCTAAAATGGCGTCTTGAGTGGACCAGGAGGGTCCAAGGTGCTCCTCTGTTGGAGGGGAGCAAGGGCTAGTCCGGAGCAACCAGACCAGCGGTGTTTGTCGTCGTGGAGCGTCATAAGAAGGCCACTAGCCAATGGGCAAGCGACCTGGACAATGCGGTGAGCAGCAAAGAGCAGAAGGGCCCCACGCAGATCTCGTGGATGCAGGGGGCTGAACTTCGGTGCTGGAGCTGCTCAGGGTCGGGGCTTCTCTTACCCCAAAGCACTCAATCGAGGGTCACTCGGTGGTCGTGCTGGACAAGCGTCGTGC
The DNA here is from genome assembly GCF_964261635.1 of Lissotriton helveticus. Lineage (NCBI taxonomy): Eukaryota > Metazoa > Chordata > Amphibia > Caudata > Salamandridae > Lissotriton > Lissotriton helveticus. Next base: position 1,027,250,007 of record NC_136063.1, read on the forward strand.
AGTCTTCAAAGATGCCCGGTCCCTCGAGGTCTCGTCACACCCACGGATCACAGCTGGGCTGATGATGCAGGTTGAGGTCAGAGGTGCCAGGGAAGCCGGTTCTCGTCGTGCTGGGCAGTCTTGATCCGGAGGAGAGACTTACAGCAGACCGCGATGCTTGGTTGGTGCCTGCTGCTGCAGGGTGACTACTCCTTAGTCACAAGGGAGAAATCTTAGGAAGAGTCTTGAGTTCCTCTCGTAGAAAGTCGGTTCAGGATTCAAAGATTGATCTAATTTGGAAGGGGGCCAGTTCCTACCTTTATCCTGAAAAAGGGGGCTGGCACGCGACTAAGTCCTGCCCTATGGGTGGGACTAGGAGGGGGGTGGTTACACCCCTCTCCTTTGGCGGGCTTTTCCCCAGCTCAGGGTCTGGTGTGCCCCTGGAACTGGTTCAAGCCGGCCTAGGCATAGTGAGCACCGGGGTGCCACTTACAGTCACCTTCCTCTAAAGCCTTGCCTACCTAGGATACACAAAATCCTGTCTGGGACGGTGCTGGCACCGCCCCTGACAGGAAACCCTTTGTCCTTGCCTCCTGCGCTGGGAGGACTCCCAGCAACAGGAGGGCAGACTTGTGTCTCGGTGGCAGCATCCATTTTGTGGAGCTAAGGCTCTGTCTGACTTTAACCGGGGTTACAGGTTACCAACATGTCGTGTCCCTCTAGGAGGGTGGAATGCTAACCCCGTCGCCAGAGTTGACGAGGGGTTAGTATTCCAATTCGTATGACACCTTACTCGACATGTTTTGATAAAGCGATACCAGAGTTGGCATATAACCGCGAGGATTATAATGCACTTAAGAGTATATGGTATGCGATATCATGGAAACGGCTAAGGGATGGATCCCGAAAGCCGCAGACAGGCTCAGCTCATGCCAGAGCACTATCTCACACGATTCCAAGCACTCTGCCTTCAGGATTGTCAAGGCCTGCCATAGGAGTGACTGATAGGAGATCTGTGTGCCCATTTAGGTTTAGATATAGGAATACTATATCTACAGCAGAGGGTGAGTACACCACTCTGCCCCAGCTGTCAAGCAGCCAGTTGTGTCTGTTTGGTTAGTCAGCCCAGGGGTGGCATAATACATGCTGCAGCCCCTTGGAGACCTCTGGGTACACCTCAGCCCTGGGTACAGGGACTTAGAGAGGGCCCAGTGCCAATTCAGTACCTGGGTACAATTTGGAATAGAGAGAATAGCTAGGCTGTGGGTCTGATTAGCAGGCCCACAGCCAGGGAAAGTCGTAAACCAGTGAAGCAAAAAGTAAAAATCTGGGTGATCATAGGATTGCAGACCCTACTCTCCTACACTCCTTATTCGTGTTTACCGTCCACACAGTCTTTTTGGTGCATATTTGTATTTGCTGTGAAGAGCTCCGATACCCTCGGGTCCAGCTAGCGCTATACAAAACTTCAATAAATAAATAAAAAAAATTAAAAAAAATAATGCCGGACTCTGCATCGCAGCGCCTCAGAACCAATACATCTCAGGCTGCGTATCGCATCCATGACCCTGTACTTCGCATCACCAGCCCCATCAAGGTGATTTTCAATGACGATGCAGACCCTCACAGCGCAGCCTCACCACATTTTGGAACTGATGAATCGCCTAAGCAGCGCAACGCAACTTTGATGCAGATCCAAGCAGCGCTCCGCAAACCAGGATTTGAGGTACTTTGTTCAGTGTACCTACTCGGGTCCCTGTAGCCAGCCCATGCTCCATCACAGTCGCTTTGAACTTGTGACTTTGTCCCGGTATGGCGCAACCAGCTATCCACAGTTGGCACTATTTTTACTGAAATCTTTCAAATGGAATAGCTCAGGTTCTACCAACTAGAGTTTTGTAGTTTTGGCTTAGTTTTATTTATTTAATAAGATTCAATTTTTCGAACTCTTTTGTGGTGTGTTTTCACTGCGTTACTATTTGAAGTGATGCACAAATGCTTTACACACTGCATCGGAGTTAACCCTGACTGCTCTATATCAAGCTATTTGAGGGTTGCGCACAAGCTAATTTAGAATTTGCTTGTCACTACACCCTGAGAAGAATTGTGGTTGCTGCTTGAGAAGGGTTTCCCCCCTCTCAACCAGTAACCCAATTTCTTATGCTGAGTACCTGCACTTTTTAACTTCTTTCACCAAGTAAGCACACTTTTATGGTTTAAATTTCTTTATTGAATTCACAACACACAAATAAGACCATGTATGTTTAGCTGTCAAACCACTGTTGCTATGGAGCATACGACTTAACAGGGCGTATCAAGAGCGCACGTAAGCGCACTTTTTTTTTTAAGAATCTTATTATTGAAAGAAAAAACAGTTCCATCATAGTACACAGTTTGGAGCAGTGAAAGAGCAGAATTGGCTTACAGTGTGAAAAGCACATCAATTCAAACATTAACGGGTTTTGGGATGTTCCATCTCTAGTTCAGTGTACCCTGTACCTCGGCCCTGGCCCTCAGTCCGTCCCCTGTCCCTCCCATCACCCTCCCCCTGGACCCCCCTCCTCCTCCACCCTCCTCTCAGAAATGCAGATCGTATCTAAGCCTAAGCCCATAGTCTCCCCGGAAGGAGGGAACACAGGCAATGCATGGGCGCAGCCTGACCGAGCGGGGCCCCACTACTCATCCTCCGAGGCGTCTAGCCACTCTCCCCTGTACCTTCTCCAGGCCTGCCAGATCTTTTCCCACTTCCTGGGGCAGCCCCTACTGTTATATATGACATTTTCCGCCCTCTGGCACCAATCCAAGTCCCGTTCCCATTCCTCCACTGTCGGGAGCAGGTCACTTCCCCAGAGACGAGCGATGTTTCTCTTTGCCACCATGCTCGCAAAGGCCAACCTCACCTTATCCCCCTTGGGCCATGTTACCTCTCCCGTGACTCCTAGTATGTGCCACCTAGCCTCCAGCGGCACCTCCGCCCCAACTACCTCCTCCATTATGTCCTTTAGCCTGACCCAGTAGGAACGAATTTTGGGGCAGTCCCAGAGAATATGGAAGAACGTACCCTCGTATCCGCACCCTCTAAGGCAGAAATGTGATGTCGTGTATCCCATTTTGAATTGAACTGTGCGCGGGGTGTAAGACCTGTGGAGTATACGGAGCTGTACCAAATGGAACTGTGCCCGAATCGCCACTTCCCTGGGGCACTGCAAGGCCTCGCTCCAATCATCGTCTTCTAGCAAGCCCAAATCAGATTCCCATTTTTACCGCAATGGTCCGAGTGTATCTGGGAGATTATTAATTAGTTTCTTGTAGGTGAGTGATATAGCCCTATCAATCATAGGGTCTAAAAGCAGTCTGTCTTCGAGCAGGGCGTACTCAGGCAGCTGGTTCCCCTGTGATAAATGCGAATTTATGGCATGTGTAAAGTGCTGGTAGTGGAAGAACTCGCCATTTCCCATCTGGAACTCAGCCTGTAACTCCGTGAATTCCACCACCCGCCCTCTCTTCCAGACATCGCCCAAGAGGTCTATGCCAATAAAACTCCATTTGTGCAGATCGCGGAGTTTAACTACTTCCCTTAGGAAGTCGCCTTTCCATAGGGGCGTCTGAGCCGTAAGCTTCTTTTCCCAGCCGAGCAACTTTGTTGCCCGCTGACATATCCGAACCACCACCGCGGTCTGGGGGGGCAGGGGCAGACTACGCCGCACCCTAGAGTACAGAGCCGCCAAATAGGTATCCGCGCCCAAGGCTGCACGATCCACCCGATATGCCGGTTCCTCTTGCGGGGCAAAGACCCAACCGTTAATATTAGCCAGCTGAGCTGCCCAGCAGTAGAGGCGAATGTCAGGGACCGCCAGTCCCCCCTCATAGGGACCTCGCTGCAGCTTACCAAGGGCAATCAGCGGACTTCCACCGCTCCACAAAAGGGAACGTTGCTCCGCCTCCACCGTTTTAAAAACCTGGTCCGGGATCGGAAAGGGGGAGCTCTGCAACACGTACAGCAAACGCGGCAGGGCCATCATTTTGAAGAGTACCGCTCTCCCCATAAGGGAGACCGGGAGGGTGCGCCAGTGTTGCACGTCTCCGTGCAGGCGGTCAAGTTGTGGCTGCACATTAAGCCGGAGGAACTCCGAGGCTGTCGGCGCAATCCAGATCCCTAGATAGCGAAACGCCTCTTGCCACACCAGGCCCTCGCATCCTTCTACCACGGGCGGTTGGGGTCCCGTCAATACATAGCCGAGGGATTTACTCCAGTTGATCCGGTATCCAGAATATTCCCCGAAAGGCGCAAGATAGTCATTAGCCGCTGGATCGATTCCGCCGGTTTCCGGGTGTACAACAGGATGTCGTCGGCGCAGAGCGAGATATGCTCTTCCCAACCGCCATCCATTTCTATTCCCCACACCCCAGGGTCCGTTCTTACCCAATGCGCCAGCGGCTCCAGTGCTAGGGCAAAGAGGGTCGGGACAGGGAGCACCCCTGTCGCGTGCCACGTCCCAATCGGAACTCACGAGACGTGGCCCCATTAACTCGGACTTGCGCCAGTGGTTCCGCATAGAGCAGTTTCACCCATGAGCAGAAGTGCGGCCCGAAACCCATTGTCTCCAATACCGCGTAGATTTAACACCATTCGACACTGTCGAAGGCCATATGGGCGTCAAGGGAGAGCAAGGACGTCGGAGTTTCCGCGGGCGCAGCGACCATCTGTAGCACCCCAAACAGCCGGCGTAGGTTAAGTCTCGTATTTCGGTGGGGCATGTAACCCGACTGGTCCGCGTGGACCAGCGACTGGATCACCGCTCCCAGGCGCGTTGCAAGGAACTTTCCAAGGACCTTTGTCTCGTAGTTGAGGAGGGAAATAGGCCTGTAGGAGCCACAGACTCCTCGTGGCTTTCCCGCTTTGTGGATCACCACGATCGTGGCCAGACGCAAATCCCTCGGGAGGTGACCCGATCTCGTGCCTCAATGAGCATACTACAGAGATGCGATGCAATGTGGCTGGCCACACAGCCAAATGCCTCCGCCGGAAACCCATTGGGACCCGGGGCCTTCCCAGTCTGTAAATCCCCCATGGCCTCCTCTACTTCCTTGACCGTGATTTCGGCCTCCAGCATATCCCTATCCGCCGCCTCCAGGACCGGAAGTTGTAAGGGGGCAAGGAAGTCACAGCAGTCCTGGCCAGTACGAGACGTGTGGAAGCGGTAGACCTCTTCCTAGTAGCGCGCAAAGTCCTCCGCTATGGCCCCGCTTGTGGTGCTCACCGACCCATCCGGGTGCTCTATATTTGGTACCCAGCTACGGTCCCTGTCTCTCCTTTCCAGCCAGGCGATCATTCTATTCGCCTTGTCCCCCATGTCATATACTCTACGCTGGGTGGCTAGTGCGTGCGCCCGCGCTTGCTCCATTTGGAGATCCTTCACTTCTTTGCTGAGCAGGCGCACCCTATGCTATCGAACTCGGTCTTGTTCCTGGGAGAGCCCCGTCTCATTATTCAGAGCCATAATCTCCGCCTCTAACTGCTCCACCTGTGCATATTTATCTTTACGCCTCCGCCCTACTTCAGCTTGTACAAAATCTCTGGCCACCGTTTTGTATGCCTCCCACACTATCCCGGGGGATTCAACGGAGCCTACGTTTTCAGCAAAGTATTGATCCACTCTCACCCTGAAGCGCTCTTGGAAGTCCTCATCTTTAAAGAGGAAAGAGTCAAGCCGAGGGGGGACGCTCCAATCCCGGGTGGGACCCAACAACTGGACCCCCACCGGTGCATGGTCTGAGATTCCTCGAGCATGAAGGTGCCCATCTCGGAACAGGTTCACGCTGTCAGTGCGCGTGAAAATATAATCAATCCTAGAGGAGGACCCATGGGCCGCCGATAGGTGTGTGTATTGTCTGAGGTGCGGGTTGTGTGTCCTCCACAGATCTAGGAGACCCATTGCTTGCGTAAAGTCCCGGAGGTGACGAGTCTCCCCCCCACCCAGCGTGGGCGACGACCTATCCAAGTCTCTGGCCATTGTGTCGTTCATATCACCACCCAGTACTAACGTCCCTGAAGGCAGTTCCAGCAACAACCTTCCCACATCCGGTAGAGTGGACGCATGCAACCTCGGGGTATGTAGAGCGAGCAAAAGTTTAGGGGGCGGCCCTCCCATTGCGCAGATAATGTCACATAGCGACCTAGGGGATCTAACCAGCTTCGCCCCAGAACCAAAGGCAGGGAATTTTTTATAAGTATGCCCACACCCCTTGAGCCTGTCGTAAAACCAGAGTGTGCACGGAGGGTGTATCCAAACCTATCCAGGGCCCTACAGTGATTCCCCAACAGATGCGTCTCCTGTAGGAGGACGACATCAGGAGCATGCCTACGGAGGTACTGTAAAACGACTGTCCGTTTGATTTTATTCTGCAGGCCATTCACATTCCAGGATAAGATGTTTATATGCTGCGTCTTATGTGAGTGCGTACCTGCCATGACATTCTCCAGTACTGAATGTGGAAGAACCATCCCTTCCCACCACCCGCTCCTCCCGGCCCCATAAGTGTATCGATGGAATCAGAACAATGATAGCATACAAGAACTGTAAATAAGTAACAGAACCAAGCCCCCCGTTTCCCCCCCATAACAGCCCCCCACCCTGCTACCCTGCCACTCCGGCCAACCGCGCCGGGCATCCCCAATCAGCAGAGCGCCTGTATCCCTGAAAAACGATAACCTTAGGGGTGAGTGGTGCAGCCAATCCCACCCTCCGGGGCTCTCCCCCTCGGACCCCCCATGAAGTACCATAAGTCATTAACCAAACATCCGGAATGGATAAGGATCCTTCCCTGAACATAGGTAGTGCCCTTCCGCTGGGGCGAGGGCAAACAACCATCGCCAGTACATTAGTCCAAGCGAGTCAGACCCATACAGGGCCCTGGCACAAAACAGTCCCACCACCTCCCCTGCAGGAGAATGCTAAACCAGGAGTATTCATAGTCACAGCAAGCATTTACAATAGCATTATACATTACATGTCCATAGGAGCTCGCCAGGCAGAGCGGAGATAGTCCGGCTCCTCACTCCAGATTCGGAGACGCCGAGAGGCTGCGGGTCCACCTCCGCGCCTCCGGGGACGGACCCTTTCGGCGCTACCGCATGTCTTCCGACATCTCCACGGAGGAGGCCGGAGATCGGGGGGCCGGGGATCTCCAACTGCCCTCACCATCCGGGCCTCTCCGTTGCTGCCCGCGCACGTAAGCGCTCTTTTAAGCACTGGTGCAATACGTTTAATTCAGGAGGACTCAGTAGCAAACAGGTATGCTACGATTATGAGTACCTGCACCTCTACATTTTCATTTCAAGTACTGCCAAAATAGTTTCTGGATAAAACCAGGAACTCTATTGCTTTAGCAGCTTTCCAGGAGAGTATGCACGCTAACTCGAACCCATGACAGACTTTAGTGTTCACAGCAGAATAATCATCAGCAGTAGATTTAAGGTTGCAGTGTTGTACTAGCTATTTTTGTTTAAACCCGTTTTTGAAGATAAATCTGTGTCATTATTAAATACAGATGTGTGCCATACTCCATACGTTGTGCAACTACAAGTGTTCCCACTTACTTCTTGCAGGGGTATATTTTTGTCGGTTTCAGGGGTGACGAAACGCATCTGAATTTTTTTTTGAAAATCCCACAAGGTTCCAACTTTGTGGATGTTCCATCCTCTCGGCCCTGAGGAAACAGTAGTCAAATTAGGCTGACTTTTCCGCAGGAGTATGTGGATTTGCTTGTCAGCTTGGAAATCGCCACTTATCAGTGTGCACCGGTGACCAGTTAATTATAATGGCATTGGAAAGGGGACTTAACCTCGCCTTCAGGGTGGAGGTCCTGCTGGAAACACTGTAGGTCTATTTCGTGCAGACAGCGCACATGCTAAAAGCTGGTGACACGTGTAAGTGAAATATGGAGAGAAAATGTGGAATTCCTGTGGAAACTGGGAGTGGCACTCTCAATTTGATTTTTTCTTTTCTTTTTGCATGGTAAGTTCAGCCTTGTGCAAGTATTATACTGTTATCGGGGTAAAGCAATAGTATTTCTACCCTGTTTTATAGTTATTTTCTGATTAGACTCCTACTTGCTTATTGACATGAACATTTCGCAATTAAAACGATAATGCCAGGATGTGCATCACTATGTATTCCCAGCACAGACCGTACTTGACCTAAAATTTTCTTGGACCATCCATAATAGTCATGATGTGTTAATATTTTCTATTGACACTGCCGGCAGAACAACGTTCACCGATGCACTCTGGTGACATGCTATTCTCAAAGAACTCAGGAGGAAGCCTTTCTTTACTTTTCAAGGCCCTTCCTGTTGGCTCACTGTAGGCTCTTCATTTATGAGCCATTTCATTGCTTATGTAACCAGATTTGTTCTGACACCTCCGATGACATTAGGTCATTATTCATTCATGCGGAGAGTGCTAGGCTGGCTGTATTATATGACGTTCCATAAGGCTGTGTTATTTATTATGCAATGTTGTGTTGATGCATTTGCTCACCCTAAGCGGAGTGTGCGATTTCTGTTGCTTTTTGATTGTAAAATGTATCATAAAAGGCCCCGATTCTGGGGCTAAGAGTTTTTGTTGTGTCTCTAATAGGGATGCTGCCTGATTTTCTATTAATTTGCCTTCCGTTCTGGACTTGGTCTATTTTTCAAACTTTGCTCATTGTTGCCTCTATTTAAATTGCTAAAAGATTCATGGCATTCGATTTCGGAGTCCTGTAAGTGATTTATTGAGCCAAAGTACATTTTGTCTTCGGTATTGTGCTTTAATATTTGAATAAACCTTCATGGGCTTCTAATGTATTGATCCCTATTCTTGGCCTTTCTCCAGACAGTCTTTGTTTACTGACCGTATTTTGAATTGCTGTTTTAAATCTCATCTTTAGGGCCATATTTCGTCATCTATTCTTGAGGAAAAAACTGTCCCAAAGCCATGTCGGAACGTCATCTTTATTTTTGAATTACATGAGATAGCGCCACGACATCTGTACACCTCCTGCTGCAGCAGAAATACACGTAGGAGTTTTAATGGTGCGTGGAAATGTTACAAAATGGAATAATATTCAGTGTCACCGTGTCGTTTTGTTTATACAGGTCCTGTGCAGGGCACAATCTCCACCCCCCTAAAACGGAAAATCGACACATTTGCTTAAAAATAGTTTTTTTTGCATGTAATGAGGAATTGATGGCATTCACTGCAGTTTGTTATGAACTGCATCTAGTTTGGAAGAGTTATCTTGGGCTTTCTGGTAACAAAACACTGCAAACTTCTGCCCAACAACCTTTCAATATCAGACGTTAAACAACGGCACCTCAAATGTAATAATCAAAAACACGTCTATGCAACTGAATTTATATATGTGTAGTAATGTGACACTACACAAAGGGGGTAAGTTGAAATACTTCTTTATTGTTTCTTCTTATTAGAATAAGAAAGGCACATCCCCAGCTGCAGGCACTGGGTGAGACACTGAGGTCTCTCAGCGAACGTTCTAATGCCACCTTCAGTGACGTTACCAGGAGGTACCAACCAGGGAGGGGAAGGAGGGGGGAAACCAGTGGGAGATTACAACACCTCTTCCTCCCACCAGGAAAACACTATCAAGTATAAGAACATTGATAAGTGGCTGAGGAAAACTCTTCTGGAGTGTAGACACTTATATTTTTTTGAAAATCTTTATGCCACTCTGGGGTTTTGCGGAACCTGGTGCTTCTTCTCAAACTGTGCTGATTACACACTTCTTCTCTCCCCTCAGCACCGTTGTGAACCCCAAGTTCAGCACTGGATTTCCCCGTGGCTATTCTGTCCATACTCCATTTCTTTCCACTCTCCAAGGTTACCATGTTTTTATGCACCTCTCTTATTCTTTCAGGCGCAAAGTACTTATCTCCTTTTCTACCCAAGCCATCTGGCTTCCTTATGTGCACCAACTGTCCCTCTCTCAGCACCCTTTCCCTGGCTCCCCACTTGCGGTCGTACAATTTTTTGTACTTGTCCTGACGTGACCAAACATCCCTTCTGAAATCCTCTTTGTTCACTCTGACCGGTTCTTTGGGGAATAACCAGTTGGGAGACAACTTGGACCCCGCTTTTCTCCCTCTCAATAATGCGAAGGGGGAGTAACCTGTGCTGAGACTAGGTGTCGTGTGGTATGACCAAAGCATGTCTTTTAAGGCCTGTTCAACTGATAAATCTGACCTCCTAGCAAGTTGTATGCACTCCTTTAACATCCTATTGGCTCTTTCGACCTTACCATTGGCTTTAGGGCAGTATAGGGGTGTACGAACATGGTTGACTGACAGTTCAGCAAGGAAGACTTTCATTTCCTCCGACACCAGTTGCACACCGTTGTCAGTGATTAACGTGGAGGGAATCCCTTCTTTAGAGAAGGTGTCTCCTAAAAATCCAATTATAGCCTTAGTGTCAATGGTGTGAACCAGTTTATGTGTTATCCAATTTGAATAATAGTCGATTAGAACTAGAAGGTATGCATCTTGAGAACTCTTTATTTGGAGGGGCCCTGTGATGTCCAACCCCAACTTGTCCCAGGGTACTTCAGGAACTTGCACAGGCGTGAGGGGTGCTCGCCTAATTGTCCTAGTCTTATCACTGGGCCCACACGCATAACACTCCTTAAGCTTCTCTTCCATTAACTGATCCATTTTTGGAAACCAATACTCAGCTCTCAATTTTGCCTTACATAAACTTCTGCCCAAGTGTCCTTCATGAGCAAGATCCAAAATTTGATTCAACATATTTGCAGGGGGAACAATCTTCCCAGACTTATACAAGTTATTACATTCAATAGACAGGTCATCTTTAACATTCCAAAACGGTTGCAAATCCTCTGACAAATGTTTACATTTGCTTGGCCAACCCTCGACGACCAATTTTTTTACTTTTAGTATTACGTCATCTTTACCCATCTCAGTGTTCCACAGATCCATTGCTGGCTGTCTTAACTCCATTACAAAGTCTTTTTCCTTGATTTCTTTCCATTCCTCCCTTACTGGGGCCCTTGACAAATAGTCCGCAACTTTGTTTTGAGGACCTGGGACATGCACCATTTTGAAATTGTATCCTTGTAGGCCTATACACCATTTGGCAATCCTGGGTGTCATGCTCTCGATCTCTTTTTTACTGTACAACGACAATAAAGGTTTGTGGTCTGTGTGTATCTCGAAAGGGATGCCCAACACATAGAAATTGAAGTGTTTAACTGCCCAAAACACAGCTGGGGCCTCTTTTTCCACCGTTGAGTAATTCTGCTCTGATCCTGTAAGTGTCCTAGAGGCGAAGGCAACCACATTGATTGTAGAACCAAGTCTTTGAGCTAACGTGGCCCAAACTCCTCTGGCACTAGCATCAGTGAAAATTATTGTGTCTTTATCCACCTGAAATTTTCCTATGTATGGCGCAGAAATGATTGCTTTCTTTATTTCCTCTAAAGCTGTGCTCTCTTCCTGACCCCAAATAAACTCAACATCCTTCTTGCCCAAGTCTCTGATAGGTTGTGACACCATCGCAAAGTTCCTAATGTACTTTGACATGTACTCTGCCAACCCTAGGAACGCCATTATCTCTTCTTTATTAGACGGAACTGGAGCACTTCTTACAGCATCCACAAGATCAATTTTAGGTTTTATTCCTTCTTCTGAAATTGTATGCCCCAGATAGTCCACTGATGACACACCAATTTTGCATTTTCTTTTCTTTGTCGTGAAACCTACTTTCCTCAGCTCCTCTAACACAGTGCGTGCATTGCTGTTGTGTTCCAACTCGTTGGAACCATAGATCAATACATCATCCTGAAAGCACAGTGTTTTAGGACAATCCTTCAACACATGCTGCATTGCCCTCTGAAATGCTGAGGCTGCCGATGCCAAACCAAATGGCATTCTCAAAAATTTTAAATTGCCAAAAGGGGTGGTAAAGGCAGTCAGTAGCTGAGAATCAGGATGTAGCCTGATCTGGTAATACGCAGAGGATAAGTCTAAAACAGTGAAGAACTTTGCCCCATGTATAGTACTCAACATCTCATTTATTCTTGGTAATGGGTGCCTGTCCTCTAGAATATTGGCATTTAAAGACCTGAGGTCCACACACAACCTAAGACTCCGCCCTCCATCCTTAGTTGTGATAACAATGGGCGCCAACCAGGTTGAACACTCAACCTCCTTGAGCTATCAATTTATCAATTTCAACTTTTAAAGGCTCCCTCATCATCAAAGGGATAGAGCATGTTTTATGCATAACAGGGACAGCCCCTTCCTTCAAAACAATTCTGTGCATATAATTCTTCAATAAACCTAAATTGTCATTGAAAACATCAGAGAATTCTTCCAACAAGGCTGTTCCTATGGTCGGTGGCTCTATCAACATAACCTGTTCATGATTGTTGGGATCAAGTTTGATCCCCAACTCATTCTGATGTCTCCAGCCTAACAAACATGAACCCTGTCTGGCCACATACACCTTGCCTACAGTGTGCCTGTCTTTAAATGTTATCCTCATTCTTGCCATACCATCCAACTGTAGTTCACCTTTATTGTAACCTTTAGGACAAATGTCAGCTTTCTCCAATTCTAATCTCCCCTCACCAAATTTCTCCTCTAGCATTTTTTTGTCTATTAAGGTGAAAGGGGAACATGAATCTGCATACACTTTAAATTTTTGGCCATCCAAGCCTATTTCACAACTAGGATAATGAATATCCTCCTCAGTTTCAGAATCTTTAATTTGGAAGATAAAAGTTTTCCCTTCCGCCCTTTCTTCTTCTGGATTTTCTACCATATGCACCTTTGGACCAAAAACGTTACAAAACTAAGCAAAGTGCCCTTTTCTATTGCATTTCCTGCAGGTCATATTTTTAGCTGGACACTTCCAATTGTTTGCCAGGTGGTTGGCACTGCAACACCTAAAGCATTGTAATCCCTCCACCTTCTTTTTAACTTCCTCTCTACCTTTGTTTCCAATTTTACACACAGCCTCATCACCTCCATTAGTTTTGGAATCAATTTTTTCCCTAGCAGTCTCTGTCCCTCTCATCTCTCTCATACAATGAGCCGTGTGTTCAAGCCCTTTAGCTATGCTGATCGGTTCCTCTAGATCAGGATTACGTGTTAGAAGCTCCTCTTGTACCTTGTGATCGTTGGTGCATCTAACTAATTGGTCCCTAATGAGGGAATCTGTTAAAGTCCCAAATTCGCAAGTGGCTGACATACCTCTTAAAACTGCGATATATGAAGAGACTTTTTCCTCTTTATTTTGCACTCTTTTGAAGAATTTATGTCTCTCTAAGACGACATTAACTTTCACCTTGAAGTGTTCTCCTAGTTTCTTTAAAGTATATTCATATACATCACCCACATGTTCTTCCTCTAAAGGCTCATCATCTATTAATCTACCTGTGATATCTTCAAAAACCTTTCTTCCTTGAATCCCTAAATTGTGTAGTAAGATGTGTTGCTTCCTAACACATGAATAGTTTCTTCCCCCAATGGAAATTAAATACGATTTGAAAATACCCTCCCACCTTTTCCAGGGAATGTCAGGTTCCCCTAATTCATTCAGGAAAGGGGGTGGTTGAGACATACCAGAAAATGCCATGTTAAATATTAGGAGGAAGACAAAAAAAACTGGTGAGCAATTGCAATTTAAGTAAAAGAACACAAGGAATACACCCCCACCAGCACCACAGTAGAAGTTTCCCACAACAGCTTATAGAAATTTACACTGAATAGAAGAACATTCCCCAGCCAGAGTTTTTTTTTTAAGCCATAAACTCTCTCTTGTGTCTATAATCAAAAGCTAGAGAATTATTTTGGCGTATTCATCCACTGAACTCGATGTACTTCATTTATTGCCTGTGAGAAAAAAAATTAGTCCTTCCTTTATTCTAGTGAAAGACTGCTCGACACGCCTCACTGAGAAAAAGAAGGCGGGAACCTCAGAAACAAACACCACGTAGTGGAGCTGATCCTTCGTGTCTCGGGTTCCTACCAAGGACGCACACTCCGTGCTCCTTAAACGTTGAAGTATAATTCCAGCTGAGCCTTCCAGACGTCGAAAGACTTTTAATTACACTCCGGCAGATACGCAGTTAACAATGGGCCGCTTGGGACAGACACTGTGAGGCGTTAGATTCTCACGTCAGGCTGGTACATAAACAGGAACACAGGAGAAAGCTCGGCGCCAATCTGCACTGTCAACTTGCCTGAGGACACTGTATTAAGGCTCCCCTTACGTGGCTGCGAAAGTCCAGCGGTAGTGTTGCAACTAACTACCACTCTTCAGACACTACCTCCTCACAGGCAAAGCTGTACGTTCTGTCAAGAACCTCTTCCCTCAGGCAGGCTTCTCCGTGACACAGTGCTTTCAAAAGAACCTCTTTCCTCAGGCAGGCTTCTCCGTGACACAGTGCTTTCAAAAGAACCGCTTCCCTCAGGCAGGCTTCTCAGTGACACAGTGCTTTCAAAAGAACCGCTTCCCTCAGGCAGGCATCTCCGTGACACAGTGCTTTTAAATTCACTACTCACAGCAAACCCTTCACCATTGCAGGAGATTCAGTTGGCCAAAACATCAGCCACACTTTACTCTGGAGGGTTTTTTCCGGTTCACACAAACAACTGAGCACACTAGCTATCAGCTCTTGCAAAGCGGCACAATAAAAGTGTTCAAAGGAATACCTCCGGCCCTTCACAGAAACAGTGATTACTCTTCACCACGGCACCGGTGTAACTTAATGGTTCAGCAGTCCTCTTGGAAAACTCACGCTCTGCTCACCCATCAGGACGCCTAACACGGCCACGAACAGCAGCTGGCACTTAAGATCCTCCGATAATGGCAGGTCTCAGGCGCTGAACTGTGCTTCATAAATTACAGTTTGCCTGCAGACAACGTTTCTCAGGGAGAGATGTGCCGCTGTTCCTTTCCAGTAAAGAATTGGAATGGTGCAGTGAGCTAAAAAACGGTGATGGATCAAGCCCTGATCTTTTGACTGGGTAGGAGTGTTCTGTTTAATTCAGATACTCTGTCCATCACCACGCCCCTTTTTGAATCGTTTTGGCCACCACAAGTGTGGAAGGGTATGCTCAGATGTGAGTCCCTTGCTCACTGCACCATCAGGATTCAAGCAAGCCGGGCCGAAGACGGCTGTAATGCCAGAAACCGGTCCCCGGAAGCTGGTTTCCTTTCCAGTAAAGAATTGGCTTGGTAGTTTGGTCTGCCCTGTTCCCATGATGCACTGGGCCAGGGTCAGACTAATTTGCATGTAGCCAGGTTCTGAACTGGGATGGTGCAGTGAGCTAAAAAACGGTGATGGATCAAGCCCTGATCTTTTGACTGGGTAGGAGTGTTCTGTTTAATTCAGATACTCTGTCCATCACCACCCCCCTTTTTGAATCGTTTTGGCCACCACAAGTGTGGAAGGGTATGCTCAGATGTGAGTCCCTTGCTCACTGCACCATCAGGATTCAAGCAAGCCGGGCCGAAGATGGCTGTAATGCCAGAAACCGGTCCCCGGAACCTTGTTTCCTTTCCAGTAAAGAATTGGCTTGGTAGTTTGGTCTGCCCTGTTCCCATGATGCACTGGGCCAGGGTCAGACTAATTTGCATGTAGCCAGGTTCTGAACTGGGATGGTGCAGTGAGCTAAAAAACGGTGATGGATCAAGCCCTGATCTTTTGACTGGGTAGGAGTGTTCTGTTTAATTCAGATACTCTGTCCATCACCACCCCCCTTTTTGAATCGTTTTGGCCACCACAAGTGTGGAAGGGTATGCTCAGATGTGAGTCCCTTGCTCACTGCACCATCAGGATTCAAGCGAGCCGGGCCGAAGACGGCTGTAATGCCAGAAACCGGTCCCCGGAAGCTTGTTTCCTTTCCAGTAAAGAATTGGCTTGGTAGTTTGGTCTGCCCTGTTCCCATGATGCACTGGGCCAGGGTCAGACTAATTTGCATGTAGCCAGGTTCTGAACTGGGATGGTGCAGTGAGCTAAAAAACGGTGATGGATCAATCCCTGATCTTTTGACTGGGTAGGAGTGTTCTGTTTAATTCAGATACTCTGTCCATCACCACCCCCCTTTTTGAATTGTCCCTGTCGCAGCATCCCGTCCTCGTCGCCACCAAGATTGTGTAGTAATGTGACACTACACAAAGGGGGTAAGTTGAAATACTTCTTTATTGTTTCTTCTTATTAGAATAAGAAAGGCACATCCCCAGCTGCAGGCACTGGGTGAGACACTGAGGTCTCTCAGCGAACGTTCTAATGCCACCTTCAGTGACGTTACCAGGAGGTACCAACCAGGGAGGGGAAGGAGGGGGGAAACCAGGGAGGGTTATACCAGTGGGAGATTACAACAATATGGAAGACAGAAAGTGAGCCCTACATTTCCCAAACTTATTAGCTTCAATACTGCTTGTTGAACATAAAAAAAAACACAAGGTCACATACAAATGGAGTCAACCTATAGCATCAACAACAGACTGACCCGCCACAGCACATATGTACTACAGATGATAAGAAGCTGTGCCTAATGGCTAGAGCGGTCAACATCCAAGCTGGGGAAGCAGGTTAAAGTCTCAGCAGGGACGTTCATCATCCTGTGTTTCTGGGCAAATCACGTCATCTCCCCGTGCCTAACAAAATGTATGTGTCTGCCTGTAACGCAACATGGTGCTCATGTAAGGCGCTCTTATACCTTCGGGTCAAGTTCACACTATATAAAACTCCCCCCCAAAATAAATAAATAACAAGCCCATGCTATCTAGCATACAATGACAGTACCATATGGACACTAGAAAAAAGAATGAAGGGACACTAGAGGAGCATTCACAAAACTGACGACTGCGAACAAAACATTTCTCTGCACATGATGAGCATCACAAGAATTCACATCAGATTTCGCAAAAAAGGGGGGCGTGGCTTGGACGCCGGGAAGAATGGCGGCGTGATACTTCGCTCTTCCACAGCGACAGTGAAAAATGAAACTGGGAGCTGCGGACACAAGGCATTTCCTGACCTGAGAGGCGTCTCAGGCATCGGAAGGTTTCCTCCGGCCACGGCGTGAGTTTGAGCCGGCTCCGGACACGGGAAAGGTGAAAGCAACCCTCATCCGTCTCTCCCGCGTGAGGGTGCGGTGAAGAGACGGATTTAGCGGCGGCCCGAACAACGCGGTTGCCTGAAGCGGCGGAGCCCTGCATGTCGCAGGCACCACCAGTGATCGTCGGAGGTGACAAACGGGTCTGAAACGGAGCCCAGTGAGTACACTTCTGAGCGCAAATGAAGCGAAATTGAGCTTTTGACGTTGGTGACTGGTGTGAAGAAATGGCTCTCAAGATGGCGGCATAACGTTTGTGACTGACAGTTGTTCTAGGTATCCTGCTCTAATCCACGTTACTGGCGATCGCTATGACAGGAAAAGGTCACTATAACTGGCAACTTCTATGCATAACAACTCTCAATAATGTACACTTTCTAATTGAGTGGGTGTGAGCTAATGGTATCACTGACGCAGCATTGCAGCCCAAGGCTTTGAATGAGACTCACAATGGTTGCATCAGTAAACACCGGCGATGAGTAAAAATCTTGGAGCTACACACTGACTTTACTGACGGCTACAAGAACCCGCATGCTAAAGCAGCACCAGTATATTTTGAATTCTAAGACCCACCAGAGCCTCTTAACGAGCGCTTCACTACGCGCACAAAATGGCGGGCGCCAGCTAACTTTCAAGCTCAAATACGAGCAGAGTGGCAATGTAATTACATTTCATCTAAAAAACGTGCAATAAAAGAGCATCGAGGTATGGAGCAAAATGCAGTCTTGAAAAATGCTTTGATGTGTGTGACAAGTGGTGCGCTACGCGCTGTCTGAAGGCAATAGGTGTTTCATGAAAGTTTCTTTTACGAGTGCTGCTAGCTGAACATCCACTATATAAAGCGAGTGCAGTGGGTCATCATACAGCCCGAGGCCATACGATAATGACACCCGATCATTCCTAAGCGTAGCTGGGCAAGATGTGACATATAATTGCACTGTATTAATGCCGTTGATGGTCACGTACAAAGTGGCGGGCGCCAGATATAAAATCAGTATCTCATGAGCAGCCGCATAATGTGAGTGAAGCCTGACGAGGTTAGGTTGATGTATGTTACTCGATGTAAATAAGTGAGCATATGAGAAGCGGAGGAATATTGTGATGCAGGTTGTGACTTCCGTACCAAAGGTGGATCATTAACTCAACAGAGTGCTGTGGTAGCCTATTTGTTAGGCTGCAGCGGGTCCCGACAAACAGAACAAGCCAGGCAAGTGGCAAATTTATTGCGGTGCTACTGAATACTCATACAGTTGACCACTGTCTGGCTAACTTGGTGCCCTAAGCAAGACGGAAGAAACATGGGTGATAAAGAAAATAATAAAGGTCTCAAACGTCCTAAGGCTGAGCCACCAGGCCCGTTATCACCGTTCAAAGGCAAAAAGGACTTTGGTGAAGCCATGGACACCATCTTGAGTAGGCTAGAGGAAGTGCGAGACTTGGCTAGGTCTACAAAAGAAGAGGTAGTGGCCGTCAGGCAAGATATTAAAGACATTAACTCCAGAATAACAGAAGCTGAAACACGGATAAGTAGGCTTGAAGACTCAGATGTTAAGGCCTGTGAGGCTCTCAAACATCTCACTATAGCCTCTGACCACGTCACGAGGAGACTCTCGGAGTTAGAAGACAGAAATCGGAGGGGGAACCTTAGAATCTTTGGCATTTCAGAAAATTCAGAAGAATCCCATGGTTCTTGCATTGCCTTCTTGGAGTCATGGTTCACACAAGCAACCAACCTTACTTTCACCCAGCCATTGGAATTTGACAGAGCACATAGAGTCCCAGGCAGGATTACAAAAAGTCAAAAAGGACCGAGAGCCATCATGTGCAAACCCTTGAGGTTCCAACATGTAGAGCAGATCCTTGCATTTGTGCGCAAAAGTAACCATGTTCTGTGGAAAGGAAACAAGATCTACATATCACAAGACTACAGTAAAGAGACTGTGGAAATAAGGAAAGCCTTCCTTGCACTACGACCACAACTGCGAACATTAGGTCACCAATATGGGTTTGTCGGACCGGCTAAATTCAAAGTGACCATGCAAGGAGTATCACACATATTTTCAGATCCACATAAGCTCAAACGCCTGCTGCATAACTCAGAAGAAGCACGTATGGACGTCTCTGCAGCAGAAGCGGCGGGAGCATCTGGAACTGGCTAGAAGTGGTTACTCTTGTTTCTTCTTCTCAGGTTGCTCCTTTTTGCTCTGATGTTTTTGCCCTAACGCTTGCTATAATGTTTGGCACGCCTTACGAACTCGCATGTTCTAGGTTTCTGTAGTTACCTTGTGAAGGTGCGGTAAGTCACCTCACAATAATGTAGCGCAACAGAGTCATCAGAGTAGCTTGCAATAGTAGCGCAAGTCAAACGATAATGGTCAATAGACAATATTGCAATAGTATGATGATCTCTCTCTGCCATGTAACTGCAGAATATGTTATACGTTATGCGTTATCCTATAACATTACAGCTAGTCTGAGATGTGCTGATACCTTGGGGGAGTCATGCTAGTGTTACCTTACTTACATATTGCAAGTTGCAGTTATGTTCCTTCAGGTACTCAGGAGCACTCCAATCTCCAGAAATTTCCATGGATACTACAAGTTATTACACCATATATCCTAACTATGAATGTAGTGAGCTGTTCCACTTATTCATGATTCCTATTGAAGGTTTTGAAGTTTAAGAATCTCATTTAATTCCCAATGCATGTCGATTCAAGAATGTTGCTATGGAGGCGAAGTTCGTTGTTGTTGTTCCTGAACCGCCATGTCCTATTTCAACAATTGGGGTGGGATGGGTGGGTTGAGGGTGAGGGGAGAGGGAGATGGGAGGGGAGGGGAGGAAGGGTTGGGAATGGGATGTTTTTTTCTGTTGTTTTTTGTCTCAGCTATCGTTTTTATTCGCACTGGTACTTACGCTCACAACTCATATTGGATGCACACTAGGCCCAGAGTTTATAGGCCATCACCAGAATGCTCGCAGACCCTATCTCTTAGTGTTAATGTCGGCCGTGCCCTGTCTGACAGACTGCTCAAACTGGGGAAGTCACAATGGAGGTTGGTCAAGAGATTAAATAAGGATCCTGTCACTTCTTTTAACAAGAGCGCACCAAGGTCTGATATACTCAGACACACACATTCGTCCTCTGATCTTAGATGGTTTGATGCACACTCAAAATGACACAAACAATTGATACGCCCATAGGGACGACGAAAATTGGTAACTTAAAAATCCTATCACTCAATGTGAAAGGCTTGAACCAACCTGTTAAGAGACAGAAAATCCTAGACTACCTACGTAGGCAGAAAGGTGACATTGCCCTATTACAAGAATCGAAACTGGAGGCCAAATTATTTCACACACTCAAGAACAAATTTTTTACAGAAGTGGCAGGGTCCGAAGCAATTAGAAAGAAGAATGGGGTGGTAACATTGATCGCTAGGAAGGCTAATGTAGAAGTCATTTCATCAACAACGGACACCAAAGGCAGGTGGGTCACGTCCAAATTACTTAAGGATGACACTGAGTTCTATATCACGAACGTTTATGCCCCAAACACATGTGATCTATCATTCTGGTCAGAACTTACAAAACAGATGGACACTATCCCCGACACAGCGGTACACATCCTTGCAGGTGACTTTAATTTACCGGCTGATCCCACCCTAGACAGGGACTCTAAATGCCCTTTTCGCAGCAATAAGGCACATAAGGCCTTTACCAAATTATGTAGCAGATTTCATATGATAGACTCATGGCGTCTACAAAACCCAGATGGGAGGGACTACACGTTCTACTCCCCTCCACATGACTCATTCTCACGAATTGATTATCTATTCATCACTAAAAATGCCATAGCCAGAATTGAGGACACAAGCATAGAGCCGAGGGTTATATCGGACCACTCTTGCATCTCACTCACGGTCTCTAATATAAAGCCGTCTGAATATGGCGTCTAAATGATGAAATACTTGAGGACGAGAAACACAGGAATACTATTGAAGCCGCAATAAAGGACTATCTAACAGACAACAAGAGAGGGGAAACTACAGATTCCACCCGTTGGGAGGCTCTGAAGAGCACTATACGAGGCGTAATCATTAAACTTAAATCCGCCATAAATAAAAACTACAACGCGGCCTTGGAGACGCTAGAAGCTGACATTACCGCATTAGAGGCCAGCTATATACACAATAGGGCAGAAGTGACTCTAAACAAACTCACTAACCAAAAATACGCATACAACAAAATAATAAGTGAACGGGCTGGGGTGTGGCTAGATAGAAGGAAGCGTTATAAAGTATGTGAATCTAATAAGGCGGGGAAAGGGCTAGCGGCCTACCTGAAATTTAAGATACAGAAAAACACAATCAGCTCACTATTAGATGATAAAGGAGTGACCTGTGCTGACCCCCTTAAAATCGCCGATATATTTAAGGACTTTTATGAACGTTTATATGAGAGGAACAAAAGTGTAGAAAAAGATAAGGTTAAATATTACTTAGATAAATGTGATCTGCCTACCCTCCCTTTAGAAGACCAGGAGGTGCTTAACAACCCGATAACACAAGCAGAGGTGGCTGAAGCTATAAAATCACTTCGCTGCGGGAAAGCCCCAGGACCTGATGGGTTTACGGCCAAATTTTATAAATGTTTTTCCTCAACATTGGCTTCCACATTGCTTCATATGTTCCATGAAATTAGCGAAACGGGAGAGGTTAGAGGCACATTGGCGGAGGCTGTCATAGCAGTCTTACCGAAAGAGGGCAAAGATCCGAAGCTCCCGAAAAACTACAGACCCATCTCGCTCATTAATTTAGATTGCAAGCTTTTAGCTTCGATCCTGGCAAACCGACTTCAAAAAAATATGCCGAAACTTATCCACTCCTCACAAGCTGGCTTTCTGAAAAATAGACTGTCCAGTGACAATACTAGAATATTGGCTCACGTTCTTATAGAATAGAATAGAAACCATTTGTAAAGCGCCTGGTTACTCAAAAACAGAGTGTCCCCGCGCTGAAAACTGCAATAAGAGCTTAGAGGAAAGAACACAGGAAGATCCCGACAGGGCACGGGAGGAGATGAAGATTAATTGCGAGGAAATAGGAAAGTTTTAAGTTTCCCCCGAAACCTGATTTCGAAGGGTTCCATACGGATCTCGAGAGGAAGCTCGTTCCAGCCCATGGCACCCAAGTATCTGAATGAACAACCGCCCATCCTGGCTCTGGTGATTTTAGGGATTTTGAACGTCATCATTCCAGAAGATCTCAAATTCCTGGTAGGTCGATGTATTATGAGTAAGCGATGGAGATAACCTGGGCCAGTGCCGTGGGCAATGCGATGGGCGAAGCATAGGGATTTAAATTTAATTCGCTCCTTGATGGGGAGCCAGTGGAGTTTGGACAAGGCAGATCTGCCTGAGGCTCTTCGAGGAAGTTTGAGCACAAGACGCGCAGCAGCATTTTGGGCACACTGGAGTTGGTGGAGTCCCTTTTTGCTCAACCCCAGTAGCAGGGCGTTACCATAGTCCAGGTGGGGGGTTACAAGGGCATGTACAATGGTCTTCCTGGAATCCATGGGAAGGAGGTCCAATACTTTCCGAAGGACTTTCGGTACGCTGAAACATCTGGCTGTGGTTTTACTGATTTGGGGCTTGTATGAAAGGTTGGAGTCCAGTATGATGCCCAAGTTACGCACCGAGGCCACAGGACTAGGAGGACTACCTAATTCCGCAGGCCACCACATGTGAGACCATGCGGAGGAGGATTTACCTACCACCAGCAGTTCGGTTTTGTCGCCATTAAGGCGGAGACAGTTGTTATTCATCCAAGCTGCCACGGACGAGAGACAGTTGGAGAAATTGGTGGCCTCTTCACTGTGGTCGGGCGTAAGTTTAAGCATCAATTGGGTATCATCAGCGTAGCTGACAATGCCCACCCCGTAAGTCTCAACTATGCGAGCCAGGGGTTCCATGTAGATATTAAACAAGGTGGGGCTCAGACTCGAGCCCTGAGGAACCCCATGGCTCACCTTTCTGAGAGAGGACCTAAATGGGGGGCAGTGCAGCTGAAAGTTCCTGTTCACCAGGAAGGACTCCATCCACGCAAGGGCTGATCCCTTTACTCCCATACCAGATAGCCGAGACAGCAGCGTTGAGTGCAGCACGGTGTCAAAAGCTGCACTTAGATCTAAAAGTACCAACGCTGCTGTCTCTCCCTCATCAACTATGTGTCTAAGACTCTCGGTGGAAAAAAGTAGGGCTGACTCAGTAGAGTATCCAGCTCTAAAACCTGATTGAGTGGAATGCAGGAGAGAGTGTTCTTCCAGATAACTCATGAGCTGCCTATTCACTACTTTCTCCACAATCTTAGCACAAAAAGGGAGGAGTGAGATGGGACGGAGATTCTGGAATTGGGAAATGTGGATGTTGGCCTTCTTTTTGAGGGGGATTACTTGGGCGGTTTTCCAGGCATCTAATACCCTGCATTCTTTAAAGGAGAGCGATACAATAAGACTAATGTGGTCAATTATTGTGGTCTCCTTGACTCCTCTACAGCGGGTAGGTGGGCAGACATCGCTGGGAGAGCCAGATTTTATGCTGTTTGCGATGCTAAGTAGCTCTTGCTTGTCAGGAGTAGTAAAGCATGCAAGGTAAGAGGTCCCCGTCCCCGTCTTGAAAAAGCTAAACTTCTCTCTACTCCCACTGCAGCGATAACATTGGACACAGAAAAAGCCTTCGACAAGGTTGATTGGACGTTTCTGGAGGCTGTCTTAAATAAATTTAACTTAGGCCCCTCATTTATAAAAATGTCATGTCCCTTTACTTCTGTCCCTCGGCAAGGGTTTGAGCGGGAGGTGCTTTCTCCTCTTCTTTCAAATTACAACAGGGAACAAGGCAGGGATGCCCCCTGTCACCTTCGCTTTTCCTGTTGGACATAGAACCCTTCCTATACCAAATCCGTAATAACAATAGCATTCCTGGAATTGCCTTTAATGACTGTGTTATCAAGCTCACGGCATACGCAGACAACGTTTTAGTCATGTCTGAGAAAGCAGATGAAGCAATACCAGCCCTGATGCGCACCATAGAGGATTTCTCGGAGGTCTCTGGTTACTCCTTGAATAAAGATAAAACGGAGGTAAAACTATTAAATAATATAGGCAATAAGGAGATCTTGGGGAATTCTGGTTTAACTTGGCAACCGGACTGTTTTAAATATCTAGGATTAGATTTTGATAAAGACCTAATTACGACATTACGAGTCAACGAAGAGCGCCTTTTAAAGAAAATAACAAAATTACTAGATGGTTGGTCCCCTAAGTTTCTGTCCTGGTGGGGGAGAGCTGAGACCCTGAAGATGATGGTAACACCCTTGGTAAATTATCTGGCGAGCATGCTTCCTATGACGTTCACGGATGACTTCCTGCACAAAGTGGATAAACTGTTCGGTACATTTTTATGGCAGGGGAAGAAGCCCAGGGTATCTATGAAAAAGCTACAGCTACCTAAAGATAAAGGCGGCCTGGGGCTTCCCAATTTTAGAAACTATCAATCAGCATTCTTGTGCAAACAGGGAGCATCCTGGTTTGTCGAGGACCCATGGTATACCCCACTATGGATAAAGATAGAGAAATCTATTATTGGCAATGCACCCCTTCAAGCACTGCTCACCATGGATCTAGCGCATCTCCCTCACTCTAAATACATCATGCTGAACACTAGGCGAGCTCTTCTAAGACTAGATCAAATACACACATCCGGTCCAAAGATAAAAAAAACTACCTCCATTGCCTTATGGCATAACCCGGCTATTCGAATTGATGGGAAATCCCTTCACTGGGAGCACTGGTCTGCGAAAGGCATAAACATGGTGTCTGATCTATATGACGGGCGCTCACCACTCCTGTACTCGGCGATCCAGGCAACACACTGCCTTACGCCAATGGACTTCTACGCTTTCCTAAAGCTAAAAACAGTCCTGGCTTCACGTTCACTTAAACCCCTTGAACCAGGGCTTAAACCACTACTAACTCGTCTCCAAACTGCTGATCATTTCGTACCAAAAGTCTACAAACTACTTATCCCAAAAGCCAGGAAAGCACAAAAACGTAATGAACTCAAATGGGAGGAAGAACCCAATAATACGGGAATTGAACTTGACTGGGATAGGATTAACGCAACTGCTCTTGTGAACAAAGTTTCGCCGATCCTATCACAAACAAAGTTTATGTTGCTCAACGGGGTGTTCTGGACATCCCAAAAACTGTTTAAACTTAAACTAAGGGATACCCCAAACTGTTGGAACTGTAATCAGGCTGAAGGTGACCTGTCACACATGTTCTTTCATTGCCCTTCCCTAAATAACTACTGGAATAACATTTTCAACTGCATAGAACATATTTTTAAAATCAAGCCGCGGAGAGAATTTATCTAGGTCATATTAGGTGCTTTAGACCCAACTGTGGCTACTGATTATGATCGACAACTGCTAGACCTGCTTCTCACCTTAACATGTAAGGTTATATTATGTAAATGGAAGAATGCTGGAGAAGTCTCCTTCAGGATGTGGCGAGAGTGGGTCTCTTGTATCAGAGGAGTTGACAATAGCGCCCTACAATACTCCCCTTGGCGTGCATCAACTAAAAAACTCTGGAAATCTCTTGATGCTTCCTCTTTCTCGTTCGATCCTCCATAGTATGATTACTAGTCTCTCTTACTTGCTGGTATGTGACCCGAATATGCTCTATGAGACATTCTTGTTCTCTTGCTTCCTCCTACACTGTAGTATTACGACACTGACAAGAACTCAGTATGGGCTATATTTGATCTCTTACTGTAAAGTACCAATGTATGTGCTGTGTGCTTTTTGAAAATTGCTTTTTAAGTGTTTGTGTATTCTATACTTTATTTACTTTGAGTATATTTGGTTCAGTTTGTGGAACAACTCCGTGGCTGTGCAATACAGGTATAATGCCATAATGTACATCTTTACAATACTATTTATATATCCGTTGTCAAGCTACTTCAGTGCCAGCTACACCAGTACGTATTGTACGAAATTTTTGTATTATGCTTTTTGTCTTTTTATCCTTCTGTTCTTCTTATGTTCTTTTCTTCAATAAAAAAAGATTTGAATTAAAAAAAAAAAAAAAAAAGATTTAGCAAAACAAAAAGTCAGAGGTGATTGAGAACTAACTTCATAAAAAACATACAAGGGAAGAGTTGTTGGAATCTAAGACTGGACACAGTCAAACATGGACTAAATAAAGAAGCAGAACTACATTACTGACTATAATAAATTAACCAACCGTTTCATCCTTATTCTATGGCTAATACAGCCCACTTAGCCCCGTCCACCATGAACTGATGCCTTGTCCATTAACTGTCTCACTGTTAATATGGTAGATTTGCCAGACTATCCATCTACTGCCAGGGATGTTCATACCACATATTATGAACCTACTGGAACTTTCCAACATCTAGGATGCCCTTAACTTAATCCCTGTACTCCTATTCAATAGATATGATCACACACAAACTGATCAAACTACTTGGATGCTTTTAAATCTATTTTATTTAATGCATAACCTTGTTTGTAGAACATATTTTTTTCTGCAGCAAATGAACAACAACGCTCTTTTGTACCACAATGTTATTTACGTTATGTTCGTTTCACTATACCTATTCTATAACTACTTTTTACCGCAATAATTCACAAATTTCTGGACAAAAGCATGCCACAACTACCCACTAGCTAGGTTGACCCTAATACAATCTCTATGCTACAAATCACTAGGACTTCACACGTGGTCTGAACAAACCTGACCTGATCCAAGTACGTGGCTGATACGATGTCTATCAATGAAAACTATGTGTGGAATTCTTTTTTTACTCTGTAACAAATCTGTAACAACGCTCTTTTAGCTGACTTTTGAAAAGGTGATGTTTATTTGCACGATTATGATCTTATTGCATTGCACATGTCCCTGTTTCACAAGAAAGGTTTCTCTTGGATTTCATGACCAAGAAATCATAGATGATCTGAATAAAAATAATCTGCAGAAACAATTTAGATGACTTGATATGCATGTCATTGTAATGTAGAACCTTGTGTGCAAATCCATTATTTATTCTGTAACTATGTAGAAATAATGTTTTTTGAGTAACAATTTCATTCAATAAAAAAATTAAGTTAATTTGCGCCATATGATCTCACTGCATTCCACAGGTAAACAAAGTATTGCTACCTGTATATATTAAACCATTTCTAACTGCCATCAGTCCCAGCTCCATAAGACATGGGAGCTCCCCTTTTCATAAAAGGGGAGGCCGACTTTCTCATACGAAACATGCAGTACCATTGAGAATCTATAATCTAAGATTGCTGGCTCCCATATGTACAGTTTATGCAACAAACTGCTTACCGACCTGACATGCCAACAAGGTAGCTTTTCCCATCAAAACTCTGCAATAAACTACACACAAAAAACTACTTAGACAAAAGTCATCAAATTGCAAAAGACTCACTACCACTGTTGAAATTACTATGATCTGCCCAGCTCCTCTGCTGTACAATAGAATATCTGTTGAGTTAAACTGACATCACAGCTAGACAGTACAATAAATATTGAGTCAGATTATTCCCATTTTAACATTTGCATTAAGGGACAAGTTACTTACGTTCAATAATCCCCTATCTGGTAGATACATGATCTAGCCACAGATTCCTTATCTTTGAATTTCCCAGGCGTCAGACTGGATCTCGAAGATTTTGCTATGAGTAATACCCTTGCGCCCCGGTAGTCGGTGCCGGTCGGCTCCACGTGACATCATCGGTGGTGTCTCTGCTGCTATGACGTCCACGTCACCTATACAGGGACCTCCTCGGCGAACAGGCGTCAATTACTTTCACGACTTTCCACGCCAGGAGCATGGAGCCATTAAGTGTACTGACATTGGAGGGTTTTATACAGCTAAGGCCCTGAAAGGGAACAGCCCTGGCCCTAAAAACCTGTCAGCAGTGTGGGGAGGATAGGTGGGTCAGTAGGGAATCTGCGGCTAGATCCTGTCTAGATAAGGCGTCACCGAAGATAAGTTTATTTATTTATGCGATTTTATATAGTGCAAACTTTACCCAGAGGTGTCAGATCGCTTTACAATAGAGGCAAGTGCATTATATGAGGGGATTTACAAACTTACATGTGTTACAGGTACAAATGGGAAAGTTGAAAAAGTAAAAGGAAAAAAAGAGTTGGCAATCACAGCAATAAAACAAAACAAAAACATTGGGATTAGGTTAGCACAAGCATAGAAAACATATTTACAGCATTGTGAGAACTTAGCACATCAAGAGAATGCCAAGCCGCCTTGAGGGAAATTAAAAGGGATGTATTCGTTCTGGAAGTGTGTTTGGAAGAGAAGAGATTTGAGGTCGGTTTTGAAAGTCCGGGTAGAGGTGGTAAGTAACTTGTCAATCTGATAGAGACATCTAGCTGTAAATTCCTTACCTTTGGATAGATACACAAGCAATATCATCCCCGGAGGAGGGACTGGGGACAAGTTTAGACCAGGAAGTCCTGCAGGACAGAGCAGCCAAAAATGCTCGGCTCTGCGGACCCAACTGTCCGGACAGTGTTGCTAGGTGAACGTGTGCAGTGATGCCCAAGTTGCTATCTGACAAATGTCTGGAACTCCGGTGTAATACCATAGTATAATGAGCCCTTAAGCCTTCAGGAGGCTGATTTTTGGTCAGAGCAAGGCAGTTTTTAATACAAAGGACAATCTATTGAGAGATCGTCCTTTTCTGCACAGCACGGTCCTTCTACGCTCTCACGTACCCAACGAAGAGTTGGTTGTCTCTTTTGTGCAGTCAAGGTAGAAAGACAAAGCTCTTCCTTGGTCCAGACGATGGAGTCGCTTCTTTTCGTTGGACGAATGTGGAGGAGCGTAGATAGTAGGATTGGCCCACGTGGAATGGTGTTACTACCTTTGGCAAGAAAGAGGCCCTGGCGAAGGGCACCAACTTATCACTAAAAAGGCTGTATTGATGGTAAGAAATGGAGGGGGCATTTTGCAGAGGTTTGAACAGAGAACACATCAGGAATGTGAGTACCAAATTAAGATCCCACTGAGGCATGATGAAAAGAACAGGTGGAAACATATGTACAAGCCCCTTAAGAAATCTATTTACATTAGGGGATTTAAATATAAAGGGTTGGTCTGGTAGCCTCAAAAAGGAGAACTTGAGAGAGGGAAGCAGAAAGAGGATCAATAGAGCTTTCTGTACAATATGATATAAATGTGTTCCACCAGTAGTCATACACAGTCTTGGTAAAGGGTTGCCTGGCTGCCAAATAACATTACAGACTTCTGGAGGAAGGCCGAATGATCAACTACCGCTGCTCAATCTCCACGCAAGAAGGCACAGAGGTAACATGTTCAGGTGGAGGACCCTCCCCTGCTGCGGCGACAGAACATCCTCCCAAAGGGGCAGCCAGATCTGATGCTTAACAGACTGATGCTTAACTGGAGAAGCTTGGGATACCAGACTCTCCATGTCTAGTCCAGAGTCACAAGAATGACTTTCGCCTTGTCGTTCCTGATCTTCTTGAGCACTCTGGGCACGAGTGGTATGGGTGGAATGGCGTATAGAAGGCTCTACTTGAGATGAAACGCGTCTCCGAGCGAGAGCCACCTTGTTAACGCTAGCACGCAAAACTGCTGGCATTGCGCGTTATCAGCTGAGGCTAACAGATCTAACCAAGGTTCTCCCAACTGTTAAAAGAGACCTTCCGTCACTTACCGGATGGTGATGCCATTTGTGATCTGACATCAACGGCTGAGTTTGTCCGCCCTGGCTCTCAGAGAACCTGCCAGGTGTTGAACCACCAGGGATGTGCCTTGCTGTTCCAGCCATGTCCAGAGACGACAGGGCCTCTTGACGAAGGGTCCACGACCCCACCCAGCCACGTTTGTTGCAGTACCACAGGACGGTAGTGTTGTCCATGAACCAGCTTTCCCTTGATTGAAGGAAGCAAGGCTTTCATTGTCAAGCGAAATGCAAGGAGCTCCAGTAGGTTGATGTAGAGTCCAGATTCTGCTGGAGACCAGAGTTCTCGGATAGTCACATCTTCCAGATGGCCGCCCCATCCCAGGAGTGATGTTTCTGTCACTACTGTGTGATATGAGTGAGGAGGGGAGAGGGGTCTGCCTCTGACCGAATAGGAGTTGGTCAGCCACCACTTCAGGTCCTGTGCAGTTCTCAGCCAGGGGTGCGTCGAGCTACCATTGATGACATCACTCTGCCCAGCAAGTTGGACATGTCAAGCTCACAATGAATGGTGAACTTTGCCGCATCTCTCCTGTCTGATGCCACTCGGCAGAGGATGGCCCGGGCATATTCCGGGACCTGTGGCAGCACTTTGGCAAACGTTTCCCACAGGGAGTGGGAACAACGGCCCAAACTTTCCCTAACTATCCAGCCTCTTGGATTTCATGTCCGAGAGTGCGGAAGGGAACGCGCCTTGTGAGGTAGAGGCTTGGACTACCAAGCTCTCGGGGTAGGGTGGTTGGTGAGGCAATTTGGATGGCCCGGTGCAGGGCGGTGGTGGTGGTGGGCGATTATCCTATTCACAAGGACACCTGTGCTGGGCTTAGACCAGGTTCCCAGAAGCACATCAGTCAAGGCCTTGTAGAATGGCAGGAGGGGTCCTTAGGATGAGACACCCCGCTGCAAGACCTCTGCCAAGATGTTATCTTGACTTCCACCAAGGGGAGCTAAAGGTCCAGGACCCCAACTGCCCTTCTCCCCGCCATAGCAGATGTAGCATATGAAACTCCCTCCTCCGTGGCAACGGTAGGGGGAGAAAGCAGACCTGAATCTAGAGAGGTATCCAGTACACTGGCCTCACCTAATTCCTCATAACAGTTCAGTTTGTGTTCAAGCTGGTCTCGTAAAGAGTCCAGCGACCCATCCTAATCTTCCTCCATTCCAAACCCTTAAAATTGAAGCTGAGGAACCGACTTAGGAACCAAGGGTGCTGTCAGTGCAAGGTTTGGTGTCAGTAGGCTCAGGGTTATCAGGGATAAGAATGGGGCTGGCGCCACCAGGGGTAGCCAGCAGCAGGAGTCTCTGTGACAGAGCCGGGGAAGGTCTCAGTGGCATGACCAGCATCGGTCTGGATCCAAGGGAGGGCGCCGAGACACCTGCGTGGAATCCAATGGAGCCTTTCTAAGCCTCCGGAACTCTAAGGCACAGCAGGAAAGTCAGGCAGCCCAAATATGAGGCAAATGCCATCATGAAAATCTTTGAGCTGGGCGGGGGTCGCACTTGCTCCGGGAATACAGGCAGTGCAAAGCCGGCCTAGGTGCAGGTAACTGCAGAACAAGGCCTAGAGCGCCAATACTCCTCATTCACGTAATCCGCTGGACTGGGATAAGTCGAAGCACTCGTCGACTTCTTGTGCTTCTTATGCCTCTTACCATACCTACCCCACGAATTTGTGTGGGAGGACGAGGACTTAGAACTCCCGGAGCTGTATCCGGACTTTCCTCTAGACCGACAACGAGACCTCCAGGGCAAACGACGCAGTGCCGAGCGCCAGGCCGCAAGCAGCTCTAGGGACCACTCCCTCAAAGCTTTCAGAGCAACGGCCCGGCAGTCGGAGCATGACTTAAAGTTGTGGTCGTAATCCAGGCACCAAAGACGCCTCACAGTTTGAATCCAGAAGTCTTCTTTGACATGCTGGAAAAACCTACACTCTAAAAAATAATTCTAGAAAACATTGAAAAAAGCCTGTCAAAAAGTGACAGAGGGTAGCTCTCTTCACGGATCTGCGTTGGCTGTCGCAAAAAGAAAATAACGGACTTCAGCGTGCCATGGTGGCCCCTATATAGTTGACACAGACGTCAGAAGACGACGCTGAGGATGTAACGCAAAGAACCATGGCAACCCACAGATGCGCAAGGGTATTGCTCAAAGAAAAGTCTTCTGGATTCAGTCTGATACCTTGGAAATTCAAAGGTAAGGATACTGCAGGTAGATGTCTCTATCAAATATGCTAGTCTGCATGTACACCAGACATTTACTCCTCCAATCCCTCTTCAGAATTGTCTCATTCCAAAATGCATGCCTCCTTTCCGCTATATTGTGTTCGAAACACAAGCCAGAGGTACTTTACGGCAGCTATTTATGATTACGGATTCCGTATTTATTCCACAACAGTTTTAAAAAATGCCAGCCTTAATGCATATGGGTTATGCTAGACACCATGGGACAATCCTGTACCAGAACACAGTCCTACCCATTTTTGTATGACTTATGTAAGACGCGACCTACAGGGTGCAGCGCTGACTTCATAAGAGGTCAATTGTTCCACCACTCCTCTGGTCATTCATTCTTACCCTCCACTCAGGGCTTTTCCTGGTGAGACCTTGCAACCAACAACAAACTGTATTATACATTCCTTAGAATCAGTACTAGACAGCTGCATACTCCAGGTAGCACAAGGCCCGCGGGTCGAGGTTCTTCCACCAAATTGTCCTCTTGACCAAACCCTTTCTGACTTCTTAAATTTACTTGTTTTGTTCCATCGAGGTCCCCCCTGAAAATGAATGTATATCTACCAGGCATTCAAGCTTAGGACCATTAATCTAGTCTTATACCGTCCAACCAAGCTACATTTATTTTCGATCAAATGCCTGCAGTGTGAAAACTATAACTTCTCTACATGTTCACCTGGCCTCATTTTTATCTACCAAGAGTGTGAAGAGACAGGCCCCTCACTGGAAGTCAAAAACCTAGTAGTGATCATGGACTCCAAATGTTTCCTTTGTCTACAAGTAAATAAAGTGACTGCCTTAAACAGTAATTTTGGGGATGGGGAAAAATTTGCCCATTTACTGGGCCACTCATAAAAAGGCCATTAGTGGAAAAGTAACTTTATGGAAATGGAGTATGTGCTGCCTGAGCCAAAACAGGCTTTGAACCAGACTAGTTTTGCCACTCATCTAAGCTCCAGAAGCCCAATGCACATTCCTGGGGGGAGGCAACAATCCTGCTCTCCAGAGGACAATGGGCCTGCCGGCTGGACTCACAAAGGCTTATTTTTTAGTGTTTTTTTTAAAAAGTAAAGTGAAGACGAAGCACTGCAAAAAGAGATGTGCATAGGGCAAGATAGTAGATATGTTCGGGTGGGAACCAATTTCCAATCTCTGTGGGGCAGCACCTCATCTTCATAGAGGAGCAACTGGGTAGAAGACACCCTCACAACGGAGGAAGGGGATAGGCATCTTGGATTAGGGGTTTCTAGGAAATTTGCACAAAAACCAAAGAGGGAAGGCTGAATAAGGAGGCAGTGGAATTTTCATATAATAGAACTGGGTGGAGGGAATTTTCTAATCACTGGCTAGTTCACAGATTGCAACTGGCACCTCACCATCACTTCCTCAGAACATTCCCGGACCTGGTAAGTCCACAGCTGAAGGAAAAGGCATGGATGAAAAAGAGAAGACAAGAACTTCTTACTCCTGCTGGGGCTCATAGAATCGAATTGCTCGCCAAAGGTGACGTGACATATTTGCTATTCTCCTGCTCGAAAGACACAAAAAGCAAAACCCCCGACTCCAGGAGGGCCCAGCTGAGCACGGACGACGAGACCTTGCTGATGCCCTGGCCGAACAGAGGCATGGCGCCTAGTAGCATTCCGTGAAGACATGGGGGCTGAACGGGACCAGAAGATATTTTTGCAGCATTCAGAGAAGTGGAACTTACCCCCAGATGCATCAAGCATCCATTTTGCAATTCCTTATTAGCGAAAAATAAGGAATCGCTAATAAGAAATAGCAAAATGCTATGCAAGAAAAAATCACTAAAAATAGCGATTTCTTAAAATTCCTTAATAGCGACTCGCAATTAAGGAATACCTCCCCATTCATTCCTATGGGCCTAGAGGCCCGTAGGAATGAATGGGAAGACATTCTCAATTTGCGAATCGCAATTAGCGAATCGCAAAATGAGAATGCAATTTCAAGGGTGCAGGGGTGTCCAAAGGACACCCTGTGCACCCCTGAAATGGATCTGTGCACATATGTTGCGCACACACATGCCCCATGTGTGTGCGCAACATGAAACTTTGAAAAATGCACTTTAGTGCATTTTTCAAAGTTTTTGCAAATTACCATGAAGTTGAACTTCATGGTCATTTGCGAGCCCTATTAGCGAAATCACTATTTTTTAAACTTTCATGCATTGCATTTAAGGAATCTCAATTTGAGATTCCTTAAATGCAAGTAATCGCAATTTAGCAAATTCTCAAATTGCGATTTTTGCATTTGGGATGATGCATCCCAAATGCAAAAATACCGGTCGCAAAGTAGAATCTGCACCTTTGCGAGCGGTTTTTAGCTTCATGCATCTGGGCCTTAGTCGTTTCAAAAACTTACAGCGGACCAGGACAATATGTTGAGGCTTGCCCAAGGAGGGTACCCCCTAGCGCCGCAAAAAAACATGGTTCTTCCCGATCAGAAAGATATGAGCTTATGCAGGCCGCCCTAGATACAGCTTCTAGTCTTGCCGCTCTCGAGGATTTTGAAAAGCAACTAAGTCCGAAGGTAAAACCTTTGACCAGAATAAGGAAGCAAATCTATTGCAGCAGCAAAGCTGATTCTGCAGCTACAAAATCCAGACTACCCTGCTCAGTGTTTCTCGGGTGAGATGCCGGATTCTTGAGCTAATGCGAACACATCGGGAGCACAGTATCATTGAGATTTCTGCTGAGGCTTAACCAAGGTGTGTGTTTTAAGTTGGAACATTTACAAAGGCATTTAAGGCACATAAAAGCATTCTAGAGGGGCACTCGCTTGCATACTCTGAAATACATTTTTGAATAGGCCTGTTTATTTTCTATGGCATCAAAACATCAGGCATTTTTCTGAATATTATTCTTTTGGTAAGATAGAATTTCCCATCTACCCTCACTCTACAGAGCACCTATTTGTCGTACTAATAAGGGGAGTGGAGATCAAGTTATAAAGTGTTGTGAAAAGGGTCATCCCTAACTCGAAATGGGGTGGGCATGGTATTCATCAGCAATGCCATAATTTCAAAATCAGGAAGAAAAAAAACAATTATTACCATTTGTTCACTCGTTTAAAATGTGTGGGCCTTCACAGTCCAGAACGTTATTCTTTGAAATAAAGTGGCTCTGTGTGTAACAGTCTATATTCAGTTTCCCAGTAAATTTCACTGGCTCACATCTCATACAAGCGGGGCTTCAGAAAAACACAAAAAAATGAAGGTGTCATAATCAGTTATTACCAGACAACCTTTTGAGCAGAAGTAAAATTCAGATACCAGTTAATTTTGTACTGTATAGAAAGAGTGTGTTAACATGTACTTGCACTAAATTGAAGAGACCTGACCGTATAATTAACCGGTGCAACTACAGAGGGTAAAACACTGGATTCACATTTAACCATTTATAATTTCAACATTTATATGTCTAAACACTAAAATATCAGCTCTCTTGGTGAGCCACATACAATCCGCATCACACTAAATTCGCGTCTAAAGCCTATGAAGCATAAATCGTTCAAAGTGCACCACATACCTTTCTTGAAGAAAGCCAATAAAAGGAGCTATTCCTGTTCCAGGGCCAACCATAATAATGGGGAGAGACGGATCAGCTGGTAAATGAAAACTGTTTGATGGGCGTGGAAAGATTGAAACCTGAAACAAACATACAGTTGTTAGGCACCAGCTACATTTTTAAGTATTTTGTATGTTCTAGCTCTTAGCCACTCATGGTTAAACTGCCGCAAAGAAAGATGGCATGTATGCTGGAAGGAAGGATGGCATTATGGAGCCAATTAAACTCATGACAGGCCGAATACTTAAATGTGGATAATAAAATCCATATGCCGCATGCAATTTTCATATTTTTAGAGAAACTACAATAAAATGCTAGAAATAAGTAAACAACTGCAAATACCAAGAGTGTGCTACATTTCGCATTACAGTTGCAAGACATTCATATGTAGTGCAAACCTAGAGCGAGTGTCATCTGCGATTTCAAAAGGGAACGAATTATAGATGTATGCATTGTTCATGGCGGCTCGGCGCGATTTTAGCATTATAAATTATAAGGCAATTAGCGGCTATTGTATGACAATATTGAATGTCCAGTTCCATTCATAGGTAGAGTGGATTGTAAAATGTGACTTTGGCTATCACTTTATAACATGCCACATAAAAACCTTTTGGTGTTCCAGGAAATTACCAGGCATGATCAAGAGACAGAGCACCCATTAGAAAGCCTAGATCTAATCTAGATATGTACTTCCTATTCAGTTCAGCAGTGTGTGTTCGGTATTGAGGCCTGGGTTGCTTTCAAAACGTGTTTCTTTTACTTCTTTAGATAATTTAAGAAAAAAAGGTCCTCAGCAAGTACAAAAGATCAATCATACCCGTTTTAAACAATTAGTACAAAAACCAGCATATAAATCCAAACATCAGAACAAATATGGCAAATATGTGAGCCGAGCTGCAGTGTGGCCAACCGTCTGGTGGTCACAGCAGCTTTCAAGTTTTCACGGTTGGGGTGTACAGATACATGATCACCCTTATATCAGGTGAGGCGCTATACTTCGTTCAGAATCTCAGGGCAGGGCTTTAAGTGGGCCGGGTCTGAGCACCAGCAGTTTTTTTAAGGAGGCCTCGAAACGGGTCTTTATCGGGCTCCATTTTGTGCCCTGGCACTGGCAAGTGGAAGCTTTTTCAATCTATGTAGACGAGTAGGGTCTGCTTCCTATGGTTACCCCCACTTATTTGCTGTGGTTCTCTGGTTTTTCGACTTTAGTGTGGCTGTGGACCTGCTAATCAGGCCCACAGCCAAGCTGTTCTCTCTCTAAATTGATACCATGTGCTTTAGGTACATACCAGATTGGTTACTGGGTCACGCTTGTGAGCCCCTGTATAGTGTACCAAAAGGTACCCAGGGCATAGGTGCACCCTAGGCCTACCAGGGGCTGCAACATGTATTGTGCCACCCCTGGTTTGCCTTCCAAACTGACACCACAGGTCTGTTCTTACAGCCTGAGTAAGGTGGTGTAATCACCCCTTACTTAGATATAGTATACCTATATCTATATACACATATTCACCTATAAGCCACTCCTATGGCAGACCTCGACAATTCTGGAGGTAGAGTGCTTGGTTTTATGTGAGTGGGTGCCCTAGCATGAGCTGAGCCCCTCTGCAGCTTTCGGAACCATCTCCTTATAGCTGTTCTATGGTATAGCCATACCATATACTCTTAAGTGCATTATAATCCTGGTGGTTAATGCTAACTTTGGTTTGGCTTTATCAAAACATGTTGTGTAAGGTGTCAAACACTTTGGAATAGTACCCCCCACGCGGCGGGGGTAGCTTTCCACCCTTCTAGAGGAAGAAGATATGTAGTTACTGGTTTACCCGGTTAAAGTTAAACAGAGCCTCAGCATCACAAAATGGATGCTGCTGCCACAGACACGAGTCTGCACTCCTGCTGCTGGACGTAACTCCGGCAGGGGAGGCCTGGACAATAGGTTTCCTGTCCAGGGAGGTGCTGGCACCTCCCCAGACAGGCTCTTAGTGTATTGGCGCAGGGAGGGCTGCATTCAGTGAATGCTTTCCAGACACTGCCTGGGGCATTAAAGGTGCTCCATGCATTTCCCAGGTCAAACCCGTTGCTGGGGCACTCAGCCCCAGCTCTGGCGCGAAACTGGACAAAGGGGAAGGGGTGTAACCACCCGCTCCCCAGGTCCACCCATAGGAGGGACCTTAGAGTTAGTCCAACCCCTAAACTTACTATAAGTATAGAACCTCAGTCCCTAGGACTTTAGATTACCCTGGACGAAACTCTGCAACATATATCCTGGACCTTCGACATTCCATTTCGACTGAAAGACGGAAGAAATCTCCCTTGTGGTCAAGGAGTGACCACCCTGTTCAAACAGGCACCAACAGCATCTTTGCCGGTCTGCATTTAAGAGGCTCCCACCGGACCCTGAAGAATCTGCGACACAGGACATGGACTTCCAGACATCTCTGACCCCGACCTTCGCTCCCAGCAAAGCTGAGACCTGTGGCGGACACGAGAGACGTGGGACCGGAACTCCTGGACATCCTGCATTTTTCTACCTGCATTGACTTCCCAAGATATCCCGAAGTTTTGCATTGGGGTGCTTGAAGCCCAAGCCCCGAGCACCTTTTTCACCGAAGCTCAGAGGCCCACACTCCACGAATGTCCCGTGGGCCCGCTTTGTGCATTTCCGCTCGACGTGTCTTCGCGGTTCCTAGTCCGTTGGCTAGTGAGCGCCTAAGAAGACCAACCTTTGTTTTAACTTGCTTTCCTGGTTGCTCCAGGCTTGCTCCAACTTCGCTGCAAAGGAGAAGTTCCACAGATCTCGTGGCTGAAGAGACAAACTTCACCTTTTCACCTGAAATCACCCGACATCTGGTGGCATCTTTCTATTCCTGCCCTGGTCACTGGCTAGTGGCCCAGACTCGGTCTCCTCTGCTTTCAGGTTCTTCACATCTAAGATTCACCCTT
Organism: Lissotriton helveticus; assembly: GCF_964261635.1. NCBI lineage: Eukaryota > Metazoa > Chordata > Amphibia > Caudata > Salamandridae > Lissotriton > Lissotriton helveticus. Next base: position 1,027,288,726 of record NC_136063.1, read on the forward strand.
GGATCCACCCGGACACTTTTCCTCTGGTCGCCTGCAGCACTTCTTCGCAGCTCTCCATTGGAATCGACGACGAAACCCGACACGAAAAGACACCTATGCACCGGTCTTCCCTGGGAGAGGTAACATGAGTACTCCGGTGCTCCCGTGGGTATTGACTCTCCAAGTGTCCTAGTCTAAAAGGGTTCCATCACAGTTCACCTCCTTGTACCCTTTATCTTTAAAATTGTAACTTGTTCATTCCCTATAGAAAGTCAATGGTAACCCGCGGCTGGGTTTAGACACTGCACGTGTCTCCTGTGGGCCTCCTACATCCTAGCCTTTGGTTGTTCTGAGTAGGCCCAGCGATTCCACAGGCCCCAGGCCTGCTTTCTAATCCTCACGTGGTTCTTATACCACTATTTAAGTATAAGGTTTGTGAGGATCCCGAGGGCAAAACATATACTGTGCAACTTATCGTATGCTAATCAAGTTCCTTGTATTGTACTTTTCCCTCTGACCTCATCAAGAGTGCAGAGGGGTTGTGTTTAGAATAAATACATATATATTTGATATATACCGTGGGTGGTGTGCTTTCATTTGGTACTCAAGAGATTATAAATGGTAAAACAACTTGCTTAACTCATCTCCAAGTCTTAGCCTGAAGGCTGCTCTCCACAGCTACCACTAGGATAGCTTTCTATAAGATTGACTTTATAACCTACCATCAATAAGAGTCGATTAGACTGGTGCAAGGTGTCCACTAGAATAGTGGACATCATATACCAGGCTAACTTCTCACAATCATGTATACAACGAGCCATAGTTGCTGCTTATTTATCTTATTCACCTTACAACCATTGCCAAAGGCAATAGTCCTGACTTGTTGTAGGTATGATGTTACTTGTTGTGTCATATCTAGATGCAATGACAGAAACACCAAAATACAAGTCGGGCGACACACTATGCTAATAACTGATTTTTAGCGTAAATGTTTTTTAGCAACGCCCTTAATTACATTGGCCACACCCCTTTGAGAGACCCGCCAGTTTTTTCATCCCGCTAAAAGCCCTGTCTCAGAGTAAGGCCAAAAGTCTAGGAGGATATTGAACTTATTTAGCTTGGGATTCCAGACTCTGTGGGATCAGGCATTTATTCCAGGGATCCGTTCAACACCTTGGGTGGCGTTTCATATGTTAGAATGTTTCCTCCCAAATCGATCTTGGTTCTCGAGTCCTTTGGATGTTATCCTTTTGACTTTTCAGCCAGTAGTTGGTCCCATTTTGGTCCTTCATATGTGCCTCTCTACATTGTCCTACATATGTATTCTGTCACACAAGCTGTGTGTGTCTAAGTGGCGTTGTTTTCTTGCAACATCCTTTCATGAGTGTGAAACCAGGACAAGCCCAACTTACATCCCACAGGCTAGGTCTTCCATATTTCATGCATGTTCGGATTCATGAAGTCAAATCAAATATGGAAACAGCAGGGCAAAATAGCTTTCTAATCTTGTGCACAAGATTTGTGGGGATGTTTGAAGAAGACACAGGCCCTTTAGATAAACAAGCATTTGCAATGCAATCAGTCTTGTCTTGGGACCTTATATATATTTAGCTATGCAGCACATTAGCCTGAGTGCTGAAACATCCACTGTTCTTTAACATGGAGGGAAAGTAAGCACCAAACTGCGTGACACGCCGGTATGGGAACACATGGAGAGATATATTACATTTCAGAGGGAAATGGTATCGTCCAAGGCTGTGTTTTTAATATAAAATCAGGGCCTTCGGTGGTCATATCACTGAAAATACAAGATTTGAAAAAAATATTATCTACGGGTGCTCGTGGAAGACAATTTCTATGGACTGGAATCTAGAGAATGCTAAAGTGATTCTGGCATTTTACTGACCTCTGCTGGTCCTTTTCTATAAAGACAGTTAAATAGAGTCGGTTGAACAGAAAAAAAAGTCCCTAATCAGAAGCAGACACGTCCTAGTGCTGATCTCCAGAGCTCACAAAGTACACACACATATAAGTATATACTAAAGTATATACTAGAGGTCTTGAATGCTCGACCTAAAAAGTGTCCATGCTTGGGCAGTCTGACTTAGAACATGTTTTCCTCAGAAATCTGGTCAGAACTTTCTAATAGCAAAAAAAGCCTTGCTCAGGATCTGTCTGCACCCTTGTACGTAGCAGATTATATGCAATCCATTTCTACTTGGGAGCACATGTATAGGGCAAACAGATATCGAGCACGGGGGTTTTGTTGGAACCAACATGCAGCGATTAAATGTAATTCACCACCAACTTGTATAACCTCCTTGGGATCATGTTTTTATTTTTATTTTATAAAGTGTGGGAATACAAAATGTATCACAACCCTGTCCCTTAAACGTATTAACGTGTAAGGGTGGATATTACTGCCTTTTTTTACCTCCTCCTAGCCTCTGGTTGTCAAACTTGTGGATCCCTGACAAATCAGAAGAAACTTTGGTTGCACAGAAATAAAATGAGTGCTTGATCATCTTTAATGAATTGAACCTAGTAATATGGTAGCTCCATTTGAACAGTAGCAGTGTGAGCCTATGTACCTCTGGGAGCACAGTGTCTTTCCCTCCTTCGCTGTCAGTCCTTAGGGTGCTGTCCTTCACGTGAAGCATGGGTGCGACGAGTTCAGCCAACCACCCAGTGCACACTCCTTTTCTTGCAACTGGTCTTTCAGGACAGGATGGAAACTCGACGATATTGAACGCAAAGTGCAGTTTCCCTGGATGGAAGAGGCTAGAACTGCAACAACAGAAACCAAAATCCATGAAAACACAGCAACCAGGTTCAAAAACACATGGGGGCAGATTGCATACACATTGCACAAGTGAAGTGCATTTTTTGCAGTTAGTGTGAAAACAACATTCGCATGGGCTGACGATTGCATTTTCACCATTTGACTGATCCAAAAAAACATTTTTGAGATTGGTCTTCCAAATGTTGCTGCAAATTGGACTGTGCATCTACAATGTGATGCAATATAGTTAGTCAAGTATTACATTACTAGTACGCAGTTCCTGTTTATATTAAAGCACAAATTGTTGTTTTATGTGTGCATCAGTTACTAGACAAAACTTTACTTGGAAGCGGCATAACCTATTATACAAAGTTTGAAAAACGCAGGTTTTAAATCTATCTATTTCGTCCAGGCCCACTCCCCCAAGGAGGGACCCCTAGTGTGATTAGAAACTGAGGGGAAACATTGAAGCCTGAGCAGGGCAGACAGTGGTAGTGGTTACCACATCAATCTGAGTTCTCAGCAGTGAAAGATCCGAAGTGGCTTAACCACCGCCTCCCACCCAGGTTAAAAGTAATGGTAATTAACCGATTTCTAAATAAAACCACGCAAACTTGCTGTGTGCAGAACCTTTGAAGCCACCCCCCCTCCTCCTTTCACTCTCCTTTATTTCACTGAAACAGATGAGAAAGCTGAGCCTTAACAGGAGAGGTCACAATGAACGGCGAGGGCTCCCCATCGAAGGACAATGACCCAATGTCACGAGCACACGGGCGCCAAGGTCATCCTAGGTGTGACACTGGCTTCCACCTGCACCACTGAATCAAAAGTATACAAAGACATCACAAGCAGGGACAGGCCCAACAAAAACGATTAAATCAGCAAACCAAAAGTGCCATAAAAAATCCCAATTTACCTTTACAATCAAGGTGTGAAGGTCAACTTCAAGTCTGCAAAACAATGTGGTTTATGATGCGGCCTACAAGGTTTCTCGACTTGTTTACTACCCGTCATCAGTCACAAGGGCAAATCCCCTCGATGCATCAGACAGTTTCATCTTTACAGGGCACCGCTCACGACAGACCCCCCTCACCCCTCACCCTTCAAACAGACATTTCAAAGAGCAAACAAAGACAAACGAGTACCTTGCTGCAGAATAGGGTCTGGCTTGAAGTTTCGGAAGATGCTCTGGGGAGAGAACACAGTCACCTGTTAAACTGCTGTAAATCACCCTGCGATTAAACGTAAAACACATCTTCAAGAGGGAAGCAAAGAACAGAAATATATTAGTCATCCAGGGGTGAGCACACAGGAGCGAGGCCTCGCGCGAGTGTCTTTATGAGGCTCCGACGGTGACTTGTAATTCCTTTTTAACACAAGGCAGAGGCTGTTGTGTTCTTTATAACACAGGGAGCTCTCTTCCCCCAAAAATCTAAAGTCCTTGGTCTCTTGCTCCTCCACTGAAAGACTACAGTAACAGATATGCAGGAAAATGCTCAACGAGAAGTGCAAAATGAAAGCATATCAATTGGACACAATTATCTGTAAATCACATGTTCACAAGCATGTGCTGCAGGCTTCCACGAAATTCAAAGTTAGTATTACATTTCCTCATTTGGGTTATTTTCCTGCACGTCTGCGACTCATTTTGGCCTGGACACCAAATGGCAGGGGTCGTATTTAGATTTTTACACACTTCAACTTTATCGAAAATGTTTCACATTTTCTAAATGAAAATTACACACATTTTCTAAGGAAGGAAAACACAGCTTGGATTGAAAAAAAACATCAATATAAAAAATTGTGCTAAAACATTCAGCGACCGACAGATGCCTTGGAATGATGGAGAAACATTTCTTGGGTGTCACACAGACTTATCAGTCACTGAGCTTGACAAACATGCAACTATAGGGGATGATTAAGTTGCTGTAAACTTGGAAATAAGGACCACTAGGGTGTCATAAAAGATAAACACACATCTGACTTGGATGACACACCATTCACTCAAATTACATCACTAGCATAAAAGAGAGGTTGCCGATAGGGTGAAAGTTTCGGGATTTTCTTTATTGAAGACTGTTTTTTTTTAGGAGCTGCGCTACATTACTACACCTGAATGCGGCTAGGGGGGTTGCTAGTAGCAGGGAGGTTCTTTCGAAGCTCAGCTGGTTTGGGTTAATACTGCAACCTGTAGAATCTTCGCATTTCCTCTATATTCACAGCACTTACCTAAGAGGAGGCTCAAGGGCGGTGTGCAACTTGGGAAAGCATGAAGTAGGTCCAACAAGCAGACACTGGGGTCTCTTATGAATCGGTTGTAATCAGCAGCTCCTTGTTTGCTGCAGAGCTCTTGCAGTCTCCTCTTTTCTGTAGCATTAGATGTATGTTCTAGAAGGGCTCGCACGAATGCCTGGGGACCAAAACAAGACAACAACCTTTGATGAGTTTAGGAAATCTTTTTCAAACCAACCAGGTGTATGTTATTTTGTCTGTGAAATATGAACGGTGGTAGATTGTCTTAAACCCTTCAGTTCTGGGGGTGTTCGCACTTCTCGGTGTTGGAGGTTTTGTGCGAAACCTTTCAATGGGTTGTTCAAACATATGTACCCACCTCTTTGGTCTCTTGGATTACCCGTACAAACTGTATGCTTATTTCAACACACTAAGGGCTAGTATTGATGCAAACCTACATCATATCTCATTGCAGCCTGGAGATATCATGAAAAATGTGTATATATTCATTTTCTAAAAATAACTTTTTAATCATTATTTTGTTACATTCCTTAAATTGGCAAACATAAATCTCGGAGCGCTAACTAAGGATGTGCTGTCCTGAATGCCTGGAGTCAGGAAATATCAAATATGTGTGGGGTTTCCTAGAGAACCTAGTCTGTGCAATTAAGCCACCAGACCCAGCCAGGCAGGTGGCTCAGTGGACTAATGCATCCACTGCAGGGCCTGTGTTCAACCTCATGGTCACAGGTTCAAATCCTGGCGGGTCCACTCAGCCTTTCATTCAACCGAGGTCACAAGGAGACGTATTTACATAGTATATAGCTAAACATTCGTAAGGCAAAAGAAGGTCATGGTCTACAGTAATATATCTATTGTTTCTTTAATTTTTGGTTTATTGACCCCACATTTCTATGCTCCTTGTATCATGGGTGCATGGAAAGAGGGTTATCCAGACCCATCTTGTACTAGATGGTGATCGCTAAATGTTAACACAAAAGAGCACCGGTGCACATTCCAGTGGTCAGGGGGTTGGAGAGGAGAATAACCGGAGTATGTCCTCCCTGGGGATAACTATTCACAAAAAAGACTCCAATAACACTATATCAGAACAAGATGTCTGGTAGTGTAATATTTGAGGAAGACTACACTAACAGTGGTATTGAGGTTTGTGCACTTACCCACTAAAGTTATAAGGCCATGCTAATCATGTCCGTGTGTCTTGGGGGAGGAAACTAGTTCTCTTTAGTTACCCTCGAACACCCTAGTGGTGTCATGCTTCATCATCGGGTCACCCCGACTCCTAAAAGTCGAGGTGGGCTCAACCACAGTATTGGGTAGCTCTTCAGATAGATGAAAAGGGGGGACGGGGGCCTAAAGATTAAAACACCTCAGTCAGACCCCTGGTTTCCCTTTATTCTTGGGTCTGGCTGGGTCAATAAAAATCTAAAAAGGCGGGTCTCTTTGGGTTTTAAGGGTCCTAAGACCCTAGTGCCGACATGTTTCAGTCCACAGGGGCCATAAAGGTCCAGGACTTTCTTCAGGGCTGGAAATGAACCCCCCTCTCTATGTGTACGGAATTAAGGTTTGGGTGTAGATCTTTCTAGCCGAGTGGGTAAGTGCACAATCCTCACTACCACTGTTAGTGTAGTCTTCCTCAAATATTACACTACCAGACATCTTGTTCTGATATAGTGTTATTGGAGTATTTTTTGTGAATGGTGATTGCTAAATGTCATTTTACTCATCCGTCAACACCTTCTAAAAGAGACAGGAAAAGAATGAAGAGGTTGCAGATGCAAGTAGAACATGTATTAATGCTGTAATTCAGGACTGAAGTGCTCGCCCGGGACAAAGTTTGCTTGGCTAGGAGTGGATTTTGTGGGAGAGTCGTCCAACATCCAATAAAATAAGAGACCTTGCTTTAAAGAAACAAGTATGTCTAAATAACATGCATCAAAAGATCATTCTAAATTGGAGATCTCAGTATAAATTAGCTGGACCAGCGTGCCTTTTGTTATATGGCTTTAAACTCTGGGTGCCAGACTTCCCTCACCCTGATTGGCTGTCCGGGAGAACGTGCTCAACAAAAAAAACATTTATCTATGGTAACACCATACCTCTGTGTGCTGGTATATAGGAGCCACGCATTCGTGCTGACGTCAGTTTCTTTCAAGTCTATCCGTGCCTCTCAGATACAGAGCCCCAATAGCAAACTGGTTGTGACAAGTGTGCAGATTCTTAGACTTTGGATTTTATCTATCAATAAGATCCCATCACATAACGGGGAAAATGGGAAGGCCAATGAAGAGTTTGCAGCTAAATAGAGTCTTTACTAGAAAGAGTATAATTAAAGGTAAGCAACTTGTTCTTCAGAAAGACTTCTAGCCGCAGTTTCCTTACATTTTGAATAGATACCAAAGCAGTATTGATTAGGAGGTGGGTATGTGAATAGACTCAAATCAAATGTCCTGCGGGACCAAGCAGGCAAAATGCCCTTCTGGGTGAACTTGAATATCCAGACAATAGTGCTTTGTGAATCTATGGAGGGATGCCCATGTAGTCACCTTGAAAATGTCCAGGACAGGCACTTCGCATGCCAATGCAGTGAAAGCAGCTGTGGCACTGGTAGAAGGAGTATGCCGTCCATCTGGAGGCTGCTTTTTGACCAGTGCGTAGCAGATCTTAATGCAAAGCTCAATCCAGATAGGGATGGTTCTCTTCTGTACATCCTTGCCTTTTTCGCTGAAGAAAACCACAACGAGCTAATAATCTACTAAGTGTGTTTTTTGGTACAATCAATATAAAAGCTTAGAGCTCTCCCAAGATCTAAACAGTGGAGTCTCCTCTCCTCCTCAGCAGGGTGAGACGGAGTATAGAACACCAGCAAAGAAATGTTTTGACCTAGATGGAACAGCATTACAACTTCTGGCAAGAAGAATGCCAGTGTACGCAAAAACAGCGTGTCTGGGAAGAAGGTTGTATATGGCGGGTTGACACAGAGAGCCTGAAGCTCACTCGCTCACTGTGCTGATGTTATTGGAACAAGGAATCCAGGAAGATGAGAAGCCATAAGAGACTGCTGTGAAGTGGCTCAAAAGGAGTGCATGTCAGATATGTCATGACCGAGTTAAGACTTTACTGTGGCATGACAAACGCAAAGGGAGAGGGAGGATAACAATGTAGTACACTTAAAAAAAAATCCCATAAAAACAGGAGACTTCAACAATGAGAGCTGATTTGGCACTCGTAAAAAAGCCGAAGGAGCCATAAGGTACTCCTTTAACGGTGACAAGAGCAAAGCAGGGGGTCTATCTGCTCCGTACCACACCAAGCCACATATTTGTAATAACAGGTGTATACAGTTTTTATCAAGGGACAACTGGCTGACAGGATGACATCTACCACCTACAGAGGATGGCCGAAGGGGTTCAGTTGTCACAGCTCAATCTCCAAGCATGAAGGTTCAGATTGAGAAGGCCGGGGTGCAGAACCCTGCCCTGCGGCTGCTACAGCAGATCCTGCCAGAATGGCAGCCTAAGCGGAGGACAGATGCTCATGCCCAGGATTTCTGAATACCAAACCTTCCATGCCCAATCTGGAGCCACTAAGATGAATGGAGCCCAGTCAGTCCTGATTTTCTTGAAAACTCAAGGCAGGAGTGGTATCAGTGGAAAGGCATAGATGAGTACAGAATTCCACTTGAGGCAGAATGAGTTTCAGTGCAAGTAACATATTCCAAAAGGCAAGAGTGCTGACATTGTACATTCTCTGTGGTGGCAAACGGATTGAGCCAAGGTTCTCCCCATTCACAGAAGAGACCTTGTAGTACCTCCTGGTGTAACTGCCACTCGTGATCCGCTAGCGCGAAGGCTGAGTTTGTCTACACAGATGTTCAATGACCCTATAAGGTGGTTCACCATCAGAAAAAGTTCTTGGTAGTCAAGCCATTTCCACAAGCGTAGAGCCTCCTAGCACATAATCTGTGACCCCCACCCTCCCTGTTTTTGCAGCACCGTATGGTGGTAGTGTTCTCATCCGGTAAGTACACATGTACCCGTTTCCTCTTGATGGACAGATGGAAGACTTTCATAGCCAAGTGGCTGTCCTTCTGGTCCAGCAGTCTGATACTGAGCCAGGACTCCACCACAGACCAAAGTCCTCTGATCTCCACCTCTCCCAGATTGCCACCCCAACCCAGAAGCGATGCATAAGTCACCACTGAAAGTCCATGGAGTGCAAAATAATGATGGACTGGGATGTCACCCCGAGTATTTACCAGTAGCGGAGATTAATTCAAGCATTCCTTCCATCACTTTTGCATATTTTAGGTAGATGGAAATAGGCATCCTGTAGATCCAAAGCCACCAACCAGTCTTCTGGGTTAGGCGCAGACGAGACCTGCACCTGCGTAAACATTCTGAATCTTTCCTTGTGAAGGAAGAAGCTGAGAGGGTGCAAGTGTAAAATAAGACGAAGGCACTTCTTAGGCAACAGGATGTAGCGGGAATAACAACCACGACCTACTTCTTGTATGCACCTTTGACCAAAAGGGCTTGCATTTCCTGCCACAAAACAGATAGATGGTCCTCCATCGGATGTTGGGGGAATGAGGTATGGTGCAGCGGTGTGGAAAGGAAGGGGAGGGCATACCCCTTCAGAACAATTTGCAGGACCCACCTGTTTGATGTTATGGACTGCCAAACCGTTAAGAATCGACAAATCCAGTCTCCCACCAAGTGGCTGTGCTCGTCTAAGGGCACACTAAAGGGAATTGGTAGGTGGGCCTGCAAGGGGAGGGAGTGGAGTGAGTGGTCTGCTAACACTGACCCTGACTGAGGGGGCAGTGGACACCACAGCTTCATCCATGAAACTGATGGGCACCTTGTTGAGGTTAGGTTATGTTATGCAGATTTGTAGAGAGCACTATCAGCTGGGAGGGTATCTTGGCGCTGAGTAGGTCTGAATCTAGGCACACCAAGGGCCTAGTGAGACTACTCAAATAGTCAGTACTTCAGCTTCTTGCGGAATTGAAGAGGTGAGGCGGAGGCTCCAATGTTTAGTAGCAGGTCATTCCACACTTTAGGAGCGATGTTGAAGATTTGACTGCTGGATCTAGCTTCTGTATGCATGGGATATGTGCAAGTAGGAGATCAGACGAGCAAATGTCAGGAAGGTTTGTGAAAGCAGATGAGATTGTTGAGGTATGCTGGGTCAGCGTTATGCAGTGCCTTGAAAGTGTGGCGAAGGAGTTTAAATTATGTTAGTTTGTGAACAGGCAGCCAGTGAAGCTCCTTCAGGTGAGGTGTGCTGCGTGGGAAGTTAAAAGTGATTCTGGCTACCGAGTTCTGAATGTTCTGCAGCCTTCTTGTGAGTTTTGTGTTGATCCCGGCATAGAAGGTGTTCCCATCGTCCAGCTTACTTGTGACCAGGGCATGCATGACGGTTTTCTGAGCACTGATTGAAAGCCATTTATTTAAAAATCTTCATCAGCATCTTCAGGTTATGGAAGCAAGAGGCAGTAGCGGAACTGACTTGGGCGGTCAGGGCGAGTGCGCCGTCAAGGATGATCCGGAGTTTTTTTGGAGTGGGTGGATGTTGATCCTAGCTCTGTTAGCAACCAGATGAAGTCCCATGGTGATGTGCTCTTCCCAAAGATCACAGATTATGGCCTTGTGGGTGTTCAGCTTAAGACAGTCTTTATCTAGTGGGCGATTTCAGTCATGCAGGAATTGAATTTGATCCCGGTACTGGGGGTCTAGTCCGTGAGGTAGAGAATGAGTTGTGGGTCATCGGCGTAGGAGAGGACGTTTAGATTGTGAGAGCTGATGATGATGGCTAGCGGGATGATTTAAGCATTCAAGAGGGTCGGGCTCAAGGAAGATCCTCTAGGAACTCAGCAGATGAGGTTGCGGACGTCCAAGGTGTACGATGCCAGGTTGACTGACTGGTCCATTATGGTCAGAAAGGTGCAGATCCGCCGGAGTGCATGTCATTGGATATGAGATGTAATGTAGGCGTTGGATGAAGAAGGGGTGGGAGGCTGTGTCAAATGCCTTGGAGAGGTCCAAGAGGATGAGCACTGCAGTTTCTCCTCTGCCCAGAGTCCTGTAGATGTAATCCGTGGCAGCGATAATGGCAGTTTTCATGCTGTTGTTGGTCTGAAATCAGACCGAGTGGACTCGAGAAGTCGGTAGTCGCTACGGTAATCAGTCAGGTGCCTGGTGATTATTTTCTCTAAGGCCATGGCTGGGAATGGTAGCAAGGGAGATCGGTTAGTAGTTGGTGAGCTTTGAAGAATCCACAGAGGGTTTCTTTAGCAATAGGAGGACGGTTGCATTGGATTGATTGACGGTACAGGATGCTTCTGCCAAAGACATGAAAGGAGCCATAGAGCTGATGTGGTTGGCGACGTACAACAGATCAGCCCAGGGAGCATGCTGTGGCCCTACTCTTCTTGAACTTCTCTGGGGCAGAATCTGCCTTGTCCCCAAACAGGTAAGTCTTGTCAAAAGGCATGTCCACGAGGAATGACTGGACATTGCCTAAAAAAAGGTGGACTACAGGAAAGCACAGAAGTGAATGGAGACACTAGTGCCAATGTCCACCAGATGGAATCAGTGGAGTCCAAGTCACAACGAATTGTGGACTTGGCCGCTTCAAGACTGTCTTGTATAACTTGGGCATGTACAGACCATTGATGTTCAAGAATACCTGGGAGGACCCGAGCCATTGAATCCTACAGGGCCTGGGAATAGTGCTCCCAGATCAATCTAGCATTCCCTGATCTAAGAGCCAAGCATGTGGATGAGAAAACTCTATTTCCAAACATCTCCACCCATTTTGACTTCCTTTTGGGGGGAGTAGTTGGAAATGGGTTGTCCTGCTTGTAGATGCCTGTAGCACAAAGTTTCAGGGGAGGGATGCTGAGATAAAAACACAGGGGGGCCCAGGCCAGGGTAGTAGTGTCTTGCGATCTGGTAGTTGACTGAGGGCCCTGAGCAAAGTTTGTGTCATGAGCCTAACAAGGTATCCATTAGTATCTCACAGAAAAACATGAAGGGTTAAGTGGAGGTTTGCCTTAGCTAGAGGTCTTTTGTCAGGACACTGCTCTTGACCTCCAAGGTGGGGAGCTGGAGGTCAAGGACTTCGGCCACCCTACACATCACATTGGCATAGGAAGCAATCTCTTCAGTTGCAGGACCAGGGGGAGAGAGGAGCTCCGACTCAGCTCTAGGTATCACGGCCACTGCCTTCTTGTAGATCATAATAATTCTCATCATGTGTTGGACCTGGCCCTCTTGGCAGGGTCATCCCTGAACTTTTTGCCTTCCTCTAATATTCTCCCTGACCTGTTTTTGTTGGTTTAATGACTCTGGGCACTTTACCACTGCTGACCAGTGCTAAAGTGCATATGCTCTCCCTACTATAAAAAGTATATGCGATTGATTTCTATGATTGGTTCATTGGATTTACTGTCAGTCCCCAGTAGAGTGCACCAGGAGTGCCAGGGCTTGTAAATGCCAACACTGCTAGTGGGCCTGCAGCGCTGGTTGCGCCACCCACAGAAGCAGCCTTTTAAAAATGTGTTTAGGGTCTGCCATTGCAAAACCTGCATGCAGTCTGGTACTGACATGCTGGCTGGGCAAGTGCACACACTTGCCAGCTTCTAAACCTTCCCTTTACTTCATATGAGTCACCCCTATGGTAGGCCCTAGGGCAGGGTGCATTGTAAGCATAAGGTAGGACAAGCCCTGATGTGTGTGGCATGTCCTAATAGTGAATTACAGCCATTTTCGTTTTTCACTATTGTAAGGCTACCTGTTCTCATAGGCCAGAATGGGCTGCTGGAATTATTACACTCTATAATCCCAGCAGGCTCAGGGAACATGGTGGAAGGTCAAGTTTAGTATCAATATCCTGTGTTTGCAAATGCTACTTTTAGAAAGTTAGCATTTGCTTGCCTAACCATTTCAGCCCGCCTCTGCCAGGATGTGTATCTGCTGTCTGGGTTGTGTGAGTGACAGGGCTGGGGGATGACAGGAGGTGAATAGAGGGATTACACCAGAGAGAGTGGTGGGAGTGCCCCTTGACTCTGAATAGGGCTGTGCTCTGCCACCACAATGCTGGCTCCAACTCCTGGAGAGCGACTGATGACTCTGCCCGACACCTAGCCCAGGAAGAGGGAAGACTGACAACAAAGTGCTCCAGTGCTGAAAAGGATTATGCAAAGACCCCCTGGCCTGAAAAGACAAAAGAAACTGACTATAAATGTAGGAGCCCTGCTCCTAAGAAATCAGATCCAGTTTTACCACAACGAACCTCTGCCCAACTGGAAGGACCCAAAGAAAAGCTGAAGGCCTGGCCTGCAGTGGTGCCTTGCTGAGGAAGGAGAGGAGAAGACCAAGAAGCACTTTACTGAATTGTGCTCTAAACTATCTCCAAGGGCTTGACTGAGCTTGCCCCCTGAATTGAACCCCAGGACTAGTGGGTTCCTTGTGCCTCTGCAAACAGAGCCGTGTGTTTCCTCCCGCCGGAGTCGAGACTGCGCCCCCCCTCACCCCCTCCTAGAGCCGTGACACTCTGGAGCGCCCCACCCTTCTGCCCATTGAGAGCCTCGCTCTGCCAGAGCCGCTCTCTGCCCCTCGGGTCAGGCCGCCCGCTCCTCTGTCACCTCGCTCGTCATTGGAGTGTCTGGAGTGCTTTCTTCTCCCTCCCACCGGAATCGTGGTCGAACGAGCGCACTCTAAAGCCTGGACGGCCGCCCGTGCGCTGCAAACGCACCGGTCCGCCCCGCTGTGTCTTCCGACCTCTGGAAGAGGCCGCGCCGCACCCCCAAGGGACTCGCCACCTGTACAGCCTGTACCGGAGGCCCCGTGCCCACCGCCGTCTGGAAACCACCCGCCGTCCACAGACCCCAAGGTACGTCTGTACTTCGAAGCGCACTGACATCCTAAGACGCGTCCGCCTGCCAAGGAGACTGAGTAAAGAAACGGACGTTGCGTCCTTCCAAGGTACGAGACTGCACACACCGGGCTCGGGGCCTGCAACGTTTTCTTTCCCCGTGACAACTGTGCGCTTCACCTTGCTCCAGTACGCGCCTACCTGCCCGCCTTGACCGCCGACAGCGTAAGGTGCGTACCCCGCCTGTGAAATTGCGAGAAGCGGGGAGTCAGCAGGACTCGCTTCCCTGCCCGTACGACGCGCAGAGAGGTGCTACGAAGCACACAACCTGCACAGGTCGCGCCCCAGTGCTTGAAAATAGTGCCCAAAGTGTGGAAGAACAGTTCTGAGATAATAAGGACTAAATGGAAGCACCCTAAAGTAATTTGAAACTAAGAAGAACACTTGCCATTGTTTTATACCTCGTGGTCCCAATTTTAAAATGTTATAAAAGGTATTGTGATAACTTGCCTGTATATATATAATTTTACATAAAGTCTACGTATTTTTATAGAAATACCGCCTGGTGTCCATGTGTGGGGGATTCAGTGGATTTACTGTGTGTGATTGCAAATGCTTAACTGACAGCGCTCCTGAGACTAGCCTTGACTGCTCGCGCCACGCAACCTAGAGGGTGAGCAGAGGTTATTCTTGAGGGGTAATTCCCTTGCCCTGACTTAGAGGAGAGGGTCCCTGCTTGTCACAAGTACATACCTGTGCCAACCAGAGACCCCCAATTCTAACATCATGGTACCACTGTCCAATCTCATCAGCCACAATTTAATCTTTGTCCAAATCCATGCCAAATAAGGAACACAACTCCCTTGTGGAGGCGGCAGATCAAGTAGAGGAAGTGGTACCTTGGCAGCTGCCAGGTGTGGCCTCTGGCAAGGTGGAACCGGTGCTGACTTGAAGTCACACAAAACAATTGGTAACTCCTCTTTCAGCGTTGACTGAGTCGGCAATGGCGTCAATGTGCCAGGAAAAGGCATGGAGGTTGAGTCGGAACTCGAGCCAGAGGCGGGGCCCGTGATGGGCTCAGACGGATGTATGACATTACAACGCATGCTTTTACATCGCATGCCTTTACAACGCGGTATTTACAACGAATACCTTTAAAATGCATAATGCTTTTAGGCGCTGGATAGTGAATTGTTTAATTTACTATTCCAACTTCAGTCCCCGTGGATAGTAGGGAAGGTGTTGGATAGTACATTAAACCCATTCCCTATCCTAGAGCGCCCCCCAGTGCAATGCGTTGTAATGGTTTGCGTTGTAAAAGTTGCGTTGTAAAGGCACTGCGTGGTAAAAGTTGCGTTGTAAAGGTTGTTTACCGCTCAGACGGTCCAACTGGCACCTCGGGCGAACCCGCAGGCAGCATTCCAGCTATAGAGCCACTCGGTTCCATGGAGCCCGAAGGCATGCCAGAGCAAGTCAGCAGAATCTGAAGAGTCGAGATAGTCTCCAATAACGATCAAATTCGGGAGTGAGATCAAATGTAAATGTAAATGTAAATGTAAATGTACAGGAATTTATATAGCGCAAATCACCAAGCGGTTTCTAAGCGCTTGCTTAGGGAACCCGTCCTGGTATTCCCCTGTGAGATAACGCCGGTAGGGTATCCACAAGGTGAAAGCCAGGCATCCCGCCGCGAGGGGCCGTTGTGGAGATTAAGCAAGCTATTGCCCAGAGTCACAGAGTGTGAACCCGTGAATCGAGTAGGCACCGGAGCGAGAATTGTCGAGTCCATGGACATTTTAGGACTCAAGACCCCGCCGAGCCGGGGAATTGAACCCTGGTCCCGGGCTGACCTCTGCTTCCAGGTCTGCCTTCTCTAACCAGTGAGCCACACTTCTCCACTAGATCAAGATGGATAGAGTCGCCCTGCGCCTTCTCAGGAGAATATGAATGGCAGGAAGGAGCATAGTACCACTTCTGGTTCTTTTGATTTTCTTCACCTTACCAAACGACTTTAATCTAGACAAAGACAGACTTCTGGAAAGACTCTGTGTCTTTTGGAATGGGACCGAACTTTTAACTTGAATCGGTCTGGTCACTGAGTTTTTCAGTGCTTGGCAATGTGGAGTTTAGCCTCATGGTTTCGTATGGCCTTCGAGTTCGCTTATGTGGGCATCACTGCAGGTCAAAGAGTCGTGACTGTGCTCCAGAAACCACAGGCAAATCTGATGTGGATCTGTCATATACAGGGCACAAGTCCTAAAAAAAGAAGTGGGGGGACGCTGTCACCGGAAGTGAGGTCACGGCAGGAAGTGACGTCACGAAAGGTGGCTTGCATCATCGGGCTCATTGCCCCCCTTCACTCACCCCTTAGATGCGATTGCATCTGAGAAGATCTTTTGACTGGGTGTGAGTGTTTGATTGGTTCTGTTGCTCCGTCCATCACCACCCCCTTTTGTACCGCTTTTGGCTCCCAAACGTGTGGCAGGGTATGCTCAGACGTGAGTCCCTTGCTCACTTTGCCACTGGATTCAAGCAAGCCGGGCTGAAGACGGCTGGAATGCCAGAAACCGGTCCTCGGAAGCTTGTTTCCGGTCCAGGGAAGGCATGGCTTGGCAGTTCGGGCTGGACTGTTCCCATGAGGCACAGGGTCAGACTGATTTGCATATAGCCATGTCTGAACTGGGGTGGCAGAGTGGGCTAAAGAACGGTGATGGATCAAACCCAGATCTTTTGACTGGGTGTGAGTGTTTGATTGGTTCTGATGCTCCGTCCATCACCACCCCCATTTGTACCGCTTTTGGCCGCCAAACGTGTGGCAGGGTATGCTCAGACGTGAGTCCCTTGCTCACTTTGCCACTGGATTCAAGCAAGCCGGCTGAAGACGGCTGGAATGCCAGAAACCAGTCCTCTGAAGCTTGTTTCCGGTCCAGGGAAGGCATGGCTTGGCAGTTCGGGCTGGACTGTTCCCATGAGGCACAGGGTCAGACTGATTTGCATATAGCCATGTCTGAACTGGGGTGGCAGAGTGGGCTAAAGAACGGTGATGGATCAAACCCAGATCTTTTGACTGGGTGTGAGTGTTTGATTGGTTCTGATGCTCGGTCCATCACCACCCCCTTTTGTACCGCTTTTGGCTGCCAAACGTGTGGCAGGGTATGCTCAGACGTGAGTCCCTTGCTCACTTTGCCACTGGATTCAAGCAAGCCGGGCTGAAGACGGCTGGAATGCCAGAAACCGGTCCTCGGAAGCTTCTGGAATGTTAGAACGTGTGGTAGGTTTTAGAAATAAGGCCTTTTGAACTATCGCAGGATCAAACTAGCATGGTACAAGCGGAGATAAAATGCAGATGTACTGCCCAGTAGTACTCCAGGATATTAGAACTTGTCAGCCCACCGCAGTGAAGAAGAGATTGCAGGTTGTTACCCATTTCTTATAAATGCAGCAGGTCACATTGAAGCCATGTGATTTCATCCTGTGGGATTGGAGTAGGGAGAGTCAGAAAGAGATAAAAAGAAACACAAGGTAAGATGTTCATCTTAATCACATTTATCCTCCCTAACCAAGAGATATAAAAAGGCCTCCATCTTCGAAGGTACTCTACAATCATGCAGCGGAGCGGCGGACAATTAGCAGTCATCCAACAAGAGAGTGTTGGTATTAGATTGAGGCCCAGGTATCTGATCGCCACAGGGGACCAGTTAAAAAGGCACTAAACGTGGCAATGCGATTACTTCCATTTTAGGTATAGTCAGATTGAGTATGCTCAATTTGGTCATGCTGACCGTAAAACCTGAGATCGCTACAAAGGAGTCGAGCTAAGACACCACCACTGGAAGGAAGGTGGCAGGGCTGGTTAGTGTAAGAAGCAGGTCCTCTGCAAAGAGGTTCACTTTAGGTATCTGTCCTCCCAAAGGGATTCCCTCAACTGCCTTGGTGCAGCAAATAGTAATGGCTAATGGTTCAACCACCAGGGCAAAAAAAGAGCAGAGAAGGGGGACAGCTCTGTCAGGTGACCTTGCCAAGGGAGATGGGGGTCTGTGGTGTGGCTGTCGACTCCAAACCGTGGCCACCGGAGCCACGTAGGAAGCCATGATTATGTTACAACTGAGACAGCTCTGCACAGCGCACAGTAAAGCCCAGTTCACCCTAACAAATGCCTTCTCCACATCAAGTGACAGAAGGCAAGCTGAGATCTGATGTCGGTGCAGCTGTTCTATCAGGTGGGCCACCTTGTGCACATAATCCGCTCCCTGGCGGTTGTGGATAAATCCCCTCTGCTCAGGGTCTATGAGGCTCAGAAGGTACTGGTCAAGCCTTGAAGCCAAGATTTTTGTATGGAGCTTTGCATCAGTGTTTGAAAGGGCGATGGGTCGATGGGTGGACAAAGCTTTTGGTTCTTATAGGGTTTAAGAATTAAAGAAATCTCTGCCGCAGTCATGGAGGGAGTAAGGCCTGTAACCAACCAGGTGAGGTGTTCGCCCAGATCAGAAAGAAAGAGCCTATAGAAGCTAACCGGGAGGCCATCTGGACCCGGTGTCCTACCCAATAGGAGAGCTCGGAGCGCAAGACGGATTTCCTCCAGAATAGGGGCGTCAAGCTCTTTTGTGAAGCCTGAATGGAGCGGAACCCACTCATATGCTACTAGTCAAGTATGAATGAACTGGTGGGGACATCGTCCAGGTCGTAGAGAGTTTGATAGAAAGCATGGAATTATTTGTGCTTATCATGTTCCCAGATCGCCCAACTCCCTTCTGATTTCTACAGTTTAGCAATGTAGGCCCTGGTCCGTGCCGGACTAAGGAAACAGGCCAGAAGTGCACCCACTTTGTTACCACCCTCAAAGTACCGCTGCTGGTGCGCTAAGAGGGATCGTTTAGCCCTATTCGTCCTGTATGCTCGTAGTTGACCCCAATGGATGGAGAGTTTTCCCTTATTCTGAGGAGTGATGTTTGTCTTAACTTTTCGTTGCGGGGACTTTATATCCCAGATCAAACTGGAGTCAACCACTGTGCCTCACGTCCGAGTGCTATGACTACTGAAGAAACTACTACACCCGTACCAGGGCGTAGGCAGGGAAATGTACCGCCCAGTGTTATGAGCCAAATAGTGATACCTTTACAGATTTATTCGACCTTGTCAGGATCATGAAGTAGCCTGTGCCGGAGGGACCAATGAATGGGCCCCTCTGTGGAAGTGGCTAAATGGGACCATTGCAACTCAACATGGGTGTGATCAGATTTAGAAATGGCCGAAATCTCTGCCGCCTCAAGGGAGGAAAGGAGAGTATGAGTTATAAAACTGTAATCTGTTCGAGAATATCTGGATTGGACATGGGAATAAAAAGTGCAATTCTGCAAATCTGGATGTTTGTAGCGCCACGCATCAATTAGGCCCAAGTCTGCAACCTCTCTTTTCAATTGTGCTGACATGGCCCCTGTGCCCAGGTATGTGTTAGAGCCTCAGTCCATCGTGAGGTCCCAGAACAGATTAAAGTCCCCCGCTACTATTATATCCCCTGTAACTGCTTGAAGCTGTTCCCGCGGAGTTTGGCGAATATAAGCGTTGTGAGCCATGGTCGGAGCGCATATGTATGCATAATGAGTCAGAGTTTACCCCGGTGTAAATGCAGTGTTAAAAAACGTCCCTCCCTTTCCTGCGACACTTAAGTACTATGTGAGCCCACAGCCGATTTACACAATATTACCAATCAGACTCCTTTAGTGTCAGTGTAGGACCAAAGACATATAGGGGATTTGGGATGGGATATTCTAGGTCTGTCAACCCCTCAGAGATTGGTCTCCTGCAAGAGGATTACATCTGGATCATTTTGTAGGATGTAGCCACAGATCTGCGAGCGTTTATTCAGCGAGGTAAGTCCATGTATGTTGGGAGCAGGAGATTGATACAGCTTATTAAGGAAGCCATTGTGTGAGTGCAAGAGCGTGCAATATATACTGAGCTGTGCGCTACCTAAAGGCGTGTCCCTCCTGTGGGAAGAAGTGCATAAGGGACATGTACGGTTGTTTGCGCTATTCCACCAGTACTCACGGTAAAGACACTAGACCTGGAAGTGAAAGGGTGGGATAATCCTGCCCAACATTCGCGTCCGGTACCCACGTAGATCGGCACCAAAGTGTCTGCATCACGTTGGAGGAGTAAAAATCTTGAGAACCAGAACGCTGGGGGAGACCAGCATAGCAGGAGTCAGGTGAGCAGCACAGTCTCAGATGCCTCTCTGGGTCACCCCCCCTTAGCCCCCGATCATCAGAGTGCAGAAAGAAAGTAGTGGCCAGCTTAGAAATGTGTGAAGCGAAGGACAGGTGCCCACCGGCTAATTAATGACAACACTCTCAGAGGGAGTCTGCAACAGAGGAGACTTGAGGATTTTTAACAAGTGTGACAACAAATCCACATAAAAGGCAAAAGGGAATGTTTTTGATGGAGGAGCTTCCATAGGCGATGCCTGCAGTAATTGCCAGCATCCAGAGAAACCTACCAACTCCAAACATTTCTATAAAGCAGAGACTCAGGGGTTCCCTGGTGATTTGGTTTGCATGAATTCCACCATTGGGGTTACCCAGAATACCCTGAAAATGCCAAGGGTGATTTCAATACCCTGCATGTGAATGATTGTTTCAGGAACAGCAGTGCTGCTGCTACAGACTTGCTCTTTCCACGGTGCTGTGACAATTGCTTGGTAAAAGCATGGAGGCTGGACAGAGTGCTCAGACCCAAATGGGGGTGAAGTAATCAACAAAGTGGGTGAGGAACTGGAGGCACTGGAAAAGAGGGGGAGTGAACATGTTGGGGGTTTTGCTTCAACTGCACATTTACTGATAAATGCACACATTCTAGGAAGAACTCACGGCATAACTGATTGAACCCCAGGAAACTTAGATGTACTGTGTACCGCAACTTTGCACATTGTTTTCATAGTACAAACATCATGAATTTGGGGCTAATTAAGTGTTTTCCGGGCTTCACAGTTGAGAGTAGGCTTCATGCCTATTAAGACATAATAATTCAGTAAAACATGCAGTGATTACATGGGTTTCATCATCCGTGCAAAAATAATAAGACATAGTGTCTATCTTGCAGGTTCAATGATTTGAAGGGCTACTCGTTAAGAAATAGGTTTGTTTTTTAAATAAATGAGAAGAGGAATGTCTCCATAACCACAAGCGAAAGCTCAGAAGCAAATGCTGCCTTCTGAGGCAGTGATAGGGACAAGCAGATACTGTGAAACAAAGATGGTGGAAGTCACGCTAAACACATTGATGGCAGATCGGGCCTGATTTAGTCATCCATAGGTGAAGTAAGGGGAGGGACAGCATAGCAGCCATCGCAACTGAGGTCAAACTATACATACTGAACTAGCACAGTTACAGACATAGATGTAATGGATTATTGATTGACAGAAGTATATAAACAACTAGACTGTAAGACTAATAACCCTGACTGGGGGCAGGAGATGTGGCACCTCTCTCAAACATTACTGGACTAGAAAGATAGAAGCAGCCACAACAATGTAAACATCATGGGAGTGCCTGAAGGCCTGGAAAAGAAGGACATGATGAAGTTTGTGGCCAGGACGTTTTGTGATCCAATTTTCACACTGCGTTTGGAATTTCAAACAGTCAACAGGATCTACTCCTGAAACACGACTGGAATACATCATGACCCATCATTGCCTTTTTGAGCATCACCCCCAGGCCAGGCAGGTGATTTGCTTGGCCAAGCAGCAGAATGGCCAATTCAAACATCAGAAACACAACATTTTCATTGCAGCAGATTTTTTTTGTTGAAACATCTACAAAGAGCAGGAAAAATTCTGGGCTTTGCGTCAGAGACGCCGAAAACTGGACATAAGTTATGGGTTGCTCAAACCCAGCACAATGCTGATTATACAAAATAGCAGGAACAAGGAATATGCCAAGCAGGAAAACGTAAAAGAGTTTCTTGACACTTTAGGTGGTCCCGGCATGGATAGAACTCCAAATGGTTTTGAACCTGGGAAGAAAAAGACCCTGAGGCAAAAAGGAGACCTCCGTCAGATAAGGGCTAGTGCTTCCACAGATTGTCAGACTGGAAGCTGTGGTGAGAAGGTGGTTAGAGAAAGACTACTCTGATGATCAAAGAAAGGACAGGAATAATTTGATATCTCCTCAAAGAGCCTGATTTAATTCACACTGGGATGTATAGCGACCTTTGGTGAAATGGCTGTAGATTGTGACATATGTGTCCTCCCGAAGATACTAGAAATATTTACAATCTTCTTTGTTAGTTTGTTTTGTTCCCAATTTCCTTCTTTCCTTCTGTTCATCTTTCAATCTTTCCACTTCCACTCTTTCTTATTCAATTTCCCACGTTTCTGTGATTCATATGTTCTTATATGCTAATACTGCCTTCATTTTACAAAACTGTACTCCATTAGAAAGAGAACTGGGATTAGACGGTAACGCCCACTTATTTATAAGTTATTTTAAAGTGTAATGATCAATCGGTAGGGAGGAGGAAAAAGAGGTCCATTCAGTTTCCCATTACAGTAGTCAGTTTAATCAGAAAGGAGAATGGACACTTGCAGTTATTTTAAAGTGTGCCAGGTTCTGTTATCGTCCCTTTACTGAGGGACGGTATGGTGCCACATTTTGGTACACAGAGACAATAGTGGATTTAGTCCCTGACCCATTATGTTAGACACTTAGTTTGGGAATACAGCCTTATATCTTACCAGTTGTATAGTAAGCTCATTCAGACCTATCACTACACCCTTTGCATCTTAGGAAATGGGCATCTCGATGGTTAAGCACACTATCTACAGAGTTCAGTTACCATGTGCTGTACTACAAATACCAAAGAAGTGGTTATAATTTCTCTGAACAACAATGGCTTGACACATTATATTAAAAAAATAAAAGACAATGACGTATTTGGCTACTATGCATCCTGCAATCACGTTGGTTCAAGCGAATCATTTGTCTCCCTCAGAGGCAGATACATTGAGAAAGGACTGGGTTAGCAGAGTTCTTTACAAATGGGAGTGTATTTATTACCTCAGACTCCAAAACCCCAGCAATGGCCAAGTAAATGTAAAAGATAAGTTTGGAAGGGCCTTATGGTATCCCCAATCTGGAAAAATATCAATGAAGTTAGTTGGAGGTATCAACACTTAAAATTATATTATATAATACTGATGAATTAGTAATATTAAAACTCATGAGTAGCAGTGAACATTATGCACAAAATAGTCGATATAGAATGTTAACAAAAAGTTATGTATTAATCCAATTTTTTTTTATAATTATGTCAATATACATATATACATAGATACACACAAAACCAAAAATACAAACAAAAAATAAATAAGTTTGCAGCAGGACCTTGGACTTCGGCGTTTTCCTTCACTGCCCGGCGCTCTCCTAAACCCTTTGCTGGTAGATTTGTATCGACATTGAGAGGCTCTGATTTATTTCCCTGACTAAGAGGAGCTTGAGCGGGAGCCCGGGACTGCGAGGACCAGCATTCCATCAACTACCCACAGCTGGTGCCTCTTCCCGGGCATGCCCCGCCTTCTTTTTTGCATTTAACCGAGTTCCCATCACGCACCGCGGGACGCGCGCGGGACTCAGCCCGGGGCTAAGCCCGGGCAAAGGGCGGGCCCTCTTAGGCCCTCAGAGGCCGGAAGAGACCGAACCGGGCCCTCTCCCCTAAGATGACATTTTGAACAGTGAGGTACTAAGGCTTGTCCCTAATTTACTGTAGTTGGTATTGTTTATACTGTTACATGTCATTCATAGATACTTGGGCATTGTTATTTGTGACCTACCAGTTCAGTCCGTGAGCACATCTTAGTGATCTCATTTGTGTTCAGGCTTCCATTGAATTAAGTGGTTATAATGTCTTCACCTGTCTGCACCGAACAATCGTTGGTGGGAGGAAGAAATAAACAAGGGACACTAGATAACTATTTCACTAGGACCTTCACAGGAATCGAGAAAGACATTATACTAGCAGAGCGTCGAGCCAAGAGACGTCGCTCTATTGAGCAAATTAAGAACAAACGGTCCTCTCTCGGCCCGCTACACCTAGCCTTGTCTCCACTCCCCAGCACTCACTGTGAAAGTGAGGGGATCGTAGTCTCACCCAGCGATAGTATTCCGTTACTCCTCCAAGACATTACCCCACCGCTGGACATAAATAACGATCTGCTTATAGATCTCTCCTTTTCCCCAGAAAACACGACAAAAAAGGCAGGGGCTTTAGTGGATCCATCATCTTCTGCGGTCGACCTTGCTAATAACTCTACAAAATCTTTAGAAAAATCACGAAGGCAAGGCCCTCCCCCAAAAAGAAGGAAAAAGGGGGGTAATAGATCACAAATTAACAAAAGCAGTTATACTGATCGTGCCAAACTTAGGAGTCCCACATCACACGTGCCAACACCATCTGTCCCATCCACTGATTTACCCCTTCCATTATTAGATCCATTTGGTGTTAATCCAATGGGAAGCATCGAAAAGTTAGTTAGGTCTCTTACATTGCCCTTGGTTGAGAGACTACAAAAAAAGGCCAACAATTGGGGGATTTAGAACATGCAATTAATGAAATTAAAGTGGGAATGAGGGGTTTTGTAGGACCCTCATTGGTGTCCCCAACTATAATGCCTCCCCCTATTTCTAATGCTATTAACCTAACAGGAACTAAATCCACAAACCAATCTAAACAGGAAACTTTAATACTAATGCCCCCCAAAACATCAAGGCCA
Source organism: Lissotriton helveticus (assembly GCF_964261635.1). Lineage (NCBI taxonomy): Eukaryota > Metazoa > Chordata > Amphibia > Caudata > Salamandridae > Lissotriton > Lissotriton helveticus. The sequence goes on from NC_136063.1 coordinate 1,027,313,388, forward strand.
AAGGAGAAAAGTTGTGACAAAGTGGCCCAGGTCAATGGAAAGCCTAACCCGCCGGTAAAACCTGATAAAACTACTGGCCACGTTGTTGTAGCGAGGCCATATCCCCTAAGAGGCCCAATGTGGAGCTGCCTCCGGAAGCAGTTCCGTTAGTGGTGGTGCTCAGGGGAGTTCCGGCTTTGGAGGGTGGCTCACATGGAAATAATAGCAAAAATGAAAATCAAAACCAACTGAAGAATAAAGTCATATTTTGGCTTAGAAAAAACCGCCCACTCCCTCCAAATGTAAACGGTGAAATTCTACACGTGAGGCGCCTCCCTTGGTTGGGCCCTAGTATAAAGAACATTACGGGGGACATTATTATAATAAATTTCAGAGATACTAGGGCAGTTAGTTACATCTTAGATTGGTTTCCTCCCAATGGCAGTAGCGAAATTACAGCTAGAGATCTGACCTATTTCTACCCTAAAGATATGGTACATCCTATCAATTCCAAGCCCTTAGCTCATTATCAGGAAGACGACGTTAGACCCTTACTTTATCAAGAGGTCTCTCGCACCAGGCCACAATCTGACCATCGAGGCAACTACTTTAGATCCTATTCTCATAATCAGGACGCCCTCTCTAGGTCTCTATATTCACACCAGGTTAATTATCCTAGACCTACTCGTCAATATCAGAACGATCTCGTCAAGTTCCCAGGTGATTACTATTCATTACCATGGAATGATTTTCCTACTTGGGAAGGCAATTTCAATCACCCACCGATAACAGGATCGTTCCTAATTCCTACACAGAATTGTTTCAATATTCTGTCAGGTTTAGATGATATTGAATGACTACCAACTACTTTAACCCACCTAGAGAATTGTAACCCCTGCCCCTTAGACAGGCTGACCATATTTCGAAAGGTTTCTCCAGTTGAGGATAATTGTGGTAGCCCTTCATTCACTATCGATCTTTCAAGTAAGGCCCTGGAAAATTGTGTTATGACTGATGGGCCCTCTAATCAATTACGGGATCCCCCTTTGCTGTCTCAGGGGCAAACTGTGGAGAAGCTTCCTCTATTCGAAGATCACTGTGGCAACATTTCGTTTCTTACAGACCCCTTTAATAAGGTTCTGGATAATTGTCCCTGGACTGGAGGGCCCTGTATTTTATTACAAGATTCCCTCTCACTGACACAGGGACAAACTGCGGAAACCCAATCTCAACCTAACCAACCGCATATTCCTCCAAAGGCTTCATTGTCTAGTAGTCAGATTCTTTCAATCTTATTTTGGAATATTGCAGGTTTGCGGTCGAAAGTAGAGCAACCTAATTGGTTAGAAATAATTAGAAACCACAATATAGTATGTTGCCAGGAAACATGGTTGGTAACAGCAATACATCTCAAGGGTTATAGATTGTATTATTCAAGTGCATGTCCTTCACTTTTTGGTAGACCTAAGGGAGGATTATCAGTATATGTATCTAATACCCTTTCATTTAAGAAAACTGATGAAATAGCAATTGAAGAGAATTACCAAATAATTAAATTCTGTGTAAATCAAGGGCATACATATTTTCTGGTTAACTTTTATATTAATCAGCCAGCATTGGAATTTGTGAAAGTAGTTAATAAGATAACTTCTGTTTTAGAGGAGCATCCGAACTGCTGTCCTTCCCTCCCTTTCAAATTAATCTGGGGTGGTGATTATAATATTCCTCTATGTAATGACCATAAAAATTCAAACTGTGGTATTGTGGACGAGGGTGGAGGAGCTCTATCCCACTTCGCTCACTCAAGTGTCGGGAACACTCTAAACGAAAAGCTTTTTACTCTAGGACTGGGTTTTGCGAATGAGTTAGTTGAACCCCCCATTGATTTCTCCCCCACTTTTCACGGCAGGGGTTGCAACACTATAATTGATTTTATTCTGATCTCTAATCACATGAGGGATGAGATGCTAACATTTCGCACTGGTGACGACGTTAGTAGCGATCATTTCTCTAACAGCGTGACTATCTCAGTTCCGTCTGGCCGCTACCCAACAGATAATTTTGGCCTGCTGAAGCAAAAAGCCCTGAATTTAGATAAAACTAATGGCTATTCGGTCAAATGGGCTAAAGCTGACCCGGACGCTATTACACACAATGTCATCACCAAAGCCTCCCCTATGTTAGAAACATGTTTAAACCCTCTTTCTACTGCAGTTGAAATACTGACTAGTTTTATTAACATTACTCAAATAATTAGTAAGGAGCTACTTCGCAAACAAAAGCAGAATGGCTCACAAGAAAAAGGGTGGTTTAATTCCGAAAGTCGCAAAGCCCTACCTGCCCTAAAAAAAGCCTTACATAAACCCAAGAGGGATCAGCTTGAAATTAGGAAGCTGAGAAAGCTCTATAATAAGGCGAGAAAAGATTGTAAGAAAGATAGGAAAAAAGATTTGTGGGAGAAGCTTTACGAGAGTTGTAATAGGAAGAATAGTTTAATGTTTTGGAAAGTGGTTAACTCACCCTTCTTGAACGATGCGAACGCAGGCCCTAGCGTTGAGGTAGCGATTACCGCGGAGGGTTGGGTTTCCCACTTTTCAAGAATATTTTCAGCTGGAGCTGTCAACTGTCAAGATAGTCCGTATACATCCCCCTACCCCCTTGAATTATCTTTTAGTCATGAGGAAGTAATTAATGCTTTGTCTTCCTCGAAGCCTGGCAAAGCTCCCGGACCGGACGGCGTTCCGTTAGATATTTATACGTACACTCAGGAGCTTTGGTCCCCAGTATTGACCAGAGTAATTGAAGCGGCATTAGAAGGAGGTCTGGTAAAAACCTGGTCTACATCCATTCTCCTTCCCATTTTTAAGAAGGGAGATCGCAATAATCCAGCTTGCTACAGGCCCATTTCCCTCCTGGACTCTCTTGGTAATGTTTCAGGTCGCTTGATCCTGGAGAGACTGCGGGTCTGGTCTGAGGATAACAACATCATGATCGACCTGCAATATGGTTTCCGGGAGGGACTTGGCACTGTGGAACAGGCTCTGAATCTCTCCCTTCTAATTGGGAAGTATGTCCAGGCGAAGAAAGGGAACCTCCACTTGGTCTACGTGGATTTGACCACAGCCTTTGACTGTGTCTCACATTCTAAGCTGTGGTCGATCCTAACTGAACTGGGAGTAGACCCTCCTATAATATCCTTCTTACGCGAGTCGTACTCGGGCGCATCGGCCAGAGTAAGATTTGGGGGTGAACGGGGAACTTACTCCCCCCTTTGCAGTCACTAAGGGAGTCAGACAAGGGTGTGTTCTGGCTCCCTTCTTGTTCAACCTTTATACAAATGGCCTTGAGAAGGCCATGCTAGAGGGGAGTCAGGACTTGCCAGCAATCGCCCGCCGCCCTATTCCTGCGTTACTTTACGCGGACGACGCGGTGATTATGGCACGAACCCCATTACAACTCCAGAATCAGTTAAATTCGTACTGTAAATTCATGGCTTCACTGGACTTAATGGTTAACATTAAGAAAACCTTAGTTATGCATTTTGGTAAAAAGAAATCTAAGAAAAAAAACGATACTTATCGAAGAAGCCAAGTTGGATTGCACTAAGACATACCCTTACTTAGGTATTTTATTTGATAATACCTCTACTTGGAAACCGGCCATTGTTAGCAGACACCTTTTATTTTTAAGAGCTACTTCTGCCCTAATTGCTTTTGCCCGTAAAATAGGAAAGCCTCCCCAAAAGAACTTTTGCAAATATACCATGCTAAGTGCCACAGCGTAGCTGTCTATGGCGCTGGGGTGTGGGGCTATGTATCAGTAGACATTCTGCAGAGGGTAGAGAACAATTTTATCCGCTATCTTTTGGCCGTCCCTCAGTGCTCTCCGACGTTTGCCTGTCATATTGAACTGGGCATGGATTATATTGCTGACTATATAAAAATCCAGCCAATATTATTGTGGCATCGTATTTGGACAACGGAGCAGTGTAGCTTGACTCGTGTCTTAATTACAGACTGCTTGGTTTTAGACAATTGGTCAGATGTTCCGTGGCTGTCTTTTGTTCATAATTTTCTTAGGGATTTGGGACTTTCTAAATATTTCAAAGATCCTGCAATATTAACCACCGTTACAAGAAAGGCCTTGAGATTGCTATGTCTATCTCACCTAAGGGAATTACGTATGGCCCAAGAAATTAATAAAGCTTCCAATCGCCATATTCTAACTATTCAATGCACTCAGGGCATCCAGCCGTATCTCACCTTTTGTCTGACCAGCTATGAAAAATATTTGCTGACACGATTCAGGCTTAATTTGTTTTTTCGTTTGGTCACATTCCCAAGGACACAGGATTGGTCAACTGTTATTATCCGGTGTCCTTGCGATGGTATTTCGGAACAGTCCAATATTCATGTATTTCTGTTCTGTAAATTCTACGAACTACCACGCAAACGCTGGATTATTCCAATTCTGTTATCTCAAGGACTGAGAAGATGCCGCCCTGCCTTCATGGCTTTACAACATTTAGATACAGTATCAAATGCCAAATGTATAGCTATGTTTCTTAAAAACTGCCTGTAAATCCGTTCTACTCTTGTCTAATTACAATGACTGAAAATCAATTTATCTAAGGTACCTATGATTGATATTACATAAATCACCAGGCGGAATCCAAACATTTGATCTAAATTACTGTAGTTATAAATGGCTTTATTATGCGAATGCATACATAATGTTTAATACTATTTTTACTGTATTGTTATGACTGTATATGAAAATGCTTATTATGATTGTTGCTTTTATGATTTTATCTTGTTCTAAAATCGAATAAAGCTTTCTACTACTAAGTTCCATTATTCAAGTATTTTGCTTAGTTATGATCGCTTTACATCTTGTATCACACTCTTCCACTATGCTCTGTGTAGGGCTGATTATAGGTTCAGCCAACACATGTTTATCCCCGTGAGGGCTATCTGGCCTGGGACTTTTTCACTGCTGAAAATAAAGTAAATATTTCCTATTGTAGTAACACTGTATTGTATTTCATTACAACATATAGTTGTGCATGTGATCTCTACAGTGACACAACAAGTGTGATAGGTGACACAGGTAGTAGAGATTTAAAGATTTCACAGTGGGCAGTAACTATTTTTGAAAAGGATATGAATAAACAAGCACGGACATAGCCAATAGGTCCGGCCTTTGGGACCTTATAAGTGTTTTGTCAGACCTATCGGCTTTGTCAATGGGTTTAAGCTATGTTGTAGAGCAGTGTACCTGCTGTGCAGCATGTTCAAAAGTTATAATAAAGTGTAATAAGCATTTTTGTTACCTTATATGGCCATCCTGTGAATGATGTCACAATAGGTCTCAGACCCATGGCAGACATAATCAAACATTGTTGGCGATTGCTGGCTATACACTGCCAGTACTAGTTAAAGAGAATTGTTTTTCCCTTCCCTGGATAGCCCCTTTAGAACACACCCATGTCATTAAGCCTCACAATGTACTCCTTTTGAACACGTGCAGTGAGCATGAAGTCTACAGCACACGTGCGTGAAGGTGGTGCTTGCACGTGGTTGCGGTATGATGAGCACAATTAAAGCCAGTCGAGAACGTCAAAACAAAATGTCTTTCGATCTGTTCGCACCTGATGAAAGGCAGCAGGACAGCAGAGTGGGAAATAAACAGGTATAAGTGGGTGGGTGTTGCTCATAGCTTTCAAGTTATGTATTAACAGAAGCAACAAAGAGTGCTGTATTTATTTTGCTGACGCGCTACCTTTTAAGTTTAGGAGAATAGTTGGTAAGATGAAAGATGGTCTTCATTGGCTGTTCTTTTACATTGCCCTAAAAACTCCTTTTAAGCAGCCATCTCGTTTTTTTGAGCGTTTATTTGCCCTGCTATGCAATGATTGAACTGTGAATGAAATGTCTTTATTTTTCCTGCATTCTGCCTGTGCTGGATTATTCCTGCAACTTCCTTGTGGTGCTCCTTTTTCCGCGTAGCCCCTCCGGGAAGAACTTTCTTCGACTCTGCAAGCAAAGAGAAAATATCACCAAACGCCATATGCTTCGCTTGGCCATTGAATGGACAGGAGTGAACACAAACCACATTAAACAAGTGTAAACAGGATCTCACTGTACGGGCTGAAATTTAGTGGGATGGGGAACCTTAAGTAGGGCAGAAGGTTGAGCGCTTGCCCTTGAATTCATAAAACGTTTAGAAATGTAACCATGCAAACTCAACTTTGCTCCCAACAGTCTTGGAAGCTAATGAAATTGATCCACGAGCACTGCAGCTGCCGCCCTGCGCGCTGCTGCTCGCCACCGCAGGCAAAATACAGTGGGAGTGAACATTTAAAACAAGCAAAAGCACGGTGCATTGTGTGGAAATAGTAACGTGACCCGCGAAGAGTGCAGCGGCCGCACTGTGAGCCGCTGCTCGCTCCCGAGAGCAAAACGTCGTGGGAGTGAACATTAGAAAAGAGGTGAGACGTGCACCGGCCTTTAGTCATTTGCAGGCTTTCATTTTTTAAAGACTTACGCAAAAGCCAGTACAATGTGTGGGAGGAGTCAGACCCACATGGAGAAAGCCAGAGAAGCTTTGAGAAACAAGTAATACAAGATATAACACGCTTACTGTCAAAACCTCAAAGACCATGTTTTAATTTAACAAAACAGGAGAACATGGCACTGAAAAAACTTGAATCCAACTCACAACTAGTGATAAAACCTTGCGATAAAGGAGGTGGCATCACGGTCTTCAATAAGATTGACTATGATAAAAAAAATGCAGGCCATGTTATCCAACGTAGAACACTATAGGCCAGCCCATGCAGGAGAAATACAATGACTCAATGTATCCATTAAGGAAATGACTCAAGCCGCCCTCCTAGATGCTATATCTGTGACAATGAATTCATCTTTTTAAATAAAACATGCCCAGTGACACCTGCTATGTACGGCCTTCCAAAGACGCACAAAAATGAAAGTCAGCCACTGATGCGTCCAATAATTTCAACTATAGGCTCTAGCACAGAACCACTCTCAAAATATGTGGATTTGTTTCTATGTCCATTGACACAGAACTATGAGTCGTTCGTGCGTGACACAGGTGACATGATAAATAAAATTGAAGGTATGCCATTTAATTCAACCACAGACATCCTGGTAACGCTTGACATTGAGGCGTTGTATACCAACATACCTCAATGTCAGGCGTTACAGGCGGTGTCCTCCCTTCTTCAGAGGCATCCAGATAACAGACCAGATGCATTCATTGTTCAATGTTTAGAGGTAGTTCTTTTGAACAATTTTTTTGAGTTTGAGGGATTGCTGTACAAGCAAGTGAAAGGTACGAGCATGGGAGCTTCCTGTGCTCCCAGTGTAGCGAATACATACATGGGAGAATGGGAAAGGAAAAATGTGTACAATGAAACCGCTCCTTTTTTTTAAAATGTTTTTTTATAGAGAAGATTCATTGATGATATTTTTTTTGTTTGGCGTGGGGACGTATTGCAATTGGAAGAGTATATCTTATGGCTGAATGCAAGTGACAAAAACCTGAAGTTCACCTCAAACTATAGCAGCAACAAGGTGGAATTTCTTGATATAGTCATTGAAGGGAATGAGGGAACCCTTAAAGTCAGTTTATTCCGAAAACCAACTGCTAAAAATACTATACTCCAATTTGGGAGTTTTCATCCCCATTGTCAAAAGGACTCCATCCCCTTTGGGGAATTTCTCCGTGTTCGCCGCAATTGCACATCGCTATCTGATTATTCCATTCATGGGGCGATATTGAAAGAACGATTGATCAAGCGGGGTTATCCACATCGCTTGGTTCGCCAAGGGTTCAAGAGAGCGAAATACTATGACAGGGATGCCTTGCTCAAACGTACGAAACGCAAGCCAAATGGAAAGATAACCTGTGTCATAAACCATTCGCCTCTAAATTATAAGATCAAAAATGCAATAAACAAGAATTGGAGAATCCTAGATGTAGAAAACGATGGACAATTTGCTAAACCATTGATAGCCTATAGACGCAATAAGAATCTTAGGGACCGGCTGGTCCATACTAGAGGCATACCAAAAATCCGTGAGTTGCAAACTACCTTGACAGGTTTACCCCTAGTACAAGGAAATCACAGATGTGGCGGCTGCCATGCCTGTGAAGCTGCTATGGTAAGTGATACCATTCAGTACAACAATGTCAATGTGAAAATGAAGTCTTTTACCAATTGCAGGAGTAAAAATTTTGTTTACTACATTCTATGCCCGTGTGGTCTAGCCTATATAGGCGAGACGGGACGGGAGCTTAGAATAAGATTCAGTGAACACAAGTCTGCAGTAAGGACCAGTAAAGTGACAGCACCATTAGTACAACATTGTTTGGAATTTCAGCATGCTGAATCTGATCTAAAATGGTGTATATTGGAAAAGGTACAACACAAAAATGGAGAATTGATGGAAATAACTAGGAAAAAACGTGAGAGTTATTGGATTTTTCATATGGACAGTGTCCGGAAAGGCCTTAATGAAAATATTTCCTGGTATGTAACGAAATAGTTACAACTAATGCATATCTAGTGACATATAACCATTGGCACTCTTTGGGCGAACCGGCACATACAGAGATTGGATTGGAGTTGATCTCCTCATAGATTAAATAACTGATATGTATTTTATTAAGTGTACGTACTGTAAGTTGGTGTACAGTACATTACTGTCACAAATTTCAACATCTATGGGTAATAGAAAACATCATAATATTCCCTCTCTCACCTTATCTCACCTTATAATATAATGCTTAGATTAGACAAAAACACAATATTGCATGAATGAGGAAAGAACAAATAATAGAAGTACCATTAATTAATATTAGCTGTACAAAAATGCATATACAGATGAAGGACTGATGGTTAACTTGCTTACGTCTTGCTTATAACTTTCTGGGTATCTAAGAAAATAACAATGAACTTGCATCCCTTCGTAGTAAAAGGCAATGTCAAAGTGTATCTCTCTTATGAGTTTGTATAGCCAGAAAAGAAATTAGCGAGAATGCTATTCCCGTTTTGAATTGGCGTAGATATTCTAACTAGTGACATGAAGATCTTAAAAATCTTATCTGTTTTAGATTTTTAGTCAAAAAACAAGACGTCTGTGCTCATTGGGGTAAGCGGTCTACCTAATGAGTTAAATACAGCCCTACAACTATATCGGCGATACATACACCATCGGCAAGCGCCGTCGAAAAACACATCTTAGCAATGGCGGCACATTCGCCATGTAAAGCTATTCATTTAACAACTTCCTTTATGTGGGCGGGCAAGGCGCCAAAATGACGCTATTTAAACCGACGGACTACGAGCTTCCTGTTCCTTGTGATCAGGCGGTGTTGCTGTCAAAGAAAGACGAGATGAAAACTCGGGTAAGAACCTTAGCTACAGGGCTAATATTAATTCGGAATGGGTGTCTTAAAACTGTTTAACTACTTGAAACTACGAATGCCTTTGGTAAAATGGATAGCATTGTTTGTCTATGGGTGCGTGGTCACCATTGGCAATACGAGTGTTCCCCCTGATCAGAGATACCCGAATATCGCTCTGTAAATAGGAGGGTATTGGTCGTTTATGGGTACGCTTTTATCACTAGTAATATGAGTATCCTCTAGATCAGTAATATAGTTCAAAATACAGGTTTCCCAATAAATTGGTGAAACATAATAAGAGAATGATCTCTGTGTATGATCTAACTATATGCAACATAGGGTTTTGATAAAGCTCATAAAAACGCACACCTAGAGCTATCTCGATAAAAATGGTAACATTAATTTCGTCAATTGATCACAAATAACTGATATAAATTAATTAAGTAAACCGCAAATTTATAATCAAATCATCTGCTAATATTGCAATTATTGATATTCTTACAGTGCCAACGAACACATAAAAAATTGAAAAATTGATTTCCAACATGATTTAATAATATTGGACTAACACTTCATATGAGGTGAGTTGTTTCTATGTGACAAGAAATAATGGCGACTTCAAAAGTGTTGGGAAAAGGTAGTGATAACTTTTTTGCACTTTTGACTAGATCACAAGGGCACCAATACCAAATTGATGGAGCATCTAATAAAGAATTACATGCTATGAAAATACAAGAAGCATTAGAATCTTAAATACGGTGAGCAGACTTGTAATACAGATATAGGATATCTAATTTTGAGATATGAGGAGATCAAAAACAATTGTTTTCTTTAAAATTGTCACAGGGTTTGCTACTTAGCCAAAGGAAGTGACACTCCATAGAAGCAATCGCCAAAACTCATGCTAGGGTAAGACCAATCAAGATGTACTGTTTTGTGAACAGGATAGACTATCTAGTCATTGTGTAGTCCGTGCAGGTGCTACTCTTCCTTTCTCCTTCTATCTTTAAGTTACCTGCTAGAGGATAAAAACCATGCTCATTTAGCATATATCGATAAGTATACTCAACTACGAGGTCTGGTCAGAGTGCTAGTATATCATAGAGAGACAACAATGAAGATAATGTATAAAAATGTATAAGATGTTAAGATTGATAGTCCTTCATGAATTATTTTTGGACGAGTTGTTTTCTCCTAGATATTGAAGTACGTTTATTGTGCATGTATATGATGTAGCTACATTGGATTTTATTTGTAATTGTAGATATCCATACAGAGGGCACTAATTGTTGTGAAGAACTCTGTTCTGTCAAGGGTCCTGAGGAAGGTGGTCCTATCCCACCGAAACGCGTCGACCTAGCGTGACAGTTCACATAAATATCTGTGACTCCTCAGATACGGATTAAAGAATCATTTTTGAGTGAATATATTAGGATGTGCGTAAGTTGGATGAATGTTATGTGTGCTCTTTGTAGGGTATCATGTATACACAATTGATTTTCTCATTTTAATTGTTTCTATATGTTATGTAAATGTTTTTGATATATTGATTCCAAGAAACATTTTTTGAAATATGAATTTGAAATGAAATGAAAAAAGAAAAAAATGAATATTAAATAAAAATATAAATGCAATAAATAATTGTACTCGCCATGCTTTGAAGGGCTTTGTTTGAAAGTAGGAACTATAGGTCTAGGGTAAAGTAAATAAGGCCACGAGGGAATTTCTTTCTTGTTGTGATACTGTTGTTCCTCTGTATTCCCTGGCCCAAAGAATTTTAAGAGGGGGTCCCTTTGATATGTTGAAAGCCGGAGAAGCCACAAGATGCCTCGCAGAGCACCGCCCGCGTGCTGGCACAGTCTCGACCTAAAAATGGGAGTTTGCAGACAGAACAAAAGACAAAGAGGAGGAAAGGAGATGGATAAGGGGGAACTGGTGTCACAGAGTCCTATGTGCATTGTTTTCTGACATCCTGAATTAGGCAATCAATATGTGAGAAGCAACGAAACCACCCATGGTAAAAAATGTGGAAATCTAGGGGAGAGTAGAAGGGTATGGGCAGAAGTGGATGAGGTGAAAGGGGTATCGGCAGTCTCATGTATTTCTAATTGGATATCACATTATTGAAATTCATATAATATTAATGGGTGGAAGATTTCAAGTTCCAGATAAATACCTTGTAAGGATTAAATGTATATACTAATTTCAGAGTAGAAAGAATTGTATTATTCTAAAAAAAGATGGCAACAATAAGTTTACAAAGTAACCCCAAAGTAATGAATAATATTTTAAGAGGTTAAAGGGGAAGTCAATCAGTTACCTTCAAGTAGGATGAACCATAGACATCGAAAATTAATAGGAATTGGTCTCTGTAGAGCAAATGTCCAAAAAACATATTCATGGCTTCATAAACAAAGAAAGGGACATGTTAGCCCATCAGCACAATTGGTAAAGGGTAAGTCAATGGTACCGCAAATCTTGACTGACAATAATGAGCCCAGCTGCTTACCTTGCAGTTGTATTGAATAAAGGTCTAGGACAGTTATAGTATGCTGCAGTCTGGATTCTGGAGTGTGTAGCATAAAGCTGCTATCTAGGGCCACACTTTTTAAATCTTAGCAAAGTTATCTATGCATGTACCCCTGATAGTAGAAATGACAATGAGAGTACAGGGGGATCCTTTCAAAAAGAGGAGGCTGCCATACTTTTTCACAAATCTTTACCAAAATGGCCAGATTATTCTTTGTTACTTCAGAGTCTAAAACAAGTATTTTTGCTTATGCCACCCCGAGTGGGACGGGTATGCCCAGACGTGGGTCCATGCTCTCCATGCTATCCTGAATGATGAGGGGTGAAACCCCGAAACCGGTCCTAGGATGCTTGTTTCCAGTCCAGGGAAAACCTTGCCTGGCAGTTTGGGCTGTACTGTTCCCATTGGGTGTAGGGTCAAGACTGATTTGCATATGGCTGGGTTCAAACTGGAATGGCATGAGGAGCAAAAAAACGACGGATGTAGGCCCAGGTCTCTGTACTGGGGTGAATGTATGACAATGTCCTGCAGTCTGTCCATCAATTGTTCTTTTTGCTACTTCAGAGTCTGCCACAGCACTCAGCATCTCCATTCCTCTGCAAAAAGGTGTGTATCTTACACTAACTGGAAGCTTCCCATTTTATCTTTGCCCCAACCCAGATCTATTTCTGCATAACTTTGTACTTTTTTCTCATCAATGTTAGCATTATTCTCCTGGTGAGTAGGATACCTACAATATTTCTGTAGTGGGTTTCTGTTCCTTCGCATCTGTTCAAAATCATAACAAATTAAAATGTAAAACAATGCCAAGCCGTATATTCACAATTAATAAATATTCTAGTTTTCAATATAAACACATAACATCGGATTCAAAAGGGCTACTTAGTTTCGTTGGAAAAAACTTTAAGTGAATTTTAAAATTGCATAATCAATATGAACAACCTAGATATGCTAAAATAGCTCAAAATACGCATGTTTTTTGCTAGTCAAGCAAACAATACTGTACCTTTTTGGGAACTGCTCGTATTTCGAGAAACCACGTAAGAATGAATTTCAAGCTATTTGTTACTGGGATATGCTGTGGAAGAGTTGCTCCTGTTATCAAAAAGAGAAAAAAGGTACAAGGACATTAGATGTAATACACAGAAAGACATCTTTTCACTTTCAATGGAGATATCCTCTGATCATATCCCCAAGAGAGGAACCAAATTGGTTTGGTGAGTACAATAATTTATTTTACAAGTGTTTATAAACTGGAAGTTCAGCACCTAATCTGTCTCCAGGTGCAAACACGCATTGGCAGAGTCAACAATTCGGCTTTCAACTTCAACAATTCGGCTTTCAACTTCAAATATAACCGTATATATGCATACATTCCCCACTAAATAAAAAGGTAAAAGTAACGTTCTAGTTAGGGGAAAAAGTCAGTTAAAACGCACCATTTCAAATCGCGCCTCCGCCATGCACATTGTTGTCATCAATTATGACATTTCAGATGTTGCACTGATTTATCAATGATGTCATGGAACGTGTCATGAGTGTTATACTATATGAGATAATTAACAGTGCATGGCGATGGCACGAGTTTAGTTTCTTTAGGGCACAAGTTATAATTAGCTAAGATAACTATAAATGATGAATTTCAGTAGCTTTGTTTGTTTAAAATGGTGTGTTTTAACTGACATTTTCACCTACCTATAACATCCTTTAAACCTTTGTTTTTTTCCAGTGAATTTCAAAGTTTTTTTTATGTAGAGTAAGATATTATTACAATTCCTAACTATGTTTTTTTAGCGTCAAGTAAAATGTCGATGGCTGTGTGGGGTTGGATGCAGGGTCTGGCCTGTGGCCAGGCCCTGCACCCAACCCACTACATGCCTCAACCTGAACGATACACTTTGCTGCGTCTTCACTTTCGAGTATGCCCTGCTGGAGGTTTGTTCTGTGTCCTTTGGAACTGCTGGCAAGATCCCTGCCACCATGTCCCACAATGCATGCGAGTAGTGACCCAGAAGGCAGCTTGAGTTACTAGTAGGGCAAGTGCTGTAAGAGGAGAACATACATTTTGCAAGCATCTCCGTTTGCTAAAATCTCCAGGGGCAAGCCTATAGCTCCTCACTATCTGTTTGCTGACTGGTGGGCAAGATACTGGTTTGGACCAGTTGCCCAGTGGTGGAGAGATGTAGGTCGAGGACCCCTGCTGCTCTCCTCATCGCCGCTGCAAAGGAGTGGGTGAGTGTAGGCCAGTGTCTGCTGTGATGGCGAGGCAACTGCCATCTTGGAAATCCAAGGACAGGTTTTCATAGTCATGCACCTGTGAGCAGTTATCATCATAGGGGACAGACAAGTTATAGTATAGTGGAAGTGTCTCCAAATCCGAACATACTATTGGACAAGTTGTAATAAAAATTGAATTGAATTGAATTGAATTGAGATGGGTGCGATGTCAAGACTCTGAAGTGATATGTGTGGTTATATGTGAAAAACACCCTTACAATCAAAAGCAGGACGAGAAAGGTGGAATAGCACATGGTTGCTGCCTTAACGTATGTTTCTCAGTATTTGAGTACTCCAATTACTGTTGTATACATTCAATAAACAAGTATGGATTCAGTATAATTGAGCTTCCACACATGCGTGGCAGACGTGTGTACCTTTGGGTCTGTGCTCTAGTGGTTGAGTCTGCAGTCACGTGTTAAATTGGTTGCCTATTTAAACAGAGTTGGAACAGAGATCTGTGCTTTTCAACTTGTACTGCTGTGCCAGCTGCTGAAGGAGGATGCCATAATCTCTGGCTTTCCTGATATTCTGCTTCAGGGATTCTTGAATGCTTGTTACGTTTTTTGCCTAATTATGTAAGGACTGCTCTCCAGTTTCTGGATCTCTAGATCCTTTGTGTTTATCTTGTGTTAGGTAAAGAGGCTGAAACTCAGGAAGTGTCCTTAAATACTTTCAAGATTGATTCATTTTGCATAAGGCCATAGTCTTTGTGTTTATTTTTCATGATTTTGAAGAGCCTGGAAGTCAAAAAGACTTTTCGACTCCAGTTGATTCTATTTGTATTCGGGGAGGACCAATATTGCCACCTAGTGACCAAAACCAGAACTGTTCTAAAAATGAACTCGAACTTAAAGATCAGCATTTACAGGTAGATTCATCAAGCCGAAAACGGCTCGCCAAGGGCCAGATTCTGAGAATCTGGATCTTCACAAGCGCTATTTTTGCATTTGGGATTCATCATCCCAAATGCAAAAATCGCAATTCTAGAAATCGCTAAATTGCGATTAATTGCATTTAAGGAACCTCAATTTGAGATTCCTTAAATGCAATTCATGACCCATTTTAAAATTGCGAATTCGCAATCTGGGGCCGCTATTTACCACGAAGTCTAACAACGTGGTAAATAGCAAAAACTTAGAAAAATGCACTTTAGTGCATTTGTCTAAGTTGTATGTTACACACACACATGTCCTTTGGACATGTGTGTGCGCAACACCAGTGTACAGTTCCATTTCAGGGGTGCTACAGGGTATCCTTTGGACACACTGGCACCCTTGAAATCGCTTCCTTATTTGCGATTCACTAATTGCTAATCGCAAATAAGGAATTAATGGGAAAACCATTCCTTATTTGCGATTAGCAATTAGCGAATCGCAAATAAGGAAGCAGTAGAAATTGCAAAAAATAATAGCGATTCCTTAATAATCGCTATTAAGGACTCGCAAAAGAGGACTTTGATGAATCTGGGGGTTAGTCCCATTTTGTTTAAAGGACGAAATCTATAGCAGAGTGTGAAATAACCGTTCTGCAATTATTGTGGACGTAAAAGAAATGTTATGGACATAGTTAATTCTATTCAAATTACCAGGTAGCCACACTTAACAATTCTTGCACCCCCCAGAAATATCTTCACCCGTGGTTCGCCCGCACATATCCCGCATGATGAGTCGGCACACTCCACCCCTAAGACGAACCACATCCTCCCTCCCCCTTCCACCCACTACAATGACTAGTCGCATCGAGACAGCTCCCGGGCAGCTCATACCGAAACCTCAGAGTCATCTCCCCCTCGCCCGCCGTTCCATACCAGTAACATCGCTACATGCGCGCACCCACCCCCAACACAGAACACCATCCTCCTCCCCCCTCCTACTCACACAAATAATATATCGTACCGCCTCACCCTTCTGGAAGCCCAGCTCGAAACGCTGGTCCAAGGCATGAATGATGCCCTTTCCTCCCTAGCCAGAATCGAATGGCCCTCCCAACAGCCCGCTCACACCCCTACCCCCGCCCTCCCCAGACTGCCCAAATCGCCTCCTCCCATCCCGACCCTCGCCCCCACCAGAGCGCTCCCACACGTCACTATACCAGAGGCAGAGAAGCGAACTGACAGACCGAGAAGAGTGAAACCCTCCCTCTCCCCCCAGGAAGTGATCACACTCGCCTCATCCTACGACCACCCCGCGACCCCCGACCGGAGCACCTCACAGCATTCACAGAGAGGAACTCCACCCACCCTTACTCAGGTCCCCAGGCTGATCTCCTCACCCAAGTCCTCTATTCAAGTAATTACAGGAGTGGGCAGGGATCATCCCCCCTCTAGATTCCCCAGACCCCCGACACACCTAACCTCTCTAACCAGAGCCCAACCCAGCAAGTCGTTGCCCGATGAAGAACCCCGCTTCAGATGCTAGCTCATCAACACGAGATCTGCCGCTAAACACGCAACAGAATTAGCAGAAGCTATCCTCTCTCATGATATTGATGTAGCCTTTATCACAGACACCTGGCTCAACTCCCTGTCAGCCCCCATCATGGACATGCTGGTTCCAACAGGATTTTCAATCACTCAAAAAGACCGCCACAAGCAGAGAGGCGGAGGTGTAGCTATCATTCACAAGACTAACCTCGCTATCACGGAAAGCTCACCATGCCTGTATAGCTCCTTCGAATGCCTCTCTATCAACATCAAATCCTGCGCAAAGAGCTCAATACTTTGCCATCTCCTCTACCACCCACCAGGCAATTCTAAGGAATTCGGACTGCAACTCTCTGACCTAATCACCCAATGCGCGCTCAACAACGCCAACAACATAATCCTGGGCAATCTCAACATTAGATGGAACGAAACAAACAACCCGCTCATCCAATCCCTCAACAGCCTTCTGGTAGGAAACGATCTCACACAACACTGCTCTGAAGAAACACACTACAGAGGAGCGATACTTGACGCAATCATTGCGGACAAACACACAATTACCATTGACTATATCATTCCAGTAGACTGGTCAGACCACCACTTAATTCTGTTCCATATCAACCAACCAGCGCCAACTCGACACACAAATCAAGCTCCTTCCAAATGGATCAGGAATATTGCCCAAGTCACACAGAACATTCTAGAAGAAGAATTAAGCACTCTTCTCCCGAACACAATGGAGCACCTCTCAACCACAAATCTCACCTCTCTCTACCATTCCAATTTGACGGCCACCCTTGACCGCCTGGCGCCCTTGAAACTAAAAAAACCCAGAAATATTCCATCGAGATCCTGGTTCACCTCTGACATCAATGATGAAAGAAGATTTCTCAGATCTCTTGAAAGAATCTGGAGGAGCAATCCCTCCATCCATCACCGCGAACAACTCAAGACAGCTCGCAGAAACTACAACAAACTCATCAAGGACAAAAAATCTTCTTTCTTCTGCTCCGCACTAGATAATGCTAAAAACCGCCCCAAAGAGCTCTTCAGCATCATCAGAAGCCAAACATCCAAACCTATCACATCCGATTCAGTGTCCTCCAAAGAACAATGCGCCAACTTTGCAAGCTTTTTTAACGAAAAAATCATCAAGATCGACCTCTCCCTCATCTCAAACCCCTCCTTTCTCAGGGAGACCAAGACTCCATCACTGACTGACAACACCTTATCGATCCCACCCACTCAATGGTCCGTCTTCACGCCGATTCGGGAAGCAGAGATCGTCACCCTGATCGCAAACGCCAAACCATCATCCCACTCCCTGGATCAGCTTCCTATAAATCTGGCCAAAGTCCTAAAACACACCCTAGCCCCAATTTGGTGCAAAATCATCAACAACTCGCTGAGCTCGGGAAATATCGCTGACTGCCTCAAGGTCGGCCAAGTCACGCCGTTACTAAAAAAAACAGGGTTGGACACGGAAGATATAAACAACTTTAGACCCGTGTCAAACCTTCCTCTCTTATCCAAAACACTGGAAAAATGTGTTCTCCCACAGTTAACTCAACACTTAGAGAACATCAAGCTCCTTGACCCCCACCAATCGGGTTTCAGAAAGGGAAGCAGCACTGAAACTGCCATCCTAAACGTCATAGACGATCTACACAAATCACTTGACTCAGACCAATGCTGCCTTCTCATTCTCCTTGACCTATCGGCCGCGTTTGATACTGTTGATCACACATTGCTCCTAAAAGTCCTCCAAGAAAGAGCAGGCTTAGAAATGACGGTACTAAACTGGTTTTCCTCCTTTCTACACAATCGCTCGCAAAGAGTAAAAATCAAAAACTTTGAATCCGACCCCCTACCCGTCAGTAGAGGAGTCCCACAAGGATCAGTACTCTCCCCCCAACTCTTCAATATCTACATGGAACCCCTCACCACAATACTCAGGAATTCAAACATCCCCTTCCACCCCTACGCTGATGACACGCAGCTCTATCTGGAAACCACCTCTATGGACGACATTCTCAAACTTAATGACATGCTCAAAGACGTTCAACAATGGCTCACACAGAACCACTTGAAGCTTAATCAAGAAAAAACTGAAGTTCTAATCATCTCCAACAGAAACGAAAACCCTCAAATTGAAGAATGGCTCAAAGCCATAGACGCCCTCAATGGCAACCTCAAGCCGAAAGATTCGGTCAAGTCCCTAGGTATCACCTCAGACCCCAAACTAGACATGAAAAAACACATCGCGAGCTCCGCCAAAAGCGCCTTCCTCAAACTGAAACTTCTCTACAAAATAAAACCCTTCCTGCCACCAAAGGACCTTCAACAGGCCACTCAAGCATTGGTGCTTTCCAGAATTGACTATGGAATCGCATCCCTGACCGGATAGCTAAATCACACCTAGGCCCATTGAAAACCACCCTCAATACCGCAGCTAGAATGGTCACAGGAACCAAGAAATTCGATCACATTTCTCCTGCCTTCAAGGATCTGAAATGGCTCCCTATTGAACAACGAGCCAACTTTCGAACAGCATGTCTCACGCACAAAGCCCTTCACACAGGTAAACCAGAATACCTGGCCGCGAAACTCAAAAGGGCTGGCCAGTCCAGAAACCTCAGAAGCTCCAACACGCTTCTTTTCATTCCCTTGAAATCGCGGAAACGCAAAACAATAAGTAAATCCTTTGCGGGCAATGCACCCCGGATCTGGAACACCATCCCTCCCCACATCAGAATGACCTCCCATTTCCCGAAATTCAAGACTTTACTCAAAGCCCTCTTCCTTGAGTCCACCTGAACTGAATGGGGATGATCATAGTACCCCTAACCCTTGTAGACCTTATGATCTGTATGATTATTTTATTTACAATGCCCTTAAGTTGTCCAGATGTGGAGTCTTCCTTCGCCGCTAAGGCACATTGCTGTACCTGTTGTGAAGCGCTCTGATACCCTTGGGTCCTGCTAGCGCTATATAAAACTTATAATAAATATAAAATAAATTAAAAAAAATTCAAATCCATTGTTTATTCTAGATAAACCTGCATATACACATCACTACAGAGAGGCAAACAGCGGACAAATAGTGTGTTAACCAATAGGTGGGTTGCATTCTAGAAGTCTATGATCACTAAGGAACTACAGGAGTAGTAAATAGTGTTTATCTTCTTGTTTAGGTATTGACCACTGGATCCATAGCTGGTCACCGTCTACTCAATCCCTTACTCTTTCCCTCGGGGGATCTCTGCACTCTAACATAGTTATTGGAGGTTGAGATTCAGTGGGGCAAGGTGTATATATTCTTCGGCAGGCCTCGGTTAGGCCGGGAGGAGTTTACTTTTATCTTCAGAACCGCAAACTCGGAACTCTCTACCCACAGCTTCATTTAACTCGGACTCTATCGGGTTGGACAACTCCCGGCCTTCCCACTGTATTGGCCTCTTGAGTCATGCTGTTCTTCGATTTCCTACCGTGTGACTAGAAGACTTGTAGTCCCGGTGGCACTCTCGTTATTCACTTTCAAGATGTGGATTCCATGCCATTAATTTGTTTGTGGTACAAAAGGGGGTGGTGATGGACGGAGCATCTGAACCAATCAAACACTTGCACAGAGTCAAAAGATCTGGGTTAATTTGTTTGTGGCACATTTTTCCCTGATGCTTGTGAATTCCTAATTCACAACCCGTGGTTGTGAATCTTGTGAGCCCCCTGCTTGGACTTCAGTTCAGTGACACTATACTTTGAGTGGATGGCCTCTTGCCACTGAATCTATGCAGATAGACAGCGCCCTGATGAAGCTTGACTCCATTGACTGTTTAAATCCAAAACGCGCATCTGCGCATTTCTGTTTATTAAATATAATACTCATTACATCAAATATATGTATACAAAGAGCAATCATCTTCACTAATTTTTGATGTTTTTTTTCTGTATGCTAAATGTTTTTCTGTCATGTATAATTGTTCTGTATAGTCTTTTGATCAATGTTGGTTTTGCTATCATTACACTGTGATATATTATGTGTTGTAAATGTGTTTGTATTATTGTATGGTTGGCTCATACTTGTGAGTGCTCACTAACTGAATACATACAACTATTTTATTGTATAAAATATGTTCCATGTTTTAAAAAAATAATGTATAGATAAAAAAATGAACAAATTATAAATATATTTTTGTATGATAGATAAATGAAGTTTTAAAAACCACCGGTCTGGTTCATGGCCTTCTGGACATTATGGACATATTGCTTTAAAGTCAAAGTCAAAACATGCTTTATTCGGCAACTGAAAGCTAAAAAGACAACATGTTAAAACAGCAGTCATTTCATCAACAAAGAATGAGATTTTAAAATCCTTGGTGACATTAAAAAAGTAAAAATAAAAGCATCCGTTGTGTCAATTAGAAATACATGTTTCAAGTTTTTTTAAACTACACAGAAATATATTTTATAAAGTACAAAGTGCTGAAGGCCGAGTGTGAGGGTAAAATATCAAAAAGTGCACATGCAAACATAATATAGGCCCTAGGCCCAACTTGTTATTACAAAAACAACTTTTGCCTATGCCTGGAGGCTCCTTTTAAAAAACGTGCTACACCAAAACAGACCATGGGAGAGGATGACATTTGAAGATATAACAGGGCAGGCCAAAACTTGAGTAAAATGGCGACCTCTGAGCAGCGGGAGTATAAACCTTTTACAAAGTGAATGGTAAAAATCACAGAAGAAATAAAAATGTATGGTATCTTGCTCTGAAAAGTTGTCACGGGGCAGGGTTTTACGGTACCTGGTTTTGTAAAGCCTTGGGAAACCGCCAAAAGCCAAGGGACCAAAAACAGCCGAAATCTGGTCAAAACGAAGCGGTGAAAAGCATTGTTGACTACAAGTAAATATGTTTGGACTTGCTTACTCAGGGAAAGTGTGACATACCTTCTCACTGTGGGTTTCGCCTCATTTTCTTTATTATTATATTTATTATTTATTATTAATTATACGCTTTAATATATGAAGTGTTTTTCAAAAAGTTCCTGTTTGTGTTTTCCATTATATTCTTCGGCAGTCCATTATATCCCTGAGTTGAAATTCAGGTATGATAGTCTCTAAAATGACATGGGACTGCTATGGAGATCGCAGCAGATTCACTTCTGAGTCTGAAAGGACTATCAGCTCCTCCAGCATTTGTGATGTTAGGACCAGAGTCGACCCTCAGGATTCCGGTGTCGATCGTGGTGCCTTAAGACCAGGATGCAGTGTTGTGTAGTTCCTATAAATCGATACAGGATCTGCACGTTTAGACAACATAGACTGTGAGATTGGTGTCCAGACTGATTTCAGACACCCCCACTGGGTATGTTCGCCTGTATACCAGCTAGCACACAGTGCCACTGTAAACTCCTCTTACCAAGTAGAGAATAGTTCCTGGCAATTATTGAATATGACAACACTTTCCCATCAGGCATCGTGGAATCAGTACAATACTTTTCACTCAGTCACTCGTGCTCACTTTATCTCGGAGATATGCACAGAATAAACAGTGGGGACGTTTTCAAGAAGCATTTATTGAACCAGCGCCATTCTAGTGTAAAATAGTTGTGCTGAAACATCCATAAGACAGAAACAGATGTTAATGATTATAAGCACCAAGTGAGTAAACAGATGGTAGATTCCTACCATAGTGCTAAAACAAAGAACATAGGCAGGTATATAAATACATTTTATGTTATGTTATAAATTTTATAGAGTGCCCAGCTGCCCCACCAAATGGACGTCCCAGCACTAAAATGCACCTGTCATGGGCAGACCGGTTGACGTGCAGAGACCATTTATGCAGGAAAAAGATGGGTTTTTATGGCTTTACGGAATAGCGCGTGGTTTTGGTTACATCTGATACTCACAAGGAGGGAATTCCAGAGCCTCGGGGCGTAATGCGTGCAACCCTAACTTGATGTACCTAAGTGTACCTAACATGTATGTAGGTGTAGAGCCAAGAATGCCCCTAGGATGAAGCCAAGCCCATTACCTGGTGTGAGAGAATGAATGACCCAGTCTTGCTCTCGCAATGGACACCCCGCGAGGGATGTCAGACCACTCTGTGCTGGAGTGTCTGCGTGCAAGAACTTCAGAGTCTTGCAGCAGTGTGTCAGCATGGAAGTCTTTCTCCTCTGTCTGCCCCAGCAAAGATATGGTGTTTATATACCCAAGAAGGTACCCTCTGGGGTTCGGCTTTGCTATGTCATGTCAGCAGAGGATGACGAAAGGGATGACCCTTATACACAGTTATCATGCAGAAGATGGTAATCCTGCTGTGATTCTGAGAATCCTCATAATAAATGAGGCTAGTTTTTCTAGTTAAATCACACAACATTTATGCAGCATCTAACTAGGAAAAAGGTCAATACCAAAAACCGTTATGTAGTACAATGGCAGGGAAAATGTAGGTGAAAGGTTAGGTGACTATCCAGGCCTATATTGGTGTACATTACAAAACATAACACTCACTCCTCATCTGACCGCACAATATACTAAAAGTTAATGTCCGTCTAATCAATCGTAAAAACATTATTTAACTTTTTTTTGTAATAATAAAAAATATCTAAAAGTATATAAAAAGTGCCTTAAAACTCTATTGATCTTTTATATATGTAGAAAGTCCTATAGGTCCTTTAAATATGTGCGTATATATGGTAGGAGCAACTGAGAGCGTCTGAAAGCCACTGTGCTCAGAAATAGTACGGACGAAAAATAAATTATGTTTAAAATTCCAATTTCGGTTGTTTTGGAATAAGCCAAATTCTTCCCAGCACAAGGAGAGCCAAATGTTTATGTGTCCTGTGTTTGGAGACGCAACATCGCTGTTGCTTGCCTTCGCAGACGACGGTCCCTGTAAAACTACACAGATCAGGTCAATCAAGCTAAGATGATCTTCAGTTCCCACAGTCGATGCAGAGGAAGTGTTTGAAACATCAAAAGCTTGTGTGCCTGTAGTAGAGCTGGTATCCAATCCAGCAGGAGCTGAAGTATCCTGTGGTGGTTTTAAGAATGTCAACATCGTCAGGGCTGATCACGTTGTGAGGTGTCAGGGAACGATCTTCGAGATGTAGACCAAGGCCTCCTCAGATCCTTAGGCACCTGAAGGGGCTCTAGATGTTCCCGGTAGGGTAGTGAATATTCGCAGGATGGCCTCTTTGAAGGCCTGTACCTTCTGTGGCACTGCACATCGGCCTGGGAACTCTGGTTGTATTGATAAAGATGCGATTGGCTTTGAAGTTTGAGACAGAGACGTAACTTATAGATACCCTGGGCACCACACTACTCCTCGTGATTGGAGTGTGCTTTGACTTTTTGTGGCTCTTCTTCCTGATTTTGAGCAGCAAGAACAGTGCTGATGGAATCTGCCTCAGGAATGAGACCGCATCTGCGCCCTAAACTTCAAGCAATACCGGGCCTTTCGGCGATGGTTCACAACATAGAGCTTGGTCACGTGATCCCAAATGGCCTTTGGATTTATTCAAGTGTATTTATCACACAACGCTGAACTGTGCAAGGAACCCAAACACCAGAGACAGATCAGAAGTGGGTCAGTCACCAACATTTGCTTCTGCCAATCCCTGCAGGGCTTTAACCTTGTTGTCTTAGGGTGAGACATGTCCATAGTACACTGGAAAATATTTGAACAATCTTAAGCGTCTGTCAGGCCTGATAGTATTTGAGGAAGCAAGTTCCATATCCACACAGAAAGAAAGGAACCGACTTCAGCAACAGAAGTGAGGACTATGTATGGGGCCTGGCGTTACATCCGAGGTGGAATCAATCCAAAGCAACGCTATACTATGAAACCTACTGAGACACAATGGAATTGCTCAGAAAATTCTACGGATCTAGTCTGGAATACGGGGATATTGACAAGGTGAGGAATCTGCAGTTAGACATATATCTAAACCTTTTAAAAAAATAACCTTGCTTCACCTACATATATGTGACATAACCTTAAAAAACGTAACTTAGCTGTGAAGTAAATGACCACAATGTAAATGTAGTGAAACACCACCTTCAAAGTACTTCCTTTCAATGTAAAAACTTTGATGTACTTAACTATGATATCTCAACTGTAATGTAATGTTAAAATACCCAACCCAGAACTTTTGTTTATTTATGTATTCGAGAGTGAATCTGAGTGTGTGTGTGTGTGTGTGTGTGTGTGTGGGGGTGGAGGGTGTTATTTGTGGTATGTATATAACAGAGCAAAACGGTACGCCTATGTGTGAAGGGGAAAACCTATATGTGCTTGTGTGTGAGGAATAGGCATGCTGTATGAGTGTGCATGACTGAGTAGCTACTGCACACTGCTGTGAGGTGCCACTTCCAGGTGTGCAAGTCTAGTCTCTCTGGCAGCAGAGGAGATTGCTTTCACTGCTGTGCAGAGGGAGGGTGCGAAGGGCACCAAACAACCCAGCACAGAGAGGACCACAAGCGCACATAGCAGTATTCAATCACCTCACAGGTCTGGGTAGATTAGAATTCAGGCAGGGTAAGGACAACAGTGGGCTCGTGATGAGATGGTCGAGGCATCGGGCCACTACCGTGCAGAAAGTTGGTGGTGGTTTCTATGGAAGAAAAAGGCGGATCAAGATACTGTTGATGATAGAGGTAAGGATGATAGTTGTTATAGTAGTGATAGTGTTAGCGGTGGTTATAGCATATAGGGGTGATAGTGATGATAGTGACAGTAGTGATCATGATGGGGTAGCGGTGGTGTGGGTGGTACCAGTAAAGTTTTTTTTTTTTAAGTAATTTTATTGATTTTTCCATTCAACACACCATCAGATTGATATCATATGCAAGACCATTGCGCAGATGGTCCAACAGCCAGCTTATAAACAGGAGGAAACAGTTCTCAACATTCTTCCCCTAACTTCCCTACCCACCTCCCTCTCTACCCCACCCCCCCTTGTCAGTGTGCCCTTGTCTGCCCCCCTTCATCTAAACATGTAAAACCCCCTGTGCTAAGGATTTTAACACAAATCAATGGAGGATAACATCAGCGCTGGTCCCGAAGGACAGGAAGTTCCGTTTAGTTACTGATGTGTGCTCTGAGCCCCAGCCCTGGCTCCTCAACACTTCTTAGTGTGGTGGGCGTGAACCAACCCCTCTCTGTATGCGCTCAAGTGTCCCCATCCCTATTACACTCCACAGCGTTCTCGGCCCTGACCTCCACGCCCTGATCTATTCCTGCATTATCTTCGTCCCCCTCATCCATTTCTACTGGTGATTGGAGCTCCGCTACCAATGTCCCCCATGCTCTTGCTGATTCCAGTGCCTTGTCATTAGAGGAACGCCTGGCCATTTGTAGACAAAGCGTCCCTTCGCTACCCGTCCAGCTCAAGAAACTCGCCCTCCACCTTTGAAAGTTAGGTCCCGCTCTCGCTTTCCAATGCATGGTAGGCTCCCTCTTTGCCATTATCAAACCCAAATCGTAAAACTTGTTAGTAATTTTAGTACTGGGGGTGTGCAGAAACCAAAGCAAAAGGCAAGTTCCCATCTCTACCTCCAGCTCGCGCTCCGTTACTTGGTTCAAACACGCCACCACATCTGCCCAATAATGCCCCAATCCCACACAGGACCAAAACATATGACCAAAATCAGCACCTTCTGCGTTGCACCTAGGGCACAGCGATTGAGTTCCTCCAAAATACTGTTGGATTTTAACCGGAGTTAAATAGGCCCTGTGAAGAGTAAAAAATTGGACCAGATGAAACCTGGCGTTACGCGTGCCCTTCCAAGCCCTCCGCAACAGCTGCGGCCATGTCGTCTCAGGAGTGAGCCTGCCAAGGTCCTCCTCCCATTTACCTTTTAATCTATCCAGGGGCGAAAGCCTCTCCGTGGACAGCCGCCTATACAAACAAGTGATGGCTTCATATGTACCCGCAGCCATAGTGACATATTGACATCCCAACGAAGTTGAGGGTTCCGACAGTCCCATCTTCTACTGTTTCTGAATTCCCGTCACAAGGGCAGCGTGTAACAAATAATCTCCCCTCGGTAAATCGAAAGAACTCTGCAAATCTTGGAAAGGCACCAGGGTACCGTCCCTGCATAAGCCCCCAATCATGTGGACCCCATGCTCCTCCCAGCCAGCCAGCGCCGACCAATCTCCGCCATGAGGAAGGGCCGTGCACGTGCCCCTAAACTCACGCGCCACGGCCTGTGTAAGCCACTGCAGCTCTGCTGCTAAATAGTACCACTCGAAATATGGGACCGCCAACCCCACTACTCCCTCGGCCGCATCAGGGTGGTCGAAGCTACCCGCCGTCTGCCTGACCCCCAGATAACCCTGTCACCAGCGCCCGTAGCGTCCTAAAAAAAGAGACAGGAATCCATACCGGCAGAGTACGAAAGAAGTAGAGCAACCGTGGGAGTGCCACCATCTTTAGGAGCACTACTCTCCCAGCCACCGAAAGGGGGAGGGTTCGCCAGAACCCCATACTACCTCTTAGCCCCCTCATCGCACCGCCCACATTCCCTTCCAAAAGGTCGGAGTGAGCGGGATATATGCGGACGCCCAAATATGGCAAGCATACAGACTCCCACCGCAGATCCTCGAGCGCCAGGGGTTTCTGACCATCCAAGGTCAAGGGAAACAGGCAGGTCTTATTCCAATTCACCCGTAATCCCGACAAGCGACCAAACTCCCGAAGAAGGGCTCTAGCTCCCTGTAAGGAGTCCCCTGCATCTGCCAGATACAACAGGAGGTCATCCGCATATAGGGATATGTGATGAATCTCTCCACGCAGCAAAACACCTCCATATAATCGTCCCTGTCGGGCATGCGCTGCCAGCGGTTCGATGGCTAGTGCGAACAATAACGGAGACAAAGAGCAGCCCTGGCGGGTACCTCTCCCCACCTGACATGCCGCTGATATAGTGCGTCCCGTACGAACCCTAGCTGTGGCAGAACTGTATAACAGTCTGGTCCAATGTATGAAATGATCTCCTAAGCCAAATTCCTTTAGCACCCGGAATAGGTACGGCCACTCCACACTATCGAATGCCTTTTCGATATCCACCAACAGCACTACAGCTCCCGAGGATCCTTCACCTCTGTCCCCCATGATCCGTATCAACCGCCGTATACACGTCGCAGTGTTCCTGGTGGGGATGAAGCCCGATTGGTCCGGGTGTACCAGAGTGCTCATGTGATCCAAAAGTCACGTGGCTAAGATCTTGCTAAGGATCATGTAGTCTACCGTGAGCATTGAAGGCGGTCGGTACGCTGATCTAGAAGTGGGGACTCCACCCTTCTTCAGCAGCGGCACTATGATCGCTTCTCTTGTAGTGAGCGGCAGTCTACCCAGTTCCCACGCCTCCCCGTATGCTGAGTGCAAGTGTGGCGCTAGGATGTCTATATACGTTGCATAAAACTCCACCGGGAGTTCATCAGCCCCCGGCGTCTTCCTCCTGGCCATGTGCTTAACCGCTGCTCTGATCTCTCCCAGCGAGATAGCTTCACCAGTTTGGTGCCCTGTTCCGGATCCAGGCGCGGCAACCTTGCTGCCTCTAAGTAATCGTCCAGACCATCCAGCAGTTGTCTCATCCTACTCTGGTAGAGCAGCGTATGATAATCCAGAAATCGGTCATTGACCTCCTTCTGTGAATAGGCCAGGTCCCCTGCAGGAGTAGTCAGTGACACTATTGGGGATCCCCTGACGGCCGGATTGGCCAGCCAGGCCAATAGCGACCCTACCTTGTCCCTTTCAGCGTGAGCACGTACCATATATTCTTTATAATCATAGCAGCGAAGCCGCTCAACCTGAGTGGCCACCTTCTCCCGCGCTGCCATCACTTCCTCCTGCCCGCCCCCGTCCGTGTGGTTATCCTTTTCCGCCTAACGCAGATGAGCCTCTTCCCGGTCTATTTCTTGCAACAGCATCTTACGCGTCCCTGTAATGGATGAGATGCATATCCCGCATCTCCTACAGGCGCCCCAGCCGCCCCCAGCCCGCACTCTATTTTCCCGCCGCTGCCTCCCTGCGGCCCGCCCCCCCAGACAGCCGATTGGCTCCCACGCTCTGCCACCCAGCAGACCCTCCCTCCCGGCTCCCTTCTTAAGGGGACCCTGCCACCATCTCTGGAGCGACCACTGCGCCTTTAACAGGCCTGGTCGCCTCCACGCTCCTCTTGCCCCTGCTACCTGGTTTTTGACGCTTTTGCCGTCCACGCCGGCCGCATCTCCTACAGGCGCCCCAGCCGCCGCTGAGCCGCCGCCAGCTTGCACTCGATTTTCCCGCCGCTGCCTCCCTGCGGCCCCGCCCCCCGACAGCCGATTGGCTCCCACGCTCCCGCCACCCAGTGGACCCTCCCTCCCGGCTCCCTTCTTATGACTCCCCCACGCACGCGCAGCGTTGACGCGCAGCGGGAGCACCGATTGTGCGCCAAAGGCAAGCCCGTCTGCGCCCGTCCGCGCCTGGACCGCGCCCAGTGCCAGGACCCCTGGCCCCCGACGGACCTACGACGCCGCCACCCTCATCGCACTCAAACCCGACCGACCAAGAGCCTGCCACCGAGCGACCCCGAGACGCACCCTAGGACCCTTCACCTGTCAAGCCTGCAAGTTCACCTGCCTCTGGACCTGCACCGCAGCCACCGAGCCGAGCACCAACAACAGCCACCTCAAGTGCATCCTGCTCAACACCCGCTCCATCCACAGACACGCCATCGAACTTTGGAACCTGCTCGACACAACCTCACCAGACGTCGCCTTCTTCACGGAAACCTGGATGAACGCCTCCTCAGCGCCCGCCATCGCCATCCCAGACGGATACAAGATCATCCGGAGAGACCGCGTCAACCAGACTGGAGGAGGCATCGCCATCGTACACAAGAACACCATCCGCATCACAACAGACTACGACGACACCTTCACCGCCGCCGAGTATCTCCACTTCCATATACACACCGACCCAAAGAGGACCCTCAGAGGCACCCTCGTCTACAGGCCCCCCGGACCACGTACACAATTCAGCGACGACATCACGGACTTCATCAGCCCGCACGCCCTCCGCTCCGCTGACTACATCCTCCTAGGTGACCTCAACTTCCACCTGGAGAACAACAAGGACCGCAACACCGCCGCCCTGCTGGACAACCTCGCCAACCTCGGACTCAAGCAACTGGTCAACACCCCCACTCACTACGCAGGCCACACGCTCGACCCAGTCTTCTCATCCAGCAAGCACATCACCTTCAGCCACTCCACCGGACTTCACTGGACCGACCACAGCTGCGCCCACTTCAGCTTCAGAAGAACCACGACCCACCGCCACCCGCAACAGGTTCCTCACAGGAGCTGGAGCAAGATCACCACCGACCAGCTTACCACCTGCCTCAGCCAGAACCCACCCGTCAGCACAACGGACCCCAACGAAGCAGTCTGCAACTTCACGCAGTGGCTGACCGCCTGCGCCGATGACCTCGCACCACTGAAGAACCCTCCTAGCAGACCCAGAAGCAAGAAGGCCTCCTGGTTCACCGAAGAACTCAAGGACTCCAAGAAGAACAGCCGCACCCTCGAGAAAGCCTGGCTCCTCGACCAGACCACAGACAACATGACCGCCCTCAAAGACGCCACCCGCAAGCACCACCAGCTGATCCGCACCACCAAGAAGAAATCACTGAAAGAAAACTGGACAACAATGCCCACGACAGCAAGGAGCTCTTCAGCATCGTCAAGGAGTTGTCCAACCCCAGCACCGGCAACAACGACATCACTCCCTCACAGGATCCCTGCGACTCTCTCGCCCTGTTCTTCCACCGCAAGATCGCCGACATCCACAACAGCTTTGACGCACCACCCACGCACCCAACCTTCGAACCAACGCCCCCCACCGCCACCCTCCGCACCCGGACCACGGTGACCACCGAAGACACAACCCATACGATGAACACCGTCCACTCCGGATCTCCAACCGACCCCTGCCCCGACCACTTCTTCAACAAGGCCGACTCCATCATCGCACCCCAACTCCGGGACGTCATCAACACCTCCTTCAACACCGCCACCTTCCCGGAGAGCTGGAAGCATGCCGAGCTCAACGCCCTACTGAAGAAACCAACAGCGGACCCCACCGACCTCAAGAACTTCCGCCCCATCTCGCTCCTCCCTTTTCCTGCCCAAGTCATCGAGAAGACCGTCAACAGACAGCTTGCAGCCTTCCTCGAGACGAACGGATCCCTCGACCCCTCGCAGTCCGGTTTCTG
This sequence comes from Lissotriton helveticus, assembly GCF_964261635.1. Classification (NCBI taxonomy): domain Eukaryota; kingdom Metazoa; phylum Chordata; class Amphibia; order Caudata; family Salamandridae; genus Lissotriton; species Lissotriton helveticus. Next base: position 1,027,344,304 of record NC_136063.1, read on the forward strand.
AGCCAACCACAGCACCGAGACCGCCCTCATCGCAGCCACCGATGACATCCGAGCCCTGCTCGACAACGGGGAAACAGCAGCCCTCATCCTCCTGGACCTCTCTGCAGCGTTCGGCACCGTCTGCCACCGCACTCTAGTCCAACGCCTCAGCAACATCGGGATCCAAGAGAAGGCACTGGAGTGGATCATCTCGTTCCTCACCGGAAAAACACAGAGAGTCCGCCTCCCCCGTTCCGATCCGAGGCCACCAAAGTCATCTGCGGAGTACCACAAGGATCATCACTCAGCCCCACCCTCTTCAACGTCTACATGAGACCTCTCGCAACCATCGCACGCCTCAACATCATCTCCTACGCCGACGACACCCAACTGATCCTCTCCCTCACCAGAGACCCCGCCACCGCCAGAACGAGCCTGCACGAAGGGATGAAAAACATCGCCGAATGGATGAAGAACAGCCGTCTGAAACTGAACTCAGACAAGACGGAAGTCCTCATCCTTGGACCATCGCCCTCCGCCTGGGACGACTCCTGGTGGCCACCCGCCCTGGGCACCGCTCCCAAGCCAACCGACCACGCACGCAACCTGGGCTTCATCCTGGACTCTTCCCTCTCGATGACCAGACAAGTCAACGCCGTCTCCTCATCGTGCTTCAACACCCTGCGCATGCTTCGAAAGATCTTCCGATGGATCCCGACCCAAACCAGGAAGACGGTCACCCAGGCCCTCGTCACCAGCCGACTGGACTACGGGAACACCCTCTACGCGGGAACCACAGCCAAACTACAGAAAAGACTCCAGCGCATACAGAACGCCTCTGCCCGACTCATCCTGGACATCCCCCGACGCAGCCACATCTCCGGCCACCTGAGGGACCTGCACTGGCTCCCCGTCAGCAAAAGGATCACGTTCAGGCTCCTCACCCACGCACACAAGTCTCTCCACGACATGGGCCCCAAGTACCTCAACAACCGCCTGACCTTCTACACGCCCACCCGTCAGCTACGTTCTACAAGCATCGCCCTCGCCGCCGTACCACGCATCCGAAGGGCCACCGCCGGAGGAAGATCCTTCTCCTACCTGGCAGCCAAGACATGGAACTCCCTCCCCATCCACCTCTGGCGGACACAGGACCATCTCGCCTTCAGGAAACAACTCAAGACCTGGCTGTTCGAACAGTAGCGGACCCCTCCCCAAAGCGCCTGGAGACCCTTCCGGGTGAGTAGCGCGCTATACAAATGTTATGATTGATCGATTGATTACCACCGCTTTGAAAGCGTCCAACTCATGGGCTCTACTTGTCGCCGTCCCCGCATTTTCTAAAAAATAATGTTCGACGCCCTCTCTGACCTCCGCATTAAACACTGGGTCTTCCAATGCCATCGGGTTCAATCTCCATGTCGGGATCACTTGTCGCTGTTGCGACCAGAGCACAGTTATCAAACAAGGGTTATGGTCCGAGAGTGTCCTTGCCAGATACTCGCTATGTCTCGTGAGTTCCTGGGCCCCCGGGGTGCATAAAATGCTATCAAGTCGTACATGTAAGTCATGTGGCACCGAGTAGAACGAGTAGCCCCTGTCTGCGGGGTGATGCGCCCGCCAGGCATATCACAAGGCCCCATGCCTCCTGCCATTCCCGCCTCACCTTAGCCATTCTATGTACCACTGATTGGGCCGGGGGGGTGAGAACGATCCAACTCCACATCAGTGACGGAATTAAAGTCCCCACCAAAAACACCGTGCCAGCTAAGAATGAAGCCAACCTCCCAGAAAGCCGCGCAAAGAATGCAGCTTGTTCCGAGTTTGGGGCGTATACACTGCAAAATGTTACATCTCTGCCATCTAGGCGACCCAACACCACCACGAACCTCCCTTCTGAGTCTACTATCGTGTTCATGGGTTGGAAGGGAACCCCTGATCGCACCCAAATTAAGGTCCCCCGGGCAAATGCAGAATAAGTGGTATAAAATAACTGACCCCTCCATCTCCTCTGGAGTGCCCGCCCCTCAGCCTGATCAATGTGTGTTTCCTGTAAGAAGGCCACCTGGATCCCCCTGCGGACTAAATATGCATGCACTTTATAACGTTTCCTCATGGAGTTCAGCCCACGCACATTCCAGGTGATACATTTGAGCTCAAGTCGGGTCGCCATAGGAGAGCATACAACAGAACACAATCCAATACTGCCTAATGGGCACACTGACAAACCCCAAAATTTCAAAACATCCCCAACGAACCCCCATCCCACCCTTCCCCAGAACAGGCGCTAAACCATAGTTACCCATCCAAACTCAATCCCTACGAAGGGAAATACCCTGGTAGCTACCAGAGTCTCACAGTAAATGTGAGGTAGAGGGGGTGACCCTACATCAAATCGAGCCGAACAACGATCTTACCGACTCTGCATATAGGTCGAGCCTCTTGCACGAACTTCCCCTCCTCCCGGCTGTGTCCCGCCCCAGGCGAGCTCCCCTCCACTAAGACCCCCTCCCCCCCACGCCGCCCCCCCACCCCAGCAAGAAATCAAGCTTCCCGCCATCTCCGCCAGGACCACACCCACACCCCCCAGTGGCATAAGACCGCGCCTGGCGCGCACCCCCTTACTGTACACAGGCTGGAGTCAGGCATAGTCACTCGTCCAAAAGGCCATCGGCAGTCCCTGGAGTAAGTTCCCAGAATCCTCCTCAGAACCCTCCGACACCACCTCCTCCGATCCCAGCGAGGCCGTGTTCGCAGCTCCTGATATGACAGAGACTGCCTGTAAGGCCGCCTGCCTTTCCAGCTCCGTCTGTGAAGTCGATGGTGACTGTTTGTTCATCATGCGTTTCCTGTTGCGACAGCCCCTACGAGGTTTCGGCTGAGTCTCGGCCGTCTTTTCCCATCGTCCAGCGCCGTCTGTTCCCGCACGATACTTCTCAAGCCAATGCCACGTGTCGTCCGGTGTGTCGAAGAAAGTCGTATTCCCGTCCACCATCACCTTCAAGCGTGCCGGAAAGAAGAGAGCATACTGTATACCCTCCTCGCAAAGGGCCTTCTTAACCGCCATAAATGAAAAGCGGCTCCGCTGGACCTCCTGAGAATAATCAGGGTAAAGGGATACTGAGGCATTGTCCACTCGATATGGGCCAGACGTCCGGGTATTCTGTAAGATAAGGTCACGGTCTCTGAAGTGCAACAGGCGTGCGACCACTGGTCGGGGGGACGGCCCTGGGCTGGTGGGCCGGCCTGCACACGATGGGCCCTTTCCAGCGTATGGAACTGCGACAAGTCCTCAGGGGCGACCACATCACGCAGCCACGTTTCTAGGTAGGCAACCATGCTGTCCCCTTCAACTTTTTCGGGTAGGCCCACCACCCGTATATTATTGCGCCTGTTGCGCCCTTCTGCATCTTCGGCCCTCTTCTCCAGCTGCTGCACTCTGCGCAATAAGTCACCCACCGACGCATCCGTCACCTTTTGGGCCGTTCCAGCTTTTCAAGTGCAAGTTCTGTGCATTTGACGCGGTCAGCTAGCTTACCATGATCCGCCCGCAATAGCCCGAGGCTCGTCGACACCTGCGCTATATCATGGCGTAGTGCCTCTTTCGTGTCCGATATAGCCTTGAGGATCTGTTCCAGCTGCTGTTGCTGCAGCCCCGCAGCCAGACTTCCAGCCGAGCCTTGGTCCTGATTCTCGATTGAGTCCTCAACGTGGTCAGATTGCGCTGTCCCCGGTACCCTTCGCGGTTTCCCCATGGTCTAGCCTCGAAAGCAGGTCTCCAGCCCAAAGAACTAGGGCTATATGCCTCCAGCCGCGTATCTCCAGTGTCTAAGATATGTGCACCAGTTACTCCACTCGGTTTCCGTGCTCCCAGTTGGCCAACATCACTGCAGGGAGATCCTTCTGCCCATCGGGTACAGATCGGGGGCCAAAAGTGTCAGCCACCGCCAGCCAGGGTAGGGACTCCACCGGTCACCGGCTCGGGATCCACCAGGAAGTGGCTGACCACTCCAGCTGCCCTCTTCCCAGCCAGGGCAATCTGCTCTTGGGTGCCACCGCAGCGTCTCCAGCCGTTATGCCAGACGTGCCGCAGTCATCTCCAGCAGGGCCTCTCATCCACCACCAAGCGGAGCCATCCACCCGGAACGCCTGCCTCGGGTCGGTCCCTGGGATGGTGTCGCAGAAGGGAGGGGGGGACAGCTACCACCGTGCCACCTTCAAATCTATTGTGCAGCCGTCTCGTGCCCTCTGGGTAAACCCCCAGTCACCAGTCCATCCGAAAGCTGGGCCGCTAAGGGTCATACCTCGGTGCAGAAGGAAGCCTCTTCGCACGCCCTCAACCCTCCGCGGGCCAGGTTCCCCAACACCCCAATGTGCAGGGGGCGAAGGTGCAAGGGGGGGCCCCTCAGAGCAGAGTCCCCACAATGCCCCTGCAGTCAAAGTACCTCCGTAGCCGCTCGTCCAGACCGCCCCAGTCCGCGGCCGATCCGTGGAAGCAAGCCCGCACTCAGTCACCCGCTGGGCTCGGGAGGGTCCCCGCTGTCTCCGGCAACCAGCCTTCTTCTCAGGGCACCGACTCCAGAATGAGCGTAGCCGTCCGATGCCACCTGCCCCCTAGTTGCGTGCACTGCTGCTATCCACAATGGCGATTCCTGCTCCACTCCCGATGTCTCGCCCACCCTGGGCGCCGCCAGTAGTCCGCGGCCTCCCGGGCACCTCCTATACCGGCGCCGGCCGTGTAGCTTACTCTGTCCCCCTCCGGCGAGTCCACTGTCAGCGCGGTCGGCACCCGCACCCCACCTCAGCGCCGAGCCCCGCCACCGCCGGAGTGCTGCTCCCTTCCGGCGGGCTCCTATATGCGCGAGGCTGGGGATTTTAGGCCCTCCGCAGGCCACAATCAAAATGGCCGGACCCCTCCAGGGGGAGCGGCAACAATCGCCAAGCGAGCGATCTCCGGGACCCTGGTCTGAGGTTCAATTATCGTGCAGGTGTCTCTCAGTCCCGGGGGGCTCCCCTCGGAGCCGCAAACACCACCAGGGGAGTTTCTGCTACAGGATAAATATCGAGGCCGACACAGAGCCCTCAGCTCACGTGTCCATGCTCGATGGTGTCCAAGCCACGCCCCCCGGGTGGTACCAGTGAAGTTGGTGATAATGCTGATAACAGTGGTGGTGAAGGAGGCTGTGACAGTGGTGGTGTTGGTTCTCTAGCTGAGAGGTGAAAAGTAACAGTAGTTCTGAGAGTGCTGGTCGGCATGGTGGTGATGGTTAAAGCGTCAACAGTGACGATACTGATGTTGGTGGTAGAATTGGTGGTGGTTGTGATGACAGTGGTGGAAATTGTAATGGTGGAGGAGGTTTTAATCGTGGTGCTAGTAGCAGTAATATATACTGCACTCAGCATTAGGACATGAATTAAAATGTGTATCCGATATTTAAAAGGTTGCACTATTAAAGCATTTCTAACACCTCTTGCTTACAAATCTAAGCCATGCTATGGAGAAGCACAAACATACTGTTTTCAATAATGATCATGTTTTGCTTATAGGAGTAGTTTTATAAAATGTCATGCTGTACATTAAGTATGCATGTTCCCTAAAATTTACCTCTATAGCGGAAGACTATTCTAACAAAGTTGTGAGTTAATTTTTCCTTAATAATCATAAAAGGGTCTTTTTGGGGAAAGGCTTGCGTTAGAAGCTGTATCATTAAAGAACAGTGTTATGAAAAGTTGTCAGTTTATAAAGTTTGCGTTGCAGATGGTGAACTTATAAAGACGAACACAGTAAGATAATGCATAGCACACACTTTGACAAAGGACCATCAGTTTCACTCAGTTTCCAAGAATTCTTATGTGCACGTCTATCCTTATCTTGTGATTAAGATGCTGTTCTATTGGTAGCAAAGTATAGAAAATGTACGTGCAATGATAATTGATAATTGGGGAATAGCACAGTGTCTTTACAACCAGGCATCCAAACTGGAAGCATCTCCTAAATTAAAAAGCAATCATTCAGCAATAAAATGCGGTCATGATAGCAGAGTAAATATATCAAAGTACAAACACTGGTCCCAAATAAAAGACACGGAGCATCAGAAGTCCTTCGAAAGGACTACTTGATACCCAATCGTCAAATCCTAAAGAGAAGACAAACCAGTTATTACAACTATCTACGAAATGCCAAAGGCTCGATGGACAACACCTTCCATAAATGGCAAACCATTACAAGCGCATGCAAGCCAGTGGGTGAAGAGGGCTGCTCAAATTTCCCTCCTTCTATACTTCTTTTTACACGTTTTTCTAAAGAACCGATGACCCTTGACCCCACCAGGTAGGTCGCTCCCCCTCCACACAGCACCGCCTGTGTGTCCCCTGCCTCAGCTACTGTTGCTGAGGAAGTTCGAAGCCCTCCACCACCCGCAGGCTACCACCTCATCCCTGGTGGCCAGTGGTAGGCCTTAGGTTTGTTTGTCATTCCACTGTATTGCACTCTCTTGGTGTCCGTGGCTACTGTTGTCTGTCTCCCCTTCGTTGCCCCCGTGATTCTGTGCCTTTTTTCTCCTGTCCCCTTCGCTGCCCCCGTGATTCTGGGCCTTTTTTCTCCTTCTGTCCCCTTCGCTGCCCCTGTGATTCTGTGCCTTTTCTCTCCTTCTGTCCCCTTCTCTGCCCCCGTGATTCTGTGCCTTTTATTCTCCTTCTGTCCCCTTCGCTGCCCCCGGGATTTTGTGCCCTTGCTTCTGTCCCGCCGCTGCGAACCCCACGGCCCCATCCCCTGACTGCCCATTCGCTGCCCCCGCCTCCCGGCTCCCAGCTGCTCCTCCCTCCCACCTACCCATATATGGCGGCTGCTGCACATCCGCACGACCCCCTGCCAGCCTGGGCCAACGTGAACATGGATGACACCATCAAGACCATGAGCACAATCCACTCCGGCTCCCCGTCAGACCCACTCCCGCACCACATCTTCAGCAAAGCCAGCAGCTCCATCGCACCCCACCTGCGAAACGTCATCAATCTCTCCTTCGAGACCGTGACTCCCAGAGACCTGGAAACACGGCGAGATCAACGCCCTACTCAAAAAACCCAAGGCGGACCCGAGAGACCTCAAGAACCTCCGGCCCATCTCCCTGCTTCCGTTCCCAGCCAAGGTCATCGAGAAGATAGTCAACAGACAGCTAACCCGATACCTCGAAGAAAACAGCATCCTGGACCCATCCCAGTCAGGGTTCCGCAGCAACCACAGCACGAGACTGCCCTCATCGCCACCACCGACAACATCAGGACCCTGCTGGACAACGGTGAGACCGCGGCCCTCATCCTCCTGGACCTCTCCACCGCCTTCAACACCGTCTGCCACCGCACACTACGCACACACCTCCATGACGCAGGGATCCGAGACAAGGCCCTGGAATGGACCACCTCCTTCCTCTCCGGCAGAACCCAGAGCGTCTGCCTACCCCATTCCGATCCGAAGCCTCCAAGATCATCTGCGGTGTACCCTGGGGATCATCCCTCAGACCGACACTGTTCAACATCTACATGGCCCCGCTCGCACAAGTCGCCCGACAGCACGACCTCAACATAATCTCCTACGCCAACGACACTCAACTGAACCTCTCCCTCACTAAGGACCCCCTCACTGCCAAACCCAACCTCCACGAAGGAATGAAGGCCGTCGCCAACTGGATGAAGATCAGCCGACTGAAGCTGAACACAGACAAGACAGAGGTCCTCATCCTCGGCTCCAACCCTTCAGCCTGGGACGACTCCTGGTGGCCCACAGCACTGGGAGCAGCCCAGACACCCACCGACCACTCACGCAACATGGGAGTCTTCCTTGACTCAACACTCTCCATGACCAAGCAAGTCAACGCAGTCTCCTCCTCCTGCTTAAACACCCGCCGCATGCTCTGCAAGATTTACAGGTGGACCCCGACAGATACAAGAAGAACAGTCACCCAGGCCCTCGTCAGTAGCAGACTCGACTATGGAAACGCCCTCTACGCGGGAGCACCGGCCAAGCTCATCAAACGAATGCAATGCATTCAAAACGCCTCTGCACCCCTGATCCTCGATGTACCACGCCACAGCCACATCACCCCCACCTGAGAAACCTGCACTGCTCCCCGTCAACAAGAGGATTTCCTTCAAGCTCCTCATCTACGCACACAAGGCACTCCACAAGACCGGCCCAGCCTACCTCAACAGACAACTCTTCTTCTACATCCCTAACCGCCAGCTCCGTTCTACCGACCTCGCCCTTGCCACCATCCCCCGCATCCGAAGAACAACCACCAGCGGCAGAACCTTCTCCCACCTCGCCGCCAAGACCTGGAACACCCTTACACTGAACCTACGACAGACCCAAGTCCAGCTGACCTTCAGGAGGCTACTCAAGACCTGGCTGTTCGACCAGTAGCGCCCCCTCCCTTTTTCCCCCAGCACCTTGAGACCCTCACGGGTAAGTAGTGCGCCCTACAAATTCTTGATTGATTGATTGATTGACATGAGATCTTCCAAAATGCTATTGTCTCTCTGTTGGCAGACCCAGAAAGATTCTTTAGTCGGCGCACAGGCTTTTAAATGATCGATTTGTACTGGTGTAGCGTGCTCCAGTGGTATCACTCTCTCCCTCTTAGAGTGTTGAGCATGTAAAGGTTTGAAGCATCCCCTGTGTAGAGGATGGCCCTCTGGGCGCAGCTTTTGGTCCGCTGTGATGCGTTCAAACTTTGTAAAAGTATTTAATCCAATCAAGGTGCAATTTTCAAAAGGAAGTATTTATTTGGTTGAAGATAATTGTTGTCATTAGCTTCAAAGTTAACTTCTTTTCCGCATTATTCACATGTTAAATCTTGTTCCACAATTGAATTCAAGAGCAGGACTGATATTTCTCTTTCCAGAGACGCCGATTCCAGCCGAGCCAAGCTTAGGAGGAGCAGCCGGGGGAGGTCAGGTGTCCCGTCAGGAGCCGCAGCGGGGCTGTCCGGGAGCAGACAATTCCCCTGACGAAGTGCACTTGATGCACGAAATGCATTGGGAACGCTTTGCAAAATTTGTGGAACAAGATTTAACATGTGAATAATGCGGAAAAGAAGTTAACTTTGAAGCTAATGACAACAATTATCTTCAAGCAAATAAATACTTCCTTTTGAAAATTGCACCTTGATTGGATTAAATACTTTTACAAAGTTTGAACGCATCACAGGGACTCCACAACTAAGGTTTTTTTTCTTTTGACAGATAGGGCCAACACCAAACCTGTTGCTTTCTATCTGTTAGGAATGATTTTATCCAGGCCAAGGGAGTGTTTCGTATCCCTACATTATGGAGTCTATCCAGCAGGATGGAATGAGAGACGGTGTCGAAAGCCGGGGACAGATCGAGGAGCACCAGCATGGCTACCTCGCCTCTGTCCACGCTCTCCCTAATCATCTCAGTAACCTCCTGTAGAGCTGTCTCCGTACTGTACCCGGATCTGAACCCGGATTGCGAATCATGGAGGAGTTTTCTAGACTCCAAATAGTCGGCCAGCTGTTCTTGCATGACTTTTTCCAATATCTTGGCTGGCTTGGGGAAGAGCGATATAGCCCGGTAGTTGCTATATACTGACGGATCAGCCTCGGCCTTTTTTTAGAATGGGGATCAGCTTGGCCTGTTTCCATACTGTAGGAAATTGGCCAGATGATCGGGAGGAATTCCAGATTGAAATTAGAGGGGGGACGAAACTGGTGCCAGGGTAGTGAACACCTAGGCGGGAACCGGGTCTAGAGGTGAACCTGATATGCACCGCTGAATTTTCAGTAGGGCAGTGTCCAGTGAGATTGCTTTGAAGGCACAAAACATCTTTTCACTGGAGGGGGAATAGTACTGGGAGGGACTCTCCTTACGAGACCCCTCAGCAAGATTAAAGGAGGAGAAGATATCAATAATTTTTGTGTGGAAAAAGTCAGAAAGGCCATTGCAGAGTTCTTGACTAGATTTCGTAGGGTAAGTAAGAGCTGTCGATTTAGTGAAGTCCTTCACAATTTGATATAGAGTTTTGGCCGAATTGTCCGCAGAGTTATTTTTGTTAGCAAAATATTCTTTCATGGTGGCCTGCTTAAGTTTGTGGAATTATTTTAAGGCAGCTCTGTATATGACTTTAGCAGGAGGGTCATAGGTGAGTCGCCAATGGAGCTCTAGCTTCTTACATTTGCTCTTTCTTCACGCAGAGCCGAGAGAACCAGGGGGCTGAGGGTTTCGTTCGGGTCGATGAGAGGGGTTGTAAGGGGGCAATAGCGTCAATTATTGTGGAAAGGTGGATATTAAAATTTGTAACATCGGCGTTCAAGTCGTCCGAAGGTTGGTCAAAGTGGGTTCGAGGGCGTCACAGGTAACTTTATACCACTTTCTACCAAGGTTCTCTGTCCTACTGCAGGTGGCCAGTGAGGGAGGGGTAGTCCACTTAAAAAGGATTAAGAAGTGGTCCGACCAGGTAAGGGGAAGCGGGGGCAAGGTCGTAAGGACGGACAGATTTGTGATTACAAGGTCCAGGGTGTGGCCCGCACAGTGAGTGGGACCATGTACTCTCTGGTCCAGGTTCATGCCAGCCAGAGTTTCCACCAGAGACCTCGCCTTCGAGCAAGATATGTAATCAGATGCAGGTTGAAGTCGCCCAAGATGGTAAAGTGTGGGTGTTTCAGGGATAGGTCTGCCAGGGTCACTATTAACTCTGTGAGATAAGAAGCCTGTGTACCTGGGGGGTTGTAAATCAGTGCTCCCGCAAGAATCAGATGAGTTGTGTCTGAAAAACTGAAGTACATTGCTTCAATAGGGCCAGTGTTTACTAATTTTCTAGAAGTTATCTTCCAGTGAGGCCGCAATATTATAGCAATCCCTCCTCCCACTTTTGTGCCCGGCCGACTGATCCCGACATAGTGGTAGTCCGGGGGAATCGCCAGGGTGATATTTGGATTGGAAGTATCTTTAACCCAGGTCTCGGTCAGGAACGTCATGTCCCAAGAATGAGAAGATAGGGAAAGCCAAATATCGCCCGCATGCCGTGGGAGAGACCGGCAGTTAAGGAGACAGGCTTTAATCTCTCTAAAAGGCTCTCTGTGTGGCTCATCTTTGCTACCTTCTCGTGGGCTATCCGATAGAGGGGCGAGAGAGAAAGAGCAGTCATTACAGACAAAGTGCTTGACAAGCAGCCGGGAGGGGTTGCACTTGGTGTTACTACAACCGATTTAAGGCCTCAAAGCTAATAATTGAGACCTCGACCAGCAGGTTCGCCGCGTCAGGGTCCACCGGCAGCATGCCTAGTGCTGGTCGCGGCACAGGCGCGGATGGGCGCAGACGGGCTCAGCTGCGCACCCGCTGCACGCGTCCGCTGCGCACACGAAAGTGCATCTCCTTAAGTGTCTGATGCGCTGACCCCTGACTCCACCCTTCCAGCGTCATGAGTAGAGATTGGCCGCCCTGCCTACCCTCCACAGAAATCAGTAGAAGTAGCGGAAGTAGCTGGTGTTATGAGGGAGCACAGAGGAGATCAGGCACAGAAAAGATAATTAAAAAAGAAAGCAAGCAATTTTTAAAGGTAAATCAGGGCAAACGTTTAAAAACACGACCTGTAGCAGCTAGCGTGACATGGTACTAGCTCGCGTCCACAGCAAACAGGAAGCAGCCTTTCCTTAAGTGTCTGACGCGCTGACCCCCGACTCCACCCTCCCAGCGTCGTGAGTAGAGATTGGCCGCCCTGCCTACCCTCCACAGCAATCGGGCAAGCCCGTGGTGGACCGGGGCAGGGGTGGAACTAGCTGGTGTTACGAGGGAGCACAGAGGAGATCAGGCACAGAAAAGGTAATTAAAAAAGAAAGAAATTTTTTAAAGGTAAATCAGGGCAAACATTTAAAAACACGACCTGTAGCAGCTAGCGCGACATGGTACTAGCGCACTTCTCTTTTTCTTATTTCTCCTTAAAAGGCCGTCCGTCACAGCAGGAAAGACTCTGAAGCGGATTGTCCAAAAACACAGGCCATGGGAGGGACTAGAGTTCACAACTGGATGTTGGCCAGAGTGATATGTGCATCACAAGCTTAATCCTGGGCACCCAGACTCACTCTTTATGATTCAGTTATTAGCCCCATGTCCTTCCAGAGCTGTGTCCAGGCTCATTCCGTGTGATCTATCACTGAACCAGTGAACAGCCTTTCGAAGTGCAAAGGGGAAGTCTTTCTCCCCTCCTGCAGTGTGTGCCACCCAGCTCATAGGAAGGCAGCAAAAAACAAATCTGTCTTGGGGGATTGCTCTACTCCTCATGTCTTCACCAGGCAGGCCTGGGCTTCCCAAAATGGAACCCAGGGTCCTGCACGTAATGTACTATTGCAGGCACGCTTGTACTCAGTGTACTTTCACAGCAATACATAGTTCTCAGTATTGTTACCTTCATGCATCATGCCAAAACAGACACATACATTCAGCGCACACCTTCTGTCAATGTGCACTGCTCAGTACTGTAGCTTTTCTGTATTTTATCAGGGTGTGGTATTTGCAAACACAGTCATGACAGCCCTCTGGTCCAACAAGACCACAATCTGAGATACAGGCCTATGTCACGGTGCACACGCATAATCCGTGTTTACCTATGACAAAACAAACCGCATTAGGCATTAGGGATAAAGTCAATGGTACTGCTGGGCACTCAGGGCAGGGGGTCCACGTCTCTTACCATGGGGAGGACTTTTTCCTCTCAACAGGCGATTGTGTCAGTGGTTCTTTTTTCCAGGCATTAGAGTAGCCATATGAACACTGCATCCAATTTCCTTCCAGTAGATCAAAGTATTTGAAAATATGCCAACCAACAGACACCTTCATTCAGCAAGACAAAAAATATGGAATAAGTCTCCCCAGCACCAAGTGTTTGTTGCTTGATATACTCAGTAGGGCTTTGATGCTGGTCTCCATAGAGAACCTATATTTTTTATAAGGTTATCAGGGTGACCATAGTAACCCGTAAAGAAGTTTAAACTGTCCATGATCTCCATGGCAGGGTACTGGAAAGGAGACCTCTAAGAGAAGACTGTAGAGAAATGGAGTTTATTTCACTCTAGATGAGGAAAAAGATTATTCTGTACAAATAGCGGTCACTTGAGCCTGGAGAACATCCTTTACAACGCAACTTTTTCAACGCAGTACCTTTACCACGCAGGTATTACAACGCAAGTCGTTACAACGACTTACGCTGGGAGAGCTGTACGATAGGGAATAGTTTAATTTACTATCCAAAACCTTCCCTACTATCCACGGGGACTGGAGTTGGAATAGTAAATTAAACTATTCCACTATCCAGCGCCCCCAACGCAAGTCGTTGTAACGACTTGCGTTGTAAAACCTGCGTGGTAAAGGCATGCGTTGTAACAACATACATCCCTTGAGCCTTTGGGAAGACAAACATTTTTACTGCCTGACACACAGGCACGAAAACACCCCTTTGCGGAAGAATCCCAGGCATACTATGCCCTTTAAAACCTGAGACTTAACAACCTCATAAGGCTAAGAGTTAACAAGAATCAAGTTTCCACTTGGATGCCTTCAAAAACATCTGAAGGAGGCCTTAAAAAACAAGGACTTACCCTAGCTCCTCATCTTATTGACGGTATTCTCTGTCAATCTTTGTTGGCAGAGAATTTTCCACATTTGGATGACCCAGTTTCTAGGGATAGATCAAAAGTTCCTGATGAGGAGGATGAACCCGGTCCCAGTCAACCCTGGCACTCAAACGCAGGGGACAAACGTTCAAGATTAGGGCTGCAGATTCAGAAGTAAAATAACCTCAGGTATGCTAGATTGAGAAGACAACTACCATCCTCATTCCTTGGAATGGTCTCAAGCAGACAAGTTGGCACAATATGTTGCCAACAGCTTACGCAAACCTGAAACAAGGAAAAGGGAGGTCGACCTAGGGCCCAGACCCTCCTTACAGGGTAGCGCTCATGCAACTCTGGCAATAAATGGAAAAAATGCCACTTTCTTGGCCAATTTTTGTGAAGAACCTGAAGAAAGGATTGATTGCTTTTGGCAGGCTTGGCAAGAAAACTTTTTGGATATAGCGGGCCCACTTACAGAAATCCTAGATACGGCTAAATAGTCAAGAGAGGACAGAAACAATTTCTCTAGACCGCTTGCCTGGGCCGGCACAACAAGCTATTTGATTCCTCTGCAAGGAGAATTGCGCTGTCGCTACAGAAAGGCACCACTCACTCCTCATTAAAATTGATCTCAAACTCGAGGGACTGGTAACTTCTGAGATGGCAGAGGTGGCAGAGTCTTTTTGGAGAACCCTTCATAAAAGCGCATAGGAAATTAGTCACAACTTTTTCACCCCAAGGCATGGCTCAACAATCTATGAAAAGGTGCTTGGACAAAAGGTTTTTGAAGGGCATGGTAGAGGAAGGAGGCGCCCTACCAGCAATTTGTTTTTCTAAGCCGGCTAAAGAGGACAACCTCCAAGACAAAGTTTTCAGTGGCAGAATCAGAGGAAGTTCAGTTCCCAAGCAGAGGCATTAGAGGAAAAAGAGCCTTTCGGGGAGCCGCCATCGCCCAGGGCACAATACAACATACATATGACCTGTTTTTCCCAACCAAAGGTGGGAGGAAGTCTGGGCCATTTCGTCCACAGGTGGAAAGACATTACCATGGATGCATGGATCCTTCAAACTGTATAGGGATTTCACAGTTTTCCACATCAGAGAAAATCTTTATCAATCAGGAACTCAAGCGCTTCAGCGTAAAGAAGCAATAGTACCCACCACCTATATCCATGGGTTTTTATGAGCCATGTTTATTTGTGCAGAATGACAAAAGCCACTGCCCAGTTATCAACATTCAAAAATGTAATAAAAGGTTGCCATATCGCAATTTCACGATGTAAGGAATCAATTTTCTCCGGGACTTTCTCCTAGGTGAGACTGGATGAGAGATATGTACCTATTGCCACCGACCTTCCCCCCTCATTGAAAATTCCCTGAGTCGCTTTGGAGGGACAAAACTAACAAGTTTGTGTCACTCCCATTAGGGCTCATCGGCCCCTTGTTGTTTCAGCCAAGACTTAAGACTATCATAGAAGTACTTCATCCGGGGGAAGACATCTGATACTATATCAGGATGATATCCAGTACAACTGAAAAAGGAATTTCAGATGATCTTCTCTCTTCTGTATGCATTGGGGTTCATCCTTAATTAGAAAAAGTCATGCTTGTCCCCAACACAGAAAATCATTTTTTGTGGTGGACTCTTCATCCTGATGTAAAGTCCATAAGGCCAGGTTCCATTTTGAGCAGACTCCATTGTCTTTTTTTTTGTCTAATCTTTGGCTTGACTGCCTTTGACACAGATGCTATCTCTTAATCTTGTTACCTGTCAAAGTGTCAAGTCATTCGGACAATGACATCGGAAAGGTAACTGATGCAACATCAGTCTTGGACAAGTGCCTTGTTTTCTCAATTTGGAGCTCAGATAATAATAAGAACATAAACAATGAAGTCTGAATTGCCATGTTTTTACCTTATTTGTTAATAAGAATGCATCGAAGAGTAGCATCTTGAAGCATACGGGTTACGTCAGACTTTCCTAATGTTATGACAGAAAGTTCCATATCAGATAAACCACAGTATAAAAGGCCCATCAAGTGACCACTTGGCAGCATATGTTTTGTTCCCCAGATTATCGCGCAATATACTGCCAGAAGATCTTGACAGAGACAACCAGACATGATGCCACAGTATCCTGTTCTGTGCAGAAAGTGGATACTGAGCCATGCCCAGGAGGAGAGGAGCTAATGCTGATGAGTGTTCTCCTTTCGAGAGACTCTAGATGCAAATTACGCTACTCCATTAGTGCATCGAAGTAGGTTTTTGGGTGTTAGGTTGCTAGATGATATTTCCACTATTGTAGAAATGTTCATATTGTTTCGGTTGTTCGCTACATGCTTTAATGCTGTAATATTTTGTGAGGTTTTTTAAAATGTGCTAAGCAAAAGAATGAGTGTTGAAATAAATATTTTAAAGCATTAAGTGTCTTTTCGTAGTGCAATACTTGTATGTGCTATTGAAAGAAATGAAATTGACATCTCAAATGACCACCACATCCCTGAATCCCTGTTTAAGGACTGTTAGGAACCTAGAAAGCATGAACAACACATCAACTATGTATTGTGTGGGGTCACAATAACCTGTAATTTCACATTCAATCACTGGTGCATTGAACCAAGTTCACTTGCGACACCTGTGGGTGTGAAAACAAACCCTGTAGGGCTAAGCCCCAGTCTTAGTTTATCTAACAATCCCATATGTTGAAACTTACCTGAAACAAAGAATCGAAGCTAGGCAAGGAGCTATAATTAACAGTACCAAAGGCATGGATCTCTCTCACACAACTGGTGAGGTTGGTAGGCTTTCTGACTGCTTCAATTCAAGCATGGTTTCCAGATCTTTTCAGTATCTGATCCTATAGCGAGAAGCATCACTCCTCGGGATGGGTTCTACCTACTCAGAAATGATCAGACAGACTTCAAAGGTAAAGACTGGGATCCAGGGGTGGCTAATCACAGGGACGCCTGCAGTGGAGAGACATTTGTGTATCCATTCCAGACCTAGTCATAGAATAAGACGAAAGTCATCTAGGATAGGGAGGTTGATGTAGGAATATTACTCAAGAGGCCAGTGGTCTAAAAACTAATTGGGCCTTCACATTAACTGTCTGGAGTTCCTACTGGTTCCTTCGCAGTGGAATGCCTGACAAAACCAAAAGGGCCTGATGAGGTCGGTGAGACGACCACCGATAGGGCGTCGTGGCGGTCCAGCTGACATCCAGCAAAGCGGTCTGACTCTCGCATTATGATGCTGTCAGTCAGACCGCAGCGGTCAGAGGGACTGGTCGACAATTCCGACGGGCTCTGGGAATCGGTTGGATCGTAAACCCTACAATGAAGGCAGGGCCTGCACAGGAACCATCGTAAGGATTACGATGTCTCTTTCCGAAAGCCTTTCCAGGGTGGTCTGACCACCATGGAAAGGCTGTCAAAAAGGGACTTTGGGGGCCCGTAGCAGGGCCCCTGTCTCCTGCGGGCCTCTGCTTTGTGGACCTGCACAGTTCTGAATGTGCCTGTCCGCCTTTCCGGCCACCCCCATGGACCTGAGCCGAAGGGAAGCGCCGAGTCCCGCAGAACATTTGTTCTATTGTTCTGCACATTTGAAGGATTACCATAACTGCTCTAAGAGAGGCTCATTGGTGCCAAGTACTGACGTTTGACCCTTGCCGGCACAGAAGCATAACTTGTAGTACACTGATTTGATTTCTGTCACCTTGGCTTTATCCTGCAAAGATAAAGATTTTTTCTTGTTTTAAACCTGGTGTGGAGTCTTGTTTTGTGGTGTATTCACTGTGATGTTGTACAAGATATGGCACAAATACTTTACACATTGCCTTCTAAGTTAACCAAACCTGCCTGCTCTGTGCCACGCAACTGGGCGGTGAGCACAGGATAATTAAGTACTGTGTTGTAACTTACCCTGACTTGGAACATGGTTACTACTTGGACAAGGTGAAGACCTTTGCCAACTGTGGGCCCAGTATTGAACACTTTCCAACTGAAATCAAATGACTTCCTCTTCAGGAAGGAACTGATGGCAAAGTTCAGCCATGCTAATGTACTTGGTTTCCTGAAAAACAGTCTTAGACAAGAGAACGTTAGTCTTATCTTCCAGAATGTTCACTCCAGAAGGAGTCACCTTCACAGTGTCCAAAATAACAAAGTGCAACACTAGATGAGCCTCTCTGCTGTCTTTTCCAGTTAATCCCAAATGGCTCAGAAGGTATGAGGCGATGAATCAGGAACTCAGACCTCCAGGGGGTGCTGAAGCATCGAATCTTCATCAGAAAACCATACTGACCAGTTTCCTGGTTAGGTGTATAAAATGGCTTATGGCTGAAGTGACATTGATACCTCCATTTTTGGTGCACAATTAGTTAGGGGTGCAATGGCATCTAAGGCTTCTTCTCTAGGGGAACACATGGATGACATCATGAGTGCCAGAACTGGTCCGTAGAATCAACTTTTAATAAATTTTATTCTAAACCAATCACCAGAGTGACATTGTTTTTCAGAACGCTTTAGACATGCATAATCCTTGCCTCAGGTCCCTACAAAAATCCCTAGCTAATGTGAAGGAACATTTCAGTTCTATAAAGGACAGAAAGGTGAAGAATATTCCACCTCCTTCTGACTATAAGCTGCCCTCCTGAAGGAAACAAGGATACTATGTTTGGCATAAGTATGTTTATTATCTGAAAGTCCTTCATGGGATGCAATTTTCTGACAATATATCTGAATAAATATAAGATTTTATTTATTCAAGAATTGGACACACACAATCTTTCCCTTCATAGGAAATGCCTATTGTATAAAAATGTCTCTTTTTGTATGGTCATCATTTTGTTCTGGACTGATGCTGCTAGTTTTTTGACTCTGTGCACTGAGATACTACTATCCAGACCCCACTATATGTGCTCTGACACTTAAAGCATGTTGAGATTGGTTACACTCCTGGTTGGTATATGTAACTTACCTATAAATACCAAATATATGGCACAAAAAGTGTACACAGAGCCTGTAAAACTAATGTTTCCAGTGGACTGCAGCACATATTGTGGCACCACTAAAGTGACAATGCAAAGCATGTTACCAGACTTGCCCCTGAAGCCTGGATATGCAGTTTTAAAACTGCCAATTTGACCTGGCAAAATAAAATTTTGTCCAAGCCTAAACCTTTATTTTTTAATACGTAGAAGTCACACATAACATAGACCCTAAATGGCAATAGTGAATGTTATTTAAAAAGTAGGTCATGTGAATTTAATGTTTTACATGGCCTGACAGTGAAAAAAGTCAAAAGTCAATTTTCCACAAGGAAGAGTTTGCCCATTATCACAGCCACAGCTCTGAGAGGGCAAAGGGAACTCTGCACAAGGGAAGAAAGGTTCTACCATCTTGGTTTTATGTAGAGAAGGGTAATTGCCAGTACAACACACAGTAAGTAGTGCAAATGTGAGTAGGAACACCCCTGGGAACTTTACCCCATTGGTTAAGGTGTGCCCAGGAGTTTCTCCAGCCCACAGGCTGGCTCTGGGCAGAAATGTGGCACACAGCACTACCCTCCTCAGAACACCTTTGGACCTTTGGAAGACAGAATGAGGATTGCTTCTGCTGTTTTGAGCCATGAGGAGAACCCTAAGGGCTGGACTTGCTCCCACTTGTACACAGGGCTGAGAAGCAGACTCCAAGGACACTCGCCAAATATCCTTGGAAAACAGGGATACAAAAGGTTCAAGAAGCTCCCAACTTCCAACTCCCAAGTTCCAGTTCCAACTGTAACTGTCCTGGAACCTGCTGGTGGGTTCTACTAGAGTAAGTCCTGACCTCTACCGGTGTCCTGAAGCGGTGTACACCTCCTGCCTAACCCTTAAACCTGGGACTTGGAAATGTTCCAAGGATTTTTGCCTGTAGAACCAAGAGACCCAACCTGCAAAGCCAATCCGTCAAGGGTGCATCACCGGTGTGCCTGACTTCACTACAGCTACATTATTTTCCCAGCTGCAAATCTGATTCAGCAGGACAATGCTGAGAAGCATTTGGCGATGTAGAACCCTCTCAGGTCACAGCCTACAGCCTTTCCCAGCTGATAGAATCCACCTTCCAAAAAAAAGACTAAGTCCGAGGATGGAAATCTTACAAGGCTCGACACAAAGCAGCATCCAATCAACTTTGATGGCTTCCTGGGTGCAAACTCTATTCTTTTCCCACTCTGAGCTTTGCGAACCTTCATGGACAGCTTTGTCGAGATTGTCCTTTGCCAATCCGTCATTGACACCCTCATCTTCGGATGCAGCCTGTGACTTTGCTCAGCTTAGCACTATACCTTCTCAAAAAAAGTCAAAGACCAAAGGGAAAACTTTGACCGAGACTTGCCTGGATCTTGTATCTGACCCCCAATCCACTGAGGTCAACCCTGTGTCCCGGTCTCGCATGACCAAGTGCCCGCATTTGGCGCTCTGAGCTAAAAATGTAAATGAAACCTAATTAAATCAGACTTTTTTCCCCCAAACTTTACAAATTCATAACTCCAGTTAACCTTATTAGATTTCTTCATTTTGGTGTTATTTTGTTCATTAAAATGTTCTCTATTTTTAAAAATGAGAGTGGGATTTTTATTATGTTGTGTTTTTGACTTTTTAACTGTTTTGGTAATTCTTAATGCTTTACACATTTTCTTAAATTAAGCCTGTCTGCTTTGTGCCAGCTGCCATAGCTACCAGGGGTTGAGCTCAGGTTTAAATTACTGAAAACTTTACATGACCTAACAGAGCAGTGACAATATTACGTGTGAGAGACCAGCATCCACCCCAACTAATAATCCACTTTCTCACACCTATTCAGTGGTTATGTGGTAAGGAATTTATCAGAATCTAATTCCCTTCCCATATTTGATGCCAACAATAACGGAGCATTTACAGGTCTATCAGTGTGAATGCAATTTACCTTAAATACATCTACTCCATTGCAGTAAGAAAATGAAGGGCTGTTTCTTGATGATTGCTATATTACAACTGCTGTGACCTCACACTGTTTTTTTCTACTGACTTATGGTACATGTATTTCCCGTTATGGTTCTTTGAGTGACCAATGTGCGAAAATATTTGATGTATATCATTAATGTAAATTCGAATTTATGTTTTGGATTAATTTTATGTTCTGTGTGTTATGGTTTTTGATTTATATGGTCTCTTCCTGTTACTTTTTTTTTAAAGTTTGATTTAGGATACATAAATTGCATTTTTCTATCCTTTCTGTTCGTCAGGACCATTGTTTTGTGTATTGCATTTTACCCAGGTCCTTCGGATTTTGTTTGGGTTAGCATAGTATTTTGTAATGGCCTTCAGGGAAGGAAGGCAGTAAGTAAGCAAAACAGCAGCATCCAAAATAAAAACGTGCTCAAGAAAGGACAATGCACAAAGACATTTGAGCAAGAAAAATACCACACCAATAAATGTAAAGCCTATTTCCAGCCCAAGATATGATGCCCATTCGATGCTTACCCAGCGAGAAAGCATGAAAAAGGATTGCATGGTGGAAGCATTTTTCCATTCATCCTTTAAAATGACCTAGCAGAGTTCAAATATGGATTCCCCCCCCAAAAAAAAAAATATAAGACAAACTAAGATGGAACATGAAAAACATTTTTAAGAAACAGCAGTTATATGATCAGGAAAAAGAATACCTCTTTTTTTAGTGCCCGGAAGGATTGATAGGCAGACTTGGGCACTTTGTTTCTCAAAAAGTCCCATACGTTGAAGAAGTAAATCCACCTCATTGGCTGGGTTTGGACACATTACGGAGAAAGAGTCTCCAGGCTGGTACGTGAATGAAGTATTCTGTAACAAACATTTTTGTACTAAGTATTAGTATTAAAACAGAAAGTCCGGATTTCTACCTTACCAATACTATACAACAAACAAATTCCTATCATTCAAGAACATATGGACTTTAACACACTTAAAAATTAGGGTCCTGGTTCACTGGGGTGTGAGCCCCAGTCAAGCAGTAGCCACTATCCTAGTCAGGGTAAGGCACCAACAATCCCCGAATTAACATGTGCTCCCCCTCTAGTAGTTTGGCACAGTCAGGTTCAACCTAGAGGTAATGTGTAAAGTATTTCTGCAACATTTCAAACCGTGAAAACAGTAAAAAAAACACCACACTATATGATCCTACATCAGGTTAGAAAACTAGAGCTTAATATAATGAAGAAAACAGACGAAAACAACAGAAATCCAATAAGTAGAACCAGAATTATGTAGATTTAAAGAATGAACTGCAGTATAGTGCTTAGAGAAAAACAGCGCCACCTGGGGATATCTTGTTCCACCAGACCGGATCAAATCCAAAGATTTGAGCCAACCGCAATAGAGGGCAGGTCGGATACAGCCCAGATTACGCCAGCTGAAGGCTTACCTTTTTAAGTTTTGTGCCGAGAGTCCCGTTCATGGGGAAGAAGTTTGCGAACTGCAGGCCAGGCATTGTGGACCTGCGGGCTGGAGCCTTGCACTGGCAATCCACAACGGCAGACGATGTTTGCTGTGAGAACCGACAAACTTGTGGAGGCTCCTGCTGATTCTTTATGTGAGCGGCGTGGTTCCGGTGCAAAGGTGCCCATTTACGTAGAGCCCGAAAGCTTGACTTATAGGGCTCGGGAGCAACACCAAGGGCTCAGGACCTGAGAGGCACCTCTTGGAGGTCAGGAGCTTGTTGAAAACAGGTCTAGGAGTTGTGGGGGTCTGGTATGTCCCTGAGACTCAGATCAGGAGGCTAGCAGACTAACCCTTGGTGTCATTCTGGGGGACTAAGTTCAAGATGGGTTCCAGGTCCAATTCTTCTTCCACCGGCAAGAGGGCAGCAGGGCAGCAGGTCAGCACAGCTAGGAAGCAGCTACTTCGGAGTAGCAGTTCAGCAGAGTAGCAGTCCTTTCAGCAGTACAGCAGTCCTTCTTGGCAGAGTAAACATAGGTCCAGAAGTGTACTGAAATGGTGGTGTGTGAGGTACAGTTCATATTCGCTGTGGTCTTTTTCAAGTGGGGAGACTTCAAAGAGATGCCTTTGAAACGCACAGATGCCCTCCCTTCCTGCCCTGCCTCCAGACTCACTACAGAGGAGTATGCAGGCCTTAGGGTGGGGAATTGACACAGCCTATGCAGGTGTAAGTGACGCGGGTCCGGCTCCTCCCTCCCATCCTGACAGGGTGTCCCATCAAGTGACACCTAAGCTCACATTGTGTGTGGCTGTCTAGGCGGAATATACAAAGCCCAGTGCCACTACCCAAAGACATGTGATCAGTGACAGGCAGAAGACACAAAATGGCTAAAGCAAAATAATGGCAACTTTCTAACAGCGACATTGAGGGAATGAGATGCACACCATTCTGTTTTAGTCCGAACGCTCCAACATTTTTAACCAAGTATGTCTTTCAACCAATTTAAGGCGTGCAATACTTTCTACTGGTGAATGCCAGGATGCCCCTGATGAAGGGAGTGTTAATTCCCGAAATGCATTGGGCCTTTTGAAAATAAATCTTGGCATGCAATTCATCCCATGCTCCTGAGCTTTCTTTGAAAATGGTTGTTTAAAAGGATTGAATAAAATGAATTGAATCAACAAGTGTGGAAAAATGAATGGATAAAATTGAGTAAAAAGCACAAACACATTAACTTAATTCATTGGATTCAATGCGAAGGGCTGTGCAGCTTTGTGGAACCAAAATTGGTTCCCTTCGTGGTGAACTTTCTAACAGTGGCACTTTCAGAATTGCAATTTAAAAATCAGACTGCACCTTAAGTTGTGATTTTAAATTGTGATTCCAGATACACGATACTTGGGGATCTTATCTCTTTCAAATGGAAAATTACACTTATAAAATGCAGTAAGGTAATCCCAATGTTATCCAAAGGGAGAGTAAGGACTTGCAGTATTGAAAACCCAATTTAAGAGTTGTGCACTACCAGGACATGTAAAACCAAAAAAGTACATAAGTACATGTCCTACTGTTTAAATGCACTTCAGCCTGCCCTTGGGCTGAACAGGGCCTACTTTTGGGGTGACATATGTTCAAAGGGATGGTTTTGGCCTGGCAAGAGTTTAACATGCCAGGTCGACATGACAGTCTAAAACCTTCCCACACAGGCTCTGCAATGGCAGGCCTGAGGCATGTTTACAGGGCTGTTTAAGTGGGTGGCACAATCAGTGCTGCAGGGCCACTAGTAGAATTTAATTTACAGGCCCTGGGCACATGTAGTGCATTTTACTAGGGACTTATCAGTAAATATAATATGTCAATTGTGGAAAAGCCAATGTTACCATGAAAGAGCACAGGCACCTGAGCACTGGTCAGCAGTGGCAAAGTGCACAGAATCCTAAAGACAACAAAAACGATATCAGCAAAAGCAGGAAGTCTGAAGGCAAGAAGTCAAGGGAAACCACGCCAAGGATGCCAGGTCTAACACACATCTACAAGGAAATGTCAAACAGTATCAAATAGAAAACAACTGCAAAGCCATGTAAGGTTTATTATTAGTATGTAAAGAATTACTTATTTTGTTTAAATCAAGCATGGTAAAATCATATAGGATCTGACGCACAAAAAAAAGATAGAAATATAAATCTTAAATTAATTTCCCTTGACCTGCACATATGTTCGACTTATATTTCTGATAGTTTGAGCAATTTCTCAGAAAATTTAAGTAGCACTCCTATAAAACTGCGGCAGTTGCATATTTTCAGGAGAACTTACAGGTACACCTAGATAGTTCCATAAAGATAATGATAACAGGCTATAGCAAAAGTATATTTGTAATTGAACTATTTTTCTATCTACAGGGAAATTATTCTTCCATGTGGAAAAGCCCCTTACACAGCACAACACTACTGCTCTTGAAAGAAGAAAACGTCTGACAATATCGGGGATGCACATGTCACTGTCAAATGTTCGAGAACATCCAAAAACTCGAAGATTTGTTATTGTTCACCTGGAATTTTCACAATCAGGACACTGACAGCGGTTTTGCTTATCCATCATTTTACACCACACTGAGGTCATATTTTATGAGAGAAAATGAATTCAAGAATGTAAATGCACATTTTGTGACTACCAAAAGTGAGTTTAGGGTTTTAAATGAAGCACTTAATTTCAACTTTGGTGTGCAGACTCTTCATTAAGGCTTGAGAAATATGAAAGAAACCACCAGATGGCACTAACATTTTAAAAAATAAGAATTTTAAGAGAATGATATTTATTGGGGCACCTTTTGAACATAGACACAGATATCACTAGCGTTTTAAATTGATATTTCTTACTAAGGCTATGGAGACTGATTAACTCTGCACCCTGCACTTTGTTCTTGGGCCTTGGACCCAGCATGCAGCACTTTTGACGGGGCCCTGCAGGCCAGTGAGGAGGGGCCTTGGAACGCCATAAAGCCTACAAGGAGGTCCCACAGCGCGGGAGACCAATTAACTCTGCACCCTGCACTTTGTTCTTGGGCCCTGGACCCAGCACGCAGCACTTTTGACCAGGTCCCTGCTGGCCAGTGAGGAGGGGCGTTGGAACGCCATAAAGCCTACGAGAAGGTCCTGCAGCGCGGGGGGGCGTGCCCGGGCTTGGTTTTGGGCCAAACGCGGCCAGTCATCGACCGGCCGGGCTGGACCACATCTCTGATATCCGCTTCAGGGTTTACAGAACTTGAGGGTGAGTTTCCCACGTTTGTTGTATGTTACGGGACGCTATCCAGCCTACAGTCTAAGCTGAACCCAAATGAAATAAAATCCGGGACTTGTAAAGCACACAGAGTGTCAGCAGCATCGACAAACAAGGGAACTGAGCAGGAATCTTATTATCCTCCTCTTGATTGACCCTAGGACTACTTTTTTACTTGCGTAGTGTTACGGGTTTTTTATTATCTGTATGATTATCTTGGAGATCACATAGTATTGGATAGCCAGAAATGCTGTGGGGACAACTATTACGTGTTCTAATCAGTTGGAGGTCAAGTATAATAGTCTGAGTGGGAGAGATGGGTAAAAGGAAAGCGGAGAGCTCGCTAAAGGAGGCAGGGGGGTCTCAGAACTCATTAATGAAGTATCTATCAGGAGCAATGGGAGCCGTAGAAAAGCAAATACACTCAGTGGAGGAGACGTTAAATCAAAGTAACAAGGTTGGAAAATGTCGTAGGTAAATGAAGTCCAAATGTAGCCCGGTAGTAGGTTCCAAGAAGGTAGTTTATTAATCCAGTTCCAAGTAAAGTAGAAGGTAGATAAGATGGTAAGTAAGATGGTAAATAGTAGCCCCACCAGGAGCAGCCTCCCAGCTGCTCAGCCTGCATCCACCAACTGGCACTCCACACATAACCAAGCAACCAAGCATTCTGTGACCTCATCACACATCCTGGTTGAGCAGCGGGGAAGATGTAAGTGAAAGAAAGGAGAGGCGACAAAGTCACCACATATCCCCTTTCCTTACACCAAGAAAAGGCAAAAGCAATAACAAAGATAAACTTATCCAAGATAAACAATAAAAACGCAGAACATTACAAGTGAAAATGCAAAATGTAAGTTCAACAAATTAGAAGTACAGAAAGATAAAAGAAAGAAACAGATACTAATATATTAACAACATAACATAAGACATCGACTTTAAAATGTCCTAATATGCAATAAAACATTAAATGAGTTGATCACTGAATCATGAAAAGAATAACCTTGAACACTCACTCATCCCCTTTCCTCAAAAGAGAAGAGAAGGAAGAACGCCACACAATATTGTACGTGTGACATGAACTTGCATATAATGGCAACATACTTAACAATTTTGTAAACCTGACGTCTCAGGCACTCATGCAAACTATGCAACAGACATGATATGGCGTCACAGGCAATGCAACACACATAACATTCTTGTACACCTGACGTCTCAGGCACTCATGGAAACTATGCAACAGGCATGACTAAATGTCACCGGCAATGCAACATACTTAACACTCTTGTACACCTGACGTCTCGGCACTCATGGAAACAATGCAAAAGGCATGACATCACGTCACCAGCAATGCACACAATACACCATAGATACTAAAGGAAAGAATCCAATAGCGCAACAAAACAATGCTGTACACCTGATAAGACGGATGTGTCTCAGGCAAATCACAATACAATTTTAGGGAAAGCAACCCTATAGCGTTTAAAATGTGCTGTACACCTGATAAGACGACTGTGTCTCAGGCAAACCATAGTATGTAAAAAACAAACTCTAGAGCAGTAAACAATATAACACAAAAACTGTGCTGTATACCTGAAAAGACAAAAAGTCTCAGGCTAAACCAAAGTACATAGAAACTCTTCACACAGCAGAAGGGTAAATAAGGAGTAGTTTCTGTCCTGTAACTCCAGTTCTGTAGTAGGGGTATCTCTGTTATAGTCATAATCTAGTGAATAGTCCCGCCCATGTGCGAGGACCCCGGCAATCAAAAATAATCTCCTAAATTGTCAGAAAATTGCAGAACTGCAAAGACACTTAAGAGAGAATTTAAAGACAAATAATACAGCCTATATCCACAGGCTACACTGTCCAGTACTTCAACTAGAAATTCCACCAAAAATCCACAAACAGCAAAGCCTGTCCAGATTTCCCTTGCTTTAACAGCAAAAACCCCTCTGGAATGATAGAGAGGAAGGCACGGACAGACAAGCCCCATAGGCTGCCATTATGTGGCTTAAATAGGGTACTGTGCCATTAAGAGAACTTTCCAGAACTTCTCCCAGTATCCCAGAATGCATAGCAGGTCCCTCTCACTTTCAGTTCTTTTTGAAGGCGTAACACGCCAGACCTGTCGCATTCCTTAAATGAACATCTCTCTCTCTTTCTCCAACGGGGAGGCGGAAGGGCGCTTATGACTATAACAGAGATACCCCTACTACAGAACTGGAGTTACAGGACAGAAACTACTCCTTCTGTAGTAGGGGATCTCTGTGTATAGTCATAATCTAGTGAATAGAATGGCAAGCCCATCCCCACACCAAAGCGGCGGTGGAGGAAAGAGAATCAACACCACTATTGTGCGAACAGATTTCGCAGCGAAGCCTGCCCAACCTGAGCGTCTGCCCTGGCATCAGTGTCCAGGCAGTAATGCTTAGCAAAGGTATGGACCGACTTCCAAGTGGCCGCCTTGCAGATTTCTGCAATCGGGACATTACGGAGCAATGCTGTCGTGGCAGCTTTGCCCCTGGTGGAATGAGCCTTAGGCTTACCTTCTAAGGTCTTATTAGCTTTTTGGTAACACAACACAACACAATCCACCTAGAGATAGACTGCTTAGAGGTCGCAAGACCCGTCCTGTCTGATCCATAATTGATAAACAATTGGTCAGACCTACGAATATCTTTGGTCTTATCCAGATAAAACTTCAACACCCTCCTAACATCCAGGGAATGTAACGACCTTTCCGCTGGAGATGAAGGATTCTGAAAAAACATAGGCAAAGTTATGGTCTGGTTGACATGAAAATCAGAAATAACCTTGGGAAGAAATTTAGGGTGAGTACGCATAACAACCTTAGCAGCATGAAATACAGTATAAGGTTCTTGGCAACACAGTGCCTGAATTTCACTCATCCTGCGGGCCGATGTAATGGCCACGAGGAACGCCGCCTTCCAGGACAGGTGCTGCAACGAAGCCTTATGAATAGGTTCAAAAGGCTCCTTCATCAACCTGGACAGCACCACATTCAATTCCCATGAAGGCGAAGGAAGCCTGACAGGAGGGAACACTTTCTTCAAGCCTTCCAAAAAATCTTTGATCACAGGGATCTGGAAATAGGAAGTCTGCGAAGGGCATTTCCTGTAGGCAGTCAAAGCAGCAAGATGAACCTTAATAGAATGGACATTAAGGCCAGACTGCGCCAACTGTAGAAGATAAGGAAGGATGACATCTTCCTTACAAGTCGTCGGATCATAGTTCTTAGACCTGCACCAGATACAAAATCTCTTCCACTTGTACGCATAGGAAGTCCTAGTGGAAGGTCTCTTAGACTCCTTCAGTATGTCCATACAATCTGCAGGGAGATTCAAATGACCATATTGCACTATCTCAGGAGCCATGCTGCCAAACTCAAAGACGAGAGGTTGGGGTGCAACATCAGCCCCCCGAACTTCGTTAGAAGGTCCGGCCTGCACGGCAGCCGAATGTGAGGAAGGAGAGACCGGTGAAGCAGGTCCGTGAACCACCACTGTCTGGGCCATTCCGGGGCGATCAGTATCATCCGCGCCCTGGACTGGGACAGCTTGATGAGAACCGTCGGAATCAGGGGAATGGGTGGAAAAGCGTACAGAAAGCTGTTCGACCAGTTGATCCATAACGCATTCCCCAGCGTCCCCGGCTGGTAGTACCTGGAGGCGAAGTCTCGGCATTTGCTGTTTTCCGCGGTGGCGAACAGATCTACGTCTGGAGTTCCCCACCTTGCGAAGACTTCTCCTAGTACTTCGTCGTTTATGACCCATTCGTGGTTTTCCTGAATCAGTCTGCTCAGTGCGTCCGCCTGAACATTCTGCACACCTGGCAGATGGGTAGCCGTTATCGTCAGTCCTCGAGCCAGAAGCCAGCGCCAGATCGCCTGCGCCTCCTGCGACAGGGTGCGTGACCTCGAGCCTCCCTGCTTGTTGAGGTAATACATTGTGGTCGTATTGTCCGTTACTACAAGTAGAGAGTTGGTCCGGAAGGACGGGTGAAAGGCCTTCAGTGCCAAGTGAACAGCTCTGAGTTCCAGGAAATTGATGTGGTACGTGGACTCTGTCGGGGACCACGTCCCTTGAATCTGTAGATCTCCGGAATGCGCTCCCCAGCCCTGGAGAGAAGCATCCGTCACGATAACCTGAGTGGGAATGTCCTTGTGGAAGGGAACCCCTCTGAGGAGATTCTCTGCTGAGCACCACCACTTCAGAGACCGAAGAGCATGCAGATATAGACGTATCTTGTCGTCCCAAGATCCTCTCCTCTGATCCCACTGATCCTCCAAGCACTCTTGCAACGGTCTCATGTGCAGCCGTGCATGGGGCGTAAGGAAGATACATGAGGCCATCGATCCTAGTAGAGAAGACACCGTCCTCACTGTCGTGGATGGAGCGGTCATAAGAGCCCGAACCTTCCGAAGCAGTGATAATCGTCGCTTCTCCGAAGGAGACACGCTTGCTGACAGCGTATCGATGGAGGCTCCCAAGTACTGAATGCACTGGACTGGAGTCGGAACCGACTTGGACATGTTGATGTGCAACCCCAGCTTGTTTAAGAGAACGCACGTCTTCTGGAAGTGCGCTTGCGCTTCCGTGAAGGAGGAGGCCTTGATCAACCAGTCGTCCAGGTACGGGTAGACAAACACCTTGTTCCTCCGAAGGTGTGCGGCTACCACCGCCATGCACTTTGAGAATGTCCTCGGCGCAGACTTCAGTCCGAATGGCAGTACTGTGTATTGATAATGATTGGCGCCGACTTGGAACCGCAGGGACTTCCTGTGTTTGTGTGCAATGGGCACATGGAAGTAAGCATCCTGGAGGTCTATGGCACATAGCCAGTCTCCCCGTTGCAGCGGAGGATAAATCTGATGCAACGACAGCATGCGAAACTTTTCTCTGCGAATCCACTTGTTTGCTTGTCGCAAATCCAGAATGGGCCTGAACTCGTTCTTGTCCTTTTTTCGAACCAGAAAGAACCGGGAGTACAGACCTCTTCCTCTTTGAGACAGAGGTACGACTTCGATCGCCCTTTTCCTTAACAGGATATCGGCCTCCACCTGGAGCTCGCGCAGTTGATACTGCGAGCCGACCGGAGGAATTGATGGAGGCGGGCTTGTGAACCGAAGACTGTATCCATTGCAAACAATATTCAGCACCCACTTGTCCTGAGTAATTTTTCTCCACTCTGCCAGAAAAGATTGAATGCTTCCCCCCACCGGAGCGGGTAACAGTTGTAGGGGAAGTAAGTGCTCAGGGCCTAGACCCGGCCTGGCCCTTAGTCGCCGGGGCCGACTGATGGCCGCCTCTGCCCCTCCGGCGTTTCTGGAATGGCCTTCTGAACTGCTGCTGTTGTTGTTGCTGCTGTTGTCCAGAAGACTGGCCACGCCCTCTGCCTTGACCACCAAACCGGCGTTGGAACGGACGGTACGTCTTCTTGGTCTCCTTGGGCTTCTCCAAACCCACCGCAGTGAGCGTTTCCGCCTCCGCCTTCATGCGGGCCATTTCATCATCAGCGTGCTTCCCGAACAGGGTTTCGCCAGAGAATGGTAGATTGGCAACCCTTTGCTGAGCATCCGGTTTCAGAGACGTAAGGCGGAGCCATGCATGTCGTCGCTGGTTTATTCCGTGGCAGAAACCATGCGCCGCCAGTAGAGAAGAGTCGGCTGCAGCGCTGATGACTTGATTCGCCACCAACATCCCTTCGTTTAGCACCTCTTGGAAGTCTTCCCGCTTGTCCCGCGGAAGGAGCTCCACAAACTGTAGAAGGGATTCCCAGAGGGCTCTGTCATACCGACCCAACAAGGCAGTGGCACTAGCAGCCTTCATTGAGGTCACCGAGGTCCCACAAACTCTTCTCCCAGACGAATCCAACCACCTAGATTCCTTATCAGGGGGAACCGTGGAGGAAGGCGTGGTGGCATGCTGTTTGCGCGCCGCCGTCACAATCACCGAGTCTGGAGGGGGCTCCAGCCTTAGAAAGGCCGGGTCCAAATCCGGAGCCCGGTACTTCTTCTGCAGTCTGGAAGGTGCCGCCTTAGTCACCGCTGGAGTAAGGAAAAGATCCATGGCCGGTTCTTTCAGACCCGGCACCAGTGGCAGTAACGGCCGAGACAAATGCTTCTGATGGAGCGTCTCGAAGATGACTGATGTCTTAGGAGTGGGCACCGTCAAGGTAATGCCCAATTTCGCCGCACCACGTAACAGCACGTCCTGGAAGGACACCAGATCATCGCTCGGTGAAACCCTCGTGTCCGGCGAATCCGACAAGGTCGGGGAGTAGTCTCTGGTCCCAGACTACCTGGTCCGTGAACGAGACCTGTGTCTCCTGTGGCGCCGTCTAGATCGTGTGGAAGACCTACGACGCGAACGTTCCCTCCTCCTGGAGTGGGAGCGCGACCTCCCAGCACGTGGGCGCTCCACCGGTTTCCGTGGAGGCGTCTTCCGTGGCCTGTCCTGGGGCTTCGGAGTAGGCGTACCCTTAGGAGGTGTCGGAAGCAGAGGCAGCGACACCGACCTCGGTGGCCTATGAGGAAGGACCGACGGCGGAGGCTGCCCCGCAGGAGGCAGCGGAGGAAGAGAGGGGAGCGGCGGATTAGCCGGAGGAGTCCCCTTCGGTAGAGGTGGAGGGGTCGCAGGCCTTGGCGGTGTATATACCACCGAGTACACCGTGCCCGTTGACTTCTTCGAGGGAGGGGCCTGTGATCCAGACCCTCCAGAGCGTGAGCGACGCCTCCGACGTCCATCACCAGATCCAGCGTGACTTTTGGCACCAGAATCCCTCCTGCGCCTCTTAGAGGAGGTTGAGATCCTTGGTGACGCTGATCTCTTCCTGCTCGACGTCGAGCGACGTTTATCAGGCGTGGGACGCCGTCTCCTCGACGTCGAGTGTTTCTTCCTCGACGACGAGCGTCGTCCCCTCGACGACGAGCGGTCAGACCTCGACGGCGAGCGTCGACTCTTCCTCCTCGACGACCGTTTCCTCACAGTCCTCGACGCCGAGGATCCCCTCGACGGCGAACTGGTCGACGGCGACCGGCGGTGTCGCCTCGACGGCGAGCGCCGGTGCCTTCGTCGACGGCGATGCCTCGACTTCGACGACGTCGACGACGCAGTCGACGGTGACCTCGACGGCGGCTTAGCCAAGCCTCTCGACGTCGATCTTCCACGCTGTCTCGACCCGGAGCCCCGGGGAGAAGGGGAACACACCGTCGTCATCCCTCTCGACGTCGTCGTCGAAGCTATCGACGTCGACGGAGACCGGGACCTTTTGCTGGTCTTCCTGCCTCTGGGGAGCCCCCCAGAGGCCTCAGCAGGGGCAGAGGGAGCCTTCCCAGCCTGCCCAGACCCACCTGCAGCCTGCAGTCGCCTCTCTTCCAGGCCTTGGAGCCTAATCTTCAGCCTTTCCCTCGGGGTCCTTGTAGAAAAGGACTGGCAGATGTCACAATCTTCAGGGACATGCTCTTCAGGGAGGCAAAGAATGCAGACGTCGTGGGTATCAGTCTTGGCCTTCTTCCTTCCACATGCTGGGCACTTGTCGAATAAAGCAGGCATTTTAGAGCCCTAAAAGCCTGAACAAACACACAGAAGTGAAAAGGAATCACCAAGAATCACTGAGAACACTTTTAAATCCAAAAAGTGAACAAAAAACTCCAATAAACCCTTGAAAGGGGAGAGCTCAATGCACCAGGGTCCTGTAAGCAGGAGCCGGAAAAAAGAACTAAAAGTGAGTGGGACCTGCTATGCATTCTGGGATACTGGGAAAAGTTCTGGAAAGTGCTCTTAAAGGCACAGTACCCTATTTAAGCCACATAATGGCAGCCTATGGGGCTTGTCTGTCCATACCTTCCTCTCTATCATTCCAGAGGGGTTTTTGCTGTTAAAGCAAGGGAAATCTGGACAGGCTTTGCTGTTTGTGGATTTTTGGTGGAATTTCTAGTTGAAGTACTGGACAGTGTAGCCTGTGGATATAGGCTGCATTATTTGTCTTTAAATTCTCTCTTAAGTGTCTTTGCAGTTCTGCAATTTTCTGACAACTTAAGAGATTATTTTTGATTGCCGGGGTCCTCGCACATGGGCGGGACTATTCACTAGATTATGACTATACACAGAGATCCCCTACTACAGAACTCTAAAACTCAGTATCAGGCACAAGTAAGCATGCAGTACAAGGGGTATAAGAAGTAAAACATAGTATTAAGCACACATAACTATGCAGTAACAGGGAGAAAGACCCAAAACCCAACAAAAGTCAGCACTCTAACGCAGTACAATGCAAGGAGACTAGGAATAAATGCCTCACAAAAATTTCATATAATAAACTAACTTCACTAAGCCACATAGCAAA
The DNA here is from genome assembly GCF_964261635.1 of Lissotriton helveticus. Taxonomy (NCBI): domain Eukaryota; kingdom Metazoa; phylum Chordata; class Amphibia; order Caudata; family Salamandridae; genus Lissotriton; species Lissotriton helveticus. The sequence goes on from NC_136063.1 coordinate 1,027,377,986, forward strand.
AATAACAACACCCTCATGAAACAATACCCCAACTTTGAATGGGATGGAAAGTTAAAGATGTGACCTGACGAAATGATCACCAGAATATGATATGCACAATGGAACAGCTATTCCATGTCAGTAAACAAAAGAAGATACTAAGAGAAATTCCTGAATAAATTATCCAACAAGCTTATAGAAAAACAGCTATAAAAAGCCCCAAACAGAATCCACCACTATTAAATATGTACAGCTGCAAGTTAACAAATCATTTAAAAAAACAAGTTAAAATAACTAATGTAGTCACCGTAATCAACAATTTCTCCCAGTTGCAGACAGATCCACTAAATCAAACGTGGGCTCAGTCCAGATGCATGTCCAAAGTGATACATAGAACAGCTGAACAGCTGATAAAAGAAGTCGGTAAGACTCTTCAGCGTGTCCCCAATCCATGCTTCTTCTGTCACACTCATCCTGGCATGAAACAAGCCCCAAGTACAGCGTAAATCTCCACGCAGATAGGAACAACAGCCGTAGAGAACATTGCGACGTTCTCGCTGAACTTTATTAAATGAACAACGCGGTTGGCAGGGCCTGTACCATGCTGGAAACCGCAAGTAGTAGACACTCCAATCACAAAATAGCGGCACACACAGGTGACGCCACGCCGGATGGCTCCCAGCATCCCAGTGCAGCCAAGTGTCCGTGTCAGCAGGAAACCAAATGAGGTAGAACACTTTACAAAAGAAAAAAGAAGCAGAGAGGCGCACTCAATGAAATTAGTAATGCAAAAAGTCCATTAAAAATTCAGATCTTCTGTTTCCTTGAATATATTCTTTATTTTCATTCACATAAAAACGGCACAGCTGTGCCGTTTTTATGTGAATGAAAATAAAGAATATATTCAAGGAAACAGAAGATCTGAATTTTTAATGGACTTTTTGCATTACTAATTTCATTGAGTGCGCCTCTCTGCTTCTTTTTTCTATTGCTATGATATACATCCCTGGCAGCGGATGGTGAGAGTAGCAGCACCACCTAATAACTGTGAAACAGGCAAAGTTGATGTGCGAAACCTTGGTCTGCTGCTGTGTGCTTTGGTTTATTGTTCAGACTTTACAAAAGATCCAATGGAGGCATCGGAGTAGAGATGGAAGGAGGTAAGACTGTGCACGCTCAGTGTGTGTGTGCTGTCCACACCTCGTGGCATGTTTTGAATGTCACTGAGCAGTTCAACTGCCAAGGTGGACACACTTCAGGGTGACAGTTTTACAAACTCTGCTGTACAACCACGACTTAAATAGTAAACAACAGAACAAAAATAGCCTCACACCACAAGGCTTGTTCAAGTGTAAAGCAAGTTCCTTTCCAATGCCCAAAGTCCTCAATAAAACTCACCCAGTTGTTGGTTCCATCAAACACCGCTTCCCAGAACACGTAGTTGGCACACCCAAGTTTAAAGTAGACAGCTTACTTCAGAGCTTAGATGATAACTCAGTGACTCCTTGCACATTAAAATTCGCAGTAGCACAGAAATGTCCATAAAATACCTTGATGTAAAGGAGGTGAAACGCCTCAAACAGGCTGTCCAGTTGGTAAAGGACACTGGTGGGGCTAGTGAGGGCATTATTTTTCTCCAAGTTTAACCATATTGCCACTATAAACTTTCACTTGTTGCCTTAAGCTGTCCAGGCCATATCAAACATTTATCCGATCTTGGAGCTTCCTTGTGGTTGCATTGTACTTGGTCACAGACCTTTTAAACCGTCCTTATCGAAATGGGGATAAAAGGGACTTCGGGGACCCCCTTTTGGTTGTGGGGATATATAAAAAAATATACATTTATTCGCAATGCAATTGGTCTCTCATTTAAATGCAAGACCTATGGCATTCCATAGAAGTGGCCGCCATTGTCTCAGTTGCTTGAAAACAAAATGCTTGCATGGTGCGCTGAATGTAAGCAGAGATGTAGTGCCTGCAGTAAGAGAAGCTCAATAAAGAAACTAGTGCTCTGCTTACAAAACTACCTATCACTAAAGTGGAAAAACTGAAGTAAAGGGGGCAGTCACCATGGGAGGTTACAAAGGAAGTATTGACACGAAAAAGATTCTATGACAGAAGAAGACCCTGAGGAGGGGAGAAAACAGCAAGGATTTCCATCAACTGCCCTTCGTGGCCAGTGTCATCATTTGGAACTCCCGGAGTGCCCCTGTCACCTCAGTTCCTCTGGCAACAAACCAACATATCGTGGGCTGGGCACAAGGAGAGACCCGTGAAGTATACAATTGAACAAATCAATTGATGGGTGCAGTGCAAGAAATAAACAATAAGTGAAAGTGATGTTAAAAAAGTATCAACAGCAAACCAGAAAACTTTATTAGTGATTGCCGGTGAACTTGATTAAAAATGGTAACTCGGCAATAAACAAATCTGCCGGATGTAGTGGTCAACTAGTTTCAGCCGTCCTAGGTCAGTGTACCCCGGCTTTCTTCAGGACCTCTAAGTATAAGCTACTGCATACAATTAGATTTGACCAAAGGGTCCAAAAAGTGCATAGAAAAGAAAAAACAGCATAAAGTTGTCACAATCCAATTTAGTTGTGAGCTTTTACAGTATCTCTACACAGGACAGATGGTTATTCAAACCTACCCCGTGTGAGGTATCAAACCTCACCTCACCTGGCTCAGACTCAGGTTTAGGGAAGCACCGCCCTCTCAGTCGGTACCTCAGGAAGATTACTGAGGCTCCCCCAGCCTCAGTAATCTTCCTGAGGTACCGACGGAGAGGGCGGTGCTTCCCTTTATGCTGTTTTTAGGTCTCGCGACCTGTCAATGCGCATGCGCATTGAGCGGGGAGCGAGACTATAGGGGCTTAAACAGACTTTAACTAACTGGCGATTTGATGCTGTGCCCGTGCGCTTTTAGGTCAATGCGCAAGCGCATTGACCTAAAATGCGCGTGCACAGCATCAAATCGCCAGCCATCTGTTCCCCTGCAGATCTTCCCGCTCCGCCCCACAAGCTTCCCCCAGCGAGCGCTCTGGCTCAGCCGAGCCGCACTCCTCCCACACCTTTGAAGTGAAGCTTCACTTCAAAGGCCCCTGCTGCTTCACACTGTCGCATTTCTCCTCCCCCCCCCCTCCCCACAGCAATGCCCTCCGCCGTCCGTACTTTCACTTTGACGGCCGCAGGCCGTCTCTCGTGTTTCTCCTCCCCCCTCCCAGTGTTTTTTTTTTGTTTTTTTAAACTTGTTCTCAGTTTTCTTCGCATGTTATCCTCTGCTCTGCCTATTGACTCTTCTCTTCCCCTTTTCCTCTTCTAGGATATATCATTTGTCTTTCTCTTTCTTGCCTGAATTTGGAATTGGCTTTCGGTTTCTCGCTCTTTCCCTCTCACGCCCTTTCCTCATCCCTCAGTTTCTAACTCCTTTTTCGACATTTCCTCCCTATTTTCTTCCATTTTGTTTGCTCTCATTCTTTCTCTCCCCTTTTCCCCCTGACACATTCACTATTTAGGTTTCATTTCGTCTTTGTTCCAAAATGTATTCCATGTTTTGAACCACGAATTCACTTCAGTCTTTCTTCCTCGATTTAGTTTCTCACTTGTTTTCGTTTGCGGTTTGGCTTGACAGCGCAGCTGCCTGTTTACCTATGGTTACACATTCGATATATTATACATACACGGGGGTTTGGCTCAACTCAAAGTAGCTTAGGATCGCTCAACTCATGCAATTGGGTGTTTGCTGCACAATTTAATTTTGGTATTCTTGCATTGCAGTGCATGAGTAGGTAGCATTTGCAATGCAATAGGTCTCACATTTGCAAGAGTTTGAGCTATTGGCATTGTAAATGACATTGCCTTTTATTTATGATTTGGTTTTCAAAATGGTACATAAAAGGCATTGTTATTTATAATGCCAATAGTTTAAACTCTCGCAAATGCGAGACCTATTGCATTGCAAATGCTTGTTTCTTTTCTATGCTCTTTTTGGACCCTTTAGTCAAATCTAATTGTATGCAGTAGCTTATACTTAGAGGTCCGGCAGATTTTTTTATTGCCGAGTTACCATTTTTAATCAAGTTCACTGGCAATCACTAATAAAGTTTTCTGGTTTGCTGTTGATACTTTTTTAACATCACTTTCACTTATTGTTTATTTCTTGCACTGCACCCATCAATTGATTTGTTCAATTGTATACTTCACTGGTCTCTCCTTGTGCCCAGCCCACGATATGTTGGTTTGTTGCCAGAGGAACTGAGGTGACAGGGGCACTCCGGGAGTTCCAAATGATGACACTGGCCACGAAGGGCAGTTGATGGAAATCCTTGCTGTTTTCTCCTCTCCTCAGGGTCTTCTTCTGTCATAGAATCATTATCGTGTCAATACTTGTAGCAACTTTGGTCCTGGAGTGTGACAAATGATCCGATTTGACTGCTTATTTTAAGTCTCTGTAGTGTTTTATCTCATTAGACCACCAGTTATTCTTTGTGTTGAATATATTAGGATTTGGGGATTATATCTGGGTAGGTCTCTAAACATTCCCTTTGACCCTTACTCCTTGCTGGGGGTTGGTATGTAGGTTACAAAGGAAGACAAGGCGGTACTAAGGAGGGACTAACAAGCCAATTAGGAATCAGAAGCCAGCATTTACCAAGGACACTGACCCAAGCCAATGACAAACATGGCCGGAGAGTGGGCCGACCTTCTCCTCCATACTCCACTACAGCAGTCTTGCTGAGCAGCGCATGCACGCTGACTCAGGCTTGACCTAAAAATTAAGATGTAGAAGCGGTTGGAAACAACACAGTGGGATTGGAATAATGGAGGGTGAGGATGATGAAGCAAGATGAAGGTGGGGTGAAACAACACGGGGAAGGGGTGGGAGGAAGCAACACAAAGAGCACAGGGAGGTCAAGCAAACCAAGAGAGAGGCAGGAATATGGAGCAGGAGTAAGCAAATTGACGAGAGAGTGCAACGTAACGTGGAGCAGTGGGGAGAAGAAAACGGTCAAGGCAGGGTAAGAAGCACATGAAGGAGAGAGCATCACGGAGGATGGGTGGGATAAAACACAGGGGCAGAGAAAGAGCAACACAGGCAAAGTGGAGGGGGTGGGAGTACACAACAGAGAGAGAGTGAGACAGCTGGACAATACATGCACTTTTGTGGACAGCCTAATCAAAAAGAAAAAAAAACATGTGAAAAGTGAGCAGTGGAAGGGAACAAGTAATGTGGCCATGCTCTAGGGAAGGGGCAAATGAATGAAGAGGAAGTGAAGTCCACACAAGTTAGCAAATGAGAAGCAAGCAAGATAATGCGAGTGACAATGAAACCAACGAATGGGTGGTCTAAGCACGCTGTAAGCTGGCAATATGTCTCCCAACAGACAGCGCATGCGCGGTCTAGTAGGCAAGACCTAATAAAGAAGTAAACAAATATAGGAAAGCTGATCACATTTTCCTATAAAGGCAGCAAAAATGAAGGTCCGACATCTACAGGAGTCTCAGTTAGTTGAAAACTGCCATAAGTACACAAGCAAATTTGGTTGATCCAATAAGGTGTACTCTGGCAGTATTCCTGAGATAGACCACTATCGATTGAAGAAATACAAAGTGATTGAGGATACAAGAAAATGCAACCAGTTAATTTAGGAGGGCAGGCAAATATGTCAAATATATTCTGTTAGGTCAATGCAAGTGTAAAGTAGCTGTTGGGGGGAAAAGCAGAGAAAAAGAGGGAAACTATGGACAAGAAATGAAAATGAAACTGGCCAAAGGTGATACAAGCAGGTGTCAAATGCCACGAGTAATAAAAAATAATGTAGGACACTTACAGAGAAGCCAGCTACTATGTACATTTGAAAGCGATACAAAGATAAGCATCATACATGCTCTATCCTATCTCTCATCCTTGGATTATGCATCTGTTTATCAACCCATTGACACATGCTATCTTTCACCACCTACTTACCCATACGCAATAAAAGGGACAAACTCAACAAGCATCTACAAAATAAATAAAAAGAATAAAAGTAAAGCAAGCAGTTCAATAAGACTTCTTTGGGAGTTATGGGAATCCCCAAAAGGAAAATAGGAAGGAAAGTAATGAAAGGGGAGCCATCAAACGGAAAAAGGAAAGCTAAATATCTGTCCTATCAGCAGACATTAAAACACCCTCATTTTCAGGTGGATGTGCATATGTGATCAGGGAAAATGCCAAACTTACAGAGTCACAGAGCCAATGGCTGAAGTGGTACAATTACCCGCTGCCCGGTGTAGTACGCCTTCTTAAGGAGAAAGGGAATGTTTTGTTATGTTACGAGGTATTTATAAAGCGCACGGCTACTCCGTGGAGTGTCCCCGCGCTGAAGAGTCCCCCCTTGACAGAAAAACATGTCCAAGATATCAAACTCCTTTAGCTAATGACCTTCATGTCTTTTTTGAGTATTTAGAACTGAAACCCTTTTGGAATGAGGTGGGAGATTCACTTCGGGACATTTTTAAAACCAGGGTAGATGTGAATCTTTCCTTAGTCATATTTGGAGATGATGGTGCCTTTTGTCAAACAGCATCACAGCGAGATAGAGGTCTCTTATTATATATGATTTTGTTGGCGCAGAGAGAGATCTGTAAGAAATGGAAAGATCCCCACCCACCAAAAAGAGAGGACTGGCTTAAAGCCTCGCTCGCCATGGCCCGGCTAGAATATGAAGGTGTCGAGGATAAGTCAATAAACATCTGGCACCCTCTTATGAGTTGGGGACAAGGCCTAAGACTAATCTAGCTAGTCCTATGATTACACCAAGTCCCGTACAAAAGGGGACGGGCCGGGGGCCCAAGCGTGTGCGGTAAGCCAATAGGCCCCCATTTAGTAAGAACGGCTTCATAAGATCTGCAGAGGCTTAAATCGTGAGATGAGGACTAAAAAAAAAAAATAATAGAAGAAAAAGAAAAAAAAAACAGTGTACGACTTCATCCTACAAAGTGAATGTGAATGAAAGTCAAACAGAGAGAAAAGGGCTGACCCAAACACCTGCAATGCATATATATGGGTGTGTGTGTGTGTGAAGACTAATGTATGTTTTTTAAAACATTTTATTACAAGGGCCTAGCACACACATGCATCGGCCAGGCCTGCTTAAGTGGATTAAGCACAGTGCTAATCTTCACACCCACGGTTTGTCAAAGGAAGTAACCAACAACAAAATCTTTGCCTACTACAGCAATCTGTGAAATTCAATGGAATACCATTTACAGGCTTTAGCACAGTGTAATAACAGTCTACCCTTAAAGGAAGTGGCATCCACATACAATTCTCACAATACACAATTAAGGTTTGCTGCATTTGCTGTGATCTTTCATAATGAACATACCAGATCTTTAGCATCAGACATATGTTTTTCTAATGAACCAGTAGGGCCTGTACCCTTTATCACTGGCTCATCACTATAACTTACTGAGGCCTACAATATTATCACGCAAACCATGAGCAAAATTACAAATGTGTATAAACTTAGGAGCATATTATCAAGGACGGGCGATACATTATTGCTGCTTTTATTGGCAGGAAACTGACAATAAAGCGGCGATAATGGGCTTGATAATATGCTCTATGGAAATCCAATCGAAGCCCATGTTAGATGTCTTCCATCTAACATGGGCTTCGATTGGAATTCCATAGAGCATATTATCAAGCCCATTATCGCCGCTTTATTGGCAAACCTTGATAATATGGTCCTGGGTTTGCAAAGCACCACATAACCCCTCTCACGGAGGTCTAACAAAGATTATTATGGTGCAAGTCTTGTACCCCACAAATTTATGCGGGGGGAGGAGAAAAGGGAGATCCAACATTAAAACCCCTTGCTAACTACATTTTATTTTGATATTCAAAGTAACAAAATACAAGTATAAAGCCTTCAATACAGTGTAATAATATTTAAACCTTAAAGGCCGATTGCATCGAAAAAACTCCTTTCACAATAGGTAGGTTTGGCTTTCTATATTTGTTATAACTTTTCATAACTAAAAAGTCCAACCTATAGCATTCGACATAACATTTCCCAATGATCCAACCAAGCCTATAGCCTATATTACCGGCTTGCCGCCATCATTAATTCAGGGAGCACCAAATTGCAAATCTTCTGCCTGCAAAGTTTGTCAGAGAGGGAAACCAGAGGTGTAAACCAACATCCCAAAACCTACAATAACCTGAAACAATGCTTGAACACAGCTTTACACAGCGTAATAACAATCCTCCCGTAATGCCCTATAGGCTTTAACTTTGATCAAGACAATGAATAAGTCAGGCCTACTGTTTTCATCGTACATTTTCATAATAAACAAATTAGACCTACAGCCTCTGGCATAACTTTTTCCAATGAACCAATCTGGCCTGTAGGATTTACCTCTGTCTTGTTGCCATAAACAAATCAGTCCTGCTGTATTCCTTATAAGACTTTTGTAAAGAGCATTCCACTGTGCTAGAACAAATATTGCAATTTTTTTTATAACTTTTGATCCTTTAGGGCTAGAGAGATTTTCCCCACGGTGGGAAAACCTTTTATATAGATAAACAGGACTGAAGACCAAGAGGTTTTATCAAGTCATGAGACTCCAAGGTGACATGTGATGTCCATATAATGTACGGCATGGGATACCTTACTCATTATAATACACATTTAAACCATGAACCTTCCCACAAACTATTTAAATCATTGGTGTGGTGCTCTTACATATAAAAGAGATAGGATGTTTGTAAAGATAAAGAATAAAATTGGAATTTTCTAGAGCAAAACTAAACACACCAAAAAGCAGTTAGATATGTGTTGCAAAAAGATATTAGAATCACTTTACCTCAGATTTAAAAAACTTTGTAGCTCAAAATGTGTAGAAACTAGCAGGGAAATGCTCGCTTTCCTAAAAAAAAAATTACTTAAAGCATGGAAGCAACGTGATTCCATAAATATCTCCTTATCACTGTTGATCTAGAAAAACAGAGCAGAAGGAAAAGCTGTGCTTCATTTTATTAAAGTGCAGCTTTAATTATGCTATGTGAAATGCTTTCCCTTGGCGGCTGGTTCAGGCAGTAGGCATTATGACATAAGAACTCAAATGTAGTAAGCTATTACACTTGAGCAGCTACAACATTTCTTTATTAAAGGTGATTAGGGACATTCCAAGTCGCCTGTAATAAGGAAATCAGAGATGGCTTCTTGTACATGAATTGCAGGATACCATGTACTATATAGTTATAAAGCAACAAGACAGCAGAAATATGAGATGAGAAGAACACTCAGTGGTCAAAGATCAAGCACAGAAGTGTACAGTGTACAGTGTAAGGGAAGCAGAAGTGGACAGTGTAAGGGAAAATTGAGGGAATGCAGCAGAGACAGAGTAAGGAGAATGAGCTGAGGAAAGGAGCTCAGAAGACATCCATGAATGAGCTGAAGAAAGATAGATAGGGGTATAGTTCACATACAACAGTGTCAGAGGAAGCGAGAAACAAATACCTGAGAGTTGTCAACATAAAAGTGGCAGGATAGGCAAACGAAGAATATAGATGCAAGAGTTTTGTAGATAGAGAAAAGGAAGAGGCCAAGACAGTGCCTTGATGTACCCATCAAGGTGTTCGGGGTTCTCACAAATCCAAAGTATGGAGTAAGTTTGGCCAGAAACATAGGAATTAAGATAAAAGAAAGACGTACCAAGATCCCAAGAGAGGCGAGAAGCTGAAACAAACATTGGCAGAGCCAAACATTCGGTCCTATAAATAATGTGTTCAGTCATGATGAACAGCACAGCAGCATTGTGCACCAGGGCTAAAAAAACAAACACTAATGGAGCAACCGTTGAGTCATTTTGCACTTACAAAGGGCACTTTAAAGAATAATGTATTTACTGATCCGAGATTGATCAGTAAATGTTTCAAAACGTAGCATAAAAGCGCTGCTTTAAAATAGACCTTGGCTCTCTTTAAAAAATAATAATAATGGATGAGTGGGTTGCAGGAGCGGGCAGGGGAATGAAGCAACATGGAGTTTAGGGGGAAGCAACAAGTGGGAAAGAAATTGGGCAAAGGAGAACAGAGAAGAATACGAAGGGGGTATAAGCACACTGCAAGTTATAGCAACGTGCAAGTGAAGGGGGCTTAAGCACAAGGTGTGATAGCAACACAAGAGTGGGTGGTGGGAGAGAAGCACATGGACAGAGAGACCAAGAGGGGATAAAAGCACAAAATGGATATCACTGGAAAACACATGCACTCTACTGAAGTGTTAAACTAAAAGAAAACATAGTTCCTTAAAAGCCAGCAGAGGGAGCACAGAAACCAGCCAACCAAAGACATGACTATAGAGGCTCTGCTCCGTGGCAGGGAAAAAGGCATGATTGACAAAAGAAATTTAATAAGAAGCAGGAAAATGAAAGCGACAGGAAAGACAACTAATGGTAAGCAATGGTGGGGCTCCACGCCCCTGTGTGTTGTTGGAATGCCCATAACATCTCTTTTGCATTTGGACAATATATTTATTTATTTATTTATTTATTTAAGGGTAGTAATATGTATATTACTGTCTGTTCAGGTCACTGGACAAGCAGGAAAAATGGCTAGGGATCGTTTGTTGTCATACTACAGAGATATAACCATGCTCTTCACTGGCTAAATAGGCCACAACTCTTAGCAATTATAAAAACTGCCAAAAGTGGAAGGCATGCTGTGCCAGGTAGAGAAGAACGTCCTCTCAAAACCGACATATAAACAAAACAAAACACTTTCATGCATAAAAAGGTGCCTCAAAAACTGAGGCGAAAGCCAAAACAGCTTCTAATAAAAGTGACTGCAGAATCCACAAAGTGCCTTACAAAAGGCAAAAATAATAAGCAGCTTGAAATAACCACATCCGGTAAATGTCCTTAGAAACAATGTCCCATTTTAGGTTAACAAAATACACAAATGGGGAGGAGACGGAGGATTAAAGAGAGCAGTGGGGGTGAGAAACATGCAAGGTGAGACAGCTGTAAAACATGCACTCTTATGAAGTGTGTTGTACTTGCTGCTCAGCCAGTGTGAGGGCGATGTGGAATGCTGGGATGGATGATGCTGTGGAATGTTGGGTGAGTGAGGTTGGCAGCTGGAGGATGGGCTGAGCAGCAGGAAGGCAGCTCCTGGTGGGGCTCTCTGTACCTGTAACCTGGCACCATCTACCATAATAAATACCATCTTAAGTTACCCGTAACCAGGATCTTCGTTTTCATTACTACAAAGTGCTTCACAAAAAGAAGAGAAAAAAAAAAAAAGAGTTCACGAAAAACATGAGCAGCCGTGGAAGAAAAGAAGGAGCCATTACCTCCTCGTGCGTCTTCCTCGCCACAGTCATTACTAATGAGCATCCTGCTCCCACAGAAACTCCAAGCAAAAGTTAACATACTAGTCTCCCTATCCCTCCAACATGGCCCCCAGTGGCAACCACCATTCACATAAAAGGATACAAGATCCACATCACGACTTGTTTTTTTGTTTCTGCACTGCTCCGAGTGCTGTTCATGTTCCTGTTCTACAGGTGAGTTGGGGACGGGGGTCCTGCTTTAGCGGACTCTTGGGCCCCATTCTGATGGGGGGGGGGGGGGGGGGGAGTTGGTTTTCACGCTTGTATTGCCTGTTTCACTCCCCCCTTGGTTGTCGCTTAGGGCATTTTCCCCTGTCCTGCTCTAGCGGACACTGGGAATTGCTGTGCCTGTCTCTTTTGTTTGTACTACCGGGTCCTGCTTTAGCGGACTCGGCGTATCTTTGCTGTTTTCATGCCTTGGTGGGGGGGGGAGGGGCTGGTATGTCTCATGCGGGTTCACTTCCTCCCACATGCTTGTTTCTTTTTACTGTACTATTTTTTCACTGTTTTCATGCCTGCCGGGGGAGGGGGGGGGGGGGCTGGTGAGTCGCATACGGGTTCCCTGCCTCCCACCTGCATGTTTCTTTTGGCTGTACTATCGAGTCCTGCTTTGGCGGGCTCGGCGTATCTTCGTTGTTTTCGTGCCTATGCAGGGGGGGTGAGGGCTCGTGGATCGCTCGCCGGTTCCCTCCCTCCCACGTGCATATTTGATTTGGCTGTACTGCCGAGTCCTGCTTTAGCGGACTCGGCGTGCCTTGCTTCTTTTCATACCTCCCGGTGGTGCTGGTGAGTTGCAAGGGGGTTCCCTCGTTCCTCGTGGTTGTCCGCTTCCACGTCTCCAGCGGCTGAGCTCGGTGGGCTCGTTTGCCGGCCAGGGAGGGGGCGTGGCTTCATACCGTCTTGCTGTGGTTTAGCGCGCTGTATGCTGCGCGCCTTCTGGCGGCTAGTGGAGGCGTTGTGCTTGATAAGGTCACTTCTTGGCTTACTTGTTAGTATGTAGGTATTTCCCCTCTAACGGTTTGGTGGGTTGACGTCCTGACTCTGGCTTCTGTCATGATTTTCATGGGCGTGTCGATGGCCGGCCTGGGACGTTTTCCGTATGGTACGTGCCTTGATGTGGGGGGCGACGGTCCTGCTTTAGCGGACTCTTGAGCTCCGTTTTGGGGGGGATGCAGTGTCAATTGTTCTGTTTTTATCCCCCCTTGTTGGGCACTTTCTGCATATTCCCCCGTCCTGCTTTAGCGGACTAGCGGGTTCTTGCTTTCTGTGCCGGTTCTGTTTCTGCTACTGACACAGAGTCTTGCCTTTGAAGACTCAGCGTCTTGTCTGGGGGCCTGATATTGTTTACTCGTGTTGCCGTGTCCTGCTCTAGCGGACTCGGCATGTTTGTTGGTGCCTCCTGATGCCGCTTTGTGCTTGTAGCAGTCCCGGCGTGTTTTCCGGGGTGCCCGCCCTCATGGACCAGGTTTCGAATCCTGCCTAATCTGTGGAGTTTCCCCAGGTGGTAACTTTTAGTAAGTTCCGTGTGCATTTCCCTGCACACCTTCCTGTTTGTGGCCACGGCATTTGGTTTCCTGCTGTTGGTCATTTTTTAAGGCAGGCAAGTGGGGGAGCTGCATTCGCTCGGGGTTTGTGTCCGCTTCTGATACTTCATGTATTTTTGTAGCGCTTGCCTCGCGGGTGCTTGTAGGGTTTGGTGTTTCCCTCCCCATGTGCTTCTGCATACTCAGCTTCCCTCCAGGTCACGCTGGTGGGTCACATACGTGTTCTCTTCTCCTGCCTGCCCCTCTCATTTTGCATGTTACTGTGTCCTACTTTAGCGGACTTGATGTTCCCTGCTTTCGGACCTCCCTATTTTGCTCGCATGGGAGGGGGTTTGACTGTGGGTTTGTGGGTCCCTGGTTCTATCCCGGGTTTCGTCACAATTTGGGCTTCTGCTTTATATGTCGCAAAGCTGTTTGATGTCGAATCGTTTTGACGCTCTTAGTTATCATATCCTTTGCTTGCTGCGCTTCTTGGGATAATACGGTGACATGCCTGCAGCGTGCTGCTCCCGGACTGGGGTTCTTTTCTCTGATTTCTATGGTGATGATGCGCTTTTGGGGTGCTCCTACTTGCCATAGTGATGTTGCTGGTCATTCTTTTTCCGCGGCCGCGGAGGGTTCTTCTTGTTCTTTGGACTCAGTCCCTTGCCTTGCGTTGTTTCAGCAGATGTTGGTTCCTGCGGTGGCGGCTGCCTTGCATGTTCGGGATTCACTTCCCCCTCCCATGAGGGCCTGCTGTGTTCCGGGTCCTTCCCGTGTCACGGTGAGGGAGGAAGTTGTGGACCTGCATGGTCTTTTTATGCTGGGGTTGGATCTTGGGGTTATACTTCGATGCATCCGTTCCTTTCTGTTGTTTCCCGAGTCCATGTTGGATATCCCCTGGTTTCTGATGTGGATGGTGGGATGTCTCACGGAGGCCTATGTCCGGTGATGGATCTGCCTTGGTTGGATTGGTGTTTTGGTTCCGTCGCATGCCAGTTGGTGTCCTTGGAGGTGTTCCTACCTCTACTCATTCATTGGGCTTCTGGATTCCTTTGGTTTGCGGGATGCTTCTCTTCTTGCCCCTGTCCTTTTGGACTCACGTATTGGTTTGACTTTTGGCCTGTGTTCCTCCCCTCGTGTCTTTGCTGCGGTTCTGGCACCTATGGTTGGGCTTTTTCATGGGAGGGGGATTGTGTTCTTCCTTACCTGGTTGTTTGGTTGAATCTGCTTTTTTTTTCTCTGAGACAATGCTCCATGTCCGTGAGGGTTGCCTGGTCCTCGTGGGTCACGGTTTTTTCTTGCTTCCTGATTTCTACTCTCGATCGGATGTACATTGGGGCTCTATTGGGACGCTGTTGGGTTTGGTGTTCGGGCGTCATACACTGACTTTGCCTCTGGAGCCTGTTTTCAGTCCCTGGTGTCGGGGTCTTTCCCTCCAGTGGGACTTTGATTGGGGGTCCGGGTATTCTGTCCGCCTGCTTGCTGGTGGTGCCTTGGGCTCCTCTCCCTTTGTCTCTTATGATGAGTTATCTTGTTTTTCTCATTGACGCCCCTCTGGTCTGGATTTCAATCTGGGGTTCCTGTGCCTGCCCTGGTGAGGGTGGTTCTGTGTTGGTGGCTGGATGTTGGTCATCTGTTCCGATGTCGTCCGTTTCTGTTTGCTCCCGCTCGGACGGTCACTGCGCGTGTCTGTCTATGGCCTTGGGGGGCTTTTCTGGATGACTCTTTGATGCGGACTCCATTGTTCTAGGCCGGGGTCATGGTTGGCCTCACTGTCTGCCGTTTCTCTCCTGACCTGGGGGAGTGTGTTGACGGGTTGTCTGTGTGGGATCTTCCCTCCGTGGGGTCTTTGTCTCTGCTTCAGATGGTATTCCTGCCATTGTTGTGGTGTTTTGAATATCGGGTGGTGGACTTCTTTGCTTCTTCGGTCCTTGGCACGTTCCGTTGTTTCTCCTCTTTTGTGCCCTTTTCGTGGGCTTGGAGGTGGATGCGTTGTCCTTCCAGTGGCCGAGGGGCCTGTTGTCCGCCTTCCTCTGGTTCCCTTACTTCCGGCACTTGTGATGGGGTTTGGGTGTGTTGGGGCTTTGGTGCCTCTGGTGGTTCTGGGTTGGCTTCTCCCCCGTGGTTTCCTCTGTTAGTGGCGGTGTTACGTCCGGGGTGGGCGTTGCCGTTCCTTTGATATCCATTTGTTGGACCCTCCGGTTCATCTTCCGGTGTTCCGGTCCATGTTCCTTCTGGGTTGGCTCTTGTGCAGTGTTCCCTGGATGATTGTTCATTTGGAGTTGCGGGTCTTGTTCCGCTGTGGGGGCGCCCCTCTGCTTTGTTGTCTTTCGCTACGCTTTGGGTCTCATTTGCTATTGGGGTCTGCACTATGTTTTGGCTCCTGGGTGGGTCCGGGATGTTTTTTTGGGGGGGTCGGTATTGGTTGGACTTGGCCCTTTCTACTCTCCATGTTTGGGGGGGGGGGATTCCTTTGAAGCTTTTTCTTGGTCTCCCTTTTGTGTCTGTGGGGCCTTTTGGAAGCTCGTCATTCGTGTCTCTGGACCTTCTACCCCCTTGTCCTGGGTTATCTCCTCCCTTTGGAACCTTCCGTTGGTGTGGGTGCATTGCACAGGGTTCCATTGGTCTGTTGGAGTGCGGGGTCTTGCTGTTTTTTACGTTTGGAATGTTTTGGTGCTCTTGCGTACTCTTCCTTCTTTTGTGCCTGCTTGTGCTCTTCTTAGTCTGTCGGCAGAGGTGTTGCTTCCTGTTGACTCCTTTGTACATTTTTGGTTGTGTAGCGTGCCTTGATGTATTCTTGTTCTTGCAAGGCTGCTTTTTCTGTGGTGGTCTCTTGTTTGTCGTTTTGGCTGCTCCGTAAGGGTCCGTTGCCATCTCTTCCGCTCTCGACCGGTGGATTTGGGTGGCTCTCCTTTTGGTGCCTGTTTCAGTGGGTAGTTCCCTCTCGTTTGTTTCGGGGGCATTCCTCTGGTTTGTTGCAGTTTCTTGGTCCGCCTTTCCAGTGGTTTCCTTGGGTGTTTGGCTGGTCGACCGCTTGGTCTTCCCCTCATGCCTTCTTTTCTCGTTACCGGCTTGGGGTTGGTGCTTCTGTTGCCATTGCCTCTTTGGTTCTGTACTCAGTGGTTTCTTGGGGTGTATCTCTCTCCTTGTTGTCGCTGATGTTTTTTGTTGTGCTCTGCCTTCCGTGTGTGGGCTGTGTTTCCTATCCATGGAGCTGATATTGCTTTGGTATCTGCTCATTAGTCATTACTGTGGCGAGGAAGACGGACGAGGAGGTTATGCCCCGGTTACTTACCGGTAATCTTCATTACTCCGAGTCCTGGTCTTCCTCGCCACAGTATAGTTTCCCTTCCCTCCCGGCCCTTTGTTGTGGCTTCATGCATGCGGCTTTGGTTTACAGGTCGTGATGTGGATCTTGTATCCTTTTATGTGATTGGTGGTTGCCACTGGGGGCCATGTTGGAGGGATAGGGAGACTAGTATGTTAACTTTTGCTTGGAGTTTCTGTGGGAGCAGGATGCTCATTAGTAATTACTGTGGCGAGGAAGACCAGGACTCTGAGTAATGAAGATTACCGGTAAGTAACCGGGGCATTCTGGGAGGGGGTTACTGGCTGTGCTCCAAGTGAGGGACTAAGCCAAGCTGGACAGATTAAACAAATAAAGCCAGCACCCAGAAAGCAAATGTGAGTGAAAAAAGGCAACGTTAATAGTAACCAATAGACAGAATGCATTTCGAGCTTAACTTTCAGCAAGTCCCAATATGTCTGTGCAACAAGACAGAACACGTCTAGTAGGCTTCGACCTAAAAGCTATTGAGCACTCAGCCATCTCAAAAGCAGCAAGGAGATTCATGAGAATACGAAGGAAGGAAACATGCTCAGAAAAGACAAATAATGACACAGAAAGAGTAGTTTTAAAGCAGTATGTACAACAGAGGATGGGAAATACATGAATTAAAGTCAAGAATAATACCTTTTTGTAAAAATGTGCTAAAGTGGGTTCTGAAGGAAGGGACTGGAGGGACTTGGCACCAATTAGATAGTGGTTAAACGGTTGCATAAAGTCTTTTCAAGTGATGACCAGAACAGTGACTTACTTTGAAGAGTAAGGAATTATACCAGAAGACAGCTAAAGATTAGAGACAAGAAGGTATAAAAGACAGGATAGAAGAGATGAGCTAAGAGATTACAAACGAACGAACAGAGGGTCAGTGGGATCCATAGTAGGGTTAGAGTGAGAAAAAGGAGGGCATCAGGAGGTGGCATGAGGCATAAGAACGAAAGAAAAAGAGGCGAACCTATAATTTTTTGAAATACAGAAGAAAGAAAAATCAGAAGTAGTCAGCTAAAAGGTAATAAAGTAGCAAGGGACAAAGGTCATAGCTCTGCTTCGCCTGGTACAGCCTGTCTTTGATGTAACCATGGCTCAAGTCAGTGGCCAGTTCTCTCAACTTGTGGATGTGGCTACTGTTTGGCTGTTTCTGACACCTAAGAAGTGTTTTTCCTAAAACGAAGGTTTGTTTGGCAAGGACATTAGATTGTCTATGCAGTGGTAAATCCACTGCAGATTCAAAGTATTGTTAATGAAGTTTGTGCATTTATGAGTTTGTGCAATATTACAATATTCATAGATTGTCTATGCAGTGGTAAATCCACTGCAGATTCAAAGTATTGTTAATGAAGTTTGTGCATTTATGAGTTTGTGCAATATTACAATATTCAAAATTTGGTTTTACACTCCAATACACATGAACGCATGTATAGAAATTTGTTTTCCTGACTCTTGCTAACTACGCCTCAATTTGGGACTGGCAGCCATGTTTTTTAAAGCATGTTTTGCTCCAGTCCTTTCCCTGCACATTTCACCATTCGTTATTTCTGAAGCACACACTATGGAAGCCCACTATTTGTTTATTTCCATTGTCATTGTTCATGATGTTCTTGATGATTCTTCTGTGGGCCAGTTACAAAACTGTATGTAAAGGGGTGGCTAGGCGGGTGGAAGAGGGGTCCCCCTCAAGCGACTGGTGGAATGTTGACTCTGCATCCCCTCCCTCTTTCCACTTATCTCAGAAAGAGTGGAGCACCGACCGGCATCCTCTGTGTGCCGAGCAAGAGGACGAATTGGATGACGGTTCCTTTAATTGGAATTACATCAACGACGAAGGCACGCCCCCTGCTGATGCCAGAAGCACGGGATTGGCTAAAAGCCAGGAAGCCCGAAGCTCGGCGTGTGATGACACCCCAGAGGCGTTTGGAGGTGGTGTTTGGACCGAGGAGGAAGAAGACGGATTTCGGAGAGGAGTGAGAAGACGTATCTCAGAGGAGGGAGAACCAGAGCGAGGAGGCCAACGTTCCCGCGAAACTGCTGTTTTGGGAGAGAGGGTCAAAACGAAAGACATCAGATCTCTGTGAACGTGCAATGCTTGGGGATTTAACTTCATATACAGTGTTTCACTCAATTTCTTACTTTTATCCATTAGATAATACAAACCATCATTGAACCTACCGAAATATCGAGCTCCAACAGCAAACACGTTTTTACTGCATCTGGCATGGTCAGTTGCTCTGCTTTTGTGACAGGAACTTGGAAATGCGGCTCAGAATTCAATACAGAAAAAGTGGAGTTCTAAAAATAAAACAAATGTTTAAGAAAAGCTGCTGAAATTTTAAATCGGAATGTCGACAATATCTAACAGGGAAAAATATTCCTTAGTTTCTAGTGAACAACACAGTGATTAAACAATAAGTGCCAACTGATATGCAGTGAAGCTTGCAACACATATATATGCCCTAGCAAGTATAAATACTTTGAAGAACATCTAGATTGCAATCAGATTCAAAATTACTTTAATAATAAAAGAGTAGGACACCAGGATTATGTTTACTATATTCATTGTTGCTCCTCTACAATCCTCTGGGAATAGAGCTTGCTCAGCATGCATCCCTCCCTTGAAGCATAGCCTCTGTCTTGTTCTCATCCTTTTGAATGAATGACCTGTATCCTCCACTACTCCCCATTTAAGGAACCACTTTTTTCTTTCAGCACACAATCAGAGTGTGTTTATATTTTAACTTTTTACATAACCTTTTAAATGGGGTTTCCTTTTAGACGCATGGCTCTCCCTCCAATTATGCTGTTAATCCCTGGAACTTGGTGTCTTTAAAGGTTAAAAGAGTCTCAGCACTCTTCCCTTTTTTTTGGATTGTATTTTGCACATGTATTGGCTGCTATTTATTTGTTCTATGCACAATTGGGATATATTGTATTAACACACTCTTGCTGTTATTTTAAACTTGATTTTTCAAAGAAGCTTTCATTATACATTGTTGTATAATGTTTTAGAAATGTGCATATGAAGTTGCTGCTACTTAATGAGTTTGTGCACAAAATTATAATGTATTTATTTTTTAGGTTTTGTTAAAGGAAAATGTTTTTTTCATCCAAATATGCTAATTGTTTTAGAACAGTTTTATGTTTTTTCCAAGCAATTGATGTGAAGTACATTATTCTAAACTGAATCTATCACGAATCTACTACTGTTTAGTATGGACCTAAACGTGTGCCACTTGTTTTGGTAGAGGTTTATTTAGGACTTTGTTGCTGCTTATTGGTCTTAATGTTGAGAACCTTTATTTGTATCTCGCTCATTAGGGTAATTGACCATATCCATCTATGTTATGTAAGGGAAAATCTAAGATTAGCTATGAAGGGTTTCAATATTTATCAATGGACTGAGAAATTAATGGTCCTTACGTTTTATTAGATTTATTATGTAAAAATTGTATGTATATTTACGTGGACCTCATTGGAGATCCAAACCTTTAATACATTTTTAATTGAATTGAGTGTGTTTACTTGCTCTCTCCCTCATGACCTTTCCCTAATACCCAACTTCTGCATGCTCTTTAATGGTTCCTGCATGCCCTACTTATCTGAAGTAATCATAACTCATGCCCTAAGGTAACTATAACTCACACCCACCATGCACACTTTTTCATCAATAATGTAATTGCAAATGTTGCAGTGATATTATCAATATATGTCACAAAAGATGTCACAAGTGATGTCATATTTGGGGTAGTTAGCGTGCATGGTGAGGGCCCGAGTTACAGTTACTTGGGATAACCAGAACTGTTGAATTTCAGTGGTGTTGTACATTTAATCTTCGAACAGAAATCTTCAAATAACTATAATATCACTTTAACCTTTGTTTTTTTTCAGTGACTTTCTAGTTTTTAATTTTATTGCGTAAAGTAAAATTTTATTGCCATACGTAAAGCCAAACCCCTGCTGCGCCTAACCGACGGCCTAAGCCAGGCCCGGCAGCCAAACCCTTCTATTCCCATATTATCCCTGGTGGGATAATATTGCACATCCCTGCACATAGGCAGGGAAATAGACTGTGTCCCAGGATAGGATCCCCGGGACACCATCCCTGAGCTAGCCCCAAGGGATGGGCTCCCCAGGGCAATTCAATGGCTCTGGGAGGGGAGCCATGTGCCCCTTCCTCATTTGGTACTGTGCAGCCCAGCGGGATGGGGTCTCTGAGGCCTCTTTAGGCTCGGAGAGGGGTGCCATGTGACCCACTCCTCTTAATTATAACATTGGCCCAGGGGAATGACGTCCCAGGGTCTGTTAGAGGTTTAGGAAGGGGGGCCTCGTGCCTCCATTCTACGGTTTACTGTTGGCGTGGCCCCCAGGGATAGGATCCCTAGGCCTTTTTTAGGCTCAGGTAGTGGTGCTGCACACCCCCTCGCCTTAAACAAATATAAGCCCCGGGAAATGGGATCCATGTGGCCTCTCCAAAGCTTGGGGATGGGTGCCATGCTCTCCCTTCCCCTTTAAACAGATAATGTGCCACCCCCTCCCTCCCGGGCTACCCCAGGGGATATTATTTTCTTTCACCCATGAATGCACAGCAACATTAAAAAAAATATATATGTTTTTGGCCCAGGGCCTAGGGTGGACAGGGTATTCCTACCCTGCCCCTTTTTTTTTAAGTGAGTCCTGAGTCCTAAGATGGCTGCTGCCTCATCTTTGTTGTTGTAGAGGCAGCCAATCAGTTCTCAGCATGACATCTCTCGGTTCCGTGGATCCTCTGTGACGTGATATATCCAATGTTTTTGAGGACTAATTGATCAAAAACAACTGAATGGATTTAGACCAAATCACATAAAGCAATCTTTCTGGACCAGGTTCCAGCTTTCTGCCAAATTTGGGGTAAATCCGTTCAGCAGTTTGGGCTGTAAATGTGTTCCTAGGTAAAAATAAATGAGTAAAACACGTTTTGGGACACCCCCTATTTCAGGCATCCAATTGAAAGATCACCCCAAATATTTCCAGGAATAACTGAAAAAGTTTTTGGGGAGAAAGTTTTGTCAAGATTTGCCACAAAAAAAAAGTTGTTTTTAATATTTTATTTATTTGGCGATTGTTTTAATGTTTAATTGATTTATTAATATTGTTATGTTATATATATATATATATATGTGCGTGTGTGTGTGTGTTTATAGAAGTTTGTATTTATATTTAGTATTACATACATTAAACATTTAATTCATTTTATATAATAAAATATCTTTGGCACCGATTGATGAATCTCCCCGAAATTTTCAAAACTCATGGGGTGCTCCGGTTCTATCCTGAAAGTTTGGGGGCGCTTCGTCGAGCGGGGGTCGAGAAAAAACTGCTGAACTGAATTACACCAAATTTGGCAAAAAGGTACAGCTTTAGTCAGAAAGCAACCTTTTTAAAAATGATGTAAATCTGTTCAGTAGTTTTTGAGAAATTAAGGAATAAAGAATGTGATATCTATGGCCGCGCAGGATCCGCGCACCCTCCCGATCACAAGCTGTATGCTAATTGGCTGTCAACACTCCAAACCAGGAAGTGTTGGCGCCCATCTTGTGCCTCGGTAGAACCGAGGCACAAGAAATCAGTCCAACTAAGGCGCAAAATGCAAAAAGGGGGCAGGGTAGAAACACCCTGACCCCCTAGGCCTGCTTAGGGAGTGCCCCCCCCCCCATTTTTTTTAAATCGGCAAAATCCGCGCAGGGTGCGTGGATCCTGCGGAGAAAAAAAAAAGACGAAGCCTGGGCTCCCGCACTTCGTTGCTATTTAGCCCCCGGGGAGGCCAAGTCCCGAGGGCAATGTTGTTATGTAATGGGGGCCCTCCCAACCCCGGGGACCACCACCCCACCGGAGCGTTAGAAAATTATATGCAGGGGGCTCACAGCCCCTCCCCAGCCCCGGCGACTGCCACCCCGGGGCTTGATTTTTGTTTTATTTATTAAAAAAATAACCTGGGTGAGGGTGACCGCCACCTCCCCGGGGCACTAAATAGTAAAATTGTGGGGTCCATGACGGACCCCCCAGCCACGGGGACCACCACCCCCCAGGGGCTTTGTAAATTGTGGGAGGGGGGCCGGACGCGCCCTCTCCTGGAGCCTTGGCATGAGCCTGGGGACCGCCACCCCCCATGGCCGGCTCCTGCAGTGTCCGGGGGTGCCCAGCATTTAGGTGTATGAGTACATATGATGACTGAGTACATGTATGAGTGACTGTATAGAACTGTTGGTGAATGAGTGGATGTGTGTGTAGATCTTGGAATTACTGAATAGGTGTGTTGTAACTGGTATTGGTATCTCCATTCTTTTGAAAATGTTAGTTTCTATTTTTGAGTGTGTGTATCAAAGGTTATATTAGGGTGAGAGGAGGCCTGCCACTCTATCAAGGATGATGTCATCAGTGATGTCATCAGTGGTCATTTGAGATGTCATCAGTGATGTCATGAGTGATGTCACTGACCATGTCATGAGTGATGTAATATGTGACGTCATCAGCAGTGCATTGCGGGCGCACAAGTTATAGTTAGCTGAACTAACTATAACGGGGAATTTCAATGGTGTTGCACGAGTGAAATGTCCAGCTAACTATAACACCCCTGAAACCTATGTTTTTTTCAGTGAATTTCTAAGGTTTTTAAAATGCTAATATCTAACTATAAAGTGCCCGATACCTATGGTTTTTTCATGGATATATACCTATATTTTGTATGTTTTTTATTGATAGTAGTGTGAAACAATATTTCATTTTCAATATTTTTGTACTTACAATTATAAGTATAGGGACAAAATATTTTTGAGATGGCATTTTCATTACATGATACTGTTGTCGATATTGTGTCGGTCTTCCACTGAATAATTGATGATCCAGTTGTGGCCAATGAACTATTCATCTGAATGATTATTATTAACAACGTAGTTCTGATAGTGAAATTGGAGGTTCACATGAGTAATATACTCCAATGTCAGGGTCCGGAGCTCAACAATTGTAAAGTGAATTGATGATGTTCTGATGCTTTTGAATTTTAAATATTTTTTATGTATTTTTTACCTCTGTAATGATTGTATTTCTGGTCTTTAGTGATTTTGGTAAGTTGGTTTATACTTCAAGCAACAATTAAATATTTAAACCATATCCAAATCCCCCTTATCAAAAGCCACAGAAAATTCTGAAGAACAGCTTGAATAAGTGGCCACCATCTTCAGTGACTAGAAGGGTAATCTGGACCAGTAACATTGCAGTTTCCATGCCATAAACTGTAAATCTGTTATATTGGAATTCAAACTAACAACTACGAAGGAGGTAGTATTTTGGAAAAACTTGATGTTGCCACTTTACCAAATTTTAGACAAGATTTGTCATGAAAGCAGTTCTGCTACAAATCTGTGGCTGCTAATGTCACAGACGATTTCAGAGGGAATTGTGGTAGCATGAGGCAGTGTTCAAGGTTTGAACATTCTGAGGATGGTGGTGTATTA
This sequence comes from Lissotriton helveticus, assembly GCF_964261635.1. NCBI lineage: Eukaryota > Metazoa > Chordata > Amphibia > Caudata > Salamandridae > Lissotriton > Lissotriton helveticus. The sequence goes on from NC_136063.1 coordinate 1,027,401,700, forward strand.
TATGGTATGGTTATGAAACCTTACCATGTAATACCCACACAAAACTGTGGGTAAAGTCAGGCTTATTTGTAAACCCTTTAGCTCAATGCTGGGTAGGTTTGTCTTCGGCTAGCAAGGCTTAAACAAAGAACCTAGTGTAAATCATTTAGAAGCACCAACAATGCGAATAAGTTCGCTCCTTTTATCAAGGGTATGTTTGTGGAGAGTAGGGAGAGAGGTCGGCTTCCATATGATCAGCGTGTTGCAAATATCATAGTCCTCCATAAGGAAGGTAAGCCGAAGACCGAGTGTTACTCATATAGGCCGATATCCCTGTTGAATGCTGAACCCAAAATCTTGGCGAAACTGTTGGCGAACCGCCTGGTCAAGGTTATTACGACGCTGGTACATCCAGACCAGTCAGGCTTTATGCCCCGCCGGAATACAGCTCTTAATCTGCGTAGGTTGCATGGGGTACTCTGTGGGGCTTCACAGATACACGAGCCGACAATTTTGTTATCTTTGGATGCCACTAGGGCCTTTGACAGAGTGGAATGGCCCTATCTTTTTGCCGTCCTCGGCGAGATGGGCATAGGCTCGGAGTTTGTCTCTCGGGTCGGCCTCCTATATTCTGGTCCGCTGGCCCGAGTAGTTGTTAATAATCACAGGTCGGCAGACTTCGCGCTGGGGAGAGGCACCAGACAGGGCTGTCCTCTCTCCCCGCTGCTCTTTGCACTGGCGCTCGAGCCGCTTGCGGCATGGGTTCGTTGGGATAGATCGATTAGGGGGCTCCGATGGACGCCCGACTGGGAAGACAAGATATCACTTTACGCGGATGATATTTTGTTGTATCTGTCCTCTCCTCGAGCTTCGCTTATAGTATTCCTAGACGTGCTGGAGGTGTTTAGTAGATATTCAGGCTTTGCCATTAATTGGACGAAGTCGGTCCTGTTTGTTTTGAGTGGTGATCCCCCGGAGGTTCCTCCAAGTTGTCCGGTTAAATTGGAAGTGGAGGGACTCCAATATCTTGGTATTTTTATATCCTTGGACCCTCAGAGCAGATATTCCAAAAACCTGTTGTCTCCTTTGGTTCGGCTTAGGCGCGACGTGGATCGCTGGAAGTCGCTTCCGCTTTCTCTTCTTGGTCGAGCTGTTCTGTTTAAGATGATGGCTCTTCCTCGTTTCCTCTATGCGCTTCAGAACTCTATGGACCCGGTCCCGCCGTCGTATTTCAGGGAGGTTGAGTCTGTCCAGAGACAACTTCTTTGAGAGGGTAGGCCCCGAATTGCGTTTGTGAATTTGCATTGCCGTGGTACGACGGCGGGATTGGTCTGCCTAATATTCGGAAGTATTATTGGGCATCACAGTTGGCGGCGGTTAATAAGGCTGTTTACGGTTCACCACTGGACCCCGGCTATATTATGGACCGTGGCCTGGTTCCCGGGGGGAAATTACTAGGGCACTTTATGCGAGACGGGGACGTTTTCCCGTGGTGGGACCAACGGCGGTGGCCGTGGGGTCTGGCACGAGGCTAGCCGATCCCTCGGGTGGGAAGGGAAGAACACGCTGGCGACACCCCTCTGGAATTGGGAACGTTTGGGCAGTTTATGGAAATCCAAGGGTTTTGACATGGGACCCCCTTGGGATTTCCCGAGTTGGGGATCTATGGGGTAAGGATGGTATCCTTTCATTTGAGACTCTGCAGGAACGGTATCGAATGCAGGGGAGCGAGAGGTTTCGTTACCTTCAGATTAGGCATTCGCTGCTTACTAACATTCCCCTTGGCATGACGCCCCTGGAGGCCTCCCCGCTGGAGGATCGAGTGTTGGATGGTCATCTCCCGACGAAAACGATCTCCCTGATTTATAAAAAACTAGTTAATCATGCGGAGGATCCTTTGGGGGCTCTAAGGGACCAGTGGACAGCGGATGGATTGATCCTAGATGATGAGGACTGGAGGGAGGGAGTGGCCTCTCCGAGGGTCGTTGCCATCCAGATGAGGCTCCGGCTGGTTCAATTAAAGATTCTCCACCGCTGCTATGTGACTGGCCCACGGTTGGTGCGAATGGGTTTAGCTGTGAGTGGCGAATGCAGGAGAGGGTGTGGTGAGTCTGGAACGTTCTTTCATGTGTTGTGGGACTGTGCCCTCATTCTGGGGTACTATTCTGCTATTCATGCCAAGGTGAGGGAGGTGTGGGGAGTGGGTTTTGAGTTGAAGGCGAGGCGTTGCCTCCTGAATGTTTGGGACCCGACAGAACTCCCATCCCATGGAAAGATGTGGGCCACATTGGCATGTAGTATTGCGAAGCGTAATATAGCTCAGCTGTGGGGGGCGGTTCAGCCACCGACAGTCGGGAAATGGATGGATGATTTGGAATGGTGCATGTTCAGAGAGCGGGCTGTGTATGTGGCAAGAGGGAGGCCCAAGAAATGGGGCAAGATTTGGGGGCCATGGAATGCTTATAGGGGTGATATCTGCACTCCCCCGGTGGCATTGGAGGACCCGGAAGTGCTGGAGGATCCCTGAACCCGAATATAGAAATCATTGTAGATCTTTATCAAATAGGAGGATGTGTACAGATTTATTGTGCAGAGTGGCAGTCCAGTGTATTTATTCTAAGTGTATTATAATTTGTTTGTGTTTAATAAAAAGAATTATTAGAAAAAAAAATAAGCACCAACAAATGAAATAAAGTCACACAACACAAAAGAAATCCAACACCAACTCATACAAATAAGATTATATTCTTATGAATTTTTTTGTCACCAAGATGAGCAAAATCCACCAGAGGGTTCCGGAGATATAGATTTTTAAGTAAAACTTAAATCTCAGATTTTTAGTCTAAAGTGCAAATAAGCATTGGTAACCATACAGTTTAGAAACTTTTGAAAAGTTTGAAAGATCTGTGTTCCACTACTTCGGACCGAGTAAGGCGACCAATTCCGGCAGAGAGAAGGTCAGAGGGGCCAATAACGAGTATCTGGACAGGTACTTGGTCACGAAAGCAGTTTCCAGTCCAGATCCTCACTTTAAATCAAAACCCCCATAGACTTCAACGGAATGGTCCTTATGCTAGGAATGCAGGATGCTGAAGGATGCTCTGGGTGGGCGCGGTCCACGGGGATGTCCTTGCAGTTATTACTTGGTCTACGGGTAAAGTGGGGTGACTTTGGCCAAAGATGTTGCTGTCACTTGAAGTCCTCTTTGAGCCAGTAGAAGGCCAGCTGCAGCTAGGCTACCGGCCTCTCTACACAGCAGGTCCAGCGGTATCCTTTGGTGAAGGTTGGTGTTCATCTTCTGGGAACAATCTGGACTCAATGAGACTCCCGGGTACAGCAGACTCGAGTGCAACATTTGCCATAAGGAATCTGTCTCTCGTGTTACCTGGCAGGTATTAGCTGCAATTCAAAGAATTTGGCAAGTGACGGGCTGGAATGGGCTACTTCAGCTTTGATGCCCTGGTGCCGGTGTCAGGAGTCAGTCAACTGACCATTGGAGTCACTTCTTTTGTCTAGGGCTCAGGACCGACTTTTCCATGAGGCAGGAGGCACAGGCAAAGTCCTCTCTTTACTAACCGAAGGTCTGGCAGGTGGAGTCCAGCAGTCGGTGCAGCGTCACTTTGCCAGGCCCATGGGTAAGCAGGGAAGTCCTTCTTCGGTCCTTTCTCCTGTTTACGAATGATCGGTGGGCGAGGATGCCAGGGGTGTCATATTTATGCCCAGAAAGTGCTCTTGGTGTATTATACGACCACTAGCCAATGGGCTACCAGGATCTCTCCCACCTTGTGATGACTTACGGCTATGTGTGGCATCTAGCAATCCTACTGTGCACTATTATGCCCACTCTCAAGATGAGATGTCTGAATCCTTCCTTGGAAGTTATAAGTTTGGTAGCCCATCCTAGAGGTGTGGCTGCCTGTGAGATACACAGTCATAGGAAGACCAGTTTGGCCACGGACTTCCCCTCTCTGTTGTCACTGCTAGCCTTTCTATCAGAACAAAGGGGCAGCCTTACATGAGTGTGATCACCTTTTGACCACCAAGGGCCACTTCGCATTTAAAGCTTGTCTTTTGGGCCACCACGTTATGTGGTGTCCTGCAAGGGAGATGCAACACCTTCCTCTGCTCTGTAGCAGGCTACTATTGTTCCTGAGCCCGATAGATATTCAGACTATTCCCCAGGATGGCAAGAGGCTGTCTGGTGGTCAGCAGCTGTGCGAGGCGACTGGACAAATGAATGGCAACTTTCTAAAAGTTGCTTTCCGTTTAAAGTAACATTGACTTTCAATCAGGTTTAATGCCATGTATAATTTGATATCTAAAAGTACCCACTTTAGCAGTCCAAGTTTGAAGTTAGCCGAACTGAGAGGTCAGAGGCTAACACTGTAATAGCCACTAGAGCTACTAACTTTTCTACAGCAAAAAAGACAATTTGGAAGAATTGCTCTTAGACATATTAAAAGCATATGTCCTGCTTTCTAATCTACAGCTCCCTAGCTTTAGGGCTCAATATGCTTTCCTTAGGGGAAGCTTACATATATTGTTAAGGGAAGTGGGTGGCTTTGTCATCGCTTTAAATAGCAAACTCGAACTAACAGTTTTAAAACTGCTCTTCCAGGGGAAGTTGGCAGGTTGGGGCTATTTTGTACTTTGTAACACACAGGGTGGCACAAACAGTGCTACAGCCCTGGGTGGACACTCTGTCTTACAAAGCCTGGGTACCCTTGGTACTATATACTAGGGACTTAAAAGAAAGTCAGCTCATGCCAATTGGGAGTAGCTAATTCAACATTCATTCTGTAATGGGTTATACCACTGGCCCAGCTGTCTGTTTAGAAGGCTTTAGTGCATTGTAAGAGTCGAAAAACCTGCAGCCTCAGTCCAAAACTTTGCGGGTGATCATGCAAAATGAGGCATTTCCTTACACACATGCACTGATGTGTGGGGGAATGGGAGTCGTCATTGATTGAATAATACATGAATATAACAAAGATGAAACCCTAGTACAGAAAATCTACGACTTTGGGCTACTACTAGCCATTCCTTCCATGAAATCAGGAGTCTTTTTTTTTTAATCCTTCCATTCTGCATGAGTAAAAATTGCTCAAATATACCAAGTATGTAGCTGAAAAAAATATAAGTGGAATATAATTAAAATAACTTTTGTTCAATACAGGGGAAGCATTTTTCCTGTGGAAAAAGGACTTCTAATAAACACCCACCAAATGTACGGGTAATCTGTCCCCCTTCATGCCCTGGGAAGGAGAGTTACTACAGCCCTTTGTTTGAGTAAATCTCTACCAATTGCCAGGGTGGAAAGAGGTCAGAGAGGAGTCTGGAAATGCCCACTAACCTACACGTTTTGAGTGTTCTTAAACTTCCAAGAAACCCTACCTTTAAACTCCTAGTTCTCCCTCAATGAGTGGGATTGACCACTGCAGATTCCTAAACACTCTTGATGGAGAAATACACACACTCATAAATGCATATAAACTTAACTGAAAATACTTTGTGTATCACTGGCAGGAGTAGGACTGTTTAATTTAGTTGCAAACTTATGTTTGTGACCGATTATAACTTTGTGGATCCACTCCATAGAGAGAGAATCACACAATGTAGCTTAACTAGAAAGCCCCAAAGCAACTCTATAGATTAAAAAGTATTGCTATGGGCATAAATACAAACAAGAAAATTGCCCCACTGTCCCTTCATTGGATTCTGAATGACATCCTTGTTTAGAGGCTTTGGAACCATCACTCTCTTTTGGGACCCAGTGCCAATACACCTTCTGCATTAACAATCGCTACATCCCTGAGCAAATATTGGTCTTCTTAATTAACCGAAAACATGTGGATCAATTCCCAAAGATTTTTGGAGACATAAGGGGAACATTTTTGCGCAAAAATGATCTGAGAGCTGGGAATACAGTAGACATAGGGAGTTTGTAGATTGAATTTACTCCTTGAGTTAATGAGTCACTTTTCAAGATTGTCTTTTGGGTAAATCTCTGGCAGGAAAGGGAGCATTGCTTTGCAGGTTTCCATCAAAGAAGGTTGGTAAAACCCAGAAATGTGTGTGAATATTCAAAAAGGTTTTGCAGGTCCTTTCTCATGGTGAAAGTTACTCCACCAAACAGCAGCAGAAATGTATCTTCTGGAAGGAGATAAGTATGGGTCTACCCCAATATTTTAAGAGCGTGGGGTTGAAGCAGTTAGTTCTTAGGAAAGTCAAAGAAAAACATATGATTTTGAACATGTACACCATGTGTACACCTGCCATCGAGTACACATGCAGGAGTAAGAGTATTCCTGGATACGTTCAGTTCTTCACAAATTTCAGAACATGATCTTCTCGTGTTTATGTATTATTAAAATGCATAAATCTGCAGCGGCATACCTTCACAATATATGGATTTACACATTTATTTGTAAATCAGGCCCTTAGGCACTAGATCACATGTGCTCCACAGAGAGCATGCCTTGCAGTAAATCCTGAACAGTTTGTGTTGCTCTGCCAGCTTTAAAAAACAATTCTTTGTCTCAATGTTCTTCAGTCTATTTGTTTTTTAACGTTATTTAAAAAAGAAATCCTATGGATAAATAAATGGGTAAAACACGTTTTGGGACACTCCCTTTTTCTGGCTTCCACTTGACAGATCACCCCAAAAAATTCCAGGAATGAGCTAAAAAAAGAGGCGGAAAGTTTCGTGAAGATTTGTCCTTTAAAAAATATATATTTTAGTGAAAGTCTTCTTTAAGGATTTTTTTTATATATATTTTATTTATTTGCCAATTGTTTTAATGTTTTGCAATTGATTTCACATTTTTATGTTTTGGTATCCACATGCCATTGTCGTAAGGGGTTAGCCTTTTTGAAAACCCTGCTTGGTGAGAGTATAATCTATCTTTTTTATGGGACCATAACCACACACAGTGGAGGTGCCTACAGTAGTCACTGTGTAAATTAAATCCAGAAGCTTGGGGTAAATGGCTCTCCCTTCATTTTTATGTTGAAGCCTACTAGACAGTGCTAAAACCATCTTGGGGACAGTCGGGAAGCTTCCCTCGGAATACATTCCTCCCATTGCTTACCATTGACTTTGTGGTTTGTCATTTGCTTGCTTAATATTAACTGGCTCTATTTGTTTTAGGATGTCCAGCTCGAGTTTGTCCCTTCCTTTGTCAAACCCTATTTACTGTATTCTTCAAACAGTACTGGATTTCTGGAAACATGCCTTTAAATCTTGTGTTCTTATCTAGTCACATTTGCTGGGCATTTAAAGACGGAGGTAAAATGTCAGGCTTTGACTTACAGTGAGCTTGGAGCTTACTTTTCTTTTTCTGACTTCAAAGTGAGAGTATTTAAGTGACACTCATGCGGACTATTGAGGTTGTGCTTGAGGAAGGCTGTACGATGTTATTTTTTCTCTAGTACACGACAACTTAAATCTTTGTAAATGAACTGTGCAGATATTTCACAATATATCAGAATTAGAAAAGCACAAATTAAGCAAATTTTGGGTAATTCTGAAGGATGGTGGAAATAAATAATTTAATACGATCAAAACAAATCAGGTATTGACATTTCTACAGATTATTGTTTGTGTACTGTATACTTTAATCAGTAAAACTGTATGTCTGTGCAAATGTAATGGTCATTTCAACTGAAGAGGTGTTTTCTGTAATGACAGTGCACTACCACACCATGCATACTCCACTTTACCCTACTCCACTCTTCTCTGCAACACTGCACGCCACTCCACACTGCATGACTGCTCTACTCTGCACCACTGTATTGGTTTTGAGTAAACTGGTGTAGAGTGCATTGGCGTAGAGTACAGTGATGTATGCCAATCTGCTCTGCACAATTGCACTCTATACCACTGTAATCTACTCTGCAACACTTGACGTCGCTGCCCTCTATGCCATTGTACTCTACATCACTACACTCTACCCACTCTATTTACTCTCCACCACTGCACTCCTGCCTGCACCACTCCACTTTACTCTGCACTACTCTACTCAGCAACACTGCACTCTCTGCCACTAAACTCAATGCCACTGCAATTTACTCTGCACCACTCTACTGCACTCTATGCCAATGTACTATACGTCACTACATTCTACATCGTTCCACTCTACGCCACTGCACTTGAAGCCAATCCACTCTAATCTACTCTGCACCACTGCACTCTATGACATTGCACTCTACGCCAATGAACTCTAGTCTGAAGCAATCTACGCTGCACCACCCCACACCATGCCACTCTATACTACACTGCTACACTCTACACCACTGCACTCCACGCCAATGCACTCTACACCAATTTTCTCAAAACCAGTACTCTCCACCAGTCTACTCTGCAACACTGCACTGTACGCCATTATACTCTACTCAGCAACACTGCACTCTACACCAATGCTCTCTACTCTACACCACTGCATGCAATACCATTCTACTCTGCAGTCTCCACCACTGAACTCTACACCACTCTACTCTACACCCCTTTTTGTGGTGCCACTGCACTCTACTCTGCACCACTCTATTCTAAGCCACACTACTGCACTCTACGCCAATGCACTCAATGCCACTCTAATTTACTGTGCACCACTGCCCTCTAGGACACTGTACTCTACGCTGCTTCTCTCTACTCTGCACCACTCTACTCTATGCCATTGCACTCTTGCCCCCACCATTGCACTCTTCGCCATTTCTTTATACACCACTCCAGCCTAGGCCTCTTGTTTCTACTCTGCACCACTCCACTCTACGCTACTCCACTCTAAGCCACTCCACAACACTGCACTGTATGTGACTGGACTCTACGCCAATCTTAGGTGGGGCTGGACCGGATCTAGCGGTCTAGTCCTCCTGGGAGGCAGGCTTTAAAACGCTTTCTGTCTCAGAGCCTACCGAGAACGCTTGGTTGGTGGCAGCAACCTAGCCCTCTGGGAACTCTGAAATTACTTGTGGTAATAACGCTGTCACTGGCAGACATTGTAGCAGCTCTGGCGCGATCAAGGCGCTAGCGCTCGAGAATCTTTTTATGCTCATTTTTAAAATTGTAGTAATATTTTACTTTACATACCGACTGTAGTGATTGCATCTTTGCTACCCGCCCTGTTCCATCGCGGCTTGTGCCGTTTGTGTGGAGGGTGAGGCGAGCCGCCATCTTAGGTGGGGCTGGACTGGATCTAGCGGTCTAGTCCTCCCGGGAGGCAGGCTTTATAACCAATGTGCATACAGGAGCGCAGCGGACGAGCGCAGCGGGCGCGACGAATGCGCGCCGAAGTCGCGCATAAGTCAAGCCCGTCTGCGCCCGTCCGCGGCAGACCGGGGCTCAGGGCCACAACCCCTGGTCAAAAACATAAATACTCCTCTTCTGAGTTACTGTTACTTAGACCCTCTATATGTGCGGAACTCGCCCTTCCAGCTTATGTTTTAAAACGTGCTGCCACCTATGGTATTTTGAGGCCAGAGTTCACTATTGTTAAAACCCCCAGGCCAAGCCCCCCAGATTCTCTCCCACCCTCTCCCAACCTAAATATCATTCTTAAATGTTCATATCTTAACACTAGGTCCATGGTTAAGCACCACCTGGACATCTTTCTTTATCTTCAAACTGAGCAGCCAGACATTTTATTTCTCACGGAGACTTGGCTCAATGTAGACTCCCTACCAGACATTTTGGCAGCGGTTCCTTCCGATTACTACATTTTGCATGTGGATAGACCCGCTGATAAAAGGGGCGGGGGGATCGCTGTGATCATTCGTAACTCCCATAAAGTCTCCCTTTTACCGTCCCTGGACCTCACATGCTCAGATAATCTGATTATCAAAATGGATAATAATAGCGGCACTCTACTCATGATCCTCATATATCGCCCCCCTCAAAATATGCCCACTTTTGCGGCAGCCTTAGCAGAACAGCTTGCTCCCTTAATAATCTCGCATAAAAAAATTGTGCTGCTAGACGATCTTAATTTCTGGCTGGATTCGGCTGAGTTAGATACTCAGGCAGCTGCACTGAAAGATGTCCTCCTAGACATGAACCTCATTCAACAGATTCACCTCCCTACTCATGTAAAAGGGCATAGCCTTGACCAAATCTGGTCTCAGAACATCCCTCTGGCTATTAATTCCATCATGCCCTGCATCTGGTCAGATCACTTCATGATCAAATTTACCATGACCATCGAAAATAGTAGGAAACCTCCGGTCCAGACAGGAGGCAAATCTAGAATCTGGAAGAATGTTGATATTTCTGCTTTCATTGGCACCTTAACATCCTCCTTTCCTCCTTTAGATCGGGATATTGAAGAAATGGAAGCAGCATTCTCTAGGTGGCTACTTCAGGCAGCTGATGCTTATGCCCCTTGCACCAACTTTCCGAGATCTCGCCCCAATGACGCTCATAGGTGGTTTACACCTCTCTTGAAAAATCTTAAACTTGAAGTCCGTCAAATGGAGCGTAAGTGGCGAACAGCCTACTTAGAAGTAGATAGAATTAACTATTGTAAGACACGAAAGGATTACCAAAAACGTATTCAGGAACATAAAACTGATTACTTCTCTAAAAAGATCCTTAATGCCCACAACAAATCCAAAGAGCTGTTTAACGTTGTGGAGAATTTGAGTGCTAGCGATAGAACGTCTCTCCCGGTAGTTCCTACTCAGGAGCTTTGCAATTCTCTAAATTCATTTTTTTCCGATAAAATTAGCACTATCAAACAAAGCATCCCCATCACTCAGTCTCCGCTCTTACTGGCTGACACTTTCCACAATACTGCGACCCTGAGTTTGCTCCCCCCTGTGGATAGCACTATGTTACTCAAACTTCTCGCCAAAGTTAAATCAGGCTCCCCTGATGACATTTGCCCCCCTTACATCCTGAAAGAAGTGGGAACCAGTATTACTGAGGGTATACTTCCTTTATTGAATGGAACTCTCACTCAGGGTAAAGTCCCCGACAACTTTAAAAAAGCCCTTCTCATTCCCTTGATAAAAAAAGTAGGAGCCAACCCGCAGGACCTGCAAAATTATAGGCCCATATCCCTGCTGCCTTACTGTGCCAAACTTTTGGAGGCTCATGTCTGCAACAGCATCTCCAAATTTTTGGAAGAATCAGAGCACCTTGCACCGAACCAGGCTGGCTTCCGCCCATGTCACTCTACCGAGGCGGTTATTCTTTCGGTGCAGAATACTCTGAGACGGAATGCGGACGAAGGAATACACCAGGCTCTGGTGCTACTGGACCTCTCGGCTGCTTTCGACACGGTCGACTATAACATCTTGGTCGACCGTGTCGAGCAGGCAGGTCTCAGGGGCCCGGCGCTGAGCTGGATTCGCTCATTTATCACTGGGCGCACTCAGGCTGTCAGACTGGGACCTTTCACTGCCCCCACTATACCTTCCACCTGTGGAGTCCCTCAGGGCTCTTCGTTGTCACCCCTGCTTTTTAATTTGTATTTACGTCCCCTTCTGTACTCCCTTAGGAGGGCCAAAGTGACAATTTTCAACTATGCAGATGATTTGCAGCTCATTTTTCCTTTAAACACCAAGGACGCTGTGGTTGAATTTCAAAATACTATGTCCCACATTTTGAACTGGATGAACTGCAGTCATCTGAAACTTAACCCTGGCAAGACCGAATTGGTCTTGCCGGGACAGAGTGCTCTTAGTTGGAACCCCAGCTTTTGGCCTTCCAGTATGGGAGCCCCTCCATCCAAGTCCTCCTCGGTCAAGAGCCTGGGAATACACATTAGCGAGGACCTTTCTCTCAAAAAACAGCAGTTGTCTCAGCTAGTTTCTTCCAGCTGAAGAAAATCAAGAAAATCGCCTGCTTCTTTTCCCCAGCTGCCCTCACTCAGATTGTCATCTCCCTGGTTCTGTCCAGATTAGATTTTTCCAACAGTCTTTATTTTGGCATTCAAGTTGGAGAGCTAAAACGCCTTCAGCTGGTTCAGAATCAGGCTGCCAGACTTCTCCTGAACCTCTCTAAGAGGCAGTCTGTTAGACTCGGCCTGAAACAGCTACACTGGCTGCCCGTGGAGCAGCGTGTGGCTTTTAAAACAGGGTTCATTTTATTTAAATCTCTGCATGACTCTGGCCCCCTTTTCATTAGAGAAATGTTTAAGAGATACATCCCTCCCCGCAACCTCCGGTCTATCCACAAATCCCTTCTGACTGTCCCACCCTACAAGAGGAAACGTCTTGGAGGCAGCTGTTTTGACCATCTTGCAGCTGGCTTCTGGAACTCTCTTCCCCTTCACCTGAAACTGAATGATAACATCCTCAGTTTCAGACACTCCCTGAAAACTTGGCTTTTCACTCAGGCGCATTGCTGAGCTGCTCCCCATCTTCTGTGACCTTTGCGTTCGTTCCTTCCTACAGCGCCATGAAGCCCCCGGGCGTACGAGCGCTTACAAATACATACTAACATTAACATCTGTTGCCAATGATATTGTAGTTAGGCAAGGTTTGTTTGTTCCACCGGTGGGTTTGAGAAGAAGATCATTTCATTTGCTCAAGAGGAACATTTGGGTATTACTGCAACTATTAAAAAGAATAAACAAATCTATTTGTGGCCAGGTATAGATGGTCAAGTTAAAAGATTTGTCGAAACATGTGCAGTGCTTATGTTCTGACAAACATTGGAAGACGTCTACCACTCATTTGTGTCCTGTGGTGTGGCCAAATGGTGCATGGGAAAAATTAGGACTTGAATTTACTGGACCTTTCAATGTTTTTAAGGGTGACAAAAGATTTCTTATAGTTGCTATAGACTAATTTTCTAAATGGTTGTACTTTTCTTTTGTCAAAAGTGCAGATACAGCTTCTGTTATTTCTTTTTTGTAGCGTTTGTTTTGTATTGAAGGAAGGGTTAAAGAAATTGTTACAGACAATGGAACTTATTTTATTTCTGAAGAGATGACCAGGTTTTTGGAGAAACATAATGTCAAACATATTCTTGAACCATTGTATAGCCCAGCTTCCAATGGTCTGGTCGAAAGGGCCAATCGGTTGATAAAAGAAGTTGTGCAAACAGCTGTGGCCAATAAGTTAGATGTAGCTGAGTATTTATACTACAAAGTGTGGAACTATAACATTACCCCACAAAGTACTACAAATGCTGCTCCTTTTATTTTGTTGAGAGGGAGAAAACCAGTTTCTGTGCTTAGTCCAACGTGGTTGTTAGATGAAGTTGAGATATCTCACAATCTTGACTTACAAAGTGTGCGTGCACATGTCAAAGAGAAACAAGACATGTACAAACATAGTCAAGACGAACAAAGGCATGTGAAAGAAGGTAATTTATCTGTTGGTGATTGGGTTTTGATCAAAAACCTATAAAGGTCATTAAAGGACAATCTAAGTGAAAGTATTGAAAATAACTAGGATGGCTGTTTTATTACAAAATAGAGGATGGTGGAATAGAACTGCCTTGGCCAAAGTGACTGTAGAACAAGCTAAAATTATTATTCAGAAACTTGGCAGTCAATGTAGTACAAGAGAGTAGGAAAGGAGTGATTGATTTGATCTTGAATGGTTGACTCATTCAGCTTGTAATGAAAATCTCGGTACATGTACTAACAATGATAATGCCGTTTCTGGAGGTGATGGGGACAACTTGCTTAGGAATAGTTCTAGGATAAGATCAGCTCCTGTTTGCACCCAGAGATTATGTGTATTACTGATTTTTCTTCTGTTCATTAAAAAAAGGGGGGTGTAATAGCGGTTAAACTTAAAAATGTAAGTATTGTATCTTTAAATCTTTATATGTCACATTTAGAATGCATGTGTGCCAGTGCACTCTTGCCCCCACCATTGCACTCTGCGCCATTGCTTTATACACCACTCCAGCCTAGGCCTCTTGTTTCTACTCTGCACCACTCCACCCTACGCTACTCCACTCTAAGCCACTCTACAACACTGCACTGTATGTGACTGGACTCTATGCCAATACACGCTACACCACCAATCTATGCCAATGCACTCTACCCAGCACTGCTCAACTCTACCCTCCGCCAATTTACTCCACTCTGCACCAGTACACTCTGCGGCACTCTACTGTACTTTACGCCACTGTGCTCTTCCCAGCACCACTCCAATCTAAGCCACTTCACTTCTACTCTGAAACAATCTACTCTACAGCACTGCACTCTATGCCACTGCACTCTGTCACCCTACCCCACTCTGCGCCACTACACTCTATACTGGGCTACTCTACACCCCTGTCCTCGCCGCCACTTTACTCTAAATCACAACCCTCTACGCCAATGCACTCCACATCACTTTACTCAAAACTAATGCACTCTACGCCACTGCACTTTGTGAAATGCACTTTATGCCAACTACTCTGCACCACTGCAATCCATGCCACTATACTCTATAACACTCTACGCCACTGCATGGTATGCCGATCTATTCTACTCTGCACCACTGTACTCTACTCCACTGCTCTGTGAGCCACTCTACTCCGCTCTATGCCATTCTACAACACTACTCCACTTTAGTACACCCTACAATCCTCCCTCTATACCACTTTATTTCTTTCATTTCTACAACACGCTACTCAATTCTACTCACTCCACTACACTCCACTATATACAGATCGACTCTACAACACTCTTCTCTACTCTATGCCATTAAACTCTCCTACGAGACTCTAGTCCAGGCCACTCCACTCTAAGAGAACCTACTCCGCTCTACGCCACTCTACTCCACTCTATGCAACACCCACTAGGGCACTCCAATCTGCTCGACACCACTCCATGGCACTCTATGCCACTGTAATAGGGGTTAAACTTAAAAATGTAAGTATTGTATCTTTAAATCTTTATAATTCACATTTAGAATGTATTTGGGTAAGTTTTCTGGAGTTATGGAACCTTGATTCATTGATTGGTCTGCTACTGTGGCTGGCAGTCATGGGTCCTATTCATGAAATAAACCTTAACTCTACTTTATTTACCTCGTCTGGATTTCCATTCCATATTATGAAAATCCAGACTAGGTAAATACGCCATTCTGACACTGTACTTCAGTCTACGCCCTTCCACTCGACAACACTCTACTCCTTCCACGACACTCCACAACACTCCATGACTCGACTCTACTCCACATTATGACACTCCACACTAGTCTACTTTACCCCACTATCTTTTAGCGATGCTGAACCACAGCCACACTTGAGTACAAAATGGCTAAAACATGTTGTCAAAGCCAATAGCTCTTGCATAGGCAAGACCTATTGGCTTGGCCATTGCTTATTTTTTATGTGTTTGGGGTGTTCATGGAATTGATGAGCTTAACTGGCATGATAACGGACTGCAACCACTTTTAAAGTTTGCATATGGTAAATGTTTTGCAAACACTATTGATGACTTGTCATTTAGGTCAACTGTAGATTCTTGCAAACATTTATTTTGATAAGAATGTTAGAGACAAGATGGAGGATGAATACCACCCAAAAAGGACGCCAACTGGGTAGAGGATCTGCTCAACTCCTCTTTAGCGAGTGAAATTGTGCACTAGCTTGATTGGCTGGACCCTTTGAATTTGGAGGATGCATACACTCTAACTGGCAGTGGGTGTTTGTCTAGCTGCTTGAACCTAGACTTACAAGCCAGAGCTTCCTGCAGGTTGTTGAACACCTTTATGATCTGGACCTGCATGGACCCTGATGCTGCCGATGCTTCCAGAACATTGAGCAGAGTGTTTGCTGTTTCCTCCTAGCCATGAAAAAAACAGAAGAAGCAACCTGGATCTGAGCTGAGTGACAACTTTCCAAGGCGATCACAGTCTTACTACACAGGGTTTCACATCTTTTATTCAGTGCCTGATTTGCTTTGTGGGCATCTGGTTCTTTAGAAGTCTGCAGGCCTGGAACAAACCCTCAGTGATCTGCCCCCATCACCATTGAGGTGGTTCCCCCCTCGAAGGAGGAACCATTGACTTGGAGCTCTAGGATCCTATAGGCAGTGAGGCGTTCCTACTTTGGGCAACCAACACCACAAACACAAAATCCGGAAAATGGGATTATATGCTGGACCCCAGTAAATGTATTCTTCAAACTTCGAGACAGTCTCTGTCTTTTTCAGGTCACTAGGTGCATTGCCTATCAGTTAACACTGCTTTTGCTCTCTTGTTTTCAGTGTTTATGACCATTAGGCTAGAGAAAACAAAAGATTACTAATTTGTAACAAAGTAACTTCCTTCTGGTGAGAGCAGAGCAAATCCTTTATTTTGCAGTTTGACTGCGGTCTGCTATTGATTATTATAATGTTTACAAACAATATTTAATCCTTTCAATGCTTCCGTTACTGCATTGTTGGAGGATTGTACTTTTTGCTGCCGAACTGTGTCATTTGCAATCATCCTGTGATCATAAACTGTACATAAAGTGCATGGTTTAAAGCCCTGGTTTTATTACCGTATTATTTTACGCTATTGTTCCACTGTGTTGTTTTGTTTACTTTTCTATCATTTGGTTCATGGGCAACATGGTGGGGGTTTGGCTGATCCCGTCGGGGCTTGAGGTGTGCTCGGGCACACGACAAGCTATACGCTTTCAGCCTTGCATTCCGGGCCTTGGGGACCCAGGCGGAGAGAATAACACAGAGGACAGGGTGCTGTAGACCCTTGTGCCCCGTGTTCACGTGGGCGCTCACTTTGGCTGCACCTGGGCATAACATGTGCTGCAGGGGATCGGCCGCCATCACGTGCCCACAGTGTGTGTCATTTGTACTCGCTTGGCAGGAGCCCTGATAACAGCGGACTTAGGGTGAAAATTGAGATAAGTGGACGCAGTTTCTGTATTGGGTGGGTTCTTTCGCTGATTTACTATGTTGGCGTGAGAGGTGTGTGAGAAGGGCATTGGGGATTTTTGCCATGTTACTTGTAGATTATCTCACACATGTGCAAGGGACATATTGAAGATGGCGATATTCATCATAAGGAAACTACAATTTGAATCAAAACACATGGTACACAACCAGGCTACAACACCACTTAAACTAATTAGCTGTGATGTGCGTCGGCTTAACAATCAATGGAAGTCACATCTAGTGCAAACATACCTCTCAAGGCATGAGGCAGGGATCATATTTCTCCAAGGAACTCACCTGACACAGTGGGAGCACCAGCCATTTGGACCCACATGGGCGCCACATAAGAACTTTGCATCATATTCCTCCTATTCCCGTGGGGTTGAGATCCTCATTTGTAATACAGTACCATTTACACTGCTAAACTGCCAAGCAGACACTCAAGGCTGCTGGAAACTGGTCATGGGGACTATTCATGACATGTAGAGTGGTCCTTCTTAATATTTATGTCCAGTACTTGATGTCCTAACAAATACATGCTATACCTATGCTACCTTGCCCATGATCTGGAAAGGGGGGGGGGGGGGGGGCTTCAATCTGGCCTTGTCCGGGTACTGGAACTGCTCTGCGTAGGCGACCGCCCACTCCCCCAGGCAGCTGTGGCACTCTGTAAAATTATGGAGCTCTATGACTTGCTAGAAGCGAGGACAGTATAGCACCCACATCACACAGACTTTACTTACTACTCATCTGTCCATGACTCTACCTCTTGGATCAATTACTGGCTAGTAGCGCCCCAGGTTATGGGACTGGTGCAAGACACCACCATCCTGCCTAGAACGTTATCGGACTACTCTCCAATTGTACTGTTGCTTGGGATCCCATTCGCTTCTCGACAGACACTGGTGACTGAGGCAGAGTGAACTGCGGGCCTGGTTTTCAAAGCTGAAATCAGGGGTAACATCATTGACTATTTTTAACGCAATGAGGGCTCAGTGGCAACAATGGTGGTGCTTTAGGACGCATTTAAGGCATATATCAGCAGAATGTGCATCTCCAAAGGAGTTGGTATATTGAAATTAATTATATCCAAACTCGACATGCTTCAACGTAAAATCAAAAGTCTCCAGACTGAGTACGATGCTGCTCAGGACCCCACATTCCTTGGACCCTTACAGAAAAGCCTTAGAGGATTTCTGTGACACTGCAGAATGGGAAGTTCTGAATCGAGGGAAGCAAACAAGAGCTTGCGCTTATGGTGAGGCTGACCGACCAGGTAGAACTGTGACCTGGGTGTTTAAATCACGCACACCACATACATCTATTGCTGGTATACAGGGTTCAGATGGGGCTATGAAAACATCCATTAAAGATATTTAAAGGATTTTCTGTGATTATTATGAACATTTGTACTCACCCAGAGCCCAACACACCCTCTCTGAAATCACGGAGTACCATGACAGAGTGGCACTGGCATGGGTGAAGGGAGACATTCGGGAACTGCTTAACTCCTCGTTCACGGTGGGGACATTAAACTGGAAATGACTGCACTAGCCAGTTGTAAAGCTCCAGGATGTGATGCCATCTTGGTGGAGATCTAGAAGGAATATGCAGACTTGCTTCCACCAAGGGTGTTTGAGGAATATGGTGAAGCTATTGAGAGGGTAGACTGCCACAATCAATGACAGAGGCGGTCATATTGGTTTTCCTGAAGCAGGATCGCAATCCAGAGCTGTGCGCCTCTTACTGGGGGGCGTTGCTATTGAATATGGACAATAACATCTTTGCTAGGATTCTAACCCAGAAACTGCAGCGGCTAATGCAGCGAATGGTCCTGGATAATCAAGGAGCATTTATACCTCAGATCTACGGCACTGAATTGGCATACCCGGATGGCTATGTTGCATAGAATCAACCCAGCACTACTGGCAGCAGTGATTTTATTAGACGAGGAAAAAGCATTTGATTCCATGGAGTGGAACTTTATGAGAAAAGTCTTGTGGAGGCTGGGTCTTGGGGCACACTTTCTGAAGTTGATTGACTTACTCTATACATGGCACACTACCCATGTGCAGGTCAATGGTATGTTAACAGACCAGTTTCAGATTGCCAGGGGCACACATCAGGGATGCCCATAATCCCCACTGATCTTTACGTTGGTAATCAAGTAGCTGGTGTGTTGACTACAAGAATTCCACTCTCCTAGAGGGATTCTGGGGGAAGCAAGCTCGGTGTTGCTTTCCTTATATATGGATGACACTATCTTATTTTTACAGCACCGGTAAGAAAACAGACCCGTCAGAGATATCATAATATTTGTGGGATACTCTGGCCTCCAAATTAATTGAGGTAAATCTGTGTATTTGCTGGGCGGTTTTGACGCAACCCTTGGACAAAAGAGCCCTGGCAGTCCCGGACACATTCCTTTATTATCTAGTGGCACAGGCTCAGCAAGCACACCATTGGAACCACGATACAATAATGCTTATGCATGAACAAGTTGAAAGACCCATTGTTATGCCTGATTCGTTAACCACAGTGGTAGCCCATATACCCCACTGCAGAAATGGGTGAGGTGGATGTTATTGCCACCACGCTCTACGTTGATGGACCACCGCAAATCATCTGGGTATGGATATGGTATACTCTTCACTCTTGCTGGTTGACAACAACCACCTTTTGTAACCATTACTCAAGCAATATTCAGTTGCCCTTTTGAAACGACTGGGGTTTGAAGTGTTGGGAGATCTGTTCCCTGATGGAAAGTTTCAACAAACTAAGAAATCCAGGAGTTGAGGAGGAACAAATCCACTGGCTAAGCCAATGTACCACAGATTGAGGTACACGACAAGGGCAGCATTTTCTATATTTCTAGAGGCCCCTACGGAGCTGATAGTGCTGACTAAACTTATCCAAAAAGTCAGTCATGACTAAAACAATATTGTATATCCATCCATGAAGAGGTGGGTGGAGTGCCACTGCCCCAATTTGTCATACGGGGCTAGGAGAGAGTGGGAATATGATTTGGGGAGACCAATTCTGGATAAGAACAGGCGATATTTCTGTGCTCAAGTGAAGGACGCCCCTTTAACATACCAGCATAAGCTACTTCACTTTAAATTTCCTATACTGGCTATACTATACGCCTAAACATATTGCAGATTTAAGCCTGCAGGACAATCCAATGTAAAAAACACAAAGCGATCACTGTTGCCTTTCTGCATATAGCCTGTGGCTGCCCTTAATTAACCCCTTACAGAGGCAAGGTGCTCGCTATTCTGGCAGACATGCTGGAGATCCCTCTGGACCGCACAGCTGAACTCACCCTTCAGGGGGCTGATGAAAGACCTTCCCATATCAATACGATGCTTCACAACGATGGCATTGCAGGTGGCTAAGTGGCAAGTAGCGGTGCACTGGATGTATCCCGCGATTTCACGGAGGCATCGTGGCTAAAGGATATGGCCTTCAGCTGTTCGGCTATAGAGGAACATAGTGATCTTATGCACCCTAAGGCGTGGACTAGGGATTACTGTGAACTCCATAGAACATATTTGAGGGCAGGGGCCACTACTACAGCACTAAGTCATAGCTCTGCCTCTGGGGAAAAGGTGGGCTTACACATGCTCAATCAGGGGTCCTCTGCCTGCGGATGACGCAGTTGATTGAGGAGATCTAGCATATTGTGAAGCTCCACCAATATGACACTTGTTGTTGTTAAAGTCTGGAATTTATGTATGCTGCCTTGTTCACTATGTACTCAATGTAATGATGTTCATGGTGAGTGAAATGACCAAGGACCAGATGTAGGAAGCCTAATTCTGGTCGGTAACAGCCGAAATTACCGAATTTCGGCCTTTACCGACCGGAATTAGGCTACTGAGATGTAGGTGCCCAAATTGCTAATTCGGTAATTTACCGATTTGGTATTTTAAGGAATTGGTAAATTACCGATTCCTTAAAATACCTAATCGGTAAATTACCGAATTAGCAATGTAGGGAGCACTGAAATGAGTGCTTTCCCCTTTTTGGGATTCGTTATTTACCACCAACTACAAGTCGGTGGTAAATAACGAAAAAAAAAAAGCAATTTCATGCAAATTGCTTCAGTGCCATGTTGCAGACATACATGCCCTTAGGGCATGTATGTTTGCAACATGTGCACCCATACACAATTGAGGGGTGCAACAGGGTGTCAAAGTGACACCCTGCCGCCCTTCAATGTATTCCCCCTTTTACCGAATCGGTATTTACCGATTTGGTAATTTACATTCATTCCTATGGGCCTCCAGGCCAATCGGTATGATTCGGTATTTAAGAATAGGTAAATTGAGATTACCTACATCTGGCCCCTAATGTTTACTTCTTCCTCGGATGTTTGATAAAACTGATAAATGAACAATTAAAATAAAATTTAAAGAAAGGTTCGTAAAAAAAAAAAACTCACCATTTAGTCTTGCTTTTACACTTGGGGTGCTTTAGGTTGCAAATGTGTGCCTCAACAACGTTGCAAAGCTTTTATAAATCTTGCTAGGACTTTCACAAAAAGTATGAACTTTTAAAAAAAATAGTAAGACATTCAGTTAGAGTAGATTTGCAAGAGAAATAGCAAAACAAACCCCATCTCTTGCTAAAGCTTTTTTCAAGACAATTCTATAGCAGCAATGTATTTTTTTGGGAAAGTTCTACTAGAAGTGAAGTTAGGAAGATCAGCAAAATTCGCTCACCTTCAATGACGAAGTTTAAAATCTTTGCACCCCTATTTTACGCCCAGAAAATGAATACGCCTGCCTTGTGCTTTCTTAATGATTGCGTCAGGATAGTAAATGTCTTTCTCTTGAGGAAGTCTTAGCCCCTAATAAATTTGTGGGCATGGTTTTTAGTAGTACCTTCTAAAGGCTCTTCGACAAGCACTTTCAGGGTAACCCCTTCCTGTTTCGTGCCCCCATCTCCCACAGCAAAATAGTCCAACTGTGCGAAAGGATCAATGAATAGGGTAGACATTCAGGCCTATAAGCCGACTAGATGCCCGCTCTTATTTTCTGAATTAAGCAAAGAAAATGGATAGTTTGTTTCAGTATGTTAGTTAGTTGTATTGGGGGTGGAACGTTTGTGGAACTGTTTGGGAGAAATTAGGATGTCCCTAATCATGAACAGTTCTTTCATGAATTGTAGGCCTTAATATGTGCTTTTGTTCCAAGACATTTTGCTAAGAAAGGCTCTACACTGCAACGATACCTCTGTGTTTTCACCTATCCTCTATCAGCTTTCTTTTCCCATTTTAGCCTCTATCAGATAGCTCCTTACTTTACTTAGAATGTTTTAATTTATTCAGCTAATAATGTGCACAGCTGGTCTAATTTTCTTTCCTACACAAAAGGGTTATACGGTCTACATTTGTTTCTAGAGGGGGCAAAAATATCAAGATTCGTTTCAAAACTTGGTGCACCCAACTCAGTCGAAGTAAAGCAGGAGGCTAAAACTTGAGGAAAATATCTGTTTGTGGGTTCTAGGGTGCTGCACTTCCAGAACTGTAGAAAACTTTAAGAACATTTGAATTGTGGTTAAAACAAGTAACAGGACAGAATACATGTCTTTTGGAAATCCAAATAATTTTTCGTAAGATTTAAATTTTCAATCCCTTTCCCTTCTATTCGTTATTGTCTTGGTCAGTCTCTTCTTAATGCTTAGTTTAGGATACACTGTTCTATTCTTTATTCACCATACTAGGAACATAATTAGTTTAAATGCATATTAAATTATTGAAACATGGATAAATAATATATTCTCTTTTAGTAATTGAGGTTTTGTATTGCTTTCACCCTTGCACACATTGGTTTTGGATAATGTTACAGAACTAAATTTCGTAATTGCCATCCTGTGCTGGGTATCCATCACACAGACATTTACATTTGCTAGGAGAAACGTAATGAGTATCCGTTGTTACGGAGGTCAAGTCCTCCATTATAAAACAGGACTAGATTCAATCATATCTTGGAGGAAGATACCAAAGGACTAGGATTAGTGACAGAGTCATATGAGAGTGAAGCCTCACATTTGGAGAGACATGATGATGCTAGGATATAGAAGGTTTGAAAGCAATCTCTAAAGGCAATCGCAAACTCTCCTCCACACCCTTCCAGAGTTCCTGGCGCCTTTTAAAAAATGTCAATGCTCAGAGATCATATTTTCCTCAAGCACTGATTAATATCAGTGATCCATGGCTGAAAGGAAAGGTGCAACAATTGTTTTGGCTTGCATTACCTGTTTAATAGTGCATTGTGATGCATCTGCACCCTAAGCCCGTAGTATGCCATTCTTTGCAACCCTTGCCTATGGCTTTAACTAGACTTGCAAACACAAGGACATGATGGACGGAGTGCTGAAACTTTTCAGACACTCACTCCCAGTCACAGATCTAGGTTGAATCCTTGTGTTTGCTTTAACTAGACTAGTACCGCCACAGGAATTATATCAGGAGGCAAGCTCACATCTCATAGCAAGTGCAAGGATAAGTACTCCTCAAACAAAATCCAGTCTCGCAAACATTATCTGCAGCATTGGTAATCACATTGTTCTACATAGCTTTCTGTGCTCGATTCAAGTGCTATGTTGTTCTGTCCTGGTGCTGCAAACATTTCACTTTGTTAACACTAGAGAGATAATAAATCACATATTTGAGACTCATCATGGTCTGAGGACTATAGTTATTCCTCTGATGAAGGCACATTCATTCAAAATCTGTAGTTACACCAACTAGCACACATATTAACCACATCAGAGACTCTGCTACCAAAATCAAAAACAAAAAGAAACAATAACTAGGCATTTGCGCGCCATCATTACCTGTTGGCTATGTGAGAACTTGCAGAGCCTTTCTTCTTACCTGGTTGGCTGCATCTTGAAGCTGCACATCTATATATGCAGGAGGAAGAGCAGGAATATTTAAGGCAACCTGAGAAAGAGGAGGGATGGACCAGACAAGGGAGGGTTCAGAGTCCTGATTAGGTTTGTCATGTTGAATGTCTACCAGATTCTGCAGTGCTGGGGTAGCTACAGAAGGCGTTAATGTCAGAAGCTGCATGTGCCGGTCCAAACTGGTTGCATTCTGCATGTCCTGGTCAGCCACAATACCGTTCGTTACAGGCTGGTTGACCTCAGTGGAGCTTTCTTTATCTTCTCTCAACATGGCTTCATTTTTCAGGGCAGCCCAGAGTCTTTCAATCCATGGATCAACTACTATTTCCAGCCTGTAAACAAAAACATAAGATGAGAGAGTGAGCACACATAAGATGAGAGAGTGAGCACACAACCAGGTGCTTCATATATATTAAATTCATTAATAGGAGAAGAACTTAAGAGTGAAAAACATCAACTTTTACAAACATAAGAGAGCAAACATTTCCAAAGAAAATCTAATGTTGTGATCCCCCTGCAGCCTTCCATTCGGGGGCTTGACACTACAAGCAAGGTACGATGGAAGGTGTGGTTCGAGCATATATCTCCTACATCAGGAGTTAGGCTATATCCCCACTAAAACAGGAGTCCCTACTTCACAGACTCTACATCAGGAGTCACTACATCACTCATATGTTTTTCTACTTCTACTTTAGGAGTCACTACATCGCAAAGAAACATTACATCGCAGTTATTTATAAATAAGAATTTTAAAATATTTATATACTAAAAGTGTGTGTGTGTGTGTATATATATATAAACTCCTAAAGGCTAATTTACATGTCATCTAGCTGGTGAATGGCCCTGAACAAGGTATGAAAATGGCATCCAGAGCAGAGACAAAAGGTCAGAGTGTGGGGAGGTGGGATTTATTTCTCTGGCAGGAAGATCAGTTGGACTGTGTCCAGGAACCTAATTTACTTCAAAGGGGCCTCTCCTGTGACAAGCAGATGTCATAGGACAACTGGACAGGCCCCTATGTTATCCTCCCAGTTCAGCAGGCACCAAATCCGATCTGGGGAGAGTAGCCCTTGAAACTGGTTTAGAGTGCCGCTCGTAGCCGCGGACTTCAGCTGCACAACTCCTGCTGGAAGGGGAAGGACTACAAAGCCCAGGAGCCCCTCTACCTCACCACACCGGTGATCGCTGGCTCCGCCTCCACGCGGTATTTAGCGGCTCGCGGCCCCCGCTTCGCGGGACGCGCGCGGGCGGGCACCGGGCAAAGCCCGGGCCAAGGGAGGGCCGGTTTGAGCCCGTTCGAGTACGGTCGAGGACGGGACGGGGCCCCCCCTTACTTCTGCAATCAAATTAACATATAAAGGTTAGTACCTGTATAACAGTTCGCCTTTGTTAATTTGACTCTTTTTGTAAAAACTATTGCAATTGAACCGAGGAGTAGCTGTTTTGTAATCCCCTCCTACAAGGACTACTTCCAAGGTGGGGGAAGGGCAGGAAGTCGATTCCTGGCGGATCGATTGTGGGTACTCTGGACCAATTTCTTACTAGGGCCTCTTCCATGTTGGCACACGAAATAGAAATGACCAAAAGGAGGTTATCCCTGGATCCCGCCTTTGACAAACGGTCGTCCATGGGCAGGTAGGCCCAGGCGCCATCGCCAAATCAACGACAAATTATAGATATTGCCACTCCAGGCGACACTGGCGAGGGTAGCCAGTTACCACAAGTTGAAGGAGGCCCGCCTATTTCCTCAGATAGTACGGATGCCACACCAGTTGTTCAATGTGTTTCTGTCCAAAACTATGAGCACCCCGGACCATCAGCTTCGAGACTGCAAACTCGATCTGCATGCAGTTCTAAAGTGGGGGCTAAACATCCTGCACTAGATCTAACTCCTAAAAGGAAGCGCGGAGGAGCCCCTCTGAAAAACAGGAAAGCGAAAATCCAGAAATGTAGTAATGTGGGGGAAAGCCCATTGTTAAGATAAGAACTCCTAACAGTCCTGTTACATGTCAGCCTATTGTACAAGTGACTACGCCTATATTAAGCTCTGGTGATGTGAGCCCCCCTGAGTTTGGAGAAGACTTTTGGGCCAAAATGGAAATTATTTTTACTAAGACTGGTCTTCCTCTTTATGACAGACTCAATATTATAGAAAATAGACTTTCACGCCTTGAACTATTGTTTGCTCCTGCCCAGATAGAGGATGGAACACGGTCAATGGTGGTAATGGTAATCTAGAGAGGCTGTCTAGGCCAATTAATGTAGTCTGCCACCACTCTGCCCCGTCTGCTGTGAACAATGTAGTTGATTCATCCCCCCCATTTGTACCGTTAAATGACCTCCTACCTCAACTTAGCGACAGTGCTGTAAATAATAATCCAGTAATGAGTAGAAGTATGGAGAATGGGGGGCAGAGGGACTGAGAACCAACAACCTCCAGCAAACAGCACTACGACCTGTGATGTTTCAAAAAAAGTACTACCTTGTATAGATCTCCCTCCTGAGTCCATACCGTATGTGGTGGTGCTTGTAGGGGTCCCAGTTTTGAGCCAGGGGAAGTGAGCTCAAAATAAATGTATCCACTGGCTGAACTATAATAGGCTACTTCCCACACATGTATCTAGCGAAATTCTTTTTGCTCGACGAGTGGATTAGGTGGGGCCACGGAAAAGAAATATTACGGGGCACTGTGTCGTAATTAATTTTAGGAACAGATGGGCGGTTGAACATATTTGTAACTGGGACCCAGTACATATAGTAATGCAAATTCAATCCCTTCCCCTAACTTACTTCTATCCTGCCACTCCTACTGATTTTAGTTTCAATAGAGGAGGTCGTTTTTGGGGGGACCGGGATATTCTGGGTCCTAGTGTTCAGGATCGGCATGCTAATTGGAAGGGAGCCAATATCCACACCCCTAGACTGGCTATGTTTCCCCAAAACAACAGATTCAGTGTCCTGGACCAAATAGATTGACGGCCGAAGAGCTGCCTGTCCCTATTCCCTCACATTGACGTTCAGGGCCCATCTGTAGTTAGGGAAGGCTCTGAGGCAAATGTTTGTCCTACTATTTTACCTAGTCCCCAGGGGGGCGAATGTACCCGGGAGGTTACTAGGGGTATCGATAGGGGGGGCAGTGGGAGTTAGTTGGTTGGTGTTCTGCTTGGAGTTTCGTCTCCAGAAATACAGGAGGGCGCAAGTTGCGTTGTATTCCCGATGGTAGCGGGAATGAACCATGATAGAGTCGTAAGGGAGAAGGTGCCAAACCCTAGCGGGGGGGAGTTTACTGACGGCCCACTCGCTGGGGACGATAGCTGCATTATGGTACAAAAGGAAATCCTGGGGGGAAGACTAATGAAAATATTAAAATTCTCTCCTGGAATTTGGCCGGGATTAAAAATAAATTACTATGCCCAGATTGGGGATCGTTTGTAGAGAAGTTTGATGTTTGCCTAATGCAGGAGACGTGGGCGCTGGAAGACAACCAGAGGAGAGGTTTTGCCACTTTTAGCATATTGGCCACAATGAAGGGTAGGGGCAGACCATCGGGGGGATTAAGCGTTCTGGGTGGGTACTCACATGGGTGCTAATGCAGTGCAGATACCAACTAATTCCCTCGATGTACAATGTGTCCTTTAAACGCTCCCAGATAATACACAAATTGCCCTACTTAACATCTATTCAAGGCCTATCCAGAGTGGGCAAGAGTCTGGAGTAATTGATCAATTGAGGCAGTTCATTTCGACTCTTGACCCAGCAGTTATTCTAATAGTAGGGGGCGATTTTAACTGTCAGTTTGAGCCCCTCACTGACGTATGCTTAGATGGCCTAGACGACGAGGACCAGCACTGGCATATCCCGGAACCTCAGATTCCATCAGTTAGAGCATAGACGCCGCTGGTCCTCCAAATAAATTTGTTTACCTTTTCGTCATCTTTGAAGGCATGTAATATTTTGGTTGAATACAGAGCATGGGACAGGGTTCTAGATTTTCAGATCCATCCGAGGAAAGATAATGACCACAATGCCCTGGTTATGACACTTAAACCAGGGAGTTGGGGCCTGTCTAACACCGCACCAGAGCCCAATTCATTACAACAACCTCTCTCGCTAACTAACAACAGGCGGAGAGTTAAATGGCCACACATACAAGGTTCTCTACATAAACTCGCAAATACATATCAACAGGCCGTGCCACATCTAAGAGAAATGGGAGAGGTTGGGGAAATAGATATGCATTCAGGATCAGAGGACAGGCCTCTGGAAATACACAACCACTTGACTTCCAAACTGTATGATGTGTTCTACCCGGAAGGAAGAAAAAAGGCAAAACTTGTCTCAGCCCATCCCTGGTACAATGCCAACTGCCGGAAAGCCAAAAAAGATTTGTTAATTGCTGTAAAAGCTAAGAATAAGATAAGGATCAAGCAATGTCGGCTTAAGCACAATCGGGTCATCCAAAGGGAAAAGAAAGATTGGGAAACCGATAAATGGGATGATCTTAGAATTGCACTTCAGTGCAAGGACTCGAAATCTTTCTGGGCAATTGGTAGTTCTGAGGGTAGGGTGGGTAGATTGGCGAATGTACCCAATATAGCTGCAGCAGTTTGGGAAGTTCATTTTCGAGCCCTGTATGCATATTCGGGCGATGACGGTTCTTCAACCCCATTTTCAGGTCTCCTCCATGAGCATCGATTGGAGGGGGTATGGAAGATTACTACCCGTGAGGTTGAAGCCGCCATCGTCAAATTACCACCAAATAAGGCACCTGGCTTAGACAAGCTCCCAGGGGATTTATTTCAGTCTGAACCGAAAATATGGGCTCCATATTTATGTGTTCTCTTCAATGCTATATTAAAGGGCATGGACCCGCCGGATACCTGGCGTGGTGCAGAGATAGTCCCTATCTACAAAAAAGGCTGTCCTCTTAAACCATCCAATTACAGGCCTATCAACCTGATAGATGTCACTCAAAAATTGATGGGAGGGATTGTTTTAGACAGAGTCCAGGGTTGGATCGAGGAAAACGAGATCTTGAGCCTTTTTCAAGCTGGCTTCAGGATGAGTACATGGACTGTGGACCAGATATTCAGACTTCAGGTCCTTTATTGGAAAACGGTGAGTGTGGAGGGTGGCAGCCTCTACCTCATCTTCGTTGACCTGAGGTCTGCGTTTGATCTGGTCCCTAGGGATAAACTGTGGAGTGTACTGATCGATCTTGGTTTACCACCTTATCTCCTGGACGTGCTAATGAAGCTTCATACTGATACTTATGCACAAGTTAGGTGTGGGAAGCACGGAGAACGGTCAGCCCGCTTCCCAGTGAAACAGGGGGTGCGCCAGGGGTGCGTCCTGGCCCCTACCTTATTCTGTCTATATATTAATGGGCTTATAGACCACCTACTTGGAGTAAAGGATATCGATGCCCTGAGGCTAGTCTCAGGTCGGGTGCCCGCGTTGATGTTCACGGACGACACTTTGTTGTTGTCCAAGACATCAACGGGCATACAACGAACCCTGGACGGCTTTGCTGATTTCTGTGCACTGAGAGGCCTGGAGATAAATTTAGATAAAACTAAATTTATGATTTTTAATCCTCCTAGGCAGACACGCCCAAACCCACTTCTGGACCGAATTCCATTGGAGCGAGTAAAGACCTTTGAGTACTTGGGCATTACTCTCGCAGAACATCTGGAATGGGATACCCAGTTAGCAAAGGCTGGTCTTAAGTTAACCCAAGTGGTGGGGGGGATTCAGAAATTGCACAGAGTGTCTGAGTTTAAGCCAGCCGCCCCGTCATTGAAATGTACAAACTACAGGCTAGAGCGGCCTCTTTGTACGGGGGAGAACTCTGGGGACACCAAAGGCCTACTAACCTCATGAAGGTAGAACATACATTTATGAGGAACTTATTGGGTCTTCCAGTGAGTACTCCGTTAGTACCCCTTCGTATGGACCTAGGGCTACTCCCCATTGAGGAGGAAGTGGCACTACGGCCACTAACGTACTGGAGAAGATTATGGTCAGTGCCTGAACTTGCTTACTATAAAAATTAATTTCAGGAGATCTGGGCTGTATTGAGAACAAAGAAAACCCAGTGGCTAACACACATTAAGGCAACTAGCATTAGGATTGGCCTACCCGAGCTCTGGGAAACACCTCATGTAGCTTGCCCAGCGCTAAGCAGGGCTGATTTTGTTTGCCACTTTAGGCACTACAATCTATCATCTCCCCATGTGAGTTCCACAGTTGGAACATTGACTATTGAGTTTCTTCAAGTAAAAGAAGATTATAAAAAGGAAGATTTTTTAGATTTGATTTATCCATCACTGGCGAGGAAACTATACATGCAATTCAGGATGGGTAGTCTTCCACTCAAGGTGTTAACTAGCAAATGGGACAGTAATAAGAACACTGAGTGTCCAGCATGTAAACACAATCTTGAAAATGAAACTCGTGTCCTTTTTTTCTGCCCTGCTTATCAGCCTGTACGGAAACGCTGGGTGATACCAATTTGCAGAAACCTAGGTTTCAGCCAGTGTGCTCAAGCTTTTAGAGTCTTAAAGTAGGACACCTACCCCCCATTATTTTTGCCGTCTCGCGTTTTTTAAACGGTATGTGGAAAAGACACAGACATTTTTTAATGATTTAACTGGACAGTAGGAATATTTGTATAAAATGTAATGAACTCTTTCGATAAATAACTCAATGTTTAATTCGTTTTATGATGGGATGGATTAAGTCATAGTTTTAATCTTGTGAATAATGTGTGATATGATTGAGATCAACCTTGTATTGTTCTATGTTATTTAATCTTTTTATTCTTTGTTATGTATGTATTTTATCATGCACTTTTATGGTCCGTTGTGACCGAAATAAAGTTATCGAATGGAATGGTTTAGAGTGACCATTGATGAGACTGCTCATTAGCCCCTGGCCACACCTCTTGGTTGGCACACAGACTCTTAACAAGGAAAGAAGGGTTTCACCATTTTGGATTTCAGAAGTGAGGGGTACTGTGAGTTTGTTTGCAAGAGGGCACACTGGAAATGCTGCAAAAGTGGGTAGGATTACGCCTGGGAACGTTTATCCCATTGATTAGGGAGGGGCCAGGAGTCATTACCACACACAAGCTAGTGGCAGGCATACATGTGGCATTCTGTAGCACCTCCCTCAGACCACTGCTGGACCTGAGGAAGAACAGAAGAGGACTGGTACTGCTGTGTGTAACCTAACAGGAGCTCTGAAGGAATGAACTTGATCCTTCTTTTACCCAAGGCACAGAAGTAGACTCCAAGGGTCGGTTGGATGGACACATGTTTGGCTTCAGGGCTAAAATAATCTCCAAGGGGCAGTTTCCTACAACTCCCAGCTGACCAACATCAACTGGACCTGACACAGACTCTGTTTGTAGCCTCCGCTGGAGTAAGTCCTGACCCCAAAGTGATGTTCCCGAGGTCCTAGTTCCCTTGGTGGTGTCTGACTGGACTTCTACTACCACCCTTGAAACCTGGGACTTATAAGATTTTTGGTCTTGAAGAACTCCGTAGGATCAACACCAACCGGACAAGCTGATCTACCCAAGGTGCGATGCCACTGGGCCAAAACAAGTTTCTCCCTCTTGGAGCTTCCCCACATCAGCAAATCAGATTCAGTGGGACATGAACAAGAAGGTACCTGGCCTCGTGGAGCCCTCATTGGAGAGAGCCTTTTGCCAGTTATAGATTTAGGAGTCTCTTAACTTTTATGAGGTTTGCATTAACAAAGGCTTGGAACGTGTTAAGGTAGGAGAGACATATCCTTACCCGACACAATCATCTGCATATCCAGTGTCACAAAAATGTTGGGCACCCAGTTCCTGAAGCCGTTTATCTATTATTTTTCCACCGTTGCAAAAGAAAGTGTATTCAGAATCTCCCAGGGCTGAAAAATAAACAACAAAAAAAACAATGAAAAAATGCCTGCATTTTAAGATAAACAAAGGTCCATACATATCTATCCACTGCTTGCTTGATAATTTTTGATTGCATGACTAGGTCACTTCTAATATACCCAAATAAAAATCCCCTATCCTTAACGCGCACAGAAATTGAAACAATCCAGAAGAAATATAAAACTATATCACACAACCCCGGGTGCGGGATTGCCCTTCTCCCGGTCATTCGGCAGTTGCAGGGCGGCGGTTCCGGCGGGGTGAGTGAGAGGGCCCCCCCTCGTGCCGGTGCCTATACCCAGAGACCGGGCCTCGTGGGGGGCTGGGGAAGCCTTGAGGGTGCTGTCTGGTCTCTCCTCGACCCCCGGGGACCTGAGCTGGAGGCGGTGAACCGGTCCTGTGGTGGTTCCCCCCCGGGGGACTCCTGGACTTCAGTGGCGGTTGGCCTGGTCTGGTGCGTGGCCTCGGGGGTGCCCCGCAACGAGCTGGTGACAAGAGACAGGCCAGGAGGGACGGCGCAGCCACGGGGCAAGGACGTCGGATAGCTGCTGACCTTCGCTGCTGTGTAGGCCCCGGGCACGTGGGCAGTCTAGTCTGGTGGGCCTGATTTGGTGGAGGTCCCCTGCTCTGACCGTGGTGGTGGGGCCCGAGATCGAAGGCCGCATCTGGCCGCGGCCCCTGGAGGACACGCGAAGAGACTGCCCTGTGCCCACATTATCAGCCCCGGGGGGCGGACACCGGTGGTCGAACGGGCAGCTGGAGGCCCTGGGTGCGGCGCCGCCAACGGGGCCTTGCCGACTAAGTGCATTGTGACATCGGCGGGCAGGTTGGCGGGGGTGCCGTTGGCTGGTCGAGGCCCCCATTGATGGATGGCGGGCCCCGGTTCGGGGGTGCAATCCCCCCTTCCATCCTTCCTTCTTTTCTTCCCTTGGGATCGGGCCGGGTGACGGAACGGCCTGCGGCGTACCTGAGCTGAGGAGGATCCTGTGTTGGTGCCTAGCCCAACTTGACCTGAGTTTGCCGGGGGTCTGCTGAAAGCCATCATGACGAGGGATAAGGGCGGTGGTGGTTCCACGAAGCATGGACCCATAGACAATTTCACTGGCCCGGGAGCGACGGGTGGTACCGCGGGAAGTCCCCAGGAAGCCATACCTGACAAAGGGGCCCTGATGGCGGCAATCACCCAATCCAGGGATATGCTTGATGCCAAAATTGGTGCGGTGGGCGCGGATGATATGTTACTATGCCAAGATCTACGGAATGCGGTGTCCCGCTTCACAGAGGCTGAGACCCGAATCTCAGGGGTGGAGGATGATGTTTCAGTCCTCAAGCAGAAGGTGGCAAGCATGGAAAACATCCAGAAGGGCCTGGCGCTCCTGGTCGAGGATGCAGAGGGGCGGGCACGGCGGAACAACCTGCGCTTCGTTGGATTCCCGGAGGGGTGCGAGAATGGTAATGTGGAGCGTTTCCTCAGACAATGGCTGGAAAGCTGGCTCCCTCCCGACGCGCTGTCCCGGTGCTTTGTCGTGGAGTGCGCCCACAGGGCGCTCACTCAGAAACCGCCGGTGGTGGTTCATCCACGACCAATGATAGCGAGGCTGTTCAACTATCTTGACCGTGAAACCGTGCTGAAGCAGGCCCGCATCAAAGAACCTTTGCTGTATGACAATCATCGCATCCTAGTGTTCCCGGACTATACGCGACTTGTGCAGCAGCAACGTCAATCGTTTATGGCGGTGAAAGCCAGACTGAGAGACCTCAGGCTCCCGTATGCCTTGCTATTCCCGGCTCGTTTGCGTGTGGTATATCAATCCCGCACCCACTTCTTTGACTCCCCGGAGGAGGTCTTCAAGTGGACAGATGAAACCGTACAGGTGCGGGTGCATACGCCACCTGGGCTGCAATCTGATTCATCTCTGAGTGAGGGGCCGTCGAAGAATCCCCGTGGACAGCAGCAGAGGGGGCACAGAAGATCACGGTCCCAGAGGCACTCTGTGTCCTGCAGAGCCTCCTCCCGCAGAGACCCTGCTTCCCAACACCGGACTGTGCATCCTTGATCCGTGTGAACAAGATGGTGCCGAGGGAGGGCTGAACCCCACCTGTTTAGTGCGTAGTGAGTGTGGGCTGGGTGACATGGGCTGCAAGTTGGGGATCCATTGGCGGGTGCGGACTGTGCCCCCCCCCGTTGGGGGTTTGATGCCGACCCCGCCGCGACAGGTACTTCAGTGTTCTTGAGGTATGGGGTGGGGGGTTTGTTATGGGGAAGGGATTTGATTAGGGATTTGGGTTGCGCTTTCACACTGGGCTCACCATGACATGGGCGCACACTGCCGGGTCCTCCTGTCCATGATGCACCAATGCTTGCTGCCCGATGGCTAGTGGGGCTGTAGACGGTCTGGTGCCTCCGGGCACCCTCCGTATTGTTAGTTGGAATGTGCGCGGGGTCCTGCATAAATTTAAACGAGGGCCGGAGCTGACATTCTCTTTTTGCAGGTGGAATTTTGCATGCCCCAGTCACAGTTCTACCGGTACCTCCAGCTCCGGCATGCGCTTGCCTCCAGCCTGGAGGGCCTTGACTCCATCCCCGAGTTTAGCCCGTTGGAGGCAAAGGTTTTCATGGGTGACCTGGAGACCAAAAAGATATTGCAGATATATCAGACCCTGGTCACCCACAGTGCGTCAAAGCTGGAGAAGATAAGGGTGGCGTGGGAAGAGGACGTGGGTACGTTGGAGGAAGAAGACTGGAGGGAGGCCCTAGCCGCTCTTCGGGGAGCGGCCATAGCAATGCGCCTTCGCCTAATCCAATTTAAGTACCTCCACCGGGTTTATTTTACTCGGGTTCGACTGTGGCGGGCGGGCCAGATTGCCTCCCCGGAATGTCTCCGGTGTTGTGAGGTGGAGGGCACATTCCTACACACAGTCTGGCAATGCTCATCGCTGGACCGTTTCTGGAGAGGAGTATTCTCCTGCCTATCTGAGGTCCTAGGGTGGTCACTCCCACGCACACCACAGTTCGCCCTGTTGCATGTGATGGAAGGGATCAGGGGCAATATCTATAAGCGGCATATTTTGCAGCTGGGCCTCACATTGGCGAAACGAGAAATTGCCAAGATGTGGAAGGATACGCCTGGAAAAATGGCCTTGACTTCAGCATGGGGCTGGAGCAGCCAATCTTTGTGGCCCGGGGATGTCCGCGTAAGCATTATAAAATTTGGAAGCGGTGGGAAGACTATAGGGGCTGGTCGTTGGAGCCTCCAATTGCAACAGATAATATTCCAGTGGAATGAGGGTAGGAACAGGGTGGTTGGGCCTGGCGCGGGAGGGTGGGGGTAGCCTGGGGTGTGTGTGTGTCAGACAGGCATTGTCTTTCTTCGGTCCTGGTATTTAGTTCATTTCTTTTCTTTCCTTTGGTCCTCTGCTATCAGCGGGTGGGAGGGTCTCAGTGGTGGTTACGCAACTCGGGGGGGGGGGGAGGGGAGTTGGAGTGAGTGGGGCCGATATCCTAAACGATACTCAATGTCACATACTTTGGTTCCATTTTTTTTATAAAAAGGTTGATTGCTGTCTTGCAAATGTATAACTGGATACTGCAGTGGTCTATGGGGTACAGAGCCCTGCGCCTAATGTGCAATTTGACAATAAAGTTTGTTTTTAAGAAAAAAAACGATATCACACAAAATGAACCGTGCATTAACATGGCTTGGCAAAGGACTACACAACAGCCTTAATTTGTTGAAAAACAAAAAATTAACTTGTGTGTTTTTCACGGCATACCTTCTCATAAAAGAAAGGAGCACATTTTGGTTAACTTGAACTCAAATCCGTGACCCGCAGGAAAGGACTTTCTGACCATATATGCAGTGTAAGAAACACTCTACAAGCCACTACACTAACGGCTCAATTTTCGAACTTTGCAGATCCCGAAATGTTGCATTCTGATGCAACACTCTTTTCACAATGATTTGCGTATTCATTTTAGTTACATAGAAACAAAAATTAACTCAAGAATAATATTTAGCTGCATATAGGTGACATAAAGAAAAGGTGACTTTAAAAACATCTTGTAATAAGGCACGAGGTAGATTAAGAATATGACATTCTTAAAGTACTCCTCTGGAATTAACCTAGTACTACTGATTACCATGCCATGAGACGTAACCTACATTCTGAAAATGATGAGTCACAGTTCCCATGGCTCCCAACACCCTTCCTTTTTCACTGGGAATCAAATATTTTATGTAGGACCTACTGTACACAAAGATTCCCAATTAAACAAAGGACTGGAGAGCATCTGGTGGTAGACAATTCTGCAAAAGCACGATCAGAAAGGAAGGTGGGAGCTCCCATTCCTTACAAACCTAGGGAATCTGGACTAAAGTAATGTGGAGCTACTGGTCCGACAGGCTGCATGTCTGCAAACCTACAGATAACTACAAGTCAGCACAGTGTTGTGCCCTGATCTATCGGGGTCAATGTAGAGAAGCGCCGGGTCATGGAGGCTGCAATGGTTGCTTGGTCTTACTGCTCAAAACTAGGATCAACTAAGAGTCTCAATAAATGTTCCCAAAAAGGAAACTAAACCATAGGTTTTGGGAAAAACTAGATTACAGGTATAAACCCAAATATTTTATGGAAAACACAGACAAGTACATACTCCGAGATTGTATGATTAATGTCACTGTTGGGTAAACAGTAAAATAATTCACTCCTGACATCTGTTTGGAGAAATAGTAATGCCTACTTATCAACCACATTCAAATGTCTTAGCCATTATAAATCTCCCAACGAGGCATTGAGGACTTCAATAACATTCTAGAAAAAGATGAGCAGGAAGGAAGGTGGTGTACTTCCTGCATACAAACCCAAACGATCCTGGAGCGGCTGGAAAGCGCTCCAGGATTTGTTGGAGCAGGCTAACCCCAGCGCTCATTTTGAGGCTGGGGTCCTGTGCATTTAAAGTGCGCATGATAGATTGGCTGACTGTAGACAGCCAGCCAATCGGCCATGCACACTGAGGAGAAATACTGCGATAGCAGGAATTTGTCTATCCCTCCTCCTTTATCACGCTTGCGGTAGCACAGTCAGTGGGACTCAGAAAAATAAAATGGTAATGACCATTTTATTAGTCTGTATGTACCTGCTGCACTCGCTGCAGGGGCAATGCTCCTCTGCCTTAACGGAGGAGCAGCTGCTGCTATATCTAATCTCAGAAATATATACTTGCAAAAGCTACCAGCAGTTCAACAGATGCAGAGAGTACAAATCCAGCAACACCGCTTCTTTACTCTGTCTGCTTCTATGTTATTTACAAGTCACTAATCCTTCTACAATCTATTATTATAAGGATATCCACTGTACAGAAGCAACCAATCAATCAATCATAGCATTTGTATAGCGCGCTACTCACCCGTGCGGGTCTCAAGGCGCTGGGGGGAGGGGTCCGTTTACTGCACGAAAAGCCAGGTCTTGAGTTGCTTCCTGAAGGCGAGATGGTCCTGGGTTCGCCGAAGGTGGGTGGGGAGGGAGTTCCATGACTTGGCTGCCAGGTAGGAGAAGGATCTTCCTCCGGCGGTGGCTCTGCGGATGATCGGAACGGTGGCGAGGGCGACGTTGGTCGATCGTAGCAGGCGGGTGGGCGTGTAGAAGGTCAGTCGGATGTTGAGGTACTTGGGGCCCAGGTCGTGTAGAGCTTTGTGTGCGTGGGTGAGGAGTCTGAACGTGATCCTCTTGCTGACGGGGAGCCAGTGCAGGTCTCTCAGGTGGTCGGAGATGTGGCTGCGTCGGCGGATGGCCAGGATGAGACGTGCGGAGGCGTTTTGGATGCGTTGGAGTCTTTTCTGAAGTTTGGCTGTGGTTCCGGCGTAGAGGGTGTTTCCGTAGTCGAGTCGGCTGGTGACGAGTGCCTGGGTGACCGTCTTCCTGGTATCGGTGGGGATCCATCGGAAGATCTTGCGGAGCATGCGCAGGGTATTGAAGCATGATGATGTTACGCCGTTGACTTGTCTGGTCATCGAGAGGGAGGAGTCCAGGATGAACCCCAGGTTGCGTGCGTGGTCCGTTGGCTTGGGAGTGGTGCCCAGGGCGGGGGGCCACCAGGAGTCGTCCCAGGCGGTGGGTGATGATCCCAGGATAAGGACTTCCGTCTTGTCTGAGTTCAGTTTCAGGCGGCTGTTCTTCATCCAGTCGGCGACATCTTTCATCCCTTCGTGTAGGCTGGTTCTGGCGGTGGCGGGTTCGTTGGTGAGGGAGAGGATCAGCTGGGTGTCGTCGGCGTAGGAGATGATGTTGAGGTTGTGTTGGCGTGCGATGGATGCGAGGAGGCTCATGTAGATGTTGAAGAGAGTGGGGCTGAGTGATGATCCTTGTGGTACGCCGCAGATGACTTCGGTGGCCTCTGATCTGAATGGGGGGAGGCGGACTCTCTGGGTTCTTCCGGCGAGAAACGAGATGATCCATTCCAGTGCCTTCTCTTGGATTCCGGTGTTGCTGAGGCGCTGCACTAGGGTGCGGTGGCAGACGGTGTCGAATGCTGCGGAGAGGTCCAGGAGGATGAGGGCCGCCGTTTCCCCGTTGTTGAGCAGGGATCTGATGTCGTCTGTGGCTGCGATGAGGGCGGTCTCGGTGCTGTGGTTGGCTCGGAAGCCGGACTGTGACTGTTCGAGGGATCCATTCGTCTCGAGGAAGGCGGCGAGCTGTCTGTTGACGGTCTTCTCGATGACCTTGGCCGGAAACGGGAGGAGCGAGATGGGGCGGAAGTTCTTGAAGTCGGAGGGGTCAGCTGTTGGTTTTTTCAGGAGGGCGCTGATCTCGGCGTGCTTCCAGCTCTCCGGGAAGGTGGCGGTGTTGAAGGAGGTGTTGATGATGTCCCGGAGTTTGGGTGCGATGGTGGAGTCGGCCTTGTTGAAAACGTGGGGGGGCAGGGGTCGGTAGGGGATCCGGAGTGGATGGTGTTCATCGTGCTGATGGTGTCTTCGGTGCTGACCGGGGTCCAGGCGCGGAGGGTGCTGGTGGGGGGGCGTTGGTTCGGTGGTGGGGTGCGTGGTTGGTGCGCCAAAGCTGTTGTGTATTTCGGCGATCTTGCGGTGGAAGAATGAGGCAAGCGAGTGGCAGAGGTTTTGCAAGGGAGCGAGGTCGTTGTTTCCGGCGCTGGGGTTGGAGAGCTCTTTGACGATGCTGAAGAGTTCCTTGCTGTTGTGGGCGTTGTTGTCCAGCAACAATGCTGGGAGTGTGTTCTCCTGCATCTCACACTGTTTTGGGAGCTCCAGAAGAAAAACATAACGGCAATCATGCAGACTGATGGCAACATGTAAAGTAAGTTACTTGTAAAGACCTCCTTAATTTAAAAAAGAAAGAACCTGGGGAGGTCAGAGAATGTGGAAAAGCAATTTATACTATGGGACTGTCCTTTAATCTTCCTTATACACATATACATTTTTGCGAATTAAACTCAGAGTAAACGCAAAATGTTACACATAACATATTCAAATGGCTAGGGTAGGCAACCACCCACTTACCTTGTTAGTACTGCAACACAATCCCCTCATTTCAGTATTTTTTTTGGGGGGGGGGGGTAAACATATGTGCCGTCTTCTGTAAACATTGAAATTGGCACCCTCCTCCCTGAGACCAACTGCTGCCCTTTCTCATGTGACCTAATGAATGCAGGTGTGATAGTAAAGGAAAGACAACTATGTTTCACACTGAAATATAAAATCTTTTACTGCACTCAAAAAATATGCCTGTTTTATTTGTCTATCATTTTTGTATCACCTACACCAACAAAGGAAAAGTAGGAAAAATATTCAAAACATTTTATTCCATTGCAGGATTCAAAATGGGTGTCGGACAAAACGATGGCCGTAGTAAAGTGATGGTGTGTGGTGAAACTGCGAGTTGTCTTTGTGGGAGGGACAGCAAGCTTGAAAACTCATGGAAACATTATTTTTAAGTAGAAGCGTACGATCTCTGGTGTGCTGAAGACTTCTTTGGGACATTCAGAAAGCTTCCCTGAAAATGCTTCTGAAAAAGCTTCCTTGCCCATTGCTTACCATTGGCCTTGTGGTTTGTAACTCACAAACTTGTTTACTGAATCCTTCCGAGATTTCACTTTCAGTAAACAGGCCTTTAAATCTTGTTCTTATCTGGTCACATTTGCTGTGAATTTAAAACACAAAGGTCAAATGTCAGGCTCCTTTTTCCGAGGGAGCTTGGAGTTTACTTTTCTTCAAGTGACTTTAAAGTGACAGCGTGTACAGGAAAGCAAGAGGGATGCATGCTGAACAGCAGCCACGCTGGTGTGCAACATGGCTACGAAGAACAGTGATAGAGCAAAGAGATTTATGGTACATTGGTAATCAATTTGCACTAGCACCAGACGCGCAATGCCCATTGGGCTGAAAGGGCTTCAGCCCCCCGCAACACCCCTCTCCCCCCCCCCCCCCATTGTGTGTGGCTTCCCGGGGCGCACACACAGCTGCACCAGAGTACTTCACAGGTCTTTAAGAGACCATTTACTTGCTAATGAGGCTTTGTTTTTTTCCCACCACTTCTTAGAGCCCCTGCATCTCCACTCTGACTATCACTTGAAGAATTACCCCCCCACCCCCCGAAATTTTTAGTAGCCCCCTCCGAAATGTGGCTCGAGCTCTGCCTCTGCCGAGCTCTGAATCACAGATGAGAATGACATATGCTGTACGATATGGAACTCACTTTTACAGTATCTGTAAGGAAAATCAGATGAGTGTCCGTATACCACTGGCCATGGAGATTTGTAGGTCTCTCCTAGTTTGTGTGTTTATGGCTTATGACTGTGAGTAAAGATGCAAATATTTTCAGAGTCTTGTATTCAGCCAGAGAGCAGAGGAGGAGGTAACGAGTGAGAGGGAGATTTTTTTTTCTTTATATAGGACCAGGGCACGAGTCGAGGGTACACCCACTTTTTTCACAGGGTGGACGCAATACACCCTCCAAAGAAGTAGGTCCCCACTGGTAAAGATGCTGAATTTGTCCCATTGTAATTCCCAAACCGGGACACTTTCAGCAGCGCCTGCCTGTTATCTGCTTTTGGTTGCAACAATGTGAAGGCGGGGGACAGGGCTCTTTTAATTCTAACTCCTGCTGGGCCCATAACAAAGGCCGAATTTGAGGGGTCATCAGGCCTTCTTTTGTTTGAGTCTCCTTGCTGGCAGCAGTCAGGAGCCTCACACCTAGAAGCAAATGCAGAAGGGGAAACAAAGGCTCACACCTTGGTAGCACTTCACATATACTTGAGAGGCAGATGTTCTCTTTGTTCAGGCTCTGTTTAGGAGATATGCATGCACTGAAAGAATGTCAGATCTGTTGGTCTTTCCCAGTATTTGCACAAAATAAATTGCATTTATATAGTGCTTATTACCTCCAAGGAGGCTTTGTAATAATTTAAATATCACAATTTTTTCTTTTAAAGCACTATGGGTAGAGGAAGCTTTACGCTGACAAATGGCAACATTGGTTTATGTGAAGCTTACAAAAATGGGAAACTTCTGCCTAAATCAGGAGGGTTTGCAAGTATACCGAAATGTGCTTAAATGTACTCATGATAGACCTACTAAACATATATGTGAGGGCTTAAGATCTGATGTCACTTCTTGTGATGCCACTTCCTGTGATGTCACAAGCTGTGATGTCACGCGCTGCGATGTCACGCGCTGCGATGTCACGCGCTGCGATGCCACTTGCATACTGATTAATTAGGTTAGTCCCCCCACTTCTTTTTTTAGGACTTGTGCCCTGTATAGCCCAAACTAGAACCGAAGGTATCAGTGTGCTATACATAAGCAGTTGCGTTATAGACAGACACATTAATTTTTGTTAGGCACGGAAAGATTAAGTGATGTGCCCAGAATCACAGGATGTTGAGCACCCCTGCCAAAACTCGAACTCAGTTCCCCAGCTCCGAGGTTGACCGCTCTAGCCGTTAGGCTACATCCTCTCCTCAATCTGTAACACAGTCACTGTGAATGTGTTACGTGGAACTGCTACAGTTCTCTCGGTGATGTTATGTTAAAATCCAATAAAATGTTTCTGAAAATAAAATATCGAAAGAAAGCCTGTAACATTTTATTATAAAAGCCTGCATCTAACTCAATGGCAGAGTGCTGGAAATATAAACCATCTAGTAATCCTTTTCTCTCTCCTCATGTCAGAATGAGCACATCCTAGAAGGAGTCGTCACCCAAAGTCCACATAACCTCCCAGGATCTCACAAGTTGCTCTCACGCAACCAACACCAGGGGTTTTCATACACAGTATTAAAACCTCGATAAAAGTTACCATTCTTTCCTTCACAGAACACTAGTTCATAAGAAGGAAAGCCACTTCCCATAAGGTAATGCAAAACCGGACACCATCTGTGCACATGCCAAGTCTTAGTCGCAGGCTTTCAGTTAGTAGTATGGATTCAAGGATGGGGCAAATATAGCATTATAAAACATTAATATGGTTAACTCTTTTAGTATATGCAAAGAAATCAGGCATTCTCAATCCTTGAAAACTAACTACATAACCATTCATGTCCACACCTCATAGGACAAGGTACACATACGCAGGTTATACATCCTATCGAAAACAACAGCCTAACATATGACTTCTCATGGATGACCCAACCAGATTCGATCCATACATTAACCTATTACCACGTTTACAACACAGGCCATCAGGGACACATTTGTTTCTAATGTGTGGGGACATCTCAAAAAATCGATTTCAGGTGTGGAATTTGACAGTTCTCTCACTATCTCAGAATATCGATGTGCTGTATTCTGGCAGAAGGTATACATGTTGTCACAGCACACGTATTTCTTATTTGTTCTTTGCAAACTCTACTGGCTCTGCAGTTTTCAGGGGGAGCATGAGGTCTTAATCATGTCCTGACTTTGAGAACAAAATCTATTGTATATGGAATAATGTGCTAACAGCTGTATCCTAGGAGGATACTGCATGTCAGCGAGGAATCTCATGGCCATATAGGGTCATATCTCTAAATGTACCAGATTGTGCCTGTAATTACAAAATAAAGTATACCCCATTACAGGCCTATATTGTTCTTTCACGATTACACTGCATGAGACCATTTACAATCTACAATGCATGCCCAACTTCACTGAAAGTACATTTAGAAATGAGAAGAAAATAGGTTTGCTCAAGAGCCGTCAAGGCAAACCTTTTTACAAAAGGTTCTCTTATTTGTCACACACAATTCCAGCAGGGCGTCTATAATAAATAAGGACACTTTACTTTGATTTGCAACTCCGAGGAAGGCAGCAGCATATAAAAAGATATTTTACTGTGGCAATGCATTTCATAGTAGATGCTTAGTAAGAAAGACAAAAGAGTTTACCTAATAAACCATAACGCACATGTGAAAAATGACTGGCAGGTAGAGAGCGGCAATGGATCTCCTTCACAAATCGTCCTGCCGGATCGGGTGGGTCTCCAGTGCCAGTTGTGGAGACAACTATGACAACTGGGTCTTTCTCGTTTTCTAAATCAAACTACAAAGAGATAAAAAAAATAACGGGTTAAAACCTCAGGAATTGTCAAACTCATACCCTTTGAAATATTTATTTCCTTTTCGCTCTTCACACGCCAACTACTTCCCCTGGTTCTCGTTTCCTTGGTCACCACATAGCATCTTTTTAGGTCCGAGCTATACTCCGCTTTAGGCGCTCT
Source organism: Lissotriton helveticus (assembly GCF_964261635.1). NCBI lineage: Eukaryota > Metazoa > Chordata > Amphibia > Caudata > Salamandridae > Lissotriton > Lissotriton helveticus. The sequence goes on from NC_136063.1 coordinate 1,027,445,068, forward strand.
GTTATTGAAAGACCTATAGTGGACCATAGCAAAACATCTAATAGGCTATTTGCCAGCCATTACTTACCAATTGTTTGCTTCCTTGTCAATTGTATTTGATTGCTTCTTACTCAATGACTTTCAATCTTCTTCTTATGTTTATTACCTCCCCTTCAGCACAACTAATTGACGATCTTTTTGACTGGACTACTTTTATCCTTCTACTGCTCACATTTAAGGAACTACTTTTTATATCAGTAATTCATGTAAGTGCAAGTGTTTTCTTGCTCTCTCCCTTGAGTGCTGGCTAACCCCACAAATACACAACCCATACCCACTATACATGTTGCTTCCTCTTTCTAACCCTAGCTCATCCATGATTTCTATCACTAAAGCTTTTTTTTGTTATTTTTAAATTTCTTCCCACCCCTACCTCATCCTCCTCCACTGCTGCTTCCCCACCCACTTCCCGTTGCTCCCCCTTGCCTCAATAACTTCTCCCACCTGCTCCCTTCTCCTCCTCGCTCCCACATTCGCTTACTTCTCAGAGAATTATTTCACCAAAAACTCCCCTCTGCTTTTCAAAAGGGCGTGGGAACCCTTTCCCCCACCTTATTCGGGCCCTGTCTGTGTCTTCCTGGACCTCCCCTCACACTGTTGAGGGGTACCTGAACCACCTTCTTGAGGTCACTCTCGTATACCTTCTTATGAACCCTGGTGCTAAGGCAGTAGTCGGCCCCATTAGATAACTCCCTGGAGTCAGTGAGTTTACTATTCATTAGGTGTTAGTGCTCTGTAAAACCATGGCTGAATATATGCACTCCAGTAATCAAACTGTACAGCCCATAGTAGTTATCCACATTACTGCTCTTCAGTCAACCAGATGGGCCCTTGCAAATGTAATCCACAAAATCCACCCAGGACTGTTGGGACAAAGTCTGGCTGTCCCTAAATATTTGCCTATAATTCTCAGGTGTGAGAACATATTTTCTGACAAGTGTGTGTTACATAAGTGGATACCTCATACCATCTCCCTTTCCTAGGGCTCACAGTGCATCCCTCCCCTTCACAGGGAATGTGCCACCAAAGACTGGATCCCCATTTCTCCTCAGTTACCCTGTGCATCTTCAAGGCAATCTCATAAGAATCACACCACTAGTGTAGATCACCCCCCCACGACATTTGGCACCAGGTACTTGGCAATGTGGACACTGGGTGGTTGCTGCCACCATTGCTGCTGGACCAGAGTCTTTTTTTGCTTTAAGCTCCAGCTCTTAAAGACTCACTTGATGAGCCATCAAGTTTTTTCTCTCCTACAAGGCTCTGTCTGTCTTTTTCTACCCTGTCATTTTTACCTCCAGTGCCAATTTCATCTCCTTCAAGCCGATCTAGGCAGCAGCCTCCTCCTTGGCTGCCACCCACATCCTGAGGTATGTTGCAGCTTAAACCCCCTTTCAGCTTTCGGGTCCACCAGCTCCTCAGGGAACAGGTTTTGGTTACACTGCTCCCCAGCCGCAGCCGTTGCAGGTAAGTGCGGTGGGGCGGGGGAGTCGACATACTACGAGGGAGAATAAAATAAAATACAAAATGAATTAAAAAACACTTACTTTGCGCTCACTGCACCCCCAAGTTGGTGATACAGCGAGCGCAAGGTAAGTGGTTTTCTTTTTTTTCTTTTATTCTCCCTTGTCGTGGCATGTTGACTCTCCCCACTAACCCCACCCCACCGCTCTTACCTGCACCAGCCACGGCTGCTGCTCCCTGCCCGCGCTATGGGCTTCATTCCTGTGTTCTCCTCCTCCTCGGGGTCTTTGGCTAGGCCCTCCTCCTCCAAATCCACTTCCTTGTCCTCGGAGGCAGCCTGCATCCTTTTAATCTACTTAAACGCTTGGAGAGCTACCTAAAAGTCCATATTAGTGGCCTTCATTACCATATTCAGCCCCCTCTCCTTGTAAAGCCTCTGCAGCTCTGCCTTGCTAAGGCTATCCATGTTGATCAGCTTCTTCTCCATTGTAGTAACAAGCATTTGCAATACAATAGGTCTCGCATTTGTTTGAGATGCAGCTACTGGCATTGTAAATGGGATTTTTTTTATTTATGTTCTTTTTGCAGTGAAGTTATTCAAAGATAGAAAGTGCACCCCCTGCCATATTATAAGCTTTTATAGCAACTGAACAGTAAAGCTATGGCTCTCTTAACGTGAAGGGGTGTGAATGGATGAACAAAAATGCAACAAAAAAATATCTTAAAATGTACAATAAAATGTATAGCAGGTGACAGGGACTACTTATTATTTAATAAAAATATACATTAAAAAAACCCAGGTGGCTGAAGGCTCTTCTATAAGATTTCAGGGCAAAATAAACAAATAAAAATAATATTTAGAGAGTGACGTTTTATTTGCCTTAACTAATCTGCTACCATTTTAGTAGTTAATAGAACACTACACAGAATGATTTTGCAGCTTTAACACACCTGAGTGACGGGACCGTGAGCTTGCAATGGATGGTATGGGATTATAGCCCCACTGTAAATTGAAAATCTGTTTTGAGCAGTTTTGAACATCACACATGTTGAACCCAATCCCAAAAGAGGCCTGCTCAAGTGTACTGGTATAAATATTCAAACATATATAAAGGCTTCAAGGATGAGTTAAGTGTCAGATACTGCTACACCTCCATGTGATCTGACTGACCACTGAGACCCAAGGATCATAACCCACCAAACAATTATATTTATATCTGGAGACAATTTTTGCATTGTAGACAAGAGCACAACAGCAACTTAATAAATAAAGAAAAAGTTCAAAAGCACTATAATGCAGCCAGCATTGACAGCCAGCGTAAAACCAATTGTTTGTAATTTTACCGGCTGTGCTCCTGTGCAATGTGAAGAGTAATGTTCTACAACAGCAGGGGGGGATTTGGGGCTGGCAAACAACACAAATGAGAAGGGTGGGGAACAAAGATTGTGCAGGAGATACACGCATTGTATTCCCAGCCATCTGACATGGCGGTCAGACTTTGATATTCGCTCACATCCTCATTTTCCGAGTGTGCCCCATACTGGATGTAAGAAGGGAAATTGCCAGCTCTCCATGGCTACTTTATTGGGTTGAGATCACCGTCCTCTTGCACGGACAACAGTATGAGCAAATAGGAAAGTGCACAGTGGACTCTCTCTAATCTAGAGTTGTTGCTTCACACTCTGATCGCCAAATAGGCTTAATGTAGGTGTGGCCTGCATTAGCTCCACCTCTCTAAACGCTGTCACTCACTAACCCACATAAGGGTAGGAGGCGCTATACAAATATCTTAATACAATACCTTGGAGACTCAGCCTAAGGGGTGAGCACCTTCCCATGTTATCTTGGTTTGATCCTCCTCGGACTCATGCCATGGGTACATACATGGCCACGCCTTCATTACAAGAGCCTGTAATTTATCATGTACGCCCACTCCATTTCCAAAAACTGTATTTTTCTGTACGATCTCCTGTTGTATATTCTAGCATTGACTCATCTGCACACTGATAATCTCTCTATAGCATTCAATAAAGCACATCGAAATAGGGCAAACATTCCCACTGCTTACAAATAAATATATCCTTTGCAGAGCAGTCCGATCACAAAACATGAACTTGAAGTGATTGTGGACATTATATGCAAAAAAAGCCTGTAGTCTGGGGTGTCAACGACGCTTGTACAAATTATGTTCAGCTGATGTACAGTCCGAGAAGTCTTGAATTACGGTAATCATGTCAAAGATGCTTATTGCCTCTGGGGCTGGCCCATCTATGATAACTAGGAAAACAAGCAATACACAACACAGGAGCGGCAACCAGAGTCACAGAGCTAACGAGAGCAGCCTTGACTCTGCCCACTCAGGCATCATGAATAACTTAATCTCTGCGCGCCTTCCAAAAATGAATGTGTCCTTCTGTAACATATGTGGTGTGCATGTAAAGAGCTCCAATACCTATGGATCAAGGTCACTCTATATATAAAAAAAAAAATACAAACAACAGAAAGGTTGTTGGGTAGCGGGCGTCAGAGCGATATTCGCCCGGCCTTTGTGAAGACAGAACAGCTGCCCACAAAAACCAGCAGGTGGGGACAGCAAGCAATGCACGACACAGGAGCGGCAACTGGAGTTACAGAGGTGACTATACCAGCCTGCCAAAAATGAATGTGTCCTTCGATAACACATGTGGTGTGCATGTAAAGTGCTCCAGTACCTACGGATTGAGTTTGCGCTATATAAACAAAACATAAATAAATGCAAACAACTGACAGGTCTTTTCCTGTTCCTGCAGTGGGGTCATAGAGCAGTATTCCCCCGGCCCTTGTGAAGACAGAGCAGTGGCCCCTGATAACCAGCAGGGCAGGAACCGCAAGCCATAAACAAAAGGGAGCAATTCAATAATGAGCCAAATGTGAAGAAACCATGGAGGTGGAAAACCGCTTTTGTTTCTGTTGCTATAATTAAAATGCTAACCCTGCAACAGCCAGAAGGGATGTGCTAAATCTCCTTTAGCCAAAAGGAAGGAGAGGCCATCTCAGTTGTACAGGGTGATGGCCAACAAAAATATTCTTTGAGTGAAATCGCCAAGGGGGGAATTCAGCACATAAAGGGGGGACATTTAGACAAATGCACTAATAACAAGCCAGCATTTCTGAATGCCTCAGATAAACAGCTAATGGAAATCGGTGGGTGTGCCAAAAGCCCACTGAAGAGATACAACAGGTCTTGCAGACGGCGCAAGCCCTGTCGAGGCTCGACCTAAAAAGGAGGTGAGAATACTGGAATTTAGAAAAAAGATGTCCGATTATTATAGTGTTACACTAAATTACTGTGTGGTGTTGCACAAACATAGGTACTGGATCCCACCACTGAACACCAATGTAATAAACTGAGTTATTGGTTGAGGGAGGGGTGAAAGCACTTCTCAAGCAACAATCACACGTAAGGACAAGTGAAACAAGTTAGTTCCACGCTCCGGTCCGGTTTTTGCAGAGCTCCAAGAGGCTGCCGCTGGCCCCCTGCTCCCTCTCCTGTCCCTGCTGAACTGGGCTTCACAGACTGCAGCGGGAGATCAAAGTGTTGACCGCTTGAGAGATCACGGCCCGCGGCTCTCCCGGCGGCAGCGGGAGATCACAAGTGCTGCCACCTGAACTTTGAAGCTACGGCCAGCGACTTCCCCATCTTCGTGGCTCCGCTGGTCCCGCCCTTGGTAGGGCATTATGGTGAGCGGAGCTCAGCGGACACAGTGAGGCGAGGCAGGAGGCGAGGCTGTGTGAGAAAACTACAGGCAAGTGGGCGCTTCTGTCACCGGAGTGAGGAGGAGAGAGGAGGAGGCCTTGGACAGGTGAGTCACTGGCGGCCTGACAGGAGGTTTTGGGGTACCAGCAACAGGCCTACAGCGCTACACAGCGGGTTGAGCCAGGAGACAGGTGGGGGGGGCCACTACCTGTCAAGTTCCTGCTTCTGCTCCCCTGCGCATTCTTGGTCATTTGCCGCTCTCCTGTGGCCTCTTCCCTTTGTTACTCGAACTGTATAGCTATGTGTAGCTCTGCGCTAGTCCTCGGATCCTATCCACTTCCGAGCACCCGCACCAGCCTCTCCGCACTAGCCCCCCCCGCAGCTCCCCTACAGCCCGTTGTACCAGGAATACCAGTAACACCAGGAGTACTCCGGATCATTAGCTCATACGCGAAAGCATAGAGCAAAGAGCACAGAGCGGGCAACTGTTTAAAACCTTCACAGCCGGGCTCTTTTAGCTTTCCCATCATTTCCACTTCACCGTCTTAACTGGTGTTAACCGGGCATAAGGATAGTGGCAGCAACCTCACTTTAACGTCACTATAACAGAAAGCAAGCACCAGCACTAAATAGAATACAGCACACTGCAGACAGCAACCTGTTAAAGAATAGTTAAAGAGAGCTAAAGCAATAAAGTCAACGAAGCCCGTAAAATATCAAAAAGATATCAAAGACATTAAAGACTGGTTAAGCCCAGTCCAGCCCTGACTTAGTAGGATACCAGAAGCTGGTCTGAGCACATGGGCAAGCGAGCGATACCAGAAGAGATCTTTGCCAAAGCAGCTAGCGACACGCGATACACCGACCTGCGGCAAAAACACCAAATGAGGTCCGGCAGATCAAGAGAGGCTTTGCCATCCAAATCAAAGAGCAGAAAAGGCAAGAAAAAAGATCTCGGAGTTGTGCAAAAGTGTAGAACCATCATTAGTTACACTGGACCATCGACAGTGTGAGACTGCAGCACGGCCAGAACACAACAGGGTTATAAACTCCAGTCAACCGAAGATCTACACGAAATTCAATTTCCTAAGGGACCCAGGGTCAACCCACCTCAACCCTAAAAGGTCTGCAATCTCCGCTGTTACCGTTGCAGTCCCAAACCTACATCCAAAACTCAGCGCGCAAAGAACACAGCGAAGTAGAAAGGGTATTAGACCAATCACCACAATAAACCAGAACCTCGCCACAGCCTTAATGGACACAAGTGCCAGTAATTGCCCCTCCGGCAGGCGCGCCCGGGGACTTAGGACCTTCCCCAACAAAAATCAGCCCTCAAGAGCTTCCTGCTACGGAACATAAGCTTTATGAGACCCCCACATCTCTACCAAAATTAGATGCTAGGGATGAGGACGGGTGACACCAAAGGAGCTACGAGTAGAATGGACTTTGAGCAAGTCAACGCTACCAATGTTACTCTCAGAAATATCATCTTGTCCAGTAAATCATAGTACCCCCATCAAAAGAATGGACTCTTTAAGTGAAAAATCACTTTCACCTATGCCACCCCTTGACCAAGGATGCTTACTTGAACAAATTGGAGTGGGAGCAAGGACACAGGATCTAAACCAGATAAAAGATGAGAGGGCGTCAATGTCCTATCTGACCACACAAGAATGGGAAGAACTACTTGCGACCTATTCACCAAAACACGATAAACAAAAGGAAAAGGAACAGGAACAAAGTGCGGTCACCACCATAGACCCCTCTGAGAATAAATACCCCACAGAACAACCAACAAAAAGGCGCAGAAAAGCTTGCGCAAGCAAATAATCAAAATGCCGGGGTTTGGGAGTCACTGCTAAACACAAAACAATTGGCTGTTAACTCACTGCAATTTCAATCTGAGAAAATGGAAATCCAACTAACATTATTGAACACACCGGCAGTTTTTACCGCTGGTATCGACGATAAATTGGGAAACTTGAATAGATTAATAACAAGAGCCCAATCCAACTCCCAACTCAGATGCAATTGCGATCAGGTCATCGATAACTTATCGACTTTGCCCTCAGTTATAAGCAGCCTGGTCAAGGATATCAAAAGTGTAACAGCAGGGAAAACAGCAAAACGCCAAGGCGTTTCCAGCAACTCAGAGGGACCATCTAACGCCCAAGTAACCAGCAATACGCATAGAGGAAATGTCAAGGCAGGTACAGAGGGAAAGGGCAGTCCCAGATATGGCGGATCTCCAAAACTGAATGCAAAGCAGTCTGCCAACTGAAAAGGAAGGGCTGTAACCAAAAGCCCCCTCCAAGCGCAACAGCTTTTTTCCCCATTTTCTCAGATCAAGCCAACAAACATGAGTGTAACTCAGCTGATGTAATCATTGCATAACAAACACAACTGGCATCAAATACCTCCAATCATACTAGGAATCAAGAAGAAGCCGTACACCAGGCACGTGCAACTAGGGTACACGGAGAAATGGGAGTAGATAACGGTCAAAGTATCATACATAGGGCTAGCAAGGATCGTAAAGAAGAGGGAAAACAAGTTTTCACCTTCACTCCTCACACAACAATCCTGGATAGCGGCCATAACAAACAGCAATTACAATGCCAAGACTCTATGCAGACCCCCCAGGATATTGCGGCATGGATTAGCAAATTTAGCGGCACAAATATGGAAATTTAGCGCACAAATATGGAAATTTAGCGGCATTTTTGCGGCATTGTATTTAACTCATAATCATCAATTTTCAACGTTAAAACAATGGAAACGGTTTAGCAGAGTATTCCACTTTAGGGGAAGAGCCGCGGCTGATCTTATCACTGCCTGGATGTTTTGTAGTCAACCCGGATTTTTTAAGAGTGTATGGCCCCTGGCTGTTAGGACACATCCTCTCATTGAGGGTATTGGTAATTCCAGGGATGCTGTGATATTCCGATTGAAACCTCAGAGTCTCCTTAGAAATGGGTGATGGAAAAGGAATCGCTTACTTCACCTGATTACCATGGTGAGTCTGCAATCTGGGGCATTTTCAACCCGGATATTTTTTCAGCTTTTGGTTGGTGTAAGGTCAAGCTGGAATAAACACGGAACGTGGTATTCCTTAACCCAGATTCAGTTGGTATCTTCTGCATTCCAAATGAATCAAGGTTGCCTTTTTTTTTGGAAGTTTAATATAGGTATTGGAGTGCTTTTTCGAGATGGGGGCCTAGGGGTAGAAAGCATACATATATTAAGAGTTAGCTGATTTGGTATAGTTGGTTGGTATGTGCTAATTGTCATTTTGATAATGCAATGTTATAAATAAATCAGAGATGTGCTCGGTTCTTTTTGCCATTGGAATAAAAACTGCTACTTGGTTCAAGTGCTTAATATAGGACATGGGAGTGTTTACGTCAGGCTGAATCATTACATTTTGTTTTCCAAACCGACACGGGCACCTGTCAAGTAACCGACCAGCCTGTCAAAGGCTTGTTTAGTCAACTTTCAAAAGCCGTAGGGAGTGCTAAAAGATTAAAGTGTCTCAGACACATTCAGGCGGGCAACTAGAGCCACATTTCGAGGGGGGCTGTAAAATATTTCGGGGGGGGGGCAACTTCTTCCAACCAGGGACAAAGTGGCTGTTAAAAGGTGTGAACACACAACAGCCTCATTTACAACTAAATGGTCTTTTAAAGACCTGTTAAGTCCTCGGGTGCGGCCGCAATTAGGGGCTGACAGACACGACGGGGGGGGGGGCTGAAGCCCCGTGTGCTCAATGGGTGTTGCGCGCCCACGTTACACTTGTAGTTTTTGTTTCACATAATCTGGCCGAAACGTATCTAATCTGTCCCTCGGTTTCCTAACCTCACAGATGTGACTGTGACTTCCGCTTCTGTGCCGTAACAGTGATCTTTTAGCACATTATTCCTCTTTTTTCTGCCTATAATATTTTTCTGAACTGTGTGGTGATAGCATGGTTTCTGACAAAGGCAATTAACTTTCCACAGGCAGCTAATACCATACAGCCGCACAGAGCAGTTTCAAGGGGTGACGAAGGCACGTACAGCCAAAACAATGGCATAATTTTTTTGATGCCTACCGGGAGACTCTTTTTCACGGCCAGTTTGTTAAATATCGCCGCCGCCGCCCTTGTCTGCAGATTTCGCGATTTTTTCGTGAATCGCGAAATCGCGAAATGCTGGAGGGTCTGTCTATGGGAGAAACAAGGGTTCAACACATTAACTCAGTACCCTCATATGAACCAAGGGAAGAAGTGTGCACTGCGAAAGCCCAAAAGGTATCCAACACAAATCACAAAAACATCAACATCAACTTGACCTCAAACAACGGGCCTAGTTGAGAATCTTGGGGGACGACAGTTAAGTCAGTAGAGTCAAATCTGGAGCCATTGCCGGAAGAATCTAAAGGGCCTATCATACAACCCAATGGAAGATCCAGCTGGAGGCTCCTAGTCAGAGAGGCACAGCACGAAGGACAAGTTATAAAACAATCCTCCCCCACGCCAAGCAAAGATAAGCCTATCCTTAGGACCTCCACAGCCGAACCACCAAGTATCAAACTGGAAATACAGCCTAAAGAAATAACTGCCAGCATACTCCAATCAGAACTGCCACACACAGCAAATATACTGCTGACAGAAAATCCAAGAAAACACCAGGCAGCAGAGGTTTTAGTATTTTACCCTCTTTTTACCTCCAAGGGACCTCAGGACATATTGAACCGAGGGAACATCCTAAAATTAACTGGGTCAATACCTAATCTTACTGGCATAAGGTCAACAGATCTACTCTCTATAGAATTTAATACACTCTACCAACCTTCAGTGCCTAGAGGCCACAAAAACAACATGGACTAAAAGCGAAACTGCAGAGGCAATCTTAGCCGAACTGGACATATTTCAAAGCTGGAGCATAGAAACTGTTCCTTTCAAACAACCAGCCTATCCATCGCCATTACTAAGTGAAGGAAGCCCAGCACCAACAACTCGCCAACTACACTCAAACTGTGTACTTAGAGGATCACAGGGCAGGTCCCGCCAACAGAGCCCCAACACGGACTGGGATCAACAAAAAACAGCACAATGGGCAGCAGCTATAACAACCCAAGGCTTAAATAAGGAATCAATATCGTGAACCATCATCTTACGCTCAGAGGAGCACTGACGCGATGAGCAAGTTCAAAGCCACAGCAGAATAAAGGAATCCCTTCTTAGATTCTGCACATGGAACATAAACGGCTTAGCCACAAAAATTGAGGACCCAGACTTCCAGCAATATGTCACAAATGTTGACATAATCTTTCTACAGGAAACCTGGCTCTCGGTTTTTCCAGCACATTGAGGGCTTTATTTGCTTTGCGAGTCCAGCAAAAAGGATGGGCAGATACGGTCATTGCTCTGGTGGGTTGGCAACATATGTCTCCTCAACAAGTATACCCTCACCAACTCTTATGGATTCATCATCAAACGCTATATTGGCAGTCACAATATCAATCCTCACAGAGGTCGAAGAATTGGAAGTGTGCCTGATTAACTCATAGGTACATCCCAAATGGAAAGTGAAAGACTCTACCGAACTTGTAAATCAAGTAGCAAAGTTCGCAACAGTGATGGAAAATCCGAACTTCATTTTGACAGGGGACCTAAATCAGTATCTAATAGGTTCGTCACAAGGAGAGGAAGTTGCTATACAAAATGGAATTCATAATATCTCTACACAAAGTCAACCACCAAATAGAAAGAAGAAGCACTCCAATAGTTTCCTACTCGCAGAACTAGAACATCTAAATCTGCGAGCCTTAAATGGAAGATTCTCGGACGACACTCCACCAGTCGACTCTTACTATTCTCTTACAACAATCTCCATACTGGACTATACCTTTGTAAGCTTTGCTCTCTTCCCATACATACTCGGGTACAGAATGGGGGATAAGGGAGATAGCGACCATCGCCCACAAGAATTTAAAATAACAGCGACCATAGCTAGACCTATCAGCACAGATGTAATTCTGGGGCGCATCTCCATGTCCAATTTAAGAAAGATAAAATGCACAATAAATAATACAAACTCTCAGGCCGAAGCAGCAATCCAACTCTTTAACTCGCCAATATTCAGCCTGGAAAACAAAATTGACCACTGGGAACAGTTCACAGACAAGCTTTCAGATCAATACGCAGAAACAAAAAACAACTCCCAGAAAGCATGAATGAAAAAAAAAAATCGCAAAGGACCAGAGACAGCAGCTGAAACTCGCCCAAAAATCAATAAACGCTACACTACGCTGGCTGAGAAGATCTCCAGAGAACACCACTGCTTGAGCATCCACGAATAAGCAAAGGGCAAAATTAAAAAGTCTGAAATGGAATATCAGCAGCAACCTTGAGTATGTGTTTTGGGCAAAACTTTTACACAATACAAACAGCAATAATAGTGCCCGCTTCTGGAAGACGGTGAACAGGATTATTCACCCACACCATAAGGGTAATGGGTCTCACATTTCAGAAGCAAACTGGGTACATTTTCTTACCCCTCACTTAAATAATCAGACCGATAGTGCTGGAACGCTAATGGCTGAAAGCAGGACATCTGGAAATCAAGATGGAGCTAGTAATTCGGGGACGAGGGATCAGGAGCTCCTGCTCAAAGACAACAGCCCCTCTGACTTCAGACAACCGCTCTCAGCGTTTCTTAATCATCCCTGTTTAAAGCTAAGTGCGAGGATTGGGCAGATATCCTGTATCCTTTATTTCTGGAAGTCAGGCAATTAAATAGAATACCGGAATCATGGAAAGGCTCAACCATAGTGGCAATCCACAAAAAAGGTGATAAAGCGGAGGCCAACAACTGTCGACTAATAGCTCTAATAGACAGTGAAGCAAAACACTTCTGGGGCACTGTATTAGAGGAGCTAACAAACTGGGCGGAGATGAACTCTATAATACCGCTGAATCAGACCGGCTTCCGCAAAATGGCAAGTACATCCACAAATATCCTCATAATCTCGCTAATAATCGATGCAGCCAAAGCCTCAAAAATACCTTTACATTTAGGTTATATTGACTTCAGTGCTGCCTTTGATAACGTTGAGAAGTCCAGATTATGGGTAAAACTGGCTCAATGGGCATACCTCAGCCCACTTTAAACATGCTAAAACTTCTGCACACGGATACCTGGGTGCAGGTGAAATTAGTGGGCGGCTCACACATCTCCGCAAAGGTTCCCACAACAAAGGGTCTGAAACAGGGCTGTGTTCTTGCCCCAACCCCGTTTAATCTGTTTATGGCTGACCTTCCAAAGGCGCTCAACACCTGCAATTCCCACTCACCAAGGATTGGAGGGCAAATACTTTCAAATCTCATGTATGCCGATGACATCGTTTTGCTCAGTCACACGCAGGTTGGTCTCCAGCATCTACTGACGGCAATGCAGAACTACGCCTCAGTAAACAACCTAAAAATAAATCTGAGCAAGACACGGACAATGTCAATAAACAATAAAGAGAACCTCCAAAAAAGCTTGTTCCTTGGCGGTACAAAACTTGTCCCAGTTCAAGAATACAAGTACCTTGGAGTAACATTTGACAAGGATGGGACGTTTAGACGTCAGAAAGAGGAAGTTAAAAGGAAAGGTTTGCTGATTGCATTAACAATGAAAAATCTTGCAAGCAAACTAATGGGGTCTACCCTGACTCCGCTTCTGAAAGTACTCCAGGCCAAATTACTCCCTCAATTACCTATGGCAGTGAGACAATGCAGGGAAGAGATGCAAAAGTGTTGGAAAGCTTACAGGTCAAGGCCTATAGAATCTTGTTCAGCCTTCCATCCTACACATCACCGGCTCACATAAGGCTGGAGTATGGCCTCCGACGGCAAGATCTAGCTAGGCATGGTGCGTATATTATCTGTTTGCACAGGATCAGAAGGGCCACTTCAAATACGTTAATTTATCTGCTGTGGCAGGACATACAGCACAGGGAGCAGTCCCAAGCCAGAAGCTACCTACAACTAGCCCTAGAATCTACCCAACTCACAGAACTTTGGAATGCACAAATCGGCTATTCCAATTTCAAGAAATTGGTTTGGAAATCCTTAAAACAAATCTCTCTGGTGGAAGATAAAGCAACCTTCTCAAACAGATCGCACGCCTGGATGACCATTAACTCCTATAAAACACTGGCTCCACAATTGTACTTCAACCAGGGCTACTCGAAGTCCATAAAAATGAACTTCTTGAGGCACAGGATGGGAATCCTTCAATGCGCCGAGAACCTCCCAGGAAATACACAATTAAACTGTAGATTGGTCAAATTTCTTATGCTGGCTGAACAAAAAATGCTCAAGTCAGCGGAAACGGAACAAGGCTCAGGCTGCACAGTGCTAAAAAGCATATGTTCCTAACCAGACCACGACTAGAACATACTGCTAGAAGTAAAGGGTTACCCCTCACAATATTCAGAGATAACTGGACTAAAACAATCATGATGACCTGCAAAGAATCCCATGACTGGACTAGAAATATTACATATTCATTTCATAGTAGTAAGACACAAAAAGTCCCACACAAAGCCTACAACTAACTCAGACTTTATAATGGCAACGACATTCCCAACTAGGGGGTTTTACATTTTGTTTTAATTAGATACACATACTGATGAATTTGATAATTTATTTCTGTATTTTATGTAACTATTTTGCAATGGTTTTAAGTAACTATGCAGGAAATAAAGAATCTGAACAATCACAATCCCTATCAGGTTGAACCACAAAAGTTACTAAATTAACCTCTGCCTAATGTTCCGGTAGCTTGGCAAAAAAAGCAGTCAGGCTTAACTTAGAGACAATGTGTAAAGAATTTATGCAGCAGACAAACCGTAATAAAGTCAAAACACAACACAAGAACAAGTATCACGTTATGGGGAACATGGTGGCTGGATGACGCCGGTCGCGGAAGCTTCCGAGTGAGGGGAATGAGGGAGTCTGCCATCTGAAGGCATGAAGCGGGTATCGGCTGCTTTATAATACTTTTGCAGTGCGGCGCTCTGTTTACGCTTACCTGTTTCAGGCCACCTCAAAATGCGTATGGGCACAGCGAAGGAATCCACCGGCATCGGCGCTTTGAGGGGGAATTGGGATTTGGCGGAAGCTTTGCTGCGGAAGTCCCGTGTGGCGATGGCTCTAGCTGGTTTCCGGAATTGCGGTGGCATAGTCAGCACAAGATCCGTGCATCCTGAAGGCAAATGTTGCAATGCGGTCTGCGGGGACTCAGAAGCAAGCCGTGCTGGTCTGACACGAAGCCTGGTTAAAGAGGAGATAATACAGCAGCAGTGTTTGAGGGAGGTAAAGGTAAAGCGGGGTGGATGGAAAATGACCCCCCCTCTCAGGTACCTTTTCTTCCTAGGAGTTCGGTGAATGAGGAGGTGGGGGCTGAATGTCCTAGAGGAGTTTTAATGCAATCACCTAGTAGCGGTAAAGCTAGCAATTTTCTAACTTGCTAGTGACTCAAAAACCCCTCATACAAGGAGTAGGTATCATATACGTACGGCGCCAGAGAGGAAACGCGTAATAGGATCCTGCAATCAGAGAACTGTTGGTAGTATCCCCGGTAAAAAAAGGCACCTAAAGGGACTGTGAGAGCTAAGAGGTGTGGGCCAAAGAAAAGGGCGGTTACTCCCTAAGCCTCCCCCTCACTTAGGTCTTACAGGAACCCTGTTGGTGGAAAAATCAAGGTGACATCCAAGGAACACAGGATCACACAATGGGGAGGGGGGAACGCTACGGATAAGACTCCTAACCTGAAACAGGGCAATGAAGGGCCTGGGTTGGATCAGGGCCCACAAGAGGTGTCCCCCCCCCCACCCAGGAAACCAGCTGGAGAATCTACTTTGTACCCTGGGACAAGATAGCCTAAGAAAGTTTGAGATCTCTGAAGGTAATCAAAAGGGCATTCAGGAAAAATGTGGGATACTTGAGGAGAAACTAGAAGGTATTGCCCAATGTACCTCAGTCCTCGAAGGTGAGGTAAAGTCTCTGTCAGCTGCCCTGGCTAGGAACACCAGTGATATCTTAAAACTCAGAATAAGTCATTGCAGGATGCCCTGGAGAGGCTCAAAATGCATGCCAGGCGTAACAATGTGAGACTCCTTAATTTTCCTGAAAACTTGGAAAAAAATTACATCAAAGGCTTTGTCTGTAAACTTCTGGGGAAAGTCTACTGCAGGATAGGCCAGACATCGATTTGGACAGAGAACTCCAAAGAGTGCATAGGGACCCTTTTAGGTTAAACCCAGCGAGGAAGGCTCCAAGGAAAATGTTGTCAAATTTTCTCTCTTACAATGTTAAAGAGTCAGTGCTGGGGTGTGCCTTGAAGGAGCATTCTCTGAAATATGAGGACCTCAGCTACCAAATAAGATTGGATGTTGGGAGGAGAACAGCACAGAGACAATGGGAGCTGGGCTAAAAAATGAATGACCTACGCAGCAAGGGCGCCCAGGTGCAGATGAAGTTCCCTGTGATTTGGAGGATAATGTGGCGGAACAAAATGCATAATATCAGAAAGCCAGAAGAGGTGGACTCTTATCTGGCCCAGATGGATGGTTGTGCATAGTGGGTAGTCAAGACTTCTAGTCCCAGCCACATTGAGATGAAAGCACCTATGAACAGCAATATAATTGGGATTTTTAGTCATGTCTTCATTTTCTCTTATTAATTACTATTTTGTTTTTGTCTTGATTCCCTCCTTAAGCTCAGGGGGTCGCGAAAGGCGATCATCTAGCCTAGGGATAGTAAAGGGGGTTCCCCGAGTGGGTGGGTGGTGGGGTACACTTGGTGGAGGGAGCATGGGGAAAAAAATTGAAAAATATGTCCTAGTTCTGTCATTTTTCCGAAGGGTTCTAGTGTTTGTGAGTTTTTCAACCTCTTCTGGGGTGGCAGCCGATTACGATGATAGGTTGAAGGGGGTATTCGGGATCCGGGGACTGAAAATGGAAATATGAGTAGATTAAACCTGGTTCATTTCATAGCTTGGAATTTTAACGGTCTGAGATCCAGAAAGAAGTTTGCCCAGGTCTCTGAAGAATAGTGTGGCGAACATTATTTTACTTCAGAAGACTCACTTGGAACGGGAGGAGTGCAGGTCTTTCTTTAATGCATTGCGCTGGGTCCGAGAGCAGTTTGCTCCAACCAGAGAGGTAACTCAAGAGGGGTGGCTGTAATTATTAGAAAACAACTCGGGCATAAAGATACGAATCGGACTCCTTCAGCAGGTGGTTGGTTGCTAGTTTGACGATACAGGGAATGCCATTAGTATGTGCCAACTATTATGGTCCATTGAGGATTCTACAGGAGCCTTAGTGAAACTTGAATTCGGTCTTTTACAGGCTACTGCTCCGGTAATATTTGGAGGAGACTTTAATATAGTGCAAATAACACACAGGATAGACTTTTAAAGTTAAGTATGTTAGCACCCCTAGAACCTCTGCAATTTAGAAGACCATGATCCGTGAGCTTAATTTGGTAGATATTTGGTGAAGTAAGATGGGGAGGTAAGAGACTTCACCTTTTACAGGAAAAAATATCGCCATTACTCCCGCATGGATTACTTCTTGATAAATCAGGACCTATTAGGAGAGGTAGATGAGGTTAAACATCTGTCCGCCATTCTTTCAGATAATTCGGCAACTTTCCTATCCCTTAGGCATTATTGTAAAATAGGTATGAAGAGATGGCCCTAAAAAAAGATTTGGCATAACGGAGCGCCCGGCCCCAACTGACTGCCTGGCTGCCTCTTCAGGGAGGACATGGCCTTTTGGTACTATAACCTTGCACAGCTATACACAGAATGTAGGCTTTTGGAGGACATCTCAGATTCCTGGAGGGGTCTCATTGTTGTAACCAATATACAAAAAAGGGCCAAACACCGGCCCCAGGAACTACCGGATGATTGTACTGTTGGACATTGAGGGCAAGGCCTACGCAAGTACACTATTGCAGGAACTAGTTGATTGGGTTTGCATCGAAGGTCTTCTGCCCTTTTACCAGACCGGGTTCAGACCTGGGGGCTCTACCGTAGATATCACTGCCCGGTCATACTTAGCCCAACAAACGGTGGCCCATCGCTCCCCGCCACTCTTCGCCTGCTTCATGGACTACTCAGCAGCCTTCGATGGGGTAGACCGTACCATCCTCTGGTAGAAATTGGCACGCTGGAATATCAGCCCGTCACTATTACAAGCAATTAGATAGCTAAATACTCAAACCTGAGTACGGGTCAACCTTTCCAGGGAGATTGCCACAGAGAAAATTGCTACAGATCGGGGGGCTAAAGCAGAGATGCATCCTGGCACCGATGATTTTTAATTTGTACACCGCCGATAAGGGCAGAGCACTGCACGGAGCTACTTTAGCTACCCCTAAGATCGGCCACACAAAGATCCAGCTGATGCAATATACCGACCAAACCAAAATAGGTCTTCAAAAAGCACTTACCATCCTCTCTGAAAATAACGCCGAAAACAAGCTGGTCGCTAACCCAAGCAAGTCCAAAATAGTGATTTTAGCCAGTACCCGAAGAAAAAACTGGCGAAGTGGAGGTGGGTCCCCTCATTTTGGACTGTGTACAAAACCTATAACTACCTCGGGCCTGGTTGAGCGAAACGGGCCGCCCACGGGTCCACCGCCACAAACTGCAGCAGAAAGAAAAGATGGTTACCTATGCATTCTGGAAATTATATGCCATCGTAGATAGTCCAACAACTACGGCCACTCAAAGAGTATTGAAGGCTAAATTACTAGAGTCCCTTAACTACGTGCAACAGGCATTTCCAGGGAGGTTTGCGCAGGACTTGGAAAAAATACATTGCACGGGGTATGAAAAAGTATTTAGTTTACCAGCCTGTACTAGAAATATCTTGATTCACAAGGAATTCAATCTTAACCAACAAAAATTAGAAGAGCTGGCTGCCCTGATGAAATATTTTTATCTAACAACTGTGGCTCTGGAGAACACCATGAAGGCCGTCAAAAAATTCATTTTCCCACAGCCAAGTTACCTTTAGTCAGCCTGCCTTGCTACATTCAAAGATCTTCTGCAACTTGCGACAGAGAACTGGGACCCTAGTATAAATCAACTACGCTACCATCAAAACAACAATAAAAAAGCAACTACACTTACGTTCTCGCAGTCTGCACACAGAATCCTTGGCAGCCAGAGATTTTAATGAAACCCAAAGTCGCCCTCACATTCTGCTTAGCGAAAAGCCCCACCTTGCCCACCCTGTGGGGAGACAAAGCTCTATATCGGATCTAGCAGCCAGACGACATCCGCTCCCCCTAAAAGAATTATATCCAATTGGGAAAGCACGGCTGGGCATTACAGAGTGTTGCCTCTGCAATTACAAAAGAGAGTCCTTTGCACACATTTTACTTTGGTGCACTGCCCTGCGGCTAGTTCGCGGAATCCATCTCAGACCTATTCTTCTCCAACTGGGCACCCGCACAGCAAAGGAGGTTGTCCAACAGCTCTGCACTGTGGAAATTGTGAAGCACATGGCCAACTTTGGGAAATTTGTTTATCAAACTCGTACAACATTGAAGGACAAGTCTTCACAGGTTGAGTGCGGCGAACACCCCGGCAGCCTCTAAATGTCAGAGTCACCATCCCGGAGGTCTGGCCATCACTGAACAAGTGACACACATCTGGGCTTTAACAGCCTTAAAATCCTGTCTCTATGTCCCATGTTTTAAATAAAAGAAGAACAAAAAAACAAAAACAAACTGATTTTAACTATGTCCTGCACATATATTTATAGACCCTCAAAAAAAAAAATATATATATATATATATCATTAATTCATTACTGATATCAAGGTAAAATTCCAGCAGATGCTCATTCGACTTTTTTCTAATCAGACTGCAAAATCTTTGCGAGCTCTGTATTTTGCACATTATGGAAGTTATTCAGCTCTGCTCATTTGTGCAGAAATTTAATCACACAGGTCTTAACCAAACGCTAGGTCAAAATCACAGCAGGCAAAAAAAAAAAGGTTTTTGGCCTTTGTGCCCTGGTACGGTCAGTATATTTTCTCCAATTATCCAGCTGTCCAAGGAATGGCTGAAGACCATTGCCTCCACCCCAAGCCTAATGGGTGTGAGCCAAGGTTCTGCCCAATGAGATATAAGCTGTGGCATCAGTAATGTCTTTAATAAAGGGCATGTGATACTCAAGGTCACCAGGGACAGCACTGATGCTGTCAATTATGAGGTATGTGGAGGCCCATGAGATGTTTGTATCATGTAAGTGTATCTCACTTAAATCCCAAAATATTGTGCTTTGTGTAATTTCGGTCTCTCGCTGAGGCTGATCTGGTCATTGTTTGCTTGCAAAAGGATTGGACTGAAAGTGGAAGCGAGATGTGGCTAAAGTCACTGTGCTAGCGACATTCATCAAATGACTTCAAAAACAGTATTAACAATTAATTGAGCTGGTATCTTACATGTATTTGGTAGACAAGGCATACCCAATGTACATCTTTCATGCGGACAACTGTCCAAGCAACATATGAGCAATACCTGTAACTCTCATGAGACCTATGTATACTGCAAATGGACTAAGTTTGTCCACGCCTAGTCATGACCAGTTGCATGGTGGGGGTGAGAGCTAAAGTTGCATAGCTACCTCAACTGCTGTACTTCAAGGGTTTTGATAAGTAGCCACTGCTTATTGACAAGGCTGGTTTAGTTCGCTTATGTCATCTTACTGCTCCCAATGCAATGTTAGCAAATTGTTAACTAGGTTTTTTCAGTGACTTTGAAAGACTTGGAATGAACTGCCACATTAGGCTCCGGGTGCAGGGAGTGTGAAGTGGGCCCCGGCTTTACCCAGTGTCACGCACCTACTTCACACAGGCTATCAGCAATGAACTGTGGGTTTTGACCACAGGGGGTGACTTCCGAAACACCCAGCATTCAAACCTAGTACCAGTGCCCCACCATTCATAGTCTCTTACTTGGAGTTTAGGACGCAATGGTTGTCTGAACAGCAACAGATTTTAATAGAATAATTAATATCAATCAAATGTTTCAAGTCTCCATTACCAATTTCAAGTCGTTTGTAGTTAATAGCAGAATGGCTTTAACTGGCGGATTTGCTGTTTTATTTCTGAGCCCCATCATGTTGGGGTTAGAGTTTAGTGAAACAACTTTTTTTTTATTTTTTAGAATGGTTCATTTTTTTATATTTTTAAAAGATGCATCAACATTCCAGCAGCAAATCTTTATCACAAGGATTCTGCATTTCATAACGCATTTCTTGTATTTTCCAACATTTGACTTTGCTATAATGTTGTATTTAAAAGGTGCACACAGACGATAACCCACTGAAATACATACTCCAGTGATTTCATTTTATTAGAGTCAGATGGAGGCTAAACTGATGTGTACATATGACACAATAATTCAATAGCAAGCTGGCAAAGCACATATGCATATCTTACCAGCGAGACCTCAACTCAGCAGACAGATATGATCTAAGAAGCAGAGTAAAGATGATACATGTTTTTTTTATTACAGAACGTTATTGTGGCATATCACCCACCTTGAAATGGAGCTAATAACAGTGACGGTGATCCGTGCAGCAGACTGGGATAAAAAAAAAGGAAGCAAGGACTTTAAAACTTCAACGAAATGGAAGGCAAAAAGAATACGTAGCCAGGTCCCTGCCTTCTGCTCATTTCTTCTAATCGATATAAGAAAATGCCGACAAATGTTAACTTGTAAAGTTCACTGGAGGGCAGAGAGAAGTCAGCTGAGACCAGGTCCAACATAATAGGTTTTAGCTCACCTCTTCGATATCCTTGAGAGAATGAACATCAGCAACCAACCCGTGCTGTTCTGCTTGCTGGGCGATTTCCTCGGCGATGGCTTTAGACTGACCATGTTGCGTACCATAGAGCAGCAAAAATCGCCTTTTTATTTCACAACACATTTTATGGTAACTGTGAAACAGAAAACAAAGAAACCGTTATTTCAGGCCAGCCAGACGTTAATAACGTCTAACCTACTAAGTGAATGTTTGGTTAAAGTTTAAAAGGCACAACAACCACAAGTCTCCCTTTAGTCACCCACTACAGATTTGATGAAAACACATTAATTCCATGGTCACTCCATCTGCACATCATAAAGAAAACCACTCTAAAAACGTAATATAAAACAGATTACTTCAAATGTATTTTAAGCTCACAAATTATATATTAAACTCATAAAAGCATCCGTAAATATTAATCATATTCAAAATATTGCACAACCCCTTTCCTATTTCATTGTTCACAGTAGTCATACTAAAACTACAAAAATCTACCAAGAACAATTCTAAAAGCTCCAAGATTCTAGGCGTGGTGTTTCAGTCGTTTCTTGGTTCACCCCACCTTCATCAGGACATTTACTTTCATAAGTCTTTTTATAATCTTACAAACTGTAAAAAAACAAAAGCATTTTAGCCGATGTGGTCAGTCGATATCACTTCTAGAACATACAATATTAGGGTCAAATATCAGTGATGGTCTTTGGTAAATGATGGTGCTTGCATGGTACAGACATTCTGCTACCTTAAGGTGTATATAGATCAAGAGCTGAAATGTTTATCGTCTCAAAATTTTTCAAAACTGTGATACCGAAGCACACAAAGCAGTCAAATATGTACATGTCCATAAACCGTTCAGTGCTAAAAGGTTCCAGAAGTATTTATTCCAAAATCAGTTCAAAATTTCACATATAACTTGATTGTGAACTTTTTGTACATCAAATGGCAGCCCACATGTGTTTCGTCACAAAGCAACTTTTTCAATGTCTAGCATTGCGTGAATTTGGAACTAGCATTTAAAGATCTAAGCTACCACAGTTGTTTACTCAGAGTAAATGAATCAATAAATAGATAAACAGCTATGAAAAACCTCCAGCTGCGTCCTAGTGAGTGACTCACTTGTACCTGGACACTCACTAGGAGGCAGCTAGAAGCTTATCACAATGTTTATCTATTTATGTGGGCGGCCTGAGCTTTTGACTTTTTCCCGATCTAGCACGACTAGATACTCACAGTTAGGGCTTTCGGTTTCTCAATGCTATTTTTACTTAAACCTTTAAAATTAAATAACCCTGGTTCTACTAATTGAATTGCTGTTGTTTTTGTCTCGTTTGGGTTCCAAATTTTACTCTAAATCTTGTGTTTTGTTTTCACTTTATTACTGTTTGTGTGCAGCATAAATCCTAAGCACGTGTGCCAAGCTACCAGAAGGTTAAATTCAGGTTAATTTAGTGACTTTTGTGGTTCACCCTGACAAGGTTTGTGGTTGATGCCTCAGTGGGGTTTCCACTCTCCCCAACCAATAACCCAATTTTTTACACATACTCTATCTGTACCTAAACATATTACCATCACCTCCAGTAAGTCCTAACTGCACATTGCCCTTCCCTTGTAGACGCACACTCACTTTGCTAGAACACTGCAGACACAGTAACACTAGGCCCTGGGCCATCAAAAAGCAAAGACAATACTGACCAAAGGTATCTACCTGTAAACTCCAATTGAGCTGACTGTTAACTAACGTTGACAGTAACGTTGATAGTTTGCCAAGATGGAGTTTCCTTTGTTTGTGAACAGGATGAGAATGTACGGAAGCTCAGAAAAACTGGGGAAGGATGGAAGCATGGAGATTGACTGAAAGTAGAATTTGAAAGGAACTTATGGTATGTCGAAACGTCATCTGAGCAAAGATGGCGCAGGATATACAGTAGGCTATGTGGTTTATTAGAGAATACAGTGTGATACACACTGACATTGATTACTGATTTATTACAGGCTGGCACAATTGCATCATGCTGCCAGTGTGAAGTGGATTCAAATGCAAGGGACAATGCAGAGAACAGCTGTGAACTGCAATGCAAATAGAAAAGGATGGGGATAGGAAACCGAAGTCAGTTCAAAGCTGTTGTCACTGCCACAGGCCTACAGGTCTGTTATGAAATAAAGAGCTATAAAACATTGAACGGATATGCTACATTGGCTGTCTTTAAGCCAAAAAGTACTTACGCACCGGTATGGTTAGATTTTCTGACATTCCACAATAGTGCTTTAGCACCCGAGGAGACACACATTCCTACGAACTATTACATGCCCCTTC
The DNA here is from genome assembly GCF_964261635.1 of Lissotriton helveticus. Classification (NCBI taxonomy): domain Eukaryota; kingdom Metazoa; phylum Chordata; class Amphibia; order Caudata; family Salamandridae; genus Lissotriton; species Lissotriton helveticus. The sequence continues at coordinate 1,027,468,488 of NC_136063.1, forward strand.
ACTACTATCAAGGGTTACGTTTTAGTTTTGTGAAAGAGAGGAATAATTCTCCTTATTGCCATTTTAATATTAATCCAATGATGAAACACGATTGTCGTCGCGGACCAATGGAAAGTTTAGGTCGAAAAAACAGATAATGTTGATTGTTTGCTAGAACCTCTAAAATAAAAGGAATGTTAAAGCTTCTGAGCAACTTTATTGTGGAAAATCCTGCAACCCCAGGATTCACATTCTACTTGGCTTGGGACTGAAAGGGTTTAATTATACTGGATTGCTTTACAACTGCAGCATGTAGAAACAGGAGGTTTTTAAATTATAGGTCTGCTTCCTGAATGCATTGCTTGGTGGGTGATTCATTCTGAATATGCAGGAGCACGTCTTGCATAAGTTGTGCTTTTCCCAAAAGAGCTGACGTAAATAGGAAGTTTGTGTCATCCATTTGTACAAGTCTATTTATTATGTGTTCTTCAAGGTACTGTTAGCGCGCATAACGAATGAATGGACAGGGACGCATATTTAGGTTCACTTTCACACAAAATATTAAGTACCTTTTTAACAATTCCCTTTTCATAATCAACTCTTAAAACTAAACTTAATAGTCCAATTCCAATTACTTGTTACTCCTTTAGGTGAATAAAATAGATTTCATGAGGCTTTCCTTTGTAAACTTTAAAAGAAACTGAAGTAGATGTGTTTAATTGATTCTGGACACTAAAAAAAGCAAGACGGATTGTAACAACTGCATTAGCTAAAAAATAATCTCTCGTGGTGAGGACAGGGTGTCACGAGGCTAGGACAAGAAAGTATCGAGTACAGAAAGTCAGGTCCATGTTAGGATATGAGAGGAATTCAGATCTCAGCCAAAAAATCGCGGTAGGAGATTTTTTGCATCATAAAGTGGTTACCAACTCGGTACCTTGGAATGATACAGGGTAAAAGGAAGAAGCATGGTAAATGGGCAGAAAAGACTACTACGTGTCAACCTTTCTTAATTCCACAGGGCCCAATAATAACATTTTAATGACCCTTGCAGTCTGTGATATATCACCTGAACAAAAATAAAATACATGTCAAGTTAGGGCAGCTTTTGTAGTAGCTCTTATGAACACATCTAATATTAGCAGCGCTTGCCAATCACCACCTTCCTGCAAATGTTGCACTAAATACCCGCAGATGGGAGTGAAATATAGATTTTCTTCACTTTACCCGATCTATGCCAAGAGGGAGAGTTGGAGGCAGCACTCTAGCACTACTACAACCGCCATGTCTCAGACAGTGCTTGAAGCAGAACGCTTTTGGACTAACAGAAGTCTTGGAGATACTTGTATGCGATTACTGTATTGTAGGCTAGCGTGCATTTTTGTTTAAAGCGCCACACCCTGATGAATGTGTGGAGTCTACTTCACTAGTTTTCAAGAACCAGCAGCCAAAAGAAGAAATCCTGCGCTTATCTACAGAAAGACACCGTTCCAGGCCGCATTTTCTTAGAATTGCACACAAGCAAAACTGCAAAGATAAGCTACAGACCTATGCTACTTAACCACAAACCTATGCAAAAAGAGTTCACCAAAATGAGGGATGTGAAGGGTTTAAAATTAGATTACATTTTCTAGTGTGGCAAAGTTGCTGACATGTTCATGGTATTTATAAATACGCTTGCCAAGAAAGCCTTTCTAATGATAAAGAAAAGAACTGCATTAAAAATAGTATTCAGCACCTTACTTAAATAGAAGTACAGTTTTAACAAATTAAGAAAACACAAAGCCTTTAATTAGAAAAATGTTATAAATAGGATTCCTGGTTGGCTGAGGTATGCGCCCAGGCCAGGCAGGAACTAAGATAGATACACACTTAAAAATAACTTGTGCTCACCCTCTATTAAGCCGGACTGCTCTAGGGTAAATTATCTAAAGAGGCAATGTGTATGTATGTGTTCAACATACACATAGTAACACAATGAATACACGAGAAAGAGACCCCACACAGGTTTATAAAAATAGATATTATAAACAAAACAAGATAAAAATTACAAAAATCCAATGTATAGAAGTTGATATTGAATTTTAAAAGAATAAATGCAATAAAGCGCTTAGAAGCAAGAAGCGCTAAAAAAGTTACTTTCGATCGTGCTGGGCCGGGGCAAAGTCACAGTTTGGGCTGACTGCTATAGGCATCAGTAGGCTGCAGGACCCACGCAAGCCCCGGTGAACCAAGTACCTTTCGTGGCCGCAACAGCAAGAGGTGTCTATCTTCTCCATGCGGTAAAAGTGATGCTTCCGTTCCAAAGACGGGTGCCACAGTCGAGAGGTGTCGAGTGATGCGCCAGAATCTGTCACACAGTCGAGGGAATGCGTGGATCTCACAAAGCTGCAGCTGCAGCGATACACTGTCCAATCTCTGGAGGCAAAGCTTTGGTTCTGAGGCGATGTGCCGATGTTACTCCTGCAACCGGGTCGATGTGCCGGTTCTGCTACCAGCAGATAGGACAAGTGTCGAAATCCATGTTGCAAGTATCTGGGCCACCACATCCAGTGAGCCAGGCACAGGAGCAGGGGTAGAAATTTTGTTTCTCCAAGTCTCAAGCAACAGGAGGCAAGCCAACATGCCCTTGGAGATCACTTCGAGTAAAGGCAGGGTCCAGCTTTCTTTTAGCAGAGTCAGAGAGCAGCAGGCACTAGAGCAAAACAAGAGAAAAGCAGGCCTTTCAAGTCTGCATTCCAAAGAGGAGTCCTTTAAGCAGCACAGCAGTCCTTCTGGCAGAGGTTCAGTTCAAGATCGAGAAGTGTCTGATTTTAGGGGTGTCAGAGACCCAGTACTTAGACCCAAAAGTGCCTTTAATGAGGGGCTGACTTCAAAGCAGCTCTCTGAAGGGCACATGTACCCCTTTCTACCCTGTCCATCTGTGAGGGGTGATCAGCCCTTAGTGTGGAAAACAGGACACTGCTCCCTCGCCTTCCTCCTGCCCAGTAAGGACTTACAGAATGCAGATGAATGCAAATTAGTCCCATCATACCCACCTTTTCTGTGTTTGTGGCTGACTAGAGGGAGTGCACAAAGTGTGGCTGTCACCCACCCCAGACATGTATTGGAGACAGTCTGTAAGGCACACAGAGCAGGAAAATGTCCAACTTCTAAAAGTCATAAAACAAAAACGAGAGAAACCCTTCAGATACAAAGGAAACCAGGTTTGAGTACCTAATAACAAGAAAAAAAATTCTATGTTGGTCTTCCTTCACTTACTGCCTCTTACAACAACATGCCTATTCACTCATACACATCATATAGACTACAGGCCTTATTTTTGTAAAAATATCTCCTCTTTTATTGAAATTTTTATATAAACACTGTTTAAAAAACAAAATCAATACATGAAATATCGTTAGAGGAGAGGACACAATTCTGTTTTTTATCAACTCTCTCTCAAATGTCTCAAACATTTGTCTAGATAACATTTTTCAATGAGCGCATTTTAAAAATCAATAATACACACAATTCTATATAGTATCCTTTTCATAAGTTTTAATGTTGGCAATCATGTACCAATGGAACATATATATTAATGTCTCTTATGTGTACATTCTTACAAAGTGTACGGGATCATAAAAGGATTTAATAAAAACAATAGACAAGCATACACAATATACAGTTAAGAAAGACTTTATAAAAACAATACTATATAACAAGAACAGTTGTCGGTGCAGCGTTTCGGTGGGTTGAAAATGGTTGACATCACCTTCTTCAGGACAGATTAATCAATCAAAAACAGTATTGTTGACTTAGAGGAATTTTTTATCCTAATTTAATGTTAAAGTTCATCTTATATGGTTCTTCACATCGATACAATGCGATTCATATGTAATCAGGGATTCTCCTCCTGTGATGCTGACAATTTAATAATTGATTATTCTAATTTTGTATTAAGATACATCTCATATGTTTCTTCACATCGGTACAGGTTGATCCAAATGTGATTGGGGGTTCTCCTCTTATAGTGCTGACAATCCTTAGGTTCAGGATAGTGTGGCTTCTTTCTGGAATCCGAAGGCTATGGCCTTCTTTATAATTTATAATTCTGGCATGAGACTCATTAGTTTCTCAGCCCACTGACCTATATTTCCTTTGTAGGTTCTTACTCTCTGTGGCGCGCATGGTCGAATAAGTGTTGTCCGGTCAAAAGATCCAGTGCCTCTCCTCTAATGATAATTTATGTATTGATTTTGGTTTTTAAAAGGTGTTTATATAAAAAATGTCAATAAAAGAGGAGATATTTTTTACAAAAATAAGGCCTATAGTCTGATAAGTGAACGGGCATGTTCTTGTAAGAGGCAGTAAGTGAAGGAAGAACAACACAGGGAACATTTTCTTGTTGTTAAGTACTCAGACCTTGTAAAAGTGACAAATTCTCAAACCATAATGTTAAATCCAACGTTACCACAAAAGAGGATTTATCATTAGCATTCCAAAAATATAAAACATGATTTAGCCACTCTGGATTTGCCCTATCTGTTTAAACCTGAATGTTAATTCTTATAAAATGGCATACAGACTTTTAAAAAATGACACCTTTGAAACAATAGTTTTTTTGTAAGTGGATTTTAAGCCTATGTTTGGCACAAACGCTGTCAGGTTGTACATCACCGAGAGGAAAGGTACATTACAATAAAATATGTATAATTAAACGTCTAAAATACAATTTGTGCAATACAAAAGGTAAGTGTGTAGAAGAGGCCATTAAAATAATCTTAGAATTGAATTCTGATAGCTGGGGTTCGTGCAACTCTCTTCAATTAGATTATAATTCTATAAGCTAAGTAAGGATACATTAGTCCTCTGCTAGATATGCACAGACAGTATATTAGAAGAACGCTGTTGTACATTTAGTATTATAACTGAGGTTTTCTTTTGCTTAAATCTCTTAAACCTGTGCGAAAATGTTAATGGCCCTTTCTACACACTAACCTTTTATATTGCACAAATTTTATTTTTTACTTTTAATTATACACATGTTCTTGCATTTGTAGGCTTTGATGGTTCTTGGCAAACCGAATAAAGCTGATATGTTGATGAGGATCTAGCTACACCTTTATAATCCGAAATGAAGGGAATTCCCAATGCTCACCTGTGAGAGGAGTAGGCCTCACAGTGATGAAAAACGAATGTAACTGTTTTTCACTGCCAGGACATGCAAAACATAAAAGTACATGACCTTCCTTTCACTTATGTAGCACCCTGACTTCAGGGATACCTATGGTCTACCTTGGGGGTAACATATACGACAGGGGAGTTTTAGGCTTTGCAAGTAGTTTTTATCGGCAAGGCAAAGTGACAGTAAACTACACACACGGGCACTACAGTAGCAGGCTTGAGAAAGGTTTGAAAGGCTACTTCTGTGGGTGTCGCAGTCAGTGCTGCAAGCCCACTAGCAGCATTTAACTTTTAAGCCCTGTGTATATGGTATACCACTTTCCACTTTGGGGGTAAATTAAATATGCCAAGTATCTATACACCAGTGTCACCATGTTTAGGGGAGAAGCACATGCACTTTCGCACTGGTTAGCTATGGTAACGTGCTCAGAGTCCTATGGACAACAAAAAGAAGGTCAGAAAAAAAGGAGGAGGAAGGCAACAAGTTTGAGGTGGCCCTTTTAAGAGGGCTACTTTCCAACAGTAAATATATTCACACTAATATGATCCAATTGATACTGATGTCAATATCCATTCTTTTTTCTAAAATGTATCCACTGTTCAGTGAGGGTACCTAAAAAATTGGTGTAAACAATTAAGGTCATGAACTTTAATGGATTACTGGTCAAAGTGAAGGAGACGGCCCTGCACGCTGGTTATTTTGGTGAGTGACGGGGTCCTGTGGTGTGCAGATAGCAGCACTGCGGGCCAGTAGTGAGCGGGCAGGGCTAGGCTGCAAGGCACTTGAAAAGCCCATCACAGCTGAAGAATACGTGCGGCCCCCAGTGGATTACAAAAAGGCCCTTGAGAAAACAAAAAGTATTGAGCTGGACAGTGGCACGTTCTACTGGAGAAACATGAGAGACTGGCAGAATAATTGAACCTCGCTCCTCCTGCTGATTGGGGACACATGGGCAGCACTTTAGGCAGTGATACTACAGTGGGCTTGTGGGGGAATGGTTGAAAAGTGTACAAGGGCAGCGTCTGATTGGTAACGCAGGCACTCTGGCAATGCCAGAGGGGCCGGTGCAGAGTTCCAACTGTGGGCTGCTTTTTGGAGCAGTTTGGGGGGCAGATTTGGGTGGTTGTGTTGTTTTTCGGATACAGCCAGAGGCCCAGTTGGTGTCTGAGTGGCATTTCTGGAGGTAGATGAGCGCTCATTACCTCACGTTTAGCAACAGGCAGAGGTGTCACTTTCTCTCAAGGGCTGACTCATTAATGTATGCATACCTAGCGGGCAGGGGGCCTGAGCAGAAGTGGCCTCACTTGTTTTCAGTCACCAGTGTAAACGAATCTGTGCATTTTTTGTACCCCCCCCCCCCCTTTTTTTAAATAAAATTTCGCCGAAGCAGTGTTTTGAGGAAAGGCAGTATGCAAATGTGGGCCACTTTTTTTTAGCGTGCCCGGCCGATTTCGAATCTCAATCCAACCCTGCAAGGGCTGCATGGAGCACTTGGAAGGCTGTGTAAAAAGCACTTGCACAGGACACGTACCCACTCATTAAGTGGGCAGTGAGTCCACAATTGGCAGGCAGATGAATATTTGAGGACACAGCCGACGTTTTGTGGAATGATCTGAAATGTGTTCTCCATACAGCATACCTAATACTGACCTGTATGCCCCATAAAAAGCGTGCACAGAAGAGTCAAAAGGCCTTAATTGCATATGAGCATTACTCGCAAAATCTGCTGTCTATGGAGGCCTCTGATGCAAACGTTGCACTATTGAAAACCACATCTAATGCAGAAGAGATGTCTCTCATAAAACAGAATCTCTAGAACTCTCTGCAGGGCCTCTGGAAAGATCTCCGGGAACACACGAGTAAGGGCATTGAACGCAGCAATACAAACCTTATAAGCATGCTTGTCTCCAAGATTCATAACTACGCTAGGATGCGGATGTTGTAGGCTCCAGGATATTTGACGTCAAATGTCCAACCGAAAGTTTGGAGTCTACAGAGATTATGACCTGAACTTACTCAGGCACCTAGAGGCAACACAGTTCCAAGTACGTACTATACAAAAATCCTATGTTGCATGAAAAAACGACAGAAAAAAAATACCATCCTGAACTAAGAAAATACACTTAGGTGAAGTATAGAGTTTGAAATGTAAATCAGGTTTACATTGCTGACATAAAATAAAGATTTTTTTACACTCATTGATCAGTGCTTACTTCAATAAGGCTAATGACAATTGGTATATATCCCGAAAGGATCTCCTTTCAAAGTCGGTTTTTAATTGAGACTCGGCGAGATCATCCCTACTTAAAGCTCTAACTCCCTTGACACCTACCTGTAGTGTGCGCTCTAGTTTATGCACGTCACGTAGACGTGACGTGCGGCGGCCATGTTGGCGGATGCGCGCGCATCCCTGCATTGCGCGCCGAGAACAGTGAATGACCGGAGGTTGCCGGCCGGCGCTCCTCTACCTAAATTGTACTTACCTAAATAAATAATTAATGAACCCTCAATCAATCAATCAATACATTTATAGAGCGCACTACTCACCCGTAGGGTCTCAAGGCGCTAGGAGGGGGGGTGCCTTTACTGCTCGAACAGCCAGGTCTTGAGCTTCTTCCTGAAGGAGAGGTGGTCTTGGGTCAGGCGCAGGTCGATCGGGAGGGAGTTCCAGGTCTTGGCGGCCAGGTAGGAGAAGGACCTTCCTCCTGTTGTCGCTCTTCGGATGCGGGGGACGGCGGCGAGGGCGTGGCTGGTTGATCTGAGGTGGCGCTTGGGAGCGTAGAAGTTGATTCGGTTGTTGAGGTAGCTCGGGCCTTGGTCGTGTAGGGCTTTGTGTGCGTGGGTGAGGAGGCGGAAGGTGATTCTTTTGTTGACGGGGAGCCAGTGCAGGTCTCTCAGATGTCCGGAGATGTGGCTGTTTCGTGGGATGTCGAGGATGAGTCTGGCTGAGGCGTTCTGGATCCGCTGGAGTCTCTTCTGGAGCTTGGCGGTGGTTCCGGCGTAGAGGGCGTTGCCGTAGTCCAGTCGGCTGGTGACGAGGGCCTGGGTGACAGTCTTCCTGGTGTTGGTGGGGATCCCCAGAAGATCTTCCGTAGCATGCGCAGGATGTTGAAGCACGACAAGGAGACGGCGTTGACTTGTCTGGTCATGGAGAGGGAGGAGTCCAGGATGAAGCCCAGGTTGCGTGCGTGGTCCGTTGGTTTGGGTGCGGTGCCCAGGGCGGGGGGCCACCAGGAGTCGTCCCAGGCAGAGGGCGAGGAGCCCAGGATGAGGACCTCCGTCTTGTCGGAGTTCAGTTTCAGACGGCTGGTCGTCATCCACTCGGCTACATCTCTCATCCCTTCGTGCAGGTTGGCTCTGGCGGCGGCGGGGTCGTTGGTCAGGGAGAGGATCAGTTGGGTGTCGTCGGCGTAGGAGATAATGTTGAGGTTGTGTTGGCGTGCGATGGCCGCGAGGGGGCTCATGTAGACCCAGCGTCCTGCTTATCCTTGACACCACCTACATTACAGTGGCGACGAGGTCGGGAGGCTCCAGCCGACGAATTCGGAAAGAAGAAAATAAGGACCCCCCACGAGGGCAGCAGCAGGGTAGGCAGCCCTCCAGCCACCTAGATACAACGCAGAGCTGCCCCACGTGGCCCAGCTGGCCAGTGGCATAAGGGGTACGGAGGAGCCCACCAAGGTACAGGAAAGTCTGAGGAGCGTGGCAGAGCCAAGGCCACCCGAGAGGCGGCGCAGGGGCCGGAGAGGCAGCGCAGGGGCCGGAGAGGCAGCACTACGCCCCACAGTAGATAGCCCACCGCGCAGACCATCCCACGACACTGCGACAGGGAGAAACAGCGCTGGCTACCAAGGAAGAGGAGGTGGGGACCAGCTATAAGAGTCCCCAGGAGGACACCATTACGGAAGTGAAGGACAGCACCCCGGGGAGTCCCACCAGCAAAGACGTCAAAGCGACAGCGATCAAGGAGGTGAGAATGAGCACGCCAGCAGGCTATGCAATTGCACCAGTGCAATTTCTACCGAAACCAGGGGACCCCCTGATGAAGTGGGAGGATTGGAAAGAATACATCGATAATTTCATTGGGGTCCTGGAGGACGAAAATGAAGAAACATTCACCCCCCAGAGAAAGAAACGAATCCTGTTACTGAGCCTGGGACCGAAGGGTCTCAGGATTTACAAAAGTCTGGTGCCCAAAAAGAGAGAAGACTCCGATAAGGATGTATATGCCCATGCATTGGAAGATCTGGACGAACGGTATCGCCCCACTATATGTGTGTCAGTGGACAGGTTTAACTTCCAGCAGAGAAAACAACGGGCTGGAGAAAACATAGAAGAATACGTAGCGGCTTTGAGGAAGCTAGCTGCCCCTTGTAAATATGCACTGTGGGAAGACGAATTCATAAAGGATCAGATTGTGATGCATACGACGAGCACAAATGTCCAAGACAAATTATGGGCAAGCGGCGACACCACGCTCAAAGATGTAATGGTCATCGTAAAGAGGGCGGAACTCGCAAGGAGGTGCGCCGACGCAACCAAGAAAGACGTAGCCACCCCAATGATGGTGAACAGGATACAAGAGGGAGACCACCACAAGGACCAGAGAGGCAAAGACCCAGCGGCCAAAGGAACAAACAGATGGCAAGGAAAGCAAACAGGCAATGACAGCAAGAAATCGTGCTACAGATGCGGCAGTTGGTCCCATGACGCACGCGATAGAAGATGTCCAGCGTTCCGAGCTAAGTGCCTACACTGTGGCATCTTAGGCCACTATGAGAAGGTGTGTAGGAAGAAACATCCCAAGGGAATGGTGAAATGCATCGATCAAGGCGAAGAAGACCTGGAGGAGGTTGCAGAGGAAGAGGTGGTCACCGTCCTATGCATTTACGACCAGGTACTGAGTGTAGAAGGGAAGAAATCCACAAAACCCATCCTAGACATGTCTATGGGCGGGATCGCCATCACGGTGGTGGCAGACACCGGATCCCCATTCACCATTGTCCAACGTGCAGTGTGGGAAGAAACGTTCAGACCCCAGTTGGGCCCAGAGTTGGAGAAATTAGACATTCGGCCGGTCACTTACAATGGCGACCGCATTCCAATGGTGGGGTTCCGACGCCTGTTGTTCGAATTCAGGGGCCGATCAGCATGGTGCAAGCTGTACATTGCAGAGAAAGGACCCTCCGTCCTAGGATGGCTAGACCAGGGCGACCTAGGAATAAAGCTGGATCCAGGAGGCAAAGAACAAATATTGCTCACGGAGCAAGAGGAATGGCCGGACCTGAACAAGTGGAAGGAGAACTACCCAAAAGTGTTTGGAGGCACGGTGGGACAGATGGAAAAATTCCAACACAAGATCGTGCTCAAGGAAGGGGCCACCCCGGTAGCTCACAAAGTGAGGAATGTACCGATCGCGGTAAGAGATGCGGTCCAGAAAGAGCTCCAAGAGTTGGAAAAGAAGGGAATAATAGAACCGATAACATGTGCAGAATGGTTGGCGCCCTTAGTGGTCGTAATGAAGCCCAATGGGAAGGTCCGGCTCTGTGTGGACCTGAGAGAACTGAATAAAAATATCGTGGTGGAGAAATTTCCCCTCCCCAGAATCGAAGAAATGTTGGCAAAGACCAGAGGAGTAAGGTGGTACTCCACCATTGACTTGACATCGGCCTATCACCAAATAGCACTCCACCCGGACAGTAAAAGTCTTACATCCTTCATCACCCCGTTTGGGTGTTACCAGTTCTGTCGTATGCCGTTTGGGCTGGCCTCGGCGGCTGCAGTTTTCCAGAAAATTATGCACCAACTATTCAGGGACTGCAAGGACGTCCAGTATTTCCAGGACGACATCCTGGTGATGGGGCGTGACAGACAGGACCACGATCAGAAGCTGAGGAACGTGTTACAAACGCTGGAGAACAAGGGCCTTACAGCGGAGTGGACAAAGTGCCGGTTGGGCCTACAATCGGTAACATACCTAGGACACGAGATCGGACAACAAGGCGTTACACCCAAGTCTGAAAACGTAAAGGCCATCGCGGATGCACCGCCCCCCAGGAACAAGGAAGAGGTCAGGTCGTTCTTGGGGATGGCGGAGTACTACAGCAAATTTGTGGTACACTTCGCCTCTAAGACCCACAACATGAGGCTGCTAACCAGGGAAAGCACTGTGTTCCAGTGGACACCGGAAGCCCAAGCAGAGTTCGAGACTATCAAAAAGGATGTTACAGGAGCAGTTCCTCTCAAGGGTTACGACCCACAAGGCACCACCGTACTGACGACTGACGCCAGTGACAAGGGCCTGGGCGCTGTACTCATGCAAGACAGAGGAAGAGGGGAAATGGAGACAATCAGTTTTGCATCCAGAGCATTGACGGACACAGAGAGGAAATACAGCGTGATTGAGAAGGAGATGCTGGCGGTGGTATGGGCCATGACGAGATTCCGGCAATTTCTGTGGGGAACACGTTTCCTACTCAAAACAGATCACAAACCATTGGTGAAGGTGCTAACATCGAGTGGACACGCCAGTGCCACCCCCAGGATATCCAAAATGTCCCTAAAACTACTTGAGTTCAGGTATGACGTGGAGTATATCCCTGGGAACCGGAACCGAGTAGCGGATTACCTGAGTAGGGCATCCGCCATGGAGCCTGGAGTGGAAGACCCTGCAGACGGTGGAGAGTTGGTAGCTCTCATAGAAGACCAAGAGAAATTAATTAGCCAACAAGAATGGACAGAGTCATACGAGGAGGACACCGACATGAAGGAAGTAAAGGTGCACATTGTACAAGGATGGCCAGATAAAAGGAACGTGAAGGCGAGCCTCAGGCCGTACTATGAAGTGCGGGAAGAACTGTCGGTAGGAGACAAGGGGGTATTCGTTTACAGAGGAGACAAGGTGATTCCCCCAAGGAGCCTCACATCTAAACTTTTGGACCTGCTACATGAGGGACACCTGGGCATAGGGAAACTCAAGGCGAGAGCAAAACAAAACTACTGGTGGCCAGGCATGGACATAAGGGCTGAAAGGCATGTCAGGGAATGTCCACAATGTCAACGGGCAGACAAGACCTTAAAACCTTTGAGGCCAGCGATAGGGAAGTTTGACCCTCCTTCTAACCCGTGGGAAGAACTATCTGTAGACATTTTGGGACCTGTCCTAGATGACCAAGGCACACAGAAGTATGTGTGCATACTCATGGATCGATATTCAAAGTGGCCGGAGTTGAGAGTGGACGAGTCCATGGACACGGAAAACATCATAAAGTTTCTGTCAGAGACCTTCACTAGGGAAGGAATACCCAAATCGATCTTGAGTGACAATGGGCCCCAGTTCACGTCGGATAGGTGGAACAAGTTCATGCAAAGAAATGGCATCACTGTCAAACACATGGCAATCTACCATCCGGCCGGTAACGGCCTAGTGGAGCGATTTAACAGGGTAGTGATGGGAGCCATACAAGCTGCCATATCAAGTGAACAAAATTGGGAGAAAGCGCTGGAGAACATGGTGTGGGCCTACAGAATAACCCCCACTGGCACGGGGTACAGCCCATTCCAAATACTGAGGGGGCGTGAACCATTCACGCATGACAACAGGATCTGGAAGGAAAAGATCGTCACCAGCGAATGGTCCCCTGCAGTGGTGCGGGCCAACCTGGAAAGAGCACAGACAATTTACAGCAATCATTACAACAAACGAAGGAATGTTAAAAGGACAAGCCTGGAAGAAGGAGAGTGGGTGCGAGTGAAGTTAGCCACTCTACAGAAGAAAGGAGACAGCAAGTACAGCAAGCCGATGCAAGTGGTGGAAGTGTATGATCGAGCGGCCCTGCTGAGTGATGGGAATGTGTGGTCCCAGGACCGCATGGCCAGGTGCAACAAAGTTTTGGGCTGGGAGCAACATGGAACTGAATGGGAAGACACGGATGATTCGAACGAGGAGAGGAGACAAGGTACCAGTGAGCAGCAAGGCGGAGTAGGAGCTGGGACGGAAAGAGAAGAAGAAGAAGAGAACGGGAGTCAAGGAACAGGAATGGACATGTCGGAGAGAAGCATGAATGAAGGTGGAGCTATGAGTGAAGGAGCAGAAGGCCATGAGAGGCACAGCCAAGAGACTATGGAGAACCCGATCAGGATTACGAGGAGTGGAAGGCAGGTGGTAAGACCTTCCAGATTTCGAGATTTCGAGTTGGACACTGAACTGTAAGTGACTCAGCAAAGTTTGGAAAAAGGGGAGCTATGTAGTGTGCGCTCTAGTTTATGCACGTCACGTAGACGTGACGTGCGGCGGCCATGTTGGCGGATGCGCGCGCATCCCTGCATTGCGCGCCGAGAACAGTGAATGACCGGAGGTTGCCGGCCGGCGCTCCTCTACCTAAATTGTACTTACCTAAATAAATAATTAATGAACCCTCACCCAGCGTCCTGCTTATCCTTGACACCACCTACATTACACTACCCTCATTTGGCAGGTGCGCAACCCGATTTTAAATAATGCAGTCTCCTATAGTGTCTAGGATTCCGTCTGGGTCGAGTGTCGCTAGATACTTCCAATGTCCTCGGGGAAGAAGGAACAGACAGAAGGGAGGTGGGACAGAGACGTGCGAGCTAGGTCCATAGCAAATGAAGAGCGCTTCAGGGAATGGGAAGCACCCACTTTGCACTGCCTTACAAACAAGACAACCAGCAGTCTGATCTTCAAGAGTTCAACACTTGCGCGCTAGGAGAAATATGAATATAAAGATAAACAGTTCGTTAAGGTCTTTGCAGTCTGATTTTTCTTAGTGACACACAGTGACCACATCTAAATAGCAACTTGTCTCGAAGACGGCCACTACGGAATTCTCTTTGCAAACCTTCATCACCTTCCAAAAATGTTATGTTCTACATTCGTTTTAATACGGTCACCCTCTTAAACATCTAAATGCAATCTAATTCACTTACACGCCTGCTCGTTCTTGGTTGACGCGCTCCTAAGGATGACACCCGGCTGTCAGCATAACACAGTACGAAGACCAGCTGTACTAACACATGGCGCCATGGAAACAGAGAAAAGACAAGTTAACAATTTATTGAAGCATCAAGACGTACGGCCATGTTGAAAAGGAGCGATTTCACATCCAAATACTCTTTAACGCTACTTGTTAAAACATGTTCACTATTTTGTAAGGTCCAGCGCGCAGTAAAATCTATATTTAAAAAACGATTAGGTACATTATTATTTATTTCAGAAATACATTTTAAGCAGAATAGCTACCTTGAAATACGGGGAAAAGAGTATAAAATAATAAAACAGGCAATTAGTGGATTGTGCAATTACAATCGTATTCGTTTTACGCCTTCCTTGGCATATTGTGTCGAATAAACGGCCACTTCATTAATTGTGATCCTCTGAAAACAATTGTTGACTACTGATGCGGTGTATTCATGACGTAAATCAGGCCGGGTGGCTCTGGGTGGAAATGCAACTGAGAAGATCCTTCGAAGAAGCCACATGAAACGATGGACTATGATGTAGGTTAAATAAAGGCCGGGTGGCTCGCGTCACCGGAAGTCTTTCTACCGCTGGGTCGCATGCCGAAAAAACTTTTAACTCTCAAAGGTTGAATTAATGTTATTTGATAAACCCAGAACATCTTTACTGGCAGCAGCCTGGCAAGCCTGCGCCTGCTGCTAAGTGGCGTATGATCTGTATTTCAAGGTGCAGGTAAGTCGTATTAACACATGCAAGACAGCTAGCTGTATGCAGCTCATCCAGCCCCTCAATGTTAAAACCAAGTAGAGGCGTGCAAGTCGACAAATTCACAGGGAGAACTAAGCTGCAAGTTAGATTGGGATGTAAGAGGAAAAGCTAATGCCTTTCGATTTTTTTCCAACCATAATGAGGAGGAATATTTCATTAGCAAAATAGAGCCATGATAAGTGCTTATATGGTATTTAGTTATTATGGTATTTACTTTGACAACTATTTGTCGTGATGTGCGCTAGGTAATTGTTTTGACTTGAAGCAAAACAAAAAAGACTGCTATCGTATGCATTTGCTTCTCACTTGGCACACGTTCTAAAAAAAGAAGTGGCCTGACTAACCAAGTTAGGCAGGAATCAAATACATCATGGCGTGTGACATCACAGAAAGTGGTGCCAAACCCCTCACAGGAAGTGGCATCCGATCTTAAGACCTCATACTTGTTCAGCAGGTGTAACATGAGTACATTTGAGAGCATTCCAATACTTAACAAATGAGATTTCACGTTGGGTTTAGTGCCAAGAAAGTGACGCATCCATGACGCAAAATCTGGGCCTCAACTTATTCATTCAGTTTTTGTAAACCCTACCACAAAGAAATTGGCAACAAGGAGAAACGTCGTAGTAAATCTGTTCTGCTTAATGTGTTGCAAAGTCTGCATTTTAAAATATTTTATGGGGTTAAGGCACCTACTGCAGAGATCTTTGTGTGTCAACTAAATCTCAGCGAATAACAATAAAGGTAAAATAACTCTGGAGAGATCTGTTTTGTTTAGTCCCAGTTTTGAATGAACGTTACATAGAAGGATTTAATATGTTTCCGTCAAAGCACATGATGTAACATGGAGATGAACGATTTTTTAGTTTATGTAAATTGATAAGTGGCTTACTGCTGCAGTACAGTTATTAAAATGTAATCCTTCTAATATAGCACAGTGAACTATAAAGGACGTGGCTCCTACACCTTGTAACTGTCACTGTCCTATGTAATACATCCTGCACATTGATTTACACAGATATGGTTTATTGTCATTGTATAATTGTGTATGTGTGATGTAAAGAGCTCTGACAACTTGCATTGGGATGAGTAGTGCTATAGTGTTGTAAAAAAAATCAAATTTGTGTTGTTTAAAGTGTGTAAATACAGACAAATCTCTTGTATACAGGGATTGAACAAAGTCAAAAGCATGCTTCTCTTAATTACCTCTGAAGTGATAAGCTGTGAGCCTTTGTTTCCCCTCCATTACATTTAGGTGTGAGGCTCCCAATAATAGCTCCCAGCAAGGATACACCAACAAAAGGAGACCTTATGGCCCATCAACTTCGGCCTTTGTTATGGGCCCAGTTGAAATCTGATAAGTCCCCTCCCCACCTGCACATTGTTGCTTGTAACGAAAGCAGACACCGTGCAGCCACTGCACAATGTGTTCCAGTGTCTGAAAATTACACCGGCACAAGTTGACAATTTTTCTCTGGGGCCCAGCCTTTGGCAGGGTAGAAGGCGCCCCATCCTGTGAAAATAGTGTGTAGACAACATCTAACCATGTGTACCCTTGACTTGTGCCCTGCTTCTCACATAAAAGCTAATGACTGGATGCATTTTGCCCATGTGCTATGGTGATGAGGGCTGGACTCTGGTTTGGTTAACCAGGACTATAAGCAGCGCTTCAAATAGGCAAGTACTGAGTATCTGCTCTTTCATTTTAAAGGGCGAGTACCTGCACTTCTCAGTGGGATTCAATACATTTAATGAGCGAGTATCAGCACTTCTCAGTTGCTCTGGGACATTGAATAACCACATTTCTTTAATTCCATTTTAACCACTGACCGTAAGTACCAGATTACAAAAGAAAAAACTGCCCTAGATTAGCAACTCTCACATGGCACTGGGAATCTTGAGAGAGTTAGGTCACCAGATTCACTGCCCTTCTGGCAAAAATAACAATTACGCGGGCAAAATCATCAAATTCAGTAGCACAAAGGAGTGGTTCGACTCGGCCTGCACTAAAGACAAACCTGATCTTGTAAACGCTTTAAATAATCCTCCCAGGGACTATCCCAAGATCCGTTCACTACGCTTAGAATATGAAATAGCCAGGAGGGTGAGAGAGAATGACTTAAAAACACTGGCGTGGAATGATCTTGAACAAGTAGCCAGCACGGGCAGTAGCAAAGCTTTCTGGGAAGTTGTAAACGCTCCTTATTTTAAAGATATTAATGACCCTATACTAGGTGTTAATGTAGATGAAGAGTCTTGGGTGAGACATTTCGAAGAGATCTTTAGGTTATCCCCTCCTCCAATCACACAAACACCCTCCCCACCTAACACTACTCAGGAAGGACTAGTCTTCACTACATCGAGCACCGAAGGGCACTAAAATCTTGTATCTCCGGTAAGGCACCAGGCCCGGACGGTGTTCCGATTGACCTCTTCCAAATTGATTACGATATGTGGGTCCCTTACCTACAAACACATTTAACAGCATTGCATTAACAGGCTCACAACCTTCGTAGAACCAAATGTAATAGTCCTGATTTATAAAAAAAGAGGATAGGGGCTCACCAAAGAATTACCGCCCTATATCCCTCCTCGATACCACCTCCAAATTAATGGGGAGGGTCCTATTGGCCAGACTGGAGGAGTGGGCAGAAACACATAATCCTGAAGGCACAATATGGGTTCCGGAGAGGTATGGTGACAGTCGACCAGTCCCTAAACCTTTCCCTAACTATAGAGAAGTACTGGAAAGCCAGAAATGGGTACCAAAACATGGTCTTCATGGACCTAACATCAGCCTTTGACTATTTGTCACATTCTAGGCTATGGTCCATGATGGAGGACATGGGTATAGACCCACCGATTATTGGGTTCATCCGCCAGCTCTATGACAATGCCACTGCCTGTGTAAGGTATGGTAGAAAGGGGGAGTGCACACATCATTTTAAAATTGACAAGGGAGTTAGACAGGGATGTGTGCCCGCCCGTTCCTTTTTTCAATCTATATGAAAGGAGTCGAATCCTCCCTGTCTGCTCTCTCTTTGGACGTGCCCAAATTTGATCAAACCCCCCTCCTGATTTTGGCTTACGCCGATGATGCGGTGCTGATGGCAAGAACGGGCCTGGCCATACAAAAACTAATTAAAGCTTATGCCATCTTTATGGCTTCCCTTGACCTAAAAGTAAAATAAACAAAATCTTTCATAATTGTGGCCGGAGCGACCAGAGCAGAGAAACTTCCACAATTCCAGATGGCAGCAATGAAATTAAGGTGGTGGACTCCTTTTCATACCTAGGAGTGTTCTTTGATAAGGGTCATTCTTGGTCCAAAGTAGTAAAATCAAGAGCAGAGGGTATGCAAAGTAGCCTAAACGCATTTAAAAGATTTGCAAAAAAATGGGGTGGAAGCTCACTGGACGTAACTAAAAATATTTACCAAGCCAAAATAAAATCAGCCACAACATATGGAGTAGGCGTGTGCGGGATGGGCAATACTAGCCTGTTACAGCAAATGGTAGACTCCTTTTTTAAAAACCATGTGTCCTTACACCAATCGGCTTCAAATTATATTCTACATCTCAAATTAGGGCTCCCCTTTCTGAGCGACACCATAAGAAGGGCCTGGTCCTCTTGTGGCTATCCATTTGGCAAAGAACTACGGTAGTTTTGACACAGACATAAGAGAATGCTGCAACCTAGATTATTACAAAATAATTGGGTGGGTAAATCGTGTAGAAACTGTATTGAAGGCTATAGGGATGAAAAAACTCTTTCAGGACCCTGACTCCTGTAAGGGAGTCACGAAGAAATGGTTAAAAGTTCTATATTCCTTAAGAGCAGAATACGTCCACAGGAAAAAAAAAACAGATCGACCATTCTACTATTGCGTATGGGTTGGTCCCATTAATACCAGGAGATGGTTTCCATTACTTAGCATGGATTTATTCAACTGCGCTTCAGATTAAACATGATCTCGTTACTCCTGGGATATCCACAAAAGAAGTATAGGCTAGCAGATCTTGATCGCTGCCCCTGTAACAACCTTGTGGCGCAGACAGATCTGCATATCCTACTATTTTGTCAAAAATATTCTGAGGCAAGGAAATTGTTTATACTGCCAATTCTGAGACATCATCATTTTAGACTATGTCGGGTCGCAATATATTTTTTAAAAGCCCTATGTGAACTTTTGGTCTGTTTCTGTGTTGCCTCATATCTATTGGCCTGCCTCAGGAAGAGGAAAAGGGTGTGCATAGTTTCTAACAGCACCCTGTAACCATATTATGAACTGTGTTTTCTTTTATAACCTATTTTAAAGGTTTTAATTGGACCACAACACAATTTGTTTCATACTTTTTTAATTAATGTATATATGAATATTTATTGATCTGGATATTTTTTATATGTGTTCTTATGCTATTATGATCTGTTCACAATGATCGAATAAAGCTGTGTGAAATTAAGAGTTAGGTCTACAGTGCCTAATGGGAGGTGCTCCTTTTATTTGCTGTCCCCTGCTCTTCTATTACTCTGCTGCCACTTGATAGATCCAAGTCAAGAAAACGTTTGATCTGCTTTTTGAGCTGAGATCACTCACTGTTTGTATTTGAAAATTAACCTTTCTCACTCCACAGCTTACTTTTATATTGCAAACTGGGGAACAGTATTTTGATGGCCATTCCTTCCTTATTGATGAGAGCACAGGGTAGAAGTCTTTCCTCAAATTGAGTAGACAAGAACAGACAATCGAAAAGCCATTCATTATGAGACTAGGTCAACCCTTGCAGTTGAGAAAAGTTTGAGACTTGTCTCAGTCTGCTTTCTCCCCTATCTTTCAATATAGACAGGGGACTGCTGTGTCTACTGTAGCTATACGTAGCAGCCGAGTGGACACTGATGCTCCCAAGCCTGTGTTGTGTAGAGCTGGAATGTATGTAATGTCTAAGGTTATGTGTTCTGTTTGGGGAGCTGGCATTCCAAGCCAGGCAGTTGGTGGTTGACTGGATTAGGGATGACTACTCTCGTATTGCAGTGCTGAATCAAACTTCCAATCTAAACCATCTGTTGAAGGTTCCTGGCATAATTACAAAAATTGGCTACAAGGAGCTAGTGGGAGGACTGCAATTACATGAGGCAGTCCGGAACCCAGTGCAGCAGTGAATACACCCCCCAAAGGTTTCAATACTGGTTGGACAACTGTGTGGGGATATTTTACTTCAGGCAGACATGAGGAGAAGATTCCGGATTCTATGAACAGTATTTAGTATTCATGTGTACAAGTGACTTTAAACGCCAGTATTACTTGCGAGCGTTGCACATTTAACACTCATCGAACTGTGTGCAGGATGTCATCATGTCTCCAGGGGAAGAGCAAGGCCACTGACCTTGTCAGTGTGACTGCTCTCCCCCCGCAGCTCCACCACTGAGAGTTACGCTCCCCGCTCGGAGCCCTGAGCTCACTCTTGCAGGGTGTTCAAGGCCCTCCTCCACCTGCAAGCTCCTTCCTGCTCCTCATCCCTGGTAGTCCAGTGAGAGAGCACTCTGCTCTTCTGCTGTTCTGTCCCTCTTGCCTCTTTTTTTCTCTTTTCCATCCTTTTAATTTTAATCTTAATTTCTTCCCTTTCTGTTTACTTTTCTTTCTGTTTTCCTATTTTCCTGTGCTGTTTTTCCCCCTCCAGTGCGTCCTTCCTGCCTCCCAGCTGACCCACCCTCCCCGTTCCCTACTTAATGGCGGGCACGCTGCTGGCATGCCAAAGGCAAGCACGACCAGCGCCAGGGACCCTGTTCCTCCGACCCACCCCCACTGACTCCAGAACCCTCCACGTTCTCAACCCCAGACGCAGCAACAACAGCCCGCTTTTGACACCCAATGCCCAATCTCCTGTCTGCACTGCTGCTGCACTTTCACCCACCTCCAGACCCCAGCAGCAGCTCCCAGACTTCGCTGCTCACAAACCGCTCAATTGCCTCCTCCTCAATGTGCGCTCCATACACAAGCATTCAGGAGAAACCTGCGACCTCCTCAATACCTATGCGCCCAATGTTGCCTTTCTCACAGATACCTGGACCAACTCCAACTCCGCGCCTGCAGAAGGACGTCCCCATCGCAATCATCCACAAAAGCACCCTCTGCATGACGACCACAGGCCCAGACAACACTAGAACCCTCAGAGCACCTCCACTTACAGATCCAGACCACCCCTCAAGCGACTCTAAGCGAAGCCCTCAACTACAGTCTGCCCAGCCCCGCTCTCCTTTCACCGACCTCACTGCACCCCACTCCCTTGTCTCCACAGACTATATCTAAACTTCCACCTGGACAACCACGATGACCCCAACACCACCTCCCTCCTAGAGAACCTTGCCAACAAAGGATTAAAGCAACTAGTCAAAGTCCCCACACACACAGCGGGACACACACTCTACCCCATCTTTGCAGAAGGAAACGGCATCTCCAACAGCCACACCACAAAACTCCTTTGGACAGACCAACACTGCATCCGCATCTCCTTAAAAAAAGAACACCGTACACAAGCACGCCCACCGCCTCCCCCGTAGAAGCTGGGACAAAGTCACTAAAGACCAGCTCACCTCCACCCTCATCAGCACCCCACCACTGAAAAAGCCAGACATCAACTCTGCAGCACACAACCTCCTCCGCTGGATCACAAACTGCACCAAAACACATGGCCCCCTCAAGAAAGCCACAGGACGACACATCAAGAAAGCAAGCTGTTTCACCCCTGCACTCCTGGAATCCAAGCGCACCTGTCAACGACTCGAAAAGACCTTAAGGAACAACAAATCCTCAGAAACACTTGCTGCCTACAGAACAGCCACCACAGCACAACTTCAACTCATCAAATCCCCAAGAAGTAATCCCTCCAAGGCAGAATTCTCACCAACGCTCATATTACCAAAGAACTCTTCTCAGTCATCAATGAATTTGCCAAACCCTGCAACGAAACAATGCACATCTCACCCACCTAAGACCTATGCAACAGACTGCACCTTTTTTCACCTCAAAATGAACAAGATCTATGACAACTTGGATAACTTGGACAACTTGCCTCGTTTTTCCTCGTATTCTGTTTCCACCATTCTTCGGACTCGGTGCCCCAGTGAGCCTGAGATGGTGGAAGAGAGGGGGTTGAACTCAGGTCAGCTGTCCACCAATCAGTTCCCTCTTCATGACCCGACCCACGGCTACATTCCTCCCCCCTTGGTGTCTCCCGATCGGGGAGAGGATAGGTACGTGAGAGATAATCGGCATTGCCGTGGTCTCTGCCCTTTTTATGTTGGATGGTAAAGGAGTAGGGTTGGAGAAATAGGAACCATCGCAATACCCTCATATTTTGGGATTTCTGCCTATTCATCCACTGTAGTGGTCCGTAAAGAGAGTAAAGGGTTTCCCTTCCAGATAGTATTTTAGTTTCTCTATTGCCCAGCATATGGCCAGACATTCCCTCTCGATGGTAGGGTATTTCCTTTCTCTTGGGTGTAGTTTCCTGCTAATATACAGGAGGGGGTGTTCAAGTCCGTCATTGCCTATTTGAGAGAGGACCGCTCCTATGCCTGTGTCAGATGCGTCAGTGGCCACTAAAAAGGGTTTGTCAAAGTCAGGGGCAATTAACACGGGGCTGGTGGTTATGGCGTCCTTTCATTTCTCAAAGGCTGCTTTGGCCTCATGCGGTGGATGTTGTATCTCTTTTGGGTTCACCCCCTTCTTGAGGAGATTGGTCAGGGGACTGGCTGTCTCTGCGAAGTTGGGATGGAACCGCCTATAATATCCTATGAGGCCTAAAAAGGCCCTTAAGTCCTTTTATGTGGCAGGGAATGGGGTCTCCTTTATAGCTCTTACTTTTTCGTCTTGTGGAGCTATAGCACCTTCTCCCAGCATATACCCCAGATATTTCACCTTGGAATAGGCGGCCCTAGATTTCTTCGCGTTTATGTGTAGCCCTGCTTTCCTTAAGGCTGTGAGGATGGTTGGATGGTTTGTAAGTGGTTTAGATGTTCATTGCATGATCTGCTAAATACAACAATGTCGTCTAGATATACCGAGCAAAAGGATCTGTAACAGTGAAGTATCTCATGCATCAACCTCTGGAAGGTGGCCGGGGCTCCATGTAGCCCAAATGGCAACACATTGAACTCAAAAAGACCCTCGTCAGTAGAGAAGGCTGTTTTACATCTGTCCTCCTCCCGGAGAGGCACTTGCCAGTATCCTTTAGTTCGATCTAGCGTGGTGATAGAGCGCATAGGGGAATCACGCTATATCAGCTCATCCACCCTCGGGATGGGGTAGGCATCGAAGGATGATATGGAATTGAGGGCACGAAAGTCCATACAGAACCTCGTGGTACAGTCAGGTTTTGTTACCATAACGATAGGTGACAACCAGCTACTGTGAGATGGTCTGAGAACACCTAACCTCAACATCTCCTGTACCTCTCTTCTCACTTCCTTGTGTCGTGCTGCTGGAATCCTATATGGTCTTATTTTCACGTATTTTCCTGGCACTGTGTCTATACGGTGTTCGGTCAAGGTGGTGCGTCCTGGTTGGTCAGAAAACAGATCTGCAAAGTTTCTAAGAGTGGTATCTAATTCCTGTTTCATTTCTGGGGTCAGTTCGTGGTTGATGGGTAAGGCCCCTAGGGTGTTGGACACTAAGGTGGAAGGCAAACCGAAATGTGCGTTTCGGGGGAAGGGCCCCAACCGTTTTTTTTAAAAAAAAAGTTGATATGGAAACATTGTTTCCTTGCTGGGGATATCTGGAGCCTATAGGTGGTGGTTCCTATCACTTCAATGACCTGATAGGGACCCTTCCATTCCCTACGGAACTTATGTGAGGCAGAAGGCAGTAGGACAAGGGCCCAATCGCCCATCCTCAGAACTCTCCACCTTTTCCCTTTATCATGAGCCCCCTTTTGTCGCTGTTGGTTCCGCTCGATATTGGAATAGGCCAGATCCCTAAGTTTCCCTATCTTGCTCCGCAAGAGTTGGGTATACTCTAGGAGCGACCTTGACTCTTCCCGTTCCTCTCTTTCCCAGGCCTCTTGGGTTATTTCCAGGAGGGACCTGGGTTGTCTCCCGTAAAGCAGCTCAAACGCCAAATAACCGGTGGTACTTTGTGTCTGGGCCCTTAATACATATAATGCCAACGGGAGTAACCTGTCCCAGTCCTGCTGTTCCAGTGATAACATTTTCCTCAACGTGGTTTTAAGGGAGCGGTTGTACTGCTCCACCAGTCCATCCGTCTGGGGATGGTATGCTGATGTGCCTATTTGCCTTATGTTCAATATCTTGGTCACCTCTTTCATCAATTTGGACACGAATGGTGTCCACTGTTCCCACGAACGTGCGCGGGTGGGCGCGCGCGCACGATTGTCAACCGGAGCGCGCTGTGTCCTGGATTTAGCGCGCACACTGTGACAAAGACATCCCTAAAAGACCGTTCGCGCGACCGCTTTTTAAACGCGAGCGGCGGGAAATCCATGCAGGAGGCAGTTACATAGTGCTTGCAGGCGCACAGAGTCCATTGTGCTTAAAGGCCTTCACCCCCCACACCCCTATCGGGGTGTCAGCCCGGCCGAGACAGCTTTCCGGGCACACAATAGCCGCGCCGAGTACTTCACGGGTCTTTAAAAGACCATTTGAATGTTAATGAGCTTTGTATTCTTTCGCCCCTGCATCTTCACACTTCCTACTGTTGGAAGAAATTAAACACCCTCAAGCTACTGGCAGGTTCTGTTTGCTCGAGTAATGCAGTCAAGTTCTGTAATCCTATGAACTCTGGGTGCTAATTACAAATGTCACGGGTCTCTCCGAGGGCACACATGCAGCCTAATTGTGTTTTTTTTGCAGTGGAAAGCTATTATGTGTTGTACGTTGGTCTTGACAGGCAGAGTAACTAATCGGTCTTCCAGCCATCCTATCTGTGACATTGCCCCGCTTTGGGCCTCTCTGCCCCTTGCTCCAGAGCCAGCTGCACGAATGACACAGCAAAGAAGAGGTAGCGAGCAGGAAGATATGGAGTGATGTGCGACCAGGCTGGTCCCCTCGGGTCACCTCGCTGCGTGTCCCTGTGTTGTCTTTCAGCCCCATTTGCTGTTGGCTGTGAATAATTGCCTCTCAGCAGCCAGCAATAATTTGTGTTAATGAAGAGGAATGCGAGTTACTATAATTAAGTAGCTCTAAACTCCTGACTGGGGTGGGGGCGCCTCCTGCGAGGTTTAAATGCAGCCAAGACCGTGAATTAACCTGAATGACTAACTAGCCAGCCTTCGTAGACACTAGCCAGACAAGACAGTGCTAAGGAATGCGGTGGATTCTACAGTGTGCAACAACTTCATGACTTCAGTAGTCATTGGGTTACATTTCTAACACTGGGAAGTGTTAAAAATTTCAAATCTTCACATCTTTATTGTAATGTAAGTATTAAGAATAGATCTTCATACTAGGCTTGCTCTGAAGATCTTGCATATTGACAGATAAGGGGCCGGAAGCGCAGGACGAGTAAAGTTAGGACGAGTATAATTTGACCAAGGTCAAAACATTTTGTAAAGTAGGAGATCCGAGACTGAAATACTGTGCTGTTTGCCCCCAAAGGCTTTACAACTTCCACTTTAGGACATTTTGTTTGAGACTGTGAGACAGGACTGTTTCCCCGTGAGTATTGTCTAGGCTAGAGTGTGTTTGGTTCCAGTCCAGTTTTTTAATCTATCACTTACTAGAACTTTTAAGTCTGATTCGAAGTGCTCCTAAATTCGGCAAAAAATGGGAGAAGAAAAATAAGGTAAAAAAAATAAGAATGCCCAAGTACACAGTATTTAGCCAAATGAAGAAGTCAAAAATAAAAACGATCTCCTGAAGCCACAATTTCCATCTAGGCCAGCCCTGGGGTGGGAGGATTTTGATGGCAATGCCAAGAAAGTATCCATCATAGGGAAACACCAGTGCATGGCGAGATATTTTTAATACAATATTTAGAACCAGCATTAACATGGTAAACCCAGTATTCGATGTGAAGTCTCCTGGTTTCATGGCTAAAACACAGCCACTAGACAACATTCAGTGATGGTGTCTCCCGACAACCACAGCTCCCTCTCGCCTGCCCACGTGCGCGGCCACCTACCTTGTCTCTTGATGCCGCTCATAGACACTTATGGAGCTCGCACACAGTCAAGTCCCACATATGAAACTTAATGAACACAACTGTAACCGGGCATTCTGATAAATACTTTCTGATCAGATGGGCTTCACTTCTTTGCCGCACAATAATACAAATGATGAAATGAAATAGAGATATAAATTGGCGGCACAACATTTAAAAAATAGTGCAGTACAAATGCATTTTCCATTATGGTTTGACAAGTGTGTTTTCTGGCTGCCTAGTCAATGTCATTGAGAAATGGAGATGACTGGTGGAAATAGAGAAGTGTCGAGCGTAGCACCTTCGGATAGGGAAGGCGGGTGTTGATACATGCACATTGCATTTTTAGGCGGATTGTGTTGTTAGGTGTGAGTGAGATGCCACACCATGAGTGAAAGGTCACCATGTTTACTTAGCTCCTTGCAGGATTTTGCCTAGCAAGAAACATACTAGACAAAAGGAGGAGGATGATGATGATGAATAGCCATTAATGAGGGTTTTCTGATGATCTGTTGGTGGCGGATGGAGACTTCTAATAAGAAATTACCAAAAGATTCCCCTTAAAAGAACTTGAAAAATAACCTTCTTGTATCCAGCCTCACACGCTCAACCAAATTTTCTACCACTGGACCTTATGAAAGCACATATACACAACAAGTGGGGCAGAGGGCAGAAGGGCACCAAAAACGATGGGACAGAGAGCAGAAAGGCACCAAAAAGGAGTGGGGCAGAGGGCAGAAGGGCACCAAAAGCGAGTGGGACAGAGGGCAGGAGGGCACCAAAAACGAGTGGGACATAGGGCAGGAGGGCACCAAAAACGAGTGGGGCAGAGGGCAGAAGGGCACCAAAAACGAGTGGGGCAGAAGGGCACCAAAAATGATGGGACAGAGGGCAAGAGGGCACCAAAAACGAGTGGGACAGAGGGCAGAAGGGCACCAAAAACGAGTGGGGCAGAGGGCAGAAGGGCACCAAAAACGAGTGGGGCAGAGGGCAGAAGGGCACCAAAAATGAGTGGGACAGAGGGCAGAAGGGCACCAAAAACGAGTGGCGCAGAAGGGCACCAAAAGCGAGTGGGACCGAGGGCAGGAGGGCACCAAAAACGAGTGGGACAGAGGGCAGAAGGGCACCAAAAATGAGTGGGGCAGAGGGCAGAAGGGCACCAAAAACAATGGGACAGAGGGCAAGAGGGCATAAAGGCACAACAACGAGTGGGACAGAGGGCATTAAGGCACAACAACGAGTGGGACAGAGGGCAGAAAGGCACAAAAAACGAGTATACTTATCTATCGTCCCCCTCAATCCGCGTTATCATTTCTCCCGGACTTTCTGGAAGTTTTGGCTACTGCTACAGTCAATAATTCTTCCATTTTGCTTTTGGGTGATTTTAATTTTTGGCCCTCTGATCCGGCGGAATGTTCATCTTCTAAAGAATTCTCAGACACTCTCCACTCTCTTAATTTCATTTCTCATATTCACTCTCCCACTCACATCAAGGGTCATACTCTTGACCAGATTTGGTCCCTAAATTGCCCAGTAGAGTCCCCCTCTGTCTCGCCCTGCACTTGGTCTGACCATCATCTGATCTCTTTTTCGCTCCTTATCCACCCTCAGGTCAAGCCCTCACTCCCGAAAAACATCTGGGTGCGTGCATGGGGCCGAGTGGACCCGGACAGTCTAGCTTCCCTACTCACCACTTCCCTTCCCTCCCTGAAAAATCTGCCTATTCATTCCCAGGTCAAGGCCATTGATCTATGGCTCTCTGCAGGCTGTGACTCGGTTGCCCCCTTGAAGCGAGTCTCAACCAAACGAGAGAAGGATGCCAATCAGTGGTTCAATCAAGATCTAAAAGCCACTAAACTAGCGGTTCGCCGGGCGGAGCGAGCTTGGAGGAAAAACTATTGCCCCTTTTTGAGACTAGAGTTTATTAACATCTTGACTCTCTACAAAAAAAACATCTTGGAGGCAAAAACCATCTATTTTTCCTCCAAAATACTCGCAGCCGAAAACAAATCGAAGGAAATCTTTTCGATTATCCATAATCTGGCGTTTTCGGACAGAACCTCCCTCAAACCCACTCCCTCCCAGGATCTTTGTCACTCTCTCAATCATTTCTTTATTCAAAAAATTGCCATTATAAAAACCAACATCCCCCCTCCTTCCCCCTCTTTTGTGGACCCTCAGTGCCCTCCCCCTAAGGAACACCTCACTGCCCTCCCACTTCTAACTCAAGAATCTTTGACTGCTATAATCCCACTCGTCAAATCTGGTTCTCCACTAGATCCCTGCCCGGCCCATATTCTCCGTCACATCTTCCTTAGCTGTCCTGACCCTCCTCTCCACGCTCTTAACAGTTCTCTTTCTCAGGGCGTGGTACCTAACTCACTTAAATCCGCCGTCATTGTCCCCATATTGAAAAAACCGGGCGCTGATCCCTCAGTTCCAGCCAACTTTCGCCCCATTTCCCTCCTGCCGTTTCTGGCGAAAGTTCTCGAGCGCCATGTTACTTCTGCCTTGAGTTCTTTTGTGGAGAAGAATGGGGTCCTCGCCCCCCGCCAGGCCGGGTTTCGCCCCGCACACTCTACGGAGTCCGTAGTGCTTTCGGTCCTTGACAACCTCAGGGAGGGTATGGATACCAATCAACCTCAGGCCCTGGTCCTCCTCGATCTCTCAGCCGCTTTTGACACGGTGGATCATTCCATCTTGCTTTCCCGTGTCAAGGCGGCGGGGATCGGGGGTACGGCGCTGGTCTGGTTATCCTCCTTCCTGAGGGACCGCACCCAGGCTGTCCGCCTGGGTGACTTCACTGCGGACTTCTGTAATGTTCAGTGCGGGGTCCCCCAAGGCTCCTCCCTTTCCCCCCTTTTATTTAACCTATACATCTCCCCTCTTATTTTTTCACTGCAACAAATGGAGGTCGCCGTGTTTAATTATGCGGACGACCTCCAGCTTGTCTTTAACCTTTCTTCCTCCCCCGACTCTGCTCTTAACTTTCAAACCATCATGATTCACATCCGTGACTGGATGAACCACAATCATCTTAAACTCAACCCAGACAAAACAGAGCTGGTGTTGACGGGTGGTTCATCCAGCCCCTGGTCCCCTATCTTCTGGCCCCCTTCCCTTGGCCCCCCACCTGCCCCCTCAAACTCAGTTAAAACTCTCGGCATCAAGCTTAATCCCCAACTCACCCTCCACTCCCAGGTCAGCTCCGTGGTCTCCTCCTCCTTTCTGGCACTGCGTACCATACGCAAGGTGTCCCGTTTTTTCTCATTTGATGCACTTAAACTGATTACTCTTGCCATGGTCGTGTCCCGCCTGGATTACGGCAACGCCCTATATGCAGGTATTCCTGCATATAGTCTTCGGCGGTTGCAGCAGATCCAAAACCAGGCGGCGCGCCTGGTGTTCAAACTCCCTAAATCCCACCATGTCACTCCCCTCCTAAAGTCCCTACACTGGCTTCCTGTCTGTGCTCGTGTCCAGTTCAAGCTTGCCTCTATCACCTTCCAAGCACGACTGGGCATGGCTCCGGCTTTCATCTCATCTGAGATTGTTCCCTATGTCCCCGCCAGGGAACTGCGGTCTTCTACCCAATCCCTTCTAACGGTCCCACGGTTCCGGAGAAAGAAATGGGGAGGCTCTAAATTTGCGACCCTTGCCCCGATTTTTTGGAACTCACTGCCTTTGAAACTTAGAGCTTCTACTTCGTACCTACTGTTTCGGAAACAGCTTAAGGCACATCTCTTTGCTAAATCTTTTTAACTAAATAATCGGAGCTTCCCCCTCATGTTTAGCTCTCTGTCAGTCTAGCGCCATGAAACCGCTGGTGTACGTGCGCTGTATAAATAATTTTAAATAGAAATAGAAAATGGGACAGAGGGCACCAAAAACGAGTGGCATTTGGCGCCGCAGACACGCGAGGTTCGGTTCCTGGCGCACATAGCCATGGTTGCAGCGCACAGAGACCCTCCACTGCCGCACACAGAGGAAAAAAATTAGAGGGAACATTGATGGTGTCCCTTGGTCAGTTATGACCTCTTTGGGGAACCCCACCCTTGAGAATAGCTCGAGGAATTTCTCCGCTATGTTCTTGGAGGTGGGTGATCGGAGTGCGAAAGCTTCCGGGAATCTTGTAGCATAATCTACAATAACTAATGCATAGGTATTCCCTTTGGTGGAACGTGGAAGGGGCCCAATGATGTCCATGCCAACCCTCTCAAAGGGTTGGCCTATAATTGGCATCGGTTGTAAGGGGACCGCCGGGGGTCCTTGTAGGTTTCTCTTTTGACACACTTCGCATGTTCTGCAGAATGATGTGGCCTCCTTATAAAGACCAGGCCAAAAGAACCATTTGAGGATGTTTTGTAGGGTCTTTTCTGCTCCTGTCTGGCCAGCTGTTAAATGTGTGTGTGGGCGTAGTATAGAATCTGTTCCCTGAAGTCTTTGGGTACTAGCAGTTGTCTAGGGTCACCTTCCTTTCCCTCCCTGTATAACAGTTTGTTTACAATGATAAATCTGGGGAATGGAGCGTTGGGGTAATTTTGGTTGGCATGAGCCATTTCCCATGCATTGTACAGTGTCGCATCGTTCGCCTGGGCAAAGCGGAAATTCCGGTCCAGTGCCCATGGTTCTGCTGCTATTAGGGCTGTGTGCTCTCTATTCTCTCTCCTGCTCCTTGGGTATTTGTCTGAAATAGGGCTATAAAGTCAGGGTTGTCTACCCCTAGGATCAAATCCTCTGGCAGCGTCTCTACCACTCCTACTCTCACCAAACAGGGTTTTCGCCCTACGGCTCGTAAAGACATGTCCGCTACGAGATAGGGTTTTACATCCCCATGGATGCATCTAATAAACACCTGGGTTTTGGGTATAAGCTGTTGGGGTAAAACTAATGCTTTTTAAATCACTGATTGTCGGCACCCCGAGTCCAGTAAGGCCTTAACCCATCTGTGGTTAACCATCACCCTTACATAGAATGAGGGGCCCATTTTGGCCGTGTACATCACGGCCTTGGGAGCGTAGCCCACTTCCATCGGCTCTTCGGTTTGTTTCCCCCGTGGACACAGCCGGGCGATATGTCCCCACTCCCCACAGTCGAAGCATTGGGGACCCTTCATCACTGGATATTCTGTTTTGTACGGTTTTGGCTTGGGGGTTCTGACCCGATTTTCCCTTTTTTCTCCTGTTTGGGGCCCTGTAGTGTTTTTGGTTTCTCAGTGTCCCAGGGGTATGCTCTTGGTTGGGCCCTAGAGTAAATGGCGGCCATCTCTATGGCCTGTGCTGGTGTTAACCCCGCATGCTGTTTCAGCCACCTCTGGGTCCCATAGGGTAAGGCCTCCATGAACTGCTCTAAGTATATACAGTCCATGATCTCTTGTTTGTTTTTATTCTCAGGTTGTATCCATTTATCCGCCGCGTTTTTGAGCCGGAAGAACAAGGTCTTTGGATTTTCCCCAGGCAATCCTTTCTCTTTTCGGAACCTCACTCGGTACGCTTCCGCGTCCAGCCCCAGGTGGTCGAGAATCACGGTCTTGATCTGTTGGTAAGGGGTGTCCCCTGTGGCATTTGTGACTTGGTACGCAGCCTGCGCATCTCCGGATAGTAGGGGAGCCAAGAAATACGGCCATTTTTAGGTCTCGCTGGAATAGCATCCGAAGGATGCGTCCAGCTGGAGACGTATAGCTGGCCGTCTCGGGGGAATTGGGGACAAGAGGGTGTTACGAGCTTAGCCGTGCGGATTTGGGTGCGCGAACGCGCACGTCCAGCCCCGTTTTTTAGGCTGCTTGTAACGTGCATGGCTTGAATTAGTTGCAGTTTCATTTATGCGCGCGCACACAGCCACAGCCACAGCCACACACACACACACACACACACACACACACATACACACACGCAGGCAGGCACGCACACACACACACACACACACACACTGCAGACACACACGCTCCCCCCCCCCCCTTACCTCACCGGGCTCTTTTCTTGCTGGAATCCCTGTTTTCTTGTGGGCTCTAATGGGTGGGGGCGAGGCGGCCAGGGGCTCCAGTGCTGCTACGGCAGTCCCTGCGGTGCACGAGCTGGGCAAGACGGCGGCTGCGCAGGATTCGGCTGGATGACGTCAGCTTCCTTCAGTGTGCACGAGCTGGGCAAGACGGCGGCTGCGCAGGATTCGGCTGGATGACGTCAGCTTCCTTCAGTCCGTCCTCCGTATTCATTGGCACCTTCAAAGAGTCGGAAGTCGAGTCTTTGCCGAGTGTGGAGACTTTCTGTGCGCAGCGAAGCATTTCAGTCGAGCTCAGGTCAGGTAAACAATGGCAGAGTCCTAATTAAGGGACATGCGCAGGTTTGCCGACATTCGTTATTTTATTTTTATATAGGCACCTCTGATGCTGCGAACGAACTGACAGGTGAGGCTGTAATTTGCGGAGCTCCGTTCAGTCACACACCATTCTCCAAGAGTCTCGCTGCAGTCCAGCTCCAGCCACTGCTTTTAAGCAGCGAAGTTAAAGCAGGTCTGCTGCTTGTTTTTTATGTACGCCACACTGCTGGACACCAGTTTGATTTTTTTTTTTATGTACGCCATGCTGCTGGACTCTAGTTTGATTTAATGTATCTGTCCTGCTTATTTTCATTTTTTTTACGTCCCAGTTTGTCCTTATTTGCCCAGGCAGCTCTTTCGCCACAAAGGGAGATCACTGCATGCTGTAAATTGCAGACACCAGCTGCTTTGGTCACGGGCGGCGCTAATGTGTTCCCTGTTTCTCCTCATTGGGCGAGTGCATTTACTAATGCGCATGTTGCTTCCACCTTCTGCCCTTTAGTTTGTTATCATTTGGACGGGTGCAGTTTCTGTTAATTTACCTGACCCGTCCACTGCTTTGTGACTCCTCGGTCTGCTGCTCCAAGTTTGTGAAACCATGTATGTGCAGTACAGTTTTGGTAATTAAAGATTTCCCTGCAGCCTTATTGCATTTCTTATTTCACTCCACGACACAGAAGCCTCTTAGTTCAGCTTTCTCTCATGCATGACGTGCACAGCAGCAACTTCACAGACTTTCGCGAGGAAAACAAAATAAAGGCACTAGAAACCAGAACCCTATGAGACCAAGTCAACTTGGTATGTGAAGCTTTGATGTCGTAGTCTTTTCAGGAGATATGCAGCAAGGATATGGATAGGAAGGCATTACTGGCATCTGTAGGCTGTCAGGGTATCCGGTTCAGTGCGCGAGTAGCTCATCCTGTCCAAGTTTTTTAGTTGCATGCTTTGATCTGTAGTCCTGTATAACCCATTATAGAAGAAAGCCATAAATGTACAAATAATTCCTGTAAGGAGAATACGATTGCTGTGGCCATCAGTATATCAGTAATGGTATCCACATTGCTAATAGCGATGATATTCTAAGGACGGGCAGCAATATGTGGAAGTTGTGTAACTTGGCTCCAGAGAAATTCACTGTATCTGCTGTATTGAAGTTCCCTTTACATTGCACGCCATAGTCCTGGTGAGGCAGCAAGGAACATTTATGGACATACAGCACACAACTGCCTAGGAGTGCCTTGTTTGGAATACTGTTTTTATTTCGAGCCTGAGCATTGCATTATTATTATCAAAGCCAATAGCTCAAAAAGTCATTAATGCGAGACCTGTTGCATTGCAAATGCTTGTTCTTCAGGCCACCCACATGCTCTGGCCGCCCTCTCAAAGTTCGTTAGAAAGGCATTCGGGTCTTCTCCGGCTGTATACTTCTGGAGGGACACTTCCGAAGGGTGTGGTACCGAAGGGGCTCCTCCTGGTTCCTTTATGGCTTTCTGTAGACCCTCCATCTGGACTGACATGGCCGCTTTAAACACCTCTCGGTCAGCCTGGGCTGAACTCATCTGGCGTTCGACCACCCACTCTAACTGTTCTTGTCCCTTGATGAGGTGTTGTATCAATTGGTCCATCTCTGGTACCGGGATGGAACGGATGAATCCCACTTCTGACACCAGTTGTGGCGGTATGGATGAAGGGGCACGGAGACTACTACGAGGTAAGTAAGGTTTTATTTTGACAAATGTCTTTTTTTCCTCAGGGATTGTCTGTCGGGCAGGGGCAGCTGGATCTATGATGGCTTGAAGGGAGCGGGGTCTTCTGGGGCTGGTCAGTCTCGGTCCGGGCTCTGCAGGGACCCCTTCTCTTCCTCTCGTTGTGTCCCAGCGCCACATGCGGAGGAGAAAAGAACTTTTTAGTTAAGTGTTCTGTTTTATGTTTTCCCATTGGGGAACCCAGGAAGTGAGGGCACCGGTGTAGGTGTATTTATACAACCGGTTCGGTGATATATACGTGAGGGGTTGACGTGAGACACAGTAGGTAAGGGGAAGGAACGGAAAAGAAGGTAAAACGGGTTATGGGCACTATTTACACGGAGTTGCCTCGCCTCCCCAGCCAGCCCGATACGCGCTGACGTACCTGGCTGAGCCACACTCCTCCGTGAGTGTGGCTGGGCGCTTCGCGGTGGTGTTGGCCTACAGGCACAGCTTCCTCCGTTCTCCTCTCCTCAGGTACCGTCCTCCTTTTCACACCGTCCTTCGCATCCTCTGCTCGCTCTCTCCTCTTCTCTCCGCTCTCCTTGGTGTCAGGACACCCCCTGCCTTCCTCCTCCGGCTTCTTGACGAATCCACAGTACAACGCGTCATAGGGGGGCGTGTCCCCGTCCTCGACGTCTGCCCAGTTAAAGGAGCCTGCCTCGTTTTTCCTTGTATTCTGGTTCCACCATTCTTCGGACTCGGTGTCCCAGTGAGCCTGAGACAGTGGAAGAGAGGGGGTTGAACTCAAGTCAGCTGTCCACCAATCAGTTCCCTCTTCATGACCCGACCCACGGCTACAGATGGATAAAAAAATTGTCAATGATGAATTAAGAGATTTCTGGAAAGTTCTGGATGAACTCAGTCTCTCAGATGTGCTAGTTGTTCGTGGCGATAGGATTGTACCATATAGATAAACACAAGAGAGAGTAAGGGAATTGGTTCACAGCTAGTGTGAACGGGGAGTACTCCTAGTCCCCAGTCTAACTATCAATAAACATAAGAGGAGTATCACCTGGGAAAGCTCGAAGGAGCCTACCCTGATAGGATTGTACCACCAAGAGGCCTTAGGAAGAAAATTATTGATCTTTGCCATGAAGGACATTCTGCAATTACCCGCACAAAGCTACGTATAAAAGAATTGTACTGGTGGCCTAAAATGGATGTAGAAATTGAAAGGTGTGTGAGATCATGTGTAAAGTGTGAGGTTTCTGATAAGAAAAACTTTCAATCCACCATTAGCCTCTCCTGATTGTCCGAAGTTTCCTTGGGAACTTGTTTCCATTGATTTCATGGGACCAGTGACTTGGCAAGATGGAACGCAGAAGTATATTTTAGTGTTGATTTGATACCTTTTCGCGGTGGTTAGAAATCAGTGTTGTTAATGTCATCAATACTAAAACGGTTATTACATTTCTTGATAAAATTTTCTTGAGAGCAGGTTTTCCCAAATTTATTTTGTCTGACAACGGTGTACACTTCAAATCCCTTTTCGATGAAAAATTACTTATTTGCTTCTGGTGTACAACAAAGATTCACTGCTCTTTACCATCCTAGCGAAAATGGTATAGTTGAGAGAGCTAACCGTAGTATTAAAGGAGTTCTTCAACTTGCAAATAGAAGTAATTTATCTTGGGATGGTGAATTAAAAAAATTACTTTGGGCTTACAGAAGTACCATCCATAGTTCCACAGGCCAAAGTCCTTTTTAGGTCGAGGGACCGTCGCACTGCGAAGCAGTGGGCGGAGTCCCGAAGAATTAATATTTTGGAGTATGGGGGGTTTGAACCCGCCTCTCTCCTCCATTGGCTGGCTTCCTAAACGGAGGCCAGCCATTGGAGGAGAAGGGAGTCACTCTAATAAAGCCCCGTCTCTTTCGGATTCGGGGGCGTGTTTTTTTGCGTTCTTTCGACTGTGACGTCATCCGTGACTCAGAACGCCAAAAACACGCCCCGAATGCGAAAATGACCGTGTGTTTCTCCGAGGCATTTCCGCCTCGCCTTGGAGAAACGTGGTGGTGTTTCTGGAGCAGCTCGCCTCCCTTCCCTTCTTCTTTCAGGAGCTGCTCCGCTCCGCTCGCCTCCCCCCTTCCCTCTGCCCTCCTCCGTCGGGCTCTCGCCCCCCCTCCCTCTGCCGCAGCTCTCCTCCGTCGCTCCCCCACCCCTCCACCCCTCCCTCCCTCCCTCCCTCTCCAGCGGCCATGCTGCCTCGGCTTGTGTGTAAGTCTTCTGGTGGATTACAACGGACTTTATGCTATGGTACAGCACCCCCAGAGGCTGCTCGTTGGTTCCTGGTGGGGCTTCTACTTTTAACCTACATCTCAAATCACCCGCCCTCTGTTAGTGCCAGCCTCGAAAGTCGGGTCTACCAGAGAACGATGCATGTGCTCACAGCTTGTAGTGCAGCGACGCCACTTCCTTTGAGTAAGCATCAGCCGATAGTTAAAAGGAAATACGTGAATGAATAAGGAGTTGTCCCACCCCTCCAGGCGCTGGAAGGCCAAGACACGTGACCTGGCACCTGGAGGAGGACTGCCCTTGATGCCTCATCCTCCCGGATCCCAATAGCTTCCCGGGCCCCCGCTACAGCCCGGGACACATATTACAGTCGCAACATCCGATGTCCGAGGCAAATGGACGTGTGCAAACACCCATGCGTGATTCATTTTATAATTTAAAAAAAAAGTGTGGGCTTTCGGGACGAGAAAATGCATACGCAGCACTCAATCAAGGCCGCACCACTCCCAACTCCCAACTTCATGCTGCAATTACTTCACAATATATATTTTCTCCCTCGCATCAGGAATGCTTTTGAGCCTTGATCCCTCCGTGGGTATACATTTACATATTTGCTCAACACAATATAATTATATCAGGCCAGCTCTGGCTATTAATTAAGCGCTCCCGAACTCATTTAAGTCTTGTCGGATCGTCAAGCGGTTCATTAAAAACCGCTAACTGGAAGACAGCTGAGCTGTATTCTTTTCAAGTGCGACGGGAAACGAGGAGGGGGGAGAAAAGGAGCGCGTTTGTTTTTTGTTTTTATCCCCTCAGTTCAGATGGTGGACTATTTCAAATAACCTTATGCTCGGCGCCGGGTGGTGTTCCATTTCCCAGGCTTGATGATCCATAGGCGTAGCTCAAAACAGCTGAAGAATAGATTTTAATTGGCCAAACTTGTATTTTTTGTTTTGCTTGTCTATCGAGCAGACTGCAGCCCTGCAACAACACCACGAAGTGCGAGTTCTCTAGGAGGTATTTACAGCCCCAGGTAATAACCCGGCCATTTAGCGCTTCCACGCCGGTTTTCAATGCCTATTGGCGGCTGCTAGTTTACAGTGTTATGCATTTTTTCGTTCTCGCAGAACTAAGGCACTACCACCGCTGATATTCCACGGCCCCACATCAGCTGTGTGACGTTATAATTATTACAAGGCATCCATTACCTGCAGGTAATTACATTTCTCCTGTTCTCCCCATCAGTCGGATTTTCATTCAAGCCGTCTGCTCCGTAGTTTATATGCGTTCTGTTTCCTTTTCCTCTTGCAGACCTCTGTTATCACCAACATCTCAAATTCCCGGCTAGTATCGAGCCCTCCATACGCCCTGCAATAAAGTTGTAGATCTAACAGGAAAATTAATAAGATAAGAACTTACCGATACGCAGCGGCTATATATTAATCACCAGGTAAACATCTGATTCATGCTAGAGAGCTCTATATTCTTTTTTTTACTCCATGTGAGGTGTCACTCACCAGATAAATATTCTTAGCTCTCTCCCAACTTTTTCCGTCCCCATTTTAATGCACGCTCGGTCATCATTTTAATTCCAAGAGCAATCTGCAGGCATTTCCACGTGCTCAAAATCCTCTTTAACGCCGGCTCCAGCTGCCTTTCTACTCTTCATACACTGACTACATCACACTGCTTGAAACAAGAATTTTACTCTGCAGGTCTGCAACCTTTGTTTTTCGTCGCTAGTCCTTAGACACTACCTCTGGTTGATTTAATTGGGCCACACTCCCTAGTCCCTCGGTTAAAAAGCATGATTTGACACTTAACATCTTTTTTTTCTCATTTATGCTGTCCTAGTTACAGTACAATTTTTTTAATTTATTTATACAAACTAGAGCGCCCCGAACCACCCAGTACGCTCCGTCTGCAAGAATATATCAAAATAAATTTTGTCTGTCTCTCACACTTAAATTGGGGACAGCTAATTTCCAAACAAACCTGGCTACCACTAAGGAAAAATGTCCTGCCGTCTTTGACAGGTTTGGACTGGGATACAAAATAAGCCTGGGCACCAAGATAAGTGTCCCCCATTAGCGAACCAGATCGTTAAAAAGTGACCCACTTGTGCAAATCAGTCAATTATTGTTCTTGTAAAGACAAACTGTAAAGACAAACTGTATACATGTTTTGCAAGGTTTGAGAGACTGCATACATTTTAATATGCTCCAGACAATGCTCGCAGTAATATCAGGAAAATCGACAGTAAAACCAACCCATCCAGCCATAAAACAGGTCCATGAACTTCTAGAAAACCGGCCCACAAACTAATGTCAGACCAACCCATTTGGACCCTGCCTGGTTGCCCTCTAGGCCAGTCCAACCCTGGTCTTTGCCATATTTCTTGAGCAATGCAATGCCACCTTGGTATGTACAGCTCTTTTATGAGGTGGAGAAGCTGGGAAGTAACTCTGTCTTCTGTCTTTGTCATCATATCCCTAGTCAGGGCATAGAAGAATGAGCTTTCTTCTTACTTGCCACGGTACTTTCCTGCCCATGCCTACTTCCACTGGTGAAGCAGTGCACCTATCAGTCCATTCTGATCTGTGACCCCGGCATATGTTTGCCCCTGGCTGGTGTGCCCTGTGCTACATGCTTCTCCCTGGCGCCTCTGCCACCATGCTACAGTACACCCACCTATGTCCCAAATTCACTGTGTCACCATGGCACTGCCCATCCTCTATGCCACCATGGCCCTGCACTCTCTTGGTTCTTCATAGGCCTTCACAACACCGTAGTTGATCAATGTTTCCTCTGTGCCACCTTGACACAGCGCTTGCTGTCCCTTCGCAACACTGCCCAGCCTCGCTGCGTGCCACATGCCACCTGTCCACTTTGTCACCATGCTCCTCCTTGCCCTGATCCCCCCCCGTGCCACCACGCACACCCTGCTCCTCACAATTTCCTCCTGCCATTTCATCACGCCGTTTCATCCAGACCCGCAGACCCTGTCCCCCCCACGCAGCAGTCTGCCTCTTTTCGTCCTCTGTGCCACCGCTGGTAGTCTCTGCCACTCGCCCTGTGCCACCGTGCTTCTGTAAATCTCCTTACCTCTGATCCCACTGTGCCAGCTGGGCACTGTCCACCCTCTCCGACGCCCTCCCTCCTATGCTAGTCCCCTTCTACTCTCCTAGCAGTAGGGCACCGCCCACCTCCTGACATCGGCGTCTCATGTGCTGGCTTGGAGGTTACCCTGGCTGCACCCGGCTGGCTGGCAGTGCCACGCTCTCTGCGTCTGTGTGTGTCGTCCTTCAGACAAAAGGTTTCCCAAATCTGCTTTACAAGTCTGGTGGGCTGTGTTAATTTTATCACTGCAGGGTGGCCAGGCGTCTGAGATTAGCTGGGGCAGTCCGGATTTTTAACCTTGGATGTTTTATGTAATTATAGGCTACAAATGTCCGTGTTTTCAAAGAAAATTCACTAAGCACGTGAAGAGGATTATCTTGTGGGTTTATCTAGCCCCCTTGTAAGAGAGTAATTTATGTAACGCAGATCACGCTGCTCACAAACTTGCATTTCACGCCCCCCTTAGACTTAGCTTCCCTGTTGGTTGCATATGTTCCATGGTTGCGAGTGCATTGGCACCACTCATGTTCCTTTCCGCATTCGACGTAAAGCACTTTTGTGAAAGCGCTACACAAATAACAGATTTTTATTTTAATAAAAACAAAAGGTGCAGTGTGCAACACCTGCTTGTTTTATGGTCATAGGAAGCAGGTGCTCTGTGTGTGTGTGTGTGGGACTCTGTGTGTGTGTGTGTGTGTGTGTGTGTGTGTGTGTGTGTGTGTGTGTCTGTGTGTCTGTGTGTCTGTATGTGTGTGTGTGTGTCTGTGTGTCTGTATGTGTGTGTGTGTGTCTGTATGTGTGTGTGTGTGTCTGTATGTGTGTGTGTGTGTCTGTATGTGTGTGTGTGTGTCTGTATGTGTGTCTGTGAGTGGGGGGTGGCTCTGTGTTTGTGGCTCTGTGTGTGTGTGGGTGGCTCTGTGTGCGGGGCTCTCTGTGTGTGCGGGGCTCTCTGTGTGTGCGGGGCTCTCTGTGTGTGCGGGGCTCTCTGTGTGTGCGGGGCTCTCTGTGTGTGCGGGGCTCTCTGTGTGTGCGGGGCTCTGTCTGTGTGTGCGTGGCTCTGTCTGTCTGTGTGTGCGTGGCTCTGTCTGTCTGTGTGTGCGTGGCTCTGTCTGTCTGTGTGTGCGTGGCTCTGTCTGTCTGCGTGTGGCTCTGTCTGTATGTGTGCGTGGCTCTGTCTGTATGTGTGCGTGGCTCTGTCTGTGTGTGTGCGTGGCTCGGTCTGTGTGTGTGCGTGGCTCTGTCTGTCTGTGTGTGCGTGGCTCTGTCTGTCTGTGTGTGTGCGCAGCTCTGTGTGTGCTCTGTGTCCACGAATACTCTCTAATGCTCACCTATTGCCATTGTAAATGACAATACCATTTATTTATGTTTAAAAAAAAAAATGTCATGAGCAATGACAATAGCTGTACCTTTAATAATGCCGAGACCATTGCATTGTAAATGCTTGTTCATTAATGAGAGGTAGGATTCCTCATTCAAAAATCAATCCTTGTTGGCAAAATAAAAATAGGATGACCAATTGTGATATACCTAAAATTAGAGACTCCATCAAGAATTCTCAATTGAAGAACAAAATATACTATGATTCTAAACATGGAGCTAAACAAGTAAATTTGAGTAGCGGTCAATGGGTTCGTGTAAAGAATGCTAGGAAAGTTACTAAAGGCGAGAGTAAATTTAGTGAGCCCAGATTGGTAGTCAAAGTTATAAACCACACTGCTTTGTTACAAAATGGTGAAGTTTGGCATTTTAGCCGTCTTGCACCAGTTTCCCATGGTAATGATCATGCTAATGAAGATGTATACAATAACACTACGTCCTGATGGTGGCACACACCTAGTAGCACTCTGAATTTTTTTTTTTCTAGTGATAATCA
Organism: Lissotriton helveticus; assembly: GCF_964261635.1. Taxonomy (NCBI): domain Eukaryota; kingdom Metazoa; phylum Chordata; class Amphibia; order Caudata; family Salamandridae; genus Lissotriton; species Lissotriton helveticus. The sequence continues at coordinate 1,027,509,826 of NC_136063.1, forward strand.
CCTGGTGTTTCTCGTGATACCATTCCTGATATTGTGAATGAAGAGTCAGTAATTTCAGATGGTATTCCTGTACCTGATTCTGAGTCACAATTGAAGAAAAATTCATTGGAGTTATCTACTACTACTAAAGTTGTTCCTGATGATAACATTGTTAAAACCTCAAGTGGAAGGATAGTTAAAAAGCCTAAATGTTTTGAAATGTTTGATTGTAGTTAAAGTTATATATATTTTTTTGTTTTTTTTGTTTTTGTTTTCTTTAAGAAGGGGGATTGTGTAGTATATCGCTTTAAGATAGAATGTTATGCATGTAACTATGATGTAAGTATGATCTAGAATTGTAGTAGATGCATTGTACAAACCCCTGAGTTATCAGTTACTAGAAAGAAGTATTGCCAGCTGTACCCTTATTTCTCCTGTGCTGGAGGTTTTAATAAAGAACCTACTAATCAACTGGAATCCTGTGACTATTCATTGCTACACGCTTGTTGAATTGAAGATGGACACTTCAATGTAGGTTAAAATAGGTTTATTCCATAAGCAAGCAGGTACACAACCTGACAGGTAGTCAGACAGCGTCAACTGAATCAAGGCAGAACATATATGACATAAATGGAACACAGTACACCAAGTTCCATAGAATGTGGAATGTGCAAAGTTAAAGGTGTATTACATATTCACTGAACAACAAAGAATATCAGAGGGTCTACAAATATCAAAAGAGTGAACGCCTAAAGAAACCAACAGGGGACCATAACACCACGTCTCGTGTAAAATCTAAATAAGGTCACCCCTAGAACTAACCCACATAGTGGTCAGGTAAGGATGCCCATCAGTTGCTACTGCAACTGAGTGATAGTGTAACAAGAAATGTGTGCTCAAAATCATAAACTGATACAGAGATCACCTGAATCCACTAGGTGCTTGCATCGTTTCCTCCACCTGTCCAAGTCATCACAAGTGTCTAGAAATAGTGAAAACATGGGGAATAAAATAGAATACCTATTGGTAAAGATAGCGTTCACTGCCTTACATTGATAAACCAGGTGCTAGTTTAACAGTTCTGGTGATTAGTGTCATCATAAACATACACTCATAGAATCATGTTATTCTCTGCTGGTATCTCAACAGTGGATTGAATTGTCAAAATTACCAAGGGAAAAAGCATCTTACCCAACTTGGAAGATGTACAGACCTCACCCCACCTGGCCACGGCTCAGGAAAGGGGGAGCACCACTCTACAGAAGGAGAAAGTAAAAACAGAACTAGCTGAAAATGCTACTCCTTCATAGATTGTTTAAACAGAAATGAATCAGCGCCACTCATTCACAGACACTGCTCAACTGTAACCAAGTAGTCCGAGAAAAGACCGGAAAAGCCGTGGTCTAAAGTCTCATGAGTCTTCCCGCTAGAAAGTGTACATGAATGTACAAAAGATGGAGAAATAGCCTCTGACTAGATGTCTTGCGAGTAATTGCTTTCAAACGATCGTACTACCTCGACGCGCGTCCTACCTGTCCGTCGGTACTCCGCACAACAGCGTCCAAGCCGATCGGGGAGGTGCAGGGATCGGCAAAGGCTGCAGTATATGACGCATAGCGTCATTCGCCAATTGCCGGTCACGTGATCACAGTCTTCGTCTAACGCGGTATCCGATTGGCTAAACAGGCAGCCAATCACAGACCCTCGTAGCGTGTTTGTGGGTAGAGGTAAACACTGTTCGTGCATGGAAGCTTTAAGAGAGAGGGTTTTTTTAAAAAGTTAGATGTACAAAACTTTAACAGATCAAGAGAATAAAAACAAACAAGCCAAAGAGCAAGTGTGTTGCCAGTGATGGTCGGCTGACATCGTCGATGATTTTAATGATTTCAATGACTAGCCAGACACCTGGAAATAGAGCTTTTAAAATCCAATTCTGTATCAGTTTATGATTTTGTTACACTATCACTCAGTTGCAGTAGCTATCATTTGATTGATTTTTTTGGTCCTGATGAAAGCAATGACATAATGTGTCGTTAATTGCTGAAACATGTCGACCTCACAGTACATCTAGACAATTCAAGAACATTGTGATTGTCATCAACTACTTTTTAACGTTGGTAGAGTGGGTAGCACCAGAATAAAAATTGTCAGCACCCCCTCATCCAATTTTAGCTCACATTTCTCTTATTCTTTACACTTTTTTCTGCACTGCGACGTCAGTCCCCTCTCAATATTTTAACAGCCTCTTAATTGAGAAGTAAGACCACGGAAGATCTGTCTGATCAGGTGAGGGTTTTCTTACTATCTATACCCTCCCTGGGAATGACAAGTGGCACCTTTAATGGTGGTCTTAAAAGGAAACCCAAATGATGAAGGGCGGTTCCGTGTGTTGACTGATGGGCATCCTTACCTGACCACTATGTGGGTTAGTTGTAGGGGTGACCTATTTAGATTTTACACGAGACATGGTGTTATAGTCCCCTGTTGGTTTCTTTAGGCGTTCACTCCTTTGATATTTGTAGACCCTCTGATATTCTTTGTTGTTCAGTATATATATGGGGCATGTCAGAGCCTGGTCTTTAAATCCCCATTTGACCCTAAAAAAGTATTTTTGTTGTCCTTATTACATATTCACAACATAACAACGCTGTATATAAACAAGTTCACATTTTTATGTGGACATGATGCTGCCGAGTGCTTCCGGTGCGCTCATCCGTGTGTGTTCATGGTGCACACTCTCTACCTACGAGGCTGGGTGTCAACTCACCCAGGAGAGAGGGCCCCAGGAGCGGACTCTGATTGGTTAGAAATGTTGAGTGATGATGATAGAGGTGTGCGTCTGGTTGCTGATCGGGGCTCTTTGGTGTACTTCAGTCACTCGATACTGCCTGGCACCGGCCCCAAGACACTAGCATGGCTTTACTCAAAACGTCCATGCAGGGCTTCGGGGGTTTCCAAGAGACACGGTGCCCGGATACGTTGGCATAGTTGGCACCTGAAGAGAATGGTTCTCTAGAAGGCGCTAGGAGGGTAGCGCCAAGCGAACGCCTACTCCGTAGGGAGTGTGGACTCCGGTGGGCACCGCACCGCCCCTGCACCCGAACATCCATCCCCTTCTCTCCTCCAGCCGCGAGGCATGGACCATTTTTGAGTATATTTAACAAATGGTCCATCTAAGCCTAAACAAAATACGTCCTGGCAGAACGGAAAGCAAAACCTAACCTCGCGCCAACACACCTCTCACCCCCCACCCTCCACCCCCTGCAAAAATCTATCCGTTTTATCCAGTTTGTGAATTAAGTAAAATATAGCATTGACACTGCACTCACTGCCGTTTTCTTGCAGTTTTAAAGCGCTGTAAATGTATTCCTTAAGCGCTGTAAATGTATTCATCTCCTCGTGCTAATATTGATGTGCTTGGATTAAAACATTAAGAGCGCGTGGTCAGCACAGACGCTGAACACGAGATGCTGCTCGGTGTGAATAAATGTGCATTGAGGAGTCCAAGATTACAAACACATAACTCACCTTGCAGCTACCCAGCATTTTCTTCGTATTGCTGGTGAGCAATAAAGACATAAAATGGAGAACGTTTTATTTAAAACTCTTGCCATACACACAAAAACAAATAAAGAATACCTTTAGCTTCCAATTTAATTGACAACATCTAGATGGTTCATGTGGCTAATTCGCTTCCTGCAGTGATCTCTGTGCCACCAAGTGGTCTCTGGTGGGAACCCTGAGGGCTTGTTCATTCAGTTTTTCATGTATGTAGAGTTCGGCCAATGTGCAGCATTGTTTTGGATAACAGAGGCATCGGTTATCCGCATCTGAAGTAATTCAGTTTGGCATGTATGATATACCCGTTTTACAGTTTGCTTGCACGTCCGCACGTGCTAACAAAATGTACACACACATAACACACTTAAAATCATTCAGGTATACAGAGACCTACTGAAATGACCACAATGAACAAGGTAAGTGGGAAAGCCTTGTGTTTATTCACCGTTCGTCTCCACAGCTCCCAGGGAAAATGACCAACAGCCCCTGGCAGTTTGAACATAAACATTCTTTCACAATGGAGCTAGGGTAACACACTGATGAGCAAGTAAATAAATTACTACACCTAGCCACCTACAGGTGACACATAGAGAGACACATGCAGGCATACTTGAAAATTACGGTCTACATGCACACACGTGGATGAGTAACACATCAGTGTGTGGGTGTTGATTTTAAAGAATGCATTGGGTGAGGAGATCCCTGGCAGACTTGGTGGCTGTGTAGATACATGGATACTTTAAACAATGATGTGGACCTATACATATATTCATGAATGGATGGATGAATGTCTGGGTTGATGGAGGGATGCGTATTTGTATGATTATTACATTGGGGGGTGAACACATAAGTTTACATTGATGGATAGCGAACTCATCAATCTCCTATTTTTTTTTTTTTTTAAAGTTTTTATTTATTGTTTCAGCTGTCAGCCTTACAATAATTACAAATTATAAAAAGCACTTAAAAACAGAAATCTCACTTCTTTAAAACGTATGCAGTACGATCAACCTGGCGGCATTGTACCATTTAGCTATATATTCCATACCATTCTGGTTTAAACAATTTATCGTATACATATACAGTACTATTAGCTGGGGCGATATAGTAGCATTTGGCATTGTATTAAGTTCCAGTACAAACAATCAATACATTTGTCAAATACATAGAAGTGCAAGTGCAAAGAAATTTTAAAGCGTATGCAGTTCATTCACAGACTTACTTCCTAAAAAAGCACATACTGTACTATCAACTAAGCGGTATAATACTGTTGAGCACTAAATTCTATTCCAGTAAGAACAGTCAGTTGACTCACCAAATTTATTGGGGCGGGATGTAGGGTAACATTGGGGGACACTTAGGTTGAACATCAATGGCAACACAGTGCATAATGAAGTAAACACAATTTCCTGAGCACCAACGTGTGAAGAAAAGATATGTCCAGTTACGATTGTATTCAAATCGATGTATTTTCTTCAAATTTCTTCAATTTCAATTTCCAAATGTTCTTATCTTCAAATATAGCCTTCAGATTGAGCCAACATGTGTTTTGTCAGAAAACATTGTTCTTACATCTCTGACTTCATCAGGGCTATAAATAAACCAACAAAGAGAGTCTAAGCTTCTCTATGAACATTATAAAAATTCCTTCACCAAACACCTGGTGTATGGGAATTACAATAGAGTTACTTTTCTACTAGCATTCTCTATAAGAATATTCATGAGATTATTTGAGTTACTCGTGAGTTCCTTCTCCCATTGAGAGAGAAAGTCCTCCTCTAAATCATCATAGGTTGGGAACAGTTGAGAAGGTAAGCCACGAGGAATCCTGTCCAACCTTTGATACTGTCTCAAAGTTGACCCGTCGCACCATTTTAATGCTTCTGATTTCTTTAATCTTTCTAATCTTATGAATTTCTGTTTCAGACCCTCTTTCATTCTAGTATTACCTTGGGGTCCCGCTTTGTTTATAGCAACTCCAGCACTCAAATCTTTGAGTAGATCTTCGGGTACCCTATCTTTATCTCTTTTGACACTAATCATAAGAGACGTGATTTAATATTCAGTCATTCCCTGAGGGTATCAGATGCTGCAAACCCTATATAGCAAAATTGTAACAAAGAGAGGTGGCAGGGTCCCTTGCACAAACTATTTACTTATGTCCTCATGTACAAAAGAACAGTTCCAAAAGGAGGTGCTCCAGGGAAGTGGGCTGCCACTAATGCCACAGTGTCCTATGCAATTCAGTGTGTTTTTAATTCACAGTGCTTTTGTAATTCACTTTTTTCTTTTGATTCTGCACTCATAATTTTTTTTAACATATTGTCTGAATTTTGAAATGAATTATTAGATGTCTTGTGGTTAAGGTACCTTCCTTACATGTACTGCTGGTGGTCATTAGTATATTGACTTTTCCTCTATTTTAATTCCCGTATACAAGGGTGCTTGGTGAATTAATTTTTATAATGTACATAGAGTAGCTTACACTCTCTTTGTTTGTCTATTTATAGCCCTGATTAAGTTAGAGTTGTAAGAACATTGTTTTCTGACGAAACACGTGTTGGCTCAATCTGAAGGCTATATTTGAAGACGAGAACATTTGGAAATTGAAATTGAAGAAATTTGAAGAAAATAAATCGATTTGAATACAATCGGAACTGTACATATCTTATCTTCACACGTTGGTGCCTGGGAAATTGTGTTTACTGCTTTTTGGACTGGGTTTGCCCTATTCATTACTGTGGGCATTAGGGGCAGCCCACTTCCCTAGAGCACCTCCTTTTGGAACTGTTATTTTGTATATGAGGAAATAAGTAAATAGTTTGCGCAAGGGACCCTGCCACCTCTCTTTGTTACAACAGTGCATAATGAAGTGTGCTTAAGACCCTGTGGGTTGTCTGATTGAATGAATTAATACCAAGCGTGGTAGGCAGCTCTTTGAATCCGGGCCATGCAACCCATAGAAATGATGCTACAGAATTAATGACCTACATATAATCCGACCTGATACGAGCGCCAATCCAATTTGACACATCTAAAGCCATGAATTTTCAAAAGAGGAAGGAACCATCCCCGCCGTGCAGAGTTGTATTCTTTACAGAGCAAAAGGAAATGGGTTAAGTTGTCTAATGCTCCATGACTACATTCGTAATAGTTAGAACCAGCATGTGAATGCAAATTTAGTAATCCCTCGTCTGCAAGATACCCAGGTTGTATTTTAGATAGTGTTAGCTTGAGTTCGGGATAGATCACATACAAGACAACTCATGGGCTTTACTAAAGTCATTACACAGGATAGATCCTAGCCGCAGCACCTGGCGCTTCCCTGTCTGCACATATTTGAAAATGCTGATACCTAATCCGATCTGCAGTGTCCTGCTTTACTCTACTAGGATCTGCCCACAAGGTCTCCATTTGCAGCGCGTGTAGAGTATCCTGAACATGAGGTGACCATGTATTCCCCTCAACGTTCGTCACTGAGGGTGACCTCATCGAGATTTTTTATCAGTCTAGCCCAATCAAGGACTGACATGAGGGCTGCTATTTCCGATACAAGGGTAAAATTTAGCTCCACATAAAGCGCCAATAAAGGTGTGACCTGTCCCGGCAAAACTCTTAGGAAGTTTATCTCGGCTACTTGGAGAGATCTTACATTCGCATACCCCCAGAGCTCCGCCCTGTAGAGTGCAGCTGCGAATGCCCTTTGTATATTTGCCGGATAGCAATAATGTTTCTAGCACTAGCCTTATTTCTAAACTTGAGGACTGCCCCAGCCAGTTGTTTCAGAACTATGGTTGCCATCAGTATCTTACTACGCCAATGCAGGTTCTCTGAGAGTTGAATACCCAGATAATTAACGGATTCTCGGGGCACACCTTAATCGTGGGCTTCCGCTTCAAATTGGCGGACTGCTCTGAACCATGCTCTTCATTCAGCTGCTGTTAATGGTCAATGATTTCTTAATGCAGTATTCTTCTAAGCGCTTTAGCAGCCTATGAGTGCCGTTTTCTGTTTGCATCATTAACACTGAGACATCCACATATAATAATATTGGCACCCTCTTTCCGGCTATGATGAAATGTCTAATGAATCATCTGCCAGGTAGTCTGCTACATCATTCAGAAAAAGGCTGAAAGGAAGGGGGCCAGGACACACCCTTGATGTATGTTCTTTTCAACCGGGAAATGTTCAGTGCACTTCCCACCATTGCCATAACTACCTCTAGCCGTGTTACTAGTGTTCTGGCCTTTTCAGCCATTTCAAGGGTGATGTCTACTCATAAATCAACCAGTGATTTTCACAGCTTCTCTCTCTTGCAACTAAATCGAAAGCTGCTTTAAGGTCAACACAAATATTAAATAGAATAATAACTTTCTAGCAACTGTAAATTTATATGAGATCATATGCAATTGGAGAGCCTTGCTGATGGTACCTATTCGCACCTAAAAGCCGTCCTTCGCTTCTGCCTTATGTGCATCCACCTAACCCTGGATGGGGTTGAACAGAACTTTCCCTAGGACTTTGCCTGCCCAATCTAAGAGGGAGATCGGGCAATAATTGGGACTACCTCGATCACCCTTCTTGTGGATTGGTACTATACTGGCAGAGCTCCTTGAGTGGGGTCTGGCGCTGCTAGCGAGTGCCGAAATAAACACTTTAGCAAGCACGCTGGCGCATAAGTGTGGCTCCTTGCAGTAAATATCTATAGGCACAAGGTCCGGGACTGGTGCTCTGTGTTTCTTCATAGCATTCAGTGCTCTTTCCACCTCTGGTGCCAAGATGTCAACTTCACACAACCCCATACAAAGATCTTCTTTCTCCAGTTGGGAGCCATACAGGCCTATGGGGTTAACTCTGTATAAGGCACTAAAGTGACCAGAGATGTGGAATTCCTATAGCCCGACGCCCAGGATATGTTGTTTGGGGTCAAGGGCAACAGGTTTTCATGTGTATTGTGTCCTTGGGGCAAGTAGGCCCAAACCCCTGCAGCACAAACCCTTTGGCTGCCAGTTTACATTACCACATTATGGATCAGGGAAGGGCAATATCTGAAGTTCAGGTAATATGTTTGCCTATGTATTAATGCTGTTCAAACTTGTATTTATGTGTGGTTAATTGAAGCAGCGCTCTAAGAAAATATTGTAAGCTTCAACTGCACTACTGACAGTGGTTCCAGTATAAAAATGTGTACACACGTTTTCAAAGTTTAGCAATATGAGGCTATGTATAATACTCCCAGAATGCTCTCTGATTTGATGCAAATATTTGCAGAAGCTTGAAAGCAAGATTGATGATTCTTTGCTTTCAGAATAAAAGTTTTGTTAAAAAAAGAAAGCAGGAATTTTCTTTTTTTTGTTTGCTAAACTACTGTAAAATGTCAGGTACCATTTCTTTGCTGCATCATTTAGTAAACTGTTAGTAAAAATATTCATAATGGAAAATCAGCGTAACCAGTTTCAAAAGATTATGGGAAACAAAAATTGTCAAAGTCAGTAGGTCTGAACTTGGTGGTCAGCTTTTTAGTTTTGTCTTGTGACTTGTTTTGGCATGGTTTTTGTAAAACATTATTGGTTTGGGAGCTGCCGGGCCCTCGCCATTATAACATACATTGACAAAAGCAAAAATTGATTTTGGTCTCAAAAAGCACACCCTGCCACAGTAGTTACGGTCACTGAACACAACAACTTTGTATGCCTCTATGCTCCTTGTGAAAGAGCAAAATGCTGTCATTCACAGTGAAGCCAGCCGATCCAGAGAGAGAGAGAGAGAGACAGATTTTTAATAAACACAAAAGGTCATGGTGAACGCCAGACCAAACTAGGGGCCCAATTATTAAATAGTCTCGAAAGTGCACCCATGATGTCCTTGCATTAAGTGCAGCTATACGGCTTTCGTGAGTTCCCAAAAATGTACAGAAGTAGGACAAGAAATAGTATTCCTAGAAAATATTTGTGAATTGCATTTTAGCATGAGCAAATCTGCATGTGTAGATTTGCTCATGCGAAAATTTGAGTGTTTGCAAGTTCACTCTCCCTCCAACCACTTTTTTCCCAACTCTGGAAGAACGTTTACGTCTGCTATTGTCAGGAGTAAATTTCCAACTTTTCTCAGTATGGGAAAAGATTAGGGAAGAGTTGTTGAAAACCTTTAAAACATGCACGTTAATAGGTTTGCACAGACTCAAAAGGGCTTCTAACCCTAGAACTATTGCTTACCACTACCTTCAGCTCCAGTATATAGATCTGCGGAAACGTGGCAACATATGAGGATTGTAAGTATTCAAACACTATTATAGTATGAGCCCTGGCATAATCAGAGGCTTTAACAGAGCTCTTATGTAATAAGATTGATGCCATAATTTGTCGCTGCACTACATGGCATCAAAGGGGCACGTGGATTTTGTTACAGGACAAGTAGATTTATGAAACAACCTGCCCCATGGCAAGTAGATATTTTATTAAATTCCACACCCCTGGTGACTGATCCACGTAGGTGGGCTAATATGAGTTTCTACGAAATGTACTGCCCCCTTTTCCACCCATGTTACCAATTCCCAGAATCTTCTGGTATTTTTGCGTGCAAGGCTTCCTTCAGTTCCACCAATAATGCCAGATGATGTAGTGACCTCTTAGATTTTAGAAGGAGTTTATACTCGCCTGTGCGCTCTCAGAATACCAGTTCGCTCTGGGAGCTACAGTGTCGGCGCTCTAGGGCAAATGATACAGTTCTCTTCATTCTACAACATCCATCACCATACCAAATGACCCCTGCACTCTGTCTCCCTCCATTAGACCTGATGATTTTGGGACCGATGGACTTAGATCACTGAGCCTTGAACCATCGTAAGCTGCTAAGATTTCCCCGTTGTTAGAAATGGGGGTCTCTAGTTGGCAATGGCTGGCCACTGTCCAAGTAGGGACCCTTCTTCCTAAGTCAGAGTAAGGGGGCTACACCCTTTGATAACCCCTGCTCAACCCTGTGGTAACGTAGCATGAGCAGCTAGGCTTATCTCAGAGGCAGTGTGTGAAGCATTTATGATCATACACAGTAACACAGCGAAGAACACTACAAAGGGACACCACACAAGTAGTTATCAAAAATAAGTATCTTTATATATAGACTCAACACAAGACCAATAACGTTAAAAAGCAACAATACTGAAAAATAGGAATAGTCTGGAAATGCTGTCTAAATAGTTCAAAGTGTGCAAATAGGAGTTCAGTTCAAGGCAGTGTTCTCTGCGACCCTTTTACGTACAAAGTACCTGGATTTCGTAGCAAAACCAACAAAATGTCGCAAAGGAGCTGTAGCGAGGATTTTCCTCACACAAGGCCGGCGATGCATTGAATTTTTGCCGCAAGGGAGGATGATGCGCTGGTCTGCGGGTGCGTGCGGGACAAAGTGACAAACTTCTTCACACTAGGCCAGCGATGCGTTGAATCCTTGCTGCAAGGGGGGATGATGCGCTGAGCCTGTTGCGTTTGCGATACTGTTGCGATGAAAGAAAATGGCGCTCTGTGAGGAAGCGAAGATCCGGGCGTGATGTGAAGAAAATGGCGGATGTACGGCGTCCACACTGCGATGCGACAAGCTCGATGCGATGATCCGGGGTTAGCGAGCACTCGGCGGCCCGCAAACGTGTGATGCAATGAACTTTGGGAGTAGCGAGCACTTTGGGGCCCGCAAGCGTGCAATGCGATGGTTCTTAGTTTGCGAGCACCGGGCGGCAGCAGCGCGGTGATTTTTCTGACTCTCCTCAGCTGCGGCGGTTCGCAAAAGGGCGCTGGCAACGATTTCAGCACTCTCTTCTCTGGAGTAGAACTAGAAGCCCTGGAACTCACAGGGGCCTCACCTTCAGATAGAAATCCTCGCAGGGAGGAATCAGGAGGCTGGTGGGGGAGTCAGATGTGCCTGTGACTCCAGCAGGAGGCTAGCTCTCCCGTAGCTCTTGGGTGATTGCTGTGGCAAAATAAAAGTTCTCTCAAAAGTCCTTTTCCTTCTTCTCCCAAGTCCAGGGGAACTACTGCAGGCCAGCCCAGAAAACAGCACACAAGCACAAGGACAGTCCTCTCCTGCAGAGCCCTTCAGTGAAAATGACAGAGGTTCTTCTTGACATCCAGGGACAATACAAAAATCAGGGGTTTGGGCACAGATATTTATGCCCCAAAAGTCTTTGTTCTAAAAAGTCACTAGTCACTGAACCCAGCCAGAACCAGTTCTGCTCAGGCCTGGAGCACTTTGTTTACCAAGCTGCATCCTTCCTTTCAGAAAGAGTGGGGCTGCCATCAGACGCACAGTGGGAGGTGGAGCCAGCATTCACCTTGCCAGGCACAGCCCTATTCAGGTCAAGGAGCTACCCCTCCCCAGTACTCAATGCAGATCTCTCTTTTCAACCCAGGTCTGACTCAGCCTGCCTTGCCCCTCTAAACCCAGACAGCCAATACACATAACAGCAGAGCACACTGGAAGGCTTAGGCAAGAAAATACCTACTTTCTAAAAGGGGTATTTTCAAACACAGAATATTAAAACCAATTTCGCTAAAAGATGTATTTTATCATTTCAGGCATACTAAACTCGAATTTCTACCATGTTCCCTGAGTCAGTTAGGACTATAAGATGTAATAGTCAGACTGCCCATTTCAGCCTATGGGGAACAGGTAGCCTTGCAGAAGTGAAAAACTAATTGGGGTGTAATTCACTAACAGGACTTGCTACACATATTAAGCCATGTTCTACCTTACACATACAATGCACCCTACCCTAGGGGTGACTGATATGATGCCAAGGGAAGGTTCAGGGTCTGGGAAGTGTGGACACTTCACAGCCAAGACGGCAGTTCTGGACTGCACACAGACACTGCAGTGGCAGGTCTGAGGTACACTTTACAAGCAGCTTCTGTGGGTGGTGCAAACCAGCGCGGCAGGCTCACCAGCCGCATTTGGGTTACCAGCCCTGGGCACACACAGGCCACTCTACTAGGGACTAACAGGTAAACCAAATAAGCCAATCAGGGATATATCAATTCACAGTCACATTTACACAGGGAGAGCATATGCACTTTAGCACTGATCAGCAGTGGTAAAGTGCCCAGAGTCATAAAACCAACAACAACAGGTCAGAAAAAATACAAGAGGAAGGCAAAAAGTTTAGGAATTACCCTGCAAAAAGGGTAATTTCCAACACCCATCATCAGAGAGAGGGTTCAGGATTATGGCTTCATACTTGGCCATTGTGTATTCTGTTAGGGGGTGTTCAAGTAAGTACTTCTTGCTACTCCTCCTTATTCTTCTCCTGCTATTAGTTGGGGTGATCACATGCTCATACACCCCCTCCCTTGGATTTTTTACATTTGTGCACCACCTTGAACAGAGCTTCAGAGTGCCGCAGGGTCGCGATCCCTCTACGTTTGTTTGGACAAATGTCCTGTCATGCACACATTCCCACCCCTCTGTGTTGACTATAATGTAGTCAATTAGTGACTGGCTTCTACCATTGTCAAAGGTTGTGATAGCAGTACTATCAGAGTGGGTGCGACCATTAATAAACTGTAGCTAGTAGTTTATCTGAAAGTCATAGAATTAATCCCCCTTTTTGGTAGAATTAAAACTACTCATGACTCTTTCGGGAATTCTTGGGCAACACTCTTCTAGTAGGGCCTCGCTGTATTTGATAGCAGTGGATGGTTGTGTTTTGAAAGCTCTGCAAATCAATAGCAAGTACTCACCCCCCCCTTTACTGTCGTCTAATGATTTACAGTTGTCCACATCCTTCCTGACACTGCTGACATGAGACAAAGTTCCCACATATTGACTGGACCTCTGGTGGCATGTATAGATTAAAGATATTGATTACACCTCTTTTGGGGCCCATAAATCAAATACTTACATGTTGTTCACCGGACAACAAATGTGCTGCCCCCAGTTGCTCTATCCTGGTGATCAATTTACAAGGTACCCAGACAGTGAGCCCTCTTGTTGGGCGCCCCTTCCTGGGGCAGACAGCCGAAGTGCTAATATCAAGAAACCCATTTAGACTGATTCCCTCAAGGGCCCACATTTAATGGAAGAATGGAAGCACATTGCTCTATGAACTTCAGCCAGTCGTCATATTCCATTTTGATGGCCACCCCCACAATATTCCAGGATAAAACGTACAAATAATCATCAGTCCTGTCCATTGCACTGGCTGTGTTTACCGCTGTTGGATTCTTGTCAGCAAGCACAATGGCAGGTTCTTCCATGCTCAATCAGACTCTCCTCTGATGAACTCTGTGGGACAGGAAGCCAATGCTGCTACTATCCATGCCCAATCTTTATAGTCCGTCTCGGCCTCTTTAACCTCGGGTTTGGGAGCGTAATTGACGTGATTTTTGTACTCGCAGTGATGCACAGGTTTTCAGTGGCCACTCCATTGATCTTCAACTCCCCCACAGATGATCTATGGATTGAGAGGTCCTCAGATCTGGGAGGCACTGTGTGAGGGCAGTGCTGTGCTGATAAAACTGCTTCTTCTCGGCAAAAAGCTGGGCATTGCAAAACTTCAAACCCCATATTATGAAAGTTGTCTGTATGACTGAGCACCAATCTGGTGATGCCAGGCAGTGCAAATTCAACCTGGGAGGATTGGGCACTGTTCCAACTTGAGCCTGGCTCAAATTGCTGGTTAATCAGTCTTACTATCTTCATATCACCTGAAGAAACCACTTTTGCATAGAAAAGTTCAATTAATATTGTCCTTTTTAAGGACTTGGCAGAGCCCATATCTGTGAAGAGATCAACAAACTCCAGGCAGCAATCCGATGCTTTCCAACAACCAATGTAGTGTTTTCCGATGCAGAACCTTTATTTGAAATAGAAATTTGTCCTCCCACATTTCTAACTGGTTTCTGAAAAATCGGGATCAGTCGGTTAAGACTAAGCGCTGGCCTGGGTTCCCCTGGGCGCCCATGCTTCCTGACTGGCCAGAGCCCAAGCCTTGGACATTGGTCATCAGTGTTTCCAGGTCGGATACCCGTACCAATTGGAGGGATTCAGCAACTCTTTTTCAGGCCACTTTTCCTCTTTGGTTTCAGTTTCCTTTTAGCTTGCACTAGAGGCTTTTTTGTTGGCTTAGAGTCAGCTGTTCAATGGGCATCATCATCACACTGTAAGGAAATATCTGTTTTAGGGCATCTAGTGTTATATGCATTACTTCTATCATTTGAACCTTTAGTGTAGTGGTTAGGTCTAGTTCTCAGGCAGTCATACTCTGTTATATCAGAAGTAGCTGAGCTACCACTAGGGGCCAGACCATTGTTATACCCCTTAGGATTAGCAAATAACCACTTAAGTGAATATACTGGAAAGGTAAGACCGATCTTTTTCTTTTTTTTGGGCGGGATTGATTTGCCCATCTTCTCCCTGTTCACGGGTCCTGTGATGGTACTTCTACTTTTGACATTATTAGTTTGCAGTGCGGAGCACCCTTTATTACCCGGCGCAAAACACTCCAGGACAGCTTCCCTTGGCACAGTCTCACAATCTTCCACAGTAGGATTGATTTCCATCCCTTGACCCCTGCCTTTATTATTAATGGTGTCAGGGGTTTTGCCGGCCTTCGTAGACTCAATTTTTGCTCCTCCTGTCTGAGAGGCAAATTGATTAAATGTGTCTTTGCAGGCTGGCCAGATGTCAACGATTGTGTCAGGGTGAGGGAGCAGAGAATGCCTTCTGCGTTGTTGAACTTCCTAGCTCATTTTGGGTTTCCGTCTGTGAGCCCTCATCTTGGTTTCTAACTTCAGGGACTAAAGCAAGGGGTATCGATGCCAGAAGTGACCCTATGTGGTCGGACCCAGCGAGTGTCTTCTCTAGAAGCGATAATATTGAAGGCTGGCCCCTTTTGAGGGATTTCATAGTTTCTGAGATTATGAAACCTTGTGAAGTCTCCAAATTGGGTAAAATGCTCCCGGAAGATTGGTTGACTGGAATATTCTGGAAGATTGAGCCATCAAAATGGGAGCTTCTCGAGGGTATCATTCTCTGCGAGAGCCTCTCCGGTGTCGTCAAGTATAATAGTCATCCGAATTCCCAGCCATCTCTCTGATATCCCTCCTGCACGCTGTGGCTCTTACTGGTATATTGGGTAGGGTATAGTCAAGGAACATTAAAGAGCTGGCGCTTGGGTACTTACTGCCGTGGCAGTTGTCCTCCTGTTGATCATACAGCACTGCAGGGCTCCTGGAGTAGACATTTAGGTGAGTCAAAAGGAAAGGGGTTGCTGATTTTACTTGGCTTCTTTGCACACTCTGTGTGCTCAGTCAGTCTCGAGACCCCTGAACTTTGCAGGTTGCCTACTTTACCATGTGACCTTGTTAGAGTTTTTTCTGGTACCTGGGGTTTGTGTTCGGCTACACCAGCCTCTGACTCACAGTTGGCCCCTGTAGGGGTTTTGTCACTGTTTTCTTTTTCTAAACTGTAATGGGCTGACTCACTTTTGAGTGAGGCCATTCCCAACTCTGACATAGTGCCGGACGGGCTACCATCTAGGGCCACTGGGCTCAGCGCAGCTCTAATGGCTATCATAGGTGTAAACTCCTTTCCAATCTTCTGATGGAAGTTTGTTATGAGCCTTGGGGTCGGCCTACTCACATTACCAGCATTCCAGGAGACAGTTGAATAGGTCTCTGTGGATCCTACAGTTGCAAGGTCAGCAGAGGCTTCAGGCACAGCAACTGCTGTGGTTGTATTCCCTTCTGCATGCAGCCCTTTTCTTTTGGGTAATTCAGAGTAACCTGTTATAAACTCTTTATGAGTGCCTTTAGGACCACCTGTTTGAGGCGTCTACTCGCTAATTTCATAGCGCTGTATCATGGAGTTCTTGGTACTGTGAGAGGTTATCCTTCCTTCCTTCCAAACTGTTGTCTAGCCTAGCTGCTTATTCCTTATTCTGTACAGTTCTCCTTCCTACAGCCACTGACCCTGAATAGCGGATATATCTTCTGATTCCTTACACTGGCCACTCACAGGAGGCTGATGATGAGCAAAGCTGCAGAACGACAGAGTAACCAGAGAATAAGGCTTATGCAGTTGTCGTACTTGTAACACTGACCACCTGTAGGAGGCTTGTAGAGGTAGGTATAGGATGGTGGTCACCTAGTGCATTTAATCCAGCTCTTCTCCTCTCACTTCTCACCTTCAACTGTTGAGTGTTAACTGTTTGGAGTGGGGTTGTTCTCTAACCGCCCACAATGCTGTTGTGTGGACCATACGGGGAGAGATGTTCTGTGGTTGAAGTGAGCCACGCCAAAGGCCAAGTATTTCCGAGTAGGGGCCGTGATTAATGCCGGCCTCGTGAAGCAGAGGGGCTGCAAGGCACCTATGCAACTCCTTGCGCGTGTTCGGCACCAGCAGAAGATGACAAACCAGCACAGACGGGCAAGAGTCAAAACCAGAGAGGAGAATTATTCACCGAGTAGCGGGGACGGCAACCACGGTGACAGCAAAATGCAAGCTTGGGCTCCTGTACAGACCCGGCGGCGGCAGCTTGGGCTGTTTTGCAAAGAGAGGCGGTCGGAAGGAGCATCTCCTCAGCAGCATCTCCTCTAGGCCTGGGTGGTGAACCTCGCTCCGTTTGTGGAGTTTTCTGCACTTCGCACTCCTCAGAGTTCACGGAGTGCAGAAAACACCTCTTCACGATGTGCCATGGAGTTTTTTTCCCCGCTCGCAATCGCGAATGGAAAGTTTGCAATCGCGGTTAGTAAGTTCACGAGCGCTAGCTGCTGCTCCGGTAGAATTTCTACCCGAGCGGCAGGAATACCAGCACAGACTGCAGTCCGCACTGCACTCTGCCACTCGCAGTACTTCAGAGTTTTTTTGTAACTTCGCTGAGTTTCGTGGAGCAAAACTCCGGGAACTACGCCCAGGCCTGATCTCCTCTTGGTCAGTGCATTCACCAACCTTCAGTGCATGCCCCAACCTTGGGTGATTAGCGAATAAAGTACTACTACAACTGTGAAAAAGATATAGCTTTCTGCAAGTATGGCATGCTTGTCACAGTTTTTCCTATTCATTTAGCATCCATACATGCCCTTACCCTTTTGCTCATCTATCCATGCTCCAAGTCGGTGGTTCCCAAACTGTGGTCCGCGGACCCCCAGGGATCGGTGCCACTTTCTCAGGGGGTCCACAGGCAGCAGTTTTAAAAGCAATGCACAGTTCCTTGTATTATCAGTAGTTTTTGGCACAACAATAAAAGTGCCAAGATAACACCGATGATTATTGTACCTGCTGGAGAGAGATAGGAGTTTTGTCCAGTTCCAGCTTTGACTCATCTAAGGTAGCGCAGATGGTTAATATGCCTGTTGCAAAGAACTTGTAGCATGCATTTAAAAAAACAGTATTTTATGTGTACAGCTCAGTCGGTTACTGCTTTTGTCAAGCGATTCTTTTGTTACTGTGCAGTTTTCAAGTTACAATCGTAATCTAGGGCAGTGAGCTATGAACTACCCTCAAAACTGCATGCAAACTGCATGGTACACGTTAGTAGGTTGTGTATTTTTCCCAGTCTTTCATCATCCTGATGCTGCTAAAAAAGAATTGTTTTGGTAGAAATAAATTCTTATTTTTAAAGTCTGTGCTAACCACAGTATTATGTTTTGAATCCTGAGTTTGTACTTCTCCAGACCAAGCACTCTTAAAAACGCCTACCAGTATGGATGACATGTGAATCCTACACTTTGTAGTCTTCTTTGCCTTATGCAACATTTTCTATACACTGATTTACATATGTATGATTCATTGTCTCTGTGTGTGATGTAAAGTGCTCTGACACCCTACACTGGTATGAGAGGTGCTATTAAACAAATGAAAAACAAGTGACAGACGGGCTATGGAGAGATTAGAGGCACTGCTGGAGGGTGATAGTGAGGGAATAGTAAGTAAGTAGGGGTTTTATATAGCGTTCGATTTCCGAGGCGTCTTGGCGTTGGAGAAAACACAGAAGAAAGGATAAGCCCACAAAGATAAGATTGACTGCTAGTCTGGAAAAAGCTACGTGTTTAATAAGTCTCAGAATTTAGACTGAACCGATTGAGATCTAATATCCAAGGGCAGCCTGTTCCAGAGTTTCAGGCCAGGTAGGAGACTACCACCCCATCTGGCCTTCCTCAATTTCAGGATTTTAACCAAAGCCTGATTGGCAGACCTTAGTGGACGCCCTGGATAGTACCATTGGAATCGATTGGAGTCCGCCATAGGACCGCCTCCATACAATGTTTTATGGACCAGGCACAAAGCCTTGAATTCAATACGCTGCTTGACAGGGAGCCAGTGGAGACTCCTAATGGCCCCAGAAATGTGATTGAATTTAGGAATATTGAGTAATGTCTGGGCAGCAGTGTTCTAAGAGATTGTAGCTTGGTTAACTGCCATTTGTCAACCCCTAGATAGAGGGCATTGCAATAATCGTTCCGGAATAACACAAGCGCTACCACCACCACCATTTTCCTCAGTTCCATTGGAAGAAATGGTAAAATCTTTTGTAGGATCTTTAGCATAAAATAACAGGCTGAGATGACTTCATTAATCTGAGCAGAGAAACTAAGCTGTGTCCCAGACCACACCCAGATTTCTCATCTTATCTACTGGTGATGGACAGTCTCCTGTCCCCGTTGGCCACCAGGCTGCATTCCAAATTGGAGGGCCATTACGAAACTCCATGATTTTGGTTTTCTGTGTGTTTATGCAATCAAGTCAACTATGAAACCTTGCAGACGGCGCCTCATTCACTGAAGATATAGAAACTATGATTTGAGTGTCGTCGGCATATGACACAAGTGAGAAGCCAAAGTCTCTTAACTAGTTTGGCCAATGGGGTCACATAAATATTAAAAAGTGTGGGTGAGAGCGCAGACCCTTGTGGGACTCCACAAGGAAAATAAAGATGTCCGACTTGAGGTTGTCCCAACAAACCTTATGTTCTCTGCTTGTCAAGAATGATGAAAGAAGAGCCAGCGCCTTGTCCCGGATCCCACTTGCATTCAGCCCTCTGCGTAAGAATAAGATGATTCACTGTATCATACGCGGCAAACAGGTCAAGTAGGATCAGGACCGCCCTCCCACCACTGTCAATTTGCATGTGAAGTTCTTCCGTGGTCAGGACTATTGCCGACTCTGTAGAGTGGTCTGCACGAAAACCATGTTGTTAGATATCCAGAGTATTATTGGAGATAAGAAAACAATTTCATTCCTGGTTAATAGCTTTCTCCAAGACCTTGGCCGCCAAAGGAAGGCAGGAGATGGGTTGATAGCTCTTTACGTCCCTAGGGTCCATGCAGGACTTCTTTAAAATAGGTCTAATGCATGCTTTCTTCCATGCTGTGGGAAAGTCTCCAGACCCTACGATAGTGTTTAAAAAGGGGGTCAAAGCGAGTTAGTTAGTCTCGAGGCCTTGTGAATTATGTTCGGTGGGCAAGGATCCTCTGGTGAGCCAGACGTAATAGTCAGTACTAGTCCTGTGTCATTGGGGAGAAGCTATATAGATGATTAATCACCGAAACTTAGTAAACTGGTACTTACTCATCTTTCATATGCCGACGATGTGGTGATAATGAGTCATACAAAAATCGGTCTTCAAAGAAGTCTGAACGAAATGTCAGCTTATATTTTAGAAAACAAACTTGAAATAAATATATCAAAAACAAAAACTATGGTGATTGGGAGTCAGCGGAGATGTAAGCAGACTATCTGGCTTAACGGCAACCAACTAGAGGAGGTAAAAAAATATAAGTACCTGGGATTTTACATTGATAATTCACAAAACCATACGGAACAAAAAAGGTATATGTCTCAGAGAACCAGTGCCCTTATATTTGCCTTCAGTCTACTGGCAAAAAAGTTGAAGGGTACTTCATACAAACCTTTGCTCGCAGTAATGAAGGCGAAAATCCTTCCAACGATAACATACGCCAGCGCTGCCTTTCATGGCAAAGACGGAGAGGTTTTAAATCAATTAATAGTTTCCACCTACAAAAAAGTATTTCAGAAACAAAGGTCGGCCTCTCCGGCCCAGGTTCGTCTTGAATTCGGCCTAATAAACGAAGACATAGGGAGAATGTATGATACAGTGAAAACCTGGTACCGCTTGAAACAAAATGCAGCTACTTCTCAAATTAATGAAGCACTTTGGTCCGAAGTAGACGAGGATAAAAATTCTCCCTTTAATCAATACTTAAGCAAATCTCTCTCAATAACATGTACAACAGACTTATGGAATAAAAACCTCCCGTACCAGTCCTTCAAACAAGCAATAAACAAAGTTTCAAAAATTCATTCAGCACAACTTGATAAAAATATTTTTAGGTTAAGGTCGCACTCTTGGATGGTGATAAACAATTATAAGTCTCTTGCACCGGTGTCATATTTGAATCTGACATTTTCAATTAACGTAAAAAAGCAATTAATGGCACTACGCTTTGGAAAACTACCATCTTTGGCAGATCAGCCAGCCTGGGTGCATACAGGTCCTAAATCATGCCGGCTGTGCAATTTCTACAAATATCTCATTCCTGTAATTTGCACATGCAAAAAATTGTATAATGAACGAGCGATGCTCCTAAAACCAAGTTTTAATGAGAGAGGCATTAGGTCCTGTAGAGCTGCAATAACGGTGTTCCTAAATCCTGCTGACCCACAACTGAACGGTAGACTGATCAAATTCCTTAAAGTATTTACAAAGCTTTGTTAAAAGGGTCAGACATTTGGCAAGGAAAAAAAAAAAGACTACAAACATATGGTCACTGAATTTTAACAATGACATTTTAGAAGTATTAAGTAGAGATGAAATGAATGTATTGTTTAATTCTTTTTTTTAAACCTGTCTTGTATAACATTGTTTTTTTTTTTTTAATTGTTATGGTTTTAACTAACTAAACAATAAACACTTATTTTCTTACTTACTTACTTCCACAAGATTAGTCAATTCTAACCCCTCATCACTATCTTGAGAAGATGGATTATGGGGGCCGGATCCGATCCCTCCAGTACACAGTATATTTTTTGTACTTTTGACTGGAAGAACCCGGCCATTTGGTCACATACATTTTTATTAGGATAAAATGAGACTCCTTGCTGAAGCTTTGATAGGGAGGAAATGGTCTTGAAGAGCTCTCTAGTAGAGTGTTTTGCCTCCTCTATCTTCCCAGTATAGAAATCCGTTTTGGCTCCTAGAATAGCTTCCTTGTACTCTGTAAGAGACTTATTATAGCTAAGCTTGACTTCAGTAGTGTAATGCAACCTCCATTCACGTTCGGTGCGCCTGCACTGTGATTTCAAATTTTTCAGCTCTGCAGTATACCAGGGGGCAGTTGGTTTGTGTCTGCGTTGGGAAACTGACTTAAAGGAGCTAGTTTATCTATTGCTGCTCTGATCCAGTAGTCCTAGTTATCTGCATCCAAATTGGAATTAGATGTCAGCATGGGAACAGTGTTGGTCAGCCGCTCAGCAAAGGCATCAGGATTAAAATTGCACCTAGACCGTGCAAAGGTTGTGGGTGGACACCATGCAGGGGGGACTGGGACAAATTCAACAATTAGATTAAAAATGATTACCCTGTGGTCTGTCCAGATCAGTGGCAAAATCTTGTCAATCTGAATTGCGGAATAATTTGTAAAAATTCCATCCAGTGTATGTAGTGCATTGTGGGTGAGGCCGACCACTAGCTGAGACAGACCAAGAGCTTCCACACTTTCTAATACTGTCATAGTTATGGAGTCAGTGAAGAGTTCAAGGTGAAAGTTGAAATCACCTAGTACAGTAAAGGAGGAGGTATCTGTACAGGACTCAAAAGATCAAGAAGACCTTGTAGGAAAGGAAGTTTAGGACCAGGCTGTCTATAGAGAAGCAAACCTGGAAAATTGACCTTCTGATTAATTTTAATATTAAATGTCATAGCTTCTGCTCCGGCAAGGGATATTGACTCAAATTTCATTTTGTTTTCTGTTCTATAAATTATTGCTATTCCTCCACCTATTTTGCCCAATCTGGGGACCGAGGCAAGGGAGTAGCCCGGAGGCAGGGGAGTAGCCCGGAGGCAGGGCCGCCACCCAGTCTGGGTCAGAGGTGGGCGTAGCTCATGTTTCTGTGAGAAAGATTAGATCAGTGCAGGTTTTTTGAAGCAGGCATTCAATCTCCAACTTATGTTTGGTAACGGACATAAGTAATTGAAGAGACCCAACAAAGACTGTTGTATCCTGGTGCACAGTAAGGTCATCATTCACTGTGCTTTAAAAGCAAATACAGTTTAATATATAATGACAAATTGGTTGTAGAATGCACAATTCTTTGCAAATGTTTATAATATGAAATAATAAAATCTCTAGTAATTCGAGTATTTGTTTTGTGTGCACTTGTTTGTGTACTTTTTGAGAATTACTGTTTTAATGTTTGAAATTTAAAACGTATAAATTGCTTCGGGGTGGGGGGGGGACCCCCGCTTCCAGTAGAGACTCACTGGGCGTCCTCAGGAATCAAAAGTTAGGGAACCGCTCAGACTTTCAGCTGCTCACTAACTCACTCATTTAAGAATTGACTTATTCTGGCATTCACTTACTCGTCGTGGGCATGATTTCTTATGTAGTATGAAGAATGATAGTTTGAGATTCCATTTCACAGGAGGTGAATATTTGGCAAGCGGTTCTGTCTTTCAGAATTATAAGTTAATATTTATTTTATTTGCAGGTTTGTACCGCGCTGGCTTCGACTCCCGAAGGAGTATCTCCGCGCCTTTGGCTTCTACAACATAGGTTATGGGGAAGGACTATTTTAGCAGCTATTCTAGTCTAGTGTTGGAATAAGAAGGTCTTCAGCATCTTTCTAAAAGGGAAGTGTTCTGCACATAGCCTGAGAGATATTGGGAGACTATTCCAAAGGGAGGGTCCAGCTACTGATAATGCTTTAGTTCCATGGCTGGCCTTCTTTGCTCTAGGTACACACAGAAGGCCTTGTTCACTCGACCTGAGTGTCTGGGAGGGTATGTAAGGGACAAATTTGGTGGTCAGGTATGCAGGACCCATCCCATTAAGGCTTTTATGTATGGTGCAGCATACCTTGAACTTGGCCCTCTGTTTGACAGATAACCAATGTAATTTTGTCAGCAGAGGTTTAGAAGGCGTACGAGGAGGGGCGTTCACAACCAAGCGAGCAGCCGTGTTCTGGACCACCTGAAGTCTTTTCGTGACTCCCTCGTTAGCAGACAGGAGCAGGCCATTGCAATAGTCCAATCGACTCAGGACTAGAGCCTGCACCAGCGTCCTCCTGGTTGCATCTGGTAATAAGGGGAAGATTTTACGCAGCATGCCAATCACATGGAAGCAGGCTCCCACCACCTGGTTGCCATGTTGTTTGAGAGTGAGCTCCTGATCTAGACGTACTCCCAGGTTCTTGACTATTTGTTTGGGCTTGGGTACTGGTCCGAGATCTTGTGGCCACCAGTCTGGAGTCCAAAGTAGTTTTGCCTCACCAAACAACATGACTTCTGTCTTCCCAACGTTGCATTGCAAGTAGTTGGAAGACATCCAGTGTGCCACTGCTTTCATGCCCTGAGAGAAGGAGTTCCTAACCTCGGGGGTAAAGATCTTAAAGGGAAAGAGGAGTTGTGTATCATCCGCGTAAGATATCGGGATGAATCCATACGTTCTCATGATGTTAGCCAGGGGTGCCACATATATGTTAAAAAGCGTGGGGCTCAGACATGAGCCCTGTGGCACCCCCTTGGAGATTTCAACTTCCTCTGACCGATACGTACCCATAGTTACTTGCTGGGTGCGGTTAGTTAGGAAACTCCTCAACCATGCCAGTGCTTCGTGCTTCAGGCCGAGGTTAGCTAGCCTGGCAGTTAGGATGGAATGAGATATAGGAATATAGTTCCTGTTTTGTAAGTAATCATGGATGCACTTCTAACCAAAGTCTGCTGTTTATTTTGTGACCCAAATATATTTGAGGTGGTCCGTTAAAATAGTAACCTATTTTTTTTATTTCCTCCTCTAGGTATAGTCCGCAGCTGAGCTGGTATGGCCTTTATGAATTTGCGGACATTTTCATTTTCTACTTGGTGTGTCGTGCGAGCTTCCAGATCACAGATGAACATGAGAAAAACTTTATTTCAAATTTTGAAATTTCACCCGATGTGCTGCTCCTCATGGTTTCACAGCCTATCCAAGATGCCTGTTCTCCATTGCATTCCAACTAGCGGGAGTCTTCAAAAGATGCGCAATGAAAGTCACCATTCGGCCATTCTCAACTCCTCAGACTTCATTGACTGGGCATGGGTGCGCCACCACCGAGATGAAAGAAAAGGCAACAGCATCGCTAAGGATTGTGTGAATGAGCAATATTATTATGAACAGTTGAATTCCTTTACTTCATCCAAACAGATTTTCAAATATGTATGCTCCTTGGAAGAGTTGTCTGACATAATGGCGGCCGCGGCCTTGCTGAGGGTGGCCCAGGTTGAGGTTGAGGAGGGCGAACTGAAGGAACCAGAACGCGTATTTCAGGACAAAGTCTTCAAGGCACTTTGCTTTCAGTTTGAGCTTGAGTCCCAGAAGTTGTCCACTGCTGGCCTGGTGGGGGCTTTGCATGCTCTCGTTCAGCTGCGGGTAGACCCATGGAGTACACTTATAGTACGCTTGGTATCAGAAAGTCAAGACCGACTTGATAAGGGGAAAATGACCCTACGGAGCCTCTGCATTCTTGGAGAGAGCATGCTGGCGCTAGAAGGTCCTGGGTGTGCCATGCTGCAGCAGATAATGGACCAGGTGCAAAGGATAAAACTTGAGGACTGGACCCCTGAGGAAGTGGCAATGGTGTATAGCATGCTGCAAGCTGGCTTGGGACAAAAGGGCCAGTTCCAGGGTTTACTGAATAAAATGAATAACCACACAGTCTCTATCGCTTCGCAGCTAAGCCGCAAACACATTAGCAGTGTGTTGCATGCCCTGGTGGTACTCAACCAAGTTCAGGCTATTCCGCTAGTGATCCATCTGGGTAAGCATTCTGTCAGGCACGTTCCGCACTTCACACAAGAAGAGCTCGTGAAAGTGCTTGAGGGCTTTGTGCACTTTGGCCACAGTGACAGATACTTTACCGAAGCATTGGAGAGACAGGTCCCTAAAGCCTCCTTCACCATGGACCCTGAGTCAGTGAGCAGAGTCATGCAGTACTGCAGCCGGCGGCAGATCCTTTCAAGGCCCATCTTCGATGCCATTGCTGAAAGCTTTGTTTACAATTCGGACAACTTCAGCACCCGTCAGATTGCTTGGCAGATCCTTCCCTTTGGAAAGTTGAATTACCTCCCGCCAAATGCGGCTTCCTTGTTCAGGAAGCTGGAGGTTATACTAAGCAGTCGCTTCTCGCAGTTTCAGCCACGAACCCTCCTCAACCTGCTCCACTCTTGCACCCTTGTAGAACGGTTTCCAGTCAATTTCATGGCAAAAATATTTAACCCCTACTTCCTTCAACAGCTGCAATGTAAGACGTACTACTGGTAACTTTATGTTTAGTAATTTTAAACCTTCTGTATTACTGTGGTTTTCTAGCTTTTTGCATGTGCAATAGAATGTGTGGCTCTAATCCGGCTGCTCATAGCGGGTGATGGTTTCTAGCATTGGCCTTAGGTCCTGCAATCGTAGGAAAATTCTGTTTCTATAACCAGTTGAAGGGCAACACAAGGCACGACTGTCATCCATAATAATTTGCAAACAAATTCTCTTTTTGATTTTCATACATCTGAATATTAATGCTTTAAACCTGTGGATTAGGCCAACAAAACAATTAATGTAAAGATGAGGACAGGCTGGAGGCAGCCATATTTATTTATTTATTATTTATTTATTTATTTGAAAAGTTTTATATAGCGCTGGCTAGATCCGGAGGTATCAGAGCGCTTGTAGGGGATACCTCTTTAGGCAATGAAACGCCATGTATGCATGAGTGAAGAGAGCAGATGGATGGAAAGCGTCTGATGGTAATGCTGAAGGTGCCAGTGATGAACATGAAACTGGGCATGCCCACACCTTTCAGTCGCTTGACTTTTGTTATCCACCTTTTAGATGCAAATTGCAAACGTTAACGTGCTGATGATGCTCCTCCTAGTGCAGTATGGCTTTTGGAGATGGTTTGCTGTCCTCCAGTTCAATGGTTGAGCAGGATACTTTGCCCACAGTGATGGTGGGTGTACCTCTGTAAATCCAGACAAAATGAAGGTCCTGTCAATGTAATTGCGGGTGGATAAAGATCTGACAACATAAAGGGTGAGACGTAAGGATCAGACCACACTAGTTTTGTGAAATCCACAATTTCTAACACTGACATCTGCGCTGGATTTACCAGTCCAGCTCTTTAGTTGCTTTGTGATATTTAAAGTATATCATCCAAGATTATACTAAAGCAAAAACTGCAGATAAATGCAATTTGGGGTTGCTTTATAGTAAATTACACCAGTGACTCCTTCTTTGGCTCGTAATTATTATGTTTAGAGCTTGGGTCTCCGCTGTCATCAGTGTGCCCATGTGCTCAGTTTTGGACATTGTGACAACAATGTGATACGAACAATTTCCATGTTGGTCATGAGCATTCCAGAGAAGGTTATTCTGTATTTTACATTTGTTGACACATATCCCTTTCTCTTAATTTTCCCAGAACTTTTTATACTTTTGCCAGATTAAATGTTGTCACACAAATACATGCCTGGTACAGATCTGGACTAATCTCATAACATCAGTGATCATTTTATTCCTAAAGTACATGCATGCATCTCACGAAGAAGAAAAATGTTTGTACCCATGAAACATTCATATCCATCAAGCTAGTATCACATGAGTACCCTGATAATCCACAGACAATGTTGGTGTTGTGCAGTAATGTGCTCACATAATTAAGCGGTTTTCGGCGATTCAGCCTTTCCAAAAAAATTGACAGTCCAGGTTGGTGCAGACTTTCAGCAACACATACATTGTCCTTCATTGTATTTGATGTAGCGCACACCAAGTAGATGGAAGCAAGACATGAATATGTTCTGCTTGTCCAAATGGTTGGATTACAATTTTTTTTTGTGACTGGGTTAGTATTTACTATTTCATGAACAGTTTGGTGGTGACCTAAAGTCTTTCAGTATTTCAGTATGTTTGTCAACAGTACAGTTTCCGCAATACACCTATGTCCCTAAAGCAAGGAAATGTTAACATTTTAGCTCCCAAAGATGTTTCACCCCTCCTGCAGATCATGGTTGTGGTCAAATGGCAGTGATGTATGCAGACTAGTGTTTTGCCCCCCACTTTGATTTTTTTTGTCTTGTAGTATAAATCAGGTCCTCTAGTGCCCAAAGAAAACAACTTTTACAAGAAACAGTATTCACATGTACGATCTGATGTGGGCTACATAGCTTTGGTACAATTTAAAGGTCTCACTCAAAATCATGGATGCAGAGGGAGCAGATGTTGAGGGGAGGTATGTGTCTGTGTCAGAAATTCTACAGACGTTCAGGAGTCAAAGGCCTTGGCAATATCAAGGTTGTCTGACTGTCGCAAATTGGATCACACTACCTGCCATTGTGACACTGAGTGTGAGTTCTAATTTACCTGATAACCACAAAAGTAAAAGTTTCATGGCCATATTTTTGGAATAACCAAGCTAAAACCGCTGCATTCAACATGACATGAAAATAAAAGGCGCTCATCACTGTATCCTTCAAAAAAGCTGCATGGTTGGCTAAAGAATTTAACGAAGTGAATCATTTAAGGCTCATTGACCCCCAACCCCCACCCCTCCCCAGTGAATGTTAACATCTAGTCATGTTTTCAGAATGACAAACAAATATGAAAATAATCCCCATTGAAATTATTGTGATCCTTTCCCCTCATCGAGCTGACCACATCTTGGATTTCTTTTTAGTCCACAAATGTGACCCCCACAAAATCGAACTTGCCATACTGGCTATTGATTCTTCCTCTTGAACCGTTATTATAATTGTATACCATTTTTATTCCCTGAATAGTTTTAGGATTTGTAGGTAAATCTACCACACAAGTGTCCAAACTCAAAACAGCTGTCATTCGCTTGTGGAAAAAAGAATTGCCTGCTGTTAATAGAGTGGATCTGGTGCTTTAGCACCGGAAAATGCTGATGCATAACAGGATGCCTGAATTTGTCACATATCTTGGATTTTCATACCTAGGATAAATCATTAGTCTGGGTCACATCTTTTTGTCTGGTAGGTCTCAAGCTATCCAGTATGGTACTTTCACCTTTCAACTTAATTCGAGGTGATGGGAAGCTCTGCAGGACTTATGCCTACTCCTCTCACCCCCTCCAATTGTTCAACCTAAATTTTGCAATGTTGCACATTTGTTTTATCTGAGTTGGGAATGTCCCTATTCCTGTATGCAGACAATTGTCCAATTCTGGTGGACATCGGTGTGAGCAGCGCCTACTTTGGAGGGCTAGTTTTGTGCTTTACAAGAATCCCATATAAATAGATGCAACATCATTAAAATCTACAATTTGCCTCTAAAATATCAGTTTGTAGATCTGCTGAAATCTTAACTGAATTTTACTTTTCTAGAGGTTGTTGAGCCCAGCCCCAGCATTTGGTAGTATGATGGTTGTAATAATGTCTTGTTAGTATAGTAATAGTAAATTGAGCTTCAAGTATCGTGCTACAGAAATATTGTAGCCATAATATCAACTACCAAAATATTGAGAAGGTAAGTATATGTAGGTAACTACAAATATACTGTGCTTAACTCCACATTCATTTAACTTGAAGATATCTATGTCTTAAAGGTAAGAAGTCCATAATTATTATGGCCACTAAAGTGAGGTGAAGTCAGAACGATAAACGGGAGCCCAAATTAAATAGAAGTTTGGTGATACATAGAGCATGCAAATCTGATGTGCAATTTTGTATGCTTTAGTGCCCCTTCTGTATGTATGCAGAGGCGTGACCAAGCCATTTAACATAAGGAAATATAAACCGCTTGTGTGTGATCGTTTACTGGAAGTGCAGAGGTGGGATTCTGAGTGTATGGTCCGTGAAAGCACTGCCGGGGAGGCTCTTAGATGGTTGCAGTATCTAGCTATGGTTTGAGATTTCGGGTTCTGGAATAATCTCTTAATCAATCATTTTCCCAAAGTGTATAGCACGATGAACGTCTGCGGTGTGTTTCATTGCACAATCCCAGGTGGAGTTCACATCCATTTACATTAAATTTATAGCTGTTATTTGTGCAACACCATCCTTGCAAGGTAGAGTAGACTTAATAGTGATATCTCTGTGCCTTACATTCTTCTACTCTTATTTCAGCTCCTGATGGAAGTTTGGATAGGTTTGTTCTCTCCCAGCTGACCCAGTTGTATCTGACAGTGACCTTGGAGTGCCCTTTTTATGAGGTATAGTAATATGTGATATGCTCCTTGAACCCCTTTTCCCTCACTGTTTAAATTCTTGAAATTATAGTTCTCGGCAAAACTTGCTGATTGAGATTATAGGATGTATGGTTAGTATGCTAAATCTTATGGCAAAGTTGCGAATCTACATTGTAAGGTGTACACATTTGAGGAATCCTTGATCAGAGCTGCTGATCTTTTTCAGTTTTAGGTCACCAAATGACCACCTACATTCAAACAGATTCATAAAATGTCTAAACAATTATTGGTGAAAAGCATTTATTTTTAGTGCTATGGGTGAAAATGGAAGACTTCAAGTTTCCTGACTGTGTTTTCCCATTATTAGCTATTGATAGATGTAAAGAAGGTGCACTCCAGACGAACTATTCTGGATGGATCAGCAAAATAGTAAATACATGGGTCTCAATGAAACAATATTTGGTCATGAGACTAAGTAAACTGTACTTCAGTACTCACAGCACCGTTTTTGCTTTTTAATTACAGTAAGTTACTACCTTGATCATCTTACTTGTTAACTGAAACACATGTTGACCAGTCCCGGTACATAGGCCTCTGCTCAAGGTGCTGGTCTGTCTATAGGACATTGTTTTGAATACAAGAATTGACTTTCTAATAGTGAACATCCATGTCTCTTTTAGGTTTAAGTCCTTTCATAGAATACTGGTTAAACAGCGAGTATATTCCCTTAAATAAAGGCAGAAAATATAACCCTATTGTGGTAGACTCGTCTATTAACAACACAGTATAATTGTAGCAAAAGAAATAGTAGTAAAAGAAAATGACTCGCATGAAACAGCTTGCCCAATAGAACACACTGTTTGCATTGTATTTGAGTTGGAGGTTGAGTGCAAATGATTGACTTTGAACATTTAATGTTGGTGCCCTTAGCTGTACTTTGCTTTCTAACTAATGGACTGAATATGAAGCGTGCAACTGTTGCATTGGGTGGTGTTAGGACTGGGGATCTCTAGTTGGCTGAGGCAGTTACCTTAGTCCAAATAGGGACTCTTGCTATTAGTCAGGGAAAGGAGGGACACCCTCTTTGATAACCCCTTCTCACCCCCTGGTAGCTTGGCACGAGCAGCCAGGCTTCTCTTTAAGGCAATGTGTAAAGTATTTGCAACCACACTCCCAGTGACACAGTGATAACACCACAAAAGGACACTACACTGATGTATGAAAATAGCGGTATCTTTATCAAGAAGACAAATACGGTAAGACCAAACGATAACAATCCAACATATGCATATTCGTAATATTTCACTTTGACGGTTATTAGGCCAACAAACACTTCTAGGTTCTTGCGGTATTAATGAGCAGTTGACGATGTTCAAATGCAGTCCTAATGCAATGCTATGCAGTTCGTAATGCAGTTCGTAATGCAAGAATAATGCAATCCTCAATGCACGTAATCAGGCAGTTCGTAATGC
The DNA here is from genome assembly GCF_964261635.1 of Lissotriton helveticus. Lineage (NCBI taxonomy): Eukaryota > Metazoa > Chordata > Amphibia > Caudata > Salamandridae > Lissotriton > Lissotriton helveticus. Next base: position 1,027,541,235 of record NC_136063.1, read on the forward strand.
AAGAATAATACAATCCTTAATGCAAGTAATAAGGCAGTTCGTAATGCAGGAATAGAAATCTTGGAGGGATGTGTGGCTGTTTACAGCACTGCCGGGCACACATGCCGTTACTACAAGGAAGATCTCTCAGACATATTGGACTGAAATCCATTACTACCCCTATTGTGGGGTCTAGTGTTCCATATACGTTTGGACGTTTTGAACTTAATGCTCTGGATATTTTTACCCGCAAAACTTAGCCCTGATGAAGTTCCTTTGAAAGAAACAAAACACGTTGGCTGATGTCCTCTTGTTTTTGTCACTAAGAAGAATAAAAGAAGTTGCAAAAAAAACGACAGAAGAGAGTGAGACTTCATTTCTGTTGCTCCCTCCAAGATCTCAAATCTATTTGTCTGGATGCCAGTGAGACCCAAGTGGGGCGGGTTTCGGAGGTGGATTGCACATGACTCATTAATTGTGCTACTAGGTTTGAGGTGCTGAGCCTGTGGTCAGCCGCAGCTGGTACATTTTGTTGTGCAATTCGTAATACAGGAATAATACCAGACCAATCGGCACGATTAGCGTGGGCACCACTAGGCCCCAACCGCAGACAACAGTCCTGAACTTCCGAGGGCGGCCCTGGTACTACTGGGCAGGTCCGGGCCGCTCCAAGACTCAGCGCATCTAACGCAATGCAGCGGGAGAGAGACGGGAGCACTCCTGTACTCCTCCTGCACGCCTCCCCAGGCCAGACACGCTTGCGGCACCCGACCGGAGTCCAAGCCTTGATCCGCAGCCTCAGTTAGGATGACGGCTCGGGCCACAAACCGCTACACAGCAGCGTGAACGATGATTCACGCTGCGGGGGCACTATTGTCACAGGCACTTTCCAACCAGCACCACGGACCCCACAGCAGTTTCAGGCTGCACACGCACAAAGCGTCGCTGATACTCGGTTGGGCTTTGGGCCTCACGGTCCCGAGGCAATTCTTATGAAGGTCTCAGGCTGCAAAAAGCACATGCACACAGCGTTGCGGAGACACACTTGGAAACTTTGATGTTCCTGAGTTTCCACAACAGGGAGCCAGCTCTCCTCAGGCCCTTGGAGACAAGTTACTTCGGGACACAGCACACACAAAGTCCTTTCAAGCAGGGGCACACAGCACACAGCAACGTCCCTTAGCTTCTCTTTAGTTAAAACAGCAAACAGCAGGCAAGCCCCAGAACACATAGCAAGGGTCAGTCCTTCGCTTCAGCTGTTCTTCCTTGGCAGAGGTTCCTCTTGAAGTAGTTTCAATCCTTTTCAGTCTTGATCAGTCCAAAGTTCAGGGGTTTCAGCTCTCATAGTTATACCCCTAAATGTATTTGAAGTCTTTGTGTTCAGGGGGCACTGACCCCTTTCCAAACTAGTTCTGGGTGTCTTCCTGCCAGTGGCACCTTCCTCCTTTGATAGTGGGGGTCTGGTTCCTCAGACACTCCGCAGGAGGTGGAGCCATTCTTTTATGGCAGCAGCCAAGGCCTCTTCACATCCAGGGGGCTATTCCTCCCCCTACACTCCAGATGCAGGTCAGCCTGTTGCTGTCTCAACTACTCCTCCCCTGGGTCAAGACACTTTCCAGATCCTAGCACATTCAAATCCAGACAGTCAATCCACAACCAGGCAGAGACACACAGAATTGTTAGAAGAAGAAAAACAGCCACTTCTAAAAGCGTGGTTTCTAAACACACAATGCAAAAACCACCTTCACAAAAAGATGTGTTATTAAATTGTGAGTTCAGGCACACTAAACTTCACCTCTCCATCTTAAGCCTATGGGAAGATAGGCTGGAAACATATTACACAGCCTTCCCCGTTTTGTCCTATGGGCAACGTGGCCTTGCAACAGTGAAAAACGAAATGGAGAGTATTTCACTGACATGGTACACACCTCAGTATATGTCCTACCTTTCACAGACACTGCACCCTGACCAGAGGGGTACCTTGGGCCTACCATAGGGTTGTCTGATGTGCATGGAAAGGGAAGGGTAAGGCCTGGCAAGTGGGTGCACTTGTCAGGACAACATGGCAGTTAACAAACTGCACGCAGGCACTGCAGTGGCAGGCCTGAGTTCTCTCTTTAAGGCTACTTGTGTGGGTGGCACAATTAGTGCTGCAGACCCACGAGTAGCATTTGCATTACCAGCCCTGGCACACATAGTGCACTTTACTAGTAAGGCAAACATACCAATTATGGACAACCAATTACCATAACACTTTATATAGGGAGCACTTGCACTTTGACACTGATCAGCAGTGGAACTTTAGCCAAAAAGGGCCAAGTCCAACAGGTGGAATCTTGGAAACTACTGTTGTATGGTATTCAAGCATCGGAAAATCATAAAAATGTTATCAGCAGGTCTAGTGACTTGAATTACCTACTCGACTTAACTGTAATGAGCTTAATCCATAAACTGGTCTCACATTGTGTGATCCTAGACAAATATTTTATTTCCCAAGTCTCCTTTTTCCTCATTATTACCTATGAGAGCACCTTCAACTATGTGAGTTCACATACAAAGCAGTGGTAGTGGTTAACAAGAACGCACTTCCTACTGCAAAACTAATTGTAGTGGGTAATTAAAATTAGAGTTAGTAACAAGTAAGCGGCATGGTACTATTTGATATCAGACATCCTACTACCAATGGTATCAAAGGGTGATGGATCCAGAATGCCATCACTCATAATATATATATATATATATATATATATATATATATATATAACGCACGTTTCTGTGTCCAATTTTGTGGGTTCCAGAAAAAAGAAGGCAGGCACACTGGTATCCGATTTCACAGTTTAATAACACCAAACCCCCCTCACCCCTTACAGACGCGTTTCGCCTTAGCAGCCTTCGTCAGTGTAACACAGTGCATGGTTAATGTCGCCATTTTTAAAGCCATTTGCCCAAAAACATTTAATAAGCATAAAAGAAGGACATAAGTTCTACAAAATTGCAGTGGCCATCTTGTAACGTGCAAATAGCATTATTTTCACAGGCTAAAAAGTGGCGAGTGTTGTGAAAGTGCATAGTGCTGATTAAAAACATATGGGTTAACCATTCTATGTACAAAAATTCATTCTGTTTGGATACACAGCAACAATTACTTTTATCAAGTATTGAATTAATTGCACAGAGAAATTATTTTTTTCTTTTTTTTCTCCTATTTCCTTTCTCCTATTTTTTAAAGTGCAAGGTAGTCGTTATTCAGCCCTGAATGGGCAATTGAACGAACAGTGCAAATTGTTCTAGTAAGGACTGGTAATGTTTTTCCCTTCAAAAGATACAGACTAACAGGGCAAATTGGTGTTTCTAATTATTGCTCGTAGTACAGGACTTAAAGATGAACCCATAGTTCTTCATTATTTTTCAGCCCCCAAGGAGTCATGGTTTTTAAACTGATAATATACTTTGACTCCAGAACACGTAGGGATTTCTCCCTGTCCCCACCTCGTTCTAGTTTGGGTACCTGGTCCATGCAGTAAAAACTCAGTTTTTCCCACTTGCTTTGATGGTGCTCAGCAAAGTGGCGGGCAACGGGATAAGATTTATCTTTATTTGTAATTGCCCGCATGTGCTCAAGAATTCTGAGTTTTGCTGGTTTTATCGTGCTGCCGATATATCGCAGCCTGCAGGGACAGGTCAGGCAGTATACAGTGTACTCTGAATTACAGTTGAGCAACTGTTTGATTTTGATGTTGGGTTTTCTTTCGCCTGTTCGGTTAGGATGTTCCAGCATTTTGCCACTGAATTTACAAGCCTTACATTTAAGACATGGAAAAAAGCCAACTATGTTTGACACTTTGATGGGTTGGGCCGATGACTTAAAATGGCTATGGACCAGATGGTCTGCCAGAGAGGGACACCTCCTGTATGTTATTAGTGGTCTTTTTGGCAAACTTCCTTTCAACGTTTTGTCTGCAGTTAGTACATGCCAGTGTTTTTGGAAGATGTTAACTACATCAGCTGATTTGGTACTGAATTCTGTTATCATTCGTACCTCGTCAGGTGCCTTATCTTTCAACTTGGGAGTCAGGAGGTCCCTCCTGTTTACCCCAGAGGCTTTGGCTTTAGCTTGTTTGAGGAGGTCGTTGTTATAACCTCTGTCCTCGAACCTCTCTTGTGCTTCCATTATAGCGAGTTTGTAGTCCTGATCCAAAGAACAATTCCTCTTTAGACGTAAAAACTCGCCATAAGGTACATTTCTGACAAGACTTTTGGGGTGGTACGAATTGGCGTGTAAAACTGCATTTCCCGCCGTAGGTTTTCTATACAGGCGGGTTTGCAGGATGTTATTGTGTACAAACACTTCCAAATCCAAATAATTAATGCTGGTAGTACTAATAGTACTTGTAAACCTTAGATTAAGGGTGTTGGTATTCAAGATTGTAATGTACTCTTCTGCTGACTGACGGTCACCATGCCAAATTATAAACAGGTCATCTATGTACCTAGTCCACATAAGAATTTTTTCGGTCCATTTTTGATTAGAGTCCCTCCATGCCTCATGCTTCTCCCACCAGCCCACGAATAAATTCGCGTAGCTGGGGGAGAAACACGAACCCATGGAGGTACCTCTCTTCTGATTGTACATAGTCCCATCAAATAAAAAGTTGTTATTGAACAAACAGAATCTAATCATGGACAAAATCATGGAACTATGGTTCTTAAAATGTTCAGGTTTAAGATCTAAGAACCATTTGATGGCAACAAGACCCTGTTCGTGGTCAATACATGTATATAAGTTGACCACATCTAATGTGATCAACAACATTCCAGAGTCCCAGGTTATGCTATCCATGACACTCAGAAAGTCTTGGGTGTCTTTAAGATAGGATGAAAGATCTTTGACAAAGGGTGCGAGGTATGAGTCTATAAATCTGGAAGTGTTTTCAAGAAGGCTGCCAATGGAGGACACTATTGGGCGTCCTGGAGGTCTTTTAGCATGTTTATGTACCTTTGGCAGGTGGTAAAATGTTGGTACGATTGGCGCTTCACATTTCAAAAATAAGTACTCATCCATTGTCAGCATACCTTCTTTCTGCCAGTTGTCTAACATAGTATGGAAAGACAAGATGCTTTTATTGTACTCAGTTCTCTGTATGGGAGTGTAGCAATCTTTATCTTTCAATTGTCTATGTGCTTCTGTAAGATAATGCTCCCGATCAAAAATTACCACGTTGCCTCCTTTGTCCGAAGGTTTAATTTCGATTGTTGTATCTTCTTTCAACGACCTAATGGCTTGCCATTCTTTTTTTGAAATGTTCGATGTTTTATGATTTATTTTGTTTTTTGTTCCAGACGAGATTTTGTCCAGATCTTCCAGAACACCATTCAAAACACATAGTAATCACGTTTTTTTGCATTTAGTGCTCAAAAGGTCGACGGCGTTTCGGACCCCCTAGTAAATCACGGGGACCATCATCAGGACATTACATTGAAAGCCTTAACAATAATATAGCCTCTAGAGGTGCTCTGTTTAAGTATTCTGTATCATTGCATTTTATGACAGAAAAACGTGCTTTGCCTTAAAAAGCCCTTCTTTGCTCCCTACATCCACCCTCTGTACCTGTTCTGTAAGTGCTGGGCACAGGCTTGTGCTCCACACTGGCTGAATTGCGGAAGGTACTCTCTATGATATAACAAAGTACAAATTGCGTAAACTCTAAAGACCACTGTCCGGCTGGACATGTCATTCCAAATATAGATTGACTCTGTCTATATTTTATTTCTCTTAAATTGGTTGTATGCATGGGACCAGTGTTGCATGTACAAAGTATGTTCCCCGAGGTCCCTGCTGACTGAATTGGGGTCCCTTGTTGGGGTCCCGTGTTGTTGCTAAATTTGCAGTGGGTTTCTGCCTAAGAATTTTGGAACAGTATCAGAGCGCTTTTACTCTCCGTTCTACTAGTTTGTGTCTTAAAGAGGTTTTTACTCCTGATGTTCCCCAGGTGGTGTGTTACAATGGTGTACCTTGGCCAAGTCCAGTGCTTATCAGCCCCTAACTAAAAACTCCTTTGGCTCAACCTTTACTATTCCAAAGTTCCAAAGAACTTTCAATTAGAGTCTGAAGATTTCTCAACACCTGGAGCTCTGTGTCTCATACTCCATTTACCACTCTGCATGATTTGTGATTTTGAGCTTTCAACACTTTCGGATAGCATATGTGTAAAAAAGCAATTATTTGCACCTTCAGTAACAACATTAGGATGTCACCAATTATGTTATTAGCCATATCATGTGTTCCTGTGATTGGTCTGAGCGCTGTAGTTTGGTGCTCAGACGGGGACAGGGAGCCTGTGCTTGTCCTCATGCACAGCTTGGTGTGGAACATGCAAAGTGCGCATGACTGTCTGGCTAGCCCAAGACAGCCTGCCAAGCACTCTGGTGCACTTGAAGTGTGCAGACCACTCCTCCCCTGTGCCACCTACCGACCTGCGATAATCCATACCCGTAGTGGAAAATAAAATGGTAATAACAAGGTTATTATAATTTTATTTTTACTTTCTCCTCCTCTGAGAGCAGTGGGGCGACACTCCTCCGCCTTAGCAGAGGTGCAGCCCCTGACTGGTGCCCATGTAGAGCGATCGACCTTCAGGTCGACTTTTCCTAACTTTAAAAACTGCAGAAAAAGTGCATGCGCACCGTGTAGAGCCGATACCTAAAAAGTGGTGGATGCAGTGCTTAAATTAATCTCAACCACTGGTAAATTACTTAGGCCCATCCCAGTCCATTGTTATTTTGCACACCATGCCGCCTAATTTTGGACACAAGTCAAACAACAAAAAAAGAGAGAGGTCTGAACTGGTCAAGCCCACGGCTACCAGAAACGTGGAGCAAAAAGATAAGCGAGATATTATTGATCACAGTCACTCTAGTTTAGTGGGATCATAGTCACTCTATTTGAGTAGGAAAGCCCTCACACACCGACCTAGTCAGTGTCATGCTTCATCATCGGGCCCCACCGAAGAGACAGAGTGTCTCTTCGGTGTGCTGCGACGCCAGAAAGACTGCGGAGCTGGTTGTGTGGGGAGGATGTGTTGTGAAGATTCTCAAATTAAAAGTGACTAACAGGGTATCAAAAAAACTTTAATAAGTGATCCCTAAGACACGTGTAAGTGGTATATGTGTCTGAATTTAATAGCCAAGGTTATTAGGATCTAGTTTAAATTCAGCTAAATACCACAAATTTATTAAAATCAGTCAACATGTTTCTGCCTTCAATGTGGTATATATTCACCATGGCATTCTTCAGGACTAAAACCCCGGCGGTATGGACACTCTAATAGTCCACCCTGACCTGGGGGCGTGAAAGTGAAAAGGAAAAGTGAAAAAAGTGCTTAAAATGGGAGAGCAATTTGCTCAATCCAAAAAAACCCAAAATTAGGGGTGTATCAGCACCTGTAGGAAAAGATATACAGACAAACACATAAAGACATACATACAATTAGTATATGCCAGCGTGGACTTATCGTAGTGCTCCTAAGATGGTGGCAAACCTTTGTGTGCACACAATAATAGATAACTTATGCACCATCCAAGTAGCCCTTTGGGAATAATCGTATTTGCTAGGAGGTGAAGTGCTAGAGGTGGTTTAAAAACTACTATTGTAGTGAAGGAGATAAAAACGCGATGTGAACTCTCCATGAGAAGGGATCAATTTGACCAAATGGTCAGTGACCCCCACAAGATGGTGGAATATGGAGAACATCTCACTTTAAAAGTGGGCGCTACTTGCACCATGGGTCTCGGGAGGGGGGTTGGAGCGCGATTGGCACATCCTAAGAAAAAGTACAGAGTCGAAATGTCAGCATAACCCATACAACACACAGGCACTTAGCTTTGTTAGTCGTAGTAATCGTTCCGCTGTGGATGTAGACTCACGCCCTCAGCGCTCACAGCCCGCTTTTAAACCTGTTGCGACCCTCTAGACCGGACCCCGACGATGGGAAGCGGGGCCGGTGAATGCGTATAAGAGCGCTTTGTTTACGCGCTCGATTTCGGGTTTGGGCGTGCCTCGCTGTTCTCGCGATGGGCGTGTCTCAGTGAAAGCGAGGCTTGGGGCGCACACGCCCACTAAGGCGGATGCGCGTTACTGATCGGACCGAGGCTTGAATTAAGGAGCCTATCCCTACGCTAAGCCTCAGGGGGGTGTTTACACGCTGATAGTTGTTATGACGACCAAGGGAAAACATTCTCAGCGAGGCACGCCCAAACCCGAAATCGAGCGCGTAAACAAAGCGCTCTTATACGCATTCACCGGCCCCGCTTCCCATCGTCGGGGTCCGGTCTAGAGGGTCGCAACAGGTTTAAAAGCGGGCTGTGAGCGCTGAGGGCGTGAGTCTACATCCACAGCGGAACGATTACTACGACTAACAAAGCTAAGTGCCTGTGTGTTGTATGGGTTATGCTGACATTTCGACTCTGTACTTTTTCTTAGGATGTGCCAATCGCGCTCCAACCCCCCTCCCGAGACCCATGGTGCAAGTAGCGCCCACTTTTAAAGTGAGATGTTCTCCATATTCCACCATCTTGTGGGGGTCACTGACCATTTGGTCAAATTGATCCCTTCTCATGGAGAGTTCACATCGCGTTTTTATCTCCTTCACTACAATAGTAGTTTTTAAACCACCTCTAGCACTTCACCTCCTAGCAAATACGATTATTCCCAAAGGGCTACTTGGATGGTGCATAAGTTATCTATTATTGTGTGCACACAAAGGTTTGCCACCATCTTAGGAGCACTACGATAAGTCCACGCTGGCATATACTAATTGTATGTATGTCTTTATGTGTTTGTCTGTATATCTTTTCCTACAGGTGCTGATACACCCCTAATTTTGGGGTTTTTTGGATTGAGCAAATTGCTCTCCCATTTTAAGCACTTTTTTCACTTTTCCTTTTCACTTTCACGCCCCCAGGTCAGGGTGGACTATTAGAGTGTCCATACCGCCGGGGTTTTAGTCCTGAAGAATGCCATGGTGAATATATACCACATTGAAGGCAGAAACATGTTGACTGATTTTAATAAATTTGTGGTATTTAGCTGAATTTAAACTAGATCCTAATAACCTTGGCTATTAAATTCAGACACATATACCACTTACACGTGTCTTAGGGATCACTTATTAAAGTTTTTTTGATACCCTGTTAGTCACTTTTAATTTGAGAATCTTCACAACACATCCTCCCCACACAACCAGCTCCGCAGTCTTTCTGGCGTCGCAGCACACCGAAGAGACACTCTGTCTCTTCGGTGGGGCCCGATGATGAAGCATGACACTGACTAGGTCGGTGTGTGAGGGCTTTCCTACTCAAATAGAGTGACTATGATCCCACTAAACTAGAGTGACTGTGATCAATAATATCTCGCTTATCTTTTTGCTCCACGTTTCTGGTAGCCGTGGGCTTGACCAGTTCAGACCTCTCTCTTTTTTTGTTGTTTGACATTTAACCGGGGACTAAGAGAGTGTCTTTGCAATCTCCCTACCTCTCTCTTTGTTGATACATAATTTTGGACACAGCCATATGCAAATCAGTTTGGATCCTGCTCCACTGTCGGAGGTTCTGGACTGTAAGGTAGGTTGCATCTTGTCTGACATCCAATAGTGAGTTCACTTACCATTTCATCCATCCGTGCACTCATCCAGCCATCCGTCTATCTACGGGAATCACTCATTTATCTGTTCATGTACTGTTCTCTGTCTAACCTGTGACTCATTCCTCTTCATACATCCATGCACTCATCAAGCCATCCCTCCAGCTATAAGAATCACTCATTTATCTGTTCATGTACTGTTCTCTGTCTAACCTATGACTCGTTCCTCCTCGCCTTCACAAATTGAATTGAATTGAATTGAAATTGCACTTGTATAGCGCCATCTACCCGGAGGCCTCGTAGCGCTTATGACTAAAGCTAGCTTAGCACAGGCTCGGGCAGATTAGCGGGATGTGGCAAACAAGTGGGTTTTCAGGGCTTTTCTGAAGGAAAGATGATCGGTGGTTCCTCGAAGGGAAAGGGGGAGGGTGTTCCAAAACTTGGCAGCAGTGTATGAAAAGGAACGGCCTCCCCAACGGGCTTTCCTCACTCTGATAGAGGAGGCCAGCTGGAGGGTACTAGAGCGGAGGGAACGTGAGGGAACATAGGGGGTGATCAGGGGTTGCAGAATTGCAGGACCAAGGTGGTGGAAGGCTTTATGTAGAGTACACATAGCTTTAAATTGTACTCTGGTGGCTATGGGGAGCCAGTGAAGTTCCACGATGGCGGTCCTTGCTGACTCCCAGCGAGGGAGATTGTAGAGCAGACGGGCCGCACTGTTCTGGGTGACTTGAAGTTTCTGAATGACATAGGAAGGGGCTCCCATATAGAGGACATTACCATAGTCCAGGCGGGATAGTATAAGGGCCTGGACTAGAATCCTCCTGGCCTGGAATGGGAGCAGAGGGAGCACCTTCCGTAGCATCCTCATCAAGCCAAAACAGGTGGCTGCGGTCTTTGTGGCTTGGGCTGAGAAGTTCAATGCGGTGTCCAACCAAACCCCCAGGCTTTTTATTTGGGGTTTGGGAGCAGGAGGCGGGCCCAGACATGGAGGCCAGATGGATGAAAAGACAGAGGGCGAGGGGTTGCCCAATAAGATGACATCTGTCTTCTCCCCGTTAAGTTTTAAACGGGAGGATTGCATCCATCTGGCAACAGCCTCTAGACAGGGACCTAGGGTGTTGGACGATACCTCTGAGTGGTCCAAAGAGACCACCAGTTGGGTATCGTCCGCGTAGGTGACAATACGCACACCGAAGGGCTGGACAATCCTGTCTAGAGGTTCCATGTAGGCATTAAACAGGGTGGGGCTCAGGGAGGAGCCCTGAGGAACCCCACACCTAAGAGGATGTTTGGGTGACACCGCCTCGCCCTCAAAGACCTGAAAGAAACGGTCAGCCAGAAAGGATGTCAGCCAGTCCAGCGCCGGGCCCGACACGCCCATGTCTGCCAGACGTTGTAATAGCATGACATGGTTCACCGTGTCGAACGCGGCGCTGAGGTCTAACAGGATGATTGCCACTTTGCCGCCCCGGTCCAGCACTGCTCTAGCTTCCTCAGTTACGGCCAGAAGGGCTGTTTCGGTCCCATGTAGGGGCCGAAACCCAGTCTGGGAGGCACGTAGGAGACCATTTGACTCCAAAAAGTTCATCAAGATGTTGTTCACGTGCCTCTCGAGTAGTTTACTCAGCCAGGGAAGTAAGGAAATAGGACGATAATTCGCCAAGATGGAATGGTGAAGGTTGGGCTTCTTCAACAGGGCCCTCACCATTGCGCACTTCCAGGAGGGAGGTACGGTTCTTGAAGAGATGGAGGTGTTGAGAACGTCCAATATGACCGGGCGAATTATGTCTATTGCCCTAACAAGGGTCTGAGGGGGAGCTGGGTCATTAGGGGAACCTGTGGTGACTTTAGGGATGAGTCTGTCCAGTGCCAGAGTGTCTAGTGGGGGGATTGCATCAAGCATACACTGGACGGGGGCTTCGGAGGTGGCAGACATGGGAAGGCCTAAATCACTGTCAGCATCCCCAAAAGAAGAGTATATAGTCTGAATTTTTTCAGAAAAGAAAACAGCTAGTTCATTGCAGCGGTCTTGGGCACTATCTGCAGAAGGGAGTTCAATGGGGGGTGAAATGAGTGTTTTAACAATTTTAAAAATTTCCCTTGGAGCATTGGCAGCTTCGTCGATTTTGCTGCAATAAAAGGAAGCTTGTGCCAATTTTATCTCCTGTTTATAGAGTCTAATGGCGGCTCTATAATCCTCCTTCTTAATTTCGGAATAGTCCTGTCTCCAGGCTCTTTCGTGTTTCCGACAGGTTAGTTTCATGGCCTTAAGGGCAGGGGTATACCAAGGAGCAGCTCTGGGTCGTTTCGTAGAGCTACTAGCCTGTACGGGGAGGACCATATTGAGTGTAGATGAGATCCAGTCATCAAAATTGTTGGCTGCTGTGTTGGGATTCATCACCTTCCTGGGTATATCTTTGGCCAGGGCAGTTTCCCAGGCAGGGAGGGGAAGCAAGGGCCATTTCCTACCTCGGTTTTTAATGAGGCCGCTAGTGGAGGGAGAAAGATTAGTGCACCAAGAGAAAGGAACCAAAAAATGGTCCGTCCAAGGTAGCGGAACCGGGGGTTTAACTATGAGATCATTAATGTTGCTGTAAATATGATCTAGCAGGTGGCCTCTGTTGTGGGTTACATGAAACCCCTTCTGCTGTAGATCCAGTGCTTGAAAGTTAGAGCAAAGGGTAGTGGCTGCGGTATCGTGAGGGTCATCTAAATGTAGATTAAGGTCGCCCAACACGGTGAAGTTGGGAGAGGATAGCACGTTGCTTGCAGCGAGATCCGTAATTTTGCTAATAAAGTTATTAGGGGCACCTGGGGGGCGATAGGCTAGAATGCCAGAAAAAGTAGTGGTTGGTGACAACTCTAGCGAAAAGTGAAGACTTTCACAGGTTGGCGAGGTAGTAGGGGTGGTTCGGCATTTGTAACTGTCGCGGTAAACAATAGCCACTCCTCCACCCCTCCCAGTCTGGCGATCTAGTCTCTTTAAAGTGAATCCTTGGGGAATGGCCCAAACAATAGCTGGATCGTTATCCATATGGAGCCATGTTTCGGTTAGGAAAAGTGCGTGAGGATTGAGATCTTCAATCAGAGAATGGAGCTCCGTATAATGTTTACACATAGACCTACAGTTGAGGAGAAACATTTTCCATTCCTGAGTGAGAGGTAGCGGACAGGAAGGGGGGATGGATGGACGCCAATTGCAGTTTGGGCAGATATAACCCAGTTGCGAAGGAGAGAAAGTATGAGCACAAGTCAGAATAGGGGACGAACGGAGGGCATGCAGGGATAATGAATCATAGGACAGCGGGGGGCCTACCATGACGGGCAAAGCCAGGCACCAGTCAGCAGGAAGGGTCTGGACGCGGACTGGCGCAGACTGGCTTCTCTTTGGCGCCTCTTCGGCGCGTCTACGGCGCTACCGCTGCGCGTTACCGCTGCGCGAACGGGAGCCAGTTAAGAAGGTTAGGCGGAGTGGGAGACTAGCGCGTCAACCCACCGAAGATGGCCGCCTCAGAGGGAGCAACCAGGAAGTGGTGCCGCTTGCCTCCCTCCACAACAAACAGCACTGGTTGCTGCGGTGGAACGGGGAGAGAGCGGACCAAGGTCAGGTAATGTGCACAGATTACACAATAAAACAGATTTTAAAAGCAGTTACAAAAGCACAAGTAGGAATACAAGAAAAGCGCTTGTAGCAGTCCTACTTGCTACCAAGCACAGCGCTACGATATTTTTAGTCAATCTCGAGCGCGAAGCTGCCCAGCCCTTAAGTAATCAGGGCGGAGTGGGAGACTAGCGCGTCAACCCACCGAAGATGGCCGCCTCAGAGGGAGCAACCAGGAAGTGGTGCCGCTTGCCTCCCTCCACAACAAACAGCACTGGTTGCTGCGGTGGAACGGGGAGAGAGCGGACCAAGGTCAGGTAATGTGCACAGATTACACAATAAAACAGATTTTAAAAGCAGTTACAAATTCACAGGCCAATTCACAAATAAATGTGAAAGCACTTTTGATGTATTAAAAAAAAAGAACAACCCATTGATGTCGTCAGTTGTTGTTATACCTTCATGGATGTTTTAACACAAGTACATATTTTAAAGGTTTGTGCCAATGCAGCAGTTGGCTCTCCACTCATAGTTTTGTAAAAATAATTATGAACACACATTCTACAAAGCATGTGAACCTTTCCGCCACCACCGCAAAAAAAGCACAAGGGGCTACTTTTGAATCTATGAACAATCAATAAACTGTTTTTCAAAGGGAAAGATGAGTTTCTAGAACAACTTTGTATTTGACAAAACCCTTTTTTTTATTTCCTCATGTTAGTTAAGCTGTTTATCTGTCATTCTTCTTCCTAACTCCTCGACGTCAGCAATATGTATGTATGCATGTGTGGATCACACATGAGGTATTTGGTGACAAAACCAAGTATTTGATAGATTTCTAGGTAGGTACCAGAAAAACAATCTTTCCTAGTTGTGTAAATATGACACACTTCCAGCATTCTGTATGTATTCTGAGAAAGAAAATATACTTTCTTAACCTTAGTTCATAACTTATCATAATGTAAGGCAACTGTCCAGCAAACTTTTTTCCCCCAACGTCTTGCTCGGAAACCTGTGTTTAGATATATTTTATGCTGCACTAACGAATTAGTTCAACCATGGTTTTTCTTTCAATAAAATAGGCCCCCAAACTGCTTCTAAAGTATCGTGTGAAGTCCTTTCTGACACATGGCCGTTCCTTGGAGACTGGTGTGGATTTGCAACTTTATCATAAAGTGAAGGCTGGACTAATAGAACTTCTGGGAGCGCGAATGTATTTTGCTTCACATGTGCTGACTCCGTATTGCTATACATTAGGTATGAAATGTTTTGCTTTCTTTAAAATGTAGTTAAAATATATTGTCATATTTATGTCAATGGATCAGAGGTAAGGCCTGGTGGTGAGATTAGGATATTGTTTCATTTCAGACCTTGCGCTTTTGTTTTAAAAGGCCATACACTTATTATTCAAAGCTCAAGCGAAGTTATATTTTTGGTGTAAGAAATTGGGTAGTTGTGAAAGGTGTGAGTTCTTCACAAGTAATAGTCCACAGTTGTCCTATTACTGGGAGCCAAGTACCCCATTATATCACTTGACTCTTTCAGGGTAGCGAAGCAGGGCAGCCCAAGGCATACTCAGGGAAAGTGGTAGGGGCTCCCATTTCGCAGGCACGCAGTAACAACACTCAGTAAATTTTTCACTAGTCCGTGCTATATCTTTGAAAAAAGAAAAATATATTTATAACACACATATACAACTAAAACTGTCCATTAGATTACAAATAGGTCTGTTAGCGCCGGGACACTCTGCCCGAGTAGTCGTGCGCTCTATAAGACACCCATTTAACATAACATAACATAACATAGGTACATCAGATAGATGGAAACACCTTTGGTGACACCTTCATTTCATAATGCATCTCTATCACAATACCCCTCACTTATATCAGATGAAACTTCACCATATAAGGTGTTGTCCCTTTAAATAAAGCTGGCATGGATGAGGAGTCACCACATTCTTAACAGCAACCACGTTTGTAAGTGCCAGTGGAATTAATAAAATCCACACGGTATAAAAAAAAACATTAATTAAAAGTGAAAACATTGTATTCACAATAAGTCAGTATAAGATTGTAATTCAAATCTAGCAAATGTGTTCTATAGTCTTATTTTTTCTTTTCACTGACTACATGCCACATAATGTAGCCATAGGACTCAACCAAGGGGTCCCCACACTCTTTAGCCGAAAAACTAAATGTTTCAGCTGAGAGTGCTAAGAAAGTAAAATAAGTATTTCCCACAGTTGTGAATGCTTCTCCCTGGGGAGATAGGGCAAGTTTCACCTTCTGGGGATGGGGTTGCTGTGCTCCTGGCAGCCACCCAGACATGGCAGGCACATATTGGTGGTGCCATGTATTTCAAGGGGCACTACAAGAAAAGGCAAATATGAACAATAGCCCTCCCGTAATGCATCATGGTGCACTCATAGCCCACAATCTATAAATACTAGATTAGCGGATTTGTCCGCTGTTGAGTTTTATTTGTGTCTTGAGGTGTTTTTCCTTTATTCCTTTGTTACCTTTTTTCTTTTTTTAATACATGCATGTCCCCAGTCTGCGCATGTCCACCTCCACTCCCCCTAGTCTGTGCCCGTCCAACTCCACTCCCCCCAGTCTAACCCCCCCCCCCCCCATCTTATCTTGTGTCTCTCCTTTTTGCAAGGGTATTTAACTGGGGCTCGAAAGTTCTACTCAGACTAAAAATAAACATGAAGAACGTCGAACAAGGGAAATTCTGGCTGGGGCATTGGCAAGAGGGCATGATGGATGCAGGGTGTCAGCCCCGCTAATGCGCTCCCAGATAGTCACACCTTTGTTATTACACGCCTCCTCCCTTTAGATAAAAGACGCCCCAGATGTTGATGTTGTATTCTGGTTGGAGCACTGCAGACAACACTTAATACCTGCTTCGTGCAACCAGAAGTACCCATACCACCATTTTTGCCTGCACAAAATGCATACTCCAGCTATCCATTTTGCAATGATCTGCAATTACATGTTTTTTCCTTTTGCTAGTTAATGTCATCTACCTTCAATGCAAGCTGTGTGCAACACTGACAAGGTCAGTGGTGGTGCAGTGTAGTCAAGTCAAAGTTAAACATTATGTTTATTTAGACCATTAGGCCTTTAAACCCATAAAAACATCACCCTCTACAATAAACTTAAAATGTGCTCAATTCAGCATAACTTCCAATACAATTATCCAATTTCTATGAACTTTTTCCCAAGTTTACTCTGTATTGAAACTGTAATACATATCACACATCTGTAAAATGACATAAAACTTTTGAAAACTATAAACATTTCTATTATACAATATATTCATAAAACAATATAGAACACATAAAGCGTTGTCTAACAAGGAAACTATTTTACTTCCATCATATCTCTCAGCCATCCATTACCCTTCCCATGAAAAAGCTTTTTGCGGCCTCCATGTACTTTGCAAAGGCTACTGAAATTACAAGATTTGTCATATCATTGAGAAGTTTGATTGCTTGTGCACGCATAATGGTCCCATATTTAAAGAAAATCGGACCTAAAAATTGTTTCCGCAAAGCTAGCACTTTTGGGCAGTCCACTAAAATGTGTAAATTATCGCATTTTGTGCCCAGCCTACATGTACATTTAACACCAGGTTGCCTCATTTCTGCTTTTACTTTCCCGTTAATCATAACAAAATGAACACCAATTCTCAATCTTATAACCTCCGATCTAAGCCATTGATTTGGTAATATGTCCAAATATGGGAACCAAATTTCTTTCTCCCAACTAGCTATCATAAATTTCACTGACTGTTTCTCAGATACTCCACGTCTTCCATCTTAGATAATTCTTTCCCTAGAGTTCTGAGTTCGCACTTTGTTAGGTCTACTTGTAGGGTCTCTCGGTCGATTCTCATATTTAAATTTTCATAAACTAGATACAATTTCTTCCTGACCTCTTTTGCCCACTTTTGTTCACTAAGCTGGGCCTTGTTCTGGCACCACTGTGACACTTTTATGGCCTCTCCTATACCCAATCTTTTCCAAAATCTTAATAAGGCCACTTGTGCCTGAACATCCAAGGAAGTCGTTCCCAGCTCTATTCTAATTGCGTGGACCATAGATGAGCCTGGTTGAGACATTAGGGATTTTTATACATTGCCCTTCCTCTACATCCCAGCTGCTTTTGCCACTTAAGCCAATTACTTCTGCACCATATTGTAGTTGCGGTGGTATCATAGCATTGTAGGCCTTTAACACTGGTCTGTGAGACATGCCCCCGTAGATACAATTGAATTTTTTCAGCCAAACACAGATGTCAGGGCTTTGGCTTTTTGGGCCTTCAAGTGCGAATGCCACTTTAAGGACTTATCAAACCAGACCCCTAGGTATTTATACTTGTTCACAAGTTCCAATTTAGATGTGCCCAGGTACCAATTAAACTTCTGGTCTCTCTTCCCAAAGCATAGAATCTTTGTCCTATCCATACTTATGGTTAAATGCTTTGCACCACAATATTTACTAAATCTAACTTCCTCTGCAGACCCAGCTCTGTCTGGTCCAAAATTACTAGCTGTAAAGTAGAGGGAGGGACCCCTTAACTATTCCAAGGAAAATGGGGTACTTAAGGTAAGTAAAACAGAGTTTTTTTCCTTGGATGCAACTAAGGCTGGAAACAAATTATTCACACATCATATGTTAACCAGCGAGTCACAAAAGTGAAGGGAGAGAGAGCAGCAAAAGTAGAAGCCCAAACAATGAACTAAAAAAGAGAATCACATAAATGAATCAGTACAACGTTTATTAAAAATATTTAACAATAAAAAGGAGGTTTTTATACATAAAATCGTTTACATCGATGCAAAAAACACCTAATCAATCATTTAAAAACAAGAGTTCAAGGCAACACACTGGAAACATTATTATACTGCCACTATACTACACTCCCTGAGAGAAAACATTAGACACTCCAATTTGGCATGAATTAAAACACATTTGTATATGAAATAATATTGGCTGAAACTAGATACTCGTTCCTCTATCCGTATCTATAGGACCAGTCAAACATCGAATTGTGTTGCAAGTTGCGTTGACGCGTTTCGATGGCAATAACAGAATTAGACCATCTTTTTCAAGACTTTGATAGTTCTCTCGATATCAGTTATCTGTTAAGGACAATGTTCTAATTAGCAGTTTCCTAACAGTAATAGCACTATTCCCCTATTGTTTCACACAACCTCTCGAATTCTTAAAATCAATACATTTAAAAAAAAATAGGCCTTTAGAGCTTATTGCATGGGCATAATAGTATCGACACAAAAGATTTAGAAAAAAAGAGAACAGACAGTCAAATAGAGGGTCAAAGAACAAAGGGATAATATATAGATGATTAAAAGTATAATACAACAACTCACGTTTCTACCAGCAAACATCCCCTAGATTCTTGTTCGTTGTATCAAAGTGGACAGATGACCCAATCTCCTGGCCATTATGTATGAGACATATCATGTCCCCGAATCCTTTACACAAATGTTAGCCCTATAGTTATATCTATAAAGCTTATAGGGTTGAGGGGTAAAGGGAATCTACCTCTTTAGTTTTAACGGGCCAGCATATATAAATTATGTGGTTCTTGGAGTTATTTATGGATTCCACACTATCCAGTCCCACCTGGAGGGCTACCACCTAGGAGAAAGCACTCTTTTAAATCATTTCACACTGATTATAAATTTTAGTAAAACAGAGGGAATCAAAAGAAAAATCATACCCTTTTCTTTCTATCCTTGTTAAATGTATCTATCACTCATACGAAGGAACACTTCCCACGTTACTTCAAATAATGATATTATGGCTTCCTGTAATCATATATCTAAAAAATGTAACAAGAATAAATTAGACCACAGATTTTACAAAACCTTATTATACAGCCTCTTCCTTATTCTCTCCGCTAAGAGGCCCTCTATCCCTATACCTACCAGGGAGATAATGCCAGATATTAAGTTTGATTAAAATCCACGAAGGGGACAAGACCTTCTGTCTCCGTTCTCGCTTTGCAAGCGCGTCCTTTTACATGCTGCTAATCGTACGTTAGAGCCCTTCATCAATTGGGCCTATATAACGAGAAAGGGAACACGGGCAAAATATCCAAAGGTTATTTAACATCACCTTCACTTTTGTGACTCGCTGGTTAACATATGATATGTGAATAATTTGTTTCTAGTCTTAGTTGCACCCAAGGAAAAAAATCTCTGTTTTACTTACCAAAATTACTAGCTCATCAGCAGAAAGTATACAGGATACTTGTTTTCCATTCATTTTTAGGCTTGTATTTCTGTCTACTTTCAAAAACCTTGGCAAATCTGCCAAGAAAATATCAAAGAGTAAGAGGGCCAATACACAGCCCTGTCTTAGTTCATTGTTGATCGCTATTTTGTGCGTCAAGGATCCCACCTTATCCTTAATTACTTGGGCTCAATTCTGAGTATGTAACTCCTGGATTACCACCAGGAGCCCTTCTTGGATGTTATATTTTTTTCAAGGTCTCCCAACGATTTTCAAGGTCTTCCAAAAATGCAATATAAATAAAGTAACAACTAGGACATGTATGCAATGTATTCACTCATCGACTTTCTGCTTGATCATCTGGTGTTATTAAGCCACCGTGACCCAACATAAAACAAAGTATGCATTGACATTTAATAGCATTCTGGCTAATTCGGGGGCGGGTTTGAAGCGTATGTGCCAAGTTTTAGAAGTTACTTATTAAAGTCTGGCTCATCCTTTGTCTATATGAAGTGAATGTGCATCCGTTTTCCTTAGATGCAGAGATTAAACTAGACGAAGAAGGCTTCGTGTTGCCTGCCACCCATCATGAAGATGCCCATAAAAGGTAAGGTGTGTGAGTAGCATAGTTCTCTGTCCACCTTTTTCCTCGGAGTCCATGAAATTGTTGTGGTGAAGAGCTTTTTTATCTCTTATCACAGTGTCTGTATATTCTATTGAATGGATGTTCCATCTATTGTTAAGAAGGATGTTTCCCCCATATTTTAAGTGCAAAACTGTGCAGGGTATTATAAAGCACATTTCATTTCAATTTTATGTAGTACTCTTTTTACGTGCGCAGATGTTTTCTGAGCTTCCTGAACTGTCACTGTGAAGTCAGAATATATGATCACAGCCCTGTCGAGTTGTATATTTTCTAGGTTTCTTTCCAGGTGTAAACCCGTGTCTGTCTATATCATTTTGGATTCTTGCTATTATTGCTCTTTGATTTTAGACTGGAAGAGGTTTATGGGGCTACGTACTGAGGCTGAATCCCACAATAAATACCTCATGCACGGACTCCCTTCTAAAGATTGTACGTATCATCTGCTCCCCATTTTTTCCATATTTCTAATATGAGCGGTCTCTGGAATTCATTCTGTCTCGAACATCTGCCGAGTTTTTCATTTCTGGCCTAAACAGCTTGGTGTCTTTTCCATTGTGAAATATGTTTCTTTTGATAGTCGTACAGTCCTCAGTGTCGGAGATTCCCTGCACGAGTGGTTCACGTCTAGATGAATGTCTACCAGTTCTCTCCATCATATGACCTGGAGTCAGAGTGAGAGAGTCAATGTTGTCAACAATGTTGGGCATCTTCGTTTCAGCTGCCTTTATTTCCAAATCAAGGTTGTTTCCGCTGACCTGCTCCTGTGATGGCTCCACGTGGTTATTACTGTACCCTTTTTTTTTTTTTTTAAGTTTGAAGTTTATTAAGGAATGAAATAAAAAGCAGTAGCAGTACAGGAAAAAACAATCATAAGTTATAAAAAATCACAACTTTTCTCTTACATTACAGTAGAATTATGCATAAAAATAAAAAGAACAACATGAAATGAAGAAATGCTAGAGTATCGAGGAGAAAGGAAAAAATCATTAAAATATAAATCTGAAAAATAACAATAAGTAAACATAGTGTGTAACAATAAATTTATATATATGAAGACAAAACATTCATGGTGGTTTTTGAACCTCGACATTGCGTAATGGAGAAATGGGAGGTGGTCTGGAGATCTGGGACAAATATTCGGTAAGGGGGATCCATAAAAGGTCACGTTGAATTGCTAGGGAAATAGGTGATACAAAATTTGTGTCTAGACGATGGTTAAAACACACTGCATTCCACCATGCAGTGAAGGAGACATCATTAGCCTGTTTCCAATGTGATGTAATATGATGAAAAGCTATGGCAATCAGGAGGTCCAGTAGTTTGAGTTTGAGGTGGGATCCAGGAAGATCAGGGGAAAGGGAACCTAGAAAAATATGAAGGATGGAAAAGGGATGAGTGATGTTGAAAAGTTTTTGGATTTGGGACCAAACTAAATGCCAGAAATGGAGAATGGGGGGGCATTCAAAGAGCATGTGTTTCAAATCAGCTATAGGACAAGAACAGGACCAACAGGTGGAAGGAGAGTCTGCTGAGAAAGATGATAAAATAGAGGGCGTATATAATGTACGATTATAAAGAAAAAATAAGGTTTGGGTAGTATTGGCAGCTCTAGACGTTTTGTGAATTTTAGACCAAATTTTATCCCAAAAAATAGGGAGCCAATTTTGAGACAAGTCTTTTTCCCAAGCCAACTCAACTTTAGATTTCGAGCGTTCAGTCGATGATTGTAGAGTTTTATATAGAAAAGAAGCAGAGGGGGATTGATCAAGGGCATTAGAGATAGAAAGATGAGGTATAGGGATAGAATTGGTGTTGGGAAGATCGGAGAGATATTGGAGAAGTGATGGGATTAGTGATAAATATTGTTTACGGGTAGAGGAAGGTAATGAAAATTGTTCTTGAAGAAGGTGAAAGGGGAGAGGAACAGCACCAGAAATAAGTTGAGAAATCCATTTTAAACCACGAGAGTGCCAAGATTTCCAATAGAGAGAACGATTTCGAATTTGAAGATGCTTATTATGCCAAATGGGTTGAGTATGAATAGAAGAAGTAGAAGGATAAGAGGATAATAAGTAAGGCTGAAGAAGGGTGCGAGTGCGGGAAATTATAGGAGATCGAAGAGAGGAGACATTAGAGGAAAAGGAAAGAACTTCACTGATGTCATAGGGATGAAGGAAGGATGTTTCTAGCGTGAGCCAAAGTGGAGGATAATACGGAAGATCAGAAGAGAGCCAGCGTAAAGCTTGTTTTAAAGAAAAGGCAGTATGGTATGCTGTAAAATTGGGGAATTTAACACCTCCCACAGATTTATCCCTCTTCAGAACAGAAAGAGCTATTCGAGATCTTTTTCCTTTCCATAAAAATTTCAGCAAGATAGAATCTATTGACTTGAAGTAGTGAAATGGAATGCAAATAGGAATCATAGATATGGTGTAGAGAACCAAAGGCGCCAGCATCATTTTTATGGAGTCCAATCGCCCCCACCAAGAAAGAAAGAGAGGATTCCAACGTGTAGTAGAAGTAGAGATCTTAGTAGAGAGAGATTCAAAATTAAATTTGAGGGTATCAGAAAGGCGAGGGGCAAACCAGACACCCAAATATTTAATCTTAGAGGGTTGCCAGGAGAATCCAGACGTGTCAAATAGATGTTTGTGGCATAATGGGTTCAGGGGAAGTATTTCACACTTTTGCGTATTAAGTTTATATCCTGATACGATAGAGAAAGCAGATACTTGATTAAGGAAGGAAGGCAAGGTTGTTTGAGGGTTGGAACAGTAAAATAAAATATCATCCGCGTAGACCGATAACTTAACCTGCTGTTGGGAGCTATATTGAAAACCAGAAATGTGCTCATCTCGTCTGATTTTAGTTAAGAAGGGCTCTAAAGCTAGAATAAAAAGAAGAGGGGATAGAGGACACCCTTGGCGGACTCCTCTGCGAAGAGGAAAATAATCAGAAGTAATACCGTTGGCAAAGATGGAGGCATGGGGGCTGGAATAAAGTAAGGAAACAAGAGAAATGAATTTAGGTGGAAAACCAAACCAGCGAAGAGCTTGAAACATAAAATCCCATCCTATTCTATCAAAGGCCTTCTCGGCGTCGAGAGAAATGGCAGCTAGAGGAGACGGAAGAGAGATCGCTTTACTTAAGATGTTAAAGAAAACACGAGAATTATCGGATGATAAGCGACCCTTAACGAATCCGGATTGCTCCGGGCCAATGAGTTCTGGTAGGAGAGGATCAAGTCTAAGGGCTATAATTTTGGCGAAAATTTTATAATCAGTGTTTACCAGGGAAATTGGGCGATAATTTTTACATAACGTATGATCTTTATCTGGTTTGGGTATGAGACAAATTAATGCTTCCTGAAAAGATCCCCGAGAGGATCCAGAGTGGACAAAGGACTGAAATAAGAGTAAAAGCTTAGGGAGGAGAAGGGAGGAGAAGTGATTGTAAAACTCAATAGTAAAACCGTCCGGACCCGGGGCCTTGCCTCTACGGAGGATCGAAACCGCATGTGAAATTTCAGATGGGGAAATGTCCAAATCCAAGGATTGAAAATCAACATGAGAAGATTGAGGGGAAGGGATATCTTGGAAATATGATAAAAGGTCAGCAGGATCAGGGCTAGACTCAGGAGTGTATAAAGTTTGGTAAAATGAGACAAACTGTGCTAGAATATCTTTGTCTTTAAATTGAGAAACCCCGGCAGCATCTAGCAAGGACTCAATCTTCGTTCTTTCTTTGCGTATTTTTAAGTAGTTAGCCAGAAGTTTGCCCATTTTGTTCTGACCTCCATAGTAGCGGGAGTTACATTTAAGAAGAGAGTTGGAAGCTGCGTTAGTAGTAAACCTATTAAACTCAATTTTGGCAGAGAGAAGTTCACGAAGGGAAGATTCAGAGGAAGATTTATAATATGTATATTCTAATTTCTTTATTTTATCCAAAATTTGAGTTGACTTAA
The DNA here is from genome assembly GCF_964261635.1 of Lissotriton helveticus. NCBI lineage: Eukaryota > Metazoa > Chordata > Amphibia > Caudata > Salamandridae > Lissotriton > Lissotriton helveticus. The sequence continues at coordinate 1,027,565,330 of NC_136063.1, forward strand.
GAATCGACTGTTTTTTCTTTTGAGAGACAAAATTAATGATAAATCCCCTAGCGGCTGCTTTAAAAGAGTCCCAAACAGTGACAAAGGAAGACTCAGGGAGGTGATTCAATGTAAAAAATTCAGAGGCGAACGTCTTAAATTTAGTGGTAAAAATGGGGTCCAAAAGTAGAGAATTATTAAATCTCCAACGTCCCGAAGTAGGGGAAAAGGGGATAAGGTCAATATCGACAAAAACGGGGGCATGGTCTGAGATTAGAATGGAACCGATTTCTGAATGGGTGACTAGTTGTGCTAGGGATTTACTAAGAAATAAATAATCTATACGAGATTGTGAATGATGGGTGGGGGAATAAAACGTATATTCTTTAAGGTCAGGATTACATAATCTCCAAATGTCAACTAGAGCATAGTTTTTAATCGAGGTAATAAATTGGGAATGCATCGTGGAAGGGATAAATTTGACTTTGGAATTTCTATCAAGAAAAGGGTCTAGAACTTGGTTGCAATCACCACCAAAAATAACATATTGTTCATTAAGAGTAACTAATTTATCAGAAATAGCAGGCCAAAACAACTTGTCAACACCTGTAGGTGCGTAAACATTAAAGATAACAATAGGTATTTTATCAATAAGGAGCTTAGTAATAACCCAGCGGCCATTATCATCATGTTCTTGAGTAACAACAGAAACATTTAACTTCTTATGACATAAAATAACAGTACCATTTTTTTTACCTGAAGCAGGAGAATGAAATACATGTCCTACCCAGCAGCGTTTAAGTTTAGTAGCTTCTGTGTCCGAAAGGTGGGATTCTTGTATAAGAGCTACATCGGCCTTAAGCCGTGCCAAATGAGTGAGGACACGTTGGCGTTTAATGGGGTTATTCAACCCTTTAACATTCCATGTAACTACTCGGAATTTGTAAGCTTAGTAAAATGATATGAGGTAAGATATAGTAAGATAGAAGTAAGAAATTGAAGAGAAGTGTAAGAAAAATGTGAGAAGCAGGAAATGTAAGAGATAAGGAGCAAAAGAAAATAAAAATGATAAAGTAAGGGAAGTAGTAAGATTACAAGAACAGACGTATGAGAGAGATAGAGAGAAAAGGTGAGAGGAAGAAAAATACGAGAGAGAGAAAAGAGTATAAAGGAAAATAAGAGAACAGAGCGAGAGAAGAGACATAACAACAAATACAAATGAGAACTGGGGGGTGACGACGCCAGAAGAGGACGACATCAACAACAAAAACTCACGTCATCGAACACCGGAGGAACCAGCTTAGGATCAATGGAAGGGAGTAGAAAACTACACCGGGATGGGTAACAGGAGGAGAGAATCTGTGATGAGACAAAAATGGAGAAGAGATGTTAGGAGTACATAAGAACGCCAAATGTAGGAGCTACGCAACATTATGACAAAATATATACACATAATATACAAGGGGTATGTGTGAATAGTAGGATAAGGGAAGTCGATACTAGGCACAATAGGGAAACAAAAGGAGAAATACTTAATCAATCAAGAAAACACATGAAGTATTAAACTGGTCTGGCAGTGTCCATGTTGATGGTTTCATGGCGACGGAGGAATTCTTCAAGGACTTGTGGATCTTCAAATGTCGTTGTCTTTTCTTTATACGTAACCTTGAAGAGGCAAGGATGTAGAAGACCAAATCTGGCGCCAAGGTCTCGCAATCGTGGTCGTAGATCAAGAAATTGTTTCCTTCGGTCAGCTGTCACTTTGGCTACATCTTGAGACAGATACAGACGATGGCCTTCCCAGATGATTTGTTTCTTTGCCTTGGCCGCCGAAAGTACCTGAAGTAAATCGGTGTATTGTAGGAAGAGCATTATGACTCCGCGTGGTTTGGAGGAAACTCTCGGACCCAGTCTATGAGCTCGCTGAATGTTAAGAGTGACAGAGGGTGGAAGATCTAGAATTTTCAGTAAAAAGGTTTGGAAGAAGGAGGTTGGATTGGACCCTTCTGTGAGCTCTGGAAGATTATAAAGGCGTAGGTTATTGCGACGATTTCTATTTTCCAACTCCTCAGTCTGTCGCCTCAAGAGAGAGACATCCTTCTCCAATGTAGAAATTCTAGAACAAGAAGATTGCAGAGCTTCCGTTGATTGTTCCACTAACAGGACTCTGGATTCAAGAGTGGACCATTTATCATGAAGAAATTGCAGTGTTTTAGTAGTTTCAGCCATAAAGGGTTTAAGTGCTCGAAGTTCTTCAAGAATGAGATCCATGGATGCGGAATGAGTCTCAGAGCCTGGAGAAGGAGGATCCTTCTTGTGGCGTTTCGTGGAGCCTGGTTGTGGAAGTTTGCTGGTGATAGTAGCCTTAGGTATTGCCCCACGAGTGATATCCGTTTTTGAAGGAACAATGTCTTCCATGACGTGCGACGTTGAGTCAGAGTCAGAGGAAAGAGGCAGGTTGGTTTTGGAAGCCTTGAGCTTGAGAGTGCGCAGTTTCCCCATATATGGTATGGGAGATTAATAAGAATAATAATAATGTACCTGCAGACTCCGTAGAAATAAGGTGGCGCCCCTCAAACTGACAAAATAGCAGTGTTGTGGAAGGTATAGTTCAACACAGTGATGTCAGGACCGCGTGTGCAAATGAAAGAAAATGCGTCATATAGAAGACATCATTAAAATAGAAGTGCACACATTGCTGAAATTACACTGCATATGATGAACTTGAGCATGGAAATCGTCCGCATCCTGTGTAGGAACAGATAGAAATCACTGAGGGTAGCCAGAAACATATGGTATACTGTTTGGTGAGTGTCATTGAATAGCGGCGTCCAAATGAAGATAACAGCTTGAACACAACACTAGCGAGAATAAAGCTAGAGGAGAAAAATGTTCCAAAGGCTGAAAAAGCGCCAACAGGAAGAGTCAATCAATAAGGGATAGGAACATTGCGTAATGCAGCATTGCTGTAAGAAGCGCGTTTCACCTGGAAGGCATCGTACTGTGGCGCAGATTCTCCGCTGACTGAGTTCGGATACGCGGCAGAGTGTAGAGAAAATGGCGGCCGCTGGGAGCGCACTGCGTCAGTCACTGAAAAACTGCATTGAAATGGAGCAGAGGAGCGTAAGCGGTAACAGTCCGCTCACCTCATGTTCCGACTTCCGAAAATGCAGACGGCGCTCAGAATGGTGCAGCGGGAGAGGAGAAAACTGCTGGTGTCGGCGCTCGATGCCCGGAGCTCCGCAGTTAAGCCGCCATCTTGTGCGGCGCTCAAGCCACGCCCCCATTACTGTACCCTTTTTAAAATAATTATTTGGAGTTTCACTTAGTTGTCATTTTTTCAATGCTGAGTATCAGATGCTTATTTGGTCTCTGTAAATCAAGAAGTTTGCTTGTAAGGTGTGTATGACTTGAGCACGATGTTTGTCCCCATGCACGACCACACATGTTTGTGTTGTCTACGATTGTATGACTAAACAACTACTGTCTTTACCACGACTTCCTAAACCACGAATGTTTAACAACGATCATTTCTAATACGTTTTAAACCACTGCTCCCTAAACCACGAATAAATAATATTGAATGTCACTTTTTCAATGTATGCCTTTTTTTTTCTAAAATATTAGTTACTTTATTTTTTCAAATACGAGCACACTGATCATATTCTTTTTTTGATTCGAAAGCTTTTACAATTGTTTAAAACAATGCAACACTGCCATCTCCTGTCATAAACCGGTAATTTTTATGTAAATCATTTTCTTCATAAACCTTTGCTGTTTTTGATACGTAACTTTTACGATTTTATTTTTTACGTTATAATTCTTACTATAAATATTTTGTTAATTTTATTGGTGGACGGAGTCCCTCGAAACCCCCCCCCCGTTGTTCAGGTGAGTCGTGATTCCGACCTTCGTTGTTCAGCCGTTCGTTGTTGAGCAGGATTCGTTATTCGCACCACGTTGTTCAGGTGAGTCGTGGTTGAAACGTCGTGGTTTAGGATGTTTCCCGTTGTCTACTAGGGGTGGTTTAGATTTCGACTTAAAATTTGGGGGTCTTCCAGGCCTTTTCTCCAGGCAGGTATGTGCCTGTGCAAGTGACGTGTGGATGCTATGCCTAGTTGATCATCTTCCGCACAGAAGGTGCCGGAGAGGTTCTAATATACGAGTTTTATCTGTTGTTGTTTTAGTTTATTTAACTCCCACTCTGTTAGAGTCTTCATATGCATTGGGTCCCTTACTTATTTTTTGCTGTCACTCCGTAGGACAGGCACTCTGACCAACCCCTTGTGGGGGTGGGTACCATGCCCGCCCACTCCACCCTACGGCATCAAGGACCAGGGGCATCTTCCATGATAGTATAACCCACCTTTACGGCTGTAACTTGATTCTAGCAGGGTGGCCCTATTGCAGATCATTGGGACCAGACTGCATGGCGGCCAGTTCAGGCAGCCGCTCTGCGGAGCAGCAGCACAAGGATGCTCAGAGAGCAGTGGCCGCTGGTGACATTTGAACCTGGTGGGGCGGAAAATGATTTCCGCACTGTAGCTCGCGAGCGCGGCGCGCGTGCCCGAACACCCCCACCCAACCCCCCCCCACCAAGAAAACTGTGAAAATCGAGTGGACAAATGGTGCATTTGCATGCAATTTTGAGAAGGAAGGAAGGTTAATAAAGAAATTGTGAAAGTGCAGATATGACAGTAATAAAGAGATGTCATACAACACAGGTAGCTACCTGCTTATTCAATATGTGGCTTCATAACAGACTTTGAGATACAATGCATTTCTGACTACCTCACAGAGGTTTTTTATTTAAAAACAAGTAAACAGATCGCAAACTAGCAGAATTCCCCATAGAGTTACTTTTTGTAATTAAAATCAACACGTCTGTCCTTAAGAGCAGCAAACTTTTCAATAACTTGTGTGTTGAACTCTGGTATTCTTTTGAGCAGCTCGCTCTCTATGGAAAGCATTGCTAAAGCATTCAGTCTTTCCTGAATCATTGTGTTCCTCAAGAATGTCTTAATACGGTTTAAGGTCGAAAAACATCGTTCCGACTCTGCTGTTGTCATTGGAGTGGTAATGACAATTTTTAGTAAAGCCACTGTCTCTGTAAGTGACTTTTCCATATTGAGTTTCTGGATTAAAGTCAGCAAAGCAATGGCACCAGTTGCCTTCCGGTATACACTCATTCTGTAGAGTACAGTCAACTCAGTTTTCAGGTCCTCTTTGCTGAGCATTGGATAAGCCTCCACAGCATCATTCAGAGCTTGCTCAGGGAAGGATTGTTCATATTTTGCAAACTGGTCACTTTCCAATAATGAGGCACTCACCAAATGTTTTGTGAAGCGAAAACGTTCTTGTGCATGCACAATTACAATGTCACATATCTCCTTTCCTATTCTGACCAGAGTGCTGATGTTTTTCCTGTGGTTTGAAAAAGTAGAACCCTCTGGCAGTGTGCTGTCTATATTGTCGACCCCATCTCTCACTCTGCTTATGTTGGCGACAAACATTTTAGTATGGCTTTGCACAGAGACAGTATCTATGGCTCTTGCTTGTAACTGGTTGTACAATATGTCGACATAATACATTATCTCATGAAATAAAAACAGAAGGAACTGAAACTCTCTGTCTTTTAGTGTTCTAGTAAAGCCGCGGGCTTCATTCTGACTCCTGTAATCAAACTGTACATTGTTTTCTATGGCATCAAAACATTTCTCAAGGTCCTCCCTATGTTTATATATTAGGTTGACTGTACGACTGTTGAAGTTCCACCGGGTTGAGGGTCCCCTTGGAAGCCTCTTCTCCACAATCTCCTGAAGTACTTCTGTTCTTTTGGGGGAACGTGAGAAGAATGCTGCCATGCCTCCTATATCCTGAAAGAAAATTCGTGTCTCAGGGGAGTTTGATACTGCCTGTTGCATAATTAGATTAAGTTGGTGGGCGTAACAGTGCACATAATGAGCATTAGGGTACACATCTCGAATTTTTTTCTGTACTCCGCCAAGGCTTCCACTCATTACGGATGCACCATCATAGCTTTGTGCGATGAGTTTTTTCCTTTGAGGGAGCTCTGGGAAAATGAAGTTGAGTTGATGCAGTATAGCTGAAGTAATGGTTTCTGCTGTAGAGTCTGTTAAATGAGTGAAACCAAAGAACCTCTCCACAACCTTACTGTCTTTGTCAATGTAGCGAAAGACCAATACGGACTGTGTTTGTGTGGCTACATCAGTGGTGTCATCAGCCTGAATAGCCACAAAGTCTGCGTTTTGCACCTCTTGGACAATATGGCTTCTCACAATTTCAAGCATACACTCAAGGAGTTCATTTTGTATTGTTTTAGATGTGCCCTTAAAGACTGTAGCACTTGCTAAATGTGCTTCCATTTCCTTGTCTATGCTTGCTATTAGATCCACAAGGCCTCTGAATATTCCAGGATTTGAGGAATTTTCCGATTCATCATGGCCTCGCAATGCCAGTTCGAAAGCACCACAGAAACGAACACAGTCTATTATTTTTGATAGTATGTGTCTATTCCTATCAACTGCTTCATTGTGTTTCTGTACTGTTTGCCGGAATGCTTCACTTATGTGGTGTTCAATCGGCGTGTCTCCCAACATTCCCAGTCTCGTCAGGTTTTCCATATGGTTGCTTGTGTGTCCATGTTTCTTGATTTTGTCAGACAAATGCTTCAAGTCTGTTACTCCTACTTTTGTCCAAGAACTGTCACCACCAAACAGCAAGCAAGGGAAGCAGAACAGAGCGTTTTTGGACGGGCACCCTGTAAGCCAATCAGCCTTTGTGTACCAGGTGTTAGAGAATGTACGTTTGTACGTCTTTCCTCTGTCCTGGGTACTTTGTTGTAGTTTCAGGTCAGGCTGGTGGGGTCCTAATTGCTTTATATGCAGTTTCTCTTCACGCGACCGTCCAAAGAATGACCTTGCAAGTAGGTGTTCAACTGTATTCATCCTGATGCTGTCCTTGCCAATATTAAAGAAACCTGGCAATAATCAAAGTGCAACATTTAAGGTTCGGTGCAATTATATCAAATTCCAGTATAAATACATATACCTTGTTGCTGAACAACAATGCCTCTTTAACCATAAATAGTCCTAACAAAGTTTAGGTGTAATTTTTTGAGGCCAAGAGTCATATGAAACTAACTATGAAGCAAAATTCTTTGGTCTTCTTTGGTCTTCCAGATAGCCATAATTGATAAAATACAAAACACCTAATCCAGACCTACACGGACTGTGAAAATATGATACTCTGACCTCTAAGGACCACTCCATTCTTAAGGTAGGACTACTTAGTACCTCATACCGGTTGCTGAAGGCACTGAAACAGGCACTGCTTGAGGGCCTTTAACAAGGAAAGGGATAGAAAGTGCCTTTAGCAACTTGTATTGCCCAACACACAGGGCTAAGGCCATTAGTAAATTCCATCCACTGAGGGTAGAATGTTCAAAATGTGCACCCACCCCAACCACCATGTAGTGACCACGTACATAGCCCGAACTCCAGCCAAAACAAATATAGCACCAGTTTCCTTACCTTTAACACAGGTGTTTGCTGGGTTGTAGCTGGGGTGAAAGAACAGCAAAGAAGGTCAGGCCTCTTGTTCTCCGACCAAAATTGTCCAAAAATTAGGTACGGCAGCTTCACAGGCTTTACCAGGTGCTGAAAATAAAAATATTACAATTTATTTGTGAAGCATTAGGATAATCATGCAAAGATGGGGGGGGGGGGTCAATATAACGCTCTAATTTGTACCTAGCAGTTTGCATGGAGCTCTGGCAAAAGCAATATTCCTAACTTGTATTGCTATGGAGGTAGTCACAAGTGAAGCGCAAGGGGCTTGATTTAAATGCTGGAGCAAGTGCAGCGGCACAGTGGCCCAAAGTGCTAGGGTCCTCTATTGCTCGCTTCCACAACTAGCCCCACAGGCACCCACATGCCTTTGTTTACACACACTCAATGTGCAAAGTACAAATTACACACTGATCACTCCCTAGATGAGACTGACAATAAAACCAACCAATTGTAAGCAACCTACTTCCTCAACTCCAAAGTTGGCATCTCTAGCCTTTAGGCCACAACCTCTCGCGCAATAACTAAAGCATTTTCAACATTATCTACAACAAAGCCATAGTTGTATGTATGCATGTAGTATATTTATTATATTCAACCAACAACCTTAGACAAAGCCAATTGTCCTGGCGTGTTGTCGGTGTAATGTTACTTGTTGTATTATACATGTGGGGGCAATAACAGAAGCAGCAAAATACCAGTTGGGTGGCCAATTATGCTGAGCACAGATTTTTTTTAATGCCTGTTTTAAGCAACGCCCTTAATGATATAGACCACGACCCTTTTGAGAGACCCCAGTTTTTTCATCCCACTTAAAGCCCTGCATGCAGGGCCCACCCTCGGACTCACTCACCTGCGCACTTTACTTGAGCACCAGTTTCGATACATATTTGACCCATTTATTTGTCATGCACGGGTGGGGGTTGAGTGAATTGCCCAGAATCACAGGATGTTGTGCGTTCCTGCTGCGACTCGAACCTGGTTCCCTAGTGAGGTACTAACCCAGCCCAACGCTGCTTGGCTTTCACCCAGCCATTGCATGTGCTTACCAACCCAGGTGACGCGCCCCCCAAGATGCAAGACTCGCCCTGATATTGCCCACACCAAAATAGGCTGCTCCCGCCACCGCCAATGCTGCCCGACTGCCTCACTGAGGTAACAAGCAGAAAGAAACAAGCTGCAATGTGACCAGCCCGCTGCAGTTGTGAATAGGATTAATGCAAGTTACCACAAAATGTAGGAGAAATACAATCTAATAATCACCATAAAAAGGACCAACCAGGGCAACTACGAAGAAATTCCCCCAGCAGGCGTACCGTTCAATTAGCATTGTGGTCAATAACACATTTAACCAAATGTGCGCATATATGAAAGAGGCTGTGATGCATGTGTAATGCCCTGGGCTACACAAACACACTTACGCACATGAAAGTGTACTAAAATCAACACTGTGGGACTAAGTAGTTAATTATAAACCCTTTGGTAGATGTCATCAATAACCATGTACGTGCCTCCCGATATTACTGATGTGAGGGCCATCTTAAAACTTTATGCCCACGACTAGGGGGAACAGATTTTGATAAGCAACATCTATGAATGTCCAGACATAAAAATAGACCTACTCCTGTCCCGATTTTTGCGTTGCCTTGAAAAGCTGTGTATTCCCGGCGGCGTACATAACATTACCTATGGCACGTCCTTCACCCTGAATCCCCCTCTGTCTCCCCTCTGCTGCCGCGTGATCGCAGCTGGTGTCCTCCTGCGCCCCTGAAACAGATACATTACTTAAAGAGAGTATACCTTTCAACTCTCATTTGCAGGACGACCTGGCCTTTGTTCCCAAAACCATGTATTTTAACAATTACAGAGAACACCGGGACAGTCCTCTGAACACCGGGAATGTCGAGGCAAATCCGTGAAATCTGGTCACCCTACCACGACTCGCTTGCAAACTAACCAGGACACCTTCCTAACGAAATAAAGGCTGACTCAAATCTGCGCAGAATGTGCATGGACCTACTGAGCTCCCATTCCTACATGCAGCTCTCTACAATGGCGGAATTACACATCACACTCGGGTGAGGACTAACGGCCGCCAGGTTGCACGCGGATGCATGCAGCAGATTCACAGACTCTCTCTCCCTCACTCACTCCCCCCCCCCTCAATTCCCTGCGCACTGGCATGACTTCAAGAGTCGCGGCAGTGGCACTAGTGAAAACATCAAACCGGCTGCCATAGAAGGCGCTGTATTTACAAAAAAATACTCACACAGACCGAAGCGATGCCGGATGGCCAAACCCGCCATGGCACTCTCAGGGGGGTACAGCTGTGGGATCATGGGTAATACGTAACGGGTGGGAGTTTGAAATAAAATTCAAAAGGGCGGTAATCACCACCATTGTGACTCACCTCAGTAGTTCTCCTTGTCGTGTCGATGTTGTTACGGTAGTAGTCCAGCTCAGGAGGCAGCAGGAAGAGTCACCATCAGGAGGACAGGAGGAGCACGCCACGCACACCACGTTTGAAGCGGACAGCAGCACTGTGTGTGGAAGTGGCTGCGGGTGCGGGGTGAGAGTGACCAAGGAGGTGAGTGACGTCACGTCACGTCATCCCAGACGTCATCAAGCAGGTCATGGAATGGATTGGTTAGAGAGCAGCCAAACTCCCCGCCCCATTAGGAGGCTGGGGGCTGTGGCATGAGGCAACCCCCGGTATGCAAAGGGGGGGGCTAGTGCGCATGTGCCCACCGGGCAGAAAAATTACCTGTCCGAAAGAGGACACGCGCACTAGCGCCCCTGCACAGCCCCACCCCCCCTTTTCCCGATGGTTTCTGGTCCGGCCCGGTGACCGGCCGGCCAGAAACTAGTTGCTGAATAATGCATAATGTTTTATTTTACTAGGCATACTGGCGGTCCCGGATGGGGCAGTGCGCATTGGGGGGGCAACGCCCAAACGCCCCAATGGACGCACCGCCGCTGTCAGAGAGGCTAGCTTGATCAGATTTCTCCAGGGGAGGCAAGTTAATCCGCCCCCGCCGGCTCTCACTTCATCCACCAGGGGCCTTCCTGCACCGCTGATCAAACCATTTCGTTGTTGGATAGCCTAGTAATAAGTATGCAATGGAGTAAGGCAGAGGAATGAAAGTTCTATTAAATCAGATCAATTGTATTATGGACAAATATGCAAAATCATCATTCAGTGCTGACCTGTCTTGGTCGTTGGGATGCATTTAGCTTTTAACCCCTTCCACGCTGATGACAAGCTCAGCTCGTCATGAGGTACACCTCTCGTACGCTCATGACGAGCTGAGCTCGTCATGAACCGCGGGATTCCGCGATTCTCAGCGCACAGCGGGAAAACGCGCCGCGCGCATGTGGTTAAAAACATTTATTGGTCTGTTTTAGACTCCATTCAGATATATACTGAAATTGTTTTCGTTGGCCTGGATGACATTTTTCCTGTAGGCTGCTCTTTTAAATTTTAACATATGTCTTTTGAGTTGAAGAAGGATTGATTTCCTTCTGTTTTTTCAATACGCCTTGATTTTATTTTTTCATTGCCAAGGTTTGTAGAGTACCTAGTTGCAGAATTTTTGTATCATCTTATTTTTTAACTGTAAAATGTGCAAACGTTTCGAGGAAGGATGATATTAGAATATAGGGAAAGGAATAAGGCGGCTTTATCAGCCGATGGAAAGGTGTTTTGCTTTGGAGGGAGAAATTTAGGTCATCCCAATTTAAGCCTTGTGGATCTCTGACCTAGGTCAAATTTCGAGGTGGTTGGGAAGTCATTTTTTATATATCTTTAGAAGGGTTTCAGGGGTAACAAGATGATCAGACAAATCATCATAAAAGAAGTTATCAAAGAATCTGCCAGGCTGCAACAAGGGTGTCGGTGCATACGTTCACAAAGCACTGGTACCTGACAACCAGTTCTGGTGGGAAAGACACTTTGCCAACTCAGTTCTGCAAGGTGTTTTTGACTGAATACACTCCAAAGATCCTGCTCCATCGGAGCCAGATGTGGCTACTGCCTTTCCCCAGGACTACCATTTAATCAGGCAAGATAGAGTCGGTAGGAGAGGTGGAGGCGTCGCGGTGGCGGCCAGACCTCCTATCTCCATTACCCTTCTCGAATCCTATGTTAAACCAATGCTTGAAATACTAATAGTTAACATCTTGTACAACAAAACATCACTGGGAAGGGCTGCCCTAGTTTACAGACCCCCGCGAGACAAAGCTAAATTTGTCAATGTTCTTCTCGAAACAATAGCCTCCCATGTATTGGCCACTGATAATTTTATCTTGGTAGGCGACTTTAATTTCCACGCTGAACTTGACCACGATGAAGATAACTGTCATCTATTCTCAACTTTAGAAACGTTATCCCTTTCTCAAAGAGTCACTGGACCGACACATCAAGCGGGGCACACTCTTGACTTAATTTTTACCAAATTCCCTAGCCTTAATTGTGAGCCCCCATTACCTATGACGTGGACCGATCACCACCTTGTTAAATTTAGTTTTTGCAAACCAACTGACTCCAGATCTTCTAACCGCTCAGTCACCAAATCAGTACGGCCGTGGCGTAAGTTGACCTTAGAAGCTTTTTCTTCAGCTTTTACTCCCCCAAACCCTCATGTAACTAACATCAACTTAACCGCAGTCCAGCTAGAAGCATCAATTAGGGGTACTTTAGACACTATTATACCTGAAACCACAGTCAAGGTGAAATCTATAGCATCGCCTTGGTTCACGGATGAACTCATAAGCGGATAAATCCGCCAGTAGATCGGCGGAACGACTGTGGAGAAAGACCGGAACATCAGAAAATCGTCTGAACTATAAACGGGTTCATGCAAACTACCTGAAAAATATAAAAGCTGCTAAATCCACTTACCTCACGTCCAGGATTAATAAAGCCACCCACTCGAGCAAAGAACTATATAAAATAGTTAATGAATTCACCTCTCCGCAGGTAAAGCAGTCAGCATTCTTGCCCTCAGCCCAGTGGGTCGACTCACTTGCAGTTTATTTTGATAATAAAATTAAGACGATCTACTCCACATTTGCTACCCCTAAATCAGATACCCACCAAATCGGAGAGGCCCCTTCCTGCCTTCCTTCTACCTCTGCCCACACTGAGTCCCCTTCCATTTTGGAATTTGAGCCCACCAATACGGAGGAAGTGTTAGAAACCCTCTTGAAGGTGAAATCTGGCTCCCCTACAGATTCTGTGATCCCGCGCAAGTGTAATAAGATTTTCCCTTCTTTGATTAGTTCTCTTACCAACATCTTTAACGCTTAATTTGACCTCGCCTCGTTCCCCAGCTGTTGGAAGGTGGCTCAGATCAGGCCTATTCTAAAAAAAAATAAGTGACCCTACCATCTTGTCTAACTATAGGCCGATCTCGCTTCTGCCTTACTTTGGTAAGGTACTGGAGCATCTTGTCAATAAGCGAGTTTCAACATTTATAGAGGAACAGAGTCTCCTCGATCCCTCAAAGTCGGGGTTCCGGGCTGCTCACGGGACCGAGACTGCAGTGATGGAGGTAGTGGACAATATTCGCCTCTCTCTTGATAGGGGTGAGTCCGCTGTCCTTGTCTTGCTGGATTTATCGGCTGCCTTTGACACCGTCTCCCACAGTATTCTTCATCAACGACTGTGGGAGATCGGTGTCAGAGGCAAAGCCCGTGCTTGGTTTGAGAGTTATCTGGCCGGCCGGTAAACCTATGTAAAGGTGGACACCTTGGAATCCAGTAAGACTCCCCTTCCCGTTGGAGTTCCCCAGGGGTCAATTCTAAGTCCCCTGCTTTTTAATCTCTATCTCACCCCTCTGGCTAAAGTAATAAAGTCTCACGGATTTTCTACAGTATCTTACGCAGATGATACTCAGGTGTTGATTACCTGCAGTTTGGATTTTCTTGACACTCGTTCCAGATTCCAGAAATGTATGATTGCCATCAAGGACTGGATGAGTGCCAACAAACTCCAACTGGATTGCTGCAAGACGGAAATAATGTTATTTGGTAAGGCCAAGCAGATATGGACACAGGATTGGTGGCCGCAAGAAATGGGACCTTGCCCCGAGCCCAAAGAGGTGGTTCGCGACTTGGTCATCATGATTGATCCCACCCTCTCTATGAAATCCCATGTTAATCTTGTGTCCCGTACCTGCTATGGCCTCTTGCGCCGGCTGCGTAAGATATTCAAGTGGCTCCCCCTTGAATCCAGGAAACCCTTGATTCAGGGACTCATTATTAGTCGCTTAGACTATGGCAACGCCTTGCTTGCTTCTATAAATGAGTGTCTGTTGACCAAGCTACAGACTGTTCAGAACGCCGCAGCCCGTCTGGTGCTCGGCCTGCCCCCTAGGTCATCTGCCCTGCCCAGCCTCAGGGAGTTACACTGGCTCCGTGTGCGCCAAAGAAGCCACTTCAAGATACTTAGTATTGTCCACAAGCTTCTTACGGGAACTGGTCCTTCTTATTTAGCAAAGAAACTGGTCCTGTACAAGCCTTCTAGAGCTCTAAGATCTAGTTCTAAATGCCTTCTGGTCCAACCAAGAGCCAGAACTACGAGAAATGGCTGTTGGGCCTTCTATATAGCCCCCTACTCTGGAACAAACTTCCTCCTCATCTTTCATCCATTTCTAATCACATGGCCTTTCGGAAGGGTCTGAAAACATGGCTCTTCCCTAACTAACCAGTGTCACCTTCCCTATTTCAAGGGTCGTTGTCTCTTTCTGCTAAGCGCCTTGAGACCTTTTTGGTGATTCGTGCGCTATATAAGAATCTATGACTTATGACTTATGACTTACTGCTTTGGAACTTATTTTAAGGTGTGAAATCTGCAGCTGGTACTATCCATGAAAAGAACAGGTTATTTGCCTTTAGTAATGCTCTTCTCTCAGATTCCTCACTGGTCTCGCACTTCACCATTAAGTTGACTACCCTGTTTTAACATCCAAAAAGGTCCCAGGACAGTGTTCAGAACACATTTTCCAGGAATTGCTCAAGCTCCGCATATGTTAGGGTACGCAAAGGGAAAATACAAGAATTGACATTGGTGTGCATGCGTGGCATATGTGCAGCTCCTCTCTGTCTCTTCCAGGGCAGTATGTAGTGACCTATAGGTGTACAGCAGCAATCCTTTAAAATTCTCCAGATTCAGAGTGATGCCTTAGCCACATTCTATGGTGAGGAATCTGCAGTTAAATGGAGTATCCACTAGAATGAGCACTACTGAAGGTAAGTAATTTGTTCTTACTGTTCATGCCCATTACCCAACAAGGTTACTGTTCCCACACATGGTCTCCACGTAGGAGCACTACACCATCACCACTTAGCTGCCGCCCAAAATATTATCCCCTAGAGCTAGAGATATTTACTGTCCCCCAACCTCTCAGAGATACAAGAGTGACACATGGTCAGCAGTCATTTCTGGCCCACTTTTCTGCATCGCCTACTCCAGACTATTCTGTCCATGCAGTCATAGGAAGGCCCAAATGTAGTCATTGTATCCCTGCATCCCCAAACCCGTTGTCTGTTACTAGAAGTCTCTTACTCACTGGACGTTTACAATATTCCCCAAGTGATCCTAGAATCCTTCAGTAACAGAGAGACAAGGGAAGACAACTGAATCCGAGAGATGGTGATATGAGTCCTTGTTTTTGTACCCCAGGTCTGCAGGGTTTGTACTGCTAACCCACTAGTGCAAGTTCTTAGTTCAGTGCACCAGGATGAGGAAGAAATACCATTTGAACTGCAGCCCCATACCACCCACTTAGCATTCCTGCGAAGAAGGTGTTTTCAAGGTTTTTCGTGGTTACTAACAGTGCCATAAGCATTCTAGGGCGCAATGGTAATTCAAATGATTTTTCATTAATGAGTTACACACTCACAAATCAGTAGAAATGGAATATTTATTCTTCAAAAATTACATTTTAATATTTATTTTAACATTTGTAAATCTACTGCAGACAATGGTAACACTACAGAAGATAACATTTAGAAACAGGTAAAACAGTAACATCATTATCACAATTTGTAGCCCTAACACCCCCACTGTGCTATCGCTAGGTGCGATGCCAATTCTAGCAGATTAGTAAATAAGCCTATTTCTTGAGTTTCAGACCTGGTGTGCACACTTGGAACAAGATTTGTTGTCTGTCTGGAATAGCTTGCATGCTGTTTCAAGGGCAAAAACATAATGTTTGTTCAGGGTCAAACATCGCCTTAGTACCAATCAGTACAGCCTGAGTCTCGGAGGAGTCTCGCTGTAACCTTCTTCGGTTAAGATGGAACCTGATGCGGCAATTTGGATCTGCACCCTGGGTGAATTTTCTCTCCCAATCGCTGGTCAATTTCCAGGGTTTTTCTAGGATATTGACCACTGATTATTATCTTAGGTTTTCAAAATCAAAAGGGCATTTTAAATCACTAGATAAAACTGGACCAAACTTGTAGGATGCAAAGTATGTCAGCTATGTAAAAAGTCCTTAAACATTTGCGTCATATTTTTCTCATGTTCTTTTTAATTGTCTACTGCTAAAACATTAACATGTAATATCAAATGGATGTACTAGAGTTGCGGCGCTTGATGGTGTAACAAATCAGGCTACAGGGTTTTAGACATGAAATCCACTTTCACACGTTCTGTAAAAGATGAAAACTTCTGACTGTGAACTGAAGTGTAGACAGGCTAACTGAAGTGAAAACTGTAGCTAAAATGAAAACTATCATGAATATGTTCAGGAGCCTCGAACATCCACTAAAATGAAAATAAAGAAGTCTAAAAGAAAGTGATTCAAATAAAGAAAAGAATAGAATTTTAAAGGGGAATTCGATATAGTCTTTATGACATCACTGGATCAACTTCTGAACTAAACATTTACTGAATGTGTTTTTACATAAACTTGATTGTCTTAACTTCATGACATTTACAGAACAGAAGAAGCGTGCATTTGATTGAATCCTAGTACGTTACTTGCTGCATGTTTAATAAAACATGCTTTCATACTGAAATGAAAGGGGATCTCTGCATTGGAAGGCACAGGATCTCAGCAATGTCTGCCTGGCGTCCTTTAACTTAAGTGCCTATTTGGTTATGGAACAACTGGATTTACATGACTGCTGCCTTCCAGTGGGTATAATTGTATCCCCCCCCATTTCTGAAGCCTGCACCTATTTTAAATGAAACACACGTTCTGGTCTCTTTCCTCCCATTGTGAAATGTTGTCATGACTCCATCTAGGCCGCAAGCAATAGACATAAACACCCTACCAATTTTCTCTTCAGGTAGTATTGTTTTGTACCTCCTTCACCCCATGTCATGCCACCGAGCCAGTCCAGTGATTGGAAGCTGTTGTATCTTGGTAACAGTCTCAGTGTTCTGTATGTGTATGACATGTTCACTGGATTCTTGAGTGTAGAATTCAGGGAACAGATCAGAGGAGAACTGTTTCTGAATGAAGAAGGACCCTGTATGCCTTTGGGGTTGCATTACTGAATAAAACTTACTTTTCCTACAATCAACCTGTTGTAGTCTTACTCTACTGGATGCATTCCCTCTATGGAGTCTCTGCTTTGCCTGCTCAGCCTGCTATGATGTCATGTAGAATGTTAGGGTGGTTTTGTATGTGGCAAGATCAGTTAGTGAGATGGGCTGAGCAGAGAGGACCTTGCTCCTGGTGGGGCAAATACCTAGGCATATACTTAAGTGTTCATATAAGCTAATACTGATGTATTGATTAGACTTACCATCTTTCTATACTTATAAATAAATATACTTAATGAACTAATAGACTATGACCACCCTGCATCATTGATTACAATACTGGCGACGACGAGGAGAACCTACGTGATCTACATTGATTGAACTTGAACATATGGAACTGGAGAATCACAGGAAAAGACGAAGCTGAAACTCCCAGAATTAAAGAAACATAAGAAAAGAAGTAACGCGCAAAGTAGAAGCAAACTGGCTCTCCACATGCCCCACCAGTGACCAAAGACCGGTCGGCCCAACGTGGATGTGCCAGTGATCTCCAAAGCAGACAGGGTAAGCGCAACATCGTTTTATTTGGGAAATATTAACTGCAGCAAATGTTTACCTTTTTGGAAAGTACACGCAGCTTTTGATCGTTTAGAAGAAGGGTTAATCTGATGTTCACTGACTTGGAAAAAAACACGCAACAGATTAAAACGGCGCATGAAGTAATTATTTCAAAGTACAGCAGCACCGTGTGACCTGAAGCGCTGTGGGAGCGTAGCGCTGTGTGTGCTGAAGCGCTGTGGATTATATTCAAAGTACAACAGCGCCGTGAGACCTGAAGCACTGAGGGAGCGTAGCGCAGTGTGTGCTGAAGCGCTGAGGAAGCGTAGCGCTATGTAAGCTGAAGCGTTGTGGGAGCGTAACACTGTGTGAGCTGATTTCAATTGCCTCCACAAAGATTTGACTCTACGCTTAAAGCGCGTCTTGGCAAAAAGAAGAAACCTTTATACAGCGCGTCTTGGCAGAGCTACAAGAGTTTCCCCCTATGCTGGCCAACTCACCGTTTGTCAAAGTGACGGTTGATGTGGGGAGCTCTTCCCCTTCTGCCTGCCTCCCTGGAAGTGATGACGTATCTGGATTCCTTCGCGGTATTAGTGAAGATTTCCTTTGACCTTGGTGACGTCAGCGCCTGAGCGTGCACTATTACCTTCAGAAATAGACGCTGAACCACGTTGTGGCGGCCATTTTAGGACATTGGGAAGGATCCCTTTGGATGTAATGTGAATCACGACGTTTAGTTTAACTGTATGAAGATCGTAATATATTGGCATTCCAGCCTAGTACGATGTCGATCAGATCTCTTGTCATTATATTTCACCTGGATTTCGTAGTTTTCACCTTGTGGGCCCAAGCAAACTACATACAAAAGCATCTTATAGTATCATCTCGAGTTGTTAGTGCTGCATATGACGCAATTCTTTAAACTTACTAGATTTAACCAGCACCACCTGGACTATGGATAAAGGATTATTGACTGGATTTTCAGATGAAGTAACACTCATCTTCATTGGACTGGACTTTCGGGTGAGGTATCGCTCATCTAAGACTACGGTGACCACGTTTATTGTTTTAGTTTGTTATGTTCTATTTACCATGTGATTTTAATATCTGGATGGGGTCATGTTGCAGTTATATGTTTGTTGTGACGTTGGTAGTAGTGTTGTTGTTTTCGTGGAGGAAGTCGCGAATCTTCCCGTATTCACAACATCCCTTTTTGTCGACAGCTCAATGGAACATGAGACATTCTTAATTTGCTGGTCAATTGTAGTTTGTTTTTTTGTTTCCTGGAGTTGTAGTTGTTGAGTGTTTGTGCGATATATATTGACTTTGGTGGAGTGTCCCTCATCCAATTGAACATGTGTGTCACAAATTTTAAAGTTTTCCTTATTTTAGCATGTCGTAGGTCTTTTGTATCCACATTTGGTTTTCCTAGGGTTCAGTTTTCCCTAAATATGTTTGCTCTAGGTTGAAAGAAATCTATCTGATGTTTGCCATGGGCATGGCGATTTTCAAATTTTGTTTCCTTTGGGTGTTACAATCCCCAAAATTTAGAATAACTTGGAATTGTTTCTTTTCTCTTATTTTGTTGTCCTTCGGGTGAAGGAGTGCCCAGAGTGGGTTACCTTTGGGCTGATATAGCTCGCAGTATGTTTGTTTGAGTAATTGTTTTTCCATTTATAGTTGGCATGGCATGTTTGTTTTGTTTTAGGGTGACCCGTGTCACGTTTGCCGTGAGTTTTAGTACCCAAAAATTTAACAGTTTTTGTTTTACTGTTACCTTTCTATGGGTGATGGACCTGTCATGTGGCGTTTTTTTTTACACCATGTGGTGTGTTGCATTTTAAAAACGCCGTTGTTTTTTAGTTTTTTGATTGTATCTTTTGTCTAGCATTCCTTGTTTTTCCTTATCTTATCTGAGAATAGAGTGTTCTATTTGTTTTAGTAGTGCATCCTCCTTTCTGTCTTGTGCATTTTGCCATCTCAATGCATTGTTGAGTAAGGAGGAAGGATGAGTGTATGTGCGTTATCAAAGGAGAAGGATGAGTTGTATGGTATATTTTAATTCATGCATTTTTCCTCTCTTTTGTTGTTCCGCTACACTATTTTGTTCCACTATATTATTACCTTACGTTTGACTGTTATTCCTTCTTTTGCTTCACATGTGTCCTACAGTTTCACATTCTCTCTTTTTGTTTTCCTTTATTATAATGGGGGAGATGTGTTGTAGTCTTACTCTACTGGATGCATTCCCTCTATGGAGTCTCTGCTTTGCCTGCTCAGCCTGCTATGATGTCATGTAGAATGTTAGGGTGGTTTTGTATGTGGCAAGATCAGTTAGTGAGATGGGCTGAGCAGAGAGGACCTTGCTCCTGGTGGGGCAAATACCTAGGCATATACTTAAGTGTTCATATAAGCTAATACTGATGTATTGATTAGACTTACCATCTTTCTATACTTATAAATAAATATACTTAATGAACTAATAGACTATGACCACCCTGCATCATTGATTACAATACAACCACTGCCTCGTCAAACAGTGGCCACGAGGATGGGATCCAATTGATGAAGACTTGATGAAGATTTTTGACACTACAACCCCTTTGGGCAATCAACTCTCCTTTCCTGATTTGAAAGCGCTTGGACTTGTAAGGTACCTTGATGAAAGTTTGAACCATGTTAAGTTTAAACCTCATGAAACATTTTTCGTTCCGATCTGACGATTTATGTCAGTTCGAGGGGCATTAAGGTTAGTGAAATCGCTAAATGTTTAACCTTAATGAGGGAAATTATGGCCGTTTAGTCATAGAACTATACTTTGTGATCGAATTTTTTTTCCCCCGCTTTTGTGAGCAAATTCTGCCAGGAAATATACATTTTTGAACGTTTTGTGGAGTCGTTACCTTGTTTATCTTTAAAGTTGGTAGCGCAAGCCTTGACATCACGCGCTCTGACTCGCGTTGGAATTTTCTTTCAGAAGAAGTGTTTCTGTTCTGGCGGTGGAAATAAACAATGGATACAATCGTGATGACGTCAACAAGCATTGCGTAAAACGTCATCACGCAACGTAATACATCTTTGCGTTTTTGACGTTGCCGGCCATTTTATGGGAATTATCTCCATGGAAACACCTGCAAACATTGTCTAAAGACGCGAAGATACAAATTAGTTAAAGAATTAAAAGTGTACGTTTCGCCGATGTGCACGGCAGCGCATATTTCCAATTCCCAGATTTCATTAACATTTTGATGATATTTACCACAACAAGCGTATATTTCTAACATTTTGATGATATTTACCACAACAACGTCTGGAACTGCTTAGACTACGGTGACAACTTTTATTATTTTTATTAACATATCCAGACAACGGTGACTACTGTATTTATATTAATTTATTATTTTTTTACATATTATTGAATCAACGTGCTTATTTTTTTTATTATTAATTATCAGAGTTAATATGGATGTATCCTCTTCTGTTGTAGCTCCTCCCAAGTTCCTGCAAAGCCTTGGTCCTCCATCTATGAATTGGGAGGATTGATCTGAATCATTTGAAATCTATCTAGAAGCTATTGGTGGCGATGTATTTTTACCCTCTAGAAAATTAGCTTTATTGAAGCATAATTTAGGTGTTGAAGGTAGAAAAGTTTTGAAAACTTTACCTAAAACTACTCGTGTTGTTTCTACAGTTCTTGACACTGTTGATGAAAGTAGTGAAACTAGTTCCAATGATACATCTGTAGATGTATATGCTGAAGCTTTAAAAGCTTTAGATGAAAACTATGGAAGAAAAACTAGCATAGTTGTTGAGAGACACAAATTATTTTCTAGAACACAATTACCTGGGGAAAATGTACAACAGTATGTAGCTTGTCTAAGAACTTTAGCCATTACTTGCAAATTCAGGGATTTACATGAGGAAATAATTAGAGATCAATTTATCAATCGAATTAAAAACATTAAGATTCAAGAACGTTTACTTGAACTTAAAAATCCCTCCCTACAGAAAACGGTTGACACAGCCAGAAAAATGGAAAACACGTCACATTATGTTAAAGAGTTAGGTTCAGTGCAACAGAAAGAAAAAGTTGAATCTAATGTTAATGTGGTAAATAGCAGTACAAAAACAGAATATAAAAGTGAAAACAAAGATCCAAAAGTTAATGCTAACAAGGGTCAAGTTTATACAAGTAAACGTATTTGTTTTAGATGCGGGAGTACAAAGTATACTGCGGATTTCAACAAGTGTCCTGCAATTAAAGTTACATGCATGAAATGTAAAAAATTAGGCCATTTTTCTAAATGGTGTAGGACTGGTGATAAAGGAAACCCGAAGCGTTCCGTCAATGTTGTTGAACCTCAATTTGGTGAGGAGGCTGAAGAAATTGATGAGAATGATATTGAAGTTATGGTTGTATATGATGACACTGTGAATGATATTTCTGAAGAATATCAACCTCCTAAGTGTGATGTGTTAGTTTATCGTCATGTTATGGCACTTTGGGCAGACTCGTGCTCGCCCTATACTATCATTGACAAAAGCATGTGGGAAAACGGGAGTAAAACGACTTTGATATCTCCTGATGTACAACCTAAAGGTTATTGTGGCATAAACTGACCCATGTTAGGATATTTTGATGCTCAATTAACTTTTAAAGGTAGGTCATGTTTGAGCAAAGTTTATGTAGTTGAACATGGGAGAGCTTTACTAGGATGGAAGGATCAAAAGAAATTGGGGATTGTATTAAATCCCAATCATCCCGATCAGGTGTTGTTAACCAATGATATTCCTTCATCTAGGTGGGAATCCGTGTTTCCCAAGTTATTTAGCAAAGAGTTAGGATGTTTAGTCAAATTCGAACATAAGATTATTCTTAAAGCAGACGGTATACCAATTGTTCATAAAGTAAGAAATGTACCATTTGCGTTACGGAGTATACTTAAGGAGGAGTTAAACAGGTTGTGTGAGGCCAAGGTAATAGAACCAATAGAAGCCTCTAAATGGCTTAGTCCCATTGTTTTAGCGCGGAAACCCAACGGAAAAATTAGAATGTGTGTGGATCTGCGAGATCTAAATCGGAATATATGGATTGACCGTTATCCATTACCACACATTAATGAGATTATATCTAGTATCAAAGATGCCATGTATTTTTCGTCAATTGACTTATCCAATGCATATCATCAAGTCAAATTACATGCAGAATCTAGGCATTTAACATCATTCATAACGCCTGAAGGTGCCTTCCAGTATCTTAGAATGCCATTCGGATTAGCATCCGCCTCCTCTGTTTTTCAGAGACTCATGTGTAGTATTTTGAAAGATGTAGTCAACGTGAGAGTATTCCAAGACGATGTACAGACCCGGGGTAAAGAATTAACAACTCATGATAAGGTAGTACATCAAGTTCTATTTAAAACTACAAGAAGCTGGATTAACAGTATGTGCTGAAAAATGTAAATTTGGCGTGAGACAAATTGATTATCTAGGGCATACAATTTCTAATGAGGGAGTGAAACCGAAAATGAAGTTATAAGATGCAATTGAAAAGGCTTCTCATCCGACCAACAAAGATTAGCTACGATCCTTTTTAGGACTCGCAGAATATTATTCGAAATTTGTTCCTCACTTTGCTGATAAAGTACATGAATTAAGGTTGTTGATGAAAAAAGGTACTTCCTTTGTTTGGTCTACTGTGTGTCAACATGCATTTGAAAATATCAAATTGGATATTGTAAAAGCAGTTGCCCTAAAACCATATGATCCTAGTCATGTCTGTAGTAATTAGGTTCACGAGAGAAGTAGTTCCAAGATGTATATTTATTCAGAAAGAGAACAACTTAACATCCACAGCAAGGAGGGCAGTAATAACGATCTTCTTCCAACAGGGGCTCACCTTCTACTGCCGTTCTACAAACATCATTACAAAAAGGGGGTGGTGATGGACAGAGTATCTGAGTTAATCAGAACACTCCTACCCAGTCAACAGATCAGGGCTTGATCCATCACCGTTTTTTAGCTCACTGCACCATCCCAGTTCAGAACCTGGCTATATGCAAATTAGTCTGTCCCTGGCCCAGTGCATCATGGGAACAGGGCAGACCAAACTACCAAGCCAATTCTTCACTGGAAAGGAAACAAGCTTCCGGGGACCGGTTTCTGACATTACAGCCGTCTTCGGCCCGGCTTGCTTGAATCCTGATGGTGCAATGAGCAAGGGACTCATGTCTGAGCATACCCTTCCACACTCATGGTGGCCAAAATAATTACAAAAAGGGGGTGGTGATGGACAGAGTATCTGAGTTAATCAGAACACTCCTACCCAGTCAACAGATCAGGGCTTGATCCATCACCGTTTTTTAGCTCACTGCACCATCCCAGTTCAGAACCTGGCTATATGCAAATTAGTCTGTCCCTGGCCCAGTGCATCATGGGAACAGGGCAGACCAAACTACCAAGCCAATTCTTCACTGGAAAGGAAACAAGCTTCCGGGGACCGGTTTCTGACATTACAGCCGTCTTCGGCCCGGCTTGCTTGAATCCTGATGGTGCAATGAGCAAGGGACTCATGTCTGAGCATACCCTTCCACACTCATGGTGGCCAAAATAATTACAAAAAGGGGGTGGTGAGCCCTGATCTGTGGACTGGGTAGGAGTTTTCTGCTTAATTCAGAATACTGTGTCCATCACCACCCCCTTGTAAATAATTTTGGCCACTATAAGCGTGGAAGGGTATACTCGGATGCGAGTTCCTTGCTCACTGCACCATCAGGATTCAAGCAAGCCGGGCCGAAGACGGCTGTAATGCCAGAAACCGGTCCCCGGAAGCTTGTTTCCTTTCTGGTAAAGAATTGGCTTGGTAGTTTGGTCTGCCCTGTTCCCATGATGCACTGGGCCAGGGACAGACTAATTTGCATATAGCCAGGTTCTGAACTGGGATGGTGCAGTGAGCTAAAAAAACGGTGATGGATCAAGCCCTGATCTGTGGACTGGGTAGGAGTGTTCTGCTTAATTCAGAATACTGTGTCCATCACCACCCCCTTGTAAATAATTTTGGCCACTATAAGCGTGGAAGGGTATACTCGGATGCGAGTTCCTTGCTCACTGCACCATCAGGATTCAAGCAAGCCGGGCCGAAGACGGCTGTAATGCCAGAAACCGGTCCCCGGAAGCTTGTTTCCTTTCTGGTAAAGAATTGGCTTGGTAGTTTGGTCTGCCCTGTTCCCATGATGCACTGGGCCAGGGACAGACTAATTTGCATATAGCCAGGTTCTGAACTGGGATGGTGCAGTGAGCTAAAAAACGGTGATGGATCAAGCCCTGATCTGTGGACTGGGTAGGAGTGTTCTGCTTAATTCAGAATACTGTGTCCATCACCACCCCCTTGTAAACAATTTTGGCCACTATAAGCGTGGAAGGGTATACTCGGATGCGAGTTCCTTGCTCACTGCACCATCAGGATTCAAGCAAGCCGGGCCGAAGACGGCTGTAATGCCAGAAACCGGTCCCCGGAAGCTTGTTTCCTTTCTGGTAAAGAATTGGCTTGGTAGTTTGGTCTGCCCTGTTCCCATGATGCACTGGGCCAGGGACAGACTAATTTGCATATAGCCAGGTTCTGAACTGGGATGGTGCAGTGAGCCAAAAAACGGTGATGGATCAAGCCCTGATCTGTGGACTGGGTAGGAGTGTTCTGCTTAATTCAGAATACTGTGTCCATCACCACCCCCTTGTAAATAATTTTGGCCACTATAAGCGTGGAAGGGTATACTCGGATGCGAGTTCCTTGCTCACTGCACCATCAGGATTCAAGCAAGCCGGGCCGAAGACGGCTGTAATGCCAGAAACCGGTCCCCGGAAGCTTGTTTCCTTTCTGGTAAAGAATTGGCTTGGTAGTTTGGTCTGCCCTGTTCCCATGATGCACTGGGCCAGGGACAGACTAATTTGCATATAGCCAGGTTCTGAACTGGGATGGTGCAGTGAGCTAAAAAACGGTGATGGATCAAGCCCTGATCTGTGGACTGGGTAGGAGTGTTCTGCTTAATTCAGAATACTGTGTCCATCACCACCCCCTTGTAAATAATTTTGGCCACTATAAGCGTGGAAGGGTATACTCGGATGCGAGTTCCTTGCTCACTGCACCATCAGGATTCAAGCAAGCCGGGCCGAAGACGGCTGTAATGCCAGAAACCGGTCCCCGGAAGCTTGTTTCCTTTCTGGTAAAGAATTGGCTTGGTAGTTTGGTCTGCCCTGTTCCCATGATGCACTGGGCCAGGGACAGACTAATTTGCATATAGCCAGGTTCTGAACTGGGATGGTGCAGTGAGCTAAAAAACGGTGATGGATCAAGCCCTGATCTGTGGACTGGGTAGGAGTGTTCTGCTTAATTCAGAATACTGTGTCCATCACCACCCCCTTGTAAATAATTTTGGCCACTATAAGCGTGGAAGGGTATACTCGGATGCGAGTTCCTTACTCACTGCACCATCAGGATTCAAGCAAGCCGGGCCGAAGACGGCTGTAATGCCAGAAACCGGTCCCCGGAAGCTTGTTTCCTTTCTGGTAAAGAATTGGCTTGGTAGTTTGGTCTGCCCTGTTCCCATGATGCACTGGGCCAGGGACAGACTAATTTGCATATAGCCAGGTTCTGAACTGGGATGGTGCAGTGAGCTAAAAAACGGTGATGGATCAAGCCCTGATCTGTGGACTGGGTAGGAGTGTTCTGCTTAATTCAGAATACTGTGTCCATCACCACCCCCTTGTAAATAGTTCTACAAACATCAGCAGTGACCTCACAGATTCCATTCTATATGACGCAGCATAGAATACCACACACCTCCCCTCTTTAAAAAAAAAAAAAACCAGGAAGAAGAAAGAAAAGAAAAAAAACAAAAAGAAAAAGAGAAGAAACAAAAAAAAAATTAAATGAATTAAAAACGAACAAAATCTTTCAATTTCATAGGAGGACATTTAACACGTGAACTCCTATGTGAAACAACAAGACCTTGATTGCAGTCCGTAGAAATACTGTTAGAAAGATCATCATGTACAGAATTCTCAGAAATATTATTTGAATTTGAATTTATTTGAATTTAAAAACATTTATACAGCGCACTTTTACCCAGCGGTTTCATGGCGCTATGAGTGAACCAGTGGACGGCAACAGCAGGAGGAATTTAAGCAGTGTGAGCTAACGTAAAAAGGAAGGTTTTGAGGTCCTTCCGAAACTGGAGGTAAGAAGGTGAAGTCCGCAGGGCAACAGGGAGGGAGTTCCAGAAAACTGGAGCCAAAACAGCGAACCTTGCTCCACCGGCCCTCTGTTTTTTAAAGCGGGGAATGGCTAATAGGGCCAGATAAGTGGAGCGAAGTTCTCTGCCTGGAAGGTAGGGCTTAATAGCAGAGCAGATGAACTCGGGGGCGGTACCCGACCTAGCCTGGTAGGTGAGGCAGCCAAGTTTAAAAAGGGCACGCTCTTTCACAGGAAGCCAATGTAGTGCTTTAAGCAGTGGAGTGGCCCGATGGTATTTGGGTAGGCCGTGAATCAGGCGAGCAGCCTGATTCTGCACCAACTGCAAGCGGTGGATCGCATAAGCAGGAGCCCCGTTGTAGATTATGTTACCATAGTCTATACGGGATAGTACCATGGCCAACATGATTATTTTTAAAGCAGAAGGAGAAAAAAAACGGGAAACTTTTCTGATTATTCTGAGGGAAAAAAAACAGGAAGAGACCACAGAACTAACCTGTGGATGGACAGTGAGTTGTGGGTTTAGGAAGATCCCAAGAGTTTTTACTTTGGATACGGGGAGTGGAGGGACACCAAGGGATGAGGGCCAAAAGGAAGGGGACCACGGACTGCAACCACCTCCGGTCAGGACCAGCTCGGTCTTGTCCGGGTTGAGTTTGAGGTGGTTGCAGTTCATCCAGTCCTGAATGAACGTCATGACTGTCCGGACATTCTGGGCGGATGAAGATGGGTGGGAAAGGTTAAAGATTAGCTGGAGGTCATCTGCGTAGTTGAACACGGTGACCTCCAGCTGCTGTAACATAAAAATGAGGGGGTAAATGTATAAATTAAACAAAAGAGGGGAAAGTGATGAACCCTGGGGGAACCCGCACTCTACCTTGCGGGAGGCCGCGGCGAAGCCAGCCAAATGGACCGCCTGAGCCCTCCCAGTGAGGAAGGACTCGAGCCATAAGAGGGCCGAGCCCTCTATGCCCGCCGCCCTGACACGGCGGAGAAGGATGGAGTGGTCCACCGTGTCAAAAGCGGCGGACAAGTCGACGAGGATCAGGGCTTGCGGAAGGTTGATGTCGATACCTTCATGCAATTTGTCCATTACTGAGATCACCACTTTCTCTGTAGAGTGCCGGGGGCGAAAGCCGGCTTGACAGGCGGAGAGGCAATGATTTGCCTCTACGTGGGTGCTCAGGGTGGTCGTGACATGGATTTCAAGGACTTTTGCTAGGTAGGGTAGGAGGGAGATAGGGCGGTAATTGGAGGGGGAGGATGAGTCGGCGTCAGGTTTTTTTATGATTGGTATGACGACCGCCGATTTGTGTGGGCTAGGGACAATACCGTGTGTAAGCGAATCATTAAGAAGGGTCAGGGATGGTGTGGGGCAGGTTGAATAGATTTCCTTGAGGATGTGAGCAGGGGCAAAGTCCAAGGGAGAGCCAGATTTAACCCGGTGAAGCAGAGAAAGGAGTGTGTCATTGGTTAGCAGCGGGATATTGGTAAGTTTAAGGGTGGTAGGGGGCGGGGAGGGATTGACAAAGGTGGGGGAGGGCAGCGGGATGTTGTGTTTGATTTTAATAACTTTGTCAATGAAGAATTCATTGAGCGAATTGCAGAGGGACTGGGAAGGGGGGTGGTGGCCGTAGCTCTACTGGATGATGCCAGTTCATGGACGGTGGAAAAAATGTCCTTAGAGCGAGATTCGGCTGTCATAATCCTGCTCGTGTAGTATTCAGTTTTGGCTTCAAGAATGCCCTTTTTGTAGGTTTGCAAAACGGACAAATAAATTTTCTTTTGTGCGGAGCTATAAGTTCTTCTCCAAGCTCGCTCGGCCCTCCTTGCGGCTAATTTCTTTTCTTTGAGGTCTGAAGTAAACCATCGATTGGCTGCATGGGCCCGCTTGACTGTAAGCCGCCTTAGGGGAGCAAATTCATCACCCGCCAGGGTGAGCCAGTTGTTAATGGCGGCCAGCTGAGAGGTAGCTGCAAGGCCTGAGAGGTCGGGACAAGTTCTGGCCAGAGTTGAGCAGAGAGAAGGCATATCTGTTTTGCCCCATTTCCGGACCCAAGTGTTTTTGGGGAGCTGGGGTTTGGCTAGAGGCGCTAGATCAAGGGAGAAAGTGATGATGGAATGGTCTGACCAGGAACACGGGGATATTATGGGGGATGTAAACGGGACATTCAGTGACCAGATTTGGTCTAACGTATGGCCATGTATGTGGGTGGGACTGTAAATGAGCGGCAAGAAATTCAAGCTGCTCATAAAACTGGTGAACTCTTTTGATTGAGGGCTTTCGGCAGGATCGTTAGGCCAAAAGTTGAGGTCCCCCAAAACTAGTACAGATGAATTGTTAATCACTAGAGTCGCCAGAAGGGTCTGGATACTGGAAAGGAAGGAAGGAGTGGGTTGGGGAGGACGATAGATTAAGACAATAGTGAGGGAAGCCTGGTGAGAAGTCGAACGGGCTACAAGGTGGTCTACATCAGGAATAGGAGGGAAAGGGAGAACCTGAAAATTGAGGTCAGTTCGAGCTATTAGGGCCACTCCTCCTCCCCGCCTGCCTTCTGGGCGGTCCGCCCGGATAGCGGAGTATGAGGATGGTAAGGCGGCTAGCACGTTGGGCAGGGAGTCGGCCTTGAACCAGGTCTCAGTTAAAAATAAGAGATCTGGTTCATGAGAATCGATGTAGTCGAATAGCTCGTATTGATGACTGACCGCAGACCTAGTGTTTAGGAGTGTGGCCGAAGTGCCAAATGGAGAAGCAGGAAGGGGCGGTGGTGGAAAGGAAACAGGGGAAGGAGCAGAGGACAACGAGGTTAAATGTGATACAATCCCGGGAGGGTAATAAGGAGGGGGAGTGTATAGACCAAGATGTACCAAGTAAGTAGTTATGGAGGGGGCGATGGCGCCTGGTGCCCAGTACGAGCATAGCTGAGAAGACGAATATGTAGCGAGACGGGCAGCATCACATGCCCCTAGCCCCGACCGGTCGCGGACGGGCGCACACGGGCTTAACTCAGGCGCAACTCCGGCGCTCCTTCATCGCGCCCGCTGCGCCCGTCCGCTGCGCTCCCGGAAGCGCATTGCTTTTTATATCCTGCCTCCCCGAAAGCGCTGGACCGCTAACTCCGGCCAGGCTTCACGATCAACACAGCCCAAGATGGCGCCTCGCCCTCCACTCAAACAGCTCTGTCAGCTGCGGTGGAACGGGGCGAGGGAGGCCGCAGGAGGGGCAGTAATGTGCACAGGATACGGTAATTAAAAACGGTTGTTAAAAATAGTGCTCCAACATGAAAAGTGACAATTTTAAAATTGCTTAGGCGCCAGCATCTAAATCATGCCTGCGCACACTGAATAGCCTCACAAGCTTTACGATGGAATTGGCGAGCTCTTAAGTTGAGAATCAGCTCACGCTGCACAGAAACTCTCCAGCAAACCTTAGGCGCTGCCACCGACCTAATAGGTTCACAGTGAGCCCTGCGCTGCTTGTCGTTTTATATCCTGCCTCCCCGAAAGCGCTGGACCGCTAACTCCGGCCAGGCTTCACGATCAACACAGCCCAAGATGGCGCCTCGCCCTCCACTCAAACAGCACTGTCAGCTGTGGTGGAACGGGGCGAGGGAGGCCGCAGGAGGGGCAGTAATGTGCACAGGATACGGTAAATAAAAACGGTTGTTAAAAATAGTGCTCCAACATGAAAAGTGACAATTTTAAAATTGCTTAGGCGCCAGCATCTAAATCATGCCTGCGCACACTGAATAGCCTCACAAGCTTTACGATGGAATTGGCGAGCTCTTAAGTTGAGAATCGGCTCGCGCTGCACAGAAACTCTCCAGCAAACCTTAGGCGCTGCCACCGACCTAATAGGTTTATCATTGGTTACATTTTTGTGAAGAACAGAGTTATTATACATATTAACATTAGTAGCATCCCCAAAAGTGTTGTCTTTACACGAAGAAAGATGATCAAAAGCTTCGTGAGTGCCAGAAAGTTCTGAATCATTATCAACAATTTGCAGATTGCTAACAGGTGTCAAATTCGATTGTGATTGAGAAGACCTAAAGTCATCAGTTTTACAAATTGAAATGCGTCTAAAGTTCCAGATTTTGCCATCCTCAACTCTAACAGCCTTGCTGAAAATTTCAATAACCTTGACAGGATTGGACCATCTGGGAGCTCCCTTACGAATTTGTCCCCCAAACTTCACTCTCACGAGATCTCCAATATTCAATTTGGAAGAATTCGTTTTCTGTGCAGAATTGTGAGACATTCTCGCTTGGTACCTATTAACCCTACCTCTCACAGTTTTCAAATCCAATTCCAAATAATCACCGTTCTTAGTTTTTAACCACCAAGGCATGAGTTTGGAGCCCGGTTTTCTACAACGCAACATCTCAAAAGGAGAAAGTCCAGTCACAGAATTAGGAGACATACAATAAGTCAAAAGAGTAGCTTGCAAAGCTTTTTTCCACTTCAAACCACTTCGCAAAGCTAGCTGACAAGATTCCTTAATTACCCTATTGAAACGTTCTACTTGACCGTTAGCTTGAGGAAAATAGTTGGAAACTCTCTTATGTACAATACCACAGTTGGAAAGAAAAGTTGTAAAGACCTCGCTAACAAATTGCGGACCATTGTCAGAGATGATTTCCTCAGGTAACCCTTCTCTAGAAAAAACTTCATTCAAAAATTCAATAATAACATCAGAATTGACCTTCTCAACAATTTTCAATTCTGGCCACTTCGAGAAGTAATCAACCAGAACAATGGCAAACATATCTTTACCGGACTGGTAATTAAAGGGGCCAATAATGTCTATACCTAATTTGCGCCACGGATTCTGGACAAATTCAATAGGAGTAAAACCCACAGAAATAGGTTTCACGGATTTGTCGCTCAAGGAACAAGGAGAACAATTTCTGACCCATCTGTCAATCATACAATCCATACTAGGCCACCAATAAAATTCTCTAATTCTTCTCTTAGTTGTGGACATCCCCATGTGGCCTTCATGCGCAAGATTACGAATAGACTTTCTCATATCCTTGGGAGGAATCATTTTATCAGCTCTGAAAACCATCCCACAATTTTCCATTAATTCATCCTTAACCTTAAAGAAAGAAGCCAAATCACCACTGAGTTTTCTCTCTTCAGGCCAACCGTTACTTAGAAAAACCCTCACATCCTTCAGGACCTCATCTTGTTCCATAGCGTTTGTCCATACAGACTGAGAAATCAATTTAGATTGTTCATTACCATTGATAACATTTACATCACACATAGTAAAAGCCACATCACATTCTTCGGTGTGTTCAACTGTAGAACTATCTTTTACGGGAAAACGAGACATGCAATCGGCATGAACATTGAAGCGACCTGGAACATAAACAACCACACAACGATATTCTTGTAACTTAGCAGCAAGCCTCGCTAGACGAGCAGTGAGAGTTCTACCACCCCAGCTGATAACATACTAACAAGAGGTTTGTGATCGGTCCTTAATGAAAATTTTGTACCCCAAAGAAATTGGCGGAAATGTTGAGTGGCCCAAGTACAAGCAAGTAACTCTTTTTCTATTGTGGAATAGTTAAATTCTGCGCCTTGGAGGGACCTTGAAGCATATGAAACTACATATTCCCCCAGTTTGTCCTTTTGCATTAATACAGCTTCTAAGCCAACATTACTAGCATCGACACAGACTATGCATTCTTTACCAACTGAATATGGTTTCAGAAATGGAGCATCAATGATTTTACTTTTGAGAACATCAAAAGATTCTTGTTGGTCTTTACCCCATACAAATTTTGCTTGTTTCTTCAACAAAGAACGTAAAGGATGAACTAAAGTAGAATAATTTTGTACAAATTTTCCATAAAATTCAGTAAGGCCCAGAAAAGACAATAATTGTTCTTTGGAAGTAGGAATGGGAGCTGAGGTAATACTTTTAACATGGTTGAGTTTAGGTTTAATACCATTTTACCATTTTTTGAAATTTCATGACCCAAGTACTCAACTTTGGATTGCCTGAACTTACATTTGGAAAACTTTAAGGTTAGACCTTTCTCCTGGACACTGCTTAAAACAGAATGTAAATTAGAATCATGTTCATTACAATCTTTACCAAATATCAGAATGTCGTCTTGAAAAGCTAATGCACCATTACAATTCTTGAGTACGTCTTTCATCAACCGTTGAAAGACGGAAGCGGCACTAGCTAGTCCGAAAGGCATTCTCAAATATTGGAACATACCCTCCGGAGTAAAAAATGCAGTTAACTTTTTAGATTCTTCATGTAACTCCACCTGGTGATATGCACTGGCCAGGTCAATAGTAGAAAATACAGTGGCACCAGATAAGGAGGAAATTAATTCATGAATATTTGGTAAGGGATGTTTATCGATCCAAATTTCTTGGTTTAAACTGCGGAGATCCACACATAGGCGGAGATCTCCTGAACTCTTAAGTGATAAAACAATGGGAGATACCCATGGAGAGGATTCAATGGACTCAATAATTTGTTTTAAAACAAGATCATCCAAAATTTCTTTAAGTTTACCCCTATAAGCTAATGGAACATTCCTCACTCTGTGTCTAACAGAAACTGCATTTTCATTGAGAATTATTTTATGTTTAAAATCAGAATATTTGCCAAGGGTATCTTTGAAGACATCAGGAAAATTCCTCTTGAGATTATCAACAAAGCTAGGATCATCTACAATTACATTGGTATTCATATCAACTAGAGTATTTACTTCCGAATCTACAAAACATACAGGAGGATTGGAATTAGGATCAAGTTTAATTCCTAGTTCACGTTGGTGTGGCCACCCCAGAATAACTACCCCTTTTGTAGCCACATACACTTTCCCATTGGTGATCCAATCTCTAATTTGAAGGGTAGCCCAAAAATATCCCTCCAGGTTTATTCTTTTTCCAGTGTAACCTCCAGGATGAATATCAGGAATTAGAAGTTCTCTGTTGCCCCATAAACTTCTAAACAAATTTAAATCAATGATAGAGTACCATGAACAGGAATCTATCATTAATTCAATTGAAATATTGTCTACCAATATGGGACAAGAGGGAAATTCTTTGAGTTCAGCTTCATCTACAGAAAGAATACAATTGAAACTATGGATAACTTCTTCTTCCTCCTGTGAAACATAGTTAACTCTTTGAAAAGAACGACACACATTACTAAAATGTCCTTTTCTTTTGCATTTGACACACACTCTGTCCCAAGCAGGACAACCTCTGTAATTACCAACATGGTTGGGACTTCCACAACGATAACAAGAAATATTCTTCTTTTGAGAAAACTTGTTGTCAGAGTAGTTCTTATTTTCACCAAATTTCTTCTCATTGTCTTTTTTAAACAAACTTTTGGAAGAAAAATTAGAATTAGTTTGGTTTTTTGACTAAAGAAACTTCAGGTTCAGGAACTTGAGGTTTAACACCAGAACCTCTAATTTCAGACACAAACAATTCTGATAACAGCATTAAGGGTAGATTCTGTGCCAAGCCAAAGTCTTTCTTGAATTTTCTTTCTCTTTGTACGCATCATAATCTGATCTCTTAGAACCTGTTCATAAGAGATTGTTTCAAAAGAACAGTAACAAGCTAAAGAGCGTAAAGCTGAGACATAATCCTCAATGGATTCGTCTTGTTTTTGAATACAAGAGTAGAACTTGAATCTTTCCATGACTGTATTTATTTTCCTGCCAAAACGAATTTTCATTTGTCTAGTAGCTTTCTCAAAAACATCAATGTCTCCGGCATCTTCAATAGGAGGAAGATTGTCAAACTCCTTGATGCCAGCGCCTCCCAAGCAATGTCTTAAAAGAGCTAGTTTGCGTTTCGCAGAGCAACCATCCTTTTCAAGCACTTCAACATATGCCATAAACATTGGGAACCATAAGTCCCATTCAATGTTCGGATCACCGGCTGTTTGCAAAAATTGAGGGGGAGCAGCAAGTAGTTCCAAGATGTATATTTATTCAGAAAGAGAACAACTTAACATCCACAGCAAGAAGGGCAGTAATAACGATCTTCTTCCAACAGGGGCTCACCTTCTACTGCCGTTCTACAAACATCAGCAGTGACCTCAGATTCCATTCTATATGACGCAGCATAGAATACCACAATGTCTATATAATTGTAGTTGATGCCAGTGCATATGGGTTAGGCGCTGTTCTTATGCAAAGGAACAAAGGAACTGAGCGGATCATAGCCTTTGCTTCTCGCACGCTCAAAGGTGCTGAACCCTCTTACTCAGTGATTGAAAAAGAGGCCTTAGCGTGTTGGTGGGGCGTAGACCATTTCAAAACATTTATTTGGGGAACAGCATTTGAATTAAGGACAGATCACAGGCCACTCATTGACATTTTCACTACAACAGGTGCATCTAGAGCTACACCTAGAATAGCAAAGTGGATGTACAGATTACAAGAATATAACTTTCAGATAAATTATGTCCCAGGTCACAAAAACATCAGTGCAGACTGTTTGTCCCGTCTTCCTTTGCCTTGTGATAACGATGAAATACAAGAAGACAAAGACGAATGGTTAGTTGCCAGTGTTGAGGAGTCATGCAATAATGCAATAAGTGAACATGAATGGATTTAAGCTGTAGCTAAGGATGGTATGTTACAACAAGTAATTAACAATTTGCATGTAGGTGTGAATGCACCGTCTTTGGATAAGAGTGTTCTTGCTGATTACAAAATGGTTTGGTCTAAATAATCCTTTTCTGATGGTATTCTTAGAAGAGGTGAGAGATTAGTGGTACCTTTGATTTTACATGACAGGATGTTGTGTTTATTACATGAAGGTCATAGTGGTATGACCAGTATGAAAAGGAGAGCGAGGAATGACTTCTGGTGGGTAGGTATGGACAAAGACATCGATAGGTGTGTTCGTAGTTGTTTAGCATGTATGTGCAGTGATAAATCACATAAATCTCAGGAAACTACCATATCGGCATCCTCTTTCCCTGATAAACCTTGGGATAAAGTTGCTATAGACATTTGTGGTCCATTTCATGTAAAGGGTATTGAGAACAAATATGCCATAGTTTTAATGGATTTTCACACCAAATGGCCAGAAGTTGCATTTGTAAGGGACATCAAAGCCTCTAACATGATTGAGTTTTGTGAAGAAATTTTTCATAGAGAGGGGTATCCAAGTGTCGTTTTATCAGACAACGGTCCACAGTTTGTGGCGGAAGAATTTTCTGCATATCTTAACAAGGTATGTGTGAAACACGTCACTACTTCTGTTTATAACCCAAGAGAAAACGGTTTAGTGGAAAGGTTTAACCGAGTATTAAAAGAGTGCATACAACTAGCTAGTAATAATGATGATAACTGTAAGATGGCTGTCAAGGAGATGCTATGGTGTTATAGGAATACTCCCCACACAGCAACAGGGGAGTCTCCTTTTTCTTTATTGAAGGGGCGTGTGGCTGCGTCTAAAGTAAAACCTACTTGGATGTCTCAGAAAGTCACAAAAGCATTTGATACAAGAGAAATGTTGAATAGGGTACAAGCATATCGGAATAAATATGTTCATAATCATAATATCAAAGTCAAGAGTTCTCCAAGGTTATTTAGAGTGGGAGAATGGGTACGTACACATCAAATGGGAAATCAGAAACCAGGGTTTTCCAAATGATCTAAACCCAAACAAATTATTCACACAGAAGGCAATATTGTGAAATTGGATGATGGCAAACGTTGGAATATAAGAAGCATAACAAGATGTAATGATTTAGAATGCAAACACATTTTGAGTCAGAAATTGACGAGTATTAATGCCAAAGCATCAATTGAGAAAATGGAAGAGGAATCTATTTGTCCTAAATTAGATGTGAAAGTATCAATTGGGAATATGAAAGAGAAATCTAATCGTCTTAAATCAAAACCAATCTGGATGAAAGATTATAAATGCACATAAATGTAGGTCTATGTAAGTTGTTAGAATTATCAAATTGCAACATCACATTTCTATATATACTGTTTTACTTGGTCATATAATTTCTATTTTATTTAAGTCTTTTGTTATTGTAGAAAAGAAGATATGTTGTATCTTGGTAACAGTCTCAGTGTTCTGTATGTGTATGACATGTTCACTGGATTCTGGAGTGTAGAATGCAGGGAACAGATCAGAGGAGAACTGTTGCTGAATGAAGAAGGACCCTGTATGCCTTTGTGGTTGTATTACTGAATAAAACTTACTTTTTCTACAATCAACCACTGCCTCTTCATAACTTAACAGAAGCGGCATTTTACAACACTCAAGTTTTTAGACTTCATATACTGGTAATCTGATAAACATGTGTGCAAACCAGAATCTACTTTATGGAGGAGCTTTATTGCATTCAAAAAGAGTGTGGTGTCTCCAGCTTTCTTGACACTAGATCATTGTTATCTCTACCCATTCGCTTGCATCAAAGAAACTTTGTAGCTTGCATGCTGTTGATTTTTAGGTCAAGCTGGCGTGGACTGCGCACATGCGCAGTCTCGCTTGCAAGATTTAATGATTTAGAGTATCTTACACTAGCTGGCTTTAAGCCCCGCCCCTCTCTCCCATTGGCCGGCGTCACCGTTTATGCTAAACGGTGGCCGGCCATTGGGAAAGAGGTATTGATGACATACACTTTTCTCTTTTTCTGCCGTCCCACTTGGACGGTCTACCCTGACTTCCTGCTGGCGTAAAAGGTTTGTTATCTTTATGGGGCCAAAACACATGGTCCCATAAAGATAATAAAAACCTTTTACGCCAGAAGGAAAGCAGGCCGAGGCCGTCCAAGTGGGAAGGCAGAAAAAGACAAAAGTGTACGTCAGCTGCCTGGTGAGAGCTTGCTTTCTTTGATGTCCTTATTCGGGATATAGTTAGATCGCACATCGTGCGCGGGTTTGTACTTGTTTACAAGAATGGCCAGCGTGTGCGCCTAAAGGTAAACGCACTCAAGTGGAAGAGCTGCATTTGGGTGACGTATACTTAAGTGCTGCTCACGTTACCAATCACGGGAGGATGAAGGGCAGAGGCTGCACGTCACATACTCCGCCCTGGAGCCGACCCTGTGCTCACGTTACCGATCACGGGAGGATGAATAGCAGAGGCTGCTCTGCAAGTCACATACACCACCCTACTCTTCCCCGCGTGGCGCTGTATGTGACGTGCAGGGTAACCCCTGCCATTCATCCATTCACGGCCAGACCCGTCTGCGCCATTTTCTGCACGTTATATTTCACTTACACACCGGTTAAATCATCTTCGAAGAGCTATAGTGCACAACTCACTGGCGTTTTAATCCTGTATCTGTATGTCTCTTTTCCTGCTGAAAACCTGCACCTCAGGCCTCTACTTGTACACTGCTCCAACACCACTCTTCAGCTCAGACGCCTGTCATAGCAACCTAGGTCACAGCTCCAGTCAGTGCTGCTCACATTACCGATCACGGGAGGATGAAGGGCAGAGGCTGCACTGCGCGACACATACACCGCCGACTCTCCCTCCCCACGAGGGCTCCTGTCAGGAGCGCTGCTCATGTTACCGATCACAGGAGGATGAAGGGCAGAGATTGCCCTGCGCGTCACATACACCGCCCGACTCTCCCTCCCCACGAGGACTCCTCTCCGGAGCGCTGCTCTTGTTACCGACATCAGAAGGATGAAGGGCAGAGGCTGCACGTCACATACACCGCCCTGGAGCGGGCCCTGTGCTCATGTTAACGATCACAGGAGGGTGAACGGCAGAGGCTGCCCTGCAAGCCACATACACCGCCCTACTCTCTCTCCCCACAAGGACTTCTCTCCGGAGCGCTGCTCACGTTACCGATCATGGGAGGATGAAGGGGAAAAGCTGCCCTGCGCGTCACATACACCGCCCGACTCTCCCTCCCAAAGGTTCTGCAGACTTCCTAGTACTCCCCCGTACCCACCAGCTCCCGGCACCTAATCTTTGGACGCTACATGTTGCCTCTCATTTTGACATAAAGTTTCATCTTTCCAGCGCCATCTGCCGGCGGAGATTTAACATAGCCTCTGACGAGCTTTCACGGCGCTGTCCTACAATGCCGGCAGAGGCTAGTGCCCCACTAGTCCCACTGGGATCTAAAAGGCAAGCGACAAAACCTACAAATTATGTCATCAGTCAGAGCCTGTAGACCAGGCACACGCTGACTGCAGCCTCGCGGGCTCAGCATAGATACCTTTTTATGGCCATTACTCCCCAGTCCCAGAATGAACATCTGTGTATTCACAACCTCACTCTCTCCTGTCTAACTGATCTCTAGTTCGAGCCGTTCCTCTGTGCTGATGATTGTACCTCTGCACCGATGCTCACACACAGAGCTCTAGTTCGAGTTGTACCACTGTGCTGATGATTGTACCTCTGTGCTGATGATTGTACTTCTGTGCTGATGATTGTACTTCTGTGTCAATGCTCACACGCAGAGCTCTACTTCGAGTCGTACCTCTGTACTGGTGCTCGCACACAGAGCTCTGGTTCGAGTTGTACCTCTGCTGATGCTCACTAGCAGAACTCTAGTTCAGCCCGTACCGCTATACAGATGCTCTCATGCAGAGCTCTGATTCGAGTCGTACCTCTGTGCTGAAGCTCACAGTTCAAGTCCTACCACTGCACTGTACCTCTGTGCTGATGCTCACAAACAGAGCTCTAGTTCGAGTTGTACCTCTGTGCTGATGATTGTACCTCTGTGCTGATGATTGTACCTCTGTGTCAATGCTCACACGCAGAGCTCTACTTCGAGTCGTACCTCTGTACTGGTGCTCACACACAGAGCTCTGGTTCGAGTTGTACCTCTGCTGATGCTCACTAGCAGAACTCTAGTTCAGGCCGTACCTCTATACAGATGTTCTCATGCGGAGCTCTGATTCGAGTCGTACCTCTGTGCTGAAGCTCACAGTTCAAGTCCTACCACTGCACTGTACCTCTTTGCTGATGCTCACAAACAGAGCTCTAGTTCGAGTTCTACCTCTGTTCTGAAGCTCACAGTTCAATTCATACCTCTGCTCCGTACCTCTGTGCTAATGCTCAGATGCAGAGCTTTAGTTCAAGCCAAACCTCTGTACTGATGCTCACATACAGAGCTCTAGTTCGAGTCGTACCTCTGCCTTTGTGGTACCTCGCTTGATGATTTTCTCACCGCGGCCTCCCCACCGCAGAAGGCACAGCTCCCTCGGCCCCACTGCGGGAGGAGCAGAGCTACCGAGAGGAGTCCTCGTGGGCAGGGAGTGTATGGCGCTGTATGTGACGTTCAGGGCAGCCCCTGCTATTCATCCATTCACGGCTGACCCGTCTGCACAATTATCTGCACTTTATACTTCACTCGTCTTACACTCCGGTTAAATTATCTTCGATTTCACAGCGCTGTCCTTCACTGCCGGCGGAGACTTCATATTGCTGTGTGCATCGCACCCGCGCGCTTTGCACAATCGGGGCGATGTGTGCACGCTCAATGGCACTGGTTTGGGAGAGAGGGCGAGGGGTGGGAGAAAAGTAGACCAAAAGTTGTTTGTGTGTGTAAAAGGCCGCTTTATTAAGACACAGGTGCACATTACAAACACAAACCTTGGCAACGCCTTACAAAACTAAACCTCACTAAATAAATAAATAACTACAAACTCAGCCCCCCGAACCCTCCCCCACCCCTAAAAACATTTGAGCCCTCCCGCTCCCAACAATACATCAATAACAATATAACAGCATTATAACATTACGTCATCAATAAAACATTACATCATCAATAAAACATTTCGTCATTAAACAAACATACGTCATCGTTAAACTTTATTCGTCAAACCACAATTGCAATAACAACGGTCAGGTCCTCCATAACCATAAACCCTGCCTGACCCTGCACTCCTGCAGATACCCCCCTCACAAAACTGAACGGTCAAACCATGACCAACATACCCCAGCACTTGTCAAAGAAATACTCGAACTAATACTCAACCAGCAATCTGCCTAAAACCGTAATGATACCCAAAAACACCGCACAGCACCTGTGTCTAGCGACGGATACAAATACAAGAGAAAAACCCCTGCACACCGGTGGCCCACAAAACAGCCTTTTACTTAAAAAAGAAAATTGGAGCAAAACCCCCAAAATGGGAAAAAACTGGGCAGCGAGGGGAAAAAAGGAACATTTAAAGCAAAAATTGGGGGAGGGAGGGTGGGACAAAAAAGCTATAAGCCCACCTAGCCACCAGGTCACCAAACCTAAAATGGTGGCTGGTAGGCAGTGGGAGGGGAGTTTATAATTGGGCTATACTGGTCCTACTAGACCAGCCCAAATCTAGAAACTTCTGTTCCTCTTAAAGAGATACCCCTCGCAGCTCTCCCAAACCGCCCGGGGGAGGAGACCTCCCGGCGGTCGGCTCCCTCCCCCAAGCCCCCCTTGGGAGAGAGGGCGAGGGGTGGGAGAAAAGTAGACCAAAAGTTGTTTGTGTGTGTAAAAGGCCGCTTTATTAAGACACAGGTGCACATTACAAACACAAACCTTGGCAACGCCTTACAAAACTAAACCTCACTAAATAAATAAATAACTACAAACTCAGCCCCCCGAACCCTCCCCCACCCCTAAAAACATTTGAGCCCTCCCGCTCCCAACAATACATCAATAACAATATAACAGCATTATAACATTACGTCATCAATAAAACATTACATCATCAATAAAACATTTCGTCATTAAACAAACATACGTCATCGTTAAACTTTATTCGTCAAACCACAATTGCAATAACAACGGTCAGGTCCTCCATAACCATAAACCCTGCCTGACCCTGCACTCCTGCAGATACCCCCCTCACAAAACTGAACGGTCAAACCATGACCAACATACCCCAGCACTTGTCAAAGAAATACTCGAACTAATACTCAACCAGCAATCTGCCTAAAACCGTAATGATACCCAAAAACACCGCCACCCAGAAAGGTAGGCGGGGAAGACACGCCTCCCTTTCTGCCCCCCAACCGCGAAGCGAAAGAGAAACCAGAAAATCAGCGCTGCATGGCCAATGCCCGGGCTAATACCTCACGAATCTCCAACAAGTAAAGTTCCATGCCCACACGGGACAAATGAACTCCATCATCCCTAAAGAATTCAACAGACTCAAACTTAATGTCCCTGTGTGAAATCCTGCTGAAACCAAGGCTTCTACAGCAACGAGACACCTCCGAATTCACTTTCTTCCTAGCCCGATCGACAGCCCTGGGATTCACCGCTCCTCTCCATATCCTGCGAGGGATTAACTCTGTCCAAAAAACATGACACCCAGCCCACCGTTCCTTAATGAGGCCTAAATCTCGTTTCATAGCTCGCAGCAAGACTACACCTTTCGTTGCACATAGGTCATTTTCTCCCAAATGAATGACTAAAATATCCGGGCAGACACCGCCCACCATGTTGTTGTTCAAACAAGGGATCAACTCTCTCCAGAGCATCCCGCCTTTACCCTTCCAAAGAACGTTAAACATTCGATCATTGAAACCAAGTAGATCTCCAAAGTAACTCCTCGCTGCCTGGACTCTGGCCCACTTGACAAAGGAATGCCCCACTATCCAGACCGTTACCACCGAGGAGCGAGGCCCAGCAACGGATCCTGAAAAAGAAAAGAGAGTTAGAATCCTGTGAAGGAGGATGACGCATGCGCCTCCTCCGCCGAGCTCCTCACATAACGCTGGAAACAGTTAGAAGACCAGCGCCCCAATCGCATAATATCCCTTTCAGACCAATTTCTGTGAAAAGCTTCAGTGGCTGCACCTATTCTGAAAGAGTGAGTACCATAAATATTGCCATCGAGACCTATGTGCTGTAGCGCTTTGCGCAAAACCATACGCAATTGATAAGGTGTTACAGGGGTGCCATTGATATGTTGGAAAACCAGGACTTCATCGCCACCCCCACACAAGGAACGCCAGCGCCACGCCAGCAGTAGAGGGCAAGTAAGCTTCGGAGCACATGCCTGTAACCACACACCTTTCCCCTTACCCGTCTGATCAGTTTTAGAACTGGCCAACCATACATGAACTCCCTCATCATAACAAAAAACGTCCTTCCAAAACAATCCACACTTATATTTTGAACCCAACAACTCCGATACCCTGAAAGCACCAAAAAACATGAACGCCATCAACATTGAGAAAAGACATGCCTCAAAATCATCCGAACAAACTAAAGGCAAAACCGTAATTAACCTGGCAAGAACTTGCCAAGATATAGGGGCTCTGGATCTACCAACGTGCCCTTGCTCCCTGGCCCAGCCCTCAAGCATCCTTCTACCAATTTCCCCCGCAGATGGAGGATAGCCCCACCACAACTTCCCCATGAAAGCAATCCCCGCCAGTTTCCCAGCAATGGTTAC
Source organism: Lissotriton helveticus (assembly GCF_964261635.1). Lineage (NCBI taxonomy): Eukaryota > Metazoa > Chordata > Amphibia > Caudata > Salamandridae > Lissotriton > Lissotriton helveticus. Next base: position 1,027,608,587 of record NC_136063.1, read on the forward strand.
TTTGGTCAAACCCTTATCCATGAGGTCCAGTATAAAGTTGACCACATCATCCGACCGACTCGACAGATCCTCCCTTCTGACAGCACCAGATTCCAGAAATTCCTTCCACGCAAGGGAATACGCAGAACGCGTGGACACAGACAGAGAACCTACCACCAATTGAACGACCCGACCTCGCCGACGTGCCACAGATGACTCGGCATCGGAGTCGGGGATCTGTCCGCATCCCTCGCCAGTCCACGGAATCTCCCCCACTGTGAACGAGACAGAGCATCCGCAATGTCATTGTCCACGCCAGGAATGTGTAAAGCACGAAAATGAATATCGTGTTTCAAACAACCAAGAACAAAAACTCTCATAAGTTTCAACACTTGTTCGTCCCTGGCCGATTGGCGATTCACTATCTCCACCACCGCCATGTTATCCACACGAAACAGCACTTTCTTGTGCGCCAATTCCTCCCCCCACAGTGTCAAGGCGACCAATAAGGGGAACAGTTCCAGGAAAGTGATGCTGCGACCTCCATTCAACCATTCATCGGGCCAACGTTCCGCACACCATTTGCCATTCCAAAAGAGCCCAAAACCATCACTGCCAGCAGCATCCGAAAACATTTGTACATCCCACTGAAAGTCAACCTCTCTGACCAAGGGGACACCATTGAAGGAGTTCAGGAAAAACTTCCACATTCTCAAATCCTCCTTGACACCAGCAGACAGACGAACACGATGGTGGGGCAAATGATGACCTGCCAAAGCCCTGCCCAGTCTCCTACAAAATGTCCTGCCCGCTCTCACCACTCTGCAGGCAAAATTCAAATGACCCAAAAGCACTTGAATCTCTTTCACCAACACTTTTCTCTTTGACAACATCACATCCAGTAAGTCAATCATGTTGACCCGTTTGTCCTCGGGCAGTCGAGCAGACATAAGCACAGAGTCTATTTCAATACCCAAAAAGGAGAGGACAGTGGCAGGGCCCATTGTTTTCTCGGGAGCCAAAGGAACTCCCAAATCCTCCATGAGCCCTTGGAATGTGTCCAGAGCCTTCTGGCACTCCGCGGAGCCCGGGGATCCGACAAAGAAAAAATCATCGAGATAGTGTGTTACCAGGGTATGACCGGACTGATGGGAAAAAATACCATTGCAGAAAAGTACTGAAACACTCAAACAAGGCACACGATATGGAGCAGCCCATCGGCAGCGCCTTGTCCACATACCATTTACCAGCGAACTGAATACCTAAAAGGCTCCAATCGTCCGGGTGGACAGGCAATAACCGAAAAGCAGACTTGATGTCACACTTAGCCATCTCAGCGGCTGCGCCCGCTGTCACAACAAGTGACATGGCCACGTCAACCGAAGAGTAAGAGACAGACACTGCCTCTGGGTCAATGAAATCATTAACAGACGACCCTTCAGGCCATGACAAATGTTGAATCAGCCGAAACTGTCCCGGTTCTTTCTTCGGGACAACTCCAACCGGTGAAACAATCAAGTTATGGATCGGCCAATCGTGAAACGGGCCAGCCATCCTCCCTTCATGTACCTCCTTATTAAGTTTGTCTTGTACCACTGTGGCATGTTCAGAAGCTGATTTTAAATTGGCAGACCACCTCCGTTCCCTAGAACCTAAGTAACCGAGTCGGAACCCAAACTGAAAACCTTCCAACAGTGTAACTTTTGCTGACTGATCTTCGAAACCATGGAGGGCAATACGCAGCTTTTCTAACTTAACTGGCGTACGAGCCCTTGGACCCAGCACCCTTAGCACCTCTGTATCCCCTTCCTCCTGAAAATTGTGAAGTCGTATTTGATGTTCCTGAAACCGTTTGCTTTCCATGTGTACCCTCCGATGGCTGATTGTCCCAACACTTGGACAACGGGTGCTTCCTACCACAACCTGAGCATTCATGTTTAAATTTACAATACTCCCTGGTACAGGAGCCCCTATTAAATTCCCAACAGAAACCAGACCCTGAGTGCAAGGTTGCAGTGGCCCCCACCCCTCCCCGGGTGGGCTTCCCCTGAAAGGGCCGGTAAACTAACGGCAAACCACTGGCCGTAAAAATGGTTTTCCCCCCTGACGCTGACCCCATTGTGTGTTGCCACAAGTCATTATCCAGCTCCCCCCACTTAGCCTCCGGGTCCCAAGCCATCCTGGCCCTAAATTCCTCATCATATTGAGACCAAGCAAAACCACCCCCGGTGATCTGGGCCTTGCGAATGACGTCCATGTATTTAAAAAGGGACACGCTGCGCTCAGGGAACTTTTCGCAATATACACTGGCATAAATCAAAAATGCAGCTGTCCAGTTTTCAATAGTTAAAGGCACTCTGGGGCGTTTTGCCAGCTCAAACTCCTCCTCCTTAGACCCCTCTTTAGACCGGACTTCCCTGTGGAGTAGCTTCAGTAGTTCCACATACTCACCATTCCAAATTCGTTCCTTGGTACTTAACATGAGATGAGCACCTAACGGTTTCGTAACCCCCATGTAAGGCAGTTTCTTGATTTTTAATTCTTTACTGGCCACAGGCTCTTTAACCTTGCTGGAAGCACCAGCCATAACACCACCTACCACCTTGTTCGTAATGTCTACCACATCATCTGTACCAACTGCTGTGTCTTTTACATATCGACCTTTGACCAGACGGCCATCACCACTAATCACTTCGGTTTCACCACCTGTACCCACAGACACCATCGTAGGTTTGGCCTGTGTGGCTGATTGCTCACCTGGCAACAGAGAGACCACTCTCGATGGCTCCGCCCGTGTCTCCGAGGTCAATGCATCCGGTCTGCGAGGCGCCCTACTCGATGGGCCGTGCTCTCTTCTCCCTTGCACTTGACTTTGGACCACTGGAGCCTGTAACACACTAGAAGAAACATGAGAGGGCACCCCCCTTTCCGGATCCCGCACTTCACCTTCTTCAGGACTCTCTTCGTCGTAGTCCAACACCACTGAATCGACACTGGTATGCAACAAATCACCACGGGTCTTACCCAACCCGGTATCAACCACCGTACATTTAAATGATTTTGAAACTCCAGGAGGGGGAGCAGACTGTACGCGCCTGTACCTCCCTGTGCGTTGACTCTGTAGCTCCTTAGCCGCCGGCAAGGCCTGCCACCTATACCTGCTACTCGTTGGGGCCAGCGGGGTCACGCCAGACCCTCGTGTGCTGGCCGCGGCGGGATCCCTCGGTGGAACAGAGAGGGCCGCGCTAGGCACTCTCCTCACTTCCCCTTGGCGAGATGGGACTGGACCGCGCCCTGCCAAGTCTGGACCTCCGCACCTATCCCTGTCCTGAAAAGAAAAGGTTTGGACTGGTGTGCTAGTGTTCCTACAAACTACATTCAAACCAGGCTCTGTCCCCCTCCAAGCACTATCCACACTCAGGATCTGACCCCTCTCCAAAGAACGTCCTCGAACAGTAGATCTCAAAGGCACCTCCCTAACCGGAGAGCCACCTATCACCTCTTCATCCTCACTGCAATCTAAATTATCCATTGCTAACACAGAAGAAGAAGGCTGAATAGGAGCTCTAGAACGCCACTCGTGGCCCGCACCCTCCTTCCGACCACTCCGCTGCGCGAGACCTGCTGCGCCAAAATGCTCCCACCCTGGGGAACCACACATAAAATATGGGCCTCTGGTATCACCAGTCAATAGCGGAACTGCACCCCTAGGCCCTTGTACCACCCCACCACTCACAGGGCCAACCCCCCTACCATGTTCCAACATCGTGCCCTGGGAGCCCACACCCCCTATGTTCAGTGCACCAGGAGTGCAAAGCCTTCCAGTGTTAAATACCACAGAAGAACTAAGAACTGCTGGCCCTGTACCAACAGCATATCGTGGGATACTATGGTCAGGAAGAAAGGATACGCGCCCCCCCATTGATATACTCCTGTCGTCTCTCTGAAGACTGTCATCCCCTCCCAGAAAAGCAAAAGACCCAAAATCCCCCGAACGTGGAGCCCCCTGCCCCAAAGCTACTCCAGAAAGCGAACCTCCTTCGCCCATTTGGGCCCATTCACCCTCACCCCTAGAACCCCCCCCAACAGACAGAACATCACCCACTGAAGACCCAGGCGTGGAAAATAATAAGGGGCTACCAACATTACCCCCAACATCCACCAAATCAATATCTGCACCCTGCCCAGAAACCACCTGCCCAGAAGAAATTGCCAGGCCCACTGAGTCCCTCCCAACATGAGGTAACACCAAGCCCGACTCCCCCTGCTCTCCATCCTGCCTCACAGAAACCAACTGCCTCGAAGGGGTTAAAAACATTCCAGTTGCCGCCTCATTCGAAAACTGTGACTCCTCGACAAACCACTGAGCGTCACGTGCACCAATTTGAACCCGCTCCTGATCCACACCTGGTAATGCAAACTGAACGGAGCCTCTGCGCGCACCACGCGCAGAAACTACCTCTGCATGCTGAAAGCGCCGCTCGACCAGAGGGTCCGAAGCGGAGCGCTTCTTGCTCCGTCCCCGGCCCCCTCGTCCCCGCCTCCCTGACGATGAAGGGACAGAACCCAACGGCTCCTTTAAAGACATCACTGCCGCCCGCGCCGCTGAGGAGGGAAGAAGCGCGCCTCCCGACACCTGCGTCTGCCCCACAATAACGCCAGGCATGCCCGGGGCTCCCCCCGCCCCCACCGCCACACACGCATGGGGAGCCGGAGCAAAAGACGCCTCCCTCCCGCCCTCCACAGAAGCGCCGCGCGACGCCGGGGCTCCCACCTCCCCCGCAGACACACGCGTCAGCTGCTGAGGGGCCGGCTTCCTAGTACGGGACCGGCCCCTATCGCTTACCTGGCTCGGGCGTCTCTTCTTCGGCGACGAGCACGCCAATACCGCCGCAACTACGCCAGCTGAAGCCTGGCGCTGGGGTCGCGCCGGCCCACCTCCTGTCACCAAATCCATGCGACCTGCTTCAGCAAGCAGGCGCATCGCTTCGATCACACGGGCATCCTCCATTGCCAAAGATACTGATATAATAAACCTAACAAAAGGCCTAACAAAAACCTCACACCACAAAACCCTGACAAAAAAGCTATAAGCCCACCTAGCCACCAGGTCACCAAACCTAAAATGGTGGCTGGTAGGCAGTGGGAGGGGAGTTTATAATTGGGCTATACTGGTCCTACTAGACCAGCCCAAATCTAGAAACTTCTGTTCCTCTTAAAGAGATACCCCTCGCAGCTCTCCCAAACCGCCCGGGGGAGGAGACCTCCCGGCGGTCGGCTCCCTCCCCCAAGCCCCCCTTGGGTTTGATTGGCATTGGATTCGGAAGGGTGGGCAGTGAGTCGGGCGGGTGCGTTTACAAATACATTTCTGCAGCAGATTCATGAACCCACCAAGCAACCTTGCCAGCTGAAGCTACGTTGTTCATTCTCTCATGATTACGTACAAACTCTGACGAGCTTTCACGGCGCTGTCCTACACTGTAGATATACATATTGATACTTAGTTAGGGTGACCAGACGTCCCGGTTTTCCCCGGACGGTCCGGGGTTTTGGAGAGGTGTCCCGGTGTCCCGACACTTTTCTCCAACTTGGAGAAATGTCCGGGTTTTTGGGTAGTGCCTGGGTAATTAAAAGAAATGTCCCGGTTTTTAAACAAGGGTCGGGTGAACCTGCAAGTTAATTAGTGTTATGCAGGCTCACATTGCGACCCGCCCTCCAGGAAACGGCGGCAGAAGTTCAGTTCTTTACCTCTCCTGCTGTGCTGCTTCGCCTCACTTGAGCAGCACAGAGGGATTTAATGAGGTGTGAATCAGGGCTGCAGAGGCCACGGGGCAAGGCCAGGCCCAGCAGTAGCTGGACCCTGGTGCTCTTCTCAGAACGGGAGGCAATGTATAAATACATTTCATTAAAAGAGCACAAATATATATTTTTGTGTTCTTAATTTTTTTTATTTATATATACATGTATGTATCTATATATATATATATATATATATATATATATCCAAGGATAACTCCCACCACTTCCAACCCGCAGCGCTAGGGCTATATATATATATATATATATATATATATATATATATATATATATATATATATATATATATATATATATATATATATATATAGCCCTGAAACAGAACATTTAGTCCTTTTTCTATGTTTGTGCCCGTCCCGGTTTTTAATTTTGAAAATCTGGTCACCCTATACTTAGTTCATAGCCACTTTATGGGCAGGACGGGCAGAGCTTCAGAACACCCCAGCAATGCACCCCTCAGAGCCCGAGTGCCGTTGATGCCAAGCGAGGTGACGTTGAGACGTTAGTGGCATTTGTATTTTTCAGTCTTGCGATCTCGACCCAAAAGGTATTGGAGCGCTGATGCAGCGACTCGAACCTGGTTCCCCAGCTCCAAAGTCGGCAGTTATTGCCTTTAATCCACATTGTCTCCCCCGGTATAAACTGATAAAAAAACAATGTTTTATATAGTAAATAGTAAAAAGACTCATTCAAAATGCAGACTGCGGATGTCTAACCCGATGTTCCGAAGACCAGGCGTCCCTCTCAAGTCATGCTACAGAAAATTCTTCATCTTACCATTGGCGCCTGGTTCATTAATTGGAGGAAGATTCAGCCCTGTTCCAGACCCCACGGGCAGCCAAGTCAACGCGATTCCTGGCCAATGCTCCAAGAGACTGCGGAAAAACACTGTGACGTTAGGTTTTCGATGAGTCAGAAAGACGTACACAGTTTCGTAGATCCTGCTGGTTTTTATAAAGTCTTGCCTGCGCATCACATAAACACAGTTAACACAATCAGAAAACTTGGCGGATTTTGGTTACTATATGTCAAGGATCTTCCACAGACTTTATGTATGTATCTATTTAGCAGTTTTATATAGCTAACTCGACCCGAAGGTTTTGGAGCGTTTTACATGAGCACCAGTTGCATTACAGACGGACACACAGTATTTTTTGTTGGCTCGGGGAGATTGAAAGATTTTCTCAGAATCCCAAGATATGGAGACTCGAACCTGCTCCCCCAGTTCCAATTAGTCAACATTGTTGGAGCAAATGTTATGATTGAGTTTATTTGCATTATATCTGCATTTTGCTGACTTGCTTGTTTGCACGTTATGTTGTTGCATGTTTGCATACAGTTGTATCAGTGGACATTTTGGTTTACATATTATGGTGTTACAGATTTGCACATTGTTTGCAAGTTGTACGTGTGCACGTTTCTACGTTGATGTTTTGCACTTTGTGTTGCACGCCTGTGCAGTGTTTAGCAGCTGATTGACAGTTTGAGCGATTCTTTGGAAGGCTGGCGCGCTGAGCCGGGACCTGCAGTAACCCCACTGCAGCAGCCGGGGGAGGAGTTTAGATAGCCGACGCAGCAGCACAGAAGCAGATGGTACCCGCTCTTAAGATGATCTCTTCTCCTACCCCTGACTAATTTCTGGACCGGTTGGGACAAGTCTGGCACGTTTCAACACCTAAAACTGTGTCGGGGAGTGATGGTCAATCACACATTATTGCAGCTGAAACGCCTGTACGGGGTCGGTCGCCTGCCTTTGAAGGGCTATGGACTAGTGCCTACGGCTAGGGGTGGATCACAAATGCAAGGCCATTTTTTTTAACGGTTTCATATAGCGCGAACTCGACCCGAAGGTATTGGAGCGCTTTACATGAGCACCAGTTACATTACACAAGGACACATTCATTTTTGGTAGGCAAGGGTGATTGTGATTTGCCCAGAATCACAGGATGTTGAACCGAGACTGAACCCGGTTCCACAGATCCAACGTCGGTAGTTCTAATCTTTATGCCACATCCTATAAAATGCCTTGAGAGATGCATAGCACATGAAACATGTTACTGCTCATGGGTACACATGCTAGACTGCACCACATGGGGTCTGGACTCATATACATCATTAGCTACTCTCTGCGACCCTTGCGCCTTGGCTGGTAGATGAGCAGTGTAGTAAATGTCCTCTCCACTGTTCTTCTCTGGCTAGACTGTACTATGATATCTATGACATCATAGAATGCCAGGGTGTCCCTCTAGCTCACTGTGCCTTTCTATTACTTACTGTGGCAGTTGGTCATATCAGGCTGAGCTGCTAACAGCGGGCTCCTGGTGGGGTTTTCCTTACAATCTTAACCTGTCTATCTACCTGGAAGGAACTTGCTAATAAAGGATCTTAACTTACCAAGTGGACTCTGCAACATTCATTTACCACAAGCAGCATCTCCCACGTATGTTATCAGGTCACTCTCCCGTACAAAGGGTCCTGTAGGTGCCATCTGAGGGAGACCTGGAACGTTACTGGCGCTTTCCATGCAATGCTCTGCTTGATGAGGTGTTTCCGTCTGAACTTAGGGATTCCATCGTCCAGTATTTCACACTTAATACCGTTTCTGTTGCTCAGCATTCTACGCTGTGGACACTTTCAAGGAATATATATATGTGGAGTGTGTATTTCCAAACATTCTGGATTGCTGCGGGATCTACGTAACCATCTGACCCATATGGACACTGAACTGCACGATATTGATCGGATATAGTCCCAACTGTGACACAGGCCTTATTTTCACTGTCGTGCAACACTAATTGGCGAGTTTTGAGATCTGGCCAAAAGGTAAATGGTGTACTTTGGGAAGTATGCGATAGCCCAACAAAAGTGTGAGAGTGACTGCCGTGGTAGCACACTGGCAAGAATCCTGTTTCCAAACTGTTGATACTTAGTTCATAGCCACTTTATGGGCAGGACGGGCAGAGCTTCAGAACACCCCAGCAATGCACCCCTCAGAGCCCGAGTACCGTTGATACCAAGCGAGGTGACGTTGAGACGTTAGTGGCATTTGTATTTTTCAGTCTTGCGAGCTCAACCTGAAAGGTATAGGGGCGCTGATACAGCGACTCGAACCTGGTTCCCCAGCTCCAACGTCGGCAGTTATGGCCTTTAATCCGCATTGTCTCCCACGGTATAAACTGATAAAAAAACAATGTTTTATATAGTAAATAGTAAAAAGTAGTGGTTATATACAAGAGTTGCAACAGGCCAAGGTTGGTCAAGTAACTGATAATCAGGATATTATATGTGAGCTTCTTAGATATTACACGCGTGCAGGGGCATCACTGTACATGCGGAATACTTTGCCCGAAAACACACTAGTCAGGCTGACAGTTGGCCAACAGCAATTTTTGAGAGAGCCTATCTTTTGCAAGGAGATCATCCAGGCAATAGATTCCTTAGATGGATCCAAGGTCCCTGGCCTGGAAGGCTCACAGGAGCCTTTTACAAAGCTTACAAACACCTTCTCGCATCACATCTCCTTGAGATGTTACCCGAGGACCGCGTTCGCTGAGAGAGGCAGTGAATATTTTGTGACTGAAATCTGGCAAGAACTAGCAGCTACAAAATTTCAACAATAAAATACTGGCCAAGTCCTCAGAGTGCGGTTTTCGCTGTTAATGGGCACTATTATCTCACCCAAGAAAACTGTCTTTGTTCCCCACAGATCAGCAGCCCTGAACTTGTGCACTATTGGATATCCCCGGACGTACAGGCAGTTGTGTGGCCCTGCTTGATGCAAAGAAAGCATTTGACTCTTAAAAATGGTCCTTCATCAAGCGACTTTGCATAAGTTGGGAATACCCTGTGGGTTCATATCACTTATTATGCTATTATATTCCAACCCTGTATCCTGCCTGAGGGTCAACGGTCTTTCGGATCTCTTTACAATTACCAGGGGAACAGACAGGGAAGTTATCTGTTACCACTCCTATTTATTATAGCAATGGATCCTCTGGTCGGCCAGCTACAAGAGAAACATATGCATCAAGGTTTACATTTTCGACCTGGCCTCCTGCTACTCTCATTTCATGCAGAAGATAGTTTGTTGTCTATCCGTTATCCTACGAATAATCTAGCCCCCCATTGTTCAGGAGATAATCCTGTTTGGTGTCTTCTCTGGTCTCCACGTTAACTGGACCAATTCAGAACTGTTCCCTCTTACTGCCAGTACTTCACCTGTATCAAGTGACTATGCCATAAGATATATATGTGTCACCCTGATATATAAACAATATGTGTAGAAGTAAGAACATAGAGGCCATACAGTCAGCTCATTGGCTATTCTTGTGGCACCACCATCTTAGTAAGATACACTAGACGCAGAAATAGAACGGAGAATTAGACCGAGGCAGTTACTCATGTAAATTACTGAAATTAAAAGGCACCAGGGTCCGGCACCAGCTTTTCAAAACTCATTTAAGAAGAAACCTGTGATCCAGTGAGCGTTAAAAAAAAAACCTAGGCATGTATGTAAGGATCCGCTCAACCGTCAACAGTCCACTCACTTATATTCTGGTCCTGAGGAATGCCTAGAAATTTTTAAGTACCGTTTGGCAGAGACATGTTGACCATATAATAGGGTAACATCCACAATCCCGATTCACTTCGCTTTTGTAACCCTATCCATTGGGGGCACAAGAACAAAATACTTGTTTGCCCACCAGGAGATAGTTTTACTCATATTTTTTTCATCTGCATATGCACTCTTCCCCTCTCTCCCCACATATGTAGTGTTCATCGTGCTGTAGAACTCCTCAGCTCCTCCCTGCAGGGGAGTTGTAGCCCACACTGGGTGCCTTTAGGTCCTTGTGTGAGGACGGGACCCTATGATGAAGCATGTCACCTTTGGGTGAGTGAGGGTTCTTGTCCCAACAAAGCAGTGCTCTCCACTCCTTGTTTGTCTACCCACCTACATAGTGTGTGTTTGTTTATATGTATGGCAGCCACATGGTCGTCAGTATACACGTTCACATAACACTGCTGTGTTGACATTCAGGTAAACAGAGAGGCACTAGTGGTACTGAGTATTGAAGCATCTGTTTACAAGCTCAATCTCATCTTTAGATCAACCACCACAATGAGGAAACTGCTTTAAAGTCAGTGCACAGCATTTCAATCCAGTAAAGATTCATGCAGCAAAACAAAATGGTACTTACCTCTAGGAGTAGTTTTACAGCTAGAAAAAAAATCTAGATTCACAGGCGACCCACCCGCCTCCCCAGGAAATAAGACGAGACCAGTAAATTGGGGACATTCGGAGGGTACAACCCACTGGACATTAAAGGGATAAACATCTCCAGTGTAAACAAGAATCTGAAAATGGCGACAACATGTGGAGACTTCCGGGGAGGGAGCACGAAGCCAGGAGAGGCTATACTAAGCACCAAACAGTGAGGACTGTCGACACCCAGCAAAAAAAGAGAAGAGACTACTATGTAAGAGGCGCGTTCTGGACCCAGCTACTAGATGACGGAATAATACACATGTGAACGCAGAAAATTCCTAAAGCTCGAGAACTACTTCTACAGGTAAGTAACCATTTCATTTTAAACCCTGCCAACAGTGTTGCAATATGTTTTTGTCAGGTTCCCATGACATCTGCATCTGGTGTATAGGCTCAACTGCAAGACTTGGCTTCTGACCTCTGCACTTACACGCACCTGAAGCCCATCAGGAAATGGAAAGCAATTTTGTTTTTGCCTAGAGCCCAGAAGGGCACTCAAAAGCAGTCCGTTCTCTCTCCTTAAAGTAAGTCTCCAAACAGGGACCAATCCCTCAAGGTGCCCTCACATAAAAAAGACAGAAAATGCCACATGAAGGAAAAATCTTCCTCAAGGAAACTGCCTCGCTTGGCGAATTGTTCAGAAACACACCTGTCGCATTCCCCAATGCTTATCTCTTAATCATAATCTGCAGTGCCAAATCGGTTCCACAAAAAACTTGAATATATTCAGACTGCCCTGCAACTCTTTAGGTGAATCCCCAAGGGTGTGCCTGATGCTGTGACTTTAGCGATTTGCTGGCTCCAATCTGACGCCACCCAACTGTACACCCCCAATAGGCTCTGGCCTCAGTGATGCTTGAGAAGAAGCCTTTCAACACTAAGGTGCCAACCCATTATCCACAGCACCAAATATACTATTGTGTCTGGAGCCACCCTTGGAGACATGTTGGCACCTCATCTGCCTTCAAAACCAGTGAACATTATTCAAGTAAGGCGAGAAATACTTGGGCCACCCCAGGGACCAGCCATTCATTATGCCTCTCCCTAGAGCCCAGTGCTCTTAAGCCCTGATTCCTATGCCTAAACATGCCTAACAGAGGTATTATGAGTGCATGGAGGAAATTCCTCCTCCCTTAACTGGACTTTACCTCGACCTCCAAAATGCTAGTGGTCTTGACACATATTCAGCATTCTAGATTCCCTACCCTTCTGGACCTCCTTCTAAGAAAGCCTGTTCATTTGAGGCAGCAGAGGTGCTGAATTGTTCTTACTGATTAAAGCATCAAAATGCAACATCCTGACTGCAAATCTGTAGCATTCTTTCAGCAGCCCCGGAACCTCTCTGTTGTTGAAACCTGTATTGGCTGCCTTGTAGAAAGCTTTTCTTGGCCCAGCAATTCAGACAAATTCCATTTCTTCATAAGCCCCCATTGTGGGAATCATCAACAATGGCCGTTGTAAACCTTACTGACTATCTGAAGAAGCCCTTCTGTGATTTGATGAGTGAATGTTTGAATACTTCGATACAGATTCTTAAGCACGGCTTAGATTTAGGTGACACAGTGCCTACAATGGACTCGGGCATACCTGGATGCTTTCAACCAAGTTCTCTGGAGGTGCCCTGGGAGCTCTAATTGTCATGTCCTTCAATGTTTAGAGGCTATGTAATGAGATTTGCATCCAAGGACCCGCTCTCCACTGGATCTGCTCTTCCTTTACAGATGAAACGCAAGCTGTTTACCTGGCACCTTACTCCTCGGTAGCCTGCAAACTCATATGCAGAGTGTCTTAAGACTCCTAGCTCAGTCTCACCCTCCTTAACGCATACATGATCCCTCAGGCCAACGTCTTCCAGACTCCTAACATCAACATCCTCTCCTACACAGACGACATACAACTCCTACTCTCCCTCTCGGATCAGACCCCCAACACAAGAAACAAAATCACCGTTTGCCTGACAGAAGTCGCTGACTGGATAAAAGCCATCTGTCTCAAGCTAAAAACCGACAAGACCGAAGTAATGATTTTCGGCAAGAACACCTCACCATGAGACTCCATTGGTGGCCAGCCAAACTTGGACCCACACCCAAAACCCTTGCCAAGAACCTCGGAGTAATCATCGTCCACAAACTGGACATGACCGCTCAAGTCAACGCCGTCACTGCATCCCACCTGAAAATGCCAATGAAGATCTTCAAAAGGCTCTTAAGCTACACTAGAAAAACTGTCACTCTTGCCCTTGTCACAGCAAGTTGGACTATGGGGACACTTATTACCCCCGGTTCACCAAGTAACACACTAGAAGACTGCAACACATCCAGAACTCTGCAATCCATTCACCCTCAACCTCCCACACGGAACTCACATTACACCTCGGGGAACGGCACTGGTTCCAGATACACACATACCCTCAATTCAAACTCCTTACATGCACACACACATTTTACACACCATGCAACTCAAGCTACACCTTCCAGCACAGTAGTAATCGTTTTTAAGGGGTTCTCCAGGGGCCAACTTCGACAAGAGCAACCGTCCCAACCAGTGCCATCTCCATAGCAGAGCTACTGATACCTTCAAGGGATAGGTGGACATATGGGACGTCAGCAGCAGCTGCAGGATCCAGGCTCCGCACCTTCAGGTGGATTTGCTGCTTCAAAGCTTCGATTTATTCGCCCTCTACCATCAGGTTCTGGTAACTGACTCTGGACAAGCAGTTGAGATGGTTATCTGCCCTTGCCAACCTCCGGAGGTTCACCAGGTGTTGGGGAATGGAATATGTGCAATCAAGTGTGCTGTAGATGGACATGGACAACTCTCAAAGAAAACTATCAAGGTCTTCAGTCTGCATTATATCACTAGTCCATCAGTGAAGCACACGTCCAACACAGACTAACACACCTCCTCCATGTGTCCTCATTCAAGTCATGTGACAGAATCGCATCTGGCTTCCCTCAGTTTTCCATGGCACGAGTTCCAGAGGCTTGAGATTCTGCAAATGAGAATGACTGAACAACCTGTTTTCCTTCCCTTGTTTTATGTACCCAAAAGAATGTTAACCAATGTTATTGCTCACCCTGTGGTATGGGTCTCAGCTAAAGGCAAGGGTCCATAGTGTCAGGAAGGGCATTTAGCTGTCAAAACCCTATATAATGAAGGATATTACCACATGTTCCCCTATTTCGCCCATCACAGGTAAATGTTCATGCTCAATGACTCCAACATCTTTATCTTTGCGCCACTTAATCCAGATTGCAGACAAACAATAGTAGTTTGTGCTAAAAGCCTGACTGGCAGATCTAAACTCAGTATCCTTACTAGTGATAACAAGTCCGTCTACTAGATGGTTTCCTCTGAAAGTTTGAGTTCCAGTCAATTATACCCTGCAATTATGTTGTATAGTAATGGTATGGTACTGTTTCAATAGAACCTATAGTTTTGCATTAAACGAAAGAAGTGCCTTTTTTTCCACCAAAGTAGTGCATCTCCTTTTATAATGGCTACTGTCTCAAATTCTGAAACCAGTTGATAAAAGGCCTCTTTTGAGTGTTCTTTTGACATTGGTATCCATGGTCAAAGTTTAATTCCAAAACTTTTTGAAGGAGGCAAGTAAAGCTCAAGATACATTTTCATCCACCATATTTTCAAGTAAGCTAGTTTTGATTGGCTACAGCTTACGGATCTATTCGAGATTTAGAATGCCATACTGCAGAAGAGTTATTGTGGTGGCTTGCTAGAATGTTTAGTAGCTTGTGTTCGACATTTTGTTCGCAATCTAGCTGCAATGTTCTAAATTATTTTAAACTGAATGTATCTGAAATATTTTTGGACGAGACGTAGTCCATTTACTGATTCAACATATATCTGCTCACTTTCTGCCTTATCCACACTGTTTATTAATGGAAGAGATTAGTGTTAAGACAGATTGCTTTTTCAAAATTAAAAAATAAACTCGTTCATTGCTATTACCCCTTATGCACATTTTTGGTTTCCAGAATAGCCCTCTGTATTGATGGTCACAGACGATTTTGCGCCAACAGCCACCATCTCCTTGGAAAAGAAGCTATCAAGCAGAGGCATTTGAAGCTCCTTGGTTATGAAGTAGTACAGGTAAGAAACTGTTTTACAGAAATTATTTGTTCATATACCGCTTAATACTCCACTTTTGGTTGACATTTTGCGGTAAATTACAAACGTTACTGTCATCATATTAATATTTCTTATGGTATTGACTTCGAAGGACAAAAAGGCTGAGCTTCACCTTCGGGTATTCAAGCTCGTTAACTGTGTGGTCCACAGTGAGAGATCACACAGAGATGACTGCTTAACTCTGATCTCTCTATCTGCAGACACAGTCCAAAAGCTGTCCAGCATGAAATAGTGTTTGGCACTCAGGGGAAGCCACTAATGCGTTGGAAGTCTTTTTATTTCTGTAGTAGCATAGATGGCTGAATTAGTATTGCTACCCTTAAAAATAATTGGCTTGCCAAATTCTCCTCTTTTATGGATGTGTTTCTCAAGTAAAACAAAAAAATATATTATTGAAGAAGTTCAACATGATTAATACATGGTACACCAGAGTTGTCTATTTCAATAAGTCTTGAAAGGCATAAAACGTTTCTCCCTTCCCCTGAAGCTTATGCATGTCTTTTTCATAGGATAGCGGCCTCTTTCAACTTCATTTTTGTTGAAAGGAACATGTCCTCATTAGTCATGCATTGTACTCTTATTGTGATCTACTGATTCTAATTCAGCCTTGTTTGCCATGTCCTTATTCGTTCAGATAGATACAGATTTCTGCGGTAAACATGGTGTCCCCAGAAATCTCTCTCCAGAGTTGCTAGTTGGTGCCACGCAGCTTCCGCTGCTGCTGTACCTGCCAGATGTGATGACATATGAACATATTGGGCACTAATTGGTGCACTTTTGTCCGTTCCTCTTTTTCAGCTCCTCATCAGTGTGGTTCGAAGTGCTTCCAATGTTGGACAGAAGAAATTCCCCAGCTTTTTGACAGCAACTAGGTCAAATGCCTACTCTTAAAATTTCAGGGGCTAAACCTTGTTGCAGATGACCTAAGTAGATGTCCGTATCAGAGCAACATGGCATCTGTATATGCTGTCTTGAATCTGACTATGACCCCCCTCATTCTACACATCCTATCTCCAAATATACCCCAAGTCCATAAGTGTACTAGCCGAAATCCCCAGGCACACGCTAAAATGCTCTCCTTCAGATGTCGTCTCCTGACTGAGCACAATCTCCAAAATAACGTTCATGCAAATAAAAACAACACAAAAGTGCCTGAGGGAGGAGAAATTCAAATCTGATTTGGCTACCATTTGAACCCTCCGTGCCATTCCCTGTTGTTGGAAAAATGTAAATAGATGAAGCCGGAGGTTCCCACTCCAGTGGCTGAATGCTGGATTTATTCAGGCCAGGTCTAGCGCTGTAAGAGCCACTCTCCAAGGGTGAGCCCACTCCTGCTGGATTGATGGCTCCAATCCCTACACCCCCTTCCGTGGGATTCAGTGAATTCCTTCTGAGACACCAGTCCACAGTCAGTCGGTGCTGCCTTCACTGCTGAACACTGAGTCATCGTTCAGCACCATCTTTGAAGCCTCCTGATTCTGATGAGCTCATCTGAGTGCAAAAGGAGAAGGTTAAGGCATTATTTGACTATGAGCCCTTGGTAGAACATCTTCCTAGGGCCCAGAGATTTGGCATTCTGGAAGAACTCTTTGTGTGGGACTATGATGCCCTTGCTATGCATGACTATAACGCTGCAGAAGATGATGATTTGGAGGCTAATAACCTTCTTCCCCCTTACCACACTGATTCAGTCTCATATCTTGATTTACAAAATGCAAGTGGCCTACATGCCTCTTCAAAAAACATTGTTTTCTCCTCTGATCCTCCATCAGATGAAGTTGTTTCGTTCCCTATGACGGTACAAAGTGCAGAAGAAGCTGATACTAAGTCTAGCATTTTGAAGGATATCATGTAGCTCTTTCTCGATAGTTGCAGAGACTTTGCTTCCTTTCAGTGAAGCTCTTTTTGAGCCTGTTCTGGCTGCTTCGGAAAAACCTTTTTTGCTAGTAGCCACCAGCTAAAGAGCCAAAAAGCACTGATTTGCCCCATGCTACACAAAACTCTCATCGCCACACACTTCACCAGAAAGTTTGGTGGTCCAAGCTACTACTTCAAAATTGAACATGAATGTCTTTTGCTTAGAAAGTTTGGACATCAAGTCTAAAAAACCAGATATAAAGTATTGGCTTCTAAGAGCTGTGCCCTCCACACTGCAAATGCCACATGCCTTCTGGTCTGCTATTTCTTCTCCAAATGGGAACTGGCAAGGTGGACTGCTATCAATCTCCTGTACAAAAAACAAAGTGATGGAAAGAATTTTTGAATTAATCTCAGCCAGTGGTACAGTTTTCCAGACCACATGTAAAGCCCTTTTAAGATTGGTCAGCATTGGTTTGCAAGCTTTCAAACAGGGATTAAAGTTCAACCTGGACTCAACTGACATGTTGGCACTGGTCCAGGGCAGAGCTTTAAAGCCGCTGCCACCTCTAATATGAGGTCCCAGATTCCTCCAAGCCTGGCCTATTTCACACCAGAGCAGGCAAGAAAATTAGCTAATCAGTAGGCGTGTCGCACCCACACCCCTAAGGAGTTCCGTCTGAAGTGGGAATGGACACTTGAAGAAGGGTTTCACCGTCTTGTTTCAGCTGAACCTAGGAACTCTGGATCAGCTGTATGCCCACTGTCCACAGTAAGTGGTCATAAATGGGGTGTAGTCACCCCAGGGGTAGGTAGCCCACTGGCTACTACCTTACACTCCCTTAAATTCAGTATTTAGGTCACCCCTGACACCAGGAACTCAGATTTAACAACCTGGGAACCAAAAAAGGACAGAAGAGATCAGTCACCACGAGAACTTACACTTAACTTGGCGCCAGACCCTTCCTTGCTGCTGGTACATTGAGAATTTTCTTATACTGCAAAAATCTATACCTCTGAAAGTACTTACCTGATTCCGATGACCTTGGTGTCCAAAATTAAATAATCTTTTATTTTTCTTAATTGGTTTCAAGTTTCGTCTTGAGTGGGTGTGTGTCATTTATTGACTGTGTGTACAGCAGATGCTTAATACTACCTCCTGATAACCCTACATTGCTCGACCACACTACCACAAATAGAGCACTTGGGATTATTAATTTAAGCCCTGTAAAGCAATAAGAGTTGTCTGTACTAATTTCATGGTGTGCCCTTACATTGGCACTACCACATAAAAAGCCAGCTTCCTACATTTGCCCTGACAAGTTGGAGTACATTCCACAGGTTTGTCCGGTGATGTTGAAGTTGCTCATATCGTCTGGCCCTTCATACCAAACACGTATTTGTCAAATAAGCGGGCTGTTCTCTGGGACACTTTAAGAACAACCGAGCTGTGTCTTTCTCGCTGTGCCTAGTCTCCCCTACGAGACATTTCCATCAGCAGTACAGAAAATGTGCTGTTGCAGAACTTAGCTGTCCCCACAGCAGCAATATATATTTTTTGGGGCAAGGATGAATCTAGAGGATGCCATCATCAACAGCAGCAAGTACAGTCCATCATCCCCTTTGGTATTGCACATACCATCCTTGCCATCTTCCACTGGCTCGGCTGCCTACAAGTGTCTCTGACCACACCCCTCCATATAAGCCAGTATTTTTCAGCTTGAGAGGAAAGGTTCCCATTTTTGCACCCATTGAGAGAAAATCACAGTGGATCACTGGGACTTCCAGTTGATCTTTAAGAGATGCACCTTACTCTTCCTGCCACGGCCCAAACTGCCTTTCATTTCACCAAATTGTGCTCTCTGACACGTTTGTCTATTTTGGAGGCAGAACTCCTCACTAAGCTGAACAAAGGGGGCAAAAATAGCATTATTTTCCTTCCTTTACTGCTTAGTCCACACTGTTGATCGTGGATATACGGATGCACAGTGCTTGCACTTTCAACCCAGCACTAAAAGAGACAAACTAAAACTATCACAGCAATCACTTTAATAAAACAAAGACACCTGGATGCACAGTCAGAAGTATGAAGATTATCCACTAACAGCTGGTCAGTAGGGGCCACTAATTGAAAGAGTATACCAGGCAGTTTTATTTAATATCTACCCAAAAAAGTTTGGTTCTTTTTCTCAGTAAATGCCATATTCATAGTTAATTTCTCCTTCAGGTTCTTCGGAGAAGAACCACATCAGCCAGCCAAATCAAATGCCTTGAGATTTTCCCAATGCGTCTCAACCCCAGACCAGATGTTGAAAGTTTACATCTCTGCCTTGCTGTGCCAAAAATGAGAATGCTTCAGATCAACAGAGCCCAGCCATCTAGTCCCATTGATCAACTGGTTGTGAATCAAAAGATTCTGTAATATGAGGACTCGCACAATCTATAGTCCATACGTGAGCACCTGGAAAGTACTTGTAAGTGTTAAGCACAGGACAACAACAACAACATGTCTGTCTTTTAGAGCTAAATGTTTCGATAATACAGACACAAAGGTTTCAGACTAAAACAGAAGGCACCAAGATAAGACCCAGTCAGTAGCTGAAGAGTTTATTGTTGAACAGAATAAGGAAAATATCCTAAAGAGATGAGCTTCATTCTCTTTCCTAAGCATTCCCCAGAACGTGCCATCTCGATCATTGGCAAAGTTAAGCTATAATCAAGTTGCCTGAAGAAATTGGGTAACCAAAGAAGTCCCCAAAATAATGCCCTTGTGAAACTCATAGAGTCTGAAATAAAGGGTGATAGTAAGCTGCCAGTTTGATGGCCTGTTGAGCGGCCCGACTACATGTATATGCCTCAGTGTGTCAGCCCTAGCCCCTCCAAGTCGGAGCCAAAAGTTAGAAACTCTTGGAGGTGACTGGGAGACACTCGTTAAGAATAAGCACTATTTGCCTTCACCAGTTTGATATGTCTGAGCAGGAGAAACCAAGGCCATACCCTCAAACTGGTCAATTTCTCTATCACTTGGGTTCCTTCACATCTGATCCCAACTAAGACTCCTGAGAATAGGTTACATAGAGTTAACCACTTCTCCAGTGTGCACCACTGAGAGCAGTAGGAGATTATTTCCCTCCAAGAGCCTAGCTCAAATGCTGGCTCAGTTCTGTGGATTCTTATCTGTTTGCATAGTCCTACATGGCCCTGTTGTTGACTCTCCCCTCTACATTCCCGTAAGCCTCCAGAGCAATAACTAAGACTTGGAGGATAACTATTCTCTGATCACTAACAGTAAACTAGTGGACCACCTTGGTTAGGGACTTGTCCGCTTGGGTCCAGAGATTTGATAGGGTATTTATGAAACCACAGCTTGAGGCCATTGGTCACCAGAGTGACAATTAGCGGAGAGAAACAAAAAGGATAGCTGTTGCTTCTGTCCTTCTTTTAATTGTGGGGACCAAAGTATATTTTAAAGGAGACCTTCTGCTATTAGCCAGAGAACAGGTAGTAGTATTACCCAGTTCAATCAAACAGTAGCTGACCCGTTCAAACTAAACAGACCATAGTAAGGCCCTGCAAACTGTATTCTGAATGAAGGATGTTGCAAGCAACTCAGTCTCCTGGGTGCCCTTTTTTGCCTGCAGCCAGCTGCTTCTGGTTGTAATGATACAAGAACTATGTAAGCACTCACTCTAGGCCGTATGGTTCCTTAGATGTTTGTTTTTAGTGTCATGGTTGACACTTCTTCAATAATACAATTTTCCAGTCCATACTGGACTGCAGGGCTCAGGGATTACTTGGGTCCTGTGAATGCTGTCATCAACTGAAAATCCAGGATGTCGATTAGACCCCTGATATTTGATTGTCCTGGGTAGCAGTGTTGTGGCTCCATATTTTACCCAGCACTTAGTCCCTCTGCCTTGCCTACAGAGATATATTCCCTACTGTTCTACCTTCCGATGGTGACCAGCCACTTAAACTTTCATCAAATACTGTAGCCATGTTAACTGCACATTTGAATATTAGCGAACTGGTCATACTCGCACTATAGTATTGACTGCCTAACAACTGGGGGAGGAAATGCAGTGGTTAAGACTCCATGACTGTTTCAAGATAAAGCCCCTCACCCACCAAGTAGGTGGCATACTTCATCCTCATGCCCCTTCTGGCACTGGACCAATAGGATCAAGGTGCAAGCTACAACGCCCCAAATTATTGGGGAGCTTTTTTTTTTCCTTTTCAAAAATCTTTATTAAAGGCATGCATTTTTTAACACGGCATGATGCCTACAACCTCTTACAGGCCGGCAGCGTGAGAATCAAACCAAAGAAAGTATTGTTGTCAGCGTAGAAATACTTAGCAAGCTGCCTACAACCACTCCGGCAGCTGGTAGTCTAAGTTGAGTTGCAGTGGTGGCGTACAGTAAACCAGCAAGTGATGCAAACATTGGCTGTCTCAATCACATGAAAAGTGTAGCTAACCCCCCCCCCCCTCTCCCAGTACCCTCCCTCCCCTTACCGGGCCCATCCAGTCAAAGGAAATCCTCACACTATTTCAAACAGGGGTGACCTCCTGTTCCTCCTCCCGCCTGGGGGATGCAGTCCTCTTGTGGCTAACTGAAGAGGACACTGTCTGCTTGGAATCCGGGGCGCTCCCCCCAATCTCCTGGATCATTAACCCCCATGCCTTTAATACCTCCGGGAGTTTGGCAGCTCTCCTTGTGCTGCGTATTGTGTCCCTCCTCTGCCAATGCCCACTCCCTCAGATCTGCTTTCCAGTTCTCTACCGATGGCCCAGTCTGAGACAGCCAGTGAATTGCTATCCACCTTCGAGCTATAACAAGTCCCAACACCAGGAATTTTCGACTAGTTTTGCGTTTCGGGTCCCGGGGGATCATTCCCAGGAGACACATACACAGCTCCTGGGCCACCCTCCATCCCGTTATTCTATTCAGGTCTTCTATGATGGTTGTCCAGTATGTCTGTATAATGGGACATGCCCAAACTATATGTGGGAAATCTGCTGGTTCGTACTGACACCTGGGGCACCGTGGATTTCTCCTGCTATCTATAACATGGAGGCGCTTAGGTGAGAGGTAGGTCATATGGAGACCATATTAAACTGTATCAATTTGAATCTATTGGAAACTGCTACCTTACGGACCCCTTCATGGATCTTCTCCCAGTCACGTGGTGTGATCTCTTGGGGGCTCACCTCCTGCCACCTACTTCCTACTGTGAGTGGTGTGCATTGTCTGTCCTCTCTAAGTGCCCTGTACCGGGGAATGACCAGTTTCCGCCCTCCCGCCATTGCTATCAGTGTGACTAAGGTGCGCGTGTGGTCAGGGGCGTCCGGGAAAGTGGGCCATAGATGTCGTGCCGTCGCTGCAATCTTGGCATATTGCAAGAATTGCCCCGGGCCCAGCTCGGAGGTGTCTACTGCATCTTGGTATGTGATGAACCGTTGTATTGGTGAGCTTATGGGTGAATTGGTAAGGATTTTTCGCTTATGTCACTACAGAAAAATGTAGGCGAGAGGGTGATATGGTAATTGCATTTATATAGCACTTACCACCCCATACGAGGTTTCGAAGCGCTACTCTGGAACCCAAAATAATTAGTGGTGAATTAGTATAGCGAAATATGCAATAATTTGAATGGTGGACATGTTAGTCTGTTATTTGGATTGAAAAGGATAGTGGAGGGATAGAAGAGGGAAGGGTTTGCATTTATATAGCGCTTGCTACCCCTGATGGGGTGTTGAAGTGCTTTTCGACGGGTAGCAGTCTACTCCGAAACCCAAGCAGGATTAGCGGCGAAATTAGTATCTGGGAATATGAAATTAAATTGAGTGGTGGACATGCAAGTTTGTTATCTGTATTGAAAAAGTTAATTGGAGAAATAGAAGAGGAAAGGGTTTGCATTTACATAGTGCTTGCTACCTCTGATGAGGTTTTGAAGCACTTTTCATGGGTAGCAATCTACTCCGGAACCCAAAAGGGATTAGTAGTGAATTAGTATAGGGAAATATGAAATTAATTAGAGCGGTGGACATGTTAGTCTTTTATTGGGATTGAAAAATATAGCGGATGGCTAGAAGAGGGAAGGATTTAGAAAATCTTTTTATTTTTATTTTTTGCTCGCGGTAGGAGGCGGTTTGGTATGAGTAAGGGGGAGGAGGGGGAAGAGTCGGAGGGAAGGGTTTAGATAGGATTGTTTGAGAGATTTGAATAGTAAAATAGGTTTGAGATGATGTAAGGAGAGGGGTAAAGGAGGGAAGAGTCTAGAAAGCCTCATTTTAGTAGTAGAATGTTTGGGAAGAAGGAGAGAGTTGAGGTAGAGGATATATTGCGAGAGGTATAGGGTGAGATATAGGGTAGTGCATTAGAGATACTGAATTAGAAGCAAAGTAATATAAAGATGAATAACTCCAAAAGTATTTATGTATAAGGAAGGTAATACATGTAGATTTAGGTTGTGTTTAATAAACTCAGACTTTCAAGTTTTGCTGTATTTAAAGTTAATTTATTTGTTATTTTTTTGTTTTTGTAATTCAATAGTGGACCAATTGTAGATAAATAGGTATTATATGATAAAGGAATTATTTGATTAAGGTGTCACCTATATAGATGTTAAACATAGAATATAAAATACCCAGAAGTAGTATGTACATTTGTTAAGCAGAACTAATGAATATCTGCAGATTTAAAAACGTATTTATTGTACACGTTTCAACAAAGTAATACACATATGTAGGTACACATCTATAATCCAAATGAATGCTACATACAGAGGGATTTGCTGTATATTTATGTTTTAGTATAGTGGTTATGGGGGGGGTGGGGGGAGAGAGCCAACTCTTGAGTAGTCTTCTGAAGATAAGGTAGTCATCCGTGGATCTTATGTTTGGGGGTAAAGAGTTCCATATTTTAGCTGCTTGAACAGACATGGATGGGCCACTTATGGTTTTTTCTTGTGTGGTGGGACTTTGAGAAGAGGTGCCTATCTAGAGTGGAGGTTCCTTTGTTGAATGTATTTGGTGATTTTATTCCTGATGAAAAGCGGTCCTGTTCCATGTATACCTTTGTGTGTAATACAAAGCAGCTTGAATGTGGCTCTTCTGGCAACCGGTAACCAATGTAGGGCTTTCAGCGCCAGGGAGATGTGGGCTTGTGAATTTATATGTATGAGTAGTCTGGCAACAGAGTTCTGAATCCTTTGTTGTCTTTTCATAGTTTTTAAAGATGATCTGTGATAGAGGCTGTTTGCGTAATTGGGTTTCGGCAGAACTAGAGAAATAGTAGCCTGGATCTTGCGTGGAAACCCTAGGTCGGGGAAATATGTGTTTTGACAGTAACAAAATGTGATCTTGTTAGTTTGTCCACTTAGGCATTGATTGATAGTTTGGAGTCCATGGTAATTCTGAGGATTCTTACTTCCTTTGATACTTTAGGCAGTGTTCCCAGGTCATCAGACCAAGTGGCAAGTGTGTCATAATTTTTCCAATCGCCACATGTGAGTATTTCTGTTTTTGAAGCATTCAATTTGATATGGCTCCATGTCATCCATTGATCCACGGCTCTGAGACAACTGAAAAATTGTGGGTGCCCAATGTCTTTGGGGCATTCCAGTTTAAGGAGTATTTGTGTGTCATATGCATAGTTATAGCATGTGAGGTGAAATTGATTGATTAGTGCCAGTAATTACTTCATGTAAATGTTGGAAAGCATGGGTGAGATGATAGGAACTTGAGGGACCCCTGCTATTAAGTACGGTTTAGAAGAGAAAGCGGGGGTATGGGTGACAGTTCTGTTGTGAAGTTAGGATGTGATCCGGTTGCGAGAGGTCCCCTCTATGCCAGCTTCGTCGAGTCTTTGTATTAGAGTGTCAATGTCAATGGCAGCTTAGAGGTCCAAGAAAAGTAGTGTATCGACCCTGTTCCAGTCAACTGTGTTCTTCATGTCATCCCAGATGGCAATGATGGCAGATTTTGTGCCTCGTCTGGACTGAATCCTGTTTGGAAGTCTGAATATATGGAATTGTTTGCAATGAATTGTGGCATCTGGGTGAATGCTGCTCTTTCTATGAGTTTACCTAGGAAAGGTCAGTTTGAAATTGGTCTGTAGTTGTTGGGGTCAAGCTGGTCTAGGTTTGTTTTCTTTAGTAATGTGCATATGTATGACTTTTTTAGATCTTCTGGAAATCTTCCTGTAGTTACGGAATTGGTGATCATTCTTCTTACTGGTGTGGGAGCAGAGGTAGTTAGAAGAATTGACACAACAAAAAGGGAACTACCGGTCTATAAGTGTTGAGACAAAGAAGGACAGAAATACGTGATTTCAAAGTCAGTGCAAACCCAAATTCACTGAGTCGAAGTGAGTCCCATCAGCCCACCACAGTGGCGGAGCATCATCATCTAGGAATGGTTGTACATTGTATGACTGGTGTAGCCCACACCTATCCAGGGGGACAGCTACACTTCAATCATTACCAGTTATGGATCCGGCCACAGTTGTATTTTAATCAGTGGTGCTGATGATTTGCAGTGCAAAAAAGTGTAAAGAAAAGTGTAAAAAAGTTAAAATTGACTACTAAGACACAAATAACTTTAATAGGCGCAATCTTAGTGTCAAGATTAAGACCAAGTGTTGATAGTTTGAAAAGATAACTATCTAAAGCAATAGAGAAATAGGTCTACATGTTTCAGCCATACAGGTGTCACTAACCAGGCTTTTTTCAGGACCAGATGGTGCTTACGCTACTGCAAATATTATAATGAACTGTGCAAAAAATAATAAACACTAAGTAATTGGTACGATACACCCTACCAATGCCTGTAATTCGAAGATGGTTGTTGATTTAGTAATCACAGGAGGTGTAATTTCTTTCCTATAAGATAAATGTAAAACTGGTTAGCATCAATCCCTGACACACGAAGATCATAGCAATCATAGTCTTAGCAATCATACTGTCAAAAAAATAGACAATATCATGCCTCATTTGTGGCAAGGTGAAATAGTGCATTTAGAACAATGAATTAAGAGTATTAGTTAGTACTCACCCAGCTTTATGTGGGAGTACTCCTCACCTCACCTGGCAACTGCTCAGTGGATGAGGCCCCGCCCTGTAACGTGGGTAAACACAATAGTCACACAAGAGTACCATCCCCGTGTGTTTGTCTCCCATCTTACATACATACATGAAAATTAACCTTGTGACTTGGGTAACCACCTGACCACGGCAATACCTCATAAAGACCATGCCGATGAAAAGGTGAAGGATAAACAGCAGAACGATAGAGTTCCCGAATACAATCCTCTAGTTATGCTCAGAGAAAAAAAGAAGAAGAGTCTCCTTGGTAACTGTCCTCCATTGTTGTTACTAGTAGGGACAGTATCTATAATTTGGTTAAAGCAGCAAGTCTCTGTTCAACCATTCTGCCGAACCATAAGGCTAGCAAATGACACCAATTGTACTGGCCAAATGTCTGTAAATGTCCAAACAAAGCCAAGAAGTTAGAAGAATTGCCTTGAAGGTTTGTGGTGGACACGGGTCAGAATTGCTGCTGGCAGGCCTGCTTGCTTTGACCAGGTATATAAATAATTGTGTGAAATTTGTTGGAAGGAATAGAGATGCTGGGTTAGCGTACCCTTGGATTGTTGTTTTCTAAAAGGGTCGGTGCGAATGTTTTTTCTTTGTTTTAAATAGGAGCCCAACGTGGCTGCTTTGGTCGTGTAATGATTTGCCAGTTTGTCTGCGAATTCTTGAGTCCTTAGATGAGCACCTTCTAGGCAATTTAGTTTACGATATTCTGTGGGAATTTTATAGAATTTTTTATTTGCACATTTAGCATTTTGAATTCTGTCCGAATAGTATTTTTTGTTAGCTTTTTTGATTGTTGACTTGTATAATCTGTTAAGTTTCTGTAGGTGGGGGTCGTGACTTAGCCTCAGCCGAAGATGGCCGCAAGCTAGCTGAGCTCTACTTAGTTAACTAACATCCAAACTTAAGCCGTAGTCCCCTGTGTACCACAAGATTCGGGGAGCCGGGAGGCTTCACCCTGGGAGGTATGTGACGTGCTGGTGACACCCCTCCTCCTTGCCGGAGTCCTTCTGGGCCTTTCAGATAGCGTTGGCAGGACGGAGGGCCGCTGAGCCGGGGACCTGCTCCAGACATACAGAGAGAGCAGCGGTGCTGCTGGGCCTTACCGACGTCTGCAGTGACTGTGCCAAAGGCAACGGCGGTGAACTGGGCTGAGGTGGTAGCCTCCATAACTGAGCAGAGCCAACCGGCCACGAAGAGAGGAGGCAGCGCCTGCAAACAGGTAGGAAGCCCCATGCTTAGAGGCGACCGGAAATTCGCCAAAGGGCATTGGAGCAGACCTTTGAGATGCTTGCTGTCGGGGCCTCAGGACATGGCAGTAACTGTCGCGCCCAGGACCTCCTGTGGCTGGGAGCATGGTTGGGTAAAGCAGGACCAGGAGGTGGCATCCTGGAGAAGGATTGTCCTAGAATTAGAGGAGGCCAGAAATCTGGTGCAGGCTAACAGGCCTGGGGTGGCGTCATAACTTGGAGGTCGTGAAGTTCCTATGATTGAGCATGGGCTGAGAAGAAGATTCTACATTTTACACTATATGTGATTCCTGGAAGCTGTCGTAGTGAGGAGGCCACGAGTGATGGTGTGGTGATAACCTGGTTGAACAGTGAGCCTAATTGGTACATCCATAGCAATGGTGGGCTGGCAGACCTGCTGGGGCCCTGTCTCAAAGGGTTGGTTGGTGGTACGGGTGGGCCCTGGCCTGGGCTGTGGTGGTGACGTCGTGGGTTCTGAGAGCCACCAGACAGGTGGTGTAAGAGAAGCTGAGCCAGAGTCCACCCGAGCAGTTCTGGAGGAGGTTCCCGGGGGGCCCAGACCAGAAGATCAATCCTATTATAATGGTGAAGCCCAAGTGGCCCTGGGTGCCCGAACCAACAAGATGGACAACAATGTGGTTCGGAAAGCAATTTGGGCACTGGATCGAGGCGCAAGTGAGAAACCCTCGTTTGAGGCAATTATGGCAGCAATTAAAGATGTAAAGGGCACCTTAGAGTCTAAAATTGATGCAGTCACAATAGAGCTCAACTTGATTAGGGCGGACCTCCCCAAGTTCAGGGAAAAGGTCCCAACTGCACAGGTCCAAATAGCTCAACTTCAGTCCCCGGCAAATCTTCTGGAGACGCAGGTTCAGTTCTTAATGCAACAAGCCATGTCGTTAGTGGTAAAGCTCAAAGACCAAGAAGAAGGGCAAGACAGAATAACATTAGGGTGCTGGGTGTGCCGGAATCGGTGGAGGGCTACAGTGTGGACCTTTACCTGCAGGTCTTTATACTGAACACTCTACAACCTAAAAGATTATCCAAGATTTTCTCAGTCGTAACAGTGCACCAGGCACCAGTGCCCCCGCCCAAATCTGGTGCTTCTCCGCACAAATAATCGCTATAATCTTTAATATTTTGTCATACAGATGCGATTCTTCAGGTTGAAAGGCGAGGGAAGATCTCCACTATGAAAATGCTCTGATCCGCTTCTTCCCCGACTTCACTCTGCAGGTCCAGTGCCAGCTACACAGCTTCGAGGCAGTGAAGAAAGAGCTCTGGAAATGTGAACTTAAATATGTGATGCTATTTCCCACAAAGCTCCAGCTTGGCACTCCAGTTGCCGAATGAAGCGTTGGAGTGGCTGGAGGGTAGGCGTGTGGAAGGCAGGAATGAAGTCAAAGGACCACAGCTTGCTCACAGGGGACAGCCCCAGGTCAAATCGGCAAAGGAGTTACTGGTGAAGCAACAGGAGATAAAGCCTCAGGACACAGTGTGAAGCACTGTTGGGGGTGAAATTGGTTTGTGGTAAGGCTGTCCTGAAGGTAGGACCTACTGACCAAAGGCTCTTCGCAGGAACAAAGACAATTGCTAGGTAAAGTCACATGAAAGGAGTTCCCTGCACAGAGAGGCACCTACAGACATGTTGATGGTGGCTCTAGTCTAGACATTAGAGACCCAGGGGCTACGTGGGGTTACAATTTGAAAGAACAGGGGTGTAGGCTCTGTACATTTCTTTGCAGGTCATCGCGGCGGAGCTGTCACACTCCATCTTATTGTTATTGAATGTTATTGTTGGGATGACAGGCGCTCTGCAGTTGGGAAGGACAGGAAAATGCAGGACCTATGTAGCAGGGTAGGAGGTTGGGGAGATGGGTGTTGTAGTTGGGGGATGTTGATTTCTCATTAGGTTTGGATACGTATTAATAGCACATGCAGGTTACACCACTGGGTCTAGGGGGTCTGGAATACTGTGTAGGAAGGCACTGCCTTTCAATGGAATGAAAACTTGGAATTCCCAGCGGGGCGGTATGTGGTGGTGAGTGGCTAGTTGGAGCTGAGAATCCTTAACCTCTGTTCGATTTATGTCCTACCAACGCTGCAAACCCCCACACTGGATGTTTTGGGCCCATTGCTTCTAGAGCTCCCAGATGGTAGGCTGGTTTTTGGGGGAGACCTGAATGATGTGCTTGATGTTTTGGAGAGATTTGCATCTGGGAGGAGTCTGGGCCCTTTGCGGGACTTCCTGCTGGTGATGGTCCTGAGGCGATATATGGCATTATCACCACACTGATGTTAAGCAATTTACCGATATGTCGGCGGCTCGTGGGAATCTCGCCTGGCCAGACAAGCTGATTACGCAGACACATAGCCTGGGTGAGTTTATGGGGGCCATACATGTAGCACGGGGAGTATCAGATCATTCCCCAGTGGAGGTGATACTGGAAGGCCCGATTAGAGACTGTGTCTTGCCCCTAGGATTGATCTGTGGTTCCTTGAAAGTTTCTGTATGTGACGTTTTTCTTGATTGATGTTTGTTTTGAACCAGGTGTGTTGTAACTATCTAATTTTCATTTTTAGGTTTCGCCTGGCGTTTACTGCGCAAGCAGTATCGCACAGACGAAAACTTTTGTAAACAAGTATGGGGCTTCGTTCCGCCTCTCTGTCCCATTGGCTAGCTCCATAAATGGAGGCTAGCCATTGGAACAGAGATGCGTCACTCATTCCCCGAGCAGATTTGTGGGCGTTCCCACGATTTTTACTCATCCCACCCATTTTCGTGCGGCGGTGGGCGGATGTTATTATTTTTTTTTTAAAGCTTAGTTTTCGCCACACTCCCAAAATGGCGTTTTCAGGGGTGGGTTGCGCGATGTCCCGCTCTCCGTTCCTGCCCCCCCCTCCCGCTGTCCGTGTGCCCGTTCCTGCCCCCCCCCCTCCCGCTGTTCGTGTGCCCGTTCCGCCCCCCCTCCCGCTGTCGGAGAATTCACACAGAAGGGCGAGTCTCCGTCCCTGGCCGAGGACGCCCTGTTATCATCAGCAAAATCTTAGGCTGAGTGGAAATATTGGGAACTGTGTGACAACAAATGCAGGGCGAGAAGGAACCCTCGGGCCTTGCATCATGGGTGGTGAGTACCGCTCCACATCTTTCTTTTTATCAAGTTACTGTGCTGTGAATGTAACATGTCGCTCTGGCCGGTGTGGCGCTGCGAGAAGATCCCAGCGCCACGGCGAGCTCGCTGGCTGCTCTGGGGCATGCCCACAGGGGCATAGGCACGCTCTAGGTACAGGACAGGCGAGCTAGGCAGGGTGCTTTGATCCTACCCCTGCCTGGCCTCTTGACACTGTTCAGCCTGTCCTCGGTGCCCTTTACACACCTACACACACTGCTTTCCTTGCACTGCCCCACTTTATCCTCTACCCTCCACACAACCGCACTGACTGCCCTACACTTCATGTTGGTCACTATTCCATACCATAGCCTGTCTTTACAAACTAACACGGATAAAGAGATGTACTACTGTTCGCATACCTGCCACTGTCCCTGTACTCTACCGCCGTCCCACACTCTACCACCGACCCTATACTCGACTACGGTCCCTCACTCTGTTACTGTCCCTAAACTCGACCACTGTCCGCACACTTTACCCCCGTTCTCTCACTCCAGTTTCCTCTAAGCAGCCCCTTGTACTGCCTGAGCGCTTCATGCCAGGGCACATCTCCGGGACCACTGCCTCACCCCCCGCCCCCCATATGTATATCTGCCACACGAGAATGAAAGGTACATCTGGCTGCCTGTATAAAACGTGTCCACATGACGCCTGCTTGAAATGTGACTGCTGTGCACGTGTAACACGGGCTCCTGCCCGCTTGGGTCAAGTCTGTGCACTTGCCGTCCGAGTAAATTGCATTTCTGACCCGCCCTCGTGAATTACACACCTGTTATGCTTGTTTGGCACGCACATGAAATGTGCTTTTGCTCTGCCCCTGTAAAGTGCACCTGTACCCTGTCTGTGTGACGTGTACCTCATCCCAGCATGTATGAAGTGTACCTCTGCCTTATTAAATGTACCTGTGTGAAGTGCACCTCTGCCCTGCCTGTGTGAAGTGCACCTCTGCCCTGCCTGTGTGAAGTGCACCTCTGCCCTGTCTGTGTGAAGTGCACCTCTGCCCTGTCTGTGTGAAGTGCACCTCTGCCCTGTCTGTGTGAAGTGCACCTCTGCCCTGTCTGTGTGAAGTGCGCCTCTGCCCTGTCTATGTGAAGTGCACCTCTACCGCCTGTGAAGTGCACGTGATCTCTGCCCTGTTTGTGTGAAGTGCACCTGACCTCTGCCCTGTCTGTGAAGTGTACCTCAGCCCTGTCTATGTAAAGTGCACCTCTGCGCTGCCTTTGAAGTGCACCTGACCTCTGCCCTGTCTGTGTGAAGTGCACCTCTGCCCTGCCTCTGCCCTGTCTGTATGAAGTGCACCTCTGCCCTGCCTCTGCCCTGTCTGTATGAAGTGCACCTCATCCATGCATGTGTGAAGTGTCCCTCTGCTCTGTCTATATGAAATGTATCTGTGTGAAGTGCACCTCTGCCCTGTCTGTAAAGTGCACCTCATCCCTGCATGTGTGAAGTGTCCCTCTGCCCTGTCTATATGAAATGTATCTGTGTGAAGTGCACCTCTGCCCTGTCTGTGAAGTGCACCTCATCCCTGCATGTGTGAAGTGTCATTCTGCCCTGTCTATATGAAATATATCTGTGTGAAGTGCACGTCTGCCCTGCCTGTGTGAAGTGCACCCCCTTCCCTGTCTCCCTTTCTGTGTTAAGTGCATCTCTGCCCTACCTGTGTGAAGCGCACCTCTGCACTGTCTTTTGAAATGTGTCTCAAGCTGCCTGTGTGAAGTGCAGCTATGTCCTGTCTGTTAAATGTACATCAGCCCTGTCTGTGTGAAATGTTTCTTAAACTTTTGCCTGTGTAATGTACCCCTGCCTTGCCTGTCTGAAGTGCACTTCTGCCCTCTCTGTATGAAGTGTGCCTCAGCCTTGTTCCTGTGAAGTGCATCTAAGTTCTGTCTGTATGAAGTGCACTTCTGCCCTATCTCTTAGACTCACCTCTGGCTTTTCTGTGTGAAGTGCACCTCTGCCCTGTTGGTGTGAAGTGCACTTCTGTCCTGTCTGTGTGAAATGTTTCTTAAACTTTTGCCTGTGTAATGTACCCCTGCCTTGCCTGTCTGAAGTGCACTTCTGCCCTCTCTGTATGAAGTGTGCCTCAGCCTTGTTCCTGTGAAGTGCATCTAAGTTCTGTCTGTATGAAGTGCACTTCTGCCCTGTCTCTTAGACGCACCTCTGGCTTTTCTGTGTGAAGTGCACCTCTGCCCTGTCGGTGTGAAGTGCACTTCTGTCCTGTCTGTGTGAAATGCTTTGTTTACATACTCCCTCACTAAACACACGATACAAATAGTGCATAATTTACATTATTTTTGTTTGTCTGCTTCTAATAAGGAAAAGACACAAATAGTGGAGTGTTTAAACTTCATTTGTGTCTGCTCCCACTAAACACATGATGTTTACTGTATGCCTAAATGCCATTGCTAAGCTCGATGCAGATAATGCAAAGTTTACATTCTTATTGTGGAACATATTCCACAAAGTATTTATAAGCATATTAACTAGTACTCCTGTACTTCTGAATCCCAAATTGAAATAATTGATGAAGAGCCTGGGAGAGCCCTATCTTTGACAACGCCTTTATGGAGCTGAGGCTCTGTGTGTGTGTGTGTGTGGGGGGGGGGGGGGGGCTCGGTGTGTGTGGGTCTGTGTGTGTGTGTGTGTGTGTGTGTGTGGGTCTGTGTGTTTTTGTGTGGCATTTGCCAGAGATTCAACTATTGGCATTGTAAATGACAATGCCATTTATTTATCTGTTTTCGAAAACCAACACATAAATACAAATTTTGTCATTTACAATGCCAATAGCTCAAACTTTTCAAAAGGCGAAACCATTGCATTGTAAAGGCTTGTTATCTCTGATATCTCTGTATTTCTCCAAGGTGCCTGTTTTCTATTGTTTTGTTGTGTCGTTCTCAGTGGTATTAGGATATCAAAATCTTCTTGTAGCCACTCAGTTTTTTAACATAATTTGTGTCTAGATCCGTACTGGGTGTTAGTTGTGTTTGTAAGTGTTCAAAATTAAGTCTATTCCACAGCTGATAGGTGGATACGCGTAAGGTGGTTTTAGGTATGTTGCTTTGTGTTGTTGGAAAGCAAGCAAATGGTCGACTGACCATGTGACTGGAGTAATTGTTTGAAAGGTTACTAGGTCTGAATTTGCAAAAATGACATCCCGGATGTGTCCAGTGATGTGTGTGGTTTTGTGGGCGATCTGATGTAGGTTCAGTGCGTCTAGGCCAGTGATGATTGTTTTTGAATGGGGCATATTGGGTTTATCAAACCAAATGTTTAGGTCACACAGAATGCATAGGTTGGAGTGTATTGTGATACGGTTTGAAACGGTTTCTAGAAGTGTGTCTAGGAATGTTGCATTGCTAGGTGAAGGTCTGTAAAGGAGCAGGATGAAGGTGTAGGGTTGCATCTAGTGAAAAGGGCCTCACAACCTTCATGTTTGCTTGAGCACAACAGCTAAGCTATCTCCTCTTTTGCCTACACAATTTAGTGTGATTGTTTGATGGCCTAGAGAAACGGCTTCATGCAAGACTGGGGCCATATCATCTCCCAACCTTGATTCAGTTATGAAGAGTAAGTCAGGTTGTGTGTCAGTGAGAAGGTCATAGATGTGATGCTTGTTTTTAGAGACTGATCGAGCATTTAGTAATAGGCAGTTTAGAGAATGTGCTTTGGTGATGGTGTGACTTATTTTTGTAGAAGTGAGCTGTATTTTGTGGGCTTGTAGCCGGTGTGTCGTCAGAGCTGGTATTAGCTAAATGAGGATAGCAATAGTGTAGCTGTTCTGTATCTTGTTCCTCGTTCAGCAGGTTAAGAAGGCATTTAGATGTGAAAGTGATTTACTGAGCTGTGTTGTTTTTGTAGAGTAGACTTGTGCAGTAGACATGGAGATTCAAAGTTGTGAAGAGTGTCATGTTGCTTATTTTGTTTGTGTCTGTTTAGGGTGGAAGGTGTATGAGTTAGTGGTGGTGGTGCAGCATGTGGGACATGTTGTAAGGTTCTAAATTGTCCAATTGATGAGAGGTGGTTAAAAGAAAGTTGCTGTATATGTGTAAGGTGTGGGTGAAGAGGGAAAGCTTGGCATTGGAGTTTATTTATGGTGTGCATTATTTGTGTAGTCAGTAAGATAGGAGAGAGTATATGTTTCTAGTTTGTGACGGAAAGAATTATGAGGTGTCGTGTGGGGGAGATTTTGCTGTTTTGGTATGTGTTATGTTTTGTTTTTGAGGAGTAGTGAAAGGTTGTGATGATGTATTTGTTTTCTGAGGTGACTTTGTAGGTAAAGTATTGTTGGTGAGCCAAAGCTGCAAGGTAAAGGGGGTGGTGATGTCTTATGGAAAAAGACTGTTTGTGGTGTGCGAAAGGAAATGAACAAGTGTCAGGAGTGTTTGTTTTAGATTGGATTGCTAAAAGGGGTCATATGTTTGGTGCATCAGAGTGTAAGTGTTGTGTGGTTGTGTTATTGTGGTAAAAAGAAGAGAAGGGTGTTGGTGGATGGAAAAATGGAACGCTCTGAATCCTGATCTTAAATAGCCCTAGTGATCAGGTGACCCCTTCGGCCAGTGGGAACCCTAACCCTAACCAATCAGAACACTAGACCTAAGCCCTAGAATCAATAGGAGACCAAACCCTTACAGCCAATCAGAGTTTCAGTCCTAACAGCTAATCAGAGGCTAAGCCTTAGATGCAATAGAAACCCTAGCCATAAAAACCCTAAACCTATCCACCAATCGGAACACTAACCGTAAGCCCTATGTCCAATAGAATCACTGACCCAGGGACCAGTCAGAACCCTAGACATATCACACTAACCCTAAGCCCAATAGAAACACCAGATACAGCCACTAATCCGTGCACAGATGTAACGTCCAATAGCAGCTTATATAAGGTGCATGTGACCTCAAGCACATGTTGCTGGGCATGGAGCTGCGAGCTGCTCCTCGATTCATAAACTCCTTGGAGACAGACGGACCCAATCCACATTCTGGAGTTCTGCGGGTAAGGGCTTAAACTAGGCCTTTAATAATACTGATTTTCCAACACCTAAACAATTCACCCTCCTAGCCAAAAAAGGAGTGATACAATCACTTTCCAAGCACAGTTCTAAACTCTTAGAGCAGATTACTGCAGTCTCCGAGCACGCTCTGCTTTGGTATATGTCTTGTTCATGGTGGGGGAGTTGGGAGGGGTAATCTTGTTTGACTCACTTGCTAAAATAAAAGGGAGCTGGGGGTGGATTGCTTAAACACAGGTCTGAGCACTAATTAGGGGAGAAACCAGGAGGCAACATCAAGCAGTCACAGGCAGATCAAAACAGCAAATTTCAGCTACATAGCCCACAAACAAACAAGTGAAAGTGAGACAGTCATGGCTGGGTTAAACAGTAGATTTTGAACTACAAAGTTTGCAATGCAACAGTTTAATTGAGGCATTGGCAGGTAAAACGTAAATTTTAAACCATCAAGCCCACATACAAAACAGGTGAAAATGAGGCACTCACAAAATCGCTTTTATAATTTTCAGGAAAATAGACCGCTCAAAGTCGTTCTCCTTACCACCGCCTGGTCCTTGGTTCACTGCAATGTTGGGTACAGGGAAGCTGCATCTCACAAAATAAAGGTGAATGTCTAGGGGTTAACCCAACAAACCTTAAGGGGCCTGGGCAGGTGTGAGAGGAGGGCTCAGGGTTTCTTGGGAGCTAGAAAGCCAATAAGCAAGCTCAGGCTGCTGGACAGGGGGCTAGGAGATACTCCTCAATTCAGCATCTCCTTGGATACAGACAGGCTCAATCCACATTACCTGCTGGGCGAACTTCCTGAAATGTATTGTGTCCCCTAGTGGTACTTTTTAAGAGGAAGTGGGGTTAAATATATCCACCGGTGAAGGTCGACATTTGTCTCCCTATTCCACCCTCTAATGAGGTGTCAGTGGCATTCTGCAGGACTGGGTCACTCTCTCTGTGTAAAATGTGTGGACAAAATAAATATTATTTACCTACATCTGAAGAATTGTAATGTCAGGTATATTCATCCTCCTGTCATTTGACAAGTAGATATGAATATGAGTTAACTGACAACCATTAATGTCAAAGATTGAAGTTAAAATGAAAAGAGTGAACAGTGTGTTTGTTGCTTTATTTGTACCTTCAAATGTGAAGTGAAAAATGCGCGCACGGCAAACTGGAAAGTGCATGTTAATATTTGAAACAGTATCTCACCAAAAATGTTTAATACATTACATTACTTCCTCGATGTTGGAGTCTTGGACCAGGAATCTGATGGAGTATATAAAGAAGACAAACGTTAGTTAATAACCGAAATATATAAGCATTTCTGGAGCTATATGTCGTTAATTTTGTTAATTCTCTCAGGCTTCCTTTCATCCTGCACGTCAGATGGCATGGATGTGCAAACAAGAACATATAGCGTAAAAATGATATGCATCGGAACAAGCATGCTGTCAACTGCCCTTTTATACCCACACTCAGTTTAATGAAGAATGTGTTAGGTGACCAGACATAAAATACTAGAGGGTATCAGTAATGATTGCCCCTTTCTAGCATGAAGTCAAGACCTTTGTTTATTCACTGTGGCTGAATGGGGATGCTCCACCTCATATCCAGATATGTGACAGGTCTACGGAAAACTGCTAATGTCAAAAAAGCCAAAACATCATCTAGAATTTTTTCTAATTTGCATTCTGATAATAATATGCTTCGTCAAATGAACCAATGTCACAAATGGCTCAAATGTCAAAAGCAAAACAGAATTGTGTGCTCACTTAAATGCAGTCTTTGTCACTGCATTATGGCGTCGCCGAACAACGAGGATATGCAATTCTTTGTGCCGGGCACGTATTTATTACGAGTCATGTTCTAAGGTCACTGGCCTCTAGACCTCCGGGGAATTGTAGTGCCCAGTCTGGCACATCTTACTGTCACATCACTAGTTTGGTTGCCACGCTGTGTTTCCGAACTGTCTATGCACTTCTTACACTAACACACAGCGCTACCACAATATTACATGTAACATGGGCAGCCCGATTTTGTGAAAAAGGGACCCCTCGCTCGACACAGGCAGATAGTGGATTCAGTCTATGGCCGATGAAATCTCAAGAATAGTGAAAGCGCGTGAAATCAGCCACGTACAACCTACATAATTTGTAGTTCTGACACCCTCCCCATCCTCCTACAGCAGACCCAGGACCTGCTAACCTTCAGGAGGCTACTCACGACCTGGCTTTTCGAGTAGTAGCAGCGACCCTCCTCTAACACCCCCCCACCCCCCAAGCGCCTTGAGACCCTCACGGGTGAGTAGTGCGCTTTACATATTTCTTGATTGATTGAGTAATTATGTTACAAAGAGAAAGAAAACATTTGCATCCCTTTATAATTGTTTGCCATAAGACGTGATACAAGAAATAGATGATGGTTTATATTTTTAAAGAAAAACGCTCCTTTGTCATTGTAATACATTTTTTGTTTTGTGTCTTCTAGATTCCCTTCTATGAATTTCAGATCTTAAGAAACAATGAGGAAATTGTTGAGTACTTGCACAAGAAGATTTTTCCTCACACTTTCAGACTTAGCTGGTGACGTCTTAGCTGTGCAGAATATCAAGGATGCATGGCAAAAGCGATCTCCTGTATGGAGACCTCAAGAGCAACTGGAACACAGTGGAGATGTGTCTTGGATGAGGAGTTAGTATAGATCAAATCCAAGCATTGTACATTGTTTCACAGAGAAGCTGGTGCACCATTTTCCACCAAGAACACAGGCCTTTTCTGGGGCATCCACATTGAGATATATGTATACTTATCCTTTATTCCAAGCTGAAGTTCCAAAAAGTGCAGTGTGCATGTAATTGTGTTATTTAGAGAGAGCTGTTACCGAATACCTGCTGAAAGAAGGTATTTTTCTAGCAGTTAAACTTACAACCAAGATCATGCTGGACTTGAATTCCTGATTGCTGCCCAGCGCCAAATAAACCAATTATGAGTGGCAGCAGTAATCAACCTTTCTTGGGCCATTTTGGAGTCTGCCAACTGTGGACATGAAGTTCCATGCTTTTCCAAATTTCTGTTTCCATTGTGATTATTCTGATATAGAAGAGTGCTGCCATTTTATATTTAGCTGTTTCAGCAATTGGACTTAAAGCTCGTACCGCCCCTACTGTCTGTAATACATTTTCATAATGATAGACTTTTGGGACTTAAAGTGTGTCAATTGTGGAGAATAGACGCAAACAGTACGTGTTAATGCTTTGCAATTGGACTTGTTCATTAACTGCAGAAATTTAATAAATATTGGCTCTGTGAAGCCTCTTTAAATTGGTGACCCGCTGTAAGTGTGGAAGTATTATATAACTGATGCATTTTTATTGATTTCTACAAGTGCACATTAAGGCTTTGCAATTAATACCCTTCTAATTTGTGGATATATAATCATTGTATTATGTATGCAATTTTAATTTTGAAATGTATTGTGTGTTTAGTGTACACTTATTTATTCAGTCCTGTGTTTCACCTGCTAATCTATGATCACTTTCTAATTACATAACTACATTTCAGTCATGTTGCAGTGACTCAAATTATTTGACATCGCAGAATTGTTTTTAGGACCACATGCCTAGGCATGGTCAATAGTTTTAAGTTGTGCTAACCATTGAGACGGTAACTTGAAAAGGGAAAGACACGACCTCGTTGATGATTTCTAAAAATATTGCCCATTATGCACCTTTGTGATGTTGCACTGTACAGAACGTGTACTTGTTTCCCTGAAGAACACTGTAATTGGACCCTTTGAATGATACTGGTGGACAGATTTTGTACTTTTGCCAGTAAAACTGTAATGGTTATAGGTGTTCCACGAAACCTAAAAGTTTATGAACATAACCTAAGTACAGAGATGTCCATCAGTAGCTCCATACCTGGCAGCCCGAGCCCTCAATTCTGAAGGATTATGCTGCAAAGTTTCTGGGTCATTACATTATATTGGCTCTGCTCCTGCCTTCCCTGGGTTTCTAATTGCTGCCAAGCCAGCGGTATCCTAAATACCACGTACAGTAGAACACTTACCATTTGCTATTCATTTATTCTGCACAGAAAATAAGTTATGCCCCTTCAGCTTGTATCTCACGGCAACTAAATCATATTTATGAATTCATCAGCAAGTAACATCAACTTCTGTGGAAGGATGTTTTAAACTTCTAGTCAAGGTACTTTGTATCCCCTCAAATTCACCTTTTAAATACATTCGTAACTCACATCATTGAACGATAATGTGTGAAAATACAATTGTGTGTGCATCTTCTTTCATAAACGTAATGCACATAGTTTAATCTAGTCTTCTAAATTTCAGCATAGCACATACGCTTGCTTTCATAGAAGCCATTCCATATGGAGGAGAATACACAGTTTAGCTTCTGCTCCTCATTCCGTTGTAAATTCCTGTGATTGAATCAGCTGTGGGTCTGTAAACTTGTGCCTACAAAGGCAACACAGCGATACCAATATCAGTTGACTGGGGGAGAGTGTTTGATTTGCTCAAACGCTCCGTCCATCATCCCATTTGGTATCGCTTTGTTCGCCCTAAGTTTGCAGGGTATGCCCAGACGTGGGTCCCTTGCTCACTCTGCCACTGGATTCAAGATAGTCTGGCTGATGAGCGTTATGAACCCGAAACCGGTCCCAGGATGCTTGTTTCCGGTCCAGGGAAGACATGGCTTGGCAGTTAGGGCTGGACTGTTCCCATGAGGCACAGGGTCAGACTGATTTGCATATGGCCATGTCTGAACTGGGGTGGTGGAGTGAGCTAAAGAATGATGATGGATCACACACAGATCAGTTGACTGGGGGTGAGTGTTTGATTTGCTCAAACGCTCCGTCCATCATACCGTTTGGTATCACTTTGTTCGCCCTAAATTTGCAGGGTATGCCCAGACGTTGGTCCCTTGCTCACTCTGCCACTGGATTCAAGATAGCCTGACTGATGAGGGTTATGAACCTGAAACCCGTCCCAGGATGCTTGTTTCCGGTCCAGGGAAGACATGGCTTGGCAGTTAGGGCTGGACTGTTCCCATGAGGCACAGGGTCAGACTGATTTCCATATGGCCATGTCAGAACTGGGGTGGTGGAGTGAGCTAAAGAATGATGATGGATCACACACAGATCAGTTGACTGGGGGTGAGTGTTTGATTTGCTCAAACGCTCTGTCCATCATCCCCTTTGGTATCGCTTTGTCCGCCCTAAGTTGGCAGGGTATGCCCAGACGTCGGTCTAGGGTTATGAACCCGAAACCGGTCCCAGGATGCTGGTGTCCGGTCCAGGGAAGACATGGCATGGCAGTTTTGGCTGGACTGTTCCCATGAGGCACAGGGTCTGACTGATTTGCATATGGCCATGTCTGAACTGGGGTGGTGGAGTGAGCTAAAGAATGATGATGGATTAAACCCAGATCAGTTGACTGGGGGTGAGTGTTTGATTTGCTCAAACGCTCCGTCAATCATCCACTTTGGTATCACTTTGTTCGCCCTAAGTTTGCAGGGTATGCCCAGACGTTGGTCCCTTGCTCACTCTGCCACTGGATTCAAGATAGCCTGACTGATGAGGGTTATGAACTTGAAACCCGTCCCAGGATGCTTGTTTCCGGTCCAGGGAAGACATGGCTTGGCAGTTCGGGCTAGACTGTTCCCATGAGGCACAGGGTCTGACTGAATTGCATATGGCCATGTCTGAACTGGGGTGGTGGAGTGAGCTAAAGAATGATGATGGATTAATCCCAGGTCAGTTGACTGTGGGTGAGTGTTTGATTTGCTCAAACGCTCCGTCCATCATCCCCTTTGGTATTGCTTTGTTCGACCTAAGTTGGCACGGTATGCCCAGACGTGGGTCCCTTGCTCACTCTGCCACTGGATTTCAAGATAGCCTTGCTGATGAGCGTTATGTACAACGAAACCTAAATGTTTATGAACATAACCTAAGTACAGAGGTGTCCATCAGTAGCTCCATACCTGGCAGCCTGAGCCCTCTAGTCTGAAGGATTATGCTGCAAGGTTTCTGGGTCATTACATTATATTGGCTCTGCTCCTGCCTTCCCTGGGTTTCTAATTACTGCCAAGCCAGCGGTATCCTAAATACCACGTGCAGTAGAACACTTACCATTTGCTATTCATTTATTCTGCACAGAAAATAAGTTTAATCTTGTCTTCTAAATTTCAGCATAGCACATACGCTTGCTTTCATAGAAGCCATTCCATATGGAGGAGAATACACAGTTTATCTGCTGCTCCTCATTCCGTTGTAAATTCCTGTGATTGAATCAGCTGTGGGTCTGTAAACTTGTGCCTACAAAGGAAACACAGCGAAACCAATATCAGTTGACTGGGGGTGAGTGTTTGATTTGCTCAAACGCTCCGTCCATCATCCCCTTTGGTATCGCTTTGTTCGCCCTAAGTTTGCAGGATATGCCCAGACGTGGGTCCCTTGCTCACTCTGCCACTGGATTTCAAGATAGCCTGGCTGATGAGCGTTATGAACCCGAAACCGGTCACAGGATGCTAGTTTCCGGTTCAGGGAAGACATGGCTTAGCAGTAAGGGCTGGGCTGTTCCCATGAGGCACAGGGTCAGACTGATTTGCATATGGCCATGTCTGAACTGGGGTGATGGAGTGAGCTAAAGAATGATGATGGATTAAACCCAGATCAGTTGACTGCGGGTGAGTGTTTGATTTGCGCAAATGCTCCGTCCATCATCCCCTTTGGTATTACAAAAGCAACACGACAAAAGCCCCTGCTTAACCCTGGTATGCCTTTCATTGAAAGAAAAATGTCCAGCACCAAAGGAACAGAAGGCAGGCACAATATTTAATGCATAGTGCCAGGACTCTATTGAGTCAATTTAATAAGTGAATAGAACAGAGACCAGTTGGATTCCCATGTAGGTTTATTGTAGATCAGGAATCACAACATGGAGTAGTACAGAATTAGATGTAGAGTAGGTCTTCTCTACAGAGCGAGCCCCACCAGGAGCAGCTTCCTTGCTGCTCAGCCCATACTCCCAACTGACACACTCCACACACAGGCATCCCAGCATTCCATTACCTCACCACGCATCCAACATTCCACAGAACATCCACAGTCACTGGCTGAGCAGCAAGGTAGAGAGGCAAGAAAGGTGTATTACAGCAAAGATCAGTATACTACACACCTTCCACTTTTTATGAACAGCAAAGAAGATAAAGCAAAAGTAAGCATAGTAATGTCAAAAACTGTAACTGACTAGAACTGAAAATGTGCTCGGCTAAACGTTTTCCATTAAAAAATGAAAATGAGCAGGCAAATAAAAGTCCCACTAACCTCCAGTAGATGGCAGCAAATATCCATTCACTCACGCTGACAAAGTCTATGAAATTACACCACCGTTTAAATTGAAAACAATGATATTTGCTCTTCAGCTCGGTTCACGAGGCTCTCAATCAGCCCCCTGTCTTATCAAAGCTTGTAACTGGATCGTGTCCTCTTTCTCCGGTTATAGCTCACCATCGCTGACTTTGGGCTCCGGTTTTGTTTTTCTGCATTCTTTTTGTTTTCGGTTCCGGTTCAGATTTTTCTTCCCCCATTTAGTATTCACTCAAATTGTGTGCATAATGAACTGGGACACTTCTGTTGTGATCAAGCAAGGACTGGCATGCAGGCAGGAACTGCTGGCAAAACTGGGAAGCATCAAGATCTGCATTCAGGAACTGGTACATTTCAGTTGACAGGTAGCAGATCAGCAAGTTGAAACTGGCACGCTGGAGTTAAGGGTGACCAGTGTT
Source organism: Lissotriton helveticus (assembly GCF_964261635.1). Classification (NCBI taxonomy): domain Eukaryota; kingdom Metazoa; phylum Chordata; class Amphibia; order Caudata; family Salamandridae; genus Lissotriton; species Lissotriton helveticus. Next base: position 1,027,651,982 of record NC_136063.1, read on the forward strand.
GGGTCACTGGTGGGGCACATTGTGCCAGATAAGTTGAGCTGCTGCTTCAGAGTTTGTGAATCTTGAGGAAGATTGAAGTGTAGGGCCTTCTCCAAATCGTCACCAAATGTAATACGTGAATAGAACAGAGACCAGTTAGATTTCCATGTAGGTTTATTGTACATCAGGAATCACAACATGGAGTAGTACAGAATTAGATGTAGAGTAGGTCTTCTCTACAGAGCGAGCCCCACCAGGAGCAGCTTCCTTGCTGCTCAGCCCATACTCCCAACCGACACTCTCCACACACAGGCATCCCAGCATTCCATTACCTCACCACACATCCAACATTCCACAGAACATCCACACTGGCTGAGCAGCAAGGTAGAGAGGCAAGAAAGGTGTATTACAGCAAAGATCAGTATACTACAGTCCACTTTGACTTCTCTTGTAAAGAAGGAGACGACTCCAATGCAAGGGAAGGACCATATGGCACAGCTGAGACGCATCTGTGTCCCACGAAGGATGTCTGACAGTTGGCTCTTTCTACAGTAGTTGAGACTGTTCAATGCCAGAAGTCACCCTTGACACCGGAAGACTCTAGAGACTGAGACACAGAGCCTCGAAGCAAGAGGAAACGGGCCAGCCTTTGGCAACTGGGCCAAAGCTGAGTACAACCTCGACTCCTACCACACAACACCCTCATCAAGATGCATGGAACCAGCCTCATACTAGGCAAAGAGAAATCTACATCGACCAAGTCACTGGATATATTGTCACCAGTTCTCTTTAAACACACAGCCACCTCAGAAGAAACAAAATCTCTTCTTGTAGGAGGTTACTTCAAAGAAGCTTATAGTCTTCTACATTCACCTGGAAGAGAAGGCGAGGCACCATCCCATCGCCATCACCACCACCACAGCTTCCCCACTACATTCAGACTGTGATCAAGATCACTCCAAAGACATACTGCTTCCCTACATCATCATGATTCAAGGCCAACCCATTAACAAGTAGACAGTTGGCACAATTACTGGGCTGACCCTCAAGGTGACTCCTTAGAACAATACTATGTTAGCGTTACTTCACCAACTGATAGGTCTGCTTATCATGCAGTAATAGATTTGAAGCCTGCCATAACTGGGCCATACATGTGAAAGATGACTTTGTGCTTGTAGAAACTGTGTCCAAGACTGCATACCATGCAGTTTCATGCTGAAGGCTCAAGAAAAAGTTCAAGCCTTCGCCACAATACTTGTTTTTATTTTCTGGGCACGTACCACCAGACTCTTATCGTTCACACAGCTTGGAAGAGGGCCCTTAAGTGGGATGCTGATTCTTATAGTCCTAGGTTGGGCATGACAGCCTTGGTTTTTTCTTCTCGTGAAGATGTCAATCTGCCCTCACAAAAAAATTACAACTATGCCAAGATTTGCTAACAACATCGAGTCAAGCGACAACACCCCAACCTCAACTTGCAGTTTGACATCTGAGGTTTTAGAGTTTAGATATCGGTGGCTTCCTCAAGAATTCAGGGATTTTCTAAAGTAACGTAAAATAAGGGCCTAGACAAGATGGTGGCTGGATGAGTCGTAGGTTGCCATCTAGCCTGCTGAAAGGAGTGTTTTCTGCCGCAAGTGTTCCAGGTTTCCTGAAAACCACTGATGTGACGCATGGGGGACATCCCTGTTGGTGGATGGCAGGTGATTGGGGTGGAGCTGGGATCCTGTCACAGGTGAAGATAGTGGGCTAAACAGAGGCCTACAACGTGGTGCAGGTGCAACCCATGTAGTAGTATGCTTTACCTGGAGAGCACCAGTGAAGAAAACAATAATCACAATAGAAATGCCTGATACTGACAAATACATACAGAAGGAGCAAACCTGGCAGGGAGAGCAGGAATCACCATGAATCACGACACAGGAGAAGGAGCAGGATGCAGACACTGATTGCTCTCCAGGCACAGCAACAGATGGCGAGACAAGTGAGAAAGGACTCAAGAGAAGAGTACTCATAAAGAGTGGGTACACCACCTCCAAAAAGGAATAGACAATAGCACCTGAAGGGAGCCGAAGAACATTATAACACTGGGGAAAAACAGACACTGAATCTCCCCACATGGAGTGGGGTGAGGGCAAGCCCTGTGAAGTGAGTGACCCAAAGATACAGGCAGAGTAGATCTGGGAAGTGAGTGACGCAAGGGCACAGGCAGAGCAGACCTGGGACCCTATGCTGCCGACATGATTCTGGCTGCCTTCCTCCCTAGAGGGGTAGAAGAGAAAAATTACACTCTTGAGGCAATCAAGACGCAGACTCCATGCAAACTTCAGTCTGTCAACAGGTCCCAGCATCCCACCAACATTTAGGCAAGTGAATCTAGGCCAGCGAGAATCTGTGCCACTAAATGAGTCGGCATGCTTTGAAATGAAGCTGACCCCAGGCAGTTTCTAAAAATAATCCATCAAGGCAGCACCCATAGTCCTAGCGTACAGGAAGAGTAATGGAAGCGATGACCTCCTCAAAGGGAAAGATAAAACAGTAAAAGATATACTGCTGAAACCACTGTCACAGTTGACAAACACTCAACACAAATCAAAACAACCCAGAATTATGTTGTCACATCTCTTCTCCCTAGGAGATAGTGAATCTGAGAGCAACATTACAAAGAGATTCCTGGAGGATCTGTTCCAGGAGTTAAGAGATGATCGCCTTTTACCACGGAAGAGGTGCAAAAAGACATAGTCGAAAGTGACTTCAGTGAACTAGTCTTTGTTGTGAATCTATCTAGGACCCTAACTAGATATCCCCGATTCATGCCCTTATGTGGTTATAATAAAACATATCCCTATAAAGCCATAGGAATCTTGCCCATATCTAGTCATAGCCCATGCAGTCCAAATACGGCAAGGCTACTCCCATAGACTCCTAGAAAGCACAACGTGTTCTTTAAACAAACCAAGCCTCCAGCAGCCCGGGAATTCCCCCTGCTTTTGTTTTGATTTGCACAAGAACTCCTGGAGTCCAGAAAGAACTGTTAGTTCTTAGTGACGTCTTATGTCCAACCTTACGTCAAACACGGCACCTTTCAGGTATAAATATACCAACGTTACCTTTAGCAAACACACGGTTTGGAGCAGAGAGGCTATCTACTTGCCTGACGCCCAGCTGATGCGAGAACCGAAGGAAGCCGACCCTCCCTTGACGCACTGAGAGAGACTCTGTCTTTTCTCTTGCCGAGAAATCCAGCTCCGGTGTTTCCAGTCACCCTTGCGGGTTGCTGGGAGATCGAGTCCTGAGAGAGAGATACAAGACCTCCTACTTTCTAGAACCAAGCTACGGAGCTGACTAAACCCTTAAGAGAATTCTTGATTCAGATTCTTGGCAAAAACCAACTTAACTTAAACTGCAACTTACTTACTCCTTCCCAGGTATTAGGCTTAGGTCAGGTACACCGGGGTAGGCGTATCTTAGAAGCACCAGTTGAGTACGTTAGTCAATGTTTTTATGTATGTATATATTTTATCCATTTTAAAGTATCATATGGCTAAGAAACCATATCAATGCTTTTACAGTATTATTTCATAATACTCCTTTTACTGTACGCACTTTACTTCATGATAAGTATTGCAATTGTGGCAATTCATTTCTCTTGCATGAGAAAGAAGACTGCTCAATAAATAACACCTTTTATTGAAAACGCCCGTCTCTCTATTTCGCTGCACTCTGGTGAAACTAAGTACGCACGATTGACTGAGTGAAATAGTTGTCTATTGTTTTCACATGACTCTAGAGATACACTCTTTATTCTGAGGGAGCAAAGTTGTCATGTTTATGCGGTTGTCAGAAGCTAATCCCTTCTTGTCTATTCAGGGAAGTTAACTCATCCTTGTTTACTCGAGAAAGTTACTAGTGACCTCTGAGCTAGCTGGCAAAACTAATTAAGTCTAATATAGTCAGTAGAGACCTAGATGACCTCAGTCCTACGTCTAAACTGCTGTTTATATTATTCCAATGCGCAGAGCCTATTGGAAATATAGGAACTACACTACATCTTATCCCTTGAAGAAACAATAACAGAGCAGAATACATTGAATTTCTGTGGCAAGAGGTCCTAGCCCTAAGGGAACACAACTTGAACCTCCAGGACAACATGGAGGATCTAGAAATGTGCTCCCATAGAAACAAAATATGGATTAACAGTGCACCCAGATGAAGGCAACATAGAAGACAATGTCCAGAGTCTATTTAAAGCACTCCTCCAACCTGAAGACTCTGGACTTATGTAACTGGACAGGACCAACTGAACAGGGCCAACAGAACAGCAGGTCCAGCTGCTGGAGCTACTAGATCGACTGACATCCTCACCAAAGGTCACCTCTACAAACAAAAAGAGAAGAAAATGGAAGCAGCTAGGAGGTCCCCAAATTTCACCTTTGACGGACGGTCAATACTTTTCTAGCACAGCCTCTCCTCAGTCACCTTGCAATAATGAAAAGCATTACATCTGGTTACAGACCTTATATACAAACATGAAGTGTCTCATCACTGGAGCTGTCCTTTCCATCTCATCTTTCAGAGTGGGGTTTAAGAGGTATCTGGCAGTCACATACACACATGACTAAATGACAGTGAGGCACAGGAAACTAACAGCACATTGTAGTGATCACAAGTTGTATAGGGGGTACAAAGCAAACCTGAACCCCAGGCATTATGTATCCTTGAATGTTAGATAGCACAACTCACCTAGTGATTGGCTAATGACACTGCCAACACAGATGTCTGGAGAATATTTGCTTTAACCCAAAATACATATATTAACTTGAGGTACTTGTAGTATGATCCAATTTTTCCCAGCACACTACTTTGTCTTAAGTAAGGCTAATATGAGGGGCATTTGAATTTCAATTGTTCCCCACATTGGTATACTCAGTCTGAGAATAGCCTGTAGACAAATGTGGGGAATGGTGCTATTAAACAAAATGGTGCAGTGAAAGTAAGTCTCTTCGGCAGCAATATATGTGTCAAACTAGGATTAAGAGCACATTCTACACCCAGCACTCCAAAGACTAATGGGCTGAGTAACAGGCCCCCTGATAGTGGGGGTGGGGGGAGAAGGGGGCACAGGATCCTGGTAATAGATGATGAATTGGATAGCCTATTCCAGAGGACTGCAATCCATCAGCGCATGCTGCAATCATTCTGAATGCCTCCACCTCCGTAATCTTCCCAGACGCTTGGAAGCATGCAGCTGGCCTATTATTGCTGTAGTAACCCTCTGCGGGTCCTTCAGTGCTAACCAACAGGCCGATCACCCTGCTAATATTCATGGCCAAGGTCTTGGAGAAAATCGGGAACAGACACCTCATTGACCACCAACTCCTCAGCCCCACTCAGTCTAGTTTCACAAGCAACCACAGCATGGAAACTGCCCTCATCGCTGTAACGGATGACATCTGCATGACTGACAGAGAAGACACATCTGCCCTTATCCTCCTAGACCTCTCCGCAGTATTTGACATAATGTCTCACTTCATCCTCATCCAGCACCTACACGTCATTGAAATCCAAGGACAAGCAGTCCAATGGATGTGCTTATTCTTCTCTGTAAGTAACTACCAGTCAGCCTGGCACGTATACCTCAGGCTCCCATGAACTCATCTGTGGAGTTCTACAGGGATTCCCCCCTTAGCCCAGCCCTCTTTAATGCATATATGATCCCTATAACCAGCGTCATCCACTCTCATGATATCAATGTTCTCTCCTACGCTGACGACATGCAACTTATTCTCTCCATTGCAAACAAAACACTCAGTACCCAGATCAAATTCAATGACTGAAAACGCCCACTGGATGAAGAACAACTGTCAAAATCTGAACACCGAGAAGACTAAAATCAGGATCTTTGGGAGGAGCAGGACTGCACCTGGTGGCCAACAGAGCATGGACCGATACACACGGCCACCAACCACTCCAAGGACCTCTGGATCATCATCAGTAACAAACTCAACGTGACCACCCAAGTCAAAGCAGTCAACACCTCGTACTTCCTTACCCTGAAGATACTGATGAACAATTTGAAATGGCTCTCATTTAGCACCTGGAAAACCATCCTGCATGCCCTGGTCACAAGCAAACAGGACTACAGAAACACCCTCATGTCTGGAGCAAACAAAAAACTCACCAGAAGGCTGCACACCGTTCAGCACTCAGCAGCCAGTTTCACTCTCAACCTTGGACACTGCACTCGCATCACACTATACCTGAGGAACTCCACTGTCTCCCAATTCACAAACTAGCACAATTCAAACTCCTCACCCACACTTCCAAGCCACTACTTAACAATGGCCCAGCATACTTCAACAATTGTATCTGCTTTCACAAACCTTCCAGACATCTCCGATCATCCAGGCTCCTACTTGAACAAACCCTGCACATACTTAAAACCAGATCCGGCAGTGGAGCCTTCTCCCACATTGCTCCTTAAGTGCAGATCGACCTGCAGCTACACATAAGAGCCTCCTCCTCACTTCTTGAATTCTGCAAGAAGCTGAAGACCTAGTTTATTGAGTAGTCCCACTAGGCCTTTGTTGTGCATAGACTCACACCAGCTCAGTGTCAAAATAACCCCCCGGATGATAGTGCGCTCTACAAATCTGCATAACAACATAACCCACAGAGATGTGGAGGCACTGTGGTACTGTCAAAGGAGGGATGCAAGTGAGTGGCTGAGGTTAGACTCCTAGCTGCATGGTGAAACAACCATGGGAGACAGACTTCATATGCAAGGAATGACATGCTTCTAACAGACAACACACTATACTTATGTGGAAGAGGTAGACCATGTGGCAATCATGATATCGAACAATGTCTTAATTATGAGGACACTGAGGTGGAAATATGGAACTTGAGCCAGAGACCTGTGCTGGCATCTCAGTGAAATACTGATGAAGGGCTCGTTGACCGGTTTGCCATCACATCCCAAATGAAAAGATATTTTAATTGTAACGAAATCAGGGAAATGCAGTTTCAGCAAACTCTGGAGCACAGTTATGGCTGTAATACGAGAGACTCTTTCACACCCCGTTTTGCAGGCCACTTTGCAGACATGAGCTACTGGGCCCCAACCATGGTGGTTGAGATTGTTGCCCATGGGGTTTGTTTCGCTGAGCCTCTACAAACTGATTCAGGTATAACCATTTCCACCATTGCCTCATGATAACAACAGTCCAACATTCCTCAGGTCAGAAGTGTGGGGGGGGGCAAGCTTTCAAAAGTCAGTAGTCAAATAGACACAACAATGTAATGTCCAGCCCAGTGCTGATCTGTTATGTGAAAAGAATGTACTTTTAGACTCGCAGCAAAACTCAGTACTACCCAATTCTATGAGAATGTAATACAGAGTTGCAATCTAATGCCAAAGAATGCTACTTTCCTCTCTTTCCGCTACAGTTAGAATTCTATGTCCACAGCCCCCTACACACTATAGCTTAGGAATTGATCCGGTCCAGGTGCAGACAGGAAAAATTCTCTCATAGGTCTAATGCAACTCAGTTCAATATCTTTTACCCTCTGGCAAAATGTTCAAGCGTGCGTGATAGACTGAATCGCACGTTAGTCTCGTATCACAGGTGAAGGCTACGTCTTGAGTTCACCTGCTGGTTATTGATGCAGCAGGTTGGGGGATGTGGTTTGCTCTCCCCTCTCTTAGGGGGAGTTCTTTTCAGTGAGGGCCATGACTGCAGCTTGCCTCAGGACAGTGGTTGTGGAATGAGTTTGGCGAGGCAGTTCTCTGTGGCAGCCCAGGTCTTTGGCAATGACATCTTTCTAGGAGGGTTGCAGACAGGGGTTCAGATTCAGAAGTTGTTGCCTCTGGATCAATCAGTGTTTACTGCTTTGGCAGCGAGGCAGCTTCACTCTGGGTCTCATCAGAAGCACTATTTCCAGCACTCAGCAGACTGTTGGGCATCATAGTAGTACTTGTTCAGTACCATTCTCAATGTGGTTCACATGGGAAACACCCAGATGTTTGGAGGACTCTTCAAGCTATGAGTCACTCCTCTCTTCTTTCTCTCTATTATTCAGCTTTCTCTGGGTACTCCACACACCGGTAAAATGCTGAGCTTCTTCTCCTGGACAGCCTCTCCTCCTGCAGGGCCAGGCACAATTCTTCCCTCTCTCAGAAGGCAGATAGGCTACTAGGCACTAGAGACAGATCCTCCGCTCTTCCAGCAGAAGGTGAAGACTTCAGGTGATGTCCCCTCATGTCTGGGAGACTGACGGTCAGACAGTCCTGGATGCACACCAAACCTTTGAAGTACTTTGTGGAACACTCCTTTTTTTGGTCAAGACAAATTTTGGATTGGAACAAATCGGGGGGTTTGGATCCCATTTTTATACACCTTTTCCAGATGTGCATGGGGTCACTGTCTAGGCCTTCAGAAAAATTTTACGTTGGTTATCTTCCAGATGTTGGTTTCAGGCTACTCTTCAAACACAGTGTGAAGTGAAAGTACTCCCATTAGGTGGCAATGAGGCTGGCAGCAAGCAGGAATATCAAGAACATGGCCCCAAAGAAGTGTAAGATCTTTGCTCCGGACTATCATCAACCTTTCTGCAGCAGTAATCGGGAAACAGACAAAAGGGCAGGTCCTGCCTAGAAATATTCTTACATTGATTAACATAAACTGAGATCCCAATTTGATGAAAACACTCCTACACCCTGAGAGAAAATGGCAAGTGTATCAGAGGCATCCGTTTTTCCTTTGGAAGTTTGTTTTTGTAAAGCAATAGAGTTTGCTGACCGGGATGCATAAAATATGCCGGATGCTCAGCAAACTTTCAGGACTTAGATAGTAATGTAGTCTAGTCTTTCTTGACCATGTTTTTATTTTCTTTACTGATCTAGTACTAGTCTGGATCAACTCACAAAAACACAATTTGACCCCTAACCCTAAGAAAACACACCACTTGCGTAACAAGGGTCCCAGTCATTGAGCTCTGCTGCCAATTATGACTGGGTTGTTTTCACGATGCCCAATCACACAGCCAAATGGTTTCCCAAAAATACCTGATGATGCAACATTTTTTTTATAATATCAAAAGGATCAGATGTAGAAGTAGGGTACCACTACAGAAACCCCTGGCCTATCTCAACTTTAAGGTTTCTTATTTATTGGCATGTTAACTTTTTCTGGTGTCTGGGACACCACAGAGCCAGCAGTACCTATTACCAGCGCTAAAAGGCAGCCGGACTCTGGGCTTAGGCCTCAACCTAAACTTTTACTGTCAATATCGCAAAATTGTTCAAGATAAAGGGATGGGTCAAATAGTTTTGGAATCTTGGAGTTTTTCCCTCCCTCATCTACAGGAAGACGGAGGAGGGTAGGTTGAGGGAGAATGTCCTGCGTTCATCAACTGTCCCGTAGCTACGCCGGCACCCTCTGTCATTCCTAAACCTGTAATTCCTTTTAAACCGTCAGGTGTAATCCTCTCTCTGCATTGAATCAGGAGCAGTATGGTACTTCTGAAGTGGCCACCCTTTATTCAGAGGGTGTCTTACTGGTTACTATAGAGTAGGATTATTTCCTTTTTTGGTCCTGATGAAATGCCATTTTACCCTCCTGGCAATCTAAGGCATGAAACATGACCCCACCTTATCACTTTAATGGGTAGTTACTACTAGAGGATAGCTCCTCTGTTTTTAGTTAATCAAGGTACCTGTACCCCATAAAATTCTCCCTTGGTTACCTTAGATTATTTTATACACACCCTTATCACCACCCAATCTTTCACACGAGTCCCTTTCATGCACTCATCTAACGGCGACAACAGATCAAAAGGTCTCCAATTAAGAGCCCCCAGGCACGCCAGATATTGCAGCGCCGGCTTGACGAAGAGCGCCCTATGATGAAGCATGGCACATAATGGGTGTGTGAGGGCATTAAGATCTGACCCTGAGGATCCCCTGAGATCCCCGGGGTCGTCTCTGTTATCCACCTGTCTGTGTAGTCTCCCACTTACGCGGAACTACTCCCCCTTAAATGTTTAACACAGTATTTTAGGAGGAGCATGGGTATAGGACCTCTTTAAATATTCAGCTCTTCTTCCCTCTTGTGTTGATATATGTTTTCCCACAGCCAGCAGAGCTAGACCCAATGGCGGGCATTGAAGGGCAGATACCTTCTATCACTGCGGCTTTGATGATGAACAGTAACGAAAGAAAGGATGGAGTGCCTCTAATGGCCTCGCATGAATGTGAAGTTGTCAAATGCACTAATGGAAGAACACAGAAATTTAGTTTTTTAGAACAATCAGAAAAGGGTGATATTATTTTCCAACCTGTGCAGAGGATGTATGCCCAACACCAGCTGCCCAAAGAAGTACAAAACATCAATTGACATTGTCTTCACTCCAACTTGAAACCTTTTGCAGACTCTCACTTCCATATGTGATTTACTGTACTTTTTGCTCTTCATATCTAGGATCCTCCCTTCACAGTACATCAAGAAGTAGACCGCATAACTTGCATATGCTTCCCATACATAAATCTACGGCTGTCGGGTCAGTTGCAGGGGATAAGGCTCTCAGGACAAGTGGGCAATTATTATGACAAGTATTGCTTGTTGGTCCTTGAACTATAAATACGTCTGAGATCTCACTGAGTACCAAGAACCTTAAATTGCAATTGTGGAGATAGATATCAACATGTGAGTGTCCAGAGCACAAGCAGAATTGCAATATGTATTCTGTAAATGCTCACATTCATTGGAAAAAACTGATATTCAGTCATACACCTCACAAAGAGAAAAACTTGTTTATGTGCATTGGACCCTCACTAGCCCTGCCCTTCCAAGGTTCACTAGCATTGAGAGTAAAAGAAAAACGCTGTATAGTAATAGCAGTAGAGCCAATGCTGCTATATGCATATTTGAGTGTGCAGTGGGCCACCCAATCATGCAGCTGTCTCCCCGTTCTGTTATTTGGTCAGGAAGAGATCTTCAAAAAAGGTATTAAGTCACACACCCGCCTTGGAGTAAGTCTAGGACCACATATGACCACTCACATGTTCTGCAACACACTCTCATAGAAAATAATGTTTAATTTGTTAAATTATATTTATTGTAATGTCATAAATATATTAACTACTGGCGGCGAGTAGTTATAGTTAGGACCTAGTTTCTGTAGGAAAAGCGTGTTTTGATTTGCCAATATTTTTGGTGCCGTTTGACAAACCTTTGCAAAATTTTTCAAAACTAATGGATGGGTGGGGGGGGGGATGAGTCCTAAAACTTTTTCTCCATGTTAATTTACATAGGAAACTTTTTACACAGCTACAGCTCAAACTTCTGAAACAAATTACACCAAATTTGGCAAAAAGGTAGCTGTTGGTCTAGAAAGCACACTTTCTGTTAAATGGTGTAAACCTGTTCAGTAGTTGCTGAGAAATTTAAAGATTTATCACTATCAAAGGAGAGAGAGAGGACTAGGTAGCTAGTCCATATCCCCGGGGTTTTATATGTGAGATCAAAAGGGACTAGCCTATTTGTGAATTTACATAGACTCAAGACTGTAAGACAGAGTACAAACCCTTTGTTTGTTCATGAAGCCCTCACCCACCAACCTGGTGGTGGCATGCTTCATCATCTGGCCCATCCAGTGACACCGAGTGTGTCCCGGGTATGCTTTGATGCCTGAATACAGCATAGCAGGTATGTTTCTGAGTGTGCAGTGTAGTGACGTGAAGGTGAAAATTTAAAAGCTATACAGGGATCCCAGTACCCGAGGGTAAATTATATTTTAATAACTGGGTCACTGTTAGCATTAAAAGAAGGCTGTTGGATGTTATAGGAGTGTTAATGAGGGTCTCCTACATCCAGGTGTGGTCTACATGTTTCAGCCAGGCCTTTATGATTAAAACTGGCTTTCCTCAGGACCAAAGTGTGTAGGTGCAAATTACTTGATTTTAAGTGATTGTGTGATTTTGAAAAATGTGTAGCACTCGCTAACGTGCTTTACATGTGTGAGGAGAATTCCCTCTTAGAGCATTACTGGACATACAACAAGTATGACAAAACACACATACAGGGGAGAGTCTTAGTATGGTAACATATTCACAAAGCAGTTTGATTGCCGATATCTATTGTGCTGTGTAGACGATAAATAAGCGGCAAATGGTGTAGCTATTGTGGTGGTATGGCTAGGGTGAAAGTTATCATATATACATAACGTTTTGTGATGGGCTAAGCATCGTAAGCGCATCAACACAAGAAAATGGTGGTAAGTGCATGAAAGGAATATTATCCTCACGTTGGCTTGTTGCCAAATTTGCCCCATGGAGTAGTCCGGCAGAGGAGTGGACCCTGGGAAGATAAAGGGGCCTTAGGGGGTTAGGGACCTGTGGAAAGAGAGCTTACCCGGCTCGTAGCTGAAGCGCTCGGTTTTCTCACGAAAATTTCGGTCGGTGTCTGCGTTGAACCTCTTGTTGTCTCTGCGGCCTCCGTAAGACTGTCCTGGACCGTGTTTGTGCCTTAAATGCAGTCTGCATCATTCGGATCACCTGTGCGGGGAAGGACAGAGAAAACAGACTGTGCGAGGACACGCTGAGCCATGGCTATTCTGCGCATGTGCGGGAGAGTAGTGTATCCTGCTGTGAGCATGCCCATGTGCGGGAGAGTAGTGTATCCTGCTGTGAGCATGCCCATGTGCGGGAGAGTAGTGTATTCTGCTATGAGCATGAGCGGCACCGATTGTCGGCGCCTGCACATTGGGTGTGGCTGTGTAAACTGTACCCAGTGTACACAGATTAGTGTACAGGTGTAGTAACATTAACAGTTGAGAAATAAAAAGCGCTAACTGGGGAAAAAAGGACTTAAAAAGCGCTGTGGGGTTAAGTTGTGAGGCCAGGTGTATTATAACAGGCTAATACAACAGAGGGACATTTAACAAGCAGAGGAATCAAGAGTAGTGTTCCATGTGAGGAGAAAGAAATTCATGTTTTCAGTGAGCTCCAGGGTATGGAGTCATTCAAGCCCAAACCCTGTTGTTGGGTGGAGAGGTGATAGAGCCATCTCTGTTCTTTGTATGAAGGATCCGGTCATTGTCTGTTTGGTTAATGTCAAATTATTCAATGACAGTCCAGGACATGTCATTGGGGGTGTGGTGTGCCGTGAGGTAGTGCTCTGTCAGTCTGCTGATGTTTTTGCCACACCTGATCGTGCTTCTGTGTTTAACCACTCTAGTCCTGATTTTGCGGGTCGTCATGCCTACATAACGGAGCCTGCAGGGGCATGTTATGAGGTACACAAGGTTGCTGGAATTGCAGTTGGTATGATTTTGCCAGGTTCAAGGTTGAGAGTTTTCGTTGGTTTGTTGAGATGGCACACACTGCAGTTGTTGCATGGATAATGGCCAGTGACTTTGGGGAGGCCCCAACAGTTGAGGACTGTATTGTCCATAGATTTAGGACTGGCACGTGGTCTTATTGACTCTAGTTTGTCTTTAAGGTTGTTAGAACGTTTAAATGCAAAGCGTGGGATCTCCCAATCTCTGGTGCCTGAATTGATTATCTTCCAATGTTTGTGGATGATACTAGAAACTTGATTTGACGCTGTATTATAGGTGGTCACACAGGTCATCGGTGGTGGTTCCTGGTTTTTTGTCAGTGTTTCCAGTAGCGATTCTCTGTTTATATTGCGGGCCCTTTTGCTGGTTTTGGCAATAATGGCGTTGGGGTATCCACGTTCCTGTAGTTTGTGTGATAAGGTGCGGGATTGTCTTTTGTAGTCCTCTAGGTGGCTGCAGTTTCAGAGACCCCTACTCACATATACCCAGAGATGTCTGGGTTGGGAAGGGAATATCCGCCACAGCTAAGTAGGTATAACCCTATGTATTGGCTGTAGGCTTATTCAAGCTTGAAGGATTATAGTTCCCTACATTGTGCATAAAACCTTTTCTCATTTTCCTTTAAACTATTTTTTACAATGTCTGTTCAAGATAATCCTGCAGCATCATTAAATGCAAATGCAGCAGAGGAAGGGGAGCTGGAAGGTGCTATAAAGATTTCAGAAAATGTCAGAAATGCACTTACCCTAAAACTAGTAGATTTTGGAGTCCCAGCTTTAGGTGATACCGTTACCTTTGTGGTTGAGGCACACAAGACATACAGAACAGAGGTGTTCCATTCTTGGGTCAAATTGCCACATGCAGATCCACGTACACATACATTTCATTCTTACATTGCAGATGAAATACCAGAGGAATACTGTCCGTATGAGGACATTGAAGTTCTGCTCACTTACCAAGAGCATATAAATTGGTTTAAAGGTGCCCTCCCACATACAACAGGAAAAGTGAGACTCTGTCCGCTCAGCAGGGACGGAGTGACTTGGCCGGTCCTAGGTTCTTACACACCGCATCCAGAAATTGGCATATTGCCAATAGCAGACTTGCGTCCATTACACAAACAAGTAATAAAACAATACAGAAATTTGACACAGTTGGTTATGAGAACACTCACACATCAACCTACAAGGGTTACTCCTGCAGGTCAATTACAGGAAACTGCAACTAAAATCACCCACAAACTCTGAACGCAGTTATGGGAAGAATGCCCACTAAATGTAGAGAAATGCCATTATGGATAGCACAGAAAATAGCACAGTAGAGGCAGTGTTTGCCCACAAGAAAAACATAGAATACTGGCAATTTGCTTGCCAATGGGGATTGCTTCCCCAATAGAGGATTGTACCACTTGGGCTACAGTTTTCGCTTCCAACTATATCAGGACTCATGGCACACCTTCAATAGAAGTTATACCAGAAGTATTAAGACAAATACAGAATGAGTATGGAGTAGAGCCTGATCTGAACTTAGGGATGCAATTAATAGGCATTTTTCCCCAGGTATCTGCAATTATATTAGCAAACATAAAAGGGGAGACAGCAGCAGTAGCTATACGCCAACACCTGAGGGAATACAGTCCTGCACAACAGGGAGCGAGAATTACCTACAATTATCAAAGATACATACGCTGAATTGGGTACAGATAATTTGAGAGCTAGACCAATGAAACCACAAGTAATGGGTAATCCTGAAAAAGATAACGCCAAGCAAGCACCTGATCCTTCCAAAAAGAAATAGGATAATAAACAACATTAAAAATAAGCAGAATACATCACAATCAAAGGGTGTGTCTCCTCAACAGGAGCCCTCAGACAGGAGATGTAACCTTAGGAACCGTGATGACATTAAAAAACCTGACAAGTATCAGGATACTGATACACGTTCCTCTCATTCCTTTCAGGGTTCATCAAAACATTCTGAGAGGGAAGCACCGTCAGAACACAGATCACAAGAATGAATGAAGAATGATCATAGCCAAGATACGCATCGCACTTCAGACTATAATATCAACAAAGAAGATAAACCCAAATCAAAACCTCACTTTAAAAAAAGTAGCTGGCCTTAAAATAAGAAATGCCTAGGCTGCTGAGGACTCAATTTCTGAATGATGAATGGGCTCTGACGATGCTAGACAGCGCAGCAGAAGTAACAATAGCTCGCCATAACCTGATGGAATTCTGGTGACTGCGGACCTGAGCATACCACGGTGGAGACACCTGATACTAGGGTAAGTGTCCCACACCACTTTTACGAAATAACACTCCATATGGAGGGTGACATACCCAGGAAAGTAAAAGGTATCTTTTAGGCGAACCTGACTTTTGGATACAACATCCTTTTGGCTGAAAATAATTGGCCACCTGACGTCATTATAGGTTGCCCAAAAGGAGAAACAGTAATTTTACCAGCTTTCTCCCACCTTGTTCCAGAATTAATAAAACATTCATACGTGCAGGAGTGGGCAGTAGCACTAGGTCCTGCATTAAACCGCAATCATGTAGGTTGGGATGCTCAGTCACCTCACCATGTAATACCAGTAAAAACTACTCAAACTCCACAGAGATAGTACCCAATAAAACATAATGTGAAAAAACAAGTCATGGAGATCTTAGATCAACTTGAATACCAGAGTGTAATAGAGAATTGCACCTCTTCAAGGAATAATCCTTTGTTTCCCATAATGAACCCCAACAATTCATACTGTCTAGTTTTAGACTACAGGCATTTGAACACTTCTAAAAAGACATTTGCATTACAGAATGCACACACTGCTGCATTAATGAATAACATTGTGCGGAAGAAATACAAAACAATACTAGATATCGCAAATGGATTTTTCTGCCAAAATATAGCACCTGAAAGCAGATATTTGACAGCATTCTTGGCCCTAGGCTCTTAGCGTAAATTTTGTAGATTGCCCCACAGGTATAAGAATAGCCCGAGCTGTTCTAAGCAAGAGTAACAGAGTTGCTTAAACATTTTGATGAGGATACATTGTCCTATGTAGATGATATTTATCTGGTGGATGATGAACTATTGGATCATTTAACCAGGGTGAACAACAAACTTTTGGGGTTCGCCTCTGAGAGCTACAAATTCAACTTTTGACAAATCAAAAATTGCCCACCTCAATGACCTATTTTTCGGATATGAGTTATCAAGCAAAGGTGAAAGCCTAGCAGCTAATTTTTGGGAAACATGTGCATTGCTCCAACCTCCAAGGACTCTGAAAAACGTACAATTCATTTTGGGATTCCTAAATTTTGGCAGAACATACATTTTAGATTACACAGAAAAAGTAAAACCTTTCTGCGACTTGTTTTCTCAGTTCGACATTAGACACAGGAACATACAGAAATACTTTGTTCCCTACAAGCTGAGATGATAGCTTATAAACACTTACACACACGTGTAAACACCACAAACTGTGATCCGTGTAATAGCTGGTTAATCAGGGTACACTCACCTAACCTTCAATGAAGGCAAAACCATACCAATTGCATAAAAAATCACATTTGTACACAAATGCTGAAATGTATTTTGAATCGACTGGAAAAAATCCTGATGCCAGCACAGACTGCTGTAGTGAGAGAAAGAGCACTGGCCCAGGAGAAACGAATAATTGTCGTGACCCCAGTTCTAACCTTAGAGGCTGTTATAAAAGCAAGCGTTCCAAACGCAAAAACACTGCATCCAAGATGGATACAATGGGCTAATTCTCTCACTGCAACAGATGTAGACTACAAATTTGAGTCTACAGACTCAAGCATTCTTGCAGTAAGAACAAGAGTATCCTCTCCTGGATGAAATAATGCCTCTGGATCAGTATGAATACATAATTTACACTGATGGATCTGCCCAGCCAGCCATAGGAAGTAAACAGCAATACAGCGCTGCATGCACTATTGTAAAAGGACAGTCTTAGCAATATGTGAAGGCAGTCTCTAGGAGATTGCACAGCTCAGCTGAAAGAACTATTGTGTCCAGTCTTACAATGAATATCTACACTATTGGGGCCAGAATGGGTTCAGAGATTCAAAAGTTTACACAATAAAGCACAGGTTGCTTTGGGAACAAGTGGCGGAGCTGAAAAAAGGCTTGCCATGGGCTCACATGATTCATACGCTGAGTCGTTGGCCTGCAGGTTGAAGGGAATTTATTGGCTGATCAAGCCGCCATGGTGACAGTGCAAACTGATGCCGTTGCTGCAATCACTCATTCTAGCAGGAGGATAGATGGACAGATAATGGTTGCTATCATCGCTTCACGAAAAAACAGCTCAGCCTTGACTGAAGGTTTTCCACTGAAGTACTCCTACAAGTTAGATGCACACAATATACTGTATGCTCAAATTTCAGGAGTGGGGGAAACTGTATTACCAAATATAGATCGCAGATAAGGTTTAATATTAGCTGCACATGAGGGTCTGGATTCAGTGTACGCAGGTATTACTATGACAGTTTCACTACTGAAACAACTTTATTGGTGGCCAGGTCTTACCAAACAGACCAAGGGCTTTGTTCTTAAGTGTGACATCTGTCAGCAGATGAAGGGTTCTACCGTAGCACAACCACCACAGACACCATTACTGATATCAGACAGACCTCTTGCTTGTGTCTATTTGGACCACTGCAGCCCCCTACAATCTGACAGAGCTTACAAGTACATCTTGGTGACAGTGAATTCATGCTCTAGATTCCAGTGGGTTTGGCCTCAGTGCTTGGCTGACGCCCAAACTGTCATAAAGGTTTTGAGAGCCTTCATAGGGACATACGCAATTGGCACATTACATTCTGACCGTGGCCCTGTGTTGAGCTCTCGGGTTTACAAGGAAGCCATGGGAAGTTTGAGCATTGCATTGTGATACTCTCCTCCATACCATCCCAAGAGTGATTTGATTATGGAGAGGAAAAACCGGGACTTAAAGCAATCCTTAACAGCATGGGTATTAGACGCGGTTGGCAATTGGGTCAATCACCTATATGGGGTCCAGAGGGCACTTAATAACATGCCAAGAGGTCCCCTAGGAGGCAGTACTCCGTATGAGGTCCTGTTTGGGACGAGAATATGGGTACCCGACCTTTAAAGTGGCAGCACAGTGACGGATGAAAAATACTTTGACATCAATGATCGTTTGGATGTTTTACAGGAACTCAATGAATTCTGGGCACTACAGAGCAACGTCCAAGTAAAACGCACCGTCACTGGGTACATAAAAATAGTTTGGGCAATACCTGCATGGGTCTCGAAGATTGAGGACCTGGTCAGAGAAAATATTGTGGACAAGAATGAATTTGGTCCATCTTACAGAGCACCTGTACCTGTCCTGGCCGTCGAAGGAGCACGAACATTACTTCTTCTGCCTCTTGTCGGCAATAAAGAAAATACATGTGTCTCCATTGACCTGATCAAACCACACCATGTGGCCGATACTGAATAGCAGGTTGCATGCGCTACTGGGTAGCCATAGATCTCTTCTTGCTACCATACAAGAAGTTCAGACTGAAAGACTAATAATATTTGAAGATTTTACTGTAAGAAGTAATGAGTTGCCAGCACTGGAATGGAAATTGTACCTATAGAAATTGAACAACAACAAAATACAAATGAAACACAGATCTCAAATCATCCTAATACCAACATCTATGTGAATATGCCTCCGTAAACAAAACAGCAGCAACGTGTATGGGTCTGCTCCGTGCTCTACGGAAAATGTTGCCACTTCTCCCACGGGGCTCCAGAGTTGAGGTAGTGCGTAGTTCCATTCTCAGTAGGATTGACTACTGCAACGCACTACTTCTGGGTGCCCCGAAGATTCTGGTCCTAAAGCTCCAAAGGATACAGAATATGGCCGCTAAACTGGCCTTGTCTCGACCGCGATCCGCCTCTTCATCGGCAGCTTTGGCCGATTTGCATTGGCTCCCAGCCCAGCAGAGAATTGCGTTTAAAGCTCTCTGTCTTGTTTTTAGGGCCCTGCATGGACTGGGACCAATACCTCTTCAGACTCTTTTTCTCTGGTATCAGGCAGCCAGACCTCTAAGATCATCTTCGGCGTTCCTGGTAAAAGTCCCTAAAATCAATAGAATGAGAATGGGTGGTCGCGCTTTCAGTTTTACGGCTGCCACGCTGTGGAATACTCTCCCCCTAGCATTAAGGAGTTGCCCTGATCTGCCTACTTTTAAAAAGGATCTTAAAACTTACTTGTTTCCCAGAGTAATGTAGTTTTTAATAGATGCATGGTTAGGTCTCAGCGCCAGGATACCCTTTGGGTGACAGATGCGCTCAATAAGCAATAAAATACATACATACAACCATTCATCTGCCAGTTCAACAAAACGTGCTGAGCTACTGCGTCTGGCTATTTCATCGATTTTGATACCGTTTCTCTGGATCCGAGTGAACCTGAGTCACCGCCAGCATCTGTTTCCCTAAAAGGAAAAATATATAAAATCTACCTTTGGCTGAAAAAGACTTACTTTGTTTTCTCCCTGGCTCCAGCTCTGGATTACAATTGGTCTACTCTTCCTAGTTCTTTGGATAGATGTAGTGTTTTTCCTGCTCCTGAATGGACATTATCTCCCAGAATGCTCTGCAGTACAACATGTGAACTTGGTCCTGAAATCACATACGTAATTTCATCATGAACTAAAAGACCTGCCTTTTGCGAACATTACAGCAGGTCTGATTCCTGAGGGAATAGTATGAGATAGGGTTTCATATGATCTATTTAGTCCCACTGAACTTATAAAAATACTACATGTCGTTAAAATTTCTCTGAATGATATCATCACCTCCAGTACATTATCTGATGATTGGGATTTTGAAACAGAACATCATCACCTCCAGTACATTATCTGATGATTGGGATTTTGAAACAGAACAATCTGCTGCTTTCTCTAAAGATGAATTGTATGATTATATATCTGATTTTGATACCATGTATTGTTATCAACATTATGGTCATCATTACTTGCTCAAATCAAGTATTTTACCTAAGGTTGTCACTTACCATCAATGGGAACATTGCCCTACACCACTGAAAGGTAGTTCACAAACATTTGCACAGAAGTTTGCCTATTTTTCTGGGTTTAACACTTCAGACCCGACCCCATATTATTATACGGTTGCAGCTATGTCTACAAAGAAAAATATGCTCACCAACATGAAACAGATATACTCTGCTTCCTTTATTTCCCAACTGTTTTTGCAGGGTTTCGACTTTTGGAGGGACACCATAGACTCCAGACACAAAATCTAAAGGTTGGCAATTTCAGGAAACTGATGCAATATTTAGAGCATGTCTCATACCTCAGCTGATTATCTTCCTCAACGAAACTGTGTAACAGACTTCTTGTCTTGTCCTAGCTAAGATCAAGGACTTGAACACACATCGTATTCCCTCGCTTTCACACTTTGAGGGATGGAAAAACTATACAGAACATGGTGAGGGTACACTAGATGATGCCATGCATGAGATTTCATACAATTCATCAAACCCCAATTGGAAGGGATGGTTAGTTTGGCCTATCGACACAAAGAGGCGTCAGTCAAGATTCAAGGGTACCACCAAAGGGTTTAGTATCCATAGACCACACCAACGCTTAGTGCCGTGAGAACATCTGGGGGTGGTGACATCCTACAGTGTTGGGAAGTTATGCCTAGATTGGCTAAGAACTTCAACACTTTCCCAGGTGAAACCACACTTGTCCTTACTCTCAGATGACATGGTTACTAGGTCCCCGGAAACCACGCTGTAAACGCTTCTTACAGGCTATTTACAATGAAGTTTAGAAAATCTCCCAGCAGGAAGCTTTAGAGAGATTGTGTGAAATTGACAGATTTAAGCTAGAAAAGGCTTTGGCAGTGGTCAACAATGGCATGACCACACTAACATCCAGGATTTATTCACTGGGCAACATTGTGTCTTCTGCTATAGATATAATGGAACAGGGTCTGTCCATCCTACGACACGGGCAATCACAGTTGTGATTCATTCTATTGTTAAGCTGCAATCATTGCGCTCTGGTCACATGCCCTGTTGATATATTAACAGTACGTCTCTGTTCTCGGTCTACAATTTAACAACTCGGTATTGACTTGTGCTTCATTTACTTTAGGCCCCCGGGTGGGCCAGGTCCTGTGGGCAACTAAAAATAAACGTGTGGGGTCCCCGCAGGCCATTCACACAGAACCTAGCCCAACCTCTAGTTGCACCTCAAAAGACAACCTCCACATTTACCAGGTTTACCTTTTCCAGGCAGATAACAATGGCACTGGGTAAGCAGTTTGAACCTTGGGTTAAATATGAAACTTAATACGCTAGGACTACTCAAGCAGAACCCCGAGTTGGTGATGGTCAACTGGTTACTCTGGTCATTGTCAATATAAGGGACGATGATTGTCTGTGAGTAGGACATGTTGAATAGTAGGACCATCTTTGTAACAAGGTATCATTTTGAAAGCATAGCTAATCATCTACCAGTATTGACTTCCATACTTTGAATCCAGCATATGTAATGAACAACACAAGACAGAGATGTTGTGATCAATCAATATGTATACATCAATCATGAAATGAATGAGTAAAAAACTTTTCTTTGGAAAAGCAGAAAGGAAATCAAATAATGGCCTTTAGCCAGAATAGGTTAGGTGACTTGGACGGGGGTTGGGCAATTAGAATACGTCAGGAAGCATCAAGGGAACCAGTCTGCGTACAGGAGATTAACTAAAAGTCCACAGTCAAAACGTAGTCCCAATCACTGCCCACCCTCATCCTCACTGTTGTTCTCCACAATTTTCAGATTCTCATCTCCTGTGGACTTATCCTGGCTGGCCAGAGTAGGACTAGAAACCTCAGTGGAGTGGCAAACATGAGGGGTATGTGTGGTAGCAGGGGAAGCACTGAGGGAATACATGCAGGGAGACACATGGACAGTGGTTTGAGTTGAATGCTGGGCTAACACAAATAATATAGCTGCACCCAAGGAAGTACCGGAGACATTGAGGCTGGCCATGTCCCTGGACTGTGCTTCTTGGAGCCTACAGAGTTCATCACAGATCTCCTGTAGAATACGAGAGGACACATTCAGCTTACCATCAGATGCCACCATCACTTCCAGGCTCACAGCCACATGAGTGATGATGCATGGAGGGATTTGGGTATGACATGAGGGGTATCAGGGCCAGAGCTATCTCTCAGCTCTTCCTGGCAGCCATTTGGAGGGGAACTAGTGTCAGGGGGTGCAGCTGGAGTCCCAGGCCTAGATGGTGATGTGACTGCCCAGGTTGTGATGTAGCCTGCTCTGGGGACACTTCACCAATGCCCAGTTCTTGTTGGTCAAGGGGAGAGTCACTTTCCTCCCCCTTGGCCAGAGGTGTCCCGTTCGATGTCACCCCCTTTTGTGTCATCAGCCTCCACCTGGGCTGTTGCTGTATTAATAGGCTGTGTCTGGGTAGGCGCACTCCCATGCCTGATGTGTTCTGTCCCTCGTCCTCCTTCTCGCTGGTGGACTCAAGTGAACGTGCCTACCGACGAGCCTAGATGAGCCGAGGATGGCCTGCTCTGTTGCTGGTCCTGTCCAGTGTGTTCTTGGCCAGCCTGGTCCACTGAAATAGACGGCAAACCATTATGTAAAGTGTACAAATCATACCAAAGCATGTGACTACATAAAGGAAATGCAGACTTTGTATTTCTTGGATCTCACTAACCAATTGTATGTTCCTTGGGCCTAAAAGTATGTGTACGGTCCTGTGATGTCCAGAATTTACTCACACATTGACATCTTTCACAATTTAGGTAAGTATTACATACTAACCCTCACTTTCAGAATTAGTGAAACGTATGTTTCCTGACATTAAAAACATAGTTATCTTCCAATGCAAGTCTACAAGTGGAGATGGAATACAGTCTGAATTGATAAATCCACACCTAAATGTGGTTCTAGATTCATCCTATAATGTGCTGTCTCAACAGGTTTACACTTGCTAGCAAATGGCATCTGTTGTGTGGTATTGTGTATCATAACATAAATGCTAAACTGGGTGTACATACACAAACAAGGCCTTGGATATGACCTTTGCAGAGATGTGATTCTAAGTATTGGAATATCCCTGACAACATCAGACATTCTACATTGCAAGTGCCACAGATAGCATGTCAAGACTGCTTAATTTGTGCTGTACACTGGTAAGCACATGCACATTGTCAGTACAGCTACCTTGACATTACACATGACATATGTGCCACTGTTTAGAAGATGTGTGTATTTCGTCCCTTTTGGATATGTTTCTATCATTTTAAGTGAGACAATTATCACAAAGTCAGCCTTTACTTCATGGCACATAAAAAAATAGTTTAACCAGAAAAACTTTACACACTAAAGGCATGCATGATACAGCATCCAACACCAAAAGCCCTCTTATCCCCACACTAGACATTGTCTGTGCCATTATGTCACAATTCCATACAACAGTTATGACTCCCTTGGGCTGCCTGTCATATGATGATTTAAGGCCATGTGTTCATTGAAATGCAATTGTAAGCCCAATTTTGTTTAGTACACTACGAGTCCCTGAATGCACTCTCGAAAATGCATTCAATGCGGTCCTATGATGCATTGGCCTTATAAGAGCAGCACGCCATTACTCTGATCATGTGAAAGGTGACAAGAGACAGACACAAAATGCTTGTGTGATACAGCATCCAACTCCCAAAGTATTCTCATTCCTGCACTAGACATTGTCTGCGGCATGCCGACGCCATTGCATACAACAGTTATAAGGCCCTTGGTTCACCTGTCATGATGATTTAAGTGCATATATCCATTTAAATGCAACTGTCCCCAGTTGGTTTTAGTACACTACAAGTCCCAGATTGCACTCTGGCAACTGCATTGTGTGCTCCTATGATGCATTGGCCTTATAAATACTGCAGCCATTACTCTGATTACTTGAAATGTGACCAAAAAAACCCATAATGGTACATCTCTTTTATCACTCACATTATCATACTATAAATGTAAATGTATTGCAACTTATATAGCGCACGTATCACCCGAAGGCATCAAGGCGCTTGCCTTGGGAACCCGTCCTGGCTTTTCCCTGTGAGATAACCCCTACTGGGTATCCCCAGGGTGAAAGCCAGGCATCCCGCAGCCGGTGGGCCGCCGTAGTGGAGATTAAGCACCTATTGCCCAGAGTTGCAGCGTGGGACCCCATGATTAGAATAGGCACCGAGGCGAGAATTATCGAGTCCCTGGACATTTTTTGGGCTCAGGACCCTGCCGCGTCGGGAAATGAACTCTGGTCCCGGGCCAGACCTCTGCATCAGGGTCTGCTGCTCTAATCAGTGAGCCACACTCCTCTACCGGACACATTATGCAGTTCATGCACTTACCAGGTCTCTGCTGCTCATACCCCTCCAGTTAAGCATGGAGGGTAGGCCAGGTTTCCCTCAGGACCCTCCTGTACAATGGGCTAAGGTGGGAATTCTGTAAGTGGGGCTGGGAGGACAGGCTCATTAAGTCCTTGGCCTTGATTAAAGCCAAGCATCGCAGGTCCTCCAAGTGCTTGTGACAGGTTATGGCCCGCCGTTGGTAAATGCCCACTGTACCACAGCGCGCAGTGATGTCTCCCCAGATTCTAGTGCAGTATGCATTGCACAGCTGGTCCTCTGGGCCCTTATAATGCTGAGGGTACTTATCAAGCATCCCCCGCAACCAGTACCCTCAATTCACCATCACTGAAAGAGGGCCCTTGCCATCATGTCCCTCAGCCATGTTTGGGACAAGTGAGTTACACAAAGCAGCCCTTGCTCTAGGCGAGGATGACTCAGAATGAGCATTAAATGGCTGCCTTCAACTTCCTGTATTGAACCTGTTTTTTTCCTGTTTGTCATTTCCTGTAGGAAAACTTGGGGTTGCGGAGTTTTGCATCTGGGTCGGAGACTTTGCATCTGGGTCAGAGACTCCGCACCCGAGGCAGAGTTTATGTGATCGGGCCGGAAAACAAAGATTTAAGATAGAAGATGACAAACAAGGGGAAAAAAAGGCAGGAAGTTCAATACAGAAAGTTGCAAGCAGCCATTTTATGATCATTCTGAGCATCCTCACTGCCAAGCAAGATCCTCTGATATCCTGAGGCACTGTTTAACTCACCTGCCCCCAACACGGCAGAGGGACTTGAGGACCTGTACTGCGATACAGATCCGAACATACCAACTGAGAGGGTGCTTGGTAGGTACCCTCTGATTTATGGTTGACCAGAGGAACAGCAGAGTGATGCAGCATACAACTAATATTGGAGTGATCTCCCAGAGTGCTGCAACACAGTGTGTCTGTGTAGCTGTAATAGGCCTAGATGTGGCCTAAGTGCTGGGGGATGTGTTAGTGTACACAGAAGGATACAAAGTTCCCCGGGGAGAGTACAACAGTGTGGAGAGGGAGAAGAAGTGCAGAGTCAGGGAACTAGAGGGGTTCCCTTATCGGAACTAGAGAGCCTCACACACCCAGAGCGCTAGGTGTAAAACACCCTGACTGTAGGATGTCCAGCTTCATCATTGGCTCACTGCTCCTCGTCAGACCGGCGCTGCAATGTCTGACGGAATGCCAGGAGGCACTCTTTTGGCGGAGTTCTTTTGTTCCTTGCCGATGGTGTGTGTGAGTGAGAACAAGAAGTGTAGTCGGTGAAAAGTGAGTGAATGTTAAAAAGGGTAAGCAATCCACAATGTATTTTATTGGCGTGGCTGATTCCCTGATTAAAAGGGGTGAGAGGGGAGCTAGAGACTGTAGGGTATGCGGAAAACTAACTCAACCCCCTATGTGGTCAACATGTTTCTCGCCAACCGGCGATTCGTCAGGACCTTAACAAGGTACTACACAGAAAAACTGTGATACACTGCTCATTCAAAAAGTAAAAAGCAAATGCAAATACAACCTCACTGGGTCGGGTACAAAGCGGGCCAGGGGTCCTGCTCTAATTAGGCGACCCTAAGGGAGAGTAACACAGGCTTTGCAGCATGCTCCCGTGAGGCCAGCGCTGTCTGGTAAGAGTACCTGAGCGTAGACGCTGAGACGGCTGCGACACCTACCCCTCACGCTCGCGGCACCTGGTCAGGATGTGTTAGTGTAACATTTACAGCTCAGGCAGTGACAGCTACTCTGTGCGTTATATCTCACAAGGTACCTGTAAATATCTCATGAGACAGTGACATATGATCATAGGTGAACATTAGACCTTCGTGCGGAATGCATTTAGGATAACACACAATACAAAATGCCTAGCCTTTTTGACTGGGGCCAGTGGTTGTTAGTTGTATGCATGAGGGAGTCTGCTACTAAACGCACAGCCCAGTCAAGTTCCCTGGGTCCCTTCATGATGTGCTGATCCAGGCCAGGGTTTCACTTTGAATTCTGGGACTTGCAGTATTTTTCATTCCATATTAAAACGGAACCACAAGTCACAGTTTCCACAAAATAACCATTTTGCCTGGAGTGGTACATCACACATGACATGATGCTGGAAAAAATGGCAGCTGTGAGCACAGACTAGCTATGTCATTATACAGATCTACTTGAACCATGATGTATATATGACAGACATATGGCCACACTGCCACATGAGGTGCAGCACACACAAATACAAGGTGTCTGATTCACAAAAGGCCTGTGCTCTCATGGCGGAGGCCCTGCAGTCATGAGGCAGTCTCCACACTCAGGGTGGAATCTCCGGTATGAGAATTCTCATTGCGGGGATTCCGACCCGAGCGCGGAGACCTCCTGTTGGAGATGGCCCTTTTTGCAGGGTTATCCCCAAACGTTTTGCTTATTCCTCCTACTTTTTCTTGACCTGCTGTTGTTGTCTTTAGGACTCTGGGCACTTTATCACTACTGATCAGTGCTAAAGTGCAATTGCTCTCTGAGTAAATTGTGGTATGGATTGGTGTTTCCATGATTGGCATATTTGATTTACTTGTCAGTCCCTAGTAAAGTGCCCCCCCTTTTTTTTCAGATTACGTATACCCAGTCCTTTCTGGTTTATCTGGGAAACTCTCTTCTTTGGAAGCTGAGTGTGCCAGGGCCTGTAAATCAAATGCTACTAGTGGGCATGCAGCACTGATTGTGCCTCCCACATGAGCAGCCCTGAAAAGGTAACTCAGACCTGCCACTGCAGAGTCTGCACGCAGTTTGTAACTGCCATGTTGACTTGGCACGTGCACCCACTTGCCAGGCCCTACCCTTCCCTTTTCTTACATGTAAGTCACCCCTAAGGTAGGCCCCAGGTACCCCTGTGGACAGGGTGAAGTGTATGTGAAAGATAGGACATGCTCTGATGTGTGTGGCATGTCCTGATAGTGAAATACTGCCAATCTTGTTTTTTCACTATTGAAAGGCTATCTGGCCCATAGGAAATCATGGGAGTTAATTTATAACTGCTTATAAATACAACTTTGTGTTATCCTTCTTTGTAATTAAATGTATTTTACTCCTCCTGCTCAGCCAGTGCCTGTGCTCTGTGATCAATAGAATGTTGGAGTCATGATGTGCCTCGGAATGTTGGGACACAGAGAGGTGAAGTGGCAGTTGGGCATGGGCTGAGCATCTTAGAGGCTGCTCCTGGTGGGGCTCCCCTTCACAGCTCAACTACCTGTTATCTGGAACTATTCAACATGTTACCTGCTTGAAAAAATCATCTTTAATGACATCCTTCCTGCGTGGACCTTGTTACTACATTTATTTGGCAATGAGGATGGGATTAACTTTTTCTTCCCATAAACCTCTTCAGCAAGTGTCACAGCGCAAAGGTATCCTGTCTACAAAACAGTTTACTGCCAGCTCTGTTCTCCATTCTCCATTTATCTTCCCTTCTGTGAGTTCTACTACTGTGCCACGCCTTGTGGGAAATGCACAGCTGTCTTTTACAGGAAGTCTCTCATGGGAGCTATGTGTCATGAATTTCACACTTGTTTTGACTGAAGGTGTGTCTGTCACAGATGGATTAACTGCGACTGACTTTTGTTGGTTTCGGGTGTTTCTCCACTTTCCTACACGCATCGCGCTTTGTGAGGCAGTGGTGAGCGTGGGTGCTCAACTGTATTTGTACTTTGCTCTGCCTGTGGTGAGTACCATATATCGTTTTTGCTCAGGTTCTACTTCTTTCGCTGGCCAAGTTTATAACTGCCATCTCAGTGGCCGTTGCAACCATTTGTTTGGTTGCCAGTTCTCTTCACCTGCCGCTTACCTCACACATCGTAGCACTTGGAACATCGCCACAACCAGAGGCATTCATACGTCACAAGCATCAACGGATATTCTTCTCGCTCAGTGACTACGTTTGGAGCCCTAGCGCGCCGGGAGCCTCCCGGCGCTGCGTTCCTTGCGTGTCGCCATTGTTCTTCATCAAAGTATTCTCTTTTGTCGAGCCGCGTAGCTCAATTCAAGGATCATTGTTTTTTTCTTTCGCATGTGTTCTCTCTACACTTTTTGTTTCCCTACATAGGGATGGCATTGGGTGTTAGCCTCTTTTGCTCATACTTTTTCCTACATGGGATACATATAGTTTTCACCCCTACACAGGGCACTGTTGCATGGGTCACAGTCTCATTTACATTTACACAGTTACCATTACACAGGACACCATCTCTTGGGTTATAGTCTCATTCATTCATATTTTCACAGGTACCTTTACACAGGGCACCGTCTCATGGGTCACAGTCCCATTCACATTTACATTGTCACCCCCACACAGGGCGTCTTATGGGTTATAATCCCATCCTTACAGGGCAGTACTGTTTTCCTCTTCTTAGGGGTTTATTTTACACAGCCTGCTTTGGCATGGGCTTTTGTCCCATTCACAGGGCTCCTCACCCTCCTGCCTAGGAGTAGAGGACAACCATGGGTTTTAGTCCATTGGCTGTTTTTTTCCTTTGTAATTTCTATGATGTTACATTGCTGTTTTATTTACGTAATTTTACACTCATTCATAATATTGTATTATCCATTGGGATATGGGGAGGAGTTTAGTGATACTGTTTGTGTTTCTTCGCTTCCTCTATGTTTTCTTCGGTTCAGCTTTCCTATGATGTTCTCTTCCTTCTCATCTTTGGAATCTGGATCCTACACATCTTTGTTGTTTGTCCTGGGTCTTCTGCCTTTCTTTGCCTTAGGTGTTTTTCTCGTTCTCCATTGCTCTGGTGGAGTTCTTTCCTTTTCTTCTCCTTCTGCTTGGGATGTTTTTTCTATTCTGTTCGCGTCGTGCCTTGTCCTTCTTTCCTTGCTTGCCTGTCTGACCAGTGGGTGTGCATAGGGGTTGTCGTTGGTGCGTCCATGTCTCTCTCTTCTTCTGGTTTCTTCTTCTGCGTTTCACTGTATCCTTCTTTCTATTTCATTGTTGTAGAGGATGGGTTATTTCTATTTCTACTCTTACACTTTGCCTCCTCCTTGTCTTCTCCCATCTATCTCTTTGCTCTGCCTTGCTTGCGCTTCTCTTTGGCGTTTATGTTGTCACACCGTTGTTCTTCCTATTCATGCTATTCTTGGTTTACTCTTGTTACATTTTATTAATATATTGCATTTGTGTCTCTGTTGAAAAGAAAGGGGATTTATAGTATCCTGCTTTTTTAATGAAATGTATTTTACTCCTCCTGCTCAGCCAGTGCCTGTGCTCTGTAACCAATAGAATGTTGGAGTCATGATGTGCCTCGGAATGTTGGGACACAGAGAGGTGAAGTGACAGTTGGACATGGGCTGAGCAGCTGAGAGGCTGCTCCTGATGGGGCTCCCCTTCACAACTCAACTACCTGTTATTTGGAACTATTCAACATGTTACCTTCTTGAATAAATCATCTTCAATTACATCCTCCCTGCGTGGATCTCGTTACTACAAACTTCCCATTGGGACCAGATAGAAAAATAAAGTGTAGTATACCTGAACTCAGAATCTAAACATGCATCTTTTAGTAAAGGTGATTTTTACATTCTGTGTTTGAAAATACCACTTTTAGAAAGTAGAGATTTTCTTGCTTAGCTATCCTGTGTGCCTCTGCTAGGATGTGTATTGACTGTCTGGCTTTGGAGTGACAGGGTTGAGGAGGTGCATTCTCTCAGATGGCCACCGGGGGTTGATGTATGTCCTGCGTTTACTGAATGAGTCAGGGCTGGGCTGAATAGACCTGGGCTGCATTCAGAGTAGTGGGAGGAGTTTTCACTAGCACATGAATAGGCCTGGTCTGCACTTAAAGTGGTGGGAGGAGATTTTCCTTCCACCTGAATAGGCCCTGTCTGCCTCTGACAAATTTTTTCTCCAAGGATTTTGGGCTATAAAAAGTTAGTCCCAAACTCCTAAACTTTAGAACTCTTTTGGACTAAGAAGACTGCCAAGAAGAAGAGCTGGAGAAGCTGTGAGGAGGAACTACCACTTACTGAGTGCTTTGCTGTGTTGGCCTACAGTGGCTGCTTCTGTTTCGGGCAGTGAAAGGACTGGACTGAACTTTCTACAACTTCTTTCTTTGAGTATCTCCACGGGGTTGAGGTAGAGCTTGCCCCTGTTCAAGAAGTCTCAGGAACAGCAAAGACTCCAAGTTCTTCTGCCCTCAGCACTGGAGACTGTGTGTTTTGTGCTGCAACAGAAGAAAAAGCAACCCAACGCCGTCTACGACGCTGCAGCCGAATCCGTGTCCTGAAGGCACCGCAGGGGGCACTGCAGCAGAGCCGCATTGCGACGGCTCCATCTGATGCCACTATTGAGCCGCTCCTCGCACCGTGACCTGTGGACACTGCACTCTGCACCGCCTAGCTTCTCTCCGCCGCCTTGGTATCTCCGACGCGCCGCTTCACACCGACATCGATGCTGCTGCTTGCACCATGATTCAAGGGCCCCGCTCGTAAAGTTACACAATGCACCGCCCTCATCCCGCACTGCAGCCTTGGCCTACCGGTACCATCGGCTCCAGTTCATCAGCCGTCGACAGCAATTCAGCAACGACTACGCCACTGCCTGCACCATGACCTGCCAGCACCGTGATGAGAACCACATCACTTCGCACCGTGACCCTGGTCTCACCGATGACGACATCTGTTGCCGCCTTCGAGTGGCTGCTCGCACAGCGATCTGAGGTCATCGCACGCTGCACTGCTGCACTTCGCACCGCAGCACCCACCGCCTTCCAATGCCAGCACTCCTGACTTCAACCGCGAGGAGAACGATCTGCAACGCGTGTGACTTTGAGGACACTACGACTCCTGCACCAACTTCCGGAACCAATGCCTGCAGATGCCATGCTTTCGGAAGCTCAACAAGAGGTCGCCGATGTCCTGCATTTCTAAAGGTACTATTTTGCAGGTCTCCCAGACACCAAAGCTGGCCAGCAATGCCGCAGTCAGTCAGAACTGTTTGGATTTGTTTGTTCACGATGCAGTGTATTTCTAGGTTATTTTGATAACTGAAGATTTCTAAGTGGTTTTTATCGTATTTGGTCTTGTCTTGAGTATATAAAAATATAGGATATTTTTCTAAATATGTGTGGTGTCCTTTTGTAGTGCTTACACTGTATTACAGTTGGTGTTATGTGCAATTTTTTTACACACTGCCTCTAAGATAAGCCTGACTGCTCGTGCCTAGCTACCAAGGGAGTGAGCAGGGGTTATTTTAGGAGTGTAACTCCCTTATCCTGACTAGAAGGAAGGGTACCTATTTGGACAAAGGTGCAAACCTTTACCAAGTAGAGTCACCCATTTCTAATGCTCCCCCTCAACTTCGGGGCCTACGCCTCGAGGGCAGAGGCCCGTTGTGAATCAGGCCCTTATTGTTATACTGTCCAGGGAGGTCTCACACACGCACTGACATTTAATCCCCTAAGGCAATGGAGTCCTTTGAGACATTGTCCACACTAATCACAGACGTGCACTCAATGTATTGAATTGCCAATCTTTTGATGCATGACAACAGCTGTTGTTTACATACATTATGTACGGCTATTTAAAGTAGTCCGAGGATGGAATTTATGGGCAGAGTATTAAATGCCCATCACTCATCATTGACAAAAAACTGCAAAGCACATAAAGCTGTAACACAGGAGGTTGCTCAGGAGAAAAGAATGTCAGCCAAATGGTCACACACTTGCATACCATGTCCTCTGTTTTAGACAATGGCCTGGTTGCCTGGATTCAGACCTAGGTGATGGTCCAGATGTATGTGTAAGCCATGACTTACTGCTATATTGTGCAAGACACAACAGGCTACTATTATCTCGTACACAACTTCAGGGGAGTACAGCAGCAACTACCCCCCCCCCCAGTACAGTCAAGACATCTGAATCATGACTTCAGAAGACCAAAAGTACACTCAATGATGGCTTGTGTGCATATGTGCACCCTATTACACGTATGCTGAAGTACAGTATGGCTGAAATTGGCTGTTGGGCTGCCAACTTTCAGCTGGAACTGGGTAAGGGGATGGTAGGCACTGACACAGGTATGTCAATATGAAAGCAAACTTCCTCCTCCCCGAATCCAGAGATTCCACCCCAATTGCGGGAATCGTCCTCGACTGCAGAGATTCCAACCTGACTGCAAACGTAAAGATACTTATCTCAACTTACCTTTGGGAATACCAAAAGTCGTAAACTTAGATGTTTGGCCAAAGTTTATTTTTGTGAATTGGGCCCTTATTGTGTACTGTGCCCCCTCTAGGAATGCCTAATTATGAAAGGATTTTTATTTATTTGGTCATGAGATGGAAGGGGGTACACTTTCTGTTCTTACTCAGGAGCACAGATCCGGGAAGCGACCCATTGCATAGTTTTCTGAAAAACCAGATCCAGTAGCCGCTGCTTTGCCTGGTTGCCTAAAGAACATTGCAGTTACTGTTTTGGCAATAGTACACATTGAGACAATTGTAAAGGGGGTATACCCTTATTTTGTTGGCTCCACACTCAGTTAAGTCATTGCAAACTCACCCATGCTCTCAGCATTACACAAGTAGCTGATTGAATAGTATGAACCGTTTATATTGGTTGCAGAGAAATTTCAATTAAACGTTGCGATGCCCTGACTCCTCCGAAGCTCTTGTCTTTGCCAAAGAAGGAAGCAAAAGAACTTAATGAAGAAATTGATAGTTTCGAACATGATTGCATTAATGTGACTGAATTATGCACCAAAATAAGACTAGCCATTCAAGATGTAAAATTCAAGTTGGTTGATTTTATTTATTTTGTAGATGGTTCTTGCCTGAGAGACTATCAGGGAATTCTTAGAGCAGTATATGCAGTTTGCACATCGACAAATGTTGTGGAGGCATCATACTTGTGTGATATAACTTCAGTGCACAAGTAGCAGAACTGATTGCCATTACAAGAGTATGCTGAGTGGCTAATGAATTGAGTGTTACAATCTACACATTTAGCCAGTACGGTTTTGGTGTAGTCCATGATTTTGGACAATTGTGGTTGCAGCGGGGTTTCATGACATCCGCTGACACTCCTGCAAAAAATGCCTCACAAATTTTAGATTTAATAGAAGCTTTACAATATCCCCAAAAATTGTGGTTGTGGAATGTGCCACACACAAGAGCGCAGATGACATGGGGCAATAACTTCTCAGATAAAGTTGCAATATGCTGTACTCTTGGGTCAGGTGTATTAGGACAGAATGAGATTTCTGAAACAGAAGTAGAAAATGTATATACCTTCTTGTCAATGTCACTGCAAACACTGGAGGAATTTATGGACCTGCTGAGTGAGGCATCAGAGGATGAAAAGTACGGTTAGGAAAGAGTAGGATTTATGCAAAATAAGTATTATTTGTGGAGTTCAATTAACTGGAGATGTGCATTGCCAGGCTCTAAGTTATTTCAAACAGAAGGTACATACACAGGCCTACACACGTGGACATGACAGCACGTTTAGAAACATTGAAGATATATTTATTTAATCTTCATTTTAGATGTATTGCTGAAACTTTTTGTCAAAGATGTTTATTCTGTCAGCAGGTGAACATAGGTAGAAGGACTCATAGAACATGGATTCATGTGGGACATTTAGAAGCTCCATTCACAAGGGACAAGCAGATTTTATAGAAATGCCAGTGTGCTATGGTCTAAGATATATTTTAGTGGTAATCGGGTAGTTCAGCAGATGGACTGAAGCATGTACCTACCTAGCTAACCAGGTGAAGATACGTTTGTGCCTCAAATGCTTCCCCAAATCTCTGTATACCTCAAAGCATCCTCTTGATGTCCTCACTAGCCAGCACAGAGCAGCAACAAGTGTATTTCTCACAAAAGAAAAATAACAGCTTTGTCCATTAAATTGTAATTGATATTTTCATTTGATGCTGTCTTGTACATCTCTGCAATCCATTCCTCGTGTGACAGCAATTGTGGAAAGCGTCAATGTCACAAAATACATATTTTGGCAGGTGTAAGGACAGTGCTGAGCAAACGACAATCATGGCGAGTCAATTTAGGAATGTCCGATAAGTCATGGAGGAGAATTAGGGGCTCATGAAGTGGCAAGGGCAAAACCATATATTTCCATAGCATAGACTTTACTGCCATCCAGAAGGGATGTATGATGGGACAGTCGTAAAAAATATGGACAGTATCAGCGGGTGCAAGATCACATCGCCAACAGCCAGGGGAAGAGAACAACCCTGCAGCCTGGAGTCACTCCATCTCGTCCTTTTTTTGCCTTTCTTAAATATTAAATAAAAGTATTGTTTACTATTGGTGAATGTATCACAATCAACATATGTATCTCTATATGGGTATACGCTGGACTTGCATGTCAATGTATTTGCTGTTATTTCTCAATTCTCCATTGTATTAATTATATAAATGAAACACAACATGGGTGTATTTCAAAATCAGAGCCCAGCTGAATAATCCAAAGCTGGCCTCTTCGCAAGAAACCTCAAAACCTGGCTCTTCGACAGACCCCATCCTTGATGGAATGGAACCTGCACCCCCCCACCCCTAGCGCCTTGAGACCCTTACGGGTGAGTAGTCGCGCTTTAACAAACTCCTGATTGATTGATTGATATGAAGATGCACTGGGGCGTTACTGCAAGTGGTGCAGCAGATGCAGTGGCACCGTGTCCCACAGGTGTGCGAGACCCATTGCTCTCCAATTATAGATGTATTTTTCTATACAACCATGGACATTTTCCTTCCTTACATTAGGGCCAATGGAACCTTTGCTGTGTGTGAAGATTTGGGTGTATCAAATGGTATGGGTGTGCAGCCTTACCATGGAAAACACTAATAAAAACTGTAATGGGTCTAGTCAGACTCATTTGTACAACCTTAAGCTCAGTCCTTGGTAGCTATGGATTTGAGCAGAAAGGCTTGAACAAAGGAACTAGTGTAAAGCATTTTACAATACCAAACAACAAAATAATAAAACCACACAACACAAACGAAACAAACTACAGATTTATATAAATAGATTACATTTTTAGGAATTTTTAGATTTCATGAAGAGCAAAATCCATCAGAGGGTCTCGGAGATACAGATTTTGAAAGAAATCCTAATTTTTCATCCAACTGCAAACAAGCAATGGCAACCTTAAAGTTTGAAAACTTTGTCATAGTTAGTTTGACTACTCCAGCCCAGCTTGGGCAACCAAATCTGACAGCAAGACGGTCCGGGGGCCAATGGAGTAGATTTGGAAAGTTACCTGTCTCCAAACTTTATAGCATGACCACCATAGACTTCAATGGAGTTATCCTGATGTTGGGGATACAGGAATTAAAGATGCTCCAGGTGCTGTGCAGTCACCGGGGGCCCTTTGCGGTTATTCTTCAGCCCATGGGTCAGGTGAGGAAACTTTGGCCTCAGGTGTTGGGGTCCCTCGAAGTCCTCTTTGCTACCATAGAAGGCTATCTGCAGCTTG
The DNA here is from genome assembly GCF_964261635.1 of Lissotriton helveticus. Classification (NCBI taxonomy): domain Eukaryota; kingdom Metazoa; phylum Chordata; class Amphibia; order Caudata; family Salamandridae; genus Lissotriton; species Lissotriton helveticus. The sequence goes on from NC_136063.1 coordinate 1,027,688,248, forward strand.
TCTACCTACCATCGTGTACAGAGGTCCCACAATTTTTTGGGTGCAGGCTGACGGCGCTCCCAGGTCTGGCTGACTCAGGTGCAACATTTTCCGTCAAGGATTGTTCTCTTCGGGTGCCCAGCAGCAGCTAAGAGCGACTCATCTGCGGTGGCTAGCAACTGTGGGCTACATCAGCTGTGCTGACTGTGGTGCAGGTTCCAGGGGGTCAGTCCACTGTTACTTCGATTGTCTCTTTTGGTCTGGTGCACACAAACCAGAAACCAGAGGCACAGTTCTCTCTTTGTTAGCCCAAGGTGAAGTAGGTGCAGTCCAGCAGACAGTGCAGCCTTTCTTTGTGCAGTTTAGGGGACGCAGGGACGCCCTTCTTCGGTCCCTGTTCCAGTTCCAACATGATCTGAGGTTCAGGAACTGAGGGAGGGCCATATTTATTCCCAAAAGTGCCCTGGGGGATGATGCGATCACTGGCTAATGGGCTACCAAGTCACTTCCCTCTTGGTATTGTGGAGTACACTTGCAAATACTGTCTAGGGTCCAGTCAGTCTTGTTCACTTAACTTTACCTCAACCATGGGTAGCGGTGACTGTAATGCGTATGGCTTGGCAAAGGAACTTAGTGCAAAGCATTTAATAGCACCAAACAATGAAATAAGAAAGTCACACACCATGAAAAAAACACAACAATAATTTATAAAAATAGAGCCTATTTTTATGGATTTTTAGAGACCTTGAGCAACAAAATCCACAGGAGGTTTCCGGAGATACAGATTTTAGAATTTCTTATCATTTTTAAATGCAACCCCAAATAAGCAGCTGTCAATAAAAAGTTTGAAAACATTTGAAAAGTTTGAAAGAGATAGTGCAGGAATTCGGCCAGGGCTGGGTGACCAAGTCCGGCAGGGAAATGGTCTGGGGGCGGCCAAAGAGAATACTTTTGACAATTAACTGCCCACCAGAACGTTTTTAAAGCAAGTTCGAAACTTTACTGGACGAATGTCATGGACATCAATTGAGGGATTCTGATGCTGAGGATACAGGCAAAAGATGATGAAAGGATGCTCTGGTTTTGGTCCAATTGACAGGGGGTGTCTTTGTGGTGGTCCCTCAGTCCATGAGTGATGAGGGGAGAATTTAGTCACAGAGATCGTGGTCCTTAGAAGTCTTATACGTTGCAATAGGCAGCCAGCGGATTGCTAAGCAAGTGGTGTCCTTGCACTGCGGTTGGGGTAAAATGCTTAGGTGGGGGTTAGAGTCCCTTGAATACAACAAATCTGGTCTTTAATAGCATTCCTGGGTCCGGCAGACATGGGCGCAACTTTTGGCTATCTCGGATTTGTATTTTTGTGTCTCGGCGACTGGTACTAGCAAAACTGCTTCAGTGGCTACCAACTTGTCAGTTTGGGCTTCTTCAGTTTATGTGTCCCTGGAGCTGGTTCAAGGGGATCAGCCTATTGATATTTGGGGTCACTGTTGTAAATCTGGGCTGGGAATCAACTTTTCCCCGAGCCAGGAGCCTCAGGCACTGTTCAAACTGTGATAGCCAACAGTGCAGCAGGTGCAGTCGTTCTGATGGTGCAACCTCTCTATATGCCTTTTCAGGGGCAGCAGGGCAGTCCTTCTTAAGTCCTCTCTCTGATTCCCATGTGATCTGAATTGCAGGGTGCCAGGGGTGCCACATTTATCCCAGAAAAGAGCTCTGAGGGGATCATGTGATCACTAGCCAATGGGCTACTGGGTCCCCTCCTTCCTAGTGACGTGTTTCCTGGAATGTGTGGCATCTAGCTATACCAGAGTGTCCCATTCTTGTGCCTTGGAAAATGGCGCAATCCTTTCTTGGTCATCAGGAGCACAGCAGCCCACCCTAGAGGTGTAGCTACCAGTGGGCTACATGCCCACGGAGTACCAGTATGGGGGACAGGTTTTCCCTCTCTAGCTCTGTCCCCTAATTACCTGCAGGACCAAAAGGCATCCTGTTCTTGGGTGCTGTGGCAGTCGGCCCTTCAAAGGGGGGCTCCCCCTTAAAGTAGCCATCCCGGGAGAGGAGGTCACACCTCGCTCTGCTGCAACTACCCTTGTTCCTGGGCCGGGGAGTCATTCACATGTCTCCCCAGATGGGCAGAAAGCTGTCTGTGTTCCAGGGCCTATGTGAGATTGCTGGACTAGCAGGAGTGCAGAACGGCAACTTTCTAAAAGTTGCTTTCTTTAATTGTGACATTAAATTCAACCTGGGCATCAGGTTGCGTTTAATGCCATGATTAATTTGATACTTTACCTGATCCACTTAGATAGTCCAATTCAGAGGTTAGCCAGGCTGGGGTGCCAGTTGGTAATCATGTGTTAGCCAATGGTCCTACTAACCTTGCCACAGCAAAACGGCAATTTGGAAGTATTGCTGTTAAGATATATGGAAAATATATGTCCTACTTAATAATGTATAGCAGGCTGCTGTTGTTCCTAATCCTGGGAGTCATTCACACTACTCCAGAGGAGGGCAGAAATCTGTGTAATGGCTGGTGACCGTGTGAGGTCACTGGACCAGCTGGGTCATAGAGTGGCAACTTACTAAAAGTTGTATTTCTTTAATAGTGACATTAAAATTGACTTGGACATCAAGTTGAGTTTGAAGCCACAATTAATTTCATACCTTACAGTACACAGCTAGGCAGCCCCATTCAGAAGTTAGACAGGCTGAGGGATCAACTGGTAACCCTGTATTAACCTATGGGGCTAGCCCTTCCACAGCAAAATGACAATTTAGAAGTGTTGCTGTTCAGACATATATAACAATAAATGTCCTACTTTATAGTATACAGCTCCCTGCTTTAGGGCTCAATAGGCCTTCCTTAGGGAACAGTTACAAATATTGCTACGGGTAGTGGGGGCTTTGCTATTAGTTGAAATGGCAAAGTCGAACTAGCAGTGTTACCACTGCCCTTTCATTCTACCATGGCAGGCTCTAAGCCATTTTGTACTTTGTCACACACAGGGTGGCACAATCAGTGCTGCAGCCCTGAGTAGACACCCTTCATTACATGCCCTAGGTACAATGGGTACCATGTACTAGGGACTTAAAAGTAAGTTAGTCCTTGCCAATTGGGGATAGCCAATTCGACATACACTTTGAAAAGGGTTAACATACTGGCACTGGTGTCTGGTTAGCAAGCCTCAGTGCACACTCCGAGTTGAAAAATCAGCAGCTAGTAGTCCAAATGGGCTCAAAAATTTGGGAGGGAGGGGAGGCTGCACAAAAGCCTGTTTCCTTGCATTATAAGACTGCAGAAAATCCAGGAAGATTCTGGAAATATCAACCCCATTTATGAATCCAATTACTACTAGGCTAGGTTAGCATTCAAAACCTAAAGCTCTGGAATTCATTTTATAAGTATATGGTGAGAGAAGGAGGGTCGACTCAGATGTAATGTTTCTTTCTCAATGAGTGGATAGGTTTCCACTTTTTTTACTCACCACATACACGCAGTGCTTTAAATGGGCCGGTACTCACAGGTATTGAGTACCGGCACTTCTTGTTTTTACTAAGCTGAGTACCGGCACTTTTCCAGTGCCAAGGAGAGTACCGGTACTCGGATTGATTAGGTGGGCACTGGGCCGATGCCTGAGGGCATGTTTGCCGTTTTGGATTCTTTCTGTCTCATTCAGCTGAGCGGCCTGCTGGAGGCCTGCCGCAGGGGCAAGTGTTCCTCTGCTGCCGAAGCTCTCATCTGATTCTCCTCACCTGCCCCCTGCCGGGCCTCCATGCTGGGTCGTCTTGATAGTGTATTGCACATCGGCAGCCAGGGGCACAGTGAAGGGTGCAGCCTGAATGGGTGGGAGGGAAGAGAGCCTGCATAAGTGACTTGCCATTTAACCGCTTGGCCTCCCGCTGACGCCTGACTCACTTGCTCCTGAAATCCACCCCACCCCCTCCACCTACTGGGACATTGGCTGGGATAAGGTAGTGGCGATGGCCTAGACCGCCTGCCTGGAGCCCAGGTGAGGTGAGAGGAGGTCTACTGACCTGCCCATCGGAGCCCAGTATTGTTCTTCCCCTGCCCTCTACCCTGCTGGACTCTGTGCATGCTCACGACCCTGCAGTGTGCACTGTCTGCCACTGCAAGCTCTCCGGCTGTGTGGCCTTCTGCCGAGGGAAGAGGAAGGAGAGTTGGGTGAAAGAAGGCGAAGAGTGAGGGGGCAGAGATAGAATGAGCAGAGGAGAGTTTAAAGGGGGACAAAATAGAGACAGAAGGGGTAAGCACAGACAGAGATGGGGAAGACAGCTATGGAAAGAGTAAGAGAGGCACAGAGATGGCAGATTAGAAATAGAAAGAGTGATAGTAGAGGATTATAGGATACCTTTGGGGTAAAGAAAGTGGGGCAGCGAGAGAAATGGATACAAATGGAAGAGAAGTGAGTGGGGGAGGGATTGAGAGATTAGAGATGTGAAGATTGACAGAGAGTATTTGTCTGCTTGTTTGTGTGCGTTTGCCTGGTTGTGTGTATGTTTGTGTGTGAGAGAGAAACTTAGTCAGAGAGGAAGAGAATCAGGACACCCGGGAGGTATGTGAAAAGAAATGCACCTAATACTTGTTCTTATTGATGCCATGCCAGTCTCTCTCATCCTGGTGCACATTGACTCTTAGTCTGAAAGTGCTAATAGTACTGTTGATGGCTTGGCTGCATCCAGGGTTTAGGAGCTCCTTGCCTTGCTCCCAGAAGTACTTCAGACCACCCTTTACTTGCATATGCACCTGTTTATCTGTACATATGGAAAGTTTGAGACAACTGTCAAGGGCAATGCAAGGGCAAAATGAATACTCAATAGAAGTGTTTTCTATCGTCATGTATAACCCCGCCCACTAGCCACGCCCCTAACTCAATTTAATGAGTACCTGCACTTATTTTTTTCCATTTAAAGCACTGCATATACCTGTGTTTAAATTCACGTAACTTATATTGTCTGTTCCAATTAAACACATGTTAGGGTATAAAGGGCGCCGAGGAAACCTGTCTTGAGCAAATCGGGCCTTCTCTGTGAGTATTTAAGCATGTGCGTTAAAGTGGACAACACGTTCAAAGCTTTTTCCGTACAAATATGCCCCATGTTGTTTTATTCAAAAGCCGAGCGAGGATATGGTGCCAAAGATGTAAGTGCACTTTTTTTTCCAATTGGCACTTTCTAAAAAGAAAAGCTTGAACACATTTCACAGCCGATTATGACTCGTGAAATACGTTCACTTTGGAACAGTAGCTAATTACCTAGCAACGCTGGAAAGCGTCTGTAACCCGAGAGCAGCTCGAGCTCACACAAGCAAAGCAGCAAAGGAAGAAAAAAAAAAAGAAAGACTGCAGTGTAGTGACCGAAAAATACGTATGTTTGCACCTCTCTATAAACCATGAAGGATTTAACTGTATGTAAGAAAGAAGAAAAGTACACAACAGAGGGAGCGGAATGCAAAGGAAGGAAAGCCAAGGAACCCCCTATCTCATCACAGTCAGCCTATGCCTACGTGCCGACAGGAAGAGAGGGACCTAAAGAACTGAGCTACTTTAACCAGGAGATCAAGGTACGAAGAATGCGGGTACTGCGGCGTGGATGAAAGGGTCCTGGTGTATAGGGAGATACAAACAATGTCCTGAGAAACGAGGAAGCCGAGAGCTCGCCAGTAGAAACTAAAGGGACATGTCCGCAGTAAAAAATATATAACGCTTATCTTATGAACTTGATATGCCTTTCTGTATCAGTGATGTTTATTTATTTTTTAATTGAGGTGGGTGTGGCCTAGCTGTGAATTATGTGTGTCTATATAGAAAAAAAATCATCCCACAAACAATACACGGGCAGGAGAGGCGGTCGTCGCTGAAGGGAGTAATAATACTAATTGACTATGTTGATAGCCAGTGGGTGGTTTACCTGAAAGGTTATCCAGGAATTATGGCATTAATACATTTGTTCTCAGTATATCCTGGCACTGTTGTCACCCAGTTGTCCTCAGCGAGTTTGCTACACTAGCAGTGAGTGGACAGTACAAGCATTTCTCAGAAGTATTGTATTGTATTGAAATTGCATTTACATAGCGCTTACTACCCCTGACGAGGCATCGAAGTGCTTTTTCGGCGAGTAGCACGCGACTCCGGGACCCATAGAGGATTAGAGTTGAATTAGTATAGTGAAACATGCAAGTACATTTTAAGTGGTGGATAGGTTAGTCAGTTATTTGAATTTTGGAGTGATAGCAGAAGGATAGAGGAGGAAAAAATATTTGTATGCATATAGCGCTTTTTATCCCTGATGGGGTGTTGAAGCACGCTATGTCTGGAAGCCCATAAAGGATTAGTGGTGAATTAGTATGGTAAAATATAAAAGTAATCTCAGTGGTGGATATTAGTCAGTTATTTGGAGTGAGAAGGATAGCGAAAGGATAAAAGGGGAAGAAAGGTCTGCATTCATATAGCACTTGTTACCCCTGATGGGGTGTTGAAGCACGCCACTCCGGAACCCATAAAGGATTAGTGGTGAATTAGTATAGTTGAATATGGAATTTGAGAAGTGAACATGTTAGTCTGTTAATTTTGATTGAAAAGGATAGTGGAGGGATAAAAGAGTGAAGGATTTGTTTTGTTGTTTTGTTTTTGTTTTTAGGTCTTAGCAGTAGGAGGAGGCTTTTGGATGAGTAAAAAGGAGTTTTGGAGGGGAGGAGTCAGAGGGAAGAGTTTAGAAAGGTTTGCTTTGGGGGATAGGTATAGTAGAAAGAGGTGCAGATGATACAAGGAGTGGTAGTGTAGGAGAGAGTCAAGAAAGGGTTATTTTGGGGACCATAGTAGAGGCATGGGGTTTGGGATAAATGAGAGTGGATCTAGAGGATATATTGATAGATGTATAGGCAGAGAAATCGGGTAGTGCATTGGAAATGCTAAATTAGAAGAAAGTGATAAATATATAGCTCCATAAGTACTTTAAGTTTGTGGGTGTGAATGGTGTGGGTTGGGTATTGCTAAATGGGAAAATGGGCAGCGTTTCTGGCCCTGGCCCTGGTCAGTCTCAAACAGGCTCAAACAGGCAGCAGCCCTTGTCCTCTCCGCCCTTAACAGGCTCAAGCAGGCAGCAGCCCTTGTCCTCTCCGCCCTTAGCCTTCGCGCCCAGGCTGAGACGCCCTAACCCTGGCCTTTTATAGCCCTAGTAATTAGGTGACCCCTTCAGCCAATGGAAACCCTAGCCCTAACACTATCCAATCACATCACTAAAATCTAGAACCAATAGGAGACCAAGACCTTACAGCCAATATTAGCCCTAGTTCAGGCACCCAATCAGTTCAAAAACCCTAATCTCTACGTCCAATAGAGGCCCTAGCCCTACCAGTAGTGCCAACCCAAGTCCAAGCAACCATTGGTACAGGAAACCCTAGTCCCTACTTCCAACAGAAAGCCTAACCCAACTCCTAATCCCAAAACTAGTCCAGCAACCAATCACACCAGAAGCCCTAATCGCTACTTCCAATTAAAGGTCTAACCCTAGCCCTAGTCCCACCCTACTCACAACAACCAATAACATAGGAAGCCCTAGTCCCTACTGCCAAAAGAAATCCTAACCCTAGCTCTAGTCCCAATCCTACATTGATTGAATCACAGACCCAGAAACCAATCAGAACCCTCAAATACCCAACCAATGAGGACACTAACCCTAATCCAATAGAAATACCAGATACAGCCACCAATCAGTGTACACATGTACCAACCACTTGCAGACCATATAAGGTCTGAGCGACCTCAGACAAGGTTTGCTGGCCAGGGAGTTGGACGTTGCTTCTCCTGTTCATAATTTCCTAGGAGACAGACGGGCTCCATCCACACTTTGGACTTCTGCATGTAAAGGCCTCACTAACTCGAAATCTAACAATACTGTTTGAATAAAACTTTACTCCCTCTCCTGGCCAAAAAACGAAGTGCACAGTCTCTAGTAAAGATAGTTTAAACAGCTCACAGTAGCACCCTCTGATGTAGAATATCCCTGTTGCTGTGGGGGGGGGGGGCTGGTTTCACAGGCTTGTGAACACAAAATCGTGGCTGGGGGTGCACTGTTTTAACATACAGGTCTTAGCACAGAGCAGAGGAGAAATTTGGAGGGAAAACTGAATTGTCAACAGGAATGCGAGGGATAAACTACAGAGTTTGGGCTGCAAATTCCACAATTTAACACGTTAAATGGAAGCAATCATGGGCAGGGAAAACCACAAGTTTAAAACACCAAACAGGTGATAAAATATTCAATCACAGGCAGTGTAATACTAACATTTTAAACTGTAACAACCACAGGCAAAGACAGTAATCACAGAAAGGGAAAATCGTTTTTTTAATAACTTATGTTTTGGGGAAGAGACAGCACTAGTCTGTCTCCTTACCACTTCCTGGACTCTGCTCACTGCAATCTGGGGCACAGGTGAAGTGACATTATTACTCACGGAGCTACTTTTGTGGGACGGTGGATCGTACTAGCACTTGCCTACAGGACTGCCATACCTTTAAATGGTCAACTGGAGGCCCTAATTGCCCATGTGGTTTTAAATACATTGGGAGACCAGCAATGTTAGTGTTTGATAAAATCTCAATAAAAGATTTAAACCATAAGTGGTCAACTGACCAGCAGAACAGATAATCCGTGCAAGCATAAGGAATTTAGAACCCCCCCCTTGAAATATAACACTCAATTAAACTGTGCGTTAACAAGAAGTGCAAGCTAATTGTAATGTTCTGTTCTTTCTTCTTTGCTGTTGCTATTTCTTTTATTTCTATCTCTATTCTATCTGTCCCTTTCATTCTAGAATTCTCTTGGAATTCATTCTCTTCTGCTGTCCTTCACTGCGCTAATCTGCTCTGCTGTGGGTCAGTTATTTATGGACTTAAGACTTTAATAAAAGTCTCAAACTGAAACTCCTGCCTCGGATCGTTCCTTCCTCGGTACATATTTTGGTACCAGGAGTGGGGTGACAGATATTTATTTCTCGGCTTCCATTACCTTCTACTGATGATGTTATCGATGAATTTGACTGTGTTGTAGCTTCCATTGATGCTTCTTCTTCATCTAATGGTGTCATTTCTGAAAATGATTGGCTTGAAGCCACTTCTACAGATCATGATTTAAAGAAAATTTCTGACTTTATCGTTAAAGGTTGGCCTCCCATTCGCAATGTTTCACATAATTTAAGACCGTTTGCACAAATTTCTTCAGAATTAGCTCTAGAAAATGGTATCTGCACTAGGAATGGCTGTATTATTCCTCCAATTTCTCTTAGGAATAAACTTATAATGATTGCACATATGGGACATTTAGGGGTCACTGCTACTTGTAAGAAACTTAGGGAAAATTACTGGTGACCTTCTTTAAATGCTCAGGGTTCGTCTTTTGTTGATTTATGTCCTCAATGTGTTATCTCTGACAAACATTGGAAGACGACACAAAATCTACTGCGTACAGTTTCTTTACCTGAAGGTCCATGGATGAAAGTTGCCTTGGATTTTGCTGGACCTTTTCATTTGTTACCTACCTCGTCAAGATTTTTATTAGTCTTGATTGATTATTTCTCCAAAATGATTTATTTTTCTTTTGTTGAATCAGCCTCGACCAGTTCTGTTTTGCAATTTCTCAAAAATGTTTTTTCTGCTGAAGGTCCTCCAAGAGAGCTTGTTACGGACAACGGTTCTCATTTTGTATCGAATGCCATGCAAGATTTCTTAAAATCCATGGATATTAAACATATTCAAGTAGCTTTGTACAGTCCTGCTGCTAATGGACTTGTTGAGCGAGCGAACCGTTTTCTCAAAGAAGGGGTTCAGACTGCCCTATCCTCTGGGTTAGATGTGTATCTTTTTCTTAAAAATAAAGTAAATGCATATCACAACTCGCCTCATTCAACTACTAACTTCACCCCTTTTGAGTTGTTAAGAGGTAGAACATGTCGCTCTTTACTTCTTCCTTCTTGGTTGGAGCGACATTCTTCTAATTCCTCTTCAAGTTGTGTCACCGGTACTGCTAAAAATGCTATTTTACGACAATCTGTTGCTTTAGCACAGAACAAACAAAAATATCATTTTGATATTCGCAAACATGTTCAATCAACAGAATTTTGTTCTGGTTCGTATGTCCTTATCAAGAAACCTTTTCTTGTCAGGATAGGGGAATCCTCTTTCTCTTCTCCTTACAAAATATCTAAGGTTGGACTCAGTTCTTGTTTGCTTCATGATGGGAAATGGTGGAATAAGAACAGACTTGTTCCTATTTCTGATGAGCAAGCTGCTATTTATAACAAAACTGCTATTACTCATGATGTGAATGATTATGTTTTGTTTGAAGGTTCTTCCTCAAATGTTGTATCATCTCAAGAAAATGTGAGTCCTAATACTTCTTTAGAAAATGTTATTGGTTCAACTGTTGCATCGTCTCAAGAAAATGTGAAACATGATACTTCTTTAGAAAATGTTATTGATTCCACCAATTTACCTTCAAAAAGAATTTGTAAGTTACCTGTTCATTTTAAGGATTTTGTTTTATCTTAATTCTTTTACTTCCTTTGCATTTCTATTTTATTATGTTGTATAATATGTTTTATTATAGAATGTTTCATTTTAAGTTTCTCCAAAAAGGGGAAGATGTGTAATGTTTTGTTCTTTCTTCTTTGCTGTTGCTATTTCTTTTATTTCTATCTCTATTCTATCTGTCCCTTTCATTCTAGAATTCTCTTGGAATTCATTCTCTTCTGCTGTCCTTCACTGCGCTAATCTGCTCTGCTGTGAGTCCGTTATTTATGGACTTAAGACTTTAATAAAAGTCTCAAACTGAAACTCCTGACTCGGATCGTTCCTTCCTCGGTACACTAATGCAGTGGAATGTTACTGTAACCTTTGACAACACACGTAAACACATTACTACATATCTTCCTTCTTTTTAAAAAACGAACAAAAAAACCCAATACTATACATACGTATGCCCTATTATCAATAACACGTAGCAAAATCTTCACACTTTTCAACATTAAATTAAAACAAAACAAAATCTTAAAATCTTAAAACTTTTTCGGTATGCTAATACTGTGTCTTACCTTTGCAAATGAGCTGACTGATATTGGTGGATTGCTTTGCAACACTAGATTCAGCATTAACTTTTCCATTGTCTATTTCATTTGCTGAACTACAAACAGTCTCTGACTTGCAATCATTGTCCAAAACTTGTTTTGATTGCAAACATTCATTCTCTGGATAGCAAGCATTTTCAGATGTAAAATCGGTAACACTGCGCTCCAAATTTTTTAGCACAGAAATGGGCTATATTTACTAAAATACAGCGCATCCCGGCATTTCCCTTTACGCTGGCGCTAAAAAGCTACCTAGCGCCAGCGAAGGCCCCCTTGTGCCATGTTGCATGGGTGCCTGCTCTGCAGGGGCAAATGTTAATGTGCAGGAAGGGGCACCTTCCTGCACATGAACAATCTTTAAAGGCGATTTACTGGTTCTGTGTGTGCTGCAGAATGCAGCACACATAGAAAGAACAAAATACGAGGGAAATAATAATTGCTCCTCGTATCGCCATCCAAAGACTAGGTTTTACATGGCCATAGTTTTTGGCTTCCTTCCTTGAAAATATGGAGCAGTGTCAAAAAGCAGTGGGTGTTGCAGTGGAACACCCACTGCAGCACCTTTTGCATGCCCCTTTCACGGTAAGTGAAGCTTGAAAAGGGGTCTTATTTACAAGGTTTAAGCCATGTTAAGTGGCTTAGCGCAGCCTTATAAATGGGGAGAAGGGGATATCGCAACTAGAAAGTCATAAAAGTGACGATCTGGTAGCGCTATCCTTGTAAATATTCCCCTTGTTCTCTCACTCACTCTGCCAAAAATTAAGTGAAGCTTCATAAAACACACCGTACGGCACACCACAAGATGCTTCAACTATGAAGGAGGCAGTTTCATAAAGCATTGATGACAACATCAAAGCAAGATGGCTCAGAAAGCGCTTTCACACATGCACCACAGCAGTGGATGTAGGTGCTAAATGCAGGTAAAATTGTCGCTAATTGTGATAGTGATAGAAAAACACTTTGCCAAGACGCCTTAACTTTTCTTTGTAGCACCCACGCACTGGGCAGCTGAACAGATAATCCAGAACAAGCATATGGAATTTAGAACCCCTCATGAAACATAACACTCCATCAAACCGTGCATTAACAAGAAGCACATGCTAATGCAGTTTAAATGTTAATGTAACCTTTGACGACACAAGTAAACTCATTACTGCAATCTTTATTACTTTTATGGTGCAATATGCAGCTTGACTTTCAAGAATCGTGAAATCTTAAGCGTCAGCATTTCTGCAATTCCAGCGTGTTTTAGGCACCAGCAAGCTACGGGCAATTACCGTTACTGGACTGACAGTTATAGAGTGTGGCCGTGTGCAGTATTGGTTGGTGTCCCGTGAGCCTCTGAGGGGCCATGCGCAGTGTAGGTGAGTGTCCCGAGCTGCTTAGCTCCTCTACACGTGACGTCACCACTGTGAGCCGCGCAGCATCATCACGAGCGGCACAGTTTCCTTGGTTACTTGCACGCTTTATGCACGGCACCATCTGAACATCGTGTATGCCGCTCGTCTTGCCTGCAATGGGAAACTTTGTGCATCAGACGTTGCACGTCATCAGCATGCAATGGATGCAGGCTGAGAATGGCCTTCTTGAATCGGACTCGTTCTCAGGGCTGTAGCATATTACTGTGGTGATGTGCACACTGTAACACTTCAGTATTTAGTATTCAGACCAGCAGCGGTGATATGCACACTAAATTTAAAATAGGCAGTTGTTGGGTGCATGTAGTGAGGTCTCAGACGGAACAAGTATAAATATATCCTTTATTCCAGTAAGTGAAGTAGTAGTACAGGAAAAGGGTGCTGCCAGCTCCAGGAACAACTGCAGACTGAGCAGCGTCAAGAATAGCCTACTACATTCCATGTTCTATATTCCATTCTAATTTACATCATCATGTAACAAATCACAACACATCTCCCTTCTTTAATAAAAAACAAAAAAAATAAAAGAACGGTAAAAAGAAACAAACTACAGAAACGAATACACAAAAAAATTAATTACAAATGTATTCTTGTAAGAATTTCGGAGTAACGACTTTTCTTCCACTTTTAGTCACATGTGAAACATAACTGTCATTAGGAACAATATTGCGTTCATCAGGATTAACATTGGAACAACTCTCAAAGTTTAATTCTTGTGATGTTGGACCTGAGTAATCATCACACTCTAAATCAATGTTGTCCTGAATTTCTGAAGTGCAATCACTCACGACAACATTATCATCAGAATGGGATGAATCTGGTTGAAGTGACTTTAAATCAGAGACTGTGACTGGAGTTAACCACCAAAAGTTATCATCATCACAACTCTCTTCTTCCCTCATCACTTTTTTTGAATCAGAAAATTTGGCTAAAGCAATCTTACTCATGTGATGGATGTTACCATCATCAAGCATAACAGTATTACGCATGACTTTAACAATTGTTTTTGGCTCTGAGAATCTAGGGAGAAGTTTCCCCACTTTCCTTGACACTTTAACCCTCATCAATTGACCAACCTTAACTTGGGGAGTCTTGGTACCATGTTTCATGTCGTAATACGTCTTATTTTTTTTTTGAGATTTGCAAATATTCTCTCTTACATCATTCGCTTCCCAATTGTACTTCCTGCTCCTGCCCATCCAAACCGGATTTATTTTACAATAGGGAAATCGACCTCTCATCAACCCAAAAGGACTACCACCACAAGTCTCATGAACCGTAATTCTATAAGACCATAACATTTTGTCCAATTCACTATTCCAATCTTTTCTATTTCTGCTAGCCAATTGTAATGTTCCCTTAATTACTCTATTAACTCTCTCCACAACAGAGTTACCTTGAGGATGATATAGTGCCGAAAATCTTTGTTTAACTCCAGTAGATTCCAAGAAAATTCTCATAGCATCTTACTTAAATTGTACTCCATTATCTGTCAGCAGGGAAGCAGGTAACCCTTCCCTAATGAAACATTCATCTAAAAATGGTATTACTACTTGTGTGTCGATCCTCTCCACAACTACTAGTTCAATCCATCTCGAAAATAAATCAACCAAAACTAAAATAAACTTTAAAGAACCATCCTGCCATGTCAAAGGTCCCATAATATCCAGTGCAAGTTCTTCCCAGGGTAATTTTGGACAACCTAAAGAAGACATGGGGGGATTGAGTGTCTTTTGACTCTTATCTGAGCATTCACAGCTCACACAGTTTCTAACCGCTCTTTCAATTTCTAAATCAATACCTGGCCACCAATACAAGGCTTTTATGTTCCTCTTAGTTCTGGCAATTCCAGGATGACCGTCATGTCCAAAACCAATTATTTTAGAACGAACCCCAAACGGAGGTATTAATTTGTCTCCACGACAAATAAACATTCCATCAACACTCAATTCATTCCTTACCTCCCAAAATGGTTTTAATTGTGGTTCAACTTTCAAATGAGTGTGCCAACCTGAACCAATTTTTTCCTTAACACACTTAAGAAGTAAATCTTTTTTATTTTCACTTTCCCAATCCGTTTTAGATAACGCTTGTGAGTCAGAAAATACCCCAGCAACACAACAATCATTCCAAGAATTATGTTCTACCTCTCTCATGGGTAATGATAATCTACTGAGAAAGTCTGCAACAACATTTTTAACACCAGGAACATATTCGATAACATATACAAAATCTTGAGGCCTCATAGATAGTCTCGCTATCCTGGCTGAGGCTCTGCTCACACCTTCAGTAGTTAACAATTTTGTCAAAGGTTTATGATCTGAACGAAGTGTAAATTGTTTACCCCAAATAAATTTCCGAAAATGCTCCATAGCCCATACACAGGACAAGGTTTCCCGCTCTATAACAGAATATTTTTCCTCACAAGGGTAAAGTGAACGAGACGCAAATGCTATGACTACCTCAACACCTTTCTGTGAAAGAACACTTCCAAGACCAGTTCCACTAGCATCGGTGGTAAGAAAAGTGTCAGCAGAAGGATCAAACCCTTGTAACATAGGAGCATTACAAATAGATAACTTAATATCCTGAAATGCCTTCCTACAATTTTCATTCCAGACAAATGGTGATTTATTCTTCATCAGAAGCCTCATTTCATATGTCTTTTGTGAAAATTGGTTTACGAATTTTGAATAAAATTCAGCTAAACCTAAAAATGATCGAAGATCATCCTTTGATTTAGGTTCAGGTGAATTTAAAATAGCCTCTACTAATTTTGCTTTAGGTTTGATTCCTTCATCACAAATCTCATGACCTAAATAAGTTACAGATTTTTCAGAAAATTTGCATTTAGTCAATTCAGCAACCAACCCATTGTCAGATAGGATTTTTAAAACTTCTCTAAGAGTATTATCATGATCAGACTTGTTCTTACCCATAATTAAGATGTTGTCCTGAAAGAACATCACATCTTGCATATGTCCAAATAACCTGGACATCTGCCTTTGAAAAACGGCAGCGGCCGAAGCTAAACCGAATGGCATGCGCTTGAACCTGAAGCATCCAAACGGTGTACAAAATGAAGTAAAATGTCTGCTATCAGGGTCCAGGACAATTTGAGGGTAGGCTGCAGAGAGGTCCAGTGTGGAGAACCATTTAGAACCTCTAGTTGACGATAACATTTCATCTATTCTGGATAACGGGTATTGGTCAACTAATATTTGGCTATTCAAATACCTCAAATCAACACACAAGCGGGCCTTGCCATTGCCTTGCGGACTACGACCAATGGCGAAACCCACTCTGCAGCTTCCACTGTTTCAATGACTTTGTCATTCAGTAATCTCTCTAATTCTGTTTTAACCTCATCCTTTATGATCATAGGAATATTCCTTGGTTTGTGAATTTTAGGAATAGCATTTTCTTTCAAACGAATATGATGGGTAAATCCTTCTAATCTACCCATTCCACCTGAAAAAACAGATGGAAAATCCTTGAGAACCCATTTCTTTGTGTTTTCGCCTTCACAAGAAACCAACACCTGTTCTACACCATTAGGATCCAATATGATATCTAAACTTTTCTGGTCTTCCCATCCAAGGAGGGAAGGACCCTCTTTAGAAATGTACAACTTACAGGTAGCATGTCTATCCTTAAATCTAAAAATTAAGATCCTAAAACCTATGTCAATTCTGTTCCCGGTATAACTCTCAGGGGCAATGTCAGATGGTTCTAACCATCCTCCCATGTTAGGAACAAACTGCTCTTCCCAAATATGTTGAGCTATTATTGTGTATGGGGAACCAGAATCAGCAGCTAATTGAGTAATTACCCCTCCTAAAGAAACATGACATAAAGGTTTATCAGAAAAATCTGAAATATTCAGAACCACTTTCTTTTTCTGTATAGGTTGTACTTGAATGCTTTCATCACTTGATGAAGAACTATAATTTGCCTCCGTTTCTTGAATGCAGGAAACTTTGTTTTTGTAAGATTTATACATTTTTTTTCTACAAACCTTACCAAAATGTCCTATGACACCACAAACTAGACACTTCGTAGACCTAGCAGGACATTTTTGATAATGCGCAGAATGTGAATGGCTACCACATCTAAAACACACTAGCTCTGTAGATTTTTTTGTTTCATTGAAATCTTTCTTAACTCCAGGCTTAAATTCTCTATTACTTTTGTAAATATTTTTGCCATCAGAAATTCTATTAACAACCTCAACTTCTTTTTTTTCAATAGACAAGGAAGCTTTAGCACACCTTTCAGATAATTCTGCTTTTTTAACCATAGTAATGATGTCTTTCAATGAACTATCACCTTCAACCCATAACTTATTTTGAATAGTTTTGTTTTTTGCATACATTACCACCTGATCACGAACTAGTTCATCATGCAATTGACAAAAACGACATTTGATAGCTAATTTTTTTAGCGCAGCTACATAATCATCAATTGATTCATTTTTCTTCTGTTTACACTGGAAAAATGCATGTCTGGTAACAGCAATACAAACACTTGGAGAAAAATAGTCATCTAAATCTTATAATGCTGCATTGAACACATCAATATCGCTACTATCTCTTTCCTGTTTGTTTTGGTTTGGTTATAAATTTGTAAACCTTCAGGACCTAGTCCAAGAAGAAGAATCCTTTTTTTCCTCTCAGGAGAAAATCATCCACTGATGTCTTCCATATTTGCAACAAAGTTAAGAAAATATTCTTTCCAATCTAACCAAGAAATAGGTGGATCACCAGGAACAGTAAGGAATTCTCTTGGTGAAATGAAGTTTATTCCTTGTGTGCTTGTTTCCTTTGAAGCACTTGCAATATCACCAGAAGAAGGCATTGTGGAAATAAATGTACTGCTCTGGATAAAAAGAAGTCACAATATACTAGAAAGTTAATTATAACAGCTCCAATTGAGCAAATTGTCCTTGAAATCTTTTTTTGAAGGCAGCACCCTTAAAGTTAAAAAAAATATCGTAAATTTCACTTATAATACTTTGAAATGTGTTAAATACTTGTTCATGTAGAAATAATTGTTCGCCCGTTGACTCGATCTTCTTGTAGGAAAGAAACAACTTCCTAAAGGACGATCACTTTATCTATTTCTGTGCCGATCGAAAATTCAATTTTTAGATTCAAAATGGCCGAACGTAACGTGACCTTATGTGGGTCATGTACGAGGTACCCATAATGCATTGAGACAGGACGCTACTCCTCGTAGATGATGCGAAGGAGAAGCTCAGTGCGTCACGCTGTCTTCATTGATGCTGCGTCTTCCGAACGGAGAGCAGATGCCACGTCTTTTAAACAAGACAGTTCAGGTACAGTTTGAAGGCACGGGTGAAGTTTTAAATAATGCACAGAGATAGGAGTGGCATAGGATAAGCCAAAAGTTATGTACAAGTAGATAAAAGAAGAGATCTCACCATATACGTTTCCAGATGAGATCGTGGTTGAAATAAAATCCAAATTTCTGTTTTTTTTAAATTTCGTAAAATGGTGAAAATTGGAAGAAATAGAGATTTCTTTATGTCTTAAAAGAAATGGTGTCCCTCGTCGCCAAATCTGTAGTGAGGTCTCAGACGGAACAAGTATAAATATATCTTTTATTCCAGTAAGTGAAGTAGTACAGGAAAAGGGTGCTGCCAGCTCCAGGAACAACTGCAGACTGAGCAGCGTCAAGAATAACCTACTACATTCCATGTTCTATATTCCATTCTAATTTACATCATCATGTAACAAATCACAACAGTGCACATGATCATTCTAGCTCATTCTGTCTATCATGAGGTGGACACGAGCGTGCCAGTGGTTGCCGGGCTTGTGTCTTCTTCGTGAGACATCTTTTATGTTATATTTTGAATGTGTCCGGGTGAGGGGATTATCTTGGTGGTTGTAACGGTATTCATTCACGACTGGCCTCTGGACTGGATGGTCCCATTTTACGAATAAACCTGGTCTTCATGGAACCCTTCTGCCTGCGACCAATTATTTAATGGATTGTGTTAATAGACTTTTTCTAACACTGGCGATGAGTGGGCATAAAGCTGCGCTACATTTTATGGATTACCGGTTTCTTTGCGTGTTTCTTGTTCATTCAACATTCTGACCAAGTGAGGGAAGCGACGCATCACTGTTTGGGTCAATCGTTCTCCAAAGCCAGTTTACCATACTGTGGATATCTTTCTAATTTATTCTTGTTATTTTACTTTTGCCTTTCCATGGATATTTTGAGGAATTACGCTTGTAGCTACTTTGCTTTCCCGCAACTATTACAATGTCTGTTTTCACACCACCAACGGGTGTTTGCCAAGCACTCTGCATCCTGTGCTGCATTTCAGAGTGCGCAGCCGATGCCTACTGGAGTCAGCATTAGTGGAAATTACAACCGCCATTCCTTACTGGCAAGTGGCGAACATTGAGTGCGCTGCCATGATGTTCTTGCTATGCGCTCCATCATCTGCCACAAGCGCATGTCTATCGGAGTGCAGAGGAGATTCAACTTTGTTTGACGCATTCCGCAACGTGTCTCCAGTTAACGTCATGACGCTGGGTCACGCACTGTGACTCCACTGCAGCCATCTTGTTTTCTACAAATCGCGTCTCCAGGAGAATTTAGTCACGGAGCCAGCTGCCATTGTGCATACATTGTTTTCAGTGATATGCACACTCTCAACAAACATTTAATGGTTGCGGTAACATTACTACAATTTTTGGACATCTACGTGTAGACACCGTGTCCTCACTTCCTACCATCATTATTTTGCAACTAAAGCAATTGTATCTATTTCTCTTTTATCTACAGTAACTGCATTTATTACTGTTTACCTTCCTTAACATTTATAACGATGTCTGGTATTGTTCCACCTCCTTCCTTTCTAGCAACTCCTGGTGAGCCCCTAATGGATTGGGAGGCATGGGAACCATTTATTTAGCCTATGTTGAGGTGCTTGAAGGAGAGGAATGTGAGCCTGAACAAAAAAATAGCACTTTTGAAGCATTGTTTAGGGGGAATTGGTTTAAAAGAATTTAAAAACCTACCTCCTTTAGTTAATCCTGCCAACATTAATGTCTATGATTATGCTTCGATGCAACTCAACCAGAGGTATGGGAAAAAGAAAAATGTTGTCATGGAGAGGTTTATTTTCTATTCTAGGAAACAACAGCTTGAGGAGTCTATTGAAGACTTTGTTTCAGCTCCAAGGTCTCTTGCCATAACATGTGATTTTGAACATATTTCTTACCAACAGGTACTTAGAGACCAGATTTTAATGAGGACAAATAACAAAAAAGTACAGGAAAGATTGTAGACTATATCTGATATGTCTTTAAAAATCTGCCATTGACATAGCCAGATCTATTGAACTTTCAGAGAAATTTGTTGAGGAAATAAGAACTAATAAGAAAAATGAAGTATTCAGCATTTCTAAAGATGCTTATAAGTCAAAGAAGAGTCATACGCAAAAGGTTGAGATTGTCCCAAAATTTGAAGGGAAATATAAAGGGATGAAGATGGAAAGTGAAAGGAATATGTTACTTTGTTATAGATGTGGTAGCAGCGAGCACTTAGCTAATTCAAAGTCTAGTCCTGCTATTGATAGAACATGTTCAAAATGTGGTAAGAAAGGTCATTTCAGTAGAGTATGTAGGTCTTTGCTCATGAAGGTTAACATGATACAATGTTTTGATGATTGTGATAGTAATTTTGATACTCATGAACATGACATCAATACTGTTATTAATATGTGTGAAAATGAAGGTATTAGCAAATTTCCCTCCTGTAAAGTCGCCATAGACGGAGTAAGTTTGCAATTCTTACTAGACTCGTGTATGGTACACAATTATTTCACAAGATATTGTAAATAATAAGTGGCCTAACAAGAAATTGTTTGTTCCTGAATTTGCACCAGGAGGTTATACTGGGCACAAAATTGACTTAGTTGGGTACTTCTGGGCCAACTTAGAATTTTTGGGACGTCACACGTTTGGCAAAGTGTATGTTGCAAAGTCAGGACAGTCTCATTTACGATGGCCACACCAAGAGCAAATGGGAATTAAACTTGATCCCAGAGCCAATCCTCCTGTCTACGTTGTAGGACCTTCAAAAGTACCTGAGTGTAGCAACTCCAAGTTTATTTCTGAGTTAAAGACACAATTTCTTATTTTTTTGGTGGAAAATTGGGATAGTACGAAGGATTTAATCATAGTATTAAATTGCGTGATGATGCTGTTCCTGTTCGCAACAAAGTAAGAAATGTCCCTCTTTCTTATACAGGCAAACTCAAGGACATGCTAAGAGATTTATGTGATACAAATATATCATAGAACCTATTGAGTTATCACCATGGTTTCTCTGGTGGTGATTTTGGTTAAATCTCCAGGAGAACTTAGGTTGTGTGTTGATTTACGCAGTTTAAACAATGCCAGTTGGGTGGACGCCCAACCCTTACCTAATGTACATGAGATGGTGTCCACCTTAGCTGGTGCACAAGTATTTTCTTGCATCGACTTAGCCAATGATTACCAACTGGAAGTTATGGATGAGGAATCCAAAAATCTTACTGCATTCATATCTCCTGAGGGGCTTTTTAAGTATTGTCGCATGCCTTTTGGTCTTGCTAGTGCTGCAAAGTCTTTCAGAGGTTAATTAAAGAGACTCTTGAAGGATTGTCTGGTGCAATAGCTTTTCAAGACAATATACTTGTGTATGGTAAAAATGCTGAAAAACATGATCAAAACTTAAAAAAAGTATTTTAAGCACTATCAAACAAAGGCCTTACCCTCCTCTTAGACAAATGTACATTTAAAACCAATGAAGTATAATATCTAGAACACTCCATCAGTGGAATGTGTATTAAACCCAAACATAACCATTTTGAAAATATTGCCAATGCTATCATTCCCACTTCCAAGGAACACTTTATGGCATTCCTTGGCCTTACTGAGTTATATGCCAAAAGTATTCCAAATTATGTATCCAAACTAGATCTCTTTAGGTGTTTACTTAAAAAAATGCAAAGGTTGTATGGACTGAAGAAATGTCAACAGCATTCAATAACTTAAAAAGTTTTGTGGTGAATAATGCACACTGTTTAAAACCTTTTGTTAGCTGTAACAAATGCATTGTTATGGTCGACGCCAGTAATTCGGTTTTGGGTAATGTGTGAACCCAAAGGGACAATGGGAAAGAATGGATTCTGGCACATGCATCCAGTGCCTTGAGTGATGCAGAGAAGCACATTCTGTTATAGAGAAGAAACGTTTAGCCTGCGTTTGGGCGCTGAACATTTCCTACCTTTTCTATGGGGTACTTGGTACACCATTGAAACTGACCATAAACCTCTGGTATACATGATGGCACCAGGTGCTAGACTAGCAAGGTTGGCATCTAGGCTGCAAAGTTTTAGATACCAATTAGAATATGTGCAAGGCAAAGTAAATGTACATGCGGATTGCATGTCCAGGTTTCTCCCCCCCCCCATCGCTGTTTTGGGGGAAATCGTGAAAGAGGATTGTGAAGTTACATTTACCTTTCACAATGTCAATTTGGCGTGTGGTGACCAAAATAGCATACAAGAGGATGTTTGGCTACACGAAATGAAGAATGATATAGAATTAGGAAAAGTAAAAGAATTTATTTTACAAGGTTGGCCCAAGAGAGAAAGCTCTCTGGTGACATGATAAGCTATTTCAAGGTGAAGGATGAGCTTGCTATTGAGAATGACATTATCGTAAGAGGTGATAAATTTGTTCCTCCTTACGAGTTGAGGAACATTACTGTGAGAATAGCCCACGAAGGTCATGTAGGCATTTCATTTACGAGGAGGCGTGTCAGAAAGTCCTTTTGGTGGCCGGGTATTGAAACATTGGTTGAACATGTGTGCGAAGTGCGTGCCTAGTGATAAGTCAGATTTAGCCTTACTTCCTGAACGCAATCCAGGGGAGTTCCCCGTAGCTCCTTGGCGCAAACTAGATTTAGATATCATTGGACCATTTGTAGCATTACCTAAACAAGTGGCTTTCGGTATTGTCTTAATTGACTACTATTCCAAGTGGCCTGAGGTAAAAATGGTGAAGGATGTTACCTCAGAAAAAGTTATAGAGTTTCTGGATGACATTGTTTGTAGGGAGGGGATTCCCCCAGAGGTTTTGACTGAGAATAGACCCCAATTCATTAGTAAGGAAATTGAACTTTTCTTTGAGAAATGTGATATCACACATAGAAGAATTGCAGTATTCCATCCAGAAGTCAATGGTCAAGTTGAAAGATTTAATCGTGTTGTAAAAGAGGCCATTCAATTGTCTGTGAAGGGTGGCTTTAACTGGCGCAATGCTTTGCAATCCATATTGATAGCATATAAAACCTCACCTAATTCTGTGACTTTGGTTAGTCCTTTTGAGCTTTTGAGAGGGAGTAAACCCAGTACAAAGTTGGTTACTTGGTGGTTGAAGAAGAATCTAAGTAAGAGCAGTGACTTCTCTGATGTGGATTACGAAAAGATTCGACACAGAGTTGAGATGTATAAAGATAAAATGAGACAAGAAATGAAGAAGAAATGGGGTTTTGTCAGTAAACAGACCATTACTATTGGTGACTCTGTATGTATCAAAAGGAAAGGTGGGATCGACCGGGGATATCCTATTTGTTCATCACCTAAAGAATTTGTTGAAGTTTACAGAAATGGTGTTAGAGTGGAAGGTGGTAGTGTATGGAATTTAAATCTCATTTCATTGTATAAAGGGGAATGTGTTGGTAGGAAGATTCTGTAAGTAATATTTGCTTGAACATCAGGGAACTAGATAATCCTGTGAGTCTGGACACCCGTTCGGGCTGTAACTCTGATCTTGTTTCCAGATGTGTAAGATCCCGCCGTCTTCCTGTGAAATGCCAAGCATATGTTATGAGTTGACACTTTTCACATAACTTATTACTATATATATATATATATATTTTTTTAAGGGGGGAAGGTCTGTTGGGTGCCCCTTGCAAGCCTTCTTGCTCGTTCTGTCTCTCTGTGTATCATGACGGAGACACGAGCATGGCACTGGTTGCCGGGCTCGTAGCTTTCTCATGCGACATCTTTTATGTTCTTTTTTTAATGTGGCCGGGCGAGGGGATTATCTTGGTGGTTGTAATAGTATTCATTCACGACTGGCCCCTGGACTAGATGGCCCCTTTTTACAAATAAACATGGTCTTCACGGAACCCTTCTGCCTGCGACCAATTATTTGAGGGATTGTGTTAATGGACTTTTTCTAACAGCAGTGACACGTGTTACCTCATGGAGGATTGTTGACAGTGACACACACACCTATTAATTACAGGTGGCTATTTTTCACATCGTGTGTGTCTCCGTCGCATCTGATGTTATATTGTGCTTGGCTTCCATGGCACGCACACCACACCACCACACTTCTGCTCTTCCATGGTGATGCGCACACCGAGTTAGTGTTGAGCACAGACCTTTCTAGGGCTTTTGTTTGCCCTCTTCACAAAGAGTGTTCCCCCTGCAATCCACACTCTTCATTGAATGACTGTTCTGTGGGGCTGTGTGCTTGGACGAAGAAATCCCTCATTATTGCGCATATCTTCAATCCAATCATGCTTCCTTGTTTCTGGAGAACCTTTCCATCACTAAGTAGTGCTGAGTTACAAAGAACTCTGACTTCCTTCAAAGGTTCAGAATACCTTCTTTCTCTCTTCTTCACTTTCACAAGATCCTATACCTCGAGGTTCACTTTCTTTACTCCATGCAAGGTGTTGTTTCTTTGCTTATACTTCATCTGGCCCGATTCCACATGACTACTCACCTTTCCGGGTGACTACTTAACTATTTTTGTGTTGGCTAACTACCCCATGTTATTATTAGTGTGTAGAGATGTCCCTCTCATCAACTCAAGTGGGCTATGTTTAGTCACTTAACACCGAGTCAATCTGTAGAAGTCCACTGTTTTCAACAATTAATTTTCCCAATTCATTTAGTTGCTATTAGATAACTTAATTATTCCTCTGTTAAAGTGCTCAAAGTTTCTGTTCCGCTCGGGATGATAAATTGCTGTAGTTCTGTGAACTGTACCAGTATTCTCCATAAATATGCCATCGAAAATAAACTGTCCCCCATTGTCACTGACCATCACCTTGGGCAGATGATTCACCGCAAAATACTTCTTTCAGGAAAACTCATGATTGCCCAATAATCTACTTTATGTACAACATTTACCTCAGGCCAGTTTGAAAAATGGTCCACAACCTCCAGAATGAGGTTGGATACACCATACACATCCTGTACCGGACCAAAGATGTCCATCCCTATGCTTTCCTGAGGCATTTGAGGAATTTCCATGGGATGTAATGGTGATTAAACGTGACCATTGCTTTGTCTAAAATGACACACAATGCATTCCCTCGCTATTCTTAAGTCCCAATGAACACACAACAGGTTGTTCTGCTTTGCAAGTTTAATTCTTTAGGCTCAAACCCCTGACACCAGTAGAGCTGTACATCAACTCTCTCCGCAACTGTCTTTCCCAGCAAACCCATACATGCCCATACATTCCAACCCTGAGCTCACTGCGTTCTATGACTTAATAACATTCCAGAGTCTTACCGCACACCATCTACTGACATGCCCATAACTCAACACATTCCCCCCTTTAAAAATGTCTTAAAACATGACACAATTTGCTACAGTATTTTATACATCAGTATTCACTGCTACCACAAAATCATCAGACTGATTGGGTTTTACACTTATCCTTCCCAATCTGGTAATTTTTTTGTTCGCCCTCTTCACTGATAGGCTTCCCACTGCTCTCTACCCTCTTCCTTGACTGACCCTCCCATGAAGCCATATGGCCTGAACGAGGAACTCCCTCATTAGTGTGCATATCCTCAATCCTGACTTAACATATAACAGGACTAGCATACTATGTTCTCTGTAAAAAGTCTGCGGTAATTCCTGCACTTGTTAGAAGGTATGATATACCCAAGAGCACTGGAATAATGCAGCAGGAGAGCACCAAATTATGCAGAGGGGTTGACTAAATTATGCAGCAAGAAAAGGCAAATTATGCAACATAATGTCACACATTTTTTAATACAATTACTTAATTAAATACTGTTTCTGCAATTATTACACCTCATTCATACCAGTTTACCAATCTAACACAAATAAGCAACTGAAAGATGACCAGATATTGAAGGGCTTTCCACTTCACGCGAGCACATGTTGCAACATTTAAAACAAAAATCTTTTTATTGAGATATCAACAATAAATAAACATCAGGTTTCATCATTACTTTCAATAAAATCAAAAAAATGTATACAGAATAGTGATAATGGATCAAGGGGACTTCTACCTCGTCTTGGCGTATCGGAGGTACACAGATATCTCGACGGTAGTGATTCCAATTCTCCCAAACTTTCCCCCACTTTGCGGGACACCCCCTAGCCGCATATACTGACCGCTCCCTAAACATGCACCAATTCAAACCCTCTTCCCATTTTTCTACCCGGGGTGCCTGGCTTGCTGCCCACAACTGTGCAATATTACGCTTCGCTACCATGCATGCCAGCGTCACCCACTGCTTTCTGTACGTATTCAGATCTGTGGGTTCCCAAACATTCAGGACACACCTGCTGGCCTCTGGCCTTCTCTCTACTCCCAGGACCTCCCTCATCTTATCGTGGATCTTCTCCCAATATGTCTGCACCGCTGCACAGTGCCCAAAGATATGCATAAACGTTCCAAGTTCCCCACATCCCCTCCTGCACTCCACTCCCTCCGAACGACCCATCCAGATGGGACCCGGCCCCGTAACATATGACCTGTGCAAAATCTTTAATTGCACCAACCTGAGCTGCATCTGTATTGCCACCACCCGTGGAGAGGAAACCGACTCCCACCAGTCCTCGTCATCAAATTCCAGCCCATCCTCATTCGAGCGTGCTTTAATAAGTGCTAGCGGGTCCTCCATGTTGTTTATGAGCTTCCTGTATATTAAAGAGATGGTCCTCTCAGGGAGGTGACCGTACAATACCCGGTCTTCAAGGGGGGAGGCGTCGGGGAGCATTGCATCTTTGGGAATGTGTGCAAGTAGTGCATATCTAATCTGAAGGTAGCGGTAGTGTTCCTGGTCATGTAGGTGATATTGGTGCTGAAGAGACTGAAATGTATTACCCGTGCCCCCTCCCCAAACGTCTTTAATCTGTGTGATTCCAATGAGGTCCCATTTATCAAAGCCTTTAGACTTCCATAGACTGCCCAGTTACTCCGAGCTCCACAACGGGGTGGCTAGTGTAACCCTCCTCCCCCATTTCAGATATCTGTTGTCTGCATGCCACACCTGAACAGCCTGTGACATGGGTCCCGTTAGGGGGAAGTGACAAGGCTTGGCATAGAGCGCTCTCGTAAAGTCGCCCCCTGGCACCTGCCATCAGTCCAAAGCGTATCCCGGGTCTCCAGGGGGACCGTAGATAACGTGATTTACCGCTGCTAACTGCGAGTCCCAATAGTATTTCCGTAGGTCCGGTAGTCCTATCCCTCCGTCGTACCAAGGAAGAGTGAGTTTAGTGAACGCGATACGGGGCTTGCCGTCCCACAGAAGCTGCCTCTACAGGGACTCTATGTCTTTATAGTAGGAGGCTGGAACCGGGTCCATCTTATTTTGAAGTGCGTACAAAAACCGGGGAAGGGCCAACATTTTAAAAAGCACCACTCTACCCAGAAGGGAGTGCGGCAGCGCCTTCCAGAGCACCACATCTCCCCTGAGCCGCGTCAGTGGGGGCCCCAGATTGTTGGTAAATCATAATTTCGGGTCAATGCTGAGGTATTTAAACCCCACCGGTTCAATCCGAATCGGGCAATTATGTGGAACTACCGGCGGGTACACCCTGAGTATAAAAATAACTGATTTTGACCACTTAATGGCGAAACCCAAGTATCTCCCAAAAATTGCAAGCAAATCTAGGAAACATATCAGTGATCCCCTCAGATTAGTAAAATAAAGCAAGATATCATCTGCATATAATGAGATTATGTCCTCCCAGTCCAACGTCCAGTGCTGGCCACGAATCGACCGGTCCCACCTAACCCAAGCCGCAAGGAGCTCCAGGGCCAGAGTGAAAAGGAGGGGGGCAGGGGACAACCCTGCCTCGTACCCCTGCTGAGGGGAAAGTCGGGATTTCCGAACGTTCACGACAACTCTGGCCAGGGGGGCCGCGTATAGGAGATGCACCCAGGTAATAAACTCAGGACCAAAACCCATCTTACCCAATACCGCAAATAAATAATTCCATTCAACCCTATCAAAAGCCATAGTTGCGTCCAAGGACACCAATACCGCCGGCTCCTGAATCGTGGGGGACCTGCCCAGCACTCCATGCAGATGGCGCAAGTTGAGGGCTGTATTTCGTCGTGGCATAAAACCGGACTGATCCGCATGTATCAGGGAGGTGATAACTTTGACCAGCCTTGTCGCCAATAGCTTCGCCAAAACCCTAGGCTCGGCATTCAGTAGAGAGATGGGCCTATAAGATGAACAACTAGTGCTGGGTTTGCCCACCTTATGGATGACTACAATATTGATCGTACGGAAGCTGTGCCCTCTTCCTGCTCTCCTCATACATAGAGCGGATGAAAGGAGCAAGACGGTTGGCGCTCAACTTATACAGTTCTATGGGAATGCCGTTCAGGCCTGTGGCCTTCCCTGACTGTACCCCCCTTATGGCCTGTGCCACTTCGTCGTCCGTTAGCGGCGAGTCAAGATATTTCCGATTTTCATCCAAGAGCTCGGGCAATTGGATGTCTCTGATCATTGCACTATTCTCAGCTCGGTATATCTCCCCGCAGAGGTATATATCTCACTATAGTACTCCGCGAAACTGTCTGCCACCGCCTGTGGGTCTGTGATTTTACAGGCATCCTCCCTCAGTAGCTTCGGTACCAGCCGTGATGCCCACTCACTCTTTTCAAGCCAAGCTATCAACTTCCCCGCCCTATCTCCGTGTTCATACACTCTACTCAGTATCTCCTCATTCTGCGCCTTGGCCCTGTGCCTTGCGAGGCCTCTGAACTCATCCTGCCTCAGCTTTAATTGGAGCAATCCCTCCAGCGTGGCTGCCCGAACTACCTCCCTTTCCAGTCTCAACACTTCTTCTTCTGCCCTTTCCAAATCTGCCATCCGTTTCTTCTTCTTCTTGAGTATCAAGGATAAAGCCTCCTCCCGGACCACCGTATTATATCCCTCCCACAGAGTCTGAGCAGAGTCCACGGTTTCCTTGTTTTCCTGAAAATACCCATCTGTGACCTTATTCAATTCCTTCTTAGTGGCGGGGTCCTCCAGATGCCAAGCGCTAATGGGGGCAACTCTGCCTACATTAAAATAATCTATCTACAACCGGAGCCAAACTGGCGCATAGTCCGAGATACCTCTCCCGAGGTGCCGCCGTCCCGGACAGTGTAAGCCTGAGCTGCTGGCACCTTGCACGTAATCTACCCTTGACAGGCTACGATGTGCAGCGGAGATGTGTGTGTAATGCATCTCGCTCGGATTGCGCATCCTCCAACCATCCACTAGCCCCGTCGTCTCAAGGAAGTCAGGGAGCCACCACTGTGCCGGCCGCAGCGACCGATCGGGCTGCCGATCAACCTCACCGTCTATTACTGCATCAAAGTCACCTCCCATCACTAAGAGGCCCAAGGGCAGAGTCAAGAAAACAGAGCCCAAATTCCGGAATGTGTCAGATTGCAGACCTAGTGGAACATAAATGGAAACAAAAGTGACCGTCCTCCGCTCCCACCGTCCTGATATTCCGATGTACCTGCCACGCTTGTCAACCCAGGTAGCCTGGACAGTCAGGGGAAAGGAATTTTTAACCAAGATATCGACTTCCCTTGACTCTGAAGTGAACCCCGCATGTGCCACCAATTTATAGCCTCCTTTATGCAAGGCCATACAATGGTTCCCTACTAAATGTGTCTCCTGTAGCAGCGCAATATCTGGGAAGTGCCTTCGAATAAATTGGCTGATCATCCCTCTCTTAATCTTATGCCCCAAGCCGTTTACATTCCAGCTAAGCACACTTATCTCCAATCCTCTTCTAGCTTTCGACATTGTGTTGGTATGGAAAGAGTATATTAACATCTTTGTCACCTGACGCTAACAAAATCAAACAAAACACAAATAACTCCTTGAACATAGAGCTCAAAAAGTCTCCCAAGCTCCACCCCCTCACCCTGCACACCTGCTCATGGCTTGTGCCCTACCCCAACTGGCAGTGTGCCTGTCGCCCATGAACTAAACTACTGACTACCTAAAAGTAGAAAAAGGAGGAGGTCAGGACCCCGTGACCCCCCCACCCCCTTGAGTAACCACCCCGCTCGGTGTCCATGTCCAACCGTAGTCCTGGGACCAAAATCAAAACAGAACATGTGGGTTGAACCCACTACCTGACGCTTTCAAGAAGTCCAAGATGGCCTGCGGCCACCATCATTCCTCTTCCTGTGGGCCGCCGCTTCCATCACGGTCTTGCCTCTCTTGTACTGTCGGGGGCGGCTTTCCAACCAGCCCAAAGCCACCTCTGGTACGTCGAAGAACCAAACCCTCACTTCAGCCTCCACCCTCAACCGGGCTGGGAACATGTAAGGACCTGATAATTCTGTTATTTCTGCCAATATCCAGGGCATTACTTACCACATCCTTTCTCAAGACCCAGAAAGACACCACACTTCACAATATTTACCTAAGAAAGGAATAATACTAGCAACAAACTAAAGATATATGGCCATTGCAGAGGAGCTCGCAAACAAAATGACAACGCACACCTCTCCACCTCCGAGAGGATTCGGAAATCACATACCTGTCACAACAGGGCTTCGCACACCACCCCATACGAGAGGATTCGGAAATCACAACGCAAATCACATACCTGTCACAGAAGGGCTTTGCACACCTCCCCTAACGAGAGGATTCGGAAATCACAACGCAAATCATATACCTGTCACAGCAGGGCTTTGCACACCTCCCCATACGAGAGGATTCGGAAAGCACAATGCAAATCACATACCTGTCACAGCAGGGCTTCGCACACCTCCCCATACGAGAGGCTTCGGGAATCACAACGCAAATCACATACCTGTCACAGCAGGGCTTTGCACACCTCCCCATACGAGAGGATTCGGAAATCACAACGCAAATCACATAATTGTCACAGCAGGGCTTCGCACACCTCCCCATACGAGAGGATTCGGAAATCACAACGCAAATCATATACCTGTCACAGCAGGGCTTCGCACACCACCCGATACGAGAGATTCGGAAATCACAATGCAAATCACATACCTGTCACAGCAGGGCTTCACACACCACCCCATACAAGAGGATTCGGAAATCATAACGCAAATCACATACCTGTCAGAGCAGGGCTTCGCACACCTCCCCATACGAGAGGATTCGGAAATCACATACCTGTCACAGCAGGGCTTCGCACACCTCCCCTAATGAGAGGATTCGGAAATCACAACGCAAATCATATACCTGTCACAGCAGGGTTTTGCACACCTCCCCATACGAGAGGATTCGGAAATCACAATGCACATCACATACCTGTCACAGCAGGGCTTCGCACATCTCCCCATACAAGAGGATTCAGGGATCACAACGCAAATCACATACCGGTCACAGCAGGGCTTTGCACACCTCCCCATACGAGAGGATTCGGAAATCATAACGCAAATCACATACCTGTCAGAGCAGGGCTTCGCACACCTCCCCATACGAGAGGATTCGGAATAGCAGCAACGCACGCTCCACCTAACAATGCCTGGGGTGGAATAACTAGAATTTATACTTCCCTAGATGGGAGAGGAACAACTCTCCTCCTACAATTACCTGCAGGAAGGGAAACTTACCATCCTTCTGATGCAACAGCACTTGGATCAGAAAGGTCCTGACCTTCCATCCCAAGGAACACAGACAAATAATTATATGCTCCGGGGTTTCTTTATTACACAATGATAGAATGACAAAAGAAAGAAATAACTAATATGTCACAATAGGCCTTCTTCACACTTACTCCTAAGCAATTGCTAGGCAAAGGCAGTTAGAATATTAGAATTAGTGGAACACCTCACCAAGTTTCTACACATCTTGCTTTCACTTCGCTGGAGGGGGCCCATCTCTCCAGCCTAATCAGGATCTCCTGCTTCACGGTCACAGCTGCACGTCTGCAACGTGACGGATCACCACCGGTGATGGACTACCAGACATCGATCTAACAGACTAACCGAGAACAGAGCTCAGACACCTCCTTTAGTACAAAGTGGAAACGTCGGTCGAAGCTTCTAGCAAGCCTCGCCTCCTTTCCCATCAGATTCTGTACCACTCTGTACCAAGGTCACAGCTTCGGTTGATCAGGCCTCTGTTATGACTACGGAATAGAGTGAGCACATTCCTCTGACAAGAACTGGTCCTCTCTAGTTTAAGAAGGGTGAACAACAACTGGAAAGTAAAACATAGCCTCTCACCTAGGAAGGCTCAGAAGATGGTGTCACTCAGAAGATGGAGTTTCTCAAGCATAGGCCTCTATTCCCGCAAAAGGGCAAAATTAGTATGCAAGAAGGCATAAGATCATGCCAAAGCCAATAAGCAAGCCCTGCCATTAAGTAAGATAAAGTCAGAAACAGAAAGAGACTAAATCAAACCCTACTTTGTAGTGTGGCAGGCCTACAAGTCACCATGCTATGTGACAGTATAAATTGCAAGGTAAGATAACATGAGAGCATGTCAAAGGCAATAGTCAGCATTGCTAGAAAACAAGGTAAAGTCAGAAACAGGCCTACCTATCAATATGTTAGGCTAAAATATGCTAAATAAGCCTGAGGTGGTGGTGGGCGATGGTCATAATCGAACCGATTATTTACAGCATATATTGGTCACTAGATTCCACCCATGACCATCGTCCAACACCATCAAACCTATATAAAGATCAAACAATATGCAAACTATTACTGAAATAATAAGAAACATAACTGACAGAATGGACAAAAGCAGTTCAAGGGCGAAACATACTCAAAAGGCTAGGCCCACATTGAATGCAACAACATAATGCAACTAAAATCAGATGACTAAAAGGTATACCACCCGAGATAAAACAAAGCATCAGGTACCCACCCAAGGAGCTAATCTCACCATCCTTTATCAAGGGTCTGTTGAACTTCAGATAACAATTATGCAAAGCAGTAATATGTGACTGGATGGATTCAGAGTGGTCAGAAAGACTAAAGCAACATCATCCATCAGAATCAGAAGGAAAATCAATAGCAACCCCATTCTGGAAAACAGCTTATTAAGCACCACAAATATCAAGCAGGAAATCAGATAACGTGATCAAGGGGTGGTTAACAGATTTAACCATAAGACAAGCCAGACTACTAATAGCCCTAGTGTTATAAATCAACAGTCCAGGAATCCCTACAACTGAAGCAGCTAAACTAATAGATTCAGACTTGGAAAACAGAATGACACAAGACCATGTCAAAGCCAATAGGCTAAAGTCATAATTCACCTAACCCAAATAACATTATACATTTAATCCTGCAGTATCCACCCTGAAACACATGTGTGCACCATCACCAATAATACTGCACCTCAACATCCCATATATTTGATTCTTAGCAAGACTTTTCTATTGAAAGACAGCAAGATTATAGAACAGAAAAGAAATAGGCATATGCAAGATCATCCTACATTAAGGCTAGGAGAACATAACACACTAAAATCAATACACAATGGTGGTGATTGAGGGTCACCATAGGGCATCAGACCACAAAAGTGGTGCAGTCACTATATTGCACCCCCTGACCCTTGATCATCACCAGTCACATATATCAAAAACAAGATCTCTGAACTAAAGGCACAGCTATGGGTAAAGCACTGCATCTTTTAACTGCAAAGGTGGTATTAATGCAGAATAACCAGCAACTGAATATCAAAACTGAAAATCCAACTGTCGTTGAAGGACTGCATGTCTCAATTAAAGGCAAAACCCTTTAAAACTAAATTTCCAGAGTGATAAACACAAAACTGGGGGTCATAATCAAAAGCATACCTACGAGGGAAAAAAAACATTTTAAAATCAAAAACACAGCTGCGAAAAAGCACATGTTGAATCAGCAACTCTCGTGCTGAAGTGGCTACACAGAAAAACATTAAATTCAAAGCAGATCATGACTAACTTTTTTTTAAGAACTACATCACATAACTGAAAAATATAGCAAAATATATGATGATCACTGTAGACCAAGCAAAGACTGCATTACTTAAATTCATGTAAAGGCAATAACTCAGATGCATAAAGGAACTCTAGCAAGTATCTGGATGCTTGTTGATTAAACTGGAAACACTGCTGCTAAAGGCAGCCAACCTGATATGTATTGTAATGTTCAGTCTGTAGCTAAGAAAATATCTACTCTAATTGCAGCAAAGCATTTCTGTTAAAAAAGAG
The DNA here is from genome assembly GCF_964261635.1 of Lissotriton helveticus. Lineage (NCBI taxonomy): Eukaryota > Metazoa > Chordata > Amphibia > Caudata > Salamandridae > Lissotriton > Lissotriton helveticus. The sequence goes on from NC_136063.1 coordinate 1,027,722,305, forward strand.
TTCTTCTTTGTGAAAACAAAAAAAAACAAAAACACCTTCTCTTGTCAGATTTTAACTCCATGTTGATCAAACTGTACACAGTTCCCTTCATCTTCACTTTTTACACACGCAGTTCTGTGTGGGAGGCACACAGCCCTCATGCTTTTAAAGTCAATCTCACGTGAAGGAAACAGTTCCAATCATAGCACAGCCTGCGGATCCCTTCTTCGCTTGGAAAGAAGCAGTCCATCTGTGTGGGTGACAGCCCTCCGACATCCATCTTCATCTGTATCCCCTCGACAAGGAAGAACCCCATCTGGTCCGGTCAACCATAGATCATCAGCTCCCATCAGCCACAGGATATCAGCTTCCATCAGCCAACAGCCACAGGACATCACCTTTCACCGTCCGGTCTGGCTCCAGACTTGGGGGGGAGGGTGTTGGGGAAGGGGGAGGAAAGGGCCCACGCACACAGGGGTGGGGAGGTCACTCACACCCCGGCACCGCAATCTTGCAATCTGAAACAATAAACAAGTATCACTTTTCTAGCAAAACAAAGAAAATTCAAAAGCACACTTTTTTTTAAAGTACTATAATTTCATTTCTACTTACAAAGCTTTCCTCTACATCTGGGGAATTGTCTAAGAATACTACCTGCGCTATAGCCTCTAAGTTTTTCTATAAAATCTAACTTTTTCCTATACAGTCGGAAGGGTTTGGGCAGCCTGCTTCACTCTTCACTCGCTCCTTCAGTCCCCCTCCTTTACAAAAGCTTCCGCGGATAAAAGTTGGTCCATCGCCAATCATAACAAGGAGAGACGTCTCTGCTCCCTGCACTCGCTCTAGCTTGCCACTCCTTTACAAAACCGTCTGAGAGAGAAAGGCTGTGGAATGCCATGTTATCTCGCCACGGTCAGAACAAACCAGCCCACATGCAGTATTCCTTTCCTCAACTTTGAAAATCTCCCTAACTAAATGCTCACAGCCCAACACTGTGGAACTTTCCGTTCTTAGATGGAATACACCAAAACTAAAACCATACTGAACAGTTCACATTTAAATGCATGTACCTTCATATTCTTTTTAAAGGAAGCACATGTCACACATTCTAAAAACTCTTTTCTTGTCTCAGACGAAAAACAGATTTAACCTCTCCTGACCTCCAGCAAAATCCTGTGTTCTGTGTTTAAATGCTCCACACTTCTGTCTAACTAATCCAAGCAAATTCTAAACTATCATTTGTCTATAGGACTATTGGTAACTAAAAGACAAAACATTGGCAATATTAGAAAGTCACATTTCATAGTACTTCTGTAACAATATCTGGGGCAGCATCAGTCAAAAAGGAAAATATATATATATATTCATTTTGCAACAGTTGATTGTCAGGGGCCAGGAATTCTCACATTTGCGAAAACATTTTATTCTTGTGATTGATGTTAGCAAATCTGTTTCTGTCAAATTCTGCGCAGACTACCTTCCTGTTTATATGGGCCATTTAATAACCAATGCAATCTCCCATAAGCAAATCACATTTTCTCTCACGCTGTTCTGTCCAGTATCTTTTAGCGGGCAAGAGCACAGAGTCATGGGCATTTGTTCAGCATCTGAATTTAAAAGTGACTTCTTTCTTCCCTGCGCTTCTTTGTAAAATATATTTTTAGACCTTTGATTTAACCAGTACACAGTTTTCTGATGTTCACTTTCAAAATCATATGGTTGCATTTTTCTTTTAAAGCAAAATGTATCGTGCACTGTTATGTGTGCTTTAGCTTCACAACCGGGGATCGTTAATTCTGAAAGACTGGTCTGTTTATCTCCCTACACATTCCTTTCTAACTGAAAACCCTCTTTGGAAGAATTAATTGAAACCTGACTGCGTTCTCTGTTACATTTTTCACATTTAATTCATGAACGTTTAATTCTGTTTTCAAAGGTATATTTTCACACTGAACATCAATTATCATTTTCTTCAGCTCACTGCGTTCTTTTAGCAAATGCTCCAATTGAGGATGCATATTAAGCAACATACTTACAATAACCCCACTATCTCTGTCTGAAATGTCATCCCACGTTTCAGGGTTATATTCTGAGATGTTACATTCACGTTGCAACGGAGTACATTTTAAATGGATCTTTTACTGAATGAACACTTTAAAGGGATCCAGCCCCTTCTACCTAATGTAACAAGCTATTTACAAGCCCTTTGTACAAAACAAATTTCACTCAACAGAGCACAAGTAGCTCAGCAAGCTATTTACAAGCCCTTTTTACAAAACACAGTTAAACACACAGCAATTCAGTCTCTCACTCAACAAAGCACAAGTAGCTCACTCATGAGCCAGTACTCCATATGGAGTCAATATCCATCTGGGAATTTCCATTGACAATTTAGAGTCAACCTTTGTTTTCCTAGAAACCATAATCCACATCTTCAATCCTTTAAAGTCACGACGCCAAGATGTAAGGCAATCCCCTTACACTCCACCCGTTCAATCCTGTGAGTCAGACGCCAAGATGTAATGACTTGATAATTCTGTTATTTCTGCCAATCAGCATTGCATTACTTACCATATCCATTCTCAGGATCCAGAAAGACACCACATTTCACAATACTTACCTAAGAAAGGAATAAGACTAGCAACAAACTAAAGATGTATGGCCATTGCAGAGGAGCTCGCAAATAAAGTCACAACGCATACCTCTCCACCTCCGAGAGGATTCGGAAATCACATACCTGTCACAGCAGGGCCTCCCACACCTCCCTATACGAGAGGATTCTGAAATCACAACGCAAATCATATACCTGTCACAGCAGGGCTTTGCACACCTCCACAAACAAGAGGATTCGGAAATCACAATGCAAATCACATACGTGTCACAGCAGGCCTTCGCACACCTCCCCATACGAGAGGATTCGGAAATCACAATGCAAATCACATACCCGTCACAGCAGGGCTTCGCACACCTCCCCATACGAGAGGATTGAGAAATCACATACCTGTCACAGCAGGGCTTCGCACACCTCCCCATACGAGAGGATTCGGAAATCACAACGCAAATCACATACCTGTCACAGCAGGACTTTGCACACCTTCCCATACTAGAGGATTCAGAAATGACATACCTGTCACAGCAGGGCTTCGCACACCTCCCACAGGGATTCGGAATAGCAGCAACGCACGCTCCTCCTAACAATGCCTGGGGTGGAATAACTAGAATTTATACTTCCAAAGATGGAAGAGGAACAACTCTCCTCCTATAATTACCTGCAGGAAGAGAAACTCACCATCCTTCCGATGCAACAACACTTGGATCAGAAAGGTCCTCACCTCCCATCCCAAGGAACACAGACAAATAATTATATGCTCTGGGGTTTCTTTATTACACAATGATAGAATGACAAAAGAAAGAAATAACTAATATGTCACAATAGGCCTTCTTCACACTTACTGCTAAGCAATTGCTAAAATGCAACTAATAAAACACATATGCAACTGATATGTATAGAAATGTACAGAACCTGAAAATAAAAGGGATAGTTAGGCAAAGACAGTTAGAATATAGGAATTAGTGGAACACCTCACCAAGTTTCTACACATCTTGCTTCCACTTCGCTGGAGGGGGCCCGTCTCTCCAGCCTAATCAGGATCTCCTGATTCACGGTCACAGCTGCACGTCTGCAATGTAATGGATCACCACCTGTGATGGACTACCAGAGATTGATCTAACAGACTAAACGAGAACAGAGCTCAGACACCTCCTTTAGTACAAAGTGGAAACGTCGGTCGAAGCTTCTAGCAAGCCTCGCCTCCTTTCCCATTAGATTCTGTACCACTCTGTACCAAGGTCACAGCTTCAGTTGATCAGGCCTCTGTTATGACTACGGAATAGAGTGAGCACATTCCTCTGACAAGAACCGGTCCTCTCTAGTTTAAGAAGGGTGAACAACAACTGGAAAGTAAAACATAGCCTCTCACCTAGAACGGCTCAGAAGATGGTGACAGCTCAGAAGATGGAGGTGCTCAAGCATAGGCCTCTATTCCCGCAAAAGGGCAAAATTAGTATGCAAGAAGACATAAGATCATGCCAAAGCCAATAAGCAAGCCCTGCCATTAAGTAAGATAAAGTCAGAAACAGAAAGAGACTAAATCAAACCCTACTTTGTAGTGTGGCAGGCCTACAAGTCACCATGCTATGTGACAGTATAAATTGCAAGGTAAGATAACATGAGAGCATGTCAAAGGCAATAGTCAGCATTTCTAGAAAACAAGGTAAAGTCAGAAACAGGCCTACATATCACTATATTAGGCTAAAATATGCTAAATAAGCCTGAGGTGGTGGTGGGCGACGGTCATAATTGAACCGATTATTTACAAAATATATCGGTCACTACAGAACATCATTGCGTATTTCAGTCCTGCATCTCTGAGCTTCTTTATTCCGAGGAAACTTTGGTGCTGCTCCTGAACAGCCTGGGTAAAATCTGGGAAGAAAGAGAGCGTGGTGTTTTCATATCGGAGGGGACTTCCCGATCAGGAAGCCTGCAGGATAGCGTCTCTGTCCCTAAAATTTAACACCCTCGCAATCATTGGACGGGGGGGTGCCCCCGGCTTGGGTCTCCCCCCCCCCGGCACTCTGTGTGCTTGTTCAGTCATGAAGAAGTTGCCTTTAGATGATTAAGGATGATATCCTCGACTTATAGGTCTAGGGCCGGGCCCTCGGCCTTCTCGGGAACACCTATAATGCGGACATTGTTGCGCCGAGCCCTCCCTTCATACTCATCCAACTTCCGGTTGGTCAGGGCGCCGGAGAACTTAAGGTCTTGAACTTCCTGCTGGAGCAGTGCAACGTCATATGTTAAGCTGGCGGTCTTGATATCTAGAGACTTAACTTTCTCACTCGCTTTAGTGAGGTCAGCTTGTGGTGACCGCATCCAATTTATTGTCCAGCGACTCCATTTTTTGACCCAGGGAGGACTTCAGACCATCTATGGCCACCATCACGTCGGCCAGGGTAGGTTCAGCCGACGGGCCCACAGACTCCCCTCCGCTCGACTGAATCCGTCTCGAATCTGGCGGCGACCCCTGATGCATAGTGTACCGGTTAAGTTTGTTGGTCTGGACCTGCCGCGACCCTTTAGAGGTTCTTGACTGCTGCCTATCACCTTCGGATTTTGACGCCTTCTCCATGGCCTCCTCTGTGGACCCCGGGCCACTCCACTCCGCCCATATCCGACAATGGCTCACTAGTCACCCAGCCAGGAAGGGGCGGGCAATCAAGTAGTGTCCCCAATCTGTTCGGGCCCCACTACGAGCGAGCAAACAGGCTCAGTTTCAAAACTGCCATCCCCCAAAGGGCCAGTCAGACCTCTAAGTGCGAGTCCTCGATCTCAGGGGAAGCACTGGGCTAGCGAGGCATTGTCCCGCCTATCTCGAATCGCTACGTCCTGGGCACCCACGGGCGAGCCGGCCTCCACTGCCACCCAAGGATGATTATTATGGCCTGTTTTGGCGCTCCCAGTCTCATCCACTGCGCCACCTCCACTGCTCACCCCGATCTCTGTCCTCTCTGGAGTCATTGCCGTCAGTGCCCAGCCAGTCCAGCGACAGAGGCAGATGCAGGTCTCAATCCCGGGGGCCCCGGCCTCCAGCCGCCATCACTCAGTAAGGGGGATCCCTGTAGACGACAGTTCTCCATCTGGGGCCAGGCGTCTCCCAGTGTCACCTTCTCCAGCGCTGTACATCGGGGGCCCCTTCAATTGGATGCGGGGGGGGAATTCACAATCCCAAAATAAAATATACTCTACCAGGATATCAAAGAACTGGCGCCTGTAGATGTACTTGGGCACCGGGGGGGTCTTCCTGCGCGCTGCTCTTAACCGGCAGTCGCGCTCCCCGGGCCGTAACGTCTCCTCCTTGCTCAAGCCCCGGGTCGGGAAAATCCCTCCGCAGCTTTCTCCTCCGCAGCCTCATCGCCGCTAGCACGGAGCCAGACGATGGGGCCCCACACCGCAGCACACCTCGTCTCCACCACTATCGGCTAAACGCTGGCGGCAGTAAATCCGCACCGGGGTCCAACCGACGACTTCCGGTCTGCGGCCCTGGTGTTGTTGAGTTTGCGGCCGGCTCCCTTGTCGACTTTAGTCCCTGGCTCCAGCCGGCACCCAGGCCTCACAGGGTGCGCGTCTATCTCCGGCCCCCGATGTTGCAGAGGGGTCGGAGCAGCTGGAGTTGGCACCGCTCACCTTCATTCGATTAGCGGTGGGGTCAGCGGCCAGGATTTTGTGCTAAAATCTGCAGATTATACAGCAAATGATGGACTATGTGGCAAATGCGTCACATCTATAGTTATGTGAAAATAGCCACAGAATTGCATAATTTGAGTAGCTCTGGCTATACTTTAAATGGCTAGTACTATTACTGCTCAACTGGAAAATGTAATTAGTGTTTGAGCCATTACATCTACTCTTGATGTGTATCACTTGGAATAATCAAACATACTCAATTAATACAATACTTTAAACATTACTAAAACTGCATTTGTAGTACTACAATAGTGAACTTGAGTACAACAAAAGGCTATTCAGAAACCTACATATGGAAGCCTTCCCCACTGCCGCTTCTCTCTTTTATATGTGGAAATTTTAGCCCTGACTGTGGAAATCTCCACACACTAAGGCTACATTTTTAGAAGCTAATGTGGTAGGAACATGGGGTGTGCTACTAAATGGGAGGGGTTTAGGAAAGAGTAAGGGTGGTATAAAGGAGGGCTAGGGAGGGGTTAGGGAAAGTAGTTGTTGTTGTATAGCTTTATTTCGAAATATTTCATTTCATAAAAGCATTGCAATAAAAACAGGTACATGATAAAAACAGTTATAGAGTTAAAATCAAGGGAAGAAATCATTTAGAAGATAAAATATACAACAATGCTAAAAAACGTCCATCTTGGGACAATCATACGGACACATACTTAATCAACCTTAGGGGATGGAATGTGACACAGCAGTAGGTAAGTGGGCCGATGGATTATAAATTGGAGCCATTACTGGAGGATCATCATCCTAGCGGATCTTATCCTCCAGGCCCACCCCAAATATTTCGCCAAACCACAAGCGAACAAGGGTTGGGGGTTTGATCTTAACAGATATAGTGCCTCCGCATATGATCGTGTACCCAGCCTCAGACAAAGCGGTTTCAACCATCTACGGCGAGGACTAGTATATGCGGGACATACAAACATTAGATGGAAAATGGATTCAACACTGTTCGTACAGAAAGGGCAAGTTGATACAGTTTGCCAGGGGGGTTTCCAGTTAGCTGTCCATGATCCTAGGGGCAGAACACCAACCCTGAATTTAAAATACAGCGCCCTATCTGTTGGGTTAGGAATCACATCCAAATAACGTTCTCTATAGGGGCGGCCTTTAATCGACAAAAACTCCACCGCAGATCTACATAGGTTGGTTTGTTTAGCTCTCTCATTATCCACCCACGCCCAGAATAATTTCTTTAGTAATTGTTTGGGTGGCGAAGATCTGTTGGCCCAGGCGTCCTCCAGACCGAGTTCGCAAAGCAGACGCTTTACTTCCGAGAGCCAACCGATCTTATACCAACCCGAGGTGGAGAGGAGCTCACGGAGAGCATCTGCATAACTCGAGAGTTCAGGAACATTCCATATGCGGGCCCACAAGAGAAGGGGGCGTAACTTCGCCTGCTCAGCTATGGAACGTGTACCAGTGTCGAATAGGAGAGGGAGAGTTGGGGAGCTATGGGGAAGCCTCATCAAATCTTTGTGAAATTTGTTCTCAAGATGGAATAGAGTGTCAAATTTCTGAGTACCCCACAACTCCGCCCCATACAGTGCCGCACTCACAGCTTTTGCCCTATAAATGTCTAGTATCACCCCGATAGGCTTAAGGGAAGAGGCACGATGTTCTTTTAGTAGGGCGCCCGTGACCCTCCTATGAGCCAGAATGATCTTTTGATGGTGCGCCTTCCAGCTCATAGAGTCACAAAGGCGAATTCCTAAATAATCAAATTCCCTTACCCTTTCTAAGGGAACTGAGTCCAAGGATGGAGGGTGGACTGTCTTCCTGGGGGGATTCAACACCAGGAACTTGGTTTTGCTAATGTTGATAACCAAGCCCCTGGTGGTACAGAAGCCCTGGAACCTAGTTAGCAGTGTTTGCAGGCCCACCGCGGATTTCGAAATCAGCAGGGTATCATCTGCAAACAGGAGTGTTGGTATCTTCCTGCCCGCCAGGGAAGGGGCGTCTGCTGGTAGCTGGAGCAGATGCTCCACCACTCCGTTTAGATAAAGTGAAAACAGAGTGGGGGCTAGCACACACCCCTGGCGGACCCCCCTGTCTACAGAGATGCGAGATGTTTTTTCGCCCTGTGCACCCCATCTGATTCGGGCAAAATTTTCCTCGTGGAATTTAATAATTAATGCCAGCAAGTAAACGGGCATACCCAGACCCTCAAGGACAGCCCACAATTGGTTGCGTGGGACTAGGTCAAAGGCAGTCCGCAGATCTATAAAAGCAAGATACAGACTGCCCTTGCCCAGTTTAACCACTTTCCAATACAGCATAAGGAAGCGGAATGTCTGCTCAATTGTGCCGGTACCAGATCTAAAGCCGGCCTGGAAGTCAGATAAAACCTGCGCTTCCTCAGCCCATTGGAGAATCCTCCCTAAAACCACCTTCCCTGCTACCTTCTGGGTGGAATCAAGCAGACTTATGGGTCGGTAGTTGGCAGGATCGTCCCTGCACCCTTTTTTGAAAATAGGGACAACTTCCGCGCCCCTCCAGGAATCCGGAAATCCACCGCCCTCCAAGGCCTCATTTAGGAGTTTGGCAATGAGTAGGCTCCACTCCTCTATGTTAATCCGTAGCAAGTCGCCAGGGACTCCATCTGGGCCAGCTGCCTTATTGGGCATGATACACCTAATTGCTACTTCTACCTCCTTTGGTGAAAAGGTAGAGTCAAAGTGTAAGCTGTTATCCGGTATTATATAGCTATCGCCCCTACACTGGCCCCTAGTCCCCAGAGAATTGGAATAGAGTTTTGAAAAATGGGCCAGCCAAACGTCCCCTGTGATGTTGCAAGTCAACAGTGAGTCGACTGGCCTATCCCTGCCTCTAAACAAGGCCCAGAAGGCCCTTGAGTCCTTCCTGGACCCAGCATCCATTAATTCACTCCAGAAATTAGTTTCGTGGGTAGCCCTTGCCACCTCTTGGGCTTTTCTGTATTCCTTCCTAGCAGAGGAAATCAAACCAGGATCTTTCAGGCCTACTGCTCGGATAAGGTTGCTTTTGGCCAGACGACAGGCAGGTGAATACCATTGGTCTCTGCCCCTTAATGCAGTTCTCCACTTAGCCCCACCCCTTCCCTGGGGAACTAAGAACAGGTTTCCAAGTGATGCGATGGTCTCCGTGAAAGTTGCTAGAACGGCTTCATCGGAGTCCAACGTACCCAAGGTGCCCTTGGCTTCCAACATTATGGTTCTTGCTTGGGCCATTCTTGATTCATCTAAAGCAACTTTGGCCCATTTCAAACGTCTCCCACAGTTGGATGGAACAACTTCGTTAGATGATTTCCAGGTGGACCTGGGCGATGCTAGATTCCCTGCCTCCCATGGGAGAGCAAGTGATAAAACCAAGGGATTGTGATCACTGTCCGATGTTTGTTGGACCTCCATATCGAGAAAATGCTCCCACAAATTATGGTTCAGCAATATATAATCTATTCTAGAGGTGTGGCCCACCCTGTTGTAGGTGTGCGCACCCCTTGTGTCTGATTTGGAACGGCCATTTGTGGCTCTTAGGGCATGTTCCAAACAAAGAGAATTAATATCGATAGCATTCTTTGACCATTTTTTGATGGGGTCGAGAGCGAGCAAGGGGATACCTCTCTTGGCATCGTCCTCCCAAGTATCCAAAATGTCTTCACAGGCCAGCGGTTCGAAGCAACAATTAAAATCACCAGCCAAAACAATAAAGGAATCAATATCGCAACCCCGAAGCTCTTCTTCAACTCCAGAGGAGGATAGAGGAGAAGAGTTCCCCCCCCGACCCCCCCTAAAATACAGGTTCAATAATTCCATAATCCTACCCCCCGGACACCGAATGGTAAGTCTCAGGAGATCTGGCGATTGGGTATTTATGTTTTTTATGGTAAGCCCCAGAGAGATACTGACCCAAACAAGAAGGCCACCAGAAGGGCGGCCTTTGCTGCCTTTAGACTTGGTGGCCGGCACATGGTACGTCGCAAAACCAACCCTGTGCACGGGCTCCAGACACCAGGTTTCTTGTAGGAGACAGATCCCAAAAGGCTCCACAAAAGAATTCCAGTCAGGTTTATTTAGATTACGCACAAGCCCTGCCACGTTCCAACTTAGAATCTTAAGCGAGGAACTGCCTACCGAGCTTTTACAAGGTTGGGCGGGAGTAGCTGGGTAAACAACATGGATACCGTCAAGCCGAGGATGCTGAGGATGAGCCACAGTTGTCAGTGAGTCCTGGGCTAACAAGATCGCTGCTGAGGAAGTACTGGCATTGTCATCGGGCAGGGGAGAGTACAGCAAGCCCTGAACAGGGGTGGCCTGGGGCATAACCTGGGTCAGGGGAACAATGCTCCCCATGTCCAAGGTAGTCAACAGTGGTGAAGACTCAGCCTCCACCTGCGAGGTATTAGGTCTGAGTAGTGGTACCGGCGCAGGGGATGTTGCAAGTCAATCCACATCTTCAAGGCTGGCAAACCTATTAAAGGTTGTAATACCAGGCCAGCCACTAGTTGGATTGTGCTCCTTAGGGGCAAACCTCCAGCTGAACTGCTGGGGAACCAGGGTCCAATTACCCCCCTGAGGGTGCACAATCCGGGGTGGATAGAAGAATGACAAAGGCCTCGGGGCAATAGAAGAGCCCCCATTCTGGCTCACCCAGGAGCAGATGTGGTTGGCCGTAAAAACATCATCAAAAGTTACGACTATGCAGTCCCCAGGGATTGATTTCCTAGTTGTTCCCACCCACGGGACTCTGCGAACCATTGTAACTCTGCTCCTCCTACCGTTAGAGATAGGTCTATAGGTATTGAGCCAATGCATAACTTTATTATGGAGGGATTGCTGGTGTTCATAGAAGCCATTCTCTATTTCCGGCACACCCGTCAATACTGCCACATAATCGTTGGCTTCAGGTGGAAGATCGATATATCCCCCTCTAAAGTTGCTCTTAAAACTAGGACCCCCCAAAGGACGGGTGTTAAATTTGTTTTGGGAGGTATGAGCAGAACGAGAACTAGACCTAGTGGGATTCTGCGTTCTCGTGTCGGCCGAGTTGACACGAATATGTGGTTGAGTGGTAGGGGCGCTTGAGGTGTTTGCCCTGGGCTGGCGAGCCGGGATTGCAATGTCAACTCTCTTGGTCCGTGGTTTGGGGATGGGCTGGGTGGAACAAGGCACGGTAGGATTAGGCTGCAAACCTGGGATGACCGTGGGGGGGGGGGTAGCAGCCTGGGCAACTCTATTGTTGTCTATCAAACCCTGGTGTTCAAGGCCTCTCAGGCCAAGAGTGGCCAAAGCAATAATGCTTTTCTCCATCTCTAGGAGGTTGTTCTCTATTCGAGAGAGCCTTAAATCCAGGGGAGACAATAGGCTTTTTAGGGTGTCCCAAACCACTCCTATAAATTCTCTTTCCCTCCCTTCTTGGTCGTTTGGGGCAGAGTCTAATCTCCTGCTTGGTGAAAAACTACCAGATGCCACAGAAGCAATCCCCTCGTTGTTAGCGCACCAAGAGGCCTGTGGGGCGGTGAAAGGCGTCCCTGTACTACCATCAGCTGTTGTGCTAGCAATAATAGACAAATTACCACCCCTATTTAAGAACTTTTTGTGTGGGGAGGATATGCTGGGTGAGCGTTTTCTTTTATTTGGATTGCCAGGGATGCTGTCTAATCCTCCATAGGTAGTGCTGGCAAAGGAAGAATCTGACGAGTTTAGAATGGAGATAGGGGCAACAGGAAGACTACCCACAGCAGTTAATTGACCCTCGGGCAAGACAAATGGGCACAAAGGTATAAGGGGGGTAGGTGAAGCTGGGATGTTATGAACATCAACCTTAATTTGAGCTCCCTCTATATTATGAGCACGAGTAGGAGTAACAGCAGATGCAATATGCCCAAGGGAAGATTTCTTATGGGTAGCAAAATCGAGTGACAGCTTCCTAGCAGCTTCTAGGTCAAGAGACACTCTAGTTTGCAATTTGGTGATTTCTTGGTCTATGGCAATGTTTGTTCGTGTAATAAAGTCATCCATAGGTCCATTCGGGGCCGGCCCCCCCTTGGCCGCCCTGTTGCGAGTTACACGGGTACACATGTAGGCTAACAGTGACTAGCAACCAGGACCACGCTAAAGAACAGCCACAGATACCAACAACAACCAGATGGCAGGTAAAAGGATGACAGAGAAGGGGCCCAGACCAGACCGTTCAGACCTCGAACGGCCTCAAACGGCCCGGTCTTTGCCCTGTCTTCGCCCGGGCTGCGTCCCGCGCTGCGGGAGTGTAGAGATGTTAAGTAAGGGGTGAAAAGGGGCGAGGGGCGGGCCAGCAGGGAGAGCGGACCGGAAGCTCTCCGTCGGTCTCGCAGGGACTTCTGGGAAATGAAGTCCCTGCACGCTCGCAGCCCCGCTGGTTCCTCGCGCCCCTTACCGCCTGAGTCCTGGGTCCTGATGTGCTCCTCCCTGATGCGTCCACCACCAGTGTCCACCAACGCAGCGGCACCCGCGGAGCGGGTGCGGCAAGGAATGGGCTTCAAAACTCGTGCGCTGCTGCAAAGTGCGCTGGTGCACTACGGAGCCTCGTCGCTGGAGCCAGGAACCGCCGTTCTAAAAGTAAGTGTCCCGCAGATTGGGGAGACAAGACCACTATTTGAAACCCTTGATGGGCGGGGGGCGGGCCAGCAGGGAGAGCGGACCGGAAGCTCTCCGTCGGTCTCGCAGGGACTTCTGGGAAATGAAGTCCCTGCACGCTCGCAGCCCCGCTGGTTCCTCGCGCCCCTTACCGCCTGAGTCCTGGGTCCTGATGTGCTCCTCCCTGATGCGTCCACCACCAGTGTCCACCAACGCAGCGGCACCCGCGGAGCGGGTGCGGCAAGGAATGGGCTTCAAAACTCGTGCGCTGCTGCAAAGTGCGCTGGTGCACTACGGAGCCTCGTCGCTGGAGCCAGGAACCGCCGTTCTAAAAGTAGGCAAACAGACTCAAAAGATTAAGCCCGTTCCTATTCACAAACCGTACTTCTGAAATTACTGCCGCAAAAAGATATCCAAAACAGTTGTAAATGTACTCTAGCTCAGACCTCAAGTAAATTGTAAATTGATACTTGTATAGCGCACTACTCACCCGCAAGGGTCTCAAGGCGCTTGTACGAATACTGCTGTGGAACCCATCCTGGCTTTCCATGTGAGGTGTCCACTCCTGGGCACCCCCAAGGTGGAGGCCAGGCATCCTTAGCGTTGTGGGGGCTGTTGTGGAGATTAAGCAAGCTATTGCCCAGAGTTGCAGAATGGGACTCCATGATTGGAATAGGCACCGAGGCGAGAATTATCAGGTCCGTGGAATTTTTTAGCCCAATACCCGCTGAGGCGGGGAATTGAACCCTGGCCCCAGGCTAGACCTCTGCATCTGGGTCTGCCGCTCTAACCATTGAGCCACAATTCTCAAGTAAATTGTGCGCCAGCATTACACATTGCCAACCACTGATACTGAAACCACATCAGTTTGTGCAGGCAAGGACATAAAATAAGACCCCATATGAAATAATATTATAATACATTCATTTATTTTGAATTCATGAATATAAACATTTACATTTGATTACATTTACAAAATATATATAAATACAAAATACTTGCATTTATTGATATTTTAATAACAACCTTTTTTACATTTAAAAGTAAATGTAAGCTTATGGTTTTAACTAAATTATACACAAATCTTTATAATTGTTACTACAAATGTTAACATGAACATTTTACTTTAAGTGAGTTTGTTTTTTCTAAATATTTAAAAATCATTTTATTTAATGTATTATATTTAAATTTGGTAAATATTTAATTCAAAAAATTCAAAATTAAGTTTATAGTGCTGTAGTTTTTTTTATTTTGTTGTACATTTACAATAAATGTATACAATTATTTGTCAATAATAGTTAACATACAAATATTTTGAATGTTTTTTTAAGTTGAATAAACTTTTTACAATTTCCCTATACTTGCCATACAGAAATGTACACACTGGTGGCAGAAATCTCCACTTACACGTAAAAAGTTATAAGTAGTAACTTTGCACTTGTACATTTGGCTCTGTCCACTGGTTTCTGGAGTGGAACCTTATAGATGTACACTTTCAGTCAATTCACACTCATAAATGGTGAACAGCAAAAATTAGTGCATTGGCTACAAAGTTTTAGAGTAAAGTTACACATGTAGATGCATTATAGTATTTGCCTTTTTACAAATAAATTGTATTTGTTCTTACATGACATTGTTTCTGTGATACTTCAAAGTGCATGAATAGAGTGCAGCCAGCCACCTAATTTTCCACTCACTCTACATGTTTTGCTAAAAAAGCCTAAAGATATGGATAAATCAGACTGATAGGAGGTTATGTTTTTTTGTTATGTGATAATCAACAGCAAATGGAGACACTTTTTAATTCTCAATGACAAAGGCCAAGGGTGCTTGAAATATCTTAGACGCCTTTTCCTCCATACTGTGTCAGAGGAGGCATTGGTGTAGCAAGGATGTTTTCCCTCTACTGCCAATGTTGTCTGTGCATGGAGTGTCCCATAGCTCTCAACACACTGTGCTTGGACTCTGCTGGGACAGTCACTGAAAGACAGCCTGGAATGCTAAAGGGGTACTGCAGGAATTGTCATCCTGTGTGTTTTTGGACAATACCATTGCTAATAGCTTGACTTTAGCAATGAAGTCTCTGTTCAGCAACTTAGTGGCAAATACACACTTTTAGAGTGTATGCAATGCCCTGTAAAGATCTAGCAGCATGTCTAGTAGCACATGGTCTTATTACTATTTGCAGAACCCCTTACAGAGGGTCACTGGACACGTATGGGCTACAGGACCAAACCGTGGTAGTTGAAGCCTTTTACTCCTGATGTCCCAGGGTCCCACCTACTATAGATCCCAAACAACTGGGCCAAGTACCCCTCCTACACTTGACTCTCAGTGGTAGCTGTGGTCGAGCAGTCACTTTGGGGTTGGGTAGATATAGTTCAGTGAACTTACCTCATAACTCAAAGAGCACACAGTACAGACAATAAATCAATGTCCAGTCAGATACTTTTTTATGTAAACAAAAATAGTATTTTTCTTCTAACTTTACACATGCAAAGGTATATGACATTCAGAAGCAACAACACAACCTCCCTTGAGGTAGGGGCTCTAACAGTTGTCAGGAAAATCCCTGTTCCACCATCCTATATGTAAAATGTTTGAGGTTATCCCTCATTCACTGGTGGCCACATCCAGTGAACTCACACTATTATGTCATACTCAAGAGCTCCCCTTTGACTCATCAGGATTTTAGCCATCGATGTTTATGGTGCTGCAACACCGTTGGGAGAAAGTTTTACCCGCTCTTGCAGCATGGAGGAGCTTGGCGCATCAGCGAGTGACTTGGAGCGAACACCTGTGAGTCCTTTCAGCTTGGAGAAGCTCTGCTGCTCGCGTCCATGCGGCAACACCAGTGGTGGATGGTGACTTTTTAAAGTGGTAGGCCGTAAATATGGGGGGTGAGTTTGGTTTACTCAATTGACCCCTAAAGACATAAGGAGGGCTTGGTGGCATATCATAAATTTGTTTCCAGTTTCATATAGCGCAAACTCGATCCGAAGCACTTCACATGATTTGCCAAGAATCACAGGATGATGAGCTGATGCGGAAACTTGAACAGTGGTTCCCAGTCTCAAAGTAAGCAGCTCTGACCATATCATATACATCTAAAGGCATATCTTTCTGCATGTAACAACAATTTTAGAGGGTCAACCTTTAAGATGATATAAGTTTTTAGACTCATGGTTAATGGTCTCACACTTAAATAATTAATTTTTATTAGCTGCACTATTCATAAAGAGTAAACATGGTCGTTTAAAGAGAACTTCAAAATATGTGGAAAACACATTATAGCATACAAATATTCATCTATGATACATTAAAACAACAGTTGGATATTGTACCTCTGTCCTGACCTGCAAACCTCGTTCCTTCAGTGCTGGTTGTCTTTCTATCTGTGGACGGCTCTGGATGTCCGCCGCTGGCTTGTACAGTACTTCTGGTGAAGTGCTTGGGTTTCAGATCTGAGGGGGCAGGCTAGAGTCAAGTCCAGGTCTGCCCGATCTTGCCTAGCCAGCCCAAACTTATTTGTAAATAATATTTCTAAATAATGTACCCCTAATAGGGAATAGGTGTTACTCAGAAAGAGCGAATCATCTTTCGCAAATTGTGAATGTCACAGCTGCAGTTACTGATGTTGCCATTACACATCCAGAAAGTATGTATGACCATTGTTTAAAAGTCTTGCAGAGGGGGCGTGGCCAAGATGGCGTCGGAGTAGGACGCTTTCTCGAGCCTCTCCGACGCCGATCCTGCACAGCGGCTTACAGCGGGGTCCTGAGGCGTTCTGCCGGTGCTACTCGTTCGACGGAGGCTGCCGCTTGCTGGCGGAGTGTTCCGGTGTCGCCGCCTGAGTGAGGGGTGCCCGACAGGAGCTGTCAGGAGGAGACCGAGCCGAGGCCTGTGGAGCAGCGGCCTCGCGTGCCCGGGAGGCCGGAGGCGGCGGAGCGGTCCTGGGCTCCGAAGCGGCTCTGACGGGAGCCCTGCTACGCTGAACAGGTGCGGAGGACTGCGGATCGCGCCAGCCGAGGAATACTGGCTGATCGCCGTGTGGAGGTGCTTTGCCGGCCCGCACCGGGGTCTGAGGCCGCCAGGAGTGGACGGGGAAGCCGGCGGTGAGCCTGAAGGCGGCCCCCTGAGACCTCCAATATCGGACATTGTGCACAGACCCGGCGGGGGTAGGGTGAGCGGACTTCCCCCCCCCCCCCCTCGGTGAGCCGCGGACTGGAGAACGGGTCGGAGGGGGTGGAACAGCGGAGCACCATAGTGGCGAGGCCCGATTTCTCCCTGAGCCACGTGCCACACTGAGGCCTCCCATACTTGGACCAGGGGGCTACGAGTGGCTGGGAGTCCGGCGCGGGATCTCTATACGCCGACACACCACCAGCGGCACCGAGCTGAATGGGAGGCTGCACCGTGGTAGTAAAGGGACTTTAATACATCTGTGACTTGCTACTGGACCTTATGGAGTGACCTGCCTGTGCGACTGTGACGCGGCCCCCCGGGGGTAGCCCCGCCGGCGCGGCTGCGGCCTTCGACTGCGCGCGGGCGCCTTACGGCTCGCTGGCGCGGTCCTGGAGGCCGGGGGCGCTTGATCCACTGGCCCACCCAGGGTTTGGGCCTCCGTAAGGCAGGAGGGCCTCTGAGTACTGGCGGCGTCACTGCGTTGCAGAGGCCTGGTGGAAGAAGAACCGCTCTTTGGCCGGTGCTCCCATATCGGAGAGGACGAACTGTGTCTTCAGCGGACCGCTCCGGTGCGGTGCATCGCCGGTCCACGTCTCGGCCTCCCGGCTGCGGTTATTCTGGGCCCGAGTGGCGGTGCGTGGGAGCAGGCCGCAGCCATGTCCAACCCACAACGCAGGGGGGGGAAGGCGGGGAAGGAGGTCGCCCCCAAATCGTCGCAGCAACCGGCGTCGCCAGGGGCCGGCGGTCCCTCCAGGTCATCGGACGATGAGGCGCCAGCGACTAAAGCCTTCATGAAGGAACTTTTCGCGACTATCAAAGAGGACATCTCAGAGCTTCGTACCCAGCTGGCCTCGGATCTCAGGGAGGTGCGGAGAGATGTGGATGGGATTGGGGAGAGAGTAGCGACGTTGGAGGACCATGACCTTAGTATTGCGAACGATGTGCACCAACTCCAACAGGATGTCATACGCCTCACAGAGCAAAATCTGGACTTGCAATCCCATGCAGAGGATTTGGAGAACCGCTCCAGGCGAAATAACATTCGCATCAAAGCGGTGCCATGGGACGGGGAAGCGGGAGACCTGCGGGAATATGTCCTGGCGCTGTTTCTCCAGATCCTGGAAGACGAGGAGATGCGTGATGTCCAGATGGATAGGGTGCACAGAGTGGGACTGCCCAGGAGGGGAGGGGGTCCACCGCCAGATATCCTCGTCTGCGTACATGATTTCCAACTGAAGGAAAAGATATTGCGGAAAGCGAGAACCACTGCATCGCTGCAATTCAGGGGCCATCGCCCCCAGCTTTACCAGGACCTGGCGGCGTCGACCTTGCAGAAACGAAGGGCCTTCCGTCCTGTGACCGCCTTTCTCCGGGAGCGTGACATATCCTACTCTTGGGGACATCCTTTCCGGATCATCTTTCGATGGGAGAATCTGTTGCGTCAGATCCGTTCCCTGCGGGAGGCGACAGAGCTTCTGGGCATTGAGGACACAGAGCCATCACAGGAGCCACGGGGCTCCCCATTCCGGAGAAGGCGTCGTTCTTCCTCGTGGCACAGAATAGGCCCGTCCCAGGAGCGGCGGCGGCCTGACCCGGCAGCTAGGGAGCAGGAGAGAGGGGAGGCAGTAGCTTCGGTGGCCTCCGCCACTATGACGGATTCTCAGACGGGCTCTGGAGCAGCGTGACCCCGTTCTTATGGAGTGGCGTCGGAGGGGCTCTTGGCCTAAGGTCCCTGGGGTTCTATAGTACTTTTGGAGAAGACACCCCGGACCTTGGACCTGGGGGTCCCTAGGAGGGCCCCCCTGCCCCAACCCCGGATCGACGGGGACCTTTTGAACCTGGACCTTCTGGAACTGAAGATCGCGCTGTTCAGGTTCAATGCATTGACTTGCATTTTGTTATTCTTTGTTCTTAGGGGGGTTAGGGGTGGGATTGTTGGCGCTCTAACCTTGGGTGCTGTGGTGGGGATTTTTTGGGTTGGGGAGGGAAGTTCGGGGAGTGGCGGCGACGTTGGGTGGCGAGTGGATGTGGAGAGTACCTTGGGCAATGGTCTCTTTTTTTCTGTGATTTGTATATGGCTTGGGGGCCCACCTTTGTTGTTCCTTGCATTACCTGGGACTATGGGTGACACACGGGACTTGCGGACTGCACGGGCGGGCCTTCTGGGTTGGTCGGGGCTGGGGTTCTTCCCTGGGGTCCCTGTATTTATCTACCTCCTCTGGGCTTGGCTTGAGGGGTGCGTGTGGGTCCGATGCGAGCACCGTGGCTGTATGGCTGTGAGCATGGCGTGGAGTCTGTATACTTCCCTATGTCTGTCAGCATAGGAACATGGAACGTGAAGGGTCTTAACTCTCCGCAGAAGAGACAAAAACTCTGGAAGTACATCCTAGATCACCATTTGGATGTGGTGGCTCTCCAGGAGACCCACCTGGCTAGAAAGGATGAGTTGAGGCTCCGACATCGGCAGTTCCCCCTTATCTATAGGGCCTCTGCGGCCACAAAGCACAGGGGGGTGGCCCTGCTCTTCCGGGCCTCCCTGCATTTTCAGCCCATGGGAGTGAGTGTGGATAGGGACGGCCGGTGGCTATTGGTGAAGGGATTGTTACGAGGGCGCTTGTGTACCTTTGCTGTGTTGTATGCCCCTAATGCGGGACAGAATGCCTTTCTGCGGGATCTGCTGGACAGGATGGGGGACTTTGTGGAGGGCCATTTACTTTTGCTGGGCGATTTTAATATGGTGTGGGACAGGGGCTTGGATAGCTCTGGAGGTCATAGAGCGGACGCTGGAGTCTTTTCAGACGATACTAAAAAGCAGTTGGGTGACCTGGGACTGCTCGACAGTTGGCGCTTTCTCCACACGCAGACCAGAGACTACACCTTTTTTTCCAACGTACACCACTCGTATTCCCGCATAGATTATATCTTGATGAGTCAGGCCCTTCGAGGGAACGTACAATTGGCTAGCATTTTCCCGCTCTCGTTATCGGATCATAGCCTTGTGGTTCTGGGACTGCATTGGGCCGCCGGGGGGGATGGTTGGCGCAAGTGGTATTTCCCAGCGGCGCTAGTGCGAGATGAGGTGTCGTGTAAGGCCTTACGCAAAGCGATTGGTGATTTTTTTCTTCTTAACCCGCCGTCGGACACATCGGTGTATACCACATGGGATGCGTGCAAGGCCTCCTTACGGGGCACGTGCCTCGCTCTCAACGCGAATCTGAACAGGCTGAGGCGCGCAGAGAGGGAGGCTCTGGAATTGGAGTTGGCTACTTTGGAGCAGGCCCACAAGGCGAACCCCTCCAGGGTGACCCTTCACCCTCTAACGGCGGTCCGTGGGAAGTTGAGGGCCCATTATAATAACAGGGCGGAATTCACGCTCTTGCGACTCCGACGCACCTCCTATTCCCAGGGCAACAAGATCGGACGCCATCTTGCCCGGCAGCTCCGGGACAAACGCGAGAAGGAATATATCGGGGGCATCCGGGACCCTGCGGGCACTGTTCAGCATAAAGACGCGGACAAGGCGGCCATTTTCGGGCGCTTTTATGCGGCGCTCTACTCAAGCGATACCCTCGATCCTGACGCACAATCCAGATTCCTGGAGGGCCTATCTCTCCCGCAAGTCTCTAGGGAGTGGAACGAGTCTCTATCCTCTCCCATCACTAGGGAGGAAGTTTTGGGTGCCATTGGGGGTCTGAAGCTGCACAAGGCCCCCGGGCCAGACGGCTACACGGCCCTTTTTTACAAAACGTTTGCCTCGGAGGTGTGCGACTACCTAGTCTCCCTCTTCAATGCAATGGCGATTGATGGCAGGACCACGGATTCTATGGCTGAGGCCTTGATTAGTGTTATTCCCAAACCGGGGAAAGACCCTGCTTTTTGTACGTCCTACCGCCCGATAGCACTTCTCAACTTGGACGCCAAGTTGTATTCTTCTATCTTGGCGGGCAGGATGCAGGACCTGATGCCTGCCCTGATTCATCCTGATCAATCGGGATTTATTAAGGGCAGACAGACCCACGATAACCTGCGTCGCGTCATACACCTCATCGAAAAGGCGGAGCGCTTTCGCATGCCTGCGGTGTTAGTAGGGCTCGACGCAGAGAAGGCTTTCGACCGCGTCGACTGGGGGTTTCTGCACCAGACGCTGTTGGCCTTCGGCTTCTCGCCTTCTTTTGTGAGGATGATTGAGACTAATTACAGTGGGCCCACGTCCCGTGTGCTTATCAACGGCCATAGATCCGCGAGTTTTCGCCACTCCCGAGGGACGCGCCAGGGCTGCCCCCTCTCGCCCCTTCTCTTTGCTCTTAGCATTGAGCCATTGGCGTTAGCGGTGCGAGACAACGAGGGGATTCTGGGTCTTCCCTTTACGGGCGAGCAGCACAAAATCTCGCTCTTTGCGGACGATGTCTTACTGTCTATCAAGGAACCGGCCCTGTCGCTGCCGCATGTCCACTCTGTGCTATCTGCTTACGAGGCGGTCGCGGGATTTAAGGTTAATTTTGATAAATCCTTCATCCTGAACCTGACCCTCTCGGCCGGGGAGGTACAAGTGACCAGGCAGCTCACTCCGTTAGCCTGGGCGACGGAAACCTTGCTATACCTGGGCGTGCGGTTGACTTCATCCGTGAATGCCCTATTCCGCGCTAATTTCCCCCCGATGCTTTCCTCGATGCGGACTGAGTTGGATCGTTGGAAGCCTAAGTTCATCTCGTGGCTGGGCAGGATTCACGCCTTAAAAATGGTGCTCCTTCCCAAACTGTTGTATTTATTTCAGGCCTTGCCTATTCCGATAGGGCTAGACTATTTCCGCCGATTGAAGACTATGATGCTGCGGTTTGTCTGGCAGGGAGGCCGAGCACGGCTTCCATTCCACGTCCTGAGGCGCCCACGCTTGGAAGGGGGAGTAGGCTTCCCAGACATGCATCTGTATTACAAGGCTGCTCAACTGAGGGTCATAGTGGAGTGGTCCCAACAGGAGTCGGAAAAACATTGGCTCCACATGGATCGCAGCATTGCGGGCCGCTCCGTCTGGGATCTGGTTTGGAAGCCTAAGGCGGATCGCCCCAGGAATGCTTATATTAGCACCCCCACGAGCTCGGTGCTGAAGGTGTGGGACACGGTAAGTGGTGACGACCGTTGGACCACGTTCCCGTCCCCATTCACCCCGATTCACTTCAATCCGGCCTTCCCCCCGGCCCTCGCGGAGGGTCCCTTCGACGCTTGGAGGAAAGGGGGCTGTAGGGCCCTCACCCACCTGTTTCATGGCGCCGTACCCCTCACTTTCCACAACTGTATGAGGGACTACGATGTCCTCCCGACGGAACGCTTTCGGCATCTCCAACTCCTGCATTGGGCGACATCGCCTGCCGTGATAGATGCTGCCACCAGGCCCTTGTCGCGATTTGAGTCCTTTCTTCTTCGCACTGCTACCATGAGAGGTACGATTTCTTTTTTGTACAAATTATTATTGGATACTGCCGTGTCTCCGCGTCCCCGTTACCTAGACCATTGGGAATCCACTCTGGGGAGGGACATCTCCACCAACGAATGGCGGGCTCTATGGAGAGATGTTACAGCGCACAATCACTCTACTGACCTCAGAGAAGCCCATATGAAACTCATCTTTGATTGGTACATGTACCCCGCCAAATTGCACCGCATATTCCCGGCCACCTCGGATAGATGCTGGCGGGGCTGTGGGATGCTGGGAGACTTTAAGCATATTTGGTGGGATTGCCCCTCCATTCAACCATTCTGGGCTGAGATTCTGTCCCACATTAGAGACATTTTGGGGTATCCGGTTCCGAATTCCTTGGACTTTGTCCTATTAGGGCTTAGGGATCCACTACTTGAATACCAGACCAGGGCGGATAAGCGTGTCATGTGGTTGTGTTTGGGTGCGGCCAAGGTGACTCTGGCTGCAGCGTGGAAGTCTCCGTCTACCCCGGCTATTTCCTTGTGGCATGCTCGACTGTGGCGTCTATTGAGCATGGAACGCCTCTCTGACATCTTCTTGGGGAACTACAAGAATTTCATGTACAATTGGGGCTCACTTGTACGATTTCTGTCCCGAGGTTTGCCCTCGGCTGTATGCCCGTCAACGCTGCGGTCCCTCCATCTTTTCCAAATTTGATTTCTAGGATGACTGGATTGTTTGGTATGCTTGTTGGTCGCCGCCACTGGGGGGTGGGTGATGTTGGGGAGGGATGAGGGTGGGGGGGAGTTGGGGTAAGTGTCTTTAGTTCTTCCTCCTTGCTGCTCTCTTGCGGCGACTAGCTATGCTTTGGGGAGGTCACTGGACCGAGAGCGGAGTTCGGGCGGTCTTGTCGCTCTGAGGGTGCCTACATTGGACTTGACCCTCTTATTGCTTGCGGACTATGGAACCATGCCGCCCCTTCCTCTTCGGATGAGCCCTCTTCCCCCCTTATTTTTGCACCCCCTGTGTGGGGTTTTGTGGCGGCGTGTCGCCTATCTTTCTTCTTCCTTTCTATTCCCCCTCTTACTGTCTACCCCCCCTTCTATTTTCAATTGATATATTGCAAAAATAAAAATTTTATAAAAAAAAAAGTCTTGCAGAATATCAGACATTATGATTCGTCTTGATAATTCTAAACAGTTGAAGATGGCAACACAAGAGCTGCAGAAGCAGGTTTCCAGTAGGAGGAAGAGAACGTTTAATTATAAGGAGCAGAAAATATTGAAAAAATGAGTGGCAGAAAATAAGAGTAATTTGGAAAGACATCCCTAGTACCAGAAGCTACCAAAAACTAATTTGGGGAAGAATTCAAAGTAGGAGAAATTCTATAGGCTGACAAATATAAAGTGTGGAGGAAATGAGAAAAAGGTCGTAAAACCTTAAGTCGAGAGCAAAGGAAAAACTTGCAGCTAGGAGAAAGGAGTCTGCTACAACAGGTGCCGCACCCAGCTCCTTGGAAACTGCTCCACCTTTAGAACAACTAATACCATATATTCTAAAGCATGGGTCAGCAGCAGAGTACCATCTATAGAATCTTCTGCTTCAAGAAAGATAACTACAGGTATTGATTTTTCTATTTTCATTTATATTATAATGTATTATGTAAAAAACATTTTTAAAATAATAGAAATATTCATTACATAAATCCATGTTGGGTTTTGCATCAATCTTTGGCAGAAAATTGTGAATACCGCCCTTCACTCATCTTTCTCAAATAAAACTTCTAAATTTCATTCATGGTGACAACTGCAAAAAAAGAAAATCAAATTAATTTTAATGTTTTGGAAAATAACAGTATAAGATTATATAATTTAATAAATTAATCACTTAAATGCATGAATAATCATTATGCCACAACACACTTTAAAGGTCCTCAAATGGATTCAACATCACAGAAATCTGTGACCCAAACAGCTGATTAACCATTCGACATAGAAGAACTTGATGGTGCCTCATTTTGGCTCATGGTACTTCTACTAGTACCAGAGAATATGACAGTCATGAAAGCATGGATACAATCTAGCCATCTACTGATGTGCCTATTACAACTTTCATTTAACACCTGCTGTTGTCACAGAATCCACAGCACTAAGAGCTAGAGGTAGGTTCAAACAACAGTCTGTAGCGAGAGAGGGCAGTGCTTCTTGGCACTGCATCATTAGAACACTCGTTTGAAAGCACAATGCCAACCATATAAAGAAAACTACAAAGGACCACTTGTGAGCTCAGCCGAAGAATTAAAGAGGTTAAATCAATCAAGCAATCAATCAAGTAGGACTTGTATACTGCGGCTCATCACTCCAGAGTGTATCCAGGCACTGTGTTGCAGGTATCAGTCAAAGAGCCAGATATTGAGTCCCTCCCTGAAGTGGGTGAGTGAGGGTGCGGTGCGGAGGTGAAGGGAAAGGGTGTTCTAGGCTTTGGTGTGAGGTACTGGGTTTTTCAGAACCGGTACTGAACCGGTAACCCAGCTGTGCCAGGGTACACCCAAAGACCTTGGGTTCTTTCCTGATTCAGACCACAGAAACTCAGAGCCTTCCAGGTGAAGTCAAGGATCGATTTTATTGGCTGCAACCAAGAAACAAGCGTCCTAGAAGTACAACACACGGGATGTATATTCTCAGGAAACTGCTCAATCCTACAAAGTCAGGCTTCTCTTTTTATACAAAATATTGTGCTTTAGGCAAACATTCTTCGAATTACAGTACACTATTCACATTCTTTGTTACAAAGGAAAAGCAGAGTCATGATGACATGTCCATATTTCAGTTCGTCCAGCCCACAACAAATCACCCGGCAAGGCCCAACATTTCATCAGATATCGGTGGACCCCCAATAAAAACGGGCACCTCCCCATCATAAAGCAAGTGAGAGAAAAGAGCAGGGACAGGTGTGAGCAAGATTCGGCAGGGTGTGTGTGTGCTGAAAAGGTTTTATGGCCTGTTGAGCCATGATGCTATCTCATTCGGCCACTGGGAGAGGAACTGACCAAACAGGTTCGGCCTGGGGCAATGGTTTCAGCTTGCCCCGCCTGCCTAGGTCAGAGAAAAGTCAATCAAGGTGTACGTGTCCTTTGGAATCGATTTTAGCTGTATTATAAGCCTATGTAAAGGGCAACTCATAAAATGGCTGCCGTATACAAAATGGAAGCCAAGGGTTCAGAACGAAAATGACGATTTCGAGGTGAAATCGTCACTCGAGTAAGACGAAAATGCTTGTACATGGTGTACTCGTCATTCTCGGTCTTTTGATACTAAATTCGTCCTGTTATGATGAAGTTTTATTCTCGAGTCCAGAATTATTACACGAGTCCAGGATTTTCAGAACCACAATCCCTCCTTTTGCCCTTACATAGGCAATTAATCTATCCTCGTGCTAATCTGAGTCCAGATCTATATTCCTAAAGTCATTGAGATGTTGCTGTAACATCATTCTAGTACTTAGTTCGTCTCTTGATACAGGTTTCCTTACACATGATGTGACACAGAGGCCAAATATTGCAGGAGCACACTGCACGCACAGACAGAACAGGAAAAGAATGGCTAAGACCATCCCAATGACCATCAGAATTTTCCATCCCCAACCGGATATCAGTTCCCAGAACCACCCCATAAATGACCAATCTCCTTTATCTACATGAATAGATTCGGAAATCTTATGCAGTTTAGAGATGGCCTGGTACACTGTTGGAGCGTTATCTGGGATGAAAACACAGCAACTCGATTGGATCAATCTACATACCCCACCTCGGTCTGCAAGTATGACATCTAAAGCGACCCTGTTCTGAAGGGTCATAAGACGATCCGACTGGAGCTCAGCAGTCAGGTTACTAAGGGCACCAGCAGTTTCAATCACGGTGGACTCAACTACCCTTGTCAATTGCCCTATGTTCCTGCTGTTAGCCAGAACGACAGAAAACCCTTTGCAAAGTCCCCAAATTCTTGACCTGCAGTGTCTTCTTCACTCAAGACACCTCTAACTACCCTTGTCTTGTGGTAATCTGCCGCTGCTGTGTAGGTGGGAGGCAACAGGAATGAAACAAAACATGAGCCCGAAAAGTCAGGGGGCAACCATGTATAGGCTCTATCATGGCAGATTAAATAGGTACCCTTAGCTGCTAAAAATGAAGGGGAAGTTTAGTTTAGTTTAGTGCAGATACTCTTCCCTAACTGAGCTCTGGGATTCGTGCCATTACCTTGCAGACACAGATGACCCTGATGGGGTGCAATCCAAATCGGGGAAGATCTCTTAGCTTGCTGTTTCTCACTCAGAGTAGCTCCATATCCGGTTATGTTCCATCCTATGTATACTAGTGTCTCATCTCTCGGGATAGTCTCATACGAAATACCTTCCTTAATCATGTCTACTATACCCTTAACTAGAGCACTATTTTTAGGATTGTCTGTTACAGAACGTAGGGGGTAGACTTCATGTGCGTATATGAACATTGTTCTGTATGCCCACACAGAACCATTGTGGCTGAAAGGCAGGACCAGATAAGGGATACCTTTATCCGTTGTGTGAGGCATAAGACCACACACCCAACAGTTAGTTGTGTTCATTACAAGTTGGTGTTGGTGCAAGAGCTGAACAAAGGAGTTAATAATAAACTCTAATCTCCTAGCTGATTCGTGTTCAGGAAGGGGTTGAAAAGAGAGTGGGGAAACAGTAGAAGGAGGAGGTATGGGCGATGTAGTGGGTGCAAATGTTACTCGAAAAGAGAATAACACATGACTTATTAAAAATATCATCACACTGAATAGCATAAAAATGCACAATATCAAAAAGCTTTTCTTTGTCATTATATTACAAATCTTGTGTTTAAAGTTCATTTCCTTGGCAGGTCTCTCCATCTCGAGAAACTCCATCCTCTCTAAAGTGCTGCCCGCGATGGGAGGTTGATTCTGCTAAGGAATGCTTCTGTCAGTCCAGGGCAACTCCCTTAGACCAACCAGAACTGCCGACCTAACGTCGTCAGCTGCACCCCAAAGACTTTGGGCAATCGCGGCCCTAGCAGCGGAACCCGGATGGCGGTTCGAAAAACAAAAATGAGCAAGTTTCTCAGATGGGAGAGCTGCACTTTCAAAAATAGTACTTGGAGGTGAAAAAAAGGTTTTGTTTATTTGTCCCTAGGTCTTGGCCTCAAATTATAGCGCTTTTTCTCGGGTACTGTCTGATCCTGAAACAGGAGTTCAGGCTCTGTAGTGTTCATTGGAATTGACGGTGATACAGCTAGTTGCAGAATGTTCTCGCTCTCTTGTTCAGTAAATGTTCCTTTTACCCGTGCATCACTGAAAGGTAGGAAACGTGCCACGGTTTCAGTTTCTGAGTCGCCGACACCCTCCTGGACCCACTGGTCATACGGCAGAGGTAAAGGGATCCTTTTACAGTGGACCCCGTGGATCCAGTGCTTCTTCCCTTCCACTCGAACTGCCGATCTTGTGGAAAGAAGGACGAGGTGCGGTCCGGTCCACCTGGGCTGGTCGTTTTTGGTTCTCTGGAAGTTCTTGACGAGGACCCAAGAACCAGGGTCGATTGCATGACCTGGAGTCTCGGAGACCGGAGGCAGGGTGTCGTGAACCTGTTGATGCAAAACACGCAATTTAGCCGTCAATTCATACAGATAAGTAAGCAAAACAGGGTGTTCCAGTTCGCTGAACTTAGTGGGCCTTGGCACTCCCCATATATTGGCCGGGCGGCCAAAAACTATCTCATAGGGACTAAGTTTCACTCGCGAATGCACAGTCATTCTGGTGGACAGGAGTGCTAAGGGTAGAGCGTCAGGCCATTTAAGACCCATGCTCGCTTGAATTTTGGCCAGTTTTAACTTAAGCGTGCCATTGTAACATTCTACTAATCCAGCTGATTGGGGGTGATTTGCAGCGTGGAACTTCTGATGGATACCTAGCCCTTCACACACTCTCTTCATCACACGACCCACAAATTCACTTCCATTATCACTCCAGACCATTCTAGGCATTCCAAACCTGGGGAAGAACTCTTTCACAAGGGCTTTAGCTGTGGATAAGGCAGTATTGTCTTTTAGGGGGTATGCTTCTACCCATCTTGAGAAGGCACAAACAACAACGAGTACGTATTTTAAATTGTTGCACCTCTCCATGTGAATGAAATCTAGCTGCAAAACCTCGAACGGGTACGTAGGCGGTGCAAAATGACCAGCTGGAGTTGGGGTTCCCCTACCAGGATTGTGTTTCAGACACACCATGCAATTCTTGACGACATTCTCTGCACACTTGGGAATTCCTGCATTTTGCCATACTGGAGCCAACAACTTACAAATCCCTTTCACACTGATGTGAGCCATTCCATGAGCCATTGTAACTACTGCAAGCACATATGCATCGGGTAACAACCATCTCTGATGCTCTGACAATTCAACCCAACAGCCATTTGCATCCATTCTACCCGTACTTTCTCTCCACATGCTCAATTCTTTCTCTGTGGCTTCAGCTTGAATGGATTTCACACTCTCTATCGTGTCTTCACACATTCCAACATCACCAACCCATCTTGCAGGGCCTGCAACATACATTCGGCTCATCACGCTCCTTGCAGTTTCTTTCGCGATTTCGTCAGCAAATGCATTTCCATGACCAACATCATCAGTCATCTTCTTGTGAGCACTACATTTCACAATCGCCACTTGCAGAGGCATTGTCAGTGATTCAAGAAGCTCATTCACCAACTGACCATGCTGAATCTTAGCTCCATGCGAAGTCAGGAACCCACGTTCTTTCCACAATCATCCAAAACTGTGAGCCACACCAAATGCATACTGGCTATCGGTATAGATAGTCACTTTCATTCCTTTAGACAACACACATGCTCTGGTAAGTGCAATCAATTCTGCTGCTTGAGCTGAATTATGTGGAATACGTGCAGCTTCAACAATTGTGTGCAAAGTCGTGACAGCATATGCTGCAGTCGTGTTACCATTCGGAAGCTTGAAGCATGAACCATCCACCCATAATGTACCATCACATTCAGCAAGAGGAGTGTCGTAGAGATCTACTCTCCCTTTCGTTTCTTCTTCTGTTCTAAGAAAACAATCATGCTGTTCTGAAGCATCTAATTCCTCTACAATTGGCAGTAACGTAGCTAGGTTTAAAGTGTTGCACCTTTTTATGTGCACATGACTAGCTAACAATGTTAATTCGTAACCTGACAATCGAGCACTAGTTAAGTGTTGTGTCTTGGTTCTATTTAACAACGTGTCTACTGCATGTGGGACCATCACGACTAGTGTATTGTTCATTACTAGACCAGCAGACTGTCGGATAGAAACAGCTGCTGCCGCTGTGGCTCTTAAACAACTTGGCAACGTTCTAGCTACTGGATCCAAAGTCGACGAAAAATATGCACATGGACGCTGTTTGTCCCCAAACAACTGAGTCAAAACTGACAATGCACAACCTTCCTT
Organism: Lissotriton helveticus; assembly: GCF_964261635.1. Lineage (NCBI taxonomy): Eukaryota > Metazoa > Chordata > Amphibia > Caudata > Salamandridae > Lissotriton > Lissotriton helveticus. The sequence goes on from NC_136063.1 coordinate 1,027,752,295, forward strand.
CTCATGGACATATAATGTAAAGGGCTTACTGTAGTTGGGGGTACCTAATACAGGAGCCGAACATAATGCTGTGCGCAATTCAGAAAAACTTTTCTGACACTCTTCAGACCAGGGAATGGGATTAGGTGTATCTTTACACGTTAATGCCACCAAAGGTTTGGCTAATAACGAAAAATGTGGAATCCACTGTCTACAGTACGATGTAAGGCCCAAGAAAGCACGCACTTCTCTCTGTGTTCTTGGCACACTCAATTTCGCTATTGCCTGAATTCTTTCTGGGGTCAGTTTCCTTCCCTCCTTCGATAAGAGATGACCTAAGTAGGTCACTTCTTGTCGGCAATATTGTAATTTGGAAAGTGACACTTTGTGATGCAAATCACACAGATGACGCAACAATGATAACGTGGCTTCTTTACAGATTTCCTCAGTATCTGCAGCAACAAGCAAATCATCCACATACTGAATAAGGGTAGCACCTTTAGGTAAAACAATTGTATCAAGCTGTGTTTTTAAAGCTTGACTATATATTGATGGACTTTCACAGTAGCCCTGAGGAGCGCGTTTAAAGCGGAAACTGCGTCCTCCTAAACTGAAGGGAAAAATATCCCTGCTCTCCTCAGCAATCGGGATGCTGAAGAAAGCATTCTTCAAGTCAATCACCGAAAACCAGGTGGCAGAAGCTGGAATCATAGTCAATAATGCAGTAATGTCGGGGACAACTGTAAATTGTGGTACAACTATTTTATTGACCTCTCTAAGATCAATCACAAATCTGTACACAGGTGGCTGAGAGGGATCAGTTCGTTTTAAAACAGGCAGAACAGGGCTATTGCAAACATTGCCTCTTGTCTCTTCAATCACATCTTTTTCAATCAGTTCGTAAACGATCGCTAGCAAAGCTTTTTCACCTTCACTAGAAATTCTATATTGGGGAATTCGTGGCATTCTAACATTGGCTTTCAATGTTACAACATATGGTGGTATTTCCAAAAGACCTACATCATTAGGACCAGTAGCCCAAAGAATATTAGGGAGAGATGACAATTCTGTTGGAAGTTTGTCTCTCGACAAATACATTGGAGAAACCACTTTCTTACCCAGTGTAAGTTGTACTCCAGAAGGAGAACAGTACAAAGTCGCATACAATCTTTTTAGCAAATCTAATCCTAGCAAGTTTTCACCACAACCTGTTGTCAGAATAAGGGGTGCTTCGAATTCACAAGGACCAACAGAAAGAGACAAAGGGTCAGAAATCAGATTTCTAACTGGGGCGCCAGAAAAACCTACAGAAACATTAATTTTGCCAGACAAAGGTGCGCCAGGGAGTTTGGAGTGCATAATGGAACTCTTTGTAGCACCAGTATCCAACAGAAAATGCTCTGACACACCTGATGTAATCACCTCAACATAAGGTCCACTCTGATCTACTGGAACTGAAACAACTCCCTCTCTTTGTCTATGGCTGTCCTAGCAATCATTACCTTCCCAATGCTCATCTTCTGTATAATAATCATCAGTATAGTACTGAGCTGTCCTACCAGATGCGTTATTCTGCTGATCAAACCTATTCATCGAATTTTGAGGTGGAAGAGACTGTGTGTTCTGGGGGAAATTTCCACGTCCTCTACCTCTAGACGCTTGCTGAACACCTCGACCTCTTACACCAGAAGCACCATTTGCACGCTGTAATAAAATAGGACAACTATACTTGAAAAGACCCTCTTCCTTACAATATGAACACTGATTGGGGCCTACAGGGACACGTGGTTGAGTATACTCGACTCTCTGCGAGTTCCTCTGATACTGTTGAGGCTGCTGATAATTATTCTGATAGTTACTCTGACCACTATTATTTTGACCACCACTATTCTGGCCACCACCACCACGCGGCGGATATGCTTGCTGTAACAAAACCTTCGTTTTCAACTCTATCGTTTTCTTTTCTGCTCTATCTTTCACGTCTTTGTCTCGATTTTCGTAATACTGTGCAGTAGCCAATATCTGTGCTGAGGAGGAAACTGCCCATGAACTCTCTGAATCTTTTAACTTTTTACACTACTCGGGAAGCAGATTGTGCACAAATTTATTGACGAACAAACGCTGACCACCTTCTGTGCTCATATCTTGACCACTGTGGTCGACAAAAGTCTCTTCAAACCTGGTGAAGAAATCTGACACTGTTTCATCTTTCTTCTGCTTACATGCAGACAACTTATCCCAATTTACACGTATTGCAGGCATTATCGTTTTCATGTAATCAATTATTTTACCAGGAAGTTTGGCTACTAAAGGCTCAGGCTTTGCACCACCAACTTGTCGGGCAGCTGCAGCAGCAATATTAGCCCATGAGTCACCTAACTCCTGATCATGATCTGTATGACGAATCTTACCCCATAAAGGCTGTGGAACAACATTCCCAAATAACATATCGATATCGGCTGAATTCATGATACATGACCATGCAGTCTGTGACAACTCTTTGTAATACCCTGCGGGATTTTTACGGGGATCAGGTAATGTCTGTTTAAGGGCTAAAACTTCAGCTCGCCTCCATGGGACATGTACCCACACCCGCTGAAAGTGTGGCAGAATAGGTGGGTGAGCATTTGCGTCACCCTCTCTCCATTGTGGGGGAACCTCTCTCATGGGGTACTGTCGCGCCTTTTTCCTACCGGATGTGCCATGCTCAAATGACGACTGAGAACTGCCCCCCTTACTCTGAAATGACAACAATGTCTCAACCGCTCTCTCGACATCTGGACCTACGATCATGCCCTCTCCAAACTCGAACCGTACACGACACAACTTGGGCGGGTTGTATTCCAGATCATTGTCTTCCAAATCCTCACAGAGGAAAACACGCATTTGTTCAAAAACATATCTCTGCGTCGGTGCTTCCCATTGACGGAAGACTTCCATGACAGACTCTACATCATACCTTACAGTGTCCATAACCCATTTATGCGCTAAACGATTCAGTAAATCTCTCTCTCGATAGTCAGGCAGTTGACTTCGCAACTGTCTTCGTTCCATGTTAGGGGTCGTAGTAGGCGACCCGAAAAGAGGTGAGAAAAGATTAGTAACAGTGTTGGCCATTCTCTGCCGAACGGAAGGAGAAACTGAAGGAAGAAACAGATGTGATCGGTGGGCCTTGAGGAGGCTGCACCAAAGGAGCAGGAGCCAGATGAAGAACAGCTGATGGGTGCTGTGGAGGAACAGGAGGCACAGGTTGCACAACAAAAGGTTGCGGAGGTGCCGTGGCATTTTGCGCATAGGGGGGTGGCGAACTTAATAAATGCGACATTAACGGATCTTTTTCATGCTCTTTTGCTGCATCTTGCTGAAGAGACGGCAAAACTGGATAGCATTTATCTATTACCATTTTACGTTGCCTGTGCAACTGCTCACTCATCTGTTCTTCTTCATTGTCTTTAAACTGCATAGCAGCTTGCATTATCGAAATTCCCCCTTCTCTCTTATTTTTCTTCGCTAATTTAATTTTCTTCTGTTTGGCTTCCTTACGCCATAGGCGGAAAGAGGCAAACATCGCCGGCCGGGCTTTCTTTTTAAAAAGTTTAACTTCGAGGTTATCTAAGATTTCTGTATCAAAGCTACCATATTGGGGCCATTTTAAAACACCATCTTTTCTGGTGTATTTGATCCACACTTCATTGTATGTGATGGGACCTACGCCATGTTTTACATATAATTCATAAGTTGGAGTTCCAACCGGAGGAACCGGACACGAGTCCTCCAATCGGGAGTCCCTATTATTACAACCAAGACAAAACAAATTTCCAAGTCTAAGACCAGGCATCTTTGCTCTCTAGTCTAGCTCCAAACTTCAAAGGATTATCGATTACGATATTTCTCGTGAATACACGAGTCCTTTGGTTTTGGCACTTGCAAGTTCCAAATCAAAACCAACTAAGGACTGGGAGACGGTCCACTTATACTTAACTGAGATATCGATGACGTCACCAGAAGACTCGTCTTAGCGTTTCGCTCTACCAAACTTCAAGGGTCCAAATCAGGGCGATAGCCAGGGCAGCAGTCCTTTGTAGCCGTCGGGAAGCGGGGAACCTCGCAGCAAAGACTTTCGGACCACGTCGACATGCAGGGGTCGATGAAGTGGATGGCCTTCCTCCAGAATTTTCACACGAAGCTCCTCACGAACCTCTGGCTAGACTGGTATCGCTGGAATCGCCCCAAACGTTGGGCGCCAACTGAGGTACTGGGTTTTTCAGAACCGGTACTGAACCGGTAACCCAGCGGTGCCAGGGTACACCCAAAGACCTCGGGTTCTTTCCTGATTCAGACCACAGAAACTCAGAGTCTTCCAGGTGAAGTCAAGGATCGATTTTATTGGCTGCAACCAAGAAACAAGCGTCCTAGAAGTACAACACACGGGATGTATATTCTCAGGAGACTGCTCAATCCTACAAAGTCAGGCTTCTCTTTTTATACAAAATATTGTGCTTTAGGCAAACATTCTTCGAATTTACAGTACACTATTCACATTCTTTGTTACAAAAGAAAAGCAGAGTCATGATGACATGTCCATATTTCAGTTCGTCCAACCCACAACAAATCACCCGGCAAGGCCCAACATTTCATCAGATATCGGTGGACCCCCAAAAACGGGCACCTCCCCATCATAAAGCAAGTGATAGAAAAGAGCAGGGACAGGTGTGAGCAAGATTCGGCAGGGTGTGTGTGTGCTGAAAAGGTTTTATGGCCTGTTGAGCCTTGATGCTATCTCATTCGGCCACTGGGAGAGGAACTGACCAAACAGGTTCGGCCTGGGGCAATGGTTTCAGCTTGCCCAGCCTGCCTAGGTCAGAGAAAAGTCAATCAAGGTGTACGTGTCCTTTGGAATCGATTTTAGCTGTATTATAAGCCTATGTAAAGGGCAACTCATAAAATGGCTGCCGTATACAAAAGGGAAGCCAAGGGTTCAGAACGAAAATGACGATTTCGAGGTGAAATCGTCACTCGAGTAAGACGAAAATGCTTGTACATGGTGTACTCGTCATTCTCGGTCTTTTGATACTAAATTCGTCCTGTTACGATGAAGTTTTATTCTCGAGTCCAGAATTATTACACGAGTCCAGGATTTTCAGAACCACAGGTGGCGAGGTGGGGGAAGGAGTGTCCTCTTAAGCGGCAGCGATGGATACATGGTATCTGTGCTAGGGCAAGGTGTGCGGAGGGGAGATTTTTAGTGGTTCATGTAGACTGGTCCTTGGTCATGGAGGGCTTTGAACGTCGTGGGCCAGAAGCTTGAAATGGCATTTCGTCTGGACGGGGAGCCAGTGGAGTTCCTTCAGGTGCTGGGTGATGTGTGTTCTCTTGGGCAGGTTGAGGATCAGTCTGGCTGCTGCGTTCTGAATCATCTGGAGTCTTTGCATGAGTTCGGTAGTGGTGCCTGCATAGAGTGCACTGCCGTAGTCTAGTCGGCTGGTGATGACGACCTGTGTCACAGTTTTCCTGGTGCTGATGGGGAGCTAACTGAAGTCTTTGTGGAGCAGGCGGATCATGCGGAAGCAGGCTGAGGAAACGGCATTGATCTGACGTTTCATTGAGAGTTCGCTGCCCAGGATGATGCCAATGTTGGGGGTGTGGTCTTTCGGCATGAGTGTTGGTCCAAGCTCCGCCAGCCACCAGGAGATATTCCAGAGGGCAGTGTGCCTTCCACAGATCAGAACTTCCATTTTGTCCTTGCTCAAATTCAGGCAGTTGTCTTTCATCCTTGCAGAGACATTCTTCATAAAGTTGTGGAAGTTAGTCTTTGTCAAGGTGGGGTCTGCTAAGACTGAGAGGACTATCTGTGTATCGTCAGTGTAGGAGATGATGTTAATGTGTGATCTGATGATGTTGGCGAGTGGTTTCATGTAGAGGTTTAAGAGGGTTAGACTGAGGGATAAGCCTAGTGGTATGCTGCAGATAGTGTGCTTGGGTTGCGAGGTGAACGGAGGGAGGAGGACTCTCAGGGTGCATCTGATGAGAAAGGATGCCATCCATCTGAAGGCATCATCTGTGATTCTAATGTGGCGTAGTTGATCAATGAGTATGTGGTGGGAGACTGTGTCGAAAGCTGCAGAGAGGTCCGGGAGGATAAGCGCGGCTCATTCTCTTTTGAGTAGGGCACAAATGTCGTCTGTTGTGGTGATCAGGGCTGTCTCTCTGCTGCGGTTGGTTCTGAAACCTGACTTGAATTGGTCCAGCAGGTTGTTTCTCCCCAGGTGTTCGGTGATTTGGAGGTTCATGGCCTTCTCCCGAACTTTGACTGAGAACGGGAGCAGGGAGATGGGACTGCAGTGCTGGAGCTCGCTGGGGTCTTCCAAAGGTTCCTTGAGGAGAGGGTCAGACCTCAGCGTGCTTCAGTGTGCTGGGAAAGGTGGCTGTGGTTATCGAGGCATTGACAACGGAGGTGAGCTGGTAGCTGATCTCGTCTCTTCTGAGGTTGAATAGACAATGGGGGCATGGGTTGTGGGTGCTCCTAAGTTGATGGAATTCATAAGAGCGATTGTGATCAGTGTGCTGAGTTGTTCCTATGCAATAGTGGGTGGGTTGCTGATAAGGTCAGAGGGCTGGGGATCGAAGTTTCTTTACATGGTTGCTATCTTGTTGTGGGAGTGGTCTGCAAGGCCATCGTAGAGTTCCTGTGAGGAGGGGATCGAGTTTTCTGTGGCTGACGGGAAGGTGAACTCTCTGATGATGGTCAAGAGTTCCTTGGTTTGGTTGGCGCTGGTCTCGATCCAGTGGATCAGGGCCACCTTTTTTGTGGCTTTGAGCTGGTGGTGGTAGTTGTTGAGAGCTGGTTTGTAGGTGGCTCTCTCTGTGTGGTTCCTACTGGTTCGCTATCTTCTCTCCAGTTGTTTACACCTGCACTTTGACGTGCTGAGTTCTGGCATGTACTAGCTGGTGCGTTTGGAGGGCCGGTGTTAAAAAACCATATCTGAGTACAAAAATGTTAAAAGGGCTGGTATATCTGATATTATCAGGCTTTGAAGGACCTATCACAGTCAATACGTGTAGAATTACAGACTTTAGGGTAGTCTGTGGAGAGATTAGCATCTGCTACTGCTACAATGTCCAGACACAAATCTAATTTCCAGGTATAAATGGTGCATCACAGTAATGATGTAGTCAGTCCTCTATCTCAGATCACACACACGCTGGAGGAAATTCAAATAGTAAATGTCACGTACAGATCTAACATTGGAAATCTAAAAAATGAGAAACAGGCCTATTGTTTGTAGTTTTTCTGCAACACTTGAGCCTTGCATTAGAAGAACACCTAGACATTAAAGTGCGCAAGGAGAGTTAACTATAAGAGCATGTGCAATTGAAAAGTCAGCTAAATTACAATAAAAGTGTTTCTCTTCTTACTCCAGAACCATTATTTGTCACATCACTTGTGCATGTGAGGCCTTCACCAGCTCCTGAAGCATCATGTCCTGGGGCAGAGGTGTAATCATATTTTTAATCTCACTGTCTGACTTGTCTGAAATAATTTTTAATATAATGCCTTTTCTTGTTATAATATTGTGCACATAGCATATGTGGCTACTATTTTGCAGCATGTTGTAGGGTCATACTCACTCACAGTTATCCAGACATCGAAACCTCCCTTTAAGTGTCCCCCCTAATGTAAGTTCAATGTCTGATCAGGTTTATTTGTGTTCATGATTGTAATTCCTCTCTTGCATTTCTTGGATTGAAGCAAGAAGCTAATATTCAAGGTGTAAGGAAAATGCACTGTCACCTGTAAGAACATACATACATTTAATATTATGTACTAACAAACTTTAATTTATATAATTATATGGCTAAGTTGAACTTGTGTCCTTCCCAAATAACAATCCATCTGCAAATTCCCCTAAAGGCAGCTTGTAAAGCACAATCTTTAAAAACGTATGAATCATGTGTTACCTGGAAGCAGAGCTATGATGTCTGTGAGGATGCATCAGGCATTGCTAACTACCTGGATATTTAGAGAATGGTGCAGTTTCCTTTTTTTTATATATGGTCTCTGTTTCAGAAGGTGGGCACTACACTAAACAGCTAAAGGTTAGGAAGTAGGAGGCCCACTGGAGACACGCGCAGTGTCTAACACAGGCGCGGGTTCCCATTGACTTTCTATGGAGATCGTAAAAGTTACAAAGTTACAATTTAAGGACACTTCCGGATGGACTAAGATGGAACCCTTTTAAACTAGGACACTTCGAGAGTCAAGACCCATGGGAGCACCGGAGTACTCGTGTCACCTCACCCAGGGAAGCCGGGTGCATAGGTGTCTTTTCGTGTTGGGTTTCGTCGTCGTTTTCAATGGAGAGCTGCAAAGAAGTGCTGCAGGTGACCAGAGGAAAAGTGTCCGGGTGGATCCAAGGGTGGATAGGAGAAGTGAAGAACCTGAAAGCAGAGGGGACAGAGTCTGGGTCACTAGCCAGTGACCAGGAAGGAACCAGGAAGGAACCAGGCGATGTCCAGGAGGCATCGACGATGACCAGGAGCTGGATTCGAGCTGTCCCACAATGGATATAGATGACTGCGGTGTTGGTATCCGGATTGGACCCAACAAGCCCTGGCAACCGCAACCCACGCAGGACGTCAAGATTGGCTCTGTTGCAGACCAGCAAGGTCTGTGGCGCTTCTCCTTTTCAGGGAAACTAGAGCAAGCCTGGAGCAACCAGGATAGCAAGTAAAATTCAAAAGAAGGTCTTCAGAGGGCTCACAAGCCAACGGGCAAGGAACCAGGCAAGCTCAAATGCAAAGGCGGGCCTCACGGGACACTTGCGGAGTGTGGGGGCCTGAGCTTCGGTGCAAATGGTGCTCGGGGCTGGGGCTTCTTGTACCCCAATGCACAACTTACTGAGGTTTCAGGAAAGGAGTGCAGGTAGCAAAATGCAGGATCAATACAAAGTTGGTCCAGCACACTTAAACAGAAAATAACCAATTTTTATATACACATATTAATCATTCAAAGGCAGAATCAGTGGACTTGTGGAAGCTCATTATTTATTAAATCTTCATTTAAAAGTCTGTAGCCATAGCCAACGCGTTTCGTCCTTCACAGACTTCTTCAGGGCTCAAAAAAGTTTTTAGGTCCTCCTTATGATAGTGCTTCCTCTAAATTGATGGTAACTCGCTTTCACGTTGGCGAATAACTTCAAAAACAGTAATTCCTTTAGTAGGTCATTCTGGTTTAGATATCAGCCGGCTCCATGGCGTGGCGTCCTCCGTAATGGCTGCCATTACGGAGGACGCCACGCCATGGAGCCGGCTGATATCTAAACCAGAATGACCTACTAAAGGAATTACTGTTTTGAAGTTAGTCGCCAACGTGAAAGCGAGTTACCATAAATTTAGAGGAAGCACTATCATAAGGAGGACCTAAAAACTTTTTTGAGCACTGAAGAAGTCCGTGAAGGATGAAACGTGTTGGCTATGGCTTCAGACTTTTAAATGAAGATTTAATAAAGAATGAGCTTCCACAAGACCACTGATTCTGCCTTTGAATGAATAATATGTGTATATAAAACTTGGTTATTTTCTGTATAAGTGTGCTGGACCAACTTTGTATTGAGCTTGTATGTAAGGACAGTTCTCTGCCCTGGGAGATTTAGGGGACTTTGAATCTCAGGTCCGTGGCACCTAAAAATCTGTATAATACAGGACGTAAGATAGGTGCAATCGTCTATAACCCCATTCCCCTGAAGCGCTTATCTAAATAGCAAAATTCAGGATGTCCAGGATGTCCGGTCCCATGTCTCTCGTGTCCGCCACGTGTCTCAGCTTTGCTGTGGATGTGGGTCAGGGTCAGAGAAGTCTGGAAGTCCAGTTCTTGTGTAGCAAAGTCTTCAGGATCCGGCGGGAGCCTCGACGATGCAGACCAGCAAAGATGCTGTTGGGGCCTGTTTGCACAGGGTGGTCACTCCTTGACCACAAGGGAGATGTCTTCCGTCTTCCTGTCAGAATGGAATGTCGAAGGTCCAAGATATGTCTTTCAAAGATTCATCCAGGATAATCTAAAGTCCTGGGGACACAGCTTCTATACTTATACTAAGAAAGGGGGCTGGATTACCTGACTAGGTCCCTCCTATGGGTGGACCGGAGAAGGGGGTGGGTACACCCCTTTCCGTTTGTCCAGTTTCACGCCAGAGCTGGGGCTGGAGTGCCCCAGCAAATGGTTTGAACCGGGCTATGCATGGAGCACCTTTTGAGCCTCAGGCAGTGTCTAGTTGCATTCACTGAATGCAGCCCTTCCTGCCCCAATACACAAAACCCCTGTCTGGGGAAGTGCCAGCACCTCACTGGACAGGAAACCTATTGTCCAGGCCTCCCAGCTGGAGTTTCCCCCAGCTACAGGTCAGACTCGTGTCTGTGGCAGCAGCATCCATTTTGTGATGCTGAGGCTCTTTTTAACTTTAACCGGGTAAAGCAGTAAACTACATGTCTTTTCCCTCTAGAAGGGTGGAATGCTACCCCTGCTGCCAGAATTGGCGGGGGGGGTAGTATTCCAAAGTGTTTGACACCTTACACGACATGTTTTGATAGAGCCAAACCAAAGTTAGCCTTAACCGCGAGGATTATAATGCACTTAAGAGTATATGGTATGGCTATATCATAGAACAGCTATTAGGAGATGGTTCCAAAAGCTGCAGAGGGGCTCAGCTCATGCCAGAGCACCCTCTCACATAAAACCAAGCACTCTGCCTCCAGGATTGTCGAGGCCTATCATAGGAGTAGCTTATAGGTGTATATGTGTCTATATGTAAAGGTAGATGTAGGTATACTTTATCTAAGTAAGGGGTGATTACACCACCTTACCCAGGCTATGTGAACAGACCTGTGGTGTCAGTTTGGAAGGCAAACCAGGGGCGGCACAATACATGCTGCAGCCCCTGGTAGGCCTAGGGGTAAACATCACTTACAACGCAACTTTTACCACGCAGTGCCTTTATGACGCAACTTTTACAACGCAAACCATTACAACGCATTGCGCTGGGGGGCGCTCTAGGATAGGGAATAGGTTTAATGTACTATCCAACACCTTTCCCTACTATCCACGGGGACTGGAGTTGGAATAGTAAATTAAACTATTCACTATCCAGCGCCCAAAAGCATTATGCGTTGTAAAGGTATTCGTTGTAAATACCGCGTTGTTAAGGCATGCGATGTAAAAGCATGCGTTGTAATGTCATACATCCACCTGGTATGTACCTAAAGTACATGGAGTCCATTTTATAGAGAAAGCAGATAGTCTGGGGCCCTGAATAGCATGGTCTCAGGCCAACTAAGTCGAAAACCAGCAAATCACCAGGAAAAAAGTGAGGGTAACCTTATAGTCAGATTCCACCTTCCTACATCTATTATTTATTTTTTATATATACAGTGTGCATATACAGGTTCAAAACTGCCGCCGCAACTTGCAAATATGGACCACTTTTTTTAGCTATAAAATATCTTTTTATCTAACTATCTTTTTAGCTATATAATTAGTTAATAGGAGCCACTTTTACTCTGGTGCCAAAGCCTATTTTCTGTCTCAGTCCGACCCTGATCGAGGGCCACAAATGTAAGTGTGCATACGTGAATATGGGTAAATGTATGATGGAACATGTCCTCGTGTGTATATATATATGTCTGCTTGTTTGTATGCAGATTTGTATTGCTGTGAGAGAGTGGGACGCGGACAGGGGTGTTCGAACAGTTGTGCTCTTGGCATTTTGTGACTCTGAAAACTGCTTTTGGAGACATTCTTTGCGACATAAGGGGTGTACCTGGCAAAATACTGGCCCATCCATGATATAGCGTGGCATTTCTAATGAAGTTCTTGCTATCCCTATTACAATAATGGCCAATCGGGAATATAACATGGCCACTTTTGACAGCATCCTGATCATCCCGCCTAGAACAATGACCCATTCATGACACATTGAGGGCACTCAATATTTCATGGAGAAAGCAACATGATTATGGCTATTCCAGGTTAAATAGTGGTTGCTCAATACATACTGTGGCCATTCTTGGCAACAGCCAGCTATCTCTGCCTGATAGTGGACATCCACAACATATTGTCATCTTTCATGGTAACATTTGGCAACATTTTAGGGACACCAGGCAAAGAGAGTGCCTATTGTGGGTATTATTAACAACATTCTGGCTACCTGTGGCATTATAGTGACAACTTTGTGGTATACTGTGCTTACGTTTGACGTTACACAGACTGGGAGTGACATAAAGTTATCAAACATCCCTGCACTATGATGGCTATCTCTAGTATTTCAGACAATGATAGGCAGAATCTCTCCACATGAGACTAGTACATCTCAGCGCTTGAGGAAAATGATAGGCTGCTATTTGAGGGCCAAACACACACTCATTAAAAATTAAAATCTAGGAGGAGGAGGAGCTACGCTGGCAAACAAGATGGCTGCTTAGGCTCCCGGCTCCGCTGACCTCCGTATCCTGCCAGATGATCCTGTCCATTATCCTGTTTTAACGCCCTACCTCCGTGTAGCTGAACTGTTCCGCACTCTGATGGTGTAATCCTGAGCTTTTGATCGGCTTGTTTGACGGAGTTGCGTCGAGTCTAAGTTTGTGGCCTAGTCCAGCGGGGAAGCCGGGGCCTCGAGTATCTGCATAGCCGGGTTGTAGTTCAACAACATCGGCCGAGTGATTCCAGCAGGGTCCGGTCCATCGAAGTGGAGGTTTCTTTTTTCGCCCGGATTTGTCGGCGATCATTTGCCTACTCAACATTGAGGGAGGAGAGACTTGGTACGATATCAACTGTGGGTTGTGGTTCCCGTCCCGCGGGCCCGGGTTTTGGCTCCTGCCGGGGTTCGCGGGCTCGGGGACTTGCCCACGGTGTCGACAGGCAGACTACTGCTGCATATAATGAACAGTCACCCTCCGACGCTGCCCGTTTGGCAGTTTGTTCCCCGGAGATACCGGATTCACCGGGGGAGGTGATTATGATTGGTACCGGGCGAGAGTTAACGGACCGAACGGAGCATGAGCCATCGCTGAGGTCAGTACTGGCAGCGCTCGGGGCTTTTCATTCGTATATGGATGCCCTGATTCACAAAATGGATACGGGCCTCTCTGAGATGATGTCTGGGGAACCGGACCCTGCTCCACTGCTGGAACAACAACCGGCTGCGATTCAAGCAACGGCCATTTTGATTCTGTGCCAGGACTCTGTGAGGCAACAAGAGTCGGAACCCTCGTTTGCTGCTTTGGAGAACTGTATTCCCGAGGACATGAGCATATCGCTAAGCCTTCCAACATTGCTGACTTTGGATGTATCGATTGACGTTCCCCTCCCGGAGACTTTTGTTGTTGACTGTTTTTCCACTTTGTCTTCATCCTTTCCTTCCTTGGTGACTGTACGATTTCGGGAAAAACTACATTGGGACTATTCATCCAGGAGGGCGCTTTTTTGTGTGGCTGAAGTTCCCGTGGACTCTATGACTGCGAGAAGTCAATCAATCAATCAATCAGGTCATTTGTAGAGCGCACTACTCACCCGTAGGGTCTCAAGGCGCTGGGAGGGGGGGGGTGCCGCTACTGCTCGAACAGCCAGGTCTTGAGCTTCTTCCTGAAGGAGAGGTGGTCTTGGGTCAGGCGCAGATTTGTCGGAAGTGAGTTCCAGGTCTTGGCGGCCAGGTAGGAGAAGGATCTTCCTCCTGTTGTCGCTCTTCGGATGCGGGGGACGGCGGCGAGGGCGTGGTTGGTTGATCTGAGGAGGCGCTTGGGAGTGTAGAAGTTGATCCGGTTGTTGAGGTAGCTCGGGCCTTGGTCGTGTAGGGCTTTGTGCGCGTGGGTGAGGAGCCGGAAGGTGATTCTCTTGTTGACCGGGAGCCAGTGCAGATCTCTCAGGTGTCCGGAGATGTGGCTGCGTCGGGGGATGTCGAGGATGAGTCTCGCCGAGGCGTTCTGGATCCGCTGGAGTCTCTTCTGGAGTTTGGCAGTGGTTCCGGCGTAGAGGGCGTTGCCGTAGTCCAGTCGGCTGGTGACGAGGGCTTGGGTGACCGTCTTCCTCGTCTCGGTGGGGATCCACCGGAAGATCTTACGTAGCATGCGCAGGATGTTGAAGCATGACGAGGAGACGGCGTTGACTTGTCTGGTCATGGAGAGGGAGGAGTCCAGGATGAAGCCCAGGTTGCGTGCGTGGTCCGTCGGTTTGGGTGCGGTGCCCAGGGCGGGGGGCCACCAGGAGTCGTCCCAGGCGGAGGGCGTGGAGCCCAGGATGAGGACCTCCATCTTGTCTGAGTTCAGTTTCAGGCGGCTGGTCGTCATCCATTCGGCTACGTCTCTCATCCCTTCGTGCAGGTTGGCTCTGGCGGTGGCGGGGTCGTTGGTCAGGGAGAGGATCAGCTGGGTGTCGTCGGCGTAGGAGATGATGTTCAGGTTGTGTTGGCGTGCGATGGCCGCGAGGGGGCTCATGTAGATGTTGAAGAGGGTTGGGCTCAGCGAGGATCCTTGGGGTACGCCGCAGATGACTTTGGTGGCCTCTGACTTGTACGGTGGTAGGCGGACTCTTTGTGTTCTTCCGTCGAGGAAGGAGGTGATCCAGTCCAGTGCCTTCTCCTGGATTCCGATGTTGCTGAGGCGCTGTACTAGGGTGCGGTGGCAGACAGTGTCGAAAGCCGCGGAGAGGTCCAGGAGGATGAGGGCCGCTGTTTCTCCGTTGTCCATCAGAGTTCGAAGGTCGTCGGTGGCGGCGATGAGGGCGGTCTCGGTGCTGTGGTTCGCTCGGAAGCCGGACTGTGATGGGTCGAGGGATCCATTCGTCTCGAGGAAGGCGGCCAGCTGTTTGTTGACGGTCTTCTCGATGACTTTGGCCGGGAACAAACTGATTTCTGTTGGACTCCTTTTCCTCTTTGACTCTCTTGTTGACATGTTAGTCTCGCTGGGAGGGGTTTGTGGGATGGTTCGAAGGGGTCAAGGCTGAGATCGATTGACCGGGGCGATTGGGTTGGCTCAATTGGGTGTTCGAACTGCACCTGTTGGACTTACGTGAGGCTGGGCGGTGTATTATGGTTCCCCCTAATTTTCTTCTACTGTGGTCTCTGATACACTTGTATTTTCATTATAGGGGGTGCCGATATCTGGCAGGGGGGGAAAGGGGCTGGGAGCCTATACGGATATACCCTCCCCCATGTTTTTCTCTTTTTCCTACTTTGGAACCTAGTTAGTTGGGGCGAGAGGCACACTGCTAGTTGGGGTTAGGCGACAGCCATATGCAGGGGTGCAGGGTGGGGGGATGGGTTTATTATTTTCTTTGTGTGTCCTTCTTCTTAGTTTCTCTTTTCTTAGTCTTTCTTGGTCTTTCCCTTTTTAGAATAATTGGTGACATATCCTGATAATTTTTAAATTCCAATGTCCGGTGGCCTCGCTTCTTCTATTATTCTGTTTATACGGTGTGGGCGGGATTGGATGGCTTTTGCTTAAATTGTTTCTTGATTGTATTGTCGCATTAGCTGTTTTGGACTTATCAACGCAGGCGCATCAGGGATCCTCCTGTTGCTCCAAGTCTATCCTGTCAAAGTAACTATCCAATCCATTATTATGTATGAATGTATGGCGCCGGATGTGTCTATTTCTTCTTCTTGATTTTAAAATAATAAAAAGATTTTTAAAAAAATATCTACTATTTCAGGAAAAATACATTTTTTCATAAAAATGTAGATTATTTTTTAGGAAATTAAGTTTATTCATTCAACATGAATAATCTTTTTTTGATGGTGAGACGTCATTTTTCATAAACAGACAAGCTGATGTTTCAGAAAAATTGTTTACAGACAGGAAATGTATTTAATGCAGATGTTTGAAGCATAATTCATGCTGAATTTACTGAGGATTATTGTCATTAAGGTCCATTTCCTGCTATGGCTGAAATTTCATGATTTGTGTGAAGGCAGTTCACCTTCTATAGAGATAAAGGTCTTCTGACACTATCTAAAGTTGTCAGATGCCCGAGGACGGCAAATTGGTGTAACCTGTTTGATGTAAATGAACAGTACCATTACTCTGCGAGCCTGTGCGATGAATATAGCTCTGGTCTCTGCCCTGCGATTGTGAGATGTGTATCACTGGATTTTTCCACCCTTAAATTTCCAAGTACAAATTTGTTTCCAACACACGACTGAGAATATATACTGTAGAAGTAGGATGGAACGAAGTGGAAACACGGATGCTGTCTACATTTTGAAACATACCATGGACCAAGCGTTGGACAGAACAGCTACACTCATGACAATTTCTGTGCAAGCGTCCCACACATACTCGAAGCTGACATAGCCTGGGTAGCAACGCACGCTTGCATAGCTACCAAGCAAACTCATGTCATATCTGTCACAAGCTCTCAGACAGGGCCAGTCCTCCTAATTACTGGCTGTGTTTCTGGATAGAGGTGGGAAGTTACCTGTTCAGTTGCTACTTGGTTGCATGGAAGAATGTGACTGCGATTATTTTTCTATTCAAGACACGACTCATTTTATCCTGTTCTGCGGTCATTATAAAGAGAGTAGGAAAATATACTTGCTGCCTATACTGTGCAATATGGGTTTTACACAGGTAAAACCAGCTATGCTGTTCCTGCAACTTCTATCGAACTTAAAAGTGGCATTTCATGTTGCTAGTTTTTTGGTTGCTGGTGCACGTATAAATAAGCATCGATTTAGTATTAGGCACCTTGTCCCTGATTAATGTGTACCCTCTACATTTTATTGTTTTTACTCTTTTTAAACATTATTGTATATGTTATTCTGTATAACGTGTTTTTAGGGTTTTTTAATCAAAATTCTGATCTATATTATTATGTGTCATGATGAAATGTTCTCGTGTATTGCTCGCTCTTTTATGATTTTAAATAATCGAATAAAGATATTTGACTGACTGACTGACTGACTGAATGGGTTGCACAGCCAACCAATGCACTGAGTGTTCACCCTATACCAGTAAAGGTTTATCTGTATGTCTTCTGGGACAAAATGAGCTGATACTGGAATTCGTGAGATGTATTGCTGTCCTGTAGACTTTACAGCAACGTGTGCTTCAGTGGTTTATAGGATCTTTTGAAAGAAATGGCCAATTGGGACCCCGGTCAACCAGTTAACCTAATTTTGGATCTTTAAGCCCCTAATTTAGATTGGAATTAGTGAGGCTAGCATTCACTTTCCTAGAATACAAAATGTAATGGCCTTACACAAGGATTAGTTCTTCCAACAATGCTTTAATATTTGTACTGCGGATATGCCAACCTACCATCGCTTTTGTTATATTTCCCCATAATTAGGGCAACGTCACATAGTAATGGTGATATCAGCCAGACTTCTTCTAATATAACTGTTGGAATGGGTACATATGATGCTATACGAATAAATGTGATGTCAATGTAGGCCATAACTAGTACCCACATAACAATGTCACTGCCCATAAATGCAATGTCAATGTATGCCATAATATATGCCTGCACAACAGCTATGATACCGGCAGTAGCAATGTCAACGTATGCCATAATCTATGCACAAATGGCAAAGTTGTTACCAGTTAAAGCAATGTTGATGTACGCCATGATTTAGGAATGCATAACTATGCCAATATCAGTAAAGACAATATTGATGTACGCTATGACAACTGTACACACAATTTTGAGAATGCCGATAAACAATTATACCAGTGACTGCCATATTACTTTTAGGAGTTCCAGTGAACTCGTATCATTGCTGTAGGATTTACCCAAGGTGACCTCCCCATCAACTCTGAGTCAGAGATACGTGGTCAGGCAGGTCCTGCAACCCACTCCCATGCCTATAGAATACCAGGTCTTGCTTAACCCAAAGACTAATGCTTGCCCAGGGAAACCCCTGATCGATCCCACAGATAGATAGTCACACCACAAACATGTCCGAGGCAAATGGCCCTAATTAAGCACATTTGGCCAAAGGCTCAAGTCCCCCAAAAATTCCCCTGGCCCACATTAGGTCTCCCTGATGTCAAAAGACTTCATTGTCCTTATCTGATCCATGTGCTTTATAATTTATGACTGAGATGCTTTTCAGAAATGCAGAAAAGGACTTTATTGCACCTCACAGACTTTCCTTAGATGCATTCTGTCGAGACTCTCCTGACCCCTCTGTTTAATGAAACCAACTTGTTCCTGTTTTGTCAAACGCCTCTTGTCTGTTCAATTCTTTAAGGTAAATTCATGTTGAGCAATATAATTCAAATATTGTCATAGAATCTGTCTCACACTGAACATCTCCACAAAATGGGCTGAAGCCAGTCACCAACATGCATCAGATGTGGAAGGGAGATGGTTACTTTGTTCCATGTGGTGTGGAACTACCCAGTGCTAATTACATACTGGCTTAGAATTCACATTATTTTTGCCAAGTGACTGGGGCAGCTTGCCAAGGGTACCCAAGAGGGCACTCCGGGGATAAAGGATGGGAGATAAGGGGATAGGACAAAACAAAAACTGATGTCAGTGAGCCCGAATATGACAGGCATCGACTGCCTTCGCCATGAAAGAATGGTACAGTGCCATGTAATTTCAGTGCGGCCGCCGAGTGGAGAGCGGGCCAGGGGACTTCAACCCCCAGCAGCCCATGCGCCACGCGCATCAGGAGACCGCGCCAGGAGGCGCATAAGAACTGCGTCACCCCCTGTCGAGTGGGGAATTTTTCCAGAGCGAACTTGTAGTCCCTGTTGGGCTTGCTTGCCATTTGTACTCAACTTAATTGCCCGGTTTTGAAAAACCCAGAAAGCCGACGGAACCTGCCGCCTGCCTCCCGCTGCCTCACTCACCTTCGTAACCTGGGAAGTGCGGCCGCCGAGTGGAGAGCGGGCCAGGGGACTTCAACCCCCAGCAGCCCATGCGCCACGCGCATCAGGAGACCGCGCCAGGAGGCTCATAAGAACTGCGTCACCCCCGTCTCGCGGGACGCCGAGCGAAGCCCGGGCAAAGGGCGGGCCCTCTGTGGCCCTCGGAGGCCAGAGAAGGCTGGGCTGGGGCCAACCCCCTTACTTCCATCCAAAGTATCCTATTTGTTTCACGACCACAAACATTTTGTGTCTTCCGGCTGATCAAGGTAAAAGTTGACTATCTTGGGGTCCGCTGTGATTGTTTGTGGCCGCCAAAGCTCCTTTGTTGTGTGCTTAAGCTAGGGAGGGTCCAACAGGAGAAAAGCTGAATTTATCTTTTAGAACTATTCTGGACTCTGCTGATTAGCACTGGACTGACCCAGGGAATCAGGAAAACGACGTCGACAACGAACAGCAGCTACGACAATAGTTTTTGTACTCCACACCTGTAGTTGAGACTGTCAAAGTTAATTGAGTGCCGAGTGCAGAGAGAGTGGGCCCACGGGTGGGACACTTGTAGTAGTAGCTCTGTATAAAAGGGGGGGGGGGAAGCCTGACGCTTCCTGCCCCGGTCACCTCTCACGTGCCCGGTACAGCTGGTCTATCGGCTCACTTGTATTGCCTCAGCCACCATAGTCCTGGTTGTCGGACGGGGATCAGTGTGCGGTTCTAGTTCGTATCGCTACTGAATCACCCAGGCCCCGGGCAGGGTGGCGCAAGGGGCAAAGCAATTGTTAACTGCCAATCCACAAGGCAGTGGTATTTATTTTAAAGTTTGTGCACTCTCTTTGTCTTTTTGACTGATGCTTCGTTAATTCCATAGTATCCACGCTTGTGACGTCTGTCCTAGTATCCGGTATTTCACTTCAAAAAATCGATACTCATAATGACTGCTAAAAAGTTAAGGTCTGGGCGACTACTGGTGGGTAGGACTTGCTCCAAGACCAAATCAAATCCCCTACGAAACAAGGATGTTTCTGTTATGCTGTTAAAAGGAAAATGTCAACTATACAGCTTATGGGAAAGGGGAAAGGACAGAGTCCCCCTAGCGGGGTCAAATACTGTAGACAATATTGGAGAAGGAGATGGAGAAGAACGAACAAATGTGAGTGGGTACAGCAATTATGTTGATCCAATTGAATCAGCAAATATGGTAGAGGTTGCAGATCTCCTTACTGTTGGGGAGGGTGGGCCCCTAGATCCCCTGAAACCCTCGGGCCTTTTGACGCAAATCCTTGGGGATAAAAATAAAAATAAAAATAGTCCTCTGACCCTCCATGGACCCTTAGGTTCTACTTTTAAAACAGTGGAGGTGACTGTGCATAGACCCTTACTTTCACCCGGTGGAATCCTAAAAAAACCTCTCGGTCCTTCCTTGTCTGAGGAGGCTCGAAGTAATGATTTCACTCTTCCAGATCTAGATATAGAGCTCTGCAAGAGATATATCACCTACGATACTAGTAAGACCACAGAATTAGCAAATACTCCAGCAGTAATAGCTCCCACAGGACTCCAATTATACAGTAGTACTCCCTCTAATAAATCCCATTATTTTATATCACAGTCAAACATCTCCACGAGCCCCGATCTTAATATTACTGATATCCATCTTAATCAACCCACCAGGCAGGATAAACCTGTCTCTGATTCCTTATCATCTCTAGAACATTTGCTTTCTTCCATCTTAATGTTACTAGAAAAATTTGTTGGTGGTTCAGATTGTGTGCTGGAAACTGTAACCCAAATACTAAAGGTATTATTAAATAGCAAACAGAGGAAGGAATCTAGCTAAAAATACGAGTCTATTCCAGTAGGACCGAAAGTGAAGAAAGATATGGTGGCAGAGAATAAGTTTGAGAATGTTTTTCCATGATTCAGTCCTAATTGAACACGATGGTAATTCCCAACCTATTGAGCGAAAGAAAACAGTAGCGATGATGGGGAATATACTTGAACCCCCATCAAAAGCTCTAGTAGCCGACTGTGTCTATGAGCTTGATCATGAAGTAAAAATCATGGTGGATTCCGAAAAAAGGACAGATAAGGAGCTATTTCCTATTTTTAAACCCCAGATAAACGAGGGGAAAGAGGGTGTTCTGGATTCATTATGGGCCATATGTATCAAGCAAATTAGCATTCGCAAAGGCCGAAATTCGGCCTTTGCGAATGCTAATTTGCTAAATGGTATGTATGAAACATTTTGGCTGCAAAATAAGGAATCGCAAAATTTGCCATTCCTTATTTTGCGATTGCACATAAGGAATCGCAAATTTTGCGATTCCTTAAATGCAATGTATCAAAGAAAAATTACTTCAAAAATGCCCATAAGGATTCACATATTACCACCAACTTCTAGTTGGTGGTAAGTTGCGAATTCTTTTACAAAAGCAATTTTTTTTAAATCCAAAGGTGCCATATGACGCTCATACATGCCCTTAGGGCATGTATGTGCGCCATATGCCCACACATGTCATTTTCAGGGGTGCAGCAGGGTGTTCTTGAGACACCCCTGCACCCTTGAAAATATGCACAATTTGCGATTAGCAAATTGCTAATCGCAAATTTCCCCTTCATTCCTATGGGCCTCCTGGTCCATAGAAATGAATGGGAAATTTGCGATTAGCAATTTGCTAATCGCAATTTAGGAATGTTAAGGAATCGCTAACAAGAAACGATTTCCTACATACATACCATTTTGCGATTTCTAAATAGCGATTCCTTAAAAATCGCTATTTAGGAATCGCAAAAAGGAATGTTGATACATATGGCCCTAAGTGAGGGGAAAAAGGAAAAAAATGGGAAACTTAAAAAGAACAGAGGGAAAAAGAGGAATCCAATTCGAAGATTTGCAAAAAAGAGGCAAAGAAAAATTTACTTTGAAGAACACTTAGACACCTCTATTGGAAAAGATCTTTCTCATGGGTCAATGTTTAATGCACCCCAAGATATGTTCCGGCATGTCGAACTAGACCAAGAGATCCTGCAACCTATAGATCAGGTGGCAGGTCCATTATTAACTCATAACGATTCCCCCCCTAACACTATACCCCCCATGTCAGCTGCCTATAATATCGTGAATCCAGTTAGTCAAGTATCTGCAGCACTCAATCCGCTGGCTAAGTCGTTCCCTGATACGATTGGAAGAAAAGATGCTCCAAAAATGCCAAATGATGTCCATGAAAGGGATAGTATAGATACCTTCTGTTAGACCTGTCAGCCCTTTGGGTGGTCCCTCCTGTCATTTATTTATTTTGTCCCCTTTTTGCCCCTCATAACCTTTCCTTTTTGATGCCCACTGGATTTGTGAGGTGTTGACCTAGGGGTTAGGTGCTCTTTGCCCTCATAGTCCTTTTTCCTGAGGCCTAGGTGCCTTTCTGACTGTATTTACAAGACCCACAAAATGGTGGCTTCCAACTGCCACCAATCTGGCTACCTCAGGATCCAGGTCCATAGGACAGAATGGGGGTTTCCAGAACCTTCTGGACTCCTCTGGACAGCCTGGGGTCAGCCTATATAAGGCGGAATGTTGGGCGGCCATTTTGTTGTTGTTGTGGCGAGGGAAGGAGTCTTGGCAGGAGCTTAGGCAACTGGGAAGGGAGATTGGTGCGTAAAGTGGAGGTTTGACTGTCCTTAGGGGTTGCTACCTCGCTATATTGATGCCATCCCCTTTGAGCTGACTTGGCCCTGCCCTTTCCGTTAGTTCCTTATCCCTCTGGGTGACTTTGTTCGGGACACTATCCGAGGTGAGAGGGCTTATGAGTTGACAGACAGAAGAGTGTCACAATCGCCAGGAAGGGATTACAAGTCCTGCCGTTTTACTTTCACCCTTGTTGAGCGGCCACCTGGAGGCCTGGGCTGCCCGCCTTCTGGCTGTCCTGTCAGAAACCCCCGGAGACTGCCTCATCAGTCCGGATCTTAGGCAGTACTGCAGTCCCCAGCTTCATCAGCACATCTGGCACCGGCTTACCTTTCTGTCCCCGGCCTCTGCAACGTGTGAGGCAGGCGCCGCTTCTACAGTCCGCCGACTGTGGGTCTGCTGAGGTGAACCTGAAGGGGGCCAGCGAGTGGGGCAAGTGCCGCTTCCAGTGCCGCTTCCGCCGACAACAAGGAAGGCAGAGGTGAGGCGAAGTAAAGACCCGCCCCTGCGCTGACGGGAGGGAGCGTCTGGGAGAGAAGGGGCGGAATCGTAGGAAGCCAACCCCGAGCGAGTACTCCCCGCCCCGAGGGTGGTTCCTTGCCCGCTCCGACGCTGAGGTGAGGGACGCGCAAGTGAGAGGGTGACCTGCGAGGGCGAGTGGTTCCCTCCTTGAAGGTTTAAGCAGCTCGGGTCCCTCCTCGCCGGAAAAGGGCAGCAGAAGAGAAGACCTCGGACCGTGGATTCTCGAGGACGATGTTAGCGTCTCAGGCATTGAAGTAAGCTGGGAGTTGGGTTGACGAACCAGTGTAAACAGGAGCACTCTGCGGGGCCCATTCTTGGTTCGCTCTCTCTGTGACTCATCGAGAGAGAGCGTGTAGAGGCCCTGGGTGCTGGCGACAGCAGAGTTACGCTACGGGTGGAATCAGAGCCTGACTGAAGCTAATTTGAACTTGAATCTTGGCAGATCCGCCGAGGGAGTTCTATTAACAGGCTAAAGCCGAGGTGTAGCCATAATTCCTTGAAAATATCCACCTCCTTATTTAATTAGATTGAATTATTGAACTGACCATTTAATGTGAATGTGTTCACCAACAATTTCCTACCTGTATGATTTGCCTTTGTGAATGTTCTCCTTAAATGAACGTGGAATGTATTCACCATGTAAATGATCTATTGCTCTAGTCTGCAGGCAGCCTTTTAGACTAACAACTATTTGATTCCTGTGACCAGATACCAGTGCTGTAGATTTACTATTGAAATTTGTTCTCTGGCGAAAGGGGTAATGTAATGAGTTTCTGTTGATAACCAAACTACTCTTCCTGATATAGTGAAAGCTGAAAGGATTCGCCTATTAAATATGACTGGGTACTTTAGTATAAGACCTGCAAATGCCAGTACTTCAGAAGTAATGATTATTATGTGATGTATTGAATGAAGTGCAACTGATAAACACACTGAAGGAAAGATAAAGCTTTTCTTCTTTTATAAAATTACGGTGTAGTGCCATTTTTGAGTGGATGGTCACTGTGTTACTATCAGGGTACTACACAAGCTTTACACTTATTGCCTTTGGGTTAGACCTACCCACATCGCGCCAAGCTACCCTATGTAGTCTGGAGACCCCAGGTCCAACATAATTGGTGTCCAGCGGTGGGATGAGAACTGTGCTTGCGTCCACTCTATAGTAACCTAGTGTACTCCATAGGCCTACACCTGGAGTTTTCTCCTTGCGGACTCCCTAATTATATTTTTGTTTTCCAAATTTACTCCTGGTGGTAGGTGGAGGTAGCTTCTAAAGTGTCCTCTGAATTAATTCCTTCTAAGTGGCTGTCCCTGTCTCTCATTGGCAAAATGGAATTTGCTCTGGAAGAATTGGAGACCAATACTGTGGCCCAGCTTAGGGACTTTTGCCAAAATATGGGAGTGTTCTTTAAGCGTGGTGCTAAGAAGGGGGAACTTCAGACCAGCTTGAGGGCATGGGTGGCAGCGCACCCAGAGGGGAAAGAGGAGGAAGAGGAAACAGACAGAGACACTGTCATCGGGGTCGATGGATTGTTCCAACCTGAAATGGGGAACCTACTACCGGGTCCTAGGACATCTTCAAGGGAGGGCAGCAGTGTCTCAGCGAGAAGCTTGACTGAAGCCGAACTAGCGGATAGGAGGGAAAAAAGACAGCTAGAGTGGGAGTTAGCCAAGTTGGAAAAGGAGAAAGAGGAGCAGAGGATGGCTCACGAGTTGAAACTCAGAGAGTTAGATCTCAAGGCCCTACAGGCAGGGACTTCCAGTTCTCCAAATGGTGGCAGCGAATCTAAGGATGTGACCAGGGAACCTAGACCTTATCTACCTAAGGACGTAGTCGCCAGCTACAGTACAGAGGATGACATCGCCAAGTGGCTGGCTGCCTATGAGGTCTCCTTAAGAGCCCATGGGATCCTGGAAAAACACTGGGGGTGGCTTGTACAAATACATGCCTCCTGCAGGAAGGGATACACTCTTGGCCCTAGAGCAGGGAGAGCAGACCCACTACCCCACCATGAAAGTGGCGCTAATAAGAAAGTTTGGACTGACCCCAGAAAAGTATCGCCAGAAGTTCAGGGGTAGTCACAAATTAGGCACACAGATTTGGGTGGATTTCTTGGACTACGCAAAGAAGGCATTAGAGGGCTGGGTGCAGGGCAGCGAGGTAGAAGACTATGAGGGGTTGTATGACCTTATACTCAGGGAGCACCTACTCGAGAAATGTTTTCCCGAGCTGCGTCAACACCTGGTGGACAGCAAGCTGACCAACCCCCAGAAGCTTGCAGAGGAGGCGGACATCTGGGCAAGTACCCGGGTGTCCTCAAAGGGGACTGGAGGGAATTCCCAAAGGGTCGGGCAGGGCGCCCCCCAGAAGAAAGAGGGGGGAGATAAAAAGAGGGAGTTCTCAAAAGGCCCCCAAAACAGTTTCCAGGGAAAGGGAGCAGGATTCACCCCTAAGGCTAACCCGCCCCGAAACCCTTATCCTGGCCAAAGTCAGCAGCCAAGGGTTGTCCACTGCTTTGAGTGTGGTGGTGTTGGACATTATAAGGGAGATGTCAAGTGCCCAAAGAGGCACCCCCTCCCACCGGAGGAAAAGCCCCGGGAGTAGCTAGTGTACTGCTCGGGGAGGAGTTGCCCTTAGATAAGGGGGTGAGTGGGCAGGTGTCACCTTAGTGTCCCTGGGAGATCGGGAGATGGTTCCTAAGATCCAGGTGCCCTCAAATACTGTAAAGTATGGGCAATGGGTCACCATCAATGGCCAAAGAGGGGAGGCTCTGGGAGACACAGGAGCCAGTATGACTATGGTAAGGAGTCAACTGGTGTCTCCAGAGCAGGTGATTCCACATGTACTCCACCCCGCCGCGACGGCTGACGGCAGATTGGGCCACTACCCTGTGGCCGAGGTTCCATTTGAGTGGGAAGGGGTTGCAGGTTCACTTTGAGTTGCCGTAAGCCCTGCCGTGCCAGTCGATTGTCTGTTGGGAAATGACATGGAGCAGAATGCTTGGAAGGAGGTGGAATACCGGACTCATTCGGAGATGCTGGGTACACCTGACTGGGCCTGTGCAAGCACAAGGTCTGCGACTACCCGGAGAGGGAGTTCGCCTGGGCTGGAGCCTGGAACAATGGCCCAGCCCGCTGCCAAAAAGGGAAAGACCCGAAGACAGGAGAAGCCTGCTTCGGCTTCCACGCCCCGTGAGACAGATCGGCCACCTGCGGTGGTGGGCCAGGAGTCCGTGGAGGAGGAAGTAGTCTCCCTGGAGGACTTACCTGTCCCTGCTGAGTGGCATGTGGAAGGAGGGCCTACCAGGGAGGAGTTGTGTAAGGGCCAGAAGGAGTGCCCTACCCTTGAGGGACTGAGGCGACAGGCCGAAGCCCAGGCAGCAGGGAACATTGCAGGGCACTACCATATTTACTGGGTGGACGGACTCCTCTACAGTGAACCCAAGGTACCTTTGCCCGGTTCATCACGGGCCTTGGTAGTCCCTCAACGATACCGAGCCTTTCTTCCAGAATTGGCTCATGAAATTCCCTTGGCAGGACACTTAGGACAGGACAAGACCTTTGCCCGGCTTGTCCCCCACTTTTACTGGCCTCAGTTGAAAGTGGCATCCGACACATACTGTCGGACGTGTGTATCCTGTCAAGCCAGTGGGAAGACAGGGGTGAAGCTGAAGGCTCCCCTGGAACCACTTCCTGTCATTAGCACCCCCTTTGAAAGGGTGGGTATCAACATTGTGGGGCCATTGGATCCACCCACTACAGCTGGTCACAGGTTTATCCTGGTTCTGGTGGATCACGCCACGCGGTACCCAAAGGCAATTCCTCTGAGGACTGTCACTGCACCTGTAGTGGCTAGGGCCCTGATGGGGATCTTTACCCGAGTGGGTTTCCCCAAGGAAGTTGTGTCCGACAGGGGGACCAACTTCATGTCAGCATACATGCGGGCTATGTGGAAGGAGTGTGGAGTTACCCACCGGTTTACGACTCCTTATCACCCACAGACCAATGGTCTGGTGGAAAGGTTCAACAAGACCTTGAAAAGCATGATAAGAAGTCTGCCTGAGAGCCTGCGGAGGAAATGGGACGTCCTCCTACCCTGTTTGCTGTTTTCCTACAGGGAAGTGCCACAGAAAGGAGTGGGCTTCAGCCCCTTCGAACTTCTGTATGGGCATCCTGTGCGTGGACCTCTCAGCCTAGTGAAGGACGGATTGGGAAAAGTCTCCCAGAAAGCTTCCCCAGGATGTGGTGAGCTACATGCTGGCCTTCCGGAGCCAAATGGCAAAGTTGTGGAAGCAAGCTTCTGACAACTTGGAAGCCAGTCAAGCAGTGATGAAAGAGTGGTATGACCACAACACTCACCCTGTGGAGTTGGAGCCTGGCCAGAAAGTGTGGGTGATGGAACCTGGAGAGCTAAGTGCCCTCCAGGATCGCTGGACAGGCCCCTTTGAGGTGAAGGAGAAGAAGGGTAAGGCCACCTACCTGGTGGACCTTAAGACCCCTCGACAGCCCCTACGGGCGCTGCATGCCAATCGCCTCAAACCCCACCATGAGAGGCCCAAGGTCATCTTGATGATGGTGACTGATGGAGCAGAGGAAGCAGAAAGCGAGCCTCTCCCTGATCTCTTTTCGTCTCAGGAAAAGGATGGGTCGGTGGAGGGAGTGATTCTTTCCCCATCCCTAACTCCTGAGCAGCGAGAGGACTGCCACCAGGTCTTGGAGCAGTACTCCTCACTGTTCTCCCTTGTTCCGGGAAGGACCCACCTGTGTACCCATGATGTGGACACAGGAGACAGCCCACCAGTGAAGTCTAAGACCTATCGGCTGTCAGATAAGGTGAAGGCCAGCATCCATGGTGAGGTTACCAAGATGCTGGAGCTGGGAGTCATTGAACCTTCTAGTAGCCCCTGGTCCAGTCTGGTGGTTCTAGTACCAAAAGCTGCCCCACCGGGCACCACTCCAGAACTGAGGTTCTGTGTGGATTACCGGGGACTGAACTCAGTGACTAAGACTGATGCACATCCGATCCCTAGGGCGGATGAACTTATTGACCGGCTGGGAGCTGCCCAATACCTGAGTACCTTTGACCTTACTTCAGGGTACTGGCAGATCTCCCTTACAGATGGAGCAAAGGAGAGGTCAGCCTTCTCCATGCCTGAGGGCCACTACCAGTTCTGTGTGATGCCCTTTGGGCTCAAGAACGCCCCTGCCACTTTTCAGCGGCTGGTGAACCAGGTCCTCTCTGGAATGGAGGCTTTCTCCGCTGCTTATCTTGATGACATTGCCGTCTTCAGCAGCAGTTGGGAGGACCATTTGTGCCACTTACAAGCTGTTCTCCAGGCCCTGAAACACGTTGGCTTGACAATCAAGGCCAGTAAATGTCAGATCGGGCAGGGGTCGGTTGTGTACCTAGGCCACTTGGTGGGCAGGGGAGCGGTGCTGCCCCTCCAGGCAAAGATTAAGGCAATCATGGCCTGGGAGCCCCCCAAGACCCAAACTGAGGTCCGAGCTTTCCTGGGCCTCACAGGTTACTACCGTCGCTTTGTGAAGGGGTATGGCACTATTGTTGCGCCCCTCACTGAGCTTACCTCCAAGAAACAACCTCGACGGGTAGTCTGGACAGAGGCTTGTCAGCAAGCCTTTGAGAAGCTGAAACAAGCGATGTGTGCAGCACCGGTCCTGAGGGCCCCATACTTCTCCAAGGAGTTCATTGTCCAGACAGACGCATCAGAGCATGACATTGGGGCAGTGTTATCGCAACTCAATGAAGAAGGTCTGGATCAGCCTGTTGTCTTCCTGTCTAGGAGACTGCTTCCCCGGGAACAGAAGTGGAGTTCAATTGAGCGGGAAGCTTTTGCAGTGGTATGGGCTCTGAAGAAGTTGCGGCCATACCTGTTTGTCTCGCACTTCCTGGTTCAGACTGACCATCGACCTCTTCGTTGGCTGATGCACATGAAGGGGGAGAATCCAAGCTGTTGAGATGGTCCATCTCCCTACAGGGAATGGACTTCCGGGTGGAACATCGGCCTGAAGTGGACCAAGCCAATGCAGACGGTCTCTCTAGGTATTTCCGCCTTAGTGATGAGGACTCCCAAGGGGTTGGGTAGCTCTCCCCACTTTCAGCTGGGGGGGGCGCCTGTTAGACCTGTCAGCCCTTTGGGTGGTCCCTCCTGTTATTAATTATTTTGTCCCCTTTTTGCCCCTCATAACCTTTCCTTTTTGATGCCCACTGGATTTTTGAGGTGTTGACCTAGGGGTTAGGTGCTCTTTGCCCTCATAGTCCTTTTTCCTGAGGCCTAGGCGCCTTTCTGACTGTATTTACAAGCCCCACAAAATGGTGGCTTCCAACTGCCACCAATCTGGCTACCTCAGGATCCAGGTCCATAGGACAGAATGGGGGTTTCCAGAACCTTCTGGACTCCTCTGGACAGCCTGGGGTCAGCCTATATAAGGCGGAATGTTGGGCAGCCATTTTGTTGTTGTTGTGGCGAGGGAAGGAGTCTTGGCAGGAGCTTAGGCAACTGGGAAGGGAGATTGGTGCGTAAAGTGGAGGTTTGACTGTCCTTAGGGGTTGCTACCTCGCTATATTAATGCCATCCCCTTTGAGCTGACCTGGCCCTGCCCTTTCCGTTAGTTCCTTATCCCTCTGGGTGACTTTGTTCGGGACACTATCCGAGGTGAGAGGGCATACGAGTTGACAGACAGAAGAGTGTCACAATCGCCAGGAAGGGATTACAAGTCCTGCCGTTTTACTTTCACCCTTGTTGAGCGGCCACCTGGTGGCTTGGGCTGCCCGCCTTCTGGCTGTCCTGTCAGAAACCCCCGGAGACTGCCTCATCAGTCCGGATCTTAGGCAGTACTGCAGTCCCCAGCTTCATCAGCACATCTGGCACCGGCTTACCTTTCTGTCCCCGGCCTCTGCAACGTGTGAGGCAGGCGCCGCTTCTACAGTCCGCCGACTGTGGGTCTGCTGAGGTGAACCTGAAGGGGGCCAGCGAGTGGGGCAAGTGCCGCTGCCAGTGTCGCTTCCGCCGACAACAAGGAAGTCAGAGGTGAGGCGAAGTAAAGACCCGCCCCTGCGCTGACGGGAGGGAGCGTCTGGGAGAGAAGGGGCGGAATCGTAGGAAGCCAACCCCAAGCGAGTACTCCCCGCCCCGAGGGTGGTTCCTTGCACGCTCTGACGCTGAGGTGAGGGACGCGCAAGTGAGAGGGTGACCTGCGAGGGCGAGTGGTTTCCTCCCTGAAGGTTTAAGCGGCTCGGGTCCCTCCTCCCCGGAAAAGGGCAGCAGAAGAGAAGACCTCGGACCGTGGATTCTCGAGGACGATGTTAGAGTCTCAGGCATTGAAGTAAGCTGGAAGTTGGGTTGACGAACCAGTGTAAACAGGAGCACTCTGCGGGGCCCATTCTTGGTTCGCTCTCTCTGTGACTCATCGAGAGAGAGCGTGTAGAGGCCCTGGGTGCTGGCGACAGCAGAGTTACGCTACGGGTGGAATCAGAGCCTGACTGAAGCTAATTTGAACTTGAATCTTGGCAGATCCGCCGAGGGAGTTCTATTAACAGGCTAAAGCCGAGGTGTAGCCATAATTCCTTGATAATATCCACCTCCTTATTTAATTAGATTGAATTATTGAACTGACCATTTAATGTGAATGTGTTCACCAACAATTTCCTATCTGTATGATTTGCCTTTGTGAATTTTCTCCTTAAATGAACGTGGAATGTATTCACCATGTAAATGATCTATTGCTCTAGTCTGCAGGCAGCCTTTTAGACTAACAACTATTTGATTCCTGTGACAAGATACCAGTGCTGTAGATTTACTATTGAAATTTGTTCTCTGGCGAAAGGGGTAATGTAATGAGTTTCTGTTGATAACCAAACTACGCTTCCTGATATAGTGAAAGCTGAAAGGATTCGCCTATTAAATATGACTGGGTACTTTAGTATAAGACCTGCAAATGCCAGTACTTCAGAAGTAATGATTATTATGTGATGCATTGAATGAAGTGCAACTGATAAACACACTGAAGGAAAGATAAAGCTTTTCTACTTTTATAAAATTACGGTGTAGTTTCATTTTTGAGTGGATGGTCACTGTGTTACTATCAGAGTACTACGCAAGCTTTACACTTATTGCCTTTGGGTTAGACCTACCCACTTCGTGCCAAGCTACCCTATGTAGTCTGGAAACCCCAGGTCCAACACCTTCCATCTAGATTTTTTTCCTTTGTTTGATAAGGATCTCATATTAAATAGGTCCTCGCTTCTTAAATGCTTCTTGGAGATCGAAAGTCTGAAACTTATCCAAAGTAATGATATGGACTTAGTTTCCATTTTGAAAACAGAAGTTGGGCATATAACAAGGGTAAGGTTTTACTCAAAAATGATTGTAAATCATATCCTTCACTGGCCAGAAGGGTTACAAAGTAGGGGGATCGATGTCACTCCTTTTTTAGAGAAACCACGAAATATAAGTTTTGTTAATAAGCCCCTGCTACTTCAGGCAGTCTCAGGCAGCAGAGATTGTCCTCTCGAAACTGAAGACTTAAAAATCTGTATCTCAAAAAATGTACGACAGGTGACATATATAAATCCCCTCTCCCTCTCATCCCAACGGAATGCCTCAGAAGAGAGCCTTCAATGGAACTGGTTGCCTGGTGTCCTGTCGAGTAGATCTAATAATAATCCCAAACTGCATCCTCATTTCTAGCAATGACCTAAAAATAATATCGTGGAATGCCGCTGGAATAAAGAATAGCCCAGAAAAACTAAATTTTTTTACATACATTAGATGCTAACGTGATTTGTCTCCAAGAGACTTGGTGTGCAGAGAAATTATTTGTGGATAAGGATTATTTCTCGCTAAATGGCAGAGCTACCCCCTCTCGGAGAGGTCATGCAAGGGGCGGGGTGGCTTGCTTGCTGTCTAATAAGATAAAATGGGATTTTGTTCACTATATAGACCCTAGCAATCTTTTTCAGGCAATAACATTGTTTAATTTCGACAACGTTGAAAACTGTAAACCACTGATTTTGATAAATGCTTATATTCCCCCAGATGCCTGCCACAATGCACTTCTAAAGAAGGTATTTTCTTATATAAAGAAAATCATTGATGCAGAACCTACCCCTCATATAATTTTGCTAGGGGACTTTAATTGTAAAATCTCCAACCTCAGTCTAGAGATGTTCAGAAATAAGGACAAAGAGGAATCCTTGCAGATTCCTCAAGCCCTTTTTCCAGGCAACATTAGGACAAATAAGAGAGGGAAACTGCTCCTTGAGGAATTGACAGAAATTGAAGGTATTATAGCGAATGGAAGGTTATCCTCAGATACACCAGTGAACTTTACCCATAAATCAAATAATAGTGAATCCATTCTAGACTATGTGATAGTGGGAAGTACCTCCTTCTACCTTTTGAAAGATCTTACGATTTCTAATACATTATATAGCGAGCATAAAGTACTAACTATCACTGTAAATCTAAATCCATCTAAGACGGACCCATGGTCATTAAACAGTGAATTGGTTGGTTTTGGAAAGAAATCAGGGAGATGCCACTGGGATATTAGGGCAATTAGGGGTTTAGAGAGTATTCTAGAGGCTGCTGTGGAAAATTTGTTTAACTGGAAAGGATTTGAAATAGCATGTTTTGCTGATTTTATGAATATGGTGATTTCCATTGCAAAAAAAACGAATCAAAAAGGAAATACTAAAGTAATTCCCAGATCTCTTTGTTTACTTAATATTGAAATAAATAAATTAATAAGGGAACAGTATCTGATTTATTCGCCCGAGAGATACCATAGAATAGTATTACTAAAAAGAAGGAGAAGTAGGGTGAAGGTTAAGATGAAAAAAGAGAGGGAAGATACTATATGGATTAAATTGCGGGAAGCTGCGTTTAAAGGTCAAGTAAGAACATTCTGGTCTCTCATTGGGAAGGGTTGTGGAGTAAGATCTAGACCACTTCCAGTAGCCATTGAAGAGCATATATGGGTTGGTTACATCCAGAACCTTTACGCAAGTAACAGAACGGTAGTTGGCTGTAGTGGAGCAAATGAGGATTGCTCACCATATGGACCACCTTCTGAAAAAGACATCGAACTGGCCATTAAGGGTTTGCGTTCCTCTGGGGCTATGGGTCCGGATGAGCTTCCAATCTCGGTTTTAAAACAAAATAGCAAAATGTGGAGCAAAATTCTTTTTCCGGTGTTTAGTTTTTGTTTTGCATGCAAAACCGTTCTCCCATCTTAGAAGGGGAGCATATTAGTCCCCCTTTTCAAGAAGGGAGACCGTGATGCTCCACATAACTATCGACAGATTGCCCTTTATGATGCCATAGGTAAAGTTTTTGCCAAATGCCTTCTGAAGCTGATCAATGATTGGGTGGCTAAGGGTGAAATTCTACCCTTCGAACAGACCGGGTTTAGGAAAAGGCATGGAACCATGGATAATCTAACGGCATTGCAAGTCATAACTGAAAAATACATTAAGATCCGAGGAGGGAGAGTCTATGCAGCCTTCATAGACTTCTCCACAGCATTTGATAAAGTAGATCGTCCTTTGCTGTGGAGGAAACTATCGGACCTTGGCATGCCGACCACCCTTCTGGAGCTAGTTCGGGCTCTTCACTCTGATACTTGGTGTAGAGTCTTGATGGGAGGGGAAAGAGGTCTATCCCAAGTTATTACTACGGCAAATGGTTTAAAACAAGGTTGTTTACTGGCCCCTTTATTATTTTCCTTATACATATCCGACCTCCCGTATGCCCTGTCTTTATGTGAAGGTATCGCCCCTTTATTGGGGGGTAAATCGATTGTCTGTCTGCTTTATGCACACGATATATTAATACTGGACTTAACACCGAGAGGATTAAATAATCGTCTGCAGGCATTACATGAATACGCAGAGGCCCACCACTTAAAGATAAATGCGTCAAAAAGTAAAGTAATTTGCATGACGGGAAGGAAAAAGCTGAAGTATGGGAGTTTTGCCTGGTCTGTTGGTGGACAAAAATTGGAAGTGGTAAAATCTTATGTCTTCCTAGGAAAAACAATAGGTGGAAATTTAAGTGATAAGGCTCACATAGCAAATAATACTCGGAAAGCAATGGCACGAGGCAAAAGTTTAATCTCCCTCTATAGATCTACAGGCAGAAGACATTTTGCCTTTTTACTAGAGGTTTTCCGTGCTAAAATCCCAGCTTCCTTACTGTACGGCATCGAATTACTTGACCTAGGAAAATGTTTTTTTTTAAATATAACAGAAGGCAAAATCTTGCGGTATCTAACCTCAGTTAATGCTGCCTGTTCCGTGGCCGCACTTAGGTTGGAATTTGGTCTGCGTAGTAGTTGGGTTCAGGGCCTTGCAGGGATAGTGCGATGGGGTTCAAGCCTCGCAAAGGGAGAACCTGGTACACTAAGATCTCTTATTCAGAAAGAACTATTAGGAACTCTAAAAGAGCATTCTTTAATTGTAAACATTTTTAGAACTGCAGTTGACCTGCTTCAATTAGATGAATCTGTACTTTTTACTCTATCTCCATATCAGCTAAAGTCCACTTTGAAACTGGCTTCCTGGAAATTAAGCTTCATTATGGATAGGGAAGCTCGTATTTCAAAGAAAGGTGTTCTGGCCATTGACTCTTGTCTGATAAGTAAAGTACAACCTTATATTACTTGGAATCTCCCCCATGGAGTACGCCGTTTTTGGCTTTTATTGAGGCTGGATCTTCTTCCTCTGAATAATGTATTGTCCAGATGGTATGGTTCTTCAGCTGTGTGTAATCTTTGCAATAATTCAATTCAGGGTGTTACTCATGTGCTTTTTGTCTGCCCGGCTCTACTTTTACATCGGCGTAAGTGGATGAGACCAATTTGCCTACAACTAACTATTTTGTCTGCCACCGCATTTATAGACGCCATTTAGAATCCACCAAATGAAATGTTGTGCCACAGAATTTTGTACTTTTAAAAAAATTTTTTTAGATATATATTAAATTTTTTATGTATGGATGTTATGATCCTTTTAGAGATTCTATCTGATCTTCTTAAAATGTTATCTCTGTATCCTATACTCGATTGTATGAAAATGTATATTTTATCTTTGTTGTTCTTTTATGTGGATCTCGTTTGAGTTCCAAAAACATAAATAAATTGAATACTTGAATACTTCATTTCAGTGCAGTAGTGAAGGAAAGAATCTACAAAGCTATGGCCTGCCCCAGGAAATACACTAAAATATGGGGGCCATTGTGGGACAGGCTTCAGCAGGAGTATCACTAACAAGACATTAGAGGAGAGCACAACATTCACAAATGTTTGTTATTTGTTTTTATTGCATAAACAGTAAATGTACATATATGCTAACTATGTGACTAGGCTGAAACTTCCTGTGTTGTCACGAGTTATATTTTTTGTATTGATTTTTTAATGATAACATTAAAATAACATTATTTTTTCTATAAAAAATCTTCTACATAGAAATTTCACATGAGATGTCCACCTTGAGATAAGGAAAAGAGGAGGCAGGAACAAACATTATTGTTCTTAATACTCCTTTTTAGGTCTTGTCTAGGCAGTGCATGCGCACTTTCTCTGTGACACAGGCTGTATCTACAATCTGGGCTTCGAGCAACCCCTATCTTTTTCATTGGTTCTTCTTACTGTCCTTTTTAAATTCCTGCTCTTGATTGGTGAAATGGCTAACTAGTCCCTCCTTTTGGACTTTTGTAACTTCCCATACCGACCCTGTTACATGTGCTCTTACTCTTCATGTTATTTGCAATACTTTTGGAACACTCTTTTCTTTTGTTGGCCTGTCCCTGCTCTGATTGTAGTGAGAAGCGTTCATGTTTTGTTTACTTCGTGCACTGGCTTGATGAAAGGTTCACGGTTGCTTCATTTACAGTGCTTTTTTTGTTTATGGTTACAACACTTAAGGAGAGAATGGATCTTTAATTACAAATTCTTTTTAGCAGATGCCAAGCCTCTAACATGGCTCCCAGTTTCACAGTCAGCAGCTCAGGTGTTACGCCACACCCGCTCTCCTAACCATTGCTGGGCATAGGCGTTAGTGTTTTTATTTGGGAGTGGCTGAGTTTTGTAAATATTTGTTTTTCCTTTTTAAGTGAAGCCTTGCCTCCTCCTCAGGTTTCCTTCTGGGCACAACATGGAGGCTGCTACAGAAGTCCGCACCCCATTCATTATTTCTGCACGGCATGATGGCTGCTGTAGGCACCTGTACCCTGTTGTACCAGTACCTATATGTCCCTGGAAGTGAGCTGTTTCATGTGCACGCTGCTCTTGAGCCTGCCTTAGCATGTTTACATTTCTTGTTTAAAAGTTTTTGTTTTGATATGCTTTATCTTGTGCTTACATAATGTGTTCAGTAAACTTGTTGTGCTTTTAAATATGTAACAGCTTTGCTGGCATTGCTTCAGCGTTGGCTAAGTCAGTTACTGCTGACAGGCCAAGGCACAAGTTATGCTGGTTTTGGGATCTGTGCTTTTAGACTTGAAGAAACATATTTTTTCAGCAAACATACCTACCATCGTACTGGAGTCTCCTTTACCCTGTGCAACATTTGGCACCGTGTGATTTTAACTTTGTTGGAACTTTTTGTCTTAAGGAGCCTATAATAATGTATACCCATCTTCAGGAAACATACCAACCATCATACTGGAGTCTCCTTTACCCCATACAACATACCCTGACCCCGTTCTTCCCTGTGGCCTACCAAAGCCCTCCTTACCCTGTCACACCACCCTCTCAGTTCCACCCACAGCGCAAACAACATCGGTCTGCAAGATCACTTTTATGTTGCGCCTTCACAATCTCAGCTTTTGGCTTCTTAACCAGTTTTAGGGGACTGTAAGCGTGAGTCAAGGTCTCACACCCCTCATCAACCACTCTCCACTACTCCATGTGCTGGGCCCCTCACTCGTTCTCAGAATGCTTCTGTGCTGCCATTTCAGAGAAGAGCAGGCCTGCGGAAAGTGTTAATGTGCGGCTGTGTTTATGTGGAAAATCTCGGCACGCCTGCCATATGTTCCAGCCTTATGTTTGTGGAAGAAGTCTCTAGGAGGTCGTCGCTGTGCTTCACCCATCCCAGGTAAACACAATGGAGGCCA
This sequence comes from Lissotriton helveticus, assembly GCF_964261635.1. Lineage (NCBI taxonomy): Eukaryota > Metazoa > Chordata > Amphibia > Caudata > Salamandridae > Lissotriton > Lissotriton helveticus. Next base: position 1,027,789,471 of record NC_136063.1, read on the forward strand.
TGTTTGTGGTGTGCCCTGTGCAGATTATCATGCCGATATGTAATTGCATGTGCCGTAGCAAAAAGTGCAGGACCTTCATATTGTCCTGGTTATAAACATGGCCTAATGATTACCCCTTGCAAGTATGTGTTGGTATGTCAATGAGACTGTCCACAGTGTTGCTAATATGACACTGTGACCCTCCCTTCAGTGTGGCTAATACCTCACAGGGATCCAGCACCCCTCATTTTCTTATCAATATGAGTTGCTAGTTATGGTGCTAATACTAGGCAGTGACATTTTTGCCACATCAGTGACACATATAATTTTAAACCATATTTGTGTTGGTGTAACTTTCTAAAAGCTGTCACTGTAACCTGTCAATATATTTGAACCAATATGATGCAGCTACCCTGTGCACTATAGCCAACCCACACATGTGCAAAAAGATGTACAGATTTGTTGCAAGGAAAAATCCTACTTAGTAAACTGAGACAGTATAAACCCTCTTCCATCTGGGGCAAGAATCCACAAATTCGCACAATAATGTGTGTCAAGATTACACAACTCTGTTAATATCTGTGCGGTGTTAGTTCTGCATAATTACCACTTTATACCTCATTCAAGATTTTATTGATTCTCTTTCTGACTGCACAAGGACTCCTTCACTTTCTGTTCCAATATCTTATTGTTATTGTCTTATCTGTGACAAGATTGTACAGTTAACTCCCTTAGCATAGGTGCCACACCTGGATAGTGACCCCCCTTCATTGCTGTGGCACAATCATTAATCTGTGTCAACATCATGTGTAGCCCACTTGGTATCGGTGAAACAAAATACACTGCTCTTTTGATATCTATTCCAAGATCATACATTGCCCCTGGGTATCTAGTCTGTATGGCACATTTTTTAATAATTACCCCATTATCTCCACCCAAATTGTATAGTAGCCCCTTTAGTGCCTGTGTCGAGTTTGAATTGTAAACCTCTTGTATTTGTGCGAATATTGCTCTTTGGTATCCTTTATATTTTTGCCATGATCACAACGTGGTCCTTTTTGGTACGTGTGCCAGGCCACACGTGCACAGTAGCCCTCTTTGTTTCTCTCTCAGTCACACAGTTGCCTCTTTATTATCTTTGTCAACATCATACACAGGTGACTTAATATTTGTGAAAAAGAGTATATTACTCTATTATCCATTCCAAGATCATACCATGCTACATTAGCATACAGTATATTTCTCAAGATTGTCAAGTAGAAAGTAGTAAAAATTGAAAAACAATTACACAACTCTCTCCGTGGGGCAAGTGAAATGATTCAAGTGGATTAGCTTTTCAGACATTTTGTGAGTTTTGTGAGTTCTATGTATATGTACTGTGATCTAGATTAATGATTTCTGCTACCATTTCCCGAATGGGAAATGGCAGCCCTGCAGTGCAATTATTTGCACATTATATTTTTGGGATGAGGATGGCTTTGTGAACAGCAAAAATAGTCATTGTTTAGTTATTTAGTCTATGGCGGGCAGAGCACCCAGGATCATGTGCTGCATAGCTAAACACTTATACGGTCCCAAAGGCGAGACCTATTGGCTAGGACTAAGCATATTACTAATTTCCCTCTTGTTGCAAAGTTCTAATATATATATATCTATATATATATCTATATATATATATATATATATATATATATATATATATATATATATATATATATATATATATATATATATATATTACCTACTGGCGGTCGCCAGTAGGTATATATAGTTAGGATTTTTTCCCTATGGGATTTTTGAAAATTCTATGTCTAATAACTTTGGCGTTTGTGGACGGAATTGGCTGAAACTTTCTGGAAAATGGAACATTTTGTTTCTGAGCAGCCTTTGGAAATTTGGGGGGGGGTCGTCAAGGGGGGGCCGAGAAAAAAGGGGGGTCCCAAAACGTGTTTTTAACATTGAGTTTTCCATAGGGCGGTTGGCCTCACTTTTAGCCCGAACGGCTGAATGGATTTGCACGAAACTTGGCAAAATTGTAGGGACTGGTAGCCCGATGTGCCTTTGCTAGGTCTCAATATATGTGCTTCAGTGGATTTTGAGAAATTAATGTTCAAAAAAAGATATATATCTGTAACAGCGGACCGGGCAGCGCTCCGGTTCGCGGACTTTTCGCGTACCGGAACTTCGCGTAGCGAAGCTGATTGGCTCTCCGGTGTCTGTCAACATTCTAAACAGTCCGGAGCGGCCGCCATCTTGTCTCTCGGTAGGATTGAGAGACAAGAGGAGGCCAAAACAAAGGGGGAAATGACCATAAGGGGGCATAGTATATCCTCCCTGACCCCCTAGGTTTAATGTGAAGGCTTTGAAAGGGCCCCGCGGGGCAAAAAAAAAAATACTTTTTTTTTGTTTTTTTGCGTGGGTAGCGCCCGGTTCGCGAACCGGGAAGCGTTCTGGGCAGCGTACTATAATGAAAAATGAATGATAGACTTTTCAAATACTGTATGTTAATTGATTGTTGGTTTTGTTGATTATTTTTTAATTTTTTTATTTTTTAAGCAAATATTTATTATTGTGATTGTGTTTCAAAATTTAATAACATTTCTAACATTTAACTAGTTTATGAATTACATATAAAAATGATTAAAGACTCAAACAATTTTTTTATTTTACATACAATTTTATTTTTCAGATTGTTTTTCAAAATTTAATAGAACGTCTAGCATTTGACTGTCCGATATGTCCTCTTGTTGAGTGAACATAAGTTCCCACATTTGACCGTCATCATAATGGAGTAAATGATCGACAGATTCTACACATTGAAGTAATTCATAGTCCCGTGACTCATCCATGAATTCTAAGTCATCAATGGGTTCCATAACTTGTTCATTGTTGCTGTCCAGAACAATTTCGAAGGAAACATTCTGCTCACCTTCCATTTTATTGCTGTAATTTGCATAAAAAAATAAATATATCAGTAGTGATAGGGCACTGTTGGGTTTAAGTTCAGACAGGTACTTGTGAGTTTATAACAGAGAAGTAATCTATGGGCACTGTATGGTTTCAGGCGTGAAGTAGTACTATTAAAAAGTGCCTGTGAAGAAGCCTAAGTAAATTCATAATTATACCACAGAAACCTAAATCAATCCATAATTATAATAAAGAAGCCTTTCTCAATGTCTAACTCTTACAGAGGGATAGTATATAACTATCTGAAAATGTTTTCAAATTTATAAAATAATATCTCACCTTCTAAAAACAAGTTTAAGTTGTGAGTGAAAATGATCTTGCAATGTAATTCAGGAAGTAGTAGTCAAAATGGCTGTGTTTCTCTCTCTTCCTTTATATATATTCAGGTACATAGCCAATCAAATGTCAGGTAAAAAAAGTAGAAAATGAAAGTAACATTTTAATTGGTTGTCAATTCCAACACTTCAGATGTGTTTTGAGAAGTAATTTACCTCAGGGTATTTAGTGAGGTCTACAGGCTAAATGGCTAAATGGAATTCCAATCAAATTTGTGAAAATGGTAGGGATTGGTATGTAGTATGAGCTAATCTATATTTGGTGAAATTGTCTCCAGTCGCTTTTCTGTAAACTACTTTCCCACCTTTTTTGATGGTGCGCTTCCCAGGGAGCGACCCGGTACGCGAACTGTTGAGCGCCCCGGTTCGCGAACCTTAAGCGTTACGGGAGTCCACCATTTTGTGTTTCGGTCGAATTAAGATACAAGATGGAGGGCAAATAATGTTCAGAATGGGTAGAAGGGGGCACGGTAGACTTATCTTGACCCCCTAGGTTTTCTGAGGGTGGCTGAGGAGGCCCATATGTGCGAAAAAAAAACATTTTTTTAAAAATTTAGCGAGTTTAGCTCCCGGTTTGCGTACCGGGTAGTGCCCCAGGGAGCGTACTTTGTTGAAAATTAGTGAAAAAAGTTAGAGTAAAATAATAATTGTGAGTGATCAGATGTAGGGTAGCTCTGAGAAGAGCTTTTGGGTTTATGGTACATTTAGGTACTTATAAGTAGGTACCAATGCACATTTTTAAATTCAGAATGAAAACTCTGTTCCCTTCATCTGAGAAGTGAACTCCATCTCCTCTGTAGATATCTTGCATGTAGTAACGCAAGTTATTGTTGTACAAGGAGCCCATTCCATGGTCTCTCATGTAAGCTGAAACAGATTTGTTTACATGCTTCCTCGACTTCTCAATTTGTGGACAAAATTGGTTCGACCACCTCCATTTCTGTCTTTGGCATATATTTGAATATACCAAGGCAGTCTGAGGAAAAAGTGCCATCAATTGCTCAAAGGTGTCCTTTAAAAGCATTTCCAGACCTACCCCAGTCAAAGTGCCCAAATCATTACCTCCACAGTGCACAATTAACAGGTCAGGTTTAGGCAAATGCATAAAGGTGACATTTTAATCTTCTGTGGCCAAACCACTTAATTTCCACATCTTGTAAATTGAGGTTAGTTAAATTTCTGTTCTTAGCATACCTGTGAGCCCAGTGGATATAACTATGTCCAACAATCCAGACAGAAAACATGGTGAGAGAAGGTTCTGCTGCAGTCAGATGAAGTGTGGCAATGAAATGGCAGTTGAAAAAATGAGAGTTTAAAATGAAAAAAACTGTGGAGTTTCTGTGTTAATGAAGCAGTAACAGTGATTGGTGGATTTTGATTGCTGAAAACAGAAAGTTAGGGTGCATGGATGAGTTCTTTGAAAGATGTATTTTGAATGGTCAATAAAAAATCATTAAATGAAAGATTGCAGTGGATACGCAGGTGCACTGAGAGTTCAGAGTTCAATTGCAACATTGTTGTGTGAACTTGCAAACACCAGAGGTCTTCCAAGAGGTGGTTGCCATGCAGAAAAGGCATGAAATGGCAGAGGGGGGAAGGGTTTTCATTTGAAAAAAAGTGAGGGAAGAGTTTTGATTGGGTGACATGAGAGATATGTGTGAAGAATTACAGCATTTCTGTGCTTTTGATAGCTGCAGACTCTGGAGTGCATACCTTTTGCTCTGCTGAAGACAAATTGGTGTGTTTCTGAGATTGTTTTCAAACTCAAAGTATTTGCTAAGGTGAGAAAATATTTCTTTAATTTAGATAGAGAATAGTGTGCTTTAAGGAGAAAATTATGAAGAAAGTTGTGTTTTTCAAATGTTGCTTTGTCTCAAGTGTTTTACAAATAGATTTTGTTTCTTTGAGAAAATGTAATTGGAGAAAATGTGAAGTATTAGTACTGACAGGGTGTTTTTCTGCATAAGAGCTGTGGAGTCTTTTCAAATTATGACTTGAAAATCGTGTTTGAGGAAAATGAATGGTTATAATATTTCTGACAAGGACATAATGGTGTATGCTTCTTTATAATGCAATTGACTGTCTCTGATGTTATTTTTCCCATTTTAATGTAAGACCTTTCTCTGTGGCGCAAATTGCTTGTAAATATGCTCCCACCTGTGCATGGCAAATTTAGATTTTGAATGTTTGTGTTACATAGCCATGTTAAAAGTGATACAAACATGCTGCAAAGGCAATCAAAAAACGCTTTTATGTGTCTTAAGGACATTTTAAGTAATTTTCCCATGTGCAGTGTTTTGAAATTATGATTTGAAAATCGTTTTTGGGGAAAAGGAATTGTTTTTAAATTTATGACAAGGACATAATGGTGTATGCTTCTTTATAAGGCAATTGACTGTCTCTGGTGTTATTTTTCCCATTTCAATGTAAGACCTTTCTCTGTGGCGCAAATTGCTTGTAAAATGCTCCCACCTGTGCATGGCAAATTTAGATTTTGAATGTTTGTGTTACATAGCCATGTTAAAAGTGATACAAACATGCTGCAAAGGCAATCAAAAAACGCTTTTATGGCGTGGCTAGCAGCCGGCGATGGCGGCAGCCTAGAAGGAGAGCTCCGTGTTTGAAGCGGCTCCCAGATAAATCCGGACATTTATCCGTCGTCTAAAATTCCCAGGCGGGAAGGCAACGAAGCCCAGGACCGGGCGGCAGCTAACCGGACCAGCGTGGCCTCAATCCGAGGTCGGGAACTACGGTTCTGACAGTCCCCCGTGTGGGCCTATGTGCAGCATCCAGACCGGGGACCACAGTGAGCGGCACGCCTGGCAGGAAGTGGCCCGTCTCGGCATTGACTTACCGGAAGTGCCCGGCTGCGAAGGGCGACAGCGGATGAGACTGGGGCATCCAGCCACCATCGCTGGACATCAGGAGCCCGAGACTTCCTGGCGAGGGGTCCCTCTGAGGTGAGAGGGATATAATCCTGCACGCCCGACGTGAGCAAAGACCAGCGCGCAGAGCGGAAACACCGAGACCGGCACCCGCCATCTTAGACAGCAGTTACCGTAGCGCCGGGGAAGGCGACAGAGGACCCACGCGGCTTCATAGACCGCACTGCGACTCCCCACTGCCGACCGAGGGTGCATTAAGCGGCGGAGAGCACGGATACCAGCCGGGCCTCGGGACACCCCCGCCAGGATTGGGTTCTGAGAGCTGGGAGACGTCCGCACGGAGTACTCCTCCTGCGCCCGCTGGGATCTGCCTGGCAGTAACTCGGGCCCCCCCACCAACGTCCAGGGGCCCAAGCAATAGACCCGACGGCCACGAATAAGGGGCGGCACACGTGAAGCTACAGGGGGGCGATAGGCAGCAGTCATAGGTTGCCTACCCCACAAACTAGTCCAAGAACTGACTGGCAGCCCCACGCCACCACACAGCGGACGCTCTGTCCAGCCTGCTTTCGCTACGGGACGCAGCAACCAACCACCTCTCAAAAGTTACACCTCACTCCGGTACACAGCGTGAGCCCCAAGACGACCCCCGGGTGGCTGAGTGTGGAGGATAAAGAGGTACGGCGCCTACATAAAGTCCTGTCAGCCCGAGAGACGCTGGGATGGCCGGCAAGGGGCCTAAAAACGTGGCGGCGCAGTCGCGCCTGGACCGGTTCGCGTACGAGAAGCCCGGCTCTCCCTCGCAGGAAGCCAAATCACAATCGGGCAAGACGGCCGAAGTGACCAGTAGCAGGAAGGCGACCATTGACGACGTCATGCGAGCTCTCACACAGGTGCAAGCCACGGTGGGGTCAATCTCAGCCGAGATAACACTTATAAGGGCGGACTTTCACAAGATGACAGAGAAAGTGAATAATATGGAGGTGGTCACCAAATCCTTGGTTGAGGACGTGTCGGAGCTACAAATTAGCATGGAGCGCATCTCAAAAGAAAACAGGGAACTGCGCGACAAGCTCGATGACCAGGAAGGGCGCTCGAGACGGAACAACATCCGTATCATAGGTGTGCCAGAATCGGAAGACACAAGGGCGATGGACCTCTATGTTGAGAACCTAATCAAAGAGACTCTGAAACCCAAAGGACTCTCCGCCTTCTTCACTGTGGAAAGGGCACACCGGGTACCGGGCGGGCGCCCTAAGACTGGAGCTAACCCCAGACCGATAATAGCAAGACTCTTCAACTTCAGAGATCGGGACACCATCCTACAGGCAGCAAGGAACTCGCCTCCCATCAAGATCCAGAACGCGACACTTGCATTCTTTCCTGATTACACGGCCGAGGTGGCACGGAGGAGGAGAACCTTCTTTGAAGTGAAAAAAGAACTGAGAGCCAGAGAAATCCCATACTCTATGCTCTTCCCAGCCAAACTCAGGGTCCTGGCTGACAACAAGACTTGGTTTTTTGATTCCCCGGAGGTGGCGCGAGACTGGCTGGAGGGATGGAGGACGGCGGGCCTCCCTCGTCGCTCCAACAGACAGAATAAACACCGTACTGCAGGCTCCCGACAAGGCTCGCAAATCAACGTCGAAGACACAGAGCTCCCGTCCCCGTTGGCCGAACATCATGAGGACAGTGCGGACGGAGAACAATGAATCTCTGCATTTGTTTGATTGAACCGATGGAGACGAAGAATGGCAAGGCCGCCATGGACACTGGGTGGAAGGGCCTCCGCAGCTGAGGAAGGGGGCCGCTGACCACGGAGGAGCCTTCACCCCAGCGAGCAAGTACTATGTTATGGGTTGGGATCAGGCACTCTGCTGAGTTGGGGGGGCGGGCAGTTTGGAGTCCGTTGAGCAGGGGGGCAGGGAGGGGGGGAGTTGGGGGTAGGATGGGGTTTTGGTTCTTAGTTTCTACACAGGGTCAAGATAGCTACGATGGGGCACACGAGCACAGAAAGATAATGTTACGATACTGCACGCGGGGTCACCGCACGGGCCTCCTGGTCCTCCACGCACGCATATCTTCCGTCTACATACCCGACCATGATGGGGGAGGGCACTGATATAGGGCAGGCGGCCCCGTTACGCCTCATGTCTTGGAACGTGAGGGGTCTGGGTGATAAAATTAAACGAGGGCTGGTCCTGCAAAGTATAAAAAGGTTGAACCCTGCCCTGGTCCTGCTACAAGAAACGCACCTCACCGGCACGGCCACGAAGGCACTGGACAGGAAAGGCTACAGTATGATAGTTCACTCCGAGTTCACGAAGGGATCCCGGGGCACCGGGATATTAATTCACCGCTCATCCAGGTTCATAACCCAATCAACAGCAGTAGACACACAGGGGCGCTTCGCAGCGGTACATGGGCAGTGGGAGGGGAAGCCGCTTAACGTGGTGTCGGTATATATCCCGCCGGCACTACACACCATAGCCTTCCCGGAAGTAGGGAGATTCTTATTAGACCTTCCAGAAGGGGATCTCGTAATGGGTGGGGATTTTAATGCAGTGGCACAAGACTCCCTAGACCGACACCCAGTGCACAAACACCGGGACACTCCAAACTACATGACTTCATGGAAGCGCAGGGCTTAGTAGACATATGGAGGCGAGTCCACCCAAATGACCGGCAGTACACATACTACTCGGCAGTCCACGACAGCCTATCGCGGATTGACTATTTTCTGACGTGGGGAGGGGGTCTCCTTACTTTCACTGACTCTCAGATTAGACCGCGAGGGGTTTCCGACCACTCCCCGCTGACACTGACACTGTCCAATCAGGAACGGACTTTCAGACGAGTCTACCCTATATACCCGGGTTACCTCAGGGAGCGGGGCATAGCCAAGGCTTTGAAAAGAAATACACGCTCCTACCTCACCGAGAATGTGGGATCAGTGGCGTCGCCTACAATCCTGTGGGAGGCCTACAAAACAGTACTCCGCGGACAGGCGATTTCAGTGATCACACAGCACAAACGCACACAGCGTCAGGAACTGCTGGGCCTAGAGGACCAGCTTGACAAGGCGACGCAGGACCACGAGGGGAACCCGATTGGGGACACCCAGCATGCGCTCCAACTAGCCCAGCAACGTCATACCGACTTTCTGCGCCGTAGAGTGAGGGAAAATATGTCAGCAACTGCGAGCAGGGTGTATGACGTAGGTGATAAAGCAGGGAAGCTTCTGGCGTGGCTGGAGAGGGCGCGGGGAGGTCAGAGGGCCATACTCCAACTGAAGGACCCTAGTGGTGAGATACAAACCAGCCCGGCACGGATAGTGGAACTCCTGGCGGACCATTCCACTCCGTGTATTCCCCTGACTATGAGGTCACACGAGAGATGGCAGAGAGCTCTCTCATAGGAGTGCCGACCCGCACTCTCTCCCCAGACCAACGGGATGAGCTTGACTCCGACCTGACGGCGGAAGAAATACAGATGGCCATAACTGTACTACACCCGGGGAAGGCGCTAGGCCCCAATGGTATGCCGATAGAGTGGTACAAACTCATGTCCGAAACGCTCTCCGCACCATTGCTCGATATGTTCCAGGAGTGTCGGGTGCAGGGGCGATTGCCTCCTGACCAGCGCACGGCCACAATAGTCGCGATACCTAAGCCCGGCAAACCCCCTGAAGAGTGCGGATCATACCGCCCGATCTCCCTCCTTAACGCCGAAAGTAAAGTTCTTGCGAAAGTGTTGGCCACCAGGCTACTGACCCATCTAGCACACCTGATACACCCAGACCAGTCGGGCTTCATGCCACACCGGAGCACGGCGCTGAACTTGAGACGGCTACATGGGGTGCTGGCCCGTGCCCCGCAGCTGGAGGAACCGGCAGCGGTACTGTCACTAGATGCTAAAATGGCTTTTGACATGGTGGAGTGGCACTATCTCTTTGCGGTCCTGGAACACATGGGTATTGGCCCGACGTTCATATCGTGGGTCAGACTACTGTACACCGATCCCGTAACCGCGAACGGACATATTTCAAGGGAGTTTCCGCTGGCAAGGGGCACGAGACAGGGATGCCCACTCTCGCCACTACTGTTCGCCCTAGTACTAGAACCACTGGCCACGATTATCAGAACCACCCAGCTGCTGAAGGGCATACAGTGGGGAGGTGGATGGGAGGATAGGGTATCCCTGTACGCCGACGACATGCTCGTCTACCTCATGGACCTCGTGAACAGTATCCCGGTCTTACTGGCACTGTGCGAACGCCACGGTGCGGCTTCCGGTTACAAACTTAACTGGTCCAAGTCCGTACTCTATATGGTACAGGGTGACCTTCCAGCATTGCCTGAGGATTGCCAACTGCTCGTAGAACACATCTCCTTTAAGTACCTAGGGATACAGATTACAAGGGACCACTCAACCTTCCTTGAACTGAATCTTAAGCCCCAACTAGACAGACTCAAATCAGACGTGCGCCTCTGGAAGAATCTCCCCTTGACACTTCTAGGTAGAGCAGCGCTCTTCAAAATGATGGCGCTACCTCGCTTCCTCTATGTTCTGGAGAATACGCCGGCGATGGTCCCCGTATCCTTCTTCCGCCAAGTGTCGGCACAACTGTCCGGCCTTCTGTGGGGAGACAAACCGGCCAGGGTGGCGCAGTTGAAATTGACTAGGGACTGGTATAGTGGGGGGATAGCCCTCCCAAACCTTGAAATGTACTACTGGGCCGCACACCTCAAGGTGATCAACCAGTGGGTCCACGCGGCACAGGACGACCCTGCATATGAGGCGGATAGGCGCCAACTGGGCATATCCACCCTTCTGGCCCCACTCTACAACAAAAGTATGGCGAGGAAGCTGGAAGGGCCTACCAAACACACGGTAGCCATCTGGCACAAAGCGCAAAGACGGCTGGGATGGGAGGGAGTGATTACTAAACTCACGCCACTATGGGATACCAAAGCCCTCGGTAACCTGCGCAGTTCAAAAGGGTTTGATCAATGGGATACCATTGGGATCTCTACGGTGGGCGACCTGTGGACAAGGGACGGCGTGCTCTCCTTTGCGACCCTGAGGGAGCAATACAACCTTGAGGTGACCGAAACATACAGATACATACAAATTAGGCACGCACTCTTGTCAGTGTTGGAACCAGGTGTTACCCTTCCGGAGTCGGCTCCGTTAGAGAACCGATTGCTTACGGATTACATGGAGTCAAGTGCAACCTCCCTCACTTACCGCAAACTGTTAAACAACCTGCCGGATCCCCTCGGGAAACTGAAGGAATACTGGGAGGACGAGATGGGGGACCTGGTCGAGGAGGACTGGAACGCAGCCCTGGCATCACCCAGGGAGGCAGGTATTTCCACCCGATTCAGGTTGGTCCAATTCAAGATACTACACAGGGTCTACTACACCCGCACGACACTATATAAAATACACAGAGCGGACCACCCATATTGCCTGAGAAACTGTGGGGAGGAGGGTACATTGTTCCACACTATATGGACCTGTCCAAGTATACGGGACTACTGGAGGCGTGTAACACGCACGATCAGCCAAACCCTCCGGAACCCGTTCACGCCTGATCCCAGAATCTGCCTTCTAAATGTGTGGGGCCCAACAGACTTGTCACTACATGCGAAGAGTTGGGTGGTCATTGGCGTAATGATGGCAAAGCGTGATATTGCCAAAAACTGGGGGGCACTTGAGGCACCCACTCTGGCGCAATGGTGCAGGAATATGGACGTGCTTATGGTGACAGAGAGGGCAGTGTATCAACAGAGACATAATCCGCGCAAATGGAATAGAATTTGGACACCATGGAACACATATAGGGGGGACATTTGTGAGCCTCTTCCTGAGGAGGAGGATGGAGATAGTTCAGGGGATGAGGAGGATCTGGAGTAGGGGGGGGGAGGAAGGGATGGGACCCAGGTACAGAGCCTGTCACAAGGATTTGGGAACTGTAAGTACAGGTGAGAGTGTTAACACCAGTCACTGCGTTCAGAGTGGCTAGAGGCCCATGGACACACCAATGTAGCACTGGACTACTGTGCCGGATCGTGAACTTTGACCCTTGAAGTAGCAAGTTTTAAGTTGGGGGGAGTTAAATGCAAAAGTTGCTCTATTGATCGTAAGCAGCTGAATGTTGACGCTGCTCTGCTGATTGAATAACTGTCATTTAATACCATGTGATGGCAACGAAAAAAATAAAAAAAAAATAAAAAAAAACACTTTTATGTGTCTTAAGGACATTTGATGTCATTTTTCCCATATTACATTAAAAGACCTTTCTCCGTGGGGCACATTCCTTGTAAATATGGTTACACTTGTGCATGGTAAATTTAGATTTTGACTGTTTGAGTTACATAGCCATGTTAAAAGTGACCCAAAAAAATTGCAAAGGCTTTCAAAAAACACTTTCATGTGTCTTAAGGACATTTTAAGTCATTTCCCTGTGGGCAGTGTTTTCAAATTATGACTTGAAAATCGTTTTTGAGGTAAAGGAATGTTGTTAAAATTTATGTGCGCCATATGCCCCCAAATTTCTTTTTCAGGGGTGCAGCAGGGTGTTCTTGAGACACCCCTGCACCTTTGGAAAAATTCCTAATTTGCGATGAGCTAATTGCTAATCGCAAATTGCACCTTCATTCCTATGGGCATCCTGGCCCATGGAAATGAATGGGTAATTTGCAATTAGCAATTTGCTCATCGCAAATTAGGAATGGTAAAGAATCGCTATTTATTCCTTAAAATTCGCTATTTTGGAAATGCAAAATAGTTTGATGATACATATGGCGGTTGATCTCTAACAAGATAAGAAGCTTAGGGATACATTTATGATGACTGGCGCAATGAAGTGGACATCACTTACTTCATTGGTAGAGCTTTACATGTATTATCTCCTCTGTATTCTTCATCAAGCGTAACTTTAATCTGCAATCCTGAGTAGGCCTCACCTTAAACAAACCTCTGGATAGGCCACACCTTATCGTCATCATGAATTAATCATTTAAAATGCTAGGGACAGATTTATGATAGGTGTATGCCTCTTTTGCGCCACTTACAAAACACTGCCCATGGGGAAATGACTTAAAATGTCCTTAAGACACATGAAAGTGTTTTTTTTAAAGCCTTTGCAATTTTTTTGGGTCACTTTTAACATTGCTATGTGACTCAAACAGTCAAAATCTAAATTCACCATGCACAGGTGGGAGCATATTTACAAGGAATGTGCTCCATGGGGAAAGGTCTTATAATGTAATATGGGAAAAATGACATCAGAGACAGTGAAATGCCTTATAAAGAAGCATACACCATTATGTCCTTGTCATAAATTTACAAACCATTCCTTTTCCCTAAAAACGATTTTCAAATCAAAATTTGAAAACACTGCACATGTGGAAATCACTTAAAATGTCCTTAATTCAAAATTTGCTATTCCTTATTTTGCGATTGCACTGGAGGATTTGCAAATTTTGCGATTCCTTAAATGCAATGTATCAAACAAAAAATATGTAAAAAATGACATTAAGGATTTGGAAACTACCACCAACTTCTAGTTTGTGGTAATTTGCGAATTCTTTTCAAAAAGCTTTTTTTCCAAAAAACAAAAGGTGCCATATGACGCCAATACATGCCCTTAGGGCATGTATGTGCGCCATATGCCACCAAATTTATTTTTCAGGGGTGCAGCAGGGTGTTCTTGAGACACCCCTGCACCCTTGAAAAAATTCCTAATTTGCGATGAGCTAATTGCTAATCGCAAATTGCACCTTCATTCCTATGAGCCTCCTAGCCCATGGAAATGAATGGGTAATTTGCAATTAGCAATTTGCTCATTGCAAATTAGGAATGGTAAAGAATTGCTATTTATTCCTTAAAATTCGCTATTTAGGAAATGCAAAATAGTTTGATGATACATATGGCGGTTCATCTGTAACAAGATAAGAAGCTTAGGGATACATTTATGATGACTGGCGCAATAAAGTGGACATTACTTACTTCATTGGTAGGCCTTTACATGTATTATCTCCTCTGTATTCTTCATCAAGCGTAACTTTAATCTGCAATCCTGAGTAGGCCTCACCTTAAACAAACCTCTGGATAGGCCACACCTTATCGTCATCCTGGATTAATCATTTAAAATGCTAGGGACAGATTTATGATAGGTGTATGCCTCTTTTGCGCCACTGTGCGTCACTTTTATGATGCAGCGGCGGTGCAAAAGATTTGCTATGAGGCGACAAAATTTCAAATTGATGCATTTAGGCAGATGTGTCATGGTGTAAAAAAAACGTGCCACATGAAACCGATGCAGCAGTGATGCAAAAGATGCACCATGTTGCAAGACAGGCCTCACTTGGGGCCATATGTATCAAGCTAATTAGCATTCGCAAAGATCAAAATTCTGCGAATTTCGGCCTTTGCGAATGCTAATTAGACAAATGGTATGTATCAAACAAGTTTGATGCAAAATAAGGAATAGCAATATTTGCTATTCCTTATTTTGCGATTGCACTGAAGGATTTGCAAATTTTGCGATTCCTTAAATGCAATGTATCAAACAAAAAATATGTAAAAAATGACATTAAGGATTTGGAAACTACCACCAACTTCTAGTTGGTGGTAATTTGCGAATTCTTTTCAAAAAGTTTTTTTTCCAAAAAACAAAAGGTGCCATATGGCGTCATATGGCACCTTTTGTTTTTTGGAAAAAAAACTTTTTGAAAAGAATTCGCAAATTACCACCAACTAGAAGTTGGTGGTAGTTTCCAAATCCTTAATGTCATTTTTTACATATTTTTTGTTTGATACATTGCATTTAAGGAATCGCAAAATTTGCAAATCCTTCAGTGCAATCGCAAAATAAGGAATAGCAAATATTGCTATTCCTTATTTTGCATCAAACTTGTTTGATACATACCATTTGTCTAATTAGCATTCGCAAAGGCCGAAATTCGCAGAATTTTGATCTTTGCGAATGCTAATTAGCTTGATACATATGGCCCCAAGTGAGGCCTGTCTTGCAACATGGTGCATCTTTTGCATCACTGCTGCATCGGTTTCATGTGGCAAATGTGCGCCATATGCCCCAAAATTTCTTTTTCAGGGGTGCAGCAGGGTGTTCTTGAGACACCCCTGCACCCTTGGAAAAATTCCTAATTTGCGATGAGCTAATTGCTAATCGCAAATTGCACCTTCATTCCTATGAGCCTCCTAGCCCATGGAAATGAATGGGTAATTTGCAATTAGCAATTTGCTCATTGCAAATTAGGAATGGTAAAGAATTGCTATTTATTCCTTAAAATTCGCTATTTAGGAAATGCAAAATAGTTTGATGATACATATGGCGGTTCATCTGTAACAAGATAAGAAGCTTAGGGATAGATTTATGATGACTGGCGCATCACCAGGGATGTGTCAGTCATCCTGCGCCGCTGTTCCGCCACCCATGGTGTGCTGCATTTACAATGCGGCGCAGCATGGGGCAAAAATGGCACAGATGCGTGACGTATCTGTGCTGTAAAGGTGGCGCATTGCTGGAGTTCTATCGCAAGTGCGATGCAGCTCCAGCAAGGCTCAGGGGTGCCCCATCTCCACAATGTTGCGTCAAGACCTATGCCTGCTTAAAGCAGGCGCAGGGTTTTGACGCAGCTTTCTCCTATCTGATTGTAAATGCGGCACACCATGGGTGGCAGAGCAGCGGTGCACGTTAACTGGTGCATGCCTGGGGATGTGCCATTTAACATAAATCTGCCCCTTTACATTTAAGTATGTGCAGGGGACACAGAGTCGGTGGGTGAGGCTTATCCAAGGTTAAGAAGAGATGAGTCCTGTTCACTGAAAAATTAGACATAGGCTTCACCTGCTCAGCATCGCTGGACATGGCTAAATAATAGCTGCAAAATGTTACTCTTGTTAAACAATTTTACTATTATAATCTCTGAGATTTGTCTCTTACTCTGCAACATCTCATTGTTGTTATCTTTCTTTAAAGATAAAGACAACATCAACATGAGCGATAATCTGCAATCAGTTGATTTTGACCTCATCATTGAACTTGTAATTGAAACATCAGTGGATGTTGATCCCTTGGATGATTTAAATCCTGAGGATGAAGAAGAACGTGATGAGGATGCAGATTTGTCCGAATTATATGACATAGGGTGGGAAGCTGACCTGCTTGATGCTATGGAACTATAAACATTTATTTTTAAAATTTATAATAAATAAAAAGTAAAAATGTAAACCGTTTAATTTAAAAATAAAGACACCTTCAAAAACAGGTTATGTGTAGTGTCTTCAATAAAATATTAAAATATGCTCATAAAATTAGATCAGATTCACATATAAGATAGCACAGGTAACATGAATATAAATTCCATTTCTTTTCTGCTATTTCTGTATTCTAAAATTGCCATGCACTAAAAAATCTTATATGTAAAAATGTAAAGTAGTGTTTTAAGTTTTTGATTACTGTTATTGATGTACTGTTGGGTAATAGTGGTTAATAACATTTTTTAATATATTTTACCACAGATTCAACTGCAGATCATTTCAACATTTCACCATGCCAACAAAAGAAAGACTGAGAAAGGCTGCAAAACGTCAAAGACAGCAGGTGATTGAAAAAAAGCAGCAGTCCTCTATCAAAAAGATTTGTCAAGTCAACAAGAAAGCACCGGGTAAGAGTACAAAAACATTCATAAGAAATATTTGCAGTAAAAAAAATATTACTACAGAAAATGTTTCAGTCCAGAAAAAGAGAAGCAATTCAAATGGAAAGGAAAGGCCAATCAAAAATGTTACTGCTAGAGCAAGAGATAACTCTGTGCATGATAGTAGAAGGAAACAACAGTTTAGGGACATTCGTAAACGAATGTTCCGCAACAGGATAATTGGCAATTTGTTAAAAAATATTAAGAAAGGTCAACAGAAAGTGGTTTTTTATAAGAGAAAAAAAAAAGTTGAGAAAGTTATTGATCAGGCATTTGAAATTAAACGTAAGTTATTTATTTTGATAATCAATAGAATTAGGAAGCTAAACAAGGCAATTTATGATTTCAAAAGAAATAGTAGATGGAAGAGAATAGTTAATCGTAGTAATTTTTGTGAAGTTTTTTCTGGAGAATGGATGCATAGTTCAAGCTGTGAGGCATTTTTTAATGAGGAGAGTTATTTCCAGGATAATGATTTGGTGCATGCAGTTGACACCAGTGGTCGTGCTTATGAAGTGAAAGATGGTTGTCCAGTTGAAAAAGAAAAACTTGTGACAACAGAGGCAGAAGAGGTGTTAGGTAATGAGGTTTTAGGAAGACGTGCTAAGGGTCCTGTGTACACCTGGAAGTGTAGTAGTATTTGCAGTGTGCGACAGGATTCCATCAATTTGCTTTGTGATTTTGTACGGTCATTTAATAAGAAAAGTTTGAAGCAGAAAATAAGGTTGTTGCAAGAATTAGATCCTTGCAGAGTGAGAGAAGTGACAGGTTTGCATGGTCATTCACTGGCTTGTCTTTCCAGGAGAGTATGCCAGAGTGTTTTTCATCATTTCAGGATGCTAGCAGTGCATCATAATAAAGTGAGGAAATTAGTTAGAATGTTGTATTATGCTAAGAGTCCAGCAATTATGCTTAAAAAATTATGTGCTGCTCTTTTGCATGGTTCTGAAATAGATGTGAAGAATATATGTGAAGAAATTGAGTTTTGTTACTTTGGAAGTAAAGAGGAGAATGTTGAAATTGACCAAGAAGAAGCGGGTAATGTGGAAGATAGTGTACAGGTTTCCAGTACAGATAATTTCCAGAGGGAAATTGCCACGTTTCAGGTCAAATCAAGTGAGAGGCCAAATTTCACTTGTGTGTGTTGTCGACGCACTTATTATAAGAATCAGACTAAGTTAGTGGATTTATATGCAAAAAGTGAAAGGGAAAATAATAGTGAATGGAAGGATTTCGCAACATACTTGATGGTAGAAAATTGTTTTGATTTGGGATTGGATCAACGTGTGTGTACTTATTGTTGTTGCAAATTAAATCAAAACCAGATGCCTGCTAGAGCAGTTCATAATAATCTGGAATTGGTTGAGATTCCTTCTGAATTGAAGGATTTAAATACTTATGAATCTATTTTGATTCAAAGTATCCATCCCTTTCAGGCTATTGTAAGAATGGAGCCAAAGACAGGGAAATTGCCTCCATCAGATTTACAGAGAGGATTAAAGGGAAGAGTTGTTTATTTGCCTCTAGATTTGAAGAAAAACATTAACACAATTGGAGTAGAAAAAGTGGACGAGGAACCTCTGGTTATCTTAGTTAATGGGGTTCCGACAAAGAATAAGAAAATATGGCAAGATTTAGTAGATGTTAGGAAAGTTAAAAAGGCAACATTGTATTTGAAAAAAAATAATAAATACTATAAGAATGTATATGTTGCAGAAGAGGAAGTAAGTGAGGAAGAGGATAGCGATTTGTGTGCTGGTCAAATTGAGAAAGTAGAAACTTCTACTAGTGAAGAAATATATGAACATTATAGTGTTCATCCTTTGCATTCCAAGGAAGTCATGGGGAATGCTATTGAGTTGTTTCAAATGAAACAAGCGAAAGGGAGTCCCATTAGTGTTTGGGAGGAAAGTTTGGAAGCTCGGTGTTTCCCACAGCTTTTTCCAACAGGTCAGGGAGGAAGATATGATGAGCGACCTCATCAAATTCCTGCTTCTGAATACCGGACTTTGCGATTGTATGCAGGAGATGCTAGGTTTCGACAATGCATTCCTTATTTGTTTCATCTCCTGTTTGAAAGTGATCTGTCTGGACTGTCATATGCAGTGAACCACATCTTGAAAAGTGGTATACACATGCAAAACATCTCGGCAAGTGACTTTATGGATAAAGTCAATGTCCAAGACAGTATTTTGGATTCTCACCTGATTAATCTCATGGCCTGTCAGCGTGGTACTAATGAGTACTGGTACCGTCGTCATGGTGATTTAAAATGTATGCTGAGGAACTTAGGTACTCCCACATGGTTCCTCACTCTGAGCTGTGCCGAGTATGGCTGGGAAGACTTACTTGAATTTCTACGAGAGGCAAATGCTAACGTAGAAAACATCGAATTCAAGACACCCGGAGAACTGTGCTCTTTGGATCCAGTCAATGTATGTAGGTACTTCAATCATAGATTTGAAGCTATGATGTCTTTCATCATGAATAAGAAGAATCCACCTCTTGGAGAGGTGTTGGATTTCTTCTGGAGAAAGGAGTACCAAGCAAGAGGTGCTCCTCATATACATATGTTGCTGTGGATCAAGGATGCACCTAAATTTGGAACGGATCCAGAAGACTCAGTGATGAGTTTTATACAACAGTATTCTACGTGTGCTGTTCCAAACGCAAAGGAGAAGAAAAGCCTAAGAGAAAAAGTTCTGCGTTTCCAAAGCCATCGATGTGGAAAGTACTGTCGTCGTAAATTCCGAAACAAGGACAAGTTCTACACCAAATGTCGTTTCGGTTTTCCACGACCGGTGATTTCTAAAGGAAGAGTAAACAGTTTGATGTCTTCGCTGCGACATAATGTGATGAAGAAATCACCTAAAAACACATACAATTTGAAGAGGAACGAAGAGTCCAAGTACATCAACGACTACAACCCGGTGATTTTGTCCATGTGGAATGCTAACATGGATATACAGTTTGTGGCTGATAACTGTATGGCTGTGGCTCGGTATGTGACGTCTTACATCACCAAAAAAGAGAAGACAGAATTGAAGGATATGTGGGAGGACATTTCCCATGAAAAGAGCCTCAGCAAGAAGTTGTACAGTTTCAGTCTGAAGATGTTGTCGCATCGAGAAATCGGAGCGTACGAATGTTCTGACCGGTTGTCTTCAGCAAGTCTCTATGCCAAGTCCAGGAGTATCATTTGGGCGAGTCTTGGTCTTGCTGCAACGCGTAATCGAGTTCTCAAACCTGTGCGGGAAATTGAGTATTTGGCGGAAAAGGAGCCAAACAGTACCGACATTTTGAAGACCAACATGTTGGATACATATTATCCAAATCGAAGTATTCACCTCGAGAATGTTTGTCTGTATGAGGTTCTTCAAAATTACATATTCAAGAGGAACATCAAAGAAGATACTGAGAAAGGAGTGTATGCTGTAATAGGAAGTGAGGGATGTCTGGTCAAGCAAAGAAAATGCCACTTGGTAAACCATCGAAAATTGAGTGGCGAATCTCCTGAAAAAAGGAGTTTTTCTATTTAGCACTTTTGCAACTTTTCAAGCCTTGGCGTGCAGAAGAGGAACTGCTTGGAGATTTTCTCTGTTACGAAGACTCTTTCAATGCCGCCAAGGAGACCATAGAATGTCCTGCTTTTCCCAAATATGTACAAATGTTGAATGCGGAAATTGAGCAGGAAGCAATGATTGCAGCCGAGATTGCCAGAGACAGTTCTCAGGACAGTCAGAGTTCTGCTTCATTGAGTCAGGATCCACTAGGAGGACCTGTTATCGAAAATGAAGCTGCCACTGCTATGAATGAAGTGGAAAGAGCCATGGCACATGCTCAGGAGGATGCGGTTAACTTAGAAGAGTTGGAAAGACAACTCAACGTTGAGCAGAGGAAAATATATGACGAAGTTACCATGCAAATTGATCATGGATTAAGTCATGACAAGAAAGAGTGCTCATGTACGTCGTTGAAGCCTGTCCGACTGTACGTGAGTGGAGAAGCGGGAACTGGAAAAAGTTTCCTCATTAAAGCAATTTCATGCTATTTGCAGGAAAGGACAGAGTCATCGCTGTCTTGTGTTGTCACCGCTCCAACTGGACTGGCAGCACATAACATTAAAGGGATTACTTTACATCGTTTACTGATGCTGCCAGTGGAGCATGACAACAAATTACAATATCACAAGCTATCTGGAGATGCTTGTTATGAAGTTTCAAGAATCTTGAGGAAAATGAAACTTCTTATCATTGACGAAGTAAGCATGGTTTCCAATGTCATGCTTGCCTTTGTGCATTTGAGAATGCAAGAAGTTCTCAAAACAGAGTATGATGTGTTATTTGGTGGCAAACACATCATTGTTTTCGGAGATCTTCTGCAGCTGACACCAGTGAAAGGGCAACCTGTGTTCAAAATGCTCACGCATGAAGATACCAGGAAGTGCCTAGGCAGCATTGGCAACGTCAATATATGGTTAAACTTCAATTATGCTGAACTGCATGAAAATATGCGTCAGGCGAAGGATGAAGTTTACAAGACTATTCTACAAGATGTTAGAATTGGAAAAGTGACCGAGCATGGGAAAGAAGCTTTACATGCACGATTACTGTCAAATTTATATCCAGAACAAGATGTTGTGCCTGAGAATATTTTTCAGAAAATTACTGAGAAGAAATCTGGAATATGTTTGATGCCAACTCTTGCAGAATGTGCCAAATTCAACAACAAAATGTTGCATTTAGAAAAGCAAGAGATTGTGAAACTGGAAGCTATTGACAGAGTAGAGCATATGGGATCAACAATTATTTTGTCTGAGAATCTGAAAACAAAATTGGATTCATTAGAGAAGAGTATATCTAAAACTGCAGGTTTTGAAAAGACTCTGAATGTGTGCTTGAACTGCCGTATAATTTTAAGAAGGAATTTACATGTTGAAAGAGGTCTGGTAAATGGATCAATGGGTAATGTTGTTGATTTTGTAAAATACAGAAATAGAGATGGAATTGAATTTTTAAAAATTAAATTTGATGGCATTGAGGAAGTACAGCTAATTGGTCGTTGCTCTGCTAGATTTTTGCTTGTAAAAGACTTATATGTTCGCCGTAAGCAGTTTCCTGTTTGCTTGGCATATGCGGTGACAATCCATAAATCGCAAGGTTTAAGTGTAGACAGTGCATTGGTGAATATTGGCAGTTCTGTGTTCAAGGAGGGTATGGCATATGTGGCATTGTCACGAGTTAGAACTTTATCGGGATTGTACTTGATTGAGTGTGATGTCACAAGCATTTGTGCGGATCTAGATTGTGTTAAGGAATACAATAGGTTAAGAAGAGAGTATGCGCCACATTTGCCTCAATATCCTTTGTTTGAGAAACGTGTGGTAGGCCGGAAACGAAGAAATGTAACCAATACTGGGGAGGTTGTAGCAAAAAGACGAAAAGTCGATGAACCTGAAATTATAAGCAGAAACAAAAAGAATTCTGTTGAAGATGTTGTTGGTTTTCAATTTGAAAACAGTTCTGGTGTCAACTGCTATGCTAATGTAGTGGTTAATGTTTTGTTTTCTCTAGAAAACGTAAAAGAAGAGATTGTGGTCAATTCTGATCAAAGATTTTGCAGTTTGTTAAATTCTGTGTTAGAGAAATGTAGCACTGATAGAACTAACATAGAAAGTGTGTCTGAAATTCGAAATCTGTTAGACAGATGTTCAGGCCAAACACAATTCTCTCAAAATATTCAGCAAGATTGTCAGGAGTTTTTAATGTATATGCTTGATGTATTGCATGCTGAAGGTGTAGATGTAGATCAGCTGTTTGGGCTTTCTTATCAATGACAGCATGACTGCGAGAACTGTATGGTATCAAGTACTACTAGTGTAGACTCAGAAAGATTTATATATTTAACTTTGCCAGACAGTAAATCAGTCTCCTTTAATAAGCTAGTAAAAGCAGCTGATCACAACATGGAGTGTAGCCAATGTAAATCTGAAATGATGTCCACATTATTTATACGAACATATGGCCAGTATGTCATTTTAATGTTCCAACGATGTAGGCCTGATGGAACAAAATTGACAACTTTAATTAAAAATGTTGTGGCTTCGCAGTTGTCAATATCAGGAAGGACTTTTGTAACTGCAGCAATTATATATCATGACGGTCCTTCAATAACATCAGGACATTACACAGCTTATTTAAAGTCTAGAAATGGCTGGTCATTTTGCAATGATTCTGTTTTAATTTTAAAAAAAAAATTGCCGTATGACCTTAAAAACTCTTACCTGGTGTTTTTAAAACCAAAATTTTAGGGAAAGAATCTCGGGATGTGCTCTGTGGAATTTCAAGAAGTTCTAATGGCTCCTACACGATTTGGCCTTGAGGATAAGTGTAGTTCAGAGACATAACTTCTAACCATAAGACTGGACGTCATGGAGAAATAAGTGCACTTTGAATGAGTTCAGAAAAACTATTTCTTTTTATAAGCTAATTGAAGCAGCCAATCAAAACATAGAGTAGAGGGAATGTAAGTCTGCAATGCTGTCTACTGTTTTACATTGCTTTGTGATTAAAAGTGATGTAGAGAATTAAATAATTGTAGTAGTCATAGAGGTACTGTAAGTCTGCTTCATAGTAAGCAGTATCAGTGTCATAGGAAATGTAGAACATGACTGAGCAAGAAGGGGAAGATATTACTATTCCAGGATTGTGAAAATGATCTTCAACATTTTAATTCTGAAAGTTGCAGAAATGCCAAATGACGGGATTGGCTTACAAGAAATCCAAGAGTTATAAATGGCTCTGACAAGATTTGGCTTTGTGGAAACTTGTGGTAGAGAGCAAGAAGTCATTTATTGCATGTAACATGTTTTTAAAAACGATGGAGGTTTTCTTTCAGAAAGTGGCGGGCTGAAAGTAATAACAGCACAACAGAGTGTAAGCTGTTCATAGGACATCCTTTGACGTCATGGAAAGTAAGTTAACTTTAAGGAGTTCTGAATTCTGATTTGCTATGTTGTATGGGTTTTTTAAACACAATCATTTTGATTGTGTTTTTTTTCCCCGCTGTTATATGATGAATACCTTCAAGTCAATGTTTTTAGTGAATTTTGATACATTCTGAGAACAGCAAAAATAAACCATTTAACATGTATAATTAATTCTGTACTGTTTGCATTTATGATGTATATGTAGAACTGTGTAGGAGGCATGGAGAAGGTGAGGCTTCTGTAAGTGTCAAAGTTGTCGCATGCAGTGCTGCACTTCTGCGTACTCTTTCATATGCTGGACTACATCTGCACAATGAGATACCTAAGCAAAGGAAACACAAGTGATGTGATTGTGAAATGAGCAAAAGAAATTGCACGTATTTCAATTACATCACCTGTGTTTCCTATCATTACGAATCACATTGTGCAGATCAAGTTTAGGTCTGTCCAGGGAAACAGAGGAGGTTTGGCCTTTGTTCAAGAGTGCAGTGGACATGACTCACTTCATTGGTAGACCTTCACATGTATTATGTCCTCTATTCTCTTCAACAACTCGAAATTTCATCTGCAACCCTGAGTAGGCCTCACCTCAAACAAACCTCTGGATAGGACACATCTTATTGGCATCCTGAAGCAATCATTTAAAATTTTAGTGTCTTGCGACACTTTTCTGAGACAACAGCAATGCAAAAGATGCACCATGTTTTAAGATAGGCCTCACTTCATCTGCATCAAGATACTGTTAGTTTAAAATGTATATCTTTAGGACTGTGTAGGGGGCCTGGAGAAGCAGAAGCTTCTGTAAGTGTCAAAGTTGTTGAAAAACTGTTTGTCCTTCAATCTTTTCCCTTGTCTTTTGTAATTTTTAAATACATATTTTAATATTTTTCAAATGTTTGTTCTCTCTTTCACAGATTGAAAGTATAAAAACAAAAAGTGAGTAATTTAACGACAATTATAAGGTAAATGTTTTGTACTCTTTTCGTTACATTTCTATCACATTTAACTTCTATTAGTTCCACTGCTTCATTTCTTTAACCCTCAGTTTCCTGCCTTTGCTACTTCCCTCATTCCTTTCTCTATTACCTACTTACTCAACTCCTTCCACTCTTTTTCTCAGTCCCTCTCTTCTCATAGTTCCTCACTCTTGTTCACTCACTCCGTCTCTATTACTCTTAGTGTCTTTGACTGATCACTCTATCACTATTTGTTCATAATGCTTTCTCTGTGTAGTTGAAGCACACTAAGGGGCATATTATGAACACAGCCAATAAAATTATTCCTGTTTTTATTGGCAGAAAACTGGTGCAAAAGTGGTTTTAGCGGCAGTTTTCTGCCGCAAAAGCGGCTTTAGCGACACATTTCTGCCAATAAAAGCTGCAAAACTTTTATTGCCTATGTTGATGATATGGCTCTATGTTACTTACATTTTTTTGCTGTTTCAATTAATCTTTTTCTGTTATTTTTTGTTTTTTGTTTTCTATTTTTTCTCTCTGTTATTCCCCATGTATTAATCTTATTTTGAACATTCACTCACATTCTCCAAGAAACTCTTCTTTGTTAATGTTATACTCTCTTTTTTTTCTTTCACTTCCTTATCTATTTTGTTTTTCACAATTATACCCTCTTCCGTCTTTTCTTCGGTAAATAGATCTATTAAACAGTATCTCTTCTTTACTCCCTATAGCTGTCTTTCTTTTAACATCATTCTCTGGTTACTTTCCTTATACTTACTCTTTTTTTTTTTTTTGGGTTAGCTCCCGGTCCGCGTACCGGGAAGCTAACCGGGAAGCGAACCAAAAGAAATAGAGCTTGCCAGAGTGCTAAACATTCTAGCAATTTTTTTTGAAAGGGGAGGTAGTTCTGAAAAGAACTTTTTTTTTAATATTTTTGTTGTTTTATATTTTTTTTTATTTTGTGAACATTTTTTGTTTTTTTTGTATTTTTTGAACGATTTTATATTTTTTTTGGTTTTTTTGGGGGGGGGGAAACAACAAAAAACAGGCATTAAAAAGGGCTCAACAGGAGCAAAAAAAAAATTACTGGGGGCGGTTAGGGCAATTATGATGTTCATAAGCCAGGTTGATAGCATTTATACTCATATTACCACATGCTATCAACGCACCACAGTGCATACAAGTATGTTTCATGTGGCCAAAATTCTCTTGTATGTTTGGCACAGTTTCCCGTGCCTCTGCTGGTGTCAATGATATTGACGATCTTGATCTGGCCACAGGAGTTGATGTTGGATTTTCTTCCAAATCCCGTATTTCCGCCCGGCTGTAATTAAGTGGATGCTTCCTGGTCATGTGCCTATGCATGGTGTGGTTCCCATAACTATATTTCTTATCAGTCCCTCTTGATAATTTATCTTTACAGATGAGGCAGGTGACATACCTCGCATTCACTTTTTTTTGGCCTGGAGGGATTGAATAAAACTGCCAGATGAAACTGGCTTTCCTATGGGAAACCCGGGGCACCTCTTCCAAGAACTGTGGTTCTTCTCTCTCCTCTTCCTCCATTTCTTCCTCTTCCTCCTCTGTGTTGGTCATGACCTGGGGAGGTGGTCCTCTCTTCCCATGAGGAGGTGGAGGTGGTGGTGGGGGTGCACCAGCTGAAGCAACTACTGAAGCCATTTCTGAAGTATTAATAAAGGTCTTCCTCTCACAATGATGAAAGTCAGAGTGAGGAAAGAAGGAGGGGTTTTCATCATTTGGGAAAAACAATAGTTCTCAACCAATGAAAAGTGTTATTTTTAGGTCACCTGACCTAGCCTTACATGATTATGAAACCAAAAGTGAAATGAACCAATGAAAAGTTTTATTAACAAGTCACATGACCTCTCACGCTCATGTTACGCGCTGCGGAACGCGCCCCGGATAGCTTCCGGGTCGCTGAGCTTCGCGCCTCGGTCCACGCCCCTGAGCACTTCCGGGTGCGCTAACGCGGTACGTCACAAGACGCATTACGCGGCAACGCGATACGTCGCGCTTTCGCGACGCGCCGCGGATCGCTTCCGGGGAGCTGCGTTACCGCGCCTCGGTCCGCGCCCCGGGGCACTTCCGGGTGCGCTAACGCGGTACGTCATAAGACGCATTACGCGGCAACGCGATACATCGCGCTTTTGCGACGCGTCACAATGTTGATTTCTAAAGCGGCAGTTGCGCAAACGGAATGTTTACCGGGTCGCGGCATCAATTTGAGCTAACGGAAAGCTTTCCGGTTCGCGGACCGGGAGCGAAACAAAAAAAATATTTTAAAAAAATTTATTAATAAACATATAAAATATATTTTTGGATTTAAAGAAGAATACATTTTACAGCTATAGATATTAGCTTTTAAAAAACCAATGAAATTCACTGAAAAAACCATAGGTTATAGACCATATATAGTTAGGAATTAGCATTTACAAAACCTTGAAAATTCACTGAAAAAACCATAGGTTATACACCATATATAGTTAGGAATTAGCATTTAAAAAACCTTATTTTACTCACACAAAACCATTGAAATTCCATATATAGTTAGTTGTACTAACTATATATCGCGCACCCGCAATCCACTGCTGATCATGTCACATATTACATCATTCATGACATGGTCAGTGACATCACTGATGACATCACTGATGACATCTCAAATGACATCACTGATGACATCACTGATGACATCTCAAATGACATCACTGATGACATCACTGATGACAACATCCAGTGACTGTATTTTTCTGTAAAGTTAAAATATGTCTTACATATTTAACACCTTAGGAGCTAGTAAACAAACCTCCCCAGTGCTGCGCTGTCCATTATCCAGTGCTGAACTGGACGTCCAGCGGTCGCACGCAGCACTGGGGAGGTAGTGCCCGTGACGACCGTTGGCCGACGGCAGCACCTAAAGGGTTAAGAATGAGTGGATGTATAAATGTCTGGATGAAGGATTTAGTAGGTGCATGACTGACTGTATGAGTGAGTGATTAAATGTGTCTCACTGAGTGCATGGGTTAGTGACTAAACTGTCTCAATTTGTGCATCATTATGTCTGTTGTTCTATAAACTGCTGCATGTGTTGATCATTAGCTATATGATTAACTATATGGGTTATTGATTGGTTGCCCAAGTATTTGTATGGGAGACTGAGAGTGTGTATGGGTGGCTGGGAGGTGTATGACTCTGTGCATAGATGTGTGAGCAGTTGATTCACTAGATGTATGGGTTCAAAAGTGCATGTGGAAACAGCTGTATGGGCGGTTGACTGTGTGCATGAGTGTATTGGTGAGTGAATGGATATCTCAGTGCTACATGTCAAAGTAAGTACATATGTAAAACACAGTACATGTGAGAGTTGACATATATAAATAACTGTGCAAAAGAGCCAGTGAATGTGTGAGTGGCTGTATGGATCATTGTGAACTTGTATCCGGGATTGTATAAGTGAGTAAATATGTTTTAGTATATGTTTGAATAAGTAAGGTGTGTTTAACTGTATAGTTAAGGAAATGGAGGTGTGATTGATTGTTTGCATGACTGACTAGGTGTGTGTGTAACTTCATGGATGAGTGACAATCTGTGAGTCTGTGTTTACACTGAGTGTATCTAAGGTTATATTAGAGTCTGAAGAGGTTCATCGTATTATCACATGAATGATGTCATCAGTGATGTGATCAGTAATGTCAAATGAGATGTCATCAGTGATGTCATCAGTGATGTCATTTGAGATGTCATCAGTGATGTCATCAGTGATGTCATTTGAGATGTCATCAGTGATGTCATCAGTGATGTCACTGACCATGTCATGAATGATGTAATATGTGACATGATCAGCAGTGGATTGCGGGTGCGCGATATATAGTTAGTACAACTAACTATATATGGAATTTCAATGGTTTTGTGTGAGTAAAATAAGGTTTTTTAAATGCTAATTCCTAACTATATATGGTGTATAACCTATGGTTTTTTCAGTGAATTTTCAAGGTTTTGTAAATGCTAATTCCTAACTATATATGGTCTATAACCTATGGTTTTTTCAGTGAATATATATATATATATATATATATATATATATATATATATATATATATATATATATATATATATATATATATATATATATATATATATATATTATTGATGTTAGATTTGTATTGATTCATTTTGTTTATGGTATGCTTGAATTCAAGTAAAAAGTAAGTGAGTGAAAAGTACTAATGGAGTCGGACTGGGAGAAAAAAATAGGTCTGATCACCAAAATAAAATTGACCCCATTAGCGAAGCAGACAGCTAAAAAAAAGTGGTATTATCTGGGAAATCAGCAGTAAAAACCCACCTACCTGTTCCTAAATCCTCCCCACAGCAGCTAAAAGACCGCTCCACACACTGATCTGTCTGATCATCCCATCGGGCAGTGCCTGATTGCTCTATAGGACAGTGCAACCCTGAGTGATAACCCTCCTACTTATCAGTGAGATGTATAGATCTGTATTTTGCCTATAGCACTCAATTCCCATTCCATTTTCTCATTACCACGTGCACAGATATCTCTCACACTGGAAGCCCATGCACACCCTTCAAATTAAAAAAGATTATGTTCACCTGTTAAGTACTCACTGCAATATTGTATAAAAGCAACAGGTTTTAGCAGCCATGGGACTCGGATACGGAGACACTATTGAGTATTAAGCCTTGACAATCCTTGACAATTAATCCAGAACTTTGGCAACATAAGGGCCGTGCTCTGACCAGCTCCTCAGAGGAGGGTCGTGGAGGATTTGGATGCACTTCTGTATGTCAGCAGGATGACACTGCAGGCTGCTGCTAGCTCCTTAATGCATTCTTTTTGTTCACATTCCTAATACTCATCTGTGCTAATGCTTTACTTATTATTCCCATAGTGTCCTATTCCTGTCTATGTTCTAGTTTCAGGTGTAATAAATATTTGTAACTATATTACTGTACGCGTTACTTTTCAGAAAGCAATGTTTGAGACTACATAAAGAGGTAGACATGCAAGAGTCTCTGGGAGGTCTGGAACCATATTCATTCTGATCCGCTTTCTTGTAACTTAGCCCAAGATGGGCCAGTGAGACCCCTGTCAGTTTTTATCACTCTGTCGGTTTACAGGCTGTCTACAAAACACCGAAGCCTTAGGGACAGCTGCTCAGGGGTCAATAATTTCTTTGGTTGACATTACTCTCCCTCCTTACATTTTCTTCAAGTCTTGGCATCTTTCCTTATGTCACCACCCTTGATAGGGATTAACATTAATATGGGGTCCCTTTAGCCTTGGGGTGCATTTGTAGAATAGGCTTTTCCTTTTGGTGTACCATTTCTCAGGGAGACTTGCTATCTACTGTGTTTATTCTGATGGGCTGACACGAGCCAAACTTACACCCATCTAGAGCCACTGTTATCAATTTCCTGGGTGCAAACATTGAAAGCTTAAATATACCTACTGCACTTGCACAGAAAGCACTAGAGTGAGACCTGTTCTGCCCTAGTGTGCATGTAGCCGTGTAAAGTGCCATTCAGTAGAAGAGAGGCCCAATTCTCCCAATTAGGTAGCCCCCCCCATTATTACCCACATGCTTCAAAACCTAACGCTACACCCCAATGCAGGTTGTAGCCTATTACCTAGGACCAGTGTAACTGCAAGCAGGAATCTACAGGTCACATGATTCCACATGGACTGAAAAGCATAATATCCAGCTGCCCCAGAAATATGATGGTCCACCGATTACTCTGGGATCCTATACACCTATAAGGATGAAACATTGACCTACACCTTCAGCTGTTCCAACTCAGCAGCTGCTTTCACTGCTGCATAGGGTTGGTGGGCTGTCACAGAATCACCAATGATATCACATCACACCCCCCAGGTCACCCTGAGCCTAGAGTTGTAACATCAAATATGTATCCCACAGGGGTCCTAAATTATCAGTAACACAGTGCCTTCCCAAACCCTGTTAGAGACAGGAAATCCAGAGTATTCAGCTCCATTTGGTTTCAGCAGATTCCTGTCATAGCAATAAACCGGTAAAGGAAAGTTGAGGTAACTCCTAATTAAGATACATCCTCATCTCGCGCTAGATATTGTTTCGAGAATCTACCTCGTTTATGGAATACTGAGGATGATATAAAATTATTAAAAGACGTATGAAAGATTTTCTTAGGCTTCTGCGATTTTAGAGGATATTTCCTATGGCAATACCAATGGACTTAATTATTATCATTCAGCAATGGCAAAGTAGCATACCTGTCTTTGCATGCTTAAAATGTATATTGTGTCCAAGGGAATCATTACCCATGGGCTACTTTTTTGTACATTTGTCCTTGGTATAAAGGAATAGAAGCAGCGGCTCATTTCATCCAATGTGATGGGCCACCATAATGAAATACGTTCATTCGTACCTTTCACTATGCAGGTCACTACATATTACTTGGGATCTCAGTAATGTTGAAGAGTTTTCACGCAACTGCCACATTTTGGTCATTTGTATAGCCACTGATCAAGGAGCATAATATCTGGTTTATAAAATAACGTACAGATCTTTATTACAGGGGCATCTGATGCATCCATATAGAGGAATGATAACTATTAATGACTTTGATGATGTTCTTTGTGATATCATCTATGACTCTTGTGTGAGATCATGAGCTTTGATGTGAGAACGTTCTGGTTGCATTGCTATTTCTGACTTTTGCACGCTGTGCATTAGTATTCTTTGATCTAGGTTCGTAGGAAACCCTGATTTGCATATTATTAGTGCAATGATTATTTCTTTTGTCTCTCATCTCTCTCATTTCACACTTGTCATTGAAATTTAATGTATTAAAATGAGCTGTGTTTCTTATTGTGAATTTACCTGTAATAACAGAATAATGAAGAATTTATAATTCCTGTGTACTTGTGTATTGACCATTCATATTTGAAATATTAGATAAATGTAACTTCATAAGTAATCAGAGTTTGTCATTATTAATGAATATCTAGACATGTGTATATTGTGATTTGCTTTTGCTGGACAGGCTTTTCCTTCATTATAGGTCCTCATGAGGGAAATAGCAACCGCCTCTTATTATTGAGTCCTTATTAGCTCTACCTAAGATCTATCGGAGGACCTGATATATGTAAGTGGTTATAGACTTTCTATGGGCCCGAACTTCTTGGTTTAGAAAAAGTTCCTGATTATAATAAATTAGGGATAAAGTGAAGAATTATAAAATGTATGCTTTTTCCGCTGCATCAGAGGTGGTGAATGTGCTCTTGGCATAGGGTCTAACCTTGAGTTAAGCCTTTCTCTCATCACCCCCACCCTAGAAATCACTAGGCATGACTCGACACGTAACACTCATGGATCAATGCCTTCAACTATGTCCACTGGTCTCTTGGTGCAGAATTTGGACTTCCAGCAGTTCTTGCAAGTGAGTTCCCTCCCCTAGAAGTCTTATGACTATGTTCTTTGGCCACGCCAGTGAGGTCTGGATGCTGCCCTTACATTGAAACCTAATTTTCACCCACTTCAGCTCACTGTACTTGTCCTATGACTACATCCAGTTTATTTTGGCCATGGTACATCGCTTTTGGCTAGACACTGCACTGTCTACACCATCTATAGTACCAGCTTCATTGATGTCATCTATGGTACTAATGGAAGGTGTCATCTCCGATGTCATGTGAGGCTATCAGAAGTGCCCTGGCTAAAGTTAAGGTTACTTTACTCAACATCTTTGGCTAATGTCAGTCCCTCTTAGGTTTTGCACTATAACCATAACCTAAATATAGATTTGTAGGTGAATTTCTATGATTTTCCTAAAGCTAACATTATTTCTTCTTCTGAAGAATGAACCATAACTTTTATTTAACAAAGTCCTTTTAAATCTTTAACTATTTTTTTCTCTCCAATGGATGTATATATAATTAATCATAGTCAAATTACTAAAGCAAGGATGACAAAATATGTATGGTTTGTTGAAATGAAGAGTTATACCTTCTATAGAAAATCATTTATTTTAATTCTTTTTGAAGGCAGACCACATGTACTCATTTGACACCGTTTATAAAAGACCCATCATCTATGATGCCAAACTACATCGAGATGACAGAGAACATGCAAAACATAAAGGCCTGGATATCCATGGACAGGTAAAATAATCCAAAAACTATTTTCTTTCATGGAAATGTTTGCTTTGTTCCTTATGCTCCATAGGGCCTTAATTTATTAATAGCTTACTCTATGATTGCACATCACCGGCAGTTAATGGTAAATTGTAACAGCTGACTATATTTAGCACATGTAGCAAAAGCTCTTTAATGTATACTTAAAAAAAACATTACAGGACATCTGCATTCAGGGTTTGGTGAAGATCAATTACAGAATGGCAACTATTGCCGTCTTAGTGACTGTCAATCATACTTTGTATGCATCTGTGCACCATAGTCTTCAATCGAACTGAATAATAGTTTACGAAATAAGAGGTGATACTGCTGAAACATGAAGGTTGCCTCTTACTGCGTATAACCTGCCTGTAGCACATCTTTTGCATGATAAACAGCTGGCAGATCTACTTGCCTAAGATCCTCTTCCATTGATATTGTTCGGAAATATGTTTTCTCCTCTTGTCTCTGACTTCTCTTGATCAATGCTATTTTCTGGCTTTGTGTCAGACTCCCATAGCTCCCTACTCACAATCGTAAGCATCGCTGCCATCTTTTGAGTTTGCCAAAATGTGTCATTTTCATTCTTTAAGTGTTTTATGTGTGATACATCAGTCCCATACCTGTGACATTTTGAATGGCACTCTATAGCAAGTACAACAGAGCAATTATGTTAATATAATGAAATCGGTAATTGCACCTCCGTAGAACAGCATGGCTCGAAACTGCCTTAAAACAGCCACAACACTCCTGTAGTGCTTATGCAACATTTACAACCTATCTAATATGACAGGAGAACTGGAATCTACTCTCCCTAGCTACATGTTCTTCCCCCTCTGTACCCCTGGAACCTATGCACAAAAAAACAGTGAATGCACTCACCTGTGCAAAGTGAACACACAAAGCAGCAGTCAGTGGCTGCCTGCAATCGCCACCCTCACTTGCAGATATGGACCATTCTCAACTTTATCTTTCCACCCTCTCCTGGCACTTTCTCTTTTCCAGTCTCTTGTCCTCCCTCTGTTACCTATCTTTCTTGTCAACTTCTCCATCTCCTCTCTTTCCCCTTCTCGACCATCTCTCTCAATCAATCAATCACGTGTTTGTTAAGCAATTGTACTCACCCGTGAGGGTCTCAAAGTGCTGGGGGAGGGGGGTTTTGCAGGTTCCAGGTCATCAAGGAGAGGGTCTGTCGAAGAGCCAGGTTTTGAGGTTTCTTGTGAAGATGGAGAGAGATGTTGTCTGTCTGAGGTGGAGAGGGTGGGCGTTCCAGGCTCTAACCGGGAGGAAGGTGAAGGAGCGGCCACCTGATCTGGTCTTTCGGGTGCGGGGGACCACGGCGTAGGAGAGCTGGGCTGATTGGGGTGCGTGGAAATGGAGTTGGCTGTTCAGGTATGCTGGTCCGGTGTCATGGAGGGCCTTGTGAGCGTGGGTGAACATCTTGAAGGTGACTCTAGCTTCGATGGGGAGCCAGTGGAATGTGCACAGATGCTGGGAGATGTAGCAGTGTCTCTGTTCTTCTTGAACTTTTTTTTCTCACTCTTCTAACTTTCATCTCCTCCTTGCATCTTAATACTGCTCCCATAGTCTTTTCTCACCTTTTTGGCTCCTCCTTCAAGAGTCCAAACCATTCTGACCAGATGATTTAAGGGCTTCCATGTTTGCTTAGAAAAGGAGGTGGTTGAGTTACTTGTTAAAGTTGTGAATTAATTTTGGAAAAAGGGGGTGGTGATAGACAGAGTTTCTGAATGATGCAGAATACTCTTACCAAGTCAAGAGATCATGGTTTTAATCCATCACCTGTTTTTTAGCTCATTGCACCATCCCAGCTCAGAACCTGGCTATATGCAAATTAGTCTGTTCCTGTCCCAGTGCATGATGGGAACAGGGCAAACCAAACTACCAAGCCAATTCTTATACTGGGAAGGAGACAAGCTTCCGGTTGTGAATTAGCCATAGATGTAATAAAATCACAGTACACACTCAACCAATCAATTAAAATATGCGTAAAAAGATATGCCCACAACAAAATCAATACAAAGAAGAGCGTGTGTGTCGCTGTTGTTAAACTTGACACACGATGATTAAATTGCTTGTTAGAATCTGAGAACAGAGGAAGATTCACAACGACACAGTTAATATAGCGTGCGCATCGCTGTGAAAGAGTGATGCGCTTTGACTGCTGAATTTAAATAATGCACTTCAAAGTGAGCACGTCACTGTTGAAACTGAATGTACTATGACACAGTTAATATAGCGTGCGCATCGCTGTGAAAGAGTGATGCGTTTTGACTGCTGAATTTAAATAATGCACTTCAAAGTGGGGGCATCGCTGTTAACACTGCATGTAACACATCAAAGCGTGTGCATCGCTGTTAAAACTGTGTGCGCGTATTAAAAGTCTTCAAAAACCAAGAATAATAAGCGTGCACGTCGCTGAAAGCAAAACACCCTGTCAATCCTGAGCCCAAAGAAATACAATGTATCTAAGTAGACGCTATCAAATCAGCGTATGCAGAAATGGGCTTAAGGGATTGGTTCTTTAAATAACCAATCAAGTCAGTCACCTGCGGGGGAAATGGCTTAACGCTTGTAGCCAATCACATATCGTTTCACGCCATGAAGGAGAGGATAAGCTAATGGAGGATTTATAGCTAGGTTTCCACGTACCTTTTCCGGGTCTAACCTTTTCCAGGAAGTCAACTGGAGCACTCGGGAAGTAACTGCCGAAATCAGCCGGATAAATGGAAGTGGTAGAATGACGAAGAATGTGAAAATTGTACAATCCTCTGCGCAGGTATGGGTGGAGTCTCCCCGATCGTCGCCAAATGTTGAAAGGAATAGATGTCCAAGACAATCCAGTAATGTCGTAAGATTAGTTTATTAATACAAACTCCACCCAGCACGAAGGAGCGTCCTTCCAGTGGCAAGTCTAACGGTGATTGTCGGTCCTCGCTTGAACTTCCACTGAACGGACCTACCAAGTGTGCGTGAGCCACATTTCAAACAATAACAATGCATGGTACATAACACGCGCATGTCGCGTCAACAATAAAGAATATGAAAGCATCGCGCGGAACCCGCGCGATGCACACTTACCACCACATCCTTGTAACTTCTCATTTACCAGAGGTGCATGCGGAGTGTTAATGAAGGCGCTGTACATGCAAACCTTAGAAGCCCACCCAAAATAATTCCACATGTATTTTCATATCCTGTATTTTCCTTGGTAGTCAGATTTGAAATATGTTGCAGATTACATTTGGAAAGGCTTTGAAACTTATTTTTTCAGACGTCTTTTGCGCTGAGTTTTTGAATGTTCTAGTCTTGCTGTTTTGTCTAGAGACTTCCACCTGTCATCGATTGCAATGCATGTGCTGTGGCGTTTACGAAAGGCCATGTGCCGTCTTGCAGTGTAGCCAGACTGCATAGATGATAAAATCCAATTCGGGTATTTGTGGAAGAGACGCGTGGCCTGGCTACACCAGCATCATTTTGGTGAGCAGAGAGTATCATGGCTCTGAATTATAAAGTTTATGCACACCCCACCAAATGGATTGTATAGGTATGCGTTTTCAGCTTGCACCTGAAGGGAAGTGTAAAGAAAGGATGGAAAAGTGTTAACAAGCGAAAGAACGGAAAACAGAAAGTAAAGCAGTTCTTGATTTGAGCCGGTGGTTGCAGGTGGGGTCCACCGGCACTCATTTATCTTTGGCACTTTCATCCCGAGCAAGAGAGATAAGCACAAGATGGGAAGAGAAATACCGAAAAACAGTGGCAAAGGCTGAAGGCAGGGATGAAAACGACCTGCAAGAGTTGGGATAAAGGAGCAGGGAGCCTCTGGTGGTGGACTAAAGAGGCAACAGTTGGAATCAAGTCTATGCATCCTTCCTATGGGCACCCCGGCCTTGACTAGCGTCGCCTGCAGGCTTCTTTACAAAACTTTGGGTCCCAGTAGTTATTTATTTTTACAAAAGAATCATTGAAAACGCTATAGATAGATGCCTTATTTTCTGAGCAGTTATGAAAATAGTATTGCCACCTACGTAAGATTTCAAAATGCCATCCCTCTCCAGAACATTACTCTGTATGTATTCAAAATGTAAACAATGGAGATCAGAGTGCATGGGGGCGAGCTCCCGAATAGTTCTAGCCCTACGCTTGTTTCTGGATCTGCCAGTGAATCAATAACCTTGGTTTAAGTATTCATGACATCTGTGGTGAGTGCAGGAAATATAAAACAAGCATTGGAAATGCAATAGGTCTCGCATTAGAAAAGTTGGAGTTATTGGTCTTGTAAATGACATATTTTATTTATTTGTTGGTTTTTAAAATTGCTAAATTGATGGCTTTGTCATTTACAATGCCAATAGTTATAACTTTCGCGAATGTGACACCTATAGCATTTGGAATGCAACATGTTTTGTATTTACGTGTCGTTAGGCCACATCTCTAGAGAGCAGGAGAGTGCAGCAGGGGAGAGAAGCACAGCAATGCAATAGGTCTCGCATTAGGAAAGTTTGAGCTATTGGTATTGTAAAGGACACATTTTTTATTTATGTGCTTGTTTTGAAAATAGCGAATTAATTAATAGCTTTGTTATTTACAATGCCAATAGTTTTATCTTTCGCAAATGTGACACCTATTGTAACACAATATGTGTTGTGAGGGTGAGTGAGGAGGGTGAGGGGTTGAGGGTGAGGGGTTGAGGGTGAGTGAGGGTGAGGGGTTGAGGGTGAGTGAGGGTGAGGGTGAGTGAGGGTGAGGGGTTGAGGGTGAGTGAGTGTGAGGGTGAGGGGTTGAGGGTGAGTGAGGGTGAGTGAGGGTGAGGGTGAGTGAGGGTGAGGGTGAGTGAGGGTGAGGGGTTGAGGGTGGGTGAGGGTGAGGGTGAGTGAGGGTGAGGGGTTGAGGGTGAGTGAGGGTGAGGGGTTGAGGGTGAGTGAGGGTGAGGGTGAGTGAGGGTGAGGCTGAGGGGTTGAGGGTGAGTGAGAGTGAGGGTGAGTGAGGGGTTGAGGGTGAGTGAGGGGGAGGGTGAGGGGTTGAGGGTGAGTGAGGGTGAGAGTGGGTGAGGGTGAGTGAGGGTGAGGGTGAGTGAGGGTGAGTGAGGGTGAGTGAGGTTGAGGGTGGGTGAGGGTGAGGGTGAGTGAGGGTGAGTGAGGGTGAGTGAGGGTGAGGGGTTGAGGGTGAGTGAGGGTGAGGGTGAGTGAGGGTGAGGGTGAGTGAGGGTGAGGGGTTGAGGGTGAGTGAGGGTGAGGGGTTGAGGGTGAGTGAGGGTGAGGTTGAGGGTGAGTGAGGGTGAGGGGTTGAGGGTGGGTGAGGGTGAGGGTGAGTGAGGGTGGGTGAGGGTGAGGGTGAGTGAGGGTGAGGGGTTGAGGGTGAGGGGTTGAGGGTGAGTGAGGGTGAGGGTGAGTGAGGGTGAGGGTGAGGGGTGGTGAGGGTGAGTGAGGGTGAGGGGTTGAGGGTGAGTGAGGGTGAGGGGTTGAGGGTGAGGGGTGAGGGTGAGTGAGGGTGAGTGAGGGTGAGGGCGAGTGAGGGCGAGTGAGGGTGAGTGAGGGTGAGGGTGAGTGATGGTGAGTGAGGGTGAGGGTGAGTGAGGGGTTGAGGGTGAGTGAGGGGTTGAGGGTGAGTGAGGGTGAGGGTGAGTGAGGGTGAGGGGTTGAGGGTGAGTGAGGGTGAGGGTGAGTTAGGGTGAGAGGGTGAGTTAGGGTGAGGGGTTGAGGGTGGGTGAGGGTGAGTGAGGGTGAGTGAGGGTGAGGGTGAGTGAGGGTGAGGGTGAGGGGTTGAGGGTGAGTGAGGATGAGTGAGAGTGAGGGTGAGTGAGGGGTTGAGGGTGAGGGGTTGAGGGTGAGGGGTTGAGGGTGAGTGAGGGTGAGGGGTTGAGGGTGAGTGAGGGTGAGTGAGGGTGAGGGTGAGTGAGGGTGAGGGTGAGTGAGGGTGAGGGGTTTGAGGGTGAGTGAGGGTGAGGGTGAGTGAGGGTGAGGGGTTGAGGGTGAGGGGTTGAGGGTGAGTGAGGGTGAGGGTGAGGGGTTGAGGGTGAGTGAGGGTGAGGGGTTGAGGGTGAGTGAGGGTGAGGGGTTGAGGGTGAGTGAGGGTGAGAGTGAGGGTGAGTGAGGGTGAGGATGAGGGGTTGAGGGTGAGTGAGGGTGAGGGTGAGTGAGGGTGAGGGGGTGAGGGGTTGAGGGTGAGTGAGGGTGAGGGGTTGAGGGTGAGTGAGGGTGAGGGTGAGGGTGAGGGTGAGTGAGGGTGAGGGGTTGAGGTTGAGGGTGAGTGAGGGTGAGGGTGAGGGGTTGAGGGTGAGTGAGGGTGAGGGGTTGAGGGTGAGTGAGGGTGAGGGGTTGAGGGTGAGGGTGGGTGAGGGGTTGAGGGTGAGTGAGGGTGAGGGTCAGTGAGGGTGAGGGTGAGGGGTTGAGGGTGAGTGAGGGTGAGTGAGAGTGAGGGTGAGTGAGGGGTTGAGGGTGAGGAGTTGAGGGTGAGTGAGGGTGAGGGTGAGGGGTTGAGGGTGAGTGAGGGGTTGAGGGTGAGTGAGGGTGAGGGTGAGGGTGAGTGAGGGTGAGGGTGAGGGTGAGTGAGGGTGAGGGGTTGAGGGTGAGCGAGGGTGAGGGTGAGCGAGGGTGAGGGTGAGTGAGGGTGAGTGAGGGTGAGTGAGGGTGAGTGAGGGTGAGTGAGGGTGAGTGAGGGTGAGGGTGAGTGAGGGTGAGTGAGGGTGAGGGTGAGTGAGGGTGAGGGGTTGAGGGTGAGTGAGGGTGAGGGGTTGAGGGTGAGTGAGGGTGAGGGGTAGAGGGTGAGTGAGGGTGAGGGGTTGAGGGTGAGTGAGGGTGAGGGTGAGTGAGGGTGAGGGTGAGGGGTTGAGGGTGAGTGAGGGTGGGTGAGGGGTTGAGGGTGGGTGAGGGGTTGAGGGTGAGTGAGGGTGAGGGTGAGTGAAGGTGAGGGAGGGTGAGGGGTTGAGGGTGAGTGAGGGTGAGTGAGAGTGAGGGTGAGTGAGGGGTTGAGGGGTAGAGGGTGAGTGAGGGTGAGGGTGAGGGGTAGAGGGAGGGTGAGGGGTTGAGGTGAGTGAGGGTGAGGGTGAGGGGTTGAGGGTGAGTGAGGGTGAGGGGTTGAGGGTGGGTGAGGGTGAGGGGTTGAGGGTGAGTGAGGGTGAGGGGTTGAGGGTGAGTGAGGGTGAGGGTGAGTGAGGGTGAGGGTGAGTGAGGGTGAGTGAGGGTGAGTGAGGGTGAGGGTGAGTGAGGGTGAGGGTGAGGGTGAGTGAG
Organism: Lissotriton helveticus; assembly: GCF_964261635.1. NCBI lineage: Eukaryota > Metazoa > Chordata > Amphibia > Caudata > Salamandridae > Lissotriton > Lissotriton helveticus. The sequence goes on from NC_136063.1 coordinate 1,027,829,758, forward strand.
GGTGAGGGTGAGGGGTTGAGGGTGAGTGAGGGTGAGGGGTTGAGGGTGAGTGAGGGTGAGGGTGAGGGGTTGAGGGTGAGGGTGAGTGAGGGTGAGGGTGAGGGGTTGAGGGTGGGTGAGGGTGAGTGAGGGTGAGGGTGAGGGGTTGAGGGTGAGTGAGGGTGAGTGAGGGGTTGAGCGTGAGGGGTTGAGGGTGAGTGAGGGTGAGGGTGAGGGGTTGAGGGTGAGTGAGGGTGAGGGGTTGAGGGTGAGTGAGGGTGAGGGGTTGGGGGTGAGTGAGGGTGAGGGTGAGTGAGGGTGAGGGTGAGTGAGGGTGAGCGAGGGTGAGGGTGAGTGAGGGTGAGGGTGAGTGAGGGTGAGTGAGGGTGAGGGTGAGTGAGGGTGAGTGAGGGTGAGTGAGGGTGAGGGGTTGAGGGTGAGTGAGGGTGAGGGTGAGTGAGGGTGAGGGGTTGAGGGTGAGGGGTTGAGGGTGAGTGAGGGTGAGGGTGAGTGAGGGTGAGGGTGAGTGAGGGTGAGTGAGGGTGAGGGTGTGTGAGGGTGAGGGTGAGTGAGGGTGAGTGAGGGTGAGGGGTTGAGGGTGAGTGAGGGTGAGGGGTTGAGGGTGAGGGGTTGAGGGTGAGGGGTCGAGGGTGAGGGGTCGAGGGTGAGTGAGGGTGAGGGTGAGGGGTAGAGGGTGAGTGAGGGTGAGGGTGAGGGGTTGAGGGTGAGTGAGGGTGAGGGGTTGAGGGTGAGTGAGGGTGAGGGGTTGAGGGTGAGTGAGGGTGAGGGGTTGAGGGTGAGTGGTTGAGGGTGAGTGAGGGTGAGGGGTTGAGGGTGAGTGAGGGTGAGGGTGAGTGAGGGTGAGGGTGAGTGAGGGTGAGGGTGAGTGAGGGTGAGTGAGGGTGAGTGAGGGTGAGGGTGAGTGAGGGTGAGGGGTTGAGGGTGAGTGAGGGTGAGGGGTTGAGGGTGAGTGAGGGTGAGTGAGGGTGAGGGTGAGGGGTTGAGGGTGAGTGAGGGTGAGGGTGGGTGAGTGAGGGTGAGGGTGAGGGGTTGAGGGTGAGTGAGGGTGAGTGAGGGGTTGATGGTGAGGGGTTGAGGGTGGGTGAGGGTGAGGGGTTGAGGGTGAGTGAGGGTGAGAGGTTGAGGGTGAGTGAGGGTGAGTGAGGGTGAGTGAGGTTGAGGGGTTGGGGGTGAGTGAGGGTGAGGGTGAGTGAGGGTGAGTGAGGGTGAGGGTGAGTGAGGGTGAGGGTGAGTGAGGGTGAGGGTGAGTGAGGGTGAGGGTGAGGGTGAGTGAGGGTGAGTGAGGGTGAGGGTGAGTGAGGGTGAGTGAGGGTGAGGGTGAGTGATGGTGAGTGAGGGTGAGTGAGGGTGAGGGGTTGAGGGTGAGTGAGGGTGAGGGGTTGAGGGTGAGTGAGGGTGAGGGTGAGTGAGGGTGAGGGGTTGAGGGTGAGGGGTTGAGGGTGAGTGAGGGTGAGGATGAGGGTACATGCTTTTCACTTTCTTCAAAGGTTGTCCGTGCATCAAGGGTAGTTGACTGAACTTTAAGTATAATAATTGTACGTACTCTTCGGTGGCATTGAGCTCACACCCTCGAATGGTCTTCGGTAGTATTGTTTCCTGTAGAATTCTATTTCCTGCTTATAAAGCGCATGTCTCGGTCAGTATCAGCAAAGTGGTATGTGCATGTGAAAGTCGGAGAGTTGGAGGCGGTTAAGGAAATGCAGAACATTCTGCAAAAGTAATGGGAAACCATTTTTATCTTGAAACAGTTTTTAACCGACAGTCTTTTATTCCTAATCATAGATGAGTGGGAGTAATACAGGGACTGGAGCAGCAGCGCCTCAGTTTGGATTGGTGTGGCAGGCAGGAGAAAGTCAGGAGAGGGAGGAGAGGGAGGAGGGGGGAACTGCTTGCGAAATGAAATTAAAAGCGGCCGGCCGGGAAATGCTCTCGGTAGCATTCGTTTGAAGTGTGAAGCAGGGGGCGGGAGCAGCCTTTGATGTGCGGATAATTAGGGGAGGAGCAGCCAGGAGATCCAAGCTGGGGAACAGATGGCTGGCGATTTGGTGCTGTGCACGCGCATTTTAGGTCAATGCGCTTGCGCATTGACCTAAAAGCCACGGGCACAGCACCAAATCGCCACAGTTAGGTAAGCTTTGTTTAAAGCCCTATAGTCTCGCTTCTCTCAATGCGCATGCGCATTGATAGGTCACGAGACCTAAAAAACAGCACCCACATTTTCAGTAAATATGGGTGTGACATTTCTATGTTCCGTTTTAAATGTATGTTAATTCAAACAAATGGTCTGTAAAGTTTATTCATATTAGGGTGTAGCCTGCACAGCAATGCTGTTAGACCAGACGTCCCAGGATTGAGCTCCAGACCGGCACTGTTCATTAAGGGATCTAAAATCCCCATCCCGCCGAGTTAGGGGCCCCCACCTCGATTTATCGCACGACCTGAAGTGCCGTGGTAAGTCCAGACGGGGATGGCGGCCCTGTGATGCCCCTGCTGAGTCGGGGTTACCCTGGGCTTTAAGTGGGATGAAAAAATTGGGGGGGTCTCTCAAAGGGGCGTGGCCATTGTAATTAAGGGACTGGCTTAAAACACCTACGCGGAAGATCTGTGCTTAGCATAGTGTGCCGCTGGACTGGTATTTTGCTGCATCTGTCATTGCACCCAGATATTTAATACAAAGAGCAGCATTACACCTACAGCAAGGCAAAAAGTATTGGCTTTGTCAACGGTTGTTAGTTGCATAAGCAACAACCATGATTTAGTTGAATATAATATGACAATCATTCAGTTCTGAAAGGATGTGACTGTGAAAGAACTTTCATGAGTCTCTTCGAAGATAGTGAAGGATGGTACTGCTGCAAAGTTAAGATTTTTTTTATGACAAAAATGGAGAACCCGATAGGGACCGTGCCAGCACCTCCTTTTTAGAACTGCCGGTGGTCAGCACCGGCCCGACCGGGACCACTTAAAGCCCTGGGGTTACCCTCTGACCTGCAGCTCCCGGGAGCGGGGTTTGGGCAATATGGCGGCCACGACAAAAGCATTGGTCGGAGTAGGGCAGGTGCCCTCACTGGCCTAAATCCTTCCTTAGTTGGCTGGCGCCTGAGCCCCGTGGGCATGCAGCCACAGTAGAATACCAGGACCGAGAAATTGTGGCTGACTCACCCTGAGCATGGAGTTGGAAGACAGAGTGTGGAGGCCCGGCCCCGAGCCAGTAGCAGTGAGCCGTACACACACCGCAGATGTAAGAGATAGAGTAGCTCACAGCTCTGTTAAGACACTAGGGGGGTTTGTCTTCATGATATTGCCCAATAGAAGCTTGCAGACCCCATATGTCTATGCCGAAATCTACCAAATAGGGGGACGCGCACCCTGGGAGTATTACAGCAACGACCCATTTGAACAAGTGGGCTAGGGCGAGTGGAAGGCTCCATGGTCTCTATTGTACGTGGCCTCGGAGAACATAGGGACTTGGGTGGGGGAGCACCACCCATTAGGATGGCAGAGCAGTGACTGGAGCTGGTGATGCACCGTTGGGCCACGACAGAGTCACGGTGATTAAGCCCAAGACATTGAACCCGCCCGCTAGGAAACCTAACCAATGAACACACCAGCACAGAGCACTATTCCTTAGGGCAAGAGGCCGGGCTGCAAAGCCCACACAAGATTTTGTACTATATAAGAGCCCTCCACAACATTGCTGGCGCAACTGTATGAGATGCGGGAACTCCCAATAGTTGACCTCTAAAGGCAACAGAGGTAAGAATACACGCTCTGAGTATGAAGATCGAGTGGTTTAAGTGGAACATAAGGGGATTTAGCACGCCATGGGACTGTCATTGGGTTCGTACATATTTGGAGCACCGGAAAGTGCAAATTACCTTCCTACAGGAGATGCACTTACTGCAACCAGAAACAGAGAAGTTGAGAAGGAAGTGGATGCAACAATTGTTCGCATTTTCAAGGGGTGCACTGGATTTTTCCAGTGTCCTGAACACTCATATAGTCCCGGGAGGTCGATATGTACCATTGCTGAGGATACTGGAAGGTGTGCTAATACGCTCAAAATGTGAACCAGATACAGTACCTAGATGAATTGCACCCATTCCAGTTCCTTGTGTGGGATACATATTGCAATTCAATTTTCAATTTATAGAGTATTTATTTCGATTATAGAATCAAAAAAGACAATCCAACAATAAAATGAATCATTAAAACATTAGAATAAATAGTTAAAACATGCACAAGTTGCCCTAAAACAAGTATTAAACCACAAGTCAAGACTCACTATTTAAAACCATGATTAGTACACAAAAGATATATAAGGTTAAAACACTCAGCATCTATGACTTTATACATTTGAAAAAGGGTAAAAAGCAATTCACACTGCCCCACATCTGAATTCAGTATGGAAAGACATATCTTTAGGCCATATGTTTATTTGCCCGAAGCCTCCTTGCCCACTCAAGAAATTTAGCTTTGGCGATAACAATGGCCTCCTGGGGGCTTGTCTTTAGGATCCTGAAGAACTGGACCTTTTAATGCCCCAGTGGCGCAGGGTACGCCTGAAATCATCGAGTTCACCTGTCCAGGTATACAGAGACACGGAACACTCTATTTGTGAAAAAGAGTAAATATTTATTTGGCTGCAGCCATGAACAGTGGTCCCAGAAGTAAAATATAGTAAGTTCTCGGGAGACTGCTGCTTCAATCCGCAGCGTACAATCTTTTATAGCAATAGACACACCCACACCCAAACAAATCTGAACCGGTCAACAGTGACTTTCTTGTTTGCCAGAGTGCGGCGTGATCGTCGCGTGCTCTAGTTTTTACTAGTGCACCATCTCTTGCAACATAGTTAAACATCAACATGTCTAGTGACTTATACCACCCGCCACAAGGACAGACGGGCCTAACCACAAACATGAGCACAATGCGGGGCTGGGATCTTACACAATCCCCTTTATGTAAAGGATTGATCCTCTTTGAGCAGAGCTAACAAGGAATGGTTTGCTTTTTAGCGAGCGTTGCATTTGTTCAGGGACAGGGAGTGCTGAGCGTTGAGCATGTGAGTTGAAAAGCCAGGCCTGGGTAATGGCAATACAAAATGGAGTCTGAATACAAAATGGACGCGGTACTTGGACATTTCATGTTTCCTCAATTATCGGGGCTACACTGGCAACCCTTGTACCGAGGACAAGACATATAGGTTTAAGCCATTTCCTTCTCGGGACACTGGAGGCTGAACAAGCAAATAGCATATGAGAAATAGTTTCAGGGCCTGCCTATCACAACGGGCATAAGTCCGTTGTTGGCCTAAGCCATCTGCTTGTGAAGGCTCTTGTGGGCAAGGAACCAACCCTAAACTGATGATAGAGATTCCTGTCCATTGTTTTTAAAATAAGATCCCAGTAGGGGTCAAACACTGGTACATGCTTGACGGATAGGAAGTCTCTAGTCAGGGAAGGACCTGTTGTACTAGAAAAGCGTTTCTCAATCACAACTCCTTTTTAGAGGGAAAATGAGTCGAGTCAGGATTATCCCACAAGGTACTTAACCCCATAGCAGTGAGGGTGTCTCTGATATACTGAAGCCATTTGATCTTCGATATTATCCCAACCCCCTAAAATCCAAGTGGGCTCTAGCATAAAGATCAAGTTCGGGGGTGGCCCACAGCCTTCTCCTGAGGGCTAAAGGCCTGAATCTGGCTAGGTCCTCAATATGGTGACAGCTCAAATCCAGAAATAGGGGGACCAGAGGGGAGGATTGCGGCAAACCTGTTAAAGCTCCCCTAAATTTGTTTTGGGCTGTAGTCAGCAGGTCAAGTCCTCATGCCCCCATAATTCTGCGCCGTATAAAATGGTGCTGACCACCTTGGTGTTATATATTGTAAGTGCAGGGGCAATGGGTTTAGTATTGACAGCCTGAGTTCTTTAAGTAGGGCCCAAGCAAGCTGAGCCTGCTTCAAGGCAAGCACATCGCTTTGCGATTTCCACTGCAATTTTCTATTTAGAGTTATTATACCCAAATAAGTGAGCACATCTGTCTGATCTAGGGCAACGTCATTCATGTGGACCTTTCCCCAGACAGCTTTTGATTTATGGAGAACTATACATTTCGTCTTGTCCACATTAACCTCCAGCTCATGATCTCGACAAAACTCTTAAAAACGTGACAAGGCCACCTGTAACCCAGATTGGGTTTTGGATAATATTAGAGTGTGGTCCGCGAACATGAGAAGGGGGAATTTCATTCTCCCAAGCATAGGAGAATCGGTGGGGTATGTGGAATAATATTGAACTACCCTGTCAATAAATAGGGAAAACAAGGTAGGCGCAAGCACGCATCCTTGGCGCACGCCCTTTTCCACCCAAAATGTATCAGTGACCTCTCCGTGTGAGCCCCATCTAACCTGGGCATAGTTGGAATCATGGAGCTTAACTAACATCACTAAGAGCTCCAGAGGCATTCCCACTTCTAAGAAGGCTCTCCACATTTTGCTACGTGGGACAAGATCAAAAGCTGATTTTAAATCAATAAATGCTGCGTAAAGCGTGCCACCACCTACAAGGACAACCCTCCAATATATCATCACAAACCTCAGGACCTGGTCGATTGTACTAGTGCAGGGCTTAAACCCTGCCTGCATGGGTGATAGAATCTTAGCATCCTCTACCCACGATTGAATCCGGCGTAGGACTAATCTGGAAACAATTTTTAGTATACAGTCTAACAAGCTAATGGGCCTGTAATTACCCGGCTGCGCTCGGTTCCCCTTTTTATATACCAGAAATATTACCGCTCCCGACCAAGTGGCGGAGATACACGCACCACTAGCAATGGAGTTAGCCAAGAAAGTAATTTAGAGCACCCAGTTGTCCTTATCGTGAATGAATAATTCAGCAGGCACACAGTCCGGTCCCGGGGTCCTGCCTCTAGGAACAAGAGAAAGAACGGTCTCAACCTCAGAGATGGTAAATACTAGAGCTGGAATTGGCCTGGTTATTTTAAATCCATCTAAGTTAGTATTAGTGATTGAAAATTGGGCCATAAAATACTACGCCCACTGATCTGGTGGGACATGATTGATTGCTTTAAAGGGCGTCCCGTCGCTCCCCCGTTTCACCAGCTGCCAGAAGTAGGTCAAGTTCTTCTCATTGCTCGTTAGGAGAAGATCTTTCCAACGATCCTCATCCCATTCTTTTTTGACCTTAAACTGAGTTGCCTTGCAATTGACCCTTGCAGCCTTCACCTCACCCATATATTTGGATCTGATGGCCCTGGACAGCTTACGGTAGGCCTCTTGGCAGTATTTATTGTACCAAGAGGACTTTACGGCCCTAGCCTCCACCTTTTTTTTACATCTTTTAACAAAGAAGTTTTTTAAGTTAGAAAACAGGTCACAGTGAACCTGCGGAGAAATTAAATCAATGTCTGCCTGTGTGGGGCAGCTTTGAAAAAGAGTGATAGATTTTGCAACCAGGTCCTTCATTACAGCAAGATCCCCTTCATTGTCAGCAAGCCTTGGTCATCTAACTCTCCTCAAGTCATTAGATAAGAAAATTTCTCGCAAGGGCTCACCAACCTGCTCTATTCGGTAGTTATAAGGTGTCAAAGCCTTAATTAGGAGGATCAGTGGGTCATGGTAGCTTTTCGGCCAGGCCTGAGCCCTCGTATCGATTAAGGAGTTCCAGCATTCAACATTTAAGAAAATATAATCTATGCGACTGCTCCTGCCACCACAGTTATAAGTGGGAGCACCCAACCTGTCCGAATCAGTCCTCCCATTAACAGCACGCACACCCCTTTCCAGGCACAGCCCTTTAAGTTGAAAGGCAGCTTCTGTCCATTTTATAACTGGGCACAGATCTAAACACGGGATTCCCCACTGCTTATCCTCATCTACACAAAGGTTGCAATCCTCTGAGTCCAACGGTTCGAAGGTGCAATTAAAGTCACCCATAATTATCAAATTGCACCCTTCCCTCTGGTGCTCTAAGAGGCTATCCGGGAGAGCAACAGTCTCATATTGCTTCCCTCCCGGAAGACCTCTAGCATATACATTAAAAACCAGGATTGCCGGGGCATGATTTACCCGAAGTCGTAGGGCCATGATATCACGGCTGTCAATGGTGACCTCCTCGACTGTTAACCACCTTTGCTGTCTCACCCAGCATATTAATCCACCTGACTCTACCTCTCCGCCCCCCTATCGCTGGCTGTGAGAAATTTAAGAACCCGGGATGGTGGACCTGGTCCACAGACCAGGTCTCCTGGAATGCCAGAAGGTCAAATTGTTCAACAAACCCAGCCCATTCCTCCAATACAATTTTAGTTTGTAAACCTGTAATATTCCAGGAACCAACTGTCATTACGGGTAGGGGATTGTCTGACCTTGAACACCCTGGGGAGAGGGGATTTAAGTACCTTCTCCACCTGAGTATCACAACCCAAAGCGGGCTGAATAAGTGTATGGCCCGGGGGATACTGACTGACCTGTTTTACCCGCACTTCCCTGCAATGTTTCAAGAAGAGAACAATCTCTACCTTCTTCCCTCACTAGAGAGATATCTCTGGATCTAATAGGGATATCCGGTGTATTACAAGTGGAGAGGTTAAATCCCGGGCCCTTTGTAACCCCAAGAGGACAAAGCCCTTTGGGGGCACTAGTATCGGAGCTCGACATACTGCATAATGGGTGGGGACTAAAATGTTGTAATGTATGTAACCAAAAATAGATCCATCCCACCACTTAGGAGCTACATGCAGAAAACATCCTCATCACTTGATGGAGTGGACTAGACAGTGGGGCTTAGTAGAGTCCTGGTAAGAGATATATCCAGATGCTCTAGACCTTCCTATTACTCTCTTAGGCATAGGGTGTACACTGGTCTGAACATCTTGTTAACTAGGTTAGGGGGATTCGGTGAGACATCACATTCAGAATACCTGGGCTGCACACTAGTGGAGAAGTGTGGCTCACTGGTTAGAGGAGGCAGACCTGGAAGCAGAGGTCAGCCCGGGACCAGGGTTCAATTCCTGGCTCAGCGGGGTCTTGATTCCTAAAAAAAATGTCCGTGGACTCGACAATTCTCGCTCTGGTGCCTACTCGATTCACGGGTTCACACTCTGCGACTCTGGGCAATAGCTTGCTTAATCTCCACAACGGCCCCTCGCGGCGGGATGCCTGGCTTTCACCTTGCGGATACCCTGCCGGGGTTATTTCACAGGGGAATACCAGGACGGGTTCCCTAAGCAAGCGCTTAGAAACCGCTCGGTGATTTGAGCTATATAAATTCCTGTACATTTACATTTTTACATTTGGATCATAGTCTCTTGTTTTTAAATTTGAGCATGACAGGAGCTTGACCAATTATCCCCATGTGGAGATTAAATGTGAACATCACATAGATACAGCTGCTCTCAAGCATCGCCAAATTGCGGGAGCTTTCAATTTGGAGCACAAAACGTCGTTGACCAAACCAATTCAGCCTGTTCTGCAAGTCTACGAATCCAAAGCGGTGAGCTCCGTGCTTTATGGCGCTGAATTATGTGGCTTTGAGAAGCTGGCACCACTAGCGCTATCTGAAAACAAGTTTTTCCGTAATATTATTAGTCTCCCTCAGAGCACACCCCTACTGCCACTAAGATATGATCTGGGCAGGAAAGCTATTACTGATATCGCCAGGCTACGACCAATTTTATATTGGCGCAGGCTTTGGTCAAAACCCGAGCTTTCCATATACGCTGCGGGTTTTTTAGATGTAATAAAATCAGACTGAATAATCAGGAGGTAGGGAGGAGGAATAAATGTCCATTTACTTCCCCAGGTTTAGTAGAGAGTTTATCAAAGGGAGCCCTTTAAAAAAGGAAAACACGAGACCCCTCCCTATCCAGGGGCAGAGTCAGCACAAGCGGCGAAAACGGAACCCATGCGGCTCTGAGCTTCCTGAAAGCTGGAACCCCTGATGTTGTGATACCCATTTCACCACAAGCGCAATTAAGGGTGATTGGGCAATAAAAGCCTACAATAAGGCAGTGAACACAACCAGTTACTACACGAATTGTGTGAGTACATGCTACTTTTATATGTTTGTCTGCGTATCTGTTAGTCCTGACGAAAGCCCCATAGACTCGCCTGAGCCAAAGGGGGCTGAAACATGTCGACGAAACCCTGTTAATACTTAGAGATCCAGTCACTTGATCTCTTAAGAGTATCAGATTATTTTATCCTAATAGACTCTCTCCTATTATTAAAGTACCTTGAGGAAGAGTTCTATTATTTTACATTTCACTTTTTCACTTTTTACCCTTATTTTTGGTGGGGGTACTTGTATAACCATCTCTGGACACTGCAAGCTAGACCAGAGGAGCCTCTGGATGAGGCGGGCACAAATCACTAACTGTGGTACCCTATGATAACTGCCAAAAACTACAATGTGGGGCGGAAAAACAATATACACCGCAAAACCGAATTAACATTGAGTTTTTTGAGGGGACCACAGTACCTTTTACCAATGGTTTAAGTTTGTAACTAGTGTCCATTTTCTTTGATAAACTCTCTGTAATAAAATCAGAGTCTTTCCATAAAATTCGTTGGCTTGCCCAGCTAAGAAGTAGTCTGGTAGCTCTGGGCATGCAAGTGCTCTGGGATTGCCCTGCGGAAGTTTCATTCCCGTCCAAGAAAGTCTTGAAGGAGAAATATTGGGAACACATTGCGCTCCAGGCATGGAACAACACTGATCCATCCACTATGGCAGGGTTTTTTTTACGGGCAAAACTTGCGCCCAAACTTGAATCCTATTGGGATATCATTACCAAGCCGGTGGACAGGAAGCTCTATTTTCAGCTCAGAGCGGGTTCTCTGCCCTTGAAGGCATTGACCTCTAGATGGTCTGAGGCAAGTACTAACAGCTGCCCGGCCTGTGGGAACTACACGGAAACTCCCGTACATCTTCTTTTTGTTTGCCCAGTTTATGCAATTCCGAGGCCTGTTTGGCTTGCACCAATGTGCAAGTTACTGAGCACCAGTAGGAGTTCTGTAGCTGAAAGGCTGATATGTACTAGCACTATGACATTTATTTCAATAGCAGTAGCTAAATACTTGGGATGAGCATGGGTCCTAAGGCAGAAATTGATCTGTAGCCCATTGATTGTTTCCGAATAATGTATATAATTGATGCCTTTTGATCATGTCTAGATTACTTACCAATTGACTTCATTACTTTTTTATTTTTATATCAATTGATTCTATCTATTTTATTGTATGAAATTGGATTTTATACTTCTTCCATTTGCTGCTTGTTCATGATCCATTTTATCCTTAACTTTTTACTTGTGTCATTTCTTAACTCTGACTCATGTAAGCTTATTCGAACTATGTTTAACTTGTCTTGCTTTTATGAGTTTTTATCTCGAATAAAGCTGCTTTTGATTGATTGATTGATTAAATGTAGACACTTTACTGGATCCTGTGTTTCGGACCAAAGTAGTAGTGAACTAAGATCTATAATTTGGAGAAAAGTAGGGGCCTGAGATGGATCCCTAAGTTACTGGGATGCTTTAAAGTGGAGATTTGCAGTGTCTGTCTCAAAATTGGGTATGAGATCAAAAAGTTGCTAACCCAACAGATTTTAGATATAGAAAGAGAGTTGAGGGGAATGGAGACTGGAAATGTATTTGATGCAGAAACAGGATAGTGCAAACTGGAGGTCTTTAAGGAACACATTGCACTGGTAGACAGGCACAGTGGTGCCCAATATAAAGATTTTTTGACCCAACAACATGCAGATGGAGATTGGGTGGGACAGAAGTTGTCCTGGTTACTACAAGAGAACATAGACAGAAAGCCCACAAGAGTTTAACACTGAGTTCTCCACATACTATGCCTCTCTCTGCTCCCTAAACCAGGGGTTCTGCATCCCTGATCGGGTTACATTTATACAACCCATTCCTTGCCTGCACTGACTGTAACACAGCAGAGTGAGTTGGGGGAACCTATCATTGATGAGACTAATGTGGCCAACGACCTTCTCTCTGAAGGTGAGACCCTGAGGACTGACTGGTTACCAATGACATTTTACTCCACTTATAGACAAAAGTTGGTACCAAAGTTGCTAACATTATACAACAAGTCGGATCCTTCTACATCCTTCTTGAGACCATGAGGACGATGACCATAGGTGTTCTGCTTAACCAGGGACATGACCCTTTGTACACCGGTTCTTATAGACTCCTGTCCCACTTCAACTCTGAGTACAAGATATTGGGCATTGTTTTGGCTGCTCGACTATCGCCTCTGACTCATGTCTTTGTCCACCCCAAATAAAACAGGTTTATCCTGGGAAGACACACGCATACCAACCTTAGATGGCTTTTTCACATTCTAGATTGGATTGCTGAAGGTACACAAACTCCCATTGTGGCATTTCTCAAGATCGAAAAGGCTTTTGATTCCTTGATTTGTCCCTTTTTGTTGAAGGTGTAAAATGGGATTGGAGGAAACTTTTATGAAATGGATATGGTTTCTGTAAGCTGAACCTGTGGCGAAAGTCTGAAGGGGGACTGCAAAATATTGGGTTAGTTGATGAGAGGTGGAAGCCCCATTCAAATAATGAACACAATCCTTGACATGTTGACTCAAAAAGTCATTAAATTAAGTTGTGGTTACCCCTCTGGTACTTTGGCACAAAAGCAGTCAGGCTTAACTTAGAGGCAATGTGTGAAGTATTTATATAGCATACAAAAAGTTATAAAGTGAAAACACAACACCAGGAAAACTCCATACCAATCTAGAAAATTAGAGTATGTTTTAATAAATAAAATGATGGTTGAACAACCGAAATCTGATCAGTAGAACTGAAGATATTGAATTTTAAATCTGGGTCTGGGCATACCCTTGCCACTTAAGACAACAAATAAAAAAAGAACAGCTGATGGCCGGAATACTGAATGAATCAAATATTCACCCCCAGTCACTGATCTGGGTTAAATCCATCTTTTTTTGAACGCCATGTCAATCCAGTTTAGACCCAGCCAAATCCAACTCAGTCTTGACCCAGTTCTTCATGGGAACAGTCCAGCACGAACTGCCAGGCCAGGTCCTCCCTGTACCAGAAACAAGCATCCTAGGTCCGGTTTCGGGGTTTCACCCATCATCAGCCCGTATAGCTAGCAAGCAGGGGCGCGGAGCACAATAGGTCCCTTACGGGGATTGTCCTTTGATGAACGTGTGACTACAAGGCCTCCTTCTCTAAGCCCCCCTTTAGGAGCTGACACCCTGTTTGATCTGGGGTAATTCCTCTTAGAAAAAAGTGGCAAGTATTAGACTTGTCCCATAAGAAACTTTCTAGTGTGATACATGTTAATTGCATGACCACTCCGAAATCACGTCTTTGGGGGAAGTGACCTCTTCGCATCCCACCCTGACGAAAGCCCAGGACCACTAAATAGGCCAATCGCAAGGCCTGTAACATGTTGGTGTTTAGCTTAGGGTCCTAGGACCATCATATCCTCCCACCCTACTATTGTCAGTTTTTAACCTTCCCTCCCTCTCCACCAATAAAGGATACTTTAGGAGTGGGGGAGGAATTGTATCTTAACATTACACCCCATACACATCATCTTCATAAGTGCTCCCTGGAATACGGTTGAGCCCACCTTGACCTTTAGGAGTTGGGGTGAGCCTGATGATGAAGCATGTCACTATTAGAATGAGTGAGGGCTATATTAAGAAAAGGGTCTTCCTCCCGTCCCAACCGTTAGTCAAGGGGGGTCTTTGAACTAGGGACATACAGACTTTCTAGGTGTTCTTCTCCACTGAAAACACCCCCTCCTTTTTGTTTGGTCCCCCACCTCATTCTTGTCACAAGGGACCATCCTGGTTCCAGGAAGGATATATATTGGTTAATACCAAGTATTCATAAGGAGGATATATCCCTTCCTACCTCCTCAGTGAGGACCTCTCTACACTCTTGAGACAAATACCAGGGCCCCGAATTTAGTGAAACAGGTAGTGAGCTAAAGAACAATGATGGATTCAACCCAGATCTGTGACTGGGGTGAGTTTCTGAAAAGTTTCAGCACTCCGTCCATCATCTCCTTGTGTTTCCTTTGTTCACCCTCAGGTGGCAGGGTATGCCCAGGGGTGGGTCCCTTGCTCACTTTGCCACTGGATTTGAGCTAGCCTGGCTGATGAAGAGTGTCACCTCTAAACCAGTCCCAGGATGCTTGTTTCTGGTCCCGGGAAGACCTGGCTTGGCAGTTTGGGCTGAACTGTTCCCATGAAGAACAGGGTCAAGACTGATTTGCATATGGCTTGGTCAGAACTGGGATGGCAAAGTGAACTAAAGAATGTTTATGGATTCAACCCAGATCTGTGACTGGGGGTGAGTGTCTGCAAAGTTTCAGCACTACGTCCATTATCTCCTTGTGTTTACTTTCTAAAAGTGGCATTTTCGGACTGACTAAAATCTGACTTTACAATTAAATAGGATTTTAAATTACAATCCATTTGAGTGTAAACATAATTTTCCTATCTGCTTTCAAACGTAAGTCATTACTTATTAAGTGAAATAAGGTAACCCAATGTTATCATATGGGAGAGATAGACCTTACAATAGGGAAAAAACGTAGTTATGAGTTTTTTACTACCAGGACATATACAACTTAAGCCCAAACGTGTTTTTTTAGATACCATGCATTCTGCCCTAGTTGCATTTAGGGCCAACTTTAGGGGTGACTTTTAAGTATTACAAAAGAAGGTATAGGCCTTTCAAAAGGTGTATTTGGCCAGGTCGAATTGACAGTTTTAAACGTTCCTACAGGCTGCAGTGGCAGGTCTGAGACATGTTTGAAAGGGCTACTTTAATGCATGGCACAATGAATGCTGCAGGTCCACTAATAGCATGTACGGGGGTACTAATACATTAATTGAGTCAAATATGTGTATGCCAATTGTATCATGTTTTAGGGAGAGAGCACAAACACTTTAGCACTGGTTAAAAGTAGTAGGGTGCACAGTGTCCTAAATCCAACAAAAACAAAGTCAGCGAAGCAGGAGGTGTGAAGGCAAACGTTTTGGGGCACTACCACCTAAGGGTTCCAGGTTCAACAGGGACTATATTTTCAGCCTGTGATCCATATGTAGATGCATGAGGCAGGGCTGCCCTCTCTCCTCATTACTGGTAGTCTTGGCCATTGAGCCTCTGGCTTGTTTGTTCTGCAACAGGGTGCACAAATAGGCCATTACACTGCTACATACTTCACACATTACTTCACTACACATGGGTGATGCTTACTTTATTTGGCGAACCCAGAAAACTAGTTTAGAGGAGGCAATAACAACATTGTTAAAACTCAGGGATGTGTTCGGTTTGTGGTAGAACTGGAGCAAGTCCTGCCTTTTTCTGGTGCATCTGGCACATGCCATCTCCCCCACCCAGTGGGGTTTATCAATCTACTGGTGTGGGTATCTGATGCTTTTAAACATTTGGAAGTGTGGATATACCATACTGATGACCATAGTATACTGGACATTCTAGGCAAAGTGGTGAGTAGCATCAGGTCCTCCTCTCAATTTTGGAGGGGCCTCCTCTTGTTGCCAATGAGATGAGTGGCTATTGTGAAGATGTTGTTCACCCCAAGACACTTATATTACTTTTTAGCCTTGCCAGTGTGCCTACAGTGATCATTTTTATGATTTGAACTGTTTGCTCTCTGATCTGGTATTGGCTGGCAAACAAAAGAGGATCTCTCAGGCCAAAGACATGATGCCACTGTTTCGGGGGAGGGAAACCCTACCAAATTCTGAAATGTATTACCTGGCTGCTCATGTGCTTTGGCAAATGAAGTGGATTGGGGAACCAACATACCGTGACATGTTAGAGCTCGAGGCTTGATTACAAGGAGGTTCATTAATTGGCCTTGTTTGAGGGAACTGCTATGTGAGCGTCATTTCCTCATGCACTCCCACTGGCTAGGCATTGCTGGCTAAGATGCCAATGGGGACCGCAGGGAATGTCCCTTATTCTCTGGAGTTCCTACACTGGATCTTACCACAGTTTAGTGCTGTCTCAGGACACAACAATAGAATGTTGTGAACAGAGGTGGTGATCTGTAAAGTAGATGAATTGATGGTGGGTGGCACATACAGGGTATTTGAATGTTTACATATGAGCATATGAGCTTGGGTGCCAGCCTGTTTTTGCACACACAGTTGTGCTGGAGGCTTCAAATAAATATGGCCTGCTATACCACACAAACTTCTGACATTTGATTTACTCACACGCCTACTAACTCTCTGGAGCTACTGTCTTGTGTTGTCCCTTATACAGCATGTTCTATCACCTGCTTTTCACACTGATACTAACTGATCTAAAATGACATGACAGACATCGCTGGGGACTAAGTTGTTGAATGATGTCTGGGGTAGGGTGCTGGAGTACACCCAGTGAGTCACTAGAAATGCCCAATTTAATATCTCACAGTTAAACTATATACACTAGATGCACCTGTCCCATCATATGATAGCTAAAGTATACAGGGAGACCAGTGATGTGTGTCCTAAATGTATGCAATCGCAGGCCCACTTTTATCAAATGGTTTGGGATTGTAATTATTCTGGAATATAGTCTTAACAAATATTCCATTCAGTAGACACCTGCAGTGTGCAGACTAGTCAATTTATCATATTTTGTTACAGAGAGTGTAAGTTTGAAGTACTCAGAAAGAAGCTTTGATTGTGGGAAACCTTTAGAGCCTTATCAAGTATGTAATTACATCTTTTCGCTTTAACCTGATTGGGCAGTCTTTTTGAGAACCGCATGCAGTTGTGTAAAATGTTAGAGTTTGTGTGTGTTTAAGGCAGAATAGAACAGAAGATTTTAGAGTGCTCTCTCAAAGAGAGAACTACATTTTTCTTTGTCCTTCCCTTTAAGGTGACTCCATGCTGGTTGCCCGTCTTCTTCGTAAGTGATCTAATTTGATTGCCTATTAATGAAAGTATATACATTCTGATTATAAATTGCTGCTAACCTAATTTTTTGCCCTAGTAAGCCATTCATTTTAATAAACCTTCATGGTTTGACGCTAAAACATTCTCTTTCCTTTTTGTGGTGCCCAATGTGCTTCACATGATATTAAATGCATTGATTTGTTGACCAGGCTAAGATATGGAGCAATAAAATCCTTATAAGCGCTTTATGGTTCTCAAATTTGTATAAAGAAAGTGCTTACAAATCTGGTAGCAGAGGATGGTTACCAACTTGGCCTGGATGACTTAAAATTCATCCCAAATTTAAAACTTCACCCTGATCCAATCTGTCTTCCTGATATTTCATGGTCCCATTTGGGGAGGCTTGCTGCTTTGCCTTGCCGCTGTTGAAGGCTGCTCCTACCAACAGACCCTGGTGGGACTCCCTGTCCCAGGGTTCTTTAGGTCTCCTGGACACTGATGCTGACAGTCAGGAGGAGGCTTGGCCATCACACTTATAGGGCTGCCTCGCTCCTGCAGTGCAGGACTCTTGCGGCTTTGCCTTGCTGCTGTTGAGGGCTGCACCTACACACAGACCCTGCTAGGACTCACTTTCCCAGGGTACTTTAGATCTCCAGGACACGGGTGCTGGTGGTGAGGGGGAGGCGTGGCCATCACGTTTATAGCACTGCCTCTCCACCTCCATCGTGGGATGCTTGCTGCTTTACCTTGCTGCTGTTGGGAATGCACCTACCCACAGACCCTGGTGGTACTCCCTGTCCCAGGGGTTCATCAGGTCTCTAGGACCAGGCGCGAATGGTGAAGGGAAGGCGTGGCTATCGCGCTTATAGTGCTGCCTCTCCCCCTGCAGAACGGGACGTGCCCGGGCAAAGACCAGGCAAAGGGCGGGCCCATCCGTGCCCGTCATAGCCAGGAAGAGGCTGCCCCTGAGGATTGTGGACTTTCAATTCAAGAAGGCACTGTGCACCACACTTGAGTCACCTTAAAGCAAAACCGGCTTTGTAGTCCCCGCTCGGGGGGCTGACTTTCCTTCCCCCCCTTACTTCCTGGTTGGGTTGCATAGGGAAAAGGAAAGTCATTGAGGGAGGGTTGGGGTGCACCCTAAGGAAAAAAAAAAAGAGCTTGGAATTCCGTGGCAGGGGGTGGTGTGTTGGACTGCATTGACAATCTACTGACTGAGTGTGAGGGACTTCTTGATCCAACCGCTGTTACTAGTGCTCCCAAGCATACTTCCCCACACACTCTCGGCAGCTCGCTAAACTCAAAAAACGGACGCATTCCGAATATGTTTAGAAAGGCAGCCACCACGAAGCAGCCACCGGAAGCCACCAATGTGCCACCTACAAACTTGCTAGTACTACCAGCATTCCATCTGCGATTACAGCGGATTTTCCACGCAGCAATAGATTTTTACATCTATCGGATACACTGGAACTATTGGACACTGCTACTATCCCATGGGCCCTGGTGGTCAGGGAAAACACAGTGGTTAGTAGGCCCAATAACAACTCTTGGGCTAGGGGTAGGTTGATGGAGGACCTCTAATCATTGTTTCCAATCTAGACCTCTACAGAGTAATTTCTGTTTTGACCTTGACTGAACTTATTAGTAAGCTGCTCGACAGAACTGAAGTATCAAGTGGCCCTGTGTCACCGCTCGCTGTAGACTCAGTGAGGGTATCGCTAACCCGAAACATCCTCCACAGCCCACATGCATTGCTCTGCCCGCTATGCCTGCTACCCCCGTACCCCTGATAAGCAACACAAGCCCCTATGGCACCAGCCCTCTTAGCACTCTACCACCATGGGTAACACGTCAGGAAGGGGATGGGGGTTAATGGAGGGAAACACACCAGTCATGAGGCCACCTCAAGATGGCCACCGGGTGAGGAGCTGGGGCCACAAGCTCCTGCTAGGGATTGCCTTTTGGCTTGTATCTCTGGGAATCTGCGTCCTCCCTAGACCTCTCTTGCTTACATGGGCTTTCCTTGCCCCGCGGTCCTTCCGTTTCACTTTCTGGCCGTGCCGATGACAGTTGGAGCACGCATTCGCAAAGGCGGAGCTAATGGCCACTCTCAATGCACTCAATGCCGGCCGGACCCACGCCTGCTGCCGAGCCACCCCGAGACGCACCCACGGACCCTTCACCTGCTGCACCTGCAAGTTCACCTGCCTCCAAACCTGCCCCACACCCGCCAAGACAAACACCAGCAGCAACCACCTCAAGTGCATCCTGATCAACACCCGCTCCGTCCACAGACACGCCGTGGAACTCTGGAACCTCCTCGACGCTACATCACCGGACGTCGCCTTCCTCACGGAAACCTGGATGAACGCCTCCTCTGCACCCGACATCGCCATCGCCATCCCGGACGGGTACAAGATCATCAGGAGGGACCGTATCAACCAGACCGGAGGTGGCATCGCCATCGTCCACAGGAACACCATCCGCATCACGACCGACGCCAACGACTCCTTCGCCGCAGCCGAACATCTCCACTTCCAGATTCACACCGACCCTAAGACGACCCTCAGAGGCACCCTCGTCTACAGACCCCCGGGACCACGCACACAATTCAGCGAAGACATCACAGACTTCATCAGCCCGCACGCCCTCCCCTCCACCGACTACATCCTCCTCGGGGACCTCAACTTCCACCTGGAGAACAACAAGGACCACAACACCACTGCCCTGCTGGAAAACCTCGCCAACCTCGGACTCAAGCAACTGGTCAACACCCCCACCCACTACGCCGGCCACACGCTTGATCCCGTCTTCTCTTCCAGCAAGTACATCACCTTCAGCCACGCCACCGGACTCCACTGGACCGACCACAGCTGCGTCCACTTCAGCTTCAAAAGGTCCACGACCCACCACCACCCGCAACAGGTACCTCACCGGAATTGGAGCAAGATCACCGCAGACCAGCTCACCACCTCCCTCAGCCAGAGCCCACCCGACAACACAACGGACCCCAACGAAGCAGCCCGCAACTTCACACAGTGGCTGACCGCCTGCGCCGACGACCTCGCGCCACTAAAGAACCCTCCCAGCAGACCCAGAAGCAAGAAGGCATCCTGGTTCACCGACGACCTCAAGGACTCCAAGAAGACCTGCCGCACCCTCGAGAAAGCCTGGCTCCTCGACCGGACCACCGACAACATGACCGCCCTCAAACACGCTACCCGCAAGCACCACCAGCTCATCCGCACCACCAAGAAGAAATCCCTGAAGGAACGACTGGACAACAACGCCCACGACAGCAAAGAGCTCTTCACTATCGTCAAGGAGTTCTCCAACCCCAGCACCGGCACCAACGACATCACTCCGTCACAAGACCTCTGCGACTCCCTCGCCTCGTTCTTCCACCGCAAGATCGCCGACATCCACAACAGCTTCGGCGCCCCACCCACGCACCCAACCGTCGAACCAACGCCCCCCACCGCCACCCTTCGCACCTGGACCACCGTGACCATTGAAGACACAGCCCGCACGATGAACACCATCCACTCCGGATCACCGACCGACCCCTGCCCACACCACGTCTTCAACAAGGCCGACTCCACCATCGCACCCCAACTCCAGAACATCATCAACGCCTCCTTCAACACCGCCACCTTCCCGGAGAGCTGGAAGCACGCCGAGATCAGCGCCCTCCTGAAGAAACCTACAGCGGACCCCACCGATCTCAAAAACTTCCGCCCCATCTCGCTCCTCCCTTTTCCTGCTAAAGTCATCGAGAAGATCGTCAACAGACAGCTGACCGCCTTCCTCGAGACGAACGGATCCCTCGACCCCTCGCAGTCCGGCTTCAGAGCCAACCACAGCACCGAGACCGCCCTCATCGCAGCCACCGACGACATCCGGACCCTGCTCGACAAGGGGGAAACAGTGGCCCTCATCCTCCTGGACCTCTCCGCTGCGTTCGACACGGTCTGCCACCGCACCCTAGTCCAGTGCCTCAGCAACATCGGTATCCAAGAGAAGGCACTGGAGTGGATCATCTCGTTCCTCGCCGGAAGAACACAAAGAGTCCGCCTCCCCCCGTTTCGCTCCGAGGCCACCGAAGTCATCTGCGGCGTCCCGCAAGGATCTTCACTCAGCCCCACCCTCTTCAACATCTACATGAAACCTCTCGCAGCCATCGCACGCCAGCACAACCTCAACATCATCTCTTACGCCGACGACACCCAGCTGATCCTCTCCCTCACCAGAGACCCCGACACCGCCAGAACCTGCCTACACGAAGGGATGAAAGACGTCGCCGAGTGGATGAAGGACAGCCGCCTGAAACTGAACTCGGACAAGACGGAAGTCCTCATCCTGGGATCTTCGCCCTCCGCCTGGGATGACTCCTGGTTGCCCCCAGCCCTGGGCACCGCACCCAAGCCAACCGACCACACACGCAACCTGGGCTTCATCCTGGACCCCTCCCTCTCGATGACCAGACAAGTCAACGCCGTCTCCTCATCGTGCTTCAACACCCTGCGTATGCTTCGCAAGATCTTCCGCTGGATCCCGACCGAGACCAGGAAGACTGTCACCCAGGCACTCGTCACCAGCCGACTGGACTACGGAAACGCCCTCTACGCCGGAACCACAGCCAAGCTACAGAAAAGACTCCAGCGCATCCAGAACGCCTCCGCCCGACTCATCCTGGATGTCCCCCGACGCAGCCACATCTCCAGCCACCTGAGGAACCTGCACTGGCTCCCCGTCGACAAGAGGATCACGTTCCGGCTCCTCACCCATGCACACAAGTCTCTCCACGACCTGGGCCCCAAGTACCTCAACGACCGCCTGACCTTCTACACGCCCACCTGCCAGCTACGGTCCACCAGCCTCGCCCTCGCAGCCGTACCACGCATCCGAAGAGCCACCGCCGGAGGAATATCCTTCTCTTACCTGGCTGCCAAGACTTGGAACTCCCTCCCCATCCACCTTCGGCTGACCCAGGACCATCTCGCCTTCAGGAAACAACTCAAGACCTGGCTGTTCGAGCAGTAGCATACCCCTCCCCCCAAGCGCCTTGAGACCCTCCCGGGTGAGTAGTGCGCTATACAAATGGCATGATTGATTGATTGATTGATGGCAGCCTAGTCGCACCTCTCCCCCCGACATGAAGACAGCAGTGCAGCCTTCGCTGCACACCGTTTGATTGGACAAGACATGGAGTTGGTTTCGGTGAACACATGCTGTGGGGCATTCTCCGGAGCTGTATGGCATCGGTTGTGCGGATCTGTGGTCGAGTGGAACTTCCTTGAATTGCCTGAGTCAGAGGAGCTCTCACTGAGCACAAGATGGCGGAGTGCGGCTCTGATTTCCCTCCTGGAACGCGAATCTCGACCAGAGTTCAACGCGGGACTCAACGGGGCATGCACCATACACGGCACTCTGCTATTTTGATTTCCCAGAGCCCTGTATGTTCAGAGGCTAGCTCCAGTTTTCAACACAGCCTGGCCCTAAAATGGCGACTGCTCAAACACGCGATGGACCTAAATGTCTGACGAACAACAACAGTGCAGGCTGCATCGCCGTGGAAACAGAAAGGGGCCTAATTTCCATTCTGAGTGCCCGTTGCCAAATGTTCATGGCGTCCTCACTTCTCTTCCCTAAGGTACAATTTTCTGCTGGTGTTATACAGTATAAACTTCGCTCCAGTGAGCACTGCTTGTATGACCTGACCCTAAGATGGCGTCCTTTTGTGAAGTGCGGGGAGCGCGTCTCCTTCCCTTACACGTCTATGTGCTGGAATCCTATGGTCCTGGGCAATTGTCTCAGCTGTGGTGCCTGTTTTTGTAGGGTATGAACTATACATATGATATACAGTATCTTTCTCATTCCTGCGAGCTTTGCTTGTATCACCCTTGAGTGCAACACCACCTGAACACCTGGCTGAACGATGGCAAGAATTTCCTGCTCTCTAAATATGTAATATATAATTGTCCAAGCCTAATTGCTGGTAAAATGTAATCCTGAGTGAATTTGCAATTTGTATATATATTTATCTGTAACTGTTGGACTTGGCCCTTCTGGCAGGTTCACCCCTGAACTTTTTGCTTTTTATTATAACCTGGTGTTAGTGATTTTTGGTTTCTGCGCACTTTACCACTGTGTCCCAGGGTAAAGTGCGGGCGTGTGGTAAGGTTGGCCTGCCCTCCCATAGGAATGCATGGGGAATGTCTGTGTCCCTGGTAATTCCTGATGCGTGGGGAGTGCAGGTGCGAGTTTGGTATGTGCAGATTCGTGTGATTGAATGCTGCGCGATGATGTGTGCGGCGTTCATGTGTCTAGTGTGGAAGGGTCACTTCTAGAAGTTGGCCTGTCTGTGCAATGAATGTGCTGGCTTGTGATTGGCTGGGGCTGGCTGGTGTGCCAGGCTCCTGGAGTCAGGATGGGTCTGCCCGGTGGTGAATGGGAGATCTGCATGTTGATGGCTGGGGAGGAGTGCACCTGGGACCTGAATAGGGCTGGGCTTTCCCCTCACAATGCTGGCTCCACCCCCTGTGGTGTGTCTGATGTCCCTGGCCCATCCTGTGAATAGGCAGAGGGGCTGAGCAAAACAAAGTGCTCAGGAACCAGTTGTATCTGGTTCGCCCCTTGCCTGCACCTTTAGACAAAGGAATTTTGTGTATAAAAAGAGGCTGTGACCTCTTGTAAAATGTTCTTGTTTGCTGACTAGAATCTATCAGGGGCGTGCTCCTGCTGGGGCCCAGGGGAAGGCTTGCCTCCCTGGGCCCTGCCCAGACCCTGGATTACTGATGGACTTTTTTTTGCTGGATGACCTCTCTGGGACACTTCTGCCTTTCCTGGGGGACCTGGAGGACTCCCCTTTGCTGGGGGCTGTGTTTGCTCCATCTCCTTGCCCCAGGACCTTTGATAACACAGGAGCGCTGTATTTTGCTTTTAAGGCTGGCCTAGGAGCGCTTTTGTTTTGGTTTATTCCTTATCTGGGGGGAGCCTGCCCCTCATGGCTGCATTTCTTGGCGGCCGCGGGGGTGCCTGCCCCGCCTATTTTAGTTGTTTCCAGGCAGGAGCCACCCTGCCTTATGCCCGCATTTTAATTGTTTTTTTTATCTACGGGTGCCAACCCCATTTATATGCACCGTGGCGGGTGCCCACCCCGCCTCTATGTTTGTTTTCATCACCGAGGGTGCCCACCCCTCATCTGTGCCCCTGGTTCACCGCCGCAGCCCGGGAGAAGCACAGGAAGCCGTAGGACGCTGTTTCCGTTTCCCCCTTCCCGGGGGAAGCCGTTCCGTGCCACGTTGGGCCCGGGGGAAGAGTCGATGGCAGTGTGGGGCTCCCAGAGGTAAAGGGAAGCCCCGCGCCACAGGAAAAGCAGCCGCTACCAGCGGGGCTCTCAGAAGCGAGAGAGAGCCCAGCCCGCTGCCTCAAAGAAGCCGCCGGGGCTCCTGTGAGGGAGGGAGAGCCCCGGCGGACCACAAAGAAGAGACCGCATCCCCCCCCTGACAAACGGTGAAGAGGAGTCCCCCCTCGAACAGCCCGGTAAGTCAGGGAAGGGCTGGGAGACTCCATGGGCATTTCGGTGCGTGCCGACTGCGGCACTTAGGGGAGCATGCCTCAGTTCTAAAAGCCCCTGATGAGGGGGGGTAGGTATTGCCTGAGCCCCGCGGCTCCAACAGGGGACACCTTCTGTTTTCAAGCCCTGAGTGGGCCCACCAGCGGGCATGATTATTTTAGGAGCCAGAGGGCTCCAAGGCCCAAGATTATTCCCTGAGCCTGAGGGCTCCCACGTTTTCCAAAACGCGATTTCTTTGTTCTAGAGCCTAGAGGGCTCCCACGGGCGCAGTCCTTGTCCCACAGTGCCAGGGAGAGCCCATGTCGCAGTTTTATTCCAGCTGCCCAGCAAGTAGAGGGCAGCTGCACCGTTTAGGTTTTCTTTCCAAGGACAAGTACTTTGGACTCAGGAGTGAGTCGCACTTCTCCATCCCTACCTTGGCCTTCCCCAGCTGCGCAGCACTTAGTGGCAGCTGCAGCGTTTAGGCCCCTTGCTATTGTCCCCAGCTGCCCAGCAAGTAGTGGGCAGCTGCTACGTTTAGGTATTGGCGCAGTGGCACAACCTGGACTTTGATGTGAGTTATGTGCTACATGTTATTTCTGCGCTAATGTGATTTATGTGCTGTTATGATTTATGCGCTAATGTTTGGGTGTTAGGAAATGTACTGTGTGTAGTATGTTTTGCGCACCCTGTGTTCTGACACCTCTGAATGTGTTTTTATGCATCATGTGTAAAGTTTCTGGCTTATACCCCTAAATGTATTTTTATGCTTAGGTGGTTGTTTTTCCTAGTATAGTTATGCTAGTGAGTTCATGGTTACCTGCGTGATATTTTCCTAAGGTGGTTAGGATTGCGTAGGTGGTACTTACCTTTTACCAGTGGTTACTGGTTGTGTGCTACATTTGCTATCTGGTGCTTAAAACTATCTCCAAGGGCTTGATATGGGCTCGCCCCCTGACCAGAGTCCCAGGGCCAGTGGACTCTATGGTGCCTTCCCTGCCAAGTTGCTGGGACTTGTCTGACCTCCCGGTGCCGCCGGGGCCTCGCCTGAAGTGTGCCTCGACCCCCCCTTGGCAGCTCATGCCTGACCGCCCCAGCTCGAGCTGCACTGCTCCTTGCTGAGCCGTGCCCCGCTCCGCCTGGGCCGCCCGCATCCCGCCTTTTGCAGCCCGTGCCTGGCCGCCCTAAATGCTTCGAGCCGCGCCGCTCTCCTCTGAGCCGTGTCCGCTTCGCTGGGCCGCCCGCACCCTGCCCCCCTCCTCCTCTGAGTCGCACCATTTGGTCGACCCAGCCTCAGAAAAAGCCCGGAGCCCCCTTTGGGAGGCGAGAAACGCCCGCACGCTTGTAGCGTACCGGCCGCCCGCTCCGGTCTGCCGAGGAGGTCACCCGCATTGTCCCACGCCACCAGAACGGACGGCACGGTCTGTACCCGCCACCAGTTATTATATGTTCTATGTTTTAAAAGTGTTACGTCTACAAATTGCTAATTCTACCAACGGCTAATTCTAAAAGTGCTTATTCCTGACATTGGTCCATGTGGCCCTGTCCCATGTATATAATCCCCTGTAAATTCTGCCCGTGTCTGTTGGCACATTGTAAAGTGTGTGTTCTTATCTAATGTGTTGGTTATAATACAAAGGCTATTTTTACATAACCTGGTGTGGAGTTCCTTTTGTGGGGGGCCTGGGATGTTGTTGCTGGGGGTGCGTGCGCAAATGCTTTACACATTGCCTCTGAGATAAGCCGGACTGCTCGTGCCAAGCTACCAAGGGGGTGAGCAGGGGTTATCTTTGGCGGGTGACTTCCTTGCCCTGACTTAGAATGGTGGTTTCTGCCTGACTTTGGCGCAAGCCTTAGCCAACCAGAAATCTCATTTCTAACAGTAACCACTAGTATATGTAGTAGACCTTTGTACTTACTACCATTCCTATGTGATTTTTGAGTTTATCTGTGTGTATCTTTTCCTTGAGTGCGTTTACAGCTTGTACATTTGCAATGTCCCCTCCTTTCACTCCACTTGTATATATAACTCCAACTGCTAGTATATGTAGTAGACCTTTGTACTTACTACCATTCCTATGTGATTTTAGATTTTATCTGTTTGTATCTCTTCCTTGATTGACTTTCTAACTTGTACATTTGCAATTTTTTCCCTCCTTTTGCTCCACTTTTACATTTGCAATTCTTTTCCTGCTTATATCTTTTATGTAACTGATGTAATCCAAAGTCCTTATGTAAAGCAACTGGTTCTTTTGTAAAGCGCTCTGACACCTTCGGGTAATGTTTGCACTATATAAAATCGCAAGAACAGAACAACCTCCACAAGATGAGTTGACCTCATCGGCGAACATTAGTGCCATACACCAAAGGTTTTTCAACCCCTTGGTTCGAAACTTCATTGCCCATACCCACAATCGTGGTCCAAAACAGAGTGAAAAAAACAAGGCAAACCCATGGAACACACTGGAATGCAGGTCCCTAAGGAGATGATTGGCTACAGCTACCAGACTTAGGAAAATGCCCCTGATACTCGACCTGAGGAGGTTATACAAACTATCCCAAGCAAGAGCCAAGCAAGATTAGGGTGAGAAGAGGTGGGAAGAACTTGGGGAGGCTTGTTCCCAATCAGACACCAGGAAATTCTGGCTTCTCGTGGTAAAGGGTAACTTTGAAAATGTGCCCCCCTATCTAACAACATTGCAGCCAACGTGTGGCACGAGCACTTTAGTGCCCTGTATACAAACATCCCTAACCACTACTTAGGGTTATATTCTCTTGACCTACTCTATTTTATATTGAGACTTTCATTCCCCAAGGAGGAAATCCTGGCCTTTATTGAGGCAATTGTATCTGCCGAAGCACCCAAACTGGATTGGATTCTGGGAGACCTTTTTTGTTTTGACAAGGACAACTTGGATCTTCACATAATGGCACTCTCTAACGATATTGCCAGGGGGGCCTTATCGTGGAAATGATCCCTATTTTTAAAAACAGGGCGACAGGAGCAATCAGGCAAACCATTGGCCTATCAGCATGATCGATTGCGTCCAAAAAGTTTTCTGATGCTCCATTCTAGTGACGATCCACAATTGGATGGGTGAGAATCACATTCTTTCCCCACTTCACGCAGGGTTTCGCCAGAAAACAGGTACAATTGATCAGGTTTTCCGTTTTCTTCTCCTCTATTGGAAGGTGGTAGTGCTGGGCAAGGGTAGTCTCTATGTAGCGTTCATTGATTTAAAGTCAGTGTTTGACTTCATGCCCAGGAACAAGCTATGGCAGGTGCGCGGGGAGATGGGTAAGCCCCTGAAAATCTTGACTTTACTTTTAAAGCTACACAAAGAGAATTACACCAGGGTGAGATGGAGTGGCCAGGTCTAAGTCACTGATCCTGTCAAAATTAGGCGTGGGGTCTGCAAGGCTGCATCCTGGCACCAACTTTGTTTTCACTGTATATTAATCAAGTGGTTGAATTCTTATCAGCAACTCTGGCAGATGTCCCTTCTTTGGGGAACCAGAAAATTGCAGCTCTCCTTTTCGCAGACGATTCCCACCTCGTATCTAAAACACCTATGGAGTTGCAAAGTTTATTAAATTGTTTAAATCCTTTTGTGACAAGAGGGTTCTTTGAATAAACACCACAAAGACAAAACTGATGTTGCTGAACCCCCACAAATCCTTCCAAAAGTTCTTTACCTTAAATAACACCCCCCTAGGGAGAGTAAGCTGCTTTGATTACCTGGGTATCAAACTGTCTGAAGGCATGGCCTGAAAACAACACCTTAACAAGGCCTACCTCAAATTCTATCTGTTAATTTGGGCTCTAAGGAAGGAACATTGTTGCTCCAACACTAAACCAGTTGCACCTGCCCTAGAGCTATACAAATGCAAGGCTGTAAATAGTGTACTTTATGGGGCTGAGCTCTGGGGTTTTGAAAAACCGAGTGATCTTACAGCCACTGAGAATAGGTTTCTTAGGGACTTAGTGTCCCTTCCATCGAGCACACCACTATGCTCCTTAAAGCTTGACATGGGTATCAAACCAGTCAAGGATCTAGTGAAACTTCGCCCGCTCCTATTTTGGCAGAGGCTTGTTACCACCCCTGAACTGTCTTTGTACGCAGCCGCCTTCGACGAGGTTTGTTCTCTGGACACATCAAACAAAATAGGATGGATCAAGCACATCAGAAACCTTATTTCTAGTACTGAGCTAAAAGGGGATAGCGTTAACTATTCACCACCGTTTACTAAAAAAACAAATCAAAGTGTTGTACTCAGACTAGATAGAGCAGAATGATTTCAGGGACAGCAAGCGGGGCAGATTGACCAAGGAATTTAGGGATTTCAAAGTTAGTCGCTCTCTGGAAAGTTATCTTGATCTCATCAAGGTCCCAGCCGACGGGAAACTATACATACAATTTAGGCATGGCAACTTGCCCATAAATTTGTTCACAAATTCCTGGGTTTGCAACGCTGGCCAGACCAAAGGCTGCCCTTGCTGTCCTGCCCGGACTGAATCAATAGGTCACATCTTCTTTGCCTGCTTTGCTTACACAAAGCCCAGGGCCAAATGGTTAATCCCCATTTGTAAACAACTTGGAACTCATGGTTCTAGTGTAGCCTTGCACATATTACAATAAGACACAAGTCCACTATTCGATTGCAAAGTTCCTGGGTCATATGTGGTGAATTAGAAGGAAGGCCCAGAGACCAACTCCGACCCTATCCTAACACGCCTAGATCATGTTGGTGAGGGAACTGAACCTGATTATGATGGACTTATGCCATTTAGCAATCTTTTTAGGTCTCCATTTTATCTTTTTTATGATAGAAGTAGCACAACCAAATCCGTCTATCTTCTTCACCTTTTCAGTAATATATTGTTAAACAGTCTGCCGCACACTTTGACTAGGTACTGACTCGACTAATGGGCAGTTTTATGGCAAATTTTACAATTTTATGATTGAAGAAAAGGACTATGTTTATATTGATTAACTGTTGTGCTCTTATGTCTCGTGAAGAGATTTATCATTTTACAATGTTTCAAATTCTTGTCTTGCTGTTCATATATATTTGTACTTTTATGGTCTGAAGACCGAATACAGTTTTATTGATTAATTGACTGATAGTGTTTTGCCGTCCCTGAATTCTGATGTAGTATCCTAGAAGTATGAATATTAATAAGGCATCGTTGATTATGCAATTTTAAGTATGGGAGTTTAAGACTTGTAGTGTTTGCAATTTTGATGATTTCTGTCACTTTTGAGTTGTAGTGTCCAACTGTGTCCAAGAGGACATTGCGTTGAATTTGAATATTTGAGTTTTTATTGCTTGGGCTTATTATTTATGATTAATGTGCTTTCTTTAAATTCCTTTATTGGCATTTATACAAGAAACATCACGTATTAGACGGAATGCAGCAATAAGTATTGTCATGGAATGAACAATCAAACATGCCCACTTTGCATACAAAGACAGTGTCCTGCAAGCAAAGCATACAATTAAAAGTGGGTATGTGTGGCATGTGAGACATTTAGGATAATAACCCAAGAGGGACTCCCCACAACGACCCCTGCCAGGGTATGCACAGGCCTCACTGCAACCCAGTACTCATGCACACATTAGAGCTGGTGGTCACCAGATCCACTCGACCATCTCCAAAGTGCAGTACAAAAGAATCTGTCGCCTGTGGGGTGGCTCGTGTAATCTGTCAGACAATTTGAGAACATAAGTGTCCCAGAGAGTGGCTGCATCCTCCCCGCGCAACCGAAGATCATGTGTCATGGCGTCTGCCTGAGACCATTTATGAGCCACCTGGAACCAACATCTGAGCTTGGGTGGGTGTGGGCTTTCTAATCATTGCAATTAAGCGCTTAAAGAGGACTAACACCAGGGCAACCAGATTTAGATAGTGTTTGTTGTGCTTATTGCCCTGTGTCCCCCCAAAAGACAGAGGAGTGGGTCCATTGGTAACTGCACATCAATCACTGTCAACAACTGTTCCATCACCTGGGACCACACATGCAGCAACGGTGGACACTCCCATACCATGTGCATAAATGTGGAGTCCACATGGCCACAGCGTTTTGTGGAGGCTTTGTGGGGTAAAGTAGATTTGAGGTAGGTAGTTAAATTGTGTGAATTTCAGGCAGCTGTTGTGGGAGATCCCTTCCACACACTCCAGGGCTATGGTCAACTGCTTGTCCGTTAAATCCATGTCTCAGCATTCATCACATTTGGGCGTATCGCGAGCTAATAGATCGGTGCGACCATTTGTAGTGCTGCGTATAACACTGACACCCCCGATGACCCAATCCATGTGTTAAGAAGCATTGCAAACGCGAGTGTAGTGGCGGTTTAGCTTGTCCCGGTGACCAGATATCCCCAATTGCAGCCATAAATAGGTTATGAGTAAGAAAGAGGACAGGTCCCAGTATGTTGAGTTCCTTCAGACCCTGGAAGGAGAGTGGTGCACCCTCATCGTACATGATTAATGTGCTTTTTGTTTCGAGTTAAGGTTTAGATTATCAGATCAATTGAAATTCAAGATCTAGGAATAGATATATTTAACCTGGTATTAGATTTGCCTGTTAAGGTTGAGGTGTTGGACTATGAGGCACCACAGCCACACCAATGTTAACGACTAATTAAACTTGCATTGTGAGATTGTACTAACTTAGGTTGGTGTTTGTTTAATCATTTGAACGAATGAGTAGACCACACTAATCAGAGTGAGTCCTTGATGGTCGAGAACTTGCTTTGTGTGTTTGAGAGCACCAGGAGGGTTTTATTTCCTATACTCCCTAGAGTGATTGTTGATTCCATTTTCCATTATATAAAGGAGACAAGTATTGACGTTCTTTTTCGTGTGAATTAAAAGTGAGAATTACTGCGCTGTGTTGTGAGGTACGTCATTGGGTTCCGGGCTGCGATTTGTCTGTCAGCTTTGTGTACCACACTCAAATTGATCATTATGCCAGTTGCTTGTGCACTGCAATTGGTTGGTTCCTTGGAGTTGATCTAATATTGGGTGTTTGTGTTGCTGATTACCGCATTGTGATTTCCTGGAAACTGCTAGTCATTTTGTTTGGGATAGATAAATTCTGTGTTTATTTTGCGTAAGTTGCGAAGATGAAGTTCCTAAAAAACAAGCATTTACAATGCAACGGTTTCGCCTTTGTAAAAGTTAGAGCTATTGGCATTGTAAATGACAAATTTTGATTTTGAAAACAGATAAATAAATGGCATTGTCATTTACAATGCCAATAGCTTAATCTCTCACAAATGCGAGACCTATTGCATTTGCACACACACACAGAGCACAAACACATACACAGAAATGGGGGGGGGGGGGACGAGGAGCAAAACCAAGGCCCAAGTGATTGGTTCTTTCTGAAATTATAGTGATGAGCTAAAACGATACAACCGAAGAGCTCTATCACTTTAAACGTTGCATACTTACGGAACAAAATGTGAGCATATTACCGTAAACAATTACTGGTCATTGATGGTATTCCTTATAACGGCAGGCACTTTTAAAATAAAATAATCATCTGGGGATAGTTTCAAGTAAAGTCAGAATAAAAACAACAGATTCCACTAGCAGCCTCACAGCTGTGTTCACACGTGGAGGGCTACGTGATAATAATAATAATAATAATAATAATAAGTAATAAGGAGCACAAAAGGCAAAACATGAAAGTAAATAAAAATATAATCTGCTATTGTGTTGTATAATGAAAAATAAAAGTTTTACATTGGGTTTTTTGTATAAATTATTCTCAAATATGGAACTTTTGACAACAAAGCATATTGTTATATTTTTACAACCCTCAACCGTAAAGTGTACTGGCTTAGTGGAGTAATGCTTCGACAATATGGGCCTGTGTTTCATCTTACAGTCACAGGTTCAAATCCGGTTATGTGAACTCTAGCCTTTCATCCTTATGTGTTGGAGAACATTAATTTAAATTTCAAAAGGATGAATAAGCCTGTTGTCCAAATAAGGTTAACACAATGAGTACTGCTGTGAGAATCACATATGTTTTATATACCCAAATATGGCCACAGATAAATACACGTTTTATAAATACTAATTAAATAAAGAGTGCAACAAAAACTTGCCATTCAATTCTTTGTTTAAAATTGCCGAAATTATAGATTGTGACGAGTAATTTTAATTTTTTATTATATATGGATGCTGCATAAAAGGGAGGCATGCTGCATTAGTATTTTTGCGGCTTAATGGGAACGGAGTGTTATAACAAGCAGTGGTCCGAAACTAATTAAAATGAATCAATCTGTGCTTGGTCTGTGCTCCACACATTGAAAAGGAAGTGATGCCAGATCCACGCTGAGCAATTAGGAATCAGCAAATAAGACTGCCAAAAAAGGAAACAAATAATAAGCAATGGTCGGGCTCCAAGCCCTTTACTGTAAGCAACATCCCTTGCAGCAACGTGCATGTGCGCTGTCAGGTGAGACCTCACGCGAAGGCCTATGAAAATGGGCTTGAAAATCCACACGCACAGCTATGTGTAATTTCAAGGTCCATTTTCAAAACGCCTGGAATAGGACTCTCGTTGCTGCGCAGTGTACACAGAGCCCGAGCCCTAAAAAGTGTTACCATCTGAATAAGTGGTGTCAAATTATGTTTTGTTTGTGAGAAATAAAGTACCATTGTGCATTTTTAGGGATTTTTTTTTTTTAACTGTTAGGTAAGCGTCTGACACCAAACCGCAGTCACCCACAAACCTTTGGTTTGCTATACACGATTTAATATTTCCCCATCGTAAAAATTATTTGCCATGAGGGGCGTTTATGGTTGTCAATAAAGAGAAGTTCTAGGTTCTAGATATTTTTGTCAGGTGCAGGTTCTTACGCCTAAAAAATGTTGAAGGCCACTGGTTTAGACTTTTCAGGACCATATGCAGTATTGCCCTCAGGTAGGAGGTATTTAATTCTAAATGTTGACTATTACTCAAATGGATAGAAGTTTGTTGACCCACTGGATATGGAAACGGCCAATGAGTTGGAGTAAAATATTTTTAACAGAAGGCGCTTCCAGGTTCATTGTCACAGACAAGGTTGTGTAAGTTCACACTTATGCAAGACATATTTCATCTCAAAGTTGCGCTATACTCCCACTTCGAATGTTCTAGTGGAGCATGGCAATAACACCATGAAAGAAGGCGTACAGACAGCCATTGCTTAAAGGTTGGATGCAAGTGATTTCATTGAACTGAAGGTGTGGAAGTATAATACATCACCACACTGCACTATGGGGGGTTACTCCATGTTCTCTATTAGGGGGCAGTGAGGTGCACACATCTCTGTTCCCATCATGGTCGAGTGAGAAGATAAATGTGGCCAAAAGTGATATGTACAGTATGGAAGAAGTATCTTCTACGTTTGCCATGAACCAGATGACAAATAAATTTGCCATGAATTATGGTGTAAGTGGTTAAGGACTTGTCAGTTGGCGATTGGGTTTTAATCATGAAACCCCTCAAAGTAAGAAAAGGGGAGTCTAAGTTTTTCATGCCAGTACAAGTCAGCAAAGTTAACTAAGGCGCTGCATTTATTGTAGGGAAAGGTTAGTGGAACAAGAGAAAACTAATGAAGGTTACACTTGAACAAGCCAACATCATGCAACAGAAGTAGTTTTCCGTGGATAACCAAGATTGGGCGCATTGGCTGCCATATGACATGTGAATGCAGCCACAATTTCTGTAAGTGTGAGTAGTGAACAAGTGTAGCCTTCAGGATCTGTTCATGCTGACGTTAGTCATAATGGTAATGGAAATGTGAGTGGTTCACGATTCAGAAAAGTTCCTGAAAGTGTGATGACTTTATTAGGTATTAAGTAATAGACATGTAAAGTTTATTTTAAATTGTTTTTGGGTCCGGAGTAATGTTGGCATGGCATCTTCTGCACTTCCACCGCGCGTTACTGTACACTGTTTAGCTCATGAGATGTATACTGTAAGTGATGTAAATTAACGTAAACTCGCACAGAGAGCGGCTCCTGGGAAGGCTTCGAATGGCAAGTGAAAGATAAAGTTTGACCTCCGAGCCAGATGAACGCGGCATGCTGTGGGTGATGTCAAAAGTGGAAATAAACCAGCTTTTCTTAAATAACGCTATGTTGACTTCACTTACTTCAAAAACAGCTAAAAGATGCTACTGATAAACACTTGGAGCAGAAACTATGAAGATTTAAAAAAAAAAAAAGCTGTGATGATACAAATCTGTATTGCTTGCCTTCAGTACAGATCATAATTGCATGTATGCCAAAAAGCGAGCTGAAATCGTAGCTGTTTGCATGACATACCGGGGGTCAATTAAGCAATCTGCAATACATCGGGGTTCAGTATAATGTAGCTCATAAGCTTGCCAAAGACAGCCACAACACAAATAGTGAGAATAGATTGCACTAAAGTGCACGAAATTTTAGGCAGTGGAAAAATAAAGTAACATTCTTTTGGTTTACCAAATCGTGATTCTGCAGTGTGCAGCCTAAATGTTGATATGCAGCCTTTCCTAAAGGCAGTACAGCACCAGGAGTATGCCGACAGGTAATACAAAACAATGGCCATGGAGTTTGTGACGAGAATTTTATACACAGCTTAGTCAAAGTCAAGCTTTGAATTATAGATTCTAATATACGATAGTTTAAATGTGGCGTAGCGCTTTATATTGCTTCTAATTTTAGTGGATATCTTCTAACTTTAGTTGAGAAAATAAATACGAGCCCTATTCTAAAACAGAAGAAAGTCATAAAGCAAAATGTTCTAAAACAGAAGAAAGTCATAAACCAAAATGTTCATGTCTGGCATGTATAGGTGACAGAGCTCTCAAATTATGAAAAATTATTGTATGCGACAACTAATCATCGTATCTTAAGAACGCAAAGGAAGAGGCGTCACACATTGATACTGTTCATAAGACAGGATCCGGCAGTTTAACGATAAAACAATCAAAATGAAAGTAAAATTAAAATCCCACACCAAAAGCTCAATATAATGTATGACAAAACTTGTGAGGCGACTCTCCTATATGTCCAAATCTGTCCCATATTCAAATGAAAGATTGCACCCCCCTCCACCCCCTCAACCGGTGATACAGCTTCCGGGAGCCATTATGTCCATAGCGGACTTTTAGAGAGGTGCATTTAACGATCAGGTTCTAGTCTTCCAAATATATGACATTTTGCCTGCTATCACGGAGAACTGAACTAAACCGCCAGTCCATGTTTGTGAACCCCACTCTGAATAAGGGAGACTTTATGTATCTGGGGTGACAACCCTACACAATTGAACGCGCAATCCCAATTAACCCTTAAAAGGGCTTTCTGTGACAAAGCCCAGAGGCAAAAATGTGCGGAGCTGTAACCTGCTCCTTACAAGCTCAGTCACTAAGAACATGCGGCCTGAACTCTCTGCCGAGCCCTCGCTTGCGGACTACGAGTCTAAGAAAACGTAGCTGGTATGGAGACTGTTTCGGACTTTACGACGTCGACTACGGCAACTTTTTCTTCACCACGCAGACACACGACTCATTTGACTAATTCACCCGCCCGAGATCGTCCCGCACTCACCGCTTCCTGCCGCCTCCTATCTCCCCCAACGTACAATGCAACGAAATGGCGCCACCACAGGATGCTCGAGAGCACCCCTCGATTGCTCCTTTCTACACCGAAAGCAAATGGCGACTTCTGTCGTCGAGACTTGTTTCGGAAGCGCTCTCACCAGCCACGGTGCAGACTGGGAGCGTCATGGCCACGCTCCGATTTCTTTTCTGCTTTTTTCGAATAAAACTTTATGAACAAAATCAATTACAGTATGAAAGACGCATAACACGGCAAAAAATAAACTAAAAGTCATTACATCCCTTAATTAAAAACCAGTTGCGATACATAAGTAATTAGGATTACATAAAAGATACAACCACGGAAAGAGCCTTCAAAAGAAACAAGGTCATTTTGGGATCGGATTTGGGGGCGTGTTTTTCGCCCTCTCCCCTTCCCATTGGCTGGAAGGTAAAATTCCAGCCAATGGGAAGAGGAGAGGGCGGGACTTAAAAAAAGACCCAGAAACGCCCCCGAATCGCGTCAAGGCGGGCCCTGAACTGAGTGACGCTCCTCTCCTCCAATGGCTGGCCAGCATTTACAAGGCCAGCCAATGGAGAAGAGGGGCGTGTTCAGCCCCCATACTACAGACAAAAGATTTCGGCTCCGCCCACTGCTTACGCAGTGCGACGGTAGCCGAAACCTAAAAACAAGAGCTATGCTGAGAAACAATGATGTACCTGTTTGTTGGGCCAAGGACATTCTCCAGAAAGTACACCCACCTACGATATAGCCACAAGTGTCAGACTTCACACGTGTTTGGGGGAAACAATGGAATAAGAATAGAGTTAAAACGTATGTTTGCAGTTTCCCCTGTGTAGCACATTCAATGTGAGAGAAATTGTAAATTTGAAAAGAGTGATGTTTGAGTTGAATCCTCAACCGAGACGTGTACAGTTTGAAGCTTCATTGGGTGAGATCCTTAAGTATGCAAAATATTGCAGTGATTCAGCAAGCAAAGCAGAGGAAGATTGGGGGAAATCCATGTTGGCACATACTAAGTTGGCACAGAGAGAATGCCAGATTGTTTCTTTCACTATAGATTCAGGGTTATATTCTATTCCAGTTGTTGGTTCAGTGATACAGGGAGCTGGAATCCAAGATGGCGCCCAGTTGGCACAGCCAGGGAATTTTAGTTTGCAAGACAGAGACCGAGGAATGGCTGCCAACTCGAATGTAGAGATGGACGTAAGCAGTGATTTTCTTCAACACGTTTTTTATATTTGCAAAAAATGTGGACCATTGGAAGGGAGCATTGCAGATAGAACCAGAAACAAGTGCAAAATTATATTCATATGCAGCATGTGAATGCAGTGCCAATGCAGAATATTCAAGTTTGAAGGTCATATGATGCTAACCTGCCCCAAGCCCCAGGAATGCAACAAAACATGGTAAACAGAAGGTACAGTTTAAATCCAAACTGTAAGATTCAGCAGAATCCTTTCATAGTTTTTGACAACCTCCAACAGTTCCCAGTTTGTCCCATTGGACCGGATCCTAATCAGTTACAGTGACGGTGCCTTAGAAGGGAGGAGGATTGTGCACCTGGTGCAGTTTTAGCAGTAGATTAGAGTGGGCAATATTTGGATGTAGATGTGAATTGGCTGTATCATTTCTAATCCATACTAGAGCTACACTCTCTATTGTGAGTACAGTAGAGGCCGTTAGCTTACCTCTTTTGGGGAAACAAGTCCAAGTTGTAGACATCTCTAATGGAGTATGAACCCAGTTTTGGCTAAGGTCCCCGTAAAAATAGGTTCAATTAAAAATGACTATCAATGTATAATATTTGGCTCTAATCCAGTCAATCTGTTGGGCAAAGATTTACTCTGCGAAGTGAATTGTGGATGTAGACTTTAAGTTGAAATCACAAGAAATAACAGTTGGGTTGTTCCCATTCCTAACCAAAAAAGACTTGCATCCCGATTTAGGTTGTACAAAGTCAGAGATTTTACAGGCAAAGACATTGGATGGATGAAAAACACAGAGCCAGCGAAAATCATGGGGAGACCTAGGGTCAGATGTACGAATATTCATGAGGCAGTAGCAATTTGCGACCCCATTTGGAATGGCTAGCACTCATAGGGATGGTGGCCAGCTGGGGTCAGCCGACCACCATGTCTGTGACTGCTTTTTTAATACAGCATTTTTTTTTATGCAAAAAACTTTTCTGCTTCATTTTTTAAGGGCAGGCAGTGCTCCCTGGGACCATTGCCTGCCATTAAAAAATATTTTCGCACCCATTCACAAAGGGAAAGGGTTCGGCCCCTTCCCGTTTGTGAGTGGCTTACCACCCTTTTGAAAAGGGTGGGAAACTGCAGATGTTTTGCGACTGCAACTGCGGTCGCAAAACAATCATACATTGCAATCAGACTCACTATTAGGAAGAAACGCCCTTGGCATGCCCCTTCCTAATTGCGAGTCACAAAACATACTTTACCAGTCACTAATAGGTTAGCGACTCGCAAAATATGGTTTGTATATGGGGCTGACCAATTTTGCTGTAGCAAACAGGCTGAATTCCAGGTTGCAACCGCAAAAAATGGTAATCTGCCCCAAATACAGAGTATCCACGAATGCCGCAATATAACTTCACACCTGAGGTGGCGGCAGGAATTATATCTATCATCGAATTCATGCTAGAAAAACAAATCTTCAAGGTGGTGCTATAGAGTCCTTACAACTCTTCTGCGATGGGTTTTCAGAAACAAAACAATAAAAGAAGGATTGTTCAGGACTTCAGGAAGATGGATCAAATTGTAGCACTGTGTTGTTCTTTGGTACTGAATCCTGCTGTGATACTCTTCCAAAGTCCTTGCAGTGCCAAGTGGTTCTCAGTCATTGATCTGTGTACAGCACTCTTTTCTGTTCCCTTAAATGGGGATAGCCAATTTTTTTTTGCTTTCTGATTTTTAGGGAAATCCTTGTGTGGTGTTGATGAGGCCCACAAGCGTAAACAGATAGTCCTTTGATCTTTGATGATCAAATATTGAAAAATATTTTGGAGACTCTAGAGCGACTTTGCAGCTCAGTCCTAGTGCAGTACATGGGCAGCTTAATGGTGGTATCTGTAATGTGAGATGCCTGCAAGCAAGATACAATTGCTTTCTTGAACCACCTAGACAGAAGAAATCCCCTACAAACTTCAATGCTGCCAAGGATACTTGGGACACCAGATTGAGAAAGAAGCTAGGAGAGTGTCCAACAAACGTATCTCAACATTTCTCAGAATAACACCCGCCCAACCCAGACACAGAGAGAAGTCAGAATTTTCTGGGGAATGTTTGGCTACTGTTGTGAGTGTATTCCCACTTTTTCTCTAGTGGCTAAGCCTCTAGAAAGACTTTCACACAATGATATGAGTGATCTGCTACCCTGGAACAACAAATGCTTGTGCGCCTTCCTAGAGCTCAGAGGGAACCTGAGCAACACATGAGCACCAGGACTGTCTGATTATAATAAGGATTTTATTGTTTATTGTCATGAAAGAGAAGGGTAAGCATTGTCTTCGTTGACACTAAAATATGGGGAAACAAAATGGCCAGTGCTTTAATTATCAGCCACACTCGATCCAGTAGCCTCAGTGCTTCCTGGGTGACTCAAAGCCATAGCGATTGTAGAGGTTAGCATACAGCTGTTCAAGTGCATAGAGATGGGTTATTCACTTACTGGGATGATTCCATATTCAGTCCAAAACTTATTCGCACTTCACCTCAGCACATGACAAACAGCAGGCTCACTAAACATGAGCAGGTGATTATGCTAGTAGAAAATGTTTCTCGCAGGAGGTGTAATGCCTTAAATCCTGATTTTCTCTTGCCCCTTCCAGAGAGTGACCCAGACAGTAATGATGACTACTTCTATGTTACCATGTTGTGCACCATCCCAAGACCTGATATTTGAGGTATGCCCCTGGAAGAGCCAGATCTTACCTTGTATGCGTCTTGTGCTTGTTCAAGAGACTGACAAGGAATTAAGATATCATCATATACTGTTTGCACCATAGAAGGGTTTGTGGCAGCTTCTTATTTGTGCAATGTAACTTCTGCAAAAGTGGCTGCACTAGTTGCCTTGACAAGCTCATGCTATGTTTCCAATAAGTTAAATGTCATGTCACCATTTACACTGATAGTCAATATGGTTTTTGCATTGTCCACAACTTTGGACAGTTGTGGTCACAGAGGGGTTCACAACCTACTCTGCTACTCCAATCCAGAATGGAATGGATTTGTTAGAGGCATTGCATCTGCCTAGAGGGAGATCAGTAGTTACAAAATAGAGTATTACCCAGCTATGCCACAGGACCTGGGTGATTAACAGTACAAAAGATAAACTTTTTTTGTTGTTTGTTGTATATATGCCAGTGTGGGCAACAGTGCTGTTTTCATTGTGCCTTTTCAGTGACATAATGGCTGTGAATTAATTTGCTTGTATATAATTGTCATGTAGGACAAACCAGTTCTTTTGTGAATAATATTGTTGATGTATATATTGCCACTCCCTTTCCGCCCTCATTTAACCCTCACTTTGCACACAAGTCCTTCCTTTCTACCTTCTACACATTCGGGGCACTTTTGTATATGTATGTTCGGATGTTTTGCTGGATTTTAAGCATTCAGTTTGATGTTCAATATGAATAAATAATATTGAGCTGAATTTTACAGTACAAGTGATTTAATGGATGCTGCTGCATAAATAATTGTGTTCTTTCAAATTGTCCCACTGGGACCATCTATCTTTTGTACTGTAGAGGGATATCATTTGTAAAATGTGCAGAGCCTAAAAGTGGATGTGATTTTGTTACCTCGAGAAACTGCTATGCGGATGAAAGGGCCCGGTATTGCGTCCTGTACATTAAATCAAGTTGAACAATGTGAACTTGACAATGACCCCTTTTCAAACATGTTGATGAATTCAGCAAACACTTATGAAGAATTGAGAGAGTTTCAGAAAGATGTGCTAGAAATTGAGAAGAAAAAGTGGGTGAGGACTGGCTGTGTAAGCATCAGAATGAGATTTGGGTTACGACCAATGGGAGATCTGTTTTAGTTGATGTTATGCTTTCCCAAATAGCCAGACACTTCCAAGGACAGACAGACACACACACATGCACACACGGATCCCATGGGCTGCACCTTTTGAAATTATTGGTGCAATCCTCATTTCCTTGCCATTGCTGAAAATGTGTGTCAGATAGGCAGTTAAATGTAGGCAGAAGAACAGTTGTGAGCATGAGTCATATAGCAAAGTCTGTTAGTCTTTTTAATCACATGCAGTTGTTTTCTTCTGAAATACCCGTATGCAATGGGCTTTGGTATATTCTAGTGACCTGTTTGGATGAAGCATACCAGACTAGGAGGTTATATGGTCTTACTGTTGGCAAATTATTTTCAAGGGAATTGATCCCTCGTTTCGGCTTGCTAGTTTTTCTGGAGTCAGATTGTGGCATTCATTTTCAAAATGAGATCATGAAGTTGCTCTGTGTAACTTGGATTATTAACTAGAGTTTCCACTGCAGTTATGGACCAGAATACTCGGGCAGTGTGGAACAGAATAATGACACACTGAAATCCAAGATGGCAAAGGTGTTTGCCTCTATTCCTATAAATGGCCTGATGCTCCTCCCCTTGTTCTGATGAACCTTTGAACCACTCCCAATTGAAAGACCAGATTTTCCCTACATGAAGTGCTAATGGGGTGAGCCATGAGAATTCACTTGATGCTCGCAACTGTGCTGTTAATGTAACGTATTATATGGTTCTCGACTACTGTAAAGGAATGGCTAATGCGGTTGATCAGTTAGCCATCAGGTTGACTTGACAATCCTATCTTCAAAACAAGAGCTGTGCAATGATCTAAGCCCAGGTAATTGGGATTTGGTGAAGAAACATGTCAGGAAAACATGTCTTAAGCCATGATGGAAGGAACCTTTCCAGGTGATTCTGGTGATGAACACTTCTGTTAAGTGTCGTGGATTGCCATGCCTCCCATACCAAGAGAGTAAGACAGACTGTGAAGTAGTGAACATAGCCACTGATTTGCATAGTCAAAGTCGAGTTCAGTGTGAACGAATAGAGGGAGATGACAGTACACAGAGGTCTCAAATTCAAGTTGTGACAAGCTCCCAATCTGTGGAGAATGAGCTGAGAATAACACCAATTTAAATTACGCAGTTGAGAACAACAATCTGCACTACGAACTGGAAGAAAGTGCTAGAACTTCGGACAGTAGCGTGCAGAGGGAAGGGAAGTGGCTGAAAAGTGGCAAGAGACTGAAAAACATTGTGACATAAAAGCACAATCCAGAGAGGATAGAGCCAATTGAATGCTAGTGAGAGTGAAAGTGAGAGTGAAAGACCAGAAGGCAAAAAAGTCAAAAGAGCACCAAATCTAAGATATTCTTCTCCTGATTGAACCTACTTTGTTAAAAGTGCTACTGATGGGAGAGTCTATAAAACTGAAAATCATTAAAATGTGTTTGAAACCCCCTCATTAACAATGTTACTATAGTTAAGTTCTAAATAAAATTTTAGATCAATGAACTCAACTGTTATATGTCCATATGTTTAAAAATTCATGGCTTGCAACTTAGGTAACCAGACAAAGATATTAGCTTCCCATAGGTGTCCATTTGAAGTCCTTGGTTTGTAATCCTAAAGTTAGTATGAGCTAATCGATTTCTAGCAAAAGGACTGAAAGTTTTGTTGATTTGCATAGTAGTGTCAACAAATAGATTTGGATTTTTGTTTTGAACTGACTTGAGAGAAATCATTGTGTCAACCATGCAGAAGGGCTGCAAAATTGTGGTATTAGTGTTGGCATTTGTCATAGATATATTAATGGTTTATTAGTGAGTCTTAACTCTCCTATCGAGTATGCTTCACCTGATACTAGATTTAATCAAAATTCATTAGATGAGAATAATAGTTTATGTGAAAATATTACCCAAAGATGGATCTGAAGGGAATTCTTCAACCAATGTTTCTTTTAGAATGATAAATGAGTATTCCAAGGTAATGGGTGTTCAAGATTGTTAAACCAAAGCATATGTTTACAATGATTATGGAATTCGCCTGTATAGCCAACAAGGCAAGGGACCTTGGAGCTTGTATAATTTCCTCACAGGATCATAAAGGTTTGCTAAGAAATTGACGTTGTGGGTTGGAGAGCCAAATCATTGCCACCTCATCAAGGTAAGATATTAGGGCCGTGGTGTCTCCTGATAGACAGGAAGTGTAAAGGTGAATATAATACTGGAGCAGGGTATCTAGTAAACCCTCGTCAGAGATAACCCTGGTGCCCATGACCATGCTTAGCTTGGAGATGTAGAAGTTACCATTCTGCGGAAGGAAAAGTTGGGCCAGAGTGCGCCCAGGGTGCTAGCCCTCACAGTGTCTGTGTGCTCAAGCATATTTGGCCAGGTAGAGGACCTCACGCTCAGCATAGTCTCTGTACTCAGTCAGTAGGAAAGCTCTGACTTGAGGACAAGGTTTGCCAGCGCTAAATGCTGTCTGGAAATCCAGTTCCTTCTCAAGGCACTGGAGGCTTTCACGTGTGTCCCTGAATACCCCGGAATGCTTGGAGGTTCAGGTGTCCCTGATGTAGGCCTTGAACGTTTCTCATAGGCAGGGCCGGACTGGGAACCAAAACTGTTGTGATGGCGGTAGGGGCCTCATCTTACTTACAATGCAGCATTAATCTACTTAACGTGGCTTAACCCTGCTTTGTAAATAAGGCACCCTTTCATGCTGTATTTAGCGTGAAAGCGGAGGGTAATGGGCGTTGCGGTGGGTGTTCCACCGTAGCACCCATTGATTTTGACGCTGCCAGTGAAAAGCTGGTCTCCAACAGGTGAAACAAGGAGAAATGCTTTATTTCTCCTCGTTTATGCTGTTTCCATGTATGCTGCCTTGTGCAGCACACATAGAAACAGCAAATTGCCTATGATTGTTTATTCGTACAAGAATGT
The DNA here is from genome assembly GCF_964261635.1 of Lissotriton helveticus. Lineage (NCBI taxonomy): Eukaryota > Metazoa > Chordata > Amphibia > Caudata > Salamandridae > Lissotriton > Lissotriton helveticus. The sequence goes on from NC_136063.1 coordinate 1,027,873,867, forward strand.
GAGCATTCTGTCAAGCACAGGTTTTGTACTGGAATTGGATCCTTCCATTACAAAAAATGTCCATTAAGACATCTCTTACTGTATCTGTGCTGTAAAGTGCATCACACTTGCAATGTTTGAAAATTATGGCAACTTTTAAAAGTTACTCCACTGTTACGGCTGCCTTGAGGGGGTCGTCATTTTTTTGCTCAATTCCCCCATTATTAATGTTAATAGATAGGGATTTGCCTCAAAATCCATGAGTGGTTGCATGGGAATGCCCATGTACTGCCTATGGTAATCACCCCCATGCAAAGTAGCACAATTTTATGCATAGTGCTACTTGGCGTTACTGTGGGCAACTTACCTAAACAAATCATGATGTGCTTTGGAAAGTAAATCCAACCACAACACTTGGTGCTGGGTTTGTGTCACTTTTGCGGTGCAAACAAATTGCAGAGTTAATAGATCTGGATCAGAATCTCTAAACAGGTATTAGTCACTATTATGAGGACGATTTGTGTTCTTTCTGTAAGCTAAATCTACTCTAAGGTTACCAAATGACCAATGCAGAGCAAATGTTGCTTTACTGTGCAAAATCAGAAGGCAATGAAGGTGCCACAGAGAAGGGGCTACTGAAGCATGAGAAAAATGATTTGCGTCAGGCATTGAGCATGGCAAATTTCTATAGACTGGTTTCAGACTGAACGAAAATGAGGATTGGAAAGTAAGAAAAGCAGAAAGGAGAGAAATAATAGAGAGATGGAGTGGAAAGACGATTTGAGAGTGTGAGGAAGAGGGGAGATTTGAGTGTAGGGAGAAAAGGAAACACGTATGGAGCGGATGAGATATGGAAGTGATATAGAAAACAAGAAAGGGAGAGGAAAAGAAAGAAAGGGGAGTGAAACATAGAAAGGAAAGAAAAATGGTAGGGAAAGGATAAAACAAACTAAAGGGGATAGGTACACCATGAGGTGGCATACAAGGAAGTCGGAGCGAAGGAGAGGAACAAGATGAGAGAGAAGCATAGTCAAGATATAGATTTGACAGAGCAACGGTGTAATGAGCAATAACAGGGAGATTAGAGAAATAGAGCAGAAATAGAAAACGAAAAGTGAGATTGTAAGGAAGGGCAAGGAAAGAAAAAAAGCTTAAAAAAGAGAAGAAGGTGATAAGGAAAAGCTAGAAGATCAAGTCAGAAGTGGACAGAGATAAGACATGGTGTGAGGAGGATATAATAGTGGCATGGAAATAGCAAATAGAGAGGATTTATAGGTAGAATTATTAGGACACAAGATGCAGTGGCACCTATGCCCAGGGGTGCAAGGAGCCCTTTGTGCCCCAATAATGGGTGTCTTTTAATATCAACCCAGAGGACTGTGCATGTTTAGGGGTGTTCTTTTTTTATTGGTTTTACAGCATAAGTCCACCTTTGTAAAGCGCACAATCACCCGTAAGGGTCTCTAGGCGCTGGGGGGCCGTCGGGAAGATTAGGCGAGCTATTGCCCAGAGTCACATGGTGCTGGGCTGACCTGCCGCCGGAGCCGGGGATCGAACCGTGGTCCCCAGATTCCAGGGTCAGTCGCCCTGGCCGCGGCGCCACACCTCTTCCAATTAGGGGCCCATGGCACCCTTACTATGCCACTGATTTTGGTAGCTTGCACACCACATATGCTTATCTGCAGTGCACGCAGTCTTAGCTGCAGTGCACAAAGCACCTTTATTGCCGCACACAGAGAAAGAAAATTAGAGGGAACATTGGATACTGTTACTTATAATTGTGGAAGAAGAGAAAAGGGTCCAGAGATCCCGAGTCTGGACATGAATACCTGGTGTTTTGGAGGAGTTTCGCTCAAGGCTCTGGACCTTTTCAGCCTCAAAAGAAAGCAGTAGAGAGAAAGTTGTGAGCACGCGTTCCTCTTTTCCAAATACATATGTTCATCCCCATCAATGGGTAAATATTCTTTTTTTATTTTTTTGAAGATAGCACAGTACAAACTAGTTGGAGTTAAGATAGTTCTTTTTATTTCTATGTTTCACTTTGTTTCATCCATTTCACTCATTTGTCATTTTTCCATAGTAAGTACAAAGCAAGGAAGAACAGCCGACACGTGTTTCGCCCTGTGTTGCCAGTAGGGCCAGGAGTTTTTTCTCCAGGCTGTTGATTGAAAAAGGAGACAAATGGAAAAGTGTAATTATTGGGGCAGATAGCTCCCAAGGGATAAGCAGGGTTACATTGGACAAGTGTTAAGGTGAAGGAAAAATATTAAAAGCCGTGTTTTGTGGTATCACTTAATCCAGTAAGTGCCAAAAGAATAGGATTAAAATGAGTGAAAAAACAGTTGTTAATAAACAGTGATTTAAACTGAAAAACAAATGCAGAGGGAAGAGACTCATTGAGTCCAATGTCCATTACCATGGTTCATAGCTAGAGCTAGTTATTTAAAATGGAGTAATTACAATTCACAAGGATATTGGTGCTGGCATAAAGGATATTGCATGTTATTGTAAGTATGATAAAGGTGACAAAGTAAAGGCTAAGCGCTTTATAAACTTAGCCAGAAAACGATGACATGCATTTGTTAAAAGATATCATGCAGCGTCAGATTATGCTTGATGATAGAGCAATGAGGTAAATCAGTATATAATACCTAGTTATATTGTTCCAATTGGACAGTGTATCAGCATCAATTTCTTACATTTTCACAGATTGTGGCAAAAAATTGTCAGAGAGTATCCAAGTCTGCAGGCACAAACATGTTTTGTAAGCACAATTACAATCGTAATTCAAAATAGTATGGCAACTATGTGATAATTTAGCAATTTTGTGTAGAAACATTCTTTGAGGATCAGTAAACGAAGTTCTTTCAAGAGTAGAGACAGAGGGCCATATGTATCAAGCTAATTTTTAGTCACAAATGCTGCGAATCGCAAAAAACAGCATTTGCGAATAAAAATTAGCTATTTCCAATGTATGAAGCAAAATCGCATCGCAAAATGAGAAATCGCAAAAATAGCGATTCCTTACGTTGCGAGACCCAGAATTCTGGGAATTCCTTAGCGATTCCTTATTTTGCGATTTCCCAGTTAGCAAAAATCGCAAACGGGAAATCGCTAAATAAGAAATTGCTATGGAATGTATGACAAAAAATCGCAATTTGCGAATTCACGAAAATCGCAATTTAGAGAATCACAATTACCACCAAGGAGGAGCAGGTGGTAACCAGGTGCAAACTATTTAAGGAGTCCCAGAATGCAACAGACTCTTTCCATAATGGCTGGGCTGTACGTGATAGCCAGGAGGCTGCGACTCAGAGCTGCTGCACAGAGGAGGAGACGCCAGGAGAGGATATTCCGTGTGCGCATTTCCATGTTCCAGCGCACTGAGGACATCTATACACACTACAGACTGGATGAAGAGAGTATCCTTGATTTAATTGAGGAACTCCAACCCTTCCTTGAACACCCCACACGCAGGACACACTCCATCCCCACACACATCCAGGTCCTGTGCTCACTGCACTTCTTGGCATCAGGTAGTTTCCAAGGGGTTATAGCCTCAGCAGGAGGGGTGTCACAGAGTGCACTTTCACGCTTTTTCCACGCGTTCCTTGATGCCATGGTCCAGAGGCTGCATCACCACATTCACTTCCCAAGCACCCCACAGGCACTAGACCAGACCAAGCAGGAGTTCTATCAAATAGCCCAATTTACCACGTCATTGGATGCATAGATGGGACACATGCTGTAATATCCCCCCCTCCCAGAATGAGTATGTGGTCAGGAATCACAAATCCTACCATTCCCTGAACATACAGGTGGTGTGTGATGCCAAACACATCATCACGGACACTGTCGCTAAATACCCAGGCAGCACGCACAATGCTTTCATCTTCCGTCACAGTGGGATACACCATACTCACAAGTGGGGAGTTTGGCGAGGGATATTTACTAGGTAAATGCATTTGAACAGAGGCCACACTTGTTAAGGATAGCATGTGCAGGGCAGTGTTTAACCATATCCAACCCACCCCATCCCATCCCACAGATGACTGCGTATGCGGTCCGGGACACAATACTGACGCCCTACCTGAATCCAGCCAACGCTGGGGAGCGGCGGTACAACAGCGCCCACATAGCAACCAGAGGCACCACTGAGCGTACATTCGGGATACTCAAGAGCAGAGTCACATGCCTACACAAGAGTGGAGGGGCACTACAATACAACCCCCAGACCTTTTGCAAGATAGTGGTAGCATGTGCCATGCTGCACAACATCACCAGCAGGAAAGGCACACCGGTGGAGCTCTGTGAATCGGATTCATCAGCTGTGGAGGGGCCTGCTCCAGGACGTATGCCAGCCGGTGTAGCTGGTGCAGCTGCTGGGCGCCAGAGGCGAGATGAGATTACACGCAACTATTTCTAGGTAAGAAAATATGACACAATGCTAAATATCATTAGTGAGACTGTGTTTTATTCCTTAACTTTTGATGAATGATGTCACACAGCCTGAATGACACCCAATGTCTCTCCCAATGTCCATCACATGTTAACGTCACAGTGCAAGTCTTTCAGCAGGAGCAAGTGTACATGTAAAGTGGGTAGCTGCACCCATCCAGTGGTCACATTTGGTGCACCTCAAATGCGGCGTTGTCGTGAGGAAGTCCCTGTTTGGCGTTGCACAGTGCCCTCCTCACTTAGCCCACTAGGCCTACTGGTACGGCCACTGCAGCGCCTATCCATGGTGGGCGGTGGGGTGATGCTGCTCCTTCCTGACTGTGCATCCTCATCTGTGGGAGTCAGGACTCCTGGCCCAGTAGTGCGAACTGCCCGCAGCTCGTCTACTGCAGATGTTATTTGGATCAGTGCCCTTGCAATGTCCTGGCTGTTGTGTGCCACCTCACGCTGCATGCAGATGCTGCACCTTGATAGAAAATTGGTGGCAGAGTGTACAGGTCTAGGCGCTGCATCTCTCTGCGCCTAGCAGCACGGTCAGTCTTAAGTTCTGCGCAGAGTGCCTCCAGGGCACACGTCATGCCCCTGAAGTCTGCCCTGACTTCCCTCTGTAACGATTTTATATTTTTTGCCTGCAGGCGCTGTACCTGCAACATGTGCATCTACAGTCCGCCAAACCCTGTGCCATCCCCTGGACCTGCAGCACTGCTGGATGTACGAGACCTGCGCCTGTTTGGGACTGTTGGGATTGGATCAGCACGTGCATGGTGTTGTCACTCTGGCTGTGTTGGCTCAGGTTGCACATCGCCATCCTGTTGACTGGGCTGTCCTCCTCCTCTGTGTCCTCCTCTTGCCCTGCTGCTTCTCTGTTTGGGGAATTGCCCTGTCTTCCACTGCCTGTTGGCTGTGTTCCAGATGGTGCTGTGGACGTAAATGCACAAATTTATTTACTGTTCTGACTTGCACTTGTCAATTATTAAATATCACTGTTTGGGATTACATGTGTCTTGTATTTGCTTTCCTGGTGTGCACATGCTATTGGGGACTGGCTGGGTGTAAATGCACCACTGTAACGTGCATGTGACTATATCTCCCATAATGCATTGCAGTGTGTGCTTGTGTACCTGCACTGGACTACTAGTTTTGTCCTGCCCCTGGGTCGCTGCTTGGGGAGTGGGGGTGGTTGGGGGGTGTCAGGGGTGTGATGGCATGCTTCTTACCTTGTCCTGGTTCCGGGTGGTCGGAGCTGTCTAGGTCAGCCACGGCCATTATGCTTTCAGGAAGCAGGGTCCCCATCACCAGTTCCTCAAGAGGTGTGGAGTCAGTGGCTGTGGAGGTCCCTCCACCGGTCTTCCTGGCCTGCTCCAAACCAGCAGACACCTTCTCCTTGGAGCGCTGGCGCATATCATACCAGCGCTTTCTTAAGTCTTCCACACTCCTGTGTGTAACACCAACAGCATTCAATTTCTGCTGGATTTCTGCCCATATACGCCACTTGTGTGTCTCATGCACCAGGAGTGATCTTTTGCCAAATAGGTGCTCATGGCTGACCACCATTTCTTGAATGAGCACCTCCAACTCTGCTTCTGAAAACTTTTGCTTTCTTTTTCTCTGGCCTTTCCCCTGCTGCTGCTGCTGTGTGTCCTGGCTGGCCATGTCTCCAGTGTCTGCCATTCTTTTAACCACTGCAGAGTTCCCTCTCCACCACTCCTTCTCTCTGACTGTGCTCAGAAACTCAGGTGCAGCATGGGTAGTCACACTTCCTGGCTGTGATGTCATCAAGCTGCACCTGAGTTTCCGATTAGCAAATTTGCGAAATGTGCAAAATTGAATTTTTTTCCGTTAAGGAATCGCAAATTTGCAATTTTTTTATTAAGGAATCGCTATTGGGGGCATCGCAATGAAAATAGCGATTTTTTACATACATACCATTTTGCGATTCTGAATTTGCGATTCGCGAAAAATTGCAAATTCAGAATCGCAAAAGGGGAGCTTGATACATATGGCCCACAGTCTTTTTACCGATTTCGATTTAATGCATAGTCGGTAGTGTGCTTATGTTCAGTTTGTTATATTATGTGGTGGTCCGCCTTGTTCCTGAGCACCTTAGCACTATTAAAATGATGCGGGAAGACAACCATAGCATTTTTTAACACAAAGGAACTTGAGCTTTTAATCATGATTAGCATCAAAGCGCACATTAATACTGGGGTAGGCTAAGGATGAATCGCTATTTAGTCTATGTGAGACACAATCATCAAGACATTAACGTATTACACAGTCCGGTTGTTTGATGGTCTGTTATTTTTACGATGTACTGACCCAAAAGTGAGTGGTGACCGAGATTCTATTGGAGTATTTAAAAACAAAAGAGAAAGAAAATTAGAGGGAACTTTGGATACTGTTACTTATAATGAATCCCAAATAATAAATAAAGTGAAGGATCTGTTGTCCTCTTGGTCTCCTGAATACATTTCTTGATGGGCAGGTTACAAAGTCTTTAAATGATGATAACCCCAATCATTAATTTTTTGTCCTCTATGCTACCTTTAAAGCTTTCTTCTTCTTTCTTCCATGAGAGTGATGTAATCACTTCAAGATTTTTATGGAATAAGAGAGCTAGAATTGCTTACAAATATCTTAGGAAACCCTCTAAATTGGGAAGATGTAACCTCCCAGATTGTAATCTATACCAGATTTCTTTCTTGGCGGCTCAGGGAGCAATTTGGTTTTCACTAGTACCCCAAGCTATACCTCCATGGATTTATATAGAGCGAGAATTGTGTGTTTTCTATTCCACTCTTACTTTGCTCAACCCTCACAAATTACATAAGCAAACTCTCAGCGTATTACATCAGATACGGTTAATGCGTTGAAATACATTGATCGGAAAGTTTAGAAGCCTATTCATAAATCAAGATGGACATCTTTATGGTCTAATCCTAAGCTTGTTACTGACACTGAACCCAACAGTGCCCTTTTGGTGGCCCACAAGAGCATCAGAATGATGAAAGACCTTTATGATACTAATCATGATCCTCTTCTTTTTTCCTTCTTAGCCAAAAAATATAATCCTAATACATGGAATTTTTGAAGTTAAAAGTGGGACTTTATAAGATACCCCTTGATACAGATTCCGTTACTGTCTCACTTCTTTCTATGTGGGTACATTCAGGCCATACCACTTCTAAAATGTATACATTTTTATCTGCTCCTTACAATCCACAGTTACTTCTGATAAATGGTCTCACCGTTTTGAGGATTACTTTTTAAATCATATTTCACATGATACCTGGCATCTAGGAAATTATCTTTTTGTAATAAAATTGCTCCTTCACTGATTCAATCTAAGGAGCATATTAACAACGGCCAGCGATAATTATCGCTGGCCGTGCTTAGCGATAACTATATTATCGCATGGCTATCTATGGAATGTATCGCCCTGGTAGCACGTTATTAACAATGCGTTACTCCAGGGCGATAAAAACTCCAGAGATAGCGAGGTTATCGCCCTTTTGCAGGGAACATCGCTGGTTTTCCAGTGATGTTCTCTGCAAAACTGTGATAACCTTGCTGATACGAGCCACAGGGTCGTATCAGCATAATCCACCCCCTATGTTAGGGATGACTAAGTCAGGATTTTAGCAGATGTTAGATTTTGGTGAAAACTGCAGTTTTCGCCAAAATCTAATGTGTGCTAAAATCATGTGGGCTGCCTTGTAAATATCGCGATGTAAACATCAGCGATATTTGCAAGGTAGTCCATCCGGGGTACGCCCAGTAATACCCACTTTGCATCTCATTGGAGATGCAAAGGGAGACGTTGGGAAAAAGGGTGCTAACATGTGATTATGCATGCTCGCACCCTCTTGCAAATAGGGCGCTGGTTTTATCTCCGCTTTATTGGCTTTGTAAGCCAAAAAAGCAGAGATAAAGCCCTTGTAAATATGCCCCTAAATTCTTTACTATGAATCTTTTACACTAGACTCCTGCTGGTTTATACAAGTTGAAATTAAGAGAGATAGATCTTTGTTGGAAATGTAACTCAGTACCAGGCACCTACAAACATATGTTTATGCTTTCTGGAATTCGGTTTAATCCGATTGTGCCCGATAATACCATACCGACTCAAAATCAGCGGACCCGGTTTAAACCGAGTGTTACTGATTTTTCAAATTTGTTGTGCCGCTTGGCCACTTGAGGGCGCCAGAGCAGTACAAACATACTGGTTCTGTTCTGAAAACTGCACTTTAGAAACTAACGGCAATGTACGTCACCCCCATTAAACTAGGGGCGACAAATTGGTTTAGCAAGGTTGGTGGGCGGGATCATTTATTTACATTGCTGTCCGGACTATGGCCCCTTCACACCTCATCACAATGCATAAGGTGTCATGACGAGACGACGCCCACGAGTGCTCCAAAACGCAGCAGGTAAGCTCTGCAAGGGAGCTATTTAATCACACTTTTCACCCTCTCCTTCTGCGCGTCCCCTCTGCTCACAAATATGCAGAGCGGCCCAGCAGGCTGCCAGATAGTGAGCCAGCTGTACCATCGACTTGAGGGAGGGCCTAGAATGGCCAAGCGCCAGATATTTTGTGTAGTTTTATACAGCGTGATCTGGGCCCTAAGGCATTGGGAGCGATTTACATATGTGCCGATTATATTACACGAGATGAAATCAATTTTTTATTAAAGGCTTTAGCAGATTATGTGAGTTGCCCAGAATCACACAATGCTGAGGCATCGGTAGAAAGCCGAACTGGTTGCAACACTAGCTGGAACTGGAAAACAATAACTCTGGGAACCCGTAACGCTTTACAGTTTATTTTTGCCTGCTGGTGTTCAAAAATGGGAGTTTGCCAGGCCAATATCGCAAAAGTTGGGACATAGCATGAATTCTGATTTTGAGCCGTAGGTGTAGCTGTTCCCATCCATCAAGAATACATGCTGCAAGCATATCAACCTGTGCAGTCAGCCTTGTCACAAGAGCACGGTTGTGTGCAGAACACACACAGGTTGTACCAAAAATGGAGCCACGGGAGGGGGGGCGTACTCGGGGGTGGGGTGGAGGACTCGGGGGGCTCAGCTTCCACGCGGAACAATGACTATGCACTCAGAGGAGAGATGTAAACTTCAATGTGCTACTCCAGTGCTCCTGCATCCAACTGGCGGTGATAAGCCAGGGTCGCCTCTTCTCTGAGCCAGTCAGCGGGGTATAGAAAATTATTGGGGGAAGGGAAGGGGTACTATCATCTACTACTGGTACCCCAGTGCCTTGGGTACTTGTTACTTCATCCAACAGAACTGACCAAGTAATCAGTCTCTACAAAGGAAGCTCGAGCGAGCAGTGAAATGCGTAGACACACAGAAAGGTAAATTTAGCAAGGGCTACACCTTTTGAAAATAATGGAATATGGAGTGCATTTAAGTATGTTGGGGATGCTCGTGGATTGAAGTAAAATGCAAATAAAACTTGTAAATCCTAGCACTTCTGGCGGAGTTGTGATCTTAAACGTGTTTACTGCGCTTATGAAGAAAGGCCCTATAGTAGAATGAACAATGAAGTGCACAGACAAGGTATTTTGTAGGGGTGTTGATGACCAGTCTTGTTTAATGAAACCTGGGTGCCAGATGTATCTCGCTAGCTATGCCCTGCCTGCCTTTCTCCTAATCTGGTCTAGGTAGGGGGCTCTATCTAAGCTATCAGGGTGGGCCCAATGACGTAAACGTTTACATGCAATCCCAAAGTAAAGAAGTATTGTTACTACGAAAAGTGGCATCACAGCAGTGCCTAAGCAAGGGCACACCCATTCCACCAAGGTCTAAATGACACTGGGGCCGATGCATATTTCTTCCTCCTCACCAAATACGGCCTGAATTAATGTGGTAGCTTGGGGAGGAGTCAGGGGGGAAACTGCTGATGGGCCTGTCCGACACATGGGGGAGGGGGAGCGGAGGGGGGTGTGTGAATGGCTCAAGGGCCACAGCAACACCTGCCCCCAGCCTGGCTCATGTGGGGGGAGGGTGTGGTTGAGATAAAGCTGTCCCAACAGACACCTCATCTGCCCAGCCTGGATGTTGTTGTACTCTCACTGCCAATCCCACCCACCACCCCGCCTCAGTTTCGCAACACTTTGCACAGTAAACATTGTGATTTCTTTTGATTGCAGCTGGATTAACATTGGCTTAAAGTGTTTTAAGTGATCCTTTCTTCATCATTCTGAAAGTTTCCTTTCAATGACTCGTGCACTGGGAGTCTCTTTTTGTCTTCGAGTTCACAAGGGATCCATATCACTTTGCTAATCCCTATTTCAGTCCCAGGGTAAACTGCTCGATAAACAGTGCCGCCTCGGCTGGGGTGCACACATGTTCTCTTTGTGCAGGAACTCAGGCTGGTGCTCCGAGAGCTGCTTGCATGCTGAGCTCTGGAGGGTCGATCTTGGGAGTAGAGCTATACTCTCGGACTCTTCGCCTGCAGCGATCCCCACACCCTCTTGGAGAATTCCTCCCCAATTCCTATCCCCGCAGCAGCCCACGCATGCGTTTTTCGTTCATATTCCTAATGCCAGCGTAACCAGTTTTGGGTTTTTAACGGAAAATAAGAAGTAGCCCTCATTCTGACTAAAAATGTGCACATTTTTAACTGTAAACTGTGCAGCACTTGTTGCACCAGAGTCACATCGGTGACCTGGTGGTTGACGCTGCAAAAGACCTGGTTGGTAATGGAATGTGACCCATAACACCAGGGGACATTTCCTGGAAGCCCATGGGGGAGTGGAGGATATCCGTCACTGCAGAGCGAGGGGAATATTGAAATGTGCATCAAAACCGGTGGGAAAGACTTGCCACACCATCGCTCAGTAACTGTTTTCCAGTTATAACTGGGTCGAGGGGATATTGAAAATCATTCACAACAGGATGGGCACCTGTCACATTGTGTTGTAGTCGGTTACTGGAGACGTAATCCTGTATAAACCTGAAATTCACCGAGCATGTTATTTCACCTGATGCAAAAATAATCTACAGTATATTAGTATGGAGACTATGCTTCTTCCTCAGGCTATACCCCACAATGTCAGAATATACGAATTCTCTTTTGAGGCACTTTCTTGTGCAACCTAGTGTGTTTCTTTTTTTTTTTGTCAGTTTGCATGCGATGTTTAGCCTGACAATTGCAAGGCTTTTATTGGATTCGTATAAGACACCTCTTCCTTTCATTTTGGTATCCCACGATTATTTCTGTCATCCAGAATTTATGATGAACATGCGTTCTTAAATATTGACAAGAAATGAAGGTGATTATTTTTAGGTTGTTACCTGGATGTTTTAACTTTGATCCCTTGGTTTTTCACTTCTCAATATAGTGGAATGTGGAGTGATAAGCCACATATATTGTAGGTATTTCCAAATCAAAATCTTATTCTTCCTAGAATGTCCCAACATGCTTTCTTTGTTTTAACAAAAGCAAAACTTATCTTTCCTTAGAGCATTGCTAGAAGAGCATTTCTTAGCTCGAGAGTTCCCAACAACTACATTCATTGCACATTTCCAGGACTACGATGCATTAGGTTAATACATTTAATTTATTTTATGTAACTTTATGTGGATGTTCTGAACATCTGACTGTGATTTTGGCCTTCTTCACCTATGGTGGACTCTTCTGTTTTACATAATGCAGACTGTCAATCATTATCGTATCTACAGCATTACTGAGACTTTGCTTCCATACTTGGTAATGGGTTGACATTGCTGCTCGCGGTGTGAGACATTTTGACCCCAATAACTGGCCCATTTTCTGCACAGACATTTCTGCACCCACACTAGTTTTTAAACTGGATAGTATGCTTAATATTGTAGCCCCAGCTTTCAGGGCCCAGTGAACAAACGACAGAGACATGCCCTAGTGCAATCTGGAACCAGTTTACACCATGCCGATCGGCCAATTGGGAATCTGTTTTGCAAATGTGCACCAGCATGCACATGCACATGACCAAAGACTCACTGATGAAGTATTGTATGGTCTAATACAATAAGTTTGATTTTTTTAAATGTATTTGGACTGCTTAAACACTGTACATTCACTGTGTATATGACATGCACTATTAGTGCAGAAAGCAAGCAATAATAAAAGCAAAAAGTTTCATAAACACCCGAAAAACACTGTTTCTGTGGTTTTAAGTGGCGCGAAAATGTGTGACCACTGATAACCACTGTTTTATTAAGGTATTGAAGTCACTGGAAAACACTGAAAAAACCCCACAAGAATTCACCAAAAATAGAAACTGAAAACAGGAAAGCCTACATATGTTCTTTGAATGTATGCTGCTAGACTCTTTTTGGGGCCCTATTCAAAAACTTCATCATTAATCTTTAATACACCTATAGTTCTCTTTTTACCTATGATTTTGCTGGGTCCTTGGGCTATAAATACCCCTTTACCTCTTGACAGTATGGATTTGGAGCTCTTACATTTGATCTTATACATTACAGTCAAAATTTTACTCACAGAAGTAAAATCTTTTTATCTCCTGTCTTACCATACCTGGTGGACGTGGATTTCATATCTTCATGGAGCTCATACTTATGTTGAAAAGAAACATTATTTGCCTTCATTTGCTAGTAGTGTATGGTGTTCTTTGGATAATTCTCAGGGGTTGGTACCTCAATATCCTTTTGAATCAGTTTCTTAATTTATTTTTCATAGGTGTAGAAGATGTCCCTCCTACCACCTCATCCTTCTTCCTTCCATCTAGTATTCTTTCCTCTTTCTCTCTTTCTTTCTCTTCCCATTTTTCACTTCTTTCCCCTTGCTGATGTATCCTATTTACCAAGCAATACAAACTCACACACGACTTTACTGGGATATATGTAGATGTTCCATCTGTCCCATCTTCCGGGGATTTATACTTAATAGTAGATGAATTTGTAATAGCTGTTATCTGTCATGACGTTTATCTGATAATTTGTATATGATAACTTTGATATCTTTTTATCCCAGTCCAGATGTTCTTTGTCATGTAGTCCCTTCTGATTCATTATTAGATATTTGCTTCTGATTTTTATGTATTGCTACCGTATTGCAAATGTATTTCTTTTTATCTAAAGTAATAGATATTTGAACTAAAAAACAAAAAATGTGTTGCAAAATTGTGTTTACCACACTGAGAACAATGACAAATATTTTGAATATTTCAATTCACAGGAAGAGAGAAGACCTGTCCCTGTTTTAGCGTCTTCAGAGTATGGGAGACATTTGAAATACCAGTCGGATCACGTGACCAGAGAACACGTTAGAGTTGGGTTGGTGGGTTTAGAATTCTTCAGGAAAAATGGAATAAGTAACTCAGTTGAAGATGGATATGGCGGTATAGTTCCTGCTTAAAGAATGGGTCCTGGATTCTGAGAAGGAAAGGATGTACTAACAACCAATTCCGTCATGAATTAAAGGAAATACTACGTTTATCTGTAAACCTGTGCTTTGGGATTTTTGTATCAGAGCTCACAGATTAGGATAACACAATCGCCACTGTTTAGCTTGTCATTGTTGGCATGTACTGAATTAAATGTATGTTTATCTATCTATGAATGACCAAACATCATATGCTAAAGTATTAAATTCAGTGTATTCTGCACTGATAAAAGTGCGTGAAGACTTTTCATAAGCAATAAATCAGCTTCTCAACTTTTTGATTTTTTGCAAACATTTTTTCCAGGGAAGTACTATGCTAAGTAAGATTTAAGCAAGACAGTAAGGAATAATTTAACTCGTAACATTATGATTCATTTTCCAAAACAGATTTCATTGGTGGTTTTATGAGTTTGACCCGTTTTACCAATTGCAAATAAAGTGTACCTGACTTAAGACTATTAACGTTAATGACCTTAATGGTTTTAAAGGGCTCACTGACACTGGTTTCAATCATTAAATAACACATTTGTTTAGGTCTGGTTAGGGACAGCTCTGGTTTTTGCCAGGACTGCTTTGCATAACAAAATAAAAGAAAACCAACATTCACAAACTCAACAGTCCGTTTTGTTACTGAAAGTTGTTAGTGATGTTTCGGTGATGTTGTGTGTGTTGTTTTCTGGCCATACTAGAAAATACCATAGTGGAGCACAATCTGTGGCTACAATAATATGGAAAAAGGGAGTATGCCCCTTTGATGAACAGCCTACATTAGTAAAGATGAACCAAACCCTATATGAAGAGTGTTATGTACAGAAGTCAGAAGATGAAGTTTGCATTATAAGTGGTGGTAAAAGGCGTACACAGTGTTCAAACAAAGGCATACACAGCAAAATAGTACATAGTAAGACACTTGTGATGAAGGGCCAGTATTTTTGATGCATCTTTAATAAAGCCTATATGCATGGACATCTTACTTTGTGAAGAAAACCGTTGTACATCCAGCATGTTACATTGACAGCATAGTAAAATAAATGAACACACAAGGACAATTAGCAAATGGATCTGTCTTTTTGAAAGGCAGATGTATTAAAACAACACATATTCCTAAACAAAAAAGCTGGAGATCATGAAATAAAATGGTGTCACGCTTGCAAAGACATCAAAACCACACACCAGCTTTCGCTTTTAAGCTAGCTTTCACCTTCAAGCTACATGTCATTTCCATCTGCAGTCTAATTAACGGACTACTTGACGGTCCATCATCGCAAACATAATGGGAACACAAATGGGACAATGTAACCATCTTTGAAATAAATGCCATAGTCTTGATGAACAGCTCATCCAAGCAATGGATAACAATGAAAATGCCAAAGCCTGAAGAGTGTTAAACCAAAACCCTCTATCTCTCTGTACTTCTTCTTATTGTACTTGTTTTGAAGAATGAATTGCATGATGATCTACAAATAGCTGTAACTTTCTGCAGCCAGACCTAAAATGAGTATATAGCAGGGTTCTGTAGCCAGACCTAAGTTGAGTTTAAAGCAGTGCCGCAAGAGCGACAACAACACCCAGCACCACATCAGTCCCAACACCTATCATCAGAACAACTACAAAATCAGTCACAACCACAACAGATGCATGCATAACAGCGACCACAGCTGTAACAGCTGAAGGCATCACAGCATTGAACACAGCTGCTAGCTTGGCAGCTACTACATTAGTGACAAAAGCCTCCACCACAGATGGGACCACAGCAGTACCAGGAGCCACGACAGCAAGGACCACAGCTGTGATGACAGTTTCTGCCACTATAGCAAAAAACTGGAGCAAATGCAGATATGATCCCAGCAAAACCCACAGGTGCACCCAAAAGCTGCTGCAACGGCTGCAGAGACCACATTGTAACCACAGCTGCCACAATGGCATGGAGGACAACAGTAACAACAACTGCTAGCATGAGAGGAAAAACAGTAGTACCCATAGCTACCAGGGCAGTGTCCACAGCTGCCAACATGGCTGGAACTACAGCAACTGTGACAGCTTAGTCACCATAGTGGGAAGCAACAGCAAACTCAGTGTGGGAGTGCAGGTTTGATAAACAGGCGTGGAGGCTGTATATATTTTCAAAAAGAGCGTGGTTTATTAGCAGTAAGTGAGTTATCCACTGGGGCAGAGTGTCTCTCCTCTTGGTCTTCTCCAGAATCACTAGGTGGGGAGCAGTAAGGGGTTGTCGTAGAAGATGTTCCGGGCTCCTCTTCAGTCTTGGTGGGGTCTCCCCAGAGGCTCATAGAAAAGGAGATAGAAATGAAGCCGTCAGACACTCTTTCCTAAGTATGAATTTATGTCTCTACCAGTCACCACACCTGGGAGTGATGGAAAGGATGTTTGGGAAGAATGTGCACCGGGGAAAACCGTTTTTAACTAGGGACACGGGGAAAATGGTAAAGAAGAACCATCGTCCAAACTTAACCTGTGGCGGTTGGTTGCTGCAGAAAATGTGACCATAAAGGGGGGGAGGAATGGAAGAAAATGATAAGGTTCGTGCTCTCATGGTCAGTGCCCGTTTTCCAATACCAATGTGCTTAGCGACTTCTTAATAGTAGAAGCAAGGTCAATACCCCCAAGCAAAATACCCCTACCCTCCCCTTACCACACCTTCCGCCTCCCGCTTTCACCTTCCAAGTCCCCGGAGGCGGTATCACTCACCGGCTCCACCGCAACTCTCCTGAGTTCCGGCCGCTCTCTAGCCTCCTCCGGTGGACACCACCAACCTTCGGTCCACTGCTCCTAAGGATCCTCGTCTTCTTCCTGACCGACTTCAGGCTCCGCGTTCTCCTGCATTCCCGCGTTGTCCTCCTCAGGTTTCCTTTGGTCTTTGGCGTATCCTCTCTTCACTTGTCCGTTCTCTTCTTCGCTGGTCGTAGACGACTCCTTCCTGTGTTTCATTGGATTGTAGTATCCACTTCCTGGTTCATCTCCGCCTACTTCCGGGGTGTTTACTGGGCCTCGCTGTGGAGAAACATTACATGGGGATAGTGATTGGTATACACGCGATTCCTCCTCCAAGTCCCAGGATGCATTAGGCTGTCACTGAAGCACGGAATGTTCGTTCCAGGACGCCTTAAAGGTGAGGCTGGCGTCCTCTTTATCACATCCCCTTTCCCTTGCTGTCTTTGGACTTGGGATCTGACTGTGGGGAAACCTAGATAAGTAGTCCACAGTCCCTTGTTCGATACCTTTCCTATGTCTGGTTTGAAACCTATAGGGTTGTAGTGACAAAAACCACCTTAGCACCCTCTCATTATTGCCTTTATTTCGGGCTAGCCACTCTAAAGGGGCATGGTCAGTGTATAGGGTAAACTCCCGCCCCTCAAGATAATATCTTAACGTGTCTATGGCCCACTTAATGGCTAATGCCTCTTTCTCTATGGTGGCATAGTTTCTCTCTCTGGGTAACAGTTTACGGCTTATGTACAGAATAGGTCTTTCTCCCTGTGGTGTTTCTTGTGACAGAACTGCTCCTATCCCTTGATCTGATATGTCAGTCTGAAGGACAAAGGGCAGAGAGTAATCTGGACTTACTAAAACAGTCTCTGCAGTGAGGGATGCTTTCAAGGACTTAAAGGTCTGTACTATGTCCACCGTAGGACACTTTAGTATTTCTTCTGTTTTAACAGATTTTTGGAGTAAGTTAGTCAAAGGGTCTGCGATCTGGGAAAACCTTGGAATAAACCGTTGATAGTACCCGAGTAACCCCAGGAAAGCCCGGAGATCCTTTTTGGATTGAGGCAAAGGTATTTCTGAAATGGCGTTCAATTTAGATGTTCCGAGATATCGTACGGTTTGAGCTGCGAGATGACTCTTAGCAGGAATCTTTTTCAGACAGTATTGTCCTAAGGTTTTTATAACCTAAAAAGATGTAGCATATGTTGTTACCAGTAGTCACTATAGATAATTATGTCATCAATATATGCTCCTGCATACCTCTCATGGGGTTGTAATATTACATTCATAGCCCTCTGAAACGTAGCCGGAGCACCATGTAATCCAAAGGGTAACACTTTAAATTGGTACAATCCATCAGGAGTAGAGAAAGCTGTTTTTTCTCTATCTTGTTTTCGGAGAGGTATCTGCCAGTATCCTTTACATAAGTCTAGCGTACTTATGTATTTAACCCTCCCTATTCTCTCGACCATTTCATCCAACCGGAGAAGGGGATCGAACTCTGAAATTCTATTGACTTCTCTAAAGTCAATGCAAAAACGTACCGAGCCATCCGGTTTCTGCACGAGAACAATGGGTGAGTTCCACTCACTCACAGAGGGCTCAATTATGTCCATTTGTAGCATCTTTTGTATCTCTTCTTTAATGGTTTGGCGCGGGCCTCCGGGATACGGTAGGGTCTAAGGCGTACTCGTTTCCCGGGAGGGGTTTTTATGGCATGCTCCAAAAGAGTGGTCTTACCAGGGAATGAAGAAAAAGTATCCTGAATTGGCTCTAGGGTTTTTACCAGTCCATTCAAGAGTTCAGGGGAAAGATCAGCATCTATGCATTGATAGAACAAAGGGGTCTGGGCTTCTGTTGTGTTCACGTCTACAGGTACTGGATCCTCCCATTTCTTTAACAAGTTCATATGGTAAATTTGTGAAACATGTCTAGCTGGATATATTTCAACCCAGTAGGTCACAGGGGTGACCTTCTTCAAAACAATATAGGGTCCCTGCCATTGCCCCAATCGTTTTTGATCGGAGGATGCCATCATTAACAGCACTGAATCCCCTATGTTAAAAGATCTTATCTTAGCCCTTTTGTCATATTGTTCTTTCTCTGCTATTTGTGCTTCTTCTAAATTATTTCTTACGATTGTCCTGATTTGTCCTAAGCGGGTATGTAGATTAGAAACATAGTCTGTCAGTGGTTTGGTATCATTAGGCTCTGTTTCCCATTTCTCTTGGGCCATTTCTAGAAAAGTACGCGGTTTATGCCCATGCAGCAGTTCAAAGGGGGAGTACCTGGTACTCTTTTGTTCCTTGTACCTAATGGCGAACAAAGCGAGAAGTAACATGTCTTCCCATTTTCTGGATTCTAGGGCTAGGAGTTTCTTAAGGGTGTCTTTAATAGTTGCATTGTATCTTTCAACTAACCCATCCGTTTGAGGATGATGGGCAGCCGCCCTAATTTGTTTTACACCTAACAGATCGCAGACTTGTTTCATTAAGCGTGACATAAAGGGTGTCCCTTGATCCGTAAGGATCTCTTTCAAGAATCCCACCCTGGAAAACACTGTTATCATAGCTTTAGCTATGTTAGGAGCATCGGGCCTCCGTAAAGGTAGGGCTTCAGGAAACTGGGTAGCATAATCAACCATGGCAAGTACATAACGGCACCCACTACGAGATGGTAATAAAGGCCCTATTATGTCCATGCCCACCCTACTAAAAGGCTCACTTATAATGGGAAGGGGTTGAAGGGGTGCTCTGGGATAATGGCATCTGCTATTTCATTGGCACACTGGGCATTCTCTGCAGTATTTCTTAACTTGTTGATAAATGCCGGGCCAATAGAACCTTTCATAATTTGTTTTTCCGTTTTATCTACCCCGAAATATCCGCCTAATAAGTGGCTGTGCGCTAAGTATAGAACTTTATCTCTGAAAGGACCAGGCACTAGCAACTGGGGGTTCTGGTTGAGACTTCCTTTCCTGTACAATAACCCCTTCCTCTTGAAAAAATAGGGACCTACGTGGTGAGGGTCTTCGTCTTCTAAGGCCCTGTTCCAGGCCTTTTGTAAAACTGGATCTTCTCGTTGTGCTGCATGAAAACTTCTGTCGGTTTCCCAGGGATTCTCATCCTGTATAACTGGCATGACCAACCGACTCTTGCCTTTCTCCGCCCTTCTTATCTCTCTTGCTTTTCTTATCCTTTGATGGTGGCCATTCTTTATTGATATCTTGCGAAAAAGGAGCAGTGGCCCACCAGTCTTCTTCTTCCTTCGGATTCCCATGTAACAGCTGAGATAGCTTTGGGTAATCGTTCCCAAGTATAGCCTGTTCTGGTAAGCGGGGTATGAGCCCTAGCGTTAAGGTTGTTCCCGGATCACTAGAATGTTGTTTTTGAACCTGAGCGGTGGGGTAGGGCTTGGTATCACCATGAACACATCTTATGGCTACTGCTCCATCAATTGGGCCTAAGCGCGACCCTAGATCTTGAGGTCGAACCACACTATGGAGACATCCGGTATCTGCTAAGGCCATCATAGGACGACCATTCACAGCTACAGTACAACGGTAGGGCGGAAGTTTTTTTTCTTGCGGGGAGCAGAAGTAGTTACGGGTTACACCGATTTCCACGGGCTCTTCCTTTTGAGGACAGAACCGAGCAATATGTCCCATTCCCCACACTGAAAACATTGGGGTCCCACAGGAGGAGGTCTGATTATCGGGGTCCCTGGAATAATAGTAACAGGCTCTGGATTTTTTTGTACTGTAGGTGGTCGGGGATGGCGATGTACTCATGGACCTCCTGTTTTACCTGTAGTCTCCTCTCACCCCTTCTGAATTTTCTGGGCTCTGTTGTATGCACTTGCTATCTCTACTGCTGTTTCAAGAGTCAAATTGGCTTGTTGTCGCACCCACCTCTGAATGGGTGGATGAAGTGAGGACAAATACTGTTCCAAATAAATTTTAGCCGACGGGGAGGCAAGGTGGCGGCCGCTCCAGCGGCCGAGTGAGAGGGTCTGCAGGGCCCCTACCTGCTGCTGACCTGCCTGGCGGTGCTTCTGCTTGTTCCCCCTCTCTGGGTGCATCGGTGTGTTGGCAGCACTCGGTAGCGCTGGCAGTGGTTTGATTTGCCCTCGGCGTGTACCGCGGCATTGCCATGGCTTTGTTAGCCTTGACGGCTGGGATTTTGAAGGTACCTTCACTGACTGGACCGGGACCGGGATTGCGGGCGGACCAAGGATCGACGCGGCCGCGGAGCTGTGTTGGCGCTCTGCTGCTCTGGCAGAGAAAGACTACAGGTGCGATATCTGTGCACTTTTGGATTTTTGGCTTTTTGGCGTCCCCTCGACGAGGGGGGGAAAGTCAGCGGAGAGTCAGCAGCGGAGTAGGCGGAGCGAGGTGAAGCCGGCTGGAGTCAGTGTTTTCGGCCCGAGGAGAACTGTGGAGGCCCCCACTGCCGAAGCTCGGTACTGTTTTTGACCGGTAAGAGCTGTAAGAGCAGTAGATCCTTGTTTCAAGCCGTGGCCTGCAGGGGACATTTTGTGACTTTTTATCTAGCTATTTGTATGTCCGCTGCTGCAACATACTTGCAACATACCTGCAATTATTCCCGTATCTTGCTCCTCCTGCAGAATAAAAAGTTCCTTTTTTTTTCTCTCTCTTCTCTTGCTGCTGCCATGGCTCCAAAGGGCAAGGGAGCCAAAGGAAAGGGCGCTGCCAATGTTGATGTCAATACTACAGTATCTACAGCTGCAGTGACTGTTTCTTCTGTTTGTAATAAGGATGCTGTAGCTATTAGCTCGAGTTTGAATGGGACAGCTACTCCTGAGATCAGCACTAATGCTTGCACTTGTAATGGAAGCACAAGAGAGAGTATCATACCTGATCTGTTTAAAAAGAAAAATATTTTTGCGGCGAATACACCTAAAAACATTACTCAGATGTCAGCCATTTCCAAACAATCTAACGGGCATGGCATTGCCGACCCTTCAGGAGCCGTTTCAAAACAACGGATACAGCTGAATCCCTTGCCGCCACCCGGAACTTCCGCAATTGGAGACTTGGGAACTTCTCAGGGGAGAGATACTGAGGACGAGCTGGCGGATCTCTGTCATGCAGTTGGAGAAGTCAGAGTCTCACCACGGGCTAATGATGGAGGCTCTCAGGCAGATAAACCGCACTTTAACGCCAACTCAACTAAGCGTGATACGGCCAAGGAAAGGGACACGCTGATGCCTGCTGTAAATGATGGAGATTCTGTTGGCTCAGGGGGGCAATTCTATTCTATGTCAGATGTCTCTATAGCATCAGAAGGAGAGAATTGTGATGGTAACGACAATGAGCAGTTCTCTCTCTCAGGTGACTGGGTAGACGAGGGCATTCCATCTTATGAAGAGGACATTTTAATATCAGACTCTCTGATAAGTCAAGAGGCTCTTGATACAGTTCGGAAGATTCCGGAATTGCAGAATCCCCCCTTTATTAATAGCTCTCACATGATGGACCAACCACAATGGGAGGGGGAGCCAGAAATCTAAGAGAATCAAGGAGACATGCCCGTTAATTTCGAAGGAGAAGGTGAAATTACGCTGAAATCCATTTATAACCTACAAACATCAATGTACAAGATCATTATGGCTCACAGAGAGGAGACTAAAGCGGAGGGGCTTCGTACACAGGGAGCTGTTAGAAAATTACAAAATGTGGTCCGTCGATTAGCCAAATCATGTAATGAAATCACCACGAGAGTTCAGGAAGCAGAAGTCCGGATCTCAACTGTTGAGGATGAGCTTTCCATTCAGAAAACTTCAATTAATGAGCTGCAAAAGACTGGCCTGGACACTGATTGGAAGCTCACCGATCTGGAAAACCGCGCACGCTGAAATAATCTGCGCATATTGGGGATACCAGAACATTCTGAGGGAAAAGATGCACGTCGATTTGTCGTCGATCTTTTTATAGCAGCTTTTCCAGACCTCAAAGATTGGGACTGGGATAAAGGAATTATAAGGGCTCATCGCTTTCCCTTCACTCAGAGAAGAGATGCGGGTAGGGATTCGGGGAAACCAAGGGCTATCCTTATCTGTTTGCATAACTATCTTCTGCGAGAAATTTTGTATGATCTGGCTAGACCCCTACAAACTAGGAAGGGTTTGTGGCACAAATTCTTTGTGCGACCTAACTTTTGTCAGGTAACTGTGCAACAACGCTGGAGGCTCAGGCAGCTAATGTCACCCATTCAAGATAAGGGGGGCAGGTGTTTTTATTAAACCCTGCAAAACTGAAGGTTGTTTACAAGGGGAAAACAACCTTCTTTGTATCAGAGATCAAAGCACAGCAATTTCTGGACGCAATGTAACCTTAGTCAGTGAAGGATTTATTTACAGGAAGAAGTAACTAATTACGTATCTTTCTTTCTCTGTTTTTGTTGTGAAGGGTAACTTAACTTTAGGGTGTTAAATGGGCTTGGACAGCACGGGTAGGGAGCCTTCCTTCATGACCACTCCCCATCAATGAGGACTTCCGTCCTTACGCCTCTGTTGGGTGGGTTCTTTGAGGGTGGGGGTGGGGGGGTGGGGAGGGGGATGGGGGAGGAGGGGGGGAAGGGGTGGTGATCTTGGGGCAAGGAAATATAGTAAATGGCCAGTCTATGTCAATTAAGATTCAAAATGTGTTTGTATCTCTGCTTTTTCGCCCTAATACATTTCCTATAGCTAATGGCACTTTTTCGGCTTGTGACCGGTTTTTGATCAGACAGGAAAATGGGTAAAATTTTGTTTTGTTCGTGGAATGTGTGCGGGTTAAACGATAAAAGAAAAAGGGGTATAATGGGACAGATGCTGAAAACGATGTGCATCGATATAATATGCATTCAAGAAATTCATCTGCCCTGGAAGAATAGAGGGTGGCTTAAGGACCTTGGATTAGAGGTTGTTGGCAGTTCGCGACAGACCTCCACTATAAGGGGAGTAGCTATTCTGAAAAGATTTGGGGTGGGGCAGGTCAGAAAAACTAAGGAGGACCCTTTGGGTCGATGGGTAATAGCCGAATTGAAATTTGGTGAAGTAATTTTGACTGTCTGCTCAGTTTATGGGTCTAATGTTGACGACCCCTCTGTTTTACATCAATTAAGTATTGAATTAGCCCTATGGCCACCTTTGCTAATAATGTGCGGGGATTTTAATTTGCACTTAGAGGAGACATTTGACATACACAGCAGCAATCCCTACGCTGGCAGGAAGAAAAATGTATACAGAGCTGTTAAAGGTATTGTTCACGAATTTGGATTAGTGGATGTAGGGTTTCTTAGATCCGCGAAGACATCTGGGTGCCTCTTCTTTTCTGCTCCACACCAGAAGCACTTCAGGCTTGATTATTTTTTTGTTGCTGCAGGGCTTATTAATACTGCTGTAAATCTAGGATATAAGGGTCTCCCTAAGGTGATTTCTGACCACAATCCCATTGTTCTTAGCATTGATGTAAATTTTTCACAAAATTCGAAACCCTGGTCCTTTGAACGAAAACTCCTTTATGATTCATCCTATATTGAACATATGAGTAAATGGATTCCAGAATTCTTCTAACACAATAGGGGATCAGCCTCTATTGAGGTAGTATGGGATGCGTTTAAATGTGGGATACAGGGTGAAACATTGAGTCATTCATTAAGAAAACAGAGGGACCATAGGAAGAAGGAAGAAGCGGAGATTAATAAACTGAGAGACCTTGAGATACAACTTATGCAGGCATGTAAACTTGCACAACAACTTGCTACATTCCGATCGGAGGTTTATGAAGTCGGGGATAATTCAGGGAAGCACCTTGCTAAGCGATTGAGGCAGAAGGCTGTGTTCTCTAGTATAGAGAAAATAATGGATGTTGCAGGGAAAACGGTAAATAATACTACAGAGATACTTGAGGTGTTTCGTGAATTCTATTCTAGACTTTATACAGAGGACGTTGAGCCGGAACTCGAAGCCAGGGTAACTAAGTTTATTGACCCTGTTGTAAATGGCATTTTAGCAGAAGAAGAAAGGGAACAATTGGACTTACCTATTACGTGGGAAGAAATAGAATCCTCCCTCCTGTCCTTAGCATCGGGCAAAGTAGTAGGGCCCGACGCTATTCCTCTGGAGTTTTTTAGGGTTTTCCGATCCATTCTAAAACCTGAATTAGCTCCTTATTTATAGCAGCGCAGCAGGGTATCGCCCCTTTGTCCTGGCAAGAATCAATAATTACAGTCTTTTTAAAGAAGGATAAACCTCCCCTTCCTCCATCGTCCTTCCGCCCTATCTCATTGATCAATACAGACAGTAACATTTTTTCCAAGATCCTGGCTTCACGACTTTCCACTGTCATAACCCCATTGGTTTGCAAGTATCAACACGGCTTTATCCCTGCACGGGATACAGTCGATCATATTCACCGAATTATTACTTTTCTAGACTGGGCCCAGGCAACCCGATCAAATATTTGGCTAATCCTATTAGACGCTGAAAAGGCCTTTGATAGGGTTGCCTGGGCCTATCTGTGGGATATTCTGGCTAGAAAAGGGTTTTGTCAGGCCTTTTTAACGGCATTAAAGTCTATGTATGCTGTCCCTAAAGCACGTATCCGTATTAATGCACAAGTATCTTCTTTTTTTTCAATCACTCGCGGTACTCGACAAGGCTGCCCTTGTTCTCCTTTACTTTTTGCACTTTATATTGACCCTTTAGTTAATCGTTTTAATTTGGAAGAAAGGATCAAACCAATTTGTTTAGCCAATGTTAGTTATCGGGCACTAGCATATGCCGACGACATTGTTGTCGTTACAACCGATGTCCAGACTGCGGTACCGGTAATCAATGACTTAGCCTCCCAGTTTGGATTATTTTCAGGGTATAAACTCAATTTGACAAAAACCCAGATTTTATGCTCAGGGGATAACGACTAGACTAATTTTCTGACTGTTTCGGAGGTTACGTACCTTGGAATTAAAATTTACCTATATCCGGTATTCCGGAACTAAATATGAACCCGGTGCTAGCTAAAATAAATTCTATTCTAGAACGTTTAGATCATCTACATTTATCTCTGCATGGCAGAGATAATGTTTTAAAAATGCTTATCCTACTTAAGGTATTATACATGTATCGCTCTATACCTTTGGAATTCCCTCCCTCGTCCTTTAAAAACCTAGAAAGGGCGACATCTAGATTTTTGTGGGGTTACAAACGTCAGCGGAAAGCCCTTAAAAAAATGATCCTCAGTAAAGATTTTGGAGGGTGGAACGTCCCGTATTTTCTGTTTTACTATTTTGCGGCGACCCTTCAAGTCATCAGTCCTTTGATAATTGGGGATAGAGCCCGCATTTCTGTCTGTAGCACTCCGTCTATTTATGAAATGATTTTGGGAGAAGAAATGAAAGCCCGTTTTCTCAAGTTGATAGAACCCAGGGCCATATTATCAAGGAAGCTGCGGTAGTTTATCGCCGCTTTACCGGCAGGAAACTGCAGGTAAAGCGGTGATAATGGCCTTGATAATGTTATGTTATGTTATGTTAGCCTCATTTATTAGGCGCACAGCTGCTCCAGCGAAGGAGCGTCCTGGCGCCAGCCAAGGTAGCAACACAGCACAACAGCACAAGACGGTGCCCAAAAGAAAAGCTAAGGAAGCAGGAAGGTTTTTACAGCTCGCCGAAAGGAGAGCAAATCCCTGAGGGCACGAATCTCAAGGGGAAGGGAATTCCACAACACTGCGGCGCGCACTTGAAATGAACGACCGCCGGCCCGGCAGCGTTTGAACCTTGGAACGACAGCAAGTTCCAGATCCGAGGATCTTAAAACACGCCCCGGGACATAACGGGACAGAAGGTTGGAAAGAATCAAGGCAGGAGATCCCTTGATGATCTTGTAGGCAACACAAAGGACCTTAAACTGGATCCTTCGAGCAATCGGAAGCCTATGCAGCGCGCGGAAGGTCTTAGAT
This sequence comes from Lissotriton helveticus, assembly GCF_964261635.1. NCBI lineage: Eukaryota > Metazoa > Chordata > Amphibia > Caudata > Salamandridae > Lissotriton > Lissotriton helveticus. The sequence goes on from NC_136063.1 coordinate 1,027,900,400, forward strand.
GTAGGACAGAATCTAATATGAGATTCGAATTTCAATCGAAGCCCAGGTTAGATGTTCACACATCTAACCTGGGCATCGATTGAAATTCAAATCGCATATTATCAAGGCCATTATCGCCGCTCTATCAGCCGTTTCCTGCCGGTAAAGCGGCGATAAATTACCGCAGCTTCCTTGATAATATGGCCCCAAGTTACTATAAAAAAAACGAAATTTAAGACGTTAAAAGCAGCATTTGGTGTGTGGCAAAAAGTCCGGAAGCATTTGGGGTTATCTAAACTGGACGCATACACACCTTTTGAAGCTTCTGGTCTATTGCCTTCTGCAATCTTTTGTGATTTACCTTCCATTAGGTGGAATTTAAAAGGTATATGTTATTTGGGCGATCTGTTTTGTGATGGTCAATTGGCCTCTTTTCAGGAGCTTCAGAGCAAGTACACCTTAAGTAAAAATGATTTTTTTAAGTTTCTTCAGATTCGCAGCTTTTTTCAAAATTCACTTTTTGTTTCAGCTACTAGTATGAATAAAGTCCCCCTCTTGGATCATTTACAAAAATAAACATCAATTGGTACTTTGTACTCATGCTTGATGCAGGAATTTGGGGACGATCTAGATCAGTGCCAGGTGAAGTGGGTATGCAAATTGGGGATACCTGATATTGATGTTTTTGAGTCTGTTAAACTCGCTTCCGAATGTTTGATTACTGGGATGATGAAATCTCAACATTTTATGTGCATATATGACCTTTATTACACTCCTAGTAAAGTTGTTAAATGGAGTACTACAGCTGGGACGAAATGTAATCGCTGCGGCTTATACGCAGCAGATGCTGTACACATGTTCTTTCAATGCCCTAAGCTTGGAGAGTTTTTCCAACAAATAGAGTGCTTTTTGGCTGTAGTTCTTAAATCTGATGTCAAGTTAACTGCAGAGCTGGTACTAATTGGCTTAGTCTCGGGCACTTCAAGACCCAAACCATTAACCTGTTTTCTTTTTATTTGCATGGCGGTTGTCCGTGCTTCTATCACTAGGGAATAGATTAATCCGGACCACCCTTCCTTCTTCAACTGGAGGGAAAGATTATTATTTATGTATAACATAAAAACTGCTATGTATAAACTTAAGGGGGTCAAAAGAAGGGCTCTGGGAGCGAAAATATGGGCGCCAATAGCTGATTGGATCTAGTTATTGTTTGTCCTTGCATCTGTAAGCAACTATATGTTTGTTTTGAATTTGTGACTATCCATTGCTGTATTTCCTTGCATAAAACAATAAACTTAAAAAAAAAGATTTTAGCCATAATTCCATCCTTATCTGTAGTGGTTGGCTTTAGCCACTGGTAGGCCATGTCTTTTACTCTAAAGTATAAGGCTCTGGGGGTTTCTTGGGGTCCTTCCTTCATCTGGCGCAATTTCAATCTATAGGTCTCGTCATCTACTCCCAGCCTTTCCATGATGCATCTTTTTATATCCGCATAGGGTACCACACCTTGTACTGTGGCTGCCTGATACTCTGCTTGCAAGTCACCCAAAAGGAGGGGCCCCAGATACTGACCCCATTTGTCGGGTGGCCACGATGCGGCTGTGGCCATTCTCTCCAAATTATTGAAGAAATAATCAGGGTCATCCCCGCGTACATATTGTTGTAGTACTACAGAGGGTAGAGTGGTAGGCCCTCTCTGATGTCCTAGGGCTTCAGCTATTTTATCCATAGCGCTCCATGTGTTTGGCTCTGGCCGGTGAGCACTTGCTGCAGCTTGCTTCTATCTTCTTCAACTACTGTCAGGAAGCGTTCCTTAACTTTCCCCAAATGTTCCTGGTTTTCTGCCATTTTAGCCATCGCAGCCTCCATTTTGCCTTTCCATCCCACTTCTGACACCACTTGTGGGAGTGCAGGTTTGATAAACAGACAAGGAGGCTGTATATATTTTCCAAAAGAGTGTGGTTTATTAGCAGTAAGTGAGTTATCCACTGGGCAGAGTGTCTCTCCTCTTGGTCCTCTCCAGAATCACTGGGTGGGGAGCTGTAAGGGGTTGTCGTAGAAGATGTTCCGGGCTCCTCTTCGGTCTTGCTGGGGTCTCCCCGGAGGCTCATAGAAGAGGAGATAGAAATGGAGCCGTCAGACACTCTGTTCTAAGTATGAATTTATATCTCTACCAGTCACCACATCTGGGAGTGATGGAAAGGATGTTTGGAAAGAATGTGCACAGGGGAAAACCCAGTTTAACTAGGGAAACGGGGAAAACGGTAAAGAAGAAACACAGTCCAAACAACCTGCGGCGGTTGGATGCTGCCAAAAATGTGAACATAAGGGGGGGGAAATGGAAGAAAAATTATAAGGTTCGTGCTCTCGTGGTCAGTGCCCGTTTTCCAATACCAATGTGCTTAGCGACTTCTTAATAGTAGAAGCAAGGTCAATACCCCCAAGCAAAATACCCCTGCCCTCCCCTTACCACACCTTCCGCCTCCCGCTTTCACCTTCCAAGTCCCCGGAGGCGGTATCACTCACCGGCTCTGCCGCAGCTCTCCTGAGTTGCGGCCACTCTCCAGCCTCCTTCAGTGGGCACCACCAATCCTCGGTCCACCGCTCCTCAGGATCCTCGTCTTCTTCCTGACTGACCAGGCTCCGCGTTTTCCTGGATTCCCGCGTTGTCCTCCTCAGGTTTCCTTCGGTCTTCGACGTCTCCTATCTTCACTTGTCCGTCCTCTTCTTCGCTGGTCGTAGATGACTCCTTCCTGTGTTCTCTGTTTTTCATTGGATTGTAGTATCCACTTCCTGGTTCATCTCCGCCTACTTCCGGGGTGTTTACTGGGCCTCGCTGTGGAGAAACATTACACAGGGATAGTGATTGGTATGCACGCGATTCCTCCTCCAAGTCCCAGGATGCATTAGGCTGTCGCTGAACCACGGAATGTTCGTTCCAGGACGACTTAAAGGTAAGGCTGGCGTCCTCTTTATCACACTCAGCTACAATCACAACGGTGCTACTACCAGTAGTCTCTGGTAGAACAAGCATTTGAGATGCAATCGGTCTCGCTTTTTGGAACTTATAAGCATTTAGCCGTGTCCCTTGTTTCTTGTTACAGGGCTCCGTACTGCCCCCCACACCTGGGCTGCCTACTGCTTTTATTCTAGAGTCCAAATCACAATTTCTGCCGTTGATCACACTTGTTATATTCTTCTCACTAATTAACATGTAATGCAAGTACATTTCATAAGATGCATTGGAACACTTGCTCCCCAGCAACCTGTCTTCTCTGAAGCTGCTCTGAAATGTAGACAGCAGAGAGAGAGAGCAGTTGCAGTGGAGAGTGGCTGGTGTTTCCAGGGGTCGCTCCTGGTATCTGAATAAACTACTATAATTCATCTTAAGTGTCCTGCCTCTTCAAAAACACTGACTTAGAGTTAGAAGTTGTTTCTTCCTTTCACCCCATGAAGCTGCGCAGGCCATATAAAGCTGATAACTATGGAATCAAGCGTTGGAATTCGTGTTCTCAAAGCCAACAATGCGGCGTTGCACAATAAGTAGAAATGCGCACCACGGAGTGTGGTACCAAAGTAAAGAATTTGACTTTCAGGCCAACCCCGTATTAGAGTCTGATCTCGCGATGTATGTCACGCCAGCTTCCATGTCAGATTCCATGTCAGATTTCAGGTCACGCCCTACAATAAAACGAGAAATCCGGATGCAAGCACGTAAAAATATTCACCGCAGGCTTTAACAATAAAATGATTAAAACATTGAAATAGCAACTTCGATATTTCTCATTTAAAAGACTCATATTATTTTGTTATTATTTTTTTTTTTCCAGAAATTATGAGGATCTAATTTATTTTTGGTTATGATTTTCTAGTAACCATGAAATATTTATTCGTTTTCATCACAAAAGAACCCCCTTTTTCCGCAAACAATGCCATGAAGTAAGCACTGCCCAGTCCAGAGTACCTTGTAGAACTCGATAATTTTCGCTCTCAGGGAATACTTACTAATATAACAAGAACTTGGCACAAGACTCTGAAAATATGAAAAAGACATCTTTATTAAACACAATTAAGTGAGGCTACGTCACCCAACTGCCTTAGCAATTGAATGAGGCAGTCTGCTGAATGGTCTCAGCACAGACCTTTTATACCATTTATTATGCCCTAGGCACACATTTTCTCTTTGAAGTACATTTTTGTTGGTCATTCCCAGGACGTGCACACAAACCCACTTTTCAGTTTGTCAGCCCAAAATTAATCATCAATCAAACCCATAATAAACATTCTTCTTTAGACAAGCTGGACAAGACCCATAATGAAAAGGCCCGCAGCCCACATCATAAATAGACCATAAAGAAGGAACAGGAACAGATAGGAGCAAGATAAAGTGGTGTGTGCGTGTTCAATAGACATTGCAATGTCCTGCTCTTTGATCTCTATCTGACCAGCTGCCTAACAAGGAACTGGCTCAACGAGGTCAGCCTCGGGCAAGGGAGTCAGCTTTCGCCAGGTCATGCAGGAGTCAACACAAACCCATGCTAAGGTTAAATACTTAAATACTTATTCTGCCACAGTGAGGGCCTACTGTAAGGGCAATCCACAAAATGGCTGCCGTTCACAAAATGGAAGCCAAGGGTTCAGTACAAAAATGACGATTTCGAGGTGAAATCGTTACTGGAATATGACGAAAATGCTTGTACATAGTGCACTAGCCATTCTCGGTCTTTTGATATAAAAATCGTCATGCTACGACAAAGTTTATTACACGAGTCCAGAATTTTCAGTACCACAGACGCTCTTTTTGCCCTTACATAGGCAATAACCTATACTCACGCTAGTCTGAGTCCAGGTCTATATTTATTAAATCATCAAGATGTTGTTGAAGCATAATCCTATTACTTTAGCGACTCTCTCGGGACAGGTCTCCTTACACACGCCATATACAAAGGCCATATATGGCAGGACCAAAATAGGGAATGCCTCTATCTGTAGTATGTGGTATAAGACCACACACCCAACAATTACTGATGTTCACTACTAACTGGTAGTGAAATGTAAATGAAAATGCAGAAACTGTACAAAAGGAATTATCAGTAAACTCTGACCTCCTAACTAGTCCATGTTTAGGTAAAATCTGGAAAGAATGCAAAGAAGTAGAAGTAGGAAGGGACATAGGTTGGGAGGTGGGTACAGATGTGAATTGGGCAGCAAAAACAATCCCACCCAAAAAAGACAATGCCATGTTTAAAAAAAACTAGAAAACACGTCATTAAGAACATATAGACAAAGTAGTGACCGCTTATACAAATGAAATCATAATTTTTCACAACCCTAAGCAAAAGGTACATCCTAAAATTATCTAGTAACATTGTAGGTTTTCCTATGCATTTTCTGTAATTTATTATATGTTCAAGTGAAACGGTGGTGACCCTCATTAATGCTCTGAGGTGAAAAGGGGATACTCTTTCACAGAAAATTGACTTTATTCTGCTTTTACTAAACAGAATACTACTTTAAAATAATGCCAGCAGAACAATAAAATCATTCTCCTAACATGTAGTCTATACAATCACACGGAAACCTCTTGTGAAACCAGCTATGCCCAGAGTCTGTTCAAAAAGCCTCTCTGGCAGACTTCTATTGTCCAATCAAGTCTGCTCCCGTTGTTGCATGGGCCTTTGGATTCAGGCCTCCCTTGCTCTTGATGTTCAGTATCTGTTGGAGTGCCCTCCTGGCAAACACTCATAGCTCATTCACAAAGTCTCAATGTCTCAAGGCAGTGCACCGTATCTCTCCTCTGCGGCAGACACTACAGATATTGTGCGCTTCATTGATCAATGGGCACAGATCATCTTGTGCAGACCCGGGACCATTCTCAGACTCCAACACTCATCATTCAGTGTCAGAGGACGCTCAGTCTGCTCTTTCATGGGTACCAGAATGGAGTGCCTTTCGCCGCTCTTGGATCCTCCGGTGCACTGCACTTCCGTTGAAGCAAGGGAAAAAGGGGTGCGTGGCCAAAACTCAGGCCAAGGGGCTCAAGGGACTGCACACTGTCAGAGGTTAACCAGCACATAACAGGCGGTGTTTTGCACTGAAATCTCAAGGGACTGTGGCAAAACCAGCTCCTTCTTCTTGATGTTGAACGCCTTCTGATGAAGCAAGTGCGGTGCTTTAAACAGTTCATTGTACAACAAGGGGACTGCAAACAGGTGGCCTGCGATCTTCAAAGGAGTGGCCACACGCCATGGGACAAGTCTGTGTTGGAATACACTGTCATTCTCAAAGGCAACACAAAAACAAAGGCAATAGGCAAACCAGTGTCTCTAGGCTCTTCAATTGGATTTCCGTGTGAGAGCATATCTTTCATCATCATAGTGACATGGGAATTCTATCAGAATGGATGTCCTCACACATAGTGGCATCGTCTAATTGAGTTAACACATTTTATCTCAATTATTACATATAAGTGTTCCTAAAATCCTCATCTAGAACATCTTAAAAGCGGCATCACATACATATTATCATAATAATTGTGCATCAGGTGGGACTATGCAATACAAAAGCTAATTATCAAGATGTGGAAACAAAAGACAAGAACTAGAGAGTCCTGGTATTTCCATTATTTATAATACATCTGGTCCATCAAAAATTAAAGCAGTAAAAAGGAACTAAAAACTAATTTTAGAATAGGCATTGAATTTAAAAAAAATTTAATGTGTCTCCTATTGAGGTGGAAAGTTTATCTTACTATAGTATTGAGTCAGTTAATCAGTCCTAACAGTACTAACAGTCAGACTGGAAAAACATCAGAATAGGCCTAAAGAAATTCTTAGAAATCAGTCTAGTTATGCAACAGGGAATTATACATAAAATGGGGGTCCATGGTACATTACTGCAATCTGAAAGTGCGAACCTGAACAATATGCTAATAATAATAAAAAGCTGTTTGGTGAAAGGAATACGGAAAAGAGAATAGGACATATCTAAAAAATCCCCAATAACTAGGCCTGAAACAGGTGCTTGGGTGATAGTCAGGCATGTGACAAAAAATGAAACCTGATTTCTTTTACGGTCCAGAGCCATAGGAAGGCCACTTAGGAAGCAGAATAAAACTGACTAATGTGAAAGAAATTAGGTCACCATGTACAAGAGTCACAAATCTATAATTTATCCTTACGTCCAATCAGGATATATAATTTTAGGGCTGCCTGTCCTTACAGGAGAGGGCAATATCGTGACTACAAATGACACAATTTGCTGTTTATTTTTCTTCAATACTTATAGCCAAATTTGACATACACTGGTGAAGTGTTGTCTGTCTGGTTCACAATATGAAAAAAAGAAAAAATCATATCTGTGAATTTTAGTATCAGCAAAAATTTAACCCAACTGTTGACAGCGACACGTATCGTCATACATGTCACAACAACACGGGTGAATTTGTAATAATTTTTTAAGCAGCAACATACAACTAAAACATGCAAAAACGCACAAAACGGATGTCAAGCCATCAGATATACTCGCTGTAAAACGATAGCATACATAAATGAGAGGTGACACATAATACTGTGTAAGGATACCCTCCTTTTTGACAGTAGATCCCCAATAGTGGGTATCTGCTGTCAAATACAACCAGCGAGAACAATTCATGATAGATCAAAATACACAAACATGAAAAACGCATGGACATTTTTTTTTTCAAAGGAGTTGCGCAAAAACACATCTTTGTCTAACCAACCAAACTCACGTGTCTTGTCTGCTTTAAATCACCCAGAATAATCCATGAATGGTCTGTAGGCAAAAGCAACAAAAAAACATACACAACACACAAGAGAGACATTTCTGACAACAAGCGAATTTCAATTATAACTTTTAATCAGAAGACAAAACATTATACACATTAAGAAACACAAAAATAAATTTCCATTACTTAACTGTTACCATCTTGCCAGTCACCTTGCAACATGAAGCCCTTTTGAGTTTTTAGAGGTAAAATCCTTTCCATGACACCTAAAATTAGCCCTGTGCCACAATCTCTATGATAAAAACTTCTTAATTGGCAAATCGTTCTTACTTATTCATGTAGGCTTCAAAATTTTAGTAAAAGGCTGCATCTTATTTTTTTTGTCTAACACTTTTGCAACACTTCGTTTTCTGTCAAATAAAAACGACTAGCAGACATTATTTTTTAGAGCAAAAATACAAATGTCATGATGTTGGGACTTTTAAAGAAACCTTTCAAGAAATCTCTATTTATATTTCCCTTTGGAATTAAGTCTTTAACTTTGAACCAGAAATTCGACCTTTCAAAGGCCTGTTTAGCAATGTTATTCTGCATTTCACAGAGACAAGGCTCGAATTTAAAAGGTCACAATGCCAACATGACAGAGACAGAAAGCCTACTACATTTACTGTGAAGGGTTCACACATACCAGTTTTTAGAACAAATGTTTGCTACCACCCTACACAATGGTACTCATTTTAGCAACCTAACATTGATGAACGTCTGAAATGGGCCCTGCTAAATTTAGAACCTTCAACCCTGATATTAAACACAAAGTTCTGCACCGGGCACATTGGCTCACCGAGCTATGAAAAACAACCTCAATAACAACCCACAAGTTTGTATTATACCCAAATGTATGCATTTACTGAAGCCAGAGACACTTTCACTATGGTAAATGACAAGAATCTGTGTTAAAAAAAAAACATTTAACTCAATTTTGACTTTTATCTTTGGGGCACTTAAAAATAAATATCCTATAATTGTTTTACAAATTAATCATCCTCAGGATGTTATTTACACGTTACAGGACAAGACATTAGTCATATCTTATGTAAATCCTTGGAAAAATGAGCTTTTTACGCCTGCGCCAAGTGAAAACCAACATGCAAATTACCTAATTACACCGTAACACATAACTTAAATCAGATTTTAATACTGGGAGGTCATAGTATGAGTATTAAGCTTTATAAATATCAAAAAACGATTTTAAAAAGCATTTATTTTTTTCTCAAATAATTTTTCCATAATTAAGCATTTTTCGTTCAATGAAACCAATTATCTGTTTTTATGATAACTCCACATATAAAGGTAAGCTGCATCCCTTGCCTATCATTTTTAGATGCATTCATTTATGCGCCTACGCGCAAAAAGCCTAACTTAAAACATGACATTTTTCGCGCCATTTTTAAAGGGCCGTCAGTATTTAGCAAAAGAACCAAAAATATACTTTAAAAAAATTGCTTAAAGAGAAGAAAACCCCATTTGGATGTCTTCCAGTGATACAAAGTGATGAACCTTATTTTTGTAACCCTCTAAAACACTACTCTGAAATGAAAAAGATCCAACTGTGCTAAATAAACGTTCCAATGCTATTTATGGCCTTTGAAAAACAACATCTGCTGCCTTAAGGCAAGGAAAAGCTGAAAACCTGAAAGAGTGCTGAAACCTGAGCACGCTTTTAGTTTTACTGAAAACAGACATTTCAAGTTTTTAAAAATTTGTGTGCAAAAAGATGCATTTAAATCTAGCAAGAAAAAAATTCACTTTTTTTAAAAGTGTTTGCCTTTTACATGTACACAATGCATGTAAGTAAAAAAACTACAAATTCGTTTTGATACAAAAGACACAATTATTTTTTAGGCCTTCATATTCTTAGTGAATGTGAATTTTAACATCTATTTTAAGCATTTAACAGTTTGCACATATGTGTTTTTGCTTAGTCTGTATATTAAATAGCAACACATAGCGATTTTTAGCATGTGACATAGAAAATTGCTGGAGTGTTATTTAATTTCTACTTAATATTAATTATTCTGACATTTTACTTAACAGACTGAAAACATCAAGAAACCTACAAACACATTGAGCTCATTGCAGACATAAAGAGAAAAGATTTAAACACTCAGGACACACAATACAGTGCTATAGCTATTACTGAAGTTACACTAATGAGAAAAACCACATAGACATTGAAACAACACATTGAACCCACAAATCGACACTCAGGACGAAAATAAAGCCATTTGTAAATACTAGCTAAGTCATATTTACAAGAAACACGTATTATGTCATATTGGATGCTAATGACAAGGGTAACTCGTCATGCACTGCCCATTCATTTCAATGGAAATTAGTGAATAAGAAGAATATTGCCTTAGCACTAAAGGGGGTAATTCCCTGGGGATACAAAATCACCAAAGAAGAAATATGTTTTATAAATCTAAACCTATTAGATATCCCCTTTAGGGGAAGCCGGCTAATCCAAATGTATACAAAGTTGGCCAACACAAATCTCCAAATTCGCTAAGATCAGGCATCTTATAGCTCACTAATCTAGCTTCAAACTTCAAGGGGCTATCCCTATCGATACACTCATAAATATACAAGACCCTCGGTTTTTGAAAATTGCAACATTCAAAATAAAACTAAGGACAAATCAAACTAAGAGCTAAGGGCTGGGAGCGACCCACTTATACTTCAACTAAAGCAGATGGAGAAAATTCTCTTCATTACCTGCCTACACAAATTGCAATTCGCATATATAAAACATATACAACCCTATCAAAGCTATACCAAACAAATAGTTGTCCAAATTCTAACTGCCAAGTTCTAACTGCACTAACAGTCTCTTTTTTTTTTTTTAAAAACACTTACGCCAAAAAGGTTCCTCAGTCAGGAGTGACATCTTTTGGAGAGTTTAAGTCAGAAAAATCAAAAATATACTGGGCCGCAGAGACAAAGTATCCCCCAGAACCTCTGTGCACAGAGTACCTCTTTTAGTAGATTTCTGTCTTGCCTCCCCCAGTAGATTTCTGTCCTCTGACAAGATTACTCCTCCAGATAGTCACTTCTTGATGAGGCCCATCGTTGGTCGCGCCATCTGTAGAACTCGATAATTTTCGCTCTCAGGGAATACTTACTAATATAACAAGAACTTGGCACAAGACTCTGAAAATATGAAAAAGACATCTTTATTAAACACAATTAAGTGAGGCTACGTCACCCAACTGCCTTAGCAATTGAATGAGGCAGTCTGCTGAATGGTCTCAGCACAGACCTTTTATACCATTTATTATGCACTAGGCACACATTTTCTCTTTGAAGTACATTTTTGTTGGTCATTCCCAGGACGTGCACACAAACCCTGTTAGACGGACCGGGAGGGTCGGCCGAGGATAAGGGGAGAGGTCTCCGGGGAGAGCCGTCTCCAGTGAATCGTACAGACAAGTAACTCCCCCCCCCACAGACGGACACCACACAATGATAAAGTTCAACGATACTTTATATGCAATTCTTCAAGTACGGTAGAATGGTACAAGGAGGTCTGGACTCAGGGGTCCCCTCTATTCTGGTCTCTGTTTGGGAAAAGGGTAGCGGGACAGTCTTGTTACCAAAGAGATGGAAATAGCTCTCAATCCTCGAGCTCGGTGGTGTAGATGAACGGGCCGCGGCGGAGCCAGCAGGTCCCGTGATGGATGAAGGAAGACGACGGTCCGCGGCAGAGCCAGCAGGTCCCGATGAAGGTGGTGGTTACAAACGGTCCGGGGCCACGCCAGCAGGTCCCGACGACGATGAAGGATAGGGTGGTTCCCAAAGCCGCGGCAGCGCCAGCAGGCAAGACGAGGGTGCACAAGACAGAGCTACGGCAGCGCCAGTAGTCCGTCAAGGATGAGTTCTTCTTTGCGTCTCTCGACTCCAAGATACAACTGCCGTCTGGCTCTGGAGCTGTCCCAGTTATAGGGCTGGTGTGCTTTGATGTCCGGACCCTCGCACTTGGAGGTCGGGAGGTCCGGGATGAGGGGGTTCAGACACCCAGCAGGGGGGTGGAGCCAGCGCCCGGGGAGGCGATGGGCGAGCGGTACCTGGCGGGGGAGAGCCATCGACACCTCTTGCTCCCATTGACTGACCAAGTAGCCCGCTCACCTCCTGGGTGGATGTTGGTGCCGGAATGTCTGAGGCCTGGCCGGGCCCAGGGTTGAGGTCGATCGGGGGCCAGGCGGCCTCGTGGTGGAGTGTCCAAGATGGCGCCCAGGATGGGCGCGCAGGCCGGTAGTGGGTCGGCCTACGCGGTCAACAGGTTCGAGTGTAGGGGTCCCTGCGGGGACGGTGGACGTGTAATGGTGGTGTGTGGTACTTGCGTGGCTGGTTCGGGCCTGGTTGGGCCGGGGGAGAGCGGCCCTTCATGTGGCCTGTCCAACATGCGTCCCCCCCAGCTGAAGGCGGGGAGAGTTACCCATTCTCTTGGGGACTCTTCTCGTCGAGGCGGAAGAACCGGGACAGGCCATCTGCGTTGGCGTGATCTGGCCCAGGCCGATGTTCAACTGTGAAGTCCATCCCTTGTAGGGAGATGGACCAGCGTAGTAACTTCGGGTTTTCCCCCCGCATCTGCATCAGCCACTGCAGGGGTCGGTGGTCGGTCTGTACCCGAAAGGGTGTGCCAAAGAGGTAGGGCCGGAGCTTCTTGAGGGCCCATACCACCGCAAAGGCCTCCCTCTCTATGGTGCTCCAGCGTTGTTCCCGTGGTAGGAGTCGCCGGCTGATGAAGGCCACCGGCTGATCACGGCCTTCGGTGTTCGCTTGAGACAGGACTGCCCCAATGCCATGGTCGGAGGCATCCGTCTGGACGATGAACTCCCGGCTGTAGTCGGGGGCCTGGAGCACAGGGGCGGAGCACATGGCGGCTTTCAATTGTTCAAATGCAGCTTGACACTCTGGGGTCCAGTTGACTTTCTGGGGCTGATTTTTTGACGTGAGCTCTGTGAGGGGCCTCACGATAGTACCATAGTCTTTCACGAACCTTCGGTAATAGCCCGTGAGGCCCAGGAAGGCCCGTACCTCGGTCTGGGTAATGGGGGGCTGCCAGGACTGGATGGCGGCAATTTTTAGCTGCAGAGGGGCCACCAGGCCGCTTCCCACCTGGTGCCCGAGGTAGGTTACAGACCCTTGCCCAATTTGACATTTGCTGGCCTTGATCGTGAGGCCAGCTTGCTGAAGGGCGTGCAGCACTGCTCGGAGGTGGCGGAGGTGCTCGGACCACTGGTTGCTGTATACAGCGATGTCGTCTAGGTAGGCGGCGCTGAATCCTTCGAGCCCCGCCAGGACATGATTGACGAGTCGTTGGAATGTTGCTGGGGCATTCTTCATGCCGAAGGGCATGACTGTGAAATGGTAATGGCCATCGGGAGTGGAGAAGGCAGAACGTTCTTGTGCCCGGGGTGTGAGGCCGATTTGCCAGTAGCCCGCCGTCAGGTCGAAGATACTGAGGTAGCGGGCAGCTCCCATGCGGTCGATTAGTTCATCTGCCCGGGGGATGGGATGTGCGTCTGTCCTGGTGACCGCATTCAAGCCCCGGTAGTCGACGCAGAACCGGAGTTCTGGTGTGGTGCCGGGGGCAGCTGCTTTGGGGACCAGTACTACAGGGCTGGCCCAGGGGCTGTCTGAGGGCTCGATGACCCCGAGCGTGAGCATTTTGGCTACTTCCTCCTGGATGCAGGCCCGTACCCGATCTGGCACGCGGTAGGCCCGGTGGCGGATAGGGGGGCTGTCCCCCGTGTCCACATCGTGCGTACACCAGGAAGTGACACCTGGGGTGAGGGAGAACAGGCTGGCGAATTGTGACAGGAGAACTTGGCACTCCTGGCGTTGCTCTCGGGTGAGGGCCTCTGAGAGTCGGACCCCCTCTACGGAACCATCTTTCTCCCGCGTTCGTAGGAGGTCCGGGAGGGGCTCGGAGTCCTCTTCAGCCCCATTGTCTGTGGCCATCAGGAGGCTGAGTTCTGTCCGTACAAAGTGCGGTTTCAGTCTGTTAGCGTGGAGGACCCGGAGGGGGTTCCGGGAAGATTCCAAGTCGATGAGGTAGGTAGCCGGACCCTTGCGCTCGACCACTTTGAAGGGCCCTGTCCACTTGTCTTGTAGGGCGCAGGGTTCGGTGGGGGACATCACCCATACCTGTTGCCCAGGTTCAAATTCGATGGAGGAGGCATTCCGGTCATACCACCTTTTCATGTCCTCTTGACTGGCCTCTAGGTTGGCTTTTGCTAGTCCTCGGAATCGCCGGGTCTGGTTGCGGAGTGTTAGGAGGTAGCGGAAAACATCTGGTGGGTTCTTTAGAGGGGGCATCTCCCAGCCTTCCTTAACTAGGCTGAGCGGCCCTCGCACGGGGTGTCCATATAGCAGTTCAAATGGGCTGAAGCCCAGGGACTTCTGGGGGACCTCTCGATATGCGAAGAGGAGGCACGGCAGCAGCACATCCCACTGGCGACGGAGGGGCTCTTCCAACCCCCCGATCATCCCTTTGAGCGTGCGGTTGAACCGCTCAACGAGGCCGTTTCCTTGAGGGTGATAGGGGGTCGTGAACCGGTAGGTAACCCCGCACTGTTGCCAGAGAGATTTCATATATTTCGAAATAAAGTTCGTGCCTCTGTCACTGACGACCTCCCGGGGGAAGCCCACCCGGGAGAAGATCCCCATCAGAGCCCGGCCGACTACCGGGGCTGTCACAGTCCGCAGGGGAACAGCCTCCGGGTAGCGGGTGGCGTGGTCCACTAGCACCAGGATGAATCGATGGCCTTGTTTTGTGCGCGGGTCCAGGGGCCCTACGATATCGATTCCGACCCTCTCGAACGGGGTGGTGACCACGGGAAAAGGTTGCAGGGGGGCTTTCAGTTTGCGGCCGCTCTTCCCACTGGCTTGGCACGTGGGGCAAGATCGGCAATGCTGGTGTACATTGTCCCTCATCTTGGGCCAGAAGAAGTGGGTCACCAGGCGGCTATAGGTTTTGTCTTGACCCAAGTGTCCTGCCAGGGGGACATCGTGGGCCAGGTTTAGCAGAAAGTCTCTAAAACGGAGGGGTACCACTAGGACTCGGCTGGCCCCCAGCTCCGCGATTCTTTGCTCACTGTACAGCAGATCATTGTCCCAGTAGACCCAGTGAGTTCCGGAGGTATCCCCTGCGCTTTGGGCTAGCGCTTGCTGGCGGAGTCCCTCGAGGGAGGGACAGGTCTTTTGTTCTTGGCGAAATTGTTCTTGCGTGGGCCCACCCTCTTGAGGCCACTGGTCGAGGTTAGCGAGGGCTGGAGGTTGAGCTGGTTCGGGGGGGACGTCACGGTCGGTGGTTTCGGCGGGGGCGACCGGAGGCGGTGGCGCCGGCCATTCGAGTTCCTCTGGGCGGGTGTTGGCACGGGCGGTCATGGACCGGGTGGTGACGCACGCCCAGTCCGGGACGCCCAGCATCCTCAGGTGCTCTTTTCGTTCGACTGCTGCCCATGGAGAGCTTTCCAGGTCATTACCCAGGAGGCAGTCTACGGGGGCATCATCTCGGACCGTCACCTTCAACATGCCGGAGACCCCTCCCCATTCGAAGGGGACGCAGGCCATCCGACACAGACTTTCTGAGTTATCGGCTGAACGTACAGGGCAGAGAATGTTTGGTAAGTATTGTTCGGGGGTCACCAGGTGACAGCGGACGGCTGTTACACTGGCCCCAGTGTCACGAAGGGCTTCAGCCCGGCGTCCATTGATGCCCACCCATTGGCTGTACTTCTGGGTATTAGCGGGTAGGGGGACCCGCGGGACCATGTCTCTCCCCCCTAGGCAGGCGAGAGCCATGGCGGCTGGCTCCCATTCTTGGTGTTCCTGTTCATATTCTTCTTGTTCCTCTGAGATCTGTTCCTCCCCCAGAGCAGCAGCGGCTACTTGGCGGGGTCTTGGGCTCTGGTACTGGGGGCAGTTTGGGTCGTTTGCATAGTGTCCGACTCGTTGGCATCGATGGCAGGTAACATTGGCTCGATGTCCCGGTCGCGCTGGGGTGCTGCCCCGGTTGGCCGGGGGGGTGGGGCTGGTAGTGAGGGTGACCGGAGCGTTGCTTCTTCCGCGTCCTTGGCCTCCACCTCCTCGGGGACGGTGCTGACCATTGTTGTTCCGGTTCTGTTCGGAGGACCCATTTCGACTCACTCTGGTGATCTCCCACCGGTCTGCTTCAGCTGCGAGCTGCCGGGGATCCGTTAACTTGCTGTCGAGGAGGTGCTGACGAAGTTCAATGAAGCAATTGTTCGACAGATGCTCCCATACCATAAGATTGAACAGTTGTTCGTAGGTTGTGACCCTGCTTCCTTTGATCCAGCCCTCGAAGGCTCGGCTAAAGTAATTGACATAGTCCACCCAAGTTGTACCTGGGATGCGGGTGCAGTCTCGGAACCTCTGACGGTACATCTCGGGTGTGAGGCCATAGCGGGTGAGGAGTGCAGCTTTCATATGGTCATAGGAGGTCATCTGGTGGTCCGGGAGTTGCAGCAGGGCGTCGCGGCCCTCATTGAGGAATCTCCCCCACAGACCGGCCCCCCAATCGCTTTTATCGATCCGGTGTGCAGTCATAGCGATTTCATAGGCCTTAAACCATTGCTGGATGTCGTCCTCTCGGAAGTATTCTCGAACGACATCCTTGGGGATGTGTACCTTCTTCTCTGTTGCCCCTGGAGTGTGGGGTTGCTCGGGCACCCCTGCTTCTTTATTCTGTTTGCGTAGGTCGATTTCAGCTAATTTCCGCTCATGTTCATATGCCAGTTTCTTTTCCTCGAGCTCCCTTTGTCTCTGTTTCTCCTCTCTTTCTTCTCGGAGACGCAGGTGCTCTAAGTTGATTTTCTGTTCGGCCAACTTTAGTTCAACGTCCATTTTGAGCCGGGCCATTTCCAGCTCGTGTAGTCGGGTTCTTTCTCGTTCCTGGATCTCGTCTGGCGAGAGACCCGTTCTTCGTTCTTCAGGGGCCATGGGGGTTTGTGCTGCGATGTCTTGATCGGGGGTTCCGGCAGCCCCGGTTTCTGCCCAAGATTCCAGGGCCTGCTTAAAGTCATCTTTGGTATTTAGTCCGGTGGTAGCGATACCTAATTCAATACAGAACTGTTTAAGTTCACGATGGCTGTACTCGTCCAATTTCTCCATCTGGAATTTCTCCGTTGATCCGCTGTCTTTAGTTGACATCGTGATTCGCCGTGGGGTGAGCTACTCTCTGTACGGTTTATGCGGTGATTCGGATCCCGTCGCTGGCCACCAATGTTAGACGGACCGGGAGGGTCGGCCGAGGATAAGGGGAGAGGTCTCCGGGGAGAGCCGTCTCCAGTGAATCGTACAGACAAGTAACTCCCCCCCCACAGACGGACACCACACAATGATAAAGTTCAACGATACTTTATATGCAATTCTTCAAGTACGGTAGAATGGTACAAGGAGGTCTGGACTCAGGGGTCCCCTCTATTCTGGTCTCTGTTTGGGAAAAGGGTAGCGGGACAGTCTTGTTACCAAAGAGATGGAAATAGCTCTCAATCCTCGAGCTCGGTGGTGTAGATGAACGGGCCGCGGCGGAGCCAGCAGGTCCCGTGATGGATGAAGGAAGACGACGGTCCGCGGCAGAGCCAGCAGGTCCCGATGAAGGTGGTGGTTACAAACGGTCCGCGGCCACGCCAGCAGGTCCCGACGACGATGAAGGATAGGGTGGTTCCCAAAGCCGCGGCAGCGCCAGCAGGCAAGACGAGGGTGCACAAGACAGAGCTACGGCAGCGCCAGTAGTCCGTCAAGGATGAGTTCTTCTTTGCGTCTCTCGACTCCAAGATACAACTGCCGTCTGGCTCTGGAGCTGTCCCAGTTATAGGGCTGGTGTGCTTTGATGTCCGGACCCTCGCACTTGGAGGTCGGGAGGTCCGGGATGAGGGGGTTCAGACACCCAGCAGGGGGGTGGAGCCAGCGCCCGGGGAGGCGATGGGCGAGCGGTACCTGGCGGGGGAGAGCCATCGACACCTCTTGCTCCCATTGACTGACCAAGTAGCCCGCTCACCTCCTGGGTGGATGTTGGTGCCGGAATGTCTGAGGCCTGGCCGGGCCCAGGGTTGAGGTCGATCGGGGGCCAGGCGGCCTCGTGGTGGAGTGTCCAAGATGGCGCCCAGGATGGGCGCGCAGGCCGGTAGTGGGTCGGCCTACGCGGTCAACAGGTTCGAGTGTAGGGGTCCCTGCGGGGACGGTGGACGTGTAATGGTGGTGTGTGGTACTTGCGTGGCTGGTTCGGGCCTGGTTGGGCCGGGGGAGAGCGGCCCTTCATGTGGCCTGTCCAACAAACCCACTTTTCAGTTTGTCCAGCCCAAAATTAATCATCAAACAAACCCATAATAAACATTCTTCTTTAGACAAGCTGGACAAGACCCATAATGAAAAGGCCCGCAGCCCACATCATAAATAGACCATAAAGAAGGAACAGGAACAGATAGGAGCAAGATAAAGTGGTGTGTGCGTGTACAATAAACATTGCAATGTCCTGCTCTTTGATCTCTATCTGACCAGCTGCCTAACAAGGAACTGGCTCAACGAGGTCAGCCTCGGGCAAGGGAGTCAGCTTTCGCCAGGTCATGCAGGAGTCAACACAAACCCATGCTAAGGTTATGTCCTTAAATACTTATTCTGCCACAGTGAGGGCCTACTGTAAGGGCAATCCACAAAATGGCTGCCGTTCACAAAATGGAAGCCAAGGGTTCAGTACGAAAATGACGATTTCGAGGTGAAATCGTCACTGGAATATGACGAAAATGCTTGTTCATAGTGTACTAGCCATTCTCGGTCTTTTGATATAAAAATCGTCATGCTACGACAAAGTTTATTACACGAGTCCAGAATTTTCAGTACCACAACCTAACCCGTCATTTCACGTATTTATATAAAATATTATTTTTGGGTGCACTGCTAGATAAGTGGCCTGCTCAATGTCGCAGTGACTTGACTTGACTTTTGCCAAGCAAGTGCTTTATTTGCAGTGGCTACATTGCCTCTTTTCAGCGTGACGTGGCCAATAAGCGATGCAGATGTTTAGAACAAACTTTTGAAAGTCCAAATAGTGAGACATATGGGGAATGCAATGTCAGGCAAAGACAACATTCTGATGTGCAATGGTGATACTTTACACAGATGGCCACATAATTTTGTTTTCTCGTTTTCTAGAATACATAGGTGTCTCCATTACCAACATACACACATATATCTCTCTAAATGTTTTCTGAACCTTGAGGTTTCTTGAGCCCTATTAAAAGGCACACTCGCCTCGGGGGGCACATTTTGAATATTACATTTTACCCCGCTGCCCACGTCTGACAGAGCAATATACTCCATAAATATTTTTTTTGTGGTCAGTTTCATTACCACGTAAATAAAATACAATACTGCGAATTTTTATTGTGGGTGTTATTTAAACAAAAGGTTCTAATTGTCTATCACAAGTAGCAAAAACACATGCATGAGACATTGCTAAGTGCACAGTTATTGATTATGCTGTACTCAGATTTAACTCAAGCACATACACATATAAATATATAGAGGAATGGTCTAATTAATTACACCAAGATTAAACCAAGATCCACGACACGTGACAAATGCAGCTCTAGCACACCGAATGCGGATAAAATCAGTGAGTCTCAGCACCTTGTCTTAAAAAAAAAAAGTTCATAAAAGAAGCAGATGCTTTTCAGGTTTGTCAACCAATAATAACAGAACTATAATAGCATGCCTTGTGCTTTTTGCACCCCACAAGCACGGTCATCGTCCACTACTCCAGCACTAAAACCCTTGTTGCCAGCAGGCTCTACCCTTTAATAAGGCCCCTTGGAGTGTCCTCTCGCAGGAAGTACAGCTTGGGGCTGGACTGGAGCTGCCCACTAGTCGTCTCCTCCCACAGCAGCTGCAGTTCCGTTATGCAGACCGGGGGGGGGGGGCACAGCAAAAGGAAGAAGTCGCCAAGGCACGGGATCCTGTCTCTGCCCCCCAAGCAGCACTGGAAAGCCTTGCAGAAGGTATACGATCTGTGCGACCCGCAAAGGGAGCCGACACACTGTAAAGGGGGGAGAAATAAAGCAGGATCACGCGAGATGTTAACAGCCCCGACACATGTTAATGGCACTCGGCCTGGGCAGTGGAGCGCTCCTGGGGTCAGTCGTGCCCCTGAAGCCTCAGGTATGACTGGCTGCGCATCCTGCCAAGGTTAGGGGTGAGTGGCAGGGCAAGGAACGCGTGTCAAGGAATTCTTCCTGGAACAGATCTTTTTCCCCTGCCGCCCCTACAAGCGAGCCCTACAAGTGGGATAATGAACCTCCCTCGGTTTCATACGTGCAACAGCGCAAATATAGCTGTTTCTCCGCAGTAATTATGTCTACAGCTTAATGAAGCTCTGATACCAGCCACACACAAATAGTCAAAACACCTTGTTAGAAGATGTCCTGCTTTGAGCGATTTTTCGGTACTTTAGGCTAAGTGCCTGGTAGCTAGTGGCCATGATTGGAATCTTTAAAAACAAGAAAGCTTACAGTGCAGCTGTGGATGTAAAGTAGGCGGTGGCTCGCACCTTCGGTTTGAGCTTCCTTCCACTCTCAAAACCCCCAGCAGACATGAGCATGAGGCATCGACCTCGCCGGGTTTGTGAGCATCGGAGGGGTGAACTTGCTTTGTTTGCGCCCTGCCTATTGGGGAGCATCGCAGCGGTGATTCAAAAGCCTGGGCTGCAGGGAGGATCTTAAATGCCTTAGATGCTAGATGCTGCAGGCACTGTGCCAAAAAGTTAAAGGTGCGTGGCTGCCATAGTGTGTAATGTGAAGCACTGAGCATGACTATAAACATTGTCGTGCTGGGGATGGGCAAACATGGCACAGGGATTAAACAACAGCGCGCCCGGAGTGGTGTGTGGAAACCAAGCACCCCCCTATCCATATCACTTCCTGTTTTTCCATGTGCGAGACTTTTGGCTCATGCGTACAATCTCAGGAATCGCACGCATGTTAATGCTACTTCTTTAAAAACAAGCATTTGCAATGCAATAGAACTTGAATTTACGAGAGTCCTATTGTATTTAAAACATGAGTGCGGGTGGGCAAAAAGGCACAAACAGGATTGCGGGGGGTTTTGGTGGTGTGAGAAGTCACGGGAACAAATTTGTTTTTAAAGTAAAGGGGCTGATAGCCATGGAAGTATACAAATGACAACATGGCCATCAGGAGGAGAGACTAACAAGCCGAAAACCAATCAGAAAGCAGCATTTAGGATGTAAGCGAATCAAAAAGATGGGCAGAGAGTGGGCGGAGCTTACACGAAGCTTCACTGCTACAGTATATATTACATGCCTCGCGAAGCGAGCAACGCATGCGCTGCAATGCTAGGCGAGACCTAAAAATGGCATCAACAACAACTGCCCCCACAGCACCAACAGTAACAAAGACAAAAGCTTTTAGCATAACAGGCTACAGGAGCAATGGCAGGAGTAACATCTGTAGCCAGTGCAGCTCTGAATTCAGCCACAACTTCACTCCCTATAGCAACAACAATAGCTGCCTTTCATGGCCCAAGGGCTATATCAGATCAGGAACACAAGCAACACCAAACTGATTTGGTCAGGTTGGGGCTCTTTATTAAGGTGCAGCTTGAGCCTTGTGTCACATTGAGCACTAGAACTGTGTATGGGCAGACCCTTGGCACTTAGCGAATCTCATTTAGAAAATAGCATTGTCAAAGCTACAAAGTCCAGCTATGATGTGTTGATGCAAGTAAACATAGGCTTGCAGGCATTCATTGACTATTTCTGTTTCTTACTCGCGAAAGCAGCCTTTGCTGTGCCATCTATGCCTATGTCCTATTTTTTATCACCTCAGATTGCAGTGACATGCAGGAGGTTACATAGTGACACAGTAGAAGTAGTCTGTACGCATTTGTGCTTGGATGTGTTTACATGTATAACCATATTAATAGGGCACCTATTGGCTTTCTCAGTCCTTATTTACTCTGGGGGTGGAAAACAGAAAAAGGGCAGGATTGTGGCAGTTATTGCGCTATTCCCATTACCTCCCAATTCCAGTCTTTCCCAGTCCTACTGTTTTTAGTTTTGCATTCTGTGAGTGATATCATTTTTTTCCCGCAAGATGACTCATTTCCTGTAGTCAAATAAGAGCTTTTGTGAGCCCTGTGGGTTAGGTGGCTGCAACTATACTAAAAGAACTACGTTAAAAGAAATACAGAAGTGTCAAAGCAAAACATTTTTACAAAACGGAAAACAAATTAGAGCAATTCATGTCTATCCCCTTGCCTTCTTTCCAGAACTGGGAAGAGAATTACAAGTTAAGACACTTGAGGTTAGCTCATGGGTCAAAAAGGGGAGTGATTATTCCGATTTTCAACCTTTTCACTCCAGCTGTTTTACCACTGGTGTGCTTTCACACTGGGTACTACAGTACTCTTTTGTTACCATATGGTCTACATAGGCTACTATAGCCCTTTTCTGCTATTACACAGTATACTAGAGTACTGTTTTGCATTCACATGCAAAGTGGGGAAGGACACACCAAGATTTAACTTGTGCCAAATCCCTGTACTGCTGTATGCTGACAACGCTGTCCCGATAGCTAGGTCAGCAAATGGCCTACAAATACTGCTTGATTCTTTTAATGTTTTTATGAATGTTCTGGGGTTAAAAGTTAATCACACTAAATCATTTATAATGAAATGTGGACCAAAAAAATCCAAATCTAGGAAATTTTTATTGGGGAGTGAAGAAATCAAGAAAGTCCCTCATTTTACTTACCTGGGGGTTCCATTTGATGTTGATTTTAATTGGAAACTTGCTTTAAATATTAGAACGATGCATTCTCAGAATTCGAATGATGCAATTTTTAGGTTTGCTAAAAGATTGGGCCATAAGCCAACTAAAGAGATGTTATGTATTTACAAGAGTAAAAGCCTATCAGTGGTAACCTTTTGGGCTGGGGTTTGGGGATACGTAAATTCTAAATCACTTCCAATAATAGAAAATACATTTTTAAGAAGACTTTTCTCAGTGCCCCAGAGCTCCTCTGTTTCTTTTTGTCATGAGGAAGTTGATCTGAGTTATTTGAAAGACCATATTGCATATCAACCACTGTTGCTCTGGATAAAAACCTGGAAGAATCCAGAGGCCGCCCTTTGTAGGACAATACTGGCAGATTGTATGAAGCTGGATAATAGCCTAGATATACCCTGGTTAAGGAATACCAAAACTGTTTTTGCCAAAATGAGGTCACAGAGTCATGAGCGGGTAGGCCCTATATGTAATTCGTCTGGTCACCCAGAGATTTACTGCCAGCCACAAAAAGAACCCGCCCTCTATCTGCAAACCAATTTAAATGAATGGCGGAGATTTTTGTTGACTAGGCTGCGTCTAAAAACGATACATTTCTTAGTTGCTTTCCCTATTCAAGGCTCATGGTTTGCATCACTCCCTGTCTGTCTGTGTGACAGTAGCTCATGCCAAAGCACTACACACTTTTTTTTATTTTGTAGATTCTATACCCCCCAGAGGAAGCAGTTCATGTGTCCATTATGACTTGCAGCAGGGATTAGAAACTATAAACTGGCAATGGAATACCTACTCTCCCTAGGAACAAATGAGATTACATAGTGCCTCTCACTGATTGACTTTGCCTGCCATTGAGGATTGCTTTTGGGTGTTTGTTTCGTGCTATCTCTGCTTGCTCCCTGAGGCACGCCAGCTGGTGTGAGCGGTTCCGCAGTCGGCGGACAACCAACTCGCTCCCAGTCTGGTATTGCCCAGGTTGAGGACTTTGGCGTGTGCATAGCGTAAGGAGCCTACCGGGGGACTGCGAGGCCCAGCATTCTCCATTCCGCACAGTTGGTGCCTCTTCCCCCGGCGGCCATGCCCCCTGACCCCAGTCTTCATTACCTTTCGCGACACCCGCTTCGCGGGTGCCGCTCACTGATTGACTTTGCCTGCCATTGAGGATTGCTTTTGGGCGTTTGTTTCGTGCTATCTCTGCTTGCTCCCTGAGGCACGCCAGCTGGTGTGAGCGGTTCCGCAGTCGGCGGACAACCAACTCGCTCCCAGTCTGGTATTGCCCAGGTTGAGGACTTTGGCGTGTGCATAGCGGAAGGAGCCTACCGGGGGACTGCGAGGCCCAGCATTCTCCATTCCGCACAGCTGGTGCCTCTTCCCCCGGCGGCCACGCCCCCTGACCCCAGTCTTCATTACCTTTCGCGACACCCGCTTCGCGGGTGCCGCTCACTGATTGACTTTGCCTGCCATTGAGGATTGCTTTTGGGCGTTTGTTTCGTGCTATCTCTGCTTGCTCCCTGAGGCACGCCAGCTGGTGTGAGCGGTTCCGCAGTCGGCGGACAACCAACTCGCTCCCAGTCTGGTATTGCCCAGGTTGAGGACTTTGGCGTGTGCATAGCGGAAGGAGCCTACCGGGGGACTGCGAGGCCCAGCATTCTCCATTCCGCACAGCTGGTGCCTCTTCCACCGGCGGCCACGCCCCCTGACCCCATTCTTCATTACCTTTCGCGACACCCGCTTCGCGGGTGCCGCTCACTGATTGACTTTGCCTGCGATTGAGGATTGCTTTTGGGCGTTTGTTTCGTGCTATCTCTGCTTGCTCCCTGAGGCACGCCAGCTGGTGTGAGCGGTTCCGCAGTCGGCGGACAACCAACTCGCTCCCAGTCTGGTATTGCCCAGGTTGAGGACTTTGGCGTGTGCATAGCGGAAGGAGCCTACCGGGGGACTGAGAGGCCCAGCATTCTCCATTCCGCACAGCTGGTGCCTCTTCCCCCGGCGGCCACGCCCCCTGACCCCAGTCTTCATTACCTTTCGCGACACCCGCTTCGCGGGTGCCGCTCACTGATTGACTTTGCCTGCCATTGAGGATTGCTTTTGGGCGTTTGTTTCGTGCTATCTCTGCTTGCTCCCTGAGGCACGCCAGCTGGTGTGAGCGGTTCCGCAGTCGGCGGACAACCAACTCGCTCCCAGTCTGGTATTGCCCAGGTTGAGGACTTTGGCGTGTGCATAGCGGAAGGAGCCTACCGGGGGACTGCGAGGCCCAGCATTCTCCATTCCGCACAGCTGGTGCCTCTTCCCCCAGGGGCCACGCCCCCTGACCCCAGTCTTCATTACCTTTCGCGACACCCGCTTCGTGGGTGCCGCTCACTGATTGACTTTGCCTGCCATTGAGGATTGCTTTTGGGCGTCTGTTTCGTGCTATCTCTGCTTGCTCCCTGAGGCACGCCAGCTGGTGTGAGCGGTTCCGCAGTCGGCGGACAACCAACTCGCTCCCAGTCTGGTATTGCCCAGGTTGAGGACTTTGGCGTGTGCATAGCGGAAGGAGCCTACCGGGGGACTGCGAGGCTCAGCATTCTCCATTCCGCACAGCTGGTGCCTCTTCCACCGGCAGCCACACCCCCTGACCCCATTCTTCATTACCTTTCGCGACACCCGCTTCGCGGGTGCCGCTCACTGATTGACTTTGCCTGCCATTGAGGATTGCTTTTGGGCGTTTGTTTCGTGCTATCTCTGCTTGCTCCCTGAGGCACGCCAGCTGGTGTGAGCGGTTCCGCAGTCGGCGGACAACCAACTCGCTCCCAGTCTGGTATTGCCCAGGTTGAGGACTTTGGCGTGTTCATAGCGGAAGGAGCCTACCGGGGGACTGCGAGGCCCAGCATTCTCCATTCCGCACAGCTGGTGCCTCTTCCACCGGCGGCCACGCCCCCTGACCCCATTCTTCATTACCTTTCGCGACACCCGCTTCGCGGGTGCCGCTCGCTGATTGACTTTGCCTGCCATTGAGGATTGCTTTTGGGCGTTTGTTTCGTGCTATCTCTGCTTGCTCCCTGAGGCACGCCAGCTGGTGTGAGCGGTTCCGCAGTCGGCGGACAACCAACTCGCTCCCAGTCTGGTATTGCCCAGGTTGAGGACTTTGGCGTGTGCATAGCGGAAGGAGCCTACCGGGGGACTGAGTGGCCCAGCATTCTCCATTCCGCACAGCTGGTGCCTCTTCCCCCGGCGGCCACGCCCCCTGACCCCAGTCTTCATTACCTTTCGCGACACCCGCTTTGCGGGTGCCGCTCACTGATTGACTTTGCCTGCCATTGAGGATTGCTTTTGGGCGTTTGTTTCGTGCTATCTCTGCTTGCTCCCTGAGGCACGCCAGCTGGTGTGAGCGGTTCCGCAGTCGGCGGACAACCAACTCGCTCCCAGTCTGGTATTGCCCAGGTTGAGGACTTTGGCGTGTGCATAGCGGAAGGAGCCTACCGGGGGACTGCGAGGCCCAGCATTCTCCATTCCGCACAGCTGGTGCCTCTTCCCCCGGCGGCCACGCCCCCTGACCCCAGTCTTCATTACCTTTCGCGACACCCGCTTCGCGGGTGCCGCTCACTGATTGACTTTGCCTGCCATTGAGGATTGCTTTTGGGCGTTTGTTTCGTGCTATCTCTGCTTGCTCCCTGAGGCACGCCAGCTGGTATGAGCGGTTCCGCAGTCGGCGGACAACCAACTCGCTCCCAGTCTGGTATTGCCCAGGTTTAGGACTTTGGCGTGTGCATAGCGGAAGGAGCCTACTGGGGGACTGCGAGGCCCAGCATTCTCCATTCCGCACAGCTGGTGCCTCTTCCCCGGGCGGCCACGCCCCCTGACCCCAGTCTTCATTACCTTTCGCGACACCCGCTTCGCGGGTGCCGCTCACTGATTGACTTTGCCTGCCATTGAGGATTGCTTTTGGGCGTTTGTTTCGTGCTATCTCTGCTTGCTCCCTGAGGCACGCCAGCTGGTGTGAGTGGTTCCGCAGTCGGCGGACAACCAACTCGCTCCCAGTCTGGTATTGCCCAGGTTGAGGACTTTGGCGTGTGCATACCGGAAGGAGCCTACCGGGGGACTGCGAGGCCCAGCATTCTCCATTCCACACAGCTGGTGCCTCTTCCCCCGGCGGCCACGCCCCCTGACCCCAGTCTTCATTACCTTTCGCGACACCCGCTTCGCGGGTGCCGCTCACTGATTGACTTTGCCTGCCATTGAGGATTGCTTTTGGGCGTTTGTTTCGTGCTATCTCTGCTTGCTCCCTGAGGCACGCCAGCTGGTGTGAGCGGTTCCGCAGTCGGCGGACAACCAACTCGCTCCCAGTCTGGTATTGCCCAGGTTGAGGACTTTGGCGTGTGCCTAGCGGAAGGAGCCTACCGGGGGACTGCGAGGCCCAGCATTCTCCATTCCGCACAGCTGGTGCCTCTTCCCCCGGCGGCCACGCCCCCTGACCCCAGTCTTCATTACCTTTCGCGACACCCGCTTCGCGGGTGCCGCTCACTGATTGACTTTGCCTGCCATTGAGGATTGCTTTTGGGCATTTGTTTCGTGCTATCCCTGCTTGCTCCCTGAGGCACGCCAGCTGGTGTGAGCGGTTCCGCAGTCGGCGGACAACCAACTCGCTCCCAGTCTGGTATTGCCCAGGTTGAGGACTTTGGCGTGTGCATAGCGGAAGGAGCCTACCGGGGGACTGCGAGGCCCAGCATTCTCCATTCCGCACAGCTGGTGCCTCTTCCCCCGGCGGCCACGCCCCCTGACCCCAGTCTTCATTACCTTTCGCGACACCCGCTTCGCGGGTGCCGCTCACTGATTGACTTTGCCTGCCATTGGGGATTGCTTTTGGGCGTTTGTTTCGTGCTATCTCTGCTTGCTCCCTGAGGCACGCCAGCTGATGTGAGCGGTTCCGCAGTCGGCGGACAACCAACTCGCTCCCAGTCTGGTATTGCCCAGGTTGAGGACTTTGGCGTGTGCATAGCGGAAGGAGCCTACCGGGGGACTGCGAGGCCCAGCATTCTCCATTCCGCACAGCTGGTGCTTCTTCCCCCGGCGGCCACGCCCCCTGACCCCAGTCTTCATTACCTTTCGCGACACCCGCTTCGCGGGTGCCGCTCACTGATTGACTTTGCCTGCCATTGAGGATTGCTTTTGGGCGTTTGTTTCGTGCTATCTCTGCTTCCTCCCTGAGGCACGCCAGCTGGTGTGAGCGGTTCCGCAGTCGGCGGACAACCAACTCGCTCCCAGTCTGGTATTGCCCAGGTTGAGGACTTTGGCGTGTGCATAGCGGAAGGAGCCTACCGGGGGACTGCGAGGCCCAGCATTCTCCATTCCGCACAGCTGGTGCCTCTTCCCCCGGTGGCCACGCCCCCTGACCCCAGTCTTCATTACCTTTCGCGACACCCGCTTCGCGGGTGCCGCTCACTGATTGACTTTGCCTGCCATTGAGGATTGCTTTTGGGCGTTTGTTTCGTGCTATCTCTGCTTGCTCCCTGAGGCACGCCAGCTGATGTGAGCGGTTCCGCAGTCGGCGGACAACCAACTCGCTCCCAGTCTGGTATTGCCCAGGTTGAGGACTTTGGCGTGTGCATAGCGGAAGGAGCCTACCGGGGGACTGCGAGGCCCAGCATTCTCCATTCCGCACAGCTGGTGCTTCTTCCCCCGGCGGCCACGCCCCCTGACCCCAGTCTTCATTACCTTTCGCGACACCCGCTTCGCGGGTGCCGCTCACTGATTCACTTTGCCTGCCATTGAGGATTGCTTTTGGGCGTTTGTTTTGTGCTATCTCTGCTTCCTCCCTGAGGCACGCCAGCTGGTGTGAGCGGTTCCGCAGTCGGCGGACAACCAACTCGCTCCCAGTCTGGTATTGCCCAGGTTGAGGACTTTGGCGTGTGCATAGCGGAAGGAGCCTACCGGGGGACTGCGAGGCCCAGCATTCTCCATTCCGCACAGCTGGTGCCTCTTCCCCCGGCGGCCACGCCCCCTGACCCCAGTCTTCATTACCTTTCGCGACACCCGCTTCGCGGGTGCCGCTCACTGATTGACTTTGCCTGCCATTGAGGATTGCTTTTGGGCGTTTGTTTCGTGCTATCTCTGCTTGCTCCCTGAGGCACGCCAGCTGGTGTGAGCGGTTCCGCAGTCGGCGGACAACCAACTCGCTCCCAGTCTGGTATTGCCCAGGTTGAGGACTTTGGCGTGTGCATAGCGGAAGGAGCCTACCGGGGGACTGCGAGGCCCAGCATTCTCCATTCCGCACAGCTGGTGCCTCTTCCCCCGGCGGACAAGCCCCCTGACCCCAGTCTTCATTACCTTTCGCGACACCCGCTTCGTGGGTGCCGCTCACTGATTGACTTTGCCTGCCATTGAGGATTGCTTTTGGGCGTTTGTTTCGTGCTATCTCTGCTTGCTCCCTGAGGCACGCCAGCTGGTGTGAGCGGTTCCGCAGTCGGCGGACAACCAACTCGCTCCCAGTCTGGTATTGCCCAGGTTGAGGACTTTGGCGTGTGCATAGCGGAAGGAGCCTACCGAGGGACTGCGAGGCCCAGCATTCTCCATTCCGCACAGCTGGTGCCTCTTCCACCGGCGGCCACGCCCCCTGACCCCATTCTTCATTACCTTTCGCGACACCCGCTTCGCGGGTGCCGCTCACTGATTGACTTTGCCTGCCATTGAGGATTGCTTTTGGGCGTTTGTTTCATGCTATCTCTGCTTGCTCCCTGAGGCACGCCAGCTGGTGTGAGCGGTTCTGCAGTCGGCGGACAACCAACTCGCTCCCAGTCTGGTATTGCCCAGGTTGAGGACTTTGGCGTGTGCATAGCGGAAGGAGCCTACCGGGGGACTGCGAGGCCCAGCATTCTCCATTCCGCACAGCTGGTGCCTCTTCCCCCGGCGGCCACGCCCCCTGACCCCAGTCTTCATTACCTTTCGCGACACCCGCTTCGCGGGTGCCGCTCACTGATTGACTTTGCCTGCCATTGAGGATTGCTTTTGGGCGTTTGTTTCGTGCTATCTCTGCTTGCTCCCTGAGGCACGCCAGCTGGTGTGAGCGGTTCCGCAGTCGGCGGACAACCAACTCGCTCCCAGTCTGGTATTGCCCAGGTTGAGGACTTTGGCGTGTGCATAGCGGAAGGAGCCTACCGGGGGACTGCGAGGCCCAGCATTCTCCATTCCGCACAGCTGGTGCCTCTTCCCCCGGCGGCCACGCCCCCTGACCCCAGTCTTCATTACCTTTCGCGACACCCGCTTCGCGGGTGCCGCTCACTGATTGACTTTGCCTGCCATTGAGGATTGCTTTTGGGCGTTTGTTTCGTGCTATCTCTGCTTGCTCCCTGAGGCACGCCAGCTGGTGTGAGCGGTTCCGCAGTCGGCGGACAACCAACTCGCTCCCAGTCTGGTATTGCCCAGGTTGAGGACTTTGGCGTGTGCATAGCGGAAGGAGCCTACCGGGGGACTGCGAGGCCCAGCATTCTCCATTCCGCACAGCTGGTGCCTCTTCCACCGGCGGCCACGCCCCCTGACCCCATTCTTCATTACCTTTCGCGACACCCGCTTCGCGGGTGCCGCTCACTGATTGACTTTGCCTGCGATTGAGGATTGCTTTTGGGCGTTTGTTTCGTGCTATCTCTGCTTGCTCCCTGAGGCACGCCAGCTGGTGTGAGCGGTTCCGCAGTCGGCGGACAACCAACTCGCTCCCAGTCTGGTATTGCCCAGGTTGAGGACTTTGGCGTGTGCATAGCGGAAGGAGCCTACCGGGGGACTGAGAGGCCCAGCATTCTCCATTCCGCACAGCTGGTGCCTCTTCCCCCGGCGGCCACGCCCCCTGACCCCAGTCTTCATTACCTTTCGCGACACCCGCTTCGCGGGTGCCGCTCACTGATTGACTTTGCCTGCCATTGAGGATTGCTTTTGGGCGTTTGTTTCGTGCTATCTCTGCTTGCTCCCTGAGGCACGCCAGCTGGTGTGAGCGGTTCCGCAGTCGGCGGACAACCAACTCGCTCCCAGTCTGGTATTGCCCAGGTTGAGGACTTTGGCGTGTGCATAGCGGAAGGAGCCTACCGGGGGACTGCGAGGCCCAGCATTCTCCATTCCGCACAGCTGGTGCCTCTTCCCCCAGGGGCCACGCCCCCTGACCCCAGTCTTCATTACCTTTCGCGACACCCGCTTCGTGGGTGCCGCTCACTGATTGACTTTGCCTGCCATTGAGGATTGCTTTTGGGCGTCTGTTTCGTGCTATCTCTGCTTGCTCCCTGAGGCACGCCAGCTGGTGTGAGCGGTTCCGCAGTCGGCGGACAACCAACTCGCTCCCAGTCTGGTATTGCCCAGGTTGAGGACTTTGGCGTGTGCATAGCGGAAGGAGCCTACCGGGGGACTGCGAGGCTCAGCATTCTCCATTCCGCACAGCTGGTGCCTCTTCCACCGGCGGCCACACCCCCTGACCCCATTCTTCATTACCTTTCGCGACACCCGCTTCGCGGGTGCCGCTCACTGATTGACTTTGCCTGCCATTGAGGATTGCTTTTGGGCGTTTGTTTCGTGCTATCTCTGCTTGCTCCCTGAGGCACGCCAGCTGGTGTGAGCGGTTCCGCAGTCGGCGGACAACCAACTCGCTCCCAGTCTGGTATTGCCCAGGTTGAGGACTTTGGCGTGTTCATAGCGGAAGGAGCCTACCGGGGGACTGCGAGGCCCAGCATTCTCCATTCCGCACAGCTGGTGCCTCTTCCACCGGCGGCCACGCCCCCTGACCCCATTCTTCATTACCTTTCGCGACACCCGCTTCGCGGGTGCCGCTCACTGATTGACTTTGCCTGCCATTGAGGATTGCTTTTGGGCGTTTGTTTCGTGCTATCTCTGCTTGCTCCCTGAGGCACGCCAGCTGGTGTGAGCGGTTCCGCAGTCGGCGGACAACCAACTCGCTCCCAGTCTGGTATTGCCCAGGTTGAGGACTTTGGCGTGTGCATAGCGGAAGGAGCCTACCGGGGGACTGAGTGGCCCAGCATTCTCCATTCCGCACAGCTGGTGCCTCTTCCCCCGGCGGCCACGCCCCCTGACCCCAGTCTTCATTACCTTTCGCGACACCCGCTTCGCGGGTGCCGCTCACTGATTGACTTTGCCTGCCATTGAGGATTGCTTTTGGGCGTTTGTTTCGTGCTATCTCTGCTTGCTCCCTGAGGCACGCCAGCTGGTGTGAGCGGTTCCGCAGTCGGCGGACAACCAACTCGCTCCCAGTCTGGTATTGCCCAGGTTGAGGACTTTGGCGTGTGCATAGCGGAAGGAGCCTACCGGGGGACTGCGAGGCCCAGCATTCTCCATTCCGCACAGCTGGTGCCTCTTCCCCCGGCGGCCACGCCCCCTGACCCCAGTCTTCATTACCTTTCGCGACACCCGCTTCGCGGGTGCCGCTCACTGATTGACTTTGCCTGCCATTGGGGATTGCTTTTGGGCGTTTGTTTCGTGCTATCTCTGCTTGCTCCCTGAGGCACGCCAGCTGATGTGAGCGGTTCCGCAGTCGGCGGACAACCAACTCGCTCCCAGTCTGGTATTGCCCAGGTTGAGGACTTTGGCGTGTGCATAGCGGAAGGAGCCTACCGGGGGACTGCGAGGCCCAGCATTCTCCATTCCGCACAGCTGGTGCTTCTTCCCCCGGCGGCCACGCCCCCTGACCCCAGTCTTCATTACCTTTCGCGACACCCGCTTCGCGGGTGCCGCTCACTGATTGACTTTGCCTGCCATTGAGGATTGCTTTTGGGCGTTTGTTTCGTGCTATCTCTGCTTCCTCCCTGAGGCACGCCAGCTGGTGTGAGCGGTTCCGCAGTCGGCGGACAACCAACTCGCTCCCAGTCTGGTATTGCCCAGGTTGAGGACTTTGGCGTGTGCATAGCGGAAGGAGCTTACCGGGGGACTGCGAGGCCCAGCATTCTCCATTCCGCACAGCTGGTGCCTCTTCCCCCGGCGGCCACGCCCCCTGACCCCAGTCTTCATTACCTTTCGCGACACCCGCTTCGCGGGTGCCGCTCACTGATTGACTTTGCCTGCCATTGAGGATTGCTTTTGGGCGTTTGTTTCGTGCTATCTCTGCTTGCTCCCTGAGGCACGCCAGCTGATGTGAGCGGTTCCGCAGTCGGCGGACAACCAACTCGCTCCCAGTCTGGTATTGCCCAGGTTGAGGACTTTGGCGTGTGCATAGCGGAAGGAGCCTACCGGGGGACTGCGAGGCCCAGCATTCTCCATTCCGCACAGCTGGTGCTTCTTCCCCCGGCGGCCACGCCCCCTGACCCCAGTCTTCATTACCTTTCGCGACACCCGCTTCGCGGGTGCCGCTCACTGATTCACTTTGCCTGCCATTGAGGATTGCTTTTGGGCGTTTGTTTTGTGCTATCTCTGCTTCCTCCCTGAGGCACGCCAGCTGGTGTGAGCGGTTCCGCAGTCGGCGGACAACCAACTCGCTCCCAGTCTGGTATTGCCCAGGTTGAGGACTTTGGCGTGTGCATAGCGGAAGGAGCCTACCGGGGGACTGCGAGGCCCAGCATTCTCCATTCCGCACAGCTGGTGCCTCTTCCCCCGGCGGCCACGCCCCCTGACCCCAGTCTTCATTACCTTTCGCGACACCCGCTTCGCGGGTGCCGCTCACTGATTGACTTTGCCTGCCATTGAGGATTGCTTTTGGGCGTTTGTTTCGTGCTATCTCTGCTTGCTCCCTGAGGCACGCCAGCTGGTGTGAGCGGTTCCGCAGTCGGCGGACAACCAACTCGCTCCCAGTCTGGTATTGCCCAGGTTGAGGACTTTGGCGTGTGCATAGCGGAAGGAGCCTACCGGGGGACTGCGAGGCCCAGCATTCTCCATTCCGCACAGCTGGTGCCTCTTCCCCCGGCGGACAAGCCCCCTGACCCCAGTCTTCATTACCTTTCGCGACACCCGCTTCGTGGGTGCCGCTCACTGATTGACTTTGCCTGCCATTGAGGATTGCTTTTGGGCGTTTGTTTCGTGCTATCTCTGCTTGCTCCCTGAGGCACGCCAGCTGGTGTGAGCGGTTCCGCAGTCGGCGGACAACCAACTCGCTCCCAGTCTGGTATTGCCCAGGTTGAGGACTTTGGCGTGTGCATAGCGGAAGGAGCCTACCGAGGGACTGCGAGGCCCAGCATTCTCCATTCCGCACAGCTGGTGCCTCTTCCACCGGCGGCCACGCCCCCTGACCCCATTCTTCATTACCTTTCGCGACACCCGCTTCGCGGGTGCCGCTCACTGATTGACTTTGCCTGCCATTGAGGATTGCTTTTGGGCGTTTGTTTCATGCTATCTCTGCTTGCTCCCTGAGGCACGCCAGCTGGTGTGAGCGGTTCTGCAGTCGGCGGACAACCAACTCGCTCCCAGTCTGGTATTGCCCAGGTTGAGGACTTTGGCGTGTGCATAGCGGAAGGAGCCTACCGGGGGACTGCGAGGCCCAGCATTCTCCATTCCGCACAGCTGGTGCCTCTTCCCCCGGCGGCCACGCCCCCTGACCCCAGTCTTCATTACCTTTCGCGACACCCGCTTCGCGGGTGCCGCTCACTGATTGACTTTGCCTGCCATTGAGGATTGCTTTTGGGCGTTTGTTTCGTGCTATCTCTGCTTGCTCCCTGAGGCACGCCAGCTGGTGTGAGCGGTTCCGCAGTCGGCGGACAACCAACTCGCTCCCAGTCTGGTATTGCCCAGGTTGAGGACTTTGGCGTGTGCATAGCGGAAGGAGCCTACCGGGGGACTGCGAGGCCCAGCATTCTCCATTCCGCACAGCTGGTGCCTCTTCCCCCGGCGGCCACGCCCCCTGACCCCAGTCTTCATTACCTTTCGCGACACCCGCTTCGCGGGTGCCGCTCACTGATTGACTTTGCCTGCCATTGAGGATTGCTTTTGGGCGTTTGTTTCGTGCTATCTCTGCTTGCTCCCTGAGGCACGCCAGCTGGTGTGAGCGGTTCCGCAGTCGGCGGACAACCAACTCGCTCCCAGTCTGGTATTGCCCAGGTTGAGGACTTTGGCGTGTGCATAGCGGAAGGAGCCTACCGGGGGACTGCGAGGCCCAGCATTCTCCATTCCGCACAGCTGGTGCCTCTTCCACCGGCGGCCACGCCCCCTGACCCCATTCTTCATTACCTTTCGCGACACCCGCTTCGCGGGTGCCGCTCACTGATTGACTTTGCCTGCGATTGAGGATTGCTTTTGGGCGTTTGTTTCGTGCTATCTCTGCTTGCTCCCTGAGGCACGCCAGCTGGTGTGAGCGGTTCCGCAGTCGGCGGACAACCAACTCGCTCCCAGTCTGGTATTGCCCAGGTTGAGGACTTTGGCGTGTGCATAGCGGAAGGAGCCTACCGGGGGACTGAGAGGCCCAGCATTCTCCATTCCGCACAGCTGGTGCCTCTTCCCCCGGCGGCCACGCCCCCTGACCCCAGTCTTCATTACCTTTCGCGACACCCGCTTCGCGGGTGCCGCTCACTGATTGACTTTGCCTGCCATTGAGGATTGCTTTTGGGCGTTTGTTTCGTGCTATCTCTGCTTGCTCCCTGAGGCACGCCAGCTGGTGTGAGCGGTTCCGCAGTCGGCGGACAACCAACTCGCTCCCAGTCTGGTATTGCCCAGGTTGAGGACTTTGGCGTGTGCATAGCGGAAGGAGCCTACCGGGGGACTGCGAGGCCCAGCATTCTCCATTCCGCACAGCTGGTGCCTCTTCCCCCAGGGGCCACGCCCCCTGACCCCAGTCTTCATTACCTTTCGCGACACCCGCTTCGTGGGTGCCGCTCACTGATTGACTTTGCCTGCCATTGAGGATTGCTTTTGGGCGTCTGTTTCGTGCTATCTCTGCTTGCTCCCTGAGGCACGCCAGCTGGTGTGAGCGGTTCCGCAGTCGGCGGACAACCAACTCGCTCCCAGTCTGGTATTGCCCAGGTTGAGGACTTTGGCGTGTGCATAGCGGAAGGAGCCTACCGGGGGACTGCGAGGCTCAGCATTCTCCATTCCGCACAGCTGGTGCCTCTTCCACCGGCGGCCACACCCCCTGACCCCATTCTTCATTACCTTTCGCGACACCCGCTTCGCGGGTGCCGCTCACTGATTGACTTTGCCTGCCATTGAGGATTGCTTTTGGGCGTTTGTTTCGTGCTATCTCTGCTTGCTCCCTGAGGCACGCCAGCTGGTGTGAGCGGTTCCGCAGTCGGCGGACAACCAACTCGCTCCCAGTCTGGTATTGCCCAGGTTGAGGACTTTGGCGTGTTCATAGCGGAAGGAGCCTACCGGGGGACTGCGAGGCCCAGCATTCTCCATTCCGCACAGCTGGTGCCTCTTCCACCGGCGGCCACGCCCCCTGACCCCATTCTTCATTACCTTTCGCGACACCCGCTTCGCGGGTGCCGCTCACTGATTGACTTTGCCTGCCATTGAGGATTGCTTTTGGGCGTTTGTTTCGTGCTATCTCTGCTTGCTCCCTGAGGCACGCCAGCTGGTGTGAGCGGTTCCGCAGTCGGCGGACAACCAACTCGCTCCCAGTCTGGTATTGCCCAGGTTGAGGACTTTGGCGTGTGCATAGCGGAAGGAGCCTACCGGGGGACTGAGTGGCCCAGCATTCTCCATTCCGCACAGCTGGTGCCTCTTCCCCCGGCGGCCACGCCCCCTGACCCCAGTCTTCATTACCTTTCGCGACACCCGCTTCGCGGGTGCCGCTCACTGATTGACTTTGCCTGCCATTGAGGATTGCTTTTGGGCGTTTGTTTCGTGCTATCTCTGCTTGCTCCCTGAGGCACGCCAGCTGGTGTGAGCGGTTCCGCAGTCGGCGGACAACCAACTCGCTCCCAGTCTGGTATTGCCCAGGTTGAGGACTTTGGCGTGTGCATAGCGGAAGGAGCCTACCGGGGGACTGCGAGGCCCAGCATTCTCCATTCCGCACAGCTGGTGCCTCTTCCCCCGGCGGCCACGCCCCCTGACCCCAGTCTTCATTACCTTTCGCGACACCCGCTTCGCGGGTGCCGCTCACTGATTGACTTTGCCTGCCATTGAGGATTGCTTTTGGGCGTTTGTTTCGTGCTATCTCTGCTTGCTCCCTGAGGCACGCCAGCTGGTATGAGCGGTTCCGCAGTCGGCGGACAACCAACTCGCTCCCAGTCTGGTATTGCCCAGGTTTAGGACTTTGGCGTGTGCATAGCGGAAGGAGCCTACTGGGGGACTGCGAGGCCCAGCATTCTCCATTCCGCACAGCTGGTGCCTCTTCCCCGGGCGGCCACGCCCCCTGACCCCAGTCTTCATTACCTTTCGCGACACCCGCTTCGCGGGTGCCGCTCACTGATTGACTTTGCCTGCCATTGAGGATTGCTTTTGGGCGTTTGTTTCGTGCTATCTCTGCTTGCTCCCTGAGGCACGCCAGCTGGTGTGAGCGGTTCCGCAGTCGGCGGACAACCAACTCGCTCCCAGTCTGGTATTGCCCAGGTTGAGGACTTTGGCGTGTGCATACCGGAAGGAGCCTACCGGGGGACTGCGAGGCCCAGCATTCTCCATTCCACACAGCTGGTGCCTCTTCCCCCGGCGGCCACGCCCCCTGACCCCAGTCTTCATTACCTTTCGCGACACCCGCTTCGCGGGTGCCGCTCACTGATTGACTTTGCCTGCCATTGAGGATTGCTTTTGGGCGTTTGTTTCGTGCTATCTCTGCTTGCTCCCTGAGGCACGCCAGCTGGTGTGAGCGGTTCCGCAGTCGGCGGACAACCAACTCGCTCCCAGTCTGGTATTGCCCAGGTTGAGGACTTTGGCGTGTGCATAGCGGAAGGAGACTACCGGGGGACTGCGAGGCCCAGCATTCTCCATTCCGCACAGCTGGTGCCTCTTCCCCCGGCGGCCACGCCCCCTGACCCCAGTCTTCATTACCTTTCGCGACACCCGCTTCGCGGGTGCCGCTCACTGATTGACTTTGCCTGCCATTGAGGATTGCTTTTGGGCATTTGTTTCGTGCTATCCCTGCTTGCTCCCTGAGGCACGCCAGCTGGTGTGAGCGGTTCCGCAGTCGGCGGACAACCAACTCGCTCCCAGTCTGGTATTGCCCAGGTTGAGGACTTTGGCGTGTGCATAGCGGAAGGAGCCTACCGGGGGACTGCGAGGCCCAGCATTCTCCATTCCGCACAGCTGGTGCCTCTTCCCCCGGCGGCCACGCCCCCTGACCCCAGTCTTCATTACCTTTCGCGACACCCGCTTCGCGGGTGCCGCTCACTGATTGACTTTGCCTGCCATTGGGGATTGCTTTTGGGCGTTTGTTTCGTGCTATCTCTGCTTGCTCCCTGAGGCACGCCAGCTGATGTGAGCGGTTCCGCAGTCGGCGGACAACCAACTCGCTCCCAGTCTGGTATTGCCCAGGTTGAGGACTTTGGCGTGTGCATAGCGGAAGGAGCCTACCGGGGGACTGCGAGGCCCAGCATTCTCCATTCCGCACAGCTGGTGCTTCTTCCCCCGGCGGCCACGCCCCCTGACCCCAGTCTTCATTACCTTTCGCGACACCCGCTTCGCGGGTGCCGCTCACTGATTGACTTTGCCTGCCATTGAGGATTGCTTTTGGGCGTTTGTTTCGTGCTATCTCTGCTTCCTCCCTGAGGCACGCCAGCTGGTGTGAGCGGTTCCGCAGTCGGCGGACAACCAACTCGCTCCCAGTCTGGTATTGCCCAGGTTGAGGACTTTGGCGTGTGCA
The DNA here is from genome assembly GCF_964261635.1 of Lissotriton helveticus. Taxonomy (NCBI): domain Eukaryota; kingdom Metazoa; phylum Chordata; class Amphibia; order Caudata; family Salamandridae; genus Lissotriton; species Lissotriton helveticus. Next base: position 1,027,938,695 of record NC_136063.1, read on the forward strand.
TAGCGGAAGGAGCCTACCGGGGGACTGCGAGGCCCAGCATTCTCCATTCCGCACAGCTGGTGCCTCTTCCCCCGGCGGCCACGCCCCCTGACCCCAGTCTTCATTACCTTTCGCGACACCCGCTTCGCGGGTGCCGCTCACTGATTGACTTTGCCTGCCATTGAGGATTGCTTTTGGGCGTTTGTTTCGTGCTATCTCTGCTTGCTCCCTGAGGCACGCCAGCTGATGTGAGCGGTTCCGCAGTCGGCGGACAACCAACTCGCTCCCAGTCTGGTATTGCCCAGGTTGAGGACTTTGGCGTGTGCATAGCGGAAGGAGCCTACCGGGGGACTGCGAGGCCCAGCATTCTCCATTCCGCACAGCTGGTGCTTCTTCCCCCGGCGGCCACGCCCCCTGACCCCAGTCTTCATTACCTTTCGCGACACCCGCTTCGCGGGTGCCGCTCACTGATTCACTTTGCCTGCCATTGAGGATTGCTTTTGGGCGTTTGTTTTGTGCTATCTCTGCTTCCTCCCTGAGGCACGCCAGCTGGTGTGAGCGGTTCCGCAGTCGGCGGACAACCAACTCGCTCCCAGTCTGGTATTGCCCAGGTTGAGGACTTTGGCGTGTGCATAGCGGAAGGAGCCTACCGGGGGACTGCGAGGCCCAGCATTCTCCATTCCGCACAGCTGGTGCCTCTTCCCCCGGCGGCCACGCCCCCTGACCCCAGTCTTCATTACCTTTCGCGACACCCGCTTCGCGGGTGCCGCTCACTGATTGACTTTGCCTGCCATTGAGGATTGCTTTTGGGCGTTTGTTTCGTGCTATCTCTGCTTGCTCCCTGAGGCACGCCAGCTGGTGTGAGCGGTTCCGCAGTCGGCGGACAACCAACTCGCTCCCAGTCTGGTATTGCCCAGGTTGAGGACTTTGGCGTGTGCATAGCGGAAGGAGCCTACCGGGGGACTGCGAGGCCCAGCATTCTCCATTCCGCACAGCTGGTGCCTCTTCCCCCGGCGGACAAGCCCCCTGACCCCAGTCTTCATTACCTTTCGCGACACCCGCTTCGTGGGTGCCGCTCACTGATTGACTTTGCCTGCCATTGAGGATTGCTTTTGGGCGTTTGTTTCGTGCTATCTCTGCTTGCTCCCTGAGGCACGCCAGCTGGTGTGAGCGGTTCCGCAGTCGGCGGACAACCAACTCGCTCCCAGTCTGGTATTGCCCAGGTTGAGGACTTTGGCGTGTGCATAGCGGAAGGAGCCTACCGAGGGACTGCGAGGCCCAGCATTCTCCATTCCGCACAGCTGGTGCCTCTTCCACCGGCGGCCACGCCCCCTGACCCCATTCTTCATTACCTTTCGCGACACCCGCTTCGCGGGTGCCGCTCACTGATTGACTTTGCCTGCCATTGAGGATTGCTTTTGGGCGTTTGTTTCATGCTATCTCTGCTTGCTCTCTGAGGCACGCCAGCTGGTGTGAGCGGTTCTGCAGTCGGCGGACAACCAACTCGCTCCCAGTCTGGTATTGCCCAGGTTGAGGACTTTGGCGTGTGCATAGCGGAAGGAGCCTACCGGGGGACTGCGAGGCCCAGCATTCTCCATTCCGCACAGCTGGTGCCTCTTCCCCCGGCGGCCACGCCCCCTGACCCCAGTCTTCATTACCTTTCGCGACACCCGCTTCGCGGGTGCCGCTCACTGATTGACTTTGCCTGCCATTGAGGATTGCTTTTGGGCGTTTGTTTCGTGCTATCTCTGCTTGCTCCCTGAGGCACGCCAGCTGGTGTGAGCGGTTCCGCAGTCGGCGGACAACCAACTCGCTCCCAGTCTGGTATTGCCCAGGTTGAGGACTTTGGCGTGTGCATAGCGGAAGGAGCCTACCGGGGGACTGCGAGGCCCAGCATTCTCCATTCCGCACAGCTGGTGCCTCTTCCCCCGGCGGCCACGCCCCCTGACCCCAGTCTTTATTACCTTTCGCGACACCCGCTTCGCGGGTGCCGCTCACTGATTGACTTTGCCTGCCATTGAGGATTGCTTTTGGGCATTTGTTTCGTGCTATCTCTGCTTGCTCCCTGAGGCACGCCAGCTGGTGTGAGCGGTTCCGCAGTCGGCGGACAACCAACTCGCTCCCAGTCTGGTATTGCCCAGGTTGAGGACTTTGGCGTGTGCATAGCGGAAGGAGCCTACCGGGGGACTGCGAGGCCCAGCATTCTCCATTCCGCACAGCTGGTGCCTCTTCCCCCGGCGGCCATGCCCCCCTGACCCCAGTCTTCATTACCTTTCGCGACACCTGCTTCGCGGGTGCCGCTCACTGATTGACTTTGCCTGCCATTGAGGATTGCTTTTGGGCGTTTGTTTCGTGCTATCTCTGCTTGCTCCCTGAGGCACGCCAGCTGGTGTGAGCGGTTCCGCAGTCGGCGGACAACCAACTCGCTCCCAGTCTGGTATTGCCCAGGTTGAGGACTTTGGCGTGTGCATAGCGGAAGGAGCCTACCGGGGGACTGCGAGGCCCAGCATTCTCCATTCCGCACAGCTGGTGCCTCTTCCCCCGGCGGCCACGCCCCCTGACCCCAGTCTTCATTACCTTTCGCGACACCCGCTTCGCGGGTGCCGCTCACTGATTGACTTTGCCTGCCATTGAGGATTGCTTTTGGGCGTTTGTTTCGTGCTATCTCTGCTTGCTCCCTGAGGCACGCCAGCTGGTGTGAGCGGTTCCGCAGTCGGCGGACAACCAACTCGCTCCCAGTCTGGTATTGCCCAGGTTGAGGACTGTGGCGTGTGCATAGCGGAAGGAGCCTACTGGGGGACAGCGAGGCCCAGCATTCTCCATTCCGCACAGCTGGTGCCTCTTCCCCTGGCGGCCACGCCCCCTGACCCCAGTCTTCATTACCTTTCGCGACACCCGCTTTGCGGGTGCCGCTCACTTATTGACTTTGCCTGCCATTGAGGATTGCTTTTGGGCGTTTGTTTCGTGCTATCTCTGCTTGCTCCCTGAGGCACGCCAGCTGATGTGAGCGGTTCCGCAGTCGGCGGACAACCAACTCGCTCCCAGTCTGGTATTGCCCAGGTTGAGGACTTTGGCGTGTGCATAGCGGAAGGAGCCTACCGGGGGACTGCGAGGCCCAGCATTCTCCATTCCGCACAGCTGGTGCTTCTTCCCCCGGCGGCCACGCCCCCTGACCCCAGTCTTCATTACCTTTCGCGACACCCGCTTTGCGGGTGCCGCTCACTGATTGACTTTGCCTGCCATTGAGGATTGCTTTTGGGCGTTTGTTTCGTGCTATCTCTGCTTCCTCCCTGAGGCACGCCAGCTGGTGTGAGCGGTTCCGCAGTCGGCGGACAACCAACTCGCTCCCAGTCTGGTATTGCCCAGGTTGAGGACTTTGGCGTGTGCATAGCGGAAGGAGCCTACCGGGGGACTGCGAGGCCCAGCATTCTCCATTCCGCACAGCTGGTGCCTCTTCCCCCGGCGGCCACGCCCCCTGACCCCAGTCTTCATTACCTTTCGCGACACCCGCTTCGCGGGTGCCGCTCACTGATTGACTTTGCCTGCCATTGAGGATTGCTTTTGGGCGTTTGTTTCGTGCTATCTCTGCTTGCTCCCTGAGGCACGCCAGCTGGTGTGAGCGGTTCCGCAGTCGGCGGACAACCAACTCGCTCCCAGTCTGGTATTGCCCAGGTTGAGGACTTTGGCGTGTGCATAGCGGAAGGAGCCTACCGGGGGACTGCGAGGCCCAGCATTCTCCATTCCGCACAGCTGGTGCCTCTTCCCCCGGCGGACAAGCCCCCTGACCCCAGTCTTCATTAACTTTCGCGACACCTGCTTCGCGGGTGCCGCTCACTGATTGACTTTGCCTGCCATTGAGGATTGCTTTTGGGCGTTTGTTTCGTGCTATCTCTGCTTGCTCCCTGAGGCACGCCAGCTGGTGTGAGCGGTTCCGCAGTCGGCGGACAACCAACTCGCTCCCAGTCTGGTATTGCCCAGGTTGAGGACATTGGCGTGTGCATAGCGGAAGGAGCCTACCCGGGGGACTGCGAGGCCCAGCATTCTCCATTCCGCACAGCTGGTGCCTCTTCCCCCGGCGGCCACGCCCCCTGACCCCAGTCTTCATTACCTTTCGCGACACCCGCTTCGCGGGTGCCACTCACTGATTGACTTTGCTGCCATTGAGATTGCTTTTGGGCGTTTGTTTTCGTGCTATCTCTGCTTGCTCCCTGAGGCACGCCAGCTGGTGTGAGCGGTTCCGCAGTCGGCGGACAACCAACTCGCTCCCAGTCTGGTATTGCCCAGGTTGAGGACTTTGGCGTGTGCATACCGGAAGGAGCCTACCGGGGGACTGCGAGGCCCAGCATTCTCCATTCCGCACAGCTGGTGCCTCTTCCCCCGGCGGCCACGCCCCCAGACCCCAGTCTTCATTACCTTTCGCGACACCCGCTTCGCGGGTGCCGCTCACTGATTGACTTTGCCTGCCATTGAGGATTGCTTTTGGGCGTTTGTTTTGTGCTATCTCTGCTTGCTCCCTGAGGCACGCCAGCTGGTGTGAGCGGTTCCGCAGTCGGCGGACAACCAACTCGCTCCCAGTCTGGTATTGCCCAGGTTGAGGACTTTGGCGTGTGCATAGCGGAAGGAGCCTACCGGGGGACTGCGAGGCCCAGCATTCTCCATTCCGCACAGCTGGTGCCTCTTCCCCCGGCGGCCACGCCCCCTAACCCCAGTCTTCATTACCTTTCGCGACACCCGCTTCGCGGGTGCGCTCACTTATTGACTTTGCCTGCCATTGAGGATTGTTTTTGGGCGTTTGTTTCGTGCTATCTCTGCTTGCTCCCTGAGGCACGCCAGCTGGTGTGAGCGGTTCCGCAGTCGGCGGACAACCAACTCGCTCCCAGTCTGGTATTGCCCAGGTTGAGGACTTTGGCGTGTGCATAGCGGAAGGAGCCTACCGGGGGACTGCGAGGCCCAGCATTCTCCATTCCGCACAGCTGGTGCCTCTTCCCCTGGCGGCCACGCCCCCTGACCCCAGTCTTCATTACCTTTCGCGACACCCGCTTCGCGGGTGCCGCTCACTTATTGACTTTGCCTGCCATTGAGGATTGCTTTTGGGCGTTTGTTTCGTGCTATCTCTGCTTGCTCCCTGAGGCACGCCAGCTGATGTGAGCGGTTCCGCAGTCGGCGGACAACCAACTCGCTCCCAGTCTGGTATTGCCCAGGTTGAGGACTTTGGCGTGTGCATAGCGGAAGGAGCCTACCGGGGGACTGCGAGGCCCAGCATTCTCCATTCCGCACAGCTGGTGCTTCTTCCCCCGGCGGCCACGCCCCCTGACCCCAGTCTTCATTACCTTTCGCGACACCCGCTTCGCGGGTGCCGCTCACTGATTCACTTTGCCTGCCATTGAGGATTGCTTTTGGGCGTTTGTTTCGTGCTATCTCTGCTTGCTCCCTGAGGCACGCCAGCTGGTGTGAGCGGTTCCGCAGTCGGCGGACAACCAACTCGCTCCCAGTCTGGTATTGCCCAGGTTGGGGACTTTGGCGTGTGCATAGCGGAAGGAGCCTACCGGGGAACTGCGAGGCCCAGCATTCTCCATTCCGCACAGCTGGTGCCTCTTCCCCCGGCGGCCACGCCCCCTGACCCCAGTCTTCATTACCTTTCGCGACACCCGCTTCGCGGGTGCCGCTCACTGATTGACTTTGCCTGCCATTGAGGATTGCTTTTGGGCGTTTGTTTTGTGCTATCTCTGCTTGCTCCCTGAGGCACGCCAGCTGGTGTGAGCGGTTCCGCAGTCGGCGGACAACCAACTCGCTCCCAGTCTGGTATTGCCCAGGTTGAGGACTTTGGCGTGTGCATACCGGAAGGAGCCTACCGGGGGACTGCGAGGCCCAGCATTCTCCATTCCGCACAGCTGGTGCCTCTTCCCCCGGCGGCCACGCCCCCAGACCCCAGTCTTCATTACCTTTCGCGACACCCGCTTCGCGGGTGCCGCTCACTGATTGACTTTGCCTGCCATTGAGGATTGCTTTTGGGCGTTTGTTTTGTGCTATCTCTGCTTGCTCCCTGAGGCACGCCAGCTGGTGTGAGCGGTTCCGCAGTCGGCGGACAACCAACTCGCTCCCAGTCTGGTATTGCCCAGGTTGAGGACTTTGGCGTGTGCATAGCGGAAGGAGCCTACCGGGGGACTGCGAGGCCCAGCATTCTCCATTCCGCACAGCTGGTGCCTCTTCCCCCGGCGGCCACGCCCCCTGACCCCAGTCTTCATTACCTTTCGCGACACCCGCTTCGCGGGTGCGCTCACTTATTGACTTTGCCTGCCATTGAGGATTGTTTTTGGGCGTTTGTTTCGTGCTATCTCTGCTTGCTCCCTGAGGCACGCCAGCTGATGTGAGCGGTTCCGCAGTCGGCGGACAACCAACTCGCTCCCAGTCTGGTATTGCCCAGGTTGAGGACTTTGGCGTGTGCATAGCGGAAGGAGCCTACCGGGGGACTGCGAGGCCCAGCATTCTCCATTCCGCACAGCTGGTGCTTCTTCCCCCGGCGGCCACGCCCCCTGACCCCAGTCTTCATTACCTTTCGCGACACCCGCTTCGCGGGTGCCGCTCACTGATTGACTTTGCCTGCCATTGAGGATTGCTTTTGGGCGTTTGTTTCGTGCTATCTCTGCTTCCTCCCTGAGGCACGCCAGCTGGTGTGAGCGGTTCCGCAGTCGGCGGACAACCAACTCGCTCCCAGTCTGGTATTGCCCAGGTTGAGGACTTTGGCGTGTGCATAGCGGAAGGAGCCTACCGGGGGACTGCGAGGCCCAGCATTCTCCATTCCGCACAGCTGGTGCCTCTTCCCCCGGCGGCCACGCCCCCTGACCCCAGTCTTCATTACCTTTCGCGACACCCGCTTCGCGGGTGCCGCTCACTGATTGACTTTGCCTGCCATTGAGGATTGCTTTTGGGCGTTTGTTTCGTGCTATCTCTGCTTGCTCCCTGAGGCACGCCAGCTGATGTGAGCGGTTCCGCAGTCGGCGGACAACCAACTCGCTCCCAGTCTGGTATTGCCCAGGTTGAGGACTTTGGCGTGTGCATAGCGGAAGGAGCCTACCGGGGGACTGCGAGGCCCAGCATTCTCCATTCCGCACAGCTGGTGCTTCTTCCCCCGGCGGCCACGCCCCCTGACCCCAGTCTTCATTACCTTTCGCGACACCCGCTTCGCGGGTGCCGCTCACTGATTCACTTTGCCTGCCATTGAGGATTGCTTTTGGGCGTTTGTTTTGTGCTATCTCTGCTTCCTCCCTGAGGCACGCCAGCTGGTGTGAGCGGTTCCGCAGTCGGCGGACAACCAACTCGCTCCCAGTCTGGTATTGCCCAGGTTGAGGACTTTGGCGTGTGCATAGCGGAAGGAGCCTACCGGGGGACTGCGAGGCCCAGCATTCTCCATTCCGCACAGCTGGTGCCTCTTCCCCCGGCGGCCACGCCCCCTGACCCCAGTCTTCATTACCTTTCGCGACACCCGCTTCGCGGGTGCCGCTCACTGATTGACTTTGCCTGCCATTGAGGATTGCTTTTGGGCGTTTGTTTCGTGCTATCTCTGCTTGCTCCCTGAGGCACGCCAGCTGGTGTGAGCGGTTCCGCAGTCGGCGGACAACCAACTCGCTCCCAGTCTGGTATTGCCCAGGTTGAGGACTTTGGCGTGTGCATAGCGGAAGGAGCCTACCGGGGGACTGCGAGGCCCAGCATTCTCCATTCCGCACAGCTGGTGCCTCTTCCCCCGGCGGACAAGCCCCCTGACCCCAGTCTTCATTACCTTTCGCGACACCCGCTTCGTGGGTGCCGCTCACTGATTGACTTTGCCTGCCATTGAGGATTGCTTTTGGGCGTTTGTTTCGTGCTATCTCTGCTTGCTCCCTGAGGCACGCCAGCTGGTGTGAGCGGTTCCGCAGTCGGCGGACAACCAACTCGCTCCCAGTCTGGTATTGCCCAGGTTGAGGACTTTGGCGTGTGCATAGCGGAAGGAGCCTACCGAGGGACTGCGAGGCCCAGCATTCTCCATTCCGCACAGCTGGTGCCTCTTCCACCGGCGGCCACGCCCCCTGACCCCATTCTTCATTACCTTTCGCGACACCCGCTTCGCGGGTGCCGCTCACTGATTGACTTTGCCTGCCATTGAGGATTGCTTTTGGGCGTTTGTTTCATGCTATCTCTGCTTGCTCTCTGAGGCACGCCAGCTGGTGTGAGCGGTTCTGCAGTCGGCGGACAACCAACTCGCTCCCAGTCTGGTATTGCCCAGGTTGAGGACTTTGGCGTGTGCATAGCGGAAGGAGCCTACCGGGGGACTGCGAGGCCCAGCATTCTCCATTCCGCACAGCTGGTGCCTCTTCCCCCGGCGGCCACGCCCCCTGACCCCAGTCTTCATTACCTTTCGCGACACCCGCTTCGCGGGTGCCGCTCACTGATTGACTTTGCCTGCCATTGAGGATTGCTTTTGGGCGTTTGTTTCGTGCTATCTCTGCTTGCTCCCTGAGGCACGCCAGCTGGTGTGAGCGGTTCCGCAGTCGGCGGACAACCAACTCGCTCCCAGTCTGGTATTGCCCAGGTTGAGGACTTTGGCGTGTGCATAGCGGAAGGAGCCTACCGGGGGACTGCGAGGCCCAGCATTCTCCATTCCGCACAGCTGGTGCCTCTTCCCCCGGCGGCCACGCCCCCTGACCCCAGTCTTTATTACCTTTCGCGACACCCGCTTCGCGGGTGCCGCTCACTGATTGACTTTGCCTGCCATTGAGGATTGCTTTTGGGCATTTGTTTCGTGCTATCTCTGCTTGCTCCCTGAGGCACGCCAGCTGGTGTGAGCGGTTCCGCAGTCGGCGGACAACCAACTCGCTCCCAGTCTGGTATTGCCCAGGTTGAGGACTTTGGCGTGTGCATAGCGGAAGGAGCCTACCGGGGGACTGCGAGGCCCAGCATTCTCCATTCCGCACAGCTGGTGCCTCTTCCCCCGGCGGCCATGCCCCCCTGACCCCAGTCTTCATTACCTTTCGCGACACCTGCTTCGCGGGTGCCGCTCACTGATTGACTTTGCCTGCCATTGAGGATTGCTTTTGGGCGTTTGTTTCGTGCTATCTCTGCTTGCTCCCTGAGGCACGCCAGCTGGTGTGAGCGGTTCCGCAGTCGGCGGACAACCAACTCGCTCCCAGTCTGGTATTGCCCAGGTTGAGGACTTTGGCGTGTGCATAGCGGAAGGAGCCTACCGGGGGACTGCGAGGCCCAGCATTCTCCATTCCGCACAGCTGGTGCCTCTTCCCCCGGCGGCCACGCCCCCTGACCCCAGTCTTCATTACCTTTCGCGACACCCGCTTCGCGGGTGCCGCTCACTGATTGACTTTGCCTGCCATTGAGGATTGCTTTTGGGCGTTTGTTTCGTGCTATCTCTGCTTGCTCCCTGAGGCACGCCAGCTGGTGTGAGCGGTTCCGCAGTCGGCGGACAACCAACTCGCTCCCAGTCTGGTATTGCCCAGGTTGAGGACTGTGGCGTGTGCATAGCGGAAGGAGCCTACTGGGGGACAGCGAGGCCCAGCATTCTCCATTCCGCACAGCTGGTGCCTCTTCCCCTGGCGGCCACGCCCCCTGACCCCAGTCTTCATTACCTTTCGCGACACCCGCTTTGCGGGTGCCGCTCACTTATTGACTTTGCCTGCCATTGAGGATTGCTTTTGGGCGTTTGTTTCGTGCTATCTCTGCTTGCTCCCTGAGGCACGCCAGCTGATGTGAGCGGTTCCGCAGTCGGCGGACAACCAACTCGCTCCCAGTCTGGTATTGCCCAGGTTGAGGACTTTGGCGTGTGCATAGCGGAAGGAGCCTACCGGGGGACTGCGAGGCCCAGCATTCTCCATTCCGCACAGCTGGTGCTTCTTCCCCCGGCGGCCACGCCCCCTGACCCCAGTCTTCATTACCTTTCGCGACACCCGCTTTGCGGGTGCCGCTCACTGATTGACTTTGCCTGCCATTGAGGATTGCTTTTGGGCGTTTGTTTCGTGCTATCTCTGCTTCCTCCCTGAGGCACGCCAGCTGGTGTGAGCGGTTCCGCAGTCGGCGGACAACCAACTCGCTCCCAGTCTGGTATTGCCCAGGTTGAGGACTTTGGCGTGTGCATAGCGGAAGGAGCCTACCGGGGGACTGCGAGGCCCAGCATTCTCCATTCCGCACAGCTGGTGCCTCTTCCCCCGGCGGCCACGCCCCCTGACCCCAGTCTTCATTACCTTTCGCGACACCCGCTTCGCGGGTGCCGCTCACTGATTGACTTTGCCTGCCATTGAGGATTGCTTTTGGGCGTTTGTTTCGTGCTATCTCTGCTTGCTCCCTGAGGCACGCCAGCTGGTGTGAGCGGTTCCGCAGTCGGCGGACAACCAACTCGCTCCCAGTCTGGTATTGCCCAGGTTGAGGACTTTGGCGTGTGCATAGCGGAAGGAGCCTACCGGGGGACTGCGAGGCCCAGCATTCTCCATTCCGCACAGCTGGTGCCTCTTCCCCCGGCGGACAAGCCCCCTGACCCCAGTCTTCATTAACTTTCGCGACACCTGCTTCGCGGGTGCCGCTCACTGATTGACTTTGCCTGCCATTGAGGATTGCTTTTGGGCGTTTGTTTCGTGCTATCTCTGCTTGCTCCCTGAGGCACGCCAGCTGGTGTGAGCGGTTCCGCAGTCGGCGGACAACCAACTCGCTCCCAGTCTGGTATTGCCCAGGTTGAGGACATTGGCGTGTGCATAGCGGAAGGAGCCTACCGGGGGACTGCGAGGCCCAGCATTCTCCATTCCGCACAGCTGGTGCCTCTTCCCCCGGCGGCCACGCCCCCTGACCCCAGTCTTCATTACCTTTCGCGACACCCGCTTCGCGGGTGCCACTCACTGATTGACTTTGCCTGCCATTGAGGATTGCTTTTGGGCGTTTGTTTCGTGCTATCTCTGCTTGCTCCCTGAGGCACGCCAGCTGGTGTGAGCGGTTCCGCAGTCGGCGGACAACCAACTCGCTCCCAGTCTGGTATTGCCCAGGTTGAGGACTTTGGCGTGTGCATACCGGAAGGAGCCTACCGGGGGACTGCGAGGCCCAGCATTCTCCATTCCGCACAGCTGGTGCCTCTTCCCCCGGCGGCCACGCCCCCAGACCCCAGTCTTCATTACCTTTCGCGACACCCGCTTCGCGGGTGCCGCTCACTGATTGACTTTGCCTGCCATTGAGGATTGCTTTTGGGCGTTTGTTTTGTGCTATCTCTGCTTGCTCCCTGAGGCACGCCAGCTGGTGTGAGCGGTTCCGCAGTCGGCGGACAACCAACTCGCTCCCAGTCTGGTATTGCCCAGGTTGAGGACTTTGGCGTGTGCATAGCGGAAGGAGCCTACCGGGGGACTGCGAGGCCCAGCATTCTCCATTCCGCACAGCTGGTGCCTCTTCCCCCGGCGGCCACGCCCCCTAACCCCAGTCTTCATTACCTTTCGCGACACCCGCTTCGCGGGTGCGCTCACTTATTGACTTTGCCTGCCATTGAGGATTGTTTTTGGGCGTTTGTTTCGTGCTATCTCTGCTTGCTCCCTGAGGCACGCCAGCTGGTGTGAGCGGTTCCGCAGTCGGCGGACAACCAACTCGCTCCCAGTCTGGTATTGCCCAGGTTGAGGACTTTGGCGTGTGCATAGCGGAAGGAGCCTACCGGGGGACTGCGAGGCCCAGCATTCTCCATTCCGCACAGCTGGTGCCTCTTCCCCTGGCGGCCACGCCCCCTGACCCCAGTCTTCATTACCTTTCGCGACACCCGCTTCGCGGGTGCCGCTCACTTATTGACTTTGCCTGCCATTGAGGATTGCTTTTGGGCGTTTGTTTCGTGCTATCTCTGCTTGCTCCCTGAGGCACGCCAGCTGATGTGAGCGGTTCCGCAGTCGGCGGACAACCAACTCGCTCCCAGTCTGGTATTGCCCAGGTTGAGGACTTTGGCGTGTGCATAGCGGAAGGAGCCTACCGGGGGACTGCGAGGCCCAGCATTCTCCATTCCGCACAGCTGGTGCTTCTTCCCCCGGCGGCCACGCCCCCTGACCCCAGTCTTCATTACCTTTCGCGACACCCGCTTCGCGGGTGCCGCTCACTGATTCACTTTGCCTGCCATTGAGGATTGCTTTTGGGCGTTTGTTTCGTGCTATCTCTGCTTGCTCCCTGAGGCACGCCAGCTGGTGTGAGCGGTTCCGCAGTCGGCGGACAACCAACTCGCTCCCAGTCTGGTATTGCCCAGGTTGGGGACTTTGGCGTGTGCATAGCGGAAGGAGCCTACCGGGGAACTGCGAGGCCCAGCATTCTCCATTCCGCACAGCTGGTGCCTCTTCCCCCGGCGGCCACGCCCCCTGACCCCAGTCTTCATTACCTTTCGCGACACCCGCTTCGCGGGTGCCGCTCACTGATTGACTTTGCCTGCCATTGAGGATTGCTTTTGGGCGTTTGTTTTGTGCTATCTCTGCTTGCTCCCTGAGGCACGCCAGCTGGTGTGAGCGGTTCCGCAGTCGGCGGACAACCAACTCGCTCCCAGTCTGGTATTGCCCAGGTTGAGGACTTTGGCGTGTGCATACCGGAAGGAGCCTACCGGGGGACTGCGAGGCCCAGCATTCTCCATTCCGCACAGCTGGTGCCTCTTCCCCCGGCGGCCACGCCCCCAGACCCCAGTCTTCATTACCTTTCGCGACACCCGCTTCGCGGGTGCCGCTCACTGATTGACTTTGCCTGCCATTGAGGATTGCTTTTGGGCGTTTGTTTTGTGCTATCTCTGCTTGCTCCCTGAGGCACGCCAGCTGGTGTGAGCGGTTCCGCAGTCGGCGGACAACCAACTCGCTCCCAGTCTGGTATTGCCCAGGTTGAGGACTTTGGCGTGTGCATAGCGGAAGGAGCCTACCGGGGGACTGCGAGGCCCAGCATTCTCCATTCCGCACAGCTGGTGCCTCTTCCCCCGGCGGCCACGCCCCCTGACCCCAGTCTTCATTACCTTTCGCGACACCCGCTTCGCGGGTGCGCTCACTTATTGACTTTGCCTGCCATTGAGGATTGTTTTTGGGCGTTTGTTTCGTGCTATCTCTGCTTGCTCCCTGAGGCACGCCAGCTGGTGTGAGCGGTTCCGCAGTCGGCGGACAACCAACTCGCTCCCAGTCTGGTATTGCCCAGGTTGAGGACTTTGGCGTGTGCATAGCGGAAGGAGCCTACCGGGGGACTGCGAGGCCCAGCATTCTCCATTCCGCACAGCTGGTGCCTCTTCCCCCGGCGGCCACGCCCCCTGACCCCAGTCTTCATTACCTTTCGCGACACCCGCTTCGCGGGTGCGCTCACTTATTGACTTTGCCTGCCATTGAGGATTGTTTTTGGGCGTTTGTTTCGTGCTATCTCTGCTTGCTCCCTGAGGCACGCCAGCTGGTGTGAGCGGTTCCGCAGTCGGCGGACAACCAACTCGCTCCCAGTCTGGTATTGCCCAGGTTGAGGACTTTGGCGTGTGCATAGCGGAAGGAGCCTACCGGGGGACTGCGAGGCCCAGCATTCTCCATTCCGCACAGCTGGTGCCTCTTCCCCTGGCGGCCACGCCCCCTGACCCCAGTCTTCATTACCTTTCGCGACACCCGCTTCGCGGGTGCCGCTCACTTATTGACTTTGCCTGCCATTGAGGATTGCTTTTGGGCGTTTGTTTCGTGCTATCTCTGCTTGCTCCCTGAGGCACGCCAGCTGATGTGAGCGGTTCCGCAGTCGGCGGACAACCAACTCGCTCCCAGTCTGGTATTGCCCAGGTTGAGGACTTTGGCGTGTGCATAGCGGAAGGAGCCTACCGGGGGACTGCGAGGCCCAGCATTCTCCATTCCGCACAGCTGGTGCTTCTTCCCCCGGCGGCCACGCCCCCTGACCCCAGTCTTCATTACCTTTCGCGACACCCGCTTCGCGGGTGCCGCTCACTGATTCACTTTGCCTGCCATTGAGGATTGCTTTTGGGCGTTTGTTTCGTGCTATCTCTGCTTGCTCCCTGAGGCACGCCAGCTGGTGTGAGCGGTTCCGCAGTCGGCGGACAACCAACTCGCTCCCAGTCTGGTATTGCCCAGGTTGGGGACTTTGGCGTGTGCATAGCGGAAGGAGCCTACCGGGGAACTGCGAGGCCCAGCATTCTCCATTCCGCACAGCTGGTGCCTCTTCCCCCGGCGGCCACGCCCCCTGACCCCAGTCTTCATTACCTTTCGCGACACCCGCTTCGCGGGTGCCGCTCACTGATTGACTTTGCCTGCCATTGAGGATTGCTTTTGGGCGTTTGTTTTGTGCTATCTCTGCTTGCTCCCTGAGGCACGCCAGCTGGTGTGAGCGGTTCCGCAGTCGGCGGACAACCAACTCGCTCCCAGTCTGGTATTGCCCAGGTTGAGGACTTTGGCGTGTGCATACCGGAAGGAGCCTACCGGGGGACTGCGAGGCCCAGCATTCTCCATTCCGCACAGCTGGTGCCTCTTCCCCCGGCGGCCACGCCCCCAGACCCCAGTCTTCATTACCTTTCGCGACACCCGCTTCGCGGGTGCCGCTCACTGATTGACTTTGCCTGCCATTGAGGATTGCTTTTGGGCGTTTGTTTTGTGCTATCTCTGCTTGCTCCCTGAGGCACGCCAGCTGGTGTGAGCGGTTCCGCAGTCGGCGGACAACCAACTCGCTCCCAGTCTGGTATTGCCCAGGTTGAGGACTTTGGCGTGTGCATAGCGGAAGGAGCCTACCGGGGGACTGCGAGGCCCAGCATTCTCCATTCCGCACAGCTGGTGCCTCTTCCCCCGGCGGCCACGCCCCCTGACCCCAGTCTTCATTACCTTTCGCGACACCCGCTTCGCGGGTGCGCTCACTTATTGACTTTGCCTGCCATTGAGGATTGTTTTTGGGCGTTTGTTTCGTGCTATCTCTGCTTGCTCCCTGAGGCACGCCAGCTGGTGTGAGCGGTTCCGCAGTCGGCGGACAACCAACTCGCTCCCAGTCTGGTATTGCCCAGGTTGAGGACTTTGGCGTGTGCATAGCGGAAGGAGCCTACCGGGGGACTGCGAGGCCCAGCATTCTCCATTCCGCACAGCTGGTGCCTCTTCCCCTGGCGGCCACGCCCCCTGACCTCAGTCTTCATTACCTTTCGCGACACCCGCTTCGCGGGTGCCGCTCACTTATTGACTTTGCCTGCCATTGAGGATTGCTTTTGGGCGTTTGTTTCGTGCTATCTCTGCTTGCTCCCTGAGGCACGCCAGCTGATGTGAGCGGTTCCGCAGTCGGCGGACAACCAACTCGCTCCCAGTCTGGTATTGCCCAGGTTGAGGACTTTGGCGTGTGCATAGCGGAAGGAGCCTACCGGGGGACTGCGAGGCCCAGCATTCTCCATTCCGCACAGCTGGTGCTTCTTCCCCCGGCGGCCACGCCCCCTGACCCCAGTCTTCATTACCTTTCGCGACACCCGCTTCGCGGGTGCCGCTCACTGATTCACTTTGCCTGCCATTGAGGATTGCTTTTGGGCGTTTGTTTCGTGCTATCTCTGCTTGCTCCCTGAGGCACGCCAGCTGGTGTGAGCGGTTCCGCAGTCGGCGGACAACCAACTCGCTCCCAGTCTGGTATTGCCCAGGTTGGGGACTTTGGCGTGTGCATAGCGGAAGGAGCCTACCGGGGAACTGCGAGGCCCAGCATTCTCCATTCCGCACAGCTGGTGCTTCTTCCCCCGGCGGCCACGCCCCCTGACCCCAGTCTTCATTACCTTTCGCGACACCCGCTTCGCGGGTGCCGCTCACTGATTCACTTTGCCTGCCATTGAGGATTGCTTTTGGGCGTTTGTTTTGTGCTATCTCTGCTTGCTCCCTGAGGCACGCCAGCTGGTGTGAGCGGTTCCGCAGTCGGCGGACAACCAACTCGCTCCCAGTCTGGTATTGCCCAGGTTGAGGACTTTGGCGTGTGCATAGCGGAAGGAGCCTACCGGGGGACTGCGAGGCCCAGCATTCTCCATTCCGCACAGCTGGTGCCTCTTCCCCCGGCGGCCACGCCCCCTGACCCCAGTCTTCATTACCTTTCGCGACACCCGCTTCGCGGGTGCGCTCACTTATTGACTTTGCCTGCCATTGAGGATTGTTTTTGGGCGTTTGTTTCGTGCTATCTCTGCTTGCTCCCTGAGGCACGCCAGCTGGTGTGAGCGGTTCCGCAGTCGGCGGACAACCAACTCGCTCCCAGTCTGGTATTGCCCAGGTTGGGGACTTTGGCGTGTGCATAGCGGAAGGAGCCTACCGGGGAACTGCGAGGCCCAGCATTCTCCATTCCGCACAGCTGGTGCCTCTTCCCCCGGCGGCCACGCCCCCTGACCCCAGTCTTCATTACCTTTCGCGACACCCGCTTCGCGGGTGCCGCTCACTGATTGACTTTGCCTGCCATTGAGGATTGCTTTTGGGCGTTTGTTTTGTGCTATCTCTGCTTGCTCCCTGAGGCACGCCAGCTGGTGTGAGCGGTTCCGCAGTCGGCGGACAACCAACTCGCTCCCAGTCTGGTATTGCCCAGGTTGAGGACTTTGGCGTGTGCATAGCGGAAGGAGCCTACCGGGGGACTGCGAGGCCCAGCATTCTCCATTCCGCACAGCTGGTGCCTCTTCCCCCGGCGGCCACGCCCCCTGACCCCAGTCTTCATTACTTTTCGCGACACCCGCTTCGCGGGTGCCGCTCACTGATCGACTTTGCCTGCCATTGAGGATTGCTTTTGGGCGTTTGTTTCGTGCTATCTCTGCTTGCTCCCTGAGGCACGCCAGCTGGTGTGAGCGGTTCCGCAGTCGGCGGACAACCAACTCGCTCCCAGTCTGGTATTGCCCAGGTTGAGGACTTTGGGGTGTGCATAGCGGAAGGAGCCTATCGGGGGACTGCGAGGCCCAGCATTCTCCATTCCGCACAGCTGGTGCCTCTTACCCCGGCGGCCACGCCCCCTGACCCCAGTCTTCATTACCTTTCGCGACACCCGCTTCGCGGGTGCCGCTCACTGATTGACTTTGCCTGCCTTTGAGGATTGCTTTTGGGCGTTTGTTTCGTGCTATCTCTGCTTGCTCCCTGAGGCACGCCAGCTGGTGTGAGCGGTTCCGCAGTCGGCGGACAACCAACTCGCTCCCAGTCTGGTATTGCCCAGGTTGAGGACTTTGGCGTGTGCATAGCGGAAGGAGCCTACCGGGGGACTGCGAGGCCCAGCATTCTCCATTCCGCACAGCTGGTGCCTCTTCCCCCGGCGGCCACGCCCCCTGATTCCGGGCACTACACTTGCGTAAGCTCCACCGCGACGTGGGACGCGCGCTGCACGGAGCGCGGGGCGAAGACCGGGCAAAGAGCGGGCCGTTTGAGGCCATTAGAGACCGGTGGAGACTGGACTGGGCTACTCCCCTTGGCCTCTACTTTGTTATTGTAAATTCACCTGTCTGAGGCGCTTGCAGACCATAAGGTGCTATGTCCACGCGTGAGTATAGAAGTAGGGCAGCCAAAGGGAAGTTGCAAAATGGGACACTTGATGATTTTATTACCAGGACTAACTCCGCCATAGATATGGAGATTAATAAAATGCAGCATAGGGTCTCTATCGAACTCGATGCAGCTAGAAGGTTATCCCAGGAGCTGACTATGGCCAAAAAGTCCTCTTTAGGTCATTTTGCTCTTGCCAAAACACCTGAACGCTCAATGGGCCCAGCTCCTATTCTGACGCACGCAGTTATCCATCAGCCAGCAGCCGCATCTTTTTCAGCCCCAGCATCGATGGTGGGGTCTCCACGTTCATCCCCCCCCATCCTTAGTCCATCATTGGGTGGGGTGGCTAGGGTTGAGGGGGACCCTCCGGAGACGGTACCTATTGTTAAGTGTAAGGTAATGAGCGGGAGGATTTCCCTTACCCCCCAAAAGGGCGCCATCCATAAACGAAAGCGTAATAACACATCTGCCTACTCTAGGAAAAAGGCTAAGGTTGCAAAGGCTCAGCTCTTTACGGGGACAAAGCTTATTGTTAAGGGGGAGGGTTGCTCCCCTCCCCAGTTACCCTTTCATGCACTACCTCATGTATCCCACGCATCCCTTCCTATGGGAAATAATTGCCCCTCTGCATTAGAATTTAGTTTAGCAAAATCGGTGGGGGAATTTGACAATCTTGCAATAGAAAGTGAGAATGGTGGGGTACCACTCTGCACGATAGAAGGGAAGGATGTGGAATTTATGGCGATTGTTAACCCCCTTGGAAGTTAGACTCTCACGAATAGAAAACCAGCTGCTTGAGACAGAAAAAAGCATTCTAACTTTAGCTACCCTGAGCATATCCGAAAATAAACCGACTAGCTCACTAGTCGCTACTCTTATTCCATCAGTACCTGCTGTCATTCCACCAGCAGCTCCGGTGATTAAACCCATTCCGAAACCTCTGCATAAGGTCATTACAAGCACTTCCGTTAAGAGAGTAGCGGAGGGTGCAAATCAGCTGCCGGCTCAAGCTGCACCAGCCCCGAAAGCCATGGCAGTCCCGAGGGCTAAAGACCATAATACTTACCACTCCAGTCCACAGAGAATAAAATCTAATAAAAATCATTATAGGGGCTATGTTGATCTTCCCCCAGATGTAAGACCTTATGTAGTTGTGTTAATGGGGGTGCCGGAAATTCCATACCAACAGCAGGAAGACTTTGGGTCATTAAAAAATAAGGTAATTCATTGGTTTAATGTAAATAGGCCGCTACCCAATCACCTGAGAAGCAAAATTTCTTACGGTGCGACGGGTCCCTTGGATAGGTACCTCGCACAAATCTATCACAGGTGATTGTGTTATTGTTTCTTTTGAAGACCCCAATACTGCTCACCATATTCATTCATGGAACAATCATGGAGTAAATTCGCCCAAAACACCTAGACCCCTAACTTATTTGTATCCCCCGCGTTCACACCCTAATACGGGGGGAAACTGGAACTGGATTCCGGCGAGAAACTGTGTACAGGGTGGGCTATCCAACTACTGGCAAGATATACATGGCGGGTGGAATGGGGCACCCACTTATAATAGATTTGGGTGCCTTGAGGATGTGGATTGACTTTCCCATAGGGCTTTTGACACACCGTCCTTAGCAGATTCGTACTGTTCTTTGTCTTGCCCTTCACCGCGCTCTGCCTCTCGACCATTACAATGTCTCCCTGGAAGCTGCAATCTAACTACAGGAGAGACTAGGCACATAGAGGGGGATGTTGTTGAATATCGTGCGGGTGGTACACTCCCTGAGCCAATAATTGATAAAATTATCCACCTAGATCCAGGTGGCCAAAACACTAAGGATAACCCCCTTCCTAAGGCGCCGTATGTAATACGCTCGCTGCCAACAGAGGGTTTGCCCTGCCCTAAGTACAGCCAGTGCAGGGCAAGCGGGTGCATCTCTGTATCTAATACCAATGATAAGGCGGGGGCTCTCGGCGTGGTGTCCATACTTTCTTGGAACGTTGCCGGGCTGGCCAACAATTTAGATTCCCTGGAGTGGGCGGAACTCATTGAGGAACATGACATATGCTTGTTCCAGGAAACGTGGGCCAGGGAAAAACAGTGCCGCACAGGGTACGCTTCTTTTAACATTCCGGCCAAATGGGGTGGGAAGGGACGACCGTCTGGTGGCCTGTTGATCTGGGTAGGTTCCCACCTCGGTTGCAGGGCGAAAAACCTTGAAACCAACTCAGCGGACTTTCAGTGCGTTGTTTTGGAGTGGGCATCTGGTGCGAGTGTGGCATTGATAAATGTATACTCAAGACCGGCTGGGATAACAGGTACTTCGGGGACAATTGAGGATCTAGCTTTGTTCCTCGACTCTGCCACCCTCTGTCCTTCACTTGTAGTTGGGGGGGACTTTAATACCCAGTACGAGCCCCTCCCGGATTTTCTGGAAGGGGTAACTAGCGAAGAGGATGACCTTTGGGAGATACCTACCGTGCCGGGCCCCCCTGTAAAGTCATGGTCACCTCTAGTCACCCAAATAACATCTTTTACCTTATCCCACTCACTGAGGGCCTGTAATGGGCGGTTCAAGGGAGATATTCCACCTAAGCCCACCTTTAATAGAGTAGGTCAGGAGTCACGGATAGATTATATCCTGGTTTCAACGAAGGATTGGGCTAAAGTGAGGGACTTTGGGATAGTCACAAGGACTGACAGTGACCACAATGTATTATCGCTGAGGTTCGTGGTCCAGGGAATGCCCACTAGTACCCAAGAAGAAAATCTAGCATTTCCTGCTGGGTTAGTCGCAACTAGCAACAGACGTAGAATCAGATGGCCAAAACTCCTGGAGAATCCCAATGATATCCAGAGGTTATACGCGCTTGTGGTGCCTGCCCTTGAAAAAGTTGTGGATCTCATCCCCCAGTTATCCACCCCTGTTGAGCTTACTGTGCTTGGGGACATTCACTCTGAGCTCTGCTCTAACCTAGCAGAAGTACTGAACCCTGTGGCTTGGACGTAAAAGGCCAAGGGGAGAAGAGCCTCATGGTACAATGCTTCTTGCAGGAGAGCAAAGGAAGATCTTTTGGAGTCCCTCAAAATTCGGGAAACCCCCAGTATGATCAGGGAAAAGCGGTTGGCCTACAAGCTTCTCCTTCGCAATGCCAAAATGGAATGGGACCATGACAACTGGTCTGAAATGACGGCTGCCCTCGTACTACGAGATGCCCGGAAATTTTGGCAGATCGTCAAGCATGGCTCTGCTGAACCTATTGCGGCAGTAGACGCAAATATTGCATCTGCTGTGTGGGAGGACCACTTTAAAATCCTGTACAGCGTGGCCGATTTGGAACAACTGGGTAACCTACCCGAAGTAGCAATGGTCCAACCCACTGAACGTATATCCCCTATGGATGGGTTTACTCTGGAGGAGCTCATTATGGCGATTATGGGCCTTGCTGCTGAAAAGGCGCCAGGCTTAGACAAGCTCCCCGGTGACCTCTTCAGGCACGAAGTTAAGATCTGGGCCCCGTATCTTAGGGTGTTGTTCAATGCGATCTTGAATGGCATGACGATCCCCCCAACTTGGCTGGGGGCAGAGATAGTGCCCATATTTAAGAAGGGATCGCCTCTGCTCCCAGCCAACTACAGGCCAATAAGCCTGATAGACGTTTCCCAGAAGCTTTTTACTAGGCTTATTCTGGATCGTCTGTCGGATTGGATAACGGAATATGACATTCTGAGCCCATATCAAGCAGGGTTCAGAAGGAAGGTCTCCTCCATAGACCAGGTCTTTCGGCTGGCCCTTAGTTTTTGGAAAACGGTACAGTTGGAGGGTGGCAGCCTCTACACTGTATTCGTGGACCTAAGGACGGCCTTCGACCTGGTTCCCCGCAGAAAACTCTGGGAGGTGTTGGCCAAATTGTGGGTCCCTAAGGGCTTGCTGGAGATGATTATCCGTCTCCACACTGCCAATTTTGCACAGGTAAGGTGTGGTAAGGAGGGGGCCCTATCGAACAGGTTCCCCGTTGACAGGGGGGTAAGGCAGGGCTGTGTGCTTGCACCGACCCTGTTCTGCCTCTACATCAACGGGGTAATCTCCCACCTGAATGGGGTTGATAACTCTGACGCTCCTAAGCTGGCAGGCAGCAGGGTGCCGGCGATTATGTTCGCTGACGACACCCTGCTGCTTTCAAAGTCTTCTATGGGGATCCAGCGTGTTCTTAATGGTTTTGTGGATTTTTGCGGGGAACATGGTCTAGAAATTAACACTCTAAAGACCAAATTTATGGTCTTCAATCCCCCACCAAAATTCCGTTCTAGCCCCCACATTGGGCCAAGTAGACTCGAAAGGGTGCGAACCTTCGAGTACCTTGGAGTCACGTTAAACGAGAAAATGTCCTGGTGCCCACACCAAGAGAAAGCACTACTCAAATTGGTACAGTACTCGGGTGGGATTATGAAGCTCGTGGGAAAAAATAGGTCATCCATCCAACCCGTTGGTCCACCTCTCCAGATCTACAGGGCACAGGCAAGGGGGGCTGCCATGTACGGTAGTGAGCTCTGGGGCCATGCAGTTTCTCCAGACCTGGTGAAAGAGGAGAATAAGTTCATCAGGCGGGTGGTAGCACTTCCCCCCAGCACGCCTCTTGTCCCATTAAGGTTAGATTTGGGGATGAGACCTCTCGATGAAGATCTGGCACTGCGTACCTTGGTTTATTGGCGTAGGTTGTGGGCGGTTCCAGAACTGATTAGTTATAGGCAGGGGCTCCAGGAGGTGCTTGCTATGCCTAATGCAGGGAAAATCAAATGGTTAAATTCATTCAAATTCAAATATCACTCAAATTTGTAATGCCATGTTCCAATCAGGGATTTTCCCGGACAAACTAAAAAACACATTATTGAAACCCCTCCTGAAAAAGATCGGTCTAGACAAAACTATCCTAAAAAATTACAGACCGATTGCCAGTTTGCCCTACCTGGCCAAAGTAGTGGAGAAAGCCATGAATAGACAAATAGCTGAATACATCGAACAAAATAACCTCCTGGACGACTCTCAGTTTGGGTTCCGGAAACTACATGGAACAGAGACTGCTCTTATAAAAGCTGCTGATGATATTAGGACCATCAGGGACCAGGGAGGAACAGCGATACTGGTCCTGCTGGATCTCTCTGCAGCCTTCGACACGGTCAATCATTCCATCTTGATTGACCGTGTCAAAGAAATGGGCATACACTCAAGGGCCAAGGATCTTCTGTCTTCTTTTCTGTCTAACAGAACACAGGCAGTGACCTTGGGATCAATGCAATCTACTGATCTTGCCCTCCCATGTGGCGTTCCGCAAGGCTCATCCCTAAGTCCGACACTTTTTAACATCTATGTGTCGGACTTAGCTAGGGTGATTAAGTACTACCGGATGAGCCTGACCTCATACGCCGACGACACCCAGTTGGTGATCGCCATTAAGAATGATGGCGAGGAAGTATCCGCCCGGTTTCAGGAAGGTATGCTGGCAATCAAGGGATGGATGGCCGAGAACTGTTTACGTCTTAACTCGGATAAAACCGAGGTAATGATTTTTGGAAAACTATCTCCACAGTGGTCTACCACATGGTGGCCGACTGCACTTGGAGCTCCTCCAGAACCTGTGCAGAAGGTTAGGAATCTTGGAATCATCTTCGATGATAAACTCAACTTCTCCAGCCACGCCAATCAGGTAGCCTCATCGGCCTTTTACAAGCTTAAGATCATCAAAAAAATCCTGCCCTTTCTTCCTGAGAACACAAGGAAAACAGTGGTGAGCTCCTTGGTAATATCCTCCCTGGATTATTGCAATGGATTATTTGCAAATGCACAAGCACGGGTGGTGGCCAAACTGCAACTTATTCAAAATGCTGCGGCAAGGCTACTATCCGGTACCCCGAAATTCCAGTCCATCAAGCATGTAATCAGGAACTACCACTGGTTAACGGTGAGAAATCGCATCAGATTCAAGAGCTTGTGCCTCACCTTCAAAGCCCTTAATGGTCATGGCCCGGCGTTTCTCAAACAGAAACTAGTCCACTATCTACCTAAAAGATCTTTAAGATCTGAACAGAGGCATCTATTAACAGTGCCGCGTACCAGGACGGTCACTTGGGGTGACAGATGCTTCACTAACTCCGCGGCCAGACTCTGGAATACTCTTCCAGAGGAAATCAAATCTTCACCCTCGTTATTTCAGTTTAGGAAACTGCTGAAAACATGGTTGTTTGACCAATAACTGTCCAGGGACCACTTCCTAAGGTAGATAAATGCTCAGTCAGAGAATTTTAGCAGAGTCACAGCGCCAAGACACCTACGGGTATATGCTGCGCTTTATAAATTTAAAAAAAAATAAATTAAAACTGAGTTGGAGGGTCTAGGCCTACTGACCCTCTGGTCTGACCCCTTATCCACCTGTCCATTAATTTCCAAAAAGAGGCTGGCAAAGGTTTACTACGACAGCAAAATAGCGGCACTCTGCCGTCGACCAAACCTTGGGACACTGACGGAGTCATTTTTACGTATCAAGGACATCTACAGCTTTGAACCAGCCTTGGACAAATTATACCCTGCCTTACTCAGGAAACTCTACTTGCAATGGAGGCACGGGACTCTCCCACTTCGAGCCCTTACTAGCAAGTGGAGCGAACCCGCCGTTAGCTTATGCCCGGCTTGCAGAGTGGCCAATGAATCTGAGCTGCACATAATTTTTTTCTGCCCGGCTTATAGCGCGACTCGTAAGAAATGGATTGTTCCTGTATGTAGGAATTTGGGGTCTGTGGAGTGTCTGGCCGCATTCAGAGTGCTTAAAACTGACCTGACGGACCACATTGTTTTTGCCGTGGCTAAATACCTAGGTTCAATGTGGTCTCTGAGAAGACAATGCCTCAAGGCCGGTCTCTGAACTTTACCGTAGTAAAACTGTGATACCTTGTACCAATGAAATACTCTTACGGACTCCGCTGGATGTTGCAATGTTTTAACGTTTTAATGTTTTAATAATGTTTAATGAAATGCTTCTTCAATATCTTTTATGGTGATAAATTACCGAAATAAAGATTTATGGAATGGGATATTGCATTTTAAACTATATTTTTACTGTCAAAGTAAAAGTCAAAAGATAGCTTTATTCGATTTTACATAATAAAAATCATAAAAGCATTACAAAAAGCAATAAAAACAAATTACAATCAATTCCAGAATTAATTAGCATGCGAAGATACAGAACGATGTTAAAACAGTGGGTGAATGTTATTTAAATTAGGGATCAATTCATAGATTTCCTGCATCTAATCACATTTTTCAAGAAAGTTGACACAGAAAACATAGTCATTTCATCTTCCAGCAACATAAGTTTCAAAAGGGCCGGTCTGCACTGTCTCAATCCCCACTTTTTCAACAAATGGATTAAATATTTATTTCGTGCAAGCGAGTCAAACTTACAGAACAAGACGCAATGAATAGTAGATTGCTTTGAAATATCATCGCATGGGCACGGTGGTAGATCTTTTAACCATAAGTTATTTTCTGGAAACGATACCAGTCTAAAGAAGCTGTCCCCTCTAAAATGCGTTAGCAGCATTCTAGAGAAACTGCTCTGTACCAGAATTAAATACTTTTGTAAACCACTCCCGTGCAACATTAACTGATTCTGTATTACAGAGCCCTTTGTCCCTTCCATGTGCCATTGTTTTAATTCTAATAGTTTTAAGCATTGTTCTTTCAGTTTTTTTCTAGAAATAGAATTCAGACTACTTGGAGAAGAGAAATATTCAGGGTGTCCAAGTTCACCTAAAAAGGACTTTACATAGGAAAACCATTTAATTTTTTGTCCCTACTGAAGCTCCAAACAGTCCTGTATGATCTCTCTATTAAGGGCGGTTTTCTTCCGTGTTCCAAACTTTATGCCAAAGTAAAACCGGGCTTATTTTAATTAAATCGGACACATAGGACAGCCCGAGTTCTTTGTGGCATACATAACTTGATGCTGAAGGTGGGAGTGCCAGCAAAAATCGTAAAAACTAATTTTCGCAAATTTGAATATCTCTGATGTTAGTAATCCCCCATATTCCTGCACCATAAGTTACTGTAGACACACATTTCGACTTATAAATTTCGAGGAGAATATGTACAGGACGAGCCCCTAATTTAGTAGCAAATTTCTTTACAGCTCCAATAGCGCGAGAAAACGCTAGTTTCCTCGCTTCTGCTGCCGACACCCATGTTCCCTTTTTATTAAAAACTATTCCTAAGTAGGAAAATTTTTCTGTTGACTCTATCTTAGACTTTTCTAAAAAAGTGTTGCAAGAGACATATCTTTTAGATGTACAACACATATTAAAAGTTTTAGCAATATTTATTTTTAGTCCTCTCTCTCCCATATAATCCGCAAAGGTAGAAAGTGCTCTCTGGAGACCCACCTGAGTTCTTGACATGATTACCGCATCATCTGCGTATAAAAGAAGTGGTATTGGGACACCTTTACTTTGGGGGAAATCCGTTTTGGCCATTTGTAGTTGGGCAGCCACACTGTTTATGTACAAATTAAATAAAAAGGGTGCAAGAATGCAACCCTGTCGCACTCCTTTCCTTATATGAAAAACAGATGTGCATTCATAGTGCTCACAGGCATCCTACTGTACCGCCCCCCCCGGTCACCCTGGTTCTTTTTCTAGCGCTCTCCTGGACACGGTAGCAACACAAGCCCACTCCATCACCAACTTCATGATACTAGGAGACCTGAACATTCATTTCGATGACCCTTTAGATACTGGGGCAGCCGACTTGATCACAGATCTAGCGGCTCTCGACCTCCACCTCCTAAACTCCGGAGCTACACACAACAAAGGTCACTTGCTGGACCCGGTGTTTACAAGCACCCCCACCATGCAATTCAACGAGTCCCTCCCCCTCCCCTGGACGGACCACTTTTTAGTCTCTTTCCAACTATTAGGACCTTTCAGGAAATCTCAAAAACCTCCCACTTACACCAGGGACAGGGCCTGGTCCAAGCTCCCCACCGAAGACTGGGCCAGGACCCTAGAGTCAACTACCCCTGCCCATGCAGAAGACCCGGCTATCGCCGATAGTAAATTCAGAGAATGGATTACTACCTCCCTGGATTCAGTACTCCCATTTAGAACCCGGGAGGACAAAAACGGGAAACCAGGTTCCGCCCCGTGGTATACCCCGGAACTTCGATTACTACGTAAAAAATGCAAGAAAGCCGAACGGCTATGGAGGAAAGACTGGCAGCACGCCAGCAAGGAAGCCTACCAGAACTCAGTTAGATTTTACAAAGCCTCCATTAAGCGCTCTAAAGCCTCCCACTACGACACTCGGATAAGAGAATCTACCAACTTAGCTAGGGAATCCTTCCTAATCGTAAAAGAGCTACTGAAAGTACCAACCACTCCTTCCTCCAACGCCCCCCCTGTTGACCGAAGCAACGAATTAGCCACCTATTTTAATGACAAAATTGCCCGAATCTTAACATCCCTCCCCCCCCCCTGTCCCTCTAGTCACACGGACAATGAATCACCCTCCAGCCAAGCAGGAAGCAGCATGCGCCCCCAACTAGCTACATTTAGGGCAGTAACCTGCAACGAGGTAGATGCAACCTTGGCCAAAATGAAAAGCGGATCACCTCTGGATCCAGCACCAATTAGATTCCTCAAAACCGTAGCCCCTGTCATAGTTCCCACGATCACAGAGCTTATTAACAGCTCGCTTGCACAAGGATCTGTCCCAGATAGCTGGAAGAGCGCAGTCGTGAAAGCACTCCTTAAAAAACCCCAGCTAGACCCAGCAGACATGGCAAACTACCGGCCAATCTCACTCCTCCCTGGCATCAGCAAGGTAGCCGAGAAATTGGTCAACGGACAATTGTCTCAGTTTCTCGAGGCAAATAACATCTTACGGCAATCCCAAACTGGGTTTCGCCCGGGTCATGGCACTGATACCGCCCTTCTGGCCGTTATCGAGGAGGCAAGGCGCATTTTGGATTCAGGAGGGTCAGTGGCAGTGATCCTCCTGGATCTTAGTGCAGCCTTCGACACAGTCAACCATCGTGTCCTCCTCCAACGGCTGGCGGCAGCAGGGCTCACCGGGATAGCGCTCAGGTGGATAGAGTCCTTCCTTGCCGGGCGCACGTTCCAGGTATGGGACAGCAATCACCACTCGTCCATCCTCCCCCTCACGAGTGGGGTTCCCCAGGGATCATCTCTAAGCCCTACGCTTTTTAATGCTTATATGGCCCCCCTTGAAGACGTGGTGACACCCTTCGGCATCAAAATTGTGAGTTACGCGGATGACACACAGCTGGTCGTCTCCCTATCCCAACTAGACGACCACCCAGACAATTTGGCAAATTGCCTTACGAAAACCTATGGCTGGATGTGTGAATCTTCACTCAAATTAAACGGGTCGAAGACCGAAGTGATGATCATGGGAAAGCAATGGGTGACCATCCCCCCATCAGCCTGGCCAGACGTGTTCGGGGAAATTCCCACCCCGAAAAAAGAAATCAAGACCCTAGGAGTCTGGCTAGAACCCGAGCTATCAATGAAAACACAAGCGGCCAAAACTGCAGGAACCTGTTTTGGGCTTATGCGCACCACCCGCAAGATTCTTCCCCTACTCCCGCCCACCTCCAGAAAACTCCTAGTCCAAGGACTAATACTGTCACGGCTGGACTACAGTAACATGGTTTACCTGGGTGCCCCTGAGGCCACCTTGGCTAAAATACAACGAACACAGAACGCTGCAGCCCGACTACTCATGAACCTTCCCTCCAGAGTGTCAGCTAAACCTGCCATCAAAGCCCTGCACTGGCTCCCGGTGCGTCGAAGGGTGGAATTCAAAGCCATGTGCACGGCCTACAAACTGATTAATGGAGCTGGCCCTCCGATTCTCAGCGACCTGGTAACTCCTTATATAGCTCCCAGATCCCTGCGGTCCGAGAATGATCATCTAGCCAACATCCCCAAATTCAAAAAGACACGCACTGGAGGCCGACGCTTCTCTGTGAAAGCTTCCACCGGATGGAACTCACTCCCCCGTACCCTCAGACTGGAACCCAGCTATCTTATTTTTAGAAAAAAATTGAAAACACTTCTATTTCCGAAATAACGTCCCCCCTTTCTCTTCTTTTCTTCTTTTCTCTCCTCCATCTCATCTGGATATCAAAATCATTACAGCGCGGGGATGCCTTCGGGTCACCAGGCGCTCTACAAGTCGTTAAAATAAATAAATAAATAAATAAAATAAATAAATTCGCCCCTGTTCCCAAAACGTACTTTGGCCCCAGCTCCCCTATATAGTTCTTTAATGTATTTCAACAAGGTAGTTTCAATGCCAAGCTGCGGCAAAGTGTCCCATAAAATCTCATGAGTAAGGCAATCAAAGGCCGAGCTCAGGTCGACGAATGACAAGAACAGATTGCCCTTTTTTTGCAACAACGTATTTCCCTACGAGAATGGCCAAATTTAGACCCTGCTCGACTGTTCCTAAACCCACCTAAAAACCGTACTGGAATTTAGAGAGAATTTCTACCTCATCTGCCCATGCTTACAGCCTATTCAATATTGCTCGTCCTGCCACTTTCATGAGCGAGTCTAAAAGCGAAATCGGACGATAACACTTTGGATCGTTTCGATCCCCCTTTTTGAAAATGGGGACCACTACCGCCTCCTGCCATGTATCAATAAAACCTGTATTGTTACTACTATGGAGGACATTTGTCAAGAGGGGTGCCCATAGATCCATGTCAGATTTATAAATATCTACGGGCACCCCATCTGGGCCAGCCGCTTTTCCTGCAGCGCTTTTCGCTATAGCCAGCTCAATTTCAGGTAAGGTGAATGATGGTCATGGGGAATAAACTTTGTATTCTAGCCATTTCCCTCTCCTGAGGATTATTATAGGGAAGTTCCACTCTAGCATCCTTCTTATATAAGTTTGTAAAATGGTCTACCCACGTTGCCTCATCAATGGCCACCTCCAGAGTATCTGGTTTTCTTTCAATAAAGAAGGGGGCATTCACCGCCTTCCAAAAGCCCACCGTGTCCCTCAAGATGCATGCTTGATGTAGTGTCCTCCAAGCCTCCTCTTTTAATTCGTTTTTCCTAATTTTAATTGCGGTATGATATCTTGCTCTGGCCATTCTAATTTCAACAACATTTTTGGATCTTTCTTAAGGGTAGATTTTAGAGCTGCATGAGCTTTACTGCAGGCTCTACCAAACCATCCACCCCCCTCGATTTTTAAGCCCTTTTTAGATGGTTTGGTTAGTGCCTTATGAATTGCTTCAGAAATCTTCTAAAAAGCCACCACTATTTGGGCGCTTCCAGTATTTTCTATAAGACAAATCATAAATTCATCACGGTGTTCTTTTATTAAGTTTGCCATAAATTTCGTGGGCTCAACTTTATTCCACTTTATGTTGTACCCATTCTGCCTAGCTAAAGCTATTCCATATTTATAAAGGGTTTCCACAACATTGCCAGATTTATTACTATTCTGGACATAGCAAATAGAGAGGCACATAAGGTAATGGTCACTCAATACAGACTCCCCTCTATAACAACCTAGTACATAACCAGAATGACTATTTGAAATCAAGGCAAAGTCGATCACTGTGGTGCAACCCCTGCCCATTAAAGTTGGTAGAAAGGGGACCTGCAGGTTACATAATTCATTTCCAAACCCCAATTCCAATGAATGGATCAAGGAATTGAAAGCACTCCCCGCACTTGAGTGTTCAAAGTGAGTGCAGGGATCGCCTTTCAGATTTAGAATCCCAAAAACTCCTTGATTACTTTGGGTGCATAGATGGCAATTTAAGTCCCCCAACAACACTACACACACGTCCTCCTGTAGGTTTTCGAGCAGTTGTTGCACGCTTTGCACAAGATCTGCCAGTGTCTTATTTGTATCCTCCCTGGGGATATTGTTATACAAATTAATTAAAATGATAGTTTGTTTTCCACCCAGGGATAAGACCAATATTTGATAATAGTCTGATGTTAAGGCGCTCTTTTTAACCATGATATTTACAGTGTTAGCTATATAGGTACATAAGCCCCCGCGTTTCTGCCCCTTTCTGAAAGCTTGGCCGGTGTAAAAAGGGTACGAAAGCCATTTAAATGAGTCACCTCCCTGTCCCAACATTCTTGAAAGCAGATAATACTAAATTGTTCTATATAAGGGACACAGCCTAACACCTTTAATTTGCTCGATAAACCCGCTATGTTCCATGAAAGAAAAGTAATGGAGTCATTATCATCCTTCTGCTTTGTGAGGGCAACTTGGTTATTTGAGACCGGGAGGGTAGCTAATTTTGGTATTTCAGTTTCCATAAGATCTATGGGACTCCCCTGATCCTGACAATTGGATTTTGGGCTAGGCAAATGATTCGGGTGGATCCTCCTTGAGCAAAATCTCCTCAAGCTTGTAGTTCACTCAAGTTTTGATACATTCTCACTCACCAATTTTGTTACTATGTTGTTATTTAGGGTGTGTGTTCTGTTTGCTGGATTTAAATAATGATCTTTCATATTGCCCCCCTTGAGTCCTGGAGATTTCTTTTTAGGGCTCTGATGTCAATCCACCATTTCTAGGGAACTATAACGATTATCTAAATAAACACCTCTCCACCTAGCCTCCTGTCTTTGGCCGTGGTCGGGCACCCATCCCCTATTTTGCTGTGTCACAGTTGTCCATTCATCCTCATAGGTCAAAGGGGTATTACGTGTATAGAAGTATGCTAATGGTCGAACCTCTATGGGTGACTGCACACCAGTGTAGCTCCTGCTAGTCCAATTACATATGTACTCTACCGTACGTGTATCATTAAAACTGACCAATATGCAATTTCCAGGAGTTGTTTTGATAGTTGTGCCCACCCACGGAGCTCTGCGCACCATTAATATTCTACTTGTAATGTGAGGTAGGAGGGGCCGATTTGTGTTTAACCAATGGGACACCTTATTTTTCAAAGCCACAAAGGATTCCTCCTTGGAAGTTCTAAGCTCTGGTACTCCTGTTAGTATAACCAAGTAGGGGCTCGCTTCGGGGGGTAGATTTACAGTGGGCTTTCTTAGCGGTACACTAAACTTTGAGTCCCCTCTGAGTGAGCTGTCTAGAGTTTTCCGTGTTTTTTGAACCCCCTCTGTGGATTTACCTCCAACAGGTGATTTGACCAAAGGGATTGGTACTGCTAAGTTGGTAACAGTCTGATTCATTGTTTGGGCAAGAGTCGATTTGTTACTGGGCTTTTGTGCCACCGGATTAGTTGTTTTCAATATTGCACATTGTGGTGCCTTTTTTTCTTTGATCGGTCCTGTCCAGTCCTTCGAGTTTACTTCTAAAATGGAGAGTTGTTTTTCAATCCTTTTAAGCCTATTTACCAGCAGGGCAATAGCGGTATTAAACAGAGCCCCGATTTTTACCAACAATGTATCAGCAATCTCATCTCCTGTTTCCATGATTTCTATCCTCACCATAGGTGCTAATGTTTCGGGCTGTATAGCCAGTGTGTCTGAAATATCCAGTTCCACACTATTTTTCTGCCTTTGGGGTGTTATTATATTTCTCATGCCGTTAGCTACTTTTGCTTTTCTCCCTCCCCCTATAGTTGTATTTGCTCTTTTTCTTTTGGGTTTTGCTCCCTCCTTCCTCTCTCGTAGTTGGCGTCAGTAGCGGACCGATGTGCGAATAGGCCGAAGGCAGCACAACGCGCCAAGATCCGGATGTCACCGTGGTGGTTTCATAGTTGAGAGGCACTTCATCTGCAGTGGGGCGCCGAGATCCGGATGGCACCGAGGTGATGTCTAGCAAGTTGCTGTACTGGTGTGGTCATCCTACAATGCTGAAACTCGGCGTGGGGCGCCCCATTAGCCTGTGAGATGGCGTCAGTAGCGGACCGATGTGCGAATGGGGCCAAAGGCAGCGCAACAATATTTTCTGAAGAGAAGACACCAAAAGGCGCTGAGATTCCAAGATCCGGATGGCACCGAGGTGGTGTCTAGCAAGCTATGCAGTTGAGTTGCGTGCGCACTTGCGGCGAATAGGTCGAAGGCAGCATAACAATGTTTTCTGAATAGAAGACACCACAAGGCGTTGAGATTCGGTTACCACCGAGGTGATGTCTAGCAAGTTGCCGCACTGGTGTGGCCATCCTACAATACTGCTCCGAATAACGGCGTGGGGTGCCCGAAGGGGGGGGGGGGGAGGCGGCGTGAACGGGCCTTCCTAGGTGGAGGCTCGTCTGCTGTAGTGGGGCGCCCCTTTACCGTTTCAGTTGCCATTCAGCTTTGTTTCGGCTGCTCTTGATGCTACAGCGACAGGCGGCTGCAACAGGACTCTCAAAATGGCGGCCTGTTCTTTGGATTTGGGCCTGGTCCACTAAAATGGCCCTGGGACACCTTAGAACTCGGACGCTCGATTTTTTTTTCCTTTCCTGTACATGCAAAAAAAGGTAAATGCCCGGTACGTTACACGCTTCATCTGCCACGATGAACTCTCCAGAGGAACCGAAAAAAAATATAGTTATGGTAACTATACCATGCATCGTCATATGGAGAGGTGGCACCAATTAATTATAGTGCTGCATAAAAGAGAGATTTGGAGGAGAACCCCTGACCTGCTAGTACATTCATCAAAGAAGTGGCACTGACAGCATCAGAGGCAAGGGAAACGGTCCCAAATATTTAGAAGAACTTTGGAAAGATTAAAATGACATGTTTAGATTGTGGCAAATTAATTTCATGTGGACAGATGAGTGTTACTCTAATAAATACAGCATATGAACATCATCATAGTCGATGGTTGGTAGAGACATTTTGACTATATCCTGGACCTGCCCGTCCTCGCCCAAAATGGCGCCGGAATAAATGGGACTCGTAACTCCTTGTTGTGTACTGGTTGCAGAACCTTGAAATCACGAGATACGTATGCAGTTTTGAAGCACATGGCGGGCGGGGACGAGAATTGATTGAATATTTCGACATCCCTATTGATATTAAGTTCTGATGTGTTATTGATTACTGTACTATTGAAAGTTCGAATTAACGTCACCCATGGTACTTGCCCGCAAATGTATATCTAGATAATTTTATTGTAACTGGCCCTGTCGTATTTTAAATATAAAATGTACGTCCACCGATTCCGTAACTGTTAGACACCTTAGTTCTTGCAACCTAATGGCCCACCCGTTACGTTCCTCTACAGTGTAAATGTCTACTCATCATATACGATTACAGTTTGCTCCGTGGCCGGCCCACGTGGTTATAGGCTCGTATTTGTATAATGAAATTTTCACAATAAAGGTTTTTAAAAGAAAACATGGTAGTAGTATATACATTGGTAAAGTTTTTAATAATAGTCACTGTTTTAGAATCATTAAAAGGCAAGTGAAATAAAGCAGACCAATTACATGAAGGGTAAAAGGTATAATACGAAGGAACGCAGTAAAGATAAATGGTCAAGGGCTGTTGTGTTTTCTATTCCTGCAACATAAAGTGATCGATAAGAATCTCATATTCAGGCGTATCGGCGACTAAGACAGCAGGTCGACCCTCTTTTGCTCAACGGCTCCGTCATGGGACGAAGAAACGCTCTTTTTCTCGAAAAAAGAATATATTTTACTTGCAGGACAGTTGTAAATTTTCGGGAAAGTACATTAGCCTGGAACATTATAACATATATTTAAGAAAAAATAATGTTCGGAAGTAATAAAAAGCGTAATTTTTAGGTCATATGACCAAGCCTTTCATCATTAGAATAAGAAAAGTAAAATGAACCAATGAAAAGTTTTATTAACAAGTCACATGACTTGTTATGCTTACGTTACGCGCTGCGCGCCCCGGATGACTTCCGGATGCGCTAACGCGGCGCGTCATATGACGCATTACGCGACAACGCAGGTCCAGAATATAGTCAAAATGTCTCCACCAACCAGCGGTCGGAACACAACCCCTTTCAGCAGGCTAAATAGTTCTGTTAAATGACAACAGAAGGGACAGGCAACAAGAACCATCAGTCAAAGAGGGGAGGGCTAGTTCTTCTCTACCGGGTTACATTGGGGCGCTACCGGAACTGATCGAATTGGTAGTCTACAGTGTTTCTGGATGTTTCAGACTGAAGCTGGGGTTAGCATGAGAGCAGTACCATTTCGTAGCTCCGTCGTGGCCATTCCGCAACCAATCATGGCAGCCGCTCTTTATCGTTATTTTGGGCGGGGTGCGTGGCGGAGCCGAGCTGTTTTGCAGCCATCATTGTGTGGAGTTCAGTTCATTTCACTAGTTTTGTATTTGTCATGAGGGGTTGTTCCTAATGTTTCTATTTTAGCGAGGTCAAAAAGAGATCCCGTTAGTGGCCTACTGATTTTGCTCGATTCCTTTTCTTTTTTTTTACACGATTTTTCGTTATCTGCAAAGACTAAACAGAGTATTGCGACTCTGTGTTTGTTTGTAAATAGAGAATGAACCAAAGAGAACCAATTCTAAAACAGTAAATACTTGGATAACAATCAATCAAATGGAGAGAGAAGCAGGCACGACGTATTACAACGGGGGCAAAGGCCTGCGTTAACTACCCTTAACTATGTGCAAAGAGAGAGTACTCCTAATAGAAATGAGGGGGGGGGCACCATTCAAAGCAGATCAGTGTGCATAAACACGAAAATGTTTTCACTTACCACGTACTTGACATTCTACAGCTTATGATATTTGCTATTAAAAAACCATTGAAATTCACTGAAAAAAACATAGGTTATAGATCATATATAGTTAGGAATTAGCATTTACAAAACCTTGAAAATTCACTGAAAAAACCATAGGTTATAGACCATATATAGTTAGGAATTAGCATTTAAAAAACCTTATTTTACTCACACAAAACCATTGAAATTCCATATATAGTTAGTTGCACTAACTATATATCGCGCACCCGCAATCCACTGCTGATGATCTCACATATTACATCATTCATGACATGGTCAGTGACATCACTGATGACATCACTGATGACATCTCAAATGACATCACTGATGACATCACTGATAACATCTCATTTGACATCAATGACCACATCACTGATGATATCATTCATGTGACAATACAATGCATCTCCTCATATTTTAATATAACCTCTGTTTCACCCAGTGTTAAATACAGAGTATAATTTTTGAAACCATTGACACACCAATACTAGTTACTACATATGTACTCACTGATTCCTACGTCTACACACACATTCACTCATTCACCCATACAATCATTCATACATACAATCACTCATCTTTACAACACTATCATATGCACTCATACACCTATACAGACACTCACACTCTGCCACTCATCCATGGAGTTACTCACACACCTAGTCAGTCCTGTAAAGAATCAATCACACTTCCATTTTCTTGTCTATACAGTTAAACATAGAGCACCTTATATTTTCAAACATATACTAACACATACTTACCTTGTTATACAATCATTGATATAAGTACACATTGATCTGCACAGAGTCACACACCTCCCAGCCAGCCACACACACACTCAGTCTCCCATACAAATACTTGGACAATCAATCAATAACCCATATAGTTACTCATATAGCTACTGATCAACACATGCAGCAGTTTACAGAACAACAGACATAATGATGCACAAATTAAGACAGTTTAGTCACTAACCCATGCACTCAGTGAGACACATTTAATCACTCACTCATACAGTCAGTCATGCACCTACTAAATCCTTCGTCCAGACACTTATACATCCACTCATTCTTCAATATGTAAGACATATTTAAACTTTACAGAAACATAAAATCACTGGATGTTGTTATCAGTGATGTCATCAGTGATGTCATTTGAGATGTCATCAGTGATGTCATCAGTGATGTCACTGACCATGTCATGAATGATGTAATATGTGACATCATCAGCAGTGGATTGCGGGTGCGCGATATATAGTTAGTGCAACTAACTATATATGGAATTTCAATGGTTTTGTGTGAGTAAAATAAGGTTTTTTAAATGCTAATTCCTAACTATATATGGTCTATAACCTATGGTTTTTTCAGTGAATTTTCAAGGTTTTGTAAATGCTAATTCCTAACTATATATGATCTATAACCTATGGTTTTTTCAGTGAATATATATATATATATATACTTTACTAAAAAAATAAGCCATTTACAGGTAAATATAAACCTATATATATTCATATGTGTGTGTATAGATAGATGTTTGTGTGTGTATATATATATATATATATATATATATATATATATATATATATATATAGCATTTATACTTACCTGTAAAATTGTTATATTTTAAAACGACACCTTAACTCATGCTCACATTGAATGAATGAATGAATTAAATGAAATTTATAACCGCGCAACTAAGCCCGAAGGCATTGACTTCTATCCCAACATATACTGCCTGCTAAAATAATTTGCCACTTTGCCAGTGATAACCGCATCCCCAGAAAGGTGCTTCAGTTGTCTTGGCAGAATGAAAACCTATCTTCGGTCAACAATGGGGTAAGAACTACTCTCTGGACTTGCAATGATAAACATTTCACGAGCACATTGTCCTCCTATAGAGGCAATTGTTGACGAACTGGCGAAAAAGGGCCGTCGCTTTGAAATGGCATTGTGAAAATTGGTTATATTGTGTTCCTAAAGTGCTTTGTAGTAAAATATATTAAATTGTCCTTTTAGTTCAGTACATTCTGTTCCTTTTTCATAAGACAATAGCATATAAATGCATCAAATTAACAAAAATGTGTGCTCTAATTGCTGTCCAGTTTCAAATGCAGAATTCACCACGTTTTCTCCGCTTGACCTGAGCATTAATCGATACTGATTATCTGCCATTTTAGCCACGCCCCATTGATTAACATTAGCCACGCCCCTTCATTTGCCATGTTAGCCCCCCCCCCCGAAATTTAGACCTAGTTGCGCCCCTGATATGTGGTGCAACTAAACTGAGTTAGCGAGCGGGTGGGCAGTTGGAGCACGGGGCTCTCGGACGCTAAGCTATAATTTATGTTTTTTATTTCGATTCCTTGTCAATGAGTGTGTATTAAATACCACAGCCTGCCGGGCTGTGACCTAGACTGTCAGCTGCCTATAATAATTACGATGGGTGACGCGCGTGTTGCTTTGCCGGGGGAGGGGGGGGGGGAGCGGGCGCCGCCTGGGAGACTCCGAGTTGTGGGCACCAGCTACCAGCAGGCGTGTTACCACTGAAAATGAGTAAGTGCTGGCACTGGCAGTGTGTGTTTCTAAATCCAATACTTATGCAGCTTTAGGATATGGATAGCAATATCGAGAAACGCAGGGTAGCGGCATTCTGTCTCTAAAGCACACACTGTTTCTATCTTGTTTTACAATATGGGGGGAGGGAGCTTTGTGTGGCCCGCTCTTAGACTCACTTTGTTCTTCAATGAAACGCTGTGTGATGACTAACTTCCGAATTAAGGAAGTGGCACTCTTGTATTTTGACATTGATGGGGTTGTCTATTTGCGTGCAGCACAAATCTTTTCACTATGCTTATTTAGAGAGCAATGTTGATGGTGCGGAATTGGAAAGGATATATAGCAACTGCACAAGCAAGGTGGTGATGAACGTGGAAACTTGAGGAACCTGAGGCTGAAACCATTTTCCACTGAACTCCAGAGCCAGGAAGTAGCTTTGATGCTCATTTACTGAAGTGCAGATCATGTGCCGCTTTTGTTGCCATGAGAGAACTTTTTTAAGCAAGTGTCAAATTGAAGGTGTGATTAGTATGCCACGGTGTGTTCATGATGTCGATTACGATCTTGTTGAAATTCTTCGAAACCATACCATCAGAAGCTGAACGGCCTTTCAACAGGGAAGGTACAATTGTAGGAAAGGAACCAAATGAGGGTATAACAGTGGTGGCGCATGAGACGGGATGGGATAATCGCCTGGCAGATCTGAGTACTGTTGCATCCTGGCCCTGACATCATTTAACAATTCCCCTTCTCCCACCACGTGTCAGCCCAGAGACAGGGAGAGTGAATGTGCAGCGCAACATGGACACACTGATGCGGAGGAGCCATGTCCGGTCAGTGCCCATGCTGTGGCAGGATGTTGCATTTCCTGTCTGCCAGACGGGCCCCAGGGGACCCAGGAATTCCCCTGCTGAAGCCGGTGTTCGAAAATCGATCACCTGCTCACCTCCTCCTGACCCCCACGTGATGTGCAGAGCCCAACTTCTGCCCCAGATGTACCACGCCAGAGTAAATCTCATAGTGGGAGCAGATGGCACAGACACTGTAGCTGGGCTCGCTGCGTGACTCTCAGAAGAAGAGACAGGCTAGAGATTCACGTGGTGCCAGCCAGCAGCTCCTCGGTGGATCGTTCTGAGAGCTGTAAGGAAATTCAGGAAAGTCAGATATTAATTTAATAATATCCTGCTGCTGACATATAAATATTTGTTACGAAAATGATTAGGAGGCTCCAGCATGGCATAGGGCCCTGCAAATGAGCACACTACAGTTGTCTGTCTGTGTTGAAAATGCGCTAAGTTTGGTCTAAACTAGCAGTTTTGCTGATATATTACTAGTGCAAAGTGTTTAACATCCTTGCTTGCCAGTGACATTATGAAGCAGCACCCTTTATTTTCTCAGCACAGTTAGACTAGCTAAGTCAGAGATAAGTCATGTGATTATTGTTCCCACTGGAGAGAAGTCAGAGTTTTCTCTAGTGGCTGTTTTCACTCTAACCATTAAGTAGCGCAGAGGGTTAAAGTCTACCAGCATATTTCATTGTACTGTATTGTATGTGGATAGCTCAGTGAGTTGCTGTTTTTGTCACCGAGATCCCTTTGTTACATGTGGTTTGGCCGCACCTGAAGCTAAGGGTGCTGATTTTTTTTTAGAAATTAAATAATAGCTTCAAAAGCACCTTTTTGCAGAGTTTGACTTCCTTGTTGCTCAAATGTGTGACTTTTGATATTTGTCTATTTCTATTGACTTAGGGCCGTATGTATGAACACATTTTCCCATAGACACAGTATGGGTAAAACCCTTTGATACATCTGACCAATAATTCCATGTCGCAAGAAAGTGCCACTCTAAGTGTTACACATTTAGTTGTTGCCTGACTCTCTTAAATCCACTGAATCTATGAAAATGTCACACATAAGCAATCTGAAACATTAGCAGCTATACTCAAATGGGTGTAACTTCTGCTATTGATAAGATTCCCTCATTTTCATTGCTTAATTTTCTAGCGAGAAAGTGTCACTCATAGTCGTTTAAATGTCACTCATAATTACAATAAAAATATGAAAATGTCACACATAGCAATCTGAAACCTTGGCAGCTATGCACAACACGAGTCCAAGAAGCAGAGCACTGTCGCCCCAGCATGATTGCAGAGATAGTGCTTGCTGCAGGATAAATATTTCAGGATGTGGGTCGATCAATACAAGCCCAATAGAGAGAAAATATAATCGTTCACGGAGTGTTCCTCAGCCCTGAACTGGCTGTCATTCCCTTCAGGAGCAAGGCCTGTTGATTAGCAAGATAATGAAGCCACACCCTATATCTACGCAATCCTAAGCTGATGCTATAATTAAAACTAATTTCGCTGCTCAGCGGCGCGTGAATAACAAAATGTAGAACAAACAGAAGAGCTCCGCAGCCTCATTACTTATTTTCACACATTTTTACAAACCGAAAGCAAGAATTTAATGTGCAATTACAGGCGGTATGATTGACAATTTACAAGTTGACAGCCAGAGTTCAGAGCTCAGAGTCAAAATCGTGCGTGCCAGACCTGAGTAGACTGCCGCCCAGGTTTGTCATACTTGGCCGCTGAATGCCAGTGGCCATCTCAGGAAACGATTGGGAAATACTGTAACTCTGCACAGAACCGGCTTTGTTGTGCAAACACAGCCCTAACCGTGATAGCTGCCCTTTCTAAAACAGTTTCTACCCTTCTCCCGATCTCACCATACTCCACTGGTTGTTCTTTTCACTCGACTCGGCAGGCTTATTGAACATCAGCGCGAAGACGTCTGGTACGCACACTAATAAAACGTGATGCCTACATTTTAAAAGCAAAATCTTTTGAAATGCACAATTTTTTCACTTCTAAACTTGGCTTGAAATATTTGAGGAAGAGGGTCAGTGAAGGTGTTAGGAGGTGTTATATGGAGAAATTGCAATATGTGTGTGACACAGACACGAAAACGCTTTGGCCACCAGAGGGCAATGTTCAGGGCCGATCTGATCGGCTGGAGCACTTTCAGTTTCAGCATGCGGCCGATTAGATCGGCCTGTGGCACTGAGAGGGATTGCTTATACATGCACAGACTATCTGCATCAGCAGACGCAGGGCACAAGTTGTAAAAAAATAAGTGGGGGGACGCTGTCACCGGAAGTGACGTCACGACCGGAAGTGACGTCATCAAAGGTGGCTAGCACCATCAGTCTTGGATTTTTTATTCAGGAAAAAGTGCCCATTAGTGCCACAAATCCAGGTTACATCAAACAGCCCTGAATCCAAATGGTACATCAAGGGGGAGTTCAAAGCAAACACACAATGTTGATTGACACTTCCGTATATGTTACTTCCACCACACACGTAGGATGTACTCTGTATCTCCTGCAAATCGAGCAGCGTGTTGAAATTCAATTAAAACTTTAAACCATGTGCTCACAAATACAAACATAAAAAATAATTAGACTGTCCTTTATTCCTAGGGCCGGGGTTTGTTGTTGAACAACCACCACCTGGAGTAAGGTACATTGATTTACAGGAAATTGCCCGCTCATTATAAATACTACTGTCGCAGCCAATGAACCCTGATAAGCCACGGCTATCCGAGCCGAGTGTGTCATCAGCGCGTCAGTGTCTGTTTACAAACAGCTCCCTTCCCTCTAACACTCTCTTTTCCCCCTCCGAGTTCAGAAAAATATTTGCTTCGGATTGGCTCGTTTGAACCACACGCAGCCTCCCTCGCGGCGCCTCTGCAACCTGCCTATGTCCTGCTAAATATGTTCAAAGAGGGCATCCGAACAGTCAAGTGGAGCGAGTAGACGAGTAAAGTGGTTTTCCTGGGAAATCGTCTTCTTTAATTAAGAACAAAAAAGCATTTCTTTCCCTCTCCAGCTGTTTGGCAGGGGGGACGGCGTCCCCCCCACTGCCCCTGGTAAAATAAGTGGGGGGATGCCGTCCACCCGCGTGGTACCCCGACTCGAGCCCTGAGCAGACGTGTAATGTCACTTGCTTGTCACACCTCGGTTGGCCGATTACCAGCACCTCACGGGCAAGGAGGGAGCACAGACGGGCAGACAATGCTTGGGGTTCGAATCTTTACACTCACTCTTGAGCGCAAAAGGCATGGTTTTACCATGACTACTGATGCACAAATCGGGCAAGTAACTTTTGTCTAAACGGCAATAAAGTGATGATGATGGCTGCATTTACCACGTACGTGTTCTTGTTAATTTATCCTACTGATGGGTGTTTATTCGCAGCAAAGTGGTGGGAATGCGCGGGCACACGTGAATTCTGCTGATTTTTTAAAGCCTTTTTTTGGAAGTGGGGGTCCTTGTAAGACCCCCTGAGCAGGTCTAGGGGGTCAGGGTGTTTCTACCCTGCCCCCTTTTCTTAATTTTTAACTCCCCCCCCCCTTTTTCTTGTGACTCAGTTACCGAGCCACAAAATGGCTGTCAACACTTCCTGGTTTGAAGTGTTGTCAGCCAATCAGAGGCAAGCTCATGCTTGTATGGTTAGACTCCGCCCAGATATCAAAACTTTTTATTTTTTGAATTTTTCAGGAACTACTGAACGGACGTACACCATTTAACAACAACTTTTGCAATGAAATAGCTCTCGTATTAGGAAAGTGTGAGCTATTGGTGTTTTTTAATATGTGTTGGCTTTGAAAATATATAAATTAATAGCATTGTTATTCACAAAGCCAATAGCTTACACTTTCCTAATGCAAATCCTATTGGCTATGGCTATGCTTGTTGGTAGCAAGCAAGGACAGTGCTGTTGTGGTGCTGAGTGATGCTGTTGTGGTGCTGAGTGATGATGTGGTTGGGCTGAGTGATGTGGTGGTGTATTAGAGTGATGGGGTGGTGTCCCAGAGTGATGTGGTGGTGTCCCAGAGTGATGTGGGGTGTCTGTGAGTGATGTGGTGGTGTTCCTGAGTGATGTGGTGGTGTCTGTGAGTTATGTGGTGGTGTCTGTGAGTGATGTGGTGGTGCCCCTGAGTGATGTGGTGGTGCCCCTGAGTGGTGCCCCTGAGTGATGTGGTGGTGTCTCTGAGTGATGTGGTGGTGTCCCTGAGTGATGTGGTATTGTCCTAGAGTGATGTGGTGGTGTCCTAGAGTGATATGGTGGTGTCCCAGAGATTTAGTAGGTATATGAGGTTAAGACTGTATGTGGAAACAGTTGTTTGGGTGAGCGAATCTCTTTATGGGTGTGGTGATGAGTAAGTATATTTCTCAATGATACATGTCCAACAAAGTAGAAATATAAAAGGGAGTATATGTGACACTTGTGGGACACCCCCGCGCCGCACGGCCACCAGCGGCTGTGTGTGCCCCCTGCCTGCCCTCTGCCTCGCTGCTGCCTCGTTTTGCCGGCTGCCGCCTCTGCGAGTGTCTTTTGCCTTGTTTTGACGGTATATTGTGCTTGCTTAGTTTAACCTTCTTTTTCCCCTGTTTAACGCTTATTTTGTGCCTGTTTTATTGTATTCTCCGTGTTTGCTCTCCTTCCTTGTTGTCCGCCTACCTCGTCGCCCCCCGCCCTCCCTTCCCGCCACCGCCGCTTGTCCCCGCCCCTTTTGTCTTCTGTAACCCTCCCCGCTCCCGCCTCCCAGCTGCCCCGCCCACCCGCGCACTTGGCCTTAAATGGCGACCGTGCGACGCAGGTGAGTGTGACCCACTTGTGGGACACCCCCGCGCCGCACGGCCACCAGCTGCTGTGTGTGCCCCCTGCCTGCCCTCTGCCTCGCTGCTGCCGCCGCTGCGAGTGTCTTTTGCCTTGTTTTGACGGTATATTGTGCTTGCTTAGTTTAACCTTCTTTTTCCCCTGTTTAACGCTTATTTTGTGCCTGTTTTATTGTATTCTCCGTGTTTGCTCTCCTTCCTTGTTGTCCGCCTACCTCGTCGCCCCCCGCCCTCCCTTCCCGCCACCGCCGCTTGTCCCCGCCCCTTTTGTCTTCTGTAACCCTCCCCGCTCCCGCCTCCCAGCTGCCCCGCCCACCCGCGCACTTGGCCTTAAATGGTGACCGTGCGAACGCGCAGCGTTGACGCGCAGCGGGCGCGCCGATTGTGCGCCGAAGGCGCGCCAAAGGTAAGCCCGTCTGCGCCCGTCCGCGCCTGGACCGCGCCCAGCGCCAGGACCCCTGGACCTCGACCTCGAAGACCCCGACCTACCCGCCTGACGTACTCAGCCGCCACCCTCTTCGCTCTCAACACCGGCCGACTCCCAGAATGCCACCAAGCCACTCCAAGACGCACCCACGGACCCTTCAGCTGCCACGCCTGCAAGTTCACCTGCATCCGGACCTGCCTCGCACCAGCACCCGCCAAGCCGAACACCAGCAGCAGCCACCTCAAGTGCATCCTGCTCAACACCCGCTCCGTCCACAGACACGCCATCGAACTCTGGAACCTCCTCGACACCACAGCTCCAGACGTTGCCTTCCTCACGGAGACCTGGATGAACGCCTCTTCAGCTCCCGACATCGCCATCGCCATCCCAGAGGGCTACAAGATCGTCCGGAGGGACCGAAACGCCAACCAGATGGGAGGAGGCATCGCCATCATCCACAGGAGCACCATCCGTCTCACGACCAGCACCGACAACACCCTGACCAGCGCCGAACACCTACATTTCCAGATCCACACCAACCCGAACACCACCCTCAGAGGCACCCTGATCTACCGACCCCCTGGACCACGCACGCAATTCAGCGAGGACATCGCCGACT
This sequence comes from Lissotriton helveticus, assembly GCF_964261635.1. Lineage (NCBI taxonomy): Eukaryota > Metazoa > Chordata > Amphibia > Caudata > Salamandridae > Lissotriton > Lissotriton helveticus. The sequence goes on from NC_136063.1 coordinate 1,027,983,149, forward strand.
TTATCAGCCCGCATGCCCTCCCCTCCGCCGACTACATCCTCCTGGGAGACCTCAACTTCCATCTGGAGAACAACAACGACCACAACACCAGCACCCTGCTCGACAACCTCGCCAACCTGGGACTCAAGCAACTGGTGTCCACCCCCACCCACCTCGCCGGACACACACTCGACGCAGTCTTCTCATCCAGCACAGACATCGACTTCAGCCACGCCACAGAGCTTCAATGGACGGACCACAGCTGCGTCCACTTCACCTTCAAGAGAACAACGTCCCACCATCACCAGCAACAGGCCGCCCGCAGAAGCTGGAACAAGATCACAGCAGACCAGCTCGCCACCTCCCTGAGCCAGCACCCTCCTGCCAGCTCAGCGAACCCCAGCCAGGCCGCCGACAACCTCACGAAGTGGATCAGCAACTGCGCGGACGAACTCGCCCCGCTGAGGACCCCGCCTAGCAGACCCGGCAGCAAGAAGGCCCCATGGTTCACCGACGAACTCAAGAGCTCCAAGAAGAACTGCCGAGCCCTCGAGAAAGTCTGGAAAAGGGAACCGACACCGGACAACAGGACCTCCCACAAACTTGCCACCCGGAAACACCACCAGCTGATCCGCGCCGCCAAGAAAACAGCATTCAAGGACCGGTTGGACAACAACGCACACAACTGCAAGGAACTCTTCAACATCGTGAAAGAGCTTTCCAACCCCAGCGCAGGAAACAACGACATCACCCCATCGCAAGAACTCTGCAACTCCCTCGCCTCATACTTCCACAACAAGATCACGGACATACACAGCAGTTTCAACAACCAACCAACGCACACCATGACCGACCAACCACCCCCCCCCACCACCACCCTCCACGCCTGGACCCCGATCAGCACCGAAGACACCATCCGCACGATGAACTCCATCCACTCCGGATCACCGACCGACCCCTGCCCTCACCACGTCTTCAACAGGGCCGACGCTGTCATCGCACCCCACCTGCGAGACATCATCAACACCTCCTTCGACACCGCCATCTTCCCTGAGAGCTGGAAACACGCCGAACTCAGCGCTCTACTCAAGAAACCAACAGCGGACCCCACCGACCTCAAGAATTACCGCCCCATCTCGCTTCTCCCGTTTCCAGCCAAAGTCATCGAGAAGACCGTCAACAAGCAGATGGCCGCCTTCCTCGAGACGAACGGATCCCTCGACCCCTCACAGTCCGGCTTCCGAGCCAAACACAGCACCGAGACCGCCCTCATCGCCGCCACCGATGACATCCGAGCCCTGATGGACAATGGAGAAACAGCGGCCCTCATCCTCCTAGACCTCTCCGCGGCCTTCGACACGGTCTGCCACCGCACCCTAGTTCGGCGCCTCAGCAACATCGGAATCCAGGACAAGGCGCTGGAATGGATCATCTCCTTCCTCGACGGAAGAACACAGAGAGTCCGCCTACCACCGTACAAGTCAGAGGCCTCCGAAGTCATCTGCGGCGTCCCCCAAGGATCATCCCTGAGCCCCACCCTCTTCAACGTCTACATGAGCCCCCTCGCGGCCATCGTACGCAAACACCACCTCAGCATAATCTCCTACGCCGACGACACCCAGCTGATCCTCTCCCTGACCAACGACCCCACCGCCGCCAGAGCCAACCTGCACGAAGGGATGAAAGAGGTAGCTGAGTGGATGACGACCAGCCGCCTGAAACTGAACTCGGACAAGACGGAGGTCCTCATCCTGGGCTCCTCACCCTCCGCCTGGGACGACTCCTGGTGGCCTCCCGCCCTGGGCACCGCACCCAAACCGACAGACCATGCACGAAACCTGGGCTTCATCCTGGACTCCTCCCTCTCCATGACCAGACAAGTCAACACCGTCTCCTCGGCGTGCTTCAACATCCTACGCATGCTACGGAAGATCTTCTGGTGGATCCCCACAGAGACCAGGAAGACCGTCACCCAGGCCCTCGTCACCAGCCGACTGGACTACGGTAACGCCCTCTACGCCGGTACCACCGCCAAGCTCCAGAAGAGACTCCAGCGGATCCAAAACGCCTCAGCCAGACTCATCCTCGACATCCCACGATCCAGCCACATCTCCGGACATCTGAGAGACCTTCACTGGCTCCCCGTCAACAAGAGAATCACCTTCCGCCTCCTCACCCACGCACACAAAGCCCTGCACGACCAAGGCCCGAGCTACCTCAACAGCCGAGTCAACTTCTACGCTCCCAGACGCCACCTCCGATCAGCCAACCACGCCCTCGCCGCCGTCCCCCGCATCCGAAGAGCGACTACAGGAGGAAGGTCCTTCTCCTACCTGGCCGCCAAGACCTGGAACTCCCTCTCGTCCGACCTGCGCCTGACCGAAGACCACCTCTCCTTCAGAAAGAAGCTGAAGACCTGGCTGTTCGAGCAGTAGCGGCACCCCCCCCCCCCCAGCGCCTTGAGACCCTACGGGTATGTAGCGCGCTCTATAAGTGTCACTGATTGATTGATTGATTGACAGTTGTTGTATATAAATAAGTATACATAAGACTCAGTGGTTGTATGAGTGACTGTATCGAAAACTGTATACTTGTAATAGTGATTTTATAACACACTAAGTATGTGAGGTACTGGGTTTTTAAGAACCGGCACAGAACCGGTAACCCAGCGGTGCCAGGGGATCAACACCCAGAGACCTCGGGTTCTCCTGAGTCAGACCTACAGAAACTCGGAGTCTTCCAGGTGAAGTCAAAGATTAGTTTATTGGCTGCAACCAAGGTGACAGGGTCCTAGAAGTACGATACGAGTATATTCAGGAGACTGCACACTTTCACGAAGTTAGGCTTCCCTTCTTATACATAATATTCAGCCTTGGGCAAAACATTCCTTGGATTCGTGGTATTTCATTTATGGTTACTGATTACAAAAGAAAAGCAGAGTCATGATGACATGTACATATTTCACGTCGTGCTGCCCATAACAAATCATCCGGCAAGGCCCAACATTTCATCAGATATCGCTGGACCCCTAATAAAAATGGTCACCTCCCCATCATAAAGCAGGTGAAGAAAAGGAGTGGAGAAAGATGTGAGCGAGATATGGCAGGTGTGCGCGCTGAAATGGTTTTATGGCTGGTTGTGCCTAGATGCTATCTTGCTCGGCCACTGGGAGGGAACTGACCTAACGAGTTCGGCCTGGGGCAATGGTTCTAACTTGTACTGGGGTCAGGGAGAAGTCGATTAAGGAGTATGTGTCCTTGTGGAATCAAATTCAACTGGATTAAGCCCTATGTAAAGGGCAACATGCAGCTAAGGGGTTAGAAGGTAAAAGACGATTTCGAGGTGAAATCGTCACTCGAATATGCCGAAAATACATGTACTTGATGTACTCGTCATTCTCGGTCTTCTGATACCAAATTCGTCCTATTTCGATGAAGTTTTTATTCTCGAGTCCAGTACTAGAATATGAATCCAGATTTTTCAGAACCACAGACCCTCCTTTTGCCCTTACATAGGCAATTAATCTATCCTCATGTTAATCTGAGTCCAGATCTATATTCCTAAAGTCATTGAGATGTTGCTGCAACATCATTCTAGTGCTGAGCTCATGTCTTGACACAGGTTTCCTTACACATGATGTAACACAGAGGCCACATATTGCAGGAGCACACTCTATGCATAGACAGAACAGGAAAAGAATGGCTAAGACCATCCCAATGACCATCAGAATTTTCCATCCCCAGGCAGATATCAGTTCCCAGAACCATCCCATTAACGACCAATCTCCTTTATCCACATGAATAGATTCGGAAATCTTATGTAGTTTGGAGATGGCCCCGTACACTGTCGGAGCATTATCTGGAATAAAAATGCAACAACTGGACTGGATCAATTTGCATACTCCACCTCGGTCCGCCAGTATTACATCCAAAGCGACCCGGTTCTGAAGGGTCATCAATCGATCCGACTGGAGCTCAGCAGTCAGGTTACTAAGGGCACCAGCAGTTTCAATCACGGTGGATTCAACTACCCTTGTCAATTGCCTTATGTTTCTGCTGTTAGCCATGGCTCCCCAGAACGTCAGGACACCCATTGCAAAGTCACCAAATTCTTGACCTGCAGTGTCTTCTTTACTCAGAACACCTCTAACTACCCTTGTCTGATGGTAATCCGCCGCTGCTGTGTAGGTGGGAGGTAACAGGAATGAAACAAAACATGAGCCCGAGAAGTCAGGGGGCAACCATGTATAGGCTCTATCATGGCAGATGAAATAAGTACCCTTTGCGGCTAAAAAGGCAGGGGAAGTCTGAGATCCAAAAACGTACGTTTCTGTACAGACACTCTTCCCTAGCTGAGCTCTGGGATTCCTACCAATACCTTGCAGACACAGGTGACCTTGATGGGGTACGATCCAGATAGGGGACGATCTCTTGGCTTTCTGTTTCTCACTTAATGTAATGCCATATCCGGTCACATTCCAACCTACATATGCAAGTATCTCATCATCCGGGGTATCTTCGTAAGAAGTTACTTCCTTGATCATGTCAACTATACCCTTGACTAGGGCGCTAGTCTTGAGGTTGTCTTTTACAGAACGTAGGGGTTGGATTTCTCGTGCATATATGAACATTGTCCTATATGCCCATACTGACCCATTGTGACTAAATGGCAGGACCAAATAGGGGATACCTTTATCCGTGGTGTGGGGCATGAGACCACACACCCAACAGTTGGTTGTGTTCATTACAAGTTGGTGTTGGTGTAATAACTGAACGAAGGAGTTATTAATGAACTCTAATCTCCTATTTGATTCGTGGTCAGGCAAAGGGTGGAAAGAATGAGAGGAAACAGTAGGAGGAGGTATGGGTGATGTAGTGGGCGCAAATGTCACATGAAAAGAGAATAAAACATAGCTTATCAAAAAGACCATTACGCTAAATAGCATAAAAATACACATTATTATAAAAATGTTCTTCCTTATTGTTTTCAAAAGTCTCTGCTTAAAGTTCATTTGTTTGGCAGGCCTCTCCACATCAGGAAACTCCATCCTCTCTAAGGTGCTGCCCGCGGCGGTAGGTTGTTTCTGCTAAAGTATGCTTCCGTCAGTCTAGGGCAGCTCCCTTGGACCAACTGGAACCAGCGACCTATCGTCGTTAGCTGCACCCAAAAGTCTTTAATCAACCGCGACCCTAGCAGCGGAACCCGGATGGCGGTTCAAAAAAACCAAAAATAAGCAAGTTACCTAGATGGGAGAATCTGCACTTTCAAAAATAGGATTTGGGGAAAAAAACACATTTTTTATTAGTCCACAGGTTTTTCTCTCGGATCATAAAATAAATCACGTTTACTTTAGTCTGTTTTTCTTGGTCGCAAATTGTAGCGTCTTTTCCCGGGTACTGTCTGGTCCAGAAATAGTAGCTCAGGTTCCACAGAGTTCAATTGTTCTGATGGTGGCGCAGTGTCTTGAAAAATGTTCCCACTTTCACAATCAGGATTAGCTTCTTTTACACGTTCATTAGTTGTGCGCTCTGAGTCAGTGCCTCCTGTCCGGACCCATTGGTCATGTGGCAGAGGGAAGGGTATTTTCTTTCAATGGATCCCGTGGACCCAATTGGCCTTCCCCTCCACCCTAACAGCCGACCTTGTAGACAGGAGGACGAGGTGAGGCCCGGTCCATCTGGGCTGGTCGTTTCTTGTTCTTTGGAAGTTTCTGACAAGCACCCAGGAACCGGGGTCAATGGAGTGACCCGGTGTCTCGGAGACCGGAGGCAAGGTGTTGTGGACCTGTTGATATAAAACACGCAATTTAGCCGTCAATTCATACAAATAGTCAAGCAAAATGGGGTGTTGCAGCTCGCTAAACTTCGTGGGCCTAGGCACTCCCCATATGTTGGCTGGCCGACCAAAGATTATTTCATAGGGGCTGAGTTTCACTCGCGAATGCACAGTCATTCTGGTGGATAGGAGTGCTAAGGGTAGAGCGTCAGGCCATTTAAGACCTGTGCTCGCTTGGATTTTGGCCAATTTAAGTTTAAGCGTGCCATTGTAACATTCCACTAATCCAGCTGATTGGGGGTGATTTGCAGCATGGAACTTCTGCCTAATGCCTAGCCCTTCACACACTCTTTTCATCACACAACCCACAAATTCACTTCCGTTGTCAGACCAGACCATTCTAGGCATTCCGAACCTGGGGAAGAACTCTTTCACAAGGGCTTTCGCTGTGGACAAGGCAGTATTGTCCCTTAGGGGATAGGCTTCTACCCATCTTGAGAAGGCACAAACAACCACGAGCACGTATTTTAAGTTGTTGCACCTTTCCATGTGTATGAAATCTAGCTGCAAAACCTCGAACGGATACGTAGGAGGTGCAAAATGACCAGCTGGAGTTGGGGTTCCCCTACCAGGATTGTGCTTCAGACATACCATGCAATTCTTGACAACATTCTCTGCACACTTGGGAATCCCTGAAATCCTCCACACATGGGCCAACAACTCGCAAATCCCTTTCGCGCTGATATGGGCCATCCCATGAGCCATTGTAACCACTGCAGGCACATATGCATCGGGTAACAACCATCTCGGTTGCTTTGTCGATTCAATCCAACAACCATTCGCATCCATTCTCCCTGTACTTTCCCTCCACATGCTTAACTCTTTCTCCGTGGCCTCAGCTTGGATGGACTTCACACTTTCTATCGTGTCTTCACATATTCCAACATCACCAGTCCTTCTTTCTGGGCTCACAACATACATTCGGCTCATCATATTCTTTGCAGTTCCCTTAGCAGTTTCATCTGCAAATGCATTTCCACGACCAACATCATCAGTCACTTTCTTGTGAGCACTACATTTCACGATCGCTACTTTCAGGGGCAACGTCAGTGATTCAAGAAGCTCATTCACCAACTGACCATGCTGAATCCTAGCTCCATGCGAAGTCAGGAACCCACGTTCTCTCCACAATCGTCCAAAACTGTGAGCCACTCCAAAAGCATACTGACTGTCGGTATAGACAGTCACTTTCATTCCTTTGGATAACACACATGCTCTCGTCAGTGCCACGAGTTCAGCGGCTTGAGCTGAACCATGTGGTATTCGCGCAGTTTCAATGATTGTGTGCAAAGTTGTGACAGCATATGCTGTAGTCACATTACCATTTGGGAGTTTAAAGCATGAACCATCCACCCATAATGTACCATCACATTCAGCAAGAGGAGTGTCGAATAAATCAACTCTCCCTTTCGTCTCTTCCTCTGTTCTGAGGAAACAATCGTGCTGTTCTGAAGCATCCGATTCCTCTGTAATTGGTAACAATGTGGCTATGTTCAAGGTACTGCACCTTTTTATGTGCACATGGCTTGCTAGTAGCGTCAATTCATAACTGGACAGTCGAGCGCTAGTTAAGTGCTGTGTCTTGGTCCTATTTAACAACGTGTCTACTGCATGCGGGACCATCACGATTAGTGTATTATTCATTACTAGACCTGCAGACTGTCGAATAGAAACAGCTGCTGCTGCTGTGGCCCTTAAACAACTTGGCAATGCTCGTGCTACCGGATCCAAAGTTGACGAAAAATAGGCGCATGGCCGCTGTCTATCTCCGTATAACTGAGTCAGTACAGACAATGCACAGCCCTCCTTCTCGTGGACATATAATGTGAAAGGTTTACTGTAGTTGGGGTTACCTAACACAGGGGCCGAACATAATGCTGTGCGTAATTCGAGAAAACTTTTCTGACACTCATCAGACCAAGGAATGGGATTGGGTGTATTTGTACACGTTAGTGCCAATAAGGGTTTGGCTAATAACGAAAAATTTGGAATCCACTGTCTACAGTACGATGTAATGCCCAAGAAAGCGCGTACTTCTCTCTGCGTTCTTGGCACATGCAATTTTGCTATTGCCTGAATTCTTTCTGGGGTCAGTTTCCTCCCCTCCTTCGATAAGAGATGACCTAAGTAGGTCACCTCTTGTCGGCAATATTGAAGCTTGGAAAGTGACACCTTGTGATGCAGATCACATAGATGACGCAGTAATGCCAACGTGGCCATTTTACATATTTTCTCAGTATCCGCAGCGATGAGCAAATCGTCCACGTACTGTACGAGAGTGGAACCTTTGGGCAAAACCATTGTGTCAAGCTGACTTTTCAGAGCTTGACTGTATATTGAGGGGCTTTCGCAGTAGCCTTGAGGGGCGCGTTTAAAGCGGAAGCTGCGACCACCTAAACTAAAGGAAAAAATATCCCTGCTTTCCTCGGCAATCGGGATACTAAAGAAAGCATTCTTCAGGTCAATCACCGAAAACCAGGTGGCAGAGGCTGGAATCATAGTCAATAATGTTGTAATGTCGGGGACAACTGGGAACTGTGGCACCACTATCTTATTTACTTCTCTAAGATCAATCACGAATCTATACACAGGTGGCTGAGAAGGGTCAGTTCGTTTTAAAACAGGCAGAACAGGACTATTGCAAACATTGCCTTGTGTTTCTTCAATTACGTCTTTTTCAATCAACTCGTAAACAATCGCTAGCAAAGCTTTTTCGCCCTCATTGGATATCCTGTATTGGGGAATTCGTGGCATTTTGACATTCGACTTCAATGTTACAACATATGGTGGAATTTCTAAAAGACCTACATCATTCGGACCAGTAGCCCAAAGAATATCTGGTAGAAGTGCCAATTCTGCTGGAAGTGCATTTCTCGACAAATACATGGGAGAAACCACTTTCTTACCTAAAGTAAGTTGTACTCCTGAGGGGGAACAGTACAAAGTCGCATACAATCTTTTTAGCAAATCTAATCCTAGCAAATTTTCACCACAACCTGTTGTCAAAATAAGGGGTGCTTCGAATTCACAAGGACCAACAGAAAGAGATAAAGGGTCAGAAATCGGATTTCTAACCGGGGCGCCAGAAAAACCTACGGAAACGTTCATTTCGCCAGACAAAGGTGCGCCAGGGAGTTTGGAGTGCATAATAGAACTCTTTGTAGCACCAGTATCCAACAGAAAAGGTTCTGACACACCCGATGTAATCACCTCAACGTAAGGTCCACTCTGATCTACTGGAACTGAAACATCTCCCTCTCCTTGTCTTAGGCTGTCCTAGCAATCATTACTCTCCCACTGCTCATTTTCTGTGTAATACTCGTCAACGTAGTATTGAGCTGTCCTGTCAGATACGTTATTTTGCTGGTCAAACCTGTTCATAGAGTTTTGTGGTGGAAGGGGACGTGCGTCCTGAGGGGCGTTTCCACGCCCTCTACCTCTAGGCGCTTGCTGACTACCACGACCTCTTACGCCAGAAATTCCATTTGCACGTTGTGGTAGGGCAGGACAGTCATATTTGTAATGACCCTCTTGTTTGCAGTATAAACACTGATTGGGACCTACGCGGTTTTGATTGTAATCGAATCTTTGTAAGTTTCTCTGATATTGTTGAGGCTGCTGAAAAGTGTTCTGGTAGTTATTCTGACTATTATTATTTTTATTACCACCACCACGTGGCGGATAGGCTTGCTATAGTAAAACCTTCGTTTTGAGTTCTCTAGTTTTCTTTTCTACTTTATCTTTCTCATCTTTGTCTCTATTCTCGTAGTACTGTGCGGTAGCTAATATCTGGGCTGACGATGAGACTGCCCAAGAACTTTCCGAATCTTTCAATTTCCTACACAAGTCTGGAAGTAGGTTGTGCACAAATTTATCGACAAACAATCTCTGACCACCTTCTGTGGTCATATCTTGACCGCTGTGGTCAATGAATGTTTCTTCAAATCTGGTGAAGAAATCTGAAACAGTTTCTTCTTTCTTTTGCTTGCATGCAGATAACTTATCCCAATTTATGCGTATTGCAGGCATTATCGTTTTCATGTAATCTACTATTCTACCAGGTAGTTCCGCTATCAGAGGCTCAGGCTTGGCACCACCAACTTGTCGTGCATCTGCAGCAGTAATATTAACCCACGTGTCACCTAATTCCTGGTCATGATCTACATGGCGAATTTTTCCCCATAAAGGCTGTGGAACAACGTTCCCGAATAACATATCGATATCGGCCAAATTCATTATACATGACCCAGCAGTTTGCGACAATTCTTTATAGTACCCTGCAGGATTTTTACGCGGATCTGGTAGTGTTTGTTTGAGTGCTAAAACTTCAGCTCGCTTCCAGGGAACATGTACCCATACACGGTGAAAGTGGGGCAGGACAGGTGGGACAGCTGTCGCGTCACCCTCTCTCCATTGTGGGGGAACTTCTCTCATAGGGTATTGTCGTGCCTTTTTCCTACTAGATGCACTGGATTCCGATGGTGACCCAGAACTGCTTCCCTTACTTCGATATGAAAATAGCATTTCAACTGCTTTTTCCACATCGGGACCTACAATCATACCCTCTCCAAATTTAAATCGTACACGACACATCTCTTGTGGGATGCATTCTTGATCATTGTCTTCTAAATCTTCGCCAAGAAAGACACACATCTGTTCGAACACATATCTCTGTGTCGCTGCTTCCCATTGATGGAAAACTTCCATGACAGACTGTACATCATATTTTGCAGTGTCCAGGACCCATTTCCGAGCTAAACTATTCAGGGAATCTCTCTCTTGATAATCAGGCAGTTGACTTCGCAACTGTCTTCTACCTATGTTAGGGGTCGTAGCAGGCGACCCGAAAAGAGGTAAAAGAAGATTAGTAACAGTGCTGGCCATTTTCTGCCGAAGGGAAGGTGAAACTGAAGGACAAACAGATGAAAAAACGGGGTGAGATAAGGCGGGGGTAGAGATGGCAGAAGAGGTATCAGGAATAATAGATGTGGTACTAGGCAAAATCATAGAGGGGGCATTAGGAGATGTAGAAAATACAGTAGGTAAAATCGTAGAAAACACAGGTGAAACAGAAGTGGTCGGTGGGCCTGGAGGAGGCTGCACCGGAAAAGTAGGAGCCAGCTGAAGAACAGCTGGTGGGTGCTGTGGAAGAGCCAGAGGCGAAGCTTGTGCAACTAAAGGTTGCGGGGGTGCTGTGGCATTCTGCGCATAGGGGGGTGGTGAAGTTAATAATTGCGACATTAATTGGTCTTTTTCACGCTCTTTTGCTGTCCCTTGCTGAAGAGACGGCAAAACTGGATAACATTTATCTATTGCCATTTTACGTTGCCTGTGCAACTGCTCATTTATCTGCTCTTCCTCATTATCTTTAAACTGCACGGCAGCTTGCATTACTGAAAGTCCCCCTTCTCTCTTATTTTTCTTAGCTAATTTAATTTCTTTTTGTTTGGCTTCTTTGCGCCATAAGCGGAAAGAGTCAAACATCGCCGGCCGGGCTTTCTTTTTGAAGAGTTTAACTTCAAGGTTGTCTAAGATTTCAGAATCAAAGCTACCATATTGGGGCCATTTTAAAACACCATCTTTCCTAGTGTATTTAATCCATACCTCGTTGTAAACGATGGGGCCTACCCCATGTTTAACGTATAGCTCGTAAGTCGGAGTTCCAACTGGAGGAACCGGACATGAGTCCTCCAATCGGGAGTCCCTATTATTACTACCAAGACAAAACCAATTCCCGAGTCTAAGACTAGGCATCATCGCTCTCTAGTCTAGTTCCAAAACTTCAAAGGATTTATCGATTACGATATTTCTCGTGAATACACGAGTCCTTCGGTTATGGTGCTTGCAAGTACCAATAAAAACCTTTTGTATCTCCAAGATACCACAAAGTAAGTCCAACTAAGGACTGGGAGATGCTCCACTTATACTTAACTGAAAAATATCGATGGCTTCACCAGAAGACTCGTCTCAGCGTTTCGCTCTACCGAAAATTTCAAGGGTCCAACATCAGGGCGATAGCCAGGGCAGCAGTCCTTGTAGCCGTCTGGAAGCGGGGAACCTCGCAGTAAAGACCTTCGGACCACGTCGACATGCAGGGGTCGATGAGGTGGTGGGCCCTCCTCCGGAATTTTCACACGAAGCTCCTCACGATCTTCAGGCTGATTGGTACCACTGGAATCGCCCCAAACGCTGGGCGCCAACTGAGGTACTGGGTTTTTAAGAACCGGCACAGAACCGGTAACCCAGCGGTGCCAGGGGATCAACACCCAGAGACCTCGGGTTCTCCTGAGTCAGACCTACAGAAACTCGGAGTCTTCCAGGTGAAGTCAAAGATTAGTTTATTGGCTGCAACCAAGGTGACAGGGTCCTAGAAGTACGATACGAGTATATTCAGGAGACTGCACACTTTCACGAAGTTAGGCTTCCCTTCTTATACATAATATTCAGCCTTGGGCAAAACATTCCTTGGATTCGTGGTATTTCATTTATGGTTACTGATTACAAAAGAAAAGCAGAGTCATGATGACATGTACATATTTCACGTCGTGCTGCCCATAACAAATCATCCGGCAAGGCCCAACATTTCATCAGATATCGCTGGACCCCTAATAAAAATGGTCACCTCCCCATCATAAAGCAGGTGAAGAAAAGGAGTGGAGAAAGATGTGAGCGAGATATGGCAGGTGTGCGCGCTGAAATGGTTTTATGGCTGGTTGGGCCTAGATGCTATCTTGCTCGGCCACTGGGAGGGAACTGACCTAACGAGTTCGGCCTGGGGCAATGGTTCTAACTTGTACTGGGGTCAGGGAGAAGTCGATTAAGGAGTATGTGTCCTTGTGGAATCAAATTCAACTGGATTAAGGCCTATGTAAAGGGCAACATGCAGCTAAGGGGTTAGAAGGTAAAAGACGATTTCGAGGTGAAATCGTCACTCGAATTTGCCGAAAATACATGTACTTGATGTACTCGTCATTCTCGGTCTTCTGATACCAAATTCGTCCTATTTCGATGAAGTTTTTATTCTCGAGTCCAGTACTAGAATATGAATCCAGATTTTTCAGAACCACATATGAATTACTATTTATATGAATAAATAAAGTGGTGTTTGTATAGGTGTGTAGCTTAGTAAATATAAGTATTATCAATTGTTTGCATAAGTGAGTAAGATGGTTGCATAAGTGAATAGGATGTGTGCTGGTGTGTGGTGTGTGATGTCGATGTAGGTGTATAAGTATATTTAATAGGGTTCTATTGATCTTTGTCAGCATGTATGAGTGAATCTATAGGTAAGTGTTTAGATGTGTGTATAGAGATAGGAATCACTGAGTGGGTTTTTAGAAACTTGTATTGGTGTGTCAATGGTTTCAAATATGGTACTCCATATTTTATAATGAGTTTGGAAAGGTTATACTAGTGTATGATGAGATGTATCAGATTGTCACGTGGATGATGTCATCAGTGATGTCATAAGGGATGTTATTTGAGGTGTCATCAGTGAGGTCACTGACCATGTCATGCATGATGTAATATGTGACATCATCAGCAGTGGATTGCGGGCACACGAGTTATAGTTAGTACAACTATATATAACAGATGAATTTCAATGGTTTTGTACGAGTGACATTTCAGCTAACTATAACACCCCCAAAACCTATGATTTTTTCAGTGAATTTCTAAGGTTTTTTAAATGCTAATTCCTAACTATAACATGTCAGAAACCTATGTTTTTTCAGTGAATTTCAAAGGTTTTTTAGGTTTAAAGTATTTTATTCAGCATCTCACACAAAGACCAGCAAACATCAACACAGGGCGTTCTATTAGGGTGGGGCGAATCCCAATCCTGGCTGAACCGGTTACATGCAATGAATGTTATCAGCCCCTTGCAGCTACATCTGAAGCGCCAGTCCACAGTATGAGATAATGTTCATTTTCAAACTCCCCCCCCGGACCCCAACAACCCAACTCCCGGATCCCAACCTCCCCCCCCCCCCCCACCCACATCGTCCAGTGCACCAACCTCAATTCAGTCCAATCACAAGACCCCCACTCGCCGGGGAAGTACTCCTCCCACAAAGTTACAGAGCCTGTGCCTCAGGACTCGTGAGCCGCAGGAGGCGGAGGTATTTGGGGCAGGTAATTTCCGTGAATTCCATCAACAGCAGGGAGTGAAATGGCTGCCAAAGCTCAGAGAATTGTGATATATCCCCTGCCACCATCAGCGACAGTTTCTCCATGCCTAACACATGCCACAACCTATGGAACCAGCCCGAAACCGAAGGTACCGTGGCCGTGCGCCAATGGATCAAGATATTTTGTACCGCTGAGCCTAGTGCAATGGCAATCTGCCTACCCCTGCGGGATCTAAGTGGGTACATTAGGCTGTTCGGGAGCCCTAGTAGTGTGTAGGCAGGGAAGCGCGGCAGTTCAATGCCAAAATGCGTATCAATGTTGTCCAGTACCTCCTTCCAATATGCAGCCAGGAGAGGGCAGTCCCATAGAATGTGTGTAAGTGTACCTCGGTGTCCACACCCTCTCCAACACACTGCCTCCTTGCTGCGGTCGAATTCGTGTACTCGCTCCGGCGTGTAGTACCAGTAGGTGGAGACTTTAGTTAGAGTGTCAGTAAGGCCCATATGGTACGCTGAATGCCGTGCTCTGTAAGAGATGTTCTCCCATTCTTTAGGGCTCAGTGTCCTCCCCAATTCCCTTTCCCACCTCTCCCTACCCGGGTTATAGAAGTGTGTGGACGGAGGTTGCAACAATTTATACAGGTCTGTAATCAGTTTAGAGTCTGAAGTGCGTGTAAGCAGCCATTGTTCATAAGGTAGGAAGCGCCTGTCAGCAGTCTCCCGCACCTGAGGCTGGAGGGCCCAGTGGCGTGCCTGCATATAGCGGTGTCTCTCAGTCTCAGGGAGGGAAAACTCCTGTCGGAACTCTGTGAAGGGGATCACCCCGCCCTGATCGTACATATGGCACAGGGCCCTACAACCTGCCCCTCGCCAGTGCGCAAACGCGCCCTGTTCCATGCCCGGGGTAAAATCAGGGTTATCCACCAACGGCGTAAGCGGCGACGGGAAGGAGGTGAGACCGCACGTAGTGGCGGTAGCATCCCAAACCCGCAAAGGCACTCGTGTAACAAAGGAGGCGTACAGATTTTTAGGACGATGAATCCGGCGCAAGAACGGGATCTCCTGCAAGGGTCGCCCCGCCACCGCCTGGTCCTGAAAGAGCCAGTTCTTGTCGGACTCCCACCTACTCCATTCTACAAGACAACGTAACTGCACCGCTCGGAAATATCTACGAAAGTCCGGGATCCCCAACCCTCCCATCTCAGGGGCCAAGAAGGAGAGGGGTCTACGCATTCTGGGCTTTTTCCCCTGCCAGACAAAACGTGAAACGTCCGCTTGCAACTGCTGAATCCACCCGACCGGAGGCTGGAGTGGCAGAGCCCGAAACAAATACAGTACCTGCGGGAGAATAGTCATTTTAACCGCAGCAATCCTGCCCAACCAGGAAAGGATACCACGGCTCCAGCGGTGCAGCTCCTCCTTAATTTTAACACCCAGGGCCGAATAATTGGCCGTAACCATGGCCGGCAAGGTGGGCGCTATCTGGATTCCAAGATAGGGTACCGCCGCCGATGACCAGATCATTGGGAATCGGCTCTGCAAATCCACCCTGGTGGATGGCGCTAAAGAAACATCCAGGGCCACCGATTTCCCCAGATTCAGCTTAAACCCCGCAACCGCGCCAAAGGAGGCCAGCTCCTCGACGCAGGCCGGGAGGGCAGTCCGCGGCTCATCAAGCGATAGGATGACATCATCAGCGTAGAGGCTAATGGCGTGTGTAAAGCCACCCATCCTGATACCGGTCACGGCCTGGTTATCACGTATACGCTGGGCGAACGGCTCCATATAAAGAGCAAAGAGCAGGGGCGAGAGTGGACACCCCTGCCTGGTGCCCCTCTCGATATTAAAGGCCCGGGAGGCGAACCCATTCACCCGAACCACTGCAGTCGGGTGCCTGTAGCAGTTGAAGACCATAGTGCGGAACCTGTCCCCTATGCCTGCCTTCACTAACACCTGTTCCAGGTAGGGCCAGTGCACTCGGTCGAACGCTTTCTCAGCGTCTACCGTTAACATCATCCGCTCCCCCGGGATCCGGGAGGCCTTTTCGAGCAGATGAACAATCCGCTTCGTGTTGTCAACCGTCTGTCTCCCCGGGACGAAACCTGCTTGGTCAGGGTTAATAAGACCTGACAAGTGCGGGGCCAAACGAGCCGCCAGTATCCCAGTATACAATTTCAGGTCGACGTTGAGAAGGGATATCGGCCTATACGAGCCACAGTGCACCGGATCCTTCCCGGGCTTGGGGATCACCGAGATGGATGCTCGCAAAAGATCAGGTGGAATAGCTCCCTCCTCGGCAAAGGAGTTGAAAAGTCGGGTCAGGATAGGGGCCAGTGACGAGCAAAACGTCTTGTAGAAAAGCGCGGTATACCCGTCCGGGCCCGGCGCCTTGCCATGCTTAAGCCGAGCGATGGCCGAGATCACTTCCTCAATTCTAATGGCCCTGTCCAGGTGTTCAGCTTGCAGGGGATCCAGGGAGGGCAATGCGACCGTATCCAAGTAAGCGGCCACAGCCGGTTCATCCGGAGGGTCTCCAGCGTAGAGGTCCTCGTAGAACCCACGGAAAACGGCCGCGATGTGGGCGTCCTCCGTCTCCGTGGTCCCCGTACTGCAAGTGATCGCCTTTACCAGCTGACTCTGACGCGCCGCGCGGAGTCTGTTGGCCAGGAGCTTACCACAGCGGTCACCTCCCGTGTAAAAGGTATGGCGCAGCCGGAGAGCGGCGTATTCCGCTCGGTCCAAATCCAGAGCCGCCAGGGCCTTCCTAACCCCCTTAAGCTGTCGCCATATTCTAGGGGCCCCTGTCCTGCGATGGATCTGTTCAAGCTCGCGAGCCTTATCAGTGAGTTCCTCCCTCTTAGCCTGTCTCTCCTTGTTATCGGCGGAGGAGATCGCTAAGAATTCCCCCCGGAGGACCGCTTTCAAGGCTGCCCACTGTGTAGCCCGGGCGGTGTCTTGATTGTCATTGTGCACCAGGAATTCCCGGAGAGTTCCCTCTATGCGTTCCACTACCACCTTCCTGTGCAGTAAAGTATCCCGCAGGCGCCACGTGCGAGGGGGGAGGGCCACGGGCGGCAAACGCATCGTAGCATCGACCGGAGCGTGATCCGAAAGGGACAGCACTCCTATGTCCGAGCCTGAGACCAGTGCCTGAACCGGGGCAGTGACCAGCAAGTGGTCCAGCCTCGCATACGTCTTATGCGCATGGGAGTAATACGAGTAATCCCGATCCGCTGGGTGCATGTTGCGCCAGATGTCTAAAAGCCCCACCTCCGCCAACCACTCCTTGCCGTCGGCCGAGAGCTCCCCGACCTGCGGGTAGCGCTGTGCCGACCTGTCCATAGCCGAATCAAAGACCAAATTAAGGTCCCCTCCCAGAATAACATGTCTATCCTGTGAGGCCGTGATATCCTCGACCGCCGTTCGCAGGAAGCGCTCCTGTCGTTCATTGGGGCTATACAGGGATCCAATCGTAAACGCAAGACCCCCTATCCTGAATCTATAGGCCAACAGTCTACCCTTTATTTCTGTAAGCTTGTGGAGGACCTCCCCCTGAAAACGACTGGACACCAAAATAGCCACCCCCGCAGACTTAGAGGAACTAGATGAGAAGAACTGTGACGGGAACTTACGGGAGCGTAGTCTATGTGTGTCGTGCTGCAGCAGGTGTGTCTCCTGCAGGAGGCAGATGTCAGCGTGTGTATTCTCTAGGAGGGAGAGCACCGCCCGCCGTTTGACAGGGTTGTTCAGCCCCCTGACGTTCAGGGTAACCACTTTAAAAGAAGAAGGAGGCATAGAAGAGGAGAGGCAGCAAGCAATAGGGACCCCTCCCGCGGGGATGGAGCGCAAGAGCCCACAATATGAACACAAGCAACAAAGCAGAAAGAAAAGCACAAATGCAGAAGCAGCCTCGCAACGCAGGCAAACCAAAGTGTAGGGCCACCTGCAAAACTCCCAACAGGCGCACTGTGCACTGGACGACCCCCCTTCCCCACCCCAACTCCCGGATCCCCCCCCCTACCCCCGAAACAACCCCCGAACTGTCCCCCCACATCCTTCCCCTCCCCAGTTCCCCCCCCCTACCCTGCAACTCACACCCCAACTTCCCCAGAACTTCTCCAAATAGTCCCAGACAGGCCCAAGCGGACCAATCCGTGGAATGTTACCTTAGTGGACGTCCAGCCACACGTGCCCAATCCGGCGCCCCCTCCCCCCACCCCAAGCCAGCAATTGGAACGGTGCTATGGTGAACTCCCCCCGGAGCACATTCAAGCGGTCAAAGCCACCTCCTCCACGCTTCCAAGCTCCTCAGAGGCTGTCCGGACAGCATCTTCCTGTGCAGCCCTAATAGTCGGAGATCCCGGTCTTCTCGACCCTCCCGTCGTCCTCCTACGTGCCACTCGGTGCCATCCCCCGTCCGTCGTGCGCCGCCTCCTCGGCGTGTGGGATTCCTCCTCCGCCGCAGTAATGCCCAGGATGTCGCAAGTGTCCTGTAGGGATCTCAATTGGTGAGTCTCACCTTGCCACTTGAAAATTATACGGAAGGGGTGACCCCAGGAGTAGGGCGTGTCATGCTGCCTGAGGAAGTCTGTCACAATCTTAAACGCCTTGCGCCTCTGAAGCGTGAGAGTGGACAAGTCCTGATACAGCGCCACAGGGCGATCGCGAAAGGTGAGTGAACGTGCTTTCCTTGCCTCCCCCATTATCCTCTCTTTCAATGGGAAGTCAGGGAGGAACGCTAGAATGTCCGGAGGGGGGCCATTAGCCCTTCTGACGGGCCCCACCCTGTGAGCCCTGTCAATTCTGATGGGGAAATCATCCCCTTCGCCTAGGACTGATCGAAAGAGTTCCTGTAGGTACTGAACGATGTCCGGGGTCTCCTCCGAGGATGGCACACCTCGGACTCGTATGTTGTTTCTGCGTGACCTATTCTCCAAATCCTCATTATGCAACTGGAGGTCCAAGTGCTGCTCCCGGAGAGTCAGCACTTCTTGCTGCAGAAAGGTGATCTCCTCATCTTGTCTGTGCGTAGATTCCTCCGTCGTGGCCACCCTCTCGCCCAGTCCGTCCACCTCCCTGCGGAGCTCTCTCACCTCTCCCGCTACTTCCTGCTTCAGGGCCTGGAAGTCCTCCCGCAACGTGCCAAAGAGGGATTCCAGAAAGGATCTGGTGACCGGGGGTTCCGCCACTGCGCCAGACTGGGAGCTCCCAGCCGTTCCAGGTGAGGAGGAGGCCCTATCTCCTCTGTTCTGAGGTCTGCCGAGCATCTCCGGCAGCGTGCGATCGTTCTTTTTACCACCCTTTGGATTGGCCATGATGCAGGTCCTTCCGCCGACCCGTGCGCCTGTCGCCGCGATGCACACCACCGGTCCACGCTCCACCAGAAGTCTGCTTTCAATCCGGGGCGGACGTTGGCTTGTGCCACTCCTAAAGTCCGTAGCCTACCAGGGTCGGGTGATGAACCACAGTGCAAGACGGGGCGCCCCTCGTTCGAAATCTGCTCCCAACGCCGCACCCCCGGGGGCGGGTCGCGGCGCGGAGGTCCCAATGCGGCGTCGAAGCCCGCGGAATCCGGGGCCAAGGCCTTCACCCCACCATCATGGCTCCCAGCAGTGCTGCACTACAACTCTCCCCTCTCCTTCCTAGGCTGCACCCCAGTCGTGGCTCCCCCAGTCGCATGTACCTTCAAGAAGTCCGCTGTCGGCTCCCCTGGCGGTGTCACACAGGAGCAAGCTGGCGCCGGGAAGCTGTGGGGGTCGCCGATCCGCTACGTGCCTGCGGTCTCCTGGTCACAGTCAATGCCCGTCAGGGGCGCGCCTCCGCATTCGGCCGATCCCGGCCCTCCGCACTACTCGGAGAGGGCCGCCAAGCCGGGCACTCCCGTAGGTCCCTCCCCCGCAGAAGCAGCACCCCGGGCGTAGAGAGCACCAGCCGGCAGCTAATGCATCCGCTGCTTCAGGCGTTCCGTCCGGGTCGCCGCGAAGAGCACCAACCTGTTGACGGGAGTCGGCAGTCTCAATCCCGGTCTCCACGCAGGACTGGGCGAAGAACCCCGGTCTCACTTTGCCGCCATCTTGGGCCGCTGGGGGAGGGGCGGAAGCTCCTCAGGCACCTCGCAGTGCCGTGCAGGCACGGTCGGGCCCCCGGTCCAGGGCCCGCCAGCTCCGATCAGCTCCGTCCACTCCGGTTGGGCAGGCCTCCGCTACTCCGCCGCCCCGCAGTCCTCCACACCGCCGGGACGGAGGCGCCCCGTCAGCTCAGGTCGGCACCGGCCAACCACTCGGCCCTCTGAACACGGTGAGTTCGCGCCCTGCGGGGTTCAGCCGGCGGCAGTCAGGCAGCCCCCGGCTCCCTCGCTCCTCCTGCGACACAGTGCAGCTCCGGGGGGGAGAATTCCGCTACAGATAGGGCTCGGGGCCTTGGACGGGGTCAGGAGCTCCGGCAGACACGTCCTTCTACTCCGCCATCTTGGCCACGCCCCCTCAAAGGTTTTTTAAATGCTAATTCCTAATTATAACATGTCTGAAACCTATGTTTTTTTCAGTGAATTTCCAAGGTTTTTTAAATGCTAATTCCTAACTATAACGTGCCTGAAATCTATGGTTTTTTTCAGTGAATTACGCAAAGAAAGAAAAAAAAGAAATGCAGAAAGAAGCAACAGAAGTCCTCAAAGATGAAGAAAGGTGCAGGAAGAAGGAAAACGTGCAGAAAGAACAAACAGAAGAGCAGAAAGAAGCCTTGTTTCCAAATCATCCTATACCCTCAACTTTTTCAGACAGATACTGGTGGTAACGGAGTCTGACTAACCAGTCCTACAGCCAGTGCCATGTTAAAAGACACTTATAATACATTAAAAACACCTACATACACTAGGGAACGCTATGCATTGGGGTCCCCCTGTGATTAGCATGATCTCCTCTGTAAGCCCCTCTTGTATAATAGGGTGGGTGGATTAAAACGACCTCTTAAAACGTGCCACAGGGCGTGTTTGCACCAGATTTGACAAGAAGAACCCTCTGCCTGAGGAGAAGGAACTGGGAAAGCTGAAGGAGGAATACTGTCCCTGACCTGGGGGATTGGCCTGCAGCGGTTGCCTTTCTGCTGAAGGAGAGGAGAAAGACTGAAAGACTTTATTTTCAACTTGTGCCAAAAGATCTCCAAGGGCTTGGAAGCGAGCTTGCCCCCTGAACGAAGTCCCTGGACCCGTGGACTTCATCCGCCTCGAAGAGAGCTGTGGGAAACGCTGTTTTCCGTAGTTGCCGAGGCCGGGAGCTGTGTACGCCTCGTACGATCGACTCGTGTTCTGCCAAGCACCGTATCAAGCACCGTCCGCCTCAATCAACGCGGCTCTCCGCTCGACGACTCGTACCAACGACGTCCACGATCCGTAGCTCGCACCGTGACTGGCCGACAACGCAACGTACATCACTTCACTCATCGAATCGCACAGGTTGGAACGACACGTACACTTCCGCTGAGTTCAGGTCTGCCGATCGCACCTGGAGAGGGGTACGCTTCGCACGTCCGCGTCACACCGCCTCGCACCGCATCAAGGACTGAACAACACAGCTCCCGCAGTATGGCTCGTACGCCGCAATGTAAGCTGAACGCACCACATCAAGCACCATCCGCCTCAAACAACGCAGCTCTACCCTCTACGACTCGTATAGACGACTTCAACAAGCCGAAGCTCGCACCGTGAGTGGAGGACAACGCATCGTGCAACGCTTTCTTTTTGCAACGCCCGTCCATGCCGGACGCATCACTAAAAGGTACTGTGTTCGACTCGCACAAACATCCTGAACGCATCGGACCGAAGCGTCCGCTGCACTTGTTAGACTCTGTGTTATTTTCATTGCTGTGCGAGCCGGACAAAGAGTACGAATCGCACAGAACTCTAAAACTAAGCATTTTATCAAGATCTCTTTATTGCCAATAGTATTGTGGATTATTTTTGTCGTTATTTGGTCTTGTGCTAAGTCTTTATATAAAAGCTAACTATTTTTTATATAAAATCTGTGTGGTGTCCATTTGTAGTTTTGTCACTGGGTTACTTTATGTGGTCACAACTGCTCAACTTACAAATCCTCTAAAATAAGTCTTGACTGCTCGCGCCAAGCTACCTAGAGGGTGAGCAGGGGTTATTTTGGGGAGAGTAATTCCCTTGCCCTGACTAGAGGAGAGGGTCCGTGCTTATCACATGTACCTACCTGTGCCAACCAGAGACCCCCAATTCTAACAAGAGGCGATTTTGATTCGTGCTGCATTTTGCTTAGCATTTTATGGCGCATTCAGGGTGGAGGAACTGGTTCCAAGGAACAAAAGGGAATCGCAGGGTGGCCAGGTGAAATTAAACAACTGGGGCTCCATGATGATTTTCTTACATAAGTCCAAAACTGATCAAGGAATGAGGGGTGAGCCATAATAGTACACAAAGCTGTTGGTAGTACATGCTGCCCCGTTGCTAGATTGGGGGCCTTCATGGCACAATGGGCGCGGGCCACAGCAGGGCCACTTCTGATACTTGAGGATGGGTAACTCCTCACTGTCTTTCAGTTTGAAAGGGTCATGGGTTTGGCCATTCAGGAAGCTAGTCTGGATGCAGCTAGTTTTGGGACTCATTCCTTTAGGATTGGGGTAGCCACAGAGGCAGTGGTCAGGGGGCTGCAAGAAGAACAAGTCAAGAAGCTTGGCAGGTGGTCCTCTAATTGCTAAAAGCCTTACATGCGGTTGCACATGCTATAGCCCGTAGTTTCTGTTTCAGTCTTACTTGCAAGTTGACATCCTGTGACTCATTGGTATAATGTGGCATAGTGCTATGTTCAGTGGTATGCTTGGTCTTTGCAGTTAAGCGGTGCACTGACGGGGTTTTTCTGTTTTACGTTGCTTGCAGTTTCTTCATCTTGTGACTCAGGGGAGAAGTCTGCACTGGTCCACCATCACAACAGCAGGAGGTCACCTTGTCACTCAGAAGGTCAGCAGTCCATGAACGAACGGCACAGGTTATGGCCCAAGTTCACTCTCAGGCCCGAGAACAACAAGAAATGTGGATTGTGGGGCATTCGTATGTCCGTCGTTTAAAACGTTCTTTTCAGGAGCACTTGAGGCCAGGGCGCGTAAGTTGGGGACAAAAATAGTGTTTCATTGTCAGGGTGGAATGTGCGTGGGGCAACTCAGGGAGCTGGTGAACCGTGCTTTAAGAGAAAATAAGGACCACCAGCAATATGGATCCTGCACCTGGGGGGTAAAGACTTGGCTCGCCTGGAACGGAGGGTACTTGTGGAAGAGTTGCTTACTGAGGTGACATGGTTGGGAAGGCGGTGGCCCGATGCCATGATAGTATGGTCTCACATGATCCCAAGGTTCCTGTGGAGAGGGGGGCGAGTCGGTGCGGTGTTGAATCACGCGGTAAAGCGGATCAACAATAAGTTAGATAAGCTGTTCAGGACCCTTAAACTGAAGTCAATAGGGCTTGGGTACATCCGGGGGAAACAGTTTGTCTTGCAGGACGGGGTTCACCTCTCAGCAAAATGGAATCAGGCATTTATGGAGGACATCTTAGAATGGTTGGAGAGCTCAAGGCGCGGGACATGGCCTCTCAGGGGGTTTGAGGGGGAGACCAGATAGTCGGGCAACTATGCTGGTCTGTGGCGGTAAGGTCCTGATTGGTAAGCATAGTCTTCGGGACTTAGTGGTCAGCACCATGTAACTCCAGGGGCAGTAACAGCTGGTGTGTAGGCTGTCAGGGTACAGGGGTTGGGGGAGTCACTCTTTCCAGTGGGCCTGTGACCACCCTCGCACCCGCATGCGCATCAAGGGCGCGAGTATGCAAATGTTAAGCCCCCATTATGGAGTTTAAGGCTTAGGGCGTAGGGCGGCCCAGGGGAAAGTATCTGTCCGATAAGCCATACCCCCTGCGCAAGCTTACTCCGTTGGAGTATTTGTTCGTTTACCGGGACCAGGCGGCTGCCTGTCATTGACCTTGCCATAGGCTCTAGAGGAGGTATGCAGAAAGTATACATATGCATGTTAGATTACAGTAGAAGTGTTCTCTGTATTAGAGTATGTTAAAGTTAGTCAAGTGGGATTATGTGTATAACAATGCATCTGGACTTTCTACGTAATTGTACATAATGTCAATATTAATCAATGTTTTTTAATTTTGTATTAAATACGGCTGGGGGGTCACACCCCAATCCAAAATTTGTGTGGGGTTAAATGATTGGCTTCATGAGTTGATGGGGTAAAAAGGTTCAAATCCCTTACTCGGAAAGACATGAGCATTAGGTTTGTTTTTTGTTATCTTGCCCTAGACAGGGGCTACAACCCCTGACCCCCTAAAGTGAATAAGATGCAACTAGTTTTTGCTAGGGCAGGATGTATTCTTAATTGATTTTTCCGGGAAAAATTCCAATAGTTCACATGAAGTGTTTGAACATTTATTCGCACTCTAGAAACCAGAGTGAGTGAGATGAGTGAACAGCCAACACGTGTTTCACCCCTTACACGGCCATCCGGCCTGGGGCTTCCTCACGGCGGTTTGAAATAAATAGTAATCCATCAGCGTCGTCAAAGTATCGGGTGTCTAATCCAATCTAAATTCTCTGCGTAATGCCGGGCTAGTGAATTCGTTCTGGTGTCTTCTCTGCGTGTGTTTGCGGTACCCGGCTTGGGGTTAAATGATTGCCTTGGACGAGGGAGGGAGATCCCGTCCATCCAAGGGTGGGACGGTTTAGGTCCAAAGGTAAGAGGACTTAGGCAGTGCCAGGCCATATGCCGCGCAACTCTGAAAGTGAAAGCACGCAGCACACTGAAAATAAACAAATCAGACCTCCTGCCTCAAGTAGGAAAAATGCAATAAAGAATTAGTGCTCACGGTGTAAGAACCGAAGTGAAGTGGCCAGTAGCCATGGGATGACTCAAACGTTGGTGATTTTTGGTTTCTGCGCACTTTCACTGTGTCCCAGTGGAAAGTGCATGCGCACTCTGAGTGCATGTGGTGAGATAGGCCTGCCCTCCCATAGGAATGCATGGGGAATGTATGTGTCCCTGGTAGTTCCTGATGCGTGGGGTGTGCAGGCACGAGTCTGGTATGTGCGGACTCGTGTGATTGAATGCTGCACAATGATGCGTGCAGCAAGTTTGTGTCTAATATGGAAGTGCCACTTCTAGAAGTGTGCCTGTCTGTGCAGTGAATGTGCTGGCGTGTGATTGGCTGGAGCTGGCTGGGTTGCCAGGCTCCATGAGTCATGATGGGTCTGCCCGGTGGTGAGTGTTGAGATTAGCATGTGTGATGTGAGGGAGGGGTGCACCTGGGTCCTGAATAGGGCTGGGCTTTCCCCCACACAATGCTGGCTCCGCCCCCTGTGGTGTGTCTAATGTCCCTAGCCCTGCCAGTGAATAGAGTGAGGGGCTGAGCACATCAAGAGTGCTCACAAACCAGCTGCGACTGGTTTTTCCCCCCACCCTGAAGCCAGACAAAGGATTTCATGTATAAAAAGGGGCTGTGTCTCCTTGAAAAATGTTCTCTTCCAGGATCCTATCTGAGGGGGAGCTGCTGCTGCTGCTGGGCGCCAGGAGGACCGCCACTTGGACTGCCTCCCCTGCCTGGAGGCCCAGTGAGCTGGCTCTGGGCCCAGCCTTGCCCCCCGCAATCTTGCTGCAGTCCTAGGAGGACTTTGTTCTGGACTTGTGAACCTTTATTTGTGCCCTAGCGCTGGGAGCGCTTTACTTTCACCTCCAAGCGCCTGAAAGCGCTTTATTTCGCCCATAAGCACCTGGAAGCACTTTATTTCGCCCCTAAGCGCCTGGGAGCGCTTTATTCTGTCCACTTGTGTCATTATTCACCTAGCGCAGGGAGCGCTTTATGTGTATATAGCGCTTGGGAGCGCTTTATTTTCCTTTCGCGGCTGCCCACGCCGCGTTTTGCCGTGAGCCAACCCCGGATTGAGCCCGAGATTGTCCCCGCCGCCGCCTGGCCCGCAGCAGGAAGTCAGGCAGGCCGGGGGCGGGACCGAGGGACAACAGGAAGTCACCCTACTTCCCCCAGGGCTCCCAGGAGGAGGGAGAGCCCCGGAGTGCTGCAGGGAGCGAGGCTCCTGTGTAAGGGAAAGAGCTCTGTGTCTGCCAGCGAGGCCCCGGAGGAGAGGAGCCCCGCCCACGGCACCAGCGCGACCGACGCCAGCCCCCACCACGTTCGAGGAAGCAGCGCCAGAGAGGAGATCCGCCCCAAGGAGCTGCCGCTACACAGGGAAGCCGGTGAGTGCGGGCGTCTCGGCAAGGAGCTCCACAGCTCTGGGGGCAGTTTGCTTTCAACATAGAGCGGCCCCGGTTGGCAGTGGGCCGCTCAACGAGTAGCTGGGGCATTTCTGACAGCCCGGGCCCGAGAGGCTCCACAGTTGTTTACCCCGCCATTTTCTTTCGAGCCCAATGCATTTTGGGCATTCCTTTGTAATCGAGTCCCCCGAGCGGGACTCCCGCATTGCGGCCGCATTCTTTCTTAGAGCCTGCGAGGCTCGGGGGCATTTTAGTGTTTCGTGTCCCCCGTGGCTCTGGAAGGCCGCATTTGGTTCTTTAGAGCCCAGAGAGGCTCTTTGTTGCCCATTTGTTCTCGAGTCCCCCGAGAGGGACTCCATCACTTCGGGGGCATATTTCTATTCAGAGCCTGAGAGGCTCAGGGGGACATCGTATTTGTTTAGGGCCACGAGGTTCCAGCATTGGCCCCATTGTCTCCCCAGCTGACCAGCACTTAGTGGGCAGCTGCTTCGTTTAGGCCCCCGACATTTGGGACAGTCACAGGTTGTGACCTTATGTGATTGCTGCGCAATTGTTCCTTGCTGCACCGCTGAAGGTATATTTCTGCCTCATGTGTTTCCCTTCCCTACACCTCTTAATGTGTTGTTTATGCATCATGTGTTCTCCTGTGCTGCACCTCTGAATGTGTTTTGATGCATCATGTGCCTTGTTCTTACACCGCTGAATGTATGTTTATGCATCATGTGTTTTGTTCCCATGCCTATACCCCTAAATGTATGGTGATACTTAGGTGGTTGTTTTTCTCCTAGTACAGGTGTTGCTAGTTAGGTCCTGGTTCCCTGCGCAATATTCTCCTAAGGTGGTTAGGGTTGCGTAGGTGGTACTTAACCTTTACCAGTAGTTACTGGTTGTGTGCTAAAGTGATTATTATTCTATGATCTACAACGTGCTATTTCTAACAGTATTCATAGTGCTAAGTGTCTATTCCTGACAGTGGTCCATGTGGCCCTGTCTTGTACATATCCCCTGTAAATTCTGCCCGTGCCTGTTGGCACATTGTAAAGTGTGTGTTTTTATCTAATGGTTTTTGGTATAATACAAAGGCTATTTTTATAAGTTCAAGAAGTCTTTATTCGATTAGTTCATCATAAAAGACATAAAATACAGTATATACATATAAAACCGTTAAAACAAGTATTAAATCATTTATAGCTAATCAGCTTCTTGTACAAATATGCAAAATTTTAGAAAGGGACTCTGATACAACCATAGGTCAGCAGGTTACAAAAGACTAAGCAGTCACCATTTGGTTAAATTTGATAAGCCTGCATCTTAGCACCCATGCCCACCCAAGGAATTTAGCGACCCCCACAACAATAAGAGACTCCAAGTTGGTTTTTAGCAGTCTAGTAGCTTCCGCAGCCGATCTGGTACCTAAGTTTCTACAAACCGGTCTTAGCCATTTAGCTCTGGGGGCAGAATAAAGAGGGCACACATACAAAAAGTGATTCAGGCTTTCCCCGGTACCTTGACACCTGGGACAAAACCCCGACCTTTCTATTCCCCACTTTTTGGTAAACTCCCCAATTGGAAGCGAACCGCATCTAAATTGAAAAAATAATTTGCGGTCCAGGGGTTTAGATATGGTATCCCAGAACCATTCAAGCTTGGGCGCGTCCTTATGTACAATAAACAGTCCAGTAAGGCTGCTTGAACTCGTTTTCAAGTACATGTTATGAGTCACCCAATCCCAGTAACATTTTTTTAGTTCCTTTTTAGAGGGGAAATTGGCTGACTCAGGCGTGGACCAGAGATCTCCAAGACCCAAAGCTAGTAAAATGGCCTTGAGGTCTCTGAACCATCCGATGTTTGTGACACCAGGGCTATTTTTGACCTCCAAGCATGCAGCAGCATAATGGTGGAGTTCTGGTGTTGTCCACAGACGGCGCCAGAATGTTAGTGGACGAAGTCTTGCTTGATCCTCCACCGAGTGGCACCCCAAGTCATAAAGAAGGGGAGTTAGTGGGGTCGACTGTGGCAAACCTGTAGACATTCTCAAAAATTTATTTGGAGCATGTTTTAGTGGATCCATATTGCTACCACCCCATAATTCCGCACCATACAGGACTGCAGATAGAACCTTACCACCATAGATCTTAATAAGCGGGGACGTCGGCCTCGTAAATGACCCTTTGTGTTCCTTGATCAGTGCCCCGCCCAACTGTTGGTGTTTCAGGGTCATGAGCTCGATCTGATGGGTCCAGCTCAAAGTGTCACTAAAGGTAACTCCCAGGTAGGTGAAGTGCTTTGTTTGCTCCAGGGGGATATCCCCCATGGAGACCCTGGCGGTTATTTGTTTGTGCCCCCTTAAAACCATAAATTTGGTTTTAGACACGTTCACTTCCAGCTCATATTCGCTGCAGAACCTCTCAAACCTTGACAGTGCCTTTTGCAGACCATGTCTGGTACGTGAAATCAAGAGAGTATCGTCAGCGAACATGAGCAGGGGGATACGCATGCCAGCCAAACTTGGAGCATCCGTGGAAAAGTTGTCAAAGTATTTAGTGACCCCGTTGATATATAGGGAAAACAAGGTAGGTGCCATGACACAGCCTTGTCTGACGCCTTTAGCCACTGGAAAGTTCTCCGTCACCTCACCCGGTTTACCCCAGCGCACATAAGCAAAAGTCTGGGCATGGAGGTTCACTATGATACGTACCAATATGGGGGGCATACCCATCTCCAATAGGGATTTCCATAAGCCTGCCCTCGGGACCAGGTCAAACGCTGACCTAAGATCCACGAAGGCCGCATACAGGTTGCCTTTACCCAGGGTGACTGTCTTCCAGTGCAAAAGCATAAATCGGAATGCCTGATCCAAGGTGCTCACATGGGAGCGGAACCCAGCTTGGAGAGGGGTGAGAATGTCATACTCCTCTATCCATGCCTGGATCCTAGTGAGCACAAGACGGGTTATGATCTTCTGTACCGCGTCTATTAAACTGATCGGCCGGTAGTTGGATGGAACCGACCGATCGCCCTTCTTGAAGATAGACAATATTTCAGCACCAGCCCAAGAATCAGGTACTCTGGCGTCTGCTGCCAATGCATTTACCAAACGCACCAGGTATGGAACCCAGAGATCATGATCCTCTAGAAAAATATCCGCTGGGATACAGTCTGGACCAGGCGCTTTTCCCCTAGGAATGGCTTTCAAAACTGCTTCAACTTCATTAGCCGAAAACACAAGAGTGTCAAAAGATAATGGCCAGCTAATGGGAGCATTCGCAGTGTTACGACATCTAAATTGTTCCACAAAGTGGGACACCCATTTTTGAGGTTCAACAGAAGCGGGGCTTGGGCGATCATCCTGTGAGCTACCCCACCTGAGGAGATGCCAGAACTGCTGTAAGTTCCTAGAGCCACAGGCCTCAGGTAGAGATGTCCATCGCTCGTTGTCCCACGCGGCTTTGGCCTGACGTTTGGCTTTATTAAAAGCCTTCCTACTTTCTGTAATTAGGGCAGGGTTCTTTGATTTTAAAGCCTTAAACAGATCTGCGTGGGACTTTCTGCAGGCTTCATTAAACCAATTTAATGGTTTCCTGCCCTTCCCTTTCCCTTTGTTTGCAACGTACTTAACAAACAAAGATTTTAGGGACTGAAACAAACTGGCATGAATAGTTGAAAAATCTGAGATCTGTACATCACACTTTTCAATTTCCACCAGAGTGTTTGAGACCAGAGCTCTAATCTTTTTGCGTGCTTCCACGTCTACCGAAACCTTTGGCCAGCGCACCCTCCTCATATCTTTCGTGAGTACAATCGCTTCCTCAACAGGATTAGGCTGTCGTGCAACCGTCCCTACAAAACTAAAATCCTTCAGTTCTGCCACCAAGGGTTCGTGGTCACTTTCTTGGCGCGGTTTAACAATCATATCCAAAACCACCGGCCACATTTTCATATCAACTAAAATGTAGTCAATACGACTACTGTGCCTACCATTAAAAAAAGTGTGATTACCCGTCCTGTCCGAGCTAGTTCGACCATTGAGTGCTCGGAGCCCCCAGTTCAAACAGAGACCTTTAATATATGTGGCTGCCTGAGACCATTTAATTATCGGGGGAATTTCAAGTTGTGGGATCCCCCAAGTCTGGTCCTCTGCTTCAGTTAGTAAACCATCGTCATAACTTAATGGTTCGAAGCAGGTGTTAAGGTCCCCCATCACCACTACATGTCCGAGATTAACATTGGAACTTAAAAAATCATCTAAACAAGTAAGGGTGTGCGAAACTCTGCCACCCGTCACTCCCCTGGCATAAACATTAATCAGCATTATAACCAGCCCACTGCATGTTTGAATGCTAACTATCAGTAAGTCAGGACAATCAATAAAAATTTCTTTGACAGTTACACCTGCAGCTTGGCGAACCCATGTTGTGAGGCCACCCATAGCCCGACCTCTCAGACCTTTGGTCGCAGGCTTGTAAAAGTTCAGGAAACCTTGGAAATACACTGGGGTAATTGCCCAAGTCTCCTGAAAACACCAAATATCTCCTTGATAAATGAACTCCACCCAATCAGGAATACATGTGCGAGATTCTAAACCTGCAATGTTCCAACAACCCATAACAGTACCCTTGTTGTACATTAACTCACATAGGTTAGTAGTCTCAAAAGGGTGAGAATCATTAGACTGGGGAGGGGTTGCTTCAGGCACAGAGGCAACCAGGCTCGTACTTGGCAACATCAAACCCGCAGGCCCGGCCTGAGGACATGGCTCTGGATCTGCACCCGCTATAATAACACTCTTTAGGAAAAAAGGGGTTAATGCCATTTCCAGTGTGCCTATCTCCACTCGGTTAGCCATGCCCCCCTCAATACAATTACAGGGTTGTTTGAATAAACTTCCATTGATGATTGATGAATTGAACAGAACAACCCTCCCTCCCTTATAATCCAAGTTAGATTCATCATCCCTTATCAACGCTACTGGTCAATCATTTGTTGATAACCCTGCTAGGGGGTCATAAAGGTTCCTCAACGGTATATTCCAGTGGTCCTTAGGGTTCAGACTAGATGGATGATGATAAGCTGGATAAAAGCTAGGGAGCTGTTGGGCCTGAGGAAAAACATGGGTTAGAGGAGCTATGGGGTACAAAGTATTATTTGGTGCGGGATAGTTCAGTAAGACTGGTGGGCCAGGAGGTTGAGTTTTGATTTTAGCCCAACCTGGTGTTTGCAAGGGACAATTGTAGCTAGATTGGTTATAGGAACAATACCGTTCCTCGGGATTAATTTGAGGTCCATGGAAACTAGTTGTAAAGTTGGACCATTTGAGGAGGCTTTTGGTGTTTTTAGCATGGGGTTGTTCAATTGGGTTAATCAGGGTCTCAGGATAAAAATAACTAAGGTTCCTGGTACAAACCCCTCCCTCATGTTTTCCTACAAACCAATCTGAGATATAGGATACTACTCTGTTATCCCTAAAGTTGATGATGACTATATCACCCGCTATATCTTTTGGGCGAACCCCCACCCATTGACATCTTCTGACCGAAACAATATCCCCATTAAGATGTGCAGGAAGGGGTCTATTTGTCTTTAGCCAAAAGATGACTTTATTTTTTAGGCTTTCATAGTTTTCCCGATCCCCTTCCGAGACTGGTGGCACGCCTGTCATTACAATAACAAAGTTCATGGAATCCGGTGGTAAGTCCACGTTGTGCCTCCTTGATGGGGGTTTGTGGGGATTACCGGTTGAGGGAGCCGATTTACCCTCCCCTTTCTTTGGTTGTTGCACAGTTCCCTGTAGAGGGGGTTTGGTAGCGACTACCCTGGGATTCGCATTGGCCGTATTAGGTGGTCTTGGGGGTTTAACAGCCACTGCAGATGCTTTATTTGAATTTGTATTACCTGCCGTGTGTAAAGCACTTTGTGGGTTAGTGGATACACCCTTGCCCTTAACTGAAGTAGTAGGTTGTGTTAACTCAGAGGACACCAATAGGCGATCCAATTTGTCACTCAAAATCCTAACACGCTCCAGCAACGGTAACATGTATGATTTAATGAGCTTCTCTATGAAGACACAAGACGCCTCACTAAACCCTTCAGTAGCTAAGGCAGGAGTAGGCGAGTTTTGTGGTTCTGGCGCCGGTAGCTCTACTTGAGGGGAGATTAGTTGGTCAGGGACTACAATGGGTGGGGGTGATGATACTATCTGGCGATTTTGGCCTTTCCTTTTTACCCCACCCTTTCTCCTTCTTTTTCTCGGTGGGGAACGCACCACCCTCTTTACATCATCAGACTTAGTACCAACGTCACCCATACTCCTCAAGGGTATGTTCTCGCCGGGTTCAACACAGACCAGTGAGGAGTTCGGCAACGTGGGACAAGACCCAAGGTCCCTAGGTTGGCTATCTGGAATGTTTGCATCAACAAAGCTCGAGTGATCAATGGGAATACAAGCTAACTGATCACCACTAGTTGCACTAACACAAGGCGGCGAAATAATAGGAAACCTAAAAATGCTGGGGGTTTGGTTGATATCTGTACCATCATCCTCAATCGAGCTCAGCCCACGGGCATCCGTAGCCTGAGTAAAGTTTGAGTCTGAGGGGAAGGGCAATTGGCTTCTCTTCAGTTGCTCAATAGAGCGTCGTCGCTCGGCTCTTCTCTCAGCAAGGAGGAGATCCCTATCTACATCCTTGATAGTTTTTTTGAAAAATTTATCAAGAGGGCCAAGTGGAAAAGTGCCCACACCAGGGGGGGCTGAGTGACTCATATCGAAAGAGATAAACAGGATATATTAACTACCCGTAAAAATTGCCTTATTACAATGTTAGCAGCGGCACAGAAATGGGCAACCAACAGAGAAATAAATAATTAAAATAACATCTACATTAAAAGAAATTATCAATACCCTGGCCCAGCCCGGCCTCCTGCGGCCCCTGACGGCCACAGACGGTCCCGCCCTTGTCCCGGGCTTCTCCCGGGACGCTCCCGCACGCTCCCGCTAGCGGGTACAAGCCTTCACTTTTATAAATGGTCCGTAGAAATGTAGGCGGGGCGTGGAGGACAGGGAGAGCGGCCAGGTGTTGGTAGGCAGGCGCGGTAAGCAGAGACTTCTGGTCCTAGAAGTCCTGCTCCGCGCGCTCGCAGCCCTGGTCCAGTCCACGCTCGCACAACCCGGCTCCCTGGTGGCACTGGAGCGCAGCGGGACCCGCGGAGCGGGTTCCGCAAGTTGTAAAGGTGAGAGTAGGGTTCAGGAATGCCCAAAGACCTCGGCAGCAATAATCACGAAGAAAGGCGTCCCACGGCGGTTTCTCAGTTCAAGCCTTTTAATGAAATGCAGGCGGGCGTGGAGGACAGGGAGAGCGGCCAGGTGTTGGTAGGCGGGCGCGGTAAGCAGAGACTTCTGGTCCTAGAAGTCCTGCTCCGCGCGCTCGCAGCCCTGGTCCAGTCCACGCTCGCACAACCCGGCTCCCTGGTGGCACTGGAGCGCAGCGGGACCCGCGGAGCGGGTTCCGCAAGTTGTAAAGGTGAGAGTAGGGTTCAGGAATGCCCAAAGACCTCGGCAGCAATAATCACGAAGAAAGGCTATTTTTATATATAACCTTGTGTGGAGTTTCCTTTGTGGTGGGCCTTGGGTGTTGTTGCTGGGGGTGCACGCGCAAACACTTAACTCACATTGCCTCCAAGTTTAGCCTTACTGCTCGTGCTACGTTACCAAGGGGGTGAGCAGGGATTATCTTGGCGTGTAACTTCCTTGCCCTGACGTGGAAGTGGTGGCCTCTGACTGACTTTGGCGCAAGCCCAGGCCAGCCAGGGATCCCATTTCTAACATTGGCTGGCAGCGGAAAGGATAAGGATTTGTGTTTGCGCTGTACCACAGTGGCAACTGGCTGCACCACAAAACTCTGCATTTTAGATAAATCACATTTTGGGGATTATTGTTTTTTGAAGTTCCATATTTCTTCTCCTGAAGGTATCATTGTGTAATTGTGTCCAGTACATTTGTTCCCCGCCCTGCGCCCAGAGTTTGGTACCTGTGTCACGTGTGGTCAGGTTAAGGAATCAGGGGTGGTAGAAACTGCCTTACCAGTCTGAGGGGGGGGGTTGTGTGTGGATGAATGGTGTGTTGCACTGGACAAGTGAGTGTGAGTTCTCTGGGATAGGGAACTTGCTGAATACCTTTGTGAATTGTGTACTCCTGTTTAAGCTCAGGCCCCTAGGTTACCTGTGTTAATCTTTTCTCTAGAAAGTCTGCCAAAATGAAGCCTGTTTTTGATTTCAGTGATCTAGATACCTACAGTAAAGGGGAGCTGGTAAGGTTCTGTGAAGAGAGAGACATAGGGTGGGGTGAGTCAAACTATTACGGACTTAGGGACCGCCTGATAAGATGGCAAGAGGATCAATGGGATCTTGAGCGCAGTGAGGAAAGGGCCTGGGCCTCACACCTTGAGGGTGGTGGGCTGTGGAGAGCCCTGAAGATTCAGAAGAGGGGGGAGAAGATGACAGTACATGGGTGCCAGTAGAGAGCGAGGACCCCATAGATAGGGAGTCCCTTGCTGGGTCCAGTGTAGGGGGCAGCGCCCCATCCCTTTCCCGGTCCCTGTCCCCAGAGGAGTTGGAAGATAGGAGGGAAGAGAGGGAGCACCATCTGGATTTGGAGAAGCTCAGGTTAGAGCATGCCAAAGAGATAGCGCAGCTGGGTGTGCAGGAGAGGATGGCGGAGGCGGAGAGGGACTTTGCCAGAGAGAGATTAGCTCAGGAGGTAAGATTGTTCCCTGAGCGCAGTTTTAATTTTCTGGACTCCCCAGGGAGGGTTGAGTTCAGTGGTGGCAGCTATATAGGCATTAGTGCAAGAAGTCCCACTCCCAGTTCCCAGAGTATGGTACCTGTTTCCCCAGAAGAGGAGTATAGGTTGAAGTTCAGGGACAGTAGGAAACTGTCTCACCAGTCTTGAGAGGAGTTTGCAGGGGACTGTCAGTGTGCATTG
Source organism: Lissotriton helveticus (assembly GCF_964261635.1). Taxonomy (NCBI): domain Eukaryota; kingdom Metazoa; phylum Chordata; class Amphibia; order Caudata; family Salamandridae; genus Lissotriton; species Lissotriton helveticus. The sequence continues at coordinate 1,028,018,345 of NC_136063.1, forward strand.
ATTGAGTGGTTAGAGGTTCCCACGGGACCTGATTTTGACAAACTGTTTGATCTTATTCTCAAGGAGAAAATGCTGAGTCGTTGTTGGCCGGAGTTGCGCCAGCACTTGTTGAGGTGTGAAACCATGGATCCTTGGGAGCTTGCAAGATAAGCAGACCGCTGGGAGAGTGCCAGAGGTTCTCTAGAGTCATTGGTGAGTGACTCCAAAAGTAGTGGTTCAGGTATCTTCCAGCCCAGCGTGGTGGAAGAGGCTCAGTGTAGCCCAGCTAGGTCCCAGGATAGCGAGGAGGGTGTAGGGGCTTACTGCCTGGCTCAGTGGAGCAGGAGTAAGTGGGAGACCGAGGGTCCCCAGACGCACAAAGCCCTGCCTCAGGACTTGGATGGTTTCTGTAGGGAACACCAGGTTGGGGACCTAGGCTGTCCTGTTAGTCCATTTGAGAAAGATCTCCTAGTGAGTAGAGGACCTGGAGCATCTGTAAACAGAGCTCCTGTGGTTCTAGAGTCTGGCAGTACCGCTCCGGTAGGGAGGGTACAGGAGTCCAGCATGAGGAGTGATTGGGGGATGAGTTTCCCAGTGGATGCACCAGTGGACCAGGGACTAGCCAGTTGGGCTAGATCTTCTTGGGGGGACCCGGCTGGCGCCACTTCTGTTCTGGGGGATCTTCACGCACTGTCAGGTGGACAGGGGACGGGAGATCTGCGCCAGACAGACAGTCACACAACATATGTGTCATTTGTTAGCCTCAGGGGGATGGTGTGTAAATCTACAGAAGTCCTGGAGTGCCAGGCATTTATTCCACCAAAGGTTCTAGACCCGAGGTTGGAAGGCCAGGTTCAGGATCAGCCTGACCTGAAGGGTAGGACGACTGTAACCAGTGTCCTGACAGGTTCTTCTTCCAGAGGAACCTCTCCAGTTGGGAGAGTGCAGACCTCTGGAAGGGGGTGCAGAGGGTGGGAGAGCCCACCTCTGACCCCGGTGCAACCTGAGGGGTTAAACCCTGGGTTGGAGTGGCGTTCTAGGTGTACCCCTCGTCAGAGGTGGAGGAACCCTAGAAGAAGAGGTAGGGGGAGGAGAGCCTTCCCCGAGACTCCTGGTCCACTTAAGGGTGTAGACCCTAGGCTGGAGAACCAGTGGCAGTCTAGTCCTGTCTTGCAGACAGGAAGAGTGGAGAATGGCTACTATGTGCCAGGGGTTATTACCCCCCGCTCTGCGAATAGGCAAGGACCAGTGGCACCTGGGTGGCCCAGGGCCTGGCCGCCGACAGCTCGGGAGTACCAGTGGGGTAGCCCAGTTGGTCCAGACAGTGTTTTGAGACGGAATCCCATGGGTTCACCGCAGCATAGAACAGGAGGGTGTCCCTGCAGTTGCGGGCCCGCGTCCGTGTTCTATCGCCCCGAGCAGGGAAGCCCATCACGGTGGTGATTGGTCTACCCTGCGTTTTGGCTGGAAGGGGGTTGTGTTGGACTTGGCCCTTCTGGCAGGTTCACCCCTAAACTTTTTGCTTTTAATGGTGACCTGGTGATGGTGATTTTAGGGTTCTGGGCACTTTCACTGTGTCCCAGTGGAAAGTGCGTGCGCACTCTGAGTGCCAGTGGTGAGATAGGCCTGCGCTCCCATAGGAATGCATGGGGAATGTATGTGTCCCTGGTAGTTCCTGATGCGTGGGGTGTGCGGACTTGAGTCTGGTATGTGCGGACTCGTGTGATTGAATGCTGCGAAATGATGTATGCGGCGTGTATGTGTCTAGTGTGGAAGTGCCACTTGCATACATGGCTGTGCGTGTGCTGTAAAGGTGCTGCCGTGTGATGGGCTGGCTGGGATGCCAGGCTCCATGAGTCATGATGGGTCTGCCCGGTGGTGAGTGTGGAGATTAGCATGCTGATGGCTGGGGAGGAGTGCACCTGGGTCCTGACTAGGGCTGGGCTTTCCCCACACAATGTTGGCTCCGCCCCCTGTGTTGCGTCTAATGACCCTAACCCTGCCAGTGAATAGAGTGAGGGGCTGAGCACATCAAGGGTGCTCCCAGACCAGCTGCAACTGGTTCTTCCCCCACCCTACCCACAGACAAAGGAATTTACAGTATAAGAAGGGGCTGTGTCCCCTTACAATTTGTTCTCTTCCAGGATCCTATCTGAGGGGGGGCTGCTGCTGGTGGGCGCCAGGAGGACCGCCACTTGGACTGCCTCCCTGCCTGGAGGCCCAGTGAGCTGGCTCTGGGCCCAGCCTTGCCCCCCTGCCTACCTGAGAGACTCTTGCTGGACTTTGGGGGCCTGAACTTTGCCCTATAGCGCCTGGGAGCGCTTTGCTGTTAATTGTTGATCCCCTCCATCACCTGGAAGCGCTGGATTCGTCCCCTAGTGCTTGGGAGCGCTTATTTCAGCCACTAGCGCTTGGAAGCGCTGTAATTGCCCCTAAGCGCTTGGGAGCGCTTTTGTTCACAGCCGGTGCCCACCCGGCATTTACCCCTCATATTTGCCAATTTTAGAGTCTCCTAGCAGGTGCCCAGCCCGCCGGGGACCTTGCCGCTATTTTTGTGGACCTTGCTGTATATTTAATTCACGGGAGCCCACCCCGTATTGCCGCCAGTTAAAGGAAATCGCCGCCGGCCCGCGACCAGGAAGTCAGGCAGACCGGGGCGGGACTGCTGGACACCCCCATGACGTCATTCCCCGGGCCACGCTCTGATTGGCTGCCGGCCCGGGACCTGACTGGCAAGCAGGAAAGCGGAAGCAACGGCGCGAGGAGCAGGGCAGCTGCAGGTGCAGGCGGGGCTCCAGTGTCTGAGGAGAGCCCCGCGCTGCCTACAAGAGGAGCCAGGCCGACGTCCCTCCCCTGGAGCTCCCAACAGCGAGGCAGAGCCCCAGAGGACAGCGAGAAGTGTTCAGGGACGGGACCGGCAGAGTGGCCCTACAGTGCCGGTGAGTGGATCTAGCCGGTAGGAGAGGGTGCGAGGCCGAAGCCCCGTGGTGCTAGTTTGGGAAGAGGGGGAGGCGTCAGGGCACATTGCCGGTGACCGCCACCCCCCCCTCTCTCCCTGGTTATTTTCCGCAGACGGGGCATCCCTCCAGAGCCTGAGAGGCTCCGACCTGGGGCATTGCTTGTTTTAGAGCCCTGAGAGGGCCCCGGGGGCCATTGTGAGTTTGAGTCCCCCGTGAGGGACTCCAACAGCGGCATTTTTGTGATTTGGAGCCCCGAGGCTCCTGGGGGCCATTGCGAGTTCGAGCCCCCCCGAGCGGGACTCCAACGACACCGCACTCCTTTACTTGGAGCCCAGAGAGGCTCTTGAGGGCATGTTGTATTTAGAGCCCAGAGAGGCTCACCGCCCATTTTGTATTCAGAGCCTGAGAGGCTCAGGGGGCATTGGATTTGTTTATGGCCACAAGACTCCAGCGTTGGCCCCATTGTCTCCACAGCTGCCCAGCACTTCGTGGGCAGCTGCTACGTTTAGGCCCCCCCTGACATTGGGACACAGGGCGTCCTAGCCCCAACAAGGCCAGAGGGCCTAGGGACAGTCACAGGTGGTGACTTATGTGAGTTTGGCGCAATTGTTCTTTTGCTGCATCTCTGATTATTTATGCGTCATGTGCCTTGTTCCTACACCTCTGAATGTGTTGTTTATGCATCATGTGTTTTCCTTCCCTACACCTCTGAATGTTTATGCATCATGTGTAATGTTCATATGCCTATACCCATAAATGTATGGTGATACTTAGGTGGTTGTTTTTCTCCTAGTACAGGTGTTGCTAGTGAGGTCCTAGTTCCCTGCGCATTATTTTCCTAAGGTGGTGTGGGTTGCGTAGGTGGTACTTACCTGGTACCAGTAGTTACTGGTTGTGTGCTATTTTGTGCTACAGTGATTTATATGCTATGTTCTAAGTGATATTCTAAGTGCTAGTTCTAAAAGTTCCCATTCCTGACAGTAGTCCATGTGGCCCAGTCTTGTACATATCCCCTGTTAATTCTGCCCGTGCCTGTTGGCACATTGTAAAGTGTGTGTTTTTATCTAATGTGTTTTGGTATAATACAAAGGCTATTTTCATATATAACCTTGTGTGGAGTTTCCTTTGTGGTGGTCCTTGGGTGTTGTTGCTGGGGCTGCACGTGCAAACATTTAACTCACATTGCCTCCAAGTTTAGCCTTACTGCCCGTGCTACGTTACCAAGGGGGTGAGCAGGGGTTATCTTGGCGTGTAACTCCCTTGCCCTGATGTGGAAGTGGTGGCCTCTGACTGACTTTGGCGCAAGCCCTGGCCAGCCAGGGATCCCATTTCTAACACTCGGCAATCCTCTAGCCCAGGATTCGGAATTGAGGTTGCTGTAGCAAAGCGTACCCGCTTCACATCCCGTCGAGCCGAACATGCACGCTAAAGTGAGGGGCCGCAGGAAATCTATTTGACTGAGATCTCCTGTTTGCGCAGCTTCCAAGGATTTTACCTAGAAGGTAACTCTGACAAAGGCAAGGATCTTTTCTAATTGATATTTGATGAGTGCAGCTGCATAGACATAGGACGCCCTCCGCGTGATGCCGGAGGTGAGTGCTTTTAAATCATCACCCCCCCCACTTGGTGGTGGGATATTCACACTAGCTTTTTTATTTAAATGTTTGTATAATATTGTATTTTTAATACAGATTTGTTAGGAGCAGGCTTACTCCTGATACTTCAATTTTACTGAATATGCGATCAAACTGTTGAGATACGAGGCATTCCAGCTAGGATCCTGGCTTCTTTTTTGACTTTTATTTCTCAGGACCTTCCCGTTTACATTATCCACTAACCTAGTCCTTATGATTTATGGCAGGAGGAAGATTTCTTCGCTTTCGATAATTTTATGGTCACAGCTCGCCTGGCGGGCTCCGGATAATACATAATCCTGCGATTGACTGTGCAGGTTACAAGTTACTAACAGAGTCGAGCTTCTTAAGTCTCCTTAGAGAATGTATGATTAAACAACTACCTCGAAGGCTAAACAACGACCAAAGCCAAACAACTATGTACTGAACCACAACTTACTGAACCACGAACATTAATCTATTGCCATACACTCTGAATCTACCACCACGTTCAAAACAACTCATGTTTGAATCACGATCCAAAAAATGTAATTTAATTAAATGAAACAACACTTCTATTAAAAACTACTTTTAATAAAGAATCTTGGGGCATATTATCAAGAAACGGCGTTAAAATTATCGCTGCTTTAGCGGCAGAAAACTGTCACTAAAGCGGCGATAATGGGCTTGATAATATGCCGAGGAGAATTCCAATAGAAGCCCAGGTTTTGGTGAGAACATGGGCTTCTAACGGAATTCTCCAAGGCATATTATCAAGCCCATTATCGCCGCTTTAGCGCCAGTTTTCTGCCGCTAAAACGGCGATAATTTTAACACCGTTTCTTGATAATATGCCCTATTGTGCCTCTACTGTTCCAGACTGGCCCAGTTACTCGCACTGAAGCAATGTTTTGCTGCAAATCAGCCCTTTTCAAAGAAAACCCAGTAACGCTTTTGCCACGACTATTACTATTTGTGTTACCTCTTTCCAAAAATGCCTATCTTGGAAATTGGGTCATCACTTCCACTGGTTACCACTTGATATTTGTTAATTGCGTGCTGTCCAAATAAGCGAGTGTGTAATTTTAACTGTGCCGTGTCAAGTTACATCCAGCCACTAGATGTCAGTTTTGCCAAAATACTGTACAAGTGCTGTTCATTTGCAGCTAGAAACGTCTGCTTATAATTAGTCCAGTTTCAGTTTTTGCACTTGGTCGGGGTTTTAAACTCAAGGTCATGAACATGGACATACTTTTTAGCCTCCTACCCTTGTCACATACTTTAAATAAATACCGATGGATCACTAATTGTCGTGCTTGCTTTTAAAAAGATGTTCATACTTTAGTAAACATAATATTGTTGAATTCTTTATTTAAACCAATTATACTAATATGATCTGTTGAAACCGTTTACCATATATGTGAACTTATAAATAAACTTACCTCTGAAAATTAGTTGTAAATGAAGTAGAAGTTAAGGAGGCCGTGGTTCAGGTCAAGTAGTGGTTAAGGAGGTCGTAGTTCAGGTACAGGTTGTTGTTTAGGATTCGTTGTTAAGCCTACTCGTTGTTAGAAGAAACGCGATATTAAGGTTGTTTCCCCTCCTTAGAAGGTGAGCTCCCAATCATGGACTCACTTTCCTCCCACTTTTACACGCACAATGAATTCTAAATATACTCCTTTTTCTTCTACAACACACCTTGCACAACTGTCCTATTGTCCTGATGAAGACTCTTTAGTGATGTCATTGATTTACACACGGTTATAGGGGTCGAAACGCTGACGTTCATTATTAAGAGTTGGTGCCCAACCAGACCCATACAATAAAGGAGGTTTGGCTAGGGTTTCTGTTATTGCCTAAACAACTCTATGAAAAGAAATATTGATGTTACATGTGCTGTGTTTTCTTTGTTAAGTTTGTATTCTTGGTATATGTACAGTCACTGTCTATTCCCTTTTATATGTCACTATTGTAGATAATCACTTATGTTAGCTGTGTAGGTTTTATACGTGTCTAGTTGTCATTTTCTAAAAATATATGATTTTTTTCAAATACATTAACGTTTTTTCAAGTTGATTGTCTTTTTGTTTAAAATATCGGTGGTGTGCGTTTGTTAAATCATTGTTGATAGTCCCACCCATGGAGGACACAACATCTCCATGTGTCCTCCCCATGGAGGACATCTGAGATGTGGCAGAACCACTGTTCGCATAATGTACCTATCCCCAGGTTCTGCATGTTACTGGACTACCCCATTAAGATTATCAATTCCAGCTGCATGTGCAGTGCAAACTGCTTGAACTCGACTTCACCCTCACCATATGTGGCAAGGTCAAATCTCTTCGAGACATGTTGTATTCAGAATACAGGCATGGTACCCCAAACACTCTCCGCCCATCTTTTCTATTGGCTCCTGTCACTGGCCTTTGTAAATGGTGGCTTTTGATTGGTCAATAGGCTTAGCAGTCCCTCCTTAGAACTGCCTTTTCTCTTCTTGCAACCTCCCATGAGGACACCCCTGTTACATGTGTTGTTACTTGGTATGTTTTAATTACAGCCTTGTAGCACTAATTTCTTAAATGGCTCTCCTTCAACGCTTTTTGTTTATTAAACCAGCGTGACACGCCTGAGCTGGAATAATGGCAGCTATGGTTGGGATCGCCGAAGGCGGCTGCACGCCTTTTTTAAAGTTGATTTACTTTTTTTACAATGGTGGCACCCGCGCTTAAGCTTTAAACATCTTTAGCTAAAGCGTTAGTGCTGCAATTGCCTAAAAAGTAAAGAAATTAAAAAAAAAATGCTTTGGTCTATTTCTTTACTTTTGAAGCAGTCGCAGCATCTTCCCTTTAGCTTAAAATGTGGAAAGCTAAAGCGTGAGTGCTGCGATTAATTTGCAATGCAATAGGTCTCGCATTACTGAAAGTTTGAGCTAGTGGCGATACATTATTATTAGCAACACCAATAACTAAAAATGTCAGTAATGCGAGACCTAGTGCATTGCAAATACTTGTTTAATGACAATTCTCTCAAGGTGCATCATATTAGTATCAACATCCTATAAGATGGCGCTCATCGTTGCCCCTCTTGCAAACCTTGAATCTCGTGAGACCAGAGGATGTTGCAGCGCATGGACAGCGGTATAAATGGGCGTTCGTATTGCTACCCTCTGGAGTCACCCGCACGTGTTACGAGAAGCGGTCAGAGATAGTTTCGACATAACAACAGTCTTTATTGCTCAGTTCTTTCTTTCCTTTTTTCAGTGCTCCAAGAGGCAAGTATGATATTTTTGGCGGGAGTTAGGAGACCGAGACGGTTTGGCTCTGCTAATCCAGTTTGTTCTAAATATGTGTACGTTTTTGAAAAATGAGAAATACAAGACCAGAGTATGACTTTGATTTGTCCTATGCATTGTAATTCTCTCTATATATATCTTGTACTGTTTAGGCAACCTCAAAAAAATATTATTTTCCAACTCAGCGCCTTAAGAAAGTTCTCGGTGGGAGTCAGGAGACACTTATTTGACCGGACATCGGGTTATGTAATACCGGTAATACAAGATTTAAATGTGATTCTGACCAGCTCCCGCATGCATGGTTAAAAGTCATTATCCGTATATTTTGCACATTGATATAATACGATTCTGCGATCTTGAGTCAGAATGTGATCTGTTTTCCAATCACTGATATTAGGGAAAAAGAAAAAAAACAAAGGACAGTTACTCTATGCAGGAGGTGTTCATGGCACCTTATTTGATTGTCATGCAATGAATCTAGTAGCCAACACATTGGCATGTTGACCCATGTGCTTTATTTGTCAAGGTACAGCAAGATTCTTAGCCGGTTTTCTGCACATCAGGGTGCAGCTGTATATTATGATATACCCGGACATGAGCACAAAACTGGTAAGACCTGTGAGCACCTTAGTTAAAAATTCCACAAGTGGTTTGCTATCATACTTAATTATTTCTTTAATATTCTTTATCGTTACTTTTTCTCCTCCACTATGTCTAATAGTTTGGCAAATTTGTATATGTTTTCCATCTGCTGGACCAGTTGAAGCAGGCAATCCTTAGACTGAAGTATATCGGTTCCATACATTGCATTCAGCCGCCCCCCATCTTCTCTTCATGGGTGTCCACGCCAGGTTTTCTGGCAGCGGTAGAATGTAATCAGCCAGGAGACCATTACGGTTAGTGGTGCTGACCCATGGGTGATTTTCCTGGGCTGACCTTCTCTTTCCACTAAGATCCTTATTACACCTTCACAGCCGACTGCAATAGTTGCATGTTGTCAGAAAATAAAATGTGGAAATAAGGGCTATATGGTAGAGTGGACACTGAAGGTCGCTTTGTCATAAAATTATATGAAGCTGCAAACCTCCGGCGTTGTATTCTAATTAGTCACACAATTTTTCAATTTTCGGGGGTCGTACCTCAAGAAGATACACAACTTCTTTCTTATACACGCATCTTCTTTTTATCTTTTTATCTATTACAAAGGCTTCATTCATACCATAAGCTTGTATATGAATAAAATAAATGATTAATAAGTTGAGATATTGGATCGGGCTGTCCATATTGCATTTTCATATCCATCTATCCACAGATAGCCCCGCCACTCACCTATAATCAGACATATGAGTGGTCCTGATGAAGGTCAATAGTTGTCATTCCCACCGAAACGTGCGTGGACCTGGTTGTTGTGAATCCCCAACTGACATCATCATAGCGGATATCGTTAGGAGTTCTCTCGCCGCCAATTCTAGAGGGGTGTATGTTCATGTGGTTGGGTGTTTAAGTGTGAGAAGCGAGTGTGTGAGTGAGTTGCTGTGTATGAGGTCAGAATGGTTGTATGTGGTTGGATACATAGGGGGTACATGACATGTCATGATCACTATTGCTCTGTTGCTGTTTGTATAGTTCCCAAATGGATCTTGGTATGAGATGCAAGTTACAATGTAAAGTAATAGCACATTTGCAATCATGAATAACTTGTGGGTTCATTCACTTTTTTTAAATTATGTATAACTAGATTATTTCCACTTTTTGTATTAACGCGAAGTAGAAATTAAAAAAAATATGTATAATTTTTTTTAAATAAAAACTATATATATAAATGATTGTTTTACATGTATAATTCAATACGTTCCATGATGGACAGCCCTTAGAGTTCTAGCTAGTCTACAAGGAAGCAATACAGGTCATGCAGGAGAATTACCCAGTATCCTTTGGGCCTCATTTATGAGAAGTGACTCATCGCTGCGTGAAAGCAGCGATGCGTCCCTTCTCAGTGCGCACTCCTTGCGACATGATGGATGCCTCATATTTACTGTATGACGCATCATGTCGCAAGGCGTTACAGATACGTCAGTATTTCTGACGTATCTGTAGGCGCAAAAGTGAGTCAGTATTTCTGACGTTTCTGTAGGTGCAAAAGTGATGCATTGCTGGAGTGTGTCAAAAGTGACGCAACTCCAGCAATGTGTCCTTTCGCATGGGGGCAAGCCCTGTAGGAAGGTGGATTTCTGACTTTATGGCTACCCCAACTTTTTGCCTGGTGTTTTTGCTGGTTTTTGACTTAGTTGGCCTGGGATCCTGCTATTCAGGGCCCCAGGCTATCTGCTCGCTCTATAAAATGGACTCCATGTACTTTATGTACATATCAGATTGGGTATTGGGTCACCTTTGTGAGTCCCTGTATAGTGCACCATAGGTACCCAGGGCATAGGTGCATCCAAGTCCAACCAGGGGCTGCAGCATGTATTATGCCACCCCTGGCTGGCCCTCCAAACTGACACCACAGGCTGATCACTCAGCCTGGGTAAGGTGGTGTAATCACCCCTTACTTAGATATAGTATCCCTATATCTACCTATACATATAGACACATAGATACCTATAAGCCACTCCTATGGTAGGCCTCGACAATCCTGGAGGCAGAGTGCTTGGTTATATGTGAGAGGGTTCTCTGGCATGAGCTGAGCCCCTCTGCAGCTTGTGGAACCATCTCCTTATAGCTGTTCTATGATATAGCCATACCATATACTCTTAAGTGCATTATAATCCTTGCGGTTAATGCTAACTTTGGTTTGATTTTATCGAAACATGTCGTGTAAGGTGTCAAACACTTTGGAATACTACCCCCCACCAGTCCTGGCGGCGGGGGTAGCATTCCACACTTCTAGAGGGAGAAGATATGTCAGAAGTGCTTTACCCGGTTAAAGTTAAACAGAGCCCCAGCATCACAAAATGAATGCTGCTGCCACAGACACGAGTCTGACCTCCTACTGCTGGACGAAACTCCGGCAGGGGAGGCCTGGACAATAGGTTTCCTGCATTGGGAGGTGCTAGCACCTCCCCAGACAGCCTGTAGTGTATTGGGGCTGGGTGGGTTGAGTGGAAAGATGCTTTTCCAGACACTGCCTGGGGCACACAAGGTGCTCCATGCATAGCCCGGTTCAAACCAGTGCTGGGGCACTCCAGCCCACTCTGGCGCGAAACTGGACAAAGGGAAGGGGGTGTAACCACCCCCTGCCCTGGTCCCACCCATAGGAGGGACCTAGAAGGTAATCCAGCCCTTTAGTTTAGTATAAAGATAGGAGCTGTGCCCATAGGCATTGGATTATCCTGGAACGAAACTCTGATACAGAACTCTTGGACCTTTGACGTTCTATACCGACTAGAAGACTGAAGACATCTCCCTTGTGGTTAAGGAGTGACCAGCCTGTGCAAACAGGCACCATCAGTAACTTGATGGTTTGCTTTGTCGACGCTCCTACCAGAACCCGAAGACTCCGCAACTCAGGACTGGACTTCTAGACTTCTCCCACTCTGACCCACATCCACAGCCGAGCTGAGACCCGTGGCGGACACGAGAGACTTGGGACCAGATTCCATGGACAACCAGCATTTTGCTAACTGCATCGAAACGCGAGGTAACTCGCAGTTGTGCATTGGGGTACGAGAAGCCCCAGACCCGAGCACCACTTGCACTGAAGCTCAGCCCTCCACACTCCAAGATTGCACGTGGGGCCGCTCTTGCATTTGCGCTCGACGCATTTTCCCGGCTCCTAGTCCATTGGCTAGTGAGCCCCCTGAAGACATCCTTTTGAAACTACACTACTAGCCTGGTTGCTCCAGGCTTGCTCCAGCTTCCTTCCAAAAGAGAAGCGTCCCAGACCTTGCTGGTCTGACTCGAAGCTAATCTTCACTTCCTGAGTGGGTTGCGGTTGCTAAGGTTTGTTGGGTCCAATCCGGATACCGACGCCGCAGTCAGCCAGAACCTTCGTGGGACAGCTCGTATCCAGCTCCTGGTCATCGTCGACACCTCCTGGACCTCATGGCTGCAGAGACAAGCTTCACATCTTCACCTGCAAAGCATCCGACATCGCCTGGTTCCTTCCTGGTTCCTTTCCGGTCACTGGCTATTGACCCAGACTCTGTCCCCTCTGCTTTCAGGTTCTTCACATCGTCGATCCACCTTTGGATCGACCCGGACACTCTTCCACTGGCCGCTTGCTGCATTTCTTCGCAGCACTCCATTGTAAGCATCGACGAAACCCGACACCGAAAGGCACGTATGCACCCGGCTTCCCTGGGTGAGGTAACACGAGTACTCCGGTGCTCCCGTGGGTCTTGACTCTCGAAGTGTTTTAGTATCGAGGGGTTTTGCCGTAGTCCATCCGGAAGTGCCCTAAAACAGTAACTTTATAACTTCTTCGATTCCCATTGTAACTCAATGGTAACCCGCGTGTGAGTTTAGACACTGCACACGCCTCCCGTGGTCCTCCTACTTCCTAACTCTTCGTTGTTTAGTGTAGCCCCAGCGATTCTCCAGGCCCTAGGCCTACTCACTGTTGCTGTCATGGTTCTTATACCACTTACTTAGTATGTGGTTCGTGAGGCCCCTAGGGCATTACCGTATTTTGTGCAACTTAACATATGATAATTGAGTAACTTGTGATGTACTTCGATCTCTGACCTCATAAAGGGTGCAGAGGGGTTGTGTTTAGAATAAATACATATATATTGGATATATACCTTGTGTGGTGTCCTTTCATTTGGTATTCAAGGGATTATAATTGGTAAAACAAACAGCTTCACATGCTCTTTGGAGTTTAGCCTAAGACTGCTGGTTCATGCTACCACTAGGATAGCTTGTCTATAAGGTTGACTTTACAACCACCATCAATAAGGGTCGTTTAGACTGGTGCAAGGTGCCCACTAGAATAGTGGACATCATATGCCAGGCTAACTTCTCACAAGCCCCATGTGAAAGGGCCTGCGTCAGTCTTACGCCTGCTGTGAGGCAGGCGTAAGATATTGACAAATTTGCACCCTAGAAGTGGTGCAGTGAAATCTGGTAGATTTCACTGCGTCACTTCTACGAGGCTTACTTGCGTCAGAACGCCCCCCCTGCATACATTACACCTGACGCAGGTATAATGTAGCGCAGGGGTTTACAAAGTGATGCATCTGCTTAGATGCGTCACTTTGTAAATAGGGAGGCATGTTTACGCTGCCAATGCTTTACAAAAAGTGACGCAACGGAAGCGCAAAACTGTGGCAAGGCCTCATAAATAAGGCCCGCTGTATTTTTCCCCCTAGCGCTTTGACCTTTGATTTGTTTTTAGGGGTACCTTTGCTCATGTAGAGTATAATACTTCTATGTAGAAACATGTTATAATTATCATATTCTTTTCCTTCTAGGTATCCCGTCTTCACAGGTTAACCATTGAGCTAGAAATGGCAGATAAAGAATGCACATTAACAAATTAAATTATTCTTTGGAATGTGCTAATAAAGCCTGGTCGAATATATTCACATCATAATTTAATTATCTGCTCTAAATAATTGATCCTGAGTTGTGAAGTCGATTTCATAGAAGTTGATAATTTCATTTCTCATTTGTTATCATCATGTAAAGGGCAGAGAAACACAGAGAGAAAATAAGCAAGAGCATCAGGCCTCCTTTCTGATAATTGTTTATTGTGAAAGATTAAAAGATGATCGATTATGTGTTATTAGTTAGGAAGAGAACAGGAAGGGCGAGAGAACAACTTTGTGTCAGAGGCTGAGACGGGCCATGAAGAATCGCTTCACCTTCATCTACTGAAGGTAACGGGGGCATCTATTCTTCACCTGCTGGGCTCATCACTCATCCTCCCAGCGCCGAAAAGAACAGCAGACGATGCTGTGTATGGAACAGAAACTGCAGCATTCAAAGCAGGGGCGTGAATGTGACACTCTCTGAAACTCAAACTAGGCTGAGTACATCTTATCAAGCCAAAGAGATGAGGGTTGGTTTGTTCTAAAGTTGCACAGTCGATGTGTTGCAGCATTTTCTGAAATTCTCATCACCTGTAAAGATTGAACCTACTATTCTGTTTATGAAGTCACTGCACTCATTGTGTGCATAGGATAGGGATTTGACTTTCAAATAAATTGCCAAAATATATCCATTGTTTCCGAGTGTTTTTGTGCCTTTCCAACATGAGCGACGGTTTGGATTCATCTCATTTTTATCGAATCGACTGATACTTTAAACATATCCCCCCCCCCCCCCCCCCCCGGTGCTGCTCAGTGCGTTGCGGAGCGGTTGCAGTCAAGTTGGGTTTCTGTCTCGGGTTGGCGCAGTGACAAGGGCCTCTGTGCAGGGGGGCTAGAGAGACAATTCTGGGGCCAAGTTGTGGAAGGACCAGAGATATCAATCGTTCAGTGTGCCACGCTTCCACTACAGTCACACCTCATGATCCTCACAAACATGTCCCATGTTGGACAAATCACAAAAAGCAACCTCACAACAATGAGCTCTGAAGGGCTTCGAGGCACTTGGAAGATAATTGTAGCACTTCATGACCTGTCATTGGCATGAAGTGCTATTTAAAAACATTTGCACCATCCAGAAAGCGCTTTTAGCCTTGCACGGCACTGGAAGGCGCTATAGAAAGAGAAATACAATACAAATAATAGATCTTTATGTGCTGCCTGTAAACAAATGTTAGTATTTTTGAACACATGAGGCCACATTTAATTTTTAAATGTTCGTTTATTGAGTTTTCCAGTAAGTGCAGATAACAGAGCATTACAGAGTCTTTAGTGCAGTCGATTCATAAGCAAAACATCCTCTATTTTACCATTGTCCACCTCTCCCCCAACCAGCCTGCCCTTGATTCGATAAACCGACATTTAGAAACGGATTTGCAGCTGCATCTGTTCATGGGTGAACGGATGAATGTAGGCGCCCCCTCCCCTCCCGCTACCAGCACCCCCCCACGAGCTGTTCTTAGGGCTGAGGAGGTTATTGCCTGAAGGGGTCGAAGCAACAATGACACCACTTTGTAAACACATGCAGGGGCAGGAACCAGGCATGCTGGCGACCCCAAGCATGGAGACCCCAGGAGGACAGTATCTTATTTATTTATGCGTTTTTATATAGCGCGGACTTTACCCGAAGGTGTCAGAGCGCTTCACAATAGGAACAGAACTGATACATGAGAACATTACAAGTGAACAAATTACAAAATCAAACGCTAAGTTACAGGAGGCAAAAGTGACAATCGTGAGCAAACAAATACAAGAGGTAGCAAACGGTGCATTACAGGAGGGAAAAGTGACAAGTGTGCAGGTTACAAAAGCGAACAAAGTACAAGTAGAGGTAAAATACTGCAATACATGGCAGACACTCAAACACACGAACAAACGTTACATAGAAAATGGTGGCACTTGTGCAAGTATCGAAAGCAAACAAAATGTAAGAGGTAACAAACAGTGTGTTGCAAGAGAAAAGTGACGTGTGCATGTTACAAAAGAGTACCAAACACAGGTAAAAGGGTAATACTGCAATAAATGGCAGACTCAAACCACAAGAACACACTGGGAAGGCACTTCCATAGTCATGGAGAATAGAAATTTTCTATAATAAAAGGTCTTCCTTCAGATAGTAGAGAGGGCATGAATTAAATTTGGAAGTGTCTTTGAAGGAGGAGAACTTTAAGGTCAGTTTTGAAGGCCTGGGAGGAGGAGGTGGTCCGGAGCTGAGGCGGAAGTGAGTTCCAGATTCTCACCGCGTTGCCTGAAATGGATTAGGCCATCGATCTTTCCTTCTTGAAAGTGGAGGTTCAAGCAGTAGATTTTCTGCATTTCGTGATGGTCTAGAGCACGGGTACTCATAGTACAGCCCGCGGGCCAGGGGCGGCCCGGCAAGCCTTCCCTGGCGGCCCGCAGACCGTGCAGACATGGTACCCGTGTTTGTTTGTTTTTGAAAGAATCTCAGCAAACACCCCTGCTGAAGTGCGATACAGAGACTCTCTGTGAGGGCCGGGCGATTTCCGTCAGAGTGGGGCTGCAGGGGCCTAAGAGGTGAACAAAGCCTCATTAGCATGCAAGTGGTCTTTAAAGACCTGTTAAGTGCTCGGGTGCGGCTGGCTGGCTTGCTGAGTGTGTGTGTGTGCCCAGAAGCTGTCTCAGCCTGGGCACACACAGGCAGGGTGAGATGAAGAGGGAGAGGGAGGGAAAGGGAAGGAGACAGAGATAGACAGACAGAGGGAGAGCGAGGGAGGGAGACAGAGGCAGACAGAGGGAGAGGGAGGGAGACAGGCAGACAGAGGGAGAGCGAGGGAGGCAGAGGGAGAGCGAGGGAGGCAGAGCGAGGGAGACAGAGGCAGACAGGGAGAGCGAGGGAGGGAGACAGGCAGACAGAGAGAGAGCGAGGGAGGGTGACATGCAGACAGAGGGAGAGCGAGGGAAAGACAGAGCGAGAGTGGGAGACAGAGGGAGGGAGACCTCAGAGTGAGGGAGACCTCAGAGTGAGTGAGGGAGACCTCAGAGTGAGTGAGGGAGACCTCAGAGTGAGGGAGGGAGACCTCAGAGTGAGGGAGACCTCGGAGTGAGGGAGGGGGAAGGAGAGAGAGGGAGACAGAGGGAAGGAGGGAGAGGGAAGGAGAGAGAGGGAAGGAGGGAGAAGGAAGGAGAGAGGGAGAGAGAAATAGAGGAAGGTAGAGGGAAATAGAGAGAGGGAGAGGGAAACAGAGAGAGAGAGGGAGAGGGAAACAGAGAGAGAGAGGGAGACAAAGAGAGAGTGATACAGTCAGAGTGAGTGAGACCGAGGGAGTGAGACAGTCAGAGTGAGTGAGACAGAGGGAGAGAGGGAGTGAGAGGGAGTGAGACAGTCAGAGTGAGTGAGACAGAGGGAGAGAGAGTAGAGAGAGGGAGGGAGAGAGAGAGGGAGGGAGAGAGGGAGGGAGACAGAGAGAGAGAGAGAGAGAGAGAGAGCGACAGAGAAAGAGAGAGAGAGAGAGAAATGTGTGTATGCCGGGTCTGGTGGCTCAGTGGACGAAGGCATCTGCTGCAGGGACCTGTGATCAACCTCATGGTCACTTTTTTTTCTAGCCCCGCCCCCCCCCCACTGACCCCTCCCCCACCGGTGCGGCCCTCGGACACAAACCACACTGTAAACTTGGCCCCCGAGAGAAAGTTTGTGAGTACCCATGGTCTAGAGCCTCCAGAGAGTTTCAGTTTATTCGCCAGGTAGCGAGGAGAGGAGGAGTGCAAGGCTTTGTGGGTGATGCATGCAGTCTTGTAGATAGATCTTGCCACGATGGGAAGCCAGCGGAGGGTGGATAACATTGGTGTGATGTGGTCGCTTCTTTAGGCCCCATAAATGAAACGAGCTGCTGAATGGAGAACAGACTTAAGGGGGAACAGGTGGGATTTGGGGAGGCCAGTAAGAAGAGAATTGCAGTAGTCCAGTCTGGAGAGAACCAGCGATTAGACCAGGGTTTTAAGGTCATGCTCCAGGAAGAAGCGACAAATCCCCCAAAGAAGGCGCAGTTGGTATCGAGCAGACTTTGCAATTGAATTAATGTGGGAGAGTAGATTGAGTTTTGTGTCGAGTATGACACCAAGGGATTTTGCTCTGTCAACAATGATGGGTTTATTGTTCCGTAGATTCATCTGGTCCATCCATGATTGAACCGCGGGAGGAGAAAGTGAGGAGGAGAGGAGGAGGAATTCAGTTTTGGAGGGATTCAGAATCAGTTTTGAATGGAATCAAGAGTAGAGCTTAGGACGGAGAGATCGTGACTGGAGGCAAACTTGAGGTTGATTTGAGTGTCGTCTGCGTTGAAATGATAGTGGACCCCGGATTTACTTAGGAGATTTCCCAGTGGTTCCAAATAGAGATTGAACAATGTAGGTGCAAGTATAGAGCCTTGAGGCACACCTTGACCCACCGCCAAAGGAGATGAGAGACTGTCCGCAATTTTGATCATTTGGGATCTATCAGAGAGGAAGGAAGCAAACCATTTAAGCACAGTGCCCTCAATGCCCATTCTCTGTTGAAGAGTGTTGAGGAGGGTGTTGTGATTGACAGTGTCAAAGGCTGCAGAAAGGTCAAGGAGAATAAGAAGACAAGACCCCCCTGAATCGAGCATCCGCAGTGCGTCATCAATCACTTGCAGCAGGGCTGTTTCAGTGCTGCAGTTTTGGATGAAGCCGGACTGAAAATTGTCAAGATCATAGTCCTTGATATGACGAGAGAGTTGTTTCGCAACACATATTTCTGTGATCTTCGCAAGAAAGGGTAGGTTAGTGATGGGGAAGAAGTTGTTGAGGTCATTCGCATCAGCAGTGGGTTTTTTAAGCAGAGGGGTGACCTGCCCAGTTTTGAAGGGAACAGGAAGGGAGCCTTGACAGAGGAAGAGGTTGACCAGAGTTGTCCAATAGGGAAGAGAATGGGTATAGAAGTCAATGGCAATGGCACTGGGGATGGGGTCAAGAGAATGGTTGGAGGGCTTTGTTTTGAGGATGCACTTGAGGACATCTTCAGAGAAGGGGTCGAAGTTCTGCCAAATGGCTAGTGATTTGCGCTCCTCTGGAGGGGTAGGATGAGCGACCTGATCCACAAGTGATTTCACTTTTTCGTCAAAGAATACAGCAAAAGCTGCTGCTTTCTTTGTAGAATCCTCCAACTTGGAGGTTGGGGGAGAGCAGTTAGTATTCTTGATGAGATCAAATAGTTTTTTGGGTCTATTTTTGGCTCAGTCAAGGAGGGTTCTGAAGTGTGATGCTTTCCCAAGGAAGATGTGCTTGTGGTACTTGGATCTTGCTGAACGAAGCGTGGCCAAATTATCGGTGGAGGGCGCTTGCCTCCATTGTTTCTCCAAGAGTCCTAGGTGCTTCCTTTCTTCATGGAGGGATTTGTTGAACCAAGGTGCTGAGGGAATGGGCCTTCTCTTTTTGCTTTGGAGAGGAGCGATGTTCTTGATTTCGACTGCAAGGACTGAGAGGCATTGGGAGGTGAGATCGTCAACATCTTATTTCTTTTTCTCCTTTCTCTTATAGAAAAATTCCCTAAATACCTCCTGAAGGGACGCTAGTTAGGTGACCCCCCGAGGGGCCCATTCCCTCCTGACTAGTGTTTCCTCACTTTTCTGAAGCGGTAAGAAATTTTTTTAAAAAACCTGACCTAGCGATAACTTTTGTCACGGGCTGTGGTCACCCACTTTTGGGGAAAATATTCCTGGTCACTTTTAATCATGCCCACTCATATGTTTCTTTGTTCCCGGTGGTATGTAATCACTCCAGTCTATTGTCGGTCTATTATTAGTCTCATTGGTGTAAAAACTCCTTCGGTCTTACTTTATGAGTCTTATACTTGGTTCTTCTTTCATGGTTTTTCCACTATGCACTTCTCTCTTATTAAAATAATCTTATAGATACACTGTCTTTGTCCTAAGTCTTATTCTGTTGTTTCACCGTTTTTCTTGACACTGTATTCATGTCTTTCCTGTCCCCCAGACAGCCTTGTATCCCGATTCCATTACTAAGTTAAATTTTAAAACATATGTTTTTGTCTGCAGATTCTGTGTCCCACATGATTTGTACAGCTCCGCCCTGACGAAGGTGCAGTCCCGGCTGGGGCTTTGCCTCGAAACGCGAGGTGGCGTTTTCTCACTGGGGATATTGCGACTGATCTTCTTTCCACCTCCCCAATGATATGTCTTCATTTATCATCTCGTGATCAGTCCAAGGCTGTTATGTATATTTTTTGGCATGTAGTGTGTATGTGATATGGTGTGTATGTTACTCTTTTGTATCAATGATAGTTTGATAGTTGACACTTCATGTGTGGGACTGTTTTGACAATTTGTTTGATATTTTGTACATTACAACTCAGTATGTGATGGATATTTATGTACTTTTTTAAAATAGATCAAATTGACTCAATAAAATGTTTATATTTTGTTCAATGAAAGATTCTCTGTCTGTCTTGGGGGCTTTTGTCTTGTTTATTAACTGACCTACTAGTTAGGCATATGATCTAATATTTATAGGCAGGTATCTTTTTTGATTTGGTATTACATATTTTCCCCACTCACCTGCCTGTCAAACAATTGGGGGTCCCCCTTTTTTCCAGTAGTTGCTTCACAGCCCTGTGCTGTGGGGGTGTTTTTTGAGAAACTGGACTGGATAATTGTTATCGTGGTATATGTCACAATAATTTTTATATTCTGATCACATTTTATTGTATTACAGATTTATTCACAAAACTTTATTGGTCCACTTTTTTGTTGTGCACTAACCCAATCTTGTTGTTCTTCTTTTCTTTCATTTTTTTATTTTGTTCACTTACATTTATTCAGTATGGAGAGCATCAAAACATTCCGATTTTCCAACGAGGACTTTGCCAAAATGATTGTCGCCTCGGTGGGCAGTGACAAACAGTTAACCCTATCTAAGGGCCTGGAGGGTGAATGGACAAAACTTAATTTACGAAAAAATCCAAACGAACTGAACTTCATGCCCATTTTATATTGGATTACCTTAAGGCAGGAACCATCCCAATTGGTTTAAGGGTCCGCAACATCCCTGTCCTATTTGTAGAGATCAGACAGTTCCTGGAGAAATTGGCCCTTATATCCAACAGATGCTCCAGTGACTGGATGATGCTCATTGTCGAAACCACCAGGGAAGTGATTGCTTTACTTGCTAAAGAGATTGAAGAGTTGGAGGAGAAGTTAAGAAAATTAGAGGAAATTAGTGCAGAACTTGATTCATTCTCAGATTACCTTTTGAAAAGGAAAACTGAGATGTTTAGAAAAGACATTCGCCTATTTTCACAAGATCGCGCCTACCCGTATTTAACTGCTAATTATTACAGCAACATGGAAGAGCAGAATCCTCGAGGATCTAGCCCCAGGTGGGGCAATAGACGGGTGACAACCTTTTCTGATACCACCGATTCAGAGAGTGAGGGATCTAATAGCTACGAACCGAACTATGATCCTAATTATAACCCAAACTTTCAGGCCAGACAGGAACCCTTTGAAAGACCAGCCCAGTCGAATCGTTTTTTAGGCAACCGCGGAGGGAATTTTCGCCCGAGAAACCGGAATCCCCATCAGGGGAATTACCATCAGGGTCAGGGCCAACCCCAAATGTATATCCAGACCAGACAACATCAATACTGGAAAACATAAAAAACATCCTGGTTTTTAATCTCTCTGAGGCGGACATTGATCCTGGGACGGTCTGTCTGTTATCTAGGGGATTATCATTTGTCACGACTACCAACTTCAATAAGTTTGAGTTTTTGAGAGACCTATACGTATTTTTCCGTAAAATAAGGTTACGGAAATTTTTTCTTAATAGGTCTGCAATTGAAACTCTGGAAAATAGATCGGGTCTTAAACCCCCTTCTGACTTCACCCCATCCCTGGATGATATTGGAAGTGAAGTTGGCATTTTTGAGAAGGCTGTTACCTCCAAAATCAATAAGATTCTCAAATATGTTCCAAAACCTCCTTCAAATCTTCCCAGAAGTGAAGAGAAGACCCTTACCTCATTGAAATCCAACAAACTTCTAACCATTAAGCCCTGCGACAAAGGCGGGGGCATCGTGATTTTCGATACCCCTACCTATGTGGAAAAAATGAATGAATAGTTATCATCTACCGACCATTACAAAAGAATTTCATCTAATCCGGAAGCCACTTTGAAACAGCGCATTCTACAGTTGGTTGAGGATGCAGTAGAGATGGGTTATATATGCCAAAAGGAAGCTGAGTTTTTAACCCCCAGCTACACACGCACACACGCCCATAATCTATGAGGTCCCCAAGACACATAAAAACACCTCAAATCCCCCCCAGAGGCCCATTGTGTCGACCATAGGGTCGGCCACTGAACCCCTGTCCAAATACGTTGACCAATTCTTAAAACCTTTGGTCACAGATTTGGAATCTTTTGTGAAAGATACTGGCCATTTCATCGCCAAGATTGATGGAACTACCTACCTGGAAGATAAGAGAACTCCTGGTCACCCTAGATCTCGAATCTCTATATACTAACATACCGCAGGAAGGGGCTCTTAGGGTGGTGGAGGATGTCCTATCATCCAAACCTGAGATCAGTAATGCGCCATTCATCATTCAATGTCTTGAAGTGGTCCTTGGGGAAAACTACTTTGAATGTAATCATGATTTTTTCCAACAAATCCGGGGCGTTAGCATGGGGGCAGCATGTGCACCCAGTATAGCGTGTCTATACATGGGGCACTTTGAACGCATTAACATCTTTAATGAGATAGCCCCCTTCCATGAAAATGTCCGGGCTTGGTCCCGGTTCATTGATGACATCTTTTTTATATGGAAGGGGGACCAGGAATCTCTTAATGAGTTCCTTCTATGGATTAATGCTGCAGACAACAATCTGAAGTTTACGGCACAGTCCAGCAATAATAGGATTGAATTCCTTGATATTTGGATTGAACATTGTAACCATGAGATTTATGTATCCCTTTTTACCAAACCTACTGCTAGGAATACCCTTTTGCAGTATGGCAGTTTCCATCTTCGCTGCCAGAGGGATAGTATCCCCTTTAGCCAATTCCTCAGAATCCGGAGGAATTGTTCTGATATCAAGGATTTCCTTCTTTAAGCTGATATCCTTAAAGAGAAACTGACCCTTCGTGGTTATCCCCACAAACTGCTAAAACATTCTTTCAAACGTGCTAGATATTACAATAGGGAGTCCATGTTTGAGCCCAAAGCAAAAGAACCTTTGGACCAAATTGTCTGTGTCACTCGACATTCCAATTTGAACCACAAGATAAGACAGGCTATCAATTCATGTTGGTACCTCCTAAACATAGATAATGATAAAGAACGTTTGCAAAGAACTATCTTTGCCTTCAGGAGGAACAAGAACTTGAAGAACCATCTGGTAAGAGGAAAACTACAGGAACCCCGTGAACTATCTCAGAAGTCCATCTGCGGTGCTGGCCCTGTCCGAGGCAACCATCATTGTGGCAACTGTCAGTCGTGCCCATATGCCTTTATCGGGGATACTATCATCACCCCGGTGCGCACCATCACCCTTACCAAGATGACCAACTGTCGCACCCCCAACGTGGTTTACATAATTCTATGTCCATGTGGTCTTGCATATGTTGGCAAAACCGGTCGAGAGGTTCGCCTCAGAATAGGGGAGCACAGATCTAATATTCGAATGAATAGATCTGGGGCTCCTCTAGTGGCCCATTGGCAGGAAAAGAAACATGCGGAAAAAGACCTTAAATGGTCTATATTGGGGAAGATCCAAGCCTACCCAGGCACCAACCCCACCTCTTTACGCAAGAAAAGAGAGGTGTTTTTGATCTACCTCCTCAATTCTGTTCTAAATGGCCTTAATGAAGAATGCCCGTGGGCCAACCCGATCGTATAATGGGACCCCCGCGGCTGGGGGGGTTGGGCCCCTTTCGCCATTCAGTTTGACTGAAAGACAGACGTGTTCTCCTGAACACGTGCGTTCCTTTACTGTTATGAAAGGGCTAGTCACTCTATCAGGTTCGTGGGTCTACCTGGTTTTGGTTTACCCGTATGCTGTTTCTCCCTATTGAACATACACATGTTGTGTATTTTGTCCTTATAAATATGTCTCCGGTCTTGTAACTCTATAGGAACATTAATTTGTTTTATTGGATGTTCTGTTTAACTGTTCACATACAGGTAGGGTACATATTGATAGGCGCCCTTACTTCCTGTAGTTGAACTATCCGACATGATACGTACTTCGTGGCCTCCACAATGTGCAGCAATCCTTTTTTTGGGCCCTTTTTATTTTCATTGTTATTATTATGTTTCCCTTTTTATGCAGTGTTAGTCCCAGTTATTGTATTCAATGGTTTTATTCGTATCACCCCCTTTGACTCTCACTCAACACTGAAAGATGGCCGCCCGTTTGTCACTATATCCCTATGCCGACCCCTACCGCAAGTCCCCTTTCTCTTTTTATGCCACGCTCGTTTCGCGATGCCGCGGCTCGAACCTTCAGGATATTTAAACCGGACAGGAATGTGTTCCAGTCATTAGCTCCTGAGCTGCGGACACCCGGTGATCAACACGACCGCGGGCCGGATTTCGCGCCAATCTTTTTCTATCCAGGTGAGTCCGGGTATCCAGTCAGCAAACTCTATGGGCGGGTAATTACCGAAATATCTGTATATAGCTGTCCATACGCTATGGGGGCATGCCCTTTGAGATCGTGGATATATCCACCGTCTTGTCTGTCTTTTACTGAGTTATTGGAGGAGGGGGCTCGTTAATAGCATATTCCCTTGGTAGTATTGGAGGGGCGTTAAGCAACTGATACTACCGGTTTTTCAACGGAAGCTTTCATCTTATGATTGCCTTTACCGAGAATGTTCATTATTATTGTTATGTTGTTTGCAGGGATCGAGCTTAGATATTTTCCTGTTCATTGAGGTTTATCCATCTTCACTTCTCCCTCATCTCCTTCGGTGTCTATATCTCCCTTGAACTCTTTTAAACACCTATCAAGTTCATCGGGAGTCCACCGGTTGAGTTCACCTTGTTACCTTGGCCCCCGATATCCCGTATCTCGTTATGAGCAGGTTGCGATCTTTTAACTATCCCAACGGGCAGACTGGACCGCCCCTGTCCCATTGAATACCCTCAGATTAGACAAAGTGGATGTTTTGTCCCCATTTTCATTTGAATTGCGTGTGAGGGTACTTGCTATTTTCTATTAGAGACTCTACATTGTTATACGGGCCGGATAGAATACGGGCAAGTGCCCCTAGCCTCTTGCTCCCTGATTTCAAGCTCCATCACGGGAGGACCAAGTGCGAGATATGTCCTCATAATTCGGCCATGGGATCCGAAACCCTGGTAGGTATCTATGGTCCTGACTTTAGACTTTATGAAACAGGACACCTTTAGTCCTCCATGTCTATAGTGGAGTAGTGTGGCTCACTGGTTAGAGGCGGCAGACCCGAGAGCAGAGGACGGCCCGGGACCAGGGTTCGATTCCCGACGCGGCAGGTTTCTGGACCAGGGTCAGCGGACTCGATAATTCTCTCGCCTCGGTGCCCACTCTGATCAGCGATCACACTCGGCAACTCTGGGCACTAGCTTGCCTCATCTTCACTAACGGCCCCACCAGACCGCCGGGGATGCCTGGTCTCACCCTGGAGATACCCATTAAGGGACCATCTCTCAGGGAAGCCAGGAAGGGTTTCGCAGCGGTCGAAGCGCGGAGGTACCCCTTCGGGAGTGATTCCAGCGCTATATAAGCACATAATTAATTAATTAATAGGGAGCCTGTCCCATTTCCTATTTCTTTTTCCCCTTTCTCTTCTAGAAAAATTCCCTAAATACCTCCTGAAGGGCCGCTAGTTAGGTGACCCCCGAGTGGCCCATTTCTTCCTGACTAGTGTGTTGAATAACTCCTCATTTTAAGATTAAAAGTAAGCTTCTTTATTGGCAGCACGATATACATCTTGTCATGGTGAAGTCCAGCATAAACTGTCCTTCAACAGTAAAGCATAACAATCCCTAGGCATGTGGAATATAGAACACAATCAAAGAACAACATGTCACATGCAGTGGCATGTGAACACTACACATATTTCTTAAAGAGACACAGTGCTACGAAGGAATGTAACATATCCCCCTTTTACAAAAGAAAACTAAAACCACAAAACTATATATAAAATACAATGAAAAGTTTAGTATGAACCAAAAAAAACTTAAGCATAATCAGCATATCTCTTAGGTAAATTGATGGTACGTTTTGTATCTTTGACCCTATAAGCCACTGAATCATTTTTGACAATATGTCTCTTCCTATCAGAAATATCATTGTCAACATTTTCAATTCTGGAACATTTGGCCAACCTTTTAATATTCCAAATCCTACCATCTTGAGTCATGACCCCGTTTGTAAATACTTTTTTAATCACAATAGGATTATTAAACTTGTTAGAACCCTTGGCTAATAAACCTGGTTTCAGAATCCTAACCCATTCTCCCACTTGAAAATCTTGTGTTTTTGTATTCCATTTTTTATCATAACACCTTTTTGTTTTCAATTGCTTGTTTTCCACTCGTTTAGCAAGGTCAACAACCCTCTCTTTATCATCCAACAATCTGCTGTAACATTTCTCCTTTAACCACCATGGTAACACGTTGGATGCAGGATTGCGACCCTTGAAAAGTTTAAAAGGACTCACCTCCGTAGTAGAATGAGGCATAATACGATAAGTGCATAAACGTTCTCTTACCGCACTCACTTAATTTGCTCCACTTTTGACAGATTCTACAATGAAATTCTTCAGTACCGGATTGTGTGAAACATTGTTCTCTGAAATACCTACGCCGCTGACGCTAAACCAAACGGCCTGCGTATGTACTGAAATAAACCTTGTAGTGTTATAAATGCCGTGACTTTTCTAGATTCCTCTTGTCAATTCAATTTGATGGTAAGCTGATCTGAGATCTAATGTTGAAAAAAATCTTTGCCCCATCTAACAGTGAAACTAACTCATTGATGTTTGGCAATGGGTGACAATCAATAACAATATTAGCATTTAAAGCTCTCAGATCTACATATAGCCTCAATTTTTGGTCCCGTTTTCTTACCAAAACTATGGGAGATACCAACTCCGATGATTCTATCGGCTCAATGATGCCCTCATCAAGTAACTCCTTCAACATACCTTTAAGTTCCTCTCTGATATTAATTGGGACACCCCTAAGTTTTTGTACGACTGGAGTGTGGTTCTTTTTTAATACAATATTATGTGAGAAATTTTTAAGTTTACCCAACTTTTCACAAAACACAGAACTAAAACATTTAACAAGATTATGTCCTTTCTCGACATTCGTGATATTTTTGCAAATGGAAGAATCAATCACTGAAACTGTACCCATTAAACTATCATCACAAAGCGATACAGGTTCTTTAGAACGAGGATTTAACTGGATCCCCAATTTCCATTGATCAAACCATCCTAATACATTAACTCCTTTGACAGATATATACAGCTTAATATTGGCTTTTCTGTTTTTAAAATGAATTTCCACCTGAAAAAAACCAACCATGTCAATTCTTGTGCCACAAAAACGTTTGGCAACAATATCGGAATCCTTCATATTATTTAACATTTTGGAACCAGCTAAAGTCTTACTGAAATATTCTTGAGATATAATGGTCCATGGAGAACCTGAATCTACCGGATGTACGTTGTTACAACGCAGGTTGTAACAACGCATACCTTTACCACGCGGCCGCTACAACGCAAGTCGTTACCACGACTTGCGTTGGAGGGCGCGGATTTAGGATTTTTATAATTTAATATTCCAACACCAGTCCCCGTAACAGTAGGGAAGGTGTTGGAATATAAATCTATAAAATTCCTTATCCCACAGCACCCTCCAGCGCAAGTCGTGGTAACGACTTGCATTGTAACGGCCGCGTGGTAAAGGTACCGCGTGGTAAAAACTTTGTGTAAGTGTGGTAAAGGTTGTTTACCGAATCGACCATAAGGGATAACTCACACTCACACACCCTGAATATGCAAGTTGGTGACTTGTAATGTAGCATAGCTTGATCATCCACAATGGATACAACAAAACCTTTTCCCCCATTGCATTCAACTTCCTTAATAGTATTAACATTTTCTTCCGATAATAAGGAAACAGAACCCTTATTATGTAACTGAGGGCGTTTGTCTCTACACATGTTGCTAAAATGACCGATTCTTTTGCAGAAATTACATTCTTTTCTCAATGCTGGATAACCTGAAAATGAAGCATAGTGAGATCTATTCCCACATCTGTAACACATCCCCTGTGAAATAAAGGTATCATTGGTTTTTTGTTTAGGTCTATAAGAATTGTATCTCGCTGTTGATTGAGAAAACTCATGTTTAACATCTTGTTTGTGTTTGATAACACAAATTTCTTCTTCAGCACTTTTCTTTTCAGAGTTGTTTCTAATAGTGTACATCCATAAATCAGACTGTTCTTGAGCTTTGGCTATGGCAATAGTCTCACTTAAGTTTGGATCACCCATTACCCAAAGTTTATCCTGGATTTTTTTACATTTGACGTGTACAATGATCTGATCACGTATCATTTCATCCGTCATCATACCAAAATTACAATGTAAACTTAATGATCTTAATGATGTTAAAAAATCATCAAATGATTCATCCTCCTTTTGTTTCCTAGTATAAAATTTGAAACGGTTGAGGGCGATACTAATGTTAGGTTTGAATCTTTTTTCAAGTCTTGCTAAAGCCTCTGTGTATACATTTAAGGAATCTCCTCCTCCTTCAGTTTGAGAAATTATTTGAGGTAAGGATCTGAAAATAACTTGACCCTCCGAGCCAAGACAATATAAAAGAATACTTTTCTTTCTTTCAGAACCCATCCTTTCACCATCGATAGCCTTCATGTAAGTCATAAATTCTTCTTTCCACCTTGTCCATGGCATAGGTGGCTCACCCTTAAGCTGAAGAAACTTGGCAGGTGGATCAAATTGCATAGCCAAAGTCTAGATATCAATTTATAATGACAATGAAATGTAGATAAGCTTGGTTAATGAGCAGCACCAAAAACGTTTGTAAAATTATATGAATAAACTTCTTAAAATAATATTGGGACTTTTGAATGAAAGAAACTGAAAATCAGAAAATGCTATAAAGTTATTAAATGTTTGATTTATCATGCAAACGAAATAGCTGGAAATTGTAAAAATTGTAAATAGGAACAGCTCGTGCTTGTTTAATATTATATAGTTCCACTGAAAATGAGAGTTCCTGAGGTTGGCAAAGCGTTGATAAGATAAATAGAACTTACTTCTTCCTTCTGTTTCCAAATACCAACTAGCCCAGGAGATAAACAAATTATTTGTAAGTGCTGAATTTCAAAGCTTCAAGTTATCGCGGAAAAGTTGCTCGTTTCATAACCATGGAAATTACAAAAACAAAATGGCCGCTGTGCATGTGTCGTAATGAACGTGATGACACAAAAACGTTCATACGTCACTGCGCACACTCAGAAGAAGCAGCAATGGAACTCTGCTCAGCAAGCACTGCCGAAGATCCAAGTAGAACGTTGCAGGTATTTACTTTTTAAAAAGCGCACTTCTCAAATATCGCACTTCAGCAATGTCACAATCTTTCCTGCTAGTATACGAAATTGTAATTATATTGACAATAGTCAAAAATAGATAAAAGCGAAATTTCAAACACAGACGGGCATTCTTTTGTGTAAATAGTACGAAATTCTCAGTACCTCGTAGAAAATAGCAGAAAAGTAATTAAGATACAGCCGCAATCAGGGCACAAGTAGAATCACTCTCAGCCGCTGGTACAATCAAAGTACATACATATACAATAAGAAATTTTACATACCAGTTGAAAAACATCGAAAATGAAGAAAATTTTTTGGGTCCAACACCACTAAAACTCGTGCGGCACAGTGGTGATTTCCCTCATCGCCAAAATCGTTGAATAACTCCTCATTTTAAGGTTAAAAGTAAGCTTCTTTATTGGCAGCACGATATACATCTTGTCATGGTGAAGTCCAGCATAAACTGTCCTTCAACAGTAAAGCATAACAATCCCTAGGCATGTGGAATATAGAACACAATCAAAGAACAACATGTCTCATGCAGTGGCATGTGACCACTACACATATTTCCTAAAGAGACACAGTGCTACGAAGGAATGTAACATAGTGTTTCCTCAATTTTCTGAATTGGTAAGAAATAAAAACCCTCCCCATACCTAGCGATAACTTTTTTCACGGGCTGTGGTCACCCACTTTTGGGGAAAATATTCCTAGTCACTTTTAATCATGCCAACTCATATGTTTCTTTGTTCCCTGTGGTATGTAATCACTCCAGTCTATTGTCGGTCTATTATTGGTCTCATTGGTGTAAAAACTCCTTCGGTCTTACTTTATGATTCTTATACTTGGTTCTTCTTTCATGGTTTTTCCACTATGCACTTCTCTCTTATAGATTCACTGTCTTTGTCCTAAGTTTTATTCTGTTTCACCTTTTTTCTTGACACTGTATATTACAGGCAGTTTGCGCTCCCTTGTGATTATTTTATTCATGTCTTTCATGTCCCCCAGACAGCCTTGTATCCCGATTCCATGACTAAGTTAAACTTTAAAACATATGTTTTTGTCTGCAGATTCTGTGTCCCACATGATTTGTACATCTCCGCCCTGACGGAGGTGCAGCCCCGGTTGGGGCTTTGCACCGAAACGCGCATTGGCGTTTTCTCACTGGGGATATTGCAACTGATCTTCTTTCCACCTTCCCAATGATTTGTCTTCATTTATCATCTCGTGATCAGTCCAAGGCGGTTATATATATTTTTTGGCATGCTGTATGTATGTGATATGGTGCATATGTTACACTTTTAGATGAATGATAGTTTGATAGTTGACACTTCATGTGTGGGACTGTTTTGACTATTTATTTGATATTTTGATCATTACAACTCAGTATGTTATGGATATTTATATACTTTTTTAAAAGAAGAGATCAAATTGACTCAATAAAATGTTTATATTTTGTTAAATGAAAGATTCTCTGTCTGTCTTGGGGACTTTTGTCTTGTTTATTAACTGACCTACTAGTTAGGCATATGATCTAATATTTATAGGCAGGTATCTTTTTTGATTTGGTATTACATATTTTCCCCGATCCCCTGCCTGTCGAACAATTGGGGGTCCCCCTTCTTTCCAGTAACATCTAGGTTCGGGTATAGCCTTGGAAGTGACAGCAAAGCTGATTCACAGAGGGAGGGCCAAGAGTTATAGAATGTGCTAGGTGAAGAGAGAATGGGATGAGGAGGTGGTCAGACCAGCCTACGTGAATAGGGGTAGCGATAGAAAGCATGCCTGCTTTAGAAATAACAAGGTCCAGGATTGAGCCCTTAGAGTGTGTTGATTCTGTGCAGTGTTGGATAAGATCGTTTGTAGAGAGGAAGGTGGCCAGCAAATTCGCGGAAGAGTCTTGCGGAGAGCCCCAGTGGAGATTGAAGTCACCCACAAAGGTCTGATTGTCTCTTTGCAAGTATGAAGTCAGTGAGTTCCTCCATAAACGAAGGGCCGCTGCCAGGTGGGCGGTAAATGGCATGGAATCTGAGGGGTGACGGTGGTGTAGTTGGAGCTCAAGAGATAGGCATTCAAAAGTGCGGAAGGCGCTGATAGGAGAAACCTTAAGTTGAAGGGAGTTTCTAAAGATGACTGCAACACCTCCCCCAACTTTGACAGTTCTGTCATTCCTAAAAATAGAATAGCCTGAGGGTAATAGGAGATCAAACATAGAGTGAGAGGTATTGTTGAACCAGGTCTCTGTTAGGAAGAGCATGTCAATATTGTGAAGGGTGATGGTATCGGAGATTTCGAGTTTGTGTTTTATTGCAGATCTGCAGTTGTGGAGCAGATAGCGCAGCTCTGTCAAGACTGTTTTGGTGACGGGGCACTTGGGCTAAGAAGGATGATAGTGATATTGTACTTATACGGGGGTGCATGGGAGGGTTTAGGTGGATGCTTGGTTCTGACAGAAGAGATGGTCGGGTCGGAATAGTGTAGATAGTTCGGTTACTCGGAGATGCTGGTTGAAGAAGCGTGGCGTTCAAGGGCTTCTGTTTGTGAACGATGTTTGCAGACGACAGGTTATGCTTGGCTATGATGGGGTGAGGGGGCAAGGTGCATCTCGTGGGAAGGTGAGAGTTTTCCAAAAGAGTTGAGGTGAATGGGAAAGTGGAAATCTTGGAGCTTAAAAGTGAAATGGTAGCTACAAGCTGGGAGATGGAGGTGATAAGAGAACCTAGCTTATTTTCAAGAGAGAGTAGGACAGAGCACGGAAGGTTGGGTGTCTCGATGGCAACAGGAGGGGGTGAAATTGGTGGTGGAAGGCAGGGAGAGGTGGGGGGACAGGAGGAGAGTTGGGGTATAGGGTTCAAAGGTGGGGAAAGGTGAAGGTTGAGAGCGGGGGTTGGTGTATCAGAGGTGAAGGGAGAGTTGTCTTTGTTGGCGTGGCACAAAGGAAAGGATTAAGGACATATTTAGGGGGAGATGGGTGCAGATCAAGGCGGTGGGGTGGAAGGAGAGGGGAGGACTGTGAGGTGTAATAGGAATGTAGGATTCATTTTCCACCCTCCTGTGGTCTCCAGGGCCCTTCTCTAAATCAGTAGGGGGGCGGGGGCGGGGGGGAATCTGTCCATCCATGTCCACACCTGCCTTGGGCCCTGATAATGATGATTTCTGTGTTTTTTTAATAAATATCTCACATGTTTGTGTGGAACCATCGTGCTTGAAGAGCAGCTTACATAGTATTACTCATTCATCGTTGAGGCTTCTGAGGAGTGACGGGCGAGGGAACAGGCGAGAGGGACTGATGAACGGTTGAGTGCAGGCCTGGGGGGATGGACAGGTAGAGGTCTGGGTAATAAACAGGTGACGGGGAGAGACCACAGGAAAGAGGGAGAGCCCGGAAGTGAAAGAACAACTGCAACAAAGAGAGATGGACTAGAGCAAGGGTGGAGGGGGAAAGACAACGGGGCAGATTTACAATTACTGGCGCATCCCTGCAAATTAGCAGGGATGCACCAGTAATTGTGCGCACCATGGGGCAAAATCTTGTAGATTTCACTCAGCCACTTTTAGGAGGCGTTCCTGCGCAGGAACGCCCCCCCCCTGCGCCGGAACGCCTCCTTACAGCGCAGGGCTTTACAACATGACACATCTCCCAGATGCGTCAAGTTGTAAATACCCCGCACCATGGCGCATCTTTTGCGCCGTCGCTGCATCACAAAAGTGATGCAACGGTGGCGTAAAAGAGGCGCAAGGGGCTTGTAAATCTGCCCCACAGAGTTTCGAGGGTTGTATGACACAACCACGCTCTCCTTTGCCGTACATTTCTTAACAACACAGGCAGAACAATGAATTCATCTGAACCATGCATTTAATTTACAACGCAAGGGGGGCGCTGGACTTTGGAATAGTATAATTTAGTATTCCAACTCCAGTCCCCGCAACAGTAGGGAAAGACGCCAATTCACCTATGCAAATCATTGTAACAACATGCATTTTAAATGGAAAGCTTCGTTCAGACACATTCGTTGTTCTGTCTGCGTTGCAAAGGCAATGCGTTTTTCGGTGGTCGTTGCATCTGCTGTGTCCCAGTTCTGAGCTCTGCTGCCCGAGTAATGAAACCAAAGAGTTCCAGGGACACGCAAAAGGAAGAGTAGTTCCAGGACAATAGCAACAGAAGACTACAACTCAACCAACCAAAACATTGCAAGAATGAAATGCTCAATGGGCAGAACAAACTCAAAAAAAGGGAGGAAAGCCATCTAATTAGAGGCAGGAAAGTTACATAAAACAGGAATAGACCAGAAATTAATACAATCATGACCACAGGGCCATTCCAAAGATCACTCAATTTATTATATTCTACTCAATAGGTCTTCATCTGAAACTCTCTATTCATGACCTAAAAAACAGAGTGACCCTTACAAGAAGAGTAGGGCTTATTACAAAGTGTGGTGACAGCACAAGGCTATGTCTGCGATGGAGAAAGCCGACTCCCCTGTCATACAGCGATCAGCCTCCTTTCCAAGCCTTATCCGCCAGACCCTAATGGACTTGTACAGCAGCACTGAGCAGAGACTGAGTCACCAACGAAGATAGAAGAGAGGCAACTGGATCAAGCTGAAATTCTTGCACATGACCCTGAGTGAGTGAGGCCCTCATCACAGTGAGCATGTGTGAGGGCCATTTTGGAGTCAGGCAGGTGCGTGTGAGCTATTCACGGCCAGCACTGCTCCCAGCTCAAAGCGTCTGCTCCGACCATGGCAGGTCCCAGCAGAATGAACATATGAGGACGTTTGGAGTCATCGAGCGCTGCCTTAACTTACTCTTTTGATTCTTGGACCACAAAAGTTCAGTTTCTTGTTGAAACCATAAGGGGAAATTTTTAGGTTGGGGATTTTTATTAGGTTGTAGTGGTATATACCGTAAAATTTAACAGTAACTTTGTGCACCCACGTTTGCTGAAAGCTCCAATTATGTCATTCGAGGTTCATGATCTACAAGTACCTGTACACATGCACACTGGAGCAAGGAGGTCTTGGAGTACAGTAAGAGAATCCTTTCTTACTAGGCAACTCCAACTATTCCTGACACAAATATTGTGGTTCAGGCTTGACGTGAATGTAAGAATGGGAAGTGGAGCAACTGGTCAATTACAATGTGGGACAAGCATAAGTTGATGCCCAGTTTGGTAAAGATGAGAGTGAGAATTCTGCCGTGCTACGTCCAGGATGGGAGGGAGACTGTAGTAAATATTAGAACAATTCCAAATTATCTAGCATGGCACAACATTTATGCTAGGTGTTGCCCAAGTCAGGATTGAACTCCCTATTAGGATATTTTTGCCAGATTTCATTTTAGCAGTAGGACAGATTTTAAAAGCTTGAAAGTGACTTTAGTTCTGAGTGTGGGTGCGGCCCTCAAGTTGTCTCTCAGTGCAGGTGAATCTGTATGCATGCAGAAACAACAGGTCACTGAAAGATTAGGATTCAGGCATGGTGCACTTCCCTTACGTGCCGCCACTCATAAGTGGGGGGTGAAGCTCCACAAAAAAATTGTCCGACCTGTAATAATAGTACGGAGACTGACCTACATGTGCTGTTTTTTTGTCTAGGATTTAAGGAAGTAAGACATTGCTGGCCACGACAGCTATGCAGGAATCTTGGAACTTCACATTGTTCACAGGCATTTAGGATCCTAAAATATGATTGTAGTACGCCTATCGTTTATTCAGTGTCCCGGTATCTGTTTTCTATGTGGTGTGTACGCCGAGCAGTTTTAAAGAAGAGCTAGTCAAATTAACTCACCCTATTTCCCGATTATGATCAGTAATCTTACTTTTTTAATATATGATTTTGTATAGAATGATTGAGATACTTGTTTTTGTTTAGAATATTTATTATACCCTACAATTTTTAGCAATCAAATATCTTAATATATACGTCTAATTTTAATGTTGAAAAAGTCGTATTGATTTAATTGTCTTTTTATATGTTTTACCTGTGCTTTTATGGTCATATCAGGCCGAAATAAAGTATCTCTTGAACTTGAAAGATTAGGATGTGCATTAAGCCAATATTTGGTGATGCAGAGAATGCCGAAATTGCATTAGAAACTCAGGCTGAAGGTTTTTGGGGGAGTGTCGGCTGACCTGGCATTTATCAGCACACCCATTAGCCAAATTAGTTAGCGCTTGGACTGGAGGGCATGGAGGTGCTGGTGCATCTGAAACTGATGAGTTTATACAATCGTGCTCATCTAAAATGAATGCTGGTGGCTCTGAATAGGGGTGCCGAAATTAGGATTAACAAAGTGTGCTGGTTTATGGAATTTCTTCGGGGAGCGGAACCGTTGAATGTTACTTGGAGAGTTCTGTGGGTGTTACATGGGCTAAGAGAAGCTCCAGAGATACAACCAGGATTATCTTGTAGACAAGCTCACCATCTCTGGTGGTTCTCGGCACACCAGCAGCCAGGACACCACCAGACTGCAGACTAAGAAGTGTCCAAAAGGAAAAAACAAGACATCAGACCTTTTCCATCCATGCACCGGGGGTCTGGACCCTGTATCCATCAGGACCGTCTCAACGCTGCTCTGATTTAAGAAAAAGCTAAAGGCGCACCTCTTTAAAACACATTACATTACAATGCATTAACCATTGACAATTCAGCTCCCACCCCCATCATTGGTTGACCGTAGGCGTGACCCTTTACAGCGGTGCGCTGTCTTTAGGATACGTTTGCACTTTAGAAATACTATATACACATGTATTGGGCTGTGCCTTCTTGTCCAGTAAACAAACTGAACTTGATAACTTGTTATCTTGAACACCAAATAATATGCCCTAGATGTTAGGATATAGGAATGCCACACCCCTGCAACGACCGCACACACACTAAAAATACTACTCGTAAATCATGTGAGAATAGAAAACCGGGGAAAACTTACTCCTTTTTGACTCAGGCCCTCGGTGTTCTGAGTGGGGGCTCGAGGATGAAGCATGCTATTGGAGTATTCTAGTGAGTGAGAGTCTTTAAAAGCAATAAATGATTCCCAGGTGAGGAGAGGCGTCGCCCTGCTTCCATTCCTTTTTGGTTTGCTGGTGTGACCAAACAGATGCCATATTTGAATGTCTACATCTTAAATGTACGTCTTTTATTGGTGAATTCTATCGTCAAGTGTTTTGCTGCACATTCTAATCACTTTCCCAGGGCCGCACGTCTGTGTCAGTTTCCATGTGGGAATGTAGCTAAGCGAGTAAAGGTACCGATTAAGTTACTTTCTACCTTACCCTGCTTTGTACAGAATCCGTTGTGAAATGCTTTGACACTTATGGCCTTTGTTCGTGCTTCACAAAAACGCCCAAGAAATCAATAACAGGTAAGATAGTGATTGGCAGTCAGATTTTCTAAGCCCATGGGTTACCCTGGAGTCAGGCGAGGTGACGCAAGGCAACGCATGGGCTTAAGAAAGACTTACTAAGCCACGGAAAGCCACAGTGCGTGGCTTAGTAAATCCAGAGTAATGCAAGGGATCACAAAAGGCTCCTTGTGTTACTCTGCGTTGGGAAGGCGTTCCATGGGTGGAGCACTGACATTCCCGTGCATCCACCCATGGATTTGGGTGCATTACCGTTTACAAGACTTGCAAACCTGGGAATGCGTCAACATCATGTGGCAACCTGACAGAGGACTAACAAAGAGAAATATCTTTATTTCTCCTTGTTATTTCCTCTTTCTAAGTTTAATTCATTCTGCAGCACATGTAGTAAGAAGAAAATGCCTCTCAGGATTGTTTTTGTGCAGGAAGGTAGTGCTTCCTGCACAAAACAATCCTACATCCAATAAAGGCACCCCGAACCATGGCACAGGGGTGCCTGAGATGGCGCAGCAGCACTCTTGGCGCCAGCGCAGGAAGAGAGCGGGAATGCATCATATCTTGGCAGATACAGCGCATGTCTGCTCTGTCCCTGTCACGCAGCGCAGCAAACTGCCTTGTTCCATTGTGTTGCATGACGTTTTGTTAAATATGCCCCTGACATCAATATCAGCCTCACAATATCCATCTAATAGATTGATTAAGAGAAATCACCCAAACCACCAGTAAAGCAAAATAAATGTATTCAAACGTTGAGTTGATATCTGTGAGTTTGTAGCTCATCTGATTCGTCGCTTGAGGCTGAAAGAGAAACAAGTTACAATTACACGGAGGACGAGCAAGAGTGTAAGAAACATCTGATA
The DNA here is from genome assembly GCF_964261635.1 of Lissotriton helveticus. Classification (NCBI taxonomy): domain Eukaryota; kingdom Metazoa; phylum Chordata; class Amphibia; order Caudata; family Salamandridae; genus Lissotriton; species Lissotriton helveticus. Next base: position 1,028,055,562 of record NC_136063.1, read on the forward strand.
TCCATAGCATTATACATTACATTTTTTACTATTTGTAAAATATGTATCTCTCTAAATGCACCCACAAAAGTCTCCTCATTCGTTAGCTTTGGCTGATTTTGATCCTTTGTAATTCATCATCGTCAAACCATTTTTCGGCCAATCTTGACCATAAAAGTGCATATAAACATTGCTAAAATTCATAACATATCTATAAAAACCATGTAAAGTGCAGTGTGCAAAACATAGCTTAAAAAACAAAAGGTAATGTAAGCATCTACAACAGGAACAAGAAGGATCGTTGCTATCTCAGGAGGTTACACAACTTGTACCTGACAACAAAATCCTAAGTGTGGGTCCGCTCCGTCACAGGGATGTTTGGACCCCCTCAGAACCCGACATATTGTCCATCGAGACACATGAATACAATCCATTTCAAGTCATTGTATATCTGCTGTCTTAGATATTCTACCATTATCCCTTGTTTTCCAACTAATCGATCAAAGCCGCCCAAAAACAGGCAAAATGGAATAAAGATTTAAATGCATCATACAACTAGATAAACATGCTAGGAACCGCTAAAACTACCCACACCATTAAAATCCTGTGCATCATTAAAACCCGTTTTACTTTGAAAACATGCTGCAACCTTAGGGATCTCGATGTAAAGTGAATGAATGAATGAATGTCGCCTCAGTGTCATCTAAGAAGCATTTTAAGACCCTTATAGCCGCCGGCCTCACGCCTTCTGGTCACCCACGCACAGCAGAGGTCTCTGCTCACAGCAAACACAACTGGCCGGGAAGAATTGTTCTGTAAAATCCCTAAAGGGGGCAGATACTGGCGGGATCCCAGATGAAGGCAAATAGGATGAAATCCACACCCCCTCACTGTAAATATGAATGGAAATGACGTAGATAATCAATATTTTCAATTGCCAGGTGATGACAAAACGAAAATGTACATTAGAGGAATGTGGAAGCGTCTCGATGTAAAACTCTCCACGTGAAGGGTCCATCCCGATGTCTCCTGTGCGAGTTCTCTTCTCACAGTGACAAATTTCACTAGAGATATCTCGAAGCGAGGTGAGGGTTTATGTTCCAGATACTTTGCTGTAAGACTTCCCTCTGAGGTGTTCACTTGCATCCTCCCACAATGTGAGCACAATAAGACTTCAGAACAACCTCGGCCAAGGGGGGGAAGAGACACTGGATCACTTCATCAACTTCCGAACCCTAAGGTTACAAACGTCTTGTACATGACAAAGCCGAGGTGCAGTATTGAGCACACAAGATTACAATATTTCCTTATATGGAGCTGATTGGTCAGTGGTCCATATTCATACCCAGTATAGAAGGGGCTCAGGACAGCCGGATGCTGAACTCTTTGCAGCCCTTTATCAAAGAACAATGGCACGAAGGGAGCGCCTTGAGGGACATTAAAAAGAGTTCTACGAACATAATTGTTTCTGCAGCTGTCGATATTGATGAATTTACATCACCCATATCTCAGCCCCATAAAGAGCGGCTGACTGAGCCTCCGCTCTTTAAATCTCCAGAGCTGCTGCCACAGGCCTGGAGATTGATGTGTGTGAAAACTTTAAAAGGGGCCTTGAGGTGCAGAATAGATCGACTCTTCTCTATCAGTGACCCTCCCATCATTCCATCTGCCTACTCTCAAACCCAAATACTCAAATCTCTCCACTGTTTCCGGTTGTGTGGTGTCTATATAGATGTTACCCTTGAAGGACCTATGGGGTTTTAGGGCCATATATTTTGTTTTTGTTAGCTTCATTCCAAGGCCCTTGTGATCAGAATAGTTTTTAAAGCTGGACAAAGATTTCCCAAGCCCCCAGGCGTTCTAGATAAAAGAAGGGAGTCATCTGGAAAACAGGGACCAGGTCTAGAAACATCTTTCAATTTGGGTGAGTCGTGGGTGCAGTCCCGAAAAATTATTTTGGCTAACAGCTCCTTAGACTTCTCGCAGTTTGGGTTCAGAGCCTTTCACAGTACAGAGCTGGCCCTAATAAAATCAACGGAGGAAATCAGAGAGGCCGTGGATAGGGGAGGAAGTGGCATCCTAATCCTCCTGGACCTAACCGCGGCCTTCGATACAGTCCACCATGGGGTCCTGCTGAATCGGCTCTCGGACATTGGAGTTAAGGGTTTAGCATGGAAACTGCTATACTCCTTTCTGGCGGATAGGTCCCAGACCTTGGATCTTGATGGAAACATCTCTGACCCCTTTTCGCTTCCTTGCGGGGTGCCACAGGGTTCATCTTTGAGCCCTACGCTTTTTAATATCTATGTGGCCCCCTTGGCCAATATCATCCAGTCATTTGGGTTCCAGCTCACCTCCTACGCTGATGACACACAGATTGTGTTGTCGCTGACGGAGGGAGTGGAAAGAGAAGCAGGGGACAGGTTTCAGAAATGTATGAGCTCTATTTCCATCTGGATGTCAGCCAACTGTCTGAAGCTCAACTCAGCTAAAACGGAGGTGATAAAGTTCGGCAATAATCCCCGGGTCTGGACACCGGACTGGTGGCCAGAAGAGCTGGGAGACTGCCCAACACCTTCCAGGAAAGTCAAGAATCTGGGAGTCCTAGTGGAAAATAAACTCACCATGGGGGACCAAGTGAACCAGGTGACCTCATCCTGCTTCATGGTCCTCAGAATGATCAAAAATATCAAGCTCTTCCTCTCAGCCAGCAACTTAAGGACGGTTGTTACCGCCCTGATTTTGTCCCGTCTGGACTATTGCAACAGCCTTTATCTTAATGTACAGAAACAACACATGTACAAGCTGCAACTGGTCCAGAATGCGGCAGTTAGATTGCTGTCGGAAACGGCTAGGTTTGCCTCGGTTAGAGGTGAGCTGAGGAAACTACACTGGCTCCCAATCCCACTGAGATCTCGGTTCAAGGCCCTTTTTGTGGTCTTTAAAGCCGTGAATGGTATTGGCCGGGAGTTTCTCAAGCATAGACACACATGGTATGTCCCTAGCAGAACCTTGCGCTCCTCTGGTTCCAAACTAGTTCAAACATCCATGTTTAAGAAAACAAATTGGGGAGGCAGAAGTTTCTTTCACTGTGCCTGGAACAAACTCCAGTTCCAACTAAGAAATGCCCCGGATTTAATCTCCTTCCACAAGGGTCTGAAAACTTGGCTGTTCTCTCAATAACAGCTCACAGATGTCCCAGGTAATCCAGTACTCAGCACCAGGACACCCCAGGGTAGCAGTGCGCTTTATAAGTACAAATAACATAACATAACATAATTAATGGAGAGAAAAAAACACACCCGCCCCAACCCCCTCTTTTCACAGGTATGAGTTCAATGAGCCCCCCATCTTATCTCCAGCAGACCTGGCAGCCCCCCCTTTTTCCCCAGCGGCCCTGGTTTTAACTGTTCTCACGAAGTCTCATGATGACCGACAAGAACGAGGCAGGAAGACCCACTTGTTTGAGCGATGCCCAGAGAAAGGATCTTGGGACCAAATCAAAAGCTGACCGTAGATCAATAAAAGCAATATTCAAATGACCCTTAAGATTAATGACTTATTTCCATTGAGTAAGTGAAAAGCTAAAGGCTTTTTAGGGACATTTTAAAAAGAAGCTTGTTTTTAGATGATGTTAAGAGGAGTTTTTACCTTATAATCCATTTTTATGACATGCTGATATAATGGCATTTTGATTGCTCTTATATATGGGCCCTTGGGATGAGGAGTGGGTGCTCCGAGTTAGGCCCATGTAGCGAGGAGGCAGCTTATGCCTTACACTGTCCTAGAAAATATAGTTTAAGCTGTGACCTTTTGCACACATTTGCCTGCACGACAATGTTGGATTAGTTTCTCTGAAAGTACCTTGTCTATACATCCAGCTCCGCACAACATTATCATGATGCCTTGAACATCCTGTACTAGGCCTCTCTACGCACTAGGTACAAAAGTTGTCCTGTCTTCACCCACGAGGCGACAGCGCTATTTATATATCCATAACATCACTCATCTAACACTCACATCATGAAGGCTGCTTTTTATTAAAAATAATAGGCATCCCGATAGATTGGTGAGAAGGCAGTTCTCGGCTGATACTGAGGGTCCCTCCATGCTGAGAAATTACCATGCTCCAGTCTGACATTGCTTGAGGAGTGTCCAACTCGAGACAAAGACGGGGTCCTTCACTCTCTCCCATCAGGTAATGGGGTTGGATCGTCCCTTGGGGGGATTCTGAGCTCTACACCCATACACACTCTAGGCACATTCAGAGTAGGGTTCACATCATAGGAGTATGTTAGATTACCATATTGCGAATATGACTGCATATATTCATTGCTTCAGCACCATGGTAGAAATGTATCTACTGTTCACTCTTCTGGTGCTTGTAAACTCCTTTATTTGCTACTGTCTATTAATCATTATGTATTTTATGCACGAATAACGTTGGTTTAATCAATATTATTGAAAATGTCTCACTGTGTATTCTCTGTATATTCCTCTGACAATAAGTGAGCACGAGTGACTGAGCGAAAGGTTCGGTACTGTTTCCACGATTCCTAAGGAATCAGGGTTGTCATGTTCAGTGGTTGACTTTTCTATAGGTATTGCTGATTAGAGGCTCTACTTGATTTAAATTGCTTTTCCCAGGATAATGCGCACTCAAGGTGGGAGTTACACTCAACTGAAGCAGCCAATGACCATGGTCTGTTCTTGAAATTACTGAACAATCAAGCATTTTATCCCACAATCAGTGTCCAAAAAGAAAGAGTCTAGTCGCCTCTTACACCTCCCTCATTTAAAGGTACGTAATCACACTTGATTAGATGTTAATCGACCATTGCAGGCTTAACACTGTGAGATAAAGATAACTGGGAGACCTGGACGGCACCTGCAGTCCAAGGTACAAACGGGGGATCAAGTACCGGGATACCCATGGCTTCATCTTCCTCTTCTGTTATCAAATATATCCCCTCTAGGGTTTGAAGGTGATAATAAAATCCCCACCAATAAGAAGGTATAACTTCAAATAAAATCAGAAAGAAGAGAATCTAAAACAGTTATAGTTGGAGACTCCTTAATGAGAGTAAGTATGTAAGTAATAATTTTATTTGTACATGGTTAATTAAAACCTTTACAAAACAATTTAAAACATTGCTAAAATTTAGCCTAAAATTCGTTTTATACAACTTTCTAAAACTTAAAAAAAAAAATGTACTCCATATCAATTTATAACCTTTATATTTAAAAGTTCATGGCTGCAGGACACTGTGTCAATGATTTTCAGTCCAGCTTTTTTTTTTAATCCGCTGGGAGCGTGCTCTTCTGTCTTTTCGCCACCAGTTCAAAAACATTTGTAACCCAACAGTTTAATTTTGTTTTGCTGGGGTTGAAGCACAGTTTGACCGCCTGCCTGCATGTTCGAACACCATATAGTTTGAACGATGGACGCAGTAAATCCTACCTCAGGTTCTTTAGTTTGGAGCAGATACAGTTACGTGGATGACATCTTTGCCAGCTTTGCACAAGCGACAGTAGTGTGGAGAGTTCTTTCTTTCCCAAGGTGGGAGATGGGAGGCAGCTGGAATTACACCTAGGCGTAGTTTTAAAAACGTTTCCTTTGTCTTTAGATTCATACCGATGTTAAGATACTCTTGAGGCTGCAGTACTGTATAATCGCTGAGTGTAATCCAGCCATGGGCTCTTTTGGATAATGTCTTCTTGTCCTCAATTGAGGAAATAATACGTAATGATTTTTTCGTGATTTTTTTTAAAGGTCAAAAGATCAGTAGAGATGTCCCAAAGGTCTGACAGACCCAAGATTTGAAGTGAATTAAATAAGTAGTCTCTGGTAGAGGATTTTTGTTGGCGAAGCAGCTCCTCCCATAAATTTGAGTTTAAAGAACCAACCTCGGCACTCCGAATCTTGTGCCAGGTTGTAACGTACATGCCACGTCTTTCCAATGTTTGTTTTAACAGACCAAATTCTAGCCGTATTTGAGCTGGAGAAAAGTATCTTGGCAGATTGAAGATTGCCCTATATAAATTTGCTATCACTATGTCCAATAACACTGCATCCTTTCCTTGAAGGGGTTCGCACCCATATGTAAGAGTCGGTTGTAGCTTTGCTTGCAAGACCTGGAGCAGCGGATTAAGTGTTAAGTCAGGGAGCTTGGCCTTTAGAGATTTTATTGTCAAACAGGTCACAGTTTCCTTCCCTCGCAAGGATTCCAGTTGGGGCTTGAACGTGTTCTTGTGGTCCAAGACTACTCCCAGATATTTATAAGTGGTTACCAAGTCCAGCCTTTGTCCGTTTAGATGCCAGATGTGTTTCCTTTTTTTCCAATGATTCACTACCATAACTTTAGTTTTGGCAAAATGTATTTGCAATCGGTTCCTTTCAGAGAATGTATGAGTTGCATTCAAAAGATGTTGGAGGCTGATCGGAGTTCGACTGATTAAAACCAAGTCGTCTGCGTACAACAGATTGGACAGTGTGGTTTTCCCGAGTTTTGGTGCGTGGCAGGGGCAGTTGTCAAGTTCTCCCGACAGGTCCGCAATGAAAAGGTTAAATAAATATGGTGCTACAACACATCCCTGTTTTGGCCCTTTTGTTGTTGGAATCTGCTTGGAGAGGTGTGTTCCTGCTCCTAATTTTACCCCTTTCCAGGTGTTTGTGTGCAGTAGTATCAATTGGTCTAAGAGTCATTATGGTATACCCCAGTTTGCCAATTTCCGCCAAAGTATATTCCGCTCAACATGATCGAAAGCAGCAGTATAATCAATGAAACACAGGTAAATCGGAGTTTTGGTTTCTTTTGCTGCATCCATCAAAAGGGTCAAGGCCATGATGTTTGTAACGGTCCCTTGACCTTGGCAGAAGCCTGTTTTATTAATAGGAAGGATGGATTTGTCGGACGCCCTTGTTCTTAACTCCTCCAGTATAGTTCCTGCAAAATACTTGGCCTCCACGTCTATGAGGGCAATAAGACGGTAGTGATTTGGACAATTCCTACTGCCCTGTTTGAAAATTGGGCTTAGTACTGATCCAAACCAGGACTCCGGTAATGTCAGAGTGTCCTTTATATTTTTGAAAACAGGGGTTAATGCTACGGACCAAAATTCGGCGTCTGATTTATACAACATTGGTGTGATACCATTTGGACCAGGGGCGCCTGTCGGTCTGCCCCTTGCTATTTGTCTCTTGATTTCCGCTGATTTGTGAATGGAGTGGTCAATCTCAGCTAAGGTAGGAAAACTTGAATCTAGCCTTAAATTGCCTTCGGAGCAAGGTTGCTCGGTTCCTCCTGGGTCTGATGCTTGAAAAGTTGCCATTATGCAGTCGTTTCTTGTTTTTTCTCTGCAGACTACTTTATTGGGCCCCGTTTTCCTTACTTCTTCAAGATACTCCCTGTTGTCAGCAGATGAGTTGTTGAAATGCTTAAAGAGGTAATTTATCCATGCTTCCTCCGTTATGTTGGAATTTAAGCCAGGATGGCCTGGATTCTTTAGTCTTTTGATCATGTGCCAAAACCTTGAGCTGTTTCTCCGTTTAGCTTCATAGAGGAGTTTAACCCATAATTTTTTATTTTTCTGTTTCTTGTTTTCCCATTTCATCCTTTTTAGCAGTTGCTTTGCTTCCAGTAAAACTTTTTGTAATTCTTGGTTTAATGGGTCTTTCCTCATCTGCCTCAAAGTTCGGTTTATGATCTGCTTATGGATTTTCATTTCTGGAGTGGGTTGCATTTTGGTCGGTGTTCTCGTCTGATGCATTAATCTGTTTGATGGCCCTATCAATAAATTCTTATCGACAGCCAAGATGAAGTTTTGCCACCCTTCTACCGGTTTACTCTTACTTTTTTCTGATTGCATATAAAGAGTTTTTACCTTTTGACATATAATATTGATATTGCATCGGAGCCGCCTTAGATTTGGGGCCACTTCGATATTAATGCCTGTAAATGGCTCGATATTATGAAGTGAGTTAGCTTTTATTGTTATTTCTTGAGGCAGGTGGTCACTGTATTCGCTGGTCCCAATCTTGAATGCGGATACAATACCAAGCATATTTAGGGATGTAAATGTGTAATCCAAATAAGAGGATTGCTGTTTTGAGTGGAACGTTGCGTTTGGCCAGTCGTCCCCCGGAAATCGCCCATTCAAGGCTCTTAAGTTAAGATGTTCTAACTGCCGTAATAGATCTTTTGAGCAGTTTGTGGCTTTCTTGATGATTGGGGAGCCCTGACTGGGCACTTCCCATGCAGGGTTGAGTTCTTGGTCAAGAGCGTCACCTTCTCCGGAACCAAAAAGATACATGTTAAGGTCGCCTGCTAGAATTATATAGTCAGAATTCTCTTCATCCAATATCTTTTTTATGGCTTCAATCAATTCATTGGCAGCTTTTCCTTTACGTTTCGGGTGGATGTAAGCATTAATTACTATAACTTCTTTGCACTGGCTGTTTAGCCTGAGCGCAATCTTTACCTCCTGCATTACGCTGGGAGGTGTTATATGGGATGCTAGTGCTGAGATCTCTCCTATTGTTGCTATGGAGGCCATGATCATTAGGCACCCTGATCGGCGACCAAAATCGGAACACCTTTTTGCCGGGATGCAGCAGGATGTGTATCCTTGGAGGTAAAAGTCCATTTCCTCCCAGGTCTCCTGCACAATAGCAAATCAAATGCGTTTAGGTATTGCAGGAACTCTGTGTCCTCACTTTTGCAAGCTAGACCGTTGATGTTCCAAATACATATCTTAATTTGTCCGGAGTTGTTCAAGACTTGATTTAGATTACTCTCCCTTTGTCAGTTTGTATGATCTGCTGTATAAATGGTGCGCTGAATTTGCCTCCAATTTTGTGAGGAAGATGACCAGGTGTGACGTACATCCCTTGAGTCTCCTGATGATAGAAAGGTCTTTGTGTCTTGGGGATGTACTCTTGGTGAGGTGCTCCTTGCTCCCTTTAGAACTGACTTGGTGTCTTTCCGTAAGGGTGTCCCAGTGAGGGGTAGGAAGGGCGTCGGATAGGGCGGTAGTTTTTCAATTTCAAGTTTTATACCCCATTGCTTAAACGTACTCACTTCCTTCATGATGTTTTGGACTGTCTCTTTGGAGTTCCAGGTTGCTTTGGTTATCTCTGAGCATTGTAGATTATTGTTTGACTGGAACTCTATTCAAAGCAGATCAGGAGCCAATATTTTCTAGGCTTGTGATTGAATGTAAGAGTCTCAGTATGTTTCATATATTCAATATATCATCACTGCCGCGCAATGTATATTGTGGGGTAAGCAGAATAGTAGCCGTGCTATCCCCGTGGTGCACTGCAGTTTGCTTTGCTCGAGTTGCCTTGCTTCCGGTGTCGCCGAGCTGTGGTGAATGGCTTAAACTGCTACTTGTGGGACAAGTTTGTTGTGTCCTACCGTGCCTTTCTCTCATTTATCTCTTGCGATATTTATTATTCCCCCTGTTTGTGTCTGTGATAACTCTGCATTGCTGGACAGAATGTTGTTGCCGATTTCTGTAGTTAAACTTTGTTCAGTTTTAATGGTCCTTATAAAATCAGGGTTATTTACAGTTTGAGTTGTTTTTGTTTGGGGGAGTCCCTCCTTCTTTCCAAGAGATGGAGATTTATGAGATGCGTCACTGAGTGGTGTACTCAAAGCCACCAATGGTTTGGCAATATATGCCGGGGGAGAGTCCTCAGAGTCTTCGGGTGAGAATTGGCGCTTTGTTTGACTTACATGTTCAACTTTTGGACTTTGGGTAATTGCTATTGGGGACAAATGTGATTGTGATTCTTTACAGGGTCCCCTGCTAATTGGGAGCTTGTTCCTTCCCTTCCTTTTTTTCTTCCTACGAGTTTTACAAGGACTCTGGACGTTGGTTGATGCACAGTCAGCTGTAGTTGAACCTACTGCTAGTAGTTGAGCCATGAGTTCAGCATCCGTGCTCTCTGATAATAGCAGAAAGCCGTCCCTGCCTGTCATATTCAGATTGCTATTTGCTGTCCCTGCTGTTTTTAATACGTCCAAGGCTCTTTTTTTTGGTTCAGGGGGGTTGATGTTCTTTGCAGAGGTCTGTGACATGCTTGTTTTTAAATATGCTATTACGTCCCCTATCATAGATGGCATGGTTAGTAACTGGTCTATGATCGGTTCAGTAGAGCTTGATGATGGTGTTGCTTGGACCGTATAGGCCGATTCCTGTCCTCTCTTTATGAGGCCATTGAGTTCTCATATTTTCAAGTCAATTCCTGAAATGGAATCAGCCATTGTTTGTAAGACGTAAAGCTGCAAGTCCCTTTTGTGGGATTGAAAATGTAGCGCTGCAGCTGAGTCTTGCAGGGTGTTTAAGATTGTTATCCATAACGACTCCGAGGTTGGGCTTTCAGCATTGTTGCTTTTTTCCATTCTTGGAGAGTTATTTGCTGCTATCATTGGATTGAAATGAGCTGGTTTCAAGTTGTAGGAGGCTATCAGTTCTTCCTATTCCTGGGTAGCTATAAAGGTCATGTCATTATTTGTTGAATGAGAGTCATTAAAAGGTAGCAGAGTCCGACGTTCTACGAGCATATGTGCTGTTGGACTGTTATATATTAATGATTGTTCCCAGGTGTCTTCTTGGGCTGTTTCAAGTGGTTTTATTTGAATAGGAGAACGATTGTTTAATTGGGAAGATAGATGTTGTTGTATTCCATCCTTGAGGTCCAGTTCATTTGATGCAGCTGATCAATCATATTGCGCTATTTGAATTGCATTCATTCGGTTGGGAGAGCTGTTGTTTAGTTGAGCAGATAGATCTTGTATATTTCCATCATGGATGACCTGAACCTTGATTTTAGCTGGGGAATCTAAGCCCACATTTTTTAGAATGCTGGTTTGACTTGAGTTTGTCTCAACTCCACTGGTTAAATGGAAGTGACCGTGGCAGTGTTTCAGCAACTCAGAGGATGAGTCCGTCTCCGGTGGGCTGTTTTTTACGATGACCGTACTAGGACCGGATGAGCCAAGTGCAATCCTACTTTGACTACTTTGATTGTTTTCTCCTTTAGCTGATAAGTCGGTACTATCACCCCCACACCTGGTTCCGGTTATCGTTGTGGTTGTCGTAGTTGCCGCTTCGGATGCATCCCCTGAGCGGAGTTGACAATTCGTCCCTGTAGGCTGAGGGGTCACAACTGGATTACTGCAAAGGACTGCAGTCAGTTTTACTTGATAATAGCAGTGTTTGCAGCCCTTCTATGCTCCCGATCTTCGAGTAAATAGCGTTCTCTGGGTCCTTCAAAAAGGAGAATTTTGTGTATATCTTTGGCTGGTAGGTACGTGTTTTTTTTCTTGCGGAGCTTCCTTTGATGGTTATAAGATCGTCAGGGCTCTTTAACATTGTAAGAGATAATGATCGCTTTGGCGATAACTCCAGTGTCTGAGATGCCGTTGGCATCTGGGAGGTCAATAACGGTATACTGACGCCAGGGAAAGTCGGTGTGTCAGTGTTAGTAGTCCCTGACACACAATTATTACCACAAGTCATGGAGGTTCGTGGACGATGGATTGTTGGTCGCCCGGCGAATAGCTAGGAGCCAAGAGCTATGGTTAAGACGGTTAATGTGGCTTGCCAGTGTGAGTCATGGGAGTTCGTGGACGATGGATTGTTTGTCACCCGGTGAATAACTAGGAGCTAAGAGCTATGCTTAAGCCGGTTATTGTGGCTAGTTCGGCAACAAGCAACAGTGGGCGATAAAAGGATGAGGATAATGCAGTGTGATAATGCACGGTGATAGAGTGCCAAGGCTAGGACGGGGTAAGAGAGCGGGGCAAGAGAAGTGTGGCTCACTGGTTAGAGGAGGCAGACCCTGATGCAGAGGTCAGACCCGGGACCAGGGTTCAATTCCCGACGCGGCAGGGTCTTGAGCCCAAATGTCCACGGACTCGATAATTCTCGCCTCGGTGCCTACTCGAATCATGGGTTCACACTCTGCAGCTCTGGGCAATAGCTTGCTTAATCTACTACGCCCCCCCCGCGGCGGGATGCCTGGTCTTCACCTTGGGGATGCCCAGTAGGGGTAATCTCTCAGGGAAAGCCAGGACGGGTTCCCAAAGCAAGCGCTAAGAGACCTGTCGGTGATTTGGCGCTATATAAATCGAAATTAACATAACATAACATAACATAACTGGGTGCTTCAGGCTTCAGGCTACTCCCAACCTAGTTGGGCCGCCTCAGCAACAGCAACACACACTTTCGAGCTGACTCTGACGTCAACCACGCTCTACCACTTTTTCCACTTGCAACTAGCGCCAAAGAACCCCCCGGGCACCAACCCAATCAACTTCTTGGTGCCGTGGCTGGGGGCAGCTCCTCACCTCCACTCTGCTATGTCGTCGTCAGTCAACGGTCTGCCCGGTGCGAAGCACAGGAACTCCAACGTCAGTCCTGTGTGGATTTGACTCAGTGTTCACCAACACGCCAGCAAAAAACCTGGACTGGACTGGACTGGACTGGAGTGCTCAAGCAATCGATAACCAATGGCTAGGGCTGATGTCAGCAGCAGTCATCAGTAAGCAGTAGCAGGAGCGTAGTAATCTGCCCCAAGCAGTCAAGCAGCCCAGCAAAAATGAGATGTCCGTTCTGCGCCGTCAAAAATGTCAAGCTGTCAGTGGGAGGGTGGGACTGCAATTGTAGGTCACCCTCACCACAACCCGCGTTACCACACGCTGCTCCCGCTCCCACTTCTGCCCTGTCCCTGTCCCGACATGCTGAATGGGACCGGGCGGATCCAAGGTGGTATCGGGCGAGCGGGACTAAAGTGGCGTTGGGAGTCGATTATCACCCCCCCTCAATAGGGATCAGCTGGGGGGGCGGCAGCACCCCCACGATGTAGTGGAGCCGCGGCATCTGCTCTCGTTGTCGGTATGGTGGTGGATCGGAGGACCGGCAAGCTGCAAGCTGCGGACCGGATTCACAGCCTGAAAGCACTGACTAGGGGATGGGAAAGACGATTATAGATCGAGTAAATATTAATCCTCATACCACAAGGTTCAAGCCCAATATATCAGGTGAATTGATACGCAAGTTTAGTGATATCTTCATTCAGATAATGAGTCCTCCTGAGGCACGGCCCGCTATTGAAATGAAATGGGTACTAAACCCATTCTGTGAATTGGTTCCATTGCCCATGCTTCCTGGAACATTAGTATATAACTGTCCACCCTTGGAAGCCCTTCTAAATCCTCTAGATTAGGGCGTAAACCTGCAACGTTCCCCAACATTTTAATAATTTAAAACGTTGTTCCTCAACTGAATCTTGCAATGAACAACACGTGCCAGGAGAGGACTTGCTCAAAAGTTGGTCTGGAACCTCGTCTGTGTTGTTGAAATTTGAGTAGCTGGTTCATCTAAAACCGTTGAAGAAGGGTAAGAGAGAAAGTTTGCTGAATGTGTAATAATTGCTTGTTTTCAGTGCTGGAGCAGAAGGACAGATGTTTGTACGGGATGCTCTCTGTGTAGTCAAAGGTACATCGGTTTTGTCTTGTACCAGGTTTGTGGGGGAGCAGGTGAATGAGTGATAAAGGGAGGATAAAGCTTGGACTGGAGGTGGTGTAGGTAAGACATGTGCATCCCGAGAAATGAGTCCATCCCTAAATTATGTCCAGCCAAAGTCAAGTACATAATATCCAATATACCCCCTCCTTGGCATTTGTAGCACCCCCCCATACCAGGACGGACAACGGAAAGACAGCAGCGCTGCGTCCTGAACCAGTAAATACCTTTGTTGTTTAGTCTTCGCATGTGAACTCTCCCATATTAGGCACATCAACCATATCAACATCAGGTGCTTTTTCACCTTGAACTCTTTTAACTGATGACCCCCTACACGGATTAAGTCCCGGTATCACAGAGACTTCGGTAAGAACGATGGCGCAAATAATCCAAGAGTCCATCTCTGGGCACGACCTGCCAGCAGAGCCAGTGGAAACCTTTGGAGCTACAAAGACTATTTCTCTTGTACTTTATGAGAGCGTTTCATAGATTCAGATAGATTAGGTCTGGCTCATGTGGGCTTTCAGGATTGGACGTCACCAGAGAAGAGTTAGTTTCATTAGTAGAGAAAGGAAGGTCCTCTCTGCTGCTAGGTCAGGCTTGATTGTTAGAAGAAAGGAGGTGTCTGTTTGCTTTCTGACCTCCTGGCTTTGACTCTTTTTGCTGCTTTAGTGTCTCTGCGCACTTTCTCACTGCTGATCTGTGTTAAAGTGCATGCTCTCCTATTGTAAATTGTATTATACATTGGTGTTTCCATGATTGGCATATTTGATTTACAGGTAAGTCCCTAGTAAAGAGCAGTGAGAGTGCCAGGACCTCTAAAACAAATGCTGCTCGTGGGCCTGCAACACAGATTGTGCCAAACACACAAGCAGACTTTCAAAGGAGTCTCAGACCTGCCACTGCAGTTTCTGCAGGCAGTTTTAACTTTCATTTCAAATTGGCAGTGTACCCACATTTCAGGCCCTAACCTTCCCTTTTTCTACATGTAAGCCACCCCTATGGTGTGCCCAAGGTACCCCTATGGGCAGGGTACAGTGTATGTCAAAGTTAGGACATGTACTCGTGTGTGTGACATGTCCTAATAGTGAAATACAGCGTATTTCATTTTTCACTATTGAAAGGCTTTCTGTTCCATAGGATAGAATGGGAAATACTTTGTTTAACATCTTACAAGTATAACTTCCCATTGGGAGAAGATTGAGAATTGAAGCTTAGGATGCCTTCACTTTTAGGAATGGTGATTTTTATGTTGTAAGTTTGGAAATAACACTTTTAGAAAGTAGGTATTTTCTTGCTTAGCCATCCTGTGTTTCTCTGTTGGTCTGTGGATTGACTGTCTGTCTTTGGAGTTACAGGGGTTGGAGATGTGCATTCTCTTCAGACAGTCATTGGGGGGGTTGAGGTGTGCCTTGCCTTTCCTGGATCAGCAAGGGCTGGGCTGAATAGACTTGGGCTGCATTTAGAGTCGTGGGAGGAGATTTCCTTGCACCTGAATGGGCCTGGTCTGCGCTGGAGAATGCAGTCTCCACCTCCTGCCAGAAAGGTGGGCCAGAGAGGACAGAACTGGTTGGACTGAGCCCTCACACTCTGCCACAAGAGAACAAAGAAATTTGATATGAATATCAGGGCCCAGATCCCAGAACTTTAGGACTATTGGACCAAGACACCTGCCACAAACAAGAGCTAGAGATGCTGTGAGGAGGATCAACCACGTTGTTGTATTCTTTGTTGTGTTGGCCTGAAGTGGCTGCTTCTGTCTTGGACAGAGAAACGACTGGACTGAACTTTCTGCAACTTCTTTGAGTGAGCTTCTCCAAGGGCTTGAGGTAGAGTTTGCCCCTATTCAAGAAGTCTCAGGAACAGCAAAGACTTCATCTTCATCTGCTTTCACCACTGGTGTTAGATTTGGGGGTCTCAAGTTGGCAGAGGTAGGTACCTTTGACAAATAGGGACCCTTGAGTCTAGTCAGGGTAAGGGGGTACAATCCTAAAATAACCCCTGCTCACCCCCTTGGTAGCTTGGCACAAGCAGACAGGCTCATCTCAGAGGCAGTGTGTAAAGCATTTGTGAACACATACAGTAACCAGGTGACAACACTACAGATGGACACCACACAAGTTGTATATTAAAAATAAGTATTTTTATATAGACTTAACACAAGACCACAAACAACAAATATCCACAATACTGTACTTAAAAATGGTAGAATTAGCTTAGTTCTCTTAAGATTTAAAATGTGACACTTTGAATTCAATGAACCTTAGGATGAGTAACGCTATACAACGAAAGTGTTGCAGGGAAGGTGATGCGTTGGTTCCTTACACGCAAGAACGGTGATGCGTCGGGCATGCGTTGGTTCTTCTCTGTGAGGGGAGGTGATGCGTCGGATTCTTACTGCGCTTCCGTGGCGATGCGACCATCAGCGCCGTGATGCGATGACGATCCGGTGCAATAAACAAAAATGGCGTCTTCTCTTGGATGCGACACGCCCAACGGCCATGCTGCGACTCAGCGATTCTTCTGAGCCACGTCAGGTCCTGCGACACGCTTCTCCGTTGATGCGGCAGCGTCTGATGCAACATCGATCATCTTCTCCGGCAGCTGCGGCAGCAACACGCTTCTTCCTGAGTCACGCTTCCAGCTCCTTGAGACACGCAGTTCCTCAGAAAGCTCAGCACCACTGCAGGCACCTCCAAAGAACTCTTGGGGAGCTGGTGGGTGAAGTCTGTTGTCTCTGAGACCTCAGCAGGAGGCAAGCTCTTTCTCAAGCCCTTGGAGATCCTTCACAAGTTGATGAAAATAAACACAAAGTTCCTCTCTCTTTTCTTTGGCAGTCAGGCAACCACTGCAGGCCAATCCCCCAAGCAGCACTTCAGCTTAGGGATAGTCTCTCTTCACTCTCTCTGGTTCCTCTCCTCAGCAAAGGTTTCTTATTGTTTCCCAAAAGTGATCTAAAGTTCTGGGGTCTGGGTCCCCCTTTTTATACACAGTTTTTCTTTGTTCTCTGAAGGCAGAGAGGCCTTTGCCTAGTCCAAATCATTTCTGGTCAGTCCTGGAGCACTCTGTTTACATTACTCCTTCTTTCCTTTCACAGTGTAGGGCAGGGACATCAGACGCACCACAGGAGGTGGAGCCAGCATTGTGGAGGGAAGGCACAGCCCTATTCAGGTCCCAGGTGCAACTCCTCCCACCCTTCTACATGCATATCTTTCTATTCAGTCTTGTGCTGACTCAACCTGTCCCCTGGAATCCCCCAGCCCCTGTCACTCAAACTCCAGACAAGGAATACACAACCTAGCAGAGGCAGGCTTGGATGGTTAGACAAGAAAAGACCTACTTTCTAAAAGTGGTATTTTCAAACACAGAATGTTAAAACCAACTTCACTAAAATATGCATTTTATCATTCTGAGTTCAGGCATACTAAACTCGAATTTCCACCTAGTTCCCTGTGTCACTTAGGATTATAAGATATAATAATCAAACTGCCCATTCTAGCCTATGGGGATCAGGTAGCATTGCAATAGTGAAAAAGGTAAATGGCTGTAATTCACTATTAGGACATGCCACACACACCAGGGCTTGTCCTACCTTATACTTACAATGCACCCTGCCCTTGGGCTTACCATCGGGGTGACTAATATGCAGCAAAGGGATGGTTTAGGGACTGGCAAGTGGGTGCACGTGCTCAGTCGACATGACAGTACCAGACTACACAAAGGCTCTGCACAGCAGGCCTTAGACACACTTTTACAGGCTGTTTCTGTGGGTGGCACAACCAGTGCTGCAAGTCCATTTGCAGCATTTGGTTTACAAGCCCTGGGCACACTCAGTGCACTGTACTAGGGTCTGACAGTAAATCAAATAGGCCAATCATGGAGTCACTAATCCATACATCAATTTACAATAGGGAGAGCATATGCACTTCAGCACTGATCAGCAGTGGTAAAGTTCCCAGAGTCATAAAACAGCCAACAACAGGTCAGAAAAAATATAGGAGGAAGGCAAAAAGTTCAGGGATGACCCTGCAAAAAGGGCCAAGTCCAACAACAGGGAACTGCTTGTTTTGAGCTGCAACAGAGGAAAAGGTAGCCTGAAGCCGTCCACAATACCACTGCTGGATCTGTGATCCGAAGGCAGTGCAGAGGGCAACGCTGCAATTCGCACTGGAACCCTGGTCTCACTAACGACTACGCCTGCTACCACGCCGCTGCTTGCACCGTGACCTGTTAGCACAGCACTTCGCACCGCCTTGCACCGCCGCCCTGGTACCTCCAACTATGCTGCTCCATGCCGACATTGATGCCGTTCCAACGCCGACATCGACGCCGCTGCTTGCACCGTGGTTTGGGGGAACCTCTCATAGGTTATACAACGCACTGCCCTCATTCCACACCACACCCTTGGGCCACCAACACCGGTGCCATCAACTCCAGTTCGTCAGCAATGACTATGCTGCTCCCTGCACCGTGACCTGCCAGCACCGCATCACTTTGCACCGCTGCCCTGGTGGCACCTACGCCACTGGATGACCGTTACTGAGCTGCTGCCTGCACCGTGACCTGAGAATGTGCCTCCCAGACCATGGATTCTGAAATATTTTCCCAAGAATGGAACCCGATTAGTATTCTTCTTGCTGTCTATCAATAGACTTTCCTTTTGTTAACTGTTTCAGATATAGGGTGCTCCCCAATAGTTTGCTCTTTTTATTGTGAAAAAAGCTTTTACGAAACTGTTATCAATTGCAGATTTTTCTTTTTACTTATTGATGTTATATACACCTTTTTACACATGCACATACTATTTACAAATGACACCATGGAGACAAAAGACAATCAATGCTTGACTGTATCTTACACTGAAACATTACATGACTGCATCACAAAAACCTATGTGAGACCTCCTTTATACGGATAGCCTGGCACGGGTGAAGGTGGCCACTGTGCAGTGTAGAAGGGAGAGAGAGAAGGGTGCCTGCTTCATATATGGCATGAGTGAAGGTTGATAGCAGATTATCAGTAAGGTGGCCACTGGTCAGTATAGAGGGGACCTTATTGAAGCTATCCACTCTCATATGCCCGAATCAAAGGTTCATGAGCAAGGGTCATAGGTTCTAGGGACAAAGGGGCATATTTACAATGAAATGGCACACCGCGGTGCTCCAATCAATTTACCTGCACCACGCCATTTAAAAAATGCAGGGATGCGCTGTATTTATGAGAATATGACCAGTGTTTTCCCTTGAGCCAGACCTGAAAAAGCTGCATAGTGCCAGAGTGCGAGGGTGCCTGCGTTGTAGGCAGGATTGTTTTTATGTAGGAGGGGGCACCTTCTTGCACAAAAACAATCCCCAGAATATTTTCCTCTTTCTATGTGTGCTACAAAATGCATCACGAATAAAAAGAGGAAATAACGAGGAGAAATATAGATGTTTCTCCTCGTTGAGCCTCCCCTGGGAAGGCGTAGGCTTTTGATGAATTCCCGGGTTTACCAGTATTGGTAAATCTGGGAATGCGTCAAAATCCATGGGTGGATGTGTGAAAATACCCACACTCCACCCAAGGAACGCCTCCCTGGGGCAGGCTCATGCAAGGCAGCAAATTGCACTGGTCTTGCATTTCTCCAGATCTGTCAAGCTGCTGAGGGACAAGCAGGGTGGCTTGATAAATATCACCGAAGTTTTGTGTCACCGTTGTACCCCCTGGCTTGGAGCAAGGGTGAAACAATACCCTTGATAACTATGTCCTTAAATTTGATAGATCTTTGGAGAATTCAACATGGGCATACAAGAGAGGTTCCTCTTTCTATTTCTCACCACACACCACCTTTTCCAGGATGGATTTTGCACTCACACACCCAGAACAGAGATCTGATTTCGGAGAGGTACAATATCTAGACTGTACACTCTCGGGCCACGCACCCCTGAATGCTGAACTCCTGAGCCGTAGGTATGTAGCTACAATCCCACAATGGAGTCTATAGACCCATGCACTAAAAGACCAGGTGTTTGGGGAAGCCCTAAGGGACGCAATCAGGGATTCATTTGTGGGAACAATATGAAAGGCGTACAAGGAGTACCGTCCTTTGTAAGGCAAAGTCTTGCCGATTCAAAGAGGCCATACTTAATGTTCAGCTGCCGGGGCTTGAAGGATAAGATGGTTTTGCAGCGGTCAGTCATTTCTTTTGAGAAAAGACAGCCATCCGTACTCTGTGGCCGTCCTGGGTGAACAATTCTTGTGCCCGTGCAGCTGTCAGGATTTGCCTTGTCTGGTCATGCCATAAAAACAGGCAATCAGCGGCCGCGGGCGAACGTTAGAGTCCTTGTGAAGCGGTCCTATGCGGTGGGCCCTTTTTTAACTCCGGGATTCCGGAAATCCTAAGAAGTGGACATTGTCCCTGCGGCTGCGGTCCTCAAAGTCGACCAGCTTGCTGCGGAGGAAGGGGATTTCTTGATCCCTGTCTGGCACCATACTCAGCCAGCCCTCCAGTGCCGTCAGCTTCTGATCTAGTGCCTCCGCACATGAGTGAAAACCAGCCAGGTCCGCCCGGATTGATTTGGCTTCATCCGCCAGTATGGATATATTAGAGTCCATCCACTCTAATCTGCTACTAACTGAGCAAATTTTCTGTAGGATGCGGTTCATAGTGACTCTCTACCGGGGTCGTCGGGGAGGCCAGAGGGGCGCTCGCGGGTGTGTCGCTAGATTTCACGACCATTGTGCGTGGTTGTTGCTTTAGCACCTCCGTGAATAAGATCTGCCCAGAGGTCATACTCCCTTGTTTTGTTGTGTTCATTCTCACCCCGGTACCATGACTCGCTGTTGCCAGACTAGCCTCAACGGACAGTCTCCTCTATACGGTCAGACTCCTTTCTACAGACAGACGTCACTCTACAGACAGCTCTCTACGGACAGACTTCTCTCTACGGACAGACCCCTCTCTATAGACAGAAACTTTTCTATGGACAGAATCTTCTATGGAAAGTCTCATCTCTATGAACAGACTTCTCTGTGTGGACAGACTCCCCTCTACAGACAGACTTTTCTTTATAGACAGACCCCTCACTACGAACAGACACCTCTCTCTGAACAGACTGCTCTCTAGATACAGACTCCTCCCTATGGACAGACTCTACGGATGGACTCCTTTCTACGGACAGACTCCACTCTATGGACAGACTCCTTTCTATGGATTTACTACTCTCTATAGATGGACTCAACTGTACAAACACTCATCTCTATGGACAGACTCTTCTCTATAAACAGACTCCTTTCTAAAACAGACTCCTTTTTTATGAACAGACTCCTCTATGTGGACAGATTCTTTGGAATGTTGGGGTTTAAACTGTAGATGACAATTGATGGGGAGGGGGCTCTGCACATCTCTATACATTAATACATCTACATGAAAGAAACCTTCTTTTCTAGTCTCTCGAGTCACTGCCCCCCCCCAAGAGACTTATCCCCAAGAGGGAACATTTTATTATTTAAAAGCATCTCTGCTTGTGCTCCTGGTCACATTGTTATCACTGCAGAAGGGGGCAGGAAGGATGAAGGGCTGAAGCTCCCTGCAGCTCTCACACCAGCCTCAGCTCCGCTCATCCCCTGTAAGGGGGGAGGGAAGGATGAGGGTCTGAAGCTCCCTGCAGCTCCCACACTCATGGGGTAGGGTTTTAGGGTTTAAGGTAGTGCAGTGGTGTTTGTGTACTATAGGGGGTCATATTTTAGCGTTTAGGGTAGTGCAGTTGTGTTTTGGTAGTGTAGGGGGTTGTGCTGGGGATAGTGTTTTAGGGTTTAGGGTAGTGCAGTGGTGTTTGAGTAGTGCAGGGAGTCATGCTGGGGGTTGTGTTTTAGCGTTTAGGGTAGCGCAGTGGTGTTTGGGTAGTGTAGGGGCTCATGCTGGGGGTAGTGTTTTAAGGTTTAGGGTAGTGCAGTTGTGTTTGTACAGTGTAGGGGGCCATGCTGGGGGTAGTGTTTTGGGGTTTAGGGTAGTGCAGTGGTGTTTGTGTAGTGTAGGGGGTCATGCTGGGGATTGTGTTTTAGATTTTAGGGTAGTGCTGTGATGTTTTTGTAGTGTAGGGTGTCATGTTTTAGGGTTTAGGCTAGTGCAGTTGTGTTTGGGTAGTGTAGGGGGTCGTGTTTCCGGGTTTAGGGTAGTGCAGTGGTGTTTGGGTAGTGTAGGGGGTCGTGCTGGTGGTAGTGTTTTAGGGTTTAGAGTAGTGCAATGGTGCTTGAGTAGTGTGGGGGTTCATGCTGGTGGTAGTGTTTTTAAGGGTTTGGTGTAGTGCAGTGGTGTTTGTGTAGTATAGGGGGTAGCGTTTTAGGGTTTAGGGTAGTGCAGTGGTGTTTGGGTAGTGTAAGGGGTCGTGCTGGTGGTAGTGTTTTAGGGTTTAGGGTAGTGCAGTTGTGTTTTTGTGTAGCGTAGGGTGTCATGCTGGGGTAGATTTAGTAATTTGAGTAGTGCAGTTGTGTTTGGGTAGTGTAGGGATCATTCGAGATTAGGGTAGTGCTGTGGTGTTTGTGTAGTGTAGGGAGTCATGCTAGGGGTAGTGTTTTAGGGTTGAGGGTAGCGCAGCTGTGTTTGGGTAGGGGAAGGGGGTCGTGCTGGGGTAGTGTTTTAGGGTTTAGGGTAGCGCAGTGGTGTTTGGGTAGTGTAGGGGGTCATGCTGGGAGTAGTGTTTTAGGGTAGCGCAGTGGTGTTTGGGTAGTGTAGGCAGTCATGCTGGGGGGTTGTGGTTTAGGGTTTAGGGTAGTGCAGTGGTGTTTGTGTAGTGTGGGGGTCATGCCGGGGGCAGTGTTTTGAAGGGTTTGGTGTAGTGCAGTGGTGTTTGTGTAGTATAGGGGGTCGTGTTTTAGGGTTTAGGGTAGTGCAGTTGTGTTTGGGTAGTGTAGGGGGTTGTGCTGGTGGTAGAGCTTTGGGATTTAGGGTAGTGCAGTTGTGTTTTTGTGTAGTGTATGGGGTCATGCTGGGGGTCATGCTGGGGGTAGTGTTTTAGATTTTCGGGTAGTGCAGTGGTGTTTTTGTAGTGTAGGGGGTCGTGTTTTCGGGTTTAGGGTAGTGCAGTGGTGTTTGGGTAGTGTAGAGGGTCGTGCTGGTGGTAGTGTTTTAGAGTAGTGCAGTGGTGTTTGAGTAGTGCAGGGAGTCATGCTGGGGGTAGTGTTTTTAAGGGTTTGGTGTAGTGCAATGGTGTTTGGGTAGTGTAGGGGGTTGTGTTTTTGGGTTTAGGGTAGTGCAGTGGTGTTTGGGTAGTGTAGGGGGTCGTGCTGGTGGTAGTGTTTTAGGATTTAGAGTAGTGCAGTGGTGTTTGAGTAGTGTGGGGGTTCATGCTGGGGGTAGTGTTTTTAAGGATTTGGTGAAGTGCAGTGGTGTTTGTGTAGTATGGGGGTAGTGTTGTAGGGTTTAGGGTAGTGCAGTTGTTTTTTGTGCAGTGTAGGGGGTCATGCTGGGGGTAGATTTAGTGTTTTGGGAAGTGCAGTGGTGTTTGTGTAGTGTAGGGAGTCATGCTGGGGGTAGTGTTTTAGGGTTTAGGGTAGTGCAGTGGTGTTTGGGTAGTGTAGGCAGTCATGCTGGGGGTAGTGTTTTAGGGTAGTGCAGTGGTGTTTGTGTAGTGTGGGGGTCATGCTAGGGGCAGTGTTTTAAGGGTTTGGTGTAGTGCAGTGGTGTTTGTATAGTATAGAGGGTCGTGTTTTAGGGTTGTGCAGTAGTGTTTGGGTAGTGTAGGGGGTTGTGCTGGTGGTAGTGTTTTAGGGTTTAGGGTAGTGAAGTTGTGTTTTTGTGTAGTGTAGGGGTCATGCTGGGGGTAGTGTTTTAGATTTTAAGATCTTCCGTTTTTTTGCGTTCTATTGGAAGGCTGTGACCATTAATAAGGGTAGTCTTTACCTGGCATTCATAGATCTCAAAACGGCGTTCGACCTGGTCCCTCGTGCAAGATTGTGGGATGTCCTGGAGAAGATGGGTTTCCCAGGGCCACTTTTAGGACTCATTGTGAAGCTCCACGAGGGGAATTATGCAAGGATCAGATGGGGCACCCAGGGACACCTGACAGAGAGGGTGCCAGTGAGGAGTGGAGTCCGCCAGGGAAGTGTTATGGCGCCGACCTTGTTCTCCCTCTTTGTGAATGGTGTTGTGGACCATCTGAGGGAGGAAGCGGCCGATGCGCCATCCCTGGAGGGGGAAAAAACACCTACCCTACTCTTCGCGGATGACACCATCTTGATCTCCAAATCCCCCATAGGCCTCCAAAAGCTCTTGGACCGTTTTAGTGTGTTTTGCACCGACAGAGGCCTCACCATCAACACCTCTAAAACAAAGCTCATGGCCATCTCACCCTCCGAAAGATTTAGGAATAATGTTGTGCTTAACGGTGACCCCTTGGAGATGGTAGATTCTTTCGACTACCTGGGTGTTAGGGTAAATAGCCGGATGAGTTGGAAGGATCACATGGCCAAAATGTTATTAAATCATAAAAGAGTTTCCGGGGTGGTTTTAAGGGAACAGCGGGAGTCGATGAGTAAACCGGTGGCACCGACTCTCGCAATCTATGAAGGCCAAGTATTACCGGCTGCCCTATACGGTTCCGAGCTGTGGGGATTTGAGAACACAACGGATTTAGTTATATCCGAAAATAAGTTTAAGAGAAATTTGGTGGCCCTCCCAGCTTCCACCCCGCTGATTCCAATGCGGCTAGATTTGAGTAGGCAATCCCTTAAAGATATAGTGCGCTTGCGCCCACTACTTTTTTGGTGCGACTGAGAAGGACCCCGGAGCTCCATAACTATGCAGCAGTACTAGATGAACTCATTCTGCTTAATACGGGCAACACGATCAAGTGGCTGTGTAATCTGAGGCAGTTGGTTGTGCAACTGGGCTTGAGTGAATCATGGATAAGCCAAACACCGCCTCCCAAGTCAGTGATTAAGAAGCTCTATTGGAACTGGGTCCAGGAGGAGGCACTATGCAGAGATGGAGGGTGTCCCCTCTCTGAGCGGTTTCTCGAGTCCAAATGGACAAGGAAACTTGAACCCTTTCTAGACTTCATAGGGAAACCTTTGGATAGATCACTTTATTTAAAACTCAGGTTCGGGACTCTCCCGGTGAACGGTTTCACCTCCGCGTGGAATAACCTTGGTGGTCTATCGAAAAAGGCGCCCTGGCTGTGCAGCCCCTAATGAGTCTGTGGCGCATTTTTTCTTCGCCTGCCCGGCATATAGGGTTGCTAGGAAGATATGGCTAAAACCATTATGTAAGGGGTTGGGCTTCAGATGTCATAAAATGGCCCTACACTCTGCACTGACACATCTTCTACTGCCATGGTGTGTGGGGTGGCTAAATACCTGGGTAGCGCATGGCAGATACGTATCAGGAGGGCTAAGCCCACCCCCCCACATAACTTAATTGCCAGATGGCCCCCCCCGGCAGGAAGTTTTTATGGCCTTTTTGCACTTGTTTTAATGAATATTTTAATGATTTTAGATCTGGGTAGTATGTAATGATGTATGTATTCAAGGATTGTTGGGTTCTTGTTTCTTACTCTTTTAATTGTACTGCATAAATTGAATACTTTTATGATTAATTTTTTTTCTCGAATAAAGTATATCCAGATTTTAGGGTAGTGCAGTGGTGGTTTTGTAGTGTAGGGGGTCGTATTTTCGGGTTTAGGGTAGTGCAGTGGTGTTTGGGTAGCGTGGGGGTCGTGCTGGTGTTAGTGTTTTAGGGTTTAGAGTAGTGCAGTGGTGTTTGAGTAGTGTGGGGGGTCATGCTGGGGGTAGTGTTTTTAAGTGCTTGGTGTAGTGCAGTGGTGTTTGGGTAGTGTAGGGGGTTGTGTTTTCGGGTTTAGGTTAGTGCAGTGGTGTTTGGGTAGTGTAGGGCGTTGTGCTGGTGGTAGTGTTTTAGGGGTTAGGGTAGTGCAGTGGTGTTTGGGTAGTGTAGGGGATCTTCTTGATGGGGGTAGTGTTTTAAGGTTTAAGGTAGTGCAGTGGTGTTTGGGTAGTGTAGGGGCCGTGCTGGGGGTAGTGTTTTAGGGTTTAGGGTAGGGCAGTGGTGTTTGGGTAGTGTAGGGGGTCATGCTGGGAGTAGTGTTTTAGGGTTTAGGGTAGCGCAGTGGTGTTGGGGTGGTGTAGGCGGTCATGCTGGGGGTAGTGTTTTAGGGTAATGCAGTGATGTTTGGGTAGTGTGGGGGGTCATGCTGGGGGCAGTGTTTTTAAGGGTTTGGTGTAGTGCAGTGGTGTTTGTATAGTATAGGGGTCGTGTTTTAGGGTTTAGGGTAGTGCAGTTGTGTTTGGGTTGTGTATGAGGTCGTGCTGGGGTAGTGTTCTCGGGTTTAGGGTAGTAAAGTGGTGTTTGGGTTGTGTAGGGGGTCATGCTGGTGGTAGTGTTTTAGGGTTTAGAGTAGTGCAGTGGTGTTTGAGTAGTGTGGGGGTTCATGCTGGGGGTAGTGTTTTTAAGGATTTGGTGTAGTGCAGTGGTGTTTCTGTAGTATGGGGGTAGTGTTGTAGGGTTTAGGGTAGTGCATTTGTGTTTTTGTATAGTGTAGGGGGTCATGCTGGGGGTAGATTTAGTGTTTTGGGAAGTGCAGTGGTGTTTGTGTGGTGTAGGGAGTCAGTCTGGGGGTAGTGTTACAGGGAAGTGCAGTGGTGTTTGGGTAGTGTAGGCAGTCATGCTAGGGGTAGTGTTTTAGGGTTTAGGGTAGTGCAGTGATGCTTGTGTAGTGTGGGGGGGTCATGCTGGGGGCAGTGTTTTTAAGGGTTTGGTGTAGTGCAGTGGTGTTTGTGTAGTATAGGGGTCGTGTTTTAGGGTTTAGGGTAGTGCAGATGTGTTTGGGTTGTGTAGGGGGCGTGCTGGGGTAGTGTTTTAGGGTTTAGGATTGTGCAGTGGTGTTTGGGTAGTGTAGGGGGTTGTGCTGGTGGTAGTGTTTTAGGGTTTAGGGTAGTGAAGTTGTGTTTTTGTGAAGTGTAGGGGGTCATACTGGGGATAGTGTTTTAGATTTTAGGGTAATGCAGTGGTGGTTTTGTAGTGTAGGGGGTCATGCTTTAGGGTTTAGGGTAGTGCAGTTGTGTTTGGGTAGTGTAGGGGGTCGGGTTTTCGGGTTTAGGGTAGTGCAGTGGTGTTTGGGTAGGGTAGGGGTCGTGTTGGTGGTAGTGTTTTAGGGTTTAGAGTAGTGCAGTGGTGTTTGAGTAGTGTGGGGGTCATGCTGGGGGTAGTGTTTTTAAGGGTTTGGTGTAGTGCAGTGGTGTTTGTGTAGTGTAGGGGGTCGTGCTGGTGGTAGTGTTTTAGGGTTTAGGGTAGCGCAGTGGTGTTTAGGTAGTGTAGAGGGTCATGCTGGGAGTAGTGTTTTAGGGTTTAGGGTAGTGCAGTGGTGTTTGTGTAGTGTGGGGGTCATGCTGGGGGCAGTGTTTTTAAGGGTTTGGTGTAGTGCATTGGTGTTTGTGTAGTATAGAGGGTCGTATTTTAGGGTAGTGCAGTTGTGTTTGGGTTGTGTAGGGGGTGGTGCTGGTGGTAGTGTTTTAGGGTATAGAGTAGTGCAGTGGTGTTTGAGTAGTGTGGGGGTTCATTCTGGGGTAGTGTTTTTAAGGGTTTGGTGTAGTGCAGTGGTGTTTGTGTAGTATAGGAGGTCGAGGTCGTGTTAATGGTAGTGTTTTAGGGTTTAGGGTAGTGCAGTTGTGTAGTGTAGTGGGTCCCGTTAGGGGTAGATTTAGTGTTTTGGGTAGTGCAGTGGTGTTTGGGTAGTGTAGAGGGTCGTGCTGGGGGTAATGTTTTAGGGTTTAGGGTAGTGCAGTGATGTTTGGGTAGTGTAGTGGATCGTCTTGCTGGGGGTAGTGTTTTAAGGTTTAGGGTAGTGCAGTGGTGTTTGTGTAGTGTGGGGGTCATGCTGGGGGCAGTGTTTTTAGGGTTTGGTGTAGTGCAGTGGTGTTTGGGTAGTGTAGGAGGTCATGCTGGGAGTAGTGTTTTAGGGTTTAGGGTAGTGCAGTGGTGTTTGTGTAGTGTGGGGGTCATGCTGGGGGCAGTGTTTTTACGGTTTGGTGTAGTGCATTGGTGTTTGTGTAGTATAGAGGGTCGTGTTTTAGGGTAGTGCAGTTGTGTTTGGGTTGTGTAGGGGGTGGTGCTGGGGTAGTGTTTTAGGGTAGTGCAGTGGTGTTTGGGTACTGTAGGGGGTTATGCTAGTGGTAGTGTTTTAGGGTTTAGGGTAGTGCAGTTGTGTTTTTGTTTAGTGTAGGGGGTCATGCTGGGGGTAGTGTTTTAGATTTTAGGGTAGTGCAGTGGTGTTTTTGTAGTGTAGGGGGACATGCTTTAGGGTTTAGGGTAGTGCAGTTGTGTTTGGGTAGTGTAGGGGGTCGTGTTTTCGGGTTTAGGGTAGTGCAGTGGTGTTTGGGTAGTGTAGGGGGTCATGCTGGTGGTAGTGTTTTAGGGTTTAGAGTAGTGCAGTGGTGTTTGAGTAGTGTGGGGGTCATGCTGGAGGTAGTGTTTTTAAGGGTTTGGTGTAGTGCAGTGGTGTTTGTGTAGTGTAGGGGGTTGTGTTTTCGGGTTTAGGGTAGTGCAGTGGTGTTTGGGTAGTGTAGGGGGTCATGCTGGTGGTAGTGTTTTAGGGTTTAGAGTAGTGCAGTGGTGTTTGAGTAGTGTGGGGGTTCATTTTGGGGTAGTGTTTTTAAGGGTTTGGTGTAGTGCAGTGGTGTTTGTGTAGTATAGGGGGTCGTGTTGGTGGTAGTGTTTTAGGGTTTAGGGTAGTGCAGTTGTGTTTTTGTGTAGTGTAGTGGGTCCCGTTAGGGGTAGATTTAGTGTTTTGGGTAGTGCAGTGGTGTTTGGGTAGTGTAGAGGGTCGTGCTGGGGGTAATGTTTTAGGGTTGAGGGTAGTGCAGTGGTGTTTGGGTAGTGTAGTGGATCGTCTTGCTGGGGGTAGTGTTTTAAGGTTTAGGGTAGTGTAGTGGTGTTTGGGTAGTGTAGGGACCGTGCTGGGGGTATTGTTTTAGGGTTTAGGGTAGCGCAGTGGTGTTTGGGTAGTGTAGGGGGTCATGCTGGGAGTAGTGTTTTTGGGTTTAGGGTAGCACAGTGGTGTTTGGGTAGTGTAGGCGGTCATGCTGGGGGTAGTGGTTTAGGGTAGTGCAGTGATGTTTGTGTAGTGTGGGGGGTCATGCTGGGGGTAGCGTTTTTAAGGGTTTGGTGTAGTGCAGTGGTGTTTGTATAGTATAGGGGGTCGTGTTTTAGGGTTTAGTGTAGTGCAATTGTGTTTGGGTTGTGTAGGAGGTCGTGCTGGGGTACTGTTTTAGGGTTTAGGGTAGTGCAGTGGTTATTGGGTAGTGTAGGGGGTTGTGCTGGTGGTAGTGTTTTAGTGTTGAGGGTAGTGCAGTTGTGTTTTTGTGTAGTGTAGGGGGTCATGCCTGGGGTATTGTTTTAGATTTTAGGGTAGTGCAGTGGTATTTTTGTAGTGTAAGGGGTCATGCTTTAGGGAAGTGCAGTTGTGTTTGGGTAGTGTAAGGGGTCGTGTTTTCTGGTTTAGGGTGGTGCAGTGATGTTTGGATAGTGTAGGGTGTCATGCTGGTGGTAGTGTTTTAGGGTTTAGAGTAGTGCAGTGGTGTTTGAGTAGTGTGGGGGTCATGCTGGGGGGTAGTGTTTTTTAGGGTTTGGTGTAGTGCAGTGGTGTTTGTGTAGTATAGGGGGTCGTGTTTTAGCATTTAGGGTAGTGCAGTTGTGTTTGGGTTGTGTATGAGGTCATGCTGGGGTAATGTTTTAGGGCTTAGGGTAGTGCAGTGGTGTTTGGGTAGAGTAGGGGTCGTGTTGGTGGTAGTGTTTTAGGATTTAGGGTAGTGCAGTTGTGTTTTTGTGTAGTGTAGTGGGTCCCGTTAGGGGTAGATTTAGTGTTTTGGGTAGTGCAGTTGTGTTTGGGTAGTGTAGGGGTCATTCGAGCAAAAACCTAGGCACACATAAATTAGAAGGGATAATCTGTTAGTGTAGACATATATAGTACATTAAGCAAGCCAACAAATACGGAGATGATCTCTTGATGAGTTTTGAATTTGTTCAGTCTTTAATTTTCAAGAAAAACCAGCCGACGCGTGTTTCGTCGCATTTGGAACAATCTTTCTGCGACTTCCTCAGGGCTGGAAAAATATACAAGCGAAACTAAGAGACATATATATCATGATGTAACGGAATGTTTGTCCAAAATTATGACGTGACTTTTATCATATTCCAGAAGTGACTAGAAGATGGGAACCCAAACCTCATAACCTGTTTAGAAAACACAAGTGCAGGCAAAATGATCATGTATGAGTAGTGATGGTAGAAAAACCATGCTGTGGAGACACAAAAAAGCCCAGATTGGAGACTTGGAAAATATCCTCTTTGTGAAATGTGTCTGTCTAAATAACATGTGTGGGCACAGTGTGAGGTTTAAAGAACTGCAAATCGTGTTCGTGAAAAATGGAAACCATCTAACCTGTATTCAAGGATATTAGATAGATGGATTTTCTGTGAGGGGAAAGAAAAGGACAAAGCGAAGGAGTAAAAGGGGGGAAAAGATAGAAGATAAAGGCGGTTTATAGAGAGATGGTAAGAAGAAAGTTCATGAAGAATGGACCTGTGTCGGACTCAGAGAAATACCACCATATGGCAAAATTATGCCATATGGAGGAAGGAGCGTGAGTGGGATACGTAAAGAAAGAGAGAGGGAGAAACAAGGACCTGAGTGGGACGGTATGCGTATCAGGGGATACAAAAACAGAAAAGATGGGTCAGAACGGTAAAAGGAATGAACATTATATACATAAAAGTGCTCACCGCACAGCCGGTGATAATTCCGACCTGTCCGGGCCCGAGACAAACTGGTCAGCTTCAATACTATGCAAGGGAATCTGATGAAAAGACGGACAAGAAAGGAATTTCCTTTAGTCTTTTAAGGTTGCTTAAGGTTAACTTATCAAATTATGTAAGATGCTCTTCAGCGCTCCGAGGTCTAAAAAAAAACACCCAAAGGTGTCGATGGGGTGAACCGGAAAAACGGCTGTGGTATGGCCGAAAACTGCAAAACATGAAACAAAAGCTTGTTTTAGCAAACGACCCGTGCCTCACTGCAGCACCTCAAAACACAAAAAAACACGCAACTGACGAGCAAAAGCTTACCAGAGTGTGGCAGTTGGTCTCGGTGGACGATGTGAGGGAATGCAAGAGGAACAGATAACTCCTCATGCGTCGGTAATCTGGAAAACAGATTCCGACGTCAGTATAAAAATTAGAACTCAAATTCAAGTTCGAGCATTTGTATAGCGCACTACTCACCCAGAGGGTCTCAAGGCGCTTGGGGAGGGGATCATTATTTGTCGAATAGCCATGTTTTAAGTTCTTTTCTGAAGGAGATGTTGTTTTGAGTAAGGCAGAGGTGAGTGGGGAGTGAGTTCCACGTCTTGGCAGCAAGGAATGAGAATGATCTGCCGCCCATTGTGGATTTTCGGATGCGTGGGACTGCGGCGAGGGCTTGATTAGACGATCTTAGTTGGCGGGTGGGTTTGTAGAATGACAGTCTAGTGTTGAGGCATTCGGGTCCTAGATTGTAGAGGGCTTTGTGTGCGTGGGTGAGAAGGCGGAAAGTAATTCTTTTGTTGGCGGGGAGCCAGTGGAGGTCTTTTAAGTGTCCGGAGATGTGATCTTGGTGAGGGACGTCTAATATGAGTCTCGCTGATGCGTTTTGGATGCGTTGGAGTTATTTCTGTAATTTTGCTGTGATTCCGGCGTAGAGGGTGTTTCCATAATCCAGTCGACTCGTGACCAGTGCGTGGGTGACAGTCTTTCTTGTCTCGAGGGGGATCCAATGGAAGATCTTTTTGAGAATGCGAAGTATGTTGAAGCAGGAGGATGAGACTGCGTTGACTTGTCTGGACATCGAGAGAGAGGAGTCTAGGATGAAGCCAAGGTTACGTGCATGGTCTGTGGGAGTGGGTGCTGAGCCCAGTGCGGAGGGCCACCAAGAGTCGTCCCAGGCAGAGGGGGAAGATCCTAGGATGAGTACCTCGGTTTTGTCTGAGTTGAGTTTTAGGCGGCTATGTTTCATCCATTCGGCTACTTCTTTCATGCCTTCGTGAAGATTGGTTTTGGCTGTTTTGGGGTCTTTGGTGAGGGACAGGATTAGCTGGGTGTCGTCGGCGTAAGAGATGATGTTGAGGTTGTGTTGACGCGCGATGGAGGCGAGAGGACTCATGTAAACGTTGAAGAAGGTGGGGCTGAGTGGAGATCCTTGTGGTACGCCACAGATGACTTCAGTGGGCTCTGAGTTGAATGGGGGAAGTCGAACTCTTTGAGTTCTCCCAGCGAGGAATAAGATGATCCAGTCAAGGGCTTTTCCTTGAATGCCAATGTTGTTGAGGCGTTGTATTAGGGTGCTGTGGCAGACTGTGTCGAAAGCGGCGGAGAGGTCGAGTAGAATGAGGGCCACCGTTTCTCCGTTGTCAAGTAGTGTTCGGATGTCGTCAGTCGCTGCGATGAGGGCGGTTTCGGTGCTGTGTTTGGCTCGAAACCCAGATTGAGATGGATCGAGGGAGTTGTTGGATTCGAGGAATGAGGCGAGTTGGCTATTGACGGCTTTCTCAATGACTTTGGCCGGGAATGGGAGGAGGGATATGGGTCGGTAGTTTTTGAGTTCCGAGGGGTCTGCTGTGGGTTTCTTCAGGAGGGCGCTAAGTTCGGCGTGTTTCCAGCTATCTGGAAAAGTGGCAGAGTTGAACGAGCAGTTGATGATGTCGCGGAGATGGGGTGCGATGATGGAGTCAGCTTTGTTGTAGATGTAGTGGGGGCAGGGGTCTGTTGGCGAGCCAGAATGGATTGAGTTCATTAGGCGGGTGGTGTCTTCAGTGGTGATTGGGTTCCAATTGCTAAGGATTTTAATTGGCTGGTTAGGATTTGAGGAGGGTGGGGAGGGCTGATCGCTGGGGGTGTTCTCGAAGCTGTTGTGGATGTCGGCTATTTTGTTGTGGAAGAAGGAGGATAGCGCATCGCAGAGGTCTTGGGAGGGAGTGATGTCGTTAGATGCTGCGGTGGGGTTGGTGAATTCTTTGACGATGTTGAAGAGTTCCTTGCTGTTGTGAGAGTTGTTGTCGAGACGATCCTTGAATGCTGATTTTTTGGCGGATCGAATCAGTTGGTGGTGTTTGCAGGTGGCTGCCTTGAGGGTGGCCATATTGCCGGTGGTTGGGTTTTTTCTCCATGTTTTCTCCAGGGTGCGGCATAGCTTCTTGGATTTTTTAAGGTCATCGTTGAACCAGGGAGCCTTTTTGTTGGCTGATTTGATCTGGTGCTTTTTCAGGGGTGCTAATTCGTTCGCACTGAGGGTGATCCATTGCTTGAGATTGGTGGCCGCTTGGTTTGGGTCCAGTGAGAGGGTGGGAGGGTTTTGGTTGAGTGATGTGAGGAGTTGGTCGGAGGTGATTTTGTTCCAGTTTCTTCGAGGGATAGGTTGTGGGCGGTTGTTGTTCAGGGTGGTTTTGTAGCTGAAGTGAACACAGCTGTGGTCCGTCCAATGGAGAGCTGTGGTGCGATCGAAGGTGATATGCTTGCTGGAAGTGAAGATAGGGTCGAGTGTGTGTCCGGCAGCGTGGGTGGGGGTGTCAACAAGTTGTTTGAGTCCGAGGTTGGTCAGGTTGTCTAGGAGGGTGGTGGTGTTGCTGTCGTGTTTGTTTTCAAGGTGGTAGTTGAGGTCTCCTAAAAGAATGTAGTTCTCGGAGGCGAGGGCATGTGGGCTGACGAAGTCTGTGATGTCATCGCAGAATTGAGTGCGGGTGCCTGGAGGCCTGTAGATGAGGGTGCCTCTAAGTGTAGTCCTGGGGTCGGTGTGGATCTGAAAGTGGAGATGTTCGGTTGTTGCAAGATTATCGTCGGAGCTGGTCGTGATTTTGATGGTGTTTCTGTGGATGATGGCGATGCCTCCTCCTCTTTCATTGGTGCGGTCTTTCCGGATAATCTTGTAAGCGTCCGGTATGGCTATGGCGATGTCGGGTGCTGATGATGTGTTCATCCATGTTTCTGTGAGGAAGGCGATGTCCGGTGATGCAGTGTCGAGTAGGTCCCAGAGTTCAGTGGCGTGTTTGTGGACCGAGCGGGTGTTAAGCAGGATGCACTTCAGGCGGTTGGAGTCGGAGTTGTGAGTGGAGGGAGTGGGTTTGGTGAGGGTCCTTAAGCAGTTGTACTTGCAGGAGAGGCAGGGGAATGGGCCGTGGGTACGTCCTGGGGTGGCTTGGCAGCAATGTGGTGTGCGTCCGGGATTGAGGGTGTGGAGAGTTGCGGCATCATATGTTGTTTTAGTGGGTTGGGAATGCCGGGGACCAGGGGCACAGGCGCTGGGTGCGGTCCAGGCGCGGACGGGCACAGACCGGCTTACCTTTGGCGCACCTTTGGCGCGCATGGGGCGCGACCGCTGCGCGTGAACGCTGCGCGTAAATGCTTCTGTCATATGTGGATAGTGGAAGGGGAGGGGAGAGGGAGGGTCAGCTGGGAAGGCGGGAGCGGGGTGGAGACTCGGGCAGGGCGACACAACAACAATATCAACAGCAAAATGGCCGGCAGCGCGAAAAGGATCAAGCAGCCAGAGTAATGCAAAATGTGCACCAAATACAGAATGAAATGGCAGTCAAGGCAGCACAGGTACAATGGTACAAGCAGCTAATTAGCAGACGAGGTGGTTCAGCTCTAATAAGGCACAGAGGTTAAAACGATCCTGCTATGTGAGTGAGATAAAAAAATAATAGCGATGTATTTAAATTAAAGCGTTCCTGCAATGCGCGTTAAATAAATAAATAGCAGCGGTGTGTTCAGGCAGCTGAGGAGATCAACGATACCAGGCTGTGAGGGGAGGCAGGTCGGGGAGCAGCGTGGAGGAGCGACCGCGTCTGTGGAGCACAGGATGGTCACAGCGCGATCTTCACAACGCGGGCCTGATAGTATTAGTGGGAGGGAGGGTCAGCTGGGAAGGCGGGAGCGGGGTGGAGACTCGGGCAGGGCGACAAAACAACAATATCAACAGCAAAATGGGCGGCAGCGCGAAAAGGATCAAGCAGCCAGAGTAATGCAAAATGTGCACCAAACACAGAATGAAATGGCAGTCAAGGCAGCACAGGTACAATGGTACAAGCAGCTAATTAGCAGACGAGGTGGTTCAGCTCTAATAAGGCACAGAGGTTAAAACGATCCTGCTATGTGAGTGAGATAAATAAATAATAGCGATGTATTTAAATTAAAGCGTTCCTGCAATGCGCGTTAAATAAATAAATAGCAGCGGTGTGTTCAGGCAGCTGAGGAGATCAACGATACCAGGCTGTGAGGGGAGGCAGGTCGGGGAGCAGCGTGGAGGAGCGACCGCGTCTGTGGAGCACAGGACGGTCACTCAGCAGATGGAGAATACCCTTAATCATGATCGGTCATAGTGGCAGAAGAGGGATATGATCCAGGGCACAAGCCCTGAAAAATAAGTGGGGGGACGCTGACGTCACGACAGGAAGTGACGTCACAAAAGGTGGCTTGCACCATCAGACTCATTGCCTCCCCTCGCTCACCCCTTAGGTGCGATTGCATCAGCGAAGCCAGTGCGTAAGCAGCGTTGTGAATGGGCTCCGATCTCGCCCCAGAGAGGCCAAAGAATGAATGTGTGGCTCCATTTGCTCCAGTTATCGAGCTCCCGGTAAAATAAGTGGGGGGACGCCGTCCACCCGCGTGGTACCCCAACTCGAGCCCTGATATGATCTTACCTTCAAGTATGTGAGCCTCTGTGTCTCGCCCTTGGGACACTGTGTTCCTGGTTGCGGACACGTGACCCATGACCCGGAAACGTTCTTATACCCCTTGCAGGTTTGCGCTAACAGAGTACGAAGGAACTAGAGCGTAAACCGATGCTTGAAGTGTTTTGGAAACGCGGGAGCCATGGCAACCGTAAGCTCCTAATAGGAAGCGTCCATTTGCCCTATGTAAGCGGCCAACAGATCGATATTATTTTATTGAAACAGTATAAAGACTATGTTTATGTGCGATGTCATGACGTGACCATAATTACGGATCTCCTGTGGTTACATTCATTTAACAAAGGGGCAATGGTAAACGGAAAAGGCCCGTAGTGTAGATGTTTTTTTTCACACAATATGTAGAAGTACTGTATAGATGCTGATTTAAGAGAAGAAATGCAGAATAGGAGAAAAAAGGATGTGTGGCAAAAAGAGGTGTATACAGGGGGACGTCATTTAAGGGATGCCCCTGTGACTTCACATAAATAAATGCAAGGGTATGCGTCACGATATGGGATACCCCAGTGACTTTACAATAGTAAATACATGGGAATTGTACCCCTTCCATAGTGTATTATTTAGTACAAATAAAACTTTGCATGTTATATTCATCTGTTCTCATAACGTTGCGTCGCTTACATGTTACAGACATGTTAGTGGTGTCAATATCTACAAGGATAATGCTTCGATGAACACCACTTTTTGACAAAAAATATCATGATGCGGCGGTATAAAAATAAACACGTCATATAAAAAGGAAGTACTTTGTAAGCATATTCTCTCATATGTTAAACCTTATCACAAATTCTGGCCAGAGACAAATCTAAGAAATAATTATGATGATAAGAAAAACCAGAAAAACTGAAAAAACAGAATGAGTGTATAATACAATTACTAAGAATTGCCAGTATACAATTTATGGAGTCATTCTTGAAAAATTCTAGAAAAGAGGTAGGAGAGAATTTGTTGTTCATGCGGATTCTGGGTGTCGGTATTCCACCTTACAAAAACAGGATTAATCACATATGAACCACAATGAGAAATAAATGCATTGTGTGCTGCGGGCCTCGTTCTACTTCAGTTAGTTACGATGGTTGTTAAAAAACAAATCAAATAAAGTGCATAAAAACATTTCAAAGAGTAGAAATTGTTTCACGTCGGGTCATGTTTACAATCGAAAAGGTGAGCGTGAGATCTTCTGTTGCATTGAAATCAAAAAGGTTGTTAATACGGTGGTGATTAAGCAGAAAAACAGTCAGAAGACACATGACGCCAAACAACAGTGCTTATAAAGGATGACCAATAAAGTTTGAAAAACGTAAGCATGCGAAAGATAAATGGCGTGCAATACTTTCCCAAAGGGTATTCTATCAGTGTAGGGGTCATGCTGGGGGTAGTGTTTTAGGGTGTATGGTAGTGCAGTGATGTTTGGGTAGTGTAGGGGGTCATGCTAGGGTTAGTGTTTTAGGGGAGTGCAGTGGTGTTTGTGTAGTGTAGGGGGTCGTGCTGGGGTAGTGTTTTAGGGTTTAGGGTAGTGCAGTGGTGTTAGTGTAAGTGTAGTGAGCAGCACATGTGCTGCATTGCTAGGCGAGACCTAAAAAGCATTGCACAAAGATGGCTGCCAACACTTCCTGGATTGAAGTGTTGGCAGCCAATTAGAACCAATTTTGTGCTTGTGTAGTTAGGTCCCGCCCAGATATATAAAGATTTTTTTCCTTTAATATCTCAAAAACTACTGAACGGATTGAACGGATTTACACCATTTAAAAAAAGGATGCTTTCTGAACCAAGCACTACCTTTTCGCCAAATTTGGTGTAATTCCCTTCAGTAGTTCCAGCTGTAGCCCTGTCTAAAGTTTCCTATGGGAAATTGATTTTCCGACCTCTTTTTAAAAACATTTCTCAGGAGCTACTGAACAGATTTACACCATTTAACAAAAAGAGTTCTCTCTGAAACAAGGGCTACCTTTTTGCCAAATTTGGTGTAATTTCCGTTTAGAAGTTCGGGCTGAAGCTGTGTCTAAAGTTTCCTATGGAAAATAACATGGAGAAAACATGTTTTGGGACCCCCCTTTTTTCTTGGCCCCAACTTGATGAATCATCCCGAAACTTTCAAGACAGGAGCTGACCAGAGTGCCCTACTAGTTTTGAAAATTTCACGAAGATTCGTCATCCAGCGCCAAAATTATTGGGAAAACAAAAAAATGCTTTTCATATGGAAACTAGGTCCTAACTATAGTAGCTTTGTTTGGCCAGATTGGGAGAAGGGAGTGTTCCTTGAGATCTCAGGGCAGGTACAGCGGCCGCTGAGACACCTGCAGTGTGCCCGCCTCTCACCTCAGAACAAGCCACCCTGTGGCAGAGACAGCATCAAGCAGCCCGGAGGCAGGGGTTAAGCACACGAGGGGAGAAATGACACCCTGCCCCAAGCATAGGCAGACCACAACTACTCCGAATTACATGAAAAGTGGGTAACACTCTCAAAGATGTGCAGATTACCTGTTCAGCCCCTCCACGACTATTTTACCCCCGTAAACAAAATTAAAGAGTAAGTGAAGGACAGAAAACACCAAATATGCTGACATGAGAAGAAGGAAAAACAGAAGAATAATTTCAAAAAGGGGGTGGTGATGGATAGAGTATCTGAGTTAATCAGAACACTCCTACCCAGTCAACAGATCAGGGCTTGATCCATCACCGTTTTTTAGCTCACTGCACCATCCCAGTTCAGAACCTGGCTATATGCAAATTAGTCTGTCCCTGGCCCAGTGCATCATGGGAACAGGGCAGACCAAACTACCAAGCCAATTCTTCACTGGAAAGGAAACAAGCTTCCGGGGACCGGTTTCTGGCATTACAGCCGTCTTCGGCCCGGCTTGCTTGAATCCTGATGGTGCAGTGAGCAAGGGACTCATGTCTGAGCATACCCTTCCACACTCATGGTGGCCAAAATAATTTCAAAAAGGGGGTGGTGATGGACAGAGTATCTGAGTTAATCAGAACACTCCTACCCAGTCAACAGATCAGGGCTTGATCCATCACCGTTTTTTAGCTCACTGCACCATCCCAGTTCAGAACCTGGCTATATGCAAATTAGTCTGTCCCTGGCCCAGTGCATCATGGGAACAGGGCAGACCAAACTACCAAGCCAATTCTTCACTGGAAAGGAAACAAGCTTCCGGGGACCGGTTTCTGGCATTACAGCCGTCTTCGGCCCGGCTTGCTTGAATCCTGATGGTGCAGTGAGCAAGGGACTCATGTCTGAGCATATCCTTCCACACTCATGGTGGCCAAAATAATTTCAAAAAGGGGGTGGTGATGGACAGAGTATCTGAGTTAATCAGAACACTCCTACCCAGTCAACAGATCAGGGCTTGATCCATCACCGTTTTTTAGCTCACTGCACCATCCCAGTTCAGAACCTGGCTATATGCAAATTAGTCTGTCCCTGGCCCAGTGCATCATGGGAACAGGGCAGACCAAACTACCAAGCCAATTCTTCACTGGAAAGGAAACAAGCTTCCGGGGACCGGTTTCTGGCATTATAGCCGTCTTCGGCCCGGCTTGCTTGAATCCTGATGGTGCAGTGAGCACGGGACTCATGTCTGAGCATACCCTTCCACACTCATGGTGGCCAAAATAATTTCATATAGCCAAGTTCTGAGCTGGGATGGTGCAGTGAGCTAAAAAACGGTGATGGATCAAGCCCTGATCTTTGGACTGGGTAAGAGTGGTCTGCTTAATTCAGGCACTCTGTTCATCACCACCCCCTTTTCTGAATCATTTTGTCCACCATAAGCGTGGAAGGGTATACTCAGATGTGAGTCCCTTGCTCATTGCACCATCAGGATTCAAGCAAGCCGGGCCGACGACGCCAGAAATGGCAGAAACCGGTCCCCGGAAGCTTGTTTCCTTCCCAGTATAAGAATTGGCTTGGTAGTTTGGTTTGCCCTGTTCCCATCATGCACTGGGACAGGAACAGACTAATTTGCATATAGCCAAGTTCTGAGCTGGGATGGTGCAGTGAGCTAAAAAACGGTGATGGATCAAGCCCTGATCTTTGGACTGGGTAAGAGGGGTCTGCTTAATTCAGGCACTCTGTTCATCACCACCCCCTTTTCTGAATCATTTTGTCCACCATAAGCGTGGAAGGGTATACTCAGATGTGAGTCCCTTGCTCATTGCACCATCAGGATTCAAGCAAGCCGGGCCGACGACGCCTGAAATGGCAGAAACCGGTCCCCGGAAGCTTGTTTCCTTCCCAGTATAAGAATTGGCTTGGTAGTTTGGTTTGCCCTGTTCCCATCATGCACTGGGACAGGAACAGACTAATTTGCATATAGCCAAGTTCTGAGCTGGGATGGTGCAGTGAGCTAAAAAACTGTGATGGATCAAGCCCTGATCTTTGGACTGGGTAAGAGGGGTCTGCTTAATTCAGGCACTCTGTTCATCACCACCCCCTTTTCTGAATCATTTTGTCCACCATAAGCGTGGAAGGGTATACTCAGATGTGAGTCCCTTGCTCATTGCACCATCAGGATTCAAGCAAGCCGGGCCGACGACGCCTGAAATGGCAGAAACCGGTCCCCGGAAGCTTGTTTCCTTCCCAGTATAAGAATTGGCTTGGTAGTTTGGTTTGCCCTGTTCCCATCATGCACTGGGACAGGAACAGACTAATTTGCATATAGCCAAGTTCTGAGCTGGGATGGTGCAGTGAGCTAAAAAACGGTGATGGATCAAGCCCTGATCTTTGGACTGGGTAAGAGTGGTCTGCTTAATTCAGGCACTCTGTTCATCACCACCCCCTTTTCTGAATCATTTTGTCCACCATAAGCGTGGAAGGGTATACTCAGATGTGAGTCCCTTGCTCATTGCACCATCAGGATTCAAGCAAGCCGGGCCGACGACGCCTGAAATGGCAGAAACCGGTCCCCAGAAGCTTGTTTCCTTCCCAGTATAAGAATTGGCTTGGTAGTTTGGTTTGCCCTGTTCCCATCATGCACTGGGACAGGAACAGACTAATTTGCATATAGCCAAGTTCTGAGCTGGGATGGTGCAGTGAGCTAAAAAACGGTGATGGATCAAGCCCTGATCTTTGGACTGGGTAAGAGTGGTCTGCTTAATTCAGGCACTCTGTTCATCACCACCCCCTTTTCGGAAAAACAGAAGAGGCACATGCGCCTAGGCTCACAGGGCCGAGGCTTTACATACCGGAGTCCTTGCAGGGTCAATGACAAGCTGTTCTGATAAAATAAAATAAAAAGTGCGCAATGGTGAAACATGAAAGTGGGCACCATGTTGATAAAAGAAAGTCAAAAGCGGAGTGTCAAGCACACGTCATGTATGAGACTCTGTTTTTCTTTCCTTAACAGTGCACAACTGCGGGACTGATTGTTGCTCAATACGGATAGTTTGCAATGGGTGAAGGTGGGCAGCATATTATCAGGACGGTGACCACTGGCCAGTATAGAGGGGAACGAGACTAGGGTGCCCCCTCTATGTGGATAACCTGCACGGGAGAAGGTGGGCAGCAGATTATCAGGAAGGTGGCCACTGCCCAGTATAGAGGAGAGCGAGCCAGGGGGGGCCTTGATATTTGCACTGGTCATTGGACCAGTGGCACAGTTGCTAAGGGCACAGCGCGGTAATGATAGTTTTCTGGTGGGCGATGCATCAGAGTTCACATCCCTATATGCTGATGTCATATTACTGACCTTTAGAGCCCAGGTGGCCCCCCTGGGACAGGATGGAGAGCATGATCGGGGAGGGTGGACACCAGTCTGGGTTTAGGCTGAATGTGAACAGATCTATCCTTTTTCACATTAATGCGGCTGGCCTGGGCAATGAGGCCCTCCTGATATACAACGCCGGTCCACCCCATGTAAGTATTTGGGAAGTTATCTGAGCACCAACCCCGTTGAGGTTTATGAGGGCAATGTGGGCGCTTCATTGACGGGGTTGGAACGAGGCATTGACAGTTGATGAAACCTTGAATTTACAGATGACGGTGAACCCTTTTCATTCAATAAACAAAACAGGGGAATATTACCTGAAACCAATGGAAACTGATGCTGAGTCATGGGAGGGACATGTAGTATTAACTGGTTAAACTTGTTATTTTTTATAAATATGTCTATGTATTATATTCATGTGCCTTGTTCAGGTAGTGATTATAACTGTTTGTTTAGTGTGTTTGACACACTCAAGATCTAAATAAATTGTTTCTGAATCTAAATCTATGAACATGAACCTCTGTCAATAGACTTCTGTCTGCAGATAATGTTCTTCTATCAAGAGACTCCTCTATATGGACAGACTCCCCTCTATACAATTGTCTACGGACAAATGTCACTCGACAGACTGACTTCACTCTACGGACAGACTCCTCCCTAAGGACAGACCGCTCTCTATGGACAGACCCCTCTCTATTGACAGACTTTGCTCTATTGACAAAATCCTCTCTAAGGAATAGACTCCTCTCTATGAACAGACCCTACACTAACAACAGACTCCTTCCTAACGGACAGACTCCTCTCCAAGGACAGACCATTGTCTATGGACAGACTCCTCCCTATGGGCAGACCCCTTTCTATCGACAGACTCCACTCTATGGACTGACCCCTCCCTATGGACAAACTCCTCTCTACAGACAGCCTCCGCTCTATGGATAGACTCCTCTCTACTGAATTGATTCCACTCTATGATATAGACTCCTATCTATGGACAGATTCTTCTCTATGGACAGACCCTTCTCTGCGGTCAGTCCTCTCTGAATGGACAGACTCTGCTCTACAGACAGATTCCTCCATATGGACAGACTCCTCTCTAAGGACAG
Organism: Lissotriton helveticus; assembly: GCF_964261635.1. Taxonomy (NCBI): domain Eukaryota; kingdom Metazoa; phylum Chordata; class Amphibia; order Caudata; family Salamandridae; genus Lissotriton; species Lissotriton helveticus. Next base: position 1,028,097,662 of record NC_136063.1, read on the forward strand.
ACCCCTCTCTATCGACAGACTCCTTCCTAACAGACAGACTCCTCTCTATGGACAGAATACTCTCTACATACAGAATTCACTCTACGGACAGGATCCTCTCTATGGACGGACCCCACTCTATGGACAGACTCATACCTAGGGACAGACCCCTGTCTATTGACAGACTCCTCTCCATGGACAGACTCCTCCCTACAGACAGACCCCTCCCTACGTACAGACCCCTCTTCATGGACAGACTCCTCTCTATGGGCAGACCCCTTTCTACAAACAGACTCCTCTCTATGGACACGCTCTTCTCTACCAACATTCAGTTCTCCTTGGACAGGCCAAAGTCTATGGACAGATTCCCTGCTATGGAAAGACTCCTCACTATAGACAGACTACTGTCTACAGACAAACTTCACTTTACAGACAGACTTCGCTCCACGAACGGACTTGACTCTACAAACACTCTCATCTCTATGGACAGGCTCATCTCTATTAACAGACACCTCTCTATGTACAGTCTCCTACCTATGGACAGACTCTTCCCTATGGACACTCTGTTCTCTACAAACAGACTCCTCTATATGTACAGATTTCTCTATGGGCATTCTCCTCTGAAAGGACAGACCAGTCTCAACAGTCAGGTCCTCTCTACGGACAGACTCTTACCAATGGACAAACACTCCTCTCTATGAGCAGACTCCTCTATGGACAGACTTCTCTATAGGCACAGACTTCTCTCTATGGACAGACCCCTCTCTATGAACAGACTCATCTCTATGGACAGATTCCTCTCTAAGAACAGACTCCTCTGTGTGGACTAACTCCTCTCTGTGGACAGACTCCTCTCTGTGGACAGACACCCCTTAATGGACAATCTCCTCTCTACTGTACAGACTCGTCTCTACAGACAGACTTCACTTGATGGACAGACTCCACTCTACAAACCCTCTCATCTCTATGGAGGGACTCTTCTCTATAAACAGACTCCTCTCTATGGACAGACTTCTCTCTGTGGACAGACTCGTCTAGGAACAGACTCCTCGCTACAGACAGACTCCTCTCTATGGACAGACTCCTCTCAATTACCAGACTTCTCTCCTTGAACAGACTCCTGTGTGTGAACAGGCACCTCTCCGTGAGCAGACTCCGCTCTATGAACTGACTTTTATCTATGGACATGCATCTCTCTATTGCCACACTCCTCTCTCTGGACAGACTCCTCTCTCTGGACAGATACCTCTCTAAGGGTTGACTCCTCTATATTTATTTATTTATTTATTTGCTTATTGAGCGCCTGATTCAATTCCCGAAGGGATATCTCTGCGCTTTTTTTTTGCTTCTGCTGTTTAGTCGCTGTTAGTTTTCAGTTATGAGTAAGATTGAGACATAAGGAATGGGGATTGTATTTAGGGCAGCGTGAAAAGATATGTTTTGAGTTTTTTTCTGAAAGATTCAAGGCTAGGGATCAGTTTCAGTGCAATTGGTAGGGAATTCCAGATTATTGGTCCTTTGTACGATAGAGCGCGTCCACCTTGTCTGGCTTTCCTCACTTTTGGAACCTGTAGCAGTAGGTGGTTGCTGGAGCGCAATGCACGGCCGGGGATGTATGGTACAAATATTTTCTTAAGATATTTGGGACCTGTACCGAACAAACATCTATGTATCATGCAGCATATTTTAAACTTGATACGGTGTTTTACCGGCAGCCAGTGGAGTTGGTGTAGGAGGGGACGAGAGGGGGTTCTATGGGGAGCATTTAGAGCTAATCTTGCTGCCGTGTTTTGGACTACTTGTAATTTCTCCAGTTGTTCCTCATTAGCTGATACGTAGAGGCCATTACAGTAGTCCATTCTACCTATTATAAGAGTTTGAATGAGTGTTTTCCTGTGGTTGTCTGGCAAAAAGGGGAAAACACGTCGGAGCAACCCCACCACATGGAAGCATGCACCTGTCACTTGGGTTGTGTGTTCCTTGAGTAGGAGCGCTTGGTCAAGTTTTATACCAAGGTTTTTTACTGTTAGTTTTGGGTTTGGGACCGGACCCAACTCCAGAGGCCACCAATCTGGAGACCATAAAAGAGTTGCCCCCCAAACAGAATTACTTCGGTTTTTGTCACATTACATTGGAGATAGTTTTGTGCCATCCATCGTGCCACTGCTCTCATCCCGTCCGCAAAAGTTGTTTGTACAGTGGGTGTGAGGGTTTGGAAGGGAAACAGAAGTTGGGTGTCATCAGCGTATGACACCGGGGTAAATCCATAAGATCTTATGATGTTAGCTAAGGGGGCCACGTACACGTTAAAAAGCGTGGGGCTTAGGCATGAGCCCTGTGGCACTCCCTTAGTGAGCTCCCTTGAGATCGAAGAATGGGAGCCCAATTTAACACCTTGTACACGTCCCGAGAGAAAACTCTCCAACCAAGACAAAGCCGTTCCCTCCACACCTATATCCCTCAGTCTGTCGAGAAGAAGTTCATGTGACACCGTGTCGAAAGCAGCGGAAAGATCTAACAGCACCAGAATCACTGAGCTGAGCTATGGATGGACTTTGCACTACGGACTGACTCTACTCTACTAACAGACTACTCTCAATGGACAGACACCTCTCTCTGAAAAGACTCTTCTTGGTGAGCAGACTCCTCTCTACACCAGACTCCATTCTATAGACAGACTCCACTCTACAAACACTCATCTCTATGGACAGACCCCTCTCTATGGAAAACTCCACTTTATAAACACACTCCTTTCTATGGACGGACCCCTCTCTATGGACAGATTCCTCTCTATGGACAGACTTCTCTGTGAACAGACTCTTCTCTATGAACAGACCCATCCTTAGGGACAGACTCCTCTCTATGAACAGACTCCTATGTGTGGACTAACTCCTCTCTGTGGACAGACTCCTCTCTGTGGACAGACTACTCTGTGTGGACAGACTTCCCTCAAAGGACAATCTCCTCTCTACTGTACAGACTCGTCTCTACGGACAGACTTCACTCGATAGACAGACTTCTCTCTAAGGACAGACTCCTTTCTATGGACAGACCCCTCTTTAAGGACAGACTCCTTTCTATGGACAGACCCCTCTCTAAGGACAGGCTCATCGCTACAGCTAGACCCCTCTCTATGGACAGACCTCTCTCTACGGACAGAAGCCTCTCTACGGACAGACGCCTCCATATGGATAGACTCCTCTCTACAGGAAGACTCTGCTCTATGGACAGACGCTGCTCTTTGGAAAGACCCCTTCATAAACAGACTCCACCCTACAAACCCTCTCATCTCTATGGAGGGACTCCTCTCCATGGACAGACCTGCCTCTATAGACAGACTCCTCTCTATAAACATACTCCTTCCTATGGACAGACTCCTCTTTATGGACAGACTCCACACTATGGACAAACTCCTCACTATGGACAGACTCCTCACTATGGACAGGCAACTCTCTGTGAGCAGACTCTTCTTTGTGAACTGACTTTTCTCTATGGACAGACCCCTCTCTTCTGACAGACTCATGTCTATGATCAGACCCCTCTTTATGAACAGACCCCTTTGTATGGAAAGACTGCTCTCTATGGACAGAGTCCACAGTTTTGAACACAAGCTACTCACAATCTCTGTAATTCAATATATGTAAGTGTAATTTAAAAACAATTATTTTGAGGGGTGAGTATAACATAGGAATGCCTTCTTCCTCTATTTTATTAATTCCATTATTGTTGATTTTTTTATGGCTCTGAAGTGAACTGTCAGTAAACACATGAAAACCCCTTCCCAGGACAGACACAGGAATCTCACCTTGGTGTTCAGTTGCAGAGACCTCAGTAACTGAATCTTCTTAATCCGAGTAGAGTTTGAGTTTCCCCTGTGACAGCTTCTCCAGAAGAGCTTCTCCCAGGTCTGCAGAGCACTCATGTGAGAGTTGAACACCACCCAGGCTGTGGAACAAATGCAGGTGCATCAGTCAGACCCGGGGTATCTCACCCATGGGGATTTCATACGAACTCTAAGCCCCGTCTTCCCTGAGGGCGGGCTCTGGCCACACACACCCTGCAGAGGAGCCCCTGTGTCCGTCTGTCATGTCCAGACCCCACCTAGGACGCGCCGCTCAATCAAACCCATGTCTGGAGCAGCATCAGAATCTATTAAACCACACGTAGGAGGAGCCTTGGGCAGCGCACACCCTGAACTGATGTGCTTCAAGGCGCTCTTAAATGTGATGATGAAAGAGAGAACAATGCAATAAAGGCATTGCTTAGGATCACACAATCTGCTCACCAGGAAAGCTGCGATTGAATGTTATATTGTTTGTATTCTGTCTCACAAACCTACACACATTCTCTCACAGACCTAGCCACATTCTATCTCACAGACCTACACACTCATTATCAGGGGTCTGCTGCACCAGCTGGCAAATTAATGGCCCAACCGCTGTGCTTGCTGCCTACATGCCACCCACTCACAAACAGACAGACACACACACACACACATCCAGCCACACACAAACACAGACGCACATACACACACACACAGGTACACAGAGCCACATAGACACATTCACAGGTATACACTGCCACACAGACGCACACACACTCACACGGACATCCAGCCACACATACACACAGCCACACACACTAGGGGATACATCACACTTCCAGCAGTGATGTCATATGACAGTGACGATCAGCTGTCATTGGGCTGTCAAGAGGCTGAGACTGGACTTTAGGAAATGATTAGGGGGGTGTTGCACCTCCTACACCCACCTTCAAGTTACGCCCCTGACTATATACAGTCAAATGTACTTTCCTCATTGTTCTGTCCATCTTTAATATGGAAGTTTAGGGCCAGCAGCGGATCTGTTAATGGGCGGAGCACCTAGTTGTAGAAGGTGCCTGGGCAGTTATGGGCAGTTCTGCACCATTGTCGACATTTTAGTCCAAATACCTGAAAAACAAGCTTTAAAGAGTGCCCTTCTGCGCCATTAGAGGTGGGGTTGCTCCAAACTCAGTTCTCGGACTTGGGTACCCCCACTTTACAAACCTCACTTTTTGCACACATTTTATTGTCATGAAATGGATGTGTCTTTTCCAAAACATTATAAAATATATGTGTGAGCCCCACCTATGATGCATATTTTAGAAATCAATGACGTGATAAGAACTGCACAGCTCTGTACCTCAGCTTCTGTAGTTTGCAGTTTGGATGTTTTAGGCCTTCACACAACTTCTTCACTCCAGTGTCTCCCAACTTTATGTTGCCCAGCTCGAGCTCTGTGAGAGATGAGTTTGTTTCCAGGACAGAGGCGAGGTCTCCGCAGCATGCATTGGTGAGCGAGCACTCTCGCAACCTGCAGGAAAGAAGAGATATGGAGAGGAGTAAAGCGGAGCACAGACAGGGGCGTCACGACTTAAGTTTTATCATTATTTCCTTCCCGTCCTTGACTTACTCCCCTCTAGTGACACATCCCCACCTTACACATCCGACCATGCCCTGTTTATATAGGAATCTCATGGGGGAGTTCTCAGACTGGTAGAGGCAGAGCTAATTGGTCATATTTATAAATATATTAATATATGTTTTATGCTGCAGACCCTCTCCTGTGGTGCGAAAGGTCAACTCACAACTTTAGCAGTTGTTGCAGCTAGTTGTATATTTACACAGAGCAGCTTTGGGTCAGAGGTCTTCATCCATTGGTCTGTTATATTGTCATTCACATTTTGCTTCTATTCACCACAGTATATAGTCTGGGGCAAAGTGCCAGCCCTCTCTACCCAATGGCTTCCTTCATTCTGAGTGACAGCACAACGCCGACTCACTGCCTCCTAAAAAACATTCCTTTCTTCTCATTGGTAATGCTGATTTAAGGTGTTTTTCAAAATATTTTAATTATTTTTATGTTCACTTTAAACACCATTTTTTTGCCTACACTTTGGGTGCCACACTCTATACTGCTTTATTTCCGGGCTCATTTTTAAAGTTAGTAAGTGTCCCATGATACGAAGCCTTGCGCATGCGCAATAGTGGTCTGCTCAAAGACTGAGGATCAGTAAGATGTAGAAAGCGTTCTGATTATAAATAGCTCCAGAACAATATTTTCCAGATTAAAAATATCAATGATGAACAATTCCTTTCAAGTCAGTATTGAGGTGAGTAAGTTACTTTGAGCAAGTGTTATGAAGAACTTACCTCTATGTGAATTCTTTCACACAGAACTACACTATTTAAATAAACACTTCACAATGCATTGACACAAGCCCTGAAGCAGCAGGTAAGTCCATGAAACATGAGTTTGTAAGTGCAAACAGTCACCTCAAACCACAAGGACATCTATTTATACTGTGATGCAAGAGTTTCACAGATTGAATGGACCTCAGATCTGCTCCAGGTAGCGTGTCCTTTAAGCTAAAGGACATTCATTCATGGTAACTCAGTGTGGTTCAGTCCAAGGAATAGCACAGGAGGGTTCTTGCTATGCTGGCTTAAGTGTTCGATTTTAATTATAAAAGTTCCTTTTTCATTCTTAATGGAAATCTTGTGATATTGAAGAACTCAACATTGTTTTCAGTCTGTTGAATATTCTGCTGAAATTGAAAAATAAGTTTGTCCCCAAAACAGTACCATGTGTAAATAACTAACATGCCGGGTGAATCCTTGGATATATTTGGTTGAATACTTCGAGGTCGCCCAAGTGGGTAAAAATCCAATGATGCGTTGTAAAGAAGGGGCAGGTTGGTCGTGTTTGAAGGACAATATTTCAATACTAAAGCGATGAAAGACACATTAGTTTAGAGGAAAGTTCACTGTTTAGAGACCAATTTTGAATACACCACAAAAGTTCCCTTAGACTGCACAACATTTTTCTAATAAACTAACAGTTTTTCTTTTATTAATATTTCTAAAATTGTATAATTAAAAACAACATACATTTAGTTGTCCATGTAAAATTTCTCGGTCAATTTTCAGAAGCAGCCTTCCAATTTCCTTCCCTCTAAAAACAGAATCCTGTCACAAAACCGGAGGTTCGATTATTCTGAACCTTCTGTACAGTGAGCTCGAACAGCACACAGTGGCGGTACCTCTTATGGGGCAGAGGGGCGTCCCCCCACCTGAATTACCCTCAAAGGCCCAGTGATGAAAAATAAAATGATAATTCATCACCATTTTATTTGTTATCCCCCGTCCTGAACAGAGCATCAGGACAGGGCGGGGCCGCTGCTGAGTAACAGAAGCAGGGAGGAGTGTGGGCTGTCTATGCACTGTTTAAAGTCCACATCTTTTTTGGCCTGGCCTGTATGCGACAGTCATCCGCACGTGCACTTTGAACATCTCCAACTCAGTTGTCATTAGGCGGCTGGGTTAGAGCAAGCCCAAGCCTCCAAAGCTCTGTGGAACGCCGAGTGATGCTGCTCCCTCCAATCAGGGCGCTGTGGAGCGCCGAGTGAGGCTGCTCCCTCCAATCAGGGCACTGCTCTCATACTGCTTAAAGCAGCACCAGGATTGGTCAAGGGAGCTGCAGCATCCAGTACCTGGAAATAGAGGTCCGGAGCGGAGGACGTCATGTTCGTCTTCAGGTAAATGTTACCTTTTTTTAAATATTATTTTCATGAGCACCCTCCCATCACAGATGCAAGCCATCACCTGCTGCACAGTCAATAAAGCAATACATATAAACATGCCTGCATTATTAATAAACATGGCAGCTTATATGTCCAAAGGTTGATCAGGTTAGCGCACTAGTCATTCAGTGATATTTTGCCTCTTAGAGGGTAGGTGACATCATTGCCCCTGTATAAATAGCCCTGACTGAGAGCACACTTCCTCGTCTTCTTTGCTGCTCTAGTGGGACATATGAACTCATTCAGCCACCTTTATTTCGAAGCTGTTCTTTTAATATTGGGATATTGTCCGATATGTAGTGTGCAGCCCTGACAAATACCACGGTAAGGGCTAGACTGATACGCTTTAGTGTGGCGGACCACATCACCGCACTCTAATGCATAGTCACGCATTACATTAATAGTGCTTTGACACCATCCTGCATGCTGCTAGGCACAAGCCGGGAGTGACCCTCGGGGGGAGGAGCTGAATTAATAGCAGCAGGGGACCAGTAGTGACCTTCGCGTGGGGAGGAGCTGAATTAACAGCAGCAGGGTACCGGGAGTGACCCTTGGGTGGGGGGAGCTGCACTAACAGCAGCAGGGGACCGGGAGTGACCCTCGGGTGGGGAGGGGCTGCATTAATAGCAGCAGGGGACCGTGAGTGACCTTCGAGTGGGAAAGAGCTGCATTAATAGCAGCAGGGAACCGGGAGTAACCCCTGGGTGGAGAGGAGCTGCATTGATAGCAGCAGGGGACTGGTAGCGACCCGCGGGTGGGGAGGAGCTACATTAATAGCAGCAGGAGACCGGGAGTGACCCTCGGGTGGAGAGGAGCTGCACTAACAGCAGCAGGGGACCGGGAGTGACCTTCGGGTGGGAAAAAGCTGCATTAATAGCATCAGGGGACTGGGAATGACCCTCAGGGGGAGGAGCTGCACTAACAGCAGCAGGGGACTGGGAGGGGGGAGCTGCATTAATATGAGCAGGGGACCGGGGGTAATAGTGTCGTTCATATTTCCTAAATAAGTGGCATTTTTAAAAGTTCCGGAGATTATCCACAGTTCAGTCTATGGTGAAACCAGATAAGTCTCTTTCAGAAAGTGAAAAAAGTCTTTTGCTTGCTGTTTGTAGGATTTTTGGGCTGGCGTTTCTTCAGAAAACGTATCTAAGTTAATGAAATAGCCAGAAGCAGTTCGATCAATTGTTGGAATTGCAACAGGATTTGTAGAATCACTGTGTTTTCTTGTTTACATCGAACTAGTTGATCATTTGTTACATTTGTGTAGACAGGTGTGTCTGATCGAACTGTTACTTGAGTTTCAAGAGGAATTAGTTCCATAGCATTGTTGCTTAGTCCTTCATTTCTTACTGGTGACTCTTCGATGGTTATGAGCCTTAAAGTTTGAAACTCTTGGATAATAGCGAGAGGAGGGCGTCTGCTACTAGGGCGGAGACCACGAGGCCTACTGTTGAGTATTGGCCACATAATGTGGATTGATGAGGTCGATTGACACAAATATTTTCTCCTTTTTTCCAGCAAGGGGCGGCAGAAGTACTGTTCTTGTTCCTTGGACAGCTAGGACAGGTGCAGGTTGTCTGTAGGAAGGTCAAAATTCCTTCTTATCCGCAATTTTCTTTCTGACTAGATCCCCAACTCTTGGGACCCAGACAGGCCTTGCCGGGTCTGCAGATTTTTCCCCAGTGGCGGTTGGCTTCAGGTACACGTTGCTTTGTTTTGTTCTTAGTTCATTTACTACAGCCAAACAATCCTTGATATCAAAGGGTTTGTTATCTGCCACTGTGCTTTCACATTCAAGATCAGGTATCCACATTCTTGTCCCTAATAGGACCTCATATGGAGTGACCCCCCGCTAGAGAAGCTCTTGGCAGGTTATTGAGAGAGCGTTGGACCCCATGAAGATGTTTTACCCGGCCATCTCCTGAGCCCAATACTCTAGCTGTTAAAGATTGCTTTATGTCCCAGTTTTTCCTTTCCACAACAGAATTTCCCTCGGGATGGTACAGAGAGGAGTACCGCAATGCTACACCCAGACTAGGCATGGCCTCTTTGTAAGCCCAAGAGCTAAATGCAGGACCCTGGTCAGAATGTAGTGTGCCTATTGCGTATGTGCCGATAAAGACTCGCAAATCTTTTATAACAGTTCAAGCGTCAGCCGAGCGCTGAGGCTACATCCATAGGAACCTTGAGCATGAGTCCACTGCAACCATTATGTATTTATAATGGCCGTCCCTTTGCAAGGGACCACAGTGGTCCAGATTAACACAAGCTAATGGTTTGTCTGAAATTAACAGGGGTGTCTGCGCGGGACGTTTTACTGTGGAGACTTTCATCTGCTGGCAGATATCACATTCCAAGACATACTTATTGGTTTGTTTTCTCATGCCTGGCGACCAATATCGTTGTTTTAACTTGTTGCCTGTGGCAGGAATTCCAGCCTGGTGCTGGACATTCCAATCGCGGGCGGGGTCGTGACGGAACCCAGCCGTCATGCGCACATGCCACCCGTGGCTCATGATGGCTAGATTCCGTCATGAGCATCGAATGGGTTAATAAAGAAACGGTTGCAGAAACACCTGCAGGAGCAGAGCCTATCCCCTCGTGTGCTGCTAGGATTCGTCCTAATCTACGTTCCATGTTTGGAATTACTCTGTCCCCCACTCCAGGGATTCGAGCAAAAGGAACTTTGTTCACATTAATTATATATGAGTATTGAGTGGAAATTTCTTTGGAAGTGCTGCGCCACTGCCTTTGCTTGAAGCATTGCAAGCCAACATTATCTCACGGTCTATTCTCATTTTTGAATGAGTGATTACAGCTACGGAAGCCATGCGAACAGCCCCCTTTGTGGCTTCGTCAGCCAATGAATTCCCTTCAACGTGAACACTATCATGTTGATGACTCAGTGTATGTATCACGTGAGCCTTTGGTAGTTCGTTTTTCAACTGAACTACTTGTTCCCAAAGCGCTTTATGCTTAATTGTGCCACCTTTTGCATACTTGAATCTGTTTTAACCCAATTCTGTAAATATTCATTGTATGATTGAACACTGTAAAAAGAATCACACACTTTGAGTGTGGGGAATTCGCGATCCATGTTACTACTGCCACTATAAATGCTTTTAGTTCAGCTAGTTGAGCTGTACAGTCTCTTAGAGACTGTGTTTTAGTGATGATAGGATGGAATTTTCCATCTCGCATGCGACCTTTAACAATTGCACACACAGCACTGTATGCTTGCTTGCTTCCCGTTGCGTTTTGCGCTGATCCGTCAGTATAAATGATAAATTCATACTGATTGAGAGGCAGAATTTCAGTGGGCAGAGGACATTCTTGTTCATATTGCAGGAATGCTTGTGTCGTTAAATTTGGATCAAATCTGTATTCTACATATGTTGCAGCAAGAGAATTAACCCATTGCATCCATCTTAGATGTAAAGCTTTTGCATTAGGAATGCTTGCTTTTGTAACAACCTCTAGGGCTCGTACCAGAGTTAAGTCCATAATGTGTTTCCCCCTGAGCCAGTGCTCTTTCATTTGCTACTGCGGTCTGTACTGCTGTCAACATTTTCTCTGTTGAAGTGAAGTGCATTTCCGCTGTTGTGTATAAGTGGGATTTGTATGCAATTGGTACAGTTTGACCTTCACTAAAAGTTAAATATGTGTACCCGCACTGACCCGGAATTATACGGATCACCAAACTGCGTACGTTTACGTGTATCTGTAAGTGATTTGTAGCTAACATATTAGCTTGAAGTGAGCGCAGGATTTCTGTATGTTCCCGTGTTTAATGTTTTGCTGAGAAATCAGGTTTTATTAGTTTGTAGAGAGGTTTAACCCTTTCTGCGTAGTCTAAAATGTATGTTTTGCCGAAAATCAGGAAACCCAGTATGGACTAAGTTTTTTAGCAATTTTGGAGCAGCGCACATTTTTCTAAAAAGTTAGCTGCCAGCCATTTGCCTTCACTCGACAGCTCACATCCTAGAAATATGAGGTGGGCAATTCTTGATCTTTTAAAGTTGAATTTGTAGCCCTCAGAGGCGAGTCCCAATATGATGGTAATCACCCTGTTCAAGTGCCTATCTAATTCGTCTGTTAGATAAATATCATCGACATAAGACAATGCTTCATCATCCTATATTTGTAGTAACTCTGTTACCCTAGCTGAGAATAACCCTGGGCTGTTCCTGTACCATTGTGGGATACGACAAAAGTGACGCCGGGTCCCCATTATTGAGAATGCTGTTAAGTACCTGCTTTTAGGCACTATATTTTGGAGAAAAAATCCATTTGAGATATCTAATGCAGTTTTGTATTTTTTCCGCACAATGTTATTTATTAATGCTGCACTGTGTGCATTTTGTACTGCAAATGTTTTAGAACAAGAGTTCAAGTGTCTGTAATCCAAAACTAGATTATATGTATTTATCAGGCTTGGCCACAGGAAACAAAGTATTATTCATTGAAGAAGTGCAAGTTTCAATGACCCCACGGTATTCAAGTTGATCTAAGATCTCCCTGACCTGTTTTTTAGCTTCTTGCTTTGTTGGGTACTGCCTTTGTGCAGTTGGATCACTTTTTAGTGGTATTATGTGGTGGGGTGAGTCCACATCCATCCAACATGGTTTTTATATAATGCTGGGGCTAGGGCAACTGCCCATTTCCTGGGATATGTATATTTTAGATGAATTGTAATTAGGTCAGAGAAGGTTGGCCTAATTATTTCTTTGGCATATGGGTACTCCCTGACAAATACTGGCGGCCAATCGCATTCTTCTAGCAGGATATCATACCCCTCAATAATCTTTCCCAAAAGAGTCCATTAATTTTTCTGGCTTGTCTCCTTCCATTCGGAGTGTTATTTCATATAACTTGTGTGGAGCACAAAACCTAGTATCAGCAGTTTCTACTGTGATGTACTCATTCAGGTTCACTATCTCCAGAAGTTCCTTCAGGTTCTGGCGAGCTATTGATATTTCTGCTGCACTGTCCAGCATCGCCTAAGCCCATTCCCCATTCAGTAGCTGTGTCCTCAGTATTCTTGGCATGTCTGATTTTTAGACTTGCTACCTTCTTTTTTTTAAATTGAAGTTTGGATTTGTTCTCCAGAATGTGCTGCTTGTCTTTGGACTTTGTACGTTTTTCTTTGTGCTCTGACTTTCCTCCTTGTTCGGATGTCTTCAATGAGATCTGAAAGGGATGAGAGGAACGTGTATCAGTATACTGATACCCGTCAGGCTTCTTCAAATTCTCCTTATTCCTGAGGTTATACCTCTTTTCAGAGGGCTCCTTTTGAGGAGACATACCTTGGTATATTGAGGTCTGTTCTCTTTAATATTTTGTTTGTTTTCCCACTTTTTAGAAGAAGCATGGTTCTGTTTTGAACTGTCCTTCTCAGGACTTCCTGACAGCTCTGGCTTGAAAGCTTTTCCACCTAAGGTGTCTCTGCCTAATTCTGCATATGACTTTTGTATTATTCTGGGTAGTTCTTATTATTGTTCTGTTAATTCGACCTCCCTTAGGAGCTGGCAGATCGCCACTGATGCTGCTTCTCCTATAATTTTAGATAATATTATGGTAGATACCTGGTTGAAATTGTTTAATAATTTCATTCCAAAGTTCAGAGCAGGTTCTGTCCCGTATTCATTTTGAATTTGTTTAGGACATCTGGTATCACTGCCAAAGAAGGTATACCATTAGTTTTAGTATATATGGAAGCAAATACTGTGCCCCAAGAGGTGCAGTCCTCCAGTTGTGGTGTGATTCCCATTGGTAAGCAGATTGCTAACATTACGTACTTTTCATAAGGGCAGGTATTTGGAAATACTGTTTCCAGTTGTGTAATTGCCTGAGCTATCCAGAATGGAATTTGTTCACGTTTCGTGGGCATTTTACCCATGACTGAGTGTAAAGTTTGTGGAGTCATTTTTAGTGTGTTCCCCTGTTGAGGGGTTTGATTTGGTATTATCAATGGTGGCTGGACTCAATGTCCACATGACATATTGGACTAATTGTCTATAGATTTTTATTAACTCTTTATGTTGAGTAAGTAATTCACCTGTGGTGTGTAGCCGGCTAGAATCGGCCATGTAGCTCCTGGTCTAACTAGTGGACCAAGCCTTGTTATATGTGTTATGTGTTGTAGGGTGCCATTAAACCAGATATTATGTTCCTGGTAAGTGAGAAGAACCTCAATATCCTCAAAAGGAGTATATTCCGTGGGTGCTTCATCTTGTTTCTAGAAGTTAAAATAGTGTGTAACTGTATTTGCTTCTGGGAATATGACACAGGAGTAGAACACCTCTGTCTGAAATGCCTTGTGTGCCTCTATCACAAAGGCTACTCTACCACCCCTGGATGTTAAACTGTGTTTTATAAGTTTATCAGTGATGGCTCTCTTTAAGTTTGGATGAATGATTAGACCCTCATTGTCCGCTTCATCTAAAGCTGAATTTTGTATGATGAGCGCAGGTCAATATCAGGATCCCCTTGCAGTGACATTGTGTTTAGAACACGGACTTGGTTTCAAAGATAAAAAGATAAGGTGCGCAATATTTTTGGGACACTGTTGTTCAATATTGATAAAACCCAACAGCTAATACATAGGATTTCTCCTACTCAGCTGCGGAGGACTTTGTCCCTACCCACTCCAGACGTCTTTGGACTTTGTGAGTCGGGGTCTCTAAGAAAAGCATGACTGAGCTACTCAGAATCTACTGTTAAATTAGTGCCTTACCAAACATTGGTAGCGCCATGTAGTTTAGTTCCTATTTCCCTAAATAGGTTTTGCGCTTTTATACAATAGTGTTGGTATAGGACTGAGTCAGTATGCCCCTATCACTAATGCTAACCTTGTTTACCATGTACCAGCTAGCTCACATGGCCACTAGAAACTTCTTGGAGACAAGAAGGGAATAGTTTCTGACAACCACATAACATGACAACCCTGATCCCTCAGAATCGTGAAACACTAGACAACGTCTCGCTCAGCTAATCGTGCTTGCTTAGGTTCTAGAGTAACACGGAAATAACAGAGGGGTGTTTCAATAGGTATTCATTGAACAGCCTTTTTTCTCGTGTAAGAGATATGAGCTGTAACAATCATAAGACAGTATGCGAGATTTAAATTGCACAGCGTTATAAGCATAAAGAAATAGTATCGCTCTAGCATTGTTCAATACTTATGAATACATTCGTATACATAAAAACATATGACTAAAAGTACGAGTACTCATGGAATGCATCCCTAACTGAATCTACCCAAATGTACCTAAACTAAGTGTAGGACAAGATGAGAAGTAGGTGCGGTATTCCCATAGGATGTTATGCTGTAGTTTATTATGCTATGGTAGCTGCATTAATAGCAGCAGGGGACCGGGAGTGACCCTCGGGGGGGAAAAGATGTATTAATAGCAGCAGGGGACCAGGAGTGACCGTCAGGAGGGGGGAGCTGCATTAATATGAGCAGGGGACAGGGAGTGACAGTCAGGTGGGGAGGAGCTGCATTAATAGCAGCAGGGGACCGGCAGCAACCCTCGGGTGGGGAAGAGTTGCATTAACAGCAACCGGAGACCGGGAGTGACCCTCCGGTGGGGAGAAGCTGCATTAATAGCAGCAGGGTACTGGGAGTGACCCTTGGGTGGGGAGGAGCTGCATTAATAGCAGCAGGGGACCAGGAGTGACCCTCTGGTGGGAAGGAATTGCATTAACAGAAGCAGGTTAGGGGACCGAGAGCGAACCTCGGCGAGGGGGACCTGCATTAATAGCAGCAGGGGAACGGGAGCGACCCTTGGGTGGGGAGGAGCTGCATTAACAACAGCAGGGGACCTGGAGTGACCCTCGGGTGGGGAGGAGCTGCATTAACAGCAGCAGGAGACTGGGAGTGACCGTGGGGTGGGGAGGAGCTGCATTAACAGAAGCAGGGGACTGGGAGTGACCCTCGGGGGTAAAGCTGCATTATTAGCAGCAGGGGACCAGGAGTGACCCTCGGGTGGTGGAGCACTGCATTAATAGCACCACGGGACCGGAAGCGACTCTCGGGTGGGGAGGAGCTGCAGTAATAGCAGCAGGGGACCAGGAGTGACCCTCGGGTGGGGAGGAACTGCATTAATAGCAGCAGGGAACCGGGAACGGCCCTCGGGTGGGGAGGAGCTGCATTAACAGCAGCAGGGGACCAGGAGTGACCCTTGGGTGGGGAGGAGCTGCAATAAAAGCAACAGGGGACCGGAAGCGACTCTCGGGCGGGGAGGAGCTGAAGTAATAGCAGCAGGGGACCAGGAGTGACCCTTGGGTCGGGAGGGGCTGCATTAATAGCAGCAGGGGATAAGGAGTGAACCTCAGGTGGGGAGGAGCTGCATTAATAGCAGCAGGGGACCGGGAGCGACCCTCGGGTGGGAAGGAGCTGCCTCAATGGCCGCAGGGGACCGGGAGTGACCCTTGGGTGGCGAGGAGCTACATTAACATCAGCAGGGGACCAGGAGTGACCGTAGGGTGGGGAGGAGCTGCATTAACAACAATATGGGACCGGGAGTGACCCTTTGGTGGAGAGGAGCTGCATTACAGCAGCAGGGGACCGGGAGTGACCCTCTGGTGGGGAGGAGCTGCAATAAAAGCAGCAGGGGACCGTGAGCGACCGCCGGATGGGGAGGAGTTGCATTACCAGCAGCAGGGGACCGGGAGTGACCCTCTAGTGGGGGGAGCTGCATTAATAGCAGCAGGAGACCGGGAGTGACCCTTGGGTGGGGAGGAGCTGCATTAATAGCAGCAGGGGACCGGGAGTGACCCTTGGATGGGCTACAGCTGCATTAATACCAGCAGGGAACTGGTAGCGACCCCCGGGTGGGGAGGGGCTGCATTAATAGCAGCAGGGGACCAGGAGCGACCCTCGGTGGGGAGGAGCTGCAATAAAAGAAGCAGGGGACCGTGAGTGACCGCAGGTGGGGAGGAGCTGCATTACCAGCAGCAGGGGACCGGGAGTGACCCTTGGGTGGGAAGGAGCTGCATTAATAGCAGCAGGGGACCGGGAGTGACCCTTGGATGGGCTACAGCTGCATTAATAGCAGCAGGGAACCGGTAGCGACCCTCGGGTGGGGAGGAGCTGCAATAAAAGCAGCAGGGGACCGTGAGTGACCGCCGGGTGGGGAGGAGCTGCCTCAATAGCAGCAGGGGATGGGAGTGACCGTAAGGTGGGGAGGAGCTGCATTAACAACAGTATGGGACCAGGAGTGACACTCAGGTGAGGGTGAGCTGCATTAACCCTCGGTGGGGAGGAGCTGCAATAAAAGCAGCAGGGGACCGGGTGTGACCCTCGGGTGGAGAGGAGCTGCATTAACAGCAGCAGGGGGCCGGGATTGATCCACGGGTGGGAGGAGCTGGTGGGAAGGAATTGCATTAACAGAAGCAGGTTAGGGGACCGAGAGCGAACCTCGGTGAGGGGGAGCTGCATTAATAGCAGCAGGGGACTGGGAGCGACCCTCGGGTGAGGAGCAGCTGCCTTAATAGTAGCAGGGGACCGGGAGTGACCACCCGGGAGTGACCCTCAGGTGGGCAGGAGCTGCAATAATAGCAGCAGGGGACCGGGAGTGACCCTCGGGTGGGGAGGATCTGCAGTAATAGCAGCAGGGGACCGGGAGTGACCCTTGGGTGGGGGAGCTACATTAATAGCAGCAGGGAACCGGGAGTGACCCTCGGTTGGGGGGGAGCTGCATTAATAGCAGCAGGGGACTGGGAGTGACCCTCGGGCAGGGAGGAGCTGCATTAATAGCAGCAGGGAACCGGGAGTAACCCATGGGTGGGGAGGAGCTGCCTTAATAGCAGCAGGGGACCGGGAGTGACACTCAGGTGAGGAGGAGCTGCCTTAATAGCAGCAGGGGACCAGGAGTGACCCTCAGGTGGGGAGGAGGTGCATTAACAGCAGCAGGGCAGTGCTGTGCACACTGGCTGCAGACGGGAACCACACTCATTGTCCTCAATCTAGTATGTCTGGGTTTATTCTGATATAATCCAAAATGTGACATCAACTGATCCACCTGCAACTGCACAACGCAGCGCGGTCTGGGCTCAGCTGATTGCATTGATTGAATGGTCTGAGATGACTCTCTTAAAAGAATACTGAAACCACCTTAAGCAGTAAGTTTTGCCGGACCCTGACAGCAGCAAATGCAGAAAGAAGAATTAACGAGAAGAAATAAACACATTTATCTTCTTTGTGCCTCCCTTGGGACGCTCCACCCATGAAAGCCTCCGTGGGGCAGAGTAACGCAGGGCATAAACTCGCGCTGCCTCGCATCCCTTCAGATTTACCAAGCACCGCAGGGTCACGCAAGGGGCCTCGTGTGACTTGGAAAATCTCAGCTACGTCTTGCGTTACCTTGGGTGGAGCAAGCACGAAGCAAAACTTTGATAATATGCTCCTTTGGGACATGTGATATATCAAAAGTACACGTTAGTTCTGACTCAGATGATTTAAGTTCTGTTGTTTTAGTAGATGAAGTGCCCTATTTACTTGTTGTCGGTCAGG
This sequence comes from Lissotriton helveticus, assembly GCF_964261635.1. NCBI lineage: Eukaryota > Metazoa > Chordata > Amphibia > Caudata > Salamandridae > Lissotriton > Lissotriton helveticus. Next base: position 1,028,115,783 of record NC_136063.1, read on the forward strand.
CCATCCTCCACAAGGGCACGGAGTAAAATACTCCATCGCCCTGGTTTAGGTCCTGACTATCAAATTTAGAAATGTCCTTTGGACCCACAGACAGTTCTAGCATTTACAGGAACCGTTGTCAAGGCGGTTCCTGTGAATGCATGGGAACTTTGACATATGACTCGCTCAAAGAAGACGGACCCGTACCACAAAGTTTCCAAAGTGGTTTATGTTTGAAAATTTAAAAAAAACAATGCCCCTTCACTATGGGTTGGGGTGTGGTGCAGTGGTCAGGGCGGTTGACTCTAGAGCACGGGGTTTGCAGTTTGATCCGCAGCAGCAGCTCAGTTCAGCACCATGCGACTCTGGGCAATAGTTCACTTAATCTTCCCAACAGCCCCCAGTGCCTTGAGACCCTTAGGGGCGATTAGTTCACGCTTTACAAAATACGGGGTTACCATAAGAGTCATCTTCCATGGTGAGGAGTAAATTTTTAGTTTTTTACTGTCCCTTACCACCAGGGTTTCCCTGTCGGTGACAAGCAATAAAAAAACAGCTATATGTCTACCTATCCTAATTGGGCAGGCAGACATATACGCAATTCTCCCTACAGCCCTTAATCTGTTGGGCCGTCAGAGAAGTTTATTTGTCCATGGTGGAGACAGACAAGTCTCAACCGTGGTCAAACTATGCTCAGCCTTCTTTTAAATTCTGCGGGCGAACATAATGTTGGCGGTAAGTACACTGCGTCACAACAGAGTATGCTTACGCCAACATTTAATTCAGACCCCATGTCTTTGTGAGTCTGACTCAGATAATTCAGTTTCTAGGTTTGTGATACATTCAGCAAAGGCCAAACGTTTCTCCAGAGACAACAGGTTAAGATTATAAAGAAAGAGATCTGATCAGTTTTGAAAAACAAAAGATTCTATCTTCAAGTGTTAGTCAGGATAGCGAGTGTGTTGTCTGCATCCATTTAGGTAATTTTTCCTGCCCCTCTTCACTTCCAGCTGTTCCGCATTTCAAGGCACTACATTTGAGATAGAACCTCTCGTACTCCGCTTTAATTTCCCTTTCAGAAGATGCGAGCGAGTTTTTTTTCTACCAAATGGAGGCTTGTAACGGAAGACCTATTTTGGGACTAGTTTCTGATATCTTGTTACAGTTAAATACAAGCAAGTGAGGCTGGGAGGCTCTATGTGGAAAGGTCGTAACAGGAGGAAATTGTTCTTGAGAAGTTACTCGACGCGATAGTATGATGTTACTTAGCATGCATTTACATAGCATGCTTTTACTACTCGGTTTTTACTTCGCAAAAGCATTTACTTTGCATTTTTTTTAGTACGCATGTCATTACTTCGCAAAATTAGTAATAACATTAGAATTTGCTTTTCTTAGCGGTACCTTACTTTGCATGCTTTTACTACGCGTTCAAAGTGTTTTAATTTTTTTTATTTTTTATTATTTGTAACCTAACCACTGTGACGGGAAGCCAGGGAAATAGGGGATTTGGGCGGGTTATTAATTAAAAAACATATCGGTTAACTACAGCACTACCCTAAAACCCTTTACAAACTACCCCCTACATTACACATACACTACAACACTACCCCCTACACTACACATACACTAGAACACTACCCTAAATCCCAAAACACTACCCTACACGTACACTACAACACTACCCTAAACCCTAATACACTACCACCTACACTACACATACACTACAACACTACCCTAAACCCTAAAACACTACCCCCTACACTACACATACACTACAACACTACCCTAAACCCTAAAACACTACCCTACACTACACATACACTACAACACTACCCTACACCCTTAAACACTACACCCTACACTACACATACACTACAACACTACCCTAACTACACTGCCCCACTTATCTCTCTCTCTTCGTAGTCCCTCTCTTCACCTTCAACCATAAATAATTTTACATTTTTAACATTATTTTTAAAAAAACGAAAAACGAAGTAAAATAACACGTAGTAAACAACATTGCGAAGTAAAGGCATGCTAATTAAAAGCATGCGAAGTAAAAGACAATGCGCACTAATAAATGCTAAGTAAAACACCTGCGAAGTAAAAGATGCGAAGTAAAGGTTGCTTCCCCTCGACGCATATAACCCTGTCAGAACTTTCAGCAGGTTCCTTCGGCAGGAAAAATAATATCATTCCTCTTTGGCAGTGATCCTCAGAATGAAAGTGTGACTCTGGCTCATGGTCACTTGTGACATTTCCAGGAAGTGCGGGTGCAAATTGTTCTCCACCTGCTGCTGAGATCCAAGTGCAACATTCAGGACGGAAACCATGTGAGACATCTCAGTGGGTTAATGCATGTGTCCAAGTTCTTTCGGTAACCTGTAGCCATTCATTTGAATTCTGTGTGTTATCAATGGACATGCTGCCGCCGGAGGGGACCAAAAGGCAGAGGAGCATGGACACAGAATTGTTCCCAGTGCGTCGACGGCAGGGTGCTCTTGCGAAAATCCGTCCTTCCCTCCTGTGATGCTCACCTCCCAATTTTTTTTTAATGCAAACAATTGTTCAAGTACACCACTTGGAATAGAGGCGATTTTTGGACAATTAAATTAGGGAAAGAGACCTACCCAAATGAAAGTAAAAAGTATAAGAAAGAAAAGTGCTACCCAACACCCATGTAAAAATTATTTTTCTTAGTTTTCAAAAAGGAATTTTTAAATATTATCAAAAAAGCGTATCACAAGCACATATACAAGGACATTAACCCCTTGGTCGTGGCGGTAATTTCGCCGCGGCGCTAGGGGGGACCGCACGGTGCCGCCATGCTCGTGACGGAACCACTCCGTCACGAGCCAGGGGCGCGCTGTGCTTGTGATGGAATGGTTCCGTCACGGCCCTGCCCGCTCAATAGAACGCGGCGCGCAGGCACGGCGGCCGGGCCGTGACGGAACCATTCCGTCACCAGCACAGCACCACCGTGGCTCGTGACGGAATGGTTCCGTCAACAGCATGCAAAGGGTTAACAATGGCGATCACACAGTTACACAAACAGCGTTACAAATATAAACAATGACAGGTGTAAACATACAAGTTGTGGCTGAGGGAAAAATACAAATGCACGTTTCAAAACAAAACAGAAATACACAACGAAACAATTGTGTCTCATTATTTAGAACCACATCTTTGGCGTCAACGGCCTTTCAACCCATAGATAAATGGAGGGTCATCATCAAGACAAAAGCATCAGATGTAAGAGAGTCCACTGAATTTCAATAAAAACGTCTAAAATGGAATATATGTACGTGGGTTTCAGAAAACAATTGACTTAAATAACACAGATCCTCAGAATTGTGACCTAGATCAGAGAGAAACTTCTCATAAAGCTAAAGAAAAATATGGTAAGGAAAACACCCGAAAGATGCGTACTATCTAATAAAAAGAAAATAGAAAATAAAGAAAAAAGTTATATCTGATTCAGGTGTCTCCAACCATTCGATCTTGAGCTACTGGTATCTTGCTGACACATCCAGAGTAGCTTACAGCCTTGAGTCCATTTGTAAATAAGGCTGGCTCAATGCAGTGTTGCATCTTCCATTTACAGTGAAAGAAGCCTGTGCTTATTTCAGTCAGGCCTCTTCAGCCGCAGGCAGCAAGACCTGGTAACGATCAGTGTGTCAATTCTGACTTATGACCCAGGATGGGGCACAGAGGGGAAGAGCTGAAGGACTGATGGATTTAACTCTTAAATAAAAGTTAATGTCAACTCAGTAACGTAACGGAGTGCGAGAACAAAATGTGTCTGAATGATGTTCAATGGGAGAAAATTAAGATGAACTGTTAACTTAATGATTGAGTTTTCTCTTCATTTTAATGTTCTTCCATTTCAAAGTGTTGCTTTTACACACAGCGGGCATCTTGCTCTCAGTGGCTGGTAGGAATGACAAGTTTATATCTGAAATATATAGCAATTTGGGATAAATGTACAAGGCAAAAAAAGTTCCATATTATGAAAGACTTTTCTGCACTTTCAATTTCTCCAAATTAAATAAAATAGTAGTTCAAGTATTTTGTTCAAACCGTAGTGTCTGACTCTATGGACGTTAAAGCCAGTGAAGCCGGGCGTGGGGGTGTCTAGTAACAATGCACGAGTTGCTGGGCCATTAGTAGCTCACAGTGATTTTCCCATAACATAAGTAGCTTTCACTACAGAAAAGGTTGGAGACCCCTGGTCTGACTGGAACTAAAAGCTTAAAACACCGACATCTGTTTTGCATGTAGAGGACGGATGTTTCTGTGAAAGTTGCTATCTGGGTCCAGAACCCACTTGGAGCATTGCTCTTTGGTGTGTGAACCCCAAATATCTTCATTTGCTTATGGGTTCACTGGTGTCATCCAGGCAAGCATTGTGAATGACCTCAGGGGCCTGCGGTATCAACAAGCAACAGAATTGTCCTACCGCTCTGCTTGCTATCTACATGCCACCCACTGACAAACAAACAGGCACACATACAGACACTCCCACACAGACACACACACAGGCACACATGCACAGACACACACAGCCTCAGATACACACATAGACACAGATACACAGCGCCACACAGACACACACACAGGTATACACAGCCACACAAACACACACAAAAACACACAGACACACACAAAGCCACATATAGACACAGCCTCAGAGAAACAGACAGACACACAGGTACACAGAGCCACACAGACATACACACACAGGTACACACAACCACACAGACAAACACACAAACACTAACACACACAAACACAAACACACACACACACACACACACACACAGCCACATAGACAGTGGAACACACAGCCCCCCACACACACACTAGGAGATATATCACACTTCCAGCAGTGATGTCATATGAGAGTGATGACCAGCTGTCATTGGGCTGTCAAGAGACTGAAACCTGACTTTAAGGAATGATTAGGGTGTTGTTCCACCTCCTACACCCCCTTCAAGTCACGCCCCTGACTATGTACGGTCAAATGTACTTTCCTCATTGTTCTTCCCATCTTTAATATGGAAGTTTAGGGCTAACAGCGGATCTGTCAATGAGCAGAGCGTCTAGTTTGAGAAGGTACCCGGGCAGTTATGGGCAGATCAACGCCATTTTCAACATTTTAGTTCATATACCTGAAAAACAAGGTTTAAAGAGTGCCCTTTTGCACCATTAGGGGGGGTTGTTCCAAACTTAGTTCTCGGATTTGGGTAACCCACTTCACAACCTTCACTTATTCAACTCATTCTATTGTCACAGAATGGATGTGCCTTTCCTACAACATTATAAAATATATGTGTGAGCCCCACCTACAATGTACATTGTAGAAATCAATGACGTGATAAGAACTGCAAAGTTCTGTACCTCAACTTCTGTAGTTTGCAGCCAGGATGTTTTAGGCCTTCACACAACTTCTTCACTCCAGTGTCTTGCAGATTATTGTACGCCAGGTTGAGCTCTGTGAGAGATGTGTTTGTTTCCAGGACAGAGGCGAGGTCTTCACTGCATGAACTGGTGAGGGAGCAGCCATGCAACCTGCAGGACAGAAGAGATATGGAGAGGAGTAAAGCAGAGCAGAGACAGGGGCGTCATAAATTCAGTTTTATCTTCTTCCCGTCCATGGCTTACTCCCCTCTAGTGACACATCCCCACCTTACACATCCAACCACTCCCTATTTATGTAGGAATCTCATGGGAGGAGTTCTCAGACTGGCAGAGGTGGAAATAAATGTACATATTAATGTCTGTCTTTAGTTTGTCTTAAGTTTGTCTTAAGTCAAACTTAAGACAAAATCCTAACTTTACTACTACTAAATGCCTTCTGTGAATACCAAAAGTAGTAAGTTTAGGATTTTGTCTTAAGTTAGTTCTGTGAATCGGCCACTACTTCTTTGGGCCTTCATGAATTAAAATGCGGGGGTCTGTTGCAGATTGCCAGCTTTGGGTAGTTCGATGTTCGCGGGCTTTAGATTGGATTGAGGCGCATCGTCCAATTTTTCTTGAGGAGCTTTGCATTACCCTGGGTATCGGTGTATCCGAGGGACGGCTGCAACAATGAGCAGTGTTGCCTACACCACGGACATTGTAGTTTGCTATGGCAAAGCTGGATCTATGCAGAGTTGCGGCTCTGTCATAGAAAACTTTGCTTCGCAAGATGGAAACGAGAGGAGGATTATTGCTCTCACTTTTATTAAGCAAAGAAGATTTGCTTTTGGGCAAAGGGAGCTTGCATGGAGCTGCTGACTTTGTTGAAAATGAATACTGGGTAACATTAACAAAAGGTTGCAGATCACAAGTTCACCAAATTTCATCCCAACAGTTTCTGCAACATTGAATGCCACGTGTAGGTCATAAGTTCACTATACTTTATCCTAACAGTTTTTGGAACATTCAACAGTATGTGCAGGTCAGAAGTGGACTATTTTTTTAAAGTTAGAAAATAACCTTCCAAATGCAAATAGTAGGTGTGGTTGCGCCTCTCACGTGTGATCTTATCCTATGTAGTGTACGTTTCAAACATTTTTTATAAACCAATGAGAAACATATTTTTTTTTACAAAAGTAATATGCACATTAGTTTACACCACATAATGTTGTTATGACACAATCAGTTATCGATTTCTGAAAAAAAAGCTTGTTTTCCACCTCTGTGATGTTGCAAGGGTTACATGGTCTTGTGTGTAACGTATAGGGATGAATTGGGGTGTAATATCGGCCGGGGTACTGTACAAGGAATATTCTTTTGCAGATTGAAGCTTGTGGGAAAATACTGGGGGGCTGAGGCGGGGGGGGGGGCTTTGACACAGACATGCTTTATTAACTTCAGTGAGATGAAAAAAATGAAATGTTGTTTCCACGCTTTGTGCATTGTTTTGTGCAGACTTCTGAAGGACATGTGAAAGTAAGTTAAGGTATTTTTAGGCAACGAGCTTGTGATGTTCCTGCGTATATCACAGGGGCAACAGATCGAGAGACTGGGAATAACACGTCCCTTGAGACCCCCCCACTCCTTTCCTCCCGGTCCCTAACAGTTTTTCTCCCGTGGTATGTAAAAGGAAGGTAACAGTGGCATGTGTGTGTTGACTGTCACGGGGCTGCTGGGGGCATCTGACGGGCAGACAGAAAGTTATAATCAATTTCTGTGCTATATAAAAAAGCCACACACATGGGCATATTTTAAAGGAAGTGGCAGAGAGAGTCGTTAGCGTTCTGGGCCTAATTTGTCTTTCCGCCACTTCAGAAATATGGGGCTGCACTATATTAACAAGGATATGGTGGAGCCTTGCATTTCTCACTGCAATGACGCTAAGTTTCACAACTTAGGGCCAACGTCAGCATTCGTGCACCAGAGTGTAAGGGTGTCTGCGAGCAGGGAGGTTTGTTTATGTACAAGAAGGTGTCCCTTCCTGCACATAAACAAACCTAAATTGCTAGTTTGTAATTTACGTGTGTGCTGCTTCACACAGCACAGATGTAACTTACAAAACAGCATTTTGAAAAGATGTTTATGTACAGGAAGGGATATCTTCATAACCAAACCATGGCATTTTGCTTTTTGTATATGTGCTGCAGAAGGCAATACACATGGAAAAAGCAAAAACGAGGAGAAATAAAGCATTTCTTCTCGTTTCTCTAAATAAAGACCAGGGTTTTTATGGTCTTAACTCTGGCGTTGCCTCCTATTAACGCTGCCCTTATTAATAGGATGCAGCATCAAAATCAATGGGTGTTGAGGTGGGATGCCCCTCACAGTACCCACTGGATGCCCCTTTCAAACTAAACATTGCGTGAAAGGGGGCTTTTTTAGCAAGGCAGTGTTAAACTATGTTAAGTGGCTTAACGCTGCCTTGTTAATAAGGCGAGGCCCCTATCGCCACCACAACATCAGTGAAAGTAACATTGTGGTGGCGATAGGGGCTTGTTAATATGCCTCAGAGTTGCAACTTACACATAGCTCAAATTTGCATTGCTCGATGATTGGTGTTAACATTTAATTGTGCTAAGGTATGTCTATGCTTTCACACAAATTATATATTGGAAGATGCGATAGCTATAAAACACAGGTATACATGTAGTTGTATGTTTCTTTTAAGTATGCTGCTAGTACGAAAAGGCACAGGAGATATATGCATTGTAATAGTAATATGACGACACTGTCAACTGTAACTTGAAAAGAGTTTCTGGTTTGCATTTGCTTAGGCTCAAGATTGTTAGTAGTTGGTGGGTAGTGAACATGGGGCAGGAAAATAACGTTAACAACATAGTGGGAAAAACAAATTAACTGTCAGTAATGACACAGACATGATACATTTAAAAAACAATTATTTTAAAGAACATGGCGTAATGTGCAGTATATGTGCCATAAGAAAAAAGAAAGTGTATGATTGAATTAAAATCAGAATAGTAGTGAATCGACATCTGATAAAGGGAGATGTTATCAGAAAAAGAGAATAGAGAAAGGACCATCTTGAGTTACATTTCTCTCGCAGCCAAAAAGAAATGTTATTATAAATTAGAACATCTCAGATGTTTATCTGCAGACTACATAACATTTAATATAGATAGTAAAGTTCCCAACTGCCAAGTCGACTAGCTCTGTAACAACTAGGCAGAGTGGAAACATCAAAAGAGCATAACCAAGTCTGTAAAGGGGATTCGTAAAGAAAGTTAATGTCTGAAATTCCAAAAAAGAAGGAAAAGCGGAAAGAGAAATAGTAAAATAAAAATAAAAATAAAAATAGTGTTCTTGAAGTGTAGAAATGAGAGCTTGTCAAATCTGGTTACCATGTGCACTTATGGAGATTCATTGGAGCTCAAGAACTCAGAAGCACGGTGATATGCAATCAGTTCCAAAAGGTCATCTGCACCTCTCCAAGCAAAGAGGGTGGCCATCCAATTTAGCAAGTTGAAGGAACAGACATGGTCATCATAATCTTCTGCAAGCAGGACCATGAAAGGGCAACTTGCATGATATTCAATGATAGTCCGTTGCAAGAGGCTCTCCGTATGAGCGCATGTACTGTATCTTCCCTTTATTGCGTTATTATAGGCATCCATCAAGCACGTGTCTGTGGAACAAATTTGGTCATGAGCCACTAATGGAGGCAGCAACACTTCATAATCCAGGGGATTGTGTGAAGTAGTAGAGAGGCAGACATGGAGATCGCATTTATAGTGGCACCGGAGACAAAAAAACAGGTTGAACACAGGTGATGTACACCTAGCGGAAATTCAGGCGATATCTGATGCCAAATATCGCAAATGGCAAGCATTTAAAAATTTGTAGCATTCGTCAACAGTTTAGCTCCATTTGTTCTGGATGGGGTTGAAGCAGAGGATGGGCAGCCATTTTGTAGTAGTGGCTATAGAACAACTTTTCCAGAAACAAGGAAAGAGCACCAAGGGACCCGCCAAATGCGCTTGGAAAGTTAGTCTGAATGAAATCCGGTATTAGTATAAAAGTAGTCTGAAAAGAGATAAGAAGGCAGGAGTGGTATAGTTTAGAAAAATGTGGTAGGCCTTGAGTTTCAGACTGATTAAATATTTGGTGTATAAATTGTGCAAAATGTAGTGGCAGATTTGCATAGAAGACTGAGTCAATGTCACTTGATAATTTAGCCACCTGTTATTTCAAGGTCGCACAATATGAGACCCGCTTGTTGTTGAAACAATAGCGCTTTCTGTTAGTGTTCGCTATGAATATATGTTTTCAAAGTAGGAATGGAAAGCCACACCAAACTATCTTCAAGCGCATGTGGGGGAGGAGAAAAGACAGTGCTTACACGTTGTGAAAGACTTGGTCTGTACGGGACGCCTGCTTGTAGGTCAGAGCACTTGCGGTTATTTGAAATAAGATGATTGTTTTTCAAATGCACACTGAGCATGGGATTAACAGCAGCTACTGGAATTTGTTTAAAAAACTATTTATATTGGGAGCTGAAAGTTAAAATTGCTGTTTAATTTAACTTGTGTATAAACTAAAGAATAGTGAACAAAGCAAAGTGTGGTGGTTCTCTGTTACTAAAACTTACTTATCTTCATTTTGACAGCAAAATGCAAAAACAAACAATGAAATTCATGAATAAAAGTAGTTTCAAGGTAGTGCAATCATGGAGGCTGTGGTATACAGAGATCAATCAATCAGACATTAGCAACAGGTACTACCCATGCACTCCCACAATAACTGAGAAATTACTCTCAAAGTCATCATTTGACTTAGGCAGTTTCCGTGCAGTATTGTAAACAGGAAGGTATAATCTTTTTAATAACACAGGGGCATATTCTAAAGCCCCTATCGCCACTTTTAGCAAAGTTGTCATTTTTTGAGTACAGAAGTATGCATGTATATATGTATACTTATGAAATAAACATAAGTTTCAGGGACTTTATCGTTAGAAATCTTCATTTAAAAAACCTTTGAAATTCACTGAAAAAAACATAGGTTTTAGGGACGTTATAGTTAGTTGGACATTTCTCTTGTACATTACCAGAGAATTTTGGACGTTGTAGTTAGTTGAGTTAACTATAACTCGTGCCTCCGCAATGCACAGCTGATGACGTCACATATTACATCATTCATGAAATGGTCAGTGACATCATAGATGACATCTCAAATGACATCACTGATGACATCATCCACGTGATAATCTGATGAACTTCCACACACCCTAATATAACATTTGATACAACCACTCTAAAATACAGACTACCATTTTGGAAACCATAGAGACACAAATACCAGTTACTACATACCCACTCACTGATTCTTAAGTATACACACACATGTACTCATTCACCCATACAGTCACTCATATATGCAGTCATTCATCAATAAAGCACTATCATATGCACTCATACACCTATACAGACACACACACTGCCACTCATCCATGCAATCAATCGCACACCTAGTCAGTCATGGAAAAAATCAATCACACTCCCATTTACTCACCTATATAGTTATACACACACCACCACAGTTATTCATACACATACTAACATATACTTACTCTCTTATATAATCACTGATACAAGCACATACTCATCAATACAGTATCTCTCACAGTCATTCACTCTCACATATAGTCATTTATATACTCCAACATTCACATATACTACCTTTCACAAATGTGGTTACTCAGACATGTACCACTGAGCCATTCATTCACCCACCAACACAGACATACACCCACCCACCCTTACAGTCCCTCACAAATGCACTCTTGAACCCATACACCCTGTGAATCACCTACTTACACATCTATGCACAGAGGCACAACCCCCCCCACCCACCCACACAGACACTCAGCCACCCATACAGATACTTAGAGAACCAATCAATAACCCATATACACACACATAGCTACTCACCAAGCCATGCAGCTGCTTACACACCAACTGACAGATTAATACAGACATTCACACAGTTTAGCCACTAACCCACGCATTCAGGAAGATACGATTAATCACTCACTTATACAGTCAGTCACGCACCTACTAAATCATCCATTCAGTCAGTTATATACCCACTCATTCTTCAGTATACCGTGGTGTATATATAAAACATATATAATCTTTACAGAAACACAGTCACTGGGTGATGTCATCAGTGATGTCATTTGAGATGTCACTGACCATAAATGTTCAACTAACCATAACGTCCCTGAAACCTATGTTTTTGTCAGTGAACATATATATATATATAGATACATATACCCCGTAATGTAAAACATTTAAAAAACAAACCATTTTAATTACAAATAAAGAAAGCAAACATAAAAAATGACAATTTACTAAAAATATTAATAATTGAAAATATTAGCCAGTTCATGTTTAGTATCTATAGTATCTATAAAATTGTAATGAAAAAATCTATTTATTGGTAAAGTTGGATTTATAATTCCAATTTTGAAAATTACACTTTCAGACAGTTGGCATGTCCTGCCCATAGCCTTTTCATACCTGCAGTCTATCTTATGTCACATGACTGGGTGTAACTGAAAGTTAGACTTTGTGAATTCCTCCCAGAAAGTCACACAATAGAGGCGTTAGGTGTGCCTGAATGAACCAATGGCTGTGCTCTGCCTTCACACAAATGACATCACCTCCACATTGTTATTGCAGCCAGCTTTGACACAGGGCAGAGGAGTCAGTAAATTCCATGACTTCTAAGAAACTTTCTAAAAGCGTCTCCCCCCTTCCAGAGGAAGGGAACCAGGTATAAAAAACTAAGACCCTCAGCCCCACTCTTCAGCTCAATTTCTGGATCTGCGGAAGGACTCTTAGAGGACTGCCTGCTGCTGTGACCTGCTGCACACTCTGGAAGACTGCCTTGCTATATCTATAAGGACTGCTTTGCTGCCTGGAGGCTGCCTTGAACCCTCAGAGGCCAGCCCTGCTGTTAATCCAGAGCATCTTCACCTGCACCCTGGACTACAATTGTGACACCAAGGACTAGATTTCGGGCCTCCTATTCAGAGCCACAGAGACACAAAAGGCTTCCACCATCTTGAATCCACACATGAACCCAGTCTGAGTAAGTCCTGTACTCCCAAGTCGAGTCCCACCAGTCCTGGACACTTGGTTGTGATGTGAAAGGTGCCCAGATAGCCAAAATCTAAAACTGCTCTGAAAACTAGAGTAGACTGGGACTGACCTGCTTGTCTATCTGCCCAAGGTGTATCTCTGGCTGGCTTGACTTTGCTGCTTCTCCCGCTATGTTCTTCTTCACTCCCCTCACCGGGCACCTGGACACACATACACAGGCACACACTAGCTCTCCCCAAGGTCGAGAGCCACCTGTGTCCCCCTTATCAGAAAGATTTATTTGTTGTTTATAACTAGGATGCTTTGCTAAGAATGTGAAATCGGTTTATTGTACCTCACAAACTGTATATATGGTCAGCTAAGTCTTCTGAACATTAAGATTCTTTCCTTAGACGCATTCTGTCGATACTCTCCCAGCCGCTGCTTTTAACTAAACAAACTTGTTCATATTTTGCCAAACGCCTCTTGTCTTTTCAGTTTTTTCAAGGTAAATTCATACCCAAGCAACAAACCCTTTCAAGAGGGGAGAAGCTTCTAGAGCTTTCCACCCACTGAGGTGTCAGGTAGGGGTGGGTGAAGAATTCAGCCCTGCATGCAGAGTTTGCAGTATTGCCCACTCACCGAAGAGTGCGGAGTTCTGAAAAAGTCCACAAAGTGATGCAAAGCAAGTTTTTTTCTCTTGTGCGGCTCACCACAATGGGTTGCTGAGGGCTCATGGGAATAAACCTCGCTCTAGACTTCCTCCCAGCGAGATTTCTCATCGCGGGTGGTTGCTGCAGGTCGGACCGCTTGCGTTGAGAAATCTGCTGTTCAAGTTGAGGAAACTGTCACTTGAGTATAATGTCTACTCTAGCAGTAGAAAGCAGCTTTGCCCTTTGGCGCAACACATGGTGCTGTTTGCGCTGATTTTACAGCATGGGGCAAAATCTTGGTACCAAAAATCAGCGCGAGCAGTGCGACTTAACAGACTGCCCCACTGGCAGAACTCCGTGGAGCGCGGCAGAGTTTTTCTGGCACTACGCAGAGTTCCGGGGAGTAAAAGTCTGCAAACTCCACCCAGGCTTAGTGTCAAGCCTCCCTTTTGCCTCCCTTTTTCCTCCTTCTCCTGCACAAGCTTGTCTAGGGTCACAATAGACTTTTGACAAGTCCTTTGTGAGAGTGCTCCGGCTGAGCCACAATGTGCAAGCATGGTAGGTGACAATTCCTCCCCATCATTAACTCAGAGTGGTCAATCTGGAGAACCGGGCCTTATGGGCCGAGCGGCGCAGGGTACGCCTAATATCTCCGGGTTCACCTGCCTTGTCAAACAGAGACACAAGACACTCTGTTAGGCGTAGAAAATTGGGTTTATTAGCTGCAGCTAAGCACAGTTATCCAAGAAGTACATGGTATGTTCTTAGGAGACTGCCACTTAATTCCGTGGCGCACAATCTTTTATAGGACACATATTTACAACGTCTACTCCCAAAACATACAAAACTGACAAATAGGATACGTTTGAAAACAAGCTATCAAGTATCTTGAATATGCCCTTCTTTCAGACCCCGTGTTCTTTCCTCCCCTCAAGTTAATCAATGCTAGTGCCTGTAATCCAATTTGCAGGTGGCAGGACGTATCTACGTGCCTCAAAGGATAGTTGTGTAATAGGAGAATACAAGGAGAGAATAGCGAAGGCCAGTCAAATAAGATAAAGTAAGAAAAGAATGGTGAGACCCAAACAGTCAACTAAGACAAGGATCAATCAGTCTAGACATGGATTAACAAACTCGGCCAGACCCTGACATCAGTTTCATAAACAAGGACAAAGGGTTACTTTTTAACAGAAGAGACGCATAGCAGCTGGAAAAGCAAAAACACTACCTTTGCCGTGCTGCCTGGGTGAAGGCAACACAAAATGGCGGCTGGACACAAAATGGCGGCTAAATACGAAGCGAAGCCGAAAACCACAGAACCTCAGCCCCTCCTTTTGCCATTACTCAGGCAAAACACAAAGGACTCAAGTTAGTCTGAGTCAATGTCAATGGTCATGAGGTCATTGAGCTGTTGCTGCAACATCATTTTAATGTTCTCTGTTTTCTGTGACACAGGCTTTGGGACACACAAGGTGGCACAAAGACTACAAATGGCGGGGCCACACTGCAAACAAAGACAGCACCAGAAAATGATGGCTAAAATCATTCCAAGGAAAGTTAACACTTTCCATCCCCATGTGGACAGTAGTCCCCAAAACCATCCCATCACAGACCAATCTCCTGTGTCCTGATGAATAGACTCGGAAATTACGTGTAACTTAGAAATGGCTTGGTATACTGTAGGGGCATTATCAGGAATGTAAATGCAGCAACTAGACCCAATCCATTTACAGACTCCTCCTCTATCTGCAAGGACAATGTCTAAAACCATTCTGTTTTGCAAAGTCATACGACGATCCGCCTGAAGTTCGGCTGTCAGATTACTCAAGGCTCCTGAAGTCACATTTATCGTAGCCTCAACAACACGAACTAGCTGTCTAATGTTTCTGCTATTGGCCATTGGGCCCCAAAAAGGAAGAAACCCTTTGATAAAGTCTCCTCCCTCTTGTCCAGCTGTGTCTTCAGAATCAATAACCCCTCTGCCATATCTTTTTTTGTGATGACCTGAAGGAGCAGTGTATGTCGGGGGAAGAAGGAAAGCCACATAACATCTTCCTGAAAATTAGATGGGAAGCCATGTATAGGCTCTATCATGACAAACAAAATATGTACCTTGAGATGATACCAACGGTGAAGAAATCAAGGGTGAATAGATGTATGTATGGGAACAAACACTCATTTCCTGTTTATTCTTATTATTCTGACCATTTATCTGCAGACATAAGTTACCTCAATGAGGTATGGTCCAAATTGGCAAAGATCTTCTTTGTCTAGCCTTATCAGTGAGGCTGGTAACGTAACGAGTCACGTTCCAACCGTCATATGTTCGTTTCTCATCAACGGGAGTATTACCAATCTCTGCAATTTTAGCCATAGTCACTATTCCCTTTATCAAAGAACTATGACTAAAATCTGCCCCACCAGTATATGGACCACCAGGAGAATATCGAAGTTGATTCTGGTATGCATTAGAAAACATAGCCAAATAAGCCCAAGCGGAACCTTCATAAGAAAACGGAAGGACTAAATATGGCATCCCTTTCTCAGTGTTATGGGGCATAAGCCCACAAACCCAACAATCAGTAGTGTTGACTACCAGTTGATGTTGATGTAACAACTGGATGAATGAATTGTTGAAGTATTCTGTTCTCCTAATTTGCTCATGATCTGGGAGTGTATAGAACTTATGCGGGGAGGTAGTAGTAGAAAAAGGCAAAGAAACAGAAGTTGGAGCAGGTGTTTGCTGCATAGTGTGGACAACCCAACCCACACAAGCTAATAAAATACATAAACATACTAAAATACACAATGCTACGCCACATCGACTAAACAATAATTTCTTATACTTGTTTTTCATTTGAACCTTTTTATCATTCCCTCCCACTTTATTATCCATTCTCTAAAGCGTTGCTCACGGTAATCTTCCTAGATCACTTAGTTGTGGTTATTAGCCGTCCTATGACACTGCAAGTCCTGCAGACCTATGTCACTACTCAGGTCACAGCCTAAGACTCATACCGTGACCCTGCAACTTGATGGATAGTGAAAAAGGAAATGTCTTTCAAAAAGAGTAACCAGAAAAAAAGAAAAAGTTCAATTGTCTTTAGTCAACCTAGGTCTTAGGTTGTACTGCGTCTTGCCAGGTATCGTTTGATCTCGAAACAAAGTCTCTGGGTTCGTTGTAGTCAATCGCAAACGTGTTGGTACAGCTTCTTGCAACACGTCGTCATCTTCTTTCTCAGAACTTGTCCAGTCCAGGCGTGCACTACTGAAAGGTACAAATCGGGGTACTTTTTCACTCTCGCTGTCACCTACACCTTCTCGGACCCACTGGTCGTAAGGTAAAGGCAAAGGTACCCTCTTACAGTGCACGCCGTGGACCCAATTTTTCTTCCCGACGACCTTCACTGCTGTACGTGTTACGAGGATCACCTGTCGCGGCGGCCCCCAACGAGGTTCCAAATTCTTCTTCCTCTGAAAATTCTTCAGACAAACAAAATCTCCGGGTTGAATGGAATGACCTGGATCTGAGGAAGCCTCCGGCAAAGCATTTTGAACCTGTTGATGAATAACACGTAATTTAGTGGTGAGGTCATGCAAGTATTCAACCAACAATGGGTATGGAATATCCAAATTATTTTTCGGTCGAGGGACTCCCCAGACATTGGCTGGGCGCCCAAAAACGACCTCATAAGGACCAACAGCCTGATTCATGAAGCGAAATAGCGCCCGCAATGGCTGCGAAAACGCAATTGCGGGTGCAAAACACGGAATCGGCATTCAAGTACGAAATAGCGAAATCGCAAAAAAATAATAGCGAGCGGAATAGCGATTACGCTGTAAAAGTCGCAGACTCCGGGAAGTCGAGCATTAGCGATAATGAAATAGCGACCAACCACGGAATCTGCGAATTGAATAGCGAAACGCAATATTGTCTCAATCGGCATTCATGAAAGAAATACATTAGCGAAAAATCGCTAAATCGCACATTAGCGCGGCGCAATTTAAGGACAACTCAAAGCAGGTGGTAACCATAAAAGCCATGATTAACCAAAATTTGAAAAACTGTTAGCCAATCACCAACAGGTCCAGGCCTGACCAATCACACATAAGGACATTCAGCAGCAGCAATAGGCGTTCCACAATGCCTGGGATGTACATGGTGGTGAGGCGGCGAAGGCTACAGCGAGCAGCACGGAGGAGACGCATGAGGCAGGCAAGGATTTACCGGCAGCGGGTCACCTTGCTGGGGCAAACCAGAGAACAGATTTATGCTAAATACAGGCTGAATGGGGAAATGATCACCTGGCTGATACAAGAACTCGACCCCATCATGCAGCACCCAACAAGGCGAAACAATTCTGTGCCCACACATGTGCAGGTATTGTGCAGCCTGCACCTCCTGGCATCCGGCAGTTTCCAGGGCATAGTAGCCGCTGCTGGGGGGATTTCCCAGCCCACCATGTCACGCTGCCTCCACACTTTTGTTGACGCCATGCTCACCCAGCTCCACCGGCACATCACATTTCCCACGAGCCAACAGGATTTGGACCTCACAAAACTACAATTTTATAATGTTGCCCATTTTCCCCATGTCCTTGGCTGCATAGACTGTACCCACGTCGCCATCTGCCCACCAGCTGGCACGGAGTATATGTACCGCAACAGGAAGTCGTACCACTCCCTCAACATACAGATGGTCTGCAATGCCAAGACCATCATCACTGACATTGTGGCCCAGTACCCAGGGAGTACCCATGACTCCTTTATCTTCAGGCACAGCGGACTCCACACACGACTGATCAGGGGAGAGTTTGGGGAAGGACACCTACTTGGTAAGTACACTTTGTCTACAATGTCACATTGCTATGAAGTAACTGCGCTGCACAGGCAATCAACATCTGCTCCTCTCATTCAGGTGACAGTGGCTACGCCCTACGGGAATACCTCCTGACCCCTTACCTCAACCCTGCCACACCTCAGCAACGCCGCTACAATGTTGCGCACATCCGGACAAGGAACTGTATTGAAAGGACATTTGGCCTGCTCAAGAGCAGGTTCCGTATACTGCACAAGACAGGTGGGGCCATGTATTACAGTCCTGCAGCGTGCTGCCGCATTGTGGCTGTCTGTGCAATGCTTCATAACATTGCAACCAAGCGCCGGATACCAGTTGACATCTCAGGCAGTGAATCTGAGGGGGACGACCGGCCACCAGCACATGCGCACCATGCACGCGGGGAGAACCCAGCTGAAGGCCACAGACGTCGCAACCACATCACAGCTAACAATTTCTAGCCCACCCCCTTCCCCCACCCCACATATCACAATTGCATGCAAACTGTAATGATTACACAAGGCGTATGTGTGCACCAAAATAAATATATTTGTTTGAATCACAAAAAAATAAATGGGTCTTCGTAACAACTATTTACAAAATGCAGTATTCATGCATACTGCATGAGACGCTCCATGGCAGGCTTAAGTTCAGCCTGCGCCTGTGTCCCTGACACAATGTCATTGGCGCCTCCGGCGCACAATTCCCAGGCGCCTGGGAGCCTCTTCCTCTTCCTGGGCAGCTGGAGCTGGGGCAGCCCTTGTGCTGCGCCTAGGTGGGGGGGCCTGCGTGGCAGAGTGGCTGCTGACACTAGAGGCACCCTCACTAGCATCATCACCCCCCACAAATGCCGGAATCACAGGTGCGTGCAGTGCGGTGACGGCGGTTGTCAAATGCTCCAGCACCCGGGTAATATCCTCGCAGCACTGGACGAGTTGGTGCTGCTGGGTTAACGAGCGCCGCGCAAGCAGGGTGGTGGCATTTGCCGAGGCATAATTGGAGCGGCTATAGGTGGACAGCCGGCTCAGCAACTGGTGGTGGCGCCTGCTAGCAACACTTCGGTGCTTCACCAGCGCTGCAGTGTTGTGTTCCATAGCCGTCGCCATGCGGTCAATGGCCGCCGTCATGCGGTCCACCCTCTCGCCCACTCCCGCCACATTGCGGCCGATCTTCTGCAGCTGGAGCTGGATGGCTCCTTGCTGCTGCGACTGGCGCTGGTGTAAACGCAGCATGCGCCGCTCCACACTCATGCAGGTGTGGAAATGGCCATTGCCCCTCCTGGTGGTCGGCCGCTGTGTAGCGGATGTGGCTGGCCCAGATGGTGGTGGACGAGCTGCAGGTCTTGCAGCAGCTGGTGTTGCAGGTGCGGCAGGTGTGGTGGGTGGCCTGGCCTTGGCAGCCGGTGGGCCTGAGGCGGATGCAGCAGGCAAGGTGGGTGGCCTGGCCTTGGCAGCCGGTGGGCCTGAGGCGGATGCAGCAGGCAAGGTGGGTGGCCTGGCCTTGGCAGCCGGTGGGCCTGAGGCGGATGCAGAAGGCAAGGTGGGTGGCCTGGCCTTGGCAGCCGGTGGGCCTGAGGCGGATGCAGAAGGCAAGGTGGGTGGCCTGGCCTTGGCAGCCGGTGGGCCTGAGGCGGATGCAGCAGGCAAGGTGGGTGGCCTGGCTGCTGGTGTTGGCGCTGCCGCAGGGGCTGGTGGCTGGGTAGCAGGTAGGGATTCCTCCTCCTGGGCCTCCTCGTCGATCAGCAGCCTCTCACTGTCGCTGCTATCTCCCGCACCTGTGAGGGTAAGTGGATACTCATTAGGTGCATGTGACTGTCAGACGTGCAGATGTTACATGCATGCTGGGTGTCATTCCCTGGGTGGCTGTGTATTTGCGCACTTTGGAACCTTTCGGGCCGCATTGTGGTACTACTACATTGTGGACATACTACGTCTCCCACAATGCTTCAGGGCATTTCCTGATGCACGGCATGACTAAGGGCCAATGAGTGAGCCTATTTGGTCAGGGGCGGTCATAGGGGACAGGGTCGCAGTCGCATTCCACTTACCTTGGGTGTCTTGGGTGGGGCGGGAGGAGTCCAGAGGGGTCACGCCAACACACTCCTCCCTCTCCAACGTGTCCTCTACCCGGTCCTCCAGGGGGGTGTTGGGTGGGACAGTCGGTCCACCACCTCCGGTGCCTGATGCCTCACCAAGGCGCTCCGCCACCCTCTCCTTGGCACGCCCTCGGAGGTCGTACCACCGCTTTTTTAATTCCTCCAGGGACCTGTCCGCAACGCCCACAGAGTTCACGCTTGCGGCAATCCCCACCCAGATCCTCCTCTTCTCCTGCTCTGGGACCCTCCGGGAGTTTGCACCAAACAGCTGGTCGTGGTTGGCCACCACACCCTCTATGAGGTTCTCCAGCTCCTGTTCGGAGAATTTCAGTTTGCGCTTGCGGCCAGCGCTGTTGCTGGGTCCGGGCTGCGGGTCGTCTGACATAGCGGTCGCTATTTCGGCGGGGTCGGGATGCGCAAACGGCGGGTTGGTGGCAGCTTTCCGTCGTGGACAGTCGACTGATAGCGTCACTGTGGTGTTTGGGGGTGGGATTTGGCTGCTTCCTGGTTGTGATGTCATCACGGTGCTCGGAATGCGTCTTCCCGTTTTCCAGATCCCGCGAGAATGCGACTCGCAATCCCGTGCAATCGGGATTGCGAGCGCAATCTCGTGCGATCGGGATTGCGAGTCGCAATCCCGATCGCAGGTACCCGGAAATAGCGATTATTCTGCGTTTTTTGTGGGTCGCTAACGGCTTTAGCGCCCGCATGCGAGTCGCTATTTTTTCTCCGAAAAGTACATGAATGCCGTTTTGCGTTTCCTCAATAGCGAGTCGCTATTGATCGCTATTAGGGACACGCAAAACGGCCCGTACATGAATCAGGCTGTAAGTCCTAAACGAGAATGTACAGGTGTTCTCGTAGAGAGAAGTGCCAAGGGTAAAGCATCGGGCCAAGCAAGACCCGTGCTGGCCTGAATCTTTGCTAATTTGAGCTTGAGAGTGCCATTATAGCACTCTACCAAACCCGCTGACTGAAGGTGGTTTGCCGCATGGAATTTCTGCCTAATACCAAGACCTGCACACACCTTCTACATAATTTGACCTACGAATTCACTTCCATTGGCACTCCAGACAATGCGCGGCAAACCAAACCTCGGGAAGAATTCCTTCAAGAGGACTTTGGCAGTGGACAAAGCAGTATTATCCTAAGGGGTAGGACTCTATCCATCTGGAAAAGGCACAGACCACCACCAGAACATACTTGAGGTTATTGGAACGTTCCATATGAATGTAATCAATCTGTAATACCTCAAAAGGATACGTAGGGGGAGCAAAATTACCTGCCAGAGTTGGGGTTCCCTTTCCTGGATTATGCATCAAACAAACAATACAATGCTTTACCACATTTTCCGCACATTTAGGGATACCTTCATTCTGCCATACTGGAGCCAGAAGCTTGTATATTCCTTTCGCACTGATATGAGCTGGACCATGCGCCATAGTAACTACAGGCAGTACATAGGCATCTGGTAACAACCAATGTTGGTGTTCTGACAATTCCGTCCAACACCCTGTCACGTCCAACATTCCCGTACTCTCGCTCCACTTTCTCAATTCATTCTCAGTTGCTTCTTCTTGGATCATTTTCACACTTTCTACTGTGTCCTCACACATACCTACTTCTCTGACCCATCTTGCAGGACCTGCAACATACAGACGACTCTTGACATCTTTCGCTGTTTCTTTTGCTACCTCATCTGCAAAGGCATTCCCATGACCCACATCATCAGTGATCCTTTTATGTGCTCTGCACTTCACAATTGCTATCTGAGTAGGCAAGGCAAGTGATTCAAGAACGTCAGTTACCAACTGACCATGCTGTATTTTAGTCCCATGGGAAGTAAAGAATCCTCTTTCCTTCCACAAACGACCGAAGCTATGAGCCACGCCAAAGGTGTATTGGCTATCGGTGTAAACAGTCACTCTCTTTCCCTTTGCCAACACACACGCTCTCGTCAGTGCAATCAACTCAGCTGCTTGTGCTGAATTCTGTGTAATGCGTGCAGTCTCTACTACTGTATACAAAGTAGTAACAGCATAAGCTGCAGTCGTCTCGCCATTAGGAAGCTTGAAACAAGACCCATCCACCCATAGGATCCCATCCGGGTCCACGAGTGGTGTATCTTTTAAATCTATTCTGCCTTTAGTTTCCTCCTCTGTAGGAAGAAAACAATCATGCTGTTCTTGTGTATCTTTCTCTTCTGGAATAGGTAACAATGTTGCTGGATTTAAAACATTACATCGCTTGATATGTATGTGACTAGCCAAAAGCGTCAACTCATACCCAGACAAGCGAGCACTCGTGAGATGTTGCGTTTTCGTTCTGTTCAAGAGAGTATCCACTGCATGTGGTACCATAACAACAAGAGTGTGATCCAATACCAATCCAGCAGATTGGCGAATGGAGATCGCCGCTGCTCCTGTTGCTCTGAGACAACTAGGCAATGCCTTGGCTACCGGATCCAATGTAGCCGAAAAATAGGCACATGGCCTTTGTTTGTCTCCAAATTGTTGCGTTAAAACTGACAATGCACAACCTTCTCTTTCATGTACATAGAGTGTGAAAGGCTTACTATAATCTGGAGTACCCAACACAGGAGCAGAACAAAAAGCAATACGTAAATCAGAAAAACTCTTCTGACATTCATCAGTCCAAGGAAGAGGTAGGGGTGTATCTTTCAGAGTAAGTTTCAACAAGGGTTTAGCCAACAGAGAAAAATTCGGAATCCACTGTCTACAATAA
Organism: Lissotriton helveticus; assembly: GCF_964261635.1. Taxonomy (NCBI): domain Eukaryota; kingdom Metazoa; phylum Chordata; class Amphibia; order Caudata; family Salamandridae; genus Lissotriton; species Lissotriton helveticus. The sequence continues at coordinate 1,028,138,655 of NC_136063.1, forward strand.
GAGGTAATACCCAAAAAGGCACACACCTCCCTTTGTGTGGATGGTACAGACATTCGTGCAATTGCATGAATACGTTCTGGGGTCAATCGCCTTCCCTCCTTCGACAAGAGATGACCTAAATAGGTAACCTCTTGGCGGCAATATTGTAATTTAGAAGGTGACACCTTATGATGTAAATCAGACAAATGACGCAAAAGCGAAACAGTCACATTTTTACAAACATCCTCTGAATCGGCAGCCACTAACAGATCATCCACATACTGAATAAGAGTAGCACCTGGAGGCAAAGAAAAAGCGTCAATCTGGGATTTCAAAGCCTGACTATAAATGGAGGGACTCTCACTATAACCTTGAGGTACACGTTTAAATCGGAAATTTCGGCCTCCAAGAGAGAAACCAAAGAGATCCCTACTCTCCTCAGCAATAGGAATGCTAAAGAAAGCATTCTTAAGATTAATAACTGAGAACCAAACAGCCGAAGCAGGGATCATTGTGAGCAAAGCAGTAATATCCGGGACAACGGGAAACTGAGGGACAACAATTTTGTTGACCTCTCGAAGATCAATCACAAAAGGGTATACAGGAGGCTTAGAAGGATGAGTACGTTTAAGAACAGGCAGAACAGGACTATTACAAACATTTCCTCTCATTTCTTCAACCACACCCTTCTGAACTAAATCATAAACAATAGCCAACAGAGCTCTTTCGCCATCGTTAGAAATCTTATACTGAGGAATGCGTGGCAATTTAACATCAGGCTTGACAGTAATCACGTAAGGTGGAATTTTGAGCAAACCAACATCATTCGGACCCGTGGGCCAAAGCGTAGCAGGAAGTGAACGCAATTCAAGTGGCAGTTGATCCTTTTTTTTTTGGGGGGGGATTATAAACTTTTATTCGCCATCCATGCACACACACAGCTTTCCGCCTACAACCCTGGGGCCGGCAGCAATCTAGGATTATGTCAATATAATATGCAAGTCCAATGCTTCTGAAAGGGAGAAAGAAAGAAATTGTACCAGACACTGCACCGGCGTCGTCTGGTCTAGTTGTCCAAGCTTCAAATAAAACAACGATATTATTGTTGCAGGAACGCCGTTGCCCCAAGTCCTTACCCCCCAGTTCTCCGGGAGAATGAGTTCGGCGGCCTCCAGTGCTGCATTGGTAGTCTCATGGGGTGTGCGCACCCAACAACGTGGTCTAAGTCTAACCTTCCTAACCCAACAGAACCACTAACCCCCCTCCTTTCCCCCCTCGACTGCCTGTGTGCCTTGCCCTTTGTGCAACTGTCTTCTCATTGTTATGTGTCTTATGCCCAGACCTAAGCTTCCCGCACCCTCCCCACCAGCCCATTCTCTCACTCACTTTGTGCTCCTAACCGGAATATCTCCCTGTGAGGGCAGCCTATGTGTCCTGTGGTCTCCAGTGTCAGAGATAACCTAGGTGTCCCACCTGTGCGGCCCCTCAGGGAACTTTGAAATTATCTAGTCCTCGTTGCCTTCCCCCCCTCTCATTGCTCCTCTGTCTCCTCCTGATCCTCAACCGCGTTGTTCCTATTCGAATTGTATGTCAGGTATTGGTCCCAGAAGTTCCGTAGCCTACTCACAGGGGGTAGGAGCTCACTATACAGCTGAGATTGCGTGCAACTGTACAACATATCCCTTTCCCATCCTCGTTTAGTTGGAAGCGGGCCTCGCATCCAACACTTCGCGACCGCTCGCCGTGCCATAATTAACCCTATGCCAGCCAGGCGACGCGTAGCTAGAGGTAAAACTCTGGTGTGTCCCAGCAGAGCCAACGCCGGATCCACTGGGAGCTCAATCTCTAGTATCCGCCCCAGCTCAAGAAAAACATCTTCCCAGAAGTTGTTAATTCCCGGGCAGGACCAAGCTAGGTGTAGGAAGTCCGCCACTGACGCATTGCAACGTTCACATTCGGGCGTCTGCCGGAGCCCATATCTGTGCAAGCGTTCTGGAGTGTAATACACCCTCTGTAGAAATTTAAACTGAATGAGCCTATGTCTAGCATTCAGCGACACCCGTTTCGTGTTTTGGCAGCAATACTTCCACATTGTGTCACTTATCTCCGTCTGTAAGTCTCGTTGCCAGGGCCTGTCGGGCCTTCGAGGGTTCTTGTGTTCGGTGACACTGCCCCATCTTGTACAATCTTGCAATCATCTTGCAGCTCGATTGTGTTTTTATTACGTAAGTCAGTTCCGGCAGTTCTGATGGTTCCTCCATATCAGGCCCCAGCAGCTCCTGCAGTGCTGCGCGGTCTCTGTGCAGATGGAAACGGTGCAGCAACGTCGCAGCGACCTGGGAAGGAGCGACCTGGTCCCAGGTGACTACCCTCCCGTCCTTGAACAGGTCCCCCAACTTGAGTATGCCTAGCTGATTGAGGGCACGCGTGACTCCCTTTTCTCGCAGCGGTGGAAGCCATACAGCCCATTCTATCGGAACCAGTGGGGAATACAGCAGCGGGCAGTCATGGCTCCCAGCCAAAGAGTGCCAAGCGTGATTCGTAGTCGTAATAGAATCCAAAGTGCTCACCCGTCGCGTGGCCGGTTCAAATATAGTAGCCGCTGGCGGGTGGGGTTTCGTGAATAGCGTCTCTAGAATCACGTGGGGGATATTGCTATCCCCATGTATCCAAGTATGCAAGTGCATCGCTTGCGCGACCCTGTAGTACTGTTCTACATCCGGGGCTCCCAGTCCGCCTTGGTCATATGGGAGGGTCAGGACTTGCCACTTAACCCTAGGTTGCTTACCTCCCCATGCCAGTCGCGTGAGGGTCTGAATTAGCGTTTTGAAGAATGCCTTAGAGAGGACCACCGGTGGGTTGTTAAAGAGAAACAAAAACCTCAGGAGTACCAGCATTTTCATGAGCGCGATGCGGCCCATGAGGGACAGCGGCAACCTACACCATCTGTCAACATCTTCAGTCAGCTTCGTGTAAGCAACACCGTAGTTTCCCCTGACTAAGACATCCGGGTCTGGGTGTAGCTGTATGCCTAAGTACCTAACCGGGTCTTCCGACCACTGCAATGGGTAGTCCATGACAAATTTGTTCGTCGCCGGAGTCAGCGGGAATGCCACCGATTTGGACCAGTTCACCCCTAGCCCAGATAGGGCTCCGAACTGCACCACCTCCCTTAGTACTGGTGAAAGGTTGAGTTCCGGGTCTCTGACATACAAAAGCGTGTCGTCAGCATACGTGGAGATACAGATCTTATATGTAGGGAAATTAATACCTTCATGACTGTGGTATTCTCGGAGTGCACACGCTAGGGGTTCCGCCACTAGGGCGTATAGCAACGGGGAGAGCAGGCAACCCTGTCTTGTGCCCCTGCCAATTCCGAACGCCTCAGTGACTGTATCACCAATTCGTAGCCTGGCAGTTGGTTTATAATACAGAGCGCCTATCATTTGTAGAAAGGGTTCACCCAGGCCCAGTTTCCTAAGCACCCTGGACATGAATGGCCACTCCACGGAGTCGAAGGCCTTCTCCATATCTAGAAATATTGCCAACGCCTTATTCTCCGGCTTCACATGCTGCATCGTCCCCAGGACCGTGCGAATGTTGTATGTGAGGTTCCTAGATGGGATAAATCCCGCCTGTTCCGGGGCCACCAGTTCCGGGGCTAGAAGTGCAAGCCGCGTCGCCAGTACCTTTGCGTACAGCTTAGCATCAACATTGATCAAGGAGAGGGGTCTGTACGAGCCGCATTCCGAGTCTGGCTTCCCCGGCTTAAGTATCGTTATGATAAGTGCCTCTCGCATAGTCGGGGGCATGGAGCCTTCCAAGCATATATCATCAAATAATGCTGAGAGGTAGGGGACCAGTTGTTCCTTAAATGATTTGTAGAAGCCGACAGTCAGCCCATCGGCGCCCGGAGCACTACCAGACCGCATACTATCTAAGGCCTCCTCTATTTCCTCCCTTTGGATGGGCATCATAAGGAATTCTCTTTGCGAATTGGACAGTTGTGGCATCTTAATATAACTCAGGTATTCGTCAATTGCCCCTTCCATTCCCGTTGATTTCGATTCGTATAGAGCAGAGTAGTACCGCCTAAATTCCCCAACAATCTGTTCCTCGTCTGTGAGGATCCCTCCCGTACTCGAGATCAGCTCGCCAATTAGTAGTGGCCGTCGCTCATGCCTAATCATCTTAGCCAGGAGAGAACCAGGCCTTTCACCCTCGCCGTAAGTGCGGGGCGTAGCATATTTGCCCATGTGTTGTACCTCTTTGTCTGCCTCTGTGTGATATTCCGTCAGCAATTGTTTGATCTGGTCCAGTGCGTCTCCCTCTGGTTCCGCCTGATGCCTCCCTTCAAGGTCTGTTAGCTGACTCGCCAAATATTTAAGCCGCTGCCTAATGGACTTCAGGACACTGGAGTGTTTGGCCATGGCTATCCCGCGTATGTAGACCTTAAAGGTCTCCCATAGCGTCTGAAAACTTTCCACGGATCCCGTATTCGTCTCAAAAAAGTTTTCGATTTCATTCGCGAGTTCCCCTCGGAACACCTCGTCCAGTAATGAGTACGGGGGGAAGCGCCACGTAAATGGGGGGATCCCGCGCACTGGCGTCTCCAGGATCAGGAGGAGAGGAGAGTGGTCAGACAGAGTGCGTGGCAATATTTGACAGTCCCTCAAGTTATTGGATAGCTGTTGTGATGCAAGCCAGTAATCTATTCTAGTGTGTAGTGCATAATACGCAGAATAATGAGTGTACCCCCCTCTGGAGTGATGTCTACTGCGCCATACATCCAAGAGTTCCAAGTGCATCATCTCAGTTTGGAGCGCCGTAGCAGCCGCCGACAGGCTCCTGTGTGGTCCCGCAGATCTGTCCAGATCCGGGTCAAGGACCAAGTTAAAGTCCCCGCTCCAAAGCATATACGTGTAATCATACTTCTTGCATCTCCTGGCTAAGTCCACGTAGAAATCAGGTGAATCATAGTTAGGCCCATATACATTCACAAGCAGCAAGTCATGCCCCTGGCCCCTGCATCTGCAGATGACGTACCTCCCCTCTGGGTCCGTCTCTAGAGACGTCAATGTGAGTTTGGAGTGCGGGTTTACCCATATTAGTGTCCCCCTCGAGTGTGTGGTAAAGCCCGCTGCAACACTGCATCCCGCTAACCCTCTGTGTTGGAACATCCTGCTGGTGAGAGGTAAATGTGTCTCCTGTAAGAGGGCGAGATCTATGTTATGCCTGCGCAGGTAACTAAGGACCTTTCTCAGCTTCCTGTAGTCATTGAGGCCCCTGACGTTCCACGTCAGTGCCCTCAGATGAGTCCGTGCAGTGTCGGACTGTGGCGTAATGATCTCAGCCCCAGCCATAGTTTACAATGTGTGTGTGAAGACTAACTTGCAAAAGTATCCATCGTCCCGCGAAGCGGGGTCTGGTAGTCGGCATAGTGTAAATTTGTCGGTCCCGAAACTAGTGGGACTCACCCAATTGTCAGCTGGCAGCACCTTGGCAGTCAAACACAATAACCACTGGCACCCAAATACAAATACAAACCCCAACATTCCCCCCACCACCCACAGCAGACCCGCCCCAATTTGGCCTCGCAGAATCCCGTCCCACCCAACCCTCCCTAGCAACAAGTAAAACATTCCCATGTGCATAACGCTCAGAGGCAAAGGTAGCCAGCCGGCACGACCCAAGCGTCCAACTTCCGACTCTGTTGCCCGGCCCCCTTCCCTCCGCCCTGCACCATCAGTAATGTGTAAATGCACCAAACCTCAGGTCAATGAGTGTAATTCCCACGCAGTCCTCGTGTTGGTCCCCCTGTCCTCTCATTTCCATATGCAATCCCCTTACCCCGCCCACACCACACCCGTCCGAGACCTCCCCAGGGCTTGGGACCAGAGTGCACTCCAGTATTAGTCATTCCACATGTCCATTCCCCAGCCCCACTTATCTGTCTCTGCTCATCAGTGAGTCTCGCATCCGAGGCAGTCTGCCGCGGTCTAGGTAACTATGGATCCCTCTCACGAGTTCACTGCGCTCCAGACAACATAGATTCTGATCACTCTTGCTCTTCAAGGCGGCTTGATTCCGCTTCCTGCCGTTGCCCCGCTTGTCCATCCGTCTTCTCTCGCGCCCACGTCTTCAAAGCTTTCTGCAGGACTGCTGGGTCCGTGAAAATATGCGAGTGGACTTGTCTGTTCACTCGCAATTTGGCTGGGTACAACATTGCGTAGTCTAGGCCCAGTTCCCTGAGACGTTTCTTGTGCGGGGCAAAGTGTTTGCGTGCTTCCTGTACCCTCGCTGTGAAGTCTCGGAATATGGAGATGGATGACCCCTCAAATTGCAGTTCTCCTTTAGCTCTAGCCAGTAAGTGGCAGTTGATCCTTAGACAAATACATAGGAGAAACCAATTTATCACCCAAAGTAAGGTGTACACCAGAGGGGGAACAATACAATGTTGCATGTAGACGTTTCAATAAATCCAAACCCAACAAATTCTCACCGCAACCAGTCGTTAAAATGAGCGGGGCTTCCAAATCATAAGGACCAATGGAGATAGGCAAAGGACAAGAAACCGGGTTGCGAACTGGGGCGCCAGAGAGTCCTACAGAAACATTTGTTAAGCCAGACAAAGGTGCCCCAGGGAGTTTGGAGTGAATGATAGAACTTCTCATTGCACCAGTATCCAAAAGAAATGGCTCTGAAACACCCAATGCAACAACGTCAACATAAGGCCCATTCTGATCCACTGGAACTGATACCACTCCCTTGCTTTGTCCATGGCTGTCCTAGCTAGCATGAAAATCCTGATTTTCGCTTTCAGTACAATAATCGTCATTGTAATATTGTGCAGACTGGGAATTCTGCTGATCAAAATAATTCATAGAATTCTGAGGGGGGAAAGAACGCTGTTCCTGCGACAACCTCTACCCCTAGGTGCTGACTGAAAACCACCACGGCCTCGTGGCCCTGGCAGTCCACCATTACGCTGCAATAAAACCAGACAACTACTCTTAAAATGACCTTCCGCTTTACAGTAGGCACATTGATTAGGACCCAGCAAAGGTCGCGGAACAAAAGGTGCAGGTTTCTGTAACAATCTTTGAAACTGTGAAGGCTGTTGCAATTGACACTGAGCAAAACGAGGGGGATAAGCTTGTTGCAAAAGAACCTTCGTTTTTAACTCTTTAGTCTTTTTCTCCATTTGATCCTTTTCTTCCTTATCCCTATTTTCGTAGTACTGAGCAGTAGCTAATATCTGGGCAGACGAAGAAACGGCCCACGAACTCTCTGAATCTTTCAATTTATGTGATAATTCTGGAAGTAAATTAAATACAAATTTATCCACAAATAATCGCTGTCCACCCTCAGTACTCATATCTTGACCACTATGGTCAATGAACGTCTCCTCGAAACGGGTAAAGAAATCGGAGACACTCTCATCTTTCTTCTGTTTACACGCAGCTAACTTATCCCAATTAACACGTAGGGCAGGCATCATCGTTTTCATTAGAGTGATTATTCTACCAAGCAATTCTGTGATCAAATCATCGGGTTTAGCACCACCTACTTGTGCTGTATCCGCGGCAGTTATAGCAGCCCAATTACCACCTAAAGCTTGGTCGTGGTCTTCCCTACAAATCCTGGCCCACAATGCTTGAGTGACTGCATTTCCCATCAGCAAATCAATATCTGCCAAATTCATAATACACGCATCAACGGTCTGTGACAGCTCTTTATAATACCCAGCAGGATTCTTACGAGGGTCCGGTAAGGTCTGTTTAAGCGCCAAAACTTCCGATCGTTTCCAGGGGACATGTACCCATATACGCTGGAAATGAGCTGGGATAGCCGGAACAGCGCCTGCCTGTGGAACCGCATCTCTCCATACCGGAGGAACTTCTCACATAGGATAATGTTTCACTTTACGCCGGACCGCAGGATCAGGTTCAAGAGAAGCTTGAGAGAAAAAGGAAGACCTAAAAGTGACAAGTGTCTGGACGGCATCCTCAACGTCGGGACCCACAATAAGTCCTTTATCAAATTTAGCCTGTATGTCAAACAAACCCTGAGGAGGTAAATCCAAATCCATATCTCCCTATCCTTTAACAAGAGTATTACACATAACATTAAAAACATATCTCTGCGTGGGCGCATTCCAATGAAGAAAAGTGTCCAGGATATCGCGCACACTATACTGTGGACCACTCATGATCCAATTGTAAGCAAGAGAGTCCAACTTAGTCCAACTTAACTCGCTCATCAGAATCTGGAAATTGACTACGGGATTGCCTTCGAGACAAAACAGGAGTCAAGTTAAGAGACCCAAAGAAAGGTGAGAAAAGACCAGAAACAGTATCGACTAATCGTCGACGAGCCGTAGGAGAATCTGACAATAAAACAGGAGACAACGTATTAAGCACAGCAGGAGAAGAGCTAACAGTTGTAAGAGGAACTGATGGTAAAGGAGACTGAGGTACAGAAGTCCGTGGCAAAGGAGGTGGAAATACTGGAAGAGGCAATTGTGGGAGAGCCGGAACAACTGGTTGAACAACAGGTTGCTGAATAACAGGTTGTAATGGGGGTGCATTAGCACCTAGTACATAAGGCAGAGGTAATCTCAACAAATGAGACATTAAGGGATCTTCGTCAAGATCTTTATTCTGTGGGGGAGTAGACAACACAGGATAACATCTATCTATTGCCATACGATGCTGTCTATCTGAGACTTCAATCATCTGATCAGTCTCATTATTCTTAAGCTGTTGAGCAGCCTGTAAAATCGTCATATCTTGCGCTTTCTTATTTCTTTTTGCCTGTTTAATTTCCTTCTGTTTGGCTTCCTTACGCCATAGGCGGAAAGAGTCAAACATTGCCGGCCGGGCTTTTCTCTTAAACAAAATTGCTTCTAGGTTATCTAATATGTCAGGCTCAAAGCTACCATTTTGTGGCCACTGCAGAACACCAACTTTCTTCGTATATCGGATCCATGTTTCATTAAAAATAATGGGGCCAAGACCATGTGTCGAATAGAGCTCATAAGTGGGAGTTCCAACCGGAGGAATTGGACAAGAGTCTTCTACCTGGGAATCCCTATTACAGTCAAAACAGCAAAACTTCCTAAACTTACTATGCCCAGGCATTTCGTAACGAACTGGACTGTTCACAAACTTCAAGGGGTTAAAGCAATGAGCACAGCACAAACGTACTTACCCCTTGGCTTCGACTAGTGCAAAAGTCGAATAACAAAAACAAGACAAAAGGGTGGGCGCTACCCACGAATACTTAACTAAATGTTTTCTCACGCCAACAGATGTCCGTCTAACATCTCGCGATACCAATCATCACCAGAGGGCCAATGCAGGGCGGCAGTCAGGGCAGCAGTCGTCAGCAGCCGTCAGAAAGGAGTAGCCGTGCTGCAAAAGACTTTCCGTCCACTTTGACATACAGGGGTCGCTTGACGTGGTTCGCGAATCCTCTGGAATTTTCTTGCGAGGCTCCTCACGACCCTCGGGCTGAACCGCTACCACTGAAGTCACCCACACGTTGGGCGCCAGTTGGAGCACAGCACAAACGGAGCGGGGCAGGGCACGCCTACTATCTCTGGCTTCACCTGCCATGTCAGACAGAAACACGAGACACTCTGTTAGGCATAGAAAATCGGGTTTATTAGCTGCAGCTAAGCACAGTTATCCAAGAAGTACATGGTATGTTCTTAGGAGACTGCCACTTAATTCCGTGGCGCACAATCTTTTATAGCACACATATTTACAACGTCTACTCCCAAAACATACAAAACTGACAAATAGGAAAAGTTTGAAAACAAGCTATCAAGTATCTTGAATACGCCCTTCTTTCAGACCCAGTGTTCTCTCCTCCCCTCAAGTTAATCAATGCTAGTGCCTGTAATCCAATTTGCAGGTGGCAGGACGTATCTACGTGCCTCAAAGGATAGTTGTGTAATAGGAGAATACCAGGAGAGAATAGCGAAGGCCAGTCAAATAAGATAAAGTAAGAAAAGAATGGTGAGACCCATACAGTCGACTAAGACAAGGATCAATCAGTCTAGACATGGATTAACAAACTCGGCCAGACCCTGACATCAGTTTCATAAACAAGGACAAAGGGTTACTTTTTAACAGAAGAGACGCATAGCAGCTGGAAAAGCAAAAACACTACGTTCGCCGTGCTGCCTGAGTGAAGGCAACACAAAATGGCGGCTGGACACAAAATGGCGGCTAAATACGAAGCGAAGTCGAAAACCACAGAACCTCAAATCCTGCCAACATGCATCCTTCCTTTGTCGCATGTCTATGGGCAACACACAAAGACCAGCTGCCAGCTACATCTAGACATGTGACCCAGGAACAGGCCGCAGGTACCAAATGTTTAGGGCAACAAAATGGCAACTTTCTAAAAGTGCAAACATAACAAGATGATGCACGCAGTAAAGAAACCTTTCACCCCCATCATTCTTTTGCTCACTGTTCCACCCAAATTTAGACCCAGCCATATGCCAATCAGTCTTGACCCTGCTCTTTGTGGGAACAGTCCAACCCAAACTGCCAGGCCAGGTCCTCCTTGGACTGGAAACAAGCATCTTGTGACCAGTTTCGGGGCATCAGCCCTCATCAGCCAGGCTAGCTTGAATCCTGCAGTGGCACAGCGAGCAAGGGACACTCATCTGGGCATACCCATGGCCACTTGGGCAAAAATAGCAAGCACAACAAGATAATAGACAGAGTGCTGAAACCTTTCAAACCCTCACCCCCAATCAAGAGATCTGGGTTTAATCCATTGTTGTAGGAAACTGCTTCTTTTGGACATGGTTAGCATCACGTTTTGCCTAGAAAATTGTGTAATTTTGACTTTAAGTGTACAGGGTCCTTGCCTACCAGGTCCCCTGAGCCAAATATCTGTCCCTAAACTGTACTTATTTTCCACAATTGGCACCCCTTTACCTCACTTATAAGCCCCTAGTATAAAGCACCCTGGTACCTAGGGCCTTGTGGTTAAAGATTGTCCCTAAGGGCTGCAGCACAAATTGTGCTACCCTAAGGACCCCTCACCAAGCACATGCACCCTGCCACTGCAGGATGCATGTCTTGCTATGTTATGTTTCATATAGGGACCCTAATATAGGCCTGGGTAATATCATAACCTTTCACATACATCATCTCCCCTACAATACACAGTAACAAGCATTTTTAGGTAAGAACCTTTTACCTAGTTCTAGGCTTGGGCGCAGAAGGAAGGTTTCTATGAACAATAGTGTTCTATGACTTCATCTTTAGACTGACACAACATGAATGAATTTTCATGAGAGTTCTTGGAAACAAGACAAGGGGCTACATCCACCTGCATAATATCTACTCACAAGGTTCCTCCCATATGTCATCTTCATAATGAACAATGTCCAATACAAGAAACAAGCACAAAGGCACCCTATATACTTTTCCATATAAATAGAGCACCTCTCACTAGCATCATTTAGAGGGAACCAAGACTTCCAGGCCAACACATTGACCAGAGACGCTGAGGCTCCTGCATGCAGACGCTCAAGCTGACAGTGGTCTAAACATCCATCACGGGGTGATCAATTCGAGACCAGGATGAGGTCCCACACTCTCGATTCAGGTAATGAGGTTGACTAAATCCTAGCGGGATTCTTGGCTTCACACCTACTCACATGCTAGACACACTTAGGTACATCTAGATAGGCATTGTAGGAGTACTCGCTTTCTTTTATAAATGCATTTTATATCCATGTATGTTTTCATGACCATTGCAAAATGCCAGAGACGTCTGGAGTGGGTAGGCAAAAACTCCAGCACTGCTGACATGTGTCACGACCTTCAACACGGTTTCCAACAAGGTCTCACACATCATAAAAAAACATTGGCACACCCTGAAGACAGGGAACCTCAATTGGGACCCCCCCCACTTTCTCACAAGAATGCCAAATCTATAAAAGATGCTCTAGTATCAACATGACCGGTCCACCAGCAAAAGCCAGGGAACACCGTCCTGAATGCCAGGGGGCTCCCCAGAGTCACAGGACATTTTGCATGTGGCAATTGAAGCAAATGCCACCTGACTGAAACCACCAAGAATCTGAACCTAGAACCAGGCAAGACATGGGAACACACTAATTGCAACACAGCACATGTAATATACCGGATTGTGTGCCTTTGCAATCTCACTTACATTGGGATGACAAACGGAGAGGTGAAAACAAGAATCTGCGAGCATCGGAGCACCATAAGATGCAAGAAAAACACCACAAAAATGACCAACCACTTCCTCAAAGCAGGGCATACTACCAACGACATGCGCTGTGTCATAATAGAGGCTCTGGACCCTAACATGCCCAATATACAACACCAACTACTGCAGAAAGAGCAGAGATGGATCTATTGCTTATCCGGCCACAAGACAGGCCTCAATGACAATATTCTGTGGAATAGCCTCAATAGATCATAACAACCGCCCTGTTACACTTCTGTAGATCACATTCAGGCCCACTAACCAGGGACCATGAGATTAAGCTCTTCACAGACAACACAAGGATCTGGAAATTACCATTTCGTGCTATGATGCACGACGCCCTCTGACCTGCATGATGCACGATGCCCTCTGACCTGCAGTGCACACTTGCACCCACAGGTAACCCCCTAAGAAGCACGATGGTCTAAGCACCTGTACAGGGGCACTGAGACGCAGCCCAGATGACCACCCTATGACTAACGTGCTTTTCTCTTAATAATCACCTTTCCAACACCTAAACCGACTAAATACATTCGAGGTTCATTACACCTCTAGGAACAACCATAGGAACAACCATGATGTGCTCCCCACATGACTACTCTGGGGTTTACACATTGCACTCCTGACAAAAAAACCTCCAATATGGCCGCCGAATGGATGCCCACAGTTGAGCACCCAATCTATTCTTTGGGCAGACTAACGCGCATGCGTGCACATGCGGGCTAGTCTTTTGCCGAGTCATGCCCGGTCAACCATGCAGCCCGACACGTACCGGGGCTTGACTGATCTCTTTAAAAGCTGCTTCCCTTGCAGTACCCAGCATCAGCTGGGACTATGGGTGATGATACAGATTTGCAGCAGGACACTCACGAGACCAAGTAAGGAAATGCGCGCTCCAATATTGCCATCCATTTTCGAGCCCACCCAGACCTTCATGCTCACTATGGCGCTTTTCAATTGCAAATTGGGATGTCGTAAGAGAACCCCCACCGAGCCTCGATAATCTGCCACATACCAATAAATAGTGTAATTATGACTTAACCAATGTGCATGTTTTTAACTTTTTAACCACTCTATAATCGATCGTGCATGCACAATGTCACACGATTATATGGCGTTGTTCTTGAAACTAACTACCGATAAGCACAGTGTGCCTGTGGACCACTCTGCACAGACTCTTAGTGGCCCCCACACACCACTATGTGCCACAGCAAGCACAGACTATGGGCTCCACAGGGCGTCACCACCACCCTGTGGTAGCCACTGGCCTGCTCGTGATCGCACCATCATTCCATACTGCATGCACAATCCCACAAGCCTATGCTCATGTCAACATGTCGCTGCGATCACAGCAAGCTCAGCCTACATGCTCCACAGGGCATCACCACCACCCTGTTGTAGCCACTGGCGATTGTGCCATTATTTCACATTGCGCGCTTGCTCCCACTAGCCTATGCTCATGTATAGATAAGCACAGCATGCTTGAACTCTTCCGCATGTACCTGCAAGCATGGGCAACACAATCACTGTAGTAGTCATCTAGACAATGACTGTAGCACATTCTTATTGCCATAAGATTGTATTTTATGTTGCGATAAACTGTATGTCTTGTCATGTCTTTTCCTCTCCAACAGGTTATTTTTCAAGTGTCATTGAGTACGCCGACACTTATACCATACACCTTAGTGCGTGTGTAGGTACCGCACAGGTTTTCACCTGGTATCCTTCACCTTTGCCCCTCACTAATCATTTACTGTTCCTGACGAAAGCCCTTTCACTTTTTAAATGTGCTGAAACATGTAGACCGCCACACAGTCAACTACAGTAATAATTCATGGACAGTTGCACTACACATATTACTTTTAATCATTTCCTGAGCCGCCAATATTAAAATTTGAGGCAAGGATTCTCAGAGATATTTTTAACTTTAGTAACACACCTCACATCACATATTTGCACAACACCAGCTCCGCTGTAATCAGGCATCGTATTACAACCGGGGGGCACTCAGCCGCCCGGTTAAATGATGAAGCATGACACTACCTAGGTTGGTGTGTGAGGGGTCTTTTAATAACACAACATATATATAGGGTAGCACACCATTTGTTTACTCAATTAATCCTGTTTGCTTAAATCATGTCCATCAGTTTATACATTGCGTGCTCACAGGAAACATGCTCAGCCCGTGAAGCTCGAAATCAACTGAACAACATCCGAATGGGGGCACATTCCGGCCCCAACCTGTGGCACAGCGTTTTCAATTGCATTTGCATCCATCCAAGATATTCCGCCGAGCATGAGGATGACGATGCAAATTAATCCTGTTTGCTTAAATCATGTCCATCAGTTTGTGCGTGCCCCATTCGGATGTTGTTCAGTTGATTTCGTGCTTCACGGGCTGAGCACGTTTCCTGTGAGCACGCAATGTATAAACTGATGGACATGATTTAAGCAAACAGGATTAATTGAGTAAACAAATGGTGTGCTACCCTATATATAGGTTGTGTACCAAATTGTAGCCCCTTGGGTATGCACCCACAAAGAAGTGAGTGATTGAAGTATTTTGAAGAATACGCATCGTCATCCTCATGCTCGGCGGAATATCTTGGTCCTTGAAGCAAGTTTATTTTCAGAAGTCAGAATAAAACTGAAATTTTAATATTGGACATTTAATAAATGATATGCGCACAAATGTGTTAATGTTTAGCATTGTGCTTGGCAGTAGGAGCGACTGTTGCATTGCCCACAATGGATTATATGTTTAATTACACGACGTAGCGATCGGGTGCACTATGGGAGTTTGAGTTTTCTGAGGCTAAACAGGGAGGTGAATTATGGACCAGCTGGCGAATACATTGCGCTAACTAGGGAGGTTCATGGGAGGAGGGGCGAAGGCTATGTATAAAATCAGGTTGTTATAAAGGGAAGGTGATTCTTCTCCGGATTGAGATTTAGTGAGGAAGTTGTCAAGTTGTCAAGTTACCAGCGGGTAAGGAAATGCATGACTGGGTAGCCCCATGATGACAATGTACGAAGAGTAATGTACGTATGAAGATCGCACTGATAATTATCGGGAGTAAGAGGCCGGAGGATGTTGACCTTTCAATTAGTGAGACGTGGTTAGATAAAAGAGTTTATCTAGAATGCATTGCAGGTTGATGTGAACATGGATAAAAACAAAAACACTTGCGCAATGAATACGATTGTGTTCCATTATCAGGGCATAGAAGTAATGTATGTTTAACTGTTTGCTTTCAGTTTCCCCTGACAAAGGACCCTTGGAGGTCTGAAATGCATTGGGACATAATAAACTGCTTTTAAATGGATTCAGCACTTGTTGTGTTGTTGGGAGAGGTTCGGATGGCTCCGTAAGAACATAAGAAACCTTGAAAATGGCTTTTTCCTTGCATGAGGATACAGAACTGAGATGAATGGAAAAATAGAAAAAGAATCGTATGAAAAATGATGAAAATTAGATATAAGCGACAAAGGATTAAAAGTGGATGCAAATGCAATTGAAAATGCTGTGCCACAGGTTGGGGCCGGAATGTGCCCCATTCGGATGTGGGTCTTTTAACAACACCTAATGGGTCCATGTTCATACTACAAACAGTGATTGTAATACATACACATAGTGGGTCCATCCACATTGATTTAGTCTTGGGCAAAAACTCTGCCACAGCTGAGTATGCGAGATTTCCAATTTACTGGCTGCTGGTTAATCAAGCATTTCGTTCCCAAAATTGTGCAAAACACCTTATCTTAGTTCTTTGGGAAAGTTGTTTTCATATTCAGAAAACAATGACTGAAGACAATGATAATCCTGCAACATGTCTCAGAGGACGAGAAGGATGCAAATGCAATACATATCGCACCCAATGGCAGGCATTCGCTGACACTTAAACTTGTTAAACACGGTTTAACAGCCAGAAGTGGCATAGTAATATATGTGATAGAGGCACACAACGATTTCCAGACAGAGGTATTTTATTCGTGGGTTACATTCCCAGCAGCAAATCCAACAAAAAAGTTTCCTTATTACACGCATGAAGAAGTACCAGCGGGTTACACTCCGTATGAGGAGACTGAAATTCCACTCACCTACCAGGAACATTTATAATTGTGTAATGGTGCCCTACCCCACACAAGAAGAAGAGTAATACTTGGTCCGTTAGGAAGACAAGGAGCCGCATGGCCGATATTAGCGATCTATGCACCACATCCTGACACTGACACAATGCCTCATGATGAATTACTCTTACAACACAAAGAGTTGATAAAACTTTACAGGAACATTACACAATTCGTCATGAAGACACTTGCGGTCCAAACAACAGTAATTACAACAAATGCAGCTCCTACACAGAGCACACCTACTAAAATTACTCCACAAACATTACACGTGGTAATGGGTAAAATGCCCACGAAACGTGAACAAATCCCTTTCTGGGTATCCCAGTTAGAAGCAGTATTCCCAAATACTACTTCAGTTGAAAAACACAGAATGCTGACAATCTGCTTGCCCACGGGGAGTACAGCACAAATTGAGGATTGTACCTCTTGGGGTACAGTCTTCGCTGCCATATATACCAGAACTCACGATATATCATCCTTAGCTGTAATACCAGATATGTTAAGACAAATACAGAATGAGTACGGGGCAGAACCTGCTCTGAACTTAGGGATAAAATTACTAGGTAATTATGCCCAGGTATCAACGATTATATTGGCAAATATTAAAGAAGAAGCAGCATCAGTGGCAATCAGCCATCACCTACAGGAGTTCAGTGTATTAGAACAGGAGAATGAACTACCCAGAATAATTGAAACTGCATATACAGAGCTAGGCAGAGACAGTTTGGGGGGAAAAGCCTTAAAACCTCAACCTATGGGCAGTCCTGAAAAGGACACTTCTAAGCAGACACCGGCTTCTTCTAAAAAGAAGTGGGACAATAAAAAACAACAAAAGTCTAAAGACAACAGGTCTCAATTCCGAGGTAGATCTCCTCCACAGGAGACCTCTGAAAAGAGGTATAACCTTAGGAATAGGGACAACATTAGGAAACCTGACAGGAATCAGGATACTGATACACATTCCTCTTGTTCCTTTCAGGGTTAATTGAAACATTGAAAAATTCCGAGAGAGAAGGACGGTCAGAACACAAATAAAAGCACTGTTGTGGAGCATTTTAGGGCCCTAGTGTAATTTTCCCGATTCATGCCCATATATAGGTATAATTCACCCTATCCTTATAAAGGCATAGAAATCATAACCATATTTAGACTTAGCCTATGCAGTCCAAATACGGCATAGCTACTTCCATAGTTCCGAAAATCTACAACGATTTCTTGGAAAAACCCGCCTTCAGCAGTCAGGGACTTCCCCCTGCTTGAATATTGATTTATCCAAGAACTCATGGAGTTTTCAAAAAACTAAGTCTTTGATGACGTTATTATGTCCAACCTTACGTCAAACTCGTCACCTTTAAGGTATAAATATGCCCACACTTGCCTAGGCAAACAAACGATGGTTTGGAGCAGTTTGACTATCTACTTGCCCGACGCGCCCTGCTGCAGCAAGTGCCGAAGGAAGCCGACCCTCCAGCTGACGCACTGAGAGACGCTGTCCTTTCTCAAGCCGAGAAATCCAGCTCCAGTGTTTCCAGGATACCCTTGCGGGTTGCTGGGAAATCGAGTCCTGAGAGAGAGATACCAGACCTCCTTCATTCTAAAACCAAGGTATGGAGCGGATTAGACCCTTAGAGAATTCTTGGATTAGATTCTTGGCAAAGAATACTAAACTTAAGCTACACCTCACTTCTTCCCTTGTACTAGACCTAGGTTAGGTACACCGGGGTAGGAGTATTTTAGAAGCACCAGTTGAGTACTTTTAGTAATTATTTATCAATGTATGTATTTTATATATTTTATGGCTTATAAACCATACCATGCTTTTACAGTATTATTTTATAATACTCTTTGTACTGTACGCACTGTACTATGCAACCAGTATTACGATTGTAGCAGTTCATTTCCTCTGCATGAGAAAGAAGACTGTTCAATAAATACTTTTATTGAAAACGCCCGTCTCTCTATTTCTCTGCACCTCTGGTGATACGAAGCATGCACGATTGACTGAGTGAAATAACTATCTATTGTTTCCATGACTCTGAAGATACGTTTTATCTTGGGGAAACAAAGTTGTCATGTTTATGCGGTTGTCAGAAACTAATCCCTTCTTGTGAATTTGAGAAGGTTTCTAGTGACCTCTGAGCTAGCTGGCACACACAATTAAGTTTAGTATATTCCATAGAGACCTAGTCGACCTCAGTCCTACGTCTAAACTACAGGATATACTATTCTAATGAGCAGAGCCTATTGGGAATATAGGAACTACAATACATGGCGCCCAACGTTTGTTAAGGCACTAATTTAATGCTAGATACTAGAGTAACTCTGTCGTGCTTTTCACACAGACCCCTTTTTCCCCGTAAAATACTCCAAAAGACGTCTGGAGTGGGTAAAAAGGATATAATATCCGCCATAACTAAGTAGGACGAAAATCCTATGTATTAGTTTTTGGTTTGTTCAACGTTGACGGATACAGTGTTCCAAAATATTGTACACCTACTATTTGTTTCCTTGAAACTTGCTTGTAAACTTTCGGTCAACAAAATGTCTGACGACAAAAGGGACAGAGCTGCACTAGCAGCTCAGGCAGTTTTAGACGACACAAGTCTTCAACAAAATGACCCGGATGCTATACTCATCCTGGTAAATATAAGGAAAACAATCACTATAAAACTCATAGAAAATGGAGTATCGTCGAGAGGTGGTAAAGTAATGTTTGTAATAGAGGCACATGAATATTGGCAGACAGAGGTATTCTATTCATGGATTCTGTTTCCTGCAGCAAATGTAGTAACACATGAGTTCCACTACTACAAAGTAGAGGAACCTCCAGAGGAATACGTTCCTTTTGAGGATGTTGAAATTCCACTAACTTACCAAGAGCATCAGCTCTGGTTTAAAGGCGCCCTACAACATCAAAATCACATTACCAGGCTCGGTCCACTACGTAGACCAGGAGCAACATGGCCGGTACTAGCCAGCTATACACCACATCCGAAGAAATTGTTCCTTGAAGGAGGACTTTTTCAAGGAATCCGACGATTTAATTACCCGCCTAATGGACAGGGGTTACCCCAAGAGACTTCTGAGAAGATCTAGAAAAAGAGCTTGGTACCAGGACAGGTCAATCCTACTGACGCCAAAAGAACGTACATCATCCCAGGAACGGATGATATGCGTGACGACACACTGCACCAAAAGCAATGAAATCAAAAAAATCATTAATAAACATTGGAGCTTGGTGGCTGATGTTATCGACACCCCTGAACCACCGATGCATGCCTTTAAAAAGGCGAAAAACATAAGGGATAATGTGGTCCGTTCCCTGTTGGACACGCCACAGGCGCCGACCATTCGAGGACTTTGGAACCTACCGAAAGTAGTAGGCAATTTCAGATGCACCACCTGCAGAGCATGTCCCACATGTTGGGAAACTAAAAAAGTGACTCACAATAACCTCACCGTAGACCTCAGGTCCCTTACAAACTGCAACACCAGTGGAGTTATTTATGCTATTCTATGTCCATGTGAGCTCATGTATATTGGACAAACTAGGCAAAAAATTAAGAACCGGATCTTTCAACATTGCAGCAGGATCCGATGTCAAACAACAGGGGCACCACTAGTTGAACACTATCTGGACAAGAAACACATCCCAGAAGCTATGAAATGGGTGATACTTGAAAAAATCACACTGGGCCCTAGAGGAGGTAATTTGAATTCCATTATGAATACTAGGGAGTGCAAATGGATGCACACGTTCAATACCATAACGAAAGGACTGAATGAACTTGATGCTAACTTTGCACAAATGGCAGGACTTGACCCTGAGTAAACATGCCACAGTTTAACTATATTTGACGTACACTACTGATGCAGTTAGCACTTCAGGGACATGTAGAAACTACCCTAACTCTGATGATATCAACCAATGTATCCACAGTGTATTAAGTAATTAACCAACTGTTTGATTATCATATGCACAATAATCGTATTAACATTCTAGATGGGATTACCATGAGCAAGACATCGTGTTGGCCCACACATGTATATGGAATTAGTGCAAAATTTACTTAAACATGGTTTTTTATGTGACAATGCAGGTGTATAACCTAGACTGTGCAAGGACCAGCTGCCCACTTCGATGGGATACATCCATAGCATGTTTTGGTTTTGTCCGAATCATTGGAGTGTGAACTTGCTACCAAGACAGAATTATTCATTGACATGAATATTGTTCCTGACTGCATTCAGCCTGATGAATAACTACATTGCAGCCCTTCTTGAATGGGTTAATATTGCAGGAATAATGAAGGAACACATGTCTCATTTAATGCAGCCACAATAGGCCGCCCCTTGAAACAGGCCTTTTTTTCAGACGCCCCCTAGACAGGTTAGCACCTTTTTTCATACGGCCCCTTAGGAGACTTGCAGGAGATTGGTCCAGACCTGCCGAGCCTCCACAACTAGCACTGAGCTGCGGCACCGCGAGCTACCCCTGACTCATCAAAGAGTGCTGCATCCTGACGGCAGAGCAGACGCCGATCTAGACCAGGTAGGAGACCCGACGGGATTCCCTCCTTACTCCCCCAACAGACCCATAAAGCCCCTATGAGGTCCCACGTTAGTCTCTCACCGCCTTCACCGAGCGGACTTTAATCTTTAAAATGTAACGCTGATATGGTGTCATTTGACACGATGTTCAAACAACTAATGATTAATACCGTTGAACCGGGCCTCCTTCGCCCTAACTGAGCGGATTCTGTACTTTTAAATGTTTAAAATGTAACGCTGATATGGTGTCTCCACCGATCGCGTTTTTGTCCAGTAGAGCAACAATGATGGCCTTTTCTATAAGAAGCCATTATAAGACATTAAGACCGCAATAGCAAGGACTTTTACCATATTCCCTTTATAAATGCTCCGACTTTACAACTAGTTCCCTCTAATCCCTCTACAATGCCATGAACTTGTACGACTTAACAGTCCGTCTTCCAGCTCTTACTATGCTCATTTTTTGATTATTCAGAATGGTGCTATTTTCGCACTGAAAGAAGAAATCGTCCTTCATTGGACTTCCATCCGTGACAATTACACATGATCACAGGAACATTGCCCAAGTAAGTCTCCCGCCCGTTCTCCGCTCTTTAACGGGTACATGACTCAGCTACCAGTGCTTTTCATTGAGATATGTCCCTCACTTTTTAGATTTCCTTGGAGCCTACGCTGGTCCACGCAGGGACGGTTCAGACGTCGACCGTTCACAATAATGTAGGTATCCCCTTACCTATAGTCTTTACGATGAATTCAGTTCACCACAAGCATCTAATGCGACACTGTTTTAGGTGCTCACATTCGGTATCTATCCTGACGAAGACCCCAGCATGAGGCAACAATAACCCTTACAACCATACAGGGGTCGAAACGTAGACTACACCAACCCACCACGCCATAGGACTCAACGCAATGGATTTGTCTAGCCTATGTGTGATGTGATTCGGGAACATGTGTACTAATTTTAGTGTAAAGGCCTACTGATTCCAATGTGATGCTATCAATGTCACACTACCTTTACCCAGTCCCTCACAAACCCTACCACACCCCCTCCTTTCTTCACTGAGAGCACCCTCGTTGTAATGATTTGAAAATTACACATTTAATTATGAAGAGTAAAAGTTTATTTTATGATGTAGCAACTATATCCTACACGATTGTAAGAATAAATACAATCAAATCTTGAATATTGCAAGCTTTGTTGTTCACGTTGTTTATGAATGAATAATGATATGTATATGTGGTGAACTTTTGTACGAAGTAATACAGAAATATCTATGAATAATTGCGCAAACTCGGACCACTTTTCTTGTACTTACTTATTAACCCAGGTCCATGAGTTTTTAGGGTACACCCTGTTATAACTCAATACACCGCATCCTGACACTGGAAAAATTACAGGTCCAGAACTGCTAGCCCAGCTGAAACAGTTAAATAAAATACATAGACAATTGGTTCAATATGTCATGCGGACCTTAACAGTCCAACCAGCTGTAAGAATTCCACAGCACACCCCCCATCGGGGGAACACAAAAAAAAATCACACCACAGACTATAAAGTCATTCATTGGTAAATTGCCCGCAAAAAAGGAGCAAATTCCATTCTGGTTAGCCCAGAAAATTACTCAAATAGAGGCAGTATTCCCTGATAGTACACCTCATGAGAAACACAGAATTTTAACAATCTGTTTACCAATGGGGATTGCACCACACATAGAGGACTTTGACACTTGGGGTACAGTCTTTGCTTCAATCTACACAAAAACACATGGTGTTCCGTCTATGGAGGTAATACCAGACGTCCTAAGACAGATTCAAAATGAATACGGACCAGAACCTGCTTTGAATCTTGGTATGAAATTACTAAAAGATTTCAAACAGGTCTCGGCTATACTATTAGCCAACATTAAAGGTGAAGCAGCACCCGTGGCGATCCGCCAAAAACTAAAAGAAACATATTACTGAGCAACCATATGAGCTTGCCAGAATTATTGAAAAATCCTATGAAGAACTAGGTAGAGATAGTTTGGGTGGGAAACCTGTAAAAAACCCCAACTAACTGAAAATCCTGAAAAAGTGTTTATTAAAAACAATCTCACTTCTCTTAAGAAGAAGTGGGAAAATACCAAACAGACACTTCCTAAAGAGAAGCGTTACCACTCCAGAGGAAGGTCTCCTCAACAGGAGCCCTCTGAAAAGAGGTATAACCTCAGAAATAGGGATAATTTGAGAAAACCTGATAGATATCAAGATACTGATACACGTTCCTCTCGTACCTTTCAGACTTCCTCACAGAAATCCGAAAGAAGAGGACGATCAGAACAAAAGGAAGAACGTGTGAAGTCCAAAGACGAACAGCACGTTCCTAAAAATAAGAAAACTCAATTCACCAAGAAGAAGGTAGCAAGTGTTAAGCTCAGACATGCCGAGGATATTGAGGACACAACTCAAGAACGGGGAATGGGCCCAGACAATGCTAGACAGCGCAGCAGAAGTCACCATAGCTCGCAAGATCCTGAAGGATCATCTGGGGTTTTTGACCCCTATTTGAAAACACAAGAATTTCTACAATACGAACAAGAATGTCCTCAGCCTATTGAGATTCTGCCTCTAGAACATTACGGCTGTATAATTTATACAGACGGATCAGCACAGCCCGAAATTGGGGGTAAACAAGCCTATAGTGCTGCGTGCACGATTGTTAAAGGTCGCTGGCGCGAAGGTAAATTCAGACCAATGGTCACTAAAACTCAATCACTCGGAGATTTTACAGCTCAGCGAGCTGAACTACAGGTTTTCAAGATGGCGCTTGAAAATACAGATTGCGAATTTCCCACACTCATAGTGTGTGATTCGTATTACTGCGTTCAATCTTACAATGAATATTTGCAGAACTGGGTTCAAAACGGTTTCAAAGATGCAAAAGGTGGCACAATCAAGCATAAAATGCTTTGGGAACAAGTAGTTCTATTACAGAAAGAACTACAAAAGACTCACGTGATCCATACACTGAGTCATCAACGTGATGGCGTTCACGTTGAAGAGAATTCATTGGCTGATGAAGCCGTGAAGGCAGTTGTGCAAACGGCTTCCGTAGCTGCAATCACTCGTTCAAAAACAAAAATAGACAGCGAAATAATGCAAGCTGTCCTTGCTTCAGTAAAAGACAGTGGTAAAGCACTCCCGAAAGTCTTTCCAGTGAAGTACTCATATATAACTTATGCAAATAATGTCATTTTGCTCGAATCCCTGGAGTGGGGGATAGGGCAATCCCAAACATGGAACATAGGTTAGGACTAATCTTAGCAGCACACGAAGGGCTTGCCTCTGCACACGCAGGAGTTTCCGCCACAGTATCATTATTAAAACAGAGATATTGGTTTCCGCGCATGAGGATACAAACTAGAAACTATGTTCTGGAATGTGAAATCTGCCAAAAAATGAAAGTTTCTACAGTGAAACAACCTGCGCAGACACCCCTTCTGATTTCAGATAAAACATTAGCGTGTGTTTACCTGGACCACTGTGGTCCCTTACAGAGGGATGGCAACTATTAATATATCATGGTCGCAGTGGATTACTGCACAAGATTCATTTGGATGTGGCCCCAGCGCTTGGCTGACGCCCGAACTGTTATAACAGATTTCCGAGTCTTTATGGGCACATACGCAATCGGCACGCTACATTCGGACCAGGGTCCTGCGTTTAGCTCTCGAGCTTACAAAGAAGCCATGGCCAGCTTGGGCGTTGCATTGCGGTACTCAAGTCCATTCCATCCTGAGGGAAATGCGGTAGTGGAAAGAAAAAAAGTGACACAAAGCAATCTATAACAGCTAGGGTATTAGGCTCGGGTGACGGGTGGGTCAAACATCTAAATAGTGTCCAACGTAGTCATAACAATCTGCCAAGAAATTCTCTGGGTGGAATCACTCCTTACGAATTATTGTTTGGTACTAGAATGCTCTTCCAGGATCTTGATTGTCAAACTTCAGTGGTGGAACAAAAACCCTTTGATATCAAAGACCGTTTGGCTGTTTTACAGGACTTAAATGAAAGAAAAAGAAGTCTGAGTAACACAACACAAAGCCCAACGACCATTGAAGAAAAACCACCTGTCCCAGCAAGACCGGTCTGGATTCCAAAGATTGGGGATCTAGTCAGGGAAAAGATCGTGGTGAATAAGGAATTTGGGCCTTCTTATAGAAAACCAGTACCTGTCTTAGCAATCCTCGGAACAAGATCAGTGGTACTACTGCCGCTTGCTGGAAAAAGGGAGAACAGAACCGTATCCATTGACCTGGTAAAACCACATCATGTGGCTGATAATAAGTAGTATGCCCAGTGGACTCCCAAGAAGTAGCAGACGACCAAATCTGGCTACTATCCAAGAGGTTCAAACTGAAAGACTTATCACCTTTGATAAACCTCCAGTGAGAAAAGAAGGACTATGCAACAAAGTCATGGAACTTGTCCCTCTTGATACCCAAATATCAGTTCGTCAAGAAACTCCAGTCTACAATGATATAGCCTCTGACTATACCAACATGGCTAAGAAAGAAACAGCTCCAGCGATTCCGAAAAATCTGGATGCAATCCCAACAATTGACAGAACTGCCTCTGGCTATTTTATCAACTTCGATAACTTTTCTGAGGATCCCAGTGAACCAGAAACAACGCAAGAAAAAAACATTTTAAAGAAAAAATAACAGAACTCTTTTATCAACTTGAGAAAACATATCTGGTTTCACCATGGGTTGAATTTTGGATTGTGTTAAGTGTACTTTTTCTCCTACTATGGCTGGAAAAATGATAGATGGAAAATACAGTCCAATGGACACAGAAAGTAAGAACATCAACTTGCTCCTGAAACCTCACAAATCATCTCATTGTGAGCGAAGAGACCTGTCATCAGTAAATATCACAGCAGTTCCTATACCTGTCGGTATATCACGGGACACAACTGATTATGACATTTATGGCCCGGTGGAACTGTTGAAGATTCCACACCAGTTTAAGGTTTCTTTAAGTGACTTTGTTTCACCCAGCACATTTTCTGATGATTGGGACTTTGAGACTGTTAATAACATGATGACAGATTTAGAAATGTCAGCTAAATTCACAAAACATGAATACCTAGAAGGTTCATCTGATTATGAACAAATGTATTGTTTTAATCATTATGGTCAGCACTATTTGCATAAATCTGCAAACCCTAGAAATGTTTTTACTTATAATCAATGGGAACATTTTCCAACGTCGCCAAAGGGCAGCTCTAAAACATTTTATGAAAAGTTTCCCTACTTCTCAGGTGTTAATGTCACAAATCCAGAAACGTTTTATTTCAAAAATGTAAATAAGACAGGAATGAAAAACATGTTGACCAATACTAAACAAATTTATTCAGCGATCTTTTATGCTCATCTGTCTACATTAGGGTTTAACTTTTGGAAAGACAACATTGAGAAAGACTGTCTGGGGCACAAAAGACTGGCAGGTGCAAGGTTTAGAAGCCTTATTCAGGGCCTGCATTATCCCAGAACAAATAATGTTTTTAAATGATACTATTCAACAAACATCTTGTCTTGGCTTGGCTAAGATAAAAGATTTGAACAAACCGTTATAAATAACTCCATTCTTGATAGTAACAGCACTACAGATGAGGAGGTAGATGTAAATCAGATTTTACAACATAAGAGAACTAATCCTGATTGGAAAACATGGTTAATCTGGCCCACAGACACAAATAACTGTCAGGATAGATTCCTGAACAAAACACAAGAGTTCACACTGAATAGGCCAGATCCAAGATATTCCCAGAGACAACATCCAGGGATAGTAACAACTTACAGTGTAGGAAAACTATGCCTTGAGTGGCTACAGAAATCCACACTTCCAGAAATTAGACAACACTTAACTTTATTTAAAGAAGGGGTTGATTTGCGAGACTTCTTACTTAGTCCTCGTAAACAACGTCAAAAACGTTTAATATACGCCGGTATATATGCTGCTTACAATGAAGCTTGGAAAATAACGCAAATGGAAACTGCAGAAAAAATACGAGAAATTGATCGTATTAATTTAGAGAAAGCTCTCTCTGTAGTGGACAATGGGTTAACGACTCTGTCCTCCAGAATTTATTCTTTGGACAGCATTGTATCCTCTGCCATTGACATAATAGAGCAGGATTTGCTGATGTTACAAAATGGCCAGTCTCAATTGCGTTCTATAATGCTGCTAGGCTGGACGTTACAAAATCTCCGTTCAGGCTACGTGCCATGGCGTCTAATCAATTCCACGTCATTGTTTACTGTGTTTAACCTTACAGATAAACAAATCTTGTTGGCACAAAGAGGAGCAGACTATACGGTGCTGAGCATTGAAAAAATGGAAAGATTACCATTCACTGTTTCTGAGAAACCTGTCGTGGAATGGATAATACATGGCACCATCACGATACCAGTGACGATTTTCAAGTTTCAATATTGCTTAAGACACATACCAGCAGGCATGTATGAAAGGTTGGGTAAAGAATACATAAAGTCAACCTGGGATTTACTGTATACACACAAATGTTGGAGTGGGGGAAAGGAAGTATTTCTTAGCGGACAAAATTGTAAAAACTCACTAAGCGGTACACATTTATGTCAAGGTATTAATTTACACGGAGCCTGCGATGGTTCTTCAAATAACCTTTCTTGCCATCTGCACGGGTCACCAACAGCAGTGATAGATCCAGTTTTTAGGCAGCTATCCAATGGTAGCTATGTAATGTTGAATGATCACAGCTGTTGTGGCATGTTGCCAGGAAAAGCCTATCCAGTTAATGTGTCGGTCAGGGTCACTTGTTGTATGCAAGTATTGTTTCCAAAAAGCAAGACAGACAGGGAGTCGGCGTTATGGCCTTCACTGAATTTCTCTTCTATACGAATTGATACTTTAAGCAGAATGAAAGCCATTCTTTTGCAAAAAACTGTGCCACTGACCTCGTCCAGAGAGACGTATGAACTACAAGTTGCAAGGACTTCTGCAGACATACATACCTTATTATCAACAAACTGCCCAATATATTTCGTAGAAATGTTGGGTAATATCTTAAACATGTCTGATACGAGTGGTATTGCACATGTATTTAAGTCAGTTTTTTCGGGACTGTTAGCACCCTTTGAAGCAGTCCTCGGCATTTTTCCAAATTCCGTGCACTCTGTGTTCGGCGGTCTGCCTCTCATTTTGGGACTCGTAGCAGGAATTCTATTTTTGTTCCTTCTGCTCCGATATGGCAAGTCCAGTCACCAACGATACCCAGATTACCATGGAACAAGCTCTCCTAACATGCGGGATCGTGATAGAATAGCACAGATCCTTGGCTTGGCTCATTTAAGAGATCTGAATACCATTTGGTTCCTTTCGTTCAGACCAATCTGGCAAGATTGCATCTTACCGGTTCTACGATGCCTGCTTTGAGGAGAGGAATGCGTGTTAGACGTCTGTCTTACACTTCCATCAGCACTGCCAACGGATGTTGACGCTTTGCTAGGTCCGGTAACGACTCATGCATCGTGTTGCCCCCAACGGCTGCCAATTCTGATGACGGCATTCATTGAGATCTCACCGGCGAATTCCGCAACTGGTGAGGTACGAGGAACAACAGGCACACAGGTACTATCTGCTATGAACATTGCTAACACGGCAACTGACGCTGACGGCGATGCTTCACATCTGTGCACTAGTGATCTACTTAATGAAGTAGTTCCACTTTCACCTACTATGGTAGACGATCTCTTTGCCAGCTTAGACAATTTGATGTTTTCTCCTGACACCGAGAATAACTTTTGAAACTTGAACACAGTGTTCCATGGACTCTGAAATTTGGCCTTCGCTTTTTCAAAACATACCTTCTAACTGGGGAACTCTATTTTTCTACGGTTTTAAATTTGAACTTTTTCCAAAAACAGAACTTTTTCTATTGGCACAGAGTAATCTGCTTAAAGTAGAACTATTCTTAGAGAACAAGAATTCATTTTCCTAGAGACAATATTTGGCCTTGTCCTCAAAACCAAAACAGTATATTTATTCTGCTATGGGATGGTCTCGACCTTTTTCTTCTGTAAACACAGAGCCATTTCATAAATGTCGTTTATGATTCGTTTAGATAGCATTTCCAATGTCAATCAAATATGCTTTGATTGATAACTATTGCTTTTAAAATGCGTACAGTACAAATGCTCATTTATGTATACAACCATTTTTCAAATGCATTTTTTATGTATTTTTTGGTGGGATTGTAGACTCATGCTTTAGTTATGTTTTAGATGCTTACTAATTTAGTAATGTCAGTCATAATATGTGGAGTAGGTTTTGTGGAGCATTTTAGGACCCTAGTGTAATTTTCCCGATTCATGCCCATATATAGGTATAATTCACCCTATCCTTATATAGGCATAGAAATCATAACCATATTTAAACTTAGCATATGCAGTCTAAATACGGCATGGCTACTTCCACTAGTTCTGATAATCTACAACGATTTCTTGGAAAAACCCGCCTTCAGGGACTTCCCCCTGCTTGAATATTGATTTATCCAAGAACTCATGGAGTTTTCAAAGAACTAATCTTTGATGGCTTTATTATGTCCAACCTTACGTCAAACTCAGCACCTTCAAGGTATAAATATGCCCACACTTGCCAAGGCAAACACACAGTGGTTTGGAGCAGTTCGACCATCAACTTGCCCGACGCGCCCTGCTGCAGCAAGTGCCGATGGAAGCCGACCCTCCAGCTGACGCACTGAGAGACGCTGTCCTTTCTCCAGCCGAGAAATCCAGCTCCTGTGTTTCCAGGCTACCCTTGCGGGTTGCTGGGAAATCGAATCCTGAGAGAGAGATACCAGACCTCCTTCATTTTAAAACCAAGGTACGGAGCTGATTAGACCCTTAGAGAATTCTTGGATTAGATTCTTGGCAAAGAATACTAAACTTAAGCTACACCTCACTTACTTCTTCCCTTGTACTAGACCTAGGTTAGGTACACTGGGGTAGGCGTATTTTAGAAGCACCAGTTGAGTACTTTTAGTCATTATTTATCAATGTATGTATTTTATATATTTTATGGCTTAGAAACCATACCATGCTTTTACAGTATTATTTTATAATACTCTTTGTACTTTACGCACTGTACTTTGCAACCAGTATTAAGATTGTAGCAATTAATTTCCTCTGCATGAGAAATAAGACTGTTCAAAAAATACTTTTATTGAAAACGCCCGTCTTTCTATTTCTCTGCACCTCTGGTGAAACGAAGCATGCACGATTGACTGAGTGAAATAACTATCTATTGTTTCCACGACTCTTAAGATACATTTTATCTTGTGGAAACAAAGTTGACATGTTTATGCGGTTGTCAGAAACTAATCCCTTCTTGTGAATTCGAGAAAGTTTCTAGTGACCTCTGAGCTAGCTGGCACACACAATTAAGTTTAGTATATTCCGTAGAGACCTAGTCGAACTCAGTCCTACGTCTAAACTACAGGATATACTATTCCAATGCGCAGAGCCTATTGGGAATATAGGAAGTACACTACAGCACACACAGTCCAGAGACAAGCAGTGCGCTCAAGACTTTACTTCCAAAAAAGATGAAAAGCCAAAATCTAAACCTCAGTTTAAAAAAAAGAAGGTAGCAACCCTGAAAATCAGACATTGCCAGAATTCTGAGAACACAACTTTTGAACGGGCAATGGGCTACGATGATGCTAGACAGTGCAGCAGAAGTAACAATAGCTCGCTGGAACCTGAGGACATTTCTGGTGACAGCAGACTTGAATGATTACATCACGGTGGAAATACCGGACAAAAGGGTGAGCATCCCACATAAGGTATATGAAATAACTCTCCGGAATGAAGGGGACAAGCCCAGGAAAGTAAAATGTCTCTTTTGGAAGAACCTATCATCTGGTTATGACATCCTGTTAGCAGAACAAGATAGGCCTCCAGCATTCCTTTTGGAGTGCCGTAGGGGAGAAGATATAATTTTTTTATCCTTCTCCGACCACCTTCCCATACACCTAAAACATACATATGCACAGGAGTGGGCAGTAGCCCTAGCTCCAGCATTATACAAAAATAATGGGATGAGGATTCAACCCACCAAGTGATCCCATTAAAAGCTTCACCAAATACTCAGAGGCAATACCCTATAAAGCAAGAAGCTAAATAAACAGGTCAGGGAGATACTGCATCAACTTGAATACCAGGGGGTCATTGAAACATGTACCTCACCAATGAATAATCCTTTGTTTCCTGTATCTAAACCTGACAAAACATATCTTCTACTTTTAGAATACAGACATTTAAACACTTCCACTAAGACATTTGCAGTTCAAAATGCACACAGTGCCACATTAATGATTAACATTGTGCGGAAAACATACAAAACAACACTTGGAGAGGCACTTGACAGGGTGAGTACCATTATGATGGGATACGCCTCTGAGGGCTACAAATGTAACTTTAAAAAATCAAAAATTGCCCACCTCAATGTCCTATTTTTGGGATATGAGCGGTCAAGTGAAGGGAAAAGATTGACAGCTGACTTTTTAGAAAAGGGTGCGCTGCTCCAGCAGCAACATTTTTTTTAAATGTACAATCAATACTGGAATTCCTGAATTTTGGCAGAGCATACATTTTAGATTATGCAAAAAAGAGTAAAACGCCAGATATTGAACACAGGAACGCACAAATATCCTACGTTCCATACAGGAAGATATGATAGCTTCCAAACACGCGTAAACGTATGCTACTTTGTGATCCGTATAAAGCGGGCCAATGCGGGTACACCTACTTAACATTTAATTAAGGAGAAACAGTACCAATCACATACAAATCACACCTGTACACAAATGCAGAAATGCTTTTCACTTCAACTGAGAAAACCCTGACAGCAGTTCAGACCGCTGTAGCAAGAGAAAGAGCACTGGTTCAGGCGAAGCGCTTAATCGTCGTAACCCCGGTACCGGCTTTAGAAACTGTTACAAAGGCTTGCATTCTAAATGCAAAATCCTTACATCCGAGAAGGATACAATGGGCTAATTCTCTTACTGTAACAGACTTTGAATACAGGTTTGATCTAAGTTTAAAAACACAAG
Source organism: Lissotriton helveticus (assembly GCF_964261635.1). Lineage (NCBI taxonomy): Eukaryota > Metazoa > Chordata > Amphibia > Caudata > Salamandridae > Lissotriton > Lissotriton helveticus. The sequence continues at coordinate 1,028,170,726 of NC_136063.1, forward strand.
CATCCCTGCAATGCGAACAAGAATATCCTCTACCAAATGAAATCTTGCCTCACGATCAGTATTAATATATTATTTACACTGACGGATCTGCTCAACAGGCCATAGGGAGTAAGCAGATTCCTTGAGTGGGGGATAGAGTAATACCAAATATGGATCACAGACAAGGTTTGATTATGGCAGCACACAAGGGTTTGGGCTCTGCGCATTCAGGCGTTACAGCGACTATTTCACTATTGAAACAGCGCTATTGGTGGCCAGGTCTAACAAAACAAACTAAGGACTATGGGCCAGATGTAGGTAATCTCAATTGACCTATTCTTAAATACCGAATTTTACTGATTCGGTATTTAAGAATAGGTAAATGGGATGTAGATAATTTTTCGGTAACAAATACCGAATCGGTAAGATTTGGTAATTAAGAATCGTTATTTATCGATTCGGTATACCGATTCAGTAATTCCCATTCATTCCTGTGGGCGTGGAGGCCCATAGGAATGAATGGGAATTACCGATTCGGTATTTACCGAATCGGTAAATACCAAATCGGTAATAGGGGGAACCCCTTCAAGGGTGGCAGGGTGTCACATTGACACCCTGTTGCACCCCTGAATAGTGCATGGCTGCACATGTGGCACACATACATGCCCTAAGGGCATGTATGTCTGCCACATGGCACTGAATAAAAAGCACAAAATTGCTTTTTAAAAGGCATTCGGAATTTACCACCAACTAATAGTTGGTGGTAAATAACGAATCCTTAAATGTAAAAAGCACTCACTTGAGTGCTCTCTACATTAAGGATTCGGTACTTTACCAAATCTGTATGTTAAGAATTCGGTAGTTTACCGTTTCCTTAAGTTACCGATTCAGTAAATTACCGAATCCTACAATTTAGCCACCTACATCTGAAAAGCCTAATTCCGGTCGGTAACGGCCGAAATTTGGTAATTTCGGCCATTACCGACCGGAATTAGACTTCCTACATCTGGCCCTATGTCTTGAAATGTGACATCTGTCAGCAGATGAAAGGATCCACCATACCACGCACAGCACAGACATCATTAATAAAATCAGATAAACCTCTCGTATGTGTGTATTTGGACCACTGTGGCCCCTTAAAAACAGATGGGGCTTACAAGTATTTAATGGTTGCAGTGGATTTCTGCTAATGTTTCCTATGGGTTTAGCCTCAGCGCTCGGATGACGCGCGAACTGTTATAAAATATTTGAGAGTCTTTATCAGCACATACACAGTTGGCACATTACATTCTGACCATGGTTGGGCGTTTAGCTCACGGGCTTAGAAAGAGGCCATGGAAAGTATGTGACCAACCGTTCAGAAGTGGCAGGATTGGCTATGTTCTGGGGACAAGGCACATTGATGACAGTGGCAATTTAGTATAACCTAAGGCCTCCTTTGAATGCATGTTATGTTAGCATGGCTTATTAGAAGTATAAACGCCGTTTTACTTTTTGCCACTTTTGCACACAACACTGCACATAACTGTTTTTGTAAGTTAGGCTTCGTGAAGGTCGACACATGAGAAAAGGTTTGTTTTCAACATCTCTAGACTTACATCGTGCCCATAGTCTGCACAGTGAGTGCTGAAGCCGTCAAGGTTATCATAATAGGGTAGATGTTGTTCGACATGATCGAGTAACGCTTTTAGACAAAACAATTTGGCAGCTGTGAGCCGACAGATTCTGGCGCCTTTATTTTTCCACAGTTGCCTTGATTTCACACACTTGGAAGATTTTCCGTTTCCAGGGATGCAGAGAACTAATCAATCAATCATGACACTTATAAAGCACACTACACACCCGTGAGGGTCTCAGGTCGCCGGCGAGGGGGTGCTGCTAATGATCGAAAAGCCAGACCTTGAAGAGGCTCCTGAAGGTCAGTAGGTCCTGGGTCGGTCGTAGGTTGGTGGGGAGGGTGTTCCAGGTCTTGGCGGCGAGGTGGGAGAAGGATCTGCCGCCGGTGGTCATTCCTCGGATGCGGGGGACTGTGGCGAGGCTGGCAGAGAGGAGCTGGTGGGTGGGGGTGTAGAAGTTGAGTTGAGTGTTGAGGTATGCTGGGCTGGTCTTGTGGAGAGCTTTGTATGCATGGATGAGGAGCTTGAAGGTTATCCTCTTGTTGACGGGGAGCCAGTGCAGGTCTCTCAGGTGGGGTGTGATGTGGCTGCGGCGGGGGATGTCGAGGATCAGACATGCTGCAATCGCCTCAGGAGCTTGGCCGACGTTCCTGCGTTGAGGGCGTTTCCGTTGTCCAGCCTGCTGGTGACGAGGGCCTGGGTGACTGTTCTTCTTGTCTCAGTGGGGATCCACTTGAAGATCCTGCGGAGCATTCTGAGGGTGTTGAAGCAGGATGAGGAGACTGTGTTGACCTGCTTAGTCATGCAGAGAGTGGAGTTGAGGATGACCCCTAGGTTGCGTGCATGGTCGGTGGGTGTCGGGGCTGTTCCTAGGGTTGCAGGCCACCAGGAGTCATCCCAGGCTGAGTGGGTCGAGCTGATGATGAGGACCTCCATCTAGTGCGAGTTCGGCTTCAGTCGGCTGTTCCTCATCCATTCGGCGATGGCCTTCATTCCTTCGTGGAGGTTGGTCTTGGCGGTGTGAGGGTCTTTGGTGAGGGATATGATCAGCTGGGTGTCGTCGGCGTAGGAGATGATGTTGAGGTCGTGCTGTTGGGCAATGTGGGCTAGGGGTGTCATGTAGATGTTGAACAGCGTCGGGCTGAGGGAAGAGCCCTGGGGTACACCGCAGATGATTTCGGTGGCCATGGTGCGAAAGGGGGGGGAGACGGACGCTCTGAGTTCTGCCGGAGAGGAATGATGTGGTCCAGTCCAGGGACTTCTCTTGGATCCCGGCATCGTGTAGGCATGTACCTAGTGTGTGGTGGCAGACCGTGTTGAAGGTGGCTGACAGGTCCAGGAGGATGAGGGCTGCTGTTTCTCCATTGTCAAGCAGGGTCTTGATGTCATCAGTGGCGGCGATGAGGGCGGTCTCGGTGCTGTGGTTGCTGTGGAACCCGGACTGGGACGGGTCCAGGATGCTGTTCTCCTCGAGGAAGCGGGTCAGTTGCCTGTTGACGATTTTCTCGGTGACCTTCGCCGGGGACAGGAGCAGGGAGATGGGTCAGAAGATCTTGAGGTCCTTGGGGTCCGCCTTGGGTTTCTTGAGTAAGGAGTTTATCTCGGCATGCTTCCAGCTTTCTGGGAAGGTTGCTGTCTTGAAGGAGATGTTGATTACTTTCTGGAGATGGGGTGTGATGGCTGTGCTGGCTTTGTTGAAGATGTAGTGAGGGCATGGGTCCAGTGGTGATCCGGAGTGCATGGTGTTCATGGTCCCACTGGTTTCCTCGTCGTCGACGCTGGTCCAGGAGAGCAGGCGGTTGGTGCAGGTGGTGGTCATGGGGGCAGTGGTTGTCGGGGCGATCGTGGAGATGAAGCTGTCGTGGATGTCGGTGATCTTGCGGTGGAAGAAGGTGGCTAGTAATTCGCACATGTCTTGCGAAGGCGGGATATTTTTGGTGTTGGAACTGGGGTTGGAGAGTTCCTTCACGATGTTGAAGAGCTCTTTGCTGTTGTGTGCGTTATTATCCAGGCGGTTTTTGAAGGAGGCCCTCTTGGCGGCTCTGATGAGTTGATGGTGTCTGCGGGTGGCGTTCTTGTGGGCAGCGTAGCTGTCTGGTGTTCGTTCGCGGAGTAATTTCTTCTCCAGTTTTTGGCAGGTTCGTTTGGAGACCTGGAGGTCTTTGGTGAACCAGGTGGCTTTCTTGCTGGTGTGGTTGTTGGAGGGTGTCTTGAGCGGGATGAGGGTGTTGGCGCAGTCGTTGATCTACGGTCTGAAGTTGCGGGCGGTGGTGTTGGGGTCAGCGGGTTAGGCAGGTGGGCTCTCGGCGAGGGTGTTGGTTAGCTGGTCTTCTATGACCTTGCTCCAGCAGTGTCGAGGCATCTGTTGGGTGTGGTGGTGCGTGGTGAGCTTCCTGAAGGTGAAGTGGATGCAGTGGTGGTCTGTCCAGTGGGGTTCAGTGGTGTGGTTGAAGGAGGCGTGGGGGCTTACGCTGAAGATGGGGTTGAGCGTGTGGCTGGCGGTGTGGGTTGGTGTTGTCATGAGCTGTCTAAGTCCGAGGTTGGCGGGGGTTGTCAAACAGGGTGGTGGAGCTGGTGTTGTTCTCGAGGTGGGAGTTCAGGTCCCTAAGGAAGATGTAGTCTGTGGAGGCAAGGGCGTGTATGCTGATCAAGTCGGCGATGGAGTCGCTGAACTGTGGTCAGGGTTCGGGGGGGTCTGTAGGCGAGGGTTCCTCTGAGGGTGTGGTTGGGGTTGGTGTGGATCTGGAAGTGCATGTGTTCGGCGGTGCAGAGGGTGTCGTCGGTGTTGGTCCAGACTCAGGATGTTTCTGTGGACTTTGGCGATTCCTCCTCCAATGCCGTTGGTACGGTCCCTGCGGGTGATCTTGTAGTCTTCAGGGATGGCTATGGCGATGTTGGGGGCTGAGGTAGGGTTAGCCAGGTCTCCATCAGGAAGGTGACGTCTGGGGAGGTAGAGTCGAGAAGGTCCCAGAGTTCGACGGCGTGTTTGCGGGCGGAGCATGTGTTGAGGAGGATGCATCTGAGGTAGTTGGGTTCTTTTGTTGGAGGTTTGGTGGGCCGGATGCTGGTGAAGCCGCAGATCCGGCAGGTGAAAGGTCCTTGGGTGCACTTCGGGGTGGCCCAGTAGCAGGTGTCTTTTTGTCTGGGGTTGAGTGCGTGGAGGGTGTTGGCATCATAGCGGAGTCGGGCGTTGTGTCGTTCGCAGGTGCCAGGGGTTCTGGCACTGGGCACGGTCCAGGCACGGATGGGCGCAGACGGGCTTGCCTTAGGCGTACCTTCGGCGTGCCAGTGGCGCGGCGGCGCAGCGGCCGCCATAAATGGAGAGGTGGGAGGGAGGTGCAGCTGGGAGGCGGGAGCGGAGTGGCCAATGGGGGACGAGGGGGCGGGCCAGCAGGGGACGCAGTGGCGGTAACCGGGGATTGGAGGGGGCGCCAAGGGAGAGCAGAAGGAAAAAGGGGGGACAGTGGGGGAACAAAATCACGCTACAACGTGGATGAACTAACACACACAATTATACAGGACAATTATACAGTACAATACGAATCACCAAATCCAAAACGACGAGCAGAGCCTAAGCGGGCTTCGAACCCTGACACAGCGGCAGGAGCTGGCTGGGAGCACTGGTGCAGAACAGGTGGAGCTGCGCGGTGCGTAGGGCGACATGCCTGGAGGCAGGGTAATGCTGAACCAGATGTGATTTACTCTTACATAGGTCCTTTATAGGGAAAGTGTTATAACTAGGTGCTATACTACCTGTTTTCACCAGCATTATAATATGCTTTCTCCTTTTGTGTTTTATGGAATTGTAACAATGCTGACCATATTATTTCTAATCATATGTCTGCTTATGTTGGCTAAGATACTGCACCTGAGATCACGTCGTTAAAATAAATATTTTTAACTTTACCGTGTCTGCTCTTTACTCCTGTTGTGGACTGGTATGGGAGTATAACGAAAGAGTGTTCTCACTTCCCACCATTCTTGAGTTTGTACTAAGTTGCATGTTCTAGGTTGTATAATCATTGGTTGCTTTGCTATAGGATGAAGAGCTAATGTGACACAGATGCTAGCTGGTTTGGGTTTTTTCTAGGTACTGAGGTGAGTTTCTGGTACACCACAATTCACCGATGTCCTAGGTCTCTGTGCACAGTTCTGTGTATGAGCAAGATCCTTGGAACATGGCGCAACCAACAAATGTGGTCTTATTTGAGCCTCTCGAGTAGTGCTTATATCAGTCCACGACCCACTCACTATTGTTTCCGGATGATAGTGGTGTAGGGATAAACCTACCTATAGTTACATAGGCCTCTTCAAGCTTGGTAATATAAAACGGTTTTCTATTGAATTACTACCCAGTTGTGCTCTTAGAATACATTGTACTTATCTTACACTGTGTCGATATGGCTGCGGATGATATCCCAGTACACAGCCGTATGGCTGTGCGCACTCAGTTGCAGGATTTCCAGGTCTCTTTAGATGGCATGACAGTGGTTTTTGTTGTATCTGCAGACGCAGCGTACCCGTTTGAGTTGTTTTATTCATGGGTCACGTTTCCTGCGGTTGATGCTACTACTGGTGTTTTTCACACTTATACTCCAGCTGCCGTGCCTGTAGAGTACATTCCGTACCGAACACAGGATGTTCCAATTTCTGTTTGGCAGCGTGCCATTTGGTTTAATGGCGCCCTTCCCCAAAGTATGACAGCGGTCAGACAAGGACCCTTGTCGATTGCAGGCGCTTCTTGGCCTGCTAATGTGGCGCAGTGTACAGCTGCAGAATTAAGGAACCTTTATGCATCTGCGGTGTCAGTGATAAGGGGTCTGGTTCAATTTTTTACCCGGGTGGTACGGCACATCCAGTTGGGCTGAAGCTTAGTTCCGTTATGGTTAATGCAGTTATGGGCAAGCGTCCCCAAGATAAAGATGAAATGCCTTTCTGGCTTGCCGAGAAATTTGACCAACTGGAGGCAGTATTCCTGAATGCCACTCCTGTGGAGAAACACAGGATCCTTACCATTAGTTTGCAGAAAGACTTAGTGCCGGACCTAAATGACTGTACAACTTGGGGTGTGATTTTTGCGGCAGTCTATACTAGGTGCTTTGGCACCCAGTCAATGGCTGTCCTTCCCTCCGTCATTAAGCGTGTTCAAGATGAACACAGCCGGAGGCGGCTGTCCAGTTGGGAATGTGACTCATGGGGGCGTTTGACATGGTTTGCGATCTCGTCCTTGCTAATGTGAAGAAAGATGAAGTAAGCTTCCAGGTGTCTAATGCTTTGCGCGATGTTGCTGATGCCGACCAACCCCGTCCGTTACCGAGAATTATTACGGAGGCTTATAAGACCATTGGCCGTAATAGTGTAGGTGTTAAGCCTTTTGCTAAAAAACAGACACAGTTGCAAACTCAACAGGTGTCTTCTGATAAAGATGATCGCCAGAAAGTTCCGAAACAAAATTGGAGTAAGAATAAAAAGCAGGGGAAACAGCAACAGAAACAGGGGTCCTGTCTTGCTTCACCTACACCTGTCTCTACTCAGCGAACTTATGAGTTGCGCGACCGCACTACTATTAAGTCACCTGATAGATTTTAGATTCCTGAACAATGTTCTCCTCGCTCTTTGCAGGAAACATCGGTTTCGCCCACCAGTAAAGGAGCCACGTAAGGCTGACGGAAAAGGCAAGCAGGACGACTCATCACGTCAAAGGCCTCAGTTTCCAAAGAAGAAAGTTGCAGCTTTAACAGCGAGATATGCCACAGATAGTGAGAATGCAGCTTTGGGCACTGACGCTGTTGGACAGCGCGGCGGTGATTACCATAGTGCGAGAGGCGCTGCATCCACTACTGAAGGTGACAGCGACTGACACCTTTATTGTAGTAGAAACAGCTGACCCTAGAGTGGCTCCCCCTGACAGGCTTTTTGAAATTGACCTTTTAATTGAAGGTGACATACAGCGTACTATAAAAGATTTTTTGGGGAAAATCGGACTACGACATATCACATTTTACTTGCGGAGGTCGACTGGACCCCACCATTTGTCTTGGCCGCTCCACAAGGGGAGGAGGTGATCCTCCCCAGTTTTGCGCACACTGTCCCGAGGGAGCAGGCTCTGCGTTTTTCAGAAGATTGGGCTAAGGCGCTTGCGCCGGCTTTGTACCGTACTCATTGTGGCTGGGATAAATTCTCCCCCAGTCATGAGATTCCCTTGTGGTCTATGCCACCGGCTCAACCTCAATACCCCATGCGACGTGAAGTCAAAGCTCCTGTGGCAGAAATCCTTGAACAATTGGAATATCAAGGTGTGATTGGAACGTGTGTGTCTCCGATGAATAACCCTCTTTTTACTGTGACAAAGCCGGACAGCTCATACCGTTTGGTATTGGATTACCAACACTTAAATTCTCATTGTCGTACGTGTGCGGTCCAAAATACTCACAGTTCTGCTCTTGTGGATAGTCTTGTGCGTAAATAGTTTAAACCCACACTTGACATATCCAATGTTTTTTTTGCCCACAACATGTCCTCTATGAGTAGTCAATGGACAGCGTTTACCTGTGGCGGTAAACAACGCCTCTTTCGTCGTTTGGCGATGGGCTATAAGAACAGTCCTGGCCCCTTTGCCGCCTGCATAGTGTCTCTATTGGAGAGACTTTACCCAGATGCATGTTCGTATGTGGATGATATCTATCTAACAGATGATGAATTATGGCCGCATCTGTGTCACGTAGACCGCATAATTTGTCACTTTGCGGACTTCGGTTAGAAATTTAACTTTGCAAAGTCCCACATTGCAGAGTACACAGGGTTGTTCCTGGGCTATGAGCTCAACAATGAAGGACGAGGATTAGCTCCTCACTTCCTGGAGAAATACACACAGCTGCGAGCTCCCACAATACTGAAAAATCTACAATCTTTACTGGGCTTTTTGAATTTCAGGCGTACATACATTCCCGATTATGCCCAGCGTATCAAGCCTCTTTACGCTTTGATACAACCTACTTTCTCCAAATGGTGCTGGCTGCCTGAACATTCAGCCATCTTGCAATCTTTGCAGGCTGATCTTCTAGAATCTAAATTCTTGTTGACCGGTGATAACCACACCAACCTGGTGATAAGAATCGTACCAGGGGCGGTGGGTTTCACGTACCTCACTTTTAATGAGGGAGACACGGTCCCTATCGCTTACAAGTCACACTGGTACATCTCGGCTGAGTTGCGGTTTTCTGCTGTGGAAAGAGTTTTGACAGCAATGCAAATGGCGATTCTTAAGAAACGTGCACTGTCGCAGGAAAAACCCATTTTGGTTGTTACTCCGTATCCTGCCTTGGAGGCAGTGACGAAAGCTAGTGTACCAAATTCCAAAGCTTTGGACCCACGGTGGATAGAATGGGCAACGTCATTGACATCCCCAGATGTCATGTTCATTTTTGATTCCTCTCTGCAGACTCAAGAGTTCTTGCAGTATGAATTTGTTCATCCTGCTCCTCTGACCATGCACCCATTTGAGGATTTCCGTTGTAATATTTACACCGACGGAAGCACGCAAGCGGCTACGGATTCAAAGCACACATATTCTTCGGGTCTGTGCAATTGTGGTAGGTACTACGGTGGATGGTGAATTCAAGTCTGATGTCGTGCATACACAGACATTAGGGGACTGTACTGCCCAATTGGCAGAGCTTCATGCTCTGATGCTTGCATTGGAGTACGCAGATCCCAGTGTGACTACTCTTATCGTAAGTGACACCTACTACTGTGTTCAACCGTACAATGACAATCTACCCTTTTGGACTCAAAATGATTATCGGGACTCCAGGGGTCGCACAATAAAACATAAAATGATCTGGGTTCGAGTGGCTGAACTTAAAGAATGGCTGCCACTCGTGTTTGTAATTTATACTCTGGGTCACCTGCGTATTGGTGCTCACGCTGTTGGCAATTGTCTCGCAGATGAAGCTGCGAAGACAGCCGTTGCAACATATGCAGTAGTAGCAGTTACACATTCCAAAAGTAAGATTGATGATGACATCTTGGCAGCTATTGCCACAACAGAGAAGGGAGGTAATTACCCTAAAGGATTCCCTTCAAAATACTCTTATCATTTAAGTCCTGATAAAGTTCTGTTAGAAATGAGATTTCTGGTTGGCTAAGGCTTGCGCCAAAGCAAGGGCAAGGAAGTCACCCGCCAAGATAACCCCTGCTCACCCCCTTGGTAGCTTGGCACGAGCAGTCAGGCTTATCCCGGAGGCAATGTGTAAAGCATTTGCACACGCACCCACCAGCAACAACATCCAAGGCCCACCACAAAGGAAACTCCACACAAGGTTATATATAAAAATAGCCTTTGTATTATACCAAACACATTAGATAATAAACACACAATTTACATTGTGCCACTGGCACGGGCAGAATTTACAGGGGATTATATACACAGGACAGGGCCACATGGACCACTGTCAGGAATAAGCACTTGGTAGAACTAGCACTTTGTAGGAATAGCACTTAGAACATAGGATAATTGTAGCACCAAATAATACTTGCAGAACACAACCAGTAACCACTGGTAACAGGTAGGTACACACTACGCAATCCTAACCACTTTAGGCATATATCACGCAGGTAACCAGGACCTCACTAGCATAACTATACTAGGTAAAAAAAACTCCTAGGCATAAACCATATCTAGAGGCATCAAGACAGGGTGTGCAAAACATACTACACACAGTACATTTCTTAACACCCAAAAGCATCAGCACATAAATCATAATAGCACATAAATCACATTAGGGTCCAGGCTGCGCCACTGCGCCAAAACCTAAACGTAGCAGGGCCTAAACGCTGCGGCGGGCACTAAGTGCTGCACAGCTGTGGAAGGCCAAAGTAGGGGCGAAGGAGTGCGACTCACTCCTGTGTCCAAAGACATGTCCCTAGAAAAGAAAGAACCTAAACGGTGCAGCTGCCCACTACTTGCTGGGCAGCTGTGGATCAAAACTGCGACATGGGCTCTCACTAGCCCTCTGGAAGAAACACTGCGCAAAAGGTTGCGCATTTTAGAGCCCTCTGGCTCTGAAACAACTGTGTGCATGGGAGCACTCTGGCTCCTTAAAGAAATAAATGCCCCCATCGTAGGAGCCAGGGGGCTCAGCATGGGCTCCTCGGCCCTTTAAATCAATAATGTGCCCCCGGAGCCATCTAGGCTCTGAAAACTACTGGGGCCTCGGAGCCACGGGGCTCTGTAAGGGAAACTTGCCGCAAGGAGCCCACAGACTCCTTAAAGAGATACATGCCCCCAAGCCCCTCACAGGGACTTTTAAACAAATATGGGCCAAAGGGTGGAGCGGCCCGCTGCCAAACGGGGCTGCTCGAATACTGCCCCCCCTCTCTGGACTCCCTCGCGAAACTCACCGGGGGGCGGAGGCCGGACTCTGATCCCGGCTCGTGCAGCATGCGCGGGGGCCCTCCCTTTCACTCGGGAGTCCCGCCTGCCGGCAACATCGCTTCTCTCTCCAAGCTGGCGGCGGGCAGCCTCTCCGGTCTCCCTCTCCACACGGGAGACCGGCAAGGCGCGGAACAAAGGGTCGCAGTAGGTGGCGGGCAGCCAATCCCAGCGCGGCGGTGGGCGGGAGTTCCTGGAAGCACGCGGACGTCCTGCCCCGCTCCAGGCGCCAGGCCGCCTGACTACCGGTTTTGCTGCGGCGGTGACGCCGGCATCACTTTCGGGGGCAATAACGAGGGGTAGGCACCCTCGATAAAGAAACAAAAAGCAGAAGCGGGGTGGGCACCCGCTAAGGCTCCCAGAAACGGGGAGGCACCTGTAAATAATTAAATTGCTCCCAGAAACGGGGTGGCACCTGTAAATAATTAAATTAGCGGGGTGGGCACCCGCTGGGGCCACAAAAGGGCAGGAGCACTTCCCCCTCAGGGAACACGACAGCGCTCTGCCCATGAACGCAAACATAAAGCGCCTGCCAGGCGCTGGGGCACAACAACTACAAAATTTCCGAAGAAGGATCCCCCAGAGCAAAGGGTCCCAGCAGTCCTGGGCATCAGGAGGGGCAATGCAGGGCCCAGGGGCCAGCACACAGGGCACTCCAGCAAGCAGACAGCCCCCATGGCGGTCCCTCCTGGGCCCCACCAGCAGCAAGTCCCCTCCTGTTAGGATCCAGCAAGAACTCCAGGCATCCAGGGGCTCGGCAGGGCCCAGGGAGGCAAGCCTTCCCCTGGGCCCCAGCAGCAGCACATCCCTGGTAGATTCAAGTCAGGAAACAAGAACATTTTACATGAGGTCACAGCCTCTTTTTATACACACACTTCCTTTGTCTAAAGGTGCAGGCAAGGGGCGAACCAGATGCAACTGGTTCTGGAGCACTTTGTTTTGCTCAGCCCCTCTGCCTATTCACAGGGTGGGTCAGGGACATCAGACACACCAAAGGGGGTGGAGCCAGCATTGTAGAGGGAAGGCCCAGCCCTATGCAGGTCCCAGGTGCACTCCTCCCTGCCATCAACATGCAGATCTCTCCATTCACCACCGGGGCAGACCCATCCGGACTCCTGGAGCCAGGCACACCAGCCAGCTCCAGCCAATCACAAGCCAGACAGTCAAATCACATTCACTGCACAGACAGGCCAACTTCTAGAAAGTGGCACTTCCACACTAGACAATAAATCCGCGCACATCATCGTGCAGCATTTAATCACACGAGGCCGCACATACCAAACTCGACCCTGCACTCCCCACACATCAGGAACTACCATAGACACACATATTCCCCATGGATTTCTATGGGAGGGCAGGCCAATCTCACCCACGCACTCAGAGAGCGCACGCACTTTACACTGTGCCACAGTGCTAAAGTGCGCAAAGACCAGAAATCACTATAATGAGGTAACATTAAAAGGCAACAAGTTCAAGGGTGAACCTGCCAGAAGGGCCAAGTCCAACAAGTTCCTTGGATCACTGACATAATATCGACTACAAAAATATAGGCATTTAAAATATCGACTCCAAAATATAGACTACAAAAATATCGAAGTCCTATCTACAAACAGGTAAGTACAAAAATATCGAATCAAAAATATCGTTTAAAAATATGTACTTTGTAAAAATATCGAATTTATTAAAATTAATGTAAAATTAAAAAAATATTAAAAATAAATAACTAAAATATACTTAAAAATACTTAAATAACCTTAAAATTATTAAATAATTATTTTAAGTTATAAAAAAATAATACCATTTTATTTGTTAAAACATATATATATATATTAACATAATATTATTAAAAAATATACAATATTATTACCGTAGCATAACAAGAGTGTTAAAATTACTATTCCCACTCCAGTGAGTGCAACAGTAGGGAAAGCGTTGGATAGCGTAGGGGTAAAAATCACTATTCCCACTCCAGTGAGTGCAACAGTAGGGAAAGCGTTGGATAGCGTAGGGGTAAAAATTACTATTCCCACTCCAAAGAGTGCAACAGTAGGGAAAGCGTTGGATAGCGTAGGGGTTAACATTACTATTCCCACTCTAAAGAGTGCAACAGTAGGGAAAGCATTGGATAGCGTAGGGGTAAAAATTACTATTCCCACTCCAAAGAGTGCAACAGTAGGGAAAGCGTTGGATAGCGTAGGGGTAAAAATTACTATTCCCACTCCAGTGAGTGCAACAGTAGGGAAAGCATTGGATAGCGTAGGGGTTAAAATTACTATTCCCACTCCAAAGAGTCCAACAGTAGGGAAAGCGTTGGATAGCGTAGGGGTTAAAATTACTATGCCCACTCTAAAGAGTGCAACAGTAGGGAAAGCGTTGGATAGCGTAGGGGTAAAAATTACTATTCCCACTCCAGTGAGTGCAACAGTGGGGAAAGCGTTGGATAGCGTAGGGGTAAAAATTACTATTCCCACTCCAGTGAGTGCAACAGTAGGGAAAGCGTTGGATAGCGTAGGGGTAAAAATTACTATTCCCACTCCAGTGAGCGCAACAGTAGGGAAAGGATTGGATAGCGTAGGGGTTAAAATTACTATTCCCACTCCAAAGAGTGCAACAGTAGGGAAAGCGTTGGATAGCGTAGGGGTTAAAATTACTATTCCCACTCTAAAGAGTGCAACAGTAGGGAAAGCATTGGATAGCGTAGGGGTAAAAATTACTATTCCCACTCCAGTGAGTGCAACAGTAGGGAAAGCGTTGGATAGCGTAGGGGTAAAAATTACTATTCCCACTCCAGTGAGTGCAACAGTAGGGAAAGCGTTGGATAGCGTAGGGGTAAAAATAACTATTCCCACTCCAGTGAGTGCAACAGTAGGGAAAGCATTGGATAGCGTAGGGGTTAAAATTACTATTCCCACTCCAGAGAGTGCAACAGTAGGGAAAGTAAATACTTCATATATTATTTAAAAAAAGATACATTAATATCTATAAAAAATTATTTAAAAGTAATTACCAATTTAATATAATATAATAATGAATCAATTAAAATTACAAATTACAATTAATTACTACAATTAGTTACCTATTAATAAAAATGTATTACAAATTAACAATTAATTAACAATTAAAAATTCATTAACAATTAATTCAAATGAAATACAATTAAATAAATTGAATTATTTAATTAATTATAAATAAATTACTTCCCACCCTATTCCCCTATAAACCCACAACCCGCTACAGAAAATAAATTAGTAAAATTAACATAATTAGCAATTAATCAATTGAATAAAATTAATTGCCAATTAAAATGTAATTAATTACCAAGTATAAATTAATTAACAATTAATTAAAAATGAATACCATACATATTTAATTAATTATAATTAAATTACTTCCCACCCTATTCCCCTATAAACCCACAACCCACTACAGAATTAAATTACGCAAAAATTAAAAAAACAAAATTCATTAATTTAAATAAATTATAACATAAATACACACTTTTCACACATATAATAACATAAAAAACACTATAAAAAATTCGATATTATTAAAAATTCGATAATTTTAATAAACTATATTATATACTTCGATATTTTAACTTTCTATATTTTTAACATTCGATATTACATTACCTACCTTAAAAACGATATTTTTGATGTCTATATTCTGTCCATTCGATATTTTGTCCATTCTATATTTTAAACTCGATATGTCCATTCGATATTTTTTACTCAATATTATGACTGTTTACCAAGTTCCTTATGTGAGAATTAACGATGTTGGTGACAGGTTAGTACCCAACGCAGACCACAGACAGACTGACTTTGATTACAGCAGCCCACGTTGGGATGGCCTCTTCACATGCCGGCGTGTCAGCTACTGTATCTCTTCTCCAGCAACATAATTGGTGGCGGGGTTTGTACAAACAGATGCGTGATTATGTCCTTCAATGTGGCATTTGTCAGCAAATTTATCCTTCTACTACTGCACGCCCGCCCCAAACTCAGTTGTGCATATCTAATAAACCACTTGCTTGTGTTTATTTAGATCACTGCGGTCCTTTCTCCTCTGATACTGCGTATAATTACATCTTAGTAGCAGCTGATTCTTGCACACGCATTGTGTGGTTGTGGCCTCAACGCCGTGCTGATTCCAGAACTGTCGTAAGGGATTTGCGTGTCTTTGTGGGAATTTTTGCGTGAGGTACCTTCCATTCAGACCAGGGTCCAGCGTTTGCCTCTAAGGCGTACAAGGATGACAAGAGTTCATTGGGGGTCCAGGCCAAATTTTCGTCTCCATACTGTCCTGAGGGTAATACTGTTGTGGAGCGGATGAACCATGACTTAAAGCAATCCTTGACAGCGAAGGTATTAGGACTGGCTAACCCACCTAAATAGCATACAACGTGCACTAAATAATCTCCCTAGAAGGTCTCTGGTTGGGCGGACCCCATACAAAATGCTCTTTGGCAACAAAATGTTTCTTCTGGACCTTGAAGGTCTAGACATGGTGGCGGGAGCCGCATCCTTTGACGTAGATGAACATTCTAATGTTTTACAGAACCTACAAAAGAACAGAGACAGTCTTGAAAAGGAACATTTTCCCTCCACATCTGATGCTGCGTTGCAGATTCGGGTAGTCGGCTGGCTACCCCAAGATGGCAAACTGGTCTGAGAGAAGATGGAGAACAAGAAGGAATTCGGTCCCGCCTATAGAGCTCCAGTTCCTGTGCTTGGCGTGCAGTGTACAAGAACAATCATTTTACCTCCTCTTCCTGGGCGAAAGGGGAACAGGTACATTTCCATTGACAATGTCAAACTACACATGGTGGCCGATTCTTCATAGTAGGACACCTGCGGTCTCATGTCCGGTGATGGTGAGACACTCTGTTTTGGCCTCGGATCCTGCCATCGGGCCTGATGTTGCCATTGAAATTAATACAGTTGCGAATCCTTTATTGAATCCACCTGCTGGTGATACTCTTAATGATACTGAATATACTTACCCCACTAACTTATCTATGCCTGATTTGGAGACCCGTGTGACTAATCATTGCACTACATTCAAGAAAGAACTTCAATTAGACTAATTGATGGAACTTTTGCTCCCCACTCCTCTTCACACATCATGAAGAGGGACCAGACATTTGTGACCACAGACAGACTGACTTTGATTACAGCAGCCCACGTTGGGATGGCCTCTTCACATGCCGGCGTGTCAGCTACTGTATCTCTTCTCCAGCAACATAATTGGTGGCGGGGTTTGTACAAACAGATGCGTGATTATGTCCTTCAATGTGGCATTTGTCAGCAAATTTATCCTTCTACTACTGCACGCCCGCCCCAAACTCAGTTGTGCATATCTAATAAACCACTTGCTTGTGTTTATTTAGATCACTGCGGTCCTTTCTCCTCTGATACTGCGTATAATTACATCTTAGTAGCAGCTGATTCTTGCACACGCATTGTGTGGTTGTGGCCTCAACGCCGTGCTGATTCCAGAACTGTCGTAAGGGATTTGCGTGTCTTTGTGGGAATTTTTGCGTGAGGTACCTTCCATTCAGACCAGGGTCCAGCGTTTGCCTCTAAGGCGTACAAGGATGACAAGAGTTCATTGGGGGTCCAGGCCAAATTTTCGTCTCCATACTGTCCTGAGGGTAATACTGTTGTGGAGCGGATGAACCATGGCTTAAAGCAATCCTTGACAGCGAAGGTATTAGGACTGGCTAACCCACTTAAATAGCATACAACGTGCACTAAATAATCTCCCTAGAAGGTCTCTGGTTGGGCGGACCCCATACAAAATGCTCTTTGGCAACAAAATGTTTCTTCTGGACCTTGAAGGTCTAGACATGGTGGCGGGAGCCGCATCCTTTGACGTAGATGAACATTCTAATGTTTTACAGAACCTACAAAAGAACAGAGACAGTCTTGAAAAGGAACATTTTCCCTCCACATCTGATGCTGCGTTGCAGATTCGGGTAGTCGGCTGGCTACCCCAAGATGGCAAACTGGTCTGAGAGAAGATGGAGAACAAGAAGGAATTCGGTCCCGCCTATAGAGCTCCAGTTCCTGTGCTTGGCGTGCAGTGTACAAGAACAATCATTTTACCTCCTCTTCCTGGGCGAAAGGGGAACAGGTACATTTCCATTGACAATGTCAAACTACACATGGTGGCCGATTCTTCATAGTAGGACACCTGCGGTCTCATGTCCGGTGATGGTGAGACACTCTGTTTTGGCCTCGGATCCTGCCATCGGGCCTGATGTTGCCATTGAAATTAATACAGTTGCGAATCCTTTATTGAATCCACCTGCTGGTGATACTCTTAATGATACTGAATATACTTACCCCACTAACTTATCTATGCCTGATTTGGAGACCCGTGTGACTAATCATTGCACTACATTCAAGAAAGAACTTCAATTAGACTAATTGATGGAACTTTTGCTCCCCACTCCTCTTCACACATCATGAAGAGGGACCAGACATTTGTGAATATAACTGCTTGGCCCGTTTTAGATCGGATTGTATGGGATGCTGTAAAGTTCCAGATACATGGGCCCACAGAGGTTATTAATGTTCCCAGATTACTCCGTGTTTCTATGGGGGGTGTGGTTAAACAAAATATCTGCATTGATGATTGGGACGTCCAAGCCGTTGAGGCTTTATTTTCTGATTTGAAATATTATGCTGCTTTTGATGCTGAAGATTTATAACAAGAGTCTGTGAACTATGGTGATTTGTTCTGTTACCAGCACTTTGGAAATCACTTTCTGCATAAAACAAATACATTTAGAAATGTAGTTAATTACACACAGTGCGAACATTGTCCCGCACCTGTTGAAGGCAGCTCCAAAACTCTGTTAAAAAAGTTTTCATATTTTACTGATTTTAATCATTCAAACTCTGATACATTTTATTTTAAGATGACTGAGAAGTCCTCTTCCAAGGTTAGACTCACCCACACAAAATTACTGTATTCAAAGTCCTTTATTGACCAGTTGGCTGTTGGGGGCTATGAGTTGTGGAAAGATACCATTGATCTTAAATCTGTTTGGGGTTCTAAAAGTTGGCAAGTGCAAGGCACTGAAGCTTTGCATCGTGCATGCCTCATCCCGAACCATATGTTGTTTTTGAATGCTTCTATTTCACAACCCACCTGCTTTGGATTGGCTACTTCTAAAAAAATTAAATGCTCTTTCATTTCCTGATTTGGGTGAATATCTCCATTTGAATAATTACACCAGTACTTCCCTTACTGATTTACAGACCCTGTTGTAAAACGCATCCTTTAATATTTCTGGTCTGATCCTGAAGGCTGGCTGCTGTGGCAAAAAAGTGCAGATTCCTGCCAGCACCGTTTTCTAGGTCTGACCCCTTGCTATACAGAGGTTAGAGTAGATCCCCGTTTTGAGAGTGGCCATTCTGTCACTACCTATTCTGTTGGCAAGCTATGCCAAAGTTGGCTTAGGCACTCCACTTTAGCGTCAGTGAAATTACATTTATCCAAATTACCTGACACTGTTGACCTGAATGACTTCGTGAAAGATCCTGCAGCATGCAAATCTAAAAGGTGGATATATGCTGTTTATAACGAAGTTTGGAAACTGTCACAAATCGAAGCTGCTTCTAGGCTCAGAGCTATTGATCAAGCTAATTTAGAAAAAGTACTTGCTGTGGTAGATAATAGCATTAACACCCTTTCTTCCCTTATTTACACATTAGATAATATTGTTTCATCTGTTGTTGATATTGTACAAGAAGACGTTGCAGTTCTGTACCATAGACAAAATCAATTGCGTTCTATAAAGCAGTTTGCATGGACTCTTCAAATTGATAAATCTGGCAAGGTGCCTTGGGATTATATGAACACGACATCTTTATTTTTGCCTTTTAATTTGACTGCTAAACAACAATTTATGTTGATGAAAGATGCCACATTTTCACTGCTGCATATTGAAAAACTGGAACCATTACCATTTTCAGTGGCCGAGGCAAATTCGGCAGTTTGGCTCATCCATGTGTTAATAACTCTACCTTTCACTTAGTTTAAAATTGAGTCTTGCATGAAACACTATGTGATAGGTAGATTTGAACCTTTAGGTGGTGCTTATCTTCATGAAGTCTGGAATCTCCCGTTTACATATAGGTGTTTGAGGGAAGGAAAGGAAGTTTATTTGAAAGGTGAAGACTGCACATCCACACCAGATCACTCATTAGTCTGTAGAAATCTGCAATTGCATGGTTCTTGTAATGTACTAGCACCAAATCTTGCATGTGTTTTGAAAGGCACTCACCCCCCGGCTATTACACCAACTTTCACGTTGCTTGCAAACGGAAGTTATTTGTTATTGAAAAATGAAGATTGCTGTGGTATGCTTGCGGGAATACTGTACATCGTTACTGTTTGCCAACGTGCTGTTTGCTGTAAGAATGTTCTGTTTCCTCCTCTACAGGGGAGGCTCTATGTATCCATCTGGCCTTCTATTCTGACCTTGAAAGCAGAGTTCAACAAGATGAGTCGAATAAGAGGACTTTTGTCCCAAAAGGAAGTCTCCCTTACATCTGCACGTGAAACCTTTGTGCTTCACGTTGCAAACACCCGTACTGAGGTACATGCCTTATTAAATACAGATCTCCCCCTGCATTTTGGTGCTTTGATTCAAACAATATTTAATGCCTCGTCTACCACGGGCCTGACGCACTTTTTTAAAGTAGTAAGTTTTGGCCTTGTGACCTCATTCCAAACTATATTTGGTGTGATATCAGCTTTTTTTCATTCGATTTTTTCAAGTGTCTTCGGTAGTTTCCCGTTAATTCACGCTTTGGGAGCGGGTGTACTGCTATTGATTTGCTTACTCCGAAATGGATGCACATTTTGTGCCCCACGACAATCTGCCCCGGCTGCTCCAGCTTCGTAACTGGATGCTAGAATACTATGGTTCACTGCCTCTGGCGACTCTGAGTATGCCGTATGGTTTATCTTTCCGGTTTTCATACTTTACTTGCGTGCAGCCTGTTTTCCATTGCCTGGATTGTGGATTTGAAGGGGCCCTGGATTTGTGTCTCTGCAACACGGTGTCTCCTGACCTGGATTTTAATCTACTAATGAGTCCCTTAGTTGCTCATGAAATAGATTGTTCTGGTTTCAGGATTATGGCCTACGCAGTGGCTCATGGGGTCTTGGGCAATTGGAACATATGGACTGCGGACAATGACTTTCTGGCACGCAGTTATCTCGAAGAAAGCACGAGTTGTCCTCTGTTAGACCTGTCAGCCCTAGGGTGGTCTTACCCCGTTTTTTCGCCCTTGCCTTGTATTTTCCACCATCTTTTTTGTTGGACCTAGGTCTATGGGCGCCAATCAGTGCTAAGGTGCAGGTGTTCTCTCCTACCAACATGGCTGCCACAGGCCCCTGCTACTGCAGAGTGGTCTTTTTAGTAACACATTAGTAGCCAGGAGCAGGCTGGGATACAGTAGCAATGCCATCCTGCCTTTTGTGCCCATAGCCCAGACTGTGGAAGCTCCTGGAACCTTCCGGAACTGGGGAGGGGTTACACTTTGCTGCCTTGAGAGAGTGGTCACCTGACCTAGGGGTATTTAGGCGGTAGGGCCTAGGGGAGGAACCTATACCACTGGAAGTGACTGGGCCTAGGCACTGCTTTCTAAGTTGAGTGAGGGACTCTACCAAACCCACTGATCTGGCCCAGCATTGGGGAACCCAGGAACCACCTCCAGTGAGCCAAGGGAACCATGCCGCCTCTGTGCCACCAACTCAACCCCCTTTCTTCTGCCCCCCTAAGAAACTACATAAGAAGGGTGCAAGAACCATCAAGTGCCGCAAGGAAGCCCTACCTACAGTGAGGACTGCTGGGGGATCAACCAGGTAACCGCGCTGCATCATCCAGGCGCTTTCCTGCACGATCTGTGCCCCCCTGTGCTGTCCTGCCTCAGCTATCTCGCCCTGAACTGCCAGAACTGTTTGCTGCTGGGGCTGTCTGCCTTTTAAGCGCTCCTATTTCTCAGCGCTAAAACCTCCTTGCGCTGTCCTGCCCAAAACTGTGCCTGGGAACTCCAAAGCGCCGCATTCCTAAAGCGCTGCTTGCCTGACTCACCGCTGCAGCCCAGGTCTTATCTGCGTGCCCCATTGCAGTCCTGTTGCTTCTAGGCTCTGTTGCCTCCTAAAGCACCATTGCCACTCAAAGCGCGGTGCCCCCCAGGGTGCTGCGGAGTTCGGAGAGCTCACCTCCTGTTGCCCCGTCACCACCGCCGCCCGGCGTCATCTGTGCTGTCGGAGTTGTCCGACCTCTTGCGCGCCTACCGTTTCTACCGCGCGGCCCCCTGAGCCTGGGGAGGGCCGCTGCGGGATTGCCCTGTAGGCCGCGCCGGGCCTAGTGAAGCCAAGGAGTGCGGTGTCACGTGGCTGGGGCGCTGGCCACGTCACTGGCCACGCCCCCAGCCCGCCACACACGGTGGCTGCTGCTGCCGCGCCCGCCGTAGGCGCACCCTGATAGGCGGCGGCCGGCGCGCCCCCAGGATCCACGCCCTGATAGGCTCCCGGCCCGTGAGGAGTCCCGGAAGGCCGGAGCCACGCTGGGCCTGCGGGAGGCTCCGGGAAGAGCGCCGGAGCCGCGCAGGCCTCCCCTGGCCGGCCCACTCGACAACAAGGCCGGAATTCAAGTGTAAATCCTCCCGGCGGAGGGCCCCAACTCCGAGGGAGAGCGGGGCTGTCGAGGAGCCCCCAAAACCCCAAGAGGCAGCCCCGTGACTGCTCCCCCCTGCCGGAGAGTGCACCTGGGCCCTGTTGGTCCTGCTTAATCCCGTGTGGGCCCACAAGCGCTAAGATGAGAGGGGAAAGTCCCACAGGTCCCCCTGAACTGGGTATTAGCCCCACATGGTGACTATTTTTGTAATAAAGTTAACCCCTGGCTAGGGGAGTGTTCACTGTAGCCTGCCCTTAAGCAGGAAGCTGAGTTGATATTATTGATGTGCCATGCCAGCAGAGGTTCTTATGTCTAATGATCCATGAAACACTGTTTTCTTTATCCTGCTTAGATCCCATGTAGATATTGAGGCCTACCTAATGAAATGTTGATCGAGTTCACATGGAATGAATTACGTACCTATTCTTTTATAATGAAATGTTGCCTGAGTTCTCATGGAATGATTTTACCTATGCCTACAATGAAATGTTGCCTGATGAGTTAATGCTGAATTGATTACAATGAATTATTTACCAGCAATGAGCCTAATCTAGATAAAAGCATTTGTTTTAAAAAGATTAGCTGGTGTGGTCTTGGTTTATTGCGTGCGTTTTCTGTCTCACTGTGAGTGTGTGCTGCATGGCTACTCTACACCTTGCTTTCGGGTGCCTCCCCGCTCGCGCCAAGCTACCGCAGTGGAATTGGTGACCCCAGTTCTCACATCGTCTGATGGTGCTAGAGGCTCCGGTGATTGAAGAACATGTATGTTCATTTCCATTACTTAATTAGATGGCTGAAATGTTCATGGAGGATTTCAGCTTCATAGAAACGTACTGGACTCGTGAACTTTTTCTCTGATGCATAAATGTTTTTTACATTTTTTTTAGGTCTTATTTACAACATGGCCACCCATGGATGTTTTCATTGACTTGGTTACTTTTTAATTCGGATTATTACTCCCAATTATCAAGTTTGGCAAACATTCTGAACTTGGTTCTGTCTCATTCGAACTTGAACTTTGCGTTCTATCGTGCCTCCTTTATTGTGCGTTCTCCCATCAAGGGAGGGTGTAGTATGGCTTAAGGCCTCCTTTGAATGCATGTTATGTTAGCATGGCTTAATAGAAGTTTAAACGCCATTTTACTTTTTGCCGCTTTTGCACACGACACTGCAAATAACTGATTTTGTAAGTTAGGCTCTTGAAGGTCGACACATGAGAAAAGGTTTGTTTTCAACAGCTCTACACTTACACCGTGCCCCTAGTCTGCACAGTGAGTGCTGAAGCCGTCAAGGTTATCATAACTGGGTAGATGTTGTTCGACATGATCGAGTAACGCTTTTAGACCCAACAATTTGGCAGCTGTGAGCCAACTGAGATTCTGGCGCCTTTATTATTCCACAGTTGCCATGATTTCACACACTTGGAAGATTTTCCATTTCAAGGGATGCAGAGAGCTACTTGCTGATCCAGATGTGATTTACTCTTACTGAGCGGAAAGGTAATGGGGTCCCTCACACAAGCCTAAGAGACCCTCTGTAGTTTATAAACATAGCTCCTATATAGGGAGGGTGTTATAACTAGGTGCTATACTACCTGTTTTCACCAGCATTATAACATGCTTTCTCCTTTTGTGTTTTATGGAATTGTTACAATGCTGACCATATTATTTCTAATCATATGTCTGCTTATGTTGGCTAAGATACTGCACCTGAGATCACGTTGTTAAAATAAATATTTTAACTTTACCGTGTCTCCTCTTTTCTCCTGTTGTGGACTGGTATGAGAGTATAACGAAAGAGTGTTCTCACTTCCCGCCATTCCTGAGTTTGTACTAAGTCGCATGTTCTAGGTTGTCTAATCATTGGTTGCTTTGCTATAGGACGAAGAGCTAATGTGACACTGATGCTAGCTGGTTGGGGTTTTTTTAGGTACTGAGGTGAGTTTCTGGTACACCACAATTCACCGATGTCCTAGGTCTCTGTGCAGAGTTCTGTGTATGAGTAGGATCCTTTGCAACAGCAATATTCTATCAGTAATGGTAACATCAGTGGATTAAATGGAGTCATTATCCTCAGGCGATTTGCAAGTTTGATTGTAAATGGCAGCTTCAATCAATCAATCAATCAATCATGCCATTTGTATAGCGCACTACTCACCCGGGAGGGTCTCAAGGCGCTTGGGGGGAGGGGTATGCTACTGCTCGAACAGCCAGGTCTTGAGTTGTTTCCTGACGGCGAGATGGTCCTGGGTCAGCCGAAGGTGGATGGGGAGGGAGTTCCAAGTCTTGGCAGCCAGGTAAGAGAAGGATCTTCCTCCGGCGGTGGCTCTTCGGATGCGTGGTACGGCTGCGAGGGCGAGGCTGGTGGACCGTAGCTGGAGGGTGGGCGTGTAGAAGGTCAGGTGGTCGTTGAGGTACTTGGGGCCCAGGTCGTGGAGAGACTTGTGTGCGTGGGTGAGGAGCCGGAACGTGATCC
The DNA here is from genome assembly GCF_964261635.1 of Lissotriton helveticus. Taxonomy (NCBI): domain Eukaryota; kingdom Metazoa; phylum Chordata; class Amphibia; order Caudata; family Salamandridae; genus Lissotriton; species Lissotriton helveticus. Next base: position 1,028,194,934 of record NC_136063.1, read on the forward strand.
TCTTGTCGACGGGGAGCCAGTGCAGGTTCCTCAGGTGGCTGGAGATGTGGCTGCATCGGGGGACATCCAGGATGAGTCGGGCGGAGGCGTTCTGGATGCGCTGGAGTCTTTTCTGTAGCTTGGCTGTGGTTCTGGCATAGAGGGCGTTTCCGTAGTCCAGTAGGCTGATGACGAGTGCCTGGGTGACAGTCTTCCTGGTCTCGGTCGGGATCCAGCGGAAGATCTTGCGAAGCATATGCAGGGTGTTGAAGCACGATGAGGAGACGGCGTTGACTTGTCTGGTCATCGAGAGGGAGGGGTCCAGGATGAAGCCCAGGTTGCGTGCGTGGTCGGTTGGCTTGGGTGCGGTGCCCAGGGCTGGGGGCCACCAAGAGTCGTCCCAGGCGGAGGGCGAAGATCCCAGGATGAGGACTTCCGTCTTGTCCGAGTTCAGTTTCAGGTGGCTGTCCTTCATCCACTCGGCGACGTCTTTCATCCCTTCGTGTAGGCAGGTTCTGGCGGTGTCGGGGTCTCTGGTGAGGGAGAGGATCAGCTGGGTGTCGTCGGCGTAAGAGATGATGTTGAGGTTGTGCTGGCGTGCGATGGCTGCGAGAGGTTTCATGTAGATGCTTGAAGTTCAAAAGAGGAAATCAAACTGTTCTTGTTCCGCCAATCTCTGCCTTGCAACAGAACAAAGGCTGCCCCAGTTTTAATCACTTTAACTTGAGGAGTATATTGAGATTCACCTTTAAAGACAAAAGCATTAACTTTGAAATCACACTCCCATACCTTGTGCTTGGTATCATACAAACTCTTTTGTTTGTTCTGTTTCTCCAGCACACTATCTCTTACACTTAGATCATGTGAATTACCTTCATCCCCAGCGGACTCACAACCTGAGGCAAGTTGTAGCCAACCTGGGCAAAGTTTAGTTTTTGCTTCTCTACCTCTCACACAACTTAAGGGAGACACACCAGAGGTAGAGTGAGGAGTAGTTAAGTAACTCCAAATTTTGTCTACTGAAAATGTTATCACATCTAATCGAGCAGAGAGTGAAGTTTGGATACCTTGTTTTAGAATACAATTAGCTCTTTCCACGTGACCATTGGAAGATGGACTATAAAGAGCAACTTTCAAATGTGTAACATCAAATCTTGTTGTAAAATTATTCATTTCTCTAGACACTAAATGTATTCCATTGTCTGTGACCAAGAACTGTAGACATTCAATTAAAAATATTTTCTTAAGAAAGTCAATAGCTGATTTATTGTACTGTGAATCCACAAAAGAGTATGGAATCCATTTACAAAAGTAATCAACCAACACTATAAGAAATTTCTATTAGATGGCAATAAATTGAAAGGCCTGGAAAAACCAAGAGCTGCTTTAACCCAAGGAACTGAAGGCAAAGATACAGGCTGAAGTGGCTTGATAGCGGTAACCCAATGTTTGTCCGAAACCAGGCATTGAAGACCCCTATCAATTAGAGCAGCTACCATCCTGTTCAAACCAGGCCACCAGAAAATTTGTTTCAATTTTTTTACTTGTAGACGAAATACCTAAATGACCATTATGAGCCATCATAATGATGCGCTCACGTAAACTTGATAGTGGAATAAACAAATTGCCCTGCATACAAATTTGTCCAACATATGAACTTTCCACAGCCACGCTAGCAAAACTATGCAATTCTTCAGATTGCAATTTCCCAGATGGCCATTCTAACTTAGTAAAGTTGAAGATCTTCTGAAGATTTTCATCCTTAGCAATGACAGACTCCCACTCTTCCTTTGATATTATCCCATTGCATGCATGAACAGCATCCACTATAGCAACAACACATTCCTCATCCCCTCCAATATCAGGCTCCAAGCTTAGAGGCATGAAGGATAAACAATCTGCTATAAAATGTTTCCCACCTTGGATGTATTTTATGGACATGAAACTCTTTTAGTTTTGAAAATAACCTCATTAAGCGTGGCAACGCATTGCCAGTCCATTTCCACTTAGTAAATATACTAGTGGTTTGTGGTCAGTGAATAAGTAGAAACATGTTCCCCAGATATATGTCTTAAACGTATCCACCACCCAGACATAGGCAAGGCCTTCACGCTTGATGGTACTATAGTTTACCTCAGCAGCAGACAAAGTGCGTGATGCAAATGCTACTGTATTCTCGTGTCCATCGACAAATTGTCCAAACACTGCTACAATACCTTTTAGACAAGCATTCACCATGATAAAAGATTTACCATTCGGGTCAAAAGATTGTAGAGTGGGAGCACTAAGTACTCGGTTGTACCAGCAAGGCGTACCCCGGAACAAAACCTGCATAGTATTCGAAAAAGTCCTAAAAAGGATCTTAGGGTAATGTTGTCTTTGGGAGCAGGAGCGGATCTTATGGCCTCCACAATACAAGCCTTTGGATTAATCCCTTCTGCTGAGACGGTATGGCCTAAGTATTCCACTTGTTGTACAAACAACCTACACTTATCCACTTTCACTTTCATACCATACTCTTCTAATACTTTAAATACTTTGTTTACGTCAAGCATATGCTCTTCTTCAGTTTTTGAATATACTAGTATATTGTCTTTGTTCGCCTGAACCTGAGGCTCATTACCAAATAGGGCGTCCATCATCCTCTGGAAGACACTTGCAGCTGATGCAAGGCCAAATGGGAGCCTCAGGTACTTAAACGCTCCAAAAGGAGTGACAAAAATAGTTAAGGGTTGAGATTCTGAATTTAGTGGTATTTGGTGATGAGCAGAATGGAGATCTATTGTGGAGAAACACAGCCCGTCCAATGTTGACCATCATTTCTTATTAGCGTGGAAGGGGGTGACAGTCCACAAGTATGTTCTGATTTAGTGACTTCAAATCCACACATAATCTCAGATCTCCTGAGCGTATTCTGGTCAAAAGGACGGTAGAAACCCACTAAAAAGAATCAGTTTTAGCAATAATGCCTTCAAAAGTAAGGGATTCTAGCGAAACCTTCAAATCATCCCTTATACTTAAGGGTACAGGGCGGACTTCGCAAATAACCGATGTTAAATACATTTTTAGCTTGATCGTGTGTTCAAACCTGGGGAATCTGTTGGCCATTGAGTGAGTCTTGCTGATTTGGTTCTCTACAGCTAAGAAAGCCATATCTCCTGGTACTACGGGAACAGCATGCCCTGGGCGCAGGTAAATTCCTAATTTGTCCAAGTCATGGCAACCAATGATGTCCCTTCCTTTCACTGCAACATATACATTGGTGCTGATTTGTCTATCCACTCAAGAGACGTAATAAAGTAACATGTAAGCTCAATGTGCTGTTCGCCAAAAGCATGAGGACAAATATCAAGGGAACTCAAAATTGTTTCAACTGGCCAATGCTTAGGGAATGTGGAATCCGCTAATATTGTGACCAGTGCACCCGAATCTGCCATCATTGTAATGGTCTCACCACCCACTGTAGCTTGGCAGAAACGCCCTTTGATGGCTCCTACTGGGTCAAGAGAAGGGGTGTCAATAGTGAGAATAACATTAAAAAATCTCGCACTACACTCTCTCAACTCATCAGAAAAATTGGAAATATCCACATGACTAATTCTGACCTTATCAGAATTAGCCGATATGCTTCCTCATGCTCCCTGAAAATGCCGCACTCAGGGACAACTATTCATTTTTTTCCTAAAGCAGGACAAGTGGGATGGTTACCGAAATGACTCCTCGAGCCACACCTGTAACAAATTCCCTTCTTAGGTTTAATTGCTTTGTTAAGGGTAGCCTCCATTGAATCATCTGTAATAGATTAACAGGAGATGAACTAGGGAAATCATTATTTGTATGCAAACCTAACTATTTGTAACCTGAGAGGTTATTATTAACCTCTCTATACGTTATGTTATGTTATGTTATAAAGTTTTTGTATAGCACCTATCACCGCCGGTCTCTAAGCGCTTAAACAGAAAGAACATAACATGCTGTCACCCCAAAACCCTCTGCTATCTCTGATTAGGCCGGAAGTATTGCCTTTTTAAATAGGTACGTCTTCAATTTCTTCCTGAAGGAAAGTAGCTGTGAATCTTCCTTCAGACTGGCCGGTAGCTCATTCCAAAGTTGCGGAAGAATCACCGAGAAAGCTCTGCCTCCTTTAGTTTTTAGTTTAAATCTGGGTTGAGTCAGATTGGAGTTCTGACCTGAGCGCAGAGTTCTGCCGGGAACATACCTCCTCAGGCGCTGCTTAATGTACTCTGGGGCTTTACCAAGGAGTGCCTTATGGGCCACACAGAGACATTTAAACTGAACCCTGAGCTTCACAGGCGGCCAGTGCAGCTTCCAAAGGAGTGGGGTTGCATGTGAGTTTCTCGGTAGAGAAAAAATCAATCTAGCTGCATCGTTCTGCACGACCTGCAGCTTCCTCAGCAACTTCTGTGGCAAACCAAGATACAGAGCGTTGCCATAATCTTGCCTCGAGATTACTGTAGCAGAGACGATGGTTTGTAGGGTGGAGGCTGAAAGAATAGGGGTCAGCTTGCGTAATTGCCTCAACACACCCGTGCAAGAGCCTACCACAGCCGAAACTTGAGGGGCCATGGTAAGATCTGCGTCGATCTTTAGACCTAGACTTTTTACCACCGTACCGGGAGTAGGAGTTTTTCCTAATTCTGGGGGCCAGTACAGATCACCCCAAGGATTTGCCTGGTTGGTGAGCACCAGTTCCTCCGTTTTCTCAGCATTCACCTTCAAGAGGTTGTTGGTCATCCAATTGACCGTGAATCTGAGCAAGTTCCTCACTGATTCCTGACCCTCCCTTGTATCTTCCAGCTGCACCAGCAGCTGGGTGTCATCTGCGTAGTAAAAGATTTCACAATTCCTACGTATGAGCTCCTCCATCAGTGGTTGTAGGTAGATGTTAAAAAGTAAGGGGGAAGTGCGGACCCTTGGGGCACACCCCATGTCACCTCACTAATCCCTGACAGCTGGTCCCCCATCTGAACCCTCTGAGTGCGTCCTGACAGGAAGGATTCTAGCCACTTGAGCGCCTGTCCTGTTATCCCCAGCTTAGCGATACGGTCCAGCAAGATGGTATGGCTGACCCTATCAAAAGCTGCCGACAGGTCTAACAGAATCAGGGCGCATGGCTGTTTCTTGTCTGCCCTGACTCTCAGCTCATCGGTGACTGTGGCCATAACTAGTTCTGTACTATGCTGTGGCCGGAAACCAGCCTGTCTGGCATGGAGTAGATGGTGTTCCTCCAGAAAGCTGGCTAACGTGTTCAGGACGTGTTTTTCTAAGATCTTACTCAGGAGTGGTAGCTGGGAGATAGGCCTATAGTTTTTCAGTACCTTAAAATCGGCTCCCGCTTTCTTGAGGAGTGGGGAGACTCTAGCTTCCTTCAGCTGGGCTGGAAGGTAGCCCGCTTCAGTGAGGCATTCAGTAGGCTCAGTAACTGAGACTGAATACCGGGCAAGGCCAGTTTAAAAATTTTCGGGGGGCAGGGATCTGTGCTAGAACCTGATTTGACATGGCCAACAAGCTCCGCCAGTCGCTTTTCATCAATATATGGGAAGCTGTTCATGGTCCCCGTATGCAGCTGACTATCTTGGCAGGATGGCAAAGGCGGTCCAGCTGGGATCGTAGTAATATCCGTCAAGATGTCCTGTACCTTCTGGAGAAAGAAGCCTTGAAAGGTATCGCAATCGGGTTGATCACCCGCAAGACTTTTCTCGCCCAGCTGCGTAAGTTCCCTTAAAATCACAAAAGTCTCCCTTTGTTTGTTTGTAGCCTCTCTAATCCTGTTCTCATAAAAGGCGGATTTCATCGCCAGGATGTCCATCTTGTAACTAGCAAGAAGTGATTTAAAGGTTAGTGACTCTGCTGGACAGTAATTGAGTCTCCACCTTCTCTCCGCCTTGCGGAGGACTTGCTTCTTTTCCTTGAGAGAAGTGTCAAACCATGGGGCTCCCTTTCCTTTTGTTCTAGTCCTCTCCATTCGCCCTGGGGCAAGCTTATCTAGCAATATCAATTGTCTCATTCAAGGTCGAGTTTTTACATGTCAAATGTCTCTCCTTAACCTTCTTGGAGTAACAGTTAAAATCAAATTGGTCTCAAGTAGAGGTCCACATTGTTCTCAAACTCACACTTGGACACTAATACACGCAATGTAGCAATATATTCCTCCATAGTCTCATCCACAGCCTGTTTGCATTTAGAAAAATTCTCAAATATGCTCAACCATTCCTTCCATTTAATATCAAGTCTGCCTGGTTTCTGTAGGAAGGGAGGAGGGTGCATAGCTTGAACAGTTGCCATGATACTGAATCTCAAAGTTGGAAACAAAATGTTTCACCTGAGTCAATGTGTGAACAAAAAATCTCACCTGAAACAGGGTGCACTCATCAAATAAATCCTCTCAGTCTCCAGCATTTTCTGTATTTGTCTTCCTGCATGACAGGCCCAAAACAATGAGGATTAGTGGGAAAACGCTGCTCAGAAGCACCCAATAATTGCAAACGCGGGAACAGCTGCTTGAAAGAAGTACATGGACTCCTACGTCAAGCGTGTGCATCAAGACGCTCAAGACGCAGGGTGACAGGTCAAGTAGGCATTGCCAAGATGCAGAAGAGACGTGGTCCTGGTAGCGTCACAACAGGAGGAAGGCACACGAAGGCTTGAATCTTGGCTGCAGTCAAAAACTCCGGCAGCCTCGCAATGGCAAACATCCAATACAGGATAACGAGCAAAAATAAAATAACACAAAGTCTCATGAACAGAGATCTGACTCACGGTCACACCTCAAATGTGATACAGTGCACGGCCGTAACACGTCCAATAACAATGTTCGATCAGTGGGTCTTCATGTTCCCCAGAAGAGAATCATAGTGAAGATTCTTTTTGTTCTCCCTTTCTCTTCCTTTGAGGCTTACCCCACTCCTGGTACCAACATGTGGGAAGGGAGCAATGTAAAGATTTGCAAGAGAAACAGGCACTTGTAGAAGTTCAAAGATACATCTATTCTAAGCGAACAACCCACCACTAAGGACGCATTCAGATGCTTCAAGGGACTCACCAGGAATGACCCTTGAGTTCCAAGAACCATCCCGCATGTTCCGTAGAACATGGAATAACAATCAAAAGAATACAGTAGAAAGCGATGAATTGCACATGCTACAGTGCCACAGCAAATGGGTCAGGAGTATGGGATCTTAATTGACTCCATAGGCAAAGTGGCAGGAGAAGACTCATGGGGGCATATTCTCAAGGACTTATTGCCGAGTTATCGGCACTTTAGTGCAGCAAAAGTGGTGAAAGAATTATCGCCCCATTCTCAAGCTGATGCAAACTGCAGATCTCGCCAGTTTTCCAGCGATAGCTTCCACTAAAAACATCACCACAGATGAGAGCGACAACTAACGCTAATGATATGCAGAGTAGGCGTTCCCATGCAAAAACACGCGAAAACACCACTTTGCGATATTCTCAATGACCAGCCAGACCTGCGATCCAAAAACAGGCGATAAGGCGCGTTAGTAGCAGGGATTCAACACCTGCCCTTTACTGGTGTAAAGCAGGATGACTACCTGCAGTATGAAAGGGAGCCCAGCACACAGCCACATCTGGAGACCAACACATGTCATGGAGACAATGATCATGCAGCTCGGAGACCCAAGAGGTCCACAACACCCACCCATTGTGGACATGCGCAGACAGGCATGGCAATACTGTGCCGTAGGAATGCAAGTGATGCAATCGCACAGCGCACATAAGTATGGGTTCAGGGGAGGGAGGAGCAGCTGTGAGGTAATGTAACACACAGTGATGCTGCTCATATGCCACATGCAAGACATGTCAAAAATGAATCCCAAAGTTGCATACATCCCACACCACCCCCAACAAGCCACTTCACAGTTCCTGAATACAAGCAGATGACAAACCAACACTAGGGACGAAAGCTCCTTTGTCTGAACTATCAGGCGGAAGCACATCTGCACCTATGACCTCGGAATTGCATGTGCCCGGCACCCCCTGACAGATACTATAGCAGCTGGTGCCGACTCCCACACTACGCACAGCCAGACGAGAGACCAACGTATACACACCCCACACACAGGAGTCCTTGCTCAAAGCTATCTTGCATGGAATGGCCTCCACACTTACTCCTGCAACATCCCAGGCATATAACCGGTGCACACTAAAATAACTCATTGATCTGAGACGTGGCATTTCATCCACAGAACTGGCACAGGTCAGAACAGTGCCTCTTCAACAAGAGCCACTAACGCATTGGCCGAACATCCCGGACACATGCACAACCCCTGTCACGTGGAACTGTAGCATGCGCGAATGCTGCATTTACTTGGGGCACTGTGTAACAAGTGAAATGCAGAGGCACTTGTTAAGTAAGTAAAAGTATTTATTCCAAAAGAAGAAACTCCACCCGGCAACGGAGCGTCTGATCAGCGGCAAGCCAACGGTTACAATGGCAAACCGTAGATCTAACGTCCATGCACGGATGACCAGACATTTGTAAGATAACATGTTATACACGAGCTCTTAAACATATCGTCACACGCCGCGTGGGGCTCCACGCGGCGTATGACGTAACTTTATACATTACATCACCTTCCTCCTTACAACAGCAAACAAAGAGGAATTAAGTAAATACTTAAAATTTCACAAATTCATTGTACCTTTCTGGGGTTTTAATACGTCTGCCGAATGAAGAAAATTGTTGATTAATGGCAGTGTTTTGAATATCCAAACCATGTCTGACAGGAAGTGGTTCATCAGAATGACACGGAACATCCAAATCATGATTGACCGGAAGTGATTCATTAGATTGACTAGAATCATTCGCTACATGTGGACCATTAATCCAAAAAGACCAGTCTAAATCATCAGAGATGTTAGAGTACACTCTACTTTTAATAATTTCAGCTTGACGTTCTGTAATCCTTACTAATTGGCGCTTATTCCACCAACCTCTTTTATTAAGGAAAGCGGACCCTTTGCTGACTTTTAACACTTGAACAGGTGTACAAAATTTTGAACGACCTTTCGTTACCTTTCCAGGACTTTTAATTAACACCCAGTCACCTACTATAATATTCACAAGATTACTGTTTAAATCCTTGTCAAAATTTAATTTCAGTTGATTTTGTTTTTCTCGTACAACATTCTTAATTGAATGAAACTCGGGAGGTTTCTTTACAGAATCTCTTTGTAACCATGATGGAAACAAAACAGAACGATTTTCTCTCCCCCTCAAAAGGGAAAAAGGGGATACGCCAGTTACACAATGAGGGGACGTGTTGTAATGCCAGACTTTTCGGGTAACAAATTCTCCCACTTTATAACCACAAGATATAGCAGTCTGGATACCCTCCTTAATTACTCTATTTCCTCTTTCTACGAGACCATTTGAAGATGGGAAATATAAGGCTACTTTAAGTTGTTTAATATCTAACTTTTTTAAAAACGTATACATTTTATCAGACACAAAATGTGTACCATTATCTGTAACTATAGATTTTGGAGTTCCTTCCAGATCAAAAACTTTCTTCAGAAAAGTAATGGTGGAATTTGAATCTGGCGATTTAACAAAGTCAAAGTATAACCATTTAGAAAAATAATCGACTAAAAGGATCACATATTTATTCTCCTGTTGAAGAATGGAATATGGACCTGAAAAGTCTACTCCAACTTTTTCCCAAGGTGAATCGGGAAATTCCGTGGGGTGTAAAGGCATTCTCGTAGTGCGCCAATGTTTGTCTGATAATAAACACTCAGGACAAGTATCAATTAGATTCTTGACCTGAGCATCCAAGGACGGCCACCAATAGTTTTGCTTAATCCGCATAGAAGTCTTTGTTATTCCTAAATGCCCCTGATGTGCCAAATTAATAATAGATTCTCTCAGTTTAAAAGGGGGAACAAATTTCTCACCTTTGCGAACAATATCGTTTTCAACAAAGAGTTCATCTGCAACTTGAGCGAAACTCCGTAGCTCTCCGCTCAAATTTCTCGGTTCAGGCCAATGGTGAGTAGAAAATTCCATAACTTTCAAGAAAACATTATCATCTTTAGTGGCATTTTTCCAATCTTCCTCTGAAATGATAGTACTAACTTCATTTATGGCATCAACTAATGTGACGCATTCTACATCTTCCACTACCGAGTCTTCTTCATCATCTTTGCACATAGCCATTCTGGATAAACAATCAGCACGAAAAAAATTTCCACCTACTATATGCTTAACTGTAAAATTAAATTCTTGTAATTTTGACACTAGCCTCATGAGCCGAGCTGACAAAGATGTAGAGTTAGATTTAGTAAATATATAAATCAGGGGTTTGTGGTCAGTAACTAACTCGAATTTCCTTCCCCAAATGTACATTTTAAATTTGTGAACCGCCCAAGAACAAGCTAACGCTTCCCTTTCGATTGTACTGAATCTTTGCTCAAAATCTTTTAATGCTCTAGAGGTGAATGCAACTGTTTGTTCTTGTCCGTTCACTCTCTGGGTAAGAATTGCCCCTAAACCTGAAATACTTGCGTCTACTGTAATAATTGAGGTGGCATCCTCCCTAAATGCATGTATGGCTTTTGCAGAAATAATCATTTTTTTGACTTCACAAAAAACTTTATTTAAATCATCGGTCCAAATGAAATTTGACCCTTTTCTTAAAAGTTGTCTCAGTGGCTCAACTAACTGCGAATAAGATTGCACAAACCTGGCGTAGTACTCTGCCAGACCGAGAAAAGATCGCAAAGCGTCTTTATCTGGGGGAGGTTTTGCATCTTCAATAGCCCTAACAACAGAAACTTTTGGAGTAATGCCTTTGTCTGAAACAGTATGACCCAAATAGTCAATTTTATTTACTGCAATTTTGCATTTTTCCTTATTAACTGTCATATTTTTAGAGATTAAAATTGATAGGACTTTTCTGAGAATTTTGTTATGTTCGTCTAAAGTTTCAGCAAAAACTAAAATGTCGTCCAGGTATGCTTGAACGCCTGTAATTCCTTGTAGTAACTCAGCCATTAACTTCTGAAAAACACTACCTGCGGACGCCAGCCCAAAAGGAAGGCGCAGGAATTTGAAAGCCCCGAAGGGAGTAATGAAAGAGGTGAGTTCTTGTGACTCTTTAGACAATGCAACCTGGTGGTACGCTGACCTCAAATCTATCAGTGAAAACCACCTGACCAATGTTTGCTAGTAGTTCATGGATTCTTGGTAGGGGATGACAGTCGATAATAATGTTCTTATTTAAAGAGCGTAAATCCGCACACAACCTAATTTTTCCAGTCTTTTTTCGAATGACTACAATTGGTGCGACCCATTGAGAAGAATTAATAGGGGAAATGATACCTTGTTTGCATAAATCATTTAACATTTCTTTTAATTCTGTTCTAACGCTCAACGGAACTGATCTGACTTTGTGTGCTACAGGCTGAGCCTCTGGGGTTAATCTTAATTTATGCTCGAATCCTTTCACGCTCCCAACCATCTCTTCAAAAACGGGTTTAAATTCTGATAAAATGTCCTGAATATTTGCATTAGAATTCTCTATGCTGGCCACAGGAAGCCTATCAGAAACTGCTTTGAATTTAGGCAAGTCTCCAACTTTGATGGGATTATCCTCACCAGGAACCAGATAAAGTCCCATCAAGGCTAAATCTTTCCACCCCACAATGTTTTTACCTTTTTCGGCCACATACATTTTTGTAACTGTTTCTCTTCCCAGACACTGAACCAAACCTTCAAAATAACCCAACATATTAATATCCTTCTCCCCAAACGCTCTTGGATTGACATCAGATTCCAATAATTCAACTCTTTTGTCCCATTTTTCATAAAAGGTAGAGTCTCTGAGGATGGTATATGGCGAACCCGAATCCGCCATGACCTGCAATTGAACATTATCAATAATGGCGGAACATAAAGGACCCTTAATAGATTCTACATCGCCATTAGAATCCAAAGTTACAATAATGTTTTTAAATGAATTTGCACAATCATCTACATCAATGCAATTAATATTAGGGTTTTTCTTTGCAAATCTACAAACGCCTTGAAAATGGCCTATTTTTTTACAAATGGAACAACGCTTTTTGATACCTGGACAGTTTGTAGCATTTGCTAAATGATCCCTTGAACCACATCTGTAACAGAAAACGTTCTTTTTCTTTTGAAAATTTTTGATTTGACTTTTGTTTTTAGGATTAATTGCACAAACAATACATTCTTGGTCAGAATCAGAGTAGTCTAAAGCGTTAATTCCTTGATTAGATGGTTCCATTACAACCTTACTGGTTAAAGTGGAGCGTTCAATACTAAGTGCCAGGTCGATGACTTCACTTAAAGATGGATTTTTACATCCAAGAATCCTTTGTTTGATTTTTCTAGAGACACAATTGAACACAAACTGATCTCTTATGAATTTATCCGGGGAAGGTTCAAAATTACATGTGATAGCAAGAACTCTAAACGCAGCAATGTATTCTTCAACCTTCTCTTCCTCCTTCTATTTCCTGGAATAAAAATTGTGTCTCTCAAGCATGATGTTAGGCTCATCACAAAATTGTTTTTTAAGTCTAGCGATGGCTTCAATATATATATTCCAAGTATTATCTCCACTTTCATCTTGAGAAATAGGAGGGGCAATAGGAACAATACTTTTAAAAATTTGTTGGCCAGCTTGACCTAAACAACCAAAAAGTAATGCAAATTTTCGTTGTGCAGAGTAGCCAGCAGCATCAATGGCAACTAAATGATTCTCGAATAAATCAAACCATTCCGACCAGATAATGTTAGGGGTACCTGGTTTACTCAAGAAAGGAGGTGGCTGTGTAATCTGATGCCATTGGTTATCAGTCATGTTCAAAATTGAAGGGGTAAACAAGGCAACTCCTAACAGACTTTAAATGATGCAGTTATCACCAATTTGTGAATAAGTAACTCTTAACAGACTTTAAAATAATGCAGTTATCACCAAATTGTGAATAAACGAAGTAAATGGTATTTAGAACATATAGTTTTCTCTTGGACTGATGGAGCGTGCGTATCGCAGTAGTGACACGCAGAGGGAGCAATTTATTCAAGCGTGCGCATCGCTGATGAGAATACAATTGAATAAAAGAGCGAGCGTATCGCTGTAATTGTTTGTAACATTAATATGTAGATTGTTAGAAGCGTGCGTATCGCTGAAGCAATACGCGTCTAAGTCTTTTGACTTGGTTCGTCTTGAACATATTTTTTCAAAATAAACTAAATGGTTAACAGTACCTTGTTCCAGACGGGGAAAACGTCTACCTTTTGTGTTTGTTTTCTTTCGTCGAGCGCAAACCAATAGAAATGCGCGTTTAAATGCACGATTGTAGCCGTCCAATGGGTGAGGGTCGATCTGGCCAAAAAGAGAATGTGTGGCGAATAAACGAACCCCTCTCAGTTTTTGATAACCCTATTGGATGTCGAGACGTGCTGAAATGCTCCGGATCCGTAAAATGCAGCCAAACACGAAGATGAAGAAGTGAGGTGCCGTTGTCCAGGATCGTAAGTGATTAATTAATTTGTAATTTGCGTGGGAAAGGGTGGAGTTTGATCCCCAGCGTCGCCAAATGTAACAAGTGAAATGCAGAGGCACTTGTTAAGTAAGTAAAAGTATTTATTCCAAAAGAAGAAACTCCACCCGGCAACGGAGCGTCTGATCAGCGGCAAGCCAACGGTTACAATGGCAAACCGTAGATCTAACGTCCATGCACGGATGACCAGACATTTGTAAGATAACATGTTATACACGAGCTCTTAAACATATCGTCACACGCCGCGTGGGGCTCCACGCGGCGTATGACGTAACTTTATACATTACACACTGCCATTGGCAGTGCTGCAGATCAGTTACCGGCTAAGCTTCCGTCTTGCCAACGTCACCTGCATTCAGCCTGTGTAGCATTATCGATTGTGCATATTCGAGTGGTGCATGGATGTCTGCCTATCCAACAGGATGGTAGATGAACTGGATTTTGACATGTGTGTGCGCCCCCTGTTGGCACACGACGAGTACTGTCACTGTAATACCCGTTTATGGAATGCCTTGCTAATTGGCTTACATGCTGGCAAATGGACCTGGGAGATTGTACACATCCTCCTGTGCAGTGACCTCATTGAACTGCTCCTCTATTGGGCTGTAGTGCTAATTGGTGAAAGGGGGTGGACGCAGCACATCTATCCGGACCTGCTAATGGATGGACTCACCGTCCTGTTTGATGGAGTCGACAACGACCTCATGTTGAAAATGATGGCCTATGAAGCTGCAATTGCTTTCATGGACGAATAGCTACGTACCTGCAGCCACAACTGATTTGAACCCATTGCACATGTCCCGACACCTTGTTGCATCTTGCAGATCTGGTCCCATATCCCATGACAACAGTGGAAATGGCTGCATTCGCCTGGACTCCGACTACATGAGCGGACAACTACGCGGCTTAACACACACCTGTGAAAGGTGATGCACTTCCCCGGAGTAGACAGCGGCGATTGGCAACATTCCAAATTCTGATATACTGCTGCATTGGTCTGCATGTTGTGGCACTTATCTTGCCCCTACTGACATGCATATGCTCACAAAGTCTATGCACCTTCACTTGTATTCAACTGTGATGAGTGTTGATTTGAATGGCAATGGGTGTTTCACTGCCTATCTGGGCCACTGCCATACATGCGCATTGATAGCATTACCCAGGGAGTACCTTTTTATTGAATCACTGTCCCCACATTCATCCACACTTACATACTTGATTGATCATAGCCTTGACACATCTGTGTGAATTAGAATGTTAATTCACATTCAGTGGTTGTGTTGAAGCTGGAGCAGTACAGGTTCATGGAAACCCCACTTCACATTTTTTCCCCTTGGAGGTTCAGCCAGAGTCCTTTATGGATTGACAAGTTCAGCGGAAGTGGAAGACTTCAGTCTGTAGTGTGTTTGCTGTGTCATTGGTAACCAAACAAAATATGGCAGTCCATGTCGAGGTTCCAAGGTGAGTGTCACTGGGTGTTTCGGGGGACAGTGGAAGGCGTTATTCCAAGGCATGATGCAGAGTGCGGAACCAAGCTGAAACTGGCCATATGGCCGAGATGAATGCTACCACTTCATTCTGAGCACAAAGCCGGATTCGTCATCATCATCATAGTCCTCTGATGTGTCAGGTGCCACACATGTTGGTGGTGGTGTTCTCTCTGCATCACTGTGTGGCAGTGACACATCAGGGGCCGGAGGTGGAATGTCTGCTGCACTGTGTGGCACTTCAGGGAGCGGAGATGTGGATGGAGTGGTAGCAGCAGCATTCATCCTTGCCAGGCCTTGTGGTGGCAATGCCATGATGAGGGTATGCAGGGCATGGAAAACCCAGCTACCTCTCGCTGGTGTGCAGCCATGGCAAACATTCTTTCCTCCTGCATCCACTCCAAGCTCTCCATCATTCTCCTTATGCTTATGTGTCCCAACTCCTGGCTGACATTGCAGGAGCCACTCTGACTAGACAGTTGTTCTTGGCTCAGTGTCATGACTCCAGCGATGTCAGCCATGGATTGTTGGACAGCATGGAGCGGACAGTGGGTGTCCGTTAGGGGCTGGAAGTGGTCCCTGATGGGACTTAGACACCCACGATTGGCAGTTAGTTTGGCTGCCATAACATGCCATGACAGTTCGCTAATGTATTGTTACAGTTTTTATCCACAGAATAGAAAACACGGGAAAACCCACTTTCAGTGAGCCCCATGCAAGTTGCTTGTACATATAAAGTAAGCCCTGGAATAGGAATTTTAAACACTTTGGTGGCAAACAGATAGAAGTAGTATGTTTAGCTTTTATCTACTTCTATATTTCATCTCGTACTCCACGTATCCATTCTTTATCTCTTTTTATTTTCCTTGAATTAGTTTAAGTGAAGGCAGTCAACATTGTAAACGAAGAGGGTTAAATAGTATGGTCTTCTCAGTGTAACTTCGAGTAAGGAATGATTAACACTAAACCATGTCATTTTTCAATGTGAATTGTATCTTAGTTTATTTTTTATTATTTTCAGATTATTGTGACATTTCTTGACGAAGGTGTACTTTGCGCCGAAACGCGTGTCGAAGGTTTATTATTCTGCCACTTTTTGGTTTTTAACTTTAATTCCTTTTGTGTCAACCATGTATAAAACAATCAAGACCATGATGCTTTTAAAATCCAAATAAATTTGTATTTTTAACTTAGAATTGCTATTATGTCAATAGGGCATTGAATAACTGACATTAAATCTTTGTATTTCTTATACTCTGGTTGTTACAGTGAGTTTATTATTATTACATACATATATGATAGTGATATAATTAAGTTGCCCAGGAATTTTTTATTAATTGTGTATTACCCTGTCCTAGGAATTGTACTAGCAATTTGTCAGGGGGTCCTTGTTACTCACACCAGATTTTTCTCTGTGGACAGACTCCCCTCCACGGACAGACTCCTCTCTATGAACAGACTTCTCTCTACAGCCAGACTCCTCTTTATGGACAGACTGACTTGCCTCTAGAAACAGACTCCTGTCTATGAACAGACTTAGATATATGGACAGACCCCTCTCTATGTACAAACTTCTCACTACAGGTACACACCTCTCTATGAACAGACTCGTCTCTATGAATACACTCCTCTCTTATAAATAGGCTCCTTGCTACGGACAGACTCCTCTATGTGGACACTCTCATGTCTATGTACAGACTCCTCTCTGTGGACAGACTCTTGCCTGTGAACAGACTCCTCTCTACCAACAATCTTCTCTCTATGGACAGACTCCTCTCTATAGACAGACTCCTTTCTATGGACAGACTGACTCATCTCTATGAACAGACTCCTTTCTATGGACAGACTCCTTTCTATGGATAGACTGACTCGTCTCTATGAACAGACTGCTCTTTACCAACAGACTCTGTTCTATGGACATACCTTTCTCTTAGGACGCATTTCTCATTACGGACAGACTCCTCATTATGAACAGACTTTTTTTTCTATGGAAATACTTTTTTCTATAGACAGACTCCTCTCTATGAACTGACATCTCTCAGTGGACAGACTTACAGACGTCTCTCTATAGACAGACCACTTTCTGTTTACAAACCTCTCGCTACGAACAAAGTCCTCTCTACCAAAACTTCTCTCTACAGACAGATTCCTCTTTATGGACAGACTGACTCGTCTCTAGGACCAGACTCCTTTCTATGAACAGACTTAGATATATGGACAGACCCCTCTCTATGTACAAACTTCTCACTACAGGCAAACACCGCTCTATAATCAGACCCCATTATATGGTCAGAACCCTCTTTATGGACAGACAGGCTCCTCTCTATGAACAGACTTATCTCTATGACCAGACCCCTCTCTGTAGACAGACATCTCTATATGGACTGACTCCATTCTAAGAAAAGACTCCTCTCTTATGAACAGGCTCCTTGCCAGGGACAGACTCCTCTCTGTGGACAATCTCGTCTCTATGCACAGACTCCTCTCTGTAGACAGACTCTTTTCTACGGACAGACTCTTGTCTACGGACAGACTCCTCTCTACAAACAATCTTCTCTGTATGGACAGACTCCTTTCTATGGACAGACTTTTTTCGATGGACAGACATTTTTCTATGGACAGACTTTTTTCTATGGACAGACTCCTTTCTATGGACAGACTGACTTCTCTCTAGGAACAGACTGCTCTCTATCAACAGACTCTGTTCTATGGACTTACCCTTTCTTAGGACAGATTTCTCAGTACGGACAGACTCCTCACTATGAACAGACTTTTTTCTATGGAAAGACTTCTCTCTATAGACAGACTCCTCTCTATGAGCTGATGCCTCTCTGTTGACAGACACCTCTCAGTGGACAGACTTACAGATGTCTCTCTTTAGAGAGACCACTCTCTGTGGACAAACCTCTCGCTACAACAGACTCCTCGCTACAAAAAGGCTTCTGTCTATGAACAGACTTACGCATTGAAGCGCAAGTCACTGCCTTGCATTTCTCTGCATGGTGGGGGGTTACATGGGTGAAGCGCTGATCCAGCGGCCTATAGGAAATATATCATAAACAACGCTACCCAACTTCATAACCTATATACAAAATTCTACACTAACTTATGGACCCATTTATAAACATGACATATTTGGCCCTACTGAATCAGGTGGTCAAATTAAACCTATGTACACCGTATTTACAAAATATATACAATTATATACATCTGCGGAAAGAATATTGCCATTAGAATAAATCCTAACCATTTAAACGACCACCATTGGCGATGGGATCTAGCTAATAGTAACCTGCACTTCTGAATAACCAAGACCAGCTTGTTTGTCAAAAGTAAGATTTTATTTACTAAATTATGGTATTTCAAAATGAAATTTTATTATTGTAATTTTACTAACATTAAAATAAGCATGTTTGAAAAGCTTCATGAGAAAAATACATTTTAGTAAGAAATTCAAAGTTTAAGTAAGATTTTAGCAGTTTAGCATTTCTAAAGCCTAAGTCCCTAGCTAAGCTAAATAAATGGAAAATAAAGTAAAGTTCTTTGAGGATTCTTACGTGCTCCACGCAAAGTCCAGCAGCACTTCACCCTCATCGGAAAGTCAGAAAGCAGCAGCCAGCCCATCCCTAAGGGCATGACTTTTTATACCTTTCTATGCTAGCTAAACTAAGCGAAGGAAAGTTTTCAAAAATCCACGAAGTCCCATTGGTTCAGAGTGACAAGTGACATGTCACCCACATTTCAAAAGTTCCATTAGGTCACGTTTCTTAAAGACCATTGTCTTTTCCGAATGCAACCAGGAGCTTCCTTGGTTTGCAACAATTGTAAATTAATGTTCTCACAGTGTTCATTTCATTTCCGCGGGTGCCAAGTTAGAGCTGACAAAATTGTCCTTTATCACTGACTTCCGACCTTGGCCACGTCCGACAAAATGGTGACAGCATGTCAGATTTGCTTAGTGAATGCAGCTTTGACGAATACTTTTTTCAGAATGGGCATCTCGTGACTTGTGCAGAAGTAAAATTCAGCTTTAGTAAACTCGAGCAAACTAGGCCCAAAAGCAGGCAACTTATGCTTTCTAGTAATAAACAAACACAAGAAAAGTATTAATGTAAGAAATAATGTTGATTCTGTATCCACCCTAGGTTTACTAATTAATTAACCCTCCCGATTAGTCTAATGTTACCTAGCAAATGCAAACAATTAAGCAGCGTTTATATCTACCAGTCTTCATGAATCCATGAAACTTATATGCACCTAGAATAGTAGAAATGACATCACATAGACAAGGGAAAGCAAAAATAAGCACATGCTTCTTTTAAGTTTGCTGCAGTTAATAATGACAAAAACGAAAACAACAAATTATTTTTATTATTTTGCACGAACAAAAAGATGCAACATTTATGCACGTTTATGAGCACACATGTTAGTCCCCCCATGTGTAAAGTTTAATCTAGGTTGTATTAACACGATACATTACAAATTATTAATATTATTATTCATGTTATGGAAATATGACTTTGCGAGTTTAAACAACATTTTGTTTTCTATCTCGCTCCATCAACTCCCTCATCTGGTGATTAACAAATCACCACACCAACACCCAAAATTTTGGTAATTTAAATTTCCGAGAAATTGATTCAAATTCATTTGTATCAGTAATCCTAAAAATCTGTTTCTACATAATCTTTGGAATTAGCATAACGCTCTCTATGTAACTCCTGTAATTCAATCTCCCTTTCTTCTTCTTTTCTAAGTTTATAGATTCTTTTCTTTTCTTTCAACTGCTTCTTTCTCTTATGCAACAAACAACCTATTTTTGTCAAAATAAAAATGAATACTATTATAATCAAAGGTGCCAAAATCTTGCCAAGAATTGAACTACCAATATCATGAAACCAATTTTTAATTGCTTGGAATCTTTTTGAAAGTTTCCCTGTAAAATCATCTTCTTCTAAAGGAATTATCTCTGAATGCATTTGTGTAATGTTTTTAATGTACATCTCAATATTCTTACTTTCATCAGGTATATATGTGCAACAATGTTGTACATGTAAAATGCCACAGACTCCTCCCTCTTTTGCTAGGAGTATGTCTAAAGCAAGGCGATCTTGAATCACCATAGATCTGATTGCAATTACCTCAACATTCACTAATTGGAATCCATCAGCTGTGTCTGTTGACAATCTGTCAACAATTGTGGACAATTTTCTAATTCTCCCTGCATTTAGGGTTATACCAACAAAAGGTATTACTGCTTGAAAAATATCTCCCAGAACTTCTGTAAAAGTTTCTCTTTTGACTCTATTTACATAATTATGAATTTTGAACAATCCGTCTGAATCTCTATCAACATGAAACACTTTAGGAAAAACAATTCCCACATAACAAGTTCCATACCAATGGTCTGGAAGGTTGTAGTAGGCTTTGTCACCACAAACAAAATAAATCCCAGGGAAGATTGGATCTTTTCCACCTTTGAATCCCCAACCTCCCAAAATCTGATAAGTATCTTCACAGTTACTTGCACCTACAAAATAATTATCAAAAAGTGTATTATCTCTTCTAATGCAAAGCTTTCCACTAACTGGTTTATCTATGTGAATTGCAACATTTTCAAGCATTTTGCCATTTAATTTCTCATCCTCTTTTTGCCAGAATTTTGACTTAGTCTGCTTGACTAATTCATTTCTTTTGTAAATTGCTCTTCTCTCCTCAACCATATTCAAAAATTTCTTTCCCTCAGCACTCAATTTGCATGTTAGATTATTCTTGTAAGCATACTCGTAAGTGAGTTCGTTAGTAACAAGGAAAAATTCTCTCATTTGTTTAGCTTTCTTGTGCTTATTTAAAGCACCCTCAATCTTTATATTCGCAAAAATCTCGTCAAAATCTGAATAGTAATATTCTAAGCGTCCAGTCTGATAAAATAAGCTAGTTAACACACTACATGTTACACCATATGTAAGAGGAAGCATATTGTATGTCACTCCCTCAGAAACAGAAGCAGGTAACTTGACACAGACATAGCAGTCTTTAGCATCCATTACCTTGACATATTCACTCAAAAGCTTAGTAAATGTATTACTTGAAAAATCACTAATAGATTTATCTTGATGAATGTTAGGTTGATGATCAATAACTTTAGCAGATGCACTATGTTTAGTTTGACTAACCAAAGCTTTGCTTGTCATGTTAACTTTGTGTAATTCTCTATTCATCTCTAATGGGATGATCACAGCTAAAACTAACCAGAGCAGAATTAAAATGAGCAGACACACCAGAGTCATCTTACAGCATCTCTTAAAAACAGAACACTTTGAAGTGCTCTCCTTAACATAAGGCATTTTTGGTTAGTTTTGCCACAAAATTAAAAACAAAATTTATTTTAAAATTTCTAAGAATTAAACTATTTATACCCCCCTTTTAAAATAATTTTATTTTTAAAACCCTAAACAAGTTTTCTTCGACCTTATGTCATACATAAGATTTCTTCAACTAAACAGTTTTTCTTCGACCTTATGTCAGCTAACAAATTTTCTTCAGCCTTTTGCCAAATTAAAATTTCTGTACTTCAATCATTGTCACTAATTTCCTCTATTTCCTTTTCTTCTTCACTACTACCATAAATGTCAATAACGGGTGGAATTACTAAATAAGTCCACTCAGGAGACTTGTATTTCTGGTTTGGTCTCACTATTCTTTTTCCTTTTCTCGACACCACTTCAATTTTCCTTCCAACTCCCACTTCCTTTCCAGGAATCTTTTGACTACTGATTTCTTCAACTTGCTCTTTAGGTTTCTTGATCAACCTGACTCTCAATCTTCCACCAGGCCAGTAGTCTGCTTTTCTCACGTATTTCTTCTTTGGTTCAGAAGCATTTGATTCTGACTTCCAAGCCCTTTTCTTTCTGTTTTCACTTGCACCATCCACGTCACTTTCTTCAGTTTCGTAGTCTGAAATTTCAATTGACTCAGGAACTTCTCTATTCGGCAGTTTTACTCCTTCAGGAACACTTCTCTGTTTTCCAATACTGGTACTTGGTAATTCGTCTTCTTCTTCTTCTTCAATTACCTCCAACTTCCCAGACTTTGGATTTCTGTTCCTTACTTCAGAGCTTGTTTTCTGCTTTTCGATACTCTCCTGGTCTGAAACTTCTTTTTGTTTCGCTTCTCTGTCTTTAATAGAAACAACTGAATCTTCAGTTATCTTTCCTTTTAACAGATTCTCTTCATCTTCAGAATCTATTTCAATAATTTCCAAGTCTTTTCTTGTTGAATTTTCATCCACAGGTATAGGTTCCAGATGTCGACCTTCTTGTCGATCTTCAGGATCTGGATTTATTTCACCTTCTGCTTCAGAATCAGAATCATCTGTAGTATCACTTTCAATATCAGAACTCTCAGGAGTTGGTACTGGAATAGTATGACTAGGATGAATCCAACGTTTCAATCCTTTGCATTTTACAGCATTAGTAGTGATCAAAATTATTTGCCTAGGCTTCTGCCATCTAGGAGCCAGACAATTTCTTCTCCGATGTACTTTCGTTCTGACCCAGTCACCAGGTCTCAGGTCATGTGTCAAAACTTTCTCATTTGATTGTGCTTCAGTTCCCACCTGATTAGATACAGAAGTCACTATATCAGATAACCTTTTACAGTAATCCAAAATAGCACTGTCATTTATGCTCAACAGTTTACCTACAGGTACAAAAGCTTGCCTCATAACTCTTCCCATTAAAATTTCATGAGGACTCAAACCTGTCTTTTTATCTGGTGTACTTCTTAATGACATCAAAACAAGTGGAAGAGCATCTGTCCACTTTACACCTGTTTCAAGACACATTTTTCCAATTCTGTTTTTAATTGTTCCATTAATCTGTTCAACTACCCCAGATGCCTCTGGTCTGTATGCACAGTGTATTTTCTGCTCAATGCTCAAAGCTTCACAAATTAACTTCATCAGTTTGTTATCGAAATGGCTTCCTCCATCACTCTCAATAGTGACTGGAAAACCGTACCTTGGGATAATTTCTCTGAGCAGTAGTTTTGCTACTGTAATTGAATCACAATGTCTTGTAGGAAATGCTTCTACCCATCTTGAAAATAAACAAACGATCACAAGAACATATTTTAAGCAATTGTGTAAGGGCATTTCAATGAAATCCATCTGTAACCTCGTAAAAGGACCACCCTCTCGACCAATTATTCCTGTCCCCACCAATGATTTTCTGTTTGGATTCATTTGTTGGCATGATAAACACCTTTGACAAAAAGATTCTGCAATTGTTCTGAATTTAGTATTGAACCAAGTCTCTCGGAAAAGTCTAATCATAGAATCTCTTCCAAGATGTGCTGGGCCATGATATAATCTGGCCATATCTGCAATCAAACAATTCGGTAAGACTACTCTGCCATCTTTGTAAACCCACACTCCATCTTCATCACGTGGTCTACAATCTGATCTTAACCACAGATCTTTTTCCTCATCATCTGCTTCATTTTGTAAGTCTCTAATCTCATTCCATGTTTCTACAACTGTTGTTAGCATTAATGAATTTGAATCAGTTTCTTTACTTCTTTCCCGATTGTATGAATAACCTTTTCTTGCACAGTATTTTGCCGTTTCATCTGCAAATGCATTGCCTTTTGAAATATAATCAACTCCTTTAGTGTGCGCTGCACACTTGACAATTGCGATTTCTTTCGGCAATTGTATTGCTTCAATTAATCTCCTTATGAAAACTGCATTTTTAATTGGAGATCCTGCTGATGTCATATAGCCTCTCTGAGACCAGAGTTGTCCATAATCATGTACAACTCCATACCCATACTGACTATCAGTAATGATGGTAACTCTTATATCCTTTGATACTTAACAAGCACGAATTAAAGCAATCAATTCAGCCACTTGTGCTGATCGAACTCCTTCAAGACATGATGCTTCTTCAACATCTGCAACTGTGCAGACAGAATATGAGGCTTTCAAGACACCTCCTTCTGATCTCAAACATGAGCCATCTACAAAGTAGACAAAATCTGATTCAGATAGAGGTCTATCTTTGATATCATGTCTTGGTTTCGTGCAGAATTCCATAACATCTAAACATTCATGTTCTGTTTCGATGTTATCAATGATCTCAGAATCAGGCAGTAATGTAGAAGGATTTAGATTCAAACATCTTGAAATCGAAACATTATCTGCTCCTAGTATGATTTTCTCATACTTTGTCAATCTGCTGCTTGTCAGATGCTGAGTTTTACCTCGTCAGCAATATTTCAACTGAATGAGGCACAAAAACTTTTACAGGAAATCCCATAATGATTCCTTCACTCTGTTCAAGACTAACACTTGTAGCTGCAACTGCTTTCAAGCAACCTGGTAATGCTTTTGCAATGGGATCAAGAACTGCAGAGAAGTATGCAATAGGTTTCTTTAAATTCCCATGTCTCTGAATCAATACAAACAATGCACATCCTTCTCTCTCACTACAGTACAGTTCAAAATCCTTCTCATAATTCGGCATACCTAAAGCAGGAGCTTGGCATAAGCTCTTTTTCAAATTCTCAAAAGATTCCATCTCAATTTCATTGAGAATAATTGGATCTTTTACATCAGACTTTGTCAGTCTCTGTAGTGGTTTTGCAATTACTGAAAATCCACTTATCCATTGTCGACAGTAACCAACCATTCCCAAGAACATCCTGACTTGTCTCTGTGTTCTTGGAGGTTGCATTGCTTGAATCATTTTAATTCTCTCAATTGTCACTTGTCTTTTTCCCTTTGCAATTCTGTGACCAAGATATTTTACTTCTTGTTTGCAAAACTGTAATTTTCCTGGAGACACTTTATGTCCCTCTTCTGCAAGGCGATTTAACAGTATTATTGTGTCTGTCACACAATTTTCTCTTGTCTTTGCAGCTATCAACAAATCGTCAATATACTGCACTAACGTAGACCTACCTGGTAAGTCCAAGTTTTCCAAAGATCTTTTTAACAATTCGTTAAAGATTGAAGGACTTTCTGTATAGCCCTGAGGGATTCTAGACCATCCGAGGGTCTTACCTTGGAATCTGAAAGCAAAGATTTCATAACTGTCTGGATGTAAGGGAACAGTAAAGAATGCATTACAAAGATCAATGACAGTGTACCATTCAGCATCATGTGGAATCTGGTACAGAATTACTGCTGGATTTGGAACCACAGGACAACATGGAACAACTATTTGATTAACCTTTCTCAAATCTTGTACGATTCTAAATGCTCCATTTGACTTTTTAACTCCCATAATTGGTGAATTACAAGGACTACTCTCCATTTCTTTTAATACACCTTGTTTGATTAATTTTTC
Source organism: Lissotriton helveticus (assembly GCF_964261635.1). Taxonomy (NCBI): domain Eukaryota; kingdom Metazoa; phylum Chordata; class Amphibia; order Caudata; family Salamandridae; genus Lissotriton; species Lissotriton helveticus. The sequence continues at coordinate 1,028,220,330 of NC_136063.1, forward strand.
AATTATAGGCGTAATACCTTCAATTGTTTCTGCTTTCATTTTATACTGTGGAATGTTAGGAAATTCTATTCCCTGTTTCAATGTAATTTTTACTGGATCTACGTTTTTCATCAGACCCATCTCGTTCCCAGTAAAATCCCATATATCAGGTTTCACTGTTTCCTTGAGCTCTTCAGGCAAATCTTTCTTTTCAAATGCAGGAAACAATTTTGTTTCTTCTGCTTCCATCATCATCATTGTCATTCTGTATAAACCATCTTCCTCCATTGTTTGTAACTCAACTCCATCAGGAGAACAATATATTCTGCAATTCATTTTACACAGAATATCTCTGCCTAGTAAATTTACTGGACTACTATTACAAACCACAAATCTGTGTTTGTCTCTATAATTTCCAATTTCAACTGGAACTGGATCAGTTAAATCAGTTTTAATTTGTTGATTGCTTACTCCAACAACTTGGATGGTATCCCCAGAGAGAGGTAGGTTTTCAATTTCCACTGATCTAACAGTAGAACGGGTAGCGCCAGTGTCCACTAGAAAAGTGATGTCTACATCGTTAACTTTCCCGTTTACAAATGGACCAGACTGGTCAACCTCAAGAGTGGCTCCAACAACACACTCTTCCTCCTCTCTCGGGCACCGTCAGCAATAATCATCAGAATCACTGTCTTGGCTTTCTGTTAACAAAAATTGTTGTGAAGCATTTTGCATTTGCACCCTTTGTTGTCTTTGCTGTTTTTGCGGTTTTATTACCTGTTCATTTCCCTGAAATCCCACATTTGGATTATATTTTTGAACTCCCCCACAATTCGGAAATGGTGGTTGTGGCAATTGATCCTGACAGTTATTCACCTGTTGCTGTTGCTGTCGCTGAATGTTTAACTCGTTTAACCCCTGTTGCATCTGTAGCTGTTGCTGCAGGTCAACACCATTCTGCATCTGTGGATTTAATAAGGGATTCTTTAAGTTTCTAGGAGGTTTAGGACACTCGTCTCTCCAATGTCCAATTTCGCCACAATTAAAACAAGGTAATCTTTGTTTCAACTCCTCAATCTTTGGGCTAAATTTTCTTGGAAAAATATTACCTTTAAGCTTTCCTTGTATCTGGTTCGTATTTCCAGTTTGAACAAAATTTGTGTTCTTATTTCCCATGCTGGCAATTTGTTGCTCAGCCACCTTTACCTGAGCCCACATGGCTTTCTCTTTGAGCTTCTTTTGTCTCACCTCTAACTCATCACTGCAATACTTAGCTTTTCTCAGAATATCATCCACAGAAAGTGATTGCCATCCTACAATGCTATTCCTGATCATATCTGCAATTTCAGGTTTTAGTCCATAAACGAATCTATAGATAAAATGACTCATGTCCTTTTCATCTAATTTTTCATAGCCACTGTATTGTTTAAAAATTAACAGTAACCTCTCATAAAAGGAATGAACTGATTCTTTTGTTTCCTGATTTGTCCTTTCTATTTTAACCCAATCAACTTCTTTGGGTGGAATTTTGTTTTTCATCCAAACGATCACTTTTTCGTAAAAATCCATTACAAGAGGATTTGGGGCACCTGTTTCTTTGATTCGTTCAGGTTCTGTTTTTGGCCAACTTATTGATATTTTACATTCTGTCCAAAGATCTGATGGTACGACAATGTCGAAAAATCCATCTAAATCAATCCACAGAACTTTTGACACTTTGATAAATCTATCCACTTGTCTATACCACTCTACCGGTTTCTCCCTCAATTTTGGAAAATCATTTGTAAATAGCAGTATGTCCTGTCTTGACCAAGGGACATGAACATATCCTCCACCTGCAATCTCTCTCATTGGATATTGTTTTGACAATTTTTCCAATCTTTCATCTTCCTTCTTTTTCGTCCATTTTACTCTCCATTTATTGAGTTCTCCCAGGTTTTTGATGTAAACAATCAAATCTTTTATATGCACTATTCTTCCCATTGAGTTCAAACTCTCAATGTCACTTTCCGAAAAGTCTAGTCTGTAATGTTTTGCAAAATTCTTTTGTTTACTCACATCGATTTCAAGTTCGGCTGCTAGATCTTCTAATTGATCATATTTATTTTTTGTTTTCCACTGAATACTTTTACAAATGAACAGTAGTTCATCATCTCGATAATAATTTAAACTATCTGGACCAATTGTTCCAATTATTAATTCTTCGATATTTGCTTTTAATTTAGCCACATCAAGTTTTGGAGTAGTTACCCTAACTTCAGGACTCCCTACATCTGAAATAGCACCCATTGGTGTTTTTGGAGATAAATCCTCATTAAAGGTTAAATCTGGCATTCTCGATCTCGAAGAGTTTATTTCGGATATGTCTGAGTAAAATTTTTCAGCAGCCTTTTGAATTTCTGCATTTAAAGGAATAGTTAACCCTGTTTTGTTTGATTCTTTTTGGTCAAATACAGGTTGAACAGGACCAATCGTTACTGGAACTGTCACAGCTTCCATGCTTTTTGTCATTCGTCTAATTAATTCTTCTTTAGATTTAAAATATTCAGCAGAATCAACAGCTTCGACATTTCTTGTTTCCCTTGCATAGTCTTTTGGAGCTTCCCTTGCTCTTGGAGTCATTGTAAAATGTCTACCTTCATTTCGAGCATTATCAAATTCTGGTCTTCTTGGAGTTTCAATAATTTCACAATTATTTGGATAAAGTTTAGGAGTTTCATTAATTGGAGGTGCACTCGGTGAAGTTTCAGTAGAAACCACCGGAGTAGACCATGATCTAGGAGGTCTCAAAGGTTGATTCTTTCTAGCTGTAGTGTATATTTCTTCCATAACTGCATCTTCAGATTCGCTTTCTATAGATTTCCCAGCAGGAGTACCCATAACCATTTCCTGAATTAAATACAATCCTTCACTCATGTTTCCCTGTCTCCACATTCTCAATCTGTCTTCATGAGTATCTCTTCTCCAAGGTGGAGTTTTAGTAGGTCTTTTAATTCCACTAGCTTCTCTTTGTAATTGATACATCTCATCTTCCCACTCAACTAAAGCTTCAAATTGAGTTGGTCTCGGTTTTGGAATAAGAGCATTCATTTTCTCTCGTAAATTTCTCAAGACTTTTACATTAAATGAACCATCATCAGGCCAAGTTAAAACACCGTCGTTCTTAGTATAGCGTTTCCAGCTATCGAACCATAAAACAGTATGATATCCATATTCACCTTCCATGTACGCTGCAGGTGTTTTATACTTATGAAGTAATTTACCACCTCGCGTTTCGATTTTCTTGTCGGGTGAAAATAAATTTTTAAGTTTCTGAAATAATGTTGGCTTTTTCTCAACATGTTTAAAATGATAACTCATTTTTAAAAGTAAAATTTAATTCGTAAAATCGTTCGTAAAATATTTCCGGGATGTTCCGCAAAGCAACCAATCCGTGCGCGAAACACACCAACAAACCAATGACAGTTGAGCTACGTCAGTTTCCTGCTCAACGAATAAAAATGGAGTTTTTCTGAAGGACCAATCAGCTTACAGGTCGTCAGAGACTCAAGAGCCAATCAGAGTATATCTTGTGACGTAGGTCACCCAATCCCAGCGCGGCTCTGTGACGTACACAGCAGCTGCGGTTTCTCGCTTCTCACTCCTAGCGCTTACCCCTCCTTCACAAAATCTTTTCACAGCGCCATTTTAAGGGCACTTTTCAGTGTAAATTAATTCTTAAACAATGACAATAAGGACTCATCTGTTTGTTTCACTATTTAGGATAGTTTACATACATTCAAGTATCCACACTTCGGAATAGTCGGCGCTATTCACACTAAGGATAATTTTCAATCGTCGGTAGAGTAACTCTTACCCCACCCTTCTAACACGTAAAATTATGAACTCGTTTTCCTCTGAACGCACCGCGAAGTGACAGTTCTAAGAGTTCCACTTGAATCATAAATTACAAATCAAATTCGCACTTTCACACGGAAAATTCCCTAAATTCAAACACACATGAAATCCGTACAGGACTCTCACCTGTTTATAGAAATCATGCACTGTTAGCAAAATAACGACGTTATCCGTACAGGACTCTAACCTGTTTATAGATATAAAACATGTACCCCTACAGGACTCTAACCTGTTTATAGATAATCATGCACCGACGCTACTCTGCCCTTCATTCAAGCTCGAATATAACTAATACTTTTATCACAGTGAGTTTTATGGAAGGCGCTTTGTCCCTATTCTCATGCTGCTCTAATTTCTTAGAAAACCCTCACTTTACAAGATTCACACCTAGCCCTAACACTGTGCTGCACGGCGACAACACTATGGTACACGGCGATACCACTTGTGATACTCGGCGATATCACTGCAAACAGAACAGATGACTTGCGTGACTAATTTCTCGCCACACAATCTATACCGGTATAGCTTACAGATAGCACGAAAAACAAACTCAACATGTGTTAAAACATCGATCCTATTTCCATACCATAACACTTTAGTAACCCTTAGCAACCAACATATTACCTTGGTTACCCTTAGCAACCATCCTCTGCTACCAGAGAATTGATCCAGCGGCCTATAGGAAATATATCATAAACAACGCTACCCAACTTCATAACCTATATACAAAATTCTACACTAACTTATGGACCCATTTATAAACATGACATATTTGGGCCTACTGAATCAGGTGGTCAAATTAAACCTATGTACACCTTATTTACAAAATATATACAATTATATACATCTGCGGAAAGAATATTGCCATTAGAATAAATCCTAACCATTTAAACGACCACCATTGGCGATGGGATCTAGCTAATAGTAACCTGCACTTCTGAATAACCAAGACCAGCTTGTTTGTCAAAAGTAAGATTTTATTTACTAAATTATGGTATTTCAAAATGAAATTTTATTATTGTAATTTTATTAACATTAAAATAAGCATGTTTGAAAAGCTTCATGAGAAAAATACATTTTAGTAAGAAATTCAAAGTTTAAGTAAGATTTTAGCAGTTTAGCATTTCTAAAGCCTAAGTCCCTAGCTAAGCTAAATAAATGGAAAATAAAGTAAAGTTCTTTGAGGATTCTTACGTGCTCCACGCAAAGTCCAGCAGCACTTCACCCTCATCGGAAAGTCAGAAAGCAGCATCCAGCCCATCCCTAAGGGCATGACTTTTTATACCTTTCTATGCTAGCTAAACTAAGCGAAGGAAAGTTTTCAAAAATCCACGAAGTCCCATTGGTTGAGAGTGACAAGTGACATGTAACCCACATTTCAAAAGTTCCATTAGGTCACGTTTCTTAAAGACCATTGTCTTTTCCGAATGCAACCAGGAGCTTCTTTGGTTTGCAACAATTGTAAATTAATGTTCTCACAGTGTTCATTTCATTTCCGCGGGTGCCAAGTTAGAGCTGACAAAATTGTCCTTTATCACTGACTTCCGACCTTGGCCACGTCCGACAAAATGGTGACAGCATGTCAGATTTGCTTAGTGAATGCAGCTTTGACGAATACTTTTTTCAGAATGGGCATCTCGTGACTTGTGCAGAAGTAAAATTCAGCTTTAGTAAACTCGAGCAAACTAGGCCCAAAAGCAGGCAACTTATGCTTTCTAGTAATAAACAAACACAAGAAAAGTATTAATGTAAGAAATAATGTTGATTCTGTATCCACCCTAGGTTTACTAATTAATTAACCCTCCCGATTAGTCTAATGTTACCTAGCAAATGCAAACAATTAAGCAGCGTTTATATCTACCAGTCTTCATGAATCCATGAAACTTATATGCACCTAGAATAGTAGAAATGACATCACATAGACAAGGGAAAGCAAAAATAAGCACATGCTTCTTTTAAGTTTGCTGCAGTTAATAATGACAAAAACGAAAACAACAAATTATTTTTATTATTTTGCACGAACAAAAAGATGCAACATTTATGCACGTTTATGAGCACACATGTTAGTCCCCCCATGTGTAAAGTTTAATCTAGGTTGTATTAACACGATACATTACAAATTATTAATATTATTATTCATGTTATGGAAATATGACTTTGCGAGTTTAAACAAAATTTTGTTTTCTATCTCGCTCCATCAGCGCCGGTAATCCCATGCATCCACCAATGTATTCTGAAGCATTCCTAGATTTACCCTCACTGGTAGACATGCAAATTCTGCAGAATTACACGCCTCCCCATAGAGGTGTAACAAGGAGAAATATGTTTATTTCTCCTCATTTTTTTCCTCTTTCTAAGTCTGCTGCATTATGACGTCGCAGGACAATAGCAACGTCCATAAAGAGATCCACTGAATACAGAAAGTCAATTTTATTTTTAATGTCAGTCCTTCTGGAGGAGGAGAGACCATTCTCTTCCACATTGTCCAGTAGTTTTAGGGCAGTTATCGCCACAGCTTATGAGGGCAGTGCTAAGGGGGGTTCCTGGTTCTATAGAGGCATATTCCACAAGAGGAAGGGCCACATCACTGGCACAGTGCATGGGGGTCTCCAAAGCTGGCATATGTAAGGCAGCTACTTGGGCTACACCTTTTTATGTTAATTTCTCATTACAGGCTAGAAGTGGCACAGCAGTCTGAGTTAAGTTTTCGGTACATCAGTCATAATGGAGCAGTAGCAGGGAAGTAGTTACCCTTTCTGTTCTTTTTTTTGGTTGTTTCTTGTTTATGTTTCCTGTATTGTTGCAGAGAGATGTGGAAAGGTTGGTAAATCGTTACAATGTTGTTATCTTTCTGATATATCTGGGTGTTTGGTGATTTTGTTTCTTGATGATGAAGAAGGTATCTTGGTTACACCTGATGAAGTCAGGAACGGCACAAGTGAGGTGAACTGAAGGGGAGGTAATGGCTGGATTACGTTCTGGTAATCTTTATTACTCCAATTGTTCCTCACTTGCCCAGTACGTATGACCCTCCCCTCCCCCCTCATTCCTCATCAGCCTATTTGAGGGCTTCCTACAAACAGGAAATGAGGTGGGGTGAGACAGGGTTTTTATGGGATACCTCTCTGTAGTCATGGAAAGTGAAGAAACCTTTACAATGAGTGAGGCGAGGGCAGTAATGCTGCCACATTACTCCCTGAAATACTAGGACGAGTGAGGAAGAGTTGGAGTAATGAACATTACCAGTAAGTAGTCCAGCCGTTAACAACCCAGGTTATCCACCACTGGTGCCTGCTGTTATTCAATGTGCGCCTCAGTCAGCGGCAGGATACCCTCCCGGGTGATAGTGCGCTCTACAGATCCAATGACATCACTATAACACTGCGGGGTGCAGCAGGACAAACACGTCTCCCAGGTCCATTCGTGATCAGGAGGACAAACGCTGGTTTATAATTTGCATTTTGGGACTTGTAGTCTTGTTCTCCCAATATAAAACCAGAACTACAAGTCCCAGAGTGCAAACAAAGAACCTGCAGATAGCCATACATTGACCTTTGACATTTGGCACCTATAATAACACACTAATATAGAAAGTAATCACTCTTATGTCAGCTTCTGGCTAAATGGGCCCCTTTATCAGGGAGGACTCGGACCTCACTGCACTGTGCTGGGATTATCACATCCCGTCACCACAACACAGGCCCAGGGTCGGCTTTAAAATAGAGCGGGGATCGAAGGGTGACAAGCTGCTAGAAAGGCTGTCGAAATCTTGGCTGTGTAGTGCTCACGCATGCACATATATCTCATTCATACACACACATGTTCATACATGTTCACAAACAAAGCACTCTCTGACACACATGCAGTGCTTGGAGGATTTGTAATATCATTAAGAATAACTGATTCAGGTGTCTCCAACCAGTCGATCGCCAGCTACTGGTATCTTGCTGACCCCTTCAGAGTAGCTCGCAGCCTTGAGTTCATTTGTAAATAAGGCTGGGTCAATACAGTGTTGCATTTTCCTTTTACAGTGAATGAAGCTTCTGTGTTTTTTTCAGTCAGGCCTCTTCAGCTAAAGCCAGGCCTGCTAAGGCTCAGTGCTCAACTGATTTATGACCAAGTCAGGGGCACAGAGTGTGAGAAGTTAGCCTGGCATATGATGTTGATGAAGCAAAGCTTTGCATATTTTGCGGCTTGCCGAAATCAAGAACCTCGTTTATGTGTAACAAGGTAACCCGTGTATGTTTTACTAACATTTATATTTAGTTTGGAGAAAGACCGTGAAGCTTGCACATGTGTTTTACTAAAATAATTACTCGTGTCCCCTAAAATGGCCGCCGCTTGTATTTTAGTTACTGCGCATGCGTCAGCCACACTCACGTGTCCTGACGCGTCTGCAGAAGTGGAGGGAAAGTTATGCGCATGCGTAATTCATAGCTGTGCTTATCATGTGGTACAGCTCGTGCCACTGCTCTTGTGTCCGTCTCAATGTAGCTAACATTTAATTGCATAAGTTTGTTTCTTGATGATGAATTAAAAGTACCAACCCTGTGATGTGTTTTTCATAATGACATTATTATGTATTAATTTGTTTTCGCTTGCTTTTCATGTACCGCGGGAAATGGGGGTCTGAGTGAGAGGAGAGCCATATTGGAGGTCCCTTCTGCGCCTGTGCGACATTCGGCAGCACGAGGGACCTTGGCCGATGGAACATAGCCAGCTGGCAGTGATGGGCGAGATGCTCCTGAGAAAGTCACCTCTGCCCTGCGAGAACAGCGAATGTGGCTCCTTATATGATACATTGTATTGTTGCGCTACTGTTAGCTCATGGGAACCCCAAATCTGCTAGGCGGTACCCAAATATGTAAATGAAGGCTTCAAATCGTGTATTGTGATTGGTGTGTTACCCAAACCCTACCTTAGGACCAATCGAAATTGAGGGATTCTGACACTTTGCAACATTGGGGGGTGGTACACTGTCCCCAAACTGTATATCTACCCTGGGTTCACCTAGTGAACCGTCCGACTTGTCTGGTTTAGCTGACCTGTCACTGACCCAACGCACTCAATAGGTGACTGAAGATACAGAGCGCTGCGGAGCACTCTGTCCGAATTTGACCATAGACTAAGGTTCTACTGAACCTTAAAGTGCTGGCAAAGCACTTAGCTGGGAGTTCGCTGACCCAATCGGGGTCTTGATCGATAGCTGCAGAGCGGGTGGAGCGCAGGCGTTGCTTCCGAACTGTGGGTTCCGGTCCTGTCCTGAAGAGGGTCCTGTCCTGAGGGTTTGCTGTCCTGTCCTGAGGGTCCTGTCCTGATTCCTATTCCGAGGGGATCCTGTCCTATCCTGGGTGTCCATTCTGCACCTACTGTCCTTTGAGGGGTATCCTTCCTTGAGGGTTTCCTGTCCTTAACTGACCCGTGGCCAGGGTTTGGTTTCCACACCTTTCTAGGTAAATATCACTCTGAACCTCTTGAAATTCTTGCACCTTCTGAATTTCTAACTTTTGCTTAAATAAAGTCAACATTGCATATGTTATATTTCCATGCCTTTCCGCAACTATTGAACAGTCATTTATAATTTTTGCAAAGTTATTCCTATGTCTTCTCATTTGTTAGAAATCATATTTTGCATAGCAGTATGTCATTTCCTGATATGGTCTAGAACTTCGTTGCCTAGGTTGTTCAAAGGCCCTTTCACCTTAAGTGAAGCGTGTTATTCATTATAAATTCTTCTATAGTCACACACACTTAGTCTATCACTGTCTAGATAATACTGACTTATATAGTATCTTTTCTCGTTACATTTTATTAGTACTTTGATGATTACTCTGTCATTATTTCTTTCTGCCTATGTGATTTACGTTATCTTGGTTATTGATTGCCTTATTTTACTGTACCTCATGCAAGAAAATATTGAATTTAGATAAACATTTTAAAACTTCCAGTTGTCCGTGGTCATTTAAACAGTATTTGAATGTTATTGGTTGGGTTTGTATTTTGCTGCCTTTCTTTTTACAGCTAGCTCCCTGATTCATTGTGGTCATTAGGCACCCGCATCGGTGGATGGTAAGTCGGGTGCATTGAAAATTGGTAGCAGGGAACACACACACACCAACCTGATAGAGCTCGTGAAGTCACCCGATCGATGTATATGGTGATTTGAAAAGTATATGGGCCCTGAAGCCGGAAACGGCGAAAACTGTTGGCCGGGTGGCCTCGCGCGCTCTATCAGTTTTCTGGTAGATCAGAGGATGGTTAGGGACTAGCTAAAGGTTAGGTAGGACCAGTTAGACTAGTTAAGTCGGAAGCTGCTATTATATTAATGCTGCTAAAAGAGCGGCTGTTCTGAGGGAACTGATCACTCTCTTGTGAATACGCTGCTGAAATTCATGAATTACTGTATTGCTATTATTCTTGTTCTTATATTGTTATATGTACTAATCCATGCAATTGTCAACCGTCTTGTTTCTTGTTGTCCGAACTCCCCGGGGAATTGAAAGGGCAAGTGGTGAATAGAATCCATTGTCCTGAGGTCACAGGTTCGAGGAAAGTTAGGTGCAGGTTAGGATAACCGGGAAGCACTAACTAGGGTTTTCTGAATACATGTGTGAATAAATGACAGTAACGGGGTTCATTGGCAAAATTCCCATAGTGGCGTAACCTAGTAAGGGTCACATCGGAAGATTAGCAGGTTCCTCGGAGCTAGCGTGAAAACAGAGGGGTCCGCTGAGAAACCTTAAACTCGGAATATATCCCGGAAAGAAGTGGATGAGTTTAGGGGAATAACAGGTTCACCGATGCTAGAGTGAAGGGTAGGCGGAAGAGATCTGCCCGCAGCGAGTGAAAAGTAAATGGAAGTAGTTTACTTGCAGTAATAGAATTCTTTCTCTGTCTAGACACTTGAGCACTGTGGCGAATGTGTATTTGTTGTAAAATAACCAAGCACCGAGCACTTTAAAAGAAAGAAAGTTTCCGTTACCTTGTGAAGGGAGGGAGTCAGTCGCGAAGCGCCTCTGACGTCACTCTGTGCCGCGCTGGGATTGGTAGAAGCAGCAGGCGGGTAGCGGAGCTGAAAATTGTAAAGGAGGGGTGAGCGCCAGAGCGTGGGAACTGTCTCACGAAGGGGCCGCGCACCCATTGGCGGAGCTTATTTTGTGTCGCGCACCCATTGGTTGCACGAATTTCTGAAGCGCGTTCTGATTGGAGGTAGTTTGTAAACAAAGTTAGCGCAGAAGTCGTATGTGGCACTCGCGGACTACAGAGACGCGACCTGATCCAAGGCATCTAGGGTTTGAAAGGGATCAGTGGAAGGCTAACAGATACGATATTATGTACGGAACCAAGAGAAAAATGTCCCTTGTAAATAAGGTGAAAAATTATTTTAAAACGGACAAACCGATTAAATCTAGGGAAGGTGTTCTTGTCCCAGCACCCAATACTCCCGCCTCATTCATGATGTTTGACCGAGGGTACAATACCTGTGTGTGGCTGGAGAATTGGGTGAAGTATACAAAAGATGACGGAGTATTGGCTTTTCCGTTAGATGGTACTTTCAATGGTAGGATCTTATTTAATTTAAGAACCCGAATGAATGAGCTGCATCCCAGACCAAGACTAACGCAGTATGAGGCATTAGAGGAATGGGAGATTGAGGCTTTTGAAAGAGAAAGACCCCGAATGGACAAGGGTTTGACCAAGTGGTACCCCAGGCTGAAACAGGAGTCCAGGGATAAAAGGATGAAGCAGTGGAGGCAGAGCATGATTGTTGAGGGTCTGTTTCCCATGATGCCGGCATGTCATAACATTGGAGCGGGTGAGAAAAGTACTGAAAAATGTAAGCATTGGGGGGCCCTGGGGGATTCAGATGATGAACTAATAGATGACATCTGTACCAGAAGTCCGCCACCTTACAATGAGGGAACCCGACCTTCCAGTGTAGGAGATGTTCCCCGACGCCACTTCCTAAAGGAAGAAGACAGGTCCCTGGGACTGGGAGGGGGTGGTCAAGTATTACCCTATCCTGAGAAACCCGAACTGGCGGAAACAAGGGAGATATATCCCAAAGTGCCCGCAAGTCAGGAAGAAAAATATCCACGTACGAAAACTTTTTTCCCCAGACCCTTGTATGAAAGCGAAGAGAAACCTTCGAATTCGGGACTGCCTTTTGTTCAACCTCCATATGGGGAAGAGCGCAGGTCCTTTAATACTGGAACTTTATTCCCGAAACCAAATTATGGGGGAGGACCGAGTGAAACGCATCCTACTGCCCCGAGTTTTACTCCTCTGCCTACTGCCCCGAGTTTTACTCCTCCATTGACCCCACAGATATTACATGACACAACTCTAAGAAGGGTACTAGTGGAAAAGGAGCAAGAGGCTCTAGCTAGACAAAGAACAGAAATAATTCAGAAAATTTCTCAGATAAATACCAGTCCTGAGGCATTGACTATTCCAGTAACTATTGGACCGGTGGTCCCGTTATACGGAAATGGTCAGGGAAATCCGATTACTCCAGTCATGACCCCAGTCATAGCAACCCCGAGACAGGAACCAATCATCATAGATGATCAGTCCAGTGAGTGTGAGTCTGAAGTTGCATTCTTGGAATTGCCAAACAAACAGACTGGAAAGGGAATACAGCAGAGGTATAACCCTTTTAATACAAAAGAAATTAAATTAGAGACAGCAACCGGTACTAGGAATGTCCCTCTGGTAACTCCGGATGAAATTGAGAGTTGGAGTCGTGAATTAGAGAAGCAGACTCCGCAAACAAAGCCTTTAGATCTCTACAAGCTGAGGGTCGAAATAGAAGAATTAATGGCAGGAAATGTGGGGTTGGATCGATTGAATACCTACTCTGAAGAAGAATTGTCGTTCATATGTAAAAGCTTTACAAGGAACACCAGAGTGCTCCATGAAAAACTGACCGAAACAGCAGTTAGTATGGGGGTAGATATCTCCAAATCCAAGCCCTTACAGAAACCGTACAGAGCAGACTTCTCAGACAAAGATATAGAACACCTGAATGTGGCAGGGAAGAAGTTGCAGATTAAAGAGTTACTGGGGGTACTGCAGAAATGGGGAGATGTGGAAAAATGGAGAAGCAGGTGGGCGAAAAAGAGGGAAGAGGTTCGCTCCCGACAAGTGACTCCCGAGTTTGCTTTAAGAGAGGTAGAAAAACCTGAGCAGTTATGCCCCATGCGCGAAGTTCCAGGGGGGAAATATGTGCATGTCCCCTGGTCTAGGCAGGATATTGTGTCCTTTACGAACGATTTTCCAAAATTACGAGAGAAACCAGTTGACTGGTACCGGCAGGTGGAGAGGTTCGTGAAGGTACAGAAATGTCTGTGGAAAGACCTGGATGGGTTTTTCGACATTGTGGTTCCGGTAGATTTATGGACCCAGTGTAAAATAGCCATAGATTGGCCCAGTGAAGAGTATCCCAGAAACAAGGAAACTGGAGAGCCATCAAAGGATGTCATGCGAAAGTATGAGCAGGTAATTCAGCATTTGAAAGAAAAGGTGCCCGCAAAGGAAACTGATTGGACAAAAATAGATAGAACGACACAGGAAAGGGACGAGACAGTGCACTCCTTCTATGAGAGGTTATTGCAGGTATTTAAAACATACAGTGGTATCGACAACATCGACCTGAAGGATATGACGCACTTTATTTACAGGTTTGTAAATGGTTTAAGACCTGAAATTTGTCAGTGGATAAAAGATAATAAAATCTGTTGGCATACTAAGAAAATGGATGAGGTCCTGCGGTACGCTAAGTACTGCGAGGACGAGATGGCAGAAAAGAAAAAGGCCCTTAAGGAGAAGGTTATGTGGGCTCAGGTGAAGCTCGCAGAACAACAGGAAAAACAATTGAGTAACATGGTTAAAAATGCTGAGAACAAAGGTCCTGGGGGAGGGGGTGGAGGAAAGCCCCGGCCCAAATTTAGCAGGGAAGAGGCTATGAAAAAATTTCCCTGCCATCAGTGCGGCGAAATTGGACACTGGCGAAACGAGTGTCCCCAATTAGTCGATGTTAATGAGACAACTCCTGATTTAATTCCACAGACGCAGAAAGAAAGACCAAGAAAGACTCAACCCCAGGTAAAAACAGTTCAGGTGCCTCGAGCACCCAAACAGGTATACAGGGGAAGACAGGCAGAAAATGAAGAGATAGAGGTTTGGGAAAGCGGGGAGAACAGAAATACAGCAACTTCGCAGTATCTGCTGAATGATACCTTCCTTTGTAATGATCAGGACTGACGGGGCCTGAGAGGGGAGGACGAGGAGTGCGTACTTGGCGCTTCCTTGCCGGTAGACCAGTCTGGACCATATATTGAAGGAAAGGTTGACGGAAATGATGTCACCTTTCTGTTGGACACTGGCGCTACCCGTTCTACTGTAAGAACAGTGGACGTTCCAAACCTACCCCTCTCGGGAGAAAATATCCAAGTAGTAGGTGTATCTAATCAATTGATTAGTACTCCTGTTACCGAACCAATGGAGATTTCAATTGGAAATTTTAAACAGATGCATAGATTTGTCGTCTGTGACACCAGTCCAGTAAATTTACTGGGACGTGATTTGCTGTGCAAAATGAATTGTACCATCTTTTGCACACCAAAAGGTGTTGAAATACAGACCCCAGATGAAGACGGCATTTATAAATTATTGTTGCTTAGACCTGACTCAGAAATTAAAAGATTGACCCTGCAGGACTTGCCCCAAGAACTACAGGAAGCCGTAAAACCAGAGGTGTGGGATTTCACTGGAAAGGATGTGGGGTTGATGAAAGATGTGGACCCCATACAAATAGCCATCAAGGACAATGCAGTATATCCTAACACTAGGCCCTACCGAATGAATGCTGAAGTGAAAGCAGGTGTCACTCTGGAAATACAAAAATTATTGGAAGGAAACATCATACAGGAAGTGATGAGCAGCCCATGCAACTCACCGATTATGGGCATCAAAAAGCCTAGTGGCAAGTATAGGGTAGTGCAGGACCTGAGAAAGGTTAACAAAATTGTAGTTCCTTGCTGCCCTATTGTCCCAAACCCTGCAGTAATTTTGTACCAGATTCCTTGGGATGCTGAGTGGTTCACTGTGATTGATTTGTGTCATGCATTCTTTTCGATACCCCTGCACCCCGACAGCAAATTTCTTTTCTCATTTGCTTTCGAGGGTCACGTGTATTGTTGGAACAGGGTCCCTCAAGGGTATACAGAGAGTCCCTCTATCTTTAATCAGATCTTGAAAAAATGTCTAGAGACTTTGATCTTACCTGGGAACTCTGTGTTAGTCCAGTACATAGACGACCTTCTACTGGCATCTAAAAGTCACCGGGACTGTGTAGTTGACACCATTGCCCTCCTAAATCACCTGTGTGAGAAAGGGCATAAAGTGGCCCCTGACAAACTACAGTTCTGTGCAAAATCAGTGAAATATCTAGGACACCAGATAGAAAAAGGTGTCAGGAAAGTCACTTCAGAAAGGGTGAGAATAATTCAAAAAATGCAGTTGCCCCGGACTCAAAAAGAAGTCAGAATGTTCCTGGGTGTATTAGGGTACTGCAGGCAGTGGATTCTGGGATTTGCAGCCTTAGCCAGGCCCTTGATAAAAATGACCACGAGAGGAATGCCAGATGTTGTACAGTGGGACGATGAAAGTCTAATGGCTTTCACAAGATTGAAAAACTGTCTGTGTACAGCCCCTGCGTTGGGAATGCCAGATTATTCCAAAGAGTTTGCACTATTCTGTGACACTCGCGATAATTGCGCATTGTCAGTCCTGACTCAAGAACATGGCACAACCAGGAGGCCTGTGGCCTATTTCTCTGCCACACTGGACCCAGTAGCTGCTGGGTTACCAGGCTGTCTGAAAGCAGTAGCTGCTACCTGTGCAAGTTTGGAACAGAGTGAGTCCATTGTCATGGGACATCCTGTGACCGTGTATGTTTCACATGGAGTGGTAATCTTATTGACCAGAACTAAAACACAGTATCTCACCCCTAGTCGGCTGACTAAATACGAGAGGATTCTTGTGGGTGCAGCAAATGTAAGCATTGTTAGGTGCGGTATTCTGAACCCTGCCACCTTACTCCCCGACCCCTTGGAAATGGAGGGTGGGGATGATGATGAACATGATTGTATTGATCTGACAGAGTTCAGTACCAAGCCACGCCCAGACATAAAAGAAGTACCATTGCCTGAGCATGATAAAGAACTATTTGTGGATGGTTCCTGTCTAAGACATGAATTAGGAGGCTTGAGTGCTGCTTATGCAGTAGTGTCTTTCACAAAAATTGAACAAGCAGGTTACCTATATAACATCAAGTCTGCACAAGTAGCCGAATTGATAGCCATGATAATGGCTTGCAAAATTGGGAAGGACTTACGCATAACAGTGTATACTGACAGTCAGTACTGTTATGGCGTTGTGCATGACTTTGGCCAATTATGGCTGCAGAGGGAATTCATGACTTCCTCAGGTACTCCCATTCGGAATGCAAAAGTTGTTCATGACCTTTTAGAGGCCATCCAGTTGCCCAAAGAACTGGCAGTGGTAAAATGTACTGCTCATCAAAAGAGCATGGACAGAGTATCTCTGGGAAACGATTATGCTGATCGAGTGGCTCAATGGTGTGCCAAAGATCGGTATATTGTAAATCCAAAACGAGGGGGGCCAGGAACCAGCTGCCAGCTTCAGGTGTTTGAGGAAGTGCCTACATGGGATGAGGTGAGAGAGTGGCAGGAGTCGGCTCCTTGGCAAGAAAGAGAAAAATGGAAGGAGGATGGCTGTAGACCGAGGCGTGTGGATGGTGTGATTTTGGGCCCAACTGGTATGCCTGTGTTACCCCGACACTTGCTTGGCACAATGGCAAGATTAATACATGAAGGATCACACATTGGTAGGGATGCCATGATTCTGGTATTTCAACAGACTTGGTACAGCAAAAAGTTCAGGAAGGTAGCAGAGTCCCTCTGCCAGAGGTGCCTGTCATGTCAACAGATGAACCCAGGCAAAAGGACAATGGTTGAACTGAGCAAGATTGGGAGGTCAGGGGGTCCCTTTATAAAAATACAGATTGATTTCATCACCATGCCCCTTTGTGAAAGAAAGAGATATGTCCTTGTCATTGTGTGCGTATTTTCGAAATGGGTAGAAGCTTACCCTACTCCCAAAAGTGACGCACTGACAGTAGCGAAGTGTTTACTAAAAGAACTGATACCTAGGTTCGGAATACCATGCATTATTGAATCAGATAAGGGTGGACATTTCCAGAATGACATACTGGCTGAACTCTGTAAGGCCTTTGGAATAAGGCAGAAACTCCATTGTGCATACCACCCAGAGGCTTCTGGAATAGTGGAACAAGTAAATGGAACTATCAAAAACAGACTAGCAAAGCTGACAGATGCTACTGGCATGAACTGGGTGAAGGCCCTGCCCCTGGTCCTGATGGGACTGAGAAGTGTTCCAGACCGCAAGACAGGCCTAAGTCCCCATGAAATCATTATGGGAAGAGTGATGAGACAAGCATGGGTGCCAGGAAGCAAACTGTTGAGTATTACTGATGATTTGGTGCTTGAATACTGCAGAAGATTGGGTGACCAAGTGCGTTCTATCTCTCGCCAGATTGGAGACGACGGCATCCTTAATCCAACGACTCCTCTCCACAACTTGGTTCCAGGAGACTGGGTCAAAATAAAGAAGCACACTCGATCAAGCTGTCTGGCACCAAGGTGGGGAAAGAAACGCCAAGTAATCCTGGTAACAACCACTGCAGTGAAAGTCGCAGGTGTTCCCCAGTGGATCCACGCCGGACACACTCAGAAGGTATTGCCAGACAAAGGATTTGAAGAACCAGGGCAACCAGCAGAGGAACCTGAAGAAGTCAGACCAGTAGCAACTGACAACGAGCAGCCCAGCACCAGTCAGGTTGCAGGAACAGCAGACGTTGGCCCAGGAGTAGTTGACCGCGAACTGCCAAGAACCCAGCCTGCTGAAGAGGTCCAGGAAACTGAGCCAGGAGTAGCTGAAGACGAGCTGCCAAGCATATGGCCAGAAGAATGGATACCGATGATTGATCTGACCGAAGATCCTATCAGAACAAGAGAACGACTTAGTGAGGGTAGAGAGTGGACTAGTCAGGAAAAGCAAGGCACAGGCGAAGATCCTCAGCCACTTGAGATTCAAATCAAAACTGAGGAAGGAGAAGGTCAGACAGGGACAGAGCACGTGATTGATACAGATCCAGTGAGTAAGACTGAACAAATACCCGATACTGAACAAGTACCCGATACTGAACAAGTGCAGGATACAGAGCAAGTGTTTGATACTCCTCCGCTAACTCCTGATGTGGATAAGGGACAGACTAGACATAGAGTAATAGTTCGAGCAGAAGAAAATCAAGAGATCGAAGTGCTTGAACAGGATCAGATAGGGTTAGAAAAACGGGTTCAGGAAACAGAAACAGGAACAGAAACAGAGACAATCGAAAGCCAAAAACAAAATATTCCTGAACAAGGCCAGATTAGCAACCAGGCAGAAAAATTTGATGCTAGCCCTGGAACTAGTCAGATAAGGGAAGTAGAGGAAGAAAGTGGAGAAGAATTACCACAAGAAAAAGAGAACAAGAGAATAAGAAAAGAAAGTGAAGTCCAAGTACCGACTAAGAGACTAAAGAAAAGAAACAACCTTGAGCCTAGGTTTGTAAAAAGACTAAGACTAAGGATAAAGACAGTGGAAGAAAAACGTGCAGAAGCAAGAAGAAGTGCTCGAATAGCAGAACAAGAAGAAGACTCTTCCAAAAGAAGGAGTGAGCGAATAAAAAGACAAAACAAAAAGTACAAGTCTCCTGAATGGACACTGGTTTTGGAAGAACTTGAAGATCTTGATATAACTGACGTGAGCGACGGAGAACCTGTCCCAGAGTACTCAGCTGAAGAGGAAGACGAACCACCGTGAATTTGCACAAAGTAAGCGAGTTGTGTAAAAAGTAAAAAAGAGGGGTGAGAACACTCCTACTGAGCTAAAATGTCTGATTCAACAGTGAATGGTAGTCCTAGTTGCAGCCGTTTTAAGACGTGTTGCAAAGTGTGTATATGTAGTGTAGTAGTGCTAATAGTTATCTGGATAGGATTAACAATTTTCATTCCCTTTGCTGTAAGTAAAGATACTAACATTGTCCCTACTGAAGTTGTAAATACTGACAATGAGGAGCTGACAACACAGAGTGTAGAAAGACATGAGAGAGCATTGAGACAAACTAAACGAGACTTAGAAGCATCAGATGAGAAAGGACTACATTATCATGGCATGAAGAACAGGACACATTTAAATGTTTTCGCAAACTTGTTAATACACTATGTAGAGACTATGGAAATCGAAGATTGCTATGTCTGCATGAAGCTACCTACTTCGGTGGCTGAAGGCGTGACATACCATCATCTGCCATTGACATATGGAATTTCCTGTAGCATTTTAGCTAGTTTATTTTACAAAAGGGGACCGTTACAGTATTATTACTCTAACAATGACGTGATCTTTTCTGAACTTCCTATACGTGGGAACTTGAATCCTGTACATACCAAAACTGACACCATAAGATATATGGGAGACTACTTTCTGACTATAGGGAACATTGACATAGCAGACGCACACAGAGATAACTTGACTTGTTCTTTGCGTGAGCAGGAAAAGATGTTCCTGAACATGGCAGAGAAAAGGAGAATTAAAATTCAGAAGAAGGCTAATGACGAAAGTCAGAAAAAGCCAAAGTGGGCAGAAAACATGGAAGGCACCTCATCTGGTGGAGCGGGTCCTGCTCTGTTGCTGGATTTTGAAAAGAAAGGCAAGCTATGTCTTCACCGCGAGAAGACTAGCTATTATAATAATGTTTTCATTGGTTCCAGTGAATGCGAACATAATTACAAGGTAATTGGAGGTTGGGGTTTCAAAAATGGGTCAGAGCCTGTGTTTCCTGGAATTTATTATATTTGTGGGGACAAGGCTTATTTCAAATTGCCGGATCACTGGTATGGAAGCTGCTACTTTGGCATTGTTTTCCCGAAAATATACCATGTGAATGGAAAAGCTGGAAGCAATGAAGATACTAATGGCTTAGTGCGTAGTAAAAGAGAAAGTATAGGTGAAATTATGGGTAGTATTTTCAGTGCACTGATACCTGGAGTGGGAGTGGTTCTGAACACTCACAGAATTTGCAAATTGTCTACTATAGTAGATGTGCTGTCTACTGAAACAGCTCATGGATTCCTGCTGGTAAATACCGAAATGGTTGCGATCAGATCAATGGTTTTACAAAATCGACTTGCTCTTGACACCTTATTAGCGAAAGAGGGCGGAGTCTGCCGGATGTTGAAGGCGCAACATTGTTGCACTTATATTCCGGATAAAAGTGTACAGATCAAAAGATATGTGAAAAACATTACTAATTTGGCAAAGGAACTCAAACCACTCGAGGTTGATAGTGCCTGGAAGAGACTGGTAGATGGTCTCTCAAATGTAGGTCATTGGCTTGCTAGCATAGGTAAAAGCTTATTATTCAAAATTCTGATGCCAATTGGTATTATAGGTCTTATTATACTTTCCATTTTCTTATGCTGTAAATACCGCAAGCGCACCAAAAAGCACGAGGTTAATGCAAGAGGAGTGAAACGAAGTGTGGATGAGATTGAATTAGAGGAAGTGAATGATCAGATATACAAAAAGGTGAAAACTTCTCACCCGGCTAAAACTGAAAGAGAAAAGTTAGAGCGGTTGCTGGAAGAAATAGAACTTTATAAAGTGTGAAAGAAAGTTGGCATCTGGTTCCAGTATAATTTGTGATGATAGTAGATATCATCAAAGAGGGGATTGATGAAGCAAAGCTTTGCATATTTTGCGGCTTGCCGAAATCAAGAACCTCGTTTATGTGTAACAAGGTAACCCGTGTATGTTTTACTAACATTTATATTTAGTTTGGAGAAAGACCGTGAAGCTTGCACATGTGTTTTACTAAAATAATTACTCGTGTCCCCTAAAATGGCCGCCGCTTGTATTTTAGTTACTGCGCATGCGTCAGCCACACTCACGTGTCCTGACGCGTCTGCAGAAGTGGAGGGAAAGTTATGCGCATGCGTAATTCATAGCTGTGCTTATCATGTGGTACAGCTCGTGCCACTGCTCTTGTGTCCGTCTCAATGTAGCTAACATTTAATTGCATAAGTTTGTTTCTTGATGATGAATTAAAAGTACCAACCCTGTGATGTGTTTTTCATAATGACATTATTATGTATTAATTTGTTTTCGCTTGCTTTTCATGTACCGCGGGAAATGGGGGTCTGAGTGAGAGGAGAGCCATATTGGAGGTCCCTTCTGCGCCTGTGCGACATTCGGCAGCACGAGGGACCTTGGCCGATGGAACATAGCCAGCTGGCAGTGATGGGCGAGATGCTCCTGAGAAAGTCACCTCTGCCCTGCGAGAACAGCGAATGTGGCTCCTTATATGATACATTGTATTGTTGCGCTACTGTTAGCTCATGGGAACCCCAAATCTGCTAGGCGGTACCCAAATATGTAAATGAAGGCTTCAAATCGTGTATTGTGATTGGTGTGTTACCCAAACCCTACCTTAGGACCAATCGAAATTGAGGGATTCTGACACTTTGCAACATTGGGGGGTGGTACACTGTCCCCAAACTGTATATCTACCCTGGGTTCACCTAGTGAACCGTCCGACTTGTCTGGTTTAGCTGACCTGTCACTGACCCAACGCACTCAATAGGTGACTGAAGATACAGAGCGCTGCGGAGCACTCTGTCCGAATTTGACCATAGACTAAGGTTCTACTGAACCTTAAAGTGCTGGCAAAGCACTTAGCTGGGAGTTCGCTGACCCAATCGGGGTCTTGATCGATAGCTGCAGAGCGGGTGGAGCGCAGGCGTTGCTTCCGAACTGTGGGTTCCGGTCCTGTCCTGAAGAGGGTCCTGTCCTGAGGGTTTGCTGTCCTGTCCTGAGGGTCCTGTCCTGATTCCTATTCCGAGGGGATCCTGTCCTATCCTGGGTGTCCATTCTGCACCTACTGTCCTTTGAGGGGTATCCTTCCTTGAGGGTTTCCTGTCCTTAACTGACCCGTGGCCAGGGTTTGGTTTCCACACCTTTCTAGGTAAATATCACTCTGAACCTCTTGAAATTCTTGCACCTTCTGAATTTCTAACTTTTGCTTAAATAAAGTCAACATTGCATATGTTATATTTCCATGCCTTTCCGCAACTATTGAACAGTCATTTATAATTTTTGCAAAGTTATTCCTATGTCTTCTCATTTGTTAGAAATCATATTTTGCATAGCAGTATGTCATTTCCTGATATGGTCTAGAACTTCGTTGCCTAGGTTGTTCAAAGGCCCTTTCACCTTAAGTGAAGCGTGTTATTCATTATAAATTCTTCTATAGTCACACACACTTAGTCTATCACTGTCTAGATAATACTGACTTATATAGTATCTTTTCTCGTTACATTTTATTAGTACTTTGATGATTACTCTGTCATTATTTCTTTCTGCCTATGTGATTTACGTTATCTTGGTTATTGATTGCCTTATTTTACTGTACCTCATGCAAGAAAATATTGAATTTAGATAAACATTTTAAAACTTCCAGTTGTCCGTGGTCATTTAAACAGTATTTGAATGTTATTGGTTGGGTTTGTATTTTGCTGCCTTTCTTTTTACAGCTAGCTCCCTGATTCATTGTGGTCATTAGGCACCCGCATCGGTGGATGGTAAGTCGGGTGCATTGAAAATTGGTAGCAGGGAACACACACACACCAACCTGATAGAGCTCGTGAAGTCACCCGATCGATGTATATGGTGATTTGAAAAGTATATGGGCCCTGAAGCCGGAAACGGCGAAAACTGTTGGCCGGGTGGCCTCGCGCGCTCTATCAATGTCACTAGTTCTAGTGGGCACCTTGCACCAATCTAAATCGACCCTTATTGTTGGTGGTTGTAAAGTCAACCTTACAGACAAGATATCCTAGTGGTAGCACGGACCAGCAGTCATAGGCTAAGACTTCAGAGAGCATGTAAAACAAGCTGTTTTACCAATTATAATCCCTTGAATACCAAAAGAAAGGACACCACACAAGATATATATAAAACATATATGTATTTATTTCTAACACAACCCCTCTGCACTCTTTATGAGGTCAGAGATCGAAGTACATCACAAGTTACTTAATTAGCATACGATAAGTTAGACAAATACAGTTTTGCCCTAGGGGCCTCACAAACCATATACTAATCAAGTAGTATAAGAACCACGACTGAAACAGAGAATAGGCCTAAGGCCTAGGGAATCGCTGGGGCTACACTAAACAACCACGGGTTAGGAAGTAGGAGGCCCACAGGAGGCGTGTGCAGTGTCTAAACTCACACACGGGTTACCATTGACTTAGAATGGGGAACGAAGAAGTTACAAAGTTAATGTTTTAGGACACTTACGGATGGACTACGTTAAAACCCCTTTAAACTAGGACACCTCGAGAGTCAAGACCCACGGGAGCACCGGAGTACTCGTGTTACCTCACCCAGGCAAGCCGGGTGCATAGGTGCCTTTCGATGTCGGTTTCGTCGTCATTTTCTATGGAGAGCTGCAAAGAAGTGCTGCAGGCTACCAGAGGAAAAGTGTCCGGGTGGATCCAATGGTAGATCAAGGATGTGAAGAACCTGAAAGCAGAGGGGACAGAGTCTGGGTTACTAGTCAGTGACCAGGAAGGAACCAGGCGATGTCGGGTGCTTTGCAGGTGAAGAGGTGAAGCTTGTCTCTGCAGCCACGAGGTCCAGGAGGCATGAACGATGACCAGGAGCTGGATACGAGCTGTCCCACAAAGGATCTAGTTGACTGCGGTGTCGGTATCCGGATTGGACCCAACAAGCTTTGGCAACCGCAATCCACGCAGGAAGTGAAGATTGGCTTTGAGTCAGACCAGCAAGGTCTGGGGCGCTTCTCTTTTGAAGGGAAGCTGGAGCAAGTCTGGAGCAACCAGGCCAGCAGTGTAAATTCAAAAGGAAGTCTTCAGGGGGCTCACTAGCCAACGGACTAGGAACCGGGAAGACGCGTCAAGCTGAAATGCAGGAGCAGGCCCCACACGGCACTCATGGAGTGTGGAGGGCTAAGCTTCGGTGCAAATGGTGCTCGGGTCTGGGGCTTCTCGTACCCCAATGCACAACTGCGAGTTATCTCAGCAGTTGATGCAGTTAGCAAAATGCAGGATGTCCAGGGAGTCTGGTCCCACGTCTCTCGTGTCCGCCACAGGTCTCAGCTTTGCTGTGGATATGGGTCGGCGTCAGAGAAGTCTGGAAGTCCAGTTCTGTGTCACTGAGTCTTCGGGTTCCAGCAGGAGCGTCGACAAAGCAAACCGGCAACTTACCGGTGGTGCCTGTTTGCACAGGGTGATCACTCCTTGACCACAACAGAGATGTTTTCAGTCTTCTAGTCGGAATAGAACGTCGAAGCTCCAAGAGTTCTGTATCAAAGTTTCTTTCCAGGATAATCCAAAGTCCTGGGGACACAGCTCCTATCTTTATACTGATAAAAGGGGCTGGATTACCTGCTAGGTACCTCCTATGGGTGGACCTGGGAAGGGGGTGGTTACACCCCTTTCCCTTTGTCCAGGTTCGCGCCAGTGCGAGGCTGGAGTGCCCCAGCAACTGGTTTGAACCAGGCTATGCGTGGAGCACCTTGTGTGCCCCGTGCAGTGTCTCAGAAAGCATCTGCTGATGCAGCCCTCTCTGTCCCAATACACATCTGCCTGTCTGGGGAGGTGCTGGCACCTCCCTGGACAGGAAACCTATTATCCAGGCCTCCCCTGCCAGAGTTTCATCCAGCAGCAGGAGGTCAGACTTGTGTCTGTGGCAGCAGCATCCATTTTGTGATACTGGGGCTCTGTTAACCCTAATGGGTAAAGCAGTACTGACATGTCTTTTCCCTCTAGAAGGGTGGAATGCTACCCCCGCCGCCAGAATTGGCGGGGAGTAGTATTCCAAAGTGTTTGACACCTTACACGACATGTTTTGATAAAGCCAAACCAAGGTTAGCATTAACCGCGAGGATTATAATGCACTTAAGAGTATATGGTATGGCTATATCATAGACAGCTATAAGGAGATGGTTCCGAAAGCTGAAGAGGGGCTCAGCTAATGCTAGGGTACCCTCTCACATAAAACCAAGCACTCTGCCTCCAGGATTGTCGAGGCCTACCATAGGAGTGACTTATAGGTGCATATGTGTCTATATATAAGGTAGATATAGGTATACTATATCTAAGTAAGGGGTGATTACACCACCTTACCCAGGCTGTGTGAACAGACCTGTGGGGTCAGTTTGGAGGGCCAGCCAGGGGTGGCATAATACATGCAGCAGCCCCTGGTAGGCCTTGGATGCACCTATGCCCTGGGTACCTGTGGTACACTATACAGGGGCTCACAAAGGTGACCCAATACCCAATCTGGTATGTACCTAAAATACATGGTTACAATTTTAAAGCGAAAGCAGATAGGCTGGGGCCCTGATTAGCAGGGTCCCAGCCCAACTAAGTAAAAAAAACAGCAAAACACCAGGAAAAAAGTGGGGGCAACCATATAGTCAGATTCCACCTTCCTACACCGAGGTGAAGAAATGAACGACTGATGGATTTAACTCTTAAATAAAAGTTGATGTCAACTCAGTAACAAAACGGAGTGCGAGAGCAAGACGTTTCTGAATGATGTTAAATGGGAGAAAATAAAAATGAACTGTTAACTTAATGATTGAGTTTTCTCTTCATTTTAATGTTCTCCCATTTCAAGGTGCTGCATTTACACCCAGGAGGCGTCTTGCTCTCAGTGGCTGGTAGACATGAGATATTTATATCAGAAATATATAGCAATTTGGGATAAATGTAAAAGGCAAACAATTTTCCATATTATGAAAGACTTTTCTGCACTCTAAATCTCTCCAAATTAAATAAAAGTGTAGCTCAAGTATTTTGTTCAAACCGTAGTATCCATCTCTATGGACATTAAGCTTAGAGTCAGTGAAGCGGGCGTGGGGGTGTCTGGTAACAATGAGCAAGTTACTTGCCTTTAGTAGCTTCAAAATCAGAAGTAGCTCTCACTACAGAAAAGGTTGGAGACCCCTGGTCTGACTGAAACTAAAAGCATTCAACACCGACATCTGCTTTTGCAAGTAGAGGACAGATGTTTGGGTGAAGGTTGTCATTTGGGTCCAGAACACCCCTTGGAATATTGCTCTTTGGGGTGTCGGTTCACTAGGGCCATCCAGGCAAGCATTGTGAATGACTGTCATGGGCCTTTTGCCCCAGCAGGGATATCAAAGAGCCCGACCGGTGTGCGTGCTACCTACATGCCACCCACTCACAAACACACACACCCACATACAGTCACACACACACAGCCACACACACAGCCTCAGAGACACACTTAGACAAACAGACACACAGGTACACAGCGCCACACAAAAACACACCGACACACACATACAGGTATACACAGCCACACATAGCCACACAGGCACACACAGGTACACACACCCACACAGACACACACACAAGCACACACACACACACAAATGCACAAACACGTACAGAGCCACATAGACAGTGGAACACACAGCCACAGCCACACACACACACACACACACACACAAGAACTAGGGGATATATCAGACTACCAGCAGCTAGGTCACATGACAGTGACGACCAGCTGTCATTGGGCTGTCAAGAGGCTGAGACCTGACTTTAAGAAATGATTAGGGGTGAGGGGTTCCACCTCTTACACCCCTTCAAGTTGCGCCCCTGACTATATATGGTTAGATGTACCTTTCTTATTGTTCTGACCATGTCCATCTTTATTAAGGAAGTTTAAGGCCAGCAACAGATCTGTTAATGGGTGGAGCATCTAGTTGGAGAAGGTGCCAGGGCAGTTATGGGCAGATCTGTGCCGTTGTTGACATTTTAGCCCAAATACCTGAAAAGCAAGCTTTGAAGTGCACCCTTCTGCACCATTAGAGTGGGGCTTGTTCCAAACTCAGTTCTTGGACTTGGGTAACCCACTTCACAAACCTCACTTATTGCACACATTGTATTGTTGTGGAATGGATGTACCTTTTCCAGAACCTACAATGTATATTTTAGAAATCAATGACGTGATAACAACTGCACAGCTCTATACCTCAGTGTGTGTAGTTTGCATTCAGGAAGTTTTAGGGCTTCACACAACTTCTTCACTCCAGTGTCTTGCAGTTCATTGCCGACCAGAAAGAGCTCTGTGAGAGATGTGTTTTTTTCCAGGACAGAGACGAGGTCTTCGCAGCTTGACTCAGTGAGGGAGCAGTAATCCAACCTGCAGGACAGAAGAGATATGGAGAGGAATAAAGCAGAGCAAAGGCAGAGGCGTCACAACTTCCGTTTTATCTTTATTTCCTTCCCGTCCTTGCTCCACTCTAGTGACACATCCCACCTTACACATCTAACCACGCCCTGTTTATTTAGGAATCTCATTAGGAGAGTTCTCAGACTGGCAGCGACAGAGCTAGATGGACATATTCAAAAATATAATAATGAGTGTTTTATGTTGGAAACCCTCTGCTGTGGTGTGAATGGTCAACTCACAACTTTAGCAGTTGTTACATCTAATTGTATATTTACACAGGGTATAATGCACAGAGAGATGTTCTTTTGTCAGTGGTCCCAGTAGGACTAGGTGTTTACTCTGCGGTGTTCATACAGAAGAGCACTGCGCCCTGTAAGGCTGGTGGTGTTTGTCCTGCAGTTCTTCTCTGAACACAAGATTACAGCCTTGAGCCATCCACAGCCATCACATTTCTAATTTCCACAATATCTTTTAGTGGCCAAGATACAGCTCATTAATCTTGAAGACACAAGTTGTGCCCAGCAGTGCTGCCTGTGTCCCGGAAGTGGTTGTTTAACTCTCTCCTACAAGCCGTGATGGTGTTCAGTGGGGGGTGTGGTGAAAGAGGCCTCTGCTGTCATGAGTTTAGGAAGTGACAACCCTTGACAAGGCCTCACACACAGATCCGCCTCTGGGGGTGTCACAGACATGCACACAACCCTTCAGTGTGACACTGGCTCATGGTCACCTGTGACACTTCCAGGAAGTGCAGGTGCAAACTGTTCCCCACCTGCTGCTGAGATCCAAGTGCAGCATTCAGGAAATAAACCATGTGAGGTAGCTCAGTTGGTTAATGCACATGTCCAAGTTCTTTTGGTAACCTGCAGCCATTCATTTGAATGCTGTGTGTTTTCAGTGGCCATGCAGCCATGGGAGGGGCCCAAAATGCAGAGGAGTATGAACGCGGAATTATATACAGCGCATACCCCGACGCCTGGGTGGTCTTGCGCATGTCCATCCATCCTACTAGCTCTGCGATGCTCTGCATCAGCTCCTCAGCAGCGACGGGGGGCCACGAGCAGCCAAGGCCCTGTCCAGGGGAGGGGTACACTATCACCCTGGACATGTCCATCATAGATGCACAGATTTGTTTACTGTGCAGTGCAGGCAGGGTGGTGGTGCAGGGAGGCTTCAGCTATAAGGATGAAGGGCTGCTGTGGTGACAGGAGTGCTGGCAGATGAATTGGAGCAGTGGTGTCAGACAGCAGAAGTTGTAGTGTGCGGTGGGTGCCCCCAGATGTAGTGCAGCTGTGCTGACAGGGTATTGAGGGAGACTGCGGATGCAGTGTTGGAAGGAAGACAGGGCTGGTGATGTGCTGTGGATCCAGGAAAGCAGTGGCTCATGTGCGGGGGGGCATTGTTGGCTGCCCGGTGAATGGTAGCTTGAACTAGTAGTGCCTCTGTAGGACATCTTGCTCTCCAAGGAGCTGAGAAATGGTGCAGGATGTGACAGCGGACAGATATCGTGCTTGATCCATACAAGTTTGCACAGTTCCCCATCCCCCCTGTATACAAAGGTGTCTCCTTGTGGTAAATAAATAAATAATACCCTATTTTTCAATGCATAAACAAATAACAGATAGCTCAATAAAATAAGAGTCAAGATTCGAGGTAGTAGGAGTTTCTTGCAGGTTTAATACAGCATAAGGACAGGAACAGGACAACCTGCACAGAAATAGGATGGCAAGCCTGGCAGCGCTGCCAGGGTCTGGACAAGGGAAGGAGTAAGGAAGGAATCTGAATGAATTTTAAATAACAATACATGAGCATATATACATAGCGCAAACACATAGCATTACATTGCAATAGGCGTAGCAGTGGGTGGAGCAAGAGGCGTGACGCGTAGCAGTCGCGAAAGATAAGGGTGAAAGTAGGTGTAACTGGGCGTATACATAGACATGTGATGCAAACGTAACAGAATATGTCATGAATGGGGCGGAAACCATGGAGGGGGCTACCTAAGGAGCCGGGACCTCTAACCTAATGGTGCGCGCAAACTGGCAATGACGTATTACTAGGAGAAGCTGGGGGCTATGAACTCTGTGCTAGGAGCAGAGACTAAAGTCTGGAGGGTCGGAGCGACATGTACCTAAACCCTATCTAGTATCTGATGTTTAGGGAACATGTTGATATAAACTAGAAGTCAAGAGGGGAAAGGCTAACAGACACTAAGACTGGAGCATGCATTATTCTACATGTAGTGCGTGATGAAGAATATTAAATGACCATTAAATGCAGTATTTCTCTTAACATGGAGACCTAAAGGCTAGACAATGACGGAAACTATTGATGCAGTTCAGTAGCTCAGGAATGCAGAGAAGGAGGGCTGAACTGATAACTGGAATCATAACATAGTCTTGGCAGACTCAGAGGCAGAGCCAAGCTGCACCGGGCACTGCGAGGCAGGAAGTAAGTGAAGGGTCGAGGATACAGGTGGGGGCTGGATCGCTCCTCAGCGAGGGCTTCAGGAGACAGGAGCTGAATCTGGTGTCCGGGCCCTTTTGAGGCCTAGAAACGGGGACTTTATAATGAAATAACGTGCACACTGAGAAACGTGGCAACATAACTTTACATAGGCCTGATATTCGTAGTATTCACGAGAACTGGAAACTGACATACTAGAGGTGGACACAACTGTAATTGCGTCTTTAATCAAACATGGGGAATAACATATGCATATTAATCATGCACACATAACATATGATGGATGACACGTAGGGACACAGAACATGGCAAAATTTACTTTTCCACATTCCCTCCTTGTCACTACGTTTCCATCAGGAAACATCAATATTCATGATACCATCTATCATTTCATACAGTATCATTTGCTCGTCTCGAATTCTCTTGGAACTGGATTTAGAACGGGACTTGGGACTAGGAGTTATACTAGGAATACAGGATGTAGCACAAATGCCGCAAATCGCAGGGCCACATTGTATACAGAGGCAGCAGCTGAATATGACCGCTACTGCAATACCTAGAAAGGACAAGACTTTCCATCCCCAGGCGGAAATTATACTCCAGAGCCAACCGGACCATGTCCAGGTGCCTGGATCTTGGTGTAACAGATGGGCAATTTTATGAAGTCTGGTTATAGCTGAATAAACAGACGGCGCGTTATTTGGAATGAAAATGCAGCAACTAGACCCGATGACTCTACAGGCCCCGCCCCTATCGGCCAGTATGACGTCAAGGACGAGACGATTTTGCAAAACGACAAATCTCATAGCAGATTGCTCCTCGGTTAAGTTACCTAGAGCAGAGGCAGTCTCATTTACTACAGCTTCAAGGGTTCTGGTTAATCTGCGGATTAACTTACTATTCTGGACAGGTCCTATAAAGAAGAAGAAACCTTTATTGAAATCTGTATACTGTTCTAGAGTGGTTTCAGTATAATCGACAATTGGGGACTCAATTTCCCTTCTATGTCTAATGTGTACTAGATGTGTGTTTCTGTGATAATCAGATGGGGCTAGGAAAACAGGTGGCAGTAGGAAGGCAATGTAACAGGTTCCCTCCCAATCGAGGGGCAGACGGACGTATGCAGTTTGACCACAAATAAAATAGGAATGACGTGAAGCTTTGAAAATAGATTTCCCACTGTCACTATACTTGACAATAGTAGTACAATCACTATGTCCTACATGTACAGAACCATTATTACGGACACATAATTCGCCTTTGACTGGTAGTACTGAAATTGCGGGTAAGTCTGGAGTAGTATCAGACTGAACATTCAGGACCATGAAATTCGACGAATAATTACCTAAATTATGCACTTCATTTTCTAGATCTAAACCTATTCGGTGAGGGAGACCTTGCTTGTCTGGGAAACATGTACTGTTAAGAAAAGACATATCTGTTGAGGATGACGTTAACGTGGACCATGCTCCACACGAACCATTATGTGAAAAGGGATAAGGAAAAAGTGGCAGAACTCCCTTCGGTGTCTGGAAAGGGGGAGTCGACCACACACCCAACAATTAGTGGCATTGCTGGTCTGGTGTGAGTAATGTAACATACGGATAAAAGTATTATTACGCATAGCGAGTCGGTAAGAAAGTTCATGAGGAGGCAGATCACTAAACATGTGCTCTATAGTAGCATTAGCAGACATATTTACATGAGGAACTGGAAGATATAGGTAGAATGCATAACTGGTGCAGGAAATCATAATGCTGAGAAATAATATGAAACTTAGAAAAACGATACATCGGATTGAGTTTTGACTGACTCTCTCACTATGGGGGTCTATTTTATACATGTCAGAAACAGTCTAACCGTTTCACCTAGGGGAGGACTTAGACAATCAAACTGACTGACTTATTTTACTAGACCGGAGTTTCTGTTTATACTCCTGTTGCGGAGTTTCCTCTAACAGGGGAGGGTTTGAATCAATGTCATTTGCGGGACAGTCCTTGAGAACAATGCTTTGGCAATCCTTCAAATCCTGGGAAATGTTCTTTAAGGCAGGTTTCAGTCCTTTAAACAGTTTGACATGAGAAAGGTGTATCCATCCTTTTCGGCCTTCTAACTTCACGGCTGTACGGGTGGTGAGGAGGACCTGCCGGGGCTGCTTCCAGCGGGGCTCCAGCGGACTTGATCTGTCAAAATTCCTCACCATTACCATGGATCCTGGAACGATTTCATGCGGTGCCACCTCGGTATTGTCTGGAAATGCGGCGGCAACCTGTGAACGACATGAGTTGAGGGCAGACATCAAGGAAGCTAGGTAATCTGTCAGCATATTACTTGAAACATCGGTAATACTTCGGGGTCTAGGTGTACCCCACATATTAGGGGGGCGGCCGAATACGACCTCATACGGGGACAGACCTGATCTGGAATGTGCGACCATACGCATGTAAAACAGAGCGACTGGCAGAGCTACTAGCCAGTCCACACCTTTTTCTTTACAAACTTTGGCGATGCGGATTTTCAGGGTCTGATTATGTCTCTCAACGAGACCAGCTGCTTCAGGATGGCGTACACAATGGAACTTCCACTGGTACCCTAACAAAAGGGAAACGTGCTTCATGAGTTCAGATGAGAATGGCTGGCCGTTATCAGAATATACGACTCTAGGGAGTCCATAACGAGGGAAGAATTCACGAACCAGCTGCTTGGCAGTGGTCGCGGCTGTGTAATCTGGGACTGGATATGCTTCTGTCCACCTGGACAAAGCGCATACAACTACAAGGACATACTTGAAACCTCGACATCGCTCCATCTGAATATAATCCATCTGGAGGACTTCAAAAGGGTGGTCAGGGGGCTGGAAACCACCTTGTTCCACCGGGACACTTTTACCTGGATTGAACTGACAACATATCATACAGGTACGGACTTTCTGCTTAGCTGCAGCTCGTAAATGCTTGTTGAACCAAATGTTCTGGATACTGTCTATCATTGCTTTTTCTCCTAAATGTGCTGGACTATGTGCGGTATTAATAATGACTTGAACCATAGAGTCGGGGAGAAACCATGTGGCTCTACCCTTCGTTACCCAACCTTGATCTGTCTGGACCCCTCCTTGTTCGGACCATTTCTTGATTTCATCGGGAGTAGCATGTAACTGGATATCTATGACATCTTGAGTAGGGTCCTTAACTGTCATACATTTAGTCGGATCTGGAGTGTGTGTCATGTTAACTGGAATGTCTGGAGTCTGGGCTGTAAGCTTGGCTGTGCGATCTGCTAGATCGTTACCCTGGGAAATAATATCAGTGACTTTCGTATGTGCCTTGCACTTCATGATGGCAATGGATGTCGGTAAATGTATTGCATCTAACAGAGCTTGAATAAGGAGACCATGCTGAATCTTGGTTCCATGAGAAGTCATGAAACCTCTCTCCTGCCAGAGCACTCCAAAGTCGTGTACGACTCCAAATGCGTAGCGTGAATCTGTGTAAATATTAACTTTCAGGTTCTTGGCGTGTATGCAGGCTTGTGTCAGAGCAACTAGCTCTGCTGCTTGAGCGGACAGAGTGTCAATACGGTGTGTCTCAATAACTTCAGTGTCAGTAGTCACTGCATACGCGGCGACTAGATCTCCTGTACTGGTTCTCATGCATGAACCATCCACATAAAGTGTCAGGTCAGGGTCTGGTAACGGAATATCTGTCAGATCTTGTCTTGGTTTTGTCGTAATGTTAATTACTTCCACACAGTCATGTGTGTCAGGATTTGAATTAGCTGATGGTAACAGTGTAGCAGGGTTCAGAATGTTGCAGGGTCTGATTTCTATGTGTGGCTGGAACAGTGTCAATTCATAACCTGTTAAACGTGCAATTGTCAAGTGCTGAGTTTGTGTTCGATTTAGAAGAACTTCAACGGAGTGTGGAACTTGTACTGTCAGGGAGTGTCCTAAAACTATGGAATCACTTTGTCTAATAGCTAGTGCTGTGGCTGCAACTGACTTGAGGCACGCAGGCAACGCCTGGGCGACTGGATCTAATGTGCTCGAAAAATAAGCACAAGGCTTGTATTGTCCTGCTTGATCTTGTGTGAGAACAGATAATGCTGTACCTTCACGTTCTGTGACGAAAAGTGTAAAAGGCTTACTGTAGTTCGGTGTTGCTAGAACTGGAGCTTGGCATAAAGCTTTCTTTAACTCGTTGAAACTAAGTGTATGTTCAGATGTCCAAGGGAGAACAGTCGGTGCGGCTGCCTCCTGTGTCGTTAACTGTATCAGTGGCTTGGCTAAAAATGCATACTGAGGAATCCATTGTCTACAATAAGAAGTAAGGCCGATAAAAGCACGTACCTCCTTCTGGGTCTTGGGCTGAGGAAGACTCGCTATCAACTGGATACGGTCTGGTGTCAACTGCCTACCCCTCTTGGACAGTAAGTGTCCTAAGTATACCACTTGCTGGACACAGAATTGAAGCTTCGAAGGGGACACCTTGTGCCCCATCTCGGCTAGGAAATACAGAACTGTAAGTGACGCACGCTCGCAGTCACGTTCAGAGCGGGCTGTGATCAGTAGATCATCGACATACTGGAGCAGGGCAGTGTCAGTTGGCATGTGAACATTATCAAGTTGTCTCTTAAGTGCTTGACTGTAAATACTAGGACTTTCTGTGAAACCTTGAGGAGCGCGTGTGAACATATAGCTCCTTCCATTTAAACAGAATCCGAAAAGAAACTGGCTGTCTGGATGAATTGGAACACTAAAAAATGCGTTCTTGAGGTCAATTACTGTAAAGAACGTGGCTTCGGAATCAATGGCTGTCAATAGGGAAGAGATGTCTGGGACAACTGGGTACTGAGGAATAATACATTTATTAAGTTCTCGTAGGTCGATCACTAATCGATATACTGGGGGTGCATTCGGATCAGTACGTTTCATGACTGGAATGATCGGAGAATTACATACGTTGGAGTCAGTTTCTACAACTACTCCTTGAGCGATGAGCTCGTCAATAATTTTGGATAAGGCTGCTACAGCCTCGGGTGGCAATCTGTACTGTCTGATTCGTGGTAACACTACACCTGGTTTGAGAGTCACACGATGGGGTGTGATTTGCATGTACCCTACATCAGTTGGACCTTGCGCCCATAAATACTGCGGAACATTAAACAATCGTGGATCAAAATCACGTAAAACATAGTGACCCTTAAAGTCACGTAGGAACAGACGTATTCCCTCTGGGGAACAACATATAACTGCACCTAACTCTTTCAGTGTTTTAATGCCTAATAGATTTTCTGGACATGACTTAGTAAGTAACAGATCAGTAGTACGGGACAATGGACCTACTTCTAGAGTGACTGGCTTTGAGATTTCATTTACAATGGGTTTTCCTGAAAATCCAAGGGAAACATTTCTAGAGCCTGAGAGCGGAGCCCCTGGAACTTCGGCGTGACTAATTGTGGTCCTACTTGCCCCTGTATCAATCAAAAACTTTCTGTCTTTCCCTAGTACTTGACTATGAACATAGGGACCCTCTTAATCTACAGGTACCTCGATGAGAGGCAAGCCTACCTCCCTCTCTAGGCTATTTCATGAATACTGCTGGTATTCTGGATACTCAGACTGTGCATACTGGTACATCTGCTGTGTAACATGCTGTGTTGCAGCAATAGGCTGCGGTACTGTAACTGTCTGATGTGCATTCTGTGGCTGAGGAGTCTGTGAAACTTGTTCTTGTCTAGGCGGACGTGGTCTTTCTTTAGTCTTACCGGTAGCTATGTTGTGTTTCAGAACTGCACACTCGTTTATAAAATGACCTGGCTGTTTACAATAATTGCAGTTCCCTTTAACGGGAGCCGCAGGATGATTGGCTTGATTCGGACCCCTCTTCTGACTGTCTTGAGGAACGGATTGTGCAACTAGTACTTTCATTTTCGTGTCTTTCATACGTTTTCTCTCGTGTTCTTGTTCTTCCCTGATTCTATTCTGGTGATACTGGAGCATCTGCAACATTTGGGACGGGGTATTAGCTTGCCAGGTACTTTCGACTTTCAGAACTCGATTTTTAATTGGTGGACTTGAATTCTCGACTAATTTAGTAACAAAGAGATGAGGGTATGACTCGCTACTTGTCTTGAGGCCACTGTTGATACTAAAACATTTTTCAAATCTAGAATAAAAATCACTAATATCTTCGTCTTGTTTCTGTTTACAGGCTGAGATTGCATCCCAGTCTTCCTTTTTCGTTGTTAACAATCTGGGTAAAACCTGAATCAATAATTCTGGTAATTCTTTACATTTCTCTCCTAGACCGGTACCTGGTACACGTGACTTATCTTCAGCTTCTAGAACTGTCCAATCTATCTTTTTCTCTCCCACCTCCCATTCTTTTTCCTTAAGCTTTTCATACACCCCTGCGGGCAACAGAACTTTTAACATTTTAATTATATCTGGGTAAGTGTATTCTCCCATACGGAGCATGTCTTTTAATTCTCTATGGAACCCTGCTGGATCTTTGTCATGACAGGGAATTAATTTCTTCATTTCAAGGAGTTCCATCTTTGTAATCGGGGTATAAACAAACACTCGTTGCATTTCACCATCCTCTGTCTTAACTGGATGCACTTCTCGTAACGGGTTCTGTCTTTCTATGTAAAATGGTTTACTTTCTGGGGGTGAGACATGAACAAAATGCGGGTTCAGAAACGTTCTATATTTGTGGCGCTGTTCTAGAATGACACTAATTAGATCGGTACCTAGACCTCTCCATCTATACTGGAGTAACTCGTTCAGGATATCATGTAACGGACCTGGATCAGAGTGTTGACCCTCATACAGAGTAATGAGGTGCTGGATCATATACATACCCACCAGTCGCTGCTCGGCTGGGGGCAATTTCAGAAACATTTGTGCCACTATTTCGTCTGGAAAAGTGGTAGAATCAGTAATCCATCGGACTGCTGATCGGGCTAGTTCTTGTTCATGCATGGTACTTAACTCACTATAACCGATTCGTGATTTCAGAATGTGATCGGTAGCTTGAAATACTTGTTCTAGAGGACCTTGTTCTGGTGCTGAATGATGGGAAATTGACTTGTATTCTAGGCGTAAATGGCGATCTGGAAATCTAGATTTTCCTACATACGCTATTCTGGCGGGATTCTCGTCATCTTCCTCTTCAGGATCAGAATTACTTTCTTTCTCGCTTACTTGTGCTGCTTTACGTTGTTCGTGTATCTTTATTATTTCTCTACGGATTTTCTTGTACATACTCTCCATAGCACTGATGGTATTATGTTTACCCTCGGCTATATTATCACTCCACTTTGTCAGGATTTTCATTTCGGCCTGATCTTTAGACGGGTAATCTTGTTCTCTTATTAGACAGTTAATTAAAAACTTTAATATCATACGCTGGATCTCAGCTTTCCTTTGAGACATGGCATCACTAATACTTTCTGGATCATCCCCTGTACGGATGAAACGATATATTCTGTCTAGATCTTCTTTCATGTTTGGTAGGGTGACTAGATACTCGGTCACCCTCCTTACGCGTACTGAATATAAAACCATATTATTCTCGCCTGGAACTGGGTCATAGACACATTCGCCAAGGGCTTGCCTGATTTCTGCAACGGACTTATTACTCTTGGGAGTACGTTGTGATGCTTGAGCATGTAATTCGAGTGCTGATAAACGCTTGCGTGGCGGCGGGGTTTGAGGAGGACCTCCTCCTGCGGCCCCTAAACTAGAATCGTTGACTGATATTCTTCGTGGCAGTGTGGCGGGAAATTGAAATGCTGGCTGGACCGGGGGTACCGTAGCAGGTACTGCAAGGGGTACCCCGGTATCTGGAGGAGCGGGGTGTGCCTGATTTACTGGGACTGGCGGAGCGCGAACAGGATTTGCATATTCAGGGACTGTGTCGTCCAGATAGGACGAAATAAAAATATCAGCTGCGGTCGGTTTGTGACGTAGCTTGATCGGAACTAATGGTGGCGGAAAATTACTGGATGCCTCCGGGGTCGCTTTTGGCAAGCCCTCGGCAAGAAGAGGGTACATACCCTTAATAAGGGCATTCCTCTGTCTGTCTCTCTGTTCAGTTTTGACTTGTTCACCTATCTCGATTAGTTCTTTTTCTTGGGCTCGCTCTTGGGATTCTCTACTTAATTCTGACTTTCTGATTTCTTTTTCGGTTCTTTTATGAGATTCTTTGCGCCATAACTCGATGGCATCTTTCTGTGACTGTCTGGCTTTCTTTTTCCATAATGCCTCTTCTACTCTCATGATGCACTCGGCATCCCACGTACCTGATACAGGCCATCTATACTTTTCTTCTAGCTCCTTGGTATACTCTACCCATAAATCTAGATACAATATGGCGCTTATGCCATGCTTCTGATACATAAAGTGACCTGGGCTGTCCCTAGGCGGGACAGGAACTGCTGCTTCCAGCAGACCTTTTCTGGTTTTTAACTGACGTAATTTCGAAAAGAGCGGCATGACTGTACTATAATCTGGACACAATACAATACACAATAAACACGATACTTATTCCCCATTCATACCACGACATTAAAATACATGAAAAACATTTAAAATAACAGTTCGAACAGAATACCACCTGAAATACTGAGAACAGAACACATGAATTTTCTCGAGAACAGAACTGACTAGAACAGAAACTAGATGC
This sequence comes from Lissotriton helveticus, assembly GCF_964261635.1. Classification (NCBI taxonomy): domain Eukaryota; kingdom Metazoa; phylum Chordata; class Amphibia; order Caudata; family Salamandridae; genus Lissotriton; species Lissotriton helveticus. Next base: position 1,028,258,795 of record NC_136063.1, read on the forward strand.
ACTGCTAAAACAGTACGAAACTTACCGGTCTCATAAAGAGACACGTCAGGACCCGCATCCACCGAAGTGGACACTTCGTTTGTGGGACTGTGTACCACCAACCCACAGACCAGAGTCAATTAAATTGACCCTGTCTAGATACCACCCCAGTAACGGTACTCACCGGGCAGCAAGAACGGAAGGCCTCGGACTGGACTGGACTGCTACGACGACGGACGACGAACTTCGGACTTCGGACTTCAGTTACGGGTGGACCTCCGGATACCTCGGACCTTGGACTCTTGGCTTGGGCTCTGGTCGGGACTCGCCGCGTTCCTCCACCGTCTCGTCTGGATGCTGGACCGCCTCCTCCGTTTCCTCCGTGGGCCTGAGGGATACTTGAGCAGAAATATCTGCCACTGCGCAGAAGAGTTCCGTCACGACTGCAGAGGGTCAGGGGGTCGGCGTGGCTTCACCGACGCGTGGGGAAAGGGCAAGTCCCTATTCGGGCGCCATTATGTGGTAAATAAATAAATAATACCCTATTTTTCAATGCATAAACAAATAACAGATAGCTCAATAAAATAAGAGTCAAGATTCGAGGTAGTAGGAGTTTCTTGCAGGTTTAATACAGCATAAGGACAGGAACAGGACAACCTGCACAGAAATAGGATGGCAAGCCTGGCAGCGCTGCCAGGGTCTGGACAAGGGAAGGAGTAAGGAAGGAATCTGAATGAATTTTAAATAACAATACATGAGCATATATACATAGCGCAAACACATAGCATTACATTGCAATAGGCGTAGCAGTGGGTGGAGCAAGAGGCGTGACGCGTAGCAGTCGCGAAAGATAAGGGTGAAAGTAGGTGTAACTGGGCGTATACATAGACATGTGATGCAAACGTAACAGAATATGTCATGAATGGGGCGGAAACCATGGAGGGGGCTACCTAAGGAGCCGGGACCTCTAACCTAATGGTGCGCGCAAACTGGCAATGACGTATTACTAGGAGAAGCTGGGGGCTATGAACTCTGTGCTAGGAGCAGAGACTAAAGTCTGGAGGGTCGGAGCGACATGTACCTAAACCCTATCTAGTATCTGATGTTTAGGGAACATGTTGATATAAACTAGAAGTCAAGAGGGGAAAGGCTAACAGACACTAAGACTGGAGCATGCATTATTCTACATGTAGTGCGTGATGAAGAATATTAAATGACCATTAAATGCAGTATTTCTCTTAACATGGAGACCTAAAGGCTAGACAATGACGGAAACTATTGATGCAGTTCAGTAGCTCAGGAATGCAGAGAAGGAGGGCTGAACTGATAACTGGAATCATAACATAGTCTTGGCAGACTCAGAGGCAGAGCCAAGCTGCACCGGGCACTGCGAGGCAGGAAGTAAGTGAAGGGTCGAGGATACAGGTGGGGGCTGGATCGCTCCTCAGCGAGGGCTTCAGGAGACAGGAGCTGAATCTGGTGTCCGGGCCCTTTTGAGGCCTAGAAACGGGGACTTTATAATGAAATAACGTGCACACTGAGAAACGTGGCAACATAACTTTACATAGGCCTGATATTCGTAGTATTCACGAGAACTGGAAACTGACATACTAGAGGTGGACACAACTGTAATTGCGTCTTTAATCAAACATGGGGAATAACATATGCATATTAATCATGCACACATAACATATGATGGATGACACGTAGGGACACAGAACATGGCAAAATTTACTTTTCCACATCCTAAGAGCTAAAATATGTCAGTTAGTGATATGTGCTGTCTCGCTCAAATACAAGTAACACACTTGAGTCCCTCGACGTTTAAATAATTGTTTAATTTGTTTTCCTGATGGTTCGCTGACCAAATATCAGCTCTGAAAATATTGTGATACAAAAATATCGTGATATAAATATTGATGTCAAAAATATTCTACACTTATAACTATCAAAATATGGGAAAAATATTGTTGTCACATATCATCGTATAAAATATTGTTTTTAAGTATATGTGGATTTAAATAGTAATTATTAATATAACAGTAATATAATCAAAATAACATATTTAAACAAATATAAGATTAAACGGATCTAAACAAACTTAAATATACCTATGTATATATGATACATGGATCCTGCTCTTTCCCTCCACATTCCACTTCACCAGCATGGAAGGCAAACACAGAAAGACGTCACCAAACACCAGGACACAATCTGAGGTTCGTATTTTTTTTCTTTTATTCTTTTCTCTTCATATCAATAGCAAAGTGCTTGTGCATACAGGAAACAAATGACCTACGCGTTTCGGCCACAGGGCTCTGTCTGGGTCATACATACATACATATACACATATATATATATATATATATAGTTAAAAGACTGTTATTAAGATAATAATTCTTAATTCTATTATACTTTAATAATGTCCTACATAATGTAGAAATGTAAAAAAGAATATATATATATATACATATATATATATATACATTTACATATATATTACCTACTGGCGGTCGGCAGTAGATAGTTATAGTTAGGACCTATTATCCATAGGAAATCCGCAACATTGTGACGAACAGGTGACGAATCTTGCAAAATTTTCAAAACTGGTGGGGCGCTCCGATCCGCTCCTATCCTGAAAGTCTTGGGGTGATTCGTGGAGCGGGGGCCAAGAAAAAAGGGGGCTCTCAAAATGTGTTTTCCCCATGCAATTTTCCATAGGAACCATTCATCGCGGCTACAGCCCGAACTGCTGAATGGAATTACACCAAATCTGGCCAAGAGGTAGTGGTTCAGACTTGTGCCTTTTGCTTGAATGGTGTAAATCCTTTCAGTAGTTGCTGAGAAAATCAAAAGTAAAATCACATGTATATCTATGGCCGCCGTGGACAGGCGCATCCTGAGCGCACCCTAAGCGCATCCTCCTGATCACGCACTGAATGCTAATTGGCTGTCAAGTGATTGTCAACATTCGAAACCAGGAAGTGTTGGCAGCCATTTTGTGCCTTGGTAGAAGCAAGGCTGAAGAAGTCAGTGGAACAAGTGTGCAAAACGTATAAAGGGGCAGGTTAGAAATACCCTGAACCTTTAGACCTGCTTAGGGGGTCCCACAAGGACCCCCAGGGCCCCCCCCCCAAAAAATATATTGTTTTTAATAACGGCAAAATGCGAGCAGGGTGTGCGGATCTAATGAAATGAAGCGCAGGCTTAGTAATTAGCCACCGGGGGGCCAAATCCTGGGGGAAAGATATTAAATTCATGGGGGCCCCAGATGGGACCCCAGCCCCGGGGACCGCTACCCCCCGGGCTTACAAAGTAAATGGTTGGGGGGCTCAAAGGGCACCACCCAGAAAAATTCATGGGTGGGAGGCTCAACGGCCCCCCAGCCCCGGGGACCGCTACGCCCCGGGGCTTTCTTAAAAGTGGTGGAGGGCTTAATGCCCCCCAAGACCCGGTGACTACCACCCCCGGGGCTTTCTGTATTGTAGTCCCCCTCCTGGAGCCGTTGAGGGCCCTGGGTACCGCCACATCCCAGGGCCGGCTCCTGCAGTGTCTCGGGTGCCCACCACCGGGACACTGCTGATTTCTATGAGAGGGTGGGAGTTTCGTGACTCCCGCTCTCCCATAGCAAACTTGGTTTGGATTTTAAAAGAGAGAGCAGGGAAACCTGCTCTCGCTTTCAAAATGCAAACCATATTGCTTTTCCAAATGGGGAGCTGCATGTTAGCAGCTCCCCATGCGGAAAAGCAATGCCGGCTCCCGAAGGACGCGGGGAGCTGGCTGGGACCATGGGGGCATTAGGGCTCCTCCCACGGTCCCCAACGTTGCATATAGGCCCTGGGGAATGGGGTCCCCGGGATAATAGAAATTAGTGATAGGTGCTATTTTTTTTTTTACGGTAAAATTAGGAGTCACGCACCCAGCGCGGCGCCCAGCGCAGCCCCCTGGTGTGAACGCGTTGGGTGCACGACTCCTAACGTGTAGGGTGCGTGACTCCAGCACATTGGGTGCATGACTTCTACGCGTTGGGTGCACGATTCGGACACGTTGGGTGCGCAACTCCAAGCAAAATAAAAGTAATATTTTTCAGATACACATTAAGCGTATGTGTTTAGATCTCGGGTGGCTCTAAAAAGAGCCGTTGTGTTTATTGAGAGATATTGGTACCTACAAGTAAGTACCTATGCGGAGTCTAAAGTTGATGAGGAAGACTCTGTTACCCTCACCTGTAAAATGCACACAATCTCTCCTATAGATGCCATCCATATTGAAACGCAGATTGTTGTGGTAAATTGACCCCATCCTATAATCTCAGAGAAAAGCAGAAACAGATTTATTGACATGTTTGCTAGCTTTCTCAATCTGTGGATAAAATTGATTGGTCCAGTTCCATTTCTGCCTTTGGCATATGTTAGAATAGACAATGGCAGTTTGGGGGAAAGTGACATCAATTTTCTAAAGGTGTCCTTCATAAGTATTTCCAGACTCACCCCAGTCAAAGGGCCTGGGTCATGGCCACCACAGTGCACAATTATGAGGTCAGGGTGTTGGAGATGCAAAAAGGATTTAACCAATGGCATCAATTGGAGCCACTTTAACCCTCGCTGTCCAATCCATTTAATGTCTACATTTGGCAAAGCTAGGTCTTTGTCAATGCCTCTATTTTCTGCATACCTTTGGCTCCAGAAAATATAAGATGCAGTTTTCAAAAAAGAAAAGCAACGATTGCTTGTTTGACAACATTCTAGACTGACCCTCAGCCCCACTCTTCAGCTCAATTTCTGGATCTGAGGAAGGACTCTCAGAAGACTGCCTGCTGCTGTGACCTGCTGCATACTCTGCAAGACTGCCTTGCTATATCTATAAGGACTGCTTTGCTGCCTGGAGCCTGCATTGAACCCTCAGAGACAAGCCCTACTGTTAATCCACAGCCTCTTCACCTGCACCCACGACTACCAGAGTGACACTATGGGTAGATTGCAGGCCTCCTGTTCAGAGCCACAGAATCCCAAATGCTTTCACCATCTTGAATCCACACATGAACCCAGCCTGAGTGTGTCCTGTACTCCCAAAGTGTCCCACTAGTCCTGGACCATTAGTAGAGAGGAAAAATTTGCCCAGAAGCCCAAAAGCTAAAACTGCTCTGAGAACAAGAGAAGATCGGGACCAACCTGCTCGTCTATCTGCCCAAGGTGTATCTCTGGTTGACCTGACTTTGCGGCTGCTCGCACTATGTTCTTCTTCACAGCAACAAATTCCAATCAGCAGGTCTTTCGCATAACAGGTATCTAAGCCCCAAAAACTGTCTTCAGCTACAGCCTGCTTCCTCGTCCCATTGGAGATGTTCAACTTTCACAAAAGAGATTAAATCCGAACATAGAAATCTTCACAGTGGCTTCGACCCAAGGCTTCCCGACGATGATGTTTCCTCCTCGAACACCACATGCAGGCTTGTCCGCTGCATTTTACTCTAAGAAATTGGGTTACTGGTTGGGGGACGTGAAACCCTACTCAAGAAGCAACCATAATCCTTGTAGAGGAGGCACAAGCAAACCCCAAATTAACCTGGTCTCAACCCTCTGGTAGCTTGGCACAGAACAGTCAGGCTTAACTTAGAGGCAATTTGTAAAGTATTTGTGCAACACTTCAAACAGTAATAAAGTGAAAAATGCCAGGCAAAAAGGACTCTACACTAAGTTCGAAAAACAAAGCTTTCTTCAATATAAAAGACTAAAACAACAAACATCCAACCAGTAGATACATGCTGTTTTAAAGATTTTAGGGAAAGCAGCACGATAAAGCACAAAGCATCAACTGTGCATATCTGGTTGTGCCGGACTAAGACAAAGTCACAAGCTCTAGTTGACAACAAAAGAAAGTGGGCTGGCCACAGGTGGTCAGTTAAGCCCGCTGAACAAAGTTCCTTAAATTCTGGCTTGTGGAGAATTGTGAGGGTCCACATCATGCAGCGATGCGTCGGTTCCAATGTGTGGCGAGGCTATAATGTGAGGTCCTGGTCACTCTTAAAAATCTCTTCACAAACTACTTGTTGTGGTAAATTGACCCCATCCTATAATCTCAGAGAAAAGCAGAAATTTATTTATTGACATGTTTGCTAGCTTTCTCAATCTGTGGACAGAATTTATTGGTCCAGTTCCATTTCTGCCTTTCGCATATGTTAGAACAGACAAAGGCAGTTTGGGGGTAAAGTGACATCAATTCTCTTAAGGTGTCCTTCATAAGTATTTCCAGACCTACCCCAGTCAAAGGGCCTGGGTCATTGCCACCACAGTGCACAATTATGAGGTCAGGGTGTTGGAGATGCAAAAAGGATTTAACCAATGGCATCAATTGGTACCACTTTAACCCTCGCTGTCCAATCCATTTAATGTCTACATTTGGCAAAGCTAGGTCTTTGTCAATGCCTCTATTTTCTGCATACCTTTGGCTCCAGAAAATATAGCTGTGTCCCACAATCCACACTCTAAGCATCTTGAAGGGAGGTCTGGATGCAGTCAGAAGGTGTCTATATGTGAAATGGCATTTTCAGGAGTAAGATTTTTCTAAAATGGTGGATAAGATGCAGTTTTCAAAAAAGAAAAGCAACGATTGCTTGTTTGACAACATTCTAGACTGAAAAGTAGTCTGCATGTTTGTTTTTTAAAAGCATATTTTTTATTGGTTAAGAAAAAAGTGTTTGAAAGGAACATTAGATAGGATAAGCTGATATTTTGAAAGGCCAAGCACACTTGCTGTTTGGATTTGCAGCACTGCGTGCTGAACTTGTGACCTGTGTGTTCAGTTGAGTGTTCCATGAACTGTTACTATGGTAACAGGCATTAAGCAGAATGGGGGTAGGGTTCAAAGTTGAATCAATTGGAAAGGGTTGGGATGTGTAACCAATAGAAATGTGTGTTAGCTTTTGAATTATTGTAGGAAGCAATGTGATTTGATATTTACATGTATATGTGTGCAGAATGAGAGGGCAGGGTAGAAAACTCTACCAATAATAAATGTACCCAGTGTCTCTTCTTATACTTAGGACGTGGACTGCTTCAAGCTCCTGTTCACTATGCATGTAGTTCTCTAACCACCTTTACACTGGGGTTTCAGGCCTACAATTACCCAGTCAGTATCCATACACTACAACAAATACCCTGTTACTGCTCTTGCAATCCTATAGTGACCCTTTCAGCACCATGTACTAATCCATTCACTGAAGAAAAATTCAACCAATGATAAGTTCACCCAGTGTCTCTCCTTGTACTACTCTAATTATTCAGTCAGTATCCATGTAGTCATGCAGCGAGCCAGGCCTTAGGACATGGACTGCTTTAAACTCATATGCATTATGCATGTAGTCTTCTAACCACCTTCACACTTGTGTTTCAGGCCTACAATTCCCCAGTCAGTATCCATACAGTGCAGCAAACACCCTGCCACTGCTCTTGCAATCCCACAGGGACTCTTTCAGCACCATGTACTAATACATTCAATGAAGTAAAAATCAACCAATTATAAATTCACCCACTGTATCTCCTTATAGTACTGTAATCATTCAGTCAGTATGCATGTACTCATGCAGTGAGCCAGGCCTTAGGACATGGACTGCTAAACTCCTATGCATGTAGTGGTCTAACCACCTTTACACTTGTGTTTCAGGGCTACAATTCCTCAGTCAGTATCCATACACTGAAGCAAACACCCTTTCACTGCTCTTGCAATCCTATAGTGACCCTTTCAGTAGCATGTACTAATCCATTCACTGAAGAAAAACACAGCCAATTATCAAATTATCCAGTGTCTCTCCTTGTACTTCTCTAATCATTCAATCAGTATCCATGTACTCATGCAGCTGCTTTAAACTCCTGGGGCCCGATTCACAGAATGAACTTCAGACTCAATCCTAAACTTACTACTATTTTGGTATTCACAGAATGCACTTACTACTTTTGGCATTCACAGAATGAACTTACTACTTTTGGTATTCACAGAAGTTAGGATTTTGTCTTAAGTTTGACAAACTTAGGGGGGCGTGGCCAAGCAGCATGGCCGACAGGACGTGAGCTCCACCAGCTCCCGTCCTGAGGACCCAGTTATCCTGCATATTTATCCTACCTGGGTTGTTTTTTGCCTGATTCGGGGGCCGGAAGCTCCTCTCACACTGGGGGGCCCCCTTCCTGGAAAACCGCCGGCAGACATCCGCGAGTTGCCCCGGAGGCGGTGCTGGCGCTCTGAGGGCCGGACCTCTGCATACGTGAGGCCGGGGTCTGCGGCCCGTACCGGAGTGGTGTTGCGGGGGCGGACCGGCCTTGCGGCACTCCCAGGTGGTCGAGAAGCCGATTGAGCGACGGCAGAGCCCGCTCCCATCTGGGGCTCCGCCTTGGAAGAGATCGTGTGTGGCTGGTGGACCTGCGGACAGCCTCTGCTGTGTCTCTGCGGCTTTGTCCTGGATCCGGTGGGTAGGGACGTGGCGGCGGCCGCCCTTCCCCCAGGCGCTGCTTGAAGAACGGAGCGGGAGCCTCCCGGTCGGGTGAGCGCTCCTCGGAGAAGATCTCCTTTGTCTTTTGGGGTCCTGAGGAGCTGGCCTGGAGCCTGTGGCGGCCGAGGTGTGCGAGGCATTGCAGGACATACAAGATCGGATCTGCGTCCCACCCCCACTGGACCGCCATCTTGCTCCTATGCCGAGGCAGCCGTTCGCCACAACAAACGGGCTTGTAACCCAGAGGCCCGCTGCCCCACCACCATAGGCACATTGTTGGCGAGAGCCCTGGAGGCTTGGGAGGTCGTACTTGTGGGCATAGGGGTGAGTGACTGCAACCCTGGCTCCCTGCTCCTCACGAGGGGACTGCCTCCTGCGGTGGCCTGCTTGCCCCGGGCCCCACCACCTGACCGGCGGAGACCGTATGTGCTGCTGGCTTTGCTGCCTACCATCCTGCGGGCCCCAATCCTCTCTTGGGTGCCTTCTGCGGAGTCGGACTGTCGCTCCAGATTGCACCTGCAGTAGCTGCGCCCCTGGTTGAGGCTGAGTGGCATTGCTTGGGCCACAACACTGGCGATACTGGCCTTCCCGGGCACCCCCCGTTATGTTATGTTATGTTAATTGAATTTTTGAGCGCACAGCTGCCCCAGCAAAGGGGCGTCCCGGCGCTATATCTGAGAAGGTAACATAACTAACAACACAGAAAAAGTAGGGGGTAATTAATAAGGCAAAGGAAAAAAATAAGTTTTAACAGCTTTCCTGAAGGACAAAAGGTATTCTAGAGAACGAATGTATAGAGGGAGTGCGTTCCACAGTTTGGAGGCCAGAACCGTAAACGATCGGCCACCCAGTCTACATTTTTGGAAACGAGGAACAAGTGCCAGATTTTGGCCGGCAGAACGAAGGCTGCGCGAAGGGGTGTATGAAGTCAGAAGGTGCTGGAGAATGGTGGGAGTGTCAGTTTTAAGAATTTTAAACGCAAAGCAAAGGGTTTTAAACTCTATGCGTCTAATTACAGGTAGCCAATGCAATTTGTAAATTGTACTACGGGCTGAGCAGAAGCGCAGCAAGCCCACTAGGGCCCTGGCTGCCGCATTCTGAACCCGTTGGAGTCGCAGGACTTCCGCCTGGTTTGCGCCCACAAACAGTGAGCTCGCGTAATCGAGCCTTGATAATACGCTAGCTTGTATCACCGTCTGGCGGGTGGGGGCATCAAAAAATTTGAGGATAGGCCTCAAACCGCGCAGAATGCCAAAGCACATGGATGCCACCTTCTTGGTATGGAATGAAAAAGTCAGTTTGGAGTCCAACCATACGCCAAGATTTTTAAGTTCTGAAACAGGTTTTGGGGGAGGACCCAACTCTTTAGGCCACCAACTAGCACCCCACAGATCAGGATGTTTCCCCAGTACCATCACCTCAGTTTTGAGGGCGTTGAGTTGTAAACAGTTGGCGGTAAGCCAACTAGCAACAGCCCTCAAACCATCCGCAAAGTTCGAAGCCAGTTGGTCAGAGCCCCCATTAAGAGCCACCGCCAGCTGGGTATCATCGGCGTATGATATCATAGTGAGACCCCAACTCTTCGCAACCTCCGCCAAAGGTTGAACGTAGAGGTTGAAGAGAGTGGGGCTCAACGCCGAGCCCTGCGGGACTCCTTGGGTGATGGCATGAGGCTTAGATCTAAACGGTGGCACTACAACCTGAAAAGATCGTTCCGAAAGGAACGATTGAAGCCAATCCAAAGCCCTGCCTGAAATACCTGCCTCACCAAGCCTACGTATAAGAATGGTGTGAGAAACAGTGTCAAAGGCGGCACTAAGGTCCAAAAGGACCAGTGCCGCCGTTTGACCTGCATCTAGTACAGAGCGGAGGTGTTCAACCATGCATAGGAGTGCCGTCTCTGTACTATGTCCAGATCTAAAACCATTCTGTGTAGGATCAAGTAGGTGTGCAGAAGCCAGATGTTTTGTTAAGATGTTATTCACATGGGCCTCTGTGATCTTTGCCACCCAGGGAAGGAGGGAGATAGGTCGATAACTCTCCGGCTTCAACGGATCCAATCCAGGTTTTTTTATGATGGGCATGACACAGGCAGCCTTCCAAGTGGGTGGAACTGAACCGGTGGTAAGGGATAGCTCCACCAGGTGGCGGATAGGAGGAAGGCAGACGGACGCTGAGTCCAAAAACTGGGCAGGTCTCAAAGGGTCGTCCGGTGAGCCAGACTTGACCTTGGCCGCTAGGAGGTTGAACTCCTGTTCCGATGGTATGGGAAGAGAGGCCAAGCACTGAGAAGTACGCAATGCTAAGGTCGTATTGTCCGGGTCAACTTTGGGAAAAGAGCGATATATGGCATTTACTTTTTCCACAAAGAAGCCTGGAGCTGCCTAGAGTTGAGATCTGGTGTATGGCATTTATGATTTGAGGAGCAAACTGGAGGCATGCACCTGGGCGGCGGTGGCTGAGTGAGGTCCTTGGCGATCCACTGGAGGGATTGATGAGACTTCTAACTGCTGGCAATGTGCACGGATAGGATGTCGCGGTCCACCCAGCCCCACACCATTACGCAGTATACTACCCGGCGGCTGCCATCGCAACAGATTACGCGACAGACAGGTCAGGAGGAGAGTGCGGATGGGCCGGCGGAGCCTTCCCGGGCGGACATATTGAAAGCTATACAGGGATCCCATTCGGCGCTGGATAGGCAGATAGAGACTGTATCGATTGATGTCAATCTTTTGCGGACGGATCTCCGAAAAGTGGCGGATAAGGTCGCAGATGCTGAGGGTAATATTACCCAACTACAGGGTGAAGTGGCCTCCCTACTGAAGAGGTCACGCACCTCACGGCCACGACGCATGCATTGGAGCGGAGAGCTGAGGACGCAGAGGGTAGGGCGCGTCGAAGCAACATTAGGGTCCTAGGTGTGCCGGAACGATTGGAGGCGGGGAATGTAGAGCGCTTCCTGGAGACCTGGATCCGGACTCAGCTGTGCCCGCACGGCCTGTCGAATGTCTTCATCATCGAGCAGGCGCTTATGCCCTGGTCCCCCCTCCGCGCCCGGGTGAGCCCCTGAGGGCACTGATTGCAAAGATCCTAAACTATAAAGACCGGGACTGCATCTTGAAGGCGGCAAGGGAGGCCGAGTCTCTTAAGCAAAAGCTCCGGGAGATGAAGCTCCAATATATGCTATTGTATCCGGCCAAGCTCAAGGTGCTCTCACAGGGCTGGGCGCACTTCTTTGAATCCCCGGCGGACTTGTGGGAGTGGCTGGAGATAAGGGGTGACGACCTGCCCCCGGGAGAACGTGGGGGGCCCCGTGAGACGTGGGGGACCCGTCCTCAGAGACGACGTCGCGGAAGAAGAAGACGCCGGTCTGGATCGGAGGGCTCCGAGGGGCCTAGAGTCACGGTGGGAGAAGATGGTGCTCTGCTTTTGGAACCTTCATTGGCGGTGGCTAGCCCGGAGTCCTCGGGCGCGTCCGCCCCTGGGGAAATTTTGGTTCCGGACACCTTGCAGGACACTGTGCCAGGTACAGACTCTACGGCTCCGGTGATCCCGGAGACTGGACTTTCCGAGCCACTGCCGGAGACGGCTCCGTCTTGAGGTACTGTCTGGTTTATAGAATGTTGTCCTCCGCTTTGGGGGGCCTTCTGTAGGGTCTCTGGACTGTGGAGGATGCTTGTGACCCGTACTATTTTGCCTTTGGATGGTTCGGTGGAGCGAAGGACTTGCATCCTACTGAAGGGGGTCTATGAGATGGGAACCATATATATTTGGATGGAGGGGAGTCCGACCTGAGGCCGATACCAGTAGCCATGTCTAGGGACTGTCCTGTAAGCTTGGGTCCCGTGGGGAGCTGGAAGGGGGGGGTGGGTGGTGTTGGCTTGGTTGTTTTGTGGGTGAGTGTTGTGTGGGTTGAATGGGGTGGCTGGGTACGTCCTGGCACCGGCAGGGGGAGGGCAGGGTAGCATGTTTTGTTGTTGCTGTCATCTTGCTCATGGGTGGAGGTGGGGGAGATGTTCTGGGGGGTTGGGGGATCGGGGGTTTTCGGAGGGTGGGTTGGGTTGGGAGCGGGAGTTGTTGCTGGCATCAAGTATACTGTGATTAAGGTTTCTGTGTGGCTGGTCTGGCCGGCTGGACCTTCCGGCCTGGATAATGTTCGGGCCCGAGGGTGGCGGATCACATTGTGTGTTTCATATGGCCCGGATGGGCGTAATCACCGACTATGGGTTTTAAATTCTTAACCTGGAAAGTGCGCTGATTGGGCACTTGCACCAAAAGACACAGGGTCCTTTCCTTCCTCAGGCGACATAGGGTCTCCGTTGCGTGTCTCCAGGAGACCCACGTGAACAAGGAGGGTGCTCAGAGGCTGTCCAAGAAATGGAGGGGCCAGATGTTCCACTCCTCCTTCTCCACTTATGCCAGGGGGGTTCTAATTTGGGTGGCGCCTGGGGTTCCCTGTGCCGTTCAGTATGTTGAGGCGGACATCGAAGGCAGGTACCTGCTGCTGCGGCTCAGGTTGAATGGTAGGGATTTCCTGCTCTTAAATTCCTATGCACCGAATGTCGATGACCCTGTTTTTTTTCCCCATCTTCAGGAACTCATTGTCTCGGACCTAGATGCCCCCTTCCTCTGGTTTGGGGATTTTAACTGCGTGTTAGATCCGGATCTGGATCGGCATCCTCCTCGCTCTGGCACGAAGCCGCGCATGACGGCGCGCCTCAGGGAAGTGTTGCATAATTTGGGGGCTGTGGATGTGTGGCGTACGGGCCACCCCACTCAGAGGCTATATACTTGTTATACCCCGACGCACGACACCCACAGTAGGCTAGACCGCATCCTTGCGGCCAATATTGCCACGTCTCTCTCCTTGACGGTTACCTACCAAGCCCGTTTCCTGTCGGACCATGCTCCAGTGACTTGCATAGCGCAATGGGCTGACCAGGCTGCGCGTCCCCGTACTTGGCGGATGCCAATGGACCTTCTGCAGGACCAGGTGGGGAGGGACCATGTGGCGACTGCCCTGACTGATTATATAGATCTGAACTGGGAAGGCGGTGATTTGCCCTACTCTACCAAATGGGAGGCCCTGAAAGCGGTGGTGAGTGGTGCCTGTATGGGCCTCACATATGGGGTCCGGAAGCAATTGCTCTGTGACTTAAGGGATGCAGAGGATATACTCCGGCGCTGTCAGTCTCTGCCAGATCCCATTGCCTCGGACCGGGAGGCGGAAAGGGAGGCCCAGGTGTCCGTTCATGACATTCTTACCCGTCTAGATAAGTATACTTTGGGCCAGTATAGGCAGCGTCTCCACCGCGAGGGTGACAAGTCTGGTCGACTGCTGGCCTGGATTCTTCGGCGAGAATTCGCACCGGAGCGGATAGTTGCCCTACGGGCTCCTGCTGGTGGTATGGTGCACTCGGAGTCTGATATTCTTGAGGTCCTCCGATCTCACCTGCAGACGGTGTATACGGCAGACCCCGCGATCACGGAGGCCTCCTACCGGCCTTATCGCCAGGGATTGGCTCTCCAGGTCCTCTCGGAGGAGGCGGCGGAGGAATTGGATGCGGCATTAATACTCCGGGAGGTCAGAGTGGCGTTGGCCGCCCTACCACGGGCTAAGGCGCCGGGCGGAGACGGTTTCCCGCCTGAATTCTACCATTCGTTTGGCGATGTCCTGGGCCCCCTCCTCTTGCTGGTTTTAATGAGGCCCTGGGGTCTGGCGTTCTTCCGCCCACCATTAATCAGGGAGAGGTCTGTATGATCTTGAAACCGGGTAAAGATAGTTGCGACCCCGCGGCGTTCCGGCCTATCACTCTGATCAATACAGACGTAAAGATCCTTACCAGGCTACTGGCCACTCGTCTGGCCCCACACATGGCACACTTGGTCCATCAGGACCAGTGTGGGTTTATCCCTGGTCGTAACACTGCGATGAACCTGCGGCGTCTGAACCATATCCTCCACGAGGTGCGTGGTAGCGGGGATCCTCAAATCCTGGTGTCAATTGACCTGGCTAAGGCCTTTGACACGGTCAGCTGGGGTTATCTATTGGAGGTGCTCCAGATGGCAGGGCTAGGGCCAGTGTTCTGCAATTGGATCCGAGTGCTCTACGGGGCGCCCGGTCTAGTTTTCGGCTTGGGTCGGCCCGCTCCGAGGAGTGGTCCTTGGGGAGGGGCACTCGTCAGGGGTGCCCCCTGTCGCCGCTCCTGTTTGCCCTGGCGATAGAACCCTTGGCGGTCTCCATCCAGGCTGAGATGGCGCAATGGGGCATTAGGGTGGGCGATACCGTGAACGTGATCTCCCTCTATGCAGACAACGCTCTGTTCTATCTGACCTCCCCGAGTGACTCGCTCCCCGCTTTGCTGCGGTTGTTGGACCGCTTTGGTGCGGCCTCCGGGCTGCGCATTAACCCTGGGAAGTCCCTGATTTTTCCGCTGGCGGGATGTGCTGTCGATCCGGGCGTGAGCCTCCCGTGCCTAGGGCTGAGATGGGAGTTGGAGGCCTTCCGGTATCTGGGCATTCAGGTGGCTTCGTCTGACGAACACCTGCTGGTCGCAACGCTGAACGGGTGCTCTGCTCTATGCACCAGTCTAAGTCCTTCTGGAATACGCTTCCTCTCTTCCTTGTGGGGCGGTTAGCGGTTGCTAAGATGGTGATGCTGCCTAGAATATTGTATGTCCTGCAAAATACTCTATGCCCGCTCCCCTCGCGAATATTTCGCACGCTCAACTCGCTGCTCACATCTTTACTCTGAGCGGGCGGACGTAGTAGAGTTGCTCTGCATACTGTGGTCCGGAGTTGGGTGGCCTGGAGGCCCCGAGGTTTGACCTCTATTATTACGCAGCGCAGATAACTGGGAGCTGCAGCTCCTGGCGGGCAGAGCGGACGAGAAGGCTTTGCGGGTGGCTTTGATGCAGGGACGGAGGGCGGACGAGGCCCTGCCCTATGTGGTGCGCCATGCGGCGGGAGTCTGGCAGCGAATTGTGGAGAAGGTATTGCGGCAGGCCCCCTTTCATAGGGAGCTGCCGGTGTGGATCTTGGCCCCGGTGCTAGTGCGCCACGGACGCCTTTGACCTGAGCAGGGGACAGTACCTGCACTACAGGGGACTCCAGGAGATGGCAAGGGCGACCTGGCCCCAGTTCCCGGAGGTGCCTCCACTGACACACACCCTCAACATCCTCCTTTCCTGCGGTAGAGGAAAGCGGCTGATCTCTCTATTGTACTCAGCCATGCGACGGGATTCAGCCCCGCCAGTCGCGCCGTCCTGGGCGGCCTGGGAGGCGGACCTGGGGATGGCTCTGGAGCCGGGACAGCGCAAACGTATTGGGCTCCTGACCCGGAAAGTCTCGTGTAATGCACCGTTCAAGTTGATCCACTTAAATTTTGTGCATCGCACCTACATGACCCCGGTCTCCCTGAATCGCATCTCGCCAGATAGGCCCTAGGTGTGGGGCGGAGAGAGCTGGATTCTTCCATTTGGCTTGGGAGTGCCCGCAGGTCGGTAGCTTTTGGAGGGTGGTGGTGGAGCATATTGGCCGTGTTACGGGCCTCCGGATTGCCCTGGATCCACTTCATTGTCTCTTGGCCCTGGTACCCAAGCCCAAAAAGAGGAATTTGTCCTACAAGTTTCTACAGTTGTTACTGGTGCTGGCAAGGCGGCGTGTGGCTATCACTTGGATGGGGCAGAGGGCCCCCGAGTTATCCCTGTGGCTTAGGGATGTTAGAGAGTGGTCCTTGGCTGAGGAAACACACATGCAGCGCACGCGCCGCGATGAAAGGCTTCAGGAGGACTTACTAGCTTGGAGGATGATGTGTGCTGAGGGGTTGCCTGATGATGACTCGGATGCCACTAGTGCCGAATTGTTCACCCCTGAGGGGTCTGGGTCCGAGGAGGATGGGGCGGGAGGCGAGGTGGAGGGACCTGTTTCAGAGTAATGCCCTGCTGGGCGCGCACTAATGTTCGCTATTGTATAACCCTGTGATTTGTCTTGATTCCCAGAGGATTGCTTATAACTGTGATGTCTGCACCCTATCGTGCCATGAGAAAGTAACCGGACTTTTGCACGTACTCTATTACTGATGCCATGTACGGGGGGGTTTGTTCTGTTGATATGTGTTTCTATTGGAAAACTTAACTGTACAGATGGATGGGAGACGGGCTCAATGGAGGACGTAGGAGGAGGAATAAATGAAAAACGGTGGATACTAGAGATGCACGTGTACTGTATGCAAACGATTATGATTATCTTTGTGGCACCTTCCAACTATACGCCGCCCGGCCTCCGGGCTGTGGGCCACGTGGCTGTGTACTATCCTGAATGTTGCCTTTGGTTAATTTCACCTCTAAGTGCCTACGAGGGGTTCTATTTGATTATGTCTTTTATGTTTTCCGCAATAAACATATTTTTCAAAAAAAAAAGTTTGACCAACTTAAGACAGACTTAAGTTAGGATTTTGTCTTAAGTCTGTCGTAAGACAAAATCCTAACTTATGTAAATACCAAAAGTAGTAAGTTCATTCTGTGAATGCCAAAAGTAGTAGGTGCATTCGCTGAATACCAAAATAGTAGTAAGTTTAGGATTGAGTCTTAAGTTCATTCTGTGAATTGGGCCCCTATGCACTATGCATGTTGTAGTCTAACACTTGTGTTTCAGGCCTACACTTTCACGGTCAGTGTCCATACACTCCAGCAAACACCCTGTCACTTCTCTTGCCATCCCATAGTGACCCTTTCTGCACCATTCAATCATATTCATTGAAGTAAAACCCAGTGTCTCTCCTTGTAGTACTGTAATCGTTCAGTCAGTATCCATGTACTCATGCAGTGAGCCAGGCTTTAGGACATGGACTGCTTTAAACTCCTATGCACTACGCATGTAATCCCCTAACCACCTACACACTTGTGTTTCAGGCCTACAAAGTAAATACTAAATGCTGAAACTAGTTGGGAGACTTGAATGTTTTTATAAAAAATTTTTTTATTACATGTCGAACACGAAAACATTTCGTAATATTTTTGCAAGTATGGTGTTTTGTAAATAATTGAATGTTTATGTGTTTCTTACGTTAATTTATTTATGTATTTCAGAAATGTTTATGTGGCTCCTGATGAAGGCGTTGGTTTAAACGCCGAAACGCGCGTCGAGAAAGTATTAATTGCCACTTTTTACTTTTTCCCCCCTCACTTTTTCTGATTATATTAATTTGTATGAATTTTGAGATATTTTTGATTGACATTCTTAATTGATATGTTTATATTTCTCTGTATAAATTATTTTAGTATTGTAACAATTGTCTGCCTTGTCTAAAACTTTTTTTAAATTTGTATAGCTACAATATGCTTTTAAAAGGAATATCATTAAAAAGAGTATAATTTTTTACATTTGTGTTGTTTTGGTGTTCGATAAATTAGCTTCTCCCAGTTCTAATAATCCTGAAATGATATTACACATATGATTATTTTCCCTGTTCCAGAGATTATCAAATTTTAAACAGGGGGTCCTTGTTGTTTACATTATATCAGGCCAACAAAGCGCCAGTCACTATCCATACACTGCAGCAAACACCCTGTTACTCTCCTTGCATTCAAAGATCCTAATTCTAAAATATGAAGTTCTCAGAATTTTAAGTTATAAAAAATAACTGAAAAAAATGTGTAGTGTTTTTTTATTTCTTTTACTGTGAAGGTAAGTTTGACTAAGTATTAAAATGCACAATGGCCTGTGTTTGCACAAAGGTGAAGAAATGGAAGATGGACAGAGTAGATATGTGTGGAAAGATGCTCTGTGGGTGTTTTAAGTTACAGGATAAAGTTAACAGCAATAGTGAGTGTCTCTAGGGCCAACAACCCCACAAGATATGTGCAGAAAGTGCGAGACAGTTGCATTGCAAACAACTATAAAATGGTACATGGCTTTAGAGCACCTCTCAGTAACGTAGCTGTATGGTGTTCAATAGAGAGACATAGTGGGCTACTAAGGTCCAAGGAGTTTCAGGATTAAAAGAGACTAAATTCTTTAACTTAAAACACGTCACAGAGTGTGTTTGCACATGTCACATCAGGCCCCATCCCTTCCCTTCACAACTCTATAAATATGTCCTATCAGTTTGCCAAAATCTAAGTACTTATACATTTACCTTCCTATCTCTTTGCAGTACTGAAATTACTCTAATTTTTAGTCATACAGTTAAGGATTGGCCAAGCCATTAACCCTAGTACAAGTTAATTTCTTTATATACTATGCAAGGAGATCTGCAAGAAGCTACAAAGTATTAATACAGTCTTGAAAACATTCAGTTTATAACTATGTAGTTTTGGAATCTCCCTGTCATAGGATATCATGTGACCTGAAAAAAAAAGATTTGATTGGTTTATGATATTTCCCATTGTACCTATTGAATACCAATCATTTCAATCATTCTTCTTTGAGCATGTTTGGAGACATAACGCTGTGCTTACCTCCTGTCACTCTAATGCAATTTTTCAAACAATGAACTAGCAATATATTGTTATTGTAACAGTCTGCCATTACCTAAGCACTTATGTGGCACATTTAGAAGCATCCTGTGCCAACAATATGTCACTTTTTGTAACATAGTTATAGCGCAAGACAATCTTTCATATTTACAAAGAGAAGAAAAGGTACTCTGTGTACCTTTTCTTCTCCATGTAAATTCGACCTCATCATACACACCACTTTGCATTAAAAGGGCATTCTATTGGTGTTGCTGTGCATGTTTGCACAGAACACTCATAGAACAAGACACATCTCCAGATTTATCAGAAATCACAAATCTGGACATGTGTGTGACTGCTGCACCATCCTCCAATTGGTGTAGCAAGGCACAATAAGGAGAATTGTTTTCATTTCTTCTCATTTTTTCTCTTTCAATATATGCTACAATGCACAGCATACATTTTAGGAGAAAAATGCCTTCACTGATTGTTTTTGTGCAGGAAGTTGTGTCTTCCTGCACAAAAACAAACTCCACACGACACAGATATCCTTCCACCATGGTGCAAAGGTGCCTGTGTCACCACATGGCTGCAATTTAAGCAGCAGTGCAGAGGGAAACACAGACTTGCAACATATTTATGTACATATGCTGCATCCCTGTGCTTTGGAAGTACCACAGCACACTGCAGCTAAAGAGCTTACAGTGTCATGCTGCAGCACTTCCTTATAGTTCTGCACTTATACATTCACCATACACCACACATTCTTTCAGTCAATTATGCAGTACACATACATTCATCTAAACTTTCACACACTACCATACAAATATAGCTCTTTTTTTAACCAGAGAAGTTAGATCTGAAAAGAACTCTTTTAAAAAAAAGTTTTGTGTTTTTCTGAATGACTTTTTTGCATTTTTATTTTTAAAAAAGAGAAGTGAAGCAACAAAACAATGAACTTCTACGCGCCCACAATCCACTGCTGATGATGTCACATATTACATCATTCATGACATGGTCAGTGACATCACTGATGACATCTCAAATTACATCACTGATGACATCATCCACGTGACAATCTGATACACCTCATCATATACTAGTATAACCTTTCATCACTCACTATAAAATATAGAGTAACATTTTTAAACCATCGAAACAGCAATAAATGTTTCTAAAAACCCACTCAGTGATTCCTTGGTCTACACACAAATCTAAACACTTACCTATAAATTCACTCATACATGTTGAGAAAGATCAATAGAAAACTATTAAATATACTTATACACCTATATCAACATTACCCACCAGCACACATTTTATTGACTTATACAGTCATTCTATTCACTTATACAAACAATTGATCACACTTACATTTACTTAGCTACACACTTATACAAACACCACCTTATTTATTCATATGTAACTCATACTTAGTGACTTATAAAATCACTATTACAAGTAAACATTTATCTCTACAGTCACTCATATAATCACTGAGTCTTATGTATACTTATGTATATACAACAACTGTCACAAACACTGCATTTTATATTTCTACTTTGTTGGACATGTATCATTCAGAAATAGATTTACTCATCAATACACCAATAAAGAAATTCACTCACCCAATCAACTTTTTTCACATGCAGTCTTAACCTCATATACCTACTAAATCAACTCTTTACACATCTTTGGACAGTCACACACCTCCCACCCAACTACAAACACATTCACTCTCCTATACAAATACTCACTTAACTATTAAAAACTAATATACAGTTTCACATACCTAGTAACCAACTTATACCCTAGTTTACACAACAAGAGACAGAGTGATACAGATATTCACACAGTTAAATCACTATCCCATATATTTAGTGAGACACTTTAAATTAGTCACTTAGACAGTCTATAACAGTGCTACTAAATCCTCCATCCAGACACTTATAAATCCACTCAGTCTTCAATGTAGATTCTTATATATATATATAATACCTATTTAAATATGGAACAAACCACATTCACTGGATGATGTCATCAGTGATGTCATTTGAGATGTCATCAGTGATGTCACTGACCATGTCATGAATGATGTAATATGTGACATCATCAGCAGTGGATTGCTGGCGTGCGAGTTATAGTTAGTACAACTAACTATAACAGAGAAATTTCAATGGTTTTGTACGAGTGACATGTCCAGCTAACTATAACACCCCTAAAATCTATGGTTTTTTCACTGAATATATATATAGATACATATACCCCATAATATAAAGCATTTAAAAAACTAGCCATTTTTATTACAAATAAAAAAAGCAAACAACAAAAAAATGACAATTTACAAAAAATATTTAACACATTAAAAAAATTAATAATTGAAAATATTTTATTTGAAATTGACAAAAACATAATCATTTAAATTGTAACAATATAAAATAAACTATAACATTTAACATTTAATACATATACTATTCCCAGTACAATTTATACAAAAGTATGCACACTATTATAGTAAGGAGAAATACAATCTACTAGTCCCACTTCATGCAATACAACAGTAGACAAGCATTAGAAATGCAATAGGTCTCGGATTTATTTGAGTTAGAGCTACTGGCATTGTAAATGCCAATGTCTTTTAGCCATGTGTTATGGAGTGTATGCATGTGGTGTGTAGGAGAATTATGTGGGTTGGATTGGAATTGTAGCAATGGTGGCATGCTGCGCTTTAGATGAATATGTTTAAAAGTAAAGTGCACCATACTGCGATTGCTACAATAGTTAATTGTGGATGCGTTAACAATTGATGTGTGCACTGATGGCTGGTGGTGTGTGTGCCTGTAGAAATTGTGCACTGAGGGCTGGTGGTGTGTGTGCTTGGTGGAAGCGTGCACTGATGGCTGGTGGTGTGTGTGCCTGGTAAAAGCGTGCACAGACGGCTGGAGGTGTGTGTGCCTGGTGAAAGCGTGCACTGATGTCTGGTGTTGTGTGCCTGGTGGAAGCCTGCACTGACAGCTGATGGTGTTTGTGCCCGGAGAAAGCGTGCACTGACGGCTGGTGGTGTTTGTGCCCGGTGAAAGTGTGCAGTGACAGCTGGTGGTGTGTGTGCGTGGTTGAGTGTGTGGTGGTGAGTGTGTGGTGGTGAGAGTGGTGTGTGTGTGTGGAGAAAAGGACTCTTAGGCCACGCCCACTACTGGTGCAGTGGGACGCTAGGCCCGAGCTGGTTCTGGTGATATTTACAAACTGCTCGACCTTTGACTTTGTGGTTTATGATGTCACCATAAGCCCTGGGTGGCAATAGTGGACAAGATCACACTGTTGCCCTTTATCTGGTCTCTCCCATAGGCCGACTTCCTTAAGGAGAGACCTTGAATGCAGGTGTCAAAGGTCAACGTCCCCTCCACCCCTGCCTTGATTGTGCTCTAAGCTTCAAACGGGGCCGATTCGTGACTTCCTCCGATTTTGCAACATTGCCTTCACCCCTGCCCTCCCGCCCCCTGGCAAACCAGTTAATTACCCTTTACACATACAAATCTCACCCCCTGGCCAACCAAGAGCCTCTTTGTGCTCAGTAATTCATCGCCCCAGCCCCCTCCTTGGAATTCTCCCCCTCCCTGCGCAGGCACATTTACATGGTTATTGTCTGTGGAGCTCACGCCCATGAATAACCCCCCTCACTTGAAGGAAAAGTCTCCCTCAGCCTTGAGGGGTCTCCAGGGTCGGTTCACCATCCCCTGGTGAAGAACTGCAGTCCAAAATCATATCTGAGTACACAATGAAAGTGAGTTTAAACACAGATAACACTGGGCATTGTTGTAGCGCCCACCGCCCTCTTGGCGCTAGAATAATGCGCGTCATTCGCGTCCGCTGGTGTGTGCCTTTGCAGTGATCTCAGAAGGATGAACGCCGAGTTTGGTTCTGAGGGAGTCGAACCAGCAGCACCTCTGCAAAAGGCGCTTTAACCCACCGAGCTATCTCCAAGCTCCACGGGTGCCCAGTATGGCCCCCGTGAGACCATGGGACCCAGGTCTGCAAGCCACGACTTCGAGGCGCGTTCCCCTGTATGAAACCGACCCGCATCTTTGAGAGACTAATAACGAATGTGGGCTACTGTGTTCAGCTGAATCGGCCCCCTTTGCCTTTGGTACACAGCGTCCGATCACTTTTTCACTTTGTGTGATCACCATGGGCGCCTGCACTTGTACATGTTATCTAGATTGAGGCATGTTGTCTGGAACGCGTACGTTTGTTCACCTTTTTGTTACCGTGTCATAGGACTGGTTAGTTAACAGACTGCTGGTTAAATCACGTCTGTCCATGTTCAGCACTAGGTCATTCTAGCGCTTCGATGACAGTTGTAAACAGCGCCACGCGCCTCGCATGGCGGCGGACACCACTGTAGCGTGTGAGGGGCAAAGGGTAACCTAGGCTGCGGAGTGGGGCCTAACTAACATATGGCACAATGATAAGACACGGAGGCTAGCTACTGCTTAAGGGCCAAAGACCCCGAGCGGCCTTGCGCCCGTTTATTTATACCCGAGGGCGACCCCGCCCCCAGGCTGCCCGGAGCCGCTGACTGGGAGTTGGGTTTGGTCTCAGGTTGTACCTTTGGCTTCGCGGTATCTCGGGCCCCGGTTCATCTGATGATCCTATTGCGGCACCTTCGGGGTCTGGTGGGGAGGCATTAGAGCTCGTGTTACCCCGGATTGGCGAGGGTTCAGTGTCACGAGGATCCGGTGCTGTGTTCGGAGGCAATTGGCAGTCCCTCGTCGAGTTCCATGTCCCTTGATGTTTGTTCTTGCACTGCTTCACCTGGGGACACTCGCTTAAACCAGGATACATGGTGCCGTGGATGTTCACAACCTCCCATATTTCCGGCTCAAACGTTGTTTGGTATTTCCAATGATGGTGACGGGTCTTGAGGACCGCCTGATCTCCTACTGCAAGTGGTCTGATTCCTGCTCCCCTTGCTCGGCTCGCCCTCTCATTTGTGCTCCGTCTCCGGTCCTGTGTTGCTTCGTGATCTAACTCGGGTGCCCGCCAGGCTGGGCTCACTGGTACACAGTCTCGAGGGGGTCTCTTAAACATGATGTGTGCTGGAGCACACTTGGTGGTACAGTGTGGCGTTTGGCGGTATGCGTTCACAAACTGAGACAAACATTCTTCCGCTGCTTCTCCTTTCTCCACGCCAATTTTGAGTGCCCGGTTCATTGTCCCCATAAACCGCTCCACCTCCCCATTGGCCTGTGGCCATTGCGGCGTGATCTTCCTGTGGCGTATGCCTCGCCTTGTTAGGTAAGTTTGGAATTCGGCGCCCTGGAACGGTGGCCCATTGTCCGATCGTACTTCATCCGGGAACCCCAGCATGGCGAACACTCTGTCCAGAGCTGGCTTTACGTGACTGAAGGCGGTGGAGGGGACCACCTCCACCACGGGGAATCGTGAGCATGAGTCAATCAGCACCATGGCCTGGCGCCCATCAGGGAATGACCCGAAGTCAATGCTTATCTTGGACCAAGGTGTATCACACAACTCCTCCGTGATGACTGGATGTGGTGTGGGCTCCTGGCTCATGATGATGCAGGAGTGGCAGTTGCGGATTTCTTCTTCCACCGCGCTGTCCATGCCAGGAAACCACACCCTTCCCCGTAGCCGAGCCTTCGTCTTTGCTATGCCTTGATGCCCCTGATGGGCAAGTCGTACAACTTCCTTCTGCAGGCCCGAGGGAATGACTATGGTGGTGCCTCGTAGAACCACTCCATGTGGTCCTGTGCTCAGCTCACTTTGTACGCGCCACATGTGTTGGCGGAAGGTCTGTTCCTCTGCCGTGAGGGCACCCGCCCCGTGTAAGAAGTGTTTCCAACTTCGGTCCTCCAGGGTGCGTTTCACTCTATGAAGACACTCATCCCGGTCGGTGGCTGTCCCAATTTCTTCCAGCGTGAGGGCCTTGGGGCACGCCTCCTGTGACAGGATTCTCACAAATTCTTCCAGCTCTTCTAAGTCTTCGCGCTCCAGTAGTGCGGAGTCATTGTGCTGGTGGCGTGAGAGAAAATCTGCGGGGTTGTCTGCTCCCGGCCGAAAAACGACCTTGAACCTGTACGTCTGAAGCTGGACAGCCCACCGCTCAATCCTGGGTGGCGCAAGTCTGGTCGTCCCCGCAAATAGCGGAACCAATGGTTTGTGGTCTGTTACAACCGTGAATTCATGTCCGAACAGGTAGAGATGAAAGTATTGACACGCCCATTTTATGGCTAGCGCCTCTCGTTCAATCTGTGCATAGCGCATCTCAGTGGCCGTCAATGCCCGGCTCGCATAAGCTGTGGGCACCCACGTGTGATCCTCCGTCTTCTGTAACAGGACCGCCCCCAGCCCGACCGGGCTGGCATCTACGACCACCTCCGTCTGGCGATGTGGCCTGAAGTATGCCATGACCTTATCGTCAATCAGGGCCTCTTTTATCGCTCGAAAAGCATCGTCTTCCTTCACTGACCATGTCCACGGTTGTCCTGCTTTGGTGAGGACTCTCAGTGGTTCCGAAAGGGACGCCAGATTTGGAATGAATCGGCCACAATAAGTGGCCATCCCTAGGAAGCTGCGGACTTCCGTTGCAGACATCGGCTTGGGCGCCGACCTGATGGCCTCCGCTTTCTTGGGGTCCACTCTGAGCCCCTCACGAGAGAAGATGTACCAAAAGAATTCGACTGACTCGTTGTAAAAAGAGCACTTTTCCCGGTGCAGCGCAAGTCCATGGTCTGCTAGCCGTTGGAGCGTAGCTCGCAGGTGCCCATGGTGTTCTTCCAGTGTCTTGGAGAACACCAGAATGTCGTCACTTAGATTAATGACTCCAGATAGTCCCGATAATGTTTCTCTGATCGCGTTCTGAAAGACTTCTGCAGCCGAGGACACCCCAAAGCTCAGACGTTTGCACCTGCGGAGACCGACATGGGTCGAGAATGTCGTGATGTTACGGCTGTCCGGGTGTAGCTCAAGCTGATGGTAGCCTGCGTTTAAGTCCAGTTTGGAAAACCATTTGGCCCCATTTAAGTCTGCCACTATGTCATCCATAGTCGGCGTCAGGTGACGTTCCCTTTTCACAGCCATGTTCGGGAGACGCATGTCCACGCATAGCCGAATTGCGCCCGGTTGCTTTGGCTTGGGCGCAACCACAAGGGGTGACACCCATGGTGTGGGCCCTGACACTTTCTCGATCACTCCCAAATTCTCAAGTTTGATGAGCTCCTCCTCCACCTGCGGCCGCAGGTGGAATGGCACCCTCCGGTGCCGCAGGGCAGTCGGCCTCACTGTGTGGTCTATGTGCAACTTAAACACCTTCCCTCTTAGCCGTCCCAATCCTTGGAACAGTGTCGGAAAGTCTCTCAGCAAGGCATCTGCGTGTCGCTCGTGCACTTGGTTGGCGAAAAACACGAGTTGTAGGTCCTCCGCTGTGTGGCAGCTGAGCAGCGTGCCCCTTCGGCCTCCTGTAACATGGAAATTGGTGTGCACCTTCTGGTCATTGCATGATACGGTCACCTCAATCACTCCTCGTAGGGGCAATGGTTCATCACTGTCGTAGGTGTAGATTCGGGCTTTTGAAGGCAAGAGTGGTGGGCGAGGATGGAGCTGTTCATACTGCGTGCTATCCATCACGTTCACCGATGCCCCTGTATCGATCAGTGCCTTCACCAGGTGTCCCTCAATGTCAACCTCGCACATAGGTGGCGGTCTTTTCCTGGATCCGTCTCTACCCACGAAGGAGACGAAGAAAACGTTGTCATCTTCCTCCTCTTCATCCTGCCGGAATGCAGTCTGATGTGTGTCGTCGCACGGTCCGGTGTCCTCAAGAGAAATCTGGCGTATTCCTTGGGTGACGTTCCTTCCGCTTGGCCCGGCACGGCGGCTGCTGCGGCACACCTTGGCGAAATGGTTCATTTTTCCACAGTTGGAGCATGCCTTGCCACGTGCAAAACACCGTCCGTTCGGGGGATGGTCCATCCCGCAGTTCCCACACGCGGACCGGGAATTGGGTGTCAGCTGGTTCTTCTGCGCGGAGGGCGGGGACCGTCTCCGCACCACATCCACGTGTTCCTCTTCGCCGGCGCCACGGGTCCGTCGAGCGCAGCCTGCATAGCTTCCGCTCGCGCGTTCGAGAGCTCATGCGACCTGGCCAGTACCAGGAACTCATCCAGGCTGATCCGTGGTTGTCGTAAGATCAAACGACGCAGTTGAACGGACCTGCATCCTTGTATTAGTTGTGCTCTGATCTCCAGTGTCCTGTCGGGCAACTCACACGACGTTGCTAGCTTGCGTAACCTTGCGTAGAAGACGTCGATCGCCTCCCCTTCCGCCTGGCGGGCCTGGCGCAATTTGAACCATTCAAAGTCAGGGTTTGCGTGGGGGTCGAAATGGCGGTTGAGGGCTGTGATTGCCGCCGTGTAGTCGTTGCTTTCTCCTCTGTCAGGCAGGGTTTCGAACAGTTCATAGAGTTCATCGCCCCCATAACATAATAGGAGCGAGCGTTTGACTTTATTGTCAGTTTCCCTCACGCCCACAAAGTAGTGCTCTAGGCGTCCAATCCATAGGCGCCATCATGCCGCAGCCGTGGATGGCTCAGCCAGCTCGCTGAATGGCGGAATCGGGGCCGCCATGGCATGGCCCAGCGTGGCGGGAGCAACGATCTGCGCAGGGACTTGAGGTGGCAGACCCCCCTGCACCTGTCCTGCATTCAGCGGCGGTAATGGTGGGGGAGTGGGAACTCGCTGGGCAGGTCCTGTGGCTGCTGCCCCTCCGGTCACCTGCACACTCATCTCTGGTGTTAGCGTCGTCTACTGGCAGAGGGGTGACCCTGGTGACCCTCGGTGACTTGCTGCGTGGCACGATGTCAGCTCCGTGTTTTCTTGCTGGGCAGCCGCTGTGTAGTGGAGTACCCCCCTTCTGCTGGTGATTCTGGGCCCTTGGTGGCTTCTGAGCAGTGGTATTGGGCTTGCCTCGCCCAAAAACGGCCGAATTGGAGCTCCGCGAGATGCTTCGGTGGGGTATCCTTCCCGCTTCCGCGAGATGCGTGAGCTTTTGTAGGGGGAGCGGCGAGGGCCGAGCCAGTCCCTCCGATACGCGCCACATGCGTCTCCCCTCCCACGCGCACATAGGCCGACCGTCTGCACTAGAGGAGCGGTGGCACAGGGCCCAACGACGAGGCCACCATGATGCCGGCTTCCCAGCAGACGCGGCTCTCCCTCCACAGGGTGGCTCACCTTTCGCGCAGCGACAGGCGCTAGAATCCCGCCGACCCTGGCAGGCCTGGAATGATCAGCACAGCGGGGTGGCACCCGCGCGGGACAATTGCGCCGGCCGCATGCTCCAGCGCAGGCAGCGCGAGCGCGGCTCCGGCGACACCGCAGGACACAGCAGGTATGTCCGCGGGGCGAGGCGTGGGCAGAAGACCCGCCTCGTCGCCAATGTAGCGTGTGAGGGGCAAAGGGTAACCTAGGCCGCGGAGTGGGGCCTAACTAACATATGGCACAATGATAACACACGGAGGCTAGCTACTGCTTAAGGGCCAAAGACCCCGAGCGGTCTTGCGCCCGTTTATTTATACCCGAGGGCTACCCCGCCCCCAGGCTGTATGCGTGCATGCGTGCGTGAATGGACGGGCCGAATGGCTCCGCCAGTACAACCACCGAATGAGGGGGCATTTAACACCGTATGTGGGGGTGGGGGAGGGGCCCTGCACACCCCAAGGACAGGCAGGGGCAGCGTGCAGGCCCTGAACGGATCCAGGACAGGCAGAGGCAGTGAGCAGGCCCTGCACGGATCCAGGAAACGCAGAGGTAGTGTGCAGGCCCTACACGGAGCCAGGACAGGGAGAGGCAGTGTGCAGGCCCTGCACGGAGCCAGGGGCAGTGTGCAGGCCCTGCAAAGACCCAGGACAGGCCGAGGCAGTGTGCAGGCCCTGCACACCTCAAGGACAGGAGGGGCAGTGTGCGGTCCCTCAACGGATCTAGGACAGGCCGACGCAGTGGAAAGGCCGACGCAGTGTGCAGGCCCTGCACGGATCCGGGACAGGCAGAGATAGACAATAGACCCCACCCCCACCTGCTCACCAACCACTTTCATTGTGTCTTTCGTGGTCTCTCTCCCAATCACTTCGTTTGCACCTTTCCCTCTTCACCCCACCCGCACCCTCCTTCCATCTTTTTCTGCCCCCACTCGTCGACCGAGGCAACCATGCCCTGCCTTTTCTCGTCGGAACGAACGCCAGGCGTCGCACGAGCCCCTTCAACGCCTGGAGACAGTTTTGTTTTGATTGTCTCATTATTTTCAGCCATGAATGCGAACTAAAAAGTGACCGGTAGGGGGCGGCACCGGCACTTCCAATGAAGGTTATGATTTTTTTACGATCGCGAAGGTGTTTGGCATCGAAAAGTTTCATTTTGTGTTTAATAACGATTTGTGCGAATGTAGTTTGCTGTATGGCTGAATATTTTTGCTTTTCTTGCAGTGTGTAGTATTTTTGGGAAAACCACTTTAACAAACGAACACCTTTGTTTTTGTTTTTTTAATCCGCATGTTCCCCCCTTCCTCCTTAACAATCAACACGATAGAAGGATTTACGCGGTTAATTGGGTTCAAAGTGGGAGATTTGCATTTCAAAATAAAGTCAAGGCTTGTGTGAAACCAAACAATAAGGTGATGGACCTCAGAGAATACAAAGCAAGGCAGGATAGCCCATGGCGTCAACGCGCCTGTTGCTGCTGTGTGCAACATTCAGCTTAGACGGACATTCTTACTGGGCCGGCTTTGTCCTTCATCCTTCCAAGTTTGAAATGTACACTGTGAATTCTACAGATGCCCTAGTGCTGTATGGCCGTCCCCTGAGAAGGAGTTAAAATGCCGTGACTCTCGCCTTAATCCATCTAGACTGGACTCAGCATTCAAGCCAACATCCATCAAAAGGGGCATTTTAATTTAAAAATAAACGCAATGTTTACTGCACCATTGCCCCAACGGGTACAATTAAACATACAAAAAATATACATAAAACCAATAACTTTTTACCTTTTACAAAGCCATGCAATTGATAACTCATTAAAAACAGCGTTTGGTGTTTTTTACTCAGATACTTTCAGTCCAGGAGTCCACCTACCCGGTGCTTTTCGATGGCATGTCACTTTACACACTTCACAACCAATGGCAGGTCGGAACGCTGCTGTGGAAACGTGGGGAAAGCAAGCGTTAGGGAAAGCATTGTTCATTCATTGCTTGGCCTCTGTGCTGGAAGCCTGCAGTGCTCGCTGGGAACGGATGGAGGGCGGGGCTGTCTAGGGACGGCCAGATGGCTCACACTGCAGAAATGTTTATTTTATTTTATATGGTGCGCGTGTTGTCCGAGCTGACGTCAGAGCGCTTTGATGAAAAGGCACAGTAGACGCTGTAAACTAGGTGCATTTAGAGTCGAAACAATCGAATCAGGACGCTCAGGGGTAATAAGCGCTAAATAAATAAATAAATTGCCGTGCACTTCTGTGTTCGTCACAGAAGTGCTCTCTGGATGAAGGAAGGTTGTGAGTTAAGTTTTTGGTGACCCGCGGGCGGCACGGCCGGGAGAGGCGCGATATTTAAAAACAAACCATATTTTAAGAGGAGGACACAGCAAACATTGGGGCACACGCGTCCGGCATCTGGCTTCCATTAACACGGACCAACAAGCTTTGCAGGGAGCCAGCATGCGCGCACACACATGTGAAAAAAAAATAGTAAATGCATAGATGTGAATGGCCGCCAAACATCTGGCTTCAATTACCGCGGACGATGACAGCTGGTAATTGATGAAATATACACTTCTCAGGCTCGTCTCCGCACGGAAAATGCAGGAAGTACAGCAGCTCAAAATCCTATAGCCTATTGCGTCCTGGCTTGTAAAAACACAGCCATGCGCCGGCCAATTGCCAAGCAGCTGCCATACATTCCGAGGAAAATTCACGCGCTTCTCTGGAATGTCCAGGGCACCTCGCCGCACTCGCCTCAAGAGGACTCTGAAGCCACACCCACTTCGTGGAGTGTAGGCCGAGCCCTAAAAAACGATTACATTACACAGGGGTAAAATGTACAATTCCCACTCCAGCCAGTGCAACAGTAAGTAAAATCTAGGATTAGGGAGGGGTAAAATGTACTATTCCCACTCCAGTCAGTGAAAAATTAGATACAAGCCAATTCACTTCAATGTAATGAAATAATTTCAACATAATAAACAATTAAAAATATAAATTAGTAAAAAAGAAATATGATTATATTTTTGGGTAAAAATTAAATACGATAAATACGTATGACAACGTTTAATACACATCATAAAGTACTACACATATTATAATTGAAATACAAAACCATACTCTCAAAATATTAAAAACTAATGAACACAATATAAGTTACATCAATAAAACACAATACAATTATGAATATATATAAAATAATGAATAACAATTTTAAAAAATACCTATTTTGTAATTTATTACTGAATTAACTTTCTGCCCTACACTTCAACTAAGTACACAACACATATCTAAAAATCTTTCACAAAATAATACTATTTACACATAGTACATAATGAAAATATTAGTTAAAATATTCATAATAATTATTTATTCCTAAAATAATTATAGTTAATTACCGCCCAATGATTTAGCCATAACAATATACTAACAACCCACACCAATTATATAACTTCCATCATTTTCATAAATAAATCCCAAGTAAACAATTATTATTAACTAATAATTATCTAATAATATTTGTTATATTTAATAAATTCTATTTTTTGACTGGAACCAGGTAGGCAGTTCATGTTTAGTATATATGACATTGTAAGGAAAAATCCTCTTTATTGGTAAAGTTGGATTTATAGTTACAATTTTGAAAATGACACTTTCAGACAGTTGCCATGTCCTGCTCATAGCCTTTTCATACCTGCAGTATATCTCAGGTCACATGACTGGGTGTAACTGACAGTTAGACTTTGTGAATTCCTCCCAGAACGTCACACAATAGAGGGATTAGTTGTGCCTGTATGGACCATCTGCTGGCAGGATGGGGGGGGGGAGCTGAGGATAGCCCCACTTGCAAATAAATAGGCTGTGCTCTGCCTTCACACAAATAACCTAGCACATCCACATTGCCATTGCAACCATCTTGCACCCAGGGCAGGGGAGCCAGGAAGTTCTACATACTTCTAAAAAAACCTCTCTAAAAGCTTCTCCCATCTTCCAGAGGAAGGAAACCAGGTATAAAAAATACGACCCTCAGCCCCACTCTTCAGCTCAATTTCTGGATCTGAGGAAGGACTCTCAGAAGACTGCCTGCTGCTGTGACCTGCTGCATACTCTGCAAGACTGCCTTGCTATATCTATAAGGACTGCTTTGCTGCCTGGAGCCTGCATTGAACCCTCAGAGACAAGCCCTACTGTTAATCCACAGCCTCTTCACCTGCACCCACGACTACCAGAGTGACACTATGGGTAGATTGCAGGCCTCCTGTTCAGAGCCACGGAATCCCAAAATGCTTTCACCATCTTGAATCCACACATGAACCCAGCCTGAGTGTGTCCTGTACTCCCAAAGTGTGTCCCACTAGTCCTGGACCATTAGTAGAGAGGAAAAATTTGCCCAGAAGCCCAAAAGCTAAAACTGCTCTGAGAACAAGAGAAGATCGGGACCAACCTGCTCGTCTATCTGCCCAAGGTGTATCTCTGGTTGACCTGACTTTGCGGCTGCTCGCACTATGTTCTTCTTCACAGCAACAAATTCCAATCAGCAGGTCTTTCGCATAACAGGTATCTAAGCCCCAAAAACTGTCTTCAGCTACAGCCTGCTTCCTCGTCCCATTGGAGATGTTCAACTTTCACAAAAGAGATTAAATCCGAACATAGAAATCTTCACAGTGGCTTCGACCCAAGGCTTCCCGACGATGATGTTTCCTCCTCGAACACCACATGCAGGCTTGTCCGCTGCATTTTACTCTAAGAAATTGGGTTACTGGTTGGGGGACGTGAAACCCTACTCAAGAAGCAACCATAATCCTTGTAGAGGAGGCACAAGCAAACCCCAAATTAACCTGGTCTCAACCCTCTGGTAGCTTGGCACAGAACAGTCAGGCTTAACTTAGAGGCAATTTGTAAAGTATTTGTGCAACACTTCAAACAGTAATAAAGTGAAAAATGCCACGCAAAAAGGACTCTACACTAAGTTCGAAAAACAAAGCTTTCTTCAATATAAAAGACTAAAACAACAAACATCCAACCAGTAGATACATGCTGTTTTAATGATTTTAGGGAAAGCAGCACGATAAAGCACAAAGCATCAACTGTGCATATCTGGTTGTGCCGGACTAAGACAAAGTCACAAGCTCTAGTTGACAACAAAAGAAAGTGGGCTGGCCACAGGTGGTCAGTTAAGCCCGCTGAACAAAGTTCCTTAAATTCTGGCTTGTGGAGAATTGTGAGGGTCCACATCATGCAGCGATGCGTCGGTTCCAATGTGTGGCGAGGCTATAATGTGAGGTCCTGGTCACTCTTAAAAATCTCTTCACAAACTACTTGTTGTGGTAAATTGACCCCATCCTATAATCTCAGAGAAAAGCAGAAATTTATTTATTGACATGTTTGCTAGCTTTCTCAATCTGTGGACAGAATTTATTGGTCCAGTTCCATTTCTGCCTTTCGCATATGTTATAATAGACAAAGGCAGTTTGGGGGTAAAGTGACATCAATTCTCTTAAGGTGTCCTTCATAAGTATTTCCAGACCTACCCCAGTCAAAGGGCCTGGGTCATTGCCACCACAGTGCACAATTATGAGGTCAGGGTGTTGGAGATGCAAAAAGGATTTAACCAATGGCATCAATTGGTACCACTTTAACCCTCGCTGTCCAATCCATTTAATGTCTACATTTGGCAAAGCTAGGTCTTTGTCAATGCCTCTATTTTCTGCATACCTTTGGCTCCAGAAAATATAGCTGTGTCCCACAATCCACACTCTAAGCATCTTGAAGGGAGGTCTGGATGCAGTCAGAAGGTGTCTATATGTGAAATGGCATTTTCAGGAGTAAGATTTTTCTAAAATGGTGGATAAGATGCAGTTTTCAAAAAAGAAAAGCAACGATTGCTTGTTTGACAACATTCTAGACTGAAAAGTAGTCTGCATGTTTGTTTTTTAAAAGCATATTTTTTATTGGTTAAGAAAAAAGTGTTTGAAAGGAACATTAGATAGGATAAGCTGATATTTTGAAAGGCCAAGCACACTTGCTGTTTGGATTTGCAGCATTGCGTGCTGAACTTGTGACCTGTGTGTTCAGTTGAGTGTTCCATGAACTGTTACTATGGTAACAGGCATTAAGCAGAATGGGGGTAGGGTTCAAAGTTGAATCAATTGGAAAGAGTTGGGATGTGTAACCAATAGAAATGTGTATTAGCTTTTGAATTATTGTGGGAAGCAATGTGATTTGATATTTAAATGTATATGTGTGCAGAATGAAAGGGCAGGGTAGAAAACTCTACCAATAATACATTTACCCAGTGTCTCTTCTTATATTTAGGACGTGGACTGCTTCAAGGTCCTGTGCACTATGCATGTAGTTCTCTAACCACCTTTACACTGGGGTTTCAGGCCTACAATTACCCAGTCAGTATCCATACACTCCAGCAAATACCCTGTTACTGCTCTTGCAATCCTATAGTGACCCTTTCAGCACCATGTACTAATCCATTCACTGAAGAAAAATTCAACCAATGATAAGTTCACCCAGTATCTCTCCTTGTACTACTCTAATTATTCAGTGAGTATCCATGTAGTCATGCAGCGAGCCAGGCCTTAGGACATGGACTGCTTTAAACTCATATGCATTATGCATGTAGTCTTCTAACCACCTTCACACTTGTGTTTCAGGCCTACAATTCCCCAGTCAGTATCCATACAGTGCAGCAAACACCCTGCCACTGCTCCTGCAATCCCATAGGGACTCTTTCAGCACCATGTACTAATACATTCAATGAAGTAAAAATCAACCAATTATAAATTCACCCACTGTATCTCCTTATAGTACTGTCATCATTCAGTCAGTATGCATGTACTCATGCAGTGAGCCAGGCCTTAGAACATGGACTGCTTTAAACTCCTATGCATGTAGTGGTCTAACCACCTTTACACTTGTGTTTCAGGGCTACAATTCCTCAGTCGGTATCCATACACTGAAGCAAACACCCTTTCACTGCTCTTGCAATCCTATAGTGACCCTTTCAGTAGCATGTACTAATCCATTCACTGAAGAAAAACACAACCAATTATCAAATTATCCAGTGTCTCTCCTTGTACTACTCTAATCATTCAATCTGTATCCATGTACTCATGCAGCTGCTTTAAACTCCTAGGGCCCGATTCACAGAATGAACTTCAGACTCAATCCTAAACTTACTATTTTGGTATTCACAGAATGCACTTACTAGTTTTGGCATTAACAGAATGAACTTACTACTTTTGGTATTCACAGAAGTTAGGATTTTGTCTTAAGTTTGACAAAATTAAGACAGACTTAAGACAGACTTAAGTTAGGATTTTGTCTTAAGTCTGTCTTAAGACAAACGTAAGACAAAATCCTAACTTCTGTAAATACCAAAAGTAGTAAGTTCATTCGGTGAATGCCAAAAGTAGTAGGTGCATTCGCTGAATACCAAAATAGTAGTAAGTTTAGGATTGAGTCGTAAGTTCATTATGTGAATTGGGCCCCTATGCACTATGCATGTTGTAGTCTAACACTTGTGTTTCAGGCCTACACTTTCACGGTCAGTGTCCATACACTCCAGCAAACACCCTGTCACTTCTCTTGCCATCCCATAGTGACCCTTTTTGCTCAGCTGCTTTGCGAACGAGTGAGCAAGCGAGTGAGGGAGGGGCTTCGCGCCAACGCTGCTGCTGCCGCCGGTGACCGACGTTACTGGGAGCCGCTGTGGAAGCTGCCTGTGGAAGCCGCGGAGGGGTGCCGCGGGGGAGCCATAACCCTCGGAAATGCCCTGAGCACCTTGTGTGACCCTAAGCACCTCAATACCTCCGCACGACCTGAAGGCTGCGAGCGCTGGAGCCCGCTGTGAGGCGTTGCTGAGAGCCGTTGCTGGGAGCCGCCGGGAGCCGGGAACCACGGAGGACGTAGCTGCGAGAGCTCCCGAGTCTCCCTGCTTTCCCTGCATCTGCACATGAACGCTTGAACGTTTGCAACCCGGGCTGGGCTGGGTTGAGCGCAAACAGACAAAACAGCCAGAGCAAGGCACATAGCAAGTCAAGCAAAAGACTATTTATCGAGCGCCAAGCACCAGGCACCAGGGATTCAGCAACATTGGGCTGAGCCTGTAGTGCCACCCCACCCTTACACCTCATCTCTACCCCTACCGGATACTCGATAACTTGATAACTGCTGGCTGTCGGCTGAGGGTCAACTGCTCACGGGTGACGACTGACGGCTGGCTCTGCTCAAGGAACGAGGCGAGGAGGTTGGATGTGGCCCTTCCGCGACTCCTATGTGGCTGCTGATAGTCTGGAGGTAAGCCGCAGCGCTCTTGCGGAGGGGGCTGCGAAGCATGGATCCGGCAGGGGGGGGGGGAGCATCAAGGAGCCCTAAGGATCCCCCCAGCTACGCAGGCCCCTGAGTTCCTGCCTGCATTACTAGCCTGCCTGTTATCAAGCTCAGACGAACTAAGCTGAGCAAGGAGCCCAGGCGGTGCCTTGGAGGTGTAGTTGGAAGCTGCACCGACTGGACCATCAAGGCCGTCCACTGCCCCCCTATTGCCCTACTGCCCTATAGCCCCTCTGCCGCTGTTTGTTGTCTACTGGACGCTATTGGTCGCTACTTTGTCGGACAGAATGCCGCCCGGACAGCATGAAATCAGGGCGCGTCCGTGGATGCTCTTTGAGCAAAGGAGGTACAAACAAACGCAAACGTACGTTGAAAGCTTTCGATGGGACAAGAGAGGAACCACCGACCAAAACCAGGCAGACAACACAGAGCGAATGCTCATTAATCGACATAACAACTGATAATTCTGACTTTAACAGCCCAAGAAGCGAGCAAACAACAAAATCAGATAAGAGTAGCAAACCAAAAACCTGCCACTCTGTGTTCCAGCCAAAATCTATACAAAGTTCTGCTTCTTAAAAAATGCGGAGGACACCTTACTCTCAAATGTAAACAAATCTTCAGGCCTACAGCAACCTATCGAACCATCCCAGCCCCCTCAGCCTGCACAGTATATTGGCACACTGAAACCAATATGCAAGGGAAGCCCTAGCCCCAGCCCTACAGCCAGAATCGCCCCACAAGTGACATCAACCCCTCAGCGTGATAAAAGCTGCACTACTCAGGACTTTACAAACACTGGGATAAAGCCTGGAATGAAAATTGTCTTAGAAACAAATCTTATTCAAATACACAGGACAAACAACGCAAAAAACCTGTTTACAGACAAACTCTATAAGAGCTATACAGACCTCGACAATATTGCTAATGATACACCTTGTGAGGAAAATATAATCAGCACGCGCAGCAAAACCAACGCACCAACGAACTGCGAACTGAAAAGCGAAGAGGCAACAAAGTACCTCAGCGACCTCAAGGAGGCAAACGTAAGCGCTGAAAAGGAGCATTGGAAAAAGAATAATCCAACCCTGGGAGCCTTAGCTTCATCTCAAATCGCACAAGAGATTGACTATAACAGAACATCGAGGCCTGAGAGGGTTATAGTCAACACAGACAGGCCACCAACTTCCCCGTCAGAGGTGATAGAAATATCCTCATACCTGGGAAAGGAAGAGTGGGAAGATCTTCTAGCTGCATACTCCCAAGATAAAAGCAGAAGCGAGATAAGCGCTAATACACCGATTATGATAAGTGATGGCTCACAGGAACAACTGGCAGAGGGTGTAGGGGCGTCAGAGAGGGGTCAAAAACGATCCATAACTTCAGGAAATCAAGCAGAAACCCAAAACACACAAAGCAAGAAAGCGCTTGGCCCAGTCTGCTTAAAACAATACAACTCCTGGTAGAAGCCCTCAACTGCCAATCGGATAAAATGGACACCCAATTAACGCTACTGGACACACTGGCTGTATTTGTGGTCGGCATTGATGGGAAGCTGGGCACGCTAAGCACACTTCTTCAAAATAAGCTGGATCAGCCGCAAGACGCAATCGGGAACAACAGAGGTGGATGTGGATGCGGCCTAATCATCGACAAACTGTCGACACTCCCAACAATACTGAGCAACCTGTGCACACAGCTCAAAAGGTCTGCCAAGTGCCAACAAACCCACCTCTGCAACGGTATCTTTGAAGAAGAGATAGATAACTCAAGGAACAAGGAACTGCTGGCAATTAACGAACAAGGAAACTCCAAAACAAGAGCCCCCTCACCCAACATATCCAAAAGCATAGAGGCCAGCGAAACTGGAACACCAGACCCTGCACTCTCTGATAACTTGGAAGAAGATAAAGTATACACAAACATGAATGCCAAACAAAGAAGAGCAAAAAAACGGAAAGGTAGGAAACATAAAATACACTCGAACCGCGAAGGCTTTACGCATCTCTTTGGGAACATCCCAGCCACAGAACAAAGTATAGTTCAATCTGAGGGAGGCACTTGCATACCAGAGTCTGAGGGAGGCACCAGTACACCTGAGACTCCTGCCAAGTTAACAAGCCCAACTCAACTAACCGACAGGAAGGGGCAAAAAACTAAGAACTCGAAAACACTCAGACATATTATACATGAAAACTCCGAAGCCGGATCACAAGAATTACACCTCCAACTCTGTGGGGCCAGCAAAGCAACTCTTGAATCCGATTCGAAACGGCTGCCAAAATGCAGCAGGATATTTGGTACTAATCTTCCTCAAATCGCAGAGCAAGAATACACACCGGGCAAAAGGCCTGGGAACAATCCGGGACCAAAATATGTAGGGAAGGGCAAAGGGTCGTCATATAGCCAACTATCCACAATTACTCAAGCGATCCCGTCTACACACCTATGGGTGGGTCAGTTAGAAGAAGAACCAGCAACCACAGCGACTGCGGACCTCACGCGCCACCCCCCTTGGCCCGGAGCGAGCTACCAACCGGCTAAGCCGCCTGTACCAAATCAGCATAAATCTGGCCGAGAAATAAGAGTCACTGCAGTTAATACTAAGCGGTCTGAACCAACCACAACACGATTAGCTGAGCATATGCCACCAAGCCAACTTAATATAGAGAGTGGGTTCACAAATGAACAAAAAAATTTAACAGGCGCCACATGGTTCAACCCGGATTACATATCGCAAGGAAGGCACAATACACTCAACAGATGCAACATCCTACGACTGCTATTCCCAAATTCCCTCCTTGGCAGAAGTGAAAAGCTCTGACCTTGTATCCATCGAATTTATAGACGATGACTGCACAGGCAGAGAAAAAACAAAAGCAACATGGACAACTATGGCAATCTCTCAGAAAATACAAGCCGAAGCAGAGACCTTTAAAAACTGGGGGATAACAATAAAACCATACACAAAGCCAAGATATCCAGAAATATTAATCCCGGTGGAAAAAGGTGGCAGATCAAGCAACCGCAAAAAGTCCCAGAACTTCTGTTCTGAGAGGCGCGGCAGGGCCAGGTGGAACAAATAATGACCAACATACCGGCATCACTCGACGGATCGGAGACGAGAAAATACTACCCACTGGATTGTCTGACTTAAGATGGATAGCCAGAACTATAAACAACAACAAATGACAAACCGGCCCTAAGTTAAGTGAACGCAATCATGACCTATTACGAATATGCTCGTGGAACATCAACGGCTTAGCCTCTAAAATATCAGACTCAGAGTTTATGGACTATATTAGAACCTTCGATGTCGTGGCACTACAAGAGACATGGCTTGCAGATCCCCCGCATCTTCAGGGATACCTGCGCTTCTACACCGGCGCAAAAAGGACAGCCAAATACGGGCACCTGCAAGGTGGCCTAGTAACTTA
The DNA here is from genome assembly GCF_964261635.1 of Lissotriton helveticus. NCBI lineage: Eukaryota > Metazoa > Chordata > Amphibia > Caudata > Salamandridae > Lissotriton > Lissotriton helveticus. The sequence goes on from NC_136063.1 coordinate 1,028,298,759, forward strand.
TGTATCAGCTACAAGCATCCTTACGGTAAAAGAAGTTGGACCATCTTCTACAGCCGCGCTGGCAGTTAACTTTCCATTGGCGCAATTAAAAACAGGCATCGCTGATACCGACTTCACTTTAATCAACGTCTATGTTCATCCGAAAAAGAAAACAAAAGCAGTCAAGGACCTATGCAACTATATGGAGGAGTGCATAAGGGAAAGACCTACAACCAACGTCATGCTCACTGGGGACTTAAATCTCAACCTCATGGGTATCACTCAAGAAGATGAGATCCTAACCCAAAACCCAATTTGGGGCATCCCACTACAAGGGAAGTCGCAAACATCCAAACAAACAAAATTAGGCAACAAGACTATAAGATTTGGAACATTTTAACATCAGGGCTCTAAATGGAAGGTTTTCCGGAGACAACCCTCCGGCCCCCAACATTTCACTCAACAAGAACAAGTAGTATATTAGATTATACCTTCATTTCACTACCACTATTCCAACACATACGCTCTTTTCGGATAGGCCGAAGCGGAGACAGCGATCATTGTCCTCAAGAAACCACTCTCGAAACCGTGAAGCCCAAATTTGAGCAATCCAATAAATCAAAAGAGTCTGTCCATACCATCAACTTCAAAAAAATCAAATACTCAGTAGCAACAGATGAAACCCTAGTTGAAACAGCATTTTGGGGCTCGCACTGGATCATGCGAAACTGCTAAATGGAAACAATTCACAAAAGCTATGTCTATTTACGCTACAAGATCTAAGCCATATGCAAAATCAGGCTACGACAGATCGAGCAAATTTACTCAAGAGCATAAAGAAAAAAATGAGAGGCACAAAAACATCAATTTACCGTACATTGAGAGAACTTCAACAGAAATCCATGGATAAAGTAAAGCATGACCACCTACGGAAATTAAAATCAACTTTGAAAAAACTAAAATGGGAAGCTAATAAATCCATGGAGGATAATCTATGGGCAAGATTTCACTGTGATATTAAACGAAACGATGGGGCTAGGTTCTGGAAATCCATAAACTCGTTCATAAGACCTACGCACCATGGGGTTTCATCCAATATCACAAAGGAGACATGGGCAAACTATCTTGGAACCCACTTTAATCAGGCAACGGGAAATAACCAGGTGTCAATACCGGACCCCGAGATGGATATCTGTAAAAAACTCTCATCCAACAGCGACATCAGCTTCCAAGATGGCCAGAACTCAACTCTAAATGACGATTTGCCGAATTTACAAAATACTATCCAGCGCCAAATTAAGAAAGGAAGAAGTGAGGGAGCTCCAGGACCGAATGGAATCCCTCCAATCCTTTACAAACAAGACGTGAAAGGTTGGGCAGCAGCTCTTGAACCCCTTTTCTTGGGGATAAGACATTACAACATCCTGCCAAGCTCCTGGAAGGGTTCCATCATTTCTCCAATTTTCAAGGCAGGAGACAAGGCTTCCCCACAAAACTATCGATTGGTGGCCTTAATTGATAATGAGGCAAAGTATTTTGCAGGCATCAACCTAGATGAACTGTTGGCATGGGCCACGGAGAGATCCCTAATTCCGGTCAACCAGACAGGCTTTGCCAAATCAGTAGGTACAATGACCAATATTTTGACCATGGGCATGCTCATAGATAAGGCAGAATCAAACAAAATGCCCATCCATTTCTGCTTTATAGACTACAAGGCTGCCTTTGATCACATAAATCGGAAAATGTTATGGTCTAAACTGAACGGCTGGGGATATCGAGACCTCTGTTGGATCTGCTGATCAACCTTCATACAGAGACCTGGGTACAGATAAAGGTGGGGGATGGATCAATTCTGTCTAGGCGTATACAGACCAACAAGGGCCTGAAACAAGGCTGTGTCCTGGCCCCACTCTATTCAACCTGTTTTTGGGCGACCTTGTACCGATCCTAAACAGCTGCAACTCCCATGCTCCTAAGCTAGGAGGGCTCCAATTACCTTGTCTACTATATGCAGATGATATAGTCTTAATAAGCCACACAAAGGTAGGGCTTCAACATCTCCTGAATGCAACATATAGCTATTCAAATGAAAATGAACTGACCATAAATCTGGAGAAAACCCAGACGATGACCATCAGCAAGAACAAAAGAAAATCATCATCATGGTTCTGGAACAAGACAAGAATCGGAGACACGCCAATATACAAATATTTAGGTGTAAAGATTGATAACAGCGGGCAGTTCTCCACCCAGAGAACAAGCATACGAGGAAAAGGGCTATCTTTGGCAATCTCACTTAAAACACTAAACAGCAAACTAGTAATCCGCGCTAAACTCCTCCCAACAATCACCTATGGGAGCGAGGTACTTAGAGGCAGAGACGCCAAGATCCTCGATAATACAATCACAGCTGCTTATAGAATTATTTTCAGCCTGCCCAAGCAAACCTCGCCAGCACAAATCAGGCTAGAATTTGGCATCCAACAACAGCTCCTGGCAAGACAGGGGGCCTACATTTCAGCCTGGGACAAAGTGAGGAAATCCAAACAATGAACAATAAACGAGCACCTATGTACGGAGCTAGTGCAACATCCATCCTCACCAGCAGCCAAGTTCCTCACAAGCAGCCTGGCAAACATGGGATTAAAGCAGCTTTGGGACACCCCAGTAAACCATCCAACACTTAAAAATTGGTCAAGAAATCGATCAAACAACTATCGTGGGTTCAAGATAAGGCAGCCCTTTCTAAAAGAACGCACGGTTGGATGACCTTGAACTCTTACTCAATGAAAGCACCACAGAGTTACTTTGGTGTGGGGTACGCCAAATACGCTAACATGTGTTTCTTAAAGTACAGGTTAGGCTTGCTACCCTGCATCCAAAACTTCCCCTGCTGGCTAAAAACCAAAGCAGGCTCCCTTTGTCGGTTATGCGGCCTAGCGCAAGAGGACATGCTGCACTTGATATGCTCCTGCGAGAAACTGCTGGACGAACGGAAATACCTGCTGAAACACCACTTAAATCGACGAGCGATACGCACATGAAGGAATGCAGTTCTTGCCTGTTTTTCATCCCAGGATCCTCAGCTGAATTGCAGCTTTGTAAAATTTATGAAGGCAGTGGAAAAGAAGATGCCAAAAAATTAATCTCTAAGGGTTTCGATATTGCTGATTAAACATAACACCACCCTCTGTCGTGGTTGACTTTATGAGAAAATGAGGGTATCGGGAAACCAAAAATATTTTATAATACAAAACAGAATCAAAATTTTAAAAAACTAATCGCACAGGATGACATCTTGTGCCTAATTGAACCGAGGAACTGTGACTGCGTTATACCGGTTTTTACCAAACATGTAGTTTTAATATTTTTTTTGTTTTAAATCTGCTTTGTATTGCAATTGTTTTTAGTACCTATGCTTAATAAAAATTACTTACTTACTTACTATAGTGACCCTTTCAGTAGCATGTACTAATCCATTCACTGAAGAAAAACACAACCAATTATCAAATTATCCAGTGTCTCTCCTTGTACTACTCTAATCAATCAATCAGTATCCATGTACTCATGCAGCTGCTTTAAACTCCTAGGACCCGATTCACAGAATGAACTTCAGACTCAATCCTAAACTTACTACTATTTTGGTATTCACAGAATGCACTTACTACTTTTGGTATTCACAGAAGTTAGGATTTTGTCTTAAGTTTGTCTTAAGACAAACTTAAGACAGACTTAAGGTAGGATTTTGTCTCAAGTCTCTCTTAAGTCTGTCTTAAGACAAACGTAAGACAAAATCCTAACTTCTGTAAATACCAAAAGTAGTAAGTTCATTCTGTGAATGCCAAAAGTAGTAGGTGCATTCGCTGAATACCAAAATAGTAGTACGTTTAGGATTGAGTCTTAAGTTCATTTTGTGAATTGGACCCCTATGCACTATGTATGTTGTAGTCTAACACTTGTGTTTCAGGACTACACTTTTACGGTCAGTGTCCATACACTCCAGCAAACACCCTGTCACTGCTCTTGCCATCCCATAGTGACCCTTTCTGCACCATTCAATCATATTCATTGACGTAAAACCCAGTGTCTCTCCTTGTAGTACTGTAATCATTCAGTCAGTATCCATGTACTCATGCAGCGAGCCAGGCCTTAGGACATGGACTGCTTTAAACTCCTATGCACTACGCATGTACTCCGCTAACCACCTACACCTTGTGTTTCAGGCCTACAATGCCCCAGTCACTATCCATACACTGCAGCAAACACCCTGTTACTCTTCTTGCATTCAAAGATCCTAATTCTAAAATATGAAATTCTCAGAATTTTAAGTTTAAAAAATAACTGAAAAAAATGTGTAGTGTTTTTTTATTTCTTTCACTGTGAAGGTAAGTTTGACTAAGTATTAAAATGCACAATGGCCTGTGTTTGCACAAAAGTGAAGAAAGGGAAGATGGACAGAGTAGATATGTGTGGAAAGATGCTCTGTGGGTGTTTTAAGTTAAAGGATAAAGTTAACAGCAATAGTGAGTGTCTCTAGGGCGAACAAACCCACAAGATATGTGCAGAAAGTGCCAGACAGTTGCATTGCAAACAACTATAAAATGGGACATGGCTTTAGAGCACCTCTCAGCAACGTAGCTGTATGGTGTTCAATAGAGAGACATAGTGGGCTACTAAGGTCCAGGGAGTTTCAGGATTAAAAGAGACTAAATTCTTTAACTTAAAACACGTCACAGAGTGTGTTTGCACATGTCACATCAGGCCCCATCCCTTCCCTTCACAACTCTATAAATATGTCCTATCAGTTTGCCAAAACCTAAGTACTTATACATTTACCTTGTTATCTCTTTGCAGTACTGAAATTACTCTACTTATTACTCATATAGTTAAGGATTGGCGTAGCCATTAACCCTAGTACAAGTTAATTTCTTTTTATACTATGCAAGGAGATCTGCAAGTAGCTACAAAGTATTAATACAGTCTTGAAAACATTCAGTTTATATCTATGTAGTTTTGGAATCTCCCTGTCATAGGATATCATGTGACCTGAAAAAAAAAAGAGATTTGATTGGTTTATGATATTTCCCATTGTACCTATTGAAGGACCGCAATCATTTCAATCATTCTTCTTTGAGCATGTTTGGAGACATAACTCTGTGCTTACCTCCTGTCACTCTAATGCAATTTTACAAACAATGAACTAGCAATATATTGTTATTGTAACAGTCTGCCATTACCTAAGCACTTATGTGGCAAATTTAGAAGCATCCTGTGCCAACAATATGTCACTTTTTGTAACATAGTTATAGCGCAAGACACTCTTTCATATTTACAAAGAGAAGAAAAGGTACTCTGTGTACCTTTTCTTCTCCATGTAAATTCGACCTCATCATACACACCACTTTGCGTTGAAAGGGCATTCTATTGGTGTAACTGTGCATGTTTGCACAGAACACTCATAGAACAAGACACATCTCCAGATTTATCAGAAATCACAAATCTAGACATGTGTGTGACTGCTGCACCATCCTCCAATTGGTGTAGCAAGGCACAATAAGGAGAATTGTTTTCATTTCTTCTCATTTTCTCTCTTTCAATATATTCTACAATGCACAGCATACATTGAAGGAGAAAAATGCCTTCACTGATTGTTTTTGTGAAGGAAGTTGTGTCTTCCTGCACAAAAACAAACTCCACACGACACAGATATCCTTGCACCATGGTGCAAAGGTGCCTGTGTCACCACATGGCTGCAGTTTAAGCAGCAGTGCAGAGGGAAACACAGACTTGCAAAATATTTATGTACATATGTTGCATCCCTGTGCTTCGGAAGTACCACAGCACACTGCAGCTAAAGAGCTAACAGTGTCATGCTGCAGCACTTCCTTATAGTTCTGCACTTATACATTCACCATACACCACAAATTATTTCAGTCAATTATGCAATACACATACATTCATCTATACTTTCACACACTACCATAAAAATATAGCTCTTTTTTTAACCAGACAAATTAGATCTGAAAAGAACTTTTAAAAAAATATTTTTTTGTGTTTTTCCGAATGATTTGGTTTACTTTTTTGCATTTTTATTTAAAAAAAAGAGAACTGGAGCAACAAAACAATGAACTTCTGCGCGCCCACACAATCCACTGCTGATGATGTCACATATTACATCATTCATGACATGGTCAGTGACATCACTGATGACATCTCAAATTTCATCACTGATGATATCATCAACGTGACAATCTGACACACCTCATCATATACTAGTATAACCTTTCATCACTCACTATAAAATATAGAGTGACATGTTTAAACCATCGAAACACCAATAAATGTTTCTAAAAACCCACTTAGTGATTCCTAGGTCTACTCACAAATCTAAACACTTACCTATAAATTCACTCATACATGTTGAGAAAGATCAATAGAAAACTATTAAATATACTTATACACCTATATCAACATTACCCACCAGCACACATTTTATTGACTTATACAGTCATCCTATTCACTTATACAACCAATTGATCACACTTACAATTACTTAGCTACACACTTATACAAACACCACCTTATTTATTCATATAGATAGTAACTCATACTTAGTGACTTATAAAATCACTATTACAAGTAAACATTTATCTAAACAGTCACTCATAAAATCACTGAGTCTTATGTATACTTATGTATATACAACAACTGTCACAGACACTGCATTTTATATTTCTACTTTGTTGGACATGTATCATTCAGAAATAGATTTACTCATCAATACACCCATAAAGAGATTCACTCACCCAATCAACTGTTTTCACATGCAGTCTTAACCTCATATACCTACTAAATCAACTCTTTACACATCTTTGGACAGTCACACACCTCCCACCCAACTACAAACACATTCACTCGCCTATACAAATACTCACTTAACTATTAAAAACTAATGTACAGTTTCACATACCTAGTAACCAACATATACCCTAGTTTACACAACAGGAGACAGAGTGATACAGATATTCACACAGTTAAATCACTATCCCATATATTTAGTGAGATACTTTAAATTAGTCACTTAGACAGTCTATAACAGTGCTACTAAATCCTCCATCCAGACACTTATAAATCCACTCAGTCTTCAATGTAGATTCTTATATATATATATATATAATACCTATTTAAATATGGAACAAACCACATTCACTGGATGATGTCATCAGTCATGTCATCAGTGATGTCATTTGAGATGTCATCAGTGATGTCACTGACCATGTCATGAATAATGTAATATGTGACATCATCAGCAGTGGATTGCTGGCGTGCGAGTTATAGTTAGTACAACTAACTATAATGGAGAAATTGCAATGGTTTTGTACGAGTGACATGCCCAGCTAACTATAACACCCCTAAAACCTATGGTTTTTTCAGTGAATATATATATATATATATATATATATATATATATATATATATATATATATATATATATACACATATACCCCGTAATATAAAACATTAAAAAAACTAGCCATTTTTATTAAAAATTAAAAAAAGCAAACAACAAAAAAATGACAATTTACAAAAAATATTTTACACATTAAAAACATTAATAATGAAAAATATTTTATTTGAAATTGACAACAACAATCATTTAAATTGTAACAATATAAAATAAACTATAACATTTAACATTTAATACATATACTATTCCCAGTACAATTTATACAAAAGTATGCACACTATTATAGTAAGGAGAAATACAATCTACTAGTCCCACTTCATGCAATACAACAGTAGGAAAACGATTACAGTACACAGGGGTAAAATGTACAATTCCCACTCCAGCCAGTTCAACACTAAGGAAACTGTAGGATTGGGGAGGGGTAAAATGTACTAATCCCACTCAAGTCAGTGCTAAATTAGATACAAACTAATTCATTTCAATGTAATGAAATAATTTCAACATAATAAACAATTAAAAATATAAATTAGTAAAGAAAGCAATATAATTATATTTTTTTGTAAAAATTAAATACGATAAATAGGCATGACAACGTTTAATACATATCATAAATTACACATATTATAATTTAAATACAAAACCATACTCTCAAAATATTACAAACTAATGAATACAATATAAGTTACATCTAAAAAACGCAAAACAATTATGAATATATATAAAATAATGAACATAATGTAAAAAAATACCTATTTTGTAATTCATTACTGAATTAACTTTCTGCCCTACACTTCAACTAAGTACACAACACATATCTAAAAATCTTTCATAAAATAATACTATTTACACATGTTACATAATGAAAATATTAGTTAAAATATTCATAATAATTATTCATTCCTAAAACAATTATAGTTAATTACCGCCCAATGATTTAGCCATAAAAATATACAAACAGCCCACACCAATTATATAACTTCCATCATTTTTATAATTAAATCCCAAGTAAACAATTATTATTAACTAATAATTATTTAATACTATTTGTTATATTTAATAAATTCTAATTTTTGACTGGAACCAGGTAGGCAGTTCATGTTTAGTGTATATGAAATTGTAAAGAAAAGTCCTCTTTATTGGTAAAGTTGGATTTATAGTTACAATTTTGAAAATGACACTTTCAGACAGTTGGCATGTCCTGCTCATAGACTTTTCATACCTGCAGTCTATCTTAGGTCACATGACTGGGTGTAACAGACAGTTAGACTTTGTGAATTCCTCCGAGAAAGTCACACAATAGAGGGATTAGGTGTGCCTGAATGGACCATCTGCTGGCAGGATGGGGGGAAGCTGAGGATAGCCCCACTTGCAAATGAATAGGCTGTGGTCTGCCTTCACACAAATAACGTATCACCTCCACATTGTCAGTGCAACCATCTTGAACCCAGGGCAGGGGAGCCAGGAAGTTCTACATACTTCTAAAAAAAACTCTCTAAAAGATTTTCCCACCGTCCAGAGGAAGGAAACCAGGTGTGAAAAATAGGACCCTCAGCCCCACTCTTCAGCTCAATATCTGGATCTGAGGAAGGACTCTCAGAAGACTGCCAGCTGCTGTGACAAGCTGCATACTCTGCAAGACTGCCTTGCTATATCTATAAGAACTGCTTTGCTGCCTGGAGCCTGCATTGAACCCTCAGAGACAAGCCCTACTGTTAATCCACAGCCTCTTCACCTGCACCCATGACTACCAGAGTGACACTAAGGGTAGATTGCAGGCCTCCTGTTCAGAGCCACAGAATCCCAAAAGGCTTTCACCATCTTGAATCCACACATGAACCCAGCCTGAGTGTGTCCTGTACTCCCAAGGTGTGTCCCACTAGTCCTGGACCCCTAGTTGAGAGGAGAAATGTGCCCAGAAGCCCAAAAGCTAAAACTGCTCTGAGAACAAGAGGAGATCGGGACCAACCTGCTCGTCTATCTGCCCAAGGTGTATCTCTGGTTGGCCTGACTTTGCGGCTGCTCGCGCGATGTTCTTCACAGCAACAAATCCCAATCAGCAGGTCTTTCGCATTACAGGTATCTAAGCCCCAAAAACTGTCTTCAGCTACAGCCTGCTTCCTCGTCCCATTGGAGATGTTCAACTTTCACAAAAGAGATTAAATCCGAACATAGAAATCTTCACAGTGGCTTCGACCCAAGGCTTCCCGACGATGATGTTTCCTCCTCGAACACCACATGCAGGCTTGTCCGCTGCATTTTACTCTAAGAAATTGGGTTACTGGTTGGGGACGTGAAACCCTACTCAAGAAGCAACCATAATCCTTGTAGAGGAGGCACAAGCAAACCCCAAATTAACCTGGTCTCAACCCTCTGGTAGCTTGGCACAGAACAGTCAGGCTTAACTTAGAGGCAATTTGTAAAGTATTTGTGCAACACTTCAAACAGTAATAAAGTGAAAAATGCCACGCAAAAAGGACTCTACACTAAGTTCGAAAAACAAAGCTTTCTTCAATATAAAAGACTAAAACAACAAACATCCAACCAGTAGATACATGCTGTTTTAAAGATTTTAGGGAAAGCAGCACGATAAAGCAGAAAGCACCAACTGTGCATATCTGGTTGTGCCGGACTGGGACAAAGTCACAAGCTCTAGTTGACAACAATAGAAAGTGGGCTGGCCACAGGTGGTCAGTTAAGCCCGCTGAACAAAGTTCCTTAAATCCTGGCTTGTGGAGAATTGTGAGGGTCCACATCATGCAGCGATGCGTCGGTTCCAATGTGTGGCGAGGCTATAATGTGAGGTCCTGGTCACTCAAAAATCACTTCACAAACGACTTGTGTTGCAAAGTCCAGCTTCAAGGATGCGTTGCACAATCGGGGCGATGCATCGATTCAAGGGAGCTGCAAGGCAGCAATGTTAGGTCCTGTTTCATTGTCAAAAATCCTGTCACAGAGGACTGGTGATGCAAAGTCCAGCTTCAAGGATGTGTTGCACAGCCAGGGCGATGCATCGGTTCTGAGGAGCTGCAAGGTTGCAATGTGAGGTCCTGCGTCATTGCATCACAGGTCCTGTGTGACAGGATTGTCGACAAAGTCCAACATCAAGGATACATTGCACGGTCGGGACGATGCGTCAGTTCTGATAACCGGTGATGCTGCAATGTGAGGTCCTGCATCACTGTTGACAATCCAGTCACAAAGGACTTGCGATGCAAAGTCAAGCATCAAGGATACGTTGCACGGTTGGGGTGATGCATCAGTTCTGATGAGCTGCGAGGCTGCAATGTGATGTCCTGCATCATTGTCGAACATTCTGTCACACAGGACTTGCATTGCAAAGTCCAGCTTCAAGGATGCGTTGCATATTCGGGTCAATGCATCAGTTCTGAGGAGCTGCAAAGCTGCAATGCGGTGTTTGGCATTGTCCTCGAGGCTGCCACTGACAAGGGTTGCGAGGGCCTGCACTGAGATGCATCACACAGTGGCAGTTTCGAAGAGATTGCCAGCTGTGGAGGCTATGTGGGTCTTTGCAAGGGGTCCAATTGACGTAGCAGCAGAGATGAATCGGTTGTGCTTGTGGTAGCACTGGCCAGCAGAGGAGATGCGTCTGTTCCGCTGGATCCACAGAAGCTGACAGAGTGACCTCAGGCCCACTTCCAAGGGTCCAGGGCTGGTGGGGGGCTGGCACCCCTTGGCAGGATAGACTCACAGATGGCAGAGCCCAGGTACTGGGTTCAAGGATGTTGGAGTCTTATGTCCCTGAGTCTTAAGTCAGGAGCCCAGCCAAGTAGCCCTTGGAGTCACTTTGGGACCCTGGGTTCAACAGATACTGGGGCAGTCCTTCTCACCCATGCAAGAGGGCAGCAGGTCAGCACAGAAGAGCAGCAGTTACTTCAGAGCAGCCCATCAGCAGAGTGGCAGTCTTTCAGCAGCACAATAGTCGTTCTTCCTGACAGACTATCCACAGGTCCGGAAGTGTACTGAAGAGTTGGTGTCTGATTTCCATTGTTTATACCTAGTTGTCCCTTTGAAGTGGGAAGCAGCTTCGAAAGGTTTCCACCCCGCTGATGTGTTAGGCATCCCCTTCCTCTCTGTTCTGGCCCCAGCTTGTCTACAGTCATAATAGAACAGTGTCAATCCCTCTGTGACACATATGTTGACATATCAAGAGGATAAAGTAGTTGAAAATTCAACTAGAGAGGGGAATGTTAATATTGGTGAATACGATGTCATCACACACCATGATATATGCAGGACCGACCACACCAATAAATGCAATGTCAATGTATGCCATAAACTGTGCACGCATAACCATTTTGATACCAGTAGAAACAATGTCAAATTCAAATTTCAAATTCTTTATTCGGTATATAATTATAACCATATAGCATACAGAAAAGATACATATAATACATCATAAATTTTAAAAGAAAGCCGATATCATATGGAGTCCAGGGCATGTACAAGGTATCCGCAAAAATGGGTAGGTAAAACAAATTATGAAAGATAGGGTTGAGATATTTGCCCAAAATGCATTACAAACTATTAAGTACATTATTACATAATTTCCTAAAGTGACTAAGTGTGTAGTCCCGAAATTTATCAAATTATATTGGAATAGCACATAAAATATTTATCAGTATAATTTCTAAATTAAAACATGTTAAAATTCATAATGTAAGATGATTTCATCTAATCAATATAGTGAATTATTTTAAAAGGATAAAACCAATACACCAGTGGTATACAGATTATTAAGATTGCTAAAAACATGTATGGGTCATAAAATGATAGATTTCCTTCTGGAAACACATTTTAAAATGTAAGAAGCTACATGAAAGCACACATCTGCGCTACTCAAGTCAAACATTAACTGCAAGGCTTCTTTAGTACTTCTTATGTTGGATTTTAGGAATAGAGGCTTTAAATACACTTTCCTATAAGAAGTATAAAATTTGCAAAAGAGCATAAAATGGCAGCAGCTCTGTTTGGATGTCTCATCACATGGACAAGGCAGAGTGCTACTCCTTCTAATTTGAGGAAAAGACACTAAGTGGTGTACAGTGCCAAGTCTCAACCGGGTCAAAACGAATCGGTGAGCATTTCTAGTAACAGTTGACAAGTATTGTTGGAAGCCTTCTGTGGTATTGTGTTCATTATAGAAGGCATATGTATGTTGGGAGGCATGTCTATTGGATCTGGCCTTCTTAGCATTTTCCAAGAACAGATCTTTAAACTCCTTTTTTGAGACCTGAATACCCAATTCTGGATTCAAAAGAGGGTCGAGATCAAAGACTGTCTTGAACAAAGACCGAATGTGTCTGAACCAGGGAATACGCATATGGTTGTCTAAATTTAAACAATCCTTGATAACAGTTTGTGTGAATTCTGTTTCTGCTTTAGACCAGATGGATCACCACAGGGAGAGGGGTCGTAATGCTGCCAGATCTCCAATGTAAGCTAAACCTACTTCCCTATGTGAGATCTCTATGGAAGCGGATGCCAGGGTACATAAAATACGATTTAGGAAAAGATTTTCCTGGTGTTGGAGCAGCTTACTGCTGCTTGTATTATGTCCCCAGACACCGGCCCCATACAGTGCAGATGACAGACACCTCATGGTGTAAATATGGATCATTTCTTTTATTCTGCGATTCCCCAGCTTAGTTGCGAATCGAAAGATGCTGGTAATGTTCCTCGTCAACTTTAAATGTACAGACTCCTGTTCGCTGGTCCAGCCCCCGTCCCCAGAGAAAGTTATCCCTAGATAGCAAAATTTCTTGACGGGTTCTAGTCTAACGATATCTAGGAAGAAGGTCCTGTTCTGTTTGATCATTTTCCCACATGCCATTGTAAAAGTTTTGGCCTTGTTAATTACTAGTTTCCGTGTGGCTATAAAAGCAGAAAAACTATCAATGAGGAGCTGCAGACCATTTTGGGTGCGCGATATAAGTACCGCGTCATCTGCATAAAGCAGAATTGGGATGGGCTTTCCATCAATACGTGGTGCATCCGCCACTACAGCTCTAAGTATCGTATCTACCTCATTAATAAACAAAGAAAACAAAAGTGGTGCTAAAACGCATCCTTGCCATATACCTCTGTTAACTTTGAAGAAAGGGGTGCATTCGCCAGCCGTTCCATAACGTACCTTGCATGTTAAAATTTCATATAATCTAGCCAGAAAATATATAATATCTTTCGGTGCTCCCATACCAATTAAAACAGGCCATAAAAGCGAGTGCTCGACCAGATCAAAGGCAGAGCTGAGATCGGCAAAACATAAAAAGAGATTTCCTTCCTTAACTGTAGTATATTTATTAATGATGAGGTCAAGGTTGACGCATTGCTCCATCGTACCAATCCCCCTCCTGAACCCATACTGTACCGGTGATAGAATGGGTTCCTCTTCTGCCCAAGTTTCCAATCTGGCCAGAAGGACCCTACTTAGTATTTTGATGGAGGAGTCAAGGAGGGCGATGGGTCTGTAATTGCATGCCTCAGCCCTAGAACCCTTTTTAAATAATGGTATAATAATAGATTGACCCCATGTTTGAGGTAATTCAAACTCAATGGCAGCGTTAAAGAAACGTGTAAGGATTGGTGCCCACAGTAGTTTCTCATGTTTATATAAATCTATTGGCACACCATCCGGGCCAGGGGCCTTACCGCCACTGCTTTTCTCTAGTCCTACCAAGACCTCGTTCAGAGTAACGGATAGTGCAATGATTGGCCATTGGCCTGAACTTTGTAAACTCAATTCATCTGAATTAAAAACCTTGGAAAAGTGCTCTATCCAATCTGCACAACTAACGTTGGAAGTTACTACAGGGATTGTGTCATTCTTTAGTAAAGGGCAATTGATTATCTCCCATAAAAGTTTGCTATTTTTTAGGGTTGCCGCCATATCTAATTGTTCCCATGCCTCATCTTGTAATTGTTTTTTCCTTATTGCGAGCCTAGTTTTATAAACATGCCGTTTTTCCCTAATTTGTTCCACATCTCTTGGTTTGATTGACATCACATGTTTTAATGAGGCTAATGCCTCCGTGCAGTCATTATCAAACCAACCAGTTGGGTTGGGTCTGTGTTTACGATTCTTACCAGTCAGTAAGCCCTCTATGGTAACATGAATCTTATTGATCCTGGGTAACATATCTGCCGGATTATACTCATCTTTGAGGCAATAACTTATGTCCTCACCACATGTATCTGTTTTCTCCGCTAACAGTTTATGCGGGTTGATTTTCGGCCACTTAATTCTAGGGCCATTAGGTCTGTAGGCCAATATTTCTTGGGTCGGTTTGCTATGAATACGGGTTTTGGGGCCCCAGCCGAGTAGGGTTAGTAAAATGCTGTTGTGATCGCTCACAACTTGCTCCTCAATCCATAAATCGCGATATGCGGTACCATTTGATATTAAGATATGGTCAATGTTGGATTTGTAATTCCTGCCCGTAAAAGTTGGGCATCTAATGTCTCCTCTCTTTTTGGAGCAATCCAGAAGCTCCAAGTCTAATTTTGCGGCCAATCTATTCAAAGCCAACCCATATTTGTCATGTGAGAAATGATTTTGGGTTTGGGTACTTCTGTCCTCTGGATCATAAATGGTGCCACAAATCCCCTTTTGGGCATCGACACAGGCTTGTAGGTTAAAATCACCTGCCCAAAGAATGACAGGCAATCTCTATAATTAATAAGGAGGTTATCTATTGCTATGTCTATTTCCCGTATCACTAGGTCTCTGTTTGTATTAAAAATGTTATTATAGAAGTTAATAATCATCAAATCATTAGTTTGTTGATGTTCAAGATAGATTATTAAAGCATAGGTACCAACTTCTATTTGTTTACCTAGTTTAAATTCGGTGAGCCCGGTGGAGATCAATGTCAATAGGCCTCCCTTTGCCCTACAAGCAACCGATTCCTCGGCATTGATGAAAAATGGAATATAACCTTCAACAGTAATTTGATCTCTATACCATGTCTCTTGGAGACATATAATGTCGTGCCCTTTTAAAATGAAATCATTCCAAAATGGGGTGTCAAATTTGCTATTTATGCCTGCTATGTTCCAAGTTATAAAGTTCAGGCCTGCTCCTGCTGCGTGTGATAATTGATGCGGTGAGGATGACCTGTGACTACCTATAGATGTTATATCAATGATATGCGTGTTATTAGGGTTGGGTGGGACATATGTATCAGTACAAGAAGTTTTTACAGAGTTACATAAATGTTGATCTTTCTCCAAAATTGCGGGGGGGTCCGCGACCAGAGCTAGATCGTTTATGGTAGATCTAGTGTTAGCTGTTATTTCCTTGACAGGGTACAGATTACCGGTGTTTGCAACCCGCACTTCCTCATTGCCCTCCTCCCGCCCATCATCCAAGGTTTCCACAATCGCTCCATAGTTGGAGCCCCTCTGGGAGAATTTATCAAATTTGATAGTTACAGGCAAATCAACCTTACAAAACAGTCAGTCCACTCTCTCTAGATCTGAGAGTGGGTCAAATCGGTTTAATAAAGGTAGATGAAACGTAGCCCTGTTATATGTGTTCCCTACATGTTGCCCCCTTCTGAAGGAATGGTAGTGATGTAAAGAGGGTCCTTGTCTCATGCCAGGATAAAAGTAGTGTAAATCTAGAGTTTGGATATCACCCTCTCTTCCAAACCTTGGTTCCCTGCGGATAAAATCAACCACCCAGGGATCTTTAAAACTCACAATAACACAATCGCCATCCAAGTCCTTAGTAGTCTTTCCAACCCAAGTTACCCTCCTGACATTGAGTATCTCTGTATTGGAGAAGGGGGGTAATGTTCTGTTGGTGTTTAGCCAATAAGTGACTTTATGCTTCAGATCCCTGTATGTTTCCCGCTTATCGGTTCCGATTGCGCGTACTCCTACCAAGATAATTGTATAAGGTAATGCTTCCGGAGGGAGGTTTCTACAGGGGGCTCGTTGGGATATATGTTTATTTTTCGTGTCACCCTGTGGCTTAGGCAGGTTGGTTGCTGTTGGAACTCGTGAAACTGGTTGGTTCTTGGGCGTTATACCTGCCCTAGCAGCTGTAGTACTAGCAGACCCCTTTGGGTTGGGATCTGGGGTACTTTTGTGTAACATAGTTGTCGCAGGGCGGGTAACCAAGGCAGTACTCGCATTGGGATTCTTGTTAGCATTTTTAGGGTTCAAGACTGTAGATTGTGTTACGGTATTTGGGTGTGAGATTTTTGGCAGTTTTAGGGCAGTAGTAATGACATCAAGTCTGGTTGTATTACCAGCGACTAGTTTTTCTATATGATCTAGTTTGGAGGTAAGCTGTTTCGTCCTTTCGAGTAAGGGTAACATTAGGGGCCTGACTAGCTTTTTCAATTTCTCCACTAAAGTCGCCTCACTACACCCCAGTTGGGTTAAGAGGGGATTTTCACTAACTACTAGAGGTGAAGTAACGGGTGGTACAGGCTCTCGAGGAACCCTTTGCACTTTTTTCCGCCTTTTTGCTGGCGCCTTCTTTGGTGGAGTGACACCTCTTTTTCTTTTACCAGGTGGATCAGTAATACTGATATTGCCGATAGCAGTAATCTCTGGGGGGTCTTTATTAGCATTCACGGAGATAACACATGGGGGAGACAATAATGCTAGTGATTTATCAAGACTAATGCTATTGTTAGAGATATTATGTGTTTCAATATTAACATGTGCAGTGTAAGCGGACCGGGGTAGCTGTGATAAAGAAATGGATAAAGCAGGTGAAATGGATAATGCAGGTGAAGAAACGTGGGAAGCATGAGGGGTCAAACTAATGGGAGTAGAGCTCATTAAAGAACACATCTCAGTGCCATCAATTCCCTCGGGTGAATGGTTTGTCACTGGACTCAGGGTGACTAGTGGAGTAGTGCTTGGTACAGGCTCGGGTGTTACAGACGTTGCTATCTTGCCAAGCGAAGAGCGCTTCCCTGTTAAAAGGTCCAGCGACAGACGCTTCTCCACTAATGCTATCTCTTTCTCTATAACCACCTTAGCCCGTGTCAGGAATTGGTCGATAGTGCCTGTTGCAACCCCCCCCAGTGGATGCGATGGTGACCTTACGGTCCTTCCTGAGTGTCCGTACCATTGTTCGACAAGAAGGCTAAGATGATGAACGGGACAGTTTGTTGTACAACAAGAAGGTAAATACCGATGTAGGTGGTCTGATGTCCAGTGTCCAACGCGACAGAGGGGTGGCACGGCCTCTGAGGGCCTAAGAGGGCCCGCCCTTTGCCCGGGCTTCGCCCGGCGTTCCGCGGAGCGGGTGGTCAGCCCCCTTTGTAGCGCCTCCTGGCGCAGTTGTGACTGTACCCACCTGCACCCAGCCGCTAAGGTTGCTGGGGTTCCGAGTCCTCCGCTCGGCGGCCGTGATGTTATCAAAGTGCGGCGGCGGGAGGAGTCGTGCGGCAGGGTAGGTAAATGGCCAGGGATTAGCTTTTCCTCCTCAGAACACCAAAGTTCGGTTCAAAAAGGTCTCCCCAGCTCCGCCGGTGATCAGCCCCCTTTGTAGCGCCTCCTGGCGCAGTTGTGACGGTACCCGCCTGCACCCAGCCGCTAAGGTTGCTGGGATTCCGAGTCCTCCGCTCGGCGGCCGCGAGGTTATCAAAGTGCGGCGGCGGGAGGACTTGTGCGGCAGGGTAGGTAAATGGCCAGGGATTAGCTTTTCCTCCTCAGAACACCAAAGTTCGGTTCAAAAAGGTCTCCCAATGTCTCACAATGTCAACGTATGCCATTAACTATGCAGGAATATCAATGTCATTACTAGTGGAGACAATGTCTATGTACGCTATGACAACTGTACTCATAATAATGAGCATGTTGGTAAATGTTACAGTGGCTGACATGTTACATATACATATTAACAAACTCATAGAATTGCTGTTGATTTTAACCGAGATGACCTCCCCATCAACTCGGAGTCGGAGATACGTGGTCAGATTGGCTCTGTGAGCCAAACCCAGGCCTACCAGTTGGCTGTTCAAAGTGGGGTATACTAAGCCCAAAGACAAATGCGCACCCAGGGAAAACCCTTATCAATCCCACAGATAGGAAGTCTTACCAAAAACAGGTCCGAGGCAATTGGCCCCAATATCACATATTTGGCCAAAGGCGGGTTCCTAAAATACCGTATAGTCACATGCCACATAAAGTTAGGAACACTTAGCCAATCAGGACACAGCATGCACACCAAAAGTAGCAATCATGCGTTCTCTCACGCCGGGCACCTGGACACACACACAGGCACACACTAGCTCTCCCCTAGTCGAGCGCCACCTGTGTCCCCCTTATCAGATAGTTGTATTTGCTGTTTATGACTAGGATGCTTTGCTAAGAATGTTTAATCAGTTTATTGTACCTCACAAACGGTTTATATGGTCAGCTAAACCTTCTGAACATTGAGAGTTTTTCCTCATATGCATTCTGTCAATACTCTCCCGGCCGCTGCGTTTAATTAAACAAACATGTTCCTATTTTGCCAAATGCCTCGTGTCTTTTCAGTTTTTCAAGGTAAATTCATACCCAAACAACAAACCCTTTCACAAGAGGAGAAGCTTCTAGAGCTCACTGAGGTGTCAGGTAGGGGTGGGCGAAGAATTCTGATCTGTCGGCGGAGTTCGCAGAGTTTTGCCCACTCTGCGAACAGTGCGGAGTTCTGAAAAACTCCCTGAAGTGATGCAAACCAGGGATTTTTCTCATGTGCGGCTCACCAACAGTAAGCTGATAAGTGCTCGCGGGAAGAAATCCTGTGCTAGAATTCCTCCCAGCAAGACTTCTCATCTCGGGTGGTTGATGCAGGTTGCGACCGCTCATGTTGAAAAATCTGCTGTTCAAGTTGAGGAAACTGCCACTCGAGTAGAAAGTCTACTCGCGCGGTAGAAAGCAGCAACGCCCTATGGCGCGACGCATAGTGCTATTTGCGCTGATTTTACAATATGGGACAAAATCTTGGCTCTACAAATCAGTGCAAGCAGCGCAACTTAACAGACTACGCCACTGGCGGAACTCTGTGGTGCGCAACAGAGTTTTTCTGGCACGTCGCAGAGTTCCGCGGAGTAAAACTCTGCGTAATCCGCCCAGGCTTAGCGTCAAGCATCCCTTTCCTCCCTTGTTGTGTGGCGTTTTAAGCTCTGAGTGAATTTTCCCGATTGATGCCCTTATATAGGTACAATTCACATTGCCCTAATATAGGCATAGAAATCAAACCCTTATTTAGGCATAGCCCATGCGAACCAAATACAGGCATGGCTACTTCCACCCGAACTAAACGTCACAACGATTTCTTGGAAAATCGGCTTAAGCAGTCAGGGAACTTCCCCTTGCTTGAATATTGATTTCTACAAGAACTCTGTTAGTTTTACAATGAACTATTCCCAAGGGGTTCATTATGACGTTCTAATGCCTGACTTTACGTCAAACTGTGGCATTCCTAAACACCTTCAAGGTATAAATATACCTTCACTTGCTATAGCAAACTACGGTGGTTCGGAGCAGTTTGACTATCTACTTGCCTGAGGCAGCTCGCTACAGCAAGTGCCGAAGGAAGCCGATTCTCCAGCTTACGCACTGATCAATAGGCTGCCCTTCTCCTGCCGAGAATCCAGCTCCAGTGTTTCCAAGCTCCCCTTGTGGCGTGTTGGGAAATCGAGTCCCGAGACAGAGATACCAGACCTCATTCATTCTAAACTAAGGTATGGAGCTGATTAGAACCTAGAGAAATCTTGGATAGATTCTTGGCAAAGAAAACTAAACCTATGCTACACAATCCTTACTTCTTCCCGCTTACTAGACCTAGGTTAGGTACATTTAGGTAGGCGTATTTTAGAAGCACCAGTTGAGTATTTTAGTCTATGTTATTTATGTATGTATTTTTATATGGCTTAGAAACCATACAATGCTCTTACAGTATTATTTTATATTACGGTTTACGCTGTACGCATTATACTTTACAGTCTGCCTATTGATTGTAGCAGTTCACTTCTCTTGCATGAGAAAGAAGACTATTTAATAAACCTTTTTATTGAAAACACCTGTCTCTCTATTTCTCTGCAACTCTGTAGAAACGAAGCATGCATGATTGACTGAGTGAAATACTTATATATTGTTTCCACGACTTTGAGAGATATATTCTTATTCTTGGGAAACAAAGTTGTCATGTTTATGCGGTTGTCAGAAACTAATCCCTTCTTGTGTATTCCAGAAAGTGTCAAGTGCCTCTGAGCTAGCTGGCACTCACTATTAAGTTTAGTATATTCGATAGAGACCTAGTCGACCTCAGTCCTGTAGTGTAGTTCCTATATTCCCAATAGGCTCTGCGCATTGGAATAATATAAACAGCAGTGTAGACGTAGGACTGAGGTCGACTAGGTCTCTACTGACTATATTAGACTTAATTAGTTTTGCCAGCTAGCTCAGAGGTCACTAGAAACTTTCTCGAATGTTCAGGAAAGAGTTAACTCTCTGGATTTAGACAAGAAGGGATTAGTTTCTGACAACCGCATAAACATGACAACTTTGCTCCCTCAGAATAAAGAGTGTATCTCTAGAGTCGTGTGAAAACAATAGACGGTTATTTCACTCAGTCAATCGTGCGTACTTAGTTTCACCAAAGTGCAGAGAAATAGAGAGACGGGCGTTTTCAATAAAAGTTGTTATTTATTGAGCAGTCTTCTTTCTCATGAAAGGGAAATGAATTGCCACAATTGCAATACTTATCGTGAAGTAAAGTGCGTACAGTAAAAGTAGTATTATGAAATAATACTGTAAAAGCATTGATATGGTTTCTTAGCCATATGATACTTTAAAATGGATAAAATATATACATAGATAAAAACATTGACTAACGTACTCAACTGGTGCTTCTAAGATACGCCTACCCCGGTGTACCTGACCTAAGCCTAATACGTGGGAAGGAGTAAGTAAGTAGCAGTTTAAGTTAAGTTGGTTTTTGCCAAGGAATTTGAATCAAGAATTCTCTTAAGGGTTTAGTCAGCTCCGTACCTTGGTAATAGAATGTAGGAGGTCTTGTATCTCTCTCTCAGGACTCAATATCCCAGCAACCCGCAAGGGTGACTGGAAACACCAGAGCTGGAATTTTCTCGGCTGGAGAAAAAGACAGCGTCTTTCTCAGTGCGTCAAAAGGGAGGGGCGGCTTCCTCGGGCTCTCGCATCAGCTGGGCTTCCGGGCAAGTAGATAGCCGCTCTGCTCCAAACCACCGTGTGTTTGCTTAAGGCAACGTTGGTATATTTATCCCTGAAAGGTGCCGGGTTTGACGTAAGGTTGGACATAAGACGTCACTAAGAACTAACAGTTCTTTCTGGATTCTAGGAGTTCTTGTGCAAATCAAAACAAGAGCAGGGGGATTTCCCGGGCTGCTGGAGGCTTGGTTTGTTTAAAGAACGCGTTGTACTTTCTAGGAGTCTAGGGGAGTAGCCTTGCCATGTTTGGACTGCATGGGCTATTACTGAATATGGATATGATTCTTATGCCATTATAAGGATATTATTTATTATAACCATATAAGGGCATAAATCGGGAATATCGAATTAGGGTCCTAGATAGAAACACAACACCCACTCCACGTATTTATGTCCATCATTACTAAAAACTAAGCAATATTAAACATATAACGATGCATGTGTGTTTTCCAACCCACCCCAAAATACACATTTCGCATTTGAAATGGTATATGGTAAATACACGGAAAATGAGTATTGGTACTGTACGCTTTTCAAGCAGTGTTATCATTCAGTTAAATGCATATATATATCAGCTGAATGAATTGCGAAAATTACACACGAAATGGCTCTGAATACAGAAAAGAGAAGGTCGAGACCATTTTATCACATATTTATACAAGTGCTGTACATGTGCCAGAGGCTGAGGTAAAATATTGTCTGTAGTTATCCTAAAAATAGAAGGTCTGTTCTCTAAGAATAGTTCTACTTTAAGCAGAGTACCATGTGCCAGAAAAAGGGTAAATATTTTGGAAGTGAAAAAAAATAATTTCGCTTTCAGGGGAAAAATAGTTCCAAATGTTTTTAGTAGCTTTTGTTTATCAAAACTGAAGGCTGAATTCAGAGTTCAGGGAACGCTGTGTGCTCGTTGTTTTTAAAAGTTATTCTCGTTGTTCAGGAGAGAACTTCATATCAGACAGCCTTGCAAAAAACTGGTCTACAACATCAGATGAAAGTTCGACCAAGTTCGAAAATGCTGAAATTGTGCATATGTGAGAATGATTGCTATCAATGTCAGGATCAGCAATGCTCACAGAAGGTTGTACCTGTGTGGTGCTGCTTTCATCTCGTACTCCACTGCCACCTACTCGTAGTGGTGAAGTCTCAACGAATGCTGTCATCAGAATAGGTAACCGCTGGGGACAACACGATGCATGAGTCGTTACCGGACCTAGCAAGGTATCTATATCCATTGGTACTGCTGATGGTAGTGTAAGACAGACGTCCAACACGCATTCTTCTCCGCATAGCATACATCGAAGCACAGGTAAGATGAAATCTTGCCAGATTGGTCTGAATGAAAGAAACCAAGTTGTACTTAGATCTCTTAGCCGGGCTAATCCGAGGACTTTAGTGATACGGTCCCGGTAGCGTATAGCTAGGATCGTTTCTCCCATTGTTGCTGGAGTCTTGTCTGTGGCTTGGCTTGCCATATCGGAGCAGAAGGATCAAAAATAAAATTCCTGCTATGAGTCCCAAAAGTAGAGGCAGACCGCCAAATAACGAATGGACAAAATTCGGGAAAATGCCCAGAACTGTTTCAAAGGGTGCTAACAGTCCCGAAAAAACTGTCTTAAATACATGTGCGATGCCACTGGTATCAGACATGTTTAAGATTTGACTTAACATTTCTACGAAATGGACGGGGCAATTTGTTGATAATAGGGAATGTATCTCTGCCGCTGTCCTTGCAACTTGCAGATCATACGTCTCTTTGGACGAGGTTAAAGGCACAGTTGTCTGTAAAAGAATGGATTTCATTCTGCTTAAAGTATCAATTCGAATTGAAGAGATATTCAAAGAAGGCCACAACGCAGCCTCCATGTCTGGATTGCTGTGTGGATACAATACTTGCATACAGCAAATGACCCTGGAAGTGACGGATACGAGAAAGGGTTTTCCTGGCACCATTCCACAAAAGCTGTGGTCACTTATTAGAACATAACTGCCGTTGGAAAGCTGTGTGAAAAATGGCTCTATCTGTTTTGCAGGAGTGCCATGCAGGTGACATGAAAGGTTATTTGAAGACCCTTCGCAGGCTCCATGCAAGTTAATACCTTGACACAGAAGTGTCCCACTTAGTGATTTTTTTACAATTTTTACCACTAAGGAATACCTCCTTTTTTCCTTTACTATAACATTTGTGTGTATAAGGTAAATCCCAGGTTGATTTGATGTATCCTTTACCTAACCTTTCATACTGGCCTGCTGGTATATACTCTTGGCCATATTTAAACTGGAAAGTTGTTATTGGAATTGTAATTGTTCCGTGTATCATCCATTCAATGACAGGTCTTTCTGACATTGTCAATGGTAATCTCTCAAGTTTTTCAATGCTCAGAATCGTAGTCTGCTCCTTTTTGTGCCAAACTGATTTGTTTATCAGTAAGGTTAAAGATAGAGAATAATGACGTTGTGTTGATTAAACGCCATGGCACGTAGCCTGAACGCAGATTTTGCAACGTCCAGCCAAGCTGTACAATACAACGCAATTGAGACTGACCATGTTGTAACATTAGCAAGTCCTGCTCTATTATATCAATAGCAGATGATACAATGCTGTCCAGTGAATATATTCTGGAGGACAGAGTCATTAACCCATTGTCCACTACAGTAAAGTGATTTTTTTAAATTAGTGCGATCAATTTCTCGTATTTTTTCTGCCGTTTCAATTTGTGTTACTTTCCAAGCCTCGTTGTATGCAGCGTATATACCGGCAGCTATGAAACATTTTTGACGCTGTTTGCGAGGTCCCAGTATGAAATCTCGCAAGTCAGCACCGTCTTTAAGTAAAGTCAAGTGTTGCTTAATTTCAGCCAGTGTGGATTTCTGTAGCCATTCGAGGCATAGTTTCCCTACACTGTATGTTGTAACTATCCCTGGATGTGGTCTCTGGGAGTATCTTGGGTCTAGCCTGTTCTGTTTTAACCCCTGTGTTTTGTTCAGGAATCTATCTTGACAGTTATTTGTGCTGTGGGCCAGATCAACCATTTTTTCCAATCAGGATTTGTTCTGTTTTGGTGTAAAATATGAGATACGTCTATTTCAACATCTGTAGTGCTATTACTATCAGGTCTTGGCTTCGAAATAGACGGTTTATTTAAGTCTTTTATCTTAGCTAGGCCAAGACAAGTAGTTTGTTGAATTGTGTCATTCAGAAATATTATTTGTTCTGGGATCATGCAGGCCCTAAATAATGCTTCTAGGCCTTGTACCTGCCAGTTTTATGAACCCCAGATGGTTTTTGTTTCAATGTTGTTTTTCCAAAATTCAAAACCAAATGTAGACATTTTGTCATAAAATGTTTCAGAATAAATCAATTTTGTATTTGTCAACATTGTTTTCATTCCTGTCTTATTTAACATTTTGAAATAAAACGTTTCTGGATCATGGTCATTAAACCCTGAGAAGTATTGGAATTTCTCATAAAATGTTTTCGAGCTGCCTTTTGGCGGAGTTGGACAATGTTCCCATTGGTTATAAGTAAAAACATTTCTAGGCTGAGCAGTTTTATGCAAATAGTGATCACCAAAATGATTATAACAATATAACTCTTCATAATTTGATGAACCCTGCAAATAATCATGTTCTGTGAATTTAGCTGACATTACTAAATCTGACATCATATTATTAATGTTTTCAAAGTCCCAATCATCAGAGAAAGTACTTGGTGTCACAAAGTCACTTAAGGAAACCTTAAACTGGTGTGGATATTTCAAGAGCTCAACCGGGCCAAAAATTTCATAATCCGTTCTGTCCCATGCTACCCCACCGGGTATTGGATTGGCTGTGATGTTCACTGATGACAGTTCTCTTTTCTCGATGTGAGAGGATGTGTGAGACTTTAGGACCAAGTTGATGTTCTGACTTGCTGTGTCCATTGTACTATATTTTCCATCAATGAATTTTCCCAAACTTAGAACCATGATGAGCCAAAACAGGAGGAAAAGTACACCTAACACAATCCAAAATTCAATCCACGGCGAAATCAGATATGTTTCTTTTAGTTGGTGAAAAAGTTCAGTCATTTTTTTCTTTGAAAGTTTTTGTTGCTGGCGTTTCTTCAGGCTCGCCTGGATCTTCAGAAAAGTCATCGAAATTGATGAAGTAGCCAGATGCAGTTCTGCCAATTATTGGAATTGCTTCCGGATTTTCATTTGCTTTTGGATTTTTCTTTGTTTCATTAGCATAGTCTGAGGCTACATCGTTGTAGACAGGTGTTTCTTGACGAACTGTTGCAATTTGGGTTTCAAGAGGCGCAAGTTCCATGGCTTTGTTGCATAGTCCTTTTTTATTCACTGCAGGTTTATCAAATGTGATTAGTCTCTCAGTTTGAACCTCTTGGATTGTAGCAAAATTTGGTCTTCTGCTATTTCTTGTGAGTCCACTGGGCCTACTACTTATTATTGGCCACATGATTGTGGTTTTACCAGGTCGATGGATACAACTCGGTTCTCCTTTTTACCAGCAAGGGGCGGTAGTACTACTGATCTTGTTCCGCTGACAGCTAAGACAGGTACTGCTTTTCTGTAAGAAGGCCCAAATTCCTTCTTCACCGCGATCTTTTCTTTGACCAGATCCCCAATCTTTGGAATCCAGACAGGTCCTGCTGGGACAGGTGGTTTCTCTTCAGTGGCTATTGGCTTTAACTTTATATTACTCAGACTTCTTCTTGTTTCATTTAAGTCCTGTAAAACAGCCAAACGGTCTTTGATATCAAAGGCTTTTTCTTCTACCACTGAAGTATGACTATCTAAGTCCTGAATGTGCATTCCAGTACCGAACTATAGTTCGTAGGGAGTGAGACCTTTTAGACAATTTCTTGGCAGATTGTTAAGACTACGTTGGACACTTGTTAAATGTTTGACCCACCCATCACCCGAACCTAATACCCTCGCCGTTATGGATTGCTTTATGTCCCGGTTTTTTCTTTCCACTACCGCATTTCCCTCAGGATGGAATGGAGAAGAGTACCGCAATGCAATGCCCATGCTGGCCATGGCCTCCTTGTAAGCCCGAGAGCTAAACGCAGGACCCTGGTCAGAATGTAGCATGCCAATTGCGTATGTGCCGATGAAGACTCGCAAATCTTTTATAACAGTTCTGGCGTCAGCCGAGCGCTGGTGTCTATATTTTAAGTGAATCTAGTCTTAAATATTATGAGGACGCATTTCTCCTGCTGGATTTCCACGTATAGATAGCCTGATGCTTTCTAATAAAGGGGTCCTGGCAATACTCCGGTCGGTTCACGACTGCGATCTCTGTTGCAGTCCGGACAACTCTTTGCAAATTTGTAATGTTGCAGGCTCATCCCCGGCCACCAGTATTCTGATTGTAATTCTTTTAGAGATTTCACGATCTCTTGGTGCCTTAAACCCTCTCCCATGTGTGCGTCTGCTATCAATAAGACTCTCCGGTTTGTGTTTGGAATTACTCTGTGCCCCACTCCAGGGATTTGAGCAAAAGGAACCAGAGTGTGCATCAATTATGTATGTATTACTGAGTGGATAGTTCAGAGGTAATGCTGCAGTCGCCTTTTAAACACGCTTTTACCGCCAGCATGGTTTCTCCGTCTATGTGTTTTTTAGAACGCTTTTTGTGGCTACGGAAGCCGGTTGAACCGCTTCCGCTGTGGCTCTGTTAGCCAATGAATTCCCTGCAACGTGAACGCCATCACGTTGTTGACTCAGTGTATGTACCACGTGAGTCTTTCGTAGTTCTTTCTGCAAAATAACTACCTGTTCCCAAAGCTTTTTATGCTTTATTGTGGCACCTGTGACATCTTTGTAATCGTTTTGAACCCAGTTCTGCAAGTCCTTATTGTAAGACTTGACACAGAAATGCGAATCGCACACTATTAGTGTCGGGAATTCACGATCGGCATTTTCAAGCGCCATCTTTAAATATCTGATTTCAGCTCGCTCAGCTGAACAGTTTCTGAGTGATTCAGTTTTGGTGACTATCGGACTGAATTTACCAAAGTGCCAGCGACCTTTAACAATCGCGCACGCTGCATTGTAGGATTTTTTATCCACATCGTAATGTTGTGCAAATATGTCCATGTAGATTACACATGTGTACTGTTCGAGAGGCAGAATTTCGATTGGCAGGGGATATTCTGCTTCATATTCTAGATATTCTAGTTTTTTCATTTTCGGGTCAAAATAGTATTTCACGACTTCTGCAGCAAGAGAATTTTCCCATTGTATCCATTTTGGATCTAATGCCACAGCATTCAAATTGCGTGGGCTTGTTAATCCCTCAAGGGATGATTCTGCTGTTAAGACAGTTATCCTCCTGTCTTGGGCTTGGGCTCTTTCATTTGCTACAGCAGTTTGAACCGCTATTAGAATCTTTTCAGTAGAACTTAATTTCATTTCAGCTTGTGTGTACAAGTGTGATTTGTAAGCTATTGGTACCGTTTCTCCCCCATTAGAGGTCAGGTACGTGAAACCGCATCTTCCTGGGATGACTCGGATTACAAGGTTGCGTATGTTTTCGCGAGTTTGCAATTTTGTTTTGGTTAACATGTCTGTTTGCAATGATCTTAAAATTTCTGTTTGTTTCTGAGTCCAATTTATTGGTTTGAAATCAGGTTTTATTAATTCATATAGAGGTTTTACCCTCTCTGCATAATTTAGAATGTATGTTCTTCCGAAATTCAGGAAACCTAGTATTGATTGTAAGTTCTTCAGTGTTTTTGGTGCTTGGAGTACAGCGCACTTCTCTAAGAAGTTGTCTGATAGGCTCTTGCCTTCACTTGATAATTCATATCCTAAAAACAGGACAGTTAGATGAGCAATCCGTGACTTTTTAAAGTTGAATTTGTACCCTTCAGCAGCGAACCCAAGTATTATGGTGTTCACTCTTTTCAAGTGAGTCTCCAGGTCATCATCTATGAGATGTATGTCATCGACATAGGATAATGCCTCATCATCATATATTTGTAGTACCTCGGTTACCCTTGCTGAGAATAATCCTGGGCTATTCTTGAATCCCTGTGGGAGTCGACAGAAGTGTTTTTGTGACCCCATTATTGAGAAAGCGGTCAAATACCTGCTTTCAGGTGCAATGTTTTGACAAAAGAATCCATTAGAGATATCTAATGTCGTTTTATATTTTTTGCGCACAATGTTATTCATTAGTGCTGCACTGTGTGAGTTTTGTACTGGAAATGTTTTGCAGCAGGAGTTTAGGTGTCTGTAGTCCAAAACTAGACGATATGAATCGTGTGGCTTGGAGACAGGAAACAAAGGATTGTTCATTTGTGAGGTGCATGTTTCAATCACCCCCCTGGTATTCAAGTTGATCTAAAATCTCCCTGACTTGCTTTTTAGCTTCTTGTTTAACTGGGTACTGCCTTTGTGCAGTTGGTTGACTTTTTAACAGGATTTTGTGGTGAGGAGAATCCTCATCCCATCCTACATGATTTTTATATAATGCAGGAGCTTGGGCCACTGCCCATTTTCTAGCATATATGGATTTTTTATGAGTTGAAATATGATTTGAGAAGGCAGGCATAATCATTTCTTCGCCATGAGGGCACTCCCTGACAAACTCTGGTGGCCAGTCTTTCTCAGCTAACAGAATGTCATAGCCTCTCGAAAGGTTATCCCAAAAGAGACCCCTTACTTTCCTAGTCTTGTTCCCCTCTATACGCAATGTTATTTCGTATAATTTATGGGATTTGCTAACTCTGGTATGTGCAGTTTCCACTTGAATGTATTTATTCGTGTCCACTGTCTCCAGAAGATTCATCAGGATCTTGCGAGCTATGGTTACTTCTGCTGCACTGTCTAGCATTGTCTGGGCCCACTCTCCGTTTTTCAGTTGTGTCCTCAGTATCCTCGGCATGTTTTATTCTAATACTTGCTACCTTCTTTTTTTGAAATTGTCATTTTTTACTTTGATGAGCAGGTTCCTTGTCTCTGTACTTGACGTGCTCTTCCTTGTGTTCTGACCGTCCTCTTCTTTCCGATTTCTGTGAGGAAGTCTGAAAAGATCGAGAGGGACGTGTATCAATATCTTGATATCTATCAGGTTTTCTCAATTTATCCCTATCTCTAAGGTTGTATCTTTTCTCAGAGGGCTCCCTCTGGGGAGACTTGTTTCCTCGGTCCGGAGATCTCTCTCTCCGTTGAGGAGACCTTCCTCTGGACTGGAATCGTTTTTCTCTGGGAGTGGATTGTTTATTACCATCCCAATTCTTTTTTGGAGTATTTAGATTATTTCTAATAAAGGTTTTTTCAGGTTTTTCAGTTAGTTGGTGTTTTACTGGTTTCCCACCCAAACTATCTCTACCTAGTTCTTCATAGGATTTTTCTATGATCCTGGCAAGTTCAAATGGTTGTTCTGCTATATCTGTTTCTTTCAATTTCTGGAGGTAAGTTATATCCTCCATTGCCAATTGAACTAACTCTCTATATGCCTTTGTTAGTTCCTTTAGTTTAACTAAGAGTTTTTTGCTCGACATTTTTTCTATGTCGAGATCTGGTGTGTAGCTGGCTAAAACCGGCCACGTGGCTCCTGGTCTACCTAGTGGACCGAGCCTGGTAATGTGATTTTGATGTTTTAGGGCGCCTTTAAACCAGAGCAGGTGCTCTTGGTAAGTTAGTGGGATTTCAACGTCCTCGAAAGGAGCGTATTCATCCGGAGGTCCCTCTATTTTATAATAGTGGAATTCGTGTGTTACAGCGTTTGCTGATGGAAAGTTTATCCATGAATAGAATACCTCTGTCTGCCGATGTTCATGGGCCTCTACCTCGAATATGACTGTACAACCTCATGGTGATACTCCATTTTCTATAAGTTTTTTAGTTATAGTTCTTCTTACATTTACCGGGATGATTATAGCATCCGGGTCATTCTGTTGGAGAGTTGTGTCATCCACTAAGAGCTGAGCCGCTATTCTAGCTCTCTCTGTTTCATCGTCACTTTCCACCATTTCTACTGACAGAAAGTTATTTTTTGTTGCAGATCAAGTTTCAAGGAAACAAAGATTAGGTGCACAATATTTTGGAACACTGTATCCTTCAACGTTGACTAAACCAAAAACTATACATAGGAATCTCTTCCTACTAAGTTCCGGCGGATTTTAACCTTTTACCCACTCCAGACGTCTATTGGAGTTTTTACAGGAAAAAGGGGTCTGTGTGAAAAAGCACTACCGAGTTACTCTAATGTCTTGCGTTAGATTATCGCCTTACCAAATGTTGGGCGCCATGTAGTGTAGTTCCTATATTCCCAATAGGCTCTGCGCATTGGAATAATATAAACAGCAGTGTAGACGTAGGACTGAGGTCGACTAGGTCTCTACTGACTATATTAGACTTAATTAGTTTTGCCAGCTAGCTCAGAGGTCACTAGAAACTTTCTCGAATGTTCAGGAAAGAGTTAACTCTCCGGATTTAGACAAGAAGGGATTCGTTTCTGACAACCGCATAAACATGACAACTTTGCTCCCTCAGAATAAAGAGTGTATCTCTAGAGTCGTGTGAAAACAATAGACGGTTATTTCACTCAGTCAATCGTGCGTACTTAGTTACACCAGAGTGCAGAGAAATAGAGAGACGGGCGTTTTCAATAAAAGTTGTTATTTATTGAACAGTCTTCCTTCTCATGCAAGAGAAATTAATTGCCACAATTGCAATACTTATCGTGAAGTAAAGTGCGTACAGTAAAAGTAGTATTATAAAATAATACTGTAAAAGCATTGATATGGTTTCTTAGCCATATGATACTTTAAAATGGATAAAATATACATACATAAAAACATTGACTAACGTACTCAACTGGTGCTTCTAAGATACGCCTACCCCGGTGTACCTGACCTAAGCCTAATACGTGGGAAGGAGTAAGTAAGTAGCAGTTTAAGTTAAGTTGGTTTTTGCCAAGGAATCTGAATCAAGAATTCTCTTAAGGGTTTAGTCAGCTCCGTACCTTGGTAATAGAATGTAGGAGGTCTTGTATCTCTCTCTCAGGACTCGATATCCCAGCAACTTGACAAGGCAGCGCACGGCTGCTTAGAGCGGTCTGGGCGCTCTGTGAGTAGCGCTGTATTTTAAATTGCTATTTCTTCATTTTAGGTCTGTTGGGACCCTTGTTTCTAATTCCCCCTTACCTGCACTATAGATTGCCATCTCCACCGCCGTTTGGCGGGTCCGGTGCCTGGGGCGGGCCGCCATCTTTGCTTGGGACAGAGGCGCATAGTTAGAACAGCGCTTCACTGCGCATGCGCCAAACTGGGAACGCCTATTTAGGGCGAGTCCCTGCATTTCTCTCCCTTGACAAGGCAGCGCACGGCTGCTTAGAGCGGTCTGGGCGCTCTGTGAGTAGCGCTGTATTTTAAATTGCTATTTCTTCATTTTAGGTCTGTTGGGACCTTCGTTTCAAATTCCCCCTTACCTGCACTATAGATTGCCATCTCCACCGCCGTTTGGCGGGTCCGGTGCCTGGGGCGGGCCGCCATCTTTGCTTGGGACAGAGGCGCATAGTTAGAACAGCGCTTCACTGCGCATGCGCCAAACTGGGAACGCCTATTTAGGGCGAGTCCCTGCATTTCTCTCCCTTGACAAGGCAGCGCACGGCTGCTTAGAGCGGTCTGGGCGCTCTGTGAGTAGCGCTGTATTTTAAATTGCTATTTCTTCATTTTAGGTCTGTTGGGACCCTCGTTTCTAATTCCCCCTTACCTGCACTATAGATTGCCATCTCCACCGCCGTTTGGCGGGTCCGGTGCCTGGGGCGGGCCGCCATCTTTGCTTGGGACAGAGGCGCATAGTTAGAACAGCGCTTCACTGCGCATGCGCCAAACTGGGAACGCCTATTTAGGGCGAGTCCCTGCATTTCTCTCCCTTGACAAGGCAGCGCACGGCTGCTTAGAGCGGTCTGGGCGCTCTGTGAGTAGCGCTGTATTTTAAATTGCTATTTCTTCATTTTAGGTCTGTTGGGACCCTCGTTTCTAATTCCCCCTTACCTGCACTATAGATTGCCATCTCCACCGCCGTTTGGCGGGTCCGGTGCCTGGGGCGGGCCGCCATCTTTGCTTGGGACAGAGGCGCATAGTTAGAACAGCGCTTCACTGCGCATGCGCCAAACTGGGAACGCCTATTTAAGGCTCCTCCCTTAGCGTAGCGGGATCGCGTAGCGGGCGCGTCCTCGCGTGGCCGGAGTCGTGCCAGAGTCCTGCCCGTCTGCGACCGTCCGCGGCAGGACGCGCTGGACGTGGCTGGGCTCTGACTTTGCTCCTGGCTGTTCCCCTGTCCATCATGCTGTGTTACTCTAGAGATAGTCTTTTAGCCATCAATCAGTCACGGGAGATCTGTGGCACGCCTCGGGCTGATCCCTTATGCGGCCCTTTTACGTGTGGGTGTGGATGTTTCACTCTTTCCGCCCCCTTAAGTAGGGGCTGTAGGGATGGCAGCACTGTGGCTGTTAGTCCACAGCCTTCTATCAGCATTTGGAATTTAAACGCTAGGTCGCTTGTCAAGCATCATCTAGACATTTTTGACCTGCTAGGCGATGACTCTCCAGACCTATTCTTCCTGACCGAGACTTGGCTGCAGGACGCCGACACGGCCGTTGTCAGCTTGGCCTTTCCACCGGAATATTCGGTATTCACTCTTAACCGAGCTTCCAGAGGTGGAGGGATAGCTCTTGCAGTTAAGTCCTGCTATTCCTGTACCTGGCAGGGTCAAAGAATTTCGGGCTGTGAGAGCGCAATGTTTAAGGTAGCCATTACGCCTAATTTCACCCTGTCGGGGCTTTTGATCTATCGGCCCCCAGGGAGTGAAGTAGCTTTTAGAGCGGCGCTACCAGATGCCATTAGTGTACTGGCTGCAGGGTGTTCTAACTTCTCCATCATAGGGGATTTAAATATGCATTTTGATAATCTTGCTAGCCCTACGGTGTCCAGTTTCTTGGCAGATCTTGAGGCGCTCCAGCTGACTCAGCTGGTGTTACAGCCCACCCATTCAGGGGGCCATATCCTCGATCCGCTTTTCACCAACCTTTCGGAAGCCTGTATTTCCAGCTATACACCATTGGCATGGACTGATCATTATTTGATACAGATCCACTGCCCGACACCGGCTATACAACCTAAGTCAGTGGTGTGTTCCATCCCGAGATGACGTTGGAACAAGCTAAAGCTGGATGAGTTTTTCCATCTTTTATCAACCGACCCATTTGACACTACCGGGTCAGCTGATCAGGTCTATGATAGGTTTTGTGACTGGGTCACCAGGGCCTTAGACTCCCTCATCCCAATTGTATGCTGTAAAGTGGGGACTGGTAAATCCAGCCCTTGGTATGATGACTCGCTGCGGGCATTGAAGGTTTCCTGTAGGCGTGCAGAGCGGGCCTGGCGCAAACTCTACGACAGCGGGAAGAAAATCTTGTACCTGTCTACGGTGAAATTATATCACCGGGCAGTGTGCAGAACCCGCGCCGCCTTCTATGCTGCACAATTCAGGACGAGTTCTAACCCGTCTAAGGCTATCTTCAAGGTGCTGAAAGATCTCACTGCCAAAAAGGTTACGACGAGCCACCAGAGCTCGGTTGAGCACTGTGAAAAACTAGCTGGTTTCTTTCTGGAAAAGGTCAACGCCATTTATCGGGCCTTCCCGCTGACGACTCCCTCGGCTAATCCACCTCCTAAGCCATTAACATCTGAGGGGTTGCATTCCTTTCCCATTTTAACATCAGAAAGCCTCGATAAATTGGCTCACCAAGTGAAGTCGGGGTCCCCTGCGGATCCGCTTTGCTCATCGGTGTTTAAAGACTTAGCGGTACATGACACCTCACCGTTATGCTCGTTGATCAATACGTCGCTTACTTCCGGCGTAGTTCCATTAAAGTGGAAACAAGCTGTGGTTCGTCCTATCCTTAAGAAACCTAATTTGGATGGCAGCAAGCCTGAGAGTTATCGACCAATCTCACTCTTACCATGGCCTGCTAAGGTGACTGAGGCGCATGTCAACGCGGTCCTCTCGGAACATCTACTTCATGCTGACGTCCTCGATGTGACGCAGAATGGATTTAGGGCCGGTCACAGCACGGAGACTGCTCTGCTGTATATGGTGGAGCATCTTCGCTCCGTGCTCGATGCGGGTCAAACGGCGGCGCTGGTGCTATTAGATCTGAGCGCCGCCTTTGACACCGTATCGCACCCGATCCTTCTGCGTCGCTTAGAGGAAGCCGGTGTCACCGGCATCGCTCTCCAGTGGTTCCGGTCGTTTTTAGCCAATCGGGCCTTTAGCGTGACCGTCCCGCCGTACCAGTCCAAATACCATCCTTTGGACCTGGGGGTTCCTCAAGGCTCCTCGCTGAGTCCTACGTTGTTCAATCTTTACGTAAGGCCGCTAGCTGAGGTTGTCAGGCAATGGGGTATGACAATGGTGTCATACGCCGATGACACCCAGCTAGCGGTTACGATCAGCGGGGATGCCGATGTTGATGCCCCCAGGTTCCAGCAAGGACTGCGGGCGGTCGCCGGCTGGATGACGTCCAACTGTCTCCAGTTGAACGCTAGTAAGACCGAGGTCATGATTTTTGGCAAACAATCGGAACGCTGGGGAGAGAGATGGTGGCCAGGGGAGCTGGGTCCGATTCCCATCCCAGTTGCCGAGCTTAAAAACCTCGGGGTCTGGCTGGACCCTTCCCTAACGTTTGCTTGCCATACCAAGCGTATGGCTGCCTGCTGCTTTGGTATCCTGCGCGGGCTCCGTCCAGTGCTCAAGTTCTTTGACGCCTCCACTAGGCAGCTCATGATCCAAGCTACCGTCATCTCTAGGCTGGATTATGCGAGCTCCCTGTTGGTAGGTTTGAACCAGGCTGAGATTGGACGCCTGCAACGGATGCAGAACGCTGCAGCAAGATCGGTGGCAGGATTACCTAGATCTTGCCCCACTTCCAGTACTTTGCGCTCATTGCACTGGCTCCCGGTGGCCCAGCGGATCCAGTTTAAGGTCCTCTCGGTCGCATATAAGATTCTGAAGGGATCCCCAGCTGTGATTCTGTCGACACTTTTGGCCCATTACATTCCAGCCCGAGCTTTAAGATCTGCTGATCTAGAACTGGCTATTGTCCCGCGCTTTAAGCGGAGTAGGGCTGGCGGGCGCTCCTTTAAAGTTCGGGCAGCGGTGCTTTGGAACTCCCTTCCCCCGGCGATTCGTGCCCTTGGGGATCTTCTTTCTTTTCGCCGGGCGGTGAAAACCTTTTTATTCCCTTAGTTTAAGTGTGCTTGATTATTGTTTCGTTGTGTTGTGCAGCTGCCTTGTCGGGCGCCAGGACGCTCCTTGGCTGGAGCATCTGTGCGCCTAATAAAAACGCATAACATAACATAACATAACATAACAAGGGTGACTGGAAACACCGGAGTTGGAATTTTCTCAGCTGGAGAAAAAGACAGCGTCTTTCTCAGTGCGTCAAAATGGAGGGGCGGCTTCCTCGGGCTCTCGCATCAGCTGGGCTTCCGGGCAAGTAGACAGCCGCTCTGCTCCAAACCACCATGTGTTTGCTTAAGGCAACGTTGGTATATTTATACCTGAAAGGTGCCGGGTTTGACGCAAGGTTGGACATAAGACGTCACTAAGAACTAACAGTTCTTTCTGGACTCTTGGAGTTCTTGTGCAAATCAGAACAAGAGCAGGGGGATTTCCCGGGCTGCTGGAGGCTTGGTTTGTTTAAAGAACGCGTTGTACTTTCTAGGAGTCTAGGGGAGTAGAGCCTTGCCGTATTTGGACTGCATGGGCTATTACTAAATATGGATATGATTCTTATGCCTTTATAAGGATATTATTTATTATAACCATATAAGGGCATAAATCGGGAATATCGAATTAGGGTCCTAGATAGAAACACAACAGTCCTACGTCACATCCATAGTATATACTATTCAAATGCGCAGAGTTTATTGGAAATATAGGAACTACACTACACCCTCTCCTGGCACAAGCTTATCTGGGGTCACAATAGACTAGTGACAAGCCATTTGTAAGCGTGCTCAGGCAGAGCTGCGATGTGCAAGAGTGGTAGGTGAGCATTCCTTCCCATCATTAACTCAAAGTGGACAATCCTGCCAGCACGTATCTTACCTTTGTCTCATGTCTGGGAGCAATACACAAAGACCAACTGCCAGCTACACCTAGACATGTGACCCCGGAACAAGTTGCAGGCACAAAATTGTTCGGGCAACAAAATGGCAACTTTCTAAAAGTGCAAACATAACAAGATGATGGCTGTAATGCAGAAACTTTTCAACTACTCACCCCCAGTCAAGAGATATTGGTTTAATCCATTGTTCTTTAGCTCACTTCGCCACCCCGTTTGGACCCAGCCATATGTAAATCAGTCTGGTCCCTGGTCTTAATGCAAACAAACTGCCAGGCCAATTCCTCCCTGGACTGGAAACAAGCATCCTAGGACTGGTTTCAAGGTTTCACCCCTCATCAGCCAGAATAGCTTTAATCCAGTGGCACAGCGAGTCCAAGACCCACGTCTGGGCTTACCCTTGGCCGCTTGGGCAAAAATAGCAAGCACAACAAGATGATGGACGGAGTGCTGAAACCTTTCAAATCCTCAGCCCCAATCAAGAGATCTGGGTTTAATCCATTGTTGTAGGAAAATGCTTCTTATGGACATGGTCAGCCCTCACTTTTTGCCTAGAAAATGGTATAATTTTGACTGTAAGTGTACAGAGTTCCTACTTACCAGGTCCCCTTTGCCAGATCTCCTTCGCTAAACTGTACTTTTTGTTTCCACGATTGGCAACCCCTAAGCTCACATACAAGCCCCTAGTAAAAGGTACCCCTGGTACCTAGGGCCTTGTGGTTTAGGATGGTCCTTAAGTACTGCAGCATGAATTGCGCTACCCTAAGGGACCCCTCACCAAGCACATGTACCCTGAAACAGCAGCCTGCGTGACTTCCTGCAGACAAAAGTGAAGAGTCGACATGGCACACATCCATGTGTACCATGCCCACAAACACTGCATGGGATATAGGCAAGACACCCCTCTAGCAGACCTTAGCCCTAAGGTAGGGTGCACTATATCTCCTTTGAGAGCATATCTGCATGAACAGATGTGCCCGTGCAATATCCTTGTCAAAAACTGGATATGTTAAGTGTCCAGGAAAGCCATGGTAAGTTAAAGGGCTGGACACTCCTCATTATGAGTTCCACATCTACATGGTGGCTTCACTAAAGTATGGGATATTTAGTTCCAAATGTCTTAGAATAATAATCCTGCACTGATTGCAGTAGCAGATGTATTCAAAAGTGCACACAGAGGACCCGTTAGAGGGGTCCCCTGAAACCTACCAACCCTTAGAGTGGACACCGACTGGCCCGAGCCAGCTTGCTGCCACCAGACAGTGTTCTGGCATCATGGGGGGTGTGCCTTAGTGTTCTGAGGCCGAGAACAATGCCTTTCCTGGGTGGAGGTACTCACAACTCCCCCTGGTCAGGAAAAGCCCTCCGTGGCAGGGAGCGTCAAAGGCCTTGCCGCCTTTGAAACGCGAACCCAGCCTCTCCTGTTAGAGGGAGCAGGCCCCCTTCCTGTCCTCGCTCCTTTTTTGGCTGGAGGATGGACGGTAAAATGTAGAAAGAAAAGGGAAGCCCCCCCTCTGCCAACTCCACCCCTCAGGTGCTGGAAGTGAGATGAAGTACACTTTTCAATGCTCACCATCTTGAAAATAGTGGGAGGGACAGGAGGTAGGCATTATATTGGGCGCAGACACCCAGGTAAAGGGCCCATTGGCCACTACCTGTCATCCTTAAATCTGTAATATCCTTAAATCTAGTATTTCAGTGGCTTCCCCAAGCCCTGAACTTCAGTTCATGATGATCTAAGAGGAGGCGGACACCAAAGAGTCTCACCAGCAGGGAAGACTGCAGAGACCAACCTACTTTGCCCCAGCCCTAATGACTGCAGCCCTCGCCAATCCTGCACCAAAAGATGATTTGTCCTGCAGGGCCTAAAAAGGAATCTAGAATCACTGAGCATGGGAATTGAGGATAGAAACGCTATGAATATTGTATTACAGGAGACCTGGGAAGTGCAAGAGGGGTGATTAGCAAGATTTTTAGAAGTAGTGCAATTAAAAGCAAGTTTGGTTAGCCCACTGATGGGCTTGCTTTAATTATTGGTGTAAAATATGGGATTGAGGGGAGGTTATTATTTCAGGAATATGCTAATTTCCTGACAGTTTCAGTGAGTGGTATATTACCTGATAAGTAGGGCAAGAGGGAGTGAAAAGTATGCCCAGATTTCCTATTAATTAACAATTACTTCCCTCCAAGTGAAACACTGGATAACCAGTCGAAGGAGCTTGTAGCCCTGATGGATAGGGTGAGTTTATATTTCCCAAAGGTTGCTATCATGTTAATGGGAGACTTTAATTACAAAATCCCATCTAATTCAGTAAAGGACGAGTTTCAAACAGAGAAAGAAAATATCCTGGGTATTTGGAGTTTCACCGGGTGACGGGAGAGGGAGGAAACTGGATCTGTTGCTTGATAGCGTAACTTTAACCCTTCTGAATGGGAGATGTGTAGGGGACCAGCCGGCGCAGTGCACCTTCGATAATGAAGAATGTGGACATTAATAGATTATATTATGATCTAATGTTTTGGTTTGGTCAAGGACCTAGTGGTTTAACTGGCAGTGATCATAAACCTATAAGTTTTACACTGCAAAGGGAGGTTCGATTAAGAGATGAGGGGCAAAAGGTTCCAACAACATATAACTTGAATAAGTGCAGAGTAATATGGACTGGTAAGCTGAAACGCCATGTACAAAATGAAATGAAGGAAATACTTAAAGTACAGTCTTCTTTGATGCCTGTAGGAAGGGAGCGATGGAAAGATCCGCAAGAGAAACAGGCAGTTGTAGAAGTTCAAAGATATTTTTATTCCAAGTGAACCATACGACAGAGGACGCATCCCGATGCTTCAAGGGACTCACTAGGATGACCCTTGAGTTCCAAGAACCATAACAATCAAAAGAATACAATAGAAAGCAGTGAAGTACACATGCTACATCACCCTCCCCATAAAAAAAACATAGGTAAGTATAATACAACTCATATTCTTTGTAAGCTTAATACAACTCATATTCTTTGTAAGCTTAATACAACCCATATTCCTTGAATTTTGCTGGCACTTTAACTATTCTTGAAGAACGGATGACCACAGCACCTTGATTGACTAGAATATTTGCTTCTGTGACCAACCGTTCAGAAGTGGCAGGATTGGATAAGTTCTGGGGACAAGGCCCATTGATGTCAGTGGCAATATTCTAGTCAGTAATGGTAACATCAGTGGATAACATGGAGTCATTATCCACAGGCGATTTGCAAGTTTGATTGTAAAGGGCAGCTTGAAGTTCAGAAGAGAATATCAAATTGTTCATGTTAAACCAACTTCTGCCTTGCAACAGAACAAAGGCTGCTACAGTTTGAATCACTCGGACTGGAGGAGCATATTGAGATTTGCATTTTAAGACTCATCAACTTTGAAATCACAATCCCATACCTAGGGGCCCATTAGGATGTCGGACGGATTGTCACTGCCATGCGGGCGGTGGCGATCTGCCCGACATCCTTGCCCGCCCGCCACCCATTTCCCCCCGCCATATTACTATGGCGGGGGGGACCGCGGCAGGAAACACCGTCCGCCTCTTTTCCGCCCCGTTTGCCTTGCGACCGGGGCGGAAAAGGGTTTATATGGTGGTGGTGTCTGCTAGACACCACCATACATATTAGGATGCATGCAGGAGGGTGCCTTTCCGTGGCGGGAAGGCATGCGGTCTTCTAGTTTGGGGGCCCGTTTCAGGCCCCCAGGATGATGGGGGTGGGGGAGGCACAAGTTCATGCACAACGTGGTAGGCACCGCGCACAGCCTGCCACGTTGTGCATGCACATGCACGACATGCATTTTAAGCATTGAGTGCTGAGAGCACCGCCCGCCACAATGTTAAAAATGCAGGATACGTCCGCCACTGTGGCGGGCGCATCCTAATTCCCCCCACGGGACTCCCGCCCCTTATGGCGGGAGGTCCCGTTATCCGACAGGATGGCGGGCAGACAGAGTCCGCCCGTCATCCTAATGACCCCCCTTGTGTCTGGTATCATACAAACTCCTTTGTTTGTTCCGTTTCTCCAACACTCTATCTCTTACACTTAGATCATGTGAATTACCTTCATCCCCAGCTGACTCACGACCTGAGGCTAGTTGTAGCCAACCTGAGCTAAGTTTGGTTTTCACTTCTCTACCACACAGACAACTGAATGGGGAAACACCTGTGGTAGAGTGAGGAGTAGTTAAGTAACTCCAAATTTTGTTTTCTGAAACTTTTACCACATCCAATCGAGCAGAAGGTGCACTTCGGACACCTTGTTTTAGAGTACTTTTAGCTCTTTTCACATGACCATTGGAAGATGGACTATAAAGAGCTACTTTCAAATGTGTAACATCTAAGCTTGTTATAAAATTCTTCATGTCTCTAGACAGAAAAAAATGTGTTTCATTGTCTGGAACCAAGAACTGCGGACATTCTTCAATTAAAAATATTCCCTTAAGAAAGTCAATAGCTGACTTAATGCTCATAAATCTGCAAAAGAGTAGGGAATCCATCTAGAAAATTAATCAACCACCACAATAAGACATTTCTAGTTAGATGGTAAAAATCCAGAGCTATTTTAACCCAAGGAACTGAAGGCAAAGAGACAGGATGAAGTGACTTGATAGCAGTGACCCAATGTTTGTCCGAAACCTGGCATTGAAGACACCTATCAATTAGAGCAGCTACCATCCTGTCCAAACCTGGCCACCAGTAGACAAAATACCTAAATGACTATTATGAGCCATCATGATGACGCGCTCAGGTAAACTTGATGGTGGAATAAACACATTGCCCTGCATACAAATTTGTCCAACACATGAACTTTCCGGTGAGCAGTCAAAATATTGACTTTTTAATATCGAGTTAACCATAGTGATACACTTAAATATCGATGTTCTTTATATCGATGTTGAAAATATCGATTTGAAGTGTTTTGTAAAATATCGATGTTAGTAATATCGATTGAAAAAATATCGACATGTCAAAATATCGTTTTTGTATATTTGAATTTCTTTAGAGTTAATTTCAAGTTATAAATTATTTTAAATGTTATAAAATAAAAGAATATTTTTATTTTTTTTAGGAGTGGGATGTTGGTTTTATAGGGGATGAGGCTGGAGAGTGTTCTAAAAATATTGTTTACATTTGTAATAATTATTTAATTTAAATTATTAATTTAAAATGTAATTTCGAATTTCAAATAAAAATTTGGGAGCGGGATGTTGGGTTTATTGGGGATAAGCGTGGGGAGTGTTTTCAAAATATTATTTTAATTTGTATTATTTTAAAATGTAAAGTATTAATTTAAAATGTAATTTCGAATTTCAAATAAAAATTTAGGAGCGGGCTGGTGGGTTTATGGGGATAAGGATGGGGAATGTTATAAAAAAAGTATTTTATTTTTGTCTTAATTTTAAAAATTAAAATATTAATTTAAAATGTAATTTTGGATTTCAATTAAATATATAGGAGAAAAGGGTTTATAGGGGAAAAGGGTGGGGAGTGTTTTAAAAAAATTATGTTTTAATTTGTAATACATGTTAAATTAAAAATATTTTAAAATGTAATTTCAAATGTTTTAAAAGAATAATTTAGTATTGGGATGTTGGGTTTATAGGGGATAAGGGTGCTGATTTAAAAAAATAGTTTTTACATTTTAACAATTTAAAACAATTTTATATGTAAATTATCAATAAAATTTCATTTTTTAAAATACAGTTTTATGAGTGGGATGTTTATAGGGGACACGTGTGGTGAGTTTTGTAAAAATTAATTATACATTTATAATACATTCAAAATAATAAAATATTAATTTAAATTTGTTTTATGTTTTAAAATAAATGCAGTAGTGGGAACCTATTCCAATTAAATAGTGACTGGAGTGGGAATAGTAAATGAAT
Source organism: Lissotriton helveticus (assembly GCF_964261635.1). Lineage (NCBI taxonomy): Eukaryota > Metazoa > Chordata > Amphibia > Caudata > Salamandridae > Lissotriton > Lissotriton helveticus. The sequence continues at coordinate 1,028,341,489 of NC_136063.1, forward strand.
TAAGTTTAGTGTCCAGCACCTACCCCAATTAAATGCAGCCTGGAGTGGGAATAGTAAATTAATTAAGTTTAGGGTCCAGCACCTACCTCAATTTAATACTGAATAGAGTGGGCGATTTTAATTGTTACACCTGCCAGTATGCTTCAAGGGGACTTTGCGACTTTATCTCCTCCCCGGATAACAATGAAGATACCTCTAATCATTTTATGCACTAGAAAACAGGGGAGGCACTAAATAGCTTTTTAGCACATTTTAACTTAGCTTTTGCGAATGAGCTATGCTCACCACCGATACCTTTTAAACCCTCTTTTCATGGAAGAGGGTTAAGTTCCACCATTGACTTTGTACTCTTTTCTAAGTTGCACGCCTCCTTGATATCCTCATGGGATACGTTAGATCATATATATGGTGATCATTACCCCATAGCCTTTTCTATTTCTTTACCATCCCTTACTATAAGTCATTGTACTCATTTGGTAAGGTATGACCAACCAATCGCAATAGGGGCGGTAAATGGCTACACTCTTAAATGGGAAAAAATTGAGCCTGCTGGCCTTCTAAAGAACTTAATAGAGACGAGGTGGGAAGACGTGCATATCTGCCTGTCTATGACAGAACACCCTCAAAACATTTTGGAATCCTTTTCAAAAATACAAGAAACCCTAAAAAAGTTACTTACCCGCCAGTTTAAGACAGGACCCTCTATATTTAGAGGATGGTTTGATAATAATTGCACACGAGCACTTAAGTCATTGAAAAAGGCCTTACATTCCATCCCGAAGTCCTCATCTGAGATACGTCAGGCTAGATGTCGCTATCGCCATGCTATCAAAAGCAGGATTAAAACTTTGAAGGTGGAGGCCTGGCAGACACTGTTGTTAGCCTCCGAAAGCCGTGACTCCTCGGCTTTCTGGAAGCTAGTCAATGCCCCTCTTCCGTGGGTTAAAATCCCGGAGAATAGGTTAGATCTGGCCATTGATGGAGATAACTGGTAAACTCCTTAGCACACGTTTAGTAATTTCATAAGATATACATGTATTTCACTATACAACAAAATGCATTTCAAACAAAATGATCCTTAGTATTCAAGGTATTCTTTGGTGTGGTTTTTATTTCAGGAGACGTCCCAGCCAACACGTGTTTCGTCGTAAAGGGAATGTAACCCACGACTTTCTCAAGGCTAGTCTTCTTGTTGTTGATATTTTGAAGTTGAGGTGATACTTCCGACCCTCAAGGGGTTCTGTTGGGGATTTATTCGAATCCGGTGATTCTTGTAGAGGTATTCAGTGTTAAGAGTGTTCAAAAGTGCAGCTTTCGCTGTAACTTTCAGTCGTGCAATTCCGTCCCCTCTGCCATGTATGCGAAGCCTTGAGAAAGTCGTGGGTTACATTCCCTTTACGACGAAACACGTGTTGGCTGTGACGTCTCCTGAAATAAAAACCACACCAAAGAATACCTTGAATACTAAGGATCATTTTGTTTGAAATGCATTTTGTTGTATAGTGAAATACATGTATATCTTATGAAATTACTAAACGTGTGCTAAGGAGTTTACCAGTTATGTATGGCCCTAGCCAGCTTTAGAAGAGGGAAAGTGGTTCTCTTCTCCTTATAGCACTGTCCCAAGATTTATCAATTAAGAACAACATAGGTGGACTTTCCTGTGTGGCACCGGTACCTAGAATCAATACCACTAAACCCGATCAAAACATTGATGGAGATACTTGGGCTGCTTATTTTCAACAGCTGTATAGCAACCTAAGTTTTCTAGGGACATCTCCAACGGATCACATTCTTCCCTCTCCTACTATTACAGTGGGCTTGAGAGAGTGTGTTCCTGATTTCGTTTTCTCATGTGATGAAGTTATCCTTGCCATTAAGGAGAGCAGATCTGGCAAGGCACCCGGTCCAGATGCTATACCAGTGGATGTCTATAAGGCTGAAATAGATTTTTGGGCCCCGTTATTAACATCTGTTATGAACTGTGCAAATGCTTATGGCCTAATTCCAACTTGGCTAGAAGCCATTGTGGTACCTATATATAAACAAGCATTGAAAATGCAATAGGTCTCGCAATAGAAGAGTTTGACCTTTTTTGTTTTGCAAATGGATGAGTGGCGTTGCGTGGATGAGTGGCGTTGCGTGGATGAGTGGCGTTGCGTGGATGAGTGGCGTTGCGTGGATGAGTGGCGTTGCGTGGATGAGTGGCGTTGCGTGGATGAGTGGCGTGTGTGAGTGGCGTTGCGTGTGTGAGTGCCGTTGCGTGTGTGAGTGGCGTTGCGTGTGTGAGTGGCGTTGTGTGTGTGAGTGGCGTTGCGTGTGTGAGTGGCGTTGCGTGTGTGAGTGGCGTTGCGTGTGTGAGTGGCGTTGTGTGTGTGAGTGGCGTTGCGTGTGTGAGTGGCGTTGCGTGTGTGAGTGGCGTTGCGTGTGTGAGTGGTGTTGCGTGTGTGAGTGGCGTTGCATGTGTGAGTGGCGTTGCGTGTGTGAGTGGCGTTGCGTGGATGAGTGGGGTTGCGTGGATGAGTGGGGTTGGAATGCAATAGGTCTCGCATTAGAAAAGTTGTAGTTATTGGTCTAGTAAATGACATATCTTATTTATTTTTTGGTTGTTAAAATTGCTAAATTGATGGCTTTGTCATTTACAATGCCAATAGTTATAACTTTCGCGAATGTGACACCTATAGCATTTGGAATGCAACATGTTTTGAATTTACGTGACTTATATGGCAGCTCTGGTCGTTATGCCACATCTCTGGAGAGCAGGAGAGTGCAGCAGGGGAGAGAAGCACAGCAATGCAATAGGTCTCGCATTAGGAAAGTTTGAGCTATTGGTATTGTAAAGGACACATTTTTTATGTATGTGCTTGTTTTGAAAATAGAGTAATTAATAGCTTTGTTTTTTACAATGCCAATAGTTTTATCTTCCGCAAATGTGACACCTATTGTAACACAATATGTGTTGTGAGGGTGAGTGAGGGTGAGGGTGAGGTGTTGATGGTGAGGTGTTGAGGGTGAGTGAGGGTAAGGTGTTGAGGGTGAGTGAGGGTGAGGAGTTGAGGGTGAGTGTGAGGGTGAGTGAGGGTGAGGTGTTGAGTGTGAGGCGTTGAGGGTGAGTGAGGGTGAGGGTGAGTGAGGGCGAGGGGTTGAGGGTGAGTGAGGGTGAGGGTGAGTGAGGGTGAGGCGTTGAGGGTGAGTGATGGTGAGGGTGAGTGAGGGTGAGGGTGAGGGATTGAGGGTTGAGGGTGAGTGAGGGTGAGGGTGAATGAGGGTTTGAGGGTGAGTGAGGGTGAGTGAGTTTGATGGTGAGTGAGGAGTTGAGGGTGAGGAGTTGAGGGTGAGTGAGGGTGAGTGAGAGTGAGTGAGAGTGAGGGGTTGAGGGTGAGGTGTTGAGGGTGAGTGAGGGTGAGGTGTTGAGGGTGAGTGAGGGTGAGGGTGAGTGAGGGTGAGGTGTTGAGGGTGAGGGTGAGTGAGGGTGAGGAGTTGAGGGTGAGTGAGGGTGAGGGTGAGTGAGGGTGAGGGTGAGTGAGGGTGAGGGTGAGTGAGGGTGAGGGTGAGGGTGAGGGTGAGGAGTTGAGGGTGAGTGAGGGTGAGGGTGATGAGGGTGAGGGTGAGTTGTTGAGGGTGAGTGAGGGTGAGGTGTTGAGGGTGAGTGAGGGTGAGTGAGGGTGAAGGTGAGTGAGGGTGAGGTGTTGAGGGTGAGTGAGGGTGAGGGATTATTGAGGGTGAGGGATTATTGAGGGTGAGTGAGGGTGAGGGTGAGTGAGGGTGAGGGCTTGAGGATGAGGAGTTGAGGGTGAGTGAGGGTGAGGGTGAGTGAGGCTGTGGGGTTGAGGGTGAGTGAGGGTGAGGTGTTGAGGGCGAGTGAGGGTGAGGGTGAGTGACGGTGAGGCGTTGAGGGTGAGTGAGGGTGAGGGTGAGTGAGGGTGAGGAGTTGAGGGTGAGGGTGAGTGAGGGTGAGGTGTTGAGGGTGAGTGAGGGTGAGTGAGAGTGAGGGTGAGTGAGGGGTTGAGGGTGAGGAGTTGAGGGTGAGTGAGGGTGAGGGTGAGGTGTTGAGGGTGAGTGAGGGTAAGGGTGAGTGAGGGTGAAGGTGAGTGAGGGTGAGCGGTTGATAGTGAGTGAGGGTGAGGGTGAGTGAGGGTGAGTGAGGGTGAGTGTGAGTGAGGGGTTGAGGATGAGGTGTTGAGGGTGAGTGAGGGTGAGGGTGAGTGAGGGTGAGGAGTTGAGGGTGAGTGAGGGTGGGAGGGTGGGTGAGGGTGTGTGAGGTTGTGGGGTGAGGGGTGAGGGTGAGGGTGTGAGGGTGAGTGGGGGTGTGAGGGTGAGGGTGTGTGAGGTGTGTAGGGGTGAGTGAGGGTGAGTGAGGGTGAGGGGGGGTGAGGGTAGTGATGGGGTGAGGGTGTGAGGGGTGAGGGATGAGGGTGTGAGGGTGAGGGTGTGAGGGTGAGTGAGGGTGGGCGAGGGTGAGGGTGTGAGGCTTATTGAGAATGTGTGTGGGTGTGTGAGGATGTGTGAGAGTGTGTGAGGGCGGGTGTGTGTGAGGGTGGGGGTGTGTGAGGGTGGGGGCATGTGAGGGTGTGTGGTTGAGGTCATGAGGGTGAGTGAGGGTGTGTGAGGGTGTGAGGGTGAGTGAGGATGTGTGAGGTTGAGGGTGTGAAGGTGTGTGAGGGAGGGTGGGGGTGGGTGAGGGTGTGTGAGGGTGTGTGAGGGTGTGTGTGTGAGGGTTAGTGAGGGTGAGTGTGTTGTAAGGGAGGGGGGGTGAGGGTGGGTGTGAGTGAGGGTGTGTGAGGGTGAGGGTGTGTGAGGGTGTTTGTGTGTTGTGTATTTGTGTGATTGTGGTGTGTGTGCTTGTGTGTGTGTGTAGTTGTTGGTGTATCATTGTTGTATTATATGTTTTGGAAATGTTAAATAGCAGAAGTGTGACTGTCCCATAATTATATTAACGTATTTAAGTTATTGCGTTCTAGTTTTTTTTTGGAATCCCGTACTATTTTGATTGACGTCCGTGTCAGCCAATGAGATTTCAAAATCCTCTCACGTTGCGTAACAATTTACTCGCGTCTAATTGGAAATCCCCATATTGTTGAAAGCGGGTCCCGTGTAAGGAGTGTTGGCTTCGTTGTCTGTTCCGTGCATCGTTCGACAGGTAAGTTGTTTTTTGTTGTTTGTTTTGTGTGTGTATAGTGTTATGAATTATTCGATTTGTTGTTTCCTATTAGTTTTATTGGCATAGTAGTGTCTTTGTTTTGCAACGAAGGATGTTTATTTTGAATTGTCGGCTCTTTATGTATGTAATGCATTGTATCCTATTGTTCAGATCTTTTTTTTTTTTTTTTTTTAAAGACCTTTATTGAAAAGAAAGGCAATTACAAATCAACAGGAGCCCTGAGGCTCACACGTGCGGTACATTACAAAGTACTGAAGCACAAAGGATTCATTACAGAAGGACTGAGGTCTAGTTTTAAAAGTTTTCCTTGTAGGATAGACATGAACAGGATAACGTGGTGCAACAAGGCAATACTGTTATAAAACAATCAGGATAGGTAATCGTGAAGCAGAAGCAAACACCAGAGTCACTACGTAGCACCCAGGAAAGAAGCGTCTAAACCCCAGGGAAGGAAAAAGGGGAAAAGAATAGAAGGCCCATAGAACAAAAAGAAAAATTAAACAAAAATAAAGCAGCCCCACCCCCTAAGTACCCCCCACCCTGCACCCCTGCAGCTGGCTACGGCCTGACCCCCCCTAGCAGTGTGCCTGTCGCCCAAGAAAAGGAGTCCCGAAATATAGAGAGGAAGAAAAGGAGAGAATCCTAAAACTCTCCGAAAAAAGAAAAAAGTGGGGAGGAGCCCACTACCCGTCCCCCAGCTCCGCCATTCCGTACCAATAGTTCCGACAGTGGTCTGACGCACAACAAGTATAATATGTACAATATGCAGCGAAAGTGGAGCCGCAGCAGCAGCGCGCAATATATGTAAGGCAACAACACCCAATCCAAGCGCACGCCCCCGCTATAATCTTCTATCCCCACCGATACATGTCAGGGTCACTCAAAAAGACTAGATCCCTCGCCGACCCACCCACAAGAATGGCGCAAGAGTAGGAGTCAGTAGCCCGATGGCCATAGCACGGTCCCAAAGCACAGAGTGGAGCACAGCGGCAATATCAATAAACAGAATACCGACAACATGTCCCCTCCATCACAATCAGTAACCAGAAATCCATCAGTCCAATAATGGAAGCGTCTATCCTTGTCCCGTCCTCTCCTTACCACCGCAGACCCGTGCAGTCAATGTAGGTGCAGACGGCAATCCAGGGAATAAACCACGATGCAGGTGACACGGTGCAAATAAGGCAATGAAGTCCAGGAGTCCCAAAGAAAGCGCCGAGTATGCCATCCCAAACTCTCCGAGGGTAGCCAGGGCAGGGAGGGAAATCACTGTATACATCTCCTCCCGGAGCAAATCTCGGGGGTCTGCGAACATGGCAAGGAGGGAGGGCTCGCGTCGTGGCGAAGGTTCCAAAGTATACGATTTCGGGAGCCACTCTCCCGTGACTGATGGCAGTGGCAGGCTTGGGGTCACGAGGGTGCCACCGACTCCAGTGGACACCACCGGAGCACAGGCGAAGGTGGAACAAAGAACGGCGCCGAGTTCCTGCGCGTCGGCCATCTTAGGGCGAGTTGAAGCACTGAGGATGCCCTCCATTTTGTCCAGCAGGGTGTAGCCAGAGCATAGAGCCTCAGATCGGAAGGAGAGGACCGCTTCCAAAATGCTCCCAGAGCTGTAAGAGGGAGAACACAATGTATCAGGCATGTTTCTCCACTCAGTGAGTCCAAAAACACCAATCACGGCCAATTAGTCAGGATACACAGCAGCATGTCCGCCATAGCATCAGGCAGGGAGACCCCGGGTAGGAACAGGCAGCGCACCCTAGAAGGACAGCCAGGCACGCTGCGAAGTCAGATGTCTGAGCCTGGGTGCAGACAGTAGGGTAGTCCGTTCAATACGTCGGTCCGCTTGGTTTCGAGCGCCTGGCCAGATCGGAAGCCCATCGCCAATAGCGGGACGAAATGCAGGCAATAAGCACACAAATCACAGTGCAAGTGTCCGTAGCGGTAAGGTTGTAGGCTGGTGCAGTCGTCGCAGAGCCAAAAGTGCAGCGGGACGAGAGTGCGGGGTCCGCTGGCCGATGATAGCCGCCAATCGGGACCGCTCCGTCACTAAGTCCGGGGGGGCGCGTCTGATGACCGGCCTCGATAGACACGCGAGGCCCCGGTCTGTGCGCCGATGCGGGCCGCCCGCTGCGTCCAAGTATTTCTCCGACTTGCCAAGGAGTAAAAGCTTCAGGATTTCGTGAAGGGTCAGCGAAGCGCGTTTGCTATCGGAATTAGCCACTGCGGTGCAGGATATCTGGCAGGAGAAGCTTGAAGGCGGAGACGGTCCCCGGAGCCGAGGGACTACACGTCCGCTCCGAGCGCCATCTTGGCTCCTCCCCCTATTGTTCAGATCTAATTTTTAAAATGTTTGCTTTTGGTTAGTAGTTGTGTTAATAATTAGAGCAGTGTTTTTTTTGTGTAATTGTGTAGTATGTTGTATATCTGCGTGAATATTTTATATTGTTTCAACTCTACGTTCTGTTATTTCAGTTATTATTAAATGTATGTTTGTATAGCTTTTTATTTTGATGTGTATGTAAATTTCGTGCTGTGGTTTGTGATACTTCCTCTTCGTTAATAATCAATGCAATGTCTCCGCTTTGTGTTACGATGTATTTTTAAAGCAATATTGTCTTCTTATATATGCTTTCTCCATGTTGCTATCAGAATTCTGACTAATGTCCACATTACTGTAGAGTAGCGATTTTTTTTTTGTATATTTGATGTAATTTCGTGTGAATAAATGCTCGTGTTATATTCGTACGGCTTTTTGTGTAACTCTTGACAATTGTGTTTAATCCGTCCCATTCCCCGGGTGAATAATGCTTATTTATTCCCCCAATAAAAAGTAGGCTGTTTCACATTTGTGTTTGTACATCCTCGCCCTCGCTTCCTGCCAGATATTTTTTCGTTGTTTTGTTGGTGTTATATTGTCCGAATCATTTTTGTTTTGTGACCTGAAGCCTGATAAACATCCTTGCATGCTGTAGCTCACATTTGGGAAGTAGATTTTGTGTGTAACGTATCTGATGCACGACTCCGTTGACCCCCTTTGTTTTTAATTTCGTCCTAAAATTTGTTTATGTCTCAGAAAATGGCATAAAATTTATCAATTTGTTAAATGCACAATAATTTTTTTTAATAGGGTGGAATAGGAGGCTATTTTTTGAGTCTTTACTTATATTGTGTTTTGTTTAGTTTAATTTGATTGTTTATTTGGCTGGTGGATTAGGATGGCGTATTTTTCCTTTGGATTTTGTTTTCTAGGATGTATTTCTGTTGCGTATCTTGAGGGTGTATTTGGAGGGTGAATTCGGCTGTTAGTTTATTAGGGTGGATTAGGACTCTGGATTTCTATGTTGGAGTTAGAGTGTGGATTAGGATGGTTTATTTCTATTCTTCCTTTGGATGCTGTATTTGTGTGTGTGTGTGTGTGTGTGTGAGGGTGAGTGAGGGTGTGTGAAGCTGAGGGTGTGTGACGGTGTGTGAGGGTGTGTGAGCGTCAGTGAGTGTGTTTGCTGCATGTCTGATGCTTGTGGATGTCTGATGCTTGTGGATGTCTGATGCTTGTGGATGTCTGATGCTTGTGGATGTCTGATGCTTGTGGATGTCTGATGCTTGTGGATGTCTGATGCTTGTGGATGTCTGATGCTTGTGGATGTCTGTTGCTTGTGGATGTCTGTTGCTTGTGGATGCCTGATGCTTGTGGATGCCTGATGCTTGTGGATGTCTGATGCTTGTGGATGTCTGATGCTTGTGGATGTCTGTTGCTTGTGGATGTCTGTTGCTTGTGGATGTCTGTTGCTTGTGGATGTCTGTTGCTTGTGGATGTCTGTTGCTTGTGGATGTCTGCTGCTTGTGATGCTTGTGGATGTCTGACGCTTGTGGATGCCTGACGCTTGTGGATGTCTGTTGCTTGTGGATGTCTGTTGCTTGTGGATGTCTGTTGCTTGTGGATGTCTGTTGCTTGTGGATGTCTGTTGCTTGTGGATGTCTGTTGCTTGTGGATGTCTGTTGCTTGTGGATGTCTGTTGCTTGTGGATGTCTGCTGCTTGTGATGCTTGTGGATGTCTGACGCTTGTGGATGCCTGACGCTTGTGGATGCCTGATGCTTGTGATGCTTGTGGATGTCTGATGCTTGTGGATGTCTGATGCTTGTGGATGTCTGATGCTTGTGGATGTCTGATGCTTGTGGATGTCTGATGCTTGTGATGCTTGTGGATGTCTGATGCTTGTGATGCTTGTGGATGTCTGATGCTTGTGGATGTCTGATGCTTGTGGATGTGTGATGCTTGTGGATGTCTGATGCTTGTGGATGTGTGATGCTTGTGGATGTGTGATGCTTGTGGATGTGTGATGCTTGTGGATGTCTGTTGCTTGTGGATGTCTGATGCTTGTGGATGTCTGATGCTTGTGGATGTCTGATGCTTGTGGATGTCTGTTGCTTGTGGATGTCTGTTGCTTGTGGATGTCTGTTGCTTGTGGATGTCTGTTGCTTGTGGATGTCTGATGCTTGTGGATGTCTGATGCTTGTGGATGTCTGATGCTTGTGGATGTCTGTTGCTTGTGGATGTCTGTTGCTTGTGGATGTCTGTTGCTTGTGGATGTCTGTTGCTTGTGGATGTATGATGCTTGTGGATGTCTGATGCTTGTGGATGTCTGACGCTTGTGGATGTCTGACGCTTGTGGATGTCTGACGCTTGTGGATGTCTGACGCTTGTGGATGTCTGCTGCTTGTGATCCTTGTGGATGTCTGACGCTTGTGAATGTCTGCTGCTTGTGGATGTCTGCTGCTTGTGGATGTCTGATGCTTGTGGATGACTGATGCTTGTGATGCTTGTGGATGTCTGATGCTTGTGGATGTCTGATGCTTTTGGATGTCTGATGCTTGTGGATGTCTGATGCTTGTGGATGTCTGATGCTTGTGATGCTTGTGGATGTCTGATGCTTGTGGATGTCTGATGCTTGTGGATGTCTGATGCTTGTGATGCTTGTGGATGTCTGATGCTTGTGGATGTCTGCTGCTTGTGATGCTTGTGGATGTCTGATGCTTGTGGATGTCTGTTGCTTGTGGATGTCTGTTGCTTGTGGATGTCTGTTGCTTGTGGATGTCTGCTGCTTGTGATGCTTGTGGATGTCTGACGCTTGTGGATGCCTGACGCTTGTGGATGCCTGACGCTTGTGGATGCCTGACGCTTGTGGATGCCTGACGCTTGTGGATGCCTGACGCTTGTGGATGTCTGATGCTTGTGGATGTCTGATGCTTTTGGATGTCTGATGCTTTTGGATGTCTGATGCTTTTGGATGTCTGATGCTTTTGGATGTCTGATGCTTGTGGATGTCTGATGCTTGTGGATGTCTGATGCTTGCGATGCTTGTGGATGTCTGATGCTTGTGGATGTCTGATGCTTGTGATGCTTGTGGATGTCTGATGCTTGTGGATGTCTGATGCTTGTGGATGTCTGATGCTTGTGATGCTTGTGGATGTGTGATGCTTGTGGATGTCTGTTGCTTGTGGATGTGTGATGCTTGTGGATGTCTGATGCTTGTGGATGTCTGATGCTTGTGGATGTCTGATGCTTGTGGATGTCTGATGCTTGTGGATGTCTGATGCTTGTGGATGTCTGATGCTTGTGGATGTCTGATGCTTGTGGATGTCTGATGCTTGTGGATGTCTGATGCTTGTGGATGTCTGATGCTTGTGGATGTCTGACGCTTGTGGATGTCTGCTGCTTGTGATCCTTGTGGATGTCTGATGCTTGTGGATGTCTGATGCTTGTGATGCTTGTGGATGTCTGATGCTTGTGATGCTTGTGGATGTCTGATGCTTGTGGATGTCTGATGCTTGTGATGCTTGTGGATGTCTGATGCTTGTGGATGTCTGTTGCTTGTGGATGTCTGATGCTTGTGGATGTCTGCTGCTTGTGATGCTTGTGGATGTCTGCTGCTTGTGATGCTTGTGGATGTCTGTTGCTTGTGGATGTCTGTTGCTTGTGGATGTCTGTTGCTTGTGGATGTCTGTTGCTTGTGGATGTCTGCTGCTTGTGATGCTTGTGGATGCCTGACGCTTGTGGATGCCTGACGCTTGTGGATGCCTGACGCTTGTGGATGCCTGACGCTTGTGGATGCCCGACGCTTGTGGATGTCTGACGCTTGTGGATGTCTGACGCTTGTGGATGTCTGTTGCTTGTGGATGTCTGCTGCTTGTGATGCTTGTGGATGTCTGACGCTTGTGGATGCCTGACGCTTGTGGATGCCTGATGCTTGTGATGCTTGTGGATGTCTGATGCTTGTGGATGTCTGATGCTTGTGGATGTCTGATGCTTGTGGATGTCTGATGCTTGTGGATGTCTGACGCTTGTGGATGTCTGACGCTTGTGGATGTCTGACGCTTGTGGATGTCTGACGCTTGTGGATGTCTGCTGCTTGTGATCCTTGTGGATGTCTGTTGCTTGTGGATGTCTGTTGCTTGTGGATGTCTGATGCTTGTGGATGTCTGCTGCTTGTGATGCTTGTGGATGTCTGATGCTTGTGGATGTCTGCTGCTTGTGATCCTTGTGGATGTCTGTTGCTTGTGGATGTCTGATGCTTGTGGATGTCTGATGCTTGTGATGCTTGTGGATGTCTGATGCTTGTGGATGTCTGCTGCTTGTGTTGCTTGTGGATGTCTGTTGCTTGTGGATGTCTGTTGCTTGTGGATGTCTGTTGCTTGTGGATGTCTGTTGCTTGTGGATGTCTGATGCTTGTGGATGTCTGATGCTTGTGGATGTCTGTTGCTTGTGGATGTCTGTTGCTTGTGGATGTCTGTTGCTTGTGGATGTCTGTTGCTTGTGGATGTCTGTTGCTTGTGGATGTCTGATGCTTGTGGATGTCTGATGCTTGTGGATGTCTGATGCTTGTGGATGTCTGATGCTTGTGGATGTCTGATGCTTGTGATGCTTGTGGATGTCTGATGCTTGTGGATGTCTGCTGCTTGTGATGCTTGTGGATGTCTGTTGCTTGTGGATGTCTGTTGCTTGTGGATGTCTGTTGCTTGTGGATGTCTGCTGCTTGTGGATGTCTGTTGCTTGTGGATGTCTGATGCTTGTGGATGTCTGATGCTTGTGGATGTCTGATGCTTGTGGATGTCTGATGCTTGTGGATGTCTGATGCTTGTGGATGTCTGATGCTTGTGGATGTCTGACGCTTGTGGATGTCTGCTGCTTGTGATCCTTGTGGATGTCTGATGCTTGTGGATGTCTGATGCTTGTGATGCTTGTGGATGTCTGATGCTTGTGATGCTTGTGGATGTCTGATGCTTGTGGATGTCTGATGCTTGTGATGCTTGTGGATGTCTGATGCTTGTGGATGTCTGTTGCTTGTGGATGTCTGATGCTTGTGGATGTCTGATGCTTGTGGATGTCTGATGCTTGTGGATGTCTGATGCTTGTGGATGTCTGATGCTTGTGGATGTCTGATGCTTGTGGATGTCTGATGCTTGTGGATGTCTGACGCTTGTGGATGTCTGCTGCTTGTGATCCTTGTGGATGTCTGATGCTTGTGGAAGTCTGATGCTTGTGATGCTTGTGGAACTCTGATGCTTGTGATGCTTGTGGATGTCTGATGCTTGTGGATGTCTGATGCTTGTGATGCTTGTGGATGTCTGATGCTTGTGGATGTCTGTTGCTTGTGGATGTCTGATGCTTGTGGATGTCTGATGCTTGTGGATGTCTGATGCTTGTGGATGTCTGCTGCTTGTGATGCTTGTGGATGTCTGCTGCTTGTGATGCTTGTGGATGTCTGTTGCTTGTGGATGTCTGTTGCTTGTGGATGTCTGTTGCTTGTGGATGTCTGTTGCTTGTGGATGTCTGCTGCTTGTGATGCTTGTGGATGCCTGACGCTTGTGGATGCCTGACGCTTGTGGATGCCTGACGCTTGTGGATGCCTGACGCTTGTGGATGCCTGACGCTTGTGGATGCCTGACGCTTGTGGATGTCTGATGCTTGTGGATGTCTGTTGCTTGTGGATGTCTGCTGCTTGTGATGCTTGTGGATGTCTGACGCTTGTGGATGCCTGACGCTTGTGGATGCCTGATGCTTGTGATGCTTGTGGATGTCTGATGCTTGTGGATGTCTGATGCTTGTGGATGTCTGATGCTTGTGGATGTCTGATGCTTGTGGATGTCTGATGCTTGTGGATGTCTGACGCTTGTGGATGTCTGACGCTTGTGGATGTCTGACGCTTGTGGATGTCTGCTGCTTGTGATCCTTGTGGATGTCTGTTGCTTGTGGATGTCTGTTGCTTGTGGATGTCTGATGCTTGTGGATGTCTGCTGCTTGTGATGCTTGTGGATGTCTGATGCTTGTGGATGTCTGCTGCTTGTGATCCTTGTGGATGTCTGATGCTTGTGGATGTCTGATGCTTGTGATGCTTGTGGATGTCTGATGCTTGTGGATGTCTGCTGCTTGTGTTGCTTGTGGATGTCTGTTGCTTGTGGATGTCTGTTGCTTGTGGATGTCTGTTGCTTGTGGATGTCTGTTGCTTGTGGATGTCTGTTGCTTGTGATCCTTGTGGATGTCTGTTGCTTGTGGATGTCTGATGCTTGTGGATGTCTGATGCTTGTGATGCTTGTGGATGTCTGATGCTTGTGGATGTCTGCTGCTTGTGTTGCTTGTGGATGTCTGTTGCTTGTGGATGTCTGTTGCTTGTGGATGTCTGTTGCTTGTGGATGTCTGATGCTTGTGGATGTCTGATGCTTGTGGATGTCTGATGCTTGTGGATGTCTGTTGCTTGTGGATGTCTGTTGCTTGTGGATGTCTGTTGCTTGTGGATGTCTGTTGCTTGTGGATGTCTGTTGCTTGTGGATGTCTGTTGCTTGTGGATGTCTGATGCTTGTGGATGTCTGATGCTTGTGGATGTCTGATGCTTGTGATGCTTGTGGATGTCTGATGCTTGTGGATGTCTGCTGCTTGTGATGCTTGTGGATGTCTGTTGCTTGTGGATGTCTGTTGCTTGTGGATGTCTGATGCTTGTGGATGTCTGATGCTTGTGGATGTCTGATGCTTGTGGATGTCTGATGCTTGTGGATGTCTGATGCTTGTGGATGTCTGATGCTTGTGGATGTCTGACGCTTGTGGATGTCTGACGCTTGTGGATGTCTGCTGCTTGTGATCCTTGTGGATGTCTGATGCTTGTGGATGTCTGATGCTTGTGATGCTTGTGGATGTCTGATGCTTGTGATGCTTGTGGATGTCTGATGCTTGTGATGCTTGTGGATGTCTGATGCTTGTGGATGTCTGTTGCTTGTGGATGTCTGTTGCTTGTGGATGTCTGATGCTTGTGGATGTCTGATGCTTGTGGATGTCTGATGCTTGTGGATGTCTGATGCTTGTGGATGTCTGATGCTTGTGGATGTCTGATGCTTGTGGATGTCTGATGCTTGTGGATGTCTGATGCTTGTGGATGTCTGTTGCTTGTGGATGTCTGATGCTTGTGGATGTCTGTTGCTTGTGGATGTCTGATGCTTGTGGATGTCTGCTGCTTGTGATGCTTGTGGATGTCTGATGCTTGTGGATGTCTGCTGCTTGTGATGCTTGTGGATGTCTGATGCTTGTGGATGTCTGATGCTTGTGATGCTTGTGGATGTCTGATGATTGTGGATGTCTGTTGCTTGTGGATGTCTGATGCTTGTGGATGTCTGATGCTTGTGGATGTCTGATGCTTGTGGATGTCTGATGCTTGTGGATGTCTGATGCTTGTGGATGTCTGTTGCTTGTGGATGTCTGATGCTTGTGGATGTCTGATGCTTGTGGATGTCTGCTGCTTGTGAGGCTTGTGGATGTCTGCTGCTTGTGATGCTTGTGGATGTCTGTTGCTTGTGGATGTCTGTTGCTTGTGGATGTCTGTTGCTTGTGGATGTCTGTTGCTTGTGGATGTCTGTTGCTTGTGGATGTCTGTTGCTTGTGGATGTCTGATGCTTGTGGATGTCTGATGCTTGTGGATGTCTGATGCTTGTGGATGTCTGATGCTTGTGGATGTCTGATGCTAAGCATGTCTGATGCTAAGCATGTCTGATGCTTGTGGATGTCTGATGCTTGTGGATGTCTGATGCTTGTGGATGTCTGATGCTTGTGGATGTCTGATGTTTGTGATGCTTGTGGATGTGTGATGCTTGTGGATGTCTGTTGCTTGTGGATGTCTGTTGCTTGTGGATGTCTGATGCTTGTGGATGTCTGATGCTTGTGGATGTCTGATGCTTGTGGATGTCTGATGCTTGTGGATGTCTGATGCTTGTGGATGTCTGATGCTTGTGGATGTCTGATGCTTGTGGATGTCTGATGCTTGTGGATGTCTGATGCTTGTGGACGTCTGATGCTTGTGGACGTCTGATGCTTGTGGACGTCTGATGCTTGTGGACGTCTGATGCTTGTGGACGTCTGATGCTTGTGGACGTCTGATGCTTGTGGACGTCTGATGCTTGTGGACGTCTGATGCTTGTGGACGTCTGATGCTTGTGGACGTCTGATGCTTGTGGACGTCTGATGCTTGTGGATGTCTGATGCTTGAGGATGTCTGATGCTTGTGGATGTCTGATGCTTGTGGATGTCTGATGCTTGTGGATGTCTGATGCTTGTGGATGTCTGACGCTTGTGGATGTCTGACGCTTGTGGATGTCTGACGCTTGTGGATGTCTGACGCTTGTGGATGTCTGACGCTTGTGGATGTCTGCTGCTTGTGATCCTTGTGGATGTCTGATGCTTGTGGATGTCTGATGCTTGTGGATGTCTGATGCTTGTGGATGTCTGATGCTTGTGGATGTCTGATGCTTGTGATGCTTGTGGATGTCTGTTGCTTGTGGATGTCTGATGCTTGTGGATGTCTGATGCTTGTGGATGTCTGATGCTTGTGGATGTCTGATGCTTGTGGATGTCTGCTGCTTGTGATGCTTGTGGATGTCTGATGCTTGTGGATGTCTGCTGCTTGTGATGCTTGTGGATGTCTGATGCTTGTGGATGTCTGCTGCTTGTGATGCTTGTGGATGTCTGATGCTTGTGGATGTCTGTTGCTTGTGGATGTCTGTTGCTTGTGGATGTCTGTTGCTTGTGGATGTCTGTTGCTTGTGAATGTCTGTTGCTTGTGGATGTCTGTTGCTTGTGGATGTCTGTTGCTTGTGGATGTCTGCTGCTTGTGATGCTTGTGGATGTCTGACGCTTGTGGATGCCTGACGCTTGTGGATGCCTGACGCTTGTGGATGCCTGACGCTTGTGATGCTTGTGGATGTCTGATGTTTGTGGATGTCTGTTGCTTGTGGATGTTTGATGCATATGGATGCTTGATGCAGATTGCATGTCTGCTGGGGTGACAGCGTCAGTACAAGTCAAGCTCTAAGTTGGTGTGTGCTGGGACGGGCAGTGTCAGAACTGGTTGCCTCGGGGAAAAATACAAGTTCTCCCTGTAAATAAAGAAAGAGGAGGTGAGAAAGGAGGGTCCGGCTTGGAGCTGGGAAAGAGGCTGAAAGGGAGGGGAGAATGCATGGAGCGTATTCCAATGAAGTCTGTTGCGAGGCGTGGGGGGTGGGGGAGGGGAGCAGGCATATGGTGTGTGTGAGCAGCCTTTGATGTGCGAGAGAGTGGCCGTGAAAGAAGTAAACAGCAGGCATGTAATTAGGGGGGAGGAGAAGTCGCGCTGGGGTGAATACCTGAGGCCAAGCTGCCCGCGGGAGGGAGGCTGATGGCTGTGATGTAGACGCGCGTCGTGAACTAGCCTCTTGTTGCCTGTGGGAGGGAAGACGGAGGGAAGGCAGAGAAGGGGAGGGGGGAGGAGAAATGCGACACGGCGGGCAGGGGAGGGGGCGGAGCGGGGAGAGGGTGTGAAAGCAGCAGGGGCCTGGAGTGCGGCTAAGGGAACTGAAGAAATGCGACACGGCAGGCAGGGGAGGGGGCGGAGCGGGGGTGTGGGAGGAGTGCGCCTGAGGGAAAATACATGCAAGGCAGGCGGCTGGGGGCATGTGCACGCGCTTTTAAGCTCAATGCGCATGCGCATTGAGCTTGAATTTCACGGGCACTGCAAGGAATCGCCACGATTCCTTGCAAGTTGGTTAAAGACTGTTTAAGCCCCCATAGTCTCGCAAGCTCGATGCGCATGCGCATCGACAGGCGAGACCTAAAAAGGGGATAGGCACATACCCTCTTGTTATCGTCCTATCTCCTTGCTCGATGCCCTAATGAAAATTGCGGGACGTATTATCCTTAAACGTATGAATAACTGGACAGAGGAGGCTGATGTCCTCTCTAGATTTCAATACGGTTTTAGAACAGGTAGGGGTACGGTCGAGCAGAGCTTCCATTTATATTTCTTAATTTCTAAATATGTCGAGGCTAAACATGGTAACATTTTTGTTACATTTATAGATTTAAGCTCAGCCTTCGACTGTGTTGACCACAACCAGTTATTGAGAGTTTTAGAGCACTTAGGACTGAACTTATCTATTCTTAATTTTATCATTGCTTTGTATAGGGATGCAGGGGCCAGGGTGCGGTACGGACAGAAAGGGGAGTGCTCCTCAAGATTCACCATTGGCAGAGGTGTGAGGCAGGGGTGCATTTTAGCCCCCCTGCTTTTCTCGCTCTACATAAATGCCGTTGGTGATTTCATGCAGAGTGTTGAATGTGATTACCCTAAGGTAGAGGGTCATGCCATCCCAATCTTGTTATACGCAGACGATGCGGCTATTTTGTCTCAAACAAGGTTGGGGCTGCAAAGGGCGGTCACTAAATTTACTCTCTTTATGAAAGAAAAGGGTTTGAAGGTAAACATTGCTAAAACCTTTTCCCTGCCTGTAGCAAGGGAATAAAGAAAACCCCATGCCCGATATTTATCGAGGGAAAAAAGATAGACACTGTTGAACAATTTCCATATTTGGGTATTTGCTTTCATAGAAAGGTGTCCTGGCAGCCCGCTGTAAAAGCCAGGAAGCTTGCTTTCTCAAGAGCGATTGGCGCACTTCGAGATTTTGCTAGTAAAATTGGGGGGAGACCAGTCAAGCAGCTTATTACCATTTACAAAGCAAAGTGCGTATCAACGGCAATCTATGGGGCAGGGCTCTGGGGCTTCAATACAATAACATCAATCCAGAAGGAAGAAAACAAGTTCCTCAGATACCTCCTAGGTTTGCCGAAGTCAACGTCTACTTATTTGACGCACATAGAGTTGGGGCTACCGTTTATCTCTGATCCAATTAAGATTGAGCCCATTCTCTTATGGCATAAGCTTTGGACTACCCCAGAAACGGCTTTTAATCGTGAAGTAATAGCTGATTGCCAAAAATTGGAGGGGGCAAGACACATAAAATGGATGTCTTTCGTTGAAAGCATGTGTCTGGAAATTGGCCACCCGGAGTTTTTCATCGACCCATCGAGCCTGGAGCAAATATCGAGGAAAGCTCTGAGAAGGCTCTTAATGGACCATTTGGAAGCCAAAAGATGGTCTATCCAAAAGGACAATAAAACTGTTTTGGCTTTCCAAAGGATCACTATGACCCAGGGTCTTCAATTATACTTGGCAACTGACATTAATTGCTTTTCAAGAATGCTCCTATCCAGATTTAGATTGGGCTCCTTTTTTCGGCTAATTACTTTCCCCTCGTGCAATGATTGGTCTCGAAACCTGCTCCCTTGCCCTTGTGAGGATGTTGCATCCCAATCTAATATACATTGCATACTTTTCTGTAAATATTATCAAGTACCTAGAAAATCTTTATTGAAACCTTTACTGAAGACCTGGGGACTGCGGTCTTGTAAGGATGCTTTTGTTCGTCTACAACAATTGGAGAATAGGGAAGTGATACTTATTGTGGAAAAGTTTTTAAAATTGCTGCTAAGGTTCAGGAAGTCAATATGATACATGAAGTTTTTATAATTATTTATTGACTATATAGTCTTCTTAATATCTTTTGTATTGTAAATGTTACATTCCTCGGTCCCTTGCGAAGCCATGATTTACTGGCATCTTATAGATCTATATGTGTTTTTTTTAAATTGTAATTCGATTATTGTAATATGTGCTTTTATGATATCCTTGTGATTATCGAATAAAGCTTATTGAATTGAATTGAGTGGGAATAGTAAATTAATTACATTTAGTGTCCAGCATCAACCCCAATTAAATATTGACCGGAGTGGGAATAGTAAATTAATTAAGTTTAGTGTCCAGCACCTACCCTAATTTAATCATGACTGGAATCGGAATAGTAAATTAATTAGGTTTAGTGTCCAGCATCTACCTCGATTAAATATTGACTGGAGTGGGAATAGTAAATGAATTAAGTTTAGTGTCCAGCACCTACCCGAATTTAATCATGACTGGAGTGGGAATAGTAAATGAATTAAGTTTAGTGTCCAGCACCTACTCCAATTAAATATTGACTGGATTGGGAATAGGAAATTAATTAAGTTTAGTGTCCAGCACCTACTCCAATTAAACATTGACAGGAGTGGGAATAGTAAATGAATTAAGTTTAGTGTCCAACACCTACCCGAATTTAATCATAACTGGAGTGGGAATAGAAAATTAATTATGTTTATTGTGCAGCATCTACTAAATATAGACTAGAGTGGGAATAGTAAATGTATTAAGTTTAGTGTCAAACACGTACCCCAATTAAATATTGACTGGAGTGGGAATAGTACATGAATTAAGTTTAGTGTACAGCACCTACACCAATTAAATATTGACTGAATTGGGAATAGTAAATTAATTACGTTTAGTGTCCAGCATCTACCCCGATTAAAAATTGACTGGAGTTGGAATAGTAAATTAATTAAGTTTAGTGTGGAGCATCTACCCCAATTAAATACTGGATTGAATGGGAATAGTAAATTAATTGAGTTTAGTGTCCAGCACCTACCCCAATTAAATATTGAATGGAGTGCAAATAGTAAACTAATTACGTTTAGTGTCCAGCTCCTACCCGAATAAAAAAACTTGACTTGTGTTGGAATAGTAAATTAATTAAGTTTAGTGTCCAGCACCTACCCTAATTTAATCATGACTGGAGTGGGAGTAGTAAATTAATTAGGTTTAGTGTCCAGCACCTACCTCAATTTAATACTGAATAGAGTGGGAATAGTAAATAATTACATTTAGTGTCCAGCACTTACTCCAATTAAATACTGACTGGAGTGGGAATAGTAAATGAATTAAGTTTAGTGTCCCGCATCAACCCCAATTAAATACTGACTGGGGTGTGAATAGTAAATTAATTAAGTTTAGTGTCCAGCATCAACCCCAATTAAATACTGGCTGAAATGGGAATAGTAAATTAATTAAGTTTACTGTCCAGCATCTATCCGAATGTAATCATGACTGGAGTGGGAATAGTAAATTAATTAAATTTAGTGTCCAGCATCAACCCCAATTAAATATTAACTGGAGTGGGAATAGTAAATTAATTAAGTTTAGTGTCCAGAAGCTACCCCAATTTAATCATGACTGGAATCGGAATAGTAAATTAATTAGGTTTAGTGTCCAGCATCTACCTCGATTAAATATTGACTGGAGTGGGAATAGTAAATGAATTAAGTTTAGTGTCCAGCACCTACCCGAATTTAATCATGACTGGAGTGGGAATAGTAAATGAATTAAGTTTAGTGTCCAGCACCTACTCCAATTAAATATTGACTGGACTGGGAATAGGAAATTAATTAAGTTTAGTGTCCAACACCTACTCGAATTTAATCATAACTGGAGTGGGAATAGTACATTAATTAAGTTTATTGTGCAGCATCTACTAAATATAGACTAGAGTAGGAATAGTAAATGTATTACGTTTAGTGTCAAACACGTACCCCAATTAAATATTGACTGGAGTTGGAATAGTAAATTAATTAAGTTTAGTGTGGAGCATCTACCCCAATTAAATACTGGATTGAATGGGAATGGTAAATTAATTAAGTTTAGTTTCCCGCATCAACCCCAATTAAATACTGACTGGGGTGTGAATAGTAAATTAATTAAGTTTAGTGTCCAGCATCAACCCAAATTAAATACTGACTGGAGTGTGAATAGTAAATTAATTAAGGTTAGTGTCCAGCACCTACTCCAATTAAATATTGACTGGAGTGGGAATAGTAAATGAATTAAGTTTAGCATGCAGCAACTACCCCAATTAAATATAGACTGGAGGGGGAATAGTAAATTTATTAAGTTTAGTGTCCAGCACGTACCAAAATTAAATAGTGACTGGAGTGGGAATAGTAAATTAATTATGTTTAATGTCCAGCATCTACCCCAATTAAAAATTGACTGGAGTGGGAATAGTAAATTAATTAACTTTAGTGTCCACCACCTACCATAATTTAATCATGACTGGAATGGGAATAGTAAATTAATTAGGTTTAGTGTCCAGCATCTACCCGATTAAATATGGACTGGAGTGGGAATAGTAAATGTATTAAGTGCAGTGTCCAGCATGTACCCCAATTTAATCAAGACTTGAGTGGGAATAGTACATTAATTAAGTTTAGTGTCCCGCATCTACTCCAATTACATATTGACTGGAGTGGGAATAAGAAATTAATTAAGTTTAGTGTCCAGCACCTACTCTAATTAAACATTGACTGGAGTGGGAATAATAAATGGATTACGTCTAGTGTCCAGCATCTACCCAAATTTAATCATGACTGTAGGGGGAATAGTAAATGAATTAGGTTTAGTGTCCAGCACCTACTCCAATTAAATATTGACTGGAGTGGGAATAGGAAATTAATTATGTTCAGTGTCCAGCATCTACCCCAATTAAAAATTGACTGGAGTGGGAATAGTAAATTAATTAAGTTTAGCGTCCAACACCTACCCCAATTTAATCATGACTGGGATCAGAATAGTAAATTAATTAGGTTTAGTGTCCAGTATCTACCTCGATTAAATATTAACTGGAGTGGGAATAGTAAATGAATAAATGTTAGCGTCCAACACCTACCCAAATTTAATCATGACTGTAGTGGGAATAGTAAATGAATTACGTTTAGTGTCCAGCACCTACTCCAATTAAATATTGACTGGACTAGGAATAGGAAATGAATTAAGTTTAGTGTCCAGCACCTACTCCAATTAAACATTGACTGGAGTGGGAATAGTAAATTAATTAAGTTTAGTGTCCAGCACCTACCCGAATTTAATCATGACTGGTGTGGGAATAGTAAATGAATTAAGTTTAGTGTATCCAACACCTAAACTAATTTAATCATGACTGGAGTGGGAATAGGACATTAATTAAGTTTAGTGTCCAGCACCTACTCCAATTAATCATGACTGAAGTGGGAATAGTAAATGAATTAAGTTTAGTGTCCAACACCTAACCTAATTTAATCATGACTGGAGTGGGAACAGGAAATTAATTAAGTTTAGTGTCCAGCACCTACTCCAATTAAATATTGACTGGACTAGGAATAGTAAATTAATGAAGTTTAGTGTCCAGCACCTACCCCAATTTAATCATGACTTGAGTGGGAATAGTAAATTAATTGAGTTTCGTGTCCAGCACCTACTCCAATTAAATATTGACAGGAGTTGGAATAGGAAATTAATTAAGTTTAGTGTCCAGCACCTACTCAACCTAGCAACATTGACAGGAGTGGGAATAGTAAATGAATTAAGTTTAGTGTCCACCACTTACCCGAATTTAATCGTGACTAGAGTGGGAATAGTAAATTAATTAAGTTTAGTGTCCAACACGTACCCCAATTAAATATTGACTGGAGTGGGAGTACATGAATTAAGTTTAGTGTCCAGCACCTACACCAATTAAATATTGACTGAAGTGGGAATAGTAAATTAATTAAGTTTAGTGTCCAGCATCTACCCCGTTTAAATACTGGATTCAATGGGAATAGTAAATTAATTCAGTTTAGTGTCCAGCACCTACCCCAATTAAATATTGACTGGAGTGTGAATAGTAAACTAATTATGTTTAGTGTCCAGCATCCACCCCAATTAAAAATTGACTTGAGTGGGAATAGTAAATTAATTAAGTTTAGTGTCAACCACCTACCCGAATTTAATCGTGACTGGAGTGGGAATAGTAAATTAATTAGGTTTAGTGTCCAGCATCTCCCCCAATTAAATACTGACTGGAGTGGAAATAGTAAATTAATTAAGTTTAGTGTCCAGCACCTACCCGAATTTAATCATGACTGGAGTGGGAATAGTAAATTAATTAACTTTCGTGTGCAGCATCTACCCCAATTAAATATTGACTGGAGTGGGAATAGGAAATTAATTAAGTTTAGTGGCCAGCATCTCCCCCAATTAAATACTGACTGGAGTGGAAATAGTAAATTAATTAAGTTTAGTGTCCAGCACCTACCCGAATTTAATCATGACTGGAGTGGGAATAGTAAATTAATTAACTTTCGTGTGCAGCATCTACCCCAATTAAATATAGACTGGAGTGGGAATAGTAAATTGATTAAGTTTAGTGTCCAGCAGCTACCCCAATTAAATACTGGATTGAATGGGAATAGGAAATTAATTGAGTTTAGTGTCCAGCACCTACTCCAATTAAACATTGACTGGAGTGGGAATAGTAAATTAATGAAGTTTAGTGTCCAGCACCTACCCCAATGTAATCATGACTTGAGTGCGAATAGTAAATTAATTGAGTTTAGTGTCCAGCACCTACTCCAATTAAATATTGACAGGAGTGAGAATAGGAAATTACTTACGTTTAGTGCCCAGCACCTACTCAACCTAGCAACATTGACAGGAGTGGGAATAGTAAGTGAATTAAGTTTAGTGTCCACCACCTACCCGAATTTAATCGTGACTGGAGTGGGAATAGTAAATTAATTAAGTTTAGTATCCAACACGTACCCCAATTAAATATTGACTGGAGTGAGAGTACATGAATTAAGTTTAGTGTCCAGCACCTACTCCAACTAAATACTGACAGGAGTATGAATAGTAAATGAATTAGGTTTAGTGTCCAGCATCAACCCCAATTAAATACTGACTGGAGTGTGAATAGTAAATTAAATAAGTTTAGTGTCCAGCACCTACTCCAATTAAACATTGACTGGAGTGGGAATAGGAAATTAATTACGTTTAGTGTCCAGCATCTACCCCAATTTAATCATGACTGAAGTGGGAATAGTAAATGAATTAAGTCTAGTGTCCAGCACCTACTCTCATTAAATATTGACTGGAGTGGGAATAGGAAATTAATTAAGTTTAGTGTCCAGCACCTACTCCAATTAAATATTGACAGGAATGGGAATAGTAAATTATTTACGTTTAGAGTCCAGCATCTACCCCAATTAAAAATTGACTGGAGTGGGAATAGTAAATAATTAAGTTTAGTGTCCAGCACCTACCCTAATTTAATCATGACTGGAATGGGAATAGTAAATTAATTAAGTTTAGTGTCCAGCACCTACTCCAATTAAACATTGACAGGAGTGGGAATAGTAAATGAATTAAGTTTAGTGTGCAGCATCAACCCGAATTAAATATAGACCGGAGGGGTAATAGTAAATGTATTAAGTTTAGTGTCCAGCACCTACTCCAATTAAACATTGACTGGAGTAGGAATAGGAAATTAATTACGTTTAGTGTCCAGCATCTACCCCAATTTAATCATGACTGCAGTGGGAATAGTACATTAATTACGTTTAGTGTCCAGCATCTACCCCGATTTAATCATGACAGGAGTGGGAATAGTAAATGTATTAAATTTAGTGTCCAGCACGTACCCTAATTAAATATTGACTGGAGTTGGAATTGTAAATTAATTACGTTTAGTGTCCAGCATCTACCCCAATTAAAAATTGACTGGAGTGGGAATAGTAAATTAATTAAATTTAGTGTCCAGCACCTACCCTAATTTAATCATGACTGGAATGGGAATAGTAAATTAATTAGGTTTAGTGTCCAGCATCTACCCTGATTAAATATAGACTAGAGTGGGAATAGTAAATTAATTAAGTTTAGTGTCCAGCACCTATTCCAATTAAATATTGACTGGAGTGGTAATAGGAAAATAATTAAGTTTAGTGTCCAGCACCTACCCGAATTTAATCATGACTGGAGTGGGAATAGTAAATTAATTAACTTTCGTGTGCAGCATCTACCCCAATTAAGTATAGACTGGAGTGGGAATAGTAAATTAATTAAGGTTAGTGTTCAGCATATACCCCAATTAAATACTGGATTGAAAAGGAATAGTAAATTAATTGAGTTTAGTGTCCAGGACCTACTCCAATTAAACATTGACTGGGGTGGGAATAGTAAATTAATTAAGTTTAGTGTCCAGCACCTACCCTAATTTAATCATGACTGGAGTGGGAACAGTAAATTAATTAGGTTCAGTGTCCCGCACCTACTCCAATTAAATACTGACTGGAGTGGGAATAGTAAATGAATTAAGTGTAGTGTCCAGCATCAACCCCAATTAAATACTGACTGGAGTGTGAATAGTAAATTAATTAAGTTTAGTGTCCAGCATCTACCCCAATTAAAAATTGACTGGGGTGGGAATAGTAAATTAATTAAGTTTAGTGTCCAGCACCTACCCTAATTTAATCATGACTGGAGTGGGAACAGTAAATTAATTAAGTTTAGTGTCCAGCACCTACCCCAATTAAATATAGACTGGAGTTGGAATAGTAAATTAAGTAGGTTTAGTGTCCAGCACCTACCCCGATGAAATATCGACTGGAGTGGGCATAGTACATTAATTAAGTTTGGTGTCCAACACCTACCCCAATGTAATCATGACTTGAGTGGGAATAGTACAATAATTAAGTTTAGTGTCCCGCAGCTACTCTAATTAAATATTGACTGGAGTGGGAATAGTAAATTAATTAAGTTTGGTGTCCAGCATCTACCCCAATTAAATACTGGATTGAATGGGAATAGTAAATCATTGAGTTTAGAGCCCAGCACCTACTCCAATTAAACATTGACAGGAGTGGGAATAGTAAATGAATTACGTTTAGTGTCCAGCATCTACCCCAATTAAAAATTGACTGGAGTGGGAATAGTAAATTAATTAAGTTTAGTGTCCAGCACCTACCCTAATTTAATCATGACTAGAGTGGGAACAGTAAATTAATTAGGTTTAGTGTCCAGCACCTACTCCAATTAAATACTGACTGGAGTGGGAATAGTAAATGAATTAAGTGCAGTGTCCAGCATCAACCCCAATTAAATACTGACTGGAGTGTGAATAGTAAATTAATTAAGTTTAGTGTCCAGCACCTACCCCAATTAAATATAGACTGGAGTGGGAATAGTAAATTAAGTAGGTTTAGTGTCCAGCACCTACCCCGATTAAATATTGACTGGAGTGGGCATAGTACATTAATTAAGTTTAGTGTTCAGCAGCTATTCCAATTAAATATTGAATGGAGTGGGAATCGTAAATTCTTTATGTTTAGTGTCCAGCATCTACCCCAATTAAAAATTGACTGGAGTGGGAATAGTAAACTAATTACGTTTGATGTCCAGCATCTACCCCAATTAAATATGGACTGGAGTGGGAATAGTACATTTATTAAGTTTAGTGTACAGCACGTACCCCAATTAAATATTGACTGGAGTGTGAAAAGTAAATTAATTAAGTTTAGTGGCCAGCATCTACCCCAATTAAATACTGACTGGAGTGGGAATAGTAAATTAAGTTTAGTGTCCAGCACCTACCCAAATTTAATCATGACTGGAGTGGGAATAGTAAATTAATTAAGTTTAGAGTGCAGCACTCACACCTATTAAATATTGACTGGAGTGTGAATAGTAAATTAATTACGTTTAGTGGCCAGCACCTACTCCAATTAAATATTGACTGGAGTGGGAATATTAAACTAATTATATTTAGTGTCCAGCAGCTACCCCAATTATATATTGACTGGAGTGGGAATAGTAAATTAATTAAGTTTAGTATCCAGAACCTACCCCAATTTATTCATGACTGGAGTGGGAATAGTAAATGAATTAAGTCTAGTGTCCAGCACCTACTCTCATTAAAAATTGACTGGAGTGGGAATAGGAAATTAATTAAGTTTGTGTCTAGCACCTACTCCAATTAAATACTGAGTGGAGTGGGAATAGTAAATTAATTAAGTTTAGTGTCCAGCACCTACTCCAATTAAATATTGACTGGAATGGGAATAGTACATTAATTAGGTGTAATGTCCAGCATCTACCTCGATTAAATATGGACTGGAGTGGGAACAGTCAATTTATTAAGTTTAGTGTTCAGCACGTACCCCAATTTAATCATGACTTGAGTGGGAATAGGAAATTAAATAAGTTTAGTGTCCAGCACCTACTCCAATTAAATAGTAACTGGAGTGGGAATAGGAAATTGATTAATTTAGTGTCCTGCACCTACTCCAATTAAACATTCACTGGAGTGGGAATAGTTAATTAATTAAGTTTAGTGTCCAGCACCTACCCTAATTTAATCATGACTGGAGTGGGAACAGTAAATTAATTAGGTTTAGTGTCCAGCACCTACTCCAATTAAATACTGACTGGAGTGGGAATAGTAAATGAATTAAGTGTAGTGTCCAGCATCAACCCCAATTAAATACTGACTGGAGTGTGAATAGTAAATTAATTAAGTTTAGTGTCCAGCACCTACCCCAATTAAATATAGACTGGAGTGGGAATAGCAAATTAAGTAGGTTTAGTGTCCAGCACCTACCCCGATGAAATATTGACTGGAGTGGGCATAGTACATTAATTAAGTTTAGTGTTCAGCAGCTACTCCAATTAAATATTGAATGGAGTGGGAATCGTAAATTCTTTATGTTTAGTGTCCAGCATCTACCCCAATTAAAAATTGACTGGAGTGGGAATAGTAAACTAATTACGTTTGATGTCCAGCATCTACCCCAATTAAATACTGACTGGAGTGGGAACAGTGAATTAATTAAGTGTAGTGTCCAGCACCTACCCCAATTAAATATAGACTGGAGTGGGAATAGTAAATTAAGTAGGTTTAGTGTCCAGCACCTACCCCGATGAAATATTGACTGGAGTAGGCATAGTACATTAATTAAGTTTAGTGTCCAACACCTACCCCACTTTAATCATGACTTGAGTGGGAATAGTACATTAATTAAGTTTAGTGTCCCGCAGCTACTCCAATTAAATATTGACTGGAGTGGGAATGGTAAATGTATTAAGTTTAGTGACCAGCACGTACCCTAATGAAATATTGACTGGACTGGGAATAGTATATTAATTAAGTTTCGTGTCCAGCACCTACACCAATTAAATATTGACTGAAGTGTGAATAGTAAATTAATTAAGTTTAGTGTCCAGCATCTACCCCAATTAAATACTGGAATGAATGGGAACAGTAAATTAATTGAGTTTAGTGCCCAGCACCTACTCCAATTAAACATTGACATGAGTGGGAATAGTAAATGAATTACGTTTAGTGTCCAGCATCTACCCCAATTAAAAATTGACTGGAGTGGGAATAGTAAATTAATTAAGTTTAGTGTCCAGCACCTACCCTAATTTAATCATGACTAGAGTGGGAACAGTACATTAATTAGCTTTAGTGTCCAGCACCTACTCCAATTAAATACTGACTGGAGCGGGAATAGTAAATGAATTAAGTGTAGTGTCCAGCATCAACCCCAATTAAATACTGACTGGAGTGTGAATAGTAAATTAATTAAGTTTAGTGTCGAGCACCTACCCCAATTAAATATAGACTGGAGTGGGAATAGTAAATTAAGTAGGTTTAGTGTGCAGCCCCTACCCCGATGAAATATTGACTGGAGTGGGCATAGTACATTAATTAAGTTTAGTGTCCAACACCTACCCCAATTTAATCATGACTTGAGTGGGAATAGTACATTAATTAAGTTTAGTGCCCAGCAGCTACTCCAATTAAATATTGACTGGAGTGGGAATAGTAAATTAATTAAGTTCAGTGTCCAGCACCTACCCCAATTAAATATTGGCTGGAGTGGGAATAGTAAATTCTTTACGTTTAGTGTCCAGCATCTGCCCCAATAAAAAATTGACTGGAGTGGGAATAGTAAACTAATTACGTTTGATGTCCAGCATCTACCCCAATTAAATACTGACTGGAGTGGGAATAGTAAATGAATTAGGTTTAGTGTCCAGCATCTATCCCAATTAAATACTGACTAGAGTGTGAATAGTAAATTAATTAAGTTTAGTGGCCAGCATCTACCCCAATTAAATACTGACTGGAGTGGGAATAGTAAATTAAGTTTAGTGTACAGCACCTACCCAAATTTAATCATGACTGGAGTGGGAATAGTAAATTAATTAAGTTTAGTGTGCAGCACTTACACCAATTAAATTTGGACTGGAGTGGGAATAGTACATTTATTAAGTTTAGTGTCCAGCACGTACCCCAATTAAATATTGACTGGAGTGTGAATAGTAAATTATTACGTTTAGTGGCCAGCACCTACTCCAATTAAATATTGACTGGAGTGGGAATAATAAACTAATTATATTTAGTGTCCAGCAGCTACCCCAATTAAATATTGACTGGAGTGGGAATAGTAAATTAATTAAGTTTAGTGTCCAGAACCTACCCCAATTTATTCATGACTGGAGTGGGAATAGTAAATTAATTACTATTAGGGGCCCATTAGGCTGTAGGGCGAATCACCTCTGACCGCATGGCGGTGGTGATCCGCCCTACATCCTTTCCCACCCGCCACCCATTCACCTCCCTGCCCATATTAGTATGGTGGGGGTACCGCAGCGGACAGGAAGACCGTCTGCTCCTTTTCCGCCCAGTCAACAAGTCAACTGGGCGGAAAAGAGTTTAATATGGTGGCGGTGTCTGCTAGATACCGCCATCCATATCACGATGCAGGCGGGAGGCAGCCTTTCCATGGTGACAACGAAGGCATGCGGATTCTGAAGTTGGGGGCCTGTTGCGGCCAGCCAGGATGTTGGGGGGCGGGGGGCATCTTTGGTACCCCCCTGCATGTGCATGCACAACATGGCAGGCACCACGCGGTGCCTGCCACGTCGGGCATGCATATGCATGACATTAATTTTTTGCATTGCGGCGGGTGCTGCTGAAAGCACCACCCGCCACAATGTTAAAAATGCAGGATGCGCCCGCCAGTGTGGCGGGCGTTTCCTCATCACCCTGACGGGATCCCCGCACTTTTGGTGGGCGGTCGCTTTTCACATCAGGATGGCAGGTGGACAAAGTCCGCCCGCCATCCTAAAGATGCCCTTAGTGTCCAGAACCTACCCAAATTAAATATTGACTGGAGTGGAAATAGTAAATTAATTAAGTTTAGTGTCAAACTCCTCCTCCAATTAAATATTGACTGGAGTGTAAATAGTAAATTAATTAAGTTTAGTGACCCGCATCTACCCCAATTGAATATTGACTGGAGTGGGAATAGTAAATTAATTAATTTTAGTGTCCAGCACCTAATCCAATTAAATATTGACTGGAGTGGAAATAGGAAATTAATTAAGTTTAGTGTCCAGCATCTACCCCAATTAAATATTGACTGGAGTGGGAATAGTAAAATGGGTGGGCCTGTCGCACAAACACACCCATATTCTGTCTCACAGACATACACACAATCTGTCTCTTAGACCTAAAAATATTCTGTCTCACAGACCTACACATATTCTGTATCACAGACCTATACATATTCTGTCTCACAGACCTACAAATATTCTGTCTCACAGACCTACACATATTCTGTCTCACAGACCTACACATATTCTGTCTCACAGACCTACACACATTCTGTCTCACAGGTACACACCGACACACACAGACACACTCACACATGGATATATCACACTTCCAGCAGTGATGTCATGTGACAGTTATGACTAGTTGTCTTTGGGCTGTCAAGAGGCTGAGATCGGACTTTAAGGAATGATTAGCGACATGTTCCACCTCCTACACCCCTTCAAGTTACGCTCCCGACTATATAAGGTCAGTTGTTCTTTTCTCACTGTTCTGTCCATGTCCATCTTTAATATGGATGTTTAGGCCAGCAGCAGATTTGTTAATGGGTGGAGCTTCTAGTGGGAGAATGTGCCAGGGCAGCTATGGGCAGATCTGTGCCGTTGTTGACATTTTACTCCAAATACCTGATAAAGAAGCTTTAAAGATTGCCCTTCTGCACCATTAGGGGGGCTTGTTCCAAACTCAGTTCTCAGACTTGGGTACCCCCACTTCACAACCCTCACTTATTAATCCAGCAGAGATGGAGAGAATCGCTTACAGACACTCAGGATCTCCACATCGTTTCAGAAGGGTAAGCAATAGAGGTTTCTCCTCACTTCCAGGAACCTCATTTCGTCCCTACTCCATGGCCATCGGTTCCAGTGAGGTCACGGCTCCATCTTCTTCCTCATCAAGATGAGTCATCATTCCTGTCCCTTCTCAAGAAAGGAGGAGTGGATGTTATTCCCCTGTATTTATTGTGAGAAAGATTTGGGAGACTACAGAATGACCATTGATCTCTGTTTTCTCAATACTCTTATCCCGTAGGTACTTTAAAATTGAACATTCTTCTGCAGGTGATTTCATGAATTGGGTAGAGAAATCTCCTGACCACAATAGAATGCATGCCTGCATGTTCCCGGAGCACCGTCCCATCAAAAATATCTTGGTTTTGCCATGGACAGACATCACTGACATGCTTTCAGATCATAAATCAGACTCTACAGAGCTTCAGATTTTCCATCAATTGGCCAAATTTCCACCTGGCGCCATCCCAGAATCTGTAGTATTTTGGGAAGGTTTTTGACACCACTACAGGCTGTGTCTTCTTACCAGAGACGAGGAGAAAGAGTGTTCAGAGTCACCTAAGAGACCTATCAGGAGGATTGGAAGCTTCAGCAAGGCAATGGCAACAGGTTCAGGAGGGATACAGTAAGAATCTCTTTTGCTTAGCTAGAACCGTAAGTTCTTCAGATTCATATCCTTTTTGAATAACTAAGTACAGTTTTTTGGTTTAGTTCTTTTCCGTTGGCAGTAACTCAGAATATTGTTTTGTGATCTCGACGCCACCTTGGGATGTCGTCTGTCATACACTGAATCATTGGATGCCTCAGCAGAACAGTTACGAGCATATGATTCCTGTGACGGATGCAATTCCGGAGTTCCTGGCACGGTGGGTGGACTCAGACTCCCTAACAATGGGATCAGCCCCCCTGTACCAACCCTGTTGTCCTTACAACCGATGACAACAGTGTGGAATGCAGCTGTGTCGGAACTATCTTTCACTCAGGGTCATTGGAGTGTGTTGGAAAGGGGGAGATTGTCCAACGAGAGAGAATTAATTGCAGACTGAGGAGCGATTCTGGAAGTATCTTATCATTTGCAGGGCAGACCCTTAATAATAAGAACAGAGTATCTCATGTTTGAACCACCTCTTTGTGGCAATCTCTTCTTCTATAAATGAGATAACTAACTGGATTTGACTCCAAGCTCAGCACCATCTATTGCCCCTGAGGGCAGTATTTATCAGGGGAGTCATCCATTTGCAGGCAGATTATCTGGACAGAGTATTTCCGTGTTCTGTATCAAGCCCAGCAGTATTCCAGGCGATCTCTCAAAGGTGGGGAGCCTCTCAGGAGGATCTATATCTGAGCCTCAACAACGCTCACCATCAGGAACTCCTCACAAGAGTGTAGGAGACTCAGGCAGCTGGGGTAAATGCCCTGTGCAGTGCATGGCCTGTGGGCATCCCTTATCCACAGGATCCTAGAAAGTTTATAGAGAGAGCGGTGGAGATGGTGTTAGTCCTTCCGGATTCGAGAAAGAGTACTTGGCCCAAGTTGGAGCGACTAGGATGAGCGTTAGGGAACGTTGTTGCAGTTTGCGTACCACTAACGGAAGTAGTGGGAGAGGAGGAAAAGCGTACGCAAATAGTTCTGACCAGTTCATCCATATCACATTGCCTTTGGACAGTATTTATCAGGGGAGTCATGCATTTGCAGGCAGATTATCTGCACAGAGTATTTCCGTGTTCTGTATCAAGCCCAGCAGTATTCCAGGCGATCTCTCAAAGGGGGGAGCCTCAGGAGGATCTATATCTGAGCCTCAACAACGCTCACCATCAGGAACTCCTCACAAAAGTGTAGGAGACTCAGGCAGCTGGGGTAAATGCCCTGTGCAGTGCATGTCCTGTGGGCATCCTTTATCCACAGGATCCTAGAACGTTTATAGAGAGAGCGGTGGAGATGGTGTTAGTCCTTCGGATTCGAGAAAGAGTACTTGGCTCTCTTGCTCTGTCAGCTCGCGGTAGAATGAATGCATGAATGAATAAATGAATAATTGATGTTTGTAGAGCGCATGGCTACCAGAAGGCCTCCCAGCGCTTAGGAACAGAACCTACACAAATGATCTTTGAGCGGCCAGGAACAGGAACGTTTTAAGCTGTCTACACAAGGACAGATAGTGGTCATCCAGACAAATGTGGTTTGGAAGAATATTCCAGCTTTTGGAAGCAATGTAGGAGAATCATCTTTCCCCGCTCCTAGACTTATATTTCCTAGGCTATCCATGCGCTTATTCCCAGAGCGCAGGGCTCTACTGGGACGATAGGGAGAGATGGAGTGCAACATTGGTGGGGCCTTAGAAGATAGAATCTTGTGAACAATGCATAGGACCTTGAATTCTCTCTGCGACTGGGAGCCAGTGGAGAGAAGCTATTTATGATCACGCAGATTCCCTATAGGGGGTCTGTTGGACTTGGCCCTTTTTGCAGGGTCATCCCTGAACTTTTTGCCTTCCTCCTATATATTTTTCTGACCTGTTGTTGGCTATTTTATGACTCTGGGCACATTACCACTACTGATCAGTGCTAAAGTGCATATGCTCTCCCTACTGTAAATGAATGTATTAATTGGTGAGGGTGTGGGTATCTGGAGGCAAAGTTTAGGAATTTTGCGTTTTCGTGGGTGGCAAAGAGGTCTATCTGAGGTTGTTCCCACATTTGAAAGAACGGATGAAGAACTTGTGGATGAAGTTCCTATTTGTGGATTTGTTGCGTTTGTCGACTTAGTAGATCTGCCATGGTATTTTGTACTACTGGGACATGTTGGGCTAATAGGAAGATGTTTAGTGGTATAGCCCATCTCCATATCTGCTGTGCTAACTGAGAGAGATGCAGAGAGTGTGTCCCTCCTTGCTTGTTTATGTAATACATAGCTGTCATATTGTCTGTGCGGACTAAGACAGCTTTGCCTGACACTTGAGTTTGAAAAGCTTTTAGGGCTAGAAACACAGCTAGTAACTCTAGGTGGTTGATGTGCAGTAGCTTTTGTTGCGGTGTCCACCTGCCTTGCATGGTGTGATGCAGGAGGTGGGCTCCCCAGCTGGAGAGCGATGCGTCCGCTGTTAAGACTATTTGAGGAACTGGCTCTAGAAACGGTCGCCCTTTGGAAAGGTTTTGGGTGTTCCACCATTGCAGAGAACGATGAGTCCGACTGTCTACCAACACGAGGTCTGTTAGTTGACCGTGAGCCTGGTTCCATTGGCGTGCTAGGCACTCTTACAGTGGACGCATTTGCAATCTTGCGTGCGGGACTACGAATATGCAAGATGCCATCATTCCTATGAGCTGCATGAACACTTGAGCTGGTAGTGAGTGTTGCGGCTTGAATTTTGTTAGAAGAGTTTGTACACTTGTTACTGGAGAGGGATACGTTAGTGTTAGTTGGGTGTTTATTGTAGCGCCAAGATACTGTTGCATGTGTCAGGGTTGTAGATGCGACTTGGTGTGATTTATTGTGAATCCCAAGTTGTGAAGCAGTTGAATGGTAGCGTGGGTGTGTTGTACACACTGGTTGTATGAGCTGGCTTTTATGAGCCAGTCGTCCAGATATGGGAAGACATGTATGTGCTGTCTTCTTAAGTGTGCTGCTACTACTGCTAGGCATTTGGTAAACACACTTGGCTCTGTTGTGACTCAGAATGGGAGCACTTTGAACTGGTAGTCCTGCCCGTCTAGCACAAATCTGAGATATTTCGTGTGCGCCGCGTTGATGGGAATATGGAAGTAGGCGTCCTTGAGATCTAAAGTGGCAAGGAAGTCGTTTAGCACCAGTAGTGGAAGGACCTGTTGAAGTGTGACCATATGGAAATGGTCCGACTGAATGTGAACTTTTAGAGGTCTGTGGTCTAGGATGGGTCTTAGTGATCCGTCCTTTTTTGGTATCGGAAAATACAGTGAGTATACTCCTTTGTTTTTGTGGTGCTCTGGAACTATCTCTATTGCATTTTTCTGCAGGAGGGATATTACCTCTTGTCTGAGCAATGTTAAGTGTTCCTGTGACATTGGGCGCTGCCTGGCTGGTATGTTTGGGGGTGTAGATTTCATTTCCAGACAATAACCTGATTGAATAATTTGTAACACCCACCTGTCTGATGTGTTGTTTTCCCAGGCTGGCAGGTATTGCTGGAGTTTTCCCCCGACAGGAGTGGAGTGGGGCGGGGCGGGGGGAAGAGGAAGGGAGTCATTGGGCAGAGCGGGAATTGTTATTTTTACCTCTGCCCTTGTTGTTGTTACCCCTGTACCCACCCCTTTGGTAGCCCTTGCCATAAGTGGATTGTGTAGGGGCTTTGTATAAGGCTGAGGCTGTGTCTGAGGAGTATCCTCTGGTGGCACTTCTAGAGGATGAGCGACAAAATGAATGTCTGGGAGCCTGCGACTGCAGGGCTCCCATAGATTTGGCGGTGTCTGTATCTTTTTTCATTTTTTCGAGAGATACATCCACATTGGGTCCAAATAGGTGTTGCTCATCGAAAGGTTGATTAAGAATGGCAGTTTGTACTTCAGGTTTGAAACCTGATATACGTAGCCAGCCGTGTCTGCGTAGTAAGACTTTGGTGTTGACTGCTCTAGACGCAGTGTCTGCTGCGTTGAGGGCACACCTGATGGAGGTGTTTGTAATGTTTATACCCTCTTGGATTAGTTTGTTTGCCCTATCCCTGTACTTATCAGGGAGGTGTGTCATTATTGACTCTAATTCGTCATAATGTGCTCTATCATATCTTGCTAACAATGCCTGTGTGTTGGCGATACGCCACATATTTGCTGCTTGAGACGCAGTTCACTTTCCTGATGCGTCTAATAACTTAGACTCCTTATCTGGTGGAGCAGCAGCACCTGATGTTTGCAAGTTTGCTCTCTTGCGTGCATTGGAAACTACAAGTGAGTCTAATGGTACTGGTCCCTTAATGTATGTTGGATCAGAAGGGGCGGCTTTATATTTCTTCTCTATACGAGGATTAATGATTCTAGTTCTGACTGGATCTTTGAATACTTCAGAGGCATGTTTAATTACTCCTTTGAGCATTGGTAAGATGGATGTAGACCTTTGTGCGTTATCAAAAGTATCCATCAGGAAGTCTTCGTCTACAGGGTCTGTGTGTATGTCTACCCCGTGATATTGTGCAGCCCTGTGTATCAATTCTTTAAACCCTATGGTATCTTCCGGTGGGGAAGGCCGTGAGGGGTATAAGTCATCCTGAGGGACATTTGGGACGTCTGGAGTGGTGTAATCATTCCATGGGTCGGGTGATCCTGCAGGTGTGTCTGGATCAGGCATGTTACCCCCCCATATCATCAGAGCTATCATTCCTATGAGAGGATGCTGGGGAATGCTGTGGTATGGGAGTTTGTGGTGATGGCATAGGTGGAGGAAAAGGGCTAGGCAGTCTTAAAGGCACAGTAGCAATGTCCTTTCTCTTTGGATGCGGAGCTGGGGCTGGTTTGTCCAGTGGTCGCTTTTTCAGGGCCAAAATCAACTGTCCAGTGATTGGGTCCTTAGCCAGAGTCTTTGGGCAGGGTCTGGATAATATACGTCTTCTGCCGGAGGCCGATCTGTAGGTGCGGAAGCGGCTTGCTTTGGCATTTTGACTAGGTCCTTTTTCGGGGAGGCCGGAGTTTTTCTCGGCTCCGAATGTTTTTTCGGTTCCGGATGTTTTTTGGGTCGGGTGTTGTTTTCGGGTCCGGTAGCTTGTTCGGATCAGATGCTTTTTCGGTTCCGATTGTTTTTTGGAATCCGAAGGTTTACTTGGTTCCGACCTGGGTTTCGGTGCCGATGGTTTGGGCGTCGGCATAGCAGGCGTCGATGTCTTTTTTGGTGCTGGTAAGTTGGCGCCGGCACCATGCGAAGGCTGGCTCGATCCCGAGTTGCCTGAAGGCTTAATTGGCTTCTTCGCCGGGCCTGAAGGTGGGGCAGTAGAAGCGGAGTGTTGGTGTGCACGCGAGCCTGAGGGCGAGGGTGTGACCGGGGCCTTCTTTAGGGGTGTCGAGGAAGGGTTTGGGTCGACGGTCTTACTTACGACCCGTTGCGCTGGAGTGATGTCCTCGACATCGGAATCTTCTTCCTGTTCAGAACCGCTGTCGACGTCTTGTTGTTCAGGGACATTGATGCCTTCCTCAAAGATGTCGTCCGGAATGGAAGTTGAACATCGAGCCATAGTTCTTCTCGCTCTTCGGTCCCGGATAGTCTTTTTGGAGCGGAGAGAGGCACAAGCTGAGCAGTCCTTTGCCTCGTGCTCCGGAGAAAGGCAGCAGAAATCCAGCAGAAATGTCGGGAGTCAGATACACAAAGTACCCACACAGTCCCCCACCAACATAACTCCTTACTGTTCTGGAGAAGTGACCTCTCGCAACTGCCTGTTTCCGGGTCGCCGCGCAGCCTGTTGCGACTCTAGAGGCTCGAAATTTTATGCTGCCATCACCGTCAACAAACGGTCTGCCCCCTCACGTGACATGCGTGAACATCGGAGTACTATTAGATGTGGCAGATCTAATACGAGGCTCAAAACGCACTTCCTGGAGCTGGGACATACGCCAGAGGATCTCAGGTGGACTCCCGACATTTCTGCTGGATTTTTACCAGACTTTGCATGTTTATAAACGCTTATGCCGGTAATGGATGACCTCTGTAGGCGATGTGATTACATCAATTTCACAGACAGTGGGACATGGCGTATGCTAAACATTTCCTTGTTCCTAAACACAGGTTGTGCTCTTGGGAGACTTCCCTGCCGGACGCCATTTCTAGTTTGTAATATTGATAAACTCAATGAGTACACGGCTGGGACCAGCTCACAGTGACTATATAATTTCATGTTGGATGTTTGCCTTCTCGTAAATATTATATATTTGAGAGAGGTTGTACATACAATAAGATGTGGTAATTTGTTTTATGCAGTTTCTGACATTTAATTATCTGTCCTTTTAATTAATACCCGGGGTGAGAATTGCGATCACCAGCAGGGTTTTGCAGTGCATAGGTAGACGCTACAAGTAATCATAGACGGGGCACATGGTAGACACAACAGAATTGGATGCTTGAAAGGGGATTTCCTATTTTGGCACGTAAATGTGAGTACATATATCATTATGCTTCTTTTCAGTATTTGGACCCCGTGTTTTTGGGAATCTCTTCCACACGTGATGATCAAGCTATGATCACATAAGACTAGTTTACTTTGGCACTCTGACCGAATTGCGGTCGGGCCAATCCCAGGACTGGGAACGATAGATGTCCTGAAGAAGACCGGGTGACCTTTGAGGCGCAGTAAGTCGGTCGGAACATGTTGGCACAAGCAGTATTAGGAGGGGTGTTGTGAGAACCTAATTTTCTCATCTAAACACGACCTACCTTATCTTCTTTTAATCCTGGTTGAGGAACCTATAAATAAAGTTCTGATTGGTATCCTCAAACCAGGTTTAGAGCACTTCCCATTAACTGCACTTTGTCGTATCACCATTCGTATTTGTATTTTTGATTTGTAGAGCGCCTTATCACCCAGGGGTCTCTAAGCGCTTGGCGGGAAGTGGATACAAGTGGACACAGAGTTGTTTAGGGGAAGAAGCTAGATGGTACCCCATGCCTCCTGGAATAGCACGGTTTTTAGCTTTTTCCTGAAAGGCATCAGACTTGTTTCCTTGCGCAGGTTCTCAGGCAGTTTGTTCCATGCACTGGGGATTGTGTGGGAAAACGTGCGACCTACTATAGAGGACATTTTGAACCGTGGGCAGATCAATAGTGCGGCTTCTGCTGACCGTAGATTCCTGCAAGGGGCATACGGGACAAGACGTTCCTTGATGTATTTAGGGGCTTGCCCATATAGGGCTTTAGGCGTAATGCATAGGCCCTTGAACTTGGCCCGTTGGTTTATTGGCAGCCAATGAAGTTTGCGAAGAAGGGGGGTGGCATGAGTCCTTCTTGGCTTGTTAAAAATTAGCCTGGCCGCATCATTCATAACGATCTGAAGTCTGTTCATTAGTTTTTTCGGAGTACGGACATACATGACGTTGCCGTAGTCCAGCCGTGCCAGGATTAGTGCTGATACTGCTCTCCTGAGGGTGTCCACCGTCAGGATGGGCGACAGTTTGCTTAGTTGTCTCATTAGGCCCACACAGGTGCCCACTACAGCTGAGACCTGGGCTGACATAGTGAGGTTGGCATCTACAACTATGCCAAGACTTTTAACTGTTTCTGCCGGTACTGGGGGGTTTCCTAATTCAGTGGGCCATAGGAGGTCACTCCAAGGGCTAGATGATGATGTAATTGCAAGCACCTCCGTCTTATCAGGATTGATTTTTAAGGAGTTTGCCGTCATCCAATTGAAGGTGAATTTTAAAATATTTAGCAATTTTTGATCTGCTGTTGGAGTGTTACCAATTTGATTTGATGATCTGGGTATCATCAGCGTAATTGTATATACTGCAGTCCATCTGATTCAGTGATGAAATGAGGGGCTGCAGATATGCATTGAACATCAAGGGTGACAGGGCCGAGCCCTTTGGGACTCCGCAAGTGATCCTTGCTGTCTCTGATATCAGGTCATCCAGTTGTACTCTTTGAACCCGTTCCCAGTCACAGGGTGGTATTCACTGCTCTATCACTGTTTTTGTTATATTTGTATTGTGTCTTGTGATTTCTCATTCTTTACCCCTTCCCTTATGCTCCGCCCTGAGTGTGGCTACACCAGGGCGTTTTGTAAGCAGACCCGATGATGAAGCATGTCACACACTTCGGTGTGTGTCAGGGCAGTTTTTCAAAACAGATGTATTTTTGTCTGTCCCGTGTTACACGTGTATTCTAATCTCCTCACCCCTTCTTGTGTGTAAACTGTGCCATGGGGGTTCGGGATGGTGGAGTTGTGTAATCTTTTTGAACCTCTCCACTCTATTGTGATTAGTGAAGTGCACCCAATTGCCAGTCCCTAAACCTTCCCTTGACTTCATATTAGTCACCCCTATGGTAGGCCCACGGGCAGGGTACATTGTAAGTACAAGGTAGGGCAAGCCCTGATGTGTGTGGCATGTCCTAATAGTGAATTACAGCCATTTTCGTTTTTCACTATTGCAAGGCTACCTGTTCTCCATAAGCCAGAATGGTCTGTTGGAATTATTACATTTTATAATCCTAGCAGACTCAAGGAACATGGTAGAAATTGGAGTTTTGTATGCCTGGACTCAGAATAATAAAGTACATATTTTAGTGAAGTTTATTTTAATATTCTGTGTTTGCAAATACCACTTTTAGAAAGTAGGTATTTGCTTGCCTAACCATTTGAGCCTGCCTCTGCAAGGTTGTGTATTCCTTGTCTGGGTTTGTGTGTGACAGGGCTGGGGAATTCCAGGAGACAGGCTGGGGCAGCTCGTTGGTGAATAGAGAGATCTGCATTTAGATGGGAGGGAGGAGTTGCACCTGGGACCTGAATAGGACTGTGCCCGCCCCCCACAGTGCTGGCTCCAACCCCTGTGGTGCGTCTGATGTCTCTGCCCTGCACATTGAAAGAAGAGAAGGGAGACTGTCAACAAAGTGCTCCAGGACAGTACTTGCCTTCCACAATGCTGGCTCCACCTCCTGTGGGGCTTCTGATGTTCCTGCCCTGCACTGTGACAGGAAAGGAGAAGTCTGGTAAACAAGAGTGCTTCAGAACTGGTTTGGACTGGGCATAGGCACCTCTCCCCTCAGAGAACAAAGGATTTTGGGGTATAAGTATTGGGATCCTGATCCCATGAGATTAGATCACTTCTGTACTTACAAGATGAAACCTCTGCTGAGGAGAAGGAACCTGAAGAAGAGTGAGGAGAGACTATGCCCAAGCTGAAGTGCTGCTTGGGGAATTGGTCTGCAGTGGTTGCCTTGCTGCCAAAGGGAGGAGAAAGACTTTGTGGACTTTTCTTTCAAACTTGTGCATAGATCTCCAAGGGATTGGGAGAGAGCTTGCCCCCTGAACGAAGTCCCAGGACCAGTGACTTAACAGCCTTTGTGAATTGCTGCTGGAAACAAGTGGCTAAAGAGGCAGGGAGCTGTGACCGACCCTCACGACCGGCCCGGTGTCCTGTAGGCACCGCTTCAAGCAACGTCCGCCTCGAACAAGGCAAGCTCTGCGCCCACTGACTCCGTCCTGACCCCGTCACCGAGCCATAGCCTGCACCACGACTGGTAGACACCGTGACGTGCAACGTCTCGTCACACCGAATCGAACTGGTCTGACCGACGCAGTCACTGCTGCGGACTTCGAGTCCTGGAACCGCTCCGGAGTTGGGCACCGCCTCGCATGCTTTGCGACACACCGCCCAACTCGCACCGCTGTCCGGACTGATCGACGCCAGCTCCCGAACTCCGGCTCGTTCGCCGCACTGCAAGCACCGCATTGAAGCACCGTCTCGCCCTGCAACGCAAGCCTTGGATCCACCGACTTTGTCAACGGGCCGCTGCCTGCACTGCATCGAGGGACAACGCAACCTAAAATGCTCCTTTATGCACCGCGACGATCACCGGAACCGGCTCGCACATCCGTGCCGGCCACCCCAAGGAAAAGGTACTGTGTCTGTCGGCATTTGAGTGGGCCCGGACCGCCGCGGTCCGCTGGATTTGTTAGACTCTGTATTCTTTCAGCAACGCTGTAGATGGACAAGGCTACCAACTCGCACAGAACTTTGATTGAAGCCTTTTTAACCAGAACTCTTGAAACCTAATAGTACTGTGGATTATTTTTGTTGTTTATTGGTCTTGTGGTAACTCCATGTAAAGCATACTTATTTTTGATTTAAAACCTTGTGTGGTGTCCATTTGTAGTGTTGTACCCCTTGTCCTGACTAGAGGAGAGGGTCCCTGTTTGTCACAAGTACCTACCTGTGCCAACTAGAGACCTCCAATTCCAATTCTAAAAGGGTCTGTAAAAGGAGGCGACCTGCACAGTTTTGCTCTGTCTGTAGCTTTTTTATCGTTGACCGCGGGGAGCCCAGATAGAGAGTGTTTGCGTAATCTAGACGTGAGAGAATCAAGGTTTGAATCAGCAGTTTCCTGGCATTGAAAGGCAGCAGGGGGAGGATTTTCCTAGTGTCCCATGACTGATCCCCTGGTAGACATGCAAATTCTGCAGAAGTACACGCCTTCCCATGGAGGTGTAACAAGGAGAAATATGTTTATTTCTCCTCGTTTTTAGGTCTCGTGACTAGCGTTAAACTGCGCAACACTGTTCGCGCAGCGAGAGTCCTTTTGACGGGGTTTCAGAAATGGACCCTGGAAACGAACACGGGTGCGTGTTAATTTCCTATGGTCTTCTCTGATTGGGCTTGGAGTGCCTGTTGTTTTGTAACAGAACACGCAATAGGCCATAGGCGGTCGCGTTGCTCCGCCAATGGCCAATTGGTGTCTGTTACGTGCACCAAAGCCCATATGTGTTCAATTATCGTGCCCAGACATGGGCGCGATAATTGCAGACATATGCCTCACAGTGGCGCGCGCGCCCGTACCACTCGCTGGCTTTTTTTTTATCCATTTCACAGGGAAGCCGTGTTTTGTTCGGTGTTCTCTGCACCTTTCCTGCCGGGTTGGTTTCTTCCTCACACCGTGCCCAGTCCTTCATCCTCCCGAGGGCTGGGCCCCTGACA
Source organism: Lissotriton helveticus (assembly GCF_964261635.1). Lineage (NCBI taxonomy): Eukaryota > Metazoa > Chordata > Amphibia > Caudata > Salamandridae > Lissotriton > Lissotriton helveticus. Next base: position 1,028,384,545 of record NC_136063.1, read on the forward strand.
AGCTACGGGGGCAGTGTTGGCATCTGTTTCCATTCCATTCTGTGCCTTCCATCTCTGAGTCTACTCCTCCTGGCTGTCCCCATGCGTGTTCGTGTGCAGTCACGAGGAAGCCCCTGGTGCCCAGCATGGGTCCTACCAGAGCGACATGGGCGGCAGTGCTGGGGGAGTGCCCACCTCGTCACCAGTGACCCCCGCGCACCCCTTGACCTCCCCCCGCCTGCGGTACCAGGCTGCAGGCGGCTTCCTGCGGTGAGAGGTGAAGAGCCATCTGTCAGGCTGCGGGTATATGCCAGGGCCCGGTGCTGACACGACAGGCAGGGCCCGTGCGGAAGGAGGAAGATGGAGCGAGGGCGGAGTGAGTGTCACCGGTTGCCCTGGACAGAAGAGACAATGCAAGCTGCTCCTTGGGTTACTGCAGCTGCCATCTCTGTGCACCCGGGGGCGAGAGGCATGGGAAGGGGCGAGTGAGGACTGACCACTTGGCATTCTCATACTTCCAGCAGGACTTCAAAGCATCAGGGCCCCAACACAAATGTTTTCAAACCAAAACACAGCTACACAGACCGCTTCCCACACTAGACGTGCAACAAAAGCTCATGCCCCCACCCTGAGGCCCGTCTGGAATCACCCGGATCATTTTTAAGCGCTATGTCGTCATCCTAGCTGCGGCTGTGCGCTATACACATTCAGGATGGCAAATATGACCAGCGAGCCCTCTTTGTTGGCACACCATTGAATCTATGTCTACCTCTGTCTTTTCGTTACAGAGCTGCATGGTCCATTTTAGAGCATTTATGGACAGAATCCCTACTCTCTTCACACCCCTTCCCCACCACACATAGTCTCTCCCACCCAAGAAGCCCCCGGTAACCTAGGCGACAGTACGTGTTTGACCTAGGTAACTTCCAAGTATGCGTTGCTTATGACTAAAAACAATGCCCATCATGGGCGAAGGACGTCACCAGGGAAACAAGCATTTGCAATGCAATAGGTCTCGCATTATTAAAGTTTGAGCTATTGGTTTTCCATTATTATTAGCAATGCCAATAGCTCAAACGTTAATAATGCGAGACCTATTGCATTGCAAATGCTTGTTTCCTCTTTCTAAGTCTGCTGCATTCTGACGTCGCAGGACAATAGCAACGTCCATAAAGAGATCCACTGAATACAAAAATTCAATTTTATTTTTAATGTCATTGTCCAGATGTTTTAGGGCAGTTATCGCCACAGCTTATGAGGGCAGTGCTAGGGGGGTTCCTGGCTCTATTGAGGCACATTCCATGAGAGAAAGGGCCACATCTCGGGCACAGTGTATGGGGGTCTCCATAGCTGCCATATGTAAGGCAGCTACTTGGTCTAGACCTTTGTATGTTTATTTCTCATTAAAGACTAGAAGTGGCGCAGAAGTCTGAGTTAAGTTTTAGGTACATCAGTCCTAAAGGGAGCAGGGGAGTAGTTACCCTTTCTGTGCTTTTTTTGGTTGTTTCTTGTTTATGTTTTCTGTGTTGTTGTAAAGAGATATGGAAAGGTTGGTAAATGGTTACAATGTTGTTATCTTTCTCATATATCTAGGTGTTTGGTGATGTTATTTGTTGCTGATGAGGAAGGCATCTTGGGTACACCTGATGAAGTCATGAACGGCACGAGCGAGGTGAGCTGAAGGGGAGGTAATGGCTGGATTACGTTCTGGTAATCTTTATTAGTTCAATTGTTCCTCACTTGCCCAGTACGTATGACCCTCCCCTCCCCCCTCATTCCTCATCAGCCTATTTGAGGGCTTCCTACACACAGGAAATGAGGTGGGGCCTGTTCCCCCAGCAGACAAATTAAATAGCCCGACTGCTGTGCTAGCTGGCGACATGCCACCTACTCACAAACACACAGACACACACACACAGCCTCAGAGACACACAAAGACACACAGACACACAGGTACACAGAGCCATACAGACACACACACACTCATAACCTAGAGGAAATCTCTACTTCCAGCAGTGATGTCATATGACAGTGATGAGCAGCTGTCATTGGGCTGTCAAGAGGCTGAGACGGGACTTTAAGGAATGATTAAGGGGTTGTTCCACCTCCTACACACCCCTTCAAGTTGCGCCCCTGACTATCTATGGTCAGATGTACTTTCCTAATTGTTTTGTCAATGTCCATCTTTAACATGGAAGTTTAAGGCCAGCAGCTGATCTGTTGATGGGCGGGACATATAGTTGGAGAAGGTGCCCAGGCAGATCTGCGCTGTTGTTGACATTTTAGTCCAAATATTTGAAAAACAAGCTTTAAAGTGAGCCCTTCTGCACCATTAGAGGGGCTTGATCCAAAATCAGTTCTCAGACTCGGGTACCCCCACTTCACAAACCTCACTTATTGCTCACATTTTATTGCAATGGATTGGATGTGCCTTTCCCACAACATTATAAAATATATGTGTGAGCCCCTCCTATGATGTACATTGTAGAAATCAATGACGTGATGACACCTGCACAGCTCTGTACCTCAGTGTGTGTACTTTGCAGCCAGGAAGTTTTAGGCCTTCACACAACTTCTTCACTCCAGTGTCTCCCAGGTTTTTATTGTGGCTCAGGTCGAGCTCTGTGAGAGATGCATTTGCTTCCAGGACAGAGGCAAGGTCTTCGCAGCCTGAAACTCTGAGGGAGCAGCTACCCAACCTGCAGGACAGAAGAGATATGGAGAGGAGTAAAGCAGAGCACAGACAGGGGTGTCGCAGCTTCAGTTTTATCTTAATTTACTTCCCGTCCTTGACCTACTCCCCTCTAGTGACACATCCCACCTCACACATCCAACCATACCCTGTTTATATAGGAACCTCATGAGGGGAGTTCTCAGAGTAGCATAGGCAGAGCTAAATGCACATATTTATAAATATATGAGTACGTGTTTCATGCTGGAGACCCTCTGCTGTGGTGTGAAAGGTGAACTCACAACTTTAGCAGTTGTTGCAGCTAGTTGTATATTTACACAGGTTGTGATGCACACAGAGAGATATTTTCCTCAATGGTCCCTGCGCCACGAGTTGTTTGCTCTGAAGTTTTCATACAGAAGAGCACTGCACCCTCCAAGGATGTTCAGTTTTGTCCTGCAGTTCTTTTCCGAACACTAGATGGAAGCCTTGAGCCTTCGACAGCTTTCCATCATACAGCCATTACATTTCTAATTTACACATTATCTTTTAGCCGCCTTTGTGAGCTACCCCAGTCGCCTTTGTGAGCTACCCCAGCCATTTGCTTCTCCCAGCAACTGTCCCCTACTGGTGCTGATATCCACTTTTCATCGGGAGAATTGGCAGGAAAACTAAGATTGGAAGGGGGTGTGCCCACCTGTACCAACCCCACCCCTCAGGGGGGGAGGTGAAGTGAAGCCCAACTCTGAGTCCCTGCCATTTTGAAGATGGAGGGACCCAACCAACCAGAGTGAGGCGTATGCCTCCTTCCCACTGGAGGGTGGCATAATAGGAGGTTTTACACACCCTAAGGAAGGGACCCATTGGTCCCGTCCAGTACCTACCTAAGATCAGAGCCAAAAAGAAGAAGCAAGAAGAAGTACAGACAGCCGTGTGGAGAGAAGAGGAGGTCCCCAACTGACTTGTCCCCAATCCTACCGGCCTGTCCTGACCTCAGACTCCCCCAACAGAACCTCAGTGTGTTCTTCAGCCAGCAGTCCTCAAAAACTCGGAGAACCTGTCTCTGCAACTAAAAAGGACTTTGTCTCCCACGAGCGCCGGACTTGCTCAAAGGTAAATGATTCTGACTTCAACCGAGTACTTGAGTCGCCAACACTCTGCCCCAGGCAAACCGAGCCCAAGACACCCAACACCATCAGGAGGACCTCCAAGCAATCCTAGCCTGGATCTCAGTGACCCCTGAACCTTAACAAGCTCCCAAACCAATGCTACAGCCAACAGCTAAACGGTCCCCTCAACCGTGACAGAAGGCGGCACCCTAACCGACTCTGTAACTGAAGCAGTCCAGAAAGAGCAACCATGACCGCCCGACAGACTCCATCACCGAATAATTGCGGTCACAGGACGATGACTCTCAAAGACTCCATTCGCCTCAACAGCAGCTGACTGACTCCGAGGGAACTGAGACCGAATCAGCAGCCTCAGCCAAGACCCCATCCCACACCTGGCCACCTCAGGGCAGTTGGTGGTGTTGTTTTTGTTGGCCACTGGGCCCTAAAGTGTTGACCTCAACCCCAGGAGCTTTTTGTTTCCTAACCTGGTGGCCTGCTTGCCCGCAGTCCACAAGCCCACAACCATGCTTAGCCCGTTGGCTAACGTGTGGTCCCGGCACTCTGTACCCAGCCGCCTACTTGCCGCTGGTGGTACGAGTCGAGTGCCCATCTTTCCGAAATCTACTTACGACCCATAACCTTTGTTTTGTAGAACCAAGACCAAATGTGTATTGTATAATAATGATATTCTACAACGTATTATCCATCTTTCTTTCCTCAGGAAATGTTCCAGCCTAGTATCTAGAGATACCTGGCTGTGTAAGAAAAGTAATTGCAAAGTAATTTTGGCTATCTGCAAATGAAAAGTAATGCTACTGTTAGGCCTGGGCGGTAAATTCCGTTCCGCTCGGGAAATTTGCGGAATTTCGGTAATTTCGCGTTCCGCAGAGAACGCGAAATTGTCAAAAATTCTGCGTTCCGCAACTTCACGAAATTTTTTGCTTGTTTGCGTTCTCAAAATGCGTGTTCGAGAGATATTTCCCCTCGAGCACGTAAACAGCAATGGCGAACAGTAAAAAAGCATCGCGAACAAGCAATTCTGCGTGTTCGCGGGGATTTTTTACCTTTTCGCAGAGATTTGCGTAACGCGATTATGCAAATTCCGCCCACCCCTAGTTTCAGTAAATGATTCACTGCATTTCAAACTGTATTTAAATTACATATGCTTGCAAAGTATTTTGATACTTACCTGTACCAGGCCTGGCTTGGTTCTAGAAAATTAATGTAACTAAATAATATTTTTAATCAAACAAATTGGGCTGAATTCAGTCTTCGTGTGAAGTATTATCTACTTTTACCTCTGCCTATCTTTGGCGATCCACTGGACTCTGTGCACACTATACCTTACTGTGGTATAGTGTATACCGAGCCAGCTTCCTACATGAATCACAGGCAACTTCTAAATGCAACTAATGAAATGTTGAGGCGAAAATTGTACACAAAGTTATCACAAGGGAACTGTAGGGGTACAGTTCCAGACAGTCCTAATTTGAACCTGCTCCCCAGTTATTCAAAGTAGTGGTAAGATCAATGCTACTCAGCAGGCTCAGTCCTAGGTCAGTGACTCCCACCTTTGCCTCCATTTCAGAGAAGGAGAAGCTGGGTGATCACCCATAGGCAGAGGCTACACTTGCGCCCGCTCTGGGTTTAAAATACAAATCCAGCTTCCTACAAGCAGAAGTTGTAGTGTGCAGGGGGCACCCACAGATGTAGGGCAGCTGTGTTGACAGGGTGTTGAGTGAGTCTGTGGATGCAGTGGTGGTAGGAGAACAGTGCTGGTGTTTTGCAGAGGATGTAGGGGAGTATTGAGTAGGGGACGCACCAGCAGATTTACAGCAGCTGTGCTGGCACAGTGATGAGGGATAGGATTGATGTTGTGGTGGCAGGAAGACAGAGCGGGCACTGTGCTGTGGATGTAGGAGAGCAGTGGTGGCAGACTGCTGACGTAGTGTGCAGAAGGGCACTCACAGATGTAGGGCAACTGTGCTACGGTGCTGGGGAGACTGTGGATGCAGTGTTGGCAGGGGGACAGTGCTGACGTTGTGGTGTGGATACAGGGGAGCAGTGGCTCACGTGGGGGATGGGCATTGCTGGTTGCCCAGTGAATGGTAGCATGAACAAGTCCTGCCTCTGGTGGCCATCTTGCTCTCCAAGGACATTTGAAATGGCATAGGATGTGACAGTGGACAGATATCGTTGAAATAAGCATTTCCTTTGGGTTCCCGGTACCCTTGTTGCCATAGGTGTTGTTTCAGTGCAATGCTTGGATTATACCCATATTCATCTTTTCGGGTTTTTGCTGTTTAGTGTTTCTGCTCATGGTTTGGTAAAGCTGATGATGTGTTGCAGGATATTCTTGCCTCTAGGGACTGTGGCTGTCACCCTGTAGGAGCAGCAGAGGGCTTTATGATTCACCAGACCTAGTGTCACACACGTATAGCGTGCAGTCACCCCATGCGTGACACAAGACAGCCCTGGAGTTCTGGTGTGATGACTTATCATTCGTTACACGCTCTCCCTCACAGTCACAAGATATAGTGCAAACTTAAGCACAAGGTGCACTACTAGGGCTTTAAGTGTGCTGCATCTCACTGGTGCTGGGCACCAGCAGTTTTTTAAAGGGGGCCTCAAAACGGGTCCATATCGGGTTCTGTTTTGAGCCCTGGCACAGGTGGTCAGTTATTTTCTGAACTGCATTGACACTGCTCACCTCTCACTAGTGTGCACTGCCCACTCTATTGGACTGGAAAGTATTTTCCTTAGACTCCTCCTTCTAGCATTATGCTTAAGTTAGCATTTGCTGCAACATTTTGCTTTTAGCCGCCATCTTGTGTGATGATCAAAACTAACTTCTGTTTCATCCTGCCTGCCTCAGCAGAAATCAGCTTCGACATTTTTTTTAATTTCTTCAATGCTGAGCTTTGTTGCCCTAATGAATACATTATTGTACCATTGCATACTCTTGTTAGATAGGCCTGTTCTCATACTTACAGTGGTGGGCACGGGCGGGGTGGCCTTAAAGCTGAGATAGCAAGTGTCTGATCCCAGGAGTGTAGCTCATCTTCTGTGCCTTTGTTAACCTGCTCCAACTGGAAATTTCCAGTTATGCGCGGGTCTTGTTGGGTATTGGAAATGTATAACCTCAAATGTCATATTGGCGTGGTCAGTCCCTCTGCAGCTATCCGAGGAGGCTGGTCAGACTGGACTCCGCTTGAGTGCAATACTAACATATAACTTGGTTTGTATTCTCTACTGTCTGACCGACTCTTCATTTGTATGGAAGGCTGAGAGGGGTCGCGAGTGACCTTGGTGGCCCTAATCGGGTCACTTCATTCAGTTGGTGCCCGAACAGGAACCCCATCGGGCGAGTGACCCATCTTTGCCCATGGATTGGTGAGGAGGACGGGCCATGTTGGGTCGGATGGGCGGCCCAGGAAGCCCTGCACGAGAAAGCCTAGTACTCGCAGCTGCCCCACCTGTCTGACCGGGCGGTGCATTGCCCAGTGGTCATCCTGGCTGGGGTCCTGAAAGGCAAAACCCTTGGATATGACCGTTTGATACGGAGAGTCGGCAGTGGAGAATATATTTGTTTGACCTGTGTGCACCAGGTGAGTTTGCTTTGGTTCTTTGTGATTGTGGCGCCATATTGGTTTAGATTTGTCACAGTCTGAGGATCATTTTGGAACAAGTGCTTGAATTTGTATTGAGTTCTTTATGAACATGGTACCAATTTTTTATTTGTTTTTGATGGGGTCTGTGGACCAACTTTGGTAACAGTGTCTGTGAAATATCTGTTTGAACAAGTAGTCAGCATGTTTTCTGTGTGTCGGGGTGAAAATGCCCTGTCTCAGTAGGCTGTGCTGTGTGGGGTGTTGTTGTTGTTCTGCTGATGCTCGGTTGGAAGAGAAACAGCCTGCGCCGGCAGAGGGCACTCTGAATTATGATATGTACGTTAAACATGGCCTTGGACCTATTATATTTAGTACGTTATGGCACAAATATAGAAGGGACAAGGCCAAGTTGCAGTGGCCATTAACAGGTACCTTTGATGACAAAAAATTGAATTACTTGCAGAAAAAAATGTTTGCCAAAAGAAGTAGACAGTCAATGTTTGATTATCTTCAGGTGTGGCAAAAGGAAGCTAAGCAGACGAGAATGAGAGCGGAGGTCCGGAAAGAAAAGACGCAGACAGTAACTCAGAAAGCTGTAGTGTATGACAGACAGAAAATAGAGAAAGGGATGGAGTGTGCGGATAGGAGGTTCAGATTGTAATGTGTCATGTCCTATGTTTCTAGGGAGGAAGATGATCCGTTCGTGGAGGAACTATTAGAGACTCAACCTCCACCTCCATATGCTCCACAGAGAATATTTCCCGCTGTTCCCCTGCCCTAGCCATCTGTTCCACCTGTTTCTGCGGCTCCTGTTTCTTCTGCTAGTGACCAGGCTGTTTTGGTCATCGCCTCCCTGACCTCTCTTTCAACTTCGATCCCTGCAGTTACCATGACTGCTAGTCTTCCTACTAGACCTGTCACTTCTGCATCTCTTTCCCCAGTTCTCAAACCTACTTCACAGCCTATGATAACATTGACAGATGCTTCCGTTGCTACTGCCTCTCCACTCTCCAATACCCCAACACCATTGTGTTTTGGAACTCCAGTGTGCAGATTTGAAAGTGGTGACTGGGCGACTGTTAAGGAGTGATTGGGATGGATGGTGATATGATCTGATGTGGGAGATGAAGGGAAGAGGATGGTAGCCAATCAGGCCGCCCAGTGGCCTCGTAACCCAGTTTACAGCATGGAGCATGTGTGAAGTGTGCTGAAAGATTACAAGCTGTTCGTGTAACAGCATGCCCTTAAACACATGTTAATTGTCCAAACAGTGGCTCTCGAACAATACATATACACACCTTAGATTAAAGACCCATAAAAGTGCACTATGCATTCAAGAAGAATTAGAGAAAAAGAACAGATAAAGAGAGGCCTGAAAGAACCATAATATCAAAGAAAATCTTGTACAATGTATAAATACTTTTAATCATGCAAAAAAACTGATTAAGACAGTTACACTCCTACACAATACAAAACACAGCACATATCAAAAATCAATCAAACGAACAATGGCAGAGGAAAATATTTCGAAGACAATCAACACAGAAAATAATCAAAGTATTAGTGTCCTCAATGATTTAGGCCATGTTGGAGGCGTCAACGGCGTTTCAACCCCAGGTGGTTTTCAGGGTCATCATCAGGGCTAGAAGATTCAGGATTGGGAAGCAACCACTTAGCACAAATTTCTAAAAAAGCTGTTTACCATGAAAATCCTCCTTGACTTCCACGTAGGAAGGTATATTTGTTATACATGAACAAGAAGGTCCAAAAGCTGAAATTACAAAAGTCAACTATCTGAATATCAAATCCTCAGTTGGGGGCATCCGAAAACCAGCGAAATACAATTACAATTCAGATTATGAAGAAGCTCAACAAAACATCCGAGCTATCTATCGAGAATTTTTATTGGAAAAGACTCGGCGTGTTGAATCTCCGAAATGCAGCGACCAGCACCAAATGCCGCGATGACATGTCAGCAACATTGATTGGATTGTGTAACAGTGCTTTGATGGCAAAACACCCTAGATCATTTATGATATTAGGGACCATGTGTATGCATCTGACATGGCGCCTGATCAAGTTTTTTGTAATGTTGCAGTGTTACTCGGTTATCGAGGTAGGTTAATTCAGAAAAGCCCAACGGCGATATCCCAGTTTCCAATGAGGGAAGTTCACCCCTTATATCACCAGAAATAATAGAGTTAAAGGATGTGCAGGTTGTTGTTGTATGGCAGTGGGTGGAAGCCCGTTTTCAGGTGCAATGGGTGGATACCTCGTGGAAAAGGAGTGAAGTATTGTCCCTTAAGAGCCAGTTACCCAATCCTAGAAAAATCCTACTGCATATTACAAGGGATTGACGGAAGCAGTCTCGTCGACAGTGATGATAGACATTGAGATGTTCTTTGGTTTGTTGGTGCCAGTTGATATTTGGCGGCAAGTACCTACGCAAGACCACGCTGTGGAATTGTGTGGTCCTTGGGAAGAGAGTAGATGAGGGACAAGGAGAGGAAGCCTGGTGAGAAGCATAAGGCTGAGAATACTAGCTTTGCCAGGTCGAATTATTACGTATATGCACTCTCTTATTCCCCGTAGAAGAGTAGATTGGGACAAGTTAGCAGCATGTCGCCAGAAGAAAGATGAAAGTGTGTCCGATTTTTTTACTTGGTTTGAGGGTGTGTTCTTGGATTTCAGTTGGCAGGACTTGTCAATGGAAGGAGGTGTGCGATTGTTCGTTAACAGATTTGTTATGAACCTGCCTCCAGAGATCGCGACTCGGTTGCAGGCCTTGGAGAGCACTAGGACTACCTCCTGCCCTTCGGTGATCTTGAGTATGGTGCAGTATTATGAGCATAGAGAGAACGAAGAGAAGGAAAAGGTGGAGATGACAAATAAGGAATTGAAGACAAAGGTATTGATGCAGCAGGCGTCTAGGAGCAACAGTGGAGGACATGGTACTGGTCCGGCCCGACAGCTGCCCCGCATTGGCAGGAATACTGCTAGTGCCTGTGGGGCCGAACCAGTACTCATAATGCAAGGAGGAGAGGCACTGGCGTAGTGAGTGCCCGGCGTTGTTGCAGAAGGTTGCGGCCCCTAGGTAACGGGGTTCTAGAGGACAGGGTTGTGGAGCAAGTGGACCCGACAGGGCTCAGGAAGACAAACCATTGCAGGGTCCTTGTGATCAGAACTATTTTGACAAACCTAGAGGGAGACAGTATTATCATGATGATTTGGACGAAGTGACTAGGTTGTCCCACAACTAGGACAGCCAGGTAAAGGGTGAGGGACCAGTTCAGATACTTGTAGATCAGCGCTGACCTCACATTACTGCTGGTTTGCAGGGCTCAGCTAAGGAATTCTTGGTGGATACAGGTGCAATGAATAGCTCTGTTTCTCATTCACTGGTCCCCAGGGGAGCCTTGTCTGGCCATAATAATGTTTCGGTAGGCTTTTCGGGTGTGCCGGTTGTGAGCCCCATTTCAAAACCCCTTGCCCTGACTATTGGTCATTTTACTGTTGATTCAACATTTTTGCTGACAACTAATTGAAGAGAAAATATGATGGGACTATGTTATGTTATGTTATTATAGGTCTTCTATAGCGCGTGGCTACTCCAAAGGAGTGTCCCGGCGCTTTATGGTCCAGACCAAGAAAGAGAAAAGAAACATACACCACATAACAATAAGAGAACAGAACAGCAAGGGCAGAATAGGACATTGTGAGACTCTAGTCAGTAAAGAGCCAGGTCTTTAAGCTCTTCCTGAAAGCAGATAAGTTGGACATGGAACGCAAGGACAGAGGTAGGGAGTTCCAAAGCTGAGGGGCTAACAGCCTAAAGGATCGCCCTCCGATACGGGCTTTCTTTATGCGGGGGACTACTGCTAATGCCAATGACTCTGATCTTAAAGATCGTGCCGGCAGATAGAAAGCCATCCTCTTTTGTAAGTATTGGGCCCCCGCGCCATGCAAGGCTTTATGAGCCAATGTCATAGCCTTGAACATTAACCGCTTCCGGATGGGGAGCCAATGTAAGGTTCGCAGTAGGTTAGACACCCTCACTCGTCGATGCAGGCCAAAGATGGCACGAGCGGCAGCATTCTGGGTCACCTGCATACGCTGTAAGAGGTATTCCGGCAGGCCCAGATACAGGATATTAGCGTAATCGAGTCTGGACCCGATGAGGGCCTGAACAGTTATTCTCCTATGGTCCTCCGAGAGTAGCGGAAAAAACTTCCGCAACATCCTGAGGATACCGAAACATGTTCCTGTAAGGGTCAGCACCTGAGATTTGAGAGTAAGCCCATTGTCTATTTTAATTCCCAAGTTCTTGGCTGACTCGGAGGAGTTGGCTGGAGGGAACATGTCAGCCGGCCACCACCCCTGCCAGTCCGGTTCCGAGGGGCATCCGAAAAAAAGTATCTCGGACTTATCCGAGTTGCACTTGAGGCTGTTCAGTTGGAACCAGTTAAAAACAGCCCCAAGGCACTCACGGATACTATCCCCCTCGAAATCTTCGCCCCTACGGCAGGTGAAGAGAAGCTGGGTGTCGTCAGCGTAGGAAACGATCTGGGCCCCAAAGGATTCCACCAAAGCCGCCAAAGGGGTCATGAAGATGTTAAAAAGAGTTGGGCTCAATACTGAGCCCTGAGGAACTCTGACTCCCAAAGGCGACATTTCGGCAGATCCAGGGGAGGCCCAGACTGTTTGCCGGCGGTTGGTCAGAAAGGAACGAAACCAACTGAACACCGAGCCCCTCAGACCGATGGCATGTAGCCTTATGAGGAGATCCTCATGGGGGACGGTGTCGAAAGCCGCCGACAGATCCAACATAACCAACATCACCCTGCCTCCGGCATCCAGCGCCTCCTTAACAATCTCTGAAACCTCCAGGAGTGCGGTTTCTGTACTTAGGTTAGGTCGAAAACCTGATTGAGACGCGTGCAGAAGTTTGTTAGATTCCAAAAAATTGGAGAGGACGCCATGAATATGTTTCTCCAAGATTTTCGTGAAAGCCGGGAGGAGCGAGATAGGCCTATAGTTAGCAGGGGTGTCTGGGGCAAGGCTAGGCTTTTTAAGAAGAGGGATGACCATGGCCTGTTTCCACAGATGTGGAAGGGCTCCCTGACTCAAAGAAAGGTTTAAAATGGGATTAGCAAGAGGGTTAAAAACTTCTGCCATTCTGGCTCGAAATTTGGCAGGGCAAGGGTCACGTGGTGATCCAGATTTCAAACTCATCATAAGTGCTAGTGAGGACGATTCCGTAAGAGGTGGGAACGCCGCTAGCACGGGGCCGGAGGTAGGCACATAGACTGACTCTTCCAATGAGGGCGGGATACCAGTTATAGGCCTCGGGGGAAAGGAATCCTGTATCTGCCTGATTTTGGTGGTTAAAGAAGTTGCATGCTACAATGTACTGTTCCCCGGCAGTTGTCTATATTACAAGGGGTCCTAGAGTGGTCAGCAGTGTTTGTCCAAGGATGCACCCCTTCCTGCTGAATTTAAGGATGTGCTGGCCACGTTGTGGGCTACAGGTGATACGGACGTAGGGCTGTGGCAGATACCCCCGGTTTCAATTAGGGTAAAAGACAATGCTGTTTTGCCTAGAATTCCTTAGTACAAGATACCGCAGGCTGGGGAGCGAGCTCTATTACAGAATATACACAACTTGATTAAGTCAGGAGTTGTTGAAGAGACGACTGCGAATGTGTGTAACAGTCCTATCCTTCCTATTCTTAAGAGGGCACCCTCGGCTTACTCCGATGACCAGCCTGATGTCTATCCCTTTATAAGTGATTTGCGTGAAGTGAATAAGATAGTGGTCCTTCTGTTCCCAGTGGTCCCTGACATCACTGCCCTTTTGACAATGATTCCTTCCTCTGCTAAATTATTTTCCGTAACCGATTTGAAAAATGCATTCTTTAGTATTCCGATCCATCCAGATAGCAGGCACCTGTTTAGGTTTGCCCTAGCCTGCAGGAGTTTTAGATTCTGTCGAGCTCCTCAGGGGTATACTGAAAGTCCCAGCATATATAGTCAAGCTCTAAAATGCCAATTGGGTTCCCTCACACTACCCCCAGGTAATGTATTGTTGCAGTATGTGGACGACCTGCTGATTGCTTCCGATACTGAAGAAGGTGGCAAAGATGCAACAGTTAAATTGTTGCTGCATTTGGCGCATCACGGACATAAAGTGTCCCTTTCAAAATTCCAATATTGTCGACAGGAGGTCACCTAATTAGTTCACCTACTGTTGAAGGAGGGAAGGAGACTAACACCTGAATGCATTAGTGCTATTGTTAAAATGCCCTTCCCTATAGAGGGATGTGCGAGCTTTCATTGCCATTACTTTGCATTGTCGGCACTAGATCCCTAACTTTTCATTACTAACAAAGCTGCCGCTGCAATTAACCACTAAAGATGTGCATGAACCCTTGTCCTGGACGCCTGAGTGTCAGCAAGCTTTTTAACAGTTCAAAGTTGCGCTTTGCTCTGCGCCTGTGCTTGGCACGCCTGATTACACAAAGTCATTCTTGATCTATATACAGGAGACGGCCGGTTGTGCACCTTCTGTCTTAACAAAGACATTTGGAGGTAAGCAGAGGCCATCTGCTTATTTTTCTGCTTTGCTCAACAACATAGCAAGAGCCCTCCCGAGCTGTCTAAGAGCGGTCACGGCTGTGGCCGTCTCTATCCGACAATCGGCGGGGCTCATTCTTGATACGGATCTCCCAGTTATGGTACCTCATGCTCTGGATACAATTTTGAATAAGACAAGGACGCAGCACCTTACTAGTGCGCGTCTGACTGGTTATAAGTTGACCCTTTTCACACCACTTGTCACGATCAAGTGATGTGCCATCCTGAACCCAGTCACGTTACTACCCCTCCCTTCTGAAAGCTTGGAAAGCGACATACATGATTGCATTTTATAGACTGAAGAATAGACGAAGGGGCAGGTAGACTGACTGATGTTCCCTTATCTGACCCCAAGGGGAACTATATGTTGATGGCTCTTGTTTCAAATTACTGGATGGCACAGCAACTGCTGCATATGCAACTACTACCCTACACACAGTAGTTGAGACATCATGAGTTCCCTATCAATCAGCCCAAGCATCAGAGCTAGTTGCCCTCCTTCGAGCTTGTGAGTCAATTGAGGGACTGCCTGTCAATATTTAAACTGACGGCTAGTATGCCTTCGGAGTTGCCCATAATTTCGGGCAGCTCTGAGAAGAGAGAGGCTTCCTGACATCACATGGGTTAAGGATTCAGAACGCTCCCTTGATACATAGACTTTTGTCATATCTGCACGCCCCAAGAAGTTAGCGCTAGTGAAGTGTAGTGCCCACAAGGCAATTACTGATGATGTGGGAAGGGGAAATGCATTTGCAGATCAAATAGCTAAGAAGACAGCTCGAACGAAGATGAAAAAGATGTTCGTGGCAGGTCCCACCCGATGTTACTATGTTTGAGGACACAATGGACAGTGTGAAAGAAATGCAGAGTGAGGCAATGATTGAGGAGTTGGCAATATGGCAGGAGAGTACAGCATTTTTAGACAAGGATGGGTGCTGAACGGATAAGCCAGGAAAGCAAAGGTGGATGCTGCCAGACGCATATGTCCTCCTTGTAGTCACCATGGCGCACGGGCAGGCTCACATTAACACCAAAGGTAGATGTAAACTACTAGACCCCATGTGGCAGAATGACAACATCTCCAAGACAGCTGCTCACCTGGTGAAATACTATATGGTATGCATGAAGCATAATCCTGGAAAAAGCACTCCTACACCCCTGGTCATATTGCAACCCCCTCTTTCCCTTTTGAAGTCCTTCAGATGGACTTCGTTGAGATGGATCGGGTCAACAGTTTGAAATACGTGTTAGTGGTTGTCTGTGCATTCAGCAAATGGGTTGAGGCTTATCTCACTAAAGAGAACAGGGCCTTAGCCATGGCAAAAGAACTCCTGAAAGAGTTTTCCCTCACTTTGGTTTGCCCCGTTTGATCTCGAGTGACAATGGCAGTCACTTCAATTCAAAGTTCATCCAGCTGGTGTGTGATGGCTTACAAATAAGGCAGCGGTTCCATGCTGCTCATCACCCCCAGTCAGCAGGTTTGGTTAAGAAGTACAATGGTATTATCAAACTGAAAATGGCACAAATTCAGGAAAGTACAGGACTGAAGTGGCCAGATGCTTTAACATTAGCCCTGTTGTCCACCAGAGCTATGTCTCACACTAGGACAGGGTTATCACCGTACGAGGTCGTGTTCGGCTGCCCTGCAAGTGTTTGGTAGACTACCCCTATGAGTGGACAAAAAAATCCCGTTCTATTCACCAACAGATCCAGGACACCCTGCTACTGCAGCCAGAGGGGCCCGGGCATGATATCCAACCTGGTGATTTCATCCTTGTAAAAAACTTCCAGCGGAAAGGAGGTTTGGAGCCATGCTGGAAGGGACCTCTTCAGGTGCTCCTTGTGACCAGGAGCACTGTGAAGGTGACCGGTCGGAAGAACTTGATTCACACGCACCATTGTCAGAAGGTACCACTGTCTCTTACCTATGACCAGTGGGTGCTTCAGGGCATTGGTGATCACGAGACGGAACAGGTGCTACACTCCATCCCCTTCTCTGATGCCCAACTGAAGTGGACGCAAACAGAGGAGGAGAACAACGCTGCGTTAAATGAGGCAGTGCCCCCTGAAATAAAGGCCATCTAGAATTCCCTTTCTATTGGCCCATAGTTGCTTGAGCCCCAGTCCATTGGCCCCTCTGAGTTTGAGCCCCTTTTCATTGATGACTCTGTGCCCGGAGTGACTAGATACAATTTGCGTCCTCGATGAAGGGACAGTGCACCAAAGGAGAAGTCAGATTAGTAGGGATAGACTGAGAGGCTGAAGAATAGAGTGTGTGTACCCTGTCTGTAGTACCAACGGTAATTTAGGGAAAGGGAGATTGGGGCATTGTTCAGACATTGGGCAGGATAAGCTGAGGGTGTCTTCCTGGAGAAGGGAGAGTGCCCTTTCCTGAACGGCGTGGCATTTCTTCCAAGGTCCGTGATTGCGCAGCCCCACCGAAGTGCTCACAATAGCACAACCGTGGATGAACAAAAGGAGTCTGCCACTGGCTCTTAACGGATGATGGGAACATTTTGCCCATTCCTTTGTTTCTTTGTTGCCAGCCCAAAGTCATTGCATTTTGTTTCCTCTAATGATCATGTATCTTTTGGTCGCTCAGTTGTTGAGGAAGAATAACCTTTTGAAGCCCCATGTTCAGAGAGGGATGGGGTGAATGGTTCAGTTGGTCAAAAGGGGGTAAAATAGTCTTCATAGTGATTGTTCTGGTCTCTATAATAGCTATACTTGGAATATTGTGGTTTCTGAAAGAAAAATACCATGTGCATTTTTTGATTGGTACAACACCTGTTCCCCCTGGGCATATATTTGTCACCCTAGCCCCTCACAAATGTGAACATAGGAAAACATATGTTGACAATGTGTTACTCCAAATGCTGCATCTGGCACATGGTACATCCAATATTACAAAAACTGTTAAATTTGCGGACTTCTCCCTTCTATAACACACAAGAATGATGTCTTGTTGTCAATGCCCTTCTCTTATCT
Source organism: Lissotriton helveticus (assembly GCF_964261635.1). Lineage (NCBI taxonomy): Eukaryota > Metazoa > Chordata > Amphibia > Caudata > Salamandridae > Lissotriton > Lissotriton helveticus. The sequence continues at coordinate 1,028,401,539 of NC_136063.1, forward strand.
TGGAAGCTGTGAATCATGGTTCCAGCTTTTTACTATGGTATACACCCATTATCATTCTGATGCTATGAATATGACCTCTGCGGACTACGAGACTGTATTAGAGTATATACATGTATATCAAGTGTTTACCCCGGGGGAACAAGGGGCCCCGATACGTTGTCTCCGACAGCTTGCATAAATGTCTATGAAAGGGAACATAATGTCACCTGGCTTCAAAATTAAATGTTGGATTTCCAGAGGTTTAATGTCACTGAATATAATAAGTCTCTCCAAATACGTAATATTACCCAGGATGTGGTTATGCCAGTGCCAGTGGTTAACACAACGGCGAGTTTCTGTGTTCATGGAATTGGAAAGGTTAAGGTGAGAGTGAGTAATTGCAATTACACCTATGTACTGAATTCCGAAAGTAGCCCACCTCTGTTGCCTCTGCACAATGCCTACTTTGTTTGCGGGTCCCAGGCTTATGTTTGGTTCCCCGGGGAGGGTCTGGAACGTGCTATCTCTTTCCTCCTTCCCCCAGTGTATACAGCGCCCTCCAACTACGACAGGGATTATCGATTGCAGAGTAGGAGTGCCCATATATCCCGTGTTCGAAGGGTTATTAAAACAGAGGACACTGATCAGACAGGCAAAACTTGGCAGCAGTTCACTAATGCTATGAAAGGTATTGTTCCCTTTTGTGGCCCCATGCCTAATATTCTCAACATCCGTGGGCTCACTAGGGTGGTGGAAGGGGTCATTAACACCACAGCAGGGATCCTGACCAACCTAACAGCTGAGCTTTAGGCTACGAGACTTGTTGCATTGGAGAACAGGATGGTGTTAGACGTCATCCTAGCTGATCGGGTTGGAGCTTGCCACATAAATGGCAGTAGCTGCTGTGTTTACATACCGGATTACACCCCTAGTGTCTATACTGTGATACAGAACTCCACAGTCTTGCATCTGACATACACAAAGAAAATGTTACATGGTCTTTTACTGGGTGGTTTTGGGGTCTATTCACGTCTTAGGGTTGGAAGATTTTCATCTTCCTGATAGCGATAGCTGGTATCATATTAAAATGCTGTCTGTGCATACACTGCCTTTCCTGCCTGCTGTGCCTGCTGTGTACAAATACTGACGCCCCACCCCAAAGTCCCAGACCATGACTCTAAGACAAAGGCCATGATGATGCAGGATATCCAGGACCTGATGTCAATCGATGAGGGCCTTTTCGAATATTGATGGTATATGAATGGATTTGTAATATGCTCATTACATAATGCTGACAGTTCTAGCTCTAAATAGTAGCAACAGTAGTTAGCAAATGCTCAAAGGGGGTCTGTTGGACTGGAAAGTATTTTCCATTAACTCCTCCTTCTAGCATTATGCTTAAGTTAGCGTTTGTGGCACCATTTTGCTTTCAGCCGCCATCTTGTGTGATAATCAAAACTAACTTCTGTTTCATTAAGTTATTTATTTTATTTGCAAAGTTTTATATAGCGCTGGCTACATCCGGAGGCATTAGAGCGCTTTACATGAGGATCAGCGAGTTACAGCTTACATAATTACATGGCTAAAAATAGACAGGAGAAATACATGAGATTACACAAAATTATAAATTGTTAGCGCATGCACACGTCTTATGGGGAGTGAAAGGTAAAGGGGGAAAGGTAAAACAGGGGTAAGAAATGCAGGTAGGAAACACAACCTGGGGACGAGTAAAACAATCTCTGATGTCCTACTGGGTAGGTGATGGCTGAGGGATGAACCAGAGCCAAACTCCTCAATAGCTGCATAGGACAGCTCCACCGGGCATCAGCCAAGGTTGCTCGAGCACTGCGGTATGTACAGACAGTTATGGTTTCTGCCCAGGGGACATCGGTAAAGTTCCATCAAGAGCATCGGTCACGGAGTTACAGGGAAGCGTTATCCGTCTCAGCCTCCAGCTATCCCCAGGTCAAGAGTGGTGAGCGGAGAGGTAGAAGGGGTAATTCCAAAGTCTGCAGATCATCCCCATTCTCCGCAGTAGTAGTGAGAGTTGGGTATTTGAAATTTGGGCATTTCTTAGCCTCGACCAGATTGTTTGCCGTGGGTGGATTTCTTTTGTGGCAGCCTTTCCGGTGCAAAGGTTGGTGGTGTGCAGCGTGGCACCCGGTTTGAATCAGAGGAACAGCCCCGGTGCACGTCTTGGCGGTGCACTTGTTGTGAGGCTTCCATGGCGCTCTGAGGGAATGGGCGTGTCTCACAGCAGTGGTCAGCTGGGAAATTCACCCAGAGGGCAGAGACAGCAGTAGCTGACATAGCTGACATTATTTTGGCGGTAGATACAAGGGGAATGCCTCACCAGGCTATGAGGCAAACCAAGGAGCCTGCAGGGCAGAATTCAGCGCAAACCCAGGGGCTAAGACAGGAATCTCCACTTGTGAGCACTGAGGTGAATGCAGGTAAGCCCAACGACTCCTGTCTTTTGAAAAAGCAGCTGGAAAATACAGGCAAAGGGAAGCAGAGGAAGTTAACGGAACATGTACAAGCCGGGGCCTGAAATTAACTAAGGCAGTGGAAGAAGGGGGGCTACACTTTATGGTGATAATCTAGCCATTACCCCTGTGTTGCCCCAACAAGCAATCACTGATTTTTTCAAAACAAAGGATGGAACAGGGAGCCAAATCTCCATTGAATCTCCGGGTAAATCATGCGCCAAGATATTTATTCAAGTCTTACGTGAAGGAAAGGGGGGCACCATCTTGGTACACCAGGAGGATCAGGAGGATCTGGAGGATAGTGAGACGCTGCCTAAAGTTGTGGGCAACAACGGTCCTGCACTCTATGCAACCAGCACACTCCCAATAGATGGGACAAGGGATCTGGGAGGGATCACTGGTATGGATGTTACCCCGAGAACAATGGCGCAGGGAGGTACTGGGAATGAATCCTAAAGGGTACCTGACTTCCAGCTAATGCCCTATCTATGCTACCTGATGGTGCCTCTGGGGAGCCGGCTTATACCATAGGTCTAGACAGGTTATTATCTATCGACATAACATCGGATGGGACTGATAAATTATTTTCCCACACTGAGGAGTCAAAGTCAGGAATCCCGGATTCCGGCCGCAGTGAAACAGAGTGCAGTTTATCAACTTCAAACTCTAGCACACTCAAAGCACCAGAGACTGCACTCAAATGCCCAAAACATTGGAGAAGTTCCAAGGGCTGTAAGGGCCATACAGAATCGTGAAAAACACAATGGAAGATGCTCTGCTGGCCCTGGACTGAAGTGGGATTATGCCCATACAAAGATGACCCGTAGACGTGGTTCCCGTCCAGGTAGAACACTCCTTAGGTGGACATCAAGCTGAGGGGGCAGCTACTATGAACTCTGGCTTGAGTTTGAGTTTAGAGAATATTAAAGGGCACTGGGCAGAGACACAGGCTGATGGAAGGAAAGCAAGACAGGCTAAAAAGAAGTTGGAAGGAGCTGTATGAAAAATAGAGAGATTGGTGAAAGGTTGAACACCATGGAAGAGAGAACATCTATTGTTGAAAGTGAACTGTCTTCTGTAAGAGAGCAGACCAAGTCTCATGAAGCGCAACTAACAGATGCCATGTGGAAACTGGACGATTTGGAGAACCGCCACAGAAGAAATAACCTTCACATCCTTGGGATCAAGGAAGGCCTGGAAGGGGATTGCATTTGTTCTTTTATTCTTGACCTCCTTAAAGTAGCTTTCCCCGAGCTTACGGGTTGGGACTGGGAGCGCAAACTGCAGAGGGTTCACTGGTTTCCATTTACCCCTCATGAAATGTCTTGTAGTGATCTAAACCAATCAAGAGCCATCTTGGTCTTTTTTGGCAATTTTATGCTTAGGCGGGCCATATCAGAGAAAGACAATCCTTAGGCAAGACGGCAGAATAAGGAGTTTTCCTTTTTTGTCCGCCCTGATTTCTGACATTACAGTGGAGCGCAAATGGCGATTACTGCAGTTAATCAAGCCTTATTAGGTTTCCGGTTTTGAAGCATTTTTGCTGTCCCCAGCTAGGTTGAAAACAATTGTTAGAGGGTCTGTAAGGTTCTTTAATTCCGAAATACAAGCCAGAGAGCATTTGGACTAGGCTTTGACGGAGTAAAAAATTGAATAAAGCAGGTTAGATAAGGGAGCACTGTATAAAGTGGATCTTGCCCAATCCCCTTCTACAAATGGAGGGGGTGACATCAATACAGAGAACAGGAACATTGGACCGAGCCACAGCGAATCCTAAGAGAATGTGGCTTTGGGACATTTGGGATAACTGGGTAAAGACAGCATGCCACTGATTGTTATCTCTTTTTTTGCTTCTCTTTTCTTTTCTCTTCTTCCCTTCTTTTCCTACATTATGTGATGAGTTTGTTATTTTTACTGGTCCAATGATTAATACCAAGATAAACAGGTAGCTTCAGAGGAAGGAGCTCTTCCCCTATTGCTACCATGGTTTAAAGCTTAGCACCTGTTTAAAGGAGTCTGTTCCAGGCTGGCAGCACGTTTAAGTCTCGGGATGTTTTTTTTACATTCACTCCATTGGGGAGAGGCCGAGATCTTCCAGTCAGATGCAGCTGCTTGGATCACTTGACACCTGATAGAAAATGGAAAATGAGGTCTAAAAAAAAAACCCAACAAAAAGAGGGCCGAGGTCAGATCTCGCGAGATAGGGGGTTCCTTATATAGATAATTTATTTTAAAATGGCCCCTCCCTTTTTTTATTTATATTTTTTGATTGGTCTACTTTCTGACAGTATGGGGAAATACTTTTTCCGGCCCGCTCTTGCTGTGTCATGCATGGTTGGCTTAGTCTATAATAATGGTTGTAAGGGGTGTCTAGGGGGTCAGGGGGGTGGGTGATGCAGCGGTTCTTGCTCTCTATCACTCAGACCTGGTGGTTCTGGCAGCTTTCAAGGGTAGGGGGGTAGATGGAGGGTTGGGTGAAAGGGGGCACGGGGTTTGGGAAGGGGGTCATGTGGCAAAAAGTTGGTATGTAATTTGCAACAAAAGTTTTTTTTTTTTCCAGAGTTCCTATTAATTGTTGAAGAATACTGTGCAAATAAGAATGGTACAGAGAGTTTTTTGTGGGAAGCATATGCCTGTGTCATTATGGACAGTAAAGATGATCTATCGGTATAATGGCTAAGTTACGTATCGCCACTGTTAATATCTGTGGACTAAATGACAGTGCTAAAAGAAGAAAGATTCAAGAAGATATTACATTTCTACAAGCAGATCTGCATTGTCTTCAGCAGACTCACATACATGGAATGACAGTAATTTGCTTAAGTCTTTGGGGCTAACAGTTGTTGCGTATACAACTCAAGATGTTAGGACTAAGGGGGTGGCCATTTTAATGAAAGGCAGTGTTATTACACCTGGGAGAAAGGCGGTGGATAAAAATGGGAGATGGATAATACTGGGTGTATAGGAGGTATGGGTTCATTTACATTATGTTCAGTCTACGCTCCAGTATTAGATTACCCTGGTCTATTGAACATTTTAGCACATGGACGTCTCTGCACACGTTTGCCAGACACTATTGTCTGGATTCTTAGCTTCGCTGGGAGGTATCTGTTCAAAGGTATGGAATCTGCAGCTAGATGTCTCTATCAGATGGACTTGTTACTTACCTTCAGTAACGCCTTACCTGGTAGACATATGATCTAGCCGCAAATTCCTTACCAACCCGCCCATCCATAAGGTGCAGGACCATCCTGGCCTGCATCTTATGTAGTCTGCGGGGATATGAATATTAATGGGTCCAGAGGTGCTTCAGGTGGTCAGGGGGTCTCTAGTGAGGGGCATAAACCACAGTCCTCTAGGGCAATTAAAAAACTTAAGGGATATTGGATTGGTGGATGCATGGCCTAGTTTAAACGCCCATGAGCCTGGATATACCTATTTCTCTGCTCCTCACCACAAATTTGCTAGGCTGGATTCTTTTTTAACTTCACCATCCTTGCTTCAGGAGGCCCGGGCGGAGCTTTTTCCCAGAGTAATGTCTGATCAGAATACTGTTGTTCTGAAACTCTCTTTTGTGGGACTTAGAAAGGAATATAAGAGCTGCTCTTTTGAGAGGGCACTCCTATTTTATCAAGAATATGTTAAATATATGAAGGGTTGGATTATGGAGTTTTTTGGTAACCACAAGGATAATGGCCCACAGAAATGATTTAGGATGCTTTCGAAGCAGCAGTAAGAGGAGGTACACTGTGATATAGCTTGATCAAACAAAAGAAAGGGACAGGGCGGATTAAAGGGCTCTATCAAAAACTTGCTTTTTTAAAGAGTTAATTAGTACTGTGACCAGAGGAGGACATATTTCTCATGCTCTGAATTCAATAACTGTAACTAAAGTCTGTCTGAATGATTTTAATGACAAGAAGACAGCAGGGACATTCCTTGCCAAGAGACAGGATTGCTACGAATACAGCGAAAGTGTTGGCCGATTATTAGCAGTAACGGATAGGCAACAGATGGCAGCAGGGCATATAGAGCAGGTTAGCAACATGCATGGAAATATAGTCTCAGACCCTGCAGACATTTGGGAGGCCTTTATGGTATTTTATGAGGAATCATATAGGGCTTTCCCTATAGTTAGCCTCCAACTGTATGGTGAACTGGCTGATTTTACCACAAATCAATCAATCAATCAACAGCATTTGTAGAGGCACTACATACCTGTGAGGGTCTCAAGGCACTGGGGGAGGGGGGGGGGGCGCTGCTGATCAAACAGCCAGGTCTTGAGTAGCCTTCAGAAGGTTAGCCGGTCTTCGGTCTTTTGTAGGTTCAGTGGGAGGGTGTTCCAGGTTTTGGCGGTGAGGTGGGAGAAGGACCTCCCGCCGGTGGTTTTCCTTCGGAAGCACGGGATGGTGGCAAGTGCGAGGTCAGTGGAGTGGAGCTGGCGGTTGGGGGTGTAGAAGGAAAGACGTTTGTTGAGGTAGTCTGGGCCGGTCTTGTGGAGTACCTTGTGTGCATGGATGAGGAGCTTGAAGGATATCCTCTTGTTGATGGGTAGCCAGTGCAGGTTTCTCAGGTGGGGGGTGATGTGGCTGTGACGTGGTATGTCGAGGATCAGTCGTGCCGAGGCGTTTTAGATGCGTTGTAGTCGTTTGATGAGCTTGGTCGGGGCTCCTGCGTAGAGGGCGTTTCTGTAGTTGAGTCTGCTACTGATGAGGGCCTTCTTGTTTCTGTCGGGATCCACCTGTAGATTTTGCGGAGCATGCGGAGGGTGTTGAAACAGGAGGAGGAGATGGCGTTGACTTCCTTGGTCATGGAGAGCGTTGAGTTGAGGATGATTCCTGGGTTGCGTGTGTGGTCGGTGGGTGTCGGGGCTGCCCCCAGCGCCGTCGGCCACCATGAGTCATCCCAAGCTGAGGGTTTGGAGTAGAGGATGAGGACTTCCGTTTTGTCCGTGTTCAGTTTTAGTTGGCTGGTCTTCATCCAGTCGGCAACGGCCTCGTGGGGGTTGGCTTTGGCGGTGATGGGGTCCTTGGTGAGGGAGAGGATCAGTTGAGTGTTGTCGGCGTAGGAGATTATGTTGAGGTTGTGCTGTCCGGCGACGTATGCGAGCGGGGCCATGTAAATGTTGAACAGTGTCGGACTGAGGGAGGAGACCTGGGGTATGCCGCAGATAATCTCGGAGGCTTAGGATCGGAAAGGGGGGAGGCAGACGCTCTGGGTTCTGCTGGAGGGGAAGGAGGTGGTCCATTCCAGGGCTCTATCTCAGATCCCTGCGGTGTGGAGGCATGTTCATAGTGTGCGGTAGCAGACGGTGTCGAAGGCGGCGGAGAGGTCCAGGAGGATGAGTGCTGCGGTCTCACCGTTGTCCAGCAGTATCCAGATGTCGTCAGTGGCAGCAATGAGGGCAGTCTCGGTGCTGTGGTTGCTGCGGAATCCTGTTGGGGGAAGGGTCCAGAATTATGTTTACTTCGAGGTATCGGGTTAGCTGTCCGTTGACAATCTTCTCGATGACCTTGGCCGGGAATGGGAGTAGAGAGATGGGCCGGAAGTTCTTGAGGCCTTTAGGGTCAGCCTTGGGTTTTTTGAGTAGGGCGTTGATCTCAGCGTGTTTCCAGCTTTCTGGTAAGGTTGCGGTCTTGAGGGAGAGATTGATGACGTTGCGCAGGTGGGATGCGATGGAGCTGCTGGCTTTGTTGAAGATGTGGTGTGGAAATGGGTCTGATGGGGAGCCGGAGTTGATTGTGCTCATGGTCTTGATGGTGTCAACGATGCTCACGCTGGTCCAGGCTAGCAGGGGGTCGTGGTAGATGGTGTGCGGAGAATCTGTTGCATTCCTGTCTGTTGGGGTTTTCTGGGTGTTGAAGCTGTTGTGGATGTCTGCTATCCTACGGTGGAAGAAAGTGGCGAGGGAGTCGCACAGGGCTTGCGACGGCAGGATGTCGCTGGTATTAGAGCTGGGGTTGGAGAGTTCCTTCACGATGTTAACGAGCTCCTTGCTATTGTGTGTGTTGTTGTCGAGGCGGTCCGTGAAGGAGGTCCTCTTGGCCATCCTGATGAGGTGGTGGTGGTCACGGGTGGTGTACTTGTGGGCTGCGTGGCTGTCCAGGGTCTGTTCGCTGTGCCATTTCTTCTCTAGCTTCCGGCAGGTTCGCTTGGAGGCAAGGAGTTCTGGGGTGAACCAACTGGCCCTCTTGCTGGTGGCTCTGTGGGGGGGTTTCTTCAGCGGGTCGGGGTGTTGGCGCAGTCGTTGATCCTGTGTCTGAGGTTGCGGGCAGCGTAGTTGGCGTTGGAGGGTTCGGTGGGTGGGCTGAGAGCGAGGTTTGTGTGAAGTTGGTCTTCGGTGATTTTTCTCCAAAAACGGCGGGGGATCTGTTGGGTGCAGTGGTGTATGGTGGGTTTCTGGAAGGAGAAGTGGATGCAGCGGTGGTCGGTCCAGAGGAATTCGGTGGTGTAGCTATAGGCGACATGGGGGCTTGCGGAGAAGATGGAGTCAAGCGTGTGGCCTGCGGAGTGGATGGGCGTTGTGACGAGTTGTCTCAATCCGAGGTTGTCAAGGTTATTGATCAGGGTTGTCGAGTTGCTGTTGCTGTTGTTCTCCAGGTGAAAGTTCAGATCTCCGAAGAGGATGTAGTCGGGGGAGGTCAGGGTGTGCGTGCTGAAGAAGTCTGCTATGGAGTCACTGAACTGGGGTCAGGGTCTGGGGGGTCTGTAGACAAGGGTGCCTCTGAGGGTGGAGTTGGGGTCTGTGTGGATCTGGAAATGCATGTGTTCGGCAGAGCTGAGAGTATCGTCAGTGCTGGTCGAGACCCTGATGCTGTTCTTGTGGACGATGGCGATTCCTCCTCCGACTCCGTTGGTGCGGTCTCTGCGGGTGATCTTGTAGCCAACAGGTATGGCTATGGCTATGGCTATGTCGGATGTGGAGAAGTTGTTCTTCCAGGTCTCTGTGAGGAAGGCGAAATCCGGGGATGCTGTGACGAGCAGGTCCCAGAGCTCAACGGCGTGTTTGCGTGCGGAGCGGGGGTTCAGTAGGATGCATGGAGGAGGAGGTGGTTGGGGTCTTTCTTGGCGGGTTGTTCGGTGGCTCCGATGCTGGAGTAGCTGCAGTTCTGGCAGGTGAAAAGACCATGTGTGCATTTCGGGGCGGCCTTGAAGCAGGTGTTGGTCCTTCCTGGGGTGAGAGCATGGAGTGTGCTGGCATCAAAGTGGTGGTGGTCGTCGTGGCAGGTGCGGGGATCACGGGTTATGGCGCTGGGCGCAGTCCAGGCATGGACGGGCGCAGATGGGCTTGCCTTAGGCGCGCCTTCGGCGCACCCGCTACGCGCATCCACCCAGCAACCGCCATATATGGGGATGTGGGAGGGAGGAGTAGCTGGGAGGCGGGAGGCAGGGGCAGCGCATGGCAGGGATGGGGCGTGGCCACAGGGGATGCAGCAGCGGGAACGGGCAGCGAGGGGGGGACAGAGGAGAAAAATGAGCACAAGATGCAAAAGTCAATCAGAAGAAAAAACAGGCAAAACAGTGGCAGCGGGGGGAGACGGGAAAACGGGCACAAGATGCAGAAATCAAACAGAGGAAAACAGGCAAAACTATGTCAGCGAGGGGGAAGACTGGGGCAAAACGGACACAAAGATATAAACCTAGGGCCTACCACTTGCCACGAGGGATGAGGCGCATGTGGTAGCCTGTGGGTGGAGATGGGCCTCAACTTTCAGCAGCGGCAGGGCACACTGGTGGAGCTGTGTGGTGGGGGAGCAACCTACCAGCCGGTCAAGGGTCTTTCAGGAGGAGGGTGCCCTACTGGGGTTGGATGTTTCTTTTGAAGAGTTCCACATAGAATGCGGAAAATGCCTCAGGGGATTGTTTTTGTGCAGGATGATGCCCCTTCCTGCACAAAACAATCCTCCTTGCAATGCAGCTACCCTTGTACCATGGTGCAAGGGTGCCTGCGTTGGCACTAGGCAGACAAAACAGTGCCAGCACTGGGACATATAGCTCAAGGCCCTTAGACAACTCTTCTGTAGAACAATGGGAGGAAGTGCCATGTGATTGGTCAGACTTTCACCTGAAATTGTGACAGATTTTCAGGTGCATACCTTATGCGAGGCTATGGGCCTCTTTCCAAACTGGCAGTGACTTATTCCTATGTTAAAGGCAATGAGATGGTGGTCCGACCATACTCGAACTTCAGGTGTGTCAGGGGAAATCGTGTGATGATTAGTAAAAATTAAATAAAGTTAGTGCCGGCTATGTGAGTCGGACTAGTCACACATCGAGAAAGCTTTAGTACGGCCAAACTATCCATAAGGCTCCTTCCCTCCTGGTGATGGGACTCATCCAGGCATGGCCAGCACAGGTAAGAGTGGTGGGGCGGTCGGGCGCTCTTACCTGTGCCAGCAACGCCTGGGCTCACCTACTTGACAGTTGAAGTCACCAAACAATGTGAAGTTGAAAAATGTAAGTATATGAGGAGAAAGTGCATCTCCTAAGTCTGGTGACGGAGATAGTTGGGAATCTGTGCTGTCTGGAGTTGTCGAGGGTTGAGGAGGAGGTGGTAGGGGGGATGGGAGTTGGGGAGATTGGGGATAGCTGGTCACTTAGGTTACTTAAGTTAATATAACTAATTAACAATACAGTGTATCCAATCATAAAACCACATCCTTATAAACTTTCATGGTGTACACTCAGGAAGGATAAGAAAGATCAACAACAACAACAACATACGGATGTCTTCAATAGAAATGGAAAGGGGCTTGCGGCAGCTATAGAGTGCACCTATGGAGACGCCGCGCTTGTTCCGGAGGGTGAGAGCAGCAGTCAGGGGCAGGACTAAGAGCTGGTATCTCCCAACAAATATGACTCTCATACACGTGTATTCAAATGATCTCTCTTCGGCGGTATATACTGGGTACCCGCTTTCTTACACGTGCGTGCGTAATCATTGAGTCATTTTTTGTATTGTGCACCCTCCACCAGGAGGTTTTGCCTTAGGTTTAAGGCAGTAGTGATCGTGGATAGTGGGGGGGGGTTATGGTGGTGGTGTAGTTGTTAAAAATCCGGACAGCCAGACAAAGACAGTTTTAATAAGTCTGGATTCGGACTGTAAGTAAAAAGTTAGGTGCACTTTCTGAATTGGTTAGGGATTCAAGTGCATATTGTATATAGAGTTTAAAAAGAGGTCAACATGTTTCAGCCTTTGGTAGTCAGAGGATCTTAGGCTTTCGTCAGGACCAATGGGGGTGAATAAATAGTGAAAAAATCGTTGTGAGAAGAAAAGAGGTAAATTGACCGGATTCCTCGTGATTCAAGGTTTCATTGTACCTGAAAAATAAAGAAACACACACACAAACAACAAACAGGGAGATGGGGTGCGGGAAAACACATATTATGTACAATAGTACCTTTTAGTTATTTAAGGAACTAGAAAATGGCAATACTTTTCTCATACTCATTTCAGGCGTCAACTCTTCCTTCGTCATACTTCGGTGGGCAGGAAAGACTAATACTGTATTTAGGTGCCCATAAATTTAACATTGTACTTTCTTAGTGCGTGTTCTATAGTGAGAACCGTTGTAATTTGTGGCCGCTTTTGTGATTGCATTCACACTCCAGTCACACCATGCTTACTATCACATATCATTCAGGTGTTTGATTTTTTTCGTGCCGAAATGAATTATGCACATGCTCTTATGACCCGAGATTGTCTGTGAGTCATTATTTGGGCAGTGCATTGTGCGTGACTCGAGTGGTGCCCAATGCGCTATGACCGCTTTTATTCCTCGTGCATACCTTGTTATATTTGAAGAAATACTTCCTCGGGGATTAAGGCTGATCGAGAGAGGTCTTACTAGAGGTGTATTAAAAACAAAGTGTTACCAGAGGCGATCTCGTACTTGCGGTTTTGCTCTCGCGCTTGGTGCGCTCGGCTCTCAGCGTTACCTTAGTGCCTTCTTACTCGCTCTTCGCCGCATGTGCTGGCTCTGCCTGTCATCACCCGGAACTACAGGGCGGTGTAGTTCCGGGTGGATTTAAACGTAGTGATGCTAAAAATGGAAGAGTTACTTTCCGGTCGTTCTTTCTTAGCATTGCTACTTGCCCATTTTTCACGGGTTGGCGTTAATAAAATTAAATTAAAATAAAATGAAGTAATATTTGGTAGCAATTAGTTTACTAAGATTAGTTGTGCAAAGAATTATTAAATGCATCAGTTTTAGAAAAGATGCTTCACGATCGATCCAAGTCGATGGTTATTGCTATCTTATGGAATCTCTAATGTATTTTATTTAACTTTTGGGGGGATAACTAGGTGAAATTACAGGTGAAATTACAATATTTGGTAATAATGTTACGAAGGGATATTGCTCGTTTCAGCCGTTTTTTGTCGAGTTGGTGGCCCAAGGTGCACGTGAGGGAATTTTTTAAGCTAGTATGTTATAAGTTGGCATGGGAATTACCAAGTCTTGTGTGAAGGCACTCAACTTCTATTATGCTCTCATAAAGCACTGCCAAATATTTCGGGTATGTGGTGTGAGCAGAATAAACAGTCCACACGTGTTCTCTGTTTGAGGTACATTGTTACAGACGGGCTTGGAATATTAATTATCTGTTGAGGGACAGCCAAGGAACAGAATCGTTAAGGCCCTGAGTATCTGTTTTGAGCCTGTGGACCCAACGTTGTTCCTTTTCGAACAATATTCTTGCAGCGTTTCTGTCTACTGTGTCTAGACTTTCTAGGATTACCCAGTGCAGGTCATTGGCTGTATGTTGTTTCTCTTTGTAATGTGATGACATCTTTGTCGTGCTTTTCTTGCAGTTCACATTACTCCTGTGTTCACAGAGTCTCTGTTTGGCTTTTCGGCAGGTCATCCCAATATATCGCATGTCACAAGGGCATGTGATCATATATACAACGTGGCTAGTGTTGCAGTTAGTGTGTTTTTTCAGTTTCCATGAGAAGTCTGGAAGTAACTGCAGTTCTTTCGTTGGTTCTGTGGTTGCACACACTACGCAGGTCCCACAGGGGTAGTGTCCAGTGATTGGGGGGTTATTCCATAGACCTGGTTGCTGTTTTTTCTTTTTCGGAGGTGGTCTTGTGTGGACCAGAAGATCTTTTATATTGCTGCTTCTTTTGTTTGCAAATCTTGGTTTTGACCAGGTCAGGGTGTTGGATGTTATAATCCTCCAGTTACGGTTGATTATCTTTTTCACGTGGTTTGTTATTGGGCTATAGGTTGTTACACAGGTAGTCCTGTCATCGGTCTGCTTTGGGTGACTTTCAAGTAGAGATCCTCTTGGTTGATTTCTAGCTCGTTTGGCACAGGAATTGATAATTCTTTTGGGGTAATCTCTAGCCGTTAGTTTTTCACAAAGATCGGTAGCTTGGGATTTATAGTCTTTTATGGAACTGCAATTTCTCCTTAGTCGTAAAAACTGACTGTATGGCAGGTTTTCTCTCAAAGGGCGGGGATGGAAGCTATTGAAGGATAGCAGACTGTTCTTGGCAGTGGGCTTGAAGAATGTTCGAGTTTGTAAGGTGTTTCCTTCGGCAAAGATGGTTATGTCTAGGAAATCGAGGCTCTGCGCATCGGATGTGTATGTGAATTTGAGGCATTCATCTTGATTGTTCAACCACCTATGGAAATCTGTTAATGATTCTCTGTCTCCTTTCCAAATTAAAAAGATATCGTCAATATATCTCTTCCAGAAGAGTATATGACGAGAGAAGGGGTTGTTTACATTATGGATGTAAGTCTGTTCGAAAGTGCTTACGTAGAGACCTGCCACGCTAGGAGCAAAGGTACTCCCCATAGATGTACCATGTTGCTGGAGATAGAGGTTGTCTTTATATTGGAATTTTTTTTCCATAAGGGCCAGTCTGCAGCATTCCAGTACGAAGTGTCTTGGAGTTCGATGGTTCCATTCGATGTTGAACAATATTGGTTCGAGAGTCTCTAAAGTCTTCTGTTGTGGAAGGCTTGTGTAGAGGCTCTCGACGTCTAAACCTACTAAGAGCATGCTGTTTTCTGAGTACTCAAAGTTCTCCAACTTATTGATCAGGTCACGTGTGTCTTTTAGGTAGGTAGGCGTGGTCTGGACCAGTGGTCTCAGGTACTGGTCCGCAAATTGTGACAATGGTTCTAGAATGGAATTGATCCCCGAGACAATTGGTCTTCCTGGTGGGGGCATCTTGTCTTTATGTGTCTTGGGTAGGGAGTAAAAGTATGGCGTAACTGGTTCTTTTGTTATCAGATAGTCCGCCTCTTTTTTAGATACCCAGTTGTTACACTCTGCTTCCTCAATCATCAGGGCTATTGTCCTTTGTAAACGTGGTGTTGGGTCAGTTGTAATCACTTGGTAGAATTTGGTGTCCGCTAATAGAGTCATACATTGATTATCATATCCTTCTGCTGATAGTAGGACTACACCTCCGCCTTTGTCCGCAGGCTTGATGACTATGTCATGATTATCTTTCAATTCAGTCAGAGCGATTTTTTCCGCTTTTGTTAGGTTCTGGAATGTTCTCGGAGGATGTTGATTTAGTTCTTCAACTTCCTTCATGATGGCCTGTTCGAAGGTACTAATCTCAATGGGTACTTGTGAGTTAAGTGGGCAGAAAGTGGACTTGTTTCTTAAAGAGGTGTCTCCTTCTTGAGGTTGTTGTTCTCCTTTGAAAAACGCTTTCAGTTTCAGCGTGCGGCAAAAGTTTGCAAGTTCGCACTTTGTTCTGAAAATATCTGTTTTTGGGGTTGGCACGTAGCCCAATCCTTTGTTCAGGACACTTGTCTGGTTCTCTGTCAGTTCTAGTCCTGTTAGGTTGACTATTAGATTGTCGGGCCTTGTCCTGTGTTGGCTTTGGTGACGCTTCTGGTTTGAACCTGTCGCGTCTGGTCGGACCATGTTATTCCTTTTTGCCTGGACCTCCGGTTGTTCTGGCCATTCCCTAAAAAAGGACGGCCTTGCTGGTAATTTTGAGCACCTTGTGGGGGCATTTGGTGGTTCATGGGTATCGGGAAATATGGGTTTGGCCACCCTTGAAACTGGGGATTAAATGGATGGAATGGTATTCCTTGTCCATTGTTTTGAAAATGAGGGGGGCGCCAGTAGTTGCCACGGCCTCTTTGTTGTCCTCTTTTGTTCCTGAAGTTTCCGCGACCTCGTGGTGTGGTGTCATCTCCGCTCTGGTTTGAGCTGTTGTCTGATGACATGTTGTTTGTGTCCGAGTTATCATTAAGTTTGTAGTCTTTGCTTCCAAGGAGAACCTCTTCAATTCTTTTGCAAGTTTCTGCAATTTTGTCTGTGTTAGATAAATTGCAGAAACTTGCAAAAGAATTGAAGAGGTTCTCCTTGGAACGCATTCATCCTTACAGTAGCAAAGACTACAAACTTAATGATAACTCGGACACAAACAACATGTCATCAGACAACAGCTCAAACCAGAGCGGAGATGACACCACACCACGAGGTCGCGGAAACTTCAGGAACAAAAGAGGACAACAAAGAGGCCGTGGCAACTACTGGCGCCCCCCTCATTTTCAAAACAATGGACAAGGAATACCATTCCATCCATTTAATCCCCAGTTTCAAGGGTGGCCAAACCCATATTTCCCGATACCCATGAACCACCAAATGCCCCCACAAGGTGCTCAAAATTACCAGCAAGGCCGTCCTTTTTTAGGAAATGGCCAGAACAACCGGAGGTCCAGGCAAAAAGGAATAACATGGTCCGACCAGACGCGACAGGTTCAAACCAGAAGCGTCACCAAAGCCAACACAGGACAAGGCCCGACAATCTAATAGTCAACCTAACAGGACTAGAACTGACAGAGAACCAGACAAGTGTCCTGAACAAAGGATTGGGCTACGTGCCAACCCCAAAAACAGATATTTTCAGAACAAAGTGCGAACTTGCAAACTTTTGCCGCACGCTGAAACTGAAAGCGTTTTTCAAAGGAGAACAACAACCTCAAGAAGGAGACACCTCTTTAAGAAACAAGTCCACTTTCTGCCCACTTAACTCACAAGTACCCATTGAGATTAGTACCTTCGAACAGGCCATCATGAAGGAAGTTGAAGAACTAAATCAACATCCTCCGAGAACATTCCAGAACCTAACAAAAGCGGAAAAAATCGCTCTGACTGAATTGAAAGATAATCATGACATAGTCATCAAGCCTGCGGACAAAGGCGGAGGTGTAGTCCTACTATCAGCAGAAGGATATGATAATCAATGTATGACTATTAGCGGACACCAAATTCTACCAAGTGACCCAACACCACGTTTACAAAGGACAATTGCCCTGATGATTGAGGAAGCAGAGTGTAACAACTGGGTATCTAAAAAAGAGGCGGACTATCTGATAACAAAAGAACCAGTTACGCCATACTTTTACTCCCTACCCAAGACACATAAAGACAAGATGCCCCCACCAGGAAGACCAATTGTCTCGGGGATCAATTCCATTCTAGAACCATTGTCACAATTTGCGGACCAGTACCTGAGACCACTGGTCCAGACCACGCCTACCTACCTAAAAGACACACGTGACCTGATCAATAAGTTGGAGAACTTTGAGTACTCAGAAAACAGCATGCTCTTAGTAGGTTTAGACGTCGAGAGCCTCTACACAAGCCTTCCACAACAGAAGACTTTAGAGACTCTCGAATCAATATTGTTCAACATCGAATGGAACCATCGAACTCCAAGACACTTCGTACTGGAATGCTGCAGACTGGCCCTTATGGAAAAAAAATTCCAATATAAAGACAACCTCTATCTCCAGCAACATGGTACATCTATGGGGAGTACCTTTGCTCCTAGCGTGGCAGGTCTCTACGTAAGCACTTTCGAACAGACTTACATCCATAATGTAAACAACCCCTTCTCTCGTCATATACTCTTCTGGAAGAGATATATTGACGATATCTTTTTAATTTGGAAAGGAGACAGAGAATCATTAACAGATTTCCATAGGTGGTTGAACAATCAAGATGAATGCCTCAAATTCACATACACATCCGATGCGCAGAGCCTCGATTTCCTAGACATAACCATCTTTGCCGAAGGAAACACCTTACAAACTCGAACATTCTTCAAGCCCACTGCCAAGAACAGTCTGCTATCCTTCAATAGCTTCCATCCCCGCCCTTTGAGAGAAAACCTGCCATACAGTCAGTTTTTACGACTAAGGAGAAATTGCAGTTCCATAAAAGACTATAAATCCCAAGCTACCGATCTTTGTGAAAAACTAACGGCTAGAGATTACCCCAAAAGAATTATCAATTCCTGTGCCAAACGAGCTAGAAATCAACCAAGAGAATCTCTACTTGAAAGTCACCCAAAGCAGACCGATGACAGGACTACCTGTGTAACAACCTATAGCCCAATAACAAACCACGTGAAAAAGATAATCAACCGTAACTGGAGGATTATAACATCCAACACCCTGACCTGGTCAAAACCAAGATTTGCAAACAAAAGGAGCAGCAATATAAAAGATCTTCTGGTCCACACAAGACCACCTCCGAAAAAGAAAAAACAGCAACCAGGTCTATGGAATAACCCCCCAATCACTGGACTCTACCCCTGTGGGACCTGCGTAGTGTGTGCAACCACAGAACCAACGAAAGAACTGCAGTTACTTCCAGACTTCTCATGGAAACTGAAAAAACACACTAACTGCAACACTAGCCACGTTGTATATATGATCACATGCCCTTGTGACATGCGATATATTGGGATGACCTGCCGAAAAGCCAAACAGAGACTCTGTGAACACAGGAGTAATGTGAACTGCAAGAAAAGCACGACAAAGATGTCATCACATTACAAAGAGAAACAACATACAGCCAATGACCTGCACTGGGTAATCCTAGAAAGTCTAGACACAGTAGACAGAAACGCTGCAAGAATACTGTTCGAAAAGGAACAACGTTGGGTCCACAGGCTCAAAACAGATACTCAGGGCCTTAACGATTCTGTTCCTTGGCTGTCCCTCAACAGATAATTAATATTCCAAGCCCGTCTGTAACAATGTACCTCAAACAGAGAACACGTGTGGACTGTTTATTCTGCTCACACCACATACCCGAAATATTTGGCAGTGCTTTATGAGAGCATTATAGAAGTTGAGTGCCTTCACACAAGACTTGGTAATTCCCATGCCAACTTATAACATACTAGCTTAAAAAATTCCCTCACGTGCACCTTGGGCCACCAACTCGACAAAAAACGGCTGAAACGAGCAATATCCCTTCGTAACATTATTACCAAATATTGTAATTTCACCTGTAATTTCACCTAGTTATCCCCCCAAAAGTTAAATAAAATACATTAGAGATTCCATAAGATAGCAATAACCATCGACTTGGATCGATCGTGAAGCATCTTTTCTAAAACTGATGCATTTAATAATTCTTTGCACAACTAATCTTAGTAAACTAATTGCTACCAAATATTACTTCATTTTATTTTAATTTAATTTTATTAACGCCAACCCGTGAAAAATGGGCAAGTAGCAATGCTAAGAAAGAACGACCGGAAAGTAACTCTTCCATTTTTAGCATCAGTACGTTTAAATCCACCCGGAACTACACCGCCCTGTAGTTCCGGGTGATGACAGGCAGAGCCAGCACATGCGGCGAAGAGCGAGTAAGAAGGCACTAAGGTAACGCTGAGAGCCGAGCGCACTAAGCGCGAGAGCAAAACCGCAAGTACGAGATCGCCTCTGGTAACACTTTGTTTTTAATACACCTCTAGCAAGACCTCTCTCGATCAGCCTTAATCCCCGAGGAAGTATTTCTTCAAATATAACAAGGTATGCACGAGGAATAAAAGCGGTCATAGCGCATTGGGCACCACTCGAGTCACGCACAATGCACTGCCCAAATAATGACTCACAGACAATCTCGGGTCATAAGAGCATATGCATAATTCATTTCGGCACGAAAAATCAAACACCTGAATGATATGTGATAGTAAGCATGGTGTGACTGGAGTGTGAATGCAATCACAAAAGCGGCCACAAATTACAACGGTTCTCACTATAGAACACGCACTAAGAAAGTACAATGTTAAAACTATGGGCACCTAAATACAGTATTAGTCTTTCCTGCCCACCGAAGTATGACGAAGGAAGAGTTGACGCCTGAAATGAGTATGAGAAAAGTATTGCCATTTTCTAGTTCCTTAAATAACGAAAAGGTACTATTGTACATATGTGTTTTCCCGCACCCCATCTCCCTGTTTGTTGTTTGTGTGTGTGTTTCTTTATTTTTCAGGTACAATGAAACCTTGAATCACGAGGAATCAGGTCAATTTACCTCTTTTCTTCTCACAACGATTTTTTCACTATTTATTCACCCCCATTGGTCCTGACGAAAGCCTAAGATCCTCTGACTACCAAAGGCTGAAACATGTTGACCTCTTTTTAAACTCTATATACAATATGCACTTGAATCCCTAACCAATTCAGAAAGTGCACCTAACTTTTTACTTACAGTCCGAATCCAGACTTATTAAAACTGTCTTTGTCTGGCTGTCCGGATTTTTAACAACTACACCACCACCATAACCCCCCCCCACTATCCACGATCACTACTGCCTTAAACCTAAGGCAAAACCTCCTGGTGGAGGGTGCACAATACAAAAAATGACTCAATGATTACGCACGCACGTGTAAGAAAGCGGGTACCCAGTATATACCGCCGAAGAGAGATCATTTGAATACACGTGTATGAGTGTCATATTTGTTGGGAGATACCAGTTCCTCGACTTGTGAACCCATGGTTTAAGCAGGACAAGTGATCCTTTCCCCCTTCTGATTATAAAAGTCAACCTTGGAGACTGAAAGGATCTTCACTCTACCTCCCCCATCCCCATGATTATGCAGGACTAAGAGCCCCAGAGACCAGCAGGCCATGAGAGAACCGGCAGCCCCTCCCTCTGACCACCTGTGGGCCATATCTACCTCTCGCGCCTCCCGCTTCACGAGAGACGCCGTGCTTGTTCCGGAGGGTGAGAGCAGCAGTCGGGGGCAGGACTCAGAGCCCCAGAGACCAGCGGGCCACGAGAGAACCGGCAGCCCCTCTCTCTGACCATCTGTGGGTATTTAATTGTCTGAGGACTCCCGCATCGCGGGATGCGCGTGGGACAGTGACGTGCTAAGCCCGGGCAAAGGGCGGGCCGTGTGTGGCCGTCAGAGGCTAGGCTGGCCCCCCCTTTCAAGCACCGATGTTTGAGGGTGCACTGGATCCTGTTGGTGCTGACCCCTGACCGATGAGACAGGAGCAGGTGCCTCGGACTGTGAGTGACTAGGCGGAGCTGCCACCACTGAATTTCTGTAACAAATGCATATGGTGGGGTGGAGCTGGGTGGCTTGAGAAATTGGTTACCAGGGGTGACTTTATCGATATTATAGATTGACTTTGGGACTTGGAGTTGCATTTGGCTGTGTCTGCTAACTTGGCACCTAACTTTGCAGGCGAGTGTTAGATCAGCTACATAATGGCCAGTACTGTGCAAACAAGATCAGCCAAACGGTCTAATGGTATTCCATCTAACCCCAGCTCTGCGACCAAACAAAAGAGAGCACTCACCCCCACAACTGCACAGCCCACTGCAATTGACCAAATGTTGCAAAGGGGGATTGGGGTGGTATCCAGTGAAATAGAGCGAACTGAAAGACGCCTATCATTAACCCCACAAATCGACCGGACTGCAACAACTCAAGAAACTGAGAATGATATCATGGTTAATTCCCCGCACAGCCCATTAGCGTCACCATTTTTGGAGATTCCATGTGCTCAGATGGTGAACAAAGTTGATCCGGCGAAACCTAAAGCCGGGAGAAAGGCATCCACCAGTAAGAAAAAGGGGGCTAGTCTTAGAAAATCTAAGTCTAGGAAGTGTAAAACGACCCCTGTTCAGAATGAAGTAATAAGTGTGGCAGGGGAGGAGGCCGGGCATGTGACGCAACTGCGAGTACCCCCATCTGGGTTTCCCAACTTATAATTGATCTACAGTGCCATTTTAAACAAGTGGTTAATACACAGATGAAATTAATTGTGAGCAGACTAGACAAAATTGTAACGCTAGTGAAAACAAGGGGGGAGGGGGTCAGGGTGGCACTACGCCCCCCATCACTGTAGCTAACCCCAATGCCCCTGAGACTATTGTAGAGAATGGGCACAGCAGACCACCCGTTGTGCAAACCACCACCGCTATGGATTTAATACTACCCATAATTGGCCAACAGCCAAGTACCAGCGGTGCTCCCATTAGAAGCACCCCGAGTACAGGGAAGGTATCTACTGCCCCATCAACTACTATTGCACAAGTCCTAACTAGCGATGCCTCCACCAGAGATACCCCGAGTATTGGAAAGGCACCTACTGTCCAGTCAACCACCACTGCACAAGTCCCAACTTATAAGCGGACCACCCCGGAACCCCCATTACCGGGTCAACCAAGAGGGTCATACGTAGTCATACTTGCGGGGGTGCCAGAATTGAAGCCAGAACATACAGAATCTCATGAAGTACTAAGGAATAAGACTATGTTCTGGCTAAATAAGAACAGGCCGCCTCCAGGGAATGAGCAGGGGAAAATCTTGCATGTGCGGAGAGTGAGCTGGTTGGGGAATAGGAATAAGGACATTAATGGTAACTGTGTGGTGGTCAATTTTAGGGACCGTAGAGTAGTTAATCACATTTTAATAGGGGGACCTGTAACCCACCCAAGCAGTATAGGATCCTTGCCTTTGGATTACTTTTACCTGAGGAGAAACCAGAGTTATAATCAAGGCCCTGCTTATCAGGGAAGAAGCGATAGTCTCAATGATGGAAAGGGACCATGCCATCTAAGAATGCCAGGTGCCTTCCTAGGAAACCCGGGTGCACTGAGTCTAAGGAACCGTTTTGACCCCTTGATGTCATTAGAAGAATTGGATTGACTAATGTACAGTAGAGTTCCCTTTAAGAAGGTTTTAGGGGAAGAGGGAGGTTTTATCATCACCCATCAGGCTGTACCCCTATTCCCCTACCCCGCACTGAATGAGCCCACTAGTGTTGAAGATGATTTGAGTTGGGGCGCGCAGTTGATGTATAAGAATGATAGCCGGAATTTACCAACAATGGTAGAAGTGGCCCCAATAATTGAGCATCTTATTAAGAGCCCTCTTGACTCCACTATTGTTTCTGGACTTGCCTTTGGTCTTTGCCTAAGTTACTAGGGAGTGAGGACGTATTGGGAGCAGATCAATCCTCTCTGTCATCTTTTAGACAAATGACTCCATCTGGGCCTACAAGACTCAATGTTGATTTAATTTGTGAAAGTTCAAATGACAAAACTCGTGCTACACCTCAGCCCACAATAAGATATATGCAAGGGGGGCTCAAACTAGAATCGTGGAACATAGCTGGTTTATCAGCTAAATTTGATAACCAAGAATGGAGGCACTACATCGCAAGTTTACAGATAATCTGTTTGCAGGAGACTTGGGCGGTAGACAGTAGTCCCTTTCAATTAGCGGGGTATAAGCGTTTCTCTGTGCCCGCTCAGAAATCAGTGTCGGGGAGAGCCATGGGAGGGCTTTCTACATTTGTTGATTTGCATATGGACGGAGTGTGGACCAATTTAAACTGGACCTCAAATAATATGCATCCACTGGGGTTCTCTAGAAATGGGTTGAATGTGATACTGATTAACCTGTATAATGCCGCTGTAACTAAGGGCAAAGAATCCATAATACAGGAAGTAGATAACAGGTTAAGTGCGGAGACAGCCCGGAGGAAGGGGGCGGTGGCTCCGTTTGTAGTATTAGTTGGCGATTTCAATTGCCATCTATGCCCTACCTATTGCCCCCCCAACGTAGAGTGGGTGGAGGAAGGCACGCATCTCGAGCATACGAGTGAGGGGATTGAAATAGGCAAGGTACTGAAAAGCCATACTCCTTGCGACCAGGAGCGCTGTGAAGGTGACCGGTTGGAAGAACTGGATTCACACCCACCATTGTCAGAAGGTACCACTGTCTCTTCCCTATGACCAGTGGGTGCTTCATGGCATTGGTGATCACGAGACGGAACAGGTGCCACACTTCATCCCCTTCTCTGATGCCCAACTGAAGTGGACGCAAACAGAGGAGGAGAACAACGCTGCGTTAAATGAGGTAGTGCCCCCTGAAATAAAGGCCATCTAGGATTCCCTTTCTATTGGCCCATATTTGCTTGAGCCCCAGTCCATTGGCCCCTCTGAGTTTGAGCCCCTTTTCATTGATGACTCTGTGCCCGGAGTGACTAGATACAATTTGCGTCCTCGACGAAGGGACAGTGCACCAAAGGAGAAGTCAGATTAGTAGGGACAGAATGAGAGGCTGAAGAATAGAGTGTGTGTACCCTGTATGTGGTACCAACGGTAATTTAGGGAAAGGGAGATTGGGGAATTGTTCAGACATTGGGCAGGATAAGCTGAGGGTGTCTTCCTGGAGAAGGGAGAGTGCCCTTTCCTGAACGGCGAGGGATTTCTTCAAAGGGCCGCGATTGCGCAGCCCCACCGAAGTGCTCAGAATAGCACCACCGTGGATAAACAATAGGAGTCTGCCAGCGGCTCTTAACGGATGATGGGAACATTTTGCCCATTCCTTTGTTTCTTTGTCGCCAGCCCAAAGTCATTGCATTTTGTTTCCTCTAATGATCATGTATCTTTTGGTCGCCCAGTTGTTGAGGAAGAATAACCTTTTGAAGCACCATGTTCAGAGAGGGATAGGGTGGATGGTTCAGTTGGTCAAAAGGGGGTAAAATAGTCTTCATAGTGATTGTTCTGGTCTCTATAATAGCTATACTTGGAATGATGTGTTTCTGGATGAAAAATACCATGTGCATTTTTTAATTGGTACAACGCCTGTTCCCCCTGAGCATATATTTGTCACCCTAGCCCCTCACAAAGGTGAACATAGGAAAACACATGTTGACAATGTGTTCCTCCAAATGCTGCATCAGGCACATGGTACGTCCAATGTTACAAACATTTTTAAATTTGCGGACTGGTCCCTTCTATAACCACAAGAATGATGTCTTATTGTCAATGCCCTTCTCTTATCTCGGAAGCTGTGAAGCATGGTTCCAGCTTTTTACTATGGTATACACCCATTATCATTATGAAACTATGAATATGACCTCTCCGGACTACGAGTCTGTATTAGAGTATATACATGTATATCAAGTGTTTACCCCGGGGGGAAAAGGAGCCCCAATACGTTGTCTCCGACAGCTTGCATGAATGTCTATGAAAGGGAACAAAATGTCACCTGGCTTCAAAATTAAATGTTGGATTTCCAGGGGTTTAATGTCACTGAATATATTAAGTCTTTCCAAATATGTAATATTACCCATTATGTGGTTATGCCAGTGCCAGTGGTTAACACAACGGCGAGTTTCTGTGTTCATGGAATTGGAAAGGTTAAGGTGAGAGTGAGTAATTGCAATTACACCTATGTACTGAATTCCGAAATTAGCCCACCTCTGTTGCCTCCGCACAATGCCTACTTTGTTTGCGGGTCCCAGGCTTATGTTTGGCTTCCCCGGGGATGGTCTGGAACGTGCTATCTCTCTTTCCTCCTTCCCCCAGTGTATACAGCGCCCTCCAACTATGACAGGGATCATCGATTGCAGAGTAGGAGTGCCCATATATCCCGTGTTCGAAGGGTTATTAACACAGAGGACACTGATCAGACAGACAAAACTTGGCAGCAGTTCACTAATGCTATGAAAGGTATTGTTCCCTTTTGGGGCCCTATGCCTAATATGCTCAACATCCGTAGGCTCACTAGGGTGGTGGAAGGGTCATTAACACCACAGCAGGGATCCTGACCAACCTCACAGCTGAGCTTTAGGCTACGAGACTTGTTGCGTTGGAGAACAGAATGGTGTTAGACGTCATTCTAGCTGATCGGGTTGGAGCTTGCCACATAAATGGCAGTAGCTGCTGTGTTTACATACCGGATCACTCCCCTAGTGTCTATACTGTGATACAGAACTCCACAGTCTTGCATCTGACATACAAAAAGAAAATGGTACATGGTCTTTTACTGGGTGGTTTTGGGGTCTATTCACATCTTAGGGTTGGAAGATTTTCATCTTCCTGATAGCGATAGCTGGTATCATATTAACATGTTGTCTGTGCATACACTGCCTTTCCTGCCTGCTGTGCCTGCTGTGTACAAATACTGACGTCCCACCCCAAAGTCCCAGACCATGACTCTAAGATAAAAGCCATGATGATGCAGGATATCCAGGACCTGATGTCAATCGATGAGGGCCTTTTCGAATATTGATGGTATATGAATGGATTTGTAATATGATCATTACGTAATGCTGACAGTTCTAGCTCTAAATAGTAGCAACAGTAGTTAGCAAATGCTCAAAGGGGGGTCTGTTGGACTGAAAAGTATTTTCCATCAAATCCTCCTTCTAGCATTATGCTTAAGTTAGCGTTTGTGGCACCATTTTGCTTTTAGCCGCCATCTTGTGTGATAATCAAAACTAACTTCTGTTTCATTTAGTTATTTATTTGCAAAGTTTTATATAGCGCTGGCTATAACGGGAGATATTAGAGCGCTTTACATGAGGATCAGCGAGTTACAGCTTACATAATTACATGGCTAAAAATAGACAGGAGAAAAACATGAGATTACACAAAATTATAAATTGTTAGCCCATACACACGTCTTATGGGGAGTGAAAGGTAAAGGGGGAAAGGTAAAACAGGAGTAAGCAATGCAGGTAGGAAACACAACCTGGGGACGAGTAAAACAATCTCTGATGTCCTACTAGGTAGGTGATGGCTGAGGGGTGAACCAGAGCCAAACTCCTCAATAGCTGCATAGGACAGCTCCACCAGGCATCAGCCAAGGTTGCTCGAGCACTGCGGTATGTACAGACAGTTATGGTTTTTGCCCAGGGGACATCGCTAAAGTTCCATCAAGAGCATCGGTCACGGAGTTACAGGGTAGCGTTATCCGTCTCAGCCTCCAGCTCTACCCAGGTCAAGAGTGGTGAGAGGAGAGGTAGAAGGGGTAATTCCAAAGTCTGCAGATCATCCCCATTCTCCGCAGTAGTAGTGAGAGTTGGGCATTTAAAATTTAGGCATTTCTTAGCCTCGACCAGATTGTTCGGCGTGGGTGGATTTCTTTTGTGGCATCCTTTCCGGTGCAGAGGGTGGTGGTGTGTAGCGTGGCACCCGGTTTGAATCAGAGGAACAGCCCCAGTACACGTCTTGGCGGTGCACTTCTTGTGAGGCTTCCATGGCGCTCTGAGGGCATGGGTGTGTCTTACAGCAGTGGTCAGCTGAGAATTCACCTGGAGGGCAGAGACAGCAGTAGCTGACATAGCTGACATTATTTTGGCGGTAGATACAAGGGGAATGCCTCACCAGGCTATGAGGCAAACCAAGGAGCCTGTAGGGCAGATTTCAGCGCAAACCCAGGGGCTAAGACAGGAATCTCCACTTGTGAGCACTGAGGTGAATGCAGGTAAGCCCAACGACTCCTGTCTTTTGAAAAAGCAGCTGGAAAATACAGGCAAAGGGAAGCAGAGGAAGTTAACGGAACATGTACAAGCCGGGGGCCTAAAATTAACTAAGGCAGTGGAAGAAGGGGGGCTCCACTTGATGGTGATAATCTAGCCATTACCCCTGTGTTGCCCCAACAAGCAATCCCAGATTTTTTCAAAACAAAGGATGGAACAGGGAGCCAAATCTCCATTGAATCTCCAGGTGAATCATGCGCCAAGATATTTACTCAAGTCTTACGTGAAGGCAAGGGGGGCACCATCTTGGTACACCAGGAGGATCAGGAGGATCTGGAGTAAAGTGAGACGCTGCCTAAAGTTGTGGGCAACAACGGTCCTGCACTCTATGCAACCAGCACACTCCCAAAAGATGGGACAAGGGATCTGGGAAGGATGGCTGGTATGGATGTTACCCCGAAAACAATGGCGCAGGGAGGTACTGGGAATGAATCCTAAAGGATACCGGACTTCCAGCTAATGCCCTATCTATGCTACCTGACAGTGCCTCTGGGGAGCCGGCTTATACCATAGGTCTAGACGGGTTATTATCTGTCGACATAACATCGGATTGGACTGATAAATTATTTTCCCTCACAGAGGAGTCAAAGTCAGGAATCCCAGGTTCCGGCCGCAGTGAAACAGAGTGCAGTTTATCAACTTCAAACTCTAGCACACTCAAAGCACCAGAGACTGTCCTCAAACACCCAAAACATTGGAGAAGTTCCAAGGGCTGTAAGGGCCATACAGAATCGTGAAAAATCATGGGAAGATGCTCTGCTGGCCCTGGACTGAAGTGGGGTTACGCCCATACAAAGATGACCCGTAGACGTGGTTGCCGTCCAGGTAGAACACTCCTTAGGCGGACATCAAGCTGAGGGGGCAGCTACTATGAACTCTGGCTTGAGTTTGAGTTTAGAGACTATTAAAGAGCACTGGGCAGAGACACAGGCTGATGGAAGGAAAGCAAGACAGGCTAAAAAGAAGTTGGAAGGAGCTGTACGAAAAATAGAGAAAGCCTGTGTTGAGATTGGTGAAAGGTTGAACACCATGGAAGAGAGAACATCTATTGTTGAAATGAACTGTCTTCTGTAAGAGAGCAGACCAAGTCTCATGAAGCACAACTAACAGATGCCATGTGGAAACTGGAGGATTTGGAGAACCGCCACAGACGAAATAACCTTCACATCCTTGGGATCAAGGAAGGCCTGGAAGGGGATTGCATTTGTTCTTTTATTCTTGACCTCCTTAAAGAAGCTTTCCCCGAGCTTACGGGTTGGTACTGGGAGCGAAAACTCCAGAGGGTTCACTGGTTTGCATTTACCCCTCATAAAATGTCTTGTAGTGATCTAAACCAATCAAGAGCCATCTTGGTCTTTTTTGGCAATTTTATGCTTAGGCGGGCCATATCAGAGAAAGACAATCCTAAGGCAAGAAGGCAGAATAAGGAGTTTTCCTTTTTTGTCCGCCCTCATTTCTGACACATTACAGTGGAGCGCAAATGGCGATTACTGTAGTTAATCAAGCCTTATTAGGTTGCCGGTTTTGAAGCGTTTTTGTTGTCCCCAGCTAGGTTGAAAACAATTGTTAGAGGGTCTGTAAGGTTCTTTAATTCCGAAATATAAGCAAGAGAGCATTTGGATTAGGCTTTGACGGAGTAAAAAAATGGAATAAAGCAGGTTAGATAAGGGAGCACTGTATAAAGTGGATCTTGCCCAATCCCCTTCTACAAATGGAGTGGGTGACATCAATACAGAGAATAGGGACATTGGACTGAGCCACAGCGAATCCTAAGAGAATGTGGCTTTGGGACATTTGGGATAACTGGGTAAAGACAGCATGCTACTGATTGTTATCTCTTCTTTTGCTTCTCTTTTCTTTTCTCTTCTTCCCTTCTTTTCCTACATTATGTGATGAGTTTGTTATTTTTACTGGTCCAATGATTAATACCAAGATAAACAGGTAGCTTGAATCGGAGGAAGGAGCTTTTCCCCTATTGCTATCATGGTTTAAAGCTTAGCACCTGTTTAAAGGAGTCTGTTCCGGGCTGGCAGCACGTTTAAGTCTCGGGATGTTTTTTTTACACCCCCTCCATTGGGGAGAGGCCGAGATCTTCCAGTCAGCTGAAGCTGCTTGGATCACTTGACACCTAATAGAAAATGGCAAATGAGGACTAAAAAAAACAACAAAAAACAAAAAGAGGGCCGAGGTCAGATCTCGCGAGATAGCGGGGTTCTTTATATAGATAATTTATTTTAAAATGGCCCCTCCCTTTTTTTACTTATATTTTTTTATTTGTCTACTTTCTGACAGTAGGGGGAAATACTTTTTCCAGCCCGCTCTTGCTGTGTCATGCATGGTTGGCTTAGTCTATAATAATGGTTGTAAGGGGTGTCTAGGGGGTCAGGGGGGTGGGTGATGCCGCGGTTCTTGCTCTCTATCACTCAGACCTGGTGATTCTGGCAGCTTTCAAGGGTAGGGGGGTAGATGGAGGGTTGGGTGAAAGGGGGCACGGGGTTTGGGCAGGGGGTCATGTGGCAAAAAGTTGGTATGTAATTTGCACAAAAGTTTTTTTTTCCAGAGTTCCTATTAATTGTTGAAGAAGACTGTGCAAATAAGAATGGAACAGAGAGTTTTTTTTGGAAGCATATGCCTGTGTCATTATGGACAGTAAAGATGATCTATCGGTATAATGGCTAAGTTACGTATCGCCACTGTTAATATCTGTGGGCTAAATGACAGTGCTAAAAGAATAAAGATTCAAGAAGATATTGCATTTCTACAAGCAGATCTGCATTGTTTTCAGAAGACTCACATACATGAATGACAGTAATTTGCTTAAGTCTTTGGGGCTAACAGTTGTTGTGTATACAACTCAAGATGTTAGGACTAAGGGGGTGGCCATTTTAATGAAAGGCAGTGTTATTACACCTGGGAGAAAGGCTGTGGATATAAATGGGAGATGGATAATACTGGGTGTATAGGAGGTATGGGTTCATTTACATTATGTTCAGTCTACGCTCCAGTATTAGATTACCCTGGTCTATTGAACGTTTAACAGTTTTAGCACGTGGGTGTCTCTTCACACGTTTGCCAGACACTAGTGTCTGGATTCTTAGCTTCGCTGGGAGGTATCTGTTCATAGGTATGGAATCTGCAGCAAGATGTCTCTATCAGATGGACTTGTTACTTACCTTCAGTAACGCCTTATCTGGTAGAGACATGATCTAGCCGCAAATTCCTTACCAACCCGCCCATCCTCCTGGGATATGAATAATAATGGATCCAGAGGTGCTTCAGGTGGTCAGGGGGTCTCTAGTGAGGGGCATAAACCACAGTCCTCTAGGGCAATTAAAAAACTTAAGGGATATTGGATTGGTGGATGCATGGCCTAGTTTAAAAGCCCATGAGCCTGGATACACCTATTTCTCTACTCCTCACCACAAATTTGCTAGGCTGGATTCTTTTTTAACTTCACCATCTTTGCTTAAGGAGGCCCGGGCGGAGCTTTTTCCCCAGAGTAATGTCTGATCAGAATACTGTTGTTCTGAAACTCTCTTTTGTGGGACTTAGAAAGGAAAATAAGAGGTGGTCTTTTGAGAAGGCACTCCTATTTTATCAAGAATATGTTAAATATATGAAGGGTTGGATTATGGAGTTTTTTGATAACCACAAGGATAATGGCCCACAGAAATGATTCGGGATGCTTTTGAAGCAGCAGTAAGAGGAGGCACACTGTGATATAGCTTGATCAAACAAAAGAAAGGGACAGGGCGGAATAAAGGGCTCTATCAAAAACTTGCTTTTTTAAGAGTTAATTAGTACTGTGACCAGAGGAGGACATATTTTTCCAGCTCTGAATTCAATAACTGTAACTAAAGTCTGTCTGAATGATTTTAATGACAAGAAGACAGCAGGGAAATTCCTTGCCAAGAGACAGGATTGCTACGAATACAGCGAAAGTGTTGGCCGATTATTAGCAGTCTTGGTTAGGCAACAGATGGCAGCAGGGCATATAGAGCAGGTTAGGAACATGCATGGAAATATAGTCTCAGACCCTGCGGACATTAGGGAGGCGTTTAGGGTATTTTACGGGGAATTATATAGGGCTCCCCCTATAGTTACCCTCCAACCGTATGGTGAATTGGCTGATTTTACCACAAATCAATCAATCAATCAACAACGTTTGTAGAGGCACTACATACCTGTGAGGGTCTCAAGGCGCTGGGGGGAGGGGGGGCGCTACTGATCAAACAGCCAGGTCTTGAGTAGCCTTCTGAAGGTTAGCAGGTCTTCGGTCTGTCGTAGGTTCAGTGGGAGGGTGTTCCGGGTCTTGGCGGCGAGGTGGGAGAAGGACTTTCCACCGGTGGTTTTCCTTCGGAAGCACGGGATGGTGGCAAGGGCGAGGTCAGCGGAGTGGAGCTGGCGGTTGGGGGTGTAGAAGGAAAGACGTTTCTTGAGGTAGTCTGGGCCGGTCTTGTGGAGTGCCTTGTGTGCATGGATGAGGAGCTTGAAGGATATCCTCTTGTTGACGGGTAGCCAGTGCAGGTTTCTCAGGTGGGGGTGTGATGTGACTGTGGCGTGGTACGTCGAGGAACAGTCGTGCCGAGGCGTTTTAGATGCGTTGTAGTCATTTGATGAGCTTGGTCGGGGCTCCTGCGTAGAGGGCGTTTCTGTAGTCGAGTCTGCTACTGATGAGGGCGTTGGTGACTGTTCTTCTTGTTTCTGTCGGGATCCACCTGTAGATTTTGCAGAGCATGCGGAGGGTGTTGAAACAGGAGGAGGAGATGGCGTTGACTTGCTTGGTCATGGAGAGCGTTGAGTCGAGGATGATTCCTAGATGGCGTGTGTGGTCGGTGGGTGTCGGGGCTGCCACCAGTGCCGTCGGCCACCATGAGTCATCCCAAGCTGAGGGTTTGGAGCAGAGGATGAGGACTTCCGTTTTGTCCGTGTTCGGTTTTAGTTGGCTGGTCTTCATCCAGTCGACAACGGCCTCGTGGGGGTTGGCTTTGGCGGTGATGAGGTCCTTGGTGAGGGAGAGGATCAGTTGAGTGTTGTCGGCGTAGGAGATTATGTTGAGGTCATGCTGTCCGGCGACGTGTGCGAGCGGGGCCATGTAAATGTTGAACAATGTCGGGCTGAGGGAGGAGCCCTGGGGTACGCCGCAGATGATCTCAGAGGCTTCGGATCGGAAAGGGGGGAGGCAGACGCTCTGGGTTCTGCTGGAGAGGAAGGAGGTGGTCCATTCCAGGGCTCTGTCTCAGATCCCTGCCGTGTGGAGGCATGTGCATAGTGTGCAGTTGCAGACGGTGTCGAAGGCGATGGAGAGGTCCAGGAGGATGAGGGTTGCGGTCTCACTGCTGTCCAGCAGTATCTGGATGTCGTCAGGGGCAGCAATGAGGGCAGTCTCGGTGCTGTGGTTGCTGCGGAATCCTGACTGGGAAAGGTCCAGGATTCTGTTTTCTTCGAGGTATCGGGTTAGCTGTCCATTGACGATCTTCTCGATTACCTTGGCCGGGAACGGGAGCAGAGAGATGGGCCTGAAGTTCTTGAGGCCTTTAGGGTCCGCCTTGGGTTTTTTGAGTAGGGCGTTGATCTCAGCGTGTTTCCAGCTTTCTGGGAAGGTCGCGGTCTTGAGGGAGAGATTGATGACGTTGCGCAGGTGGGATGCGATGGAGCTGCTGGCTTTGTTGAAGATGTGGAGTGGAAATGGGTCTGATGGGGAGCCGGAGTGTATTGTGCTCATGGTCTTGATGGTGTCAACGATGCTCACGCTGGTCCAGGCTAGCAGGGGATCGTGGTCGATGGTGTGCGGAGAGTCTGTTTCCGTTCCGGTCTGTTGGGGTTTTCTCGGTGTTGAAGCTGTTGTGGATGTCTGCTATCTTACGGTGGAAGAAAGTGGCGAGGGAGTCGCACAGGGCCTGCGACGGCAGGATGTCGCTTGTGTTAGAGCTGGGGTTGGAGAGTTCCTTCACGATGTTAAAGAGCTCCTTGCTATTGTGTGTGTTGTTGTCGAGGCGGTCCTTCAAGGAGGTCCTCAAGGCCGTCCTGATGATGTGGTGGTGGTTGCGGGTGGTGTACTTGTGGGCTGCGTGGCTGTCCAGGGTCTGTTCGGTGTGCCATTTCTTCTCTAGCTTCCGGCAGGTTCGCATGGAGGCAAGGAGTTCTGGGGTGAACCAGCTAGCCCTCTTGCTGTTGGCTCTCTGGGGGGGTTTCTTCAGCAGGGCGCGGGTGTTGGCGCAGTCGTTGGTCCTGTGTCAGAGGTTCCGGGCAGCGTCGTTGGCGTTGGAGAGTTCGGTGGGTGGGCTGAGAGTGAGGTTTGCGTGAAGTTGGTCTTCGGTGATTTTTCTCCAAAAACGGCGGGGGATCTGTTGGGTGCGGTGGTGTATGGTGGGTTTCTGGAAGGAGAAGTGGATGCAGTGGTGTTCGGTCCAGAGGAATTCATTGGTGTAGCTATAGGCGACATGGGGGCTTGCGGAGAAGATGGAGTCAAGCGTGTGGCCTGCGGAGTGGGTGGGCGTTGTGACGAGTTATCTCAGTCCGAGGTTGGCGAGGTTATTGATCAGGGTTGTCGAGTTGCTGTCGCTGTTGTTCTCCAGGTGAAAGTTCAGATCTCCGAGGCGGATGTAGTCGGTTGAGGTCAGGGTGTGCGTGCTGAAGAAGTCGGCTATGGAGTCACTGAACTGGGGTCAGGGTCTGGGGGGTCTGTAGACAAGGGTGCCTCTGAGGGTGGAGTTGGGGTCTGTGTGGATCTGGAAATGCATGTGTTCGGCAGAGCTGAGAGTATCGTCAGTGCTAGTCGAGACCCTGATGCTGTTCTTGTGGACGATGGCGATTCCTCCTCCGACTCCGTTGGTGCGGTCTCTGCGGGTGATCTTGTAGCCGACAGGTATGGCTATGGCTATGTCGGATGTGGAGGAGTTGTTCTTCCAGGTCTCTGTGAGGAAGGCGACATCCGGGGATGCTGTGTCGAGCAGGTCCCAGAGCTCAACAGCGTGTTTGCGTGCGGAGTGGGGGTTCAGTAGGATGCATGGAGGAGGAGGTGGTTGGGGTCTTTCTTGGCAGGTTGTTCGGTGGCTCCGATGCTGGTGTAGCTGCAGTTCTGGCAGGTGAAAGGACCATGTGTGCGTTTCGGGGTGGCCTTGAAGCAGGTGTGGGTCCTTCCTGGGGTGAAGATGGACTGTGCTGGCATCAAAGTGGTGGTGGTCGTCATGGCGGGTGCGGGGATCACGGGTTATCGCGCTGGGCGCGGCACGGTCCAGGCGTGGACGGGCACAGATGGGCTTGCCTCGCTACGCGCGTCCGCGCAGCAACCGCCATATATGGGGAGGAGCAGCTCCGAGGCGGGAGGCAGGGGCAGCGCATGGCAGGGAGGGGGCCTGGCCGCAGGGGATGCAGCAGCGACAACGGGGCAGCGAGGGGGGGACAGAGGAGAAAAATGGGCACAAGATGCAAAAGTCAAGCAGAAGAAAAAACAGGCAAAACAGTGGCAGCGGGGGAGATGGGAAAACGGGCACAAGATGCAGAAATCAAACAGAGGAAAACGTCAGCGAGGGGGAGACCCCTTGATGTCGTTAGAAGAAGTATTGGATTGACTAATGTTCAGTAGAGTTCCCTTTAAGAAGGTTTTAGGGGAAGAGGGAGGTTTTATCATTACCTATCAGGCTGTACCCCTATTGTATGTATGTATGTATTTATTTTTGTAGAACGCACATATCACCATTCGGTCTCATAGTGCTGACAGAGTTTTAGGAGATACAGAAATGAAGAGGTATTACATCATTGCCTTGAATAGTAGAGTTTTGAGTTCTCTCCGGAAGATTTTGTGATTCTGGTTTGATCTTAAGGCCGTAGGCAGGGCGTTCCATGCCATAGGGCCAACCTTCGAGAAACTCCTATCTCCATTTCTAACCGTTCGAACTCTTGGTATTTTTAGGAGATATTTGTTTGAGGAGCGCAATGTTCTTTCCGGGCAGTATCCCTGAAGCTTGTTTTTTAGGTATTTGGGGCCCTGTCCATTTATTGATTTATGCACTAGGCAGCAGATCTTAAACCTTATGCGCTTTCTGACTGGGAGCCAGTGCAATTTCTTCAAACACGGGGCGGAAGGAGTGCGTGGGGGCAGGTCAAGAGTCAGTCTGGCTGCTGCATTCTGGAGTGTCTGCAGCTTAGTTAATGTACCTTCATTCGCATCAGCCAGAAGTGCATTGCCATAATCAAGGCGGCTGATGATTAGGCCTTGCATCAGTGGTTTACGGTAGAGCAGGGGTAGCCATTTGAATATTTTCCTTAGGCTTCTCATGAGACCTATGCAGGTGTGAACTACTTTGTCTATGTGGGGTGCCATGGTCAACTTGTCGTCTAGGGTAATGCCCAGATTTTGAACGGTACTTTTTGGAGATGGGCAGGGTCCAAGTTCCTGTGGCCACCACTCATGCGACCAAATGGATTTGGCAGCGCCGAAGAGCATTATTTCGGACTTGCCAGCATTTAGCATCAAGAAGTTATTGGTCATCCATGACTTTATCTCTAACATGCAGTTTCTGAATCTCGCTTTTGTCTCAGATGGCTCACGGTCAAGGGTTATGAGGATTTGAGTGTCGTCGGCGTACGACAGTGTGTCGAAGCCGAAGTCCCTAATTAATTTGGCCAAGGGTGATACATAAGCATTAAATAGGGATGGGCTTAAAATTGAGCCCTGGGGCACTCCCTTATTGTTATCCATTGCCCCTGACAAAAAAGGTCCTGACTTGACCCTAGAGCATCGCCCTGCAAGATAGCTTTGGATCCAACCTAGGCCTAGGCCTTCGACACCCATCCCCGCAAGTCGCTTTAGTAGGACCTTGTGGGATATGGTGTCGAAGGCCGCCGAGAGGTCTAGCAGGATGAGGATGGCTGAGTGTTTGGAGTCCAATGCTAGCCGGACGTTGTCAACCACCTCTATCAGTGCGGTCTCAGTGCTGTGAGAAGCTCTGAACCCCGACTGCGAGGGATCCAGGAGCATATGTTCTTCCAGATATTTAACTAACTTTGTGTTGATAATAGATTCCATCACTTTACCAAAAAGTGGTAACAAAGATATGGGGCGGTAATTTATCGGTTGTTTAGGGTCTGCGTTGTTTTTCTTCAAGATTGGCCTCACAGTGGCTTCTTTCCAGAGGTTAGGGAAAGTAGCACGTGTTAGAGACGCATTAAAGATGGATGTTAGTGTAGGAACCAGGGCGGGAGTTAATTTTGCTAAAATCTGGGCAGACGCAGGGTCTTTAGGAGATCCAGATTTAGCTTTTCTTAATTTGTCAGCTACCTCATCCTCCGAGATTGTTCTGAAGTCAGATAGATTCTGTTTTACGAGGTTTATGGTAGATGGGTCTACGTGGCATACTTCACTTATTGGGCCAGTTTCTGTGGGCAATGATTCATGGATTATATTTATTTTATCTTTAAAATAGATAGCTAATTTATCAGCCCATTCCTGGGACTCCTGTGCGATCTTTTGGCAGGCAAGGGGGTTTGAGAACTCTTTTACAATAGAGTAGAGTTCTTTCTGGGAATTTCCAGCTGCTTTAATTTTTTCCCCAAGATAGTTTTTTTTTGCAGTGGCTATACTGCTCATGTATTCTTTATGTGCTATTTTGTATTGTAGTTTGTCAATGGTGTTTCTTGATTTGCGCCATTGTCGTTCAATTTTCCTTGTAGCTAGTTTAATAGCTTTCAATTCATCAGTGCACCAAGGCGATTTCATTTTCGGGCAGTTTATTTGGCGTTTGGGGGCTATAAGATCCAGGGTCTTACTGATTGCGGAGTCAAAATCTAGTGCCGATTTATTCAGCTCTATGTCCTCGCTTACTCTCGGGGGTACAAAGGTTTTGGAAAACGCTTCTAGGTTGATCATCTTCCATGGGCGGCTCATCATTTTTTCTTTAAGATGCTTAGGAGCAGGCTCACTGGTTTTAATAGTGAATTTGATTATTACATGGTCGGACCATAAGACGGGAATTAGTTCATTTATATGCGTTTCTTGGGAGTTGGTGCATACAATGTCTAGCGTGTGACCTGCTTTGTGTGTGGAATCGGTTTCAAGCAGTCTTAGGTCAAGGGATTCAATACTATGCATTAGTTCCATAGTGTAAGGGTCCTCGTGTTTTTCCATGTGGTGGTTAAAATCGCCTAACAGAACATTTTTACACGCTAATATATGGGGTGCTAAAATGCTAACTAACTGGGTGGCAAAATTAGCTTTGGTTTCTGGGGGTCGGTAAATCAAGGCTCCTTTCCATGACTCCTTCCTATTATTATAGGCAAAAGAGAAGATTAAAAACTCTCCCAAGGAGTCTAAGTGTGTGTCGATGATGGTGATTTCAATTACCTTTTTGTAAATTATCGCAGTCCTTCCCCCTCGTTTGTCGGTTCTATATAGTCTGGCTATTTTGTAATCAGAGGGCAAAGCTGCCGCTATGTCCGGACCCGATGTTTCCAATAGCCAGGATTCGGTTATAAAGAAAAGATCCGGGGCTTCTTGATCAAGTATGTCCCAGATTTCTAGTGCGTGTTTAGGAAGCGACCGCACATTTCCGTATAAGCAAGTTAACTGTTTCCGAGTTAACGGAGGGCTAGGTTTAGTTAAAAGCTCAGTGTTTGCTAATTTGGTCGGGTTGAGGGACTGGAGCTCTGTGCGAGTATAAGTGATCATTTTAGATGTTATATTAGTTTTTACCTGGTTGCTGACAATGAGCCGTCAGAGCGTAAAAGAGAGTTGGCCTGTCGTCGGCCTGGCGCGGACAGGCGCAGACAGGCAGGGCTTGACTTTGGCGCGACTTAGGCGCGCTGCCTGCGCGTCGCTGCGCGAGTCCGCTCTGTGCACTCCGCTATATGCAGGAGTGGGCGGGACCGCCTTCCGGGGGGTCTAGAGCGCTTACCGGTGTGGGCTACCGGAAGTGCTGTTGTGGGAGGAAGGACCCCGCCGTGCTATCGGCACAAGCCGTGACGGATCGGGCGTCCGACAGGTAATCAGGGGCACCAATTCAAATTCACCACAATATATTTCAATCGTTGTGGAAGAATGCAATGAAGGATGCCTTATTTAAACACGGCGCTGCACAGTTAAAATTCAAGATACAAGCTGGCTCGTAAAATTCAGACAGTCTCGTTCTTTGTTACAAATTCAAAAGTGCTCAGGTGCTCACGTGCAAAATGCGGCTTGTAAGTTTCAGTTTTCAATTCATACAGGTTTTAAAATTCATACAATGTTAAAAATGGGCGAAGCAAGAGTTGCCTTTCAATCACGCAATCTCTTAGTAATCTGTTCCCCTAACCCGCACTGAATGAGCCCACTAGTGTTGAAGATGATTTGAGTTGGGGCGCGCAGTTGATGTATAAGAATGATAGCCGGAATTTACCAACAACGGTAGAAGTGGCCCCAATAATTGAGCATCTAATTAAGAGCCCTCTTGACTCCACTATTGTTTCTGGACTTGCCTTTGGGTCTTTGCCTATGTTACTAGGGAGTGAGGACATATTGGGAGCAGATCCATCCTCTCCGTCATCTTTTAGACAAATGACTCCACCTGGGCCTACAAGACTCAATGTTGATTTAATTTGTGAAAGTTCAAATGACAAAACTCGTGCTACACCTCAGCCCACAATAAGATATATGCAAGGGGGGCTCAAACTAGTATCGTGGAACATAGCTGGTTTATCAGCTAAATTTGATAACCAAGAATGGAGGCACTAGATCACAAGGTTACAGATAATTTGTTTGCAGGAGACTTGGGCGGTAGACAGTAGTCCCTTTCAATTAGCGGGGTATAAGCGTTTCTCTGTGCCCGCTCAGAAATCAGTGTCGGGGAGAGCCATGGGAGGGCTTTCTACATTTGTTGATTTGTATATGGACGGAGTGTGGACCAATTTAAACTGGACCTCAAATAATATGCATCCACTGGGGTTCTCTAGAAATGGGTTGAATGTGATACTGATTAACCTGTATAATGCCGCTGTAACTAAGGGGAAAGAATCCATAATACAGGAAGTAGATAACAGGTTAAGTGCTGAGACAGCCCGGAGGAAGGGGGCGGTGGCTCCGTTTGTAGTATTAGTTGGCGATTTCAATTGCCATCTATGCCCTAACCTATTACCCCCCAACCTAGAGTGGTCTTGCTGCCCGGTGGAGGAAGGCACGCATCTCGAGCATACGAGTGAGGGGATTGAAATAGACAAGGTACTGAAGAGCCATACTTTAGAACATACTATTGATTTGGTCACTCTTGGAAGGGATGGTGCTGTCACCCCAACCTTTAAAGGCAGAGGATGTAGTTCGTACATAGACTACATTATGGTTTCTAGTTTATTTAAGGACTGGATAATAGGGGCTGAGATAGAATGGAATATATTTAGTGATCACAACCCTCTAGTTCTCGAGATAAGGAACTTTCCCCCTATAAAAGATAGGATAAGGGAGATGGCAGGAAGTATCGAGAAAGTATTGGACCAGGGAAGACGCTTGAGATGGTCTAAAGTCGATGGGGAGGCCTTTTATAAATTGCTATTGGAAATTGGAAAATAACCTATCGGGGAGTGTTTAGACCTCTCTGTGGAGTGAACGTTTGGGGTTAGGGCATTTGAGACAGTAGCCCACCTGATAGACGGTCTACTTAAATCCACTACCCTTGTGAGGTCACACACTGCCCCGAGATGGTTTAACAAAGACTGTTCCCGAGCACAGAGGGATTTAAAAACCAGTCTGAAAAGCTTCCCCCGCGACAAGTTTAGAATTACGCAGTGTAGGAGCGCATACAAAAAGGCGATTAAATATAGGAAGTCCACCCTCCAATTACAAGCCTGGGAAGATCTAAGGGAAGCAGCAGTGAGAAGAGATATGACTGCGTTCTGGAAAACAATAAACAAACCATGTTTCCAGGACAATAATTCTCCAGAATTTGGCACAACTATCCTGCCCGAACAATGGTGTGACCATTTTAAAGGTCTGTTCAATCACTCAGAGGAGAATAACTACAATAAAGGGGGGGGGAGGGTTGCCAGTGGGTTTTCTCTGTAGAATTCTCTCTGGGGGAAATTACAGTGGCCATCCAGGGTTTATCACGGAACAAAGCCCCGGGTCCAGGTGGCATTCCACCTGACCTCT
The DNA here is from genome assembly GCF_964261635.1 of Lissotriton helveticus. NCBI lineage: Eukaryota > Metazoa > Chordata > Amphibia > Caudata > Salamandridae > Lissotriton > Lissotriton helveticus. Next base: position 1,028,441,703 of record NC_136063.1, read on the forward strand.
TTTTAAGCAATGTTGATTTATGGGACCATATCCTGACAAGGATGATAAATGTGGCTGTTGCAACTGGCCTCCCGCGTTCATGGTCATCAGCAACAATAGTCCCAATTTTCAAAAAGGGGAACAGGGACAACCCTCAGTGTTACCGAGCGATTTCACTGATAGATGTGACAGCTAAAGTTCTGGGTAGAGTGGTCCTAATGCGCCTTACTGACTGGGCTGAGGATCATCGAATTATTACCGATGTCCAGTATGGATTCAGATCAGGGAGATCGACGATGGATCAGTGTTTGAACCTCTATCTGTTGGTGGCTAAATATACTATAGCCAGTAATGAAGAGGTATATCTAGGGTTTATGGATCTCACCGCAGCCTTTGATCATGTCAACAGAGAGAAGCTGTGGACCCTGATGACCAGTCTAGGAGTGGATCAGGGCTTGGGAAACATTTTGAGAGCATTGCACTGGAACACCTCTGCTAATGTGCGCTTTAATTTGGAAGGGGGTACCACAGAATCCTTTCCCTGTAACAGCGGAGTTAGACAGGGATGCATTCTGGCCGCCTCTCTGTTCTCTCTATATATAAACAACCTAGATCAGGCATTAGGCAAATTAAAGGTGGATTCCCCAAGAGTAGGAACTCGACCCGTCCCAGTGCTGCTGTACGCGGATGACGCGGTACTGCTAGCCCGTACTCCCGAAGGACTCCCGTGTTTGATAGACGGGTTTGTTAGTTTCATGGACACCCTAGATCTATCAGCCAACCTGACTAAGTCCTTTGTCATGTTGGCTGGCACTAAACCCTGTAAGAAGTTTTCCTATAAAATAGGTACACACAAAATAGGACAGGTACAAACCTTCATCTATCTTGGCCTGTTATTCGATGGGTTTTTAAATTTTAAAACATTATTTGAAGAGCGATGTACCACGTTAGTGGCCTCGACCGGTGCTATAATGAACTATGGGCGTAGGCTGGGGAGGTGGTCACCGGAGCAAATTATGAACCTATATAGCTCAATATGCTGTTCAAAAGTGTCTTATGGGTCAGAAGTTTGGGGTTTTGCAAATATACAGCAATTACAGCTAGAGGAGAACAAATACCCGAGGAAGGTGCTCAAAACTCCAAAAAGCACTTCGGTCCTGATTGTCCATGAGGAACTGGGGAGGCCTTATATTGAGGTTCTGGTAAAGGTTAGACCCCTCATGGCCTGGCTAAAGATTTGGACCAACACGGAGGCAGACCTGAGTAAACAAATTATTAGAGATTGCCTGGATAGGGATAAAGGAATGAGAATCCCATGGCTAAAGTACGTGAAGACCTCCCTCGAAGGAATTGACTGCGGGGATCTCTTCACAAATCCAGCGGAAATTATCCCTCAAGACAAACTCTGAGTTAAGAGAATATTTTGGAGCAGGTAGCCTCACGTAGCGCAGTAGTCGAAGGAGGCAAGCCCACAGTCTGCGCTCACAGTTTGGTCAAAACAGGGGAGGGTATGGAACCTTATCTCGCTCTCATGTCCAACGCACAGAATAGATTTTTAATCACCCGTTTTAGGCTCAACCTTTTACACCATCTACTGGCCGATCTGCCAGGTTTTACTTTAACAGTTGAGCAGAAGGGTGCCTGCGGCTGCGACAATCGGTCCCTGCAAGACACCCTTCATTTTGTACTATTTTGCCCATTTTATGTATTACCCAGGCGTAGATTTTTTGTAGGTATTTTAAAACAGGTTAAGTTTAGACATGCTAAGGTCGCCCTATTATTCCTGCAAAGGGCCAACGATCCCCTCACGTTGTTTTGTATTATGAATTTTATCAAGGTTGCTTTAAGGCTGAGGAACACAAGAGGGTTGTGCTGATTGAATTTCATATAAACTATTTTAAATTCAACTCTGTAGCAAGCACTTGTTGTTTATGAATTGTATGTTTTTTGTCCCTTTTTAACTGTATAAATATGTACTTTTATGGTGTTTTCTAAATACCGAATAAAGGATTATTTGATTTGATTTGAGCGCACCTATCCTTAGTGGAGTAACCGTAATCTTAGTGCACAAGGTGCATGGGACTGGAGATTCAAACCCCTAAATCTCCTCAGATACAAAGTATCCAAAAATTCCTAAAATACAATAGTCCAGCACACTTAAACCAAACCGTAATTCGTCAAAAAATAACTAAACATGTATGTCAACATTTATCATTCATAAATCAAGGTCACAAAATGGCAATTCTAGCAGAAGTTGTATCTCCAAATCCTTTATTAATGACTTCTTTTTTTCTCTTTTTTTCAACAAGTTAAAAGACCGTAGCCAACGAGTTTAATCCTCGTTGACTTCTTCAGGACAGGATAGAACACTGTCTAAAATCTTCACCATATATTTCCAATTTTATAATTTTACTTTAGATCTAGAGATAAGTCATGATCTAATATCTCAGATGTGGAGCAAAATCAAAATATGTTAGGCACGAACATGGGGCCCGATTCACAGAACTAACTTAAGCCAAAATCCTAAACTTACTACCATTTCGGTATTCACAGAAGGCACTTACTCATTTTGGTATTCACAGAAGGAACTTACTCATTTCGGTATTCACAGAAGTTAGGAGTCCTAACTTTAGGACTCCTAAATGGATTCTGTGAATACCAAAAATCTTAAAGTTAGGATTTTTCTAAGGTTTAGGAGTAGTAAAGTTAGGACTCCTAACTTTAGGACTCCTAAATGCCTTCTGAGAATACCGACAGTCTTAAAGTTAGGATTTTTCTAAAAATCCTAACTTTAAGACTGTCGGTATTCTCAGAAGGCATTTAGGAGTCCTAAAGTTAGGAGTCCTAACTTTACTACTCCTAAACCTTAGAAAAATCCTAACTTTAAGATTTTTGGTATTCACAGAATCCATTTAGGAGTCCTAAAGTTAGGACTCCTAACTTCTGTGAATACCGAAATGAGTAAGTTCCTTCTGTGAATACCAAAATGAGTAAGTGCCTTCTGTGAATACCAAAAAGGTAGCAAGTTTATGATTTTTGTCTTAAGTTAGTTCTGTTAATCGGGCCCCATGTTTGTGCCTAACATATTTTGATTTCGCTCCACATCTGAGATATTAGATCATGACACATCTCTACATCTAAAGGAAAATTATAACATTGGAAATATACGGTGAAGATTTTAGACAGAGTGTTCAATCATGCCCTGAAGAAGTCCACGAGGATACTATGGTACCTGAGGCCAAACGACCCATTCGAGAAAACACAAAACAATCCAGTGCGGCGCATCTTAGTGACCAAACTGCAAGTGGTGTTGGTGAATGAGGTGAAAGGCTGACCAGGGAATCAGATCCAATAGTGGTCAAAGGTGTAGAAGAGGAAGACATTTTTGTTATGCAAATCAGCCCTGTCTCCAGCTGTGCAGCTCACCCACATCAGCAACATCGCAATGGTACAAGACTCTGGTCGAGACACCAAGGCAAGAGCGCACAGTGTCTGCCCCGGTGAGACGCATATTGAGCCTACCAATGTCTGACCTCAAGAAGTCACCTGCATCAGTGGCACCAGAAAAAAAATCCAGGCTACTATTCCTGGCATGTTTAGGCAGGAGGGGCAATACGAACGCAACCACCCAACGGCACGTTTGTACATCACAAAGCTGGCTAAAATGTTAGTGCTGGACTTCCTCCCTTTTCACTTTTGTGTGAGGGGCAGGTTCTTTAGAATTTGAGGTAGCCGCCTGCCCGAAATGGGAGATTCCCAGCAGGTCCTATTTTGCCAGAGTTGCTGTTCCAGCGCTACATCACGATGTGATGGAATTACTTGGACAAGCTTTGCAGCAGAGTGCTGTTCACACTATCCACCTGACAACAGACATGTCGACCAGTTGCCAGGCCACTGATTACATGTGAATCACTGCTCACTGGATCTCTTTTGTGGGGGTTAGAGAAATGAAACTCGCAGGTGTTGAAAATGTTGAGAATTTTAATGGTGCATTAAAGCATGCAGCAGTAGTCATGTTCGCCATGGAGAAATCCCATACTGCTGCAAACATCTTGAAGACTTCAACAACAAGGTCTTTCAATGGCTGCAATCAAGAGGGTTTAACATTGGATTTGTTGCTATGGACAATGGCAGTAATTTAGTTAAGGACATGGCCGATGGTGGATATTTCAGGGACCTGTGTTTGGTGCACTGCATTAACATCATTGTTCAAGACTTTCTGAAATAAGCATTTGCAATGCGATAGTTCTCGCATTAGGAAAGTTTGAGCTATTGGTATTGTAAATGACAATTTTTTTATTAATGTTTTGTTTTTGAAAATAGCGAAATTAATAGCTTTGTCATTTACAATGGCAATAGCTTAAACTTTTGTAAATAACTTTTGTGAAGATTATGTTCAGTGTATTTTATTGTGACGAAAATCCAAGAACAGAAGTGAAAAATTAACATCTTTTTGTTACATTTGTAATAAGACTTGAAAAATTGAGAGAACATATTTGAACCAGGTGTTGAATGGTTGCACAGATTGATGCTGTGGTGGCACTGAGTGATGTTGTTATGGCGAACGAGTGATGCTGTGGCGTTCAGTGTAGCTTTGGGAGCGCATAGTGATGTTGTGGTGCCCCTAAGTGATGCTGTGGTGGTTCTGAATGATGCTGTATGCTATCCTATGTTTTGTTTTGTTATGCTATGCAATGTTTTGCTATCCTATGCTTTCATTTGTTATGCTATGCTATGCTGTGTTTTGTTATGCTATGCTATGTTTTTATTATGCTATGCTATGTTTTGCTATGCTATGCTATGCTGTTTTGTTATGCTATGCTATGTTTTGTTGTGTTTTATTATGCAATGCTTTGTTTTGCTATGCTATGTTTTGTTATGCTATGCTATGCTATGTTTTGTTGTTTTTGGTATGCTATGTTTTGCTATGCTATTGTATGTTTTGATTTGCTATGCTATGTTTTGTTGTGTTTTGTTAAGCTATGCTATGTTTTATTGTGTTTTGCTATGTTTTGCTATGCTATGTGTTGTGGTGTTTTGTTATGCTATGCTATGCTTTGTTATGTATTGCTATGTTTTGTTATGCTATGCTTCGTTTTGTTTTGCTATCCCATGCTTTGTTTTGTTACGCTATGCTATGTTTAGTTTTGCTATCCTTTGATTTGTTTTGTTATGCTATGCCATGTTTTGTTGTGCTATGCTATGTTTTGTTGTTTTTTGCTCTGCTATGCTATGCTTTGTTATGCTAAGCTATGTTTTGTTGTGTTTTATTATGCTATGCTTTGTTTTGCTATGCTATGTTTTGTTATTCTAGGTTTGTGTGAGGGTGAGGGTGTGTGAGGGTGAGGGGGTGATGGGTGTGAGGGTGAGGGTGTGTGAGGGAGAGGGGGAGGATGTGAGGGTGAGGGGGTGAGAGGGTGAGGGGGTGTGAGGGTGAAGGGGTGTGAGGGTGAGGGTGTGGGGTTGTGAGGGGGATGGTGTGGGGTGGTGAGGGGGTGTGAGGGTCAGGGTAACAGGGGTGAGGCTGTGTGAGGGTGAGGGGGTGTGGGGGTGAGGGTGTGTGAGGATGAGGGGGTGTTAGGATGAGGGGGTGTGAGGGTGAGGGGGTGTGAGGGTGAGAGGGTGAGGGGGTGTGAGGGTGAGAGGGTGTGTGAGGGTGAGTGTGAGGGTGTGTGAGTGTGAGGGTGAGTGGGTGTGAGAGTGAGGGGGTGTGAGGGTAAGGGTGTGTGAGGGTGAGCGGGTGTGTGAGGGTGAGGGTGTGTGAGGGTGAGAGGGTGTGTGAAGGTGAGGGGGTGTGAGGGTGAGGGGGTATGAGGGTTAGGGGGTGTGTGAGGGTGAGGGTGTGAGGGTGAGGGGGTGTGGGGGTGTGAGGGGGTGAGGGGGTTTGAAGGGGTGAGGGGGTGTGAGGGTGTGAGGGTGTGAGGGTGCGTGAGGGGGTGACAGGGTGAAAGGGTGTGTGAGGGTGAGAGGGTGTGTGAGGGTGAGAGGGTGGGTGAGAGGGTGGGTGAGTGTGAGAGGGTGGGTGAGAGGGTGAGTCAGCGAGACCTAAAAACAAACGAGTTATTGGTGCTGCAAATGCCAGTTTTTATGTTATGTTTTTTTATTTGCAGTGGAGTGATCATTTGACCTATTTAAAGAGATAGGAAGGAAAGGGGATGGAGAGCAAACAGTGAAAAGCCGTGGGAGGTACGACTAGTGGTTACACTGCTGCCGTCACGCCATATTAAACCTGCATCTGTCCCAACACTAACAATGGGTAAAGAAAGCAAGCGGCTCACCGTCATTATCCCACACAGAACACAAAATCTATTAAAGCAGGCGGAAGACATGAGGCAAATGAGCATGCGCTCAATAGAGACACATTTTATATGCCACATACGTAAAACGTGCGCAAACAGTTGAGAATGAAACAGATAAAAAAAGAGGAGAGAAATAAAGTTTCCGTTAAGCAGCAAAAAGGTGTCAAGTAATCTAACGTTATTACACAAAAAGTAGAGCTTAAGTAATCCCATACCACGTAATGAGGCGTGCACCGCGCTGATCTTAACCAACGGGAATGGAGTTGATAAAAACAAATTACCAGCTTCCTCGTCACATCTAAAGTGCCAATGTGGAGAGGGTAGGGAGGAGGAGACAGCTGCAGGCTAGGAGAGGGAGCGAAGAGCAGCTGCTCGGAACGGGAAGCAATTAACAAGGGAGGAGTCGCACTGCGCTGTGCAAAAGTAAAGGTGTGTGTGTTAAAGGGCGGTGCTCAGCTCTGCAAAGGGCATACATTATGAAAAAATAAAGGCAAGCTTAAAGTGAAAGCTGCACCTTTAATAAAGACTTGATGTTTTGAAAAGTGGATGCAGCGAGCCTTGCATAAAAAAAGGCGCTCAGCCGCTATTAATTCAGTGAAAGCGCGGCATGTTGCGCTTTGAAAAATAAAGACTTTGTGGTTTAAAATGGTAAAATAAAAAAATGGCGCTGCCGCTATATTTAAAGAGAAAGCGAGACATGCGAGCATTAGCAAATAGAGAGCGCAGCTGTTCATAATTACAAGGAGAATTGCCATGTTCCTGCTCTGGCCCACGGATGAATCCAAAAGGGTTAATGGTGAGAGCTCCGTGCCTGTGCGCTCTCTGCATTGCTGTGGGGCGGGGGAGTGCATTCCTTTCAAGTCTGATGTGGGGGGCGGGGGAGCGGCAGCCTTTGAAGTCTGATGCCGAGGCACAGACAAATGGTGGTGTGTGATGTGGCTGGCGATAATGTGCACGCGCATAGCTCACATGAACTGTACACGATCCGCAGCTAGGTAGACTTTTCTTTTCCGCTTACTATAATCTCACCTATTTATCCCTGCGGGATAGAGCAGGCGAGACCTTAAAAGAAGACCGTGTCAGCACCTTACTGACCACCTGCAGAAGAATCTGCATACATTTCAGCCCCTCTTTTAAAGCCCTGAGGCAGCTGAGGATCATTCAATGTGAGCATAGAATGCCAGTCAAAGCACTCATCCAGGAGGTGCCAACACGTAGGAACTCAACTTATTACAGGCTTGAACAGTGCAGACCACTCAACGAATATGTCATGCAAAGACTAGGGGATGCAACTGTGAAAGGCATGATCATTGAGATGGACCAATGGGGCCTAGTCAAATGCCTGACTGAGATGCTGCTTTTATTGTAAAGTCATGCTGTGCCCTGGGCACCCCCCACTTTTTCGCAGACTGGTACTGGTGGCAACTGACTATGACTGACCCTTGGCTCTACCTAACCAGGCCCAGGGTATGCTGAAACACACACTTAGAATTCAGGGAACGCTAAGGTACACTATGGGTTAGGGTACCCCTATGATTGGTGTGGCTCACTGGTTAGAGGAGGCAGACCTGGAAGCAGAGGTCAGCCCGGGACCAGGGTTCAATTCCCAGCTCGGCGGGGTCTTGAGTCCTAAAATGTCCATGGACTCGACAATTCTCGCTCCGGTACCTACTCGATTCACGGGTTCACACTCTGCGACTCTGGGCAATAGCTTGCTTAATCTCCACAACGGCCCCTCACGGCGGGATGCCTGGCTTTCACCTTGCGGATACCCTGCCGGGGTTATCTCACAGGGGAATACCAGGATGGGTTCCCTAAGCAAGCGCTTAGAAACCGCTCGGTGATTTGCGCTATATAAATTCCTGTACATTTACATTGGCATGACCTCCCCTATAAGTTCCTAGTACATAATTGGACAAGGGGATAAAAACTACCTTGAAGTCCCTAGTATATAATAGGGAAAGGCAGTTTAGAGGCCAGCAGCCCTTACTGTACTTGCATGTGTGCATTGCTGAAGCCTGAGGTCAGTTTAAAAGGAGCCCCGTGTTGCAGGACTGCTTTTAAACTACACATTGTGCCCAAACTCGACTTTGGTGTTTGGGGCACTTAAAACTTAATGACTACAATATTTTGGCATGTTAGGTAGCTCCAAGGTCTTCCTTAGGTGTCCCAGGATGGGGGGAGGGGGGACAGGTACTGAAAAGAAGGATCCGTTCAAAATGGGGTTTATATGCCCTGAGGTTAGTGAAATTTCACATTTAACTCCCCACATTGTAGTAAAGTGCTTCCCAAAGTCAGGTTGTGTGCTAGGAGTACAGTGGAGGTAGGATCTGCAATATTTTGACATATTCAGAACCCCTAGATTCTCCCCTAGGTGTTTCAGGGGTGGGGCGTGGAGTCCTGTAGATATAGGCAGAGTCCTTATAAAAGATGTTTGCAAGCCCTGGTAGTGGAGAAATTGGCCAGTTCATTTTTCTTATTGTAGATCCCCAGCCCTTATCACATGGTAAGAAGTTATTAATTAATAACTCACAATAGGGATAGGCGAAAATATCATTCAATGACTCAATAGAATGGTATTGATAAATCCAACCATATGCTATTGATGATTTCATCCTAAATGTACAGACACAACGTTATAAGACTTTATTGTCCTACAGCCACAGTTCAACTTTCTAGTGGTCTGCCCTGATTGGCGATAGTTAAGTGGATTAGCCAGGATGCTGTGATGAGGTAGTAAGTAGTCCCTGGGGTGGCAGGGCCATTGTGGGAGGACAGGGTTCTGTTGCAGAGGAATGCCAGAGCAAAGGGAGGAGACATAAACAATGGTCTTCAAAGTGAGGAGGGGACAGGTCCAAGAAGCCAAACCCATCTACACCCTTACCCTTTGAACGCAGCCAGATGTCAAGCTTAAGGAAGGAATGTGCAGATGAGAAGGGGGATGGATATTATGGAGATGAGCCATCCTGGAGGTTGGTTTAGCCAGCTTTTGCCTCTCTGCTGAGACTTCAGCAAAATTAAATTTTGGAGAAATGGTGCTCTCTGGGAGAATATAGTGCCACACTTTGGAGAATATTGTCATACCCGGGGGTGTTGCCCTGCACCTCATTCGACAGGAGTGCCCTCTTTCTTGACCCAGAGAACTTAGAATAAGTATCTGAGAGGGACAGAGCATCTCATTTCTGCTACTTCAAACTAGAAGAAGGGTCCATGTGGAGAAGACTGGGCCGGCTGCATAATCTGGAACTACAGCCCTGTGGACCTAACTTGCTACAAAAGAGTGGACTCCCTGAAAACTACAGGTTAACAGTGCTTACCTGGACCATCACCACCAGGAATCCCCAGCCTGGAGTACTGCCAGAGTATTTCTGCGGGTTTTGTCCAAGTGGTTCGTGGGAACTGAAGTACCAAACTTTCAAGGACCATATTGGAGCTTCCATACGCTTGGAGTAAGTTTTGGACACTTTCGGACCTTCTGAGGAACTTCAAGAAGAAGTTCCAGAAGTTTGGAGAACTTTGGAGCAACTTTGAAAAAAACCTCCATAAGTGGACCAACTCGGTCTAGCCATCCAAGCCGGCGACTCTCAACCACAAGCCAGCCTGCCGTCCAGGTTTGTCCTGCTGAAAAGCTCATGAGGTCTGACTTTCAGAGTTTGACCAAGAGCTCATCGAAACCCAAGCCAGTGAACCCTCACCAAAGTCGGCCTGGTGAAGAGCAGCGAGGGACCCCTGGAGAAAAAGCTCCATAAATGTTTCTAGTCAGAACATAGGAGAGATGACCAGAACAAACCGGAAGAGTTAAGCCACCGACCTACTACTGCGATCTGGCCTGGATCTCTAGTTGGTCCAGCTGGAAAGCTCCATAAGTCTGACTGCCATATGTTTGACCGGGAACTTATCACAAGGCAAGCTGGCCTACCTTCACTGAATCTAAACTGGCTGAGTTCTTTGAAGAACCCTGTGAAGAAAAACATCAGAAATGTTTCTAAGTCAGAAGGTAAAAACTTTGGCCGAGGCCTACCGTGAGAGGTAACAGCGCAGGAATCCATCGCGGTCGATCTGAAACTTTGACTTTGTCCCAGTCTAGCACGACCAGATTTCCCAATAGGTGTAATAGGTTTCTATGTGCTATATCGTGCTAAATCTTTAAAAATTCATATCTATGGTTCCCTAAATTGGATTTTTTCGTTTTGGTGTCAGTTTAAAGCTTTCCATGTCAGACTTTCTGACATGAAAATCTGTCGGATAGCTACTTTGGCAGCCCCTAGCAGGGCACCCATTCTTCCATAGCCTCCAGTTTGTGAATCCCTGCACCATGTGGCAGTCACGTTGAGGTATCTGCCATGGGATGCAGGGATTAACAGAATCTCCCATTTCTCCATGGGAGATTGTGTTACGGCTGGTTTACGGCCACAGCACAAGCTCCCATAGACAAATGGGAGTATGAGACTGCACCATGTGTGGTCGCATTGTAATCAAGGTGTCGAGATCGCTGACTGTAGGTCAGTCTTCCCGAGACCGCAACATCCTCCGACATCGTAATTAGTCCCTTTGCATCATCCATCATTACATCTGAGCCACAATTCTTGATACACGTTACAAACCATTACTGGCCACATTAATTCCTTTTTTAGTTCTGAAGTGCAGCCTTCAACTTCAGAGCCTGAGGACAGGGCTGTTGGCTCACAGCACCCTAAAACAATAAAAAGAACACCAGCAACAACAGGAACAGTAGCATCAGCCCCAACATCTGCACATGATTGGTTTGTAAATGTAAATGTTTGTAAATGTTTTTGAGCTTGTAAAGCGCACTGCTACCCGTCCATAGGTCTCCTGGCACTGTATAACTCTGGGGAACCCGTCCTGGCTTTCCCTGTGGGATGGTCCCTTGCTGGGAGTCCCCAAGGTGGAGCCAGGCATCCCGGGAATTGGTGGGGCCGTTGTGGAGATTAGGCAAGCTAATGCCCAGAGTGGCCGAGTGGAACCCCTGATTAGACTAAGCACCGAAGCGAGAAATATCGAGTCCGCTGACCGAGGTCCACGACCCTGCCGCGTCGGGAATTGAACCCTGGTCCCGGGCCGACTTCTGCTCTTGGGCCTGCCGCCTCTAACCAGTGAGCCACACTACTCCACTTTCTACTATCTGGATGATCCAAAAGAGGCCTATCTTGATCAAAACCCATTGGTGTATTGGTATGGGAAGAGGTGCCAATGGCCAGTGCTCAGCAGGATGGCAAAAACCACCTAGCTTGTCAGATAGCCAGTGTGCCTGCTGAGTGTGTGTTCAGTGCAGCTGGTGCAGTTGTCACAGTGAGAAAAACACGTCTCTTGCCCCAAATCAAGGAGGGGTTAAATATGATCAAATTGAATTAGCACTTTATACCACTGAATTATACCATACCTGAAGTACGACAGGAGGATGAGGGTGATTGATCAGACTCAGGTCATGGTAGTAGTGTGTTAGATGATCTACTTCTAGGTAAACCACCTGATTTTGAGGACAAACTGTACTTCCCTGACTTGTAGGCCTGGGTAACTAACCAAAGAACTTTCTCTATCGCCAAACTTCATTGATGACAAATATAAATATAGCTAGGGTATCATTACTTTATTTTGTTTGTTTGTGTCTGACTGACTAATGCAGCCCCATCATTTGTGACACATTTTATTGCCGGATTGGAGTTACACCAGTGTGCAGTGAAGAAGCCTCCCCCAACCCATTTCCCACAAGGACATTGGAGAGACAAATTTGTGCCTATCTCCATCCCATGCCTATCTATCCTTTCTTTATTTCTCTATCTGGACTGCCCAACATTATTTGATATACTGTCAAGATTTCAACAAAGCGGGGCTTACCAGACAGCCCGTACTGCCTGTTTTGTCCTTCGGACTTCCTGAGGTTCAACAACACAGGTGGTGGTTCTGCAACTTCCTCGAGGCCTGACCTGTCCTCTCTACAAGTTTGAGGCCAATATCCCTCGTCAGAACCGCTGGAACCGAGCCCCTGTTCAATGCATCAACTTGTCGTTGCCACGGCGTGTTGGGTCTGTACTCCAGAGATCTTCAGGCTACAAGAAGCTCCAGCCTCCGGGATCTCTTCCTTCCAAGCTCAGCGTCCTCACTGCACCTTGGGCATTTGCTTATGGTGAGCTGCTTGAGGTCCTCTTGCAAGTCCTGTGCCATTGGCCTGTGGGTCCTCGAGGGTCTTCTTCTTCAGTGGGCTCCCCTGCTTGCTTGGGGCCTGCTCCTGCTCTCCTGCTGATGGTGAATCCATTTTACCTTGCTCGTCCCAATGTTGCTCCGTCTTCGTTCTCTATGCTAGTTGGTCTGCCAAGGCTTGTTGGTGCTCCCGTCACTTACATTCTACTTGGGACAGCATGTGCATAGCTCCTGTTCTTCCTCTGTGTCAACTGGTCCTCAGTTGCCGTGACAAGGTCACCGTTGACTATTCTGAACCTCAAGACATTGTGGGCGTTGTTTCTTTGTGTGTCTGGTCAATCCTGAATGGCATAGACTCTGTACCCTCTGCTTGCAGGTTCCTCACTTCCAGAATCCACCCTTGGATTCCTTCAGAATTCTCCACCTTCTTCTCCAGAGGCATTTTCTTCCAAGTCTTCCATTGTCGTCTACGGAGTTATCCTACATCTCTTCACCCCTCTGCACCTGGCTTCCCTGATGTAAGTAACCTTGTTCCTGGGGCATTCAAGGGTGGAGTGGCTCTCCAACCTTCTGTCCTCCAAAGGAATTCTACAGGGTCCTCTAGGAAGGGTCCTTCTTTTGCAAAACTGTAACTGCACCTTCTTGAATTGCATCCATGTCAGGATGTGGTTTTCAGAATGTTTCCTAGCAGTCCTCCTCTGCAGTGAAGCTTGGGAAATGAAGAAAGCACTGTAGCAGGAGCCTCGGGAGGGAGCTGATACAGCAGCAGGACAGAGAGCAGGGAAAGACATAGCAAGAGTGACTGGGATAAAAGGAAGGTAAGAAAGGGGTGTAGATTGAAAGAGGATCAGATAGCAAACACCTGAGTGAAAACTAGACAGCAGCAATAGATATAGTGAGAGAAGAACAGATTTAGGAAAGTGCGTATGAGTGAGCCAGAGAGGAGGAGAAGGAACGGAGGAGGGATTGGGAAAGGGGCTAGAATGAAAAGATACCTTGGACCAAGATGGACAAAACTGCTAGCAAATAACTCGGTTAAAGAGGATTGAGGACAGGAAAAATGAGAGAGGGAGAGAAGGAGTAAAATAGACCATGGAAGAGTGGAAAAAGAGGTTATACTCTGTGATAAAATAGCAAATGATTTTGTGAGAGAGAGAGAGAAATAGAGAGTAGAGGTGGAAGGATCTTTAGAAAGAAGGCAGAATGTTAAGAAAGAAGGGCGGAGGAAAAATAATGGGAGAGATTAAACGAGGGGAGAGAGAGTTGTGATGCAATGAGAGACTGAAAATTCGGAAACCGAGATGGAAGAGGGGAATGGGCAAGGCAGAGTTGGGGGGAGGGAAATGGGGGACAGGACTAAAAGGGAGGAGCGAATGTCTATAGAGGGAGAGGAGGAGATAGAAAGGGGAGTCGAAGAAGGGAGGAAATTAAAAGAGCAACTAATAAAGAGTAAGGTAGGGTGGACTGACCACTCTGAAAAACATAATAGTGATGGAAGCAAAGATAAGTGGAGTAACAAGCATTGGCCGCGTAGGCGTAGAAGTGACGGGGCCGTCAATGTGAGACAGTGAGCCATTGACTGGAGGAAAGGCAAAAGCTAATCAGCCATGGCAGCGAGCAGTGACAGCCTGCAGGGCACACCGAGGCTGCAAACCCTGGCGTGCAGCAAGAGTGCAGGATAAAAATACACACACATCAACCTCTGTATTATCAGAAGCAAGGATTCGGAGACAAGAGAGTGTTGCACACAGAAGCAGCAGACACACGAGGGTTTCATAGGATCGCCGATGCCTCAAAGCTGTGGCAGCATTAATGGCCAAGTGGCCGTGAAAGTGACGCAGCCATGTGGCTGTGAAAGTGAATGTGGGCTGTAAGGGTGCCCGTGAGTGATGCACTTAATGAGCGATGACGAGTCAGCAAAGCGAGATGGCGCCTGTGCTCGTAACTGTGCGCATAACCACACGAGAGGCCACACAAAAAGCTGTGGTTGGGTTTTTAAAGCCCACTGACTAAATGACTCACCAGGACAACGCATGCGCTGGCTCAGGCGAGACCTAAAAAGCCATGCCTTCCCTGGACCGGAAACAAGCTTCCGAGGACCGGTTTCTGGCATTACAGCCGTCTTCAGCCCGGCTTGCTTGAATCCAGTGGCAAAGCGAGCAAGGGACTCCCGTCTGAGCATACCCTGCCACACTTATGGTGGCCAAAAGCGGTACAAAAGGGGTATGCTCAGACGTGAGTCCCTTGCTCGCTTTGCCACTGGATTCAAGCAAGCCGGGCTGAAGACGGCTGTAATGCCAGAAACCGGTCCTCGGAAGCTTGTTTCCGGTCCAGGGAAGGCATGGCTTGGCAGTTCGGGCTGGACTGTTCCCATGAGGCACAGGGTCAGACTGATTTGCATATAGCCATGTCTGAACTGGGGTGGCAGAGTGGGCTAAAGAACGGTGATGGATTAAACCCAGATCTTTTGACTGGGTGTGAGTGTTTGATTGGTTCAGATGCTCCGTCCATCACCACCCCCTTTTGTACCGCTTTTGGCCACCATAAGTGTGGCAGGGTATGCTCAGACGTGAGTCCCTTGCTCACTTTGCCACTGGATTCAAGCAAGCCGGGCTGAAGACGGCTGTAATGCCAGAAACCGGTCCTCGGAAGCTTGTTTCCGGTCCAGGGAAGGCATGGCTTGGCAGTTCGGGCTGGACTGTTCCCATGAGGCACAGGGTCAGACTGATTTGCATATAGCCATGTCTGAACTGGGGTGGCAGAGTGGGATAAAGAACGGTGATGGATTAAACCCAGATCTTTTGACTGGTTGTGAGTGTTTGATTGGTTCAGATGCTCCGTCCATCACCACCCCCTTTTGTACCGCAGCCCAGAAAAGAGCCCATGTGGTACCTGGGCCATTCTGCGTGAATCTTTGGGGGGCACCACATGTACCTCCTGGGCCCATAGCGGAGGACCACAGGGGAAGGGGTCCCTGCTGCGGCCCCCAAAGTTCCTTTCCATTTGCCTTTACATGGCGATTGAACCACCATGTAAAGGCAGAGGGAAATGGACATCTTAATCCCTACACCGGTCCCTGTACAGGGCACCACCCCTGGAGTAGAGAGGTGCAGAGTTCTGACAGCAGAGCTATCTTCCAGCCTACGTAGAACAGAGAGGACTAGAGCTCTGACAGCAGAACTATCTCTCAGCCTACGTAGAATAGAGGTGCGGATTTGTCCCTCTCTGCAGCATGAGGTACCTTTCATCTTACAGCTGCCCTCTCTGAACCCTGCTCTGCTTTTCATCTAACAGCAGTTCCTCTACGATGCCTGCTCTGCCTTTTGTCCCAGTCTAGCACGACCAGATTTCCCAATAGGTGTAATAGGTTTCTATGTGCTATATCGTGCTAAATCTTTAAAAATTCATATCTATGGTTCCCTAAATTGGATTTTTTCGTTTTGGTGTCAGTTTAAAGCTTTCCATGTCAGACTTTCTGACATGAAAATCTGTCGGATAGCTACTTTGGCAGCCCCTAGCAGGGCACCCATTCTTCCATAGCCTCCAGTTTGTGAATCCCTGCACCATGTGGCAGTGTGGCAGGCACGTTGAGGTATCTGCCATGGGATGCAGGGATTAACAGAATCTCCCATTTCTCCATGGGAGATTGTGTTACGGCTGGTTTACGGCCACAGCACAAGCTCCCATAGACAAATGGGAGTATGAGACTGCACCATGTGTGGTCGCATTGTAATCAAGGTGTCGAGATCGCTGACTGTAGGTCAGTCTTCCCGAGACCGCAACATCCTCCGACATCGTAATTAGTCCCTTTGCATCATCCATCATTACATCTGAGCCACAATTCTTGATACACGTTACAAACCATTACTGGCCACATTAATTCCTTTTTTAGTTCTGAAGTGCAGCCTTCAACTTCAGAGCCTGAGGACAGGGCTGTTGGCTCACAGCACCCTAAAACAATAAAAAGAACACCAGCAACAACAGGAACAGTAGCATCAGCCCCAAGATCTGCACATGATTGGTTTGTAAATGTAAATGTTTGTAAATGTTTTTGAGCTTGTAAAGCGCATTGCTACCCGTCCATAGGTCTCCTGGCACTGTATAACTCTGGGGAACCCGTCCTGGCTTTCCCTGTGGGATGGTCCCTTGCTGGGAGTCCCCAAGGTGGAGCCAGGCATCCCCCGAATTGGTGGGGCCGTTGTGGAGATTAGGCAAGCTAATGCCCAGAGTGGCCGAGTGGAACCCCTGATTAGACTAAGCACCGAAGCGAGAAATATCGAGTCCGCTGACCGAGGTCCACGACCCTGCCGCGTCGGGAATTGAACCCTGGTCCCGGGCCGACTTCTGCTCTTGGGCCTGCCGCCTCTAACCAGTGAGCCACACTACTCCACTTTCTACTATCTGGATGATCCAAAAGAGGCCTATCTTGATCAAAACCCATTGGTGTATTGGTATGGGAAGAGGTGCCAATGGCCAGTGCTCAGCAGGATGGCAAAAACCACCTAGCTTGTCAGATAGCCAGTGTGCCTGCTGAGTGTGTGTTCAGTGCAGCTGGTGCAGTTGTCACAGTGAGAAAAACACGTCTCTTGCCCCAAATCAAGGAGGGGTTAAATATGATCAAATTGAATTAGCACTATATACCACTGAATTACACCATACCTGAAGTACGACAGGAGGATGAGGGTGATTGATCAGACTCAGGTCATGGTAGTAGTGTGTTAGATGATCTACTTCTAGGTAAACCACCTGATTTTGAGGACAAACTGTACTTCCCTGACTTGTAGGCCTGGGTAACTAACCAAAGAACTTTCTCTATCGCCAAACTTCATTGATGACAAATATAAATATAGCTAGGGTATCATTACTTTATTTTGTTTGTTTGTGTCTGACTGACTAATGCAGCCCCATCATTTGTGACACATTTTATTGCCGGATTGGAGTTACACCAGTGTGCAGTGAAGAAGCCTCCCCCAACCCATTTCCCACAAGGACATTGGAGAGACAAATTTGTGCCTATCTCCATCCCATGCCTATCTATCCTTTCTTTATTTCCCTATCTGGACTGCCCAACATTATTTGATATACTGTCAAGATTTCAACAAAGCGGGGCTTACCAGACAGCCCGTACTGCCTGTTTTGTCCTTCGGACTTCCTGAGGTTCAACAACACAGGTGGTGGTTCTGCAACTTCCTCGAGGCCTGACCTGTCCTCTCTACAAGTTTGAGGCCAATATCCCTCGTCAGAACCGCTGGAACCGAGCCCCTGTTCAATGCATCAACTTGTCGTTGCCACGGCGTGTTGGGTCTGTACTCCAGAGATCTTCAGGCTACAAGAAGCTCCAGCCTCCGGGATCTCTTCCTTCCAAGCTCAGCGTCCTCACTGCACCTTGGGCATTTGTTTATGGTGAGCTGCTTGAGGTCCTCTTGCAAGTCCTGTGCCATTGGCCTGTGGGTCCTCGAGGGTCTTCTTCTTCAGTGGGCTCCCCCGCTTGCTTGGGGCCTGCTCCTGCTCTCCTGCTGATGGTGAATCCATTTTACCTTGCTCGTCCCAATGTTGCTCCGTCTTCGTTCTCTATGCTAGTTGGTCTGCCAAGGCTTGTTGGTGCTCCCGTCACTTACATTCTACTTGGGACAGCATGTGCATAGCTCCTGTTCTTCCTCTGTGTCAACTGGTCCTCACAGTTGCCGTGACAAGGTCACCGTTGACTATTCTGAACCTCAAGACATTGTGGGCGTTGTTTCTTTGTGTGTCTGGTCAATCCTGAATGGCATAGACTCTGTACCCTCTGCTTGCAGGTTCCTCACTTCCAGAATCCACCCTTGGATTCCTTCAGAATTCTCCACCTTCTTCTCCAGAGGCATTTTCTTCCAAGTCTTCCATTGTTGTCTACGGAGTTATCCTACATCTCTTCACCCCTCTGCACCTGGCTTCCCTGATGTAAGTAACCTTGTTCCTGGGGCATCCAAGGGTGGAGTGGCTCTCCAACCTTCTGTCCTCCAAAGGAATTCTACAGGGTCCTCTAGGAAGGGTCCTTTTGCAAAACTGTAACTGCACCTTCTTGAATTGCATCCATGTCAGGATGTGGTTTTCAGAATGTTTCCTAGCAGTCCTCCTCTGCAGTGAAGCTTGGGAAATGAAGAAAGCACTGTAGCAGGAGCCTCGGGAGGGAGCTGATACAGCAGCAGGACAGAGAGCAGGGAAAGACATAGCAAGAGTGACTGGGATAAAAGGAAGGTAGGAAAGGGGTGTAGATTGAAAGAGGATCAGATAGCAAACACCTGAGTGAAAACTAGACAGCAGCAATAGATATAGTGAGAGAAGAACAGATTTAGGAAAGTGCGTATGAGTGAGCCAGAGAGGAGGAGAAGGAACGGAGGAGGGATTGGGAAAGGGGCTAGAATGAAAAGATACCTTGGACCAAGATGGACAAAACTGCTAGCAAATAACTCGGTTAAAGAGGATTGAGGACAGGAAAAATGAGAGAGGGAGAGAAGGAGTAAAATAGACCATGGAAGAGTGGAAAAAGAGGTTATACTCTGTGATAAAATAGCAAATGATTTTGTGAGAGAGAGAGAGAAATAGAGAGTAGAGGTGGAAGGATCTTTAGCAAGAAGGCAGAATGTTAAGAAAGAAGGGCGGAGGAAAAATAATGGGAGAGATTAAACGAGGGGAGAGAGAGTTGTGATGCAATGAGAGACTGATAATTCGGAAACCGAGATGGAAGAGGGGAATGGGCAAGGCAGAGTTGGGGGGAGGGAAATGGGAGACAGGACTAAAAGGGAGGAGCGAATGTCTATAGAGGGAGAGGAGGAGATAGAAAGGGGAGTCGAAGAAGGGAGGAAATTAAAAGAGCAACTAATAAAGAGTAAGGTAGGGTGGACTGACCACTCTGAAAAACATAGTAGGGATGGAAGCAAAGATAAGTGGAGTAACAAGCATTGGCCGCGTAGGCGTGGAAGTGACGGGCCGTCAATGTGAGACAGTGAGCCATTGACTGGAGGAAAGGCAAAAGCTAATCAGCCATGGCAGCGAGCAGTGACAGCCTGCAGGGCACACCGAGGCTGCAAACCCTGGCGTGCAGCAAGAGTGCAGGATAAAAATACACACACATCAACCTCTGTATTATCAGAAGCAAGGATTCGGAGACAAGAGAGTGTTGCACACAGAAGCAGCAGACACACAAGGGTTTCATAGGATCGCCGATGCCTCAAAGCTGTGGCAGCATTAATGGCCAAGTGGCCGTGAAAGTGACGCAGCCATGTGGCTGTGAAAGTGAATGTGGGCTGTAAGGGTGCCCGTGAGTGATGCACTTAATGAGCGATGACGAGTCAGGAAAGCGAGATGGCGCCTGTGCTCGTAACTGTGCGCATAACCACACGAGAGGCCACACAAAAAGCTGTGGTTGGGTTTTTAAAGCCCACTGACTAAATGACTCGCCAGGACAACGCATGCGCTGGCTCAGGCGAGACCTAAAAAGCCATGCCTTCCCTGGACCGGAAACAAGCTTCCGAGGACCGGTTTCTGGCATTACAGCCGTCTTCAGCCCGGCTTGCTTGAATCCAGTGGCAAAGCGAGCAAGGGACTCCCGTCTGAGCATACCCTGCCACACTTATGGTGGCCAAAAGCGGTACAAAAGGGGTATGCTCAGACGTGAGTCCCTTGCTCGCTTTGCCACTGGATTCAAGCAAGCCGGGCTGAAGACGGCTGTAATGCCAGAAACCGGTCCTCGGAAGCTTGTTTCCGGTCCAGGGAAGGCATGGCTTGGCAGTTCGGGCTGGACTGTTCCCATGAGGCACAGGGTCAGACTGATTTGCATATAGCCATGTCTGAACTGGGGTGGCAGAGTGGGCTAAAGAACGGTGATGGATTAAACCCAGATCTTTTGACTGGGTGTGAGTGTTTGATTGGTTCAGATGCTCCGTCCATCACCACCCCCTTTTGTACCGCTTTTGGCCACCATAAGTGTGGCAGGGTATGCTCAGACGTGAGTCCCTTGCTCACTTTGCCACTGGATTCAAGCAAGCCGGGCTGAAGACGGCTGTAATGCCAGAAACCGGTCCTCGGAAGCTTGTTTCCGGTCCAGGGAAGGCATGGCTTGGCAGTTCGGGCTGGACTGTTCCCATGAGGCACAGGGTCAGACTGATTTGCATATAGCCATGTCTGAACTGGGGTGGCAGAGTGGGCTAAAGAACGGTGATGGATTAAACCCAGATCTTTTGACTGGTTGTGAGTGTTTGATTGGTTCAGATGCTCCGTCCATCACCACCCCCTTTTGTACCGCAGCCCAGAAAAGAGCCCATGTGGTACCTGGGCCATTCTGCGTGAATCTTTGGGGGGCACCACATGTACCTCCTGGGCCCATAGCGGAGGACCACAGGGGAAGGGGTCCCTGCTGCGGCCCCCAAAGTTCCTTTCCATTTGCCTTTACATGGCGATTGAACCACCATGTAAAGGCAGAGGGAAATGGACATCTTAATCCCTACACCGGTCCCTGTACAGGGCACCACCCCTGGAGTAGAGAGGTGCAGAGTTCTGACAGCAGAGCTATCTTCCAGCCTACGTAGAACAGAGAGGACTAGAGCTCTGACAGCAGAGCTATCTCTCAGCCTACGTAGAATAGAGGTGCGGAGTTGTCCCTCTCTGCAGCATGAGGTACCTTTCATCTTACAGCTGCCCTCTCTGAACCCTGCTCTGCTTTTCATCTAACAGCAGTTCCTCTACGATGCCTGCTCTGCCTTTCATCTTACAGTGGCACTTCTGCAGCCTGCTCTGCCTTTCATTTTATAGCTGCCCCTATCCACAGCCCTCTCTGCCTTTTATCTTACAGCTGTCCCTCTCTGCAGCCTGTTCTACCTTTCATCTTACAGCTGGCCCTCACCGCAGGCTACTCTTCCTTTCATCTTACAGCTGGCCCTCTCCGCAGGATACTCTTCCTTTCATCTTACAGCTGGCCGGAGCCTGCTCTGCCTTTCATCTTGTAGCTGGCCCTCTCCGGAGGCTACTCTTCCTTTCATCTTATAGATGCTCATCTCTGCAGTCTTATCTGGCTTTTATCTTGCAGCTGCCCCTCTCTGCAGCCTGCTCTGATATCCATCTTGACGCTGCCCCTCTCTCCAGCCTGCTCTGCCTTTCATCTTGCAGCTGTCCCTCTCTGCAGGCTACTGTTCCTTTCATCCTAGAGCTGACCCTTTCTGCGGTCTTCTCTGCCTTTCATCTTACAGATGCCCCTCTCTGCAGCCTGCTCTGACATTCATCTTGAAGCTGCCCCTCTCTGCAGCCTGCTCTGCCTTTCAACTTACAGCTGCCCCTCTCGTTAGCCTTCTCTGCCTTTTATATTACACTTGCCCTTATCTGCAGACTGTTCCACCTATCATCTTACAGTTGTCCCTCTCTGCACCCTGCTCTGCTTTTCATCTAACAGTGTTACTCTACGCTGCCTGCTATGCCTTTCAACTTACAGCAGCCCCGCTGCGGCCTGCTTTAACTTTCATCTTACAATTGTCCCTCTCTGCAGCCTGCTCGGACTTCATCTTGCAGCTGCCCCATCTGTAGCCTGCTCTACCTTTCATCTTACAGCCTGCTCTACCTTTCATCTTACTACTGGCCCTCTCCACAGACTGCTCTGACTTTCATGTTGCAGCTGCCCCTCTCTGCAGCCTGCTCTGACTTTCATCTTTCAGCTACCCTCTCTGCATCCTGCTCCACCTGTCATTGTACAGCTGCGAACCTGTCTGCAGCCTGCTCTACCTTTCATCTTACAACTGGCCCTCTCCACAGGCTACTCTTCCTTTCATCTTACAGCTGGCCCTCTCCGCAGCCTGCTCTACTTTTTATTGCCTGGAACAAGATCACAGCCTACCAGCTCGCGTCTTCCCTGAGCAAGAAGCCTCCCACCAGCACAACGAACCCCAGCCAAGCCGCCACCAACCTCACGAAATGGATCAGTGACTGCGCAGACGACCTCGCCCCTCTGAAGACCCCACCGAGCAGACCCGGCAGCAAGAAAGCCCCATGGTTTAACGACGAACTCAAGAGCTCCAAGAAGAACTGCAGAGCACTCGAGAAAACCTGGCGCAGAGACCCAACACCGGACAACATGACTGCCCTCAAGCTCGCCACCCGAAAACACCACCAACTGATCCACACCACCAAGAAAACCGCATTCAAGGAACGACTGGACAACAACGCGCACAACAGCAAGGAACTCTTCAACATCGTGAAAGAGCTCTCCAACCCCAACGCCGGAAACAACGACATCACCCCGTCGCAAGACCTCTGCAACTCCCTCGCCTCCTACTTCCACAACAAGATCGCGGACATCCACAACAGCTTCAGCACTCAACCGACGCACGCCACGACCGAACCACCGCCCCCCACCACCACCCTCCGCGCCTGGACTCCGATCAGCACCGAAGACACCATCCGCACGATGAACTCCATCCACTCCGGATCTCCGACAGACCCCTGCCCTCACCACGTCTTCAACAAGGCCGACACTGTCATCGCACCCCACCTGCGGGACATCATCAACACCTCCTTCGACACCGCCACCTTCCCGGAGAGCTGGAAGCACGCCGAACTCAGCGCTCTACTCAAGAAACCATCAGCCGACCCCACCGACCTCAAGAACTACCGCCCCATCTCGCTGCTCCCGTTTCCGGCTAAAGTCATCGAGAAGACTGTCAACAAGCAACTGGCCGCCTTCCTCGAGACGAACGGCTCCCTCGACCTCTCGCAGTCTGGCTTCCGGGCCAACCACAGCACCGAGACCGCCCTGATCGCAGCTACCGATGACATCCGAGCCCTGCTCGACAACGGAGAAACGGCGGCCCTCATCCTCCTGGACCTCTCCGCGGCCTTCGACACCGTCTGCCACCGTACCCTAGTACAGCGCCTCAGCAACGTCGGAATCCAGGAGAAGGCACTGGAGTGGATCATCTCCTTCCTCGCCGGAAGGACACAGAGAGTCCGCCTCCCCCCGTTCAGATCGGAGGCCACCGAAGTCATCTGCGGCATTCCTCAAGGCTCCTCGCTCAGCCCAACACTCTTCAACGTCTACATGAGCCCCCTCGCAGCCATCGCACGCCAGCACAACCTCAACATCATCTCCTACGCCGACGACACCCAGCTGATCCTCTCCCTCACCAACGACCCCACCACCGCCAGAGCCAACCTGCACGAAGGGATGACAGACGTGGCCAAATGGATGACGAACAGCCGCCTGAAACTGAACTCAGACAAGACGGAAGTCCTCATCCTAGGATCCTCACCCTCCGCCTGGGACGACTCCTGGTGGCCCCCCGCCCTGGGCAGCGCACCCAAACCAACAGACCACGCACGCAACCTGGGCTTCATCCTGGACTCCTCCCTCTCCATGACCAGACAAGTCAACGCCGTCTCCTCGTCGTGCTTCAACATCCTGCGCATGCTACGCAAGATCTTCCGATGGATCCCCTCCGAGACCAGGAAGACGGTCACCCAGGCCCTTGTCACCAGCCGTCTGGACTACGGCAACTCCCTGTACGCCGGAACCACCGCCAAACTCCAGAAGAGACTCCAGCGGATCCAGAACACCTCAGCACGACTCATCCTGGACATCCCCCGCCGCAGCCACATCTCCGGACACCTGAGAGACCTGCACTGGCTCCCGGTCAACAAGAGAATCACCTTCCGGCTCCTCACCCACGCACACAAAGCCCTACACAACCAAGGCCCAGGATACCTCAACAGCCGCCTCAACTTCTACGCTCCCAAACGCCAGCTTCGATCGACCAGCCACGCCCTCGCCGCCGTCCCCCGCATCCGAAGAGCCACAACAGGAGGAAGGTCCTTTTCCTACCTGGCCGCCAAGACTTGGAACTCCCTTCCGACCCGCCACCGCCTGACCCAAGACCACCTCGACTTCAGGAAGCAGCTCAAGACCTGGCTGTTCGAGCAGTAGGGGACCCCCCCCCCCGCGCCTTGAGACCCTCCGGGTGAGTAGCGTGCTATATAAATGCTTTGATTGATTGATTAATTGATTGCCTCCTACTGATATTCACTGGGTGCTTTTGCTGGATCAGGAGACCTGAAGCTCCTTTAACACTGGACAATCAGCTGTTTGAACAGAGCTCAGCACACTACTTTGACCTCTTTAGGCAAGACCGAGCTTTGAGGGACAGTCACAGTCCAGTAACGGTGACCGGTGCAAGGTACAACAAGCCTTGTGAAAGGGCAAGAGTAAATAGTTTGCAGATTGTATTGAAACGCGTTAGTTTTCAGCACCTGAGGAGATCCATCGTACAGCAGAGTGAGAAGAAGCACTGAACATAAGAACTGAGGGCAATACACACCTGTGATCCTCTGCACCCGAGGAGATCTGTCCAACAGCAGAGTGAGAGAAGATGCACTGAAGACTAGAACTGAGTGCAAACACACCTGTGATCTTCTGCACCTGAGGAGATCTGTCCAACAGCAGAAGAGAGAAGATGCACTGAAGACAAGTACTGAGTGCAATACACAACAGTCATCCTCTGCAGCTGAGGACATCTGTCCAACAGCATTGAGAGAAGATGCACTGAAGACAAGAACTGAGTGCAATACACAACTGTGATCTTCTGCACCTGATGAGATTGGTCCAACAGCAGAAGAGAGAAGATGCACTGAAGACTAGAACGGAGTGCAAACACACCTGTGATCCTCTGCACCTGAGATCTGTCCAACAGCAGGAGAAGATATACTGTAGAAAAGAACGGAGTGCAATACACACCTGTGATCCTCTGCCCCTGAGGAGATCTGTCCAACAGCAGAAGAGAGAAAATCCAATGAACACTTGAACAAAGTGCAATACGCACCTATGATCCTCTGCACCTGAGGAGATCTGTCCCCCAACAGAGTTAGAGAAGATGCACCGACGACAAGAACTGAGTGCAATACGCACCTGTGATCCTCTGCACCTGAAGAGATCTGTCCAACAGCATTGAGAGAAGATGCACTGAAGACTAGAACTGAGTGCAAACACACCTGTGATCCTCTGCACCTGAGGAGATCTGTTCAACTGCAGAGTGAGAGGTGATACACTGAAGGCAAGATGTGAGTGGAATAAGCACAAGTGAGTGTGCACCAGAAATGCCGATGCGAGAGGCAGAAGCTTATTCATAGGAGGGGCTGTGGTGGTGTAAGTGAGGCACAACCAGGAGAAATATCTTAATTTCTCCTAATGTTTCCTATTTGTATGTGTGCAGCATTCTGTGGTACACATAGAAAGAGGAAAACGCCTCTTGTGATTGTTTTTTCACCGGTGTTGGCGCACGGCAGCCCATTGTGTGCGGGCGGAGGAGAAAAGGGCAGGAATGTGCTGTATCAGATAGATTCAGCGCATTCCTGCCCTTTTCTTTTACTTTAGGAAAGCACAGCAGGAAGGCCTGCAGTGCTGCCCTATGGCAAAAACTCATAAATGAGGCCCTGAGGGCGGACTGCGAGGAAAGGCTTAGCAAGAGACAAGCAAATTGGGAGATCATTAAGGAGAGGGGGTAAGGGAGAGAGATTATCAGCGTGAAAAACAAATGTCCGCTCCTTTATATTGTCATTTCTAAGGGTCCGAGGCTCGTATAACAATGCACTCCCTGCCGTGGGCCTGAATCAGGCCCTACATAATCTGTACGTGTCCCCTCTGTGGCCTAACACACAATGATGCGTCCACCCCCCCCTAGAGAATGAAGAGGGCCTTGGAGCCCCCCGCAGAGAATGAAGAGCTCCTCGGAGCCCCCCCAGAGAATGAAGAGCGCCTCGGTGCCCCCCGCAGAGAATGACGAGGGCCTCAGTGCCCCCCGCAGAGAATGAAGAGGGCCTCGGAGCCCCCCGCAGAGAATGAAGTGGGCCTCAGAGCCCTCCCCCAGAGAATGAAAAGCACCTCAGAGCCCCCATGTCTCACGGACATTCCTTGGCCTTGTATCCAGCAGCCTGTCTGTTAACAGCAGGGAGACTGGATGGGGTAGGCGAGGAACAGACCTGCCCTCTAGTTAAGACGTATTCCCTTTGAGCCCAAAAACCTGAGAAACAGGCTTTAAAAAGTGCCCCTCTGCACCATGACAGAGGCTTCTTTCATGACCATGGATTTGGGCTTGGGTACCCCCACTTCACAAACCTGACTTAATTCACAAATGTTATTAATGGGTGCCTTTCTCACAACATTAACAGAAAACAGACAATCATGTAAACAGTAAATGCACATTTAAAATATACGTGTGAGCCCCACCTACGATGTATATTTTAGAAATAAATGACTTGATAAGAATTGCACAGCAGTAGTAGGGTGTTGGTGTGTGGGGTGAAAAATCAGCTGCAGTTGAGACACAGCTCAAATTGACTGTTTATGTTAGAAAGATGTTTAATAAAGATTTGAAATATGAAACGCAATTTGATAATGCTTTCTGGTATCAAAATATCTGCAATTCTCTTTATGTAATGATGTTTGTTACCTGTGCCTCGGATAATGGATAGGAATATTAAGATTGGCTCGGAGGGAGGAGCTTCGCGCGATTCCAAGATGGACGCGTGAGCTATGGGCTCCCGAGACCCCTTCCGCCTCCCGCGACTATCCTGTGAATGATCCTGATTATGACGACAGGTACTTTTTATTGATGCCCTGCTGATGCCAGCGTTCCTTTCCATGATCGATTTGGCCGTCGGATACTGGACTTACTGCACCCTGAACTTTGAGGCCTACATCGTATGCCAACCGGGGGCTTGCGTCCCCGAGGTACCCAGTTGGCAATCCAACAACAACGGCTGATAAGCCACGCCTCCTGCCCCTGGTGTACTTTTGGTTTCGTTTCTGCTCCTTGGTGTAAACGCCCAATTCCAGATCGGAGTTCCGATTCTGCTCTCGCTGCCAGCCTGTTGCTAGCGCTGTGTCCCTATCCACTCGCAGTTCCGAGCCTGCCACGACGAAGATCGTTTTGCTTGGATTCTACTATTCCCGTTGGAGCTCCTTCCACGTCATGACGGGCAGAACAGTCGTTGAGAGACGCGGCGCTAGAGGTTCGTCCCGAGGGGGGGTCACCCAATCTCAGACCATTGATCGATTTACTCGACCAAGGGGCTCCCCGGGCGGATCGAGTGGTGCCCTGGAGGAAGCTGGGGACGGTGCTCCTGATGACGAGGAGCCAACATTGAAAGATGTTATGGGCGCTATTGCGAGTGTTCAATCTGCCATGGGCCAGCAATATGAAACTCTGGCGGCTAAGATAGATACGGTGGCGATTGATGTCACCCTCATCAGAGCAGACCTTGGGAAAACAAACGAGCGTGTCAAATCTCTCGACCTCAAGAGTGCTAGTCTGACCACGGATGTCTCGGAACTCCAGACCACGGTCCGCTATCTTCGGACTACTTGTGACCTGTTTGCCAATCGGTTGGAAGATTTTGAGGGCCGGGCCAGACGCAATAACGTCCGCATTGTTGGTGTCCCGGAGAATTCTGCCGACATGCCTGTTGATATCCTGGTGGAGGACCTCGTGCTGAAGCATTTGGTCCCGAAAGGCCTAAGTACATTCTTCGCTGTGGAACGGGCTCACCGTGTCCAGGGTGGCAAGCCAAAGTCGGGGGCCGCTCCGCGGCCCATAATTGCTCGACTCTTCAATTTTCGTGATAGAGACGCTATCCTGCAAGCTTCACGAACCAATGGGCCCACTAAATTTGAGAACGTTTCAATTAGTTTTTACCCGGACTTCACTCAGGCAGTACAGAAACAAAGGATGGGTTTTACGGGTGTGAAAAGGCGCCTCAGAGACCTGGGACTGAAATATGCTATGCTTTTCCCGGCCCGCCTGAGAATCGAGCATGCTGATCGTGTGTTCTTCTTTGACCGCCCTGAGGTGGTTAGTGACTGGTTGGACACTTTGCCGACGCGTCATGAGGGCCCGGAGGACTCGAGAGGCGCTGAGGGAGGCGTGGAGGGCCAGGAGCAGTGAGTCTACATCGGCGAGCCAGAATCCGTTGCAGTGGCTTAGAGACTATGTTTCAAGCATGGTGTGAATGCCCGGGGGTGGGGGGGGTTCAGGGGATCTTCCTCCTCTGGGGACTTTTCTCTCTTTCTGTAGGTTAGTTCAATGGGGCGACAGGCACACTGCAAGTTGGGGTGGCTCTTAGGTCTACCGCAGGGGTGCAGGGAGGGGGGTTTGTATTTGATGGGTTCACTGGGGGTGGTGGGGGGGTTCTTTTCTTTTTGTTTGTTCCGAGGCTGTGCTTTGCTTTACATTTGCTTTCATGTGACTGTTTCGAGATGGGGAGGGCGGCCAGTCTTCTTCCGGGATGGGGGGTAGGGGACTTAGGGTGTTGAGCTGGAATGTTAACGGTCTTGGGGACAGGATAAAATGTGGGATTGTGCTACAATACTTGAAGAGATGTTCCCCGGATGTGGTCTTGCTCCAGGAGACCCACTTGGTGGGCAATACATGTCATGCATTGAACAGAAGAGGTTATCGTTTGGTGGCACACTCCGGCTTTACCTCGGGATCGAGAGGGGCTGGTATCCTGGTCAGGAATTCCCTTCCCCTGGAGTTAGATAACACAGTGTTGGATGACAGAGGCCGCTATGCTGGCATTACGGGGAGATGGGAGGGGAAATTGATTTCCATACTGTCTATTTATGTTCCGCCTGGGCTGCAATCTACCACATTCGCCGACTTGGGTGAGGTCATTTTGGGTTTGCCTGAAGGCTTGCTGGTGTTGGGTGGAGACTTTAATTATGTGGTGAATGGAGAGAGTGATTGTAGCCCCCCCAGGCTCCTCCCTACATCGCAGTTATGGTTGGGGAAATTCTTGGACGCCTTTGGGTTGGCCGACTGTTGGAGACAACTGCACCCTGGCCGGTTTCAGTACACTTTCCACTCTGGAGCCCATGGAAGTCTCTCGAGACTTGACTATATCCTCGTACCGATGGTGCAGTTGATCTCCGTGCGTGAAATTAAACACCTGGCTAGAGGGATCTCGGACCACTCCCCGATGTGGCTCCACTTAGATATCTGTTTAGGGACTGGGGGCCGAATTGCCCCAATCAATCCATGGCACTTTCGGAACCCCAAAATCAGATCTGAGGTGGTCAAATGCATACATTTTTATTTTGCCGAAAATGAGGGATCGGTGTCTTTCCCAGTCTCCCTATGGGAGGCCTATAAAACTGTGATCCGTGGTCAGACTTTGTCCCTGGTTGCTGATGGAAAGCGGCGTAAACAAGAAGAGGTGGTACGCTTGGAGTCTGAGATTACTGGGTTGGAGGAACGGTTGGAGGCTGGGGTTACGCCTGAGACACTGCATGTTTTGGCTCTTAAGCAATCTGATTACAGAGCTTTGGTGACTGCCTCGGCTGAGGCAATGCATCGTATGCAGCAGGGGCGTCTCTATGATGTGGGTGATAAAGCGGGGAAGTTGATTGCTTGGCTGGATAGGCGAGACAGATTGAATCGTGTGGTGCCTGTGGTTGAGAGAGTTGATGGAACGCAAGTCGTGGACCCGGTTGAGATAGTTGAGGTGTTTGCCCAGCACTTTCGGGTCGTGTACGCGCCGGTTTCGGGCTTGCCGGAGGAGGACTCGCGTTTGCTACTTCGTGATCTTGAGTTGCCCAGTCTTTCGGAGTCAGACGGGGTATTAATGGAGGCTAATTTCTCCATCGATGAGGTTGCGCTCGCTATTCGCTCTCTTCGTTCAGGGAAGGCTTCGGGCCCTAACGGTATACCGGTTGAGCTGTACAAGCTATGCCCAGACAAAATGGCGCCGTATCTGCTGCGTATGTTTGCGGCGTCGCGAGACCTTGGATATCTTCCCAGGGACCAGAGGCTGGCCTCTATTGTAGTCATTCATAAAGACGGCAAACCCCGCGAGCGCTGCTCATTGTATCGCCCGATTTCACTTTTAAACGCTGAACCCAAGATATTGGCGAAAATACTGGCAAACCGACTGGCCACGGTGATTAGCGGACTGGTTCACCCTGATCAGTCCGGTTTTATCCCCCAGCGCAATACTGCACTCAATCTTCGTCGTCTGCATGGCGTCATCGCGAGGGCGGGGTCTCTTAGTGAGCCGGCCATCTTGGTTTCTCTTGATGCTTCGATGGCCTTTGATACGGTCGAGTGGCCATATTTGTGGGCCACTCTCGCCAAGTTCGGTTTTGGTCCTAAATTTATTGCATGGGTTAAACTACTGTATGAGCAGCCGTTGGCGCAGGTGGTGGTTAATGGTAGAGCTTCGGAGCCCTTCGCTCTCGGGCGAGGCACGAGGCAGGGATGTCCTTTGTCGCCGCTGTTGTTCGCACTTGCGCTCGAGCCGCTAGCCGCCTGGCTCCGATGGGAGCCCTCCCTAAAGGGTATTCGGTGGTCCCCTGATTTCGAAGACCGTGTATCATTATATGCCGATGACATCTTGTTGTATTTGACGTCCCCCCGTAAGTCACTGGGAGTTCTCTTTGATGTTCTGCGCTCCTTTGGACGTAACTCCGGGCTGGTTATCAATTGGTCCAAATCCTGCATCTTCCCGCTCACCGGTGACCCTCTTTCTTTGCCCCGAGTATGCCCGATCCCGGTTCGTACTGATGGTTTTAAGTATTTGGGGATTTATATTTCACTTGACCCTGTGTTGCGCTTTGACCAGAATTTGCTGCCTCCGCTCGCCCGGCTTCGGTCGGACGTCGCGGCTTGGTGTAATTTGCCCTTATCCCCTTTGGGACGGGCAGCCCTGTTTAAAATGATGTCTCTTCCCCGGTTCTTGTACGCCGTGCAAAATACACTTGATCTTGTGCCGGCTAGCTACTTTCGCGAAATTGAGTGCCTCCAGAGGAAGCTAGTGTGGGCTGGCCGACCCCGTATTGCGTTAGCTAAGCTCACGTTACCCTGGTACGATGGGGGCATTGCGTTACCTGATATACGACGATATTATTGGGCATCTCAACTGAGTGCTGTAAACCATGCTATGTACGGTCCAGTTCCGAATCCCGCTTTCGAAATGGACCGGTTACTCTTACCCGGGGGAGACTACTACAGGGCATTCTATTCTCGAGGAGCTAGGAAGAATTTGACGGGACCCACTGGAGTGGCGGTGCGGGTATGGGGCAGCGCGACCGCGGCTACAGGCTGGACTGATAGGCTGACCAGAGCGACCCCTCTGTTTGCCGCGGAGAGGCTGGGTGAACTATGGACTTCAAAAGGGTTTGATAGATGGGATCTCATCGGGATCAGTAAGTTGGGTGACTTCTGGGTTAAGGATAGAGTTAAGACCTTTGCTGAACTGCAGCAGGAATATGGTTTGAACGATTCGGAATTTTTTCGATACCTTCAGGTTCGTCATGCCATTGGGTTGGTTTTTCCGGCCGGTTCTGACATCCCGGAGAGCTCTCCCCTGGAAGACAGGGTGCTGGACGGACATGTTCCGGACAGCACTATCTCCCTTATTTATAAGAAACTTATTAATACTCGATCAGACTTGCTTGTTCACCTACGTAGTACCTGGACTAACGATGGGCTGGAACTGGATGATGAGGATTGGCAGGCCGCGATATCCTCTCCTAAAGAGGTTGCGATTCCGGCGCGTCTGCGACTTGTTCAGCTGAAAATTCTGCACCGGGTCTATGTCACGGGTCCCCGATTGATGCATATGGGTTTCTCTGAGGATGGATTGTGTCGGCGGGGCTGTGGTATGCTTGCTACCTTCCTCCACATTGTATGGGAGTGTCCGGAGGTTGTGTCTTTTTGGAACGGAGTACATGCGGTGATGAGTGAAGTTACGAATGTTAAGTTGCTACCTGAAGCCAGGCGCTGTCTACTGAATGTATGGGAACCGAATGATTGCAATGTTGCTCAGACTCAATGGGTGACCCTGGGGAACATGGTTGCGAAGAGGGACATTGCACAATTGTGGGGATCTCAGAGGGCTCCATCGGTCTCCAGGTGGGAAGACAATATGGACTGGTGCATGTTCAGGGAGAAGATTGTTTATATCTCCCGTGGCAGACCCAAAAAATGGGGTAGGGTATGGGACCAATGGAACTCATTCCGTGGGGATATATGCGACCCCCCTTTCATTGATCCCCCTGACACTCCTTGTTCCCCTTGACTGTACGTCTCGGCTCCTTCCTGTTCTGTGTTATCGATAGGTCATTGGCTCTGGGTCCCCCTTCTCCCCCCCTTTTTTGTTCTCCTGAAGGTTTTCCTTTCATATTGTCTTTGGACTGTCTCTCCCCGCATCATGTGGAACAGACCTAATCACTAGGGCATAGCCTTGTTTTTTCTCTTCTTTGTTTTTTCTTTGTTTGGTTGTTATAAAATGAAACCTTTCAATATCCTGTAGTTCTGGAATTGACCGATATCATGCACCATGGCTGCCGGACCCCTGGTTGTCGGCTGATGAGCTGTGTAACTTTACTTTGTTTTGCGATATTGCACTAGCCGGCCCAGTGGGTTGTAGGCATATATCTGTGTTTTATTTCTTACAAATAAAGGTTTTAAAAAAAATAAAAATAAAAGATTGGCTCTTTGAATACATGTGGACTTAATAACCCTAAGAGGAGGCAGGTTTTGCCTAAAATTTTGCAGCTGTTACGTGTTGACTTACTTTGCTTACAAGAAACGCATATTCCTTTGGCTGATAGGGGTCATTTGAAAAATCGAGGGTTGGAAGTAGTTGTATGTTCTAAGCAAACTGGGGTTAAGAAAGGGGTGGCTGTACTCATGAGACGAGGGCTTGGTGTCTGTATAAAGTCTGCAGCAGATAAATGGGGACGTTGGGCAATTGCTGAAATTTTGATTAATCAAAGTAAATTTACATTCTGCAACATTTATGGTTCTAATCTGGATGATGATGAACTTCTGAATTATATGAATATGGAGCTTGCTCAGTGGACACAACCTGTTATTATGTGCGGTGACTTTAATATACATTTGGAAGCTCAGATGGATATAAGAGGGGGAAATGTATAGACAGGTAGAATAAAACAGGTATTTACATCATTGAGGGGTTTGGTTCTAGAGCATGGGCTCCATGACGTTTGGAATAGACTATACCCTGATGATCCTGGTTTCACCTTTTTTTCTTCCCCTCACTCCAAATTTGTTCGGTTAGATTATTTTTTTGTTTCCTTTATACTGTTAGGAAAAGTCAGCATCGAGTTACAGCCCAAGTTAGTATCGGATCATAATCTGGTAATATTAGAACTTGTTGTAGGTCCTGAGCTAAGAGAAGCAAAATCGGCTTGGTCGTTCGAGAGAAAATTATTGCTGGATGAGGAGTATTGTCAATATATGAATACAATAATTGTGGAATTTTTCTAAATCAATAGAGAAACGGCTGAACAGAAAATAGTATGGGATACCTTTAAGTCTGTAGTTAGAGGAGATACTCGCAGCTTTGCAAATTATAAACATAGAAAAATCCTGGCTAAACATAAAAAGGATGCTGATTCAGTCATAATGGTGGAACGGAAATTAGCTAATATGATTAGGCTGGGCTAAGATTTCTCTAAGGCTCAAACTGGTCTCAGTATTAAAAGAGCAAATGCGTACGCTAATCTAGCAGATCAAATAGTGGATAAATATACTCAATATAGGGAGGAAGCCTATGAATTCAGTGAGAAAACCGGCAGAGTTTTGGCTAAGAGGCTAAGGGAGAGAGCTGCTTATAATGAGATCACTAAAGTTATGGATATAAATGGAACTCCGCAAGATACAAAGGAGGGCATCCTTGGAGCTTTTCAAGGGTTCTATCAAGCTTTGTATAGTGAATCAGGAGCAGAATCACAGGGAAGCCAGGAAGAAATACATTTGCAAGAATTGATATCTGAGGGATTGTCAGATACGCAAAAAACAATATTATCTGTTCCCTTGGCATGGGAGGAAGTAGAGGAGGCTTTACTAGGCTTAGCACAGGGTAAGGTTATGGGCCCCGATAATGTACCGCTTGAATTGTATTGAACTTTTCGGAATATCCTGAAAAAGGAGCTGTTAGAAGTCTGCCAACAGGCTTTTTTTTTCTTTTTTTTTTTTTTAAACCTTTATTGTACAGAAGGCGCGCACAGATACGGGCCTACAACCCACCGGGCCGGCCACCACAATAAAGAAACATACGAGGCAATACAGGAGAGACAACAGGATTTCTAAATAGCTCATATGAAAGGCAAAGGCAACAAGTCTTTGAGTCGCCATCACGGACAGGATAAAAGTAGGTTAATTTTATAATAGAATAAAGGGTGTCACAGGATAATGTCAATCTATAAAGTCCAGAGGGCCGTGGCGGGCCGTGAGCAAGCCGAAGTCTCCAATACAGGAAAAGACCAACAGAACAATACATTTTGGCAAAGGCAGAACTTGAGTCCCACATCAAGAACAATCACAATCGCTGCTCAGCACCCACCCGCCACTATCAGGGCACATAATAATAAAACAGCGAAAAATACGTTTACATAACTAAAAGCCCTCCGTTACAACGACCCAAGGGAGGAAAAGAAAATGGGGTGGGGAAAAGGAAAAAAGGGGAGGAAGAGGACATCAAAAAAGGGGAGGGGGAAAGTAAGGGCGCAGCGTCAGTGCACGCCCCCCACGGCTAACAAAGCACCCAATACTAATTCGGCACATGGAACTAGTGGCAACAGGAGAAATGAATGCGTAGTAAACCGTGACAGCAGACATACCAAAAGGGCCATGCCAGCACAAACACCCCGGGGGGCTACGTGCCGACACCGCGCCACGAAATTAGGGGATACATAAGAGCCATAGAACCAAAAAGAGGAACAAGGAAAGATACAATAAACAGACCCCCCCACCACCCCGCACAGCCCACCCTGCAGAAGGCTATGGCCTACCCCCCAGCAGCGTGCCTGTCGCCCTAATTAGAACCCGAAATATAGAGAAATATAAGAAAGAAAGAATCACTTAGATGAAAAAAGGGGGGGGAAGGGGAAACAGGGAAAAAACAGCGGGAGAGGAGCCACATAATCAAAACCCCTTCAGCTCCCACCCCCCCGCCCGAAAATACTCAGAGCCCACGGGAAGATAATAAACACACGGATAAGCTCCAGGAACGTAAAGACGTATCAAACATAATCATACAATTATGAACGGATCACCCAACCATACCACAAAATAACAGTCCACAGAGGCAAGATCAGCTCAAGCCTGCCCTCGTTTTTCGCAAACTGTAATCGTCCAGCGCACCAGGAACCAGATCACATAAAACAGGAGCTGAAGAACAGGGAGTCGAATCAAAAATACACTCAAGTTGTAGCGATCGTGACCCGGATGATCCAGAAAGTACAGTAACCACTTCAGGCAAAGCAGGCAAAGTTCCGATGAGAATACGGAGAAAGCCGGTCCAGCGGCACCGTCACAGGATCTTCGTACGGCCATGTGAGGCAAAAGCGGAAAAGGAGACCCATCAAGGTCGGTCCAGACGGGATCCAGCCGGGGAACCTCCGGAGCAGAAGGAGGCACAGGACGAAGAAGGGCAGCGGACCCCCGCACATCCACACCATCAGCAGCCTCCAGGTCCACGACCCCAAGGAAAGTTCCAGCAGCACACAACAGAGATGAAGCCGCACAAACCGAGGGGGGTCCGGCAGGCCCAACAAAGGGACCCCCCTCCAGGATAGCGGTCGGTGCGGTCATGGGTGCCCCCCAGGAGCGCAGGGCGGTGAGGATGTCCCGGAGCGTAGGCTCACCTTTACAGTATTCAGCAAACGTGCCGCGCGGCGGACTCGCATCGCCGGTCCCCGCAAGGCCGAGAATCATGGGGCCGGCCGCCATCTTAGAAGCCCGGCGGGGCCGCTGCGAACACCGACCCCCGCCCGGATATCAGCGGGGCAAAACAGGATACCGGCAACCACCAGCGGAGGTGCCACCAGGGCAGGAAGGGGAGCCACCAGAAGAAGGCGATGCGCCGGCACCCCGCACGCCGCCGGCACCGTTCTCCGAGTCCGGGCGGAGGAACTCAAAATGGCCGGGCCGGAGAACAAAGGGGAGACGAGCCAGATGTACGGTCAACCCCGTCCATGGAAGTCAGCTCCCCAACACCAGGCCGCAGGACCGCCGGACCAGGTTCGGGAGGCCGCAACCGGTCTATTAGCACATCGGCCCCTCCGACCGACTCCACACCACCACCAAGGGCCGGCCACCGCGCCCCGTCCAGCCCGGGCGCCGCCAAGGAGTGCCAGGCCCGGCCGCTCCGGAGGCCCCGAAGCAGACAGGGGCGTAACTCAGGATCCGTGACACCCAGGAATCACCGGAGCAAACGGTAAGTGCCTGTGAGTTATCGTCGTTCCACTGCACATCGTGGAATACTTCCCGGGGCAGGATAAAGTACAGGATATTTGTTGCAGACAGGAGAGTGATCGGAGCCGAGCTAAAACGCGGCCATCTCGGACGCGAGCTTGGCTCCTCCCCTGCCAACAGGCTTTTTTAGGTAATGCGCCTGATTCTTGGTCCAAAGCAATAATTGTGGTTTTTAAAAAGAAAGGAAAAAAAGATACAGAAATGGGGTCTTATAGGCCCATCTCATTATTAAATTCAGATAGTAAAGTATACTCAAAATTAATGATTAAGTGATTTGATGCCAGGGTTGGTGTCTCAAAGACAACATGGATTCATTCGAAGGAGGGACACTACAGATCATGTTAGAAGGATCATTTCCGTGCTGGACTGGGCACATGGTGCTTACTCCCCTGTTGATGTGGCCCTGTTGGATGCTGAAAAAGTATTCGCCAGGGTCTCATGGAAGTTCCTGTGGTCAGTTCTAGCATGGAAGGGGTTTCCGAAAGAAATTATTTCAGCCATTCAGGCATTATATTGTTATCCAATAGCTGCTATACGTATCTCGGCTAGTCTGTCGGGGATATAGCGATAGCAAGGGGGACAAGGCAGGGCTGTCCTTGTTCCCCCCCTTTTATTCGCTTTGTACATTGAACCATTCATATCCACCTTGGAGAATAACGCTGGGATAAAACCTGTTGTGATAAATAATGTGTCTTATAAAGTTTTCGCTTACGCGGATGATATTGCCGTGGTTACGTCTGATAAAAGCAATGCCATACCGATGATTATTGAAGCAGCTGAGGTATTTGGACAGTCTTCGGGTTACAAATTAAATGTCTCTAAGACGCAACTGATTCACTCAGTTGCAGGCCGACCATCTGATATTAATTTTGAACCAG
This sequence comes from Lissotriton helveticus, assembly GCF_964261635.1. Taxonomy (NCBI): domain Eukaryota; kingdom Metazoa; phylum Chordata; class Amphibia; order Caudata; family Salamandridae; genus Lissotriton; species Lissotriton helveticus. Next base: position 1,028,479,308 of record NC_136063.1, read on the forward strand.
AGGCAACTTATTTAGGCATTAGGATTTCTCCAAAAGTCGAGGATATTATCTCCTTGAACTTGGATCCAGTAATTACTTCTTCAAATAAGATACTCAAGAGGATTAATAAGTTACATCTGTCTCTTTATGGACGCAGCAATGTCCTAAAGATGCTTATTTTTCCCAAATTTCTGTATATATTTCAGACCATTCCTTTGCTTATATCAGCTAGTTTTTTCCAGCATTGAAAGAATGTGTGGGAAGTTTTTGTGGAGTTATCGCCGCTTTAGAAGAGCTATTAAATGGTGCATGCTTCCTAGAGCGAGAGGAGGCTGGGGTGTTCCCAACTTCCGTTTATATCACTGGATCGCTATATTACAACATATGGGGGTGATAATTTTGCAGGACGATTCTACGGAAGATTTTGCTGCACCGTCTATCTATGAGATGTTACTGGGAGCTGAGGCGAGGCAAGGCTTAAATCGTATAATTGAACCTAGCTATTACAAAAAAAACAAATTTAAAGTATTTTTGACTGTATTTGAAATATGGAAAAAAGTTTTTAAAAAACTTGGTATAGTCCCTAACCTGAATTTGGAAACCCCACTTAAAAACTGTTTTTTACTTCCGCACATATTTAGAGATCAGGCTATGGGTAGGTGGTGTTACTGGCATCTGTAAAATTGGGGTTTTTTTCAGAGGGAACAGTTTGTTTCTTTTGAATATTTGCAGAGGAATTATAAGTTAGCCCGAATAGATTTTTTCAAATATCTTCAGATACGTAGTTTTTTTAACAAAAAATTATCCAAAACCAGATTTTACTAAAAAGAATAGAAATCATGGAAGCAATTAAAGGAAGATCCAAAATGGGGCCTCTATATCAGATTCTCATTGAAAAGAAGGAGGATGACCTTGAGGGTTTGGAGGTAAAATGGCAAAATAGATTAGGGATTGAGGGCATTAAATTTGAGAGATTTATTGATTTAGCTATGAAGGTTTTTTTTAATGGCCCTTTACAGAGCCAGCTGTCAATATTTGATTTATATTATACACCGGAAAAATTATCTAAATGGAATTCCACAATTGGGAATAAATGCAACAGGTGTGGGTTAAAGCTGCGGATGCATCTCATATGTTTTATTTTTGCCAAAAGCTTACTCAGTTTATTAAATAAATAGAGTTTTTTCTATTAAATTCTTTGGGCATTCAACAAAAATTGTCGGTCGAGTTGGTTATTTTTGGCCTCCAGGAAAACCCGACAAATGCCTTAACATCAGCTGATGAAGTATTTATTTTCATTTGTATGTCCATTTTTCGTTTATGTATTACCTCTCAATGGCTCGACGCTGAACCCCCAAGCTTTCTTAATTGGCTATCCAGAGTATTATCCATCTATCATCTGGAGATTGCAGCTTATAAAACTAAGGGTATGAGAAGAAAAGCCTTGGGGTTGAAATTATGGTCTCCTATTGCTAATTGGTTATAATTATGAGGCCTCGTAAGGCTCAAATGCTAAATGTATTTCTCTTTTTTTTTTAAAAAGATTGTTTATGGTATTCTGTGTTTATTTTCTGTTATTGAAAAGTTTAATTAACTATGATGTATTCTTCCTTGATGGTTTATATTTTGTCTGTACTGTGTTTTCTTCTGTATGCTGATAACAATAAAAAAATATTTAAAAATAAAATTAAAAAAAGAATTGCACAGCTCTGTACCCCAGTTTCTGTAGTTTGCAGTTTGGATGTTTTAGGCCTTCACACAACTTCTTCACGGCAGTGTCTCCCAGTTGCTCATTTTCGCTCAGTTCAAGCTCTGTGAGCTCTGTGTTTTTTTCCAGGACAGATATGAGGCCTTCGCAGCATGAATCGGTGACGGCGCAGCCTCGCAACCTGCATAACAGAAGAGATATGGAGAGGAGTAAAGCAGAGAACTGACACGGTAACCGCAACTTCAGTTTTATCTTCATTTCCTTCCCGTCCTTGACGTACCCTCTTCTAGTGACACATCCAACCTTACACATCCAACCACGCCCTGTTTATATAGGAACCTCATGAGAGGAGTTCTCAGACTAGCAGAGGCGGAGCTAAATGTACATAAATATATTAATATAGGTTTTATCCTGTAAACTCTGCTGCGGTGTAAATGGTAAAGTCACAACTTTAGCTTTTGTTGCAGTGACCTGCCTATTATTACACTGCTTGTTATGTAGCATAGACTGGCTTCTGATAAGAAATCTTCAACCATTGGTTTGTTAAAACGTCGTTCACAGTTTGTTTCCGCCCTCCACAGCCTACAGCAGGGGCACTCAAAGGCCTGTGCATTTTGTTCACATCCACCTAAAAATAGTTCCTTGATCTTTAGTGACAAACTGGATTTAAAATGTGTAATTTATTTTTATATTAATTTTAAAAACTGGTTATTATTTTTTCCTGAACCATTGTTGCGCAGTTAGATGATTTATTTTCAAGTTAAAAAGTGTTTAAATGACATTTCAGCCGATTTTTCTTTGAGTGCTTGGTTAGATGGTGATGTAATCTGGTCTCATTCACCAATAATATTAAAATTCATTAAATAAATTAAATGGTTATGTGACGTTACAACGCATGCCATTAGCCCGCATGCAGTTGCAACACCAAACTTTACCCCGACTTGCTGTTGGGGGAGTGCTGGAAGTTGGAATAGATTAATTTTCTATTCCAACTCTAGTGTGTGCAACAGCAGCGAAGGTGTTGGAGTTAAATCCAACACCGTCTACCCACTGCTTCACACCTTTTTCGTTGCAACATCATGTGGGGTAAATGCATGCGTTATAACGGTTGCGGTGTAAAGGCTGTTTCCCAAATTAAATGCTTGCTATTTAAAAACATAATTATTAAAACAGCTACATCACTGAATAATTAAAAATATGTTTAATTTGTAATGCCAAGTAATGGCAAAAGAAACAATTCCAAATAGTCCTATTTCTGGTGAGGGACCGGATCTAGTCCTAATACATTAAACTCCAAGCATGATATGACACAGTGCCAAGACTTGGTTGAGTGGTCCTTCTTCTGTGTTTATCTTTGTAGCCTCCAGGTGAAGGGCAGCCATTGGCTGGGGTTCCTGTTACTCTTTAAAGGGATTCCGGTGAGTGATAATAGGTCACCTAATGAGACAATTTACAAAGATGCCTCTTGTCATATGTGCTAATCTCAGCAGCACTGAGCACACCGTGATCCTCAGCAGCTCTGCTGTCTAAGCACACTGTCAACCTCAGCAGCTATGCTATCTGAGCACACCATGAACCTCAGCAGCTCTGCTGTTTAAGCACACCCTGAACCTCAGCAGCTCCGCTGTCCAAGCACACCGTGAACCTCAGCAGCTCTGCTGTCTAAGTACATTGTGAACCTCAGCAGCCCTGCTGTCTAAGCACCCCCTGAACCTCAGCAACTCTGCTGTCTAAGCACACAATGAACCTCAGCAACGCTGCTGTCTGAGCACACCCTGAACATCAGCAGCTCTGCAGTCTGACCACACTGTGAACCTCAGCAGCTCCGCTGTTTAATCACACTCTATAAACCTCAGCAGCACTGCTGACTAAGTACATTCCACAAACCTCAGCAGCAGTGCTGTCTAAGCACACCGTGAACCTCAGCAGCTGTGCTGTCTAAGCACACCGTGTACCTCAGCAGCTCTGCTGTCTAAGCACACCCTGAATCTCAACAGCTTTGCTGTCTTAGCAAACCGTGAACTTCAGCAGATGTGCTGTCTAAGCACACGGTGTACCTCAGCAGCTCTGCCGTCTAAGCACACCCTGAATCTCAACAGCTTTGCTGTCTTAGCAAACCGTGAACTTCAGCAGCTCTGCTGTCTAAGCACACCCTGAACCTCAGCAGCTCTGCAGTCTAAGCACACTGTCAACCTCAGCAGCTATGCTATCTGAGCACACCGTGAATGTCAGCAGTGCTGCAGTCTAAGCACACCATGAACCTCAGCAGCTCTGCTGTTTAAGCACACCCTGAACGTCAGCAGCTCCGCTGTCTAAGCACACCGTGAACCTCAGCAGCTCTGCTGTCTAAGCACATTGTGAACCTCAGCAGCCCTGCTGTCTAAGCACCCCCTGAACCTCAGCAGCTCTGCTGTCTAAGCACACAATGGGACAAGCATGGGGAGCGTTTTCGCTCCCAGCATAGCCGGTCTTTATGTAGCCCATTTTGAAAAAACCTACATACAAACCATCACCAACCCCTACACAGCAAACATCAAAATATGGCGTCGCTACATCGACGACATCCTGATCATCTGGGAAGGGAGTCAAGAAACCTTGGATAATTTCCTCTTGTGGATCAACAGCTGTGACGACTACCTGAGATTGACAAGCACCAGCAGTGCCTCTGAATTAGCCTTCCTAGATCTCAGTATAAAAGCAGACCAGAATGGCTTAACGACCACAACTTTTTATAAACCAACATCAAGAAACTCCCTCCTGAGGTTTGATAGCTTCCACCCCAGACCTCTAAGGGAAAACCTCCCTTATGGTCAATTCTTGCGACTCAGACGCAATTGCAGCCGGATCCAGGATTTCAAACAACAATCAACCACCCTAATCCACAAACTGGAAGACAGGGGATATCCCACCAGGATTTTGAATACCACCTGCAAAAGGGCACGGAATCAAAATAGGGAGGCCCTACTCGAGGCAACAACAAGACCGCCTGAGGAACCGACCCTGACCTGTGTTACCACGTACAACACTGTATCAAACCAGGTCTCCAACATAATCAACAGGAATTGGAGGATTATAAACTCAGGCAGCAGAAATTGGGAAAAACCGAGGTTTGCCTACAAAAGAGCAAAAAATCTAAAAGACTCCCTAGTCCACACTAGACCTCGACCCAACAATGCCTCGAGAGACAACACCGTTCTCAACGCATGGGGCTTACCAAAACTTACAGGACACCAGCCGTGCAATAACTGCAGTGTATGCCACTTAACATTTCCATCCAAAACCCTGGAACCAGGAAAAACATGGACACAACGTCAGTTCACCAATTGCAATTCTTCCAACCTGGTGTATCTAATAACATGCAGATGTGGCCTACGATATGTTGGGATGACTACCCGCAAGGTACGAACCAGAATGACGGAACACCGGAGCACCATCCGATGTGGCAAAAACATAAGTAAATTGACAGACCATTTTTTGTCCCAACACCACACCCCTAATGATTTTACTTGGACTGTCATTGAACAGTTTGACATAACAGAAAACAACGACAGGCACCTCCTCCAAAAGGAACAACGTTGGATATACAGATTGTCCACACATACTGGGGGGCTAAATGATTCCATACCCTGGAATTCATTAACAAACTGAACTAAGAATTAGCCTAAACAATATGTCCCTTTGTCTTCTCCCTTCTCAACAAACGTATACCACTGTGCATCTGAGTGTGCTGCCATTGTAATCTAATACCTAACCATTACCCATCAGTAGTGCCCCTTCAAACTGTAATCTTTTAACTTTTCATAACCCACAAGCGTCCTTAAGCTTGTTCACTCTACACGTGCAATATAAACGTGCAATTTCAAGCCCCCTAGCGCATTGGCCGGACCAGCGGGCGCTCCCTTTGCTCCCCCGCCCATGCGCGGTAGCCGGGCGCTCTCATTGCTCCCTCGCGCATGCGCGGAGAGCAATATACTAATGCGCATGCGCCCGGCGAGGGCCACTCCTTCGCGCATGCGCACAGCTACAATGACATGGCGCTTCGCGCAATTGCACCCCTCCCTTTGTTTCTACACTTACACAGGTGCAAGCAATAACGGAGGCTTTATAAACATGACCGGCCAGGCCCTCCTTTCACAACCGGGCGCCGCAGAAGGACGACAGGTCCAAGGAGGAACCAGGCCGACAATTTCGTGAGTAACGAGACAGCGCACTACAGCTACCACTGGGGTAAGGTGTTGAGGTCTTCCCTTACAGGTCGGATGATTTTAAAAGCTGTTACAACCTTCTTTTAGGGTCTTTTTCTCTGCCAGGCGACCCAAGGAGGCTTTGTACAGAAAAATACTGTGTGAGGATAATGCTCTTTTACTTACCTGAACCTCACATTGGTATTTTCCGTTTTCTAGCTCACCACAACAACCGGCTTCTAGATAAAATCCACATGAGTCTTGTCACTGACAAGACCACACTTTAGCCATACATAGTTCGTTCACTCACCTTATAAGACGGTTGAATGACGGCTAAACTTGCAATATAATGCTAATGTGACTCTACCCTGTACGTCTGTCTGTGTCCCCCTTTATGTTATATGTAGCAAAGCGAGAGGGATCCCCCCTCTCACCCATATAGCACCTTAGGGAGTGCTACACATAGTAAATAAACACACTCACTATAATTTAGTTTATTTATTTAATTCACTTTTTACACATACTCACTAGGTCCTGAGGAAAGCCTGTTTTAAATTAAGAAAGGCCAGGCTGAAACATGTAGACCACACAGGACACTGGAGGTCATAATCCATACTCCAACGCGTCCGTCTGCCTTTTAATACACCAACAGAGGCCCAGTAAATTAAAATATTGTTTTACCCTCGGGTACTGGGACCATCTGTATGGTTTTTTAATTTTCACCTTCACACTCACTACACTGCACACTCAGCAAGTATACCAGCTCCGCAGTAATCTGGCGTCGAAGCACACCCGGGGCACGCTAGGTGCCACTGTGGTGGGCCCGATGATGAAGCATGCCACCAACTAGGTTGGTGGGTGAGGGCTTTCTGAAAAACCTACTGGTTTCCTTGACGCACGTACTCCATTGAGTCCTTTCCTTTGTAACTTAGCTAGTCCTCTTTGATTTTGACATAATCACACAATGAACCTCAGCAACGCTGCAGTCTGAGCACACCCTGAACATCAGCAGCTCTGCAGTCTGACCACACTGTGAACCTCAGCAGCTCTACTGTTTAATCACACTCTATAAACCTCAGCAGCACTGCTGACTAAGTATATTCCACAAACCTCAGCAGCAGTGCTGTCTAAGCACACCGTGAACCTCAGAAACTCTGATGTCTGAGCACACTGTGAACTTTAGCAGCACAGCTGTCTAAGCACACCGTGAACCACGGCAACTCTGCTGTCTCCTATAAAATACAAAATTACCCCCTGTATAATTTCTTTTATGACTCAACTTTTGAGTGACACAAACTAGTCACAATACAGTTTGTGAGGTATCATTTATTTATACCTTCTTATTTTGTTGTTTTTTCAATCTTTTTCAATTTCATTAATGTCTAAGAAAAACACCATGACAAACAAATACACCACAATTCAACATATATATATACAATTTCAAAATACATCTATATACAACCTGCACATCGAATTTCCTTTTTGTCAACAGACATTTTCATCAACAGACATTTATTGCGATTAGAGTTATTTAATAACACTAATGAAAATGCTATGCAGCATCTGCCTGAACAGTCCACTACCTATGAACCAATGTAATACAACAAAAAATAATACAATAATTCTACAAAGAATACATTTCAAAAAAAGTAAAGAAAAAGAAGAAATTTTGCGAAGACCACAACTGAATTCATTGGTCAACTGGACATTTAAAGTGCATATTTTTCAAATGCCGACGCGTTTCAAACCCTGTCACTTGAATTGTTGGGTTCTCATCAGGGCTCTTTCGTTTATAATTGTCTGTGAAATATACGAAATAAACTTTATTTTAGTTTTTGTCTATCCTAATAGATTCCCCATTTATATCTTTACTTATTGGTACTACAATTTTACCTGATTTCCAGCCTTTTGCCGGTCCAAGGACTCTCTTGGTCAGTTATCATTCAGCTTACATATTTCCTACAATACAAGTAGTCAAAATCAGCCCTAGTTGTTGGTACGAACAGGATAGTCATTCTAATGCTTAAGCTCATCTCAGACGTACCCAGTGGTGTCTTCAGGTTAATGTGGACACCTCGTGGTACTTCGTGCTTGTTCTTTTGTCGTAATTGACCTCGGTTTGTACAACCTGCAAGCCACAATATGGCATTTTAGTCTCCTGTTATGCTTTCAAATCACACGCACTCACAGACGAAAAGGCATACCTTCAACTCTGGGGAGGCAGATTCACCGTTCTTAACCTCAGGCTCTTGGGCTAGGATTAATCTCGAGCGCCATTCTGGGCCATCGTCCTGGGATTTCCTTAAATATAAATAAGCGGGCGTTTGTTTTAAGTTCCCCGTATTATTGCAACTTGCCGGATTAGGCACGCGACTCGGTTTTGGCGTCTTACCTGTCCGTTTGAAGCTCCGAGTTCGACTGAGTCAGTCGCTGAGTTTGGCGGCCATCTTTGAATGTGTTCTTTATACTCGTTTGTTTCATTGGAAAGGATGGCGGCCATATTGCAGTGTAGTTTGCAGTTTTTTTTTAAACATTCATAATCTTGATATTTCTGATAAAGTATTTAGCCCAGTCATGGCGCTGTCGAATTTTAAAATTAAATAGGCTTCTTTTTTCAACAGCATTTTTTCAACATCACCGCTTATTTGCTGGTGATCGGATGTGAACAATACAGACCACCTGAAATCATTTTCTCCATGTTGTTTCTCAATAAAGTGTTCGACCATTGGGGTAGATACAACTTTATTTTTTATTCTAGACCGGTGCTGGGTTATTCGCACATTTATTTGCTGAGTAGTTTTGCCTATGTACAGTTTTGGACAAGGGCATACAATGCTATACACGACATTGCGTGTTCGACAGTTAGAGAAACCAACATGTTTCCATTTTACATTTTTGTGCTGGAACTCTTTGCCCTCGATTGTATTGGCACATGACACGCAATTTCCGCACTTATGGTGTCCTTCAATGGGTTTCATACCCCATTGCGACAATAAGTCACTTTTCAATTTAGGTAAGGCTATGTCTGCCCGTACCACTTGTTGGCCAATATTTCTGTTTCTCTTATACGCGAAGAGGGGGCGTGGAAAAGGGCACTCTAGATTTTCCAACAGGTGCCAATTTTTCAGTACCATCTGTCTCAACTTGTTAGTATCAGGGCCAAACGTTGTTACACATACGAGTCTATCTAATGCCTCCTTCTCTTTTTTCTCTAATAGACACTCCCGTGGTGTATATCTTGCCCTCTTGTGAGAGTGCTTGAGCAGTTTTTTCGGGTATCCTCGATGTTTCATTTCCTCGCAGAATTTTTCTGCGTGTTGGTCAAAGTCCCTTACTTCCGTACAATTTATCCTTATTCGGAGCAATTGGCCGTATAGCAAGTTGGCCTTCAAGTTTCTTGGGTGCGCACTCTGATGGTGCAAAATTGTATTACGGTCAGTTACTTTCTTAAACAGAGATGATTTTAGAGTCCCTTCTGAACATGTGATTTCTACGTCCAGAAATGTCATTCTGGCACTACTCGAATCAATGGAGAATTTAATATCCTGATGTTTCGCATTTAACCAAATGTGGAACTCCATCAATTCGGCGTGGCTCCCCTGCCACAGGAGCCACACGTCGTCGATGTAGCGGTACCACTGTTTAATGTGTCCTTTGTATGGATTGTTGTTGTCCACAAACCTTTTTTCATATTCTGCCATAAAGAGGACAGCCATCTCAGTAGTTCTTTTTTAGTGCCACTTCCGCCAGTTTTAAAATAAATGTAGTTGGAACCCTGTGTGGTCGCTCTCTGGCTTCTAAATAGAGCTCCATTACTTCTAGTGCTTCCTCCTGAGGTATCTGGGTATACAATGATATTACGTCCATTGTTACCTTAAGTTCTGCTTCAGGGTCAAACTCGGTTTTCTCGACTTTCAATAGGAAGTCGGTGGTGTCTCTTAGGTACGATTTTACTGTCCTGATAAATGGTTTTAGAAAGAAGTCCGCATACTTCGCAATGGGCTCCAAGCATGAGTCGCACCCAGAGACGATTGGACGTCCTGGGGGATCTCTTTTGTTTTTATGGATTTTTGGGAGGAAGTATAGAATGGGAGTCCTTGGGAATTTCTTCACCAAGAACTCGCATTCTTTAGGGCCCACAAACCCTTCTTCTCTTCCTTGACTGATGATTTCGGCTATTGTCCCTTGAATTCCTTTCACAGGATCCTCCTGTAATTTCCTGTACCACACTGTATTGGAAACTTGTGATAGTGCCTCAGCTAAATATTTTTCTCTAGGCCAGAGCACCACCGCTCCGCCTTTATCGGCCTGCTTAATCACGATGGACGAATCTTCTTTAAGATTTTTCAATGCCACTCTTTGGTTTTTGCTGATGTTTTGTTGCACATATTTTTTACTCTTTTCCAGCTTAGTTATTGAAGACAGCATTGTTTGTTCGAAAGCGTGAATCTGTTTAGGGATGTTTTGGCTTGGGACAAATCTGGATCGATTTCGTAGACCCGTTGTTTCGTTGTCTGGGCTGGAGGATTGATTAGAAAAAAAGACCTTCAGTCTAATCTTTCGACAAAACTCAATCATTTCAAGTTTAGTTTTTGTGAAATCAGTATATTGGCTTGGGACAAATTTGAGTCCAAGATTTAAAGCAGACTCCTCATCTTTTGTCAAGACCTTCGAGGATAAATTGACTACCGTCGTGGGACACCCTACGATTTGTAATAATTCCTTCTGGTTCGCATCTCCCATTGGGGCTTGAATCTCGCCTTTGGTTGCGGACCTTTCTCTAAAAAAGAGACCTGTTTTTTGCCTGTATTGCCTCGTGCCTCTGATCCAGATGAATCAGATGAGGAAGTCTCTGAGAAAGTTTTAAATCTGTAGCGGGATCTGCCCTGATAATTCGATAAAGCCCCTCTTGAGTCTGGCTATGTGTAATATTCGTCCTTTAAGAAGGGGTATGCCTTTTCGGAGTGAATGATTTAGAATCTTTTTCGTATTGTGCAGTCTTGTTGTTTATGGTAATGTCTTTAAATAAAATAATTTCTTTTTCAATCTTCTCTAAGAGAGCTTTAGCTTCTGGAATGACGTCACTGTTCTGGATCGCTTTAGTAAGGTCCTCAATCTCTTGAAGTTCTTTAACACAGAGTCTTTGGGCTGTTTCTATTGTATGCACCATTAAGTCACGGCTACATTTGGTATTTATACAACTGAATCCTTTCCTATATTCGATGTCCTCTGTGAATATGACTGGTGTGTTCTTAACCTGGAGACCCCACGGAATTGTACCTCCCACCAGATGTTTTAGGAGGAAGTGGCCATGGAGTTCAGTCCGGATGTGCTTCTTACTCAGTCTCACTAGTTTATCTGACTCGTTTTGTTGTTGGGCCGAAGTGCTTAGTGTTATATTTGCAAATGGGGATGACGCTATTAGGCTTTGTATATGGCTTTCAGTAAACGACAGAGTGTCTTTCTCAGCCATTCCAGGGGAGAAATTGACTCCCCACGTGATTAAATCGATATGTCAGTGAAAAGTGACTTAGTCTTTTGCCCTTGCTACTCTCGCGGGTAGTTTTTGTCTATCCTAATAGATTCCCCATTTATATCTTTACTTATTGGTACTACAGGTAAAATTGTAGTACCAATAAGTAAAGATATATTTTTTGAAATGTATTCTTTGTAGAATTATTGTATTATTTTTTGTTGCATTACATTGGTAAAGGTATTATTATAAATAAATGATACCTCACAAACTGTATTGTGACTAGTTTGTGTCACTCAAAAGTTGAGTCATAAAAGAAATTATACAGGGGGTAATTTTGTATTTTATAGTATACTGAAGGTCCAACCCACTGTATGTCCCAGGACCTAACTCCATTGTTTAAAGAGTATAGAGCGGGTAAACACCCGCGAGAGTAGCAAGGGCAAAAGACTAAGTCACTTTTCACTGACATATCGATTTAATCACGTGGGGAGTCAATTTCTGTCCTGGAATGGCTGAGAAAGACACTCTGTCGTTTACTGAAAGCCATATACAAAGCCTAATAGCGTCATCCCCATTTGCAAATATAACACTAAGCACTTCGGCCCAACAACAAAACGAGTCAGATAAACTAGTGAGACTGAGTAAGAAGCACATCCGGACTGAACTCCATGGCCACTTCCTCCTAAAACATCTGGTGGGAGGTACAATTCCGTGGGGTCTCCAGGTTAAGAACACACCAGTCATATTCACAGAGGACATCGAATATAGGAAAGGATTCAGTTGTATAAATACCAAATGTAGCCGTGACTTAATGGTGCATACAATAGAAACAGCCCAAAGACTCTGTGTTAAAGAACTTCAAGAGATTGAGGACCTTACTAAAGCGATCCAGAACAGTGACGTCATTCCAGAAGCTAAAGCTCTCTTAGAGAAGATTGAAAAAGAAATTCTTTTATTTAAAGACATTACCATAAACAACAAGACTGCACAATACGAAAAAGATTCTAAATCATTCACTCCGAAAAGGCATACCCCTTCTTAAAGGACGAATATTACACACAGCCAGACTCAAGAGGGGCTTTATCGAATTATCAGGGCAGATCCCGCTACAGATTTAAAACTTTCTCAGAGACTTCCTCATCTGATTCATCTGGATCAGAGGCACGAGGCAATACAGGCAAAAAACAGGTCTCTTTTTTAGAGAAAGGTCCGCAACCAAAGGCGAGATTCAAGCCCCAATGGGAGATGCGAACCAGAAGGAATTATTACAAATCGTAGGGTGTCCCACGACGGTAGTCAATTTATCCTCGAAGGTCTTGACAAAAGATGAGGAGTCTGTTTTAAATCTTGGACTCAAATTTGTCCCAAGCCAATATACTGATTTCACAAAAACTAAACTTGAAATGATTGAGTTTTGTCGAAAGATTAGACTAAAGGTCTTTTTTTCTAATCAATCCTCCAGCCCAGACAACGAAACAACGGGTCTACGAAATCGATCCAGATTTGTCCCAAGCCAAAACATCCCTAAACAGATTCACGCTTTCGAACAAACAATGCTGTCTTCAATAACCAAGCTGGAAAAGAGTAAAAAATATGTGCAACAAAACATCAGCAAAAACCAAAGAGTGGCATTGAAAAATCTTAAAGAAGATTCGTCCATCGTGATTAAGCAGGCCGATAAAGGCGGAGCGGTGGTGCTTTGGCCTAGAGAAAAATATTTAGCTGAGGCACTATCATAAGTTTCCAATACAGTGTGGTACAGGAAATTACAGGAGGATCCTGTGAAAGGAATTCAAGGGACAATAGCCGAAATCATCAGTCAAGGAAGAGAAGAAGGGTTTGTGGGCCCTAAAGAATGCGAGTTCTTGGTGAAGAAATTCCCAAGGACTCCCATTCTATACTTCCTCCCAAAAATCCATAAAAACAAAAGAGATCCCCCAGGACGTCCAATCGTCTCTGGGTGCGACTCATGCTTGGAGCCCATTGCGAAGTATGTGGACTTCTTTCTAAAAACCATTTATCAGGACAGTAAAATCGTACCTAAGAGACACCACCGACTTCCTATTGAAAGTCGAGAAAACCGAGTTTGACCCTGAAGCAGAACTTATGGTAACAATGGACGTAATGTCATTGTATACCCAGATACCTCAGGAGGAAGCACTAGAAGTAATGGAGCTCTATTTAGTAGCCAGAGAGCGAGCACACAGGGTTCCAACTACATTTATTTTAAAACTGGCGGAAGTGGCACTAAAAAAGAACTACTTCAAGTTCAATGACCAGTTTTTTATGCAGATTAAGGGGACCGCGATGGGTTGCCCTTATGCCCCTGAGATGGCTGTCCTCTTTATGGCAGAATATGAAAAAAGGTTTGTGGACAACAACAATCCATACAAAGGACACATTAAACAGTGGTACCGCTACATCGACGACGTGTGGCTCCTGTGGCAGGGGAGCCACGCCGAATTGATGGAGTTCCACATTTGGTTAAATGCGAAACATCAGGATATTAAATTCTCCATTGATTCGAGTAGTGCCAGAATGACATTTCTGGACGTAGAAATCACATGTTCAGAAGGGACTCTAAAATCATCTCTGTTTAAGAAAGTAACTGACCGTAATACAATTTTGCACCATCAGAGTGCGCACCCAAGAAACTTGAAGGCCAACTTGCCATACGGCCAATTGCTCCGAATAAGGATAAATTGTACGGAAGTAAGGGACTTTGACCAACACGCAGAAAAATTCTGCGAGGAAATGAAACATCGAGGATACCCGAAAAAACTGCTCAAGCACTCTCACAAGAGGGCAAGATATACACCACGGGAGTGTCTATTAGAGAAAAAAGAGAAGGAGGCATTAGATAGACTCGTATGTGTAACAACGTTTGGCCCTGATACTAACAAGTTGAGACAGATGGTACTGAAAAATTGGCACCTGTTGGAAAATCTAGAGTGCCCTTTTCCACGCCCCCTCTTCGCGTATAAGAGAAACAGAAATATTGGCCAACAAGTGGTACGGGCAGACATAGCCTTACCTAAATTGAAAAGTGACTTATTGTCGCAATGGGGTATGAAACCCATTGAAGGACACCATAAGTGCGGAAATTGCGTGTCATGTGCCAATACAATCGAGGGCAAAGAGTTCCAGCACAAAAATGTAAAATGGAAACATGTTGGTTTCTCTAACTGTCGAACACGCAATGTCGTGTATAGCATTGTATGCCCTTGTCCAAAACTGTACATAGGCAAAACTACTCAGCAAATAAATGTGCGAATAACCCAGCACCGGTCTAGAATAAAAAATAAAGTTGTATCTGCCCCAATGGTCGAACACTTTATTGAGAAACAACATGGAGAAAATGATTTCAGGTGGTCTGTATTGTTCACATCCGATCACCAGCAAATAAGCGGTGATGTTGAAAAAATGCTGTTGAAAAAAGAAGCCTATTTAATTTTAAAATTCGACAGCGCCATGACTGGGCTAAATACTTTATCAGAAATATCAAGATTATGAATGTTTAAAAAAAAACTGCAAACTACACTGCAATATGGCCGCCATCCTTTCCAATGAAACAAACGAGTATAAAGAACACATTCAAAGATGGCCGCCAAACTCAGCGACTGACTCAGTCGAACTCGGAGCTTCAAACGGACAGGTAAGACGCCAAAACCGAGTCGCGTGCCTAATCCGGCAAGTTGCAATAATACGGGGAACTTAAAACAAACGCCCGCTTATTTATATTTAAGGAAATCCCAGGACGATGGCCCAGAATGGCGCTCGAGATTAATCCTAGCCCAAGAGCCTGAGGTTAAGAACGATGAATCTGCCTCCCCAGAGTTGAAGGTATGCCTTTTCGTCTGTGAGTGCGTGTGATTTGAAAGCATAACAGGAGACTAAAATGCCGTATTGTGGCTTGCAGGTTGTACAAACCGAGGTCAATTACGACAACAGAACAAGCACGAAGTACCACGAGGTGTCCACATTAACCTGAAGACACCACTGGGTACGTCTGAGATGAGCTTAAGCATTAGAATGACTATCCTGTTCGTACCAACAACTAGGGCTGATTTTGACTACTTTTATTGTAGGAAATATGTAAGCTGAATGATAACTGACCAAGAGAGTCCTTGGACCGGCAAAAGGCTGGAAATCAGGTAAAATTGTAGTACCAATAAGTAAAGATATAAATGGGGAATCTATTAGGATAGACAAAAACTAAAATAAAGTTTCTTTCGTATATTTCACAGACAATTATAAACGAAAAAGCCCTGATGAGAACCCAACAATTCAAGTGACAGGGTTTGAAACGCGTCGGCATTTGAAAAATATGCACTTTAAATGTCCAGTTGACCAATGAATTCAGTTGTGGTCTTCGCAAAATTTCTTCTTTTTCTTTACTTTTTTAAAAATGTATTCTTTGTAGAATTATTGTATTATTTTTTGTTGTATTACATTGGTTCATAGGTAGTGGACTGTTCAGGCAGATGCTGCATAGCATTTTCATTAGTGTTATTAAATAACTCTAATCGCAATAAATGTCTGTTGATGAAAATGTCTGTTGACAAAAAGGAAATTCGATGTGCAGGTTGTATATAGATGTATTTTGAAATTGTATATATATATGTTGAATTGTGGTGTATTTGTTTGTCATGGTGTTTTTCTTAGACATTAATGAAATTGAAAAAGATTGAAAAAACAACAAAATAAGAAGGTATAAATAAATGATACCTCACAAACTGTATTGTGACTAGTTTGTGTCACTCAAAAGTTGAGTCATAAAAGAAATTATACAGGGGGTAATTTTGTATTTTATAGTATACTGAAGGTCCAACCCACTGTATGTCCCAGGACCTAACTCCATTGTTTAAAAAGAACTCTGCTGTCTCAGCACAAGGTGAACCTCAGCAGCTCTGCTGTCCAAGAACACCATGCACCTCAGCAGCTCTGCTCTCTAAAGACACCATGAACATCAGCAGCTCTGCTGTCTAAGCACACTGTGAACCTCAGCGGCTCTGCTATCTAAGCACACCCTGAACCTCAGCAACTCTGCTGTCTGAGCACACCCTGAACCTCAGCAGCTCTGCTGTCTAAGTACACCGTGAACCTCAGCAGCTCTGCTATCTAAGCACACCCTGAACCTCAGCAGCACTGTTGTCTGAGCAAACAGTGAACCTCAGCAGCTCTGCTGTCTAAGCACATGATGAACCTCAGCAGCCCTGCTGTCTAAGCACCCCCTGAACCTCAGTAGCTCTGTCTAAGCACACAATGAACCTCAGCAACGCTGCTATCTGAGCACACCCTGAACATCAGCAGCTCTGCAGTCTAAGCACACTGTGACCCCCAGCAGCAATGCTATCTGAGCATACCGTTAACCTCAGCAGTGCTACTGTTTAAGCACCCGTAAACCTCAGCAGCTCTGCTGTGTAAGCACACCCTGAACCTCGGCAGCTCTATTGTCTAAGCACATTGTGAAACTCAGCAGCTCTGCTATCTAAGCACCCCCTGAACCTCAGCAGCTCTGCTTTCTAAGCACATGATGAACTTCAGCAGCTCTGCTGTCTAAGCACACCATGAACCTCAGCAGCTCTGCAGTCTAAGCACACTGTGAACCTCAGCAGCTCTGCTATCTAAGCACACCCTGAACCTCAGCAACTCTGCTGTCTGAGCACACGTGAACCTCAGCAGCTCTGCTGTCTGAGCACACGTGAACCTCAGCAGCTCTGCTATCTAAGCACACCCTGAACCTCAGCAACTCTGCTGTCTGAGCACACGTGAACCTCAGCAGCTCTGCTTTCTAAGCACATGATGAACTTCAGCAGCTCTGCTGTCTAAGCACACCATGAACCTCAGCAGCTCTGCTCTCGAAGGACACCATGAACATCAGCAGCTCAGCTGTCTAAGCACACCGTGAACCTCAGCAGCTCTGCAGTCTGAGCACACTGTGAACCTCAGCAGCTCTGCAGTCTGAGCACACCGTAAACCTCAGCAGCTCTACTGTCTAATCACACCGTGAACCACAGCAACTCTGCTGTCTCAGCACACTGTGAACCTCAGCATCTCTGCAGTCTAAGCACACCATGAACATCAGCAGCTCTGCTATCAAAGACCACCCTGAACCTCAGCAGCTCTGCTGTCTAAGCACACAATAAAGCTCAGCAACACTACTGTCTGAGCACACCCTGAACATCAGCAGCTCTGCAGTCTGACCACACTGTGAACCTCAGCAGCTCTGCTGTTTAATCACACTCTATAAACCTCAGCAGCACTTCTGTCTAAGTACATTCCACAAACCTAAGCAGCAGTCGTGTCTAAGCACACAGTGTACCTCAGAAACTCTGATGTCTGAGCACACTGTGAACTTTAGCTGCACAGCTGTCTCAGCACAATGTGAACCTCAGCAGCTCTGCTGTCTAAGAACACCATGCACCTCAGTAGCTCTGCTCTCTAAGGACACCATGAAGATCAGCAGCTCTGCTGTCTAAGCACACGGTGAACCTCAGCAGCTCTGCAGTCTAAGCACACTGTGAACCTCAGCAGCTCTGCTATCTAAGCACACCCTGAACCTCAGCAACTCTGCTGTCTGAGTACACGTGAACCTCAGCAGCTCTGCTGTCTAAGCTAACTCAATGAACCTCAGCAGCACTGCTGTCTAAGCTAACTCAATGAGCCTCAGCAGCACTGCTGTCTAAGCACACTCCATGAACCTCAGCAGCGGTGCTGTCTAAGCACACCATGAACCTCAGCAATTCTGCTGTCTGAGCACACGTGAACCTCAGCAGCTCTGCTGTCTGAGCACACGTGAACCTCAGCAGCTCTGCTGTCTAAGCACACCCTGAACCTCAGCAGCACTGTTGTCTGAGCAAACAGTGAACCTCAGCAGCTCTGTTGTCTAAGCACATTATGAACCTCAGCAGCCCTGCTGTCTAAGCACCACCTGAACCTCAGTAGCTCTGTCTAAGCACACAATGAACCTCAGCAACGCTGCTATCTGAGCACACCCTGAACATCAGCAGCTCTGCAGTCTAAGCACACTGTGAACCTCAGCAGCTATGCTTTCTGAGCATACCGTGAACCTCAGCAGTGCTACTGTCTAAGCACCCGTAAACCTCAGCAGCTCTGCTGTCTAAGCACACCCTGAACCTCAGCAGCTCTGCTTTCTAAGCACACGATGAACTTCAGCAGCTCTGCTGTCTAAGCACACCATGAACCTCAGCAGCTCTGCTCTCTAAGGACACCATGAACATCAGCAGCTCAGCTGTCTAAGCACACCGTGAACCTCAGCAGCTCTGCAGTCTAAGCACACTGTGAACCTCAGCAGCTCTGCAGTCTAAGCACTCTGTGAACCTCAGCAGCTCTGCTATCTGAGCACACCGTGAACCACAGCAGTGCTACTGTCTAAGCACCCATAAACCTTAGCAGCTCTACTGTCTAAGCACACCATGAACCTCAGCAGCTCTACTGTCTAAGCACACTGTGAACGTCAGCAGCTCTGCTATCTAAGCACACCCTGAACCTCAGCAGCTCTGCTGTCTAAGCACATTGTGAACCTCAGCAGCTCTGCTGTATAAGCACCCCCTGAACCTCAGCAGCTCTGCTGTCTAAGCACACGATGAACCTTAGCAACTCTGCTGTCTGAGCACACCCTGAACATCAGGAGCTCTGCAGTCTAAGCACACTGTGAACCTCAGCAGCTCTGCTGTTTAAGCATACTCCATAAACCTCAGCAGAACTGCTGTCTACGCACACTCCACGAACCTCAGCAGCGGTGCTGTCTAAGCACACAGTGAACTTTGGCAGCACAGCTTTCTAATCACACCATGAACCACAGCAACTCTGCTGTCTCAGCACATAGTGAACCTCAGCAGCTCTTCTGTCTAAGCACACCATGAACCTCAGCAGCTCTGCTTTTTAAGCACACCGTGAACCTCAGCAGCTCTGCTATCTAAGCACACCCTGAACCTCAGTAGCTCTGCTGTCTAAGCACACTCCATGAACCTCAGCAGCACTGCTGTCTACACACACTCCATGAACCTCACCAGCAGTGCTGTCTAAGCACATCGTGAACCTCAGCAGCTCTGCTGTCTAAGCACACTGTGAACCTCAGCAGCTCTGCTGTCTAAGCACACTGTAAACCTCAGCACCTCTGCTGTCTACGCATACCGTGAACATCAGCAGTGTTGATGTCTAAGCACACTGTGAACCTCAGCAGCTCTGCTGTCTAAGCACAACGTGAACCTCAGCAGCTCTGCTGTCTAAGCACACTGTAAACCTCAGCACCTCTGCTGTCTACGCATACCGTGAACATCAGCAGTGTTGATGTCTAAGCACACTGTGAACCTCAGCAGCTCTGCTGACTAAGCACAACGTGAACCTCAGCAGCTCTGCTGTCTGAGCACAACATGAACGTCAGCAGCACTGCTGTCTGAGCACACCGTGAACCTCAGCAGCTCTGGTGTCAAAGCACACCATGAATCTCAACAGCTGTGCTCCCAAAGAACATCATGAACTTCAGCAGCTCTGCTGTCTAAGCACACTGTGAACCTCAGCAGCTCTGCTATCTAAGACCACCCTGAACCTCAGCAGCTCTGCTGTCCAAGCACACAATAAACCTCAGCAACACTGCTGTCTGAGCACACCCTGAACATCAGCAGCTCTGCAGTCTGACCACACTGTGAACCTCAGCAGCTCTGCTGTTTAATCATACTCTATAAAACTCAGCAGCACTGCTGTCTAAGTACATTCCACAAACCTCAGCAGCAGTGGTGTCTAAGCACACCGTGAACCTCAGAAACTCTGCTGTCTCAGCACAACGTGAACCTCAGCAGCTCTGCTGTCTAAGAACACCATGAAGATCAGCAGCTCTGCTGACTAAGCACACCGTGAACCTCAGAAACTCTGCTGTCTCAGCACAACGTGAACCTCAGAAACTCTGCTGTCTCAGCACAACGTGAACCTCAGCAGCTCTGCTGTCTAAGAACACCATGCACCTCAGTAGCTCTGCTCTCTAAGGACACCATGAAGATCAGCAGCTCTGCTGTCTAAGCACACTGTGAACCTCAGCAGCTCTGCTGACTAAGCACACCGTGAACCTCAGAAACTCTGCTGTCTCAGCACAACGTGAACCTCAGCAGCTCTGCTGTCTAAGAACACCATGCACCTCAGTAGCTCTGCTCTCTAAGGACACCATGAACATCAGCAGCTCTGCTGTCTAAGCACACGGTGAACCTCAGCATCTCTGCAGTCTAAGCACACTGTGAACCTCAGCAACTCTGCTATCTAAGCACACCCTGAACCTCAGCAGCTCTGCTGTCTAAGCTAACTCAATGAACCTCAGCAGCACTGCTGTCTAAGCTAACTCAATGAGCCTCAGCAACACTGCTGTCTAAGCACACTCCATGAACCTCAGCAGCGGTGCTGTCTAAGCACACCGTGAACCTCAGCAGCGCTGCTGTCTCAGCATACAGTGAACCTCAGCAGCTCTGCTGTCCAAGCACACCCTGAACCTCAGCAGCTCTGCAGTCTAAGCAGACAGAGAACCTCAGCAGCACTGCTGTCTACGCACACTCCACGAACCTCAGCAGCGGTGCTGTCTAAGCACACCGTGAACCTCACCAACTCTGATGTCTGAGCACACTGAACTTTGGCAGCACAGCTGTCTAAGCACACCGTGAACCACAGCAACTCTGCTGTCTCAGCACACCATGAACCTCAGCAGCTCTGATTTCTAAGCACACCATGAACCTCAGAAGCTCTGCTGTTTAGGCACACAATGAACCTCAGCAGCTCTGCTGTTTAAGCACACCGTGAACCTCAGCAGCTCTGCAGTCCAAGTGCACTGTTAACCTCAGCAGCTCTGCTATCTAAGCACACCCTGAACCTCAGCAGCTCTGCTGTCTAAGCACACTCCATGAACCTCAGCAGCACTGCTGTCTACACACACTCCATGAACCTCAGCAGCGGTGCTGTCTAAGCACATCATGAACCTCAGCAGCTCTGCTGTCTAAGCACACCGTGAACCTCAACAGCTCTGCTGGCTAAGTGCACTGTTAACCTCAGCAGCTCTGCTATCTAAGCACACCCTGAACCTCAGCAGCTCTGCTGTCTAAGCACACTCCATGAACCTCAGCAGCACTGCTGTCTACACACACTCCATGAACCTCAGCAGCGGTGCTGTCTAAGCACATCGTGAACCTCAGCAGCTCTGCTGTCTAAGCACACCGTGAACCTCAACAGCTCTGCTGGCTAAGCACACTGTGAACGTCAGCAGCTCTGCTGTCTAAGCACACTGTGAACCTCAGTGGTGGTTCTGTCTAAGCAAACTGCGAACCTCACCAGCTCTGCTGTCTAAGCACACCATGAACATCAGCAGCTCTGCTGTCTAAGCACACTGTGAACATCAGCAGCTCTGCAGTCTGACCACACTGTGAACCTCAGCAGCTCTGCTGTCTAAGCACACCATGAACCTCAGCAGCTCTATTGTCTAAACACACGGTGTACCTCAGCAGCTCTGCTGTCTAAGCACACTGTGTACCTTAGCAGCTCTGCTGTCTAAGCACACTGTGAACCTCAGCAGCGCTGCTGTCTCAGCATACAGTGAACCTCGGCAGCTCTGCTGTCCAAGCACACCAAGAACCTTAGCAGCTATGCTGTCTGAGCACACCCTGAACCTCAGCAGCTCTGCAGTCTAAGCAGACAGAGAACCTCAGCAGCACTGCTGTCTACGCACACTCCACGAACCTCAGCAGCGGTGCTGTCTAAGCACACCGTGAACCTCACCAACTCTGATGTCTGAGCACACTGTGAACTTTGGCAGCACAGCTGTCTAAGCACACCGTGAACCACAGCAACTCTGCTGTCTCAGCACAACGTGAACCTGAGCAGCTCTGCTGTCTAAGCACACCATGAACCTCAGCAGCCCTGATTTCTAAGCACACCATGAACCTCAAAAGCTCTGCTGTTTAAGCACACAATGAACCTCAGCAGCTCTGCTGTTTAAGCACACCGTGAACCTCAGCAGCTCTGCAGTCTAAGTGCACTGTTAACCTCAGCAGCTCTGCTATCTAAGCACACCCTGAACCTCAGCAGCTCTGCTGTCTAAGCACACTCCATGAACCTCAGCAGCACTGCTGTCTACACACACTCCATGAACCTCAGCAGCGGTGCTGTCTAAGCACATCGTGAACCTCAGCAGCTCTGCTGTCTAAGCACACCGTGAACCTCAACAGCTCTGCTGGCTAAGCACACTGTGAACCTCAGCAGCTCTGCTGTCTAAGCACACTGTGAACCTCAGTGGTGGTTCTGTCTAAGCAAACTGCGAACCTCACCAGCTCTGCTGTCTAAGCACACCACAAACCTCATCAGTTATGCTGTCTGAGCACACCCTGAACCTCAGCAGATCTGCAGTCTAAGCAGACAGTGAACCTCAGCAGCTCTGCTGTCTAAGCTAACTCAATGAACCTCAGCAGCACTGCTGTCTAAGCACACTCCATGAACCTCAGCAGCGGTGCTGTCTAAGCACACCGTGAACCTCAGCAGATCTGCTGTCTAAGCACACACTGAATCTCAGCAGCTCTGCTGTCTAAGCAAACTGAGAACCTCAGCAGCGCTGCTGTCTCAGCATACCGTGAACCTCAGCAGCTCTGCTGTCCAAGCACACCATGAACCTTAGCAGCTATGCTGTCTGAGCACACCCTGACCCTCAGCAGCTCTGCAGTATAAGCAGACAGAGAACCTCACCAGCTCTGCTGTCTAAGCTAACTCAATGAACCTCAGCAGCACTGCTGTCTAAGCACACTCCATGAACCTCAGCAGCGGTGCGGTCTAAGCACACCGTGAACCTCAACAGATCTGCTGTCTAAGCACACAGTGAATCTCAGCAGCTCTGCTGTCTGAGCACACTGAGAACCTCAGCAGCCCTGCTGTCTAAGCAAACTGTGAACCTCAGCAGCTCTGCTGTCTAAGTAAATCATGAATCTCAGCAGCTCTGCTATCTAAGCACACCATGAACCTCCTCAGCTCTGCTGTCTAAGCACACTGTGAACCTCAGTAGCTCTGCAGTCTAAGCACACTGTGAACCTCAGCAGATCTGCTGTCCAAGCACACGGTGAACCTCATCAGCTCTGCTGTCTAAGCACACCATGAACCTCAGCAGCTTGGCAGTCTAAGCACACTGTAAACCTCAGCACCTCTGCTGTCTACGCATACCGTGAACCTCAGCAGCTCTGCTGTCTAAGCAAATCATGAATCTCAGCAGCTCTGCTGTCTAAGCACACTGTGAACCTCAGCATCTCTGTAGTCTAAGCACACTGTGAACCTCAGCAGCTCTGCTATCTAAGACCACCCTGAACCTCAGCAGCTCTGCTCTCTAAGCACACAATGAACCTCAGCAACACTGCTGTCTGAGCACACCCTGAACATCAGCAGCTCTGCAGTCTGACCACACTGTGAATGCCAGAAACCGGTCCTCGGAAGCTTGTTTCCAGTCCAGGGAAGGCATGGCTTGGCAGTTCAGGCTGGACTGTTCCCATGAGGCACAGGGTCAGACTGATTTGCATATAGCCATGTCTGAACTGGGGTGGCAGAGTGGGCTAAAGAACGGTGATGGATCAAACCCAGATCTTTTGACTGGGTGTGAGTGTTTGATTGGTTCGGATGCTCCGTCCATTACCACCCCCTTTTGTACCGCTTATAGCCGCCATACGTGTGGCAGGGTATGCTCAGACGTGAGTCCCTTGCTCACTTTGCCACTGGATTCAAGCAAGCCGGGCTGAAGACGGCTGGAATGCCAGAAACCGGTCCTCGGAAGCTTGTTTCCGGTCCAGGGAAGGCATGGCTTGGCAGTTCGGGCTGGACTGTTCCCATGAGGCACAGGGTCAGACTGATTTGCATATAGCCATGTCTGAACTGGGGAGGCAGAGTGGGCTAAAAAACGGTGATGGATCAAACCCAGATCTTTTGATTGGGTGTGAGTGTTTGATTGGTTCGGATGCTCCTTCCATCATCACCCCCTTTTGTACCGCTTTTGGCCGCCATAAGTGTGGCAGGGTATGCTCAGACGTGAGTCCCTTACTCACTTTGCCACTGGATTCAAGCTAGCCGGGCTGAAGACGGCTGGAATGCCAGAAACCGGTCCTCGGAAGCTTGTTTCCGGTCCAGGGAAGGCATGGCTTGGCAGTTCGGGCTGGACTGTTCCCATGAGGCACAGGGTCAGACTGATTTGCATATAGCCATGTCTGAACTGGGGTGGCAGAGTGGGCTAAAGAACGGTGATGGATCAAACCCAGATCTTTTGACTGGGTGTGAGTGGGTGAACCTCATCAGCTCTGCTGTCTAAGCACACCATGAACCTCAGCAGCTTGGCAGTCTAAGCACACTGTAAACCTCAGCACCTCTGCTGTCTACGCATACCGTGAACCTCAGCAGTGTTGATGTCTAAGCACACTGTGAACCTCAGCAGCTCTGCTGTCTAAGCACACCGTGAACCTCAGCAGCTCTGCTGTCTGAGCACAACATGAACCTCAGCAGCACTGCTGTCTGAGCACACCGTGAACCTCAGCAGCTCTGGTGTCTAAGCACACCATGCATCTCAACCGCAGTGCTCTCTAAGAACACCATGAACTTCAGTAGCTCTGCTGCCTAAGCACACTGTGAACCTCAGCATCTCTGCAGTCTAAGCACACTGTCAACCTCAGCAGCTCTGCTTTCTAAGACCACCCTGAACCTCAGCAGCTCCGCTGTCTAAGCACACAATGAACCTCAGCAACACTGCTGTTTGAGCACACCCTGAACATCAGCAGCTCTGCAGTCTGACCACACTGTGAACCCTAGTAGCTCTGCTGTTTAATCACACTCCATAAACCTCAGCAGCACTGCTGTCTAAGTACATTCCACAAACCTCAGCAGCAGCGCTGTCTAAGCACACCGTGAACCAGAGCAACTCTGCTGTCTGAGCACACGTGAACCTCAGCAGCTCTGCTGTCTAAGCTAACTCAATGAACCTCAGCAGCACTGCTGTCTACGCTAACTCAATGAACCTCAGCAGCACTGCTGTCCAAGCCCACTCCATGAACCTCAGCAGCGGTGCTGTCGAAGCACACCGTGAACCTCAGCAGATCTGCTGTCTAAGCACACAGTGAATCTCAGCAGCTCTGCTGTCTAAGCACACTGAGAACCTCATCAGCGATGCTGTCTAAGCAAATCATGAACCTCAGCAGCTCTGCTGTCTAAGCACATTGTGCACCTTAGCAGCTCTGCTATCCAAGCACCCCTGAACCTCAGCAGCTCTGCTGTCTAAGCACACAATGAACTTCAGCAGCTCTGCTGTCTAAGCACACCATGAACCTCAGCAGCTCTGCTATCTAAGCACACAGTGAACCTCAGCAGCTCTGCAGTCTAAGCACACTGTGAACCTCAGCAGCTCTACTATCTGAGCACACCGTGAACCACAGCAATGCTACTGTCTAAGCACCCGTACACCTCAGCAGCTCTGCTGTCTAAGAACAGCGTGAACATCAGCAGCTCTGCTGTCTAAGCACACTGTGAACGTCAGCGGCTCTGCTAATTAAGCACACCCTGAACCTCAGCAGGTCTGCTGTCTAAGCACATTGTGAACCTCAGCAGCTCTGCTATATAAGCACCCCCTGAACCTCAGCAGCTCTGCTGTCTAAGCACTCGATGAACCTTAGCAACTCTGCTGTCTGAGCACACCCTGAACATCAGGAGCTCTGCAGTCTAAGCACACTGTGAACCTCAGCAGCTCTGCTGTTTAGGCATACGCCATAAACCTCAGCATCACTGCTGTCTACGCACATTCCATGAACCTCAGCAGCGGTGCTGTCTAAGCACACCGTGAACCTCAGCAACTCTAATGTCTGAGCACACGGTGAACTTTGGCAGCACAGCTGTCTAAGCACACCGTGAACCACAGCAACTCTGCTGTCTCAACACAACGTAACCTCAGCAGCTCTGCTGTCTAAGCACACCATGAACCTCAGCAGCTCTGCTTTCTAAGCACACCATGAACCTCAGAAGCTCTGATGTTTAAGCACACCATGTACTTCAGCCGCTCTGCAGTCTAAGTGCACTGTGAACCTCAGCAGCTCTGCTATCTAAGCACAGCCTGAACCTCAGCAGCGCTGCTGTCTACACATACTACATGAACCTCAGCAGCGGTGCTGTCTAAGCACATTGTGAACCTCAGCAGCTCTGCTGTCTAAGCACACCGTGAACCTCAACAGCTCTGCTGGCTAAGCACACTGTGAACCTCAGCAGCTCTGCTGTCTAAGCACACTGTGAACCTCAGTAGTGGTTCTGTCTAAGCAAACTGTGAACCTCACCAGCTCTGCTGTCTAAGCACACCATGAACCACAACAGCTCTGCTGTCTAAGCACACCATAAATCTCAGCATCTCTACTGTCTAAACACACCGTGTACCTCAGCAGCTCTGCTGTCTAAGCACATTGTGTACCTTAGCAGCTCTGCTGTCTAAGCACACTGTGTACCTCAGCAGCGCTGCTGTCTCAGCATACCGTGAACCTCAGCAGCTCTGCTGTCCAAGCACACCATGAACCTTAGCAGCTATGCTGTCTGAGCGTACCCTGAACCTCAGCAGCTCTGCAGTCTAAGCAAACAGTGAACCTCAGCAGCTCTGCTGTCTAAGCTAACTCAATAAACCTCAGCAGCACTGCTGTCCAAGCACACTCCATGAACCTCAGCAGCAGTGCTGTCTAAGCACACCGTGAATATGCGGTCGGGTGAGGATCGAGCAGGTAATACCGAGCGGTTTCGCCGATAGGAACAATGTTTCCACGAGGTGATCCCGCCCTCGCCTGAGACCATGAAGTGCAATTTAGCACCAATACATATACGCCAGTAAGATACAAATCGTATGTATAAACACGCATGTCTAATAAGTAATAGCGCAAAAGAATAATATCAGAATCAATCCTATTTATTTAAATATAGGAGTGGTATATACAGGGCTGGACCCTGTATGGTCCTGATGAAAAGCTTGGGGAGCTTGAAACATGTCGACCACATAACACTGATCTAGCCCAATTTAAGGTTAGATAACAGTGTTACCCCATTTTATCATACCAAACTAGGAGCAGAATAAATTGTTGAGGCCCACTAGAACGGTATTTTTAATCACACAACCACTCCACCACCACAACACTTTACACCACACATAGCCTTTCACAAATATAGTGCTCCTGCGTAGTTCGCTAGTCGCAGCACGCCCCTTTTCGTAGAGAACTGGGATGGCCCCAATGATGAAGCATGTCACCGTGGGGAAACCCCGGTGAGTGAGGGGACTCTAGAAGGAAATTTTTCTTTCTCCTTATGGTAGACACTGACAGAATTACGCAGTAACCATACATACAAACTAGGTCTCTGAACCCATCACAGTGGGTTCCTGACTTTTTGATATAGACTGGAGGCTGACCTAGTTTGTTTATCCTCCCTCTCCCCCCATTTCTTCTAAGAACACCGTGAACCTCAGCAGATCTGCTGTCTAAGCACACAGTGAATCTCAGCAGCTCTGCTGTCTAAGCACACTGAGAACCTCAGCAGCGCTGCTGTCTAAGCAAACTGTGAACCTCAGCAGCTCTGCTGTCTAAGCAAATCATGAACCTCAGCAGCTCGGCTGCCTAAGCACACCATGAACCTCCTCAGCTCTACTGTCTAAGCACACGGTGAACCTCAGCAGCTCTGCTGTCTAAGCACACCATGAACCTCAGCCGCTCTGCAGTCTAAGTGCACTGTGAACCTCAGCAGCTCTGCTGTCTGAGCACACCGTGAACCTCAACAGCTCTGCTGGCTAAGCACACTGTGAACCTCAGTAGTGGTTCTGTCTAAGCAAACTGTGAACCTCACCAGCTCTGCTTTCTAAGCACACCATGAACCTCGCAGGTCTGCTGTCTAAGAGCACACCATAAACCTCAGCATCTCTACTGTCTAAACACACCCTGAACCTCAGCAGCTCTGCTGTCTAAGCTAACTCAATGAACCTCAGCAGTACTGCTGTCTAAGCACACTCCATGATCCTCTGCAGCGGTGCTGTCTAAGCACACCGTGAACCTCAGCAGATCTGCTGTCTAAGCACACAGTGAATCTCAGCAGCTCTACTGTCTAAGCACACTGAGAACCTCAGCAGCGCTGCTGTCTAAGCACACTGTGAACCTCAGCAGCTCTGAACAGTGAACCTCATCAGCTTTGCTGTCTAAGCACACCATGAACCTCAGCAGCTTGGCAGTCTAAGCACACTGTAAACCTCAGCACCTCTGCTGTCTATGCATACCGTGAACCTCAGCAGTGTTGATGTCTAAGTACACTGTGAACCACAGCAGCTCTGCTGTCTAAGCACACGTGAACCTCAGCAGCTCTGCTGTCTAAGCACACCGTGAACCTCAGCCGCTCTGCAGTCTAAGTGCACTGTGAACCTCAGCAGCTCTGGTGTCTAAGCACACCATGAATCTCAACAGCTGTGCTCTCTAAGAATACCATGAACTTCAGCAGCTCTGCGGTCTAAGCACACTGTGAACCTCAGTATCTCTGCAGTCTGAGCACACAATGAACCTCAGCAACGCTGCTGTCTGAGCACACCCTGAACATCAGCAGCTCTGCAGTCTGACCACACTGTGAACCTCAGCAGCTCTGCTGTTTAATCAAACTCTATAAACCTCAGCAGCAGTGCTGTCTAAGCACACCGTGAACCTCAGAAACTCCGATGTCTGAGCAAACTGTGAACTTTAGCAGCACAGCTGTCTAAGCACACCGTGAACCACAGCAACTCTGCTGTCTCAGCACAACGTGAACCTCAGCAGCTCCGCTGTCTAAGAACACCATGCACCACAGCAGCTCTGCTCTCTAAGGACACCATGAACATCAGCAGCTCTGCCTTCTAAGCACACGGTGAACCTCAGCAGCTCTGCAGTCTAAGCACACTGTGAACCTCAGCAGCTCTGCTATCTGAGCACACCCTGAACCTCAGCAACTCTGTGGTCGGAGCACACGTGAACTTAGGGAAGCACTGCTGTCTAAGCTAACTCAATGAACCTCAGCAGCACTGCTGTCTAAGCTAACTCAATGAACCTCAGCAGCACTGCTGTCTAAGCACACTCCATGAACCTCAGCAGCGGTGCTGTCTAAGCACACCGTGAACCTCAGCAGATCTGTTGTCTAAGCACACAGTGAATCTCAGCAGCTCTGCTGTCTAAGCACACTGAGAACCTCAGCAGCGCTGCTGTCTAAGCAAACTGTGAACCTCAGCAGCTCTGCTGTCTAAGCACACCATGAACCTCAAAGCTCTGCTATCTAAGCACATTGTGAACCTCAGCAGCTCTGCTGTCTCAGCACACCATGAACCTCAGCAGCGGTGCTGTCTAAGCACACCGTGAACCTCAGCAACTCTGATGTCTGAGCACACTGTGAACCTTGGCAGCACAGCTGTCTAAGCACACCATGAACCTCAAAGCTCTGCTATCTAAGCACACCGTGAACCTCAGCAGCTATGCTATCTGAGCACACTCTGAACCTCAGCAGCATTGCTGTCTGAGCAAACAGTGAACCTCAGCAGCTCTGCTGTCTGAGCAAACAGTGAACCTCAGCAGCTCTGCTGTCTAAGCACACTATTAACCTCAGCATCTATGCTATCTGAGCACACCGTGAACCTCAGCAGTGCTACTGTCTAAGCACCCGTAAACCTCAGCAGCTCTGCTGTCTAAGCACACCCTGAACCCCAGCAGCTCTGCTGTAAGCACATTGTGAACCTCAGCAGCTCTGCTATCTAAGCACCCCCTGAACCTCAGCAGCTCTGCTGTCTAAGCACACGATGAACTTCAGCAGCTCTGCTGTCTAAGCACACCATGAACCTCAGCAGCTCTGCTCTCTAAGGACACCATGAATATCGCAGCTCTGCTGTCTAGGCACACCGTGAACCTCAGCAGCTCTGCAGTCTAAGCACACTGTGAACCTCAGCAGCTCTGCTATGTGAGCACACCGTGAACCACAGCAGTGCTACTGTCTAAGCACCCGTAAACCTCAGCAGCTCTGCTGTCTAAGCACACCATGAACCTCAGCAGCTCTGCTGTTTAAGCACAC
The DNA here is from genome assembly GCF_964261635.1 of Lissotriton helveticus. Classification (NCBI taxonomy): domain Eukaryota; kingdom Metazoa; phylum Chordata; class Amphibia; order Caudata; family Salamandridae; genus Lissotriton; species Lissotriton helveticus. The sequence goes on from NC_136063.1 coordinate 1,028,509,756, forward strand.
CATAAACCTCAGCAGCTCTGCTGTCTAAGCACATTGTGAACATCAGCAGCTCTGCTATATAAGCACCCCCTGAACCTCAGCAGCTCTGCTGTCTAAGCACACGATGAACCTTAGCAACTCTGCTGTCTGAGCTCACCCTGAACATCAGGATCTCTGCCGTCTACGCACACTGTGAACCTCAGCAGCTCTGCTGTTTAAGCATACTCCATACACCTCAGCAGCACTGCTGTCTACGCACACTCCACAAACCTCAGCAGCGGTGCTGTCTAAGCACACCGTGAACTTCAGCAACTCTGATGTCTGAGCACACTGTGAACTTTGGTAGCACAGCTGTCTAAGCACACCGTGAACCACAGCAACTCTGCTGTCTCAGCACAACATGAACCTCAGCAGCTCTGCTTTCTAAGCACACTGTGAACCTTAGCAGCTCTGCTGTCTAAGCACACTGTGACCTCAGTAGTGGTTCTGTCTAAGCAAACCGTGAACCTCAGCAGCTCTGCTTTCTAAGCACACCATGAACCTCAGCAGCTCTGCTGTCTAAGCACACTGTTTACCTTAGCAGCTCTGCTGTCTAAGCACACTGTGAACCTCAGCAGTGCTGCTGTCTCAGCATACCATGAACCTTAGCAGCTATGCTGTCTGAGCACACCCTGAACCTCAGCAGTTCTGCAGTCTAAGCAGAGAGTGAACCTCAGCAGCTCTGCTGTCTAAGCTAACTCAATGAACCTGAGCAGCACTGCTGTCTAAGTGATGGAGCAGGTTAATGAACAATATTTTGTTCTGCCTTGTGAAGTCAGACTTCCATAATGTTTAATAAAACTAATATGTTTGCTGCATGTTATTAAACCAACCTAGAATAAAAGTTGAATTCATCAACATGAGGGTTTAACATTATGTGCTCTATGTTGCAGCAAGTACGTTTTAAGAATAATTTACTAACCTTGTTTGTTTGTCTATTTGTCTTATTAATTGCGGCTGTTTAATTAATGGCATGTGCCTATTTTATGTATGCTTTTGTCTATGTGGTGTCTTTTTATTTTATACAGGTATGTGGAGAATCCTGCTGGACTAAGTGAAGAATGGTAGATATAAATGCTGCTTTATTTGTTTGCTTCTGCTAGGTAATATAGACTAATGGGTTAATTAATTAGCAAAGGAGGGTGGGAAACAGAACAAATGTCTATTCCTTAATTAATTCATGTTTTATGTTTGTTTATATAATAGTTTTACAAATGAAGCTTAGAGATGGCTGCAGAAAAATAGCGCACTTTAAAAAAGTGACGCAAGAAAAAGGTGGCGCCGAAAATTGACGCTTTCTGAAAAGAGGCCTGTTGATGAAAAGGCCACAAGAGAAAATTATTCTGAAAAAGATGAGAAGCCTATGAACTTTTATTTTGAAAGGTTTGAAAAGAACTGCCAAAAGTGACTCTGTGGAGAGGTTTGCTAAATGTGCCACGGAAAGCTCAGAACGGACAAGCTCAAGGCTGAAAGGAAGAGACGTGATGAATTTTGCATTGCTTGAACTTCTTTGCTACAAAATGTAGCAGCCTAAGGAAGTGCTGCCAAGATTCTGTACATGAACAATGAGCTAGTGAATAAGTCCGGACATGAGGAAGAAGATGTCACAAATTTACTGTGGCATGAGGTGGCTCAGCCAATGGAGAGCTAGAATTCATCTGTTGGAATGTGAAAATAGTTAAATTAGCTTTAGTTTTAGGGTATAAGAATGGGCTCAAAGAACAGACATTTGGCTTGCGCTCGTGATTCCAGAGGGACGTGTTATGCTGATGGACAACATACGTAAGGAAAGCATTTTTATTAATTACTTTATTTCTAGGCGATGAGGGTAGAGACAGAGAGATAGTTAGGGTTTGGAAATGCTTATTTTTACTTATTTCTGCTAATGAATAATATTTCTTGTATTATGCTCTCTTTATTAATGCTGAATAAACCTCTCTTTATGACATTTTCTAATGCTTGTTAATAAAATTCCAAAACCTGAGTTTTTCTAGATATGTTTAAATAAACTGATGAAATGACAAGCTGGTCTTGTTTATTGTGGATAGTTTAAACAACATATATAGATCTTATCGCCTCATGATTCAGTCGCTCTGTTGTTGATATGGGCCTAGTATTGTATAGTATGTTTAATGGTAGTAGGTAGAGACATTTATGCAAAACTTTGGTGTGAGCGCTGGATCATAAGCACACTCCATGAACCTCAGCAGCGGTGCTGTCTAAGCACACCGTGAACCTCAGCAGATCAGCTGTCTAAGCACACAGTGAATCTCAGCAGCTCTGCTGTCTAAGCACACTGAGAACCTCAGCAGTGCTGCTGTCTAAGCACAGAGGGCGCCTCAGCAGCTCTGCTGTCTTAACACACAGTGAACCTCAGCAGCTCTACTACGTAAGCACACACATGAACCTCAGCAGCTCTGCTGTCTTAGCACAGCAAGAGCCTCAGCAGTGCCTCTTTCCAAGCACACCGTGAATCTAAGCAACACTGCTGTCTAAGCACACACCGTGAACCTCAGCAGCTATTCTATGTAAGGACACTGTGAACCTTAGCAGCACTGCTTTCTAAGCACACTGTGAACCTCAGCAGCACTGTTGTCTAAGCATACAGTGAACCACAGCAGCGCTGCTATCTAAGCAGGCATCATGAACCTCAGCAACCCTACTATGTTAGCACACTGTGAACCTCAGCAGCTCTGCTGTCTAAGAACAGTGTGAAAATCAGCAGCTCTGCTGTCTAAGTACACCCTGAACCTCAGTAGCTCTGCTTTCTAAGCACACCGTGAACCTCAGCAGCGCTGCTGTCTAAGCACACCGTGAACCTCAGCATCGTTGCTGTCTTAGCATACTGTGAACCTCGACAATGCTGCTGTCTAAGCACACTGTGAACCTCAGCTGCCCTACTATGTAAGCACACCGTGAACTTCAGCAGCGCTGCTTTCTAAGCACACAGTGAATCTAAGCAGCGCTGCAGTCTAATCACACACCATTAACCTCAGCAGCTCAGCTGTCTAAGCACACCATGTATCTGAGCAGCACTGCAGTCTAAGCACACACCGTGAACCTCAGCAGCCCTACTATGTAAGCACACCGTGAACCTCAGCAGCCCTACTATATAAGCACACCATGAACCTCAGCAGCTCAGATGTCTTAGCACACTGTGTACCTAAGCAGCGATGCTGTCTAAGCACACACTATGAACCTCAGCAGCTCTGCTGTCTAAGCACACCGTGAACCTCAGCAGCTGAGCTGTCTAAGCACACCGTGTATCTAAGCAGAGCTGCAGTCTAAGCACACACCGTGAAACTCAGCAGCCCTACTATGTAAGCACCCCATGAACCTCAGCATCATTGCTGTCTCAGCACACCGTGAATCTCAGCAGCCCTACTATGTAAGCACACCTTGAACCTCAGCAGCGCTGCTGTCTAAGCACACCACGAACCTCAGCATCGTTGCTGTCTCAGCACACTGTGAACTTCAACAGCCCTACTATGTAAGCACACTGTGAATCTCAGCAACACTTCTGTCTAAGCATACTCTGATCCGCAGCTGCGCTGCTATCTAAGCACATACATGAACCTCAGCAACCCTACTATGTAAGCATACAGTGAACCTCAGCAGAGCTGCTTTCTAAGCACACTGTGAAACTAAGCAGCCCTAATATGTAAGCACATTGTGAACCTTAGCAGCTGTGCAGTCTAAGCTCACATTGAACCTCAGCAGCTCTGCTGTCTAAGCACTGTGAACCTCAGCAGCTCTGCTGTCTAAGCACACTGTGAACCTCAGCATCTCTGCTGTCTAAGCACACGGTGAACCTCAGCAACTCTGTTGTCTAAGCACAATGTGAACCTCAGCAGCGTTGCTGTCTTAGGACACCGTGAATCTCAGCAGCGCTGATACATAAGCACACCATGAACCTCAGCAGCTCTGTTGTCTAATCACAATGTGAACCTCAGCAGCTCTGCTGTCTAAGCACACCGTGAACCTGAGCAGCTCAGCTGTCTAAGCACACCATGTATCTGAGCAGCACTGCAGTCTAAGCACACACCGTGAACCTCAGCAGCCCTACTATGTAAGCACACCGTGAACCTCAGCAGCCCTACTATGTAAGCACACCGTGAACCTCAGCAGCCCTACTATATAAGCACACCATGAACCTCAGCAGCTCAGATGTCTTAGCACACTGTGTACCTAAGCAGCGATGCTGTCTAAGCACACACTATGAACCTCAGCAGCTCTGCTGTCTAAGCACACCGTGAACCTCAGCAGCTGAGCTGTCCAAGCACACCGTGTATTTAAGCAGAGCTGCAGTCTAAGCACACACCGTGAACCTCAGCAGCCCTACTATGTAAGCACACCATGAACCTCAGCATCATTGCTGTCTCAGCACACTGTGAACCTCGGCAGCGCTGCTGTCTAAGCACACCGTGAATCTCAGCAGCCCTACTGTGTAAGCACACCTTGAACCTCAGCAGCGCAGCTGTCTAAGCACACCGTGAACCTCAGCATCGTTGCTGTCTCAGCACACTGTGAACTTCAACAGCCCTACTATGTAAGCACACTGTGAATCTCAGAAACACTTCTGTCTAAGCATACTCTGATCCGCAGCTGCGCTGCTATCTAAGCACATACCATGAACCTCAGCAACCCTACTATGTAAGCATACAGTGAACCTCAGCAGAGCTGCTTTCTAAGCACACTGTGAAACTAAGCAGCCCTAATATGTACGCACATTGTGAACCTTAGCAGCTGTGCAGTCTAAGCTCACATTGAACCTCAGCAGCTCTGCTGTCTAAGCACACTGTGAACCTTAGCAGCTCTGCTGTCTAAGCACACGGTGAACCTCAGCAACTCTGTTGTCTAAGCACAATGTGAACCTCAGCAGCGTTGCTGTCTTAGGACACCGTGAATCTCAGCAGCGCTGATACATAAGCACACCATGAACCTCAGCCGCTCTGTTGTCTAATCACAATGTGAACCTCAGCAGTTCTGTTGTCTAATCACACCGTGAACCTCAGCAGCTATTCTATGTAAGCCCACTGGGAATCTCAGCAGCTCTGCTGTTTAAGCACACTGTGAACCTCAGCAGCTCTGCAGTCTAAGCACAACATGAACTTCAGCAGCACTGCTGTCTAAGCACACATTAAACTTAGTAGCTCTGTCTAAGCTTAGTGAACCTCAGCAGCTCTGCTGTCTAAGCACACTGGGAACCTCAGCAGCTCTGCTGTCTAAGCACACGTGAACCTCAGCAGCTCTGCTGCCTAAGCACACTGGGAACCTCAGCAGCTCTGCTGTCTAAGCACACATGAACCTCAGCAGTTCTGCTGCCTAAGCACACTGTGAACATCAGCAGCGCTGCTAAGCACACCATGAACCTCAGCAGCTCTGCTGCCTAAGCACACTGTGAACCACAGCTGCCCCTTTTCTGCAGCCTGCTCCGCCTTTCATCTCACAGATGATCCTCTTTGTAGCATGCTCTAGCCTTCATTTTACAGCTGCCCTTCTCTGCAGCCTGCTCTAGCTTTCATATTACAGCTGCCCTTCTATGCAGCCTGCTCTAGCTTTCATCTCACAGCTGCCCTTCTCTGCAGCCTGCACTAGCTTTCATCTCACAGCTGCCCTTCTCTGCAGCCTGCTCTAGCTTTCATCTTACAGCTGCCGTTCTTTGCAGCCTGCTCTAGCTTTCATCTTACAACTGCCTTCTTAGTAGCCTGCTCTACCTTTCATCTTACAGTTGCCCCTCTCTGCAGCCTGCTCTGCCTTTCATCTTACAGCTTCCTCCTGCAGAATGTGAAGACGGCCTCAGAGCCCCCCATGTCTCACTGGCATTCCTCGGCCTTGTATCCAGCAGCTGGTCTGTTAACATCAGGGAGACTGGTGAGGTAGTTGCCCTCACTGGGAGGAACAGACCTGCCCTCTAGTTAAGACCTATTCCATTTTATCCCAAATACCTGAGAAACAGGCTTTAAAAAGTGCCCCTTTACACCATGGCAGGGGCTTCTTTCATGACCATGGATTGGGGCTTGGGTACCCCCACTTCACAAACCTGACTTAGTTCACAAATGTTATTAATGGGTGCCTTTCTCACAACATTAACAGAAAAGGGATGTATGTCATTACATCGCATACGAATACCACGCGTGCCATTACAACGCGGGTATTACTAAGAGATGTCAATGACATTGCATGCCATTACATCGCATATTTTTACCACGAGTATGCCATTACAATGCAAAGGCATGCATGGTAAAGCTATACTCGTGGTAAAAGTATGCAAGGTAAGTGACGACCCTACACCTATACAACACACTACTCCCATCACTACACTACCCTAAACCACTACTACACTACCCACACTACTCCCACCCCTACACGACCCCTAACCCTAAAACACTACTACACTACAACACTACCCACACTACTCCCACCCCTACACTACCCTAAACCCTAAAACACTACTACACTACAACACTAGCCACACTACTACCACCCCTACACTACCCTAAACCCTAAAACACTACTACACTACAACACTACCAACACTACTCCCACCCCTACACTACCCTAAACCCTAAAAACAATACTTCACTACCCACACTACTCCCACCCCACTCCAACCCCACCCCCACCCCTACAGTACACTACCCTACCCCAAACCACTACCCCCCAGCACAATCAGCCTTACCTCTTTCCTCGTGGTTCCAGCGTCGCCGTCTCTGCTCCCGGTTCCTGCTTCCTGCGTCGTCAGAGGTCCACGTCGTTGTGAGGAAACAGCCTCAGTTTCCTCACGACGTGGATAGCCATTACATCAAATGCGTTGTAAAAGCGCATGCGATGTAATGGTATGCGTTTTTACCACGCGTTGTAACATCGCATGCGTTGTAACGCATGCAACGTAATTGCAACGCGTGGTAAAAACCACTTTGAAATGGCGGTTCCCCACAGAAAAGAGACAATCATGTAAACATTTAAATGCAATTTTTTAAATATATGTGTGAGCCCCACCTACGATGTATATGTTAGAAATCAATGGCGTACAAAGAACTGCACTGCTCTGTACCTCAGCTTCTGTAGTTTGCAGTTTGAATGTTTTAGGCCTTCACACAACTTCTTCACTCCAGTGTCTCCCAGCTCATTGTCTCCCAGGTCGAGCTCTGTGAGGGATGTGTTTGTTTTCAGGACAGAGACGAGGTCTTCGCAGCATGAATCGGTGAGGGCGCAGCCTCGCAACCTGCAGGACAGAAGAGACATGGAGAGGAGTAAAGCAGAGCACAGACAGGGGCGTCACAACTTCAGTTTTATCTTCATTTCCTTCCCGTCCTTGACTTACTCCCCTCTAGTGACACACCCCTACCTTACACATCCAACCACGCCCTGTTTATATACGAGTCTCATGAGGGGAGTTCTCAGACTGGCAGAGACGGAGCTAAATGTATTTATTAATAAATATACTAATACATGTTTTATGCAAAAAACACTGTGCTGTGGTGTCAACTCTCAACTTCTATGAGTAGACTCGGGGTAACCCAATAAACCCTTGTAGGCTTGGGCAAGGTAAATGTTTAAGGTAAAGAGAGAGCTACAAGGGATTTTATTTGTTCACTAAGTACACTTAATTTTGTTTATGTCAGTCATGCGGTCATCAATTAATTAGACCCTTTTGTATCCATAGAATGACTAGTACATTCAAAATGTAGTTCAAAAAGTACATTCAATGAATCATAAGGCGAGGAGAATGGAAAAGAGCACACAGCAAATCAGTTATATCATGAAAAAATTATATTTGAAAGAATCAAAAGATCTGAATCATGGGGATAAACTTGAATTAATCATACAATAAAAAGTCATGAATAGCTGTACATATACATTGACACATCAATTCACAACATGTCATCAACTCCAATCATGGTTAAAGAAGACCGAATTCAGAAATGTAAAAAGGTTTCTTTCAATGCACAAATGCTGTGGAGATTATGTATTTGTCGACGTTTCGGTCTTCCTTGTTCACATCTATGAGACCATCATCAGGACTAGTATTTTTCACAAAGAAAGCCCCCTATGTAAAAACAACTATTGTAACGATGAACTGTTATTTATTGAATGTGAACAAAGATAATAATGGTATGATTTGTAAAAATTCCTGTTCAGGGTGCTGTAATTATGAACATGTTTACATGTAAAACTTGATGATATATGTATTGAGCTTTATACTTCCTTGAAGTAATTGTAATATTTCGGAAAAGAGTATAAATAAAATTGAAAGCGATACTTTGATGGTTTAAATATACATAAACTTAGTCATAATAAGAAAAATATCAATTTGATATCATTTGACTAATGTTTCTGATTCATTGTATTAAGATCAAGATTATTAAATTGTATGATGACTCGCATGTAAAGGTTTATTTATAACCGTTGATGAACATCAGGTTAGAACAAATAGATACCGTTTGTTACTATTATTAACCACTACAAAATGGCTGACCCGTTTGTTACTATTATTAACCACTACAAAATGGCCGACCCATTTGCATGGCTCCAGTTACCAAACTTTGTCAACAACCCTAGTTCTACTTCCGGGTCATAACATATAAAAAGCGACACATTTCAAAGCAGTCTTGTTGCTTGTCAACTCGGGACGCTGAAGGATTGCATGGTCGATATCGTATTCCGTGTGATATGTAAGTACTGCAAATAACGCTAAAAGTTTCTTGTGCAGATATCGTAGACTAAATGAAAGCATAGTCTTAGGATTTTTGTGAGCTTTATCTATGCTAACTGTGGCTGCCTGCCTGTCAAGTTTATCGTCATATTAGGCAAAATACTAATAATGGATGCTGCATTCTAAGCACCTTATATTTTATGACTTCTAATATGTCATAACAACTCTGTGCTCGGTAAGGGCGTGAATCTAGAGGCCTAATTGGAGGCATGATCTCTTGAAAGAATTACTGCAGCAAACCTGTAATGACCATGTGACTAGATTAATCTACACCGGGAAATGTTACCTGTATTGGCGTGAAGCCATATTTTAACACTGCGCTTTGAATTTTCGAGGTAACTGTCATATGATAGTCCTTTTTCTGAGAGTGTATGCAGGGTACCAATCTGAAGTATAGCTGACTATAGTCCTCTCAAAACATTGAGGATTACGCGTTTTTGGTAATGACTACTGTGACCTGAGTACACCGTTTAAATGGCGCTATTGTGTACTCGGCTCCCATATAACAATTGGCTTTAACGTTAAATTTGTTGCAACGATATGTGTTCAAAGAACAATATAAAATAGATAGTTGCAATATATCCTTCTATTTTAGATACCACGACTTCAGCCTGCCAACTATAAATTCCTGAAAAGATTCACTAACTGCCGCAACACTGATTGAACATCATTGCCATTACGGGTATGTCGAGTTAGATTACATTTTGTATCTGATTTATCCAGTAACCACTGTAGGATGTATATTAAATTGCTATACATCCTGCTAGATCCTGTTGACGAACAAATATTCAAAATTGAAGACCAGTCGCATCTGCGCACAGTCTTTAAAAGTGAGTTTTGGCTTTCACCAGTCTACTTTAGTGATAAAGAACTAAGGAGTACAACACTGTATAGCCTAAGGATCAACATGTCACTTTTGGGCATTTAAAAGAGGAGTACATCTATACTACTATTATAAAGAGAGAACTTTGAACCTTTGAGGCGGGTAAACTCAGGAACCACAGCTCCAATCCAAACCCCCAATACATCGTTGTAATTGTCAGGGTCTGCAGATGGACATAGGCTATATAAAAAAATAAAATATACGTTCTTTAAAATATTTATAATTTTAAAAAAAGTAGTCCCTTGGAAGTAGTGGCGGCCGCAGATTGCTCTGAAAGCTGTCAAGGAGCGACCAGTGAAATGGATGCAAATAAACGTGCTGATCTGAACTGCGTGTGGCTTTGCTTTAATTTGGGGCTTCCTGTTTAGACTATATGGATATCGGCTGTTTGCCCAGTCGAGAAGCGAGGCCCACCTTACGAAGGGTTCGTGCAGGCTCTGAGAAGGGGCTTGCAAAGACGGAACGAAGACAAGAGCAGCTCCAATGCAGGTGGTGCTGCCTTGAGCACGAATTCACTGCTGCAAAGCGCAATCTGAGGGCTTACAGCGCTTTACTTTACTCCACTTGGTGAATACTTGGTTCAAATTGCAAGGACTGTTGAGTGGCCCCACTGTGGGAAGAGGGCCAGCGTACTACAAGGCACAGAAGGATTTGTGATTTAGCCACGCCCACTGTGGCAGGTGCCAGTGATTATATGAGCAGACGCGGCCAAAAACTGCTCTTCCAGCCCTTCGTGAACAATGCCTCTGAAGAAAGGGTTATTTCCTGAAACGCGTCAGGCTTTACATGTTCAAAGATTGCTCTGAAAGCTGTCAAGGAGCGAGCAGTGATATGGATGCAAATAAACGTGCTGATCTGAACTTCGTGTGGCTTTGCTTTAATTTGGGGCTTCCTGTTTAGACTATATATATATATATATATATATATATATATATATATATATATATATATATATATATATATATATATATATATATATATATATACTACTATTATAAAGAGAGAACTTTAAACCTTTGAGGCGGGTAAACTCAGGAACCACAGCACCAATCCAAACACCCGTACATCGTTGTAATTGCCAGGGTCTGCAGATGGACATAGGCTATATAAAAAAATAAAATATACGTTCTTTAAAATATTTACGATTAAAAAAAAAGTAGTCCTTTGGAAGTAGCGCCGGCTGCGACGTGCGTGCTGACATCAGGAGCGCGGGTAGAGCGGCGTACAGGAGCGCGAGGAGGAGCGGCGGACATGAGAGCGGGGAGGAGCGGCGGACAGGCACTGAGGAGCGGCGGACAGGCGGGGAGGAGCGGCGGCTGAGGTAGGTGAAGCGGCCCGGGTGCGGCTCATTGGGGGCCTTGAAAGTGGCGGGTGCGCTCCGGGGGACCCACGGACAACGTCGGGGCGTGCGGGGGCCCTGAAGCCTGAGACAACGTCGGGGCGGACGGGGGCCCAGAAGCCTGATTGCTCCTGGACAACGTCAGGACGGGCTGCTAGTTGTTTAATAAAGTAAGAAGTGTGAGCATTTTTGCTCTTTTTTTTTGATACCACATCAATAGGATGTGTAGCACACAGTATCTGTTATGTCTGTTATTATTTTTGTAAATAGCTTACTGATGTTATTACACCTATGGATACATTCAGTAATTGTATATAATTGTTTTTACATAGGGGGCTTTCTTTGTGAAAAATACTAGTCCTGATGATGGTCTCATAGATGTAAACAAGGAAGACCGAAACGTCGACAAATACATCATCTCCACAGCATTTGTGCATTGAAAGAAACCTTTTTACATTTCTGAATTGGGTCTTCTTTAACCATGATTGGAGTTGATTGACATGTTGTGAATTGATGTGTCCATGTATATGTACAGCTATTCATGACTTTTTATTGTATGATTAATTCAAGTTTATCCCCATGATTCAGATCTTTTGATTCTTTCAAATATCATTTTTTCATGATATAACTGATTTGCTGTGTGCTCTTTTCCATTCTACTCGCCTTATGATTCATTGAATGTACTTTTTGAACTACATTTTGAATGTACTAGTCATCCTATGGATACAAAAGGGTCTAATTAATTGATGACCGCATGACTGACATAAACATAATTAAGTGTACTTAGTGAACAAATAAAATCCCTTGTAGCTCTCTCTTTACCTTAAACAACTCTCAACTTCAGCACTTGTTGCAGTGTCCTGTCTATTATTACACTGGTTGTTATGTATGCATAGAGGGGTTTCTGATCAGAAAACTTCACCCATTGGTTCGTTAAAATGTCCTTCACGTTTTGCTCCACCCACCACAGCAGACAGCAGGGCAATCACAACCCTGTGCACATTGTTCACATCCGCCTAAAATAGTTCCTTCATCTTCAGGGACAAAGCTGATTCAAAATGTGTTATTTATTGTTATAATAATATTAAACACAGGCTAATTACTTCAGGTGCCCATTAGATGCTGATTTTTTTTTAAGTTCCTAAGTGTTTAAGTAACATTGCAGCTGATTTAGATTAAATTCTCAGTTAGATAAACATGTATTCTTGGCTCCTTCACCAACAATAATAATACATTCTACTGGCATGAATGAAAGGCTTGTTTTTTTAAAACAATCATTAGAAAAATACCACATCAGGGATGATTTTAAAAATGTTAAGTTTGTAATCACTTGTGTCTGCAATAAAAAACTAATTAACATTCACACAACCTGCCAAGGCCAGACCAATTGGATTTGTCAGTGCTCTTTTCTTGGATTTGAACTGTTGGACTTGGCTCTTTTGGCAGGTTCATCCCTAAATTTTTTGCATTCTCCTAGCCTTTTTTTGTGACCTGGTGTTGGTGGTTTTAGGCCTCAGGGCACTTTAGCACTGTGGTCCAGTGTAAAGTGTGTGCGCTCTCTGTGTTACATTGGTGGGATTCCCTGATCAGTGTGTGTCAGTGGAAATTCCTGGTATGAGAGAAGCAGCACCGTCGAATATGGTATGTATGAAATTGTGAGAATAAATGCTGCGCAATGGTGTGAGCAGATTTATTGTGACTATTTGGGAAATGCCACTTTTAGAAGTTGGCATTTTTGTGTGCTATGTGTCTGCCTGCCTGATGTGAATTGCATGTCTGGCTTGTGAGTGACAGGGGCTGGTAGGTGTGTGTGGCTCCAGGAGACAGGGGGAGTTAGCGCTAGGCTGAATGGGACATCTGTGCTGGGAGTAGTGGGAGGAGTAATCCCCTGACCCTGAATATGACTGTGCCCAGCCTGGACAATGCTGGCTCCGCCCCCTGTGGTGAGTCTGATCACCTCGCCCCCACCTGACAAAGGGAAGAGGAGCTCGGAAAACAAAGTGCTCTAAATCCCCACTGAACCAGTTGCATCTGGTTCCCCAAGCCCTGTGCTCCAGACAAAGGAGGGAAGTGGTATAAGTATAGGGGCGGTGACCCCATGAGGTGGTTCTATGCTGGTGTGCTGTACCTGACTTGGGGGCGTGCTGCTGCTGGGGCCCAGGAGAAACTGCCATGGTGGCTTACCTCCCTGCTGGAGGACCCTGGGTGCTGGCCTCCCTGAGCCCAGCTGTGCCCCCTGGACCTGGAAGAACATTTTTGCTTGGGATGATGCTTTTTGATGAAGGACTCCTGCTTCTAGCGTCTCGTGAGCGCTGTGATTTATTTTCTTTCTTTTGCCCAGAAGGAGGAGAGTGTGAGCTGCGCTGCGCAGAGCTGCAGCCCCTTTTAGGGGGAATCCCCATTGTAGGGATTCACCCGTGATGCCAAGAGGAGCGTGTCCCCACCCCGCATTTTGCCTGCCTAGAGGGAGACTACTTGATGAGTATTTAAAATCGCAGGTGCCCACCCTGCATTTTGTGCCTTTGCAGGTGCCCACCCCGCTTATGTGCTTTGATTGATGGGGGGTTCCCACCCCGCTTTTCACCGCCGCAGCATGGGCCGCCTAAGAAATCTTCTCCCGGCCGCAGCAGGGCGACCAGGAAGTCGGGCACGTCTGCCTGGCCTGAGGCGGAGCCTGCGGCCGGAAACCGGTAGTCTGGAGCCTCGCTGGCTCCACATCGATGTCCAGGTCCCAGGTGCAGTGAGGAGAGGTGGCCAGGGCCACCGATGGCAGCAGAGGACTCCTGTGAGCAAGGGAAATCCCGCGTGCAGAGGAAATGTTGGCACTGGTCGGCGGAGCTCTCGTAGGGAAGAGAGAGCCCCGCATATTGCCAAAGAGCCAAGGAGAGGAGACAGAGTCTGCACGCAACAGCCCAGTGAGTGGGGCTGCATGCTGGCACCTTGCGAGTGCCTGAGTCCTGAGAGGGCCCGCAGTTGCGGGCTGTTCCAACGATGGGGGCCAGTCTTTCTTTTGGTATTGGTGCTCACGAGGCACCCGGGCAGCCATGCTGGATTTCCTGAGCGGCCCCCGCCTGATGGGGGGTCGCTCCAATGTCGGGGGCCATTTCCTCAATAGAGCCCCAGAGCGAGGCCCAGCAGCCCCGGGCTTTTGTTTCTGCACAGCTGCACCGCTGTAGCAGGCAGCTGCAATGGAGGGGGCATTTTTGATAGAGTCCCAATGGGGACTTGAAAGGCACAATGGTGCCAGGCCCTTTAGCTTGTTCTCAGCTGCGCCGCACGAGCGCTGGCAGCTGCAGAATTTTACATATTTGTTCAGAGGGCATAGTGAGGGCCCAGGCCCACATTCTACATCATAGCTGCAAGGCAATTAGCGTCAGCTGCAACGTTTAGGCCAACAGTTCTTTAATTTACTATGTTCACTTTGTGATGGTTCTGGTAGTGGTCCAGTTAGCCCTGCCAGGTGTATATAATCCCTGTAAATATTGCCTAGTGCCTGGTGGCACAGTGTATAATATGTGTTTACTATTCTAATGTGTTTTATGATAATACAAAGGCTCTTTTTGATATAACCTTGTGTGGAGTTCCTTTTGTTGTGTGCCTAGTGTGTTGTTGCTGTGCGTGTGTTGCGCAAACGCTTCACACATCGCCTCCGGGATCAGCCTTACTACTCGTGCCAAGCTACCAAGGGGGTGAGCAGGGGTTATCTTTGGCGTATAACTCCCTTGCCCTGACTACAGTGGTGGTTTCTGCCTGGCTTTGGGGCAAGTCTTAGCCAACCAGAAATCCCATTTCTAACATGAAGCATACCATGGAAGCGCAAGTGATTCCTGCCTTTCTCTCAATTTCTCAGTTTTCCTATTCTCTCCCCTCCTCCCTGGTGCTCTCTCTCCCCCCCTCTGCTTTCAGATGCCCCCCTCCTGCTTCCATTCCATTTCATTTTCCGCTCCGCCTGGAACTCTATTGGGTGATTAGCCGCACTTTATAAATCCTGATGGATTGATTGATTGATTGATTTATTGAGAGGTGTTACAGGAGAGGCTGCTCCTTGTCAATCCAATCATACACCCTCTTCACTCAGGGAAAATGACTTTATAGAGGGGTGAGTTTCTGATTGAAGCCTTTTACAACCAGCCTTCCCCCATAGAAAGATCTCAGCAAAGAGGCCATGTTGTCGTAAAACTGAACAATTCACTCTGTGTGGAGTTGTACAAGAAAGAGCGAATGTTTCATCAAACTCTACCATACACAATCTGTACCCTGTTAACACATGCTACCACAGGGCCTAGCCTTTCTCTAAAACCTTGCACACAGACCCTTTAATCTGTTCAGAGATATCAGTAGAGAGCTTGCTGTTTGTAAACCCTTTCATACCCTGTGTTCACTCAAAGAAAAGGTCTTTGCAGAGGGGTGAGTTACTCACTAAAGCTTTTTACACTCACCCTTTATGCATTCGAGAGGTCTCAGCAGAGAGGACATGTCATAAAAAAACAAGAGTTCACCCTGTATAGAGTTGTAAGAATAGAAGTTAGTATTTCATCAAACTCTGCCATATAAATCTGCACTGGGCTAATATGTGATAACACAAGGCTTTGTTTTTCTCTGAAGCCTTCTACACAGACTCTTTACTCTGTCCAGATGTGTCACTAGAGTAGTGAGGGTGCTGTTAGTAAACAGAATCATACACCCTGTGCATTCAGAGAAAAGGTCTTTGCAGAGAGGCGAGTTAGTCAATAAAGCCTTTCACACCCAGCCTTTACCCCGTAGAGAGGTGTTAGCAGAGAGGGGGTGTTGTCATAAAAAAATAGATTTCACCCTGAATAGAATTATAAGACAAGGGCAGGCTTTAATCTAACTCTACCATACATCATCTGCACCCTGTTAGAATGTCATTACACAAGGCCTAGTGTTTCTCTGAAGCTTTCTATAAAGACCCTTGTTGAGAGCAGAAACCGGATGTTTCATCTTCTTGAAGTGCATGAGAGGGTTTTACTCGCTCTGACGCCTCCTGCAGGCTTCTTGCAGAACTTTTTCAAGAGTTCTCAACGCAAAGTTAAGAAAACATCAATATAGATGTTTTAAGTGAGAGTGTATCGTTACAAAGTGTATGAATATTAAGAGAACCGGACATGTAGCAGCCGGTATTCCTTTTATCCTGTTCCATTTTGTTTAACTGAGCACTAACTATTCTTGGTTCCTTGACTGTAATATGTTTTGTAAAAAAAGCTGTTATTTTACATTTAAAAAAAAACTAAAAATGCCTTGGAAAAAAAACAAAATTAAGTAGTAGTTAGATATGGTAAAAATATTTTTTTAAATAAAAAAAACGTAGAAATTCACTGAAAAAAACAAAGGTTAAAGGGATGTTATAGTTAGGTGAAAATGTCAGTGACAACATAATGTTTTGAACAAAAAAAACACAGAAATTCACCAGTTACTTCCCACTTTTCTACTCATATCAACGTCATTGCTCAATGTACAATGATGACTGTGAGGGGTTTGAAACAGATAAAAGCTGTCCGTAGAAGGGCATTACATTTGGAACAGAAGTTGAGTATCTTGAAGAACTTGGCTTTCTCTGAACAGTAGTATACATATTGAACGGCGTGTGCAATGAGGATTTCTCATATATATGTGGTTGATTATTAATCTGACGTAGGGTGCCTGTGAAGTGTATTTTGTAGGGTCAATGTTCCATATAACACATGCTTGCTACACCTATGGGAGTTCAGTTCAATTCACATGTTGTGTAAAGCGCATGGCTACCCACCGCAGCCTTCCCAGTGCTATCGGTCCTAGCCGGAGTGATGGATGTTTAGGCACAAAGATAAGTTTTCAATTGTTTTCTGAAGCTCATTAAGTCGTCATCTAGTCTTAGGCTGGTGGGTAATGAGTTCCAGAGTTTCAGAGTGAGATAGGCGAACCACCTCCGCCTTCAGCTCTATAAACTCTGGGACAACAAGAAGGTGTAGGCGGTTTGACCTGAGATCTCTATTGGAACCGTATTAACATCGCTTCGGGATCTAGGCAGCATAATTAGGCTTGCGAGAGAGCAGTACTCCCACATTGAGGGTTAGAAGGCTCATATCTTATTCCACTGCACTAGTACATATATTGGTGGAGGGCACTGACACTCCGATATTTCCACTTAAACAAGACACTATATGTTCCTCCTATGTGTTGTGTGGGTAAAGCTGGAATTTGTGGTTTCCTTATTATATAGTATGTTGGTGCACCTCGCCGAGAAAGCAATTGTGGGACTGTGTCTCCTGACCTACAGCAACAGGGTTTATGTTTTTTTTTATTATCACAGAGTAACTGTTAGAATTGGTCCTGACTAATGCCTAAGAACCAAGAGCTGGGTCATGGAAAAGGAACAAACATGTTGACCATCTTAGGGGAATATGTTTTCCAAACCTCCTTTTATGTTCCTTTTAATACTATCCACTGGAAGCACTTCATTAAAATTTGTTTTTAGCCTACCAGGAGATAGTTTTAGACCCACTACACTTCATATACTTAGCCCTCTGCCTCTCACCCACACCTCAAGCTCTTCTTTATTACCTAAAAAGCATCTCAGCTGCTCTCCGGTGGAGAGTTGTAGCCCTCACCATGTACCTTGTTGTACTGGTGTGAGGAGGAAACCCAATGATGAAGCCACCCTCTGGGGGAGGAGGGTTCTCGTCCTTTAAGAATAGCATTTTCTTCACATATAATACCATGCTCTTAATGACCTGGCAAACCCTTATGTGTGCTATAAGTAAAAGGTACGACATGTACTTGTATGTTTTACATGTCTTGGTAGTGGCAAACACCACAATGTGTTTTGTTTTTCACAACTGTGAGACCTACTCCTCTCATAGGTTCACATTGGGAAATCCTTAATACACTTAAAGCTGTAATGCCTGATTAGAAAAGAGTGGCTTTGTCATGGTTCATATCTTTGGAATGGTAATGATAAATTCTATTTACTGGTTAAATTGGATTTAACAGTACTATTTTAGAAATCCCACTTTTGGACTTACCCTGACTCGGATTGTGGTTCCTGCTTGGACAGGGTGCATTCATCTGCCAACCAGAAAACCAATGTCTAACACTCCAGTTTGACAAGAGAGTTGAAAATGGTCCCGCCAGGCAGGAGCAAAGACATGTTTCCCTGCTGCTGTAGTGCAGGCTGGTAAACTACTATGGCCTGGGGGTAGTCTCCCCAGGACAGGGTTCCCAGTCCAATTAAAGGCTCAAGGAGCAGGTGTGAGGCCCCCTTCCATTTAACTTTAAGTGACGGCCCTAGGAATGGGGTCCCCTGGCCATTTTTAAGGCTAGTAGATGGGGTTGCAAGCTCCCCCCTCCTTAATAAACACATTGGGCCTTGAGATATCAGGTCCCAAAGGCCAAATAAATGCTCAGGGAGGGGAGCTGAGTGCCTCTCCCCTTAATCAAGATATTGGGTCACAGGGGATGGTGTCCTAGCACCTTCAACAGCTCAGGGAGGGGGCCACGTGCTTCCCTCCCCTATTAAATAGATTGGGCCCCAGGGGATGCTCCTCCTCTTCGAGCACACCATAGGAGTGACTGCACTCTTTCATAAATATCCTTGTTTCTTTATTCAATATAAACTGTCATGATAGTGTGACTCAGCGCTCCACCCGCAGCTTTCTTTTACAATAATTGTCGGGCCACGTACTACCCATAGATTGGGCGCCTACGATTAACACAAAGATGTGCGGCACATGTCGTTGTTCTGCAAAACTGACTAGCAAAACTGACAAGCCGGCAACCCATGGAGCCTACTGCCTTTTCCCGAGCCTCTTGGAAGCCTGGCGCCTTGCTGGGCTCTGTAATATTACTACAAGCACTTTAAAGCAGCTGATGCCCGGTTCCACGAGGTCTGTATTACAAAATTGTGCTGGTTAGAGAGAGTTCACACTCGGTGCCGATTGTGGGACTGGGCCTTGGCGGTAGTGTGTTTCCCTTTGTAGCATATTAGGGATTACAACCCCAGGACTCAGATCCCTTTAGAGCCTCTGGCATGCCAAACGGAAGCAGGTATTGCCCAGTGCAAAATACAGCCCTAAGGCTAACCTGAATTGGTCATTACAATTCTTAACAGGCATTGAGCGTTTTGCGTGCACCTAGTGCTGAGCACTTTCCGCTCTCGGTCGAGTGATTTTTTGGTGCCCTTCTGACCTCAACAGTGATCATGCACCAAGGGGAATACCTAGAGGAAGAAACCATCAAGGTCTTTTCTCTAGACAACGAGTGTTGTGAGGCGGTGGATGCCTCCATGGGACCTTTTGAAAGGTGACTGATGCAATTGGCTCACTCTTTCTCAGGGCCCCTGGACCGATTCCATGAAGAACTCCTGCCCTCGGGTTCTCTACAGGAACCAAACCACCCTTTGCTCAGGCCCGCCAAATGGAAAGTTGATCCTAGCATGTACCTCAATGCCTTTATTAGGTTGAAGAAGGCTTTCCTTGTTCACCCTGACCCAACAGACCTAGACGGTGTGGATGACGCCTTGGGCGCACCGCTCAATCTGACTTTGTCCCATTCCCTACCATCCCTACCATTCCCTGATGTCCTCCTCCTACTCCCTGTTGCACCCTTAGACATCCAGCTGCAGGATTCCTTCAACATGCTTGACCCGACGACTTGATGTGCCCGCGCTCGGTAGACTGATTCCTGTCAGCAAAAGTGGGCAAATACGTAGCAGGTTGACTGTGCAAACCTCTGGAGAATGAGGCATGGGCCCGTCTCTGGACGGAATGTCTGCGCCCCTCTCTAACTTGCAAGGTAGCCCTTATGCCCGAAACAGGTGCTAGAATTGCCACATTCCTCCTAAAGTACATTCGGGATCCTAAGAAGGGTATAGACAGGTCCTGGAATTCCTGCCAAGATAAACTATTGGATGTCATAGCGCCGCTCACAAGAATCCTGGAGATGGCAAAGGAAGCCAAAGCTTTCGGTAACATGAATTCCCACAACGTGGTATTCGGCTGGGTGCAACACGCTGTAATTTTCCTGGGAAATGTCAATTGTGTTCTGTCGCCAGAGAGACAATGGTCCCTCCTGATAAAGGTGGATCCCAAGCTGGGGAACTTGGCGGTGATGGAGGCAGGAGCAGCGGCTCGAGGGGGGTTATTTCAGGGAGCCCTTTATTGAGGAACTAGGGACATTTCTGGCTACATTTACTTTGTTGGGTAGGGCACAGGCTTCAATCAAGAATCACCCTTGAATTGTTTTCGGGCTGGCCATGGTAGAGGGCGCTCTGCCGGCCGCTTCTACACACAAGGCCCTCTTTGGGTTCAGAGCTTCTGCAAGGCCAGGATCCATCCCATTCTGAGGAGTTCTTCCCCACGAGAAGAGGCCATAGAGGCTTCAATGGTGAGGATTCCTCCAGGGGCAATTTCAATCTACCCAATCAAGACAGTGTTCTCTTTTCTTACAAACTAAAGGTGGAGCGTTGTCTGGCTTTGCTTCTTCACAATTAGGAAGCTCTGCCCTCCAATCCATAGATTCTGCAAACCATACAAGGCTTTCAAATTGCGATTTACGGTTCCCCCATACAACGCTCGCGTCCCCATCCTCTAGTTTTTTTCAGGGAACCAGGCTGCCTTGATAGATCAGGAGGTAGAGGATCTGCTCCGCAAGGAGGTGATCACCCCGAAATCTCTTCCTATTAGAGAAGCGGGACAAAGGCCAAAGACAGGTGATGAACCTCAAAGAATTCAACGAGTAGTTGTTGTACTGCCATTTCAAAATGGAGGACATACAGCTTTTGTGCTACCTCCTGAGGCTGTCTGAACGGATGGTTCATCTCGTACTCAAGGACGCTCTGCATTTATCCCCCTCATTGCAGATTCCTTCAGTTCTGGTAGTGGGACAGGGTCTACAATTTCAAAACCTTGTCGTTCTGACTCTTTCCAGCTCCTGGTGCTTTACCAACCTCTTGAAACGGTCATGAATCCCTCAGGTCCCGGGTTACTGTCTAATTATCTATTTCGATATTCTCCTCCTCATGGATCAATACCGGTTTACTTTGTTGGGGCAGCTGAAAAAGTCAGTTCATTTGCTAGAAAGCCTGTGGTTTCTGATCAACAAGATGAAGTCACTTCTGACCCTGTCCAAACAGACCACTGTTCTGGGGTTCATTGTCAATTCCACAGAGAAGACTTTGAGTCTCCCTTCTTGGAAGGTGGCTAAAATTCAGTGGGAACCCACGCAACCTCACTACGCCAGATCACGAGAGTAGTGAGCCTCCTGTCCACCTTGATCAAAGCAATCTTTCTGGGCCTGCATTTTCTTGGCCTTGTATTACAGGGCCCTACAATGCTTCAAGGCTTTCCAGCTCCGCAGGGGCCTTCAGTATTTGGAACGTGTTCCTTTGACAGAGGAAATCAGGAACGAGATGCAGTGGGGGTTGGTACACTTGGAAGCCAGGAACAAGTGCACCATTCGGCTCGGATCGGGATATAGTAATCTAATCCGATGCCAGCAAGGTAGGTTGGGGCGTCCGTTGCGGGGACTCATTCACCGGCAGAAAATGGTCTGTCGATGAGCAATCATTGCACATAAACTGCCTAGAGCTCATTGAGGGTTCCTTTGCCATAAAGTGCTGGACCAAGGGAAAGGTGAGTTGCTGTGTTCTAAAGATGCACAACGTTTCAGTGCTACAGTACATCAACCATCTGGGTGGCACTGGATTGAAGATACTGGTAGACCTAGCCAGGGATTTCTTGGTTGCTTGCCTGTCCAACAATGTAGCCATCACGGCACAGTCATTTCCAGGAGCATTCAACAAGGTTGCAGATTAGTGCTCCAGGGAGTGGTCGGACATGAGTCTCTGGCGAATTAACCCACAGGTCTTCAAGGCACTAAAGAATAGATTAGTTCCGTTCAAAGCAGATCATTTTGCATCTCACCTTGACCACGAGGTGGATAGGTTTTTTAGTTGGAGGCCGTATTCGCTGGAAGCAGTGAAGGATATCTCTCTCCGGCACTGGTTGAAGGAGAAGGGGTGCGTGTTTTCACCCCTTTGTAATGATAATGCATCAGTCTCAACACTGATATGAGCCAGAAAGCAAACATAGTCCTAATAATGCCATATTGGAAGTCTCAAGTTTGTTTTTTAGTTCTTCTGGAACTTTCCTGGGATTTTCCAATCCTTTTACCCCAAGCACCAGATGTTCTTCAGGATCTTCTGGGCAATAATCACCCTCTAATTCTGCAGGGAAGTATACCCCTCATAGCATAGTGTGGTGGATTACAAGGAAAGGTGGCAAATACTGGTCCTTTCACTTGAAGCTGAACGAATGCTGGCTATGGCCTGGGCTGGCGGAATGTTGCAGGGATTCTCCGTAGGCACAGAACTGTGCTTGGGACCACAGAGCCTTAGTAGGTATCATACTATTCCAAATTGGTTCCCACTCTCTCGAAGAAATATATACTAATTCAGACCAAATTAATATATGCATTTCTTTTTATTAATAACCTAGTCTTGAAAGTATATGATTACTGGAAGGACAATATTGACTTAAAATCGGTATGGGGCCCTAAGTCCTGGTAGATCCAGGGTGCAGAATCACTATTTCATGCATGTCTGATACCCATGCAAATTATCTATCTTAATGACACAGTGCAACAGACTACT
Source organism: Lissotriton helveticus (assembly GCF_964261635.1). Lineage (NCBI taxonomy): Eukaryota > Metazoa > Chordata > Amphibia > Caudata > Salamandridae > Lissotriton > Lissotriton helveticus. The sequence goes on from NC_136063.1 coordinate 1,028,532,362, forward strand.
TATCTAGGGTTGGCTAAGATTAAAGAATTGAACACTCCCACTATCCTTGGCCCTCTTTGATAATTGGCAATCTAATACAAAGTATACTGAAGATCAACTAAATATTACAATGAGAAACTGTACATTTAATTCTTCTTTGATAGCTCCGGCAGGGTGAGCATTAAGGCAGTCGGACATGAATGTTTGTCATTCTCATTTTGTGAATACTGTGTCTGGGTTCAAATTAAATTGACCTGATCCCTGATACACCCAAACCTCACGTTACAACACTGTTACTACTTATTCAGTAGGTAAATTATTTCAACAATGGTTTGAACATTCCACATTGTCTGAAGTGAAAACAGCATCTTCATCTCCTGTCCGAAGATATAAGCATATCTGAGGTCCTTTTGCCCAAATCCCCACTTTGAAGTGATTTGTTTATGCTGGTTATAATGAACTTTGGAAATTGTCGCAACTGGAAGCTGCAGTTCGTTTATGTCAAATTAATCATGATAATTTAGATAAAGTGCTTGATGTTGGTCGACATCAATATTAATACACTGTCATCTCGTATTTATACTTTAAATAATATTGCGTCATCAGTGATTGATATTGTACAAAAATTAGGTTTCCACCTTGTATTATGGATAAAATAAAATTAGATCAGTTAGGGAATTTAGCTGGACACTGCAAACACTTAAGATTGGGCGTGTGCCTTGGCATCACCTTAATTGTAGCACATTGTTCTTACCATTTATTTTGCCACACAAACACCAATCAATGGGTATGAAAGATGCTAGTTACACCACGGCACACATAGAAAAGCTTGAACAACTTCCCTTCATTATTGCGGACAATCATAATGCGGTGTAGTTAATGCATGGCGTTATCTTGGTACCCATTTTGACCTTAGAGTTTAGTGTCTGTATGAAACACTTCCCAGTAGGTAGATAAGAACCCCTTGGGAGCAGCTACACGCATGAATTATGGTCCCTGCCTTTTCAATATCGTTGCCAACAAGCTGAGAGACGTTTTTGAAGTCTCGCCTCAGCCAGGGCATGCGCTGCTCTGGAGAGACTTTTAGTACATGGGCTTAAAAAATTTGACCACACGCTTTTTGTGTGGCCTAGAGCATGCGGTTACTCACACAGTTACAAGCACATGCGCCATCTGGCTTTCCTGTCTCCTCATGCTTCATTAAGCGCATCGCTCGCGGGCACCCTTACAGTCCGCAATCCCAATCACTTTCACTTTCACGGGTGCACGGCCACGTCACTTTCACGGCCGCGCGGCCAATGCTTGTAATTCATTTACTTTCATTTTTCACCCCATCCCTTCCTGGTATTATTTCCAGCCAGCCTTCTTTAAAGCTTAGTTCACCATATCGCACACTAAAACGCTTAGAAGGGGCAATTAAGCTAGGTTTTGCATTGTTTCAGTAAATACATATTAGCCATGGTTTAATAAAGGACTCTAATACTTTATTGGTATTCCCCCCCCCCTAGAATGCTACATTCTTCTGATCCCCCGTTACTCACAGCATCGGAATACCAAGCATCGTCCTTCATTTGTTCCCAGGCTGGTGCCTAATTTCTAAATGAATCAGTGCCGGTGCTCAGTGGCGTGTGGCCGGGGCTGTTGCTTATGGGTACCAGACAGCCCTTGCCCTGTTCCTATATCTCACTCTTGCAGGTTCTGAGTTTCTCCTCTTGTGACGGGTTTTCCATTGTTCTCCCCCCTGTTTGTTATTCCCTCTCTTGCTTTCTGGGAAATGTCGATGAAGGGGAAAAAAGTGCCAGTCCCGAAAAATAGTCCACACTGGCTCAAATTAAGCACCACTAGACCCGAAAAAAAGTTCTCTCGTCCACATTAAATGAGCGATGGGCGTATAAAAAAAAAAGCCTTTGTGTAGTTCCTCGTTCTCAGATCTATTGCCCAATCACTCGTATATGAGGGGAACCCCGATGTTCTAAATACTAGGGCTGTTAAAATAGTTATACCATTTTCCATAGTTTTTATAAGCTTTATTTTATAATAGTCCAAAAGGCAGTTCAGGCAAGACCTAAAAAAGAAGACAGGGAGAACCGTTTAGCGGTAACTGGCCAGTACCCTCTTAGGTGCCCCATTTATCCCATACTTAATAAACCTCAGGATGATTCCATCTTGTTAGATCGACCTCCGCCCCAATTTAACTTTCCCTCTGCCCCTGGGGATGATCTTTCCGATGAAGAACATCTTTCTTCAGTCGATAAAGACATAGATAAGCAAGACGGGCGGCAGACTCGCTCTGCTTTGACTGTTGACGAAAAAGTCAATATCAGATCCACTGTTCGCAAAGAAGCTTGTGGGACTACTTCTGCTCCAGATCTTGTAGCGAAGATTCAGCAGTGGAAGGATTTAATGCAGTTATATTTTGCAGAGAAGGTTTCCTGGGAAGTAATAATTGGTTTTAGAACCGTTTCTAACAACTTAGAGCCCACTGATTTTAAAACATTTAAGTGATGGAACTTTCCTTTCGTCAATTATATCTGATCTAATTTGGCGAGTAGTTAAATTAAGACATGATACACTACATTTAAAAGCGGAGCAAAAAAGCAGTTAGTAAAGTTAAAACTGCGCAAACAGTTCAGACCTCTGCGCCAAAACAAAAAGTTTCGGGGCAAGATAATTACCCTAGTGATACTGTAGTTGCTGTGAGACTGATGTGTTAAGTTGTGATTTTGTATTTTCCTCCGAAGGGTGCGGAAACAAGTGCCGATAAAGATTCATATGATGCAAAGGAATATTTTGTCTATATTTGGGTCCATACACCTTGGAGTAGAGCAGATGGTATTGCTCTTAAAAGCTGCTTTGCCGGACCCGTGGAAAAATCTGGCCGCTTTCTATGAAGAAGTGGAAGGAGCCATTAGCTCCTGCACTATGACCTTGCCAGATATTGATATGTTTTTGGACTAATTTTGCCCCCTGATATGTGGAGAACAATTTGGAAAATAGATGATAATGTAGCATATGGTGATACTTGGGTGCATTTAGAAGAAATAGATGGGGCCAGGGAGCCTGCGCATAAACCACAACAGGTGATATTAGATCTTCCCAAAGCTATTGTGACTAAGTTACAAACTCTCATATCCCCTAAGAAAATAGTTTGGACAATGTTAGCATCTTGTAAACAGAAAGCGGATGAGTCAGCTTCTGATTTCTTTACATGAATTGAAGAGACATTCCATGACTTTAGTGGGCAGTCATTGACAGACGATACGGGTAAGCATCTGTTAGCGACCAATTTGTCGACGAACATGTTGCCAGAAATAGCTAGTCACATAAAGGCCAATGAGAGTTCATGGACAACGTCTACCCAAGTCACCATTTTGACTATGGCCCAGCATTATGAGCGTCAGGAATTGGAAGCAAAAGGAAAAGAGGATGAGAAGGTTAAGGATTTAAAGAGGAAAGTTATGTTGGCTCAAGTATATGCTCCACCATTCAGAAGTTGTGGTAGAGCTGTACCCCCTTTCTCTCGAACAACTTTGTCTTCTGATAAGTGTGCTTATTGTAAAGAGATTGGACATTGGCATTCTGAGTGCCCCCTTTTGCAAGGTCAGCAGTATCAACGGGTTAGAGGAAGCATGAGAGGACGCCCAGGGAATTCAGGGCAAAGGGGAGGAATTGGTTTGAGGCAGTTGAACACAGACCAAAGTATTCTAATACCTTTGATAGACTAAATCAATATCAAATGACAGATTATTCGACTGATGGTCTTGGGGATTCTGATTATGCATAGGAATGCCTAGGATGGGGGAAGGAACCAGTTGAGGTCCCAGTAGATAAGAAAGGTCCTTATGTTGATGCAAATGTCTTGGGCTCTACTGATCAGTTTCTGGTTGATACAGGATCTACTCGTAGTGCTTTGTCAAAAAAATTGGTTCCTAGGGCTCCCCTGCCTGGCGCAATGATAAGATCTATAGGATTTGATGGGACACCTACATGTAGAGGAAAAAAACAACAAGTATGTCCCTGAGCTATCAACATCTAATCTTTACCAACATAACAATCTGTGACTGGATACAATAGAGACAATCGCCTAAACCTTAGTTGTGTCAGCCAACACTCAAATAATCCACTTCAATCCAAACAATGTGATATAAAAATAGTATCTTCGATTTATTACATATACATTTTAAAAACACTTTCCCCATAAAACCATTTTGTATTGATACACATTTTATTACAGAAAACAAAGTCGACGCTGCGTTTCGGTGACTTCAAGTGATGTTCACCTTCTTCAGGACAGTTTTCTTACTATTTCTGTGAAGTTTCTAACAATGCTGGAATACGGAAATTTCACACTTCTGGGTCACTCCAGGTGTGTATCAGTCTTCAAGGAGTTCCAAGCCTAGAGACCATGGTTGGAGCCACCGTACTGGGTTTTTATATAAAAAAAAAAAATTCCAGTGCGTAGCCTAAAATCAACTCGTCAAGAAGCCTGATAGGGTCTACTTGTCAGTCGCCACTGGATGTCATCTGAGCTCGAGATACCATTATAGGTTATAATTCCCGAGGATAGTTTCTGGTCCTGTATTTTAGAGACCACTGTACAGGGTTAGAGGTAGTCTCTCCTCAATGGACCTATATTTAATATCACGGCCTCCCTGCTCACCCACCGGTCTCTCTTTTCCGATTCCCCTCTATTGTATCCAGTCACAGATTGTTATGTTGGTAAAGATTAGATGTTGATAGCTCAGGGACATACTTGTTGTTTTTTTCCTCTGTACTTACCCAGTCCCTATTGTATGTAGTAGGGTAACTCCCTCTTTATTTACACCTACATCTAGCCCACTGTCACAGCCACGTGCATTTAGTCTCGATAAATTCACTGTAGAAAGTCCATTTTTGCTTTCCTCTAACATGCCAGATAACATTGTGGGTATCAATATGCTCAAATATTTTCGTGCTACAATACGTTGTTCCCCAGTAGATGTGAGTGTTATTTTAAATGATAACTATCCAATGGTTGAGAGGTCTTGTCTCATTAAAGAGGATATTGCTCTGGCATCCTTACCTAGTGCTTTGTGGGCTAAATCAGATACCGATGTGGGACAAATGGTTATCCCACCAGTACATATTCAAGTGAAGGAAGGTGCTTTATTGCCTCGACTGCCCCAATATAAAATATCTCGGAAAGGCCAAGAAGCATTGACGCATCAAGGTGGGGATTGTGGAAGAAGTCCCTTATAACATCTGTAGTAGCCCTATTCTTCCTATTTTGAAAAAAGACACTGATAATAAAATTTACAGATTCATTATTGATTTATGAGAGGTTAACAAAATTGTGGTGCCCCAAAACCCGGTAGTCTCTGACATCAGGACACTTTTTACTATGGTTTCTCCTACTGCCACTACATTTAGTGTCTATTCATTCTGACTGCCGTTATTTGTTCGGCTTCACTTTGAATAATAGATCATACAGATTATGTAGAGCTCCACAAGGGTATACAGAGAGTCCTAGCATTTATAGCCAGGCATTGAAAAGGCAGCTTGATTATTTTCCTGTACTGAAAGGGGTGGCTCTTATTCAATATGTCAACAACATCTTGTTGGCTGCCAATACCCCTGAACAGTGTAAAGAAGGAACACTGTCCTTGTTATCATTCCTTGCCTCTCATCATCACAAAGTCTCTAGGAAGAAGTTGCAATTTTGTAGACAGCAGGTTTCCGATTTAGGTCACCTATTGTCTAAGGAGGGACGTGCACTCACACCAGATCGCATTCAGACCATTTTAGACACACCTGTGCCCTGTACTCAGATGGATGTCCGTGCATTGATTGGCCTTACTTCCTTTTGTAGACAGTGGATCCCTAGCTTTTCATACATTATTAAACCCTTGTTGGCCCTTTTGACTAAAGACACTCCGATGTTTCTCCCATGGACTACTGAATGCCAGAATGCCTTACAACAGCTACGTCAAGCTCTTTGTTCTGCACCAGTATTAGGAACTCCAGACTACACTAAAACTTTCACACTCTATTTACACGAGAGGGAAGGTTGTGCCCTCTCGGATTTAACACAGACACACAGTGATAAACAACGTCCTTGCGCATATTTCTCAGGTGTCCTTGATCCAGTTGCCAGCGCGCTGTCTGGTTGTTTTCGAGAGGAGGCGGCAGCAGCTGTGTCTATACATCAGAGTGAGGAAATAGTCTTGTCACATAGATTGTTTGTGTTAGTACCTCATTCAGTCAATACCTTGCTAAATCAAACAAAGACACATCATCTGACTAGTGCTCGCTTGACAGGATATGAATTGACACTTGTGGCCCCTCATATCACGTTGAAAAGATGTTTGATTCTGAATCTTGCTATATTATTGCCACTTCCAGCTACTCAGTCTGAGTCACAAGAGCTACATGACTGTATATCACTTACTGAAGAACAAACAAAGGGTTGTGTTGACCTACGAGAAAAACCGCTTTCTAGTGTTGATGCGGAATTGTGGGTCTATGGATCTTGCCTGAAGTTGCCTGATGATACTACATCTGCTGCTTATGCAATTGCGACACTTTAGACAGTAGTTGAGACAGTTCGTATCCCACGGAAGTCAGCTCAAGCAGCTGAGTTGATAGCACTGACAAGAGCATGTGAGCTTAGTACATATTTGCTAGTTAGCATTTACACTGATAGCCAATACGCCTTCGGCGTGACGCCTAGCTTTGGCCAGCTCTGGAAAGAAAGACGCTTTCTCACTTCACATTGGATACAAGTAGTGCATGGGGAATTAGTACATAGTATCCTTACTGCCTTGACCGATCCTAAGAAAATGGCAATTGTTAAATGTAGGGCACACAAGAAGGTTGACCGATAAAATTGGAGAAGGCAATGCCTTTGCGGATTGCACAGCTCAGGAGACCACAATGCAGCGAAGAACCACATCTATGTAAGTAGTTAAGTCACAGGTTGAACGTTGGCATGAGGCCAGGTGTTGGACTTGGCCCTTTTTGCAGGGTCATCCCTGAACTTTTTGCCTTCCTCCTATATTTTTTCTGACCTGTTGTTGGCTATTTTATGACTCTGGGCACTTTACCACTGCTGATCAGTGCTAAAGTGCATATGCTCTCCCTATTGTAAATGAATGTATTAATCAGTGGTTCCATGTTTGGCTATTTGGTTTACTTGTCAGACCCTAGTCTAGTGCACTGAGTGTGTCCAGGGAGTGTAAATCCAAATGCTGCTAGAGGAGGGTGTCGCCGCTGGAACGGTCGCACTGCACCGCATCGGAAAGAAGCGTGCCGCAACGAAGAGGAAGCGTGTCGCTGCTGCTGCCGTCGCAACTCCGGAGAACAAGGGTGTCTCCGCTGAAGCTGTTGCACTGCACCGCATCAGGAGAAGAATCTCGCAACGAGGTTGGAGCGTGTCGCCGTGCCTGCCGTCGCAACTCCGAAGGAGGGTGTCGCCGCGGGAACTGTCGCATTGCACCGCATCGATCAAGAGCACCTCGCATCCCCTGAGAAGCGCGCCGCTGTCGGAGCTGCTGCCGTCACATCTTGGATGTTGCCGCTGTAGCTGTCGCAACGTGCGGAAGCTTCACGCATCGTGGGAGAAGAGTGTCGCCGCTGGAGCTGTTGCCGTCGCAATGCCTTTGCGGATTACACAGCTCAGGAGACCACAATGCAACGAAGAACCACATCTATGTATGTGGTTAAGTCACAGGTTGAACGTTGGCATGATGCCAGGTGTTGGACTTGGCCCTTTTTGCAGGGTCATCCCTGAACTTTTTGCCTTCCTCCTATATTTTTTTTGACCTGTTGTTGGCTATTTTATGACTCTAGGCACTTTACCACTGCTGATCAGTGCTAAAGTGCAGATGCTCTCCCTATTGTAAATGAATGTATTAATCAGTGGTTCCATGTTTGGCTATTTGGTTTACTTGTCAGACCCTAATCTAGTGCACTGAGTGTGTCCAGGGCGTGTAAATCCAAATGCTGCTAGTGGGCCTGCAACACTGGTTGTGCCACCCACAGAAGCAGCCTTGTAAAATGTGTCTAAGGTCTGCCATTACAGAGCCTGTGTGCAGTCTGGTACTGTCATGCTGACTGGGCAAGTGCACCCACTTGCCAGTCCCTAAACCTTCCCTTTTCTTCATATCAGTCACCCCTATGGTAAGTCCAAGGGCAGGGTGCATTGTAAGTATAAGGTAGGACAAGCCCTGCTGTGTGTGGCATGTCCTAATAGTGAATTACAGCCATTTTCGTTTTTCACTATTGCAAGGCTACCTGTTCTCCATAAGCCTGAATTGGCTGTTAGAATTGTTACATTTTATAATCCTAATAGGCTCAGAGAACATGGTAGAAATTTGAGTTTAGTATGCCTGAACTCAGAATAATAAAATCCATCTTTTAGTAAAGTTTATTTTAATATTCTGTGTTTGCAAATACCACTTTTAGAAAGTAGGTATTTGCTTGCCTAACGTTTCAAACCTGTCTCTGCTAGGATGTGTATTCCTTTGTCTGGAGTTTGAGTGACAGGGCTGGGGGATTCCAGGAGACAGAATGAGTCAGCGCAGTGGTGAATAGAGAGATCTGCATCTAGATGGGAGGGAGGAGTTACACCTGAGACCTGAATAGGACTGTGCCTGCCCCCCACAGTGCTGGCTCCACACCCTGTGGTGCATCTGATGTCTCTGCCCTGCACAGTGAAAGAAGAGAAGGAGTCCTGTCAACAAAGTGCTCCAGGACTGTACTTGCCTTCTACAATGCTGGCTCCACCTCCTGTAGGGCGTCTGATGTGCATGCCCTGCACTGTGAAAGGAAAGGGGAAGTCTGGTAAACAGAGTGCTTCTGAACTGGTTTGGACCGGGCAAAGGCCCCTCTCCCCTCAGAGAACAAAGGATTTCTGGGTATAAATATTGAGACCCTGCTCCCAAGAAATTAGATCACTTTGGACTACAAGAAGAAACCTTTACTGAGGAGAGGAACCTGAAGAAACTGAGGAGAGACTATTCCCAAGCTGAAGTGCTGCTTGGGGGATTGGCCTGCAGTGGTTGCCTTACTGCCAAAGGAAGGAGAAAGGAACTTTGTGTACTTTGCTTTCAACTTGTGAAGGATCTCCAAGGGCTTGGAAAAGAGCTTGCCTCCTGCTGAAGTCTCAGGGACAACAGACTTCACCCCCAGCTCCCCAGAGTTCTTTTGGAAGTGCCTGCTGCTGTTTTGGGCCTTCTGAGGAACTACGTGTCGCAAGGAGCTGGAAGCGCGACTCAACGAGAAGAAGCGTGTCGCCGACGCTGTGCCTGCCGTCGCAACTCCGGCGAAAGGAGGTTGTCGCTGCTGGAACTGTCGCACTGCACCGCATCGAAAAGAAGCGTGCCGCAACGAAGAGGAAGCGTGTCACCGTTGCTGCTGCTGCCGTCGCATCTCCGGAGAAGGAGGGTGTCGCCGCTGGAGCTGTCGCACTGCACCGCATCAGGAGAAGAATCTCGCAACGAGGTCGGAGCGTGTCGCCGTCGCTGTGCCTGCTGTTGCAACTACGAAGGAGGGTGTCGCTGCAGGAACTGTCGCATTGCACCGCATCGATCAAGAGCACCTCACATCCCCCGAGAAGCGCGCCATCTTCGGAGCTGCTGCTGTCACATCTTGGACGTCGCCGCTGTAGCTGTCGCATCGTGCGGAATCTTCACGCATCGTGGGAGAAGAGCGTCGCCGCTGGAGCTGTTGCTGTCGCATCGTAAGGGTGTCACCGCTGCAGTCCACGCATCGGACCGAGAGCTTCTCGCATTCCCGAGAAGTGTGCCACATTTGGAAGATCTTCACGTCTTTATTTCTTTGCACCTGAACTTTGCCGCAATTCCCATCGCTGCGACATTGATTGTCGTGGAAGGGCAACGCAACTTAAGGTACATTGACGCAGAGTGTTGCATCTAAGAACTGAACTGAACTAAGCTTAAATCTACCATCTTAAAGTAATCATAGTGTGTATTGAATTGAATAGACTCTTATAAAGCGCATGGCTACCCGAAAGCATCCCAGCGCTGCGGACTTAACATAGGGAGCAGATGGAGTTATGGGAAAAGCCATGTCTTCAGTTGCCGGCGAAACGCTAGATGGTTGGTTTCCTGTCGGATGGAGAGAGGCAAGAGATTCCAAAGCTTTGATGCATTATATGAAAAGAGACGGCCTCCTGTACGCACCTTCTTAATTCTAGGGACCTCTGCTAAAAGAAGAATGTTAGAACGAAGGGTCCTAGTGGCATTGTAGTATTTAACAAGGTTCGTAAAGATAGGTGGGCCTTTGCCCTGCAAGATTCTATGAACCATGCACAGAGCTTTAAAATGAATTCACTCTTGTATGGGGAGCCGGTGTAATGCTTTTAAGGATGGTTTTGCTGAGGAGCGGTTGTTAGTACCTGTGAGGAGTCGTGCTGCTGAGTTCTGTACTACCTGTAATTTGTGGATAACTGAGGCCTGAGCTCCTAAATAAAGAGCCTTACCATAGTCCAGCCTTGATAGAATGAGGGTTTGGACTAAGATCTTTTTAGAATTCTCCGGTAATAGGGGCAGTATTTTCCGGATTGACCTCAGCAGACCAAAGCAGGTGGCCGCTGTTTTCCTGGCTTGGGTTCTGAAAGTGAGCTCATGGTCCAGCCAGAAGCCCAGACTCTTTATTTTCTTTTTCGGGATTGGGTCCGGTCCCATACATGGCGGCCACAGAGTACATGGCTCAAAGGTTGCATGATGGCCCATCAGCATGAGCTCGTTGAGTTTAAGGTGGGACTGACTCATCCAACTCGCGACTTTTTTAAGACATGAGCTCAGGTTTGTGGAGGCTGGTACTGGCTGGTTCAATGCCACAATGAGCTGTGTATCGTCTGCATAGCTAACAAGTTGTATTCCAAAGGGTTCCACTATTTCCGCCAGTGGGGACATATACACGTTGAAGAGAGTGGGGCTCAGGGAGGAGCCCTGAGGAACCCCACATTGCAAAAGGCATGGTTGTGAACGGGTGTTCCCTTCAAATACCTGAAAGTATCTTTTCTGGAGGAATGATTCCAGCCAAGAGAAGGCTGTGCCTGTCACTCCTAGTTTTTTTAGCCGTGATAGAAGGATACAGTGATTCACTGTATCAAAGGCTGCACTGAGGTCTAGGAGGATAATGGCTACACACCCTCCGGAATCTAGGATCTTTCTAGATTCCTCGACCACTGCCACTAAGGCAGTCTCCGTACCCTGTCCTGGACGGAAACCCGTCTGGGAGTGATGAAGTAATTTAAAAGTTTCCAAATATGAGGAGCTTCACGCGGATCCAAGATGGACGCGTGAGCACAGGGCTCTCGAGACCCCTTCCACCTCCTACGACTATCCTGTTTAATATCCTGGTTTAGACGACGGGTTTGACTGAAGGAAGCCCTGCTGATACGAAATCGTCTTTCAAAAATTCGATTTGGCCGCCGGACGCCGGACTCGCTGCATCTCGAACTTTATGGCCTACACCGGCCGATGCCCACGGTCTCAAGTTGCCGTAATGCCAGAGTGGTAATTGAACAACAACGGTCACTGAGACTTGATCGCAACCCTCGTGCTACTTTCGGTTTCGTTTTTGGTCGCTGTCCTCCGTGGCTTCCTGCCTGCCAGTACTGCTGGTCCACACTTGGCGGCCGGCCCCCAGCGCATCTTCTGTCTCTCGCATTTCCCGACTATTCACGGCGGATCCCTTGAGGGTTGCCTTCGCTGTACCCTTTTAGGGGTCTGCTAGGACTCCTCTGCCACCATGTCGGGTAAACCTGAGAGCGAGAAGCGGGCCACCAGGATTACGAATCGAGGGGGTTCTACTCAGTCTAATACCCTTGATCGCTTCACCCGCCCGAAAGGCATCCCTGGGGGGCTGGGTAAAGCCCCGGGTGAATCTGGAGAGGACCTTCCTGCAACAGATGACCTAACGTTGAGAGACGTCATGGGCGCCATTGCCAGTGTACAGACCTCCATGGGCCAGCAGTACGAGACACTGGCCTTGAAGATTGACACCGTGGCTATCGAGGTTAACCTCATCAGAACTGATCTTGCAAAGACTAATGAGCGGGTGAAATCGCTGGACATTAAAACGACAAGTCTCACTACAGATGTTTCGGACCTTCAGGCTGAAGTCCACAATCTCCGGAAATTTAACGACTTGTTTGCTCGTCGGCTGGATGACTAAGAGAGCGTGCCAGACGAAACAACGTCCGCATCATTGGCGTTCCGGAGCGTTCCGACCCCGTTTCTTTGGATCTTTTGGTTGAGGACCTCGTGCTGAATCACCTGGCACCTAAGGGCCTCAGTAACTTCTTCACTGTGGAGCGTGCCCATAGAGTCCCAGGTGGGAAGCCTAAATTGGGTGCGACGCCACGGCCCATTATCGCCAGGATCTTCAACTTTCGGGACAGAGATGCTATTCTCCAGGCCTCGCGCACTGGCGGGCCCACAAAATTTGACAATGCATCCATCAGTTTTTACCCGGATTTCACGCAGTCAGTTCAAAAACAACGCATGAGCTTCACGGGCGTGAAACGACGCCTCCGTGATATGGGCCTAAAGTACGCTATGCTGTTTCCGGCCTGCTTGAGGGTCGAATACGAGGAACGCACTTTCTTTTTTGATCGCCCGGAGGCTGCTAGTGACTGGCTTGATACTCTACCGACGCCGCGTGATCGATCTGAACATTCCGGCGGTGCTGAAGGTGGCCTGGAGGAACGGGTGGAGTGAGTCCCCGCCGGGGGACCGGCTTTATAGACTTGCAGCAGTGGTCTGACTACTATTGTGTGCATGTATATTGTCTACCCGGGGGTGGGAGGGCTCGGGTCTCTTCCTCCTCTAAGGGGTTCTTCTTTCTTCTCGTAGACTAGTTTAATGGGGCGACAGGCACACTGCAAGTTGGGGTGGTTCTTTGGAGCGACGCAGGGGTGCAGGGTGGGGGTGTGTGTGTTGGGTACTCTTTTGGGGCCGGAGGGGGGGTTTCGTTTTTTTTGTTTCTTCCGAGGGTTCATTTTCAACCACGATTTCCTGGATGTGACCGTCCTTATGCGGGGGGGACGCTGGGTACACTTTTGCAATGGGGGGTAGGGGGCTGAGGGTGTTGAGTTGGAATGTGAACGGGCTGGGCGATAGGGTTAAGCGGGGGATAGTTCTGCAGTATTTGAAACGTCTTTCACCCGATGTTGTCTTGCTTCAAGAAACTCATTTGATAGGGAACACTTGCCATGCGCTGAATAGGAGGGGGTATCGTCTGGTGGCGCACTCAGGTTTCACCACGGGTTCTAGGGGGGCGGGCGTCTTGGTTCGCAACTCCCTCCCCTTGGAGATAGATGACGTCATACTTGACGATCGTGGCCGATATGCGGCCATCATTGGACGATGGGAGGGGAAGACGATTTCCATACTCTCTGTCTATGTCCCTCCAGGACTACAGTCCACTACGTTCTCCGATTTAGGTGGGGTGGTTCTGAACTTTCTCGAAGGCATGTTAATAATGGGTGGTGACTTCAATTCAGTGGTCAGTGGTGCTGATGATCGTAACCCCCCCAGGGCTCTCTTGAAGTCGCAGTCATGGTTGGGTGATTTCCTTGACGTAATGGGTTTAGTGGATAGCTGGAGGCAATTACACCCTGGACAACTGCAGTACACCTTTCATTCGGGTGCGCATGGTAGTCTTTCGAGACTTGACTATATCCTTGTGCCAGCGGTGCAGATGGTCTCCGTAACGGAAGTGCGTCATCTGGCTAGGGGGATTTCGGATCACTCTCCACTCTGGCTTGGGATTGATTTGTCCTTGGGAGCGGAGGGCCGTGTTGCCCCGATTAACCCTTGGCACCTACGCAGCCCCAAAACTAGGGCTGCGGTGGTTAAATGCATGGAACACTACTTCAATGAGAACGTGGGCTTGGTGTCCTCTTCCGTTTCCCTCTAAGAGGCTTATAAGACTGTGATTCGGGGTCAGGCCCCATCTTTGATTGCTAGCGCGAGGAAAAGTAAGAATGAGGAGGTCGTTTGCCTTGAAAATGACATCACAGCTTTGGAGGAAGATTTGGGATCTGGGGTTACCCCTGAGACGTTGCATGTTTTGGCCCTTAAACAGGCTGACTGCAAAGCTCTGGTGACGGATGCAGCCAGGATGATGTTTCGTGTGCAACAGGGGCGAATATATGATGTTGGCGATAAAGCCGGGAAGTTGATTGCTTGGTTGGACAAAAGGGAGTGTTTGAATAGGGTTGTGCCCGTTGTGGAAGGGGTGGATGGTTCGCGGGTTGTGGACCCTGTTGAGATAGTCGCGGCTTTTGCTCAGCACTTCCAGAAGGTTTACGCGCCGGTCTCGGACAGACCGGAGGAGGACTCGCATTTACTACTGAGAGATATCGCGCTGCCTAGCCTCTCGGAGTCCGACCGTGAGCTTATGGAAGCAGACTTTTCCGTGGATGAAATAGCGCTTGCTATCCGTTCCCTTCGTTCAGGCAAGGCCACTGGCCCGAATGGTATTCTGGTAGAGCTGTATAAGCTGTGCCCGGACAAAATGGCGCCGCATCTACGTCACATGTTTTTGGAATCGCGAGATCTCGGACTTCTTCCCCGGGATCAGAGATTGGCGTCCATTGTAGTAATTCACAAAGATGGGAAACCCCGTGAGCAATGTTCGTCGTATAGACCGATCTCGCTTCTGAATGTTGAGCCTAAGGTTCTGGCGAAAGTATTGGCGAATCGTCTAGTCAGTTATTGGTGATTTAGTACATCCAGACCAGTCGGGATTTATCCCCCATCGTAATACTGCGCTCAACCTTCGCCGTCTTAATGGCGTCCTGGCGCGGGCGGGATCACTTCGTGAGCCGGCCATCTTGGTTTCTTTGGACGCCTAGATGGCCTTTGACACGATAGAATGGCCGTATTTATGGGCGGCTCTCGCGAATTTCGGCTTCGGCCCGCGTTTCATCGGGTGGGTTCAGCTCCTCTACGAACAACCGTTGGCTCAAGTGGTGGTGAATGGCAGGGCCTCGGAGTCCTTTGTTCTCGGCAGAGGCACGCGACAGGGCTGCCCATTGTCACCGTTGCTCTTCGCACTTGCTCTTGAACCCCTTGCCGCGTGGCTTCGATGGGAGCCGTCGCTTAAGGGCATTAGTTGGTCCCCGGGATATGAAGATCGTGTTTCATTGTATGCTGATGATATCTTGTTATACTTGACTTCCCCTCGTAAATCACTGGGAGTTTTCTTTGACGTTTTGCGCTCCTTTGGGAGAAATTCTGGCCTATCCATCAATTGGACCAAGTCCTGTATTTATCCGCTCACTGGAGAACTGCCCTTGCTGCCCCGTTTCTGCCCGATACCGGTAGTGCGTGACGGCTTTAAATATTTGGGGATTTATATTTCCCTGGACTCTGCGGTGCGGTATGAGAGGAATTTACTGCCGCCGCTTCGGCGGCTGCGGTCGGACGTCGCAGGTTGGTGTGCCTTGCCGCTGTCCCCGTTGGGGAGGGCCGCCCTGTTTAAGATGATGTCTCTCCCCCGATTCCTTTAAGCCCTTCAAAACACGCTCGATCTGGTCCCTGCTAATTATTTCCGTGAAGTTGAGGGCCTCCAGAGGCAATTGGTATGGGGCGGGCGGCCTCGCATTGCGTTATCAAAACTGACTTTACCTTGGTATGATGGCGGTATAGCGCTGCCCGACATCAAGCGCTATTACTGGGCATCTCAGTTGAGTGCTATCAACCACGCCATGTATGGACCTACCCCCAACCCTGCATTTGAGATGGATAAATGGCAGCTGCCTGGTGGCGACTTCAATAGGGCCCTTTATTCTAAAACGGCTAGGAAGACGCTTACTGGCCCTACTGGGGTCGCGGTGCGAGTTTGGATTAGTGCGACGGCAGCCACGGGATGGACTGACAAGCTGACTAGAGCAACTCCGCTTTATGCGGCTGAACGGCTGGGGAATCTTTGGGCGACGAAGGGGTTTGACAAGTGGGATCTTATAGGTATCAGTCGAGTAGGGGACCTCCTGATCAAGGACAGGATCAAGACTTTTGCCGAACTCCAGCGGGAATATAGCCTGAGTGATAGGGAATACTATCGCTATCTTCAGATTCGCCATGCATTTGCTTCGGTATTTCCGGTTGGTACCGTTGTCCCGGAATCTTCCCCCCTGGAAGATAGGGTGCTTGATGGACATGTCTTTGATAGTGCCATTTCTCTTATATATAAGAAGCTTATTAATGACCGCTTTGGCCTCCTTGTACAGCTCCGCGATGCCTGGTCCACGGATGGGCTTGAGTTGGACGACGAAGACTGGCAGGCCGCGGTGTCGTCTCCAAAGGAAGTCGCGATTCCGGCGCGTCTGCGGCTAGTGCAATTAAAAATGTTACACCGCGTCTATGTCACGGGTCCACGCCTGATGAGGATGGGTTATTCATTGGATGGGTTGTGCAGGCGTGGCTGTGGTATGCTTGCTACTTTTCTCCATATCATATGGGAGTGTCCGAATGTGGTGTCTTACTGGAGAGGCGTGCATGACATTATGGAAGAAGTGACGGGAGTGTCTTTAATGCCGGAGGCTAGGAGGTGCCTTCTGAACGTCTGGGAGCCCAATGATTATAGCGTGGCGCAGACTCGGTGGGCTACCCTCGGCAACATGATCGCCAAAAGGGATATAGCCCAATTGTGGGGATCCCAGAGGGCGCCCTCGGCGTCGGCATGGATGGAATGTATGGATTGGTGCATGTTTAGGAAGAAAACGGTGTATACCGCCCGTGGTAGGCCTAGGAAGTGGGGGAAGATGTGGGGTCAGTGGAATGCATATCGAGGAGAGATCTGTACCCCCCCCTCTGTAGATACCACTACTGTCCCTCTGTCTCCGTGACCTCGCATTCCATTCGCCCTTCTCCTGTACCACACGGTCTGCTGGTCCACTCTTGGCCCTCCTTTCCACCCCCCCTTTTGGATTTATCCTTCTTTAGATCAGCCTTATTGGCTGGCTCCCCCCCCCCCTGCTAGTGGAGATGGTCACTTCTACAACAGTCTTACCTTGGACTTGTTTTTGTGTTTTGTTTAAAATATAAAATGTGAACCTTTTTATTATCCTTTACAGTAGCCTACCCTGTTTATTGACGTGTACACCTTGCGCTTGTTTCCAGGGGCTGTTGGGCCTTGTTCTGTTTTTGGCTTTGCTGCGGATTATTACTGACCGGCCCTGTGGGGTTGTAGGTCTGTATTTGTATGACTTTTCTGAAAATAAAGGTTTTTGAAAAAAAAAAAAAAGTCATACAAGGATTAAAATGCACATTAAAAATAATATTGAAATAGTCCTTTTGAGTTTTTTATTGTTTGTATTATTGAAATGAGAACAATATGTGGCGACAATGATGTTTGATGATTATAAGTGAAACAGAGTATGATCAACTGCAACAAATGTGAGTTTTAATCCTTGTATGATTTTAATTCGTGAATACTATTTGATGTAAAAATAGCAGATTTCATTGTATTTTTTTTTAAAGAAATAAATATGACTGATTTTCAAAATTGAAAGAAAAAAAAAAAAAAAAAAAGTTTCCAAATATGCAGAGAGTTGGCGGTTCACGTGTCTCTCTGCTACCTTACAAATGCCCGGGAGAAGGGATATCGGACGGTAGTTATACCAATCTCCAGGGTCAAGATGTTTTTTTTTACTAAAGCTTTTACCATGGCCATCTTCCAATCCCGGGGTACTAAACCCTGTTCTAAGAGAGAGTTGACTAGATTGACCATGGGAGCGCTAATGACGGGGGCGACAGATTTATAAATGTTAAGAGGGGCAGGGTCCAATGGAGAACCACTATTAATCGTGTTAAGGATAGAGTGAGTAGGTTCCTCCGTGAGTGGGCTATAGGATTCTAGCATGGGGGAATACTTCTGGAATTCTGTTCCGTGCTGTATATGAAGGTGCTCCTTATTCACTGGTGGGAAGAGATCGAGTATACCCTGAATTTTAGTAGAGAAGAAATCTGCTAGCTTCTCACATCGGTGTCCTGTAGAATCAGGAGCCGTTGGGGGATCTGGGACTTTCATAAGTCTCTTCACTATTTTGAATATTTCCTTGGGTGCATTAGAGGAGGATATGATTTTTGCTTCGTAGTAGACTGCCTGTGCTAGTTTTAGTGCAATTTTATAGGAGTTAATGGCGACCCTTTAATTGTGTTTTTTATCTGTTGAGAAGTCTTTCCTCCATTCTCTTTCCAGTCTTTTGCACCCCTGTTTTAATTTGCGGAGCTCGGGGTGAACCATGGCATCTTATTTGATCCAGTTTTTTGTATTTTAGATCTCATGGGAAGTACTACCTCTAATGAATTCTCGATCCATAGGTGGAACTTACCGCTAGCTGTCGTGGGATCAGGGTGATGTGGGGGTATGGTGCAGAGCAGTTCCTTTTTCCATTCCTCCGTGCCTAATTTAAGCCACTGGAGGGCTTGAGTGTGGGAGGATATTACCACCGAATGGGAGGTGGTTGCCATACAAAAGGGACTAAAAAAGGGTCCAACCAGGGGATGGAAACAGGCTCTTTCCCTTTTAATTCTAAAATGTTTGAGAATATAGGATCCAGAAGGTGCCCTTTAATATGAGTAGTTTGATGGACTTTTAGGAGCAACTCACACGCTTCCAAATTGTGGGCAAGATCGTTAGTGATTACATCTTGGGGGTTATCAAAATGCAAATTGAACTCCCACAGGAGATTAAAGTTAGAAGCAGTGCTGGCCAGATTAACCACCGCTTCAAGCAGTGAGTTGCAGAATTGTCCCACAGCTCCCGGAGGGCGATATAGAAGGATCCCCACAAACATAGTAGAGGGAGTGAGTGCAATAGAGAACTGAATATTTTCACAATCTGAGAAGGGGCTGCCCAGAATACGACAGCCTAGATGGTCTTTGTAAAGGATAGCATCCCCCCCCCCCCCTTTTTTACCTGTCCTATCTGCTCTCCTGATCTGATATCCTAGGGGGAGTGCCTGAACAACATCCGGGTCTGAGCTAGGTCCTAATCATGTTTCCGTCAGGAAAAGCACATCAAGTGCGGTGTCCTGTAGCATCAGGGAGATTTCTGTTGCGTGGCTAGGCAAAGATCTGAAATTAAGCAGCACCATGTTGAGCTGTTTCCCATTCTTTGTGTGGCTTTGCCCATTAGGGAATAGCTCATACATACAACGCATGCAGTTCTGTTGTCTTTTCTCCAGGTCAATAGGGTGTTTGCATGGTGAGCTTAAGGTGTTCCTGAGTTGCAATATTGTGTCCCGTGAATAATGGATGGGGGCTGCAGAGGAACCAGCAGGGGTTCTGGGCCCTAGGCCCGGTCGGGCGCGGACGGACGGGCGCAGACGGGCTTGCCTTTGGCGCAGGCGCCATATTGGCTTTAAATAGAGTGAGGCGGGAGGGTAGTCAGAGAAAAAACAACCACTAGAACGCCTCCCCTCCCGGAAGTGTAAATTCCCCCGAGGTAGCTCCGCTCCTCTCCTCCACTCAAACAGCTACTAAAAAGCTGCGTTGGACCGGCAGAAGGAGTCGGAGTATGTTGCAGTATGCAGCAGTGACGGTGAGATGATAGCAATCTTATCCACAATTTTAAAATGGTGATAGAACAATGACTGTACAGTTATAAAAGATAGCAGCAATAAGTATAGAATAAGTTTAAAATTCTAAAAACAGAGTTAAACAGAGTTACGATGTCTGCATCAGTAACCGGCTCTACCTTATAGTCCGCTGTATTTGTCGTTTAATGGGCTTATGTTAACTCTGTATAAAGTCTACTTATTTTTTATATAAAACCTGTGTGGTGCCCATTTGTAGTGTTGTCACTGGGTTACTGTATGTGGTCACAAATGCTTAACTTACATCGCCTCTGAAATAAGCCTTGACTGCTCGTGCCACGCAACCTAGAGGGAGAGCAGGGGTTATTTTAGGAGTGTAAACCCCTTGTCCTGACTAGAGGAGAGGGTCCCTGAGTGTCACAAGTACCTACCTGTGCCAACCAGAGACCCCCAAATCTAACACCAGGCAACTTAGTGCTGGACATGCAACAATCCGCCTTTGCTGAGGAATTAGATCAATGGTCCAAAGAGGGAGCATTGGATGATGAGGGCTGTTAGAGGTAGCACCGCACTGTGAGTGCTGTGCAGCATAAGTAAGAGGTAGCGCCACACTGTGGATGCTGTGCAGCATCATTAAGAGGTAGCACTGCACTGTGGATGCTGTTCAGCATCGGTAAGACCTAGCACTGCACAGGTGTTGCTGTGCTGCATGGGTAAGAGGTAGCAGTGCACCGTGGAGGCTGTGCATCATCCGTAAGAGGTAGCAGTGCATAGTAGATGCAGTGCAGGCATCAGTAAAAGGTAGCACCACATGGTGGATGCTGTGCAGCATGGGTAAGAGGTAGCAGCACACCGTGGATGCTGTGCATCATCCGTAAGAGGTAGCACTGCACAGTGAATGCAGTGCAGGCATCAGTGAGAGGTAGCACCACACTGTGGATGCTGTAAAGCATACATAAGACGTAGCACAGCATGGTGGATGCGGTGTGCAGGCATCAGTAGGAAGTAGCACAGCACGGTGGATGCAGTGCAGGCATCAGTAAGAGGTAGAACCGCACAGTGGATACGGTGCAGCAACGGTAAGAGGTAGCACCACACGGTGGGAGCTGTGCAGCATTAGTAAGAGGTAGCACTGCACTGTGGGTGCTGTGCTGCATCCGCAAGATGTACCACTGCACAGCAGATGCGGTGCAGCATCGATAAGAGGTAGCACCACACTGTGCATGCTGTGCAGTATCGGTAAGAGGTAGCACCACACGGTGGATCCTGTGCTGCATCCCTAAGAGGTAGCACTGCACACTGGATGTGGTGCAGCATCTGTAAGAGGTAGAACCACACTGTGGATGCTGTGCAACATCGATAATAGGTAGCACCGCACCGTGGATGATGTGCACCATCGGTAAGAGGTAGCACTGCATGGTGGATGCTGTGCACTATCAGTAAGAGGTAGCACTGCATGGTGAAAGTGGTGCAGCCATCAGTAAGAGGTAGCATCACACAGTGGATGAGGTGCAGGCATCAGTAAGAGGTAGCACCGCACAGTGAATGCGGTGCAGCAGCGGTACGAGGTAGCATTGGACTGGGGATGCTGTGAAGCATGGCTAAGAGGTAGAACTGCACTGTGGATGCTGTGCAGCATCAGAAAGAGGTAGCACCACACAGTGGAGGCCATGCAGCATCAGCAAGAGGTAGCACCACATGGTGGATGCTGTACCGCATCGGTAAGAGGTGGCACCACACTGGGTATGCTGTTCAGCGTCGGTAAGAGGTAGCACCACACTGGGGATACTCTGCAGCATCAGTAAGAGGTAGCGCTGCACAGTGGAGGCTGTGCAGTATCAGCAAGAGGTAGCACTATATGGTAGATGCTGTGCAGCATCGGTAAGAGGTAGCACCAGAGAGAAGATGCTGTGCAGCATCGGTAAGAGGTAGCACTGCACTGTGGATGCTTGCAGCATGGGTAAGAAGTAGCATCGAACTGGGGTGCTGTGCAGCATCAGTAAGAGGTAGAACCACACAGTGGAGGCTGTGCTGCATCCGTAAGAGGTAGCACAGCACGGTGAATGCTGTGCAGCATCAGTAAGAGGTAGAACTGCACAGTGGATGTTCTGCAGCATCGGTAGGAGGTAGGACCACACTATGGATGCTGTGCAGCATGGGTAAGAGATAGCACTGCACTGGGGATGTTGTGCAGTATCGGTAAGAGGTAGCACCGCATGGTGGATGCTGTGGTTGTTTGAAAAGTTTTTTATAGCGCTGGCTAGACCCAGAGGTATCGGAGCACTTTACCTGAAATAGGACATTGTTTCAGACCATTGCTACATAGTTCCATCAGTTACAGTTGCAGTTACCAGTATATGCTTAGGAGAAAAATGTGAACTTACACAATAATATAAGATATTAGCACGTAGCATATCCAACACACCCATCATATGGTGAATGGAAGGTAGTGGGGGAAAGGTAGACAGGGGAGAGGAAAGCAGGCGGAGTCAGGTAGATCTGAAGGGGGAAAGTACTCCAGGGGGAACAAAGCAGCCAAGGCAGTCAACGAGAGAGACAGATAAAACCGTGAAGATCAATGTTCGATGTCCAGCTGGGTAGGTGACGGCCGAGGGGGTGACCTAGAGCCAGACTCCGCTATAGTTGCATAGGACAGCTCCACCGGGCAGAGGCCAAGGGTACAAGGGTACGCGGTGGATGCAGTGCAGCCTCGGTAAGAGATAGCACTGCAGGATGGATGCTGTGCTGTATTGGTAAGAGTTAGCACCTCACTGTAGATGCTGTGCAGCATCGGTAAGAGTTAGCACCGCACGGTAGATGCTGTGCAGCAATGGTAAGAGGTAGCACTGCATGACTGATGCAATGCAGCATCGGTAAGAGGTAGCACTGCGGATGCTGTGCAGCATCAGTAAAAAGTAGCACCAAATAGTGGATCCTGTGCAGCATCGTTAAGATGTAGCACCACACGGTGGATGAGTTGCAGCCATCAGTAAGAGGTAGCACCATGAAGTGGTTGCAGTGCAGCATCGGTAAGAGGTAGCACCGCACAGCGTATGTGGTGCAGCATTGATAAGAGGTAGCACCATACAGTGGATGCGGTGCCCCATTGGTAAGAGGTAGCACCGCACAGTGGATGCTGTGTAGCATCGGTAAGAGATAGCACCGCAAGGTGGGTGAGTTGCAGGCATCAGGAAGAGGTAGCACCACACAGTGGATGAGTTGCAGGCATCAGTAAGAGGTAGCATTACACAAAGGATGCAGTGCAGCATCAATAAGAGGCAGCACTGCACAGTGGATGCGGTGTAGCATCGGTAAGAGGTAGCACCACACAGTGGGTGAGGTGCAGGCATCAGTAAGAGGTAGCACCGCACAGTGGATGTGGTGCAGCATCAATAATAGGTAGCACCGCACAGTGGATGCGGTGCAGCATGGGTAAGAGGTAGCACTGCACTGGGGATGCTGTGCAGCATCGATAAGAGGTAGCACTGAACTGTGGGTACTGTGCAGTATTAGTAAGAGATTGCACCACACTGTGGATGCTGTGCAGCAATGGTAAGAGGAAGCAATGCACTGTGGGTGCTGTGCAGCATCCGTAAGAGGTAGCACTGCACTGTGGGTGCTGTGCAGCATCCGTAAGAGGTAGCAGTGCACTGTGGGTGCTGTGCAGCATCGGTAAGAGGTAGCACTGCACTGTGGGTGCTGTGCAGCATCCGTAAGAGGTAGCAGTGCACTGTGGGTGCTGTGCAGCATCAGTAAGAGGTAGCACTGCACTGTGGGTGCTGTGTAGTATCAGTAAGAGGTAGAACCGCACTGTGGATATTGTGCAGCATTGGTAAGAGGTAGCACAGCACAGTGAATGCTGTGCAGCATCAGTAAGAGGTAGAACTGCACACCCCCGGGGGGGCTGGGCGAGGCGAGAAGAGCACCGAGAGACAGCCACCCGTGAGTGTCGACGGGCTGGGGAGAGCTCCAGGCAGGTTCGGAGTTCCGGAGAGATGCAGTGTTCTTCGTGTGTCGAGCGACCCCGTCAACAAGAGGCACCTTTTGCTTCACGAGTCCCCAAAGCGAAACTCCCACGTGGGTAGCATTTGGTGATTTTGGAGCCCCCGAGGCTCCCAGGGGCATTTCTGTTTCAGAGCCCATGTGGCTCCCACACCCACGGGGGCATATTGGTTTAAGAGCTCACGAGGCTCCAACGTGGGGCAGCATTTGATGATTTAGAGCCTACGTGGCTCCAACGTTGTTTGGGGGTTATTTTGCTATGTAGGAGCCCCCAGAGGAGAGCCAGGAGGCACGCTGGTGCCAGGCTCAGTTTCCCCAGCTGCCCAGCACTTAGTGGGCAGCTGCAGCATTTAGGTGGTGCCCTGCGCATTGCTGCATTTGCAGCTGGTAGCCCTGACATTGTTGGACAAAGGGCGTTTGAGCCCCTGAAAGGCCAAGTTGGCCTGGGGTCAGTAAATGTGATTCTTGCGCAAGTTGATTACCTACTGTGTTCACACAGTTTATGCCTAATGTTATTTATGCATAATGGGCTATGCCTTTATGCATATACCTCTAAATGTGTTTCAGGATTAGGAGGTTGTTTTGCCTAGTATAGGTTATACTAGTGAGTTTGTGTCCCTGCGTGATCTAGGCCTATGGTGATTAGGGTTGCGTAGTGTGTACCTACCTTTTACCAGTGGTTACTGGTTGTGTCCTACAATAGGCATTTTATGCTAAGTACTATTTCTACCAAGTGCTGATTCTGACAGTGGCCCACGTGGCCCTGTCCTGTGTTTATAATCCCCTGTAAATATTGCCCAGTACCAGTTGGCACAGTGTACCTGTGTGATTATGATCTAATGTGTTTATGGTAATACAATGGCTATTTTTATATATAACCTTGTGTGGAGTTCCTTTTTGTGGTGTGCCTAGTGTGTTGCTGCTGTGTGTGTGTGTTGCACAAACGCTTTACACATTGCCACCGAGATAAGACTGACTGCTCGTGCAAAGCTACCAAGGGGGTGAGCAGGAGTTATCTTGGTGTGCGACTCCCTTGCCCTGACTAGAGTGGTGGTTTCTGCCTGGCTTTGGCGCAAGCCAACCAGAAATCCCATTTCTAACATTGGTTGTCAGCGGTTGGGATTGGGACTTGCTTTTGCGCAATACCACAGCGACAACTGGTTGCACTACAAGCTCTGCATTTAGATAATCACATGTTTGGGGATTATTGTTTTTTAGTTAAAATTTTCTTTCTCCTGAAGGTGTCCTTTGTAAATTGTGTACTCCTGTTTTAGCTGAGACACCTAGGTTCCTTGTGTTGAACTTTTCTCGAACGTCTGCCAAAATGGAGCCTGCTTTTAATTTCTGTGGTCTGTTTAGATACAGTATGTTGGAGTTGGTAAGGTTCCGTGCAGAGAGAGACATAGAGGTAGGTGAGTCAGACACCCAGTCCAAACTGAGAGACAACCTGATCCTATGGCAGAAGGATGACTGGGAACGTGAGCACAGTGAGGAGAGGGCCCGGGCCTCACGCCATGAGGGTCATGGGTCTGTGGGGAACCCCGAAGAGTCTGAAGAGGAGGAGGAAAATGACAGTACATGGACACCAGTGGATAGTGAAGACCCAATAGATAGGGAGTCCCTTGCTGGGTCCAGCGTAGAGGGCAGTGCCCCATCCCAATCCCTGTCCCCAGAGGAGTGGGTACCTAGGAGGGAAGAAAGGGAGCATCAGCTGGCATTAGAAAAACTCCAGAAGGAAGGCTATGAGCATATGGTAGCTCAGAAATTGGAGTTGGAGAAGAGGAAGTTAGCCTTAGAGGAGAAAAAGGCATTATGGGCTCAGGAGTTGAGTCTTAAGGCGCTGGGCCTTGAACAGTGTTAGACCTGGCACCTTGGCGTGGGTCTCCCTTCCACTTTTTGTTACTGTGCCTCATGTGTTTTGCTGATGTTAGCTGCTCAGAGCACTGTGCCACTGCCAATCAGTGCCACAGTGCAAGAGCTCCCTGTGTAAAATGTAAATGTTGATTGGATTCCATGATTGGCTTATTTGGTTTACTGTCAGACCCCAGTAAAGTGCACCAGGAGTGCCCAGGGCTTGTAAATCCAAATGCTGCTAGTGGGCTTGCAGCACTGGTTGCGCCACCCTCAGAAGTGGCCCGGTAAAATGTGTCTAAGGTCTGCCATTGCAGAACCTGCGTGCAGTCTGGTACTGTCATGCTGACTGGGCAAGTGCACCCAC
Source organism: Lissotriton helveticus (assembly GCF_964261635.1). Taxonomy (NCBI): domain Eukaryota; kingdom Metazoa; phylum Chordata; class Amphibia; order Caudata; family Salamandridae; genus Lissotriton; species Lissotriton helveticus. Next base: position 1,028,558,119 of record NC_136063.1, read on the forward strand.
TTGCCAGTCCCTAAACCTTCCCTTTACTTCATGTGAGTCACCCCTATGGTAGGCCCAAGGGCAGGGTGCGTTGTAAGTATAAGGTAGGACAAGCCCTGATGTGTGTGGCATGTCCTAATAGTGAATTACAGCCATTTTCGTTTTTCACTATTGCCAGGCTACCTGTTCCCATAGGCCAGAATGGGCTGTTAGAATTTTTACATTCTATGATCCTAACAGACTCAGGGAACACGGTAGGAATTAGAGTTTAGTATGCCTGAACTCAGAATAATAAAATACATCTTTTAGTAACGTTTATTTTAATGTTCTGTGTTTGCAAATACCACTTTTAGAAAGTTAGTATTTGCTTGCCTTACCATTTCAGCCCTCCTCTGCTATGATGTGTATCTGCTGTCTGGTTTCTGTGAGTGACGCTCTGTCTTCCACTTTTCACAGCATACGAGCGCCTGAAGTAGGATAACGTGCAGCGTGGCTGCAGACGCCTGAGGCAGTAGCATTGATTTAGGTAAGCCGCCACTGCCTCCCATTGGCAATGTTCATTTAAAAACAGCCTCTTGGGACATTTATGGGACATGTACTTATGTTTGGCATTTTATTTTTAGAACATGCTGCCGCTTGCTCAGACATGGTTCACAAAAGCTGGGGGTAAGTCACAAAGTCGAAACCCCGTTAAACGGATTATGACGATTTATGACAACTATTAGTGATCAGTGTTATCAGTTTTGTCATCTGTATGTCCTGTGTCTTTTGTTGTCTGGTTGATTTTAGATACTGACACACCAAAACTTCGCAAGAGCGTCATTAACCCCGATGATTAAAGGTAGGAAAGGTGGTACTGAAGGGCGCTGTTTGTGTTCTGGCCATGATAAGGAAAGTTTCAACATTGTTGGTCTTCTTTTTTTTTCTTTTTAAGAGTCTTTTTTGGTCCTGAGGAGAACCCCTTATTTATCGGGTTCGAAACGCGTCGGCCTGGTCCCAGGTCACATACAATATGCGTCTAAATATGATATACAGTACCAATGGGTTGAGATTTTGATCATTTTGTTAAACATATAAAACTAAGGAAATTGTTGTTTTTTGTAATTTGAGTTTTATTCTCTTTTGTTGCTGACATTGGGACCATTGTCTGACCCACACTGTTTTTGTGTGGATGGATGCGGTATGGTGTATGAATGAGGAGTGTTTGTCTTGGCCAAAGGAGTAAAAGAGGTGTGATGTATTAGTGTGTACATATATAGGTAGATTGTATTGTATTTATTGTATATATTGTTGTTTCTAGTGTTTTCAAATAAACTTTATGCACAAAAAGTGATTTTTTTGGTGCAAAATTAATAAATGCAAAAAAAGTGGAATAAACCATTGAGGGGTGCAATTCAAAAAGCAGACTGCTATGTTTCATTCATAAAGTTGTTTTGAATAGGATTCCTGAGAGTTAAGCTCAGTACTGGCATTTGTTCTGTTTATTTGCTCCTGTATTCAGAGCCTACGGTTGCTGAGCGTGGGTCAGCCCGTGCGCTGGTGGTACCCCAGAGCTTCAGAGCCTTCCTACCGGAGCTGGCTCACGATGTGCCATTGGCAGGACATTTGGGGCAGGACAAGACCTTTGAAAGGCTGGTCACCCACTTTTATTGGCCCCAACTGCGCAAGAGCTCAGACGTTCATTGCAGGACATGTCAGACTTGCCAGGCAAGTGGAAAGAGTGGGAGGAAGGAGAAGGCTCCTCTCCAGCCATTCCCTGTGGTCAGTACCCCATTCCAGCGAGTGGGGATAGACATTGTGAGCCACTGGACCCCAGTACAGCCATGAGCAACAGGTTTATCCTGGTCCTAGTGGACCATGCCACCCGGTACCCGGAAGCCATCCCTCTGAGAACAGTGACAGCCCTCGTGGTGGGACGTGCACTGATGGGAATTTTCTCTAGAGTGCGATTCCCTCTGGAGGTGGTGTCTGATCGGGGTACCAATTTCATATTCAAGTATATGAAATCCCTTTGGCAAGAGTGTGGTGTAACCTACAAGTTTACCACACCTTACCATCCCCAAGGAAATGGGTTGGTTGAGAGATTCAACCGTACCCTCAAAGGCATGAGAATGGGTCTGGAAGAACCCATGAGGCGTAAGTGGGACATCCTCTTACCATGCCTTCTCTTTGCTTACCGTGGGGTGCCACAGAAGTCTCTAGGGTTCAGCCCCTTTGAGCTCCTGTATGGCCACCCAGTGAGAGGACCTCTAAGTCTGGTCAAAGAAGGCTGGGAGCAATCTCCCAGGAAACCTCCCCAGAATGTATATAGCTACATGCTGGCCTTCAGGAACGAGACTAGGCGTTTCAGGCAACTTGCTGAGGCAAATCTAGAAGCCAGCCAGGAGGAGATGAAGCGGTGGTACGACCAGAATGCCACTCTGATAGAGCTTCAGCCTGGACAGAAGGTGTGGGTCTTGGCCCCCGTGGAGCCTTGTGCGCTCCAGGACAAGTGGATCGGCCCCTTTGAGGTTGTGGAGCGCAAGAGTCCTGTCACCTATTTGGTGGACTTGCGGTCTCCCAGGGACCCCTTGAGGGTCCTGCATGTCAACCGCCTGAAGCCCCACTTAGAGAGGTCTGAAGTGGGCATGCTCTTGGCAACAGATGCTGGAATGGAGGAGGAGACTTAGCCTCTTCCTGACCTCCTGGCAGCCACAGAGCAAGATGGGTCAGTGGATGGAGTTAACCTCTCTCCCACCCTGACCCCTGAGCAACAGAATGACTGCCGCCAGTTGCTGGGACAGTTTTCTGACCTGTTCTAACTGGTTCCTAGTTTCACAGATCGGTGCGTCCATGATGTGGATACAGGAGACAGCTTACCTGTGAAGCACGAGGCTTACAGAGTAACTGACAGGGTCAGGGCTTGCATCAAAGAGGAGGTCTCAAAGATGCTTGCCCTTTGGGTGATTTGAGTCCTCCAGCAGTCCTTGGGCCAGCCCAGTGGTCTTGGTCCCGAAGACTGACGCGCACCCCATCCCCAGAGCTGATGAGCTCATTGATAGGTTAGGGCAGTGGTTCCCAAACTTTTTTGACCCGTGGCTCCCTTGACCTAATTGGCAGTGGGCCGTGGCTCCCCATCATTTTTTTACCGGCGCACCGGGGTGCCGCAGCGCAAACTTTGCGAACCACCGCAGTAGACCTTTGTACCCTCTACCATTCCTATGTGACTCTTAGAGTTTATCCATTTGTATCTCTTCCTTGAGTGACTTTACAACCTGTACATTTGCAATTTTTTATATTTGTCTCTTCCATGTGGGACTTTACTACTTGTACATTTGCAATCTATTTCTGTTTATATCTCTTTTCTGTATGACTTTATAATTTGTACATTTGCAATTTTTTACTGCTTGTATCTTTTATGTAACGCATGTAATCCTAAGTCCTTATGTATCACAACTGGTTCTTATGTAAAGCGCTCTGACACCTCACGGTAATGCTCCTTCCTTGCGAATAAAAACAATTGAGTACCCTTCCCTCAAAAAGTATTTGCCACAAAGAAATATTTGTAAGCTATATTTTAAAATATCTGTTTCTTTGTACACTTGCTATCACACTTATTCAAGGCTGTCCGCCTCTATTCCATACATCCAAACCGGAAGTAAGTGTACTGGCCCCACTGTAAAAATCCACCTCTGCAACAGTAAATATTAACACAATCTTTGCTGTTTTGACAGCTTTCTTCCACTCTATTTTCTGCCATGCTGTCAGCCGCAAGAACGTGTTCGAAGCTATTTCTGCCTACAATTCCGATTTATGACACATATACAGATGCCGCCACACTCCACGAAAGGGAAAGTAAAATGGAAAGCACCAGAGCTTTGTGTAACTTGTATTTACCATTAACAAAAACGTTCATTCAGGAACAAAGACTACTGCTTAAACTGTGAAACAACCCATAGAGCAATGTCCACAGCACTCTCCGTAATCGCACCGAGCTCTTAATTGAGCCATTTAAATGCAGAGGGCGAGGGCTGGGATCACCTTCAGCACAAAGGAGCGAAATCCTGGGCGGCGCCGCGGCGCCCCTGGCTTCTCATCACGGCGCACCGGGGCGCCGCGGTGCACACTTTGGGAACCACCGGGTTAGGGGCTGCACAGTACCTCAGCTCGTTTGACTTGATGTCTGAGTACTGGCAGAACGCCTTGACTGATGGGGAAAGGAGAGGTCAGCATTCTCCACACCAGATGAGCATTTCCAGTTCCGGGTTATGCCATTTGGAATGAATAATGCCCCTGCCACCTTTCAGAGGTTGGTCAACCAGGTGTTGGTTGGACTGGATGAGTGCAGTGGCACCTACCTGGATGACATTGCAGTGTTCAATGTCACATGGGAAGAACATCTGTGCCACCTCTGGGAAGTGTTGTTGGCACTGCGGAAGGCAGGCCTCACGATCAAGGCGAGCAAGTGCCAGATCGGGCAGGGTTCTGTGGTGTACTTGGGACACCAAGTTGGGAGCGGCCAGGTGGCGCCTCTTCAGCCCAAGATTGAAACCATCCTGGCTTGGGAACCCCCCAAAACCCAGACCGAGGTGAGGGCCTTCTTGGGACTCACCCGGTAGTACCGGAGGTTTGCCAAGGGGTATGTTAACATTGTTGCACCCTTGACAGAGCTGACTCCCAAGAAGCAGCCAAAAAAAGTGATTTGGACTGACACCTGTCAGAAAGCTTTTGAGACCCTGAAGACTGCCATGTGCACGGCGCCCGTGCTCCTGGCATCCAACTTCTCCAAAGAGTTCCTTGTACAGACAAACGCTTCAAAGCATGGTGTAGGGGCGGTTCTCTCACAGATTACTGAGGTGGGCTTTGACCAACCTGTAGCCTTCATCAGTAGGAGGTTAGTTCCACGGGAACAGAGGCGGAGTGCAATTGAGAGTGAGGCATTTGCTGTGGTCTGGGCACTGAAGAAGCTAAGGCCCTACCTGTTTGGGACTCACTTTCGGGTTCAGACAGACCACAGGCCCCTCAGATGGTTGATGCAGATGAGGGGTGAGAACCCAAAGCTGTTGAGGTGGTCCATTTCCCTACAGGGTATGGATTTCACGGTGGAACATCGCCCTGGTACAGATCACGCCAAAGCTGACGGTCTGTCCAGATTTTTCCGCCTTAGTGATGAGAACTCCCTGGGGTAGGGTAGTTCTCCCCACATTTCAGCTGGAGAGGACACATGTTAGACCTGGCACCTTGGCGTGGGTCTCCCTTCCACTTTTTGTTACTGTGCCTCATGTGTTTTGCTGGTGTTAGCTGCTCAGAGCACTGTGCCACTGCCAATCAGTGCCATAGTGCAAGTGCTCCCTGTGTAAAATGTATATGTTGACTGGATTTCATAATGGGCTTATTTGGTTTACTGTCAGACCCCAGTAAAGTGCACCAGGAGAGCCCAGGGCTAGTAAATCCAAATGCTGCTAGTGGGCTTGCAGCACTGGTTGTGCCACCCACAGAAGCGGCCCAGTAAAATGTGTCTAAGGTCTGCCATTGCAGAACCTGCGTGCAGTCTGGTACTGTCATGCTGACTGGGCCAGTGCACCCACTTGCTAGTCCCTAAACCTTCCCTTTACTTCATGTGAGTCACCCCTGTGGTAGGCCCAAGGGCAGGGTGCATTGTAAGTATAAGGTAGGACAAGCCCTGATGTGTGTGGAATGACCTAATAGTGAATTACAGCCATTTTCGTTTTTCACTATTGCAAGGCTACCTGTACCCATAGGCCAGAATGGGCTGTTAGAATTGTTACATTCTATGATCCTAACAGACTCAGGGAACACAGTAGGAATTTGAGTTTAGCATGCCTGAACTCAGAATAATAAACTACATCTTTTAGTGAAGTTTATTTTAATGTTCTGTGTTTGCAAATACCACTTTTAGAAAGTTGGTATTTGCTTGCCTAACCATTTCAGCCCGCCTCTGCTATGATGTGTATCTGCTGTCTGGTTTCTGTGCGTGACAGGGCTGGGGGATTCCAGAGGCCAGGGGTAGGTAGCCTGGTGGTGAATAGAGAGATTTACATCCAGATGGGTGGGAGGAGTGCACCTGGACTCTGAATAGGGCTGTGCTCTGCCACCACAATGCTGGCTCCACCTCCTGTGGAGCGCCTGATGTCTCTAGCCTGCTCCCTGAATGAAAAGTCAGAGACATGTCAACAAAGGGCTCAGGAACTGGTTCTGGCTGGAAAAGGCCCCTCAACCCCAGAGGAACAAAGGAATTAGGGGTATAAGTATTGGGACCCTGCTCCCAAGAAATTAGATCCTGCTTTGACAAGAAGAAACCTCTGCCCGACGAGAAGGAACTGGGAAAGCTGTAAGGAGGAGTACTGTCCCTGACCTGGGGGATTGGCCTGCAGTGGTTGCCTTGCTGCTGAAGGAGAGGAGAAAGACTACAAAAAGACTTTGCTTCAACTTGTGCAAAAGATCTCCAAGGGCTTGTATGTGAGCTTGCCCCCTGAACGAAGTCCCAGGACCAGTGGACTTCATCCGCCTCGCAATCCGCTGCTGGAAACGCTGTTTTCAGTATTTGCCGAGGCCGGGAGCTGTGGACGCCTCATACAACCAAATTGTGTCCAGCAACGCACCGTACCCCGCCTGTCCGCCTCAATCAACGCGATCCACGAACCGTAGATCGCACCGTGACTAGCCGACCTCTCCGCGTACAAACGCTTTGCCTCATCGAGTCATCCTGGTTGGTACGATCCGCACACTGCCGCCGAAGTTCACCGCTGCCGATCGTATCTGAAAGGGGAGTACGCTCCGTACGTCCGCCTCGCACCGCAGTCAAGACTGAAGCCACGGCTCGCGCAGTACGGCTCGTATGCCGCATCGTAAGCTGAACGTCTCGCATCCAGGACCGTCCGCCTCACTCCACGCAGCCCCCCGCTCTACGCCTCGCACCGACAACTGCACAAGCCGGGGCTCGCACCGTAAGGGGCCGACAACGCTTCTGGATCACCTTCTTTTTACAGCGCATCGTCCGTGCCGGACACAATGAAACTAAGGTTCTGTGAACGACTCTCACTGCATTTGGGTGCGCACCGGACCGGACTGTCCGCTGCGCCCGTTTGACTCTTTCTGGGCATTTTCATCACCGTGAGAGCTGGACAAAGGGTACGAATCGCACAGAACTCTAAAATACGCATTTTTAACCAGAACTTTGCATTGCTAACAGTATTGTGGTTAATTTTTGTCGTTATTTGGTCTTATGCTAAGTCTTATATAAAAGCTAACTATTTTTTATATAAAACCTGTGTGGTGTCCATTTGTAGTGTTGTCACTTGATTACTGTGTGTGGTTACAACTGCTTAACTTACATCGCCTCTGAGATAAGCCTTGACTGCTCGCGCCACGCAACCTAGAGGGTGAGCAGGGGTTATTTTGAGAGGGTAATTCCCTTGCCCTGACTAGAGGAGAGGGTCCCTGCTTGTCACAAGTACCTACCTGTGCCAACCAGAGATCCCCAATTCTAACAAACAGCAAAAGCTAGAGGCTGAGAGGGCCTTCGCCAGGGAGAAATTCGCTCTGGAGGGTAGATTATCCCCTGAGCACAGTTATAGTTTTCTGGATTCCCCAGGGAGGGTTGAGTCCAGTGGTGGCAGCAATATAGAGACCAGTGCAGAAAATCCCATTCCCAGTTCCCAGAGATTGGTACCTTGTTCCAGAGAGGAGGAGTACAGGTTAAAGTTCAGGGACAGTAGGAAACTGTCTCACCACTCTTGGGAGGAGTTTGTGGATGAATGTAATGAGACAATGGTCGCTTGGGTAAGGCTTAACCCGGAACAGGATTTGGATGGACTGTTCAAGTTGGTTCTCAAAGAGAAAATGATCAGTGTTTGTTGTCCAGGGTTGTGTCAACACCTGTTGAGGTGTGACTCCTTTTGTCCTTGGGAGCTTGCTCAGGAAGCAGAGCACTGGGAAAGTGTCAGAGGTTCTGAAGAGTCATTGGTGAGTGATCCCAAAAGTAGTGGTTCAGGTATCTTCCAGCCCAGAGCGGTGGAAGAGGTTCAGAGTAGCCCAGCTAGGTCCCAGGATAGCGAGATGGGTGTAGGGGCTCACAGCCTGTCTCAGTGGAGTAGGAGTGAGTGCGTGACAGAGCGCCCAGATGCCCGAAACCCTGTCTCAGAGAATGGATGGTTTCTTCAGGGAACACCAGGTTGGGGACCTAGGCTGCCCTGTTAATCCATTTGAGGAGGATCTCCTAGTGTCTAGAGGACCTTGAGCATCTGTAAATAGAGCTCCAGTGGTTCTAGTGTCCGGCAGTGCCACTCCAGTTGGGAGGGCACAGAAGTCCGAAGTGAGGAGTGAATGGGGGGGGGTGTTCCCCAGTGGAAGAACCAGTGGACCAGGAACTAGCCAGTTGGGCTATGATTCCTTAGAGGGACCAGGGTGACACCACTTCTGTTCTGGGGGATCTTTGTGCACTGTCAGATGGACAGGGGTCGGGAGATCTGCGCCAGACAGACAGTCACACAACATATGAGTCATGTGTTAGCCTCAGGGGGATAGTGTGTGAGTCCCCTGAAGTCCTGAAGTGCCAGGCAAGTATTCCGCCAAAGGTTTTAGACTCAAGGTTGGGAGGCCAGTTTCAGGATCAGCCTGACCTGAAGGGTAGGACGTCTGTAACCAGCGTCCTGACCGGTTCATCTTCCAGGGGTACCACTCCAGTTGGGAGGGTGCAGAACTCTGGAAGGGGGTGCAGAGGGTGGGAGTCCTCACCTCTGACCCCGGTGCAACCTGAGGGGTTAAACCCTAGGTTGGGAGAGTGGTGTTCTAAGGGTACCTCTCAAATGAGGAGAGGGCGGAACCCTAGAAGGAGAGGTAGGGGGAGGAGAGCCTTCCCCGTGACTTCTGGTCCGCCTGAGGGTGCAGACCCTAGGTTGGAGGATCAGTGGCAGTCTAGAACTGTCCTACAGAGAGGAAGAGTGGAGAATGGCTACTAAGTGCCAGGGGTTACTACCCCCCACTCTGTGAATAGGCAAGGACCAGTGGCACCTGGGTGGAAGGGCCTGGTCCTGGTCGCGGACAGCTGGAGAGCACCAGTGGGGTAGCCCAGTTGTTCCAGACAGCTTTTTCAGAAGGAACCACATGGGTTGGTGATTGGTCTGCCCTGTGTTTTGGCTGGAAGGGGGTTGTGTTGGACTTGTCCCTTTTGGCAGGCTCACCCCTAAACTTTTTGCTTTTAATTGTGACCTGGTGTTAGTTGCTTTTGGCTTTGGCGCACTTTAACACTGTGTCCCAGGAAAAGTACGTGCGCACTCTGAGTGCATGCTGTGAGGTTGGCCTGCCCTCCCATAGGAATGCATGGGGAATGTATGTGTCCACGGTAGTTCCTGATGTGTGGGGAGTGCAGGGGCGAGTTTTGTATGTGCGGACTCGTAAGATTAAATGCTGCGCGATGATGTGCGCAGATTTAATGTATCTGGTGTGGAAGCGCCACTTCTAGAAGTTGGCATGTCTGTGTAGTAAATGTGAATTGACTGTCTGGCTTGGGATTGGCTGGGGCTGGCTGGTGTGCCTGGCTCCAAGAGTCAGGATGGGTGTGCCCGGTGGTGAATGGGGAGATCTGCATGTTGATGGCAGGGCAGTGCACCTGGGATCTGAATAGGGCTGGGCCTTCCCTACACAATGCTGGCTTTGCCCCCTATGGTGCGACTGATGTCCCTAGCCTGTCCTCTGAATGGGGAGAGGGGCTGAGCACAACAAAGTGCTCCAAAAGCAGTTGCATCTGGTTTTCCCCCTTAATCCTGACTTTTGAGACAAAGGAAATGTGTATATAATAAGAAAGGGGCTGTGACCCCATGGAAGTGGTTCTCTTGTTCCTGACCTGAAAGGGGGGCCTGCTGCTGCTGGGCGCCAGGAGGACACCGCCCCTGGGGACTGCCTCCCTGTTGGAGGGCCCTGTGAGCTGGCCCCTGGGCCCAGCCTTCGCCCCCCTGCTTTCCTAAGGACTTTTCCTGAATTTTGCCTTGTAGCGCTTGGGAGCGCTTTATTCTTCCTTGTAGTGCCTGGGAGCACTTGATTTTGCCCTCTGAGGAAGCACTAGACCGAGGTGTCTTGCAGCGCCGAGTTTCTACCCCCGGGAGGAAGGCTGGTGCCTGCAGCGAGGAGCGGCGTCGTGGGGATCCCCCCAGCCTTGTGCATTTGAAATACCCCTAGCGGGTGCCCACCCCACTAGGGGCTTTGTGCCATTACCGTTTTTAATGTCCCTTAGCGGGTGTTCACCCCGCCAGGGACTCTGCCTTTAACCGAGTGCCTACCCCGTCTCACCGCCGCGGGCCCAGGGATCCGCGGCCGAGCTGCTGCTGACGTCACGAGGATGCCGTGCTGGGATTGGTCTCAGCCGCGGGCGTGGCCTCGCAAAGAAAGGGGGCTCGAGCAGCAGCAGCCGCACCACGAGGCGGAAGGGATCCGAGAAACCCCCGGTCCCCGGGGGGGGGGGGGAGCGGTCGAGGCGAGAAGAGCACCGGGAGACAGCCGCCCGGTGAGTGTCGACGGGCTGGGGAGAGCTCCGGGCAGGTTTGGAGTGCCGGAGACTCAGTATGTGTCGAACGGCCCCGTCTGGTCAGCGGGCCTCTCCAACAAGAGGCACCTTTTGCTTCACGAGTCCCCAGAGCGAGACTCCAACGTGGGAAGCATTTGTTGATTTTGGAGCCCATGAGGCTCCCAGGGGCATTTCTGTTTCAGAGCCCACGTGGCTCCCACACCCACGGGGGCATATTGGTTTTAGAGCCCACGAGGCTCCAACGTCTTGGGGGCATAGTTGTACTTAGAGCCCACGAGGCTCCAACGTGGGGCAGCATTTGATGATTTAGAGCCTACCTGGCTCCAACGTTGTTTGGGGGTTATTTTGCTATGTAGGATTCCCCAGAGGCCCCAGAGGAGAGCCAGGAGGCACGCTGGTGCCAGGCTCAGTTTCCCCAGCTGCCCAGCACTTACTGGGCAGCTGCAACGTTTAGGTGGTTGCCTGCGCATTGCTGCATTTGCAGCTGGTAGCCCTGACATTGTTGGACAAAGGGCGTTTGAGCCCCTGAAAGGCCAAGTTGGCCTGGGGTCAGTAAATGTGATTCTTGCACAAGGTGATTACCTACTGTGTTCACACTGTTTATGCCCTTGTGTGATTTATGCGTAATGTGCAATGCCTTTATGCCTATACCTCTAAATGTGTTTCAGGATTAGGAGGTTGTTTTGCCTAGTATAGGTAATACTAGTGAGTTTGTGTCCCTGCGTGATCTAGGCCTAAGGTGATTAGGGTTGCGTAGTGTGTACCTACCTTTTACCAGTGGTTACTGGTTGTGTCCTACAATAGGTATTTTATGCTAAGTACTATTTCTACCAACTGCTGATTCTGACAGTGGCCCACGTGGCCCTGTCCTGTGTATATAATCCCCTGTAAATATTGTCCAGTGCCAGTTGGCACAGTGTACCTGTGTGGTTATGATCTAATGTGTTTATGGTAATACAAAAGCTATTTTTATACATAACCTTGTGTTGAGTTCCTTTTTGTGGTGTGCCTAGTGTGTTGCTGCTGTGTGTGTGTGTTGCACAAACGCTTTACAAATTGCCACCGAGACAAGCCTGACTGCTCGTGCCAAGCTACGAAGGGGGTGAGCAGGGGTTATCTTGGCGTGTGACTCCCTTGCTTGGCGCAAGCCTTAGCCAACCAGAAATCCAATTTCTAACACTGTGCAACATCACTAAGAGGTAGCACCGCACCATGGATGCCGTGTAGCTTCGATAAGAGGTAGCACCGTACTGGGGATGCTGTGTAGCATCGGTAAGAGGTAGCACTGCACTGGGGATGCTGTGCAGCATCGGTAAGAGGTAGCACTGCACTGGGGATGCTGTGCAGCATCGGTAAGAGGTAGCACAACACTTTGATTGTGGTGCAGCTTTGGTAAGAGGTAGCACTGCATGGTGGCTGCAATGCAGCAACAGTAAGGGGTAGCACCACACTGGGGCTGCTGTGCAGCATCAGTAAGAGGTAGCACCGCACTGGGGATGCTGTGCAGCATCGGTAAGAGGTAGCACCACACTGGGGATTCTGTGCAGTATCGGTAAGAGGTAACACCACACAGTGGAGGATGTGCAGCATCAACAAGAGGTAGCACCACATGGTAGATACTGTGCATCATCGGTAAGGGGTAGCACCACACTGTGGATGCTGTGCAGCATCAGTAAGAGGTAGCACCATGTTAGAATTGGGGGTCTCTGGTTGGCGCAAGTAGGTACTTGTGGCAAGCAGGGACCCTCTCCTCTAAGTCAGGGCAAAGGATGACCCTTCAGAATTACCCTTGCTCACCCTCTAGGTGCGTGGCGTGAGCAGCCAAGGCGATTCTCCAGGCGTTAGTCAGTTAAGCATTTGTAGACACACACACAGTAAAATATACCAATCCCCCCACAAATGGACACCAGGCTGTGAGTATATAAAAATACGCTTCTTTATGTAAAATATATATATCTCTTAGGTCAGACTTATCACAAGATCAAATAACGTTTCTGGGGTGCCCACAGGTTGTAAATAGGCAAGCTTTCTTTGTTGTAGTTCAAAAATGTACTTTCAGTCTTTAAGATGGATGTTTTCCTGCAGTGGACCTTTCAGGATGGCTCTCTTAGTTCCTGGGGGGTATTGAGGGTCACACTGCTCCTTCCCAACTTGTTGCAGCCAGCCCAGGGGCTCCGGGATGCTTTCTGCCCGTTCCGGGCCGAGATCGGGGCCCGACCGCCCAAAGCTCACGCTTCCCGCGTGGGACGCGTTCGGCCCTGCCGGGGCTGGTGATGCGCACGGCCCCCACGGGTCTGGGGGACTCAGGCGGGGGTTAGTGCTGGCCTCAGAGCGGCCCACGGAAGGCAAGGGCCAAAGGACCTGGGGCCGCTCCTGTCACTGTGGCCGGGGCGCTGGATGCAGCCTGTGATTTCCCTCGCCCGCCTGGATCGGATTCCAGCGGGAGGGGCTGGAGCGCTCGCACAGAGCGGAGCGGCGCCGCGAGCAGGGACAGAGAGCGGTGCGAGTCAGCTGCGAAAGGCGGCTCGCACCACAGCTGATCTGGAGGCCGGGGGCACTCGTAGGCAGGGCGGCTGGCACAACAAAAAGGGGGAAAACAAACGTTGCGGGCCCCGAGCCCGTTGACGGTCTCGGTGGCGGCTTTCCTCCGGGGACAAAGGCGAGGTGCCCAGCAGCTCGGTCAGAGCGAGGCTGGCACCCGAGGCGTCCGTCCAAGTCGGAGGTCTGTCCCCTGGGTCTGTTTTGCGTCCGGTAGGGATTTCTGGCGGGAGGGTGAGGCACAGCAGCGGGCCCTCTTTAGGCGGTCGACACAGCGATCCCCTCAGCGGGGGAAGAGCGGCTCAACGGAGCGGAGCTCTTCCTCGGCGGGGACGAGGAGACACAGTCGGTCACGGCCTCAGGGAGGGGCTGGGGGGCACCACAGCAGCGAGCCTTCCAGGCGGTCAACACAGCGATCTCCTCAGCGGGGGAAGAGCGGCTCAACGGAGCGGAGCTCTTCCGCGGCGGGGACGAGGAGACACAGTCGGTCACGGCCTCAGAGAGGGGCTGGGGGGGCACCAAAGTCACAGCTCCGGCAGTAGTAGATATCCCGGTTAATTACCGGCAGACGAGCAGAGGCAGGTTGAGCCAGATGGTCCTGTGGCTCAGGTCAGGGGGCAAGCTCAGTCAAGCCCTTGGAGAATGTTTCAGCACAAAGCAGCAAAGTCTTTTCCTATCAAGTCTTTTCCTCTCCTTTCTCAGCAAGGCAAGCAGCAGGCCAGTTCTCCCAGCGTCTCTTCTCCTTCTAGTCGGGCAGAGGTCCTTCGTGGTGAAACAGGATTCTAATTTACAAGGAGCAGGGCTCCTACTTTTATACACAGTTTCTTTTGTTCTCCCTGGCCAGGGGGGCCTCTGCATAACTGCTCTCAGCTCCTGAGCACTTGTGGTGGGTACTTCTGCTGCTGCATTCAGTGTGAGGGCAGGCACATCAGCCGCTCCCCAGGGGGGCGGAGCCGGCATTGTGAAGACAGGGGCAGCCTGAGCACTCTGTTGACAAGCTTCGGCCTTTCCTGGGCCAGGTGCAGGCTGAGTCATCAGTCGCTCCCCAGGAGGGCGGAGCCAGCATTGTGGTGGCAGAGCACAGCCTGATGCATCATTCAGGGGAAACTCCCACCACCCACTAAGGTGTCATCTGGCTATTCACTACCTGTCAACTCCCAGCCCTGTCACTCACACACACCAGACAGTCAGATCCACATCCAAGCAGAGGCGGGCTGAAATGGTTAGGCAAGCAAATGCTAACTTTCTAAAAGTAGCATTTGCAAACACAGGATATTAAAATAAACTTTACTAAAAGAAGTATTTTATTATTCTGAGTTCAGGCATACTAAACATTAATTTCTACCATGTTCCCTGAGCCTGCTGGGATTATAGAGTGTAATAATTCCAGCAGCCCATCTGGCCTAGAAGGGAACTGGTAGCCTTACAATAGTGAAAAACGACTTTGGCAGTAATTCACTATTAGAACATGCCACACACATCTGGGCATGTTCTACCTTATACTTACAATGCACCCTGCCCTCAGGCCTACCATAGGGGTGACTAATATGAAGTTAAGGGAAGGTTTAGGGGCTGGCAAGTGTGTGCACTTGCCCAGCCAGCATGACAGTACCAGACTGCACGCAGGTTCTGCAATGGCAGACCCTCGACACATTTTAAGGCTGCTTCTGTGGGTGGCGCAACCAGCGCTGCAGGCCCACTAGCAGTATTGGCATTCACAAGCCCTGGCACTCCTGGTGCACTTTACTGGGGACTGACAGTAAATCCAATGAACCAATCATGGACATCAATCACATGTATACTTTTCACAGGGAGAGCATATGCACTTTAGCACTGGTCAGCAGTGGTAAAAGTGCCCAGAGTCATTAAACCAACAAAAACAGGTCAGAGAGAGTATTGGAGGAAGGCAAAAAGTTTAGGGATGACCCTGCCAAGAGGCCCAGGTCCAACACAACCCCCTTCCAGCCAAAACGCAGGGTAGACCAATCACCACTGTGATGGGCTTCCCTGCTTTGGGCGATAGAACCTGGACCTGGCCCGCAACAGCAGGGGCACACTCCAGTTCTATGCCAATCTGAACCTATTTCAAATCCTCTGTCCATACTCTCAGGGTCCACCAAGCCAATCCCTGGGGCACCCTTTTCTTCCCCTGTGGACACCACCTGTGCAGCCTCTAACCTTAACTGGCTCACAGGTGTGTCCCAACAGGCAGTCATCAAATCACAGTGGCCACTGACAGTAGTCAGGGCTGAGACCCAGGCCTTATGCCTTTCAGGGCTTTCAAACCTCTGTGGCCTCAGAGAGCGGGGGGCAGTAGCCCCAGGTGCTTGGCACCTTTTGTCCCTTCTCTCTTCTGTTAGTCCAGGTATGCTATCCTGGCACTGACCCACCAGCCCCAGGCCTGTAGCTGGCGGCTGGACCAAACACTGGGGTGGCCTCTCCCACACCCGGTCCTCTTCCTTGGGGCTCTGTACCCCCCCACCTGGAGTGGTACCCCCTTCCAGAATTGTCAGGGCACCTGTGGCAGGTGATCTGCACAATTCTCCCACCAGTTCAGGGGTGCTATCCTGCAACTGGGGCACCAGGTCAGGGGGGACACCCTGCACCTGGCCCTTAAACCTAGGGTCTAAACCCTCAAGTCGCACCGGGGTCAGAGGCGAGGACTCCCTCCCTCTGCACCCCCTTCCAGAGTACTGCCCACTCCCAACTGGAGTGGTACCCCTAGAAGTGACATGGGTCAGGACACTGATTACAGTGGTCCCACCCTCCAGGTCAGACAACACCTGAACCTGGCTCTCCAACTCAGGGACCCAACCCTGCAGTTGAACAATTGCCTGGCGCACCAGGACTTCTCGGGGAGCACACATGCCCCCCCTGAGGGTGGCACGTAGCTCCTGTGCCGTGCAACAGTCTGCCTGGTGCAGATCTCCCAACCCCTGTCCCTCTGACAGTGCGGGAAGATCCCCCAGGACAGAAGTGGTGTCCCCCTGGTCATTCACTGGGGACGCAGCCCTGCTGGCTGGCCCCTGACCCACTGGTTCTTCCACTGGGGACTCTCTCCCCCTCTCGCCCCTCCTTCTGGACTTCTGCACCCTCCCAACTGGAGCGGTACTGCCAGTCACCAGAACTACTGGAGCCCTGTTTACAGAGCCTCCACGTTCTCTAGCCACTGGGGGATCCCCCTCAGAGGGTGACTCATCCGGACAGCCTAGGCTCCCCACCTGGTGTTCCCTTAAAGAACCATCCAGGCTCTGAGACTGAGGTTGGGCACTACCGGGACAACACCCATTCTCACTCCTTCCCCCTAAGGACAGGACGTGAGGCCCTACACCCCTCTCACTACTACAGGACCTAGCTGGGCTACTCTGCGCCACTTCCACCACTCTGGGCTGGAAGATACCTGAGCCACTCCCCACAGGATCACACCCCAATGCCTCTCCAGACCCTCTGGAATCCACCACAAGGTCTGCCTCCAATGTGAGCTCCCTGGGGTCAGAGAACTCACTCTCAAACAGGTGTTGGCATAGCTCTGGAAAACTGGGACTTAAAGTATGCTCTCCCACAATTGGATTACACAGCCCCCTAGCAGGGTTAACCAAACTATCCTTCACCTCACCATCCAGCGCCTCACACACATACCCCACACCATTCTTCTGAGACTGGCCAGACAGTAGCGGACTGTCTCTGTCACGCAACCCACACTCTTCTGGGCGGTCCTTACACTCACCCACCAGGACCTCAACCATGGGGGAATCCCTCCCACCACTAGGACCATGAACTCCTACACCAGCCACCCTATTCCCTTCAGGGACGCTGCGCACTACTGGAGCTACCTCATGCCCTTGAACCTCCTGGTGTATGTTAACCCCCTCCAAGTCAGGTGCCATATCTCTAGGTGCGCGCGCTATGCTGTCAGCACTAGATACCTGAATGTTGCTGCCACCATCTGAGCTGGACTCCACCTCCAACTCAGCAAAGCTCAATCTGCGAGCTACACAAATCTCTGGATGTTGGGCGGAAGCCCTCCTGGCTTCAAGCTCCAAATCAAGTTCTTTCATCCTAAAGTAGTGATCTCTTTGGCGTTTTAGCGCCTCCATGGCTAATTTTTGGCTTTCCATTGCCAATTTATGCTTGTCCATTTCCATTTGTCCTTTTAATTTCGCCATCTCTATTTCATGTGCCCTGGTTGCTGCCTTGTCTGCCAACTCCTCTGGCGACAAGCATCTGGTTGCTGCCTTTTCCATCCTCACTGAACCAGGCATGACGTTTCACAAGCACATGGAGATCTCCCAGCAAAAATAAAAAATGGAAACCTGTGGCTATGTTATAGATCTGCTCTCACTATGTGGTGATCAGCAATTCACTGTATGTCAACTACAAATGCAAATTCGCAAATCCTCACCGCTGCGACCAATGTTAGAATTGGGGGTCTCTGGTTGGCGCAAGTAGGTACTTGTGGCAAGCAGGGACCCTCTCCTCTAAGTCAGGGCAAAGGATGACCCTTCAGAATTACCCTTGCTCACCCTCTAGGTGCGTGGCGTGAGCAGCCAAGGCGATTCTCCAGGCGTTAGTCAGTTAAGCATTTGTAGACACACACACAGTAAAATATACCAATCCCCCCACAAATGGACACCAGGCTGTGAGTATATAAAAATACGCTTCTTTATGTAAAATATATATATCTCTTAGGTCAGACTTATCACAAGATCAAATAACGTTTCTGGGGTGCCCACAGGTTGTAAATAGGCAAGCTTTCTTTGTTGTAGTTCAAAAATGTACTTTCAGTCTTTAAGATGGATGTTTTCCTGCAGTGGACCTTTCAGGATGGCTCTCTTAGTTCCTGGGGGGTATTGAGGGTCACACTGCTCCTTCCCAACTTGTTGCAGCCAGCCCAGGGGCTCCGGGATGCTTTCTGCCCGTTCCGGGCCGAGATCGGGGCCCGACCGCCCAAAGCTCACGCTTCCCGCGTGGGACGCGTTCGGCCCTGCCGGGGCTGGTGATGCGCACGGCCCCCACGGGTCTGGGGGACTCAGGCGGGGGTTAGTGCTGGCCTCAGAGCGGCCCACGGAAGGCAAGGGCCAAAGGACCTGGGGCCGCTCCTGTCACTGTGGCCGGGGCGCTGGATGCAGCCTGTGATTTCCCTCGCCCGCCTGGATCGGATTCCAGCGGGAGGGGCTGGAGCGCTCGCACAGAGCGGAGCGGCGCCGCGAGCAGGGACAGAGAGCGGTGCGAGTCAGCTGCGAAAGGCGGCTCGCACCACAGCTGATCTGGAGGCCGGGGGCACTCGTAGGCAGGGCGGCTGGCACAACAAAAAGGGGGAAAACAAACGTTGCGGGCCCCGAGCCCGTTGACGGTCTCGGTGGCGGCTTTCCTCCGGGGACAAAGGCGAGGTGCCCAGCAGCTCGGTCAGAGCGAGGCTGGCACCCGAGGCGTCCGTCCAAGTCGGAGGTCTGTCCCCTGGGTCTGTTTTGCGTCCGGTAGGGATTTCTGGCGGGAGGGTGAGGCACAGCAGCGGGCCCTCTTTAGGCGGTCGACACAGCGATCCCCTCAGCGGGGGAAGAGCGGCTCAACGGAGCGGAGCTCTTCCTCGGCGGGGACGAGGAGACACAGTCGGTCACGGCCTCAGGGAGGGGCTGGGGGGCACCACAGCAGCGAGCCTTCCAGGCGGTCAACACAGCGATCTCCTCAGCGGGGGAAGAGCGGCTCAACGGAGCGGAGCTCTTCCGCGGCGGGGACGAGGAGACACAGTCGGTCACGGCCTCAGAGAGGGGCTGGGGGGGCACCAAAGTCACAGCTCCGGCAGTAGTAGATATCCCGGTTAATTACCGGCAGACGAGCAGAGGCAGGTTGAGCCAGATGGTCCTGTGGCTCAGGTCAGGGGGCAAGCTCAGTCAAGCCCTTGGAGAATGTTTCAGCACAAAGCAGCAAAGTCTTTTCCTATCAAGTCTTTTCCTCTCCTTTCTCAGCAAGGCAAGCAGCAGGCCAGTTCTCCCAGCGTCTCTTCTCCTTCTAGTCGGGCAGAGGTCCTTCGTGGTGAAACAGGATTCTAATTTACAAGGAGCAGGGCTCCTACTTTTATACACAGTTTCTTTTGTTCTCCCTGGCCAGGGGGGCCTCTGCATAACTGCTCTCAGCTCCTGAGCACTTGTGGTGGGTACTTCTGCTGCTGCATTCAGTGTGAGGGCAGGCACATCAGCCGCTCCCCAGGGGGGCGGAGCCGGCATTGTGAAGACAGGGGCAGCCTGAGCACTCTGTTGACAAGCTTCGGCCTTTCCTGGGCCAGGTGCAGGCTGAGTCATCAGTCGCTCCCCAGGAGGGCGGAGCCAGCATTGTGGTGGCAGAGCACAGCCTGATGCATCATTCAGGGGAAACTCCCACCACCCACTAAGGTGTCATCTGGCTATTCACTACCTGTCAACTCCCAGCCCTGTCACTCACACACACCAGACAGTCAGATCCACATCCAAGCAGAGGCGGGCTGAAATGGTTAGGCAAGCAAATGCTAACTTTCTAAAAGTAGCATTTGCAAACACAGGATATTAAAATAAACTTTACTAAAAGAAGTATTTTATTATTCTGAGTTCAGGCATACTAAACATTAATTTCTACCATGTTCCCTGAGCCTGCTGGGATTATAGAGTGTAATAATTCCAGCAGCCCATCTGGCCTAGAAGGGAACTGGTAGCCTTACAATAGTGAAAAACGACTTTGGCAGTAATTCACTATTAGAACATGCCACACACATCTGGGCATGTTCTACCTTATACTTACAATGCACCCTGCCCTCAGGCCTACCATAGGGGTGACTAATATGAAGTTAAGGGAAGGTTTAGGGGCTGGCAAGTGTGTGCACTTGCCCAGCCAGCATGACAGTACCAGACTGCACGCAGGTTCTGCAATGGCAGACCCTCGACACATTTTAAGGCTGCTTCTGTGGGTGGCGCAACCAGCGCTGCAGGCCCACTAGCAGTATTGGCATTCACAAGCCCTGGCACTCCTGGTGCACTTTACTGGGGACTGACAGTAAATCCAATGAACCAATCATGGACATCAATCACATGTATACTTTTCACAGGGAGAGCATATGCACTTTAGCACTGGTCAGCAGTGGTAAAAGTGCCCAGAGTCATTAAACCAACAAAAACAGGTCAGAGAGAGTATTGGAGGAAGGCAAAAAGTTTAGGGATGACCCTGCCAAGAGGCCCAGGTCCAACACACCACATGGTGGATGAGGTGCAGGCATCAGTAAGAGACAGCACCACATGGTGGATGCAGTGCAGGCATCAGTAAGAGACAGCACCACATGGTGGATGCAGTGCAGGCATCAGTAAGAGGTAGCACCACACTTTGGATGCAGTGCAGCATAGGTAAGATGTAGCACCACACTGTGGGTGCTGTGCAGCATTGGTAAGAGGTAGCACAGCACTATGGATGCTGTGCAACATTGGTAAAAGTTAACACTGCACTGTGAATGTTTGCAGCATGGGTAAGAGGTAGCACCACACTTTGGATGCTGTGTTGCATTGGTAAGAGGTTGCATCACATTGTGGATGCTGTGTAGCATCCGTAAGAGGTATCACAGCACGGTGGATGTAGTGCAGGCATCAGTAAGAGGTAGCACCACACTGTGGGTGTTGTGCAGCATCAGTAAGAGGTAGCACTGCATGGTGGAGGTCGTGCACCATCAGCAAGAGGTAGCACCACACGGTGGATGCTGTGCAGCATTGGTAAGAGGTAGCAGCGCACTCTGGATGCCTTGCAGCATGGGTACGAAGTAGCACTGCACTGTGAGTGCTGTGCAGCATCGGTAAGAGTTAGCACCAAACAGTGGAATCTGTGCCGCATTCATAAGAGGTAGCACAGCATGGTGAATGCTGTGCAGAATCAGTAAGAGGTAGCACCACACTATTGATGCTGTGCAGCATGAGTAAGAGAAAGCACCACACTATTGATGCTTTGCAGCATGAGTAAAAGAAAGCACCACACTATGGACGCTGTACAGCATGAGTAAGAGAAAGCACCGCACTGTGGATGCAGTGCAGTATCGGTTAGAGGTAGTGCAGCAAGAGATGCTCTGCAGCATGGGTAAGAGGTAGCACCACACGGTGGATGCTGTGCAGCATTGTTTAGAGGTAGCACCGCATGACTGCTGCGATGCAGCATCGGTAAGAGGTAGCACTGCACTGTGGGTGCTGTGCAACACGTGTAAGAGGTAGCACCGCACTGTGGATGCTGTGCAGCATGGGTAAGAGGTAGTACTGAACTGTGGATGCTGTGCAGCATCAAAAAGAGGTCGCCCGACCCTGTGGCTGCTGTGCAGCATCGGTAAGAAGTAGCACTGCACTGTGGGTGCTGTGCAGCATCAGCAAGAGGTAGTACCACACTGTGGGTGCCGTGCAGCATCAGCAAGAGGTAACACACACAGTGGATGTGGTGCAGCATTGGTAAGAGGTTGTTCCGCCCTGTGGATGCTGCACAGCATCAATAAGAGGTAGCACTGCACTCTGGGTGCTGTGCAGCATGGATAACAGGCGGCATCACACTTTGCATGCTGTGCAGCATTACTAAGCAGTGGAACCGCACTGTGGATATTGTGCAGCATAGGTAAGAGTTAGCACCACACTATGGACGCTGTGCAGCATGGGTAAGAGGTAGCACAGTACGGTGGGTGATGGTGAACATCAGTAAGAGATAGCACCACACTATGGACGCTGTGCAGTATGTATAAGAGGTAGCACCACACTGTGGATGCTGTGAAGCATCCGTAAGAAGTAGCACAGCACGGTGGATGTGGTGCAGGCATCAGTAAGAGGTAGCACCACACTGTGGTTGCTGTGCTGCATCTGTAAGAGGTAGCACCGCAACAGTGGATGTGGTACATCATTGGTAAGAGGTAGTTCCGCACGGTGGATGCTGTGCAGCATTGTTAAGAGGTAGCACTGCACTGTGGGTGATGTGCAGCATGGTTAAGAAGCAGCAACGCACTTTGCCTGCTGTGCAGCGGCAGTAAGCGGTAGAAACACACTGTGGATATTGTGCAGCATCGGTAGGCGGTAACACCACACTGTGGGTGCTGTGCAGCATCAGCAAGAGGTAGCACCACACTGTGGGTGCTGTGCAGCATCGGCAAGAGGTAGCACCACACGGTGGATGTGATGCAGCATTGGTAAGAGGTTGTTCTGCCCTGTGGATGCTGGGCAGCATCGATAAGAGGTAGCACTGCACTCTGGGTGCTGTGCAGCATGGATAAGAGGTGGCATTGCACTTTGCGTGCTGTGCAGCATTAATAAGCGGTAGAACCGCACTGTGGATATTGTGCAGCATCGGAATGAGTTAGCACCACACTGTGGATGCTGTGCAGCATGAGTAAGAGGCAGCACTGCACTGCGGATGCTGTGCGGCATCGGTAAGAGGTAGCACAGCACGGTGGGTGCTGTGCAGCATCAGTAAGAGGTAAGCAAAAACAACAGGTGATGGACAGAATGCAGAACAATGTCATACATTCACCCCAGTAAAGCGATCTGGGCCTAAATCCATCGTTTTTTTTGCTCACCATGCCTTTCCAGTTTGAACCCAGCCATATGCAAATCAGTCTTGACCCTGTGCCCCATGGGAACAGTCCAGCCCGAACTGCCAAGCCAGGTCCTCCCTGGACTGGAAACAAGCATCCAAGGACCGGTTTCGGGCTTTCAGCCCTCATCAGCCTGGATAGCTTGATTCCAGTGGCACGGAGAGCACGGGACTCACGTCTGATCATTCCCATTCCACTCGGGGTGACAAAAGCAAAAACAGGTGATGGACAGAATGCAGAACAATGTCATACATTCACCCCAGTACAGAGATCTGGGCCTAAATCCATCGTTTTTTTGCTCACCATGCCTTTCCAGTTTGAACCCAGCCATATGCAAATCAGTCTTGACCCTGTGCCCCATGGGAACAGTCCAGCCCGAACTGCCAAGCCAGGTCCTCCCTGGACTGGAAACAAGCATCCAAGGACCGGTTTCGGGTTTTCAGCCCTCATCAGCCTGGATAGCTTGATTCCAGAGGCATGGAGAGCACAGGACTCACGTCTGAGCATACCCGTTCCACTCGGGGTGACAAAAGCAACAGGTGATGGACAGAATGCAGAACAATGTCACACATTCACCCCAGTACAGAGATGTGGGCCTAAATCCATCGTTTTTTTTGCTCACCATGCCTTTCCAGTTTGAACCCAGCCATATGCAAATCAGTCTTGACCCTGTGCCCCATGGGAACAGTCCAGCCCGAACTGCCAAGCCAGGTCCTCCCTGGACTGGAAACAAGCATCCAAGGACCGGTTTCGGGCTTTCAGCTCTCATCAGCCTGGATAGCTTGATTCCAGTGGCATGGAGAGCACGGGACTCACGTCTGAGCATACCCGTTCCACTCGGGGCGACAAAAGCAAAAACAACAGGTGATGGACAGAATGCAGAACAATGTCATACATTCACCCCAGTACAGAGATCTGGGCCTAAATCCATTGTTTTTTTGCTCACCATGCCTTTCCAGTTTGAACCCAGCCATATGCAAATCAGTCTTGACCCTGTGCCCCATGGGAACAGTCCAAGCCCGAGCTGCCAAGCCAGGTCCTCCCTGGACTGGAAACAAGTATCCAAGGACCGGTTTCGGGCTTTCAGCCCTCATCAGCCTCGATAGCTTGATTCCAGTGGCATGGGGAGCACGGGACTCACGTCTGAGCATACCCGTTCCACTCAGGGTGACAAAAGCAAAAACAACAGGTGATGGACAGAATGCAGAACAATACCTCACAACGCTCTATAATATCCTCGTCAATTGATAAAGCTATTCCGCCGTGCACGTTCAACTCTCATAGCGATCTATCTCTGTGCCACTTCCATCTCCACAGTTATGCCAATATTCGCTAATGAGCATCCCATGTCATGATTCACCGCTACATCTCTATGTGCTTGATTTATAATGAACCTCTCTTTTCACGTCACTCACAGATAAACATTAGCTGTTCCTATGTTTTATTCTGTTTTACTTGCTCGCCTGAAGTCACTTGATTTGTGCACTCAAAAACAGTTGTTGACATGCTGAATACTTTACGTTTCTGGTGATTCGGACAGGTCACTGTCCTTTGTTTCCCTGTTTTTTATCCCAACAGGCGTTATTTGTATACACCAGGCAATTGTTATTTTCTAGTCCTGATGATGATCCCTCTAATTAATGAGCTTTGGATCCAAACGTCGTCATTTCAAAATAGTACCACTATGGTCAATTCTGTGTAATTAGTGTGGTCACTATTTGGCTAAGCTTGTTTTATTGAATACTAAATGCAAGCTACCACAGCTCTTAGTTTTTGCCTGTAACTCCGTTTGTTTAACTGTCTATTTGTTAATTCATTTCCCCCCACTTCCCTCCTTGTGTCGGGTGCAGGACTGCGTCCCATTGTAATGTTTTTTCGTATATTCCTGACTACATTTGAAACATTGTCACAATAAAAACTCTTTGTCCGGCTGGGCATTGAATATATATAGCACCCAACAAGGTCTATATCAAATTTTTCTAAATATTAATGTTTACTTAGGACCATTGTTTTCTTAATATTTGCATCAGTAAGAGTTAGCACCACACTATGGATGCTGTGCAGCTTGGGTAAGAGGCAGCACTGCACTGTGGATGCTGTGCAGCATCAGTGAGAGGTAGCACAGCACTTTGGATGCTGTGTAGCATCCGTAAGAGGTAGCACAGCGCGGTGGATGTAGTGCAGGTATCAGTAAGCGGTAGCACCACACTGTGGGTGTTGTGCAGCATCAGTAAGATGTAGAACTGCATGGTGGAGGCCGTGCAGCATCAGCAAGAGGTAGCACCACATGGTGCATGCTGTGCAGCATTGGTAAGAGGTAGCAGCGCACTGTGGATGCCTTGCAGCATGGGTATGAAGTACCACTACACTGTGGGTGCTGTGTAGTATCGGTAAGAGGTGGCACCAAACGGTGGAATCTGTGCCGTATTCATAAAAGGTAGCACAGCATGGTGAATGCTGTGCAGCATCAGTAAGAGGTAGCACCACATTATGGACGCTGTGCAGCATGAGTAAGTGAAAGCACCACACTATGGATGCTGTGCAGCATGGGTAAGAGGTAGTACTGAGCTGTGGATGCTGTGCAGCATCAACAAGAGGTAGTCCCACCCTGTGGATACTGTGCAACATCGGGAAGTGGTAGCACCGCTATTTGGGTGCTGTGCAGCATCGGCACGAGCGAGCAACACATGGTGTATGTGGTGCAAGATTGGTAAGAGGTTGTACAGCCCTGTGGATGCTGTGCAGTATCGATAAGGGATAACACTGCACTCTGGGTGCTGTGCAGCGTGGATAAGAGGTGGCATCACACTTTGCGTGCTGTGCAGCATTAATACGCGGCAGAACCGCCCTGTGGATTTTGTGCAGCATCAGTAAGAGTTAGCACCACACTATGGATGCTGTGCAGCATGGGTAAGAGGCAGCACTGCACTGGGGATGCTGTGCAGCATCGGTAAGAGGTAGCACAGCACAGTGGGTGTTGTGCAGCATCAGTAAGAGATAGCACCACACTATGGACGCTGTGCAGCATCGGTAAGAGGAAGCACCACACAGTGGATGCTGTGCAGCATGGGTAAGAGGTAGCACCAGCCTGGTGGATGCGGTGCAGGCATCAGTAAGAAGTAGCACCGCACAGTGGATGCGATTTCAGCATCAGTAAGATGTAGTTCCACACTGTGGGTGCTGTGCTGCATTTGTAAGAGGTAGCACCGCACAGTGAATGTTGTGCAGCATTGATAAGAGGTCGTTCCGCACTGTGGATGCTGTGCAGCATCAATAAGAGGTAGCACTTTTCTGTGGGTGATGTGCAGCATGGGTAAAAAGCAGCATCGCACTTTGCGTGCTGTGCAGCGTCAGTAAGCGGTAGAACCACACTGTGGATATTGTGTAGCATCGGTAACCGGTAGCACCACAATATGGATGCCGTGCAGCATGGGTAAGAGGTAGCACCGCACTGGGGATGCTGTGCAGCATCTGTAAGAGGTAGCACCACACTTTGGATGCAGTGCAGCATAGGTAAGACGTAGCACCACACTGTGGATGCTGTGAAGCATTGGTAAGAGGTAGCACCGCACTATGGATGCTGTACAGCATCGATAAGAGATTGCACTGCACGGTGGATGCTGGGCAGTATAGGTAAGAGATAGCACAGCAATGGATGCTCTGCAGCATGAGTAAGAGGTAGCACCACACTGTGGGTGCTGTGCAGCATCGATAAGAGGTAGCACCGCACTGTGGATGTAGTGCAGCATCGGTACGAGGTAGCACCGCACTATGGGTGCTGTACAGCATCGGTGAGAGGTAGCACCGCACTGTGGGTGCCGTGCAGCATCGGTAAGAGGTAGCACCACACTGTGGGTGCCGTGCAGCATCTGTAAGAGGTATCACCGCACTGTGGATGCTGTGCAGCATCGGTAAGAGGTAGCACCGCACTGTGGGTGCTGTGCAGCATCTGTAAGAGGTAGCACTGCACTGTGGATGCGGTGCAGCATCGGTGAGAGAAAGCATCGCACTATGGGTGCTGTGGAGCATCGTTGAGAGGTAGCACCGCACTGTGGGTGCTGTGCAGCATTGTTAAGAGGTAACAACACACTGTGGGTGCCGTGCAGCATCAGTAGGAGGCAGTACCACACTGTGGATGCTGTGCAGCATCGATAAGAGGTAGCACCACACTGTGGGTGCCGTGCAGCATCTGTAAGAGGTAGCACTGAACTGTGGATGCCGTGCAGCATCTGTAAGAGGTAGCACCGCGCCTCATACAGATGCTGTGCAGCATGGGTAAGGGGTGGTTGCATCCCACAGGTCCCAAAGGCGAGTTACACTTCCTGCTCTACCTCTCAGCTCTGAACAGTATCAGAAAAGGGGTCTGTGAAGCTATAGCGAGTTGTTATGGAGTTTGCAGATTCCCTTCCCTTGATTTTACTGAGCAGTTTCTCTCTAAAAGGCCATAGCAAGCCTTCTCATTAGGCTGCGTGGGGTGTCTGGGATTTTATTCTGAAGTTTGGTCTGTGTGGGGACAGAAAAAAGAGTGGTAAAGTACAGTGGATCCTAGGGGTACACACCTGGAGGTCAGGGAGACAGTGAATTTACATGCATGACTCCCCAAAGTACTGTAGCCCCAGGCCCCCCTTCCCCACCTAGTCACTAATTCTGCCCCTTGGATCCTTCTGCTGCCCTGCAGGGCCAGACAGGTGCGGGATCTGCTGCTGCGTCACTGTCTTCAGCCTTTTAGGTTAAGTTTTTGCATAAATCTTGCTCAGGTCTCTGAGCCTGAATGTACATCTCACTTCGAATTTTGTAGCTTGACACAATAACTGTAGCATATTTCAAAGAACAGTGGTCCCTAATCAATAGGGGATGTACGAGAATAAATATAGGCTAAATAGGTACTATATAGAGGGCATATTTAATACTAGACAACCACATTTTGTACGTGGCGCAGTGATTAAATATTAACCATGACCGAGCTAAGGTGGTAAGTGGAGACTAGAATGGCGCATCACCCGACACGTAATCACTGCGTCACGTACAAAATGTGGTTGTCTAGTATTAAATATGCCCTCTCATTATTTATGTTTTTTCCTCCCTTCTTTCCCTCTAATTTTCAACGTTCTGATGATATTATGTTTGGCTGAACTATTTCCCCACAGTCTGGGCTGTATTTTCTCATGTAAAAGGCATGCAATTGTTGTCCTGAAGATGAACTCTGAATTTAAATAGGGTTCGAAACGTCGCTCACCTGATCACACTATATGCCTATGAATTGTAAATATGATTGGAAGTAATAGTGTGTCTTTTCAACTTGTCTGTATATATTTATGAAAAACAGACTGTTTGTACTTGCCTCTACCTTCTTGTTTGTTCTTTCCTAAATGTGTTAGTCAGGCATCGGCTGGTGTCCTGCTTGTATACACACTACATTGTATATGTATTTTGATATACTCCAAATTAAACACTGCCCGGCTGGGCAAAGAATATAGTACCTATTTAGCCTATATTTATTCTCGTACATCCCCTATTGATTAGGGAGCACTGTTCTTTGAAATACGTAGCTACCCAAGGTCCTTAGCTCATCGCTTCTTTGGGTTGCCTTGTTCAATATAATAATACAATAACTGTAGCAGTCACTTCAGGACGCTCTTGGTAAAGTCCTCCTAATCAAAGGCATTTACTCTAATCATGAGGGCATTAAGATTAATTAATCTTTAGATAGGATTGGCAGGAACTGCAATTTTGATCTCTTGTTAAGGCAGATTACATTTGACCCTAAATACAGGAGAAACAGTGCTTGGAATGTACCACTCCGCTTCATTAGAGGGGCGCGGTCTTTGACTACGGATTTGGAATCTGGCACCAGCACTTCACAAGCCTCACTCATGCACGAGAAAGGCTGTACCTACCACAAAACAAACAGAAAAAATACAGTAATTTATAATGTGATTAGGAAACACACAGATCCATACCACAGTTTCTGCAGTTTGCAGCTGGGATGTTTTAGGCCTTCGCACAACTTCTTCACTCCAGCATCTTCCAGATGATTGGCTAACATGTCGAGCTCTGTGAGAGATGTGTTTGTTTGCAGGACAGAGGCGAGGTCTTCGCAACATGAACCTGTGAGGTCGCAGCCTCGCAACCTGCAGGACAGAAGAGACGTGGAGAGGAATAAAGCAGAGCACAGACAGGGGCGTCAGAACTTCAGTTTTATCTTTATTTCCTTCCTGTCTTTGACTTCCTCCTCTCCAGTGACACATCCCCTTGTCAAACATCCACCAGATCCTATTTATAAAGTGAGCACAGGAGGGCAAATAACAGACTAGAAAAGGCAGAAATAAATGTACATATTAGTAGGTATTTTAATACATGTTTCATGCTGGAGACCCTTTGCTGCGGTGTGAATAGTCCACTGATATCTGTAGCAGTTACTGCTGAGACCGGTCTATTAATACACGGGTGGCTCTCCATACATAGATCAGGTTTGGGAAGAGGTCTGCATCCATTGGTATGCAAAAATGTTTTGGCCCTTGCCCACCTGGAGATCCTTCCTTTCCTAGTCCCATCGGGGGTCGACACTGTGCAGGAGTATGTTGTGGAGTTGGGAAAGAAGGGTCGGGCAGAGTATGTGAAGGAACCCCATGCAGGGCACCTCTGGACACGCTGTACTCTTGGTGGTACATGGACATACATGTGCCTGCCCTGTTTTACTCCTCTTAAGCAGCAGAACCGTGAGCGATCACAGGTTGCTTAATGACCCCATTCACAAAGATGCCTCATGTGATGTGTGTCAACCGCACCCAGGTCTGGTATCAAATCAAGCAAGACCCCTTGGGTTTCTGCTCTCCCAGCACTCAGCTCCGCCTACCGTGCACCTAGGCAGAGCCTCTTGCCTTTCACCGCCGCTGACCATGGTTCAAGGCCCTGTGCCTCGCCATCGGACTGCTCTACTTTTCAAGCCGGTTTCTCTCAGCTCTACTCTTTCCTGTCATTTATTCTTATTGATTTTCTTTATTTCTTTATTCTATTTCTTTAGTCTATTCCTTTACATTTTTCTTTACTTTATTTCTTTCAATACTTTCTTCACCCACTTTCAGCCTCTTTCTGTCATTTTCCTGCTGCAGCTGCCCAGGAAGCCCCTCCCGCTCCAGCCTCCCAGCTGTCCCGCCCTCCCCTGACCCCTACTTAATGGCAGCCACTGTGCGCTGAGACGAGCAAGACCCCTCGGGTTTCTGCTCTCCCAGCTCACAGCTCCATTTATAGTGCACCTCTGACTTTCACCGCAGCTGACCACGGTTCGAGGTCCAGTGCCTCGTCCTGCTCCACTTTTCCAGCAAGTTTCTCTCGGATCTACTCTTGCCTGTCATTTATTCTTATTAACTTTCTTTATTTCTTTCCTTTTTTTTTTTCTTTCTTCCCCCGCTTTCGGCCTTCTTCTGCCATTTTCCCACCGCTGCTTCCCCCGAGGCCCCTTGCTCTTCCGCCTCCCAGCTGTTCTGCCCTCCCCCGACCCCTACTCAATGGCGGCCGCGCCGCAAGTGTGCTGCTGGCCCACCGAAGGCGCGTCAAAGGCAAGCCCATCTGTGACCCTCCCACGACCAGAACCAGGAACCCTGGTCCTCCGACCCGCCAACGCTACAGCTCATGGGCTCTCTATGCACTCAACATTGGCAAGAACAACAACTGCAGGCTCTCCTCACCTCTCGTCACCCACGAACCCTTCACCTGCCAACACTGCCGACACTCCTTCATCTTCACAGAGACCCAGGACCCACCTCCACCCTCTAGCAACAACTCAATCGCACCCCAAAACCTGCAATGCAGCCTCCTCAGTGTCTGCTCCCTCCACAGACATGCTGCGGAAATCTGGGATCTCCTCGACAGCACCACCCCTGACGTCACCCTCCTTACCTTCAAAACAAACATCTCCCACAGATGTCCACACCAGCTCCAGTGCAGGAATTGGAACAAGATCTCAGACGACCACCTCGCCACCTCCCTCAGCAGCTGTGCTCCCACCACCAACGACGACCCCACCAATGCTGCCCATACTCTACACAACTGGATCACCTACTGCGCCAACACCATCGCCCCCCTCAGGAAAACTTCGAACCCACATGCCAAGAAAGCCAGATGGTTCTCCACTGAACTCCGAGAATCCAGACAAACCTGCAGACGCCTCGAAAAGCTATGGAGGAACTCCCAAACCCCAGCCGACCTCGACAACTTCAAAGCAGCCATCACCGCCCACCACAAACTCATCAGGCACTCAATGAAGAAAGCACTCAAGGACAGAATCTCCACCAACGCACACAACAGCAAGGAACTCTTCAGCATCATCAAAGAGTTTGCTAAACCCAACAGCAAGACTACCGACATCCCACCCTCCCAGGACCTCTACGACATACTCAGCGCCATTTTCCATCACAAAAGCAAGACCTATGACAACTTTGATGACAACAATCTCCACGAGGAACCCACACCCACCGCTCCCTACACCACACAGCCGACACTGGACAGCTGGACCGTCCTCAGCATCAAAGACACCCTAAAGACTATGAAGACAACCCACTTCTGGGCTCCCACAGATCCCTGCCCCCACCTCATCTACCACTGAGTCACAGACATCATCGCCCGCAAGCTTCAACGAATCATCAACTGCTCCTTTGAGACCGCCTTCTTCCCCGATGACTGGAAACATGCTGAGATCAACCCTCTCCTGAAAAAACCCTCTGCGTACCCTACCGACCACAAGAACTTCAGAACGATCTCCTTACTCCGGTATCCGGCGAAAGTCATTGAAAAAGCTGTCAGTGAACTCGCCTCCTTCATAGATGACAACAACATTGTCAACTCCTCTCAATCAAGCTTCAGAAACAATCACAGCACCAAAACCACCCTTCTCGTCGCGACAGACGACATCCGCTCCCTCCTCAACAGAGGTAAAACTGTGGCCCTCATCCTCCAGGACCTTTCCACTGGCTTTGACACAGTCTCACACCGCAACCTAGCCCGCAGACTCCACAACGCTCATTCCTCTCTGGCAGAATGCAGCAGGTCAGACTCCCTCCTTTTCTCTTGGAACGCACACCGACCACCTGTGGAGTCCCCCAAGGATCCTCCATCAGCCCCACCCTGCTCAAAGTCTACATGTACACAGACAACACCAACTCATCCTCTCCCTATCCAACAAACCAAACAGCTCCAAACACAACTTTCAAGAAGGAATGGAAGCAGCCGCCAGGTTGAAGAACAGCTGCCTACAACTCAACACGGACAAAACTGAAGTACTCATAATGGTCCCAAACTCCGAAGCCTGGGACGATACCTGGTGGCCCTCTGCCCTTGGGAACCCTCACTCCCCCACGGACCACGCAAACAACCTCAGAATCATCCTGGACTACGAACTCAAAATGGACTGCCAGATCAACACGGTCACATCTTACTGCTACCACACCCTCCGCCTACTCTAAAAGACCTTCAACTGGATTCCCCTCGAACACAGGAAAACTGTAGACCACAGCCACATCAGCAGCAGACTGGACTACAGCAACGCACTCTACGCCAGCATCAACAAGAACCTCACCCGCAAACTCCAGATATCCAGAATGCTGCTGCCAGACTAGTCCTCAACCTACCACGCTACTGCCACATCAGCCAACACCTACAGCCACTACACTGGCACCCTGTCAAGAAGAGAATCACCTTAAAGCTTCTCATCCACGCCCACAAGCCCCTCCACAACACTGGACCCGCCTACATGAATCACTGCCGCTCGTTCCATTCACCCCAAAGATCCCTACGCTCAGCCCAGCTGTCTCTTGCGACTGTACTAAGCATCAAGAAGATCAAAACAGGACGCTCCTTCTACCTCCTCATGGCCAAGGCATGGAACACCCTTCATCTCCACCTCTGACAGACACCAACACTCTCCAAATTCTTGAAGGACATCAAGACCTGGCTCTTCGACGAATCACCGTACATATCCAGGAGCTGGGCAACCCCCTCAGCACCTTGAGACCCTTCCGGGTGAGCAGCTGTGCTTTACAAACCCCTGATTGATTGATACTACAAGGCTCACAGGTCCAGACTTGTAATGGAAAGAGTACTGCAGGCTCCTGCTTGTGAGGGGCGGGTGGGGGGTAAAGAGCCTGGCCCCACTGAGGGCATCTGCTAGAAATGGAAATTTTGGTCAGCTAGGACGTGTGCCAAACACTCCACTCTAGTCAGGATAAGGGAGTTACACTCCTAAAATAGCCCCTGCTCACCACCTTGGTAGCTTGGCACGAGTAATCAGGCTTATCTTAGAGGCAGTGTGTAAAGAATTGCACATAACCAACAGTAATACAATGTACGTACTACAAAAATAAACCACACCGGTTTAGATAAATATCCAATGTTTTTATATATTTAAGACAAGACCAACAATGATAAACATGCACAATGCAGTACTTAAAAATCTTCGGTTATCAAATACGCTTGAAAAATAGTTCCTTGATGTCGATAGCTCCGTCCGGGGCTATCACGTCATCAAGAGCAAACAAATCCAAACAGTTCTGGCTGACCTTGGCATCGCAGGCCAGCTACGGTGTCGGGAAGACCCATAAACAGTACCTTTAGAAATGCAGGGCGTCGGCGAGCTCTCGTTGAGCTTCTGAAATCACGGCGTCAGCAAGCGTCTGTTCCGGAGGTCGGTGCAGGTGTCACCAGGGCCCTTGAAGTCACACGCGTTGCAGGTCGAATTCCTCTCTGTTGAAGTTAGGAGAGCTGGGGTCGGCAAGCGTCGGGTGCTGCGGTGCGAAGTGCAGCAGTTCAGCGTGCGGTGCCCTCAAGTCGCAGTGAGAGCAGTGGTTCGGTGCGGCGTCAGATGGCATCGCCGGTGAGACCAAGGTCGTGGTGCGAAGTGAATGGGGTGCTCGTCGCGGTCCTGGCAGGTCGCGATTCAAGCAGCGGCGTCGAAGTGCTGTCGTCGGCTGACGAACTGGAGTCGATGGCCCCAGCAGTACCAACCCTGGTGGTGGGTCTGCGAACCAAGATCACACCAGGAATTCCTAGAAAACAGAACAGCCAAAAAAGTCACCTCTCCGCACTTGGCTGTCCAGGCAATAATGTTTTGTAAACATGTGCAGTGATACCCACGTTGCTGCCTGACAGATGTCTTGCAGGGGGACACCCCGTTCCAAAGCAGTAGTGGCTGCAGTTGCTCGGGTGGAATAAGCACGCAGCCCTACCAGAGGCTATTTTTGAGCCAAAGACTAACTGGTTTTGATGCACATGACAACCCAGCGGGAGATAGTCCTCTTGTGCACACCCCAACCTTTCTTGGTGCCAACATAGCCAACAAAGAGTTGGTCATCCACCCGGAACTGTTGTGTGCAGTGGAGGTAAAACGAAAACGCACATGTTGGGTCCAAACAGTGGAGACTTTCTTCCTCTCTCG
This sequence comes from Lissotriton helveticus, assembly GCF_964261635.1. Taxonomy (NCBI): domain Eukaryota; kingdom Metazoa; phylum Chordata; class Amphibia; order Caudata; family Salamandridae; genus Lissotriton; species Lissotriton helveticus. Next base: position 1,028,592,157 of record NC_136063.1, read on the forward strand.
AAGGATGTGAAGGAGGGAATAAAGTGGGCAAGGTAACAGTCTGTCCAATATGAAAGGCCGTGCCAACTTTTGGCAAAAAGGAAGGGCTGGGGCTGACCATAACCTTGTCCGGATGAATGGAAAGGAAAGGAGGTTTACAAGAAAGAGCCTGGAGCTCACTCACTCGCCTAGCGGAGGTGTTGGCAACCAGGAAGGCAGTCTTCAGAGTCAAAAGACGAAGACGATAGTTGTGAAGAGGCTCGAAAGGAGCGCACATCAGATTGGTCAAAAGTAGATTTAAGTCCCACTGTTGCATCACAAACAGAATAGGACGGAAAAGGTATGTGATGCCTTTGAGAAATCGATTTACAACAGGGGGCTTGAAAAAAGAAGGCTGATCTGGTAGCCGGGCCAAAGAAAGAAGGAACAAAAGGACCTCTGAAAGAGCGGTAGAAAGGGGATCCACGGCCTTTGCTGTGCACCATGCCACAAGTTTGTTCCACCTGCAGGCATATACCACTTTAGTGGAGGGACGCCTGGCTGCCAGAATCACATCACAGACTACAGGAGGCAAGTCAAAGGGAATCAACGCTCACCGCTCAATCTCCACGCAAGAAGGTGGAGACTGGACAGGTTTGGGTGCAGGACCATCCCCTGTTGCTGTGACAGATAATCCTCCCGAAGAGGCAGACGAATCGGGGGATCGACGCTCATACTGAGTAGCTCAGGATACCAAACTCTTCCAGCCCAGTCCGGCGCCACAAGAATAACTTGGGCCCGGTCGTGTCTGATCTTCTTCAGCACTCTGGTAGAAGTGGTATAGGCAGAAAGGCGTACAATAGACCGCAACTCCACTCGCGATGAAATGCGTCTCAGAGCGAGTGCCACCTTGGAAATTCCATCACGCAGAACTGATGACATTGCGCATTCTCTTCGGTAGCGAATAAATCTAACCAAGGCTCTCCCCACTGTTGAAAGAGACCTTGCGCCACCTTCGAATGAAGACGCCATTCGTGATCCATCATGCACCTGGGCTAAGCTCGTCCGCCCTGGCATTTTGCAGGGCGGGCCCTTGATCGTGAAAGTGGCGCAAGGGGGTTGTAAATCTGGTACACAGTGTTCTGTTTTACTTTGCTTTCCATTCTGTCATGTAGAGGATCCTGGGTAAATATAATGGTTTCTGTACAGCCAGGACCTTTCAACCCTACCCCCAAACGGCTTACTGCCTGTTACCATAGTAACAGTTCATGGAACACTTAAGTGAGCACAGAGGTTAGAAGTTCACCACACAATGTTGCTAATCGAAACAGTTACTGTGCTGGAGTTTTAAAAGTTTTCCATAGGAACCGTTAATCGCAGCTACAGACTCTGATAAAGAGCTTGTAAAGAGTTCGCCTCAGTATTATACTTCTAGTTATAAATATCATTTCTATTTTTAAATGTTTTCTAACTATATGATTATCACACTAAATAATAGTGAAATGTTGTCAGAAAAAGACGTATATACTTTTTAAAATTAACTTTTATTAAAACAACAATAAATAACTAGAAGCATAACTTTAAGATAATAATATAATAAATAACTAGAAACATAACTTTAACAAAACAATATAATAAACAAAATGTGATATGGACTCCAATAGAAGAAGGGTAGGTAATCTGCAAAACAAAAATGTAAAAAAGAGTTTTCTAAATTAGATCGCTGTGACTAAATGAGGTCAAACATTACAAGTTAAGGTAATACTTGGCAATATTTCTTTATTTGCACATATGCAGTGTGCCTGATACATTCCACCTCTCTTATAGGCCCGCGTTCAAGAGGTGTCTGTACGGAAGTGCCTACTGCGTCAGATTTACAGTATGGATCAACAGGTCTTTAAAATGATTCAGAGATGAGACAGAATTAGGTGAGAGATCAAGTCATTATGCAGGACAATATTCTTTGGGGCTTACTTACAAGCCCCTTGTGCCACTTTTGCGTTACTTTTCCCATGTTAAAAGTGACGCAAAAGTGGCGCAAGGGGCTTGTAAATAAGCCCCTTTATGTGACCAAGAGTTCACAACTTGAACTCAGCTTTGGTTGTACACGGCAGAGTGGAATATAAACTTTATTGTTTAGTTAATTAAAACCATAACAAAACGAAGATGGAAGAGAATTTAACATTACAATAAAATCAATAAAATTACTGCATAGTACAGTTTAAAATGCAAAATTTGGGATGATACTGGTAGGAGCTTTATCCGAGTGTTCGTCGTTAAAATAGTTGATAATACTGAACATCTTATTTTAAGATATCAAGAGCTTTCAGCCGCTTTTCAAAGGCTATCAAGAATTTTATAAATTTGCAATTAATTATTGGATCTGTTGAGTCTAAGGCACCAATAATGGCAGATCTACAGGTGCGTAGGCGTTTGGCCTTAAAAATGTTCTTTAAAAAGAGTGTTCGCTCCTGGGTCAGTGTTTTGCAGTGGCATATAATGTGGATGATATCTTCTTTTGTAATGCCGCATAGTCGGCAGGTGTTAGCTTCTGGGCGTTTCCAGGCAGGTTCATCCGCCAGAGTTGGTAGTTTGCCGAATCTCACTGCCATCAGCCTTTTTTTTTATAAACACGGAGTATGTTGATGCAAGGTAGGTAGCCGGGATGAGATTGTTATAGCTGTTAATCACGGTCCATGCGTGGGAGCGGGCGGCGAAGATGGCTTTGTCCGTAATTAGTGAGTGAAATTTGGCTGCTTTTTTTAGAACCTGTTTAAAGGACGTGAATGGTAGGTTTTTTTCCCACAAGGTTACCGTGCATGTTTGCTCCAGAGCACCTGTCAGATATTTGTTTGCGGCAGAATTTTGTTGATTTTCTAATTCCTGCCATAACAAGCTGTCCAAGGTGTTATTTGTAGAATTCGATTTAATTCTATACCATGCTCTAATGCTTGTATAGAGTCTTCCCAGTGTCTCGTTCATCAGGCCAAATTCTAAACGCGTCTGGGCAGGAGAAGCTGAGCGTGGAAGTTGCAAGGCCTTCTTGTAGATTTTTGCAGTAAGGCTGTTTAAGGTAATGTCATCCTTTCCCTGCATGGCTATGCTTGCATAGGATAATGTTGGAAGTACTTTGGTTGCCATCACTGTTAGTAGAGGTTTCAGCGAAGGGCCTTGCAACTTTTTTGCCAGTGAGCTAAGTGCGAAAATTAGAGCTCCGGCTCTCTGCTTCATATATTTTTTTGGGGCGTTCAGAGTGAGCTTGTCATCGAGGTAGTAACCTAGGTATTTGTAGTTTGTTACTCTTTCAAGTGGTTTTCCCTCAAATGATATGCTAAGTTGCACTGTACGACGGTTGGTTATCGACATTGTTTTTGTCTTAGCTAAATTCAGAGTGAGGTTATTTGCCGTTAAAAATTGTGATGTTACTGACAGTAGTCTGGACAGGCCCACTTTAGTTAGGCTCATAAGAACAATGTCATCAGCGTATGCCAAATGGGTAAGATGAAAATTACCAAGTTTCGGTGCGTGCGGAGTGGACAGGACCGTCCATAGCTTTAAAACTTTAAAAGAGAAACGATGTGTGAGAGAGAGAAAGAGAGAAAAAATGACATTAAAACTTGAGAGAGAGAAAGTTATAGATGGAGCAGTTAATATTGGAGAAAATCTTCGTAGCTCACCTTTTGCCTCAGTTGTATGTCCAAGCATGTGCTGGTTCGTAGTGCACCCTCCAGTTTAGTGATCTGAATGATAGTATATAGAGTTAGTAATAGCATAGTACATACAACTGCACACGTATATTTTTGCTTTATTTATTTGTACACTCAGGATAATGTATTTCATCAACTTCCACTGTAAGGAAGTGTCTGTGCGCTGTTTTTCTTCCAAAGTAGTATATACCATGCACTCCCACTGCATAGCAGTGAGTTCCCAATATTGCGTACCTAGACTGTTGCACCCCATTGACTCGCAGAGTCCGGAGGTGAGTGTTTTTCTTGGGAATTCAGAAGCAGATTTAGAAGCTCCTTGCGCCACGTTTCCCATGTTAAAAGTGACACAAAAGTGGCACAAGAGGCTTGAGTATCTGCCCCTCAGACTGTTGTAACCTATTCTCACTTGTTGGAGGTAATTGTACATTTCTACGCAGTGAAGCTGCTGCACACTACCCCCTCTCTCCTTTCACAGTTGACTTGTCGTTGTTTCGGAAACAAGTTTATTTGCACACCTTGTGCCATTGGTGTGATTCAAAGAGGGTGCACCACATGTCGAAGCAGCCTTCTCAGACGTTGTTACGATGGCAACGCATCAATGCAGAATCCACGAACTTACGCCAATTTGTGAAACAACCTGTAAGATAATGAAAAGGAAGTTAACATTGTGTGTCATTTCTTTATCAAAGGAGAGAGGAAGTGAGAGAGTGACTGAAAAGAATATTCGCAGCTCACCCTTCTGTCACTGGTGTGTTTTTCACCACGTGCTGGGACAAAATGCACCCTGAAGCTCTACATCTAAAAGATAGTAAAAGAAAGATGTTATGATTGGTGGGCCCGATTCACAGAACTAACTTGAGACTACAGCCTAAACGTACTACTTTTGGTATTCACAAAAGGCTTTTAGTAGTAGTAAAGTTAGGATTTTGACTTAAGACAAACTTAAGACAGACCTTTGACAGACCTAAGACAGACTTAATACAGACTTAATACAGACTTAATACAGACTTAATACAGACTTAATACAGACTTAATACAGACTTAATACAGACTTAAGTTAGGATTTTGTCTTAAGTTTGTCTTAAGTCTGTCTTAAGTCAAACTTAAGACACAATCCTAACTTTACTACTACTAAATGCCTTCTGTGAATACCAAAAGTAGTAAGGTTAGAATTTTGTCTTAAGTTAGTTGTGTGAATCGGCCCCTGAATTTGTTACTATCTTAATGTGGAGTACACTAAGATCGCCCTTTCACACACCTTCCCTCCCGCATTTAAAAACAACTATTTGTACAGTTTATATTCCGGACATTTGACCGATTATAAATACGTTGCTGCTATTGGAAAAAATATATATATAAATACAATAAGGTACGGTATATAGGACAGCATATACCTATATTTCTGCGCCGGTTTTTTGTATCCAGTCTGCTGCAGCCCATTGACTCCCTCCGATGCGCACCCAGGCCTCACTGCTCACCTTTTCGTGGACAGGAAACCTTCTACATTATGCAGTCCCGCTCTGCCACCAAGAAGTCTGACATATGGTGCCGAGTCTTTATATCGGTATGGCTAACAACATACTCGTGCTCCCATCATCATCGCAGGTTCCTCACCTGCTCAGTCCTTCCCGTACCACGAACTCAGTGACACAAGAGGCCACGCACGTAGTGGTGGGCCCTTGTACTCGGTTGTTCGGGCCTACATGAGGCGTCCAAACCACGAGGACGGGCCATCTCAGCTTTTGGGATGGGAGCAACTCTAAAATGGTGTCGAGCTCGTGGGTGCCGTCTTTTTTGTTGGTACGGTCACGTATGTAGTGACGCATGTGCTTGATGGGTGTGGTGTGGGTGTATACCAGCCATGAGGGAGTGTGTGTGTGTGCCGTTCTGACAACTAGACCTGGAACTAAGAAATCACTACAATGGAAATCTGGGCAATGTTTCATATTTGTTTTTTCCTGGTAGCGTAAGTGGAGTGGGCTGACCTGACGTATGCCAGTGGTGTGCGAGGCTCTGAACCATGATTCCGGAGCTATGGGCATGATTCCGTTGTTAGCTATATGAAAAATCAAGTGATTCAGGTATCCATGTTGTAATGCTGACGTCACCCGGGTCTTAAAAGCAAATGTGTCATTATATCTGTAAAGTTCCACAACTTGGCCAACATGGAAGGTACGGGGTATCACTGACTCTATATTCGTTCATCGTTGCATACATAAAATATGGTGGATATTACGCATTTCGGTGATTATGAATGTTTGTTGTACATTCAGTGGAGTGTTGAAGCTGTAGTAATACAGGGCTGTGAAAGGTTTAAGTTGCAATTTTTGGCACATGAAGGGCAGCTAATATATATACGTATGTGGTTATTCAGGTACACTATAGAACTTGGTGCTGGAAATCAGTGTTCGAGGCTCGGAGTTGCGTCCACATCCCGTTATTGTAGAGTAATGACGTAATGTACGCGTGCCTGAAAATGTACTGTAAATACGGTGGTCATGTAAATTGCGGATATAGATTTGAGTTGATTTTGCGCCATATAAATATGCTAAAAAAAAGGAGGAGGAATAGCCCACACTTACTGTCAGAGGTAAGATGGTTGTATACGTTATTTATAGGACAAAATAATGTGGTAGGGTGCAGGAGCAGCATTTTACAAACATAATAAATACACAGACACAGATAGATAGTTGAAGTGGGTACGGGCACGTGTGCTCGACTCCATTTTATTACATTGTTGTTGGTAACAAGTAGAATAGTAATCATGATATCACACACAGATATTTAATCATAAACGGTTTATGACTTCTGCTGTACAAAGGTAGGAGCACTGTATGTGAAATAATACACAGAAGATTCTATCTTAAAGAGTTCATGAGTTGTGGTGCACTGAGGAAGGGGCGGTTTGTTTAGAGTCTGCGATGATGCGTGGTTCAGGCAGACCGCACTGGTAAAAATGTGTTTTGACTATTGAATTTTGCCTTAACAAGGGCATGTGGCAATTATTTACGGTGTACTAAGTTAGTGGTACATCTGGTGTTTAGCGTGTGCTCACCCTGCGATGATGTGTGGTCTGAGCGGGCTGCACTGAAACCATTCACTGTTGCATACTGGACTATATGAACTTTGAGGGGGGAGGGGCAAAACTAGCATAGAAGGTTATCAATTGCTGTGCAAACTAGGTGTACTGATTGCTCCCCATAACAAATTAAACAATTCCTCTTCACGCAGTGCATTCTAACTTTCACAAATTGGGGACGTATGTCTGGTGGCGATGTTGAAGGTGATACCCCAGAGGTACTCGGTATTGCCGGTGGTGGAGGTACATTTTGGCGCAATCTTCTACATTCTTTGTGACCATAGTTCACAAGATGCAACAATTGAAAGTGCTTGTGCATACTAGCAGTACAATAGCACTATTTTTTTCTCTGCTTTAAATAAATCAAGGCTGAATTTAATACTGTCTGTAGTGTAGATCAAAAGGAAAATTCAAGTTCTGTACCCTACTGTCCACAGTGTACATCGAAGCTACTAGTCAGTACAGTTATAGAAGAATGCTTTTTTCACTTACTTTAACAAAATCTGAATACATACAGTATAATTGTCTCTGCATTACATAAATCAAGGTTGAATTCCCTACTATCTATAGTGTAGATGCAAATGTGAATTCAAGTTGTAAACCCTGCTGTCTGCAGTGTAGATCTTAGGGTGGAGTGCATCATCTGCAATCATGATTGAAGTGGAAGATCGAACATGTATGCAGCGTGCATTTTAATATTCAACTAAATCTATAAGTGATATATTACATTTTTGAAGGAAGCATACAAAAGGGATATTGTGTAGGGTTTGATAGGTGTTATACTTCATTTGGTTTCCACTGAGTTAGTGGTACCTGAAACAACAAGGTTCTGTGGAGCCTGCAATGATTTGTGGTCTGGGCAGACCGTACTGTTAGTAATGTTTTTTGTGTTGTGAATTTTGGTTTAGTAAGGCTACGTGGCGATTTTGTGTAGGTTTGAGGGATGATTTTTGGTGCACTGAATTAGTAGTACCTTTGGCGCTTAGCGTGTAGTATCCTGCGATGATACGTGGTCGGCTGGGGGACAGTAATTGGAGTATAGATCAAAGACACCACTCGACACAAACATCGATGAATGGTTTTTTTATCACAGTTAACAAAATCTGAGGACACAGAACAATTGTCTCTGCCTTAAATAAATCGATAATGAATTTAATATTGCCTGTAGAGCTAAAGCGCCACTGGTACCAAGTTGTGAACCCTGCTGGTTGCAGTGTAGACCGAAGGCAGTAGTTGATACAGACATCAAGGAATGCTTTTTTGTCACACACTTTAAAAAAATCTGAGGACAGTACAATTGTCTCTGACTTAAATAAATCGAGAATTAATTCAATGTTTGTAGTGCTGATGCGCTCCTGATATCAAGTGGGGAACTCTATTGATCGCAGTGTACATTTAAAAGCAGTACTCAGTACAGACATTGAGGAATGTTTTTTGTTGCATCATTTAACAAAATTGTCTCTGCCTTACATAAATCAAGGCTAACTTCAATGCTGTCCCTAGTGTAGATGCAAAGCTGAATTCAAGTTGTGAACCCATCTGTCCGCAGTGTAGATCGAAGGCAGTAGTTGACACAGACATCAAGGAATGCTTTCTTTGTCACATATGTTAACAAAATCTGATGACACAGTAGAATTGTCTCTGCCTTAAATAAATCGAGAATGAATTTAATATTTTCTGTAGAGCTGATGCGCTTCTGGTATCAAGTAGTGAACTCTTTTGATCACAGTGTACATTTGAAGGCAGTACTTTGTACAGACATTGAGGAATGTTTTTTGTGGCATCCATTAACAAAATTGTCTCTGCCGTACATAAATCAAGGCTAACTTGAATGCTGTCCATAGTGTAGATGTAAAGCTGAATTCAAGTTGTGAACCCTGTTGTACGCAGTGTAGATTGAAGTCAATTGTTGACACAGACATGGACGAATGCTTTTTGTCGCTTATGTAAACAAAATCTGAAGACATATAGTGCAATTGTCTCTGCATTAAATAAATGAAGGCTGCATTTCCTACTGTTCAAACTTTAGGAAAATCTGAGGACATAGTACAATTGTCTTTGCTTTAAATAAATCGAGACTGAAATCAATGTTTTCTGTAGTGCTGATGCGCACCTGGTATCAAGTTGTCAATTCTACTGACCACAGTGTAGATTGAAGGCAGTACTCAGCACGGATACCGCCGACAAATTTAGATCCAAAGTTGAATTCAAATTGTAAACCTTGCTGTCCGCAGTGTAGATCGAAGACAGTAGTCGATACAGACATAAGTCTGCGGTGCTGAGTTCGCAATGGGCCTGTATCGACTAGGCACGTGGTCATGGCGGCAGCCACGTGGCAGGGTGCAGACCTTCGCTGCGGCGCAGTCTCTTCTCTTTGCAGAAGTGAACAACGCCCAAGGCGTAGCCTAATTATTTATAGTCTTACGTTGACGTTGTTTACGTTGGAGTAGCCCAATCCACTTCTGTTTCAACGGGGTGGTGAACACAGCTACATGACCAAAATATTCCCCAGTTTCTGAGATAATATGGTTGCGTCCACTATTCAGTACACTACACGTATCAATGGTAAATCAACACACGGAAGAGTTTTTGGTTTGTATAGTGAATTGTGTATAGTATTTCACTGGTAGTCTTAGATTTGTGTACATTTTTGTTGATGTTCGAGTTCTTTCCCTTATACATACTTGGTTGCCACATCTCTGTACATTGAGCTAGTGTGCTGTTGAGGGGATATATTATTTTGGAACGGTCTGATGTCCTGTTTTGTGCTGCCTCTGAGGTAGTAGGGGGAGGGGTCCGAGGGGTGGTTGTGGTGGTGGCGCCGCTGGACATTGTGATTTTGTTTGGTGTCGGATGTGTATAATTAGAACCTCTATCACATATTGCTCTTTAAACATGGGTATGAGTTAGATGTAATTCACGCAGTACATAGTCGATGTTCTTACATTAGTTAAATGTTGATGTTAATGGTAAGTAGAACTATTGCCGAATTTTTTAGGTAGCATTGCAGATTTGGTTTCTTGTTCAAAATATGGGGAAGTGGTCACCATTATAAGTAGGAATTGTCATTTAAAAAACCTTTGAAATTCACAAAAAAGAACATTGGTTTCAGGCAGGTTTATAGTTAGGAATTATCATTTAAAAAAACTTTGAAATTCACTGAAAAAACCACAGGTTTCAGGGGTGTTATAGTTATCTGGACATTTCACTCATACAAAACCATTGAAATTCCTCCGTTATAGTTAGTTGTACTAACTGTAACTCTCGCACCCGCAATCCACTGGTTATGATGTCACATATTACATCATTCATGACATGGTCAGTGACATCACTGATGACATCTCAAATGACATCACTGGTGACATCACCGTTGACATCATCAACGTGACAATCAGATACACATCATACAATACTATAACCTTTCATCACTCACTGAAAAATTAGTACCATATTTGAATCCATTGACATAGCAATACAAGTATCTAAAAACCCACTCAGTAATTCCTAGATCTACACTCACATCTAATCACTTACCTATAGATTCACTCATACATGTTGTCAATGATCAATAGAACACTATCAAATATACTTATATTAACATTACACACCAGCACATATCCTATTCAGTTATGCAGTCATCCTACTCACTTTTGCAAACAATGTACCTTATTTACATTTGCTCAGCTACACACTTACAAATATCACTTCATTTATTCATATAAATAGTAACTCATACTTAGTGTGTTATGAAATCACTATTACAAGTATACAATTATCTATACAGTCACTCATGCAACCAATGAGTTTTATGTACACTTATTTATATACAACAACTTTCACATACACTGTCTTTTATTTGTTCTACTTTGTTGGACATGTACCATTGAGGAATGTTTTTGCTCATCACCACACCCATAAAGATATTCACTCACCCAAACAAGTATTATAATACGTAGTCAACCTCATATACGTACTGAATTAACTATTCACATATCTTTGGGCAGTCACAGACCCCCCCCACCGAAGCACAGGCACATTCACTCTCCATTGCAAATAATCAGTTAACTAATCAATAACTAATATAGAGTTTCACGTAGCTAGTAACCAACTGGTGCGGCAGTTTACACAACAACTGACCAAGTAATACAGATATTCACACAGTTTAGTCACTGTCCAATATATTTAGTGAGACACAATAAATTACTCAAGTAAACAATCAATCATCAATTACACTCCTACTAAATCCACTATCCAGATTTTTATATATCCACTCATTCTTCAATGCAGATTGCTATATATATAATACATATTTAAATATGGAACCAAACCACATTCACTGGATGATGTCATCAGTGATGTCATTTGAGATGGCATCAGTGATGTCATCAGTGATGTCACTGACCATGTCATGAATGATGCAATATGTGACATCATCACCAGTGGATTGCGGGCGCGAGAGTTACAGTTAGTACAACTAACTATAACGGAGACATTTCAATGGTTTTGTATGAGTGAAATGTCCAGCTAACTATAGCACCCCTGAAACCTATGTTTTCTTCAATGAATATATATATATATATATATATATATATATATATATATATATATATATATATATATATATATTCACTGAAAAAACCATAGGTTAGAGACCATATATAGTTAGCTGGACATTTTATTGACATAAAACCAATGAAATTCCATATAGTTAGTTGCACTAACTATATATCGCGCACCCGCAATCCACTGCTGATGATGTCACATATTACATCATTCATGACATGGTCAGTGACATCACTGATGACATCACTGATGACATCTCAAATGTCATCACTGATGACATCACTGATGACATCTCAAATGACATCACTGATGACATCACTGATGACATCATCTAGTGTCTGTGTGTTTTTGTAAAGTTTAAATATGTTTTACATATTGAAGAATGAGTGGATGTATGGAAGACTGAGTGTGTGTGTGGCTGGCTGGGAGGTGTGTGACTGTGCATATCAATGTGTACTTGTATCAGTGATTGTATAAGAGAGTAAGTATGTGTTAGTATATGTGTGAAAAAGTATGGTGTTCTGTGTTTAACTGTATAGATGAGGAAATCGAAGTGTGATTGATTCTTTGCAGGACTGACTAGGTGTATGAGGGCATATGATAGTGTTGTAATAATGAGTGACTGTATGTATGAGTGATTGTATGGGTGAATGAGTGAATGTGTGTGTAGACGTAGGAATCAGTGAGTGCGTATGTAGTAACTGGTATTGGTGTGTCATGATGTCATCAGTGATGTCATTTGAGATGTCATCAGTGATGTCATTTGAGATGTCATCAGTGATGTCACTGAAGTATGGTGTTCTGTGTTTAACTGTATAGATGAGGAAATGGAAGTGTGATTGATTCTTTACAGGACTGACTAGGTGTGTGAGTAACTCCATGGATGAGTGGCAGTGTGTGAGTGTCTGCATAGGTGTATGAGTGCATATGATAGTGTTGTAATAATGAGTGACTGTATGTATGAGTGATTGTATGGGTGAATGAGTGAATGTGTGTGTATACGTAGGAATCAGTGAGTGCGTATGTAGTAACTGGTATTGGTGTGTCATGATGTCATCAGTGATGTCATTTGAGATGTCATCAGTGATGTCATCAGTGATGTCATTTGAGATGTCATCAGTGATGTCATCAGTGATGTCACTGACCATGTCATGAATGATGTAATATGTGACATCATCAGCAGTGGATTGCGGGTGCGCGATATATAGTTAGTGCAACTAACTATATATGGAATTTCATTGGTTTTATGTCAATAAAATGTCCAGCTAACTATATATGGTCTCTAACCTATGGTTTTTTCAGTGAATTTTCAAGGTTTTGTAAATGCAAATTCCTAACTATATATGGTCTATAACCTATGGTTTTTTCAGTGAATTTTATTGGTTTTTTAAAAGCTAATATCTATAGCTGTAAAATATATTCTTTATTACGTGACGTATCACGTAGCCACGTGAGACGCCTCATGACGCGTTGCATAACCGTGACGTATCGGCTCTGCAGCGCAAACAAAACCCGTAACGTAAGCGTGCCGGAGCACGCTTACAGATATATATTTTTTTTTAACCTTAATTAGACAAAATCCACACGTGCACATATCTTGAGGCCTTGCAAAGGCACATCAAACAAACAGTCCCTACAATTTTGCCAAGTTTGCTGGAAATCTATTCCCTTAATTTTTTTTTTACTGTTTCTCTTGGTTTTCCCCTTGTTACGCTTACCGGGACGCTACCCGGTACGCGAACCGGACGCTCCAAAAACACAAGATGGCGGACTCCCGTTACGCTGCCGGTTAGCTGCCCGGTTCGCGTACCGGGAAGCGCCGCTACCGTGAAAAACCGCAACAATTTTTTTATTTTTTTTGCCCCGCGGGGGACTTTAATATCCCCCTCATCAATCCTAGGGGGTCAGGAGGGGTTTACCTTGCCCCCTTTCCTTCATTTCCCCCTTCTTTTTTCACCACATCTTGTCTCTCGAACCTACCGAGAGACAAGATGGCGGCCGCTCCGGACTGTTTACAATGCTGACAGCTACGCTGCCGGTTAGCTGCCCGGTTAGCTGCCCGGTGAGCTGCCCGGTTCGCGTACCGGGACGCGCCTCTACGGCGTAAAAGCGCAAAAAAATATTTATTTATTTTTTTTGCCCCGCGGGGCACTTTATTATCCCCCTCATCAATCCTAGGGGGTCAGGAGGGGTCTACCTTGCCCCCTTTCCTTCATTTCCCCCTTCGTTTTTCACCACATCTTGTCTCTCGATCCTACCGAGAGACAAGATGGCGGCCGCTCCGGACTGTTTAGAATGTTGACAGACACCGGAGAGCCAATCAGCTTCGCTTCGCGAAGTTCCGTTACGCGTCAGGTACGCGAACCGGGGCGCTAACCGGAGCGCTGTCACAGATATATATATTTTTTTAAACGTTAATTTCTCAAAATCCACTGGAGCACATATATTGAGACATAGCAAAGGCACGTCGGGCAAACCATATCTACAATTTTGCCAAGTTTCATGTAAATCCATTCAGCCATTCGAGCTAAAAGTGAGTCCAACCGCCCTATAGAAAAATGAATGGGAAAAACGCGTTTTGGGACCCCCCTTTTTTCTTGGCCCCCCCTTGACGAAACCCCCCCACATTTTCAGGGGCTGCTCAGAAACAAAATGTGCCATTTTCCTGAAAATTTCAGCCAATTCCGTCCACAAACGCCAAAGTTATTAGACATAGAATTTTCAGAAATCCCATAGAGAAAAAATCCTAACTATATATACCCACTGGCTATCGCCAGTAGGTAATATACATATATAAACATATATAATCTGCATATCTATATACATATAAATGCATGCATACATATACATATATGCATACATATGCATGTTATTTACATGAAAGTTTTAAAAACACTAATAAAAGCAAAGCTAAAAAGCCACCTCATTACAAACAGAATGACTAACTTAAACGAGGGTGAGACCTATTGCATTTTCAATGCTTGTTTACTTTGGTTCTATCAAGAAGGCATTCAGATGTGTCACACATTTGCCATAAATTCTGAATGTTAGCACTCTAGTTGCTCATTAGATCACTGTAGTAAAGCTAGTGCTCACCAGGGAAGTCTGCTGCTAATCATGGTTTGCAGCCATTTTCCCGCATTTTTTATCCCGCGGACTTTCAGTCCGCATACCATTATCCCGCAAGGTCATTGACCTCGCATACCATTATCCCGCATTTTTTCAAAACGCATGTGCATTTATCACGCATGCCTTTACAAAGAATTACGTTTTAAAGGCATGTATGGTAAATGCATTTGCGTTGTGAAAACCACGATGACGAGAGAGGTAAGTGGGTTTGTGTTAATTTTTTCGTGGGTTAGTTATTGTGTAGTGTAGTGTTGTGTAGTGTAGTGTTGTGTTAGTGTAGTGTAGAGTTGTGGTGGTTGTTTAGTGTAGGGTCATGCTGGGGGTAGTGTTTAGGGTTTAGGGTTGTGTTGTAGTGTTTGCGTAGTGTAGGGTCATGCTGGGGGTAGTGTTTTAGGGTTTAGGGTTGTGTTGTTGTGTTTGCGTAGTGTAGGGTCATGCTGGGGCTAGTGTTTTAGGGTTTTGGGTAGTGGTGTAGTGTTTGCGTAGTGTAGGGTCATGCTGGGGCTAGTGTTTTAGGGTTTAGGGTAGTGTTGTAGTGTTTGCGTAGTGTAGGGTCATGCTGGGGGTAGTGTTTTAGGGTTGTGTTGTAGTGTTTGCGTAGTGTAGGGTCATGCTGGGGGTAGTGTTTTAGGGTTAAGGGTAGTGTTGTAGTGTTTGCGTAGTGTAGGGTCATGCTGGGGTGTAGTGTTTTAGGGTTTAGGGTTGTGTTGTAGTGTTTGCGTAGTGTAGGGTCATGCTGGGGGTAGTGTTTTAGGGTTTTGGGTAGTGTTGTAGTGTTTGGGTAGTGTAGGGTCATGCTGGGGGGTAGTGTTTTAGGGTTTTGGGTAGTGTTGTAGTGTTTGCATAGTGTAGGGTCATGCTGGGGGTAGTGTTTTAGGGTTTTGGGTAGTGTTGTAGTGTTTGCGTAGTGTAGGGTCATGCTGGGGGTAGTGTTTTAGGGTTTAGGGTAGTGTTGTAGTGTTTGCGTAGTGTAGGGTCATGCTGGGGGTAGTGTTTTAGGGTTTAGGGTAGTGTTGTAGTGTTTGCGCAGTGTAGGGTCATGCTGGGGGTAGTGTTTTAGGGTTTAGGGTTGTGTTGTAGTGTTTGCGTAGTGTAGGGTCATGCTGGGGGTAGTGTTTTAGGGTTTTGGGTAGTGTTGTAGTGTTTGCGTAGTGTAGGGTCATGCTGGGGGTAGTGTTTTAGGGTTTAGGGTAGTGTTGTAGTGTTTGCGTAGTGTAGGGTCATGCTGGGGGTAGTGTTTTAGGGTTTAGGGTAGTGTTGTAGTGTTTGC
The DNA here is from genome assembly GCF_964261635.1 of Lissotriton helveticus. Taxonomy (NCBI): domain Eukaryota; kingdom Metazoa; phylum Chordata; class Amphibia; order Caudata; family Salamandridae; genus Lissotriton; species Lissotriton helveticus. The sequence continues at coordinate 1,028,607,863 of NC_136063.1, forward strand.
GCAGTGTAGGGTCATGCTGGGGTGTAGTGTTTTAGGGTTTTGGGTAGTGTTGTAGTGTTTGTGCAGTGTAGGGTCATGCTGGGGGTAGTGTTTTAGGGTTTAGGGTAGTGTTGTAGTGTTTGCGTAGTGTAGGGTCATGCTGGGGGTAGTGTTTTAGGGTTTAGGGTAGTGTTGTAGTGTTTGCGCAGTGTAGGGTCATGCTGGGGTGTAGTGTTTTAGGGTTTAGGGTAGTGTTGTAGTGCTGCGCAGTGTAGGGTCATGCTGGGGGTAGTGTTTTAGGGTTTAGGGTTGTGTTGTAGTGTTTGCGTAGTGTAGGGTCATGCTGGGGGTAGTGTTTTAGGGTTTAGGGTAGTGTTGTAGTGTTTGCGTAGTGTAGGATCATGCTGGGGTGTAGTGTTTTAGGGTTTTGGGTAGTGTTGTAGTGTTTGCGTAGTGTAGGGTCATGCTGGGGGTAGTGTTTTAGGGTTTAGGGTAGTGTTGTAGTGTTTGCGTAGTGTAGGATCATGCTGGGGTGTAGTGTTTTAGGGTTTAGGGTAGTGTTGTAGTGTTTGCGTAGTGTAGGGTCATGCTGGGGGTAGTGTTTTAGGGTTTAGGGTAGTGTTGTAGTGTTTGCGTAGTGTAGGGTCATGCTGGGGTGTAGTGTTTTAGGGTAGTGTTGTAGTGTTTGCGTAGTGTAGGGTCATGCTGGGGGTAGTGTTTTAGGGATAAGGGTAGTGTTGTAGTGTTTGCGTAGTGTAGGGTCATGCTGGGGGTAGTGTTTTAGGGATAAGGGTAGTGTTGTAGTGTTTGCGTAGTGTAGGGTCATGCTGGGGGTAGTGTTTTAGGGTTTAGGCTTGTGTTGTAGTGTTTGCGTAGTGTAGGGTCATGCTGAGGGTAGTGTTTTAGGGTTCAGGGTAGTGTTGTAGTGTTTGCGTAGTGTAGGGTCATGCTGGGGGTAGTGTTTTAGGGTTTAGGGTAGTGTTGTAGTGTTTGTGTAGTGTAGGGTCATGCTGGGGGTAGTGTTTTAGGGTTTAGGGTAGTTTAGTTGTTTAGTGTATGCTAAAGGCATATTCGTTCTAAAAGTTTTCGTTATTTTAATTTGCGGCCTAATAGTACATGCGGGATTTTTTTTGTGGACTGATGGTATGCGGACTGATGGTATGCGGGATTTCGTCATATATTCGCTAATCATACTTTCTATGGCAAAATGAACCCCCTCATTTTGTTCCTTTTTAAATTAAATGTTTTAAGAGTTACCACTTTATTCCAATCAAGATGGCTTCAGGTGTGCCATACCTTTGTAATAAGTAGGACTGTTAGCACTCTAGTTGTTCTTTAGAACACTCTGGGACATTCTGTCATTGGGCTATAGTTGGGCTACATCTGGCTGATATTTGGGCTACATTTGTTTTTTTTTGTCTCTGGTGGCCATCTTTGGGCTACATTGGGCTACATTGGGCTACATTTGGGCTCCAACATATATATAGCCCAATATATATTTTTCAAAGTTAATTTTCATAAAAACCACTGGAGCATATATCTTGAGACATAGCAAAGGCACATTGGGCTACCAGTCCCTACAATTTTGCCAAGTTTGGTGTAAATCCATTCAGCCGTTCGGGCTAAAAGTGAGGCCAACCGCCCTATGGAAAATTGCATGGGAAAAGCACGTTTTGGGACCCCCCTTTTTTCTCGGCCCCCCCTTGACGAAACCCCCCCAAATTTTCAGGGGCTGCTCAGAAACAAAATGTTCCATTTTCCTGAAAATTTCAGCCAATTCTGTCCTCAAACGCCAAAGTTATTCGACATAGAATTTTCAAAAATCCCATAGGAAAAAAATCCTAACTATATATACCTACTGGCTATCGCCAGTAGGTAATATATGCACATATATATATATATATATATATATATTATATATATATATATATATATATATATATATATAATTACCTACTGGCGGTCGCCAGTAGGTATATATAGTTAGGATTTTTTCCCTATGGGATTTTTGAAAATTCTATGTCTAATAACTTTGGCGTTTGTGGACGGAATTGGCTGAAATTTTCTGGAAAATGGAACATTTTGTTTCTGAGCAGCCACTGGAAATTTGGGGGGAGTTGGTCCAGGGGGGGCCGAGAAAAAAGGGGGGTCCCAAAACGTGTTTTTAACATTGAGTTTTCCATAGGGCGGTTAGCCTCACTTTTAGCCCGAACGGCTGAATGGATTTGCACGAAACTTGGCAAAATTGTAGGGACTGGTAGCCCGATGTGCCTTTTGTAGGTCTTAATATATGTGCTGCAGTGGATTTTGAGAAAATAACGTTCAAAAAAAGATATATATCTGTAAGCGCGGACCAGGCAGCGCCCCGGTACGCGTACTTGACGCGTAACGGAACTTCGCGTAGCGAAGTTGATTGGCTCTGTGGTGTCTGTCAACATTCTAAACAGTCCGGAGCGGCCGCCATCTTGTCTCTCGGTAGGATCGAGAGACAAGAGGAGGTCAAAAGCGAAGGGGCAAATGACCTTAAGGGGGCATAGTAGATACTCCCTGACCCCCTAGGTTTGATGTGGAGGCTTTAAAGGGGCCCCGCTAAGCAAAAAAAAAAAATTTTTTTTTGTTTTTTTTCGTGGTTAGCGCCCGGTACGCGAACCGGGAAGCGTACTGGGGAGCGTATTGTAGGTAACAGTATCCTTAGTTTACTCCCTAGAGCTGTCTTTCTTTTAACATAACTGTGTATTTCCTTCCCTTATAGTTACTGTTCTTTTTTAAAAAATATTTTTTTGGTTAGCTTCCGGTACGCGTACCGGGTAGCGCTCCGGGAGCGAACTAAGAGAAATACAGGTTGGCAGAGTTCCAAATATTCTACCAATTTTTTTATAATGGGGAGTTAGTTCTGAAAAGAACTTTTTTTTTAATGTTTTTGTTGTTTTATATTTTTTTTAGTATTTTTTGAACATTTTTTTACTTTTTTTGTATTTTCTGAACGTTTTTAAAATTTTTTTGGTTTTTTTGGGGGGGGGGGGGAAACAAAAACGATCCATTATAAAGGGCTCAACAGGAGCAAAAAAAAAAAAAGAATTTATTTTTTGGTGCGTTTTGTGCAAACATTAATATGATTTTGAATTGCTCGCAAAATCAAAGTGATGCTACTTTCTCTGTAGCAGATGAAAGCGCCACATTCCACGCACACTTGTTTTACGTGCCCAAACAACATTTGGATGTTTGCAATCACCTCCCTCGCCTCTGGTCCCGACACCTCTGGAACCACCGATCTTCTTGCCATTTGGAGGGGATTTTGTTGTTGGTCACGTAGCTGGGCAGCACTATAGTTATTTGGGTGCCACCTACTCATATGCCGATGCATAGTATGATTGCCATAACTATATTTTTTATCAGTGCCCCTTGACAATCTGTCACCGCATATGCGGCAAAACACGTAACGAGCATTCACTTTCTTTTGCCCCTCAGGAATTCTGTAGAATTGCCAGATATAATTCTCCTGTCGATTGTACCTCCTGGGCTCCTCTGGCAAAAACTCATGCTCTTCCTCCTCTTCCTCCTCTTCCTGTTCTTCCTCTTCTTGCAGAATTACTTCTGCAGGTGGTCCTCTCTTTCTTGGATTTGGTGGAGGTGGTGGGCTAGCACCAGCTGAAGCTACTAATGAAGCCATCACAAAGTCTCAATAAAGGGTCTTTCTCTCACCAAGATGAAAGTCAGAGTGATGAAAGAAGGAGGGGTTTTCATCATTTGGGTAAAACAAAAGTTCTAAACCAATGAAAAGTGTCCATTTTAGATCACATGACCTTGTATTACATCATTAGGAAACCAAAAGTGAAATGAACCAATGAAAAGTGTTATTATCGAGTCACATGACCTGCTATGTTTACATTACGCGGTCGGCGCCGCGCCGCGGATCGCTTCCGGTTCGCGTACCGCTGCGCTTCCGGGTACGCGAACGTAGCACGTAATATGACGTATTACGCGAGAACGCGAAACGTCATGCTGACGCGAAGCGTCGCGATGTTGTTTTGTAACGCGAGAGGTGCGCTAAAGGAACGTTTACCAGTTCGCGTACCGGGTCGCGCCTCCGGATTGAGCTAACGGGAAGCTAACCGGTACGCGTACTGGGAGCGAAACAAAAAAAAATAAAAAAAAAATTGTATAAAAAACATGTAAAAAATATTTTTCTTTTTAAAGAATAATACATTGTAAAGGTTTTGATATTAGCTATTAAAAAACCAATGAAATTCACTGAAAAAACCATAGGTTATAGACCATATATAGTTAGGAATTAGCATTTACAAAACCTTAAAAATTCACTGAAAAAACCATAGGTTATAGACCATATATAGTTAGGGATTAGCATTTAAAAAACCTTATTTTACTCACACAAAACCATTGAAATTCCATATATAGTTAGTTGTACTAACTATATATCACGCACCCGCAATCCACTGCTGATGATGTCACATATTACATCATTCATGACATGGTCAGTGACATCACTGATGACATCACTGATGACATCTCAAATGACATCACTGATGACATCACTGATGACATCTCAAATGACATCACTGATGACATCACTGATGACATCTCAAATGACATTACTGATGACATCACTGTTGTGATAATACGATGAACCTCTTCAGACTCTAATATAACCTTAGATACACTCAGTGTAAACACAGACTCACAGATTGTCACTCATCCATGAAGTTACACACACACCTAGACAGTCATGCAAACAATCAATCACACCTCCATTTCCTTAACTATACAGTTAAACACACCTTACTTACTTATTCAAACAAATACTAAAACATATTTACTCACTTATACAATCCTGGATACAAGTTCACAATGATCCATACAGCCACTCACACATTCACTGGCTCTTATGCACAGTTATTTATATATGTCAACTCTCACATGTACTGTATTTTACATATGTACTTAATTTGACATGTAGCACTGAGATATCTATTCACTCACCAATACAGTCATGCACACAGTCAACTGCCCATACAGCTGTTTCCAACATGCACTTTTGAACCCATACATCTATGCACAGAGTCATACACTTCCCAGCCACTCACACACACACTCAGTCTCCTATACAAATGCTTGGGCAACCAATCAATAACCTATATAGTTACTCATATAGCTACTGATCAACACATGCAGCAGTTTACAGAAGAACAGACATAATGATGCACAAATTAAGACAGTTTAGTCACTAACCCATGCACTCAGTGAGACACATTTAATCACTCACTCATACAGTCAGTCACGCACCTACTAAATCCTTCATCCAGACACTTCTACATCTACTCATTCTTCAATATGTAAAACATATTTAAACTTTACAGAAACACACAGTCACTGGATGATGTCATCAGTGATGTCATCAGTGATGTCATTTGAGATGTCATCAGTGATGTCATCAGTGATGTCACTGACCATGTCATGAATGATGTAATATGTGACATCATCAGCAGTGGATTGCGGGTGCGTGATATATAGTTAGTACAACTAACTATATATGGAATTTCAATGGTTTTGTGTGAGTAAAATAAGGTTTTTTAAATGCTAATCCCTAACTATATATGGTCTATAACCTATGGTTTTTTCAGTGAATATATATATATATATATATATATACACATATACCTTAAAAAACCATAGGTTTTAGGCCTTATATAGTTAGGAATTAGCATTTTAAAAACCTTTGAAATTCACTCAAAAAACTATAGGTTTAGGGGTGTTATAGTTAGCTGGACATTTCACTCATACAAAACCATTGAAATTGCTCCTATATAGTTAGTTGTACTAACTATATTTCGCGCACCCGCAATCCACTGCTGATGATGTCACATATTACATCATTCATGACATGGTCAGTGACATCACTGATGACATCTCAAATGGCATCAATGATGACATCACTGATGACATCATCCAATGAATGTGGTTTGCTTCGATATTTAAATATGCATTATATATATAGCAATTTGCAATGAAGTATGAGTGGATATATAAAAATAAATATTTGGATGGAGGACTTTAACAATTTATAGTGTCTCACTAAATATAGTGGATAGTGTCTAAACTGTGTGAATAGCTGTATCACTTTGTCAGTTGTTGTGTAAACTGGTTCTCCAGTTGGTTACTAGCTATGTGAAAGTCTATGTTAGGTATTGATTAGTTAAATGAGTATTTGTATGGGAGAGTGAATGTGTGTGTGGTTCGGTAGAGGGTGTGTGACTGCCCAAAGATGTGTGAATAGTTGATTCAGTAGATATATGAAGTTAAAACTACATGTTCTAACAGTTGTTTGGGTGAATGAATATCTTTATGGGTGTGGTGATAAGCAAATATATTTCTCAATGGTACATGTCCAACAAACTAGAAAAATAAAAGGCAGTGTATGTGTCAGTTGTAGTATATAAATAAGTATACATAAGACTCAATGATTGTGTGAGTGACTGTATGGATAACTGTATACTTGTAATAATGATTTTATAATATACTAAATATCACTTACTATCTAAATGATTAGATGAAGTGGTGTTTGTATAAGTGTGAAGTGGTGTTTGTATAAGTGTGTAGCTAAGTAAGTATGTAAGTATGATCCATTGTTCGCATAAGTGAGTACGATAACTTCATATGTGAATAGGTTGTGTGCTGGTGTGTAATGTCGGTATAGGTGTACAAGTATTTTTGATAGTGTTCTATTGTTCATTGACAGCATGTATGAGTGAATCTACGGGTAAGTGATTAGATGTGTGTATACATCTAGGAATCAATGAGTGGGTTTTTAAATACTTTTATCGCTGTGTCACTGGATTCAAATATGATACTCTGTATTTTACAAAGAGTGATGAAAGATTTTACTAGTGTATGAAAAGGTGTATGTGATTGTCACGTGGATGATGTCATCAGTGATGTCATCATTGATGTCATTTGAGATGTCATCAGTGATGTCACTGACCATGTCATGAATGATGTAATATGTGACATCATCAGCAGTGGATTGCGGGTGCGCGAAATATAGTTAGTACAACTAACTATATAGGAGCAATTTCAATGGTTTTGTATGAGTGAAATGTCCAGCTAACTATAACACCCCTAAAACTTATAGTGTTTTGAGTGAATTTCAAAGGTTTTTTAAATGCTAATTCCTAACTATATAAGGCCTGAAACCTATGGTTTTTTCAGTGAATTCGCAAGGTTTTTTAAATGCTAATTCGATTAGCGGATAACGTTTAAATATGTTAATATCCTTGTGGGACCACCTGAGCAGCCCAGGGGGTAAGGTTGTTTCTACCCTGCCCCCTCTTTGCATTCTACACGTTTGTTTTTCTGCTTCTTTTGTGCCTCAGTCTACCTAGCACAAGATGAATGCCAACACTTCCTGGTTAGAAGTGTTGGCAGTCAATGAGCATGCTGCTTTCCTGTGAAAGGCATGCTGATTGGCTGCCACTGTCTGTCAACACTCCAAACCAGGAAGTGTTGGCAGCCATCTTGTGCCTCGGTAGAACCAAGGCACAAGAAAGCAGTGAAACAACGGTGCAAAACACGCAAAGGGGGCAGGGTAGAAGCACCCTGACCCCCTAGGCCTGCTCAGGGGGTCCCACAAAGACCCCCCCAGAACCAAAAATATATATTTTTTGGTTTTCCCCATGGTACGCTCAGGGTGCGCGTACCGGGAAGCGTACATGGGAACGCACCCAGCGCTTACCCCGTGAAAATTTAAAAAAGGTGTTTTTTAGCCCTTCAGGGTCCTTCTAGGCCCCCCTCAGAAAACCTAGGGGGTCAGGGGGTGTCTACCCTGCCCCCTTTTAATCATTTCCCCCTTTTTTTTCACCTCTTGTGTCTCGATTTTACCGAGACACAAGATGGCGGACTCTCCGGACTGTTTAGAATGTTGTCAGACACCCGAGAGCCAATCAGCTTTCCGCTCGCGCACTTCCGTGGCACGCCGGGTGCGCTCCCCGGTAAGCGTACCGGTGAGCGCTTGGAGCGCGCCTATAGATATATATGTGTTACTGAAGTTTATTTTCGAAAAAACCACTGGAGCAATTTTCTCCAAATATAGAAAAGGCACTTCTGCGTACCAGTCCCTACAATTTTGCACAGTTTGGTGTAATTCCGTTCAGCGGTTCGGGCTGTAGCCTTGTCTATTCGTCCTATGGAAATTTACATGGGGAAAACACGTTTTGGGACCCCCCTTTTTTCTCGGCCCCCACTTCACAAATCCCCCCTAAACTTTCAGGGAAGGAGCAGAGCGGAGCTGGCCTAAATTTTGGAAAATTACACGCAAATTCCTCAACGGGCGCCAAAGTTATTCCCAATAGAATGTTGCAGATTTCCTATGGTAGCTAGGTCCTAACTATATATACCTACTGGCTATCGCCAGTAGGTAATATATATATATATATATATATATATATATATATATATATATATATATATATATATATATATATATATTTATATGGAGCTGTATATATAGGATTTCCATATATAATTTTTATATTATTATTTCCATGGTCCCAGCACATGGGCGGGAATAGTCAGTGCTTATGACTATTGATGAAGATCCCCTGGAAGAGAAGTCACTGCCTATTAGTGGAGGAGGTGAGAGTGTGGTTGTTACCTCGGCCTCTCCCTTTGTTGTTATTTTCCCTGTATCCACCTCTAAAATATTCCCTGTTGGGGGATGTTTGTGTGGTGTTTTTGTAGGAAGAGGAAGCAGTGTCTGCACTGATAGTCTTGGATGCTCCTCTTTAGAAGGAGCGTCGAAAGGAACAACATGTGGATGGAGACTGCAAAGCTCCCATGGATTTAGCAGTCTCTATGTCCTTTTTCATTTTTTCTAGAGTGGTGTCTACAGACGGTCAAAAAAGTTGCTGCTGATTGAACGGCTAATTGAGGATAGTTGTTTGTACCTCATGTTTGAAGCCAGAGATGCGCAACCAGGCATGTCGTCTGAGTAACACGCTAGTGTTAATGGCCCTAGAGGCGGTGTCTGCTGCATCAAGGGCACATTTGATTGATGCATTAGTTATTAATTTCCCCTCTTGAATCAAATCATTGGCCTTGGTCTTATACTGATCAGGTAAATGTTGCAATAGGGTTTCCAATTGGTCATAGTGAGTCCTATCGTACCTAGCAAATAATGCTTGTGTGCTGGCTATCCGCCAGTGATTAGCTGCTTGGTCAGCAACTCGTTTGCCAGAAGCATCTAATAATTTAGACTCTTTGGTCGGAGGTGGTGCATCACTGGTGGTCTGAGAGTAGGCATGTTTTCTAGCGTTAGTTACAACTAGGGAATCTAAAGGGAGTTGACCTTTGATGTAGGCGGGATCATTGGGAGCGGGTTTATAGTTTTTGTCAATTCTCGGTTTGAGAATTGTGGCCCCAACAGGCTCTTTGAATACGTCGTGGGCATGTTTAATTACACCTTTTAACATTGGCAGGGTTTGTACAGTCTTTAGTGATTGTTCAAAGGTGTCTATAAGAAAATCCTCCTCCGTGGGTTCCGAATGCATTGGGACACCATGGTACTGAGCCGCCCTATTTACAAACGGACTAAAACCAATATTGTCATCTGGGGAGATGGCTTTGTTGGGTATGCATGGGGATCAGGGAGGTCTGGACGATCTACTGGGTCATCATAATCGTCCCAATTGTCTTGTGGTACTTCTGTATCAGCATCAGGGTCAATAAAAGGGTCATTGTTGCCTCCCCATCCCCTAAATCATCATCAACCTGTGGTAGTGGTGAGTTTGGTGGAAGTATAGGAGAATGTGGAGGAGAGACAGGCTTAGTAGGAAGAACAGGAGAATAAGGTTGTAAAGGTGAGGTAGCACAGTCCTTCCTCTTTACAGGCACTGCAGGAATGCCTGGGGCGCCCAATTTCCTGTTCTTGTGTGGAACAGTAGACATATGTCCTGTTTTAGGGTCTATCTGGAGTGTTTTTTGTTTCTGATCGATAGGATCCGGTCGAAAAAGTTCTTCCTCTTTGGTAGACGCTTTCGGCGCCTATTTTTTCGGGTCCGAGCGAGGTTTGGATTTCTGCTCCGGATCTTTCGAAGGTGGTTTTAAATCCTTTGCCTTCGATGTGGAGGCAGAAATCATTTTTGGTTCTGAAAGTTTTGGTTTCGGATCCAAGCCTTTTTCTTCAATGCGTAGCCGGTCGGTACCGACGTCTTTTTGGGAGTAGGCTGTGCGCCTGCTTCGGTGCCAATGGCACCTGTGGGACACTGATATGCGGCTTGCTGGGTTACGAGCGGCTGGAAGGCTTGTTCTTTATCTTCGGAGCTGGGACGGGGGGTTTCTGAAGCTTGTTTTCAGTCACGATTGGGGCCAGCAGGCGAATTCTTGACCAGGTCCTTCTTTTTTGCAGGTGGGGTTGGGGAACAAGCAGTTGTACTCACTCGTTGACCTGGAGTGAAGTGCTTCGTCTGAGTCGGAGTCGTCTGCTTCGGACACGATTTCCAGATCCTCAGAATCCTCTTTCGGGACATCGGGCCTTCATCCAAGATGTCCACCGGTACCGGAGCTGCTTGTTGATCCATGATGTGTCGTCGGGCCTGACGATCACGGATGGTCTTTTTGGATCGAAATGAGGAGCAGGCCTGGCAATTATTCTCGTCATGCTCGGGCGAGAGACACAGGTTACAGACCTTGTGGTGGTCACTGTGTGGGAATTTGGCCCCCCACTGGGGGCTTTCTTTAAATGGAGTCCTTTCCATGAGCCGTAGGCCCGAACGGTGTCAATAGGTCTAGCGGCCCGCATCGATGACCGGAATGGAATATTTGAGGAGCGTGTCGAAGATGAGGCAATCGAGAACAATACAGTCGCGTTTATGATGGTTTGCGTGTCAAAAAGGTTTAGAGAATATGGTGCCGAACTGGAGCGCAGAGTTTACATCCAAACCCGATGGCGGAAAAAAACAATCTCAGGATGGAGTCGATGCCCATGCGCACTATCGTCCAAGGGAGGAGTCACCTATCTCGTGACTACAAAAGACTTCTTCCAAGACAACAAGGTGCAAGGATCCGAGCCCAACACCAGATGGCGATCTATGCACAAGTGTACTATCAGCAGCTCATATGCCTCGAACAGAGAATTCCACCATCCTGGTTTTAGGTGGAATCAGGTTCTCTGAGTAAGGGTTATGACTATTTCCCATAGGAAGTGGTCATATAGGGGGTGTAGTCACACCAAAGGTGACTAGCCCATTAACTACTACCTGTGACTCCCCTTAACACCCCAAAATTGAGTATTAAGGTGGCACCCCTGATTCAGGGAACTCAGATTCGACAGACCCAGAAGAAGAGGACAAAGAAGAGGCGCCAAAATTAGAACTGAAAATTAGCCGTGGACTTTTTGGCACCAAAACCCTACCTGCCTGCACCGGTCTCAACAATCGTGAATAAACCGACTCGTCCTGCAGCTGAGCTTCTACCAAGTACCCTGATAGACTGTCAGCCCTTCGTAAATTGCAAGCAATATCCCCTGGAGTAGAGCAGCTACTCCCCTGCAGTCCGAAGGCACCAAACAGCAGAGTCAGGTTTACCTTGCTGCCGCTCCCCAGTCGCACCAACGTAGCAGCCCCCCAGAAAGAGGTCACCATGTTCCAGGAGGTCAGATCCATCTCCTCACCAAGTGAGAAGACGCCAGAATCCATTTAGAGCCGCGCAGCACCAATATCAGGAGTACCGGACCCCTTGCAGCAGCCAAAGCCTGTTTATTTATTTATTAGTTATTTAATTATAAAGTTTTATATAGCGCAAACAAGATCCCGAGGGATATCAGAGCACTTTCCAATAGGATGGAAGGAAGGTCATAAATACACAATAGTCATCAAGTAGGGGTAAAGAAGACATAAAAACAGGATTAATCACATAGTCCAGGAGAATTGCACCATGGAGGGTAATTCAATAAAACAGTTTGAGTCCAATGACACAGCGACTGAGCAGCCATCAAGGGACATCAGCATCACAGAGACCGACTTCCAGAGTGGCCCAGGTATGCTGATTTTTGCACCCTCAACTGGTAAGACCGACAATAGCAAGGACCTACAATGCACCAGCCCAGCCGATCTTACCCCTCTGGGTTTGCAAGAACCAACTGTGCTGCTTTGCTCCCAGGACCCTGGTGAACTGAACCCCTCATTGGAAGCTCTCGGACTTGTCCTCAGGTCCCCCTCTGCTGCCCGATTTTAGGTGCCTTCCCCCTCTCTCCTTCCTGTATACCCATAAGACTACCAACCCGAACAGCACCTCTACACCCCAACTCCACAGGGCTGGCACATTCTAACTGCATGTAGTACTGTGGGCCTTACCCCCTTCCACCTTAAATCCTGAAGGGGACCCCCAAACCTACTGCAAGTACCTGAATACCGTATATGTCTTTTTCTCCCATACGAAAGCATTACGTGCAAAAACGCATGTAAGAGAACATTTTACTTACCTGGGAAATTTGATATCTCAAAACATACTTAATTGTTTACAAAGTTCTCGGTATTAAAATTTATAGATATATCCACCTTATTTTTCTAAATTGGTCTCAGATTTATTCTTTGAGTGTATGTCTCATTTACTGCCTCTGTGAGTACCACAAATGCTCAGCACTAGCCTCTGATAAACCTAAATTGCTGCACCACACTGCCACAAAAGAGAGCATTTAGTGCTTTCATGCTTGTCTCTGTAAACCAATAAGGGTTGCCTGGATTCTCTGCACAATGTACTCCATTTTAGTGCACTATATAGAGAGCCAGCCTCCTACAGCGGTAACACATGGGAAGCTGGGTAAGGCATTCAAACAAACGTTGTGAAGTAGCCAAACGCCTGGCCATATAACATGTTTTTCCTGATCAGTGGAATTAAAATGCAAGGTCCAGATTTGTAAAGGGAGGATGTGACCTAACTGCTACAGCGGTCGACCTTGAAGCTAGGGACTTGGGTTGGAGTATCGGCAGGGACGATCAACATCCTGTGATTCTAGGCAAATCACTTAATATCCCCTTGCCAAACAAATAAAATTAATGTGTACATCTGTAACGTAACTGCATGTACCTGTATACCGTATATGTCTTTTTCACCCAGAGGAAAGCATTACGTGCAAAAACGCATGTAAGAGAACATTTTACTTACCTGTGAAATTTGATATCTCAAAACGTACTTACTTGTTTACAAAGTGCTCTGTATCAAAATGTATATAGATATATCTACCTTATTTTTCTAAATTGGTCTCCGATTTATTCTTTGAGTGTATGTCTCATTTATTACCTCTGTGAGTACCACAAATGCTCAGCACTGCCCTCTGATAAGCCTAAATTGCTCGCCCACACTGGCACAAATGAGAACATTTAGTGCTTTCATGTTTGTCTCTGTAAACCAATAAGGGTTGCCTGGACTCTCTGCACAATTTACTTCATTTTAGTGCACTATATAGAGAGCCACCTTCCTACAGACAGTAACACATTGGAAGCTGGGTATGGCATTCCAAACAGACTTTGAGAAGTAGCCAAACGCCAGGCCACCTAACATGTTTTTCCTGATCCATGGAATAAAAAAGCAAGGTCCAGATATGCAAAGGGAGGATGTGACCTAACCGCTACAGCAGTCGACCATGAAGCTAGGGACTTGGGTTCAAGTGTCGGCAGGGAATATCAACATCCTGTGATTATGTGCAAATCACAATCTCCCTGTGCCAAACAAATAAAATAAATGTATCCGTGTGCATCGTAACCGGTGCTCATGTAAAGCGCTCTGATACTTTCGGGTCGAGTTCACGCTGTATAAAACTATTTTTAAAAAAAAGGCAACTCACACTTTTGAGCAATCTACAAGTTTACAACTGTTTGGATATTCACAAATACCATAACTTGCCTTTCATTTATTTCCACATCCCTTCAACTGTCCTTCCTACCCCTACCACAAACATTTAACACACGCTTAGAGGAAATGGAAAATGTGCGCATTATTTCAAACAGAAGTGGGAATGCCACGTGTAATTCCAGTCCACACTGCAATTCCCTCTTCCCTGGGGATTGACTCATGACAGCAGGAATTCCACGAGGGAGTGACACACACGAGCAATATATCTGGACACTGAAAATCTCTTAATGGAGTTCCTCTAGACTCGTATTGTGACAAAGAGGACACCGCAGTTGTAATATGAATTCGCTCCACTGAAGGTGAGCTGTGCCCCTCACTCACAGCAGCACAGGGGGGTAACAGTCACTGCAGCCACAGAAGTGCCATGAAACAAAGTGCCGAGCGTGGAGTAGCAATGTGCAATACAAGATAACCCCAAGCACACCCCAGAAATGCAATGCTCCACCAAAGGTACAATGTGATTTCCTGTGTTTTATGCTGCGCATCCCTGACAGGAAGTAACATGCTATCAATTTTTATTTTTACTCTGAAACACAGGCGTTGTGAAATATACACGATTGAGAGACTTACCAAAGTGTGGAACATTTCATTAAAAGCGGCTTCAGCGCTCTGACATCCTCGGGCCTCACTGTAATGGCCTGTAGATCAATGCTCTCGACTCCTGAATACTGTAAACTGAATGAGAGTGCTCTGAAATCCATGGAACTCATCTTGCGCCTTATCTCCCTGGGTGTTAACTGTATGTGTTTCACACATACAGGTTCTGTTTTCACAAACTCTTCATCTTGGGTCTCATACAAACAGTGGAATAATTCCATGGTGTGACTAGTGAGTTCCTCTCCTTGTTTTAGTTTTAGTTTTTCTGTTATCCAGGCCTTTAGAGCAATTTTTATTTCTGGTGAAACCTTCCACTGGTATTTACTGTTTACCTTATCCAGTCTCTCTGTATTGAGAAGGCCGAACAGAAAGCGCACGGTCAGCATCAAGTGATTGTTTCCCAACTCTGTGTATTCCTTCAGTAAGCGGGTCACGCCTCGCTGCTGAGACTCTGTGGTCTGTGCGGCTGCATCCTTACCTTCTAGTTTGTAAAAAAGCGCAGCAAAAAACTCTTGAACACTCAAGTGGATGAAGCTGTAGACGCTGACCTTACAGGTTAATTCTTGAAAAATATCATTGTTCAGGAAGAGGGATTGTAGGGCCGGTATGTCTACACCATGATTAACTATGTCATCTTTATCAAATAGGATTTTCTGCTGATAGACGCCTTCCTCAGCCAAGGCACACAGCCTCTTTAAGTTACTGGTAATGTTTTGCTGCACAGAGTCTAAACTCTGCTGCTTTAATAAATTGAAAAGAAAAAGCAAGTAGACAGAAGTAATTGTTCTCAAATCACACAAAGCATCCTCCTTATCTTCCATCTGCCCCTTGATGACAGTGCAGACAATCCAGCACACGATGGGCACAAAACACATGGTGTAGAGAATTTCATTTTCTTTTACAATTCTGATAGCGTCTGCAGCTTGCATTTCATCCCCAAAGAACCTTGTAAAATATTCTTTCCTACCAGCTTCAGAAAATCCAAGTATCTCTGCGAGGCGTTCACCCTTCACGCACTGTTGGAGGGCGTCCAAAGCAGTTGGCCTGGTGGTGATTATTATATATGACTTTGAAAGATATATTTTCCTTAATAAACTGAAGATTGTTTTACCCTCTTGAGATGTTTTATCAGGATCATCGGACAGCAAATCTTCAGTGATTTTAAATTCATCAAAGCCGTCGATGATGAAGAGCAGCCTTTCGGGGTTGGCTTCGATCTCACTCATTGACAGGCGTGGCCCCCCTTTAATGCTGTGTAAGATGAGGTCAGCGAGTGGCCTCTGTGCACTCAGCTGGTTATATTCTCTGCAGTGGATGTAAAACACATACTCAAATCTGTCCTCGAAGAGATTGTCCGATGCCCAGTCGAACATGATCTTTCGGGCAGTCATTGTCTTTCCGATCCCAGCCACTCCCTGGAGCACCACAGTTCTGGGGATGTGCCCATCCTTTTCAGGGGAAAATAAATGTTCGATGCTAGAGTATGAATCTGCAGCTCTTTCTGCCATAAGCTTTAGATGTCTCTCTCCACATGACAATATTTCATGTTCTTTTTCCTTCTTATTACGGTAGTGCTTTAAAATGAGGAGCTTTGTATACCTTTCTTTTAAAGTCACAATTTCACCGATTCTACCGTCATTATCTTTCATCCCTCTGTATTCATCTTTAATATATTCCTTGTACTGCCTCTTGGGATCTGTTGAAAAACAGAGAGAACATATGAAAAATTTGCTTAGGACTATAATGCGAGTTAACAGCGATACAGTTTAATTTAACTGCACAGTCACAATGAACATGAAACACTACTTATGTATTTATAGTTGCCGCTACGGTTGGTTCTTGTTTGGTGATATCGAAAAGAATGATAAATTACGCTGTGAGATCTTAACATCGGGGATTCATTGTTGTCCTGAAATGACAGACTTTGGATTGAAATATACAGGGAAGGAGCATCAAGGACATAATTCCCAGGAAAGAATAGTATAATAGGAAATGGACGCTCAGTTATAACTACATTTATTTCCTGAAAATTTCTATCAGCAAAAGAAAAACATCACAGGTTCATCAAACAAGGAAGCAAAATACTTAAGAAAAACAACAAAGTTAGCAGGTCTTTATCTCCCTTCCACAGATGTCCTCACGCCCACGAGTCCCCGAGCAGCCACCCTTTAAATGCCACGTCCTTCACTACAATGTCTGTAATGGATTCTACACCCCTGAAGAAGTAGTGTGGGAGACTCTACATTCATCAAGAGAGTCATCGCTGATGACGAGTGAAGATCACACGAGGAGCCGCTGGGGGCCACAGTCCAGGGGTGGAACTCCACACACCACCAATGTCAAGGTAGATGCCCAACTACAAGTGCCCTGGTAATGAGTGAGGTGTGCGCTGATCCCGGAACCTACGCTACCCCAGGCTGTGCCATTCATCAGAAACCGTATAAACCTGCTAATCTGAGTTTTCGTGGGAAATTGGGGAATTACATGCAGAATTGCTGTTTTCTGCAACTCTTTCAACATGTCTGGCATTTTTACCACTCATTATTCCCTGATAGCTTTTGAAAGGATTATCCTTGTGAAATTCATCAGGGGCTAATTGCTGGGGTGCAGTATTTCCAACAAAAACTTAAATTCCAGTGCATGCATAACACTCTTATTTGTAAAGGGATTGGATTACACTCAAACTCAAAATTAAAGCCATTGTTGAGGTATCACTCCCACATTTTCATGCCGACTGCTATATAGGATTACAGAAATAATCAGTGCTCTTCACAAACACATGAATGGAACCAACACAAAAATACTGCAAGAACGTCCCAGTCAATATCAGAATTACAGATAACGTGCGGCCCATCCAAAAACACACTATTTACAATTAACAAAAATGCAAGATACAGATAACCTACATCTGTGAAGTTCTGTGTGAAAAACTAGGTTGAAAAATAAAAAAGATGAAATCTAACATTATATTTTTTTTGCAAGTGGCGCAAGAGAACATTTTACTTACCTTCTGTAACGCTCTTTCTGGTGATACTCTATTTAACCACAGACTCCTCATCTCAGAATCATCCCCCGGCACCAGATTGGACCTGGAGACTTTTCATAGCTAGTTTGCATCGTACAGGTCATCGCTGTATTCATACCGCCCCAGAAGTGACAAAGCAGCGCTGGATAAGCCACCCTTTCTGCACCCTCAGACGTGGAGCATCAACAACTGTAAGAAACAGTGTGCTGGATACTAACTTGGAGCCTTTTATTAGATTTTAAAAAGAGACCAGGCGGAACCAAGCTGCCTTTCTGTGCAGGTCCGTGATGCAGACGCACGCAGTGGGCGCATCGCTCAGACCAGAAGCACACCAGGGGCAAGCCGGTCTGCCCCCATCCACGTCCGTTCCAATGGCCTGCGGTAGCCACTACATTGGAACTTCCAAGGTAGAGTCCTAACATCTAGCTTTTTTGAGGAGCTTTAGGCAAAACCCAAATCCTATCGGTCACATCTAGAACCCAAGCCACTTACTGGGCCGGTTGCCTGCTACATGTGTCCAATAGAGATTGGGGTCACCAACGATCGAGCCAATCTTATGCCACCTAAATCTATCCCATCCCCTTGTTCCTTACAGGGAGGCCTAAATAACATTCATTCGCTAACTAAACATGTTCAGGAAGTACAGGACTTAACCATCGACAACCAACTGGATGTCTTATTTATAACAGAGGCATGGTTAAAACCTTGTGTAAAAAAAGATGTGAGGGTGTGTAGTTCCTGGGAAGAGGAAAATGTTATAGCGGTCTATCAGGTCAGTGGAATATCCTCCAATTGGAGTAAGTCCCCTCACACACCCAGAGAGCTGTCATGCTTCATCATCTGGGCATGCTCCTAGTTGGGCCGGTGCTGCAATGCCCGCCGGGAACCCGCAAAGGGACTCTTTGCCGGAGATTTTTTATGTCGAGCCTAGAACAGCGCATGCGCTGTTGCTCGACTTTTAGTAAAGGGCATCTCGAAAGTGCTACCCAGGCGTTTGCTCGCTGGCTACAAGCTTGAGTGCATGTGCGCATGCACGCGCAGCCATCTGCCTTTCTTTTGTTGTTTAAGTGCCTCTCACAACTGCCCCTCCCCCACCACAGAGCGCGTCTCATGGCTGCGCGGCTATGTCACCATCGATCGCTTTTACGGCTGCGCGGCCGTGTCTCTTTCACGGCCAGTGCTGGTTTTATTTCCCACTCCCGGACTTGTTTTACTTGGCACTGCAACTTCTGGTCGCATTGCTCCATTCCAAATGCAAGTTAACTCGGGTCTTACCGTTCCGCACATCTTCCTGGCTCCATGTAACTCGAGCCTAACAAACCGCAAACATCGGAGGTTCATTTGCAGCGCTGTTCTTGCAGAAATGTGGGCGCCTCTCACAACTGCCCCTCCCCCACCATAGAGCGCGTCTCACAGCCGTGCGGCCGTTTCACCATAGATCGCTTTCACGGCCGCGTGGCCAGGTCTCTTTCTTGCCAATGCTTGTTTAATATTTGGGCCAGCCATGAACGTTTTTAATGTGGTCCCTCCAGCAGCAACGGAGGGCAGTGGCAAACTATAGTCCCCTTTCTATGTCTATCCCGTTTTTTTATACGAAAATCTCTCACTTTTGCAATTCATTGGTGCCTTTACAATTGATAAAGAAAATGATTTCAGAATCTTGGCTTTCAAAAAAATACAAACCCGTACAAAGCAAGAAGAGTTACTCGACATTTGCTCTGAAACAGCAGTTGTCTCAAACTAGAGAAACTTAACTGCCCCCAGAAGGTATTGCTGCTTTGTAACATTTTTAATTAGCTCGCAATCACTGAGCAGCACGCCCAGGGAGCTCGCGACGGTGCAGCGATCCTGCTGAGCTGAGGCGTTGTGTCCTCGACACAGACAAAGCCTCTCTCCAAAGGATGACGGCTCTTTTTCTGACTTCTTAGCCCACCTTGGCTCTAATCCCACCGCCCCCAAAAATGTTCTAATTGTAGACTTATTTAACATACGAAGTATAAAATATTTATACATTTCCTCAGTTTGTAATAGGTACAGTCAGGCCACTTTGGTGTACCTTACATGACTGTCCACTAGAAACCACTAACCTCCACCTCATCCCGAGACCCTGAGAAGATGTAGGACCATCCCTGGAGCTGCTTAGACCCTCCTGACGCCACATTTCTCTTGCATAATGTACTGCAGACTGGTGCCCAGCATGCAAAGGTCTGGCAATGGTCCTGAGGAAAGGGCAGAAGCACCCATCCCGAGCCTCATCCTCGACAGGTTACGACAGTAAACACCCTACTTGCATGTGTTTTTCTATGTATCAAACCACTGTTGGAAAATGAGCATCTGGAAGCTGATTGGAGCATCCTGTATGTATGTGCAAAACAGTTCATCCGTTTTTGCAACAGGATAAAAGTGTCTTTGTGAAAAATAACCACACTTCTCTCTCACACTTACAATTCATGTTTTCCCACTGTGACAGTAATTCAATAATAACAAGCATTGGCATAGCCAATAGGTCTCGCCTTTGGGACCTTATAAGTGTGTAGCCATGCAACAGCTGATGTTGTTGCACCAAGGATATTGTGCTGCATAACTAAATACTTAGAAGGTCCCAAAAGCGAGACGTATTGGCTACGTCAATGCTGGTTTATTTTTGCTGGTGAGTGTGGGTGTGTGGGGTGTGGTGAGTAGTGCATGAAAGAGGTGATTAAAAAAAGGTTTATTGATGCTAGGTTTGAGTCAACTTTATTAATAGAGCTCACTAACCCAATTAAAACCAGTGTTGCTCGTGTGGGATGCAATGGTTCTGGAGAGCAGTTGTGATACGTTTTAAAGCTGTGTGGTCAACATGTTTCTTGCCTATTGAAGCCCCAAAGGGGTCTAATGGAAATTCATCAGGACCTAGAAAGAATATCTTACACTACTGCATGACTGATTCTTTTGAGTGTGCAGATAATTGAAGTAACCAGTCACGCTGTACGATGACAAGGCATGATTCTACCTTGTATATTAAAACGACCTGAAAGAAAGGAGGGACGGACAAAACAAAGAGCACAGTTTGTGTAGAAATTCTGGTAAGAAAGTTGAGAGTGCTTGGTTATAGCGAGTTGCCATTTCTTTTGTAAATCACCTTTTTCTATTTCATAGTGTATTACAAGGTGACAATTGCTAGAAAACACGTATATGTAGCATCAGCGGTGTGCAAAAAGCTTTTTTTAACACTAACATGGACTTCGTCGGGGTTTACCTTAACTTGACCTAATTGATCACCAGTCATACTTAAACAACATTGTTGCAGAGCCCGTGTTTGTGTTTGCTAGACCTCTGATCAACAATATTTGTTTTGTGACAATAGTTAAAGGGCCGTTAAGTGCATTGCTTCAACACACACATCAATTTCCTGAGTGATTTTTAGGGTTCAATTACTCACCCTTTTTGGCCTCGATATCGTCCGTATGTATCGTGACCTGGATATGTACTAGTATACCGGGAAAGTTGAGAATGATCATGCGCTTTACCCCGGTTGTTGCAGGGAGTGTCCTCGATAGTCAGTACTCATAAGTTTGTGGCGTTGTGTGCACCTATTGTATTGTATTGTAATTGCATTTATATAACGCTTACTACCCCTCACGAGGCATCAACTCGCTTTTTCAGCGAGTAGCACGCTACTCCGGGACCCATAGAGGATTAGTGTTGAATTAGTATAGTGAAACATGCAAGTACATTTTAAGTGGTGGATAGGTTAGTCAGTTATTTGGATTCGGAAGAATAGCAGAAGGATAGAAGAGGAAATAAAAAAGGTTTGCATTTATATAGCGCTTGTTACCCCTGATAGGGTGTTAAAGCACACTACTCCGGAAACCCATAAAGGATTAGTGCTGAATTAGTATGGTGAAATATGAAAGTAATTTGAGTGGTGGGTAATAGTCAGTTATTTGGAGTGAGAAGGGTAGTGGAGGGATAAAAGGTAAGAAAAGTTTGCATTCATCCAGCACCTGAGCACATGTTACCCCTGATGGGTGTTGAAGCGCTTTGCTGGCAAGTAGCACTCTACTCCGGAACCCATAAAGGATTAGTGTTGAAAATGTGTATAGTAAAATATGAAGTAATTTGAGAAGTGGATATGGTATTCAGTTATTTGGATAGAGAAGGGTAGGTTGAGGGATAGAAGAGAGAAAGAGGTCTGCATTTATATAGCACTTGCTACCCCTTAATGGGGTTTTAAAGCACTTTATTGGCGATTAGCACACTACTCTGGAGCCCATAAGGATTACTGTTGAATTAGTATGGCGAAACATGAAAGTACTTTGAGTGGTGGATATGTTAGTCAGTTATTTGGATTGAGAAGGGTTGGGGAGGGTTAGAAAAAGGAAAATGGTTTGCATTTATATAGTGCTGGTAACCCTGATGGGGTGTTGAAATGCTTTATTGCCGAGTAGTAGGGGTGGACGGAATTTGCAAAATTGACTTTCGCAAATTATCGTGAAATTGCTCAAAATCTCTGCGAGCATGCGGAAATCTCACGAAGATGCGGAGATTGCTTTTCCCACCCGTTCGCAATGCGTTTTTGCGTGCTCGCGGGGAAATTTATGTCCAACTTGCCCATGCGGTCACTAATGGGCTCGGCCATCTTGCTCGCGATGCTTATTTCCTGTTCCGGATCGAATGACGTGTTCACGATCGCAAACTTGCGCGGGATAGCGTGACCTGCTACCGACAATCCAACATCTTATGGTGCACGCAAACGGATAGGAAAACTCGTTGGCGAACGCAGGGACCCCGGTAAGTCGCTACCATGCGCACAAGAACACAGTTCTAAAGCACGAACAAGAAAATACTTCCGTTTCGCGGCAGATTGCGAAAGTTTTGACATTTTCGCGCTCTCTGTGGAACGGGAAAATGTCAAAATATTACAAATTCCGCGAGCGGAGCGAAATTTACCGCCCATGCCTAGCGAGTAGCACACTACTCTGGAACACAAAGGATTAGTGGTGAATTAGTATAGTTGAATATGGCATTTGAGAAGTGAACATGTTAGTCTGTTATTTTGATTGAAAAGGATAGTGGAGGGACAGAAAAGTGAGAATTTTTGGGGGGGGAGGTCATAGCAGTAGGAGGAGGCTTTTGGATGAGTAAAAAGGGGTTTTTGAAGGGGAAGAGTCGATTGATTACTACTTGATTGGTTCTTTGATTGGAAAAAGTGTATTGTCTTTTGGATTAGATTATTACTGTCAGGCCTTTTTAGAGCTCTCCCTAGTGAGAGACACTAGGGCTGCGAGTGATTTTACTGGTGTACTACTTCTGGCAATTTTATTGATGAATTTGGATGAGAAAACGGCAAAATAGCGTTTTTATGAGATTTTACATTGGGGGGCTCTAAATAATAATTTTAGTTGGGGAATTGATGTAGGCACACTGACACCTTCTTTCACGCTTTAATTCCTTTGTTCTGCCTCGCCCCAGCCGTTTTTTGGAACTTGCTGTTTGCGGCGGTGGGCGCCATCTTAGGTAGGGCTGGGGCTGCGCTCTAGTCGCGCTGCCCTCCCGCCCTCCCAGGCTATTTAGAGCCGGTCCTTCTAAGCCCTCGCTGCCTTTTTAGAGCTCTCCCTAGTGAGAGACACTAGGGCTGCGAGTGATTTTACTGGTGTACTACTTCTGGCAATTTTATTGATGAATTTGGATGAGAAAACGGCAAAATAGCGTTTTTATGAGATTTTACATTGGGGGGCTCTAAATAATAATTTTAGTTGGGGAATTGATGTAGGCACACTGACACCTTCTTTCACGCTTTAATTCCTTTGTTCTGCCTCGCCCCAGCCGTTTTTTGGAACTTGCTGTTTGCGGCGGTGGGCGCCATCTTAAGTAGGGCTGGGGCTGCGCTCTAGTCGCGCTGCCCTCCCGCCCTCCCAGGCTATTTAGAGCCGGTCCTTCTAAGCCCTCGCTGCCTTTTTAGAGCTCTCCCTAGTGAGAGACACTAGGGCTGCGAGTGATTTTACTGGTGTACTACTTCTGGCAATTTTATTGATGAATTTGGATGAGAAAACGGCAAAATAGCGTTTTTATGAGATTTTACATTGGGGGGCTCTAAATAATAATTTTAGTTGGGGAATTGATGTAGGCACACTGACACCTTCTTTCACGCTTTAATTCCTTTGTTCTGCCTCGCCCCAGCCGTTTTTTGGAACTTGCTGTTTGCGGCGGTGGGCGCCATCTTAGGTAGGGCTGGGGCTGCGCTCTAGTCGTGCTGCCCTCCCACCCTCCTCACACACTATAAAATGTGTATACCGGCCAGACGGCGCAGCGGGCTGGCGCAGCGGGCGCGCCGGATGCGCGCCTAAGCCAAGCCCGTCTGCGCCCGTCCGCGGCCGGCCGGGACCAGGGGCCATGACCCCTGCCCAAATTATCAGTGTGGTCCCAGACACAAGTGGAAATATTACCTATACAAGCCGCGAACTGCTGGATGTAATTGGTAAGACAACCACAAACTCTCTTGAATGTGCTCACATGGGTCCGATGGATACTTATGGCCCATTTAGTTGTTACAACTGCAGATGGGAATGCACCCCAACACTGAACCCTGTGCCATTACATCTACATACATTCCCTCTTAAATGCATTTATATGAACGTAAGATCACTACCCAAACATTCAACGTATATCTGGGACCTTCTTAACGAACACCAACCTGATTTAGTGTGTTTATCTGAAACATGGCTCGATGAGCATAATATCCCAGATATAGTTATAGCCCTTCCCCCAAACTATAAGATATTGAATGTTAACAGAGTTAAGAAAAAGGGTGGCGGTGTAGCTCTACTGTTCAGAGACCATCTTTCATGCAGACAAGAGAGTATTGCACCTGTTGGAAACTATGATGTTCTGGCATTTACGGTGTCCATAAACACCAGTGTGCTATTTGGAGGCATTTTAATCTATAATCCTCCGGGCTGCACATTAAATTTTAGTTCACAGTTACTCACACAGATTATGCCTGTCTGTTTGAAGAACAAGAACATCCTCCTCCTTGGGGATTTTAATATACATCTGGACAATAGTAGCAGCTCCTTGACGAATCTATTGGTGGAAGATATGGCTATCCTGCAGCTATCTCAGAGAGTCCATCAACCAACACACATTGCAGGACATACATTAGATTTGATATTTTCCAACATCGAATCTATTGACATCGACCCTCTAATTCCATTGGTATGGACCGATCATTATATGATCACCTTCCGTATTAATCTCCCCATCCCCCAGACCAAAAAACATAGTGCATTCATAGCAAATATGAGAAACTGGAAATCCTTTACATTGGAGAAATTCAGTAATCATTTCTCACACCCATCTTGTATAAGCACTAACATCCATGAGGAAATAGACCTGCTTCAGAACAATATTAAAAATGCACTGGAACATTGTTCGACCACCCAATCCCGTCACAAACCAGGCAATAAAAAATCAGAGAGATGGTACGGACCTGAGCTCAAACTTTTAAAAAGAAATTGTACCTCTCTTGAGCATAAATGGAGAGTATCCAAGACAGATGAAACTAAAGATAGTTTTAGAAAAGCTCAAGCACTCTATCATAGAGCAATTAGAAAGGCAAAAAAGGACTATTTCACACGCAGAGTATCTGAGAATAAAAATTCATCAAAAGAACTCTTTAAAATTGTTAGAGAATTATGCAGCCCTACTAATCTCTCCGTACATCTTACTCCCTCACAGGAGAACTGTAATAAACTTAATGATTTTTTCTGCGAAAAAATTGATACCATCTATGCCTCCTTTTCAAAATCAGGGATGGAAAAAAACGAACAATATGCACCAAATGTTGCACATACCATCTGTCATACTTTTGGTCCTTTTTCAGAAGAAGAAGTAGAAAAAGTCATGCTTGAGGTCAAGTCTGGTTCACCACTCGACCCATGTCCACATCACATTTTCTCCCAGCTCACCCCTGTAATATGTCCAGTAGTCACCAGAGTATTTAATCTTTCCCTTAGCTCTGCCGAATTCCCAAAATCATGGAAACAGGCTCTAGTTACTCCTTTAGTAAAGAAGGCTGGGACAGATGTTAACAATCCAGCCAACTATAGACCAATATCCCAGTTACCTTACCTATCAAAGGTTCTGGAAAAGCTGGTCAATAGACAACTTTCCACATTTTTGGAAGTTAATGGTTTGCTGGATGCCTCACAGACGGGGTTTCGGGCAAATAACAGCACAGAAACTACACTCTTAGCGGTGACAGACAGTATTAGGACCAAGGTAGATCAAGGTAGTACAGTTGCTCTGATACTCCTTGATTTATCAGCGGCTTTTGATACCGTACCCCACCATCAATTATTGAATACTCTGGCAGAGAAAGGAATTCAAGATAAAGCACTTGGATGGTTAACATCGTTCCTAGCGGATCGAACCCAATCAGTTCGCCTGGGTGACTATACATCTCCTCCGCGACCTATAAAATACGGAGTTCCTCAGGGGGCGTTGTTGAGCCCAACTCTGTTCAACGTGTTCGTCTCCTCATTGGCAACCATCGGCAAAAAATGGGGTGTCGAAATGTGTTCCTATGCGGATGACACCCAGCTGATGGTCACCATTGATGAAAATGATGATTCTAAAACTAGACTGACAAACTGCCTGACCGAACTGGCAACATGGATGCAGGACCATTGTCTTAGACTTAATGCTGACAAATCCGAAATTCTATTGTTTGGCAGATGCACACAGGTCTGGGACAACAGTTGGTGGCCGAGCGATTTGGGCTTGCCTCCTAACCCGACTACAAAAGCTAAAAACTTAGGAATAACACTGGATAAGGACTTATCCATGAAATCCCATGTCTCCATAGTTTGCGGCAGAGGCTATGGCCTTTTGAAGATGCTCAGACGATTATTTCCCTGGGTTCCGACAGATTGCAGGAGAACACTAGTCCAATCACTATTGCTGAGTAGGTTGGACTATGGTAATTCACTGTTTGTGGGAATGGCAGATTACCTATTTTCCAAATTGCAGTTGGTTCAGAATGCCGCTGCCAAAGCCATCTGTAATAAAAGAAAATATGACTCAGCCAAAAAATGTATGCGTGAGCTCCACTGGCTCCCAATGCGACAACGAGCCATTTTTAAACTGTTGTGTATTTCACACAAAGTACTCCACGATACAGGCCCCATCATCCTACATGATATGATCAGATTTCATAAACCCTCTAGAAACCTACGATCTATGACGTCCGGAAGAGCATCCATCACCCGAGCTCGGACTGTCAGGATGGGAGAGAGGGCTTTCTCTCACATTGCCGCAACAAAATGGAACGAGTTACCCCACAAACTCAGAACAACTGACTGCTTCCTTTCTTTTAGGAAACAACTAAAAACATTCCTTTTCCCCAGCCCAGATCAATAATTTCTAAAGTGTTGCCGTTAAATCACTTGTAATTCTTCTTTAGCGCCGTGATGTCCTTTTAGGATGAATGTTAGCGCTTTACAAATAAAATAAATACAAAAAATAAATACAAATTTAGTATTGAGTGTATAATTTTATTTTTTACTGACTGTATTTTTTACCTGATTTTATCAATTAAGATTCTGTGACACAATTAGAATGTATTATGATTATTGTTTTTAACTAGTGATGTATTAAAAATATGATACGTATATTCATGGACATTGTTATTTGTCATTGGTTTTTTGTGATACCCTCCGCCTATATATCTGTAACAATTATGATTGCCTAGGAATTGTTTTTTTCACACATGCTTTATTCCCTGTCCCAGGAATCGCACGATCAAAGTTCAGGGGGCCTTTGTTTATTCCCTATGCAGCTCGTGTGGAGGCATTCTAAGTGGGGAAGTAAACCCTGCTTGCAGCTCGTGTGGAGGCATTCTAAGTGGGGAAGTGAACACTGCGTGCAGCTCGTGGGGAGGCATTCTAAGTGTGGAAGTGAACACTGCGTGCAGCTCGTGTGGAGGCATTCTAAGTGGGGAAGTGAGCCCTGCGTGCAGCAGTTGTGGAGGCATTCTAAGTGGGGAAGTGAGCCCTGCGTGCAGCAGTTGTGGAGGCATTCTAAGTGGGGAAGTGCACACTGCGTGCAGCTCGGGTGGAGGCATTCTAAGTGGGGAAGTGAGCCCTGCGTGCAGCAGTTGTGGAGGCATTCTAAGTGGGGAAGTGAGCAAGACGGGTTAGCAGGTACAAGTTTGGTGGATGCAGCAAGATCCTTATGCAAGCACGGTTGAGCTTGTTGTTCAATTACGTATTGAAGGATTGGCACTGTTGGGGTTGTGAAACGTGGCCAGGAACCGGAAAGGCCGGGTTAACACCTTCATTTTTATTGCACTTACACCACACTGTTGAGCACTATTAAGTGTGCTATTAAGGTAGCCCAGCCTCCTACAGGAAAAGGAATACAGAGCTCGTAGGTTTGTTAAAGGAGGGCTGAATAAACCAGTGGGTGGCAAGTTGGTTAAAACTACGGGTACATCAGTGTGTGAATCTCGTCCTCACGAAAGCCTTGATGGAGAATGGGCAATTCAGGTGCTAGTAGGTCTGCAGCACTACAACAGTCTGAAGCACAGCACTGGTAGTAAATTAACTCATTTTCAGTAATAGGAGATGGAGTTGCACAATTTAGCTGCGACACAGGGTCAACAATCTTACAATGCGTTGCAGTTATCTGATGCCCGAGCCCTGTTACCTTAAGAAGCTACATGGGTTCATTCTTTAAAGTCGAAATGTCTTATAGCTCCACTATGTGAGTTCCAACACAGTGCTCAGAGTAAGAGTGCAAAGTTAATAATCCCTTTTCTCGTACAGGCAAAAGGACCACAGAGTTGGATAGTAAAAGTGCAGCCAAACCATCAGTTGAAGTGTCAACGTTGGTAAATCCTAGGGGGGGTACTAAGAAGTGAGGGATACTGGTGCATAGGAAACCCTGATTGAGGTTGGGAAGATTACTTGACAGTAGGTCCACAGCATTACATCAGTGCACCCTAGCAGTGGTATTAATTTAACCCATTTTATCACTAGGATGAACAACTTATTAGCTCAATACATCTGCAGAAAGAGGAACAAAGCCAAGCGCAGCCATGTGCGAGGCATGGCTACTTACAGCTAATCATGGCTGCCATTGATGGCACGTGGCTCTAGACTCCTGAAAGCCATGGAAGCAACAGAGAAGATGGTCTGTCCAGGAATGTGAAATGTGAACGAAGAACTGTGACTCCAGAACAAGCTTTGGCAACAGCAAGGCACACAAGAAATCAAGCATTGGTAACACCAGGAGAGTATTCTAAGAATCAGTGCCTTCACCCAATAAGTGCTAAATAGTAATGCCTGTAGCAACATTGCACAGAGAGCAACATATTGCTGGATCTATATCCCTGTGTTATACACATATGATTGATCCATGATCCCAGAGGGTGTTGACAAAGCATACAGAACTTGGACAGGAGCCGGTGAGACCTGACACAAACTAACCCTTGGAGTGACTTCTGGTAGATCTGGGTGCAGATGTAGATGTATGGCTCAACTGCAGGGCTGGCATCTGGGGGTTCAACGCAGCAAAGCTGTCCTTTGAGGTACAGGAACAGTCTGGCAGAGTGCACAGTAGGTCACTGCAGTAGGCATTTTTCTGAGAGTCCTTCTGCAGGACTAATGGTAAACGGAAGAGTGGGTTTGAAGGTCCAATTATTATATCCTGGTGCAGTGCTACTACAAGGTGTGAGAAGTTTCTGGAAAGGTTCTGTGAAGCTCTTGGAGTTTCCTGACTCCCCTTCCCTAGCCCCAAGCTGGCTGCAGTGACAATACAGGGTTTTTAGGTCTATTGTGAGGAGACAGAACACAGCTTATTCCAGTGCATGTGTGGCTGTGCTCAGCTCCTCCCCCGCCCATCCTGCCAGTTGATGGCCCATTGAGGCTCAGCTAATCCCACTATTGTATGACTGTTGGGGAGGAATTCACAAAGTCCAATTGTTGGCTACACTCAGCCCTTTGTGCCTTCAGCTTGTCTGGGGTCACATGACTAAGGGCAGGGAAATGCCAACTTTCTATAAGTTGCCAAGCAAAATACAAGTGTAGTGAATGCACTCCTTCCCGTAGTATTTTAATTTTTTGCTGTGACTGCCAAATAAATGCGTGCAAGCAGCGCTGTGAAACTTCCCCTCACAGCAAGTCAAAGACGCAGGAAAAAAGTGATGCTGATTGCGACCCTAGCTGTTGCACTGCTACGAAGGCAAAATTCTGCCATGTAATCAAATTTTTTCTAGTTTTAGCCAAGTAATCGATAGTAAACCAGTCAATTTAACATATTGTGCACCCCATGGTTTTTGGATGAAAAGAAGATGATTTAAAAGCAAGTGAGTGTCACTCTGGAGACAGTGAAATCTCAAAGTTCACCAGGATCAGCATATTCCACCGATTGGAAACATCACAAACTCTATCATTTTCTGCACGTTGCGGACTTCAATGACTATTTCAGTGAATATGATGTTGTTTATAATTATTATTTTCAGACAACACAACTCAAGGTTATATTTTGGATAACTTTTCACGTTTTGTTTGGCGTTAACAGGTTTTCGTTGATGGAGTATTTATGTAAAAGGTAATAGTGGGGTAATGCATTATGGGAATTGTAGGAGAGATGTTTTTTGTAAGGAGCACGTCTTAGTTAAAAAGGGATGTCACATGGTTTCATTGAGCACACCTGTGATAGCGTTGAAAAGAACTACTTGAGAGGGAGCGAGCAACTTCATTAACCTTTTGAGAATTAAGGAGGAAGTTAGAGACTGTAATGCCACGTTTGGCTTACACAAGGTAAATTGGGAGTATTTGATTCGTGCAATGGGAGAGGCTGTTTTTATTCATCATTTTTTATGGGTAAATACAAAAGGGGCATTTGCTGAGGGCATATTTGATGTTTAGATCACACAGTTTCTTTTAAGAGAGGAGACTTTTGGGTTAATTGCCGTTTTTGTGTTATTTGGGACACTGCGAGGGTGGTTAAGGGTGGGAAATCTGCAAGGTTTAAAGGGATGACATCTTATTTGCGCTTTTGTTTTTGAATCACTGAGTCTGTCATGTAGAGTAAAGGGTGGCTAAGTGTATGTTTTTAATATTTTATAGCAACCCCTGACGAAGAACCTTACAGGTTCGAAATGCATTGGGTTAAATGGAAAGTTGCGAAATACACACGTTTTATGTTAAAGCTTGGGTGAGTGGCATAAACGTTTGAAAATGAGAAAATAAAGCATCTAGTGAATTTGAGCTGTCTCTGGATTGACTCTATATATTTACCAAGAAGAAGATGAGTACAATATGTTATATTGACTGGTTTACTATGGATTACTTGGCTAAAACTAGAAAAAATTTGATTACATGGAAGAATTTTTCCTTCGTAGCAGTGCAACAGCCAGGGTCGCAATCAACTTTCTATATGTGGCATTTTCCAAATTGCAATCAATAATTTAACTTTACCATTAAAGAGGGTTTATGATTACAATTCCATAGGTACCAAACATGGCATATCTACCTGTCGCCTAGGTGGTGGTGTATTCTATAGATGTGCCAGTAGGGTTTAGCAGGACATAAGAAACCTAATACATTTTTCTTTACATGATGTTCTTTATTCACAAGTATTGGTCACAATTCATTATACAGTTCTTTCCCTCTCTTTCTCTTTCTCTCTTCTTAGGTCAGGCTCAAGAACACCAGGACCACCATGATGAAAGATGCCCCTTGAATGAAGCAGAAGGAGCCAGAGGTACTTTTCAAATCATCTCGTCTCTAAATCATGGGTCTGGGTATGTGAGGGAAGACACCACTTTTCTATGCGGTCAGCAGGTGAAGGTTTTAATGACCTCTCTTCTATCTAAGTAAAGTGCTCTCACTAAGTCTTTGATTTGGAGAATGGCTTCATCAACAGTCATTTAGCAAAAGAAAAAGAACAAATAGTAAAAGAAAGTTATGATCCAAAATTACATTCCGGTCTTTGTATGGGGAATTTACTCAAAGCACTTGCTATTCTGTAAAGAATTGTCCAACAAGTTCAGACTTGATACTCTGAATGCTTAAAAGTGGAGAACCCTTACTTTTGTGGCACCCGCGTCTTCACTTTCAACCTGTTGTGTGTCGATTTAGATACCATATATAGGTTTCCCGATTTATGCCCTTATAAAGGCACAATTCTCATTGCCTTTATTTAGGCATAGAAATCCGACCCTTATTTAGGCATTTTCCATGATAACCAAATACAGGCATGGTCACCTACATCCATCCCTGTCACAACGAGTTCTTGGAAAACCAGACTCTTAAACCCTTAGGACTTCCCCTGCTTGGATTATTGATTTCTCCAATAACTCATTTATTATGCATGAACATCTATTCCTTAGGGGTTCATTCATGAGGTTCCTCTGCCCGACTTTTATGTCAATACTGGCATTCCTAAACAACTTCAAGCTATAAATATACCTTCACTTGCCATGGCAAGTCACGGCTGCATACTTGCATGGCTCAGCTGCACAGCTCGCCACAGCAAGTTCGGAAGGAATTCGAGTCTCCGCCTGACGCACTGACCAGACGCTGTCATCCTCCTCACAGAGAATCCAGCTGCAGTATTTCTGACTCCCCTTGTGGGGTATTAGATATCGAGACCTGGAGAGAGATTACAAACTCTTTCATTCCAAGGTATGGAGCTGACTAGAACCTAGAGGGACTCTTGGCAACTCTTGGAAAAACTAAACTATAGCTAGCTATACTTTAGAAAACAGCAACTACTTCTTACCGTGTACTACACTTTGGTTAGGTACACTGGGGTACAACTATTTAGAAGCACCAGATGAGTATTTTCATT
Source organism: Lissotriton helveticus (assembly GCF_964261635.1). NCBI lineage: Eukaryota > Metazoa > Chordata > Amphibia > Caudata > Salamandridae > Lissotriton > Lissotriton helveticus. The sequence continues at coordinate 1,028,640,225 of NC_136063.1, forward strand.
TTAGGCTGTATTATTTATGTATGTATTTTTATGAATATATGTCATAGCTACAAACCATGCTGTAGCAGTATTATTTTATCTTACTACTATATCTGTACTTATTATACTTCACATTCTGTCTTACAATTGTAACAGCTCATATCTCTTGCACGAGAAATAAGACTGTTCAATGAACCCTTTTTATATAAATGCCCGTCTATCTATTTCTGTGTAACTCTGTAGAAACGAAGCATGCACAATTGACTGAGTGAAACTGCTATCTATTGATTCCACGATTCTGAGAAGAACTGTTCCTATTCTAACGGAAACAAAGTTGTCATGTTTATCCGGTTGTCAGAGACTAATCCCTTCTTGTTCAATCGAGAAGTTTCTAGTGACCTCTGAGCTAGCTGGCACACACAAGTAATTAAGTTTAATGTACTCGATAGAGGCATACTGACCTCAGTCCTATGTCAAAACTATAGTGTATATTATTCCAATGCGCAGAGCCTATAAGGGGTATATGGACTACACTACATGGTGCCCAACGGTTTGGTAAGGCACTAATTTAATGCTAGATACTGAAGTAACTCAGTCATGCTTTTCTCAGAGACCCTCTACTCATAATACTCCATAAGACGTCTGTAGTGGGTAGAGATAACATCCGCCATAGCGGAGTAGGATGAAAATCCTATGTATTAGCTGTTTGGTTTATTCAACGTTGAAGGATACAGTGTTCCAAAATATTGTGCACCTTATCTTTGTTCCCTTGAAACTTGCTCTGCATTTTTCATTAAACAATGTCTAATAACGAGACTAACAACGGAACCGGTGGAGCTGTACCCGACGATGTTGCAGTAGTTTTTGATTATACAGGTTTTAATGAAACCTAGAGCCGTTTTTGTGATAGAGGCACATGCATCTTATTAGACAGAGGTATTCTACCTATGGATAGTATTCCCAGAATCACATCCAGCAACACATTTGTTTCACTTCTACAAAGAAGATGATCCACTTGAGGAATATATTCCTTTTGAGGATAATTAAATTCCTCTCACATACCAAGAACATGATCTCTGGTTTAAAGGCGCCCTAAAACATTTAAATCACATTATCAGGCTCGGTCCACTAGGTAGACCAGGAGCAACATGGCAGATTTTAGCAGGTTACACACCTGACCCTGAAATTGAATCCATGTCGGACAAGGAATTATGTAATAACATAAAAAATTTATAGAATTATACAGTTAAACCACAACTGTCTGAAGGACCTGAAAAACACTCTACTAAGCACAATCCTACATCTTCTAAAAAGAAGTGAGAGAATAATAGTAAACAACATTCAAACGAGAAACGTTCTCATTCTCGAGGTAGGTTTCCTCAAAAGGAGCCCTCCGAAAGGAGGTATAACCTCAGGAATAGGGATTATTTGAGAAAACCTAACAGGTATCAAGACACTGACACACGCTCCTCTCGTACCTTTCAGATATCGTCACAGACATCTGAAAGAAGAGGACGGTCAGAGCACAAGGAAGAATGCGTAAAGTCCAAAGACGATCAACACGTTCAGAAAAAAAACCAAAACCTACATTTTCCAAAAAGAAGGTAGCAGGTCTGAAGATCAGACATGCCGAGAATTCTGATAACTCAACTGAAGAACGGAGAATGAGCTCAGACAATGCTGGACAGTGCAGCAGAAGTAACAATAGCTCGCCAGAACCTGAAAGAACTTCTGGAGACAGTGGACTTAAATGAAGACATTCAAGTTGAGACTGCAGACACCAGGGTTAATTCTCCACATGGGTTATATGAAATAACACTCCGGATGGAGGAAGACATACCAAGAAAAGTAAAAGCACTCTTTTGGGAGCAACTTTCAAAGGGTTACGATATACTTCTAGCAGAACAGGATTGGCCACCAGAATTTGTCAGGAAGTACCCACATGGCGAAGACATCATTATGCCAGCCTTCTCCAACCATGTTCCAGCATACCATAACATTTCATAACATAACATAGCATAACATCACAGAACATCATATGACATAACATAGCTAAGCATAGCATAGCATAAAATAACCTAATATTACATATCATCATACGACATAACATACCATAACAAAACATCATATGACATAACATACTATAACGTAACATAACATAAAATAGCATAGCATAACACACCAAAACATAGCATAGCAAAACATAACATCAGATAATATCATATAACGGAACATCACATAACTTCATATGACATAACATACCATAACATAGAATAGCAAAGCATAGCAGAGCATAACATAACATAACATATCATATGACATAACACACCATAATATAACATAACATATTACATATCATATGACATATCGTAACATCACATAACATAGCATACCATCACATAACATCATATGACATAACATAACATAGAATAGCAAAGCATAGCATAGCATAACACCATATGACATAACACACCATAATATAACATATCACATAACATCATATGACATAACATCACATAACGTCATATGACATAACATAACATACCAAAACATAACATAAAATAACAAAACATAACATGACATTACATGACATAACATAACATCACATGCCATAACATAACATAACATAACATAACATTCTTGAATATTATTCTACACAAAGACTGTGTCTGCAAATCAGCCTTAAGAGAACAGATGAAAATAGAACCACCACAAACCGATTCTGAAAGTGCAGAGAAACACATCTTCTGTCTGCTTTGACAGTATAAATGCAAGAGCCACACTTGATATTCTACTTTCAAACCCTTTGACCAAGGCAGGGAATGCTCCGCAGAGTGGCCAGAGGGCCGCTGTGCTCCTAGAGCTGGTGTCTGAGGGAAAGTGGGTTGAGATTGAAGTGCCCCCCACACACTTTTTGACTGGCTTTTGATGCAACTTTGACTGTAGGGTACTGCGTCCCTGCTGTCCAGGCTCCCGGTACCAATGTTCTTTCCTAGACACAGATCTCACTGACACTTATAGTCTCTCAGTCCCCCCTCAGCAGCCCTTCTCATGCAGACGGGCTGCTAGGATACCAGCATCTCACTGAGATCCCGGACACAGAGCTCACTGACCCTTAAAGTCTTTCAGTCACCCCTCAGGAGCCCTTCCAAATCCATTAGTCTAACATGATATTAGTATGTCACTGACTGATGTCACTGACACTTGCAGCACTCAATTGCCCTTCTCATCCTGTCAATCTACCATAATGCCAATATCTCAGTGACCTGTCAGACACAGAGCTCACTGGTGCTAGTAGCCCCCCATTCACTCTTGGAGCCCCTCTCGTCCCCTCAACCTACATATCAGCATCTCACTGAACCTCGAGACACATCACTCATTGAGCAGAAAAGCGCTTCACTACGGTCACTGCACAAAGCAGAATTGAAGAACTTCTAGCCCAGGGGGTTACTGTCCTAGTGCCGTAGGAAGAGTGGGAGAAAGGCTGTTGCTCACTTATTCTCTTGGTTCAAAAGCTCCTAGGAGAATATCATCTGGTTGTGGATCTCAAGGGAGTAAACCAAGTCAGATATCATCAATAATATAAAATGGTGATTTTACAATACATTCTTCCCCTCACCTGCCCTGGGATGTTTCTGGTTTCTATAAACCCGATGGATTTCTACCTTCATTTATCTACACACCAGTCCTCTCAGAAGATGTTGTGATTCTTTGCACTGGGGCACCAGTTCCATTTCTGTGTTCTTCCTTTTGCCCTCTCGTTGCCTCCTCGAGCCTTCACAGAGACCGTGGCTCCTTTGGGTGGTGCCTGCATGCATTGTGTTGTTGGCACCTCTCTATCTTGATGACCGGCTCTTTGTGGTTCTTCTTCTTCAAAGGATCTGCGAGCTCTCAAGATGGTGCCAGTGTCTGGAGTCTCATGGGTTTCTCCTCAATGCAAGAAAGTCTTCTCTAACACCCACCCAAGAACTGCAGTTCACTGGGGCTGATTCAACTCCGAGCTGGGGAGAGTTTTCTTGATTCCAACTCTCCAGAAGAAACTCAGGCTGCAGCACAAGCAGTCTCCAGGAGGCCCCGGGTCAAGAGTAGTTGAGGGTATAAGGAGACATGGCGTCTTCCCTGTGCTTGGTACATTGGTCTCACCTACGCTTGTTCCATCTGGTGTACTATCTTCAGGGGAGATGGAGTCCGATGTCACAATTGCGACTGTCTGTGACAGTTTCTCCAGCGATTTTTCAGAAGTTACAGTGGTGGCTAATCCCTTCCAATCTGGCAGTCAGAGGTCCTCTATCCCCACTACCTGTGACCATCACTACAGATTCGAGCAGTCTGGGCTGGGGGCTCTACCATGGGGAATATAACGTGCCAGGGACTTTGGACAGCACTGAAGGCGAAGAACTCTTTGAACTGGAGGGAGCTGGGGGCAATGCACAGAGCTCTTTCTCCTTTGTTCCTCTGAATGTCGAGCGGTCTAGATAAGAAAAGATAACCCTGTCACGAGGTCTTATATCAGTTACCTTGGGGATACCCGGGCTACTTTGTTGGCTGCCCTGGCAGAGCAGATCAGGTTAAGGCAGAGGCGAGCCTTCTCTCCCTGATATGAATTTATCTTCCAGGAAGGGAGAATGTGCATGCCGATCCCTTGAGCCAGAATGGTTTCTCTTCTCCATCCCAGGCCCCATCACCTCACATATTCAGGAGATAGCAGTTTGCTTCAGATCCCCATGGCAGGACGTGTTTGTCTCTCTGCAGGATGCACCTCTTCCTCTGTTTTGTTCCCTTCTTCCATGACAGAAGGCCTGGGGGTGGACGTACAGAGTTTCAAATGGCTCAGGGCTCTCCTCTATGCCTTCCCTCCCTTTCCGCTCATCAGTAAATCTCTATCAAAGGTCTAAGAGGAGAGGGTGGAGGACCTTCTGGTGGATCCATACTACAAAACACAACCTTGGTTCCTGTTGAAACAAATGGTTCAGACCTCTTAGAGTGTTCTTATTGTCTCATCTTCTCTGACGTAATCGGAATTGCCAGATTCCTCCCTTCGCCGCCTTTCTCTGGGGGTTTAGAAATGGAAAGGCAGAGACTGGACTTTGTTCTTCAGACATTGCAGCCTCAGTTCAGAATTCTAGGACTGAAGTACGCTCTGGGTCTGTGAGAGACTTTGGTCTAATTGTACGAAGTGAAGTGCTGCGGATGGGTCTATGAGTGGCGTAAGGTACTGGAAATTCACAGACATGATTTTATGTTAGGCTTAGCTGTGTCCACTCTGAGGAGTCAGTGGGCAGCAATCAAGGCTATTAAAGCCCTTCTTTGGCACTTTTTGACCCTTTAACTAGCTGATTTTTAAAACGTTTTCATCTCAGAAGGCCTGTGGTTCATTCCCATGTTCCTTCATGGTATCTGCCAGTGGTGCTCCCTGCTTTACAAGAATCTTCTTTTGAGCCCCTTCCCTCAGTATCCCTTCGAAATTTGACTTTTAAAGTTTTCTTTCAGGTCGCCAATACTGCAGCCATAGATTGGGGGTTATTGGGGCTCTTCCTTGCCAAGGCCCTTATTTACGTTTCTTTGTTGATAATATTGTGATGAGACCTAACTTTACCTTTCTCCCTAAGGTTTCTGTCTCTTTTTGTCTGTCTCAGGACTTGGTTCTCCCTTCTTTCTCTCCTTTACCAATCTCAGAGAAAGAGATTTCTTTGAATTATTTGGACCTGGTTAGGACCCTAAGATCAATTTGCAAAGAACGGCCTCATTTCAGAGAGTGGATTCTTTGGTTCTCACTTATGGGATGAGGTCTAAGGGTCATAAGCGCACTGTTTCCAGGCTTAGCAGGTGGATTAAAACAGTGATTGCCTTGGCTTACCAAAGGGTGGGTCTCTCCCTTCCTTCTCAGGTTCAGGGAGGTTCCACTGGGAAGGTCTCTTCCTCATGGGCAGCTTTTCAGGGTCTACACAGATATTTGCACAGCAGCCACTTGATCTGACTGTCATACTTTGATTTCCCATTACAAATTTCGATTGGGTGACGTTTATTCCTCTTCTTTCAGTTCATCTGTGCTTTCCTCAGTGCATGCTTATTTGTGTGTTTCTGATATTGTTTTTTTTAATAAGCACAGTGGGCCTGATTCACAAAGGTAAACCTTTACCCACATACAAATATAGGTATTTTTATGTGCATAGAGTCCACACTACTAAGATACTACTTGTAAATCCCTTTGTGAAGAGCAAACAATCATAAACTTACATGAAAGTGGAAGTTTATCTTTGTGAATCAGGCACCGAGTGTTGCATTGTTTCTGTCTTTTCCAATTTTTCCATTAGGGCTTGGGTGTGCGATCATGACGCAAGGACTGTGGCGAGGAAGACAGACAAGGTAGGTAGTGACTCAGTTATTTACGGGTAAGATTTATTACTCCGAGTCAGTCTTCTTTGCCGCAGTCCTTCATTAGCTTCCTCCATCCCTGAGAGTGTGGGGGGGGGAGGGGAGGGGCAGGTGGTAGTATTTACGCTCGGGTAATGCAGGAAGTGTAGTGCCTTGGCTGTGCCAGTGTGTTCCCCGATTCACAGGACTTCCTGTTGGGGCAATTTTAGTGTGGGCATTATAGTAATTGTTTCTTGTATTTTTACGGGTGAATGCTGGGCACGAGTCATGAGTCAGCAAGGAATGTGGTGAAGACTATGACTCGGAGTAATGAAGATTACCAGTAAGGAACAGAAACACTACACCTCTTGTTACCATCAATCTGTCCTCTTTCCATAGACTTTACATCACCTCCTCATTCATTCCTTGTACCATTCCTTACTAGTTGCTATGATGGTGAGAGAAACTCATTGAGGTCACTCCAACCAAGCACCTCTTTCTCAAACTTTTTTTTAAAAATAACTTCCTCCCGCTTTAAAAGGAGGACGGACTAACCACTCATCCCGGTTTAACAAGCCTCTATAAAGACTCCAAAATAAACAATCATTGGAAATGCAATAGGTCTCACATTTTCTGAGTTAGAGCTATTGGCATTGTAAATGGCAATGTCTTTTACTATGTGTTAAGAAGTCTATATATGTGGTGTGTAGTGGAATTAAGTGGGTTGAATTGGATTAGTCAGTTGTGGAATTGTGTGGCGTGGAATTGTGTGGTGTGCTGTGGAGTGGATTTGTGTTGTGTAATTATGTGGCATGGTGTGCAGTAGAATAATGTGACTATAGTTTGGAGTAGAGGTGGAGCAGCCCACATCAGCTGTGGGGCATCCATTTTCCATACTCAGAGAGTAATATAGGTATAAATTGAGAAACAATTTCTGGCCAAGATTAGTGCACAGATGTAAATATCATTGAGGTAAAAAAATCTGTCCATCCAGTCGATAAGAGAGATGAGCACCAGCAGACCCAATCAATTTGACCTGCAGTCCTGAGACAATAATACCATTGCCCGAGAGGCGGAGACCGCGGGCTATTGCCATGTAGCAACCAGAGACACCTAACATTTAGGGCCTTTAATACAAGTCTATATAAACTCTCCCAAATAAAACAAGCATTGGCATAGCCAATAGATCTCGCCTCTGGGACCTTAAAGGTGTTTTGCCAGAGGTGTTTGGAAAGAGATGCAATTTAACATAAAGGGATCCCACACCTCATTGATACATTCAGTACCTGCAGTTTAATCAAATGAGAAGAGGGAATGTGGGAACCTCTTATAATATCTCAATTACTGGAGAAGGCACGCTTTACTGCAGCTTGGGCGTGCTTTCACCTTATAAATATTTAACACACGATCCGAGGCAGTTGAATGCTAGAAGCGAGAAGTGAGGGAGAGAGAAAGAGACGGAAAGAGGAAGAGACTGAGAGAGGAAGAGACTGAGAGAGGGAGGGAGGGAGAGAGGAAGGGACAGAGAGAGGTAGGGACGGAGGGAGAGAGGTAGGGACAGAGAGAGGTAGGGACGGAGGGAGGGAGAGAGGAAGGGACAGAGAGAGGTAGGGACGGAGGGAGGGAGGGAGAGAGGAAGGGACAGAGAGAGGTAGGGACCGAGAGAGGGAGGGAGAGAGGAAGGGACAGAGAGAGGTAGGGACGGAGGAAGGGAGGGAAAGGGGAAGGGACAGAGAGAGGTAGGGACGGAGGGGGGGAGAGAGGAAGGGACAGAGAGGTAGGGACGGAGGGAGAGAGGAAGGGACAGAGAGAGGTAGGGATGGAGGGAGGGAGGGAGAGAGGAAGGGAAGGAGAGAGTGAGAGGAAGGGATGGAGAGAGGGAGGGAGAGGGAAGAAGAGCAGGATGGAGATAGGGAGAGAGGAAGGGATGGAGAGAGTGAGAGGGAGGGATGGAGAGAGGGAAGAAGAGTGGGAGGGAGAGAGGAAGGCATGGAGGGAGGGATAGATGGAGGGAGAGAGGAAGGGATAGAGGGAGAAAGGAAGGGATGGAGGGAGTAGGAGACGTAGGGAAGGAGAGAGGGAGGGAAGGGGAAAGGAGTGAGAGAGGAAGGGACGGAGAGAGGGAGAGGGGAAGGGCCGGACGGAGACTGAGTGAAAAAAAGAAATAATGAGAAATAGCAATGAAGAGAGGGGTGAGAACGAGAAAGTAGACAAGAGTTAAAGAGAGAATAGAGAAAGCTGAAGAGATGAGAAGAAGAGAGACACACATGAAGCACATGAGCAAGACTATGTGAAAGAGTGACCGAAAGAGATTGAGTATGAGAGAGAGAGCGGGAAACAGGGTGAATAAGAGAGATGAACAGCTAGAGAGGGAGAGAGAGAGAGAGAGAGAGAGAGAGAGAGAGAGAGGGGCAGAGACTGTGAGAGAGGCAGGTAGGTGTCACCGGCAGCAGAGCTGTTGATGGAGCAAGGTGGAAAAGCGAAATTTTGCGTACCCCTTGCGAAGTCACACTTCAATACCTATAATTTGTACTAATGGAATGTTATGCGTGAGGCCTAAAATAAAACGGAGTCACTCGATTATTGTGGCCACAAAAGAAATACGCATGCGCAAGTTCTGAATGCGAGCTGTTTGTGCCTGGAGTGACTACGGTTCAAGGACATGATGGCCTGGAAGTGTAGATGGCTGCCAAAATGATGAGCACAATGGTACAGAACGTGGGAATACATGCTAAAGTTGGCAGTGGAGAACAGGACTAGGCCGGACTTGGGCTAAACAAAGGACCCATTAGAAAATTGCGGACGGAAGAAAAATGTAATTTGTGATGATGAAATGATGCTCATCCACCCCAAAATTGTCCAATCAGAACTCAAATTTAGGTTGAAAGTTACACTTTTAGATAGATAGAGCTAGTGAAAAAGGTATAATAAGTGCTGTTTTGACTGAAGAAAAAACTTCTCTTCTATTTCTACCGGGGATGCTGCTGGAATGCTGATTTTCCTGATATGTAAGACTGCATACATTTTATTTCCTTTCACAGGGAGATGCACTTTAATTGAGAGTTTAGTTAGGGATGTTAGGAGAATAGATGATTAATTGGGAACTATCTGTCTTTTACTAATACTTGCTTTATAAAATAACTGAAGATGTCTAATTTCGAGTTTTGTTAAATAAATGAACCCAGCTGTCTTAAATTTAAAACTCTTATTCTTTAAATGTCGTCTTTTGAAATAAAGAAATAAATAAAGTGAATAATTTTAGACATGCTGAATTTGCTCTTAATAAAAATTAGATAAATGGAGAATTAAGCTGGTCTTGAGTTTTCCAACGCCTAATTTTTTACTAGCAGATCCATTGATCTCAATAGTGGTGTCTAAATAAAATGTCGCATTTTATGAAAACCATGGTAAACGCATCTAAACTGCAGGTGTAAATAGTATAAATATTGAATTTAGTTTTAGATACTCCACTATGATACAGCAGCTTTTCCTTTGAATTTCACCGATCCATGAAGTAAAGTGTAAGTGTTTATGAGTGATTTGCAGGGTTTATGGGCCCCACTGATGAGAATATGCTAGAAGTTATACTTCAGGGAAAGGTGACATGGATTTAAAATTATTTCCGGAGAAGCGCTGCATCAGTAATTAGCTTGGTAGCAGAGCATTGGTTGCTATAGAATTAGCTAGGATTATGTATAAAATGTTATATAAGAGTTTTGATGTACAGAATTATGACTAACATCTGTTAAGTTCGTATTGCGTTATATGTAGTCCTGAAAAGGCTTCAGAGTATTGCGTGAAGCTGGTGCCTCTGTCTGCAGGCAGAGGAAGTGTGGCAATGAAGTCGCACATTGCATAGTCTGTTTCAAAGAAGTAGTATCGTCGTATACTGCGGTGGTATCGTCGTATATCACTGTTTAGGGACACTACGTGTGAAAGGATAAATGCATAGCGAGGACAGTCTATAAAATCTTGGCTTTCAAGTATAGGGATCATCACGTATCCTGATTTAAAACATATCGCTGAGAGAGTAATAGAGCTTAACCCGAGCTTGTGAGAAGGGTAAAGGCAGAGGCAAGCGCTGCTTTATCGGCGAGTGTAAAATTCTGTGGTAGAGTAGAGGTAAGCGCTGTCTACCAGAAGTACAGAATACTTGCATGATTGAGAAAACTATTACTTTTGTTTAGCGAAACAGACAAATGGAGTTGTTTTATGCAAGTTACTAACCGATTCAGTCAAATATCTTGTAAATACGGCTTCTCGAAAAATCCTGTAAAGGAGGGGTCAGTCGGCGCTGCAGAAGCCGGAGCGCTGGTGACGTCAAAAGTGCCGCGCTGGGGTTGGTACTCGTGACCAAGACACAGTAGGAGCTGATCGATTCATCACGAAAGGCAGCGATACTATTGGTTAAGCCTGTGGTTCCCAAACTGTGCGCCGCGGCGCCCTGGTGCGCCGTTATCAGTAGCCAGGGGCGCCGCGCACGATATGGGAACGATAGCGTCTGGTCGTGTGTAGGCAATAAATATTTTGCATCTATTTGAGGCCCTACCCAGGGCCTGAATGCAGGATGAACGTATTTCAGCATGTCACGTCACCTGGTCTCTTTGGTCAGACAGAGGAAGGCTATCGTAGAGGAATGAACACACATATTAAACTTTTGTTTCCCTCTGTCTTGACCGCACATACCTGTTTGTGATTTCTGAAGAGGGTCCCACGAGGCACAGCAATAACAGGGCGGGCGAGCTGCGTCTGCCAGTAATGGCGCAGAGGCTACATCTGCGAAAACAGGTGCAGCGATGTCAGTTTGAAAGGCACTTGCAAAACACTAATTCTCGAAGGCCAGATATTATATTTTCACAGTAGTCTTTATATCCCGAAGTGCCCATGAGAATTTATTGACCTGTAACTTTTGTTGCTAGAAACATCATTTACACGATGTTTTCGGAGGCAAAACATGGCACGTCACCTAATATTTTTTCAGATGTGAAAAATTGGTATACATTCTTTCAGAGATCATGTGATCTCAGGCCTGGTGTCCTGCGAACAGGGGGCGGCGGGGGGCAAGAGGTCTCTTCCAGGGCTGCAGCCTGAAGACATGTTGGAGGGGCAGGGGGGGCAAGTGCCGCCTGCCGGGTGGAGGGAGAGGGGACGAGCAGCGGGACACGGGCTTGCAGTCTGCTTTGATTTTCATCCGTGACTATTAATATGAACTTCAGGGTGCCAGACAGCTCTCATCCCATTCACAAAGGCTACCGCTCCAAATTACAATTATTTAAAAAGTAAATTAATTCCGTTTTCAGCAGGGAGGTACAGCTTTTTGCACGAATTGGATTGACCTTTGAACAGTCTTCCTGGGATGAGGTTCAAACCTTGGTCCCCACTGGGCCTTGTGTCACTACTGCTAGCTGCAGAACCCATGTGCCGTCATCAAACCTTTCCTTCCCAGCACTGCAATGCACAAGCAGTGCATCCAGAAACAGCACACAACGCATTGGTAACATTCACGGCAGTATTCAAAAGAAGAACAACTGTTTCTTGTCATAAAAATGGAGCAAGGGGTGCTGGTAGCTTCATTTTGCGATCTACCATAAATACTGCAGTCTTTGTCTGCCTTGCTCGATAGAGATAAATGCTAGAACTACAGTTGGAAAGCTCTCGTTCCTCCCAGAGCCTGTCAGATAAAGATGGTCCTTTCCTTGTTATTTTCCAGTTGCAAGACGCATCCTCCCCGGGAGTTCCACTACTCTTCTCTGACAGTTTTATGACCATGATGATTGCTTACAAATGCCCTTTCATTAATTCATAGAGAGTATCTCTCCATGCACACCTGCAGTATTTCTTATTTTTGAGATTTGTGCTGCAGCTCCCGCTCCTCTTCTTGCAACATCTATTGCTAACACCCCATGTGTAGTTCTTGGCACAACACACCCAGCTGCAGTTCTGCCTCTCGCTGCATCTACTACTGCTCCTTCTTCAATCTACTGCATCTTCTGCTTCAGTTCCTGTTACACTCATTGCTGAAACCCTACTATAGTTTGTTTTAGTTGAGTTCCTCCAGCTGCATGGTCGATTGCTGCATTCCTGCTGCATCTCTTGCTTCAGATCGTCTGCTAGCATTTCTGTAATTCTTGACTCAGCTTCTCCAGCTGCAGTCAATAACTTGCCTTCTATTGGATTTAAAGCTGTACCGTTGGTTTGTTTGCTCAAGCCCTCTTCCAGCAATTCCTGGCCCTACTGTCTGTTCATCTTGCTTGTGGGACCACTCCTGCTGCACACCTTCTTTATTTCTTTTATTCCTCCCTCCATACCCCCACATCTGTAGCATCCACCGATGCCCCTCGGCTATTGCATTTATTTGTTACAACTAACAGGCAGACTCGGCCTCATGTATGAAAGTTTGAAAATGATTAGACCAGTGGGCTCTGCCATCCCAATTAATTTAGGAAGCGAACAGGAAATATTCCCGAGGTCGTGCATACATCCACCCCCCCCCACCCCACCCGTTCATCTGTAAAAAAAAAATGGTGGGGAGCCATGGCCAACTGCCAACTAGGTTAAGGGAGCCACGGGTTAAAAAAGTTTGGGAACCACTGGGTTAAGCAATAGAAAGACGTATCTTGTTCTAATTGGTGCGTTCGTGTAAACCGCGCTGTGATAGGTTGGTGATATGGAACAGCAACAGGGAAGTGCGCGATCTTTTGAAAGACAGGGAATTAGCCGAAAAATTGATTACTATTACGAAGAAGAAAGAAAGAAACCTTCATGGTTGAAGAAATTGAAAAGTGTGTTTGTAAAGGATAAGGAAATTATCACAAGAGAGGGAAAATAACTTCCTCCGGCAAAAATGCCTGCTTCCTATATGTGGTCAAAATATGGTTACCATACGTGTGTTTGGTTAGAGAATTTGGTAAGATATACCAGAAATTATGGTGCATTAGCTTTCCTGGAAGGAGGATCTCTTGATGTGGCAGTTTTGAGAAATTTGAGAGAAAAGAAGATGAATCTTGACCCAACACCTAGACCGACTCAGTTTGAAGCTCTAGCTGAATGGGAGGATGAGATGCATGAGTTGGAAAGTGAAAGGTTGCAAGGACATATCAGACCCAGAGGTAGATTTAGAAATCTATGGGGAGAGACACATGAGAGTAGAATGCGTAGATGGAGAAATGCCAACATGTGTGATGGCATGTATCCAGTCAGATTAGTGGATGAATATGAAGGACGGAAATGCACAGAGAAGAGAAAGAATTTAGAAACAGGGAATCAAAGCTATGGTGAAAGTGAATCAGAGGATGCTGTACTAGAGGAAATATTAGAAGACCACCAACCATGTTCTTTATGGACTACACCTAATGCTCCAACAATAGATGAGAGGATGAATAAAACCCCAAAACAATTTTCTAATTTTAGAGATGTACCTGAAAGAGTGGAAGTAAGATATAATCCAAGCACTTCAATAACAGAACCAAGACTTAATGGTACCCCTAAGCAAAGTAATGAACGAGAAAATTTAAATAGAATAGAAAGGCGAGTTGAACAACAAGTCACTACTGCTGAATATATAAGATCTACAAATCCATTGACAGAACAGATACAGGAACGTATGAAAAACATGGAAGCAGTAACATTTCAATCTTTATTTCGATCGATTTAGATCATAAAAGAAATACAAACAATTTCCAATATAAAATCCAGTAAGATTGGTTAAAAAGCATTACAATGAGTCTGTTAAAATCATTTGGTATATATTACAAATACAAATCATGAATACAGTTCTTTTATCCCAGATCTACCTCATATTTCAAAAAGCGGGAGCAGATGTGCCACATCGCAGTTAAAAATGTTGCTACTGCAAACACTATCGGAGTTGAAAGATCCGTCTTTAAGATTCTATAAGCAGGGAGATATTGGGTGAAGCCTAAGTTTTTAAGAAGGGGGGCAAGCCAGTATTTCCTAGATCTTTGGTATGCTTTGCAAAAAAATATAATGTGCAATTCGTCTTCCCGGTGGTGTGAGCATGACGGGCACTGTTCTCTAGATAGTGACTGGCCCAGGAATTTGTGAATGCCCTAATTGGAAGTGTGCCATAGCGCCATTGCATAAATAGTTTTCTGGTAAGGACAGGAGAAATACCGTCTAGCACACACTCAAGATGGTACAAATCTTTAGATTTAATAAACAGGTCTGTCAAGGACCCATCCCTTGTATTCCCCTTTGTGGCCGATAGCTTCTGCTCATAGAGAAAATAGATTTAACGCAGACACCTGTAGGACCATCAGAGCATGAATTAAGTAATACGATTAAAACTTTGACATTAAAAAAGCATGAACCTAAAGTATTGGATGTAGCAACATTAAAAGTGGATATGGAAGAGTTAATTATTGGAACAATTGGGACAGAAAGATTAAAAACATACCAAGATGAACTTATGTTCATGTGTAAAAGTATAACATGGAAAGCGAAGTCAGTACATGATCAGTTGGAAAATTTGGCAAATGAATTCGAAATAGAATTTGCAAAGAACAAATCATTGCAGAAATCCTATAGAGTAGACTTTTCAGAAAAAGATATTGAAAACATGAACACTGCAGGAAGGTTAACCCAAATAAAAGAATTAATTGTTTTATTACGAAAATGGGGAGATGTGAATAAATGGAGAGTGAAATGGGACAAGAAGAAAGAGGAGACTAGTGATAAAGTGTCACAAATGGAAAATGAAAATAGTGATGCAAGTCAAGGAAAACCGAAAGGAAATTTCCCCAAAACGAAATTAGTAGGAAATATAGGAGAGCTCAAGAATAAGTTTCCTTGTCATAATTGCGGCAGGATACGGCATTGGAAGAAAGAGTGTAAGTATCCACCAAGAGTTAATCCAGAAAATGCATCATTGAATCCGCAGGTGCAGAATGAGGTAATTCAACAGCAACCGCAACAGCAGCAAATAGTTAATCAGCAAAGTCAGGTGCCACAACCGCCACTTCCACACAGTGTAAATCAACAGTGCAGCGACAGGATTCAGCGGAGTCGAACAGGTAAATAGATCACCTAGAGTGAATGTGAGTCCTCAGTATTGGTTGCAAGAAGAAGGTGGGAGTGAGTCGGATGACAATTTCTGACGGTACCTGAGAGAGGGAGAAGAGTGTGTGCTTTGAGCCACTCTTGAGGTAGATCAGTCTGGTCCATTTGTAAGTGGAAAGGTGAATGATGTAGAGATAACTTTCCTGGTGGACACTGGTGCTACCCGTTCTATTGTTAGATCAGGGGAAGTCCAAAATCTTCCTCTCTCAGGAGACTCCATCCAAGTTGTAGGTGTTGCCAATAGACCGATTAAAACTTCCTTCACACAACCAGTTGAAGTAGAAATTGGAAATTTCAAAGACATGCATCGATTTGTGGTGTGTGATAGAAGCCCCGTAAATTTGTTAGGACGAGATATTTTGTGCAAGATGAACTGTGCCATATACTGTTCACCAGATGGAATAGAATTGCAAACCCCAGATGAAGATAGTCTGTACAAAATGACCATGCTTATGATTGAGGCAGAACAAAACAAATTGTTTCCTGTTTTTGATCGAGAAAAGATACCGGATGAATTGAAAAAGGTAGTAACAGAAAAGGTGTGGGATTTCACAGGTGAAGATATTGGACTAATGAAAGATGTAGATCCTGTAAAAATCTCTATAAAAGAAGGTGCAAGTTACCCGAATATTCCTCAGTACAAAATGACTGCAGAAATAATTGAAGGAATAACCCCAGTGATAAACAAAATGATTGAACAAGGCATACTGAGAGAGATAGAGAGTAGTCCTTGTAATTCACCGATAATGAGACTGAAAAAGCCAAATGAAACCTTTAGAATAGTACAGGATTTGAGGAAGGGTAATAAAATAGTTGTCCCATGTAGTCCGATTGTACCAAATCCAGCAGTGATTTTATATCAAATTCCTCATGATACGGAATGGTATACTGTGATTGATCTGTGTAATGCGTTCTTTACAGTTCCATTGCACCCAGAAAGCCAGCCAATTTCTGCGTTCAGATTTGGAGACCGTATCTTGGCATGGTGCTGAATTCCTCAGGGGTATACTGAAAGTCCATCTATCTTTGATCAATTGCTAAAGAATTTATTAGAGAGTTTGAACATGCCTGGAGAGTCTGTATTGGTTCAATATATCGATGATCTCCTTGTGACATCGAAGACAAAAGATGCATGTGTAACAGATACCATTGCATTGTTGAATCATTTGGCTGAAGAGGGACATAAAGTGTCTCCGTCAAAATTACAATTTTGTCAAAAGGAAGTGCAGTATTTAGGTCATAAAACTGTCAAAGGAATTAGACAAGTCACTACAGGAAGAATCAAAATGATACAGGGAATGCAGCCACCAAAAACTAAAAGACAAGTGAGAATGTTCCTTGGAATGGTGGGTTATTGTAGACAATGGATTAGTGGATTTTTATTGATTGCAAAGCCACTGCAAAGATTAACAAGGGCAGATATCAGAGACCCTGTAGTTCTGACTAAAACTGAAATGGAAGCATTTGAACAACTGAAAACGAGTTTATGTGACGTACCGGCTTTAGGGATGCCGGACTATGAAAAGGAATTTGAACTATATTGCAGTGAACGAGAAGGATGTGCATTGTCAGTATTACTTCAGAGACATGGAAAACCGAGAAAACCTATTGCGTATTTCTCAGCTGTTTTGGACCCTGTTGCAAAAGCATTGCCAGGCTGTCTGAAAGCAGTAGCAGCCACAAGCGTTAGTCTGGAACAGAGTGAAGGAATAGTGATGGGATTTCCTGTAAGAGTGTATGTACCTCACTCTGTGGAGATTCGCCTCACTAGAACAAAAACACAGTATTTGACCAACAATAGAATGACCAAATATGAGAAGGTAATTCTGGGAGCAGAAAATGTGACAATTTCTAGATGTGTAAATGTGAATCCTTCCACATTGCCTGACACAATGGAAACAGAAGTAAGAAATGAAGTTGATCACAAATGCTTAGATGTTCTTGAATACTGTGCCAAACCAAGAGCAGACAACAGAGATGAGCCATTGCCTGAATCAGATTATGTGATGTTTGTAGATGGTTCGTGTCTGAGAACAGATGAGGGTGTTTTGAGCGCAGCATATGCAGTCTGTACTGTGGCAGATGTACTGGAAGCTTCTTGTTTAAAAGGAATTCGTTGTGCTCAGATGGCAGAGTTGATTGCCCTGATTCGATCATGTGAGTTGGGAAAAGAAATCAAAGTGACTATAGTGACTGACAGTCAGTATGGCTTCGGAGTTGTCCATGACTACGGACAACTGTGGTCACAAAGAGGTTATTTGACTTCTGCAGGATCACCCATACGTAATGCAAAATGTGTGCAAATGTTGCTTGATGCCATCCAACTGCCAGACAAATTGGCCGTGGTAAAATGTCCAGCACACAAAAAGGGAGATGATTATATCACCCGAGGTAACAGGTATGTAGACTCAATTGCTAAATACTGTGCCAAAAATCTTGCATCCATCAATAAGGAAAGGGAAAAAGAGCAGGTTTCATGTCCTTTAATGCTAACAACTGTAGTTGAAACTTGGCAGGTAGTGAGGCAAATGCAGGAAGAAGCTGATGAGGAAGAGAAAAATGTCTGGTTAAAAGCATGATGTAGACAGATAGAGGAAGATGAAATATGGGTTTACAAAGATGAAAGACCAGTAATGCCTGATAGCATGATTTCAAATATGGCCCGAATGTACCATGGTCAAGCTCATATTGGGAGAGATGCCATGCTTCGCTTATTCAGACAGACGTGGTACAATCCCAAGTTCAGGATGATAGCTTAGAGCTTATTTCAGAGATGCCTAGTTTGCCAGCAGTTTAATCCAAACAGAAGAACTATTGTGAGTTTGGGAACCATAGGACGGGAGGGAGGTCCATTCACATGAATGCAATTGGATTTCATTGAGCTTCCGCCATGTAACAGACTCAGATATGTTTCGGTGATCATCTGTTTCTTCTCCTGATGGGTAGAAGCTTTCCCCACAAGAAGGAATGATGGGCTAACTGTTGCAAAACTACTTTTAAGGGAAATACCTAGATTCGGTTTTCCAGTGACAATTGAAACTGATCGTGGCCCACATTTCCAAAATGAACTCATACAAATGGTATGTGAAGCACTGGACATTCGTCAGAGATTGCATTGTGCTTACCGACCTGAGGCTTCAGGAGTGGTAGAGCAAGTTAATGGAACAATTAAAAGCAAAAATGTGCTTAGCGACAGGACTAAAGTGGCCTGATGCCTTGCCACTTGTTTTGATGACCTTAAGAAGCTAACCTGACAGAAAAACTGGATTGAGTCCACGTGAGATCTTAATGGGAAGGGTGATGAGAATAGCAAATTTGCCAGTAGATAAATTGTTGACAATTAATGATGACATCATACTGGATTACTGCAAAAACCTGTCTGACGTGGTAACTTCTGTGTTCCATCAGGTGGGAACTGACTCAAACACCAAAGAGAAAAGTCCAGCACATGATCTAGTCCCTGGAGACTGGGTGAGAATAAAGGTACACCGCAGCAGAAACTGTTTGGTGCCTCGTTGGCAGAGACCAAGGCAAGCTGTTTTGGTTAGCACTACTTCAGTCAAATGTACTGGAGTAAAGAGATGGGTACACGCAAGCCACACTATCCTTGTGCCTGAGCCGGAAAACTTAAACGAAGAAGGTGAAAGCACAACAGATTCGGATTCTGAAGGTGAACCAGAGAGAAGTTCAGATACTGAAGATCGACAGGAACGACGATATCTGGAAGTATAAGATACAAGCTCTGCGCCTGAAGGAGAAAGTCCTTAAATAGCGAATTCTGACGATCAATCTGAAGATCGAGAATTGGTAAAGACTGACACCAGTAAGGGCACTGAGCAAAGTGAAGATAAAACTGGTGAAGAAGAAAATCCTGAAAGACAGACTGGAAGCTCTGAAAGCAGGAACGAAAATCCTGACACTGGAAAAGCGGAAACAGCTCATGAAGAAGATGAGATTCCAAGTACCACCTATGGAGATATTCATAACAGAGTGAAAGAACTGTCTAAAAAGAAAATTGACTCTGAAAAAGAGAAAGACACTGTGAAAATCATTATCAACGAAACTGTCGAAAACACTGAAAGTGAGACTGATGACAGTGCAGATGAAACTCCATTAAGGAAGAGTCCGAGGAAAAGGGCTTGGAGAGTGGAACATAACACCACGGAGCCTAAGACAAAAAGATTTTGTAAAGGAGATAATTGGCCTAAAGGAAATGGACTGAGATTTAAACTGGTTAACAAAGTAACAGGTCAACGAAATAACCAGTCAAAGAGAGGCATTGGGAAAGAAAATAGAAGTTGTGCAAAGGCCAAAAAGAGTTAGAAGACCAAATCAGAAGTATAAATCACCTGAGTGGACGTACATAGTATTACCTCCAATTGAAGAAGTAAACAGTAGCCAGGAAAATTTGAGTTGCCCACAGACACATGGAAAAAGTGAGCAAAGAACTGAACCACAAAGAATAATGGTAATTGATCAGAAGGACAAGGTGGAAAGTAAATCTGAAATTCAGAGGGGGAAAAAGGAAAGGGGCATTGTAAGTAGAAAGAAAAATGTGTAAGTGTCACAAGGTCAAAAAAAAAATTCTGTTAGAAAACAAAAATGTGTAAGTGACATTAGGTCGAAGAAAACTTGTTAGAAGGGGAGAGGCTTATAGGTGACGTAAGGTCAAAGAAAATCTGTTAGCAAAACTGGCTGTGTAAAAAAAAAAAGGCTACTTATGATCATAAAACGAAATGTTCTATTTTTAGAAAATGGTGCAGAATGTGCTTAATATGTACTGGATTATTAATATTGATATGGATAATTTTAGCTGTTATTATACCTTTTGGAGATAACTTAGTGAAATTGAAACATAATGGGAGTTCATGTGAACAAGATGTGGAACTAAAACCGAATAAGCAGCATGTATATAATGCACTGAATAAGAAAAAGCCTGCTACAGTTATGGGAGAATATTTCTCAGAAGTAGATGAGTTAAGTCATGATTATGCGTTTAAAAACAATTTAACATGTAAAATGAGATTAGAAGAAAAGACGTTCTTAGATATGGTTGAAGAAAGGCGAATTGCCTATAAATGTAAAGAAAAAGTGAAGCATGAAAAATCAAAATATTGGACATTTAATGATGAAAATATTGATGAGAGAAATGTGAATGTAGCGATAAACATAGACACTCCATTGTTAGGGAAATTCTGTATTAGGAGAGACAATACTATGTATGACAATTATTTTGTGGGAGCAAGTCAATGTAAAGATACTTATCGAATCCAAGGGGGATGGGGATTTAAAGGTGGAAATGATCCTGTTTTTCCTGGTGTTTATTTCATTTGTGGAAATAAGGCTTATTATAGACTGCCTGACCACTGGTATGGGACATGTTATGTGGGTTTGGTTTTTCCTAAAATTTTTCATGTAGATAGAGGAACTAATGGAATTCATGAGATAGGTAAACCATTAAGTCGTAGAAAAAGAGAGAGTGTCAAAGAAATAATAGGTGATGTTTTTGGAGCACTGATACCAGCGGTGGGAATATCTTTCAATGCAAATCGAATTTGGAGATTGTCAATGATAGTAGATCGTTTGTCAACAGACACAGCAGGTGGATTCCTAATGGTAAACACTGAAATGATTGCTATGAGAACTATGGTAATGCAAAATCGTCTTGCACTTGACATTATATATATATATATATGGAGTTTGTGGAATTTTGAAGGTACAGCATTGCTGTACATACATTCCAGATAAAAGTCAAAACATTGAAAAGTACATTACAAATATTACGGAACTGCATAGAGAAATTGAACCACTAGAGGTTGATGGTATTCTTGAACGACTTGGTAAAAGTTTTACAGCAATTAAGCATTGGTTTCAAGAAATAGGTAGTTCAATTATAGGTAAAACACTAATTCCAGTAACAGTAATAGTATTAGTCATTTTAATGATAAGGTTATGCTGCATATACAGAAAAAGAAGGAATGTTAGAAAGTCATTAAAGAAAATGATCCAAGAGAGACGAGAAAGAGAAAGAGAAAAAGGTGATATAGAAATGGAAGAGTTTCAAGAAAAGATTTTTAAAGAGAAAAGGATACTAAAGTATAGACATACTAATCTTAAGAATTTGAAACATGGGGGGCGTGGCCAGCAGCATGGCCGACTAGACGTTCCTTGCCGGAGCTCCGGCCGAGCTGCACAATTATCCGACAGTACCTATCCCCCATGGTCCCAAACAGACGCCAAAAGAAAGAAACGACATCCTAACACCTGGAGGAATGCCTCAGTGACAGTGTGGAGCTGTTTCAGCCGAGAATCGGACAAATACGACCCCAGAGGCTCCCCGGCGGCCATGATGACGACCGCGGCGCTCGGTGAAGCGCGGCGCTCCTAGTGCCCCACCTTCGGTCCTGCCACACAGTGCCCAGCTGACAGGGGCTCCGCGACCCCCCTGGCCGCCAAGAGTGACCTGGAAATCGCCGCTGGAGGGAAGAAGATACGCCAAGGCGGTCGCGGACGACCCGCTACCTACACCAAGATGGCGGCCGGCGGAGTGTAGGGCGGACAGTGCAGACGGGACCCCCCACTGCGGCCCTCCCCGGGTCGCGGAGGGTCTGAGAGACACCTACGGGGCGGAGCGGAGGTGAGCCTGGGGCAAAGGAGCCGGGAGCCGACCCCACAAGCGCCGGGGGGCAGACACTGACTCACTCGGCGCCCGCCTTTACCAACATGGCGGCCGAGCTGCTGAGACTCCCGGTCTGACAGGCACTAACGAGGGAGACGTGACTGAGGGCCGAGAACCACAAGGGGAGTGAAGGCCCGGATCCCCCTGTGAGGACGCAGTTTGCTGGGACCCATGTGTGAGAGCCGGACACACGAACCCCTACCTGCAGTAAAGAACGCCGATCAGCAGAGCACGGTGAGAGGCCGGGGGGAGCTCAGAGCTGAGGCGGGAGGAGTGCCAAGGAGACCACTGGCGCGACACTGCGGACAGGGGCACCCGGAGAGATTTTACTGCCACTCGCTGCATGTGGCTGGGCACATCGGCGCCACAGAGAACGGAGACCTGCGCAGGGAGCTCCCCGGCCTACGGACGATATCAGCATGGGGAAAGGTGACCAGGCGCACAGATCCACGAGGCGGGGCCCCATGGACGACTTCACGGCAACGCGGTCCGGGGCGGCACAGCAGTCTCAACAGCCCGACGCGCGCAACGGCACGGCTATGCTAATGGAGGCCATCCAAGCGTCCAGGACCGATATACAGGCATCCCGGACGGTCCTGGAGACGAAAATCGGAGAGGTAGGGTCCGAGGTGACGCTACTACGGCAGGACTTCCGCAATCTAACGGAAAGGGTAACGGTGACCGAATCTAGATGGACCGATAATGAGGAAGCGATCACAACGCTCAAGAAGGACATGGCGGAACTGCAGGCCTCTCACCGTCAACTGCTGTGGAAGGTGGATGATGCCGAAAATAGGTCAAGACGCAACAACCTTCGCTTTGTGGGCTTTAGAGAAGGGATTGAGGGAAGGAACATGTCCGCCTTCCTCCTCGCATGGCTGAAAAATACCTTCCCAACTGCACAATTCTCCCAGTGCTTCATCATCGAAAGGGCACACAGGGCGCTCCTAGCCAAACCTCCGGAAGGAGCACGACCGAGACCAGTCACAGCGCGCTTCTTGAACTATGCGGACAGAGACCTGATCCTGCGGGAAGCCAGGAAATTGGGGGAGATCCGCCTGGAGAATACCACCATCATGATCTTTCCAGATTACAGTCAGGAGGTCTCGAAGCAACGCCGCTCGTTTGACTCGGTGAACTCAAAGCTGAGGTCTTTGAACATTACTTACATGCTCCTCTTCCCCGCCAAACTCAGGGTAATTTATAAAGACAAATCCATCTTTTTTGCTCACCCGGAGGATGTGTGGCAATGGCTCGAAGAGCGACCCATTCTGAATAGTAGAGAGGCGGCAGGCCGAGCCGCGCTGGACAAGACAGTACGAGAGGGGCCGCTCTGGGAGATGCCGAAACCACAGCGAAGGGGTTCGCGGAGGACGCAGAAGAAAGCTCCAGCAACACCGTACAGGACACGAGACAAGGAGGGTGAGAGAGGAAACAGATCGGCGTCCCCGGGCAATGACTCGGTGGCGGGCTCGAGATTCAGCTGCCTGAGGAATGGAATCCGCTCAGAAGGTGATGAGGTGGAAGACTCGGAGGACCGCATGTCCGGAGGAGAGGAAGACGAAACAATGGACAACTCAGTACATCCGCTGGTCACAGTAATCCAGCAATTGGAACAGGATTCTTCAGGCCAAGGGATGAATATGGACACACAGGACTCACATTCGTGAACATGGCTGTATAGGGATCGGAGGAGATAGCGGCTCGGCGAAACGGAGCAAGCAAGTTGACACACACCCCCTATCGTTCTTTAAGTTCTTAGTGTTGGTTCTTGTTTAGCGTGGGGAGGGATGTGTGGGAGGGCGACAGGCCTTCTCCCTTCGATGGTTCAGGCCCAGGTTGGGATGCAACTGGAAGGGGAGGGAGGTGGGGAGGGGGGTGCGGAGGGAAGTTGGTTCTTGTATTGCCTCCTGTTGGGGTTTACAAAGGTTATGGGGGGGAGAGGGGAATCTGTTGAGGAACAGCAGAGACATGCCATCCCACAGCTGGTGACGTCCCTACTTCAAGGTCCCACCCGGGGAAGACTCAGAGCAACACAATGGCAAGTACATTAGACGCCCCACACATGGGTGACACAGGAGTCACGGTGCTAACATGGAATGTGAACGGCCTGGGGTCAAAAATCAAGAGAGGTTTAGTTAGTGAGTACCTCAAACGACTGACACCGGACATCGTCCTCCTCCAGGAAACACACCTTAGAGGGAATCAGTGCGCATTTATTGCGCGAGGACGATATACTGTCCTGGCACACGCAGGATACATGGCGGACTCCAGGGGGGTTGCGATCCTTATAAAAAAATCGACGCCGTTCACAATTACACACACTTGGTTAGACCCACAGGGCACATATGCGGGAGTCCAGGGGATGTGGAGAAGACGTAGGTTCACGATACTATCAGTGTACGCCCCACCCAAGTTACAGTCTTGCACACTGAAGGCAATTGCTACTATCCTCCTAGAGACAGCCGATACGACTCAAGTAGTGGGGGGGACTTTAATGATGTCATGTGCACCGCACAGGATAGGTCGGGGACTCCCCGCACAGTAGGGTCCACAACAGCCCTAGCCCGGCAAATGACTACCATCGGCCTCACTGATGTATGGAGATGGCTCCATCCAACACACGAAGCGTATTCCTTTTACTCGGGGGCACACAAAGTCTTCTCCAGGTTAGATTATATTTTTGTGTCCAGACAGGAAATCGCGGTCGGAGACCTAGCAGAATACAAGGCACGGGGGATCTCCGATCACTCCCCGCTATATGTACAGCTGGGACGAGGGAAAAGGGAGAGGCAGACGCAATGGCGACTAGCGGCATGGGACATCCAAACACCGGAAATACTTAAGGGTATGCGTGCGGACGTACGGGTCTACATGGCCGAAAACGAGGGATCGGTGGACTCCGGAATTACCCTCTGGGAGGCAATGAAACCAGTCCTGAGAGACCGCATTCAGAGTAGGCTGGGAGACGCTAGGCGGACTCGTCAGGGTCAGATAGCGAGTGAAGAGGTATCCATCTTAAATTTAGAAGCGGAGTATCACCAACAGAAGGGTGAGGTCCGCCTCAGGAAATTGATTGACGCACAGAGACAATACAGGGAATTAGTCACGGGTGAGGCGCGCACTCAGGCATTGGCAACATTGCACCGGTTATACGATGTAGGTGACAAGTCGGGCAAACTTTTAGCCTGGCTGAGTAGGAGGGAGAGAGCAGCGCGATGGGTGGATCAGATCACGTCAACAGGGAAAAGACGGGTAAACACAGATGGAGACATAGCAGAGGCCTTCGCGGCCTACTACGAGGACTTCTACAGGGCCAGGGACCTGGGCGACAGTGAGGACGCCCAACGCTACTTACGTGATATGGAGTTGCCGACATTGTCCGCGGAGGCTTATGCAGCCCTGGAGGCGGATTTGACGTTGGAGGAAATCTCTGAAGCTGTAACGGCGTTGAAACCGGGGAAGACTCCCGGGCCCAATGGCTTCCCGGCGGAATTTTTTAAACGAACGGCGGATCTGTTGCAGCGACACATGAAGACCCTATTCACAGACGCGTACCAAGCGGGGAGTCTCCCGACAGATTTAGCCTTGGCCACTATTATCCCAATCTACAAAGCGGGAAAACCCAGAGACGACTGCTCCTCCTACCGCCCAATCTCCCTCCTAAATACGGAGACGAAAATTCTGGCCACTGTCCTGGCTCGGCGGCTAAGGCAGGTGATTACGGAGTTAGTACATATGGACCAATCCGGCTTCCTTCCGGATAGGGCGACCAAATTAAATCTCCGTCGTACTCATAACTGGTTACAGGAGGTCCGCGAGAGAAGTGAACCCCACTGGTTTCTCTCCCTGGATGCGGAGAAGGCATTCGACGCAGTCCACTGGCCTTTCCTGATGGAGACCCTCCGACGATTTGGGATTGGACCCAAATACATGCAATGGGTTTGGCTCCTGTACTCCGACCCGAGAGCGAGAGTGCGGGTCAATTGAAGGTTGTCCCGTGAATTCCCCATTGGTAGAGGTACGCGCCAGGGCTGCCCATTGTCCCCCCTCCTGTTTACCCTTACGATTGAAATCTTAGCGGTGCGGATTAGGCAGAATCAGGATATCAGAGGCTTCAGGTGGGGTATCACAGACGAAACGCAGGAAAAGATATCTCTGTATGCCGATAACGTGCTATTGTTCGTGACGGATCCGGACAGGACAATCCCAGCACTATTCAGAGAGCTAGGCGAATTCCGGGCGAGGGCGGGACACAGGATCAATTGGCACAAATCGGTCCTTTACGACCCACAAGGCAAGGAGCCGAGTGAGTGCCTACCAGAGCTGCTTATCCACACTAAGGACGGCTTCCAATACCTTGGAGTATATATAACGCTAGACAAGGAACGCTCCTTCTCTGCGAATATAGCCCGAATAATGGTAGAAACAAAGACAGAGATGGACAGATGGAGACAGCTCCCACTCACCCTACTGGGTCGCGCCGCACTGTATAAAATGGTCCTACTGCCCAAGTTTCTCTATGCACTCCAGAACGAGTATTATCCCCTGCCGTCGGCGACTTTGAATAAAATACATGCGGACCTGCGCACCTTCCTGTGGCTGGGGAAACAGCCTCGTGTAGCCCTCTCCACACTGCAGCGACACCAATATAGCGGGGGAATCTCGCTTCCCAACCTGGAGGCATACTACTGGGCGGAACACCTCGTCCCAATTAACGAGTGGCTGCATGCGGCAGCCGATCACCCCACCTATGCACTGGAGAGATCTAAATGGTCACGCAAATCTATACTACACTACCTCTATGGGGAGACGGTAGGCCAGCAATTCCTTCCCGCCACTAGGATAACGTTAACGGCGTGGCGGAGCGACAAAAAGAATGGGTTGGGACAAGAGGATCACCCGACAGACACCACTGTGGTGCTGTAAGTGGCTAGGAGAGCTTAATAAGCTGAAAGGCTTTAGAAGATGGGATGACATAGGCATCTCCACTGTAGGAGACGTGATAGCAAGAGGGGAATTAAAAACCTTTCAGGCGCTCAGAGCAGAATTTGGCCTACACACCACCCAGTACTACAAATACTTACAACTGAAGCACGCGTGGAGAACACAAAACACTACACTTGCAGATATCCCAGAATATGCACCACTGGAGGGTAGATTGCTGCAGGAACAGATGCAGGGTGGGGCAATATCCCTAACGTACAAGACTCTGACCAACAATATGCTAGGTGACCTACAAGCCCTACGAGACAGATGGGAGGCGGGTGTGGGAGACATGGAGGATCTAGACTGGGAACTCGCCCTCATGCACCCCCGTGAGGTGGCAATTAAGTCACGACTCCGCCTCATACAATTCAAAATACTCCACAGATCCTACTTTGACAGGGTGAGACTCTTTAAAATGGGTAGGATAACAGACACAACATGCCTTAGATGTCGTCGACACACTGGTGATTTTTTCCATACAATATGGGGGTGTGAAATAATTCAAGAATACTGGGAGGATGTGTTCCTGGAACTGGAGAATGTACTGGAGGTGGACTTACCACGAGACCCTAGATTGGCATTGTTGGGTATGATCACAGAAGTGGACCTAACCCGCCCCTTGACTATCTTTCCAGTACTGACCTTAGTGGTGGCGAAAAGGGATATCGCACGCTGCTGGGGGGCGCCCGAAAAACCGGTTATGGAGGAATGGCGGCGGGGATTGGATTTGTACATGGCGGCAGAGAGAGTTACTTATCGAGCAAGGGGCTGCCCCAAAAAATTCAGGAGAGTCTGGGCTAAGTGGAGACAATACCATGGACTAGATTGAGACTGTGTGGACTAGTAAAATGTGGTCGAGGAGAACCTGGACGGGATGGTATGCACATTGGGGACCCATAAGTATTATACGAGTACTTTAATGCCCGTTCTTGTGTGCGGGATTGACGGGTGAGCTACATCGGGAGAGGGAGGGGATCAGGAGGGAGGAGGAGGGAGAGAGGGGTTGGCGGGTTGCTGTTCCAAGGATTCTGTTGCGTTTCTTCTATTTTTTCTCACTCTTGCTAGTTTAAAAGCAAAGTCTTCTGCTGCAGGGTATGACATACCGTAATTAAAAAGAAAAGTTGCGTGACTGACGGCTAGGGCGGAATGTTGACACCCTACCGTCTGCCTGTCTTTTTCTGTAGATGTGATACTCCTGATGCAACAATAAAAAGAATAAAAAAAAAAAAAAGAATTTGAAACATGTTCTGAAATAAAATTTTACAAAAAAATTTTGGAAGGTATTTGGTGATAAATCACCAAAGGGGGGAGTTGATGGAGCGAGGTGGTAAAGCAAAATTCTGCGTACCCCTTGCGAAGTCACACTTCAATAACTATAATTTGTACTAATGGAATGTTATGCGTGATAAATCAACTTAGAATAAGAAATGCACCTACACAAATACACGTGGGAAACTAATTTTGCTTGTGTTGCAATCATAATTAACTAATTATGTGATTTTGTCATGTCCTAAACTAATGAGCAGCTTTAAGATAATGGAATACAGCATAAATGTGCTTTTGTTTATGTCTTATTGTGGCAAAACACAAGGATAAGTGAATATATTACGCTTAAATGTGGCTTTTTGCTAGGTAACTACTAATAGGGAAAACCTTAGTAGGGGGAGGTAAACAGAAGGGTTAAAATTCTTAAATTAACGTTCGTTTGTGTTTGTTTCTATGATAGTTCCCATTTTGACTTGTGAGGCCTAAAAGAAAATGCAGTCACTCGATTATTGTGGCCACAAAAGAAATACGCATGCGCAAGTTCTGAATGAGAGCTGTTTGTGCCTGGAGTGACTACGGTTCGAGGACATGACGGCCTGGAAGTGTAGATGGCTGCCAAAATGATGAGCACAATGGTACAGAACGTGGGAATACATGCTAAAGTTGCCAGTGGAGAACAGGACTAGGCCGGACTTGGGCTAAACAAAGGACCCATTAGAAAATTGCGGACGGAAGGAAAATGTAATTTGTGATGACGAAATGATGCTCATCCACCCCAAAATTGTCCAATCAGAACTCGAATTTAGGTTGAAAGTTACACTTTTGGGTAGTGGGAGGAGGAACATGGCGGCGGCAGGCTAGCGGCTGCTGCGAGGCTCTGCTCCAACATGCCCTAAGACGAGTCTAAAGTCGGTCTCTATCTGCTACAATACGGATTATGGCTGCAAATTGAACGGTGAGATGGAAGGTATTACCTGGTAATGATGTTCGTTTTCGCTCTTTGAGGATTTTTTCTGCTTTCCGCTTTCCGTCCAGAGTCTGCAGGGACACGGACGCGGACCGAACACAGAGGCACTAGGACCCACGCGCAGCACTGGGCGGGTTCCTGAGATGCGAGAACGTGAGCGGAGGTACACGGAGGAGCGGCTCACCAGGCAGCTGCATCAGATCCAGAGTGAAGAGATCACCCTGCATACGAGGTTAGTTGAGAGAGGCTACGTTACAGACACCTTCCAAACGGAAAAAACAACAGAAGCCTCCAAGTTGCGGGTAAGCTGCCATAATATATTGCTTCGTTCGAGGGTTGCTTTCTGGTATCGAGCGAGCGTTTTTGCATGTCAGGCTCACCCTGTGACAAACTTCACTAGCCGGGATCTTGTAGGTTGTATGGAGCCAGACAAAGCTTCTCCTCTGTTACAAAATGCAACTTTAATATCAGACAGCACGCGCAGCACAGGGGCATTAATTCAGAGCCCCGAATTTGACAGTATACCAGCTTTAAAGGGGATTGTTGTTGATTCGGAGAAAGGGGGTGTAGTAAAGAACCGCTATCAGCTACGCTCCAAGCAGGAACTTAAGAAGAAAGGAGTTCTTAACCCTTTGGATTTAGTGGAGGGTGCAAGAAGTGGGCCAATCCCTATTTCACCACTAAAGATAAACAGGAAAGGGGGTGCAAAAAGGGGGAAATCTAAGCAACCATTAATACCTAGAGGGACTCCCTCTCTAACAAGTTATTTTAAGATCATGGAACAAGCAGTGGCCTCTAAAACAGACAGTATCGGGAATGATATAGAAGATGGAGGAGTGGATAAAGGGCTACATGGAACGGAGAAATCCACAAGAGAAACGGTCAATAAGATACACGCTATAGCAGACTCTCCTCTCCTCGCTACTTTCCCCCTGAGCAAGAAGTATGCGATTCTGGAGACAGCTAATCTTCAGGATACCACAGGAGTGGCAGCAAATCATCTTCCCAATCAATGTCTTGAACAAAGGGGGTTTACTTCATCGGATGGCGAGCAAGACAATCAGATTGTTGAATCCATACCCAAGAATCTTCTAACATCCCCACAACCCAGTCTGGAAAATGATGCTTCTTCCACACAATTGAGTGGGGCAGCGGGAAACACTGGGGAGAATGGATTAACAGAGGACAGACTGGGCTCTTTATTGCATTCGCTCAGAGAGGACCTACTGGCCGGATTTGAGATTTCCGAAAAAAAACAGAGGGGTCTGCATGACAGATTCGACTTGTTGGAGGCTAAAATTGAAGGTATCAGCGCTAGAACTAGCGATCTAGAAGTGAAAGTGACATCTCTTACAGAGTCTTCTAAAGAGAATACTAAAGGCATAGACGCCCTGAAAGCTCAGAATCGAACTCTAACCATGGACTTAGAAAGGTTGGAAACTCAGTGCCGACGCAACAACTGGAGGATCCTCAAAATTCCGGAAGGTGCAGAAGTTGAGGATATAAAAGGCTTTGTATGTAGACTGCTCCGTGAGGATATCCTAAAGGATCGCCCAGACATTAATTTGGAAGCAGAGATTCAGCGGGTGCATAGGGACCCGTTCAGGCTACACCCAGAACGGAAGGCGCCCAGGAAGATCCTTGTGTATTTTCAAACTTACAGCGTTAAAGAGCTCATTCTTACCAGATGTCTTTCGCGTACCACTTTCAAGCTAACCCCTACCAAGTCAGATCAGATATAGGTGGTGAAACAGCCCAAAGACAGTGGGAGCTTGGCTCCAGAATGCCAGAACTGCGTTCAATGGGGGCACAAGTTCAAATGAAATTTCCAGCCGTCCTCAAAATAATGTGGAACAACAAAATGTACACTTGCCACTTCCCGGAGGAAGCTGATGCTGTGTTAACTAGGATGAAGGAGAGGAAGGAGTAGATAAGGCAATTGTATTGAGATGCAACTGTTATCCTAGTTTAATATAGTATAGTATAGAATGGTGTGGGGGTAGTGTTGGTAAAGGGAAAAAAAAGGGGGTGTGTTTATGTCTGGGGGATAAAACGGAATAAAAAACGGAACAAACATAAAAAAAAAAAAAAAAGGAATCAAAAATGGGTCGAAAAAAAAAACAAATATATATATATATATATATATATATATATATATATATATATATATATATATATATAAAAAGGGAATGGGTTGAAAAAAAAAAAAAATATATATATATATATATATATATGTTCCAGCGCGTAGCAAGGTTGAGGGATCAACAGAAGCCGGAGCCCGCCAGGAACGTGATGTTGGAATTCGAGGGAAGGGGGTATTTTATCTCCCTAAGCTAATTCGCCTCGCATTTGGCAGCTGACTCGAAGAATCTACATCAGGGAAATGGCTATGGCAGGAGTGAGGGGACAAAGAGGAATGACTACAGTTTGGGGAGCGGTGTGAACAGTCCCTACCAACCTACCTGTGACATGCACGGACCTATTGTCTTGAAGTTTCACCCCCACGCCACCGACCAGGTTACTGCTAAGACTATGCATTCTGGGTAATGCAGTTCCTAGGACTGTAATTGGAGCTGCACAGGTGAGCCCACAGCTTAAGGGGGAGGAGCATGAGTGCAGTCAAGTATTCCACGCAGGAGGTGTTTCACTGGGGAAGGACACAGTTTTGGGCGCTGAGGAAGGTCCTTTGACCGAAATGCATTCGCCGCTGCTGGCATCCTCCTTAATAAAGTAGCTGTTCTCTCAGAAATCCCCTCCGGCCTCTGTCTTCTTGGTTTGCTGGAAGAATTTTCGTGACATTTTCTGCGCCAGCCAGAGGCGCAGCACAGATGGCCCCTGCCAGATAAAGAGACTCGGCTTCGTAACTGGTGTTCCGCTGTTCCAGCGCGTAGCAAGGTTGAGGGATCAACAGAAGCCGGAGCCCGCCAGGAACGTGATGTTGGAATTCGAGGGAAGGGGGTATTTTATCTCCCTAAGCTAATTCGCCTCGCATTTGGCAGCTGACTCGAAGAATCTACATCAGGGAAATGGCTATGGCAGGAGTGAGGGGACAAAGAGGAATGACTACAGTTTGGGGAGCGGTGTGAACAGTCCCTACCAACCTACCTGTGACATGCACGGACCTATTGTCTTGAAGTTTCACCCCCACGCCACCGACCAGGTTACTGCTAAGACTATGCATTCTGGGTAATGCAGTTCCTAGGACTGTAATTGGAGCTGCACAGGTGAGCCCACAGCTTAAGGGGGAGGAGCATGAGTGCAGTCAAGTATTCCACGCAGGAGGTGTTTCACTGGGGAAGGACACAGTTTTGGGCGCTGAGGAAGGTCCTTTGACCGAAATGCATTCGCCGCTGCTGGCATCCTCCTTAATAAAGTAGCTGTTCTCTCAGAAATCCCCTCCGGCCTCTGTCTTCTTGTTTTGCTGGAAGAATTTTCGTGATATATATATATATATATATATTGTATATAAGGGAAACCAGAGACCGACATCTCTTACATATAGGGGTAGGGCAGAGGAGGTTCAGGGCCTCGCCAATCAGGAGGGGAGGTTTCCTCAGAGGGAGGGGGGAAGGGTTCAGAGGGATGGGGGAGAAAATCAGATTAAAAAAGTCCTCATTCGTCACAAAACTTTATTTCTTTTGAAATTTAAATGTTACAATAGGCTACTATTCTTTCAGTCATGAACAGAAGGACAGTAAGATCACATGATGGCCCAACCAAGATCTACTAAAATTCTTTCCTGGAACCTGAATGGGCTAGGGAGTCGCAAGAAACAGTTAAATATCTCTCACTATTTAAAAAATACTGGAGCTTCCATAATTCTATTACAAGAAACACATTTGGAAGCAGAGGAATGTAGGAAAATATTTACTAAACTCAATTGGGTCCAGGAGATTCTCTGTTCAAAACAAACGGGCACAACGAGAGGGGTTGCAATAATATTTAGCGTTAATAAGGGAATTATACTGCATGATTGGGCCACAGATCAGTCAGGGAGGTGGTTGGCTGCAGTGGTTTCAATAAGCTCGGTTAAGTTTTTATGCGGGGTTTATTATGGTCCGAATGAGGATAATCCTAGTTTCCTTCAGAGATTAGAAAAATATATGATCCAGTACACAATCCCTATTGTGCTAGGGGGCGATTTTAACCTGTTATTAGATCGCACCTCCAAATCCAGATATAATTGCCCAAAAAAATCTCTCGACTTTGAAGAATATTATGAAAGATTATACGCTGTCTGATGTTTGGAGAGTCAAATATGGCACAAAAAAACAATATTCTTTTTACAGCAAAAAATACCACCAGTTCTCCAGAATAGATTTTTTTCTATTAGATCAATCGCTCCTAGAAATTACGGATTCTATCTCTTATACTCCGATCGGCTTGTCTGACCATTCAGCGGTTGAATTAAATATCAATATTCAGAAGAATTTTCCAAAATATAGGTGGACACTGGATAGGACTATTCTTTTAAATGAAGCATTTAACATTAAAGTCAAAGAAAAGTCCACAGAATTCTTCGAATTTAATGATGAAACTGCTCCTGAGAACATTGTTTGGGATGCATTTAAATCTTACTTAAGAGGAATATATAGTTCCCAAATGATCATAAATAGGAAGCTTAATAAGGAAAAGGATACTAAAGAGCTTAGACTAATTAAAATAAAAGAAGAACAGCTTCTTTCCGCTACCCTGGATGATAGAATTAACGTACCAAGACTGGAAAAAGAATTAGTAGACTTACAATTAAACTTTAGATCAAGAACCGAAAAACTACTTAGGGATAAATGGGAAGTTAGTAAATTACGCAATTTTGAATATGGAGAGAAGTGTGGGTCCCTGCTGGCCTGGAAAGCTAGGTCGGAGAGAACTAGAAACAATATCAAAACTCTGACACAACGAAGGACTGGAGTTGTTTTGTCAGAAGATGACGAGATCAGGCAAGAAGCCAGAACATTCTATCAAGAACTATATACGGATAAAACTAACTGCCCAATGGACGAGTTGGACACTCTGTCGATCTGGGGTGATTTACCACAATTAAAAGACTCAGACATAGCTCTTTTGGTAAAGGATATATCAGAAGGAGAGATTAGACTTCAACTAAAGAAGATGGCAAGAAATAAAGCTGCAGGTCCCGATGGTCTCCCAATAGAGACTTACAAAGAAAATATTGAAGAAATCCTAGTTCCAATTCAGAAATTATTCAATAAAATTTTTATTCAGGGAGAACAAATACCATCTTCATGGTTGGACGCTACAATCTCATTAATTGCTAAACCGAATAAAGATCCGGAAAAGATAGAATCATATCGCCCCATCTCACTCCTAAACTCTGACCTAAAAATATATTCTGGAATTTTAGCAACTAGATTGGCTAATGTTATAAAGTCTATTATCCATCCCGACCAGAGGGGATTTATTCCTGGACGCCAATTGAACGAGCTTACATTTCAAGTAATCGCCGCTATAGACTACGCTACAGAAAAAAAGAAGCCTCTTGCTATTGTCGCAATAGACGCAGCCAAAGCGTTCGATCAAGTGAATTGGCTTTTTCTTTGGAAAGCGATGATGAAGTTTGGTTTTCCAGAGACTTTCATCAATGGAATTAGAACTTTATATAGGGGTCCGAGAGCCAGGATCTTGGTGAATGGCGGATTGTCAGACTGGTTAAATATTTGTAGAGGGACAAGGCAAGGATGTCCTTTATCTCCATTATTGTTTGATATATATATTGAGCCTTTTGTATGTTTTTTAAGACAGGATCCTATAATTCAGCCCTTCAAAATAGGAGATTTAACAATTAAGACAGCTCTATATGCAGATGATCTCCTTTTGTATACTTCAAACCCATTAGATGCAATTCCAAGATTATTCCAACTTGCAGAGGATTTTGGCATTGTTTCAGGGTATGGCATTAATAAGGAAAAAACTGATATCATGTGTTGGAATATTCCAGTCCCTATTCCAGAAGCTAAAATCAAGATGAGATACTTGGGTATTCAGCTTAATCATAAACTAGAAGAAATCCCCAAGACTAGTTGGGAAGTAGTGATAAAAGAGGTTAGGAAACTTTTAACCAGATGGAACTCCCTGCCTTTTAATATCTACGGTAGAGTAAATTTGGTTAAAATGATCATCTTACCAAAAGTAACCTTTCTTTTTAATTCCATTCCCTTAACATTTAACAAGAAAGATATTCTTAACCTGCAGGGTAGGATAGGTTCCTTTATTTGGGCGACAAAATCTCCCAAGATAGCCTGGAGGAAGTTGAGGAGAGGACTAAAAATAGGTGGCCTTGCTCTCCCAGATTTACTTTTATACTGCTATGCTTTCCAGTTTAAAAATTTCAGACTTCTAGCTAATAAATTAGACTCCACTTCTAATGGAATACTCTTCCAAGCCATGTTGTCAGATCTTCCATACGGGGCTGACTTCTTCACGTTTAAATTTGGAGATCAAAAATTCTTTAAAAAGGTCCGACTGAAGCTTCTGAAGGCTGTTCTACATAACTGGCTACAGATACGTAGGATGTTAGGCATACAATATTATCATGCATATGCCCCGATATGGTACTCCCCTGGTACTCCGGAATGTTTGACTGATCAATTAGCACTTCCGTTAAAGAGAGCTGGTCTCTCCAAATGGGGGGACTTTTGTGATACATCAAGAGTATTAAAATGGGAAACTCTGGCGGGTCTAACCGGGGGTACTCTCACGAGATTTAAGTTCTATCAATTATCGGCCTGGTGGGGAAGTCAAGCTTGGGATTCTGATGATGAGAGCCCCCTACTAGACCTAATTAGTAGCAACACGGTTAGAAAAGGGGAGACTGCCCAATGGTATAAAATCTTCATAAACAACAAGGACAATCAAGAGGTAGAGATTACTAAGTTATGGGACCCCACTATGCTTCAGATTTCGGATAACCCAGTTAAACTATGGACGGACTCTTTTTCTATGTCTCAAAAAATAATCAAACCTTCTAATTTAAGAAGAAATCATCTATATACATTGTACAGGGTTTATTGGACTCCAGCGAAACTTTCTAAGATGTCCTCAGTTCAATATTCTTGTCCCAGATGTAAGTCACAAGAAGCAAATGATATACATATGTTTTTTGAATGTCCCAGTATAAACAACTTTTGGGGACAAGTTTGTGGGTTTTTGGAGGAGGTACTTTCATTTTCACTCACATATACTTAAAGTTTTTTTTTTTTTGGTCTCCCACTTGATTATGACATTAATAGCAACCTATCACAGTTTATTTTTTACGTAATAGTGATTGCCCGAAGAGAGATCTGCAAAGAGTGGAAGTCTGCGCTTCCCCCGACATTTGCAGACTGCCTCAAAAACATCATGGCGGTGAGTAAATTGGATATTTTATGTGGTGGAGAGAAGTCTGCTATCCTATGGTCAGCCTTGAATGCCTGGAGTGAGAAATAGTCCAATGATTATGCCAGAGGTTTTGTGGTCCTGTCCTTCCTATGTAGCAAGTACCAACACGAGAGGAAGTTGGACGGGTAACAACCTTACCTCTGGGCAATTTTCATTGGCTATCCACAAACAAGAGGGCTGGTAAAGTTGGTTTGTGTCAGTGGCCTGAAGAGCGCCTACTTAGAGCAACTATCTACTGGTGGCATATATGAGGACAAAAAAAAAAAAAAGAAAGTTACACTTTTAGATAGATAGAGCTAGTGAAAAAGGTATAAAAAGTGCTGTTTTGACTGAAGAAAAACTTCTCTTCGATTTCTACCAAGGATGCTGCTGGAATGCTGATTTTCCAGATATGTAAGATTCTGCATAAATGTTATTTCCTTTCACAGGGAGATGCACTTTAATTGAGAGTTTAATTAGGGGTGTTAGGAGAATAGAGGATTATTTGGGAACTATTCGTCTTTTACTACTACTTACTTTATAAAATAACTGAAGATGTCTAATTTCGAGTTTTCTTAAATACATGAATCTAGCTGTCTTAAATTTAAAACTCTTATTCTTTAAATGTCGTCTTTTGAAATAAAGAAATAAATAAAGTGAATAATTTTAGACATGCTGAATTTGCTCTTAATAAAAATTAGATAAATGGAGAATTAAGCTGGTCTTGAGTTTTCCTACGCCTAATTTTTTACTAGCAGATCCATTGATCTCAATGGTGGGGTGTCTAAATAAAATGTTGTATTTTATGAAAACCATGGTAAACGCATCTAAACTGCAGGTGTAAATAGTACAAATATTGAATTTAGTTTTAGATACTCCACTATGATACAGCATCTTTTCCTTTGAATTTCACCAATCCATGAAGCAAAGTGTAAGTGTTTATGAGTGATTTGCAGTGTTTATGGGCCCCACTGATGAGAATATGCTAGAAGTTATACTTCAGGGAAAGGTGACATGGATTTCCGAAGAAGCGCTGCATCACTGTCGCTGTCCCCTTGGGTCAGTAAGTACTCACACAGGTCAGTGTGAGGGGCGCAGCCTTTCAAGCGCTACGTTACACAGTCTAACTAAATACAAACTAAACACTTTAAGCAAAACAAATGGGACATTAAAATGAAGTGTAAAAAATAGAAACGAATGCTAATCCGAAATGCAGTTTTAACAGGACCCCCTTGAAGCACTGACATTTTACTGTAGCGCTGACTGTGGCGCTGGTCTTTCAACCTCCTATGTACAAATTGTCATGATCTGCACTATAGAGCGGTTTGTAGCAGTGGCGTAATGAAACTTGAGAGCAGACCCCCGGACACCCCCCACCCCCTGAAAAGTACTTTGAGAGGCCCCCCCGGACGCACTCGAGCTCTCAGGCCTGGGTGCCGTGCTGAGAGGGCTTCTGGTGCTTGGAGCCCCCCACCCCACCATTCAGAAGTTAACATAATAGGCTGTAAACATCCCAAATACGCATTTGTACCGAACCGGCAATTCAAAGCAGTAAAGATTTCACAACTGAGTAGCAGCAGCCACAGATTAGCAATATTTTCTCTAACATCATGTTAACAAATCCATGGACATACACATACATACATACCTAAATCCAGTGTAGCATTTCCAGTTTATACTGAAGGTAGAAGCAAAGAGGGACCCGTTTATTAAAAGTTTGTAAATGTAAAACACTAAACATTGTATCAATAGGAACTGTACGGATTTCCAGTATTTTTTGATTCACACAAAAAAACAAACCAAGAGTACGCAAGCACATCTATGATCGCATCTATGATCGCAGTTTTCCATTCATACTCCTCGGAATGAGTGCGTGTGCATGTGATCTTCCCATTGCTGGTTAGCTACATATTTTTCAGACTTATAGACAATCCATATGAGAAACTTTGGCAAATGTGCACAAATTGTTCCCCTTGGAAAAATCCCATCCACTGACTACACCCAATGACATAGGGGAGGTGTTCACTCCCAACAATGCATATCACTTTCGTAAACCAGTAGTTATGTGCTTTGCTGGATGTGAAACTGTGCACACAATTGATTAGACTACTAGCAAGATTTCAAGTTTGTGGGGGGTTTTGCACGTCCTTTGGTTACTCCTAGCCATAGCTTTAAACAGTCCACAGTACGAGTAGACTCTTCAGTCCAATTTAGTCTACAAAAGTAACTGTCTGCAAATCTTGAATCCGTGGATCGAGTAATTGGTGTACACAGGAAAGCGGAGATGCAGAAGGGCGAAAAAGCAAATGAAAGGCAAGAGTGAAAAAAGTGAAAAGAGGCTCAGAGGGGATAGAAAAACGTAGAAAAGGAGCAGATGAGAGGCAAAAGTAACAACGAGAAGAACAAATGCCTGTGATATGGAAAAGATGGAGTTCACTTCAGGAATGAACTGGGGACCAACCTTTAGAGCAATACCGTCCTCAAAGATCCTTAGAAAGGGGGGATAGCTGCAATTAGTAAGTAATGAGACTAGGAATAAGGAATCAGAATAATGAAAATTAGTGGTAAGTAACCAAGGCCTTCTCCCTATTCTGCCCACTTACCCTGGTTGACTTTCCACCAGTCTGCCTGGTTTCTCCTCTGACTCTGCACCTATTTCTCTTAGGCTGACCGCTTTATCCTAGTATATTTTCTTCCGTTTATCTCTTATCCCAGTTGCCCTCTTACCTCTAGTCTTCCCCTTCTCCACTGCCCAGCTCTGCCCTCTTTTCCTCCAGCCTGCCCAACCTAACTCTGCCCTACCAGTGCTACCCAGTCTATCCATCTTTCTGTTCTCTCTCCTGAGTTTACCGCCCTGCTTCCCTATCCACTCATCTTCTCAGTTTTAATTTTTGAATTATCAGGTGGAAGGAGGAGAAGCGCACCCAGAAGGTCACATGACCTGGTGGTCACCTGACGTGTAAACTGATGGTGGTAAATAGTGCGAGCGGTGGGTAATTGAGCTGGCAGTTGGGTGAACAGAATCTTCTTTACCAGGAAATTACAATGGCCAGGCCCCTAACAGGATGATTTAAGACACGCAATCATTTACAAAAATGTTTTTTTTTTATTTTCTCCAACGCTTCGTCCTTAATCCCCTTTGGTATCGCTTTGTTCGCCCTAAGTGGGCCTGCAGTACTTCTTGTGCCAACCACTTAAGTAGTACCCCTAAAACATGCCCTAGGACTGCCACTGCAGCCTAAATATATTGTTGCACTGCCATGTCAACTTAACAATAAAATCCCCTTAGCAAGCCTTAAACTCCTCTTTTATTACATATAAGTCACTCCTAAGGTAGGCCCTACATAGCCCAAAGGGCAGTGTGGTGTGTTATTTAAAGGTTGCATATGTAATTTTAAGTTTTACATGTCCTGGTTGTGAAAAAACTCCCAAATTCATTTTTCACTACTTTGAGGCCCACCTCTCCCATAGGATAACATTGGGGATTCCTTGTGACATTTTCGACGCTGAAGTTCCTAATTGAGAGGAGATAGATGTATCAGGTTTGGTACCTGTGAAATTGCAATGATAAACCCTCTTTCATGGTAAAGTTGGATTTCATTACAATTTTGAAAATGCCACTGTTAAAAAGTTTGTGTTTTCTTGTGCTTAACCATTTGTGCCTACAGCCTATCTTGGATCACATGACTTGGTGTAGCTGAAAGGTAGATTTTGTGGATTCCTCCCAGATAGACACAATAGAGGGACTAGGTGTGCCTGGATGGACCATCAGCTGGCAGGATGGGGGTGAAGCGGAGTACAGCCCCACTTACAACTGAATAGTCTGTGCTCTACCTTCAAACAAAGGGTCTTATCACTCTGTATTGTCACTGCATCCAGCTTGGAACCAAGACAGGGGAGTCAGGAAATTCCATGCACTCCAAAAATCCTTGTTTGAATCTTCTCCTATGTTTTAAGAGAAGGCCACCAGGGTATAAACATGGGGCTTATCTCCACCTCTTCAGGACACTTCTGGACCTGCGGATACTCTTCAAGGAAGAAGGACTGCTATGCTGCTACAAGGACTGTCACTCTGCTGGCTGTTGCTCTGGAAAAGTTGCTGCACTGCTGTGCTGACCTGCTGCCTGCTGACCTCTTGCTGGGGAAAAAGAACTGGACCTAAAACTCCATCTTGAACCCAGGACCCAGAGTGACTCAAAGGGCGTGTCTGCTAGCCTCCGGATCACAGCCTCTTGGACATAAATGGTTCCCCATCAGGTCCTGGACCTGTTTTCAGGGAATTCCTGACCCCTAGAGATGCCGGTCTGGTCCTGGACCCTCGGTGTGGCTCAGAGCTCTTAAAATCAAGATTTGGGCCCTTCGCGACTGAACAGCCTCATTTGCACTGGACCCGCACTGCTCGGTCAGCACGTGCCACCACCCGCCCATCTGTTCACACAGCATCATTGACCATTCGAGGAGGACTGCCAGCGCAAAGTACCAGCCGGCCCATCCACAATGCCCAGCCTGCTCCTTGCACCACGCCGATCTCTGCCCGCAACGTTCTCCTTGCTCCTCGCTACCCACTCCAACACAAATGGGACTCTTGATACAAAACTTGAAAATATAAAACTTCAGCAGAACTAATGCACAAGTTACTACTTGTGTAACGATGTATCTGTAAGAGACATTAGTTAGTGATAGATTCCTCACCTTAGAATATCCCCAGGCGTCAGACTGGATCCGGAAATTTCTGCGTAGCAGTACCCATGTGCGTCGGTAGGCGTCGTCCGTGGTCCGCGTCCGTCGTCGGCGTCGTAGACAGTGCGCCAGTGGAGGTGGTGATGGCGAACCCTGCCCCCCACTGGCGTTACATGGGCCTGAAAGCACGGACTAGGAGGGTTTAGAGGCGGATGCTGCAGGGGCAGGTGTGGACTGGCCTCGCCGTTGTCCCCGACCGCCGCCACGGCGGTTTCCACGTCCGCCACTGCGCTGGATGGTAGTCTGCGGCACGTGGCTGGCAGGACATGTGGGGGCGCCCCTTCCTTGGCCACGAAAGGGGCGAAAGGCAGCCGTTTGATGGAGCGGGAGTCCTTAAGGCGCTCAAGCGCATGGTCTGCCTTGTCACCAAAGAGGCGACGGCCATCGAACGGCATGTCCATAAGTGTGTTTTGGACATCGACCGAGAAATTGGTGGACCTCAACCAGGCGTGACGACGAATCGCCACCGTCGTTGCCATCGCTCTGCCTAGAGAGTTGGTAGTGTCCAGCCCACACCGGATGGAATACAGCGCCGCATCTTGGCCTTCCAAAAGGGCCTGGCTGCCCGTACCTCCATCGGGCATTCTGGCAGCACGGCCGCGACCGCGTCCCACAGAGAGTGGGTGTAGCGGCCCAAGAGGCACGCGGTATTGACTGACCGCAATCCCAACCTCAGGGAGGAGAATACCTTTTTTCTGTAAGTCTCGTACCTCTTGGAGTACTCGGGGGGAGCCGACGGGAATGCGGTCTGGGAATTGGAGGCCTGGATAACCAGGCTCTCAGGGGTGGGGTGGGTAGACAGAAAGCAAGGGTCACCCAGAGCCGGGCGGTGGCGTCTGGCCACGTTCCTATCCACAGGCTGCCCTGTGGCGGGCCTGGATCAAGTGCCCAAACAAACGTCTGACAAGGCTTCATTAAATGGCAGCAGAGGCTCAGCCGAGCTTGACTGCGGTTTAAGGACCTCAGTGAGGAGGTTAGTCCTCACGGCCGCGACGGGGAGCTCAAGGCCCAGGGCCTTGGCCGCCCTCATCAGCACCACGCTATAAGCAGCCCCCTCCTCCGTAGCCACGCTAGGAGGCGAGACAAAACCAGTGTCGGGCGAAGTGTCCAGACCACTGGCCTCCCCAAGCTCTCCTGTCCAGGCCGCAGAAGACTGACACTCACGTGCCAGAGGGTCCTCAGACCCATCCCAATCCTCCTCATCACCCACCGCCTGGTACTCAGGCTCAAAAGATGGGGTCGGGTCATAGAAATAAAATTCTCCCATCAGCTTCGAGAGCGGCGCCGCTCCGGCGCCGGACCCGAATCGAGGGCAGGACCAGGGACGACGTTGTCCTGGGATGGCGCCGGGGGCGACACCCGTGGGGCTGACGCCGGCGAGGTCGTGAGGTCGACCGGCGGCGACCCGGATCCGGAACCGGACCTAGAGGGGCCCTGCGGCGTTGGGACCGAAGTCGCCGACGGCGCCGGGGCCGAAGCACCCAGCTCGCGTGGGGACCCAGTCGGAGCCGCTTGACCCGAAGGCGCCGCGGAACCTGACGGCGGAGCGAGCGCCCTCATGGCCATGAGGAAGTCTGCAATCTCCCCCGGCGTCGCGTCCTGCCCAGGGACCGGCGGGTGTGGAGCAGGCCGCGACACCTGCGGCTCCAGCAGAGCCGCTTGGGCGGTGTCGCCCGAACCCCTGGCCGCGTCGCGCGAGCGTCG
Organism: Lissotriton helveticus; assembly: GCF_964261635.1. NCBI lineage: Eukaryota > Metazoa > Chordata > Amphibia > Caudata > Salamandridae > Lissotriton > Lissotriton helveticus. The sequence goes on from NC_136063.1 coordinate 1,028,683,358, forward strand.
GAGTGAGTCAGAAGAGCGATGATGCCTCTTCGACTTCTTGTGCCTCTTACCTGAGGACTTCGAGTCCGAAGACCGATGACGACTCCCGGAACTGTGGTGGTTCCAGCCCCACGACCGGTCCCTCGACCTCCTTTCGGACCGGGAGCTCGAGCGGTGCAGGCGGACTGCCGAAGCTCGAGTCGCTTACGGGAGCCCCGTCTAGCCTTAGACGTCAGGGACCAGCAGTCGGAGCAGGACTTGTCGTCGTGGTCCAGGCCTAAACAGTGCAGGCACTTGCGATGGGGGTCAGTAACCGACAGTCGGTTGCAGTCGGCGCAGGGTTTAAACACCGTCGGAGTCGAATAGACTTCGAAAATGGATCAAAAAGGATCTCAAAAGGTTAATCAAAAAGTGACTAGGGTACAACTTTTTCCAGATCTGCGCTAGCTGGCGTGGAAAAAAGAAGAGAACTGACGTCAGCACACGGAGGCGGCGTCTAAGTACTCCGACGACGTCATCACGGCGCCCACGACGGCCGCGGACGACGCCTACCGACGCGCATGGGTACTGCTACGCAAAAAAATTCTGGAATCAGTCTGACACCTGGGGATATTCTAAGGTAAGGAATCTATCACTAACGTGTCTCTTTCAGATCTGGCACTGTAACCAACCTGTGCACCATCACAGTCAACTTAAACGTATGACTTTGACCTGGTCCAGATCAACCAGATAGCTGCAGATCATATGTAGGCACTATATTACAGTTTATTCTTTAAAAATTCATAACTTCTGTTCTACTTTTTGTTTGGTATTGTCACTGTTTTACTATTTGGGGTTTGCTTGTGCCACGCCCTGACTAGGATAGTGATTGCTGGTGGAACAGGGCTCTCACTTCAGTCAACCAGTAACCCACTATCTAACACTGGTGATCAGCTGTGTGAATAGGACTTGTGTTTGTTCAGTGCCATACAGTGATTTGGTGTACACTACAACCTCATGTCTAAGGCCATGATCCCGTTAGGCACGTGACGCACAGGACGACTACCTTTATTTCCTTCATTGCCTTCGTCCCTGTTGTGTTTCTTTCTCTTGCCAGGAACCCATCCACTCATGAGGAACTCGTACTGCTCCATGTGTGAGTTCGAGGGTGCTGACCTTCTAAATGCAGCTCTCTCACTAGATACAGAAGGATTTTTATTTGATTTTATGTTATATTGGACTTTGTGTTTGTGCATGACTCCTTGCGCACCACTCTCGTGAATCAGTGGTGTCATACTGGGTCGATGTGACGGTGTGACATGCCCTTTGATAAATATCAAGTATAAAGTGTCATTAGTTTGTGAACTTCGTGATCCCCTTATTGGGAGGTAACATGCCTCCTTGTTACAAACTAAAGGTAATTCTATCAGTTCACCACTAGAACGTAGACTACTCTAATCCTTCAGATAGAAGACTGAGACTATTTATCCACACAAGTCTAGTTGCATACATCAAACCAACATCAACTTTATCTGGTAGAAAAGAGACCTCAGGTGACGTTGGAGGATAATGAGCCCTTAAGCAAAACTCATCCCTCTTTCTTGAATTTACGATCTTTATTTGCTGTTAGATTGCCTTGACATCCGCTGACATGATGTATCTATTCAGCTTTCAATATTGAATGTTTTTTTCTGCCTCCCTTCCTCTGCCATGTTTCTGTATCTTTCTTACATCCATATACTAAGTTTGGTACCCATTTGGCTGAAGAGAGGTAATTGAATGATCCGGTAACACTGATTTTATATCCTGTATGAGACCTTCTTATGTTGTCCTATGGGAGATCCTCTTTGTGTACGACTGATCACCAGATCACCAACCTCTGGTCTAGGGGTTTTTTGTTCATCTCTTCCAGATGAGATGGTATGTACTCCATAAGTCATATATACAGGCTACAAATACTCAATGGCCAGTATACACATCTGTTTATTGTTTAATATTATTCTCATTATTTGTATGCAGGGTGACTTAATTCTTTTTGGTCCTGAAGAATGCCCACAGACCCCGGTGGGGTCTTTGAAGGGCAGAAACATGTTGACCTTAATCAGGGATATATTTGTTGATAACCCCTAGTCCTCTTCGTTTTTAATCCTGTCCAAGGGCACCGCACAATAAAGATATTTGGTCCCCTGGGGACAGTTTTAACATCTTTTTCTATTTCTTTTGCGCTCGACCCGTCACTCATCATATTTTTGGTCCCCTCTCTATAAAACACTTCAGCTTCTCTTCTAGTTTGGAAGAGTTGTAGCCCACACTAAGGACCTTGCGACCCTGGTGTGAGGAGGTAACCCCATGATGAAGCATGTCACCTTTGGGTGAGTGAGGGTTCTCGACTTAAGAAAGGTCTCTTTTCGCCATAAACAGGACACACAACCTCTTGACCCTTTTATTCCATCACTATAACTTTTAGGATCTCCCTCCTCTATGATTTCCCGTTTATGATTTAATGAGGTCTCTAAAAAGGGTAAACATGTTTCTGGCCTGTGTATGTCAGCCAGTGATCATGTGGTGATTCTTCAGAACCTACTCTACAATTGACTAGATCCAAATCATGGCGTAGTGATCAGTCACACAACAGGTCAAAAAGTAATGGTGTGCCTTAACCGGGAGTAAAAGGATTACCTGGAACATAAAATGACAAACGTATCACAAACATCATCATTTTGTTAAAAATGTGCTACCCCAAGGCATGCAACAATCCCTATGACTGCATGCCCCTACTTGTGCACATAACATACAAGCGCACCAACAAGCATCTCATGGTGCAATAAGCTACATCCTGGAACAGTGTAGACTGAGGCTTACTTCGTTGAGAAACTGAAACATACTCAATTAGTGTATCACAAAAAACACCATGAGGAGAGGACAGAGGAAGCGCTTGATTGAGCGCCCTGTGCGGTGGAAAAAACCACAATGTAATTGTCATATTTTTCTGGTAGTTCTTTAGGGTAAATGCTCTCAATTAAGGGGTGGTTTTATTTATTCTTAAAACCTACTCTAGGGAAGAAGCCAAGAATAAGAGTCAGTATGGGCCTTGCCATATTCTTGATGTGCCACCCACAATGATAAGTGTACAGGAAGACTAGTCCTGAACGTCGGGCGAGACCAAACTTTCGCGACATGGGAACGGAAGAAGCCACCATGCATGAGGACATCTAAATGCACGTGTGAAGAGCTCCGACAGACTAAAGTATTGGGATAATGATCCTACCCATGTATCTGTTACTGTATCTCATGGGCTTGTCAACAGTTTTGAAGTTGATGTTAAATGCACCTTAAGGGAGGAATATGTATCAGTTCTAGTGCAAGATAATAAGTCTCTGAATATAGTCTTAAAGAGGAAGCAATCTGGGGGTGCATGTGATGGACTGGTAAGTAGAGTAGCCCCAGTCTGTAGCTTCTGAAGTGACCCATCTGAATCCCTTGACAATTAATGCAAAAGGAACAAAGAACAGGTCCATCCGAAGCTCACACATTCTTGTCCTTAATCATCACAGTATGGCCCCAAGTCCAAATGCAGGTCGGTGCTCACAGCTGGTAGAAGGGGAAGAAGACGTACTTAAAAACAGGGAACATAAGCCATCAAGCCTTAGGCTAGTTGTGTGTTCAATCCCCCCCACAGGATCTCATCAATAAAGCCCTCTTTGTGAATGGACACCTGAAGACCCAGCTCTGTTGTCTTTCTTAAAGAGGGTCTCTTGGCTCATGAACAGGTGTGATTCGAGTACCGTCCTTTTCAAATCGTCCGGAGTATGGCCAGCATTAAAAACATGTGTGCTCATCTTGGTGTTGGGATTTTAACACCTTACATTGCTCTGGTGTTCTGTGATTGTCACTTTTATTCTCTGGTTGTCATCCCTATGTATTTTAACTGACAGGGGCAGGTGATCATATAAATACAATTCCTAGAAGTGCATGTGTGTGCTTTCCTTGTGTCCACATCAGAGTGTAAATGAGTCTAATAGTCTTTGCGACCTCAGTTGAGACACATACATTACATTGGCCGCAAGGGAAGTGTCCAACAGCTGGGTGCTGATTCCACCGTGGTTTTTGTGATGTGACTGTAGATTTTTTGGGTATTGTATGGATGAAAGTGTCTTTCAGGTTTGCTGTTCTTTTGTACGCACACCTTGGAGGGGTCAGAGTGAGGTTTCCTATCTGCAGTATAGCCCTGTGTTTTCTGATAATTTTCTGCACCGTGTTGGATTCTGGAGTGAAAATCATGACGCATGTCAGTATATCTGATTGGGGTCTCCTTCGTGTATCAAGTAGCACCTGCCAGCTGTTGCGTGCATGTTTTGTGCACTTTATTGGGTAATCACATTTCTCCAAACGGTGTGCGAGCTCTGTTATGGCGGAGTCTCAGAATCTGCCCATAGAGTAAATGATCCTGCAGTGCCTTAGGGTGGTGGTTTCCATAGGGAGCAAGCTGTGACGATCAGGGTTTTTTTTAAGTCTTGGTGTATAGCCTACCATCTGTCAATTGTATCATCAGGGCCAAAAAAGGTAGTCCTGTTTCTTAAATATCGGCTGTAAAGTGCATTAAAGGGTTCAGTGTATTAATTCACTCGATAAAGAGGGTACAGATGTCTTAACCTGCTTTCCAAAAAATCTAAATGTCATCAATGTATCAACGTTAAAACTGAATATTTTCAAAGTAAGGGTTAGTGATCACAATGGCACCCCCTTTGTCTGCCTGCTTTATTATGATGGTCGTGCCTTTTGATAGGGATTGAATGGCTTTTGACTCTATTGGATAGATTATGAAAAGTGCTGGTTCTGCAACTCTTTTCAACCTCCTTGGGAACTGCTTGTTCAAATGTTAATAATTCATTGGGGATCATGCTGGAGTTGGGAATGAACGTAGAAGGATTTCGTAGGCCGGAATCAGTTGTTTCTTGTTCAGGCTTTATCAAGAAAAAAGCTTTTAATCGGAACTTGTCAATTGTAGAGTAGGTTCTTTATTGTGGTCCTGAAGAATCGGCACATGATCACTGGCTGACATACACAGGTGAAAAACATGTTGACCCTTTTTTACAACAATTCTTCTGTGGAAAAGTAAATTTTGCCTTGCCATGTGTGCCTACGTGTTCCCCATCCTATGTTATATGTGCATGATCGATATGCATATATCCCCTCTGATCGATTAAAGACGCAATTATGGTTGTGTCCGACTCTAGTATGCCAGTTTCCAGTTCTCGTGAAAGCAACGAGTATTAGGCCTATGTTGCCACGTTTCACAGTGTGCACGTTAATTCACCGCATTGTCCCCGTTCCTAGGCCTCAAAGGGCCCGGACACCAGATTCAAGCTCCAGTCTCCTGAACCCTCTCCGAGAAGCGATACAGCCCCCACCTGCATCCCTGACCCTTCACTTACTTCCTGCCTCGCAGCGCGGTGCCCGGCCTGGCTCTGCCTGCCTGTCTGCCAAGAGTATGTTATGCTTCTAGTTATCAGTTCAGCTTTCCTTCTCTGCATTCCTAAGCTACTGAACCGCATAAACAGTTTCAGCTATAGTCTAGTCTTTGTCTCCATGCAAGAGAAATACTGTATTAATATTCATAGAATATTCCTAGCACACGCAATACATGTAGAATATATGCATGCACCAGCCTTAGTGTCAAGTAGCCTTTGCCCTGATAACTTTTAGATTCTATCAACATGTACTCCAAACACCAGATACCAGATATGCTATAGGTACATGTCGTCCTGACATCGCAGACTTTAGTCTCCTCTTCTAGTGCAGAAGTCATAGCCCCAGTTCTCCCTGGTAACACGTCATTGCCTGTTTGCGCGCACCACTAGGTTAAAGGTCCCAGCTGCTCTCAGGTAGCCCCCTCCATGTTTCCGCCCATTCATGACACTTCTATGACGTTTCTCATCACATGTCTCAGTGCACGCCCTGCGCACGCCTTCTTCTTCCGCCCATGTGTTCTTATCTTACGTTTGTCACAAGTTACGCCTACTGTATGTAATGTAATGTAATGTTGTACTATATATATGCTGCACTGTCGATGAAATGGTGCAGCTGCCTTCCTTCCTATTTTATTTCAGGCTGTCCCGTTCCAGTCCCTTCCCTTTTGCCTGAATAAAGCCCGTTCAACTCGGACACATCGGATCCTGCCTCTTATTTATTGAGCTATCTGTTATTGTTAATATATTCAAAAATAGTACCGGTAATTAATTATTTACCACATAATGGCGCCCGAATAGGGACGAGCCCCTTCCTCACGCGCTGGCGATGCTACGCAGGCCCCCTGACCCTCTGCAGCCGTGACGGAACTCTACTGCGCACCGGCAGATATTTCTGCTTCAAGTCTCCCTCAGGCCCACCGAGGAGACGGAGACTGCGGTCTGACATCCAGACGAAGCGGTGTGGAATGCGGTTCGTCCCGACCAGAGCCCAAGCCGAGAGAGCAAGGTCCGAAGTATCCGGAGGCCCACCAGTTTCCGAAGTCCGAAGTTCGTAGTCCGGCGTCGTAGCAGTCCAGTCCAGTCCGAGGCCTTCCAGTTTCTGCTTCCCGGTGAGTACCGTCGCGGGGGAAGTATCTAGACAGGATCATTAGTTTGTTCCTGGTCCGTTGGGTTTGGGTACGCAGATCCAGTCCGAAGTATTCACCTAGGTGGATGCGGGTCAAGACGTGTCTCTTTATGGGACCGGTATGTTCTGTACTGTTTTAGCAGTGCATCCAGTAATTCTAGTAAGTTTCGTTCGAGAAATTCATGTGTTCTGTTTTCAGTGTATCAGTGTATCAGGTAGTATTCTGTTCGAACTGTTATCAGTGTATTTTTATGTCGTGGTATGAGTGATTTGTATGCTATTTTATTACTGTGATTTTTATGTATTGTGTTCCAAGTGTATTACCGAAATGCCTCTGTTCTCGAAATTACGTCAGTTAAAGACCAGAAAAGGGTTACTCGAAGAAGCAGTTCCTGTCCCTCCTAGGGACAGTCCAGGACATTTTATGTATCACAAGCATGGCTTAGATGCCATAATATATCTAGACTTATGGGCGGACTATACTAAGGAACTAGAAGAGAAATATAGATGGCCTGTATCAGGTACATGGGATGCCGAGTGCATCATGCGAGTAGAAGAAGCATTATGGAAAAAGAAAGCCAGACAGTCCCAGAAAGATGCCATCGAGTTATGGCGCAAAGAATCTCATAAAAGAACCGAAAAAGAATTCAGAAAAACAGAATTAAGTAGGGAGTCCTCAGAAAGAGCCCAAGAAAGGGAATTAATCGAAGAAGGTGAACGAGTTAGAACAGAACAGTCAGACAGACAGACAAATGCCCTTATTAAAGGCATGTATCCTCTTCTTGCCGAGGGCTTGCCAAAAGCAACCCCGGAAGCACCCTGTCATTTTCCGCCGCCATTGGTCCCGACTAAGCTACGTCATAAACCGACCGCAGCTGATATTTTTCTTTCGTCCTATTTGGACGACACAGTCCCAGCCTATGCAAATCCTATTCCGCCTGCTCCCGTTAATAATGTAATTCCTGTTCCTCCAACCACTGGTCCCGTGGGTCAAGTTCATGTTCCAGCACCCCCGGACCAGCCTACAGGACATGTACCCGTTTTGCCAGTCACTCTACCAGCCCGTACAGTATTCACCGACGATTCTAGTTTAGGTGCCGCGGGGGGAGGTTCTCCTCGTACCCCGCCTCAACCAAGACGTCTGACGCTACATGAACTAGCGTTACAGCGTACGCCAAAAGTGTCTACATACGTAGATATCATGCGAGGTCTTACTGAATGTCGTTATGATCCAGTTCCAGGCGAGGATCACATGGTCATATATTCATTACGTTTAAGACGGGTTGCCAGTTATTTGGACACCCTGCCCGACATGGGAGAACATCTAGACAGAATATATCGTTTTATCCGTACAGGAGAGAATCCAGGAAGTATTCATGAAGCCATGGTTCAAAGAAAAGTCGAGACTCAGCTCATGATTTTAAAGTTCCTGATTAATTGTTTAATAAGAGAGCAAGATTGTCCGGATAAAGATCAAGAAGAACTGAAAGTCCTGACTAGGTGGAGTGACAATATAGCCGATGGAAAACACAAGACACAAGGTTGTATAGAGAGTATGTACAAGAAAATTCGTAGGGAAATCATAACTATACACGAGAAACGAGAAGTAAAACAAGCAACCGAGAAAGAGTATGACTCTTCTACGGAAGAGGTAGACAACGAGAATCCCGACAGAATAGCGTATGTAGGTAGAACTAGACTTTCCGACCGACATTCACGCCTAGATTACAAGAAAGTTTTTCCTCCTCCACCACCAGAACAGTGTTCTCTTGAGCAAGTATTCCAAGCTACCGATCACATCCTGAAATCACGAATAGGGTATAGCGAGCTTAGTACAATGCATGAACAAGAACTAGCCCGATCAGCAGTCCGATGGACTACTGATTCTACCACGTTTCCAGATGAAATAGTGGCTCAAACTTTTCTGAAACTGGCCCCAGCCGAGCAACGCTTGGTGGGCACATATATGATCCAGCACCTCATTATACTGTATGAGGAACAGCATTCTGATCCAGGTCCCCTACATGATATATTAAACGAGTTACTCCAATACAGATGGAAAGGTCTAGGTACCGATTTAATTAGTGTCGTGTCATTCTAGACCAGCGCCACAAATACCGAACGTTTCTGAATTCACATTTTGTTCACGTCTCACCTCCAGAAAGTAAATCATTCTACATAGACAGACAGAATCCGTTACGAGAAGTGCATCCAGTCAAGAAAGAGGGTGGTGGTCTAGAACGAGTATTCGTTTACACCCCTATCACGAAAATAGAACTCTTAGAAATGAAAAAGTTAATTCCCTGTCATGATAAAGATCCAGCAGGGTTTCACCGTGAATTAAAGGACATGCTCCGTATGGGAGAATACACGTATCCTGATATCATTAAAATGTTAAAAGTCCTGTTGCCTGCGGGCATATATGAAAAACTCAAAGAAAAAGAATGGGAGGTGGGAGAGAAAAAGATAGATTGGACAGCATTAGAAACTGAAGATAATACACGAGTTCCAGGTACCGGTCTAGGGGATAAAGCTAAAGCTTTGCCCGAATTATTAATCCAAGTTTTGCCAAGATTACTAGCCACGAAAAAGGAAGATTGGGATGCCATCTCAGCCTGTAAACAGAAACAAGACGAAGATACTAGTGATTTTTATTCTAGATTTGAGAAATGTTTCATTATTAATAGTGGTCTGAAAACAAGTAGTGAATCATACCCTCATCTTTTTGTCACCAAACTAGTCGAGAATTCAAGTCCACAAGTTAAAAAATCGAGTATTGAAAGTCGAAAGTACCTGGCAAGCTAATACTCCGTCACAGATGCTCCAGATGCTCCAGTATCACCAGAACAGAATCAGAGAAGAGCAGGAACACGAGAGAAGACGTATGAAAGATACGAAAATGAAAGTACTAGTTGCACAGTCTGTTCCGCAAGACAGTCAGAAGAGGGGTCCGAATCAAGCCAGTCATCCTGCAGCTCCCGTTAAAGGGACATGCAATTACTGTAAACAGCCAGGTCATTTTATAAACGAATGTGCAGTTCTGAAACACAACATAGCTACTGGTAAGACTAAAGAAAGACCACGTCCGCCTAGACAAGAACAAGTTTCACAGACTGCCCAGCCACCACAGAATGCACAACAGACAGTTACAGCACCGCAGCCTATAGCTGCAACACAACACGTCACACAGCAGATGTACCAGTATGCACAGTCAGAGTATCCAGATTATCAGCCATATTCATGAAACAGCCTAGAGAGGGAGGTAGGCTTGCCTCTCATCGAGATTCCTGTAGATCAAGAGGGTCCCTATGTACATAGTCCAGTATTAGGGAAAGACAGAAAGTTTCTGATTGATACAGGGGCAAGTAGGACTACCATCAGTCATGACGAGGTTCCAGGGGCTCCACTCTCAGGCTCTAGAAATGTTTCCCTTGGATTTTCAGGAAAGCCTATTGTTAATGAAATATCGAAACCAGTTACTCTAGAAGTTGGTCCATTGTCCCGAACAACAGACTTGTTACTCACGAAATCTTGCCCAGAGAATCTGTTAGGCATTAAAACACTGAAAGAATTAGGAGCAGTAATATGCTGCTCCCCAGAAGGGGTCCGTTTGTTCCTGCGTGATTTTAAAGGTCATTATGTATTACGTGATTTTGATCCAAGATTATTGAATGTACCACAGCATTTATGGGCGCAAGGTCCAACTGATGTAGGTTGTATGCATATCACACCCCATCGGGTTACTCTGAAGCAAGGTGTTGTATTACCACGAATCAGACAGTACAGATTGCCACCTGAGGCTGTAGCAGCCTTATCCAAAATTATTGACGAACTTATTGCCCAAGGAGTGGTTGTAGAAACTGACTCCAATGTATATAATTCTCCTATCATTCCGATCCTGAAACGTACTGATCCTAATGCACCTCCAGTTTATCGATTAGTGATTGACCTTCGAGAACTTAATAAATGTATTATACCCCAGTACCCAGTAGTCCCAGATATTTCTTCCCTATTGACAGCCATTGATTCTGAAGCCACATTCTTTACAGTTATCGATCTCAAGAACGCATTTTTCAGTGTCCCCATTCATCCAGACAGCCAGTTCCTTTTCGGATTCTGTTTAAATGGAAGAAGCTATAAATTCACACGAGCTCCTCAAGGTTTCACAGAAAGTCCTAGTATTTACAGTCAAGCACTTAAGAGACAACTAGACAATATTCACATGCCAACTGACACTGCCCTGCTCCAGTATGTCGATGATCTACTGATCACAGCCCGTTCTGAACGTGACTGCGAGCGTGCGTCGCTTACAGTTCTGTATTTTCTGGCCGAGATGGGGCACAAGGTGTCCCCTTCCAAATTGCAATTCTGTGTCCAGCAAGTGGTCTACTTAGGACACTTACTGTCCAAGAGGGGTAGGCAGTTGACACCTGACCGTATCCAGTTAATAGCACGTCTTCCACAGCCCAAGACACAGAAGGAGGTACGAGCTTTTATTGGCCTCACTTCTTACTGCAGACAATGGATTCCTCAGTATGCATTTCTAGCCAAGCCACTGATACAGTTAACGACACAGGAGGCAGCCGTATCGACTGTCCTCCCTTGGACCCAGGAACATACACTTGTTTTCAATGAATTAAAGAAAGCTTTATGCCAAGCACCTGTTCTAGCAACACCGAACTACAGTAAGCCTTTCACACTTTTTGTTACAGAACGTGATGGTACTGCATTATCTGTTCTTACACAAGATCAAGCAGGACAATACAAGCCCTGTGCTTATTTTTCTAGCACATTAGATCCAGTGGCCCAGGCTCTGCCTGCGTGCCTCAAGTCAGTTGCAGCCACAGCTCTAGCTATCAGACAGAGTGATTCCATAGTGTTAGGACATTCCCTGACAGTACAAGTTCCACACTCCGTGGAAGTTCTTTTAAACCGAACACAGACTCAGCACTTGACAATTGCACGTTTAACAGGTTATGAACTGACGCTGTTCCAGCCACACGTAGAAATCAGACGCTGCAACATTTTAAATCCAGCTACACTGTTACCGTCAGTTACTTCAAATCATGCCACACATGACTGTGTGGAAGTTAACACCATGACAAAGCCAAGACAAGACTTGACAGACATTGCATTACCTGATCCCGACCTGACACTTTATGTGGATGGTTCATGTATGAGAACAAGTACAGGAGAACTAGTAGCCGCGTATGCAGTGACTACTGAAACTGAAGTTATAGAAACACATCGTATAGACACCCTGTCTGCTCAAGCAGCAGAGCTTGTCGCTCTGACCCAAGCCTGCATACGTGCCAAGAACCTGAAAGTTAACATATACACAGATTCACGTTATGCATTCGGAGTCGTACACGACTTTGGAGTGCTTTGGCAAGAAAGAGGTTTTATGACTTCTCATGGAACCAAGATTCAGCATGGCCCCCTTATTCAAGCTCTGTTAGATGCAATACATTTACCGACAGCTATCGCCATCATGAAGTGCAAGGCACATACGAAAGCCACTGATATCATTTCCCAGGGTAACGATCTAGCAGATCGAACAGCTAAGCTCACAGCTCAGACTCTGGACATTCCAGTTAACACGACACACACTCCAGATCAGACTACTTGTATGACAGTTAAGGACCCAACACAAGATGTCATAGATATACAGTTACAGGCTAATCCCGATGAAATCAAGAAATGGTCCGAACAAGGAGGGGTCCAGACAGATCAAGGATGGTTGACGAAGGGAAAAGCCACCTGGTTTCTCCCCGACTCTATGGTTCAAGTCATTATTAACACCGCACATAGTCCAGCACACTTAGGAGAAAAAGCCATGTTAGACAGTATCCAGAACCTTTGGTTCAACAAGCATTTACGAGCAGCAGCCAAACAGAAAGTGCGTACCTGCATGATCTGTTGTCAGTTTAATCCAGGTAAAGGTGTCCCGGTGGAACAAGGTGGATTCCATCCTCCTGACCACCCTTTTGAAGTCCTCCAAATGGATTACATTCAGATGGAGCGATGTCGAGGTTTCAAGTATGTCCTCGTAGTTGTATGTGCTTTGTCCAGGTGGACAGAGGCATATCCAGTTCCAGATTACACAGCTGCGACCACTGCCAGGCAGTTGGTTCGTGAGTATTTTCCCCACTATGGATTACCTAGGGTCGTGTATTCGGATAACGGCCAGCCATTCTCATCCGAGCTCATGAAACAAGTTTCCCTTCTGTTAGGGTACCAGTGGAAGTTCCATTGTGTACGACATCCTGAAGCAGCCGGTCTCGTAGAGAGACATAACCAGACCCTGAAAATCCGAATCGCAAAAGTGTGTGCAGAGAAAGGTGTAGATTGGATGGTAGCACTGCCAGTCGCCCTTTTTTATATGAGAATGGTTGCTCATTCCCGTTCAGGTCTGTCACCCTATGAGATAGTGTTTGGTCGTCCCCCCAATATGTGGGGTACACCTAGACCCCGTACAATAACTGATGTTGACAGTAATATGCTGACAGATTACCTTGCCTCCTTGATGTCTGCACTACAATCTTGTCGTTCACAGGTTGCCGCTGCATTTCCAGACAACACCGACGTGAAACCGCATGAGGTCGTTCCGGGTGATTTTGTGCTTATAAGGAACTTTGATCGTTCAAGCCCGCTGGAGCCCCGCTGGAAGGAGCCCCGCCTCGTTCTTCTCACCACCCGGACAGCAGTGAAGATTGAAAACCGAAAAGGGTGGCTACACGCGAGCCACGTCAAGAAATTCCATGGACTCAAAGCAAAAACTTTTCTCAAGGACTGCCCCGTTCTCAAGGACTGCCCAGACTCTGACTCTAAAATTCCCCTGTTAGAGAAAACTCCGCAGCAGGAGTATAAATCCAAGTTGAGGTCTAGTAAGTCAGCCAGTTTAATTGTCTAAGTCCCTCTCGGGTGAAACGGTTAGACAGGTTCCTGACATGTATAAGATAGACCCACACAGTAAGAGAGTTAGTCAAAACTCTAAGAGAATACGCTATCGAAAGAATCTTTGCAGCCGATGTATAGTCACTCTGTTCTTTCTATTGTTCCTGAGCCTTATGGTTACATGTATAAGTTATGCGTTGCATTTATGTTTTCCTATTTCACATGTACATGTTTTCTAATGTTACAGTAGAGCACACATTTAGTGACCTGCCTCCTCACGAGTTATCCTATCGTCTTGCTATGCGTAATAATACTTTTATCCGAATGCTGCATTATTCACACCAGACCAGCAATGCCACTAATTGTTGGGTGTGTGGTCGACTCCCCCCTTTTCAGACACCGAAGGGAGTTCTGCCACTCTTTCCTTATCCGTTTTCACATAATGGTTCGTGTGGAGCATGGTCCACGTTAACGTCATCCTCAACTGATATGTCCCTTCTGAATAGAACATGTTTCCCAGATAAGCAAGGTCTTTCCCATAGAACAGGGTTAGATCTAGAAAATGAAGTATATGATCTAGGTAATTATTCCTCGAATTTCATGGTTCTGAATGTTCAGTCCGATACTACTCCAGATTTGCCTGCTATTTCAGTTCTACCAGTCAAAGGCGAATTATGTGTCAGAAAGAATGGTTCCACACATGTAGGACATAGTAATTGTACTACTATGGTCGAGTATAGTGACAGTGGGAAATCTATTTTCAAAGCCTCACGTCATTCTTATTTTGTTTGTGGTCAGACCGCATATGTTCGTCTGCCCCTCGATTGGGATGGAACATGTTATATTCCTTCCTACTGCCACCAGTTTTTCTAGCCCCGTCCGATTATCACAGAAACACACATCTAGTACACGTTACATAGAAGGGAGACCGAGTCCCCAATTGTCGATCAAACTGAAACTGCTCTAGAACAATATCAAGACTTCAATAAAGGTTTCTTTTTCTTCATAGGCCCTGTCCAGAATAGTAAGTTAATACGTAGGCTAACCAGAACCCTTGAAGCAGTAGTGAATGAGACTACTTCCGCTCTAGGTAACTTAACTGAAGAACAATCTGCTATGCGTTTTGTTGTGCTCCAAAATCGTCTCGTTCTTGACGTCATACTAGCCGATAGAGGAGGAGCTTGTAGAGTCATCGGATCTAGTTGCTGCATTTTCATTCCTAATAACGCGCCGTCTGTTTATTCAGCTATAACCAGACTTCATAAAATTGCCCATCAGTTACACCAGAATCCAGGCACCTGGACATGGTCCGGTTGGCTCTGGAGTATCATATCTGCCTGGGGATGGAAAGTATTGTCATTCCTAGGTATAGCAGTAATGATCATATTCAGTTGCTGCCTCTGTTTACAATGTGGCCCTGCGATTTGCGGCATGTGTGCTACCTCTTGTATTCCTAGTCCTAAGTCCCGTTCCAAGACAATTCGAGACGAGCAAATGATGCTATATGAACAGATAGATGGGATCATGAATATTGATGTTTCCTGATGGAAACGTAGGGCACAAGGAGGGAATGTGGAAAAGTACATTTTGCCTTGCCATGTGTGCCTACGTGTTCCCCATCCTATGTTATATGTGCATGATCGATATGCATATATCCTCTCTGATCGATTAAAGACGCAATTATGGTTGTGTCCGACTCTAGTATGCCAGTTTCCAGTTCTCGTGAAAGCAACGAGTATTAGGCCTATGTTGCCACGTTTCACAGTGTGCACGTTAATTCACCGCATTGTCCCCGTTCCTAGGCCTCAAAGGGCCCGGACACCAGATTCAAGCTCCAGTCTCCTGAACCCTCTCCGAGAAGCGACACAGCCCCCACCTGCATCCCTGACCCTTCACTTACTTCCTGCCTCGCAGCGCGGTGCCCGGCCTGGCTCTGCCTGCCTGTCTGCCAAGAGTATGTTATGCTTCTAGTTATCAGTTCAGCTTTCCTTCTCTGCATTCCTAAGCTACTGAACCGCATAAACAGTTTCAGCTATAGTCTAGTCTTTCTGTCTCCATGCAAGAGAAATACTGTATTAATATTCATAGAATATTCCTAGCACACGCAATACATGTAGAATATATGCATGCACCAGCCTTAGTGTCAAGTAGCCTTTGCCCTGATAACTTTTAGATTCTATCAACATGTACTCCAAACACCAGATACCAGATATGCTATAGGTACATGTCGTCCTGACATCGCAGACTTTAGTCTCCTCTTCTAGTGCAGAAGTCATAGCCCCAGTTCTCCCTGGTAACACGTCATTGCCCGTTTGCGCGCACCACTAGGTTAAAGGTCCCAGCTGCTCTCAGGTAGCCCCCTCCATGTTTCCGCCCATTCATGACACTTCTATGACGTTTCTCATCACATGTCTCAGTGCACGCCCTGCGCACGCCTTCTTCTTCCGCCCATGTGTTCTTATCTTACGTTTGTCACAAGTTACGCCTACTGTATGTAATGTAATGTAATGTTGTACTATATATATGCTGCACTGTCGATGAAATGGTGCAGCTGCCTTCCTTCCTATTTTATTTCAGGCTGTCCCGTTCCAGTCCCTTCCCTTTTGCCTGAATAAAGCCCGTTCAACTCGGACACATCGGATCCTGCCTCTTATTTATTGAGCTATCTGTTATTGTTAATATAGTCAAAAATAGTACCGGTAATTAATTATTTATTTACCACACTTCCACGAAGCTTATGAAGACCATTGTATCCTTTTTAATCGTTTCCTAGCTTACGGGCTCCAACTCTACAATGAACTGATGGCCTCTGTGCGTATAGCTTGCCATCATTCTCCCTTCTTCGCTATTGGTCACAGGGCTGCTCCCTATCCCCTCTTTGCCTTGGCGGTGGTGTCCCTGGCGGTGTGAGTCCGTGGGGATCTGATGCTCAGATGTTTTTACTGGCCACACTCACAGCCAGACTGTATTGCGCTTTACGCAGATGATGTCCTGTTTTTTATGACGACCCTTGGATTTCGGGCCCACGCATTCTGCAGATCCTCCAGGTCTTCGACCAGAACTCTGGGCTCCACACCAACCCTGCTAAATCAGTGCTCTTCCCAGGATGTGGCCATCAGGGCAGAAGCACTTTGGCATCCCAGTTAAAACAGGGAATGGAAAGGCTTCAATATTTAGGAGTATTTGTGTACCCCTGTCCACAAACTTCGTGGACACGCAATATAAATCTGCTTCTCACCAACCTCTACGATGATACAGCTATCTGGTCTTCCCTACCTCTCTTGCTATACTGAGGGTCTGCTATATTTAAAATGGTCTCTTTCTCTAGGGTTCTTTACGTCATCATAATTTCCCTTACCATGTACCGCGGTGTGGTTTGCGCAAATTAATGCCATACACAATCCATTTTTATGGGTGGGGCGGCGATTTGAGTGGCACTTCAGACCTGAACGCAATCCACATAGGCATCCCGTCCTGCAGTTAATCTACAGTGCGCAGTGTCTCGACTTTTTACCACACGGCAGTCGTACGACGATCAGGCTGCGGCAGTATACGGATTGACGAATGAGATGGCACATGCGGCTGACGCAGGCGACGCCCTTATGGTATGGTAATCATTTACGTCAGGTGGTCGCACTGAAAGGATTCCGCCAATGGGACCTGATTGGTATCTCCACTTTGGGGGACATTATGTAAGGCACCATCCTCAAATCATTTCCGCGACTGCAGTAGGAGTTCATTCTCCATAAAACCCAGTTCTATAGGTACCTCCAACTACGTCATGCCTTGACTCCCTCGCTTGCAAACATAACCGACCTTCCTGAATTCTATCCGCTAGAAGGCTGCCTTCATATGGGTGATCTAGGTGCACACAAAATAAGACAGATATACCAGATGCTGAAGACGCACTCCAGCAAACCCTGCACAAGACAAGGAAGGCGTGCAGGATGACATTCCAGACCTGACGGATGATCACTGGGTGGAGGCGATAGCTAGTACACGTGCTGACAGAAACCGTCTTATTCAGTTTAAGTATGTGCACCGCATGTATTACACTAGTCTTCGTCTTTGGAAGATGGAAGTGGTGGTTCCCCCCCAATGCTTACGATGTGACAAGGAGGAGGAGACATTTTTCCATACGGTGTGGAGCTGTGTGGTTTACAGCCCTTCTGGCATGGGGTATCGACCTGCCTTAAAGCGTTGCTGTCCTGGGACCTCCTGAACGATCCCTGACTGTTTTTACTTCATAGTACATTAGACATAGGTGGGAACAGATATAAGCAGCACCTACTCTTTCTTGCCCTCACAATCGCCAAACGTGATATTTCTCAATTATGGAAGGGTACTTTTCCACCGACAATAGGAAAGTGGCGAAGAGAGCTAGAAAATGCATGGGTGCAGAGATGGCGGTTTTTCAAGCAAGGGGGTTCCCCCAAAAACATAAAAGAATATGGTCTCGATGGGCCGCATACCGGGACATTGATCTTCCTCCTCGTCCATCACAATCCCTGTAACAGTAGGGTTAGCAGACCACAATTTATTGTTTTATCTTTTTGGGTAGAAGAAGGTATTGAAATTTGCTTGCCAATGTGGGTGGGGTGGGAAAGTCTGCGCTCAGTTTTCAGGTGTTTTTCTTTGGTTATGTATACAAATTGTACCCATTGATATTTCCACATCTGGTACCTTTTAATAATTTGTCTTCCTGTGGATTATGTTAGGTCCTCGCCCACGTGGTACTTTCGAAACCTAATAAAATAAGTTTTAAAAAAAATGTTTTACAGATGTAGGGTAATCATATCTCTTTAAATCAGTTGAATAAAAAAAAAAGAGTATATGAGTACATAGTGTGAAAGGAGGGTCATTTAGGTGGCAGTTGGGTGAACAGAATCTTCTCCATCACGTAATTACAATGGCCAGGCTAGTAACAGGATGGTGTAGATCAGTCAATCATTAAAAAGACTACATTCTTTTTTTCTGGCAGCCTTAAGAATTCAAGAAGGTGGAATTTAAATAATGTATATATCTTACCTTCCACATATGTTTCATGCAGTTCACCTTTATTATTGAAGACTGAAAAAGAAAAGTGAAAATCTGTTATCAACTTAGTATACAACATATAACATACAAGTGACCAATATGTGTGAGGTAAGTCTTGATAACATTCTTTAAAATTCTGTCACCGGGCCAGTCGCTCATGTCAAAGTCAAACCTAATAAAGAAGAAGGGCCACCTGTCATGTCGAGGATCATACATGTCATGAGCTTAAGGTAGTTTAATACTGGGTAATTTGACTGAATGAATATTCTGCGCTGAACTTTTTCAAGATAATACCTCCAGTGAGACAGATTCTTTTATCACCCACAGCTCCTTGTAATAGACGGTGTAGTTAACTTCCAGTGATGTCAGAGATAAGAAATAGTAAGCCACAGGATCAATCTCATCTGTTGGTGGGTCTTCGTAGGACAGAATAGTTCAATAGCAAAAGATTACGCTTCTGGCTACATAACTGTAGCAACCTGGGAGATTACAAGACACAGGCAAAGGATTTGGAAAACAAACTTGTGAAGAGAAACAACCCAATCAAGACAATAAGAAATGCCAAAAAAAGAGCGTGCAATCAACCCAGAGAGAACCGGTTACAAATAACGGCACATGAAGAACCTGAAGATCTGTTCACTTGCATTACCAAATACAATACAGCATCAAATACTGTGAAAAAGTTCATTAACAAGAACTGAAGGATTCTCACCTCAAACACCCTAAAATGGCCCAAACCCAGGTTTGCCAACAAAAGAACCAGAAATATAAAATACATCCTAGTACACACAAGACCCAGCATGGTGACAAAGAGGAACACTATAACATCTGCATGCAACTTAGACCCGATGACAGGACCCCTGTGATTCCTGCTCTGTGTGCAAATTGACAAAAGTAACTAAGAACCTACAACTACTACCAAACCTAAAATGGGAGCTATGGAACCATACAAATTGCAATACCACACATGTAGTGTACAGGATTGTCTGCCCTTGTGACTTAAAGTACATAGGAATGACTTGCCGTAAGATAAAACAACGCATTATGGAACACAGGAGTAAAATCACATGCAAAAAGGCAACAACAAAGATGAGCAGGCATTTCATTGAGCACAATCATCTCCCAGAAGGCATCAATTGGGTGGTACTAGCGACTCTACCTGTCAAGAGCTACAACGCTGAACAAATCCTGTATGAAAAAGAACAACGTTGGATGCACGGACTTAAAACTGACAAGGAAGGGCTGAATGACAATATTGCATGGCATTCATTAGCATAGGTGCATAATATGAACTCGCCCCAAATTCCTCTGAATAAACAGCCTAACAACCTTGGTTTTAACCTTGGATTTAAAACGCAAATTCCTCAATCCTAGGCATTCCCAAATATATTACGTAGCAATGCCACCTAACAATTGTAATTTCCAAATATAGAACTTAGCAATGCCGCTATTAACATAACATCATGTAGCCACCATGAATGTAGTCTCTCTTCCCATTCTTACATAGGAACATATGTGCCAACCACCATTGCCAACCACCAATAGACTGCAGTCTATTGTCTATTTCGACACTCTGAGCTGATGCAAATAACGCCTGGGAACGTGACCGCGTCACCCGGGAAACCACGAACAGAGTCAGAACAAGTTGTTCCGACGGAGCGCCGGTAAGCCATGAAGAAGCACACTCCTTGAGGAATCGGTAACCGTGAGTAAAAGGATACTATCCTGATTTCCCCCCTTTTTTTCCTAATCAGTAAGAGGTTCTCCTGACTCAGTGGTGTCCCAATGCATCTTTTCACAACGAATTCGGAGGTAAAGATTACTTTCAATGTCTTAAATAATTTTGCGGACCTCTAGTTATTTTACGCACGAGAACACTGAAGATTAAGATTCTAATTATTATGCATAAGACTAAGTGATGACCCCAATGTACCAATAAGCGTGCCAACCTTCCCCGTAAACACAGCTTTTTTACACTCTTGCCGTAAGATATAGAATTCACCATACATCGGCGTGCATGAGATAATAGCGCAAACATAACATCTACTCACACTCTAGCCGTTTATCTCGAGTACAACCAGACATGTGAATATACAATGACTATTCCACTGTTAGTGCACACAACCACTGTCTCGCTAATAGTGTGTCATGACACTGCGGCCATTTAATTACTGCACAGCACTTTTGAAAGAATGAGCCAATGTTTATTCACAACTACGTAATACCATTGCAACTTACACACAAAAAGCTCTAGTAATCTAAAGATGCTCCATAAAAACCTCTACCGTATCTATAACACGGAGACCATCTACCGGGTTTCCTATAACTGGCCTAACCAGTTTGCCACCGAGAACTTTTTAAACTTGACCTTTGCATCATTTCATACTCAACTCTAGCTCTGCAATACACACTGGTGTGAATGGAACGCCCATCGCTCTGTACATACCCTATTCCAAATTGGATCCCCAGGGACAATATAAGTTCAAAAAAAAGTCACAGCTAATTAAGATCTAAAGAAACTTGTTACCAACTAATGACACAATGTTTTTTCTGCAATGTTTCTCTTTATTCTTTTCCATTTAGGCACAGATATCATAGATCTGACCTTAACCAACTAAGGTGGTGAGTAAAAACCCCCTTACTTCACCCTTAAGAGCAACAATTAGGCTCTTAACCTACTGGTCCTGACGAAAGCCTCTAGAGATCCCAAGAGGCTGAAACATGTTGACCATGATGACCACGATCACCAGTGCAATAGACCAGAAACTAAGTCTATACACGCACAACTTTGTTTTTAGTTTCCTATAGCACATGCTTCAAGAATAAAACACATGAGACTTGAATTTAGGAATTTTAATTCACTTTTTTGAGCACAAGCATACCCTTTTTTAGGTCTCGCTGAGCAATGCGTAAGCATTGCGGCGAGATTCTAGTAACCGGTCCGAAAACTCTACTGAAACTGCAGATTAGACACAGTTCATGTGAGACAGGCGCGTGCACAAGCCAGCCACGTCGCACACCACCATTTGTCTGTGCCTCGGCATCAGACTTCAAAGGCTGCCACTCCACTCCCCCCCCCCCAATCAGACTTCAAAGGCTGCCGCTCCCCCGCCCCCCATCAGACTTCAAAGGAATTCGCTCCCACTCCCCCCCAGCAATGCAGAGAGCTTGTTTTTGGAAGTAAGTGAAAGCCTACCATGCTTGTTTACAGTAGACTTGCTCCTCAGATGCTGTTGCTGTGTTGCCATCTCTCTAGGGACACTCATCTTGAAAACACTCGACTTGCTAGCTGCAATGCTACATCCGTTATGCTTTGTCTCTAGACACGTTGATCCCTCACAGACTGTGCTGACTCTGCCCCTCCTGATTCTGAAACTGACCAACGCAGTCACCACTTCTCTTCGTCTTATGATGTCTGCCCTGCCACTATTTACTTTGGATCCTCACCCTTACACCTCCTCACCCTCACACCCTCTCACCCTCACACACCCTCTCACCCTCACACACCCTCACACCCCCTCACATCCTCAACCCCTCACAACCCTCTCACCCTCACCCCCACACACCCTCACACCCTCACACCCTATCATCCTCACACACCTCCTCACCCCCTCACACCCCCTCACCCTCTCACCCTCTCACCCCCCTCACCCCCCTCTCATCCTCTCACCCTCACACACCCACACCCTCACACACCTCCTCACCCTCACACCCCCTCACTCTCACCCTCACACCCTCTCACCCGCACACCCTCTCACCCTCACACACCCACACACCCTCACTCACCCTCACACCCTCACCCACCCTCACACCCTCACACACCCTCACCCACACTCACTCACCCTCACACCCCTCACTCACCCTCACACCCTCACCCCCACACACCCTCAAACACCCTCACCCCCTCACCCTTACACCCCATCACCCTCAAACCCCCTCACCCTCTCACACCTCCTCACCCCCTCTCACCCTCACACACCCTCACCCTCACACACCCTCACCCTCTCACCCCCTCACTCACCCGCACACCCTCACATCCCTCTCACCCTCACCCCCAAACACTCACACACACTCACTTACCCTCACCCACTCACAACCCTCACTCACCCTCACACCTTCACACACCCTCACATCCTCGCCCTCACACCCACAACCCCTCACAACCCTCTCACCCTCACTCACTCACCCCCTCACACCCTCACACCCCATCATCCTCACACACCTCCTCATCCCCTCACACCCCACACCCACCCTCACTTACCCTCACTCACCCTCACCCCCCTCACATCCCTCTCACCCTCACTCACCCTCACCCCCTCACACACCCACATCTCACACACCCACACCCTCACACACCTCCTCACCCTCACACCCCCTCACTCTCACCCTCACCCCCGCACACCCTCTCACCCTCACACACCCTCACTCACTCTCACCCTCACACACCCTCACTCACCCTCACCCACCCTCACACCCCTCTCACCCTCACTCACCCTCATCCCATCTCACCCTCACACCCTCACACCCCATCACCCTCAAACCCCCTCACCCCATCACCCTCAAACCCCCTCACACACCTCCTCACCCCCTCACACCCTCACACACCCTTACCCTCACACCCTCACCCTCTCACACCCTCACCCACTCTCACACCCTCACATCCCTCTCACCCTCACCCCCACACACCCTCACACCCTCACACCCTATCATCCTCACACACCTCCTCACCCCCTCACACCCCCTCACCCTCACCCCCCCACCCCCCTCTCACCCTCACACACCCACACACACCTCCTCACCCTCACACCCCCTCACTCTCACCCTCACACCCTCACCCACCCTCACAACCCTCTCACCCTCACTCACCCTCACAACCCTCTCCCCCTCACTCACCCTCACCCCCTCACACCCCCTCACCCTCACAGCCTCACCCTCACACACCCTCACTCACCCTCACCCCCTCACCCTCACAACCCTCTCACCTCTCACCCTCACCACCCACACACCCTCACCACCCCTCACCATCACACCCCCTCACACACCTCCTCATCCCCTCACACCCCCTCACCCACCCTCACTTACCCTCACTCACCCTCACCCCCCTCACATCCCTCTCACCCTCACTCACCCTCACCCCCTCACACACCCACATCTCACACACCCACACCCTCACACACCTCCTCACCCTCACACACGCTCACTCTCACCCTCACCCCCGCACACCCTCTCACCCTCACACACCCTCACTCACCCTCACCCTCACACACCCTCACTCACCCTCACACCCTCACCCACCCTCACACCCCTCTCACCCTCACTCACCCTCATCCCATCTCACCCTCACACCCTCACACCCCATCACCCTCAAACCCCCTCACCCCCTCACCCCATCACCCTCAAACCCCCTCACCCACCTCCTCACCCCCTCACACACCCTTACCCTCACACCCTCACCCTCTCACACCCTCACCCACTCTCACACCCTCACATCCCTCTCACCCTCACCCCCAAACACCCTCACGCACACTCACTTACCCTCACCCCCTCACAACCCTCTCACCCTCACTCACCCTCACACCCCCACACACCCTCACAACCCTCTCCCCCTCACTCCCCCTCACCCCCTCACACCCCCTCACCGCCTCACCCTCACACACCCTCACTCACCCTCACCCCCTCACCCTCACAACCCTCTCACCTCACTCACCCTCACCACCCACACCCCCACACACCCTCACCACCCCTCACCATCACACCCCCTCACACTGAAGCTAATCTTCCCATCCTGCGTGGATTGCCTTTGCCAAGGCTTGTGGGTCCAATCCGGTTACCGACACCGCCAACAGCTAGATCCGTCGTGGGAGAGACCGTCTCCAGCTCCTGGTTGTCGTCGACGCCTCCTGGTCCACGTGGCTGCAGAGACAAGCTTCACCTCCTCACCTGATTGCATCTCGACATCGCCTGGTTCCTTCCTCGTCACTGGCTAGTGACCCAGACTCTGTCCCCTCTGCTTTCAGGTTCTTTACTGATCCGTTCCACCCTTGGATCCACCCAGACACTTTCCTCCTGGTCGCCTGCAGCGCTTTCTTGCAGCTCTCCATAGGATTCAACGACGAAACCCGACACGAGAGAACACCTATGCACCCGGCTTCCCTGGGTGAGGTAACTCGAGTACTCCGGTGCTCCCATGGGTAACAACAATCCAAGTGTCCTAGTTTAACAGGGTTTTCCCGTAGTCCACCCGGAAGTGTCTGAAATCTATAACTTTGTAACTTTTACGTTCCTAATGAAACTCTATGGAAAACCGTGTGTGTGTTTAGACACTGCACACGCTTCCCGTGGGCCTCCTACTTCCAAGCCCTTGGTTGTTCAGTGTAGCCCCAGCGATTTCCTAGGCCCTAGGCCTACTCACCTTTCCTGAAGTGGTTCTTATATCACTTACTTAGTATATGGTTTGTGAGGCCCTAGGGCAGTGTTAGTAATAAATACATATTTATTTGATATATACCTTGTGTGGTGTCCTTTCATTTGATATTCAAGGGATTATTATTGGTAAAACAGCTGGCTTCACATGCTCTCTGAAGTTTTAGCCCAAGACTGCTTGGTCCATGCTACCACTAGGATAGCTGGGCTATAAGGTTGACTTTACAACCATCACCCTAAAGGTTGTTTGGACTGGTGCAAGATCCTTGGTTGTTCAGTGTAGCCCCAGCGATTTTCTAGGCCCTAGGCCTACTCAACTTTCCTGAAGTGGTTCTTATACCACTTACTTAGTATATGGTTCGTGAGTCCCCTAGGGCAGAATTGTAATTGTGCAACTTATAGTATGCTTATTGAGTAACTTGTGCTGTATCTCAAACTCTGACATCATAGAGAGGGGTTGTGTTAGTAATAAATACATATATATTTGATATATACCTTGTGTGGTGTCCTTTCCTTTGATATTCAAGGGGTTATTATTGGTAAAACAGCTGGCTTCACCTGCTCTCTGAAGTTTTAGCTTTAGAATGCTTTGTCCATGCTACCACTAGGATAGCTGGTCTATAAGGTTGACTTTACAACCATCACCATAAGTGTTGTTTGGACTGGTGCAAGGTGCCCACTAGAATAGTGGACATCATATACCAGGCCAACTTCTCACACAGTTGATGCTGTAGTGTGAAGGGTGGGATTTGACAGAATTCATGATGGGGGGCTTTGCGTGTGGCAAGGTTTTGGCACCAATGGGCTTGCTCACGGTCAAGAAGAGCCCAGAAACTTCAATTCAGCTTCACTGAGGACACACCAAGAGTCTAGTGCCTGAGGGGCACCACTTGCAGGTCAGAAGCTCACTCCAGCTGGATATGGGTGCTGGGTCAGGTGGCTGGGAAACCTGGTATGTCCCTGTGGCTTGAAAAAAGAGGCCAGCAGACTGACCCATGGTGTGACTCTCATAGCCCTTTGTAGGGGTGGGCGGAACTGGCGTACTTTCACACCGAGGAATTCTGCAGAGTTATATAACAACTCTGCGCGATTCTGCAAAGTTCCACAAGCATATGAAATAGGCAGTGTACGCTGATTTCTAACACCGGAGGCGTGTTCTGCGCCAGAGGGTGCGGTTTCTTTCCTGTGGCTTCAGTATATTTTCTACTCCAGCAGCAGCTTTCTCATTATGAGCTGCCCGCACGCACCCACAGTGAGAAAATCTTGGCGTGTGCCATCCTAGCACCTGCAAATCACACTAAGGGATGCCAACGTAACGCTGGTGAACCGGCACGCGAGAAAGAACACGGCAGTTAGAGTTTTGCCGTAACTACGCATAACAAGCTTAACATGGAGTCAGCTAAACTAAGCTGGAGGAGTGAAAGTTATCGCCCACCCCTAATCCTTTGTTCAGATGCAGGTCTAAATCCCTATGATTTAGGCAGAATGGCAGTAGGGCAGCAATCCCGCAAGGAAGCAGTCCAACAAGGCAGCAGTCCTCTCAGTAGCACAGCAGTTCTTCTACCTTGCAGAGTTTCCACAGGTCCAGAAGTGTACTGAAATGCTGGTGTCTGGGTCCAATCTTTATATCTAGTGCCCTTCTTTGAAGTGGAGAGAGTTCCTAGAGATTCCCTTTGAAGTGCACAGGTTTCCTGCCTCCATTGCTCTAGTTCCAGAGTAACTACAGGGGGTATGCAGCCCTTTGTGGAAAGATAGGACAGAGCCAATTCAGTTGCAAGTGGGGCTGTACCCAGGTCCACCGCCATCCTGCCAGTTGATGACCCATCCAGTAACATCTATGCTCTCTAATATGTGTGGCTGTCTGGCAGGAATAAGCAAAGTCCACCTGACAACTGCACCCAGTCATGTGATCCAGTGACTGTCTACAGGCACTAGATGGATAGAACAAGAAAATGCCAACTTCCTAAGAAAAGACAATCAAACAATTTAGGATGACAAAGCATTGCTGGCAAAAATTGCTAAATAGATTCCGGAATTCAAGGAATTCACAATTAATCTAAAAAATATAAAATTTGGGAAGGATAAAAAAAACATTTAATGTGGAAACAGCCTACTCTTACTTACAAAATGAGTTTTATTCACCCCCGGACTCAAAGATTTTTACCTGAGTACCATACTAGATCTGAAAGAAAATTAATTTCTTTTTCGAACAGTTCATCATCCCCCACGGGTGGGTCAGACACTGGAGAAGGACCTTCCAATCAAAATCCGCAGTTAAGAAATCACCTACAACAATTTTTAGGAAGAGGCTGGCAAAGAGGTAGAATGAGAAATAGATATCAGAACCAGCCATGGGAAATGAAAACTCGTCGACAGTTTTACAAGAACCAACAGGATCTCCCATTTTTAACCTTTCCACCAGATCTTTGACAAAAGAGAGTGTTCTCAAAAAGGGGCTGTCTTTCAACCCTGTGAAACAAACCAAATTTGTCAGGTTAAAAACTGAAGCTTTAGAATTTTATCGTAAATTACACCGCCAGGCATTCTTTATAAATCAGGATTTTTTTACAACGTGGGGAAGCTTTTGGATTAGGATCAGTCCACCTTTTGTCCCTATCCTAATCAGATTCCTAAAGATATTCTCACCATGAGCAAACAGTGTTATCAGCTATTGATGAGTTGGGAACTAAAAAGGAATACATTAAAAACTACATCACTAAAGATCAGAGAATTGCATTGGCACAGTTACAAGTGGATGAAACAATTGTGATTAATCAGGCTGACAAAGGTAACGTAATTGTAATTTGGGTAGCAGGTGAATATAAACAAGCATTTGCATAGCCATTAGGTCTCGCCTTTGGGACCTTTTAAGTGTTTAGCCATGCAACAGTTGTTGTTGCACCAAGAATATTGTGCTGCATAACTAAATACTTAGAAGGTCCCAAAAGCTTGACCTATTGGCTATGTCAATGCTTGTTTTTTTGTGTCAGTCATCTCTTTTTCACCTTCTGACATGACATTTAGAATCATGTTATGCCTATTATTTTTGGTGCGTTGGTTGTCTTGAGTTTGGTAGCTTTCTACATCATTGGTGGAAAGGAAGCCTTGGGGGTGAATGATCGCCGAACAAAAGACACATCACATATTGCCGTCAGGAGTCGGTGGTCACGGTAGCCTGTATTAAGGTCAGTTCCTTCCACAGCCTGAATAACTGCTGCGTGTGTGCTGCAGCCTGCTCTTGACTGGTATTCTAAAAGTGAAGGGTTGAGTTGGTTGTGCAACAAAGAGTTGCTAGCTAGATTCAGCAGCGTAACTTGTGTTATAAGATTTTATCAATGAACCCTGCATCTCGGTCGGGGTTTGGCAGACTGTTTCAATGACAGTTCTGTGGCGGAAGATGATATCTCAATACAGCTCAGGAAGACCACAGAGTAAAAGAGAGCGAGTGAACAAGAAAGACCAAGAGACCCAGAGAGAGAGAGCGAGAGACAGGAGAAAGATGGAGACAGGAGAAGAGAGAGGGAGAAGGGACGACAGATGAGAGGGGGGCTAGAGGGAAAAAGATGGCGATAAAAGACTAAGCGATAAAGAATGCAGGGTGGTGCGCGCGCATTAATGGAAATGGAGCCCGCGAGTGGTATGTTAGAAAACCAAGAGCGACGGGTGGGTGGCGGTGTGGGTACGACACAGAGAGCAGGTAGGGGTCGGGAGTGGGTCGACCCAGATGTCCATCAAGAACTGACACTAGCATGAAGCATGCAATTAACACAAGCGCTAAAACACAAGCGTGGCACCACGGCCGCAATTGTGTGTTTGCTGGCCCGGGAGTGGTGCGTGCGTGTATGCGTGCACCCTGCTCTTTTTCAAAGCACATACTTAGGCTTTCCTGTTTTCAGTTTCTATTTTTGGTAAATTCTGGTGGGGTTTTTTCAATATCTTAAAAAACAGTTGTTATCAGTGGTTACACATTTTCACCCCACTAAAAACAGCAGAAAAGGTGTTTTTCCGGTGTTTATGGAACGTTTTGCTTTTATTATTGCTTGCTTTCTGCACAGAAAGAACATGGTATATAGACAGTGTACTTATAGTGTATATGAGGTCCAAATAGATGTTTGCAAATTAATCTTATTGTAGTACACCATACAATACTTCTTCAGTGAGTCTTTGGGTCATGTGCGCTCGCTCTTTCCTTCCCATGTAAACTTCTGTGAAAAGGCCCTATCAGCATTCTTAGCCCATTGGGCAGAGAACCATCAGCTAAGGGACACAGTTGGGATGACTCTTTCTTTGAGGCCACATAAAGCACGAAATGATAAATATTTGCGTTTTAGTTCCTGTGAATTAGAAACCAGTGCACCAGAATAGACTAAAAAGTCAATAGCATCCCTCCTTAACTCTTAAGATTGTAAAGATGCTTTCAGCATACCATCTAACAAGTGGCAAGGATCTACTACAGGGAATCACTTCAGCTCGGGTATCAATTTTGACAGGTCATCACACAACTTTTTTATATACGTAGCTGAATCACTGCAAATACAAACATCACTCCAATCTTTGCTGAACTTGGAAAGAACCTTTTTTGCAGAGCATTACAAGTGACACTGCGTTCCATGTTTTCCAAAAGTCTGGTGTCATGTTTTCACCACTATCCCAGATGCTTGGTGATATATATACTTGTCACTATATCTTGCATTGAATGTTTAAAGCCTGAGGTGTTGGCAATTCACCTATTATCAATATTGACCCACTAGAAACTATGGTCTGATGTATTAAGGGTGTTTACCCATTCTGTGTGGGTAAATGTGATGACACATATTAGGAAAGAATTTTATGTAACCAGCCATTTTACCTATCAGTGAAACAATCAAATGCAGCCAAAAAATCAAATATGAGTTTGATATTTCCTGATTCTCTATAGTTTATAAAATAATTAAACTAGACCTAAAACATGAAACTAAACCCTGCATCTTTACACCAAAGGCCACAAAACTGAAAAAGTAAAAGGAAGAAGAAACAATATTTTAGTGGCAGCCCTAAAGAACAAAACTCAAGCAGAATAATGTTAGCCAGTCTTTCTTACTGCTACTTGTATAACAAAGTTACATTGTATTGACCCCTTCAGGAAGTAAAAAATGACTTTCACTCTCTTTTTCCTTTCTTTGAATGGCATTTAGTTTGTGGTTGTCCAGGTGTTTTTTCAGTGTTTATATGTTTTCACCGGTGAGGGCTATTTTTCTTTCAGTGGGGTTTTATCAGTTATTATAGGTTTAAACCTAAAACCCCACAGCCTACACATACTTGTGCTTGTGGTGCGCCGCTGTGCACTCCCGCAAGGCGTATGCCGCCACACGCAGGAGTATGTGCTTTGAAAAAGTTGTATGACGGCTAAAGGTCTCCTATGCAGGGCATGCGCACTGCGTAGGCGACACCTAAAAAGGAGACAGACAAGTGCACAATAAAGAATGCTACCGTAAAATTCCTGGTGACTCCACAAAAGAGATCCATAGTGAAATTGCAGAGATTGTCAAACAAGCATTTGATGAAGGTTATATTGGACCACATGAATTTGAGTTTTTGAAAATGGGGAGTCCATGAATTGTGGCCCTTTATCTATTACCTAAATTGAATAAAGACCCGCCCGCTTCGCTAGGGCGCCTGATAGTTTTGGGCTGTGATTTGGTTTTGGAACCCATTCCTAAATACATTGATGTATTTTTGAAGTCCCTGGAACAGTAAGTGCCGTCATATTTAAAGGATACTATGGATTTTATAAAGAAGATTGACAATTTGGAATTTAATGCCTTGGCTCAGAGATTGATCACATTAGATGTTACATCCCTTGACACACAAATACTGCAAGACGATGGACTGGTAGAAATGTAATCATTTTTGGAAGAAAGACCAAAGCCACATCGCCTTCCAAATAGCTTTATTCTTGAATTAGCATAAAGTCTATTGAGAAAAAATTATTTTCAGTTTGGGGATAAGTACTTCATTCAAAATTAAAGGAACAGCCATGGGTTATCCTTTTGCTCCAGAGTTTTTTTTATTTTTTATTGTTAAAGATCTTTATTAAGAAAGTTGCACAAAATGTTACAATATATGCAGGCGGAAAGTTCGCAATCAATAAAGAAGACATTTTTTGTAGAGACAATCATGCATAAGCAGCCCGGTATGTTACGTGGAAAAAAGCTGCGTGGAATGAGGCAGAAAGGACAGGGGAATGCTTGGGAGAGACCAAGTGCTGATGAAAATGGTAGCAAGGAATCGGTAGGGCGTGTGCACGGAGGGGCTGCACATCATGAGCCATCCCCAACGGCAGCCACCAGTGGAATGCTAGCGGACGGTGCAGGAGAGGCTGCAGAGGGCAAGGTGCTCTGGCGTGGAGGTAAGAAACGAGGAGACCCCAAATGTTAATCGGACGGCTGGTTGCCGGCACCAGCTCCCAGAATTCGGACAGCGCAGCGTCTTCAAGGCAAGCGCTGACTTTGGGTGCAGACCTTCGTCCCCAGTGCATTGAGACCCTACGGTGGAGAAGTGTGGCTCACTGGTTAGAAGCGGCAGACCCTGAAGCAGAGGTCAGACCTGGGACCAGGGTTCAATTCCCGACGCGGCAGGGTCTTGGTCTCAATGTCCGCGGACTCGATAATTCTCGCCTCAGTGCCTACTCTAATCATGGGTTCCACTCTCCAACTTTGGGCAATAGCTTGCTTAATCTCCACAACGGCCCCAACAGCGCTGGGATGCCTGGCTTCACCTTGGGGGTGCCCTGGAGGGGGCATCTCACAGGGAAAGCCAGGATGGGTTCCACAGCGGTATACAGCGCCAGGATGCCCCGAGATGGGGCGCCAGTGCGCTTTACAAGTATACACACATTTACATTTTACATTTACGCTGTGCAAGAACAAGAACCATGGCGGTCAGCTTGCAGGAGGCATCTGGGCAGTATTTCACAAAGCCTAAGAGGCAGAGCAGTGGGTCTGGTGTGACAGGCGTGGAGGTGATCTAGGTGATGGCTGCACACACATCGCGCCAGTAGGCAGAGACCTTTGGGCAGAGCCAGGCTAGGTGAGAAAAGTCGGCAGCGGGAGTGGAGCATCGTAAACATCTGTTGCTGGGAATAAGGCCCATTTTGTGCAGCATGACAGGAGAGCGGTATAATCTATGCAGGTATTTAAAATGTATGAGGTGCAGGCGGTAATTGGGGGACAGGCATTTAGTCTGATTGCTTCAGTACAGCCAGACCTCTTGAGAGACATTGGTGCTCAAGTCCTCACTCCAGGCGGCGCGGTCAGCAGTAGTCGGGGACGCCACCAGCGTGAGGGCGTAATTCCTGGTGACCAGCTTGCGAGGGGAGCTGGATGTGTAAGCAAAGTCAAGGACAGCCATCGAAGGGGGAACCTGAGGAAATGTGGTGTGAATCTCCCTGCAGGACGTTCTGAGCTGGTAATACAGCAGCGTGTCCATGGGGCCGGACTCGGAAGCAAGGGTGAAGAAGGTATTATCAGGATAAAGGTCCAACACCGTGGCTAGCCCTCGGCGAGCTGTGCGCTTAACCATTCCGGCAGTCTGCAGTGGGGGTAATGCCAGGTTGTGTGCAATGGGCATGGCATTAGCGGAGAGCATACTAGAGCCGGAGTATCTCCTAAGTCAGTCCCAGGCCCAGCTCAAGGTTTCCACTGCGTCTATTTCGCCGTGCCGGGTTTTTACAGGGGCAAAGAGAGCAGTCAAGTGCGGCCTGGGGGCAGCGAGGTCAGCCTCCACCGCACCGTGAGGTTGAAAAGGCATTGGGTGCAACCACAAGTGAAGGAAGCTGGCTTGGGCGCTGAGGGCTTATAACTTAAAGTCTAGGGCACCCAGTCCCCCTCGTGATTAGGGCAGTGTGAGAATGTTGTATGCGATTCTGGGCTGGCGCCAGGCCCAGACAAGGGTGATTATAAGTGAGCGCAGTCTGCGAAAAAGTGAGCCATGAGAGGGATGGGGATGTTCAAGAATAAGTACAGAAACTTTGAAAGCACCACCATCTTGGCGATGGCGATACGCCCCACCAGGGAAAGAGGCAATCGTCACCAGAGGTGAATTTTGGTCTCCAACCCGTACATGGCCCAGCCAAAATTCGCCTTCCACAGTTCGTCCACATGCCTGCTGAGCCAAATGCCCAGATATCTAGTAGGTCCCGACGCCCAAACACATGGGTAGTCCAGAGTGAAGGGGACAGTGGCATCTGTGAGGGGAAAAAGAACGGACTTACCCCAGTTGACCTGGCTGCCGGACAGACCCCTGAAGTGCACGACCTCACGGACCAAGGGGCCGAGATTCTCCTGGGGATGGCAGACATAGAGTGTGACATCATACGCATACATGGAGACGACCAAGGCACGAGCCGCAAAGTCGAGACCCCTCTGGGTGTGGTGTTGCCTGAGCCTGGCAGCGAGGGGCTCCATAGCAATAGTGAATAGCATGGGTGACGCTTGCCTTGATCCCCTTGTGACAGGGATGGGCTCCGTGATTTGACCGCTAATCTGAAGGAGGGCAGTGGGGAGAGTGTTAAGATGCTGGACTTTGCGCAGAAAAACCAGGCTAAAGCCCAAGCGAGGAAGAAGGTTAAAGAGGAATGGCCACTGAAGAGTATCAAAAGCTTTGGTGGCATCCAAAAGGGCAGCCACGGCCAGGAGAGCGGTTTTCATTTGATGGAGGACGGCGAATATAGTCCGGAGATTGTGCGAGGTGGAGCGGCTGGGGATGAAGCCTGACTGGTGTGGGCACACTATCAGGGGCATGAGAGGGAGTAGGCGGGAGGCTAGCAATTTGGCGAATATCTTGTTATCAGTGTTCTTTTGCTCCAGAGTTGGCCGTATTGTTAACGGCCACATTCGAGAAAAGATGTATTTTATAAAAAACAATCCTTTTATCTATCATATTGAAAGATGGGTGAGGTTCATTGATGACACTTTGTGTGTTAAATCCACAAGATAACACTCTGAATCAGTTTTTGGAGGTTTAAACCACATGTCTTCTGATATCAAGGTCAGTATAACCAGCAACAGCTCCGCTATTACATTTAGGTTGTTGTAGAAGTTGAAAATAATGGACGGCTGCAAACTACTCTGTTCTCTAAACCAACAGATCAAAACAATGCACTACATTACACCAGTCATCACCCATGGAGTCTCCGTGACAGTTTGCCCTACGGACAATTTCTTAGAGTCAAGCGAAAGAGTAAAGTGAATCATTTTTCCACGCCAAAGCATAGAACGAAAAGCTCAAAGAAAGAGTGTACTAAAAAAAATTGGTTAGGGATTCTATGAAATGAGCTTGCTGGACCGCAACAGAGACTCTCTTGGAGAAAAAAGAGAAACCTAGGACAGAAAGCTTGTGTGGGCTCAACATTTTGTCCAAAAACAATTCAATTCAAAAGGATCATCAGACAGAGTTGTCACTGAATTTAAAAAAGTTGATAAAGCCCTCATAAAGCCACTGTTTGCTTTAAAGAAGGAGAGAACTATAGGTAGTCAATTGGTCCAGGCCTACACACCACCACCATTAATGAAAACAATTTGCGACAACTGTGGAATTTGGTACCATTGGAAGGAAATTTCAAGTGCAGCATGTGTGAAGGTTCACTGTTCCAGCACAAAACATTCACAAACTGTAAAACTAGAATGTGGTTCATGCGGTGAGATGCCCTTGTTAACAACTATATATTGGCAAAACCAATCAGGCAATACGTCAAAGGATCATGCAGCATAAGTCAAGAATAGGCCATACGGTGATGGCAGCCCCACTGGCTAATCACTGGATGGAGAAAAAAAACCATACTGAAGCAGATTTGCGATGGCCAGTGCTATCAGTCAACAAACCTGACCCTTGCGGAGGGGATGTAGACATAAAATTAACCCAAAAAGAAGCGTATCTTATTTTTGATTTTAACATTGTCACTAATGGACTTCATGAAATGACCGAGGTGTCATAAATCCAGAGAAGCCCTTACCATACTTTTAGCCTTAAATGCATTTATTCTCTTTCTTTGATCTGCTTGCGGGTTTCTTTCCCTCCCGGCTCCCAGAGATGCCTTGGCAAACTACATTCCCCACAATTTCTTTCGGGGTATTCTCGGAAGAAGGAAGCATCTGCGAGCGTCACACAGTGTTTTCAAAATGAGGTAGATTTAGCTCTGCGAGTTCGAAGCTACCAAAAAGGTTTCAGATAATTTCTGAAAGTGACACACTAAATTAAGTGGTTATCTCCATACATGCTTCATGTGTCATTGTACCATGGTGTTAAAAATGGGATTTCTGGTTAGCTGAGGTTTGCGACAAAGCTAGGCAGAAACCACCACTCTAGTCAGGATAAGGGAGTTACCCTCATAAAATAACCCCTGCTCACCCCCTTGGTAGCTTGGGAGGAGCAGCTAAGCTTATCCTAGGGGCAATGTGTGAAGCAGTTTCACATAACCAACAGTAATACAGTGAAAGCTCTACAGAAGGACGCCACACCAGTTTAGAAAAATAGCCAATATTTTTATATACGTTAAGACAAGACCGAATACAACAAAAATCCACAATGCTATATTTAAAATATGCAGTTATCAAAGTAAGTTTCATACAATGTTCCTTGATGTCGATAGCTCAGTCCGGGGCTACCACGGTGTCGTGAACAACAAATCCAACAGTTCTGGCTGGTCGCGGGGTCGTGGGCCAGCTACGGTGTCGGAAAGACCCGCAATCAGTACCTGTGAGAAGTGCAGGGCGATGGGACCCTTGAAGTCACTCACGGTGCAGGTTGACCTCCTCTCTGATGGAATCAGGAGCGTGGCGTCGGCAGGCGTCAGGTGCTGTGGTGCAAAGTGCAGCCGTGCGGCATGCAGTGCCCCCAGGTCGTGGTGCGAGCATCGGCTCAGTGGTGGCGTTACAGAAGGCGTCGTCAGTGAGGCCAGGGTCGCGGTGCAAGATGAAGGCGCTGCTCGTCATGGTACTAGCAGGTCACGGTGCAAGCAGCGGCTGCGTTGTTGCTGAAGCACTGTAGTTGGCTGACAAGCGGGAGTCGATGGTGCCGGCGTCGGTGGGCCAAGGCTGTGGTGCGGGATGAGGGCGGTGCTTCTTGTGACTTATGAGTGGTGCCCTCGAACCACGGTGCAAGCAGCGGCATCGATTTCGGCGTGGAGCGGCGGCATCAGGGAGGCCAAGGTATCCTGGTGAGGCAAGGCGGTGCGGAGTGCGGTGCCCCCAGGTCGTGGTGTGAGCAGAGGCTCGGGTGGCGTCAACAGGCATCATCAGTGAGACCAAGGTCGTGGTGCAGCGCTGTGGCAGTGCTCTCTGTGGTGCCAAAGCTTTGGTGCAAAGCGAGGCAGTGCAGAGTACGGTGCCCACAGGTTTTGGTGCAAGCAGCGGCTCGGTGGCGGCGTCAACGGGCATCATCGGTGAGACCAAGGTTGCGGTGCAGCGTTGCGGCGGTGCCCTCTGCGGTGCCTTCAGGACACGTAGTCGGCAGTGGCAGCGTAGAGTTGCTTTTCCTCGGTTACAGCACAAAACATACAGTCCCCCGTGCTGTGGCAGAAGAGCTTGAAGTCTTTTCTGTTCCTGAGACTTTGTGAACAGGGGGAAAGCTCTACCTCAAGCCCTTGGAGAGAATCACAAGTTAGGTTGCAGAAAGTCCAGTCCAGGCCTTTCACTGCCCAAGACAGAAGCAGCCACTGCAGGTTATCCCAAAAGCACCCAGCAAAGCAGTCCTTCCTTCTTGGCAGTCTTCTTGACCCAGATGAGTTCTAAAGTTCAGGGGTCTGGGACCCAATATTTATGTCCAAAAACCCTTTGATCTGTTAGTCAGAGAGGGCCTGTGCCCGGCCAGAACCAGTTCTGCCTTCCTGGTGTGAATTCCTGGCAGGAGGTGGAGACGGCATAGTCAGATGTACACCAGGCCCTTTGAGGTGCAAGGAAATCTCCTCCCTCTTTCCCCATTGTAGCCCAGGTCTATTCAGCCCTTTCCTGACCTACCTAGACTACCTGGAGCCACACCTGCTCCGCAGGCTTCTGTCATCCAAAACCCAGACAGGCAATCCACATTACAGCAGAGGCACATGGGATGACAGAGCAAGAAAATACCGACTTTCGAAGAGTGGTATTTTCAAACACAGAATGTAAAAATCACCTTAAATAAAAGATGCATCTTTAGATTTTCTTACCTAATTCCAAGGGCCAGTTATGTTCATAAGATGCTATAAACAAACCTCCCATCCTCTCCTATGGGGAAGCAGTAGCCTTGCAATAGTGACAAACGAAATTGACTGTAATTCACTATCGGGACATGCCACACACACCCGGACATGTGACACCTTTCACATACACTGTACCCTGCCCACTGGGGTACCTTGGGCCTACCTGAGGGGCACCTGATGTGTAAGAAAAGGGAAGGTTAGGGACCAGCAGTGTGTGCACTGACAAGGTTCACAGGGCGGTCCCGGATCGCAAAAGGGCTCTGTGATGGCAGGCCTGAGTTACCTTTTTACGGGTCATTCAGGTGGGTGGCACAAACTAGTGCTGCAGCACACCGACGGCGCTTGAGTCGTAGGCCCTAGCACAGAGAGTACACTCAATTTCTTATTTTTTTTCAACAAGCTTTATTCGAATATTAAAAATTTGTCATAAAAGCACAAATAAAACGCAGCACATTCCTTATACAGCTATTAACAATAAAATATTCTCATAATTATAATCACATTAGTATGATTTTCTACAAGTTAAAACGTTCTTTAAAAACACTAGAATTAATTCAGCAATATAATCTTCGTCAAGTAGTTGTAACAAGCATTTGCATGCAATAGGTCTCGCATTAGGAAAGTTTGAGCAATTGGTCTAGTAAATGACACATTTTTTATTAATGTGTTGGTTTTGAAAAAAGCTAAATTAATAGCTTTGTCATTTACAATGCCAATAGTTTTAACTTTTGCAAATGTGACACCTATAGCATTTGTAATGCAACATGTTTTGTATTTACGTGACTTAGATGTATTGATATTACAAATAACAATGGCTTTTAATTTTTTTTTTGTAAAAGTTGTTTTTATTGCATTTGAAAAAGGAACCAAATGGAGGAAAAGACAGAAGAGAAAAACAGGCGGCAACATTGCAGTAGTACACACATTAGCCCAGCAATTACGCCTGACGTACCCATTAAGAGCTTCGGGTTACAGTTAATCGCACAAAGCGGAGTCTAGTAAGACAGTGATAGCTAAGGGGTTCAACAGCCAGGCGTTCCACAGTGTCCCTGCTGAGTCTTCCATGAGAAGGTGCCATCTCAGTACACTAAGTCCCTCGGGATTGCCCCGGGTAGGTCAGTGCCCCCCCTCCAGCAAGCTAGGCCGCAACAAAGACAAAACCCCCCCCAACCGTCTTCCCTACCCCCCTCCCCGACGTGTCCCCCCCCCCAGGTAATGGCGCCAACTAACATTCTCATTCTGCCTCACGCATTCACATCAATCGTGTAATTAGACCTGAAAAAGGTGGAGTGTTCGCAGGGCTGATGGACAAACAGCAGATGGTAATCCATTCGATAAGAATCTGACTAACGGTCCCCACCGGAACATAAAATTCTTAAAGTTGCCCAAGATGTCCGCCATTCTCTCCATGCTCACCAATTTCCATAGTTTTGCGTGCCATAGCGACATAGCCGGGGCTGCTGGTCTTTTCCAGGCCGCAGCCAGTGTAAGTTTGGCCGCTCCCAGGCATAGCCACATAATCTGTTTGTCTGCTTGCGTCTAATGTTCCAGTAGCGGATCCCGGAGGCCCAAGATGACAAAAGATAGGGAGTCCGGGATCAGGTACCCCAACATGTCTTTGATATGAGATAGAATTTCGGTCCAAAAGGGTCGGATGAGTGGACAGTCCCACCAGATGTGGCGAAAATCTCCCAGTAAGCCACAGCCCGTCCAGCAGCGATCCGAAGACGCCGGGAATATGCGATGAAGTTTCGAAGGGTAAAGGTACCAATCAAACATAGTTTTGAAATGGGCATCGCGGAGATCCGCTGAGTGATTGTGGGTCCTAATGTCCCTCCAGAGACCCTTCCATTCATCTTCCGTTATGTTCCTACCCAGCTGACCTTCCCAGTGGTCCATATAGCGGGGACGCAGGGAGACCACTGTGTTGAGCAGGAGCTTATATAGAAAGGAGATCGTTCCCTTCATCGTAGCAGTTCGTAAAAGAAAGGCTTCAAAAGGAGAGGGCGGTCTCGTAGCTGCCTCTCTCAGACCAGAAGAGGTCGCCCAATGAATCAGCTGGGCATAACGGAATTGTTCCGTGGGCGGCAGGCCATAGTCCCTCATGCAGTTGGAAAATGTGAGGGGTTCCGTGCCATGAAATAGATGTGTAAGGGCCCTACAACCGCCCTCCCTCCAAGGCCGAAACGGCCCTTCCTGCAGCGCCGGCGGGAAAGCCGGATTGAAGTGTAAAGGAGTGAAGGGGGAGGGGAACGACGTCCAGCGCTCGTCTCCCGATACCGTGTCCCACACCTTTAGAACAGTGCCTGTGGGGGTGCTGATGTAAGCATTCTTAGGCCTGTCTGGCTTGGGCTTCCAAGCCAGGTCCCAGATCGACCTACCAGCCACACTCCTATCCATGTGTAGCCTGTGTTTTTCAGATTCCTGTTGCGACCAATCTACCATGACCCTCAACTATGCGGCCTTATAGTACAGGTGCATATCCGGGAGGCCCACTCCACCCTCCTCCCTCGGGCGCCGCAAAGTCGCATAGGCGAGGCGTGCCCGTCCCCCCTGCCAGATGAATTTCAGCAAGAGGGTCTTCAGCCGTCGAAAGAAGTCTAACTCCATTGGTATGGGGAGGGCCTGAAAAAGGTATAGAAACTTAGGAAGGAGGACCATCTTAATGGCGTGGATCCTGCCCAGCCAAGTAATGTATTTCGGCTTCCACCGGTCCAGTTCCCCCCTCACCGCTGATAACATGGGTGGAAAGTTCGCTGCGAACAGGGAGCCAATAGAAGGCGTCAATCGGACCCCCAAATAAAGGAGGGAGGACGACGCCCACGCCAACGGCGTAAGCGGACGCAAGCGTTCCAACTCGGCCGGCGGGAGCGTTAAGTTCAAAATAAATGACTTGTCAAAATTTACTTTGAATCCGGCCACCTCTTCATAGTCGGACAGCAGAGTTCGAATGTGTGGCAGAGATAGCGCCAGGTCCCCTACAGAGAGTAGCACATCGTCCGCAAAAAGGGAGATTTTATGTTGCTCACCTGAAAAGGGGAGTCCCTTTATCTGCTCCTGCTCGCGTAGCGCGATGGCCAGAGGTTCAATGCTTAAGGCAAATAGCAGAGGAGAAAGAGGGCAGCCCTGTCTCGTGCCCCTGGTGTGGGCGAAGCCAACGGAACGGTGCCCATTAACCATCACCCTGGAGCATGGAGTGCTGTAGTTCGCTCGAATCATGGTGATGAATTGTTGCGAGAATCCACAGGCTTCCAATGTACGGAACATGAAGTTCCAGTCCACCCGGTCAAAGGCTTTTTCCGCATCCAGCCCTACCAGCACAGCTGGGAGACGGAACCTCGAGGCCTTCTCAATGAGGTGGATCACCCTCCGCAAGTTGTCGTGTGTTTGTCGCCCCTTGATAAACCCCGACTGATCCGGGTGAATAATGGCCGGCATCAAATCCCGGAGTCTACGAGATAGGATAGCGGAGTATAGCTTAGCATCTATGTTGAGTAGAGCTATCGGGCGGTAGGACGAGGAGCGGTTTAGGAATCACGGAAATCAGAGCCTCGGACATGGAACCCGTGGTACGACCCGAGACTGCCATTTCAGTGAAGAGGGGTACCAAAAATTCGCAAAGCTCCGTAGCAAAGGTTTTGTAGAATAGCGCCGTGTAACCATCCGGACCGGGAGCTTTGTGGAGCTTAAGGTCTCTGATAGCCTCCAACACCTCCTCTCTAGAGATGGGGGCCGCAAGCAGTTCATTCCATTCTTTCGAGACTCGCGGAATGGGGAGGGCAGCCAGAAAGCGATCTTTAGCTGCTTGGTCTAGAAAATCACCCTTATACAGTGTCTCATAGAACCGGCCAAAAAGGCGTGCCTTATCCGCATCGTTGTGGCAGAGCGACCCCGAGGAGTCCAGGATGCCACCTATATACTCCCTCTCTCGTTTATCGCGCAGCTGACGAGCCAGGTGTCTGCCTACCTTATTCCCCTGAGAGTAGGATAAGTGCCGAAGCCGAAGCAGGGTAAATTCCGCACGGTTGGCGTAGTGGGCCTTTAGCTTACCCCGCACTGCAGTCAGTGGTCTTAGTGTGAGCCTAGACGGTTTGACCTTCTGGGCTTGCTCTAAGTTAGCCAATTCCGCCTCCAATTCCTCCCTCTCCTTCCGTCTCAACCTATTGAGGTTAGCATTAAGGTGAAGGCATGTACCCCTTATGGAGGCCTTACACGCATCCCAGGTATTAAAGAGGGAGGTGTCCGATGCCGGATTGAGGGTCCAGAACTCCCTCACTGCTCTGCGCAGCGCCCTGCAGGAGACGTCATCCCTGACAAGAGCCGGTGGGAAATACCATTTCCTCACACCATCCCCCCCGGAGGCCCAGTGTAGCCCCAGTACCAGCAGGCTATGGTCCGAAACAGACAAAGGGAAAATGCTAGAGTCCCGGACAGCTCCCTGAAGTGCCTGGCTCAGAAAAATATGGTCAAGCCTGGAGTAGGTGTGATGAACAGGGGAGAAGAACGTGTAGTCGCGCGATTGGGGGTGCAGAAATCTCCAGCAATCAACCAAGCCAAGTTCACCTATCATAGTCTGATTCTCAGTGGAAAACACCCCAGCACCCGCCCTCTGCGCCTGTGAGCTGTCTAGGTCTCTGTCCCAAACCATATTG
The DNA here is from genome assembly GCF_964261635.1 of Lissotriton helveticus. NCBI lineage: Eukaryota > Metazoa > Chordata > Amphibia > Caudata > Salamandridae > Lissotriton > Lissotriton helveticus. The sequence continues at coordinate 1,028,725,136 of NC_136063.1, forward strand.
AAATCCCCCATAAGCACCATGAGGCCTTCAGCAAAATCCCCCGCCTTGTCAAGCAGGTCACGGAGAAAGGCATTCTGCCCCGCGTTGGGGACATACAGCACCACAAATGTACAAGCCACTCCATCAAGCACTCCCTTGACCATAAGCCACCTCCCTTCCTTGTCCCCGCTAACCCCCAAAGGTTGGAAATGTAGAGATGATCGAAAGAGAAGCGCCACTCCCCTATGTTTGGTGGATGCAGAGGACCTATAGATTAGCGGGAAGTGCCTATGGCGCAGGCGGAGTACGTCTTTACGCGCCAGGTGGGTCTCCTGGAGTCCCACAATATCTAAATGATGATCAATATTATATTTCCATACTTTTTGGCGCTTTTGAGTCCCTTGACATTCCATGTCCCAATGCTAAGCGGCATAACGGTAAGTTAGAATCCACCCCCTCTCAATCAATGCAAGTGCCTTCTCCCTTCTCCAGCACCTAGGAAACACACCCTCTTGGTTCAGTGATATCCTTACCGCCGGGACTCTACCGAATTCTGGACCCCTGTCAGCATCCGATAACTCAAGGTCAGTAACAAAGTCCTCCCAGACTACAATCACCCCCAAAGGCCGAGCAGTCAAGAGCTCCAGGAGCACATAAGCAGCGTGAGGAAGGCACACCGCACATTCATACCAGGCGCCATCACCACCCAGCCCACCCACCCCCCTCCACCAGACTCCCCACAACCCCCCCAGTGCCCCCCCCCCCAAACCAAACCCCAACTCAAAAACAAACAAATATACTTAGCAGTCTCAACGAATCGTCCCAGATCAGTGCAGCGCACAGAATAGTCACCAGGAAGGGGGCGGGAGATTCCATGCGGGACTCCCATGGCCTCGGTCCGGGGTGTCTTCTCACAAAGTACCACCGTACCCACGGAACCTGAGTGCACGAGCCCCTCCGGCGCCCACAGACCAGCAGCCCACACTTCAGGCCGCTCCGGAGCTCTGCTGTGAAATCGTCAGCGTCGCTGAAGCAACGGAAGCTACCGCATCCCCCCTCTCCTGCAGGCAGGTAGCTCGATCAGGCCGCCCGCGGTCTGATGTCGATCCCACTCTGTGCCAAGAGGAGGATCGATGTCGTCTCCTCGTCGAGGGGCTGCTCGCCCTTGAGGCCGGGGCTTCATCCTCAATGCCTAGGAGCTCCTTCGCCACCTGTAAGGAGCGGATCTGCACCAACTTATTCTGCCACCGGAAAACTATGCGGAAGGGGTGGCCCCAGGAGTAAGGAATGCTGTGATTCCGTAGAAACGCCGTTACTGGTCTAAACTCTCGCCGTTTCTGAAGGGTCGTTGCCGCCAGATCCTGATAGAGTTGCGGGCGATGTTCCCGAAATTGCAGATTAGGAACTTCTCGCGCTTTCCTGAGGATTCTCTCCTTTAGCTGAAAATCGTGGATACAGACGAGAATATCCGGGGGCGGCCCTCCTCCCCTTCGGGGTAGACCAACTCTATGGACACGGTCCATCCGAATCTCATGTACGTCTTCTTCGCCCAGGATCTGAAGGAATAGCTCTTGCACGTAGCTCCTTAGGTCTCCTGCTTCGCCATCCCACGGTACCGCCCGTATGCGAATGTTATTCCTTCGGGAGCGGTTCTCTAAGTCCTCCGCGTGGGATTGCAAGTCCAGGTTCTGTTCAGTAAGCCTCAGCATGTCCTGCTGCAGTTGGTGGACGTCATTTGCCATGCTGAGGTCGTGATCCTCCAGTGTGGCCACTCTCTCCCCAATGCCGTCCACGTCTCGCCTCACCTCCCGAAGGTCAGACGTCAATTGCGCTCGGAGGTCCGAGATATCCTCCTTGATGGATTTAAATAGGTCAGTCATAAAAGCTTTGGTGACTGGCGCCTCATCGTCAGATCTTTTGGGAGAGGAGCTCGGGCCAGGGGATGCAGGCGGCTGGGTGTTCTTCGGCTGGCCGTCCTTACCATTATTCCCCTTGCGCGAGATGGTAGACATTGCAGCCCCCTTCGCTTTCCTGGGAGACACCACGAACGGCGCCTTCCCACACTACGGCAGAATCTAGTTGAAGCCACTACCTCGTGCCCTCGTCTTGCGTCCAAAGCTCCAGCTTGAGCTATTGTCCCCAAATGTGTCAGTGCGTCAGGCAGACCCGGTCCAGCAGGGGAAGCCCTTGTAGCTCCAGCTCCCACTTCAATGCCAGGAACGTCGTTGCAGTACCAGCATGCAGACTCAGGGGAGTTGAAAGTCCAGGGGGCCTGACCCCTCCCTGCGGACCACACCAGCCAGGTCTCGCTCTCAGAACCACTCTTCAGAATTATTCCCCAGGTCGGACCCGCTCCAGCATAGACCCAGTCCCCGAGCTGTAGGGGGGGGGGGAGGGGGAGACCGAACTTGTGCCCAATGGCCGCCCCTACGACCCCCACTGCTCTCTCAACGTCCGTGCCCCCAGATTTTGTGTACCTGCTGCTCACGCCGGTTCCCCACTGCAGCGTCGCCTGTCTCCAAGGGGCCAAGCGCTCACGTTGTCCCGCGCCCTTGCCCCGGCCCTCAGCCACCAGACCAGGCCAACCAGACACACGTGGACCCAAGCTGAAGGACCCAGAAATAGTCGCTTCGGGTCTGTCTCTGCTCGCTCCCGTGGGGGGCCGACCGCACTCCCCTCGGGGCCGTTACCGCTGCTGTCCACAGGTCGGGTCACTGGGCGCGGGCCTTGGCAGCAGTCCAGACCGCCTCCCGGACTAGGCCTCAAACCACGGCCTCGATTGCTCCGGCGACCGCACTGCAGCTCCGAGTGCTCGGGCAGATAGGCTCCGCCTCCTCTCCGGGGTCCGGGTCGCGGCGATCGGACTTCTCCTCACCGCCGCTAGATCCCCGCAGCACCGTATCACCGAGTCCCGGTGCTCCCGCCAGCTACTTTCCGCCGGACACCTCCAAGATGCTGTTCACTGACCCTCTGCGCCGCAGCTCGTAGCGGCGCTCAGGCCCGGGCACCGCCGCCGGCTCCGGTCCCGCTAGAGCGAGCTCAGGGATCGCTGGAAACCGCTCCTCTGCCGGCCACCTCAGTAAAAAAGCTCCAGAGCGGCCAAAAGCCCCAGGAAGACGCCCAGGGCCAATGCCGCACAAAGCTTTTGTAGGGCCCGGCGCCGGAGGGGACTAAAACACGTCCTACTCCGTCGCCATCTTGGCCACGCCCCCCGGCTTTTAATTTTTTTAAATAATTAATACTTAAATAAAAGTTATTATAATTTATAATGGCAATAGCTTAAACTTTTGTAAATAACTTTTGTGAAGATTATGTTCAGTGTATTTTATTGTGATGAAAATCCAAGAAAAGAAGTGAAATATTAAATCTTTTTGTGACATTTGTAATAAAGCTTGAAAAATTGAGAGAACATATTTGAACCAGTTGTTGTTGAATGGTTGCACAGATTGATGCTGTGTGGCGCTGAGTGATGCTGTGGTGCCTCTGAGTGATGCTGTGGTGGTGCGATAGATAGATAGAGTGAGGGCGATAGATAGATAAATAGAATGATGGTGATAGATAGAGTGAGGGCGATAGATAGATAGAGTGAGGGCGATAGACAGATAGATAGAATGATGGTGACAGATAGAGTGAGGGCGATATAGAGAGTGAGGGCGATAGACAGCTAGAGTAAGGGCGATAGACAGCTAGAGTGAGGGCGATAGATAGATAGATAGAGTGAGGGCGATAGATAGAGAGTGAGGGCGATAGATAGAGAGTGAGGGCGATAGATAGAGTGAGGGCGATAGATAGATAGAGTGAGGGCGATAGATAGATAGAGTGAGGGCGATAGATAGAGTGAGGGCGATAGATAGATAGAGTGAGGGCGATAGATAGATAGAGTGAGGGCGATAGATAGATAGAGTGAGGGCGATAGATAGATAGAGTGAGGGCGATAGATAGAGTGAGGGCGATAGATAGAGTGAGGGCGATAGATAGAGTGAGGGCGATAGATAGAGTGAGGGCGATAGATAGAGTGAGGGCGATAGATAGAGTGAGGGCGATAGATAGAGTGAGGGCGATAGATAGAGTGAGGGCGATAGATAGAGTGAGGGCGATAGATAGAGTGAGGGCGATAGATAGATAGAGTGAGGGCGATAGATAGATAGAGTGAGGTGATAGATAGATAGATAGATAGATAGATAGATAGATAGGAGTGAGGGCGATAGATAGATAGGAGTGAGGGTGAACGATAGATAGGAGTGAGGGTGAACGATAGATAGAGTGAGGGCGATAGATAGATAGAGTGAGGGTGATAGATAGATTAGAGTGAGGGCGATAGATAGAGTGAGGGCGATAGATAGAGTGAGGGCGATAGATAGAGTGAGGGCGATAGATAGAGGGCGATAGAGTGAGGGCGATAGAGTGAGGGCGATAGAGTGAGGGCGATAGAGTGAGGGCGATAGAGTGAGGGCGATAGAGTGAGGGCGATAGAGTGAGGGCGATAGAGTGAGGGCGATAGAGTGAGGGCGATAGAGTGAGGGCGATAGATAGATAGAGTGAGGGCGATAGATAGATAGAGTGAGGGCGATAGATAGATAGAGTGAGGGCGATAGATAGATAGAGTGAGGGCGATAGATAGATTAGAGTGAGGGCGATAGATAGATTAGAGTGAGGGCGATAGATAGAGTGAGGGCGATAGAGTGAGGGCGATAGAGTGAGGGCGATAGAGTGAGGGCGATAGAGTGAGGGCGATAGAGTGAGGGCGATAGAGTGAGGGCGATAGAGTGAGGGCGATAGAGTGAGGGCGATAGAGTGAGGGCGATAGAGTGAGGGCGATAGAGTGAGGGCGATAGAGTGAGGGCGATAGAGTGAGGGCGATAGATAGATAGAGTGAGGGCGATAGATAGATAGAGTGAGGGCGATAGAGTGAGGGCGATAGATAGATAGAGTGAGGGCGATAGATAGATAGAGTGAGGGCGATAGATAGAGTGAGGGCGATAGATAGAGTGAGGGCGATAGATAGATTAGAGTGAGGGTGATAGATAGATTAGAGTGAGGGTGATAGATAGATTAGAGTGAGGGTGATAGATAGATTAGAGTGAGGGTGATAGATAGATTAGAGTGAGGGCGATAGAGTGAGGGCGATAGAGTGAGGGCGATAGATAGATAGAGTGAGGGCGATAGATAGATAGATAGAGTGAGGGCGATAGATAGATAGATAGAGTGAGGGCGATAGATAGATAGATAGAGTGAGGGCGATAGATAGATAGATAGAGTGAGGGCGATAGATAGATAGATAGAGTGAGGGCGATAGAGTGAGGGCGATAGATAGATAGATAGAGTGAGGGCGATAGATAGATAGATAGAGTGAGGGCGATAGATAGAGTGAGGGCGATAGATAGAGTGAGGGCGATAGATAGAGTGAGGGCGATAGATAGATAGAGTGAGGGCGATAGATAGAGTGAGGGCGATAGATAGATAGAGTGAGGGCGATAGATAGAGTGAGGGCGATAGATAGATAGAGTGAGGGCGATAGAGTGAGGGCGATAGATAGATAGAGTGAGGGCGATAGATAGATAGAGTGAGGGCGATAGATAGATAGAGTGAGGGCGATAGATAGATAGAGTGAGGGCGATAGAGTGAGGGCGATAGATAGATAGAGTGAGGGCGATAGAGTGAGGGCGATAGATAGATAGAGTGAGGGCGATAGAGTGAGGGCGATAGATAGATAGAGTGAGGGCGATAGAGTGAGGGCGATAGATAGATAGAGTGAGGGCGATAGATAGAGTGAGGGCGTTGATAGATAGAGTGAGGGCGATAGATAGAGTGAGGGCGATAGATAGATAGAGTGAGGGCGATAGATAGATAGAGTGAGGGCGATAGATAGATAGAGTGAGGGCGATAGAGTGAGGGCGATAGATAGATAGAGTGAGGGCGATAGAGTGAGGGCGATAGATAGATAGAGTGAGGGCGATAGAGTGAGGGCGATAGATAGATAGAGTGAGGGCGATAGAGTGAGGGCGATAGATAGATAGAGTGAGGGCGATAGATAGAGTGAGGGCGTTGATAGATAGAGTGAGGGCGATAGATAGAGTGAGGGCGATAGATAGAGTGAGGGCGATAGATAGAGTGAGGGCGATAGATAGAGTGAGGGCGATAGATAGAGTGAGGGCGATAGATAGATAGATAGAGTGAGGGCGATAGATAGATAGATAGAGTGAGGGCGATAGAGTGAGGGCGATAGATAGATAGATAGAGTGAGGGCGATAGATAGATAGATAGAGTGAGGGCGATAGATAGAGTGAGGGCGATAGATAGAGTGAGGGCGATAGATAGAGTGAGGGCGATAGATAGATAGAGTGAGGGCGATAGATAGAGTGAGGGCGATAGATAGATAGAGTGAGGGCGATAGATAGAGTGAGGGCGATAGATAGATAGAGTGAGGGCGATAGAGTGAGGGCGATAGATAGATAGAGTGAGGGCGATAGATAGATAGAGTGAGGGCGATAGATAGATAGAGTGAGGGCAATAGATAAATAGAGTGAGGGCAATAGATAAATAGAGTGAGGGCAATAGATAAATAGAGTGAGGGCGATAGATAGAATGATGGTGATAGATAGAATGATGGTGATAGATAGAGTGAGGGCGATAGATAGATAGAATGAGGGCAATAGATAAATAGAGTGAGGGCAATAGATAAATAGAGTGAGGGCGATAGATAGAATGATGGTGATAGATAGAATGATGGTGATAGATAGAGAGTGAGGGCGAGAGATCGATAGAGTGAGGCATGAGGCAGATAGATCGATAGAGTGAGGGCGACAGATAGAGTGAGGGCGACAGATAGATAGATAGAGGGCGAGAGATAGAGTGAGGGCGAGAGATAGAGTGAGGGCGAGAGATAGAGTGAGGGCGATAGAGTGAGGGCGATAGAGTGAGGGCGATAGAGTGAGGGCGATAGAGTGAGGGCGATAGAGTGAGGGCGATAGAGTGAGGGCGATAGATAGAGTGAGGGCGATAGATAGATAGATAGAGTGAGGGCGATAGATAGAGTGAGGGCGATAGATAGATAGAGTGAGGGCGATAGATAGATAGAATGAGGGCAATAGATAGATAGAATGAGGGCAATAGATAGATAGAATGAGGGCAATAGATAGATAGAATGAGGGCAATAGATAGATAGAATGATGGTGATAGATAGAGTGAGGGCGATAGATAGAATGATGGTGATAGATAGAATGATGGTGATAGATAGAGAGTGAGGGCGAGAGATCGATAGAGTGAGGCATGAGGCAGATAGATCGATAGAGTGAGGGCGACAGATAGAGTGAGGGCGACAGATAGATAGATAGAGGGCGAGAGATAGAGTGAGGGCGAGAGATAGAGTGAGGGCGATAGAGTGAGGGCGATAGAGTGAGGGCGATAGAGTGAGGGCGATAGAGTGAGGGCGATAGAGTGAGGGCGATAGAGTGAGGGCGATAGAGTGAGGGCGATAGAGTGAGGGCGATAGATAGAGTGAGGGCGATAGATAGATAGATAGAGTGAGGGCGATAGATAGAGTGAGGGCGATAGATAGATAGAGTGAGGGCGATAGATAGAGTGAGGGCGATAGATAGATAGAGTGAGGGCGATAGATAGATAGAATGAGGGCAATAGATAGATAGAATGAGGGCAATAGATAGATAGAATGAGGGCAATAGATAGATAGAATGAGGGCAATAGATAGATAGAATGATGGTGATAGATAGAGTGAGGGCGATAGATAGAGTGAGGGCGAGAGATAGAGTGAGGGCGAGAGATAGATAGAGTGAGGGCAATAGATAAATAGAGTGAGGGCAATAGATAAATAGAGTGAGGGCAATAGATAGATAGAGTGAGGGCGATAGATAGAGGGCGAGAGATAGATAGATAGAGTGAGGGCGATAGATAGAGTGAGGGCGATAGATAGAGTGAGGGCGATAGATAGAGTGAGGGCGATAGATAGAGTGAGGGCGATAGATAAATAGAGTGAGGGCGATAGATAAATAGAGTGAGGGCAATAGATAAATAGAGTGAGGGCAATAGATAAATAGAGTGAGGGCGATAGAGTGAGGGCGATAGAGTGAGGGCGATAGAGTGAGGGCGATAGAGTGAGGGCGATAGAGTGAGGGCGATAGAGTGAGGGCGATAGAGTGAGGGCGATAGAGTGAGGGCGATAGAGTGAGGGCGATAGAGTGAGGGCGATAGAGTGAGGGCGATAGAGTGAGGGCGATAGAGTGAGGGCGATAGAGTGAGGGCGATAGATAGATAGAATGAGGGCAATAGATAAATAGAGTGAGGGCGATAGATAGATAGAGTGAGGGCGATAGATAGATAGAATGAGGGCAATAGATAAATAGAGTGAGGGCAATAGATAAATAGAGTGAGGGCAATAGATAAATAGAGTGAGGGCGATAGAGTGAGGGCGATAGAGTGAGGGCGATAGAGTGAGGGCGATAGAGTGAGGGCGATAGAGTGAGGGCGATAGAGTGAGGGCGATAGAGTGAGGGCGATAGAGTGAGGGCGATAGAGTGAGGGCGATAGAGTGAGGGCGATAGAGTGAGGGCGATAGAGTGAGGGCGATAGAGTGAGGGCGATAGATAGAGTGAGGGCGATAGATAGATAGATAGAGTGAGGGCGATAGATAGAGTGAGGGCGATAGATAGATAGAGTGAGGGCGATAGATAGATAGAATGAGGGCAATAGATAGATAGAATGAGGGCAATAGATAGATAGAATGAGGGCAATAGATAGATAGAATGAGGGCAATAGATAGATAGAATGATGGTGATAGATAGAGTGAGGGCGATAGATAGAATGATGGTGATAGATAGAATGATGGTGATAGATAGAGAGTGAGGGCGAGAGATCGATAGAGTGAGGCATGAGGCAGATAGATCGATAGAGTGAGGGCGACAGATAGAGTGAGGGCGACAGATAGATAGATAGAGGGCGAGAGATAGAGTGAGGGCGAGAGATAGAGTGAGGGCGATAGAGTGAGGGCGATAGAGTGAGGGCGATAGAGTGAGGGCGATAGAGTGAGGGCGATAGAGTGAGGGCGATAGAGTGAGGGCGATAGAGTGAGGGCGATAGAGTGAGGGCGATAGATAGAGTGAGGGCGATAGATAGATAGATAGAGTGAGGGCGATAGATAGAGTGAGGGCGATAGATAGATAGAGTGAGGGCGATAGATAGAGTGAGGGCGATAGATAGATAGAGTGAGGGCGATAGATAGATAGAATGAGGGCAATAGATAGATAGAATGAGGGCAATAGATAGATAGAATGAGGGCAATAGATAGATAGAATGAGGGCAATAGATAGATAGAATGATGGTGATAGATAGAGTGAGGGCGATAGATAGAGTGAGGGCGAGAGATAGAGTGAGGGCGAGAGATAGATAGAGTGAGGGCAATAGATAAATAGAGTGAGGGCAATAGATAAATAGAGTGAGGGCAATAGATAGATAGAGTGAGGGCGATAGATAGAGGGCGAGAGATAGATAGATAGAGTGAGGGCGATAGATAGAGTGAGGGCGATAGATAGAGTGAGGGCGATAGATAGAGTGAGGGCGATAGATAGAGTGAGGGCGATAGATAAATAGAGTGAGGGCGATAGATAAATAGAGTGAGGGCAATAGATAAATAGAGTGAGGGCAATAGATAAATAGAGTGAGGGCGATAGAGTGAGGGCGATAGAGTGAGGGCGATAGAGTGAGGGCGATAGAGTGAGGGCGATAGAGTGAGGGCGATAGAGTGAGGGCGATAGAGTGAGGGCGATAGAGTGAGGGCGATAGAGTGAGGGCGATAGAGTGAGGGCGATAGAGTGAGGGCGATAGAGTGAGGGCGATAGAGTGAGGGCGATAGAGTGAGGGCGATAGAGTGAGGGCGATAGATAGATAGAATGAGGGCAATAGATAAATAGAGTGAGGGCGATAGATAGATAGAGTGAGGGCGATAGATAGATAGAATGAGGGCAATAGATAAATAGAGTGAGGGCAATAGATAAATAGAGTGAGGGCAATAGATAAATAGAGTGAGGGCGATAGAGTGAGGGCGATAGAGTGAGGGCGATAGAGTGAGGGCGATAGAGTGAGGGCGATAGAGTGAGGGCGATAGAGTGAGGGCGATAGAGTGAGGGCGATAGAGTGAGGGCGATAGAGTGAGGGCGATAGAGTGAGGGCGATAGAGTGAGGGCGATAGAGTGAGGGCGATAGAGTGAGGGCGATAGAGTGAGGGCGATAGAGTGAGGGCGATAGAGTGAGGGCGATAGATAGATAGAATGAGGGCAATAGATAAATAGAGTGAGGGCGATAGATAGATAGAGTGAGGGCGATAGATAGATAGAATGAGGGCAATAGATAAATAGAGTGAGGGCGATAGATAGAGTGAGGGCGATAGATAGAGTGAGGGCGATAGATAGAGTGAGGGCGATAGATAGAGTGAGGGCGATAGATAGAGTGAGGGCGATAGATAGAGTGAGGGCGATAGATAGAGTGAGGGCGATAGATAGAGTGAGGGCGATAGAGTGAGGGCGATAGAGTGAGGGCGATAGAGTGAGGGCGATAGAGTGAGGGCGATAGAGTGAGGGCGATAGAGTGAGGGCGATAGAGTGAGGGCGATAGAGTGAGGGCGATAGAGTGAGGGCGATAGAGTGAGGGCGATAGAGTGAGGGCGATAGAGTGAGGGCGATAGAGTGAGGGCGATAGAGTGAGGGCGATAGAGTGAGGGCGATAGAGTGAGGGCGATAGAGTGAGGGCGATAGATAGAGTGAGGGCGATAGATAGAGTGAGGGCGATAGATAGAGTGAGGGCGATAGATAGAGTGAGGGCGATAGATAGAGTGAGGGCGATAGATAGAGTGAGGGCGATAGATAGAGTGAGGGCGATAGATAGAGTGAGGGCGATAGATAGAGTGAGGGCGATAGATAGAGTGAGGGCGATAGATAGAGTGAGGGCGATAGATAGAGTGAGGGCGATAGATAGAGTGAGGGCGATAGATAGAGTGAGGGCGATAGATAGAGTGAGGGCGATAGAGTGAGGGCGATAGATAGAGTGAGGGCGAGAGATAGAGTGAGGGCGAGAGATAGAGTGAGGGCGAGAGATAGAGTGAGGGCGATAGATAGAGTGAGGGCGATAGATAGAGTGAGGGCGATAGATAGAGTGAGGGCGATAGATAGAGTGAGGGCGATAGATAGATAGAGTGAGGGCGATAGATAGATAGAGTGAGGGCGATAGATAGATAGAATGAGGGCAATAGATAAATAGAGTGAGGGCAATAGATAAATAGAGTGAGGGCAATAGATAAATAGAGTGAGGGCGATAGATAGAATGATGGTGATAGATAGAATGATGGTGATAGATAGAGTGAGGGCGATAGATAGATAGAATGAGGGCAATAGATAAATAGAGTGAGGGCAATAGATAAATAGAGTGAGGGCGATAGATAGAATGATGGTGATAGATAGAATGATGGTGATAGATAGAGAGTGAGGGCGAGAGATCGATAGAGTGAGGCATGAGGCAGATAGATCGATAGAGTGAGGGCGACAGATAGAGTGAGGGCGACAGATAGATAGATAGAGGGCGAGAGATAGAGTGAGGGCGAGAGATAGAGTGAGGGCGATAGATAGAGAGTGAGGGCGATAGATAGATAGAGAGTGAGGGCGACAGATAGATAGATAGAGGGCGAGAGATAGAGTGAGGGCGATAGATAGATAGAGAGTGAGGGCGATAGATAGATAGAGAGTGAGGGCGATAGATAGATAGAGAGTGAGGGCGATAGATAGATAGATAGATAGATAGATAGATAGATAGGAGTGAGGGTGAACGATAGATAGAGTGAGGGCGATCGATAGATAGAGTGAGGGCGATAGATAGATAGAGTGAGGGCGATAGATAGATAGAGTGAGGGCGATAGATAGACAGAGTGAGGGCGACAGATAGACAGAGTGAGGGCGACAGATAGACAGAGTGAGGGCGACAGATAGACAGAGTGAGGGCGACAGATAGACAGAGTGAGGGCGACAGATAGACAGAGTGAAGGCGATAGATAGATGTGTGTGGTTGTGTGTGGTTGTGGGTGTGGTTGTGGGTGTGGTTGTGTGTGGTTGTGTGTGTGGTTGTGTGTGGTTGTGTGTGGTTGTGTGTGTGGTTGTGTGTGTTTGTATGTGTGTGTGGGTGTGTGTGGTTGTGTGTGTTTGGGTGTGTGGTTGTGTGTGGCTGTGTGTGGTTGTGTGTATGTGGTTGTGTGTGTGGTTGTGTGTGTGGTTGTGTGTGTGTGGTTGTGTGTGGGCTTGTGGTTGTGTGTGGTTGTGTGTGTGGTTGGGTGTGTGGTTGGGTGTGATTGTGTGTGTGTGTGTGGGTGTGATTGTGTGTGTGTGTGGTTGTGTGTGCGTGGTTGTGTGTGTGGTTGTGTGTTTGTGTGGTTGTGTGTGGTTGTGTGTGGTTGGGTGTGGTTGGGTGTGTTTGGGTGTGTGGTTGTGTGGCTGTGTGTGGTTGTGTGTATGTGGTTGTGTGTGTGGTTGTGTGTGTGGTTGTGTGTGTGGTTGTGTGGGTGGTTGTGTGTGGGCTTGTGGTTGTGTGTGTGGTTGGGTGTGATTGTGTGTGTGTGTGTGTGATTGTGTGTGTGTGGTTGTGTGTGTGGTTGCGTGTGAGATGGTGTGTGTGGTGTGGTTGTGTGTTTGTGTGGTTGTATGTGTGTGTGTGTGCATGGTTCTATGTATGTGTGTGCAGTTAGAGAAGGATGTATGTGGAAGAGAGCAGCAGATCAGAACAGGAGAAGAGAACAGGGAGTTGGAGAAAGAGGTGGGTGGAAGAGAACAGCAGATCAGCACGGGAGAAAAGAACAGGGAGTTAAAGAAGGAGGTGAAGTGGAAGAGAGCAGCAGATCAGAACAGGAGAAGAGAACAGGGAGTTAAAGAAGGAGGTGGGGTGGAAGAGAGCAGCAGATCAGCATAGGAGAAGAGAACAGGGAGTTAAAGAAGGAAGCGGGTGGAAGAGAACAGCAGATCAGCACGGGAGAAAAAACCAGGGAGTTAAAGAAGGATGCGGGGTGGAAGAGAGCAGCAGATCAGCACGGGAGAAAAGAACAGGGAGTTAAAGAAGGAGACGGTGGAAGAGAGCAGCAGCTCAGCACAGCAAAAGAGAACAGGGAGTTAAAGAAGGAGGCGGGTGGAATAGAGCAGCAGATCAGCACAGGAGAAAAGAACAGGGAGTTAAAGAAGGAGGCGGGGTGGAAGAGAGCAGCAGATCAGCAGAGGAGAAGAGACCAGAGAGTTAAAGAAGGAGACGGTGGAAGAGAGCAGCAGCTCAGCACAGCAAAAGAGAACAGGGAGTTAAAGAAGGAGGTGGGGTGGAAGAGAGCAGCAGATCAGCACAGGAGAAGAGAAGAGAACAGGGAGTTGGAGAAGGAGGTGGGTGGAAGAGAGGAGCAGATCAGCACAGCAGAAGAGAACAGGGAGTTAAAGAAGGAGGTGGGGTGGAAGAGAGCAGCAGATCAGCACAGGAGAAGAGAAGAGAACAGGGAGTTAGAGAAGGAGGTGGGTGGAAGAGAGCAGCAGATCAGCACAGGAGAAGAAAAGAGAACAGGGAGTTAGAGAAAGAGGCGGGTGGAAGAGAGCAGCAGATCAGCTCTGGAGAAGAGAAGTGAACAGGGAGTTAGAGAAGGAGGTGGGTGGAAGAGAGCAGCAGATCAGCACAGGAGAAGAGAAGAGAACGGAGTTAGAGAAGGAGGTGGGTGGAAGAGAGGAGCAGATCAGCACAGCAGAAGAGAACAGGGAGTTAGAGAAAGAGGCGGGTGGAAGAGAACAGCAGATTAGCACAGGAGAAGAAAACAGGGAGTTAAAGAAGGAGGCAGGGTGGAAGAGAGCAGCAGATCACAACGGGAGAAGAGAAGGGAACAGGGAGTTAGAGAAGGAGGTGGGTGGAAGAGAGGGAGCGTGATAGAGGGAGGGAGGGCGATAGATAGATAAAAGTGAGGGAGGGCGATAGATAGAGTGAGTGAGGGCGATAGATAAAGTGAGTGAGGGCGGTAGAGTGAGTGAGGGCGGTAGAGTGAGTGAGGGCGGTAGAGTGAGTGAGGGCGGTAGAGTGAGTGAGGGCGGTAGAGTGAGTGAGGGCGGTAGAGTGAGTGAGGGCTGTAGAGTGAGTGAGGGTGTGAGGGCGGAAGAGTCGTAGAGTGAGGACGTGAGGGCGGTAGAGTGGTAGAGTGAGGGCGGTAGAGTGGTAGAGGGAGGGCAGTTCCTTCTACAGCGCCCTCGACAATAGCAGTTGAAGCGTCCACAGTACTTTCAGGATTTCATATAGGATTGCTAGGAACCAGATCAGTCTGAGTGCCGACCAAAATAGTCTTCATTGTACCAAATGATTTTGTATTTTTAACACGATTTTCAAGTTGGGATCCCTTTATGTTCTTAGGGTTTTGTGCACCAGCACCCCGCTTCCGTTTAGCTGGTGGCTCTGGCGCTTTTCTTAAATCAGAGCATTTACAACCCCGAGCTCTGGTGGTAGTGCTGGGTACTTCTGGAGTCATAGATAGTGGATGTTCCAAAACTATAACAGAAGAATTTAGTGAGACATTTGAAGGCGTTGCAGGTAATGATCTTTATGTAGGAGCCCCAAAACAGGGTCAGAGGTACCCAACAAAGACCGTCTCTGAAAATTCAATGGATCCAGAGAGAGACGTTGTTCTGTTATTTCTATTTGGTGGGTCAATAATGACTCTGCCCTGACTAAGAAAGCGTTCAATGTACCAACAACTCACTTTTCCTTATTAATTATTTTGCCTTAAAACGCTGGGCCTTGAAAACGCAAACTCCAAGAACCCCCACAGATATATGTAAATGTTGTGCAACAGTACCTGCACGCTACTGCTTGTTGCCACACAAATGTCCGGATATCCAGATGTCAAGGGGGAGGCCCAGCCTCCTCCAGGCTCTGCTGGGCGCAGAAGGGCCCGCCCTTGGCCCGGGCTTTGCCCTGGCGCAGCCCGGGCACACCCGCGCGTGTCCCGCGCTGCGGGTGTCCGCTGCCTCTTGTAGCGCCAACTGGTGCTAATTGGTGACGTGTGAGGCTGGATGCCACAGTTGCAGGTGAGCTGGTCCTTGTAGTCTCCCCCTGTTCTCAATCACCGCAGTATAGCTCAGGGCTTAGACAGGGCACAGGCAGCAGTGTTGGCGACGGAGTTGGGTAAGAGCATCCCGCGCTGCTGGTGCCCGCGGCCTCTTTGTAGCACCTCCTGGTGCTAATTGGTGACGTGTGAGGCCGGGCGCCGCAGTTGCAGGTGAGCTGGTCCTTTTAGTCTCCCCCTGTTCTCAATCACCGCAGTAGAGCTCAGGGTTTAGGCAGTGCACAGGAAGCAGTGTATTCTGCTAGGGACTGACACACGAATCAAGCAGGCCAATCATGGAAATGTCAATCCATACACATTTTACTACAGGAGCACCTGCACTTTACCACTGATCGATTCAAAAGGGGGTGGCGATGGACAGAGTATCTGAATTAAGCAGAACACTCCTACCCAGTCAAAAGATCAGGGCTTGATCCATCACCGTTTTTTAGCTCACTGCACCATCCCAGTTCAGAACCTGGCTACATGCAAATTAGTCTGACCCTGGCCCAGTGCATCATGGGAACAGGGCAGACCAAACTACCAAGCCAATTCTTTACTGGAAAGGAAACAAGCTTCCGGGGACCGGTTTCTGGCATTACAGCCGTCTTCGGCCCGGCTTGCTTGAATCCTGATGGTGCAGTGAGCAAGGGACTCACATCTGAGCATACCCTTCCACACGTGGTGGCCAAAACGATTCAAAAGGGGGTGGCGATGGACAGAGTATCTGAATTAAGCAGAACACTCCTACCCAGTCAAAAGATCAGGGCTTGATCCATCACCGTTTTTTATCTCACTGCACCATCCCAGTTCAGAACCTGGCTACATGCAAATTAGTCTGACCCTGGCCCAGTGCATCATGGGAACAGGGCAGAATTGGCTTGGTAGTTTGGTCTGCCCTGTTCCCATGATGCACTGGGACAGGGACAGACTAATTTGCATATAGCCAGGTTCTGAGCTGGGATGGGGCAGTGAGATAAATAACGGTGATGGATCAAGCCCTGATCTTTGGACTGGGTAAGAGTGGTCTGCTTAATTCAGACACTCTGTTCATCACCACCCCCTTTTCTGAATCGTTTTTGGCCACTACAGGTGTGGCAGGGTATACTCAGACATGAGTCCCTTTCTCACTGCTCCATCAGGATTCAAGCAAGCCGGGCCGAAGAGGCTGAAATGCCAGAAACCGGTCCCCGGTAGCTTGTCTCCTTTCTGGTGAAGAATTGGCTTGGTAGTTTGGTCTGCCCTGTTCCCATGATGCACTGAGCCAGGGACAGACTAATTTGCATATAGCCAGGTTCTGAGCTGGGATGGGGCAGTGAGATAAATAACGGTGATGGATCAAGCCCTGATCTTTGGACTGGGTAAGAGTGGTCTGCTTAATTCAGACACTCTGTTCATCACCACCCCCTTTTCTGAATCCTTTACCACTGATCAGCAGTACAAAAAGTGTGCAGAAACGCTAAGTCAGCAAAAACAGAGTCAGAACCGGGAGGTCAGAAAGCAAAAACTCTGGGGAAACACGCCAAAAGATGCCAAGTCTAACACATGGTTTTAGATTTTTCATGTCAGTTACATCAAGCACTTTTAAATAGAGAGCTCCTCCGGAGTTGCACACAGTGACAGTTACATAACATGAATTAGAACGGGATCATGAGGTTGGGTCAAGTGTGGGGAGACTGTTGCCTATTGACTCGTATGTTGCTCGCTAGTCACATCAAACACACACATCTAGTTCTAAAGAGAGCGCTTTCGTAGTTGTTCCAAGTGATGGCTAAAGTCATCCGATTTAGAACGGGTATACTGAGGTTGGGTCAAGTACTTGAAGACCGCTTGTTTGGTTGTCACTGCGCCGGATGTTCTTACATGCACCTTTCGTAGAGGTACAATTTATTTACATCAGTTGTTTTCCATTTCAGATTGAGCTTGGTCTAAAGCAAGTGAGATATAGCGTTGCAGCAGGTGCCATAGCTTGAAGAGTGGCTCCTTGTGATCCATGCAGAGTTTTTGAGGAAATAACGTTGTATTCATCAGAATAAGTTAGTTAGAAGACAATAGCCAATGTTTATGTTTTTGGTATATGCAAAAACAACAGTTGATGGACAGAATGCAGAACAATGTCATACATTCACCCCAGTGCAGAGATCTGGGCCTAATCCATTGTTTTTTTGATCACCACACCACCCCAGTTCAGACATGGCCATATGCAAATCAGCCTCGACCCTGTGCCTCATGGGAACAGTCCAGCCCGAACTGCCAAGCCATGTCTTCCCTGGACCGGAATCAAGCATCCTAGGACCGATTTCTGGCTATCAGCCGTCTTCAGCCAGGATAGCTTGACTCCAGTGGCGTAGAGAGCACGGGACCCACGTCTGAGCATACCCGTCCCACTCAGGGTGAAAAATGCAAAAACAACAGTTGATGGACAGAATGCAGAACAATGTCATACATTCACCCCAGTACAGAGATCTGGGCCTAAATCCATCATTTATTTGCTCACCACACCACCCCAGTTCAGACATGGCCATATGCAAATCAGCCTGGACGCTGTGCCTCATGGGAACAGTCCAGCCTGAACTGCCAAACCATGTCTTTCCTGGACTGGAATCAAGCATCCTAGAACCAGTGTCTGGCTATCAGCTGTCTTCAGCCAGGATAGCTTGACTCCAGTGGCGTGGAGAGCACTGGACACACGTCTGAGCATACCCGTCCCACTCGGGGTGACAAATGCAAAAACAACAGTTGATGTTTCCAATCCAGGGAACAAATGGCTTGGCAGTTCGGGCTGGACTGTTCCCATGAGGCACAGGGTCAGACTGATTTGCATATGGCCATGTCTGAACTGGGGTGGTGGAGTGAGCTAAAGAATGGTGACGGTTTAAACCCAGATCAGTTGACTGGGGGTGAGTTTGATTTGCTCAAGCGCTCCATCCATCATCCCCTTTGGTATCGCTTTGTTCGCCCTAAGTTGGCTGGGTATGCCCAGACGTGGGTCCCTTGCTCACTCTACCACTGGATTCAAGATAGCCTGACTGATGAGGATTATGAATCCGAAACCGGTCCCAGGATGCTTGTTTCCGGTCCAGGGAAGACATGGCTTGCCAGTTCGAGCTGGACTGTTCCCATGAGGCACAGGGTCAGACTGATTTGCATATGGCCATGTCTGAACTGGGGTGGTGGAGTGACCTAAAGAATGGTGATGGATTAACCCAGATCAGTTGACTGGGGGTGAGTTTTTCATTTGCTCAAGCGCTCCGTCCATCATCCCCTTTGGTATCGCTTTGTTCGCCCTAAGTTGGCAGGGTATGCCCCCTACGGCCCCCACCCCCCGCCGGAAGTGACATCACTGGGGACCCCCAGGGTCCCGCACACTAGACCACTCATTGGGGGTCTGTGCCATCCTGTGGCACTAAGGGTGGCCGCCCTCTTAGGTGGCCCCCTGCGGTGGCCCGGGGCAGCCTGGCATAGTGCCAATATCGGCCCATACCCCAAACCACTCACAACAATTTCTCTTAATAACAGACACCACACAATGTTTTGTTGGAGAAAGTTGTTGCAGCTTTATTTGCATAAAGACTATGACCAACTCTGCACATCCCTCTCTTCTTACACAGACACCCCACCCTACCCTTCCTCTCCCTGGGGCACTATGATAATTGTGCTTTTAGAATGATATATGCAATTGGAACAAGCACATTGTGATTAAATAACTGTGTTGAAGCATTTGTTTTTTGTTTTTTTATTTGTGTTTGATGAATTTTTAAAGTATTTGCTTGTGTACTTCTGATACTTCCCGCTGGGACCCCTTTGTTTGTATCACACCGCTGAAGTGCAGCCTCGGAGACTGAGCCCCAGTGCTCAAAAGTTACAGCTGAGCCTACTGGACCCGGGAGCCTGTTGGAGGGCTATTTGGCCTCCCAGATGGAATTTATTGCCAGAAGAAGGCAACCACTGGTTTAAATGCCACCAGAGACCAGTTGCTGGTCTTTGGCTGGGCCCCATCAGGACTTTGAGGGACATCGACCTCTTGAGGGCCCCTTGTCACCGGGCCTATAACTGCGGTATCCTTGAACATCTTCCTCCTCCTACATGCTATGCATCAGGATCACTTCATGGAATTCAACACCATTTCCCACTGCACCCTAGCCACCAGGCTCCGCGATGCCCTCAACTGGATCCACTCCTTACTCATCAGCAGAACTCAGCAGGTCAGACTCCTCCCTACCTCTCGGAACTGACAGAGACGGACTGTGGAGTGCCCCAGTGCTCCTCCCTCAAACCTCTTCAAAGTCTGCATGGGCCCCCTCGCAACCATTGTCAGGAACCACGGACTCAACATCGTCTCATATGCCGGTGGCAGCTCCTCAACTCCCAGTGCTAGTCGCCTGGACTCCTGATCTGAAGCCTCAGGAACATAACAGGCATCCAACAACCATGCATCTGCACCTGCACTCTGACATCTGTAAGTCCACCCTTCCAAGTAGTGCCACCTCCGTCCTGGACTCTTGGAAGTAGGCTTAAGGTGCTTGCAGGCTTATGTGGATCCAGCGGAACCGCCACTTGTCCACTGCTGCGCAGCGCAAACCCCAATCAGAACAGATGCATATCCATTGATGCATGGATTAGACCTGTTTCAAAACTCACATTCCAGCCAACATTGCCTACAGAACTGCGGCTACACAACACATCCTCAGCTCAGACCCTCACATCTCTCATCAATGGCAGCCTCGATGATGATTACAGACTCCGCATCGCAGCCTCGCAGCTCCTCGGAACTGATGAATCGCCTTGACTGTGTGACGCATCCCAGACTCCAAACTTTGCATCACAAGCACCTCGATGTCTACGCAACAGAACCTTGCACCCCAGCTTTACCGCATCTTGGAATCGATGCATCACTTCGATTGTGTAATGCATCATTGACATGGATCCACGCAATGCTCTGAAAACCAAGATTTAAGGTACTCGGTTCAGCGGCCCTACCTAGGTCCCTGTGACTGGCCTGCACTCCATCATGGTTGGCTTGAAATTGTGACTTTGGGAAAGATGTACAAAGCATTTTTCTAGTCACAAACGATTCGGTTCGCAGAATCGGTTTATTTTATTTGCGACTGGAAAAATGTTTTACAAGTGTACAAAATGTGGATCACATTTTGCATTTGCTGTCTGGTATCTGGAAGGGTCTTGTTTAGGGTGTCCCTTTCAATTACTGAATCGGTAGGGTATGTATTACTGTTTTGCGACTAAAATCTGGTTGCAAACAGTAATACTTCACCACCAGTTTGAAACTGATGGTAACCCTTTCCTTTCACAAGGGGGAAGGGGTCCCCAAGGGACCTCTTCTCCTTTGGGAATGTAAATAATGATATTTTTTTTAGGTTTCATTTTTGTTTCATGATACTTCAAGGGGTGAGGATGTGGTCTAACAGCTAGAGCAGTCAACCTCAAAGCTGGGGCACTGGGTTCGAGTCTCGGAATGGACGCTCAACATCCTATGATTCAAGGCAAATTACTTAAGCTCCCAGTGCCTAACAAAAATGAATGCTCATGTAAAGCGATCTGATGCCTTCGGATCGAGTTTGCTCTGTATAAAACTCCCCCAAAAAAGTTTTTAAAAATTCTATTTAAATGCATCACATTTTTCTGTAAGGAAACTAATTGTAAGTCAAGTAGAACTGTTTGGTGTAGTAATGAATGGATGTGGTTATCCGTAAAGAAGTTTAACGCCAATAGATACTTTTAACTGTTTCTCAGTAGCATTTATCTTCCTCACAAATCCGAAAGCAGATTGAATCCTGAAGGAAAGTTCTCAGCTGTGGGTCAATACACTGCAACCTGCAGGTGGGACGTTTTCACCTGGTTTATGTGAATGTAGCTATGAGTTAAGATGCAGCAATGGAGGAAGGCACAGTGATGGCTTCTACTGCTTCCATGGTATCTATTCTCTCGTGTCCCAGCGTAACCCCCTCCCCTGCCTTAACCAGGACTGATGTTTGCCCACTTTATGGCTGCTGCTTTAATGTGTTGGAGGGTGCTGTACCAATCTGTTCCACGCAAGTATCGGGCCATGACATGCAGGGAGATGGGTAAGGGGCTTCACACCATGAAGAAACTCCAAAAGATTATGGCCAGGTTCATTCACCACTGGGGCTGATGCGACTACTCCTATAACTCTGTTTACCTGGAGACCAGGTGCCCCGGGGTTTCAATATCCACATCCCATGAGGGCTTCACCCCACTGAAACATTCACAAAGAGAGTTTAATACATTCTAACCGCCTCATCTCTACTCTCACCCTGCTCTCTGGGTTCGCCCTACACCCTCTCCAATTAGCGCCATATGCCTGCTGTCCTCAGAAACAGTTGCTCCTCCACAGATTACAACTTCCTGTGTTCCTGAGGGTAACAAAGGTGTGTCGTCCTACTCCAGACTCTAGGCGGTCATCATCCCAGACAGATTAGGTTTTGGTTCCCTGTTCACTTTACGGTAAAGACTGGACCTCATTTTCCTTCTATGACTCTGAGAGCCCTGAAGAAGACCAAGGCACACAGGGATATAGG
Source organism: Lissotriton helveticus (assembly GCF_964261635.1). Lineage (NCBI taxonomy): Eukaryota > Metazoa > Chordata > Amphibia > Caudata > Salamandridae > Lissotriton > Lissotriton helveticus. The sequence continues at coordinate 1,028,746,778 of NC_136063.1, forward strand.
GGTTAAACACGTGTGGGGTGGGCGCAGTCCAGAAGGTTCCTCATACGGAAAGTACATCTAATACCAGCAACAACAGGAAGCTTAGGGTTTCAACATTAGTTCATGAACTGTTAAGAAAACAACAACCAGCTAAAGCATTCTCAATCGAAGAGGGATAAACTAATAATACTGTTATATTTGATATGAAATAAATCCTTTCTATTTTACTGAATACTGTTACATCTGTTCATTATTTTTGCTTCTGAATATATGAAGGCTTTGCTTATCTATTTGTTTTGTTTATTTATTTTGTCATCTGGGAGGCCTTACCTATACAGTCACATCAAACATAGTGCCCGGGATCCAAACCACTGCTAATAGAGTGACCCACTGGGACGCAAGACACTTATGAATACCAGGCACATGTAACATACATGTCCCATTCTAGGACAGCATAGATGGACACACAGGCCTTGGTGTAGATACTATTTCAGGTAAACAGTTGTGTATATTTGCTGTCTCCACCCATCTCTGCTGTTTATCCACCAGCAGAGTAAATAATAATATTCCTCTACTATTGATCCGGCCGATTAACAGGAAAACTACTTACCCGGCAACAGATAAGCCGCCGCCCAGACTCCACGACCCCTTTATCATGTGGTGTCATTGAAATGCGCACTTATGAAGTGAACTTTACCCCGGGCCACCACTTCTTGGGTGAGGGGGCGCAAACACACTGCATACAACTAGATGAAACAACACAACATAACCGACTAGAACACAAACTCACACATGACACAACCATTGTGCTCCACCAGAGAAGACCTTTTTGTTTCTTTCTGCAGCTGTAGTTTGTATGTAATGGAAATATAAGAACTGTCATTAAAAAGCTCTAATGAGACCACAGCCTCAAAGCCTCACTGAACACAGGGTTTAACAATCTCTGCCATTCCAAGTCACACTTTTTTATTCTAAGTTCAACAAGAACGCATTGCTCGGCACCAAGTTCACAGTACAAGTCTCAGGGTACTTACATCTCTGTACTGAAGCTTCAAATTCTTCCAATAGGTCGAGTCTGGGAAGTTTCTTCAGTAAGTCTTGTGTGATCTCGAAGCCTTTTTGATCACCGTAATAATGAATCATAGTGTTTGAGACATCCATACTGTCGGCACTTTCAAGTAAAGATGTTGGGATCTTTTTCTGTCCAGCTTTTACGGCAGAGTCTGGTAACTGAAGCTTGAATTGCTTGAACTGTTTGCCAGATAGGTCTTCCAACAATTTATATATCACAACTCTGGCTGTCTCTGGGCTGCTTCCATCAGCCATTATAAAGCATGAACAGCGGTGGCTGCAATAAAAAAATGCATCTTTCAGGTGAATTTAGCTGAGATTCATTACACATAGTCAATGTTATGGAGGTCTGATTGGAATCATGACAACACGAGCCTCTGTGTAGGGCACTGGAGCCCTGGTAATCATATATACTTACACATAAAGACAGAGCCCTTAGATACTGATAACCTTACATATAGCAGCAGAGTCCGCCAGATTGAGAGCCTTACATTTATTGATTGAGCCCTTAGATACTGATAACCATACATCAAGCAGCAGAGGCCGCCATATTGAGAGCCTTAGGTAAAGCGACAGAGCCCTGACATTTCCAGAGCCTTACATTTATTGATTGAGCCCTTAGGTACTGATAACCTTACATATAGCAGCAGAGTCCGCCAGATTGAGAGCCTTACATTTATTGATTGAGCCCTTAGATACTGATAACCATACATCAAGCAGCAGAGGCCGCCATATTGAGAGCCTTAGGTAAAGCGACAGAGCCCTGACATTTCCAGAGCCTTACATTTATTGATTGAGCCCTTAGGTACTGATAACCTTACATATAGCAGCAGAGTCCGCAATATTGAGAACCTTACATTTAATGATTGAGCCATGACGTACTGATAACCTTACATATAGCAGCAGAGTCCGCCATATTGAGAACCTTACATTTATTGATTGAGCCATGACATACTGATAGCCTTACACATAGCAGCAGAGTCCAACATATTGGAGCCTTAAGTAAAGGAACAGAGCCCTGACATTTTCAGAGCCTTACATTTATCATTCAAGTCCTTACATACTGAAAACAGAACATAAATTAACAGAGCCATCGAAACACACAGCCTTAAATGTATCAATCACCCCAGGCATATGCATAGCCTTGAATATTCCAAAGGAGCGTGTCATGTTCAGAGCTTTGCATAGAGCGATAGAGCGCTGGCATTTTCAGAGCTTTGAGTAGAGTGATAGAGCCCTGTTATGTTCAGAAGTTTGAGTAGAGAGATAGAGCCCTGCCATGTTCAGAGCTTTGTATAGAGTGATAGAGCCCTGTTATGTTCAGAGCTTGAAGTAGAGTGATAGAGCTCTGCCATGTTCAGAGCTTTGAGTAGAGCGATAGAGCCCAGTCATGTTCAGAGCTTGGAGTAGTGATAGAGCCCTGTTATGTTCAGAGCTTGGAGTAGAGAGATAGAGCCCGGTCATGTTCAGAGCTTTGAGTAGAGCGATAGAGCCCAGTCATGTTCAGAGCGTTGCATAGAGAGAGAGCCCTGTCATGTTCAGAGCTTTGCATAGAGAAATAAAGCCCTGTAATGTTCAGAGCTTTGAGTAGAGATAGAGCCATGTCATGTTCAGAGCTTTGAGTAGAGCGATAGAGCCCTGTCATATTCCGAGCTTTAAGTAGAGAGATAGAGCCCTGTCATGTTCAGAGCTTTGCATAGAGAAATAAAGCCCTGTAATGTTCAGAGCTTTGAGTAGAGATAGAGCCATGTCATGTTCAGAGCTTTGATTAGAGCGATAGAGCCCTGTCATATTCAGAGCTTTGAGTAGAGAGATAGAGCCCTGTCATGTTCAGAGCTTTGAGTAGAGCGATAGAACCCGGTTATGTTCAGAGCTCTACCTACAGCCCCAACCCACGGAGTCTTTAAATACTCGCATACAGAGCCAAATAACACTCAAAGACTTGTACACAGCACCAGAGACCTGATATTTTCAAATTATTGTATATATTAACAAAGCCTTGATGTGATAGTGCCAGAGCCCTGCCATGTATAAAAAGACTTAGGGAATATCAGGAGAGTCCGTATATAACAGAGACAGTGCACATAGTAACAGTTGTAATAGAGTTGCTACATTTAGGTAAGTGTGGAGTTAGAGCTCATAGCAATTTACCCTGATACAACAGCAAGAGAGTTATGGCATACAGTAACAAAGCCCTGATGCTTTTGTGACAGAGTCTGATCATACAGTAATAGAGCCCTGATGCTATAGTGGCAGAGTCTGTTCACACAGTAACAGAGCCTTGATGCTATAGTTACAGAGTCTGATCGCACAGTAACTGAGCCTTGATGCTATAATGACAGAGCCTGATCGTACAGTAACAGAGCCCCAATGCTATAGTGACAGAGTCTGATCAGACAGTATCAGAGCCCCAATGCTATAATGACAGAGTCTGATCGTACAGTGACAGAGCCCTGATGCTGTGTTGAAAGAGTCTTATCATACAGTAACAGAGCCCCAAAGCTATAGTGACAGAGTCTGATAATATAGTAACAGAGTCCTAATGCTATAGTGACAGTCTCATTGTACAGTAACAGAGCCCTGATGCTATAGTGACAGAGTTTGATCATACAGCAACAAAGCCCTGATGCTATAGTGACAGAGTCTGATCATACAGTAACAGAGCCCTGATGCTATAGTGACAGAGTCTGATCATACAGCAACAAAGCCCAGATGCTATAGTGACAGTCTGATCATACAGTGACAGAGCCCTGATGCTGTGTTGAAAGAGGCTTATCATACAGTAACAGTGCCCCAATGCAATAGTGACAGAGTCTGATAATACAGTAACAGAGCTCCGATGCTAGAGTGACAGAGTCTGGTCAGTCAGTAACAGTGTTCTGATGCTATAGTGACAGAGTATGATCATACAATAACAGAGCCCCAATGCTATAGTCACAGAGTCTGATCGTACAGTAACAGAGCCCTGATGCTATAGTGACAGTCCGATCATACAGTAACAGAGCCCTGCTGCTATAGTGACAGAGTCTGATCATACAGTAATATGGCCCTGACAGAGTCAGATCAAACAGTAACAGCGCCCGGATGCAATAGTGGCAGAGTCTGATCAGACAGTAACAGAGCCCTGAGGCTATAGTGACAGAGTCTGATCATACAGTAACAGAGCCCTAATACTATTGTGAAAGCGTCTGATAATACCGTAAATGAAGGCCCTGATGCTATAGTGACAGAGTCTGATCATATAGTAACAGAGCCCAGATACTATAGTGACAGAGTCTGATCGTACAGTAACAGAGCCTTGATGCTATAGTGACAGAGTCTGATCAGACAGTAACAGAGCCCTGAGGCTATAGTGACAGTCTGGTTGTACAGTGACAGAGCCCTGATGCTATATAGAAAGAAGAGAGTGAGGGTATATACGCGTGTAAGTGTTATTATTTTATATTGCAAAAATATCAAGAATTAGCAGAGTGCGGTACAGGGTGAAAGGCACAGATACAGTCAACGTGTGACTGAAAGCGATGCTCATTCCTTGTTACTGTATCATGATGTTTTGTTCTGTAAAGTGATGTATCTTCAACTTAACGGCGATAAGCAAGCAAAAATAATGTGAAGTGATTGCTGTTTCAATAGACAATGAATGAATGAAGGAATAAATAGTTTACTAGTCAAATCCTTGAACACGACTCAACTCATACCATACAAAACATATTTTTTTAAATCAAAAACGTATTATGCATCAGCTGCAACCATTGCACATCTAAATGGTAAACCTTCTCATTATTTACTGCCCTTCATGACTATATGAATAACAATTTCAAATATAAATGATAAAAAGCAGTGAACCAGCCAGCCCAACGCCTTCCTAGAACCCAAGGAGTAATTGGTCGCAGTCGGACCTTTTCCCTGGTTGGTTATCGTGTGTGTTCTTTACGATGCGACCAGTTGGGATTCTGCAGATGAATACCATTATTCAAGACTATGAGCGCTTAAAGTGCCATGTGCAAGTTCATGGAGCGGGTAAATATAGGTGCTTTACTAAGTGGTCACTTGTAATTCTACCGATAAAGTGCCATTGTGCAAAACTATGTGCTGTTAAAGTGCCGATGTGCAGGACATAACTGCTGGTTTACGCAATTTTTGCCGTACCATAGCGGGATAGGGAGCAGCTACTATCGTTATCCCTAGCAACCCGTTCTTGCGTATCCATTTTACCCGCTCATGAAAGTTTACATAGCCTGACGGGAGTGGCAGAACCTTATATCAATTTCTCTGGCAGCCCTTACTAACCGACCCCGGGACCTACTAGAAACTTGTCCATCTCATCACAGCTCCCACAAGGTTCGCCCAACACACGACCTATTAACTAGACAACAACTTCCACCCTTAATTGGTTAGAGCATATAATGGTAAATTCCATGCATCCAGTGAACATTTTATACAGTTTTTCTCAATACAAGTGGCTGAAAGCGAAAGCATGTACTTGGGACTGTAACTAACTGATGCTAATTAATGAACTGGTGCCACAAACCGCCCACGAGAAAGAATGTGAGAAGACCTTGAAGAACTGGTTATGAAGGCTCAGACAGGCCACTATTTTTAAGTCGTCCTAGACAGCACTGTTGCTCCGAGACATGTTGCATATACTTTGTGGGCTTACAGCCCACCCACTACTTTTCATTTGTTTATGCCGGTGTCCTTTAAAAATCCTTGCTTCCGAGTGGTTGGTCTTTCCTCTTTGTCCCACCTTTTCTTCAATTGGTTACTCCCAGGAGCTGCCCCCTAGTACTTGTACTCTTCACTTTTCCCATGTTATTAATTATAAGAGGGACTACCTTTTCCATTTTTTAAGAGTACTGCCCACAAGTGTTCAAACTTTTCATTGCTTTATTACCACGGCGCCCGCTTTCATGTGTCACCATTGCGGCCATATTTTATCGCGTGCTCTTGACCTGAAAGTATTCAAGAGCTTTACAGGCGCACACAGGGAGAATAAATGATTTGTCCAGAATGCTGAGCCGATGGCGAGATTCTAACACGGTTCCTTGAGATCTAAAGTCGTCAGCTCTGGTCATTACGCCACATCCTCAAGCCAAATTATTACCTTGGGAGACAGTCATTTTAAGGTCAGGCAGATTATTTGGGCAACATACTATATTTCTAAATTAATGGATTGAACATCAAAACAAAAACATATTTCATTAGAAAATACTACTGTAAAGATTAAGTGAGGTTTAAATTATGATAACGTTCAAGAGTGTTAATTTCCATGAATGGCACTCACGGTGACATCGTCAGAAAATAAATCACTTGTCCTTTATCTGTTTCAGTATGCATTCCATGCGATGTAATTGGCAGTCATGACTTTCTTTTGTTATAATGTCTGCGTTTCTATTTGCTGTCAGTCACCATCGCGGCCACATCATTATATAGCGTGATCTCAACCCGAAGGTATTCAAGAGATTTACATGAGAGCACAGGAACATTACATGTGTACATTTGCAACAAACCATTAATCATGCTGTCAATTTGGTAACGGAGCTATTTTCAATCAGAGTTTCCTTCTTGCTTTGAGTTACTTCATCGCTTGGGAGTCCTTGCAGGTAAAAGTGTTACAGGCTCCGGTCAGTCGATGTTGGACAATAGAGGTTCAACCAGGGCTTGCCGAGAGGATGGCGGGTCTGGGACACTGGGTTGAAATTGGAAATTCACATTGGCAGAAGGGAATGTGCATGTATCTAACACCAGGAGACCATTAAACAAAAAAAAAAAATATATCGGATTTTAATACTAATTTAATGTAATCTGTGTTTTCATGAGGTGTAGAGTGAGGTGAGGCACTCACTATGTCAGACCTGATTAAGTTGTAACACTTGTGAGTTTCTCTAATCTAACTTTTATCAATGAGTCTCCTGGTTCCACCGAGCGGGGAGGGAGATTTGGAAAGACAGTCATATACACGGAACATGTGGGCTACTGGGGTGGACTATATCTTCTTCTTTCAATGTTCCCATTAGGATAGGAGACAAGAGAGTTTCCTATGTGTGAGGGCGTCCATTGTGCTGGAGGACTGGATCGAGGTGTCAGTGGAGTGATAGACATGGTGATTTCTCATGAGTGATAGGCTCTTCTTACTGGTCTGCCCCTGTGTTTAAGAGTCACGTCCATCTACAGACTTTTTGCCATCTGTTGTGCATTACCGATTTACATTTATTTGCAATCATTGTTTGAAATTGTATAATCTCTTGGTTTTGTACTATTTTTCAACCAATTACTCTGAACGTTTTGTTTAACTAAGGCAGTTCCAGTTTTATTCTTTTCCCTTGTAGATAATGAACATATGGTATGTTTGAGCCAAGTTTGCATGTGTCGAATGTGTGGTGAATGTGATATGATTGTAGTTTTGAATGGTGGATCGTTTTAAGTGACTGTATTCTTTTGTGTCCGTTCTCATCTTGATTTTTCCTATTGTTTTCTCCTTAAATGTAAAAATGAATTTTATAAAATATTGTTGATTTTCCATAAATAAAATTGCGATTAATAAGCAATCCCTTTCTGGAATTTGATCTTCTGTTTGTGGAGGATTAATCACAGTCCTAAGTTATGTTTATCAGTACTGGCACCTTCTTCTGTTATTTGTGATATAGGCTCAGCCTTGCTGATTAGAGCCAGCCCCATTTTGTTCTCACTCCCAGGTCTTAAGTCCTAAACAAGCATTGGCATAGCCTTTGAGACCTATTAAGTGTTGAGTCACAGATATTGCCAATGTTTTTAAGGTATGTTGTAGAGCAATGCATCTGCTGTGTTCAGTACTGTAAGGTTTGTGTGCAAGTTGTGCTTAGTGTAGTGACGTAAGGGCAGTCGCATGGTGTGCAATGTCATGGTGAGTTGTGATATGATGTGTGTTGGTGGGATGTATGTGTGTAGTCTGTTTTGGTGGTGTGTATGTTGGTGGTATATGTAAGTTCACATCCCCTAAAAAAACTATTGTAATGATATTGTGTGTGTTGTGCGATGGGTTTGTGTCTTTTGTAATGTTTTGAAATTAAATACATTGTTTTGTTAGTTGTATGTTATTTTTCTATATGTACTGCTCAATAAAATATGAACCTAAGGACGGGCTGGAACATTGTTTATGGTATTTCAACCGAAAGCAAAGTGTATTCTCCTTGTTGTACTTACTGTACTGAAAATGCGTGGAAATGAAAACCAACATAAATATCTATTTAGCAGTGAAACTTATATGTGTGTGCTCATTACCTTGCAACCCGCATCTTCGTTTAGCTTGAAATTCAAGTAAGTGAGGATGGGGGCAGGAGTAAAGACAGCAGGGACAATAGGAGGGGGGGTGGGAGTAAAGAGATGACTGACAAGGGGTGGGCAGGAGTAAACAGATGACGGACAAGGGGAGTGCGGGCGGGAGTAAAGAGATGGGGGACAAGGGGTGCACGGGCGGGAGTGAAGAGATGGCGGATAACGGGTGTGCGGGCCGGAGTAAAGAGATGACGGACTATGGGTGGGCGGGCAGGTGTAAAGAGGGCACGGACAACGTCGTATGGAAAACAAGCGGAAGAGAAAGCACGCTTGTTCCTCTGGGAAAGGTGTTGTCGCAGCAGGCCTGGGCAAACACACCCCTCATCCAGCAAGGCCTGGAAGACATTGGGGCAGAGGTGGCATGGGAAGGGGTCAGAAAAAGCACAGGAAGGAAACAACGGACATGCACTGGCAGCCAGGGGCAGGTAACGGAGGCCCTAAAAACACAATTCTGCCCACCCTAAGATCACTTGGAATGTTTATTACTAAAGGAAAAATGTTTTGGAATCACTCCATCAAGGTTAAAATGGCAAGCTTTAAAATTGCTCCTAAAACAGATTAAATTATTAAGAACTCCAAATACGGACCCATCTCCTACTCTCCATTCAAGGCTTGCCAGGGTGCGCGAGCCTCCTGTTGCTGGAGTAGTTAAAGGAATAATATCTCTTGACTTATTGCCAGTTGGGTTTTTGCGTCTGTAGTGACAGAGACAATGTGATTGTGCATACAAGAACACATATTGATGCTGGACAATTAATTTTTGTCCTCTGAACCTTTTTCTGATTTGTTGAAGTATTGATGAGATAAACCAGAATTATGTATTTTAATGACCTAAAATCTGTGGCCTGCAAAAGCAGAATAGTTTTTCTTGAGCTTCAACTTTCTAGCATATGGAAGTGAAGCTTGATTGATGGAAAATTAGCTAGCTCTGAGCACTGATGTGTTCATCTTCACGCTCATGTGATCACACATGATGCATTCTGCTGCCAACTCAACACTTGCAACAGGCCAATGTGGTATCTGCTTCACTGGTAGTGAGTTAGGAACCTTTGGAAACATTGAACCTCAGGTCTTTCCAGAATCTCAAGCCAATCCGAAGAAATTTCTTTCCATCTTTTGTGGAAGTTATGGTATGTGAAAATGTGGTGTCCATTTTGATTGCAAGATATACGTGGTGCAAAAAGATAGTCTCATCATGGCTGCGCTGCTGGAACCTGTGCGTCTTGGTCCTGCAAACCCTGAGCAGGATGGTTCAGCCGAGCCATTCTTGAATATAGTTTGACTGCCGGGGCAGGTTCCATTATTTAATGATTTGCAGTAGTTGTGTCCTTGCAGTTCTCCCTCAGATCGCGCTGGTACCAACAGAATACCACCTGTTCAGACTGGTTGGCAGGAGACTGGAAATGTGTGGTCTCCATTTAGTCAGTAGCTTGCCCAAACACCAACGCCAATGTGCTTAGAGCAGTCAACAGGCTACCGAGATTACCAGTTTCATACAAACTCCTACGGTTATTTTTTGCCCTTATTTTTTCAGTGTAGCACAAGTGTTATGTTATGTTTTTTTTGTGGTGTTTTGTGTACTGCTCTTTCGTGTGTTGGCTGAGCGATGGGTTACTCTCCGCCAGCCTAATATGCCATGCTTTTCTCAGTTGAAGGTCTGTCAGCTCCCCATGTTGCATGACGTAGGTAGTAAGAAATAGATATTCATATAATTACATATATTGTATGTACTCAGACACACAGGAGAATGTGGAGTAATCGTGCATGGAGAATACGAAGCAAAACAAATCAAAAACTCTGGGTAAGTGTCACTCAAAACCAGCATGTCCCCTTGTTTCAGAGGTGATTGATGGAGTGGCTGATGGACCTTAACAGCATCCCGCCTTTGTTGGTGAGGGGAGGGGAGGCTCGCCAAGGCATATCGTTGGTCCCTGGACTCCTGAGCGAGAGCTGTGCATCTTGGGTGGCCCTTTGCATGGTCGCTCCCCTGCTGCCACATGTGTGCTGGTCATATCATGGTCCTCGTGGTTGAAGAAAGGTGTCAGAAAGAGGAGAGGCCTTCTCTCAGCTGACATTCTTACCTTGCATCACACACCCAGCTCTGACTAGAGGGAAAAAGGGCGCCTTGGTCAAGCAGCATCCACACCTCTAATCGACCCAAGACACTGAACGAAGAGCTCGGACATCCTATATTTTAAAACGTTTTCCTTTCAAATGGGCATGGGAGCCGGGGTCGGTGTTGTGGGGGGTGTGTGTGTGTGTGTGTGTGTACTGCCGGAAACTGACAAAAGTAGGTTGCTGGACGATTAATACATCGACACCGTGAATTGTCGAAGTTGAGCATTTGAAAACGTTGGCAGCCTGCTACCAAAAAACTGAGGGCTTCTTTTCCAACAAGCCAGCAAGTGCTGCTGTGGCTCCACCTCCCTGCCTGGCTATTTATCTGCCAGGACCTTTGTGACTCAAGTGCAATTTACAATAGTAGCGAGCGAATGTTACATAAGCACAGGCACGGGTCCACGATGATGCACGCTTTTAGTTGCAAGTGTGCAGCGAGGCACCATTGTACTTCTGTGAATGGAAAGTTAAACAAGCATGTGCGCGCAGTGCATGGTGCGTGCCGCGCTAATTAAAAACAGATGGCCCCTGCTCGTTACCGCATGCGGTAGGCCGTGGGCGGATACATTCAGACATCTTTGACCAATTGCGTGATATCTTTCTCAGAAAGACACATGCATAGACCAATGGGAAAAAACACACGCACAAGCGTGTGGAAAGCATAGGGCGATTCCAAGAACTTGTTTTCCTAGAGCAGCGCATGCACGCTGCGCTATGCTCGACCTAAGAAGGAAGTGGGGGAACTGACCAAGTGACATCTTGGCACGTACCATTACAGCACATGACGCGACATCACGACCCGTGACACGGTACGGGGGAATCACAGGAAGTGACCTCTCTGGAAGTGAAGTTCTCCGAAGACTTGGGCGTGAGTCGTACAGTCCGGTAGGTTAAAAATGTTTCTACAGCTTGAGCTATGTCTAGCCAATTTGCCAGTTTGCTTCTCAATAGTAGCACACCAGCGTATTACATAAAGTGCCTCGGGAGCGCAACAGGCGTTTGTTACCACTTTGCGTGCCCCTGAGGCACTTTGGTATTACAGAAGGGGCCGCAGATGCTTGTGCAGTCTTTTCTGTAATACCGATAGCGTAGGCACACATAAAGAGCCAGTACTATCTGCAAGGGGGCATCCCCTCATTTGCATAGGGACAAGCCTCATGCAAATGAGGGTATCCCTTTGCCTCGGCACATTCTATATAAGAAGGCGCGTTTTCTCTGTTTGCGCCCAGCACACCTGTTTTAAGATGCAAACAGGGAAAGTGCACCCTATACATAATAGGTCCCATATGCTATAGTGGGTAGTTATTTGCAGGCAGTTCCCCTTAAAAGAAGTTGTAGGTCAGGATTCACAATTGACTTTTGTAACTTGCACAAAGCCCATGTCAGGGAGTTTACAGATGCCTGCCGGGCAAGCATGTGCACTGTTGTTCAGCCTCACGTCCACCACCACGTTCACAACCCCCACCACGTCCACCACCATGTCCACCACATCCACCACCGCCACCACCACGTCGAGGCTTTACAGAGCAGATTAAGGCTGTTCAGCCCTCACTAAAGATAGTCGCAGGTGCATGTAGAAGGGATGTTTGGCAAGGATTTTAGTGGGAGAGGACATGGGAGAGTTAGACGAATAGAACAAGAATTCAAAATACAATAGGTCTCGCCTTTCATTAAGTTAAAGCCATTTGCTTTGCTATACAATACCATTAGCAAAGCAAATGGTTTTAACTTAATCAAAGGTGAGACTTATTGCATTTTCAATGCTTGTTTAAATTAGGGGTTAGGGTTTTAGGCCTAATGGCAGTGGAAGGGGCTGGGGTAGTTTTAGGGAGCGCACTGTGGTAGGAGGGGGTCGGGTAGTGTATGTTAAGGGTTAGGGACATCGTGGGGTGGGATAGGGTATGTTATGGGTCAGGTAGGGGGGGTTTATAGAATAGGGTGAGGGGGAGGAGGGGAAAGTAGTGGCGAGTTTAGCCATACATACCCCTTTACCATTCACGCCTTTACCAAAGAATTGTGTGGTGAATGCATGCGTGGTAGAAAGGAATGCGTGGTTCAGACCCATTCGGGGTTCGGGCTGCGTGGTTGAGGCACGCATGGTTCAGCCAAGTGTGCCTCTATCATACAACCGAGGTAAAGTTTTCCCTATAATGCTGCATAATTTCAGCTGCCCTGGCTACAGAACTTTCATTTCATATTCTATTCTATGCTTAGAAGAACATGTGCAGCAGCGGGGTGCAACTCAAGGAGGAGAATGACCCGGATTACACTGGATCCCAAATACTCCTCCTATGTCGCTTTCAGAGGCACTCGAGTTGCCACGAGGGATGTCCCTGAAGGATCCCAAAGAGTCCATTATTGTTCATCAGTGTTACCAGACAGGAGCCCAACTTCTGCACACCGCATCCCTGTATCAGTAGGTGGGAAGATGAACCCAGGTAAGCAGCATGTAGAGCTTGTAGTGTAGTTCCTATATTCCCAATAGGCTCTGCGCATTGGAATAATATATCCTGCAGCTTAGACGTAAGACCTAAGTCGACTAGGTCTCTGCCGAATATATTAGACTTAATTGTGAGTGCCAGCTAGCAGAGGCCACTAGAAACTCTCTCGAAACTACAAAAAGGGATTAGTCTCTGACAACCATATAACATGACAACTTTGTTTCCCCAGAATAAAACATATCTCTAGAGTCGCGGAAACAATAGACGGCTATTTCACTTAGTCAGATGTGCATGCTTCGTTTCACCAGAGTTGCTTAGAAATAGAGAGACGGGCATTTTCAATAAAAGTATTTATTGAACAGTCTTATTTCTTAACCGCATGCGTGCGGGCGGAATTCCGCCCGTACGCTGGGTTTTTTAAAATCGCACTTTACGTGACGAGCTGGGCTCGTCATGAGCGTGCGAGGAGGCTACGCCATGACGAGCCCAGCTCGTCATGAGCGTCGAAGGGGTTAAGCATAAGAAATGCACTGCTACAATTGAAATGCTAGTTAAGAAGTACAATGCATATAATACGAATAGTATTATAAAATAGTACTGTAAGAGCATGATATGGTTTCTAAGCCATAAACATAGAATAAATAAAATGCATAAAATACATACAGTGACAAAATAGCGGCTAAAAGTACTCAACTGGTGCTTCTAAATACGCCTACCCCGGTGAACCTAACCTAAGTCTAGTACGAGGGAGGAGTAAGTGTGGTGTAGCTTAAGTCTAGTAATTTTCTGCCAAGAATCAGTTCCAAGAATTCTCTAGGGGTCTAATCAGCTCCGTACCTTAGTTTTAGAATGATGGAGGTCTTGTATCTCTCTCTCAGGACTCGATCTCCCAGCAACACGCAAGAGTAGCCTGGAAACACCGGAGCTGGATTTCTCTGCAAGAGAAAAGACAGCGTCTTCTCAGTGCATCAGTTGGAGGGTCGGCTTCCTTCGGCACTTGCAACAGTAGGGCGTCGGGAAAGTAGTTAGTCGATCTGCTCCTAAACCACTGTGTGTTTGACTGGGCAAATGTAGGCAGTTTCAGTTTCAGTTTTAAACTTTATTCGGTTATCAAAAAACAACCATGAAAGTACAGATAAAAACACAATCGGATTAGAATCAAGAGTAAAAAATATGCTTGTCTGGTTACAATTCATTTAGGTGATCGATTTCCGAAATTTAAAAACAGTTTTAAAATATACAGACAGAGATGCAACAGTTAAAATATTATCAAGCCGTAAATATAAAAAGGCAGGGCGGCACTGATTATAATCCATAATCTTTAGTAAAGGCACAATCCATCTTTTTCTGGGATTTGTATAGAATCTACAGAAAAAAAAAAAAAGAATATGAATGTCTGACTGTTCAGACAAATCATCACAGGGGCACTTAATAAGTTGTTTACACCAAGTATTCATAACAGGAAAGCTAACAGATCTAAAAAGCAGATTAAACCTAAAGCGCGTCAATAAAAATCTTTCAAAATCACTCATAGATAGTGTAATATAAGGTTGCATGTATTCTGAGGTCATGATCAATTGGTGTGCGGCCACAGTTTTTCTCAACATTTCTGTACTAATTCTTTGGTCGCCCAAATACCTCATACATTTCCTGGGAACATGGTTCATAGTTGTGGGGGCCTCGTAATATTCTAGGTGGCCTATCTGTATCAAAAAAGTAATTACATAACTTAACCACCTCACCTTACCACTATTTTCTAAACTCATTGCATCCTTAAGAATAGAGCGATTAAAGGTGCATTCCTCCGTTGTCCCAACCCTATGCCACAAAAGAACTGGAGCAACCCTAATTCTATCTTCTAGATAAGGCTCCCCTAGCTCAGCGTGGCAGACATAAGTTGATACACTGTCTGGAACTGCTAAGAGTAATCTCAAGAAGGTGTTCTCCACCATCTGCAATGGTTTTACATTTATATGTCCCCAAAGTCCTGCGCCATAAGTGGCAATTGCCACACAAGTTGCTCTGTACACGGTTAAAATCCCCCCCAAGTGTTTTTTTGCCCATCCTTTTACTAAAAGATTTCAAAGCCATTATAGATTTACAGAACAATAGGCGCCTAGTTTGTATTGTTTCATTCCATCTGCCAGATTGGTCAAATAGTACGCCGAGGTATGGGAAAGTAGGGGTGTGCTCAAGGGGTTATAATCCACCATATATTGTTTTTTCCTTTTTGTGTTGCCTGCGGCCATAGGTCATACTAAACGTTTTAGTACAGTTTGTTTTCAGATTTAAATTAGACATAAAAGCTGTAAAAGTATTAACCATCGTTTGCATGGCCAGTGGTGTCCTGGCCATCAGGACCGCATCGTCGGCGTATAAGAGAGCCGGGACAGATCTTTTGCCGACAAGCGGCATGTCCCTACACTCCTCTAATAATACTCTTTCAAGGTCGTTAATATAAATCGTAAAAAGAAAAAAGAAAAGGAGCAAGGACACAGCCTTGCCGCACTCCTCTCGCAATGCTAAAAGAGTCAGTACACTCCATTTTTCCCATACATAACTCGGGCAGTAGTCCCTGAATAAAGTTCCCTGAGGTAGTTAATTATGTTTATATCTACCCCTAAGTTCTGGAGAACCAGCCATAATTTAGAATGGGTGATGCAGTCGAAAGCTGACGTCAAGTCAACAAAGGTTAAAAACATGCGACCACCCTTTACTTTGGCGTATTTTTCTAAAAGTATATGCAAATTAAGGCATTGGTCAATAGTGCCCAGGCCTTTCCTAAAACCGTACTGGAGTTCACTGATTATGGAATGTTCATCCGTCCAAAGTTGCAATCTATTTAAAATTACTCGGCCAAAAATCTTAATGGTAGAGTCCAATAGTGCAATGGGGCGGCAGCATTGACAGCTTGATCGATCGCCCTTCTTAAATATTGGAACAATTATTGACTCACACCATGAGGGAACCAAGCCATTTGAGCAGGTTGCTTTAAAAACGTGGGTAAGCAGCGAGCCCCAAAGATCCATATTGCTCTTATAAAGATCAACTGGAACGCCATCGGGTCCAGGCGCTTTACCTCCTGCGCTTTCTTTTATACTCGCATTTACTTCATTTAGCGTGATACCCAGTTCCAACAGAGTTCTATGCTGTGCCATTTCAGTCCCCACAGGGTCCTGACTATGAGATTGGTCCCGCTCACTCTCCGCGCGATACAGTTCTTCATATTGTTTAACCCACTCGTTTTCAGAAATGGCTAATTCCACCCTGGCCTTAGTTTTATCCGTAAAAAGAGGCGCGTTTACTATTTTCCAAAATGCGGCAGAATCTTTGCTCTGGGATGCCTCGCACAATGCTACCCATGCTTCCTTTTTAATGGTTTCCTTCCTTATTTTTAGTTTTTTTTTGGTAGTCCCTCCTTAACTCTTTAACAAGATTGATATCTCTTGTAGGGGCATTTAAGGCGAGCTTAAGTTTGGAATAACTCTTAGTACAGGCGGTGTCAAACCAGCTCGATAAATTCTCCTTAACATGTTTTGTCTCTACCCAGAGACTATTTTTAATCTTTTCGGCAATAATCCCAACATTTGTAATAACTACGGAATCACCCGCATTTTCGTCTAGACAAGCTTTAAAGCTAAAAATAAATTTCTTTATCAGTCGTGTCAGAAAATCTCCCGGTACAACTTTACTCCATTTTAGAGTGTAACCGTTCTGCTGGCTCAGGGCAGTATTACTTATATGCACATTTGGTGCACTTATCTTGGGCTTATGGTTGCCTAACTTTACAATCTCCAGGCTTAAGGGGAAATGATCACTCAAAGGGTTATCTAAAATGTTGAACTCCTGGACCTCTCCACCATAGCTAGCTGAAATTAATACAAAATCTATGATGGAGTATGCACCTCTCCCATTGAACGTTGGGCGGAATGGGACTTTACTACAACAGATTCTATTAGCAAAGCCCAAATAACAGGCAAAAATTCCCGCAGGTAGTATGTTCAAAGTGACTCAAACTGGTAACCTTATCCAGCATTACGCCACAAGTACCTTTTTCCCCACGTTTGCACAGGGTGCAATTAAAGTCCCCACCCCATATGATGCAAACTGCTTTTACACTTCCTTCAAGCAGACACTTAATATTTTTTCCCAAGGTTATGAGTGTTCCTTCCATAGTTTCAGCCGATAAGTTGTTATAGAAGTTGACTATAATCATATGGAGGTTTGGGTCAACAACTAGCCTAATTATGTGATAGTACCTGTTGTCAAAAACCATCTCGATATTACGACACTTAAGTAGGTTCGACACATAGGTACACTGTCCCCCTTTAGCACTCCCATGTAATGAGCTAATTGCTGGTGAATTAAAAGTTTTAAAACCACATAGATGTACAGCCTCTATCGACCATGTCTCTTACAGACTTACAATGTCGTACTTATTATCCAAGTTTACCCAGTTGCTATTAGATATTTTAGGTTTTATGCCCGCGAAGTTCCAAAACAATATTGGCCAAGTTCCCTTTCTTTTTTCAGCATTCACTAAACTAACAGAGCCAGAGATATGTACAGCATCTGTTAATGTATTTGCACCATTACCACTATTGGTCATGATGCCTGCACATTCCTTATCAGTTTCCCCTAGACATATTCCCTGTTCCACACTCCTATTTTGGGATATTGCGGTAACTTTTCATTGGATCAGACTTTTATTTACAACGGTGGGGACCGTGTTATCACTAGGACAACTAAACTCCAGTCAGTCCACCCCTTCCAATCCCTGGAGCGTGTCAAAACGATTAAACAAGGGAATGCGGAAATCATTTCTATATACAGGAATTGGACCTCTTTGATACATTTCTCTCGCATTTAGTGGAAAAAGGGGCATATTAAAAAGAGAGGGTGGGTAAGAATAGTTCAGATCGAGGCTTTGAATACCACCATCGCCTTATGATCTTGCCAGTCACAGATATGTCTAACCACCCGCATATCTCTAAAATTCACAATTATGCAGTCTCCACTTAGCTCCTTCGATCTATGACCTATCCAACTCACCCTTCGCACGAATACAATCTCTGCTTTAACGTTACCCAGCAGTGGTCTATTTTTATTGAGCCAAAAGGTAACCTTATTTTTCAGTTTGCTATGGGTTTCTGTTTTACCTTTGTGAATCTCAGGAAATCCAGTCAATATCGTTGTATAAGGTGCCGATTCAGGTGGTAGATTAATACAAGGATGCATTATTTTTCCTTTATCAGGACTTCTGATGCCAAATCCTGGATTTGTTTTTTCCCCAGACCATACAGATGCCACAAAGTCTTTTCCAACTTCCCCCACAGCTTCTTTTGCTACTTCCTGGGCAATTGGAGTTGCCATTACTAACCCTTTCCTGGTCTTATTTCGATTAGCTATTTGTAACCCGTTCACTGTGACTGCTGTTAAAGGGACTGTATTTGATGGATTAATGTTAGTCCCATGATCTGTTCCGATTTGTGGTGCAGAGCCAAAGTTCCGCACCCTAGCAGCAAGATTGTCCAATGTCTGCGCGTTACTTGTGGCAACCCGTTCTAACTTCCCCAGACTCTCATTTATCACTTTTACCCTTTTTCAAGCAAAGGCTGCATTAAAGACTTCATGATCAGCTCTACTTGTTCCATGAAGCCTTCCGGTATTTGTGATATTAGGGAGAGTCGCTTTAATGGCTGTGGTGTAGAGATGTTGGGGCTTTTATTGGCGATCGAGGACCTTCAATGTTTATTAATGGTTTGGACGATAAAGTCGGATTTCCCCCTTTATTAGTAACCCTACTTACTTTTGGGCATCTACCCTTTTGCAAACCTCCCCCTCGCTTCCTTTTAACGCTGGACCTGTTGAATGTTTTTTAGTTAGTGTGTCAAATTGAGCATTGGGAGTACTTGTTTCTGCTGGCCCATTGTCTGTTGAAGAAATGCTTTCTTTCGTGGTGTTAACCGTAGCATGAACAACAGGCCCAGCAGACCCAGTACTCACTTCCAGCAAAGTGTTACCATTAGGTATCGGGGTACGTAGCAATTCCGGTGTTTTTGCTGTCATAATATTACCCAGCGAAGATCTCTTTGAGTACAGAGGTTCTAGTGATATTCGCCTTTCAGTAAGAGCTATTTCATGCTCTAGGACTACTGCGGCTCTAGTTATGAATTGGTCTAAGGTCCCAGTAACCGTCCCACCAATAGAGCCTAGCGCTGCCTTCCTCCCCTTCCCTGATCTTAACGCCATTTCCTTGAACGTTTGGCACCTTTATCTTATCTAATACTTCAGGGATAACTATAGCAATAAGGCAGCAGTAACCAGATGAAAAATACATAAAATAGTGAGGAAACAGTAAATATATATATCTCACTTTGACAGAGTCACGTTAGGGGGGTGGCCCAGCCCAGCCTCTGACAGCCTTAGATGGCCCCGCCCTTGGCCCGGGCTTCTCCTGGCGCGCTCCCGCGGGTGTTCTGCGCAGCGCTTGCGTCACGCAGTTAAGTACGTACAGGTAGGGGGCGGGAAGAGGCACACAGCTGCGCTGAGTTACGGGGCTGCTGGTCCTCGCAGTCCCGTCACGCTAGTCCTCCCGAAACAGCAGGGTCCATAGGCAACTTCTGCCAGCAGTGAAATTATGTCCCAAAAGCACCAGGGTCCAAGAGCAACTACTGCGAGCGGCTCCCGCGAAGCGGGGGCCGCGAGATGTTATAAAGCAGCAGGCAGGCAGGGGCGGGAAGAGGCACACAGCTGCGCTGAGTTACGGGGCTGCTGGTCCTCACAGTCCCGTCACGCTAGTCCGCCCGAAACAGCAGGGTCCATAGGCAACTTTTGCCAGCAGTGAAATTATGTCCCAAAAGCACCAGGGTCCAAGAGCAACTACTGCGAGCGGCACCCCTCGGACTCAAAAAATACCCTGTGAATTAAGCAGCTCGAGAGAAAGGCAGAATCTCTCTGCTATCCCGAGAGGAGCCCGTCGACTTCCTGCTTCAAGCTTCCCGAGTGTTGAAGGTCACGGCTCAGAAGACGTGATCTTTAGTGGACAATCTGTCAAAGGGCAACAGCACGAAGTCACGAGCCTCTGAAAGACCAACTTTGGGTTTCCTTTTTCTGGCTCCGTGCACCGGTTCCACTCTTGAGAAGTGTTGAAGAGGTGGGGCTTGCACTTAAACCACGACAGGAAGTAGAAGCGACGTATGCGTGATGCGATATGGTGGCTCTAATGATGGGCTTACGCTTCAAATGTAGGCATATTTATACTTTGAAGGTGCCGAGTTTGACGTAAGATTGGACATAATATCGTCACTAGTGCCTCAGTTCCTTGAAAACGCCAGGAGTTCTTGGATAAATTAGTATTCAAGCAGGGGGAAGTCCCTGACTGCTGAAGGCTGGTTTTTCCAAGAAATCGTTGTGGATTCTCGGAGTTTAGTGGAAGTAGCCATGCCGTATTTGGGCTGCACAGGCTAAGACTAAATAAGGCAATGATTCCTATGCCTATATAAGGATTGGGTGAATTATACCTATATATGAGCATGAATCGGCAAAATTACACTAGGGTCCTAGATTCCCACATAACAAACTGGCTGGAGAGGGGTCACTTCTGCTTTCTGAAAGTACCCCTGCCCCCTTCCCAGCCCCACCCCAGACTCTCAAACATACTGCTGGCAAGAGAGCTTCTAGAGTGACTCCTATTGATGGCATGATGCCAGCAGCTGCTATGAGACAGAGAGAGGGGGAAAGAGAGAGAAA
Organism: Lissotriton helveticus; assembly: GCF_964261635.1. NCBI lineage: Eukaryota > Metazoa > Chordata > Amphibia > Caudata > Salamandridae > Lissotriton > Lissotriton helveticus. The sequence continues at coordinate 1,028,767,453 of NC_136063.1, forward strand.
GCCATAGTGGCTGAAAAGGGTAGAGAGAGGTGCTTGGAGGTATGTATCAATAGAGACGGTGACGTGGAGGCCAAGGGAGCACAGATCACACCATGCACCCTTAAACATCTCCCCCCTCCCCCTATATCACTTTGATCCTCAGCAGCCTTCTAGTATCTGCTGAGGGGCCAAGGAAAGGGTAAAGAAGGGAAACCATGGAAAGTAAACAGTGCTCTCAGACTCACTTTCAGTTCCTGACACTACCTCTATACCTACGACCAGGGGTAGAAATGGGTCACAGGTCAAGCCATGGGTAGTAGTATCTACACAAGACAAGACTTCCCATCCGTAGAGGCTGACAGCTGGAGAGAGAGAGAAAGAGATAGAGTGGGGGAAACCTGGAGCTACAGAAAGAGCAAATGAGAATCTAACCTCTGCAGTGAAAGCGAAAGACCGGAAGAGCGGAAGTCCATGTCTTGGAGGCTTGTCGTTGGATCCTTTCCTCGGTCATGACTGTGTGTTGGGTAAATTGCCTGTCACTGCTCGCAGGGTCCTTAGGATCCCAGAGGTGCGGGGCAGCAGCACGCACCTTGAGTGTTTGTGTATAATCTCTGTTAATGATAATTCATTCCATTTGATCCTTGGACCTGGTTATTAGTGTCAAATGTGTCCCAATGGCTCTGTTTTGACAAGCAATAGAACCTTTTACATTTTGTTCTGCTGGAAACATATGGTCAAATGTCAAAATCCTTATGCCCAAACAGTGGTCATTAGAAAGAGGGTTTTCACCAGAGCAAGAACAGCTTAAGGCAAACAGATGGTTAAAAACTGGAGCTTTTCCCTAAACCGCCCTGGCATCAGAGTAGGTCACAGCCATCATCATGGTTTCTCTTCCACTAGCCATGAATGATAGCTGGCTACAGTGCCTTTGTAAAGGGCCAGTGTCTACAGACACACTTTGTTTCCATGAGTATTCAGGAATGGTGTAAGGGTTTCCAGTGATCCACGCTTTGTCATCGGCAGGGCGTTCAGTACACAGACAAGCTACTGTTTTGGCCTGTTGCAGGTATTCAGTGCCACCAGCAGGTGGTGTGGCTTACCTCTCTTCATTGATCCAAGAGGAGGTGGACAGGGCTGTTCCTGGGGAAGGAAAGGTTGTGTGGTGTGCTGGTCACAGGGAAGTGGACACGTGGAGGTTAGCGTGTGTAAGCCTACCACTGGGTATCCATTGTGTTGGATATGGTTGCCTCACACACCCTTGCAGGTGTCATGCTTCATCATAGGTAGTGCTCCTCGTCGGGTAGGCGGTGCAATTCCCATTTTTAATGGTAACGAGTGACCGCCCGAATAAAGTAGTCTCAGGTACCCTTCGCTGCTTTTTAATTCACATTCCAGTCTACAACACATCTGGCCCCATACCCACACTTCACCAATAGGCAGTTGGATTAAAAGATCTCCGCCAAAGAGCCCCTCTTTGAGGTGAGCCCGTTGGGAATTGCACCGCCTACCCGACGAGGAGCACTGCCTATGATGAAGCATGACACCTGCAAGGGTGTGTGAGGCAACCATATCCAACACAATGGATACCCAGTGGTAGGCTTACACACGCTAACCTCCACGTGTCCACTTCCCTGTGACCAGCACACCACACAACCTTTCCTTCCCCAGGAACAGCCCTGTCCACCTCCTCTTGGATCAATACTTACGCAGGGCACGGACTGCGGCTGGACCTTCCACTCCCTTCGAGTGGTAATTACGCCCGCACTGATCCCATTGGATCACTCTCCCCCTTTTTTGTAAACACACACTTACCTCTCTTCATGCAATTGCTGGTCCTGTGTGTGATAATTTATTTATTTTATTTGAAAAGTTTTATATAGCGCTTCAAGACCCGGGGGTAGCAGAGCGCTTTACATGAACATTAAGATTCCAGTCGGTACAGTAGATTCAGTGGGATCAAAAAATATACAGACATCACACATTTAAAAAAACACTTCTTAAATAAGCAAATAGGCTAATAGTTATGGCCATGAGTAGAACGAAAATTTCACTACAGACAGTTAACACAGAAACAATAAAAAAAGGCAAGGGAGCTAAAGAAGGGTCGTTTACCCGGGACAAGGCTTTCGTTTATGCAGTTAAATGGGATAGGGCTGATTAAATATACATTGTCCGAAACATGCAGACCAGCTCAAATTAGGAAAAGGGGAGAGGGAGAAATTGGGGCTTTTAAGTGAGGAATCGAAGAGAAATCGAGTGAAATAGGGTGGGAGGGAGCAAAAGAGAGGAGAAGGGAGCAACGAGTTTGTGGGAGAATTGAGGCGGAGCTAGAGGTAAGTGTTGAAAGGAGGGAGGGTAGCATTAGAGTGGAGAAAAAAGTCAAGGAGTGAGAGAGAGGGGAGAAGAGTCGGGCAGAAAAAGACTGTCAGGGGGGAATGAATAACGGGGGATGAATAAAGGGTTGAATGCAGCAATTATGGACCCCAGTATTTGCAGAGAAGGTGGGATTGGAGGTATTTTTTAAAGCTGTGGTACAAGGGGTTGCAGTGTAGGTCTCTGGGGAGGGCATTCCAGATGATCGGGGCATTTCCCGAGAAGGAGAGGGATTGTGTGGAGCTCCTATTTGATGGGGGGGGTGGGGGGGGGGGTGAGAAGTAGAGCATTTGATAAACATAATATATTGTGTTGCACTTCCCAGTGTCCTGCCTAGTGTGTCATCGATGTGAGAGCTGCTGCAGTTCACCAATGGCACCAAGATCACAAAGTAAAAATTACAGAGAACTTAGAAGAAATGAGGTTTAGTTATCTGTATTTTCCGTACATTCCTCTGCTATATTCAGCGATCACTTTTATTGCACACAACATAAGAACAAAAATGGAACGAGGTCCTGTCCCCCATAACCATACTGCAATGTTTCTGTCTCTGGCAAAAGGGAATGCCTGCAGGACAAACAAGCATTGAAAATGCAATAGGTCTCGCCTTTGATTAAGTTAAAGCCATTTTGCTTTGCTAATGGTATTGTATAGCAAAGCAAGTGGCTTTAACTTAATGAAAGGCGAGACCTATATATAAACAAGATGTTGGCAAGAACAAAGGGAGTCAAGTGGTTCTCCACGGTGCGGTGGACCTTACCTCAGCATACCATAAAGAAATGTTAGCACCGGTCTGGGCCATGGAGCGGTTCAGACAGTTCATATGGGGTTCGAAATTTCTACTCCGCACGGATCACAAATCACTGGTGAGGGTCCTGGCCTCTAGCGGCCATGCACATGCGACACCCCGCATTGCGAAGATGACCCTGAGGCTACTGGATTACGTATATGACGTGGAGTACCTTCCAGGCACCAGAAACAAGGTGGCGGATTTCCTAAGCAGGGCGGCGGCAATGGAACCCGCCTCCGATCAGGAGCCTACAGAATGGAAGATTACATGGTCGCACTCACGCAAGACCATGAAGCAGTGATCAGTATGCAGGAGTGGGAGAAGGCCTTTGCGGATGACGACACTCTCAAGGCAGTGAAGAAGTACGTGACACGAGGATGGCCAGAGAAGAAGCACATAGAAAGCAGTCTGAGAAAGTATTGGGAAGTTCGAGGAGAATTGTCCATCGGAGACAACCCAGTGTTCCTCCTAAGAGGAGACAAAGTGGTCCCCCCACAGCCCTTAATAAGCCATCTTCTCACCATCCTACACGAAGGACACCTAGGAATAGTAAGACCAAGGCGAGGACCAAGCAGGCGTATTGGTGGCCTGCCATAGACAGTCAAGTGGAAAGGCACGTAAGAATGTGTGAACAGTGCAACAACGCAGACAAAACAAGTCTTGCTACGCCCGCCACTAGGGAGATTCGCCTCTCCCTCTAGTCCCTGGGAAGAACTGTCGGTGGACATCTTGGGCCCCATTTTGGATACAAATGGGGTACCCAAATATGCGATAGTGCTAGTGGATAGATACAAGTGGCCGGAAGTGGAAGTGTGTGAAGAAGTCAACCCGAAGAGGTGCTGTCCTTCCTCACCGCCACGTTCTTAAGGGAAGGTATCCCAAGAATTGTGACATGTGACAATGGGCCGCAATTTGTATCAGCGAGATGGACAGCCTTCATGGAGCGCAACGGAATAGAAGTCAAGCACACCCCAGTGTACCACCCCGCAGGGAACGGACTAGCAGAGAGGTTAAATCGTGTGATCATGGGCTTGGTACAAGCTGCGATAAGTGCAGGAAAGAACTGGGAGAAGGAACTCCAAAGGATGATTTGGGCCCATCGCATCACCCCGGCGAACACTGGATACAGCCCGTTCAAAGTTTTACGTGGCCGTGACCCCTTCACAAGAGACAATCTAGCGTGGAAACAACTAGTTATCCAAAGCAAGTGGTCCCAGGCAGTAGTACGAAGCAACATAGAAAGGGCGCAGGACCTGTACACGGAATACTTCAACAAACACCATAATGTCAAGGAAATCACCCTGGAAAAGGGTGAATGGGTAAGAGTGAAACAAGCTGTGTTAAAGAGGAAAGGAGACAGTAAGTTCAGCCAGGGCCGGCTCTAGGCTCACGGTGGCCCTGAGCAGGGAATGTAGGTAGGGGGCCCGAGGCCGCCAAATCCCTGCCAGGGGCCGCCACGCAAATATGTATCTAAGGATATATATTGGCGTGGCGGCCCCTGTGGTTTGGCGGCCCTGTGCAGGTGCACAGCTTGCACATGCCTTAGGCCGGCCCTGGTTCAGCCCACTGCTACAAGTAGTTGAGCCCTACGCAAGGTCGGCCTTGTAAGTGATGGGAAAATATGGTCCCAGGACAGGCAAGATGCAACTGGACATGAGATGGGAAAACGCGAAAGGAACAGAATCCACCGCCCTTGCGGGAAGCAGCGCTCCAGAAACAGCAGAAGCACCGGAAGGAGCAAGTGAAGGCCCAACTATGTCCAACCAAGGGAGCGAAGATCTGGACACCCCGGATGGGTAATGATGTCATGAATAAAGCCGGTCAGTGAACACCCCAGAGCCCGTGCAGGAGAAAGATCGAGACTGGTCGAGGATATGAGAGACGGAAGGCTCCCCATGAATGAACACCAAGTGGACAATGTCCCGACGCACCCACGCACGAGAGTGGGTAGACTGGTCAAGTTGCCGAAGAGGTTTGAGAACTCGGACATGAATATCATGTAAGACTACATTTACCCCACTTTTCCCTTGTTCCCCCCACCTTCCCTTCCTGATCCTTTCCCCTTTGTAAAGGAGGGAGATATGTGGTGTCGTGCTCTAGTTGTTGGGCGCGGCATGCAGAGCATCATGGGATATTGGCGGGCAGCCATTTTCTGAGTGCCGATTGCCAGCGAATGAAACAAGTGCTTTCCCGGCGCACAGGATCATTAAAGCTTTAATTCAGAAGCTTACCGCGTCGCGTCTCTGTGAGTGATTGCTGCCGCGGTTCTTACATACTGCCTCGCAGATTTCACTTTACAATTATTTTACAGACGGAAGAGTGGGGCTATAACCATGAGGCTTTTTAATGTGTTTTTATCCGCCTACGTGGCTTAACCCCTCGCCTGTTTACATATATGTTCTGCGCATGAAAGCAGAACATGGCAGCAGCCATGCACACTGATCCGGAGAGTGGAATGGCAAGTTCTAGCTCAGTATAGCACCCGGAGCGTTTTTAATATTCAGATTTGTGTAGCGTTCCTGCATCACTAAGTATAAGGGCCCCTTACATGCAATTCATAACGCTGTATTAAATGTATAGGAAAACATCCACCTACATGAACAAGCCTAGAATAGAGCGCAGGTATCAAGAAGCTTCAGAGCAGCCTGGCAGAATCAAAGCAATGTGTTGTACACCCGTTAACTGCCTGGAGAGAACATTTAGTTCAATAAAATGAGGGAGAGGTGTGGCGCCGCGGCCAGGGCGACTGACGCTGGAATCTGGGGACCACGGTTTTTTCGATCCCCGGCTCCGGCGGCAGGTTAGCCCAGCACCATGTGACTCTGGGCAATGGCTCGCTTAATCTCCCCGACGGCCCCCAGCGCCTAGAGACCCTTACGGGTGATTGTGCGCTTTACAAATGTGGACTTTACTTTTACTTTAAAATCAGATGGGATGAGTTTTTAAGCGTTTTTTCTTCTTAAATTGATGTTAAGACACTGCGGGGCTTATTTACAAGCCTCTTGCGCCACTTTTGAGTCAGTTTTAACATGGAAAAGTGACGTACGGGTGGCGTAAGGGGCTTGTAAATAAGCCCCAGCATTGCTATCCGTAGATTTAGCTCAGAGATGTTTGACCATCACAGTCATGTTTTGCCCTTTCAGGTGCTCATCAGTGTGAGGCACTGGACATGCTGTGGATGTGTCATAATGGGGGTATTATTTCAGATGTGGACATGGAGCGGGCGCTTGGTGTGAGATAAAGAGGCTTCTTGCTGGTCTTAGGTAACATCCCCTTGTTCAGCTCAGGATTGACTCCGACTGGCAGTCACGTGTCAAAATCAGAGACGAAAGAAGCCTAACCTGAGGAACAACTCTTTACAATGGAGCGTTTTCTGAGAGCATGTGTGGAGAGGGAGAGGGGGTAGAAGGGACATCAGCCTCCCAGCATGTCTGAACCGCTCCATATTCAATCCAGACTTCTTTCAGCAAAAGAGGCGGCTGTTTCCGAGTCCAATGATTAAGCCACACATCACATGTCCTAACCAACGGTCCCAGAGACACAGCCCTCTTACTCAAGAAGCGCCCTTCACAGTTGTTTTAAAGCCCAAATATGGCCGAAGGGATGGGATTATCAGCCACGGTGGCAAGATTATCACAAAAATGTACTAGCAGAACGCATTTATATCATCTTTCCAGGTTCCCCACCAAGGGTTTACCTTGCCGTGCCTAATGTACAGAACACATGCTAAAGCAATCATGGCCGTGCCTCATGTACCGAACACATGCTAAAGCAACCATGGCCGCGCCTCATGTACAGAACACATGCTGAAGCAATCAAGGCCGCGCCTCATGTACAGAACACATGCTAAAGCAACCATGGCCGTGCCTCATGTACAGAACACATGCTAAAGCAAGCATGGCCGCGCCTCATGTACATAACACATGCTAAAAGCAAGCATGGCCGCGCCTCATGTACAGAACACATTCTAAAGCAATCATGGCCGCGCCTCATGTACAGAACACATTCTATAGCAATCATGGCCGCGCCTCATGTACAGAACACATGCTAAAGCAATCATGGCCGCGCCTGATGTACAGAACACATGCTAAAGCAACCATGGCCGTTCCTCATGTACAGAACACTTGCTAAAGCAATCATGGCCGTGCCTAATGTACAGAACACATGCTAAAGCAATCATGGCCGTGCCTAATGTACAGAACACATGCTAAAGCAATCATGGACGCGCCTGATGTACAGAACACATTCAAGCAACCATGGCCGCGCCTGATGTACAGAACACATTCTAAAGCAACCATGGCCGCGCCTGATGTACAGAACACATGCTAAAGCAACCGTGGTCACGCCTGATGTACACAACACATGCTAAAGCAACCGTGGCCATGCCTCATGTACAGAACACATGCTAAAGCAACTATGGCGGTGCGTAATGTACAGAACACATGCTAAAGCAACTATGGCGGTGCCTAATGTACAGAACACATGCTAAAGCAACCATGGCGGTGCCTAATGTACAGAACACATGCTAAAGCAACCGTGGTGGCGCCTCATGTACAGAACACATGCTAAAGCAACCGTGGCCGCGCCTCATGTACAGAACACATGCTAAAGCAACCATGGCGGCGCCTAATGTACAGAACATTTGCTATAGCAACCATGGCGGCGCCTAATGTACAGAACATTTGCTATAGCAACCATGGCGGCGCCTAATGTACAAAACACATGCTAAAGCAACCATGGCCACGCCTCATGTACAGAACACATGCTAAAGCAACCATGGCCATGGACTGCCCGCAGTGCCTCGAGGGCTTTGCAACCTCTGGCCTCATTCCCTGTGTCCCCAGGGTGTGTTTGCGTGATTCACGCACACACGACCGGGGGCTCCAAACCGCAACTAAAGGAACATTCAATTATTGCACAGAGCTGTCACTAAGGGATGAGAAGAGAAGTAAGCATCAGAGTCTCGGCGAGGAGGGAAAGGAAGTGAGAGAAGAATGAAGAACTATCACAGACAGCGGCCAGTGAGTGCAAAGCCAGTGAGTGCAAAGCCAGTGAGTGCAAAGCCAGTGAGTGCAAAGCCCGCGAGTGCAAAGCCCGCGAGTGCAAAGCCCGCGCAAGAGCAAAGCCCGCGCAAGAGCAAAGCCCGCGCAAGAGCAAAGCCCGCGCAAGAGCAAAGCCCGCGAGCGCAATGCCCACGAGCGCAATGCCCGCGAGCGCAAAGCCCGCGAGCGCAATGCCCGCGAGCGCAAAGCCCGCGAGCGCAATGCCCGAAAGCGCAAAGCCAGCCAGCGCAAAGCCAGTCAGCGCAAAGCCAGCCAGCGCAAAGCCAGCCAGTGCAAAGCCAGCGAGAGCAAAGCCAGCGAGAGCAAAGCCAATGAGAGCAAAGCCAGTGAGAGCAGAGAAAAGGGTGCATTAAAAAAGCACCGGATGATTCTCAGCAAATATAGACCATGGTGAATGAGGAGGCGAGTTTAAACTCTGCCACAACTCGAGAGTAAATCCCTACCAATGAGTGGGGTGTGGGACAGGTCTGCTAGAGAGGGCGGGGTGGGGTGACACAACACACATACACTAAACTCGCCTGATCTGCGGTGCAGGAGGCTCCCCGCGGCGCACAGAGGAGGCCCGAAGCTCAGCCCGCAGAGGGTCGTTTACCTCTTCTTTATATCCGCGAGGGCCCGCGTTAAAAACGCGGCTGCGCAGCTGGGGACGGAAGGGGGGGCGCTAAACTTAGTATCTCCACCTTCGGCTTCTGATTCCCGCCCCGGGCCTCGTAGGGCGTCGCAGGGGGCGGAGGGTGGGCCGAGAGCGCAGGCGCCCCACCTGGACCCCCAGCCCTGGCCCAGGGAGGAAAGGGCAGCGCAGAAAGTGCTTTAAAGTGCGATTTACATTCGGTCAATGCGCACTAGAAGCGCTGTTCCTAGAGATCAGCGGAGTGCGGGGGACAAGAATGCACGAACGGGAGGGGGGGAGAAGTCACGGACTGCGGGAGGGGCGGGGCAAGCTTCCGGCCCCGCCAGCGCTGCCAGATGTTTTCAGCATTCTCGAGCCCACAGACAACCAAAGAGTCCCCAAAGTGTCCGATCTTGTCCCTTTGCGGCGGGGGGGAGGGGGGCTCCAAGAGCACATGTGTCTAAAAAGCGCTTTGAATCCTAGAATCAGGCTTCGGTGGAGTGCTGTGTTCATATGTGTGCAGGGCACACGTCCTAAACAAGCATCGGCATAGCCAAAAGGTCTCGCTATTGCGAAAGTTTAAGCTATTTGCATTGTAAATGACACTGCCTTTTATTTAACACATAAATAAAAGGAATTGCAATTTACAATGCCAATAGCTCAAACTCTCGTAAATGCGAGAACTATTGCATTGCAAATGCTTGTTGATTATAGCATATTACCTGGCGGACATGCCCTTTTGATGCTGTTCTTTTTATACCTCAATGGCTATGCTTGCATGCGCTGCCAAGGCGACACCTAACAAGCATTTGCAATGCAATAGGTCTCACATTTACAAGAGTTTGAGCTATTGGCATTGTAAATGACAATTACTTTTTTATGATTTGGGTTTTAAACCATAAATAAAGGCATTGTCATTACTAATAGCATAAACTCTCGCAAACGCGAGACCTGTTGCATTGCAAGCTGTTCTTATAATGAATCGGCTCCTCCTCTCCAGCTTTACATCGGAGGTAGGAATACAATTGTAGCTTTGTTTGAAGCTGCCAGCGGTGGCTCGAGGGGGCATGCTGTCCCTCTTTGAGGGTAGGATGCTTGTGAGGAGTGAGCGCTGCTTGTGAGGAGTGAGCGCTGCTTGTGAGGAGTGGGCGCTGCTTGTGAGGAGTGAGCGCTGCTTGTGAGGAGTGAGCGCTGCTTGTTCTCTGTTCTTGTAGAAAAGTCAGCCCATATCGCACCTGATGCCCAGGCTGCTGGTGCAGGGCGACTCTTAGTTCCCATCTTGAATAATTACCAAATAAAGAGACGGGCACTGGAAGCAGGAAGACAAGGAAAAAGGTTTATTTCTCATGAGGAGAGCATGTCATTTCGGACACTCGCATAGTGTCTTCGGGAGGTGCTCTAACAAGTTTCTCTGAGGCTTCGTCTTTTATACACAGGTTTGTGGCACACAGGCATCCTTTATTACAATCAAGACATTGTGAAGTACGAAGATATTCCATCACGTGGCTACAGTAGGGGCCCTTATCCTCCATACAATAGGAGGGGGCTGTCACGCAGCTGAGTGTTCTGTTGATTCCTTTGGAATGTGTGCTCCTGATCGAATCTCAGGGGGTGGGGAGGTCATGATCAATAGTGGCTCTTTTTAAGAGAGGCGAGTGCATACAGTAGTGGGCAATAAACTGTATCCTCAGGCTAAGGGGTGACCAGCGGTCCATGTAGACAATTAGGTTCGGAGGAAGAGGTCATCAAAGGAGGGGTATTCATGGAGGGAAAGGAGGTGTTGGTCAGGCGCGGGGTGCGATTTTCAGAGACAGAGTCATGCGGGAGGGGAGGGCTCATGACTTGTGCATGTGAGAGGGGGGGCAGTCAGGGTGCATGGGGGAAGCTTGCAGGGTCAGGGAAGGGGGCTGGTGATCGATCGCAAACAGAGAGACCACGGTACCTAAAATGGCTGTTGTATATATGTGTGCATGGGTCTATGCTGGCGGGGTAACACAGTCAGTGTTTTGCAATGTCCATTCTGCTTACGACAAGAGGTACAGTGAACACAAATGAACGCCGCTTATGTACACATACATTGCCATTTTCAACAGTCGCCGCTTTTTTTACATAAGCAAGTTCAATTTCTACCTAGTCGATGCTATAGGCAGAATGCAATACATGTTAATTTACATTTGTTGGGTTCTTCATACAAGCCTAGAGATCGGCATAATATTTAGTCGGTGTAGAATCAAGGAAAAATGTTCCGACACATTATAAAATCAAGTTCACATTTTCTCTCTAGTGACATCAACATACAGGAAAAAATGCTCTGATACCTTCGGGTCTTGTCAGTACTATAAGAGACGTTTGAAAAACTAACTACATGAGTGACCGATGAACATTTTAAAAGGCAATACAAAATGGTTGAGGGAGGGATTCAATTCGATACAAGCAATTAGTCAAGGGGTGAGTAGAAAGTTCTGGAAAGGGGGAGGGTCTTTGTCGCAATGTCTTTTAACAGAGTCCATCTTCTTTTGTTGGCGCTGCTGAGCACCGGCGGTGGAGCTATAGGTCCAGCTCGGATTCATCCTTACACGTTGCAGGGTGCGATCAGTCCTCTGCTGTTAGATCACAGTCCTGTTTCCTAACTTATTTTCTTAGGGGTGCCTCAAGCTGGGCACCTGCGTGTCTTTTCTTTTTCCGTGGCAAAACCTCATTCTATAGTCAAAAGTTTATGCGAAAAAGGGTGAGTTTGTTGGATAATCGAGGGAAGAGAGGGCGGAGTGGGGCCAGATCTTTGAACACACCAAGGGACCAAGGGAGCAAAGGACAGCGAGCAGGCAGGCCCATCAGTCGGACTCAAAAGGGGACGGGGACTTCAGGCACGAGTGGGTCAGCAAGTCGAGGGCTTCAAGGCAGCCCTTCATTCCTTCATCTGCCGAGTTTGAGAGTTGTGCCTCGTCCCGCGTCTCGTTGCTCTGCGGCTCCACCTTTGGTTGCGGTCACACGTGCTTCATGATCTGTGGCCAGGCTGTGCATCACGTCCAGCTCCTCTCCTCCGGTGATTGTATCTTTGAATGGGTAAAAAACAAGTTTTAGAAAAACTGGCAGGAGAAGACATTTATACATCTCAATTCCGTCCCCAATCCTGCGTAGGTGGGGGATATGTTCATCGATCACAGTCAGAAGTCGTCATTTATGGAGTCTGTAGGAGGGCATTGTTATTGATTTCATAAACCTGTGTGGCGTTCATGCGCGGCGTATGGTGAGAGAAATTGGACTTTTATACATGGTGTATTATATCATCACTCAAAACTCGAGCCCCTATGTAGAGACTCACCCTTTTTCATTTTAACCCAGGTACTGACAGTCTTACACTTCCCTTCGGGGTCGGCTAACTCTTGCAAGCAGGGGCATTATCGTCATGACGAAGGGGGAAGGGGCAGATGTTAAACATGGCTTTCCTGGGGAATGACCGTTAATCAAGGTCATCAATTACGTTTCGTGGGTAGCTGACATGAGGCTGGGGTTAATCGGGGGAAGCGTGGGCGCTTTGGACAGGGAGCTGGGGTCGATCGGGAGAAGTGGGGTACTCTGGACATCCGCACTTAGGTGCAGGGGGGTGGGGCAATCGGGGCATTGGGGATCGCATTTCTAACGAACTGAGAAACAGAAGACCATTGACGTTATAGTCCCCCTATAAAAGGCCAGATTAGGGGACGTCCGTCGTCCTACCTGTCCTTTCCTTCATTACCAACTCGGGTTCTATCGTTTTGCAGAAAGGAGAGGTAGTAATATGGCAAGTCACAATCGTTTTGGTTTTGGTCAATTTTGCTGAACACCTTGGTGTTCGAGGGAACCCAATTATGTTTTGTGCCGGAGGGGCACAACGTCACCATAGAAGGAAAGAGGGAACTGGGGGGGGGGAGGGAGAGAGAGAGAGAGAGAGAGAGAGAGAGAGAGAGAGAGAGAGAGAGAGAGAGAGAGAGAGAGAGAGAGAGAGATATATATATATATATATATATATACAATAATGGGCCATTCAGTGCGCGCACAACACGGAACAACAGGGGTTAAGTAATACGGAAACACAGGCAGAGGGATGACGTAGATCCATGCATCACGTACACACAAACTCAGACGGGGGAGACAGTACATGTATTATATACAAAAATCCAAGACAAAACATAGAACAGTTATTGGCCAAAATGATCTCCTCCTGACGCTGCGCATTCTCAGCATCCTAAGCTCTCTTTACTTTTTCTTTTCTTTTTATTGTCTGCTGCCTTTACTGGAGGTTGTGGTTGCACACACTTACGTCTCTGCCACTTGGTCATGAACTAACCTGGTCGGGCTAGTGCTCACGGTGGTATTTTCGAGTCATTTTAGCAAATGTGTTTCCAGGCTGAGACAATAGTCGGTGTTAGTTGGAGAACAATGGGGCAGCTTTGAGTTACATGTCTATGAGGATGCGAAAAAGGAGGTAGTAGGTTTTTAAATATTGGCAATATTCCTAGTCCTCTCGGCGGAGGATACTTGTGTAAACCTTACCTCGGAATATTCCCTAAACTTTCCCTATTTAGTTAAACGTAGGAATGTATTCATTATTGTACGTCATTTTTGGTTGCATTATTCGGGGTTTGTCGTGGTTAGGTACCATAATCAAACGCCTTTTTCCCGTCTCTTCGTCCGTTAGATCACCATTTTCCTTTTCGTATTTTTAATCGATGTTCCAAAGTAACCTGCAGAAAGAGGTAAAAAGAAGGGGGCGGGGCAACATTTAAAAACACATCAGCGCGCATAAACCCGAAAAAGGCTTTTACTTACTACATACTCGGTCTATCTCCACGGAGCGCAGTTCTTGCCAACTTGGCATTTAAGCCCAGATGAACCTTTTAGTGTGTGAGAGATGATTATCGGAAGCCGGTGTGTGGTATTGTGGACCGTATGTAGGGAGGCCAGGTGGCACTCCTTCGGGGCGACTTAGGGACATTTTAGCACAATTTTCCTGATACAGGTAGCATATAAAGTATAGGCTGAATTCCAGGGTTTTTTTTTTTAGCGGTTGCTTTGGGCTGTACAAAAATGTGCAAAATACATACAACAAAAACCTGGACCATTCATATTTGCACTATTTCTGCGTACTATATGTTTTAACCCTTAACTAATCGAGCTGAGCCATTTCACCTGTGTTTTTAGTTATATCGGAAATAGTGATCATTCATTTGAAACTTATCAACTTACGCGTGACAACTACGTTTGCTTTTTCCAAAAATCCTTTAATAAGAATGTCGGTGTACAAATACGGGCCTACAACCCCGTGGGCCGGCCACGGAGCAGGCTGGAACTGTAGATGTGGGGGTACTTTATTAGTGGAAAACTTAATGGAGTCGGTGGTCGTTAATTTCATAAAAAGTGCGCCAAGTGCAATAAAAATCATATCGAATCTTTAGTGTGAGCGAGTATCATAAGCATTGAAATTTCGAACTTTCAATAATCATGATGCGCCAAAACTTAACAACAATTCATTGTCCGAATGTTCAATCGGTACCCATCTCATGTCAATACATATCCTATGACACCAAGGCTGAGCAATCGGGGTACAATAAGGAGTTGAGAGTTTCATTTGCATCGGCGCCATTTTGGGTGCAGTCAGGCAGATCCAGGCATAGTCTGAATCTCCACTAACTCGTGGTTGGCCCAGAGCTTCCTTTTGGCAGTCCAAAAAGTTCCGTTAAAGGGCAAAAGAAAGGATCGGTGGTCTGAACCATCAGTCAAAAGGGGAGGGAGGCAACAATCTTTTTTACCGGGTCATACTGTGTTTTCACCGGAACTGATCCGAACTGTAGTCTGCAGGATTCTAGTCATTCAAACTGAGGCTGGCGCCAGCATGGGAGCGCCGACGTCCTGCGGCTACATTTCCATCGTACCGTGGGCAATCATATCAGTCATTCCCCATCGGGGGTATCTGCGGGAGTCAGGGACTCCCGCGGCTCCTCTAGAATCTTCAAGGACGAGGAGAACTTTTATGATGGTGGCATCCACAAGCAACCGGGCCATTCCTTCATGCTGGGCCCGCTCTTGCAAGGTTGACCGCCATTTTGAGAGTTCGGCAGCTACCGGCGATCGCGGGGTCAAATGAGCAGACGGGCTCCAACCTGCCGGGCGAGGTGTCGCAGCATCGCCACAGTGGATGAACCCTTTTCCGGGTGCGTGGAGCGTCGCTGCACCGCAAGAGTGGACGAACCCTTTGCCGGGTGCGAGGAGCGTTGAGGGTGCAGCTGGGGAGCCTCCACCTGGGGAGGTGGGAGAGGCTCGTTCGTGCTGCCTCTCCCTCCCGGTGCACCCCACGGCGTCTCGCTTGACATTTGTTATGGCCGGACCAGGCGATGAGGACGAGGGGGGGGTCGGAGGCATGTGCAAGACATCCCGCCCAGGGTTGTCGCAGCCATTATAAAAGAAAGAAGTGGCGTCTGGCATGTTTTCGGGCCGGGCCTCCGGTTGGTGGCGGCCGGACGCTCTTCGCTCTGGCCCCAGGAACGGGTCCCTTGGTTCATCCGGTGGGGCAGGCCTTGGCGTGTGGCACCGCCTTCGAGCTATTCGCGTAGTGGTCCTTCCACCCCACCGCCCCTGACGGGTTTTGTAGACATAAAAACGCCCAAAAACTACTAGAAAGTAGCCCAACATTGCTACTTTGGGGAAGGAATGACTGGAACGGCGTCAGGCAGACGGCGAAATGCATTGTGGGTTTCGTTTGCCGTTGCAGCCGTTTGTCATGTAAATAGTTGCTTAAATGTTTTTTTTTTTTGTTTGTTTAAAAATAAAACGTGTTCACCTGTTACTTTGCTATAGTGTTGTATATTTTCTATTATTCGCCTAAGGTTTGTCGTTAATTGGGCGGGGTGGGTGGTGGAGCCAAGCTGTCTCGAAGTCATAGCGTTGAGTTCGGCTTTCCTCACCAGTTTCGTATTTCCTGAGGGGTTGTTCCCTATGTTTTCATTTCAGCGAGGTTAAAAAGAAGATTTCATCAGCGGCCTACTGATTTCACTCTATTCCTTTTCTTTTTCCTAACGATTTTTATTTATTTATTTTTTTTCTTTTATTTGCTAGCACGATACGGCGGCTAATCCGCATTTTTATATTTGTCCTTTTGTATTAGGGGTACCCTTATGGCCGAGCTAGATGACCTACCTCCAATAAATGGTCCGGGTGGAACTGGTTTACCAATCAGTGGGGAGTAGATAGGCATGACAGATTACAACGGGGGACAAAGGTCCGCATTACCTACCCTTCCTTACTTGCAAAGACTAGACAGACATTTCTATTCCACGTTATTTGCAAACAGAGAATACCTCCAAAAAGAACAATTCCAAACAGTCAATGTTCGGACAATCAATCAATCAATGAGGAACGAAATAGGCACGACGGGTTAAAAGCTTGCGTTACCTACCCTTCACTATCTGCAAAGGGAGAGAGAATATTCCTATTCTTCCCCGTTTGCAGGCAGAGAAGATCCTTAAGAGAACCAACTTCGAACAATTCAATGCTCGATCAAACAATCAATCAATGGGGAGAAAAAAATAGGTATGACGGATTACAATGGGGACAAAAGTCTGCATTACCTATCCTTCACTATCTGCAAAGACTAAACAGAGTATGGCGACTCTGTGCTTGTTTGCAAATAGAGAATCTCTCAGAGACAATAAAGTGAGTAATACTAGTATTTTCAAACAATCAAACAATCAATTTCGCAATTTGTCGTGTGTCACGACCTTACCCGGACCGGACCATGTGGACAGTTCTTCGCCTTCCTTTTTCCAGCGCCCGATCGTTCTCTTTCTCCATGTTTTTACCGCAGCATTCCTGTGGGATTCCAGTCAGGACAATAGGTCACTTTGAGAGAGGTCCGTTCGGAATCGGTGAAGTTCATTCAATCGGCAGCCGGACGAGGGCCCTCTCAAGGCAGGTATACTCCAATCATTTAGATGTTCACCTCATCGTCTGGACCTCTCTTACCGGACCTTATGTTGCTGATGGACCCCGCGTTGGGACGCCAATTGTAGAAAAGTCAGCCCATATCGCACCTGATGCCCAGGCTGCTGGTGCAGGGCGACTCTTAGTTCCCATCTTGAATAATTACCAAATAAAGAGACGGGCACTGGAAGCAGGAAGACAAGGAAAAAGGTTTATTTCTCATGAGGAGAGCATGTCATTTCGGACACTCACATAGTGTCTTCGGGAGGTGCTCTAACAAGTTTCTCTGAGGCTTCGTCTTTTATACGCAGGTTTGTGGCACACAGGCATCCTTTATTACAATCAAGACATTGTGAAGTACGAAGATATTCCATCACGTGGCTACAGTAGGGGCCCTTATCCTCCATACAATAGGAGGGGGCTGTCACGCAGCTGAGTGTTCTGCTGATTCCTTTGGAATGTGTGCTCCTGATCGAATCTCAGGGGGTGGGGAGGTCATGATCAATAGTGGCTCTTTTTAAGAGAGGCGAGTGCATACAGTAGTGGGCAATAAACTGTATCCTCAGGCTAAGGGGTGACCAGCGGTCCATGTAGACAATTAGGTTCGGAGGAAGAGGTCATCAAAGGAGGGGTATTCATGGAGGGAAAGGAGGTGTTGGTCAGGCGCGGGTGCGATTTTCAGAGACAGAGTCATGCGGGAGGGGAGGGCTCATGACTTGTGCATGTGAGAACGGGGGCAGTCAGGGTGCATGGGGGAAGCTTGCAGGGTCAGGGAAGGGCGCTGGTGATCGATCGCAAACAGAGAGACCACGGTACCTAAAATGGCTGTTGTATATATGTGTGCATGGGTCTATGCTGGCGGGGTAACACAGTCAGTGTTTTGCAATGTCCATTCTGCTTACGACAAGAGGTACAGTGAACACAAATGAACGCCGCTTATGTACACATACATTGCCATTTTCAACATTCTCACAGCCCTCCAATGCGAGCTCTAACAGCCCTCCACTGTGAGCTCTCGCAGCCCTCCACTGCAGCTCTCACAGCCCTCCACTGCAGCTCTCACAGCCCTCCACAGCCTTCTCTCACAGCCCTCCACTGCGAGCTCTCACAGCCCTCCACTGCAGCTCTCACAGCCCTCCACTGCGAGCTCTCACCGCCCTTCACTGCGAGCTCTCACAGCCCTTCACTGTGAGCTCTCGCAGCCCTCCACTGCAGCTCTCACAGCCCTCCACTGCAGCTCTCACAGCCCTCCACTGCAGCTCTCACAGCCCTCCACTGCAGCTCTCACAGACCTCCACAGCCTGCTCTCACAGCCCTCCACTGCGAGCTCTCACAGCCCTTCACTGCGAGCTCTCACAGCCCTCCACTGCGAGCTCTCACAGCCCTTCACTGCGAGCTCTCACAGCCCTCCACTGCGAGCTCTCACAGCCCTCCACTGCGAGCTGTCACAGCCCTCCACTGCCTGCTCTCACAGCCCTCCACTGTGAGCTCTCACAGCCCTCCACTGCGAGCTCTCGCAGCCCTCAACTGCGAGCTCTCACAGCCCTCCACTGCGGGCTCTCACAGCCCTCCACTGCCTGCTCTCACAGTCCTCCACTGCGAGCTCTCACAGCCCTCCACTGCGAGCTCTCACAGCCCTCCACTGCGAGCTCCCACAGCCCTCCACTGTGAGGTCTCGCAGCCCTCCACTGCAGCTCTCACAGCCCTCCACTGCAGCTCTCACAGCCCTCCACTGCAGCTCTCTCAGACCTCCACAGCCTGCTCTCACAGCCCTCCACTGCGAGCTCTCACAGCCCTTCACTGCGAGCTCTCACAGCCCTCCACTGCGAGCTCTCACAGCCCTTCACTGCAAGCTCTCACAGCCCTCCACTGCAAGCTCTCACAGCCCTCCACTGCGAGCTGTCACAGCCCTCCACTGCCTGCTCTCACAGCCCTCCACTGTGAGCTCTCACAGCCTCCACTGCGAGCTCTCGCAGCACTCAACTGCGAGCTCTCACAGCCCTCCACTGCGGGCTCTCACAGCCCTCCACTGCCTGCTCTCACAGCCCTCCACTGCCTGCTCTCACAGCCCTCCACTGCGAGCTCTCACAGCCCTCCACTGCGAGCTCTCACAGCCCTCCACTGCGAGCTCCCACAGCCTTCGACTGCGAGCTCTCGCAGCCCTCCACTGCAGCTCTCACAGCCCTCCACTGCGGGCTCTCACAGCCCTCCACTGCGGGCTCTCACAGCCCTCCACTGCGGGCTCTCACAGCCCTCCACTGCCTGCTCTCACAGCCCTCCACTGCAAGCTCTCACAGGCCTGCTGTGCAGCTCTCACAGCCCTCCACTGCGAGCTCTCACAGCCCTCCACTGCGAGCTCCCGCAGCCCTCCACTGTGAGGTCTCGCAGCCCTCCACTGCAGCTCTAACAGCCCTCCACTGCGGGCTCTCACAGCCCTCCACTGCCTGCTCTCACAGCCCTCCACTGCGAGCTCTCACAGCCCTCCACTGTAGCTCTCACAGCCCCCCACTGCAGCTCTCATAGACCTCCACTGCGAGCTTTCACAGCCCTCCACTGCGAGCTCTCACAGCCCCCCACTGGGAACTCCCAAAGCCCTCCACTACAGCTCTCACAGCCCTCCACTGCAGGCTCTCACAGCCCTCCACTGCCTGCTCTCACAGCCCTCCACTGCGAGCTCTCACAGCCCTCCACTGCGAGCTCTCACAGCCCTCCAATGCGGGCTCTCACAGCCCTCCACTGCCTGCTCTCACAGCCCTCCACTGCCAGCTCTCACAGCCCTCCACTGCAGCTCTCACAGTCCTCCACTGCGAGCTCTCACAGCCCTCCACTGTGAGCTCTAGCAGCCCTCCACTGCAGCTCTCACAGCCCTCCACTGCGAGCTCTCACAGCCCTCCACTGCGAGCTCTCACAGCCCTCCACTGCGAGTTCTCACAGCCCTCCACTGCGAGCTCTCATAGCCCTCCACTGCAAGCTCTCACAGCCCTCCACTGCGAGCTCTCACAGCCCTCCACTGCCTGCTCTCACAGCCCTCCACTGCGAGCTCTCACAGCCCTCCACTGCGAGCTCTCACAGCCCTCCACTGCCAGCTCTCACAGCCCTCCACTGCGAGCTTTCAGAGCCCTCCACTGCAGCTCTCACAGCCCTCCACTGCGAGCTCTCACAGCCCACCACTGCGAGCTCTCACAGCCCTCCAGTGCGAGTTCTCGCAGCCCTCCACTGCAGCTGTCACAGCCCTCCACTGCGAGCCCTCACAGCCCTCCACTGCAAGTTCTCACAGCCCGAAGGGCTGTGAGTGAGGGGTGCAGATTCTGCTCTTCAAAACAAGCGCAAAGAAGGATGGCGGCGGAGATTTACAAAGTGACAATTAAAATAATGTAAGCAATAGTAAAGGCTGTAAGTCTGCCTTTTTAATCAAAGCATTTATTATAGAGAAGCCAGTTTGCGCATGTGAGTAGTGCCTTTGGGGGAACGCGTGAACAGCTGTGAGAATCTATTATTGGGTGTGCATAGATGGAGGGGAACATCACTTACAACGCAACTTTTACCACGCAGTGCCTTTACGACGCAACTTTTACAACGCAAAACATTACAACGAAATGCGCTGGGGGCGCTCTAGGATAGGGAATGTGTTTAATGTACTATCCAACACCTTCCCTACTATCCACGGGGACTGAAGTTGGAATAGTAAATTAAACAATTCACTATCCAGCGCCTAAAAGCATTATGCGTTGTAATGATATGCGTTGTAAAACTCGCGTTGTAAAAGCATGCGATCTAAAAGCATGCGTTGTAATGTCGTACATCCATAGACGGATATATGAGCAAGTCATTCATGGAAGGATGGTTGAATAGATAGTTGAGTATTTGCAAGTGTAAATGAGGTACGAGTATACGAGTGCATGAATGAATGAAAGGGTGGCTGAGTGCACGGACAAGCGAGTGAATATAAAGAGTGCTACCTGGGTAGATGAGTGGGTTATTAGAAGAACGCATAGATCACGGACTGGTGAATGTATTGAGTGATTACTATGTATGCGAAAAACATTGGATGAATAATTTAATGAGTGCATGGATGGACAAGAGCGCAAGTAGAGGAGACTATGGATGGTTATGTATGAGTTAGTGAGTGAATGGACATATTTACAAGGATTAATGGGTGGGTGGATGAATGAATGGATGGATTCCTCGATGAATAAGGTTATCCTGAGTTGTTGCAGTTTGTGGCAGAGGAAGCTACAAGGTTGGTAGGATATGCAAGAGGGGGCAATCCAGGCCAAATAACACAAGTAAAAGACAAATGAAAAGCAATGTCAAGAAAGGGGATGGACTTGATGCCCACAGACCTATTACAGAAGGTCTCGAAGAGTTCGACCTAAAAACTCACAGACCCAGGGGTGGGAGAAAAGTCAAGTTTGGCTGTTGCTGCTTTAGGGACTGGGAGAGAAACCATGAAATCTGTGTCTCAAAGTGCTGGGGTGTGGAGGAAAGGAAAAAAAGTGGTCAGTAGCGTTTGTGAAAAGCGCTGCGCTGTTAAAGAAATAACTTATGCAGAAGTAAACAAGAGCCACCAGGGAAATTGCTGCTTAGTAAAACAATACAAACCACACCCACACGACTAAAAGTCTAGAAAGCCTGCTTGACAACTATTCACTGATAGCCCTGGGGCACTAGGAAGGGTGAGGTTTGTCTTACAATGGCCTCCTTGAATTTTAAACATAAACACAACATTAGGAGGCATTTACGACATGCACCTAGTATGACCGGTCATAGGAGTAAAAGTTTGTAAAATACAAAGTGTCAAAGTGAATACTTACTGTGAGCAAAATCAGGCAATGCTGTAAACGGGTCATTTTAAGCAGGAGTTATACAACTGAAGGAAGAACAGAACTTGTCATGCATGTGTGGCACCAGGGATGCTGACCTGCTGATTGAATACTTTCGTTTTCAGTTTCTTACAGCTGGCTCAGACTGTTGCCTCATTGGAAAATCCCTAAATCCGAGGACAGGCAAGATCTGCAACAAAGACAAAAAGCAGACGCCGTACTGAAATATAAAGCACAGCGCCCATGCAGAGAAAAGTAACGCTTATGGCGTCCCATGAAGTGGGCGCCATGCTTATATTAAAGCAAGTATTGGCATAGCCAATAGGTCTCGCCTTTGGGACCTTATAAGAGATTATTAAGGCCATGTCCTTACCTGTATTTAAAGGTGCTGTTTAAGCATTAACACATTTAATTCAGCGTTCTTAATTTTAGCTTTTCCCCTGACTAAATAATGAAGTAATACTATTATAAAATGTGCTGCATTATGCTGCATGATTCCAAAGGCCTGTACACACTTATTGGGTTATTGGAAGTATGTGGTTAGTAGTGGGCTAGATTTCAATGTACTGAAACCATAAATATACACCAAATATTGAGTCCGGAAATGGAAAACCCTTGTTAACAAATAAAGTACTGTATGCCCTTAAAGGCTTGTGCTTAGAATAATACTTGCTGAGCAGAAATTCTATGCTGACTCTTGCCTACTTCAATGTAAGTCATCATATACACACACTATTGACACATGCATCACTAAATACATAATTCACAGTCACAAGCCACTTACTCAATTACATACAAATAAACGCACACTTTAAAATGCACGTGACCAAGATGTACATCATTACATGCACAAGTCACGGCCGAACATAGCATAACACATACAAAATATTGCCACAAGTGTCATCACAAACACGTCACACTGACATATAACTACCACATGCATAAGTCACCACAATGAAAATATCACAGGCACACATCACCATAATAAGTAAAGAAAAGACATTGCACTGCAGTAACCCAGACAAAGTAAACTGCAGCATTTTATGGGTTTTAAAGAGGGAAGGGGGAGGAGAGCGTGGGAAGGATAGGATAGAGAGGAAGAGGTAAGAGGGTAGGCGGGGAGACAGTGAAGGGGCAGGCAGCAGTAGTGTAAGGGACAGGAGCTGAAGAGGAATCTTCAAGCTTGGGTACGTTACGGCTGCACATTTGTACGCCCAGGTCATATTCTTTGTGACCCCTCTGAATACTTTCACAAAGACAGCCACCTTTGATTACATCATTGCGTTTGTGTTCCAGATGGTGCTTGTTAGATTTTGGGGTCTCTAGTTGGCTCAGGTAGGTACTTGTGGCAAATAGGGACCCTCTCCTCTAGTCAGGATAAGGGGATTACACTCCTAAAATAACCCCTGCTCTCCCTCTAGGTTGCATGGCGCGAGCAGCAAGGCTTTACTTCAGAGGCTTTGTAAGTTAAGCAGTTGTGACCACATACAGTAACCCAGTGACAACACTACAAATGGACACCACACAGGTTTTATATAAAAAATAAGTATACTTTATATAGAGTTACCACAAGACCATAAACGATAAAAATACACAATACTACTACTTTAAGATGGTAGATTTAAGCTTAGTTCAGTTCAGTTCTTAGATGCAACACTTTGCGTCAATGTACCTTAAGTTGCGTTGCGTTTCCAGGACGAGCAATGTCACAGCGAAGGAAATGCGGCAAAGTTCAGGAGCAAGGAAATAAAGACGTGAAGATCTTCCAGATGCAGCACGCTTCTCTGGGATGCGAGAAGCTCTCAGTCGAATGCCTGGACTGCAGCGGTGACACCCTTACGATGCGACGGCAACAGCTCCAGCGGCGACGCTCTTCTCCCATGATGCGTGAAGCTTCCGCACGATGCGACAACTACATCGGCGACATCCAAGATGCGACGGCAGAAGCTCCGACGGCGGCACGCTTCTCGGGGATGGGAGGTGCTCATGGTCTATGCGGTGCAATGCAACAGTTCCAGCTGCGACACCCTCTTCTTCGGAGTTGCAACGGCAGGCACAGCAACGGCGACACGCTCCGACCTGGTTGTGAGATTCTTCTCCTGATGCGGTGCAGTGCGACAGCTCCAGCATCAACACCCTTCTTCTTCGGAGTTTCGACGGCAGCAGCAGCGACGGCGACACACTTCCTTTTCGTTGCGGCACGCTTCTCTCCGATGCGGTGCAGTGCGACAGTTCCAGTGGCGACACCCTCCTTCTTCGGAGTTGCGACGGCAGGCACAGCGACACGCTTCTTCTCGTTGAGTCGCACTTACAGCTCCTTGCGACACGCAGTTCCTCAGAAGGCTCAAAACAGCACCAGGCACTTCCAAAAGAACTCTGGGGAGCTGGGGGGTGAAGTCTGTTGTCCCTGAAACTTCAGCAGGAGACACGCTCTTTTCCAAGCCCTTGGAGATTCTTCACAAGTTGAAAGCAAAGTACACAAAGTTCCTTTCTCCTTCCTTTGGCAGTACGGCAACCACTGCAGGCCAATCCCCCAAGCAGCACCTCAGCTTGGGAATAGTCTCTCCTCGGTTTCTTCAGGTTCCTCTCCTCAGTAAAGGTTTCTTCTTGTAGTCCAAAGTGATCTAATTTTATGGGATCAGGGTCCCAATATTTATACCCCAAAATCCTTTGTTCTCTGAGGGGAGAGGGGCCTTTGCCCAGTCCAAACCAGTTCTGAAGCACTCTGTTTACCAGACTTCTCGTTTCCTTTCACAGTGCAGGGCAGAAACATCAGACGCCCCACAGGAGGTGGAGCCAACATTGTGGAAGGCAAGTACAGTCCTGGAGCACTTTGTTGACAGAAATCCTTATCTTCTTTCAGTGAGCAGGGCAGATACATCAGCCGCTCCCCAGGGGGTGGAGCCAGCATTGTGGAAGGCAGGCACAGCCCTATTCAAGGTTCAGGTGCACTCCTCCCTCCCATCTAGATGCAGATCTCTCTATTCACCACTGGGTGACTCAGCCTGTCTCTTGGAATCCCCCATCCCTGTCACTCACAAAACCAGACAAAGGAATACACAACCTAGCAAAGGCAGGTTTTAATGGTTAGACAAGCAAATACCTACTTTCTAAAAGTGGTATTTGCAAACACAGAATATTAAAATAAACTTTACTAAAAGATGTATTTTATTATTCTGAGTTCAGGCATACTAAACTCGAATTTCTACCATGTTCTCTGAGCCTGCTATGATTATAAAATGTAACAATTCTAATAGCCCATTCTGGCCTATGGAGAACAGGTAGCCTTGCAATAGTGAAAAACGAAAATGGCTGTAAATCACTATTAGGACATGCCACACACATCAGGGCTTGTCCTACCTTATACTTACAATGCACCCCGCCCTTGGGCCTACCATAGGGGTGACTAATATGAAGAAAAGGGAAGGTTTAGGCACTGGCAAGTGGGTGCACTTGCCCAGTCAGCATGACAGTACCAGACTACATGCAGGCTCTGCAATGGCAGACCTTAGACACATTTTACAAGGCTGCTTCTGTGGGTGGCACAGCCAGTGCTGCAGGCCCACCAGCAGCATTTGGATTTACAAGCCCTGGGCACACTCAGTGCACTATACTAGGGTCTGACAAGTAAACCAAGCAAGCCAATCATGGAATCACTAATCCATACATCAATTAAACAATAGGGAGCACTTGTACTGTGACACTAGATAGCAGTGGCACTGTGCCCAAAGCATCTAATACCAGCAAAAATAAATGAGGCAACAGAAAAAAATGGGAGGGAGACCCACGCCAATGGTGCCAGGTCTAACAGTGCTAGAATCATTTACTTCACCTTATTTTGCTTAATTACAACAGTCAACACCTTATTTTTCCAAATAAATCATAACAAAGTAATTTCATTAGCATCACAGCAGGCTGTTGGAATATTACTGCTATAAGACTTTGCAAACAATTAAACTTTGTCTGAACCTGCCAACGCACAGAACGCAACATTATTGTCAGATCTAAAGGGTGTAAAAGTGTCATTTCAGGGCAGAACAAATAGCCTGGGTGTCATAATGTGCACAGAGCATGGTTTACAAGTAAATGTAAACACAATTGACCTCATCATCTTTCCACAACAAGACAGATAAAGTATAAATAAACATCGTATATGTTTTTTCAGCCAGTTCCTAATCACCTTGACGCACTATTTTAACTGTGGTGAATTAGGCCCCTGGGCACTACCCCATGTGCTCTTCAGTGCTTGAAATACCCTCGTCCAGCATCCTGTTTAGGGCTTCAGAGCAGATGATAAGGGGCACATTTTTGGTTAACATCAGACAAACCTGTGAAAGGGAAGTGCCATCATTGTTGCGTTGGAGACGGAAACAAGTTGGTGGGGAAAGGGAATGGACATTAATTTGTTGGCAAATGACTCCCTCTTCTGGAAAACATTCACACAAATATTTAGAGTAGTAAATAAGCCGATCTGTCTGGCTTTACAAAAGACACTTCGTGGGGAGGGGAATGCCGACTTGTTATCCTGATGTGATGCGCTATTGCCATGGTCTGGCTGCTCTGGGTGGTGCAGGACATTCATTCATCCCACTGTTCCAAACCAAACAAGCATTGGCATAGCCAATAGGTCTCACTTTTGGGACCTTCTAAGTATTTAGTTATGCAGCACAATATCCTTGGTGCAACAACATCAACTGTTGCATGGCTAAGCACTTATAAGGTCCCAAAGGCGAGACCTATTGGCTATGCCAAGGCTTGTATAGCAATCCGGTGGTGAGCTTAGACTGGCTACAAACGTACCTTCATAAACGTAATGTGTTCTTATAAATATGTAAAGTGGATGCTTGTGGTCTACGTCCTGCTTTTTGATGAAGAATGGTTTACATCAACTATTCAAAATGGCGCTAAAACAAGCGCTTTAATGGAAGAGGAAACCATTAACAGAGAGACATCACATTAGCAAAAAGAACATATTGCTCCTTATTAAGGCTAAAGAAAGCCCGGACTCACAAAGGCCATTTTCAAGGTTAATGTTGGTTTATGGCAGAGAATGGCGGGCTTCGTGTCTGCTAGCCACGCTCAAAAGCAAACTAATCAGGTGGCAATCCATTTAGTAGTGCATGATTGTATGCCAGGCATCCCTTCAAATATACAGGAGTAACACCTACATAAGGATTGGACAGTGGGTGTTACAAGTCTTCTGAGTGACTTTGTGAGCTCCTAAAAAAACATTAGTTTTCAAGTATTTATAAATTCCTCTCTCCCTCTCTCACCCACGAAATGGTCAGCTATTTACAGATGATGGAGCGAGATTCAGAATAATATTTAGTTTTGACTCGCAAAGTTAAACTTCCATAATAAAATAACCGTATTAATAGGTTTGCAATGAAAAGTACTAATCAACGTAAGTTTTAAAATGCATTACACGACACATGGGACTAATTTATGTGCTCTATGTTGCACTTGCAAGTAGGTTGAAAAATAATAAACTAATCTTGTCTATTGTCTTTGTCAGTATTAAATGCGGCTGTATAACTAATGGCATGTGCTTATTTATGTGCTTATGTTATGTCTTTTATGACAAAAATGCATAAAAGAGTTCCAGCAGTTCCTGAAGAAGAAGGTAGATATAAAACGCTGCTTTTTGTGATAAAGCTAGGTAACATAATTAATGGGTTAATAATTAGCAAAGGGGGTGGGTAACAGAATGGTTTTCAATACTCTAATTAATTAATATCTTGTGTTTGTTTGAATATTAGTTTTCAAGAGAGAGGCCTAAAGCCTGAGGCCTGTGAAAGTGGGTGTTGTCGTGAAGAGCCGAGCACAGAGAAATGAAAAGTTTTGCCACGTTGATGTTCAGCAGAAAAATAAATAAAATAGACTGTGCAAGACGTGCTCTGAGAGTGACGATTCCAAGGACAGGATGCGGCAAATCTGCCAAGCTAAGGAAGTAACGGACTGTTAGTAAATGTTGCATTTCCGAGGAAGCCAAAAGTCGCGTGAGTGAAAGGACAATGGAGTTTTAGAAAAGCTCAACTTTGGATTGAAAAAGGTGATGATCTCACATGGACTGACATCTATCAGCCAATTGGAACTCTGGATGGCAGAAGAATGTATACTTTTAGTGGAGATTAGCTAGTTAGAAAGGTATAAAACCTAGCCCATGGGCAGGAGGGCGTCTCCTCGCTTCCCGATACCTGAAGGGCATGACATGCTGTTGGATTTTGGCGCACGTAAGGATAGCAGTCTTTAATGACTATTCTTTTAGGTGGAGTGAGTTTTAGACAGGGAAATAGATTAAGGGTATGGAAACTGTTAGTTACTTAGTTCATGCTGAATGATTTGCTCACAATTGTCAGTCTAATAAGTCCTTTCCTCAATAAAATGCTGCTAATTTGCTAATAAATAAAGATTCTTATTTGAAAATGCTCTTTCTTTGAATAATAAAGTAAATAAAATTAGATTTTGAAACAACAAGCTGGTCTTGTTTATTCATGGTCTAGTTACCATCAGTTGATCCATTTACCTAAGTGACTTAATTTAATGATTATTGATTTAAAACCATGGTTAGAAATGATGAACTGCAGTTGTATATAAATGTGTAAATAGTTTTATGAATAGTTGTGATTAATTAGGTCACATGATTCAGCTGCCCAAAATTTGTCTCGTTAGTTTATGGGCCTTGTGAGAGATTTATGATTAATGGTGCATATCATGGTGTTGGGTAGCGTTGTTGAGACAGATTTTCTATAGGGGCGCTGGATCAATAACTTGGTAGCAGAGGATGGTTACTATGGTAATGGACATGCTACATGGTAGTTACATAGGATTCATGACTAAAACATGTTAAGTTTGTCAAGTTGTTATATGTTGTCAAAAAGGTTTTTTCCAGCAGTGTGAAAATTCCTGGTTTGCCGGCTAAAGTGTAGTGTGACAAATGAAGTTGCACAGTGCATTTGTTCTGTTTCAAAATAGTGGTATTGTCATATACCACTAGTGTTGTGGACGTACAGCACAAGTTTAGGGATTTTAGGTGTGCTAGGTTAAATGTATAGTGAGGATTGTCTATGAAATTGTAGCTTTTGAGTATAGGGACTTGGAGCCTGTTTTAAAACTCACTGTGAAAAGAGTAATTGAATTTATCCAAGCTTGAGTGAAGGGTAAGGAAGCGTCGTCTATCTTACTGGCAAGTGTGGGTTTCTATGGTTGGTTAAAGTCCTACCAAGATTCATGTATGAATGGTTAGGTTTTCTTCCATTTGAAAATGCGTAAATGATTTTGTAATTACGATCGAGTTAAACTTTGAATTGGTACTATATGTGCATTCAGAGGGAAACAAGTTTGTTATTACTTGCTAGAAGGGTAGAGTAAGGCTATTTACGTTATCAACGAATCTGAATATTCTGTGAGAGTAGCGTTGTCTATTCCACGCAAGGAATACTTGAATGATTGTAAAAGCTATCACTTTATTTTAGCGAAACAGACAAATGGTTTGTTTTTCTTTAGTTACTAACTGAATTCCATTGAAAAGAATTGTTAAAATGGCGCTATAAAAATATTTTGTAAGGGAGGGGTGAGTTTGTGGAGTGAGAGACAGCGAAGCTGCAGCGGCAGTGTACGTTACAGGGTCCACGCTGTGATTGGCTAACATACGTCACAGCTAGCGCACTGATTGGTTCACGTGACAAAGACGAGCTGACAGCTGATTGGTTCATTCTGAAAGCGGCAATTCTATTGGTTGAGCAAGGTAGTGCCGTAGCTTAACCTGATTGGCTTGTTGGTGAGTTCCGCGCACGGATTGGTTGGTTTTGCGGAACCACAAGAAAATACTTTCGATCATTTAGAATTAAGTGGATTTGATTTAAAACATGAGTTATTACTACAAGAAAGAGGAAAAGAAGCCTACATGGTTTCAGAAATTGAAAAATATATTTAAACCTGATAAGAAAATTGAAACGCGAGGTGGAAGATTACTTCATAAGTACAAAACACCCGCAGCTTATATGGAAGGTGAATATGGTTATCATACTTCTCTATGGATGGAGAATTGGATGGAATATACCAAAGATGATGGTGTGTTAGCATGGCCGGAAGACGGGTCATTTAATATTAAGGTTTTGAAAAACTTGAGAGAAAAAATGATGGCTCTTGTGCCAAAGCCTAGACCTACTCAATTTGAGGCTTTAGTTGAATGGGAGGATGAGAAAACAGAGGTATAACAAGAGGTCCAAAATTAGACATTAATAAGGAAACTCATGAGGATAGAATGCGTAGATGGAGACGCGCAGACATGTGTGATGGTTTGTACCCAGTAAGAGTAATGGTTACTGAAGTACCAGGTCAAAAGAATACTCAAAAGAGAAATAATATTAATGAAGAAAATGATTCAGAAGATGCGGTTTTAGAAGAGATTTATATCACAAAACAGAAACCGCCACCTTACCATTTTCAACCAGTTTGTTCATGGTCTTCCCCGAGAGTTCCTCCAGGAACTTCTCCAAGTGCTCCTCAAAGAGAAATTATTGATGAGACATCTCCCATCTCCCATGTCAAATCAAAGCTATGGAAAAACACCTGAAAAAGTAGAAACAAGAACTAATTCTAGTATATCTGGAGAAAATAGAAATTATATTGAAATTCCTAGAAATGATTTTGAAACCCCAGTGCAGAGAAATGAAGCCCCAAGGAATGTAATGAGAACAGAAAGATGTGATGAATTACCAAATTCCTCAGAATATTTTCGATCAAAAGATGAGTTAATACAACAGTTAACTAAAGGCATGGAAGCAGTAACAGTACCAGTAACGATTGGACCTGTTCAACCAGTATTTGATCAAAGGGAAATTAGACACTCAGCTTTGACTATTCCATTAAATGCAGAAATTCAAAAAGTAGCTGAAAAATTTTACTCAGATTTATCAGAGATTCACCGAGAAAAAACAATGCCTGAATTAACTTTTAATCAAGGTTCACCATATAAAACTCCGTTTGGTGCAGAATCTGATAATGAAACTCCAGAAAAGAGCATAAATAAAATAGGTTTAACACATTCTCCACAAAGCTCAGAATTTAAATTACTTGATGTGGCAAAGTTAAAAGCAGATTTGGAGGAATTGATTAATGGAACTATTGGACCTGACAGTTTGAAGCTATATCAGGATGATGAATTATTGTTTATTTGTAAAAGCATACAATGGAAAACGAAAACTAAGTATGATCAATTAGAGGAAATGGCTACTGAATTAGAAGTAGATTTGAGTAGGCAGAAAAATCTGCAGAAACATTACAGAGTGGATTTCTCTGAAAAAGACATTGAGAATATGAATACCACAGGAAGAATAATTAATGTAAAAGAATTAATTGTGTTCCTAAAAAGATTAGGTGAATTAAGTAAATGGAGAGTAAAATGGACAAAGAAAAGAGAGGAAGAAAGAAGAGAAAGAGGAGAAGTAGCAAATCAGTTTCCAATGAGAGAAATAGCAGGTGGTGGATATGTGCATGTTCCTTGGACAAGACAGGACATTTTATTGTTCACAAATGATTTCCCTTGGCTGAGAGAGAAACCTGTAGAATGGTATCGACAGGTGGATAGATTTATTAAAGTTTCAAAAGTTCTGTGGATTGATCTAGATGGATTCTTTGACATTGTTGTCCTATCGGATCTTTGGACAGAATGTAAAATTTCTATAAGTTGGCCTAAAGAAGAACCTCCTCGAGATAAAATAACAGGTGCTCCATCACCAGATGTTATGGACTTGTATGATAAAGTAGTTGTGTGGTTAAAAAACAAGATTCCCCCAAAAGAAGTAGATTGGGTTAAAATAGACAGAACAAATCAGGAACCAAAAGAATCAGTACATTCATTTTATGAAAGATTGCTGCTGGTATTTAAACAATACAGTGGCTATGAAAAATTGAGTGAGAATGACATGAGCCATTAAAGATTTGTTTATGGCTTAAGACCTGAAATTGGTGAAATGATTAGAAACGGAATTGTAGGTTGGCAATCACTTTCAGTTGATGATATTCTGAGAAAAGCAAAATATTGTAGTGACGAAATAGATGCAAAACAGAAAAAGCTAAAGGAGAAAGCTATGTGGGCACAGGTAAAGGTAGCTGAACAGCAAATAGCAACCCTAGAAAATAAAAATGTTCATCAGAATCAAGGTAAATTTAAGGGTAATTTTAATAAGCCAAGATTGATGGGAAATATTGAAGAGCTTAAACAAAAACTCCCATGTTTTAATTGCGGCAAAATTGGACACTGGAAGCGCGAATGTAAAAATCCACCCAGAAATTTAAAAAATGCACCATTAAATCCACAGATGCAGAATGAGATAAATCTGCAGCAACAGCTACAGCGACAGGTAGTGAATCAGCAAAGTCAAATTCCACAACCGCCACTTTCTAACTATGTAAATGTGCAGAGATACAGTTCAGAAACGGGATTCTGCGGAGGTGAACAGGTAAACAGACCGCAAAGAGTGAATGTGTCAAATATTTCTCAACAATATTGGTTAAAAGAAAATGGAGGGAGGGATTCTGAAGATTACTTATGACGGTGCCTGAGAGAGGAGGAAGAGTGTGTGCTTGGAGCCACTCTTGAGGTAGACCAATCTGGACCATTTGTAAATGGTAAAGTGAATGATGTAGAAATCACTTTTCTAGTGGACACAGGTGCTACCCGTTCTACTGTTAGATCAGTGGAAATAGAAAACCTACCTCTCTCTGGGGACACCATCCAAGTAGTTGGCGTAGCTAATCAACAAATTAAAACAGATTTAACAGAACCAGTCGAAGTTGAAATTGGTCATTTAAAGATAAACATAGATTTGTAGTTTGTAATAGCAGTCCTGTAAACTTGTTAGGTAGGGATATTTTATGCAAGATGAATTGCAAAATATATTGTTCACCAGATGGTACTGAGCTCCAAACTCAAGAGGAAGACGGGCTTTATAAGCTAACAATGTTAATGGTTGAGGCAGAGGAAAGTAAATTATTTCCTGCATTTGATAAAAATAATCTACCTGAAGAACTAAAAGAGACAGTCAATGCTAACATTTGGGATCTCACAGGAGATGAAATGGGCTTGATGAAAAATGTAGACCCAGTTAAAATTACAGTAAAACAAGGAGTAGATTTTCCAAATATTCCTCAGTATAAAATGAAAGCAGAAACCATTGAAGGTGTCATACCTGTAATTGACAAATTTATAAACAAGGGGCCAGATGTAGGAGCCCTAATACCGGTCGGAAACGGGCGATTTCGGCCGTTTCCGACCGTTATTAGGGTTTTCATATGTAGGGGCATGTTATTTTAAGAATCGGTAATTTTACCGATTCGGTATATATACCGATTCAGTAAAATACCGAATCGGTATATTTACCGAATCAGTAAATCTTTATGTAGCTGACACTCCTAAGAGTGCCACAGGCCCTTAAAAGTCGGTATTTTACCACACAATCCTATTGTGTGGTAAAATACCGAATTCAGGTGTGCATGCACATCTGTGCATGCACACCTGTGCCTTGTGACACACAGACATGCCCTTAGGGCATGTATGTGTGCCACATGTCACACAAGCCTGTACTTGGGGGGCTAGAGGGTGTCAAAGTGACACCCCCTGCACCCTTGCAGGATTCGGTGTTTACCGATTCGGTAAATACCGAATTGGTATTGCCCATTGATTCCTAAGGGCTTCAAGGCCCATAGGAATCAATGGGTAATACCGATATTTACCGAATCGGTAAATACCGAATCTTACAGATTCGGTATTCCTGAATTCGGATTTACCTAAATCTGCCCCCTTCCCATTTACAGACTCTTAAATACCGAATCGGTAAAATTCGGTATTTAAGAGTCTGTAAATGGGAATTACCTACATCTAGGCCGGTGTTTTAAAAGAAATTGAGAGTAGTGCATGCAATTCACCGATTATGGGAATCAAAAAGCCAAACGGAACTTTCAGCATTGTTCAAGACCTGAGAAAGGTTAATTAGATAGTTGTTCCATGTTGCCCAGTTGTACCAAACCCAGCTGTAATTTTATATCAAATTCCGCATGATGCAGAATGGTATACAGTTATTGACCTTTGTAACGCATTCTTTACTGTTCCATTGCATCCAGATAGCCAGCAAATTTTTGCGTTCAGGTTCCAGGAGCGTATTCTAGCATGATGTCGTATCCCTCAAGGGTATACAGAGAGTCCATCTATTTTTAATCAGTTGCTAAAGAAATCCTTGGAAGATCTAGATTTACCTGGAAAATCAACATTAGTGCAATACATAGATGACCTCCTTGTGGCTGCAAAAACTCGAGATAATTGTGTAAGAGATACTATTACTCTTTTGAATCATTTGCCAGATGAAGGACATAAAGTGTCTCCTGCAAAATTACAGTTTTGCAAATAAGAGGTAAAATACCTTGGTCACAGAATTGCAAAAGGAATCAGGCAAGTAACAATTGAAAGAATAAAAATGATTCAGGCAATGCAACCCCCAAAGACACAAAAACAGGTCAGAATGTTTTTAGGAATGGTTGGCTATTGTCGCCAATGGATTAGTGGATTTTCAGTAATTGCAAAGCCACTGCAGAGACTGACAAAAGCAGATATAAAAGATCCGATTATCTTAACAGAAACTGAGTTAGAAGCTTTTGAAAAACTAAAAAGAAGTTTATGCGAAGCACCTGCTTTAGGTATGCCAGATTATGAGAAAGAATTTGAGCTGTATTGCAGTGAAAGGGAAGGTTGTGCATTATCAGTTCTAATTCAAAGACATGGAAAACTGAGAAAGCCAATTGCTTATTTCTCAGCAGTTCTTGATCCTGTTGCAAAAGCATTACCAGGCTGCTTAAAGGCAGTAGCTGCAACTAGTGTAAGTCTTGAGCAAAGTGAAGGAATTATAATGGGATTTCCTGTAAAAGTATACGTACCCCATTCTGTGGAAATTCTCCTTACCAGAAGCAAAACACAGCATTTGACAAGTAACAGGTTAACAAAATATGAAAACATTATTCTAGGATCAGATAATGTTTCAATTGCGAGGTGTATAAATTTAAATCCTTCCACATTGTTGCCTGAGGGTATTGTAACAGAAATCAGAAATGAGAATGACATTGATCACGAATGCTTGGATGTTTTAGAATATTGCACCAAACCTAGGCAAGATATAAAAGACGTACCTTTAGCTGAATCAGATTTTGTTTATTTTGTTGCTGGTTCATGCTTAAGAACAGATGAAGGTGTTCTAAGTGCAGCATATTCTGTCTGTACAGTTGCAGATGTAGTGGAAGCCTCTTGTCTCAAAGGAATTCGTTCAGCTCAAGTAGCAGAATTAATTGCTTTGATTCGTGCATGTGAAAGAGCAAAAGAGTTAAAAATGACCATAGTGACTGATAGTCAGTATGGATATGGCGTAGTCCATGACTATGGCTAGCTCTGGTCTCAAAGAGGTTATTTAACTTCAGCAGGAACTCCTATCAGAAATGCCAAATTGATCAAGAGATTGATCGATGGCATTCAGTTACCAGAGAAAATCAATGTCGTGAAATTGCGAAGTTCTGCGCAAAGAACAATATGGCAATCAATCGGGAAAAAGACAATGAACATGTTTTGAACACACTTATGCTAACATCTGTAGTTTAGACATGGCAAGGAGTAAAAGATTTACAAGATGAGGCAGGTGATGAGGAGAAAAACACATGGTTAAAGGCAGGTTGTAGACAGCGAGAAGAAGATAGAATTTGGGTTTACAAGGATGACAGACCAGTAATGCCAGACTGCATGATTGCTGACATGGCTAGAATGTATCATGGTCCAGGACATATTGGAAGAGATTCTATGATTAGGTTATTCAGACATTAAGGACAGAAGTAAATTCAAGGTCAGAAGGAATATTGAACAACCCCTCATCTCAAATGTAAATGTGTGCATGTCAAACAAACATTGGCAAAGTCAGCATGCCTGGCTTTTTGTGAGCAGAAGTGTTTAGTAATTGTAGGTCAGCATTTTGTGTTTTGCCCCAGTGTTAATTGCAGATCACATCTCTCTAAGCTTATCCTTTTTGTGGGAGAAAGCTTGATAAGGACAACACTCTTTAGCTGCAAAACCGTCCTCCAGATTTAGTGAACGGGCAGTGGGGATACACTAAACTAGGCCCCAAAAGAATATTTGCTTAGAGCATGGAAGGCAGGCATGCACGACAGGCACTCAAGAGAAAAGAAATATCAGCATTATATAAAAGAAAGATGAGGAAAATGACTCTGTCTCTTCCTTACTGCCCAGAGCAGACACAGACAATGTCCTCTTCTTGTCTGTGCTGGCAGCTGCCCCCCCTCTCTTCCTATTATTCCTTCTCTTTGTGTCTTGCTCCTCACTTACTGAAAACCCTGACTTGAAGAAATGGTTCACAACCTCTCTTTCCTTCTTTCATTTAGTTGCTTCCCCGTGAAATGGATCCAAAAAAGACAAGCGGACGCCTTGCGCTGACGAGGAGCGGAGGAGACAGCAGGGGGAGGGGGTGGGTAAGAGCGGAGGGGGCCTGTGCCGGATTCCCTTGTGGGAGCGATCAGGAACCATATGTCAAAGCTGACCCATTCTCCCCTGCACGCCTCCCATGTCTATAAGTGAGGAGGGAGCTACCCTTTTGTCAGGAAAAGGATTGGGTCAACAATCATAAACAAAAACTCCTTCTCCTGAATTTGACAACAAGACTTATAATGCTATCCTACCTTGGGCAGAGATTGCACAAGTCGGGAATTCAGTCTAAGCGTGGGTTACCAAATTTACAACTTAATCAATTGCAGATCAGTATTGCCATGAACAAATATTGCAAACACAAAATTTCAAATTTCATTCATTTATTAATTTTTTTTGTTAAAAACACTAATACATGGGGCGTGGCCAAGACGGCGAACATGGCGGACGCAGCCTAGACGAGCTCCGTCCCGCCGAATCTTCATCCTGCCTGCATCCTGTGTCGCCCCGACCATACTGCACCCCAAAACCGTGTGGCTACAAGCGGCTCTGGTGGCGACACCCCAACGGCGAATTTGGAGTCCCGGCGGTCCAGGGCCAGATAGATACGGCCGCCGGGGGCCCGACGGCGACGAGGCCTTCATCCCTGGCTGCCGCCGGGTCCTCGATTGCCGGTCAGCCCGACCGGAAGTGAGGGGAAGCTGGGGGGGCGCCGGCGGAAGATGCCGCTCCGGTGAAAAGAAGCTGCGGTGCGGCGGTGGGGGTTGGGCTGACCCCGTCCGCGCCTAGACGCTCGGCGCGACAGTGCCAACGACGGCTGGAAGAGGACGAAGAAGGCGCCCTAACATCGGCTGCAGAGGGGTGAGGAGTGGTGGTGCCGGACCCCACTCGGCGGCGGTTTCGAGCCGCGGGGCAAAGGCGTACTGAAGCATCAGGGAGGCGGCTGCCATACCGACTCCCCTAACGGTCCCCCCCCCTCCTCATTGGAACTGTGACCCTGCAGAACTCTCCCCGGGTGCTGGGCAATAGGTGCGCCCCAGCTCGGCGGTCGTATCGGACCGCAGTGAGGGGAGCGGGCTGGACAGACCCCCACAGCCCTTGCACAGACACAAGCTGGCCGGCGGCCCCGGGACACGTGGGCGGAGCAGTTGGGAGACGCGGCACGGACTCTGAATTGCTTCCAGCGAACCTGTGGTGGAGTGAGTGGCCCCCGTTGCCGCGTGCCTCGGCCGTGTGGACCCAGCACTGTCTCCGGCCACTGGGTGCATAGTGACTTACAGGTGCTCCGCAGGGGAGTGCTCCGCATTCCGAAACTCCCCGGGCCACGACCTACCCCGGTGACCTCGGAGACGCTCATCACCGGAGAAAGCACATCCAGTGAGTGGTGCCCTTGGCTACTGGCTTCCCCGGGATTGAGACTACTACTCTGCCTGCGCCATGACGAGGGGGGGCGGCGGTGGCAACGCTTCCAAACAGGGCCCGATGGACAAGTTCGCGGGCCCCAGTGGGGGTGCGGGGGCCTCTGGCGGTCCCCAGAGCACTGGACCGGACAATGCAGCGTTGATGGTGGCGATCACGCAGTCGAGGGACATGCTAGACGCGAAAATCGGAGCAGTTGGAGCCGACGTGACCCTGCTCCGACAAGACCTACGCAATGCGGTCGCACGCATCACCGAAACAGAATCCAGGATCACGGAGGTTGAGGACGACTTGGTGATTCTCAAGAAGAAAGTTGCCGCCATGGAGGGGATCCAGAAGGGTCTTGCGCTGCGGGTGGAAGACGCGGAAGGGAGGGCCAGAAGGAACAACCTGCGCTTCGTGGGCTTCCCGGAGAACTGCGAAAAAGGGAACATGGAGGCCTTCCTGACCCAATGGCTGGAGGGATGGCTCCCCCCGGACTCCCTGTCGCGCTGCTTTGTGGTGGAGCGGGCGCATCGGGCACTTCTTCCCAAACCGCCCGATGGAGCTCGCCCCCGCTCGCTGATTGCTAAACTGCTCAATTATCATGATAGGGACGTTATCCTACGTCAAGCCCATGCCCAAGACCCTCTAATGTTTGAGAACCACAAAATCCTTGTGTTCCCGGATTATACAAAACTGGTCCAGCAGCGGAGACAGTCGTTCACTGCGGCAAAAGCACGTCTGCGAGAGCTCAAAATTCCATATGCTTTACTCTTCCCGGCACGTCTGCGGGTGGTCTTTCAATCCCGCACCCAGTTCTTCAATTCCCCGGAGGAAGTGTTTGAGTGGACAGATGAAACGGTGCGAGTCAAGGTGAACACTCCCCCTAGGAGGAACTCGGATTCGTCGACCACCGGGAGACCCCCGAAACCGCCTAGGAGATCACGCAGCAGGAGTAACTGGAGGTCACGCTCCCAGAAGCGCCCTCCTCCCCGAGACGAGACAGCCGAGGCGCCGGAGGGGACGGATTCTTCCCCCTCTAAATCTTGAGATCCTCACACTTCCGCTGATTCCAGAATTGGGCCTAAAAGGCTGATGAGGTGCCTTGACGGATGGAGCAGGCCTGGCACTGCTCTTGGACATGCCACTTCCAGATGAACTACGTGATTCCTTACCCATGGGTGGCGGTGGGTCGGGAGGCGCTCGCACGAGAGCGGGCCTACTCCCGGAGTTCATTCCCACGTGTTGGGTGGGGGGTTGTTGTGTACTTGGTGGGTAGTTGGGTGGGATCCATTGGTGTAGTGGGTCTTGGACCTCCCGTTGGAGGGTTGAGATTGCCTGCACCGCGACAGGTACTTCAATGTTGCTGAGGTATGGGGTGGGGGGTTGGAGGGGGGGTCGTTGGTACAGTTTGGGGCACGGGAGGGGGTGTAGGGGGGGACAGGGGGTTGGGAGATCCAGGGATGGTGGGGGGGTAGTTGGGTCTAGCTCTAGCATGGTGTTTACGAGAACTTGGAGGCAGTGATATGTGCGTGTGTGGTCTTGGTGGCCCGAAGATCTCAGATTTTGGATGACTGATGGCGGCTGAAGGACAGGGGCCGAATCTTCCGCGAGCCTCGCTGCGTATATTGAGCTGGAATGTGAGAGGGATGCTCGATAAAATCAAACGGAGTGCGGTTCTACGATTGGGGAAGACTGAAAAAGCGGATGTTTTGCTACTTCAAGAGACGCACCTTATGGGCACCAAAGTCCTTAGTTTGCGGAGGTATGGGTATGAACAAGTGTTCCATGCTGGGTTCACGAGCGGGTCCAGGGGTGTAGCTATCCTGATACATCGTAGGGTCCCTTACACACATGACACACAGTGGCTGGATGTGCATGGACGGTACGCATTTATTAAGGGGAGGCTGGGGAGTGAGCCAGTGGTCTTTGGCAGTGTGTATGCTCCACCCCCCCCTCCAGGACACTCTGATTGAACGACTGTTTGATGTGTGAACTGACGTCCCACTTGTACTTACGATTGTGGGTGGCGATTGGAACGACGTGATGGATGGGAGACTTGATCGCTGTAGGCCCGGGGGAGGTCAGCTCTCTGATACTACTACACGACTGAGCAGAATGGCGCGAGGGATGGGTTGGATTGACACCTGGCGATATCACCATGCATGCAATTGCGAATATACATTTGTCTCTGCGGTCCTCAAATCCTTCTCTCGCCTAGACTACCTGTTCGTCCCACAGCCCTGGATAGGAAGGATCTACTCTACTTCCATACTTCCTAGGGGCCTATCTGACCACTCCCGACCGCGCTGACATTGAGCCTGGGTGTGCGGCGACAGCCGTTTCGCTGGCGCCTTTCCACGTGGCACTTGCAGCGCGATGACTACCAATCACACATGAGGGAGGCAATAGCACACTACTGGGCGGAGAATGAGGACCCGAGTATGGATGCCATGACCTTGTGGGAAGCCCTGAAGCCGGTGCTTCGGGGCGTGGACATCGCATGGTGCGCCGCGCACCGTAGGACCCGCTCATTGGCTTTGGCGGAAGCGGCTGCTCAGGTACGAAGCCAAGAGGCGAACTGCCTGACGGGAGAGAGTGGAGACGAGGTGACCAAGCTCCTGCACCTCCAGCGGTCATACACCTCCCTATTGCTGGACGAGGCCCGACAGTCTTGGCTCGCTACACAGAGCAGAATCTACCAATGGGGGGACAAATCTAGCACGATGCTATATAGGTTGTGTCAGGATACCTATCAAGCCCAACCCCTGCCGGGCCTCCGAGACGCTGCGGGTAACCCTATCTCGGACCCCGGGATTCTGGCCCGGACGTTTGCTCAATACTACGAGACACAGTATGCC
Source organism: Lissotriton helveticus (assembly GCF_964261635.1). Lineage (NCBI taxonomy): Eukaryota > Metazoa > Chordata > Amphibia > Caudata > Salamandridae > Lissotriton > Lissotriton helveticus. The sequence continues at coordinate 1,028,807,785 of NC_136063.1, forward strand.
CCTCGGGGATCCCTCCCAGCGGAGGAGATCGACAGATTCCTCGCTGATCTTCCACCCCGGGCACTCTCGGATGAGGCCCGAGATCGATTGGACCTTCCGTTGTCAGCGGAGGAGCTAGGAGAAGCCCTAGGCGGACTGAACGCGGGCAAGGCCCCTGGGCCCAATGGATTCCCGTGCGAATATATGAAGATGTTTCATCTCCAATTAGGGCTGCGCTATAAGAAGGCCATGGAGGTAGCTAGGGGCCGCGGAAGACTGCCAGCAGACTGGCGACATGCCAGAATTGTGGTTTTTTGCAAACCAGGGAGGCCCCAGGATAGCCCGGAATCTTATCGTCCGATTTTGTTGCTGAACGTTGAGGCGAAGATACTGGCAAAGGCTTTGGTGAACCGCCTCCTCCCGTATATCACAGATCTGATCCATGCGGACCAGGCAGGCTTCATGCCCCACAGAGCGACGAGACATAATATACGGCGCGCGCATTTAGTGGTGGAGGCGGTGCGGGCGGCGGGCATCCCTGCGGCCCTTCTGCTGGCGGATATAGACTGCGCCTTTGACTCCCTAAGCTGGCCTTATCTTCGAGCACTCCTCCTCCGACTCAATCTGGGCCCCCGTTTTCTATCTTACATTCACTTGCTGTATACGGACCTGACGGCAGCGGTCAGGGTTGCGGGCGGTCTCCAGCTCGTTCCCCATTGGTCGAGGCACCCGGCAGGGCTGCCCTCTCTCACCTTACCTGTTCGCTTTGGCTATGGAACCGCTCGCGGCTTGGGTGAGGATAGATGCCCAATTGCGCGGAGTGGAATTGGTGGGAGGCCCTTCTGACAGGATTGCCCTTTATGCTGACGACGTGCTTTTCTTCCTCACAGACCTTAATAAATCAGGGCCGAGGGTCCTGGAAATAATGCGTGTTTTCGGTGAGGTGTCCGGTCTTGGACTTAACGTACGGAAGTCGAAAATATGGGTCCTGGGTGACGGAGGGACCTTGTGTCCCTGGGCCTCGGCTCTGCAGGAAGCGACGGGAGGCCTTAAATACTTAGACGTCTTTCTGACGGATATACCGGGAGTGTCGTGGTCTCGCAACATAGTGCCAGTATGGGACAAAATTCGTTCGGATATGCAGACGTGGTCCAGGATACCCCTGAATGTCTATGGCCGCTCGGCCATTTTTAAGATGGTGGCCCTGCCCCGTATCCTTTACCAACTGCAAAATCACCCGTACCCGGTTCCGCCGCAGTGGTTTTGGCAGGTGAACTCCGCCTTAGGTCGGTTCCTATGGACTGGGGGAGCAGTGAGAGTGGCGCTCCGCACCTGCTTCCTGTCGGCCTACTGTGGGGGGCTGGCCACGTCGGACGTCCAGTCCTACTATCAGGCGTCGCACCTGCTTGTCCTTAACGAATGGTGGTATGGGGATCGAGGCGACCCGACCTATGCCCTAGAGAGGTATATGATGGACCCGGACACGCTCCATACTATCCTATACTCGGCGGCTATCCGGAAAAGGCTTCCGATGGTCACCCAGGTAGTTTTCAGAGTGTGGCGCGACGCTCTCCGCCGCATGGGGTGGTGGAATAGGTTAACGAGCGAGACTCCCCTGTGGCACAATGGGAGGTTGCCAGGTTTGGCTTCACTGCGGGGCTTCGAAGGCTGGGACGCCATTGGCATCTCGGCGCTGGGCCATGTTCTAAAGGGCACGACCCTCAAATCGTTCCAAGCATTGCGGGAGGAATATGACATGCCCCAGTCCCAATTCTTCAGATACCTACAGCTCCGACACGCTCTGGCCCCCGCAATAGCAGACATAACGTCCTTACCAGAATTTAGCCCCTTAGAAGCTAAGATATTTATGGGGGAATTGGAAACCAAGAAAATTTCGACCATATACCAAACGTTGGTGACCCATTGTTCCCCCTCTCTTGATAAACTGCGGGCGGTCTGGGAGGATGAGCTGGGGGAGTTGGAGGAGGAGGACTGGAGGGAAGCCCTGTAGGCCCCTAGCGGAGCAGCGATAGCAGTGCGCCTGCGCTTTATCCAATTTAAGTACCTACATAGGGCGTACTATACGAGGGAGCGACTGTGGAAGGCGGGGCTGATAGCCTCCCCGGAGTGCCTGAGGTGTGGAAGTGCGGTAGGCTCCTTCTTACATACAGTATGGGGATGTGTACGGCTGCAGAGATTTTGGACTGGCGTGTGGGACTGTCTCGAGGAAGTTTTGGCATGGGAACTCCCCCGCACACCGAAACTGGGCCTCCTTCATGTTATGGAACAAGTGGGGGGTAATAGATACAAACGCCACCTGCTTCTTCTGGGTCTCACGGTGGCCAAGAGGGACATAGCCCAAGCTTGGAAAGCCCCCAGGGCTCCGCTGGTAGGGGTGTGGAAGCGAGGCATGGACTTCAACATGGGTCTGGAACGCCCAATCTTTGAGGCCAGGGGCTGCCCCAAGAAGCACTACCGGATCTGGAAGAAATGGGCAGACTATAGGGGCCTGCTACTGGACCCCCCGGCAACTCGGGCCACTGATATAGACCCTATTCGCACTGCCCCTGAGTGAACTGAACCACATGCTGTTATTAAGATGCTTAAGCTCCTGTTCTGGACAATGTAAACACCGTGCAGGGTGGGGGTGGGTACTGGGCTGGATTACGGGGAGGGGGGTTTAGGGGAATGTTGATTGAATATTTCGATCATTATTGCACTTATAAGCTCACTGTCTTCCTGCTTCAATGGAAGCAGTGTTTCTTCGCTATTCTGTCAACTGCTAAAACCAAATAAAATTTGTTCTGAAAAAAAAAAAACACTAATACATTATATCATATGTATTCTGCAGACAATTCTATGCACATCAGTATAAAATGTTTTTCAACTCAATTTAAAAACCAATTCCTAAATACTACTATTAAGCATTGTTGCATAAATCTCAATATACATCATATTTCTCAAACATACAGAGCAAACTATCTCATTCCATCAATGTACAACTTGTTTATTACACATAGAGAACAAACTGTCGATGCAGCGTTTCGGTGCCTCACACAATCTTGCACCTTCTTCAGGACTTGTTCATTAACATGGTATCCAGGTTTATATTTCCTTCCTGGCACTCCCTTGTCACTTTTCGGAGTGGGTTGTCTTCAGTTATTATGCTATCAAACAGTATTTATGATGTGTCATCTTCTTTATTCTTTAAAGTAGCTATGTTTAATACACATCCAGATTGATTAAAAAAGAGAGGGACCAACTTCAATCCGGTCCTATCTCTTGATGTCTTGTGATGATAGGAAGACGCCTCTGGGAGCTTACTGTTCACTGCTCTTCTCACACAATTTAATCTTTGGTTAGTGCAAGAACCTGCTTTTAAACTTGAATTCCACCTTCTTACTTCTTTTAAGTATGGAAACAAGGGCCACTATATTGCAGTTTTTGTGGATTGCTTGTTTAAAGTAGCTGAACTGCGCGGCGTCTTCCTGCTTCATGTGTCGCCTCCCATGCCTGCCATCTGCTGCCCAAGCAGTAACCAATTAAACTTTGAAATATATAGCCCAGCCTTGTTTTAGTTGTTTATGCTACCGGACCATTTCAGTGAACGAGCCTGTGGTGTCTGGAGGGCCCCCGGGGAAGCGAAGACACTGTCTAGTCTTCCCCTGGGGTCGTTCACGCAGGGAAGGGCCAGGCTGAGGGGAAGGGGTGTGATTTGGGGGGTGGGTATAAGACTGCAGGAGGGGAAGGCGACTTCAACTTCCTGCATTCTGGCATTGCTGGGTGGGAATGATTTCAAAGGCGGTTTAGGTTTTCCATTTTGTACGGCGGTTAGCGGTTTCTCAGAAAATACTTACAGGTTCTATAGAGGTCGCGATTACAGGTGGCGGCGGTGCGGTGTCATCGGGAGCCACTGGTCGGTGGTTCCGTGCGTGGCGTCGTTCGGGCTGATCAACTTGGGCCAGTATGTCGGAGTTGACTGCTGAGGCAGTGCGGGAGGCTTTGCTGGTGCTCGGGAGGTCGGGCGGGAGGACCTGTTGCGGCCGGGGGTATTGAGCCAAGCTTGGGTGGGCATGGAGAGGACAACGCGGGCGGCCTCCGCAGGAGTGTCTACTGCTGTACTATCCTGCATGGAGGAGCCGGCTCCGGCAGGGCGAGGCACGGCGGGCAGGGGCGGGCGCCGGGAGTAGAGGCGCACCGCGAGGAGGACGGCGCAAGAGCCTGCCGCCGCGGCCTGTGTTGGCCGCACCGGGGCAATCTGTAGTGGGTGCCCCGGGGGGGCACAGGACGCTCCCCCCATGGTCAGAAATGCGTTTTTTGCGGTGGTTCCGCCTGGGGAGCAGAGCGAGGGGGACAAGGCTGTGGCTGCTGGAGGGAGAAAGGGGGCTGTTCTTGCTGGAGGGAGGGGTCCCGGGGGGGGCAGTCCATGTGGGGGTAGAGCGGGAGGTGGGTAGTGATGGCGAGGAGTAAGTATGAGCGCAAAATCCGTTCCGCTCGCGGATTTTGCGAATTTTCGGTAAATTCGTGATCCGCAAACGCCCGCGAATTTACCGAGAATTCGCAAATCCGCGAGCGGCGGATCCGGGGGCAAAAGTTGAAGCCTGGCCTGTTGTAACTATTTTACGATGGCGCCGGCAAGCTGCCAGCGCCATCCTAAAATAGTTACTAAGTTAGCTTCAACAGGAAGCTCTAATAGATAAAATAAAGCAGGTGCTCGATTTTATCTATTAGAGCTTCCTGTTTAAGCTAATTTAGTAACTATTTTAGGATGGCGCTGGCAGCTTGCCGGCGCCATCGTAAAATAGTTACAACAGGCCAGGCTGGTGTGCTTTCTTTTCTTCCCAAATCTACCGTTGAAAATCAGCTGTGATGCTGGATAGAGGCCTTTGCATCCTTGACTTTCACGAGCGCAATCCCTTTGCTGTTCCTGTGACCAGGAGGGTCTGTCTCTTTATCTACTGCTCTCTGATCGGTCTCAGACCTTTTACACACACAAGAGGCATGTGCACTTGCATGGAAGCCCCGCCCACACACTCTCGGTGTGCACCGTCTTCCCGCCATTGACCCACTATGATTGGACAGCTCACCCAAGGGCACCCCTGCGCCCTTCGGGGCGATTGCATAGTAACACACACAAAGTCGCTGGAACTAGTTGAAGCTCAAATTCAGTGACTCATTCATCAGCCCAAAAACAATCGTGCGCATCATCGAGGCTGGGCAGGTGTGCCTTCTTCCCAAATGTACAGTCGAAAATCAGCTGTGATGCTGGATAGAGGCCTTTGCATCATTGACTTTCACGAGCGCAATCCCTTTACTGTTCCTGTGACCAGGAGCTTCTGTCTCTTCATCTACTGCTCTGATCGGTCTCAGACCTTTTAAACACACAAGAGGCATGTGCACTCGCATGGAAGCCCCGCCCACACACTCGCGGTGTGCACCGTCTTCCCGCCATTGACCCACTATGATGGACAGCTCACCCAAGGGACCCCTGCGCCTCTCGGGGCGATTGCATAACACACACATGGTCGCTGGAACTAGTTGAAGCTCAAAATCAGTGACTCATTCATCTGCCCAAATCCGCGGATCCGCAAATCCGCAAAATCCGCCGATTTTGCGGATCCACGATCCGCAAATCCGCAAATCCGCGGATCGTGGATCCGCAAAATCCGCCCATGCTTAGCGAGGAGGCTGCCTTTGTGGAGGGGGGGCCCTGGAGGAGGGGGAGGGGCCTTTGGATCTTTCAGTTGCTTTCCGGTCCAGCACCCCATTAAGTCAGGGGGCTGGGGGTAGGCCCCCTCAGGTGTGCCTGGAGGAAGTTAGGCCTTTGGGGGCAGTTAGCACTGCAGTGGACATTCCTTGGAGGAGCATGCAGGGAGTAGGGCTCAGGGGCTACTGCCCTCCTTTGTTGGGCAGATGGGAGGATATGGATCTGGAAACCAAGATCAGGGAGCAGAGGCGACTGGTCCAGGAGGCGGATGCCCGGTGGGCAGAACTCGAGGCCATTAGGGCTGGTGCGAATTGGGATGAGGAGATGGGGGGCCCACCTATGCCTACCTCAGAGGAGGAGTTTTGGGCTGAGCTGGCAGACCTGGAGAGAGTTGGTAGGGCCCGAGGTGTTCCGGTGGGAGGTAGGGGTGCCAGTGGGGGGCAGTTAGGGACAGCCAGGACGGCGGCGAGGCCCAGCAATGCCAGAGCCCGCCCGGGCTGGAGCGGCCTGGGGGGTAGGGGGGGTTCCCAGCTGGCGGAGGTCAGCAGAGGGCTGGCAGGTTCGGCGGGGCGCAAGACTGCCTCTGGACACCGCCTTGAAGCAGTAGGGGAGTCCGCGGCGGCTATCCCTCTATCGCAGGATCGGACACCGGCAATGTGTGTGGAGCGGGCAATGGGGAGTGGTGTGCAGGTGTGGAAGGGTGTGAAAAGAGTGGTTCGTGAGGTGGCGTGGAAGCCGGTGGAGGATGAATGGGCGCTGGAGTTGGATTATGGTGCAGAGAGTGAGGAGCTGGAAGAAGGGGAAGTGAGAGATGACGAGGACAGGACGGGGGGAAGGAGCAGAGCAATAGCGGGCTTGGTGTCTTGCAGGCCCCTCGGAAGAAGACTGGCAAAGCGAAGGCGTCTACGACAAAACCCAGCTGCTCGGAGTGACGGCCGAGTGACGCAGCCAAATTTGACAGGTGAGGGCGATTGGTGGGCTGCTTGGGAGGAGGGCCCGAAGGAAGGCAGAAAGAAGGCGTGCAGGTCAGTGGGAATGGAGGACAGGTCTGTGAGGGAGGCAGGGGGTATGGGGGCCGGGGGGTCAAAGGTGGGGGCGCATGCTGCTGCTTCAGGTAAGAAGGTGGTAACGGCAGGGGTACAGACGGACAAACTCCGGGGGACGGGGGGACGGACGACCGGTCAGAAGGGAAGGAGGACAAAGACAGAAAGGGGGAGGATAAGCATCAGAAGAAGTTGCCCTACATGGGTTTGGCAATGCCCCTGGGCACTCACTTATCCGAGAAGATCAAGGGTAGGATTTGGAAGCATGAATACGTAGATGTTTTCAAGCTGCTACACAGGGAGGTGCAGGCAAAGGAGGGCTCTAAGGAGGAGGAGTGGGAGCTGACTAGGCGTCCCAGAGTGCCTGTGACTATGGAGAATTGGACGTCGGCCTTTCTAATATACGCGAGTGTCTACTGTGAGAAGCACCTGGATAGGGCAATTCCTATTTTGAAATACATGGATATTATCAGAAAGGCTCAGTTACAGTTTGGGGGTTTTGCGTGGCTGAGTTATGACGAGGAATTTAGGGCCCGGGTTAGCGTGAACCCTGAAAAACTTTGGGGGGACATTGATCAGGAGCTGTGAATGCAGTGGATGGCATCGATGCACTCGTCGGCCTCCAAGCACACGGCTAGTGGGCTACCAGTTCCCTATCGGTCCTTTCCGTCACGGCCCACCCAGTCTGGGGCGGGAGGAGTGGTCACATCTGCAGGGCACACAGCTCCAACAGCCAAACCAGGCACCAGCACGACTGGTGCATGCTGGAGTTACAACAAGGGATATTGCTCGCGATACCCGTGTAAGTTTAAGCACGAGTGCTCCAAATGCGTTGCCGGCACGCGGTCACCCAGTGTTTCACACTGGCCACACCTTCGGAACAGTTGCGAAACACAAATGCAAAGGGTAGGGGACAGCCTGGCCAGAAGGGCGCCTACTCCGGTTAAGGTGGAGGCGATGGCCCAGTGGCTCCCGTGTTACCCTGACAGGGAGGCATCGTTGAAATTGCAGTGGGGTTTCACGGAGGGCTTTAGAGTGGGCTAACAAGGACCGCGGGTGCGGAGATGGGCAGACAACCTTAAATCAGCGAAAGAATTGCCGAGGGTGGTGGCGGCCAAGTTGCAGAAGGAGGTGTTGGAGGGCAGAGTGGCAGGTCCATTTGCGGAGTGGCCCCTTGAGCATCTGATCATTTCCCCGTTGGGAGTAGTGCCAAAAAAGGAGGAAGTGAATTTCGTATGATACATCACCTTTCCTGGCCAGAAGGTCAGTCCGTGAATGACTTCATCACGGAGGTAGACTCCCGGATGCTCTATGCGTCGGTGGATGACGCCATTCGCCTAGTGCGGGTGAGCGGGCCTGGGGCGGAAATGGCAAAATGCAATATCAAATCGCCTTCCGTCTTTTGCCGATTCATCCGGCGGATTTTGCTCTGTTATGCATGCAGTTTGCGGGGGCCATCTATGTGTACAAGGTCTTGCCCATGGGGTGTGCCATTTCCTGTGCGCTTTTTGAAGTTTTCAGCACATTCTTGCAGTGGGCTTTCACTCAGAGTAGCAGGCACCGGGACGTGACGCACTACTTGGATGATTTCTTGTTCATCGGTAGAGCACAAGCGGGGGAATGTGGCAGGGCCCTGTCGCATTTCCAGGAGTTGGCATTGCATTTTGGAGTGCCATTGGCGCCGGAAAAAACAGCTGGTCCAAGCTCTTGCTTGACGTTCCTAGGAATTGAGCTGGATTCTGTTCAGTGGACGGCTTGCCTCCCCCAGGCAAAGGTGGAGGAAATCCGGGCATGTCTGTTGTGGTCCATTGGGGAGAAGAGGATTGCCCTCCGGGCTGTGCAGCAATTGCTGGGGTTCTTGAACTTTGAATGCCGGGTGGTGCGCGCAGGATGGACGTTCTGCAGGCGGCTCGGTATGGCCATGTCGGGGGCAATCTTACCACACCATAGGATCCGGATCTCAATGGGGGTGTGGGCATACCTACGGACATGGCTGACGTTCCTCTCTGACTTCAATGGGGTGTCTCTAGATTTTGTGGAGGAGCGGCAGATTCAGATCTATTCAGATGCAGCGGGGGCAGCAGGTTTTGGCCTCTTTTGGGATGGCAGATGGTGTGCGGAGGAGTGGCCGGCCCAGTGGATGAAGCAAGGGAGGAGCATTGCATTTTTGGAATTTTTTCCCCTGTTGGTGGCACTGGAAGTGTGGGGGCAGAATTCCAGAACAGATCGGTGTTGTTTCATATAGACAATATGACGGTGGTCGAGTTGGTCAACCGACAGAGGGCAAGAGACATCAGAGTGTTGTGTCTGTTGAGGGGGTTCATGCTGCGCTGCCTGAGGTTGAATGTGATTTTTCGGGCCAAGCAGGTCCCTGGAGCGAATAATGACATTGCGAATGCTTTGTCTCGTTCGCAGTGGCAGCGATTCCGGTGGTTGGCACCTGGAGCGGACCAGTACAAGACCAGACTGCCGGCCGGCGTCTGGTCCTTGGGGGAGTGAGAGTGTTAGGACTGGTGGAGAGCTATGTGGCGGACTCAACGAGGCGGACATACAGGCTGGCATGGAATGAGTTTGGCTCCTTTATGGGAGGGTGTCAGGATGTGGCATGCGGAGTTCGTTCAGTCATCAAGCAAGGGGTGTTACAGTTTGTGCTACACTGTATGGACAGGGGGCTGTCGGCTGCGACCATTGCAGGGAAGTTGGCAGGGTTGTCATTCTATGGTAGTTTGTTTTTTGGTTTCGACCCCACGAAGGATGTGATCATTGGTAGGATGCTCAGGGGTTGGGTTAGGGAGACCGTGGGGAAGCAGTGACTTTTGAATTGCTGGTCCGTTTAGTTGAAGTGTTACCATTGTGTTGTTATGATGGTTTTGAAGTTCGCCTGTTTAGGCTGTGTATGGTGTGGATGTTTTTTGGGGTATTCAGGGTTTCTGAGTTGTTGGGGACAAGGGCCAAGAGTGGTAGGAGGTTTGAGGAGGTCAGATTGGAGGTGGGACGTCTGGGGATCTGGTTGGGTCAGTCCAAAACGGATCAGTTGGGGAGGGAAAAGTGGGTTTGGTTGTGTGAGAGTGGAGGGGGGGTTGTGTGCCCGGTGGCGGAGTGGAGGTCTTTCGTGCAGCTGGTGGGGGTTTTGCGTTATGCGGTGGGCAGGCTGGGTTTGAATCCGGCAGGCTTTGGGACCCATTCCTTTCGAATTGGGGCAGTGACGGCAGCGGCAAGGTTGGGTTGGTCATGGGACAGAATAAGGCGGATTGGTAGGTGGAAGTGTCGATGTTGTGAGCGGTATGTCAGGAAGTAGGGTTTTTGGGCTGTAACCAGGGGATTGGGTTTGAGGATGGCTGCTTGCAGGATGTGTATTAATCTATTTCTCTTTCGTAGGTTGCATGGGCGGACCAGGGGCCAAGACGGTCACATGGATTGTGGGGCATTCGTTTGTGCACTGGGCATCGAAATACGCAGAGCAACAGGTGTACGGCCGTAACCTGGGACTCAAAGGACATCAACATAAGGTGCACTGGTGGGGGAAAGGGGGGATGCGATGGGGGGCACTCTTGCCTTGGCTCGTGAAGATGGTCCCTCAGAGGGGATGCCCTGATCTGTTGATCATTCATTTGGGGGAAAATGACTTGATTCTGCTGTCGGGTTTGGTGCTCTTGCAGTTGATGCAGAGGGATCTAGAAGTGATGAAGCAGCAATTGTCTGGGACTTGCATAGCTTGGACTGAATTTATCCCCAGGAGAGTTTGGAGAGGGGCTAACAAGCATGGGGCAGTCGAGAAGGCTCGGAGGAAATTGAACAGGGCGATGAGGGTGTTTTCTGAGGGCAGAGACATTAAGGTGATAGCCCATCCCGGACTGCGACTTGAGGAACGATTGCTCTTTAGGGACGACGGAGTGCATCTTTCAACGCTTGGGAATGCCTATTATATGATGGAAGTGCGTGATGTGGTAAACAAGTTGTGGAACGAGGCGATATGGTGCCACAGGGATGTTTGAGGGGACGGTGGCGATAGATGCACAGTAGAACCCTGAGGGGGGCAGGTAACCGCCCTAAGGGGGTTCCCTGGTTGGCGGTATTTGGAAGGGGTGGGGAGTCACTAGCAGGCGCACCCACCCTAGTGGGGGGAGGAGTGAATGGTGGGGGGCGACTGGTGGCATGAGAGTAGTGCCAGGATGTGAAGAGAGATTGGAGGAAAGGGATGAAGAACGGAATGTGGCGTGGAGTGGAATGGAAGGTGAGGCTGGAGTGTATGAAGATGGAGTTGATGTTGGGGGGAGATTTATTGTTGTTGTTTGTTGTATTTTGGTGTTTATGTTTGTGCAGCCTGGTCCTAATAAAATGGCCTTTTACGCTTCACAACAGTGTGGCCTGATTTATTGCGCAATGAAGTGTACGAGTTTTAAAATCGACAATTTGTCTTTCTAGCTGTACTACATGCACATGCATCATGATCAGATCTTACATGGTGTGCCCTGGGCAGATATAAAGGTAAGTAATCAGATTCGATCTCAGGTCCTGCCCCAAAAACTAAAAGGAATAAGCAGTCAGCGCCTCGAAGCTGTGGCGCACAGTACAATCAGAGGAAGCCCGGAGACAGCCTCGGGTAGAGGGTTGCATCCTGGTGGCAAAAAGTTATTGGGGAAGTTACACAATCAACTCGGACATCGGCCGTTGTCTACGATCCCGGGAAAGGCCCTTTCATCAGTAAAATGAGCCAGGGGAACCAAGAAGGCATCGAGCAGAAAGTACACTCGAGGAAAACAAGTCACCAACATGCGAGCTGCGTGATGCATGCACGCAAGTCTGACATCTGACACATAACAGATCGCACACTGCGCACCCCGGCTCATAACCGCAAGCACTAGGCCATGGGCGGATACATTTGCTGGAAATGGTGGGACATGCACCCACCTTTGCCCAATTGCGTGCTGTCTTCGCACGCAAAGCCCAATAGGAAAAATGCACACAAAAAAACACGCACGAGCATGTGAAAAGTACAGATTGATTCCAAGAGGTAATTTTCGTCTTGACCTAAAAAACCACTACTGAAAGCAGGCACCTACTAAAACATTAAGCAGGGGGCACGTGCTGTTAATCTAAAGCGGGCGTCGTGCTTAATCTTAAAGCACAGTGCCCACGGCAGGACGGGCTAGTGCCCAGGTGGGATGGGGCTTAGTGGCTGCGAGTCTTCCATGCACCATTGTTGCGAGTGTCTTGATTGATTGCTATGCCGGGTCTGTTGGCTCAGTGGACTAAAGTAGCCACTGCAGGGGCCTGTGTTCGACCTCATGGTCACAGGTTCAAATCCCGGCTGGTCCACTCAGCCATTCATCCATCTGAGGTCGATAAAAGGAGTACAATTGACTTGGGTAACAACAAACATCTGTTATTCAGCACCAAGATACCCATAGTGGTGAACGTGCGCTTGTCAGGATTGGCAGTAGCTCAAGGATAATAAATGCCACTAACCTCAACCTTGTGACCAGCGGAGACGATGCATGAAGATATGCCTCCCAGTTCCTCCCCAGCACGACTCCCAACAAAGGTATCTTGAAACCCTCTGCGTGGACTCTTGCCCCGGGGAAAAGGGAAGTGGACAAAATAATAAAAGAGCTGTAGTTTCAGTGGTTCCCGCAAGGTCTGGTCAAAAAGTACTGCTAGGCACCAAGAAGGACTCCCACTCTGCAGAAGGGGACAACAATGCAGAATTATAACACCTGTTCATTCCCAAATGTTAACAGCTAAATGCAAGATATTGCTGTCTCGCCTTACCAGAGGTAATACAGCTAATCAAGGTAATTCTTTCCCTTTTCTTCGCAGAACAAATAACGTGAAACATAAATAATATTGTCCAATCCAAAGTGTTCCTCTGATGGCTCATACAGCAGATACGCAGTACGTGACTTAGGCTAGCAAAAGAAACATGAAGAATTCCCAATGTCACTTGAGCGTAATACTTAGGCAAGAGTCTTGTCCAAAAGATAGGCGTTGTTAACAACACAACGCGATGTAAACGAACTGTTCCTCAGCCTGTGAGAACTCGATTTAGGTTGTGCAGGAATTGTCTCTTCCACGGAGTTCAATACAAATGAGGGAGACAAGGCTACTTCCCCAGAGCACTAAAAATGATCTCACTCAGGACGCGTCTTAAATATCAGACGCGTTCAGGGCAACATCGCATTTCACCCACTGCCTGCACGATAAACGCGAAGCCACGCGTTTAAAACTGCACCGCGGCTTTTCCCTGCAAAGTACACAGGAACACGAGACAAGACACGGAGGAGGCGAGCCCGCACTCCAACCGCGAAAGTACCTGATGCAAGTCTCGACTGAACACGGATCTCCTGTACAATGTCCCGAACAACAAAGGCTGCAATCTTCAAGCTGAAATCCGGCGGGGAACACCATCCGCCATTCCTCGAAGAAACCAGATTGATTGACAAGCACCTTCTCCACATGAAGGAGGTGCTTAAGTAAATTCCGCCCTAAGCCTCATAGTTCCTGCCCCTAGGCATACTGGTAGTTGTAGTTTTCAGGATGAACACCCTTGCATTAGGTCGACCAGGGAAACAGCGGAACCTACGTGAATGGTATGGTAGTAGCCCTGTCGGCAACATGATCGCTACAGCGCTTTACAAATACACATGTTATATTATTTGGGTGACAGTGTTGCCAGAGTTTGATACCCATTGTGAGAAGTTAGCCTGGCATATGAGGTCCACTAGTTCTAGTGGGCACCTTGCACCAGTCTAATCGACCCTTATTGATGGTGGTTGTAAAGTCAACCTTATAAAAAGCTATCCTAGTGGTAGCATCGACCAGCAGTCATCAGGCTAAGACTTCTGTAGGCGAGTTAAGCGAGTTGTTTTACCATTTATAATCTCAAATGAAAGTACACCACACAAGGTATATATAAAATATATATGTATTTATTCTAAACACAACCCCTCTGCACTCTTTATGAGGTCAGAGGTCAAAGTACATCACAAGAATCTCAATTAGCATACAATAAGTTGCACAGTATACAGTATACCCTAGGGGCCTTACAAACCATATACTAAAATATTGGCATAAGGACCACTTCTGGAATAGAAATCAGGCCTGGGGCCTGTGGAATCGCTGGGCTACTCTAAACAACGAAAGGTTAGGAAGTAGGAGGCCCATGGGAGGCGCATGCAGTGTTTAAACACACCCGCGGGTTACCATTGACTTTCCATGGGAAACGAAGAAGTTACAAAAGTACAATTTAAGCACACTTCCGATGGACTACGATGGAACCCTTTTAAACTAGGACACTTCGAGAGTCAAGACCCACGGCAGCACTGGAGTACTCGTATTACCTCACCCAGGGAAGCCGGGTGCATAGGTGCCTTTTCGTGTCGGGTTTCGTCGTCGTTTTCAAGGGAGAGTTGCAAGAAAGTGCTGCATGCGTCCAGAGGAAAAGTGTACGGGTGGATCCAAGGGTGGATCGAAGATCTGAAGAACCTGAAAGCAGAAGGGACAGAGTCTGAGTCACTTGCCAGTGACCAGGAATGAACCAGGCAATGTCGGGTAATTTCAGGTGAAGAGGTGAAGTTTGTCTCTGCAGCCAAGAGGTCCAGGAGGTGTCAACGATGACCAGGAGCTGGATTCGAGCTGGGCCATGAAGGATCTAGTTGACTGCGGTGTAGGTATCCGGATTGGCCCCAACAAGCCTTGGCAAATGCAATCCAGGCAGGAGAAGAAGATTGGCTTGGTACCAGACCAGCAAGGTCTGTGGCACTTCTCCTTTGTAGGGAAGCTGGAGCAAGCCTGGAGCAACCAGAAAAGCAAGTTAGATTTAAAAGGAAGTCTTCGGAGGGCTCACTAGCCAACAGGCAAGAAACTGGGAAGACGCATCGATCTGAAATGCAAGAGCGAGCCCCAGGGGACACTCGTGGAGTGTGGGGTCCTGAGCTTCGGTGCAAATGGTGCTCGGGGCTGGGGCTTCTCGTACCCAATGCACAACTGCGAGATACCTCGGGAGTCGATGCAGTTAGCAAAATGCAGGATGTCCTAGTGGTCCGGTCCCACGTCTCTTGTGTCTGCCATGGATCTCAGCTTTGCTGGGAACGTCGAGCAGTGTCAGAGATGTCTGGAAGTCCATGTTCTGTGTCACAGAGTCTTCGGGATCCGGCGGGAGCCTCGACAATGCAGACCGGCAAAGTTGCTGTTGGTGCCTGTTTGAACAGGGTGGTCACTCCTTGACCACAAGGGAGATGTCTTCCGTCTTCCAGTCGAAATGGAACGTCGAAGGTCCAGGATATATGTTTCAAAGATTCGTCCAGGGTAATCTAAAGTCCTAGTAACACAGCTCCTATACTTATACTAAGTTTAGGGGCTGGACTACCTGTAAGGTCCCTCCTATGGGTGGACCTGGGGAGGGGGTGGTTACACCCCCTTCCCTTTGTCCTTTTTGCACCAGAGCTGGGGCTGAGTGCCCCCGCAACTGGTTTGAACTGGGCTATGCATGGAGCACCTTGTGTGCCCCAGACAGTGTCTGAAAAGCATTCACTGAATGCAACCCACCCTGCCCCAAAACACTAAAGTCTGTCTGGAGAGGTGCTAGCACCTCCCCTGACAGGAAACCTATTTTCCAGGCCTCCCCTGCCAGAGTTTCGTCAAGCAGCAGGAGGGCAGACTCGTGTCTGTGGCAGCAGCATCCATTTTTTGATGTTGAGGCTCTGTTTAACTTTAACCGGGTTTACCAGTAACTACATGTCTTCTCCCTCTAGAAGTGTGGAATGCTACCCCCGCCGCCAAGACTGGCAGGGGGGGGTAGTATTCCAAAGTGTTTAACACCTTACACGACATGTTTTGATAAAGCCAAACCAAAGTTAGCATTAACCGCGAGGATTATAATGCACTTAAGGGTATATGGTATGGCTATATCATAGAACAGCTATAAGGAGGTGGTTCCGAAAGCTGCAGAGGGGCTCAGCACATGCTAGGGTACCCTCTCACATAAAACCAAGCATTCTGCCTCCAGGATTGTCAAGGCCTGCCATAAGAGTGACTCATATGTGTATATGTGTCCAAGAAAGCTCTGACCTGAGTCTGGGTGGTTGGAGCAGTCCAGTCCATTATGGTCTGGATTTTGCTCTGCAATGGTTGAACCTGGCCTCCACCTACAAGGTGGCCCAGGTATACAACCTGACTCTGCCCTATCTGGCACTTGGTAGCCCTGATAGTTAGGCCTGCCTTCTGCAGGACCTCCAAAATATTTTTCAGATGGATCAGGTGATCTTCCCAGGAGAAGCCAAAGACAGCAATATCATCTAGATAACCTGCACAGTAGTCATCCAGGCCTGAGAGGACTTGGTTCACCAACCTTTGAAATGTGGCAGGTGCATTTGTCAGACCAAAGGGCATTACCAAAAATTGATAATGCTCACTAGGGGTTGAAAATGCTGTATTTGGCTTTGCATCATCAGCTAGTCTGATCTGCCAGTGGGCAGCTGTCAGATCAAATGTGCTCAAGAACTTGGCAGATGCCAACTTATCTATGAGCTCATCTGTTCTGGGTATTGGATGGGCATCTATCCTAGTGACAGCATTGAGACCTCTGTAGTCCACACAAAACCTCATCTCTCTCTTGCCATCTTGGGTGTGAGGTTTAGGCACAATGACTACCGGACTGGCCCAAGGGCTCTCTGAGGGTTCAATAACTCCCAATTCTTCTGGACTTCTGTCCTGATACAGTCCCTGACATGATCAGGTTGGCTGTAAATCTGACTTTTACCAGGCAGACTGTCCCCAGTGTCCACTTCATGAGTGCACCAGGTAGTCTGACTTGGAGTCAGTGAACACATATGTCTGTATGCCTGCAGAACTTGTCTGCAGTCACTCTGCTGCTGGTCAGTAAGGCTGCCTGCCAAGGCTACAGCATCAACTGACCCATCAAAAAGGTTCTGAGAGAGCAGGTCTGGGAGTGGGTCACTCTCTTCCTCCTGTCCTTCATCAGTAGCCATGAGCAAGCCCATGTCTGCTCTGTCAACATATGGTTTCAGTCTGTTGACATGAAGCACCCTAAGGGGGCTCCTGGGAGTTACAAGATCTACCAAATAGGTAACCTCTCCCTTCTGTTCAACAATAGTGTGGGGTCTACTCCACTTGTCTTGGAGAGCTGCTGGGGCCACAGGCTCCAACACCGACACTTTCTGCCCTGGCTGGTAAACAGTCAGCAAAGCCTTTTGATCATGCCAGGCCTTTTGTAATTCCTGGCTAGCCTCAAGGTTTTTGGATGCCTTTTTCATGTACTCAGCCATCCCGGAGCAGAGACCAAGTACATAGTCCACAATGTCTTGTTTGGGAAGTTTGAGAGGTAACTCCCATCCTTCCTTCACCAGACAAAGGGGTCCTCTTACAGGATGCCCAAACAAAAGTTCAAAAGGGCTGTAGCGAACCCCCTTTTGTGGGACCTCTCTGTAGGCAAATAAAAGGCAGGGCAGTAGGAGGTCCCATCTCCGCCTGAGTTTTTCAGGGAGACCCTTAATCATGCCCTTTAAGGTCTTGTTGAATCTTTCAACTAGACCATTGCACTGTGGGTGATAGGGTATGGTGAACTTATAGTTCACTCCACACTCCTTCCACATTGCAGTCAGATAACTAGACATAACGTTTGCACCTCTGTCTGAGATTACCTCCTTAGGGGAGCCCACCCTTGAGAAAACTCCCAAGAGGGCTCTTGCCACAACAGGTGTTGTAGTGGTCCTAAGTGGAATAGCTACTGGGTATCCGGTGGCATGATCCACTACCACCAGAATAAACCTGTGCCCAGATGCTGTTTGGGGATCCATTGGTCCAACAATGTCAATCCCAACTCCTTTAAAGGGAACCCCCACCACAGGTCGTGGTATCAGGGGGGCCTTTGTAGTGCCACCTGCTTTGCCACTGGCTTGGCAGGTTACACAGGAGCGACAAAACTCCTTTGTGTCTTCTGACATGTGGGGGAAGTGAAAGTGAGGGACAAGCCTGTCCCAAGTCTTGTTCTGGCCAAGATGTCCTGCTAAGGGAATATCATGGGCTAGTGTCAAAAGGAAGCCCCTGAATGCAAAAGGTATGACCAACCTCCTGGAAGCACCAGGCTTGGGGTCTCTAGCCTCTGAATACAGGAGCCCTTCATCCCAATAAACTTTATGGGTTCCACTAGCATTCCCTGCAGTCTCAGCAGCAGCTTGCTGTCTGAGGGGTTCAAGAGAAGGGCAGTCCAACTGCGCCTGCCTCAGATCTGCCCTGGAAGGCCCCCCTGTCCCAAGAAACTGAACCTGATCAGGTTCAAGCTCTTCTAGGACAGGTCCTTCTTCAGGCTCACAACTAGCTTCCTCAGAAGGCTGATCCTCATCCTCAGGCAAGGGGGAAGGCACTGCCTTTACCCTACTGCTCCTTGTCCTGGTAGGCAACTGGTCCATTATCCCAAAATCCAGTGCCTGTTCAGTGTTAGGCTTTCTGACCTGTGACCTAGTCACTGCAAGGACATGTGCTGAGATTCCTAACATTTCTGCATGAGTCATGTACTCCACTTCAGACCAGGCTGAAGTCTCTAGGTCATTGCCAAGCAAACATTCTACAGGGAGGTCTGAATTAACAACAACCTTCTTGAGGCCAGTTGCCCCTCCCCAGGAGAAATTAACAAATGCCATACTGTGGGTGGAATTGACATTGCTAGCATTGGTCACTAGGTTATTTTCACCTATATGATCTGTCCAGGGTTCACAAAGCTAGGTGTCACCATTGTGACACTTGCACATGTCTCCCTGTAGGCCTGAGCCATTTTATCATTGATTAAAGGGGTTTGTCTGTACTTTCCCAAGTTATTGGGACTCACAGTAGAGGACATGGCTATGTCCCCATCACAGACTAAAACAGCTTTAGTTGGTATTCAGACTAGGCCAGACTCCATCCCTGTTCCCAGGGTTAACCCTACTACACCCTTCTGTTGAGAACCACCACTTGGAGCTGAACTAGGGGGAACAGTTGGCTTAGGGGCACTGGTGGTTGGAGTGGTCTCCTTCTTGGTGCAATCACTGGCCCAGTGAGCATCTACTTTACAAACTTTGCACCATGGTTTCTTAGGACCTTCTTTCCTTTTGTATTGTTGGGAACCCCCACCATTAGAAGCTTTTTGGGGACCTTGAGAAGACGTCTGGTCTTTTGCTTTCTCCCCACTCTTTTGGTCTTGCTTCCTCTGATCACCACCTTGGTTCTGTACCTTCTGCTTCACCCTGGTTCTGACCCATTTGTCTACCTTCTTTCCCAATTCTTGGAGAGAGGTCAGATCAGAGTCATTCAGGTGCTGATGCAACAACTGGTTCTGACAGTTACTAAGAATCTGTTCTCTCATTATAAGATTATACAATCCTGTATAGTCACTTACTTTACTGCCCAGTAACCAGCATTCCAGAGCCTTAGTAGCACAATCTACAAAGTCAGTCCAGTCCTGAGTCTGTGTCTTCTGGGTGTCTCTGAACATCAACCTATACTGTTCAGTGGTTAGGCCAACCCCATCTATTAGAGCACTCCTCAGGACTACATAATTGTCAGCATCCTCATCACTAACTGTGAGAAGCTTGTCTCTACCTTTGTCTGCTAAGGAGAGCCACAAGATTGCTGCCCACTGACTCTGGGGTACCTGCTGTACTTTGCAGGCCCTCTCCAAAGCAGTTATCCACTTGTGGATGTCATCCCCAGTCTGATAGGGAGGTACAATATTGCCTAGGTTTCTGTGGTCATGAGACCTATCCCTACCACTAGGGATCTTGCTGCCACCAGTGGACTCTAGCCCACACAATTTCCTCTCTCTTTCAAGAGCCAGGGTCTCTTTGGCAAGGGCAATTTCTTGCCTCCTGATTCTAAGCTTGACTTCCTTCATCTTAGCTTTATGCTCTCTTCTCTGAGGGGAAGTCATTCTCCTTTGAGCAGAGTCATTGGACCCTACTGATGAGTCAGAATGTTCAGATCCACTGGAAAGGGATCTGGGTCTTCTGTTCACATCATTAGGCCTTCATGGAGGGATAGAGGGAGGCCTTCCTAGGCTACCTCCACCCTCAGGTAGTCCTGTTTTTTCAAGTGAGGGTCATCAGTCTCTCCCTGGCCTGCAGCCTCATCATCCTCAGACACCAGTGGGGCTGGCCCACTAGGATCTTCCTCTGTTGATGGATGGCCCCCCTCTTTCTACCCTGGCTATCTGGGTCTGATGCTTTCTCAACATCATCTAACACTAAGATATCTACCAGGTCCTGAAAGGTTGGACTCTGTCCTTGTCTTAACTTTGTGACCACACACAAGCTTCTCAGTTCTTGAAAAGTGAATGTGTCATACTTAGAAGGCAACCCTGGGTTGTCTTCTGGCAGAGACCCTCTAGGCCCTGCCTTCAAGGACATTGCTAGTGAGGTGTGGTGTGTGCACCTACCTACACTACTTGTTTCCTACTAGAACTTCTCTAGGAGTTGTAGTCAGGGTGTGCTAAGCCCTTACCACCTACAACTGCTAAGTTCAGTAGAACCTATGTATTATAAGACTTGATTTATATGTACCTACAGGTACCTTGATGATTTTTCAAATGATATTCTCGAGAATTTATTTTTTATTAGTGTTTTTTATCGCCATTTCATAAAGGTAAACAACAATCCGCACATGCATTGGCAGAAATTAGCGACATCAAAGATACAGACATTGTCATACTTTCATGGATAGGTTACAGTTGTCTCAATGTGTCTGTTCCATGTATCAGACCCAACGACCCATTCCAAGTTTCGTCAGAAAGCTCCTCCCTGCGAGCTTATTGTGGGAGTGCCCTCCAGTTCAGGATTTCTAACATCTATCTCACTATGTACATACCCATTGTCAGTCTGTTGTTTGTGAGGATAGGCCAGTGCACTGTATTGTGGCTGACCCTAGTCCAGTCTCCCCTTCTGCCTGACTGTGCACATCCTCTTCTTCTGCATTTTCTCTTAAGCGTCTCCTCTCTAGAAAGCTGGACCAAACGTTTTTGGGTCTATTACGAGGTGGTAGCAGATCACTATAGAGTTTCGTTTGCGTACAGCAGTATGTCATCTCTCTGGACCATTGCGTCAGCGTGGGGATAGGGCCTCTCATCCACGTGCTTGACATACATCTCCTGGCCAGCAGAAAAGATATGTCCACTAGTCTCCTGTGTGACGGCCGTAAGGGCTTAGAGTAACCCAATATGGCTAATAAGGGGTCGGGGGTCAGAGTCAATTGTGTGATGTCATTAACCTCCTTGTATACTGCACACCAAAATGCTTGAATATCTGGGCAGGACCACGCTACATGTAGAAAATCCGCAATCTGTGCCCTACATCTCTCGCGGCTAGGGCTGTCCCGTAGGCCATATCTATGCAGCCTTTCAGGGGAGTAGTAGACCCTATTTAGGTACTTAAAATGTAGTAGTCTATGTCTTCTGTTAGGAGATATTTATTTGGTTCTAGTGCAGCAATACTGCCATGTCTCCTCGTTCAGTTCCGTTTGAAGATCGGCTTGCCACGCCAGTCTCGGTTTAGCGTATTCCGCTGTTCTCTCCGAGAGGGCTATGCTATACAATTTAGTTATTAGTTTATTCGGGGACTTAGCGTCCATCACATAGCTAAAAGCTGTAACCACTCGTGGTTCCTCCAAGTCTTCCCCCAGAAGATTCCTTAGCGCATGTCTCACCCTATGGTACTGGAATCGCCGCAACATTGAGCTGTCATTATTCTCTGTTTCAATCTCCTCCCATGTGTGTGCAGTACCCTCTGTGAACAAGTCTCCCATCTTATTAATATTCAACGATTTTAGTGTCGCCAGCACCGCTGTATCCAGGCATGGGGTCAGCCAGGTGCACCACTCAATAGCAGCCTTCGGGGCATGGTGCCAAGCATGTGTCACCGCATTTAAAGAATCTAGTATGCCCGTCCGTCTATCTCGGGGTTTTTTCAGCAACGCTGGTAGTGGTGTCGGGTCTGCTATGATCGTCTCAATGCGTATGTGTGGAATATTTGTCGGGCCATGTATCCAATAATATACAGGTGCGCACTGTGCTGCGCGGTAGTATAGCTCCAGATCCGGGGCATTCAAGCCTCCTGCTGCATAAGGGCGGGTAAGAATATTCCACGCCACTCTCGGCTGTTTCCCAGCCCATGCCAGTCTGATCATTAATCCTTGTAATTGTCTGAAGAAATTGTTCGATAGCACCATAGGGATGTTGCTGAACAGGAACAGAAAAAGTGGTAGCACAATCATTTTCATGAGTGCGACACGTCCCAACAGCGACAGCGGCAGGGTGATCCATTTATCAATGTCCTCTTCTAGTTTTGAGACTGCCTTCCCATAGTTTTCCCTTAGAACTACCTCCGAGTCGGTGTGGAGACGAATCCCCAGATACCATACTGCGTCCGTGGTCCATTGTATGGGGTATTCCGGGTCGAATTCCCTCGTTGATGGAGTGAGTGGGAACATGAGTGACTTATTCTAATTGACGTGGATCCCCGAGAGGGAGCCAAATAAAACTACCTCTCGTAGTACCGCAGATAAATGGGTCTCTGGGTCTCTAACTTACAGCAGGGTATCGTCCGCGTATGTGGAGACTATCAGAGTGTATGTGGGGAATCAAATACCCCTGTGGCTGTGGTATTCTTTCAAGGCACATGCTAGAGGCTCTGCCGCCAGGGCATATAGAATAGGGGATAGGGGACAGCCATGCCTTGTGCCCCTCCCTATCTGTATCGTGTCTGTGACAAGCGAGCCAATACGTACACGTGCTACTGGGGAGGTATACAGGGTAGCTAGTAGCTGTAGGAACAGTTGACCCATGCCCATCTGACCCAAAACATGTCTTAGAAAAGGCCACTCGACAGAGTCGAATGCCTTTTCCATGTCAAGTAAGACGGCCACCGCTGGGACTTCAGAGCGTGTGTGCTGGAATGCTGCAAAAACCGTTCTAAGGTTGTATGTTAGATTACACATAGGTACAAATCCAGCTTGTTCCGGAGCCACCAACGTGGTAATCATTGGGCTTAAGCGGTTGGCAATTAATTTGGCGAATATCTTCGCATCCACGTTCAGTAATGACAAGGGGCAGTATGATGCACAGTCTCCCGGGTCTTTCCCTGTTTAAGGATGGCGACCAGAATTGCCTCCCGCATTGTGGGCGGCATGGTGCCCGTATCCGCCATATCCTCTAATAGAGCGTGCAATTTAGGAAGCAGTAGATCCGTGAATGCCTTGTAAAAGGCCACGGTAAGGCCATCGCATCCTGGCGCTCCCCCTGACCTCATGGCAGAGAATGCCATTACTATTTCCTCTCTTTCTATTGGGCGAACTAAAAATTCACGGTGCACATTGGTGAGCCCAGGCAGCTCAATATGTGAAAGGTAATCTAGGATACGTTCATCTGCTGCGGGGCCGCGTGATGCATACAATGTTGAGTAATATTCTCGAAATCTCTCTGCTATCCTAACGTTTGAGAGTGGCTCATCTGTTATCGAACAGCTCATGGCAGGTATCCTCGCTCTGCTCCTCTCATGCCTAGCCATCTGTGCTAGCACTGCACCTGGGCGGTCCCCTTCGCCATATGATCTAGCTGTAGCGTATTTACCTAGATGTTTGACCTCAGCGTCCGCTTCCTCATGATATTCCTGTAATGTCGCAGTCAGCTCTCGGGTAAGCGCCTCGCTACAGTCGCTCAGACACCTATTTTCCAGCTCTTTAAGCTTGGCTTCTAAGGCCTGTAGTCTGCCCCTAATCAATTTAAGGACTCCTGAGGGCTTGGAGATGGTGATTCCCCTAATGTATATCTTAAATGTTTCGCAGACAGTCTGTGGCGATTCCACTGACCCCTCGTTGGTAACGAAAAATGTTTCAGTGGCTGTCGCTTGTTCCTCCCTAAAGGAGGCATCCAGTAACGAGTATGGGGGAAAACGCCAAGCAAATGGGGGGATACGTCGCGTTGGCGTGACAATCAACATCAATATTGGTGAGTGGTCTGAATATGTGCGAGGAAGAATCTTGCATCTTTGAATTGTTGTTGTTAAATGCGTTGTGGCAAGCCAATAGTCAATCCTAGTGTGTATATTATATTGAGCCGAATAATGTGTGTAGCCGCCTATCATGGGGTGTCTCTGCCTCCACACATCACACAAGTCTAGGTGGGTCATTTGTGTTTCGAGGACCTTGGCGGAGGCTGAAGGGTGACGTCAGGACCATCCGATCTATCAATGCATGGTTGCCTAGTCATATTGAAATCTCCTCCCCAAAGTATCTCATCTCCTGTGTGTGTCCTAATCCTGTCGGCTATCTCCGAATAGAAGTCCGGGTGATCGTAGTTGGGGCCATATGTGTTTACTATGCAGAGCTCCATGCCGTTCCCCCTGCATCTCGTAATTTTGTATCTTCCATCCCTGTCTGTCACCAATGGTGTCATTGTCAGTTGTGCTTTCGGATTGACCCATGTAAGGACTCCACGTGAGTGCGTTGTGAACCCCGCCGCGTGTGTGTTCCCCATGAGGCCTCTAAAGCGCAGTATGTGACTATCGGTGGGCAAGTGCATCTCCTGATTAAGTGCTATGTC
Source organism: Lissotriton helveticus (assembly GCF_964261635.1). Classification (NCBI taxonomy): domain Eukaryota; kingdom Metazoa; phylum Chordata; class Amphibia; order Caudata; family Salamandridae; genus Lissotriton; species Lissotriton helveticus. Next base: position 1,028,832,098 of record NC_136063.1, read on the forward strand.
CACCTTATATCTGGACAAGTATTGTAGGATCTTCCTAACCTTCCTATGGTCGTTAAGACCTCGTACATTCCAGGTCATCAATGTCAATGTGTCCAGTGGTTCTCCTGTCTGGGTCACTTCATCTGCCATAATCTGTCTACGTCTCTTGTCAATGGTGTCTGTGCATATATCTCCTCAAAAAAGTCTGTCAATGTCATGTGCGGCAATCTACTAACAACAACATCTGAGTTAAAACATTCTCCTCTCAACCCCAACCAGACGCCTTCTCGTCTCCCCGCCCCCCATCCCGTGCCCACCCACGCATGCCCTTCCCCAACTAGGCCGCGGACTTCCACCACCTCAACATGCCCACCCCAATTTCCCTTCTCAGCACAAAAACTTATGGGGGCAAGCCCCGCAGTCCGAACTCAGTGGAATTCACATGTGGGCAGAGGTAGCAGGCACTACTTAAAATCTGTACGTAACATATTCTTATTGCCGCCTGCCCCTCCCCCATCTCAACACCCATATGGGATGTGTGTGACTATTACCCGCAACCGAAGGCACATTAAACTCAACAATGTCTAGCTTTCTCATATGGGGCATATTATTACTTCACATATCCTATCAGGATAGCTTCTCCTCCGTGATAAATCCCTGCCCCCATGCGACTCGAGCTTTTATAAGATAGGGACCTCTCTATACTAAAGCTGTATGATGTAGTCCTGCATATCTAGAGCTGACCACTGCAGGCGATCTGCGTCTTACAAAGGGAGGCTTCTGCAAGGGGCGTCTCCGCCCCCAAACCACCCAGCATACTATTTCAAATTACCCAGAGTCAAGGGGTACACCATAGTCAATGTATCTAACAGTCTCAAGTTCCTTCCCCTATTTATGTCTACGCGCCTTAGGGGCACAGTCCCAATAACTTATCTGTGTGAAGCAACATTAGTCTTGCTCGTCCAGGGAGCTTCTCATCGCGCTGTTCTCTCCACTCGGTGAGGGTCGATCCACTTGTTGACATTCCTTGAGGGCTCTCTGCAGGGCTTTGGGATCTGTAAAAATCAAAGACTTCCCCAGTCAGTTGATTCTGAGCTTCGCGGGGTATAGCATCGCATAGTCCGCAACCATTTCACGCAACTGCCGTTTCATCTGTGTGAATTGTCTCCTCACCTCTTGTACTCTCGAGGTGAAGTCCGGAAACAGTGACAGAGTCGATCCTTCGAATTGCAGGGCTGTTTGTCTCTGGCTAACTTCAATGCTACATCTCGGTCTCTATAGTTGAGTAACTTGGCTATGATTGGTCTCGGAGGCGCTCCTGGTTTAGGTCTCAGACCCAGAGAGCGGTGTGCTCTTTCTACCACGAACATAGCGGAGAATACAGAGTCACCAAGCAGTTTCTTAAGCAGGTTTTCAACAAACACCTCCATATTTCCGGTCTGCGTGGTCTCTGGCAGACCCGTGATGCATAGGTTGCAGCGCCAGGAGCGGGCTTCTAAGTCCTCCGTCTTGTACAGTAGCGACTGCATGGCTTTGTTCATTTGTTTGTTATCCGTATCCAAGGTGGTATGCGCCTCCTCTACCTCTGTAATGCGGCGCTCCGCAATATCCATTCTCTCCACCTGTTTGTCTAGTCTCTCCGCCATCCTATCCATATGATAGGCGAGTGCGTCCATCTTGGTGCCTAGCGAGGCTATACCTCCTTGTAGACTCTGCTCCATTGCCAATACTAAGCCTCTTATATCTTGTGGGGTGTCTTCCAGTGGGTCTCGTTCCCCCAAATCCTTACTTACCATGGCGTCGCCTGTCTTAGACCCTTTCGGGTCAAAGGAAAATGTAGGCTGCGACCTGTCAGTGTGCCCCATGGTGTAAGGGTCAGACGTGTCTCCGAGTCTGAGAGGGGCAGATTAGTCGTGGTCCAAGCCCACCGTGGCAGGCCAGCGCACGCTGCAAGTTGTATATAGATAGAGATCCTATACTGTGGCCACAGTCACCCTGGAAGCCCCTCAGTCCCAGTTCTCAGCAGCGCCGCAATGCCGAGGTCTCCGGGCTCCTTCCTTCAGTCCCCGCTCGCCCGCCGCCTCCTGGGCTTTTCCTCTCCACAGTGCCCCTCAGTTTCGTCGGTCAGCAGCGTTCCCCAGTATATGCTCCCTGATCAAGTGCAAGCGGTCAGTGCGGACCGCTTCCTCCAGGTCTTTCCTCCAGCCCAGGATGCTGTCTCCCAGCTCAAGTGGGGGGGAAGGCGGGGGGGGAGGCAGGATGTCAACCGAGTCACCGCATCGCAGATCAGGGCAAGAGTCATAAATGCAGAGCCTTTCAGCGGTAACCCCACACATCAGACACCATCACTCCACCTTGGGCAGGTCTGTGGCGAATCTGTTTCCAATCTAAAATGGCCGCCGCTGTCCCTGTCCCCGCTGTCCGAGCGCTTCTGCTTTGTGTTCCACCAGCGTGCAGTGTGGTGGCGTCTCGCCAGCGTATGTTCCCCGTCGTCTCCGAAACCGTGGCTGCTCTCGGCCCTCGGTGGCGGTCAGGGTGCCCAAGCACTTTTGTTTATCGGGGACCTCCACCGGTTTCCAGACCGCCCCCTGTGCCTACTCGTCTCTCCTCCGTTTGCGGGCGCACCTTCTGGGTAGTGCTTCCGGAGCGGCGAACTCTCCGAGGGGGTCGAGTCTTACCGCCTCTCTTCTCCGATGGCCCGGATTGCCGCTCTCTCCTTCTGGTCCCGTCTCTCCCAGCGCCTGTCGCTCCGATCTCCCCAGCGTAGCACGGCATGTCCCGTAGCTGTTCTCCAGTGGTGGGGGGGAGGGGAGGGGAGGCCGGATCCCGCAGTCTCCACCGTCTCGGCCGCTCACCTCCCGCAGTGTCGTCGCCGCTCACAGTAGAGTCGGGACAGGACCCTCAGATCCTCTCCATCCTAGCACGCCCCACCTGAGGTCGCAGGCGTCCGGGATCTCTCCGCCCATTCCAGAGCTCCTCCTTTTTCAGGACGCCGCGCCTCGTCAAGTCTCCACACACCAGGCCTCGCTGATCTTCCCGGTCTCGTAGAGTGGCACTCCGCTCCAGTCACCGCTAGTTTGCACCCCCAAGTGTTCCGTTCCCTAGACCGACGTCTGCCAGTTACCGCAGGTCGCCACACAACAGGATAATTGCAGGATATTGTAATGAGACGGGGGAGCTCTCGGCTCAAGCAGCCATCTCGGTTGCGAGCTAGCTCCACCCCGCCAATATTCTCAAGATTATTTGGTAAAACAAATGCAAGCTCTTATCCCACCCGCTGCCACCAATGTGAGAAGTTAGCCTGGCATATGATGTCCACTAGTTCTAGTGGGCACCTTGCACCAGTCTAATCAACCCTTATTAATGGTGGTTGTAATGTCAACCTTATAGAAAGCTATCCTAGTGGTAGCATGGACCAGCAGTCATCAGGCTAAGACTTCTGTAGGAGAGTTAAGCAAGTTGTTTTACCATTTATAATCTCTTGAGTACCAAATGAAAGTACACCACACAAGGTATATATCAAATATATATGTATTTATTCTAAACACAACCCCTGTGCACTCTTTTTGAGGTCAGAGGTCAAAGTACATTACAAGAATCTCAATTAGCATACGATAAGTTACACAATATACAGTATGCCCTAGGGGCCTCACAAACCATATACTAAAATGGTGGTATAAGGACCACGTCTCGAATAGAACGCAGGCCTGGGGCCTGTGGAATCTCTGGGGCTACTCTAAACAACCAAAGGTTAGGAAGTAGGAGGCCCACAGGAGACGCGTGCAGTGTCTAAACACAGCCGCGGGTTACCATTGACTTTCTAAGGGAAACAAAGAAGTTACAAAAGTACAATTTAAGCACACTTCCGGATGGACTACGATGGAACCCTTTTAAACTAGGACACTTCGAGGGTCAAGACCCACGGGAGCACCAGAGTACTCGTGTTACCTCACCAAGGGAAGCCGGGTGCATAGGTGCCTTTTCGTGTCGTGTTTCATCGTCGTTGGAGAGCTGCAAGAAAGTGCTGCATGCGACCAGAGGAAAAGTGTCCGGGTGGATCCAAGGGTGGATCGAAGATCTGAAGAACCTGAAAGCAGAAGGTACAGAGTCTGGGTCACTTGCCAGTGACCAGGAATGAACCAAGAATGAACCAGGCGATGTCGGGTGATTTCAGGTGAAGAGGTGAAGCTTGTCTCTGCAGCCACCTAGTCCAGGAGGTGTCAACGATGACCAGGAGCTGGATTCAAGCTGTCCCACAAAGGATCTAGTTGACTAGGGTGTCCGTATCTGGATTGAACCCAACAATCCTTGGCAAATGCAATCCACGCATGAGATGAAGATTGGTTTTGTTGCAGACCAGCAAGGTCTGTGGTGCTTCTCCTTTGTAGGGAATCTGGAACCAGCCTGGAGCAATCAGGAAAGCAAGTTAGATTTAAAAGAAAGTCTTCGGAGGGCTCACTAGCCAATGAGCAAGGAACTGGGAAGATGCATCAAGCTGAAATGTAAGAGCGGGCCCCACTGGACACTCGTGGAGTGTATGGGCCTGAGCTTCGGTGCAAATGGTACTTGGGACTGGGGCTTCTCGTACCCCAATGCACAACTGAGAGATACCTCGGGAGTCGATGTAGTTAGCAAAATGCAGGATGTCCAGGAGTTCCAGTCCCACGCCTCTCGTGTCCGCCACGTGTCTCAGCTTTGCTGGGAACGTCGAGCAGCATCAGAGATGTCTGGAAGTCTGTGACCTGTGTTGTAGAGTCTTCGGAATACGGCGGGAGCCTCGACAATGCAGACCGGCAAATTGCTGTTGGTGCATGTTGAACAGGGTGGTCACTCCTTGACCACAAGGGAGATGTCTTCCATCTTCCAGTCGAAATGGAACGTCGAAGGTCCAGGATATATGTTTCAAAGATTTGTTCAGGTTAATCTAAAGTCCTAGGGACACAGCTCCTTTACTTATACTAAGTTTAGGGGCTGGACTACCTGTAAGGTCCCTCCTATGGGTGGACATGGGGAGGGGATGGTTACACCCCCTTCCCTTTGTCCAGTTTTGCACCAGAGCTGGGGCTGAGTGCCCCCGCAACTGGTTTGAACCGGGTTATGCATGGAGCACCTTGTGTGCCCAAGGCAGTGTCTAAAAAGCATTCACTGAATGCAACCCACCCTGCCCTGATACACTAAAGTCTGTCTGGAGAGGTGCTAGCACCTCGCCTGACAGGAAACCTATTGTCCTGGCCTCCACTGCCAGAGTTATGTCCAGCAGCAGGAGGGCAGACTCGTGTCCAGCAGCAGCATCCATTTTGTGATGCTGAGGTTCTGTTTAACTGCTACCCCCGCCGCCAGGACTGGCGCAGGGGGGGGGTAGTATTCCAAAATGTTTGACACCTTACACAACATGTTTTGATAAAGCCAAACCAAAGTTACCATTAACCGCGAGGATTATAAAATGCACTTAAGAGTATATGGTATGGCTATATCATAGAACAGCTATAAGGAGATGGTTCCGAAAGCTGCAGAGAGGCTCAGCTCATGCTAGGGCACCCTCTCACATAAAACCAAGCACTCTGCCCCCAGGATTGTCAAGGCCTGCCATAGGAGTGACTTATAGGTGTAAATGTGTCTATATAGGTATATAGATATAGGTATACTATATCTAAGTAAGGGGTGATTACACCACCTTACCCAGGCTGTGTGAACAGACCTGTGGTGTCAGTTTGCAAGGCAAACCAGGGGTGGCACAATACATGCTGCAGCCCCTGGTAGGTCTAGGGTGCACCTATGCCCTGGATACCTAGGGTACACTATACAGGGGCTTACAAGGGTGACCCAGTAACCCATCTGGTATATACCTAAAGTACATGGTATCAATTTAGAGAGAGTACAGCTAGGCGGTTGACCTGATTGGCAGGACCACAGCCATACGAAAAACCAGTGAAGCACAGCAAAAAGTGGGGGTAACCATAGGAAGCAGACCCTACTCTCCTACACCCATGCCAAGCCCAAAGTTGTCCATGTAAAAGCTCAAATTCAGCCCAGCGCATGCCAATTCAGCCCAAAATTAAAAATCTAAAATAACGTATAAAATAAGCTCCAGTAAACACTTTAAGTATATTCTAATTACTCTTCAGTAGGCATATGGTGAGGGGAGAATCAGTGGGAACCTGTGCACCTCTGCAGTCCTGTTCATATTCAATTTATTTCTCTTCATTTTGAAGTTCAGTCCCCACTGTAACATTTCCACTGGTACTACTGTCACACAAATCCAAACCCAAATTTAGCACTTTTGGAAGAATTTAATACTCCTGGGAAATACCAACACATATTTTTGCAGTTGTTTAATATTGCAACATTGGTTCTGGACACAAGTGTGCCAGCTTGAAGTAATGATTGTGTTTGCTGCCTACGCAGGCTAAGGTTGGGGCTCTTTAGAGTGGCACGCACAGAGAGTTAGCTTTGCTCACAACTGAACGATGCTGAACATCCTGTTATTCTGAGCAAATCACTTAATCTCCCCGTGCCTAACAAAAATGAGTGTGTTCATCTGTATTGAAGCTGGTGCTCATGTAAAGCGCTCTGATACCCGATTTCTCGGGTCTAGGTCGCGCTACATAAAACTCTGCTAAAAAAAAAAAAAAAACTGTAGAACTGGCCTGAGTCCATCAAAATGATTGCACAAGTGAGTGCACAGCCGACTCAAAGCAGCAATTTAATGACATTTTTATTGCCATAACTGTGCGCTGCCCAAGCTTTAAAAAAATGTGCATAAAGGTCAAATATAAAAGCACAAAAAAGATACCCTCTGAGTGAGTTTTTCGAAAACATTGGAAAAATATTGGCCATTTGTGCGGGTAATAGTCCAATCTGGCAAATCTATTGGGCTGAGCCGTGCAGTTGCCATTCTGAAACCTAAAGCTGCCTCGCAATTGAAAAAAACATGAAGCGTGTTTTAAAACGGGTGCTTTGCAAAGAAACGGACCGGGCCATTACTAATAGAATTATAAAAGCGGGCGGTGTGCTGCAATGTTGTGGTTGTAATACAGGAAAATCATTAAAGAAAATAGTGTTCACAGCCTAGATAAAGCAGACCATGTAACAACACAAGTACACAGTCCAGTTCTCATGGGAGGTTACGAATGCAGACAAGGCGGTACCAAGGAGGGACCACTAAACCTATTCATGAATCGGATTCCACCATTTTGGAAGGATGGTAACAGGAGCCATTTGAAAAGATGGGCGGAAAATGGGCGGAGGTTCAAGACCCTACCTGAATACAGCATGCCTCACAGAGCAGCGCACGCGCTGCCCAGGCTCGACCTAAAAACAAGGATTTGCAATGCAATAGGTCTCACAATTACGAGAGTTTGAGCTATTGGCATTGTAAATGACAGTGCCTTTTATTTATGTGTTGTTTTTAAAACAGATAAATAAAGGGCATTGTCATTTACAATGCCAATAGCTTAAACTCTCGCAAATGCAAGGCCTACTGCATTAAAAATGCTTGTTTACTTTCCCATGCTGTCTATCTGCTCAGCTATTGCCCTGGAAATCATGAAAGATAGCACACTTTTCCATATTTTTATGCTTTTAAAAATAAATACAGACTATCTGTAAAAACCGCAAACTTGAAGCCTTAGTTAGAAGCTGATTGGTTACTGGAGGTTGTTGCCGTCCACGTTAGCAGGCGCTGGTGAGGTCAGTTAGATATTCACAGCCTAGATGGAATGGGGGGGAGTCTAACTGTGCCCCTGCCCTCAGTTCTCATCAAACACCTCCAGTCCAGTGGGCCACTACAAACCCCACACGCTTGCAGCCAGAAAACTTGGTAATTAAAGGGGCGCACTCCTTCATGACCTAGTGACTAGGGGGTGGCGACCTGTCACTCTTGTGAGGGCAGCAGGCCTGGGCCCTCTAATCCTCCGGTCTCAACCCTAATTTTTTGACTGTAACACTATTGGCAACACCAGCAGCTGCCCTGCGGCATTAGGGTTTCTTGTGATGGACACAGATTTGGACACAGTACATATCACTGCTCCTTCGTTTTGTCCCCATAGAAAATATTAGTTTTATCCTTTCAATTTGGGTGGCGATTCATTCATGTGCCTTGGTCCATCGATGAGTAACAAAAGCTTACTAGCAACTCCTTTTTAGATTGAGCCTAGAGTTAGCGCGCATGCGCTGCTCTGTGAGACTTGCTGTACTGAAGTATGGAATAGAAGCCCCGCCCACTCCCCCATATTTTTCTTTGGCTTGTGCCTGTGTTCTTCGAAAATGCGGGCTTCTGATTCCTTAATAGGCTTGTTAGTCCCTCCTTAGTACCGCCTTCTCTCCATTTGTAACCCCCCATAGCTACTGGCCCCTTTACTTCGGTTGGTACACGATATGTGTTATTTAGTCTTGTAAGCACTATTTTCTTTATTGAGTTTCTCCTACTTCAGGCACAGCGACGTGCTTTACTTACATTTAGCGTGTATTGCGTGCTTATACTTTCCAAGCAGTCGGAACAATGGTGGAAGCTTGTTTGCAATGCCACAGGTCTCACATTTAAATTTTAATTTTAATATTGCAAATATTTTTTACTAAGCAATTGAGCTGAACCGTGCCGCGTGGGTGAAGGCGGCCATTCCCCTTCAGTGAGTCACGGCTCTCAAGGGGCATTTTGTAAGAGCTGTGAGTTGAATTTTGAAGGCTGTTTGTTCCTTTGGGAAAAATGTTCTGCGTTTAGGCCTGCTCGAAGGCTTCACTTTTATTTCATACGTGTCCTATTGTGAAAAGTCAACAGTAAATCAAAGCAGATGACCCACGTTACCTACAAATGCACCGCGGCGTCTCCATAAAGACGCGAGTGCTCAAAGAGGTGCAAACAAACAGGCATGAAGCAGGAACAGAGCGGCCAGCCACGGCTTGGCTTCAGGGACTCTTATCATGAATTGAAAAGCAATGCTTCTATGTAATAAATGATTTTAAATCACAAGCGACGCTACCAGCATTCAGCTGCAGATTTGACTTCTACTTTGACGTCTACAACCTTTGTTTTCAGGTTTATATGGAGCGAACTCGATCCAAAGGTATTGAATCGCTATTCTTAAGTGCACCACTTACATTACACAAATACACATTCATTTTTGTAGGCACATATTTTTAGGCACAGGAGGTACATTTTTTGCCCAGAATCACAGGATGTTGAGCTGACGCCGAGACTAGATCCTGGTTCCCCAGTTCCAAAGTCGGCAGCTCTTGCCATATTGCCACATGCATGCCAACATTTTAGAAGAGGAAAGTGGGCAATTAAAAAATAATGGAGTGAATGTATTTCCCCAGAGGATTTCTACTGAAGCAGAGGCGATTCAGGCAGGAGACAGCCCAAATGAATCAATTTTTAGCCTCCTGCCAAAGTCAGGTCTATCTGCAGTTATGATGCTACATTCAACGAAGGAGTATTAACCAGGAAAGTCGCCCTTCGAACTCTATAGCCACACATAATTAAAACACCCATCCTTTTCCTCATGTAGGAATTCCACTTCCAGAGATGTTTATCACTTTTAACCTCCAATAAAGTCTAAAGTAATGTATCTTGTCAGATAAAATCTGAAGCCATGCCACGTCCATGACTTGTGGCGTTGAGAACTGTGTCCTTCTGCTTCCTTCTTTGCATTCTGTTTGACCTCATACTTTCTTTTCCATCCATTCGACTCGAATCCTGAGCCTACTCGAGGCGCAATGCCTGCTTTTGAGAAGCCTTGTGTCTGAGTCTCAGATGCCTGTGTACATAAAAGTGATTTCCCTCACAAGGCTCATTCTCCGAGGCTGCGCCCATCTTTAGGAAGTAGACCTCGACCCCCAGGAAACCCCCTTGTTGCTTAGAGGATGTCTGGGACTCACATCACACCCAGCCAGGACTGGCCACTCCACACTGTCTGTCTGTCCTTCAGAACTGAGTGCAACAGTAGGGAAAACGTTGGATAGCGTAGGGGTAAAAATTACCATTCCCACTCCAGTGAGTGCAACAGTAGAAAAAACATTGGATAGCGAAGGGGTAATAATTACTATTCCTACTCCTGAGAGTGCAACAGTAGGGAAAGTGATGATTTAATATTAAAAGAAGATTACATTAATTATCAATACCAATTAAAAAAAAATACCAATTAATACCAATTAATTACCATTTAAAAAAATAATACTTACCAATTCATAAAAATGAATTACCAATTAATAATTAATTATCAATACATATAAACAAAAATAAATATTTACGTTATTACAATTAAATTACTTCCCACCCTATTCCCCTATAAACCCACAACCCGCTCCAAATAATACAATTAACATAATTATCAATTAATCAATTAATAAAAATGAATTACCAATTAATAACAATGTATTACTAATTAATACAAATGAATTACCAATTAATTAATTATCAATCAATTATTATCAATACATATAAATACAAAATAATATTTAATTTCCTATAATTAAATTACTTCCCACCCTATTCCCCTATAAACACACAACCCGCTACGGAATTAAATTACGCAGAAATTAAATTACATAACATTCAAAATTAAAGATACATTACAAAAATAATACATAATTTTAACACATATACTACCATACGTATACTAATTTTTTTCCGATATTATGTAAACTGATATTTTAAATTCGATATTATGGAAATCGATATTTCCTACCCCAATTTCGATATTCTATATGTATATTTTGGTACTCTAATGTGCTGTCCTATCTATATTTTGGAGTCGATATTCTGTCCTGTCTATATTTTGGATTCTTTATTTTGTTCGTTTACCGATTAAGTGATTTGCCCGAAATCACAGGATGTTGATCCAACACCAATACTCAAACCCAGTTCCCCAGGTTCATAGATTTCATGTGCACGGTCCGTAAGACAAGGGCTCCTGATGCGAGGCTGCGCCATAAATTACGGAGAGCAAGGCCATAAAATCAGCAGGACCGCTGGTGTTTTGTGGTATAAACCAAACCCTTCCTTATAGACAAGAAGCCATTTCAGGAATGCCGCCTTTGAAATGCTGAGCCGCGGCCCCAAAAATATATTTATGGCAGCTGTGCAGTGGTCCTGCCCACTTAGGAAAGAGGTGTACCTCAACCCTTTCTCGCCGTATACAGACAGAAGCAGTGGTACTCTGAGCGCACTTACTGCATAGATAAGCCAGTTTGTAGTCCTGGCTAACTCTTGTACTCTCTCTTTAATGATGGGTGCCGAAAGCCTTCTCCTTTAAATACGCAGAGGATATGCTGCTATTTTTAATTTGCTGTAGTTGCTACACATTTGCTTTACCTGTGCAAAAGGCACTCAATCCAACGAGCCATCTGCTTCTTATCTTCCTTATGAACTGCGGCTGCCCGCGGCGCACACAGTGAGCCCTCTATGAGGACGGCCTCCTTAGTGCCGCTTCAGGCACTTCCCCGCGCCTCATCACTGGGACCCCCTCCCCTTGGAGTCCCCCTTGGGTCTGGCGTCTCTGCGGCATTATTTCCTGTCCGCAGTGGGCTGGGGACAGATATTTATACCTGGCCTACCCACTGGACACCCTCTCTGTCCCCTGCCAGACATGCTGTCAGGGGGTGTCGTGCCGGGTCTGGCGTCGGCTTTCAGTGTGGTTGGCGGGCTTACAGGGCGATCCGGAGGCAGATTGTCCTGAAGTGTGTCCTTTCAGGAGCATAATAAGGGTGTATTATGCCAAAATCCCAGGACTCTTTACGGCAGGACCCTGGTTGAAAACTACGGCGCCCCGCTATGTCCGGGCGGTTGTAAGCCTGAGCAACCAGGGGCTTGTCTGGTTATGCTCTGCCCCTAAAAAGAAGTGAGTAAAAGGAATGGACTGGTGGTCCATGATATGTAACCCCCACATAAATGGTAGCACTGACTGGATTGGCCATGGTGCAGTTTGGCTCATCAGGTGGGCAGGGCAGCTTAGGTTAGTCACCACTCCCTGCCCGTGGATCGCTCATAAGTTAACCCACCAAGTTGGCATACTCTTTGTCTGTAATAAACCTGCTGGAAACTTTTTTCCAACGAAAAACCTTGCGTGGACACTTTATTTTGCGCAGCCAAGCCTGGTGTTGATTCCCACGGCTGGAAACACAGTGCCAGGAGGCGCTTGAAATTCAGAAAGCGGGCTCCCGCAGCATGGGTCCCGCAGGCAGCCCTGGTGTTGTTTCCTGCGGCTGGAGCCGCCACTCAGCCTGCCGCCAATCACAGCGCCAGGAGGCGCTTGAAATTCAGGACGCGGGCTCCCGCAGCGTGGAACGCTCGCGGATGTGCTCGGGCAAAGCCCGGAACAAGGGCGGGCCAGTCTGCGCCCGTCAGCGGCAGGAAGAGGTAGGCGGGCCAGGTCTCTTGACACAGACCTTTCCAGACACAGGACACTTGCTTGCTCATTTTACTGGCCTGCTCCTATACAAGTAAGCACATTTTCTATGTAACTTAACAAAATTGTTATGGTGGTAAACCTGAAATCACTGGGGGGAAAGGCGGCCACACCAAAATATCTGTCTAACTCCACACTTGACTGTTTCATACTGCAAGCTGCAAAAGTTATTGACAAGGAGATCGAGGTTGCAGAACGGTGGTTATCTGTGGGAGAAGGTCCGGTTGGTCCCATCATCGAACCACCGGCTATGGTTGATGTTCAGGCCACCCAAATTATTGACATGGTCAAAACAATTATGCACCCATGAGAAGCTCAGTGGTTTCATCTCCTGCCCAACAGCCCTGTTCAACACCTTTAATTTCACCAGCGCGCGACATGGTAGGCAAAAGGAAAACAAAGGTAAAACATATGGAGCCCATACGGTGCACATAGACCAGATCTAGGAAAAATCTTTAGGCCTCAAGCCCAGAAGCCCCCGCAGAACTTCTACAAGGATTACCCACCATGAATGGCTCTAATCTGTCATTACCCTCTCACACCAAGGCAATCTCCCCGCAACTCACTGCAGCGCTTATGTCCTTTCTAGAAGATACAATTGCCAAGAATTTCCTTCCAATTTTAGCCAGACTTGACAAACTGGAGTCTACTGTGGAAATAATGCATTCTTTGGTTATTGATATATCATTAGGGGTTGGGGCAAAAACGAAAGCGCCAGATGGGGGATCTGATCATGGGGAGAGCACAAATCATGTTGAGGGGTCCTCTGCCACATGTAATGATCAATTACCCTGCCCTGTGAGCAATGGTATTCTTAGAAATTCTACTAATGTAGCAGCACAGAAGTACCAAGGGCCTGCTCGTTCCAGACACCTAAGCAGAACATGCATGCCCCCTAGTAAAACTAGGCCTAGTCCCCCCCCCCGCAACCACTAGAGGGAATAGTGTAGGTACAAACCAACAAACACCCTCATTACTGCCCCCTAAAAACAGATTAGCTAATCCAGATGATCAGGTGACTCTCCATCTCCCACCAGAGTGCTGTCCCTATGCGGCAATTCTCACCAATGTTCCCACCCTGCAGGAAAACCAAACCGAATCACAGACCCAGGTAAAGAACAAAGCCTGCCATTGGCTTTTATAGAATACAAATTTTTCAAACATAAATTATCACATTTCGTTTGTGAGACGAGTTAGTTGGGTTAGCCCGCTATGCAAGTCCCTCCCCGGTGACTGTATTTTTATAAATTGCAGATCTCGGCTGCTAGTCGGCTATTTGGCTGAGGGTCCTACCCAATAAATCAGAGGCTGGGCCAAGAGATTGACATTTTACCACTTGGGTTCTTTTACAGGCATCTCGAATGCTGAGGCAGGAATACCCTGGCCATTAAACCTCGTAATATGACGCCCCCTATGCACCTGGAGGCTCCCCCCCTGGAAATAAGAAATAGATGCCATCTCCTGATCGATCTAGACTCACAAGATTGACCATCCATAGCACCTTTATCTTTACCAGTCACCCCTGAGGATCCGTCTGCCATGCAGTCTGATGATACATCTATGTCACACACTAACAGCAATCCTGTTCCATGCGACCCAGCAATTAAGAGTAACCACCACTATCACCAATTAGAGCCCAAGCGAGTCATTAACAACTTAGAACACACACAGGTATCCCTACTCAAACTCCCGGATTTGAAACTTCTATCCTGGAATGTAGCAGGCATAAAGTCCAAGCTAACTGACCCCGTCTGGTGCAAGCTAGAGGATGATTTCCACCTATGCCTACTGCAGGAAACCTGGGCAGTAGGACATGTCCACAGGGTGGGTTACACCACATATAGTATTAAAGCCAAGCAGTCAACCGTTGGCTGCCCAGCGGGTGGTCTCGTAATCTGGGTTAAAACACTTTAACTTGCAAAATCAAGGTCCTAAATCTCGGCTTAGAGGAAATTCTTGAGCTGGAATTATCTTTTGGTAAGGGGAATGTGCAAGTTCGGTTATTTAATATCTATAACCGTTTTAATAGTCCCCATAGGCTATACAGGACAATAAGAACACTAACTAATTTCCTTGATTCAGCCATGGGAATCACCGACTCATAATTGCAGGTGATTTTAACACAACTTTTGAACCTGTTGATTATATACAAGACCTTATCTCAGATGGAGATAAAGCCAAGGGATTGCAAAACTCCAGAAACCAGCCATTAAGAAATATACTAGGGTGTGGCAACAGGTTTTATCATTTATTATTGCATTTGGGGTCAGAGCCTGTAACAGCCAGGCAGACTCTGATAAAGAAGCATGCCACTATACTCTTGTCGATCTTGAACTCTGGTCCAGTGTTAAAGATATGGCTGTATTAACCTGGGAAGACAGTGATCATAATGCTGTGGCTCTCACGCTGTCCGGTATAGCTTTATTGTATAGACACCCTTGGTCTGAGAGCGCCCCGCTTATTACTAGTAATACCAACAGGATAGTCAAATGTCCCTGATATTAGCTGACCCTGAAGGAACCAAAATATTACATTAATGGACTATACTCACCAATAGCCCATGTACCATATATCTAAATAATAATTCAGTCGGCAATGGAGAAGGTTCAATCGTTTATTCTGCAAAATACAAACCCTGACAGGGGAGCCTCAGTCTACACGACCCTCAGAGTTGTGCAGAGGAAACTGCCTACGTGCAAGAGATACAAAGCATATATCCGTTTCACACATAGCACGATGACACCTTACTAGGAAAGATACAGCTTGTCAGTGAGCCAGCAGGAAGACCCATATAAGGCACAATTGATTGCTTGCAGCTAAGCCCAAGCTATTCCGCGGGCAGGTCAGTTAGGTGCCTCCCTTTCTATCTGTAGCTCGTGGAGTGCAAAAACGGAATCCGCTAGAATGTGCGCATCCCACTCGAGGGGCAGGTGTGACCTTGGGTTTCCCTGAGCTACAAACTAGCAAGTCTAACAGACAACTAAGCCTCCATTGTGGTTTCGTACAGACAGCCTAATCACGTGATTTCAGGAAAACGATGCATGAAATAAAGAAACGAAACATGAGGGGCCTAGTCATACCAATAGGTTAAAGCGCACAGAAAGTGAATCATTCATTGCTATGATAATAATCTGAATAATGCAACGCTAATGTGTGGTTATAGGTTATATTGTGTATATTAGGCCAATAACATGTATTTATCGAATTTATATCCCATCAGACGGCCCTTTTGGCCTACTATAGCCCATATAACTAGATCTATTTTACAAACACTCCCTCATCAATCTGCATAAGGTCCGAAACCTCCTTCTGAATCATTTGTTTTTCCACTTTGGTCTGGCGAGAAATCGTTTGGGCCGAAGTAATTCTAGCTGCGCAAAAAGAGCAACAAGCTGGGCCACAATGGAGGCATAGGCAACAAGTAAATATGACCCCAAAGGCTCCAGCAAGTATCATAAATATTTTCCAACCCCAGGTAGCTAAAAGACCCCAGAACCATCCACTGAGGGACCAAGTACCATTGTCGACATGTGCTTCACTAGCTAACCGGTGTAATTTCTGAATTGCAAGATGTATAGTTGGGGCCGAATCAGGAATGAAAACGCAACAAGAGCTGCCGATCACGCGGCAGGCTTCTCCCCTATCTGCGAGGATGACGTCAAGAACCATTCGGTTCTGAAGCGAAACAAGCCTCGTCGCCTGAAGCTCAACGGTGAGGTTAGTCAAAATCTCAGTTGAGGTTTGTACCACGTTTTCCACTATTCTTGACAGACGTCTTATGCTACGACTATTAAAAATAGGCCCCCAGAAAGGGGTTAGACCCTTTGCAAAATCTTCAAATTGTTGCAAGGAGGTGTCTGTCTGATCAGTACTATCAGTATCGAAACTCCTAATACTTCGGTTATCTGGTATCTCCCTTCGAAATAGCTGATGTGTCTTATGATAGTCAGGTGGGGCAATATAAACAGGAGGGTAAAGAAATGAAAGGTAACTCCGCCCGGCCCATCCCCGGGGAAGCCAAGTACATGCGTTTTCACTGCATACAAAATACACGTTAGGGGGGGTGATCACAGGGGGAGTGCTATATGTCTGCAGGGTGTAGGTGTAGTTACACTTACTGCTCCCTACCTTAACATGACCTCGTCCCTGGATGCAAAAAGGGGAAGTGGTGTTTATAATGGGAATGGGCAAGGCTTTGTCATTCGTGACGTTTCGTTCCTTAAAATTTTGAAAATACATAGTGGAATTGAAAAGCTCAAAATCTTGCATTTCTTCTTCTAACCAGGAAGCATTTTTATATTCCGTATATACATTCATGCAAGCATTTGGATCTAAGGATCCCTCTCCTCCATTGCCTTCAGCATCAAATCCCTGGTGCTGTTCTATACACTTCAGAATGGCCTCATAATCTTTTTCGGTGTATATCTTAGGGTTAGCTACATAATGAGAATACATCTGTGATAATAATTGGAACCAGGCTTCACAGCTAGCTACGTGGGACAAGGGTAAGGAAATGAACAATTCATGCTGGTGCATGACTGATGGAAGTAACCCACAAACCCAACAATTCGTCTTATTGGTCGTACTGTGGGTGTGATGTAACATTTCAATAAAAACATTTTTTGCATAAGTTTATCTGTGCCTAGCCTTGTGTGGAGGCAAGGAATAAAAGAGGTGCTCCTCTGGAGCAGGGGTAGTTCCTAACAATTTTTGTACAGGATGTTGGAATTCTAAATACACAAATACACACATCAAAATTATGGTGATTATGACAAGAAAAGCAACGAATGCCACCTTCACTCTGGTGGGCCATCGGAAAATAATGGCATGTTATCAATATACCGTCGAGGGGCAAGTGGCCGTTCATCCTCCATTGCAAATCGGGCAAAAGGAAACATGCTCTCTATAAGTCCAAAACTAACTCGGTCTCTCTCTAAAAGTCCAAAACTAATCTCTGTATCCACAAAGCATGCACACCACCAGAGGGTTTCTTCTTCCCACTAAGGGATCTTCTCCTTGTGTCCATTTAGAGCCTCACAGGTAGACTCCTATCGTTCATCAAAAGAAACCAATTTATTTATTCCAGTAGTACAACCGCGACCCTTAACTCAGTCTTTCTTTCTGAACAGAGCTATTTATCACAATGTTCCAAGCTCTCAACGAGTTCAGTCCAGTGTCTCGCTCAGTACCCCAGTAATTCCATCCAATATTTCTCAACTCAAGTCTCTCTCTAGCTCCTACCATCGGAAGCTGGGGTACCGCGCTTTCGGGGCCGCAGTTCGTATTTACAACGGCCAGGTCGCTCCTGGTCAGAAAACAATTCTGCTGCAAGGGCATCTGATGCATTCGAAGCTGGTGATGCACCGGGAAAAACAGCCTCCGCTGGTTGAGCCTGCGCCCTTTCAACTGTGGGCAACACCTCACTTGGCTGTCCCCTTTCCTGGGCATCTGAAAAGGGCACAAAGCTTTGAATCAGCTCTCCTTCTTGGCTCGGAATTCCTTCGCGGTTTTGCAAATCAAAGGGCAAAGGCAGCGGCAGGGGTTTCAGATGGCTGATGTGGATCCAGTGCTTTCTCCAATGCACCTTCACCGCCGTCCTCGTTGCCAAGATTATCTGATAGGGGTCCGACCACCTCGGCTCCAAACTCGATTTCCGTTGGTAATTCTTCACCAGGACCCACTGGCCCGGTTCCAGGCGATGTCCAGGACCCTCCGGTAGTGGCTGCAAAGTGTCCGATACCTGTTGATGAATAGAACGCAGATCTTTAGTTAAAGCATACAGGTAATCTGTCATCAAAGGGTAATCAATATCCCTAAAGGATCGGGGTCTGGGGACTCCCCACACATTGGCAGGGCGACCAAAGATCACCTCGTATGGGGACAATCCAGTTCTGGTGTGAGGGGTTGTCCTTAAAGACAATAATGCCACTGGAAGGTCATCGGGCCATTTCAGCCCAGTACTTACACAAATTTTTGCCATTTTCAACTTCAGAGTGCCATTATATTTCTCGACCAGACCCGCCGACTGGGGATGTCTGGCGGCATGGAACTTTTGTTTTATCTGCAGTCCATCACAAACACTTTGTACTAGCAGAGCATTAAAATGAGGCCCGTTGTCTGACCAGATGATTCGGGGTAAACAATAGCGGGGGATATATTCTTTAATCAGGGCTTTAGCAGTTACAACTGCAGTAGCTTCTTTGGTGGGGTAGGCTTCGACCCATTTACTAAAAGCACAGACCACCACCAATACATACTTCAAATTATTCACTCTTTCCATCTGAATGTAATCAATTTGTATTACCTCAAAAGGCAGAGATGGTGGTGCAAAATTTCCACTTAAGACAGATTCTCTACCCCCGGGATTGTAACGCAAACACACAGTACAGTATTTTACTATATGTGCTGCAGTCTTGGGAATGTTTGGGTTGTTCCATACTGGATCCAAGACAGCGCAAATACCTTTCATGCCTATGTGGGCTGGGCCATGGACCATTGTTACTACAGCATATACCAATGAATTAGGAAGTAACCATCGCTGTTTCTCAGATCGATCTATCCAACATTAATTTTTATCCAATTTCCCTATTTCCTGTTCCCATCTCAATACTTCATCTACTGTTGCTTCTTTCTGTAATTCGCTTACGCTTTCAATGGTATTGTCAAACAGGGATGTCTCAGCCACCCACCGGGCCGATGTACTAGGGAACATGGGATTCATTTTAGTCAGGGCTGTTTCTTTCGCTACTGAATCAGCAAAAGCATTCCCCTTCCCAGTAGAATCAATGACTTTCTTGTGGGCGCTACACTTGATGATGGCCACTTTCTCTGGCAATGTTAAAGCAAACAACAGTCGATCAATTAAGGGGCCGTGCTGAATTTTCTGACCATGTGTAGTAAAGAAACCCCTCTCCCTCCACAGCCTCCCAAAGCTATGGGCCACGCCAAAGGCGTACTGGCTGTCCGTAAAATGTTCACCCTCAGTCCTTCACTCAATTCGCATGCTCTTAACAAGGCTATTAGTTCAGCTGCCTGGGCTGAGTGATGAGAAATCCTCGCGGTCTCCACTACAGTCTTTAATGTTGTAACAGCATAGGCAGCTGTCGCAGTGCCATCTGGCAACTTAAAACAGGAGCCATCTACATACAACTCCCCCTGGGGTTCTAGTAAAGGGGTGTCAGGGAGATCTACACGCCCCTTCGTTTCTTCTTCAGTTCTAAATATACAATCATGGACATCGTCCTTTCCATCATTTGAAGGGAGAGGCAATAATGTAGCTGGGTTCAAAGTAGCACATCTTTTGATTGTGATATGTGGTGCAAACAGGGTTAATTCATATCCTGTGAATCAAGCACTCGTAAGGTGCTGGGTTTTAGTTTGATTCAAAAGGATATCCACAGCATGCGGTACCATAACTGTGAGGTCCGTATTCAGGACTATTCCTTCCAATTGTTGGATAGCCACTGCCACTGCAGCAGTGGCCCTCAGGCAACTTGGAAGGGCTCGTGCGACAATATCCAGGACCGATTAAAAAAATGCACAGGGTCTTTGCTTGCCGCTAAAACCCTGTGTTAACACTGAAAGTGAGCAACCGTCCACCTCGTGCACATAAAGTGAAAAAGACTTCCGGTAATCCGGCGTACCTAAGACAGGAGCAGAACAAAGAGCAGACTTTAGAGAATCAAAGGCTTCTTGACATTCATCCGTCCAGGGTAGGGGTTCATGCACATCTTTGGTTGTTAGATACAACAAGGGTTTAGAGAGGAGTGAATAGTTAGGAATCCACTGGCAACAGTAAGAGGTTATGCCAAGAAAAGCACGAACATCACGTTGAGTACGAGGTACAGACATGTTAGTTATCACAGATATTCGTTCTGGAGTCAATCGTCTCCCCGCTTTCGACAGTAAGTGGCCAAGGTAGGTCACTTCCTGTCGACAATATTGGAATTTAGAAAGGGACACTTTATTACCCTTTTCAGCCAAATGTTTCAACAATTTAACCGTGGCCTCCTTACAACCTTCCTCTGTATCGGAGGCCACCAAGATGTCATCCACATATTGGATGATCGTATTTCCTGCAGGGAGAATTAATTCATCAAGGACTGCTTTCAAAGCATGACTGTAAATACTAGGACTTTCTGTATAGCCTTGGGGTGCGCGTGTGAATCTAAAGCTTCGGCCAGCCAATGAGAATCCGAAGATATGTCTGCTATCAGAGTGGATTGGAATGCTAAAGAAAGCATTTTTTAGATCTATTACTGTAAAATATTGAGCCGTAGGGGGAATCATTGTCAGAATTGCAGTGATATCGGGTACCACTGGGTATTGCGGGACCACAATTTTGTTGACCTCTCGGAGGTCAATCACAAAACGATATGTGTTTTTATAATCTGGGGCACCGTCAATTGGTATCTTCTTTAAAATCGGTAAAATCTGACTATTACAAACATTGGCAGCGGTCTCCTCTACTACTCCTCTCTGAATGAGGTCACGAATAATGTGCAACAAGGCCTTTTCACCTTCTGGTGAAATTTTATACTGAGGAATGCTGGGCAGCTGTGGTGACACAGGGGCTATTCTTAACAGACCTACATCGGTATCTCCTGTAGCCCACAGTGTCTTTGGGATCGTAGAAAATTCAGGGGGAAGGCTTTCGTTTTTTGAAAAATACAGAGCTGCATTCGGGGGTGGTGTTTGCATTGTTAAATAGACACCATCAGGGGAACAAATTTGAAGTTAAAAGAAAAGGTGCATGCATTGAAACTGGGCCTATAGTAAAAGGCAAAGGTTTAGAAACGGGGCTTACCACCGGTATTCCAGAGAATCCCACTGATACGTTATTTTGGCCAGACAGAGCAGCCCCTGGGACCAATGCATGGGCAACTGAGCTATTCATTGCCCCAGTATCCACTGGGAATTTTCCCGACGTTCCCAACAGTTCCCCTTGTACATAAGGTCCCTCCTGGTCAACTGATACTGTAAAGTGGCCCCCGCTCTGTCCTTGGCTGTCTCATGCATAATCCTGTCCGTCATACCCATCATCCCTGTAAGTCTCATTGTAGTACTGTCTGTTTTGGGGATCATCAAAATAATTTTTCCGTGACCCTTCATGTTGCAGGTCCTCTCGTCGCACGCTATTTCGGTCCATATTTTCTCTGCCCCTTCCTCGTCCTCTACTGGGACCGTTCCGTGCCAATGACAGAGGGCAGTCTGCCCTCCAATGTCCTTCCTGCTTACAATATGAACATTGATTTATACCAATGTTCGGTGGGCCTCCCCTACCTCGCCCCGTCATTGCACCCTTCTGATATGAGCCACGTACTCCCCGCCATGTATTCTGTCCTCTACTAACTTGCTGTAACAAAACTCTAGTTTTTAAATCCTTATTCTTCTTTTCTGACTTTTCCTTACTTTCGTTTTCTCGATGTTCATAATATTGACCCATACTAAGAATTACTGACGGGGCAGCCGTAGTCCAGGTGCTTTCGGCTGCTTGGAGACGGGACATAACTTCGGGGAGTAAGTTTGTAACAAACCTATTTACAAACAACCGTATCCCACCTTCCGTGGAGAGGTCCTGCCCACTAAAGTCAATAAAGACCTTCTCAAATCTGGTGAAGGAATCGGACACACTTTCATCCTACTTCTGTTTACAAGCCGTCAATTTGTCCCAATCAACTTTCCTTGGAGGGAGGAGAGTCTTCATATACGTAATGATTTTATCTGGTACTGCTAGTACTTCGTCCCTAGGCTTATCTCCAGGCTTCCACTCCTTGTCCCAATTCTTTAATTGGTCCCACGTCCCTCCTAATTCAGGAACATGGTTCGTGTCATGTATTTGTCTCCAGATGTCTACCAGGATCAAGAGACCAAAAAATAACTCAATATCAGGTATTATCATGATAGCAGAATTGGCGGCCTCAGCTAATTCCTTATAGTAGGCAGTGGGATTTTTACGGGGGTCGGGGAGCTGAGCTTTCAGAGTGAGAACCTCACTGCGTTTCCAAGGGGTATAAACCCATTGTTCCTGAAGCCTGGCATCCACGCGAGCCCTAGTTACTACGTTATTAGCATCCTTTAATTCGGGTACTTCAGGATAAAAGAGAGGATGTACTTCTCTCATGGGGTGCTGTGCTCCCCAATCAGCACATTTTCGGTGCATACGTTCACGGTAATGTACAAGTGTCTCTACATTCTGAAATACCTCATCAGCCTGTAATTGAAACTTATGGGCTTGATCTCTTATATCACGCAGTATTTGGGGAGGGAGTCCCTCCTCAAAA
Source organism: Lissotriton helveticus (assembly GCF_964261635.1). NCBI lineage: Eukaryota > Metazoa > Chordata > Amphibia > Caudata > Salamandridae > Lissotriton > Lissotriton helveticus. The sequence goes on from NC_136063.1 coordinate 1,028,854,764, forward strand.
CACTGTTCCCATAGTGCAATTAATCGTATCGCCATATTCTCTAGAGCCAGTTGCTGAGCAACAGGCTCAAAATCTTTCATGGTACTCCAAATGTCTTCCAAGGTGTTTATGGCATTTCGCATCCACTGGGATGCCTGTATTACTATAGCCCTTCTTTCTTCCGTACCCAATAACGACCTAGTATAGACTCGCTGATCACTCAAGTCCGACCTAAGACGCTTGGGTGTGGTGTCCAGGCAAGCCGTATATTGGGGATCTAGAGCGGTCTGAATCGGATGGGAAAGAAATACGGGGTGTGAAGAGGAGGGGACAGCCGCGTCCGGCTGTAAGGATATCAAGGGTGAGGTAGTTTGTCGAAGAGTAGGAGGGGGAAGTAACCCACTCCGTACTGACCCATCAGCAGGGGCCGTGGCCACCGTTATTCTTGGTGCTCCAACGGCTGATGCTGCTCCGAGTTGGTCCACTCGTACCAAAGGCACGGCTGGATATAAGCCTTGCGGGGCATGAGGAGGAGGTGGTCGGGCTTCTAATAAGTCCTCTAATTCGTCCCCAGGATCGGGTCGAGCCACATAACTTTTGTCCGTCTCTAAACAAAACTGCCTATCCATTTGTACAATGTTCTCTTCCACCTTCCCTTTATCATAAGCTAAAGCTTTCTGGGTGACTGTCTGTCCTGATTTAAGCTTTCCCAATTTCTCTTCTCTTATCCGTCATCGTTTTGCCTCCTTCAACCATAGGTTCAAGGAATCAAACATCGACTGACGATTTTTCTTCATAAATAGTTTGTTCTGAATATAATTAATCTTTTTCTCATCAAATGAACCCGTTAGCGGCCATTGCAAATCAGAATTATCCTTTGTATTCTTATGCCACAGCATGTTAAACAATATCGGTTGAAGACCGTGTTTCACATACATATCAAAACTGGGACTGCCTTCGGGAGGGGCAGGCTGTCTTTCTTCGAGCCTCGCACCTCGCCGACAGCAGCACCCAAAACATATTTTACTAAAACAGGGCATTATGGAAATAGTTACACAAGTTCTACTCACATAGAAACCATTCACAGTCGGACGCGTCCTTCTCACCACTTACATGCTCATTCCTCCTATTTTCTCGTCATAAAGTGCTGTAAAGTGTCGCAAGGCAATTACTTATTCTATGCAAATGACGTCTTAAAAAAAAAACGAACAGAGCCCGTCGACTCCTGTTTGGGGAATCGACCGAATTCCGGACCAACAAAATTCAACCACAAAAGAAACAGTCACCAGACTGTTCTGAGAGCACCTGATAGGTGAACCACGCCATCCCATGGTCCTGTTCTGGTTGGGCCGGGCATTTGGGCACGTAGCTCAGAACCCTAGCTTACCCAGTTGCTCCCGGGGCTTTCCCGAAGAGGATTCGGCCGAGCGAGTAACTCCGTACACCGCTAAGGCACCAGGTGTGGTCTCAAATGTTCACAAAACAAGTCCGTTAGGTATCTGCCCGCACGACCACTTTGCCGCAACGTCAGACCCCCAGATTCCCATGTGGTCCGGCTTCCCCGGCCACCAACCAAAAGCAGTTAACCGCTACCAAAGAGACACTTTTCCAAGTGTCCTTCCTTTAATACAATCAAAATTCACTCACCTGGTGCACTCAGGTCGATTGCGAATTCTCCACTGCCGACTCCTAGACAGACCGGCACAGTCTGTCTTTCTCTCCGGTTAAGCCCGTAGGACTCCGGCGTAGGGTCTTCAGCAGCTGGGAGGGATACTGGGCTCGAGAGTGGAATTACTTGTTTACGTACCACAAACAGGTGTCTCAAATCAGGATCCTCTTTCTGTCCACCCACTCGGCCAGAACTCCTCCTTGTCCCTTCTACTCCTGTTTACAGGAGGGGATGAAGCTATCGCGGGGTCCCGGCGGAGTCGCTAACTGAAGGAACCAAAATATTACATTAATGGACTATACTCACCAATAGCCCATGTACCATATATCTAAATAATAATTCAGTCGGCAATGGAGAAGGTTCAATCGTTTATTCTGCAAAATACAAACCCTGACAGGGGAGCCTCAGTCTACACGACCCTCAGAGGTGCGCAGAGGAGACTGCCTACGTGCAAGAGATACAAAGCATATATACGTTTCACACATAGCACGATGACACCTTACTAGGAAAGATACAGCTTGTCAGTGAGCCAGCAGGAAGACCCATATAAGGCACAATTGATTGCTAGTAGCTAAGCCCAAGCTATTCAGGGGGCAGGTCAGTAAGGTGCCTCCCTTTTTATCTGTAGCTCGAGGAGTGCAAAAACGGGATCCGCTAGAATGTGCGCATCCCACACGAGGGGATGGTGTGACCTTGGGTTTCCCTGAGCTACAAACTAGCAAGTCTAACAGACAACTAAGCCTCCATTGTGGTTCCGTACAGACAGCCTAATCACGTGATTTCAGGAAAACGATGCATGAAATAAAGAAACGAAACATGAGGGGCCTAGTCATACCAATAGGTTAAAGTGCACAGAAAGTGAATCATTCATTGATATAATAATAATCTGAATAATGCAACGCTAATGTGTGGTTATAGGTTATATTGTATATAATAGGCCAATAACATGTATTTATCGAATTTATATCCCATCAACCCAACCACTCTTCCAAAAATACATTCAGAGGTAGAGCAAACCCTTTTAGGTATGAGTATCACTATTACTCAGTTACTCACGGTAGTGGGAATACCTGCCGGGCAGGGACGTGGGGAGGGGGAGTGGCAGGGTGGGGGTAGTAATGTATGGATTATGGAGCTTTACAGGTAAGTAAACATATACATAAATAAAACGAATTTCATTGCGTGCACTGCATCACCAAATGTGATATAGCGTCAGAGCCAGTAAGCCAGTGAGCCTATCTAACCTTGCCTTGTGCTCGCCTACGCAACAGTCGCAACTCAGTGAGTACAATTGGGGTGACTGTGATTTATGAATCTGTGAGCTGCTTACTGGGAATCTGTGTACTGTGTACTGTGTAATATCTACTGTGGGAGCTGCAGGGGGGAGAGAGGTTCGTGGATAACTTGGAGAACCCGGTCTGGGTAAGGGGTCCCCATTATCACCATTATCACCATCTACCGAGGTCCCTTGCTCTATTTGCCATACTACTATAGTGCACAGCTTTTCCTTCCTGCCCTTGCTCTTGCCCCCTCCCTGACGGCAGCTGTCCACTCTCAATAGGGCAGAAGGGCCTGGTAGGGTAAGCATCCAAGGGTAAATGGGAGGTAGTGACGTGTAGTAAATTTGAGCGGTCATCAGAGGAGGGTATACATACTAACCCAGTTTCTGCAATAAACTGTTAACAGCAGCTTGGAATACAACTGAACTGTGCGCACCGCCCTCACCAAAATCGGGGGCCGGGGACAAGCAAGAATATAAGGAAATATGCGCTCTGGTAAAGTGAGAACAACGGGAACAACTACCAGACGTACAAAGAAAATACAACAGCCAAAGGTGAAAGCAAATATTGCAGGAGCAAATCAAACTTTAATCTCCCCAATAGCCAGAATGTTCGCAAAATCAGGAAAAATCCCGGATAAGTTTGAATTCATGAAGGATCCAGCTGGTGCTCTTATTACGATGTATAAGGATAGGGAAAACGATAAACTTCAAACTCCAATAAGGCCGACAAGTACAGAAAAATACAGTGGGCAAATTATCCAAAGTACTCCCCAAAACGGAGGCTGCAACCTTGAAAGGAAGGAGCAAGAATTCCAAATCTCAGACCAGGATATCTTAAATGTATCCATCCATCCAGATAAAAAAAATGGAAAACCAATTGATTTAGATGAATTAGAAATATTGGACATACAGGATATACAAGACGCACCTATTAAAAATGGCACGATGGAATCAAAACAAGCAGAAATTCCTATAGAAGTAAATGTGGAAATTTTGAAAAAACCTCAGTCACCAGTTGATGAAACCAAGACCAAACCAACTAGTACACTAAGTCATACTACCGGGTATGAAAACAAAGAAGAAAATGAATTGTTGAAAATGTGGCAAAATAATAAAATAATTGAGGATGTGTTTTCAAAAACAAACAACTTCCCTAAGTCAGATTGTACCCCATCAACGGAACAAAGAAACGGAAGGCCAATTAAAGGTAATGTAAGAGATACAAAAATGCTGGATGTTGGAATAAATTGGGATATATTCTATCAAACATCGACACTAACTCTAGAAGCGTTAAAATACCAATCGAACAAGATGGATATTCAGATAGACCTACTCACAATGATGGCAAATGCAGTAACTGGGATAGATAGCAAACTTGCACAGCTAAACAATTTAATAGTCAGAGTCCAAAATGATAAACAAAAAACGGACATTGAATGTATTTGTACTCCAATTATGGATAAACTTATAGAAATACCTGATGTTTTGCATACCATAATAGAAGACACAAAAAAGGCTATGAAAAAAGAAAATGACCAGGAAGTGAACATAAGGAAATATAAATGGGAAGAGACGGAAATAGCAAAAAAGAAAGAAAAGAATCCCACATCAAATGTTGATAAAGAAGAAATAATAAAACTGAGGATGTCCCAGAAAAAAGAAAATGTACAGGATGAAAGAGACTTGCTAATAGAAACCCTACAAAGGGATGATATCCAAGAGGAAAAAACTAGTATAGTAACAAAGGTAAATTATGATTGTAAAGAACAGGACCCAAACGGTTATATTATGTCAAAAAGACAAAGGAAAAAACTTCGCAAAGCAAGGAAAAATCAAAAGCCTAACTATTACAAGTATGAGGAGTCAACAAAAACTGATGTTACAACAAAAAATGATGGATTGCAACGAGAAAAAACAACTGAAGAAAAAACTTCTCCTATAACTAAAAAAGAGCCTAAAAAAGTATTTCCAATATTTGTACAAAAACCACTACTGGAACAAGCGACTAATAAAGATGCCACAAAAGGACAAGAAATGATGAAAAAGAACCAAATGGCCACAACCAATTCTCTAATGATTACAGAAAAAATAAAGGAAGAAGACGAAACCCAGGAGGACAATGTAAAATATGTATATATGAATGGATCAATTGACAGTATGCCATTAAAAACAACTATAAAACCAAGTGAGCAACAATACCAGCACCAGGATGTGAACACAGAAACAGGCTTTAAATTAAATAAGAATGGTGAAAGAAGTTTGAGTACAGAAAGAACAGTAGAGCCTAAAATCAAATTACCATACTGGGATCATCTGGTAATTGAAAAACGGGAAGGAGAAAAAATAATTAGATACAGACCAAATCAAACAATGGCAGCCTCGCAGAAAGAAAACCAATTATCCGAAGAGAAAATACAGCTCATATTTAAACCTGAATACGAATCCAGAGGAAGATATGACACACTGAATAGAGGGAACATCCTTAGACTATTTAAAACAATTCCAGCTTTAGACAACATCAAGAATGAAGATATTAATTCTATTGAATTCATTGCTGACAAGAAAAGTACCCAAGAACTAACACTGGTCACATTAAAATCTATGTCAATAGCAGAACAAATATTAAAGGAGTTTTCAACATTTAAGGCCTGGGGAATATTTATCACAAAACTGGAACCAAAAGCCTATCCTACTCCACTTATTAATGAGATAAATTTGGTTCAAACAGTAAAAAATACCAAACAAGAAGGAACAGTGTTAAGGAATGCCCGGGGGAGATCCAACAGCACATCCAGAGTGACACCACCACCTTCAATACTAGAAACAACCTCACGAATAAATGAAAAATGGATTGCACAGGCTCTGCATAGTAATAAAGCACAATGAAGGAATAGTATCTCAATCCCCCAGAGAAAAATAACTGAATTGAGAATGTGTTCATGGAACATAAACGGAGTAGGGACAAAGCTCTCCAATGCAAAAATAAGGTCTATTCCTTTTCCCTGTCATATCCTATTTCTTCAGGAAACCTGGGAAGCACACCCATTTATATTGGAGGGTTATGCAGGATACTATGAAATCGCAAGTAAAACTCATAGGTATGGACGCCCGAGTGGGGGGTTAGCAACTTTTATTTCCAGTAGCATACAAGCTGAACATGAGCAACTTGCAACACACAGTAAAAACATACTTATAGTCAGACTGAAATATAAAGGTACAGACCAAAAGGATAGGTCATTAATTATGATCAATGTTTATATCCATCCAACAAAAACAAGTAGAGCAACCATATGTGCTACCCTCAACTCCATACTATTGGAACAAATCCTAGAAAATCCATTAGTGGATTATGTGATGACTGGGGATTTTAACCTTAATTTACTAATACAATTCATAAGGGATGACGTCTCACAATCACAAGACCTTCAATGGTCAATTCCGCAGCAGGAATATCAAGGAGTAACGACCAATAAGGCACGAAACCAAATAGGTATAACATTCATTAAAGACATAGAAGCATTAGGGCTGCGAGTACTTAATGGCCGATTTAAAGAGGATACTCCTCCTGCATATACATATATCGCACATAATGCAAGAACTAGGATTGATTACACAATGGTTTCACTCAACATATTTCAAAACATAACATCTTATAGAATAGTCAAGGTTGGAGATAGTGACCACTGCCAGCAGATAATAACTACCAACATTAGACACAATATTAACCAACCGTACCATACAGTGCTGGGGTATACTGGAACAATAAATTATAAAAAACTAATTTGGACTAATCTGAATAAGGATATTATGAATGAGAAAGTTGAGAATATTATAAAGAGTTGCTTTACCGAAAAAATAACAGAAACTGCAGTTGAACAGTGGGTGGAATTTACTAAGAAAATAGTGAAACCCCAAACCCAGGTTAACCCTGACAAAAGGAATGTAAAATGGAAAGAAGAAGGAAAGGACTCATGTATGAATCTTCCGTACACAATAGCAAAATTAAAAAGAGACCGTAACAGAATAAGAAGACAAATAAAAACCACAGCGACTAATGATGAAAGCTTGAATAATCTAAAAACATTAAATCAATCCTTGAAGAAACTAATATGGAATGAGAAACACCAAGCTAATCAGGAAATGTGGTCTAAATTATTTCATGCAAGCAAACAAGCAAACGCAAGAGAATTTGGGAAAATTATAAACAAATTGGTACGGCCGAACAAATTGGTAGTTTCATCAACTTTAAGTGAGCAAGAATGGGTTACTTTTCTTGAAAAGCATCTAAACACAAATGGAATGACAAAAATCATTGCAAACATACAAGTGAGCTCTACAATAAGTAATGAGATCCAAGAACAACTTATAATCTCAAAAGATCAATTAGTAAAACTAATAAGGAAGCAGAAAGATGGGGCACCAGGCCCCAATGGGATACCATTTGCCCTTTATAAAGAAAACCCATACTTTTGGTCGAGCTATTTGGAAAAAGTATTCAAAGAAGTTATAGAGACAGGCAACATCCCTGAGTCCTGGCGAGGATCTCTAATTTCCCCCATATTTAAGAAAGGCAATTGGGCACTTGCAGAGAACTACAGACTCATCACATTACAAGATACAGATGCCAAGCTGTTTGCTGGAGTTCTGTTAATTAAATTAAATGAATGGGTAACAGAAAACAAGATTTTGCCATTAAATCAAACTGTTTTTATTAAGGGGCTTGGAACAATGACAAACATTATGGCACTATCATTAATAATTGAAAAATCACTCAGGGTAAAGCAGCCCTTGTATCTGTGCTTTGTAGATTTCAAATCTGCTTTTGACTGCGTGCAAAGGAATCTATTGTGGAAAAAACTTATTGAAAAAGACATTCCAATTGAACTATTAAAAATGATTCAACTGTTACACAGTAAAACCTGGGTAAGAGTAAGGATGGGGGATGGTCGATCATTAACAAAGGAAATTCCAGCAACATAAGGGCTAAAGCAGGGATGTGTATTGGCCCCCCTCCTTTTTAATCTATTCTTAGGAGATCTATCAGGGAACCTTGACGAACTTAATGCACATCCGCCGAAGTTAGGGGATAAATTGATATCCAACCTAATGTATGCAGATGACGCCATCCTTCTAAGCCATACTAAAATCGGACTTCGGCGCTTAATTAATAGAACGGTTCTGTATGCCCAGGAAAATGGAATGGTAATAAATGAAACCAAAACAAAAACCATGGTTGTCACTAGGAACACTAAACTGAGACAAAATAATAAATGGTACATGGAAAATACCCAACTAGAACAAATAGAAGTGTACAAGTACTTGGGTGTACTATTTGACCAAAAGGGAAACTATAAACTTCAAAAACTGGACATACAAAGGAAAGCTAACTCATTAATTGCAGCATTTAAAATAGCACAGAGATCGCTTGGAAATCTGACCTATCGTCCGCTCTTGAAAATTATAGGGGCTAAATTGCTCCCAACAATAACATATGGCAGTGAGGCATTAATAGGGACGGATGCAGAAATGATAAACAAGGTCCTTTCCAAAACATATAAAACTCTCTTCTATCTCCCAAATAATGCTTCACCAGCTCAAATTAGACTTGAGTTTGGGTTAAACAATCAAGCCTATGCAAGAAAAGGCCAATTTATTAAAACGTGGTATAGGATTAAAAATGACCACGATAACCATATATCTCAGTTACTCGGGCAAGAAATAAATAAGAACACAAGAACACCTGCATGGAAATACCTCAATGATGCACTAGAAGAGTTTGCACTAACGCCCATCTGGAACAATACGATAAGTAATGGATCCTTTAAAAAAATAGTAAATCGAACAACAAACCACCTATCACTTATAAAGGACAAAGATTTGCTGGCAAAAAGAAAACACTCGTGGTCCGTAATAAATGGATATGAAAAAGAGAAAGTACAGGAATATTTGGAAATACCTTGGTCTGAAAAAAGCAAACAATGTCTGGTGAGAGCAAGATTTGGGATTCTACCAGGCCTTAGTCATGCCCCGCCATGGAAAAAATCCAACAGCAGCACATTGTGTAGACTTTGTAATGGTGGAGAAGAGAATATTGTCCACCTCTTATGTATCTGTCCCGGACTCCGCAACGAAAGATGTGCTATACTTAAATTTCACTTTAATATGCGTGGAACAAGGACATGTAGCCAGGCATTGAAAGTCTGTCTACATTCGAATGATATAGTCATGAACGCTGCCTTTGTAAAGTTCCTAAAGATAGCATCTATAAAACTGGGAGAATAAATTAGAAAAATGTTTTTATAAATTCTTTTAAAGAAATTTTTTATGAAATAATTGCTTTTACTCTACTGTATTTATTGAATGTGTTTTTGTATTGGAAATGTAAGATTTTAAATAATCAAACAATAAAGAATACTTTATAGATTTATAGATTTATTATAGATTTGATATAGGGACCCCTGCTCCAAGTAGTTTTTAACACCATCATGTCCGGTGGTGAAATCCCGGCGACCTGGAGGGGCGCCAATATTTTCCCAATCCATAAAAAGGGAGACAAAGGGTCTCCCAGAAACTATAGGCCCATCAGCCTTATAGACGTCTCCCAAAAAATCTTCTGTAAAATTATTTCAACCAGAATCCAAAACTGGATTGAGGAAAATAAGGTTTTATCAAACTTACAGGCACGATTAAGGTCCTCCACAAGTATCACCGACCAAGTTTTTAGATTTCTTTTGTTAATTTGGAAGGAAGTGACCATTAAAGGAGGCCACTTGTATGTTGTATTTGTGGACCTAAAAACTGCCTTTGGTTCTATAGATCGGTCCCAACTCTGGCTAGCTCTGAGCGGACTAGGACTACCACCTTACATACTTAAAATCCTGATTTGGTTACACCATGACAGTTACGCCAAGGTCAGGTGGAACTCCGATGGTCGTCTCACAAATGACATATCGGTCCCGAAAGGTGTTTGTCAAGGTTGCGTCCTTGCCCCAACATTATTTACCTTTTAAATTAATGGCCTAATAGTAGAACTGTATGATTGAGGTGGCGACCCCCCGAAATTGGCAGGCAGTGTATTGCCCTGTATGTTTTTTGCAGATGATACACTACTCATTGCCAGAACACCTGGAGGGATTCAAAACCTCTTGAATAAATGTGAAAAAGCCTGCAAAGAGAGGGGTTTAGAAATAAACTGCTCCAAAACCAAATACATGACCTTTAATCCCTATAAATCCCACAAGGGTAAACTTGTGCTGGGCATGCAAACCCTGGAGCAGGTCAAGTCCTTAGATTGTCTGGGAGCACGTATCAAAGATAGGCTGTTATGTACACCGCAAATAGAAAAGAGTACACTGACTCTCCAACTTGCTGATTGTGCAATACTGCGAAGGGCCAGGGCGTCTCCCTACCGGCCAATTTTGCCTATTTTAGTACTTCACAGGGCAAAAGGTCTAGGTGCGGCCCTATATGGGGCTGAGGTATTGGGGATGGAAAATATGTCGGCCTTAACCCTTGCCGAAAATACATTTATTAGAGCCATCCTGAACTTGCCAATGAATACTCCCCTCTTGCCGCTAAGACTTGATCTTGGATAAAAACCCATAGACGACTTTGCTATCCTCAGGGCACTTCTGTTCTGGATTAGGGTCCGGACTAGTAACACACAGGTCCTGGTGAAGGAGGCCCTGGGCGAGCTGGTTGCCCTGCATAAACAAACAGGTTGCATTAAGTGGTTCAGCAAGATCAAGGAGTGGCTTTTAAAACTAGGGTTGTGGCATTTCTGGGAGGAGCCAGGGTCCATAACTAAATCAATGGTTCCCCTTTTCATAAAAAGGTATTGGGAGTTCATGGACTCAGAAAGTTTAGAATATACTGCACATGGCACTTTAACCATGTATTTTTAAACTTTAAAGGAGGGTTTGGCTTTGAAATGTTTCTGGATGACATCGAACCCCCCAGGCAAGAGCCCTGTATACTCAATTTAGATACGGAGATCTCCCTTTAAATGCAAGAAGAAGTACCTGGGGAAATGCGTATGTTACTCTATTGTGTCCTAGATGCTACTCCTTTCCTGAGTCCCTTCAGCATTTCCTCTTTTGTTGTCCCTCCTATGCCGACCTTAGGAAAACCTGGATAACTCCAGTTTGCTGTATACTATCTTTTAATCGCCCCAGTGAAGCCATACGTATTTTTAGATCAGACACCACAAGAAGGCTTGTGTTTGCTATCTTGAGATTACTGCTGTTTGCCTGGTGGAAGAGGTCAAAAATGGTTAAAACTGCGTCCGGAAATTAGACTTGTTAATTTACCCTAATTTGGCCTCATGGTATGATCTTGTGTACTTTGCAAATAAAGATATATATATATATATATATATATATATATATATATATATATATATATATATATTGCGCAGCGCGACTAATTACTGCTAAGCGGTGGGTTGCCAATACCAGCACAATGATTTTGCGTTCCCCTTCCCACTTTCCTCCGTCTCCTCTCTCGCATTTTTGGATGCTCTTTTCTTCTCTGCCAGTCTTTCCATCTTTTTGCTCCCTCCGAGTTTCTCTGTGTTCTTTGATTGCATGTTTGTTCTCTTTTTTACTCTTTCCTGGGCTGCTTCATCCTGTATTTTCACCTGCTTTATACCACTTCATTTTGTCTTTCTCATCTGCAACCTATTCCGTGCTTTGAATTCACTTGTTCTTCTGGCTCGTTGTTTGTTTTCTTTAGACAAAATTCCATTTCCAGTAGGCAGCTTGCCAAGCATTTTTGAGCCCCACAACACATTGCACTGCAGTGCATGCTGTTGGCAATTCCTAGGTTATACATGTTGTTGGACTTGGCCCTTTTGGCAGGGTCATCCCTGAACTTTTTGCCTTCCTCCAATATTGTCTCTGCCCTATTGTTGTTGGTTTAATGACTCTGGGCACTTTCCCACTGCTGACCAGTGCTAAAGTGCATATGCTCTCCCTACTGTAAAGTGTATATGTGATTGGTTTCCATGATTCGCTTATTTGGTTTACTGTCAGACCCCAGTAAAGTGCAGCAGGAGTGCCAGGGCTTGTAAATACAAATGCTGCTGGTGGGCCTGCAGCACTGGTTGTGCCACCCACAGAAGCGGCCTAGGAAAATGTGTCTAAGGTCTGCCATTGCAGAACCTGCGTGCAGTCTGGTACTGTAATGCTGGCTCGGCAAGTGCACCCACTTGCCAGACCCTAAACCTTCCCTTTACTTCATGTGAGTCACCCCCATGGTAGGCCCAAGGGCAGGGTGCACTGTAAGCATAAGGTAGGACAAGCCCTGATATGTGTAGCATGTCCTAATAGTGAATTACAGCCATTTTCGTGTTTCACTATTGAAGGCTACCTGTTCTCATAGGCCAGAATGGACTGCTGGAATTGTTACACTCTATTATCCCAGAAGGCTCAGGGAACATGGTAGAAAGTCAAGTTTAGTATGCCAGAACTCAGAATAATACAATACTTCTTTTAGTAAAGTTTATTTTAATATCCTGTGTTAGCAAATGATACTTTTAGAAAGTTAGCATTTGCTTGCCTGACCATTTCAGCCCGCCTCTGCTAGGATGTGAATCTGCTGTCTGGTTTCAGTGAGTGACAGGGCTGGGGGAAACAGCCAGAGTCTCCAAATCAAAGTGCTCCAAAACTGGGTTGAACCAGGCTCAGGCCCCCTGGCCTGCAAGAACAAAAGAAACTGTGTATAAAAAGAGGATCCCTGCTCCTAAGAAGGTAGATGCTGTTTGCGCCAAGAAGAACCTCTGCCCGAAGAGAAGGACCTGGGAAAGCTGCATGGAGGACTACTGTCTCTGACCTGGGAGACTGGCCTGTGGTGGGTGCCTTGCTGCAAGAAGGAGAGGAGAAAAGACCCAGAGAGACTTTTCAACAACTACTTGTGCTTTTGTGAAGAATCTCCAAGGGCTTGGACTGAGCTTGCCCCCTAAACTGAGCCCCAGGACCATTGGGCTCATCCTGCCTTTGCCCGTCTGCTGCTGGACTGCTGTGTCTCCCCCTCGCCGTAGCCGTGATCTCTGGTGTGCCTCGCCCCCTCCTTGGGCCGTGACGTTGGTGCCTGGCCACCCCTACCATGTGAGAGCCCCGCTCGAGTCGAGCCCCTCTCCCTACGCTTCGTTGGGCCGCCTGCCCCCCTGTCACCTGTTGTGTGCATTGTAAAACGTTATTCACGGTCTAGAGACACTTTTAAGAGAAAGCACATATCCTCGCATAAAATAATATTGTGTGCATCAGAAGCAAATCGTTATACTGGACTTGTATTTAAACCTACATCTACCTATCTATATTTTACGTAAAGAATAAATATTTTCATATAATTACGCCTAGTGTCCATTTCTGGTGGGTCATTTTATTACTGTGTGTGATCAGGAATGCTTAACTGACTAACGCCCTGAAGATTAGCCTTGTCTGCTCGCGCCACACTACCTAGAGGGTGAGCAGGGGTTATTCTGAGGAGTGAGTCCCTTTCCCTGACTAGAGGAGAGGGTCCCTGCTTGTCACAAGTACATACTTGTGCCAACCAGAAACCCCCAATTCTAACATTGGTGGCAGCGGAAAGGATGTCGAATTTGCATTTATGAGTTATGTACAGTAATTATTGATCACCACGTAGTGAGTTCAGACCTATGACGCAGCCACATACTTGTGATTTTTGTTTTGCTGGAAATCTCCATGTGTTTTTGAAAAGTCATGCCTGGCTCAGTTAGAATGGAAAAGGCAGCATCCAATTCATGTATTGACTGTGATTGGGAGAAACTAGAAAACGACACCAATAAACAGCTCAGGAGCTACTGCAAACATTTTAAAATTTCCATGACAGGACTCTCCAGAAGGGAGCAGTTCCAAAAGGCGCTGAGGGCCTGGGTCAAGGCAAGGAATGCCCCTGGAAATGTGATTGAATTTGGAGATGCAGAACGGCAGCTGGAGGGACCACTGGGTCCAGAAGGGAGGGGTGCAACCTCCCCATTGGGTAGCAGTGTTTCTGCCCGAGGCCGGTCGCCAGAAGAGTTGGCAGACAGGGCGGTAGCCAGGGCACATGAAGCGGAGATGGCAGATGGAAATGGAAAAACAAAGAATAGCAATGGAAAGCCAAAAATTAGCCCTGGACGAAAAGAAAATTCAGCTTGAGCATGACTTGAGAATGAGGAAAATTGACTTGGAGCTCGAGGGGCTTGAGGCCATGAGTGTTTCAGCCCAGCAACAACAAATGTGTGTAGCTCAGAGATTAAGCTTTGCTGAGTTGGAGGTGGAGTCCAGCTCAGATGGTGGAAGCAACATTCAGTTATCTAGTGCTGGGAGAGTAGTACACACACCCAGAGATGTGGCACCTGACTTGGAGGGGGTTAACATACACCAGGAGGTTCAAGGACATGAGATAGCTCCAGTAGTGCGCAGTGTCCCTGAAGGGAATAGGGTAACTGGCATAGGGGATCATGGTCCTAGTAGTGGGAGGGACACTCTACTGACTATAGATGAGAGGTACAGGGAGAGGGGATCCCCCAAAGTTGAGGTCCTGGAATGTGAGTATGAAGACCCCCAGAAGAGTGTGGGACAGAGACAGTCAGATACTGTCTTGCCAATCTCATGAGAATGGTGTAGAGTATTTGTGTGAGGCACTGGATGGTGAGGTGAAGGATAGTATGGTTGACCCTTGTAGGGGGCTGTGTGATCCAATTCTGGGAGAGCATATTTCAAGTCCCTGTTTTCCAGAGCTATGCCAACACCTGTTAGAGAGTGAGTTATCTGACCCCAGGGAGCTCACATTGGAGGCAGACTCTTTGGTGGATTCCAGAGGGTCTGAAGAAGCATTGGGGAGTGATTCCAATAAGAGTGGCTCAGGTAACTTCCAGTCCTGTGTGATGGAAGAGGTTCAGTGTAGTCCAGCTAGGTCTCAGTGTAGTGGGAGGGGTGTAGGGGCTCACGTCCTGTCTCAAAGGAAGAGGAGTGAGTGTGGGATCTGTCCCAAGGTACCCGAAACCCAGTCTCAGGGCCTGGATGGTTTCTTAAGGGGGCATCAGGTCGGGGCCTAGGCTGTACTTGTAGGCCATTTGAGGAGGATCTCCCAGTGGCTAGAGAACGTGGAGACTCTGTAAGCAGAGCTTCAGTAGTTCTGGTATCTGGCAGTACCGCTCCAGTTGGGAGGGTGCAGAGGTCCAGATGGAGGGGTGAGAGGGGGAAAGAGTCCCCAGTGGAAGAACCAGTGGGTCAGAGGCCAGTCAGAAGGACTGCGTCCCCAGGGAATGACCATGGCGACACCACTTCTGTCTAGGGGGATCTTTGCGCACTGTCAGATGGACAGGGGACGGGAGATCTGGGCCAGGCAGACTGTCACACAACACAGGAGTTATGTGTTACCCTCAGGGGGAACATGCGTGCTCCCAAGGAAGTCCTGGTGCTCCAGGCAAGTGTTCAACTGCAGGGTTGGGTGCCTGAGTTGGGAAGCCAGGTACCGGGATTGCCTGACCTGGAGGGAGGGACATCTGTAATCAGTGTCCCTACCAGTCTGTCTTTTTGGTGTACCACTCCAGGTGGGAGGGTACCGCCGTCTGGAGGGGGGTGCATAGGGAGGGAGTCCTTGCCTCTGACCTCGGTGCAGCCTGAGGGTTTAGACCCTAGGTTGGAGAGTCAGGTTCAGGTGTTGTCTGACCTGGAGGAAGGGGCGACTGTAATCAGTGTCCTGACCAAAATAGCTTATTAGGGTACCACTTCAGGTGGGAGGGTACAGCGCCCAAAGGAGGAGGACCGGGTGTGGGAGAGCCCCCCCAGTCGTTGGTCCAGCCGCCGGGTAGAGGCCTGGGGCTGGTGGGTCAGTGCCAGGATGTCATACCTGACCTGACAGGAGGGAGAGTGGATAAAGGGTGGAAAGCACCTGGGGCTACTGCCCCCCGCTCTCTGATGCCACAGGGGTTTGAGAGCCCTGAGAGGCCTAAGGCCTGGGTCTCATCCCTGACTACTGTTGGTGTCCACTGTAACTTGCTGTCTGTCTTTTGGGACACACCTGTGAGCAAGTTAAGGTTAGGTGCTGCACTGGTGGTGTCCACATGTGAAAAGAAGGGTTCCCCATGGATTGGCCTAGTGGACCCTGACAGTATGGACAGAGGATTTGAAATGTGTTCAGATTGGCGTAGAACTGGAATATGCCCCTGCTGTTGCGGGCCAGGTCCATGTTCGATCGCCCCAAGCAGGGAAGCCCATCACAGTAGTGATTGGTCTACCCTGCGTTTGGGCTGGAAGGGGGTTGTGTTGGACTTGGCTCTTTTTGCAGGGTCACCCCTGAACATTTTGCCTTCCTCCTATATTTTATCTGACCTGTTGTTGGCTATTTAATGACTCTGGGCACTTTACCACTGCTGATCAGTGCTAAAGTGCAAATGCTCTACCTATTGTAGAGGGTGGCAGTAATGAACCAGAGGGTGGCAGTGATGACCCAGAGGGTGGCAGTGATGAACCAGAGGGTGGCAGTGGAGAACCGGGGGGGTGCTGTGATGAACCAGAGGGTGGCAGTGATGAACCAGAGGGTGACAGTGATGAACCAGAGGGTGGCAGTGGTGAAGCAGAGGGTGGCAGTGGTGAACCAGAGGGTGGCAGTGATGAACCAGAGGGTGACAGTGATGAACCAGAGGGTGGCAGTGATGAACCAGAGGGTGGCAGTGGTGAACCAGAGGGTGCTGTGATGAACCAGAGGGTGCAGTGATGAACCAGAGGGTGACAGGGATGAACCAGAGGGTGGCAGTGGTGAAACAGAGGGTGCTGTGATGAACCAGAGGGTGGCAGTGATGAACCAGAGGGTGACAGTGATGAACCAGAGGGTGAGAGTGGTGAACCAGAGGGTGGCAGTGATGAACCAGAGGGTGGCAGTGGTGAACCAGAGGGTGGCAGTGGTGAACCAGAGGGTGGCAGTGATGAACCAGAGGGTGGCAGTGATGAACCAGACGGTGGCGCTGCTGAACTGCCCAGGAGCCCTGTGGGTGTGAGCCCCTGCGCTGATGAGCTGCCCAGGGGTTGTGAGCCCACGCGCTACTGAACTGCCCTGGGGCCCAGTGGGTATGAGCCCCCGTGCTGCTGAACTGCCCCGGAGCCCTCTCAGTGTGAAAATCATTTGTGCTCAATTGCCTGGGAACCCTCTGGGTGTGAGCACACATTGTGCTAAGTGTCCCCCTGCCCCCAGGAATTTCGGGCGAAGTAGTTATGTTTGCTGAAGGGCTGTTTACCTCGGACCGCCTCGGGAAACCAACCCAGCTTGTGGTGTTTGCCAGGAGCAACCCGGATCTGACGGGGGAACACGGGCACTGTTCTGCTGTTCCAAGACCCTGCTGGGAGCAGTGAAGAGGCAGAGTGTTTGGGGACCTGAGGGAGACCTGCTCAACATCGTATCGGAAAAGGTGGGTCATCAACACAAACCCCCAATAGGCAAGAACAGTACTACTATGAAACAAGGGCCCCACCGAAGTCAGTAACGAACATGTGGACTTCTCGGAATGGTAGTCCCTTACATCGGACTACAAAATGAAAGACATTATAGGTGTCAAATGGGAGCCAGCTGTACTCTGTCAAGTGGGAGGAGCTAATGAGGTTAAATAAAGGGCGAAACCCAAATTCGACTGTTGATGGCATCTGAAGAAGACAGAGAGTCGAAATGCATCATGCCAAAATACTTACATTAAACAAGATCTTCCACTGAATCCCCGCTGTGTCCTTTCGGTGTCTTGTAAAGGAGTTGCTGTTTTTTTCTTGTCTTTGCACGCAAGCCAGTAAGCGTGCGAAAGGACCCACTCTCAAGAGTCCGAGGAATTTCTGGCGAAGTTGTTATGTTTGCTGAAGGGCTGTTTACCTCGGACCGCCTTGGGAAACCAACCCAGCTTGTGGTGTTTGCCAGGAGCAACCCGGATCTGACTAGGGAACACGGGCACTGTTCTGCTGTTCCAAGACCCTGCTGGGAGCAGTGAAGAGGCATAGTGTTTGGGGACCTGAGGGAGACCTGTTCAACATCGTATCGGAAAAGGTGGGTTATCAACTCAAACCCCCAATAGGCAAGAACAGTACTACTATAAAACAAGGGCCCCACCGAAGTCGGTAACGAACATGTGGACTTCTGGGAATGGTAGTCCCTTACATCGGACTACAAAATGAAAGACATTATAGGTGTCAAATGGGAGCCAGCTGTACTCTGTCAAGTGAGAGGAGCTAATGAGGTTAAAGAAAGGGCGAAACCCAAATCCGACTGTTGATGGCATCTGAAGAAGACAGAGAGTCGAAATGCATCATGCCAAAATACTTACATTAAACAAGATCTTCCACTGAATCCCCGCTGTGTCCTTTCGGTGTCTTGTAAAGGAGTTGCTGTTTTTTTCTTGTCTTTGCACGCAAGCCAGTAAGCGTGCGAAAGGACCCACTCTCAAGAGTCCGAGGAATTTCTGGCGAAGTTGTTATGTTTGCTGAAGGGCTGTTTACCTCGGACCGCCTTGGGAAACCAACCCAGCTTGTGGTGTTTGCCAGGAGCAACCCGGATCTGACTAGGGAACACGGGCACTGTTCTGCTGTTCCAAGACCCTGCTGGGAGCAGTGAAGAGGCATAGTGTTTGGGGACCTGAGGGAGACCTGTTCAACATCGTATCGGAAAAGGTGGGTTATCAACACAAACCCCCAATAGGCAAGAACAGTACTACTATAAAACAAGGGCCCCACCGAAGTCGGTAACGAACATGTGGACTTCTGGGAATGGTAGTCCCTTACATCGGACTACAAAATGAAAGACATTATAGGTGTCAAATGGGAGCCAGCTGTACTCTGTCAAGTGAGAGGAGCTAATGAGGTTAAAGAAAGGGCGAAACCCAAATCCGACTGTTGATGGCATCTGAAGAAGACAGAGAGTCGAAATGCATCATGCCAAAATACTTACATTAAACAAGATCTTCCACTGAATCCCCGCTGTGTCCTTTCGGTGTCTTGTAAAGGAGTTGCTGTTTTTTTCATATATATATATATATATATATATATATATACCACACACAAGTTGCCTGGAAAACAGAAGGAGTCCACAAGCAAGGTAAGATTATGGCATTTATTTCCGGTTGAAAGCAGCAACGAAATGGATGCAAATTCAGGCAGCAGCATCACAGTCCAGCCTGACGCGTTTCGTGACCTTACTTCATCAGAGGCTAGGACAAGTACTTAAAGGCAAGCATTTTTCCAGGCACATTATAATCCCCGCCTCGGTGGGCGTTGCCAAACAGATGGCTTCTTGGTATTTGTAGTCGCCTTCTTTCTCCAGTGAGTAGCTCACCTCTAAGCACCTGATTAAATTTGTTGATAAAACCACAGTGGGGTGTGCCAAGTTTACATCACCAGTCGTAGCTGTCTTAATTCTCCCAACAGGTGCCCCTCGCTTCCAAGTCGGTGGCGTTTTTAGCGTCTCCGTGGTGGGCTACACGAGCCCCAGGACTCACTTCAGCGGCTCAGGCTCGCCGCTAAAATACCACACACAAGTTGCCTGGAAAACAGAAGGAGTCCACAAGCAAGGTAAGATTATGGCATTTATTTCCGGTTGAAAGCAGCAACGAAATGGATGCAAATTCAGGCAGCAGCATCACAGTCCAGCCTGACGCGTTTCGTGACCTTACTTCATCAGAGGCTAGGACAAGTACTTAAAGGCAAGCATTTTTCCAGGCACATTATAATCCCCGCCTCGGTGGGCGTTGCCAAACAGATGGCTTCTTGGTATTTGTAGTCGCCTTCTTTCTCCAGTGAGTAGCTCACCTCTAAGCACCTGATTAAATTTGTTGATAAAACCACAGTGGGGTGTGCCAAGTTTACATCACCAGTCGTAGCTGTCTTAATTCTCCCAACAGGTGCCCCTCGCTTCCAAGTCGGTGGCGTTTTTAGCGTCTCCGTGGTGGGCTACACGAGCCCCAGGACTCACTTCAGCGGCTCAGGCTCGCCGCTAAAATACCACACACAAGTTGCCTGGAAAACAGAAGGAGTCCACAAGCAAGGTAAGATTATGGCATTTATTTCCGGTTGAAAGCAGCAACGAAATGGATGCAAATTCAGGCAGCAGCATCACAGTCCAGCCTGACGCGTTTCGTGACCTTACTTCATCAGAGGCTAGGACAAGTACTTAAAGGCAAGCATTTTTCCAGGCACATTATAATCCCCGCCTCGGTGGGCGTTGCCAAACAGATGGCTTCTTGGTATTTGTAGTCGCCTTCTTTCTCCAGTGAGTAGCTCACCTCTAAGCACCTGATTAAATTTGTTGATAAAACCACAGTGGGGTGTGCCAAGTTTACATCACCAGTCGTAGCTGTCTTAATTCTCCCAACAGGTGCCCCTCGCTTCCAAGTCGGTGGCGTTTTTAGCGTCTCCGTGGTGGGCTACACGAGCCCCAGGACTCACTTCAGCGGCTCAGGCTCGCCGCTAAAATACCACACACAAGTTGCCTGGAAAACAGAAGGAGTCCACAAGCAAGGTAAGATTATGGCATTTATTTCCGGTTGAAAGCAGCAACGAAATGGATGCAAATTCAGGCAGCAGCATCACAGTCCAGCCTGACGCGTTTCGTGACCTTACTTCATCAGAGGCTAGGACAAGTACTTAAAGGCAAGCATTTTTCCAGGCACATTATAATCCCCGCCTCGGTGGGCGTTGCCAAACAGATGGCTTCTTGGTATTTGTAGTCGCCTTCTTTCTCCAGTGAGTAGCTCACCTCTAAGCACCTGATTAAATTTGGCCGACTACAAATACCAAGAAGCCATCTGTTTGGCAACGCCCACCGAGGCGGGGATTATAATGTGCCTGAAAAAATGCTTGCCTTTAAGTACTTGTCCTAGCCTCTGATGAAGTAAGGTCACGAAACGCGTCAGGCTGGACTGTGATGCTGCTGCCTGAATTTGCATCCATTTCGTTGCTGCTTTCAACCGGAAATAAATGCCATAATCTTACCTTGCTTGTGGACTCCTTCTGTTTTCCAGGCAACTTGTGTGTGGTATTTTAGCGGCGAGCCTGAGCCGCTGAAGTGAGTCCTGGGGCTCGTGTAGCCCACCACGGAGACGCTAAAAACGCCACCGACTTGGAAGCGAGGGGCACCTGTTGGGAGAATTAAGACAGCTACGACTGGTGATGTAAACTTGGCACACCCCACTGTGGTTTTATCAACAAATTTAATCAGGTGCTTAGAGGTGAGCTACTCACTGGAGAAAGAAGGCGACTACAAATACCAAGAAGCCATCTGTTTGGCAACGCCCACCGAGGCGGGGATTATAATGTGCCTGAAAAAATGCTTGCCTTTAAGTACTTGTCCTAGCCTCTGATGAAGTAAGGTCACGAAACGCGTCAGGCTGGACTGTGATGCTGCTGCCTGAATTTGCATCCATTTCGTTGCTGCTTTCAACCGGAAATAAATGCCATAATCTTACCTTGCTTGTGGACTCCTTCTGTTTTCCAGGCAACTTGTGTGTGGTATATATATATATATATATATATATATATATATATATATATATATATATATATATATATATATATATATATATATATATATATATATATATATATATATATATATATATATATATATATATATATCTCACGAAAATGACCTCCTTTGTGTAAAGAAATCCACACACAGCGGGGATATATATATCTTTACTCTGTCAAATTACCATTAAAGTATATATAAATAAATACATTAAAACATATACAAACTCTTACAAACCACAATAAAACAGCATCTATATTTACAATGATAAAAATTAGTTGATTTATTTAGGACACTACCCACTTATAAACAAATACACGGATGATAACTCTTCTGTCTAATCAATCCTTCATGCTGGGTGTACATCAGTACATATTGTGAATAATAATACAAGTTCTTTAAATCAGTACATAGCACATATAGCGGTCATAAAAAGGTATTGTAATCCTTGAAAAGAACAGAGCAAATTATACCAGTATTACATCCTAAGACTTAAAAAAAAATATCAAGTAGAAAGTAATAATCATTGTAGCCTTATACATTCTAACTAAGAACCATA
Source organism: Lissotriton helveticus (assembly GCF_964261635.1). Taxonomy (NCBI): domain Eukaryota; kingdom Metazoa; phylum Chordata; class Amphibia; order Caudata; family Salamandridae; genus Lissotriton; species Lissotriton helveticus. Next base: position 1,028,876,757 of record NC_136063.1, read on the forward strand.
AAGTGCTATGTGTCTCCGGGCAACAATATGCCCATGTTAAATGCCATACAATAAAGATCACTTTGACTGTGGCTACGCTTACAACTCTGTTAATGCAGGAACTTCACTTACAGCCTGGAAAAAAACTTCTGACACTTAAACCAGAAGCTCAGCAGAAATGTGCCCACAGCAAATACAATGAAGGGTGTAATGTCAGATCTTAGTATTCTCAGAGGCACCCTTTATTGCCTGATACCCAGTCTGCAATAAATTGGACAGATACCTTTCTGCGGTAAAGTGTATTCAATGCAAAAGAAAAGGATATGTTCCACAGTCTCCTGTGCATCACCACATGCTGGGCATATAAATATGGCTGAGGTCAACCCCCAAACAGTAAATGACCTTAAAGGTAACCAGCCAAATAATTTTTTTTGCCATAGGTGGTGAGATCTGATCATAAAAAAACTCAAATTCTGCATTGGACTTGTTGCTCAAGCACAAAAAGGTCAAGCATCCCGCTGATCTATTGGCCACATACTGGTATGCTATGTATGCCCAGTACTTAGCTTTCAATATTGGACTATCATTCTTACTGAAGTATTCTGGGCTTTCCAACAAATGAGACATGCCCAACAGTTTGCAACATGATTTCATATGTCTAAACCAGGGAATTTGTTTGGTACCACTTAGTTTCAGAACTTCTTTCAGAGATTCACAGTATTTGTTTATCTCTGGAGTGGACCAAATACGTAACTAGTTGGTAAGTGGCTTAATTACTGCTACAGCTGCAATGCTTCTCACGGCTAGCTTGTGTAAGTCACCATGCGGCCAAAGCTCAGCACCATAAAGTGCAGCATTTTGCGCTTTCATTTAATACATCTATAGGGCAGGAGTAATTGACTTGGACCGAGACTGCTTATAAAAGCGCAGTATGGATTGAGACTTGTAGTATAAGGTTAGTTGACTTTTGTCTATTTAGGGCTTCCAACTCAGGGTTTCTGTTGGTCTTATACCCAGGTAATCAAATTTAAATACCCTGGCTGTTGATTTCTCCATTATCTTTACTGATCTGCACTTCCCCTTAGTCTTGCCCAAAAACATATATTTACTTTTTGTGGGAGTTTAATTCCAAGCCCTTAACCTCACAGAAACCCATACATTTATTAATTAGCCTGTCGAGTCCCATTGAGGACCTAGATAAAAGTCAGCGAACAGCAGAATCAGCACTTTCCCACTGTTCAACAATGGAGAATCATTTACACAATCCTACAGTTCAGTGACTGCTCCATTTACATGAAGGGAAAATAGTTTGGGTGCATGGACACATCCCTGATTTACTCTTTGCCTAATGGGGATTTTATTAGTTAATTCTCCTGCTCTCCCCCAATGGACCTGTGCATAGTTGTGCTTGTGCTGCCTTTCCAACAAGTTTACCAATTGGTCCGGGGCTCCCATTTCTTTTAAAACTGACCAGATGATTTCCTGAGGTACCGAATCAAAGGTGGCGCGAAGGTCAAGAAAAGCTACGTAGACATTTTGCTTTTTAAGTTGCACATATTTCCAAATTAATTGAGCCTGAACACCTGATTTCAGGTGCTAGTTTTAGAGCGGAAACCTGCTTGATAGGGCAACAGAATCTCATTCTCATTCATCCAAGTTACTAGTTTGACCCAAACCTGTCTGGAGAAGATTTTCTGTATATTGTCTAGCAGGTTAACAGGCCTATAATTCAATGAGGCACAGGCATCACCCTTTTTAAATATGGTTCTTATGTCCGCCCATCTTCAAGTCTCAGGTATTTCCCCCATAAGCAACTGCGTTAGACAAAAGATTTAAATAAGGGGCTCAGATAAGTGGTTCAGACTTGTACAAGTCACCCTGTACCCTACCAGGCCCTGGGACATTTGCTGGTTTCATCTTCTCTATCACTCCCAGAGTGTCATCCAGGCTTAAGAGAACTCCCTCGCTACCAGCCACCCTCCTTATTTCATTTGGTATACAATTGGACAAGTTTTCACTGTCATCCAGGCAAGCAATTACTTTGCTGTTTTGACATAATAAGAAGAAATGATCAACCCACATCTCAGGTGTACCTTTTAAAGCGATAAAGCATCCCTGTGGGTCACGTGTTGCATTGGAGATCAAATTGGGAAAGGAGCAACGTGGGATAGCTGTCTCAGCATGTTTGTTCTTGAAGCTTGCTTGCACCTCCTGGCAGCACCAAGTCTGATTGCCATTATGACAGACTGTTGAAGTGGCCAGGTGGGGGAAAGGGTTAAAGGGAGGGAACATCGGATAAGGAGACCATAAAGAAAGATGACTACCTTTGTCAAAATACTCATAAACCCCTAAATCCTTACCCAATAAATAAGAAAGAATATTCACATACATATATAATGGAGAGCAACTCTAACCCCAGTATTCACCTGTAAGAAGGAACAAATATAAACCAGCAAACAGAAAGCAATGAAAGCAGAACAGCACATTTTTTCAAGTGCTACCAATAAACCACACCATCATATCATACCAGGATATTGTGGAACTATGTGTTTAGCACTTCACCTAGCCTTTGCAGACTATTACATTGTTATTTCAGAGTTATCAGGTCCTACCTATTTCACTTGAAGTTTGTCTGCAAGGGTCAATCCCCCAAAAAGTATTTACAATAACTTTATTAACTGTTCATTTTGTTCAAAAATAGAACACTTGAAAAAATGAGAGGGACCCTTTGTACACCAAATGACTAGGGTTCAATCTAGAAAAATAACAATGTATCCTTTGGTTGGTAAATACTGAGAGAACTCTTACTCATTCACTCACCTAAATCACACACCTTAAATCATGGGGGGATACAATACTAATTGAAAAAGCAGAGTGGCAATACACAAGAAAAATATTAGAAATGTTACGTATCAATTTCTTAAAAGCATATAAAACAAATGTGGCAAATTAAAAAACAGTTAATCATATATAGTATATTTATGTTCAAAATCAAAAAACATCACACTATGAATAAACAAATGAACAGGCTCAATAACAAAGACAATTAGACGAGAGTATTAAAAAGACACTACTCTTTGTCTTAAAAGGACCATATCTGTATGAGGTAACATTAGGACTGGACCCAGATGTACAAAAGACAATCAATATCTAGGATGCCAGTCCACTGTGCGGATTAAGGTTCTATTGCGTCAACGAGTTTCAATGGTATTATCTTGATTCAAATGATCAAGACTAAATATATTACTCTCTGATAATGTCTACTATTAAAAACATACAAAATATAGACAATAACCAAAATGGGCAATTGATGAAGGGTTAAAATCACGCTCTACCATCTGATCACTAAAAAGAGCACAAACAGAACATTTCAATCACATGATTAATCTGTCAAATTGTTAAAATATACATCTAAAACTACAAAAAGTCATTCACAATGTTCACAACAACACTGCTTTAACAATTACCTCCAACTCCCTCTATACGTATCACATAACACATTCATGGATTCACACTCAGTTCTACCCAATTGGCAGAACACTACGAATCCATACATGAGTGGGCATCTTCTCACCTTAAAAAGTAGGTTGACCAAAGTGCAGAGGTCACTTCTATCCTGAAAGTTCTTGTTTGGAAATATAACATGCTTCATACAACACCAGAAAGTATTTTAAGAAAGTACCTAAATAAAGACCAGAAATAGTGTCTCAGAACCAGCACATTGCATCTTATTATGCCTCTTATAACCTCATTCGATGTTAGAGGCCCTAGTCACTTGTAATTATGATCCTGTCTCACATTGTATAAGGATTATTAGGAAATGCAGATTTGAACAACAGCTAGCCTTACTGTCCTTCTTTCATTGTAGAATCTAAAACAAGGGGCTATTGTACTGTTTATAATGGAACTCCCATAATGTCTATTGTTGCCATAATTATACAAATATCAACCTACCTCCAGCACCATTAAGGGATAACCTCCAATGTTGGTATAATGCTGCCTACTAAAGCCTGAATGATATATCACAGGGTTCCTATATGCCCTTCAATTGATAGGATCTGCAGGAAATAATAAAAACAGAACTCAGTTAGTTAGGGAGTACCCTTCACTTAATAGAGCCCAAGCAAAGAATATCTTACATATGTTCAGGACAGGACTCCAATACTAGGCAGGATAGTTCTATCTAGCGATACTAATCTAGACATACTCCCATACGCCTACACAAAATAAACGTCCAGTTACTTTTAAATGGCCACTCTTTAATACTAGGGACACCCTACCCACATAATAAGCAGAGAGATATAATATCAGAACTCTAACCATAGTTATAACAATAGCCCATTTTGTTAAGATAAAAGTTCTTTTAGAACAAGTATCATCTCTACTCTGGCAACAATATTCTATTGGTCTATAAGTGCCTCAATAAATACCTTAAATCCTTTAGTATGGGTCCGCCATTCTGCGTCTGTCCGCTGTTGTTTCTCAATAAACACCAAGCAGGGCTTTTTATACAGCCTAGCTTGTTGAATCTAGGTCGACCAGTAATTGGACCAGATGCCCAGGGAGAAATGTATCCATTGCAAAGAAGACCGCAAAAGTACTTCGACCATCTTAGAATGGTCAAAAATACTATCTGCTCAGTTCAGGGAACTTTCTCTAAGCTTGCACTTACAAGAGCTTTTTACAAAAAATATGTCTTAAAGTAAGCGGCTTCTGTATTTTAATGCAAAACCTTAACTGCCTACATTGTTGAATCAAGAGGTGGGTCAACCATCAAGCTGTATAATATATCTAACGCGAAGAAGACCATGAAAGTAGTTGCGCATCTTAGAATGGTCAAAAATCGGTAAGGGAACTTTATCTAAGCTTGCAATTAGAAATGTCCTTTACAAATAATATATGTTCTAATCAGCAGCTTCTGTAATTTAATGCAAAACCTTTACTGCCTACATTGTTGAATCAAGAGACTGGTCAACTATTAAACCAACCACACCCCAGAGAGAATATTTGCCTAGCGCAAACCGGATCACAAAAGTATTTCGGCCATCTTAGATTGGTGTCAGGAATCACGGGAGGTTTCCTCCTCATACCTCCTCGGTGGCATCTACCCTCCCATTCCAAACCCAAAGAGTACTCTATCCTTTAAGTTGGAGTGCTAGTTGGCACCGCAGAAACTCCAACATGGCTGCCAACATTCTGTCACTGCAACAGCTTACTGCTGTTTAGCAGTCTAGTCTTCTAAAACAATCACAGCCTGGTGAGGTGTGCTCCAACAATCTACTGCGCACTTCACCAAAGAATCTACTAGGAGAGCATCTGAAAATGGAGCGTCGTGGAAGTTAGTCAGGGTAGACTCGAAATATCCGGGTTTTAGCTTCGTCGGTAAAAGTCCTGGTTCTAACAATAAGGTTAGTGCTGAATTAAAAGTATTTCCGAAGTCCAAAGACTGGTTTATAATTTCCCTTGTAGAGAAAACCTTAGCGTTAATGAGGAGGAAATAAAAGTCAAACTTTTAGAGTAATGTTCATCTAAAACATTAAAGAATGCCTTGCTCCTAAGAATTCATCTTTGTAAAACATTTCAGAGTTGAGCTGACACTGGCGTGACCTTTCCACACATTGTGTCAGAAAGAATAAACTGTGCAAGTTGCAGAAGCTAATATTAGAAGAAAGTCGTATTCAAGCACATTATTTGTCTGTGCTGTTTGGGCTTTCATTTAAAGAGGTTTAAATATTAACATGAGTATTTCCTTGCCCTCGTGAAGGAAACCCATAAATAATTCTCTTGACACTCGCAGTTCATTAGCTCTTGGAACTGTGTGTGTTGCAGTACATGTTTCTAGTGTTCTGTTTATTTCCTGTTAAGCTGCATGAATAAACTGGAGATTGGCTGTGTTTAGCCAATAGTTTAATCATTTAATAAATATGAGAAAGCTTATCTCTCTCTCTCATTCAAATTAAAACCCCACAAGAGAGTCCCTTGCTCATTGCACCATCAGGATTCAAGCAAGAGAAGCTTGTTTCCTTCCCAGTGTAAGAATTGGCTTGGTAGTTTGGTCTGCCCTGTTCCCATGATGCACTGGGCCAGGGACAGACTAATTTGCATATAGCCAGGTTCTGAGCTGGGATGGGGCAGTGAGCTAAATAACGGTGAAAAAATCCACCCCCTTTTCTGAATCGTCTTTGGAAAACTTCCAGCATCAGCCCCATAATGTGTTTCCTACATTTTTTATAGAATTCCCCTGGGATTGAGTCAGGCCCTGTGGCTTTGCCGATTGGGGTCTGGTCTATCGCTGTTAAAAATTCTTCCCAGGTAATAGGGCCCTCAAGTTGATTTCCCTCTTCTTCTGATAATTGACCCAGGGCCACTCCTGTTAGATATTCCTGGATTTTCTGGCTCCCACCCCTGATATCTTCAGTATACAGTTTCTGATAAAATTTCTGAAATGCCGTAATAATGGCCTTCGTCTCCGTCACCAGCCCAAGGTCAGGATCCTTAATCTCTCTTATCCTGGCGTGCACTGTCCTTTCCCTGGTGCGTATTGCAAGAAGGTGCCCTATTTTTTCACTACTCTCATACACCCGGGATTTCCATGCCTTATATTTACCCGCTGCCTTTTTAACTGTTATTTGGGTGATAGCAGATTTTGTCTGCGCCGCCTCTGAGTCTGTACCAGCATGCAAGACCTCTATCAGTTGGGCCTCAGCTGCGGCTAGTTCTTGATATACTATTTGTAGCCGGTTCTTCTCTTCCCTCTGAGATTCCCACCCAAATCTGTTTGTTTCGCCCCTTAGCCCTGCTTTCAGTGTGTCCCACATGACACTTAAACTAGTGCTACCGTAGTTTTCTTCTATAAACCTGGGGATCCATTCACCAACCTGCCGGATGTAATCTGCCTCACTTAAGTAAGCCCTGTTGAAAGACCACTGTGTCTGCCTGAAAGGTAGCTCCAAATCTAGCTCAACCACTAGGGGGTTATGGTCTGACATCACTTTTGGAAATAGCTTGATTGTACTATTGGGGGCTAGTTCCTGAGAAACAAAGAAGTAATCCAGCCTAGTAAAGACTTTATGGTGTGCGGAGAAATACGTTAAAACCTGGGTCGGCCCCACTGCCTGCATCTGATATAAGGACTTAAACACTTTGGGTTTCCTCCCCTGATAGGGAAGCTTCCTTAAGGCGACTTTACAATTCAAATTTAAATTTAGATCCCCACAAAGAATCAACGGTAGGGTCCAACCTACTAGTTCTGTCTTAAGCCAATCCAGCAGACCTGAGCTATCCAATACTGACCCGTATACCGAGCATAAAGTAAACATTTTATTTTCAATGCACCCATGAACAATCATCCATCTGCCGAGTCTATCCACCTGACATCGGGGGAAGCTAAGGAAGCCCCGTGCCCCGTTCTTTGCCAGAACAGCCACCCCTTTTGTACGACATTCTTGGGACATATTTGCAACAATATAGTACCCGGACAGTTCCAAAAGTCTTTTCCTACTACCCTCGAACCTCGTTTCTTAGAGGCATAGGATATCGGCTCTCAGCACTTGTACATCAATACTGGTCTGCCTCCTTTTCTGGGGGTCATTTAACCCGCAAATATTTACAGAGGCTATTCTAATTTTCCTCCCCATTTATAGAATAGAAAAAATAGCAGAAAGATTGAATCAGATAAATAAAGTCAGACGCCTGAAGAAATAGTGAACCACCGCATTTTATACCCACCCATCTCCTGTGATATATTACTGCTTCACCCGTGGTCCCGGACCCCCCCGCACAACCCCACCCTCCCCCTCCCTTCAATGTGGCAAAAAAGGTTCTGAGACCCTTGTGATGCCTCCTGCATGTGTTAGCGCCCCCCACCTGCCCCCCGACCAGGACCCCACACCAGAACCGCTTACGTGTAACTGCCCAATTAACCAAACAAAAGAAAAAAACTCTAATTTCCTGCTACCCATGTCCTTAAGCTCATTCAAGTATTCCTGCGCTTGAATCTCAGAGGTAAACACTCTAGCCATGCCTTTAAAAATCACTTTAAGCCTAGCTGGGCTCAACAGAACGACATCACACCCTTGCTTCTGGAAGGGGTAGATCAGAGAGCGAAGTCTCCATCTCCGCTCTACCGTGGTGTGGCAGAAGTCGGGGCGGACAAAGAAGGAATGCCGTGCTGCGGTTCTTTTTGCATCGGGCCGGGCTTAATGGCTTGGCGCAGCAGAAAGTTACCAAAAAATATTAGTATGGCCCTCGGTTTGTCATCCTGGCCTGGTCTTTTCTTTAGCATTATAGGAAACCTGTGCACCCTTTGTACTTCTGCATCCCAATCCCAGTGGGACAGTTCTGACAAGACCTCACGAAGAAGTCTCAAAACAAAACCTCGGATGTCATCTCCTTCCTCCTTTTCCGCAATCCCTAGCAGTCGTAGGTTATTCCGCCGCCGTCTGTTTTCGAAGTACTCCAGCTTCCAGAGAACGTCCGTTAATCTGCTTTCTTGCGAGGTGGTTTGCTTTTCGGAGCTCCCAACTGTTGCCTCCAGTTGGACTACGCGCTCTTCCAGTGCCGCCGTACGGACGTTAATCTCGGTGCAAGCCTTATTGACCTTCCTGACAGCCCCCTGAAGCTTTCTGGTGGCGGCATGGGTCCTCTTGTGCTCTTGTCGGGCTTCTGTCTGGATTTGCTTTAGGGTAGCATAAATTAAATCCATCGAAGCTGGGCTGCCTTTCACCTCTGATCCTGTGTCTGCACCTTTGTTGATATACTGCCAAGGTGTGGTGTCAGGGTCCAGTACTCCCTCCAGGTGTGAGGCAGAGTAGTCCCAAACCAGCTGATTTGACTGGCTAGCATCAGACGTAAATCCGAGCTCTTTCCCAGAGTCTTTGTGGGGTTTCTTCCTGCTGCGGGCCGGCAAGCGCTTCTGGGAGTCAGGCTTGAGAATGGGATCGCTGCTTTCTGAGGAGAGCTCATCAGGACTGCTCTGCCAGCTCTCTTCTGATGCATCAGATTCATCCATCATAGAATAAAAATTATCCACCTCAGGGGTCCCTATGCCTGCTCCTGCCATAAGTGCCTGGCCCATTGCATCCAATAAGTTTTTAGACGGGGTTTGGGGGGTTCTGATATCTGGACTTCCAGTCTTTCCTTCAGCTGCCGCCGTGTCCACCATAGTTTCTACTACTACAGAGTGTTGTGTGCTTGGAGGAGCCGTAGTAAAGATGTTTGCAAGGTTGTCGGCAAGACCATTGATCTCCTCTGCGCTTGACACCAGGCCCTGAGTAATGGTGGTGGTGGTGGTAAGTACATTTTCTTTTGGCCCTTTTTCAGCCCCCTTGGCAGCCCCCTTTGCAGCAGCTTTATCGACACTCTTATCGGCACTCTTGTCGACTACCTGCTTTTTTGACCCAAAATCTTTTAACCCAGCATTTTCATCTTTTAAAATGTTGCCATTAGTGTTATTGCTGTTAGCGTTAGCGTTAGCGATTTTACCTTTGGTAGTTCCTGGGGCTGTTTGTAAAGAGGAAGAATTGCTGGCGCCTCTGCCAGCAAACATCCCCGGCAGAGTTGGTGCCTTGCTGCGGGCTCCTTTCTCCCCCTTCCGCTCTCCTTTGGGTTGTTCTCATCCCCTGTGCGCCGTCCCCGTTCAGACCAGAGCGGCGAGCATCCGCGTTGGAGTCAGGGGCTCTGCACTCGCCGGCGCGCCGAGAAGAGGATGCAGGTAGGGATGCCAGATTGTCACCCGCTCCGATTACTTCCTTCACTGTCTTTCCTTTCGGGGGCATTCTGGCATGGGTTGGGCTCACCGGCGATACCACAGCGTAACTCTGATTCCTCCTCTGCTCCGTACTCCTGAACACGGCGGTCACAGCTCCTCTCCAGGTTCGAAGCGCTTTGATGGCGAGAGTCAGCGCCGCCGGGAAAAGTCTGAGCCGCATCCGTCAGAGGCTAGGTAAGAAAACTATTCTTTAATGGGTGTACCGATATCCGATATCTCGCAGCATGACTGTAGCAATTTTCAAGCAATTTCCAGCATAGTTAGGCAGTAACCAGATGCTCCAGAGTCAGAAAGCGGGGCCGTGGTCAGGAGACAGCTAACCGCTAGACTCACACAGCCGCCATCTTGCCGTCCTCCCCGCCTGCCATTCCAATGTACAAAGCATGGGTGTGAGGTTCCGTAAAAATTATTACGATGTTCTGGGCATTGCCGAATATGGACGAGTTTGGTATCTACGAACCGCAAATGACGAGTTCGGCAAGTGTGCGAAATTTCGCTACACTACCTGCCAGGGTTCGTTTAATATTACGTGTTCTTCATCTGAAACCCTTGGGTTCCATTTTAGATACGGCATCCATGTTGTTTCTTGCCCTCACGTAGTCAGCGAGCAGGTAACTGTTCGCTCCTTGACCCTCTAGTTCCCAAGCCTTGCGGAAGACGCATGTGCCTTTCATGCGTCTTTATGGCCGGAGGAATGACACAGCAAAGGCAGATGGCTCAGCTTGAGGGTAATCTGGCCGTGCCGGCCTATTGTGACAGCCGTGCAGGAGATGGGATCCAACTCTTTGATCCTACGATCATGCTTCCGATATTACCCCCACACTCTTTTCTCTACACGTGTCTGACTTCCTTGCAGCTGCTCTTGTCTCTCCTTCTTGGTCATTTACAACTCTAATGGGTGTGCCTAATGGTGGGAAGATGTACTTTTACAGTTGGGAACCGGCATGGCTATTTATAAAGATGTTCCGGGATTCTGAACACATGAAAGCGACCCTTTTGAAGTTTTACTGTGGGAACTGAATTGTAACCTTTTGTTCACACGTTGTGCAATGGCAACATTTTGTATAATAGAGAGCGACCTACAATACAATTTGAAGCAGACTCTCAGAACCTACACACTGTTGTACTTCTTGTGACTTTTGCCTCCCTGCAGTAATAAACGCTGATCTTTGACGCCGAAGGAAGTATCCCGTGTCTCTGTAATTTGTGCGCCGAAACAGGTATCCCATGAAGGTTAAAGGTGTTGTTCCCTGGCACCGCTGGTACTGTTAAAAGTCCAGTCCTTCAGTTGGCGCCCAACGTGGGGCGACTTCAGCGGTACCGGTCCAAAGCCTGATGATCGTGAGGAACTTCGTGTGAAATCTCCGAGGGAAGGTGCACCCCGCTTCATCGATCCTGTTGTCGAAATAAGTGGCCCGAAGTTTTTCCCTGCGAAGATTCCCGCCTCCTGACGGCTGCGACGGACCGATGCCCTGACTGTCGACCTGTCTTCGACGCCCGGCGCAGACCTTACGTACAAGCGAGACAATAGACGGGCCTTCCTGGTGACGCCATTGAAGTTCTGAGTTAAGTATTTTGTGGGTCGCTCCCAGTCCTTAGTGGTTGTTCTAGCTTTTTGAAAGCTTTGTTGTTAGCCTTTAAGGCTTTGTTGTAATAGCTCACTGAGCTTTGTAATAGCCTTAAGGCTTTGTTGTATTGCATGGTTCCATTGCATTTGTGGTTCTTAGTATTGGTTCTTAGTATTATTTGACAGTTGCAATTGCCAAAAACCGAGGGTTTTGACTTACACGAGGTTTAATTACTTCGGTAATCCTTGAAGTTTGATACTAGGTTAGTGTGCACGATGCCTAGCCATAGTGATTTGTTTCGTATTTTCAAATGTTGCGCAATGGATTCCCGGTTGGAGGACTCGTGTCCGATACCTCCAGTTGGAACTCCGATACATGATCTTTATAGTCGACATGGTGTAGGTCCTATAATCTATAATGATTACTGGGTTCGCTATACGAAGAAAGATGGTGACCTTAGATGGCCACCACATGGAACTTTTGAACTTTCGATTTTAGATAATCTTGAGGCTAAATTATTTTTAAAGAAAGCTAGGCCAGCCATGTTTGATTCCTTTCGGATATGGCGTAAAGAGGCCAAGCAGAAAGAAATCAAACAACTTAAAAAGGATCAAAAGCAAGAGTTTGTTCCGATAATGCAATCTATAAAAGAATGTAGACAAGACAAAGAAGAAAAGGACATGGAAATCTCTACTAGATTGCATCACATGAAAATAGATAAATGTTATCCGGTTTTACCGAACAAATTAGAAAAGAAAGAAGAAGATTTAAAGGAGGATTCCTTGTTATCATATTTGATGAAATCACCACCTCCTTACGTACAGGGTGCTACTGCTCCTGTAGCTCCTCCTGTAGCTCCCCCTGTTGTTCCTCTTGTTGCTCCAGCGGCTGCGGGTCAGCCCGTTGTTAACCCTACGTTTGTTCCACCACCTGTCCTTGTTCCTACTGCTCCTGTACCTGTACCTTCGCAGACTGTTGTTTCTGCTACTCCGACTACCTTGTCCGTCCCTACTATGCCTTCCTTCACCTCCAGTGTTGTTGCCCCTGTTTTTCTTTCCCCTTCTGTTCGTAAGCGTGTTCCTAACTCTGTTGCTACCCTTTATTCACCTCTTTCTGGTCCATTATTTTCGTCTAATTTATCTGAAACTCCTCAGAGACGGAGTCAGATCCCTAGTGGTAGGGAGAAAGAGACGTTAATAACCATGGCACATAGGTGGATAAGACATTCTGCTAATTACACTCCACGTGTGGTCTTCGACACGTTTTCTCAGTTTAATGAGCCTACGCAGAGATTTGTATTTGAAGAGATGTGTAACTTTTTGAGGGAAGAATGGTATAATGATGATGTAGATGATGTACCGCCCGACATAATTGAACTTCAGAGTCACTTTTCGAACGGTATGATTACAGGAGAAAATGTACGACGTGCTGTGGAACGCTTATTAGCGTTTAGATCCACAGCACATTCTCGGGCGTCAGCAGATGATACCACCGAGAATTGGAAAGCGGTTCCTGGTCAGTATCCCATGAGAGAGGTTCCGCCACTGTGGGTGCCTGGTGATCCTAATGCAAATCCTGTGCTTCTACCGCATTTTCGAAGAGTGTGGATACATCTTCCATGGAAACGATCGGAAGTTTTGCAAGTGAAACAATCCTTACCCGATCCGCGTAAAAATCCGGCTGGTTATTATAAGGAGTTATCGCAACTGGTGGAAGCTTCTATTATGAACCTTGCCGATATCGACATGTTGTTTGGTAATGTTGTACCGCAACCAGTTTGGGCGAAAATTCGTCAAGCAAACCACGCAAATGAGCTAGGTGGTGATTGGGCTGCACTACTAGCGGCTGATGCATTACAAGTTGGTGGGGCTAAGCCTGACCAGCTAATCTTAGATTTGCCTCAGAAAATAATTACGCTCATGAAAACTCTCATGCCAGCGATGAAGGTGAACTGGGATAAGTTATCAGCTTGTAAGCAGAAGAAAGACGAGAGTGTCTCAGATTTCTTTACAAGGTTCGAGGAAGCGTTTGTCGACCACAGCGGCCAGGACATGGGCGCTGAGGGAGGCCAGCGGTTATTCGTTGACAAATTCGTGTCAAATTTGCTGCCTGAGCTATGCAACAAATTAAAGAATTCAGAGAGTGCGTGGGCAGTTTCAACCCCTGCGCAAATACTAGCAACGGCCCAGTATTATGAGAATAGGGAAAAGGAAGAAAGTGATCGTGTAGAGAAGAAAACGAAGGAACTCAAAACGAAGGTTTTGTTGCAGCAAGCATACCCTCCACGATCAAACCAAAATGATTCACAACAGCAGTATCGACCATGAGCACAGCCTGATAGGATGCAGCCGCGTTCTGACAATTTTGATTATAGATCTTCACTTGGGTATAATCAGTGCGCATATTGTAGGAAAGAGGGACACCTAAAATATGATTGTCTTGCCTTACGGGACCGTCTAAATGGTGTGTCGACACGAGGAAACCGTGGTAGTGGTCCTCAACAGGCATCACGAGGTAGAGGTCGTGGTTCATTCCAAAATCAGATTGATCGCCATCAAAATCAATCAGATGCAAATAATTGCTTTGACCAGCGAAATATGGGGTCAGTTCGATCTGCACAGTATAATGTGGATGATTATTACGTAGAGCATGAGACTGTTGCAAATGACCATTACTAGGACAGCCAACGACAAAGAGAGGGAGTAGTGTCAGTTCCGGTCGATCAGAGTGGGCCTTACGTTGCAGTGGCTACATTGGGTGTAGTTGAGCCTTTTCTGTTAGACACTGGTGCGACGAAAAGTTCCATCATGCATTCGAAACTCCCTGGCGCACCTTTGTCTGGCTCAACAAACGTTTCCGTTGGATTCTCTGGTGCCCCTGTTAGTAACCCAGTCTCTAGTCCTTTACCGCTTATGATTGGACCTCGTGAGCTAACGGCTCCACTGATTCTATCTACAGGTTGTGGTGAGAATCTTTTGGGGCTGGATTTGTTGAAACGACTATATGCAACATTGTACTGTTCCCCAGAAGGAGTGGAGCTTACATTGGGACGGAGAGTGATCTCTCCAATGTATTTGTCGGTCGACAAATTCCCACCGGAATTGTGTTCCCTCCCTGCGTCCTTATGGGCCACAGGTCCCAATGATGTGGGCCTGTTAGACATTCCACCCTATGTAATTCAATTGAAACCAAATGCGCGATTACCGCGTTTACCTCAATATCGTATTTCTCTTGAGGGCGAACGAGCACTGTTAGCAATCGTTCATGATCTCATTGGAAAAGGTGTTGTTGAAGAAACTCGTGGAAACGTGTGTAATAGTCCTGTATTGCCAATTCTGAAACGAACTGACCCCAGTAAACCTCCTGTGTATCGCTTCGTTATAGATTTGAGAGAGGTAAATAAAATAGTGGTTCCACAATTTCCTGTGGTTCTTGACATTACGGCCTTACTAACAATGATTCCGGCATCTGCCTCCTGGTTCACAGTGATCGATCTAAAGAATGCTTTCTTTAGCATTCCGATTGCCGAGGAAAGCAGAGATCTATTCGGATTTTCATTAGGTGGTCGCAGTTTTAGGCTAAAACGCGCTCCACAGGGCTACTGTGAGAGTCCATCAATCTACAGCCAAGCACTTAAAGGTCAACTTGATGCCTTTGTTTTACCTAAAGGTGCAGCTTTGATTCAATATGTTGATGATCTTTTAGTGGCAGCTGATACAGAAGCTATTTGCAAAACGGTTACGGTATCATTGTTACACTATCTACATGACTTACACCACAAGGTATCGCCTTCAAAGCTACAGTATTGTTGTCAAGAAGTTACCTATTTAGGTCACTTATTGTCAAGAGAAGGGAGAAGGTTGACCCCAGAGAGAATTGCAGCGATTTCCCGAATGACTGTGCCAAAAACCCAGAGAGATGTTCGTGCCTTTTTAGGTATTACGTCCTACTGCAGACAATGGATTCCAAATTTTTCATTGTTGGCGAAACCATTGATAGCCCTTACGTGCAAGGATGTCCCATCCCCAGTACCTTGGTCTGAAGAGTGTCAGAAAGGTTTTTCTGAATTGCGTGATGCGTTGTGTTCGGCTCCTGTGTTGGGCACTCCTGACTACAGTAAGCCATTTACACTATACGTTCACGAGAGGGATGGTTGTGCGTTGAGTGTTCTGACACAACCTTTTGGCGACAAACAACGCCCATGTGCCTATTTTTCTTCGACTTTAGACCCAGTAGCAAGAGCCTTGCCGAGTTGTTTAAGGTCTACAGCGGCAGCTGCGGCGTCCATTCGACAGTCCGCAGGTCTAGTCATGGATAATATGCTTACGGTAATGGTTCCGCATGCAGTTGACACTCTATTGAATCGAACGAAAACTCAACATCTGACAAGCGCAAGATTGTCTGGATATGAGTTGACGTTGCTGGCCAGTCATATACGGATAAAACGATGTAATGTGTTGAATCCAGCAACATTGCTGCCGATCGACACTGAATTAAGTGGTGAAGCAGTACATGACTGCTATCTCAGAACTGAAGAGGAAACTAAGGGTCGTATTGACCTAAAAGATACTCCATTGACAGATCCCGATGGTACTTTGTATGTGGATGGTTCCTGTTTTAAATTGCCGAACGGTGATGTGACAACTGCGTATGCTGTAGTAACATTGAAAACTATTGTAGAAAGCGCAAGATTAAGTCAGAAATCAGCTCAGGCTGCTGAGTTAGTCGCCTTGACAAGAGCGTGTGTGTTGTCTAAAGATAAACGGGTGAATGTGTTTACAGATAGCCAGTATGCGTTTGGTGTGGCACATAGTTTTGGACGACTGTGGAGAGAGAGAGGATTTCTTACGTCGCATGGCACGAAGATTCAACATGGTCAGCTTGTAAATGATCTTTTAGATGCACTCACATTGCCTAAACAAGTGGCCATAGTCAAATGTAGTGCACATCAGAAAATAACAGATGATGTGGGTCGTGGTAATGCATTTGCGGATGAAACGGCTAAAGAGACGGCTAAAGATTTGACGAACAGAATGTATGTTACGAGCTCAGTGAGATGGCCAACAGAGACTGGTATGTGTGAAGACACATTTGAAAGTGTGAAAGGAATACAGAATGAAGCCACTGAGACGGAAAGGGCAAAATGGAGAGAGAGCACGGGAAGATTGGATGGGAATGGATGTTGGGTTGATTTCTCAGAGAAGCAGAGATGGATGTTACCGGATGCGTATGTGCTCGCTGTTGTTACAATGGCTCATGGTATGGCGCACATCAACACGAAAGGTATATGCAAGTTGTTGTCTCATGTATGGAAGAATGATGGGATTACTAAATGTGCAGAGAGATTGGTTAAGAATTGTATGGTGTGTTTGATGCACAATCCTGGTAAGGGCACCCCCACTCCACCTGGCCATTTTGCCCCTCCTACGTACCCTTTCGAAGTTATTCAGTTGGACTTTATCCACATGGAGAGATGTAATAATTTGAAGTTCGTCTTGGTGGTGGTGTGTGCATTCTCTAGATGGATTGAGGCCTACCCCCTTAAGGATAATACGGCCTTATCCACGGCAAAAATTTTGCTCAAAGAGTATTTTCCCCGCTACGGAATGCCTCGGGTCGTATGGTCGGACAACGGAAGTGAGTTTGTTGGGAGTGTGATGAAGAGTGTGTGTCGCGGTTTAGGGATAGTACAAAAATTTCATAGTGCAAACCATCCACAATCAGCAGGCCTGGTGGAAGGATATAATGGCACCCTAAAACTAAAATTGGCCAAAATTCAGGCAACAACTGGTTTATCATGGCCCGACGCTTTGCCTCTGGCTCTCCTGTCGACCAGGGCAACTGTACACTCTCGAGTAGGGCTCAGCCCATATGAGATTGTGTTCGGCCGTCCTGCTAATGTATGGGGAGTCCCAAGACCAAAGGAATTTGACAGAATTGAATACCCTATGTTGATTGATTATCTCTATGATCTGACTGCTAAATTGAGTTTGATTCATCAACAGGTCTTTGAGTCTCTGCCGTCACAAACAGAGGGTCCTGGTCATCGACTTCAACCAGGGGACTGGGTCCTTGTTAGAAACTACGGACGAAAACGAAACCTAGAACCAAGATTTGTGGGCCCGTTTCAAGTACAGCTGGCTACGAGGACGGCGGTTCGATTACACGGACGTCGGAACTGGGTACATGCTACCCACACGAAGCGAGTCCCGTTTCCTCTGCCGTCGGACACCTGGATAAGAAGAGGTCTTTCTTCATCTGAGACCGACACTCCACCACGTTTCGTTCCATTCAGCGAAGCTCGGCTTGTATCTGACACCGTTGCTGACTCCTCTCAAACAATCTCGTCCACGTCAACCTTGGAAAATTTGACTGTTGAACAATTGCCTGAACAATTGAACACTCCTTTGCCGTCCAATCCATTGTTTGAAGATCAGACTCGCCCTGGAAGTAGCCGATATTTTCTTCGTCCACGAACAAACCACAAATAAAAAGATTTTTTTGTTTCTAGGTTCTACATTGCTCTGAAAACAGTGGACATTATATATTGTGTATCTTTTTCTTTTTTTTCGTACAGCCAAGAACATTATTTAGTTAGAACCTACCATCCAGGTTGACCGTAAGGCCGTGCGGGTACTCCCTTCTGTTTAGCAGCTATCAACACAAGGTTGGTTTCTATTATCAATTTCTGGGAACTCCTGGGAATTGATAACCACTACTCAGAACGAAGTGCGTCAAGAACGTCGCGGACGGTCGTTAGGGGATGGAATCATCATTGTCTGAGCTGTTGAAAAGAGAAGAAATGTTGGCGCAAAGATCTACATTGCAGAAAATATGTCATACAAAATGGTTTTTCTCACAAGTAATCATACTGTTTCTCACCATATCTATGCTATTGGTAGGAGGAATATATTATGGGTCTCAGTTCTTATTGTCTTCTGCTACACCTACTCTTCCATCTCATGATCAATATTTCGTTTCTACTGTTTCTCCACATTCCTTTTATCCTCTGCCTCAACACGAACAAATCAGACGTGCGGAATTCAGAAACAACTCTTTTATCCAACTCCTGCATCAGCATCAGTTAGTGGTAAACACTACCAATTGTTGGGTGTGTGGGTTAATGCCACATACCATGGATAAAGGTATTCTGTACTTAGTTCTGCCTTATAGTGCACAAGGGTCAGCTCGAGCATTACAAACTATGTTTCGTAGCGCACTAGATTCCTATCCCCATCGAGAACCACGCTCAGCAAACTCTGGTCCTGGCCCGTACCATAAGACTCTGGCGAGAGCTATTGCAGACTTAGATAGAGATATTTTTGACGCATCGCTCATCCCAGAGGAAGAGGTGCGAGCATATAAGGAACTAAGTGAAGCTGAGTACAGCTTATCAGTAGGTGAGAGGCAGCTTAAAAGCTCGCCACCGATATGGATTGTACCTCACCTTGGTAATTTCTGCTTGAAAGGTCTTGGTCGAAATCCGAGAGCTCAGTTTGGGGAGAGTGCTTGTACCGAGACGTATGTCTTACCGACGCTCTCTTCCCCTGTTTTCCTGCCTGCCAAGGGTACCTACTTTGTATGTTATGATCGAGCCTATACGTGGTTACCTCATGACTTTTCGGGTACCTGCTATATTGCGAATCTATTGCCTCCCACTTTTACTGTGGCCTCTGATTATCACAGAAATAGAATTGTAAGAGGTGTGGTTAGCAAAGAAGATACTTCCGGACAAGAAGCGGGAGACTTCTTTAAGGGTTTCCTACCGTTCTGGGGACCGATGGTTAATAGCAGGAACTTGAGACAGTTAACTCGTGTAGTAGAATCAACTGCCAACATAACTGCAAATGCCCTTGGTAATTTGACAGCCGAGCTCCAAGCGGATAGACTGATGACGTTGCAGAACCATATGGTTCTAGATATCGTTCTAGCAGATAGAGGTGGGGTTTGTAAAGTCATCCATTCGAGCTGCTGCATATTCATACCTGATAACGCTCCAACGGTTTATCAAGCCATCTCTAAGTTGCACAAAATTTCGGAGTCCATACACGTGGACGAAGGAAATTGGACGCTTCTGGGATGGTTTTGGGGTCTGATGTCGACTTGGGGTTGGAAAATTCTGATGATCATAGGGGTTGTTGTAACATTTCTGTTTTCGTGTTGTCTTTGTGTGCAATGTGGTCCTGCCTTATGTAGCCTTTGTGCTACGACGTGTATAAGACAGCCCGTTGTCACCAAAGAGGCATTGAAGGATAGAATAATGTATCAACAACATCTGGATGATCTGATGAGTATCGAAATTGATTATGATTCCGACTAGTGCTTGCCTACATGAGGGCAAAAGGACCGTCTGAGGTTCCGTAAAAATTATTACGATGTTCTGGGCATTGCCGAATATGGACGAGTTTGGTATCTACGAACCGCAAATGACGAGTTCGGCAAGTGTGCGAAATTTCGCTACACTACCTGCCAGGGTTCGTTTAATATTACGTGTTCTTCATCTGAAACCCTTGGGTTCCATTTTAGATACGGCATCCATGTTGTTTCTTGCCCTCACGTAGTCAGCGAGCAGGTAACTGTTCGCTCCTTGACCCTCTAGTTCCCAAGCCTTGCGGAAGACGCATGTGCCTTTCATGCGTCTTTATGGCCGGAGGAATGACACAGCAAAGGCAGATGGCTCAGCTTGAGGGTAATCTGGCCGTGCCGGCCTATTGTGACAGCCGTGCAGGAGATGGGATCCAACTCTTTGATCCTACGATCATGCTTCCGATATTACCCCCACACTCTTTTCTCTACACGTGTCTGACTTCCTTGCAGCTGCTCTTGTCTCTCCTTCTTGGTCATTTACAACTCTAATGGGTGTGCCTAATGGTGGGAAGATGTACTTTTACAGTTGGGAACCGGCATGGCTATTTATAAAGATGTTCCGGGATTCTGAACACATGAAAGCGACCCTTTTGAAGTTTTACTGTGGGAACTGAATTGTAACCTTTTGTTCACACGTTGTGCAATGGCAACATTTTGTATAAAAGAGAGCGACCTACAATACAATTTGAAGCAGACTCTCAGAACCTACACACTGTTGTACTTCTTGTGACTTTTGCCTCCCTGCAGTAATAAACGCTGATCTTTGACGCCGAAGGAAGTATCCCGTGTCTCTGTAATTTGTGCGCCGAAACAGGTATCCCATGAAGGTTAAAGGTGTTGTTCCCTGGCACCGCTGGTACTGTTAAAAGTCCAGTCCTTCAGGTGAGCCTAGTGAGATAGCTGCCCAAAAACTGCAATAAAATTTTAATTCACCAGGATTTTGCTAAAGAATCTGTTAAGACTCGCAAAGAATTTACTGACATTCGCCCACGGTTACGAAGTCTTGGATTTAAATATGGTTCGCAGAGGAGTGCTTGTGCTGTTGCCTGTTTTATCCTGCACGTTACCCTGGGAAGTGCTGCTGGTGAGGTGAAGCTGCGTTGGGGGAAAGCGTGGCTGTAAAGGAGGACGGGACTGCGAGGCCCACCAGGCTGTGCGTGAAACACCTGGCACACCTGCCGCCTCTTCCTGGGACTCCTCCCCTCTATCACCGCCTTCATAACTCCTCGCGGCCCCCGCTTCGCGGGAGCCGCTGGCAGAGGAGTGCTTGTGCTGTTGCCTGTTTTATCCTGCACGTTACCCTGGGAAGTGCTGCTGGTGAGGTGAAGCTGCGTTGGGGGAAAGCGTGGCTGTAAAGGAGGACGGGACTGCGAGGCCCACCAGGCTGTGCGTGAAACACCTGGCACACCTGCCGCCTCTTCCTGGGACTCCTCCCCTCTATCACCGCCTTCCGGTATAAGATCTGGTGACGTAGCGCGTAGCGGGACGCGTGTGCGGGACTTATCCCGGGACAAAGCCCGGACTAAGGGCGGACCCTCTGAGACCCTCCGAGAACCGAGGAGACTGGACTGGGCATATCCCTTGTCCTTCAGGTACTGATTGCTTCTGTTATTGCCCATTACCCCTTCTGATTTGCTTTATTGATCTATCCTTCATAAATGTCTTCCGTAAACACAGAACAATCCTTGCATGATAAACAAGGAATGCTTCTAAATGGAACCCTCGACAACTATTTTTCAAAATCTTCCCCTGACATTGCTAGGGAGATTGTCTTGGCGGAGCGGCGGGCCGACCGTCGCCGTTCCGTGGAAAGCATAAAAAATGGGTTAGTTTCACTACTACCAATTCCTGCTACTGGTCTTATCGACGCTGATACTGGCTTACTAGTTAATGAGTCGGTAAATATACCGGATAGCCAGCCCCTGGAAGTGGACGTGGTTGTGCTTTCACCTAATACTTTACCTAGGACGGTCACGAATGGTTTATCTTCATCATCACATGCCAGTAGTTCAAGTACATTGAAGGGAGATGTCCTGCCCCCAGTGAATCTATCCCGTAATAGGGCAACAAAACTGATACCCTCGCAAAAATATTATGGTGCGCCTCCGACTAAAAAACGGCGGAAAAGGCGGGATCCACTGCAACCCAAGTTGAGTTGTTCTGATTTTGGCAAAAAGGCGACCAATATTGTCAAGAATCCCTGTGTTCTGCAATCAGATATAGAGGGGATTCACACTTCATCTTCATCTTTAATCTTGACAAATTTGCCAACAGATAAGGAGGACAGTATGGACACCAGTGTGGCTGTTAATGCACCAACTGAGAATTAGGGTGTTGTGACATTACTTGATATTGAGTGTCTGATTAAATCCTACTCCGCATCTATTTTGGAGAGGTTGATGGAAGTGGAGTGTAGACTGTGTAAAATTGAGAATGCATTGGGTAATAAGGACGTTGTAATTAATACTGGCTCAAATCATGTAACTAGTTTAGCAACAAACAATGCATCGCAACATATGTCAACTACAGTCCAACCACCTTTAATTATTCCCATTTCTATCCCTTTAATCCCTCCTGCAACCGCATCTACCTCCAAACCTATGGGGAACATAGTGACAGCGACTGCCCAACACCACCCACCCCCTAAACCTCCCCATCATAAGATCTCTGACCAATTGTCGGCTAATGTTACAAATAAAACCATTGGTAATATATCTAATATACCGTTGGGGAAATCGACAAGGGAGGCGGGGGAAACCAGACACACCTGGGGGAAACCCAGAAGGACTCCTTTGCCTGAACTTCCACCAGAGGCAGTACCCTATGTGGTAGTCCTAACAGGGGTGCCTGTGCTTGGACAAAATAAGAGGGAGGGTTTCGCCCAATTAAAAAACAAGATAATGCACTGGCTGAGTATTCATAGGCCAATTGCAAATCATATTAATGGTGAAATTGCCCATGTTCGTCGTCTTGAATGGTTGGGGGGTAGACCCAAAGACATCGATGGTGATGTGGTAGTGGTGAATTTTAGGGACCCCAATGCGGTTCAATTTATATTGAACTGGCAGACAGGCAGCTCCAATAACACCATAATCCCAAGACCCTTAACGTATTTTTACCCAAGGTCAGTGGTGTTTTCATCTCAGTATCATCCTCCACAGTATATAACCCAAACCCAGCCACCCAATTACCCTATTGTACAGCAGGCTGGGAGCAATCAGTATGCTCTGTACCCTCAGACTCTACAGAGTACAAGAAATTTGTATTATGCTCCCTGCTCTGTGGTAGCCCCAGATCCTATGGGATGGAATTATGTTACAGCTAGAACACACAATTCCCAGAATAGAAGGATGGATCATTTAACACCCTTCACACCTCTGGAAACGTCAAATAGATTCGATATTTTTAGCGGTCTAGACAACTGTGATTGATGTTTCTTGAACTGGGGGGATGAGGGAAGAGAAATAAGGAGTCCTGCTGTTGGGGGTGCTGTCAACGAATCTGATGTATTGGTGACTCCTGTGCCTCCTTCTTTGGCTAAAATTGTAATTTATGATACAAATATTGTTGAAGATTTGGTAGTACCCACAAGTAGTTTGAGTCAATTGCCTTCTGAGGAAATACCCATGGCAACTCGATTGGTTGCTACCACTATTGAAGAGACACCAGGGGTCATTACTGATACGTCATATGCACTCGGGGAGCCAGTAAAATGAGTCTGCTGGAATATAGCAGGAATTGTAAAAAACCTGAGGGATCCAGAGTGGGCTAATTTTATAGAATCCTTTGATTTCTGCCTATTACAGGAAACATGGGCAGTTGACACGCCCCATAGGGTGGGCTACAAGACTTATGGAATTGGTGCGACCCCCTCTAGAAGTGGAAGGCTGTCGGGGGGACTTTTGATTTGGGTAAACATAAATCTAAGGGTAAACATCGAGTTGATAGATGTCAATTCTGTAGATATCTTAGTACTAAAAATTACAACTTGCAATGGGAAGAAACTATTCCTAATAAATATCTACAATAGGCCTGCACCCTCTTCAAAAGAATCACCAACCCTTTCTACATTAGATTGTTTTTTGAGTGGGTTAGATCCTAGGGAGGACTTTGTTATCCTGGCTGGCGATCTAAATTGTAATTTCGAGCCAGTTTTGGGTCTCAGCAAAATCTTTGAGGAGGAAGACCAGGCAAATAAAATCCCTATTCTCGAGAACATTAAATCGGTTAAATGTTCTACCTTGGTTTTCCAGCTGATCAAATTATGTACGGAGCATTTTTTTAGGGCTTGCAATGGTCGGTTACCTTCCGATACCCTGAAGAAGCCAACCTTTAGTAGGAACAACTACAGAAGCAATTTGGATTTTGTGATTGTTTCTATACCCCTTTGGTCGCATCTTGTAGATCTTGAAGTAATGGAGAGGGTTGAAAGTGACCATCTTCCCTTAAAATTGACTTTAGATGTTGCACTGTTCAATGATTTATTCCAACCTCTTCCATTCGAGGAACGTGGTGGTGACAATACCGAGATCCATATTAGTAATAATAGAAGATCGCTTAAATGGCCATTTATATTGGATCACAGTGACATCCTCAGTGAAATATATTCACTCTTTGCTGGGACTTTTGCATCTTATTTAGGTTTAACGCCTGAGGAGGAAGTCAAAACCTCCTTTTTGACATTACATCAGGAGTTTTTTTTCCAAGCTAAAATTATTAGTTACCAAAATGCCTAAAAAAAACCAGCAAAAGACCACAAATCTGTCCCATAGCAAGCCCTGGTATGACAGATCCTGTAGAGAGTCAAAGAGGGAATTATTATGTGCGATCAAGTCCAAGTCCCAGTTGGATGTACAAAAAGCAAGGAATAATTACAAGTCCGTTCAAAGGGCTTCGAAATAGCATGGGAGGAAGATAAATGGGCCGAAATGCTGCTAGCCGCCAGATCACGCGACAATGTAGCCTTCTGGAGGCTAGTCGCAAATGGGAACCATGTAGGTAGGGTGGCCAGGGATATCTTTCTGGACGAGCAAACTTGGGTTACCCACTTTACAAATTTATACAAAAAATATGATGATCCCCTTAAGGCATCTAATGCAGCAAGCTACGAAACCCCAGCAGACTTTCTTGTTTTTAGTTTAGGGGAAACAGAGTTGGCAATAAGCCAAATAAAATCTGGGAAAGCACCTGGTCTGGACAAGATTCCTGGGGACTTATACAAGCACGACTTAAAAATATGGGCACCATATATCAATTACTTGTGCAATAAATTATCTTGTACTTTAGAATTTCCTGAAAGTTGGAAGGGAGCAGAAATTGTTTTAATATTTAAAAAAGGAGATAGGATGGACCCCTGTAACTATCGGCCAATTAGCCTAATGGACATCCTCCAGAAAATCTACTCATGACATATTTTACTACGCGTGAGTGACTGGTTGGAGGAAAATAAAATTTTAACCAAATTTCAAGCCGGTTTTAGATCAAAAGTCAGCACTATAGATCAGATCTTTAGATTCTGCTGCCTCTATTGGAAGTACGTAATGATTAAAAGGGCCCATTTATATGTTGCTTTTGTTGATTTAAGGGCAGCATTTGATTTAGTGCCACGTAATCTTCTGTGGAAAACCTTGAGTGCAGCAGGTATGCCAAATAATTTAGTAGTTCAGATTAAAGAGTTACATGAAGGGAATTTTGCGAGAATTAGATGGGGCCCAAATGGTGAACTAACGCAAAAAATTCCAATTGAACGTGGAGTCCGCCAAGGATGTGTCCTGGCCCCTACGCTCTTTTCCATCTTCGTAAATGACATCCCCTCATATTTAGAGGGATGCAAAAATGACTCTCCTAAACTGAACGGCGAAAGGGTATCATCCCTATTATTTGCTGACGATACCATCTTGATTTCCCAAACAAAAAATGGCTTGCAGACATTATTGAATACTTTTAATGATTACTGCAGCCAAAAGGGGTTGGAGATAAATGGGAAAAAAACAAAATGCATGGCCCTAAATCCAACCAAACCAGATAAGTGCTGCCTAACATTGAAAGGACTAAAGTTGGAATCAGTGCCCCATTTTTCATATCTAGGGGTAACACTAGATTCCAAACTTACTTGGAAAGCACAAATGGAAAAAAGCAAACTGATATTTGCCCAGAATGTTAAACCAATACTCAGGGAGCAAAGCCTGAGCACTAGTAAAGCGGTGACTCCAGTGATGGAACTATTTAAATTCAAAGTCCAATCATCAGTCCTTTATGGTGCAGAAATATGGGGGCCGGGGTCTAAAGAGACTTTTAGTGTCCTAGACAACAACTTTATGCGAAGCTTGGTAAGGGTCCCGAGAGGTACACCACTAGTACCCTTGCAATTGGACCTTAACTTTAAAAGAACTGACCATCAAGTCCTTATTAGACCATTAATGCTATGGGTTAGATTATGGCATGTTCCCGAACTCCAAGATTACAGAGATGGGCTGAAAGAGATCATGGCGCTGGACAGCCAGAAAGCTATCCCATGGCTTAGGCATGTTAGGACTTGGTTCAGTAACATAGGCCTGAAACATTTCTGGGAGAACCCGGAGCTGTTACCCCCTAACCCCAAATTAATTTTAAAAAGGGCCTTCTGGACCTTTATATTAAATACGACTGTAAGCACCATAAGTAGTGGGACATTAGCTTCAAAATTTTTAAACTTTAAGGATGAACCACTTTATGAGACTTTTATGGATGAAATAGAGCCCCCACTTGCCAAAACATTATTTTTAAAATTTAGATATGGTAATCTTTTAATAAAATCAACTTTGGCTCGTTGGGCTAGGAACTGCGACCCATCTTCTTTAGTATTGGATGAAGTCTGCTCAATGTGTGAAAACAATCAGATAGAGAATGAGCAACATATCCTCCTTTTCTGCCCCTTGTATGCTCAGGCTAGAAAGAGATGGATCAAACCAATATGCCTATTGTTAGGCTTGAGGTCTTGTTCACAGGCACTGAGAATTCTAACTACAAATACATCGCAACAGATAACATTTAGTGTTAGTAGATTTTTACTCTCTATTTTTTTCCAGAGAAAAAAAATGGGCCATCAGCTGTAACTGAGTTTTTATTCCTTTATGGGCTTGAATTGATTTGTCTCCTGGAAGTACTGTGGTGTCCATTCAGTGTTCATATGATTTTATTGTTATGCTCCAATTGTCTTCCAACATGAATTGCACAGTTTTAAATAATGAGTTTAATATCTTAAATACGAATGTTATTTTATCTATTGAACTGAAATGTATGTATTGTTCTTTTATTGCGTAAAGCCGAAATAAAGATTTGAAATGAAATGAAATATGGTTCTTTTGATCCTTCAACAATGTGAATCTGGATGGACAGCTTTTCAAAATCCTTTCAATGACCTGAAGACATGCAGACTTTTTTGGATCATTTTTGGATCAACATTCCCAGCTTCCTGTGGATACACATGAGACTGTTAGTTGAGTATGATTGTATTAGTTTTTCTGGCTAACCTAA
Source organism: Lissotriton helveticus (assembly GCF_964261635.1). Taxonomy (NCBI): domain Eukaryota; kingdom Metazoa; phylum Chordata; class Amphibia; order Caudata; family Salamandridae; genus Lissotriton; species Lissotriton helveticus. Next base: position 1,028,903,955 of record NC_136063.1, read on the forward strand.
TTGTTTAATTCCTTACAAGGCTCTAATAGTTCGGTCATGCTTGCAATGCGTGTGTGCGTTTCAAGAATTTTTTTTTTTTAATCCTCATTTGCCTCAGACTGCAGTCGACAAAGTAGAATGTCAATACTGATGCTCGGTTTCAAGGAGACGTAGGTAATCGAATTGGAACCCAGGGACAACGCCCGCCTACCGGTATACACCAATCCCACAGAATGTTGCTAGCCCCTTTCTGAGAAAAGGGGTGGTCCCACTCTCTTCTGGTGAATTGTGGCCAAAGACTGTTAGTGTGGGCCCGCATGAAATAGGAACTGGGCAAAGAAGCAGGGCCCAACATAGTCTGAGAGTTCCCATAGAGGCATAATCATAGGATCAAAAGGTAGTTTAAACTCAAAACAACGTAACCCCCTAAACCTCACCCGCCCCAAAGAAGACTAGCCCCAGAAAGACTAATGCTTTGACCAATTAAGCAAACAATCCCAAAATACTTTCTTCTTACTGTTCTGCCATCTACCTATATCTATCTTGGAAACCCTCTAAGGGAGGACAGCCATTCCGAATACGTGGGAGGTCTAGCCTCCACCCATCTCCTACAAATTTCCCTCCTAGCCAACAGACTTGCATGGAATAGGAACCCCCTAGCAGGGCCTATAACTTCACTAGCTATGCCAAAGATGATCAGGGCAAGAGAGATTTGGACTGGGGTACCTACAATATCAGCTAAAGTTGCCCCTACTTTCTCCCAGAATTCTGTTATTGCTGGGCAATCTTTAAACATGTGTATATCTGAGGCATTTACTATGTCACATTTCTTACAACTGACTAGTGGGCCCTTCGTTATTTTAGAGAGTTTTGCCAGAGATAAATAGGCCCTGTGGGTAGTAAAATAGTGGTTCCTCCTAAGCCAAGCTGGTTTTACAGAAGCAAACAAGGTATAAAAGGAAGTCTGCCACAGGTCTTCCCAGTGCTCATCTGGCATAGAAGCTACCCACAATTCTTCCACCAATTTAAAGTCTCCATCAACGGCTTCTTCTATAGACCAATAAAAGAAAGAAACCTCTTTGCGCCCCACAGGCCTTGATACTAGTTGCTCCTCTAGAGTGCTCCCTATGCCTATTGATTTTTTGAGATTCTGTGACCAACTCTGCAGCTGTAGGTACTGAAACCTTGACATACCCTCCTCTAGCTTATTGTGGAAAGACACCCATGATGAAAGTGACCCACCAGGGGCCAAATCCCTCCATACCATAAAACCTGCTGTTCTAAGTGGTATGGTTGACTTGTCTTTCAGACAGTCTGGAGCCCCTGGAGAATCCCAACGGGGAGCTAAGCTTGAGTAGTAATTTAGGCCAGTGCATTGCTTAATTCTAGCCCATATTCGGGCCACTGCCAACAGAATTTTCAGTCTGATCTTCTTGAAGTACTTTTGATTGCCATATTTAAAGAGAAACCCCTCAAGCGGCAGCCCCACCCCCTTTAACATACCGGGGAACATGACCCCCCTCTCTGTTCAGCCACATACTAGAGTGTGATAATTGAAAAGCCCAGGCATAGTACTGAAGATCAGGGAGCATAAAGCCCCCTTTCTCCCTCCTACACCTTAGCTTCTTCCACGCTATCCTCATGGCCCTATATGCCCATGCAAATGAATTAATTGCTTGCTGCAATTTATCAATTGCCTGTTTTTCAAAATGTAGGGGAATAGTATTAAAGAGGAATTTAATTTTCGGTAGTCTAATCATTTTAATCAGATTAATCCTACCCAAAATGGTCAGTGGGAGATGAGCCCAGGACTTCATGAGTTTCTAACATTTCCTGGAGATATTTGCAAGATTAGTCCCAGCGATCTTGTCAACATTCTGTACAATCATGACCCCCAGATATCTCATGTCACTCTTGGTTTCGTCCCGCCACTCCGGCAGGTTCCATGTCCTGATTTTTGTTTTCTCCGCATTCATCTCATAGCCAGAAACCTGCCAAAAAGCTTGTGCCAGCCTGATCACCCGAGGAAAAGACACCTCCAGGTCAGATGACAGGATCAAGACGTCATCCGCATTCAGGGCTACCTTCCTCTCCCACGCTCCAAAATTAAATGATGTAATACTCGTCTTATCTCTAGGGCACTGAGCAAAGGGCTCAATGTACAGGTCAAAGAGGAGCGGGGAGAGAGGGCAGCCCTGTGTGGTGCCCCTAGTAATCTTGAAAGGATTAGTCAATTTACTATTAACTAGAAGTCTTGCCGAAGGGTCTTGTTATATATGCTGTATAACCAGGCAAAATTACTCTCCAAAATTGAACTTTTCCATTACTGCAGAGAGATATATCCAGTTGACCCTGTCAAAGACCTTGGTGGTGTTTAGTGTCATTGCTGCCAGAGGTAGAGAAAAGGTGGATGCCAAGTCCATCTCTCCGATAAAATCATGAGTGAGATCAAATAGGTTTCTGCCTCTTACAAAACCCTTCTGATCAAGATGCAACAATCTACCTGCTACTGCTCCCAACCTATCTGCGAGGATCCTTGTAAAACCTTTATAGTCCGTGTTTAAAAGGGAGATGGGTCTGGAAGACCCGCAGTTCGCTGGGTTCTTTCCTGCTTTCAGGATTAATGAGATGGTAGCTTCTCCCCATGAAGCTGGGGGTCTAGCCACTTCAGATAGTATATTGTTAAAAAGTGCAGTAATGGTCGGGAATATTGCCTCCCCCAGAGATCTATACAGTTCCGCAGGGAGCCCATCAGGCCCTGCAGCCTTACCCCTCTTTCAAGCGGAGATGGCCTTCCTGACCTCCTGTTGGGATATATCCAACTCCAGATTTTCCTGCTAGGAGGGGTTTAAGGAAGCAAGCGTGTTTCTACTTAACCACTCCCTCACACTAGTTCTGTCTACTATGTTAGATTCTTTGTATAGCTCCTGAAATAAGACAAAGAAGGCTTCTCCAATCTCTTCGTCGGTGGATATCCTCGCTGTCAATTTGTTTTCTCACATTTCGTGTCCTGTCCGACTTGGTCTTCCATCCCAGGAGTTTACTGGCTCCCTCTCCATATTCAAAATGGGCCAACTATCTGGCCTCCAATCTTTTTGTGATCCTCACCTTGATAATGGTGTCTAGTTGATCTTTCAAGGTCTTTAATTCCACCATATGCTCTTGACGTTTTTCTCCCTGATCAACCTCAGCTCTACTGCCTTCATTGCAGACTCTGTTTGCACCACCTCTTCCCTATATTGCCTGTCCTTATAGCATGCCCGGCTTGTGACCATACCTCTCACGAAGGCTTTCCGAGCTTCTCACACCATTGAAATCTCGGTCGAACCAATATTTGTGTTAAAAATAAGTACTTGACTTCAAGTTTATCAAGAAGTAATGAACAATCAAACGTCCATTCCCTTGATTGATCTTTCTCTGCCAAGCCGAAGTCCATCCATATGGCCGCATGGTCTGACAAATAGGGGGTCAGGTAGCCCATATTCTTGATCTTGCCTCTAAGGTCGTTGCTGGCCAGGATATAGTCAATCCTTGACTTATGACCATACTTATTGTTCTATAAGGAGACGCCTAACTGGGAACACTACCTTTCCCTCTAGACGTCGCACAATCCAGTCGGTGCCATCATTGTTTGAAGATAGTCCGAGACTTGGACAGCACATTTGCTCTGCTACTTGGGGACTTATCTAGCCAGGCATCTAAAACTATATTGAAGTCGTCAGCTATGATAATTAGTTTTGGGAATTCCAGCAGATCTGCAAAAATTGCTTTCAAGGAGTAAGAGTCATCTTGATTGGGTCCATATTAGCCTACCACTGTTAAAAGAAAACTGTGAATAGACAGTTTGGTAATTACCCACCTGCCACATGGGTCCATCATTGATTTTAAGACACACATATTAGCTTGCTTTTTAACCAAGATAGCTACACCCCTAATGTTTGCACTCTGATTGGTACTAATAAAATATTCCACCCATTTGAATTTACTAAAGATTCCTACCAATTCCTCTTTTAAAAGGTGCGTTTCCTGCAAGATGATGATCTGTGCAGAAGAGTCTTTCAGGTACTGTAAAATTCTTGTCCTCCTGGTTTTCACTCGCAGGCCATTAACATTCAAGGGTAAAAACTGGATAATAGTCATGGCGGTTCAATTAACAGAAACCTGAATGTACTGGAGTAACGATCCCAGACTAAACATAACGAAGATAAGTAAACATAACAAAATGGGGAAGGAGAAACTTTTTTCCTTTTTTACCACTAGGCTCCCCAACTCATGCTCCCCTTCCATCCCCTTCCATCCCCCTACTTACCCCACCCCAGGAGAACCCTAACCCCATTTACCTGGACTAATAGTCCAGCTTCTGCCTGCCAAGGCGACCTACCCTATGTCTTCCTTACTCTATATACTAGAAAAAGACTAGAGACTGAGGCTCAAGGAAGACACTCCATTTCCAATTTCCTATGAAGCTGCTTCTGAAAGAATGCCTCTATAATCATGAGTTTAACTGGATTGTAGTTGGTGAGTGGTCCTGTTGTGCATTTCACTGAATCCGTTTCAAGATTGGTATATATGTTATGTGTTGTCGTTTTCTATGCATCTTTCTTTTTTTTTCTCCCTACTGTCTTTTTCTAGAGCTACTTCTTTTCCTTTTATGCTTCAAACTTTATTTCCTCTTCTTCTTTCTATTTTCCCTATCTCACTATGGTTAACAATAATAATTTTAAGCTTGTTTCATTGAATGTTGAGGGTCTAAGGCATCCTGTAAAATGTACCATTTTTTGGATTATTTAGGTAGCCATAAGCCAAATATTTGCTTCATTCAAGAGGGACATATTGAAGATAAAGTGTTAGCTTTTTTTAAGAAAAAGTGGATTGAATCTATTATTTCTTCTCCTGTGGTAAGCAAAAGAAATTGCGTTGCTATCCTTTTCGCAAAAAGATTGCATTGTCAAATATTAGGTAAATCCATTGACACAGAAGGTAGATATATTACAGCAAAAGTTAAAATTCAAGATAGTTTTTTTTTTATTTAAAAAAACTTTTATTGATTTATTGTTGAATCATAATACGGTACATCAGTGCAATAAACAATCTGCAATTCAAAGAGCACATTGTATCTCAAGTATATCGCACCTTCTCGCATCAATATATTCCTAAAGAAAATGACCCAAGTGTAGCAGAATTGTCCCCCCCTCCAGGCCCTGCACAGCAAGAACAAAAAAAAACTGCAAACAAATGGGACATTTGTCTCGTACATGGATAAGTCATATAAAGCATCAAATCTCGGCGACCCTGTCGCACCAGCCTCCAGCACCATCCAGTCTGCCACCACCCATGCGTCACAAAGGAGGCAAGGCAACCTCCGAGTCTGTGACCTCTGTGGTATTTACAGTAGCTCCCTCCCCTTCAGCCTGTGTAGCTGCTTCCTGCTGATGTAAGTATGCAGTAAACGGACCCCAAATGTCCTTTGGCCATGACTTTACTGGCAGCGTCTCAGCATAGTAGCTCAGGTTGTCCTGCCAAGTAGTCATTGTGTGGATCCAACACTTAAACCTGGGAGCGTGTCCTCTTCCCCAGCGACAAGCTTCATGACGTTTTGCTAAGAGTAGTGCCATGGCCAGGAACTTTTTATGCGGGGTGTTTATATTCTGTGACAATCCCAAGAGGGCCAGTAGCGGGCAAGGGTCTATTTGTATTCTAAGCATACGTGAAAGTCCCTCAAAGGTGCCTGTCCAGAAGTCAGCTACCAGGGGACAATTCCATGCCAGATGGAAAAACCTGCCCCCTCTCTACCGCATCTAACCCATCTATCGTCATCTCTAATAAGCAACCTATAAAGTTTGGCCAGGGTGTGATAAAGTCTATGTAAAAACTTTAAATGTATAAGGTGCAGTCTACTGTTACCTGTTATAGATTTTGTGTTTGAAAAACTATTTTCCCACTGGTCATCCGATAACGGAGTACCCAAATCCCGGTCCCACTCCTGCCTGGCCTTAACTACATGGGATGGCGCAGCAGTCTGCGTGTGTCGGTAAAGTAGAGACACCGCATGCACGGGGGGGGGAGTCTGTTTGCAGAAAAGCATGAAAGGGGGCCAGCACCGTCGGCTCTTCGGGGAACTCAGGAGTGGCTTCTTTCACACTCTGGCGGAGGCGAGTATAGAGGAAAATGTCTATTGTTGTGGGCGTGCGCGGAGCGAAGAATTGTTCCACAGTTTGGAACCGTCCTCCCAGGTAAAGATCACCCCATGTGCGATATTTCAGGCCTTTAAGCATTTTACAGCAAATTGCTTCGCACGTAACGTTTAGCAATGGATTACTCAAAACAGACATATTAGGGGAGTATAGCATCGGAGATTCCAGCTTGCGGGCTATGCGTTGCCACGCTATTACTGTGCAGTCCACAGTTGAGGGGTCCCTGACGCGCTTTTTAACCAAGGTGAACAGGTAGGCCGCCTGAGGTGTTGGGGCCATGTAGCCATCTTCAACTGCCAAGTGAGGCAAAATTCAAGATACAGTTATGTTTTTAATGAATGTATATGGACCAACAGTTGATGACCCTAATTTTTGGTCTATTCTAAACTCTGAAGTTTTCAAGTTGGGTAATGACCCACTTATAGTGGAGGAGATTTCAACCTTGTACATGACCCTCTTTTAGATAGATCATCTCAAACTAAATTTCGGCCACCCAGAGCATTTTTTACTCTAAAATCTTTTTTTAAACAACTAAGTGGGTGGATATTTGGCAATTGCATTATCCTACTAAAAAATCGTTCAATTTTTTCCTCAAACCCTCATAATTCTTATTCAAGATTAGACTATCTATTCATTTAATGACAGTTCATTAATTCAGTTGTTACTCCTAATATTTGTAATATCGATACTTCTGATCATGTTTTGGTTTTTCTGGTATTGTGACTTGACTCAAATTTTAAAGCTCAATCCAGATGGCATATGAACACTAACATTATTCTAAATGCATTTCAAGATTAGTTCCAGCTTAACCCAGAAGGCTCTACTTCTATAGTGAATCGAGGGGATGCTTTTAAAGCTTATATTAGAGGGACTTCCATTTCTCTTATGGCACAGAAAACAAAACCCTTAATTCCAAAATTAAAGGTTTAGACATACAAATTGTAAACATTTAAAGACTTTATATTACTTCCAATGATCCTCAATTCAAAATAAAATTACAAAAATTGTGTTTTGAATTGAATTCAATTTTATGAAGAAGAGCTGGTATACAACTTTCTAACTCTAAAGCCAAATTTTGTTTTAATGCCAACAGATCTGGTTGACTGTTGGCCAACTATTTACGTATTAAAAATAAAAACTCTAATAAATTCAATTCATGGTCCAAATGGCAAAATTGCATTGTCACAAAAATATATTGTTAATTATTTTTTTAATTATTACTCCAATCTATATATAAAGCCTTAATTCGATGATCCTTCCCTGATTGATTGTTTTTTATTGACCTGTGGATTACCTAAACTTCCACAGTTGACCAAAGATAAATTAGATTTGCCTATTACTCTAGAAGAAATACAATTTGCTATTAAATCTCTTAAACAAAATAAATCCCCAGGTCCCGATGGAATTCCGGCAGAGTTTCATAAAGAATATGATTTGCAATTTATTACTCATTTGTTTAAACTTTTTTCCTTTTTAGTGCTTCTGGTTCAATTTCAGGATCATTTACTGAAGCTTTGATTGTTGTTTTACCAAAACCTAAGAAAGATCAGACACTCCTATCGAATTACCACCCTATTTCCTTAATAAATCAGGATTGTAAACTATATGCTAAAATTCTTGTAACCCGACTGACCTCCGTAGCGGATTCTCTTATCCATCCTGACCAATCTGGTTTCATGAAAAATAGATATTTTGTTAATAACACAAGAGTTTTGTTACATGCTATTGAGCAAGGGTCTACTCTTTCCTTACTGTCTGGAGTACTTGCATTGGATGCTGAAAAAGCTTTTGATAAAGTTCATTGGCAATTCTTATTTCACTTTAGCTGCATTTGATTTTGGTGATGTGTTTATTCGTATGATATCTGCTCTTTACTCTAGCCCTACTGCTTGCTTATTTATAAATGGTCTCATTTTGAATCATTTTTTTCTTTTTAGAGGTACCAGACAAGGTTGTCCACTGTCCCTTCTATTATTTGTTCTTGTTATCGAACCTTTACTTGCTTCCAGTAGAAAATGTAATGGTATCACTGGTATTAGTATTAAAGAGGTCTCCATTAAAACATTAGCATATGCAGGTGATGTACTTTTGTTTATTAGTAATCCTGCATCCTCACTTCCTCCTTTGTTAGATATTACCTCATCATATTGCTTAATTTCTGCTTATACATTAAATACCAATAAAACTGAATTTTTCCCCTATAAATCCCCATTGTATCCCAGATATGCTACCCATAAAAGAAATAGTCTTGCAAACAATCAAATAAAATACCTTGGTATTTTGTTCTCTTCATCTATACAAAAAACAATTACTTTATATTGTGAGTCTATTATAAATTATATTAATGGTAAATTATCTAAATGGTCTCCACTTCACTTTTCCACGTGGGGGAAAATGGACCCAATAAAAATGACTATAGCTCCTAATTTCTTTTTTTTTAGCTATGATTCCTAATCCATTTCCAATGAAGTTTTATAAAACTATTGATTGTTATCTTTATAAGTTTCTTTGGAATAATAAATCACTTCACATTAGTTATAAGAAATTAAAAATGACTAAATGTAATGGAAAATTTGGTATGGCAGATTTTTTTTAACTTCCATAAAGCGTTTATCTCAAATCAAAGATCTCTTTGGTATGTCACTCTCGCCTTAATAGTCCTCCTACATGGCTTCTTATAGGAAAAAAATGTTGTGGCTCCGTATCCATTGTCTACTTTATTACCATGTCCAATAATGTAGTATTATTGAATACTATTACTATTTTGAAATCTACAAAGTTAACACTAAATGATTTAGATTCACTTTTTCAATCAACTATTTTAAAATCTGTAGAGATGTCATTATGGTACAATCCACTACTAAAACTCTCTTGTTCTGTCAAATTTTGGCAGTCATGGATTAACACGGGTATTTTCTACCTAAAAGATATGTACCATGATAATACTTTTATATCGTTTGATGTATTACACACAAAATTTCACGTCCCTTTTGATTTCCTTAAAAATCTACTTTTATGAAATTCTAAATTAGACTCCTTTCCTAATAATATTCCTTCAAATATAAAATCAGACTTAACAATTTATGTTCAAGCGGAATTCTCTTCCTCTCATGCTGTTTCATTAATGTATAAGAAGCTAAATACATCTCAAGGTAACAATATTGAGACGATTTCAACATTTTGGAATGATGAACTTTCTAAATCTTTTTAATATGATACATGGAAAAAAATATTGTCGAACAATATTTGAGGATGGTTAACTGTATCAATTTATCAAACAAATTCTTATATTCTGTTTAATTGCTTATGCACCCCATTAAAGTTCCTTAAAGCTAAACTTCTGAATTTTAATTGTTGGCATTGTAGCCTGCATACAGGCCTTTTAAAACATATACTTTTTGAATGTACATTTATCTTAAAGTTTTGAAATGAAGTTTGGAGTGTTATACCAAAAATACTCAGGGCCTCATTTATGAGGTTTTGCTGTAGGGAAGCGCAGCAAAGAAAAGTGCAGGAATGCGCTGTATCTATAAGATACGGCGCATTCCTGTCCTTTTCCCCAGCGCCAGCGCAGAATGGGCTGCCTGCGCCAACGCAGGCACCTTTGCACAATGGTGCAAGGCTGCCTGCAATGCGTGGATGATTACTTTTGTACAGGAAGGGAAACCTTTCTTACAAAAATGATCACAAGAGGGTTTTCCTCTTTCTATGTGTGCTGCAGAATTCAGCACACATAGAAAAGGGAAAAATTATGAGAAATAAAGATATTTCTCCCCGTTGCACCTCCCTTACGCCTCCCCTGGGGAGGCGTCAGCTTTTGGCACAGCCTCAGATTAACGATTTCTCGTAGATCTGGGGCAGTGTCAAAAGGCCATGGATGTTGCTGGAAACACCCCCAGCAACACCCATTGCATGCCCTTTTAACGCAGAACACTGGGTTAAAACGTCTGATATTTATCAGGTAGTATTAAGCCAAAAAAAGTGGCTTAGTGCTGAGTGATAAATATCACAGAGGCTTCTGCGCCACAGAACGTCACAAAAAGTGACATTCCAATGGCACAAGGGGCCTCATAAATTAGGCCCGTAATATCTCTGATGAGCTTTCATTTACTTTGCTGATATGTAAATCTGTTGCTCTTTCTGAACAATTATCTGATTTGGATTGTAAACTTTTTAATTTTTTGATGTCAGCTGCTCTTAAGTCTATTACTGCCTGTTGGAAAGATGTGTTCTTATTATCCTTTCATGCTTGGTGGTCTTGGATTATTTTTACTAGAAAGGGTACCATATTATCTTTGTCTGGTATTACTCATAATTGTGACTCTTATCATTCTTTTTGGAAACTGGTTGATCACTATTTATCTTCTTAGTTATACTTTCTTTCTATATATTGTCTTATATTATATATCGCAAATGTTATAATAGCTCTATTTGAAAATATTTGTACGATAATTACTGATTGTTTCTTACCTTTCCTTTTATGTTATGATTGTTTGATTTGCTCAAACGCTCCGTCCATCATCCCCTTTTGTATCGCTTTGTTCGCCCTAAGTGTGGCAGGGTATGCTCAGACGTGAGTCCCTTGCTCACTTGGCAACTGGATTCAAGATAGCCTGGCTGATGAGGATTATGAATCCGAAACCGGTCCCAGGATGCTTGTTTCCGGTCCAGGGAAGACATGGCTTGGCAGTTCGGGCTGGACTGTTCCCATGAGGCACAGGGTCAGACTGATTTGCATATGGCCATGTCTGAACTGGGGTGGCTGAGTGAGCTAAAGAATGGTGATGGATTAAACCAGATCAGTTGACTGGGGGTGAGTGTTTGATTTGCTCAAACGCTCCGTCCATCATCTCCTTTTGTATCGCTTTGTTCGCCCTAAGTGTGGCATGGTATGCTCAGACGTGAGTCCCTTGCTCACTTGGCCACTGGATTCAAGATAGCCTGGCTGATGAGGATTATGAATCCGAAACCGGTGCCAGGATGCTTGTTTCCGGTCCAGGGAAGACATGGCTTGGCAGTTCGGGCTGGACTGTTACCATGAGGCACAGGGTCAGACTGATTTGCATATGGCCATGTCTGAACTGGGGTGGTTGAGTGAGCTAAACCCAGATCAGTTGACTGGGGGGGAGTGTTTGATTTGCTCAAACGCTCCGTCCATCATCCCCTTTTGTATCGCCATGATTATTACATTCACATTACTCTATACCATGCTCTTTTTTGTATTGTCATTGTTTAGCATTATTACAAAATTTAATAAACTATTTTGAACACAAAAAGTGTATCACGTTCTTATGCCATTCTTACATGGGCAATAAACCTATGGACTGATTTCAGTGTCTTGAAATTCAAAAACACATATGCTCATATTGTCATCAGATGTAGCACACAAATCACAGCGCCACTAATTCATCTGAAAACAGATATTAACTACTATGGGTACCAAATGCCTATTCCTGGCACTACTCTAGAAATAACCTATCTTCTTCCATGCATATTGTACTTCGGTTAGAGGGTGTCTGGAAAGCTGATGGACAGCAGTTAATGATTCTGATGCACTGCAATCTTCACACAATCAATGCCATCCACTCTTCCCTGGAGTTTAACCCTTTCTGCACTGTTCCAAGTTTGCAAATGTACTATTGCTCTCTGTGTTTCCTTTTTTTGTCTAAATCACCACCGCAAATGTTCCCTTTGTTTTTTTCCAAGATGAACCATTTGAACTCACTACAATCATGATTAGCTTGGGCATAATGGTCTGTGAGCGGAGGATGCTGTTTCTTTGTTCTCGGTGTGGATTTATGCTCGAGAAGTCTTAATCTAAGCTCCCGACCAGTTTCGTCCACATACCTAAGTCTGCATGGGCATATGAGGAGATAACAACACAGAAAGGACTGTCAATGGTCTGTACAACTTATGGGGGTAAAGAACAAATGTGATGGACTCTGTGTCTACCTGTAAAGTGTGTACAACAAAAAGGAAATGAATCCCATCAGCCCACCCATATGGCAGAGCTTCATCATCTGGGATAGAACCAAAGATGGTCCGGTTAGGGAGCCACACACCTGTTGGAATTATGTGCTTCTCCAAACCCGAGGAACCACCAGTGATGGATCATACCAAAAATCAAATCAGTTTGGAATGGTGTGGGATGTTAAATTGCAGTGAGAAAAAATGTGTGCAAAAAGAATCAAAAAGTGAGATGTAAAATTGGCTACCATGATTTAAGGAAAACTTTATTAGGGAAAATCATGGTGTCAAAATTAAAATGAGTGTGAGACAGTTTGACACAATAACTGTCTATTAAGGATGGTATTTGGTCAACATGTTTCAGCCATTGTAGGAAAGTTAAGCCTACTGGGCTTTCGTCAGGACCTCTTAAACACTACTGCAATTAAGCTTAACCTAAGCTTAGTGAAAAAAGCAAAAATTAACACAAATAAATGATACCAAACATCCTACCGTGCATTGGATTTTCCAGACGGGGGATGTCTGTTTCATAAAGTATTTAGGATTCTTTCCCAAAAATGCTTGGGAGAAAGCCTCACCTCATCCTGGCCACTGCTCAGGGTTGGAGGCCCCGCTCTGTCCGTCGGTACCCCTGGACTGATCCTGAGCCGAGGGGGGCCACCTCCCCCCCTCGGCTCAGGATCAGACATCCCCCGTCTGGAAAATTCAATGTACGGTAGGATGTTTGGTATCATTTATTTGTGTTAATTTTTGCTTTTTTCACTAAGCTTAGGTTAAGCTTAATTGCAGTAGTGTTTAAGAGGTCCTGACGAAAGCCCGGTAGGCTTAACTTTCCTACAATGGCTGAAACATGTTGACCAAATACCATCCTTAATAGACAGTTATTGTGTCAAACTATCTCAAACTCATTTTAATTTTGACACCATGATTTTCCCTAATAAAGTTTTCCTTAAGTCATGGTAGCCAATTTTACATCTCACTTTTTGATTATTTTTGCACACATTTTTTCTCACTGAAATTTAACACCCCACACCATTCCAAACTGATTTGATTTTTGGCATGATCCATCACTGGTGGTTCCTCGGGTTTGGAGAAGCACATAATTCCAACAGGTGTGTGGCTCCCTAACCGGACCATCTTTGGTTCTATCCCAGATGATGAAGCTCTGCCATATGGGTGGGCTGATGGGATTAATTTCCTTTTTATTGTACACACTTTACAGGTAGACACAGAGTCCATCACATTTGTTCTTTGCCCCCATAAGTTGTACAGACCATTGACAGTCCTTTTGTGTTGTTATACTGTGAATAAGGGGTTTGTCTGTCCTTTGGTCTTTAAATAATTTTCCCCTTAGACCCTCCACCAACCTTGTTTTTGACATATGAGGAGATATACAAGATTCATACTATGACAGTTGTTAAGAGTATTAGTTCTTATGATAGTACCATTAAACTCAAAGGTTTTGGTGATGATGCAATGGTCACAAATGGAGCAATTGCCACATTTGTGGCTCCCTATGGCCTAAGTGTTCTCAATTGTTCTCTGGGCACTACCTGTCGGATTCCTATACCTGTTAACCAGGGAATTTCATATATTTTTATTTCGTCTAAATGCATCATTTAAACTCTTCCAGTTTCTGGTCACGATATTTTTAATCTGGTTGCTCATGCCAGAAAATTGACTGACAAAAACTATTTTTACATGATTTTCATTATTTTTCCTATTTCTGTTCATATACAGCATGCAATTACGATCATAAAATCTTGCACGTTTGTATGAATGGTTAATCAATTTCTTTGAATGTTCTCTATCTTTCATTTTGTTTTTGAGAACATTAGAGTGTGTGTTAAAGTCATCAATTGGCGAACAGTTCCTGAGAATTCGCAGTAATTGCACAAAGGGAATGTTATCCCACTGGGCTCTGAGATGATAACTCCCTTAATGAACAAGACTATTCTTGTCGGTTGACTTGGTATACACCTCCACCGCCAAGCTGCACTCATTGTCTTTGATACATATGTCAAGAAAATTTACTCTATCCTCGCTACACTGTGCTGTAAACCTCAGGTTGGAATCCCCCAGGTTCAACCATTCAATAAATTCATCCAGGCGTTCCTTACTGCCTTCCCAAATAAAAATGATATAATCAATAAAGTGATAACAATGGCTGACATTCTCATAGAATGGTGCCATTTCATAAAAAATATTGTGTGATTCAAAATTCCCTACATAAAGACAGGACAGACCAGGGGCACAAGTACCCCTTATAATGGTCCCTTTGGTCTACTAGAACAAATCCTCCTTGAATAAAAACTAAATATTCTTCATGACCATTGTAATACAATATATAATGAATTCACCACTACCATGTCCTAAGTCTTCACCCTCCATCTGGGAGGCTACTACTCTGATTGTATCATCCTGGGGAATGAGAGCGTAGAGGGCTTCAATATCCACAATTGTGTCACCTTGTTGAAGCCCTTTCCCTCAAAAATGGAGATGGCATATGCTAAATCCCAAGATAAGATTTTTTTTTCTGAACCAAGGGTTTGATAAAAAAATTGGCAGACTTAATAAGGGGTTCTGATAGGGTACCTATGCTACTCCCAATTTTGTCTCATCAGTGGATCATTTTAATTTTTGTGGACCATGGGGAGTTCATATATGGCTGGAGTAATGGGAGACCTGTTGTTGAGGAACCTAGGGCCAGATGTAGGTAGGATTGATTTACCACTTCTTAAATACCTAATTTTACCGATTCGGTATTTAAGAAGTGGTAAATATAAAGGGGGGAGATGTAGGTATTTCCAGATGTGGAAATACCGAATCGTTAAGATTCGGTATTTACCGAATCTGGAAATACCGAATCGGTATTTCCTATTGATTCCTATGGGCTGTGAAGCCCATAGGAATCAATGGACAATACCGATTCTGTAATTACAGAATCGGTAAATACTGATTTTGGCAAGGGTGCAGGGGGTGTCACTTTGACACCCTCTGGCACCCCAAAAATAGGCATGTGCGCCACGTGGCACACAGACATGCCCTAAGGGCATGTCTGTCTGTCACATGGTTAGGTGTGCATGCACACATGTGCATGCACACCTGAATTCGGTATTTTAACACCCAATTGGATTGGGTGTTAAAATACCGAATTTGTAGGGCCTTTGGGACTCTGAAGAGTCCCACCTACATATGGATTTACAGAATCGGTATATTTACCGATTCGGTAAAATACCGAAGTGGTAAATTTACCGAATCGGTAAATATACCGATTCTGTAAATTCTGACCCACCTACATCTCAAAAGCCAAATACCGGTCGGTAACGGCCGAATTCGGCCGTTACCGACCGGTATTTGGCTACCTACATCTGGCCCCTAGACTCTTCTTCACAGACCTACCCTTCAATCTTTGCCCTGTCTAACAGTTGTTCAATTTCCTGTTTAACGCTCACCAACCTAGCATGTGATACCATAAGGTAATGATACGGCACTGCTAAAAGACTCCCCATTCTGACATTATAATCAGTTGTATCAAGAACAACCACTCCACCGTCCTTATCAGCCGGCTTTATGGTGATACTTGTATTATCTTGCGGGCATCTAAGGGCATCTCTATGTGTTTTAGAAAGGTTGTTGATGGATCTATTTGGAAGTTCTAGAATCTTTTTTATGTCAATTTCTACAACCCTTTCAAAAATGTCAATGTTCTTGTCGAGTGAATTGAGGGAGGACGTACATTTCAAATTTGGTTTGAAGTTAGACACATCAGTAGATACAGGACAATAATCTGTTTTAAAAAAACCTACTTAACCTGATTTTCCTAAAAAAGGATTTAAGGTCTCTCTCTAATTCAAATTCGTTCAAGGCGGTAGTTGGGGCAAAACTAAATCATTTCTCTAGTACCTCTTTTTCAACCCTAGTGAGATTTCTATTGGAAAGATTAATAGCAAACCTATCAACCTCTAGTATTTCTGGTTTCTTGTTTTCAGTTAGTCTTGTTGTGGATAGTTCCTCCCTTTTTCCCTCTGTTGTGATTCCTGTAGTTTCCCTGTCATGGCCCTAAAAAAGACTCCTGCTTGAAGTTGAACCCAGATCTACCTTGTGATTCTTTGCTATGGTCCTCATCTTCACTGCTGGACCCAGATGTTTCAGAGAAAGTGACCCGTTTGGGACCTCACCTAGAGCAAACTGGCCTCTGAAAGTAGGGATTTTCCCATCTTTGTTCCTTCCTAATATTGTAGTATTGTTTATTCAGGTAGGGATATGCTACTTCAGTATTGAATTCCTATATATATCAGCTTATTGGTTTTCTTATTAATCATATATTCCCTATAATCATTTGCCTCCTGCTCTAATTCTTCAAGTTACTTTTTTACTTCCTTCAATGCCGTGCTCTCTTAAATTTTTGCCTCAAGTTCCTCTATCATTTCCTCACTACAATAAGTACTTCCTGAATGGTCTCAATAATTAAAATAATCCAGTCACGACTACAACGATTCGCTATAAACGTCCAAGTCTCTAAGAACTTCCTATTATCTGTAAACCGGCCCGTTTCATTCCTAATTTGTAGCCCTATTGGAATTCCTCCTGCTTTTAAGTATTCAATCAAGAATTCTGCATGTAGCACTGTTCGAATGCGCTTTTTCTTCAAATTCAGGACCTTTAACAATTGGTCACTATTAAGTGGATTTGCACTAATTTTTCCTCCGCTACGGAGATTTTGATTGATCAACTGATTAAATTGGTCCTCAGAGAACCCAAACGTTTTTAAAGTATCCATATTGTATAGAGTGGATTATAAGAAATTTCAATTAAACACAAATGACAGATGATTACGGCAAATCAAATACCACCTCTTCAACCACACTAATTCTACATAAATCTCTTGAAAAAATGAGAGGGACCCTTTGTACACCAAATGGTTTTGGTTCAATCTAGAAAAATAACAATGTATCAGTTGGGTGGCAACTACCGAGAGACCTCTTACTCATTCACTCACCTAAGTCACACACATTCAATCATGAGGGATACAGTACCAATTGAAAAAGCAGTGTGCCAATAAACAAGAAAAATTTCAAAACAGTTAATCATACATATTATATTTATGTTCAAAATCAAAAAACATCACACTATAAATAAACAAATGAACAGGCTCAATAACAAAAGATAATTAAACAAGAGTAATAAAAAGACACTACATTATCATAAAGGGACAATATCCAATTGATGTAACATTGGGGCTGGACCCAAATGTACAAAAGACAATCAATATCTAGTGTGGCAGTCCCCTGTGTAGATTATGGTTCTATTGCATCGTTGCATTTTGATGGTATTATATTGATTCAAACCATCTTCATCAAGACTAAAGATATTACTCTCTGATGTTATCTACATTAAAAAACATACAATTATTATACACAGACAATAGCCAAAATCGGCAATACTAACAGAAATTTTCAATCACATGATTCATCTGTTAAATTTTTAAAATATATATCTAAAACTACAAAAAGTCAATCACAAAGTTCATGACAGCACTGCTTTAACAAGTACCTCCAACTACCTCCATACGTATCACCTAACACATTCATAGATTCACACTCAGTTCCACACAATTGACAGAAGGCTACGAACCCATACATGAGTGGGCATCTTCTCACCGTAAAAGTAGCTTGACCAAAGTGCAGAAGTCACTTCTATCCTGAAACTCCTTGTCGTAAAATATAAACTGATTCTCCCAATACCAGAAAGTATTTAAAAAAACACATAAATAAAGACCGTAAATAATGTCTTAGAACTAGCATATTGCATCTGACTATGCCTCTTATATCCTCATTTGGTGTTAGAGGCCCTAGTCACTTGTAAATATGACCATGTCTCACCTTGTATAAGGATCAATATGAAATGCAGATTTGAACCCTCCTTCTTCCTTATTTCCCTCTTCCCTCCCTCTTCTATCCCTCCATCCTCTTCCATCCCTCCATCCTCTTACCTCCCTCCCTCTTCCCTCCTTGCCTCCCTCCTCCCTCCTGGCCTCTTTCCTTTACTTCCCTCCTGCCCTCTTCCCTTCCCTTCCCTCCTGCCCTCTTTACTTCCCTTCACTCCCACCCTCTTCCTTTCCTTTACTTCCCTCCCTCATCCTTTCCCTCCCTCCCTCTTCCCTTCACTCTTAACCCCTTCCCTCCCTCTTCCTTCCCTCTGTCATCTCTCGCTCTCTTCTCTCCCTCTCTCTTCTCTATGCCCCCTCCCTCCCTCTTCCCTCCTTCATCTTCCCCTCACCCAGTCCGCAACTAACATCGCCGAGCTTGCCACACCCCACGCAATCCCCTCCACAGACTACATTCTACTCGGGGACCTGAACTTCCACCTGGACAACCTCAATGACCCAGACTCCATCACTCTGCTCCATAACCTCGCCAACCTCGGACTGAAGCAGCTGGTGAACACACCCACACACGGAGCTGGACAGAACCTCAACCCAATCTTCTCAGGAGGAACAAACAACCGTTTCAGCCACACCACCAAGCCCCCCTGGATGAACCACCACTGTGTCCACTTCACCTTCAACACCACCGCCGCCTCCAAGCCCGTGCCGCGACCACCATGAAGGAACTGGAGCAACGTCACAGAGGAACTCCTCATCACCACCCTCCTCCAAAACGCCCCCAGCACCACGACCAACACCAACTCCGCAGTCACAGAACTTCACCGCTGGATCTCCCGCTGCAGCAACAAATTCGCACCCCTCCGGCACCCCACCAAACAACACGCTCTGAAGGCTGCCTGGTTCACCACTGAACTACTCAAAGCCAGACGCTCCTGCTGACTCCAGAGAAAACCTGGCAAAACATAAAAACTATGGAAGCACTAACTAACCACAGGGGTGCCCTGAAGGAATACCACCTGTGCAAAAGAGACACCAAACAGACCTTCATTTGACCTAAAGTCCAGACCAACGCATCCAACAGCAAGGAACTGTTTAACGTCATTCAGCAGTACACTAAACCCCCAGCGAAGCCACAAACATCACACTGTCCCAGGAACTCTGCGACAAACTCAGCTCATACTTCCATCTGAAGATCAAGGCCCTCTACGACAACTTCAGCGAAAAGAGGCAGGACACAACCTCTCCACCTTATGCTGCAGAAAGGCCAACAATCATGACCTGGAATCCCGCCATCGTCAAACATATCACCGTGACCATGAAGAAAACCCATTCAGGTGCCCCAACGGACCCCTGCCCATCGCACATATTCCACAGGGCCGCCGCCACCATTGCACCCAATCTTAGACTGACCATCAACTTATCCTTCATGTCTGGCATCTTCCCAGAAGCCTGGAAGCGGGCAGAGGTTAAACCACACCTCATGAAACCCACGGCCGACCCTACTGACCTGAAAAACTACCGGCCTATTTCTCTCCCTTTCGCGACCAAGGTCACTGAGAGACTCGCAAACGCCCAGCTGACCACCTTCATCGAAGAGCACTCCATCCTTGATGCCTCCCGGTCTGGATTCCGCAGCAACCACAGCACAGAGACCACCCTTCTCATCGCCACTGACGACATCCACATGCTACTCGACCAGGGTCACACCCCGTCCTTCATCCTTCTAGACCTCTCCGCAGCCTTCAACACCATTTCCCACCGCACACTTAAAGCCAGACTTCACGACGCGGGGATACAAGGAGCCATCCTCAACTGGATCAAATCATTTCTCGCTGTCAGAACCCAGAGGATCAGACTCCCTCCCTTCATCTCAAAATCCACCGACATGAACTGCGGATCACCCCAGGGTTCTTTGCTCAACCCCACTCTCTCCAACATCTACATGGCCACCCTCACCGCCATCATAGGACAGCATGGGCTCAGCATTGTATCCTAAGCTGATGACACCCCCATCTCATCCTCTCACTCACGAAGAAAACCAAAGACACCAGACTCTGCTTCCAGGAAGGAATGAAGAATGTGGCAGCCTGAATGAAAGACAGCTGTCTAAAGCTCAACTCAGAGTAGACCGAGGTCCTCATACTCGGACCCTGCATGTTCGCCTGGGACACCACCTAGTGGCCCTCCGCCCATCCCTACGGACCACGCACAAAACCTCGGCATCATCCTCGATTCCTCCCTCTCCATGAATCGCCTGATCAACGCCGTCGCTTCTACCAGCTTTAACTGCCTGCGCATCTTCTGCAAGACCCTCAAATGGAACCCCCCAACTGCAGAAAGATTGTCACCCACACACTCCTAACCAGCAGATTGGACTATGGCAACGCCTTATACGCAGGAATCAACAGAGCTCTACTACACAGACTCCAGACGATCTAGAACGCCGCTGCCAGACTCATCCTCGGGATTCCGCGCCACGAACACATGACCCAACACCTGCAAGAGCTCCACTGGCTCCCAGTTGAGAAGAGGATCACCTTTAAACTCCTCATGCACGCCTACAAATCCCTCAACAACATCGGACCCAAATACCTCAACGAGAGAGTTTCCTTCTGCGTACCCAAAAGGAACCTTCTCTCCACTGACCTCGCCCTGGCAGAAGTCCCCCGCATCTGCACAAGAAGAACAGGCGGGAGAGCCTTCTCCTACATCACAGCCAAGACCTGGATCTTGCTCCCCGTGCACATCAAATGCTCCCCAACCACTGCGAACTTTCAGGAAGGACCTTAAGACCTGGCTCTTCAATACTGTGACTGATCCGGAGCTGCCCCCACCCCAGCGCCTTGAGACCCTCATGGGTGAGTAGTGCACTTTACAAGCCCTTGATTGATTGATTGATTGATTTCCTCCTTCTCTCTCTGGTCCCTCTATCCCCTCCTCTCCCTCCCCTCCCTCTCACCCCTTCCCTCTCTCTTCCCTCCCTCTCTCTTCCCTCGTTCCCTAATCCCTCCCTCTTTATTCCCTCCTGCCCTCATACCTCCCTCTTTCTTCCCCCTTCCCTTATCCTTCCCTCTCTCTTCCCTTCTTCCCTCATCCCTCCCTCTCTTTCCCCACCCTCTTCCCTCCATCCCTCCCTCTCATCCTATTTCCTAGCCTCCCTCCCTCCTCCCTAACTCCCCAGTCTTAACTCCTTCCCTCCCTCTCTCTTAACTCCCTCCCCCTCTTCTCTCCCTCCCCCCTTCCATTTTCTTTCCCTTTCTTCATTCCCTCTCTTTCCCAACCCTCTCTCTTCCCTCCTTCCCTCTTTTCTCCCTTCCTTCTTCTCATCCCAACCTCTCTCTTCCCTCCTTCCCTCATCACTCTCTCTAACTTTCCTCCTTCTCTCATCTCTCCGTCTCTTCCCTCCTTTCCTCATCCCTCTCTCTAACTTCCTTCCTTCCCTCATCCCTCCCTCTTTCTTCCCTCCTTCCCACATCCCTCCCTCTCTCTCCCATTCCTCTCTTACCTCCCTCTCTCATCCATTCCTCTTTCCTCCATCCCTTTTTTCTCCATCCCTCTTCCCTTCTTCTCTCCTTCCTCCCTCTCTCCCTCTCTCCCTTCTCTCCTCCCTCTCATCCTTCCCTCTTTCCTCCCACTTTTACTTCTCACCCTTTCCTCTTCCCTGTGTCCCCTCCCTCTTCCCTCCCTCTCTCTTCTTTCCCTCTACCTTCCCCTTCCCTCCCTCTTCCTTCCTTCCCTGCCTATTCCCTCATTCCCCCTATTCCCTCCCGCCTTCGTCCTTCCCTCCCTCTTCCCTACCTTCCCTCTTCCCTCCCTCTCATCCCTTTTCCTTTCTTCTCTCTCTTTCCTCCCTCTCATCCCTTTTCCTTCCCTATCTCTCTTACCTCCCTCTATCTTGCCTCCCTCTATTGCTTCCCTCTCTCCTGCCTCCCTCTCTCCCCTCTCTCTTCTCTTGCTCTCTTTCCTCTCTTCCCTCTTCCTCTATCCCTCCTTTCCATCTTTCCTCTATCCCTTCCTTACATTTTCCCTCCATCCCTCCTTTCCTCTTCTCTCACTCTTCCCTCTTCTCTCCCTCCCTTCCCTCCCTCTCTTCCCCTTCCCCTTCCCTTCCTCTCTCCCCTTCCTCTCTTCCCTCCATCCCTTTTCCCACTTACCTCTCTCTTATCTATTTTCCCTCTTTCTTCCCACCCTTTCTCTTCCCTCCCTCTCTCTTCCTTCCCTCTTCCATCTCTTCCCTCCCTCTTCCCTCCCTCCCCCTCCCCTCTTCCTTCCCTTCACTCTTCACTCCCTCTCTTCCCTCTTCCTTCCCTCTCATTCGTTTTCCTTTTCTCTTCCTTTCTTCCCAACCCTCTCTCCTCCCAACCCTCTCTGTTCCCTCCCTCCCTCTTTTCTCCCTTCCTTCTTCTCATCCCTCTCTCTCTAACTTCCCTCCTTCCCCCATCTCACCCTCTTTTCCCTCCTTCCCTCCTTCCTCCCTCTTTCTTCCCTCCTTCCCTCTTACCTCCCTATTTCCTCCCTCCCTCTCTCTCCCCGCTCTCACTTCCCTCCCTCTCTCTCCCCCTCTGTCTTCCCTCCCTCTCTCTCCCCTCTCTCTTCCCTCCCTCTCTCCCTTCTCTCATCCCTCTCACCCTTCCTTCTTCCCTTCCTCTCTTTACTCTCATCCTTCCCTCTTCCTTCCCACTCTTCCCTTCCACTCTTCCCTCTCACCCTTTCCTCTTCCCTCCCTCTCTCTGCCCTCTCTCTTCCCTCCCTCCTTTCTCCCTCTATCTTCCCTCCTCTTCCCTCCCACTTCCTCACCTCTCTCTTGCCTCCCCTCCCTCTTCCTCCCTTCTCTCTTGCTTCCCTCCCTCCCTCTTCCTTTTATTCCCTCTTCCCTCCCTCTCTTCCTTCTCTCTCATCCATTTTCTTTCCCTCTCTCTCTTCCCCCTCTCTTTCCTCCCTCGCTCTTGCCTCCCTCTCTTCCCTCTCTCTCTCTTCCTTCCCTTCATTCTTCCCTCTTTCCCTCCCTTCCATCTTCCCTTCATCTCTCCTTTCTTCTTCTCCCTTCCCTCTTTACTCCCTCTCTCTGTGCTCACGCTGCCCTTCCTCTCACTTGACTCCCTCTCTTTACTCTTCCCTCCCTTCACGCTTCCCTTCCTCTCTTCCTTCCCTTCCCTCTTCCCTTCCTCTCTTCCCTTGTTCTTCTCTTCCCGCCTACTCTCTTTCCTCCCTGTCTCTTTGTTCCCTCTTCCCTCCCTCCCTTCTTCCCTCCCCCTCCCTTCTTCCTTCCCTCCCTCCTTCCTTCCCTCCCTTCACTCTTCCCTTCTTCTCTTCCCTCTTCCCACTCATCCCCTTTCCTTTCCTCCTTCCTTACCTCCCTTCCTCTTTCTTCCCTGCCTCTCTCCCTCTTAATTACCTCCCTCTCTTCCCTTTTCTCTCCCTTCTTTCATTCCCTCTCTCTTCCCAACCCTCTCTTCCTTCCCTCTTCTCTCCCTTCCCTCTTCTCCTCCCTCCCTCTCTCTTTTTTACCTCCTGTTTCCTTCCCTCATCCCTCCCTTTTTCTTCCCTCCTTTCTTCATCTCTTGCTCTCTTTTCCCTCCATCATTGCTCCCTCTTCCCACCCTCAAGCTTCCCTCTCGCTCTTCTTTTGCTTTCTTCCATCCCTCTTCCCTCCCAATACAGTCCCTGTTGGACTTGGCCCTTCTGGCAGGTTCACCCCTAAACTTTTTGCTTTTAATGGTGACCTGGTGATGGTGATTTTTGGTTTCTGCGCACTTTCACTGTGTCCCAGTGGAAAGTGCGCGCGCACTCTGAGTGTATGTGGTGAGATAGGCCTGCCCTCCCATAGGAATGCATGGGGAATGTATGTGTCCCTGGTAGTTCTTGATGCGTGGGGTGTGGAGGCTCGAGTCTGTTATGTGCGGACTCGTGTGGTTGAATGCTGCGCAATGATCCGTGCAGCATGGTTGTGTCTAATATGGAAGTGCCACTTCTAGAAGTGTGCCTGTCTGTGCAGAGAATGTGCTGGTGTGTGATTGGCTGGAGCTGGCTGGGGTGCCAGGCTCCATGAGTCATGATGGGTCTGCCCGGTGGTGAGTGTTGAGATTAGCATGTGTGATGTGAGGGAGTGGTGCACCTGGGACCTGAATAGGATTGGGCTTTCCCCACACAATGCTGGCTCCACCCCCTGTGGAGCATCTAATGACCCTAGCCTGCCTAGTGAATGAAAAGGGTGGCTGAGGAAAACAAAGTACTCCAAAACCAGCTGCGACTGGTTTTTCCCCCACCCTGCACCCTGAGACAAAGGATTTTAATGTATAAAAAGGGTCTGTGTCCCCTTGCAAGTTGTTCTCTTCGGGAATCCTGTCTTGAGGGGGGTGGCTGCTGGGAGCCAGGAGGACCGCCACTGGGGATTGCCTCCCTGCCTTGGAGGACCCTGTGAGCTGGCTCTGGGCCCAGCCTTGCCCCCCCTGCCTACCTAAGAACTTTCCTGGAGCTCTACCTTGCTTATGCCCCTACATGTCAATGTTAGAAATGGGATCCCTGGCTGGCCAGGGTTTGCGCCAAAGTCAGTCAGAGACTACCACTTCCACGTCAGGGCAAGGGAGTTACACACCAAGATAACCCCTTGCCCTGACGTGGAAGTGGTGGTCTCTGACTGACTTTGGCGCAAGCCCTGGCCAGCCAGGGATCCCATTTCTAACATTGGCGGCAGCGGAAAGGATAAGGATTTGCGTTTGCGTAGTACCGCAGTGGCAACTAGCCGCACTACAAAACTCTGCATTTCAGATAAATCACATTTTGGGGATTATTGTTTCTAAATTGTTCTTAATGTAATTTCTTTGGAAATGTGTTTCTTGTGCACTGTGAGTTAGGTGTCACTAGTTCAGGGTGGTTTTCTATCCCCTAAGTGCAGTTTGAATATTCTGGATTCACCAGAGGGTGGCATCCAGTGGTAGCAGCGTAATTGTGTCCGGTACATTTGTTACCCACCCCGCTCCCAGAGTTTGGTACCTGTGTCACGTGTGGTCAGGTTGAGGAATCAGGGGTAGTAGAAACTGCCTTACCAGTCCGAGGGGGGGTTGTGTGTGGATGAATGGTGTGTTGCACTGGACAAGTGAGGGTGAGTTCTCTGGGATAGGGAACTTGCTGAATACCTTTGTAAATGTTGTACTCTTGCTTCAGCTGTGACCGTTAAGTCCCCTGTGTTGCACGTGTCTGTGAGCATCCTGCCAAGATGGAGTCTGCTTTTAATGTCTGGAGTCTGTTTATGCATGAGTTGAGAGAGTTTTGCGAAGAGAGAGACATTGCAGTGAATGAATCAGACACCCAGTCCCAACTTAGGGGTAACCTAATACAATGGCAGAAGGATGACTGGGAGCGTGAGCACAGTAAGGAGAGGGCCCAGGTCTCACACCATGAGGGTGGTGGGTCTGAGGGGAGCCCTGAAGAGTCTGAAGCAGAGGAAGAAAATGACAGTACAGGGACGCCAGCAGAGAGTGAAGACCCCATAGATAGGGAGTCCCTTTCTGGGTCCAGTGTAGGAGGCAGTGTCTCTTCCCTTTTCCTGTCCCCAGAGGAGTGGGAAGATAGGAGGAAAGAAAGGGAGCACCAGCTGGCTTTAGAAAAGCTCAGGCTAGAGCATGCCCAGGCTATGGCACAGCTGGGCGTTAGAAAGCAACAGCTAGAGACTCAGAGGGTCTTAGCGCAGGAGAGGATAGAGGAGGCTGAGAGGGCCTTCACCCGAGAGAAATTACCTCTGGAGGGTAGACTATCCCCTGCGCGCAGTTTTAATTTTCTGGACTCCCCAGGGCGGGTTGAGTCCAGTGGTGGCAGCTATATAGAGCCCAGTGCGAGCAGTCCCACTCCCAGTTCCCAGAGTATGGTACCTGTTTCCCAAGGGGAGGAGTTAAGGTTGAAGTTCAGGGACAGTAAGAAACTGTCTCACCAGTCTTGGGAAGATTTTGAGGAAGAATGTTGTGGGACACTGTTTGATTGGGTACAGGTTCACACGGAAGATGATTTTGACGTATTGTTCGGAATGATTGTCAAAGAGCACCTGCTCAGTTGTTGTTCACCAGGGTTGCGCCAACACCTGTTGGGGTGTGGATTGTCTGAGGCATGTGAGCTTGCAGATGAAGCAGACCCCTGGGAAAGTGCTAGAGGTTCTTTAGAGTCATTAGTGATTGATTCCGAAAGTAGTGGTTCAGGTATCTTCCAGCCCAGCGTGGTGGAAGAGGCTCAGAGTAGCCTAGCTAGGTCCCGGTATAGTGAGGGGGGTGGAGAGGCTTACTACCTGGCTCAGTGGAGCAGGAGTCAGTGGGTGGCTGAGAGTCCCCAGATGCCCGAAGCCCTATCTCAGAACCTGGGTGGTTTCATGAGGGAACACCAGGTTGGGGACCTAGGCTGTCCTGTTAGTCCATTTGAGGAGGATCTCCTAGTGTCTAGGGAACCTGGAGCATCTGTAACTAGAGCTCCAGGGGTTCCAGTGTTCGGCAGTGCTACTCCAGTTGGGAGGTCCGAAGTGAGGAGTGATTGGGGGATGAGTTCCCCAGTAGAAGAACCAGTGGGTCACGGACTACCCAGTTGGGCTAGGTTCCTGTGTAGTGACCAGGGTGACACCACTTCTGTTCTCGGGGATCTTCGCGCACTGTCAGATGGTCAGGGAGATCTGCGCCAGACAGACAGTCACACAACACATGAGTCATGTGTCAGCCTCAGGGGGATGGCGTGTGAATCCCCAGAAGTCCTGGAGTGCCAGGCAGTTATTCCTCTAAAGGTTCTAGACCAGAGGTTGGAAGGCCAGGTTCAGGAT
This sequence comes from Lissotriton helveticus, assembly GCF_964261635.1. Lineage (NCBI taxonomy): Eukaryota > Metazoa > Chordata > Amphibia > Caudata > Salamandridae > Lissotriton > Lissotriton helveticus. The sequence goes on from NC_136063.1 coordinate 1,028,930,779, forward strand.
CCGCCTGACCTGGAGGTAAGGACGGCTGTAATCAGTGTCCTGACCGGTTCTTCTTCCAGAGGTACCGCCCCAGTTCGTAGGGAGCAGGACTCTGGAAGGGGGTGCAGAGGGTGGGAGAGCCCACCTCTGACCCCGGTGCAACCTGAGGGGTTAAACATTGGGTTGGGATGGCGTTCTAGGTGTACCCCTCGTCGGAGGTGGAGGAACCCTAGAAGAAGAGGTAGGGGGAGGAGAGCCTTCCCTGAGACTCCTGGTCCGCCTAAGGGTGTAGACCCTAGGCTGGAGAACCAGTGGCAGTCAGAGTGGAGAATGGCTAATATGTGCCAGGGGTTACATCCCCTCGCTCTGTGAATAGGCAAGGACCAGTGGCACCTGGGTGGCCCAAGGCCTGGTCCTGGCCGCAGACAGCTTTAGAGTACCAGTGGGGTAGTCCAGTTGTTCTAGACAGTGGTTTTGGAAGGAATCCCATGTGTTCACCGCAGCGTAGAACAGGAGGGTGTCCCTGCAGTTGCGGGCCCGCGTCTGTGTTCTATTGCCCCAAGCAGGGTAGTCCATCACAGTAAAGGCCTGGGGCTGGTGGGTCAGTGCCAGGATGTAATACCTGACCTGACAGGAGGGAAAAAGGATAAAGGGTGCAAAGCACCTGGGGCTACTGCCCCCGCTCTCTGACGCCACAGAGGTTTGAGAGCCCTGAGAGGCCTAAGGCCTGGGTCTCATCCCTGACTACTGTCGGTGTCTACTGTAACTTGCTGTCTGTCTTTTGGGACACACCTGTGAGCAAGTTAAGGCTAGGTGCTGCACTGGTGGTGTCCACAGATGAAAAGAAGGGTTCCCCATGGATTGGCCTGGTAGACCCTGAGAGTATGGACAGAGGATTTAAAATGTGTTCAGATTGGCATAGAACTGGAATATGGACCTGCTGTTGCGGGCCAGGTCCATGTTCTATTGCCCCAAGCAGGGAAGCCCATCACAGTAGTGATTGGTCTACCCTGCGTTTTGGCTGGAAGGGGGTTGTGTTGGACTTGGGTCTTCTGGCAGGTTCACCCCTAAACGTTTTGCTTTTAATGGTGACCTGGTGATGGTGATTTTGGGTTTCTGCGCACTTTCACTGTGTCCCAGTGGAAAGTGCGTGCGCACTCTGAGGGCATGTGGTGAGATAGGCCTGCCCTCCCATAGGAATGCATGGGGAATGTATGTGTCCCTGGTAGTTTCTGATGCGTGGGGTGTGGAGGCTCGAGTCTGGTATGTGCGGACTCGTGTGATTGAATGCTGCGCAATGATGCGTGCAGCATGGTTGTGTCTAATATGGAAGTGCCACTTCTAGAAGTGTGCCTGTCTGTGCAGTGAATGTGCTGGCGTGTGATTTCGCTGGAGCTGGCTGGGGTGCCAGGCTCCATGAGTCATGATCGGTCTGCCCGGTGGTGAGTGTTGAGATTAGCATGTGTGATGTGAGGGAGTGGTGCACCTGGGACCAGAATAGGGATGGGCTTCCCCCACACAATGCTGGCTCCGTGCCCCTGTGGAGCGTCTAATGACCCTAGCCTGCCTAGTGAATGGAAAGGGTGGCTGAGGAAAACAAAGTACTCCAAAACCAGCTGCGACTGATTTTTCCCCCACCCTGCACCCTGAGACAAAGGATTTTAATGTATAAAAAGGGGCTGTTTCCCCTTGCAAGTTGTTCTCTTCGGGAATCCTGTCTTGAGGGGGGCTGCTGTTGGGCGCCAGGAGGACCGCCACTGGGGATTGCCTCCCTGCCTAGGAGGACCATGTGAGCTGGCTCTAGGCCCAGCCTTGCCCCCCCCCACCTCCTGAAGGACTTGTTGTCTTGGGGAGCGCTTTGCCCTGGCCCCTGGAACCTTCTAGCGCTGGGGAGCGCTGTAATTGTGCCACTAGCGCCTGGGAGCGCTTTACCTTTTCAATAGTGCCTGGGAGCGCTTTACTTGTCTTCTAAGCACCTGAGGGTGCTTTATTTGCAAAGGCCGGTGCCTACCCGGCATTCTTCCCGCAGTATCGTTGAACCGAGCGGCGCGGGTACCACCCCGCTCATTGCCGCACTTTTTAGCCGGTGCCCACCTCGCATTTGTGACGCTCGTTGCACTTCGCTCTGTATTTAATTCACGAGAGCCCACCCCGTATTGCCAGAAAAGAATCACAGCCGCAGCCCAGGAGTTCTGAAAACGTTGCCGGGCCGCTGCCTAGCACGACCCGGAAGTGCCCCAGCCTGCCCCGGAAGTCCCGCCGTCGCAGGGCAGCACGAGCAAAGGAGAGGTGGCTGAAGGTGCAGGCGGGACTCCGTTGTGGGAAGGAGAGCCCCGCGCTGCCCAAATAAGAAGAAGGAAGCCGGTCCCCACCGACGCAGGAGGAGACTGGGACGTGAGAGGAGTCCTGCAGTGCCCCGGTGAGTCCCGTAGTTGTCTAAGGTCACCGGTGCTGCTTTGAGGAGAGGGGGGCATCGGGGCACATTGCCGGTGCCCGCCCCCCCTCAGTGGTGATAGTGTGGTCCCAGGGGCAGGGTCTGGAAGGGTAGAACGGCCAAGGTTGGTAGTGGGCCGCTCCCCTGTTACCCCGCAACGGTATTCCCCGAGTCCCCCAAGCGGGACTCCAAAGGAGGGGGCATATTTGTTGAGAGCCCCAAAGAGGCTCAGGGGGGCATTGAGGTGCATCTCGAGTCCCCCGAGGAGGGACTCCAACGTCGGGAGTAATTGCCTCATTGTTATTCAGAGCCTGAGAGGCTCAGGGGGCACCACTATTCTTTAAAGGCCCCGTGCAGGGCCCGGGCATTTATCTGTTTTGAACCTGAAAGGCTCCACTGGAAAAGGGGGCATTTTGTATCACGAGTCCCCAGAGGGGGGACACCAACGTCGGGGGCCTTATTATTCAGAGCCTGCAAGGCTCACAGGTGGTTCTGAGCCCCCTTGGTTGTTTCTAGAGTCCCACAGGAGAGCCAGGAGGCATGCTGGTGCCAGGCTCCCTGCTACAGCTGCCTAGCACTTAGTGGGCAGCTGCTCCGTTTAGGCCCTGACATTTGGGACAGTTCCAATGTTAATGCTAATGTGATTTCTGCGCAATTGTTCCTTGCTGCACCGCTGAAGGTATATTTCTGCCTCATGTGTTTTCCTTCCCTACACCTCTGAATGTTAGGATGCATCATGAGTAAAATGTTCCTATGCCTATACCCCTAAATATATGGTGATACTTAGGTGGTTGTTTTTCTCCTAGTACAGGTGTTGCTAGTGAGGTCCCGGTTCTCCGCGTGACATTCTCCTAAGGTGGTTAGGGTTGCGTAGGTGGTACTTACCGGTTACCAGTGGTTACTGGTTGTGTGCTTTATGTTCTATTTTGTGCTACATTTTCTATTTGGTTCTACAAGTGTTCTATGTGCTAATTACTATTCCTACAAGTGCTAATTCTACCAAGTACTAAGTCTAAAAGTGCATATTCCTGACAGTGGTCCATGTGGCCCTGTCTTGTACATATCACCTGTAAATTCTGCCCGTGCCTGTTGGCACATTGTAAAGTGTGTTTTTCATCTAATGTGTTTTGGTGTAATACAAAGGCTATTTTTATGTATAACCTTGTGTGGAGTTTCCTCTGTGGTGGGCCTTGGTTGTTGTTGCTGGGGGTGCATGCGCAAACACTTAACTCACATTGCCTCCAAGTTTAGCCTTACTGCTCGTGCTAGGGGTTATCTTGGCGTGTAACTCCCTTACCCTGACGTGGAAGTGGTGGTCTCTGACTGACTTTGGCGCAAGCCCTGGCCAGCCGGGGATCCCATTTCTAACAGTCCCTCTATTCTGTCCCTCTATCTTCTCTCCCTTCTCTCCCTCTCTCTTCTCTCCCTCTCGCTTCCCTCCTTCTCACTTTCCTCCTTTCCTCCTTTCTTCCCTTCCTCTCTTTTCCTTCCCTCGCTCTTTCTTCCTTTTCTTTCTCTCCCTCCCTCTCTCTCCCCTCCATCTATCTCCTTTCCCCTCCATCCCTCTCCCCTCCATCCCTCTCCCCTCCATCCCTCTTCCCTCCCTCCCTCTTCCCTCCATCCCTCTTTCCTTCTGTCATCTTCCCTCCATCCCTCTTCCCTCTACCCTCTTCTGTCCCTCGCTTTCCTCCCTCTCTCTTCCCTCCCTTTCTCTTCCCTTCCTCTGTTCCCTCTCACCCTTTTCTTATGCCCCTCACACTTCCCTCTCAATTTCTCTCTCTTCCCTCTTACCAATCTCATTCCTCTTCTCTCTCACCCATCTTCCCTCCCTCTATTCCCTCCCTCTCTCTCCCCTCCCTCTTCTCTCCCTCTCTTCCCTTCCTCCTTCTTAACTCCTTCCCTCCTTCCCTCTTAAATCCCTCCCTCTTCTCTCCCTCTCCGCTCTTTTCTCACTACCTCCATCCTCTCCCTCTCTGCTCTTCTCTCCCCCACCCTCTTCTCTCCCTCTCTTCCCACTCCGTCTCTACCCTCCAGCATTCTCTCTTCCCTCTGCCCCACATTCCTCCCCCTCTCTTCTCTCCTTCCCTCATCCCTCCATCTCACTTGCCTCCTTCCCTCCCTATATTTCTCTCCCTTCCCCCATCCCTCTCTCTTCCCTCCATCTCTCTCTCTTCCCTTTTTCTCTCTTCCCTCCCTCTCTTCACTCTGTCCCTCATCCCTCCCCTCTCTACTCTCTTTCCCTAATCTCTCCCTCTCACTTCCCTCCTTCTCTCTTTCCTCCTTCCCTAATCCCTCTCTCTTTCTTCCCTAATCCCTCTCTCTTCCTGCCCTAATTCGTCTCTCATCACTCCCTCCTCCCCCTTTTTCCTGCACTCCCTCTTCCTTCCCTCTATTCCACCCCTCTTCCCCTCTTCTCTATCTCTCTTCCCTTTTCCCTCCCTCATTCTGCTCCCTCTGTTCCCTCCCTCTCTGTTCCCTCTGTGTCTGTTCCCTCACTCTCTCTTCACTCCCTTTCTCTTCCCTCTCTTCCCCAAATTGGGGGGGGTACTACGGCTTCCCTCTTTCCTCATCCCTTCCTGCCTCATCCCTCCCTCCCCTCCCTCTCTCGTCCCTCCCTCTCTTCCGTACATCCCTCTTCCCTCCCTCTCTCTTCCCCTTCTACCTCCTCTTCCCTCTCTCTCTCTCTTCCCTCATTACTTCCTTTTCCCTCCCTCTCATCTGTTTTGCTTCCATCCCTCTCACTTCCCTCCCTCTCTCTTCCCTCCTCTCTCTTCCATCCATCTCTTCCCACCCTTTCCACTTCCCTCCCTATCTTATCTCCCTTCCCTCTTCCCTCCCTCTCTCTTCCCTCCCTCCCTAGCCTCCCTCTCTCTGCCCTCCCTCTCTCTGTCCTCCCTTCCTTCCTTCTTCCCTCTCTCCCTTGCTTCTTATTTCCCTCTCTACCATCTTCCCTATCTCTTCTCTCTTCCATTCCTCTTCCCTCCTCTTACTCCCTCCCTCTCTGTTCCCTCCTTCCCTCTTCCCTCCTGCTCTATTCCTTCCTTCCTTCTTCCCTCCCACTCTCTTCCCTCATCCTTCCCTCTCTCTTCCCTCCCGATTTCTTCCTTCCCTCTTCCCTCCATCCCTCTTCCCTAACCTCTCTTACCTTTCTCTCGCTTTCCCCCTCTCTCTCTTCCCTCTCTCTACCCATTCTCTCCCCCCCATCCCTCCCTCTTCCCTCTCTCTTCCCTCCCTCCCCTTTCTGCCTCTCTCCTCTCTTCCCTCATATCTTTCCCCCCTCTCCTCCCTTTTCTTTTACCCCTCTCCTTTATCTTCCTCCCTCTGTTCTCTCACTCATTCTTATCTCTTTCTCTCCCTCTCTTTTCTCCCTCTCTCTTCCCTTCTCTCTCTTCCCTTTTCCATTCTCCCTCTTCCCTCCATCACTCTTCCCTCCTCCCCTCTTCCCTCCCGGTCTCTTCCCTCATCCCTCTTCCTTTCCACACTTACCTTACTCTCTATTCCCACCCTCTCTATTCCCTCCCTCTCAATTCCTCACTCTCTTCCTCCCTTTCCTCTTCCCTCTCTTCCCTTTTTAATCCCTCTCTCTCCCCCTTCTCTCTTACCTCTCTCTCTGTTCCCTCCTTCCCTCTTGCTCTCTTCCCTCCTTCTCTTTTTTCCCTCCAGCTTTCTTCCCTCCTTCTCTCATCCCTCCCTCTCTTCCCTCCCACTCTTTTCCTTCTCTCCTGCTCTTGTGCTTCCCTCCCACTCTTTTCCTTCCCTCTACCCTCCATCCCTGTTCCCTAACTTCTCCCTTACCTCTCTCTCTTCCTTTTCTCTCTCTCTTCCTTTTCTCTCTTCTCTTTCCCCTCCCTCTTCCCTCCCTCCCTCTTCCCTCCTCTCTCCTCTCCTCTCTTACCTCCCTCTCATCCCTTTTCCTTCCCCCTCTCTCTTATCTCTCTCCCTCTATCTTCCCTCCCTCTTTCTTATCTCTCTATTTCCCTCTCTCTTATCTCCCTCTCTCTTCCCTCCTTCCCTCTTCCCTCCATCCCTCTTTCCCCCTCCCCCTTCCCTCACTGTTGGACTTGGCCCTCTTGGCAGGGTCATCCCTGAACTTTTTGCCTTCCTCCAATATTCTCTCTGACCTGTTTTTGTTGGTTTAATGACTCTGGGCACTTTACCACTGCTGACCAGTGCTAAAGTGCATATGCTCTCCCTGTGCAAAATGTATATGTGATTGATTTCCATGATTGGCTCATTGGATTTACTGTCAGTCCCCAGTAAAGTGCACCAGGAGTGCCAGGGCTTGTGAATGCCAATACTGCTAGTGGTCCTGCAGCGCTGGTTGCGCCACCCACAGAAGCAGCCTTTTAAAATGTGTCTAGGTCTGCCATTGCAGAACCTGCGTGCAGTCTGGTACCGTCATGCTGGCTGGGCAAGTGCACACACTTGCCAGCCTCAAAACCTTCCTTTTGCTTCATATTAGTCACCCCTATGGTAGGCCCTAGGGCAGGGTGCATTGTAAGTGTAAGGTAGGACAAGCCCTGATGTGTGTGGCATGTCCTAATAGTGAATTACAGCCAATTTCATTTTTCACTATTGTAAGGCTACCTGTTCTCTTAGGCCAAGATGGGCTGCTGGAATAATTACACCCTATAATCCCAGCAGGCTCAGGGAGCATGGTAGAAGGTCAAGTTTAGTATGCCTGAACTCAGAATAATAAAGTACTTCTTTTAGTAAAGTTTATTTTAATATCCTGTATTTGCAAATGCTACTTTTAGAAAGCTAGTATTTGCTTGCCTAACCATTTCAGCCTGCCTCTGCTAGGATGTGTATCTGACTGTCTGGGTTGTGTGAGTGACAGGGCTGGGGGATGACAGGTGGTGAATGCAAGGATTACACCTTAGTGGGAGGTGGGAGTGCCCCTGGACTCTGAATAGGGCTGTGCTCTGCCACCACAATGCTGGCTCCACATCCTGGAGAGCGACTGATGACTCAGACCGACACCTGGCCCAGGAAGAGGTAGGACTTTCCACAGAGTACTCTTGGCTGCCCCTGTCATCACAATGCTGGCTCCACCTCCTGCGGAGCGTCTGATGTGCCTGCCCCTCACACTGAAAGGAAAAGCCAGGAACAGCACAACAGAGTGCTTCAAAACTGAATTAGGCTGTGCAAAGGCCCCCCTGGCCTGAAAGAACAAAAGAAACTGAGTATAAGTATGGGAGCCCTGCTCCCAAGAAACTAGATCCTGTTTCCTACAACGAACCTCTGCCCAACTAGAAGGAGAAGAAGAAGCTGGAAGGACTGGCCTGCTGTCTGCCTTGCTGAGGAAGGAGAGGAGAAGACTTATTGAAAAGACCTTGCTGACTTGTGCTTGAAACTTTCTCCAAGGGCTTGACTGAGCTTGCCCCCTGATCTGAACCCCAGGACTAGTGGGTTCTCTGTGCCGTGGCCCATCTGCGATTGAGCCGTGTGTTTCCTCCCGCCGGAGGCAAGACTGCGCCCCCCTCGCCCCCTCCTAGCATTGTGTCACTCGGGAGCGTGCCTGCCCTTTCACCCGTTGAGAGCCTCGCCCTGCCCAGAGCCGCTCTCTGCCTCTCGGGTCAGGCCGCCCGCTCCTCTGCCACTGTTTGCTACTGGAGGACTTGGAGTGTTCATCTGCCCCCTCCCGCCGGAATCCTGGTCTCCCCGAGCGCACACCCATAGCCTGGACGGCCGCCCGTGTGCTGTTATTGCACCTGGCTGCCCCGCTGTGCCCTCTGACCTTAGGAAGAGGCCGCGCCGCATAACCAAAGGACTGGCCACCTCTACAACCCGTATTAGAGATCTCCCTGCCGCGCCCCGCCATCTGGAAGCAACCCGCTGCCCACAGACCCCAAGGTACGTCTGACCGAGGAAGCGCTCTACGACGCGTCCACCTGCCTGGCCCAGGAGCGGACGTCGTGCACTTCCCTGGACGAACTGCACACTACGGGCTCGGGGCCCGCAACATTTGTTTTCCCCGTTGTACACTGTGCGCCTTCATCGTGCCCAGTACGCCTGTCTGCCGCCTGGACCGCTGGCAGAGTTCGGCACGTAACCGGGACAAGCTTCTCCCCCTCTTCGCATCAGTGTACGAGTCGCAACAGCCCAGTACGACTCGTACCCGCCTCTGAAACAGCGCTGTACGCGGCGTACCGCGGGAAGCGTGAGAGTCGGCAGGACCTCGCTCCCTGGCCCGTACGACGCGCAGGGAAGCTCTGGAAAGCGTACAGCTGGTACGGTCCGTACCCCAATGCCTAGATAGGGTACCCACAGCGTGTAGAAGTAGTTTGAGACAAACAAGGACTACAAAGAAGTAATCTACAATCTAAGAAGAACAATTGCCATTATTTCCTATCTTGTGGCCAAAGCTAAACCGTTATCAGAGGTCTTGTGATATTTCGCCTGCATAGATATATATATTTTTTACATAAAGTACCCGTATTTTTAGATAACCCTTGACTGGTGTCCATTTGTGGGGGGATTGATATATTTACTGTGTGTGTGATTACAGATGCTTAACCCAATAATGCCTGAAGATTAGCCTTGGCTGCTCACGCCACGCACCTAGAGGGTGAGCAAGGGTAATTCTAAAGGGGTCATCCTTCGCCCTGACTTAGAGGAGAGGGTCCCTGCTTGTCACAAGTGAAAACTTGAGCTAACCAGATACCCCCAATTCTAACACTCACCCCTTTTCCCTTTCTCCCTCTTCCCTCTCACCCTTGCCTCCCACCCTCTCTATTCCCTCCCACTCTATTCCTCCCTCTCTTCCCTGCCTCCCTTCCCTCTTCCCTCCCTCTCTTCTCTCCATCCCTTCATCCCTTTTCACTCTCTCCCTTCTCTCCCTCTCTTCCGTCCCTATCTTTCCTCTTACCTCCCTCTATTCCCTCTTCCCTCCCCTCTTCCCTTCCTTCCCTCTCTTCCCTCTTCTCTTTTCCTTTCCTCCCTTTCTTCTATCCCTCTTTCTTGCCTCCCTATTTCCTCCCACTCACTTCCTTCCCATTTTCTTCCCTCCCTCTCAATCCCCTCCCTTTTTCTTCCATCTCTCTCTTTCCCATCTCTCTCCCCTCCATCCCTCTTCCCTCCATCCCACTTCCCTTCCTCCCTCTTCCCTTACTCTCTCTGCCCCCTCTCTCTTCCCTCCCTCTCTCTGCACTCTGCCCTGCCTCTCTCTGCCTTCTGCTCTCCCTCTCTCTGTCCTCTTCCCCCTATCCCTCTTCCTTTCATTCCGCTCCCATCTGCCCTCCATCCCTCTTCCCTCCCTCTCTCTTCCGCTCTACCCCCCTCCCTTCACCCCTCCCTGTCCTACTGCCCTCTCTCCTCCTCCTCCCTCCTCTCCAATCCTCTCTCCTCCCCCTCTACTCCCTCTCTATTCTCTCTCCTCCACCTCTGCCTCTCCCCCCCTTCGTCTTCTCCCACTTCACCCTCTCCTCCCTTTCCACTCCCCCTTCTCATCCCTCTCCTCCCTCTCCCCCTTCTCATCCCTCTCCCCACCCCTTCTCATCCCGCTCTTCCCTCTCTCCTCCCCCTTCTCATCCATCTCCCCTCCCCTTCTCATCCCTCTCCTGCCACTCCACTCCCCCTTCTCATTCTTCCCCTTCTCATTTCTCCCCTTCTCATTCCTCGCCCTTCTCATTCCTTGCCCCTCTCTGTCCCCTTCTTATTCCTCTCCTCCTTCTCTTTTCCCTCTCCTCCCTCTCTTTCCCATCCTTACCCTCCTTCCCCCTCTCCCCACCCTTCCCCTCTTCCCACCCTGCCCTTCTCCGCGCTCACCTTTCCCCACTCACCTTTCCCACTCACGTTTTCCAATCCACCTCTCCCCACTCTTCCCCTCTCCCCACTGTTACCCCATACCCCCACTCCCCCTCCCTGTCTTCACCCCTCCTCCTTTCTTCGCCTCTCTCCTCCTCCCCTCCCACCCGTACCTCCCTCCTCCTCCCCTTGCTCTACCTCTCCTCCCCTTCCTCCCCTTCCTCCCTCTCCCCTCCCTCCACTTCCTCCTTCTCCCCTCCCTCTCTTCCCTCTCCCTATTCTCTCACCCATTTCCATCCCTTTCTAACCTCCCACCCTCTTCCCTCCCCACTTCCCTCCCCTCCCCTCTTCCCTCTACCTCTTCCCTTACCTCTTCCTTCCCTCTCCCCCTCTCCCTCCTCCCCTATTCCCTCTTCTTTCTTCCCACTTCCCTCTTCCTTCTTCCCACTTCCCTCTTCCCTCTGACCTCATCCATCCTCCCTCTTCTCCCCCTCTTCCCTCTTCAATTTTTCTTCTTCCCTTCCCCCTCATTCTTCCCCCTTTCCTCGTCCCTCTGACCTCTTCCCTCCCCCTCTCCCCTTTCCCCCCTTACCTTACCCCCTCATTCTTCCCTCTTAGCACCTTCCTCTTCCCTCCCTTATTCCCTGTCTTCTTTACCTCTCCCTCCCTCCTCTCTTCTTTCTCCATTTATCCCTTCCTCCTCCCTCCTTCCTCCCTTCCTCCTCTCTCTTCCCTCCCTTTCTCCTCCCTTGCTCCCTACCTCCTCCCTTACTCCCTCCCTTCCTCAGGGGAGTTGATAACGAGGGTACAATAGATCTGGAAGATGCCTCCATGGCCCAGACTCTCCATTAGAAATTTGGCCTCCAATAGGTTGAACTCCGGTATCAGTAGAGTTGGGTATGTGCTAGGGTATAGGTCTGGTGCAGGTCTTGCAAAGATTGTATGTGAGATTTGGACCACCAAGGGCCAAATTGCAAAATTCCTATGTGATCCCATGCTTGAAATTCAGGTAGCATTGCTCCCTACCCACCCATGCCAAAGGGGAGTTTGTTGAGTACGTGCCGAAGTGCTGCTCTTCAAGGGAGAAATGCCACCCTGGATACCAGCAGCATGGAGTTTGGAACAGGGGATCCTTAGAACATTGCTTGCAGATTTGAAACCCCCAGTGAGAACTATTCCAGGCAGTAGACAGGGTCAGACAATCACCTGTTGAACCCTGTCATGAATGACCAGAAGGTGGGAGGATAAGTATTAAATATAAAGGTTGGACATGCCAAGACCGCCATAAAAAGGGACACGTTGACAGTGTGATAAGGCCAAACGCGGTCATGAGCCCACCATAGGAATGCCTTTGCAATCCCGTCCAAGTCACAAAACTACCTCCGTTGCAGCTGAAGTGATACCTTTTGGAAAATATAGACAAATTGCGATAGGATCATCAATTTGTTTAGTGCAATGTGCCCCATTACATTCAGAGGAAGGGATTGTCATCTGGTTATGCTTGTCTTTGCCCTCTGAATTAGAGACTGAAGTTTAAGAGCCCATGTGAGTTCAGGGTGCAAGCTATCAAAAGGCCCAGGTATTTCAAACTAAGTTGACGGAGAGGGACAGTTGTCTGCAGTCAAAGTAGTCCTTGGAGGGCACCAAGAGGATAAACTCAGATTTTGAAGGGTTCGTTTTCAGACTACAGGCTCTTTCAAAGTTCTTGAATAATTGGAGATATTGAGGGCCACTTTCAGATGGGTCAGCATGATATATACTCCAGGTCCATCCGCTAAATTGGGGATCTGTATGGATCATTTGGGCCAATGGCTCCTAAGCTAGGGCATCAAGGAGCGGGGGATATAGGGCAGCCCTGCCTTGGCCTCGCTCTATAGAAAAGGGAGCTTAGAAGACACCTTTACCCATACCCGTGTCATGGGGTTGTAGTAAAGAACATGAACCATCCTATGGAAGCACGGACAGAAATCTGTCCGGGCCTACACCAGTTGGGGATAGCCCCAGTCTCCCACATTAAACGCCTTTTTGAAGTCAATAAGGAGTAGCCCAAGGTATTGGGGCAGTCGGTGAGCCAGAGTCACATGAAGGTGACGCAGACATGGCCGTGTGTCCCTAGAGGGCAGGAAGCCACACTGGTTTAGCTGTATCAGGCTGGCCAACACGTGTTTTAACCTGTCTGCGAGTACCCCGGCATAGACCTTGATTTCACAACTAAGCAGGGAGATAGGGTGGTAACTGGCACAAAGTATAGTAAGGGGTTGCGTCTTGGGTATCACCACTATGGTGGTGGAGTCAATTCTCCCTGGAAAGATCTGGCCCGACAGACCTCTTTATATAGTAGGGGAGAAGGGCCCCCCAACACCTGGAGTAATATTCCATGGGAAAACCACCTGGGCTGGGGGTTTTACCAGAAGTAAGCCCAAACAACTCGCTCCTGAACCGGCAGAGCCCATGATGCCCAGACCTGCAGGCATAGCAAATTCCTAAAGCCTCAACCACGTCAGTAAGGTGGCGGGCCCTGGTGCGTCTTGAAGCAGTAGAGGTGCTAGCAGTACTATCCAGGGCAGGGTCTAAGACTGCATTAAAGTCACTCCTTAATATTATGAGTTCCTGTGGGACGCGTGCCAGGAGTTTGGAGAGATCTCTCAGACCCACAGGTAGGGATGAGGGTGGAACATACACACTTATTAAAACAGTCATTCTTTGCTCCAGTGTACCTTTCAAAGCAATAAAGCATCCCTGGCGGTCAGGTGTTATGTTGGAGATCATAATGGGAAAGGAGCTTCATAGGGTAGCTGTCTCTGCGTGTGTGTTCTCGGAGCTTGCACTTTGTAAGAAGGTTCACCTCCAGGTAGCACCAAGCCTGATTGCTGGTATGACACAGACTGTTGGATTTTGTCACCTGCCCTGATCCCCCCCTTCATCTTCTCAACAGCTCCCTGGCCCAAGGCGTAGTTCCCAACCCCTTGAAGTCAGCGGTTATTGTGCCGATTCTTAAAAAACCTGGGGCAGACTCTTCTGTCCCCGCCAATTTCTGCCCCATCTCCCTCCTGCCATTTTTGGCAAAGGTGCTCGAGCGCCATGTCACCTGCGCCCTGAGCTCCTTTGTGGAGATGCACGGAGCTCTTGCTCCCCGCCAGGCTGGTTTCCGCCCCGCACACTCTACGGAGTCCGTTGTCATCTCGGTCTTGGACAACCTCAGGGAGGGTATGGATACCAACCAATGACAGGCTCTTGTGCTTCTCGATCTCTCAGCCGCCTTTGACACGGTGGATCATACCATCCTACTTTCCCGTGTCAAGGCGGCGGGGATTGGGGGCACTGCTCTGGTCTGGTTATCCTCCTTCCTGAGCGATCGCACCCAGGCCGTTCGCCTGGGTGATTTCACAGCGGACGTCCGGAAAGTTCAGTGCGGGGTTCCCCAGGGTTCCTCCCTTTCCCCCCTCCTGTTTAATCTTTATGTTGCCCCTCTTATTTTTTCTCTTCAACAAATGGAGGTGGCCGTATTTAATTATGCGGATGACCTCCAGCTTGTTTTCAATCTGTCTTCTTCCCCTTCTTCTCTTCTTAACTTTCAATCTGTTATGCTTCATATCCGGGACTGGATGAGCCACAATAATTTGAAACTCAACCCCGATAAGACCGAGCTGGTGTTGACGGGTGGTTCATCCAGCCCCTGGTCCTCTCTTTTTTGGCCCCCTGCACTGGGCCCCTCCCCTGTCCCCACTACCTCTGTTAAAACTCTGGGTATAAAACTCAATTCTCAACTCACCCTTCATTCTCAGGTCAGCTCCGTGGTATCTTCTTCTTTCCTTTCATTGCGCACTATTCGCAGGGTGTCCCGTTTTTTTACTTTCTCTGCTCTTAAACCTATCATTTTGGCCATGGTGGTGTCCCGCCTGGATTATGGCAACGCCCTATATGCAGGTATTCCTGCATATAGTCTTCGGCGCTTGCAGCAGATACAAAACCAGGCGACCCGCCTGGTCTTTAACCTTCCAAAATTTCACCACTCCTCCCCTCTCTTGAAAACCCTACACTGGCTTCCTGTGCGAGCCCGGGTCCAATTCAAACTCGCCTCCATTACTTTCCTAGCTCGACAGGGCTTGGCACCCGCATTTATCTCTTCTGAGATTACCCCCTATGTTCCCGCCAGGGAACTGCGTTCTTCCTCTCAGTCCCTCCTCACTATCCCTCGCTATCGGAGAAAGAAGTGGGGAGGTTCGAAATTTGCGACCCTTGCCCCAACCCTGTGGAATTCCCTCCCTTTTCAACTTTGTTCCCTCACTTCTTACTTAGATTTTCGCAAACACCTTAAGGCTTACCTGTTTACCAAGGCCTTTGACTAAATATTTTTTAGCTTCCCTTGCTCCCTAGGCTCAGATCTTTTCAGTTTTAGCGCCAAGAAACCGCTGGTGTATGTGCGCTGTATAAGTATTTTTAAACTCAAACTCAGGTGTGGAAAATGAATTAAGGGAGGGACCAGCGGGGAAGGAGACCTGTAAAAAAAGAATCAATAGTATGACTACTTTTTAAAAATACTCATAAATCCCCAATTCCTTACCTAAGAAATAGGAAAGAATATTTACCTACTTTTATAGTAGGGTGCAACTCTAACCCCAGTATTGCCCTCTAAGAAGGATCACATATAAACCTAACCCCCAAACAGAAAGCAATGAAAGCAGAACGGCACATTTTTGCAAGTGTTACTAATAAACCACACTATCATATCATACAAGGTTCTTGTGGAACTAAGTGTTTAGCTCTTTACCCAGCCTTTGCAAACCGTTAAATTTATATTTCAGAGTTATCAAGTCCTACTGATTCAACTGGAAGTTTATCTGCATGTGTTAATCCCCAAAAAAGGATTTACAAGTACATTATCAACTATGTTAATTTTGTTCAAAAATAGAACAGACTGAAAACATCAAACCTAAACTGTTTGGAAATATTAACTCAAAAGAAAACAATAATAGCCATATTACTATTTTAATTTTACTCCTACCTAGCACAACCTATCTAGAGAGCATAGGGTGGATGGTATTCTACCAGATACCTTAGAGGGGTCAAACTCCCCATTTACTTGCGTACATGTGTCATCAGGTAGCCTGTCTGGTGTAGAACAGGTTGCTGTCCCTTGCAGGATAGTGATGAGATTCAGCTGGGCTAGAATTCAGCCACTTTGACAATACATTGATATGCTCCACTATCTAACAAAGGCTTAAGCAGATTGGATAAAATAAACTGGACCCATTTGAACTTTGCTTGAGCTCTGGTATGGCTGGCATGGTTCATTCTACCCACCCAGAGCTGCTACCAAATAGACAACAAAGGAGAGTTTGTGCAGTGTTCCCGGTACTTGGCAAAATGTTCTAAACAAGGTAATGTGCTGACAAAGCAAATTATTTAAAAGCAAACATTTTTTACACTATCTCCTACAGGAGGTCAAAAATAATGTGCTAAAAGGCATCCTCTAAAAAGATATCAACTTTGCACATGAACATGTAAAAATAGAAGTGTTTGTGCAAAGTGTAGTATTTTTACGTAATACAAACGCATGCACACACAAGTATTGACCGTTTAGTACTTAGTTGTCCATTCTTATTCTGACAGGAACGCAATAGCAGCTGCATGTACAGTTTTGCCATGTTCGTAGGGCATGAATAAATTTGCAGAGTTCCTTTCTGGTACCTGTTAATAATTAAAATACAATGTAAACTTTGAGGCTAGGTGCCACTGTATATACAACTGAGACCACTGAAAGGATGTATGACGTTACAACGCATGCTATTACAATGCATGCCTTTACGACGCAAGTTTTACAACGCAAGTCGTTACAACGACTTGCGTTGGGGGGCGCTGGATAGTGAATAGTTTAATTTACTATTCCAACTCCAGTCCCCGTGGATAGTAGGGAAGGTGTTGGAAACTATTCCCTATCCTAGAGCGCCCCCCAGCGCAAGTCGTTGTAAAAGTTGCGTTGTAATGGTTGCGTCGTAAAGGCACTTCGTTGTAAAAGTTGCGTTGTAAAGGATGTTCCCCACTGAAAAGCTTGATCATGTTAAATTCGTGATATGCCTAGAATGTAAAAGTTTGGCTGTATTCCAATTACGGTTGCTCCTTGAACACCATTATGAGGAAAACTAAAGTAATGGATATATAAATTGTGGCTTGATTTTAAAGTACTAATTAATAGAAACATATTAAAACTGGCCCTAAAAAGAGTGTGCCTCCCATTGGGAATTACCTTCATAAGAATTCCAGGCAGATCAGATAAATCCAGTATCCATTGTTACCAAGCACAGAAAATTCTGATTTTTGCTAAATAATTTAATAATGCAATTAGTCCATTTCAAAAACATCCTAATTTTGAATAGATCTACTTTACATTACTCTGCATAACAGATTGCTTAGCTCTTAAAATTAGAGCTTACAGTGAGATTCCCATCTGAGATCCTACCAGTCAGATCATATTGCATACTCTCTTTTTTCCCCTCATATTACCTCTCACAATCAAGCACCCTCCTGACCACCACTGACTCATATGCTAGTATCGGGGGTGTCTATTCTCAACCAATGTTTGTGCCGAGTAACCCCTGGCACCTCACACCACAAGCTGACAAAGAAGTTTAAACATAGAACTTCATGCTATTCTGTTAGTGGCCAGTAAATTCCAAATTAACCCTTGTTCATCCTTCTTTTTATTCAAATTCTGCTTGTGATGTAAATCCCTTTAATATCGTACAGATTTCCACCACTCACTCCAATTAGAAGCTGTGGCTTGACATCACCTCTTACATATCTCCCTTCTTGCCAAGAGAACTAAATAGAATATTAACTATTTGTGGAACATAGAGAGACCCATCAAACTGGATGCTGGGCAATTGGCAAACACATTAGTAACATCTGCATCTCGGGCTCTGCATCTTTTACACTTAACCTCTCCACCACCTCTTATCTTTGCCAAGTACATTCTGTGCAGGGTGAAGAATTGATTCCTTCTTAATGCAGGGGACTTGATTACAGCATAAAGTGTGCTTAAGGATACTTGCCATAGTTCCTCTAGCTCTTCCGTTGGCGGGTAACCATCCTAGAGCAGATATGGGGGCCTCATGTTCTCTTCCGCTGCTGCAACCAGGGTACCCATACCACAGAGCCACCTCCTCCTTCCTTAGTCTTGAATCCTGTAGGTCCCTCTCCATTGAATTTTCTCCTTGGGTTGACAACTGTTGCCCCCTAACCCAAGCAGATACTTGATAGAACTTAAACCTGGAAAGCGAGCCATTGGTTAAATATCTCCATACATCTCATGATAGGCACATGCCCCTCTCCACCATCTCCCACAACTGTGTTATTCCACAGTTTTTCAGGGGTATTGTCAGACAATGCAGTAAACACTTTGGAGTTCTAGGAGAGTCCCATACTGGTGCCCACTCATTATAATAATAGATACCCAACAGAGAACAATACTGGTACCACGTTTTCAGTGAGGCCTTCAGAACTTTCAGCCTAATTTTCTTGAAGAATTTTGGTGCACTGAATCTGTACATGAAACCCAACTCCGATATATTAACCAGCATAGCATAGTACATACAGCCCCCAAGGGTGTTATCTGGCCGGAGCAGGAGCATTCTACTATTCTTCATACAATAAAGTTGAAAGTCAGGGAGCCCCAGCCCACCACTTCCTAGCCTTCTTCTTAGCTTCTTCGATGAAAACCTAACCCCTTTTCAAGCGTAGATAAAAGCGGTGGTTCTGCCTTTAATTCTTGAGAGAGTTTTCTTATCAAATCGATTGTTATCAAATAAATAGGAGAAGGTGGGTAAAATAGACATCCGAACCAAGTTGACACAACCATGCAGGGTGCGAGAGAGATTATGCCACTTCTTTACAATCTTTTCTACTTCCTTGGAAACTTTCTCTAAATTCACCCTGAGGATCTCCTCTGGGCACTGTAAAAAATTTTTCCCTAGGTGTTTTAATTCCTTTGAAAAACGTATGCCACCATCATCCTGGTTCCATGTCATAACCTCTGTTTTGCTGCCATTTAGCTAATAGCTTGACAGCCTCCCAAACGTGTTCACCTCTGCCATCAACTTTGGAAGAGCTTGGCTTATATCTGCTGTGTACAAAATAAGGTAATCCGCATATAGAGCAATCTTCCTGGAAAAAACTGCTATGCTGAAAGGGTTAATTTACCTGTTCTGTCTTAAGCTTTGTACCAGTGGTTCAATATAGAGATCTAAGAGGATAGGTGACAGAGGGCAGCCCTGTCTAGTGCCTCCTCCTATCTTTTCCCCAGCTGCAACAGACCAATTAACCAGAATTGTCACTCAAGGTGCCTTGTATATCTTGCCCAGGAGATTCCTGAATGGCTTGCCTATCTCAAAAGCCTTTAATGTGCTTCTCGGATATTTCCAATTCACATTGTCAAAAGCAGTGTCAAGGGGGTATAATAGTGAGGGGGGCTCCATGGGTAAAAGCAAGATCTATTGATCCAATCAAGGTGTGCAAGTTCACTATGTCTTCCTGGTAGAAAACCTTTCTGATCTTCATTAATTAGAAACCCGGCTGCCTTACTTAACCTAGATG